>NC_045597.1:59935000-64935000 GCF_009762305.2 Zalophus californianus
GCAAGACCCGAACTATTCGGTGTTTAGTTTCTGCTCTCCAACCTCTTGATTTTCAGCTGATTTTCTAGCTTTCCCAGAGATTCTGTGAACTGCCCAGTATTCGTTCAATAAATTCCTTTTCTACTTAAGTTGGCTGGAGTTGTTCACACCAAGCACCCTGACAGGTACTATCCAGGTATAAGAAATATTTGAAAGCAAACCTGCAGAACAAACTTCCCTCAGCAGAGAAGTGACAAAACCCTCTGTGATGGAGAGTTGGAGAATTGGGATCTTGGAAGAGGGACTGTGTATCTTGTCCCTGACTCTCACTCAGCAAAGTTGACTGCAAAGGAACATGATAACAGAACATACAGAAAAGTTTGTGTTCAAGAATAGATAGGATGTGTACCTCATTCTTCTCAAGCCCTGGAAGGAGTCTGCTTCCTACAGCTTCCCCACGTTGCCAGGACTGGAACCTAGGAGTTAAAATGGCTTCCTTGGGTGCCAGGCTGAGAAGAGGCCCAAGACAGCCCATCTGGTCCTCTCTTTCCCCCATCACAGCTGAGTTTTCCTCTGTCCCATGGAACGTGTGGAAGTTGGCTGAGGGAAAAAAAGGGTAAGACTAATTTGCATCAGTAAATAGCAGAGCCAGTGAACCTGTTATAGGCATGAGGGTTCTACCAAGGGGTATTTGCCACAGAAGGAGGTAGTGGCTTCATAGTCAAAGACAAACTGAGTATACAAACTCCTCAATAGTGCTAGCCTAAAAAATGGCCACATGTGGAAATCAGGCGGGGTCTAGGCACCTCAGATATCCTGGGGAGGAGAGAGGACAGTCCCAGACCCAAAACATACCTATTGCCAGTGCTGACACTACGACATTCTATAAACCCTCTGCGACTCAGGTCAGCCCAGGGGAGGAGGAGAGAAGGATGGGCAGGAGAAAATCTGGAACTGACTTAACAAAAGTAGCAATGATTGAGAAAACCCCAAAGTATTGAGTTTCTTTAGAATTGATTAGATTCCATTGGTGAACCAGAGTTTGAGATAGAAAAACAAAATGGTATTTTTGCAAACCTGAGATTTGTGGTCCTTGATTAAGAAAAAATGCTTTTAGTGAAGCAGGCTTTGGGCAGATGTTATTATTAAGAAGGTGTCCAGTGCCGTCCTGGCCAGGAGAATCACCCAGATAAATAGTTTCATCTGTGAGCTACATCTCTGTGGCTGATGTGTGGTGATGGGAAGAAGGTGGTCCTCAGCTTTCCAGAGATGGTGTCCAGCTCTGGTGCACACAGCCTTATATAGCAGAGAGTAGCCACATTGGTGAGCAATTAACTAGGGATACACAGGTCTGTCTGAGAAGCATGGTGAAAAACATAGTCATGAGAAAGCAGCATCCCAGATACACAGTGGAGCTGTTGGCAGAGAGCACCTGGAGAACCACGTGGGATTCCATTCCTTCTTTTCTTGCTATTTCATACTTTAAAGCAGTTAAAAAAATTTTAAAGACCTTTCCAGGAGAGGAGTTGCAAACTGGATATTGAGAATGCCTATTATTCCTTGTTATGAGTTTGAAGAAATGATTAACTGGTGATTTACATGGGTCTGGCCAACATTGTAGAGAAGCTTAGCATCCTCTGCAGTTTTTCACCACCATGTTGAGATTCAGTTTTCTGCAAAACAGAGAGAGTCAGTGAAGAGATGGTCTAGGCAGGAAGATGTATCCTGGTATGGCTCGTGGGGAGGAAGATTTGACTTGGGGCCTTTTCCAAGCACTTCCCCAAATGAGAACAACCCCACAGAGGTTCATGTGATGAAAAGAAAGAAATAGCAGAACTAATGACTACTCCCAACTCTTTCATTTCACACACACACACACACACACACACACACACACACACACACACACACGCACGCACACACACACGGGCCAATTCTGGTTCAACAAAGCCCTTGGCATGTCACCTGAGAATACAGCCTGTCTAGGTGTACACTATCCTGCACTAGCCCTGGAGTCTGAAGTATATGGTATGTGTGTTGAGGGCAGGAATGAAGTGAGATGGGAGTTAGAAAAAAGGCTTGAAAGTGTGTCATGGGACTCTGGTAAGGCTGATTTTTTTTTCCCCCTGAGGCGAAATCTGGTGTTTTGGTCTGTGCTGAAGTAGAAATAGGCATCAGGCATAGCCTAGACACATCAAAGTAGATTAATGTCCTCCTTTGAAAGAGGTTTATAGGGGCTGGTCACTTGGGGGAACTTTAGACTAGAGGTGAGCCATGAATAAGAGAGGCCTCCAAAGACCCCTCTGAAACATGAGTTGGGTCTGATTCCACCTTGTGTCGGCAAAATGAGGAGCTGGAACCATGCTAGCCTTCTGTGACGTACTCAGAGAGGCACCTTGACTCAACCAACAAAAGCCAGCCCTGAGTTGGGGCATGGGGCGGTTTAATCGTAGCTCTGCATTTAACCTTTTGCATATGATCCTGACCTGTCCCATCACTTTTCCGTGCCTCAATTTCTTCTCACAGACAGTTTCTTTCCTCCAAGGACTCCAAGGATTAACTGAAAATTGAACCCTAAGCATTTTCACCCATGAGATGCTTCACGAATGTTTAAGAACACTGCTGTCTCAGTGGCATTTATCTCTAAACATTAATCTCGTGTACATGCCTTGATCATTCTTAAGATAACTGTGTGGTAGGTTTAGTGCAATGAGGGAAAGAGTGTCAGCCTGCTGTGGGTCCTCTTTTGGACCAGCAGTATACTGAAGCTGGGTCAGCGTGATACCAGAAAGACAGAGAATTAAGTTAATCATCTAAACCCTGGCTCCTTGCTATTGTATAGGCAAATTATCCAGATGATTAAATTGTCTTTTTCAACATCCTGTTTGGAGATGTGTCTGTGTAGGTATGTGTGTGTGTGTGTCGTTCTGTGTTTCCGGCAAGTGTGAGTTGCTAAATTATACATGAGTTAAATCATGTTTTTTGAGACGTGTTCAGGCTTAAAGCTCAGTTTTGTGGCAAATTCTGGCTTCTTTGCTCTGGCATTCCAGGAGCTGATTTCTGTTTCTCATTTGCTCTTCTGATGCCTCATCCCTTTCTGTTCTGTGCCTCTCACCATGTGGCTGGAAACTGATGGACTGAAGTGATTAGGCCCACAGACCCCTGAGCATCAGCCCTGCTTCAGCAGCACCTGCTACCCCTTTATTTCTTGTTTCTCTCAACCTCAGATCTTGCCCTTTTACTCATCTGCCATCTGGCAGCCCCCCTACATTCCATTCCATCACCATGGGGATAAGGCCAGGGGCAAACCAGAAATGGCTTTGGTTGACAGACCAACTTCCAGGAGGCCGTGGCCATGGCCCAGAAACTCGGGGGATGATGTGCAGCTAGGAGAGCAGATTGGCTGTGAATTAGTGGGCCGTGCCTGGAAATCTAGAAAGTAGCTTTTTTTCCGTGCCCTGCCACTAAATTCCACTCACCTTGCTTGTTTTTCAGATAGGGCTATGCAACTTTTTAAAAAATAGTGGTAAAATAAGTATAATACAAAATGTACCATTTTAGTCATTTTTAAGTATATCATTTGGTGACATGAAGTATATTCCCAGTTGTTGCGCTCTCATCACCACCATCCATCTCAAAACTTTCTTCATCGTGCAAAACTGAAACTGTAGTATTAAAGAATATTGATATTTAAAAATACTTATTTCCCCTTCCTTTAACCCCTGGAAACCACCATTCTACTTTCTGTTTTTAGGGGCTTGAGTACTCTGAGTACCTCATCTAAATGGGACCATATAGTATTTGTCCTTTTGTGGCTTATGTTATAGCATATGATGGAATTTCCTTCTTTTTTAGGCTGAATAATATTCCATTGTGTGTTTATACCATATTTTGTTTATCCAGTCATCCATTAGTGGACACTTGGGCTAAGAACATGCAACTTTTATGTGAATGCAGTATTTGGGGAGCTGGTATGTTTGTGAGGTGGTACAAACACCATGAACTTGGGCGCCTGGGTGGCTCAGTTGGTTGGGCGACTGCCTTCAGCTCAGGTCATGATCCTGGAGTCCCGGGATCAAGTCCCGCATCGGGCTCCCTGCTCAGCGGGGAGTCTGCTTCTCCCTCTGACCCTCCCCCCTCTCATGTGCTCTCTCTCTCTCATTCTCTCTCTCAAATAAATAAATAAAATCTTTAAAAAAAAAACACACACCATGAACCTTATGGTCAGACAGACTTGGGTATGTCTGTGGCTCTTACTTTTTAGTATGACCTTGAAAAAGTTACTTAACCTCTGTAAAAAAAACAGTTCTTAAAATTTAAAGTACATCTTATGTACAAAAGAGTATAAACTTACATGTCCAGTTTGAAGAAAAATAATATGTTAATGACACAAAAATAGAACATTCAGTATGGTGACTAACATAACATAATAAAAAAATTAAAAGAAAAGACCATTTAGCATATTTACTGATCACAGAAACTAAGAAACTGAACATTACTCAAACCTTTGAGACTCTTCAGTCCCCCTCCTAGTCGCACCTTCCTTCCTCTGTCTTGAACTGAAAATATGTGAAAATTGTTCCTTTGCTTTTCTTTGTAGTTTTACCATACTTGTAGATCTCTCAACAATAGGTTGCTTAGTTTTGGTATGATTTTTGAAATTTATTTAAGTGAAATTCCACTGATTTCTTTTCTTGTAAGCTTTAAGTTTTGAGATTCATTTAGGTTGAATTGTGTAGCTATAGTTGATTTATATTCATTACCATAAAGTATTCCATTTCCATTTATGGGCATGGGTTTCTTCCCTTATTTCTTCCCTTTCCTTTCCTTTCCTTTCCTTTCCTTTCCTTTCCTTTCCTTTCCTTTCCTTTCCTTTCCTTTCTTTCTCTTTTCTTTTTCCCCTTCCCCCATAAGCTGTGATGTTATGAACTTCCTGTATATATTTCCTGGTACACACAAGAGTTTCTGTAGAGTATCTACATACGAGTGGAATTGCTTGGGCATAGGCTGTGTGCAGGTTTCATTTTACGAGGTAATGCTCAATGGTTTTCTAAAGCTGTGCTAATCCAGGTTGTGTTCTCACCAGCAGTGTATGGAAACCCCATTGTGCCACATCTTTGCAATGCCATTTAAAAATTTTTGTCAGTCGGGGCTCCTGGGTGGCTCAGTTGGTTGAGTGTCTGACTCTTGGTTTCAGCTCAGGTCATGATCTCAGGGTCCTGGGATGGAGCTGTGCTTCGGGCTCTACACTCAGTGGGGAGTGCTTGAGTCTCTTCTCCCTCTTCCTCTCCCCTCCATGCTCACTCTCTCTCTCTCTAAAATAAATAAATAAAATCTTAAAAAAAATTTTTTTTGTCAATCTGGTGGGTGTGAAGTGGTGTTATTTTTTCTTTTCAAATAGTTAATCTTAGCTATCTTTATTGAGCATTTCAATGGCGATAGTGAAATGTATGTAGTGCACATATGAGAATTATTTTAAAGCAAAAATTATTCTATGAATGTGAACAGCACAGATACTTGGTAACTCTCTGTAGAGATGACTGATTGTTTCTGGGAATCAATACTAACATAAATATTGATTAATCCCTAATTCGACATCTTGATTTCACTCAAGGAGGAATGGAGACTTTTTCCTGGCCCCCAGCTCCAAACCATAGTGTCGGTTAGTCAGAAGTATTTATTAGGTATCCACTGGGAACATACAAAGCATGCAGAAATTACAGGTCTTAATTCAATAGTAAAGGGGAAGAGAAACATGAGGGTCTGCTGAGTTCCAGACAGGGTAACAGGTACTTTCCTATATGTTAATCCCCGCAATATACTCTTTAAGATAGGTGTAACACCTGAGTTCTTACAGATGGGGAACTGGACCCAGAGAGGTTGCCAGTCAACTAAAAATATATTTTAGTTCTGAGTGTTCCAAACATTGTCTTTGAATACAAAATGAATATAGAATGTTCCTGCTCTCAAGAATTTTAACCCAGTCTGGAAAGGAAAACAGATGTGAATATATCCATAATTACATTTCCATGTGTTAAGAGGTATGATAGAGGTGCATATTCTAGATACAGTGAAGCCTTCTCAGGGAAGAAGAAACTTAAACCAAGCCTTGAAGCGTTAATTCGAGCTGGTCAGGTAGCAAGAGGGAATGTTTCAATTAGAAAGGAGAGTATGAGCAGAGTAATGGATACTGAAATAGTCTTTTCTTTCTCAAGAATGTGCAGAGTTCAGTATCTGGTGTTAAGGGGTGGTAGCAGGGATCAGAAAAAGGATTTTTGGAGAGCAGACAGGGGTTAGATCTTGTGGTACTTATGACGCCAGTGAAAGGAGTTTGAACTTTAGGTTTTGGTTCTAGAAAAATCACTCAGATGGCTATGTACATTGGAGAGACAAGGCTGGGCATAGGGAGGTTAGGATATGATAATAATAGTTCAACAGACAAGGAAGGCAAAGGCAGCAAAAATACATTTTGAATCTATTCAGATTTTAGTGACTAGTGGATATGGTGGCCGACAGGGCTGATAGTGTTCAGGCATTATTCACTGAAATAGTGTATAAAAGAAGGTGAGCAGGTTTAGGGTGGGATGTGACAATGATTTTAGGGATGGACATTGTTAAATCTGTGGTGCCTATAGGATATGCAAGTAGAAATATCTAGTAGGTACTTAGAGTTTGTTTGCTTAAACTTTAGATTTTTTAGGGTGACCAACTCATTCTGGTTGGCCTGAGAGTTTCCCAGTCTTAAAACAAAGTCCGAGTCTCAAGAAATATTTCAGCCCCAAGAAAACTGGGGGTTTAAAACTCAGTAGATTCTGGGCTAGGAGACTGATCTGGAATTTATGGAAGCCAAACGCGTGGATGAGCACCCACAGGGAATGTGGAGAGTGAGCAGAGAAGGCAGTGAAAGATGAATTTATATCAAAGATGATTATATATATGGTGATATATAACAGGCATGTTATATGTGGTTCTGAGAAAGTCAAACAGTGGTCAACTACTGGAAACTGCAGAAAATTAACTATTGGATTGGCTTTTAGAAGTGGTTAGGACTTTTTTGTAAGAGCAGATTCATTTTGTAATTGGAATGAAACCAGACAGCAGAGAGTAATTGGCAGTCTAGGAAGGGGCACACACTTTTAAGAAGCTACAGGGTAAAGTGATGAAGAGAGAAAAGTTGTCTAGCATGGGACGTAAGGATGAGAGAGAGTTTTGAAAAAATTAGGTATGAGCTTATTGATATGATGAGAGAAAGAAATTAATGGAGAAAGAGATTGAAGGCACAAGGGAGGTAAACTGTTAGAGTAAAGTGAGAGGAATGGGGTCAAGAAATAGGTTGAACCAGAGCAGAACCCTCTTTTGAAGCCAAAAGTATCAGAGTATGGGAGAAGTGTGTAGCAAGGTCATGTGGCCCCTTATTCACAGAGTTGGGATTTGAATCAATGTCTGCCAGACTTCAAAAGCTATACTATTTCCACTTCATCATAGAAAAATACATTTCAGCTTAGTAAAGAATGAATACACATATGCATAATCACTTAGTGCTACACACAGACAGATACGTATCATGGGTGAAATTGGGGAAGCGTTTGGAGCCAGGTGTAGTTCATCTGGGAGCTCAACAGGAAAGGTGAACTTTGAGCAGAATTCTTAGAGAATAGAAGAATACAGTGAGACAGAATTAGTTTAAATAAAAAAACCTTATGTTGTTCTTCAAATCATAGTTCTTTTTAAGGAAATTGTTTTGATGAAATAAGAAATTTGCTTCATATTCTTACTAGAATGCAGATTCTCAGTAGATGTAATGGATGTAGAAATGTACTTATCCCTTGTAGCAGCAGGATTGCTAAGCCCTGCCTCTCCTGTAGCCATTTTTCCTCATCTTCCACAGTAATTGAATTTTTAAGTGAGATCATGGCTGCATTTCCTAATGACTACATTTCCTAATGTTCCTTGCTAATGTTCTTGACTAAGTTCTGGCCAGGTGGATGGGATCAGAAGTGACATGGACGACCCCTGGTTGTGCCTTTAAAGACAGAGAAGTTTCTTTCTTTCCCTCCTCCCTCCACCCTGCTGCCAGGAATGCAGAATAGCAACGGGAGCCAGGTTGGACCATGCAGAGGAGGGAAACATCCTGGGTTGGTGGAGAAGCAATATAATCGGAATTTGGGTCCCTAATGCTGAGGGGCTACCATTTATAAGCCTTTGTTAATTTGGATTTTTATTACAGCATTTGAGTTATAAACCCCATTGCTGGTGAGAAGACTAACATAAAATTTCTTATTTTCTCTGCAGAATTCATACACTTTTCCAGCATTATATTAATGTCTGAATTCTTTGCTTATTGCAGTCCTATGTTAAAAGCTTCCAAAGAGATCATCATCCCTGTGAAATAAAATTCCTTTGCCTGAGGCCTAACTCAGAGGGATATTTATGTACAAACATACCAACTAGGAGGGATGGGACAGGCTCAACCTTGGTCCAGATCAACCCTGTCCACCATCTTTATCTTTCGTCACCATGTGCAATACATATTTTCTTCTTCATCTACCTCAATTTTTAGAAGCTGCTGAGGAATTGGTTTATCGATTAGTATTGCAGAAAACCTGACTAGACAGTGACTTAAACAAGTTAGGATTTTAACTTTTCCTGTGACATGAGAAGGCTGGAAGTAGGCAGCACAGAGGTCCACGGTGCACTCAAGGACCCCCTGGACTACCTTTGTTTTCTGCCCAGCAGTTTTTAACATGTGGTTTTTGTTCTCATGCTTGTCACCTTATGGTTCCACTTCAGGCATCACATCTGTGTTCCAGGCAGGAAGAGGGGGAAAGGTGAAGGAAAAAGTGCAAGCCAAATGAGTTGGCTTCCTCATTTTCATAAAAATTTTATAGTGATATATAACATATATACAGAAAAGTTCACAAATCATGAGTGTACGGCTTGATGAATTTTTACAAAGTGAACACACTAATGTGACTGGCACCTAGAACAAGAATCGGAACATTCCCAGTGCCTTGGAATTTTCCTTATTGCCCCAGAGGTTCCTCTTATATACCCCAAACAGCATAGATTAATTTAGCCTGATTTTGAACTTTATGGAAATGTACAGCATGTACTCTTTTGTGTCTGGCTTCCTTTGCTTAATATAATGTTTGTGGGATTTGCCCATATTATTGCATTTAATTTTAGAATATTTATTCTAAATATTTATTCTAAATATGTGTGAATATACATTTTTTAAAATCCATTCCAGTATTGGTGGGCATTCAGATAGCTTGCAGGTTTTAGCTATTATATAAGTAGTACTTCAATGACTATTCTAGTACAAGTCTTCTGGTGAACATATGTTCACATTTCTGTGGATATATCACTAGACGAAGAATCTCTGAATTACAGATTATGCTTATATTTAGCTACGATATTGCCAAACAATTTCCCGGAGTATTTGTACTGATTTACTATTCCATCAGCAGTGTATAAAGGTTTTGGTTGCTCCACATCCTTGTCAACACTTGGTATTATCTGATTCTTATATTGTAGGCATTCTGGTGGGTGTTATATTGTATTTTTAATTTTTGTTTTCCTGATAACTAGTCTTTCAACCAAAGTTGAACAACTTTTCATATGTATATGTTTATAGGCTATTTGGATACCCTATTTTTGTGAAGTTGATAATTTTTGTTCTATTCTTATTATGTTCTCTGTCATTTTCATAGTTTTGTTAGAGCTTTCTCTATCTTCTGAATATGAATCTTATATTAGTTTCCTGGGGCTACTACTACAAAATGCCACAGGTTAGGTGGCTTAAACAACTATGAGAAATTTATTTTCTCATAGTTCTGGAGGCTAGAGTCCAAGATCAAGGTGTCAACAGGATTAGTTTCTCCTGAGGCCCCTGTCCTTGGCTTGACTATGGCTGCCTTCTTCTGCCTCTTTACATGGTTGTTCCTCTATTCGTGGGTGCCCCTGCTGCCTCTCTCTGTATCCCAATCTCTTCTGACATAGATACCAGTTAGATTGGATTAGGGCCCATCCTAATGACCTCATTTTAATTTAATTACCTCTTTCGAGGCCTTATTTCCAGATACATTCACATTCTGAGGTATTAGGGGTTAGAGCTTCAACATTTGAATTTTGTGGGGACCTGATTCCATCCATAACAAGTCTTTTGTTGGATATATGTATTGTAAACATTTTTCCCACTTTGTTAGTTACCTGTTTATTCTCTTTATGGTGTTTTTTTTAAAAAATATTTTTTTAAATTCCCATGTAACTAACGTAAGTATACATATAATGATTCAACAACTCTATACCTTACTCAGTGCTCATCACGATAAGGGTACGCTTAACTCCCTGCACCTATTTCCCCCATTCTTCCGCCCACCTTCCTTCTGGCAACCACCAGTTCGTCCTTTATATTTAAGAGGCTGGGTTTTTTTTGTTTGTCTCTTTTTTTCTTTTTTTGTTTTGTTTCTTAAGTTCCACATATGAGTGAAATCATGGTATTTGTCATATCGTAATGGTGTCTTTGATGAACTGAAGTTCCTAATTTTAATGTTGTTTATCAATTTTTTTCCTTATAGTTAGCACTTTGGGAGCCTGTTTAAAAGACTCTTTACCCATTTCAAAGTTACTTCTCTTAACGTTTTTTTCTAAAAGTTTTTTAAAAAATTTAATTTAATTTAATTTAATTTAATTTAATTTTATAATGTTATGTTAGTCACCATACAGTACCTCATTCGTTTTTGATGTAGTGTTCCATGATTCACTGTTTGCATATAACACCCAGTGCTCCATGCAATACGTGCCCTCCTTAATACCCATCACCGGGCTAACCCATCCCCCCACCCCCATCCCCTCTAAAACCCTAAGTTTGTTTCTCAGAGTCCATAGTCTCTCATGGTTCATCTCCCCCTTTTCTTTTACCTTTTATATAACTGTAATTAACTTTTATTTATGGTGTGAAGTAGTGGTCATGATTTATATTTTCTGTGTGGACCCAACATTGTTTATTGAAGAAAACATCCTTTCCCTATAACTTGGCGGAGTTATCAGTGTTGTAAATCAGGCATCTATATTTGTGTGATCTATTTTTGTGTTCTATTCATTTTCATTGGTCTATTTGTGCATCCTTTAGTCAATACTACACTGTCTTATTTAATAAAATGGGTCTTGATAGCTAGTGGTTTACGCCTTGCAGTTTTTTGCTCCTTTCCAAGATTGCCTTGTTATACTTAATCCTTTGCATTGCCATATATATTTTACTTTATTTATTTTATTTTTAATTTTATTCTTATTGAGATATAATTGACATATAACAATGTATAAGTTTAAGGTGCACAGCATGATGATTTAATACATTTATATATTGCAATATGATTACTACCATAGTGTTAGCAACACCTTTATCATGTCACATAATTATTACTAATTTTCTTTATGGTGAGAATAATTAAGATCTAGTCTTTTAGCAACTTAGAAGTTTATAATACGGTATTATTGACTGTAATCATTATGCTGTATATTAGGTTGTCAGGACTTATTTATCCACTAATTGTAAGCTTGTATCCTTAAACAACATTTTCCCATTTCACCCCCTTCCTACCCCGCCCCCCCCAACCTGCCCCAGTAACCAGCATTCTAATGTCTGTTTTTATGAGTTTGGCTTTTTTAGATTCGGCATACAAGTGGTGTCATACAGTATGTATCTTTAGAGAAGGATATCTCTAAATATAGAGATATCTATATCTAGATAAGTGTCTGATATCTCACTTAGCATAATGCCCTCAAGATTCATCCATGCTGGCATAAATGGCAGGATATTCTTTTCTCATGGCTGTATAATATATCATTGAAAAATTGAAATCTTTTTTATCTTTTATATATATATATATAATCTTTTATCTTTATTCATCCATGGACACTTAAGTTGAATCTGTATCTTAGCTATTGTGAATTATGCTGCAATAAACATGGGAGTGCAGATGGCTTTTTTTGGTTTCATTTCCTTTGGTTATATACCCAGAGGTGGGATTGCTGGGTCATATGGCAGTTCTACTTTTAATTTCTTGAGGAATTCTTAAGGAACCTCCATACTGTTTTCCATAGTGGCTGGATGAATTTACATTCCCACCAAATGTGTGCCAGGGGTCCCATTTCTCCACATCCTCAACAATACTTATTATCTCTTGTCTTTTTGATGATAGCCATTCTAATGAGATGATAGCTCATTGTGGTTTTGATTTGCATTTCTTTGGTGCTTAGTGATGTTGAGTATCTTTTCATGTGCCTATTGGCCATTTATATGTCTTCTTTGGAAAAATGTGTTTAGTTAGTGTGACTTTTTTTTTTTTTAATCACACTGGCCTCTGATGCTACCCCTGTGTCCCCAGCAGCCGATGCCCCAGAGGCTGACATGTTCACTAGCACTGGGGAGCCTCAGAGCTGGTTTTTCATGGGGAGCATGGGCAGCCAGGGGCAGGAGCTGGGCATCCCTGCCTTGGGATGGCGCCCTTGCCACCAGGGCCCCTCCATGTCCCTGGGTGCTTGCCTCCCACCAAGCTGCATGCCTGCTGCCCTGGCCTCCTAGCCTCCATCCTGCCCTGGCCCTCTTTGACTCTGCCTATTTTTTAATCAATTTTCTTTTGTTAATGAGTTATGTGACTAATCCTTTACCTAATATATGGTTTGCAAATATTTTCTCCCATTCTGTAGGTTGCCTTTTCATTTTATTGATTGTTTCTTTTGCTGCGCAGAGCTTTTTAGTTTGATGTGGTCCCGCTTGCTTATTTTCTATTGTCACGTGTCATATCCAAAAAATCAGTGCTAAAACTACGTCAAGGAGCTTCTTCCTTATGTTTTTTTCTAGCAGTTTTATGGTATCAGGTCTTTTGTTTAAGTCTTTAATTTATTTTGAGTTAATTTTTGTGAGGGTTTGTGATAGGGCTCCAATACCATTTTTCTGCATGTGGTTATCAGCTTTCCCAGCACCATTTGTTGAGACTATCTCTTTTCCCATTGACTGTTCTTGGCTTGCTTATCAAATGTTAGTTGACTATATGCATGGGAGTTTATTTCTGAGCTCTCTATTCTATTCTATAAGTCTATGTGTCTGTTTTTATGCTAGTTTGAATTATACTGTTTTGATTACCATAGCTTTGTAGTATAGTTTGAAATTAGGAAATGTGTTACTTCTGGTTTATTCTTCTTTCTCAGGATTGCTCTGGCTAGGATTGTTTTCTTTTTTCTTTCTGTGAAAAGCACTATTAAAATTTTGATAGGGAATGCATTGAATCTATAGATGGCTTTGGGTATAATGGACTTATTAACAACTAATTCTTTATATCCATAAACATGGAATATCTTTCCATTTGTTAGTGTCTTCTTCAATTTCTTTCATCCAAGTTTTGTAGCTTTCATTGTACAATCTTTCAATTCTTTGGTTAAATTTATTTCTAAATGTTCTATTGTTTTTGATGCTATTGTGAATGGGATAGTTTTTTTTTTTTTTTTCCAGATGTTTCATTGTTAGTGTATAGAAATGCAACTGATTTCTGTGTGTTGATTTTATGTCCTGCAACTTCCCTGAATATGTTGATTAGTTCCAACAATGTTTTGGTTGAGTCTTAGGATTTTCTCTAAACTAGATCATATCATCTGCAAATAATGATAATTTTATTTCTTCCTTTCTGATTTGGATGCCTTTTATTTCTTTGTCTTGCCTAATTGCTCTGGCTAGGATTTCCAGTACTATGTTGAATAAAAATGGTGAAAGGGGGCACCATTGTCTTGTTCCTGATCTTAGAGGAAAAGCTTTCAACCTTTCACTAGTGAGTATGATGTTAGCTGTGGAATTGTATAATCCATATATGTTTCAGAATCAGTTTATCATTTTCCACCTGCAAAATCCTTTAGATGACTCTCTTTTAAAGAGGTTTCCTGGAAGTTCCAACCAATGACTTATTACATCTCATTGGCTAGAACTATGTTACATGACCAATCCTAGCTACAAGAGTGACTGGGAAATATATTTTAAGCTGGACATATCACACTCTGAACAAAATTGAGATTTTCTTAGGATGAAAAAAGGAGAACGGACATTGTGTAGGCAACTAGCAAGTTCTAAATTGCTAATTCTTCCAAAACTAATGGGGATAAGGGAAGAAGAGATGAAGTGATACCATCCCTGTATGAAATGAGCAGAATTCCAGGGCTTTTGCTATCACAGCTGGAATCACACTGGTGCAGTGCAGCAGAACTGATGATTCCTATTATTCTCTTGTCTGCTAGGATTGGGCTGAACAAGAATGAAGGTCCCAGAAACTCCTCTGGTAAGACGATAGGGTTGCCCATGGTGGTTTCCACTGATAGTTAATAGGCCAAGAAGATTTCTTGCCACACTGTCACTTTTGGTTTGATGGGGTTGGGACAGACTCAGAAAAGGTTCCATGTCATTCCAGCCCAATTCATCCACTGATAAAGGAAAATTATTACTGTTGGAACAAAAGATTATAAAAATACTTGAAGAAATCAACCTTTATTCACATTGTCAGATACAACTTCATAAAACCAAACCTTTGGGATATTGGACTATCTTGCTTATATTTTTAGTAGGATGATTTTTAGTATTCCTTATCAACCCTAATTCACCCCTCCCACTCCACCCTTTAACGTTGTTTGAAATTAGTGAATTTAGGAGCGAGGATTAGTATGCAGGCTAATCTGTGCCCTGAAAAAAAAGAAAATGTGAGGTCATCTGTTCTCTACTTTGCTGGTTTTATCTATTCCCTCTAGACTGTAACCCAATCCAACAGAAAGTAAGGAGCCCATATTTGTATACTAAGACACAGCCTTCCCATCTTTATTGAAAAGGACCAAGAATGAAAAAGCAAGCTGTGTTAGTCTGGTTTTTCTGGGAAGTAGACACTAAGATGGGATTAAACGTGCAAGGATTTTATTAGGAGGAATGCCTATGTGAGAAAAAATGGAGAGGGAGTTGGGCAGAGTCATTAGACTATGATGCAAGTCTTGTAAGTGAAAGAGAGAAGGAAACTCTGTTGGGTAGAAGTGTCCTTGACCATTATGTGGCCTAAGAAATGTTCAGGAAGGCCACTAGGGCATCCTTGACCCCATGTTGGCTGTCTGGGGAATCCTCTGTTTCCTGGCAACAAGACTGCCTGCCATACCAAGTCATTGGCTGGGAGTAGCCTGTGGCAAGTGTGATCTTGGTACAGATGTGGCAGTGGTTATTAGAGTGCAGTAACTAGAGACCTTGGTCAATTATATTCTCCATAGTTAGAGATCTGAAAGGCATAGTCTCATGGCAACCTCAAAACCTTAATTAGCTTTTGCTAGAAATTAAAGAGAGTACTAGATGCTCCTTTTGCAAAATATAGAAATCCAAGTTGACCTCTGTTGGCATGGGTAACCTTAAGAAGGGAATGAAATAATGGTAAACCAAAAGAGAATGGATAACATATATTGAATGTTCCTAGAAGTATATAACATTAGAACTGAGTGGCTTATGAATTATTTTCTTTTTAAGTTCTCTTGCATCTTCTTGATTAGGTGTCATTAATAACTTTCTTAAAAATTTAAACAAAAACTTTTCAAGTAAGTTGCCTTCTCGGGTCCAAAACCATCTGCATTAGACATTTGGTGTGTAGTGACATAGCAAAACAAATATAGGGCAGGATCTCTGACCTATGACTTCTTGACAGATTCACAGATGATCATGTTCTTGTTTTAAAAACAGGCAACCTAGGCATATAAGCAACATATCAGATATCTGAGAATTGACTTTTTGCTAGTAGTTTTATTTTTATTTTTCACACTATCAAGTCCTAGAATGAGCAAGCAAAAGAAAGCACTAAAACTAATGTCACTAAAACATCACTGAAACAGGCATGAGACATCCTCAGCAAAAGGGCCTTCAAACCTGATTTATTCTTCTGTCTTCTCTCTAAAATCACAATTTGTGCTGATAAGATGACCTAATTTATTTAAAAGTGAAATGGAGAAGCTGAACGAAAATTGAGTAAACGCCGGGTTTATGTGTTGAACACCTCCATTAGCAGCAGGGCCATAGGCAAGGGGGGATGGGGAGAAATGCAGCCAGAAACAAGATTTAGAGATGAGAAAGCTCGTGAGATAATCTCACTTAACTCGCCATTTTACTGCTTGAAAGGCTGGGAGAGAAGGAGAATATTCTAAATAATCTATTTTCTGATTCTTTTTCCTTCTTTCTTATAAATGATTTAGCTCATGGCTTTTCTGCTGTTTCCCTCAGGGAGATTGCTCTCAAAACAAAAAAATAAATAAAAGTCAACAGTATCAGAAGTTTTCTCAGATGAATTTCATTTTTGCAGATAATTCTTTTATTGCATTAATCTTCCTAGAACAAACCTGAAATTCTTTTCCTCCTTGCATTCCCTTTCCTGAGATACCTACCAACCATTATTCATCATTTTAACCTTCCCTTTATCTGGCTGTGGCTCTTCTTTCCTTTCTGATGTGTGGGCACGTCAAATCCTTTGAGAGGATTTGTCACACATACGATTTTACCAATGGCTGTTGGTCTCTTCTTTTTTCACTTAGCTCTTGAGAGGTCCCACAGCCTGTGACTAAGTGACACATATTAGTGATCTCTTCCCAAAGAAATTTATTCAAAAGCAACAAAATTTCCTTGCCTGTTGGAATCAGTTCCTGCAGCAATTTGAAGCTGTGAGCCCTAGCTATGAGAAAAGGAAGATTAGACATCCCCATGGTCTACAAGGCTTGAAAATATTGCAGGATGTTTGGTAAACAAAAAAAAACAAAACAAAATGAAAAATAGTCTTGGGAACATCTTCGGCATGCAGGATAAGTTCCAACACATTTCACAAAAGGAAAAAAAGTAATGCAGAGAAAGAGGAGTTTCAGTCTTCTCTGTTGATTACCCCTCCTAGAACTCTGCCTGCCCTCCCTCCAAGGAGGTTAGCAAGGGCAGCTGGTTGCAAGGCTGCAGCTGTTCTTAATTGTTGATTTTAGCTTTGCAGTGGTCCCAGGTGGGAGAGGATGCCATATCTGCCCCCTGGAATGGACTTACAGGTGTTTGAGAAATGTTTTCTTTCCTGCGGGTTACTTGACACTCTAACAGACAAGCTATTATGATATACTGGCTGATGTCAGGAGACCTGGGTTTAATAGTCCCTACTTTCTCCTCCCTCTGATGTATAGACCTGCTAAAAAAAGATCTGCTTTCTGTGCATTTCCCAGTCATTCTCCTTTCCATGATCTCTGCAAATGGGCAGTATACATTGACAGCAAAAGAGAACATCCGGTATAAGATCTTTATGAACGTCCTCAAAGCAGGCCCCCTTTAAAATGGGTTCCAAATTGAAAGGCCATTTTTTTTTTTAAACGAGTGTATCAGAAATTGGCTTTTTAAAAAAGCAAATAAAAATGCTACTTGAGTAAAAATAATGAAATCTGGTTTTATTTATTTGTTTTCTAAGAATGAATGTACTAGAACTTGGGTTCTAAATTAGGGCTGGGCAGGCATTTATGTTTGTTCTGAGGATGTAATGATGAGGTTTAATTAGTGGGCTGTGGATGTCACATGTGTCATATTGAATGCATTAATCTGAATATATTGATACTAGCAGTGGACTCCTGCCTCCCCCTCTCCCCCCGGCACTCAGGTTTTGGGCAGCTGGGGCTCCTTCCTTGGACCCCATGCCTGCTCTGACCCAATTCTGACCAATCTCCCATACCTCCCCTGAGAGCCCACTTCTAGACTATGCTCTGAGACCAGCACCTAGGCAGCCCTGATCCTGTGTCTACCCTGGTGTGCACCCACCTAGGTCTGAGTGGTGGCTATATTTGGAGATGGAATGAGGGGGTGCAGAGCCTGCACATGCTGGCTGGAGTGTCCACATGCATTTCATCAGTGCTCCTCAGGTAAGCGAAGAAAGGGTCACCTGAGCCTGGTCTCCATATGTGTTTTTGCCTGGATATTACAAATATTAGGGATGGGCCTCTCCTACTGGCTGGTGCAATACTTCAAAAAAGATAATGAACATGAGTTTTAATTTAAAAAAGTAGATTATTTCTCACTCATTTTAAATCTAAAGGCAAGTGTACAGGAAATTAGTCTCAATGGAAACAGAGAGTGAAACTGACCACTTTGGTTCCCCCTTTTAAGATATGTGAATTGCCTCTCTCAGCAGAGGATGCATTTATTCAGATGTTAATTTGAATGTTTGAAAAGTTATTGATATTTTCGCAAAGTACATTTGAAGGATCAACAGTAACATTTTGTTGTAGTACAATAAATGTTGAACAGTATTTTAAAAACCTGCAAATTATGTCAGGATCTTGAGGGCTGTTGGGGCTCAGGATTATTATAATAAGCATAACCACAACTCTGAACTATATTAGTTCAATCAAAGACCCGGACTATTCAACCACATAAAAGGCTCCACAAATTTTTCATAGCGCCCAGCCTAGTAAGGGCTCTGGAAGTATTTACTGTATTTTAAAAATGGACTTAATGTTTGGTCATGGTAGCTCATCTAATAGTCCCAAGATAGAGTCAGGCTAAATCTCTTGATGTTTCAATGGCACTGAAAGCCAACCCTAGCTTCCAAAGCCACTGGTTCTGATGATTTGTCAGATACTTTAGTGTGAGAAAGTGGAGCTAACTTTTTCATTTACAGTGAAAGTAGATGCAAGAATGTACTCAAATCAGTGCAGTTTGACTCATATCCAGGAAACTGGCCCACTTCAGTCTTAGCTTCCTAATGGTGTCAGTCCATTTGTTGGGCATTGTCCCTTTGATCTTTGGTGCAGGGGTTTGAACTGGCCTCAGTTAAATAATGCATGACAAAAAAACAAAAACAAAAGCAAAACCCCAACAAGCATGATGATTTCTGTCAGATTCTATCCAGAAGGGTATATTATCTTTCTGTGATTGTAGACAAGTTTGAGAGTGTGTGAATAGAGGAGGAGTTAGGTAGTCAGAAGACTGAAAGGTCTCCTGTGACTTTACCTTAAAGCATTGTGGGATTTCCCCTCCAATCTTATTTCCCTACCTTGAATACCCTAATTTGTATTTTATTTGTTCTGTTCCTAAATGGCCTTAAATCTCAGTGTTTTTCAAATTGTGAATCTTGACCCATTAGTGGTTGTTAAATTAAATTAGTGGGTGGGAGCAACACTGAAAAATGAAATAGAATGAAACAGAGTAGAAATTATCAGAGCACATCTTAGGCAGCAGAAAGGAATTGTTCCATGGCGAAACTTTTGTTTCAGTTGTGTGTGTATGAGACGGTACTGAAAATTGCTGTAAAATACATTCTTTGCATGGGTTATAATTATGAGAAAAATGTGAAAAAGCACTGACTTAAGGCAAATGGTTTGAGAGTGGGTTTTAGGCATGTGATAGGCATTAGGAGTGAGAGGTTTAGGGGCAGGAGACCTTCTGTGAATAACTTCCACCACTCTGTATAGGCAGCTAGCCTCCCACTTAGCCTACTCATTAAGGTTGTACGTTTTGATGTTGTTCTTTTATACTTGCTTGTAGAGGACCATCTTCAAGTCAAAATATTCTTGAGTGAAAATTAATTTTGAGCTTGTAAGGTGCTTTTGTCCATGGTCTCCCACTTGGTTGTGGATTCTAGATTCTAGATGCTAGGTTCATCCCAGTAAAGAGGCCAGGTTCAACTCTCTGTCTCTAAGGAGGCCTCCAGCAGGATATTCTCTTCCCTGTTTTGATGATTCAGTGTTCATATGGCTACTGCCTTGAAGGGGGTGCACTTAACTTTTGAAGGTATGTTGCTATTACTTGGCCTAAGTAAGGTATTACTGGCCATATTACATCTCCAGTAGTGAAGGGTTGATATTGGAAGGGAGTGAAACAAGCAGGTGGCACTGGCTCTCAAGAATAAAGGTAACAAGTTGAAGAAGATGGCTCCTGGATGGTAGGCAGTTCCATGGCGGCAGGGATGGCCCAGTATCTTATTGCTTGCTGGTTCATAGAGTATTCCACTGAGGATCACAGACAGACTCAGGCAGCCTGTTGCTTTTCAAAGGGACGGTTTTTGGTAGTGTTATTCCACCACCATTCCAGGGGCCCAAGTATTTCACTCTGGAATTGCTAACAATTCCATTCACTCCAAATCAATTGCTATTTATTACAAGCCTACTAGTACTTTTCCCCTGGGGAAGCATTAGAGACAGCGTAGAATGCTTGGATGAAAAGATGGGGGTTTACCTCTTGAGCATTTAATTAGTGAAATCTATTTTCAAGCCTCTTCCATCAAGTAACACCAGCTGATGCCAAGGAGAATGGGAGTCATGTTGGCTTTGTTGTCTCTATTGAAGGCTCCTCGTAGTCACCAAAAAAGGCCTTGGAGAAATCTCAAGCCCAGAAGGAGTTAAACTGTGTGTCTGCACAGTGTGGCTTTGTTCTGGCAACATCCCATCAGTTTAGGTCATTTCTGATGACTTCACTCTCCTGGTGACATCAGCTTCTAATCTCCTGAAGGTGAATTCATGTGCAATTGCTTCAAAATACTCACTCCCTGTGTTCCAGGCCATTCCCGTTGATATATGGACAGAGCTTGTCTTTCCCAGGCCACAGTCTTGTCTGTATACTGCATTTGTGCTTACCATATCATATTACTGTGTGGACATTATGTCACTAACTGGCACAGCTCAGCTCAAAAATGGAATGCGTTTGTTGCAAGCAAAAACCCAAAAGCTAACACCAACTCTCCTGCATCCTACCCCAGGTATAAATGAAAAGGTTAGAAGGATGTCTCTACTATATTTTGGGTTGATATTCTAATTATTCTCTCTCTCTACTCTGTGTGGCCTGAGTATTGATAGTATCTTTCTCATGGTTTGCGGTCCATTATACCCACTAACTCTCAAAAATGTTTGGTTACTGATGGTATGAATTAAATCTAAGACTTTGAAATAACTTAGGTTAGCCTTGTTCTGAAATATCAGTTCTGTGAATGAAAGTAACCCATTTATCTTCTAAAGCCATTTCCTATACTTTGCCTTTCAAATGTCATAAAAACATAAAGGGTGGGTAGGAAAGCAGCTCAGGCTTATAGGGTAAGTGCCCAGAGTTGGTTTTGACCAAGATGGTGGTGTTGTGCCCTTGCCCAAAGCTGACAGGGGTGTGGATGCCTCTTGGTATTGTGGGACATGGACTGGAAGGGTCCTTGGAACTTGTCTAGTCTCATAGATGTAAGCACATTTTATACACCTTACTGCCCTTTTCCTATTATGCACAGGCAGCGGTGACACCCAGTTACGTCACCAGGGATTCAGAATGTCACAGTACCTCCCTGAGCCCTGTTGTTCCTTCATAGCTCCCACCCCTGAGGGGAGGGAATGTGTTGTACTTGGGGTCCTATGTCTTCATCTGGGACCTGAGCCAAGATAGGGCAGAGGACAGGAGCTCCTCTGCAGAGAAGCAGAGTCCTTATACCATTTCCAGGATCCTGTACATCCATTTCTTCTTCTGATTAATGGCTCTTGGCATTCAACTGTAGCTTCTGGTGGACAGAACCAGCAGGGTACACACTGGGGTTTAAAATCATGTCAGGGAAGTTTCATACTAACACAGTATTTTTAAGAGGAGAGACTGGTGTTTAAATAAACCAATACAATGCCCACTCTCACTGTTTATCTTCATTTCATATTGAAGGGAAAGAAAGTAAAGAATAGAGCTATTCACCCTTACAAGAGTAGCAGTGCAGTTTTTTTTTAAAGATTTTATTTATTTATTTATTTGAGAGAGAGAATGAGATGGAGAGAGCATGAGAGGGGGGAGGGTCAGAGGCAGAAGCAGACTCCCTGCTGAGCAGGGAGCCCGATGTGGGACTCGATCCCGGGACTCCAGGATCATGACCTGAGCCGAAGGCAGTCGCTTAACCCAACTGAGCCACCCAGGCGCCCCAGTAGTGCAGTTTTTAAATAGTCATGACCACGTATATTCAGTTTTGGGGTCAGCCTACAGACTACAGGAGTACTGAAAATATACTCTTTTTACCCCTTCCTCTTCACAAAATAAATGTAGAGGATTTTTTGAGGAAGGAAATAAAGCCACTGGATGACTTGCAAATATATTTTTAAATGCAGGGATGGTTAGGCTTTCTGAGTTTCAGATCTGTTTTAGTTGAGGATGGGGGTGGGGGTGGGAGATTGGCTGCCACAGAGGAAACTGGTGGAATCTTAGTCCAGGATGCTGGCACTATTACCATTCACATCTGCTCAGGATATATGAAGATATCAGGTTTTTTAAAGGCCTAATATAAAGGAAACCAACTTTCTTTCTCCTTTTGCTGCATCTGCAAAGAACTAGAAATATTAAAGAAGCCTCTTTACAAACACTGTGTCAAGGCCATTCTCTTCCTCAGTTCATACAGAGAAAAAAGTAGAAGAGAGAATGAAGAAAAGAGCCCCTCACAACCCAATTAAAATAAGTGAAAATTAAAAAAAAAAACTTCTCTTGTGCCCCAGTTTTTACTTAGTCTCTTCTGACAGCGTAACTATTTACACACACAAACACACACTTTATAATGCACGTGCTTTATACACGCCCATATTTACACCCTTCCCCCCAAATAAAGAAGGCCTCCCGAGGAATTGGAATTTCCCATTTCCCTGCTCCCCGAAAGCTCCTTGAGAATAAGAAGGTGGAACCTTCTTTTTTGGCTGAGGAGACTGAAGGAACTCCCCTTTTCTAGCAGTAAAATGCCTCACGTGGACAGAAGGGCCATAGTCTCACTTGGGGATAAAAAGGAGCGGTGGACATCTGCCTGTTTGGGTAGGGAGAAGGGTGGTTGTAATAAGGAGCCAGCAGTTCATGTGCCCCAACACACTGTTGGGGTGGTCCCTGGAGAGGGAGTGCTTTCTTTCTGTTTCTGAGGAGACAGAGAGATGTTTGCTTTTGTAGCTGGAGAAGAAGGGCTGACAAGTGTCTGTGGCAAAGGTCGGTAGTTTGTGCGTTGTATCCTTACGTTGTTTGCATTTATTCCTGCTTTTTGCAAACTAGCCTTTGATGAGTATGCCTTGCTGTCAGTTTGCTGAGTACTTTTCCTCAGGGTGCGACTGCTAAACCACCAACAAGGCATACTTCTACGCACCCAGGCTGTCCATGGTCTCACCAACTCCCTGCACCCCACAGTGGGAAAATCCTCCCCCTCCCTACCTCCCCCTTAGAGTCTTCTGCATAAATTAGGCTCATGCCAAGCTCGTGCCATGCTCAGGACTAGCAGCACCATCACACTAAGATGCAGACTAGGGAAGATGCTGGTGGCTGGAGGTATAGAGGAGAGGAAGCCTGCCCCACAAAATGAGGTGCACGTGTACATCCACCAAAGGATGTGTTGGAAGCTTGTGTGTCAGCAAACCCTTCACTGAGGCTCTGCCATCTACTGCCTGTGTTATCCAGAGCAAGAACCACAGCTCCACACAAGATGTTTTATCATTTGTCCTGGAATTCTGGCTCTGAAGGGAAAAAGTTCTTGCTGGAGCCATGAGCACCTG
This sequence comes from Zalophus californianus, assembly GCF_009762305.2. Classification (NCBI taxonomy): domain Eukaryota; kingdom Metazoa; phylum Chordata; class Mammalia; order Carnivora; family Otariidae; genus Zalophus; species Zalophus californianus. Next base: position 59,958,524 of record NC_045597.1, read on the forward strand.
CAGCCAATGGGATGATAAACACTGATATAGCTGCACTCGCCAAGTATTGGTTTAATTAACGAAAGAACTAATTTGATGAAAAAGTGTTTTGAGGAATCTTCCCTATCTAGAGGGCCAGATGAGGGGCTCTGGATAATGAGTGTACAGGCATTGCCTGATCTGCCCCATCGCACCAAGTTCCTTTGAGTATGTGATCTGGTCTGAGTTAGACACATTATCTGATGTGACATTCCCACCTAGGACCAGCCACCTCAAGAGGACCCCGTGTTAGCCCCCGTAGTCACCAAAGCCTGTAGGCTCCCAGGGGCACTTAGGCCTCAGTATGGCACCTTCACCTTCGTATCCTGTGCCTAGAGCAGAGCCTGGCATACACAGGTACTCAGGAACTGCTTATGGGTTGAATTGTTGGAAATCAACTAAAAATTTGCTATCCAAAATAAATCCCAAACATGAAAACAGAGGCTACACATAAATCATTAAGTTTCAGTGATCTCAGGGATGCAAAGCATATAGTTTTTTGAAGGGACCCATCTTGATATTCATACCCAAGTCCACCTATTTTCTTCCATTTGATGTTTCAATAGTGTGGTCATGGAGAGGGCTTCCAAAAAGGGCTAAATCTGAGAGTAGGGATCCACAACTTTCTCCAAAATGAGGGACTCTTAACATAGTATCTTGCTGGTCTGTTTAACCTTTAGTTGAGGAATTCAAGGAGATACCTTCCATAGAGATGGCTTCTCAGGTGATCTTTTTCCTGTAATATCCTCACCTTGCTTTTTAACAAAAAAGCAGTGGCACGTGTTCATTTATGCCACACAATTATTAATGTTGTTTATTCCCTCTCCCACCCCCTGGCTCCCTCATCCCCACCCCTGCCACCCTGCACTGCATTGGGATTGCTCCATGAGGACAGTGATCCTGCTGGACTTGTTCACCACTGAGCTTCAACCTCAGCACCTTGCCCAACACCTGGGTCATAGATGATGCTTAACATTATTGTGCTTAATGAATGAATTAGTAGGAATGAATGATGACTAGTGAAACTACAGTGGTTCCTGCCCTGGCTTGGTTTATTGCACTAGATCCTGACAACTCTCAGCACATGTGAAAAAACAATTTAAAGTCAGTTCTCTCGCGGATCTAGTTTTGGCAGTGGGTGACTGGTGTTTGGCCAACAGCTTCTCATTGTAGGCATTACTCATATATAAGCCATAGAAGCCTGCCCAGAGAAGTCTGGTTTTGTTGTTGTTGTTGTTGTTATTTTAGCATTGTAAAAATTGTGGAATATTGCATACATAAAAACTGCATATGACAAGTATGTATAGCTTAATAATGCATCATAAATCAAATAATTGTAGAACTACTACCCAGGAAATAGAGCATCACCAGCTTCCAGGAAGCCCCCTTCATGTCCCTCCCCAACCACCAATTCCTTTCTCCCCACAAAGGTAACTACTACCCCTACTTTTATTTTAAAACATCCTTGTTTTTCTTTATGTTTTACCACCTGAAAATGTTAGTGTTTCCAGATGCTAAGATTTAGTTTGGTTTATTTTTTTGGACACTATATAAGTAAAGCCACATAGTGTGTGTTTTTATTTTGTCTGCCTTCTTTGTTACACTGTTACTTTTTGGGAGTCATCCATGTTGTTGTGAGTAGATGTAGTTTATTTTTTATTACTGTGTTGTATTCCATTATAATATAAATATACCATAATTTATTTATCTACTCTACTGTTGGACTTTTTCCATGTTTGCCTAGGACAAATAATATTTCTGTGTATGTACGTATATTTTGGTGGAATTGAGGAGCCATAAGACATGAGCATCTTCAGCGTTACTGGATAATGCCAACCCGTTTTCCAAAATGGTTGTACTCAATTTTTTCCCCATCAGACATATAGAGAGTTCCCATTGGCCTGCATCTTTGCCAGTATTGGTGTTGTCAGTCTTTTTAAGTTTAGTCATTCTGGTTTTCATTGTGGTTTTATTTTCCATTCTCTGATTACCTGTTACCTTTGCAGTGGAGTATCTTTTCTTATGTAAGTTAACATTTGGATATTAACTTTTAGAGGTGCCTCTTCAAGTTTCTTCCTCATTTTTTTTCCTACTGGGTTGTTTGTCCTTTTTCTTTTTTTTTTTTTAAGATTTTATTTATTTATTTATCTAGGAAAGAGGGCGAGCAAGTGAGCACAAATCGGGGGAGGGGCAGAGGGAGAGAGAGAATCTCAAGCAGACTCTGCACCGGGCATGGGGCCCGACGCAGTGCTCAATCTCATTACCCTGAGGTCACACCTGCGCCAAAATCAAGAGTTGGTCACTTAACTGGCTGCACCACCCAGGCGCCCCTGTTTGTCTTTTTCTTACTGATTTGTAGGAGTTGTTTAAGTATCCTAGATATGAGCCATTTGTTGGGTATATATGCAAATATCTTCTTGTACTGTGTGATTTCTTTTTTTTTTTTTTTAACTGAAGAAGGAATTTGTTTATTGAGGGTAAGGGTGCAAGCAATATAAAAATCAAAAGCTTATCTGACTTTTCTTTCTCTGCTTCTCAAATGGGGGTTGGATTTTATTTGTACATTTTCTGAGGGTCCCGATCTGCTCATGGAATCCTTTATACAGGGGGAAGCTGTGGGACAGATTCCTAGAGATCCTTCGGGAGAACTCTCATTGGGTGGGCGGGAGTGTTGCTCATGTTGCCTACTTCTTTCCCTTCTGCTTCATGTGTATTACAAAATAGTCATTGCATGCGATGGTGAGCCCAGCAATTAGCGAGAAGAAGCTCTGGAAGCCCACTTTGCCATCTCGGCACTGGTCCAGGTCCTTCATTATTTTGTCCACGGCCAGAGGGTCTTTTTGATTTTCCAAAAATCCAGGGAACTCCTTTTCCATGAGTACTCTCAGGTCCTCCTTTGTTAAGTAGCCTTTATCCCCAGCAAACTTGTGAAACGTGAACATCATGGTTTCCATGGCATGTTCCATTTGAGATGGCATTTTGGTGAGGTCTATTGAAACCTTGGCCCGAGGCGCGGCTGGGACGATTTGCTGGCTGGGACGCTACTGTGTGATTTCTTAATGCTATCTTTCAATGAATAGAAATTCTTAATTTTAATGGAGTCAATTTGATCTCTGTTTTCCTTTACAGTTAATGCCTTTTGTGTTCTGTTTAAGATATCTTCCTCTACCCAGAGATTTTGAATATATTTACCAATATTATATTCTAAAAGGTTATTGTTTTATCTTTTTTGTTTGATCTATAGTCCACCTGGAATTGATTTTTGTGTATAGAGTGAGAAAGGGGGTTGAATTTTAACTTTTTTTCCATATTGATATTCTATTGCACCATTTTTGTCATAAATCTTTCTGGACTATTCTATCTATTTCATTAGTCCATTTGTCTGTTTTTAGGCTAATTTTACACTGCTTCATTTACTGTGCTTTTTAGCTAGTCTTGATGTCCAGTAGATGGAGTCTTCCAAAATTATTTTTTAAAAACAATATCTTAACTATTACAGGCTTTTGCACTTGTATGTTAAGTATTGGAATCAACTTAGCAAATCTTTCCTCTTCATCTTCAAAGTTGAGATATTGATGGGGATTTCATAGAATCTATAGATCAATTTAGAGAGAACTCATCTCTTTACTATCAAGTCTTCAAATCTAAGAACAAGTTCTCTGTTTTTTTTTTTTTAGATCTTTATTTTTCTCAACAATGTTTGGGTTTTCTGAGTTATTTTTTATATATGATGTAAGTTACGTTATGAAGTTAATTTTTGCATCTAGATATCCAATTGTTCCTTTTCACCGTTTGTTAAAAAGGCTATTGTTTTTCCATTGAATTGACTTTGTACCTTTGTTGAAAATCAGTTGTCAGTGTATGTTTGCATCTATTTCTGGACCTTCTCTTCTATTCCAGTGATCTCTCTGTCATCTTTATGCCTATACCACACTATGTTGGTTACTATAATTTTATAAGTCTTAAAATCGAGTAGTGTAAATCCTCCACCTTTGTTCTTATTTTTTGAAATTTTTCTAGCTACCCAGGTCCTTTGCATTTCCATATGAATTTTAGAATCAGTTGTTCCTTTCTACAAAAGTGCCCACTGAGATTTTGATTGGGATTGTGTGTTGCATCTATATATCAGCTTAGCAAAATTTGACATCTTAAAAAAATTGAGTACTCCAATTCATGAACAAGATATAGTTCTCCATTCATTTTGACCTTCTTAAATTCTCTCAGCAATGTTTTGTTATTTTTCTAAGGTTTTCATATTTTTTATGTTACTGTGCATATTTTTTAAATTTCATGTTCTGATTATTCATTGCTTGTATGTAGAAACATGATTAATTCTTATATATTGATATTATAATACTGCAACATTGCTATATTAGTTAGCTCATTATTACTTCTAGTACCTTCTTTGTACATTCCATCAGATCTCCACCCAGATGATCATGGCACCTTCTTTTTACTTCTCTCTTTCCAATCTTTATGCCTTTGATTTCTCTTTTTTATCTTATTGCACTGGTTATAACCTTCAGTATAGTGTGAATAAAGAAGTGAAAGTAGATATTCCTGATCTTAGAGGAAAGGAATCCACACTATTAAGTGGAATGTTGACTCTAGGATTTTTGTAGATATCCTGTCCATTTGAGGAAGTTCCTTTCTATTCCTAGTTTGCTGGGAGTTTTTATAAGAATCAAGGTTGGACTTTGTCATATACTTTTTATAGATGTATTGAAATGATACATGGTTTTTCTTTTTTTTATTTGTTGATATGGTGAATTACATTGATTTTTGAATGTTAAATCAGCCTTGCATTCCTGGCACAAACCCTACTTGGTTATGATGTTTTATCCTTTTTACCTATTGTTGAATCTGATTCGCCAAAACTGTGTCTAGAATTTTTGTATCTATATTAGGATATTGACCTTGGTTTTCTTGTAATGTCTTTGGTTTTGCTATCAGTGTAATGATGACTTCGAAGAATAAGTTGGGAAATATCCCCTCTTCTTTAACTTTCTGGAAAAGTCTGTGTAGAAATAGTATTGTTTCATCCTTATATGTTCAGTTGAATTTACCAGTAAAGCCATTTGGGCCTGGGCTTATCTTTATAGAAGACTTTTAACCACAAATTTAACTTTTTAAGAAACTATGGCAACTTTTCAGTAATCTATTTATTTTTGCTTGAGTTTGGTGATTATGTTTTCAAGGAGTTCGTTCGTTTCACTTAAATTGTCAGATTGGCATAAGGTTTTTACACTTCCTTCTTTTCCTTTTAGTATCTGTTGTATCTGTAACGATGTGACTTCTCTCCTTGCTGATATTCATAATTTGTGTCTTCTTTTTTTTCCCTTCTTAGTCTGGGTAGAGCTTTGTCCATTTCATTGAACTTTCCAAAGAGCGAGGTTTTGGTTTCATTAATTTTCTCTATTGTTTTCCTTTTTACTATTTTATTGATTTCTCTTCTGATATTTTTTACTTGCTTACTTTAAGTTGGAGCTTTATGCTATTCATTTGATTTTTTTTTTTCTAATGTAGGCATTAGGGCTATAGATTTCCCTTTAAATTATGGCTATAGCAGCATCTCATGCATTTTGATATATTACATATTAATTTTCATTCAGTTCAGATACTTTCTAATGTCCCTTTTGATTTTTGTTTTTGATCTATGGGTTACTTACACATATTTTATTTTGTTCTTAATATCTGGGAGATAATTCTGTTATTTTCCAGAGATAATTCTGTTATTGATTTCTAATTTAATTCTGGTGGTCAGAGAACATATTTTGTATGACTCATGTCTTTTCAAATTTGAGATTTTTTTATAGCCAAGAATATGATCTATTTCAGGAATGGTCTGTATGAACTTGAAAAAAAAATGTATATTTGCTGTTTGGTGGATTGTTCCAGAAATATCAATTATATCAAGTTGGTTGATCGTGTTTTTCAAATGTATATCCTTACTGACTTTCCCTCTATTTATTTAGTCAATAATTGAGAGAGTGTATTGAAATACACTCATCTTTGTGGATTGGTCTTTCCCCCTTTTTTTCTTTACGCATTTTAAGTTCTGTCACTGAGTATATAAAAATTTAAGATTCCTATGTCCTACTGATTAATTGATTTGTCAGCTTTATCCCCCTCCAGATATTCCTTTCTCTAAAATTTACTTTGTCAGATATTAACATAGCCACTCCAGTTTTTAAAAAATTTGTGTTAGCTTGATATATCTTCTTCTAGCCTTTTAACTTGTAATCTGTTTGTGACTTTGTATATAAAGTGTGGTTCTTCTTGGCAGCATATAGCTGGATCTTGCTTTTTGAAATCAAATCTGGAAATCTGTGCCTGTTAATTGGAATATTTAGACCATTTATATAGGGGCGCCTGGGTGGCTCAGTCATTGGGCATCTGCCCTTGGCTCCGGTTGTGATCCCACCCCGGGATCGAGCCCTGCATCGGGCTCCCTGCTCCGCGGGAGGCCTGCCTCTCCCTCTCCCACTCCCCCTGCTTGTGTTCCCCCTCTTGCTGTGTCTCTCTCTCTCTCTCTCTGTCAAATAAAAAAAAAAAATCTTAGACCATTTATATAACTATTGATATAGTTAAGTTGAAATCTGCCACTTTGCTCTTTGTCTTCTATCTGTCCCATTTCTTCTATGTTCCTCCTCTTCTTTCATTGTTATTATTTGTTGTTGTTTTTTGATTGATTTTTTTTCTTTAGAGAGAGAGAAGGGGGGTGGGGGAGGCGCAAAGGGAGAGGGAGAGAGAGAGAAAAACATGGGGCACAATCTCACGACCCTGAGATCAGGACCTGAGCTGAAATCAAGAGTTGGATGCTTAACTGACTGAGCCACCCAGGCGCTCCAGATTTGAGTATTTTTTTAATGACTCCATTTATCTCCTTTTTGGTGTTTTAGATACAATAATTCTTTTTCGTTATTTTCATAGTTTCTTTAAGACTTTGTTATGCATTCTTAACACTGTCTATTTTTGAATGATATTATACCTCTTCATGTGTAGCATTCTTCCATTTCTCCACTCTTGGCCTTCATGGTATTGTTCTCACACATTTTGCTTAATCATATATAAGCCTACCATATCTTATTATTTTTGTTTAAAGCATGAATTATGTTTTACAGGATTTAAACACTATTGGAAGCATCTTACAAATTGATCCATGTAGTTACTGTTAGCTCTAACTCTAACCCTAACCCTAACCCTAGGTACTCTTCATTCCTTTGTGTAGATCCATATTTCCTTCTGCCTCAAGGACTTCCGTAACATTTTTGCAGTGTGAGTCTATTGGTGATGAATTTGTTCAGCTTTATGTGTCTGAAAATGTCTTTATTCTACCTTTGGGCTTTTTTTTTCTTTTTAAAGATTTATATATTTATTTACTTTAAAGATTTTATTTATTTATTTGACAGAGAGAGACACAGCAAGAGAAAGGGAACAGAAGCAGGGGGAGTGGGAGAGGGAGAAGCAGACTCCCCCCTGAGATCCCGGGGCTTGATTCCAGGACCCTGGGATCATGACCTAAGCAGAAGGCAGACACTTAACAACTGAGTCACCCAGGCGCCCCAAGATTTATTTATTTTAGAGAGAGAGAGAGAGAGTATGAGCAGGAGGGGCAGAGGGAGAGGGAGAGAGAATCTCAAGCAGACTTTGCACTGAGCATGGAGCCTGATGCAGGGCTCAATCTCACAACCTGAGCTGAAATCACAACCTGAGCTGAAACTGAGTCAGACACTTAACTGATTGTGCCACCTAGGCACGCCATTCTACCTTTGTTTTTGAAAAATATTTCCATTGGGCATAGAATTCTAATTTAATTCTAATTTAATTCAGCTTTCTTTTATTTTTTCCTGCAACTTTATACCATTTGACTAACATCTCCCTGTTTTCCCCACACTCCTCAGCTCCTGGTAATAACCATTCTATTCTGTGCTTCTGTAAGTTTGACTTTTTTTTTTTTTTTTTAAAGAATCCATATATAAATGAGATCATGTAGTATTTGTCTTTCTCTATCTGGCTTATTTCACTTCACATAATGTCCTCCAGGTTGATCCATGTTGGTGCAAATGGCAGAAATTCCTTCTTTCTCATGACTAAATAATATTCCTTTGTCTCCTATTCACCTGTTAATTTTCTCAGTCCAGTTATCAAAATCCAAACCCAAAGCATGCTTTTCTCTGACTTTTCTGCCACCAATTTTACTAACACCCTCATTTGTTCACTAAGGAATTTGGAAATCATATGAATCTTTTCTTAGCACATTAACTTTATTCCTCACCTTACATGAAGACTGGATTTCCCATGATGGTGTTGCTTCTCCAGAAACTTGTGCAAGTGGAGAATACTCATAGTTCTCTCAGGCTTACTTTGATCAATTAGTCAATCTTGAGTCATTTATCTGACTACTCTCTGGGCCCCCTTGGATAATCATTGTTGCCAAAATTGAAATTGTTTCTTCCTCATTGTTTTGCCATCCTTACCTCCAGGAAGCACTTGCTGATTAGACCCATAGTGAAGGTTCCCAATCTCAGCTGAATTTCAGTATCACTCAGATACCATTTGACTTAGTCCTACTTAACAACTTTTCCATAGTCCACAGTGGCTGTTCAGGTCCCTCAGGTTTTTCACATCTCCCTTCCATTCTAAGATTATCAGGTTCACTTATTGTACCTTTACTGAGGCCCTGCTACATGTTTAATCCTCTGTTTGGCACTAGTTATATAAAGGGGCCTTGACTTCAAGGATCCCATAATTTGATAAAAGAAAAAGAGTAGGACTGAAAGAATAACTTCAAAGAAAAATGATGGTGCAGAGAATGATATAGACAGAATCAAAGTAACAAAAACAAGCTCTAATGTTTCATGTTCTAACAGAGGTATGCATATACATGAATATATATCATATCATATACATATATACATATTTCACCTTTCTTTTATCCATTCATCTGTCAATGGACACTTGGGTTGTTTCTATATTTTGGCTATTGTGAATAATGCTTTAATGAACATGAGTGCAGATATCTCTTTGAAATATTGATTTCATTTCCTTTAAATATATACCCAGAAGTGGGATTGCTAGATCATATGGTAGTTCTATTTAAAATTTTTTAAGGAACCTTTATACTGTTTTCCATAATGGCTGTAACAATTTACATTCTGATCAACAGTGCACAAAGACTCTTTCCTCCATAGCCACATCAACACTTGTTATCTTTTGTCTTCTTGATTATAATCATTTTAATAGGTGTGAGGTGATACTTTATTGTGTTTTTGATTTGCATTTCCCTGATAATTAGTGATATTCAGTATCTTTTCATATATCTGTTGGCCATTTGTATGTCTTCTTTTGAGAAATGTCAATTCATGTCCTTTACCCATTCTTTAATCTGGTTTTTTGTTTTCTTGTTATTGAGTTGAGTTCCTTATATATTTTGGATATTAACCCCTTATCAGATGTATGGTTTGCAAATATTTTCTCTCATTTCATGGGTTGCTTCTTCACCTTATTGATTGTTTCCTTTGCTGTGCAGAAATCTTTTAGTTTGATGCGATTCCATTTGTCTATTTTTGCTTTTGTTGCTTATGCTTTTGGGTCATATCCAAAAAAATAATTGTCTACATCATTGTCAAGTGGCTTTTTTCCTTGTGTTTTCTTCTAATAGTTTTATGACTTTAGGTCCTATATTTAAGTCTTTAATCTATTTTGAGTTGAATTTTGTATATGGAGTGAGATAAGGGCCTAATTTCATTCTTCTGCATGTAGAAAACCAGTTTTCTCAACATCATTTATTGAAGAGATTGTCCTTGCCTTATTTTTATTTTTTTTTAATTTTAAAGATGTTGATCTACTATGTTCTTGTTTGCATTATTTCTAACAAGAAATTTTCTGTCAGTCTTGTCTTTGTTCCTATGGCTTTTTCTATGGCTGCTTTCAAGTTTGTTTTTTATCTACCAGGGATTTTGAGCAATTGGATTATGATGGGTTTTGGTGTAGTTTTCCTTATATTTCTTGTCCTTGAGGTTTATTGAGCTTCTTGGATATGTGGATTTGATTTTCATCAAGTCTGGAAAACGTTTGAACCATTATTTCTTTGACGTTATTTTGGCATTATTTTTCCTGCTTCCTTTCTGTGTCTTTCACTGGGGACTCCAGTTACCTGTATATTAGACAGTTTGAAGTTGTACTATAGTTTACTCTTAATTATTTTTAAACTCTTTTTTCTAAGTGTTTTATTTCAGTGATATTTTCTTCTCAGTGTTTTATCTGCTGAATTTCTTCCAGTGTAGTTTTCATCTCTAGAAGTTTGACTTTTTAAAATATATTTTCTGTTTCTATTTAACTTTTTGAATTTATGGAATATACTTATTCTTTTAAAAGCTGTTGTCTGTTATTTTTAACATCTATGTCAGTTTGGGGTTGGTTGATTTTTTTTCCTCAATACTTTCCTGTTTCTTTGCATGCCTTTTTTTTAAAAAAGCGCTTGTTAGTATTTAATGAACCTCCCACCGTGTGGCTTCAAGCTACCAGGACACGGGCCCCCCTCCCCTGCCCCGGCCCCATACCCTTAATACCCTTAATTTTCTCTTTAGCCCTTCCACTGAAGAGTTTGGTCTTCATGGTGACAAGCTGTTTTGGGAGCTGTCCCTTTCCCAAAACTTTGAAGTAGCCTGATTGTACCACATCAATGATAGGAACAGCTCCAGTCTTGTTTTTGGCAGCATTTACCTGTGTCTGCTTACTGACCAAGGTCCATAGTTTATCCAGGTTAACAGTTGGGCAGAAGAAAGCAAACCAGATATTTCTAACAAATATCTGGGTGATATTTGTGGAAGTTGATCTTGTGATGATGCATGCTGCTAGCATCACCCAGGCCTTCTGGGGGCTTCCAGTGCTTGCTGATGTGGCCTTGGCCTTGGCTCATGTGGCCCTGAAGTTTTCAGGTCTTATTCAGTCTGGATGGCATGTTGGCAGCCCAGATGAAAGAGCATGCCCAATATCTTTTGATAGAATATAAGACATTATAAATTTTTCATTGCTGGGTTCTGTGTTTTTTTTTTTTTTTTTTTAGATTTTATTTATTTATTTGAGAGAGAGAGCACAGAGGGAGAGTGAGAGGGAGAAGCAGACTCCCCACTGAGCAGGGAGCCCAATGTGGGACTCGATCCCAGGACCCTGGGATCATGACCCGAGCCGAAGGCAGACGCCCAACCGCCTGGCCACCCGGGTGCCCCTGTGTTTTTATTCTTATAAATTTATTGAGATTTTCTGTGATGGAATGCATTTTAAGTTTCTTAGAAACTGATCCTTTTAAAATTTTACTTTTAATATTTGTTAGGTGGGACTAGAACACTGTTTAATCTAGGACTAATTATTTCCCATTACTGAGGTAAGAATTTTTGAATACTCTATTTAATTTCTATAAATTATGAAGTTTTCCAATCTGGCTGGTGGGGACAGTTTTCCTGTCCTCATGTGAGAGCTCCAGGGGCTGGCCTGCCTTTCTTTCTTCTTTCTTTCTTTTTTCTTCTCTTCCTTCCTTCTTCCTTCCTTCCTTCCTCCTCCTTCCTTCCTCCTTCCTTTCTTTCTTCTTCTTTCTTTCTTCCTTTCTTTTCTTTCTCTTTCTTTCTTCTCTTCTTTCTTTCTTTCTTTCTTTCTTTCTTTCTTTCTTTCTTTCTTTCTTTCTTTCTTTCTTTCTTTCTTTCTTTCTTTCTTTCTTTCTTTCTTTCTTTCTTTCTTTTTTTCTTCTTCTTCCTTCCTTCCTTCCTTCCTTTCTTCTTTCTTTCTCTTTCCTTCTTTCTCTTTCTTTCTTTCTTCTTTCTTTCTTTCTTTCTTTCTTTCTTTCTTTCTTTCTTTCTTTCTTCTTTCTTTCTTCTTTCTTTCTTTCTTTCTTTCTTTCTTTCTTTCTTTCTTTCTTTCTTTCTTTCTTTCTTTCTTTCTTTCTTTCTTTCTTTCTTTATTTTCTTTCTTTCTTTCTTTCTTTTCTTCCTTCCTTACTTTATTTTTAGATAGACAGCAAGAGAGGGAACACAAGTAGGGGGAGTGGGAGAGGGAGAAGCAGGCTTCCTGCCGAGCAGGGAACCCGATGCAGGGCTTGATCCCAGGACCCTGAGATCATGACCCGAGCTGAAGGCAGACGCTTAAGGACTGAGCCACCCAGATGCCCCCCTCCTTTTTTTTTTAATCTTTCAACCTGTTGGTTTATTTATTTGGGATTTTTTTATTTATACAACTTTTACACAAATACATTCTCATAAAGAATCAAGTAATAAAAAGAGTATGGAGGAGAAGAGGAGCTCACTTTATGGCTGGTCATGGTATCATTTTCTCCTCTCAAAAGTAATTGCTGTCAATATTTTGTTGTAACTCTTTCTAGTTACCTCTTTATGCATCTTTATATGCATATATGTCCATATACATTGATATCACACTTTTTTCTGCTTACCACAAGGTCTTGATGATCTTTTCCTATTAGTACTGAAGACCTTCAACACTGAATATGCCATATCCCACTTTTGAATAATCTCTCTCCGTCTTCTTCTGGTCTGTTGGGACATTCCCATGTTCTCACACCTGTGTTTTCTCCCTCAATGATAGCTCATGGGATTCCAGCACCTGGCATGAACCTGTAGGTAGGCCCTTCCTTTTCCTGGTGATGGTGATGCATCTAAGTCCCCCCACAGAACTGTGAGCTCCATAGCATGGAGACTGGGGCTGTTTCATCCACCATGGTGTCCTCAGGGCAGGGTCAGCTGATGAATGTTATGAAATATTAAAGATGAATGAATATAATTTCTCTACACCCCTTTAATCCTCACTCAAAGGGACCTATTCTGGAGGAGCAAGACACCGGACCCACGTACTGTTCTTTATAATTCTTTCATAGAGTTCTTCCCTGGGCTTCTGCTAGTTTCCTCACATGTATGCACTAATCAGCACTTTGAATATGAGGGTGACCCTCTACAGAAGTCCACTTCTTTTCCCCTGCAGCTCTTTCTTTTCCCTGTATCCTGATAACTTTAGCCACATTGGTCTTTCCAAACTTTTAAGTGCATCTCTTCATCATAGGGAGTCTGTGGACTGCATCTGAGTTTTCCTTTCCTGTGCCATGGTCTGGAAACTATTTCATGGCAGTGAGCTGGGACTATTATAGGGCTCTCCTCATTCTTTTTCTATCCTATGTCTTCTCTTAGGTTCTGTTCTGATAATTATTCATTATCATGTTAACTTTCTTATGCCATCAAATATTTTTTAAAATAGTTCATCCAGTTTTTCTAGTATTCTTTTGTAAAAGGCTTGACAGTAGTTATTGTCTGCAATTGTTGGAATAAGAGCCCCAAACCTTTTCATTTCAACCAAGTATTTTTCAGAGGAGTGAGCAGTTACTTCAGTACTGTTCGGATCCTCAGGTAGAGTCTAAGTGGGATTCATTACTGGTTCTCTGACATGTCTGGCAGTTCTGGTGGAAAAGACTATTGGAAGCCTCTTTTCTGATGAGGACTGAGGAGATACTTGAGAGGGTGCTCATCCTCGGGGGCAGAGAAAGCCAGACAGGATGAGCTTGACTCAACTAAATCTTGGTTATTAGTGAGGAGGAGTGAGAATGATGTCTGTCATTCATGTTTCTTTTCTGTCCAGCTCCCGCTGGATTTCTGAAGAGTTGTATATAGAGAGAGTTGACTGTATGTTAAAACAGAAAGGGCACTTTTACTGAAAGTACTGGAAAAAAAAAAAGGAGGCAAAGGTCCTTCATCAGCAGGTAGGAGCGGGAACTAGTGAAATTTGAGTTATTACTGTTAATATGACTCTTTAAGCACACCCCAGCTGGTGAGGCTTGGAGAAATCAGGTTACAAGAAGCCAAGTTAACCTGAGTGCAGCTGAAACTTTACAGAGCTTCATTAGAAGGAATAGAAGGAGTCCTTGGCACAGACCCATTGTCCATTAGAAGCTAGCCTGTGGCCAGAAACTCATTTTACCTTGACCCCAGAATATCCATCAGATGGTGAGATTCTTGCCTGGGACTGATATTTTTCTGGGCTGGTATTCAGAGAAATTGACTTAAGAGTCCTTAAATTTTGCAGTGAGTCACACATAGGGCCAGGTTTGCTGAAACTTAATGTGTTAGAACTGCCTGGGGGCAATTTGTTGGTACCCTGTAGGCACTGAGAAGATATAAAAAAATTAATACAATGCATAAAATGAAAGACAAATAGTGGAGGTGGGGAGTGGGGAAGCTATTTGTGGTGAACATAGCTCTAGTTCATAAGATGGAACCTGTATTTCACTCAGCAGAAGGTACAAATCTGTATCGCATTAACTCTGCAATTTTAACCAAAACAAAGACAGGATGGCAAATATTTAAATAGTGATTAAAACATTGCCCAGGCAATAGGAAATGCCTCCTCTTGCCAACTGTTTGCTTGGACAGAATAAAGTAAATGAGGGGCACACAAACCATCTTCCTGGTTGCTCTCAGGGACACTTCTTGGCATGGGGCAGCTCCCTCAATCATTAACTTAAGTCCTGTGGGTCCCACTGGAAAGAGCCTAATGAGAAAGAACTCTGAAAACTGTCAGTCGCTAAAAAGGGATATAATATATATATATTTTTTAACATATTTTACATGTATAAATGACAGGGTGCAATCAGAGCAGATTTCCCTACCACAAGTTTGAATAGTTAATTAAAAACAAACCCACATTTGATTTGGTAGCATAACTCTCCCCCTATCTTTGGCTCTTTGCCTGCTGTTAGTCTAATTGCACAGGTGGCAGGCTGAGATTCTATGGCCCTTGAGGGCAAATTGAAGAAAATGTTGCCATTACTAATTATAGTGACATTGTGATTGAGAGTAATACTCTGTCCTTTGAAAGACTTAAACAGATATGAGAGCACAGAAGCACCTGAGTATGCCTCGTAAATCTATATTCTATTAAAGTTCAACATTTCCATCATATCATAAGTGACACTGACAAGTTCTCATTCCAGCTTTCAGCCAGGATGACCACAATTTTGACCAAATCCCACTCACTGTTTTCTCCAGTCATGTTAAAAATGAAGCTATTTGGTGTGTTGGCACAAAGGAGTAATGGTGCTATTGTGCTCTTTTGTAGACAGGCAGATGAATAAGCTAGTAACTTAAAACACATCAGTAAATAGCATTCACTGTCACATTCTCAGCATTGGACTAAATACTGCAGGTGAGTGGTCAAGAGAAGAGAGTGTTATGAGTTGAATTGTGTCCCCTCAAAAAAGATATTTTGAAATCCTAACCCCCAGTACCTCAGAATGTGATCTTATTTAGAAATAGGGTAATTGTAATTAGTTAAGATGAAGTTATACTGCAGTAGAGTGGGCTCCTAATCCAATATGACTGGTGTCTTTTTTTTTTTTAAGATTTTATTTATTTATTTGGGGGGGCATGAGCAGGGGGGAGGGGCAAAGGGAGAAGCAGACTCCCCGCTGAGCAGGGAGCCCAATGTAGGGCTCAATCCCAGGACCCTGGGATCATGACTTGAGCTGAAGGCAGACGCTTAACCGACTGAGCCACCCAGGCACCCATGACTGGTATCTTTATAAGAAGACGGCCATGTGAAGATAGAGACACAAAGAGAATGCCATATAAGAAGGAAGACATAGGTTGGAGTTAGGCAGTTGCAAGCCAAGGATTGCCAAAGATTGCCAGCGAACCAATGGAAACTAGGAGAGAAACAAGGAAGGATTCTCACCTCTAGGTTTTAATGAGAATGTGGTCCTGCTGACATCTTGATTTTGGACTTCTAGAATCCTGAACTGGGAGACAATAAATTCCTGTTGTTTAATACCACCAAAGTTTGTGGTACTTTGTTCTGACAGCCCTAGAAACTAATACAGTCATGAATGTCTCTTTAGGACACATGGAATCTGGGACGAATATGTTCCATACACAGTGTGTAGTGAGGATGAAATGTGGAATGAAGGGAGGGCCAGTGGAGACAAAGTTACTAGAGGAGGTAAATTTTAAGCCAGTTTCAAAGTGTCCTGTTGAAAGTCCTCAAAGATGTTTGAACTGACTTTTTTCCCCTTGTGAAGTCTGCACCCGAGAGAAGGCTATCTGTAAAATGGCTGAAATGGGCAGATCTTTATTCTCTCCAATACAGATTCAAATGATATGAACTAGCTTAGTAGACACCCTCTTTATTACTAGTGAGCCAACAAAAGTGTAGGCTAGCTTAATTACACAGATAAAAAGGAATTTGAAATGTGGAATGTTAAAGCCACATTTAACATTGTGGCTAATTACTCCACATTTGATATAACTATCCTAACCCTAGTGGCTGTTCTAAAACTGGAATGACTAGAACCCTGAGAAAACTTTCTTTTAAAGTGCTAGAACAGAGGTTCCACTTCTCTGGATTTGCAAATGTGAATTCAGTGACAGTCTAGCAGCCCATTCCAGCCCTCATAGTGTGAAAGCAGAATGCTTGGTTCCATGGCTATGGAGGGGTGCTCCACAAAGCTCTGATGTTCCCCACTGGCTACTAACCATGCGAGGGCCATATCAGCTTTCTAAAATGAGTATCTCACCATGTCACTTACTGTGTACAAGCTTTTGGTGGCTTGGACTGCCTATAGACAAAATCTTAACATGATGTTATAACAAGCTTTCGTGATCCATTCCTGCCACACTCTCTCTTTAATTTTACTTCTATCTACACAAAATTACTTGTTTACACAAGGCATCCTTATATGTCCTGCCCCTGTGACTTTAATTTACTATCCCCCGAACATAAAACGCCTTTACTTCTTTTTCTACTGGGAAAACCAGTTAATCTTCAAAACTTTTTAAGAAACACCTTCCTATTTGAAAGACTTCCTTGACCATGGGCTCCAAATAGATTTTTTGTTTGTTTGTTTTTGAGTGTAGTTGACATACATGCTTCATTAGTGTCAGGTGTACAACATGTGATTCAACAAGTTTATACATTATTCTATGTTTACCACAAGTATAGTCCTGATACATGGTACATCCCTGTTACAACATCATTGACTATATTCTTTGTTCTGTGTCTTTTATTCTTGTGACTCATTCATTCCATAACTGGAAGCCTGTATCTCCCACTCCCCTTCACCTATTTTGCCCATCCCTCCCACCCATTCTGGCAACCATCATTTTGTTCTCTGTACTTGAGGTCTGATACTGCCTTTTTGTTTATTTATTTATTTTTAAGATTCCACTTATGAGTGAAATCATGGTAT
Source organism: Zalophus californianus (assembly GCF_009762305.2). NCBI lineage: Eukaryota > Metazoa > Chordata > Mammalia > Carnivora > Otariidae > Zalophus > Zalophus californianus. The sequence continues at coordinate 59,975,781 of NC_045597.1, forward strand.
TTGTCCTTCTCAGTTTGACTTATTTCATTTAGCATAATACCCTCTAGGTCCATCCATGTTGTCTCAAATGGCATGATCTCATCCTTTTTTTATGGCTGTGTAATATTCGAGTGTGTATATGTGTGTGTGTGTATACACATGTATGTATCTATATCTATCTATCGTCTATTTCTATATCACATCTTCCTTGTTCATTTATCTATTGATGGACACTTAGAGTGCTTCCCTCTCTTTGCTATTGTAAATAATGCTGCAGTAAACATAGGGGTGCATATATCTTTTTGAATTAGTATTTTTATTTTCCTTGGGTAAATACTTAATAGTGGAATTATTGGGTCATGTGGTATTCCTATTTTTGATTTTTTCAGGAAACTTCATACTGTTCCACAGTGGCAGTACCAATTTACATTCCCATCAACAGTGTATGAGTGTTCTTTTTTCTCCACATCCTTGCCAATACTTATTATTTCTTGTCTTTTTGACTTCAGCTATTTTAACATGTGTAAGGTGTATGAGATATCTCATTGTGGTTTTGATTTGCATGTCCCTGATAATTAGTGATGTTGAGCATCTTTTCATGTGTTTGTTGGCCATGTGTTTCCTTTGGAAAAATGTCTATTTTTCCACTGCCCACTTTTTAATCAGATTTTTTTTTTTTTTTTTGGTGTGAGTTGTATAAGTTCTTTGTATATTTTGAATATTAACCCCTTATTGGACTTATAAATATCTTCTCTCATTCAATAAGTTGTCTTTTTGTTTTGTTGATGGCTTCCTTTGCTGTGTGAAAGTTTTGATTTTGGTGTAGTCCCAGTAGTTCATTTTTGCTTTGTTTCCCTTGCCTGAGGAGACACATCTAGAAAAACATTGCTATGACTGATGTTAGAGAAATTACTGCCTATGTTCTTTTCTAGGACTTTACTGAATTCACTTATTACTTCTAGTAGTTTCTTGGTTGTCTTTAGGATTTTCTATGTATAATATCTTGCCATCTGCAAATAGTGACAGTTTAACTTCTTCTTTACCAATATGGATGCTTCTTGTTTCTTTTTCTTGTCTGATTGCTATGGCTAGGACTTCCAGTACTATGTTGAATAAAAGTGGCAAGAATGGACATCCTTGTCTTGTTCCTGATCTTAGAGGAAAAGCTTTCAGTTTTTCTCCATTGAATATGATGTTAGCTGTGGGTTTGTCATATATGGTCTTTATTATGTTGAAGTATGTTTTCTCTAACTCCGCTTGTTGAGAATTTTTATCATGAATGGATGCTGAATTTTGTCAAATGCTTTTCCTACATCTACTGAGATGATTATGTGATTTCTTTCTTCATTTTGTTGATGTGGTGTTTCACCTTGATTGATTTGCAAATATTGAACCATCCTTACATCCCCAGAATAAATTCCATGTGGTCATGGTGAATGATCTCTTTAATGTATTGTATGCAGTTTGCTAATATTTCTTTGAGGATTTTTGCATCTGTGTTCATCAGGTATATTGGTCTGTAGTTTTCTTTCTTTGTGGTGTCTTTATCTGGTTTTGGTCTCAGGGTAATGCTAGCTTCTTAGAATGTATTTGGGAACTTTCCTTCCTCTTCTATTTTTTGGAATAGTTTGAGGAGAGTAAGTATTAATTCATCTTTAAATGTTTGGTAGAATTCACCTGTGAATCCATCTGGTCCTAGACTTTTGTTTGTTGGGAGTTTTTTGATTATTGATTCAGTTTTGTTACTTGTAACTGGTCTGTTCAGATTTTCTATTTCTTCCTGGTTTGCTTTTGGAAGATTGTATGTTTCTAGGAATTTATCCATTTCTTCGATATTGTCCAATTTGTTGACATATAAGTTTTCCTAATATTCTCTTTTAATTCTTGTATTTCTGTGGTGTCACTTGTTAAGTCTCTTCTCTTGTTTCTGATTTTATTTGAGTCCTTTCTCTTTTTTTCTTGATGAATCTGGCTAAGGGTTAATCAATTTTGTTTATTTTTTCAAAGAACTAGTTCTTCATTTCATTGATATTTTCTATTTTTTTTTAAGTTTCTATGTCATTTATTTCTGCACTGATCTTTATTATTTCCTTTCTTATACTCACCTTGGGCTTTGTTTGTTATTCTGTTTCTAGTTCCTTTAGGTGCAAAATTACATTGTTTATTTGAGCTTTTTTCTTGTTTCTTGAGGTAGGACTGAATTGCTATATATTTCTCTCTTAGCACTGCTTTTGCTGTGTCCCAAAGATTTTGGACCACTGTGTTTTCCTTTTTATTTTTCTCCATGTATTTTTTATTTATTCTTTGCTTCATTGACCTATTGGTTGTTTAGTCTCCACATGTTTGTGTTTTTTACAGTTTTTTTCTTGGAGTTTATTTCTAGTTTCATACCATTGTGATTGGAAAAGATGCATTGTATGATTTTGATCTTAAATTTATTGAGGCTTGTTTTGTGACCTAATATGTGATCTATTCTGGACAATGTTCCATGTGCATCTGAAAAGAGTGTTGTTCTTGGTTGCTTATGGATGGAATGTTCTGTATATATCTGTTATGTCCATCTGGTCCAATATGTCATTCAAAGACATTATTTCTTTGTTGATTTTCTGCCTGGATGGTCTATCCTTTAACGTAGGTGATGTGTTAAAGTCCCCTACTATTATTGTATTACCATCAATTTCTGTCTTTATGTCTATTATTAATTTGCTTTATGTTTTATGTTCCAGTGTTGGGTGGGTAGATATTTATAACTTTTGTATCCACTTGTTGGATTGATCCCTTTATCATTATGTAATGCCCTTTTTTGTCTCTTATTTGTCTTTGTTTTAAAGTTTATTTTGTCTGATAAAAGTATTGCTACCCTGGCTTTTATTTTCCTTCCATTTCCATGATAAAGGTCCCTTCCCTTTCAGTCTGAGTCCATCTTTAGGTCTGAGGTAAGTCTTGCAGGCAGTATATAGATGGGTCTTGTTTTTTTTTTTTTTTTTAAATCCATTCCACCACCCTATATCTTTTGATTGGAGCATTTAGGACTCCAAATGGATTTAATAATTTATTTTTTTGTGTATTATTTTTACTGTGCATTTCACATTATATTTAATGATTTGTTTATAAATCATTTCATTATTAAACTGTGTGAGCCTCTTGGGGGAAGGAAATATGTCTTATTTATATCAGGATGCCCAGTAGTAAGCACAGTGCCTACAGTAGATGATTAGTAACTATCTAAATGCATTTATTTTCTCATCAAATATTTATTGAGGACTTTAATGTGCCAGATGTTCGGGGTCATGCAGATAAAGCCATAAACAAGACAGATAAGGACTTTGCCTACATGTAGTTCACATTGTGGTACAGAAGATGGATAAACAAGTAAACAGATAAATATGATATATATTTTTAGTAATAATACATGCTACAAAGAAAAACAAAGACATATAAGAGGTAAGTAGTTGATGGAGATTCTCTTAGATTCACAGGTCGATAGGTAGTCAAATGAAATTTGCCAAAAAAAGCAGAGATTTTTGTCTAATCAACCTTGATTACTTATTGCCTCGCTGATATTACTGTTGGCTTAATGTGCTATTAGAATCAGGGTGAAAGGAAGGGAACATATGAGACAAACTGGGCTGGCAGGTTTACCTACATCATCTTATTGAATTTTTATAACACCTTTGAAATGAGTGCTCTTACAGATAAGTGTTAACCAGAATTTCAGGGGTGTCAAATAATGTGTCCATGGTGTAATGTCTGCATGTGTGAACCAAGATTCAAATTCAGGTCATGCTGGGCTACCTGGTTAACACCAATTCTACAGTTGAATTCAGTAAGTAAATACCATAAAGTGCTGACTTTGTGTTAAGCCCTGTTCTAAGTGTTTGGCTATACCAGTAAGTACAGCAGACCACAATTTCTGCCTTTATGGAAAATAACAAGTGTTGGTGAGGATGTGGAGAGATTGGAACTCTTGTGCAGTACTGGTAGGAATTTAAAATAGTACAGCCAATATGAAAAACGGTATGGCAGTTCCTCAAAAAATTAAAAATACAGTTACCATATGATCCAGAAATTCTACTTCTGGATATATACTTGAAAGCAGAGTCTTGAAGAGATATTTGTATACCCATATTCATAGCAGCGTTGTTCACAATAGATAAGGATGGAAGCAACCCAAGAGTCCATCAAGAGATGAATGGTTAAACAAAATGTAGTACATACTGTGGAATATTATTCAGCCTTAAAAGGAAGGAAATTCTGACACATGGATGGATCTTGAGGACATTATGCTAACTGAAATAAGTCACTCACAAAAAGACAAATACTGTATGATTCCACTTGTATGAGATGTATAGTCAAATCCGTAGAGACAGAAAGTAGCATGGTGGTTGCTATAGAGGAGAATGACAGTCAAAATATTTAACATCTGGCATTGCACAGGCATTAGGGATTAGAATGGATGCAGCTCAATCAGAACATACTCTGGGAATGAATAGTCTGTACATCATGACCAAGAATATCAGTTCTGATTATGGGAAATTTGAGGAGCAAAGGGCCTTGGGGACCAGGGCCACTGCAAGACATTTCAGGGAGGAGATGGAGCTCAGACTGAGCCCGGAGGGTAGGAAGAGAGAGAGGACCAGGAATAATAAAGTTTGTTTCATGATGTAAGTGGGATTCTTGGAAGATTATTCTGACCACTGTGTGTGGGATGGAGGGGAACAGGAGGAAGAAGGAGGAAAACTAGTGAGGCTGTGATAGGAACTGAGGTGTGGGGTGGAGAGTGGAGGACAAGATAGTGGAGAAAAAGGGAGAACGGAGGACGGAGACTAAGTAAGTCCATCCCATACTGCCAAAGGCATTTCTTTCTTACCATGAATTGTTTAGATATGACTAGCAAGTATAATAAAAGCATAAAAAGTGTGAACTTAAGCTGCTGACAATGCTCCCATTCCCTTCCCTGAAACAATTCTCTTATGACCCAACAAGGGAGTTGGAAAATAATATTTGTGGAGTTGGCTTGCAGAATAGAGCTGGGTCCCCCACAGGAGTAGCCTTGTCAGCAGGAATTACTCTAGGGTTTGCAGTATTTGAGGGCATAGAGGTGGGCATCTCAAACTCAGCCTTGGTTTAGATCTGGAAGAACATTATAAATTTTTTGAAGCCCCCAAGTCCTGGAAATGCTATCCTGGGAAGTCTCACTTTAGGGCTATATCTGGGGATCAGAACCGTGGGAAGCTACCTTACCTACTGTTCCAGCAAAGCCCAAACTACTCTTCTTGTTAAAACTGGACTTTGGGCATGTAGCTCTCTAGCTCTCCACCTAGGCAAACTTTATGCAGAATTCAGGAGGCTCTAAGAGTTGTGGGGTTTCCCTTCTGCAGTCTCAAAGTTTTCATTTGAGCGCTAATCAAAAACTCTTCAGGCAAGTGGCAATGTTTGTACAGATATCTTTGTAAAGAGGAAAGGAAGATATATGACTGAATGCATTTCAGTTTTCTGAAGACTACTTAAAGAGGAGGAGGGGTAAAAGGAAGTAGTAGGTGGATGGGGTGGCAAGCCAGTTGGAACTCAGGAGTTTTAGCTAAGATGATTTCACAAACACCATTGGATACGTTCTACCAATCAGAAATACATTTAAGTTAATGTGCTTCTTGATTCTAGTGTTAAACCTAAGAGCCATCACATTTCATTATGACTTACAATATAGTCAGGTAAATCACCTGGGATCAGCAGCTCTCAGGGAATAGACCATTGGGCAGAAAGGCAGGAGTAGGAGGGCAATGGGAGGGTAGGGCTTTTGAAGCTGTAAGCTACAAAGAGCAATTTAAACAGGCCAGATGCAGGCAGGAGGCCAGAGGGGGGTTTCTGAACAGTAAGAGGATAGCAATGAATGTTAGGATGGTGTGAGGCAACTGGGGAGAAGCACAGATTGACGTGAGCCATGATGGAGAGCTGAAGAGCCACCAAAGGCAAAGCAGGTACCACCTACTAGGTCCTGAGTATAAAAGAGGAATAAACCATGGTTCCTGTACTCAGGGGTTCATGTACAGACAAACAAGAAAGCCAACAAATAATTTGTACAGAAGGTTTTTAGTTTAAGTAGTTTACAAACCTCAGAATGAGGAGGAATAATAACCATGAACACCCATGGAACACTTTTGTGCCAGGCACAGTGCTAAGTGCTTTGTATGTATTATTCCAACAATTCTACAGATTAAGATACAGGCTTTTTAGGAGAGCAAGTCACTTGCCTAAGCTGGTAGGTGGTAGGGCCAGTATTCTCTAATTTTGACATGATCCCAACAAATTCTAGGATTATTAATTATTAATAAGCTATAAATTTATGCTGCTGATACTCCTTGCCTTCCCTTCCCTGAGAAATAAATTTGGGGGCTAGGAACTAGATTTTTTTTAAAAGAGATTTTATTTATTTATTTGACAGAGAAATAGACAGAGCCAGAGAGCACAAGCGGAGGGAATAGCAGAGGCGAGGGAGAAGCAGGCTCTGCACTGAGCAGTGAGCTTGACGCGGGGTTTGATCGCAGGACCCTGGGATCATGACCTGAGCTGAAGGCAGACACTTAACCATCTGAGCCACCCAGGAGCCCCAGGAACTAGATTTTTAAAGTTCATTCTAAAATGTTCTGAAAAAGAAGAGCAATAAGAATGGACTACACCTACCAGACATTAAAACATTACATGAAGTTATAATAATTTAGATGTTGGAATGCTGGTTCTATGAATAAAGAAATTAATGATACAGAATAGAGTGCATATGTGGAAATGTATGATACCTCTATGATAAGAATGTGGTATATGATAAAGTTATGATATGCATATTATATCTGATGGGAAATGTTGCTTATTCTGTAAAAGGAAATGAGGTAATTGGGTAGCCATTTGTAAACACACACACACACAGTGTAGATTAACAACACTACTTTGTGTTGTTGCATCCAAGATTAATATAAGACAGTCAATGTCACAAAAGTACGATAGGAAAACATGGTAGAATTTTAAAATAATTTACCATAGGAAGGTGTTTCTAAGCCTGGAACAAACCTTGGAAGCTGTTAAAGGAAAGGTTAATGAAGTGAACAGAATAAAAATTTTTTTTGTATTAGAACACCATAAACGAAATCAAAAGACAAACTGGCAAACATTTTTGCAACATATGAACTAGACAAAGCATTTTTATTTTGTTCTTATATGATAGTATAAGATATTTATGTGTTTAAAGCCACAGGATTTTTAAAATTAAACTTTTAATTTTTTAAAAGATTTTATTTAGTTGAGAAAGCATGAGTGTGTGTGCAAGTGTGGGAAAGGCTGGAGGGGGAAGGAGAAGGACAAGCAGACTCCATGCGAAGCACAGAGTCCGACATGTGGCTTGTTCTTATGACCCTGAGATCATGACCTGAGTGGAAATCAGGAGTCAGATGCTTAACGAAATGAGCCACTCAGGCATGCCAAAACTAAAATTTTAATTTTAAGATAATTATATGCTATCATCACAACCTTGTTCCAAGCATGTTGTTGCAAAGGGTAAGATTTCAGTCCTTGTATGGCTGAATAATATTCCAGTGTATATATAAACCACATCTTTATCAGTTCATCAATCAATGGACACTTAGGTTACTTTCACAATTTGGCTATTGTAAATAATGCTGCAATAAACATAAGGGTGCGTGTATCCCTTTGAATTAGTGTTTTTGTGTTTCTTTGGGTAAATACCCAGTAGTGTTATTACTGGATCATAGGATAGTTCTATTTTTAACTTTTTAAGGAACCTCCATGCTGTTTTCCACAGTGGCTGCACCAGTTTGCATTCCCACTAACAGTGCATGAGGATTCCTATTTCTCCACATCCTTGTCAACACTTACTGTTTCTTGTGTTTTTGATTTTAGCCATTCTGACAGGTGAGAGCTGATATCTCACTGTGGTTTTGATTTGCATTCCCTGATAATAAAGTGATGTTTGAGCATCTTTTCATGTGTCTGTTAGCCATTTATATATTCTCTTTGGAGAAATGTCTTTTCATGTCTTCTATTTTTTTTTATTGGATTATTTGTGGGGTGGTTTTTTTTTTTGGTGTTGAGTTGTATAATTTCTTTATATATTTTAGATACCAACCCTTTATCAGATATGTCATTTGCAAATATATTCTCCCACTCAAGATTGTTTTTTAGTTTTATGGGCTCGCTGTGCAGAAGCTTTTTACTTTGATATAGTCTCAATAGTTTATTTTTGCCTTTGTTTCCCTTGACTCAGGAGACATGTCCAGAAATGTGTTACAGCTGATGTCAGAGAAATTATTGCTTGTGCTCTTCTAGGATTTTTATGGCTTCAGGTTTCACATTTAGGTCCTTAATCCATTCTGAGTTTATTTTTGTATATGGTATAAGGAAGTGGTCCAGGGGTGCCTGGGTGGTGCAATCGGTTAAGTGTCTGACTCTTGGTTTTGGTTCAGGTCGTGATCTCAGGGTCATGGGATTGAGTCCTGCATCGGGCTCCATGCTCAGCATGGAGTCTGCTTGAGATTCTCCCTCTCACTCTGCCCCTCCTGTGCATACTCTCTCTCTCTAAAATAAATACATAAGTCTTAAAAAAAAAAAAGTGGTCCAGTTTCATTCTTGCATGTAGCTGTCCATTTCTCCCAAAACCATGCTTGCATCCTGGGACTAAATTACACTTGATCATAGTGAATGATTTTTTTTTTTTAACGTATGGTTGGATTTGGTTTACTAAGATTTTGTTGAGAGTTTTGCATCCATGTACAGCAGAGATATTGGCCTGTAGTTCTCTTTTTTTGTTGTGTCTTTATCTGGTATTGGAATCAGGGTAAATGCTGCCCTCATAGAATGAAATTGGAAGTTTTCCTTCCTCTTCTATTTTTTGGATTAGTTTGAGAAGAATAGGTATTAACTCTTCTTTAAGTGTTTCGTAGAATTCACCCTGTGAAGGTGTCTGGTCCTGGACTTTTGTTTGTTGGGAGTTTTTTGATTACTGGCTCAATTTCATTGATGTTAGTAATTGGTCTGTTCAAATTTTCTATTTCTTCCCGTTTCAGTTTTGGTAGGTTATATGTTTCTAGGAATGTATGTGTTTCTTTTAGGTTGTCCAGTTCGTTGGCATGTAATTTTTCATAATATTCTCTTACAATCCTTTTTATTTTGCTGGTGTTGGTTTTTATTTCTTCTCTTTCATTTCTGATTTTGCTTATTTGATCCATCTGTCTCTCTCTCTCTCTCCTTCTCTCTCTCTCTCTCTCTCAATGAATCTGGCTAGAGGTTTATCAATTTTGTTGATCTTTTCAATAAACCAGCTCCTGGTTTCATTGATCTGTTCTATTGGTCTTTTTAGTTTCTATATCTTTTATTTCTACTCTAATCTTTATTATTTCCTTCCTTCTGTTGGTTTGGGGTTTTGTTTGTTCTTTTTCTAGCTCCATTAGGTGTAAGATTAAGTTGTTTATTTAAGATTTTTCTTGCTTTTTGAGGTAGTCATTTTCATTTGCCTTTATGTATTTTTTGATTTCCTCTTTGATTTCTTGGTTGACCCATTCAGTGTTTAGTAGCATGTTATTTAACCTTTGTGTATTTGTATTCTTTCCAGATTTTTTTCTTGTGGTTGATTTCTAGTTTCATAGTGTTGTGGTCAGAAAAGATGCATGGTATAACTTCAGTCTTTTTGAAATTATTGAGTCTTGTTTTGTGACCAAATGTGTGGTCTATTCTGGAGAATGTTCTGTGTGCACTTGAAAAGATTGTATATTCTGTTGCAGGATGGAATGTTGTGAATATATCTATTTAATCAATCTGGTCCAGTGTGTCTTTTAAAGCTGCTGTTTCCATGTTGATTTTCTGTTTAGATGATCTGTTCATTGATGTAAGTGGGATTTTAAAGTCCCCTACAATTGCTGTATTATTATTAATACATGCCCCCTGGAAGTTCCTTTATATTTGTTATATAAGTGTTTTATGTATTTGGGTGCTCCCAGGTTGGGTGAATAAATATTTACAATTGTTATGTCTTGTTGGATTTTCCCCCTTGTTATTATGTAGTGTTCTTTGTCTCTTGTTAGTCTTTGTTTTTGAGTCAATTTTGTCTGATATAAGAATTGCTACTCTGGCTTTCTTTTGATATCCATCTGCATGATAAATATTTCTCCATCCCCTCACTTTCAATCTGCATGTGTATGAAGGTCTGAAGTAAGTCTCTTGTAAGCAGCATATAGATGGATCTTGTTTTTTTATCCATTCCATCACCCTATGTCTTTTTTTTTTTTTTTTACTTTTGTAGTGTAGTGTACATTTTTTTTTTTTTTTTTTTTTTATGTAAGCTCTACACCCAATGTGGGGCTCAAACTCATGACCTGGAGATCAAGAGTTGCACACTCTTACCAACTGAGCCAGGCAGACATCCCATCCTATGTCTTTTGATCGGAGCATTTCATCATTTTACATTCAAAGTAATTATTATTTTTTTGTTTTTATTTTCTTTCATTTTAAAAAGATTTTTATTTTCTTATTTGAGCGAGAGAGAGAGCACAAGCAGTGGGGAGGGGCAGAGAGAGAGGGAGAAGCAGACTCCCTGCTGAGCAGGGAGCCCAATGTGAGGCTCAATCCTAGGACCCTGAAATCATGACCTGAGCTAAAGGTAGATGCTTTACCGACTGAGCCACCCAGATGCCCTTAAAGTAATTATTGATAGTTATGCATTTATTGCCATTTTGTTATGTTTTGTGTTTGTTTTTGTGGATCTTCTTTGTTCCTTTTGCTCTCTTCTCTCACCATAGGTTGGCTTTCTTTTAGTGATATACTTGGATTTCTTTCTCTCTACTTTTGCATATCTTTTCCTGGTTTTTGATTTGTGGTTACCCTTAGGTTTGTATATAACATTTTCAGCACATAGCAGTCTATCTTAAGTTGATGGTTCCTTACTTTTGAACCCATTCTTTACTCCTCTCTTCTCCATGTTTTAGGTATATGGTGTCATACTTTACTTTCTATTATTTTGTGAGCCCCTTGACTAATTTTTATAGGTACACTTATTTTTACTGCTTTTGTGCTTCTTACTTTTCTTACTCATATATGGTCTTTTCTTTCCACTCAAAGAGTCCCCTTTAACATTTCTTATAGGGCTGGTTTACTGGTCATGAACTCCTTTTTACTTTTGTTTGTCTGAGAAACTCTTTGTCTCTTCTGTTCTGAATGAGAGCCTTGCTGGATAGGGTATTCTTGGCTGCAGATTTTTTCCTTTCAGCATTTTGAACATATCATAACATTCTCTTGTGGCTTGCAAAGTTTCTGCTGAAAAATCTGCTGATAGCCTTATGGGGTTTCCTTTATCTGTAACTATTTTCTTTTCTCTTGCTGCTTATAAAATTCTTGTTTTTATCACTGCTTTTTGCCATCTTAATTACAATATGTCTTGGTGTGGATCTGCTTTTGTTGATTTTGTTGGGGAATCTCTGTGCCTCCTGGATCTGGACTTCTGTTTCTTTCCTCAAATTCAGGAAGTTTTCAGCTATTATTTCTTTAAATAAATTTGTTACCCCCCTTTCTCTCTTCTCTTCTTTTGGGATTCCTATAATGTGAATGTTATTATGCTGGATGGAGTCACTGAGTTCCCTAGGTCTATTCTCATTTTGCATTTTTTTCTTTCACCTGCTCAGCTTGATTACTTTTCATTACTTTGTCCTCCAGATCACCGACTCCTTCTGCTAAATTCAGTTATTGTTTTCTTCATCTCTGATTGTTTCTTTTTTATTTTTGTGTAAAGGATGTCACTGATGTCCTCCACTCTCCTCTCAAGTTCAGTGAGTATCTTTATGATCATTACTTTAAATTCTCTATAACGCATATTACTTATCTCCATTTTGCTCAGGTCTCTTGCCATGACTTTGTCCTGTTCTTTCATCTAGGACATGTTCCTCTGTCTCTTTATTTTGCTTTTTGTGTCTGTTTCTGTGTGTTAGTAAAGTCAGCTAGTCTCTTTCTCTTGAAAGTAATGTTCAGGGCATGCACTTTTAACAAGGTGGCATTGGTCCTTTTCCACAGGGGACACCTAGCTGGTGCTGAGACCAGGGTGGCTGGGGCCACTTCGCAAAACATGTACAGGTTGGGGGCATAATTCCAACAAGGGGCACACATCCTTCTTGGGAGGCAACCAGCCACCACTGGTACAATTGCAGTCCCCAAAGTTGAAGGTCAGAAGATATAGTGCCAGCAAAGCATTTGCAGGTCCTCTGGGGGAGGGGACCTGAAGCAGACCTGCCTGGAGGTGGCAGGATGTGGTATAAGCAAGTTAGGCAGTGAATGCCAGGTGCTGTGCTGGTTTCTGCAGGTGGCCATGTGTTTATTCCGGGGGAGAGGGGAGGGAAATGGTGACTGCCAGCTCCTTTGTTCCTGGAGATGTCCCTCAGTGAACTCTGAGATTAGTAAATAATTCTCCCTCCCGTATGTCCCAGGCACTTTTCCAACTGCTGTTTCTATGCTGTATCTCTGTGGCCGTTTGTTGTCCTGTCTTTTTAAAGGCAGGGACTCCACTTCCTGTTGCCCCCTGGGTTCTCCCAGAGCCAGGCCAACTGATTTTTGAAGTTCCAGGCTGTAAGTCCCTCTGATTGTACAAGTTCACAAAGTTCGGCCCATTTGTTTTTCAAAGCCAAAGGCTATGGGCATTCATCTTCCCTGTGCAGGCTCTGTGGTATGATTGTTTCAATCCCCTCTCTACCCACGATTCCCTCCCCACAGAGGGAGCAAACCTGTGGGGGTTAGCTCCCTACCACATCTCCGCCCTTCCTACCCTTCTTGATTTGGCCTCTTCTCTTCATTTAGTTGCAGAATTTGTTGTGTCAGTCTTTGGGTCATTCTGTGGGTTTTTTACACTGATCTGAGTGCTATCTAGTTGTATTTGTGGGACAGGGTGAGCCTAGAGCCCTCCTACTCTGCCATCTTCCCCAGAAGTCTCTCTTCTCTGGAGATATTTTTGGTTGTCATGACTGGTGAGGAGGATGCTACTGGCATCTAGTGGATAGAGGCCAGGGACTCTGCTGATATCCTATAAGGCATAAGGACAACCGCTGTAACACAATTCTACCCCCAAAAGTCAATAGTGCTGAAGTTGAGAAACCTTGGTTTAAGGGGCCTTGATTGAAAGGTTTCAACTGGACTATTCTGAAATGGTGAAATGTACTAGTGTATATTACCAGTGCTTCAGAGCATCAACTTTATTTTCATCTGTAGGATGGGAGCTAAGATCTTCCTGAGTGCCAGCTGCTGGGGAAAGACTAATCAAACAAGAAATTCTCATCAGCTTCCTTTTACCAAATTCTTTTTGCTGGTTAGAAAAAAAATTACTTTCTATATTTTAGCAAAAGCTCCATCTGTATTCGAACATGGTCTTTTGGTTTTAAGAAATAATGTGCTTCAACAAATGGAAAAAGTACCATAAATGGCAACAGACATAGCTTAGTGCTGACTTCAGAAGGTGGCAAGGCCTCCTAGAGGATAAGCAATGCTACACACTTCCCACTCAGAGCCATTGAACAGAACACTTACAAATTAGAAAGTAATGACAATTCTTTTACTTGTTATGATAAACCAGAAAAACAGGCTTCAGCTTATTGAATCTATTATTGAACCCTAATTAGCTGTGGTGTTTGGACATTCTGAGGCCTATGGTAAGATAAATAATATTTATGGTTTCTTCAATGTATCAAATCATTGTTTACGAAATGCAGTGTAGTATGAAATGCTCTCTTCTCTCAGAGTTTAGACCACAGAGTGACCAGGCGTTCATTCTGGGGTTGTCATTGAAACACTGGAGCCCAGCATGGGTAATCTTCATGTAGACACTCTAACCACAGATGTCAGAATGCTTAGCAGTGCCTCAGGCCCATGCAGACTCCTTGACGGGTTCTTAACCAATGCCCTTAACATCACCATGTGAGCTTTGGGTGGAATTGAGGAAGGGTAGCATTAAATACACTGAGTAATCTGAAAATGAAGGGTGGGGAATTAAAAATGAGTTCATTTGGGTTCAAGGAAATTTTCTGAGGATGTCAGCGTTTTCCATTTTGGGGAAAAAAGATGTCTTTTAAAACTTCTGTAGGAGAATTTGCTAAAATCTCTTCAGTGTATATGTGAACTGAAATAGCGTGGAGAAAAGAAATTTAAACCATTAACCAAAAAGTAAAGTCTTAAAGACCCAGACCAAAATACCAGGATAATATATTAGTGAAGATAAATAAACCTGTTTCCTTATCTGTAAAATAGGGATAAGCAATCCTTTATCTGAAACTCTTGGAACCAGGTGAGTTTCACAATTCAGGATTTTTAATATTTTAGAAAAGTAAGAAAGTACAGATGTCATTTATTGTATAGAACCCAAGAGGGGTTTGGGGCGTTATTCTCTAATGAAAAATATTAATATTTCTGTAGTGAAATGTACACTAAATGGGTTAAAGACCATAAGCATCCTCATATTAGATAAAGTCAAGTTTTGTTACCAAATGAGTTTGCTCTAGACTTACTAAAAACTTTGGGTTTTTAGAACTTTGGGATTTAGGAATTACAAATGAAGAATTGTGTATTTGTATCTGTCTCAAAGAGGTATAATAAGAATAAAATCCTACAATGGATAAACTATGTATGGTGCTGGTGTATAATAAGCACACAGTAACAGCACCTATTATTATTAGGCTGAGCCATATGAAATTCTTGTTTTTGTAGATAAAAAATAATCAGATACTTAAAAATTATCACTATTGGAATTCTTTGGGTTGATATATATTTTGGCTCCATTTCTTTTCCATTTGTTTTTTTTCCCTCCTTCCTCCTACCCTCTCTCCCTGAGGACTTCCACCTTAAAATCCTTGCATATGAAAAAATGATATGAGTGGTCATATTTGACCTGGTTTGGTTACTGAATAGGCTCTTTCAGCTTCATCTACTTGTATATGTTAGAAGGGCTTTGCTTTAAAAAGATAAAAACCAAAACCAAAACAAAAATAGTAAAACAGGCAGCAAACATTTTACTTGTCTTATATTTCCATGCCCTTCTTTCTCAGCAAGGCATAAGTGTTCTAACCACAATGATTCTGGTGACCAGGAATTCTAGACCTGGCAGTCTGGGTTGAGTCAGAGGGATCTGAGTTGGATCGGCATGGAGTCCAGGCCAAAGTCATAGTGAACTGGCATGAAAAAAAATATAAGAAAACACCCAAAACACAAAGCAGCCAGCTGCTAACCACCTCAGAATTACACCTAAATAACCTGCTGCTCGTAAGTCCATTTCCTGGACCCCATTTCTCTGTAATCCTCTCTGCCTGCAGACTTTCCGTTCATTCTCTCAGATCATTCTAGATCTTAAATAATGTGATGGACCATCCCCAGCGGCAGAAAACCCAACAAACTCATAAACTGCATTCTGTTTACAAGTTCATTTCCAAGACTAATTATTTATTTGTTTAATAATATGTTTAATAACTCCTATTTTTTTTAGTAAGAGTGAATCTAGGCTTGTCAGATATTTCATGGTAATTCTTATGATGAAGATGGAAGATCTTGATTAACCAAATAAGTTATGATGATAATAAAGGCATAGAAAAATGGAACAAATATCACTGTTAATAGTTCTTTCTTTCTGAAAGATTGCATGCTTTATATATAAGTAATTCTTAAACTGTGTCCCATGGTTAATTGGTATTAGTAGTTGTTTCAGAAAAAAGAAAAAGGATTCTATGTTCAAATAACTTTGGGAAACCTTTCTTTGAACAAAATCAAGCAGGTATCTTTATTGTAGAAACTCTCAATAGCTTTTAATATACTAATTTGTGTTATGAATCTCCAAGAGGGGACTGAGTTTGTAGGATCTCCTATGACTGTTTGAACATGAAAACTTTCCTTTTGTCAGCAAACTGAATATCTCATGGGACACCAAATTTGCAGGCAATTCAGTGTTTGAAGTGTTGGCTCTGGCCTATACTGGTAGTAGGTCAGTTGTGATGCCTTGACACCCGGTTTTCTTATAAGGAAAACTGCTCAGTTAAGAAGCCATTAATTACAGGCTGCCTTGTAATTGACCTTTTCCTTCCTCATGACTGTTTGGAGCAGAAGTGGGCACCTGAGTCCCAAGGTGGCCAAGCCCATGGACTGAACAGTACTGAGATGTGTGGAAAGGGTCAATTAGCTGACACATAAAGAGGCTGCCATGAAGCAGTCGGGTCCTTGAGGGTCCCCGAGTAAATCATGATCATGAGTAGGCAGAAATTTTGAGAACAAGGCAGGAAAGACAGAAATTTTGAGAACAAGGCAGGAAAGACTCTCCAAAGCAGAGTGGAGGGTGAGGTGGCTGATGAGCTATGTCAAGGGCTGTGGAAGCAGAAACAGAACATGTGATTCACCAAAGAGGAGATGGATTTTGATTACTTGTTCTGGAGGGGCAAAGATAAAACCCTATCCCTAGGTCAACTCTGAAAACTTCAGGTTGCTTTTGCCAATTGGGATGTGCAACTTCCTGGGTTCTTCACAATATTCCTGTTCTTATACCCAGCGACTCGTTGTTATAAACTTCCTCTTTGTCTGATGCATTCTTATAATTAATTCCATCATAATTTGGGGTAATCTGACAACTCTGCACCTTGCAACTTTAAAAAGTCCAATGAACACTTCTGGTTTGTTCTAAAGACTGTTTTTTCCTATTGGAAAGAACTTTTTTTCTTCCTGCAAAATTGATGCATAGAAAAATTAGAAGCCCAATTAAGTTCAGGGTGGACAACAAAAATTACCTACAATTCTCCCCACTTGGATAATTACTGTTAAATTTTGATATACATGTGTGTAGTGTTTTTTTCGCTTTTTCTCTAATTACAAAATGGGAGCACACCATATATGCTATTTTGTGTTCTTTTACTTAACTGTTGTAAGTATCTTTTCCTTTTTATCACAACATATTTAATGGTTAAGCCTTATTTTGTTGTGTGTACAAAGTTTATTTAATCCCCAATGTTGGACATTTTGGTTGTTTATTTTTTTGCTAATATAAACACGTCTGTGATAAATAACTTTGTAGCTAAATGTTTGCACACATCTATCTCTCAGGATAAAGTTCTAGAAGTGGACTTATTGGATCAAAATGTATGCACGGTTTTAAGGATTTTGATTCTTAATGGATAAATGGCCCTCCAGAGAGTCTGTACTGATTTACACAACAATTGAGCAGTCTGATCCGCAAGCTTTATTTCTGTGGCTTCTCTTTCCAAGCTTTTTACTGCTTTTGGAAGCAAATTGCTTGTCCTGAACTTTTCAGCGCTGGCTCTGGCCACTTTGTCTCAGAATACTACCCCAATCTTCTCTTTCTTTTTCTACCACTGGATCTCCCTCTATTGAATTGGTTACTGAGCAGTATAGGAGAAAAGAGTACCCAGTTTTTTTGCCCCCCATACAACCTTGGGAAACAGTAGTAGTAGCAATTTAAACTCGAGACTTTCAAGATTTGCTTCCATTGGGAAATGAAAGACTCACAATGTTCAAGGAGCCCATTAGTGGCAAGTAAATTAAGAACATAAACCCAAAGAATTGCCTGCAGTTTGCAGCTTGGTATGACATGGTTGCTTATGATTCATATGGTCTCTCATTGCTGAAATGTGTTTAAAAGACAATGACAACTCCAATTATATTCCTGATATACTAGCTAGGGCCAACCACCTGTGGCCCTAGTCAACAATCGAAGATGGTTGTGACAAATGTTGCATTAGATGGTAATAGCTTAGAGAGGAATAAAAACATCAGCACTGTTTTTTATTGTTTAACTGTTCATTTTACGTGTTTAGGGGAGCAGGGCCTGAGAATCCTATTTATGGGCTGTAAGAATCTTTCTTTTACCCTTAGTGGGCAAAAGGGCATTTGGAGAATTTTGCTGTTACTTGGCCTTTCCAGTGCAGCAAGCAAAGGCAGGCTGAAAAAACAGTTATTTTTACTGCCTGTTTGCCTCTCGTAAGAACTTCTGAAAAGTCTGAGAAGTTTGAGGTTACCCGTTAAATGTGTAGTTGGGCTTTTGTGAATCACCTGTTTTAGTTTTTTATGTTCTCCCTAACCAAATTAGTCCATGCCATTGAGAATAAACTGTATTTTTCATACATTTACCTATTCACTTGGTCTTCCCTTGTTCAAAAGACATCTATTGAGTATTATGCTGCATGTTTTGCATGTTTTAAAAACATATTTGTATGTATTTTATTTAGGGATTTAAGGTCCATCAAAAACAAGGGTTTTAAATTTTTACAACTTAATAATCTGGTTATTATGGTTTCTTTACAACTTAATAATCTGCCTCCTGGAAGCCTTCAGGACCTCTGGTTTTATGCATGGCATGGGAGGGTTGGGGGATTGCTCTCTAACTGAATAAAAAGAGATGAGACATGACAGAAAGATTGGAGCCTTACCCAATATTCCCAAGAAGGTTTTCCTGTGGCATTGGGTGTGGGGACTTGTGCTATGTCCTGTGACTCTGCTGTCACTTAGCTGCCATGGTCTCTCTTCCTGGGGCAGAGTTCTTATTTTTCCACTGCTGTCTCCCATTCTGGGTCTCACCCCTTCTTCATTCCCTTAGAGCACAACTAAACTAGGACTGTTGCATGAAGTAGATTTTCCTGAGGGTTTTGGGGTAATGCAGGGTAATTACCTTTCAGAACTGCAAGGTCTGAAGGAACCATCCTTACAAGACTGCCCTCACTTCTAACACCAACCATAAGTTCAGGGGCTTATGAACTTCAGGGGCTTATGAACAGAAGGAGTCACAGAACTCACTGAAAACTATACTTGTGGTTTATTACAGGGAGAGGATACAAGTTAACATTAACCAAAGAAAGAGTCATGTAGGGCCCAGTCAAGAAGAGGTCCAGATGTGGAGCTTCTAATTGTCCTTCCTTCTTGGGTCTGGATGGCATTACCTCCTCCTGATCATAATGTGTGACAGTGTTCAGAATATTGCTGACCAGGAAACTTCACCAGTCTTTGGTGTCCAGAATTTTTTTAGGTGCTTGATCACACAATGCCTGTGTGACGTACCTTTAGTGTCCAGATCCTCTTGGAGGTTCAGGCTAACACCTTTAATCTCCAGTTTCTCTGGACATGGGAATTTACACAGTATGGCCCAAAGCCTCCATTATAAGTCACATTGTTAGACCAGTCAGGGGCCAAAGGCCTCAGGCAAACAAACAAAGATATTCTGTCATGTAAGACAATCCAAGGGCCTATAGATCACCTCCAAGTAGCCAAGGGGCAAAAGACAGACCTCTTTTTGGGTAAGGTTAATTCTTAAGTAATGGGAAATTTCTAGACATTAATTGGTCATTCTTAATCTTACTGACTGGGTCATACCCCTTTTCTATTATGTTTTTTTTAGTTTCTTTCTTTAGACTCTCTTAATCTCTCCCTTTTACCTACTTTCTGGATGCATACGCTTTGCTTTCTTTGTCAGGCTGCTCTTAGAAATGCAAAATTCTCACTTGACTATGCAGAGCAATTCATCTTTCTTGGACTTGCCCTGGTACAACCAGATTGAGGCCAGGAGGCTTCCCTTTTCTTGTCTTAAATACCCATCAAAACCCATAATTAAAGGAACCATCTGTTCCTCACCCAGGCCACTCCTTTAGAAGGCAAATTCTGAATGAGAGTAAGCATCAACCATAGATTTCTATACCTAGTGAAACTGTTTGCACAAATGAAGGTAAAATAAAGACAGTTTCGAACAAAAGCTGAAAAATGTCCACTATCAAAAGTCCCTTAAAACTTTTAAGGGAAGTTTCAGAGGATATATTTCAGGAAGAAGAGAAATGGTCCCAGAAGGAACGCCTGAGATGCATGAGAAAAGTTGAGTGAACAAATAAACAACAAACAAAAGGGTAAATATGTGGGCAAATATTTTAAAAATTGTAGCTGCAATTGTTTGTTTAAAATAAGGATTTTTTTTTCCCCATTGCATGTGCTACTTTTATGATTACATTACTTTTATAACCATTGGTGACCTTTCTTGTTATTACCTCACAAAGTAAGTCACTTTTCCTTTAGAAACATTTTCAAAGAATCCAACCCTCTTACTTTAGTTATCAAATCATGTATTTCTTATTTTTCAACTAAGTAAGAAGAGTAACACGTCATTTGTGGATTTCATGGAAATAATAGAATGGTACAAATTAGAGATTATTAATGTTGCACAGAAATGAGTTACAAAATCCCTGTCCAACTGGGACATTCTGTTAAATATTTCTAGTCAGTGGTTCCTAGTGTGACTGCTTAAATTTTAAGTTCAAGAGAACTAGTATGGATGGTAAACTTCTCTACATAGTGTAGTTTAGTTTGTGGAGTTTAATTTAGTTTAAATCAACAAACAAGAGCACAGAGATCAGGCTCTATTTAGAATTTAGTGTTTTAGAGCCAGAAGGAGACTCAGAGCTTTTCTGTCCCAGGTAGAAAAAATAGAGAATCAGGAAAGTACAACAGAGAATTCCGTTGTGATCCGAAATAGAGACGGGGCCCTTCTAGAGCTCCGATGGGCAGAGGACTGCAGAGCGTTGCCAACTGGCAGAGCTGACCTGTGCTTCTCCAAGCAGGGCTCTTGCACTGGAGAACTTTTGGGAAGGTCTCTTTCGTTTTAGTGCATGTTGCTCATTACTCATGCAGCATTCTTCGTGCCCATTATAATACTTTGTTCCTCTAGGAGGTTTTGTGGTCAGGTAACCATCATATCTGGACAAAAGCATTTGGGAAAATTTGAAGCCAGGACAAATTCAGTCAAGATTGTTATTGTTCTAATTTTTATTTTATTTTTTTAAAGATTTTATTTATTTATTTAACAGATAGAGACACAGCAAGAGAGGGAACACAAACAGGGGGAAAGGGAGAGGGAGAAGCAGACTTCCCGTGGAGCAGGGAGCCCGATGTGGGACTCGATCCCAGGACCCCGGGACCATGGCCTGAGCTGAAGGCAGATGCTTAATGACTGAGCCACCCAGGCGCCCCTCAAGATTGTTATTGTTTTTTAAACAAGTGGTCAGCCTTGCAAGTGTATGGATTGGTCTCCAAAGCTTGTGCTCTGTGATGGCTCTTTCCTGACAGGTTAACAATGGAGAGACAAAGGCCACACTGTAGGAAGGAAGAGCGACAGGGGTGTTGAGAGTTTGAGGGGTCTGTGTGTGTGTGTGTGTGTGTGTGTGTGTGTGTGTTGTGGGGTGGGTGGGTATTGTTGGAGAAAGATGACCACGTGTAGGAGAGAAGAGAATGGTTGCCACAGGTTTATATTTGAAAGCAATTTCAAAATCTCTGTGTAGAGATTTTTCTTTCGCTGTGCATGAACATACCTGGGAAAAACCTGAAAAAGGTGAATGCCTTAGACCTCCAAGTTCCATTTTCTCCAAGAGAATGCCTGTTTGGGTATGGTGAGCAGCCTCTGGGTGTGCAGAAATGTGGATGAGTATCTTTCTTCCCTTGGGGCTGGAACTTGCCCTGAGCATGGGCATGTCTGCGATTGTTGGTGAGTGGTTCAGGTTTTGTGCCAGTGTGGGAAACCTTCATGAATGACCCAATCACTGTCATTTCTAAAATGTTCATATGGACTGTGTCCTTTGTTCTAAAACAGCTGCTGTCATTTGTCAGCTGTGGTATATCTATACAGGTGCAAAGTCCTAGCTAGACCTGTCCACCTCTTCCTGAAGTAAAGTTGACTTCCTAGGGAGCTTTTCCAGGGCACTTGCCTTCGTCTCATTTTGGGTGGCAGACTTGTGAATTGTGTGGGGTCCAACTGAGCTGTTTTACTGACTTAGGGGTTTTTTATTTAGTTAGTCTCTATTTGGAAATGGGGACTGTGGAGGTCTTTTCTTTTGTTTGGTGTTATAAACACATGTGGATGAGGAAAAAACAGAGGAAAGCAGTCTTTGGAACTTAAACAGGGCACACAAATTCCTAAAATGTCAGCTCTTAAGCCAAGTCTGACTGACTGAGACACAACCAATAGAACACCAGGAGACTTGATTAGAGAAATGGATAAATGAATAAATAATACAACTCTGAATCTCAGAATATTTAGTGACTTCTGGAATTGAAAAATATCTTAGAAATAGTTTTATCTTACTCACTGTCTTACAGATGAGAAAACAGATTGAAGCTATCTCATCACAAATACCTGTTTTCTAGGTTAGGAACATTGTTAGTCTAAGAAATTGGCCTTGAGTCTAGGACCTCTGACTCTTAAAAGATTTGCTTAAGAGCCTTCAGCTTTGTGCTCCTGCCTTGGGGACATCTTTGTTTGGCATCATTAAAGATGTCATTCTCCCCAGGGAAGAGCTCTTCCAGGTTCTCTGCCCAGATGATCCTCTTTAGAATGTACTTTCTACTCTGTAGCTTTTTCCCTATGATATCCCTATGACATCTAACTTTTTATATAATTAAAACTTTTGTAGTCTGTGTTTTTGCTTTAAGATTATTTTGTTATAATGATTTAAGTTCCTCTTCATTTTTTCCTTTAGAATTCTTACCCAGAATAGTGTTATCTTCTCTTTGATTTCTCACATATACTTAGGGTTTCCTGTTATAACATTTATTTTTCAATATCTTTTTTTTTTGTAGTAATGATGATGATAATAATAGAAAACACTTATATAGCAATGACTATGTACTAAGCACTGTTCTGAGTACTTGTGTATATAACACATGGAGGCCTGTTGTTACTCTTCATTTATAAATATAAGTGTACTCAAACATCTTCTTTTGATTAAAATAGATTTTAATTCTGACTTTTATCCAGTTATGCACCTTAAGTTTCAAATTTATCATTCTTCTTTTTAAAAGATTTACTTGTGTATTTTAGAGAGAGAGAAAGAGGGAGCACGAGCAGGAGGGGCAGAGAGAGAGAGAGAGAATCTCAGGCAGACTGCACTGAGCACAGAGCCCTAAGTGGGGCTCGATCTCATGACGCTGAAATCACAACCTGAGCCGAAACCAAGAGTCAGACGCTCAACCAACTGTGCCACCCAGGCGCCCCTCAAATTTATCATTCGTAAACTTTTTTTTAAAAGATTTTATTTATTTATTCATGAGAGACAGAGACAGAGAGAGAGAGAAGCAGAGGGAGAAGCAGGCTCCCAAGGAGCAGGGAGCCTGATGCAGGACTCGATCCCAGGACCCTGGGATCATGACCTGAGCCAAAGGCAGACGCCTAACCGTCTGAGCCACCCAGGCGCCCTCATTCATAAACTTTTATTGCTAACATTTTTTTTCTATCTTAAGCCCAACTGTTCAGTATTTTCCACTTTTCTCTAATTTTTGTATTTTACTTGCTTAATTATATTTAATAACTATTTTCCTTTTTGCTGCCTTAGGTTTAATATTATTTGTATATTTTAATCCATCTTTTAAAAAATTCTTCCTTTCATACAAGAGATCGAGACAAAATTAGACAATAGCAAGAGGATATATTCAGACAAATGCAGGAAAGAGCCAACATTATGGAGGGGAAAAAGATGGGAGTGTGACTGTCTCAGATTAAATAAAAGGGATCAAAGAGAATTAACCATATGTCACTTATGAGCTTTGATTAGATGCTGGTTCTAAAACAAAACAAAGCAGCAAATACATTCTTAGACAGTTGTGGAAATTTGAATATGGACTGAAATAATTTTTCATTTTCTTAGCTGTTATAATGGTATGACGATTGTGGCAGAGACTATCCTGGAGGAGAATAACCTTACCCTTAGGCCACGCATGAGAAAGATGGATAAAGCAAATTTCACAAAATGCCAATGATTCTTGAATCTAAAAAAAGATATATAGGTATTGACTTTACTATTCCTCAGCCTTTCTGTTGATTTGAAAATTTTCGCGATAAAGGTGAGAAAGTACAAACAAAACCAAACACAAACAACAACAACTAATTCTGCCTTTATTATCTGCCTCTTAAATTCTGTTCATAATTTGAGTATTATTTTTACTTATATTATTTTCTGGTTTCCTGCATTTTTAATTTAACACTTTCAATTGTCATTATCTTATTTTACATTTTCCTTAGGGTCTGTTTTATCAAATCAGGTAATGGCTTTGGGCCTAGATGGTGGTTGAGGGGAAAGGAACAGCACATATATATTAACTAAGATAATCAGATGAAGGTTGAGATCATGCGCTTTCTCTGGCCTCCTTATCAGATCACCCCCCCCCTTCACTGTTGTGTTTCCTAAACACTCACATATAACTAGGGAAACCACAGGTTAACATCTGTCTCCTAAATTACCCAATAGCCCCAAATGGAGAAGTTTCATTTTAGGAATTCCATCTTCCCATTGGAATACTCATGAAAACAACAACGGCAACAAATATGAAGTGCAACAGCAGGGAAACTGCAGGAACGATTTCCAGGCACCTGGGTGTGGGAGTGGCTCCTCGGGGGAGGACAGCTGCAGATTTCCCTCCCACACTCCTTCTTTTTTTTTTTTTAATAATTTTATTTTATTATGTTATGTTAGTCACCATACAGTATATCATTAGTTTTTGATGTAGTGTTCCATGATTCATTGTTTTGTTTGCATATAACACCCAGTGCTCCATGCAGTACGTGGCCTCCTTAATACCCATCACTGGGCCAACCCATCCCCCACGCCCCTCCCCTCTAGAACCCTCAGTTCCTCGGAGTTCATAGTCTCTCATGGTTCATCTCCTCCTCCGATTTCCCCCCTTCATTTTTCCCTTCCTTCTCCTACTGTCCTCCATGGTATTCCTTATGTTCCACAAATAAGTGAAACCATCCTGTTGCGGGGACGGTGACCTGGCTGGAAGGTCGCCCCAGGTGTACATGTGGTTTGTCAAAGGGAACACAAAGCCACGGGCAGAACACAATGCAATTTCCTTAAGTGTGTATTTCACTTTAAGATATGAGGGAAGCTACTTTTATATTAACATAAACACGAGTCTAAGAGAATAGAACTTAACAGTTCAGATCACAAGAAAAAAATTTTTAACTATGCATGCTAACTGGACTTACTGTGGTGATCATTTTGCAATATATACAAATATTGAATCATGTTATACATCTGAAACTAATATAATGTTATATGTCAGTTATACCTAAATACAAAATAAGAAAACTAAACTAAACTAAACATGGGTATATTGTAGACTAGCTTGGAAAATAGTAATTCCAAAGGAATTTCATGCTTATTGAAGACTGTTTTT
The DNA here is from genome assembly GCF_009762305.2 of Zalophus californianus. NCBI lineage: Eukaryota > Metazoa > Chordata > Mammalia > Carnivora > Otariidae > Zalophus > Zalophus californianus. Next base: position 60,000,984 of record NC_045597.1, read on the forward strand.
GAGATATCTTTTAAGATTCCTAGGAGTATAAGTGGAAGAGTTTGTGAAGCTCTGTATTATCATTTGTTACGGGTAGGTTTGGTTAAAGAAGGTTTTATAGGGAGAAAGTTTTTGTGGGCTAATACTGAATACATTTATATTCAATATTGTCATATATATTATATATCAATATTATATATACATATATATAATTGCATACCCCCAAATTTATATATTGAAGTGGTTATTCACTAGGCCTATATATACATATTAAATTTTTCTGAGTTGTTATAGCAACTGTTGCAATTGAAAATAATTCAGCAAACAGGATCATTTTCTGTGTAGTTTATGGGTTCGGGAACAGGCCAGGAGCATTGCAATTTGAGTTACCGTTAGCCCACTCAGCCAGTCTCCACATGTCACGGGCTGGTAATTTGACCTACAGCTCCCTTGAAGTGAGTTTGCATTGAACACAGAAAGCTCTTTTTTTCTCCCTTTTTGCCAAACATTAAATGGACTTTTATATGTGCCTTTTTTTTCCCCTTACAAAATCATGATTTGATTCAACAAAAATATTACACACCTTCCTTCTGAGGGTTTTGTATCCTTTCCTTAGACTCACAGCCATACTTTTTCAGCAGCTGTCTGCCCTCCGAGCCTGAGTAGGTAAGACTGAGAGAGGTGGGCCTTGAATTTAGCGGTGCCTAAGAAAACACGGGCGGCAGTGAGAAAAATATCTTCCAATGACCTTCCTTTTCAAGACTCAGGAAGTCTGCTGCTTCTCAGTGCTCTTATCATTGCTGTGGGGTTTTGATTTTTTCCCATCTCTAGTGTGTGCTGGTTTTTAAGGCATATTAGAGCAGAAGCTGAAAGAGCCTCCTATATTTAGAGAGCAGGAGGTGCTCTCCCCAGGATGGAAGCAGCCCCACCTGGTCTTTCCTGGCCACCTCCCAGAGGCCAGGGCTGGGGGGTGTGTCTGATGATGGAGACAATTGGAACCACTTCAGCAATGGAAGCCGTTGCCATGTTTATTACATCGGCTGATATGTAGATTGTGGTAGGTTGGGCAGAATGCCTGATGATACCATCAGTTCACCACTCTGCAACAGGTAGCCCGCTTTCCAGCTACTTTGCATGATATCCAGACTTCCTGGCAGTAAGGCTTGACGGTTCCCAGAGCCTGAGGCAGCACCACTGAGCTCAGTTGCTTCCATTTTTTAATGATCCCCTAATCACTGGTTGAAATACCTAAGATAATCGTGGCCACAGTGATGTGCTATTTTGGGTTACTGGAAACGGAAATTTGTTTTTTGCTGAAGACTGTTTATCAAACAGTTTAGTAACTTTTATATCAGTAATACTAGGAGTCTTATCTGTCTTATCAGCCAGTTGTAGTATAAAAGAAAGATTCACTATGAAGTCTTCAAAGTCACTGAAGTTCTTATAACATTGTAAGTTAAAATCCAGAGAGATATCTAAACTTATTTGATCCAAGTTTTCAGAGTCCTAAAACCATTGTGGTTTAGATGGTATCTGTTTATGATTGACACAAATTGTCACAAGTATAAAAGTTCTTGAGTTGTGGGGTCTTGCAGTCCATCTGATAGACCATCTGCACACAACAGGAACTTGTGTTTGTCTGGAGTGTTCCAGAGGCAGAAGGTGGGGGTTCAGATTTGGATGGGTGAAGTGCAAGGTTCAAACCACATACACACTATATACTTCAAGGAACAAATCCCAACTGCTGCAACCTGCTTCTAGTTTTTCAGGACAAATTGATTATAAAGGAGGCAAACAAACAAACAAACAACAACAACAACAACAAAAAACCCCAACCAAATATTGGATCATAACATTAATTTTTGTGACCATTTCTATCTGTGAGTGTGTGAGAGACATTAACTAGGTTCTGATTCTGCAACCGGCAACACTTTGGTCTTGAACCCAGTTCTGTGGGATGATGCCCCCAAGAAGACCCTACTTCTGCCCTGACAGCCAACACTTGGGGAGTAAGCTACCCAGAAGCTTTACACAGGCAGGCCTTGGCGGGCAGACTCAGTGATTCTGGCCTTGTTCCTGCACTTACCAAGAGGAAGAGAATAGACTGGAGCCTCCCCCCACACTTTGTGCAATTCTGGGATAAAATATTTCAAAGGTCAAAAAGCCTTTAAAAGGGGAGGATCCTCTGGTCTCCCTGTGGAAGATGAACAAATACTGTTAAAATATTCCCATTTCTGGTAAATAAACCAATTCCCAAATACTTATAGAATGCCTTCCGAGGTAAAAATCTTGATCCAGAATTGTTCATGAGAGCAACTTCATCTGCAGAAAAAACTCACCTACATCAAATGGCAAGATTATAACCATGTACAAGGGCCAACTGCATGGCCCAAACAGCAACATGCCAGTTTACAACCTGTTGGTGGGGGTGTGGGTTGGGGGATGTCCTCCAATCCACACTCTATACTAAGAAATTAGGTAATTCAATGACAATAACATTTTTAGCTGCAGCTTAAGGGAAGTTTACAGATTTAAAACAGGAAAAGGAAAACAATAAGTAAGAAACTACAAAATAAATTTAGCACACAAATTTCTGTCACATTTTATACCCAGCGGTACATAGCTTTTACTTTAGGAAATGACAGGCTTATTTGGAGGGCCAGCAACTTCTGGAATCTCTCTCTTTTTTATTGAAATGCAAGTGGGAGCAGTGTTGGATACACTTAAGGATTAGTTTTTTATTTCTTTGTAAATTTCAAATTGTGTCTTTAATATGTGTCTAAAAGGATTTTTTTCTTTTAATGTTTATAGGTAATCTTATGGCAAAATGAACCTTTGCTGTAAATTAGAATCTGGGTATAATTATTAGCCACATTTTATTGAGTGGTTCTAGTGAGCCTGGTCCTGCATTAAGCACTAAAGTGTATTATTTTATTTAACTTACATAACATTATGATGCAGGTATTATTATTATTAACCCCATTTTACAGATGAGAGAAAACAGGATAAGAAAAGTTATACTGCTTGCTAGCAAGCTACTAGCTACTAGCAGGTTTTGTACTAGGAACTCAGATCTGCCTGTCTCCAGAGCCTGAGATCTTAATCTATTCTGCTGACTTTAATTCAATATCATAAGCTTGAGAACTCTTGGGGAACCATAGCAACCTATGTGTTTAAGGAGACATCATTAGATGAGCTGTACATGTGACAACCCCCATATTGTATTGTAGTTTCTTTTAAAGTTTTTAAAAAATAAATATAAGAGGGGACTTTGACCAATAAACTCAAATCTCCAAAGTGGCTGAATATGCCATGTGCTATTTCCCTAGCATTTGGGTTTTAATAAACAGCAAAGCTGGAATGATCACTCACTTCCCTGGGCTTCAAAGACTTTAATGTCCTGCTCCTATGGTTGGAGAGCTCTGAATTTCATCATTGGTGGCATGTGTTGTCTGAATGGAAAGGGTCAGGGTATAGTGGGAAGTTGATAGGATTTGTAGTCCAAAGGAGGTCAGGAATCCCAGGGACTCTACTCTGCCTTAAAATCTGTTTTCTTACCTTTAATAGAAATGCTATCAATACCTATTCAACTGGAGTGTTAGCATTAAATTAGACAATACATGTAAATGAATTTACGAGTTACTGTTTTTGGAGGCATTCAAGTTCTCTTCCACTGCTTGACAACATGTGGGCTGGTACCTTACCATCTTCTGTTTCTAAGAACCTGTTAGAGTCACTTTTTTTCTGAGAGTACTCTATCTGATGGGATCTGGCTGGAAACAGATGATGCACTCACACTGGGAAGAGTTTAATAAAGGAACTGTTTACTAAGATGTGTGCTGGATTTAGGAAAAGCAACAAGGGATGTTGCAGTACCCCAGTGGGAAGACATTACCAAAGCTAAGTCTGGAGGCCCAATGGGAGGAAGTGTTTACCAGAACCCAGAGTGTTTGGAGAGGGCCTCCTGACCAGAACTGTGGTCTTTGGTGGAGGGATGCAATCTACCCACAGAAACCTACTTGGGAGATCCTGGGGAAAAAAGTTTCTTCTGACTTCACATTCTTCCCTCCCTTGATCTCCTGCAGAAACTTACCACCGGCTGGATTCCAGTGGAAGCCACAGGGGAAGGGAGCTCTTGATGCAGCCTGCAGCTCACACAGGTTGGTTCCTGTGGCAGAGAGCAGGTGGAGGAGTGGAAAGTAGCTCTGGGCAAGTAGAAGGTATTGAGAACAGCCATGTGGCATTCCAAATATCTTAACCAGTAATCTTTATCACTTTGGTCAGATTTGGCCTAGTCAACCCTAATTCAACATTATGTTGTCTTTGGTGGCTCTTCCTCCCCTTCTGTATTTTCTCCATTTCTAGAGACATTCACTCTTCACCTCTAAGCTGTCTTGTGCTTAGAGGGTTCTGTGGCAGAGAGCAGGTGGAGGAGTGGAAAGTAGCTCTGGGCAAGTAGAAGGTATTGAGAACAGCCATGTGGCATTCCAAATATCTTAACCAGTAATCTTTATCACTTTGGTCAGATTTGGCCTAGTCAACCCTAATTCAACATTATGTTGTCTTTGGTGGCTCTTCCTCCCCTTCTGTATTTTCTCCATTTCTAGAGACATTCACTCTTCACCTCTAAGCTGTCTCCTTCCTTGCCACTCTCTCTCTCTCTCTCAAATAAATAAATCTTAAAAAAATCATTTTGGGGTGCCTGGGTGGTTCAGTCAGTTAAGCATTTGACTTCGTCTAAGGTCATGATCTCAGGGTCCTGGGATCGAGCCCTGTGTCAGGGTCCTGGGATCGAGCCCTGTGTCAGGGTCCTGGTTCAGTGGGGAGTCTGCTTGTCCATCTGCCCCTCCCCCACCTGCTCTCTCTCTCTCTCATAAATAAATAAATAAATAAATAATCCTAAAAAAAAAAAAAAAGAATTAGAGGAAAGAGTTGAAAGTGACCACAGCCATTGAAAAGTGAGGAGGAAATCTCTGAAGGAGACAGCCAGAAAGGGGAGCCCCAAATTCTATAAACTTCCCAAATTTCTGGCTAGCCCCTGAACCACGAATGTATGTGGCACACTACAAGAAACTCAGTAAAAGGTAAGTAAACTGAACAGAAATATGAACTGTTACCCAAAACACAAAGTACTTAAAATTTTTTTTTTTGTAGTTTTGCCAAAACAAAAATATCATACTCTTTTGGGAGAAGTATAATAGAACACAGAGTCCTCCCAAGAAAACATTCACAATGTCCAGGATACCATCCAGAGTTACTTGACATATGAAGGGCAAGAATGGGGTTCTTGATATATTTTTTTAAAGATTTGTTTATTTATTTGAGAGAGAGAGAGAGAGACCATGAGCTGGGGGGAGGGGTAAAGGAAGAGGGAGGGAGTCTTAAGCAGACCGTGTGCTGAGCATGGAGCCTGATGTGGGGTTTGATCTCATGACTCTGAGATCACGACCTGAGCTGAAACCAAGAGTTGGAGGCTTAACTGACTGGGCCATCCAGGCGCCCCTTGATATTTTTCAAAAGAAAATATAATTCATATAGATCAATCCTGAAGTGACTCAGATATTGGAATTGGCAGATGTGGATTTTAAACCAACTATCATAACAATAATTAGAGGCAAATTAAATCTTTAAGGGCTTAGGTTAGAAAAGAAGAAAATTCTAAATTGATAATCTAAGGTACTCCCTTAGAAATCTAGAATATTAGAACAAATTAAATCGCAATTCAGTAGAAGGATGGAACTAATTAAGATAAAAACAGAAATAAAAAAGGAAAACAAACATTAGAGAAACTACGTTCTTTATAGGAGGTGCACTTTAAATACATAGACACAGAAGTAAGTTGATTCTTGAAAAGATCAAGAAAATTGACAGACCTATAGCTAGACTGATCAAGAAAAAAACAGAGAACACAAATTACCAATATCAGGATTGAGAAAGAGGATATAACTACAGACCCCACAGAGATATGAGACAATATGCTGACTATTCTTTTTGCTGATTCCAGGACACTAGGAGACCAACATGCCCTTAACAGTCAGAGCTTAGAGTTTAATGGGACTCTTGCTGTGTCCTCTGTCAAGAATGTAACCCTTTTAGGGTCAAGGCCTCCATCTCTGCAGAGCCCAGAATTGTGGGGACGGGAAGGACCCAGAGGGTCATTTGAGGTGGTGGCAAGTGGGGTCTCTCCTGTTAGTGCGCTGAAACACTAGAGCATTTTGGTTGTGAAATGGTTGGGTACGGGAATACTGTCATCGAGAGCACCCTTCCAAAATTCCTGCCACAAATATGAGCAGTCTCTCTCATCACTATAACCTGATTTCCATCTTTTTATTACCCTTGTCCATGTAACACACCTCAAAGCAGACCCTTTGCTTAAGAAGTATCTCCTTAATCCTCTACCACTTCTGGAGGGGAAAAGGAGGTAGAGTGGGGGAAAGAAGTAGATTTACCTGCAGGAATATAGTTAATGCTCACCATGTGCTTGCTCCTCTATTATTTCCCAGTCTCCTTTGCAGTTAGTTCTTGTCAATGGACTGTGAGTGGGTCTTCTGAGTTGATGCAATTAAGAGCCAGTGTACCTCCTCTATGGCATTCTATGGCACTCTTGCCCTGGTATGACAACCTTGGAAGCCACATGTTAGAGATAATGTAGCTATAATATGAAGCTACCCAATACCTATCAACTAACTTTTATTCTGCTAAGCCTCTAAGATTTCTTGTTTATTTGTTGTGGTAGCAAGTGCTAGTTACCTTGGTTAATAAATCTATTCTCTCCACACCCACCAATCAATAAAAAACATTTTAGGACTCTAATTATAAATGTATTCACACTTGGAAAAAGATTAGTCAATTAAAATTTTGGTGTAGGTTCCATGTGCTTAGCATTATGCTTGGTGTTTTGCTATGGAGTGCCTACTCTGGGTAGGTGGAACCCTCTTTCCTGGTGGTTGTGACCTTTCTTACATGCCCAGATAAATAGAAGTTAAGATATTTTAAAGCATGCCACGTCAGCTTTATTCAGTTCTTACCAGGGCATGGAGAAAGTTATCGGCTGCCCAGATATGCAGAGGATGTACATTGCTGCATATTTGGGCTCCTTCTTTGGTTTACTTTGTAATCCTTTATAAATCTCATTCCTAAAATTGGAACATCACCAGCTAATCTCTTAATGTAAGTACACACAGCAGTTTCTTACTATGTATTCTCTGTCTAGCCACGAGAATTGATGCTTCTGCCACAGCAGCACCTCCTTTGGTTATCTAAGTCGTGGGGTTAATTTATGAGCAGTTTCTGCTGCGGTGGTCATTGGTTCCTTCATTAGTCTCTATCTTACCAGTTCAGATGTGTTTTGCTTTGAACCCGCACTTTGTTGACTCGTCCTTATAACTCCTCTATTTTCCTCTTTGTCTCTTTATTAAATAGAATTTATTAACCCTATAAACAGACCAGTAGCATTGTGCAACAGGCACAAATGTTAGTTGATTTACATGTGCAATTTTGTGTCCAACTCTGTGAGGTAGGTGTTTCTGTTCTCTCTTTACAAATGAGAAAATGGAAGCTCAGTGAGGACACAAGAGGAATGTTAATGAATGAGTGATAATGTCTCTTTGATAAAATCTCTTTGATACAGTCAGGTAGAGAAATAATATGGACATGAGAGGAGTTATTAAAATAATAGCAATATCTGTGTACTCTGAACAACCAAACTTTGCTGAGAGAAATTAAGGAATATCTAAATAAATAGATATACTGAATTCTTGGGTTGGGAGACTCAATATTGTTAAGTGGTTAATTTTCCCCAAATTGATCTACAGATTCAAAACAGGCTTTATTTTCATTTTTATTTATTTATTTTTAGAAATTAAGAGGCTGATCTAAAATTTATATAGAAGTGCAAAGGCTTTAGAATAGCCAAAAAGCTTTGAAAAAGAACAAAGCTGGCGGACTCATGTCAGGATGGACAAATGTCAATGGATGTAGTGGAAAAATTAATCCACATATCTAGGGTCAATTGATATTTGATAAAGATGCAAAGGCAATTCATTGGAGAAAGGGTAGTCTTTTCAACAATCAGTGCTTAAAGAAATTCTTGGGAGGCGATGGATATATTCATGACTTGACTGTGGTGACAGTTTCACAGGTGTATAATATGCCAAAACTTAGACTATACATCTTAAATATATGCAGTTTATTGTATGTCAATTATACTTGAATAAAGATGCTAAAATAGCAATGACCATTGGGAATATTATTTGAGGGGCTGGAGAAGATAGTGTAGAGATTGAGCTCTAAATCCAACTTTTCCACTTACTAGTTGTATGACTTGGGATGGGTTAATTCCTCTGGACCTGTTTTTCTATATGTAAAATGGAAAACTGTTCCTACCTCATTTGGTTATTGTTGAGTGTTGTTTATTGATGCAAAGCCCTTATGGTATTCCTGGGCATATAGGAAGTATTTAACAAATGTTAAAAAGTCATGTGCTGCGCACTATGCTGAATATGTTATAAGAATTATCTTATTTAAACTTTACAATCTTATGAAATAAGTACCAATATCCTTATTTTATAAATGGGACAACTGAAGTGCCAAGAGGATTTATAACCTATCCCAGGTTGGTTGCATAGGATGCAAGTAGCAGAATCTGGATTTAAATAAAGGCAGTCAAACTCCACACAATTTTAATCCTATGACTAAGTGTTAACAGATGAGGCACTGACTCAAGTGCTGGTAAGAAAATTGTCCAGACAGTGCCCATGTTTTCTAGGATGTTATTATCTGAGATATGTGAAAATATTGAAGACCAACAAGTTTGGGCGGCTTCCTGGGAGTTCCTCTTGTAATTACTCCTGGCATCTGGCTTAGTGCTCACCAAACTGGTTTCTTCTTCCTGGGCACATAGTCAAACTATTTCCCAGCCCTCCTGTATCTAGTGAGGTCATGTGGCTAGTTCTTGCCAATGGAACGTGAACAAAGGTGATTATATCCTTTTGAGGCAAAGGCAGGTAGGAATGGATGGGCTTTTGCCATTCTCCACTCCCATATCCCCCTCCACTGGTTTGTGTTTAAGATGGAGGAACCTCAACATCGGGAGGAACTGGTTCCTGAATGACCACCTGGAGCAGAGCTCTTATTGCTGACTGTGTTGAACCACCTTTGATGTGTAAAGCTACTAGAATTTTGAGATTTGAGCTTGTTTGTTATAGCAATTAGCATACTCTGACTAATGAATTATTCTTGTGGAATATTATCTTTGCAACATAGCCCTAGAAATTCTGAACTATAGGTCAAATATCTAGACCAACTCTATTGCTAGGAGATGGAGCACAGAGGAATTAGAATAGAAGTTTAATTGAGAAATAGTATCTAGGGGTGCCTAGGTGGCTCAGTCAGTTAAACGTCAGACTCTTGATTTTTGGCTCAGGTCATGATCTCAGGGTCATGAGATTGACCCCCACGATGGGCTCCATGCTTAGCGCAGGGTCCCTTTGTCCCTCTCCCACCATGGTCTCTCACTCTCTCTCAAATAAATAGATAGATAAATAAATAAATAATATCTAATTAATAGGAGATAATATATGAATAGTCAATGGAACCTAAGTGTTTCAGCATTTAAATTCTTCCCCAAATTCCAATATTTAAATATCCTTCATTATCACTCTTCGTGGTTGAGTACTGGCATATGTTCATGGTTCAAATTCCCTGCTGGCTTTTGCTATGTCTGCTTCCTGTTTCTTGGTGCTTCAGTTGTGGGCATGAACTTTAGGCTTTCCAAAACCCACAAGAAATGGAATCATCTCTGGCCCTCTCAGATGTATAATTGTTTCTCTAGGTTGTTTTGAAACCACCCATTGATATCTCAAAAACCAATTTGATGGGACAGGTTGATACCATCTGTTTTTCAACTACCATTTTTTCCCCTCCTCTTTGCTCATTGGAAGGTTAGCTTTCCACTCATTTTACCAACTTCCCAATCTGTGGTGTGTCTTCTCTCATAGTATATACCCTGTCTCAACTCTGACAATTCATGGTTTGCTGACAGACCTTTGGTTCCTGGCCAATTACTGCTGAGTTATGACTCCAACAATCTCCTAGCACAAGAGGCTTCTCTTCGTTTTCTAGGGCTTCTGAGAGAGAGAGAGAGAGAGAGAGAAAAGGAACACTTACTACCCTGGTTTGAGGACCATCTGTGACAGTCTGAACATGTGGTATTATTTTATGTTTCATTTCTTCCTTTTCTAGTTTTGGATTGAAAAAAAAAAAAAAGCCCAGAGATTTGTGATGTTTGAGTTAAAGAAATTTTGGGAGAAAATAGCCGTTTATAAAGCTGGACAGTGCTTACCTTATGCCGTTGTCATGGAGAAGGGTCTTGGTTCTAGGCATCAGGTTCTGAGTACATATTGTTTTGCAAAAGGTGATCACTTATAGCATTCCAGGGGCTATCTGTGAGGAAACATGAAAGATCTGATCCTCTGGTCCCATGTTTTCATTTTACTCATGAGGAAAATGAGCCCTAGCATCAGATGGACAGAGGCTCCTCAGAGTGTGGTCCTCAGACTGGTGTCTGTCTGGGAACCACTTATTACTGGTTGGTGGCAATATAGGTACAGAATGTGTAAGCATTTAGAAACTTTTATAGTGGGGCACCTGGGTGGCTTAGTTGGTTAAGTGTCTGCCTTCAGCTCAGGTCATGATCTCGGGGTCCTGGGATCGAGCCCCACGTTCGGCTCCCTGCTCAGTGGGGAGTCTGCTTCTCCCTCCCTCTCTGCCCCCACTCATGCCTGCTCTCTCTGTCCCCCTCAGATAAATAAATAAAATCTTTTAAAAAATTTTTATAGCAATTTGAGAGATATTTTGTCAGTTGACACTAATTAAAAAAATAGGGCTTATGTGTACTTTTAAAAATTCATTTATATTTAATTTTTTTACATCATTAGTTTTTGATATAATGTTCAACGATTCATTAGTTTTGTATAACACCCAGTGCTCATCACATCATGTGCCCTCCTTAATGCCCATCACCCAGTTATGCCATCTCCCCACTCTCCTCCCTACCTGCAATCCTCAGTTTCTTTCCTGCAGTCAAGAGTCTCTCATGGTTTGTCTCGCTCTCTGATTTCTTCCCATTCAGTTTTCCCTCCCTTCCCCTATTGTCCTCTGTACTATTTCTTATATTCCACATATGAGTGAAACCATATGATAATTGTCTTTCTCTGATTGACATATTTCACTTAGCATAACACCCTCCCGTTCCATCCATGTTGATGTAAATGGTAGGTATTCATCTTTTCTGATGACTGAGTAATATTCTATTGTATATATTTATTTTTAAAAGATTTTATTTATTTGAGAGAGAGAGAAAGAGCATGAGTGGGGGGGGAGGGGCAGAGGGAGAAGCAGACTCCCCACTGAGCAGGAAGCTCTACTCGGGGCTCGATCCCAGGACCCTGAGATCAGGACCTGAGCTAAAGACAGACATTTAACAGACTGAGCCACCCAGGTACCCCTAATTTATTTTTTATAACAAGCTTTATTTTTTAGAACAAGAAGATAATACAGAGTTCTCATATCCTCTGCACCAAGTTTCCCCTATTATTAATATATCAATTAGTATGGTACATTTGTTACAATTAATGAACTCATATTGGTACATTATAACTAAGTTCATATTTTACTGATATTTCCTCATTTTTTAACCTAACGTCCTTTTTCTATTCCAGGTTCTCATCCAAATACCACATTATCTTTAGTTGTCATGTGTCTTTAGGCTCCTCTTGGTTGTGACAATTTTCTCAGACTTGTTGGTTTGATGACTTTGACAGTTCTGAAGAGAACTGGTCAGGAGTTTTATGGGGTGTCTTTCAGTTGGGATTTGTCTGATGTTTTCTCATGATTAAATTGGGCTTATGGGTTTTTGGCAGAAAGACCAGAGAGGAAAAGGGCCACTTTCATCACATCATACGAAGGCATCATATTGCCAATATGACTTATTATTGTTGATGTTGACCTTGATCATCTGGATAAGGTCGTGTTTGTCAGGTTTCTCTGCTGCAATGTTATCTTCCCACATCCCCCTTCCATAGTGTACTCTTCTGAAGGAAGTCACTCTGTGCAGCCTACACTTAAGTGGGGAGTATAATTTATTTTATTTTTCTTTGTAAAAATATGGTTTATAATATATATTAAGTGTATATGCATATATTTTTTGATATAAAAATATTGTTGGTTTGTGATAGACTGAAAATGAAAAAGGTCCTTCACCACTGATCATTTGAGAAGTGCTGCTCTAAAAAACTTGCTTAAAGGCACACCGAAGAAGCCCTGGGACTGAAGCCAAGATATGTTGGCTCTAATCCAGCTTTCTTATTCCCCACAGCCCAATATTCCTCTCATTGTGGAGCAAGGTGATGGCTGGCTGTATGATACCAAAGATTACCCCATGACCATTTCCATTGATCTTAAGGAGTACTTCAAGACTTGATGGAAGTTTCTGAAGTGTCAGTTTCACTGAACCTTGAAATATTAGCCTGTCTGGGCTACTGTTTTAGGTCATGTTCAGAGAGTGAGATGGATTTGCACACAGGAGTTTACTAGGTGTGAGGGGATTGGCCAGAAGAAGGTTGAAGTGCAATGCAGTCCAAACTAAGGCCCTCATTAACTGTACAGGAGTGCTGGACCTGAGATGGCCATTCAGAGTTGCTCTTAATTTAGGCAGAGACATTCAGCTTTGAACCCCCAACATTGACCAGGTATTGGATGCTGTCTGTCTTTGGGAAGAAAGTGTAAACTTGGGAGAGGTGGCTCCTTAGCTTAAGGACATACCTTAGAAAGGGACTCAGTTGTGCCATCAACAGCCAGCACTCCTGGTAGCTAGAGGAGTGAGTTGATGGGGAGATCTGGATGGCACCCCACAGTACTAGCTACAGATACTGTTTCTTTTAAAATGTCTTTTGCTTAAATGTTGTGTCTAGATTCTAGGAATCAGGAGGTTGTTTGTTGCACTCTCCCTTGCCTTGTTAGCTGTCTCTAGTGCTTGAATGCACTAATTGTACTTTGGGTATGGGTGAGGTAATCAGGGAAAGGGATGCTGGGAAGAGAGGCTGTATGAGAAGTTTAGTGCGGGCGTTAGACACAATGCGGAGGATTTGTATTTGTGCAATCTGGCTGCTTCTATGATTCATTTGGGTCTGTGTACCCTCATAATCAGTAGGCTCCAGTGAACTAAGTGCTGCTTTCTAAAGAAAAATGAAAGCTGGAACTTCAGCAGGGAGGAAGGCATATGCCCAACAATGATGAGTGCACACAACACACAACCCCAGGGAAGCCATATAGAATGAAGCTGCTGGCAGATTGTTATAATTTCTTTTTCAAGGGATAGTGATGCAAGTGACAGAGTTGTTTTAATTGGTCAAGAATTTGTCTCTCCTGCCCCTTGTCTCTTGTGGGATTTCAAGCTTACTTTTCCACACCCATTTTGATTGGGAGTGGGAACAAGGGAATTTCAATTATAGGGCAAAAGGTAGAATTCCAGAGTAGAACACATTTGTCAAAAGTAAATTCTTATGCGGAAAACATGCCTCCTGTGCTCAGCACCTTGTTTCCCTGACTCTGCCTGATGTCCATTTCTTTTGTTTATTGCGATTTTAATTCACTAATGCGTCTTTCCTTTCAACATTACCCTTGATTGGAGGATGCTTGGCCTGAATTAGCTCACCCTGGTTGATAGGAGAATCTTGTATTTAGCAAAGAAACTCCAAAGAAAGAAAGCCCTTTTCCCTTGTGAGCCTTTTCCACCAGTGGCCTCGGGACTTGGCACCCACTATCTGGATTATATGTAGCTATGGAGGTGGCATAATGTTAAAGCGTTGAAATGGATTTCTTTTTCCTATTGAGATAGTAGAAGTTTGAATGAGAATGACCATTTTTGTATAATAACCACAGATATATAATAATAGCTAACACTGAGCTCTTTCTAAGTGCTGAGCACTGTGCTAAACACTTTACAGGTATCATCTCATTTTATGTTCATAATGATTCCATGATGTGGATATTGTTACAAACTGCTCAACACAGATGATATAACAAAACTTGGAAAGGTTAGGTAAGTTGCCTATTTGTGGAGATAGGATTCAAATTTAGGTGCTGACACCTTTGCACCACTTCCTATACTGCTTCATTAGCTGTGGGATTGGGACAGGGGAGTGGTTTGAGTAGGAAAACAGGAAATGTGCTCAGACTGGCTTCTTAGGGAAATTGCCTTCTGAGGAGTGTCCTACTATAGGCTCCTTCTTGTAGCTCAAGCCAATTCTCTTTCAGTCCTAAAAGTAGAGATCAAAGGGACAATTCAGATCTAAGAGTCAGAACCTTAAGACTGAATTTGGAACTCTGATATTTATTTGGGAGTCTGTGGCATGAAGGTGGTGGTTGAGGCACTAGGTATGGACGCAATGGCCTGAGGAGAGAAGGTGTAACCAAGAAGTCAAAGGGCTCAGGCTGGATTACTAGAAACCAACATTTAAGGGAGGTGTAGAAGAAGATGAGCCAATAGGAGGCTCCAAGAGAAGAGGCAGTTTTGCTGTGATCATCTAGGACGGGATGGTGTGTGGTCTTCTAGAGGAGGGTGGGATGTGGTCATCTAGGAGAGAGGAGCCAGTGGGGTGGAATGATACAAAGCTGTCAGGTTAGGTGACATTTCATCCTTAAGGAAGGAGAGAAGAAAGGAAAGATAGAAGGAAATTCAGATACATTAGAGAGTAGAGAAAGGGCAAAGTTAGGGAAGGTTATGTCAAGGCCTGTATATTCTTAATGAAGTAGAATGTTCTTTGGGTTTTTCTGGCTCAATTCTTTCTTTCTCAAGGTATCCTATTATTGGCTCCTCTCATCTGGTGCTCAGGCAAGAATACCTCACCCCAAGGGTAACCTAGCTTTGGACTCTGCCAAAACCATGATATCTGAGCCTCTGCGAGGTCAATGGTGGTAGAGATTGTGGTTGCAGCTCCTAGGTGGCCCTGTTAGGTGGGTTTTCACCTCCTGATGATCTTCTCCAGACTTTTCTTAGAAAACCAATTGGACAATTTTTCCTTTTGTCTGTTTATCATGGAAAAAGCTAATTTCTATCCAAGTTTAAGTTCAAGTATTTTCTGGTTGCCTCCTGCCAGGAGCATCCAGGGACAGGTGGCATTTGGACACTTAGCCCGCTCCTATTTTTACCAAGAACTTGGGGCTGCAGCCAACTCACTTGAGTGTCAGAGTGGTTAAGGGCTGGCAAATTCAGGGTAAACTCTAAGATCAGACTCCTCTGAGACATTCAAGATTTGTGCTTCTTAGGTGCTCACCTCCCTGGAAGGTCTTCCTTGCTCTTCAATACTCTGGTGCCTGCCAGAACCTTCCTGCTTCATTTACGTGACTATTAGTTGAATATTCTGTACTTTAAAAAGATATGAAACCCTTAAGTTAATGTAGTAGGATTTAGCAGCCTAGATCCTTCATTTTATGGGGAAAGTGATTGAAATTCAGGGAGAACTCAGGGAGAATTGTCCACAGTTACATGGCTGGGATTTGAACCCAGGTCTTTGGGTTCCTAGTCCAGTGCTCTTTGTATATTGCATCTTCATCATGCAATAAAGGGTAACTCATTACAGAAATGTAAGGGGACAAAATGGTGGCCTCCCTCCTTACCTATAATTCTCCCTAGATTTGTACCTCTTGCTCCCAGTAATTTAATTGACTTTGTCTCTCTCGGGAAGGATACCCATAACTCATCCCCATGGTTAAAACTAATTCAATCCCCTGAATCTTTCCTATTTACAATACGCTTCTTAGAGTTTTGAAATTAGTGAACAAGGGTGCCTGGGTGGCTCAGTTGGTTAAGCGACTGCCTTCGGCTCAGGTCATGATCCTGGAGTCCCGGGATCGAGTCCCACATCGGGCTCCCTGCTCAGCAAGGAGTCTGCTTTTCCCTCTGACCCTCTTCCCTCTTGTGCTCTCTATTTCTCATTCTCTCTCTCAAATAAATAAATAAAATCTTTAAAAAAAATTAGTGAACAAAACTCATCTTTTCATAGCTAGAGATAAATCCATAAGATAATCCTGGAGAAGTTTGACTTAAATTTAAACCAAATCATAAAATACTGGTGGTATAAGATGTTTTCTGGGAGCAGACATTTAGTGGAGATGGGAGGATATTATGCTAGTAGCTTCAGTGCTGGGTATTTTGCATACTCCATTAGAAGTTTGTAACAACACTAGGCATTATTCCACTCTACTGCATGGGAAACTGGGTCACAAAGATGTTAAGTAATTAAACCAGGTCCCCTAGGGTTAATTATGTCAATTAATTGTCAGTGCTGTGTTTCAAATCTAGTTTTATCTGGCTCTGAAATATGTGCTCTTTCTACTACCCAGTGGTTCTCTAATTTGTCATAAAAATTTCCTGTAAAAGTTGTCTGAAAAGCAGATTTCACCCAGTCCAGGGATTCTAATTCAGCAAGACTGAATCTATATTTTTAAAAAGTGTGGGCACCTGGGTGGCTCAGTCGTTAGGCAACTGCCTTCGGCTCAGGTCATGGTCCCAGGGTCCTGGGTTGTGTGAGCCCCACATCGGGTTCCCTGCTCCGCAGGAAACCTGCTTCTCCCTCTCCCACTCCCCCTGCTTGTATTGCCTCTCTCGCTGTGTCTCTCTCTGTCAAATAAATAAATAAAATCTTTAAAATAAAATAAAAAATAGAAAGTGCCCTCAATGATTCTGGTGTATGGCTTATTGCAAAAACAGGAGGGAAAACAAGAAACGAGGCAGTGCATAGAGGTCACATTCTCCTCTTTGACACTTTGGAGGGAAGCCAGCCACCCGCCAGAGGCTGACAGCCTCTCTAGCCCTGTCTGGTGTCTTCTGACTCAAAAGAGGTAGTTCTCCACAAGCTTGGCTAGAGGAACTTGCACGTAGGCAAGACTTCCCAGCATGGAAATCCAAAGTTTGTCCAGAAGTTTCCAAGTTAGGAATGTAGTTCCCTGTTATTTCTTTTAAGGGGAGGACCATTTGCCACCATACACCAAACTTTCCAGAGATGGGATCTTCCTTGTCTCTATTCTAGCATCCAGCACAAATGGCTGACAAATGGTGGTTGCTCAGTGCTCACTGGGTCATGAAGGGTGGTGGGCATGCTGTGTTCAGTCCTGGTGAGTTAGGACTGAGGGCTTACATTTTTAAGTATCTCCTGTTTGGAGACTACGCTGTTTTGAGGGCCATCCCACTGGCATGTAGCTCTGAGAAGGGCATAGCTGAGTCCAGATGGAGCCAGTTTTCTAAGGTACACGATAATGAGTGTGTGTGGTAGCCCTTTTTCTTCATAATGTTTTATAAGTTGAACCTTATTTACTTATGGGTAAGTACTGTGGAGATTAAATTTCTAACCTACTCAGCCTGCAATTATTTCTTCACTTTGGTCGATTACTAATATTTCAGGTGGCTCCCTCCCAATTCAGCCAGCAGTGTCATTAACTTGCCTTCTGGCAGTTCTCCCAGATCATTGGTATGAAGTGAACAATCAGGAGATTCCAAGAGTCTGAAGCCTAATCAGAGAATCTGGTCTTCTTTTTCGAAGATAGCATCCCATGCTCCAGGGCTCTAATTTCCCATGCCTACAAGCCTCAAAAGCTCAAGTGAAGGCCTCTGATGATTTTCAATAATGCAGTTCCACGTTTTATAGCATTCCATGCCTGCTCCCCGCCCCCCAGCCTATACACTACATTTAAAGTAAACCACACATGCATAGGAGATATAAGATAACTCACCAACCTAATTCAGGTTGGTATCATTTATGTGAGTTTCAGATCCTCCTCTTGGCCCCTGTTGTCCAGACAACTGAAAATGGTCCAGGCACAAATGAGTGAAAGAGGTGAATGCAAGACATCTGGAAGTCATGGTAGTCACAATAAACTGGCAGGGATGTGCTCTCCCCAGAGGAGACTCAACTCTTCCCTCCTTCCCTCCCTCCTTCCCTCTCTTCCTTCCTTCCTTCCTTCCTTCCTTCCTTCCTTCCTTCCTTCCTTCCTTCCTTCCTTCCTTCCTTCCTTCCTTCCTTCCTTCCTTCCTTCCCTCCCTCCCTCCCTCCTTCCTTCCTTCCCATCTCTCAGTCCTTCTTTTCTTCCTGCCGCAAATACTTAAGCTTCCCCCTCCCTATATTCCAGGTATTGCAGTAGGCCCCTTGAGAATACAAAGTAGCAAACGACATGGTTTTTGCCTTTTAGGAGCCTAAGGCTCATTAGAGCTCATAATTTGTCGAAGTGGACCTGTGAATGGAGTGCATGTTTTCCTGGACCGTCATTTCTGCATCCCTAACCCTGGAAAGTTTACAGAGCCTGGTGGCTCCTTTGATGAAGAATCAAGTGTTGCTCTCCTGTATCAAATCCCCCTCCCCTCCCTTCCCTCCATCTTTCCCTTCTATCCAAGCATTGCCTGATTTGGATCACAATTGATTCCTGGTTTGTGGCAGTGTGGCAGAGGGGAGGGTGTTCAGAGAAGTCTCATTGCAGAGTCACTTTTCTCCGGGCAGGTTGGACTATGATTGCCGTGCAGCCAGAACAACTCTGATTCTGAGTGGTCATGGGTTTGGAGATATGTACCCATTACTTCTGTAACTTGGCTACTGGTAGCTGGTGGTGATAAGGACAAAGAGAGAAGAAACCTTTCCTTCCTATAAGGAAAGAAATGTTACAACATTTCCAAGATACCCAGATCAGTAAAATATTCAGTAGACCATCTGCTAGTTTGGTCCACACAATGCCCAATTGTTCATTCACCCACTCACTCATCCGTTGTATTGGGCACTGGGTAAGGGGCTGGGTATACACATAAGCTGCAGGCCCTGCTCTATCTGTGGTTGAGAAACTGATGTTTCCAAACACTGGATCTGACTGTCTTGGCATCACGAAGAGAAGGACTTGTGGCTGCATATGTCTGGTGGGTTTTGGCATTTAATCTATGTTAAAAATACCTTCCCAAATCATTTTAACAGCACCTCGGAGCTGCAAAATATGTCATGAAGT
The DNA here is from genome assembly GCF_009762305.2 of Zalophus californianus. Taxonomy (NCBI): domain Eukaryota; kingdom Metazoa; phylum Chordata; class Mammalia; order Carnivora; family Otariidae; genus Zalophus; species Zalophus californianus. The sequence goes on from NC_045597.1 coordinate 60,020,007, forward strand.
TAAAAGAGAAAAATCAGAGAAGCAACTATTAAAATGTAGAGTATTTCAGCTGAAAAACTTGGACATAAAAGAGAAAACTTTCTACTTGGGACTGCTTTGTCTGAAAGGAGGTTTCAAAAAATCTTAAAAATAACAGGAGCTTTAAAGCAGGTGGTCACCTATTGTATTCAGGGCTAAGGGAAGCTTAAACTTATTATGTTTAGTGGTTTTTTAAAAGTTCAGCTATAAGACATTATTTTGGGATAGAAAAAAGTCTAGTTGTTCTTAACTCCAGCCACTGAAAATCAGGGGATGGATTCTGTTCCCATCTTCCAAAGCAACTGAGTTTCCATTGGGTTGAGACCAAGCATGGACAATTTCAGCCTGAAATGAATACTTTCTGGAAATTTTCATTGAGTGGAAACAGTCATGTAGAGGTGTGGATCTTGCTACCTGGATCAATAACTTTAGCTAGTTAAGATTCCTGCCAAGAAAGGCAGGGAAGATCAAATTTCACAGACCTAACAAACCACTGGAAACTTCTTGCACGCGTGTGTTCAAGGATCACCTTTTATGATTTATAGAAACCAAAGCACTCATTGGAATATGAATAATGGCTAACATTTACTTGTCACTTATTATGCTGGCCACTATGCCAAGTATTTTATGTACATTGACTTATTTAATCCTGATGACAACCCATAAGCAGGTACTGCTAATTTTCCTACTTTACAGATGAGAACATTGAGGTACAAAAAGGCTAAGTTATATAGAGTAGGATCAGTGTGTCTTTCACTTAGAAAATAAGTCAAGCTCCATACATGTGAATAAATGTGAATGTGAATAAATGTAACGTTCAATACCTCAGATTTGGTGTGGATATTGGTAACTTCTTAATCCTTGGAAGAAAAGCCAAAATTTGAATTCAGAAGAGAGTTTTGAAACCCACAACATGAATTTAAGAAGCTAAAAGAAAATCTAATTGCATAAATCGGATACTAAAGGCTTGGAAAAATCCATTGCTTTCACAGGGTTTGGTCTTGGGGGGAACTTTGTCCTTCTCTCCAAGCACTTCTTCCATATCTCTCTTGCTAAAAGCTAACAAGATGAAACCAAGTGATTCATTTTCTAAGTGAATGACACATTTATCTACTCTAGTAGGTCTGAGCTTTCAGCAATTCGCTAATGCTTAGGATGCATGAAATACAGTTTTCTCTTCCTAAAATGTTTGTCTTCTCCAAAATGGCTTCCCACTACTCATTCCCAGCGAAGCTCTGGTACCCCCTCTTTCCTGGGTTGAGGAAGTTTTCTGGGCTGTCCTTTGACTACAGTGTTCAGTCCATCCTCAGCTGATGTCTTAGCTTTGGCAGTTTTCCCTGTGTCCTCCTCCCGTCTAGCTTATAGTCTGCTTCTCTGAATGACTCCAGAATTGGGCTCTTAATCACTACACTTTATTGCTAAATGAATTCTGGCCACAGGTGTTCTAGTCAGAATGCTCCCAGAGCCTGGACCCACAGGAAGGGAGTCTGTGAAGCTTCTGGCTCTGGCACCAAGCCACGGACTCTGGGTGAATCCTAGAACTTCTTGGAGGCTCAAAGAAGGCACTTTGTAAATTGCAAAGCATTACTCAAATGACAAGAGGGTGCCAGGATTCTATTCTACACTTAGGGGTGGGTGTCTTATTTAGTTGTAGTTGTTGACACCCAGATAGCCATCATCCCCCAAAATGTGCCTCAGGTACCTGTTTCTAGACATGCTTGGGCCTTCAGTACGTGTGTCAGAAGCCAAGGTTAAACAGTATCGGCTGGATGAACACTTTCAGCGGCTAAGGCTGTTGGAAATTACCTCTGTGTTACATTTCGCTTTAAATTCCTCACCTCGGGGCACCTGGGTGGCTCAGTCGTTAAGCGTCTGCCTTTGGCTCGGGTTGTGATCTCAGGGTCCTGGGATCGAGCCCCGCATCGGGCTCCCTGCTCGGCGGGAAGCCTGCTTCTCCCTCTCCCACTCCCCCTGCTTGTGTTCCTGCTCTCGCTAACTCTCTCTCTGTCAAATAAATAAATAAAATCTATAAATAAATAAATAAATAAATAAATAAATAAGTAAATTCCTCACCTCACAACGAAGCAAAGTCAGGGCAGAGAATTGGATGGATTTGCTCTTGGCCACCGCATCAAGCAGTAGAGTAAACGGAAGGAGAATAATCGTAAGTGTTAAAGGCCACCAGCATTTGCCAAACTGTGGTCTTTTTAAAAAATATATACATATATTGCACAAAGATTTTGGCATTATAAAAAGGATCCTGTAAGTACCATAGTCTTTTATCCAGAATGTTATTAAGAACTTTTTATTAAAAATTAAGATGCTTTAGAAACCACATAAAATTTTAAAAGGCTCTACCTTTCCACTTAGCCTTTTCAAGGGCACCTCAGGAGAGATGGTAGAATTCTCAAACATTTGGAGAGGTCTGCAGAGCAATGCTCTGCTCTGCCAATTTGTCCCCATATTGGCCCAGGGCAGCCATTCACCACTTTGTTTTTGGTTATTTCAGCTGCTGTTAGACATTCTCCTGCAAACACACCTGCACTGCTGCCGAAGCGGGCGGAACGCAATGTGCTCCTGTGCACCGCAGCCTCTGGGGCTCCTGCAATCCCATCTACACTTCTGCCCGAACTCACCGAGCTCTCTGGAAGCTTTTGGGGTTTTGTGTGAATTCTAGACTGCGAACCTGAGTACAGAATCAGCCTCATATTTGTTCATCGGGGCAGTCGTCTTTGTTCAACTCCACACAGGTGGGGTCATTTCATTTCATGGGCCTCAAGCGGTCTTCCCCCTGGTTTCCTCCTTTTCTTCGCTCACATCTGGAGAGTCTTTCTACATTTTTCCTGGTTGTCCTTCTTTCTATATTCAAAGAAATCTTTCGCCATTCTAGGTGCTATAATATGGCTCGTGAACCGTATGTTCCTCCCCCTCCTTCCTTATCTGACTTACCCCCTTCCTGGCTTCTTTACCTTGATACTGCCCTGGTAACTGTTGAGTGCTCATCATTTCATCTGCCATTCACTACCATCCCGTGAGTCCCCTTCTCTGGGCTGCTTTTCCATATCTCTTTTGTGTTTCTCTAATTCTCATATCAAGACTGCAGGCCCAGGTTGTAAAAGCATACATTCCCCTCCTTTAGCTCCATACGATCAGCTGAATTTTCCTTACTAAGAGCTCTTGTGGTTGAAAGACCTGAAAACTCTGACTTTGCCTTTTTTTCCGAGATTCTCTTTTTTGCTCGTGGAGAACCAAGCAAAGCTCTTAACCATTCTGACACCATCAGGATTTTTCTGGCTTGCTGCTATTGGTTTTTCATTCAGTATATTTGAAGAGTCCCTTCTTTATATTTGAGGAGTTCCTTCTTTATGCAAGACAGTATCCTAGGTGCTGGCAATACAGAGAAGATGACACAAGTCCTGTCCAGAAGAGCTTGCAGGCTGGTGAGAAGACAGGCATACTGACACATCCTATACTCTACTGGGGTGTGGTGGGGTGGAGTTGGAGGAGGGTTGTATGGGATGCTCCATCTCATACCAGAGAGTGGGCCACCTAATTCAGCAAAGGGAGGGGTGTCAGGGAAAGTGTCACCAAAAAGTCCTAGTTGAACTGAGTTCTGAAGCATGCTGAGGTATTCACCAGGCAAAGTCAGCCACCACATTCATGGTGGAGGGAACAACACAGGCAAAGGCTCAGAAGTATGAAAGAGGGTTGACAATGTCCAGTCTGTTTATGAACCTTGTCAAAGATCAGATAATCTTGCCTTTATGCATTTTTTGCCTGCCCTACAAGCAGAACGTGTTTTGAGTGGGTTATCAGGAAAGGTCAAAGCTGCATGCCTGGTGTGAGGGACTCAAGGGCTGGGTAGGGAAGGGTTAGTCACTTGAAAGTTTTGTATGCCGAGACAAGGCTGTTAAAGGAGCTCTGGGGTTTTTACAGAGGAGAAAGTGCTTAAAGGCAGATTATGCAGCCAACGGTGAGCCAGTAAATGGTTTCACTGGGGCCAATACTGGGATATTTTGGCAGCCCTCTTTATTGGGCATGGGTTTCTCTGGCTATTCAATACCATTGTGACTCTCCTTGTGAATGCCCATGAGGGGTTAGGGTGAAAATATAGAGGTTTTAAGCATTTTAATGTGATTTTGATTGCATTTTAATTTTTAATAAAACTTTTAATAAACTTCTGCTTTAGGAGCTGCAGAGATCAAAAGATTAATAGGGAGTCCAGTGTTTTAGTACTGGGAGATAGATGGGCTTAACAAGACTGTGGTACATCTCTTTCAAGTAAATGCAATAGATGGTTCTATTGGAATGGGAAAAAAAGGGAAGGTGCATGCATACATGCGTATATCTTTTTTTTTCTTTTTCTGTGTAGCCAATAATTTCACTCTTTGGAAGTAAATGCTGAGCTCCTGGCATCTTTGACTAATACCCTTCTCATATGATAGTTACACTGCTCCAAAGACAGTACAGGCATCTGAGCCAAATAATTTTCTCTTTCATTTGCAAGAAATTGAACTGACAGATATACCTGTCTATTTTGGTTCCAAGAAAATGTCTTGTTAGAAATGTGTGAAAATATATTATATGACAGTCGCTGAAAATGTTTCAGATGCAGCAATAAATTGATTGTGGTTTTCAGACCAGATGTGCACCATGTTTAGAATTTATTGTGCTTCTTCATATTCTAGTTTGGTGCTTAAGTAAACAGAAAGAAGTGTTCTGCTTTTCAATGAAACCTCTTAAGTGAACGGATGGCATTTTTTTCCCAGTCAGTGATAGGAAATTATAGGAATCGTGCAAATTGGAGATATTCACTCTCCTCACACCCACTGTGTAGCTGATAGGGCTCAAACTAAGGGCCTCTTTGTCTTGTCTTCTAAGGTTAAGAATGAGACAACTGGCAAATGACCATAGCTGAATTGTGCAGCACTTTTGTGCTCGCATAGAAACTAAAGAAATGTGCTTCCTATCTGGTGGTAGTATTTTAAGCCCCTGCCTTGTGATTTAATATAAGGTATGAGCTAATCAGGACTCAATTTAAAAGGCTGAAGGAGACATCTTTTTATTGCATATCCCTGCAAGACTCAAGGAAGCCTTTGCCAAAGGTGTTAGAAACAGGACATTTGCTTTTCTGTGTGTTCAGTAAAATATCTTTCTAGGCATAGAAACGGTCTGTGTGTCATGACTGGTCTGCTTTTTTATGCTATCTCATTTTACATTTCAATTCTAGTGGCACATTGGTTTTGAGTGTTTAAAGATCTGTCTCATTTCCTTGCCAACTGAGATTATGTTTCCAGCTCTTTGTTAATTCTGTGCACTTTAACAATTGCTGCTGATCATGTCCTGCGTTACTGTGCTAGGCATTCTGTGAACCCGGGAACCAGCGTAGGATCTGATCCTGCCCTCAGGGGAGCAGGAAGACAGTTGACGAAAGGCAAGAAGGCCAGGAATTTCACATGCTGGATCTCATTTAATGCTCAGAGCAACTCTCAACTTTGCAAGGGGTGGGTGTTTATTACTTCATTTTACAAATAATGAAACTGGGCCTCACGTAGCTCAGAAATTAGGCTCCAGAGCCAACAGCTGCTTGACTTCAGAGCCCATGCCCTCTCTCCAGCTCACGGTCTGGCTAGTTGGAGGGTCAAGACAGAACAATGAGCATAAGGCTAGAAAAAATTTGAATAAATGTAAACATAGGCACTATAGCATTAAAATACCATGTGGGTTAGAGAGGGATTACTGTGCAGCCTGTAGTCAGTGAAGGGTTTGGAAGCCTGGAAGGATGAGGGCAGAAATCACAAGCACAAAGGCATTGAGGGCATAAGCTTGCAGCATTGCCGAGGAAACCAAACTGCCAGGGGCAGGACTGTAGAATGGGAAAACAGTGGGAAGCAGGGGAGGTGTAGGGCAGGGGCTGATGCTGAAAGACCCCGGATGCAGAACTGAGGTGTTCAGAGCCTTGTGAGAAACTCCCTGCCTCCTCCATCTGTGTGTGTGTGTGTGTGTGTGTGTGTGCGTGTGCGTGCGCACGCGCACGTGCATGTGCGCACGCACCAAAGAAGGTTTTAAAATGTGGAGGCAAAGTGCCATTTAATTAAAAGTTGCATTTGGGGGCTGTATGATGTTGAATTTTCCCTTTGTAGCAAGAAAAAGTGGTGCTTTAATAATGAGGGAAATGTCATGTTTCTTTTCCCACCAGGGAATAAAGTAAGTCAACCTCTTTGCTGAACTGAAAGCGTCTGCAAGTTGTTAGCAAAATGAACAAATTCCCTTTGAGTCTTGGTGAGAGGAGGAAATGGCAGAGGGGCAATGGGGCAAGTAAAGGAGGACATGAGTGCAGACCACTAGTCTGGCAGCGTCTCTGCTTTGCTGGCGATGCCTGGGCACTAGGAGGCAGATGAAAATATGAAAGAAAGAAGATCCAGAGGGAAAGCCTGATGAGCCCAGGGAATAGCAGGGAGCATGCAGGTCAGCTCTTTGGACTGGGGGAAAGAACTGGCATTTGGCAGGGGCTTGTCATCACTCCCAGAGAGGATAACTTTTTACATGTCATCCTTGTTCAGGAGCCATGCTGGTCATCTCTGTATCATTCCAATTTTAGTATATGTGCTGCTGAAGCGAGCACAGTATTTTTTAAATGTTTACAACAAATATTTTTTTGTGCTAGGCACTGTAGCATAAAGTGTGAAGGCATAAAGTACAATCTCCCCTTTTGGTTTAAAGGGAGATACTGTGCAAATTTTTTATACAATTTTTAAAGTGATTGTGACTTGTGATTTTATAATTGGGCAAAAGAAAAATCTAAGATTTAATGAGCGACTTAAGAATCCCTTCTTTAGTAATCATGAATGCTTATCTACTGATAAGAATTCTGTTTCAAACATGGACTTTAAATTTAAGAGAAAAGTACACATCAGATTCACACCTGCATTTTTCTGGTTTGAAGGGAAGTAAGGGAATTTTGTGAAATGTTTGAAAAATTGATATGAAATTTTCAGTGTGTACATAATCATTCATGTGGCAGACAATTCACCGGATGCTGGGGGATACAAAGAGGAAGTCCCAGGAACTTATAAACTGTTGAAGGCAGCAGAGAAATGTGTAATACACAGTGATTGGTGCTACAATATACAAAGAATGGTTATAGAACAGTGATTTAGAGACTGGGTAGATGAGTCCCTGTGGAGTGGGTTTTGCAGTCTAGACAGGAGTTCAGATGGAGAAGAGAAAAGTGAGAAAAAGGAGAATGTTTTGAGGCATCGTAAGCAGAACAATGTATAAGTAAAAACTCAAGCATGTTAAAGTGTACCATCTGCTTAGGCAACTAATAGCTCAACAAGGGTGGTGTGTGATGTATAGTAACAAAGGAATAATAAGCAATGGGGTTGTAAGAATAGACTAGAGACAGATGGCAACAGTCTTAAATACCTTGCTAAGAAGTTTGAACTTTATTCCTTAGGCTACTGTTTCTCAGGTTTTTTGTTTTGTTTTCAATATTAGTCCTGCAATATGCTCTGGAAAAAAAGGGATCTATAGTCAGAAGTTTGGGAGATACTGTAAATATGCATTCTTCCTCTTGGTTATGCATAAGTGTATCACTAGACTAGGCATTTTAGCATTATGAAAGCTCTGAGAATTCCTGAAAATGCAACACACCCGAATAGTCTAACTTTGTTTTCCTCATTGCTTCCCAAATTTATGCTACTATAGGCCCCCTTTCCAGGTAATGCCTTCTCAGATTTCCTGGAACTACTATTCCCTTAACCTAAATTGGAAAATGCCTCTAGGGGAGCCACTGAGGTTTTTAGTAGGAGAGGGATTTAATCTGGAATGCGCTGGAGGAAGGGAACTTGTACCCGTGTGGAGGCGGGAAGGGTGGTAGACTGGCTCTAGGACATCACAGAAGACTGAACCGAATGCTGGCAAGTTCTCTGTTACAGATCTTACCTCATGCTGTAACTTCCATTTCCTCCACTCACCTGTGAATTCCCTGCCGTAGTTGTTCTGCATCCCATGCCCAACAAGATGTGATTGCATCTATGTTGAATGTGTCAAGGGAAGAATGAGCCTCCCATAGCCATTTGAAATCCAGATGAAGATATGGGCCTCTTAGGGAAGCTTGGAAAAGACAGCATTCTTTGGGGCTAGGAAAAAAGAAAAAGCAAATGCCTAAATCAGGTGTAGATATAACTCTCACTTTTGATACTGACTCTGAATAAGCAGGATGACTAATTTTTTTTTTAATTATAAAGTATGGTATTTTGTGTGGATATATTTTCTGTATATCACCAATAAATTGTCCACCTTGAAATGTTTTTCTTACTCTTATGAGATAATAAAATATATAAGGGGAAGTATTATTTAATATAGTCACAAAGATGGAGAAGCACATTAGGCATGATAGATTATGATCCTTTTGGTGTGGAGTGACAGTTATTTATTTATTTATTTATTTTGATGCAGTGTTCCATGTTTCATTGTTTGTGTATAACACCCAGTGCTCCATGCAGAATGTGCCCTCTTTAATACCCATCACCAGGCTAACCCATCCCCCCACCCCCCTCCCCTCTAGAACCCTCAGTTTGTTTTTCCGAGTCCATTGTCTCTCATGGTTCGTCTCCCCCTCCAATTTCTCCCCTTCATTCTTCCCCTCCTGCTATCTTCTTTTTTTTTTTTGTAACATATATTGTATTATTTGTTTCAGAGGTACAGATCTGTGATTCAACAGTCTTGCACAATTCACAGCGCTCACCATAGCACATACCCTCCCCAATGTCTATCACCCAGCCACCCCATCCCTCCCACCCCACCCCCACTCCAGCAACCCTCAGTTTGTTTCCTGAGATTAAGAATTCCTCATGTCAGTGAGGTCATATGATACATGTCTTTCTCTGATTGACTTATTTGGAGTGACAGTTACTTTAGCAGGAAAAGGAAAAGTTCTCTTAATGCTTATCACAGCTTTCATAGAAAAGGTGAAACCAGGAAAAAGGACAAATCTCCATTTACAATTTACTTTGCTCCCAGATTTCTCAGTGTGACACTTGCTGTAAAGGTGAGTCTTAAGGAAAACTAGATAAATGGCTCAGCATACATCACCACCATGATCACATTTGAAATGCAGAAGCATAGAGCCATCAGCTTAGTGGAAGGTTGGAAGTGCCCCACTTCAGCTTGGCCAACGTCACCTAGAGGAAAAGTACAGTGAAATCAAGGCCTATGGCCAGAACAAAGCTCTGTGAGCCTAACCGGTTCCAATGCAGTGTGGTGGAGCAATATTTTGAAATATCAGCTGAGGAATTTTTTTTATTTTTTATTTTTTGGTATTTTCTTGGGTCACTTGGTTCTGGCTTCCATTCAGTTAATTAGGCCAGTCTGGGTTCTTTGCCTTGGGAAAGGTGGAACGAGCCCAGGAAACAAAAGTCATATCTTGGCTTTTAGGGTTACAAAGTCCTAACTCCCACAGGAGAGAAAAGAACCCAGGACATTAAAAATAGATGAGCCTAGAGTACCACAAGACTGAGGACAAGCTACCCACCTCAGAGGGGGACTAGATTCCATGGAGTACAAAGCATCAGGGGGTGTAGGGGCACATTTAGAAGCTTCTGTGTGGATAATCCCTGAGGAGGATGGGTGCCTAATCCTCACCCAGGTCAAACCTTGGGGAGGTATGACTTTAGAGCCCCAGATAGATCTGTGGGGGCTGGATGTACACAGGACCTGCGCCTCGCTTTCTGGGTGTTCCCCTGAGGAGAAGTGACTGTATAAAGCCAGTCTTTGGACAGCATCAGGTTCCCATCGCCTGGCTGGTGGGAAGAATCATTCTCTGAGCTAAGTGGATGGGTTTCTGAATGGTCCCAGTTTCTCACAGCCCAGCATGGTGTGGAGCAGTAAGTGAATTTCTGGGTACCAGAGAGGAGCACAGGGGAAGCAAAAGCAAGGGCACTAATGGGGAGGTGGGCCAGACAGCAGTGAATTTGTTGTATGATGACCAGGACTGGGCAGCTGAGGGGCATCTCAGCAGATGCCACAGTGGATGATGGGGAACTCAGTGCCTACCATACTCATCCCTGCTTCCTTGGTACTACTCAAACTCCCTAGACTCCTAAAATGCCTGCACTAAACTTCTGCCACCCCTTCAGCATATTCTCCCAAAATAGAAATTCCATTGTGTTATAGAAAAATAAAGTTACATTTCTTACACACATGAATCTGGGGATTGAAATGCAAGCCTGCTTTTTGTATAATAATGACAAATTCCATTTGATGATGTCTGGTCAAGAATGGGCACTTCTCTTTCCTGCAAAGATCAGGATGCCCTTAAACTCAGGCAAGTAACAAAGAGGGGTTTGTTGAAAGGATACACAAAAGTCTCTTAGAAATCAAGGGTAGAAAATTATAACTGGGTCTGAGGGGCTTCTTGGAAAGGGGAAAATGAGGCTTTTTTCACTGTCTCTAAGGGACTCCATGAACTCTTTCATCTCTCCCTGTGTGCCTTTCCCCTCCTTTTCCGTTCCTGGCTTCTTCTGCCTGGGCAGTCAGTGATCTGATTCCCCGCCTCGCCCCAGGTCTCCTGCCTCTTCAGTTGCCCCACTGGGGAGGATCGTTTTTGTCTCCCTGTTGTGTGTGCACACAGCAAGCATCTGATTGGCTCTTTTTGGTCAGGTGTCTTCTCCTGTCCAATCACTGACTGGTTGTTGCTGAGGCGTCACAGACCACGTTTATAGCAGCAAAGGCAGGGCTGCCGTATTGAACAACCCCAGCAGGTTCTTGTCAAATACTACTCTGTGAATGGCTCCCTCTGGATTTGTATAGTGTACATTCTGCATGGCCAGATGCAGCAGTTCTGGCCAAGATCTCTGCTCTCCTTCTGTTTCACAAATGCAGTAAAATGGTGGAACTTAACTGTTGTTTGACTTGAGTGAAAATCTTCCTAATATGCCAAGTGGCGGTATGAATGCCTGGAGTAAGATGAGGAGGGCTGGTCTCAGCATATGTGAGTGTTCATGGTGAACAGAAAGAGGTTACCTTGTCAACTTGGGTGGTTTTCTGGTTAGTATAGTGGTTTAGAGGACGGGCTTTGATGTTCAACAGAACTGTGTTCAAATCCCAGCTCAGCTTATAAAATGTGTTGGTGGTCGGGTTACTCGATTTCTCTAAATTTCAGTGTCTTCATCAGTAGAGTGGGGATGTTAATTTCAGTCCCACAGGGATTCTTATAAGGATTAAAGGATTTAATACATTTAAGGAATTTAGGCCAGTGTCTGGTGCCCAGTAAGGGCCAGATGTCATTGGTTCCATTATAGTGATAGTAAAATCATATAAACAAAGCAGTCATGAAATCTTGACCCATTATATGAAAAGCACTTATTTATCTGCCTTCAAGGTAGTTATTACATATTTGGTAAAGGTCTATATAGTTAAAATTGAGATCAGAATCACAGTGTTATACCAAAGTTGATACAAGTAATAATTAGGAACAATTACAATGATATTGATGATGATGAAGAAATAAACTTGGTTAAACTTTTGTCTCAGGCTTGTGTGGCACAGGTATGCACATATGTATTCTATCTGCTTTTGACTTTATTTAAGAATCTTCGTCTTAATGGCTTTTTCCTTAGCATCTTGACCCTATTGTGACATCTAACAAGATGTGATTTTTTTTCAAGCTACATGTTCCATAAACAAAATATATGTTTATATCTAACTGTACCCAAGCTGCTAATTATGGGCATCTCTTTCTATAGCTCACTATTAATCACTCATGTCTTTAGGGTTATATAGAAAACAATTTATGTTACAAAATAAAATCCTCCCTTAAAAATGTTTGCCCTGGGAGTGAGGAGGGAGGAAATCACAAACTGTTATTGTTTTCCCTTAGATGGATCTAAATATTAACATTCCCTTAGCTTTTAAAGATTATTTTTATGCTGCTCCTTTATAAACAATCGAAGTACACTAACTCTTCTGTTGTCTGGGGTTCTGTCTACAGCATACCCAAACAACTAAGCTAAAAAAGAAAAAAAAAGAGAGAGAAAATCAATTCAACAGGTTATTTGGCATTGTATGCAGAAAATAATAATGTTTGAATAGCTTAAAACATTTTTAAAAGCATGGCATCTGGTAAATGGATTTTCATGTTTATATACAACCTAAGGATCCTTCTTCACACAGTGGAGGGAGTTGATTCTAGATCTCACTGCAACTTTATTAACTACCTAAATTCCAGAGTAGCGGCTGGCCGGCTGAGGCAGTAGTAGTTTATGGGAGGAGGAATTGGAGCAGGAGGCAGAGGAGGAAGAGGAGGAAGAATAAGCTATAGCATGATTACAAGCAGTAATAGTCACCACTGTGCGCACACACTGTTCTAGGCACTTCCTATACAGTAGCATTTAATCTGTACGGCAACCTTGAGAGATAGCACTATTATTTCCTCTTGTTACAGAAGAGGAAACAAAGACTCTGAGGGGTGAAGTGAGTGGCAGAGGAACCAAGATTTGAAGAACAATAACGATGCCGACACTGATCGCACACTTCTCCCGGTTATTGGCAGGCATTGCCCTGTTGTGTTCCTGCACTGATGCTTGGAAGTAGGTTTCTTTATTATGCTAGGTCAACACAGGAGGAAACTGAAATTTGGAGACCTGACTGATCCAGTGACAGACAAAGGTCTGAGTCCAGGGGTCTGAAGCCACAGCTATAATCTTGCCTTTCAGGTGGGGTTTAGACGTGTGTCTTGTAGGTTCTGCTTGGACTGATTTGTTGAGAGAAGGGAAGTCCTCTAAGTGAAGCTGCTGTCTTGAGGCAGCACTCGGTGCCTCAATGCCTGGGCTGGAAAGCAGGTGCTCTTCCTTTGAGGGCCCCTGACAGACCTCCACAGTAGGAGGTGAGGCAGTAGGGTAAGGGGAGTGAGGCACTTGCCTCAGGTACAAAATTTAAGGGAACACCAAAAATTCAATAATTAAGATAAATACTATTTTAATGCACTGTTTAAAATTATGTAAATAATAAATATTTAAAATAAAAATAGTTTTAGAAATCCACATTTGAACAAAATATCCATAGTTAAAGACAGGATCAGGAGAGTCCCCGTCACCTGGTGTCAGGCCTCCGGATGGAGATCAGACAGGAGGGTGAGCCCGATGCTGGCCCTCTGCTCATGACCACCACTGCTGTCTTCACCCTCACGGGGCCTTCGTGGACCCTTCATAACATTTTGGTCCCTGTACTGGCTCTCTGTACTGCTGCGCACGCGGGTCTCCCTCCCAGAGGCACCATGAAGGAGAGGAGACTATAACAGTGCTTCACCCAAACAGCATTTCTTCATCTAGTGCTATTTTTGAAAAGTGAGGATGGCATTTTCCAGTGATATGCTAAAAAAGTTAAGCTTCTTCCTTTCCACCTTTTCTCTCCAAATCTTAAGTAAGGAAGTTGTTTAAAAAAGAGACAGTCAGTGCCTCTCCAATTTTAGATCTGTGTATTGGGCCATTCTTGGTTTCTCTTTTCTTATTTACTACTTGGGGTGTCAACTTAAGAAAACACTCGCTCTCCTGCTGACACGTCAGCTGGGATACATGTGTCTTGCTGATCTCTTCCAAAAGCACTGCAGAATTGTCCAGTCTCAGTGGCCTTGGGCTTTGAGGTCTCAATCCCGCAGTCATGCTGTTGAATACAAATATAACTGCTTCCCACCCCAAAAGACATTTTATTTATTATTTTAAAAATATTTTCTTTGGGCTCCTTTAATCCTAGGGGACATTTGCTTGATGAATAGCAAATAAGTTCCCTTAACCAGACTGTTGTTATAAATATCCATGGCATTAATTCAAACCATTTGCATCGGAAACTTCTTCTTCTTCTTTTTTTTTTTTCTGGAGGAAAAGGGGTGGCTGACTTAACCTCAACATTTGGGACATGATTTTCCCTAAAATAACCACAACATCCATCATTTTTTTTTCCTGCTGGTGTGTCAATTTTTTAATGAGAGCCTGGGTCCCTTCAGTACCTTTGGTCTCCATAGTAACAATTTCATGTGTTTATTCTGGCTTACTGAAACAAAATGCTGAGGAAAATGTCAGTGACTCATTTTTGATTGGGGAGTTCCTCTAATTAGAGGACGAATATTTAGAAGTTGATCAGTAATGCAAAGATACTATGTGCTTGAAAGTAAGATCTGTGGCAAGCATTTTAAATGACAAACTATAAAACTTTGACAGTCAGATGTTTTCAAATTCTGGCTGTTTCTTCACAGGTGCAGGTGTTTTCACGACTATTATTGTTTCATCCATGTATAACCAACCTTGACTTCCTGCCATTCCCTCCTGGTACCAGGATCTGAGTAATGCATTAAGTAATGGATTAAAGTATCTAGAATGACTAATGCAGTTATGAGTCTATTTGGACCTATGGTATGTGCATCTGAGATGAGCTAAATCAATACAATAAAGTCTTTTGGAGGTGGCCACTGGGGGGCCAGAAAAGGCAGAAATATTTCTAGGTTCCCAGTTTTCCCATCTCCTTTGTCACTTTAAGTTGTATTTTGGATCTATGGAAGGCAGAAAGGGGCCTGTAGTGCTTTATGATTGTTGCCTTGGGTTGCCATGGTTTGATTTAGTAGGTATCATGCCTCTCTTTCCTCATCTGTAAAATGGGAACAATAGCAGGATTTGCATCATAGCATGTTTGAGGGGATTAAATACAGTAATGATGTATCCATAGTGCTTAGCAAAATGCAGACTCCTAGGATAATGCCAAGTAAGTGCTGACTATTATAGTTACTCTTTTTACTTTCGTTTTTGTATCAGCTCTTTGGCCTCTGGATTGAGTTCCTTTGCTCTTAAGGGAATTGTGCTAAACTAAGGTAAGACTAAGCAGCAAATGAAATTTCCACTTTAGAAGGCAAGGAATCAGTTCAAGTAGGTGTGGATATGTCAGTCTGAGGGGAATACTACCCCTTCATCCCAACCCCAGGGCTCCATGAAACTCAGCTCTTTCATGTCTGAGAGCTCTGGGGCATTTTGTCTTGATCCCAGGCTTGTCTGGACAGGCTCCCAGGACTAAGGGCAAAGCTTAGGTGGAGAACCTGCTCCTCATGCCCCAGTGGTTGAATCTCAATCAGTATCTAAAATACAAAGATATGAGGAATATAAAATGTCAAGCTCATGGAACCAGAGAGTATAACAGTGGTTGTCACGGCTGGGAGTTGGGGTAATGGGAAGATGTTGGTCAAAGGGTATAATCTTTCAGTTATAAGATGAGTAAGTTCTGGGGATCTAAAGCACACCAGGGTCACTATAGTTAATAATACTGTAGGTGTACTTGAACTTTGCTAAGAGAGTAGATCTTAAGTGTTCTCACCACACACACATACACAAACACAAAAGTAACCATGTGAAGTGATGGATATATCTATGAACTTGATTGTAGTAATCACATTACAATGTATACATATATTAAATCATCATATTGTATACCCTAACTATATATAATTTTTATTTTCCAATTATAATTCAATGAACCTGGAAAAACAAAATAAAGCACAAAGAGACCCAGTCTTAGCTGGCAGAATTGGAAGTCAGATGCATCCCTGTGACCCCTTATCAGTGACCTAACTTTGTATGACTCCTGAAACTCCATGAGACCAATGTGGATACAATGTGGGCCTGCAGAGAAGTTGGTAAGAAAAGCTGATGATTTTTAGGTAGAATTTTAGACATTTGCATGAGGAATTTTCTAGCTACTCTTGAAAATCCATCCTTTTGATGACTCTTAGTAAACTGTAGATCCTAGAAGCCACATCTTTATTAGGGAACTTTACCATTCACTTTTTTTTTTTTAAGATTTTATTTATTTATTTGACAGAGAGAGACATAGTGAGAGAGGGAACACAAGCAGGGGGAGTGGGAGAGGGAGAAGCAGGCTTCCCGCTGAGCAGGGAGCCCGATGTGGGGCTCGATCCCAGGACCCTGGGATCATGACCTGAGCCGAAGGCATACACTTAACAACTGAGCCACCCAGGCGCCCCAATGATTCACTTTCTTAACACATACCTGTTCCTGTGGTGCGTCAAGCATGTGGCTAGGTCAGCTGCAAACACAAATGACATGGTCCTCCTCCCTTGGAGCTTACATTCTAAGTTGAAGAGCTAGAAACAAGTGAAAAAAGAAAGATAATAATTGCATATACTAAATGCTATGAGGGAAAAACATGTGCTAGGGAGCATTTGTGTGTGAGCCTAGACCTCTGTGTATTGCTCCAAGAGGAAGCTTGTGCCTTCTGCAGCTAATAAGGATGGAGATAATATTCTAGTTACTTCCTCTATGGTAAATACTATGGAAAGATTCTTCCTTCTTCAGTGTCGATGCCAGCTATGTCTTTCCTTTGGGTTGTGCAATTGGAATGAGCAAAGTGATCGCTGTGGCTGTTTTTATTTTACTTGTGAATAATAATGTGGCTAGGGCCCTGAGTCTCAGTTAAATGCTATAATTACTATTTTTATCTTCACTGTCAGAAAACACAGCTTTGCAAACTGATTTGTTCACAGACTGCTTTTTTCTTCACAAAGCATCTCGTAGGTCTGGTGTTTGCCAGAGCCCATTTTGGGAAACAGTGTTTTAGAAAATACAGTTTGGGTTTGGGTGGTCCTGTGTGATATGATTTCTAGAATAGTGAGTATGTCTTTGAAGAGAAACGTTCCAGATAAGGTATCTATACTTGTTGGCTATCTAGGTTTTTGAATGCCTAGTTAAAGTCACTATTGTTTTAGCTTATGCCCTAGGTCTCAGGCATTTGCCTATGATTTCTTGAGAATCACAACCCATTTCCATTTCCAGTTGTCAATATTATTGCAGAAAAAACTAAAAATAGCCCTTTAAACAAAGCAGAGCAAAACAAAACAGAGCAAAAACAACAGGTATTTGATAGCAAACATGTAAGAGGATCCTGTCTTAAAGGTTAATGCAAAATAGATATAAATCAGGCTTGTTTCTAAAGTTTACAGAAGAATAAAATGTTACAAGAATTCCTTGGGGGAAATATACATGTCAAAAATGCTGGGCTTCTCTTTTCCATTTTAAGACCATTTAGTTCTTGGGCGCCTGGGTGGCTCAGTCGTTCAGCGTCTGCCTTCAGCTCAGGTCATGATCCCAGGGTCCTGGGATCGAGTCCCACACCAGGCTCCCTGCTCGGCGGGAAACCTGCTTCTCCCTCTCCCATTCCCCTGCTTGTGTTCCTGCTCTCGCTATCTATCTCTCTGTCAAATAAATAAAATCTTAAAAAAAAAAAAAAGACCATTTAGTTCTTAAAAGATTTTTTAAAAAATTTAAAATGATCATGCAGTTCTTTGCTTGAAATATATAAAAATATTACAGATGTAAAAGGAATTCACTTGCATATCCATTGACTTCTTATCCATCAGTAGAGAATGCAGTAGCCTGAGACCAGTTTATTGGTCTGGGGGCCAAAACAGTGTCTGACTTTTCCTGACTATCTCCAGCTACATGGAATCTGGGTACTAATCATCTAGGGCCAAGTTTAAATGATAGATCCTTGGTAGTAGGTCTGAAGAAAAATTGTAATGCCCTAGAAACTGGTTTAGGTGAGGTTGGTTTTTTCTTTTTTTTAATCAAACTTCCTTTTTTTTTTTTTCTTTAAAAATACTGAGAATTATACAAAAGACAGTGTATGTATACATGCTGTGGGATAACCAAATGGTTCCATTAGGGGAAACCTTTACTAGCTCTTATTTCCTGTATGGTTAAGACAACACTGCACCTCATAGCTAACTGATTAAAAGTCAAGGATGCCCAGCTCTGGGTAGAGTTTAGAAGGTGGCAGAGCTTCAGAATAGCCAGTTTTGCATCATGAACTTCAAATATGTTCTAGAATATGCTTCTTTATAACTCAGGGTACCATGCAATAAATCCAAAAGAGAATACTGTGACTGGGGACCCCTTCCCATTCTCTAGCCTTATAATTTCCCATTGCTCATGTAACTTCTCATTTAGTTCTTTCTGTACCTTAGTCAAAGCAAACTCTTCCCCACATTTGTTAGCTTACTTATTTTGGGGTTCTTCTTTCAAATGTAGAAGTAGTTCTTAAACATTAATGTGTATCAGAATTAGTTGCAGAGCTTGTTAAAAATGCAAATGTTGTGGGGTGCCTGGGTGGCTCAGTCGCTGGGCATCTGCGTTCGGCTCAGGTCATGATCCTGGGGTCCTGGGATCGAGCCCCACATCGGGCTCCCTGCTCCGCGGGAAGCCTGCTTCTCCCTCTCCCACTCCCCCTACTTGTGTTCCCTCTCTTGCTGTCTCTCTGTCAAAAAAAAAAAAAAAAACAAAACCAAAACAAATGTTGCAACCTCTAGGTAATCAATAAGAGGATAGTAAAGGAATAGATAATCTAAAGAACAATGCTGCCATCCATCTCTCAGTAATACTAATACTCATGTTTGGAAAGTACTTTGTAATATCTATGATACTTTTGCACAATTTGAATTATTTCCCCATTCCAACATCCATGGGACATTCATTACTTCAGTGCCCGTTGGGTTTTCAAACCGGATTACCATAAACTTCCTTCATCACCTTCCCCTCTTCTTTTAAGTACAGGAAAGAACATTTAATAAACACACTCTGGTAACTATCCCTTTTGTACCTCTGGCCTCTTCCTGCTCAAGCCCTTCCTCCCCATAGTTCCTGTTTATCCATTCATTTATTCAGCCAGTGACATAATATTTATTGTCTGCAAAGAATTAATCACTGTGCTAGGTACTCTATTACGTTATCTTATATTTTCACAAAACCCTGAAAGGTAGAAATTTTACACAGCCAGACTGTGGTAGAGCCAGGATTTGAACCTGCACAAACAAACCTCTTTGTTTTGCGGGCTTCTTACTAGCTTAGTAACTCTGCCCTGGAATAATGACTATTAAAGTTCACTGTCTCCCCAGAGAAAAAAGAGGAGGCAAGAAAGCACAGAACACACACCCAATTTTATGAACTAATAAAAGTTGAAAATAACCTGGGAGTGTCTGATGTGAAAAACCTGTTTTTGATAACTGATAGGGCACAGGAGGTTGCTTTTATTTTGATCTTGCTGAATTTCCATACAAAGCAAAAAGAACATCCCATCTTGTCTTCCTGGAGATAAGAAATGATAAGGCTTCTGGGAAGAGTAAGTAAACACTGCGGATTTTAAGGGATTTGGGCAGTTCTTGTCAAAGTTTCAAGGGCACACAAATTGCCAGGACTCTTGTTAAAAACAATTCTGATTTTGTAGCTCTGGGGAGGGGCCTGAAATATCTGCATTTCTAACAAGACCCTAGGGGGTACGCCGCACCACACTTTGAGAACCAAGCATGTAATGTGCTTGGGGACTAATTGCACCCTGACATAGCCTAGGGTACAGGGGTGCTACCTGCAGAGATTCAGGAGATTTGGAATTGAAGCCAACCCTGCTACTTCCTAGTGTTAAGTGAGCCTTTCCCTTCCCCCTAAATAAGGACAACTGCTCCCCTCTTACTGGGATGTTGAGAAAATTAAAATGGGATAGCAGTAAGTGAAAGCACTTTGCAAACTATCAGGTGTGAGGTTATAATCTGGCTTAGTTTGTGCACTCAGCTGCCATTGTATAATATTGGGAGAAGGTTGTTACTGAACCTGGGCTTGGCAATTAATTCCCTAAATCTTGAGAACAGAGATGGAGAATCTCTGACATACAGAAGGAGAAGGAAAGACTAATTGACTTGAGTGAATGCCAGGATGGGAAGGGAGGTAGATATTCATAAGAAGTACAGCAATTCAGAGAATAGGCATTTTTAGTGAGCCTGGAGATGGGCTAGAATGTCCATTCACTGGGTGTATTTTTTTCAAGCATGTATTGAAGTTGGGTGGCCCTAGGTGAGTAAAATTAGGGAAAATACATGGAGCGGAATTCCTTTATCCTTGAAAGACACATTAAAATGAAATGTAGTTCCATTTCCAAGTGTAGTATCTTCACTTAGAGATATAAAACAGAGAGGAATCTGAAAATGAGGGCAGTGCTGTTTCAGCTACCTTTTATTTTGTAAATTTATTGCAGTAATTGCAGAGTTTGGGTTTAATAGCCTTGCAGCTTCTTAGACAAGGCATGAGGCTGTCAAGAGATGAGTTGTTGGAACTGAGATCCCTTCACACACATACCTATACATGAGACACTCAGATTCCTGTCCCCAACTCTCTGGTTGCTCTGACCCTGCCTTTCTTTTCACTCATCCTGAAATTTATTCAACAGATACTCATTCAGTGTTTTCTCTGGGCTGCATACCGACCGTTCTGGGCACTGTAAAGACGGGATTCCGATCATTCTTAGGTCACACTGGATGAGTCAATGCATTAATGCATCACAGAGTGTTTTGAAGAGTGTGAATTTCCATACAAACATGTTGTCGTCTAAATGCAGTGGGGTCTCAGCCCTGCACCCTTTGGTGAGGCCTTGGGGCACTTCCTTCCCTTCCGTCTCTCTCCTCACCTGTGAACACTCCAGCTTGCTCAGTTCAGGATTTCAGGCAGGCTGTCCTCAGCCCTAGGAAATAGTTGCTCTAAACGCCCCTGGATCTTAGCATGCACTTTGTCCTCCCTGAGGGCAGTGTTCAAAGCTTTGGAGACCCGTGCCCAGAGGGTGGGCTTGCTGCCGAGGTTGGCTCCTGGGATGTTTCCTTGTCTCAGGAACTGTCCCCTCCACCCACCCTGCGGTCTGGTGGATATCATGGGGAACCTCCCGAAAGTCATCTCCTGACATGGGTTTTCAGACCCATGCAATGTACCATGCACAGAACTGGGGGAACAAAAGGGTGAGGGCCAGCAGAACTCTACGAGCCAGCAGGCCCTCACAGCCATCCTCATGGGAGGGTTACCAGTCACCAGCTTAGTACTTTTCAAGAGAAAGACAGTACTGCGGAGCCCTCCCCCTCCCACTGCCGAAAGTCGGACAATAACGGATACAGTCCAGGGCTTAAACAATTTTGGGTGCTGCGGTGCTGCCGGCTGGGATCCCAAGTGCCTGCTTTGAGATAGAGTGAAGAAACAGGAACTTCGGGGAGCCTCTCACTGACCCTCCCATGGGGGATGGAGTTTCTCCCGTGGAAGCCGTGCTTTCGGATTCTCAGGCCTGCAGACAGAAATTCTAGTTTTTGAGTAATTTAAGTGGTAACTCTAAGTTCACTGATAGCTGCACTGAAGGCCAACTTTTCTCTCTAGTGTAATTATTCAAGAGCAACTATATGTTGGCAAAAGAAGTATAAAGGGCAGACCTTTCCCCTTATTCCTTCCAGAGAGAGAATCCTAGGGCTGCAGTGTGGTTGGAGCCATCATCTATAGCCTATTTTCAAAGCTTGGGAAAACTGAGCAGGTTGAAAGGCTCAGTTGGAGTTTGGGTCACTGGGGAGCCATTGTTGACAACTATTTGTTGTCCAGTCAAGAATATGTTTTCAGGTTGTTTGTTCAACTTTGTGGGTCCACTCTGGGGCATGGGCTACTTTAAAAGTTTAGCGCTTTTCCCTTAACGACTGGCCTCTTTTATTTTGAATGGTAGTATAGATTTGATACCAAACATGTGCATCTGTAAGTTTGAGCTTGCCACTTTTTAGTTATGTGAGCATGTTCATGTCCCTTAAAGTCATGGAGGCTCAATTACCTTACCCTTATGATGGGAATACTTGGCTTGCTCTGACAGAAATTAGATGTGTTGTGATTTTGGTGACTTCTTGTGTGTGTGTGTGTGTGTGTGTGTGTGCGTGCACGCGTGCATGCACATGTGCTTCTCAGGACATTTTTATAAAAAGCAAAAAATCAGCTTCCTTTTAGTCCCTTGCTCATCTTTGCTTGCATGCAGAGAGGTAAAGTTCAAGAATCAGCAAGGACCCTAGAGCCTGTGCTACCCTACAGAACCTTGACTGCTGGGAATCCATACTCAGGGCTTGTCCTGGAGACGTTGTCCATAGATAATGTTCATAACACCTAGAAAGTAGTAAAGCAATCAGAGGTAAAATGTACATTTGGTTTGATGGTGTACAAGTAGCACTTGTCATGGTCCTTATTCATCATCATCTACAAATCACTAGCTCAAGCAATGTTTAATATAAACTTGGAGTGAGTAAATACTTGCTAAGCAGAGCCAAAGACTCCTTCCTTCCTTCCTTCCTTCCTTCCTCCCTCCCTCCCTCCCTCCCTCCCTCCCTCCCTTCCTTCCTTCCTTCCTTCCTTCCTTCCTTCCTTCCTTCCTTCCTTCCTTCCTTCCTTCCTTCCTTCCTTCCTTCCTTCCTTCCTTCCTTCCTTCCTTCTTCCTTCCATCACTTACTCACTTATTCATTTGTTCATCAGCTATTTGCTGAGCCACTCCCCAGGGCCAGTGCTGGGGGTGTGTTAGTGAAGACAACGATGTGCTGCCCTCAGGAAGCACAATTCCAGTCAGACATACAAACAAATTAAGAAATTAAAATATGATATAATGTTAAGTAGTGACAAAGTATTTGAAACAAAGTAAAGCAGGAGAGGGGAGAGAGTTGTTTTCAGTAGGAAGGTCAAGGAAGACCTCTTTGAGGAGATAATGTTTCCTCAGACACCTGGGTAAGTTGAGGGAATGAGCCAAAGGGATATTGGGGGAAGGACCTCATTAGCTGTAAACCAGGATCGTTCAGGAAAACTAAAACCTATGGTTACTGTGTAGGTCCTGGTGAGGACTTTGGATTTTATTCTAAGTATGAAGAGAAGTCATCAGGGAGAGACATTATCTGATTTTTGTTTTAAAAAGATCACACTGGCTGCCATATAGAAGGTAGACCATAGAAAGGTGAGATTGGAAACAGAGACCCGTTAGGAGGCCCAGAGGGGAGATGACTGCTTATCTTTAAGTAGGGTTGGATTACATTATTTTAATTTGACTTCACACTGGACCCGTCCTGAGTATTTCGCCCTCTTTTTCATTCATGAGGCAGAATCATTTGCTCTCAATATTAAAGAAAATCAGAAAGATCAGTGATTCCCATCATCTCCCTTCAAAGGATGGTGCTGGGGTTGTGGTTGAAGGCAGATGCCTCCTGCAGATGCTTGTGGTTGAAGGCAGATGCCTTCCATCTGTATTCAGGTCCTCTCTCCTTTGTCCTTCCTAAGGAGGTATCAGTCTCTCTACTTGCTCTTCATTTTTGATAATCCTTTGGTTCCAGAACTGAATGTCCTCTCCTTTTCTCTATCCAGTTGTGAATCAAAAATTTCCATTAGTCTTCCAAAGTAATTTTGAGCATGCACCAATTACATTCATAAACAGTCCCATCAGGGACATTCTGTATTTCACTGGAGTTGGTCCAAAGGTCATGATATATGAATTTAGAATTGTCTTTCAGTAGTCCTTGGAAAAGTTTTATTAGGTACGTGGTGGACCTGGGAAAATGTGTTGGAACCTTTAGGTTATGTAACTCTAATAGCTTCATTGCTAGAATGCTTGGGACTCTTACTCATGACTTCATTTCTCCTGAATGTGGGTTTCATGCATCTGGTTGCTTGGCTGTTTTCAGAAAGTAGGGGTAATAGTCACATTAATGTATCATCTTTTCCATGATTAGAAAAGAAACCTGAGAATGCTTTCCTAGCAAATATATAGACACAGTTTCCTCCAACACCTGTTCTTTCAAGTAATGAGATGTTTGAAAATAACCACATAAGTTCCTGTGTCTGATCCTGTCTTTTGAATACCTACGAAGGCAACATAAAAATTTTGCTAGTGTGAGCAAATGTCAGCATGACCCCCCTTTTCTACCCCGCCCATGGATTCAAGTACAGCAAATGCCTGTTGATTTGGAATGACCAGTGGCTCTATGTAATTTTGGCTCTATGTAAATAACCCACAGATGAAAAACATGTTTTTTAAAAGTAAAATGCCTAATGTCACATTGCTGTTAAGTTAAGGAGCTGAGATTCTGATTCCATATTCTAAATACTCATCCACCCTGCTGTGCTTTGAAAAGTTTAAAAATTATGCAAAAGTCCATTTTTATTGTGGAAAAATTAGAAAACACGGATGGCTACCAAAAAATGAACCTCAAAAACCGAAAAGTCCACATTCAGAGATAACCATTGTTAACATTTTGGTTCACTTCTTTCTAGATACTTTTCCTACACAAATATACTTATAAATGCTTTTTCAAAGGTGGATACTACTTACAACTTTATTTCCCCTTTATTTTTTTTTTTAAGATTTTATTTATTTATTTGAGATAGAGAGCAGGAGCAGGGGAGCAGACAGAGAGGGAGAAGCAGTCTCCCTGCTGAGCAAGGAGCCCGATGTGGGACTTGATCCCAGGTCTCTGGGACCATGACCTGAGCCGAAAGCAGATGCCTAACCGACTGAGCCACCCAGGCGTCCCTTTATTTCCCCTTTAATGATATCTTGTGTTTTTTAATGTCTATGTCATGAATGTAGATCAGCATTATCATTTTCATTAAAAAATTTTTTTTCACTTTTTTTTTTTTTAAGTAATCTTTATGGTGGATGTAGGGCACAAACTCACAACCCTGAGATCAAGAGTCTCATGCTCTACTGACTGAACCAGCCAGGCGTCCCCAGCATTATCATTTTTAAACTTGCACTGTTTTCCATTTCAGGATGCTAGTACTACTTATTAAATGTTTCGTTATTTTTTTCCCTTCTGAATTGGACTACCACTTGATTATCCAGTCCCCCTGTTTTTGGACATTTATTGAGTGCTAATGATATTCCAGGCTTATGCTAAGCACTTTACATATGCTATTTCATTTATTTACCTTGCTTACAACTTCTTGGCATTAATGACAATACTTACTCTGTATGTGCATTTCTGTATGATTATGCAGTGGTTATTTAAAGGCTTTTCTTAAATTTATCGCCAAAGTATCCTTCAGAAAGTTTCTAACAATTTACACTCACAAAGCATCAAAAATATTTAATTCTTCATGTCCACACAGCCGGCAGGTGTTAGCAATTTTTAAAATCTTTTCTAATCTTTTATGGAAAAATGATGTCTCATTATTTTACCTTGAATTTCTTTGATCACTAGAAGAGCAAAATATTTTTCTACTGATATATTTATTTTTTCCTTAAAATATTTTAAATCTAATATATTTTTAAAGAATACATATTTTAACTATATGTACCCACATACACATAATTTTTTCAAATGAATACTTGTAAAATTATGAAGTGCTCCTTTTATGGCAAGTTTTTCTTTTTTTTTTTTTTTTAAGATTTTATTTATTTATTTGACAGAGAGAGACACAGTGAGAGAGGGAACACAAGCAGGGGGAGTGGGAGAGGGAGAAGCAGGCTTCCCGCCGAGCAGGGAGCCTGATGCAGGGCTCGATCCCAGGACCCTGGGACCATGACCTGAGCCCAAGACAGATGCCTAACAACTGAGCCACCCAGGCGCCCCTCTTTTCTTTTTTATTTGCTTCAACCCTCTTCCTTCCTGTCACATCAGCCCCCCTGGCTCCCAAGTAGCCTTTAAAATAGCATCGAATGGGGCACGTGGGTGGCTCAGTTGGTTAGGCGACTGCCTTTGGCTCAAGTCATGATCCTGGAGTCCCGGGATTGAGTCCCACATCAGGCTCCCTGTTCGGCAGGGAGTCTGCTTCTCCCTCTGATCCTACCCCTTCTTGTGCTCTCTCTCTCACTCTCTCTCTCTCAAATAAATAATTAAAATCTTAAAAAAAATAGCATCAAATGCATCTTTTTCTGTGTATTTTTATCTGTCCTCATATAATCATATAATGAATAATATACATGCCCACTCAACATAATATACATATGTAAGATTTGTGTGTTTTTTATGGGAGTACAATCATATAATACATGTTTTTCTGCATCTTGCTTTTCTCATTCAACGGTTTCTCATTTGAAAATCCTCTTAAGTCTTGTGGTAGAGCTCCAATTCATTACTTTTAATGCCTGGAATTTTTAAAAGTCATTCTCCTATTGATAGGCATTGCCTTTGTTTCTAGTTTTCCTTTTTCTTCTACCTCTATTGACAGTGCTGCAACCAATATCTTTTTACATTTGTCTGTGTAAATAAACACTTCTATTTTTATGGAATACTCAGGAATGTTATTGTTGGGTGGGTCTAAGTGTAAGTATGTGTTTTAATTATAATAAATGATACCAGGTTGCTTTACTCAAAGGCTGTAACACTTCACATTTCCGGCAGCAATATATGAGAGTATCCTTTTCATTACATTTCAGCCAGCAATAAATGTTGTGGCTCTTTTAAAACTTTTCAGTCCCATGCAAATGTAATTTGCATTTTCATGGTTACTACTTATAAATTTGTACATCTTTTGTTTACCACAGATTTGTTCATCTGTGAATTGTTTTTGTCCATCATTTTATTGGATTACTTTACTCATCTTGTCTATTTGTAAGAGACTTTTGCGTATTAATTTAAACTTTTATTATTTGTTACAGATACTTTTTTCCCACATCTGTTTTTTGTCTATTATCTTTATTTATGAGATCTGTTGCCATATAAAAGTTTTTAGTTTTTATTTAGCCAAATGAATTTAGCCTTACCTCCTGGGTTTCTAGTCATGTTAGGGAGTCATGAATTCTATACACTTGTAGATTGTGAGATCTCAGATTTTCTTACAGTTTCTTAATTTTGTTATTTAGAACTTTAATCCATCTGGGAATTTATTTCTGTACTGTTATAAGAAATGAAATAACTAGCAAAAAGCATTGAAAAAACCTATCTTTTGCTATTACATGACTGTATGCTTGTATAAATACAAAACTCAAGAAATCCCAATACAAAAAATTCTAAAATTAGTAAAATTATTTATTCTAATTTCTTATTTAATAATAAATATTTTTAAAAATTAACAACAATGCTTTTATGCTAGTTATTTCATTTTCTTTTAGTGTTTACTATAAAACCTATACTAATCTTAAAAATAATGTGAAATTGGTCATCTTTGCTTCTGATTTTAGAATTTGGTGCTAGTTTTTAGAAATTTGTCTTTATTGAATTTGGATACTTTTTTCTAGTGCTATTTTTAATTAGGACTAGCTATTGAATTTTACCAAATGCTTTTAAAGTATCTATTGATAAGACATGCATTTTTATCTTTTAGTTTTTTGTTGTACTGGATCAAGTGGATACATTCATTTCCTGATATGAAGTACTTTATTATTCCTGAAATGTATTCCACTTAGTCTTTTGATAGATTGATAGATTCTCTTTGCTAATATCTTAGAGTCTTTGCTTTTATAGTAATAAGTTAAATTGATTTACAGTTTTCTATTTTGCTTCTTTTTTTAATCAAATTTGAATAGGAAAATTATGTTGGCATCATTGGGGAGCTTTATATATTTTTCTGTGGTTTATTTTAAACAACACAGAAAATTTCTTTAAAGGTCAGTTTAAAGTCAGCTATGGAGCCATCTAGTCTTGGTATCTTTTTAAACAGTAGATCTTGATCATTTTATGGATTATTTGGCAATTGATTAAAATTATCCATTTCTTTTCTTTTAAGATTTTATTTATTTGAGAGAGAGAGTGTGCGCGCCTGAGTGCAGGAGCAGGAGCGGGGAGCAGGGAGAGGCAGGCAGAGGGAGAGGGAAAAGCAGACCCTGCTGAGCAAGGAGCCCAATGTGGGGCTGGATCCCAGGACCCTGAGATCATAACCTGAGCTGAAGGCAGACCCTTAACCGACAGCCACTCTGGTGCCCCAAAATTGTCTACTTCTTATTGGGTTGGTTTTGTAATTGATGTTTTGCTAAGAAATAATTTATTCCTCTGGGCTTTCAAATCTTTTGTCAGAGAGTTACATTTAGTATTGTTATGTTATTCTTTTATCTCTCCTGAATCAATGGTTATGTTTCCTTTCTCATTCCTAAATCGTGTTTACTTTGTACTTTTTCTTTCTTATTTTATCAAACTTTCAAGAGTTTTATTTATTTTATTGGCTTTTACAAGGAATGAATTTTTGGATTTAATTATCCTTTTTACTATATTTGTTGTTGTTTCTCATATTGTGAATTTTACCTTTTATCTTTATAAATGCTATTTTCCTAGTTTTTGTTAATTTTGTCATTTTTTTCTTATTTATTAACACAGTTTCTTAATTTTCTGCCTTTTTAAACAAATTAAGGCATTTATTTATTTATTTATTTTAAAGATTTTATTTATTTACTTGAGAGAGAGTGAGAGAGAGAGAGCACATGAGAGGGGGGAGGGTCAGAGGGAGAAACAGACTCCCTGCTGAGCAGGGAGCCTGATGCGGGACTTGATCCCAGGACTCCAGGGTCATGACCTGAGCCGAAGGCAGTCGCTTAACCAACTGAGCCACCCAGGCGCCTGACAAATTAAGGCATTTAAAGCTATGTATTTTGCATTGAGTATAGCTTTTATTTGTGTCCTATAGGTTTTGGTATAAAATGTTCTTTTTTATTACCTCCAATGATTTTCTAATAGTATGTATTTTTTCATTTCTTAGTAAACATTTTTGATTACCTTTTTGTTATTTATTCTTTATATTTTTTGTTTTATTTTTTTATTTTAATTTTTTAATTGAGGTACAGTTGACATACAACATACTGGTTTCAGATATACAATATAATGATTCAATATTTATATATATTGCAAAATGATCACCACAATAAGTCTGTTTAACATCCATCACCATACATAGTTACATGTTTTTTTTTTCTTGTGATGAGAACTTTTAAGATTTACTCTTTTAGTAACTTTCGAAAATGGAATACAGTATTATTAACTATAATCACCATGCTGTACATGACATCCCCTGATGTGTTCTATAACTGGAAGTTCGTAACTTTTGATTCCCTTCACCTATTTCTCCCACCCCTGGCCTCTGGCAACCACCAATCCATTTTCTGTATCTCTGAGCTTTTTTGTTTGTTTATTTTTCTTTTTGCTTTTTAGATTCCACATGTAAGTGAGACCAGATAGTATTTGTCTTTCTCTGTCTGACTTGTTTCACTTATCATAATGCCCTCAAGGTTCATCCATGTTGTTATAAGTGGCAAGATTTAATTCTTTTTAATGGCTGAATAATATTCCACCGTGTGTGTGTGTGTGTGTGTGTGTGTGTGTGTGCGCGTATGTGTGTGTATTACATCTTCTTTGTCCATTCATCCACTAATGGACACAGGTTGTTTCCATGGTTTGGCCATTATAAATAATGCTGATATGAACATGGGGGGTGCAAATCTTTTTGTGTTAGTGTTTTTGTTTCCTTTAGGGGATTTCCAGAAGTGGAATTGCTGGATCATATGATAGTTCTTAATTTTTTAATGGTTTTCCATAGTGGTTGTACCAATTTACAATCCCACCAACAGTGTACGAAAGTTCCTTTTTTTCCACATCCACACCAGCATTTGTTATCTCTTGTCTTTCTGATGGTGGCCATACTAATAGGCATGAAGTGATATCTCAATTTGGTTTTAATTTTCATTTCCCTAATGACTAGTGATATTGAGCATCTTTTCATGTACCTGTTGGTCTTTCATATACCTTCTTTACAGCAATGTTTATTCAGGTCCTTTGCCCATCTTTTAATTGGGTTATTTGTTTTGTTTTGTTGTTGTTTTGCTATTGAGTTGTATGAGTTCTTTATATGTTTTGGATATTAACTCCATATCAGATATATGGCTTACAAATATTTTTTCCCATTCTTTAGGTTGTCTTTTCATTTTATTTATTTATTATTTTGCTGCACCGATGTAGCTTGATGTAGTCCTACTTATTTATTTTGTATTTTATTCCTTGTGCTCTAGGTGCCATACCCAAAAAATCATTACCAAAACCCATGCCAAGAAGCTTTGTTCCTATGTTTTCTCTAGGTATTTCATGGTTTCAGGTTTTATATTTAAGTCTTCAATCCATTTTGAGTTAATTTTTGTGAGTCGTGTAAGATATGGGTCCATTTTCATTCTTATGTCTGAATATCCAATTATTCCTGTACTATTTATTGAAGAGACTGTCTTTTCTCCATGGAGTGTTTTCAGCTCCTTGTCAAATATTAGTTGACCTTATGTGCTTGGGTTTATTTCTGGCCTCTCGATTCTTACATTCCGTTTATTTGTCTGTTTTTATGCCAGTGCCATACCCTATACTAAGCTTGAAATCAGGCAATGTGATACTTCTTGCTTTGTTCTTCTTTCTTAGGATTCTTTTGGCTACTTGGGGTCTTTTATGGCCCATTTGAATTTTAGGAGCATTTTTTTCTACTTCTGTAAAAAATGCCCTTGAAATCTTGATATGGGTTGTATTGCATTTGCAGACAGCTTTTGGTAGTATTGACATTTTAACAGTATTAATTCTTCCAATCCATGAAGATGAGATACTTTTCTATTTTTTTGTGTCTTCTTTGATTTCTTTCTGCCATTCATTTACTTTTTGAATTTTATTTTATTAAAATTTTTTTTGAGTATAGTTGACACACAATGTTATATTTGTTTCAGGTATACAACATAGTGATTCAACAAATTTATACATTAATGTTCACCACAAGTGTAGCTACCATCTGTCACCATACAATACTATTAAAATACCACTGACTATATTCCTTATGCTGTATCATAAAGTATCACACTTTTAATGGGATTATTGATATGGTTAGATTTATATCTATCATGTTGCTCCTTGTTTTCTGCTTGTCCCATTTTTTTTGTTCCCTTTTCTCTCATTTTGATCATTAAGATAATTTCAGATATTAAAAGTCCGGTCTTGGCAAAATTAGAACTCCAATTTTATTTTGGGTTTAAAACTTCTCCCCTCACCCTGCTCAGATCTGACCCATTGCTTGAGGACCGATTCCTGTTCCTCAAAACTCTTTTACTTCTCTTTCTCTACTTTTGTTGGATGCTTTTGACTTCTCCAGGGTCAAAGGCAGGAGGAAGCTAGATTAGAGTAAAAAAGACAATATGTCCTTTTATTCAACAGTAGCAACTGCAAGCAAAATCTGTGTTTTTATTTTATTTATGGAAGTCTAAATGTTTAGCCCATTGAAAGCCTTAAATACTGAAAAGCTGACCCTGGTATCAGTCTGTTTACAACTTTTGCACACCTGTTGGATTTGAATGCTAGAGGCAACGGATGTTAAAGCTTGGTGTACAGTTGTTTACCTTAAATGGATTAGTCATTAGTAACTAATTAAGTTAGTGAATAATTAATTCATTAGCTCTTATCATTCTGAACTAAGGGTATTTGTTAAGGTAATATGAGCAACTGTGACAAAAAAAAACTTTAAAAGGTTTTTTTATATCATCTACATAGTATCTAAAACTGGTTCCCTTTCAAATGACAGCTCTCTTCTAAGTAGTGATTAAGGGCTCCTTCCTGGGCTCCTTCTATCTGTGACTCTGCTACCTTTGACATATAACTTTTAAGATTGCCATACCCATCTACATTAAGCTGGCATTTCTTGGGGAGATATTTTTGTAAGCTGAGGCCAAGGTGACACACATTATGTCTGCTCACATTTCAGTGGTTAGGGCTCAGTGATACTTACCTTTAAGCATGGCTG
Organism: Zalophus californianus; assembly: GCF_009762305.2. Lineage (NCBI taxonomy): Eukaryota > Metazoa > Chordata > Mammalia > Carnivora > Otariidae > Zalophus > Zalophus californianus. The sequence goes on from NC_045597.1 coordinate 60,051,578, forward strand.
GACATACAGTATAGTTTTGTGCAGAAGGAGGACAAAAAAAAAAATGGTAAAGAGCTAACCAGTTTCTGTGTAGGATAAGCTTCCTTACTGCATACTTTAAGCATTCCATACATTTAAATTTGAAAATAAAGCTCAGTGAATGTGGCTCTCATCCCCCTCTTCTGGGGCAGTATATAGACATCGTATGGCTAGGTCATAGAGGTACTCGCCTCTCAGCCCTCAATGGGAACATTGCTTTGGGCTGGGTTGGGAGGTAGATTACTCATCACATAAATACCAAAGCTCTCAGAAGTTGCTAAACTTGAGTTTTTAAGACAGTGTCTTAATGGGACCAAACCTTAATAATGAACATTTAAAATATTAACATTCATTAAAGTCAAGCAGTGATGTCTTCATACCTCATCTTGAGAGGTTTTTTCTTTTTCTTTTAAAATTAACTCTTGAATGTCTTTCTAAATTTACTTGTCATTTAAAAGTAGAACTTACAGTTCTGTTTTCTGGAGTTTTGATTTCAGACAAAAAGGCATTTGTATAAAGAACCTTTTGAAGTGTTTATACATGTCTCTGTGTTTAGTATTTTTCTTACAAATCCCAATCCTCTGGAGTCATGGGGTACACTGGGCCTAGGGACTCCAGTCTAATATTAGTTTAATGATTTTGACCCCTGCTCTGAAGTGGATTTATACAGAGGAGTCATGCCTTGCATGTCCTCAAGTCATTAGTTTGGCATGAAATGGTCCTGCTGCTTGTGTTATCTTAAAATTATTTCTGAGTTGGGCTTCTGTAAAATGACCATGTCTATTTTAAGACCTGAAGAATTTAAGATAAACTACTTGTGGGAATGACAGCATTTGAGGGCCAGTAACTATATGATCCTATGTTTCAGTGGGTAACTCTCTCTACCCGTTTAATTATCTTAGGGATTAACTCATTTGATGATTTGAGTGGCATCCCTTTCCAAAAATAGTGTTTCCCAACATGGCTATGGAAATGGTTCTGTATGTTGACCAAATTAGCTCTGAGCAATCTGTTGGGAACTTAATATGCTTATTTTATTATTGAATATTTTGCTCATGAATTTGGGGTCCTAAGTGTCTCAGTTTTTTAATGTATGGTCTTTGGTAGTGATAACTGTCTTAACTTCTGTGTTAAGAGCCAAAGCTGTAGCTTTATTAATATGATAACAATTTGCTAAATGCTTACCATGGGCAGGTGTCTAGAATTAAAGGTATCTATCAAATGACTTTTGAATGACAAAGTGACCATATTCAGACTAAAGGGAGGGTTCAAAATAAATTGAATAAGTACATTTTGTAGCATGTTAAAATTTGGTAAGGGCCCTGGAGAAAAATAAATGGAAATGGGAAGTTTGAGGGTGGTAGATATTACAAATTTCAATAGGGTGATCAGTGAAGGTGGCATTGATTATGTGATATTTGAACAAAAACTTGAAAGAGCCGAGGGAAGAGCATTCCAGGCAGAGAGAAGAGCAAGGAGAAAGACTTCTAAACTGATATATTTAAGTTGGCAAAGAGGTCAACTGGTGTGGAAGGTGAAAGTGAATGAGGGGAGTGTGAGAAGAGATGAGGTCAGGGAATCCTAGCTGAGGGATGAGTTAGGCTCCAGGGGGCAGAGGGGAGTAGGCACTGGCCAGGAGCAGAACCGGAATTGCCTGGTATCCTGGATGTCAAGGGAAGAAAGTATATCCAGGAGGGAGTGATAAACTCTGCCAACAGATGCTAACGGGTGATATAAGATACAATGTGTGAAGTGACCATTGGATTTACATTTGTGTTGAGTAGTTGGAGTGGGGTTGAGAGTGAAGGGGAGGTGAGGAAACACAGATATCTCTTTAGAAGAGTTTTGCTGCTGTGTGTGGTAGATGTGGGAAGCAGAGTTAAGAGTTTTGTGGGGTTTTTTTAAAGGTAAAAATTATAGCATGTTTGTATGCTGATGAGAATAATCTAGGAAAGAGGGGAAAATCGATGACAAAATGAGAGGAGAGAATTAATGGAGGCGAGAAGGAGGGTGTCTAGTGCATGAGTAGAGAGGTTGGTCTTAGGAGCCTGGCTAGTGCATCCATGGGAAGGGCAGAATAAATGGACACATATGCTGGTAGGTGGGTAAATACAGAGGTGGGCGCATGTGGAACTCTCTCTACTTGCTCCTGTTTTCTCAGTACAATAGGGGTCAAGGCCATCAGCTCGGAGTGGGAATGGAGAGGACTCTTGGAGTTTTGAGGAGAGAGAAGAAGCTGTGATGTAATTGTCTGGGAGAGAAGGGGAATGAATGGAACGAGGAATGGTGCTGTTATTGCTGGGTAGGTTTTGGTGTAATAGACACAAAGAACTTAAAGAGAGGTAAGAATTAGGGTCGGAGGGATAATTGGGGGCAGATCTAGGAGAGCCTTATAGACTACGGTGATGACCTTGGATTTTGTTCCAAGTGAGATGGGCAGCCATTAGAGGCTTTGAGCTATGTGGTGACACTATCTCACTTTAACCACTCATGTGTAGACTATTCCACAGAAGCAGGAAGAAGACTCATTCAACTGTCTAAGTGAAAAATGCTAATGGCTTGAACGAGGGTGGTTGTGTCGAGAGTGGAGAGAAGGGGTTGGATTTTGAATGTAGAGCTGATAGGATTTACCAGTTACAAGTAGAGTGTGAGAAAAAGGCATCAAAGATGAAGTTAAAATTTAATCCTGAGCAATGCATGAATATCAGTGCCATTTAGATATCAGGTTTCTCAACCTCAAATAACACATACCAGATCAATACCAACTATGCTGACATCCTCAGCCAAGAGGCAAAATGATCTCAATGTAGACTGAAGCAATACTCCTGTTTTGGTTAACATTGCTAACAGCCTCCTATTTCAGGCAAGAAGGAAGCAGATTACCACACAGGAGGTCTAAGATGCATTGTTTTCCTAAGTATTTTAGCATATTTTCTTTTAATTTTGTAATTCCAAGATTAATTAAGTTAGATACCAATTTAGCCTAACTTCTAGCAATGTGCTAGCAACGTCTTCTTTAAAAAAATGACAGAATTCAGTTAATAGTCTGGAGCTCATTAGAGTTTTCCAAACAGTAAAGCAGAGTGTATTTATTTTAAGGGGAAGCTCTGCTCTGTCCATTTAATATTTTAATGTTTTTCACCTTTTCCTTCTTTAAAACTTAAGTAAAACTAGAAAAGTCTGAAAAATGAATATGCCATCAACTCTATAAGAAAGATGACACCTTGCTCCTCCCTTTTAAAGAACAGCATGTCTCAATCTTCCCAGTATCCCTGTTCTTGAAATTTTATTAGCTTTCTCACTGGGCCAATCTCATACTGTACCTGCTTACTACTTCATTTCTTTTTCATCCGCACACTTCCTGGACTACTAAGAAACAATTGTGTTCACTTCCGTCCCCTTTAAATGTAGACTTCAAAAGTTCCCACACCAGCTCACAAACCAGAAAAAAATGGAACAAAAGGATGCTAAGATATTTCCCCCCCAAATGCAGTTTTGTCCTTTTCTTTATTGTGTTTTTAAATGATGCCACTGGGACTGAGGGAGGAAGTGAATGTATTGTATAGGAATCTTTGTTTTGTGGTTTGGGGAGGTCAAGAGGAAAATAGTACCTGGATCTTCCACTAATGTCTTCAGTTTGTTTCTTCTGGTCTTTCATCTCCATAGGGTGAGTGGTTAGTTTCAGGTGGAAGGAAGCAAGTGCTGTGGTGGCTTTTTCCATAATCAGGCTCTTCACGTGAATGTGACGGCTCCCATTGTTGGTGTTTTGGAGGGCAAACAGTGTCAGTTTTGTTGCTTGATGCTAGGTCCAGAAGCCTACTTGTTATTTCAGATGTGAAAGCAATGGTGAGGGCTTGGGCTCTGGAGTTCCACTTAAGCACAAATTCTAGTGTCCCCACTCTAGCTGGCCAGGTCACTTAACCTCTCTGAGGCTCAACTTACTCATGTAAAAATAGGGATAATAATATATACCTTGTAGAGTTGCTGTGAAGATTAAAATAAGTAATGTATCTTATGTAATTACCATAGTGCCCTGCATATAATAAACACTCAATTATTTTTCGGTTTACTAATTTGTAATTTAAGGGTATAATAATCAGTTTTTGGGGAGTCAAAAGTTCAATGTAGATTTTCAACTTCATGGTGGCAGGGGGAGGTTAGTGCCTCTAATTCCTGGATTTTTCAAGGGTCAACTGTGCTTTCCTTTCTCTAGTCACCTGTGACGGTTTAGACCAATAGATATTAAAATGTAATGTCCAGCCGAGTGACATCAACATCACCTGTGAACTTGCTAGAAATTCTATTTTTTGATCTCCACCCTGGAAATTTTGGGCAGGGGGCTCAGAAATCTATGTTTCAATGAGTCTTCCTGGTAATCGTTATGCACTGTGAGGTTTGAGAACCAGTGGAATAGAGCATATCGGCATTCTAGGTTAATGATTTTCAATGCAAAACATACTTGGATTATTTGGTATCTTGTTTCATGTGGATACTTTTAAGCAAATGTTTAAATGCTGAACTAAAATCAAATGGTAACATTAAAAACATAAACTCTTGGTTCAATAAATGTGTATCAAGTGCTTACTAGGTGCAAGGCATTGTGCTTTGATGTACAGTTAGTATCACTGTGTTTGGGTAAGACACAGCAATACCACTTCTTGTTTGAAAAATAGCATGGTAAATCTTTCTTCCTCTCATGTCAAGAGGTTGATTGAAAGTATTTGGGGTTAGCACTGTCAGGTCAGGTTTCCTAAAATTCAAGGAATGGAACAAGAAGCGAATGATGGTGTCAATCCTGTTGGGCATTTATTGGCCAGACGGCAAGGGGACCCAGTGCAGGAGGAGGGGCATGAGTGCCTGTGAGTCTCACCTCCAGCGGCATCCAGTATGACCTCACCAGTTTGCAGAAGTACCCCTTCTCTGCAAGAAACCTTTATTCAGTGAAATGTAAAACTTTTATGACCTCCAGGGGAGAATTAGTTTTGTATCCTTGTTTCTAGTGTGATTAAAATTACTAATGTTTTCCTTGTGGCATCAGTCAGATTAAACATTGACTATATATGTGAGGGGAATATTTAGAATAAAATAAAATGTATAGAGAATATTACAACACAACGCTATACAGTCACTATTGAGATTTAACACATTTTAATGATCTGCCATTGTATCAGCTCAGGCTATAGTAACAGAATACCATAGACCATATGACTTAAACAACAGAAATTTATTTTCTCACAGTTCTGGAGGCTAGAAGTCCCAGATCAACATGCCCGCTGATTCTGGTCCTGGTGAGGACTCTTTCTGGTTTACAGACTTCTCACTTGGCCTTTTTTCAACATGTGTGCGTGGGGAGAGAGTGTGAGCTCTTTCATGTCTCTTCTTATAAGGACACCAATTCTTTTGAATGGGGCCCCACCCTTATGGTTCATTAAATCTTCATTACTTCCTTAGAAGCCCTGTCTCCAAATATAGCCACGCTGTGGATTAGGGCTTCAACCTATGAATTCTGGGGAGACATATTTCAATGCATAGCAGCCATATATCTGATTTTACCTCCTTGAATCCCATTTCCCGTCCTTCCTTGCTAGATGTTCACTTTTTTGAGGTTAGTATGTGTTCTTCCTTTCTTTAAATTATACATTTACTTTACATATGCATGTACACATTTATGTCATGTGATATGCCTCCCACTTGCCATAAATGGTACTTGCTTTTTTCTCTATTTTGTTTCTGACATTTATTCATGTTGATACTTATAGATCTAGTTAATTCATTTTAAGTGCTGATTGATGCACTATTGAGTAAATATATTACAATTTATTTATCCATCTGATAATAATAGACATTAAAAAGGAGTTCCATTGTTTTCACTATGATAAATGAGGCTGCAAGGATGAGCATCCTTATGTGTGATTCCTTACACATGTGTGCTAGGGTTGCTTTAGGATGTATGCCTGGGATTTGAATTCCTGGCTGGTAGAGTATATTCATCACCAGTTTTACTAGATATTGCCAAATTAATGTCTTAATAAATGTTTACACAAATTTTAACTTCCATCAGCAGTTTTCATTATTACACATCCGGCATTGCTTTTGTCAGACTTCTTAATTTTTGCTTATCTCAAAGTATAAAGTGTTATTTTATTATTGTTTTAATTTACATGTCCTTGATTATTCATGCAGTTGGGCATCCTTCATATATATATTTGTCAGTCCCATGGCTCTATTGTGAATTGCCTGTTCATGTCTTTGTCTACTTTCTATTGGGTTGGTTGTCTTTTTCTTTTTTTAAAGATTTTATTTATTCATTTGAGACACAGAGATACACAGAGAGAGAGAGCATGAGCAGGGAGAGAGGCAGAGGGAGAAGGAGAAGCAGGCTCCCTGCTGAGCCAGGAGCCCAATGTGGGGCTCGATCCCAGGACCCTGGGATCATGCCCTGAGCCAAAGGCAGATGCTTAACCATCTGAGCCACCCAGGCGCCCTGTCTTTTTCTTTATGTAAAAGTTATTTATATATTTTTCATACTAATATTTTGTTTGTTTATAGTGATCATAACTATCTTCTAGTCTGTGGCTTCTGAAAAATAATGTTTGAATTCTATAGGTTTGTTTTTAATGTAGTTGAATTTATCAATTTTTCCCCTTTATGGTTTGGGCTTATTATGTCTTATTTAAGAGACTATTTCCTACCCAAGTTCATAAAGATATTTTCTTTGACAAGTTTTAATTTCTGATGTCTCCATTCTTTTCCATTTCTCTGTCAGTCTTTTTGCACATTGTTTTAATTATTGTAGCCTTACGGTAGCTTTGGGTATCTGATGGAGGAAATCCCTTTTTTAAATCTTCTCTAAGGAGGTCTTGGCTATTTTTGACTTTTACTCACCTAAATAAAATTCAGGAAAAGCCTGTCAGTTTTTCATGACAAGCTGTAATATTCATTGGGATTCCCTTGAATTTTTTTTTTTTCATGATCCCAGGATCCTGGGATCGAGCCACACATCGGGCTCCCTGCTCAGCAGACAGCCTGCTTCTCCCCCTCCCTCTGCCTGCTGCCTTCTTGTGCTCTTTCTCTATCTCTCTGTCAAATAAATAGAATCTTTTAAAAAAAAGTTATTTATTCTATGACGACTTGGATACAACATAAAGGGGGCAGGGTTACTTTGGACAAACTTCCTAGGCTCTTTTCCTTACCCCTTTTCTTGCTAGGCAGACATAACCTAGACAAGGGACAACCTAAATTCGTTCATTAAGTAAAGCTTATAACACTCAGAAGGAATCACATGAATTAATTCATGCAGGTATTCGGCTCTCTTGTTTTCTAAGTTTCCACACAGCACCTTCCTTATGCTAGTTTAATTAACTTTCTGCAGGCAAATGTTCCGCTTGCTCAGTTGAGAGTTGTTAGCAAGTTATTGGATGGGGAAAAACACCTTTTAAAAAAATTAATATTCTAAGAAATATGAGACAGCAGTAATGTACAGTGCTTGGGTGTGATTGGGTAAACAAGGCAGCCTGGACGCTACCATTTTTTAGGTAAATGTTCTTTTCTCATATGTAAAATTGGGAGAACACCTTATTGAGAACAACTGTACAAACAGAAAAGACTCCCACTGACTGGGAAAACACCCTTTTGTGGACCCCAGAATGGAATTCTCAACATCCTTGCCTTTTAGTTCTCAATAAAGCTCCAATGAGGGGATGAGCTAGGCTCTGGGGATGATCACGAAAATTCTAGATGTCAGCGTTTCCCAGCCTGAAACGTCCTCCCAGGGGAGGACTGACATCTTTATGATGTTGAGAGACCTTCTGGTAAATGAATATGACATATCTTTTCACTTACTTAAGTATTCTGTTATATCCTTCATTAAAATTCTATAATTTCATCCTTTCAGGTAATATACTGCTTTTGTTAGATTTATTCATAGGAATTTGGCAGATTTTAAAAGATTTTTCCATTTATTATGGAATAGATATTTTACTTGGTCATTTGTTTTTTAATAGGTAGTTTTTGTGCATGGGAATGCCATTGATTTTTTTTTAATTAATTTATCTTGTATTTAGTGACTCTACTGAACCTTCTTAGTTCTAAGTTTGTGAATTCTTTTGGTCTTTCTGTAGACAATAATATGTTCTACAGTTAATGACAATTTTGAACCCCCTTTCGCCTTTTTCTTATTTCTATTTCCTGTTTTATGGCATTGGTGAAGAACTCCAGTCACAAGTTGAAGAGTTGTTAATAACAGGCATCTTTATTATTTCCCAACTTTATAGCAGATGTCTCTACCATTGATTACAAATCAGGAAACTTATTTTTTGTACTTTTTCTAGGTGAAATAAGTTTTTTCTCTTCCTAGTTTACTAAAACTCTTTATTATGAAAGGATGCTGACTTTTTTCATCATGTAATTTTCTGTATCTATTGAGATTTTTTCTTTGGTTTACTAATAAAGTGTTTACATTAATAGATTTTATAGTAATTAAATCATCCATACATTCCTGTTTAAGCTTGCTTGGTGCTAGCATTATATGCCAAAGTTTTACATCTATGATCTATAGTCATAAAAGCAATTAAGCCTATAATTTCACTGTCTTACACTGTTTTCATTTAGTTTTGATGTGAAGGTTTTGCTGGCCTCCTAAAAGGAATTGGAGAGGTTTTCCTGCCTTGTAGTCCCTGGAATAGTTTGAATAAGAAAGAGGTTATATGATTATTTAAACCTCTGGTAAAATATGCCTATAAAGGTGTCTGGTTCTGGTGCTTTGGTACTTCTATATGGGACATTTTTAAATTGTTAAATAGTTAGTTAAATTTTTAACTACTTTGATTCACTTTCCTTAATGGATATACGTTTCTTCCAGGTTTCTGCTTCTTGGGTCAGTTTTGGGAAATTGCAGTATTTTTCCAGGAAAACTGTCTATCATGTTTAAGTTTTTAAAACTCAGTGACTAATTTGCTAATGGTATTCTCTTATAATTTTATAAACCTTTACAAAATATCTCTATTTTGACTCTCTTTTCATTTCTAATATTGTTCATTCTGCATATACACTCTCTTCTTCCACTCTCTCACCCAAAATTTGTCCATTCAAAGAAAGAGCATTTGATTTTGTTGATACTGTTTTTTCTTCTATTTGATTAATTTCTTCTCTTACATTCTCTTCTTTTTTCTCCTTTTCTCAGTTTACTTGGTAGCTTTTTAAATAATGTCATGAGTTGAATGGATGAATTACTGATTTTCAAACTTTCTTTTCTGAATCTGAATTTAAGTCTATTCATTTGCCTGTAGGTACCACTTTAGTTGCACCCTGCACAGGCATTGTTTAATTCTAAATATTTCATAATGTCTATTACAATCCATCTTTGATCATTAGATTATTTAGAAGTGTATTTTTAGATTCAAGATACATGAATTCTTTTTATTGACTTCTTATTTTATTGCATTATGGTTAGAGACTTGTCTATATGATATGTCTTTGTGTTTGTTGAGACATCTTAATTTACTTCAAGGATATTTTTGGAATCATTTCATGTGTACTCAAAAAGAATGTCATTTTGTATGTGATACATGCTTACTAGATCAATCTTGTTTATTCTGTTGTTTGAATCTTCTATATCTTTACTTACTTTTTTTCAATCTCTTTTAGGAATGTTAAAATCTTTCACTATCACAGTGACTTTTCAAATTCTCTTTACTCTTCGATTTATGATTTATGTATTTTGAAGTTGTCTTGCTAAGTAAATATAGCTAAGTGTCTATAGGGATGGGTATAGAAGTATAGCATAACTATTGGCAGATGTCAAATACCACAGATAAAGACCAGAGGAGCCAGAGAAGAAAAGCTATTTCTCAAACTCTAAGCCAAGTGTTGACACAAAAGAAGTGCCAGGTTATGTCTGCCAACTCATGGGAAACAGACTCATACCAGGGTCTGTGTGCCAGATGAGAAATGAAAGCATAAGAGGGGGGTCCAAGATGAAGTCAGTTGGATGTAATTCACAGCCACTGTTTTTAACTGCTGCCGTACCTGCATATTTGTTTGAAAGTGGCTAGAATTGAAAGTTGCTGCCTGACACTGAATCCTGGAAGGAAGGAATTCTTTTATGAGTGAAGCATATCAGAGCAACTTCTAAAATTTAATCAAGTCCCACCCACACTTTTATTTTGGAAGAAAATTCCTGACTTTTGTATACTTCTTTTTAAAATCTTAGTATCACATTTCATATTGCCCTTTGTGTTTTGTGCTCCAGGAGGATGAATTATTCCAATTGTCTTACTTAACTGATTGTTATTGTCTGGAGGAAACTTTAGCGAGTTCAATTTACCTGGTAGCCTTTCCCTCTGAGATTTTGTTTCTGGTAGACTTCACCACAGAGCAGAAATACTCCTATTACAGAGCTCAGTTTATCTGTAGATGAAAACCTTTGCATCTTAAATAAAACACTCAGCTAGTGGGTCATGTTTGGCTCTATTTCTCTTCATCAGTGGTTCTAAATCCGTTTGCCAAGTCTGAGGTCCTAGAATCAGACATCTTGGAGGAACACTAGAGGTAAAGGTGCTTTTCACTGAATGTGAAAAATAGCATTTTTTTTCTGAAGGCTATTTTGCCCAATTGCTCCAAAGTAATTTACCTTGGGGAGTAGAGAACAAGTCTGAGACATTCAAGACTAAAAGGAAACTAGTGTTTTTTTTTTTTTAAAGTATATATAGTTATAAGCAATCAACAAAAGGGAGCTTATGATGAAAATTATTCTTCAGCCCTGACAGTGACATTTCTGTGGTGAAAGATACAGCTCTCCCATAAACATTAGGAAAATATAACCTCTCTCATCTCATTCCATTATTACATTCAGGTCTCTTAATTTTGGGTGAAGAAAATAAGCAAAGTTTATGGTGAGATTTATTTTAGTAAAACAGACAATTACCCAGATGATTCAAGATTCTGCCCTTCCCCAACTCCATACAAACATTTATCTCCTTTATTTAGTTTATGCAAATGAAAGCGCTCATGTCGGGGGTGGGGGGTGGTGTAGAGAGGGTGTGCCAAATAATCTATAATTACACAGTTTTAAATTTTGGTTTCCTTGTACCAACTCAGTATCTAAGACAGTGTGACATTTTCAGTCTCCAAAAACCTTGCAACAAGCTTTACAAATTCTGCAGTTGAGTCTGAGCATTTTCCTCTTTGGTCATTTTCATGCTATTAGACTATACTGCTCCAAATTCTACATGGCACCAGCTCCCTTCCATGAATATCCATTAGTTTTCTAAATTCAAAAATATAGAATCAAAATAGCTAAATTTAAAAGTAGATAATGTGAGAGTTAATTTTTCAGGGGAGGAAAGAACGAGACTCCAATTAGACTGCATTCACTTTAAGACTAATGCTTAATTACACCAGTTCCAGAATAATCTAACCCAACTGTAGCCTCCAGATTTTGATTATAAGTCTCTTTGCTAAATTACTCAGAGCTCATTTTAAATTCAGATCCCTTGTAGGGTAGATCCAAAAGGCTGGGAGTGTTAGGCCAACTTGCTGTTAAAATTCCCTTCATGTGACTTTTTTTTTTTTTTTGGTTATCAGCAACTTTTCTCCTTCACAGCTGAAGGTGGTCTCATTACCCTGCTGATGTTGGTAGAACGTGGACCTGCTTGACTAGTTAGTTTGTCTGTATATACTTACTGGGAAAAAGCCATGCTGCTTTCTCTACCCTCTTCTCTTTGGACAGAAGGTAAAAGAACCCAGAGGCCACCATACGCTGTCAGTGGACATCTGATTAGAGGTTGCCCAGTTAAAAGGCAGTCCTTGTCTATTATAACCACAAAAAAGAACAAGTTTCCTTTCCCAATAGACTTTGAAGTTGAAAGCAAGAAACTTATACAAAAATGGAGGTTTACAAAATGTTTTCTGGTTTAAAGATACTGTCGATATTCAAAAAATTGTTGAGAAACTATAGTTTGCATGGCACTTCACTCACCAACGTGTGTGATTCCACATTTTACAACTTAGTAGGAGAAATGAACATATACACTAGCAACTATAATTCCAAACAGTATAGAATAAGAATCCTATGAATAATGCAGACAATTAGCGTTTACAAAGTGATGCTTTCTGGCCCAGGAAGGCTTATGCAGAAAATTGCCTTAAGAGATCAGTAGGAATTATCAATGAGCAAACGTACTTCAGTGGTATTAGGACTACTTTAAATGGAATATGAATGTAAGTACAACAAATTGCATAAACAAGACCAAGGAAGTAAGAAAGAATAAGTCACACTCAAAGACAGGGAAATCCAGGGGCACCTGGGTGGCACAGTCAGGTAAGTGACTCTAGATTTTGGCTCAGGTCATGATCTCAGGTTCGTGAGATGGAGCCCTGCGTTGGGCTCCATGCTTATCAGAGAGTCTGCTTAAGATTTTCTCTCTCCCTCTCCCTTTGCCCCTCCCACTCATGCACATTCTCACTTTCTCTCAAGTAAATAAATAAATCTTAAAAAAAAAAAAGACAGGGAAATCCAGTTACATTGGGTAGAAAGGGGTATAAAATGTCATAGAGGGTATAAAGGTGGTAGACTGTATAAATATGGAAGAATGATAGAGAAGATGGAAGATATAGGTAGAGGTCATATTATGAAGAGTTTTCATGACTGGGCTTTGTAGGCAATGGGAACTGCTGAATTTGGGTAGGGCAATGATATGGTGACAGTGGTATTTGCAGGACACTATCCATGGTGGAGTTGTAAGGACTAGAGCCAGCAGCCTGCAGGTATGGAATCCAGCTAGAAAGCTCTAGCATTAGTCTGGGTGTTAGAGTCTTGAACTGGAACTCAGATCACATCTCTACTTACCTCTAGGTAAGGGACAGATCCAGGTTTGCTAGGGCTTAAAACTTATACAATATGGGGGAGCCCTCCTTGGGAAAAATAAAACAAATTTACAGGTAAAAAGTTGCTGTGATTCTTCCCAGGCCTTAGAAGGGGCCATGTAAATGAGGGGGCTCTGCACCCACCTTTATAATAAATCAACCTCTGGGTGGAAACCACGACAGTTTCTGAGTTAGAATGACCTGTTCCCTCTCATTATTGTTAAATGGATCTGCTTGTCCAGAGGTTTTGTGACAAATGGCTCAAGCAGACAAATGAAACAGTATTGCCCATAAGCAGAAACTGTCTATTTGTAAAAAGTCTGGGTCAAGTGGAAAAAAAAATAGTTTATTTCATCTTAACAGATCTTAGGTTAATACTTTTATTTTATTTTTTTTTAAGATTTTATTTATTTATTTGAGAGTGAGCATGAGAGGGGGGAGGGTCAGAGGGAGAAGCAGACTCCCTGCTGAGCAGGGAGCCTGATGCGGGACTCGATCCTGGGACTCCAGGATCGTGACCTGAGCCAAAGGCAGTCGCTTAACCAACTGAGCCACCCAGGCGCCCAAGTTAATGCTTTTAAACACCCATACCACTTTTAAAGTTTAAGACTGCACTATTGAGAGCATAAAATAGGGATTGGCCCAACAGAGCCTTGCACCAGATTGCCTGGGTTCAAATTGTGTGTCATCCATTTCACTCTGAAAAGTGCTTACAACTGTGCCTGGCACATAATAAGTGCTCAATAAATATTAGGTATTATTTTTATCAGTGGGAAGTTTAAAGATAAAATTAATGAAAATATGTTTAACACAAGGAAAGTGTTGGGGCTCCTGGGTAGCTCAGTCAGTTAAGCATCAGACTCTTGATTTCTGCTCAGGTCATGATCTCAGTGTTGTGAAATCAAGCCGTGCATCGAGCTCCGTGCTGAGTGTGGAGCTTGCTTAAGATTCTCTCCTTCTCCCTCTGCTCCTCCCCTGCCCCCTCATGTGCACACACACAGGCACTCTCTCTCTCAGAAACAAACAAAAAACCACACAAGGAAAGTGTTAATTGCTTTTAAACAGATCACTGGCCTGTGGGGATTTTTACTATTGTCACCTATATTTAGATTTGCAAATTGAATCCCAAAGAAGTTGTTTATTTACTTGTGGCTTTAGGTTCCAGTGGTTCTCAGATGGCTGCACATTGAATTACCTGGGATGCTTTTAAGTCCTACCATTGCCAGGGTCCCAACCTGGCCAATTTGATCAAAACCTTTGAGGTGAACTTGGGCATCAGGATGTCTTATAGGATCCCTGAGGACTTTACTGGACAGCCAAAATCAGAGTCAGGGTGTATGGCCTCCCAGTGTCTTGTGGTGACCTGGCAGCTAGGCCTAGAGCAACCTGATTTCAGCCACAGGTGAGATTACCTGAGGAAGTTTTGCATTTTCTTTTTTTCTGTTTTACTAATCTATCAAAGTGAACCATAACTCGTTACTGAAATAGATAAATGTCGAACAGTGAAGAGGGTAATCCCAAGAGTGAGTTAAAAAAAATCCTTCACACTCATTCTTAACTATATTAACTTATTCTAAAGCCTAATCTCTTCATAAATCTATGTTACAGTGGTTCTTGTTACCCATTGCTGTTTCTCTTCAATATAAAAGTCCTTCCTGGAGTATTTTGTAAAACCCTGAGAACAATGGCCCTTACCTCAATGACCACGTACTAAACATTTACTAGGCATTGGGCCCTGTATTAGCTCTGTAGGTGCATTATCTTCTTGTCCTTATGACTCTCCATATGAGGTAGGTACAATTATCATCCCCATTTTAGAGATGGGAAGTGAGTTTCTGGGGTCATCTACTTGGTATGAGGCATAATTTAAGGACATGTGTCCTAGAAGGGAGGCAGAATAGAAGAGTGGCTGAGAGCTCCAACATAGGGGTCTGATAGACCTGGGATGTTGTTAATTTCTACTCTCTGCACCTTGGTTTCCTCATCTGTAAAATAGGATAGAAACACTCACCTTGTAGATTCGTTGTAATTATGAGGGTAATAACCATTGAAGTTGTAAGTGCTCATGAGGGCAGTTGTTAATAAATCAGGTGTGTGGCTATGAGAGTGTCCTATTTTTAAAATATACTATAAGATTTTAATAAATTAAACCTTTTACTGTTTATTATTTCACAAGAAATACATGTTGACTAAAAAAATTAGGAAATCAAGCAAGCAAAAATTAAAAAAAATCACCTTTAATCTTACAATGGAGAACTTATTTAGTTTTCATCTATCCTTTGTATTTTTTCTATGCACACATACACACGCAAATTATTTAGAATGGGATGGTATGCATTATTGTCCTTCAGATGCCTTTTCACTCAGTAATGTTTATATTTTCTGTTTTGCTATAGTCTTGCTGTTATGCTTGCAAACGGGTGCGTATGGTCATAGATGCTTAATACCATTAAAGATAAACAGGCCCTTGCCACAGGGTCATGTATGATTCAAAGACTTGCTGTTTTATGTAAGATTATTTGCTTGTTTTTGTGGGCAGGGCTTGTTCTCCTTATCTTCCACAGAGTTGAGTTAGGGCAAGGGGGCAGGAAGAAGTTGCCTGGAGGAGGTCTGGCAGAAGCATTCTCCTGGCACTGTTGTGAAGGACAGAAGTTGAGCATGTTGGGAGACTCTAAGGAGTTCTAGGGGGGTGGCTCTGGGGATGTTTGCATGGCAAGGGGGAGCTAATGTCAAGTAGATTCTGAGGGCCAGGACAGAATAGAATCCTAGACTTGTGACAGAGTGAATATACAGATGGACAATTGCTGGACATACATTAAACTAGGATTATGGCCCACAGCCTTCAGCACCCAGTCCAGGAATGCAACCCCCTTATCTATAGTAAACATCTCAGGAAGCCAGCCTGCTCTAAGTCAGGCTTACAGGAAACCAGGTGGCCATCTCTTGTAACAATCCGGGAAGCTAAACAATAATTTCTGTAACCATCAGCCCCAAATAACCAGGACTTGGGTAATAACTGACAGCTTCCTTCTTTTAGTCCCTACTTCCAACTTAGGACCAACTAAAGAAAGACAAATGTGCACCCCTAACCAATCACACAGGATGCCCTTCTTGTTGAACCGCCTGCACCCGAACCACCTGCTAAAAGCCTCCATTCAGGCCATACCTGCGGCCTTCCCTTATTCCGCTATAAAGCTCTCCCACCCCTTTGTACCCCTTTGAGTCTCTGTCAGAACGCAAATGATGGTGGCTGACAACGTTCCTGTAGCAAGCTTGGAACAAATAGCCTTTGTTTTTATTTGCTTGGTCTTTATTTCCACACTTGCTTGATGACCAAATGAGGCTGCTCAGGTGTGACCATTGTGAGATGGGGCCATTTGTCTTGGATGGAATTTTCCTTGATCTCTTTTTGTGAGCTGCAGGCTATTTTCCTGGAAGCAGGGATCATATCTTACTCATCTCAGCACTCTAGTGCCCAGGACTGCCTGACGCATAATAAAGATTATTGAAAAGAGGGGAAGGAGGTCTCATTCACAGGAATTAGGCCCTTTCTTTCCCAATATGGAACCAGGTAAGCCCAATGTGATTAGTTGGTCTTGTTTTGATATAATGAAATGTCATCCAAAATTTCCCCTTAAATGTAAACCAAACTGGAATTGACCTGGCTGGGGGAGATGAGGTGGGGTGGGGGTGTGCAGGATTTTGCAGCCTGAGGGATTTCGTAAAACCTCTAAAGAACTATTTTTAAATCTTTTTGGCAAAACTTCCTCCTTTTTTTGTTTAACACCTTTCCCTAATCTAAACCCATGTGTATTTTGAGGGAAATTTAATTAAAGTTTTTTTCCCCTAGCTAAATGGAAGCAGGTGCTCTTCAGACAGTAAAGAAAACAATGGCTAAGTTAGTTGGGCTTGCTTCTTATCCCTGTTTCCCAGGAAGATGACTGATATGTGACCTGTAGCCAGGTAATTGTCATTGAGGTCAAGTTTCGTGAGGCTTTTTCCACTGGTGAATCTACACCAGGACCTTGACCAGAAGCCCTGTACCTCACCTGCGGTCATATTAGCTCCAGGCCCCCCTTTTCACGGCAGACATACCTGTCTAGCATCGGCACTGGGGCTGGAATACTACACTTGGTTTATGTAGTACCCTTAACTACTGTGTTCTTCGGGAAGACTCTCCAAATTCAAACACTGAGGTGATTTTTTTCATGTAGCTAAAACTTCTCCATGTGTGGGAACAAAGTCCGAAGGTGAGGAACTGGAGCAGGTCATTCTCAGGAATTCTACACAGATCTCAGGCCTATGATGGTACTACCTCTTGTACCAAACGCCTTCTTCGAGCTCGTCTCTAGACTAAATGTCCTGCGAGGGCAGGGACCACGTCTGTCTTCTTTATTTCTGTGTCTCTTGTACTTGGCATACAATAGCACGGGGCGGGATTTTGTTCATGCCTGATGGGAACTTGGAATTTGGAGTCACTTGACAGAAGGTGCTGAAAGGTAGCAGACACAGCATCGTCCTGGGCGAGGCAAAGATTCTACTGTAAAGTATATGCAAATATCAGTAATACTACAGCAGCTCTGCTTGCAGAAATAAAGGTCATTTTGGCTACATATTTATTAAGAAATAGATAACTTTTCTATTAGTAGAGCCCTTAGTGAGTCTGGAATTTCTGCCTAATAGTAGCAAGTGAATCTCAGGGTAAGTAATCTGATTGCCTCATTCTGAAGAGAAGACTTAAAACCTACCAAGTTACCCCTCACTGGCTTGTGGGTAGGGCATATAGTAGAGTGACAGGGGAAAAGCAATCCTGTATTTCCTGAGGGTCCCAAGAAGAACAAATATGCTTTTTCTTAAATTTTGCTAGCTGATGGAAAGTTCCCTCAGCTTGGTTATAACTTCTCCTCTGAAGCAGCCTAGTGTAAACCGTTGTGCTACCTCTGAGCCCTCTATTTGTATAATCAAGTCCTCACTATGTTTATCACCCACTTTTCCCATATCTCTCCCAGCAGTGTTGGTGGACGGGTGGGTGGGGAGAAGAAGACGAGTCTTTTTGCTTTGACTTCTGCGGTGGGCATTAGGGGTTATCACTCAACATCCTTTTCAGCCTCCTTCTGCTGTGCCTTCCTAGACTGCAGGGGCTGAAAAGCTAAAAACTGCATTTCCCAGGGCCCTTGCAGCCAGGGTTGTGGTGGGATTTAGATGCTCTCTTACGTGGAAGGCAAAAGTCAGGTTGGGAAGACTGGGCGGCAGGTGGGGATCGGCGAAGGCCCCACGGCCTGGCTGCCAGCATCCTGCACGTTGAGAGGCGGGGCACAGGGCCCCCCGGACTGCCAGTGCAGAGGGTCACAGGCCTGGCCCAGTCCTGGGGCCAGCAGCAAGGGTGGGGCTTGTGGAGGTCTTCTCCTCATGGCAGTGGTCCTGTGTTTGTAGACCAGCTTCCAAAACAGCAGGCAGCAACCTCGGTGGCCTGGTTCTGCTGTGTGGCTTGGGAGCTGTCCCTAGAAGAACCTCCGAATTTGTTTCCTTAGCTCTCCCAATGCTCTGTAAGCTATTTAGTACACTGTAATAAACCTGGTTCTGCTTAACCTTGCCAGATTGAATTCTTTTCTCTGCATTGGGACCCTGACCACTCTGACTCAGGAATGAAGGGCTAAATCAAGCTTTAGGAGTTAGGCATTATCAAAGGTTGCCCTCCCTGGTTGCTGTTGCTGTGGCTTTAGACAATTATTTGTGAAACCACTGATGTGTTACTTTTGGTTCCTGAATTCCAAGCTATTGTGTATTTGCCCACTGTATTCTAGTAAATGGTGAGCAATTAGAAATCCAAGGTTATAGGTTTTATTATGTTTAATAAAATATTGAATCTATTACACATTAAATTCTGATATGTTTAGAAAAGTGTCAAGCCTACTAACTCATCCATCCAGGGCCTGAGCTTAGCGTTGCCTTGTCTGTTAATGAGCCTTTGCTCCTGGGTGTCTCAGAAACCTCTGGATGACGTTAATATAAAAGCAAATACCAGTCACCGTTATAATAAAACATTATGTTTGTGTCCTTTTTTATGGCTTTTGAAAACATAATCCTTTATGTTGGAGTTAAGGGAAGTTATTGCAAAAAAAGAAAAGTAAGATTCTAAGAAGTATGATAAGTTGTTGCAAGTCATGTGGTGAGTTAATAAGTAACAGAATCAGGCCAATTCTAGGTCAGAAGAGCTATCTTTGAAACTAAGAAAAGCAACTGCTTGATCTAACAGGTTTCCTTCAATCACCAGTCAAGAATAGTCTGAGATATCTAATGGAGCTAGTTCCTCCTTTAAAAAAAAAAAAAATCTAACTGAAGAAGATTCATTGGATGCTACAGAAAGTGGCTAGTGCCTTTATTTTTATTTTATTTTATTTTTTAAGATTTTATTTATTTATTTGACAGAGAGAGACACAGCGATAGGGGGAACACAAGCAGGGGGAGTGGGAGAGGGAGAAGCAGGCTTCCTGTCGAGCAGGGAGCCCAATGCGGGGCTCGATCCCAGGACCCTGGGATCATGACCTGAGCCGAAGGCAGACGCTTAACGACTGTGCCACCCAGGCGCCCCATAGTGCCTTTAGAGCCCTCAGTGTTGGCACAAAAGCCTGTGGTATTGACAGGATTCGTGGGGCGAAGAGAGAGAGAGAATTCAAGCTGAAGTGATTCCTTGCAACATCTGTTAGTGCTGAGGCGAGCTTGGGTTACAGTTTTATTCCATAAAACAAGGATGTGAGAAGCAGCCTTAAGGAAAATACATTAGGATGGGCTGAGGCAGCAGAGGAGTACAGGGTGACCCGTGGAGAAGGAGAGCAGACTACCCTCTGGGCTTAGTACCTCAGTTAACACTTTTTTTGTTGTTGTTCTTGCTATTAATTCCTATTATTAAAGAGTCCTTCAAAAGAATGCTGTGGCTTTGAAAGAGAATGAGAGTGAAGCCTTCTTTTCTACCAGATATCTCTCGGCCCTCCTGGCTAAGAGTTTCCTGGACTTAGCTTTAGCTTTACTGGTCCATGAGGAGGTTTCCTTTTGCTGTGGAAGGATTTACATGTAGCCAAATGTTTCATGGCCCTATCTGTAATGGGCTTTAAAGCCTTTTCTGAAAGCGAAATTTATTTAAAGGGAAGGCTGTTTCCTACTAGTTGGAACAGCACTTAAAAGTTGACTCATGCAGCTGGTCCCAAGAGCTTTGATAGTAGGGAGTTGCCATAAAGCAAGCAGAAAGACATTTGCCTTTACCATGTCATAGATCTGTCTTTGGTGGCCCTGCCACTAGGAACCTAAGCAAGTCTGGTGCCTTCTGCTGTTTTGCTTCCACTGGGAGGACAAGGCAACTAAGTGGTAATAGTAATTGCAGCCTATTGCAGTGTTGCAAAGGATTATCTCAGGAGGTAAAGGAGATAGTTGGGAAGAGGGTAAAGTGGAGGCTAAGGCTCCCCATTCCCATTCCTGCACTTGCGTCAGAAACCCCACCTGGTCCACATATGGCATCTGGGCTGGAAAGGGGCTCTGGTGCATATATCTTTATATCATGAAGAGTGGATGGGCTTTGCATGCAGGCAGACCTGCATCTGTGTCGCTTGACTCGCTGTTGGCTATTGGCCTGGGTTTCGGCCTGGGTTTCTTCACTGGTGACATAAAGGTGATGTTGCCTTCAAGGAGTTTGTGAGTGCTAGAAAAGGTGCTGTTCAGGCAGAACCCACAGTGCCTCCTGGTACCTAGTAGGTACTCAATGAGAAGTGAGGGACCATTCGGATTATGCTCATGGGTAGTTGCTGTTTTCCCCCTTAACCAGTGCTGAGTTTCACTTTAGAAGCCTCTCCTACTCAAATCAGTTCTTCCCTAATTCTCTATTTGTTGTAAGCATGCAGTTTACGTGTAGTGTTTCTATTTCTGTATCTTAAAACCCCTGTATTAAAAAAAAAAAATGATCCTCATGATAAGCTGGCCAAACAGGCAGCCAGGAGGGTAAATGTCCTTATTTCAGAGGTGGGACTAATGAGGCAACAAACACCAGAATGGAAAGGTAGAGAGAGACTAGAGAACAGGAGTCCTTCATTTGAAGTGCAAGGGCTTTTAACTCCCAGAAAATGAAGGCAAAAAAAGTTTGGGTGTGTTTTGATTGAGAGAAGTCCTACAGCTTTTACTGGATTCTCAGAGAGGTCTGGGATCCCCTCAAAACCTTATGAACCACTGTGGTTAAAGACATCAAGTGTAGAGAACTACTTTCAGGTGGTTTCTGGTGTCTGCGTTTATGCAGACACAACAGCAGTGTGTTGCTGGGGTATCTCGTCCATTAGAGTCCCCTGGGCTGCTTCAAAAGTGCAGATTCCTCAGCCCCAGTCCAGACCTACAGAATCAGAGTTTCAAGAACTGAAGCTGGAGAATCTGGCATTTGAATAAATTCTCCAGGTAATTTTTTATGGCTCTTAAAGTTTGACACTCCACTGGTACGGTAATAAGGACTGCCTTCAAGGTCAGGGATCACTAAGCATGGCCCCACCACTTACAGCTGTGGGAAACTTCAGTTTCCTGATCTGCAAAATGGGGAGAATAATTATACCTTTCTCATAAAACATTCCTGAATATTAAAACAGGTCATGTCTGTATAGTGTTAAATTAAGGGCTCAATATAAGTACTCAATAAATGTTAACTGAATTGATCATAACGATTATTATGAGTGTTATTATCAGTACTATTATTAGGAAGGTAGGAACAAATTGAAGGCTCTGACTTTCTGTGGGAAATCAACGGATGGGGCCAACTGAGCATTTACTTTAGTTGCTTAAGTGAGTCATCTGGTTCAACCATGTAACATTTGTCAGTGATCACTTCTAATGAAACAAGCAAATCAGTTATAAATAATGGAAAATTTTCTTTTTTCTCTTTTGTTGTCAGTTTTCTACTATAAGTTCGTCTGATTTTTTTCAAAAAATCTTTATTGTTTCAAAAGAAAGTCTTTTACTATACAATTCACTGAAATATAATTCATAGTTTATGATCTGTGACACTGTGGTCAATTCTTTAGTTAACTGATCAGGAATTTAACCTCCTCTATTCTGTTGTCCAAAAAAATTAGATTGTACTTAAATTGCTTTGGCTTGAAAGGACCTTCTTCAGAAACTGAAACACTCTCAGTAGGAGGCCTGTTTGAGATGCATGACATTACTGTTGCAGGAATTAGAGTTTCAGAGGATGTCGCCTGATGTTGGAATTGTTGCCTGTCTTCAGAAGGGATTGGAGAATTTGGTTGAGAGTCTTCTTCCGAAAGAGTTTACAAAGTGGCTGAGAAAATCGTACAAAATTTGCTCATGCATCCTCAGAGGGGCAAGCAATACTTTTCATATGTGTTAGGCTTATTTTTTAAAAAAAGATAAAAGAAGTTAAAAAAAAGAACTGGCATATATAACACATCATTGTTTAGAATAACATATATATTATATAGATATACATAGATATGTATCTATATATATATTATCTATCTACCTAGCATATGTACAAATATTTTCAACTCTAACAGTGATGGACAATGGATTGAAAGTCACATGGTTCAAGTCAAGACCAGGAGCCAGACCAAAAGAAGAACAACAAAGTATTAATAATGCTACTATCCTGAGTTGAACCTGGGCTTAGTACCAGTTGCTAACTCTTTTAATGAGTTGCCAATGAGACGAAATAGTGGCAGAATCCTCTGGTGACAGTGACATACTCAGGTAAGAAAGCCATGCAGCAAAGGACAATAAGAACTCAGCGACATGAGCTAACCAGGAGGAACAGTTTGAAATTCAAATTGGAAGCAAATTCATGAGTATCAGAAGGAATATTTTAAGGAAACACCACTGCGAGGGTGGATTAAAAGTTTGTGATAACCGGTGAGGAAAAATAAAAGATAGTAAAGTGGTAACAGAAGAATCTGCTGAGAAAAGCCTCCTTTTCTTTTTCCCTTTTGCCATCTCTTGGCTAACTATTGTCTTCGGGTCGCCCTGGAACTCCTTATCAAGTACCGCTCTTGGCTTTAATGTTTGTGGCTGGATGTCACTGTAGCTTGCACTCATTCTCCAGATCCTGCCATGGCCATGTGACGTCCTGTGTGGTGTCCAGACGCGGTCATGGCCCCACTGCATTCTAGGAACAACTTAGCAGTGTGATTGTGTGGGGAAGAAACACCCAGAGGGTGACAGGGAGGAGTTTAAGCGGCTTGGACCCATGACGTGTGGGTCCATGTGGTCCAGCCGTACAATGGAGCCACTGTGTCCTCCAATCATTTCCTCATGCAGAGCCAGAAATTAAAACTACCATGGGATTGCAAATGAGTAGGAACCTGCCCGTGCTGAGCCTGCAATCAGGCCAGGCCAAGTTGATCCGCGGTCATCTGAGGAGAAAATGGCCTACTGGGAAGCCCACATTATTTGTGTTCTTCTGATCTAATGTCAGTCGCCACAGTGTCCACTGTGCTTTGATCCAAGGGGCCTCCTCTGCTCCATATGCGCCTAGCATCCTCTAACACTCTCTTCCCAGGCTCTAGCTTGTTAGTTCAGCAGCTACCTCCAGTCTCAGGCTGTGTTCCATTCTCCTCCTGGGTTCCAGCCCTGTTCTTGTCTCCAGCTCCTAAGCTTCAGGAATGGGACTGGAAGGTAGCTTCATTGCTCCAATCAGGTAAACCTCTAGAAAAACAAAGCTGCGTCTGCTAGCCAGCCTCGCTCTCTTGTGACATCTTGCTCTCTGGGTCTTGGACTCTGAGTCTCTCACACACGCACGTTTATGGTTTATGTATTCCACATTTTCTCTGCCTTTGCTCCTTTATTATTCTTACAGTCTTTCTCCTATATTTCTCACATAAAGTTCCTGCTAACTGTAAAGATTTCCCTTGAATTAATAATAACTTTTACTATGGTTCCTATCCCCATAATCATCTTTTCTCATTGCCTTAATCCTTTTTCAACTTTGCTAAAGTTTGTTGACATAACTTTTTACATCTCCTCGAATTTCTCTTTCTCCATATATATATATATATATATATATATATATGTATAAATGATGAAATTACAAGGGGGCACACCTTCTCTTCAGGTGTCTATGGACACGTTAACCTTCTCTCAACTCTTGTTATAGAGTGACATCCCATTGTCTTGTGCACACAGCAGATGAGTAGTACCTCTAGGACTGAAGATTGAACTTAGCTGATTGGTACACTTTGTGATTACCCTGCTAGCTCTTGAATGACTTATAAACTTTATTTTGTTAAAAAATTGAAGACTGTTTCCAGGTACTAATTTCCTGTCAGAGCATTAAAAAAAATTATTATATTTAAATTCAGTTAATTAACATATAGTGTATCATTGGTTTCAGAGGTAGAGATTAGTTATTCATCTGTTGCATATAACACCCAGTGCTCGTTACTCAAGTGCCCTCTTTAATGCCCATCACCCAGTTACCCTATCACCCCCTACTGACCTCCCCTCCTACAACCTTCAGTTTGTTTCCTAGAGTTGAGAGTCTCCTACGGTTTGTCTCCCTGTCTGAGTTCATCTTATTTAATTTTTCCCTCCCTTCCCCTATGATCCTCTGTTTTGTTTCTTAATTAACACATATGAGTGAAATCATATAATAATTATCTTTCTCTGATTAACATATTTCACTTAGTATAATAGCCTCTAGTTCCATCCACGTTGTTGCAAATGGTAAGATTTCTTTTTTTTGATGGCTGAGTAATATTCCATTGTGTGTGTGTGTGTGTGTGTGTGTGTGTGTGTGTGTGTGTGTGTGTGTGTATACACCACATCTTCTTTATCATTCATCTGTTGATGGACATCTAGGCTCTTTCCATAGTTTGGCTATTGTGGACATTGCTGCTATAAACATTGGGGTGCAGGTGCCCCTTCAGATCACTATGTTTGTATCCTTTGGATAAATACCTAATAGTGCAATTGCTGGGTTGTAGGGTAGATCTATTTTCAACTTTTTGAGGAACCTCCATACTGTTTTCCAAAATGACTGTACCAGCTTGCATTCTCACCAACAGTGTAAGAGGGTTCCTCTTTCTCCACATCCTTACCAACATTGTCTTTTGACAGAATCAGGTCAAAAGTCTCCCTGTGATCTGATGAGGTGGGCTGGCATCAGAGGAAGGAATGGCCAGGAGCTCCCTGCATCAAGGCTCCTGCCTCACACAGCTCTGGTGATCAAACTGGCTTTCAAGCACAGAGACAGGCGCATGAGTTTCCCACTGAGGCTGAATAAATCAAATGAGGAAATGCGTGGAGGTGTTGGTTTCCAGCACTTAATTTCTCCTGTGGCTGTGCTAAGAGGCAAAGCTGGGGACCATTCAAACTTGAGTTTCTGCAGCACAGCAGGGTTTCATGAATAAAAGTAACAGTTAAAATTTGGCAACTTAATTCAGAGGCAATCAATCTAACATCTCAAGGGAATGGTTTGGTGAAGTGGATCCAAAAGTGGGAATGAAGTTCATAGGTTAAGATTTTGGTCTTCTTCCAGGGTTGCTATTAGTATGCTGTGTGACTGGGTCTGTGCCTTGTCCTATTTTCCTAGCTGTATGGAAGACACCACAACATCAGCTGAGCTGCTATAAGAATTTACTAGCATATGTGAGGTGATTTATAATCCTCAGATTAATAAAGAGTAGCATGTGATGATCTCACATTGTTGTACACTAGCCATACCTGACTTAATGTAACCTGGTCTATCAGTTCTTAACAGTTACTAACAAAACATAATTGTATTTATTCTGTGTTTAACTTGTTGACAATATCTATATTGCCTTATGCTATTTTAGCCCATCCATTTTCTTTGAAGTATTTCTCCAACTTAATTATTTACATATGGTGCGTCTCTTAGATTATTTCTATGCTTTCCCCCCTCTACTCCTTTCCAAGTGTTATTCTCTTTCTTTAAAGGTTTTTTTTTCTCTGTCTTTACCATCCTAGAATTTTGTTTTAGTCCTGGTATTTATTGGATCTCTTCTCCAGGGCCTCGCTAGCATTTTATCCATGGCTTCTCAGGATTCCCTCACATGCTTCAGTCATTTTTATACTTCTTAAAACTTTTAAGCCTTTGATTAAATAAATACAGGCTCCAAAACACATAAAAATTCTTTGGGTTAAGAAGAAACCTTTCAGAAACGAATACAATTCTTATAAACATGTTTATGTGCCATGTTAAGTTCAAAATAGTGTGTTTAACATTACAGATTATAGAAATTCTAAATTTAATCTCTAAAAGGTTGAGTAAATATACACTCAGAAATGCCTACAATTGATATAAACAGTTCCTATCTACCTGTCAACTGTCCGTGTTCCCATTTGTAAGTTAACAGATGACATGCTTTGACATAATCACTAAATCTTTGTTTATTTCTGGAATGATCATGTGAAAGTCACGTCCAGTTGAACCTTGGAAAAACATACAAATTTTATATAGAAAGAACACATAGAAAATAGGGATTTTTCAACAGTGGATTTGTCTAGAAGTCTTAGGTGTTTTATCCATGTACAACTAGGCCACTTTTCATTTCTCATGGCCAGTCCTATGCTTTAGAGATGGTGGTATTAGATAAAGCTTTTGGTTGCCAAAATATTTTTACTAAACCATGCCCATGGGTCAGCTGAGACATTGTGTTCACACACACAACACACACACACAACCATAAGAAATGTCGGAATTAAAAGTATGGCACAGCCATTTACCAAGTGACAGCTGATGATGTACCCCATGGAGAGGAGGGATGATGTCATTATGTCACATTGACTCAGGAGGCCATGGATTCCTCTTTCCTCCCATGTAATGTATGGGGTCAAATGCTTTCTTTTTTAAAAATTTTTTAATTTAAAAAAAAATTTTTTTTAAAGATTTTATTTATTTGAAAGAGAGAGAGAGATAGTGAGAGAGGGAACACAAGCAAGGGGAGTGGGAGAGGGAGAAGCAGGCTTCCCACGGAGCAAGGAGCCCGATGTGGGGCTCCATCCCAGGACCCCGGGATCATGACCTGAGCTGAAGGCAGACGCTTAACCTACTGAGTCACCCAGGTGCCCCAAATGCTTTCTATTTTTGTCCTGTCTCCCTTTCCCATACATTTCTGCTGTAGATAAATCTGGTTCTGGTGGATGAATTTCATCAGTGACCCCAGTGAGTGGCCTTCCTGTATCCATACCCTTTGCACTGTGACTTTGTTGCCCCTTCAATAAAGAGTTTGTTTCCCCACTTCCTGGATCAGGCTGCGACTACAAGAAAGCAATGGAAGTGAGAGTGGGCCAGTTCCAAGCCTAGGCCTAAGAGGCCTTGGGGACTTCCACCTTATCTTTTAGAACCCTGTTTCCACCATGAGAATAAGCCTAAATTAATCTGCCAGAGGATGAGAGATCACACAGCACAGAGGCAAGTCATCTCAGCTGAGGCCAACCTGAACCAGCAAGCTCCTGGCCATGCTACTAGCTGACTGCAGGCACAGGAGTAAGACTTGCTCAGACCAGCTGAGCTCAACCTAGAACATGAGAATTGCCTAGCTGATTTGTGAGATAAGTAAGTGGTTACTATTTTATGCCATTATGTTTTGTGGTTGTCATACAATATTGCTATAGTAGTAGATAACCAGTACACTAACTTAGATTTCCCCAAAGCAAAAGTAGCTTTAGTGTTTATTCTGGTTATAAAAGTAAACATAGGGGGCACCTGGGTGGCTCAGTCAGTTAAAGCATCTGACTTGGTTTTGGCTCAGGTCATGATCTCAGGGTCATGAGATCAAGCCTCACTTCAGGCTCTGTGCTGGGCCTAGAGTCTGCTTAAGATTCTCTCTCTCTCTCCCTCTCCTCCTGCCCCTCCCCACTTCTCCCTCTCTAAAAAAAATAAAGTAAAATAAAAGTAAACATAGTCAATATAAACAGGCAAAAAATACAGTGGTGTTACATAAGCATTTGATTGCCAAAATATTTTTGCTAAATACTGCCATGGGTCAACAGAGACTTTGTGTATACACGCGCACAAACCCCACATACATACATACATACCTACATACATACATACATACATACGACATTGGAGAAAGTAAAAATCACTCCCGATCTCACCACACAGAGATAGCAACCTAAATTAAGATTCTGATCAGACCTATACATACAGGGAACAAACTATTGGTTGCCAGAAGCAAGTGGGGTAGGGGAATGGGCAAAATAGGTGAAGAAGAGTGGGAGATACAGGCTGCCAGTTATGGAATGAATAAAGCACAGGGATAAAAGATAGAGCACAGGGAATATAGTGAATGGTATTGTAATATCCTTGTATGGTGACAGATGGTACCTATACTTGTGGTGAGCACAGCATAACATATAGAGTTATTGAATCACTATGTTGTACAGCAAAACTAATGTAACATTACGTTTCAACTATACCCAAATAAAAAAATAATAAGTCATGGAGATGAAAAGGACAGAATAGGGAATGTAGTCAATAATATTGTAATAACACTGTATGGTGACAGGTGGTCCTGAGTAATGTATAGAATTATTGAATGTTGTACACCTAAAATTAATACAACATTGTATGTTAATTATACTCCAATAAAAAAAGATTCTGCTGAGTATGTTAAAAGTTCCTTTTCTGCATGTATGTGTATGTATAACCACATACACACAATTTCTGCGTATATTAAATCATACTATATATGCTTCCCTGCAAACTTCCTTTTTTTTAATTTAAATTTTTTAAATTTAAATTTAAGTTAGTTAACATAGAGTGTAGTATTGGCTTCAGCAGTAAAATTTAGTGATTCATCACTTATATGTAACATCCAGTGCTCATCCCCAAAAATGCCCTTCTTAATGCCCATCTCCCATTTAGTGTATCCCCCCACCCTATTCCCCTCCAGCAACCCTCACTTTGCTCTCTATAGTTAAGGGTCTCATATGGTTTGTCTTCCTCTCTGTTTTTATCTTATTTTATTTTTCCTTCCCTTCCTCTGTGTTCATCTGTTTTGTTTCTTAAATTCCAAATATGAGTGAAATCTTATTTTTTTAATTTATTTTTTTAAGGATTTTATTTATTTATTTGACAGAGAGAGCACAAGCAGTAGGAGTGGCAGGCAGAGGCAGAGGGAGAAGTAGGCTCCCCACTGAGCAGGGGGAGCCTGATGTGGGACTCAATCCCAGGACCCCTGGGATCATGACCTGAGTTGAAGGCAGTCGCTTAACCAACTGAGCCACTCAGGTGCCCTGAGTGAAATCTTATGATACTTGTCTTTCTCTGACCAACTTATTTCGCTTAGCATAATACACTCTAGTTCCATCCACATTGTTGCAAATGGCAAGATTTCATGCTTTTGACGGCCAAGTAATATTCCAATGTATATTTACACCACATCTTCTCTATCCATTCATCTGTTGGTGGACATCCGGGCTCTTTCCATAATTTGCTATTGATGACATTGCTGCTATAAAATGTTGGCGTGCATGTGCCCCTTTGAATCAGCATTTTTGTATCCTTTGGATAAATACCTCGTAGTGCAATTGCTGGGTCATAGGGTTAGTTCTAGTTTTGAATTTTTGAGGAACCTCCATACTGTTTTCCAGAGTGGCTGCACCAGCGTGCATTCCCACCAACAGTGTAAGAGGGTTCCCCTTTCTCCTCATCCTCGCTAACATCTGTTGTTTCCTGAGTCATTAATTTTCACCATTCTGACAGGCGTAAGGTGGCATCTCATTGTGGTTTTGATTTGTATTTCCCTGATGATTAGTAATGTTGAGCATTTTTCATGTGTCTATTAAGCATTTGCATGTCTTCTTTGGAGAAATGTCTGTTCATGTCTTCTGCCCATATCCTAATTAGATTATTTGTTTTTTTGGGTGTTGATTTTAATGAGTTCTTTAGAGATTTTGGATACTATCTCTTTATCTTATATGTCATTTGCAAATATCTTCTCCCATTCCATCAGTTGCCTTTCAGTTTTGTTGATTGTTTCCTTCACTGTGCAGAAGCTTTTTTATCTTGATGAGGTCCCAGTAGTTCATTTTTGCTTTTGTTTCTCTTGCCTCTGGAGACATGTCTAGTAAGAAGTTGCTCCAGCTGAGGTCAAAGAGGTTGTTGCCTGTGTTCTCCTCTAGGATTTTGATGGTTTCCTGTCTCACATTTAGGTCTTTCATCCATTTTGAGTTTGTTTTTGCGTCTGGTGTAAAAAAGTAGTCCAATTTCATTCTTCTGCATGTTGCTGTCCAGTTTTCCAACACCATTTGTTAAAGAGACTGTCTTTTTTCCATTGGATATTCTTTCCTGCTTTGTTGAGAATTAGTTGACCATAGAGTTGAGGGTCCATTTCTGGGTTTTCTGCTCTGTTCCATTGATCTATGTGTCTATTTTTGTGCCAGTACTGTACTGTCTTGATGATTACAGCTTTTTAATATAGCTTGAAGTCTGGGATTGTGATGCCTCCCACTCTGTTTTCCTTTTTCAGCATTACTTTGGCTATTCCGGGTCTTTTCTGGTCCTGTACAAGTTTTGGGATTGTTTGTTTTAGTTCTGTGGAAAATGCTTGTTGCAGTCTTCCTTTTTAATTAGTAATGTGTCATGGACATTTCTCTGTGTCAACAACAAAGAATCTGTTTCATCAATTTTAATGGCTGTATCGTATTCTGTTATACATATTGAAATTTATTTAGTCATTTATTTATTGATATAGGCTGTCTTTATTTTTTTAATTTACAAATAATGTTGTCATGAGTGTCCCTTGTGTCTTAATCTTTCCAATTATTTTCTTAGGATGATTTCTTAGAAATAGTTTGGGTAAATATATTTAAAACTTTCATATATAGTGCTAAGTTGCCTCCAGAAAGGCTAAGTTTCTTAAAAGAGTTAGTAATAGTATGACTTTGAAAACACTAGTCCTGGAGGAGCCGGGACTTTTGTTGTGGCCAATAAGGTGAAGAGAGTAAAAGCTGTAGTCGTAGGGAAAAGAAAAGGTGTAGAGACATTATGAGTAAAACTATCAAGCATCTTGGCTTTCTTTTTTTTTATTTTTAAAGATTTTATTTATTTATTTGACAGAGAGAGACACAGTGAGAGAGGGAACACAAGCAGGGGGAGTGGGAGAGGGAGAAGCAGGCTTCCTGCTGAGCAGAGAGCCCGATGCAGGGCTCGATCCCAGGACCCTGGGATCATGACCTGAGCCGAAGGTGGACACTTAATGACTGAGCCACTCAGGTGCCCCGCATCTTAGTTTTCTAAGAGTAACCTGAGTGGGAGTAGGACTGGGGAGAGTGAAGGTTTGGAGTCATCTCTGTGGAGGGTGGAATGTGAATCAGGAAGATGTGGTAACAACAATAGCAACAAGAATAGCAACAAAAAAATCATAACTTGAACAATTAACAACTACTAAGCCCTTGCTATATTTATTTACTGTCCTATAAACTTAAAACAAAGTTTAAAGCTTTGTTTATGAGCTTACAGCTTTGATTCTTATGTTTTGCAACCTGTATTTGAGGGAATGAGTAGGAGACAGTTTTGTTTGGGAGGATGATGAGTTGAGGACATTTTTATTGGGAAGATGATGAGTAAAAGGCACCGGTATATGAGGGGAGGGTAGAGGGGAAGTCACCCAGTTCTAGGGATTGGAAAGGAAAGGGAGAGCTGAAGATGGCAGGGAAGTCCTTTTGAACAACTGACCATGTGCTCTAGTCACAAAGGAAGACAGCGAAGACAGCCTGAAATTGGGAGATTGCCTAGCAGAAATATGGCTGATGGGATCAATTTTAAAGAGGACCAAAGACAGTTTCTGCAGAGGTGTGTGAGCTGGGACTACAGAAGGGCCAGAAATTGTGGCCAGGCAGAAGGTAGTATCTTGCTTGGTTATTCGTTCTCCTTTTCTTGATGTTCCTTCTATATTTTGTTAAAGAAATAGGTTTATCCCGTTCTTCTGTCATTGTGTCTTTCCCTTCATCAGACCGCAAGTTATTTGATGGATTGGATTATGTGTTTAATTTTTAAATGAAGTACTGAAAAGGTACTTACTTTTTATTTTTTAGTAATCTCTATATCCACTGTGGGACTTGAACTCATTACCCAGAGATCAAGAGTCGCATGTTCTTCTGACTGAGCCCGCTGGGCACCCTAGGACTTCAATAATTTTTACTCAAAGAAAGGAAGGACACGTTTCAGTTAAAAAAAAAAAATCCACAATACAGGATGAGGGAGACTGAAATGACAGCAGTTGATAAGGAAAAGGCCCTGGGAGTAAGGAGTTAAAATGTGGAGACAGGATGTGCTGGGGGGATTACTGGGGCAGTACTCGTAGCATAAACAATGTTAATATAAAGAAGAAAATGAGAGGACATTTTGCATGGTACAAAAATTATAAGCAAAGCATTAGCAAATGGAATTCAAAAACACATTTTTTAAATTAACATATAATATATTATTTGTTTCAGGGGTACAGGTCTGTGGTTCATCAGTCTTACACAATTCACAGCGCTCACCATAGCACATACCCTCCCCAATGTCCATCACCCAGCCACCCCATCCCTCCCCCCCCTCTACTCCAGCAACCCTCCGTTTGTTTCCTGAGATTAAGAGTCTCTTATGATTTGTCTCCCTCTCTGGTTTCATCTTGTTTCATTTTTCCCTCCCTTCCCCTATGATCTTCTGTCTTGTTTCTTAAATTCCACATATGAGTGAGATCATATGATACTTGTCTTTCTCTGATTGATTTATTTTGCTTAGCATAATACTCTCTAGTTCCATCTACATCATTGCAAATGGCAAGATTTCATTTTTTGATGGCTGCATAATATTCCATTGTGTGTGTGTGTATATATATATATATATATACACTCCACATCTTCTTTATCCTTTCATCTGTTGATGGACATCTAGGCTCTTTCCATAGTTTGGCTATTGTGGACATTGCTGCTATAAACATTGGCGTGCATGTGCCCCTTAGGATCACTATGTTTGTTTCTTTGGGGTAAATACCCAGTAGTGCAATTGCTGGGTGGTAGGGTAGCTCTATTTTCAACTTTTTGAGGAACCTCCATACTGTTTTCCAGAGTGGCTGCACCAGCTTGCATTCCCACCAGCAGGGTAGGAGGGTTCCCCTTTCTCCACATCCTTGCCAACATCTGTCGTTTCCTGACTTGTTAATTTTAGCCATTCTGACTGGTGTGAGGTGGTATCTCACTGAAGTTTTGATTTGTATTTCCCTGATGCCGAGTGATGTTGAGCACTTCAAAAACATATTTTAAAAGCACATCATGATGAAGTTTGATTTTTCCAGAAATGTAAGGATTAGTTGATGTTAAAAATCCATCAGTGCCATCAACATAATTAAAAATATTAACAAAGTAAGGAAGATAAAATATACATAGAAAAAAATGAATAGATATAATTCAGCACCACATTTATGATTTTTTTAAAAATCTAAAAAATTTTTTAAAAAATCTAAAAAATTAGTGTCATTTGCAAATACCTTCTCCCATTCTGTGGGTTGCCTCTTTGTTTTGTTGACTGTTGCCTTTGCTGTGCAGAAGCTTTTTATCTTGATGAAGTCCCAAAAGTTCATTTTTGGTTTTGCTTCACTAGCCTTTGGAGATGTATCTTGAAAGAAGTTGCTGTGGCCGATGTCAAAGAGGTTACTGCCTATGTTCTCCTCTAGGATTTTGATGGATTCCTGTCTCACATTGAGGTCTTTCATCCATTTTTGGTTTATCTTTGTGTATGGTGTTAGACAATGGTTGAGTTTCATTCTTCTGCATGTGGCTGTCCAATTTTCCCAGCACCATTTATTGAAAGACTGTCTTTTTTCCATTGCATATTTTTTCCTGCTTTGTCGAAGATTATTTGACCGTAGAGTTGAAGGTTCATATCTGGGCTCTCTATTTCTGTTCCATTGGTCTATATGTCTGTTTTTGTGCCAGTACCATGCTGTCTTGGTGATCACTGCTCTGTAATATAGCTTGAAATCAGGTAACATGATGCCGCCAGCTTTGTTTTTCTTTTTCAACATTTTCTTGGTGATTCGGGGTCTTTTCTGATTCCATACAAATTTTAGGATTGTTTGTGAAGAAAGGGGAACCGTCTTACACTGTTGGTGGACATGAAAATTGGTACAGCCACTTTGGAAAACAGTGTGGAGGTGCCTCAGAAAATTAAAAATAGAGCTACCCTGTGACCCAGCAATTGCACTACTGGGTATTTACCCCAAAGACACAGACATAGTAAGAAGGGCCATATGCACCCCAACGTTCATAGCAGCAATGTCTGCAATAACCAAACTGTGGAAAGAGCTGAGCTGCCCTTCAGCAGATGAATGGATAAAGGAGATGTGGTCCATATATACAATGGAATATTACTCAGCCATCAGAAAGGATGAACACCCAACTTTTACATCAACATGGATGGGACTGGAGGAGATTACACTAAGTGAAATAAGTCAAGCAGAGAAAGACAATTATCATATGGTTTCACTTATTTGGGGAACATCAGGAATAGCATGGAGGACATTAGGAGAAGGAAGGGAAAAATTAAGAGAGGGAAATCAGAGGGAGAGACGAACCATGAGAAACTATGGACTCCGAGAAACAAACTGGGGGTTCTAGAGGGGAGGGGGGTCAGGGGATGGGTTAGCCCGGTGATGGGTATTAAGGAGGGCACGTACTGCATGGAGCACTGGGTGTTATATGAAAACAATGAATCGTGGATCACTACATCAAAAACTAATGATGTATTGTATGGTGACTAACATAACATAATAAAATTAAATTAAATTTAAAAAAAATTAAAAAATTAAAAAATATATAATTAAAAATTATATCCATTCCTATGGCTGCTATAACAAATCATTACAAACTTAGTATTCCAAATCAACACAGATTTATTCTATTACAGTTCTGGAGGTCAGAAATCCAAAAATAGTTTTAAGGGGCTAACATCAAGGTGTTGTCAGGTATGGTTCCTTCTGGAGACTCTAGAGTAGAATCCATTTCCTTGCATTTTCTAGCTTCTGGAGACCACCTGTATTCCTTGCTTGCTTATGACTCCTTCCTCACATTGCATCATCTCTTCTCCCCCTGCGTCCATCATCACATTGTTTTTTTTTCAATTTCTGTAGTCAAATTTTCCTCTACCTCTCTGTGCTTCAATCACTTCTGTAAAGTCTTTTTTGCCATAAAGGTAACATTCACAGGTTCTAGGGATTAGGATCTGGGTATCCTTGGGGCCATTATTTAAGTATCCATAAAAAGTTAAGATTAAAAGTATAAATTGGCCAGCTACTTTGTAAGGCCAATTTTGTAGTATCTTATAACACTGAGGTTGTACACACCCTATGAATTGAATTTTCACTTCAGGGACATGTACAAAGGAGACATGGCCAGGGGTGTTCATTGCAGCATTGCTATGCTAGAAAAAAAAGTCCCATAATATTGTAGCAGAGGGGCAGTGAAGTGTAGTGCAGCACAGTAGTTAGATTATAGTCTTTGGAGCCAGCCAGACTTAGATTTTTTAAAATTAATTTTTAAATTTTAATTCCAGTATAGTTAAGATACAGTGTTATATTAGTTTCAGTAATTCAACACTTCCATACATCACCCTGTGCTCATCACAACAAGTGCACTTCTTAATCCCCATCACCTATTTTACCCAGCCCCCCACTCCCCTTCCCTTTGGTAACCATCAATTTGTTCTCTATAGTTAAGAGTCTGTTTCTTGGTTTGTCTCTCTCTCTCTCACTCTCTCACTCTCTCTTTTTTCTTTGCTCATTTTTTTTGTTTCTTAAATTCCACATATGAATGAAATCATAGGGCATTTTTGTCTT
The DNA here is from genome assembly GCF_009762305.2 of Zalophus californianus. NCBI lineage: Eukaryota > Metazoa > Chordata > Mammalia > Carnivora > Otariidae > Zalophus > Zalophus californianus. The sequence continues at coordinate 60,087,289 of NC_045597.1, forward strand.
TCTCTGACTGACTTATTTTGATTAGCACAATACTCTGTAGCTCTACCCATGTTGTTAAAAATGGCAAGATTTCATTCATTTTTATGGCTGAATAATATTCTATTGCATAGATATGCCACATCTTCTTTTTCCATTTATCAATTGATGGATACTGAGCTGCTTCCCTATCTTGGCTATGGTAAATAATGCTGTTATAAACATAGGGGTGCATGTATCCCTTTGAATTAGTGTTGTTGTGTTCTTTGGGTAAATACCCAGTAGCATAATTACTGGATCAAAGGGTAGTTCTGTTTTTAACTTTTTGAGGAACCTCCATACTTTCTTCCACAGTGGCTGCACCAGTTTGTATTCCCACCAACAATGCACTAGGGTTCTTTTATCTCCACATCCTTGCCAATGCTTGCTCTTTCTTGTGTTTTTGATTTTAACAATTTTTGACATGTGTGAGATGATATTTCATTGTAGTTTTGATTTGCATTTCCCTGATGCATGATGTTGAGCATCTTTTCACGTGTCTGTTGGTCTTCTGGACGTTTTTTTTGGAGAAATGTTTGTTCATGTCTTCTGACCATTTTTAATTGGATTTGTTTTTTAGGTATTGAGTTGTATAAGTTCTTTATACATTTTGGATACTAACCCTTTGTTGGATATGTCATTTGCAAATATCTTTTCCCTTTCAGTAGGTTTCCTTTTAGTTTTGTTGATTGTTTCCTTCCCTGTGCAGAAGCTTTTTATTTTCAAGTAGTCCCAACAGTTCATTTTTGCTTTTGTTTCCCCTGTGTCAGGAGACATATTTAGAAAAATGTGAAGGCCAGTGTCAGAGGAATTACTGCCTATGCTGTCCTGTAGGATTTTTATGGTTTCAGCTCTCACATTTAGGTCTTTAATCAATTTTGAATTTATTTTTGTGTATGATGTAAGAAAGTGGTCCACTTTCATTCTTTTACATGTAGCTGTCCAGTTTTCCCAGCACCATTTGTTGAAGATACTTCTTTTCATTGCATATTCTTTCCCCCTTTCTCGAAGATTAATGACCATATAGTTGTGGGTTTATTTCTGAGTTTTCAATTCTGTTCTATTGATCTACGCCATACATGTATTTTTATGCCAGTACCATACTGTTTTGATTACTACAACTTTGTAATATAACTTGAAGTCTGGAATTGTGATATTTCCAGTATTATTTTCCTTTTTCAAGATTGCTTTGGCTATTGGGCGTCTTCCATGGTTCTACACAAATTTTAGGATTGTTTTAGTTCTTGCAAGTGCTGTTGGTATTTTGATAGGGATTGCATTAAATCTGTAGATTGCTTTGGGTAGTATAGACATTTTAACATGAGCATGGAATGTCTTTCCATTTGTTTATGTTGTCTTCAAATTCTTTCATCAGTGTTTTATAGTTTTCAGAGTGCTGGTCTTTCACCTCTTTGGTTAAGTTTATGCCCAGGTATTTTATTATTTTTGGTGCAATTGCAAATAGGATTGTTTTCTTAATTTCTATTTCTGCCTTTTCAGTATTAGCATATAGAAATGCAATGGATTTCTGTATATTTGTGATTTTGTTTACTTGAGTCCTCTCTCTCTTTTTGATATCTAGCTAGAGGTTTTGTTGATCTTTTCAATAAACCAGCTCCCATTTTCATTGATCTGTTCTATCTGCTCTTTATTCATTTATTTCTACTCTAATCTTTATTATTTCCTTTCTTCAGTTGATTTTGGGTTTTGTTTGTTCTTTTTCTGTAGGTGTAAGGTTAGGTTGTTTATTTGAGATTTTTTTCTTACTTTTTGAGGTAGCCATGTGTTTTCATTTTCATTTGTCTTTATGTATCTTTTGATTTCCTGGTTGATCCATTCAGTGTTTAGTAGCATGTTATTTAACCTTCATGTGTTTGTGTTCTTTCCAGATTTTTCCTTGTGGTTGATTTCTAGTTTTCTAGCATTGTGGTCAGAAAAGATGCGTGTTATGACTTCAGTCTTTTTGAATTTGTTGAGACTTGTTTTGTGGCCTAATATGTGATCTATTCTGGAGAATGTTCCATGTGTACTTGAAAGAATGTGTATTCTGTTGTTTCAGGATGGAATGTTCTGAATATATTTGTTAAATCCATCTGGTCCAGTGTGTCATTCAAAGCCCCTGTTTTCTTGTTGATTTTCTGTTTGGATGATGTGTCCATTGATGTACATGGGGTGTTAAGGTCCCCTACTATTATTGTATTACTATCGATTAGTTCCTTTATATTTGTTAATAAGTGATTTATGTATTTGGGTGTTCCCATGTTGGGTGTATAAATATTTACATTGTTATGTCTTCTTGGGTCTCACTGATGTTCTCCAAGCTCTTCTCAAGTCCAGTAGGTATATTTATGATCATTACTTTAAATTCTCTATCAGATATATTGCTTATCTCCGTTTTAGTCAGGTCTCTTGTTGCAATTTTGGCTGGTTCTTTCATTTGGGACATATTTCTTTGTCTCTTCATTTTGCCTAACTCTCTGTGTCTGTTTCTGTGTTAGGAAATTCAGTTAGTCTTTTGCTTTTGAAAGTAGTGGGCAAGGTGTGCGCTTTTAACAAGGTGGTGCCTATCCTTGTCCACAGGGGCATGCAGGCTCTGTGGAGACGCAGGCAGCTGGGGCTGTTGTACAAAGCACGGGCGGCCAAGGGGTACAATTTTAACAAGGTGCGTGCATCCTTTACGGGTGTCAGGAGTCACGGTATTGGCAAACTTTGCACTGGTCTTCTTGGGGAAGAGACCTGAAGCACTGGAAGAGAAGGAAGCGGGTCAAGCTGGAAGAGTGGAGTGTGGCATAAGTAAGTTAGGTAGAATGCCTGAGTTACCCATGTTCCAGCAGGTAGTTTTGTGATTATACTGGGGGGCTCCTTTGTTCCTGGAGAAGTCCCTCAGTGAACTCTGAGATTAGTCACTAACTCTCCCTCCTGAATGCCCCAGACATTTTTCTAACTGCTGTTTTTAAGCTGTATCTCCCTGGTTGGTTGTTGTACTGTCTCTTTAAGGGTGGGGGACTCAGCTTCCTATCACTCTCTAGGCTCTCCAGAACCAAGCTGCTGATTTTTAAAGTTCTAGGCTTTAGGTCTTGCTGGTTATAAGAACTCATGAAGTTCGGTCCCTCTGATTTTTAAAGCTAAATGCTGTGGGGATTCATCTTCCCTGTGCAGGTTCCCTTGTGTGAGTCTATATCTCACCCCTCTCTGCACTCCTTGCTCCCTCCCTCCAGTGACCAGACCTGCAGGATTTAGCTCCCTACTGTATCTCTGCCCTTCGTACCCTCTTTGATGTGGCCTCTTCTCTACATTTAGTTATAGAGTTTGTTCTGCCAGTCTTTGGGTTGTTTTCTGGGTTATTTGCACTGATGTGAATGTAATCTAATTGTAACCATGGGTTAAGGTGAGTTTAGGGTCTTCCTACTCTGCCATCTTCCCCAAAACCCTAGACTTAGATTTGAGTCTTGGTACTATCACTTACCAGCTCACATTACTAGGTTATTGTGAGAATTAAGAAAGTCCATGCAAAATGCTTAATGACATAATGCTTAGTACATGATATACTCTAGAAACATGTATAACAGCAACTAACAACACAGTTGAAGGATTGGCCAAGTTCACAATGGAGTGCACGATTAAATGAAGCAAAAGTCCTCTTCGTACTATGTTGCTTCAGAAGACAGCCCTAGGACCTGAGTGGTTATTAGAGGCTGACACATTTTGAATAAATTTAAGAAAGAGCCTTCCAACAATTGTAACTCTCCAATGATAGAGCCGGCAGCCGAGCAAAAATAAGAAAACTCACTGTCTCTGGACATTTTAAAAACAGTCTGGAGAACCATCTGGCAGAGATATTGCCAAAGAGATTCCTGTTTGGGTAAGAGTTGGAAGAAATAAATTCTAAGGTCTCTTCCAGGTCTAAAATGTAATTATATTTTATTTATTTAAAATATTTAATTAGGTTTTTCTTTCAAACTAGCATTCTTGCAACAAGCCAAACCATAAGGCGACCCAGCAATGGGGTGGAGTGGGGATGAGAAGGCCAATCTCTACACCTCCTAGTCCCATCCTTCTGAGGTAACCAATGTTGACAGTTTAGTTTGTGTTTTTTTTCTGGACCTTTCTTTATATCCATACAAACTTAGCAAACACACATATGCACCATTCCTCCAGTCACTTTCCCCTGTCCCCAGTGTTTTCTGTTTATTAGACCATAAGATCATGCTATATATGCTGTTCAGCAGCATGGCATTTTTTACTTAATATGTCATGGATATAACTGAATTTACATGTCATATAGGAAAATAAGTGTGCTTGAAACACAAACACAATTTTAAAAAATTGCCTTATCAGATATTAAAATTTGTCATGAAACTACTTAATCAAAATCGTGTGGTATCAGCAAAAAATAGATACGTAAGTCATAATAGAGTTCAGGAATAATTCTAAATTCATGTGGGAATTTGACCTTTTAAATCGGTAAGAAAATGATTTCCTCCCTTCCCATCTACGTAGATGCTTACTGGGTACTGTATATATAGACTAGTTTATAAAAATAAAAGTAAATTTAAGGAATTAAATATAAAACATTAAAGATATTAGAAGGCAACTTAGGATACCCTTTTGTATAATGTTGGGTATGTGTGTGTGTGTATTGGGGTGGACTTCTAAGCAACATAAGAAATCCAGAAGTCTAAAAGATTGACAAAGTTGACTATATATAGAAAAAAGATTTTTGCTTGGATAAAGACAATAGACAAAGTTGAAAACAAATCATATAGGGAGAAAATACGTATAAAACATGTAACCATCAAGGGGTTAATGTCATTTTATTAAAAAACCCTACAGACTGATAAGAAATATTTAAGAACCCATTTTACACTGGGAAAAGCATATCAGCAGGTTAGCCAGAAGAGGAAATCAGATGGCCAATAAACTAATGAAAAGATACAAAGATCACATATGAGGGAAATACAGATCAAAGCAACAATAAGATGTCATTTTCATGCATTATACTGGCAAAAATGTCCAAAATTTATAACAACTCGAGGAAAAAGTGTGTGGGGAAATAGTTTTCATTAATTGGTCTTGGGAATGTGAAATGTCCTCTTTTGGGAAAGTCATCTGGCAGATTAAAGTAAAAATTAATAATATTGTTTGACCTATCAGTTCTGCCTTTAAGCATCTCTCCTGTAGAAGTAAAGTCATCAGAGTATAAGGCAATATGTTCAAGGATTCTTATTCTACCATTGTTTGAAGGGGCAAAAAGCTGGACAAATCATCAATGTGTATAATTAGAGCATACATTGAATAAGTAGTGATACATTCATACATATCATTTTAAAGAGATGTTGATTTGGTAAGAAGATCATTACTAATTAAAAGAAACAAACATTTCTAAATTATAAAAGCTCACAGTCAACATACAAAATTCAGAAAATAAGTATTAAAAATACAAACTTTTAATTTATGTTTCTCAGAGTTATATTTTGATTAGTTTTCCAATTATGTGTGTGTATGTGCACATGTGTACATACATACACAATATATATTTATGTGGTTATAACCCTTAACCAAAATGGATGCTGACCTCCTGTGCAATTGAAAACCTGTATATAACTTTTGATACCCCAAAACTTAGCTAATCATAGCCTACTGTTAACTAGGAGCCTTAAGAATAACATAAACAGTTAACATATTTTGTACATTATCTGTATTATATTCTGTATTCTTACCATAAAGTAAGTTAGAAAAAGAAAATGTTATTAAGGTACTGTACTATATTTACCAAAAAGAAAAAAATGCATATAAGTGGAGCTGTGCAGTTTAAGTCCATACTATTCAAGGGTCAACTGTACTTATTCCTACTTCTATTTGAATTTTTATTTTTATTTATTTTTATTTTTTATTTATTTATTTTTTAAAAGATTTTATTTATTTATTTGACAGAGAGAGAAAGAGAGACAGTGAGAAAGGGAACACAAGCAGGGGGAGTGGGAGAGGGAGAAACAGGCTCTCCGCCGAGCAGAGAGCCCAATGTGGGGCTTGATCCCAGGACCCCGGGATCATGACCTGAGTGGAAGGCGGACGCTTAACGACTGAGCCACCCAGGTACCCCCTATTTGAATTTTTAAATGACATTTTTAAATGCCTTAAGATTAGTCCGTGCTGCGGCTATAGCATTATTTGTTGCAGCCACCAGGAGTGGTTTACTGTTTTCAGTGTTTAAAATAATGCAATGGATCACTCATACATTGCTTCTGGGATGCCAAATGGTACAGGAAGTCTGGAAAACATTTTGGCAGCTTCTTAATTAACTATGCAACTACCCAGGAGTTGAACACTTGGGTATTCCTCCCAGAGAAATAAAAATGTATGTTCACAAAAAATCTGTACACAAATGTTCTTGGCAACTTTATTCATTAAAGACCCAAACTCAAACAACCTAGATACCTTCCAGTGGGTGCATGGTTAGACAAATCATGGTACATCTATTCCAGGGGCTACTACTCCGGAATAGAAAGGAATGAACTACTGAGACATGCAACTTGGATGAATCCCCAGGAGATTATGATGAGTGGAAAAAGCCAATTTCAAAGGTTTCATACATTATGATTCCATTTATATAACGTTCTTGAAATAACAGTATCATATAAATGGAGAACCTATGCATGATTGCCAGGGGTTAAGGAGGAGATGGGAGAGAGTAGGAGGGACATGTTATGGCCATAAAAGGGCAACTTGGAGATCCTTCTGGTGATGGCATGGAGTTAATGTCCTAATTTAGAAAAATCAGCATCTTGACTGTATCAGTATAAATATCCTGGTTGTGATATTGTATTATAATTTTATAAAATGTAAACATCAGGGAAACTGGATAAAGGGTACACAGGATCTCTCTGTATTATTTTACATAACTGCATGTGAATGTACAATTATCTGAAAATTAGAAGTTCAAATTGAAAACATCAATGCAATGAGCATTCCTATGCATGTGAGTCTCCGTTTCCTTAGGCTGTGTTCCTAAAAGTGAAATTTCTCTGACAAATTGTACTGACACTTTTAAGACTTTTGAGGCACATTATCAAATTGCTTTTCAGGAAGATTTATACAGTTTGTACGAGCCTATATTCTCAGATAATGTAGGTTGTAGCTATGGTTTTTCTATAAAAATAACCAACATTATTGAAATCTTGTCATTCATGAGGCACTGTTTTAAGCACCTTGCCTTCATTTGAGCCCCCACAGAAGGCCCATAAGATAGGCCCGTTGTTGCCTTCACTTCATGGATGAGGGCACCGAAACTCCAAGAAGCTGGGGAACCCGTGCAAGGTTTCATGCTGTTCAGTGGCAGGTGATATCATCATACTTGGTTCATTTAATGCTAAAGCCAGTGTATTAACCACTGTACTATCGTCTGCCCTTATTTATTAGACTACCTGTTAGTCGCTAGACATTAAAAGAATATTGTACAGAAATAGGGAAAATAATTTCTGTCTGAATAGTGCTGACATATTAGAAGACACAGGGTTGTGGGCTATGGATGGCACTTCTAGAATCAGTATTCACTAAAATCAGGCTTTTCCCTTGTCCTCAGTTTCTTTAGAGTGCTACAGAGCTAAATGGTGAACCCAGGACTTCATAATATTCCCCCTGCCCCCCACCGCAAGAAATTTCCAGCTTGCTTTTAAAGCACTGAAGTAGGGATGGTTGTCTGTTGCTGATGCATTTCTATTGAAGACTTAGTTTTAATTTTTTAATCATTGTGTGTGTGACACATGTAGTTTTGTTCTCAACTTATTTATAGACCAAGTGGAATGTAAAGATAGGGAAGGGTACATTATACACTGTGCTATGTATACTTCATTTATGTGAGGCTGCTCATCATTGCTCTCGTAAATGTGCCAAAGCTTTCATCCTTCAGTTGTTCTAAGTAGGGAGTTAATCATCTTTATTAAGTGTTTCCCAGAGAGTGTTGTTCTAACAAAGCTTGTATTTTTGTTGTATGATTTTCAGATTTCATTTTATGTACTGGGTTGAGTCCTCCAGGAAAATGACATTTTCGTGGAGGTCCTTTGTTTATGTGGGATCATGTTTCATTTAAAACTACTTAATTTGATCTATTTTTGAAATTTATTAAAGCATAGCTGATAACATTTAAATTAGAGGTCGATAGTTTTCTAGTACAGAAAAAGTCAGAAACCAATTTTTTTTTGCTAGTCTTTTAGGAACGGGAGTTTTATATGATTTTATACCAAAAATTATTGCCTTTAATTAATTTTAAATAAATACTATAATAATCCAAGTCAGTTAATAAAAATCGGGCTAAAAATTCTGAATTATTGTTTTAATTGTACCTATGTAGGTTTTGATTAAAGTGAATTGGTTTTTCATAGCATGGCAGTCATTCATTCCTTCATTGTTTTAATTCATTTTGTTATATCTCTGCACATTATTTCACATTTCTCCAGTTACTCTTAAGTATTGTCAGGAAGTCCTAGGCTTTCTAATATCTCTGTATGTGAAAATCCTCATTCTGCCTTGCTTCCTTTTTATTGCTCTTTTGTGGAATTCTTTTCCCTTTTGGGAGAAGATGACTCTAAGTGATAAAGATAAGTCATGGATGATTTATGAAATAGAATAATAATAATATATTCCATATTTTCTCAAATTCTATTTCTGACTTTTTTTTTTTGGATTACCACTGTGTATTGAGCATACATCTTCATTGAGCTGTCCAGAAAGACACCTAAGTCTTTTTACAGGCCTGGAAGCTCTCCATGTCTTCTCAGAGCCAATGTTAAGAGGGATTATAAATTGCCAAGAAAGCAAAAATAAAAATTCAGCTGTAATGAACATCTTATGACAGAGGTGATTGAGTTCTTGGAAGTGAAAAGTAATTGGATCTAATTGTGAAGCCCAGTTGTTTATAGTAGGAACATGTGTAGAATTTATGAGTTTGGATGGTCTACTCCACTCTGAATATAAGTAGTGTTAGCCCCAAGTAACCACATAAATAAAGTATATTACTTTAAGTCATGCTCCTTACTGCTGGAGCATGCTGGGCAAACCAGATGACAGTAACACCGTCCTGGTGAGCTTCCACTAAAAGGAGGTTTGGAGTAAGAGTGCCCCATGGTGGTTCTCAGCATTTTTTTTTATGACTTCATGCCATTTGCACGTGTAAGGTGCACCTCTCAGTAGGTTTTCATTTCACTTCAGTGATTCTCAACACTGTCAGGGGCAAAGGAGGTGTGGGGGTAGGGCACACTAGGAACATTTGCAAAATGTTGGGGTACTTGCTCTAAAAATGCCCCTCAGGAGATTATGTTCCGCTATTCCCCCCAGTGCCACCTTCCCCGCTCCTGTTGAGAACATTATAGCAAGGAATATAAAGAAATAACTACATTAAACTTTATCCCAATAAAATGCAAATTTCCAAATAAGTGTACTCTTTTCTTGGGCAATTATGAATTATCCAGATTGATTCTAAAAGAAAAAATATTATATAGACAAATATCAATAAAAACTTTAATGTCAGATTTATATCCAAAAATAGGCTTTAGAACCATGGAATTCTATGCATAAGTTATTTTGAACTTTCAAGGAACAAGTAATTCCAATGATATAAATAAGCTATTCCTGTCTCACCATGTATTATCCCAATATTTTTAAAACAAAATACATACGCATGCTGTTATTTATTTTAAAAAAGCATTGGAAACAAGGACCTCAAAATATTAAAGGCATTTATATCTGGTTGGTGGGATTTGAGGTTTTATATTTTTCTTCACACTTTATTTCCAAATTTTCTATATTGAACGTGGAATATTTTTATAATTTTATCTTTATAATTTCATAATTCAAAATAAATGCATCATCTTTTCTTGAAGAAAGAAAGTGGATGTGAATACAGTGAGTGACAGATCTTTTGAACGCAGTGTGCAAAGTCTATGACAAATGTTCAGCCTTATATTGAAGAGGTCTCTTTACAGAGTTGTCACCATTGTTAAGGGGACTCTAGCAAATCTCCTAGGCTGGTGGCCCTCTGCCTTGACTCGACGTTAAAATTACGTGAGAGGCTTAAGCTTTAAAAATTATCTCCCAGGCAGAGAATACCCAGGTGACTTTCATGTGCAGCCAGGTTCCAATCATCGTCAGAGGGTAATAGAGAGTTCTGACATTTTGGCTCATTTCAGCAGCCACGGAAGTAGAAGCCAAGGGTCTCTATGGCAGGATAAACTGAGGCAAGTGAAAGCCTGTCCCTAACTCCCGTCTGGTTTTTGGCCTTTTGAGTGTAGGGGCAGAGCCTGCACATCACCACTGTGTGTGCCAGGTATCCAGTTTGAGTATCTGTCCTTCCACTGAGATGCAATTTGGAATAATAGCTCTCTAGTGAAAATTACTCAGTATGAGGCTATTGTTTACATGAACTCTTCAGTTCAACCCTTCTTAGAGAATGAGAGGTTTAGTTTGGTTCCTAGTGATGTACAATTCCAAGAATTTCCATTACACCTGGCCTGGATGTCAATTCTATTTCTTATCACTCAATAAAACAATTTATTAGGAAAATAAGGTTTAAAAGTTCCAGACTACATACATACTACATACAAATCATAAATGTCCTAAATCTTGTTGGACAGCAGGAGAGGTAAGATATGCCATTCCTTATGGCTGCTGGCTGGGAGCTGGGTGCTGAGGTCTGCACTGGGCTGGGGAATGAGATTGTGCAGATGGTTGGAAGCCAAGTGTGGGGGGGGGGGGGCTGCACAAAGGTTGCTGGCTCTAGCCTGAAGCCTGGCTCTGGGCTTTTTGGGCTTGTAAGCTCTAGATTCACTTGGTTATTATCACAAATAGGGAGCCCCCAAGAATGAAGAGCCAGGTGGGCTTAAGGAATGTGACATGAAACACTATTATGCAGTTCTTGGTTTTTCCATTGAACTTTTCAAGGTGGAGGCAGTAAGGATAAATGGTCAGGGAAGGAATGGAGAGGAGGAACTTTTCTATCTTTCCCAAACATCTCCTAAATTTTGTTATGTCCCTGTCCATTTTAGGTGATTTATCTTTAAAATCTGCAGCCCTCTGGAGCAGTAGGATAATCATTACTATACCTAGCTGCAGGAACATTGGAAGCTTTCATAAAACCCAATCTCTATTCCTTCTTGCCCTCATCATCCAGTGAACCACAGAGATTTTGTAGATAAAAGTATTTTCCATCAAGCTTATGAATAACACCCCTTGGCAGAAGACCCTGAACAAAGAACGAGACTGCAATGTTTTGTAGTGACTTTACATACAATGTGCCTTAATTACTGGCAAGCCTGTCAAAAGCTTATTCCCACATGTGTCAACACTTTCTTAATACACTGTAATTCATCATGTTAGCATGGCAAAAACAAGGTATTCTACGTCCTTACACTCATCCTTCTCCAAGTGCTGGTCTTGAACTGTATATTCCACGGCAGTGTCTTCGTCTGGTGAACAAAGAACAGACGATAGCACTGAAACATTAAGATCCCTGGAGTCCATCAAAGTCGTACATCACTGAGCACTTTAGCCTGTGTTCCATAGCACTCTACATCCAAGAAGCACTGCTTTATTGTCAAAAGGATGTTCGCTTAATAACGGCAGTAAATCCTGAAAGGCAGTCTAAAATTAGACAGAAAAGTTGGCTAAGAGGGAATCCTATCATTTACCCCTTTTGACAATTTTATTCATTGAGTTCATTTTCATGCTAGTTGTGTGATTAAATTAAGATAGGGATTTATTTCTTTTTATTAAAAAAGAGAATGCCTTTTGAGTTTAGGGAGGGAGAGCAAGAAGGAAAAAAAATGTCTAAACAATAAACCCTGTGCTTCAGTTGGAAATAGAGTGATTTGAAATGCTGTGTTAGGCTTTCTGGATCATCTTTTAACCCTTTGGCTCTTCTGAGTGAATTTAGAAATGGGCTCTGAGCCTGATTTGGGGAAGAAGTGGTGAGTCTGAGTACTGTCTCAGAAGAAAGCTGGTATTGGCTTCCGGAGCAACTTTGCTTTTCATAGTCATTCAGATTGCCTATTTCACTGTTGTGTTTCATTTTTATAGCCAAGAAGAAAGAAGATAAATATATCTACCCAAAGTTTCAAATTGTGTGAGATACGCTTCATCTGATCTCTTGGGGTAATGCAAGCATTTTTGAGAGTTCAGAAAAAAGAACTGAGGATCTGGGTATGGGAAGCAGAAACTTCCTTTTTGATAATGCTGAGAATTTAAGAAAAGTTCTCTCTGTGCCCGTATTAGCATCTCTTAAACCTATTCTTTGATGGCTATTCCTCATCCTCAACTGTTAAAAATACATGAGTAGGGTTAATGGTAGTATTTGGTCAACAAGGGAGAGACCACCTGTTTTGCATCAATCTTTTATATTACTTTATAATGTATTTTTCAATAATTGTAACAAATTACACACGGTAGAGATATTTTAACAGTGCTTAAATTTTAATATTTGTCAAATATTGGGTGTGTATTTTATTGGGCGTAAGGATGCTGTGGTTCAAACATATAAATAATAACAACCCCCTTCCCCCATCATAGCAGCAGCTTATCTCTCTCTTTATGCACATAATCATGACGCAATTATGATGAAGTTAAGGCATAAAAAGAAGCATACATTTTTCTGTCTTTTAGAGACTTGTAATCCAGATGTGTGGCGCATGTATGGCTAAGTGCCAGTAAGAAGGATACTGTTAGTAAATGGCTTGGATGGAACAGATGTGGGGTGGTAGGTTTTGGTTCTAAGAAGGAATTGCCACTGGAGTTAGGCCTTTCCTGATAAGAAAGCTTATTCGAGCAGAAGAGAGCAAATTCCAGGAAGAGAGAAAAAGAACATACAGTAACTTTTCTGACGACACAGTACAGACATCTCTACGGGAAGCTTTCTAACATTTTAGTGAAATGTAGTATGCTTAAATGTACATCGAATGACTTGATAGTATGATAAAGCTGAATATATAGCTTTTTTCTCTCCCGACTTCCTTCTTTTCTTGTGTTCCTTTGTGTATTCATGGAACCAACATCCCATCTGTCTCCCAGGTTCTAAATCTCAAGGGGACCTCTGCGCCTTCCCTTTCACTCTTGGCCACATCTGAATGCATAAAAAATCTGGTGATTTTCTGTATCTCTGCAAGCTCTCTTTTCTCTCACTGCTGCCTCTCCCTGATCTCAGGCTAACAATAGCATCTCCACTGGGCTCTTAGCCTCCCGTCTCTCTGAGGAATTTATTTTTTGCTTAACTTTCAGGTTAGGTCTTTTCGAAGCTCAGCTCTGATGCCCTTCTGCTCAGAAACCTTCAGTAGTTCTTCCTGCCTATAGGAGATGTTCCAAGTTACCTATCCTTGCTTGCAAGAACCTCTCCTTTTGGCTCTGCAGAACTTTTTATACCCTATAATTTAGGTAAGCAGAACTCTAACCCATGCTTTCCTCTTCTTGATTGTTCTTTCTTCTTTGAACTCAATGCCTATGGTCAGTACTTACAACATGATTTGTTGAATCAGGATATTTGAGTTTTGAACATGAAAAGTTAATATATTGGAGGCTTTTATGAATTGGTTAAAATACTATTAACAGGAGTTAGGGATTAGGTATTCATAGAAGCCTTACTATCCATATGTAAGACCACCATTTAAAAATATTTCTTCCATTTTCATTAACTCAGTGGTTCTATTGATTGCTGGTAGAATTAGAAATTCTTTGAATCTCTTCCTTCCCAATAAAATCAGATTCTGATAACTAAAAATCCAGATATAAGATTATAGCCTCAGAGAAATAGGAAGAAGATCAATGCACTAGAGTAACGTTATGTTACTATGTTACATTGCACTAATAAGGTAGATGTCTGAATTCCATGATATAATAGAAGAACAGCTCATTTTTTGTTCCATAAAGTCCAATGCAGTTCAGGCAATCCTTGAGAGCATTTCTTCTCCAGTTGGATGATCTGAGTTCCTTTCATCATATGATGCCACCATCTCAACACATGGATGCATATGCACAATGACCCTTAGTTTTACACATTGTTTTCTTGTATACTCTATTGATTATAACTAGTCACATAGACCTGCCTAACTGCAGGCACCTGGGAAGTGGAGAGGATCATATGGAACATTTGGTATCCTCTCTGTCACAGAAAGTAGTTAGTGAGAAGTATGCTGGTAGAGCCCAAAGTATTAGCAGAAGACAGTGGTCTACTTATCTGTGTGCCCTTTGGCTGGTTATTTAACCCTTTATGCCCCACTTTCATATATATACATAACGTGCATATAATAATAATAATAATCATGATCATCATCATGCCTATCTCATAGGGTTGTAGAGTTTATAATTCCTGTAAATCAGTTGGAAGAGTGCCTGGAACATTTTAAGTTTGAGTTGATGCTAGCTGTTATTATTATTAATATGGAACACTTGGCTTAAGAGACAGAGAGAACCATAGTTTAGAGTAAAGGCTCAGAAATAGTCTTAATGGGAAAAATAAAAGTTCCTTTAAGCCTTGACAGACTTTGGGGAAATAATTCCAGTGGCCACGTGGCCTATCAAATTTTCTTGAGGATTTGGGATAAAGAAGAAGTATGGTTTGTTTGTTATTATTATTCTTTTAAGGAAGCCTTTCTGAAAATTAGTCTCAGAAGACCAGGTTTTATCTTATGGCATGGATAAAGAGGATTCAGTTGACAAGACCAGCCTTTTAATCATTAGTAGAATGAACTGAAGGATGATTTTTCTACTCCCTGCCACAGAAGATGGTAGAGGCATCCATTAAGGAAAAATTTCATGTGTGGTATCCAGATGAGCCAAACAGACAATGGAGTCTATTGATGCAGCACAGAGGCGTGGTTGGTTACAGCATGGTCTCTGGAGCTGGGCGGCAGAGCTCCAAGTCCTGAATCTGCCTTTTACTAATCATGCAGCCTTAATTCCCCTGTGTCTCAACTTTACTACTTGTAAAAACTCATAATTGTACCCAGCCACCCAAGACAGTTGTTGTAAGGATTAAAGGCATTAATATATTTAAAGTACTTTGAAAATGCTAACTCCATAGTAGGTGCTCATTAATGATTAGCTGCTGTTACTATCTAGCCGAGAACAATGAAGAAATATAAATCATAGTAAAGGTGTCAGGAGAGTAGGGCAAAGAGTCATGATGAGAAATGAAGAAAAATGTCAATAGCACTCAGCAAATACAGACAGTAAGGAATATTAAATTGTGAAAGAATCCCTGAGGACAAAGTAAAATCTCTATAGTTGGAGTCATGCAAGCTCAGGAAACATATGGGGGGGAGTAAGCCACAGGAAGTGTTCTTATGCATGTAAGTTTATGGACAAGATGACCTAATAAGGTATTTTTCACCGAGAATTTCTCTGATGACTTGGTAAGAAAGCTGGCGAGACTGACAGATTGTTCTTTTCAGGGAGGGAACTCTGCTGAGCATTTATGCCAGGGAAATTTGTGCTGATTTAGTCAGAAATGTGGTTCAGAGCTTAGTGTTGACATGCATCATCACTTACAAATGTAGGGGCTTTTAAGTTTCCAAAGTTAGGTGAAGAATGGAGTCAACCACCTGGCTAATTTGGGCCAAAATGCCATAGCAAAATGAGGGGAAGGAAGCTTTTCAATTTAAATTATCTGGAAAATTACTTTAATTCCCACCATCATTTTGCATGTTACAAACATTCCTGATTTTTAGATTTTTTGGAAAACAAGTTTGTGGATTGAGACTTTTCTGACATGACTTAATAAAGAATGTTTGCTGTATTTTGGTATTTCTTGGCACCACTTTTAATGTGTCAAACCAAACACAAGTGCCAGGTCCATATTCAGATAAGTGGTCTCTATTTTCAATTTTACTTTTCCTTAGTCAGGAGGAGACTTAGGTTCATTAGTAGAAGCCACGAAGGGGAAGTTTAGCAGTCCCTGCAAAGTCACAACAGTATATGGGGGCTGGGGCACAGTATGTCTTTAAAAAAGCATTTTCAGTATTATATTATTTACATTTTAAAATAAATAAAAACTTCCATTTTCCTAATATGAGCCACTTAAAGTAAAGATTGTCAAAGTTTTGGCTGATACAGAAAAGATGGAATGATTCTTAGTGGTTTTTTGGGAAGGGATGTTATAATATGTTAAAGGGAGGGGTGTGTGTATGTATGTACATAGATACACATGCATACATGTATCCACTCGTCTTTTAATGAACCAGGTTCAGGACCTCAACAGAAGGACAACCAAACTTTTTGACTGGGACAATCTCAGTTTATACACAAACAAGGAAAAGCAGGTTGGTGCAGTAAAAAATTCCAGGATCAGAAATTCAAGAGTTAGGCTCCTGTTGAGCTGGGGTTCCAATTCTGAAACCTTGAGCAAGTCACTTAACCTCATCAAGCCTGTCCCCTTATCTGTAAAATGGGAATAATAGTAACATCTTTTTATGATCTGTAAAGTTGAATATACATATAATAAATGACAAAATATTTTTTAAATTGTAAAGTGCTGACAAATGGAGAAGTTATCATTATAACCCCATTGCTGCCATACCTGAACTTATCTTGAAGTAGGCAATAAAGACCCATTTATTGTCAGTACATATGCATATATATACATATTGCTAAATGTACCATAATTTTTCTATTTTTGGCTAAAATAGTCAATCTTTAAAAAAAGTTCTTTCTATCCTCACGTTAGAGGAAAGGACAAGAAGTACTTTAAAATAGGTGAAGGAAAGCACAATAACTATCTTTTTAATCCTAACTTTATCCAGCCCCCCATGCCTGATGGTGAACGGTCTATGTATGAATATCCTTTTCAGACCATAAAGAATTATTTTAACTTAAGCTTCCTCTCGAGGGCAATGAGAATATTTAAGTTCAGGTCTAAAGTAATCGTTTCTCTGAAAATAATATTCTTCTGCTTATTCAGACTTTCTCCTCTTGCTTTTGGTGTCTTTATGGTGTTTAACAGACAGCTGTAAACTCCAAACCTTCCAGGATCTTGTCTCCTCCCTTGGGAATTCATGATTGGACTCTTGGTCTTTGATCTCTTCCATACTGCTCTCACGGAGGGCCCTCATCTGACAGTCCTGGAGCAAGAAGGGAGAGATATTTATAGAACATCAAGTTATTGTACAAGCCTGTGTCTCTATGGTTAAATACTGGGTTTCTGCCTCCAAATTAGTAGTTTAGTATGTTTTCTTAAGTGGTGGAAATTTATGGAATTATCATAGTTGAGTTCTTGTTCCTAAAACAAAAATAGAAGAAAATACCACTTGCTGATTTCTATTTTTATGTCTTTGAATGGCTTATATTGCCTTGCAGTAAACAAGCAAGAGTGTTATAGAATTGTGTTCCTCAGAATCTGATTGCTTTTGGGGGAGTACTCTGTATATCTTTTAGTAATGATGCTGTTCTCACACCCAGGAAATCAGTAATAGAAAGGATGGTGTTTATGTTATGTTAAACTATTAGCCATTTCTTTGACTTTTTAATATTTTGTCTGACAATCAAGGTAATTGGTGAAGTATTAAATCTATATGTTTGCTGATAATTACCTAGAAGACTTAGAAAATATTTCAAATCATTTAAAACTAGGAAGAACATCTGTGGAGGTGTTGGGATTCCTGAAGCTAATGCACAGTATCATAAAAGCTCAAGTGAAAAGACACTTTGACCCTATGGAGAAGAATTCCAAATAATTTATGTAGATATTCCCTCCATCTCAAGGAGGGACAGCATAGATCCCATTCCTTAGGTAAGATCTGCACAGTGACTTCCTTCCATAGTATGGACTATGTACTTTAGTTATTGGTAATAAATCAGTAATGTATCAATGTTGGTTCATTAACTGTAATAAATGTATTATACTAATGTAAGATGTTAATAATGTGGGGATATTGGATGTGGGGCATATGGGAATTCCCTATACTATGTTTCAGTTATTCTGTAAACCTAAAATTATCTAAAGAAGTCCTTTTTTTTTTATTTTTCACAATTCTCTGATATCCTTCTAGTAGTGAAAATTTTGTCAAGGTTATCTTCTTGAATTCCTTGAATGACAGGCAACTCACCAGTTCTGAAAGTAGTACTTTGATTAATTTACAACACTTGGTGATTTGTCTTGTTTGTCTTTTTGGTAGGTAGTAATAGCTACCAGAGAAATTTGAGGTGGCTAGGATTAACCACTGCCCCACAAACTTCCTACATGGCTATAATAAAAATAAGTCTCGGGCGCCTGGGTGGCTCAGTTGGTTAAGCGACTGCCTTCGGCTCAGGTCATGATCCTGGAGTCCCGGGATCGGGTCCCGCATCGGGCTCCCTGCTCGGCAGGGAGTCTGCTTCTCCCTCTGACCCTCCCCACTCTCATGTGCTCTCTCTCTCTCTCTCTCAAATAAATAAATAAAATCTTTAAAAAAAAAAAAGTCTCACAAGAGATTCTTCCTCCCTACATTTATTGCGCTGTCTTTCATTAGCAAGCAAGCAGGCACAAAAGAGTTCTTATAACCTGTTCTTTACATTTGATGAAGTCTAAACTCTTCTTTTGGCACTCTGACCACATCTTGTATGAAAGATTTACTCTAAGCAGGCATAATATTGCAGGGTCAGGATTTTGTGCCCTCCAGTAGGTACCAGGAAATCAGAAATCCTCTTAAACCAATGACTGGAAGTAGGCATAATTCCTATCATTCAGGTTGCAGGATGCATTGGATTTTCAAACTCCATTCGTGCAAGTGTCTTTGAACTGTTGTGGCCAATTCACATATCTTGGTACTTCTAATGTCGCCAATGAGAGCCTGTTTCTGATATTCATTATACTCAATAGTCAGTCACTAGTTTAACCAATAGAACCCATTTTTGATATTATGGATGCTAATTAGTAAAGCAGCTTGTTCACTGAGATGCTGGTAACTGAAGGACTTATAATAGATACTCTGGAGCATGATCTTTTCTGATGTAATGTAGGTGTCTACCATGAACTCTGCATTCTGGATATCATAATAGCTAACCATCTTTAGAATTAAAGCTTTAGCTGGTCAAACATTATATTACATTGATTATATGGAATGTTTGAAGTAAATTACAGACATCAGTAGAAGAAAATTCTGTTTTTTTTTTTTCAAAACAACAATCTTCTTCTGTGTTCCTTCTATCCATTCTTTCCTTTGGTGCAAAAATAATTATACTTAAGTTTGCATCTGAGGTGAATACTATGCTTGAGTATGGTATCTTTTTTTTAAAAAATTTTTATTGTTATGTTAATCACCATACATCATTAGTTTTTGATGTAGTGTTCCATGATTCATTGTTTGTCCATAACACCCAGTGCTCCACACAGAACGTGCCCTCTTTAATACCCATCACCAGGCTAACCCATCCCCCCACCCCCCTCCCCTCTAGAAACCTCAGTTTGTTTTTCAGAGTCCATCGTCTCTCCTGGTTCGTCTCCCCCTCCGACTTACTCCCCTTCATTCTTCCCCTCCTGCTATCTTCTTTTTTTTTCCTTAACATATATTGCATTATTTGTTTCAGAAGTACAGATCTGTGATTCAACAGTCTTGCACAATTCACAGCGCTCACCATAGCACATACCCTCCCCAATGTCTATCACCCAGCCACCCCATCCCTCCCACCCCCCACCACTCCAGCAACCCTCAGTTTGTTTCCTGAGGTTAAAAATTCCTCATATCAGCGAGGTCATATGATACATGTCTTTCTCTGACTGACTTATTTCACTCAGCATAACACCCTCCAGTTCCATCCATGTCGTTGCAAATGGCAAGATCTCATTCCTTTTTATGGCTGCATAATACTCCATTGTGTATATATACCACATCTTCTTTATCCATTCATCTGTCGATGGACATCTTGGCGCTTTCCACAGTTTGGCTATTGTGGACATTGCTGCTATAAACATCAGGGTGCATGTACCCCTTCGGATCCCTACATTTGTATCTTTGGAGTAAATACCCAGTAGTGCAATTGCTGGATCGGATGGTAGCTCTATTTTCAACTGTTTGAGGAACCTCCATACTGTTTTCCAGAGTGGTTGCACCAGCTTGCATTCCCACGAACAGTGTAGGAGGGCTCCCCTTTCTCCACATCCCCACCAACATCTGTCGTTTCCTGACTTGTTAATTCTAACCATTCTGACTGGTGTGAGGTGGTATCTCATTGAAGTTTTGATTTGGATTTCCCTGATGCCGAGCAATGTTGAGCACTTTTTCATGTGTCTGTTGGCCATTTGGATGTCTTCTTTGGAAAAATGTCTGTTCATGTCTTCTGCCCATTTCTTGATTGGATTATTTGTTCTTTGGGTGTTGAGTTTGATAAGTTCTTTATAGATTTTGGATACTAGCCCTTTATCTGGTATGTCATTTGCAAATATTTTCTCCCATTCTGTCGGTTGTCTTTTGGTTTTGTGGACTGTTTCTTTTGCTGTGCAAAAGCTTTTTATCTTGATGAAATCCCAATAGTTCATTTTTGCCCTGGCTTCCCTTGCCTTTGGCGATGTTTCTAGGAAGAAGTTGCTGTGGCTGAGGTTGAAGAGGTTGCTACCTGTGTTCTCCTTTAGGATTTTGATGGACTCCTGTCTCACATTTAGGTCTTTCAAGCATTTGGAGTCTATTTTTGTGTGTGGTGTAAGGAAATGGTCCAGTTTCATTCTTCTGCATGTGGCTGTCCAATTTTCCCAACACCATTTGTGGAAGAGACTGTCTTTATTCCATTGGACATTCTTCCCTGCTTTGTCAAAGATGAGTTGACCATAGAGTTGAGGGTCCATTTCTGGGCTCTCTATTCTGTTCCATTGATCTATGTGTCTGTTTTTGTGCCAGTACCATACTGTCTTGGTGATGACTGCTTTGTAATAGAGCTGGAAGTCCGGAATTGTGATACCGCCAGCTTTGCTTTTCTTTTTCAATATTCCTCTGGCTATTCGGGGTCTTTTCTAGTTCCATACAAATTTTAGGATTATTTGTTCCATTTCTTTGAAAAAAGTGGATGGTATTTTGATGAGGATTGCATTGAATGTGTAGATTGCTCTCGGTAGCATTGACATCTTCACAATGGTGGTTCTTCCAATCCATGAGCATGGAACATTTTTCCATTTCTTTGTGACTTCTTCAATTTCTTTCATGATTATTTTATAATTTTCTGAGTACAGATCCTTTGCCTCTTTGGTTAAATTTATTCCTAGGTATCTTATGGTTTTGGGTGCAATTGTAAATGGAATTGACTCCCTGATTTGTCTCTCCTCTGTCTTGTTGGTGTATAGGAATGCCACTGATTTCTGTGCATTGATTTTATATCCTGCTACTTTACTGAATTCCTGTATGAGTTCTAGCAGTTTTGGGGTGGAGTCTTTTGGGTTTTCCAAATAAAGTATCATATCATCCACAAAGAGTGAGGGTTTGACTTCTTCTTTGCCGATTTGGATGCCTTTGATTTCTTTTTGTTGTCTGATTGCTGTGGCTAGGACTTCTAATACTATGTTGAATAGCAGTGGTGAGAGTGGACATCCCTGCCGTGTTCCTGACCTTAGGGGAAAAGCTCTCAGCTTTTCCCCATTGAGAATGATATTGGCTGTAGGTTTTTCCTAGATGGCTTTTATGATATTGAGGTATGTACCCTCTATCCCTATACTCTGAAGAGTTTTGATCAAGAAAGGATGCTGTACTTTGTCAAATGCTTTTTCTGCATCTATTGAGAGGACCATATGATTCTTATTCTTTCTTTTATTAATGTATTGTATCACGTTGATTGATTTGCGGATGTTGAACCAACCTTGCAGCCCAGGGATAAATCCCACTTGGTCATGGTGAATAATCCTTTTAATGTACTGTTGGATCCTATTGGCTAGTATTTTGGTGAGAATTTTTGCATCCATGTTCATCAGGGATATTGGTCTGTAATTCTCCTTTTTGATGGGGTCTTTGTCTGATTTTGGGATCAAGGTAATGCTGGCCTCATAAAATGAGTTTGGAAGTTTTCCTTCCATTTCTAGTTTTTGGAACAGTTTCAGAAGAATAGGTATTAATTCTTCTTTAAATGTTTGATAGAATTCCCCTGGAAGCCATCTGTCTCTGGGCTTTTGTTTGTTTGGGAGATTTTTGATGACTGCTTCAATTTCCTTAGTGGTTATAGGTCTGTTCAGGTTTTCTATTTCTTCCTGGTTCAATTTTGGTAGTTGATACATCTCTAGGAATGCACCCATTTCTTCCAGGTTATCTAATTTGCTGGCATAGATTTGCTCATAGTATGTTCTTATCATTGTTTGTATTTCTTTGGTGTTGGTTGTGATCTCTCCTCTTTCATTCATGATTTTGTGGATTTGGGTCATTTCTCTTCTCTTTTTAATAAGTCTGGCCAGGGGTTTATCAATCGTGTTAATTCTTTCAAAGAACCAGCTCCTAGTTTTGTTGATCTGTTCTACTGTTCTTTTGGTTTCTATTTCACTGATTTCTGCTCTGATCTTTATTATTTCTCTTCTCCTGCTGGGTTTAGGCTTTATTTGCTGTTCTTTCTCTAACTCCTTTAGGTGTAGGGTTAGGTTGTGTATTTGAGACCTTTCTTGTTTCTTGAGAAAGGCTTTTATTGCTGTCTACTTTCCTCTCAGGACTGCCTTTGCTGTATCCCAAAGATTTTGAACAGTTGTGTTTTCATTTTCATTGGTTTCCATGAATTTTTTTAATTCTTCTTTAATTTCCTGGTTGACCCATTCATTCTTTAGTAGGATGCTCTTTAGCCTCCATGTATTTGAGTTCATTCCGACTTTCCTCTTGTGATTGAGTTCTAGTTTCAAAGCATTGTGGTCTGAAAATATGCAGGGAATAATCCCAATCTTTTGGTATTGGTTGAGACCTGATTTGTGACCTAGGATGTGGTCAATTCTGGAGAATGTTCCATGGGCACTAGAGAAGAATGTGTATTCCGTTGCTTTGGGATGGAATGTTCTGAATATGTCTGTGAAGTCCATTTGGTCCAGTGTTTCATTTAAAGTCTTTATTTCCTTGTTGATCTTTTGCTTAGATGATCTGTCCATTTCAGTCAGGGGGGTGTTAAAGTCCCCCACTATTATTGTATTGTTGTGATGTGTTTCTTTGCTTTTGTTATTAACTGCCTTATGTAAGTGGCTGTTCCCATGTTAGGGGCATAGATATTTACAATTGTTAGATCTCCTTGTTGGATAGACCCTTTAAGTAAGATATAGTGTCCTTCTTCATCTCTTATTACAGTTTTTGTTTTAAAATCTAATTTGTCTGATATAAGAATTGCTACCCCAGCTTTCTTTTGGTGTCCATTAGCATGGTAAATGGTTTTCCACCCCCTCCCTTTCAATCTGGGGGTGTCTTTGGGTCTAAAATGAGTCTCTTGTAGACAGCATATTGATGGGTCTTGTTTTTGAATCCAATCTGATAGCCTGTGTCTTTTGATTGGGGCATTTAGCCCATTTCCATTCAGGGTAACTATTGAAAGATATGAATTTAGGGCCATTGTATTGCCTGTAAGGTGACTGTGACTGTATATTGTGTGTTCCCCTCTGATCTATGCTGCTTTTAGGCTCTATCTTTGCTTAGAGGACCCCTTTCAATATTTCTTTTAGGGCTGGTTTTGTGTTTGCAAATTCCTTTAGTTTTTGTTTGTCCTGGAAGCTTTTTACCTCTCCTTCTATTTTCAATGACAGCCTAGCTGGATATAGTATTCTTGGCTGCATACTTTTCTCGTTTAGTGCTCTGAAGATATCTTGCCAGTCCTTTCTGGCCTGCCAGGTCTCTGTGGAGAGGTCTGTTGCCAATCTAATGTTTCTACCATTGTAGGTTACATATCTCTTCTCCCGAGCTGCTTTCAGGATTTTCTCTTTGTCTCTGAGACTCGTAAGTTTTACTATTAGATGTCGGGGTGTTGACCTATTTTTATTGATTTTGAGAGGGGTTCTCTGTGCCTCCTGGATTTTGATGCCTGTTTCCTTCCCCACATTAGGGAAGTTCTCTGCTATAATTTGCTCCAATAGACCTTCTGCCCCTCTCTCTCTTTCTTCTTCTTCTGGGATCCCAATTATTCTAATTTTGTTTCATCTTTTTGTATTGCTTATCTCTTGAATTCTGCTCTCGTGGTCCTGTTAGTTGTTTATCTCTCTTTTTCTCAGCCTCTTTATTTTCCATCATTTGGTCTTCTATATCGCTGATTCTCTCTTCTGCCTCATTTATCCTAGCAGTTAGTGCCCCCGTTTTTTATTGCACCTCATTAATAGCCTTTTTGATTTCGACTTGGTTAGATTTTAGTTCTTTTATTTCTCCAGAAAGGGTTTCTCTAATAACTTCCATGCTTTTTACAAGCCCAGCTAGTATCTTTAAAGTCATGATTCTGAACTCTAGGTCCGACATCATACTAATATCTGTATTGAGTAGGTCCCTGGCAGACAGTACTACCTCTTGTTCTTTTAGCTGAGGTGATTTTTTTCATCTTGTCATTTTGCCCAGAGGAGAATAGATGAATGAGAGAACAAAATGCTAACAGGTTAACAATGTGCCCAGCAAATATACTCTATACAAATCAGAAAAGACCTGAAACCAGGGGAAAAGAAAGGGAAAGAAAGAAAAAAGAAAAAGAAAAAGATAAAAACAAACAAAAACAGAACAAAACAAAACAAAACAAAAAGCAGAATATGATCAAATATGATCAGGTAGTGCATAGATCAGTGCCACACACTAGATTTTGGGTGTATTTTTGTCTGTTAGAAGAAAGTGCCTCCTAAAATTTTAAAGGAAGAAAGACTTATATATGTACAAAATAAGGGTTGATACAATGAAGGGATGGAAGATGACTGTAAAGATGAAATTTATAAAAGGTTTTATAAATGGAATTGATAAGATAAGAAGTTGTTTAAAAGAGGAAAGAAGAAGATTTAAAAAAAAAAAGGAGAGACTGTGATCAGGCAGGAGACTAGAACAAAGCCATACACTAGTGATTTAGGGTATATTTTGATGTTAGAAGAAACTGTATCTCAAAATTTTAAAGAGAAAAGAACTTATATATATATATGCCAAAAATTAGGGTAACTACTATGAAGGGATAAAATATGACTCTAAAAATGAAAAATAAAAAATGTTTTTTTTAAAAAAAGGGATTGATAAGATGTTGGTTGAAAAAGGGAAAAAGAAAAATTCAAAAAAACCCACCAAAAAACAGTTAAAAAAATTAACTTAGAAAAACTAATGAATCATGGTACAAAAGCCATGAATTCTATGTGCAGTATTCCCCTAGCACTGGAGTTCTCCCGTTCTCCTTGATCGGTAAACTTGGTCTTGGCTTGCTGGCTGTTCGTGTTGATCTTCTGGGGGAGGGGCCTGTTGCCGTGGTTCCCCGATGTCTTTGCCGGAGGCAGAATTGCCCTGCCCTTGTCGGTCTGGGCTAAGCAAGCTGCTCAGGTTTGCTCTCAGGAGCTTTTGTTCCCTGCAAGCTGTCCATACAGCTGTGGAGGACCAGGGTGAAAATGGTGGCCTCCCACTCTCTGCCTGGAGGAGCTGAGAACTCAGGGCCCCACTCCTCAGTGTACCCCCAGAGAAAAGCAGTCAATCACTCCCTTCTCCCTGGTCTCCGGGCGCACTCCGTGCTCACCCGGCCTGTGACCAATGGTTTCTATCTCTGATACCCGACCCCGTGTGGAGTCTCCAAACCCAGCAGATCCCTGCGGTGTGCTCCCGCACCGCTCCTCCCTGGGGAGGAAGGGGAGTCTCCCCGGCTCTGCTGCTTGTTGGGTCCCTGCTGGAGGCGCAGTGGCCCGACTGGGCCACGGATCACAGTTTATGGCCACCCCGAGCTGAGAGCCTGCACCTCGGTTCCATCTCTGCAGCCGGCTTCCCGGCTCCGATACCTGGGAGCTCTGCTGCACTCAGGGACCCCGGTCTTTCTGTGACCCCGAGGGTCCTGAGTACACACTGTCCCGCGAGGTTTCCACCTCCCGCTTAGCCACTGGAGTGACGTCCCTCAGCGGAACCGACTTCTAAAAGTTCCGATTTTGTGCTCCGCGGCTCTAGCACTTGCCAGAAGTGGCCGACGGAGGCCCCCTCCCCCCCCGTCTATCCTCCTGGATATCGCCTCGGATTCCCTTCTCCGCACGTCCTACCTTCCAGTAAGTGGTTACTTCTCTGTTCAGAGAGTTGTTGCTACTCTCTTCTTCGATCTCCTGTTGAGTTTGTAGGTGTTTAGAATGGTTTGATCCCTATTCAGCTGAATTCCTGAGACCAGATGAAATCCAGGTCTCCTACTCCTCTGCCATCTTGCTCCGCCCCCCCCCCCCCAGTATGGTATCTTTGGGAGTGAACTCCAAGTGTTGATAATTCTTGAGACAGTACGGTGGGAAGGAGAAGAATGGGATAGTGGGTAAACACAGTGACAGAGAAGTACTTTGGATTCACTGTCAGGAATTACAGTGAACTAATCTGGAGTTTTCTAAATTTTTTGATCAATAATAGAATTGGTTTTGAACACAATATTTTTAAATATTACACAAAAGTAATATTCTATATAACACATCGTCCACTCCCTTTTCCAATACTATAGTAGAAGGCCAAGTGGGGAAGGGCTGGAACATGTGTTCTCTTGATAAAAACAATACAAATAATAATTATCATAATAATAATAACTGACATTTATGTATTATTTACCATGTTCCAGGTATAACTTCTGTTAACGTTCTAAGTACATTATATACCTTAACTCATTTAATCCTACAACAATTCTAAGCCATATATTTATGGGAAACTATTACCAATGACTGGATAGGTTATCTCACATTGTATACTAGAAAAAGTTGCTGTTCTATGACAAAATGGCTAGAGTGTGAGTTAGAGAAAATCTAAAGCAATTAAAAAGAATGGCCAAATAGAGAACTAAAGAATTTAATATCACTAGCATTCATTAAGACCCCACAGAACATATGTCTGTGTACCTAGAATATTCAAAAATACCTAGAAAAATTTAACTCACAGTCCTTTCAGGTACTGGTGCAGAGCATGTTTTATTTAAATTTTTATTATCTTCTAAGCTTTGATTATTCCTTAGCTGTCTCATAGATATGAGATATAATCTGTATAGATGAAAAGTGACTTTGTTTTCAAGATCTGTTACATAAAAAATTAGAGAAATAAGAATTCTGGGGAGATGGAAGCAGTGGCAATATACTTTATGGCTATCCCTGAATTCTCCAGTAAGCACAGCTAAAGTAGCAAAATGAAGACTACAAGGATGAAACAAACCTACAACAAAACAGCAAAACATGTGCCCTAATACATGTGCATGTGGGGACAAAACCCTGACAGCAAAGAGTTGGGTGGTATCACCAAAATTGTGCAAAAAGCAGAGGGAAGGCATTGAGACTCATGTTGGACCTGGGTAATGGAGAACCTCCAAATCACCGCTGCTACTCACAGAAGCTCAGTGTTCTGTTCTGAGAACAACTGATTCTGGGGGGAGGCTTTGCAGGACCCAATTCTTGGTGAGTGCAGTGAGGCCATGGTAAGATCAGATGGTGCTGTAGTTCTCTGGCTCTGTGAACTCTTGAAACTAACCAAGTGAAGTTCACTTTCAGAACAGAGCCCTGCATTGAGATGCTGGGAGCAGGACTCAAATTGAGCAGGATGGGGACTATGGGGGCATGGAAATAGAAGGTCCCACCAAAAGCGAGGTGGAGGAGCAGAAGGGGCAAATCTCATAGGCCATAATTTGGGATCATTCATGGGGAGAAAAAAAAAGAAGGAAGAGATTGTGGTAGAATGTAAATTTAAGCCCCCATTACTGCTGTAAAAGTATAAGCACACTCATTTCACTTTAACGTGAAGAACATTAAAGGATTACAGTTACATCCTGTATACAGTTATTATAAGAAAAAAAAAGAAGTGAAGTAGAATAATGTATCTAAAGACAATGAAGTCACTCCAGAAAGACTGGCCTACAAGACCGATAAAAACTGAACCTAATATTTCAAAATGAGCTGAAAGAAATGGAGAAGTCATTAATAGATACAACAGAACAAGACAAATATGAACTAGAAAAACTCAGAGATGAGGTTATTAGAAAAAATAAGATTTGGAAATATTGATGACATAACTTAGGAAGAGTTGGTAATCAAATTAAAAAATCAAGTTCAGCAATGAAATCTAAACTAGAAAAAACTCAAGAGCAAATAAACACCTTAAGATAGATGAAGAAAAGAAGAAAAAAATTATAAAACAAAGGGATTAAAAGGACTGAAGAGAAGGTGACAGCTATAAAAGCAGACAAAGGAAATCCATCACATACATAATAGGAGTCCCCAGAGAAAGAACCAGGGCAATGGAATAGAACAAGTACTCAAAAGTATGATTCAGGGAAAAATTTCCTGACTTGAAAATACTTATTAAAAGGCAATACTGCAAACCTCGGAAAATGAACTCAAATATGTATTTCACTAAAACTGTGGACTTTAAAGAAAAGGAAATAATCCTTTGGTCATCCAAGCAAAAACTTTATTGTAACCCATTTAAGAGAGTCAGTAATTGAAATATGAGCCAAAGATATTATAACTTGTCAAACTGGCATTTAATTATAAAGGTCATAGACAGACTGTTATGACTATGGAAAAAAGTCTTAGAATTTGTATTTTTGAGACATTATGAAGGATGTACAAAAAAAAGCTTCAGGCAACTAAAATGACTGGAGAGAGAGAGATGAGAGCATTTAATAAAAATAAGTATCTGATGAATTAAGATTATATAATATTTATAGGGGAGACATTTTATAATACATGATGGCTGTATAGTCTGACAATGTAGATAAGTATAATTATAAAAAATTTGGGAGATAACCAGGAAATTATTAATATAAGTAAAATAAGTTCACTTAATGAACTTACAGGTAAAATTGGGAATAAAAGGAAATGTTTTCAAGTTATATGCTAAAGAAATAGAATGAGAGAGGTATTTACTAGCTAATTTCAATCATGTGTAGAATAGGTAGCCAATAGACAATAGCAAAAAAAAAAAAGTTGACAGAAAACTAAGGATCACTAAAGTAATCATTAGAACAAAAATATAAAGCTTCTGAAATATTGAAAGATACATAAAAGAAAAAGGCAGGAGCAACAAGAGACCACATACTGAAAGACTGAATATATAGTACATACACACACACCAATAAAAATTGAAGCCAACTACATTGAATACATCAGTAAATGTAAATGGGCTTAACTCACTTTTTGAAATAAATAAAAACTGAGGTTGTCTAACAGCAAAGTCTAATACTGTATGTTGTGTACAGGCAATATACCTAAAGAAAAGACATTCAGAAGGTGAACAAAGATATAAAAGGTAGGGCTTACTATATTGATGTTTGACAAGGTAGAGTTCACACATAAAAGCATTGAAAGAGAAAGAACATTTTATGATACTAAAGGCTACAATCCACAGTGAAAATATAAAGTCATTAATGTTTATATTTGCAATAATATAGCAATGAAATTTATAAAACAGAAAAAGAAGAAAACATAGATAAAAATACGACAATAATAGGTGGTTATAACACACTTCTCTCAATCAAAGATAGATCAAGTGGATATATATATTAATAAGGATATAGAAGATCTAAATGACCTAATCATCAAGATACAGTTTATGGATAAATGTTCAATTCTGAATCCAGTTAATAGAGAATACACTTTGTTTATAAATGCATGTGAAACATTTACAAAAATTTACTATGTCTAAACAACAAAGAAAACCTCATTCAATTACAAAGAATAGAAAAATTACAAATAAAATTGAAAACAGAATTAACAGCATATTAAAAAATAATGCATCATTATCATGTAGGGTTTACTCCAAGAACACAAAGCTTATTTAATATTGGGAAATGCAGAGAAGTAAGGAAAATATAATTATCTCTGTACCTGCAGAAAACACGTGTGACAAAATTCAATGATCTTTCATTTTATAAAACCTTCAACAAAACAGGGATCTTGGATATTTTAAAAACATGGTCATTTACCTCAGTGTTAACACCTCTTACTTGAAGGAGAAATATAGTGTGTTTCCTTCTAAAAGTCAGAGTTGGGAATAAGACAATGATGCTCCCTACCTTCACCACAATTTTACGTTGTGTTATGGGTGTCAGCCAATGGAATTAGACAAAAGAAGGCAATTGGCAGTAAGGAACTGAAAAGGCAAGAATATCCTTATAGATTATATTGGACTGAATGTCTAGGAAAAAAGGTATCAACTGAAAAACTACTATAAATAATAAAATAATTTCATAGAGTGATAGATTATAAAATCAGCATACAAAAAGAAACAGTTTTTATGCATAAAAATTATATATATATTGGATTACTTTCCAGTTCTTTTCCAACTATATATATATATATATATATATATATGAAAAGAAGAAAAGAAGACTCCACTTATAATAGCAAATAAAGTAAAATAATAAGATAAAATAATAAGGTAAAATAAAAATAAGATAAAACAAAATGAAATGGAATGAAATGAAAAGAAGTAAAAGACAATAACTAGGTGTATATTTAACAAGACATATTAAAAAACTATATAAAGAGAATTTTTAAGCATCTCCCTCAAAATACAAAAGTAAACTTGAACAAATGGAAAGGCATACTATGTTCTTGGATAGGATGATTCAACATTATAAAGTTGTCAACTCTCTTTAAATTAGTTTATACATTTAATGTCATCGGGTTTTTAAATTTTTTATAATCAATTAGACAAGTTGAATAAAAGTCCACTTGGAATAACAAATAAGAATAGCCAAGAAAAGAACAAAATAGAGAATGGAGCTAGCACAAGCTGATAATAAAACACATTATAAAGAGAGTGATTTGTGTACATCAAAAAACCGTCAAACTCATGCATTGGAATAGAACATCCAGAAATAGATTCAGTTACATATGCAAATCAGTGGGGAAAGAGATGGACTTTTAAAAAAGTGTTGCTGTGAAAGCGGGATAGCCTTGTGCAAAAAGATAAAATTGGGTCCATTCTTCACACTGCACATCAAAATAAACTTTAAGTGTGTTGGAGATTTAAATGTAAAAAACAACACCCTACAAGTACCGGAGGAAAATACAGTGGACAAAACTTTTTCTGTGACTGAAACCTCAGAAGCAACAGTAGAAAAGATGGATACACAAACAACATAAATATAAACAAATTTTGCATGGCATAGAAGATCTACCGTGAGAAAAGCAAGACAAATATTTGAAATTTATGTTATGGACAAAAGATTCTGACATAAAATAAGCTTCTAAAAACAGAGGGGTAAAAGGCAAATAATTACCACTTAGAGGATCACAAGGAACAGCAGAATATATTCAGTGAGGCCATGGGGATACAGTCAGCAAAACCTGAATTGAGGAAAACTGTAAGAGAGGCAATCCAATATTCTCAACAACAAGCAATAACAACAAATAGCAATGGAGAAAAGGAGAGAAGAGACAGAACTTGAAGAAACATGTGAACCAAAAACAATGTAGGGACCTTATCTGAGTCTCACTTAGAAAAAAAAAAAAAACTCCTTGAAACACTAATAGGATATTCGATACTATTAAGGAATCGTTGTTAAACATTTTTAAGGTATGATCATGGTACTGCAGTGTTATTTTAAAAAAGAATCTTTTTCTTATATTTAAGAATATTTAGAGATATTTATGGATGAAATTGTCTTGGATGTGCTTCAAATAATCAGGGGAGTGGGGGAGCCACTTGGGGTACAGGTGAAACAAAAATGGTGGTAAGTTGGTAGTTGTAGAAACTGAGTATCGGATGCATGAGAGGTTATTATACTTCTTCTACGTTTGGTATGAATACATTTGAACGTTTTTAATAAATAATTTTAGAAAAATTAGGGAACGTCTCTTTTCTTAGAACACTGGTCAGACTTTAGGTTTAGAAGGTGTTAACCAAGCACATGACAACTTCTTCAAAACTCGTTTTGGAATTACTGAAATCCTAAACACACCATGCCAAATACTTTCCCTCTTATTTGACAAATCATTTGTATTTTAAAAGTAATTTAATTTAGATGTTTCTACTTAGCTCATTCAAATATTATCATATGAGAACTATTTGATGTTAATTTTCCACTCATCTCCCCCACCAAAAACTCAAATCAAAAGACAAACAACAAGTGCTTATCTTTTAAGTTGTGTTCTGTTTAAAATTTGAAGCTGTCATTTTGCCCAAATAGACAAAAACTGCCCCTTGGATGAACATGATCTCATTTATTGATTACTGCATAAGAAACCACCCCCAAACTTTGTGGCTTAAAACAACTATTTTATTGTATCTTGTAGTGCCTCTCTTCTGCTCTTGCCTGGTGTTTCTCATGTAATTTCTCATGCACTGGGGGCTGCCGCTGGGCTGGCCTGGGTGTCTCAGGCCTTGGAACTTCTCCATGTAGATTCCCTCCCTACAAGGTGTCTCAGCGTTCAGAGCCTGTCTCCAGGACCACTCTCTCCAGTAGCATGTCCTGGACTTCTGGCATGGCAAGGCTTCTGGAAGGAAGCAGAAGCTGCCAGGTCCTTCTTAATGTCTGGGCTCAGAAGTCCCAGAGTATTCTTTATTTTCTATCGCTCAAAGCAGTCTTGGGACCAGCCAAGATTCAAGGGGAGGGAAATAGACTCCATTTCTTGATGAGAGGAGCAGCATGTACATAGAAGGATTGTGGGAAACTATTTGGGGCCATCCTTTGGAAATGAGCTGCCACAATAGTTTATGTGAAAGTCAAAATGTGCCTACTTATCAGAGCCTACCTCCTATCAGCTTGGATTGTATATAGATCATAGCTCTCTCTCTGTAATACGTGTATATATAACTACAATACATTATATATATGTAAGACATCAAGTATGCTTTCGTGCTAGCTGAGCCAGGTGAGCCCATATGAATGACACATAGCCTCATTTTTGCTTGCAAGGAAAAATTACACGTTATAGAAAGTGTGTGTAAGGACCTGGATGAGGGTTTAAGAGAGCACACAGGCTATATTTGAGAACTAGTCAAACTACTACGTAACCCACAGAGATGGGAACAATTTCTAACCATTTTCTTGTGACCGACTTGATCCATGACTTGTCTTGGGGGAGAATGCTTTATCTTTGCTTTAGGCATTCCTTCTCTGACGTGTCTTTTCAGTTGTGGGGACTATGATTTTAAATCCACCAAATGCAAGGAAACAATAGACGTCTTTCTTAGCTACTTGTAAAAGGTCATATGGAAAATGAGCATGTGCAGAGTGCTTCCAACTAGACATGCAAACACATGAATAAATGAACACATTTAGGCCATTGTTTGTCAGTGTTAACCCTTTGCTTACACAGAAAGAAGAAGATTGTTTTCTTATCTTCAGGAGATTTTAAATTCAATTTGTGTGAAGTAGAAAACAGAAGTGAATCACTGAAATTTTCACTTGATCTGTTAGTGCTGGGAGCTCTGGAGAGACCCCATACGGAGATGGTGCCTGAGTCCAGGAAGAGGGAAGACACTAAATTGTTAGGGTCTTTCCTCTCAGTGTCAGGACAATAAGCAGACCAGAGCTGCAGGAAAACCTTTAAAGGCCTCTAGCTCTATAAGGATTGTGCCCCTCTAACACAAGTTGAAAGAAAAATAGCAGTACTCTGTAAATAAGTAGAAGATAGTAGGAGATATTCTGACTTTTATCTGATTTTACATCTGATTATTTTGAGTTTTTGTAAAAAAAATTGAATACCAAATTCTTTCAAAGTTTTTTTGTTTCTCATAATTTAGTGTTCTTGCTTTATTGGGACCTAGATACTTGCATTGCCTTGGGGCACGGTAGCACCAGCTCTGATCCGTCTTCTCAGGAAGCCCATGTAATTAGTTGTCAGGAGAACTAGTAGCATAGTCTGCTCACCGATGTAGTTTATTGACTGATACGTCTACACTGATCTAGAGTACTGTTTATTTTGGTTGGAATACAGCTGCTTTGGGGAGAAACTGGTAAGGTTAGATCACCCTCAGTTTTCTGGAAAATATTTTATTATAATAGACCTAGCCATACATGGGAGGACTATAAGACCTCATGGATCATCTGCGGGGTGGGGAGAAAATTCTGGCCTTCAATGCCATTATTTCCAGAAGCAGACATAAAGACACTTTAATCCATTTCTCACAATGTAGGTTTCTAAATTTGTAAAATTCAGCTTTATGATTGCCATGCATAAATAAGAAGGGGCTTGAATATATGTTTGCTGTAGAAAACCTTTTTGTAAAAAAAAAAAATGCAACTAGCAGAGTTAAACAAACGTTTTGGCAGCTTTATTGAGCACATACGCAAAAAGGGGTTTGCTTCTCCTGTAAAGGGATACAGGAAAATCAAAGCCCTCTGACCTATGTGTGAGATGCATGCATGAGAATAAATAATAATAAAAAGGTTAAAAAACCTCAGCATGTCTATCAGGATGGAACAAAAAAGCAAACATGCATTGTACATAAATCATGTCTGAAAGGCTGAGAACTTGGGCAATCTGAATTAAATTTGATGAAAATAGTGCATGGAATTGATGATTTCATTTGGAGTGCACAAGTCATTTTTCTGCTTATATTTTTTTCTCTTCTCTTCTTTCATTCCCTCCTTCCCTGTCCAAGTACCCCTCCTCCCCTCTACTTCCAAAAGAAGAGAACACTGTTCTCAGAACTCTCTCAGGCTTTCTTAATTGAAAGCAATGATTCTGAGTCACTCCTTTATATTAAGTGAAACACTCTTGCATGAATCTCCAGGGATGAAGTGATTAACACAGCAAGAAGCCGGCAGACTCCGGTTGTCCCTGCAAGTGGTGGAAAGAATCAATACAATTTTGCAAAGATAACAGTGAAAGAATGGTATTTTCTTTCAAAACATGTCCCTCTCTGAAACATCAGTGCAGACATATGTCAAGATAGAAACCGGATCATATTTCTAACAGTTGAAGACTCAGATTTCGTCAAAGAAGACTGTTTGTTCTCATGCCCAAACCGTATTCTACACTGTCCCCTTGTCTGGACTATAATGGAATATAACATTAACTTCGGACAGTGGAGGCTTAGTTGGTGCCAACCTTGCTAATGAACATGTGGTTTCAATAATCACGTGGCTACTTGCATGTTAGGTGGCAAGGTGCCAGGTCCTTAATGTCGAGGGGGCAACCGATGTAACAAGTACCATCTCCTGATATGATTGCATTTCCAAAAATGCTCTGGGCCCAGACGGAGACTCCACAAATTGGGGGTGTCACTCAGTATCAGGGAGTTTAAGGCACTAAAGATGAGGAGGAGCTGTGCACATGGCTCTGAGAACCTGAAGCATCCCAGAGTGTTGTCGATAATGGAATGGATTACACTGCAGTGTGGAAACACTCAGCCTGGCCCAGGAGGACGGTGGGAGGAGAAGGGATTAGAATCGCTCCCTGCTTCAAGTTGCTGGTGTTCTGGACTCTGGGATTTGAGGGTCTGAAAGCTAGAAGACAGTGAAATGAATTACAGTTTAATGATATTCCCTCTACACTGACAAAATGGATTCAATTACATAATGGTAGCATTAAATGTTATTAAGAAGGGATCCAGAGTCTTGAGGCCAGACTCTCAGAAAATCACGATAAGCTGCTTAAAACAGCTGAAATAGCACATTTATAGGCTTTCCAGTCCTGGGTTTGTTGAAGAGGAAAAGAGTTAGGTTTGCCCAAACATTCTGCAGTGCTGGTCTGTTATCAGGACCTTTTGTACATGGAGAGGGAGTGTTAGGGTATATCTGATTTGATTATTCTATCTTCAAGTCCACTCCCCCACCCCAAGAAATGCGTTTGTGACATGCAGAGCTAAATGGCTTGCCCCAGGCCTTGGTGATAGGGTTGTGATTTTTCTTGGGGGCAGGACCCCTTCTGTATGGTGACTGGATTTGTAGAGAATGGATTGTTTTTCTTCAATTCTATCTTCTTCTTTGAATTAAAGATCTTTTATTTTTGTTTCACTTTTTAAATTTGCAAGCTGTAAAATCCACTCCGTAATGTACAGATTCGACAAATACATAGTCATGTATTGACCACCACAATCCATATACAGAGTTCCATCACTTCAAAAAAAAGTCTTCATGCTGCTTGTTTGTGTCAGTTTTCCACCTTCCTTCCAAAGGCTGCCAGCCACTGAGCTGTTCTCCATCCTATGGTTTCACCTTTTCCTGAATATCGTGTGAAGGGAATCTATAGTATGTCATCTTTTGGGTATGACTCTTTTCTCTTAGCAAAATCCATTTGAGTTTCCTCCGTTTTGTTCCATATATCGGTGGATTATTCCTTTTTATTGCTGAGTAGCATACCTTTATGTGAATGTACCACAGTTTATCCTTCACTCATGAGACATTTGTGCCGTTTCCAGGTTTGAGTGATTGTGAATTAAGCAGCTATAAACATTTGTGTACAGGTTTTTGTGTGAACATAGGTTTTTACGTCCCTTGGGTAGAATCCTGAGAGTGAGCTTGCTGGGTCATGTGGTCAGTATAGGTTTAACTTCGTAAAAAATGGCTAAATGGTTTTCCAAAGGGGCTATAACATTTTGCTTCCACACCAGCAAAATATGAGAGTTCCAGATGTTCTGCATCCTCACCAACTCCTGGTACTGTCAGTTTGGTTTTTTAAATTTAAATAATTTAAATTAAGTAATTTAATTTAAATAATTTAAATTAAGTAATTTAATTTAAATAATTGGATGGCTCAGTCGATTAAGTGTCCAACTCTTGATTTTGGCTCAGGTCATGATCTCAGGGTCATGATCTCAGGATCTCACGCTGGGCATGGAGCTGGCTTAAGATTCTATCTCTCCCTCTCCCTTTGCCCTTTCACACACTCTCTCTGTCTCTCTCAATCAATCAATTTTGTAGGTAAGTAGTGGTATCTCATTGTGGTTTTAATTTGGATCTTTCTAATGACTAATGATGTGAACACCTTTTCATGTGCTAATTTGCCATCTGTGTATCGTTTTTTGGGAAGTGTTTGTTCAAATCTTTCATCAATTTTTAAACTGAGTTGTTTTGAGAGTTCTTTATATATTCTTGATACAAGTCCTTTGTCACGGGATGCCTGGGTGGCTCAGTAGGTTAAACGTCTGCCTTTGGCTCAGGTCATGGTCCCAAGGTCCTGGGATCGAGCCCCGCATCGGGCTCCCTGCTCAGCGGGAAGACTGCTTCTCCCTCTCCCGCTCCCCCTGCTGTGTTCCCTCTCTCGCTGTGTCTCTCTCTGTCAAATAAAGATATAAAATCTTGAAAAAAAAATAAGTCCTTTGTCAGATATATTATTTGTAAATATTTTCTCTCAGTATTTGACTTGTCTTTTAATTCCCTTATAGTATCTTTTAAAGAGCAAAAGTTCTTAATTTATATAGATCTATTCTCTTACAGATTGTCCTTTTTGCGGTATATCTAAGAATTCATTGGTTAACACAGGTTACATAGATTTCTCCTATGTTTTCTTCTAGGAATTTTCTAGTTTTATCTTTTACATTAGATCAATTTCAAGTTATTTTTGCATAGAGTGCAAGGTATGTGTTAAGGTTCTTTTACTGCATATATATGCATTTGTATATATGTATATATACACACATCTCTCTAATGCGATTTGCTGAAAATACTATTTTTTATCCATGGAATTGCCTTTGCACCTTTATGAGGAATTAGTTGACTGTATTTGCATGTGCATATTTTTTTTTCCTGGACTCTATTCTGTCTCACTGATCTGTATATCTATCCTTTTATAAATGCAAAGGTTTTTTTTTTTTAAACTGAGGTTTTATAATAAGCTTTGAGAACATATAGCGTGAGTTCTTGAACTCTGTTTTTTCTTTTTCAGAATTGTTTTGGCTATTTGGTGTTTATAAAAAAATCTTTTTGAGATATTGATAGAGTTTGCATGGTATCTATAGACAAATTTGGGGAGAATTGACATCTTAACAATATTGAATCTTCCAGTTTATGAACATGGTGTATCTCTCCATTTACCTAGGACTTTGCTTTTTTCATCTGTGTTTTGTAATTTTTAGCATACCTATTCTGCATGTATTTTGTTAGCTTTATACCTAAGTATTTTGGGGAGGTGTTGTAAATGGTATTATTTTATATATTTTTAATTTCATTTATTCATTGCTTGTATACAGAAATATACAGATGGACATTGGGGAGGGTATGTGCTATGGTGAGTGCTGTGAATTGTGTAAGACTGTTGAATCACAGACCTGTACCTCTGAAACAAGTAATACATTATATGTTAATAAAAAAAAGAAATATACAGTGGATTTTTGTATATTGATTTTTATCCTACAACCTTACTAAACTATTAGTTTCGGAAACACTTTTTTTTTTTTTGTAGATTCCGTGTTTCTCCTTAGACAAACATTTGAGCTGCAAAGAGGGAGTTTCATTTCTTTCTTTCTAATCTGAATGCCCTTCTTTTATTTTTTTCTTTCCTTATTGCATTTGCTGGAATTTGTGGTGTGATGTTGGTTGAGAGTAGTGAGAGAGGACATCCTTGCCTTGGTCCCAGTCTTTTCATCTATTAAGATGATCATATTATTTTCTTCTCTACTTTGTAATATGGTGAATTATATTGATTGATATTTGAATGTTGAACCAGCCTTACATTTTGGGGACAAACCCTACTTTGTCGTGATGTACTATCTTTTAAAATATATTTTTATAGATTGTCCCCTTAAATTTGCTAATACTTTTACAGGATTTTTGTGACTATGTTTATATAAGGATTTAATGCTAACATTTTTCTCTAAGCACTGCTTTAGATGCATTCCACAAATTTTTATATTCTGCTTTTTAATTTTCATTCAGTACAAAATATTTTAAAATTGACCTTGAGAACTTCTCTTTGACCCATGCATTATTTAGAAGTGGATTTACAGATACCATTTTGTTACTAATTTTTGAGGATTTACAGATACCATTTTGTTACTAATTTTTAAATTTAACTTCAGTATGGTAAAAGAACACTCTTGGTATGATGTCTTTTCTTTTAAATTTGGCAAAGTTTGTCAATGGAGTAGAATATTATCTAATTGAATATTATAAGCGCACTTGAAGGGAATATGTATAATGTTATTGTTGAGGGTAATATTCTACAAATATCACTTAGGTCAAGTTGGTTGATAGTAATGATCAGGATTTTAGTCTACTTGTTCTATCAATTACAGAAAGAAGAATGTTGAAATTTCCACTGCTATTGTGGATTTCTCATTTATGTTCCATAAATTTTTGCCTCAAGAATTTTGAAGCTCTGTTGTTAAATGAATACACATTTAGGATTATTATATCTTCTTGGAGAATTTATTCCTTTGTTCAGAGGTTATTTTCTCTTTTTCCTTGGTAATATTCCTTTTGTAGAATACTTCATTTTATATTAATTGAGTATGCCAGGTTTTCTTTTAATTATTGTTGGTATAATATACATTTTTCTATTCTTTTACTTTAAATAAAAGGAAAAATAAAAAAAAGTAATACCAAAATACTTAGATATTACTTTAAATTAATCTTTATATTTAAATTGAATTTCTGGTAGACAGCATATAAATTAGGTCTTGCTTTTTTATCCGACCTGACAATCTCTGTCTTTTCATTATTTTGTTGTGATTGTTTATATTTAATATTATTGTTAATATGATTGGATTAACATCTGTCCACTCACTTACTGTTTTCTATTTGTTCTATCTGTTCTTTGTTTATTTTGCCCTTTTCAGCCTTTTTGGGGGATAATTTAATTTATTATTTCATCTTATCTTCAATATTGGCTTATTATTTATACCTCTTTCTTATTTTTACTTTTTGTGCTTGTCCTAGTTACAACATGAGCCTTTGATTAATCTGAGTTTACCTTCAAATAATAATATATTTCTTCACATGTAGCATAAGGACCTTATAACAGTATATTCCCAATTTCTCCATCCCATACCTTATGCTCTGCATTTTAGTTTTGCTATGCTATAAGCATACAATACATTGATAGTATTTTTTGCTTCACACAGTCATCTTTTAGAACACTTACTAGCATGAAAATACATTTAAAAACCTTTATTCATTCTCTTTACCGCCCTCTTCATTTGTTTGTGTAGATCCAACTTTCTGTCTGATAATATAGTCCTTCTGCCTGAAAGAATTTCCTTGAATATTTCTTATAGTACAGGTCTACTGGCAATGAATTCTCTCAGTTTAAAAACAAAATCTTTATTTTTCCTTCGTTTAAAAAAATGTTTTCTGGGTACAGAATTCTGGGTTGACTTTTAAAAAATATCTTCACTTTAAAGATATCATTCTATTTTTTTTCTGGCTTTCATAGTTTTGGATGAGAAGTTTGTTCTTATCTGTGTTCCTCTGTAGGTAATATGTCTTTAGCTTTATCTTGTTTCTAATAAAATTTATTTTTAGAGCAGTTTTAGATTTAAGAAAAATTGTGACTTGTGGAACAGTTTCAATATACACCATACCCAGTTTCCTTTATTATTAATATCTCATGTTAGTATGATAGATCTGTTACAATTAATGAAACAATATTTATAGGTTAGTATTAACTAAAGTCCATACTTATTCAGATTTTCTTAGTTTTTACCTTTTGTCCTTTTTGTGTTTCAGGATCCCATCTAAAATACCATGTTATATATTTAGTCATCATGTTTCCTTACTCTCCTCTTGTTTGTGACAGTTTTCAGAATTTTCTTGTTATTGATGATCTTGATAGTTTTAAAGAGTATTGGTCAGGTATTTTTTAGAATTTCTCCTGATTTGGATTTGTCTAATATTTTTCTCATGGTTAGACTGGGTTTATGGAGTTTTGGGAGGGAGACTGCAAAGGTAAAGTGACATTTTTGTCCCATCATATCAAGGGTACCTGTTTTCAACATGATGAATCACTGTTGAGCTTGAGCATCTGGCTGAGGTAGTGTTTGTTAGGTTTTTCCACTGTAAAGTTATTCCCTTCTTTTTGAACTTTTTGGAAGGATGTGAGTATGCAAAGCCCATTCTTAAGGAGTGGGGAGTTATGCTCTCCCTCCGTTAAGGGGGAGTATCTGCATAAATTATTTGGAATTCTTCTACAAGGGAGATTTATCTTTTCTTCTCCAGTTTTTCTTTATTCAGCTATTTATTTATAGTGTTAATGTATCATTTATTTTTGTCTGCCTTCAACATTTTCTTCTCCTTTCTTTGTGTTTTGACAGTTTTTGTTTGTTTTTTGTTTTTTTGGCCGTTTGAATAAAGTATGTCTAGGGTTTGTTTGTTTTGCAGTGTATCATGTGTATCCTTTTTGATGTTCTCTGTGTTTCTTGGATCTGTAGTTTGGTATTCATCATTAATTTTGGAAAATTCTTAGTTTTTATACCTTCAAATGTTATATCTGCCTTATTCCTTCTCTCTTATAAGATTTCAGTTAAACATATCTTAGACATATATCATTGTCCTACATCCTTTGGATGTTCCATTCTGCTTTTTTCACCCTTGTTTTCTTTTTGTGTTTCAATTTGGATAATTTATATTGAACTATATTCAGGTTTACTGATTCTTTCCTTGACTGTGTCAAAGCAACTGATGAACCACTCCATGGCATCCTTCATCTCTGTAACTGTGTTTTTTATTTCTAGCATCTCTGAACCTCCTTTGTTGTTTTCATTTGTCTGCTGAAATTACTTGTCTGCTGCTGCATATTGTCTCCCTTACATATTAGAGCCTTTAATATATTAATTATAGTTATTTTAAATTTCCTGTCTTACGGTTTCAACCTTTGTGTCATATCTGAGTCTGGTTGTATTTATTTACTCTAAACAGTGTGTTGTTTCTTCTTGCTTTATTTTTGTATGTTTGTAATTTTTTGTTGAAAGCTGGACATCTTCTGTAGGACAGTAGATCCTAAAGTGTGGTTTTTATGCCTGGGGAAAAAAAAAACATTTCTTTCTGCTGGGCCTTAATGTGGATTATTGGTCAATCTAGTCAGGAATTGAGCTGGTATTGGGGATTGTTGTTGCTATAGTTACTTACAGTGCATCATAGATTTCAAATTTCTCTAGTAACACTTTGTGTTTAGGGTGGAGGTTGGTTTACCATAGGTTTTTTCTCAATTTCCATTCTCAACTTTAACTTTTTCCTTTGCACTATGCTTCAGAGGGAGTCTCTTTCCATATTTACATGATTCTTCCGCACTGTGCTTATTACTTGATGCTTGTTAGCCTGGTGATGTGGAGTCAGGAGTACATTCTCTGTTGTTCTCATTAAACTTGTTTTCGGCAGTCACTGTGTCCCTGAAGAACTTTTTCTACATATTTTTTTTATTTTTAATTTTTTTACTTTAAAAAGTATGGTATCTATTCTTAAGGATCCAGGGAAAAGTAAGGAGGTGTCTTGATGCAGTTTAATTCAAAAATATGCCAACTATATGCCAGATAGAGTGCTAAATGCTTGAGATGCAAATGTAACTATGACTTGTCTCATCCTATTCAGAAGCTCTGTAGTAAGAACTACAAACTGGTAAACATTATAACCTAGTCTGTATCATGGTAGGAGTAGGCCCTAGATGTTTTGAAATACAACTAAGGCCTTTTTAGCTTATGGTGAAGTTCAGGGAATTCTTCCTGGGGCAAATCTAGGCAAATCACCATTTCTCTAGGACATCTTACCTTGTGTTCCTTCAGGTAGGTGACAGTGGGTTTGGGATGAG
Organism: Zalophus californianus; assembly: GCF_009762305.2. Taxonomy (NCBI): domain Eukaryota; kingdom Metazoa; phylum Chordata; class Mammalia; order Carnivora; family Otariidae; genus Zalophus; species Zalophus californianus. The sequence goes on from NC_045597.1 coordinate 60,130,046, forward strand.
AGAGGGAAAGACATGTGAAACTGAAGTAAGGATGCAGGAGGTAGATGAAGAAACTATGGAAAAATACAGCACCTTCTGGAAGTCACAGTCTCTGCATTACTTCAGGTATCTTCATGGTGTCATCAAGAAAAATCAAAATTTTTTTGCTTCAGACAAATCTGGCTTTCTCACCTACAACCTGGAAATTACCTTCCTCCTAAGGGTCAATTTCCTTATGTATAAAATGGTAAAGGTGTTTCCTATTTCACAGGATTGCTGTGAACATTATGTGAAGCACCAGGCTTCTAGACAAAGATCCATAATGAGTATCTATTATTTGCTGTCATTGTCATTTCCAGCCACTAAATTAAATGTTTTAAAATTCTTTAGGTAACTAATGGGGAGCTCACTCCAGGGTGTTCTAAGGAGTCTACTTGGAAGTGAGAAGCATCTGTTTTTCCTATAGAAGTTCTTCCCCAAATGGCTGATTCTGTGCTAATGGTGAAGAAGCAGCTTGAAAATAAGATCCCATAAAAGTATATTTAAAAATTCAGCTCCTGTGGTCATCTCTTCCAAGAGCTTAAATCTCAGAATTTTATCCTGTGAGTATATAGACGCCACAGAGTTCATAACCCTGCAGTGTCTTGGCCATGTGTACCCATCTGGTACATTCAGCCACCAAACTGGAATATGATATTGTGTTTTCTGGACAGGATTAAGAGTGAGTTCTCTTAGGCTCAAATGACCCCTGCAATCAGGGGCAAGAGGGCTGTAATTGACATGTCACTCAACAAACATACTAAGAATAATAGAAACAGAGATGACTACTTTGCCTTGTGGTGAATGCCCTCCTTTGGGGGATTAGCAAGATGGTTAGAGGATGAGCAGAAGGCAGCACTAGCTTTCTTAGCCCTGCTTCTTCCTTTAGCATATAATATAGTTTGCTTTAGGAACTAAACACCAGTGATGTGGCCATGACAACTTCTTCCTTAGAAAACCAAGATTTGTCTTCTTCACAAATAGAGACTATATGATTATGGAAGCTGGGTGGATGAGGGGTACTTCTGTGCCAGTCTTCATTCATTCATTTATTCCTTCATCTGAAATGTATCCAATGCTTTGTTTATGATTAGTTGAACTTCAAGGAATAAGGCTGGATTTTTCTACTTCTCTAATGAAGTTTATAGTCTGCTGGAGGGACAAAGCTACTAATCAAATAATCGCAAAGATAAATGTATTTCAGAGATAATTACTCTGAAGGAGAATTATCTGATTTGGGGGTTCTGGGAAGTCTTCCCCAAAGGAGATAGTTTCTGAACTAGGTGAGCTGGTCAGGGATGGGGTAAAGAATATAGAAAGAAGCACACAACAGGTAATTGGAGCAGCATGCACAAGGGTCCTGGGGATAAAGGGAATGGCAAATTTGATGAACAGAAAGAAGAGCAGTGAAAATGTAGAGTGAGGGAGGAGGGTGGTGCAAAATAAATCTGGAAAGGGGGGCAGAGGTCAGGCCAGCAGGGCTTTATAAGGCATTTGCAAGTTGTCGCTCAAAGGGCTAGGGAAACCACTGAAGAGTTTTAAGTGAGGTAGGGTTGGGAGGGGGTGACCATGGTCTAATTTGAAAAGATCACAAAGGCTGCAGGGTGGAGAATAGATTGGGAGGACAGCAAAAGTAAATGTGGGAAGACTAGCTAGGAGATATGAGGATGGTTTCTCTTTTCCTTTATAGAAGGGAGAAACTTGAATAAGTATAAATGTCAATGGGAAAGATTCAAGTGAGAGGAAACGCAGAATATAAAGGAGAGAGTAAAGATAGTGAAAGGTACCTGAAAAGGCCAATATAATAATTGGAACAATTTGTCTTAGAAAGGAGAAGGACTAATTCTACTCTAACTGAAGAGGAGAAAGAGAGGATGGGTAGATGTAAGGAGTTCACCATGGCATCTTCTGTCTTATGGCTTTCTTTGTGAAGTAGGAAGTGAGGCCATTTGTTACAAGGGAGAGGGAAGGTGGGGATATAAAGGCAAATTAGAGATCCAAGGGGGGTGGGGAAAATTTGAAATACTTACTCGAAAGTGGGAAAGAGAACTAATTTAGATGCATGTAGGAATCTTGCTAAGATGTGTTGAGGACACATTCATTTTGATGTTCATAACTTCACCATGATGTCCATATGCTCCATATGTCACTTTTTCCATCAATACTTGTCTGGGCTCAGGCATGGAGGGAAGAAGTTGGGTTCAGATAAGATTGGCATTTTGTTAGCAGCTGCTGATATAAATGTAAATAAAAAGGAAGGAGTTTAAGCACTGGCAAATATCTTATTGAAATATGTTCTTGAAACTGTAACATGAAATTCAGGTTGGAAAAGAAGGATTTGAAAAATAAGGCTGATAGATTGGGAGGAAGTAGAAGGGTCAGTAGAAAGGAGATCCTAAAGAGATTAAAGAATATTTGTAATCTAAGGAGCCAAAGCTGCAAGCTGGATGGAAAGGAGTTAGTAGGAACATGATTTAATGATTTTGATTGTAGAGAGGTTTTGGGTGATGACCAGTATTAGGGTAATTCTGGGATATGCATATTTTTATGTTTCTGTTTCTTCTGGGCTTTCCAAGCAAAGAACACTAGTAAACTTGGTTAAATGATGATTGAATAACAAAAATACCGTAGAAGCTAGAGATAGTGTATTATTTTAGAGAGACTTAAGAGACTTACATTCCATGGAGTCACATGCTTACATTTCTGGGTAGTAAAAACTCAAGGCCTTTCCCACAAATTCTCAGAGAGGATTTGTTCACATTCCAGAGTAAAAATCTCTTTCTCTCTTTTTCTTTCCAAAAGGGTGGAGGGGTAGATGTGTCAGCCACCCTATGTAAGCTTATCATTTTAGGGACCTTCTCCTGTACACAACCTTGCTGTATGCATGGGGTACTTCTTTTTGGCTCTCATTATGTCACCTTTGGGGATTGGGGCTCAGGGAGCTGGCGCTAAGATGCTTTGTGAGTAATAAACATGATGTTCTCTAATCCAGAGAACTTGTGTTTCCTGGCAGAGAAAACTGTGATCGAGGTCACAAAATCTTTGATGACTAAAAGGAATATTAGAGAGATCAGTAGAGGGTAGCATTAAGATGGTGGAGAGAATGGTATAAACAAATGATCGAGTCTCAAAAATTAATTATCAATTCATACAATTAACAGTTTTTATAAGAAGCTAATAGACTGGAAACAGCAATGGGAGCAAAGAAGATGCTGATCCTACAAATACATGCAGTATAAGAAGATAACAGCTGCAATTTAAGAGGGCTGCAGGAGAAACGGTATCTTCAAGAGAAAGATATGCCAGTAGAAAGTAGATCAAGGGCATATGGAAATATGATGAAAAAACAGTTCTAGAGGTCCTGGTTAAAGGTTCTGGGAAATGAAGTGTTAGGGTTGGAACAGACAAGGAAGGATCATTGGGATGGTGTTCTGATATAGGATTGATGCAAGGTAGGCTTATTCTTTGTGGTTTTGATGATGGTGGGACTATGTCCATGGGATCATCTCTTCCCACAGTTATAATCTCATTTACCTGTCCTCCTGTGGTACTAGACCCAGCGGTGGACATTGTTCCAGGGCTTCCAGTGTACAGCCTGACATTTTATAGGCTAAAATCCCTGAACCATGTTCAGCATGGGGTGATTTTTCCAGAAATGTCAACATAAACAAACTTCAAAAAATGGATATTCCATGTCCTCAGGTCAGGAAAATACTTATGATAGAGGGTGGGTTTGTTATTTCACAAAAATGGAGCTGAGATTGAGAAGTCATCTTCAGAAGAGTTAAGTTAATATCCTAGGATGCAGGTTAAAAAACAACCACTTCTTGGAAGGCTTATAAAATTCTTGCAATTTAACAACTTTCTTGCGTTTACTAAAAACCATTTCCACTCCTACCCAAGTCTGTTCCTTCCTTGTCAGCTCCCAACTCATGACACTGAAAGTAAAGAATTCTATGCTTTGCTTATAGGGCTCATACATGGACAAGTTAGAGCTGGAAAAAAAGCAGAGTACATTTGGTCATTGAAGGACTTCATTTCCAGAGGGCGTTAGTTTCCAGACTGAGATCAACGAAGCAAACTTCAGAAGAGTAAAGTGGCCAACACAGTTCGATGCTCCTGGAGGACCTAGGCACCCTCATAAATATGAGTCCTGAAACTGCCATGAACCACCCAAAGTGGCTTTCTGTAGTAAAATTAATCTCAGAAGACCTGGGACTGCCCCCTGGTTCTTCCTTCTGTATCTCATATCTAATGTAGATGAGTATTTTTCAACTATTTCCTAAATTCAACTAAGTTCTGAATTCTACAAGAAAACTAAGAAGTTGGATGAGGCCAAACTGGCCAGCCATTGGAACGTACTGTTTGAGAGAGAAACTGGCCCTGTGGCTAGGTCTTTATTCCATGAGTATGAGGAACTACAATGAAAGGAAACAGTTTCAATTCTTTTTAAAAAACCAACCTCTTTTTCTAATTAGGAAAATGATACATGTTCTATAAAAATTTAAAAATAGGGATTAAATCATAAAAAGAAATTGTAATTACTTATAGTTTCATATTCTGGGGATAACTGGTATTAACATTTTGTTGCACAGTGTGTTCTCCTATAACATGAGTTACTTTAATGCCAATTAACTCGTATGTGATTAATAAATAGGGAAATGTGTCCATATATGGTAGAAATCTTATAGCCTTATATGAGATTTTTTTTCCCATCACCTTAACATGTTGAAGAGATTAAGAGTGAGCTATTTTAAAATAATAAAAAAAGCCTTATCAGTATACTTCAAGAAAAAAACCTGAAGTATAATAAAAATTATTCACAATGCTCATACATTCTTTAATGAATTTCAATATTTTAAATGTATTTTTAAGTTTTGATGAGACCAGAATCTATTATAAGCAAATACCCTGAAGGACTTAACTCTTGAGGTAGGAATCATGAGTCCCAGTATTTAAAGCTGAAAAAGATCATCTATTTGTGATGCTGGGTCAAATGCCTGAGAAGACTCAAGTGTGCTATTGTTTTGATTATTTTTGTTAGAAAATTCTGTAGATTTTGAGAGGGCTGTCTGGACTATATTTTTACTGATAAGCCTTATTATTGCCAGTGCTTGATTTTTCAGAACTCAAGGATTTTCAAGACTGACTATATGGATTTATAACTGATTGCCTGTGTATCTTCCAGTCTTTTTAATTGAATACATAGTTTTCCTTTGATCATAAAAATGTCATTTTTTTATAAAATGTCATTTTTTTCTTTTAAAGTATGGTTGGTATTGTTGTAACTAAAGTAACAAGGAACATACTGCCTTCCGTGTAACGGTAGTCTTTTGAGTTTAACACACATATCTATGTGTATGTATATACATATATACATACACATATAAGTATTATATATAGACACACATGTTTATATGTAAATGTAGTAGGTTCTAAAATTTAAATTTAAACACACACATACATATATATATGTGTGTATAATAAATGTATGTCGTTGGTAGTTGGTTTTAAACTTTAATCTTATTTCAAATTATCTCTGAAATATCCAAAAGCAAAAATTACCTACAATTCCAGCACATTTTTGAATTTATATATAAAAAAAAAATCTCACTTCCATCCATTTCAATCCTTAGAAATAACCATTATAGCAGTTTGGAGTATACAGTCTCGAGTAATTTTTCCTATGCTTATAGAGATATATTCATACATATATCTACCCTATACCAATCTGTATCTATTTCTCTGTTGATAAACATAGGAAATCTATCTGTCTGTCTATCTATCATCTATCTATCTGTTTCTTTTAATCAAAATGGAATCATGCTATATTAAATACTTAAATAACAAGTATATTAAATACTTATTTTTCTCACTTAAAGTCATATTACATACAGGCTTTATTCCAGATAACACTAGTCCTTTCCTTCATCCTCCAGTAACATTATCCTCACTCTCAAGAACTTCTGGCCTCCTCCCATTGCCTGATTCAAAGTCAAAGTCACCTGTTTTGGATTTTGTTATGGCCGCTTAACTGACCAAGCCACCCAGGTGCCCCAAGGATATTAATTATTAAATAAATAAAAAGGATTTGTGTTTACCATCCATACAAACTTAATAGTGAACAATGGGGCTTAGGTGAGAAGTGGGTCAATAGGATAAGAAGCTGATTTTTACCATTTCATTTATTTACAAAAATAAGGCAGTTGTATGTTCATTGTAGGAAATATCAATGGTATCTAAAGTGTCACTATTCAAAAATACTAATATTTTGGCAACTTTTCTTCTTCTCTTTTCAATGTATAATTATTACTTACTTTACAATTTGTAAAATTGTATATATATATATATAATTTAATACCCCACTCTTTTCATGCAAGTTCAAATTTTTCATATCATAAATTCTTGCAATACATCATTTTAAATGACTCTATAATACCAAGTGTACATATCACAGTTTTTCTATCATTATTGGAAAAATAATGTTTGCTATTAAACCTTTTGAATACAAGTTTTATTTATCATTTTTTGAATTGTTTCCTTAGGGATGCCTAAATACATTTTTCAACATGTTTGCTAATGACTTGTATTGGCTCTCAAGGACTGTATTATTTACATATTTACTTCTGTTTACTATTCTACTGCATTGTTTAAATATTAATCATTTAACTTAGTGTCTATGATATTTTTTCACAGTTTGTGGAGTAATTTTTCCTATATTTTTTAAAGATTTAATCTATTTATTTGTTTATTTCAGAGGGGGAGAGAATGAGTGCATGGGGGAGGGGCAGAGGGAGAGGGAGAGAGAGTCTCAAGCGGACTCCGAGCTGAGTGTGCAGCCGGATGCAGGGCTTGATCTCACCACCCTGAGACCATGACCTGAGCTGAAACCAAAAGCTGGATGCTCAACTGTCTTTGCCCAGGTGCCCCACTCAAGGTTTAAATATTGATTAGTTTTTTTTTTAATGTATACAGAAAATTTTCATTTTAATATGTAAAATCTGCGGGTCTCCTACTTTGTGATTTCTACTCCCTGATTTAAAGATTTTAGATTCAAAGATGTAGAAAAACTATTAGAGCACAAAGCTGATTTATAAACATTAAAATAGACTGCCAAGGTTCTCCCTCTCTTGTACCATGTTGAGGGAGAAGGGAAGATGGCATATGGAACTGGCATGAGGGCCTTTACAATCAGAGCAACCCAAGCAAGAGAGAGTGATGTTGATTCTTAGAAGGTCTCAGGATAATGATTAGCACGCCGAGGTTAGTGGCTGTGGGTGGATAAGGAGTGGCAAAGTGCAGTGACACCTGGTTATGCTGCAAATGATGACTATTCAGCCATTCTATTCTGTCTCTCCTTTCTTACCCAGGGTTGACTCTGAACCTGTCTTATTCTTGCCCTCAGCTGTGTGGTATTGCTATAGTGTCTGTAACACCAGCCGCAGCTGGGAATTAGCCACTAGGAATACCAGCTTCTTTTTGTTTCTCATAGGTTCAAGAAGTGGGCACTCACTTATTACTGACTACCTTAGTAGGTGCCAGCTATTTACTATGAGGGGCAAAACAGACAAGGTGGAAAGAAATAGTCAGATTCAAGATATGTTTTAAAGGTATAGGTGAGAGGATTTGCTGAAGGACTGGATGAAGTGTATGAGCAAGAGAGAAGCAAAGATGCCCCAGGGCTTTTGCCATGAGACACTGGAGTAAGGAATTGCCATATACTGAGATGGGACAGACAGCAGAAAAAGAAGGTTCAGGAGGTGGACATCAAGAGATCAGGTTTGGGCGAATTAAGTTTGATATGCTGTGAGACATCCAAATGGAGATGGACAAGTCCAAATGAAGATTATGGAGCAGGCTGCAGCTCAGAAGAAATACAGGCTGGAGACTTGTTAACAAATAGGTGTATGGGATCACCAAGGGGTCAGGGTACCTAGAAAAGTGAACAAGATGAAGGACTAAGCCCTGGGACCTTCCAATGGGATGTTATTTAGAGGACAGAGCGATGACAATAAACTAACCAAGGAGACTGAGGGCAGCAACCAGTGAGACAAGAGGAAAGCCAGGACAGTGTGGTGTCCTGGAAGCAAAGTGGAGGAAGTTTATCAGGCAGGAAAGAATGATTGACTGGGTCGAATGTTGCTGGCAGGTCAGCTAAGATATGGGCTGAGAACTGATCTATAGATAGAGCATAATGGAGATTGCTGGGGACTTTGACAAAAGCAATTTCAGCAGAGTGGTGAAGACAAAAGCCTGAATGGAGTGGGTTCAAGACAGGATGGGAGGAGAAATCGGGACAGTGCACAACTGCACTGTCCAGTATGGGCCACTACACACTGGGTGCTATTGAGCACCTGAAATGTGGCTACTCTGAATTGAAATGTGCTGTAAGGGTAACATACACATCAGATTAGAATTACAAAAAGAATGTAAAGTATCTCAATAATTTTATAACAATCACATATTGAAAAGATATGGCTATGTTGGGTTAAGTAAAATATATTATTAAAATTCATTTCACTTGTTTCTTTTTAGTAAGAGATTTTAATGTAGCTTTTAGAAAAATCAAAATTACATTGTAATACATTGTATAACATTGTATTTCTACTGAACAACACTGGTATAGATAATGTTTTCAAGTAGTTTTATTGTAAAGGAGAACAGATAAACGGGGTAGTAGCTGGTGGTGAAGTGGGGTTAGGAGGAATCCACAGCATGGAGGAGTGGAATATTCATACAGAGCAACAGGAGGGAAGTGATGGTCTGGAAGCAGAGAGGTGGGTATTTATGGAAGTTCCTCTTCTGCATTCTTAGTGACTTAGGAAGCCAATCTTCAGCTGAGAAACGGCTTGGGGGAGGAGGTTCTCTTTTGTAATCACACTATAGACCACAGAGTTTGACAAAAACTCCATGGCTATAGACTGCTTAAGAGAAGGGACATTATAGGGCACTTTCTGGGTTCACTGGTAGTTCATTACCGAAGACGTAAAATGCAATAAACCATTAGAGAACTTGTCCCACTTGGTCATCTTTTATTTCTTGGACCTCAATTTCTTTTTATCAAAGCAGAAAATAAAAGACCCACTTTCAACCACCTCTGTTTGCTCAGTATTCAACATACTTCCTTCTGCAGCAGGCGGCTTGGTTTCTTTACAATTTAATTGCCACAAAAATGCTTCAGTTTAGAGCCCTACATTTTCCATCTCATCCTTTTGTGTTTCATGTTTTCCTACTTCTTTTCTGCCTTCAGAAAAGAAGCAAGAGGACAACTCACTTGTCTCCACCACACTAGAGAAGACCATGTGGGCTGGGGAGGCATCTTCCACTGCCCCCTCACCCCACCCCGGCCCAACTTGGCTGCTCCTGGCCTGGTAGCAGCCAGGCTTCAAAGAGAAACCACTACTTCCTCCCCCAGCCCCAGCACCAGCTTCACAGACAGCTGGGCTGATTAAACATTGAAGTTTCACTTCGGGCTACTTTAAACATTTGCATTATTCCAAAAGTTATTTTCAGGTATCGCATAAGGGATTTTATGCTCCAGTGTATTGTGGGGTTTTGAAACTTTGCTGCATAGTTGCAACACACAGAGGTCAAAAATAATGCTTAAATAAAATCCTTATTCTGACCCCTGTGCTCCCTGGATGGGACCCTGGGCAATGTCAAGACTGTTAGATAGCCAGCCAAGCTGTGCCAACGCTGACTTCTAGACTTCTGACTCTTAGAGGTATCAAGTGATTATGTTCTGGTGTGGAGGAAATCAAAAGGGGTCTGAGGTGACCAGTCTCAGACTCAGATTTGGTTTGAGGTTTGGCTGGGATCAAAACTTAAAAATGGTCAGTGTGCTGATTTTTTTTTCCTCCCTTGCTGTCTTGGAGCAATGATCACATAAAAATACCCCGAGTTTATTTTTTGTGAAATAGTTGCCATTTACCTTTGAGCTGATTAGCATCTACACCTAAAGGACCATAAAAATTGGAAGAGTTTATAAGATGCTGTGAGTTGGCACAATCTGGCAGGAGAGGAGAAAGCACACAGGCAAGTAAATACTTTACAGCACCCAGTTTTAGACTGTAACTCTTTTAAAAGATAACTGCCTTTCTGTCTCCTGGCTCCCTTCTCCTCTCCTTTCCCTTTCTTGTGGCTTGCTTTCTTTCTGCCATGTTTTTTTTTTCTCTCTCTCAAAATTAATTTTTTGCATTTAATTCTACCTGCTTCCTCCAATAGTTAACTTGTTAGTGAACTATTTACACATTTTATAGAACTCTCTGAGCTTGCCATAATTATTTTCTTGACTGACCATCTGGAGTCATTCCATGGTAGGATAGTCTGAACTGGAAAGATGAGAATTTTGGGAGAGGGTTGAGTTGGGTTTTAACTGCTGTTAAAAAAAAAGCCAGGCTTTATGAAAACAGAAACAAAAACAAAGAAAATAAAAGAGAGTAAACAGCCAGCCTTAGTAAGGTGCATGCCTCCTTCTCTACCTGTTGTCATCTGTGTGTGAGTGTGTGTGTGAGGTTTGTTTGGGTTTTGGAAGGGATACCTTGATGTGCCCTCCACATCCTCACTGTACTAGTTTATAGTGAAATAAATCATACCAAGACGGGGCCCCTAAAGTCAAAGAGAATGATTTTTTTTTTTTTTTGACTCTAAGGAGCATTTGATTTTGACAGCAGTTTGTTCCAAGGAAATGCTCACTTAAACAGTGGAAAGTATAATGGAAGAAAAAGTGTTTCTAGATGCTGTTGGGTTTTGTTTTTAGTACAGGGCTGAGTGTTAGGACTAGTTAAATGTTTTTTTCAAGTGAATGAATTTTCTCAATTTTTATAATGCTGAAAACTCAGTGAGCAGGTGGTAAAATACTCTGACTCTGGGCATTATGGAAGGCATTGAAGGATGCTGCCCTTTGGAGGCAGGCACAGTTGTCCTCTGTCTTGATGAAGAACTTAGATTTTCAAATGCAGTTGGGTTTCATATTCTATCTTAGTCATCATTCCGTGGCGTCATGTTAATCTACCATAAAAATTAAAGAAAGTGTCTATTGGTCAGGAAAAAAGAGGCATAATTGCTCTACTGAGAAGATAAATCAAGTTTATGAGGGAAGAAAAATATGTAGTATGTATGTGGCAAAGCTTCTTCCATGAGGGCTCTCACGTTCTGCTGGAGTGTGTAGACCAGCTATAGGAAGTCACAAGAAAAAGAATTTGTTTCATACTTTTTGCAGGAGGCCTACTTTTACTAGGGCCTGACACAAAAGTGTGTGGACAGTTGAGAAGAGATGCAAATGTAATCATCAGAAAGCTAGTACCCAATGTCTAGTGAGCATTAGGTTGAACTTTTTCTCATTTAACTCTTAAATGGGGGGTAAGGAAAGTTCAAAGTAATACTGGTGGTGGGAGGGAGCCCTCTTGGTATTTATTCAAAAGTTTCAGTCATGCAGGCTCAGTAAGTTATGGAGAGCTAATGTGCGGCATGGTGGCTATACTGCTTGATAATACTGTATTGTATTACTTGAAATTGGAAATTTGAAATTTGCTAAGAGGGCACATCTCAGGTATTCTCACCACACACACACACACACACACACACACAGAAAATGGTCACAATGTGGGGTATTGGGAGGGGAACCAGTTGGATTATGGTGATCATTTCATAATGTCTTATGTATATCAAAACATCAACTTGTACACCTCAGATATATACAGATTTTATTTGTATATTACATCTCATTAAAGCTGAAAAGAAGGGAATATGAAAACATACAAACAAAAAACAAAAAGAAAAAACTCATTGCCAAACTGAAAATTGCATAGATTTTCTTGTATGTTGTCTTCTAGACGTTTCATAGTTTTGCATTTTACATTAAGATCTGTGATCCATTTTGAATAAATTTTTATAAAAGGTGGAGGGAAAAAAAGGGAGATTTTAAATAAAGGACAAATCCTTAAAAAAAAGAAAGAAAAAAATGATGGATAGTCTTTTGTAGCTCTGGGGTTTCTTTACATTAGGCTAGGGCCAGTACAACTGATCCCAAGCTCCTGCTGGATTTCCCAGGCATGACAGGATGGGCTGCTCAGGCAGCCAACTCTGCTCCATCACTTGTTTCCATAATGTGGGCAGAAGTCCAGCATAGCTAGGTTGGTTTCTTTGCAATTATTTTGTTTGTGTCATGTTGTAGGTTAACTAACAATCTAGCGCTTCAGATGGTCCCCTAGGCGCCACATTTTGGTCTCACTCTGGTGCGAGTCATTCCCTGGCCTTGTAACACATATCATTTTTGATGATACCAAGTCTGGAATTTTTTGAAATTATTTTTTATTGTGGTAAAAAACCACGTAACATAAAATTTATCATCTCAACCATTTCTAAGTATATAGTTCAGTTAAGTACATTCACATTGTTGCATAATCAATCTCCAGAACTTTTCCATTTCACAAAACTAAAACTCTATACCCATTACATGACAACAGCCCATTCCCCCTTCTTCGAGTCCCTCATAACCACCATTCTTTCTATTTCTATGACTCTGACTCTTCTAGATAACACATACAAGTGGAATCATAAAGTATTTCTCTTTTGTGACTGACTTATTTCAATGAGCATAATGTCCTTGAGGTTCATCCATGTGGTAGCATGTGTCAGAATTTCCTTCTTTTTAAAGGCTGAATAATATTACATTGTGTGTATATGCCATATTTTATTCCATTCATACCTCAACGGACACTTGGGTTGCTTTCACCTCCAACTCTGTATTTCTTAGGATTCAACAGTTTGAGTGGCAATGCTGTTCTATTAATATTTCTACAACAATCTTTCCCAAGGCCTTAGTTGTCTTACTATATGAGACATATTTTCCCCAAAAAGCACTTGGCTGATGTTAAGAAAGTATCAACTTGAAATAAGGCAAATGATGGCTGTACATTCTTTCACTGTCTTCCTGGTACATTTTCTAACAGGCCCACCCAAGGATTAACTGATTCTCTGAGGGAATGCACCTTATTTGACAAACTATTTACTACTGATTAAAGCTCAGACTCTTATGAAGTGACATGTTTATTGGTAGAATTTTGTTCAGTAGTGAAGCAATGCAAGAAAAGAAAAGAAAAGCCATTTTCTACCTTATCCTGGTATAGGGCTCATGCCTACTCTTCTGACACAATCAGGCTTCTCTATAGCTTGGCAACAAAAACTTCACTGAAATGAAGGAATGTGGTAATTTACACTGGCTGTTCTGGCAGGAAAGAAATTCAAAGTGTAATTTTTTTAAGTTATAAATATGGCTGACATATAAACATAACATGAGCCTGTGGCAAGGATTTATTTAATTCATTAATGTGAGAGCAAGCAGAATGGTGAAGCCAGTGCAAAGAGCATTTGAGGGACTGAATATATAATGGAACTAGAGAACACATATCCAAATAAGATTGTTAGGGATGCCTGGGTGGCTCAGTTGGTTAAGCATCAGAGTTCGGCTCAGGTCATGATCCCAGGGTCCTGGGATGGAGCCCCGCATCGGGCTGCCTGCTTGGTGGGGAGTCTGCTTCTCCCTCTGCCTCTCCCTGGGCTTGGGTACTCTTTCTCTCTCTCTTCTCCTTCTGTTTTTTGTTTTTGTTTTTTAAGAAAAGTGGTCAACAATGCAACAACACATTGAGCCTATAAGTGTGTCCAAGCATTTTAATCTAAATCGAGGGCAAGGTACATCTACATGTTGACACTTAGACTGAACTTAGAACTACTAGGCTTCTGTCCATCACAACTTAACTCTGCAGCATGAGCCAGGTGACTGGGGAGGCCTCAAGGTGTGTTTCCCAAGTCAGAGTGGGAAGGCTGGCTAAGCTCACAGGTTTCAGCAAAGGTAGTAAAATAAATAAAAAGCTAAGTTTCCATAAACTCTGCATTTCCATAGCCACCTGTAGCCAAACCTTCCTAATTTGGAGATGTGCCCCCTTTCTTGCAAAGGGTTTACTATATGGCTCTGCTTTGCATTGGCAAAGTGCAAGCGACTATAGAAAGCAAGCCAGAGATACAATCGATTGCTTTTCCTTTCTGCCTAGGGGTGTGTGTGTGTGTGTGTGTGTGTGTGTGTGTGTGTGTGTGTATTATTGTACTGTACAGCCACACAGCATGGAATTTTAAGCATTCTAGAGATCAATTTATTTGACATTTAGTGAAAAGCAAGTGGCTCATTTTGAGAGTGTATCCCCAAAGATCAGGGACTTACTCTCAAGGATGGAAGTGATATCTTGGTTGCCTTCCTTTTTAATATCTGATACCTAGGAGAGAGAACAGCATGAATTATTCAGGGATTTATTGAATTCTATAAATTTTCCTTCTTCTTTTGCCCCATGTGAGAGAGAATACTGAGAAAAATGGTAATTTCTAGACTAAAATCGAAGGAAGATGAGAAAAGCAAATTATGTATTTTCAGTATTTCAAGGCTACAGTAAACTCTGTTAAAAGTCTCCCATAGAGGTTAATCACTGTCACATTGCAAACTCTTCTTTGATAAAAAGAAACATTTTAAACTACTGCCTTCCTCAGTTTTTTCTGTGTGTGGGAGCTCCCCCCTGTGAGATGATCTGTTTGAATTCAACTCTAAATTCTTCAGTCAGCAGTGTTCCTTTCTAAATGGAACAAAATTTGGCTAAATGGAAAGGTTGGTGGTTTCACCCTGGGACTACAAAGATACCTCCCTGGCATTGTGACTTTTCCCTGTTTAGTCAATGGGATGACAGATGAAGAAATTTCTCCACTGAAGTTGAGGAGGCTAACGCCTATTTCCGGGAAATCTTTCTTTATCCTGGTTTTAGAATTTTATGAACCTCTGCTTTACATGTAATGCTTGTGTTTAGGACCATTTCACTCTTTAAACAAAATTAGTACCTGGATTTGTTGTTGTTACTGTTGCCGTTTTTTTGTGGTGGTGGTGGTGGTGGTATTTTTTTTTTTTTTAAGATTTTATTTGAGGGGGGTGGAGCAAGATGGCAGAGGCATAGGAGACCTGGATTACGTCTGGTCTCAGGAATTCAGGTGGATAGGGATCAAACCATTCTGAACACCTACAAACTGAACAGGAGATCGAAGAAAAGAATAGCAGCAACTCTCTGAACAGAAAAGCAACCACTTTCTGGAAGGTAGGATGTGCGGAGAAGGGAATCCGAGGCGATATTCGGGAGGATAGACGGCGGGGGAGGGGGCCTCCGTCAGCCGCTTCTGGCAAGTGCTAGAGCCGCGGAGCACAAAATCGGAACTTTTAGAAGTCGGCTCCGTTGAGGGACGTTGCTCAAGTGTCTAAGCTTGGGGTGGAATCCTTGCGGGACAGTGTGGTCTCAGGACCCTCGGGGTCACAGAAAGACCGGGGGTGCCTGAGTGCGGCAGAGCTCCCAGGTATCGGAACGGGGAAGCCGGCTGCAGAGACGGAGCCAAGGCGCGGGCTCTCAGCCCGGGGTTGCCATAAACTGTGATCCGTGGCCCAGTCGGGCCACTGCGCCTCCAGCAGGGACCCAACAAGCGGCAGAGCTGGGGAAACTCCCCTTCCTCCCCCGGAGAGGAGCGGCCCGGGAGCGCACCGCAGGGATCTGCTGGGTTTGGAGACTCCACACGGGGTCGGGTGCCAGAGATAGAAACGCTCGGTCACAGGCCGGGTGAGCACGGAGTGCGGCCAGAGACCAGGGAGATGGGAGTGACTGCTTTTCTCTGGGGGTACACTGAGGAGCGGGGCCCCAAGTTCTCGCTTCCTCCTGGACGGAGATTGGGAGGCCGCCATTTTCACTCTCGTCCTCTAAAGCCCTAGGGAAAGTTTGCAGGGAACAAAAGCTCCTGAGAGCAAACCTGAGCAGATTACTTAGCCCTGACGGGCAAGGGCGGGGCAATTCCACCTCCGGCAAAGACATTTGGGAACCATGGCAACAGGCCCCTCCCCCAGAAGATCAGCAAGAACAGCCAGCCAAGACCAAGTTTACTGATCAATGAGAACGGCAGAACTCCAGTGCTAGGGGAATACTGCACATAGAATCCATGGCTTTTTTTACCATGATTCTTTAGTCTTTCAAACTTAATTTTTTTAACTGTCTTTTCTTTTCTTTTTTCTTTTGAATTTTTCTTTTTCCCTTTTTCAACCAACATCTTATCAATCCCTTTTTTAAAAAAATATTTTTTATTTTTCAGTTTTAGAGTCCTAATCTATCCCTTCATAGTAGTTACCCTGATTTTTGGTATATTTATATATAAGTTGTTCTCTCTTTAAAATTTTGAGATACAGTTTCTTCTAACAGATCAAAATATACCCTAAATCTCTAGTGTATGGTTTTGTTCTAGTCTCCTGCCTGATCACATTCTTTCCCTTTTTTTTCTTTTCTTTTTTTTAATCCTCTTCTTTCTTTTTTCAACCAACTTCTTATCAATTCCTTTTATAAGTTCTTTTATAATTTTCATCTTTACAGTCATGTTCCATCCCTTCATCATATTAACCCTTATTTTTGTACATATATAAGTTTTTCTTTCTTTAAAAGTTTGGGAGGCACTTTCTTTTAACAGACCAAAATACATCCAAAATCTAGTGTGTGGCACTGATCTATGCACCAGCCTGATCATATTTGATCATATTCTGTTTTTTTGTTTGTTTCTTTGTTTGTTTTTATCTTTATCTTTTTCTTTTTCTTTTTTCTTTTTTCTTTCTTTCCCTTTCTTTTCCCCCAGTTTCAGGTCTCTTCTGATTTGTTTAGTGTATATTTTTCTGGGGACGTTGTTACCCTGTTCACATTTTGTTCTCTCATTCATCTGTTCTCCTCTGGACAAAATGACAAGACGGAAAAAATCACCTCAAAAAAAAGAACAAGACGCAGTACCGACTGCCAGGGACCTAACCAATATGGACATTATTAGTAAGATGTTGGAACTAGAGTTCACAATGATGATTTAAAAGATACTAGCTGGGCTTGAAAAAAGCATGGAAGATATTAGAGAAACCCTTTCTGGAGAAATAAAAGAACTAAAATCTAACCATTTCGAAATTAAAAAGGCTATTAATGAGGTGCAATCAAAAATGGAGGCTCTAACTGCTAGGATAAATGAGGCAGAAGAGAGAATTAGTGATATAGAAGACCAAATGATGGAAAATAAAGAAGCTGAGAAAAAGAGAGGTAAACTACTGGATCAGGAGGGCAGAATTCGAGAGATAAGTGATAACATAAGATGAAACAATATGAGAATAATTAGGTTCTCAGAAGAAGAAGAAAGAGAGAGGGGGGCAGAGGTATATTGGAGCAAATTATAGCAGAGAACTTCCCTAATGTGGGGAAGGAAACAGGCATCAAAATACAGGAGGCACAGAGAACCCCCCTCAAGATCAATAAAAATAGGTCAACACCCCGACATCTAATAGTAAAACTTACGAATTTCAGAGACAAAGAGAAAATCCTGAAAGCAGCTCAGGAGAAGAGATCTGTAACCTACAATGGTAGAAACATTAGATTGGCAACAGACCTATCCACAGAGACCTGGCGGGAGAGAAAGGACTGGCATGATATATTCAGAGCACTAAATGAGAAAAATATGCAGCCAAGAATACTATCTCCAGCTGGGCTGTAATTGAAAATAGAGATATAAAAAGCTTCCAGGACAAACAACAACTAAAGGAATTTGCAAAAACGAAACCAGCCCTACAAGAAATATTGAAAGGGGTCCTCTAATCAGAGAGAGATCCTAAAAGCAACATAGACCAGAAAGGAACACAGACAATAGACAATAACAGTCACCTTACAGGCAATACAATGGCACTAAATTTATATCTTTCAATAGTTACCCCAAATGTAAATGGGCTCAATGCCCCAATCAAAAGACAGAGGCTATCAGATTGGATAAAAAAAGAAGACCCATCGATATGCTGTCTGCAGGAGACTCATTTTAGACCCAAAGACACCCCCAGATTGAAAGTGAGGGGGTGGAAAACAATTTACCATGCTAATGGACACCAAAAGAAAGCTGGGGTAACAATCCTTATAGCAGACAAATTAGATTTTAAACCAAAGACTGTAGTAAGAGATGAGGAAGGGCACTGTATCCTACTTAAATGGTCTATCCAACAAGAAGATCTAACAATTGTAAATATCTATGCCCCTAACATGGGAGCAGCCAATTATATAAGGCAGTTAATAATAAAAGCAAAGAAACACATCACAACAATACAATAATAGTGGGGGACTTTAACACCCCCCTGACTGAAATGGACAGATCATCTAAGCAAAAGATCAACCAGGAAATAAAGGCTTTAAATGAGACACTGGACCAAATGGACTTCACAGATATATTCAGAACATTCCATCCCACAGGAACAGAATACACTTTCTTCTCTAGTGCCCATGGAACATTCTCCAGAGTAGATCACATCCTAGGTCACAAATCAGGTCTCAGCTGGTACCAAAATATTGGGATCATTCCCTGCATATTTTCAGACCACGTTGCTTTGAAACTAGAACCCAATCACAAGAGGAAAGTTGAAAAGAACTCAAATACATGGAGGCTAAAGAGCATCCTACTAAAGAATGAATGGGTCAACCAGGAAATTAAAGAAGAATTTAAAAAATTCATGGAAACCAATGAAAATGAAAACACAACTGTTCAAAATCTTTGGGATGCAGCAAAAGCAGTCCTAAGAGGAAAGTATATAGCAATACAAGCCTTTCTCAAGAAACAAGAAAGGTCTCAAATACACAACCTAACCCTACACCTGAAGGAGCTGGAGAAAGAACAGCAAATAAAGCCTAAACCCAGCAGGAGAAGAGAGATAATAAAGATCAGAGCAGAAATCAATGAACTAGAAACCAAAAGAACAGTAGAACAGATCAACGAAACTAGGAGCTTGTTCTTTGAAAGAATTAACACGATTGATAAACCCCTGGCCAAACTTATCAAAAAGAAAAGAGAAATGACCCAAATCAACAAAATCATGAATGAAAGAGGAGATATCACAAACAACACCAAAGAAATACAAACAATGATAAGAACATACTATGAGCAACTCTATGCCAGCAAATTAGATAACCTGGAAGAAATGGATGCATTCCTAGAGATGTATCAACTACCAAAACTGCACCAGGAAGAAATAGAAAACCTGAACAGACCTATAACCACTAAGGAAATTGAAGCAGTCATCAAAAATCTCCCAACAAACAAAAACCCAGGGCCAGATGGCTTCCCAGGGGAAGTCTACCAAACATTTAAAGAAGAATTAATACCTATTCTTCTGAAACTGTTCCAAAAAATAGAAATGGAAGGAAAACTTCCAAACTCATTTTATGAGGCCACCATTACCTTTGATCCCCAAACCAGACAAAGACCGCATCAAAAAGGCGAATTACAGACCAATATCTCTGATGAACATGGATGCAAATATTCTCACCAAAATACTAGCCAATAAGATCCAACAGTACATTGAAAGGATTATTCACCACAACCAAGTGGGATTTATCCCTGGGCTGCAAGGTTGGTTCAACATCCACAAATCAATCAATGTGACACAATACATTAATAAAAGAAGGAACAAGAACCACATGATCCTCTCAATAGATGCAGAAAAAGCATTTGACAAAGTACAGCATCCTTTCTTGATCAAAACTCTTCAGAGTATAGGGATAGAGGGTACATACCTCAATATCATAAAAGCCATCTATGAAAAACCCACAGCAAATATCATTCTCAATGGGGAAAAACCGAGAGCTTTCCCCCTAAGGTCAGGAACAGGAACACGGCAGGGATGTCCACTATCACCACTGCTATTCAACATAGTATTAGAAGTCCTAGCCACAGCAATCAGACACCAGAAAGAAATAAAAGGCATCCAAATCGGCAAAGAAGAAGTCAAACTCTCACTCTTTGCAGATGATATGATACTTTATTTGGAAAACCCAAAAGACTCCACCCCAAAACTGCTAGAACTCATACAGGAATTCAGTAAAGTGGCAGGATATAAAATCAATGCACAGAAATCAGTGGCATTTCTATACACCAACAACAAGAGAGAAGAAAGAGAAATTAAGGAGTCGATCCCATTTACAATTGCATCCAAAACCATAAGATACCTAGGAATAAATCTAACCAAAGAGGCAAAGAATCTGTACTCAGAAACTATAAAATACTCATGAAAGAAACTGTGGAAGACACAAAGAAATGGAAAAACGTTCCATACTCATGGATTGGAAGAACAAATATTGTGAAGATGTCAATGCTACCTAGAGCAATCTACACATTCAATGCAATCCTCATCAAAATACTATCCACTTTTTTCAAAGAAATGGAACAAATAATCCTAAAATTTGAATGGAACCAGAAGAGACCCCGAATAGCCAAAGGAATGTTGAAAAAGAAAAGCAAAGCTGGCGGCATCACAATTCCAGACTTCAAGCTCTATTACAAAGCTGTCGTCATCAAGACAGTATGGTACTGGCACAAAAACAGACACATAGATCAATGGAACAGAATAGAGACCCCAGAAACGGACCCTCAACTCTATGGTCAACTAATCTTCAACAAAGCAGGAAAGAATGTCCAATGGAAAAAAGAGTCTCTTCAACAAATGGTGTTGGGAAAATTGGACAGCCACATGCACAAGAATGAAATTGGGCCATTTCCTTACACCACACACAAAAATAGACTCCAAATGGTTGAAAGACCTAAACGTGAGACAGGAGTCCATCAAAATCCTAAAGGAGAACACAGGCAGCAACCTCTTCGACCTCAGCCACAGCAATTTCTTCCTAGACACATTGCCAAAGGCAAGGGAAGCAAGGGCAAAAATGAACTATTGGGACTTCATCAAGATAAAAAGCTTTTGCACAGCAAAAGAAACAGTCCACAAAACCAAAAGACAACCGACCGAACGGGAGAAGATATGTGCAAATGACAAATCAGATAAAGGGCTAGTATCCAAAATCTATAAAGAACTTATTAAACTCAACACCCAAAGAACAAATGATCCAATCAAGAAATGGGCAGAAGACATGAACAGACATTTTTCCAAAGAAGACATCCAAATGGCCAATAGACACATAAAAAAGTGCTCAATATCGCTTGGCATCAGGGAAATCCAAATCAAAACCTCAATGAGATATCACCTCACACCAGTCAGAATGGCTAAAATTAACAAGTCAGGAAACTATAGATTTTGGCGGGGATGTGGAGAAAGGGGAACCCTCCTACACTGTTGGTGGGAATGCAAGCTGGTGCAACCCCTCTGGAAAACAGTATGGAGGTTCTTCAAAAAGTTGAAAATAGAGCTACCATACGATCCAGCAATTGTACTACTGGGTATTTACTCCAAAGATACAAATGTAGGGATCCGAAGGGGTACATGCACCCTGATGTTTATAGCAGCAATGTCCACAATAGCCAAACTATGGAAAGAGCCAAGATGTCCATCAACAGATGAATGGATAAAGATGTGGTATATTATACAATGGAATGTTATACAGCCATCCAGAGGAATAAAATCTTGCCATCTGCAATGATCTGGATGGAACTGGAGAGTGTTATGCTGAGCGAAATAAGTCAATCAGAGAAAGACATGTATCATATGACCTCACTGATATAAGGAATTCTTAATCTCAGGAAACAAACTGAGGGTTGCTGGATGGTGGGGGGTGGGAGGGATGGGGTGGCTGGGTGATAGACACTGGGGAGGGTATGTGCTATGGTGAGCGCTGTGAATTGTGCAAGACTATTGAATCACAGATCTGTACCTCTGAAACAAATAATACATTATATGTTAAAAAAAAAAAAGAAGAAGAAGAAGATAGCAGGAGGGGAAGAATGAAGGGGGGAAATTTGAGGGGGAGACGAACCATGAGAGACAATGGACTCTGAAAAACAAACTGAGGGTTCTAGAGGGGAGGGGGTGGGGGGATGGGTTAGCCCGGTGATGGGTATTAAAGAGGGCACATTCTGCATGGAGCACTGGGTGTTATACGCAAATAATGAATCATGGAACACTACATCAAAAACTAATGATGTAATGTGTGGTGATTAACATAACGTAATAAAAAAAGAGAAAAAAAGATTTATTTGAGAAAGAGAGAGAGAGAGAACATGAGCGGGGCTGGGGGGGGGGGAGGCTCAGTGGCAGAGGCACACCGTCTGTTGAGTAAGGAGCCCGAAGCAGGACTCGATCCCAGGACCCCGGGATCATGACCTGAGCTGAAGGCAGTCAGCCACTTCACCGACTGAACCACCCAGGTGCCCCGGTGGTGGTGTTTTCAATTCTTACTCTCATGTCATAATATTTCAGGAATAACCACAAGTGATTCTGTAATCCTTCCAGATGTTTTATTTTAAGCCTGAAGAAACCATGGTCAGTATCAATAAATGTTTATTGAGCATTAGCTGGGTAGGAGCCCTGTCCCTGGCACTTTAACAAGTCTGTTCCAAGTGGCCTGGATTTCCAAGATGTTCATGCCCTGGTTTGGAAGTCAGATATTTCCCCAAAGATGTCTTCCTATGAGCTAGAAACTGTGGTGAGTCAAGTGTTCTACATGCATTTCCTAAATTTAATCCCCACACCAACCAAGTTGGGAGATGACTCTTATGATCCCCACTTTACAGATGAGAACACTGAGGCTTAGTGAGAACATGCCATTTGTTCCAAGTGCAGAAACAAATTTAGTCCAGTTCTGTCTGATTCTGCAGCCTCCCTGCTACACGACATCATTTTTTTTGATAGACGTTTGTAAATTCTCAGTCAGTGCCGTGATATTTCAGAACTTATGTGTCATTGGGTTACACATTTTAAACCTTAGAAAACCAGGTCTGCATCGGCAAATGTTTCCCAAGTGCTTCACATTTCACATGTCTCTTGCATGGCCTGGATTTCCAAGTTATTTCATTAATGATGACTTTGGTCAGACATGTTTCTGAAAGAGACTTTAATAGTGAAACTTATTTTAAATTCCCAACTATCCAGGATATTTTGTTTAAAGATGGGAACAGCCGGCAGTTTTAATTCCTTACGTGTTGAAAGGTTGTGGAAAAGAGAAACCCCAACCGAGCTTGCTAACAAATGGCTTAGTGAATGAATCAGCAGGACTGTGCTCTCTATAGTTCTTTCTGGATGTTTTCTCTGGGTCCCCACCATCTGGGTATAGTGTGATGAGTTTTTCTACTGAGAAACCAGCGTTGACAGAATAAACAGGGTTGACAGAATAAACAGAGTAAACCCTGAGTGTGGGGGGAGGTTTGCAAGTCAGCCTCCTTTTGCTGCCTTGACTCACATGCCCGGCCCTTTGGGAATGCGCCCAAAGCTTTCCCTTTATGAACTGGTGGAAATGGCTTAACTCAGCCAATTTGTCTGATTTCTCACTGACTAGAGCAGCAGACCTGAGGGAGCCTAGAAAGCTGGGCTTTGTGAGTGAACAAACGTGCACATGCCCGTGCTGCAGAAAGAGAGGAAGAGAGGGTCACACAGCACAGTGCCTGTACACACACACACACACACACACACACACACACACGATTAGCTAACAGAGAAGAAATGGATTTATTGTTGTTGATCATTATGGTTGACACCTCAAATTAAATGGAACATTTGTCTAAAAAATTTCCATTTTATATTTGTCAAGTGATCTCCTCCAAGGAACTTTAAAGGCACACGCCACTCCACGAGAACTGAGCAATTCATTATTAAATGAACAAGTTGGGGTGAGGATGCACAAGAAAGAGAAACTGAAGAGGAGGTTGAAAAAAGTGCTTTAAAAGCAAATGGAAGGAAGGGAAAAATGAAGCGGGGGGAGATCGGAGGGGAAGACGAACCATGAGAGACTATGGACTCTGACAAACAAACTGAGGGTTCTAGAGGGGAGGGGGTGGGGGGATGGGTTAGCCTGGTGATGGGTATTAAGGAGGGCACGTATTGAATGGAGCACTGGGTGTTATACGCAATGAATCATGGAACACTACGTCCAAAACTAATGATGTAATGTATGGTGATTAACATAACATAATAAAATAAAATGAAAAAAAAAAAAAGCAAATGGAAGAACAGACCTTGTGTGCCAACGGCGGGGTCCCTTAGCAGTAGGCAGAGCAAAGTAAGAGCTGAGTCTATAGCAGCACTCCCTGTTGGGACACCCGAGGGATTGGGGCGAGTTTTCTTGCCGAGAGGAGCTGTTATCTGGGAGTGAGTTCTTAAGCCTTAAGAGCCCTTGTCGGTGTGTAGCCCTGTGCTCTGGGCACATTCCAGGTGATTCAAGAGAATTATAGAAGTTTCATCATTTGTGTAGCACCATAGCTGCATTTGGGAGCCTGGCTGGTGATGTCCCAGAGGTGGGTCCGAGGGAGAGCAGAGAGCTGATGGTCAGTGATGGGGATGCATGTGTCTCCCAGGTGGCTTTGCAGATCACCCACAGTGACACCAGCCCCCAACCATGGGCCACCAGTGTGCACTTGTAACATGAGTTCAGACATATATCATGACCCCCAAGGCAGCTGCGGCTTGAGTTAATAGCACATAATTCAACCCCTCTGTGATGCTTTCCTAGAAATCCAGCAATGAACTCCACATGGATTCAGTCCAGGAATTCCCTTCTGATCTGAGAGAGCAAAAGTGCATCGTTTGGCATTTATTCATGTGCAGCCATTGGATAAAGCGTCTGTCACCGGTGTCTCCATTTTTCTTTTTCTTCCTGTCCCATGTATTCTCAAGGTTCTTCTTAGAGGGCTGTTTGTGAGACATAGTAGGGATCTCCCCCCACATTTAGGATTCTTAGCAGTAGGACTTTCCCTTGTGCGGAATGGAAGAGAATCCTGATTTCTAGTCACCGAGTAACAGAGGTACAGCTGAGACACAATGAAACTTGGAAGTTAAGGTTTAGGGGAAAAGGATGAGATATTGAGTTGGGAACTGGCTGACTCAGGGCCTTTTTTCCTTTTTAGGTGTATGCATTCTTTTGATCGCATCTCCCAAACAAGCGGGAGACTTTCTAGGTGACATTTATCTTCTTGGCACTGGCATCCAGAATACAGAGCGTGATGCTACGAACCGGAGCCCCTGGACCGAAGAAGGCCTTCTCTTGTACTAAGTGTACAGAAACGGAGAGGAGCAACATAGGAGGGAGCTGCTCTTTGCATCTTTTAAAGGTAGTCTCATAATTTTTTCCCTACTTTCTTTTTCCCTTAATAATGCGCTTCGCTCTTGAAGCTGAAGCCTCCCTGTTCCACTTGAAGTCAGTATTTCCTTCTGCCTTTATGATAGCCTTAGAGAAGTTCTCCTGCTGGACAGAGATGGATTTCACATTAGGAAAAGAGCACTCCAGAACACCATAGAATGGCCAGGGCTCTATTTATTTACTTTAGAGGTGGTGGCAGCTGAGGAAGAAGGTTCAAAAGATACAAAGTTGTGTATGAATTATGATGTGATATGTTCAGCTTTTAGCTCACCACTGGGCAGACCTTCAAAGTTAGTTTTCAGTGGGCTTCTCTCAGGGGGCCACACCATCCTTTTCCAAATGTGAGCTTGAGGATGCTTCCCATCTTACATCACTCACAAGTAACTGCCAGAGGAACAAGAAACAAAAACTATACAATTTACAGTTCCCTCTCTTTGATGTAAGGTGGGATGGGGGATGCAAAGCAAGGGCTTCTGAGTAGAATGAAGTAGGATTGCCACAGAAAGCAAACTATTATTTCCTTGAGAAGAGAGCAAGCAGCATTAGCAAATTAAAAATATTAGAAAGCCTTTACTCAGATTCAGTTGAGCTTGATTTTTGGGTCAAGGTGGGGGAGGGGAAGAGGAAAGAAGCCCAACAGCCTGTGCCAAGGATTTGCTGAACATGTTTAAAAAAAAAAATGCTGACGGGTATTAAATTAAGTAACAACTGAAGATTACACAAGAGTAAACATTGCTGCTAATGTTTGACTAAAAGCTAACTGAGGGCTCTAAGTGACTCCAGTTAATTTATACATCATGCCAATAACAGCCCCCGGGGACCGGGGGCTGCTAAAGGTGGGGGAGACTTTTATAGCAGAAGCCACGTTTTTAAATTTAGAAAAAGAAAACTAGAGCTGAAGGAACGAACTGCTTTAGAAACTTCAGGGAAGGAGAGACAGAAAAAGAGAGAAAGGGGAATTGTGTGTCTGTCCCTGCTGGGCTTGGGTTTTTTTTTTTTTTTTAAAGGGGACATGTAACTTTTAAATAACTCTTCTAAGAGGAGGGAGTGTGCTAGGATCAAAGAGTTAACTGTTCCTGGGGGACAGGAGTCTTAATAAATTCTAGACTGTGCCAAGGGTTCCATCCATCCCAAATGAAAGAGTGTAAATCCCCCGTGAGATCAAATAAAATTGATTTAACTTTGCAACATTTAGCTTCAAGTTAAAGTGTACAGCAAATGATGTTAAAATTATAGTCCCTGCTCAGCACAACCTCTTTTGATACACTTTTAGATGGTTTTAAAATGGGATGTGTCGTTTATTTAGTAACATAGCAGTTGATATACTTAGATTGGAGTTTCATCATGTACTTTAATTTTCTGGGGCATTGGGGATGACCATAATTGCTAAACAATTCAATGGAATGGAATGGGCTAACTCAGCACTTTTTATAACATTTTTCTGCATAATATCTAAAATCTTTCTCACTGCAGTATGTTTACGAAAGTAAGTCATTTAACCCTCATATTTGCTGGGTTTGAATAATTCTCTTAATCAGGCATAAAACATTTGCAGATTTGCCCTCTTTACATTAGCATGTCATTGTGAAGGAGATAGCTCAGTTTAGTGTCAGGGATCGTGTCCTGTTGTCTGGTGCTTGACAACCTTTAGGGGATACTCAAGGAAATCCAGTCTCTCCCAAGAGCCTCTTTCTTCTCACGTTTTTGTCTTCTCTCAGGCAAAGGCAAAAATATCTGCTGTCCTAGGCCAGTCTTGAGTTTAATCTTGGAGTCTCAAAAATAAACAGTGGTAAGGTCTGGATAACATTCATTGATAGACATTTCTGTGTTTGCCCAGATGAAACTTTAAAAATGCTAAAAGCCACCAAAATCTCTGCTCTTTCCCTTAATTGTCCTGGATTATCAGGCTGCAGAAATGGAATGGGCGGGTATGTTCCAGTGCTATTAAATGTTGTGCAAACTTTACTGATACCAGCCTTTTGACTCTGGCAGCCCATTCTGCTTTCCAGCATTCTCCCGGGACCCTCGCAGCATGCCAGAAACCAAGCACCCTGTCTGCAGGGGCAGGCTTGATGCTAGAGAAGCTAGAAGGGGAAAAAAAAAATCATGCTGTCTCATCCTTTCCACACTGTCCGTTGACTCACTTTATGACTTTTCTTGCCAGATCCAAAACCTGATGGCCAACCTGACTAAGGTCACCAGCCCCATGGAGCTATTTTAAAAATTGAAATCACTTGGCATTTTCAGTTCTTGCCATTTGTGAGTTTGCTCAAATATTCTGATGAGCAATTCTCAAAAATATATTGCCTCCAAAGATGAAGGTGCGCCAAACCACAGCAAAACTGAAAGTGGCACTTCAGAGAGACTGGAATTAGTAGACATTGGTTTGGTACCTCATATTCTCCAGACCTGATGTGAAAAACAAAGATGAGGTTTCCCCATGTGTACTGGATCGGTTTGTTAAGCAGACTTAAGGAATGTCTAAAGGCGATTGGCCTTTCATGTATGGGGATGTTTTGAAATTTGAACAACTCACTATAAGTCATAAAAAGTTTGACATGAATCAACGATTACAGATATTGCCACACTGTACGAACAAACAGCCTGATTATGTGGATGTGGCATTTCCTGTCCTTGTCTTCAATAGAAAATACGATGTCAGGTTACAGTTATCTGGCTCTTTTGCTCTTCTACTTTGACCCCCAAAGAGTAATTTATGTAATTTCTCAAAACTCTGAATCACAAAGTTGGGGAGTGGTGCATGGTAGTATAATAAGGAGAACAGCCGAAATCTATTGTGAATCGGCTATGTACACTGCTCTGAGCAACAATCCCATGAGCCAGTATTACCGTTCTCCCACTGCAAAGTTTAGGAAGTGAGGCCCAGGGAGGTAAGCCAGGGGTCCACAGTCATCCAGAAGTTGATGGAGGAGGCTGGATTTAGCCACAGCTGTCTTCATCTAGTCTTTGAGCTCTCCCGAGGCAGCGGGGGAGAGGCAGGGAGCGGAAGAAGTCATCACTGCATTCCCAGGCATCCACGTGCACATGCTTTCCATTTTAGTTCCACTGGAGCCCATCATCTAACCCATCCTGGCATGTCCAACACTACACACTAGAGTTGGCAGGGAGAGAGACTGGATTTCTTGAAGCCACATCAAACTCCAGTCTCCATGATGCCTAAAATAAAATCCGTCTCTTTCCATCTCTTCCCACAATTTAGAACACACTTTTCTTTAAAGATTTTATGTATTTATTTTGAGAGAGAGAGCATGTGTGAACAGGGAAGGGGCAGAGGGAGAGAATCTTAAGCAGATTCCATGCTGAGCATGAAGCCCAGTGCAGAGCTCAATCTCATGATCCTGACATCATGACCTGAGCCGAAATCAAGAGTTGGATGCTTAACCGACTAAGCCACCCAGACGCCCCCACACATTTCAATTTTTAGAGTAGATTATTTTATCCGAAAAGACTAATAGCTACACTAAGCTTACTACACATCAGGAAGTATCCAAACTACTTTACATTTATTATTCATTTTATTCTCACAACTGTGTGAAGTGGATAGTATTTTTATCGCCCTTTTACATTTGAGTAAACTGAAGCACAGATAGGTCATGTCAGTTGCTTAAAGTTGCCAAGTTAGGGGGATGCAGAGATAGACCCACACCCAAGCAGCAGCCTGGTCCCATGGTCCATGGTCTTAACACTACTCTCTGTCTCCAATGAGTGGAGGGCTAGCAATGAGATTCAGGCTTCAGGCAAATAATTTGGGCTGAGTTCTATCACAGCTGATTGTGGAATTGGCCATTTCATCACTAACGAGAGCAGCACAGCCTGAGTTCCCACCCCTTACAGCAGCACATTCCAGGACAAACATCAGGGGAGGATCCATAGGGGCCTGAGTTGTTCTCCCAGCAGCTGAGACTGGGGGATTTCTAACTCTTACTTTTCTTCTCTAGGCCTTGGTTCTCCTGCCTCAGAACAAAGGCCTGACAACAATGGCCTCTTTTATTTGTGGTGTTTTCCAGTTTACAAAGCTATCTCTCACACATTTCCTTATGTGATATGAGCCTCACTGAAGTTCTACAAGGTGTCATTGTGCATGAAAGATCTTTAGGAAGCTTGAAGCTAAAAGGACATAAAACCTGGCTTTTTGATTCTAAGCCAAAACGTGTTTAAACCATATCCCTAATTCTTTCTGCAGTAGAAATAACCCCTAAGAGCAAGTTTCCCTGTCATGCAGCAGTTTCCATGGTAGATGGTGACTCTTTTCATAAAACCCTCTCCTTGTTCCTTATGCCAGGTCGCTGTGCTGGGGTGAGGCCAGCCACGGGAACCAGCTGAAGACCACACACGTGTTCACACTATATTTTGTGCTTGATTCCACTTGTCATGGTAGCCATCTTCTAGCAGTAGATGAGGTTGTCAGAACTAGTTATGTTTAAGAGCACAGGTTGGAGCTGGAGCCCACAGGCCCGGCAGCAAGGACAACCAACCATACAGAGAAGTGTGCTTAAAATAATTTGGCTTTGGTTTCCACCCTCATGATTGTAGAGAAGTATTGCTTCTTGTTAAAGAAAAGAAATGAGTAAGACCTGTTGATAGTGAGTGGGGGCAGGTCTCACATACTCCCCTTCCTCTTCCACGCCCCTGGGTGTGGGATGTTGGCACATGGAGGGTTAGGTGGATGGCCGACTTATTCGGTGCCATTTGCAGTCCGCAAGGACCTAGCTTAGCTAGAGGCTGGATACTGGACCCCCAGCTCTGCATGTCAGAACAGTCTGGGCAGTTTCCCCAGATCTGAATCTATGACCTGGAAGCAGGCTCTTACCATATATTCTCAGGTCATGACTGGCCAGCTGGTTAAGTGATCCTAAGAAAACCTAAAATCCTCTGCTCCAACCAGGTGGAGGCAAGGAGTGAGGGGAAGAAAAGAGAGGAACCTGGAAAGAAAAAGGCAAAAGAGAAGACACGTGAAAGGCAAACTCACAAAGCACTTTTCTTAAGAAGGCTTTAAGCTCGAGTTGACCAGCAAGGCCCCCGCAGACACATATAGGCAGGTTAATGTCCCTAAAATCAAGCAGGAGCCAGTAATAACAGGGTCAGGCAAACAGAAAGTTACAGCCGGTAAGGAAGTCTGCGCACTACACCATTAGATGCAGCAATTACTCTGGAGATAGGCCTGGCTCCCAGCTCTGGGCACACACGCAGGGGCCATAGAGACAGGCTCTGCTTCTCATAAAGCCTTGTCCTCCTGCCGGGACAGATCCCTGGAGAATGAGGAGGGCTTTCCAGTAAAATCAAGCATTCTCTCTACTTACTGGGTTCTGGAGGCCAGGTTAGAAGCCGCTTGCCTGGTGATTGCCTGCACCTGGGCTGGTCTTTGTCGGCAGGGACCGAGGCGGAGGAAGAACTGTTTGTGTGCACCGTGAGCCGTGCCCTAGCAGTCGTGGGGCAGTTGTGAGATACAGCGGCATTTGCTACTGTGACTGGGCCCTGACCTGCAGATCTGTGTGTTATCACTTACCTCCCTTTGGTGGTTTGCGTTTGCACTTCTGGAGGGGAAAAAACTAAATCTGACAAGTTTCTGAGCTTGGCGGTCGCGGCCAATAGTTTGCCGGCCTGTTGCTTGGCTCTTCCTTTTTCTGAAGTAGTAGAGTGCCGGCTTCTGTTTCACTGGTTTCTATTTCTGTAAAAAACACTTCAGAACTGCTTTCTTCATCGTTCCCACTAAAAATTAATGTTCCCTTCCCTTCTGCACTGGAAGGGCTGACCCACATTCACCCGATCCGTTCCCGCCACGGCTGGCCAGCCCCCAGCCAGTGTGCCGTCCCATCAGACGCTCCGCCCTGGCCAGCACATGTTTTTAAATGACTGTGCAGTACCTGGGGTTATAAAAACAAATGGACCTAGATGAGGTCCCAGCAGGCCACGGGAGATACACCCACGTTCTCTGTCCCTGCTGAGCTGGGCTCTTACTTTGAGTCTTCTCCTTGTCAAAACTCGACTTGCCCTCGTGTGTGATTATTTTGGTACTCAGAATGCTTTATGGTGCTCCCAGACTGGGAAAGTGTGCAGAAGGACTCTGGTTCAGAGCAGGGGTTTGAGGGTCAACACTGGGTGTCAACTCTGATGCAGTCACTTACTGAGTATGTGCTCCTCTGGGTACGTTTTTTTAACCTCTGTGCCTCGGTTTTCCCACCTACAAAATGAGGGCAGCAGTATAGGGTTGTTGGAAGGGTTTCTTGTGAGGATCGTGTGAAATAATGAGAGTAAAGTACCTAGCACAGTGCCTGATACAGGGACAGATGTTACTTTAATGAAAGTTTTGTGTTTGTTATCATCTTGTTTTCTCCAGAAAGCTGCCAAGCTTAGTGCACATCCGCTTATGTATATGGGGAGGTTTGATGATTTGGAGGATGTGTAGAGGGGAGCCACTATGAAACAAAGGCCACCTTGGACTCATTACCATTATCAGCCAGCAGCAGCCCCTGGTCCACTCGCCCTGACTCCCTCACATAGGCCATCCTAAGCTAGAGCCCAGGAGAAGGTAGAGTACTGATGGCTCCAGAACTCTCGTGGGAGGCAACTTGGTTATTCATCACAGTGTAAACTCGGCATCACCAGCTTGGCACTTTGCACATGGGAGATGGTCAGGGACTGGCAGGCGATGCCCAAGGCATCATTGGAATCCCATAGCATCGCGAACCAGAGTCTTTCTCTCCTACTGGTGAACATTTGCAGCCCGGGGCTTAGTGAAGTACCTGCAAGAAGGCTGGTGATGAAAATGTTCAACATCACCTTCCAAGGCTGCAATTTGCTCCCGTGGGTCGAGCCACAGATTCATGTGAGTCCACACTGCCATCACAGACCTGCAGAGCAGAGAGGCAGACCGGGGTGTGGATACAGTGAAACACCATTTAAACCAGCGATTCTCAAACCAGGAGTCCTCATGGCACCCACCTTGGGTGAGCTGGACTAAGTGAAGTGGCAGGAGCCTTTCTCAATAAAGGACCAAGTTAGTGAAGAGAAGTTTCTCCATTTTAACTTTTCCTTACACAACTTAAAAAAAAAAAACACATCGTGTCCCTCTCTGTATGGACTGCTAAACGAATGCCTAATAGATAAACAAGTAACCAGGGCATAGTAAGAGGAAAAAAAAACAACAACTCACGAAATAAATAAGGCAACTTTTTGTGTGACATATAATTCAGGTATTTTGTGCTTGAGGTAAAATAGCCCTAGGTGGTCACCTCTAGACCAAGGTGGATTATGAAGTCTGCGCGTCTGTGGGTTTGAATTTAAGCCGATCACATGCCCTGTTCTCCCATCTTTCTTCTCCTCACTTGTCTCCAGGATAAGAATTGATATGAGCTACAAATATTCTTCTAAGACTAGTTATTGACCGTAACTGTTGAGGGGCCTTGACAAATATAAAACGTTGTCTATAGGCACAGCAGTAGATCAGAGAGGTGTCTGCATCAAGCGAGACTCAGAGTTTTCCTTAAATGCTGCGGTCTCTTAGTTTTCCGGCCGTTCCGGGGCAGACCAAAGTTCCGTGGTGTATCTTTTTAATGTGGCAGGCCTCAAGGGTAGATTGAGTTAGGCAGTTTATCCCCTTTTGTGCTCTGTATTCACAGACAGCACTCCAGTGGGGTAACATAAAACCACAGATAGGTTTCTTTACTACAGTGCTTAAGTGAACTAGGAACGCGGTCCAAGCCGTGTATGTGTGGAACCAGGAAAAGAAGGATCACGGGAGAACACGGACGCTAAAAGAAATGACAGAAATGAGACTCTTACTCTTAAAGGCGCATTTCCTTGGCGCCTTACATGCTTCAGAAATTGGTTCTCAGGCCTTGCATCACCCCAAAGTGTTGATGTTGCGATTTGACTCAGTAGGGGCCATCCCTCCCCAGACCTTCCAGTCCTCACCCACAGACCACACACTCACACCATTCAGCAATCAGATGAAGGAGAGGAAAGGTTCAAAGAGGATTATTTCTCAGAACTTGCTGGCTCATCTCCTCTCCAGTACGTTACTGACATTGGAGATGTATAAAACCTGTAAAAATATATTGGGACTCTGCGATGCGCGTGTGCGTGCGCACGCACGCACACACACGTGTGCCGTTGGTACTCCATGCCATGAGGGCCGCTCTTCCTTCTAGCTCCTCTGCCTTGTCAGGCTTGTCTGGGCATGTCGGCCCAACTGAAGTCAGGCCAAGTTTCACGGGAGGAATTTGCCTGTGTCTGGAGCTGGAGTTCAGGTTTGCTGACATGGAGACTGATCTCTTGGTTGTCAGCAAAGAAAACATGGCTTTTAAATGAGCAGCAGAAGACATTGTGCTAGTTGTGAATGGCTGGCTTTGGTTCCAATTGGAAATAAAAATGTTATGGAGAATATACAGAGACAGAAAACAGATCAGAGGTGCCCAGGGGTTGAGGGTAAGAAGAAGGAGATTGATTCCAAGAGACACAGAATTTCTCGATGTTAGAAATATCTGTCTTGATTGAGGTGGTGGTTATTTGATTATGTAGGTTTGTCAAAATTCATAGAACTGTGTCCTTAAAAAGGAGGAATTCTACCATACGTAAATGATAACTTTAAAAATAATTAAAGGAAGGCACCAGCTTCTGTCTATTAAATTGGCAAATGTTTTAAACAATGAAACAGATGACTACATATTTGGAAGAAAATTCAGGAAAAAAAAAGTATTATACACTGTTCGGAGGAAATGTGAAGATATTTGAATTTTTCTGGTTGGAAATGTGGCAATATGTACCCAAAGACTTAAAGCCATGGGTAATATTTTACCTGATGATTCCTCTTCTAGGAATCTATCCTTAGAAAATACGTTCAAGGAATATAAAGATCTAGGTACAAGTATGTTTATTGCAGTGTTATAATAGAAAAAAATTCACAAGTAGGCTTATTTAATTATAGTACATCTGTAGGCAAAAAGAATTATGTTCCAAAAATACTTAAGACTGGAAAAATAAAAAATTAATGTGAAGTGAAATAAATAGGATTCAAAGCTGCACATACAGCATGTTTTACCTTTTGTAAAAAAAGGTGGGTTTGGTTATATATGTATATATATACATATGTACAAACAGAAAAAAGACTGGAAGGATCTGCACAAGTAAAGTGTTAATAGTGGTTCTCAGGATAGTGGAATTGACAGTGATTTTAAAAAATTATCTTTATTTGGTATTTCTCCAGATTTTCTGCGGAAAGAATGTATTAATTTTATGATCAGAAACATAAATATTATTTTTGTAATTTTCTTTGCTATCAAGGGCTCCCCCTACTGCTCACCTAAAAAATCATGGAGGGTTGGCCTCCTACTGCTTATTTCTGAATTTCCTCATTTTCCACAAAGTTCCATTCTTGATCTTGATCCACTCTCTACCTGTTACTTGTCTTAGGAGCAAACTCTTCTAATTTGAATATTTGGAATGATATATCAAGTTCTAGTCTTTTTGTAAAAATTGTGATGTAATTCACATACATTAGTCACCAATTTAAATTGTAAAATTCAATGTGTGTGTTTTTTTTAGTATATTCACAAAATTGTGCGACTGTTTAATATCTAATTCCATAACATTTCCATCATTCCAAAAGAAACCTCATTAACAGTTAGCAGTGACTTCCCATCACCCCCTTGTCCAGTGCCTGGTAAGCACAAAGCTACTTTTTGTGTCTATGGATTTGCCTGTTTGGATATTTCATTTAAGTGGAATCATACCATATGTGGTCTTTTGCAAGGTTACAATCCATGTTGTAGCATGTATCAGAACTTCATTCCTTTTATGACTGGATAATATTCCATTGTTTGAATATTCCACATTTCATTTATCTACTCATCAGTAACAGACATTTGGGTTGTTTCCACTTTTGGGCTATCATAATTAATCCTGCTATGAATATTCACCTATCAATTTTTGTGGCATATATTTTTAGTTCTCTTGGGTATATACCTGGATGTGGAATTGCTGAGTCATATTATACTTTTTTTTTGAGAGAGAGAGAGCGAGTGAGCATGCACATGTGCATGAGCAGTGCAGGGGTGGGGGGTGTGGGGAGGGGCAGAGGGAGAGGGAGACAGAGAATCTTAAGCAGGGTTAATGTTCAGTGCGGAGCCCGATAGGGCTCAATCTCATGACCCTGAGATCATGACCTGAGCTGAAATCAAGAGTCAGATGCTTAACTGACTGAGCCACCCAGGCACCCCTATGCTTAACTTTTTGAGGAACTGCCAACTCTTTTTAGAAGTGATTATCATTTTATATTTCCACTGGCATTGTATGAGGGTTCCAATCTGTCCTTAGCCTCACCAATACATATATACTGTCTTTCTGATTAAAGCGATCCTAATGGCTATGAAGTGTTATGTTATGGTTTAGATCTGCATTTCTCTAATGAGTAACGATGTTGAGTATCTTTTCATGTGCTTGCTGGCGACAGCACAAGGCTTTCAAAATTGGGAAGTGCGAGTCTTCCAACTTTGTTCTTCTTTTTTCTGGTTATTTTGGTTATTCTGAGTCCCTTGAATTTCCATATGAACTTTAGGGTTTAGTTTTTCAATTTTTGCAAATAAAAGCTGTTGGGATTTTGATAGTGATAGGGACTTTGAAATCTGTAGATTAATTCAGAGAGTATTGCTATCTTAATACTTTTAAGTTTTCCAGTGCATGAACACTAGATGTCTTTTCAGTTATTAAGGGCTTCTTTAATTTCTTCCAATGGTGTTTTGTATTTGTCAGTGTACAAGTCTTACACTTATTTTGTTAAATTTATCTCTAAGCATTTTATTCTTTTTAGTGCTATTGTCAATGATATTTTCTTAATTCCATTTCCAGATTGTTCATTGCTAGAGTATAGAAATACAATCAATTTTTCTAAATCAATCTTATATCCTGCAAACTTGCTGAACTGGTTTATTAGCTCTAATAAATGTTTGTAGATTCCTTAGAATTTTGTTTATAAGCTCATGTCATCAGCAAATGGAGATAGATTTACTTCTTCCTTCCCCCTCTGGATGCTTTTAATTCTTTTTCTTCACTAACTGCCCTGGTGAGAACATCCAGTATAATGTTGAAGTGTCTAGAAAGTTTTCTAGAAGTGTCTAGAAAGAACATATTTTTTCCTGGTCTTAGTAGGAAAGCTTTCAGGCTTTCAGCCTTAACTATGATGTTCACTGTGGGTTTTCTTAGATGCTGTTTATCAGGTTGAGGAAACTCCTTTCTATCCGTTTGTTGAATGTTTTAACATGATTTTTACATGATTTTTTTATCATGGATTTGTTCAAATGCTTTTTCTAGGTCTATTGATCATGTGAGTTTTGTTTTATTTTTCTATTAAAGTGGAGCATGACATTGATTGGTTTTGGTTTGTTGAACCAACCTTGCACTTCAGGGATAAATTCCAGTTAATTATTTTGTGTAATCACCCCCCCTTTTCTTTTTATGTTGCTGAATTGACTGTCAGTACTTTGTTGAGAATTTTTACATACATATTCATTAGAGATATTGGTCTATAGTTTTCTTGTGATGTCTGGGTTTGGTATCAGGGTAACACTGATTTCATGGAGTGAGTTAGGAAATATTACCTTCTCTTCTATTTTTTGGAAGAGTCTGTGAAGGACTGGTGTTAATTTTTCTTTAAACATTTGGTGGAATTTACCACTGAAGCTCTCTTGTCCTGGGCTTTACTTTTGTGGAAAGTGTTTTCATTACTAACTCAATTTCTTTACTTCTTTAGGTTATTTATGTTTCCTATTTCTTTCTGAGTTAGTTTCAGTAGTTTGTGTCTTCCTGGGACACAATAATTTGTGTATAATTTGTGGCCATACAATTATTAATATAGTTCATTTTAACCCTTTTTATTTTTTGTATAAATAAAAAATCATTTATTTTATTTCTGCAAGGTTTCTTTTTCATTCTGATTTTGAAATTGAAGTCCTCTCGCTTTCTGTGGTAAATCTAAGCTAAAGGTTTGTCGATTTTGTTGATCTTTTCAAAGAACCAACTTTTAGTTTCATTGATTTTTCTCTATTTTTCTCTTTTATATTTCATTTCCATTCAAATATATATTATTTCTTTCCTTCCTTTTTTGGGGGTGTTATTTTTTCTTATTTTTCTACTTTCTTAAACTATAAGATTAATTTATTGATTTGAGATCTTTCTTCTTTTTCATAATAGATATTTATAACTATAAGTTTCCCTCTTGGTGTTGCTTTAGCTGCATCACATAAGTTTTGATATATTATCTTTTTGTTTTAATTCATGTCAAAGTATTTTCTAACTTCTCCTGTGATTTCTTCTTTGACTCATTTATTACTTAAGAACATGTTGCCTAATTTCCATATATTTGTGAATTTCCCAAATATCTTACAGTAATTGATGTCAAATTTTACTCCATTATGATTGAAAAACATACTTGGTATGATTTCAATCCTTGTAAATTTAGTGAGACTTGTATTATGGCCTAACATATGGTATATCTTGAAAAACCTTCTATTTGTACTTCAGAAGAATGTGTATCTTACTGTTGTGTGGAGTGTTCAATAGACATCTGTTAGTTTTAGTTGGTTTATAGTGTTCAAGTTTCTATTTCCTGCTTTATTCTTATGTCTAGTTCTTCTATACATTATTGAAAGTGAGTATTGAAACCTCCAACTATTATTGTTGAATTGTCCATTTATTCCTTCAATTTTATTTTTGCTTCATGTATTTTGGGGCTCTGTTTTTGGGTGCATACATGTTTATAAGTGCTGTATTTACTTTATGGATTGGTCTTTATCTCTAGTAACAATTTTGTCTTAGGATCTATTTTGTCTGCTATTAGTATAAACAGTCCTGCCCTCTTTTGTTTACCATTTGTGTGGTATATCTTTTTCCATCCTTTTACTTTCAATCTTTTGTGTCTTTGAATCTAAAGTGTGCCTTGTGTAGACAGGATATAATTAGGTCATATTTTTTGTCCATTTTGCCAATATCACCTTTTAATTTGAACGTTTACTCATTTTTATTTAATGTAATTACTGATAAGGTAGGATTTACATCTGTCATTTGATGTTTGTATTTTGTGTTTTATGTCCTTTTTTGTTGTTCCTCTATTCTTCCATTACTGCCATTTTTTGTGTGTTGAATAAATATTTTCTAGTGTACTGATCATTACTTTTACAATATTTTAAGTTATTTTTATAGCAGTTACCTAGGGGATTACAATTAACATCTTAATTTGTAACAATCTTGTTCAGATTAATACCAACTTAATTTTAATAGTATATCAAAACTTTGCCCCCCTATATAGCTCTATTCCTTTTTGCCTTCTTTTGTGTCTCTATTGTCAGCAAATTACATATTTATATATGTATGTTTATCAACATGGATTTATAATTATTAATGAACTTTTAAAAATAATTTAGGAGAAAAAAGTTACAAACAAAAAATGCATTTATATTGTCTTGTGTATTTAATTACCTTTACTGGTGCTCTTTATTTTCTTCATGTGAATTTAAGTTATTATCTAGCCTTTTATTTTAGCCTGAAAGACTCTCTTTAGTATTTCTTCTAGGAGGGCTCTGCTAGTAAAAAATGATCTCAGTTGTTTATTAGAAATATCCTATTTTTTTTCTTCATATTTTGAAGGATACTTTTGCTGGATATAGAATTCTTGGATAATAATCTTTCCCCCACAACACTTTGAATATATAGTTCCACTGCTTCTGGCTTTCATGGTTTCTGATGAGAAATCAGCTACTAATCTGATAAGATTAGAACATCCTCCAATAGAGGATCCATTGTATGTGATGAGATGCTTCTCTCTTGTTGCTTTCAAAATTCTCTGTTTATGGCTCACCAGTTTTATTATGATGTGTCTAGGTGTTTTTTTTTTTTTTTTTTTTCTTTATCCTACTTGGAGTTTGTGAGCTTCTTGACTATGCAGAATTTTTTTTAAATCAAATTTGGGAAGTTTTCAGTCATTATATCTCAGATATTCTTTTTACCCCCTCCCTTCTCCCTTCTCTGCTTCTGGGACTCCATTTATACATATTTTGGTTTGCTTGATGATCTCTGAGTCTGGTTTTTTTCTTAATTCTTTTTTACTTCTATTATGGAGACTGGTAATCTCAATTGACCTATCTTAGTGTTCATTGATTCTTTCTTCTGCTTGCTCAGATTTGTTATTGAGTTATCCCCCTGGTGAATTCTTCATTTTAATATTGTGTTTTTCAATTCCAGAATTTCTATTTAGTTCATTTTTATAGTTGTTATCTCTTCATTGATATTCTCCATTTGTTGTGACACCATTCTTATACTTACCTTTAATTCTGTAGACATGATTTCCTTAGTTATTTGCCTCTATTTAAAGTAGCTGATTTAAAGTCTGTGTCTACTGTGTCCAATGTCTGGTTCTCCTTAGGGACAGTTTGTCTTTGCTACATTTTCCTCTTGTGTGTGGGCTATACTTAAAAAAAAAAAAAAACTTTGCATGTCTTGTAGTTTTGTGTTGAAAATTGGACATTTCATATCATATACTATGTTCACCTGAAATCAGATTCTCCTCCCTCATAGGGTTTGGTTTGGTGACTTCTCTGAACAAATTTTGCAAAGTCTGTAGTTTTTATTGTGTGTAGCCACTGAAGTCTTTTCTCTGGTCAGTTAATGATCAGAAAGAGATTTTTTTTTAGATGTCTGTAACCAGTAAGTCCCCCAATCTTTGTTGAGGGAGTCTGTGTACATGTTGGATTACAGCTTCAACACTCAGCCAGGAGCTTGAGAACTCTGCCTTAGCCATCATTTCCTGCTTATACAAAGTCACAAATTCAGTCAGAGGTGAGAAGTTAGGAACTTCTCTGATACTCTCTGAGTATGTGCACAGTCATGGGCTTGTTCAGGACTCCACATATGCATTTGGCTTTCTAGATTTCCAGGAATAGGTTGGAGGTTTTCAAAGTTATCTATGGACATCTCAACTTTTCCTTTAAAGTCTTTTGTTTAGTCCATGGTTTGTAACAACTGTTTTCCTACTTCAGGCAGCTGCAATATTCATTATTTACCTCTGATGGTTTTTAACAAATAGCCCCAAGAAAATGGCTGTTTGTTTATGTGACCTGTGAGTCAGATCAAATAAAGGCAGTCTTGAAAGTGGGGATTTCCAGGGTATCCCTAGACAAATAGTTACAATTCTCTGGAAATGGATATGTGAAGAAACTCTAACCTCTTTCTGCCCCTTCCAGTGGCTACAATGCTGCTGTTTCAACATGACTGTGGGCTGTTAGTTTTCAAGGTTACTGTGTATCTGAGGAAAATTGACTGGGAGAATAATGGGAAGAGGACGAGTTAAAAATGTCACAAAGCTCTCTATACTTACTGAGATTCAACCAGTTTATGGACAAACATTCCTCAGATCACTGTAAGCTTTTGGTTCATTTCCAGAGTCCTAAAAGAGTTAATTCTGACAATTTAGCCAGGTTTCTCTTTGCTTTTATGTAGGAGAGGGCTTTTGGAGGTCTTTATTCTCCCATTCTTTGTTGATGACACCTTACATTCTAGATGTTTAATGAAATAAATATTTTTTGAGAATTCTCAAATTTTCTCTTAACCATGCCTAAATGGGCCATAATTTCTTTTAACTTCTGTTGTCTTTTTTTTTTTTTAAGATTTTGTTTATTTATTTGTCAGAGAGGGAAGGGGGAGAGAGAGAGAGCACAAGCAGGGGGAGCAGCAGCAGAGGGAGAAGCAGGCTCCCCACTGAGCAAGGAGCCTGATGCAGGACTTGATCCCAGGATTCTGGGATCATGACCTGAGCCGAAGGCAGACGTTTAACTGACTGAGCCACCCAGGTGTCCCTAAACTTCTGTTGTTTTAATGAGGACAGAGTTTGTTTTAACTCTCTTGGCAATAGTGGTGAAAAGCAGAGTCATCTGAGGCCTTAGTCATTCCCTAAACAGTACTAACTGAATGCATTGTCACTTAGACACTGCAGTCAGAAGTGCTCGGTAATATGTAGGTGTCTGTATTTGATACATTTTACATCACTTCACTTCTGTGCAATGTGAGGGTGAAATAAAACAACATGGCCCTAGGGGACTGGTAATGGCATCCTTGAGTGCCTGGTGCTTTCTGGAGCTGAATAGATGGAGTAGAGAAGATTTTGACTCTTAGCCAAAAAGTATATGAAAAGATACTCAACATCACTAACTGTAAAAGAAATACAAATCAACACCACAATGAGCTATTACTTCATACCTGGTAGGATGGCCAGAACAGAAAATAAGTGTTGACAAGGATATGAACAAATTGGGACATTTCTGCACCCTTGGTGGGAATACAAAATTGTGTAGCCACTTTGTAAAACAGTATGGAGTTTCCTCAAAAAAATTAAAAGTAGAATTACCATATGATTCTATCATATGGTAAAACAGTATGGAGTTTCCTCAAAAAAATTAAAAGTAGAATTACCATATGATTCAACAATCCCACTTCTGGGTATATATACAAAAGAATTCAAAGCAGGATCTTGAAGAGATA
The DNA here is from genome assembly GCF_009762305.2 of Zalophus californianus. Lineage (NCBI taxonomy): Eukaryota > Metazoa > Chordata > Mammalia > Carnivora > Otariidae > Zalophus > Zalophus californianus. The sequence continues at coordinate 60,171,757 of NC_045597.1, forward strand.
TTTGCACATCCGTGTTCATGGCAGCATTATTCACTATAGCTAAGAGCTAGAAGCAATTCAAATGTCCACTGAACAGTGGATGGATAAGGAAAATGTATATACATGCAATGGAACATTATGCAGCCTTAAAAAAAAGAAAATTCTGTCATGCTGCAAGATCTATAAACCTGAGGATATTATGCTGAGTGAAATAAGCCAATCACAAAAGGATAAATACTGTATGATTTTACTAATATGAAATATTTAAAATAGTCAAAATCATTTAAATGAAAAAGTAAAAAGGTGGTCATGAAGGGTGGGGGAGAGGGAGAAGGAGAATTAGTGTTTAGTGGGTATTGAACTTCAATTTTGTAAGATTAAAAAGCTCTAGAGATCTGTCATACAACAATATAAATATACATAACACTATTTAACTGTACACTAAAAAAATTGTGAGCAGTTCAGTAGAAGAACTACTGAAGGTATATGAGGCAGTAGGTCATGCGATATTGATTTTATGGAAAAACTTTTAGGAAATTTTTTAAAGTCCTTATTTTTTAAAAAAGAGATCTTTACTCTTAAGTTGCTCGTGGTACCACCTGCTCTGACCACGACCAGGTATTGAGTTAGACACTTGCACTGAATGGGTGACATTTTATACTCAGTGGATTGTTAATGCGTACATTTGCTTTGAGGAGGGGCACTTTAGACTATACAATTTCTGGGCCTTCAATCTTGGATCCTGGCATAAACTTTTAGAGATAGAAGGACCCTCAGGTATCACCTGGACTGTCATATCCCAAAAGGTGTGCTAGAGGTATTAAGTGGTGTTAAAGAACAATTCTGTAAATAATTACCTTAGGGAAATGATGGTTAAACAAAGTTAAACAGGTTTATTTACTGCTAGAGTTTTCATATACTTCAATATACTATTTTGCAAGTTTTGAAAGGAAGATACAGCCTTCTGTGTTTCCCAAATTAATTGGAGAATGGCCTCTTTTTTTATTAAAAAGCATGCCGTAGAAATAGTGTTCTCCAGGGTTAGGGAAACAGTGGCCTAATCAAATGCAGAAATTTGTTTTATGCAGAAATTGAGGTTCAGAGAGGTTAAATCCAATTTAAATGCAGGATACTCAGTTCAGTTTGAATTTCATAAAAATAACGAGTAACTATTTAGCACTTGTATGCAACATATTTATACTACAAATTCGTTGTTTATCTGAAATTCACATTTAATTGGGCATCCTGTATTTTACTGCATTTTACCTGGCAGTCCTACAAATTAACTTGTCCAAAGCCACCCAGCAAATTCATGGAAAAACTGGGGCTAAAACTGAAGTTTCCATACCCTGGTTCAGTTCTTTTACTCTCTTAGGCACATAGTATGGTTGATGGCTTAATGGCATTCTGGCAACTAAGAAGATACTATGATATATACTGAACTATTTCACTCTTCTGGGATACTCCTTTAAGGAGTCTACTGACATATTAACAGGTTAATACTACAGTTAGTACTACTGTAGTTTAAAAATGATAATCATGTCCAACCTTTATTAGTTGCTTACTATGTACCAGGAATTGTTCCATGAGGATTCTATCTTTTGTCATTTAAGCCTCACAACAGTTCTATGAGGTAGGGGCTATGACTATTCCATGCTATAGATGAGGGAGCTAGGTGCAGGGGGTTAGGCAGCTCATTCAAGATCTCTCCCAACAAGTGGCAGAGCCAAGAAAGAAAGGAACTTCTACAAAAGGAGAATTATATTATGTCATATTTCAAAGATGACCTCCATTCGTTGTGATGGAGTGAAAGTTAACTTCCTCTTTGACCAGATACTCTGGTTTGAATGAGGCTTCAGTGAATTCACTTATAAGATATAAAACCTTCAAGAGACAGGTAAATATCTTTATTACAAAAAGGAACTCACATAATACAGCTCCTCCTAAGCAAGGAGAGGCATAAAGCAGAGATCTCTGTTGTGTAGGGGTTTCTCTTTCTAGGTAAAAGTTAGAGGTTCAACCACAGGTCTAAGACTTGGAGCTGCAAATAGCAACAGGGCCTACAAATGGTACCTGTAAATGGAGGACAGAAGCCATAGCTTATTCCTCTTTCCTCCACAGAATGTAGCACAGTACCTTGTAGGTAGAACAAGCTCAGTAAAGATTTGTTGAGTTGAATGGGAATGAAAGGGAGTGTTTATGGGGATACAAAGGGTCAAGTATGCTCACTGATCCTTTGAGTCAGAGCCATGCATTCATAGTGCCACCACCAAAGCCTTCTTTTTCCATATGAAAAATGGCTTTGCATATAAGAACAACTACAAGCTCCTTCTTTGCCGCTGGAACCTGACATTCTTGTAGATTAAGTCCCCAGCAAGCTTTCAGATTCTTTGGCTGCAAAGCTGCCTTGGAGAGTTAAGAAAATGGGTTTCCAGAAAATTGAGGTGAGGGGGCTACAAGCCTCTCAAAGCAATCACATTAAAGTTAACATGCTGACCATCATTTATAGAACACTTAGCTTACAGAGAAGAAGAAGGTGGACTGGGATGTGGTAGAATGTAATGTAATCTCAGTAATTAGTCTGAGTCTATGTGTGTGGATGTCCTCATTCAAGTGGCTTCTCTTGCTGATACCCAGCCTGTGTTTACCCAGTTTCCTTGGTCTTAAAGGATCTGCTTTACTAGTTACAGTGATGGATTATTTGGATATGATGCTTACTGAATGTGTCTTGAGCTTCTCTTCCGCCCTTGGAGTGGTTTATGGCTTCCCTCTTAGGCTTTTGTCAAAGTCACTTTAATCGTTATAGGTTTTTGGCCCCCATATCTGAGAAATTTTAAATTGGTATCTTAAAATGGCAACTGAACCTTCCTTGGTCTATCTCTATGACTACAACTGATGTAAATAATAGCTGTTATTTACTGAGTACCTACTTTGTTCCATGTACTCTCTAAACATTTTATAGACGTTAACCCATTTATCAAATAGGTGCTATTATTTCTCTGGAGGAATAAACTGAGGCTCAGAGTGGTTAAGTAACTTGCCTAACATCCTGCAGTGAGCTCATGGTCTAGGAACAAAGGTACACTAAGGAATTGAAGTAAAAATGTACTATTTCAGACTAATGGGGGCAAAGCAACCTGAATTTGTGGGACATATGATTTAACACATTGTATTTAAAGCTAAAGGGTTTACCACCTTCTCAGACACTGAGTAACTTAAACTATGTAAGGAAAGAGAACACTTGCCTCCTAGGGGGTCTTGGAAGACCTACAGATGAGCATCACTCTTAAAGCATTATTTATAATTAGCATGTCAGTTATTTATAGTTGAAGAAATACTTCTAGATTATTTTAAAAGGACTTTAAGAAACAATTTGTCTTAAGCTATTTAAATTATACTTCTCTACGTCCTTGATTCACTTAGCAAACTTCAGGCCCGTCCCGTAACTGACCAAATTAATGGGAACGTGGACTAATGCAGTTTAATGTAGAGGATTTGTAGCCATCCTTGTTTGGTTTTCTTATTTAAAATACATATCTTGTTGACTGGGAATGACTGTTTGGATATCTGTGAGATTCATTCTTTGTAATGATAATATGGTCAAAGGCTCTAAGGAATTGGATTTAGTTCCAAGAACCTGCAGTTTTCCTTTGAAGTGACCCTTTACAAAATATTAGCAAGTATCAGCCTTAATATCCAACATGTATGCCTCACTGAGTTTTCATGAGATTAGAAGCCATTACTAGTTCTTTGTCTGGACGTGGAAATGAAAAGCACAGAGTTGCAGTGAGTTGAGAGAACACTTCTGTTTCAGGTCCCCATGCCTGTTTTGGCCCAAATGACTCAGATACAGTACTACAGCTGTTTCAGCGTTCTGGGGGTTTGTTTGCCAGCTCTATTGGAGACTAAAGCTCATATAAGTAATATAAAACCTCGGCATTTACAACATAAAGGCACCACAAGATCGCTCAGACATTAAGCTTTGGTAGGATTTTATTTGGAGGAGTTTTATTTTAAAATGTAATATCCTTTTCCTTTCTTTGGCAAACAGAATCAGAGAGAACTTGGATGGAACTCTGCTGCTTATGAAAAGTCTCACCCTGTTCATATAAGCAAGTCTGTCACCCTTGATCGGAAAGTAATAATTCATAAAGCTTAATGTTATTATCATCCCTCTGCCTGGAGTGATAGATATTCTTGAGGTCTTTTAAATAAAAAGTTTAAAATTAAATTTGCAACTCAAAAGATTGGTGGGTTCAAATGTTAGTTTCCTGCTGAGTAACTGTGAAAACAATTCTAAAGTAGCTAGTAGTGCGTTAGGAATGGCAGTTTTATTAAATGTCTTGATGGAGTGCAATGAAAACACGCTTTTGGTGTCTTTATGCAGACTTGCCCTCTACAAAAATAGTAGTTTTCTTATAGACATTAGTGTTCGCCTTCACTCTATTTATTTGGTTATTCTCCCAGTTCAGGTTTTCTGCAAAGTTTTTCAATAAGAAGATGAGATTTGTTTTTATTAGTAGCAGACCAGTAAGATTCTCCCGTGGAAACTGATTGTCTGGCACTGCTCAGAGATAACTGATTTGCATTTCATCATTAGGTTGTAGAATAAAGTCTTAACCCACCCGTTTGGTCCAAAATATTGCCACTGAGTATTATGTTCTTGTGGCGATGTGCCTTCCAGCATCACAGATCCTCAATGAAGTCCTTGAAGGAAGAGAACCATCCCCATGTGGGAAGGCTCCTCTCACCCAATAGAAAACCAGCAAGTTCATTTAAAAGGGTATCTTTCAATTATGAAAACTGGCAGGCATCAAAGGACACTTGGCAGTTGAACTTTGCAAAAACATTTGCACTGGCGGTTAAAGAGGACCTTCTCTTTTGCTGGTGTCATGAAAAAATGAAACTTTTGCAGTTTCACCTCAATTTCCTCTCTCCTTTTTTCCCACAAAAACAAAAGGTGATTTTTCAAGGTCCCTATATCAGCATTATTTGACATCCTTATATGCGTTTGACCCAATAACTGACCAAATCCCTCAGGAGAAAAATTGAAAATTTGTTGTGATTTCTACCCCTCACTCCCAGTCCTGTCTCTTAGTCAATGGCAAACTGTCTCTTTTCCCAGTTTCTTTATTTTCCCCACTATGGGCAAAACACTGCTGCTATAAAAATAAAAACAGTGAAATTCCAGTCTTGACTAAAGTTGGGAATTCTTGCGCACATGAAAAAAAATTCTTTGTTTCTCCTTGGGAAATTGACAAAGTGAAAATTGACAGCTTAGCTCTTCTCACATTGACACTTATATTAACTGCAGGGATTGGATTTTTAAGAGATTGTAAACATAATTTGAGGGAAAACAATGCTGTCACATGTATGTTTGCATTATGTTTATCTTCATACCTTATGTCCTGTGTGGAGATCTTTATAAACGAGACCTGGAGCATCCCTTCCTTTCTGGGCAAGGATGTAACTTTGTGAGAATGAGGATAGTGTTCATCCAATCAAGATGTTGTCCATTCTTGCTTAGGTAATTGGAGATAGTAGAGGTTAACTGCTGGTTACCCTCTGCCTACTGCCAACTGGCTGGCCGATTAAGTGCATCCTTGAGTTTTCTGGCAGGACATGGACAAAGCTCTCACACCAGCAGACTTTGGGTGCCCTGTGCCTTAAAAGATTTGTCTAAGATATAAAGTAACTCTGGATAATTTTGTCCATATCATTCAACACACTAGTGGTTCAATCCTACTATATAATTTGTGTGTACAGGTATGTTGTCTTCTTCTGCGGGGTTTATACCTAACAGAACGAAATATTTGCTTTAAAATTCTAGGCATAGGGATGCCTGGGTGGCTCAGTCAGTTAAGCATCTGCCTTCAGCTCAGGTCATGATCCCAGGGTCCTGGGATCGAGTGCTGCATCGGGCTCCTTGTTCAGTGGGGAGCCTGCTTCTAGCTCTGCCTGCCACTCCCCCTGATTGTGCTCTCTCTCTCTCTGAAATATAAATAAATAAGTAAGTAAGTAAGTAAGTAAATAAATAAATAAATAAAATCTTTATAAAATTCTATGCATAAATATAGGTGTAACAAACTGGTGAATAAGAGAAACAGCAACTCAGATTTTAAACCCCTGACTTAACTCTCCTCTTTCCTACACATGTCTATGTTGTAGTTTTCTTTCTAATACCCAGATTAGAAAGAAAATTTAGTTGTCTTCTGCAGTTTTGATGAAGCTTTTGGCCCCACCTGTAACACAAGGAGGGATTGATTTGCATACTGTACTGAAATGTACCTATGGGGAGCATTAACCCATCCTGTTATAATGGGGGAATGGCTAGTTAGTAAAAGTGGCCGGGAGAAATCTTGGCTGTTGCTGGTGAGGAGACTAAGCCATCTCGATTTACCATGACATACCAATCCTTTCCCTACCTCCCTTTCCACTTCTAGCCTCTCCCTTTTTGTAGTAGGCTGAATAGTGTCCTCCCAAATATATCCAGAATAGTCCCCAGAACCTATGAACCTATGAATCTGTTACTTTACTTGGCAGAAACTGCTTTGCAGGTTTTTGGTTTTTTTGTTTTTTTATTTCCCATTTGATTTTAGTAAATGGCAGTACCACCTCACATGCGACACCAGTTCAGGGGGAGAATTTTCTAATAAACCTTTTCTAATGTTAAAACTGCTTCCTTTCATATCCTTCACCACAGTTCTACCCCAAATTAAGGAAGAGAGGCTGGATGGATCTTAAGTTCCTGGGGGAAATCCAAATTGATACGTTCCCTCTTTATAAGGAGATGGGACAGGAAAAGCAAGTTCTAGCCCCCAAAGAAAGAACTAACAAGCAATAAATATGTTGTTCCCTCCCTCAAAAAGGAACTACTTAACCCACAAGGGTTTTTCGCTGTGACAGTGGCTCCCACTATCCTGCAGCAGAGAGCTTTCAGCCTCCCTCTACCACCACTGGTAGTGAGCCAGGGCATGGGTGGCCTCAGCCATCTTGTGCATGTCATGCTTCTTCTTGATCACAGGGCCCTGGTTGTGAAAAGCCTCCAGCAGCTCATGTGACAACTTCTTCAGCATCAGCATCTGCCAGTGCTTCTTCTCCTGGCACTCAGTAATCATCCACTTCATGGCCAAGAAGCGACGACCCCAGTCAGGAAGTGGCACAGGGACCTGGTAGAAATGGCCGCCTCTGAGGATGGAGGATGAAAATGAAACTGGAGAAGAAGTAAAGGTTGAATCAGAAGATAACAACTTAAATCAAGACTGTGCCAAAGAATTGGATGGGAGTCCCCAAGAAAGTATCAGTGTCACTGAGACTGTCAAACTCTGTGATGATCCAAAAAGTGAAGCTAAGAATGCTCCTAAATCCAAAGGAAAGAAAGCCAAAGATATGAAAAAAATCTGTCAAAATACCTGCTGAGCCACAGGCAGTGAGTGATGTTCTTATCAGCTGTGCAGCCTGCCATAGTGAATTTCCATCCCGGAATAAACTTTTTGACCATCTGAAGGCCACAGGTCATGCAACAGCAACTTCATCATGCTCTTTAAACAGTGTAACAAGTAATCGAAGCAAGAAAGAAAAACATAAAAACAGTTAGAAATTCTGCCAATGATTTTTCTTTTTGATTGTCTCTAGATTTTGAAACCAAAAACTGAAGTCATCTAAAGAGTTAAAATTTTGGTGATCTGCAATTTATTGCATTGCAGAATATTATTTTTTATCTTGTAAAAACATTTTTTTGTTTAATATATATTTTTTAAACATTTCATTAGTGATTGAATTCTACTTTGCCATCTGAATTGACTTGATTGTCTCAAAACAGGTACATATTGTAAAGGGGAATATTTTGCTAGATTATCCAGGTGGTCCATCATAATCACGGGTCCTTCTAAAAGGAAGGCTGGAAGGTAAGAGACAAAAGAAGGCAATGTAGCTGGAGAAGCAGAGATTGGAGTAATGGGGCCATAAACCATGGCCATTTCTAGAAAGTGGAAGAGGCAAGGAATAAATTCTCCCTAGAGTCTCCAGGAGGAAACAGCCCTAATGAAACTTTGCTTTTAGCCCCTTAAAACTCTTTTTGGACAGACTTCTGACCTCCAGAGTTGTAAGAGAATATATTTGTGCTGTTTTAAGCCACTAAGTTTGTGATAATCTGCTACAGCAGCCATAGAAAATTAATGTACCTTCCCATCCTCTTTTCACCGTCTGTTCAGAATGTCTGACTTTGTTTCCATCTTCATTTTGCCTCTGCTCAAATTTCTTTGTTCTGTTGTCCATCCTTTGGTCAAGGATTTGCCTTCTCTTCCTTTAATTAACCATCCTCCAAACTAAGATTCTTGCATAGCCAAGAAATTTGTCAATTTTGCCCTTCAGTGAGGACCTGTGGCTACAGAGCCAGAGTAGCATTTCCCAAAATGTTCCATGACATATAGGTCCTTGAATATGTGAGCAAAGGGTATATAGTGATGAAACATTGCATAGCATATCCCCCTTAGAGATTCACACTCTGTATTAGCATGTTAATGATCCTCAGAAACTCTATAATCTTGTTTAGTGCAATGTTTTCCAAATTTATTTGGCCACAGAGCATTTTTTTTTTTTCATACAACAGATGCCTCAGAAATGTTGTTCCAGGGAACTGGCTTGGGGAAAACCTGCTCTGGGATATACCTGGGGTCTTTGAGATACCAATATCCTTCTCCTGTGCCCTGAAGCAAATGTCCATTTGGCTCCAGATGTGAAGGGAAAGCCAGCTTCCATCAGCCAGGGGTGGGCTCTGTGGACTTGTCCTGGATTAGATGAGAGGTATAATAAAATCAACTGATCCAACAGGCTTTATGTATCTATGGCAGTTTCCCTCTTGGCTTCTTGGAAAATGTGTTTGGAATTCACATGGATAGATCTGACTCATATTTCAGAGATCAGCAGTGGCAAGGGGACTTAAACCCACAGACCCAGTGGATTTGCCAGGCAACGGTCTGATCATGGACTATGGAAACATTTAAGATGTGTACCTAGGATCTAAGGAAGATAGAATCTGTGAGAAGCTCCCAATCAACCCAACCTTCCTGGTTCCTGAATATAGGAAGTGTAGTCACTGAACTACCTAGAGTCAAATGTCCCCTTCTAGACCAGTGAGCACTGACTAGGGCACAGGTTACCTATACAGTAGTAAAATTAGCTAACATTTATGCAGTATTTGCTTTCTGTTAAGCATTGCTCTGAGTACTCTGCACATGTTAATTCCTTTAAACCTCATGATAACTTTATGTGAAATCCTGAGGCATGGGGGTTAAAAATGTACCTAAATTCAAGTGGCTCATAAATGGCAGTGTGGAGCTTTGAATCCAGGCAGGCTGACCTTTTTTCAAACCATTGTGTTCGCAAGTGGAAAGAGAGCAGACTTGGAGTCAGGTAGATTTGGGTTTGACCCTAGGCTCCTTCCTGTGACTTTGGGCAAGTCTCTTAATCCCTCTCAACTTCTGTTTCCTCATTGGAAAATCATGAATACTTGGTGTCAGAATCATATCATATGCTTTTCAATCTGTTAATATAGCCATCTCTCCCACTTCAGTGACCCTCTCACCAATCTGTTTTGGAAGAATCATGACTGTCAGTGGGTATCTGATTCCTTTGAAGAATGGGATTATATGCTGCCTCTTGGTAAACCATGCTGAATTTAGTTTTTCTTTCTTGAATTTTTTTCTTATTAAAAGAGTTTGTTTGTTTGTTTTTAAGTAGGCTCCATGCCCAGTGTGGAGCCCATTGTGGGGCTTGAGCTCACGACCTGAAATCAACACCTGAGCTGAGATCAAGAGTCAGACACTTAACCCACTGAGCCACCCGGGCACCCCAAAGAGTTTTTTTTCTTATAACAAAAGTAATACATACTCATATGAGAAAAGAAAGGGAAGCAAAAGTAAGAAAAGTTTTTAAAATCACCAATAATTCTAGAAGATATTTGCTGTTAACCTTTTGGTGTTAATATTATTTCTAATGCTTTTTTACTTTATATTTTCTAAATAATGCTTTTATGCTATATATTTTTTACTCTATGTGTTCTGCCTCAAATTGGTAATATTAAAAAAATGCAGTTTTGTAAAATTTGTTTCTTTTCACTTGATATATCTTGAACAACTCTTATGCACTGAATATTCTTCTACAATGGTATTTTCTTTAATGACTCCATGATGAGGTCTAACCAATTCTATATTGTTGAATAGTTAGGTTGTTCCCATTCTATTTTTCCTGATTGGTGTTAAATAATGTTGCAATGAACATCTGCAAAATATATTTTTGATTCATGATTAACAGAATCATTCTTGATGGCAACATTTTAGATCCCTAGAAAGCAGTTGCATTGAATTGAAAAGAGAAGAACCTGGCTTGTTCAATTTACTTTAACTGTACCAGTGCCCAGAAATATAATTAGGTGATAGCTAAATAAATACCTACCAACAAAGATGAATAGAAGCTAAAGCAGTTGCTTCTTTTCCAGGTAGATTCATGCCAGCAGTCTAGCAAACAGGATCTGTGAGAGTACCCAGATCTCACCTGGCAGATGACCAGTATGGAGGCCCATAAGACCCTAGTTCTCATTAGTTGGGTATAAATTGTGACCAATGTGTCTCACATTTTGATAGATTCTCATCCCGTATTCCTGTCTCACATGCTGTCTTTTATCCATTTTAAATTTATTTTTGTGTGTGGTGTAAGAAAGTGTTTCAGTTTCATTCTTCTGCATGTGGCTGTCCAATTTTCCCAACACCATTTGTTGAAGAGACTGTCTTTTTACCATTGGATATTCTTTCTTGCTTTGTCGAAGATTAGTTGACCACAGAGTTGAAAGTCCATTTCTGGGTTCTCTATTCTGTTCCATTGATCCATGTGTCTGTTTTTGTGCCAGTACATACTGTCATAATGACTATGGCTTTGTAATTCAGCTTGAAGTCCGGAATTGTGATGCCGCCTGCTTTTTTTTTTTTCAATATTACTTTGGCTATTTGGGGTCTTTCCTGGTTCCATACAAATTTTAGTATTGTTTGGTCCAGTTCCATAAAAAATGCTGGTGGTATTATGATAGGGATTGCATTGCACGTGTAAATTACTTTGTTTGGGCCTCTAGCACTTATAACATATCCTTTAAAAATGTGCTTTGTTTAAAAAAATAGACTCCATATTGCATATGCCACTTTTTCCTCAAGACTTCTCACAAATATGTGTTCCTTAAGGACATCAAAAGCATTTTGTTGGTACATTAATTTATTCCCTCATTCATTCTTTCAATAGACATTTATTGAATGTTTTCTATTTCTCGCACTGAGCCATACGGGACATAGAGTTGTGAGCCCACAGACAGGCTTCTGCACAGAACATAATCTGTTCATTCCAAGTACAAAATAAATTTTTTACCAGATTATGGATGTTGGACTAGGTAGCATTTCACTGGTATCACTAGTTCAGAAGAAAATTAACTTTGGAAATGTGAAAGTAGTGATGAAACGTGAAGAATCGGATATTTAAGAATTTATTGTGCAAGTCATGTCAAGTGCAAGATTCACAAAATCTTTCAAAATTCAAGATTATTAACTGGGACCCCTGATATTATACTCATTCTCTAATCTGCACGATCTTGAAGAAGATATTCTTCATTCCTTGAAGAATTTTGAATGAGGCCTGCAGGAGTAGAGGGTGGCCTAATATTCCTCTTTTTTCCATTCTATTCTTTCTGTGTTTATCACCAGCACATGGACATTACTAGTATGTGGACCTGTGAGGGACTTCCAGTACTAAAACCAGGGAAGTCCCAGGTAAACTGGGATGACCTGGTCACCCTACGTAGAAGGGAGGCTGTGGACTTCTGTGAGTCTTGAAGAAGAATGGTATGAAATGGGATTGCAGATCTCCCTATATGTACTATGCTTTCAGAAGAAAGATGACATTTCTAAGTCCTTTATGATAGTAACCTAGGATGTTCTTTCTCTTTAATAGTTACCCAATTTTCCAATTTTTCTTTCTTACCTTCATGTCCAGCCTAGAGAAGCATCAGATACATACAACAATGAAAGTGAACTCCAGGTCAAAAAACCAGTGGGCTCCTGACTAATGGAAGCCATGTGTCCCTGGTGGGAGAGCCACTTTCAGGGGCTCCATTAGGTGGCCACAGCCAGGCCACAGCAGCCAGCCCCTTCATGACAGCATACCCTTAAGAGTTTTTTGAACAAGAGTTTTCCAAAAACAACACCACAAAGTGTGTCCTTCCTCATCTCTTTGTGATGGTCTGTGGAGCGGCCAGGGGTAGCAAGATTTGGGTAGCAAGAGTATAATCACTTTATATTTTTGGAAGCAGAAGACATGTCTACTTATTGGCAGCTAAAACACTTTCATAGGCCAGAGGGAAAAGTTTAGATTACACAGCTTCCCTGTGCCCTTGTTTATCTAAACCAACCCCTGGGGCAATGGCTTTGGCATATCTCTCAGTAGTTGCCTTTGAGGAAATCTACCAGAAGTCCTCTTCTTGTTTTGAAATGTGGTTATTGCTTGTAAAAAATGAAACAAAACACAATAAAACAAAACAGTCCTTTCAGTGACCCCCGAGCTTGGTCTCTGCTCCCCCATTACTCCATCTCTGTGCTCTTGCTGCTGTGGTTCTGTTGGGGATGGGGCAATGCCCTGGAACTGAGTGCCAGCTTCCCTCAGTCAGGCCTTACCCGGCAGGACCCACAACCGGTTATGAAGTCTTCTTGACTGGATCTGGCTTTCTGTAAGGAGTAGTTGTTATTGCCATGGTAATGGGAAGAAAACAACTTGGTTTAAACTGTGGGCATAAAGGGATTGACACAGATAAGTTCCATTTTGCCCAAGAGAATCATAAAAATCTGCTTAGAGATTATGTAGCAGAAATGCATTTGAATTCAAATAATAAATAACCATGCTTGCTGGAAAGAGTAGAAAAATCACTGACATTCAAAGCATATGGGTTCCAGTCTGGACTCTGCTACTACCTAGCCCTGTGAGCTAGTTCAATCCCATCAATCAGCTCTCTGGACTTGAGTTTTCCTATCTGGTGAATGAGGAGGGTAGATGGTATGATCTTGCTCCAAAATTACTTAATTTGGACTGTTATACTCATTGACTCATTCAACAACTCAACTTTTATTGTCATCTTCCAAATATCAATTAAGTTTAAACACTCTATTAATTACCCCATTACTTACTTCAACTTAATCAGTGTTTATTATGCTCCAGGCACTGAGATATAGGGAGACAAAGATTCCTCCTGAGTCCTTGATGAGGAAACTGGTATAAACAGATGTGTCACTTATGGTGTTATCCTTCACAGTTACCTGTTAAATATTACTATTTCTAAACACATTTTAAATTTCATCTCTCCCAAATGCCTCCATTTTTTTATGCTACCTTGAACTGTTTCATGTATCACTCATAATCTTTTTCATATTCTTCTTTGCATTATTAAGTATTTGTATTCCTTTGTAATCTGCTTTTTTTCAAGCCCATTAAACTTGAAGACAGGTACCGAATTGGGTCTTACCGTTTTCTGTCTCTAATGGCATTGAGCACAGTGACTGACACAGTAGGTGCAAATTACATATTTGTGCAATTACATTAACTAGTGGAATCCTAATTAATGGCTTTTTCTTGTCTGTGTCCAGTTGCCCTCTGTCAATGGTGCTCTCATAGTATACTAATGACAAAATCCCCAGACTTTTTTTGAAGCTGAGGTGTTCAGCTAAAGCCAGAAAGGGGCTTTTACACAGGGATGGAGGATTATTTTTTTCCTTGAAGACCGGGAAACTCACATTATCAACTTCTGAAATTTAAGAAAAGCTTTCATTAACATGAAGTATCTGGATTATGGCAGAAATGTTGTGACACCCCTTCCACATGAACATCAAGAATGTTCTTTTCCAGCAGCTGGAGTTTTGGATTTCCCTTAAACCAGCTGTATGTCTGGATGGAGGTGAGAATTTGCTAAGGGCCACAGGATACCTTCTGAATTCCATAGTCAAAAGATCAAGGGGAGGCATTCTACCTACCTGCTAATGCAGCACAGGAAACAGATATTGATCTGGGCTTATTATGTTGCACTTTACTGCAATAACTTGATACAGACTATTTTTAATGGGTTCACATTAAAAAGTGGTAACAACTATACGCTCTTGAGCATTCATGTGCTGTATGAAAGTCCACAAAGTAATATTACCTACTTTTTATGGAGTGCTTCTAGTGGATTAGGTTCTCATTACATGTTTATTCCAGTGAATCCTCACAATGAGAGTGTGGGATTGGAAGGTGGAGGGCAAAAAGGTGGTCAGTGCTTTAGTCATTAATAAGCGGTGGTTGAAATAGAGTTAATTGGTGTAATCAGAAAGAGATCTCAAACAAAAGTTATGTATGTACAACAGTTATTTGCTCCAATATTGTCTTCTAGATGATCCAGAATATCCTTATATTACTTTACAGAAGATTTTGATGGAAGTAATCCCTTCCCCCCTCCCTCATCCCCCAAAAAGTAAATCCTGATAGAACTGTAGATTCCTGGGAATATGCATGTGCATTTCCATAATTTAGTAGATCGAGGCTTGAAAAATGATCTTACTGATGCTTAGAAATCAACTAAAGCAAGATTGTTTTTAAGATTTTATTTTTAGGCAATCTTTATACCCAACATGGGGCTAGAATTCATGACCCCAAGATCAAGAGTTGCATGCTCCACTGACTGAGCCAGCCAGGTGCCTCACAAGATTGTCTTTAGAGAGAAATATTACAAGCCACAGAAGCTTCCAGATGTGTTCATGATAAAGGCCTGTGGGTCTTTGCCTCTCTTCTCTCACCATCTTGAGTTGGGAATTTACCTGGACTTAGAAGCAGGTTTATAGCAAAGCCTTTGGAGATGGAAAGGACAGAGGAGATGCCTCAGCACGATTGACCCCTCTTCAAAAGATAGCTTCAGATTTGCACTAAAATCAGACTTTCAACCCAAATGTGCCATAACAGTTGTTTTACTCTTGGCAAAGCAAAACTTCCTATTTTTCAGAAAACAGACTTAAGGAGGCTTAGATAAGAGACACAAGAGCTTTCTTGAACACCCATCAGTTTTTTACAAAATAGCATTTTAATTATTTAAGTGCAAGTGAAACAGTAACATCTGAATTAGATTTTCTTAAAAAACAAACAAACAAACAAACAAATAAACAACTGGCTTTTGAAACCAAAGGGAGAAAGTGCTTGGCTCGCTAAAAGCGATTTATTGGTTTTGTGGCAACCCCAAAGTGTTTCAAAAACAATTTACATAGCTGATGAGCTCGAAATGTCTCTGGATTAGGCCTTGTTCCCAGGATAAAATATATAATAAATATGGACATTTTAAACAAGAGTCATATTAGGTTCCATTTCACAGGGTCTCACATTTGGTAACAAAAATTTGAAAAAGCCTGTCCTTATTTTTTTGCATGGTACATTTTCAAAACCATTAACACTCTTAAAAAATTATTCAAATAGTGAAAACATCTTACAAAGTAGAATTTTCATAGTGTCAATGTAGAATAACTTGTCAAACAGTTTAATAATATTTTTGCAGTTACTTTTAACTGAGTCAGTCTTTACAAAGGGGAAATTGTTTCAGGAGAATTCTGAGAGTATTTAGGTTCTCAGAGAGCTCTGGGACTACAACACATTTTCCTGTAAAATGAGTCATCAAGATAATTTGTAGAATTTAGATTTGGTTATGTTCATAGGAGGTTCGCACCAAACTGGGTTGATTGGTGCTTGTTAATCAATTTGTGCTGCCCTTGCATTTTTCTTAGAAAGCTCCTATTTAGCCAGTAGAGATGTTTTCTGGTTGACAGTTATAAATCCAGTCACCAGGCTGAGTTGGGTTTCTGACTCACCAGTGGTGAAGTTTAAGTGGAAACCAAAAACCAGGAGATGTCCAATGAAAGACGTTCACTGATCAATAAGAACCTATCGATTGAAACTTACTATGAACTGACAGTGTGGTTGGCAATTTGATGGTGACTAATTTATGGACTTAAAGCTAGAAGATTTTTTTTTTTCTAAATATGTCAGTGGCACGTAAATCATTTAGCTTTTCCCTCCTGTTCCAGAGAATGGAGAGAAAAGAGGCAACTTGACATTGGTTCTCAGATACCGGCAAGATAAAGTTCTTCCTAGAGTTTTCATGTTGGTTTGGATTCTCTAACAGCACCTTGGCTTGATTAAATTTATGCTACTTCTATGAAATCTTTATAAGGTATGTGCAGAGCCTTTTGCTTAAATCCAGATCTTATTTTTTTCCAGTCTCAAAAATAGACAGTACTTAATAAATGCTTGTGGAATTGAATTGGTTTTATATAATTAGGCCACACTTTTACATCAGAATGATGTACCTCATTCATTGTGTATTTTTTCATTCCTGTATATCTGTTCTGATGACGTGATGAATGAAACAGGCAAGTTCCTATTTTTATGCTGGTCACTGTATAAGGTACTGTGGACTTAGAGATAATAAAATAAATCCTGGACCTCAAGAAGCTTATAATGCAGAGGGAAGACAGATACAGAAACAAGTAGTTATAGTTCATAATATGGGGTGTGTATCAGAAGCTACAGTTACCTACCCAACATCTGCTTTCCTATTTCTCCTTAGAAATTAATCCCAGTTTATATCTGAGCACATGATCACCAAGAACAATTTTATAGAAAATTGTTATTTCTATATTCTATAGAAAATAGACAAAGGTCTATTTTCCAACTTGCTCTGCTGCTGGGTATGGTCTGGGGAGATGTAAATGGAGACACATGGATTTTCCAAGAGGACTGCTTAAAGGAAGCCAACTTAGCAGGAAGGACTGCTTTTTTTTCACAGTTGCCTTTACTCCTTTTTCTGGCCTAAAACTCCAGCAGCTATCTTGAAACACAAAGTGAACTTGAACATGGAAGTCAAGTACTAGAGTGGTAGGGAGATAGTCTGGGTCTCTGATGATACCATGAAGCAGCTTTATCCAACCCTGGACTGCTTACTCCTCATTTGTTTTGTTTTATTTTTAACATGAGAAATAAGTTTCTATCTTGTTTAAGCCACTGTTATTATAGAGTTTTCTATTTATGCAGCCAAGTAAAAAGCTCACAGATACAGGATATTTTGGGGGATTTCTATAAAGTAATATGGGAGTCCAGAGCAGAGGGACCTCATTGTAGGCAGAGAGACAGAAAAGTCTCTCCAGAGAAGGAAATCCTTGAATGAACACTGAGGAAGAAATGTCAGATTGTCAAGATGACAAAGTTGGGGAGGGCAGAGATGATATTCTAGGTAAAGGGAAGAATGCCATATGCTAAAGTGGTGGTCAAAATGGGGGCCTAGCACACCATTGCGGGAAAAAGTGTCAGATTCCTAGGGTAAAGGAATTACAAAGGATCAAAAGAAAAACTCCTGGGCTTGCCAATGCTACCTCCCTTTCTACCACCACATCCTCCAAGTCAATTGTCTTTAGTATCAAAATATGGAAGAAACTTTAAGATGTCATGAACACTCTCTTGTGTCTTGAAATATCTAGGTACTCTTTAAAGCAAACGAACAAGGTCAATAAAATGTGTGCAGAATGCTTGCTCTGAATAAGATCTTGTGACAGATACTGGTGAAAAGAGCATAGGCGAGATTAAAAATTAATCAAATCAGTTTTGCTCTTACAGGACTTCCATTTTAAGGGTGAGGGCAACACCAAACATCTGCACATGTAATGAAACAGTAAACAAAAGAAGATGGGGAGGGGGAATGGGGAGGTGTTGAGTGCGTACTGAAGGGAGGTGGCTCTTACCCACAAAGTTCCAGTTAGTAACTTTGGTGTTGTCATGTGGCTGCTTTGAAATCCCATCCACTCATAAGGCTATGTGGGCTTTCCCAGGATCTGGGAGCAAATGGAGAAGCAGTGAGGTGGGGATTTGAGAACTTTTAAGACCACCCAGTAACATGGATGGTGGCCTGGCCCCCAGGGGAATCAACAGGTAGGTGTTGAAGGCCTATTTTGTGAAAACAACCCATGTTGGAGAGACTTGGTCATAGTTAGAGAATGCTTCTTCTGGGAAGGAGATGGTGTTTTGTGCAACAGAAGTGCAGAAAGACATTGAGAGAGGTCAAGTTTAGAATATGGAACAAACATATTCAAGCAAGTCATGACTTTGGGATGGCTTGGAGTAGTCTGAGTAATCATGAAGTCATCTGGCTGTATCTTCCCAAAATACTCCTGATATTTCCTTTTCTTGCTATGGGATGTTGCAGACTCAACAGGGAACAAGGTCAGAAGAAAAAAATACAGTGACGTTTGCAGCCTATTATGAGATGAATTTGGGTAATTTGTATGTGGAATGAGAAGCCCAAGTATAGAAAAAAAACAGAGCCTCTATACAGGGGCTGGGATACTAATTTCATGGAAGTTTGTAGTAAATGAAACAAAAATCAGCATTTTCTTTAATCCCTGGGGAAATGGTGGAGAAAGAGATGATAAAAGGTGAACATCTGCTTTACTTCATATGCTAGGATGTAGCTTGCTTAGGGAAGAGGGACTCTCCAGATCTACATAGTAGCTGGGGGTGTAGGGGAGGTGGGGGAGACGGAAAGAAAATGAAGTTAAATATACCAACATAACAGTTCCAAAACAGTCTCATCTCCCAAGAAAAATATGACATTTGGAGTCTCTCCACCCTTGCAGAAATAATGGGTTAAGAGATCTGTTTCTTAGAGGAATATCTCATATGAATAAATTGCTCTAGGAAAGACAGAGATTCAGAGCATAAGTTCAAAAGGAGATGGGGCTTCAGTGGGGCCTTTGTGGTGTCCATAGGGTCCCTGTATTTGGGCAGTTGTCCAAACTAGGGCTATATTGACCTGGGCCTGGGATCCTTAGCTTGGTCTTGGATTTACCACAGAATGTCCTTGTCTGTGGGCAGAGACCCACCTCTAACTTGTCCAAGGAAGTTAATACCCACAGGTCTGCAAGTCAGAGAGAAACACCATTGGCATTTTGCTGTTGCCCTGCCTATTTTTGTCTATGAATATGGCATAGCATGGCATGGATTCTGGAACCAGGCTTCCTCTGAATCTGCCTGGAGTCTGCCACTTATTAACTGTGTAACCTGTGCAAGTTAATTAGCTTTTCTGGGCCTCAGTTTCCTTCTCTTCACAATTGCCTATGTTAAAGGGTGTGTGTGTGTGTGTGTGTGTGTGTGTGTGCATGTGTGTATATGTGTTTGTAGGTTTGGGAGTATTTCTAGTTGATTTGAGAAAATTTTTTGTATGTTAAGAATACTAATATATTGTCTTTCAGAGAGAGTAGAAATATTTTTTTCAGGCTTTTCTGCCATTTGTTTATTAATGATATTTTTGACATATAGGCATTTTAATTCTTTATGTAGTGAAGTGAATCTGCTTTTACTTTTTTGATCCATACAATTGCTTTTGCTTAGAAAGTTTTTCTCATCCCAACAGACACACTTGTACGCAAACTTCATGACCTCATTTTTACATGTTTGTAATCCATTTAGAAGCTATTCTTTTTTTTTTTTTTTTACATGAAGTGAAGTTCTAGGTAGGTTTTTTTATCTGATGATTCAGTCAATTTTCTCAATACTATTTGTTGAATACTTTATTATTTCTCTATTAATGTATGTTTCTTTACCAGCTCTTAAGTTCTTATGTAATGTAGTTTGTTTTTAGCCTCATGATTCTCGACAATACCACATTGCTTAACTAAAGTTGTACTATATTTTAATACCAGGTCATGTAAGTCTCCTGAATTATTTTACCTTTTCAAAATGTTCTTACCTGCTTTTTTCTTGTTTATATATCCAAATAAACTTTAGGTCATTTTCTTTTTAAGGAAATTTCTACTAGAAAAAGAAGAAATAATTTAAAAATATTCAATCTCTCTCATAAAGATATGATCTTTTCTTATATACACATTATCACCATTTTCTTTGTATGGGTCATGCACATTTTCAGATTAGTTGGTCCACAAGTTTTACAATTGTCCACTATAAGAGCCTGCAAAGCTATTTCACTTTTGTGCATAAGCAAGCATGGGAGTGCTCACACAAACATGCACACAGAGGAACCTTAGCATCTGAAATAAGCTGCTACTCCTTTTTTTTTTTTTTTTTTTTTTTTTTTTAGAGAGAGAGAGAGTGCCAGAGGCCGGGGGATGAGAGGGGTAGAGGGAGAGGGAGAGAGAGAATCCCAAGCAGGCTTCATACCGGAATGGAGCCCAAAGCAGGAATCGATCTTATGACCCTGAGATCATGACATAAGCGGAAATCAAGAGTGAGACACTTAACTGAGTGAGCCACCCAGGAGCCCAAAACTGCTGCTCTTTTTAAGACTTGGCCTCCCCTCTAATTACAGAGAGCATTCCTCTAGTATCTGTTGTAGATGATATTGTAATCTCATCCTTGACCATTTGCAATGGCAACAGTGAATCCCAAACTTTGCTAATAAATGACTTCAACACCCTTTCAACTGAGGAATAAATATTTGGTCAGGTGCCCATTTTATGAGTGGCAGCCTTTTAATTTGGTAGAAACAATATAATGGACTGAGATAATAATAAGTATTCATTGCTAGGATCTTTGAGGGTGCCTGGTAAATACCACCCTCTGCCTGACTTAGGAACCAACTGATAAATAAAACATGAGTCAGCAGGTGGAGCACTTTATTACTGATAGAGGCTAGCTTGAAGGTGGAACTCAGTATGAGAGCCCAAATGAGCCCCTCAGCTACAGCTTCCCAGCGGTTCAGCTATAGAAAGAAGGTCTTTTTTTCTGAGGATTATCTCCACCTAGAAAAGTGAGAGAATAACTTTTACCCTCAACCCAAGTAACTCTCTTCCCCTCTGCTGGGCTGAGAAAGGAGGTGTTTGTGAAAAAAAAATCTTCCCTTGTGAAAACCAGGAGGGAAAAGAGGTATTCCCTCTCAAAAATCAAGGATAGGGGCAAGAACTGTAGCTCTGTTTAATCTCAGCTTGAGAAATAGGCTTGACTTCTCTTTATTGGTCTCATTACTTGTTTTCCCAGCAAGTCTCTCTGTGCCCACCCACTACCCGGCATAGTTCTAGGCACTGGGGGATCAGCCCTGAAAACTGGAGACAAAACCAAAAGTCCCTGCTTTCTTGACATTTGCTGTCGGCAGGAGGAAATGCAGACCACAAAAAAACAAAACAAAACAAAAAAAACAACAAAGAGAAGTGTTAGATGGTGAGAAGCCATGAAAAGTAAAACAGGATGGTGGGACAGAATGGGGGGTTGGGGGGAGCTTGAATCTGGATGAGTCTCCAGGGGGGTCACATTGAGCTGAGGCTCCAATGTTGAGGAGAAAGAATCAGCAATCTAGAAGGAGAAGGCTCCTGGAAGGGGGAGTATCTCAGCTCCCCAGTCAGGAATGACTTCAAATTGTCCTTGAACCTACATTTTGTGTTCTTGTGAATCAGCCACAGTAGCACAGAGATGGGGATTGGAGGGTCTCTGACAGGCCACCACGGCCCTCAGAGGCCAGTATGCACTGTAATTGGGCATGGTATTTCCATTATAACAAGCATCATTGCTTTAAATCTTTAAATTATTATTTTTGCTCTTCATACATTCTTATGAGGGAAAGCAAATCCACTTGATCAGGAGTGGTGGGAAAGAATCAAAACTGAGACCACAATCTAATCTCTTAACACCTTTAACAGCTATGATAAGTGGTATTGGACAAACACCTCTCTAGTGGCCATGAGCAGATAATCCTACTACCATATGTGCTGGGCACTTGGGATACAAAAGTGGGTAAGACAAACTTAGTCCCTGCCCTAGGAAAGGGTTTTATGGGGATGGAAGATGCTAGTAATAGTTAAACAAAACTTTGATTTTTCCTGGTTAGGGTCATTCCTAGGTATTTTATTGTTGTGTAGCTTAGGTGAATGAAATTATTTCCACCATTTTATATTTTCACAGGTTTTTATGAATTGTAATAGTTTGCAAGGGCTACCATCACAAAATGCCACAGGCTGGATGGCTTAAACAACAGATTTATTTTCTCATAATTCTGGAGGCTAAAAGTTCAAGATCAAGGTGCAAGCAGTTTGGTTTTTTGATGCCTCTCTCCTTGGCTTGCAGAGGTCTTCTTGCTCTTTCTTCATATGGTCTTTCCTCTCTGCACATTCATGTCTCTCCTGTGTCCAAATTTCCTTTTCAATAAGAACACCAGTCAGATTGGATTAGGATATACCCAACTGGCCTCATTTTGACTTAATCACTTCTTTAAAGGCCCTATTTCCAAATATTGTCACATTCTGAAGAATTGGGGGATAGGAATCAACAAATGAATTTGGGGGGATACAATTCAGTCTGTAGCACTTGTAAATAGGAGGTCTATTTATTTGTATATATTTAGGAAGTATTCAGCTACTTTACTGAACCTTCTTACTAATTCTAAAATGATATGATTATTTTCCTTTTGGGTTTTCTGGGTATAAAGTCATACCATCTGTAAAAGTGGAAAAGTTTTTCTCTTTAAGTAATCAAAACTTTTGTTTGTTTAATATCTAATTGTATTGGTCAAAACTTTTAGAACAATGATAAATAATTGTCATGGAGGAACATCTTTTTTTAAAACTGATTTTAATGTTAACATTTCCCCATTACTATTAATTTAATTCCTATTATTGAACTCCTATTATGTTTCATGTATAGCTGTAGGCGCTGAGATTATCGAGATGAAAAAAATAAACAAAAATTCTTGCCTGTATGGAGCTTTCATTTCAGTTGGGAGAGACAGACATAAACATTACTAAGAAAGACATATAGTACATTAGGAGGTAGTAAGTGCTGCGGTGATGGAAGAGTAGAGAATGGAAATAAGAAGTGCTGAGGTAGGTTGAAAACTGTAGTGAGTGATTAGGAAATGCTAAGGTGACACTGAGTGCGAGTGAATAACCAGGGAATAAGTGTCAAAGACAGAGGGAACAGCAAGTGCAAAGGCCTTAAGGTGGAAACATGCCTCATACGTTTGAGGAACAGGCAGAGGACTAAACGTTGCTGTTGTGAAAGGGAGAATGATAGGAGATAATGTAAGAGAGAAAATAAGGGTCTAGATTGTGTAAGATCTTCCAGGCCATTGGTTTTTCTTCTAAGTGAAATGAGGAGTCATGCAAAAAGCTTTGAGCAGAGAAGTAGCATGATCTGTTATATTTTAACAGGATCATTCTGGCTGCTGTGTTGAGAATCAATTGCAAAGAAGGAAGGAATCAGGTAGATTATTAGGAGACTATTGCAGTTACACCAACAAGACATGATGATGACATGGACCAGGATGATAGAGAGAGGTAATGGGAAGTGAACAGATTCTGAATATGTGTTGAAGATAGGGTCAAATTGTGTGTGTGGCATAAGATAAAGAAAAGAATAGATGACCTCATGGTTTTTGGTTTGAAAAACTAAGCAAGTAGAATTGCAATTATGAGTATGGCATTGAGGGAGGAAAATTTTATGGGGGAATGTGAGGGATACTAATCTTGAGATATCTAATAGGCATCCAAATAGAGATATTGAGTAGGCAATTTGATTTGGATCTGGACTTCAGGGGAAAGTTCCACCCTAAAGATATCAATATGGATGTTGTTAACATGTGGTAAACCATGGCAATATATGGTTGCATGAAATGAATGAGTGTAGGTATTCCCAAGGACTGAGCCCTGGTTTACTACAACATTCAAAGCTTGAGAGCAGGATGATGAACCAGTGGCTGATAAGAAGCAATTCCTGTAATAAGAGGAAAACTGTGGAATGTAAGAAACTGGAAGATGAAAAAAAGTGTGTCAAAGAGAAGGAATAATTAACAATGTAGAATGCAGCAGATGGATCATACAGAATGGGTTTTGCAAAAGGATTTAGCAAAAAGGAAGTCACTAGTGACTTTGACCAATTTTATTAGAATGGTATAGGTGAAAGTGAAAGCCTGGAACAGGCTTAAGAGAGAATTGGAGGGAAATTAGAAAACTAGTATGAATATTTCTTTCAAAGAGTTTAGCTAAAAGAACAGGAGCTAAAAGGGGAAACAGAGTCTAGTTAGGGAATCTTAAAATCCTTTACAAAAATCAACTCTACTAAGGTATAATTGTATGTAATAAAATGTACCCATTTTGAATGTTCATTTTGATGAGTTTAGACAAACTTATATGCCTATGAAACCACACCATAACTGAGACAGACAACATTTATATCATCCCCTAAATTTCCTTTGTGCCGCTTTCCAGTCAGTCCCTCCATTGCTGACCCAGGCAGCCACTAATTTGCTTTTTGTCACAATAGATTATAGTTGCCTTCTAGAGAATTTCATTTAAATGACATCATACAGTATGTATTTTTTTGTGTCTGGATTTTTTTCAGTCAATAATAATCATTCATCCATATTGTCAAGCATATCATAGTTCATTTCTTTTATTTCTAAGTGGTGTTCTTTTGTTTTTATATACCACAATTTGTCCACTCACCTGATGATGGACATTTATATTTGTTCCAGTTTTGAACCATTATGAATTTAGATGTTATGAATATTTGTGGGCAAGTCTTAGTGTGGACCTATGTTTTAATTTCTATAAATAAAATACTTTAGAAGTAGAGATGCTAGATGAAATGATATCTGTACAACTTTATAAGAAACTGCCAACTTGTTTTCTAAAGTGACTGTACAATTTTCATACCAGCAGTATATAAGAATTTCAGTTGTTCCAAGTTCTTCCAACATTTGGTATTTATCAGTCTTTTTAATTCTAAGTAGTCTAGTGGGTATGTAGTGGGTATCTCATTATGATTTTGTATTTATTCATAAGACAATTTTGGCAATTTGGAACTTGCAAGGAATTTGTTCATTTCATTAAAATTGTCCAATTTACTGTTCTACTGTTCATAATATTTGCTTACTTTGCTCTTAATGCATGTATGGTCTGTAGTAGTGCCTTTAGTTTCATTTGTGACATTGGTATTTTGTAACTTCCATCTTTTTTTTTGCTATGGATGATTACTTTAATTAGAGTCTTACCAAATTTGTTTGGTGTTCTCAAGGAACCAACTTTTTAAAAAAATTGAGATTTAATTGACATATTACATTAGTTTTGGGTGTCCAACACTGTTCAATATTTGTATATATTGGTAAATGATCGCCATAGTAAGATAGTTAACAATTCATTACTATACACACTTAAAATTTTTTCTTTCAGTGAGAACCTTTAAGATTTACTGTTAGCAACTTTCAGATATACAATTCAGAATTACTAAGCATAGTCACCATGCTGTACATTTCCATGACTTATTTATTTTGTATGTTTTGGTCACCTTCAACCATTTTACCCACTTCCCAGCCCCTGCTTCTGGCAACCACCAGTCTGTCCTCTGTATCTGTGAGTTTGATTTTGTTTTGTTTTTCAGATTTCACATATAAGTGAAATCATACGGTATTTGTCTTTCTCTGACTTATTTTACTTAACATAATGTCCTCAAAGTCCATCCATGTTGCTGATAATGGCAAGATTTCCTTCTTTTTTATGGCTGAATAATATTCATATGTATCTCACATTTTATATATCTCACATATATATCTCTCATATATTATAATATAAATTATCTTTACCCATTCATCCAGTGATGAACAATTAGGTTGTTTCCATGTCTTGGCTATTGTAAATAATTCTGCAGTGAATATGGGGTACATATATCTTTTCAAGCTAGTGTTTTCATTTTCTTTGGATAAATACATAGAAGTATCATATGGTAGTTCTCTTTTTAACTTTTTTGAAGATACTTCATACTGTTTTTCAGGGTGGCTGCTCCAATTTACATTCTTACCAACAGTGCACAAGTGTTCCATTTTCTCATTATTTCATGTAACTTTTGATAATAGCCATTCTAACAGGTATAAAGTTACGTCTCATTGTGGTTTTGATTTGCATTTTCCTATTGATTAATGATGTTGAGCATCTTTTCATGTACCTGTTGGCTATCTATATGTCTTCTTTGGAAAAATGTCGATTCAGATCATCTGCCCATTTTTAATTGGATTGCTTGTTTATTTTTTTGCTATGGAGTTGTGTGTTCTTTCTATATTTTGGTTATTTATCCTTTATTTGATATATAATTTGCCAATATTTTCTCCCACTCTGTAGGTTGCCTTTTCATTTTGTTGATGGGTTACCTTTGCCATACAGAATTTTTTTGGTTTGATGTAGTCCCGTTTGTTTATTTTTGCTTTGCTTTTGGTGTCAAACCAAAAATTCAAGGAAGCAACTTTTGACTTTTTTTGTTTTCTTTATTTTGTGTTGGTTTTATACTTTGGTTGTTTTAGTTCTCATATTTATTTTTTATTTATTCCTCTTATTTTGCATTTATTTTTCTCTCCTTTCCTAGCTTCCTAATGTGGGAGTAGGATACTTGATTTTTAGATTTTTTCCCCTAATATAAGCACTTAAAATTATAGATTTCATTCTAAGTACTATTAACTGTATTCCACAAATTTTGATATGTTGTTTTCATTATATCCAATTCAAAAAAATTCTAATTTCTATTTTGATTTTGATTTTTTTGAATCCTGTGCTATTTAAAAGTGCATTGTTCAATTTGTTAAATGCGGAGACTTTCCAGATATCTTTTGTTCTTGATAGCTTTTAAATGCCTTTGTGTTCAAAGAACATATTCTGTATTATTTCAGTCTTTAAAATTTTTTAAAAACTTATTTTGTGGCCCAGCATATAGTTTATCTTAGTGAATATTCCATATGTCTTTAAGAAACAAATGTGTATTTTGTTATAATTGGGAGAAGTCTTCCAAAAATATCAATTAGGTCAAAATATTAGTGTTACTCAAATCTTCCATATCCTTACTGATTTTCAGTCTTCTTTTTGTATCTATTACTAAGAGAGCAGTTTTGAAATCTCTATAATTGTGGTTTTGTCATTTTTTCCTATCAGTTCTATAAGTTTTTGCCTCATATGTATATTGAAGTTCTTTTATTGGGTGCACATACATTTAGGATTGCAATGTCTTCATGGTGAATTGACCCTTTTGTCATTTGTTATTATTTGACTTTTGCCTGAAGAATTTCCTTTTACATTTTTGGTAATGTAGGTCTACTGTTGATGAATTTTCTGAACTTTTTTTTGTCTCAAAAAAATTCTTATTTCACTTTCATTTTGAAGGCAGTTTTTATTGCACATTGAATTATAAGGATTATGGATTTTTTTGTCCTTTTATTTTATTTTATTTTTTTAAAATATAAGTCCACTGTCTCTGGCTTGCATAGTTCCTTATGAGAATTTGTTTATTTGTTCCTCTGTGCATAAGGTTTTGTTTCTTTGGCTGCATGTAAGATGCTTTCTTTATCACTGATTTTTAACAATTTTATTATTATGTGCCTTTGTGTGTGTTGTGTGTGTGTATTTATTGTGCCTGGGATTTATTGCATTTCTTCAGCCAGTAGGTTTAGGGTTTTGGTCAAGTTTGGAAAAAAATCAGCCGTTATTACTCGCCTTTTTTCTGAGACTGCAATGACATAGATATTAGGCTTCTTTTTATTACCCCAGAGGACACTAAGGCTCTGGTAATTTTATTTTCAGCCTCAAATCTCTTAGTGTTTTGTTTTATATAAATTCTATTATTATGCTTTCTAATTTACTTACCTTTTCTTTGCACTGTCTGGTGTTCAATCCATTTAGTAAAATTTTCAATTCAAATATAATATATATATATATATTTTTATATGTAGATATTACCTTTGGTTCATTTAAATAGCTTCCATTTATCTCCTTATTCTGTTCAAGTTTTTCTGTAAATATTTGTACATAATCATGATAGTTGCTTTTGGACTCTTGGCTACTAGTTCCATCATCCCTGTTATCCCTGGGTTGATGTGGGTTCACAGATGCCCCCCTGATTATCTGTCACATTTCCTGCCTCTTGGCACATCCAGTAATTTTTTATTGAATGTTGGACATTGTGATGCTATCTTAATGAGTGTCTGGATTTTGTTGTCTTCCTCTAAAGAGTGTTTTAGCTTTGTTTTAGCAAGCATTTAAAGTTATTGGCGATCAATGTGCTTCTGTTGAAACCTGTTTTTAGACTTTACTTAGGCAGGTATAGGGTAGACTGTAAAATTGTCTTCTATTATTTTTAAGTGAATTTTGATTTTCCAGCCCTCCTATTTTCTCTGTTCTCTTTCTTCAACTCATTAGATAAGTGTTGAAACTCAGGATCTTCTCTCAGTGCTCTAAACTTTTATTTCATACTTTCCACCACATTTTTGTTTACATTGAGTTCTGGGAGATTTCCTAAGCTTAATCTTCAAGCTTACTAATTTTCTGTTCACCAGTATTTATTTTGCTATTCAGCCAATCTCTTGCGTTTACTTCAAAGATTTTGTTTTTTCATTTTTAAGATCTCTAACTAGTTATTTCACATGGTATAGTTAATAGATATATCTTATTTCTTTGAGAATATTAATTACACTTTTATAAAAAAAATTTTTGTTTATTCTATTAACTGTGTATCCTCAAATGTAAGCTCTTTTATTTATTGGGTTTGGTACTTTTATCGAGGTATTTATTGATTCTGGGCTTATACTTCTTTCAGATTCCCTTCTTATTTTTATACGGATGCTGTTGTATATTACAGTTACTTTCAGTTATTGTAGGGGAGAAGTAAATTGTTCAACTGGGCAGATGTGCCAATAGCTCATCTTCTGGGTGAGTAGTATTATATCTTACTCCAAAATATTGCTAAACTTCTAGAGAACATTTCTATCTTTTGGACCTATACATTCATATTTCTTAGAAGCAAAAGTCAGCCACTTATCTTGTCCCAAGTTAGGGATGAATGGGTAGATAGAGAAAACCATTGTCCTGGATGCTTTGGGTGTAGTGATCCGCTAACTCATTCTCTAAACTCTATTGTTCACATACATTACTTCTGCATTTGGAATCTTCTGTATGCACTTTCAACTTAGGTGACGTCCTTGCGTGTATAATTACATAGTTGTGTTTACTTCTATTAATTTTTTTTGTTTCTATCATTAAAGGATTTCTGAACAAATTTATCCTACTGACAAAATTGTCTTGTGTCCTGGAGTGGTTATTAAGATTTTGTTAATTTCTTTTGTCATTTCATGATCAATATTTGAATCTTTTCTGCATTTTTGTTGTGTCTTCAGATTTATTTGATTATTTTTCTGTTTTCTTAGTAAAATTTGCCATAGTTTATTATTACTAATTTTCCTTATATTTCAGTTTTAGCTATATCTCATAAGTATAATTTAAAAGCTTATTTCTTAAATTATTTTCTAAATTGTTTGTTATGAAACTTTGACTATTAAGTCAAAGAGAAAATGGGAGGGCTCTGGAATTTCTAATTACTAAAGTTTTAAAAAAGCTTTTGTTTTCTTTCTGGAAGTCTCAGCAAATATCTTGTCATGTATCATTGATTCAGATTAAGTCTGTGCTCATCTATATATCAAGTTATGTATTCATACTTGAGCTAATTATTATGGCCAGGGTGATGAGAAAGAAGATTATCTGACCTTATATAAAACACATGACTAATAATGGGGACAAGTGGTTCAAAAGACTATATCTGGAGTGCTCCTTGAATGGGGAAAAAGAGGAATGGATTCTGGATGGCAATCGAAACACTGGGTGTCACATGCAAATAGTGAATCATGGAACACTACATCAAAAACTAATGATGTACTGTATGGTGACTAACACAACATAATAAAAAAAAATCCACTAGAATAGACATCCATTTTTTTCCTTATTTTATTAAGAACATCATAATGAAAAGTTAATGGCTGCTGTATTATCTTACAAACTCTACTAATGATATAAAAATCAATAACAAAACTAACAATCTTTTTTTAAAAATTTTACTTTATTATGTTATGTTAGTCACCATACATTACATCATTAGGTTTTGGTGTAGTGTTCCATGATTCATTGTTTGCATATAACACCCAGTGCTCCATGCAATAAGT
Organism: Zalophus californianus; assembly: GCF_009762305.2. Taxonomy (NCBI): domain Eukaryota; kingdom Metazoa; phylum Chordata; class Mammalia; order Carnivora; family Otariidae; genus Zalophus; species Zalophus californianus. The sequence goes on from NC_045597.1 coordinate 60,201,797, forward strand.
GCCCTCCTTAATACCATCACCAGGCTAACCCACCCCCAACCCCCCTCCCCTGTAAAAACCCTCAGTTTGTTTCTTAGAGTCTATAGTTTCTCATGGTTCATCTCCCCCTCTGATTTTCCCTCCCTTCATTTTTCCCTTCCTACTATCTTCTTCTCTTTTTTAACATACAATGTATTATTTGTTTCAGAGGTACAGGTCTATGATTCATCAGTCTTACACAATTCACAGTGCTCACCATAGCACATACCCTCCCCAATGTCCATCACCCAGCCACCCCATCCCTCCCACCCCCCACCACTCCAGCAACCCTCAGTTTGTTTCCTGAGATTGAGTCTCTTATGGTTTGTCTCCCTCTCTGATTTCATCTTGTTTCATTTTTTTCCTCTCTTCCCCTATGGTCTTCTGTCTTGTTTCTCAAATTGCTCATATCAGTAAGATCATATGATACTTGTCTTTCTCTGACTGGCTTATTTCGCTTAATATAATACCCTCTAGTTCCATCCACATCATTGCAAATGGCAAGATTTCGGTTTTTTTGATGGCTGCACAATATTCCACTGTGTGTGTGTGTGTGTGTGTGTATGTATATATATATGTATATATGTAGTATATATATATACTACATCTTCTTTATCCATTCATCTGTCGATGGACATCTTGGCTCTTTCCATAGTTTGGCTATTGTGGACATTGCTGCTGTAAACATCGGGGTGCACGTATCCCTGTGGATCCCTATGTTCGTATCTTTGGGGTAAATACCCAGTAGTGCAATTGCTGGGTCATAGGCTAGGTCTATTTTCAACTTTTTGAGGAACCTCCATACTGTTTTCCAGAGTGGCTGCACCAGCTTGCATTCCCACCAACAGTGTAGGAGTGTTCCCCTTTCTCCACATCCTTGCCAACATCTGTCGTTTCCTGACTTGTTATTTTAGACAATCTGACTGGTGTGAGGTGGTATCTCATTGAGGTATTGATTTGTATGTCCCTGATGCTGAGTGATGTTGAACACTTTTTCATGTATCTGTTGTCCATTTATATATCTTCTTTGCAGAAATGTCTGTTCATGTCTTCTGCTCATTTCTTGATCGGATTATTTGTTTTTTGGGTGTTGAGTATGTTAATTTCTTTATAGATTTTGGTTACTAGCCCTTTATCTGATATGTCATTTGCAAATCTCTTCTGCCATTCTGTCATTTGTCTTTTGGTTTAGTTGACTGTTTCTTTTGCTGTGCAAAAGCATTTTATCTTGATGAAGTCCCAATAGTTCATTTTTGCCCTTGCTTTCCTTGCCTTTGGCAATGTGTCTAGGAAGAAATTGCTGCAGCTGAGGTCGAAGAGGTTGCTGCCTGTGTTCTCCTCAAGGATTTTGATGGATTCCTGTCTCACATTGAGGTCTTTCATCCATTTGGAGTCTATTTTTGTGTGTGGTGTAAGGAAATGGTCCAGTTTCATTCTTCTGCATGTGGCTGTCCAATTTTCCCAACACCATTTGTTGAAGAGACTGTCTTTTCTCCATTGGACATTCTTTCCTGCTTTGTCAAAGATTAGTTGACCATAGAGTTGAGGGTCCATATCTGGGCTCTCTATTCTTTTCCATTGATCTATGTGTCTGTTTTTGTGCCAGTACCATACTGTCTTGATGATGACAGCTTTGTAATAGAGCTTGAAGTCCGGAATTGTGATGCCACTGGCTTTGCTTTCCTTTTTCAACATTCCTCTGGCTATTCAGGGTCTTTTCTGTTTCCATACAAATTTTAGGATTATTTGTTCCATTTCTTTGAAAAAAGTGGATGGTATTTTTGATAGGGATTGCTTTAAATGTGTAGATTTCTCTAGGTAGCATAGACATTTTCATAATATTTGTTCTTCCAATCCATGAGAATGGAACATTTTTCCATTTCTTTGTGTCTTCCTCAATTTCTTTCATGAGTATTCTATAGTTTTCTGAGTACAGGTTCTTTGCCTCTTTGGTTAGATTTATTCCTAGGTATCATATGGTTTTGGGTGCAATTAAAAATGGGATCGACTCCTCAATTTCTCTTTCTTCTGTCTTGCTGTTGGTGTATAGGAATGCCACTGATTTCTGTGCATTGATTTTATATCCTGCCACTTTACTGAATTCCTGTATGAGTTCTAGCAGTTTTGGGGTGGAGTCTTTTGGGTTTTCCCCCCCAAAGTATCATATCATCTGCAAAGAGTGAGAGTTTGACTTCTTCTTTGCTGATTTGGATGCCTTTGATTTCTTTTTGTTGTCTGATTGCTGAGGTAGGACTTCTAATACCATGTTGAATAGCAGTGGTGAGAGTGGACATCCCTGCCATGTTCCTGATCTTAGGGGAAAAGCTCTGTTTTTCCCCATTGAGAATGAAACTCACTGTGGGTTTTTGATAGATGGCTTTTATGATATTGAGGTATGAATCCTCTTTCCCTACACTCTGAAGAGTTTGATCAAGAAAGGATGCTGTGCTTTGTCAAATGCTTTTTCTGCATCTATTGAGAGGATCGTATGATTCTTGTTCTTTCTTTTGTTAATGTATTGTATCACATTGATTGATTTGTGGATGTTGAACCAACCTTGCAGCCCAGGGATAAATCCCACTTGGTCATGGTGAATAATCCTTTTAATGTACTCTTTGATCCTATTGGCTAGTATTTTGGTGAGAATTTTTGCATCCATGTTCATCAAGGATATTGGTCTGTAATTGTCCTTTTTGATGGGGTCTTTTTGTCTGGGTTTGTGATCAAGGTAATGGTGGCCTCATAAAATGAGTTTGGAAGTTTTCCTTCCATTTCTATTTTTCAGAACAGTTAGAAGAATAGGTATTAATTCTTCTTTAAATGTTTGGTAGACTTCCCCTGGGAAGCCATCTGGTCCTGGGCTCTTGTTTGTTGGGAGATTTTTGATGACTGCTTCAACTTCCTTAGTGGTTATAGGTCTGTTCATGTTTTCTATTTCTTCCTGGCTCAGTTTTGGTAGTTTATACATCTCTAGGAATGCATCCATTTCTTTCAGATTACCTAATTTGCTGGCATAGAGTTGCTCATAATATGTTCTTATAATTGTTTGTATTTGTTTGGTGTTTGTTGTGATCTCTCCTCTTTCGTTCATTATTTTATTTATTTGGGTCATTTCTCTTTTCTTTTTGATAAGTCTGGCTAGGGGTTTATCAATCTTATTAATTCTTTCAAAGAACCAGGTCCTAGTTTCATTGATCTGTTCTACTGTTCTTTTGGTATCTCTTTCATTGATTTCTGCTCTGATCTTTATTATTTCTCTTGTCCTGCTGGTTTTAGGCTTTATTTGCTGTTCCTTCTCCAGCTCCTTTAGGTGTAGGGTTAGGTTGTGTATTTGAGACCTTTCTTGTTTCTTGAGAAAGGCTTGTATTGCTATATACTTTCTTCTCAGGAATGCCTTTGCTGCATCCCAAAGATTCTGAACACTTGTGTTTTCATTTTCATTTGTTGCAATGAATTTTTTTTAATTCTTCTTTAATTTCGTGGTTGACCCGTTCATTCTTTAGTAGGATGGTCTTTAACCTCCATGTGTTTAAGTTCTTTCCAACTTTCCTCTTGTGACTGAGTCCTAGTTTCAAAGCATTGTGGTCCAAAAATATGCAGGGAATGATCCCAATCTTTTGGTAGCAGTTGAGACCTGATTTGTGACCTGTGATGTGATCTGCTCTGAGGAATGTTCCATGGGCACTAGAGAAGAATGTGTATTTTGTTGCCTTGAGATGGAATGTTCTGAATATATCTGAAGTCCATTTGGTCCAGTGTGTCATTTAAAGCCTTTATTTCCTTGTTGATCTTTTGCTTAGATGATCTGTCCATTTCAGTCAGGGGGGTGTTAAAATCCCCTGCTATTATTGTATTGTCAATGTGTTTTTTTGGTTTTCTTATTAAGTGGTTTATATAATTGGCTGCTCCCATGTTAGGGGCATAGATATGCACAATTGTTCGATCTCTTTGTTGGATAGACCCTTTAAGTAGGATATAGTGTCTTTCTTCATCCCTTATTATAGTCTTTGGTTTAAAATCTAACTTGTCTGATATAAGGATTGCCACCCCAGCTTTCTTTTGGTGTCCATTAGGGCATGGTAAATGGTTTTCAACCCCCCCACTTCCAATCTGGGTGTGTCTTTGGGTCTAAAATGTGTCTCTTGCAAACAGCGTATCGATGGGTCTTGTTTTTTTTTTATCCAATCTGATACCCTGTGTCTTTTAATTGGGAGATTAACCCATTTACATTAAGGGTAACTATTGAAAGATATGAATTTAATGCCATTGTATTGCCTGTAAGGTGACTGTTACTGTATATTGTCTCTATTCCTTTCTGGTCTATGTTACTTTTACGCTCTCTCTTTGCTTAGAGGACCCCTTTCAATATTTCTTTTAGGGCTGGTTTCGTGTTTGCAAATTCTTTTAGTTTTTGTTTGTCCTGGAAGCTTTTTATCTCTCCTTCTATTTTCAATGATAGCCTAGCTGGATATAGTATTCTTGGCTGCTTATTTTTCTCGTTTAGTGCTCTGAAGATATCATGCCGGTCCTTTCTGGCCTGCCAGGTCTCTGTGGATAGGTCTGTTGCCAATCTAATGTTTGTACCATTGTAGGTTACAGACCTCTTGTCCCAAGCTGCTTTCAGGATTTTCTCTTTGTCTCTGAGACTTTTGAGTTTTCCTATTAGGTGTCGGGGTGTTGACCTATTTTTATTGATTTTTGAGGGGGGTTTTCTGTGCCTCCTGGATTTTGATGCCTGTTTCCTTCCCCAAATTAGGGAATTTCTCTGCTACAATTTGCTTCAATATACCTTCTGCCCCTTTCTCTCTTTCTTCCTCTTTTGGGATCCCAGTTATTCTAATATTATTTCATCTTATGGTATCACTTATTCTGCCCTTGTGATCCAGTAGTTGTTTATCTCTTTTTCTCAGTTTGTTTATTCTCCATCATTTGGTCTTCTATATCACTAATTCTTCTTGCCTCATTTATCCTAGCAGTTAGAGCCTCCATTTTTGATTGCACCTCATTGATAGCCTTTTTGATTTCAACTTGGTTAGATTTTAGTTCTTTTATTTCTCCAGAAAGGGATTCTTTAGTATCTTCCGTGCTTTTTCAAGCCCAGATAGTGTCTTTATAATTGTCATTCTGAACTCTAGTTCTGACATCTTACTAATGTCCCTATTGATTAGGTCCCTGGCAGTTGGTACTGCCTCTTGTTCTTTTTTTTGAGGTGAATTTTTCCATCTTGTCATTTTGTCCAGAGGAGAATAGATAAATGAGAGAACAAAATGCTAAAAGGGTAACAACAACCCCATAAAATATACACTAAACAAATCAGAAGAGACCCGAAACTGGGGGTCAAAGAAAGGGAAAGAAAAAAAATAAAAGAATATGAATCAGTCTGGTGAATAGATCAGAGCCACACACTAGATTTTGGGCATATTTTGGTCTTTAGAAGAAACTGCCTCCTAAAATTTTAAAGAAAGAAAAACTTATATATCTACAAAAATGAGGGTAAATATGGTAAAGGGATGGAATATGACTGTTAAGATGAACATTATAAAAGATTTTATAAAAGGAATTGATAAGATAAGAAGTTGGTTGAAAAAAGAAAGAAGAAAAATTTTTAAAAAAAGGAAGAGAATGTGATCAGGCAGGAGACTAGAAGAAAGCCACACACTAGAGATTTAGGGTATATTTTGGTCTGTTAGAAGAAACTATCCCAAAATTTTAAAGAGAGATAAACATATATACAAAAAATAAGGTTAACTACAATGAAGGGATATAATATGACTCTAAAAATGAAAATTTAAAAAGATTTTAAAAAAAGGAATTGGTAAGATAAGATGTTGGTTAAAAAAGGGAGAAAGAAAAATTAAAAAAATAGAAAAAGAAAAAATAAAGAATATTAGAATATTTAAAAAATTAACTTTGAAAGACTAAAGAATCATAGGGAAAAAAATCTATGAATTCTATGTGTCATGTTCCCCTAGTGCTGGAGTTCTGGAGTTCTCATTGATGGGTAAACTTGGTCTTGGCTGGCTGTTCTTGCTGATCTTCTAGGGAAGGGGCCTATTGCAGTGGTTCTCAAGTGTCTTTGCCGGAGGCGGAATTGCCCCTCCCTTGCCAGGGGCCAGGCTAGGTAAGAGGCTCGGGTTTGCTCTCGGGAGCTTTTGTTCCCTGCAAGCTTTCCGTACAGCTTTGGAGGACGAGAGTGAAAATGGCGGCCTCCCAATCTCCACCCAGAGGAGCTGAGAACTCGGGGCCCCACTCCTCATTGAGCCCCCAGAGAAAAGCCGTCAATCACTCCCATCTCCCCAGTCTCCGGCCGCACTCCTTGCTCACCTGGCCTGTGACCGAGCGTTTCTATCTCTGGCACCCGATCCTGTTTGGAGTCTCCAAACCCAGCAGATCCCTGCGGTGCACTCCCACACTGCTCCTCCCAGGGGAGGAAGGGGAGTCTCCCTGGATATGCCGCTTGTTGGGTCCCTCGGCTCTGTCTTTGCAGCCGGCTTCCCCGCTCTGATACCTGGGAGCTCTGCCACACTCAGGCACCCCCGGTCTCTCTGTGACCCTGAGGGTCCTGAGACCACACTGTCCCAGCGAGGGTTCCACCTCCCACTTAGCCACTGGAGCAACGTCCCTCAGTGGAGTTGACTTCTAAAAGTCCCAATTTTGTGCTCCGCTGCTCTATCACTTGCCAGTACAGGCTGACAGAAGTTTCTCCCCCCACCCCCACCCTGCCGTGGTCTATCTTCCCAAATATTGCCTCGGATTCACTTCTCCCCATGCCCTGCCTTCCAGAATGTGGTCGCTTTTCTGTTCATAGAGTTGCTGCTATTGTTTTCTTCCATCTCCTGTTGAGTTTGTAGGTATTCAGAATGGTTTGATAGCTATCTAGCTGAATTCCTGGGACTAGACGAAATTTGGGTCACCTACTCCTCCGCCCTCTTGCTCCTTCTCTGCAAAACTAACAATCTTATATTTGCCTATTAACTCAATTAAAACTCATTTGTTTCTTGTACTGTCCATTTGAAATAGATAAGATTTCTATCTTTGTTTTTATGTTGCAGAATTGGAAACTGAGGCTTATAAAAATGGAATAACTTGTCTGTTGTTGTGCACTTAGTTTTCTTGGGCTAGCCAGGATAGCGTACTTTCCACCTGCAAATTCAACCAAACACCATATGTCTTACGTATACTCCAGTAAGTATAGGGAAATGAGAAATCATTTTAAAATTGCCATATAATTTTGGTGCCAATTACCCTATTTTGAATTGGTACCAAAAAACCCTATCATTTTCACTTCTGATTACTTTTTCTTAGCGGTAAATTACATGTAGTCTTAACTTCATAATTCTTGTTAGGTTGATGACAGTAAATAATATGATGTCCTTTTCAATACCATATTTGAAAATGCTCTTGCATTATTTATAGATTTTATTTTATATTCTCTATTTTCTAGGTTTAATGATTTAAAATTTTATTATCTTTTTAACCAATTTATAAAGGTTGCATTCATATTTACTAAAAGAGTGCTCTCTGTAATCTCACAGTTTGGCAACAGTATTCATTCTTTAAAATTATGACTCCCTAGATGTCCACTGTGTAGTAGGGACAAGAATTTTTTTTAGTTGAAACTTTCAAGCAAGGTACATGCTTTGTTTTTATTACTTTGATGTTATAGTGATAAGGAAATTTTCATTAAAGAATAGATGCTTTAACTCTATTCTTTAGGCCTTAATTTCATTTCCTGAAGTTAGATACATTGCCATATACAGTAGTTAGAACTTCCAGTAGCTTAAGAAACTGTGTTTTGCAGTTGGCATAAAGGTACAAATCACTCATTACAAACACAGATTCTTGGTTTGATACTCATGTTTTAACCTAACACCATTACCCTATTTAGTTTTCTATTTAATGGGTCCTAGCTAAACTAAAAAAAAAAGAAAAAAGAAAAAATCTTGGAAATAGTTCCTTTTTATCATACAAGTCCTGATCTTGTGGGACTCTTTCTTCCCAGAAATAACAGAATGTATTTCATTTGATCTGGCTCACAAAATTAGTATTTTGAGTGTCACAAAGCTATAAAATCTCTAATAATAGGGAGTTGTCTCATACTCTATATTTTTATTTTATTAGAAGAGATGTTTATTTCTTCATCTTTTTATATGTAAAAAGAGGAACATGATATAGTAGAAAGATCACTGGCTTTGGGTTTGGAAGTTTCTAGCTCTAGCACGGGCTCTAGCATGAGGTAGCTGTGAAATATTTGGTTGGATACTTGGTTTCTCTGAGATTGCTCTCTCATATATTTACAGGAATACTAATATTTGCCTGACCTTAAAGAGTAGTTGAGAGAATCACAAGAGGTAATGTATAAACAAGATGCTTTGGGAACTGCCAAAAGCAATGCAAAGTGGTAGCTGTGTTAGCTTTGTGTATACATCTGTGCTTTAGGCAAAGCTCCACCAGCCCATCTAGGATCTCTTTCTATATGAAAGAGAGCTCCTTTCCTTAAAGAAATTCTTTTTATCTGATGTCTAATTTGGGTAGGTTGAGACATACCCTATTTTTATACTGCAGAGGATAGAATTATTCCTGGCTACATCATGTTCATTTTCTGAATTTTCACTCTTGCTTCCATAGAGTGATGTTTTAGATTCTCAAATGCTGATGCATGATTCTGACACTCTTTCAAATAATAGTGCATCTTCTTGATATTTTAATTGTGATTGTTACAAATATAATACAATTTCTTATGCTGATTTTCGAAGCATTTTAAATATTTTTCCTTTTCTGGTTTTATTTTTATATTTGTGATTAATTTCAATAAGCATGTCAATTATTTCAGTCAAATATCATCATTCAGAAGATTCATTTAGATTAATTATCTGAGTAACTTTGTTATGGAAACACTTATATAGCTCATGGCACAGCTAACTAGTGGGTACTGAGAACATGAAGTCAAATAATATAGTCTTCAGGCAACTTCATCTTCAAATCAGGAAAATGGAAACTCACACAACTCTAACAGAATGTGATAAGAGCTAACTGTAGTGATAAAAAGATAAGAGTGCTCTAGCTTGGACTGGACACCAATGTACTTTTTTTTTTTTAATTTGATGGCCAAAGGAAGGATGTAAAGACCTGATATTTTAAAACATCAAGTAATTCTATTTATCTAGAGAAGAGTACACAAATTGGTGGCTGTAGGCCAGATTTGGCTTACATATCTGTTTGTTTTGGCTCACAGAATATTTTAAAAATTTGAGCCAACATGAAAACATTAGCTTTTATACAAAAGTCCAAATTTCCCTGAAATCACTTGGCCTACTTAAGGCAGTCAGATTCAACTCATCTCCAGGTGACTGTCATGTACGAATTTCCATGTAATTTTTATTTCTTCTTTGATTTCTTGATTGACCCATTCATTGTTGAATAGCATCTTATTAACCTCCAAGTGTTTGTGTTCTTTCTAGATTTTTTTCTTGTGGTTGATTTCTAGTTCCATAGTGTAGTGGTCAGGAAAGATGTATGGTATTACTTTGATTTTTTTGAGGCTTATTTTGTAGACTAATATGTGATCTGTTCTAGAGAATGTTCCATGTGCATTTGAAAAGAATGTGTATTCTGCTGTTTTAGGATGGAATTTCCTGAATATATTTGTTAAACCCATCTGGTCCACTGTGTCATTCAAAGCCTACTGTTCCCTTGTTGATTTTCTGTTTGGATGATGTGTCTATTGATGTACATGGGGTGTTAAAGTCCCCTACTCTTATTGTATTATTATCAGTTAGTTCCTTTATGTTTGTTATTAACTGTTTTATGTATTTGTGTGCTTCTATATCAGGTTCATAAATATTTACACTCGTTACATTTCTTGTTAGATGGTTCCCTTTATGATTAGTGTCCTTCTTTGTGTCTTGTTACAGTCTTTGTTATAAAGTCTATTTTGTCTGAGATAAGTAATGCTACCCTGGCTTTCTTTTGACATCCTTTTGTATAATAAATGTTTCTCCATCCCCTCACTTTCAATCTGCAGGTGTCTTTAGGTCTGAAATGAGTCTCTTAACAGGCAGCATATAGATGAATCTTATTTTTTATCCATTCCATCATCCTGTGTCTTTTGATTGGAGCATTTAGCCCATTTACATTCAAAGTAATTATTAATAGGTATGTATTTATTACCATTTTGTTAGTTGTTTTTTGGTTGCTTTTGTAGTTTATTTATGATCATTTCTTCTCCTGCTCTCTTTCATGATCTGCTGGCTTTCTTTAGTGATATATTTGGATTCCTTTCTCTTTATTCACTGCATATCTGTTAGTGGTTTTTTTATTTTTGATTACCATTAGGTTTGTATATAGCATCTTCTGCATATAGCAGTCTATATGAAGTTGCTGGTTGCTTAAGTTTGAACCCATTCTTACTCCTCTCTCTCCCATATTTTAGGTATATGTTGTTATATTTTACGTCCTTTAATTTTGTGAGTTCCTTGACTGATTTTTACCGGTATACTTTTTTTACTGCTTTTGTGTTTCCTACTTTTCATATTCTCCCTTATGGTCTTCCTTTCCACTCAAAGAATCCCCTTTAATATTTCTTGTAGGGTTGATTCAGTGGTCATAAAGTCCTTTAGTTTTGTTTGAGAAACTCTTTATCTCTCCTTCTATTCTAAGTGATATCCTTGCTGGATAGAAGTATTCTTGGCTGCAGATTTTTCACTTTCAGCACTTTGAATATATCATGCCACTCTCTTCTGGCCTGCAGAGATTCTTCTGAAAACTCTGCTGATAGGTTTATAGGGTTTCTCTTTTATGTAACTGTATTCTTTTCTCTTGCTACATTTGAAATTCTTTCTTTATCACTATTTTTTGCCATTTTAATTCCTTGGTATTTTGATGTGGCCTCCTTGAGTTGTTATTTTTTGGGAGGGCTCTCTGTGCTTCCCGGATCTGGATATTAGTTTCCTTCTCCAGATTTGGGAAGTTTTCAGCTATTATTTCTTCAGATAAATCATCTGTCCCTTTTCTTCTTCTTCTTCTGGGATCCCTATAATGCAAATGTTATTACATTTGCTGGAGTCACTGAGTTCCCTATGTTACTATCATCTTGCATAATTTTTTTCTCTCACCTGCTCAGCTGGATTATAGTCCATTATCCTGTCTTTCAGGTTCCCAATTTGCTCCTCTGCTTCCTCAAGTCTGCTGTTTATTCCATCTAGTGTATTTTTAAATTTCATTTGTTGTGTTCTTCATCTCTGATTGGTTCTTTTATCTCTTTGTTAAGAGTCTCGTTGGGGAACCAGGGTGGTGCTGTCAGTTAAGCATGTGACTCTTGGTTTTGGCTCAGGTCATGTCTCAGGGTTGTGGAATCAAGCCCTATGGTGGGCTCTGCACTTGTGTGGAGTCTGGTTGAGATTTTTTTCTCCCTTTCCCTCTGCCCCTCCTCTTCATGTGCATGCTCTCTCTCTCTCTCAAATAAATAAATAAATCTTTAAAAAAATAAAAGAATCTCATTGATGTCCTCCACTATTTTCTCGAGTCCAGTGAGTATATTTATGACCACTACTTTAAATCCTCTAATAGGTGTATTATTTATATCCATGTTACTTTGGTCTGTTGCTGTGATTTTGTCCTGCTCTTTCATTTGGAATGTGCTCTTCTGTCTTCCCATTTTGTCAGACTCTCTGTGTTACGAAACTCAGCTACGTCTCCTGCTCTTGAAAGTAATAGCCTTATGAAGAAGAGATTCTGTGGTGCCCTGCAGTACAGTGTCCTCTGTTCCTCAGAACCTGGTGTCTCAGGGGTGTCTCCAGTGTGTGTTGTGTGTGCCCTACTGTTATAGCTAAGCCACTTTTTCCTTCAGTCCAACCATCTGCAGAGGCTCCCTTTCCCTGTGGGCAGTGTTTGGTGGGATGGGGTGCACAGTTTTAAGAAGGTGTGTGCCAGCCTGCTTGGGAAATGAGACTGTAGCTGCATGTGGAGGGATTGGGGTTGTGTGGGTGGGACACACAATTTGAACAAGATGTGCCCCACGCTTCCATAGGCCTGGTGCCGCTGTCTTTATCACCACTGCCCTGACCAAGGCCCCACAAAGGGCTCTGGTCAGGAGATGCAGTGTTGGCAAGGTTTGTGTTGCTCAGGAGGGGACCCACAGAATGGGGACTTAGGCAAGTTTGACTGGAAGGGGTGTCCCTGCAAAAGCAGGGGTGGGAGGAGGGGGGTGTGCTTGGCTAAGCAAGTTAGGCAGTGCATGTTTGTGCTAAGCTGGTTCCTGCAGGTGGCCATATGTTTATGCTGAGGGGTGGGAGAAGGAAATGACACCTACCAGTTCCTTTGTTCCTGGAGGGGTCTTCCTGCAATCTCTGCCCCTCCGAGACATGCTCTGAGTTGAGAAAATAGCTCTCCCTTCCAGGAGTTTTTCAAGCTGCTGCTTCTACAGTGTATCTCCCTGAGCTGTTTGCTGTGCTGTCTCTTGAAGGCGAGGAACTCAGCTTCCTGTTGCCCTTAGGCTCTCCTAGAACATAGCCTCTGATTTTTAAAATTCCAGGCTTTAAGTCCCTCTGGTTGTAAGAAATTCAGCCCCTCTCTTTCAAAGCCAAATGCTCTGGGGATTCCTCTTCCCTATGTGGGCTTCCCGGTGTGATAGTCTGCTTCTTGCCATTCTTCATGTCTGCAGCTCCCCTGCCCTTCCCCTCTCCCCAGTTGTGGTCCCTTTCACTCGCACAGCATCTTCACCCTTTCTACCCTCTTGGAGGTGGTCTCTTCTCTACCTTTAGTTGTGGAGTTTGTTCTGCTAGTCTTAAGGTTGCTTTCTGGGTTATTTTTGCTGATGTGAGTGTTATCTGCATGTATTCGTGGGACAAGTTGAGCTTAGGGTCCTTTTACTCTGCCATCTTCCTGGCCTCCTCCTCTAGTCTGGAAATTTCTTCCTCTGTGTACTTGTTGGCTCCAATCTCATAATTCACTGAAGCCTGTGGTTGAAGGTCACCTCATAGTATAGATTCTTCCTGACCTTCCTCCCCAAAAGGACCATTCACTTTAGCCCTTTATTGTGCCTTACTATTCGTCGTGGCATTACTGCCATGTGGCACATTATGTATTTTTCATGTGTTTGTTTATTTATTATATATGCCCCTCTGATGGAGCAGGGTCCTTGACTACTTTGTTTACCATGGTTTTTCTACTCCTTATCACTGTGCCTGGCACAGAACAGCCCTCAATAAATATGTGTTGAATGAATGCTGCTCCTGCAGTTTTGCTCAGTTTCTGAGCATGCTAGGGTGGGGATCAGGGGGAATGGGCTTCTGGCATGCCCTGGTTTCTAAAACCAAAACCAAAATGTAATATAACTTGAATCATTAAAATGTTATTTGAAATTCTGCATACACAACTTGTATATATTGTACATTACACCTAAAGTAAATAAAAAGTTTTAAATCTGCATCATGTATAATGGCCATGAGAGGCTGTTCTTGGGATCTGATTACCTGAACACTGAATAAAGAACCCTGTTTGACCATGAGCACTACAAGTTCAAGAAGTTGTTGCATGCCCATGATTTGGGACATACAATTCAATCAGATCAGCTGAAATTCTGAGCATTTAGTGGTTTCTGCATAACACCTGACAATATAATTCCCCTACCAGTGTATTGTGCAGTTTTATTTCAGGTCATATTAAGACCACAAAGTTATGGAAGTGTGGGGGTGGGGAAGGGGAGGTAGAAAGTAACACATCTCATGGCTTTTTGTTTCTGAATTCTCATACTTCCTATAATACTCTGCATTGGAAGTAAAAATTTGTCAGGAGTATTAGAGGAAAGAATCAAAGAAACTTTTGACAGGATAGTTGAGGAGAAAATGGGGGAGGGAACATTTTGAGTTCAGTTAAGTTTTACCACAATGTAAATATAAGCTCCCATAATACCCCTGTCCTCACTGTGCCCCAAGCAAATGACACAGACATGGAAAGATTTATGTAATTCAGTGGGTCTCACACTGTTGGGAAGAAATATTGGAAGGAGTGAGTGTCACTGGGAAACCTTGACTGTGAATTTGACTTTTCACCACCCTGACCTGTGGGGTGTGTGTGTGTGTGTGTGTGTGTGTTTGTGTGAAATGGAGAGAGAGAGAGAGAGTATTCCAGGAACAATTAAGAGATATTTAATTTTGTTCCTTGGCAGATCTTCCTCATTCCCATTTATTATCACTTACTCTTCTTTCTTCTTTTCTTACAACTCAAAGAAAAAGCAAATTCCATGATTTCTTCCCTGTGTATGACTTAATGGCTCCCCAGCTGTACTTTTGTCTCTGTTTTATAATAAATAATTGTAAGGCATTCTCATTTATCCAGAAAATGTTTATTGAGTGCCTACCAGTTCTAAGCACTAGTGGAACAACAGATAAAGCTTTTTGAACACTTTCTATGGTCTGAGTAAGCTTTCAGAGAGTTTTTAGAGATACTGGTTGAAAAATCCATCAAAGAAATATGTTGAGAAAAAGTAAACAAAGATGTTCCTTTCTCTTGCAAAAGATAGACACTTAATCCTGGTGTTCTGTGGAAAACTTTACTGTAAGATGTGTAGGGAGGTATGTATGCCAATGGTTCTCTGTCAAAATAACTACAAATTGTAACACCCAAGAAGAGCGTCTCAGAGGAAGCCAGGAACAGATGTTTCATGACATATGCATAAATAGCACACAGGAACATGCTTATGTATTTTATTAGCCTTTCTTCTTCAGGCTGAGATGCCTAACCCAGAGATACAGGAAAGGTTATGCCAACATTGTATAGAAAATTCTCAGCCTCTCTTCATGCCTAAAGATAGAAATATAAACACTGTTTTGGAAACCAGCTGAGTAGGTGGCCCCCTGGGTATGAAGGGTGTCTTTTTTTAGAGACATTTTAATCAGCAAATTATTGAGATGACATCGTGTATTGTTTTTAGCTGAATTCTGTGGCAGAAAATGGATAGGAAGAAGCCATAGTGCTGTAGGAAATTTAATGTCATTCAGTATTTCCCATATTCTTTGAAACCAAGATTGGAGCAGCAGTTTCAGAAGCAGGAATGCTTGTTTTTTGGGAGAGATTTCTTTGCCTCCGCATTGGTTCCATAAGTGAACCCTGTTGGTATATTTCATGAGAGTTGTGAATGTGGAAGTTATAAAATGCATTGTGCTACCCATTTGGGCTGTTGGAAAAGTTTCTGGGAGCACAGGGGTTAGGTAGCCCTTTATGCCTGCACAATTGAGGCTCTGGATAGCTGGGATGGTTGGGGGAAAGAAGTTCTGACATTTGATTTTCTGATTAACTCTGTTAATAAGAAAACTCTTTGTTGTTTCCATGCTTGTAGTTGAAAAAATTTCTGAGAAGTCTGCTTATCTTTATTAGTAGATACTATTTAGAAACTGTAATGAAATCTTTGCTCAAGGTTGAAAATCTTGCACCACTGGACATTGTAAATTCCCTGCACTTGTATGGTGGAGATTATAACTGTGGCCTAAATATATAGCACAGGATAATCCATAGATGTTGAATTTTGGACTAAATCCCTTATAAAACCTTGTGTGCTACCTTTTTGAGAGCTAATACTTAAGATTCTGGAAGCTGTGTATGCCTGTGCTGCAGACTCTCAACATTTGGAGAAGAAGGAGACTCTCAGAGAAGTTATTTGGAAAAGCTACATTATTAGTAAGTGACAAGGGAATGATTAAAACCCAAAGCCTTAAAGATTAACAACTTAAAACAATTCCATCTTATAAATGAATAAAATAAGACCCAGAGAAGTGAGGTAAATCATTCAAGGCCACAGAACAGGTTTAAAGCAGAGAAAGGCCAGGCCTCTCTCTCCTAGGAGAGTCTTTCCACCATACCATACATCTGGCTGTATGCACAGCTCACTAGGTCTCAATAGCAGACTTGGGACAAAGGGGATTCCCCCACCAATCAGGTATAGTACAAACAGCACCTGGTCACTCCTTTGGGTAAGCCCTTTTGCTCATAGCTATCATTTATTTGACCCCCTACTATGACCAGACTCTGTTCCAGGTTCTTCTGTGATCCTCACAACAACCCTATGAGATAGTATATTATCGTTGTGTTCACTTTACAGATGGGCAAATTGAGTTCCAGTTCCATCAAGGAACTTGCTCAAGGATGTACAGGTAGAAAGAGACTGAGCTGGGACACAAATCTTGGTCAGTGGGGCTTGAACATATCTTCTCTCTACAACACTGGTGGGGAGGGAAGAATGGTTCCCCACGCAAACATCTCCTTCTGCCCAGCTCCAGAGATCACTGCCATGCTTGGCCAGATTCCTGGCACCTGTGAGCTTGGAGCCAGCTGTAGCTAGACTGCAGGCATCAGAAGCTGGGCTGGGTGGGCATGTCACTCCCAACTGTGTGAATGAATGTTTGATTTGCCTTAGCTCACCATTGGGTGGAGTCCACTTTGGGCAGAACACTTAGTGGCTGAAAAAACACTCAGAGCATCTTGGAAAGGCTGCATGAGCTGGTGGTTTGACACTGATTTTGGCTGTTTGGAGAGGCACCACTAAAAGCCAGCTTCGACCACTGGTGCGCTATTGAGAGACCTTGCCTTCTTAGCCTCTCACTGTCCTAGTTTCCTTGGAGGTCAATTGAGGACAAACAAATCCTGTTATTTCTGCTGAGTTTCTCTTCTCCAGGCTGAGGACAGAGGCAGGAGACACCTCTGAAATACTGAACAAAATAAACTAAATGTAGCCAAAATGGAAGAGGCTGCTTCACAACCTCATACCTGGGAGAATGATAGGGATGCACAACCGTGGGCACAGATGAAGGAAACTCTTTTTCTTTTCTATTCTCAGAGGCCCTTAACGCTGGGCCATTAACCAAGTTGTTTCCTTTTATCACCTCAAGGACTGGGACAGAGGCTTTGGGAGCTTATACTGTGCAGTCCATTCCCTGGTTCTGACTTGGGTCTCAGAAAGGCTTAATTGCCATGACCATGAGCCTGAGATAAGTGCAGGATAGTGGGAGTTGGCATGTGATTGTGAATGCTGCTGCATTGATGCTGGAGACACATGGACAGGGAGAGTGTTCCCAATGGGCCAAGACAGCTCATATGGAAGAAGCTGGGGAAGCTCGGATGCTCTGCTGTGAATTACTCACTTTAAAGTTGGAGTGTGAACACTGGGGACTATTTCATAGTATTTTTTCATTAGTCCATATAAAGATCTAATCTATGCATTTATGAAAACTCACAGGAGATCCCAAAACTAACCTAGAAAAATGTCTTCGATATATTGAATGTTCTTGAGTGTATAAAATCAGTTTTTCTTTGTCTGATTGAATGAGGCATTTGGAAATTCAAGATGGTTGGTGGCACAATAAAGTGCCATTGCATCTTCAAAGAAGATGAAAGAAGAGCAAGACACAAAGAAGATAAGACCATTGATCGGAATCCATTTCTGCTAAAAATTTCCCAAAGGAGAGACATCTCTGGAGCTTGAGACCTGCATCATTGACTTTTAAAATAGTTTCCTTTTCTATTCCCTGTTGATCCCTATCCAAATAAAATAATCACACTCAAGTCAATTATTTCTCACACTGTGTCTCATGGAGAACACTGCAATTACTGTGGAGCTAACAAATTACTGACAGACATAAGGGATGTGGTGCTCTAAGTTGCCTGGAAAGGGGTCTAAACAGTTCAGTGACTTCATGTGATTAATGAGCACTGGAGAGTCAATGGTAGAGGCGGGAGCTCTGAGTTCAATTTCTTTTCCTTAATGCTAATGAGCAAGGAAGGGAGACTAGCTTAGATTTAGGAAGTTAAATTAGGATCTGGACAATTTAGAATGATGATAACATAGCCCTAGATAAGATTTGTGTTCCCTTCTTCATCTATGTGCCAACTTAGGCCTTTTTTTTTTTTTTTTTGAATGAATATTTGATGGGGATAAGGAAAAATAGCATCAAAATAAATGCTGAAAACATTTAGGAAGATAAAAACATATTTAAGGGGACAGCAGCTACCTCCTTCTCATCTTTCAAGGGTTCAGTTTAAATAACTATAAATAACAACTTTCCTTGTCAGGAGCCCTTCCTTGATCTGACATTAGTCCCTGCTCTTATAAAATTTCATAGCTCCCTGGATTTTTCTTTGCAATATTAATCACAATTGTAATTCTATAATCACTCATATATTTGTTTAGTATCTCTCTCGAGACCATGAAGGCAGGGGTGGTGTCCATTGTCTTTACCTATGTATTTATAGCTCCTATAGGGCACATCGTAGGAATTTAATAATATATGCAGAATGGGTGAATGACTGAGTAGCTCCTTCATAACTGCTACTAAATTTGTTGTCAGAACCCCATTCTTTACATGTTAAGGTTGTTTGAAGCATTCAGAGAGATATTGATCTGATCAACTCAGTATCTTTCAAAGGCTAGGAACTTCTCTAGATGAGCTGCTGAAACTAAGGATACACTTTTCTGAAATGAATTCTCAGTTTCTAGAGGATAGTGCCTATTTACAGCTGTTTTTATAGCACAGAGCAACTCAGTTTTACTGGGTTTATATATTTGGAGGCGAATTACTATATCAAAATTAGATTCCTCTTCTCTTACTTGTCAACAAGCCTCAGCATTTCCTCATAATCAAGATATATGAAAAACTATTGGGTAGGGTTTTCAGAATCTGGAAACCAAAGAATGATGGTCATTGAGCCTCTTTTATGGGCCACAGCTAAAAAGTCTTTGCTGCATTTCAAGGGTTAGGCCATTTCCATGGCCCTGGCTTCCTGTAAGCAAGGATATTGGTTCTTAATGTGGGTACCAGATCTACACAAGTGACAAGTTTTCTTGGAATCCTTCAGACTTTTTTTTCCTGCTGATTTAAGGGAAATTTCCAGAATAAATGTCAAAGAGCCATAAGTCAACTAAGAAGAAATTCATAAAATTGATAAAGAAGAGAAAAATGTAATTTCCCTCCCTGCTCTCTTTCAGGACATCGAAAACGAGGTTTTAAAGCCAAGTTGTTAAAATCAGGTGAGGGTGCAAACTTGGACCTTCCATATCTGGTCTGAGTCTAGTTTTTTCTCAAAAGCATTTCTACTCCATGGAACCAACATAGGCAAGAGGAAAATGCTTAGGGCTGCACCAGGTGGCTTATTGGTAGCATTTGCCTTGCTTCCCCTTACATTGTGCTTCTGTGGAGGGCAATGTTCATTCCATGTAGACGCCAGTGAAGTGTTTTTCCACACCAGAGATGACAGCAGAATATTACTGTAAAAACAAGTCAATATTTTTCACTTCAGTTTCTATCTGGTTGACTTTGAAATGTCAGCTTTCCAGACAGAAATTTCTTTCACTCTACAGTTGTGAAAGTGTACAGGTCCCTTCCACACAGCACTGAAATGCCCTGTGGTTGGTGTAATGAACTGAGGTTTGATACAGTAGATTGGCACAGGGACTAGTCCCACATCCTGGTTTTGGTTGTGATACTACTTCATCTCAGGCTTCCTTGTTCTCTGAGTTTGTATATAATCTGGTTAAGCCTTAGTTTACTTACCTGGGAGAATGGGTGAAATGAATAGATCACCTAGGCTGATCTTTAGAAGCCTTACATTGTGTGAGTTCATGACAGTCGGGAGAATGGATGATTAAGTTCCTACTTAATGTGGCAAGGAGATGAGGTCACCCGCACCTAGGCTTGGTGATTTTACTGTGCCATCAGGGCTTTTCACTCTCTCTCCCACTCTGTTCTCACTCTTACTTTACACTGACAAAAAATTCAAAGAAAGAAAAATACTTGGGTCACAAAAATACATACAGCTTGTTTACATTTGCCTTTTATAGTCTGCACTAGTATGTCTCAAATAGTACTGCTTTATACTACTTACACAATTTAAACACGTCTCAGAACTTTGATAATTCTAGACATTTCACCATTTAAACACATTTTTCCAATATCCAACCTATTTTTTTCTTAGCCTATATTTTCTGTTAGATTTTTAAAAAATTATTCATTTACATACAACAGTTTCTAAGTTATAGGATCAACTCTACTACTAATAGTATGATAACAACAGATAGTTTTAGAATGTTTTAAATTTCATTTTATTCTTAAGACTTATCCCACTGGGATGTCCAGAAGATTATTGTTTCTTTTTAAATTTGAAAGATAATAGCAAATCTGGATGTTATATTGGTGAAGGGGAGACAGATCTTTACCCATCAAGAGCTTGCATTTTGGAAATATTCAGTTTGTTATTTGCAACAAATTGCATTCATTTGAAAATCGAAACTCAAATTTGGTTGCGCCCCAAGGTTGTGTTTCTAAAGACTCATGACTTGATCTTGCTTGGTAAACTTACAATTTAAAGAGAAAGAAAGCTATTAAGTCTAGAGAGGTGGATGTGTACAGGTGGATGTGTACAGGTGGATGTGGTTCTTCCAGACACCAAACGGACAAGTCAGCTTTGCAGAGAGCAGGGAGGACCATACTTGTCCCGAAACTACTACCACTTTCAGACCCAAGCAAGCACCAGTGCCTTTATCCTACAAAGGTTTTCAATATCATCACTCCTCAGTGACAAGTGGCCGTGCCAATAAGTGTCCTCTCTTGTGGTGCCCACTTGCTGTGGTGACATCATACTCACCCAAGTCAGTCTTAAGTTGCTCAGGGTGAGGAAATAACATTTCTTGTGTGAGTGAGACCACTCTTTATCAGTCTGCCCACAGGCCCTTCTTATCCTTTTTATTGGTGGCAGTCTGTGAAAAGCAGGGGTGCAGCCAACACCGAAAAAGTCACAATGCAGGAATGCAGACATTACAGTGTAAAAGGTGCAAGAGCAGACATGGTTGGAAGCTGTGTTTTTCTATGTTTATTCTACAAAAACCTGAACAGTAAATTTAACGTGATCAGAAAACAAATTATTGCCAACATACTCTGGATAAGACTTGTATTTGTTGTCATCATCCATGAATCAGGTGCAGTAACAACCTTGGAGTGAGTCATTAGAAGCCAATATTCACATGATTATGATGTAATCATCATCAGATAAATGAAGGGGCAAGACCTAAAATGTTTAAATACACATGGGCTCTGAAGAGCCATGGTACTGCCAGTAATAACAACATGGCTACTTTTTGCCTCTTGGTGGAAGATATGAAATTAGCCAGCAAGGGCATGATCGACAATAAAGAGCCTAAAGAGAGAGTTCCTGGACTTCAATGGGAAGAGGTGGTGTGCATATAGCACGTGTGCTGATTGGACAATTGGACAAGAGTAGGTAAGTAACTCTTCTCTACTGGTACTCCAAATCTTTATTGATAAATCACTATATCTCACATGCAACCTATGGTTTTGTAATTTTTTATTGAAGTTAAATTTGTGTAACATAAAATTACTCCTTTTAAAGTATATAGTGCAGGGGTGGGGCGATGGGTAAAATGGGTGAAGGGGAGTGGGAGTTACAGGCTTCCAGTGTTGGAATGAATAAGTCACAGGGATAAGAGGTGCACCACAGGGAACACAGTCAGTGACAGTGTAATAACATTGTATGTTGACAGATGGTAGCTACCCTTGTGATGAACATCGCATCACAGATAGTGTTATTGAGTTACTATGTGCACCTGAAATATATAACATCGTGTGTCAACTCTACTCAAAAAAATAAACTGTACAATTCAGTGATATTTAGTACTTTCACTGTTTCAGTGTTGTACAACCTCCACCTCTGTCTAGTTCCAAAATATTTTTATCACACCAAAAGGAAACCCTGTGGCCACTAAGCAGTCACTCCCATTTCCCTTTTTTCCAGTTCCTGGCAACCATTAATCTTTCTATCTATATGGATGTCTTATTCTCAGTATTTTGTATAAATGGACTCATACAATATATGGTCTTTTGTGTTTGGCTTCTTTCACTTAGCATGTTTTTGAGGTTCATCCATGTTGTAGCATGGATCAGCACTTCATTCCTTTATGTAGCTCGATAATACCATGTGGTATGGATATACCACATCTGGTTTATCCATTCATCAGTAGATGAATTCATCAGTTGACATTTGAGTCATTTCCACCTGTGAATAGTGCTGCTATGAACATTTGTGTACAAGGTTTTGTTTGAATACTGGTTTTTAATTCTTGGGGGCATATACCTAGGAGTGGAATTGCTGAGTCATATGGTAATAACTCTATGTTGGATTATTTGAGGACAGTTTTCCAAAAAAGCTGCATCATTTCCTATTCATACCAGCAGTGTATGAGGGTTCCAATTTTTTTTTACATCCTCACCAACACTTGTTATTTTACGTTAATTTTGATTGTAGCCATCCTAATGGGTGTGAAGTGATATTGCATTGTGGTTTCTATTTACTGTAATAGTTTTTATTTTTTAATTTTTAAAAAGATTTTATTTAAATTATTTGAGAAAAAGAGAGCATGAGACAGAGCATGAGAGAGAGAGAGCACAAGCAGCGGGGAGGGGCAAAGGAAGAAGCAGACTCCCTGCCAAGCAAGACCCTGAGATCATGACCTGAGCCAAAACCAAGAGTCAGATGCTCTACCGACTGAGCCACCCAGGCGCCCCTTCACTAACAAGATGTTAAAAACTCCTCAGGTGATTCTAATGTACAGTCAGTTTTGAGAACCATCTGTGTGAATAGCATTAGCTGAGCTATTCTCAAAGCAGTGATTTAAAAGTGGAAAGGAGCAAGACCTTGTCATGAGGGCAGAGAGGCAGAGGAGTAGCCAACATTGCTGGAATAGGGCAGAGAGTAGAAGTCAGAGCTTGTAGTACACCACCAGCTTTTCTGAGTCTCCAGTTTGTGGATGGCAGACTGTGGGACTTCTTGGCCTCCATAAACATGTGAGATATATATATATATATATATATATATATATATATATATATATATATATATAATTTAATATAGGAATTTAATATATATACTGTTTCTCTGGGGAACCCTGACTTATACAGCCTGTGTGAAAGAATCTTATTTAACTCATCAATTAATTGCTGAGATAAATTTATTAAGTGGAGAAATAGATGCAAAACTGATCAGCATCCACAGGGAAATGATACTCTACTAGACACATTTTTGCCTTCTATGAAAGGGTCATAGGGCTTCCTGGGTCTTGAGATGGGGCCCCATGTGAGACCCTGTGCTCAGTGGGAAGTCTGCTGGAGATTCTCTCTCCCTCTCCCTCTTCCTCTCCCTCTTCCTCTTCCCCTTCCCTCACTTGCCTTCTATGAAAGAGAACCACATGCAGTGCTGCTATTTTTCTTTTTACAATGTATAGTGTTGTTAGCTCAAAGGCAACAAATGAGAAGTAGAGATAAGCCAGAAAGTATGCCAAACAGCACCCTCAATAACCTACACTTTTTTTGCCCATTTCAAAAACCTCAGTTTCTCCTGATACAGTCATCTGACTTTGTCTTCTAGAGTAGTCACGCTTGAACATTTATATAGTGAAATGCATGTCTTTTTAAATTATAAATTCTTTTAATTTTTACTCTATATTATAACTAGAGAAGGGTGTTAGCTATTTAAAAATCATGTGTGCCAGTAAACTATATTGTCTGTGGAATTCATTTTAGAATACTAAATGAGATGTTAGAAAATGCCGGTTATAAAAAAGAACATTAAGTCTGCTAGAGTTGAGGACCACTGGACCAAATAATCTTTAAGGCCCCTTCTCCCCTTGCAGTCCTGAGATCTTTCTTAATCTGAGATCTTCCTTAATCTAGAGTGAGGATTAAGAATTCAGGCCCTTAGAACCAAAGGTCATTGGTTTGAATCTAGGCTATCCTATTTCCTAGCATTACAATCTTGGGGAGGTTTTTTTGTTTTGTTTTGTTTTTGTTTTTTGTTTTTTGTTTTGTTTAAATAACTTGTTCGTGCCTCATTCCTCATCTGTAAAATGGTGTAATAATATCACACACTTCATACGGTGGTTGTGAGGATTGAGTTATTCAACATATAGCTCTTAGAATGGTCCTCACACAGTGAGGGCTCAAGGGAAGGGCTGGTTTGCTTCCTTATCTCTTAGACAAGCTCCATCTAGGTGGTGAGCATGATAGCACGAGCAGCCCCAGGCTCTCTTGCCTATGGCTCAGCGAGCCCACGCATAAGATACAACCGTACTAGGAAGGGCTTGGTCCAGCTTCCACTTGGTCCAGCCTCATATGTGAACAAAGGAACCAGAGCCAGGCAGTTCTCTCATTGGCTGGGCCTAGAAACATATCTACCCATGTGGCTGGGGTTGGGAGGGTCAGGAACATCTGACCTACATGGCGTAGGTACCCCCACAAGAAATAGGGATTTTATTTCTAGAAGAAGCGGCAAAGGGTCCTTAACTATTCTTGCCTCCCTGCATGAGCCTAAGGGGTTGAAGAACACCCAGTTCTCCATGTAAGGGTAGGGTCATGGCTGCTACCCTTGTCCCTACCCCTGACCAGCTACCAGCCTCTTTTCACTGAGAACCTGGAGTGAGGCTTCTAAAACAAAGGTCAGATTTGCTTCCTCTGCTCTACGCACTCCAGAGACTTCCCATTTGCTGTGGTCTGCATGTTTGTTCCCTTCTCCTCTCCTGCCAATTCATATGTCGAAATCCTAATCCCCAAAGTGGTAGTGTTAGGAGGTGGAGCCTTTGGGAAGTGATGAGGTCATGAGGGTGGAGCTCTCCTGTATGGGATTAATTGCCTTATAAAAGAAGCTATGGAGCTCTCCTCTCCCCTTCCACCACATGAGAACACAATGAGTAGTCCATGACTTGGGAGGGGGCCTTCACCCAACCATGATGGTACCCTGATCTCAGACATTATGCTTCCACAACTGTGAGAAATAAAGTTCTGTGGTTTATAAGCCACCTGGTCAGTGGTATTTGGTCATAGCAGCCTGAATGGACTACGACCCCATAGAGCTCCACGTAAAAGCGGAAGGAAACTCACCCTGGCTCTTTATCGGAACCTCTGTGCCACACCCTCAGCCCCTATCTCATTCTGACCCCATCTCCTCTGGCCACTCTCCTCACTGCCTTTTCTGCTGCCACTAGGCTATATCTAGAGAAGCCAGGCATTTCGTCTTCAGGGCCTTGAACCTGTTGTCCTTCTGCCCGGAGCTCTCTTTCTGATGTGTCCTTATACCTCATCCCTTGCAAGGTCTCTTGTTGGAGGTCAACTTACCAGAGTGGTCTTTCCTGATCACCTGATATAAAACAGCAACACCATGCCCTCCATGATGCTCAACCTCCTTAGCATTGTTTATTCATCTTCATGGCATTATTCATTACCTGACACGTTTTGTATTTATTGTCTTCTCCAACCAGAATGTAAACTCCATGATAGCAGAGACTGTTTTTGTCATTGCTATATTTGCAGTACCTAGAAGTTCTGGACTATACTAAATGCATGTTATGGCTTGAAATGGTCCCCCCTATAGATGTTGAAGTCCTTACCTCCAGTACCTATGAACATGGCCTAATCCAGAGATAGGGTCTTTTCAGATGATCAAGTTAAGGTGAGGTCACTAGGGTGGGCCCTAATCCAAAATGATGGGCCTTTATAAAAAGAGGAAATTTGGACACAAAGAGACATGCACAGAGGGAAGATGATGTGAAAAGGCAGCTATCTGCAAGCTGAGGAGTGAGTGTTTGTGGCTACCAGATCTGGGAGAAAGGCCTGGATCAGATCCTTCCCTAACAACTTCAGCAGGGAGCATAGCCTTGCCAATATCTTGATTTCAGACTTTGGTCTCTAGAACTGTGAAATGTTAAACTTATGTTGTTCTAAACCACCTAGTTTGTGGTGCTTTGTTACAGCAGCCCTAGAAAACTAATATGGTGCACAAAAGATGCTATTGAGTAGGGGATATTGAATGAGTGAGATGAGTGAGTGGTAATATCAGAAGGGCTTGTAGTCCAGGATGAGGAAGGTCTACCAATAGTGTCTACTTCTTCCAGTTACTTCCCAAAAGTCTATGGCCAACCATCTAGGAAGATTAGTGGACAAATTCTCTGTAGAGGATCAACTTATTTTTGTTTAGACCATTGAATAGTTAAAAAGTAGTAAGAGTGTGGTCAGGAAGGTACCAGGTGAAATAAACAAAATGACAGTAACACTTATGGAAAGTTTACTGTGTGCCAGACACTATTCTAGTGCTTTACACATATTTACTCTATCCTCACCACAGACCTCTGAAATAGGTACTATTCTTATTACCAGTTTCTGGCTGAGAGATGGAGACACAGAGAGGTTAAGAGATGAGCCCAAGGTTAGATAGCACTTAAACAGCAGTGCTGGAATTTCAACCTAGGCAGTCTGGTTCTAGAGCCTAAAATATTGTCTTGCCCTACCTCTTAAAATATTTCAGAACTTCCTTGGTTAGACTGAGCGAGGGGGTCAGGAGTTTGAGAATTGGTAGAGGAGAAGAAAGCAGGTGGAAGGCAGAGGAACAAGTAAGGGGACAGAACACAGTACAGGAATGGGTGATAATCATTTTGGTGGTGAGAATGGCCACAGGAATTTTAGGCAGAAGATGTCTAATTTTAAATTGTTTTCTGTGCTGTTCCGCCTTTGCAATTGCTCACCTGACTTCACAAACCCCAACCTTCAGTAAAACTCTGCAGCTTTAGAGATAGGTGGAATCGGGAAGATGCCCAGCCCAGGGCCATGTAGTTCTGAAAAGGGGCAGCCACGCCAGAGGTGAGAAACAGGTGAGAGAGAGAGAGAGAGAGAGAGAGAGAGAGAGAGAGAATGGGAATTCAGGAGCAGAAATTAGAGCCAGAAGTGGCATTCGGAACCCAAGCTCCCCATGAAACTCCAGCGATATCACAGAGTATGCTGGGTCTCCCATCAGCCAGTATACTTATTAAAGAACAGTGTGTGCCCCTAAGGTGTTGGAAGGCTTAGAACCCCAGGAGGATGGCAGGCATATGTCCCCACTTGGAAGGAACAGAGCAAAACCTTCTGTCTGAGGGAGGACACGCATTTGGTCTGATATTCTGGGTTTGGGGAGGAATTACCGGAGACAAGCAGAGGGCACTGTCTCGGGCAAGAAGCAGCAAGGAAGGAATGCAGGTGAAGGAGGGTGGGAAGGCAAGCTGAGCCCTTTATGTGCTCCAGAGAACCAATCTTCTGTCAGCTTGTATCTAACGCATTCTTTGGGTTGTATTATTTACGGTAGGCGCTTCCTAAGCATAGGAGAAGAGGCTAGGTTCTTCATGAGTAAACATCAACCGAGCCTCGTGTGGTTTTGCTTCCTCATAGTGTGACTCTTTCTTAGTTTAAGGATTTGCTTCTCCTTTTGGCCACAGAGTATTTCATCGCCTCAGACGTCTTGTGCACGCATCAGCTGCGTCAGCAGAGATCCCAAAGACTGTATTGCTCCCCTGGGACTCTGAGCAGGGATTTTTTTTTTCTTCTTTAAATCCCCTTTTTATTTAAGTGCTGGCAACAGGGTTATAACAAGCAACATATTTCAAGACCGTTTTCTCCGTCCCTATCTATTTCTGCAGTCTTCATTTCAGTAAATAAAAACTAGGGTCCAAGTCTTGTTTTCCCTCCCACAAGAGTGTATTTCTGAAATACTAGATCAGGGCTGTTGGGGCTACCCTCACAGCACAAAGCACCACCAGTCGAAGCAAGCATTTTCTTTACGAGGTCCTTCATCCATGTCCTTCCACAGATATACCAGGTAAAAAGTCCACAATGCTGCACTTTTCTTCACATAGACCTCTAGCTTTCTGACATCTGGAAAAAAGTGGTTTGCTATTTGGACCTTCCAGCAAAATTCTCTTTCAATTGGATTCACATAAGACTATACTGCTCACTTGTAGTTTGGACGATAGCAACACCTTTCCTTTTACTTGGCAATACTGGAAGCTATTTGGATAAAAATGAAAACCCTTGAAAAAGCATTAGGGGAATTGCCATGTTCCTGCTGTAAAGGTGTGAGAGAATGTTGCTCAGTCTTCTTACCAGAGCTGAAAAAGTCTCATAGCTCTCCCAGACCATGTCAGCCCTTTGAACTGGGGTCTGAACTCCTCATTTTATTTTTTTTATTTTTTATTTTTTAAGATTTTATTTATTTATTTGACAGAGAGAGACACAGCAAGAGAAGGAACACAAGCAGGGGGAGAGGGAGAGGCAGAAGCAAGCCTCCCGCCGAGCGGGGAGCGGGGAGCCCGACGCGGGGCTCGATCCCAGAGTCCTGGGATCGTGACCTGAGCCGAAGGCAGACGCCTAACCACTGAGCCACCCAGGCGCCCCTGAACTCCTGATTTTAAAAGTTGGCATCTTTAGGGTATATCCCTGGGGCACCAAACAGCAAAGGTGCAGGCAACCAGGTCTGTGGAGAATAACCTGAGATGTAAACCGCTTTTGTTAGCTTTGAAGGGTCTGGGTGATGCAGACCAACTGTTGACCCCAGTCATAATCCCAAGCCATTGGTTAGCACCCCCCTTCCCTTAGCCTAGAAAGTTTTCCATAGGAGGGGATTTTGCAGATCTGAGGGCGGCTTGGCAAGAGAGTGGAAAAGAGAATGAGGGGAAACAAGAGAGAAAAATCATCGAGATGAAAAGTGAACAAGATTTATGAGGGCAACTCATCCCTCGCCTACTGCTCAGTACTGCTCCCTGAGATAGATTTTCCAGTTCCTCATACAGACTGATTTCAAATGAGGCAAATTAGCAGGCAGCCATCACTTTCTTTGAGAAACTGTCAACAGATTAATAGATCTTCCCAATATAGTAATTCCCCTCATAGTGAGCCTATATTTTCCATCACATCACTGAATTTATGTTTCCCTTGGAGCAGTCTAAGCCTTTGTTTATGCCCTTTGGATGCTTGTTTCTCATCCACCGCTATCGTATTTCCTCTAAGCAATGTGATCACTTGGCCAGGTTATATACATTTAAGCCTTTGGAGTAAATCCTTCCAACCCATAATCATTTTCATGCCGCTCTTCAAGTTTCTTTGGTGTATTGTCATCTTCTTGTACTTTGGGGCTCTACCCTGGACAGGGATAGAGGTAAATGGGGCTGTGCTTGGACCCCAGTGCCTAGAGAAGGGTTCGGTACTTGGGGCTCTGCAGTCTCTTGTGGGCTTCCACTTTTGCTTTTATGATAAGTTATTAAACCTCTTGAAATCTAAAATTTCTCACTGGTGGCAGAAGTAACTTTGGCCTCTTCTCTCAACTCTTGGCTATGGAGTTTCTTTTCGGGCTCTGTTCGCCTCTACACCCAAGTCTGGGGGTGCCTCATTCTCACAGCAGTCTGTCCCCACCGTGTCTTACAACCGTTTGGGATGTGGAGACAAAACAAAGGGCACAGAGGAGAGAACATAGGTCTTTGGCGATTCTCCCAAAAGGGGATGGGGTGTGAAGAAATACAAGTTGCTTTACAGAATATGGACAGGATTTAACATAAGTAGAGTAAGATTGAAGCTCTTGGAACAAAGTGTTGACTAAATACAGTGCTTGCTTCATAACGTACAGCCTCCAGAGGCTGTGCATGAGATCACCTCTCTGCCTCATGTTCAGTCGGTGCCTCATTTGCTCTCATTAACACACAGACTTCTGTTCTGCTACTCTGTTCTTGATTTCTTTCTTTCACCAAACCTCAGGCTTTGGATACTATTTTTCTCCCATATGTGCTTAAAAAAAATTTTTTTTTAATTCATCTGTGACTTTTGGTTTTATAGAAAGTTCTTGAGAAAACCTGAAAACCATTAGGACTTCGAAAGACGACTTGATTAAGACCCCGCCCCCCTCCCCTTCGTTTAAAGAGAAAAGCTCTTCAAAGTTCTACTTCCAGGAAGAACATATTTTTAGGTTTCTTGCGGTTACTTTAATGTCTGACCTTTCTTTGACATCGCGTTTGTGAGAGACAGGGCATATCTCCAGAGATAAAAATTTGATCCACCATTTTCAGCTTATGCCAAGTCCCAAATAGTTGACCCTGACTCATCCTGTTCAAGTTAAATGCTTGTCTTCTTTCATTCACACCCCTTGAGTGGAGCATCACTCAGACCTTTTGGTGCCCCTTCCTCTCTTCTCCCTACCTCTCCCTTCAGTTCATGGAAACAAAAGTTGCCCCTGAATCCACGTGCTCAGCAGTCCTGACTAGGCATTGCCATGCCATGCCCTTTGCTGGTTGTTTTCTGTCTATTTTTCTTCAGTGCTGATGAACTGCACATGAGTCCAGACATAGGTCCTGCTCTTTAGAGACCTCCTCTTGGCTCCCCTCTGCCTGTTGCTATCCCCAGAGTACAGGGTCCATGTGACCACTCAGAACCTACACCCCCTCTTCTAGATTGTTCCTAGATAGTTGGGACCCAGGACCCTGAATGGCTGCTCAAACAGCCCAACCCCCTTCCAGGGTCTGTATGCAAACTGGTGTCTGGCATTGAGGAGTGTGGCCAATGGGGAATGTGTGCGCAGTGCGGGCAGAGCTTAGAGGTGAGGGATGGGATGTCAGCCCTCTGTGATGTTAGACAGAACCAGGGGAGGAAATGGCAGTAGGATGGGTCACAGGCCAGGAACTGGGTGACAGGGTCCAGCTCTCCCTAAGCCTCCATGTTCCAGTGCTGAACTCTGAGTAGTCTATAAATTCTGAATGTGTAATAGGCCTTCCAGGTTTATCTATTAAGACAGAGGAGTAGACCCATTTAATAGTTTGTTAGCATGCTGCATAACTTAAGTGTCTAGACCTATACTAGGCAGGCCTCCTTTTATATTCTTTGTCTTCGGCCTGCTAGAACACGTGCCAGGAGTAGGCCTACTCGGGACAGCAGCTTGGTGCAGTCTGATACTGTTGCTCAGGGTGAAAATGATCAGAGAAGGGTGCTTTCTGCTGAATGAAAGGGGAGGCCAGAGACTGAATCTCCTGGCCCAGCCCCCCAGGGGTCCTTAGAGCTTCTCCATCAAAGTGTTTGCCCCCCTCAGTGGAATGTGGCTCCCTGGGGAAAGAGCTACAATAGTTCCAGAATCTGCCAGCCTTGGGATGCTGGCATTGGCACATACTCTCCTAGTGGCTCATCAGTGACCTTGCAAAGTTGACTGGGTGGGGGGCCTGCTCTGTTTTATTACAATCATCACTCAAACCAAACCCAACCAGTCACCTTACGCCAGTACAGGTCTGTAGGGAACAAGTCTTCCTTTCTCTATTTTGGCACAGACATTCGTGCTGTTTGATTCCCAAAGCCCTGTTCATCTAAAGTCGAAGTCACTTGCATCATTTAAGGAAAGGATTAAATATCACTGTGTTCTTTTCCCTGAGTGAATAAAAAAGAAACATCTTCAAAATGATGATTTATTTTTTTCAAACCCCCAAATAATATTATTAAACATTTTCATGCTGATGAAATAAACTTTTCAAAGTAATATGGAAAAAATGATTTCATTTAAACACCTTTTAGCCAAAAAAACATATGCTGCTGGTTAAGCAGTGCAGGAGTGGAGACTTTTGCAAGGCTTGCCTGCACATCTTGAGGTCTGTGGTTCGGCCACTGGCCCCACCATTGACTCAGGACTCAGCTGGGGTGGAACCCAGCAGGCAGGCAGACCCATGTGTCCTGGCGGGTCTCCAGAATGCAGGCAGGTTTGCCCAGGCGGGCAGGGAAGTGACTGAGTGCGTGCATGTGAATGACTGCAAACTTCTCTGCATAAGCAGCCTGCCAAGCTCACGCTGCAGGCTCCCAAGGCTTCAGGTGTCCAGAGCGCTGACCGATTTATGACTGATGCGTGCATTTCTGTGTTCAGGCTACCCACAGATCAGAACCATAAATAACTGCCAAAGGAGAGGACCCTGCTCTCTTCTCTGCAGTTGCTTCATTTTACAATATCAGGAAAGCTCATCATAGGTAAGCAGGATGCCTGAAATCTTAGCATTAACTATACTCCTTGGCAAATAAACAAGAGAAAGCAAAGCAAAACAAAACAAAAAACAAGCAGACAAAAACCTCCTTCCAGCAGCCCTGGATAGGCCTGTGTGAGAAAATGTTACACATTCTTTAATAAATGTTTATTGTGAGCCTATTGTGTGCCAATCAGTTAGGGCAAGAGGTTTGAACCAGCAAGGATCAGAAGGGTGGGCTGAGCTGGGACAAAGGAAATGCTGGCCTCTATGTGTAAATATATATATAATTAACAAACACTTATACAACTCTTTCCAAGCACTGTTCTAAGTTTTTTGAAATATTAATTTTCCTGACAACCCTGTGGAGCAGGTACTCTTATTCTACCCATGTGACACATGGAGAAACTGACACAGAGTAGTTCAGATATTTGTTCAAGGTCATGTAGCTAAGAAGTGGTGGACCTGGGATTGAAACCTAGGCAGGGTGACCAATCATCCTGATTTGTCCAATCCTGATGTGTTTCCTGGGTTGTAGAACTTCCAGTGGGAAAACAGGACAGTCCCAGGGCAATGTTTGTAGTTGGTCACACTAGAAGTTCAGCTTCAAAGTCTGTGTCAGTTGTTAGACACCTCTTCCTTAGTTCTGCTGGAGTCATTGGCTGAAGGTCAGCTTAATTGAAAGACACCTCCCTGGTTCCTGTTCCTGGTGGGTGTGGACATAAGACTAGGAGATGTGTGGCCTACTGCGGTTCTGGAAAGGGAGAGACCCTGTGTGTTTGGGAGCCAACCCGAATCTATCAGTCTGTCCCATATCAGTGGGTCCAGACTATACCATGTACTTGCTCCTGAGAATAGTCTGCACTGTCCTACTTTGCTTTTCTCAA
This sequence comes from Zalophus californianus, assembly GCF_009762305.2. Taxonomy (NCBI): domain Eukaryota; kingdom Metazoa; phylum Chordata; class Mammalia; order Carnivora; family Otariidae; genus Zalophus; species Zalophus californianus. Next base: position 60,234,536 of record NC_045597.1, read on the forward strand.
CCATAACAAAGGAAATAATGACTGAAAAGACAAGTCTAATTAGTATTTGTCGGTTTTGATGAATTTCAAACTGTACTTGCAAATATACAGTACTTGAGACCAGAAGGTGAGTCTTTCCAGAGCTGAAGTCAGCTTGAGCTGTCATAAGAAATTACTATAGACTGAGTGGCTTAACGAACATTTATTTCTCCCAGTTCTGGAGGCTGGGAAGTCCAAAGTCAAGGTGCCAGCAGGGCTGGTATCTGGTAAGACCTGCTTCCTGGTTTTCCATCTACTTGCTGCCTCACATAATGGAAAGCAGAGAGAAGAACCAAGCTTTCTCATGTCTCTTCTTAAAAAGGCACTAATCTCATCATGAAGGGTTCACCCTCATGACCTAATCTAAACCCAATTACCGTTCAAAGACTCCATCACCATATACCATGCACTGGGGATTCAGGTTTCAACATACGAATTTTGAGGAGACAGAACCATTCCGTCTAGAGCAACTTCCTGCCCCTTCCTCCCCAGCCAGTGCTCCTGAGCAGTCTGGGGAAGAGGGCGGTGCATTCTTTGACCAGACTGCTTATCCACTGTGGGAATAGGTATGTCCACACTGGGCCCCACAGGGCTTCAGCTCTTTGTGATGGAAGACTTCACCTCCCCAGCCCTTAACCGGGGGCACAGACCCTTGCTCACAGGCTTTGCTGTTTTTGTATCACAAGCAATGCTCAGAGGACTCAGAGCAGAGAAGAATCTTAAAGGTTCCAGGAATTGTGTTCAAGAAAAGAATCATCATCTGGTCATAACTTCCACACATATTCTCAGTCGATAACCACCTATTTCTCATTTTCCAATGTTCTTTTGTGCTGTAGAACTCAAGGTCATACAATCTTGGGTATGAATCCCAGCTCTACCACTTACTATTGTGTGGTTTTATTTGAACCTTGGTTCCATCTCTAAAATGGATATACTAACGCCTGTCTCACATGACCAGTTATAATCTGAGCAGTGTACCTAGCTTAGTGCTAGGCCCATAGTTGGTGTTTACTACATAGTGCTCTGAGGACTCTCAAAACTATCATATGAGGATGAAGCCTCATTCACACATTTTGTTTAGCAATTAAACATGTAAATGTGTATTATTTACTCTAATTTTTTTTTTTTTTTACACTCTAAATAGGTAATATATTTACAGAGAACAGATATGCGGTCATATACAGTGAAAAGTCTGGCTCCCACCCATAGTTCCTGAACTCCTCCTAGTTCCTCTCTCCAGAAATAAATGTACTCTTTACAGACCCATCTTTGGCCTACATGAGAGAATACATATGTTCCTTAATCTTTTTTCCCCTTTTGTACACAAATGGTTATGTCTTTTTTTTTTTAAACTTAGCACATATTGGAGATTGTTTAGTGCAGAAACAGTGTATTTTAATTTATTTATAGTTCTGTGGTATTCTGTTATATGGACAGACATGCCTACAACCTCCTATCTGTAACTCCTAATTTAAAAAAATCTCTGAAGACCAGAAATTTTCCTAAGTTTCTGGTAAACTCATTTGGTGGCAAAATAATGACTTGGACTGACGTGAGTTATATTTCTCCCACTTAGTATGACTATTCATAATTTTGTTGCAGAAATATTAATCTATTTGATTAGTGAGTATTGCCCCAGAACCCTCCAAGGTGTTACATAATATATGGTATATTCACTGTATTAGCTTTCTAAAGTTCAAAAAGTTCTGACATGCAAACTATATCAAGCCCCAGGGTTTCAGATAAAAAATTGTGTAGCTGTATCATAATTTAACTAGCCCCCTGTTGACCACCATTTGGATTTTAAAAATACTTTTTCTATTATAGTGTTGTAGTAAATAACTTTGTACATATGTCATCTCACATGTGTAAAATAACATACATAAGATAAATTCTTAGAATTTTGATTGCTGGGTCAAAGGACAAATGCATTTGCAGTTTTGATGAATTGAGGCTAAATTGTCCTCCATAAAGTTTGTATATCTTTTTACCCCCATCAACCTAGTTCCCCTTCACTTCCCCAAAAAAGAATTATTCTTTTTAATTTTTTAAATTGGAATGAGAGTAAACATCTTTTCATACTTTGAAAGACCATATTTAGTTCCCTTTCTGTGAATTGTTCATCTGTTTTGCTCAATTTTTACATTGGATTGTTGGAGCTTTTCTTAGTGATTTGTTGGAGCTCTTTATATAAAAACCAAGCCCTTTCTGATGTAATTTGCAATTTTTTTTGTCTTTTGCTTTTTGTCTTTTGACTTTACTTGTAATGGCTTCTTCTATTAGGTTTGTTTATTTGTGTATTCATTCATTTATTTATTCTTGCCCCCCACAATTTTCCTTCAGCCTATGTGTTATTTTGTGTCTTGCATAACCTATTCCAATTTTTTTTTAAATATAAAATGAGAAAAGGACATAGGCTGAAGAGGTGTCCTAATGACTCAGGAGAATCAGGAGATTGATAGAAAACACTGAACATTTTCAATTCAGCACTTAAACAAGGGGTTTTGTTTTGAATTTTTGTATATTATAACAATAGCAACTTCCAACAGTATATAATGAATAGAATGACTTTAGTTTTGAACACAGATATTTGTTTTTCTCAATCAAAAATCACAAGTGTGTGACGATACCCTATGACTATCATCTGGACCCTGCTTTCCTTTCTCAAAGTACATTTTGCTTATGTATGTGCATGTGTGCCTGTGTTTTTGTTTTACAAAAATGGCTCTTGTCCTCATTTGCCTTCTGTGAAAGTCATTAAAGAGCTAACTATATTGGTTACCCATGTACATTATAAGTATATAAGTCACCAAAGACCATTTATCGTATTTCCAAAGAAAAGACAGGTATTTGAAGTAATACTTCACAAGCAACGAGCCTTCTATTGAAATCACTGAATTCCACTTTCAACTATTCAAATCAGAACATAAAAAATCAAAGTGTGGTTGACCACCTGACATTTTAGTAATATTGTTACATGGATTGCAGTAGGGACCTGAAATTGCTATTTAAGAGGGAGTAAATGCTAAAATTAGCATACAGAGGTGTCTATTTGATTAGGACTCTGTTGTCTCTTCATCGTGTAGTTCCACTTGCCTGCTTGGGGCTCACATAGCCATCTTCTCTTTCACTTTAAGCCTGTGGTTAATTTTCAAGTATGAGGGCCCACGGGGCGAGGCCTGGGGAGCAGGGCTGGAGGAGGTCAGGAAGGGGCCCCTGCAGAAGGCAGGCCTCTGTTTATTCACAGTGCAGGTGCAGGGAGGGTGGTGGGCAGGCCGGCCCCTGGGGCTTCCCGCAATCACCCCACCTGGGCTGCTGGGCATCCCCTTGGGGCTGCTACACACAATGTGTAGCCTTTCTCTGTGACATCCCAAATAGGCAGAGGGGCCAGAGTTCACAGAGAGCAGGGCTTTTACCACTTGGCTGTTTTTAAAATTTAGTCCAGAAGTTAAATTGGGGATAGGGTCCCAAGTGGTAAAAATCTAAATAATCTCTCTTTCCTCTCCAGTCTCCCTTCTTTCTCCCCAGAGTGGTTCTGACAGTACCTTCGATTTCCTGCCTTGAGCCTCCCCACTCTATTTGAGGAGGTCACTGTTGTTTTTTCCCTCCTGTGAAACTCCTGCTTAGCTTCCAGCCTTTGCAGGAAGTGCTTAATATTTTCAGCAGCGAAAACCTGTCCTTGCAAGCTTCAGAAATACAACTTTCTTTAGGAAGAAGGAGAGTGAGACCAGAACCTATTCAGAAGCTGACAGCTTCTACCTGGAGAGATGTTAGAAGAGGAAGAGGTGAGGAACTATGCAATATATTTCAGAGGACCAATTAATCTCTGAAAATAATTAATTATACTCTTCTTAAGGGTTAAACACTGTATTAAGAATAGAACAAGGAGGGAAAGAATTAGACACAGTTCCTACACTTTAGCTTACAATCTAGTTGGAAAGATAAAAGAATGGAACATTAGAACAGGGAACAATGAATTAAGTAGCTCATGTTTAAATCCTAGCAGTGCCAGTTAATACCTGTGTGACCTTGGCAATCTGCTTAACCTCTCTGAGCTTCTTTTATTTTAAGATTTTATTTATTTATTTGACAGAGAGAGAGAGAGAGAGAGGGAGAGAGAGAGCACAAACGGGAGCGGCAGGCAGAGGGAGAGGGAGAAGCAGGCTCCCCGCTGAGCAGGGAGCCTGACTTGGGGCTTGATCCCAGGACTCCAGGATCATGACCTGAGTCGAAGGCAGATGATTAGCTGACGGAACCACACAGGCGTGCCCCTCTCTGAGCTTCTACTTCCTCATCAGTAAAATGAGGAAAATGATAGCATCTCCCTCACAGGACTGCTGTGAGGATTAGATGGGAAAATGCATTTAAAATGCATATCACTATTCCCTCCTTTCTCCTAATGTCCTCCGTGCTGTTCCTCATGTTCCACAAATAAGTGAGACCCTATGATAATTGTCTTTCTCTGCTTGACTTATTTCACTTAGCATAATCTCCTCCAGTCCCAGTCATGTTGATGCAAAAGTTGGGTATTCATCCTTTCTGATGGCTGAGTGATATTCCATTGTATATATGGACCACATCTTCTCTATCCATTCGTCTGTTGAAGGGCATCTTGGCTCTTTCCACAGTTTGGCTATTGCGGACATTGCTGCTATGAACATTGGGGTGCATATGGCCCTTCTTTTCACTACATCTGTGTCTTTGGGGTAAATACCCAGGCGTGCAATTGCTGGATCATAGGGTAGCTCTATTTTTAATTTTTTAAGGCACCTCCACACTGTTTTCCAAAGTGTCTGTACCAACTTGCATTCCCACCAACGGTGTCAGAAGGTTCCCCTTTCTCCACAACCTCTCCAACACTTGCTGTTTCTTGCTTTGTCAATTTTTGCCATTCAAACTGGTGTAAGGTGATATCTCAAGGTGGTTTTAATTTGAATTTCCCTGATGGCTAATGAAGATGAACATCTTTTCAGGTGTCTGCTAGCCATTTGTATGTCTTCCTTGGAGAAGTGTCTGTTCATGTCTTCTGCCCATTTTTTGACTTGATTATTTGTTTTTTGGGTGTGGAGTTTGAGAAGTTCTTTATAGATCTTGGATACCAGCCCTTTATCTGTAGTGTCATTTGCAAATATCTTCTCCCATTCTGTGGGTTGCCTCTTTGTTTTGTTGACTGTTGCCTTTGCTGTGCAGAAGCTTTTTATCTTGATGAAGTCCCAAAAGGCCATTTTTGCTTTGTTTCACTAGCCTTTGGAGATGTATCTTGAAAGAAGTTGCTGTGGCCGATGTCAAAGAGGTTACTGCCTATGTTCTCCTCTAGGATTTTGATGGATTCCTGTCTCACATTGAGGTCTTTCACCCATTTTCAGTTTATCTTTGTGTATGGTGTTAGAGAATGGTCGAGTTTCATTCTTCTGCATGTGGCTGTCCAATTTTCCCAGCACCATTTATTGAAGAGACTGTCTTTTTTCCATTGCATATTTTTTCCTGCTTTGCCGAAGATCAGTTGACCATAGAGTTGAGGGTCCATATCTGGGCTCTCTATTCTGTTCCATTGGTCTATATGTCTGTTTTTGTGCCAGTACCATGCTGTCTTGGTGGTCACTGCTTTGTAATGTAGCTTGAAATCGGGCAATGTGATGCCGCCAGCTTTGTTTTTCTTTTTCAACATTTCCTTGGCGATTTGGGGTCTTTTCTGATTCCATACAAATTTTAGGATTGTTTGTTCCAGCACTCTGAAAAATGTCATTGGAATTTTGATCAGGATGGCACTGAAGGTATACATTGCTCTGGGTAACATAAACATTTTAACGATGTTTATTCTTCCGATCCATGAGCCTGAAATGTTTTTCCATCTTTTTGTGTCTTCTCCAATTTCTTTCATGAGTGTTCTGTAGTTCCTAGAGTATAGATCTTTTACCTCTTTGGTTAGGTTTATTTCGAGGTATCTTATGGATTTTGGTGCTATTGTAAATAAAATGAAGGGGGAGAAATCAGAGGGAGATATGAACCATGAAAGACTATGGACTCTGAGAAACACACTGAGGGTTTTAGAGGGGAGGGGGCGTGGGGATTGGTTAGCCCAGTGCTGGGTATTAAGGAGGGCATGTACTGCATGGAGCACTGGGTGTTATATGAAAACAATGAATCATGGATCACTACATCAAAAACTAATGATGTATTGTATGGTGACTAACATAACATAATAAAATTAAATTAAAAAAAAATGCCTATCACTAGACGCGGCCTTTTAGGAAGCCTCAAAGAATATTTGTTGGTATATACTCTGTCTATGCCTAAAGAGTAGAGTAGACAATAGAGCTTCCAGAAAAGGGCAAGACCCCCATGGGTGGGATGATCAGAGAGAAGTCTTCATGAGGAAAGATTTGGCCTGGGCCTTGAAAGAAGTGAAAAACTTAAAATGTGGAGGAAAGTGGAATGCATATTTTAGCTTGGGGGAGTGGTGGTGGGGGCAAGTAGGTGGTATTAGGTCTTTCTGAGGGCTCTTCACTTTATGTGAACCAGAAGAGCTCCACTATTATCATTTTATATATGGGGGGAGGCTGGGGTCTTCCAAATATGACTTTGTTTGAAGTAAGGGTTCTGTACACTAAAAACACATTGAAAACCAATGACTCAACCAAAGGCAATTGGTTGGTGAGACAAAAACCATGTCTAAAAGATAATTTGTATTCTCTAATATTTATTTGTTTGAGGAGCGATTCAATGAACATTTACTTAGCATCTGCTATGTGCCAGGTAAGCAGGGCACAAAGATAACCGACACACTTATGGTTCCTGCTCCCAGTTTCAGCTCACAAGGCAGGCAGAGCTGGGCAGTCAGCCAGTGCATATGACTGGAGTGACAGCACCATGAGCAAAGGGCTGCCGGGGCCATGAACTTGGCTGGAGTAGAATGGGAAGGTCCAGATTGAACAGTCTACAAAGTTCATAGTTAGGAGAAGTGACAGGTAGGCTATGTGGCTGATCCACGCATGCTCCCTTTCTATGTTCAGGGGTATCAAGGGGTGCCTTGCACCCTAAAAAATATATTTGGGCTACTCCTCTATTTAGAAGCAATAGGGCAGGCAGCAAGTAGGAGCAAGAAAGGAAAGGCTGAGCTCAGACAGTGGATCCCAAGAGTGAGCAGGGGGAGCAATAGCTAGGGCTGTGGCAGAGCCTTGCTTAGAGCTTACACCTGCAAAGATGAAAGTGTGTTTGGACCCTGGCTGAGCCTGAGGTAGGAAGGAGCAGGGCCCTTTGAGAAGACTTGAGTTAGTGACTGTTTTTTAGAGTTCTTCTGACTTAGCCTCTTCTGCTTCTGCCTTCCCCTATCTGCTTTAACAGTCATTTCTTAAATATCTGTGCTAGAAATAGTCCTCTGTGGCCACAGAAACATCTGACTGCAGGACCAGAGGGTCTACTGATGAGGTGAGGGGACTCAACAATGGGAAAAAAATCAGGCCCATTTAGTCCCTTTTAGGGCCTCCCAGCTTTTCATTTTTATATAGCTGCAGAATGGCATGTCTACTATATCTTTGGAGCCCAGGGTGCCTGTAGAGAATGGATGCGGAATGAATATTTCTGCCACGGAATAAAATGAAGCCAAATGGGGCATAGCTTCATGATTAAATTTACAGATGAAACCTGATAGAGATAGGATCTGGGAACACCAGTGACAATTGAGAAACTGCCCCAAAGGGATGGAGGGGAAAGAAACTAGCTGTATGGGCAGGAAATAACAACATGAGGTTTGACCTTGAACAATGGAAGTGTAATTCACCCAGGGTGCCATAATTGAAAACACAGATATTCAGCCTAGGAAAGGCACATTGAAATCTAAAATGTTGATAAGGGCTTGGGGAGACTCAGTAGCAAATCGGATTGCAGATTAAATCAGGACAAGGCTGCAAAAACTGAACTCCTGTGAGGAGTCTGCCAGACTTATAGCCCTGCTTAGCTCCACTGTGGACTGGTGCAGGTAGTGGAAGGGCTGGGCTACCCTAAGATGGAGCAAGGGGGTTCCTGTGCTCAACATCACCCTTCTCAAACATACAGAAGAAGGCGGCCAAGAGCTAATATCTGGGAAGCCATTGAGTGGTGAGGGTCTGAGTATGGTAGAGATGACGTCTCCCTTGGCTTGAATAAAGTGGGAAACAGCACTTTGTCCTGTCTGAAAGATGTGCTGGGATTAGGTGGGGTAGGAAGTCCTCAGCAAAGAGGTTGGGGAGCTGATGTAGGGGAAGGGGAAATTGGTCAGGAAAGGCTTCCTTTTGCATCTAGCAAACAAAGTGGCATATGTGGCCACCAGTCAGAGTCATTAGATGAATTCGAGTTAACTACAACCAACCAGTGCCCCCAGGAGGGTTCTCCAGTGGGGGTGCAGGTACTCCGGTGATCCTGGGACCTCCAGGTGGTCCCAAGTTGGCATTTTGTATATTTTTTAATGGTTTCACAGCATCTAATCTTTTGCTTTTGGCATGAGTTAACTTTAGAGTTTTATATCTTATCATTAGGTCTCATAAAAGTAGCCTCATCCCTCTTTTTTCTTTTGTAGTAAGCAGGAATGTGGAGATACTATAGTTGGGCCCATTTAATTGTCCACAGGTCAAAACAGTCTGAGAGCCAACACTTTAGAAAGTGATGATGATTCCGTTTAGAGACTAACTTAGTATTTGTTATCTTCCCAGTTAGGCAGGAGAGAGAATCAGACAAGAGAATTGTTTGATTTCTGTCCCCTGCTTTTGCCACTCGTGTGGGTGATTCAGCCCCAGGGATCGTACCTCCCTCAGTACTTGTGCAGCTGTGCCCTTCTCTACAGCCCCACAGCCACTGGCCTGCTTCACCTGAGGACGTACAGAGGCTTCATCTTGCTCTCCTCATCTCCTCTTCTATCTGTCCCAACCATTCTGAATCTGGGCTGAGACCGGGCCGCTCCCCTTCACCAAAATCTTCCATGACTTCTTGCTTTTTTTCAGTATTCTCAAATCCTGGTTTGCTATTCAAGGCTTCCACCACTTAGCCCTTGTACCTCTGCAGCCTCCTCCTCATTCACCTCCAGGACCCAAGATGACTCCTCCCTCTCCAGGTCCTAGGCTTTCTCCAAGGATGTCTTTTCTCCCTAGTTCATCTTCCCCATCCTGCCCCTTCCCTCCCTTTCCCATCTGCTCAGGTCTAAAACCTATTAATCTTTTGAGGCACAGCTTAGAGAGAGAAGCCTTTCTTGGCTCTTCCGGCTTGGGGCTGTCCTCCCTCCTCTGAGCTCTGTGACACTTGCACGTGATCTGACCATCTCGTGGAGGACAGAGGGAGCAGTCAATGCATTGGTGTGTTAAGAGCACAAGCTTTTGTTCTGTGCAAAGCTGGAATACAACTTCTGAGCCACCATCTTTTCCCCATTTGAAACCTGGCTCTGTCACTTACTAAGTGTGTAACCTCTCTGAGCTGGAGCTTCCCTATCTATGAAATGTGTGTGACCTGCTTGACAAGGTGACTGTGAAGGTCAGCAACAATGCTCTTGAACTGTATTGCACGGCACAGGGTGCAGTATCAGTCAATGATGGCCATTATTATTACATCCTAACTAACTGAAAAATAAAATATCTTAGGTTATTATATTTATACATGATCAGGTCTTACTTTAAACCTTATTTGGGGAGTTCTTTCTAGGCAGAGCTCTTGGCTAACTCATCTTTGTACCTTCTGCGATGTCACTCCCCATCAACTAGGTCCTCAAAGAGTGCTTGTTGATAGCATCGATGACCAGATAAACAGAAGAATAGTCAATGGCATCATGTGGAATGCCTTCTTGAGGCAATCACCCTGTCATTAGACTCAGCCTGACCTACACAGTAAAACTAAAGTGATGGCAAACTCGGGCATTTGCAGGCATGCTGGTGGAAATACCGGGCTCACTGATGAGCAGGTTGTAACCTCAGGAATTTGTCTGGTTGGGTTATACAGTGAACAAATTCACTTCTATGCTTTATTTCCTCCCTTTATTTGACCAATCTGAATCCACCCAGCAGCCAACGCATGTAACAGAGCCCTGGAAATGCAGGCAGGTTTCCTTCTTTGGGTCTCCTGGGAGCTTCACTACCACAACCATTATTAACTGGCTGGAAACAATTTAGCATCTGGCTCCCAAGAGGGAGAAATGTATGGAATAGGGAAAGGGGTGAAAGTACATCCCATCCTGTTGTTTAAACAATACTCTGGCTCTGAAGAGAAATAATCCAAACACACTTTTCCAAGAAAATGTGAATGTAGTCATTTTTCTTGAAAGAGCCCAGTGTTTCTAGTCTTGATAACAGAGACCAGGTCTAAAGGGGAGAGGTCATTTCAAAGAATAAGGTCTGTTTAGAAAAATTTCGAGGGATGCTTTCTAAAGTGGGTGTGTGGTTTGTTTTTTGTTTTGTCCCTGCCTATTCTCCCTTCTCATGCATCCTCAGGGCCTCCTGATTCTGCTCGTGGAATTCAGTTCTTGTTTTCTCCCCTGGGCCATGCACACCCCTGGGTGACTGCTCTGGACCCATCCTCCTGAGGCAGGGTCCTATAATCTGACTTTATCCACTTCTCCTCTCCTCTCACTTTTACCCCCCATCTGCTCCCAAACCCATCCAAGGTGCTCGCCTGTTACTGGTTCATGAAACATGTATGCTTTTAAATGAGGCCTTCCAGTGAGACCATTTTGTAATTCCAGAGAGTGCTTCTTATGGTGTAAAGATTTGGGTCCCATCTGATCTACCAACTTTCATTGCCAGCCTTGGAAACTAGAGATATTTTTATGTTATCTATCATTTTCTTTCAGATAATCTTTCCCTAACCTGCCAGGAAAGAACACAAAAGCTAGACTGAAATGCCCCCAAATTTGTACTGGAGCATCTTCATAAAAGTGACAGCACATTTATGTGGTGGTGAAATGGAGAGATGGTCTGCTTGCATGTAAAATAATTTCCTACAGGTTTGTAGGTACAATTGGAAGGTTTTAAACCTTGGGAAAAAGAACTAAGGCCCAAGGTCACTTCCTCCATTCACACTGGATCATTTCTGGGCTCAAACATTTCCCAAAGTTCTGCATGAAATCAGAAAAGGTCTATTGTTGGTACTGATGGGGAAAAGATGGTTGCTCAGAAGTTGTATTCCAGCTTTGCACAGAACAAAAGGCATAGTGAGGGGCAACTGTATTAATTGTTGGTATTCTGAAGCCTTTTCAAAATAAGACAAAAAGACAAAACAAGGTTGGGGTGGGAGATATTTTAAATAGAGAGTATAATGCTGAGTAAGCAAAGTAGAAAGTCATGAACTGAATCGGAGCAAGAATAGTCAAAACAATCAGAAGGACTTACTGAAGTAGGGGAAACAACAACAACAACAAAACCCACAAAAGAACAATTGAACAATATGGAAGCGAATCCTTCTAGAAGAAAACTCCTGTTTCAAAGGAAACCCAGGCTATGCTACACTCTTCTTACATGAAAAAGTGAAAGATGCCGGAAAGATGCACTAGATGGCATCTGAAATGGCAGGAATTTGTATCCCTGCTAACAAGAATTCACTTGTCTGGGTGTACTCATTCTTTACTCACTGAGAACAAAATTGTGCTAGTCTTGGTTTCTTATGTCATCTGGGTTCATATGTACAGTAGAGCCCAAATCTTTGTTTGTAGAATTTTTTCAGCAAGACCTTGGTGCTTATGGGTAAGGTCCTTGTGGCAGAGTACAGGGAGGGAAGATGTGTCTCCAAATTCATATTCTATTTTTAAAGAACCATATTGGGCCCCTTCCCCCATTTTGCCCACCCCCCACCTTCCACCTCTGGCAATGTTCAATATTGTTCACTTCCCTTTTATTGTCGAAGAACCTGAGAGCCAGGGAGGGAGGTTATGCTGTTTCTAAAGTCTTAACTTGTACACTCTTCTGTATATATTAATAAAATTTCTGCAGTAGTTTTAAATATTGGTCTGGAGTAATCAAGAACATTGTATTGATGAATGTTCCTAAATCACTGTGTTGTAACATAAGTGAAAAAAAATAAGTTGCATATAAAAGTGTATCCTAACTAAGTTAAACATGCATTATATCCAGAGAAAAAAGGCTGAAAGGAACTACACTTCTCTGGGAGGTGGGATTATGGGAAACTAGTATTTTTCTTTATTCTCTGTTTTCCACATTTTCTTTTTTTTAAAAGATTTTATTTATTTTACTTTAGAGAGGGAGTGAGCAGGGAGAGGGGCAAAGGCAGAGGGAGAGAATCTCAAGCAGATTCCCTGCTGAGTGCAGAGCCTGACTCGGGGCTTGATCTCATGACCTTGCGGTCATGACCTGAGCGGAAACCAAGATCATATGCTTAACCGACTGAGCCACCTATGTGCCCGGTGTTTTCCAAATTTTCTACAGTAAATGTGTATTACTTTTTTTAAGCAGAAAAATAAACATTAGCAACTTAGAAAAATGTATTTTATAAAAGAATAAAATTGTACCCAAATATTAACAATTTAAAATGGTGGAAGACAACCAAAGGAGGCTGTGGAGACTGCCTGAGAATCAGAATCAGTTCCCAACATCTCCCAAGGGAACAGACACAGGGTGTTTTAGGGTACCTGTCTGAAGGTGTCCAGGCCCAGTAGTAGAGGGTTTCAAAGAGGAGTTTGAACCATTTGCAGATACTGCAAAGACGGAGACTTCAAGACCTAAAGTATGAAAGACCATGGAGGATAGAACCCCTAAGGATAAGAATGGCATTATGAGACGCCTCCATGTGAAAATGAAGGTGCTAAGACTTCCCTCTACCTCCTCGGGTGCAGGGCTGATGCTGCCAGTGCATCAACGGTGCTCACATCTGAGTGTATGTAATATGGCGGAACTGAATAAAATCTATGTTCTGTGCAAGTTGCAATTTGCATGAGCTCTCCTTCTTCCACCTCAGAGTGATTCGACCTGGGTTTCTTGCCCAGAGTCACACAGTTGGGAGATAATATGGTCAAGGCTTGAAAGCAGTTTCCCAACTCATCGTCCCACCCCTTTCCATCACTGTGTGCTCCCTCTCTTTTACATCATTCAATTTACTCTATGTGGGTTTTGTGCCTAAAAGCAAATTCTAAATTCTTAGGTGCCAAGTTTAGTCTTAAACATAGACAAGGTAGGATTAGGTGGTTTAACAAAGCCCAGAAAATCTGCTGATCCAAAAATGTCCTTTTCATGTGTAAACCTGAATGCCTGAAAATTTACCTTCAGAAACAACTTGTTCCTTTGGGCTAAAACTCTGGGTTTCATTGGAGATCTTTGCATTAAGGCCATATAGCAGAATTACTGGACAAGGAAGTAACAAGGAGTCATGGGTCTTACCCAAGCCAGTATGTACCATTGAGCAAGTAGTTGAAACTTTTTGGGCCTCTGTTTTGTCATCAGTAAGTCTCATGAATAGTTCTCGGTCATCATCCTTGAAGGAGGAATTGGTTCGCCAGATTTTTCCTCTAGCAGGACTGCTACAGAAAGAGGCAGGGCTGGAGGTTTTAATGGGAAAGATTAAAAGCAGAGCTCTGGAGTGTGGCCACTCTCCACTGGGTGCAGATTCAGGGAGAAAATTGAATGGGGCAGCCCTGGGAGCCAGCAGTCCAGAAGAGATGGGAGGGCCCCACACAGAAATTCAGGTCACACCGTGTTTATGTTGTACTGCTCACCATGAGGACAGGGAGGCTGTCATACTCGTCCATTTCTTTCTCTTTTTCTTTTTTTTTGGATTTAAATTCAATTAGCCAACATATAGTACATCATTAGTTTCAGATGTTGAGTTCAGTGATTCATCAGTTGCATATAACACCCAGTGCTCATCACATCACATGCCCTCCTTAATGCCCATCACCCAGTTACCCCATCCCCCCCCCACCTTCCCTCCAGCAACCCTGTTTGTTTCCTAGAGTTAAGAGTCTCTCATGGTTTGTCTCCCTTTCTATTACTTCCCGTTCAGGTTTCCTTCCCTTCCCCTATGATCCTCTGGCTGTTTCTTATATTCCACATATGAATGAAACCGTATAATTGTCTTTCTCTGATTGACTTATTTCGCTCAGCGTTAATACCCTCCAGTTCCATCCACCTGATGTAAATGGTTTCTTGTCCTTTTCTTACTACCTAAGCACATAGTATGCACGCACCAAATGTCCATTCCTTTTGCTCAAGGCAACCCTCTCCATTAGAAAATATTAAATCTGTTAGATCTTTCCACAGCCATGATACTCAGGGCTGAATACAGGGTATTCAGGAGCACGTGGGTCAAACCCTCGTTGCATACACCCCAGAAGTTAAGGGAACATTGTGAACATTGGTGAGATTCCTCTCCTCTCTCTTAGGACCGCCTTGACACCACTTTTGGAAGAGCCTTTTGTTCTTCAGTCCAGCACTTTCTAACTTTGTCCTTTTCTAATATTTCCCATAAGGGGAGTCTGTGCTCACCATCGCATGTAGACTGATTCAGGCCCTTTGCACTTGCTGTGCAACATAGTCACTGGGCTTAGTTGGCTTCCCATTCTGTGCAGAGCCAAATTGGCCAGTAGCTTGAAAGGGAGGAAGAAGGGGCAGCCAGTCTTGAGGTAATAGAGAAGTTGGATATTTAGCCTCCAAGTAATTAAGAATTGACTGTCTTAGCTGGAATCTCACATTCTGAAGTTAAGAAAGTTTTCGACCAGAGAATCAGAGCCTCCCAAGAAACACATGATTATCAATTAATGGTTTAGGCTGGGGATGTTTATATTTTTACAAAGTTTTCTAAAATGTGTGACTTTCTTAAAAAGTTTAATTCCCTGTGTCCTAAGAGGAGGAAAGATAAACAAACAAAAACCTCTGCCATTTAGAAAAAGGAGGTCCAAGTACAGTTTGATGTGACGAGAAATGAGGCTAATGGTGAGGGCGTCCGTTCATTATAGTGGCAGATATTATGGTCATTTGTTAGTATTTCTCCTCTCATGGTGATTTTTCTGACAATCTTGATGAAAGAAAAAGTCCAGCTGGTGTGGTCAGTTTTCTGAAACTTGAAAGTTCAAACCTGATGTACATTTTAGAATTTATCAAACCATGGGGTAAAATTATGCACCTAGCCTTTAACATTTTCTTAGGTGTTCATTGTAGAAATTTTGAATAATTACAAAAAAAATTTAGTATAGTTATCATATATGTGTATCATATTTTGGAATTTATATGCAGTTCTGTATCTAAGTTTTTAAAAAAATAATATAATGAGCATTTCCCTCTTTCAGTAGATATTATTCTAAGGCATGCATTTTATGGCTGTGCAATATTTTATTATGTACAGGTTTCCCCTGCTGTCTGCGAAAGTAGAGTGCTGCTATGAAACCTCTCGTAAGCTGAAATGGTGTAAAGCAAAGAAGCAATTGCCATTGCTGTATATGGACATTTTTTTTTTTTTTTAGTGTATCTAGACCCAGAAAAACAACCTCTCTTAGACTTTTTTGATACCTTGGGACATTCTTTGCTTACAGAAGCACAACATAAATTAAGTTAAAGCACAGGTGCTCACAGACACAGTTGAAAGCCCCGTGGTTTGCTGCTGAGATGCCAAGTGTAGTTCCTGGGGAAGGAGCTTGGTGGCACCACTCTGGCAGCTTGGAGTGTGCATTGCTTCTGTAAGGGCTGCCTGCAAAGCAAAAGGTGGAACCCTATTTTCGCTTTTTGCCTTTTGTGTAAAAGTGAAAATTCTCTTCAGTTTTCTTACCCTTAGCAAAAACAAGTTCAAAGTACATCTATTTTATTTTTTTAAGTTTTTATTTAAACTCAGTTAACCTTTGGTGTAATATTGGTTTCAGGAGTGGAATTCAGTGATTCATCACTAATATATAACACCCAGTGCTCATCATAACAAGTGCCCTCCTTAATGCCTCTCCCCCATTTAGCCCATCCTCCACCCTCTTCCCTCTATTACTCTTCAGTTTATTCTCTATCATTTAGTCTCTTATGGTTTGTTACCTCTTTTCTCCCCCTTCCCCCACGTGCATCTGTTTTTTTTTTCTTAAATTCCACATATGAGTGAGATCATATGGTATTTGTCTGTCTCTGACTGATTTATTTCACTTACACTCTAGCTCCATCTGTGTCACTGCAAATGGCAAGATTTCATTGTTTTTGATGGCTGAATAATATTCCATTGAATAATATTCCATTATATATATATATATATATATATATATATATATATATATATATACACACACATCTTCTTTATCCATTCATCAGTCAGTTGATGGACATCTGGGCTCTTTCCATAGCTTGGCTGTTGTGGACATTGCTGCTATAAACATCAGGGTGCATGTGCCCCTTCGAATCAGTATTTTTGTATCCATTCGATAAATACCTAGTAGTGCAATTGCTAGATCATAGGGTAGCTCTATTTTAACTTTTTGAGGACCCTCCACACTGTTTTCCAGGGTGGCTGCACCAGCTTGCATTCCCACCAATGGTGTAACAGGGTTCCCCTTTCTCCGCATCCTCACCAACATCTGTTGTTTTCTGTGTTGTTAATTTTAGCCATTTTGACAGGTGTGAGGCTGTATCTCATTGAAGTTTCGATTTGTATTTCCCTGATGCCGAGTGATGTTGAGCATCTTCTCACGTGTCTGTCTTTTGTAAAAGCAAAGCGGCGTAATGTAAACTTTTGAAAAGCAAAGGATGCCTGTAACTATAACATAATGTATTTAATCATTTATTTAATCCAGCCGCATTGGATTGTCTTCTTTTCCCACCACTATTACAAAATAAAGCCACAATGACTATCTCTATGTGTATTTCTTTGTTTCCGGTTCAAAAGAATAGTTTGAGATTACCTCAAACCGTCAATTTTACTAGGCAAATGGAGAGGAACAGATTTTCCAGGGCTTTTTGCCAACTGCTCTCTTCTTTTATATATTCCTAAAATATCCACCGCTGCCAGGATAGTCCATCATAATCCTCTCTGGATATCTCGGTAAGTTAGGACTGGAGGCCAACTGTGGTGGTGCTGGGGGCACTGCAGCAAGTGGAGGAGGAAGAAGGAGGAGTGGGAACAAACATTTGTATTTCAAATAGCAGTAGCAGCTACTTCACATTCTCCCTATATGTGAGACTCTTACCCTTTCAAAGAGCCACGCCACCCATAACTAATGCAAGGCATTTTTATTATTAGTATTGGGACATATAAAAATGCCTATGTTCTTTATCTCTCTTACCATCTTATCAATCTCTACCATTTTGCAACTAGTTCCAAATGGTGTCTCCAAATCTCTGGCATTTTGTGTTTCATGGGTGAAATGGAAATGAAGATGATATCAGCAGCGATGGAATGGAATGAACTTTTCATCCAGCTGAAAAATCACCCCAAGCTACTGAAATATAACAGCATACATCATAGTCAAGTTGTCAAAGGGGGATATTTCACAGCTATGACCTCACAGCCATAAAATATAAGCCGTGTAATTTGTAAGGAAACCCAAGACAAGTTTTCCAGATTTTTTTTACTAATAAGATTACCATATGGAAAATAACTTTAACAAATTATAATAATCAATTAAAAGAACACTTGGAAATTATATAGATTTTTCCATTTTCAAGAGCTTAAATTTAGTATTTATTACTTATGGCAGTGCAAAGTTATATTATCTGTTACTTCCATATCACATGCTTAGCCCCAGAGTGTCCAGGTAAGGGACTGAGTCTTTTTACACTTTTGATGTT
Organism: Zalophus californianus; assembly: GCF_009762305.2. NCBI lineage: Eukaryota > Metazoa > Chordata > Mammalia > Carnivora > Otariidae > Zalophus > Zalophus californianus. Next base: position 60,252,268 of record NC_045597.1, read on the forward strand.
AGAGGTTCCATCCCAGCCTGCATTATTGTCCATTACTAACTGGACCACAGCAGCAGGTGGGTTCTGGCAAGTTAGCTCCCAGCCAACAGCAGAGCTTTGCTAGCAGCTGTCAACGTCAGTCTGGGGCAGGCTTTAACAAAAACTATCCTTTTGACCTTTCCCCACACAGAACTCACATCCAACTGGAATAATTCATCAAGGATTTTTGATGGCAGCTCCGAGAGTGTCTGAGGTTACTTTAGAAATCCCATTTCTCCTTTTTATATGAGTGTCTTTGCTTTTCTTCAGAGAAAAATTGATGACATGTTACTTTCTTCTTTGCATCTTGGCTTTCCTATTTACAATTAAGAAGGCTTATGGCAGAGTCAACAGTGCTGGAATTGTTTGATAATTTACATAAACACTCTCTCTGATCATGGTCGGCATTCCAGCTGCTCCTGGATGGGCACCCTCCTTAGGTTTTCTTCCATATTTGGAAAAGCATAGGCTGATCTAGGTAACCACTAGGGAGAGTGGACAAGGATGAACATTATCTAGAAATTGTACAAGAAATGTCAAAGCTTCTGTGAAATTCTCAATTTTCAATGGGCAGGTTGTTTCTACCAAGGGGTTGCTGCTTAGACATTTGCTGGTGACACCCTGTCCTTAAGAGGAGACCATCCCCATCCCAAGACTTCTGAAAAGTCCAACACCCACACTGAGATTTCTACAAATGTCCGAGGCATGTACATCTCTTGATCACATTTGACTCCAACTTCCAGTCTTCACTGCATCTTGTTGTCCTGTTCTGTCTATGGCTGTTGATTAGCTTCTGGCTTTGACATTGGCTCCAGCATAGAATGTATCCTTTTCCGTGGTTTTCTTCAAAGACAAAAACCCACAAGAGGACTTATTTATGTAAGACTTTCCTGAAGGTTTGGGGAACTGGAAGGGGTTTATATTGCAACAGAGATTGGCATTCCTGGTGTTAACAGTCCCCTGGCTACTTTTTCTGTTCTCAGTCTTTCTCTTTGCTCTCTCGTGTTTTCTCTCCCTCTCGGGAACACTCCTCCTACCACTGCCCACCAACTTCCCCCGTTTTCCCATGCAAGGCTTTTGGCTTCCCTCCGTTTCTCCCCAATACTGCTGGGCCAGATGGATCTCGCAGCTCATTCAAGGATTTCACTGAAGCTTTGACCTTTCTTGTACAACAATGTCTGGATAATGTTCAGCCTTGTCCCCAGACTTTCTGGAGAAAGGGGTGAGTATTGATTACCAGGACAGAGCTTCATTCTCACTTAATAAGGAGACCTTTCATAAGAGTCAAAACTGAAGACTTACTAAGTATTTGTTGCACAAATTTTGCTTTGCTTTTTAGAATTTTCGTCTCTGTCCCCCACAATTTGTTTTTCCATTAGTCTGGTCCCTCATAGATAATAATTCCTTAAATATTGAGCCAAAATCCCTTTCCAGTTTTGTAAACATAAGTATCCTCAGTAGATACATTGGAGACTGAGCTGGATACAGTGGTGCAGAGTAAATCACTGCTCAGCTCCCCAACGGGGATCTCATCAGTTCAACAACAAAGTGATTGATGGAGTTGGACAGGAAAATGTGCATTTTTGCTGTCCAGCAAAATAATACATAAAAATATATCACTTTTTAATGGACATAAGGGAGGTGAACGATTCAATCTGATTAACATATGAAAGCAGCAAACCCTTACATGTAATCAAGAAGTTATTGCTTTTGAAAATGATCTATTGGCTTGCTATTACCACCAAATTGAAAAGGAACGAATACAAGCTCTGTGAGCTATAGCTGGAGTTTGGGAGGAGCAGAGAGGAGGAGGAAACTGAGAGGACGACTGGAGATGTCTCACCCACAGAAAAAGCCCAGTAGTGCTGTTTAGCATCCCTGTAATTATTGCTAACATCTACTGAGCACATACTATGGGCTCCGCATGCAAGGTCTCATTTAATGTCCAATCAACCTGCAAGGGAAGCTCTATATTTACCTACCGTGGAGAGGTTGAGTAACTGGTGCCGGAAGTCACTGAGCCAGTAAGGACAGAGTCTGACTCCAGAGTTTGTGTCCTTGACCTTCGTGTTGATACTGCTTCCCTGCAAGGTGCAGGAGGGGATTTTCTTTCCCTTACATAAATGCATATAGGGATTCCAGTGGCTGTAATCATAAGAATATTTTTTGTGGACCAGAGAACATCATCTTGTCTTATGTGGGATATACACAGAAATGCTTTGGAAAGGGTGAAGCATTAGATAACCATTATTATTGCTATTAGTACTCTTACCACGATGCGTGTCATTTTAGTGCTAAGAAAAGCTACTTTCTTTATCTCGATGCTCAAGATAAAGCTTGCATTCCTATTAGGTAGGTAAGGAAGGTATTATTAAACCCATTTTATAGATTCTGAAAGTTAATAGTCCAGAGGCTTTTGTCTCACAAAAAGAAAGTAATTTGGAGTAATTCGGACTTTCATTCATAAAGTGGCTCCACTTGTTAACTAGCTGTGGTGCCTTGGGCAAGTCATGTACCATTCACAGGGTTCACTTCTTTATAAGTAAAAGAGAAACATTGCTTCCTCCCTCTTAGCTTATTGTGGGCATTAAAGATAATGAATGTAAAGCACCTGCCTCAGGGTCAGGCACACAGTGGGCTTGTTCTTTGTGTCCAAAAGGTACAGTGTTATCTTCCTCTTGGGTTTGAGGGAAGGCAGAATCCCCAATTTCCTATTCCAACCATTGAACATCATTCCAAACCTTAGTCATATAACTGTAGGATGCATGCTAGAGGGAGAAGGTGGCACCTCTGAGGCAATCACTAAAAATAAGGTTCTAAGAAAACCCACATCAAGTGGGAGTCCAAGTCCCCAGCTGCCCTGGATTCTGGGATACCAGCAACAAAAGCATCTTGCCTTCATAGTGCACATTCTCTTTTGCGAAGCACTTTCAAACACAGTATCCCACTTCATGGTCAGAACAAACCTAGGCAGTATGCCAGGCAGATGACAGTATGCCTGCCTGACAAACATGGAGCAGGATAAGCATAATTGGAACAATATCCACAAATGCTAGATTCTTCGGTAGATACTGCCAAGTCACCCAGTAGGCTGAAAATTGGCACAACTATCATAAAACAGCTCAGAGTTGGAAACTATACTTGTAGGTTAAGATGCTCTGTGTAGCAGATAAGTCACCAAACCTTTACTTTGTGCTACACGGATGATTTAAGTACAAACATAAGTATGTCAGGAATACATATTGACTGTTACTGTGAATTCAGTATTTAATACATGTTTTTGAATTTCTGAAATTGATTTAAAAAGATTCCCTGGGCATCCCCTTTGGGAAAGACACTGACAGATGCTTAAGAACACACCACTATCAATAAACTGCCTGTCTCGTTGGGGGACAGCATGCAGGATGGTCAAGGCTATGCTACCCTTATCATCAAGGGTGGAAGTGACCATGGCTGCCTGAAGTGTCCGGGGAAAGCCTCACTCAGGAGCTGACCCATGAACTTGACCTTGAGGGAATGGATAAGAGTCAGGAAGGGGCATGTGTAGGGCACTGACTCTGGTCCTTCCAGTCCCACTCATGCCTGACCAGTATGCAAACACATGCTAAGATCTGCCGCCATAATGAGAAACAGGACTTTCCACCACCCTACCCCATGCATCCCAAGCCAGAGAAAGGACCATTAGATCTCTGTGGTTATGCACTAATGCCTAGGGCATCCTTCATTTTTTTCTGCCTGGAATGTTTTCCCCGGCTCCTAGCTATTCTTTTGAATGACTTTTTACTTCTCACTCTTCCTTAAAAGCCAAGCTGAAAGGTGAGCCATGAAGGGAATTCTTCCTGCACTGACTGACTCTCAAGTGCAGCTTGTATTTCTCCCTTCTGTTCCTACCCAGTGGTGGGGGGTCTAGACCTTGATTATGGAACCCCCCACATGTGCCTCTTTGAGGACAGGGTTTTATTCATATCTGTTTCCCCAGAACCTAGAATAGTGCCTGGCACAGAGCAGGTACCCATCAGATGCTTGTGGAAAGAATAAATGAATGCAGATCACGGAGGTTTCCTCCTGCTCCAAACAGAACCCAGCAACCTCAGCATTTGATTGGGATAGGATTTTCATTGGTTTAAGGGCCTGTTCCCACATTTGGGCCCTCGAACAAATTTGAAAAACTGGGATAATTTGTTTAAAGTCTGCATGTGGGCCTTTTTATTCCGCCTCTTTGGCTTTTTGGAAGAATGTAAGGTTCAAAGACATGGTTTGACTTACCCAAACTCACTCTGCACAAGGCTTTGTGCCAGGTCCTTGGGATACTCCCCTAACCTAGAAGGTTGGAGCAGAGTCAGCACTGGGGACCCAGGCTTCCCAGCTAGCTGAGGGTTACCTTCCTGACTCAGTGTTCCTCCTTCTAAAAGCTTGCTGCAAGTATAAAATACACTAAGTTTGGGGACTTAGTATATAAAATAAATGTAATAGGCTCATTAATATTCTTTTAAAGATTTATTTATTTATTTTAGAGAGAGAGTACGTGAGTGAGTGAGCAGGGGGAGGGCAGAGAGAGAGGGCGAGGAAGAGAAGCAGACTCCCCGCTGAGCCTGGAGCCTGACACAGGGCTCGATCTCACGACCCTGAGAGCATGACCTGAGCCGAAACCAAGAATCAGACACTTAACCAACTGAGCCACCCAGGCACTGCTCATTAATATTCTTTTTTTTTTATTATGTTATGTTAATCACCATACATTACATCATTAGTTTTTGATGTAGTGTTCAATGATTCATTGTTTGCGTATAACACCCAGTGCTCCATTCAGTAATATTCTTATGTTCTCTGTATGTCAAAGTGACAATATTTTGGACATATTGGATTAAATAAAAATACGTTATTAAAATTCATTTTAACAGATACATAGTATTGATGCCATGATGGCTTCCAACAGGTCAGAACAGGAACCAGGCATTTCCTCACATGTCCCAGGGAGACAGGATTATAAATAAACCTTCCAATTCAGTGAAACACACTGTTACCATCCATCATTCAGGAAGAAGAGAGGAGAAAAAAATGGAAAGGAGGGAGGGAATATTCCTCCAACCAGGTTGAATACTTAGATAATGGAAAAACTTAGATAATACACGTGAATGCCCGGAGCACAGCACCTAGTATAAAGTACTTAATAAATATCTGTTTCTTTCCTTTCAGTTTTCCTCACCAAAATCTAAAATTTAGGGCTCTCTGTTAACTTCAGTAAGCATTACATGACTCAAATGCATTTCTTCTCGAATGCAAATAGACTATTCATGCTTACACTAAGAGTTTAATTGAATCCCGCCCAAATCAGGTAAAGAGCTGTGTGGTCTGACTTTCTAAGACTTTCTATGCCTTTTCTCAAATACATTATTTATTTATTTATTAAAGTATACTTGACACACAGTGTTACATTAGTTTCAGATGTCCAACATAGTGATTCAACTAGTCTATACGTTATGCTGTGCTCACAAGTGTAGCTCCCATCTGGCACCATACAATAATATTACAGTACTACTGACTATGTTCTCTATGCTGTATCTTATCCAGGGACTTATAGATTCCATAACTGGACGCCTGTATCTCCTACTCCTTTCCAACCGTTCTGCCCATCCCCTCCCTTTGACAACCAACAATTCATTTTCTATATTTATGGGTCTGTTTCTGCTTTTTGTTTGTTTGTTTTGTTTTTTAGATTCCACATATAAGTAAAATCATATGGTGTTGGTCTTTTTTTCTCTGATTTATTTCACTGAGCACAGTACCCTCTAGGTCCATCCATGTTGTCCCAAGTGGCACACTCTGATCCTTTTTTATGGCTGAGTAATATTCTATCACATATATACCGTATCTTCTTTATCCATTCATCTATTGATGGATACTTGGGTTGCTTCTTTATCTTGGCTATTGTAATTGTAAATAATGCCATAAGAAACTTAGAGGTGCATATATCTTTTTGAATTACTGTTTGGTTTTCTTTGGGTAAATACCCAGTAGTGGATTACTGGATCATATGGTGTTTCCATTTTTCATTTTTTGAGGAACCTCCATACTGTTTTTGACAGTGGCTGCACCACTTTACATTCCCAACAACAGCACACAAAGATTCCTTTTCCTCCACATCCTTGCCAACACTTGTTATTTCTTATCTTTTTTATTTTAGCCATTCTGACAGGTGTGAGGGGATCTCTCATTGTGGGTTTAGTTTGCATTTCCCTGATGATTAATGATGTTGAGCATCTTTTCATGTTCTCTATTTGGCATCTATATGTCTTCTTTAGAGAAATATCTGTTCAGGTCCTCTGCCCATTTTTTTAGATCAGATTATTTGTGGTTTTGGTGTTGAGTTGTATAAGTTCTTTGTATGTTTTGGATATTAACCTCTTATCAGATATATCATTTGCAAATATCTTCTCCCATTCACTAGGTTGCCTTTTCATTTTGTTGATTTTTTTTTTCTGTGTGAAAGCTTTTAACTTTGGTGTGGTCCCAATAGTTTATTTTTGCTTTTGTTTTCCTTGCCCAAGAAGATAGATCCAGAAAGCTGTCGCTATAGCTGATATCAGAAAGATTACTGCCTGTGTTTTCTTCTGGGTATTTTATGGTTTCAGGTCTCACATGTAGGTCTTTGATCCACTGAGTTTATTTCTATGTATGATTTAAGAGAGTGGTCTAGCTTCATTCTTTTCAAATACATTATTGCTGTTAGAAGTGTTATTTTCAGTTTCCCACATTAAAAAATTGCTTTTATAATTTTCTCTCCTAATTCCCATCTGCTATTTTTTTCTACAGTAATTTGAAGCAAATAACAGACACATATACATTTCAGTTATAGTTATCATGTATTGCTAACTAAGGACTTAAAAAATAACCACAATACCATTATTTTACCTACAAAAGTAATAATACTCCCTACTATAATCTTAACACCCATTTTTCCAGTTTCTCCAATTGGCTCCAAAATATCTTAGAGTTGGCTTGCTTGAATTATGTTCTTTCCTTTTAAATTCCATTTTTCTTGTTCTCTCCTTCCCTATAAAAAATTCTCTAAAGGATCTTTCAAGGATACGATGGGATGGTGAAACAAATTAATTCCAATGTAAATGAGAAAATCTGGCAAAGGATGAATACAAATAAGAAGGACAGATGGAGCCAAAGTTGGGTGAGGACACAGAATGCCAGCTGTGATGTTGCATATGCCTTTTTCCTAAGAGCAATATCTTAACTTCTGTGCTTTCTAGTAGGCTCCAGGAAAAGGGCTCATGTGCACTTGTGGGACTCTAAGATGCTAACACACAATAAAATTGCTTGGAGAAGCATGATCTGAGAGATATTTTCCAGTGGATCCTGACAAAGGGAACACTGGGTAATCTGAAAAACTGTGTTCCCCATAGTTCAAGTTCTCTTGAAATTCAATAGTAATGAGTTTCATAAGGATCTGAAAGAGTCACATCCTGAGTATTCTAATGCTACTTCTGTTAACCAATTCCCTTATAGCATGAACATTTTTTGGGGTTTAGTCATGACCATGCCCAGATCCCTTAACAGCTGCCAGGCTGATCTTTCCTAGAACACTCCCCACCTCACCCAGCCCAGCCTGACTGGCCTGAAGAGACCTGCCAGGCTGATCTTCCTAAGGGACTACTTTAAGCCAGATGTGGAAATGGCACTGGTTTGAACACACTGGATATTCTCAAACTTTATTGTCTGAAACTCCATTTGCATTCAGCCATGACCCATGTTTCCATGAGATCATCTTTCATCAGATCATATTATTTATGAAATCCAATTTTAGAAGAAATAGATCCAGTATCATTCCTTGGCCACATCAAGGTCTTCAGTGGGATGGCAGAGTCAAGGCATCCGGCCTCACTCTTCTTTTTGAAATCTACTGAAAACAACTCAAATAGTTTTTGGAAGTTATAAAAGAAAATATACATAAAACTTGAAAACAGCCCAACTCCTGATTAACACAGTCAGGTTGGGCTTGATTAAGAGAGGAAGCTGAAAGCAAAGGCATGACTCTTGGGACTCAGGTAACACAGAGCCTTCCTGAAATGGGCTGAGCATACTGAAGAGAGAAACCACAGGCTTCAGTGAACAGCAACGTCTGGGTAGAAAGGCAAATTGGGAGCATCCCTGAGCCTTGTGGGAAGACACAGAACCTAAAGAAGAAAGGAAGAGACATGCCATTTTTGCTAAAAGGCAGAGTAAAACAGTGGGCAGTGGCCTTGCAGCTGAAGGGAGGTAAATGCTGAATGCCTCCCTGTTGACCATCAGAGCTGGCCAGATCTACTTCCTGCTGAAATGGGAGACAAAACCACAGGGCAGAGAGAAATCCAAGTTGATGGTTGACCCAGCTCATTTCTCTGTACTCTCTGCCAATCATCCGTTAGAAAATAGTTCACCTATAAAGAGCAGTCCACATAAATCAGTGAGTAATCTCATAAAAATATGACTAATAAAGGAGTTTGTGTGGAACATAACGCAAATTATACTGCAAGAAAAATAAATGAGAAGGACGTGACAAAAGGCAGACTAATGTTCCAGAAAATTATGCCATACTGTAGATAAAAACTGTAGAAATGCTTTTTCATTAAAAACTTTTTAGAATGGCTTTTTTGAAACAATAATTCAAAGAAGAGCCGTATTGCCTTGAGTAAGACATGGTTAAACAATGTAAAGTAATTAAAATATAAAAAGAATCTGTAAGGCTCTGGAAAGAGATAAAATAAATAAGGAGTACTTGCAGAAGTGAAAACTAACATTAGCAGTAGAGAAAGAGATGCTGCTTGATTATAGGACAGTGATAAAGAGAAAAGATCTGGAAAAAAGTAAAAGAAACAGGAATGTACCAAATACTTAAAATGATTAGTGAGAAAATAATCAATATGGAAGGAGGAAAATAAATTTCAACTTCCCCATGGATGGTGTCTCTAATAAAGGAAACAGAACAAATATTCAGGTATAATAGAATATATATTTTCTCAAATAAATAAGACCTAGATCCATGGTTTGAAATGGGCCCAGCTGTTCCAGGAGGAAAAAAAAAAAGAAGAAGAAAGAAAAAGAATCAGCAAAATCAGCCTGAGACATGGCTTATGACTTTAAAGTTACTGGACTTCAAAGACAGAGAAAGAATCCAGGCCTATTAAATAAACAAATAAATAAATAAAATCAAACATAAGAGGAAAAATTAATTTTAGCTTCAGACTTTTTCTTAGCAATATTAACTTCCAGGAGATGATGAAAAAGGTTTTTCCATGTCCTCAGAAAATGTGTGACCCCAAAATTCTTTACTCAGTCAAGTCGTTGTTTGATATTGCAAGCATGAAGAACTCCAGGAAAAAAGAGCTTCTGTTTTCTTTCTTAAGAAAATAATAACTGAAGGTGCCAATGAAGAAATGAAGGGAGTAGCCATGGTGGTGAGGAGAGGAAGCACTGAATTTATGGAATAAAGGAATAAAGCTAAGCAACTGTAGGAATTATGATTACAGAATACAATATAGTATAGAAATAGTAATACTAGTACAACAAGCCAAAATGAGTGGGAGGGAAAGAAGCAGTATAAGTATAGGTTCTTCATCATTGGTTGCACAGTTTCCTGTCTTTTTAAAATGATAAACCAAGTGATCGAGGGGTGAGTATATCAAGTACAAAGGTAACAACCAGAAGCATTAATGATAATATATTAAGCCAAAATTGGGCAGTGTACGATAACAAGATGGAATAAGTATGTGTAGTAGTTTTCTCATCTTTTGTAGTGATGAGTCACAAAATACCATAAAAGAATTTTAAATTGTGATAACACTACACGAAATTATAAAGGTAACTGCTAACAGATTCTAGAATAGGCTATAAACCTTTAGAACGATCAGAATGAAGACACACATACAATAAACCAAAGACCATATAGGAAAATAAATACGTGTGTGTGTCTATGTGCATGTGTCTTTAATTTGTGTTTGTATAACATTACAAAGGAAAAATGCAACTAAGGATGATCAAACTGTGGCCAGACATTTCCTTCGTATCAAGAAATGTAAAATCTATTGAACAAAAAAAAAAATCTCTAAGCTTAGCTCACAAAGCACAATCCAAATATGTGCTATACTCAGACACAGATAGCTGAAAGCATGCCCTGTAAATGCTGTAAGGGAAGTAGGGCTCCTGATATTATTATTAGTTCAAGAATAATAATATTATTATTATTAAGGAAGGACATCTTGCTGAGCCCTGAGAAGTGAATAGAACTGATGAATCACTGTATTGTAACCTGAAACTAACATAACAGTTTGTGAATTATAGTTGAATTAAAAAAAAAAGTAAAGAAGGACATCCCATAATGAAAAGGATATACTCCATAATGAGGCTCTAATTTTTCTAAATCTTTATATATCAAATATCAAAGCATCAAAATGCATGAAGCAAAATCAACCAGAATTATAGAGCTGAGAAGGAGCTTGCTGATAGAGGAGACTTTGATTCACTTCTCTCATCCCATGGTAGTGAGGAAAAAAAGTAAGAGTAAGCTAGGCCTAAATAACATAGTTAATAAGATAGATTTAAGCAGTACACACACACACACACACACACACACACACACACACACACACACACATTTTTCTAATTATATCACCAAAATGAAAAATATGTCTTCTTTTTAACTATTCAACAGTTTAAAAAACTGCAGTAAAGTCTTCAATAAATCCCGTAAGGTGAAAAGGTACTGATCAGAATACATCCTCATAGCTTAAAAACAAACAAACAAACAAACAAACAAACACACCTTATAAATTAATGACAAAAATAGACAATAAAAAACTCTACTATCCAGAAATTAAGAAACCAAACATAAAGAGCAGAATCTGCCATGCAAAAAGCCTGGATGAAGTCATTACTCATCTCATGACAGTGAGTTGTCCTATCACTTTCCAGGCTTACTATTTCATTTACTAAGCTTCGTGGCCTGGCCCCTCCCTGCCCCCACCACCAAAAAAGGGGGAAGAATAGAATTAATTTCTTCAACATGCTTTTACTAAACTAGAAATTTCCTAATGAACACATACAACTATTCTACTATGTTCATTCTAATTCCTTATATAGATGTGATAAGTTTCTTTAGGATTTAATTGCATTTGCCATGTAAGATATTAAACTGAAGTTTTTTTTTTTTTTAATTTCTACCTTGGTTTCAAACAAACAGTCTTATTTCCTTGTGTATTACCACTATGAGTAGCCCATTGGAGGAGTGTGACTCAAGCAGATAAGGTGAAGCTGTCATCACCAAGGTGGCACTGCCATTGTACTGACGTTGGAATCCAGGAATGGCACTTCTGAGTGAGGCTGCCCACTTTGTTGTCTACTTGGCCTGCTTGGCCGTGTGCTGATGAAATTCTGCTCTCTTCTCCACATCCTGCAACTATACAGATGTTCTTTTCATATCTAAAATGTATTCTGCTTTGCCCACTCCAAGATCTGGAAGCCTTAGAGCATAGAAACTACAGAATACCCCACTCCCATTTTTCTGCTGGATGTCTAACACCTGGCCCACACTAAGCCTGCCAGATAACTGAATTGTTCTGAGTCTGTGCTTTCCTGACTCACTCAGAGCCTTGCCCACACAATTCCCAGGAAGGGGCTCTTGGGTATTGTTGGCAGAGCTAAAGCCTAACTGAGTCAGAGGCATTGTTCAGATCATCTTCTCCAGGGACCTTTATCCAATATTTAATAATTATCCTCTCCTCGTACAGCCTGGTTTATGCACACAGTACTAAGTTTTTGTATTACTTACCTTTCATCTTTGTTTATATGTAGATAATTGGTCAGAAAATAATGTTTGAGAAAAAAACAAGTAAGCAGATGGCCGTTGAAAATCCACCTCATTTCAATATAGAGTGCTTGCTCCCATTCCTTTGTCAAAACCTGGAGTTGGGGAGAGATTGGAGTACAACCTCTGATAAGATGTCTTATACTCACCACAATGTTCAAACCAGCCTTTGATATTTGGGAGACGTTCTTTGTAGCAAAAGCATCCTGATGCAATATTATGTGTGATGATGATAAGAGGGTCTCTTTCTTTACAAAGGTAATGGATCTTGAATTTTTCTTAGAGGGTCAGGGCAACATCGGTGCAAATTGATTCACATATGTCAAGCATTAACTTATGCTTTACAAAAGGAGGCACTGACAGGACTGAACTCATCAATTCCTTTGTAGTTGTTTGCAGTGATTCACAGAACAAGACTTCTTTGATCTGTTTCTCCTTTATGTACATCACAAACACAGGGGCTCACTACAGTTGTCAACCTCAGCTGACGCAGATGAATACCTACTTTGAGAAGACTAATGTGACTATCATCTATAGATTGTTCTTTAATGAATTCTAGAAGAAACACATCATTTTCTCAGGGACCTACTGAGGGTTCTTCTCTGCATCTACTTCCAATATTATATTTTGGGAATGCCCTTTAAAGCATGTGATTTTGCTAATTTTTCAGCTATTGTATGAGATTTCTTTCCCTTTCCACACAAATATGCAATAGGACAGGAAACTTATAATAAGCAAGGGCTTCTCAGGTGTCAAACCCAAACATTTCCAAACAAACTGTTCTAAAAACAGTCTCATGTTCAGCTGCATAGCCTTGTTTTGTTGAAACGTTGGACAACTCTGATGATTTGAATTTGAAAAATATAAATCACACAAAACACATTGCAATACATAGCCATTGTACAGTGAATCTCTATCCCTGCTCCCATTTGTGTTTCTTTAACATGGCTCACTCCTAAAATACATGGATATTTCCCTGACATGACGTAGAGTTTTGCTGAGTGAATAAACCTTGGCACTGCCTATATTATGTGTATGAATGCTGTGATGGCAGCTAAACTTTAACAAGCAGTTTCTATGTTCCAGGCTCCGGACTAAGTGCTTTGCAAGCATTATTGCATATAATCCTCACAGCAGCTCAAGGATTATTATCATCATTTCATAGAAGCAGAAATTGATGCTTAAGTATGGTTAGAAGAATGGGCTCTCGAAATCCCATTTCTCACTAAAAGGAACCAGGTATTCGTGGAGAAATGGCTAATTCCAGGTCTGGAACAGGAAATGTACATGATCAGCCTAGAATGCCTTGTCTTCCCAGATAGCAGTGGAGCTAACAAAGACTAGTAAGGTTTCAGGGTGAACGACTTATCCCAATTGGCCCAGGACTTTCCCCACTTTAAAATTCAAAGTCTTGTGTCACAGGAACCCCCTTGTTTCCAGGCAAAATGGGTTAGTGGTCATGTCAAATAATAATGAAGTCATGTCAAAAGTACAGAGGAGCCAACTTCAACAGGTTCCCATTGGACAAAGAAGGATAATTTGAGTATAAACAAAGGTAATTACTATAGTATACTGAAATACATCAAATAAATGGAAATCTGTGAGTTCATATTGATACAAAAACCCAACTAATTGGTCACTATTGGAAGGAACCAACTCATTATTTTGGAAATCATGCCTTTATCTAGCCTTTCTTAAATAAACAGTACTCTTCAGTATCCAGGTCGTAGATGAGGTAAACTGTCCTCCTATCGAAGTATTCCAGCTAATATATGAAGAAGGAAGATAAAAATTAGAATATTATCATTTTGCAACCCCTCATGAATCCAGACATTGTGCATAAACAGCTGCTAATTTCACCAGAAAAGAGACAACCAAATATTATGTGCTACCTTTTGGTACTGAACTGACACCACCTATGAAGAATTCTTCTAGATCTAATTACAGAAAACCCAGAGGACATGGGGCCATGTTAAACACCCAGGAATGCAATCAGCAAAATACAGACTGTGGGAAATTCTACAAGACAAGCAACCAGTTTTCTTCAGCCAGTAGTTGCATGGAAAAAAGATGAAAGCAGAATGTACAGATTAAAAGATATTTAAATATATCAACCAATTGAAGTGTGTTTTGGAAAATGATTCAAATTAACAAACTACAAAAAATTAGAAATTTTGAGATAATTATAAATCTAAACACTGATTGCTTAGTTGATGATGTGAAAGAATTATTTTAAAACAACTTTAGTGTGGTAATGGTAATTTTATTTGTTTTAAAAGTATCCTTATGGGGGGAAAGATGGCGGAGGAGTAGGGGACCCTATTCCAACTGGTCCCTGGAATTGAGCTAGATATCTACCAGACCACTCTGAACACCCACGGGATCAGCCTGAGATGTAAGAAGATAGATCTGGATCTCTACAAACAGAATATCGCAGGTGGTTGGTTTCGAGGTACAAAGTGGGGAGCTGGGATTCTGTGGCCAGATATCCAAGGATAAACGGAAGAGGGAGGTGACCGAGTAGTCAGGATCCGACACCACCGGTGAGTGATAGCCTCCCACGCTGGGGATGGGGCACAGATTCACAGAACAGTAGTGGTGGGGATAGGACTTTAGGGCAGCCCTCTGGTCGGAAACCCGGAGTGGCAGGGCCATGAGTGGGAACTTGCGGCAGCTGGTGGTTTTAGAGGCACAAAGGGCAGAGACATGCCCTGACCTGGAGGTGAGGACTGGGAGAACTGCTGAGGGGTGCTCAACTCAGGACGCTGCAGGTTATAGCAGCACAGACAGAAACGGAGATAGTGTGGCCTGGCAAGCTCATTGAAGAACAGACTGCGATCTCTCTGCTCTAAGGCAGAGGGTTGGAAATGGTCTCTTCTGCTCTGACTCTTGGAAAAGACATGGAAAGCCACCAGGGAAAGCCACCAGAGAACAAAAGCCCCCCAAAAACAGTTTTCCCTGAGCCCATCCTCTGCCACAGGGGGCAGGGCAACTCTGCCCAAACAGAGTTGCCTGAGTAATAGCGTGGCAGGCCCCTCCCCCAGAAGGTAGACTGGGAAAACAAGAGGCCAGCAACCCTAAGGTCCCTAGAAAACAGGTGCATCTTGCTTGGGTTGTGGTCAATAATTTGGACTCTGTACATTCCCTCAACCACTCCTCAACAGAATGATTAGGAGGAGGAACCCCCAAAATAGGAAAAGACTTAGAGACTGTGACTTCTGCCACAGATTTACAAATGGATGCAGATAGAACCAAGATGTCGGAGATGGAATTCAGGCTAGCAACTGTGAAGACAATGGCTAGAATGGAGAAATCGATTAATGGCAACATAGAGTCTCTAAGGGCAGAAATGAAAGCTGAACTGGCAGAACTTAAAAATGCTATCAATGAGATCCAATCTAATCAAGATACTCTAACAGCTAGGGTAAGCGAATCAGAAGAACGAATTAATGAACTAGAAGACCAAATAATAGAGAAAAAAGGAAAAGAGGAGGCCAGGGAAAAACAACTCAGAATCCATGAAAATAGAATCAGAGAAATAAGTGACACCATGAAATGTTCCAATGTCAGAATTATTGGAAACCTGGAGGGGCTGGATAGAGAGAGAGGACTAGAAGATATATTTGAGCAAATCGTAGCTGAGAACTTCCCGAATCTGGGGAATGAAACAAACATGCGTGTCCTAGAGGCAGAGAGGACCCCTCCCAAGATCAAGGAAAACAGGCCAACACCCCAGGATGTAATAGTAAAACTCGCAAATCTTAGAACCAAGGAAACCATCCTAAGGGCAGTTAGGGGGGAGAGATTCCTTATGTACAGAGGGAGGAACATCAGAATAACGTCAGACCTATCCACAGAGACCTGGCAAGCCAGAAAGGTCTTGGGTACTAAATGAGAAGAACATGCAGCCAAGAATATTTTATCCGGCAAGGCTGTCATTTAAAATGGATGGAGAGATGCAGAGCTTCCAAGACTGGCAGAAACTGAAAGAATATGTGACCACTAAGCCGGCCCTGCAAGAAATATTAAGGGGGGGTTCTATAAAAGGAGAAAGAACCCAAGAGTGATATAGAAAAGAAATTTACAGGTACAATCTATAAAAGCAAGGTCGTCACAGGCAACATGATGACAATTAATTCATATCTTTCAATAATCACTCTCAACCTGAATGGCCTAAATGCTCCCATAAAACGGCACAGGGTTGCAGAATGGATAAGAAGACAGGACCTATCCATATGCCGTCTACAAGAGACTCATTTTGAACCTAAAGATACATCCAGACTGAAAGAGAAGGGATGGAGATCCATCTTCCATGCCAACGGACCTCAAAAGAAAGCTGGGGTAGCAATTCTTATATCAGACAAATTAGATTTTAAACTAAAGACACAGAAGGACACTATATCATTCTTAAAGGGTCTATCCAGTAAGAAGGACTAACAATTGTAAATATCTATGCCCCCAACATGGGAGCAGCCATCTACATAAGCCAACTGTTAACCAAAATAAAGAGTCATATTGATAACAGTACGTTAATTGTAGGAGACCTCAATACTCCACTCTCAGCAACAGACAGATCATCTAAGCAGAAAATCAACAAAGAAACAAGAGTTTTGAATGACATACTGGACCATATGGACCTCATAGATATATACAGAATATTCCACCCTAAAACAACAGAATATTCATTCTTCTCAAGCACACATGGAACTTTCTCCAGAATAGACCACACACTGGGTCACAAATCAGGTCTCGACCGATACCAAAAGATTGAGATTATTCTCTCCATATTCTCAGACCATAATGCTTTAAAACTGTAACTTAATCACAAGAAAAAATTTGGAAGAAATTCAAACACTTGGAAGCTAAAGACCATTCTGCTCAAGAATGTTTGGGTCAACCAGGAAATCAAAAAAGAACTTAAACAATTCATGGAAACCAGTGAGAATGAAAACACATCAGTCCAGAACCTATGGGATACTGCAAAGGCGGTCCTAAGGGGGAAACACATAGCCATCCAAACCTCACTCAAAAAAATAGAAAAATCCCAAATTCACCAACTAACTCTACACCATAAAGAACTAGAGAAAAGGCAACAAACGATGCCTTAGCCATGCATTAGAAGAGAAATGATTAAGATTAGAACAGAGATCAATGAATTAGAAACCAGAAACACAGTAGATCAGATCAACAAAACTAGAAGCTGGTTCTTTGAAAGAATTAATAAGATCAATAAACCACTGGCCAGACTTATCCAAAAGAAAAGAGAAAGGACCCAAATTAATAAAATTATGAATGAAAGGTGAGAGATCATGACTAACACCAAGGAAATGGAAACAATTATTAGAAATTATTATCAACAACTATATGCCAATAAACTTAGCAACCTGAATGAAATGGATGCCTTCCTGGAAACCTATAAACTGCCAAGACTGAAACAGGAAGAAATTGACAACCTGAATAGGCCAATAACCAGTAATGAGATTGAAGCAGTGATCAAAAACCTCCCAAAAAATGAGTCCAGGGCCTGATGGAGTCCACAAGGAATAGAATTCCCTGGGGAATTCTACCAAACATTCAAAGAAGAAATAATACCTATTCTCCTGAAGCTGTTTCAAAAAATAGAAAGAGATGGAAAGCTTCCAGACTCGTTCTATGAGGCCAGCATTACCTTAATCCCCAAACCAGGCAAAGACCCCATCAAAAAGGAGACTTTCAGACCGCTATCCCTGATGAATATGGATTCCCAAATCCTCAACCAAATCCTAGCTAATAGGATCCAACAATACATTAAAAGGATCATCCACCACGACCAAGTGGGATTTATCCCCGGGATGCAAGGGAGGTTCAACATTCGCAAATCAATCAGTGTGATAGAACACGTTAATAAGAGGAGAGAGAACGATATGGTCCTCTCAATTGATGCAGAAAAATCATTTGACAAAATACAGCATCCTTTCCTGATTAAAACTCTTCAGAGTATAGAGATGGAGGGAATATTCCTCAAGTTCATAAAATCCATCTATGAAAAACCCACAGCGAATATCATCCTCAATGGGGAAAAGCTGAGAGTCTTTCCCTTAAGATCAGGAACACGTCAAGAATGCCCACTCTCGCCACTATTGTTCAACATAATACTAGAAGTCCTAGCAAGAACAGTCAGACAACAAAAAGAAATAAAATGTATTCAAATTGGCAAAAAGAAGTCAAACTCTCTCTTTTCGCAGATGACATGATACTTTATGTGGAAAACCCAAAAGACTCCACCCCCAAATTACTAGACCTCATACAGCAATTCAGTAATGTGGCAGGATACAAAATCAATGCACAGAAATCAGTTTCTTTCTTATACACCAACAATGCAACTGTAGAAAGAGAATTAGAGAAATGATTCCATTTACAATAGCACCAAAAACCATAAAATACCTCCGAATAAACCTAACCAAAGAGGTACAGGATCTATACTCTAGGAACTACAGAACACTCAGGAAAGAAATTGGAGAAGACACAAAAAGATGGAAAAACATTCCATGCTCATGGATCGGAAGAATAAACATTTTTAAAATGTCTATGCTACCCAGAGCAATGTATACCTTCAGTGCCATCCTGATCAAAATTCCAATGACATTTTTCAGAGTGCTGGAACAAACAATCCTAAAATTTGTATGGAATCAGAAAAGACCCCAAATCGCCAAGGAAATGTTGAAAAAGAAAAACAAAGCTGGCGGCATCACATTGCCCGATTTCAAGCTACATTACAAAGCAGTGACCACCAAGACAGCATGGTACTGGCACAAAAACAGACATATAGACCAATGGAACAGAATAGAGAGCCCAGATATGGACCCTCAACTCTATGGTCAACTGATCTTTGGCAAAGCAGGAAAAAATATGCAATGGAAAAAAGACAGTCTCTTCAATAAATGGTGCTGGGAAAATTGGACAGCCACATGCAGAAGAATGAAACTCGACCATTCTCTAACACCATACACAAAGATAAACTGAAAATGGGTGAAAGACCTCAATGTGAGACAGGAATCCATCAAAATCCTAGAGGAGAACATAGGCAGTAACCTCTTTGACATCGGCCACAGCAACTTCTTTCAAGATACATCTCCAAAGGCTAGTGAAACAAAGCAAAAATGACCTTTTGGGACTTCATCAAGATAAAAAGCTTCTGCACAGCAAAGGCAACAGTCAACAAAACAAAGAGGCAACCCACAGAATGGGAGAAGATATTTGCAAATGACACTACAGATAAAGGGCTGGTATCCAAGATCTATAAAGAACTTCTCAAACTCCACACCCAAAAAACAAATAATCAAGTCAAAAAATGGGCAGAAGACATGAACAGACACTTCTCCAAGGAAGACATACAAATGGCTAGCAGACACCTGAAAAGATGTTCATCTTCATTAGCCATCAAGGAAATTCAAATTAAAACCACGTTGAGATACCACCTTACACCAGTTAGAATGGCAAAAATTGACAAGGCAAAAAACAACAAATGTTGGAGAGGATGTGGAGAAAGGGGAACCTTCTGACATTGTTGGTGGGAATGCAAGTTGGTACAGTCACTTTGGAAAACAGTGTGGGGGTGCCTCAAAAAATTAAAAATAGAGCTACCCTGTGACCCAGCAATTGCACGCCTGGGTATTTACCCCAAAGACAGAGATGTAGTCAAAAGAAGGGCCATATGCACCCCAACGTTCATAGCAGCAATGTCCGCAATAGCCAAACTGTGGAAAGAGCCGAGATGCCCTTCAACAGATGAATGGATAAAGAAGATGTGGTCCATATATACAATGGAATATTACTCAGCCATCAGAAAGGATGAATAACCAACTTTTACATCAACATGGATGGGACTGGGGGAGATTATGCTAAGTGAAATAAGTCAAGGGGCGCCTGGGTGGCTCAGATGGTTAAGCGTCTGCCTTCGGCTCAGGTCATGATCCCGGGGTCCTGGGATCGAGTCCCGCATCGGGCTCCCTGCTCCTTGGGAGCCTGCTTCTCCCTCTGCTTCTCTCTCTCTCTCTCCCTGTCTCTCATGAATAAATAAATAAAATCTTTAAAAAAAAAAAAGAAATAAGTTAAGCAGAGAAAGTCAATTATCATATGGTTTCACTTATTTGTGGAACATGAGGAACAGCATGGAGGACATTAGGAGAAGGAAGGGGAAAATGAAGGGGGGGAAATTGGAGGGAGAGATGAACCATGAAAGACTACGGACTCTGAGAAACAAACTGAGGGTTTTAGCAGGGAGAGGGGTAGGGGGATTGGTTAACCTGGTGGTGGGTATTAAGGAAGGCATGTACTGCATGGAGCAGTGGGTGTTATACGAAAACAATGAATCATGGATCACTACATCAAAAACTAATGATGTATGGTGACTAACATAATATAATAAAATAAAATTTTTAAAAAGTATCCTTATGTATTAAAGATACATACTGAAATGTTATGAATTAAATTATAGCTAAACAGAAGTAACTTACCATGTCTCATCTCCCCAGTGATAGTCATTTCAGAGTCAAAAACGGGGGGGATGAGCATAGTGAATTGAATTTTAGAAAACTGAGCTTTTTCTAAATGTTCTGGTTCAGCTGCAATGATGCTTCTTCTTGGGAGAAGAAGGAGACTCTCTCCAAGGGAGAGCAAGTATCTCATTTACCTAGAGGGTGCATACATCCCTTATAAAGAATCTCTCACAAGAGTTATAAAAAAGTATCTTCAAAGAAAAGTCTGCGCCAAGCCTTTATTTCGCCTGAAAGATGATACTTAATCAGTCATTTTATGTCTGTATTTCACTTCAGGTTTTCTAAATCAGTCAGGGTTGACGTGTTGACTTTATCCCTGCTTCTCATTAGAGTTGTATCAAAATTCTGGTTGCCTCAAGCCATCAGGGCATGGGAGAGGGATGGGAAGGGTGTCTATGTTTGCTTCTATCTAGGGGGCATCTGCTACCTTATCCTGTCATATTGGTGCCTAGAAACTGGCAGATATGCTCATGTTAGAGCTCTGTTACCCCAGCTAGTCTCTGATGTAAAGTCTAATCAGATCATTCTGCATCTCTCTTGGCCCCATGGTGAGGATCCTTCAGGTCCACTGCTTTCTGAGAGAGCACAGTTCTCTTGAATGCTCTTCTTCACCACTGAAGCTTTCTCAGGACCCATTGCCCAGATCCTCTGGACTTCCCAGTTTACTCTGGTGCTGTTCCATCTACCCAAGGTAGGGAAGAGATTTGTCCCCATACTGCTGTTCTAGGCTCCACCTAGGAAACAAGACAGGTCGCCTGTACCTGCAGAGTCTCAAATTACCAATGGTTCCATCATTCTTCCCCATGTGGATTTTCACCTCAGGATAAGAGAGAGTGCAGTATCCCTTATCAGACTCCCTTAGTAGTGCTTTTTATTTTTTATTTTTATCCTTGCTTCCCTACTAACCCAAGGAATTTTTATGTAGTATCCAGTGGACAGAAAATTTATTCTTCTCATGCAATCTTCCAACTCTTTTGTCTCACATCAGGACCTCAGATTTTGAAGCTCATAAACAAAGAATTAACATTTTATTTTTGTTCTCTACAGTAGGCTCTGACTTCTCTACAGGCAATGGATCCTCCATATCTAGCTTGCTAAATAGGGAAGGGTCATGGGTTAACAGGGAATACTTGAAAAGGACCCTGGCTGTTGACATATTAAAACACTATCTTGCTACATGGGGAGAGTAATTGTACTTGAATGGAGTGCAGCAGAAGTCCATAAAACCTGGAGTGCTTTCTCTGACATAGCTACTTTTGCAGGAAAATAGATTCAACTGTTTTTTTTTTTTTTTTCCCCAGCAAAAGCCACTATGACTTATGCCATTTTCTTTTTAAGTGAGACTACACCTCTTGCTCTTGGTACAGTTGATTAGACCAAACGGCAATGTATTGGACACAGGCTACTACTTATGAATTGAACATGAGCTAAGCCGACTGTCTCTAAGATGGCTGAGCAAGGTATTTGACCAGTGAGGTTAATATTCAACCCATACTAGATTGGTACAAACTGCCCCAACCACATCCTCCCATTTATGATTAATAGATGCTAGAAGAACAAAGAGAAGGCAGTTCCTTTGAGCTAAGGTAGCCATTGCAAAGAATGATGAGCAACTTGTTGGTAACCATAATTCCCACTGCATACTGCATGGTGGGGATTTGAGGGTACTGAGATGATAGCGTGGTTGATGGGGTTAGTTTCCACACTACCTCATGTTTTGAATATATTTGCATTAAATCTGTATCACTTAGGTAATCTAGCATGCATCTTCCCTGCGTCTATAAAGAAAGTGGTAACCACCATGATACCTATTGTCTTAGTCAGCTTGGGGTGCCATACCATGAATACCACAGACAGGGTGACTTAAACAACAGAAATTTATTTCTCGTAGTTCTGGAGGCTGGAAGTCAGAGATCAGGGTACCAGCATGGTGAGAGCCCTCTTCCTGGTTTTTAGACTGCCTTCTTAAGCTCTCTTGTGTTTCTTTTTATAAGGACACTAATCCCATCATGAGGACTCCATCCTTAGGATCTAATTGCCTCCCAAAGGCCCTACCTCCTAATACCATCCCACTGGGGGTTAGGGTTTTAACATATGAATTTTGAGGTGGGAACACAAACATACAGTCCATAATACCTATATCATGGGATTTTTAGGATTTAATGAAATAAAGTATATAAACTTCTTACCACAGTGCCTGATGCATACTAAGTAGAAGACTAATACATTTAAAATTTCTTATTGATTATTATTTTTTTTAAAGATTTTATTTGTTTGAAAGAGAGAGAGACAGAGCACAAGTTGGGGGGCAGTCAAAGAGTAGGGAGAAGCAGGCTCCCTGCTAAGCAAGAAGCTCACCATGAGGCTTGATCCCAGGACCCTGAGATCATGACCTGAGCTGAAGGCAGATGCTTAACTGACTGAGCCACCCAGTCTCCCCTTGATTGATTAATATTGATTGATTCATTAACCTGTTACTACTGTGGATTTTTGGTTGAGCCAGTGGCACTAAAATATTTTCACTATATTCAGGAATCCTCAAGAGGCTTACGAATCATTAGTGAAAATTATTAAATGCTTGTTAAGGAGTCACTGTTTATTTGTGACAGTACTAAGAAATTCAGTGGCAAAAGGTTTTGCATTTCTTTTTTCTTTAAGTTAGGAATTCTCTTAGGATAGAGAGAATAAGAAAGAACCTCTTATCCTCTTCCCAAGATTTCCTAATTTCCTGAAACAGGTAATTATTGTTGCTTTTTTAATTGAGAGGAGAAAAGGAACTACATGATTTGTTAAAAATTATCACAAACAGGTGACCATCTGGATCTCCTGACCATGTCTGTATTGTTCTTTCTAGAAGGTAGGACAGTTTCTGGTAACAAGGTGTATTAGTGATCTATTGCTGCGTAAGAAACCACCCCCACACTTAGCAGTTTAAAACAACTGCATCTGTTAACTCAGAGTCTCGAGAGCCAGGAATCCAAGGAGAGTTCAGCTGGGTGCTTCTGGCTCAGTTTCTCTTAGGAGGTTGCTGTGAAGTTGTTGGTCAGGGTGTAAGTCACATCAAGGCTCGTGTGAGATGGAAGGATCTGCCTTTGAGCCCACTCAGTTCCTCATGGGCTATTGGACTGAGGGCCTCAGTTCCACACTGGCTGCCACAGGCCTTCCTCATTTCCTCTGCACATGAACCTGTCTGTAGGGCAGCACTCATCATGGAAGCTGGTTTTACCCAAAATGAGGGATCTAAGAGGGAATAAGAGATGAAATGACCCAAGAGAGAAAACTGTGGTCATTTATAACCTAATGTTTGAAATGTCCTATTCTTTTTGTTAGAAGTGAGTCATAAAATCCAACCCTCCTCAAAGAGAATTGAATAAAGGCATGAGTGCAAGGGAGGTAGGGGTCATTGAGGACCACCATGGAGACTGCCTCTCACACAGTGATACATCTGACATAGTCCTGGGCAAAGAAATGGCTGGGGATAAAACCTCAATTCGGTTGGTTGCTTGGGGGATTTTCTGTCTACATGGGAAATTCTAGTGTGAAGGTATCAGAATTCAAAAAGAACTTACAATGGATGTATAAGTAGTTCTAACACCACATTGCTATATTCATTATATATATATGGCATTATTCACTTGAACACAGATAATGAGACTGGGAGGTTGAAAAGGGGGCTGTACTTATGCCCACATTCATAGAGTCTCAGGTTTCCTTAAACTCACTAGCATCAATAAGTTTTAATGCATTTTTGTTCAGACAACAGCTCTACTCCAAAAGACAATGTAGGGGGTGTACTTAGAGACCATCCAAGTTTTTACATTATGGACTTTTCACAGGAAACAGCTATCACAGAAAATAGTAGAACTTACATCATACTGTGGTGAGATGCCTATGCATTCACTGAGAGCTTCTTAGCAAATACATGAAAATTATTTTGTCTTTTAAATTTTATAGTCTTCTTGAAATACCTCTACAGTAGTAGCTATATTCATTATAAGAATCTCAACAGAAGGTATTTTGACAGGGATACTTCTGTCTTCCAAGGTCTTTGAATCCATGACCAAGACCAACAATACACAGAAAAGAAATAAACATGGCTGGTACTGTGCAGGGTCAGTGGGCGACGGGTCTCCAGTTCCTGCAAAGGCCACAGGAAGGAAAGGATGAAGAAAGATTTCACTTGGGAAAGAACAACCAGAAGCCCCAGGGAAACAGGCACTCCCACACATTGCTGGTAGGAGGGTACATTTTTACAACCTCTATGGAGGTCAATTTGGCAATATACATCGAAATTACAACATGCTTATATCCTTTGACCCAGAAATTCCACTTGAAGGAATTTATCTTAAGGATATACTTGCACACATGTGACATGATACATGTACAAAGTTTTTCACTGCAATACTGTTTGTAGCAGTAAAAGACTGGAAATAATTTAAATGTTCATCAGTAGAGGAATGGTACAAAAAATAACGGCATATGCTCATAAGGCAAAATTATATAGCTGTAAAAATGTATGAGGTTGTCTACACATAAACCTGTACATGGATGTTTATAGCAGCTTTATATATAACTGCTAAAACTGAATCAACTAAGATGTTCTTCAGTAGGCGAATGCATAACTAGGGTATATCCACACAATGGAATGGTCGGTATTCAACACTAATAAAAGAGATTTCAAGACATGTAGGAACCTTAAATGCATATTACTAAGTGAAAGAAGTCAATCTGAGGAAGCTCATACTCTATGATTCCAACTATATGACATTATGGAAAAACCAAAACTATAGAGACAGTAAAAAGATCAAGGGTTGCCTGGGATTAGGGATGAGGAGAGGGTGAAAAGGCAGAACACAAAAAATTTTTGAAGCGGTGAAACCATTCTGTGTGATACTGTAATGGTGGATACATGTCATTATACATTTGTCCAAACCATAGAACATACACCATAGAACATACAACACCAAGGATGAACCCTAATTTAAACTGTGGATTTTGGGTGATAATGGTGTGTTAATGCAGGTAGTTCGGTTGTAACAAATGTGCTACTCTGGTGGGGGATGCTGGTGGTGGGGGAGGCTGTGTAGGTGTGGAAACTAGGGGTATATGGGAAATCTCTATAGTTTCAGCTGAATTTTGCTTGAATCTAAAACTGCTCTAAAATATAAAGTCTATTTTTTAAAAAGTGTGAGGAAGTTCTTTGTGTAGTAATATCTTTAAGATACACTGTTAAGTAACAAAAGCAGGGTTGTTCCTGTGAGATCATCCGGGTGGAAAAAGAACTTTGTCAAGTGGTGTATCACCTTCCTGTAACTCAGTGGTGTGAGGAGGTGTTTATATAAATTGCCACTTGTACTTATTTGCAGTACAAATAGAACTTCTTACTCTACTGAAATGTTTGGTGGTGGGTGGAGACTCAATTCAAAATATACCTTGTCTGATTTTTTTCGAGTTTTATTTTATTACAGTAAGAACACTTAACATGAAATCTACCCTCTTTTTTTTTCAGAAAAAAATTGTTTATTTATTTTAGGGGGAATAGGGGCAGAGGAAGAGGGAGAGAGAGAATCTTGAGCAGACTCCCCACTGAGGGAGGAGCTTGCTGCGGGGCTTGACCTCATGACCCTGAGATCATGACCTGAGCCAAAATCAAGTCAGACCCTTAACTGAGCCATCCAGGTCCCCTGAAATCTACCCTCATAACAAATTTTTTAAGTGTGCTACCTTATTGTTGACTATAGGTACAATGTTTTAGAGCAGATCCATAGAGTTTAATCACTTTGATAAACTGAGGCTCTATGTCCCTTGACTAGTAATTCCTCATTTCCTCTCTCCCCAGCCCCTTAGCAGTCACCACTCCATTCTTTGATTTAATGAATTTGACAATTTAGTTACCTCATATAAGTGGAATCATGCAGTATTTATCTTTCCGTGACTGGCTTATTTCATTTAGCATAATATCCTCAAGGTTCATCCATGTTGTCACATGTTACAAGATCCCCTTCCTTTTTTTTTCTTTAAAGATTTTATTTATTTATTTGAGAGAGAGAGAGAGAGCGCAAGAGACAGAGCACGAGAGCAGAGGGGAAGGGGCAGAGGGAGAAGCAGATTCCCTGCTGAGCAAGGAGCCCTATGTGGGGCTTGATCCCAGAACCCTAGGATCATGACCTGAGACGAAGGCAGACACTTAACCTCCTGAGCCATCCAAGCGTCCCAGGATTTCCTTTTTTTAAGGCTGAATAATAGTCTACTCTGTATATATACCACATTTTCTTTATCTATTCCTCTGTTGATTGACATTTACCCTGTTTCTACTTCTTGGCTATTGTGAATAATGCTGCAGTGACCATAGGAGTGCTAATATCTCTCTGAGGTACTGGTTTCAGTTCTTTTGGATAAATACCCATATGTGGGATTGATGGATTACATGGTAATTCTATTTTTACTTTTTTGAGAAACCTCCATATTGTTTTACACAGGGGTTGCACCATTTTTCATTACTACCAACAGGGCACAAGGGGTTTAATTCTTCCACATTCTCACCAATGCTTGTTTTAAAATATGCCTTGTCTTACTTTTGAAGTGATGTTTGGCACCCAAGAATATCAGCGGTATCATCTGGTGAGAAGAGCAGTTGTATGAACTCCAAAGGGCTTCTATGGGTTGCTGAACATCAGGTTGCAGATCCACAGCCCATCCAGATTAGCTAGTTTATCTTGACTCAAAAGCAAACAATTCATTAATCATAGCATAACCTCCTCTCACCCTGTCTCCCTATTGCTTGCTTATAAGGAAAGCTACTTATTTATTTATTGAACAAAACTCCTGCTTCCAACTAGTGGGAGAAAAGGTCAAATTGCCAAGCTGTGATGTAATCAAAGAGCGAATGGTAAATAACTCTGAGGTCACTTCTATGGTATAGAACTATTTGGAAGAACAGTGGAGTCTTAAGCAGTTAGAATGCTTGTAATGACACTGAAATGGAAGGAATGTGAACATGTTGACAAAATTAACTGGATGGGGACTACTTTTGGCCACCTCAGAGGGTCCAAACAGGCCTGAAATTGGTGGGAACTGAGAGCTGGTGCCCTTTAAGAGAAAAGAAAAAAGAAAGAGAGGTAGAAGAATGGATCTGTTGTTTCTGGAAGATAGGAGCAGGAATTGTCAAACTCTGATAGTTTGGTTTAGGGGAGAAATTATAAGAAACGGGAGTGACCTAACCCAGAAGGCAAAGAGCATGTTCCCACTGGCTCTGATGCCCCTAAAATTCTTTCCAGATGCCTGACTTCATGCAAGGGCAGAAGAAGTGCCAAAGAGGAAAGTGGGAGGGAAGAGAAGGTAGTGAACCAACAACAAAATAATGGGAGGAAAGTACTTCATAGTTCCTCTGAAGAAATTGTTTTATTTTCAGTTGTCACAGAAATTTTATCAGAGAAAAATTTTTTTCTGACATCATATATACAACTATTAATAATATGTATTCCTCATCAGCTTCTACTCTTACCAGAGTAGGGAAGGCAATTCATTCAATATTGATTGAGGTCCCCTGTGTCAGGTATCCAGTGACAGAATCGTGTAAAATATGATTTCTCTGAGCATGACCCAGCTGGCCATAGGTGGGTCTGCCAGGGCTTTGTCTGTTCAAGGCCAAGCCCAGACACATGGGCTAAAGATCGGATGTGTTGGGGCCAACCAAGGGCCAGGATAGCCAGGGATCTGGCTTTGAATCAGTATGGTATTTGAGCTTTTATTCCCTGGAAAAAAATAAGAAAATACTGGTCATGTGAATGTTGAATATTTTTCAATAAGCAAACTTTATTTTTGTCATGTTATGAAATGCTTGTCCCTAAGAACTCTCTTTCACTCTTTAGGTGTGTGGTCTGTGCTTCTGTACCAATTTGATGCCGTCATGCCAGGAGGCTAGCATTTTGATTTTTATGGGCCCTGAGCACTTTTACCTTTGTAGGCCTCTTCCCTTCAAAAAAAAATCAAAAACCAAAAACAAACAACAAAACAAATTAAGTTATATTTTAAATTTTTATTTTTAAAAATTATATTTTATAACTGCATTAGTATAAAGATGAATATGTTAGTATTATATATAAAACTTTTTTTCAACCCAAAAGTTGATTCTTTTGCCTTCCGAATTTGAAAGAACTTAAAACATTTTTGTGGGTCCCTAAAGTATTGTGGTCCTAGCCATGGGCTGGCTGTGCCTCATGTATAAGTTGGTCCCAGATGCCCCCCCAAACCTCCCTCCCACATTAATGCCTCTATTGGAAATGGCAGTAGGTGACATAGTTCTGAATTCACTGTAACATCATTTACCAACCAGCTGGCATGTAGAGATACCACATTATTTCTTTTTTCTATACATGTAAACAGGTCAGTGTTGTTTCTTATTTCTGGTAGCAGCTCAAGGCATTTCAAATGTCTTTTTAACTCTACTGCTTGATGTGTGTTCCACAATGGTATTCAAAGAGATGAATAGGATGAGTTGTGTAACAGAATAATTCAAGCAGTAGAGCAATTCTGAAACACAAGTGGGGAGGAATTGCTTACACTTCTCTCATGGATTATCTGAGAATCAAATGGAAACAGTGATTATTCAATTCATAACAAACACTGCTGATCGAAAGAACCAACAGAGAATAAAATCGACAAAGGCTAAAGCTGCACAATGTGAGACTTACTATTGCCAAATATGGACAGGAAAACTAAAATCTTGGCAAGTTTTGGATCTGCAAATTTTAACACAAGAAAATTGGATTTTATAAAAATAAAATAGAAGATACAGAACAAATTTTACATTGTCAAAACTCTATGAAATATGACAAATCAAAAGCAATCAATGAACAAACCTTGAGAAGGTGACAAGGCAAATGGAAAATAATCCTGATTCAAATGACTTTTCTAAAACAAATATAACATATAAAAATATAACTGCATTGTATAGAAAATTTATCATATATTAAAGTATGGGTAATAGAATTCACTTTGGAAATTTAATCAATGTGAGTGAAATTGTAATTAAAATTCAAATAATAATTAAAATGATGGAATTAACCAAAATTCAGAGTTAAAATGATGTAAAAGATACAGGGTCCCAAAAGCCTTTGTGCAGTTTTGCATTATTAAAATACTTGTTTTAGAAGTTTCTTTTCCTGCGATAAAGTTTAAAATTTTTAATTTAGTTATACATGTACATATACTTTTGTAACTGCATAGGAATGTTCTGGAAGGATAATCCCAAACAAATATCAGTACTTACCTCTGGGAAGAGATGTGGGATCACATAAGACAAAGTTTACAAAGGGACACTTTTTTAATTTTTATTCTGAATGAAGTTACACTCCCCCCACCAGGCAGCTTAAAGCATATTCTGCCTTCTTTAAAAAAATCTCTTGATGGGGCGCCTGGGTGGCTCAGTGGGTTGAGCCTCTGACTCTTGATTTCAGGTCAGGTCATGATCTCAGGGTTCTGGGATTGAGCCCTGCATTGGGCTCCACATTTAGCATGGAATCTGCTTGAGATTCTCTCCTTCTCTCTTTGGCCCTCTTCCCCCATCCTCCCGTGTCCCTTGTGCTCTCTTTCAAATAAATAAATCTTAAAAAAAAAAAAGATCTCTTGTTGCCCTGCATATAACTGGTCCTGCTTTTCCACCACAACAGAAGCACTTGTTTCTAGGAAGA
Source organism: Zalophus californianus (assembly GCF_009762305.2). Lineage (NCBI taxonomy): Eukaryota > Metazoa > Chordata > Mammalia > Carnivora > Otariidae > Zalophus > Zalophus californianus. The sequence continues at coordinate 60,282,366 of NC_045597.1, forward strand.
AGTTGCTGTGGCTGAGATCGAAGAGGTTGCTGCCTGTGTTCTCCTTTAGGATTTTAGGATTTAGGACTCCTGTCTCACGTTTAGGTCTTTCAACCATTTGGAGTCTATTTTTGTATGTGGTGTAAGGAAATGGTCCAGTTTCATTCTTCTGCATGTGGCTGTCCAAATTTCCCAACACCATTTATTGAAGAGACTGTCTTTTTTCCATTGGACATTCTTTCCTGCTTTGTCAAAGATGAGTTGACCATAGAGTTGAGGGTCCATTTCTGGGCTCTCTATTCTGTTCCGTTGATCTATATGTCTGTTTTTGTGCCAGTACCATACTGTCTTGATGATGACAGCTTTGTAATAGAGCTGGAAGTCCAGAATTGTGATGCTGCCAGCTTTGCTTTTCTTTTTCAATATTCCTCTGGCTATTCGGGGTCTCTTCTGGTTCCGTACAAATTTTAGGATTATCTGTTCCATTTCTTTGAAAAAGGTGGATGGTATTTTGATGGGGATTGCACTGAATGTGTAGATTGTTCTAGGTAGCATTGACATCTTCACAATGTTTGTTCTTCCAATCCGTGAGCATGGAACGTTTTTCCATTTCTTTGTGCCTTCTTCAATTTCTTTCATGAGTATTTTATAGTTTTCTGAGTACGGATCCTTTGCCTCTTTGGTTAAATTTATTCCTAGGTATCTTATGGTTTTGGGTGCAGTTGTAAATGGGATCGACTCCTTGATTTGTCTCTCTTCTGTCTTGAACATCGCCAAAGGCAAGGGAAGCCGGGGCAAAAATGAACTATTGGGATTTCATCAAGATAAAAAGCTTTGGCACAGCAAAAGAAACAGTCCACAAAACCAAAAGACAACCGACAGAATGGGAGAAAATATTTGCAAATGACATATCAGATAAAGGGCTAGTATCCAAAATCTATAAAGAACTTATCAGACTCAACACCCAAAGAACAAATAATCCAATCAAGAAATGGGCAGAAGACATGAACAGACATTTTTCCAAAGAAGACATCCAAATGGCCAACAGACACATGAAAAAGTGCTCAACATCGCTCGGCATCAGGGAAATCCAAATCAAAACCTCAGTGAGATACCACCCCACACCCGTCAGAATGGCTAAAATTAACAAGTCAGGAAACGACAGATGTTGGCGGAGATGTGGAGAAAGGGGAAGGAACCCTCCTACACTGTTGGTGGGAATGCAAGCTGGTGCAACCACCCTGGAAAACAGTATGGAGGTTCCTCAAACAGTTGAAAATAGAGCTACCATACGATCCAGCAATTGCACTACTGGGTATTTACCCCAAAGATACAAATATAGGGATCTGAAGGGGTACGTGCACCCCAATGTTTATAGCAGCAATGTCCACAATAGCCAAACTGTGGAAAGAGCCCAGATGTCCATCGACAGTTGAATGGATAAAGAAGAGGTGGTATATACACACAATGGAATATTATGCAGCCATCAAAATGAATGAGATCTTGCCATTTGCAACGACGTGGATGGAACTGGAGGGTGTTATGCTGAGTGAAATAAGTCAATCAGAGAAAGACATGTATCATATGACCTCACTGATAGGAGGAATTCTTAATCTCAGGAAACAAACTGAGGGTTGCTGGAGTGTTGGGGGTGGGACGGATTGGGTGGCTGGGTAATAGACACTGGGGAGGGTATGTGCTATGGTGAGCACTGTGAATTGTACAAGACTGATGAATCACGGATCTGTACTTCTGAAACAAATAATGCAATGTATGTTAAGAAAAAAAAGAAGAAGAAGATAGCAGGAGGGGAAGAATGAAGGGGAGTAAGTCAGAGGGGGAGACAAGCCATGAGAGATGATGGACTCTGAAAAACAAACTGAGGGTTCTAGAGGGGAGGGGGGTGGGGGGATGCGTTAGCCTGGTGATGGGTATTAAAGAGGGCACATTCTGCGTGGAGCACTGGGTGTTATGCACAATGAATCATGGAACACTACATCAAAAACTAATGATGTAATGTATGGTGATTAACATAACAATAAAAAATTATTAAAAAAAAGAAGCACTTGTAGTGTCCTCATTACTTCCCTTCAACACTTAACACACTTACTCTCGCTCATTTTCTCAAGTTGCTCTTTACACTTTCTTTTCTCTTTCTCATATGGGAGCATCCATCTTGATTGATGGTCAAAAAATACATACATCTCTATAGAGTAAGTAGAACAGGCATTATTATCCCAATTTATAGTTGGGCAAGTGGAGGAAGAGTTTAAAATACTTTTTCCAAGGGCCTAGGACTGGGTTTAGAGCCATATTTCCAGCTCAGAGTTCTCTCTATTGAAAGGTTGCTCTTCTGGGCCTTTAACCTAGGACATGTAACATAATAAATGTGCTACTTAAAAGAAGACACATCCCCCAGTCCACTTCCTAGATCAAGCACCTACAACATGTCCCCATTGCCTAATTAAAATAGTCCAACTATAGATATGTTGGAAAAATAGGGACTTGGAAGAATTTGGAAAAAAAATTATTTATATTGCAAAAAAAGTTATTTTCTAAAGAATTACTTTACATCTTCAACTCCCTGTTGGGTCTATGTGATTATCTCACAGTTCACTAATTATAAAAATGTACTTAAAGATGACTCAAAGTAACGAGACCAATTGAACGCTCTTCTCTCATTTCTGGAAGAAAATGTGTGGACCACAAAACAGCTTCTTAATAAACTAAAACTCTGATTCTCAAAGACTTAAGACGGCAAGGAAGTCTTGCAGTTTTGCAGTCTGGGAAAGAGAGGGACCCAGCAGCCTACTCGGACTCCTGCTGTGCTCTTTCTGGATTTCCCTTGCTACCTGCATGCAACCTTCCTAAGTGCACTGGTCTGGCCCTACAGGTGTGATGGGGCACTGGGTGATGCTGTGCCTAAATGCATGCCTTACCACTGAAGCTGCCAACAGCTGCTTGCTAGGAAAAGTCAAAAAGTGGCTTTGAGGTAGAGCTTTTTTGCTCTTTGTGGGATCCTGGGGCAAGAACCTCTTAGTTAAACAAGTATAAAGTGAGCAGCCACCCCTTGCCCTAGGGAAAAAGTAATCAAACCTTCTCTATCACCTTAGTCCGTCATTAGTATGCACAGCTCTGGGAAGGAGTGGAGCAGTTTGCAGAAAGAGTTCTGAAGTCTTAGGACGGAATAGATGCTAGAACCCAAGCCCTCCTCTAAGACTGAAGTTTGCAAAACCTCTCTGGATAGAGCAGAGTTGGCACATCAGAGATCTTTGTATGTTCAGGAGAGAAAAAGAGTCTTGTGGGTTGAGAATAAACTCCCCACTAACAGGAATGTAGAGGCGGGCATTGCATTTAGGGATGCTATGGGGGTGGGGAGCATTGTTTCTACCCCAAACTATAAAATTATATATCACAGTTAATATGACTAGAAGCAATTTCATTGGCTCCCTTTAGTACAATAAGCTGTGAGCCTCCCAGGATTTAATTGGTTGCTAAGGAAAAAACCAATGGGAAAATAGGCACAGATATAAGATAGGGTCCAATTTCTCAGAAATACCTTCTGATCTGATCAGACAGCTGTTCCCAGGGCTTAAGGCCTCATCATCTTTTTAAAGTCACATTGCCTTGAAACACCTGTATCCTAACCCAAATTGCTATGATTTCACAGCACCTTACCTGTGATTCCACTTCCTACTTCTTGGCATGTCTGTGAGTAAAGAGCATCAGGTTGATACAGACTATTCAGGAGTTATCTCAGAAACATCTGGAAGCTTCTAAAATCAGGGCAAAGAAATTCTAGTTCCCTTATGTCCTCTCCCTAGAGCTGTCCTTCTGAGTTTAGTTTTTACCCAAAAGACTCTTCCCCAGGTGTCATTTCATTCAGAACCTTCACCATAGAATGGGCCAGTAGTTTGCGTAGTGGCAGTTATCGTAGCCAATGAGGTTTATCTGAGACAAGATTATTGCTACTTGAAAAATAATACAGTACAATCATCATAATGTTCATGCAGTAAGACTTTCAGCCCAACAGAAACTAGAAGCTTGCCTTGAAAAGCTCTTTAGAATCTAGCAGTTTCAATCTATTCACTTTACAAAGAAACATTACAGAGATAGAGAGATGAGAGACAATGAGGTGAAGAATCCATACTCTTTTATACCATTAGAACAAGGCATTTGAGAAAACATCGGGAAATGAACAAAAAATTATAGATCCTCTGCTTTCTAGAAAGAAAACTCTATGACTCATATTATATCTCTAGCTCCTTTCCCATGTTAGAAACTTAAAAAAAAACTGTGTTATGAATAAATGGCAAACTTTAAATAAATCACCTAAATAGATACCTAATTGTGGAGATAAGCAGAATGGGCAGGTAAATGGACCTGGCCTGTAAGCTATCTCTGCATTGCCTAGCAACAAGGTAGTGGAGATGGAGATTTCCACATCTTCCAGGTCCTAAATTCCCTTAAGACCAGGGATATCTCTTGTCCCAGAGGGAAAGGTTGTTTCCTAACTCAGCTTCCCACAAGTTTAGGACTCCCAAGGCCTCCAGATTCTAGGCCTCTGGCATTTCCTAATAATCCCCCAAACAGCTAGAGCCTAAGCTTGGACAAGTTGGTAGCTGAGCCCAAAATATTTATTCCCCCAGAGCAGGACTGCTCTCTCACTGAGGGTCCTCATCCAGAAAGACACTTCACTCCCACAGAAATGAAGAACAACAGGAAGTGGGATATCCCCTTGGACCACTATCCCTGCTGAGTGTCTATCTCTGCTCTGGCCAAAGCATGCCTCTCTGAGGATGCCAAGACTAGAGAGTACACAACACCTGCAGAGCTCTCTTTGAGTTTCATCCTGCTCACAGCTGGTCACCCAACCCCAACTCACAATACCAGAGACAGTATAAGAATCATAGTCATTTTCAGAACTGGAAGTTATTCCCATTTTATAAATGTGAGAACTGAAGTCCAAATAAATGAATGTCTGGTCATAAGTCACATGAGGTAATGACAGGGTTTGAAGCACTCCTCTGGCCTCCTGGGGGCAGAGCCCCTGCCTTGTCAAATTGGTTATATAGTCACTTATGTTGAGGAAGGATGATTGAGGCATATTTTGGGGTCCATGGGGTAGAAGGGCCTTGACATAAGCTTTCAACTACAGTACCCTCCCATGAATCTTGGGAAGTCCAATGTCCTCCCAGGATTTCTGTAGATTCCTTATGGGCTTATATTCTCAGAAGAATCTTGGCACCCATTTCTGCTGATTAGTTGAATTTAGAGAACTCAGACTTCAAATTTCCAGTGGTATCATAAGTTTGATTTGCTTGAACCAGGATTCAAATAAGGTCTAAATATTGTGATTAGTGGATATATTTCTTAAGTCTTTTTTAACATGTAAGTTCTACTTGCATCTCTTATTATGTATCCCTTTCAGTTTATCTATCAAATAAAACAGGTTGTTTGTCTTGTAAAGTTTTCCATGGTTTAGATTTTGCTGCTTGTGACCTTGTAGCATCAATAACATGTTTCTCTACTAACTCACTAGTAGTTTTAAAATGCTGATGTTCTATGTCATACTTTTTTATTTTACTAGCCAGAATACCTTATGAAGAGAAATTTCCCCTTACTATTTCATTAGCGAGAGCTATATTTCTTATAGAAAAGACAGAATAGGTGCTTGGTTCTCTTCCTTAATTTGTCAGTTTTCAGAAATGAGAAACCTCCAAAGATAACTACTGAATTAAAAAAAAAAAAAAAAAACAGTATGGGGCACCTGGGTGGCTCATTTGGTTAAGTGGCTGACTCTTGATCTTGGCTTAGGTCATGATCTCGGGGTCATGGGTTTGAGCCCTGTGTCGGGCTCTGCACTCAGCAGAGTCTGCTTGAGGATTCTCTCTCCCTCTCCCTCTGCTCCCCCTGCCCTTCTCTCAAATAAATAAATCTTTAAAAAAAAAGAAAAAAAACTGTACGATATTATATATTTAAATATATTTGGTATCTTTTAACTAATCGCATTCTTTATTATTTTGGATGTATATTTTTTCACATCTTTTGAATGTAGGAGTCTATTTGAGTCAGCTTTTGAGTTGTTTGGTTCATCTTGTATATTTTGGACCTAGAATCATTATTTCTGTAGAGAATTTTGGTTTCTTTTACTGAAAAGTAGCATTTGAAGACCACAATCTTGTAACTAGGGGGGCTCATTGTTACTAAGTTGTTCATTGTTTCTTTGACTTTTTTAAAAAAAAACATAAAAGATATCAAGGGTTCATACTGATATTTCCAAATCAAATTTAGCTCTGCAGAGTCTTAATCTTTTTGATCTTACATCTGGGTTTCCTTCCTCCACGCTAAGAATCCAGGTTCTGCATGACAGTGGGAGTTATAAAATTAAAATATCACATACTTACCCATTTGCTCTATCCTACCATATACCCACAACAGCTTTAGGACAACAATATGAAAACTACTGCTAACACCATAATGTAACAAAACAATTTAAGAATTTTTTTTGCAGTTCTTTTTGGCTGTAGGGTATATCCCAAATACTGAATTTTTGAGTTATTTGGATAGTTCTTTTCTTTGTGGTCTACCCACCAACTGGATACGCATTTAGATTTAGGCTAACTGGCTTCATTTTCTAGTTTTAGGGATTACTTAATTTTTTAAAAATTTGCCTTTATGAAAGGGTAAAATATTTACCTCTGGATATACTAAGTAACTTCTTGGTAGCAAAGTTTGAGTACACCTGAAAGGAGGATTGCCTGCTAGTATATTCGTTCCATCCTGAGAACACATGTAAAACATAGATGGGTACAAAAATCCAGTTGATTACTTCTCTTTGTGGACACAGTTGCCGTGATTGGTCCCAACTGTTTTACACAAGAGAGGTTTGTTTTCTATCACCAGACACGCCAGATTCCTTGAAGGATGAAAGAGCAGGGGTCAAAAGACAGATCACTAATGGGGAAGAGTGTGAATGAATGTACACAGTGGTTAGAGACTATTATATGTATTAGATAGCATTAAAGCCTGATGCTTTAAACAAAAAATATAGTATTCTGCTCCATAATAATATCTATGTTGTATAAAATTATTTTTAAAATAATTTACCATCATAAAAGTTGGCTCTTCGGGAAGCTGCATCATGTTTTTATGTGTGCTTTTCAATCTTAGAGGACACAATGCTTGAGATCCTTTTATTAGGAGACAGCTGCAGTGGGCTATCAGGACTGTTTCATCACATTGTTGTCTAAAATATTTTTGGAACAAATTGAAAATAGAGTGCCAGTTAGCTTGAGTTTGCACACATTATTCTTGCTTTAAAAAGCATTCTAATTAATTATGTTTTTGTAAAAACAAAAGGGCTTTTGTAATAGAAATAAATAAAGCTAACCCTTACAGAGTGCATACAATGTTCCAGGCATTATTCTAAATGTTTTACATATATTAACTTATTTAAGGTCCACAACAAACCTATGAGCTAGTTACTATTGTCTTGCTGATTTTGATGATGAAGAAATTGAAATACAAAGAGAATTGATAGACAACTTGCCTGGCTGAGTGTATCAACCAGGATAGGGTAGGTAATGCTCTGGTAACCAATAAGCCCCATGTCTTGGTGACTCAACACAATGAAGTTTCATTCTTGCTCACACTACATGTGCTCTAGGAGTCATTGGGGCAGCTCTACTTATTGTAGGGACAGTCATGGTATGGACTTATTGCAGCTATTCAGCAATCCAGGCTGCTGGGAGCCCCATCTTACCCTGTGCTTCTACAGTTGGTAAAGCGGGAAAAAATGAAACAACATGGAAAACTGCATATGTTTCTTAAAGCACCTACTCAGAAGTGATGCACAACACTTCTGCCTGCTCATATTACATTGGCCAAAGCAGATCATATGGTCTTACTACAGAGAAAAGCAAGAAGTGCCGTTCTACCATGTCTCAGAGAGCCAGAAGTACTGAGTAGCACTAATGATCTCTACAGCCAGTAAATGGAGGATTGAGGATATGAGTCCAGGTAGAGGGTCTTACACCCTGTGATTTTAAACTTGCTCATTTTTTTTTTAGATTTATTTATTTGAGAGAGAGAGAGAGAGAGAGCATGATCAGGGGGAGGGGCAGAGGAAGAGGGAGAAAGAATGTCAAGTAGACTCCCTGCTGGGTGCAGAGCCAGTCACAGGGTTCCATCTCACGGCTCTGAGATCATGACCTGAGACAAAATCAAGAGTTGGACACTTAACCGACTGAGCCACCCAGGGGCCCCCAACCTTGTTCATATTTTTAACATAGTGCTTCTTTTTCCTCATGTCATTGTTTAAAATTCAAAATTGTGTCCATATTTCATAATGCACATAATACATGATTATTAATGTAACTTATTAATAAATTAATTAATATGGATGTAACTTATTAATAAATAAATACACATATACTGCGGAATGCAGGTCTATCAGAAATACTTTTGAAAGGGATGTATTAGTACTAAAATTTGGGAAATTCCTGCTTTAGGCAATGGAAAATCATTAAGGTTTTAAGTGGGAGAAAATTATTATCAAATTTATGTTCTTAAAAAGATAATTCTGCAGGGGCGGGGCACCTGAGTGGCTTAGTCGGTTGGGCGTCTGCCTTCGGCTCAGGTCATGATCCCAGGTCCTGGGATCGAGCCCTGCATCGGGCTCCCTGCTCGGCGGGGAGCCTGCCTCTCTCTCCCCCATCGCCCTGCTTGTGTTCCCTCTCTCTCGCTGTGTCTCTGTCAAATAAATAAAATCTTAAAAAGAAAAAAAAAGACTGGAATGGTGATGCAAGTCTTTCCCACAATCATTACAACACTACATTAAAAAAAAAAAAAAAGATAATTCTGCAGGGGCGCCTGGGTGGCTCAGTTGGTTAAGCATCTGCCTTCAGCTCAGGTCATGATCCCAGTGTCCTGGGATCGAGCCCCGCTTCGGGCTCCCTGCTCTGCGGGAAGCTGCTTCTTCCTCTCCCACTCCCCCTGCTTGTGTTCCCTCTCTCGCTGTCTCTCTGTGTCAAATAAATAAATAAAATCTTTAAAAAAAAAAAAAAGATAATTCTGCAAAGGTGGATTACCCAAACCATAAACTTACATTGCAGAACCCTGTTGATGCAGTTGTGCAATATTTGGGGATTCTTTCCTCTAAATACTTAATATTTTCATTTTAAAAATATAGTTTCAGTATAAAAAACAGTTTGAGGATTATTGATTCTAGACCAATTACTTTCAGACAAGAAACATGAAGCTCAAAGTAGTTTAGTAAATTGTTCAAGGTCACATAGTTTGTCAATTCCAGAACCCACACTTAACCAAGATGTCTTGATTTCCCCACTCACTACACTTTCTATCACCTCCTGTTTCTGTGAGATAACAGAAACTAAAATCAAAACCGAGAAGTTGTTTTTGAATGATTATTAGTAATCCTTTGTCAGAAAATCTGGAAAAATATTTTAAAAGGTCCAAAGGTCCAGAGTATGAGAGAGAGAACACCTGGGCTGGGTATGGTTGATATGCATGCTTGGAGGAGGATCTGTGGGGTGGATGAGAATGGTAGCGCCACTTTGCATCCTATAAAACAATCACCTCGATCCAAGACTCCCCTTTCTCTAAGGAGTTCAACTTACTTTGTAAGTTGAGCTTTCTCAGGTAGGAAAGGAAAGGTTCTGAGTTGGTGAATTGCAGATGAAGCTTTCCACATCCTTGAATTCTACTCTGAAAAGTAGTGTTGAGACAATGTTCCATGAAAGGACAGCATTGGTGGGCAGACAGCCCCACAGGTTGGGCTGCCACAATTACAGAAATATGGATCCTAGGAAAAGTGGTTCTGGGCAGCTGATTCCACCCTGGAAACTGAGACAAGGTGAGGGGAAGCAGAGATTAGAATTGGCTGGCAGTGGTAGTTTGGGCCTCCATGCAGATCCCAAAGAAAGGTGTCAGAGATGTCATTAGAGGTGAGTTCTATATACCCAAGAACAACCACCTGTATTTTCTCATCATAGACCTTACTAGGGTTTAATGTCGTGGTTACTTAGTTAGTGTCTCCCACCCTACTGCTTTTCCATGAAGGCAGATACCACATCTGTCTTGTTCTCTGTAGCTTCTCCATTGCACAACATAATTTTGTTAAGTGAGGAGTATAGTAGGCACACACACACACACCCCAAATAAGATATAACTTACTGAAAACCTGCCTTTTTTGTATTTCCCCTCAAAGATCTTCAGGAAGAGGGTCGCAGAGAGCCCTCTGGTGAGAACTGGACCAGCCTGGTAACTCTACAGCCCAACCCTTCAGGACAAGGCTTCCTGCTTGTCCAAGTTGCATAGACACAGCTGCCTTCCACTCTAGGCTTTGAGCCTTCTCCAGTCCCTACAGCCTTGGGTGGGAGTGCTAGTGGCACACTGATGAATCCAGTGCTCTGGAGGAAATGGAGAGAAGGCTCCAGACAAGAAGATGAGAAGGCTTGTCTTTCCCTATGTCTCAATTTCCCCTGTGTGCCTCATTTGCTGACTTTGCTGTACTCCCAATCTCCCTCTCTTCAGGACAGTATATCTCTGTCTCTTTGGTCTCTGGTGTCTCCCTTATTTTCACCCTCAATCTTTTTTCCCTCCTGGACATTCCTAGAGAGAACTTAGGAAACAACCATGCTTTTCAAGTTTGGGTCAGTCTCCTACTCTCTGAAATGACTCTCTCACGCCTCTCTTGTCTGCTCAACCTACAACATCCCTTCACCACTCCTCATTTTCACACTTTACTGAAAAACAAAACAGAACAGAAGGAAATGATATCATCTCCTTCTAGTACTTCACCCAACTCATGTGCCTCTGTACTCGGCCTTTCTTCCTGCTGCCAGTTGATGAACTGACCCACTCCCATCTCAAGACCACTCCCGTGCGCCCTGGGTCCCATTGCCAAGGTCTCATACAAGACTTTTGCTCTTGCAATTCTTCCCTTTTCTTTGCATCATTATTGCTTCCTTTATACTGAATTATTCCCATCAATATCCAAATTCTGGTATAATATCTTTGATCTTAAAAACAGAAAGTAAAACTCTTTTAGACATTATGCATCCCCCCACCCACAACTGCCCCATTGCTATGCTCTTCTTAGCAGCCAAAATCTTTGTTTGCCTCTACTTGATCTTCATCTCACATTCTTCTCTCTCCTGTTAGTCCTTTGAAACTTTGTTATGGGTTGAAGTGTGTCGTCTAAAAAATATATTGGTCCTTATTTAGTAATGGGGTTGTTGCAGGTGTAAATAGTTAAGATGAAGTCATACTGGAGTAGTATGGGTCTTTAATCTGGTATGAGTGGTGTCCTTATAAGAAGAAGAGAGAGAGACAGATGAGGGGAGAACACCAGGTGACAACAGAGGCAGAGATTAGAGTGGTATGTCGACAAGCCAAGGGAAATCAAGGATTGACAGTCACCACCAGAATCTAGAAAAAAGCAAGGAGAGTTCTTCCTTAGATCCCTCATAGAGAACATGGCCCTGCTGGCACCCTGATTTTGGACCACAAGTCCAAATCTCTTACAATTGCAATCTCTTACAATTGCACTGTAAGAGAGCGAAGTTTTGCTGTTTAAGTCATCTTAGTTTATGGCACTTTGTTGTGGCAGTCCCAGAAAATCAATGTACTGTATAGATCAAGGTTACCAAATCAAGTTGTCCCTTCTAATTCCTATCATACTGGACCTCTTAGCATCCTTAATAGTATGGCACACTCCCTCCCTGACACCTTCCCTGTCTCCTGGAACTCCATGTCATCCTAGGTTCTCTGCTATCTCACTGTCTCCTCTATCTCAGTTTGCATTGCTTAGTTCCCTCTCCCTTTCTTAGTCTCTAAAAGTTTGGGTGCCCCGGGGGGCTTGGGTGGTGTAGTCTGTTAAGTGTCTGACTCTTGGTCTCAGCTCAGGTCGTGATCTCAGGGTCCTGGGATCAAGCCCCAAGTCGGGCTCTGCTCTCAGCACAGAGTATGCTTGAGATTCTCTCTCCCTCTCCTCCTGCCCCTCCTGCTCATGCTGTCATTCTCTCTCTCAAATAAATAAATAAATCTAAAAAAAAAAAAAGTTTGAGTGCCCCAAGACTCAGCCCTTAGAGTTCTCTTCCCTGCTCTTACTCTGTCTTGCAGTTCTGTGGCTTTATGTGTTACCTAATACCCATGACCCCACAGTTTACATCTCTAGTTCAGGCCTCTCCACCAAGCTCCAGGCTTGAGTATGTCTGCCTGCTCACTTTTTCCTATGCAAACTTAGCCTGTCCAAACCCAAACTCCTGATTCTTAGCCCCCAAAACCTGCTATCCCTTAATCAGTAAATTGCACCTAATTGCGCAGGCCCAAAACCTACAATTCATCCTTATTCCTCTTTTTTCACATCCCAATCCAATCCACCAGCATGTTCTGTCTTTCCAACTTTCAAAAATTTATTCTGTGAGTCAAAATGGTGATCTACAGTTTGACAACACTTTCTTCAGAAATATCTATTGAATACTTACTATGTGCCAGATATTGTTCTGGGCACTAGAGTAAATAGCGATGAATAAAATGCTAAGGAGCCCTTCCTTATGGAACATACATTCTAGTGGAAAGCATCAGATAATAAGCCAAATAAATAAGTAAATATGTGTCAGAAAGTGGTGATGTAGAGAGAAAAAATAAATCAAGAGAAATGGAAGAAAATGATTAGAGAGAGGAGACAAAAAAGAAAGTATTCACCCTAAATCTGAATTTCTCACCACCTTCATTATCACCATTGAATCTAAGCCACCATGGACTAAAGAGAAAGCCTTCTCACCAGTCTGCCAGCTTCAATTTTTATTCCTCTACAATTTGTCCTTCACACTATAACCAGAGAAATCTTTTAAAAATGTAACTCATATCAAGTTACTATTTTGTTAAATCCCTTTGGTAGATAGCCTCCTACCACATTCAGAATAAAGTCTAAATTCCTTCCAGTGGTCTACAGACCCATCACCATCTGCAACTCTGCACCTTGTTCAGTCTACTTTAGCCACACCAGCGTTCTTGCTATTCCTCATATACCAATCCGGTCCTGTCTAGGCCTTTGTGCTTGCTGTTCCCTCTGTCTTCAACACTGTTCCTCAAATCTTCACATGACTCATTTTCTCATTTGATTCATGCCTCTTCTCTAAATAAGCTCTTCAGAAGATGCTTCCTGACTACTTTATTTGAAGTAAAACCCATCCACCTCTATTCCTTTAGCCTTACTTTGTGCCCCCATAACATCTATTCCTACCCGTCATTATATTAGTTTGCTTATTGTCAGTATCTTAAATTAGAATGAGCACACCTTGAAGACATAAATTTTGTCTTGTTCACTACTGTATCTCTGCAAATGAAAGCTGCTTGACCCATTGTCAGCATTTAATAATATTTGTGAAAAAAATGAATGAATCTTGACCTCGGTATTATAAATTTTATACATTTTCTTTTTCAGAAAACCTGAAGGTTAGCTTTGACACACTTAAGAAGACAAGATGGTGTTTCCCCTCAGTTATTTGTCATAATTATTGGACCTGATTCTCTGAGGTTTTTCCAAGTCACCATTGTCTTCAGAGAATTGTGAGTAACCTAGAACAAAAGTTTCCACAAGATCATCTGGTCTAGTCCTTGACTTAAGGGACATGCACTGTTGAGTTGACATCTTTAACCTACAGTTGTAGTTCTCATCTGATTTTATCTGTATTACTTTTCTTTCTGATGGAAACTTGCTAACTCCCCATTGTCTCCTTCCCCCTCACCATGATTTCTCTCAACGGGAGTTGACCCCATTAGCAGATGTGGATTGAAGTTATTTGCCCATGACAATTAACACCTTCTTGAATTTTCATATGTGTCTGGGTCCACCTGCTTAAAGTACTGTTCTTCTTCTAAAGAGACAGTTAAAATGCTTTGATTTTTCACCAAAAGATGATTTTCACCCAACTTTTTGGAACTCAAAATCGAATAACTTCCTTAAGGAGAAAGTGGTCTATTCCTTGCCTTAAGAGGAAGGTAAATAACCTCCCTTAGGCTTCCCTCCATTTCCATACTCCTATGAAAACCAATGTTAACAGTTGGTGCGTACCCCCTTAATGACTTTTCCCATGCTTATACAAGAGTACAGAAACAGAGCTGTCATCCGATTAATTTGATAAAAGTTGGTATCATCCTATACACGATTCCAACTTGCTTTTCTCACTTAACATGATCTTATGACCTTATAAGCTCTCTAGTGACAAGAGTTCCTTCACTGTCTTTAAAAGTAGCAAAAGATTCTGTAGCTCAAATATTGCCATAGTTTATTCACTCATCTTCCCCCTGAAGGTCAAAATTTTGCCTTCTATGTGATCATTGTTGGTTGACAAGCACCATTCCATGACTATTGTCCTACCAAGCATTTTGGATAACTTGATTTCCTGCTATTTCGGCAGAAACTTCAACTCTTTATCAGAAAGTGGAGATTTGCTTGAAAAGCTTTTACGTGATTTTCCTAATACCACCCCTCTTCCCTTGCCATTGATCTCATGAAATAAAGTGGTTAGAAAATGGGAGGTGGTGTGGTGTGTTTAATGAGCTAAAAGACTTTGCATGTGTTTGTGAGCAGAAAATAGGCACACTGGAAAAGCCGTGTTCTCCGTGACTGGGGGCTGAATTCCAGTTTCCTATCTAATTAACTGTGTGATCTTGGTTGTCACTTGCCCTTTAATGAGCCTTAAGTTCTTTCACACTTAATTAGGAAGTTGGGTAAGATAAAGATTCTCAATCCAGTGAATCCTTGTCCTTGGAGTAGGAAGCAGCTGAGGGTTCTCCAGGCTATGTGAAATAGGGAGCATGTTTCTACAATATGTGATTTAAAACTTTTCTCTATTTAAACATTTAGGGACATTTTATGGATTAAATGAAGAATCTATATGAATAAGATCAAGACATGGGACCTCAAAGAAAATCACTAGCTGTATGGGCTGTTGTGGGGATTGCACTTTCCTCTCATCATTATTTACAAATCAAAGCCTAGGGCAGGAACACCCTATCAGGTCCCCTCCAGCTCTTAAAATGGTGAGGACAGGACAGTATTCATTCCACGTGCACTTGACTTGGAATTTAGGCAGTGGCTAAGTTTCTGAAAAGTGGTGAGAAATTTAAAATGCCCAAGTAAATGAGTATATTTTAGTGGGTTAGACCTCCAAAATCAATCATGCCTCTTTTTTTCCCATATTGTATTAATTAGAATAATTCATTTATTTAACAGATATTTGTTGAGTGTCAGCTTAAGGAGGAGAGAAGGAGGCAAGGTGCGTGAGAGTCAAGAGTGAGCACCTGAGGCCTGAGAAGGAAGTGTGCTTGGAGGCCAGTGCACCTGCAGGGGGGCAGGGAGGGGAGTAGGAAATGTTGCTGGATAGGAACCAGGTTCTGCCTGGGCCACACCCCAGACCAATTCGAACCTAACTGGTTGGGGTAGCGCAAGCATATGTATTATTTAAATTTCCCTCGATGATTTGGATGCCCAGTGGGAGCTGAGAATCACTGATGTGGGGCCTTGTTGGCTTTTACTCTGAGTGATGTGGAAAGCCATCAGTGAGGTTTTAAAAAATTTTTTTATTGTGGCAAAATATAATATAAAATTTACCATGTTAACCATTTTTAAGTATACAATTCAGTGGTATTAAATATATTCACAGTATTATGAAGCCATCACCACCATCCAACTCTATAACTCTTTTCATATTGAAAAACTGAAATTCTGTATCCATTAAAAAATAACCCCTCATTCTTTTCCCCCTCTCAAGCCCCTGGCAACCATCGTTGTCCTTTCTGTTTCTATGAGTCTGACTACATATCTCATATAAGTGGAATCATACAGTATTTGTCTTTTTGTGACTGGCTTATTTCACTTAGCATAATGTCCTCAAAGTTCAGTCATGTAGCACATGTCAGAATTTCCTGCCTTTGTAAGGGCAAATAATATTCCACTGTATGTGTAGACTTCAATTTACTTATCCATTCATCTGTCCATGGATACTTGGGTTGCCTCCATGTTTTAGTGATTGTGAATAATGCTGCTGTGAATATGGGTACATGTGGATCTACAGACTCTGCTTTCAATGATTTGGGGCATATAATTAGAAGTAGAATTACTGGATCATATGGTGATTCTATTTCTAATTTTTGAGGAATTGCCATAGCGACCCGAACCATTTTAGCTTCCACCGATGGCACACAGTTCTCCACATTTTCACCAATATTTGTTATTTTCTGGGTTTTTTTTATAGTTACAATTCTAATGAGTATTCTAATGAGTCATTATGGTTTTGATTTGCATTTCCTTAATGACTAGTGATGCTGAGCATCTTTTCAAATGCTTATTGGTCATTTGCATATCTTCTTTGGAAAAATATCTATTCAAGTACTTTGCCCATTTTTTAATAGGGTTGTTTGCTTTTTGTTGTTGAGTTTTAGGGTTCTCTGTATATTCTGGTTGTCAATCCCTTATTACATATATAATTTGCAAATATTTTCTCCCATTCTGTGGGGTGTCTTTCTACTCTGATGATAGTGTCTTTTGACGTACAACATTTTTAAGTTTTCATGAAGTCTAATTTGTCTAGGTTTTTCTTTCATTGCCTGTGCCTTTGGTGTCATATCTAAGAAATCATAACCAAATTCAATGTCATGAAGTTTTGATGTATTTTTTCTTCTAAGAATTTTATAGTTTTAGGTCTTCCATTTAAGTCTTTGGTCAATTTTGGGTTACTTTTAGTATATGGTGTTAGATAAAGGTCTAACTTCATTTTTTTTTTTTTTGTATGTGGATATGCAGTTTTCCCAGCATCATTTGTTGAAAAGCTTGTCTTTTCTTCATTAAATGGTCTTTGCACTCTTTTTTTTTTTTAAGATTTTATTTATTTCTTTGACAGAGAGAGACAGTGAGAGAGGGAACACAAGCAGGAGGGAGCTGGAGAGGAAAAAAAAGCAGACTTCTTGCTGAGCAGGGAGCCTGACACGAGGCTCGATCCCAGGACACTGAGATCATGACCTGAGCCGAAGGCAGACGCTTAATGACTGAGCCACCCAGGTGCCCCTGGTCTTTGCGCTCTTATCAGGAATCATTTGGCCATACATGTGAGGGTTTCTTTCTGGGCTGTCTTTTCTATTCCATTGGTCCATATATCTGTCTTTATGCAAATACTACATTGTTTTGATTACTGTAGCTTTGTAGTAAGTTTTGAAAACAGTTAAGCGTGAGTCCTTCAGCTTTTTTCTTCTTTTTCAAAATTGTTTTGGCTATTCAGGGTCTCTTGAGATTCCATATGAATTTCAGGATGAGTTTTTCTATTTTTGCAAAAAAAGTCACTGGGCTTTTGATAGAGATTTTTTGAATCTATAGATTATTTTGGGTAGTATTGACACCTTAATAATATTAAGTCTTCCAATCCACGAACATGGAATCAGTTTCCATTTATTTATCTTCTGTAATTCCTTTTAGCCATGCACTGTAGTGCCCTTATACAAGTCTTTCATCTCCTTAGTTAACTCCTAATTATTTTATTCTTTTTAATGCTATTGTAAATGGAATTATTTTGGTAATTTCCTTTCCAGATTGTTCATTGTTAGTGTATAGAAATGTAACTAATTTTTGTATGTTGATGTATCCTGCTACTTTGCTGAATTTATTAGTTCTATCAGTTTATGTGTTGTGGTGTGTGTGTGTGTGTCTAATCTTAGGTTTTTTTCCAGATAAGATTATATCATCTGTGGACAGAGATAATTTTACTTCTTCCTTTATGATTTGGATGCCTTTTCTTTTTCTTTTTTGCCTTTCTCTAGCTAGAACTTCTAGTACTATGTTGAACAGAATGGCAAAAGCAAACGGTCTTATTTTGTTCTTTATCTTAGAGAAAAAACTGTCTTTCACCATTGAGTATGATGTTTTCTGTGAGTTTTTTTATATAGAGCTTTTATTATGTTGAGGTAGTTTTCTTCTGTTCCTAGTTTGTTAAGTATTTTTTATTATTTTGCGAAATGTTTTTCTGCATCAATCGAGATTATTGTCTTTCTTCCTCCCTCCCCCACTCCCTCTCTTCCTTCCTTCCTTTCTTTCTGTTAATGTCATTTATTACATTGATTGATTTTTGTGTGTTGAACCATCCTTGCATTCCAGGAATAAGTCCCACTTGGTCATGGTGTATAATCCTTTTAATTTGCTGCTGAATTCAGTTTGCTAGTAATTTTTTGAAGATTTTTCTGTCAATGTACATTGGGATATTAGTCTAGTTTTTTCTTGTGGTATCTTTGTCTGGCTTTGGAATCAGAATAATGGTGGCCTCATAGAATAAATTTGGAAGTGTACCCTCCTCTTCAATTATTTTTGGTAAAGTTTGACAGGAATTAGTATAGTTCTTCCTTAAATGTTCAGTAGGATTCACCAGTGAAGCTATCAGGTCTGGGGCTTCTATTTGTAGGGAGATTTTTGATGACTGATTCAATCTCCTTACTAATTATAGGTTTATTCTTTTCCTATTTATGATTTGATTTCGTTAGATTTTGTGTTTCTAGGAATTTGTCCATTTCATCTATGTTATCCAGGTTTTTGATATACAATTATTTGCTGTTCTCTTTTTATCCCACTGTGCCTAAACTATTTTTGTTTTATATATTTTTTAAATTCAATTTAGTTAACATGTACTGTATTATTAGTTTCAGGGATGGAATAGAATTTAGTGATTCTTCTTTTTATTTTTGTAGCATTGGGAATGATGTCCTATTTTCATTTCTGACTGTAGTAATTTGAATCTTTTCTCTTGTTTTCTTAGTTCATCTATCCATCTAACTAAAGGTTTGTCAATTTTATTGATATTTTCCAAGAACCAGCTTTTGGTTACAATGGTATTCCATATTGTTTCTCTATTCTCTATTTCTTATATCTCTGCACTAGTCTTTATTATTGTCTTCCTTGTGTAGCTTTGGGTTTTGTTTGTTCTTCTTTTTCTGGTTCCTTAAGCTATAAAGTTAGATTATGGATTGAGACCTTTCTTGTTTTTTTACTGTAAGATTTTAAAATAAAGCTATAAATTTCCCCTTTAACACTGCTTTTGCTGTGCCCCATACATTTTGGTATGTTATGTTTGCATTTTCTTTGTAATTTCCTCTTTGATCCATTGGTTTTTAAGAATGTTTTCAATTTCCACAAATTTGTGAATCTTCCAGTTTATTTCTGTTTCACTTCAAACTTCATCTCAACGTGGTTAGAGAAGATATGTTGTATAATATCTGTCTTTTTAAAGCTATTGAGATTTCATGTGTGGCTTAATATATGGCCTATCCTGGAAAATGTACCATGTGACGTTGAGAAGCATGTTTATAGCATTCTATATATGCCTGATAGATCTACTTGGTTTATTGTGTTAAGTCCTCTATTTCCTTATTTATCTTCTATCTGATTGTTCTGTCCATTATTGTGAATAGGATATTTAAGTCTCCAAGTATTATTATGTTATTTCTCCCTTCAGTTCTTTCAGATTTTACTTCATGTATTTTGCTAATCCTTTATTAGGTACATAAATGTTTTAATTGTTATATCTTGCTACATTGAACCTTTTATTAATATATAATGTCATTCTTTCCCTCTTGAAATATTTTTTGATTTAAGGACTATTTTGTGTGACATTAATATAATCACCCCTACTGTCTTTTGGTTACTCTTTGCGTGGAATATCTTTTTCCAACCCCTCACTTTCAATCTAGTTGTGGCTTTGGATCCAAAGTGAGCTCCTTGTAGACAACATGTAGTTGGATCATATGTTTTTATTCATTATGCCAATCTCTTTTCTGATGGGAGAGTTATTTACATTTAAAGTAATTACTGATAAAGAGGGCCCTACTTCTGTTCTTTGGTTTCTATATGCGTTATAGCTTTTTTGTTCCTCATTTCCTGCATTACTGCCTTCTTTGGCATTTAGTTGATTTTTTTTTATTGTGAAACATTTAAATTCTTTTCTCATTTCTTCTTGTGCATATTCATAGCTATTTTCTTTTTGGCTATCATAGGGATCACATTTAATATCCTAAAGTTATTACACTCCAATTTGAATTTATACCAGCTTAACTTCAAGAATCGTTCTTAAGTAATAGTATAATATTTTTAACATACAAAACCTGCTCCTTTACAGCTCTGTTCCCACCCCTTTCAGTTGTTAATGTCACAAAATTACATCTTTATACATTGTGTGCTCAAAAACATAATTTAATAATTCTTTTATATTCATTAGTCCTTAAAATTATGTAGGGAGCAACAAACCAAAGCTACAGTGATATTTGCTTTTAGACTATTAATTTTTAAAACATATTTTAGTCTCTTAAATCCTGAAAACAAAAAAAAATGGAGTTATAAACCATTGCTACAATAATACTAGTTTTTATAACTGCCCACGTATTTGATATTATTGAGATCTTTATTTCTTCATATTTCTTCTAGTTACTTGTAGTGTCTTTTCATTTCACCATGCAGGATTCCCTTGAGCATTTGTTGCAGGGCAGGTCTAGTGGTCATGACTCCCTCAGCTTTTATTTATCTGGGATTATCTTAATTTCCCCCTCACTCCTGAAGGACAATTTTGCTAGATAAAGGATTTTTGGTTACAGCTTTTTATTTTGAGCACCTCAAATCTATCAGCCCACTGCTTTCTGGCCTCCAAAATTTCTGGTGAGAAATTTGCTAATTATTTTATTCCCTCATGAGGAATTGTCACTTGTATGTGACAAATTGTTTCTCTCTTTCTGCTTTTAAGATTCTTTTTTTTGGTCTTTGTCTATTGAAAGTTTGATTATAATATGTCTCAGTGTGGATTTCTTTGAGTTCATTTTACTTGGAGTTCATTAAGCTTTTTGATTGTTTATATTCATGTCTTTTGTCAAATTTGGAAAGTGTTCAGCCTTTGTATATTCAAATACTTTTTCTGCCTCTATCTTCTCCTTCTGGGACTCCCACAATGCATATATGTTGGTCCACGTGATGGTATCCCACAGGCCTCTAGGCTCTGTTCACTTTTCTTCAACCTGTTTTCTTTCTGTTCCTCAGACTCAACAATTTCCATTGTCCTATCTTCATGCCCACAATTTCTTCTGCCTACTTAAATCTGCCTTTGAATCCCTTTTCATATCCCTTAGTGTACTGTTGAGCTCCAGAATTTCTTTTTGGATTTTCTTTTCTTTTGGTTTTTTGTCTCTTTATTGATATTTCCATTTTGTTCACACATCATTTTCTTGACTTTCTCCATATCTTCCAGAGTTCCAAAATAGTTACTTCAGGCAGGTTTCTGCTAGTGTAATTGTTGTCTAGATGAGGAGACAGGTTCCTGGTGCTTCCTACTGCACCATTTCCCCCAAATCCTTTCCCACTGGTGAGCTTCTCAACAGAATTCCCCTATGTCTGTGGATCACTCTGAATGCTGTACTGAGAACTAGCCCCAGGGAGGCTGGATAGGTTTGGGGAAAACTGATTGGAGGGTACTCCAACAATCCAGGTGAGATATAATCATGCTTGATCACCATAGTGTTGTAATGGTGATAAATATTGGAATCTGAATACAGTTTGAAGGCAGAGCTGCCAAGATTTACTGCTGAATGGGAGATGAAAGTTTATGGGAAAACAAGTGAATATAGAAAATGCCTATTATTGAAATGAATAAAATAGTCACTGAATTGTCCCAAGAAGCCACAAAGAACATTAGCTTTTGACCATTAGCTGTGACATTCCCTGTCTTCTTTGTTTTTGTTGTTGCTGTTTTTGTTTTTAAGTAGGTTCCATGCCCAGTGTGGAGCCCAACGTGGGGCCTGAACTCACGACCCTGAGATCAAGACCTGAGCTGAGATCAAGAGTTGGACGCCCAACTTACTGAGCCACCCAGGCACCAGCCCCCCCAACCTTCTTCTTTATAATGACAATTCTTACCGCCATTTTTGGCCATGGCCCCCGGCATCGCACATTCAGCCCTTTCTCTCCACTGAGCTGCACTGTCATGACTTGATATTACCATGGATGAAGCCTATGACTACCCTTTTCAGTGGGCCTGAAAACTTCTATTTTGGTTTCAAAGATGAAAGTCATTTGCTGCTTTTCAACTGAAGGCATCCCAGAGATGATAGCTGATGTTATTGCCATAATAGCTTTATGTGGATACACACAAAACCACCAGGAAGAATAAGTATAGCCTATTGGTAGCTCTCCTGAACTACTCTGCTGCTAGCATCAGCCCCTCAAAAATTTTAGCAAGTGTTTTTAATTGTATTACTATGAAATTAGTATGTCTTTCCAAAAAGGATTTGGCCTTTTTTTAAAATTTAAATTCAATTGATTGACATATAATGTATTATTTGTTTCAGGGGTATAGGTCTGGGATTCATCAGTCTTATATAATACCGTGTGCTCATTACAATACATACTCTTAAAGGCTGTAATATGTGACAGTGAACACATCACTAATCTGCTTTTCCAATCTCTGGTACTCCCTACTGGGGCTGGTGAGGAGGGGGACATTCATCCTTGAGAACCAGAAAATACCTTTGAGATCCTTCAGATCAATGAAAATCATTAGGATGTTGTAGGAGGTGGGGGCATTAAAATCCCTTATATGCAGCAGATATTTTAGGGGATGTAGTTATAATTAATCTTGTCTTCAGACTCCTAAAAGTGAAGCTTAGTCAACAGTATGAATCATGGAACCCTCTCATTGGTAAGCCCCCTTTCAAGGGTGTTAAATGTCTCACTTGGCACTCTGTTTTATTTAGCTAACTTTGCAGCCTATTTTAACACGTGGAACCTCCTGAAACATGAGCCAGAGAGCCTACGAATCTAGCTCTCTTTCGTTCTGGTCTGTCACTTTGGTGTTAGCATTTTCCTCACTCTTGTTTCCAGTTTGAGTTATGAAACCATTTCAGTTCAGTTTTAATAACCTCCCTGGCATGGCAAGCTCTACGAGAGCTGCCAAACTTAATACATTGACTCCCTGTGAAGAGGGCAGCAGTTTTGGCCGTGGGGGACGGGAGGTGGATTTTCTATAAACGCATCCGTTTTCCATTACAGCCCTTTCTGATTTGGTAGCAGACTGCCAGGTGCAGCTGGTTTCCTCTTCTATACACAATCACTTTTGACTTTGGTTTCTGAATTTCCTTGTCTCCTGACTCACCCGTGATCCTCTGACTAAATAAACTACCTCGTGATCTATCTTCCTGCCTGAGGAATAGGTCCCAGGGCTCAGCAGCTATGAGAGGGCTAGCTTTGCCCTGCAGGACAAAAGTCTGGCCACTGACCTCCATGTGTGTTTGTGGAGGCATTCATGACCACCACAGGGAAACAGCTGCTCTGGTGCAGAGAGGGCTATCTTTCTGGAATGAAAGCAAGATTCTATTCTACAGATGGATTTGCACACGAGCTTCAAGCAAAACTCTCTAAAGTGGCAAAATTCTCTGAAGGTGGCAAAACTCTCTAAACTTGCCCCGGTGAGAACTCCCCCCTCCCCCACACAAGCCACTCCTGTGCCACAAAACAAAGGAGTCCAGGTCTCCACCGTTCAGTCTCATG
Source organism: Zalophus californianus (assembly GCF_009762305.2). NCBI lineage: Eukaryota > Metazoa > Chordata > Mammalia > Carnivora > Otariidae > Zalophus > Zalophus californianus. The sequence goes on from NC_045597.1 coordinate 60,305,941, forward strand.
CTTTCCTTAGAATCTGTGTTTATTTATTTAAGGCACAGACACTTTCATCTCACTGAACAAAGGGCATGGAAATTTTCATTTTTAATGAAGTGTTCAATAAACCATAGATTTCATGGGCTTGTTTACAATATAGAGATGCTTTGATTTAAGCCAACAAAATGCATGAAATTCCACATTTATAAACAAATAGAAAAGTTAAGGCAGTATACAATTACTTGCTTTACAAGAAGAGTGGCCATAATAAATTTTAAATAGCTATCCTCTCGTAGGGCAATAATACACTATCAGTTTCTATTCAAATAAGGGAGGCTATTCTTATAACAAGAAGAATTAGTAGAAAAATAGATTAGGGACAGAGTCAAAAGGCTGCCCGAAACAGGTGTACAAATTCCCATTTGAGAATGTGGACCCCTGTAATTCCCTTGGGAACCTCAGCTTAATTTTACTCAGGTTCCACTAGAATTCTCTAGGGGAATTAAATGGTGGGGATTAGCAGGTAAAATTTCCTCAGGTTTTTTTTTTAATAAAGATTTTATTTATTTATTTGAGAGAGAGAGAATGAGAGATAGAGAGTACGAGAGGGAAGAGGGTCAGAGGGAGAAGCAGACTCCCTGCTGAGCAGGGAGCCCGATGCGGGACTCGATCCCTGGACTCCAGGATCATGACCTGAGCCGAAGGCAGTCGCTTAACCAACTGAGCCACCCAGGCACCCAAAATTTCCTCAGGTTTTAGCTATTTCTTATGACTCGTGCGTTTGTGGCCTCTGGAAGTAGAGTCCTCAGAGCAAAAGTCTCAGAGATTGCAAACTCACGGTGTGGAGAGAAGGCAGACATCTAGGCGTCTCATCACTTAGCAGTTCTAAATCTTTATTTATGCGGTCATATGTGGTGGGCAGTACCCCCTGAATGACTTAGTCCCATGGGCATAGACTACAGGCTGTGGCATCCATAAAACAGACCATAAGTGAGGTGCAGCTCTGCAGGTAGTGGCTGAAACCCCATCACCTTATCCCCTCCTCGGGAAGGTGCCCTAGGACACATGTGAACAAAAGAGGTATTATTATAGGGAAAACTTGGAATGGACTCTTCCTGTTTTTAAGTTTATTATCTAAAAATTTTAGTATCCTCTCACTCTTTTTATTGACAGTTTGCTTGTTATAACCACCCCCCGCCCCCACCCCGAGATCTGCTGGTGCAACTTCACTGCAAGCCTAAGGAGCATGCAGAGTTCAAGTAGACAGGGGCAGCCTTCCTTCTGGACATTCCAGTCCTGACAAACTTCCTAAGGGCTGGAGCTATACAAGGAAGCGTGAGGGGAAGGCTCAAGCGGATTTGAAAACACCCCTCTCATGCCTTTGAGCTAGATCCTTTGCTTTAGGCTCCCTCACGCAGGCAGATGCCCATCACTCTGACCCTGCCAACTGTTTTTGTTTTGTTTTGTTTTTTTAACTTTTTTTTTTTTTTTTGGCCAATGGTTTCCAAAGCACAGGGCTTTTCATACTTTTGAAACATCACAGAACCTTCTAATTAGCAATCCCTGGCCATGAGGAGTTGCAGCTTGTTGTGTGTATCCCAAAATAGCTAGGCTTTTTCAAGTTTTTTAAAACCCAAAGTTTGCTTCAGAGACACAGCCTTAATTTATTTGTACCAAGTTAAATGAGCACAAATTCTTTTGTAATATTGAGAATTATTTTTAAATTTACTAAAAATATTCACCAAACTATTCTGTTTTTCCTTATGGGAAAAAGAAAATATTATAGCAACAAAAAGGGGCCTTAAAAAATGAAAATAAAATTGCTGTTATTCCAACTTTCTTCCTTCCCATCCCCCCTTCCCCTGAGGCCACCTTCAGAATTCCAGTTTTTTGAAGGGAAACCATTCTGGAACTTGGGTAGGGTGTTAGATTGGCTGCTTTGATTCTGCAAGGCTATGTGTCTGCTAAAACAAAGGGAAAGGGAGAACACTTTGCTATCCAGAGAATGTTCTTCTGAAAGAAGAGTCACTGGGGAGAACAGGGGTTTCCCAATCTGGCTCTGCAGAGTCCCTTGGCAGGGCAGTGAAAAGTAGGGAACAGGAGGGGAGGTACTATGGACTGAATGCTTATTTCCCCCTTCCCCCTCCCAATTCATATGTTGAAGCACTAACCGCCGCCAAAGTGATGGTATTTGGAGGTGGAGCCTTTGGAGTTAATTAGGATTTGATTCAGTCATGAGGATGGAGCCCCCCCGCCATGATGCAATTAGTGTCCTTGAAAGAAGAAGAGATCAGAGCCCTTTCTTTCTCTCCACCAGATACAGCAGGAAGGCAGATGTGTTAAAACCAGGGAGGTGGGTTCTCACTAGACAATGAATCTGCTGGCACCCTGATCTTGGGCTTCCGCGCCTCCAGAACAGTGAGGAATGAGTGTTTGTTGTTTAAACTACCTATGGTAGTGTGTGGTAGTAGCCTGAGCTAAGACAGGAGAGAAGGCTGAGTGGGGCAAATTCAGGTTCCTTCCTCCACCTAGACAATCTCCACTTTCGGGAAACAAGAAGTTATGTCCTTTTATTCAAACTATGCGTGTGTCTGTATAGATATTCCCCAGGCTTATTATTCGATATCAGTGCTCTGCTGTTGTTTAATGCCAAGTACAATTTAATATTTTTGGGAAAAAGGATTATATTCTAAGAAATTGCCAAAATGTCCTGTCTCCTAATATTACTGTTATCACAGAGGAAAGAACAGAGAAACAACTGGATTTAAAAAAAGATTACACGTAATGAAAAACAATAATTCTATCTTCTCCTTCTTTTTCTTTGTCTTCCTCGTCCTCTTTTTGGTATGGGCAATTGCACTTGCTATTGTGAAACCAAATGATATATACCTCCAGGAACTCTTCCAGAAAGAGCTACTCCGTAAGAGGAAATTCATCATGAGTGCATTCAGAAATTGCAGCTCTGGTATGTTTTTTTGGATGACCTGATGCAAAGGATCATCCATAGCCATGAAATCTCAAGAACAGAGAATTCAATGAGTGTATTTAGAAACGTGTCATCCTCTCCTGCCAAAGAATCTCCCCGTCCATGAATGGCATCTGAGTCCTTGATTTGAGTAATTGCTTCTCCTAATCAAACAAAACTCAAGCTAACAGATCTGTGTGTCTTATCAGTACAGACCATCCTATAATAGATGGAGAGGTATTTTTGTTAGTGATACCCATCAGTGTCTTTCGAGTAGCTAAATAGGATAGCATGTAATCATAAATGCAGATTATAATGGCATGCAGTATTACCATTTTGAAAAGAGGAAAATAAACTAGGGAACTCCCTTCTGTGTATTAGACATTGTACAAAGCAAAATCTATCATGGTCTGAATGCCTCAAAGTGCATATAATCTACTAACTGAGGAGACCTGGCTTTTATCATAAAAAGGTATCTTATAATAGAAAACTATGCCCAATACTCTGTTGTTTCTGGTGATTATGAGAGACACTGGCACGGAGAGGTTAAGGGATGGGGTGGTGGAAGGACCATGGGCTTAGGAATTTGATGTACCCAGATTGAAATCCCAACTCTTAACAGAGCCGCCTGTGCAATCTGTGAAGCCGCTTTGAGTCCTGTTTTCCCCCTTCATAAAATGAGAACAAAACTATCCAGTTCACAAGGCCAAATGTGATATGGAAATCATCTTGCATACGCATGCCTGGCCCACAGCAGACACTCATATATATTGGGTTTCTTCTTGCCTTCTTTTCTCTGTTCAAGACTGTTCAAGAAAGAATGTATTAACTTAACTGGTGGTTAAGGGAAGGGATTCAATTAGGTCTCCTTTTGGATGTTTTTCTGCATGGTGCAAAATGCAAGGCCTGGACCTGGAGAAATGCTACAGGTGAGCTTCCCATCTTCAGATTCTGCTGAAATGCATGTAGGGCCCGGGCATTACCCTGCCCAGTAATGGCACTGCCCATCAGCAGTGATGAGACCTTTAGCTGAAGAAGCTTTTAGAAAGCTTTTGAGTTTCATTTCTTTTGGAGATAAAGTAGGGAAAAATCCGTTTTCTTGGAAATTCTTGCAATCTGGTGAGCATTTTGAAAATTGACGGAAGCACTGAAATTGGCTTGGAATTATCAAGCAGACTACTCTGCTTTATATATTAGGCTTCCTGATGAGATTTCATTGAAGAAAGATTTCCATGGCATCAAAGAATTTGTCAACCACTGTCCTAGTACAGGAAAGCCATAGTCTGAGAATGAAGAACCCTATACTAGACTGAGTTGTCATTCACTTGCTGTGGGACATTCTACTGCTGTGAATCACTTTCCTCAGAATTAGAATGGGGAAAGATAATGTATTCGGGGCATGATAGGAGATTTTTAAAAGCCTAAAGCAGTGCATACATCATAGAGAACCTCTTAACACCCCAAGTTCACTTCCTCCTCAATAAAAGTTTGGCTGTTTAAATTATCCCAATATCATAAGTGGCTTGATGATATCTCAAATTACAGCTGAAATTAGTTAGTTCGGTATGGACGAAACAGAACATCTTTTTGTTTGCTTATGCTTTTTAAATATTAGGCATTAAGAAGTTTCAAGTTCTTGAAGTTAAAGAAAAGACATTTATTTTTGCATAAACTTGTTTCCCCGTCAATTCCAAAAGCTATTTTCATTAACCAAATCCCAAGAATAACTAGAAAAAAATTTCCCCCTATTGCAACTAATCAGTGTTTCCTGTGAGTTCATCAATCCAATTCAATTGAAGGCCAAAACCAACTGTTTAATTAGAGTATGTGGGACACTGTGTCTATTTGCACCAGCTTTTCTAGCACACAATGTGTAAACATTAGACAAGACAGGCATTGCACACTTATACCGTGAAAACAAATACCTAAATATCTTCACAACAAGAAATGTTTGCCAGAGCAGTGCTGTATAATTAAATCAGGATGCTCGTGAGCATTTATAAGAGCATTGAGCAGTAAACATAAATATTTGACTACTTAATACATGTAAATGTAATATGAAATATAAGTAACACTGATTTGAAAGCTGACATTAATTGCCAATAGACACTTGACTGTAAGCTATTAATTTACCATAACTTCTGAGAGTCCTGTTTAAAAATCCAGTAATCCAAAGAGTTGTAACCTATTACACTCAGTTTAGAAAAAGTAAATAGTGACCATTTTCATTCTAAGCTTTTGTCTTGCTCCTGATGCACAGCGCTTATGACATGCAATCATAGCATGAAATACCTTTCCTATTTTTGAAAACGGGTTGGTAGAATACAGTTTTTAATAGGTTTCTATAGAAGCCAGATTTGAAGCTGAAAGGAGTCGGAAGTTTCAGTTACGAGCTTGTTATAAAGATACAGTTTTATGACATTTATATTTTTATTGAAAGGAGGATTTGGTTCAGGAAAAATTTTCAACCACTTGGGCTGAAGAATCCAGTCATAGGCGTCTCTACAATGGTTTTCAGTCTCTGTTGGGAAGAGGAGATACAGAAAAAGGAAATTCCTTCAGTCCCCCCTTCCTGCCCCAGCTCATCGAGTATGAGGAGGGGTACTCTGCCCCCTGGGGACCTGGGGACCTCCTCAATGTTCTCATTACAGAAGTAGTCATTAATTTGATTGGCCTGAGTTTGCAATTTATCAGACCACATTCGGCGGGGGGCAGGGCTGCAAATGGGCCACTCTCCTGCTGTTCCACCTGTGCCCCAGTGGGTCATTAGCCTCAGAGTGTGCCCTGCAGGAGCCGGTGGAGTTCCTTTCTCCCTCTCTCTGTGGGACGCCTCAACACACAGAATCCAAGACTCAGATTCAAGGTAGGAAGCCTCACATTTACCTTTGGTTCTAAGTCAGCTTTTCCTATCCAGTTTACCTGAAATCTTGCCTTTTCCAGTTTTCAGCTACTTACCTAGATTAATAAGTTGTTTCATTTGTCTGATTATCACCATTGTCTCTGTCAGAACCTGAGTGGGGAAGAGGCAAGAAATAGGGAGTATTTTGGGGAGAAGGGACATAGAGGTACTTGGAAGGAGTCTTCGTTAGTTCTCAGAGTAAAGAAATATGCAGAAACAAGACCAAAGCATGCCGAGGGCTGTCCTGGAAGGATATTTTCTCTTCCTGCATCCTGTCTCTCCTGCTGTAGCCACCTGCTGCTGTGGGAATGAGAACTTTCTGGAGGTGACAGTTGGCCGAATCAGAGCTGCATCTGGTGCCTGAACCGTTAGGCACTCAGAGACAAAAGTGACCAGGGAATGAATAACTGGGAAAGAAAAACTGAATGCAGTACTTTGTTTTTCAAATTAACACTTCCAATTTGACGTGTAAATGTACATTCATATGTGGAAAACAGAGAAAAGCATTAAACGGGAAACAAATATCTGCATCCTACCAAGCAGGAATGGTGATAGGAATGGCGATCTCTACTTCTGTTTCTGAGCCCCCTTCGGCCACCTCGAAGGTGTTGGCTGCCCCACCTGGTTCTGCTTAGACTCAGCTGCTGGTTGGAGTACAGGTGTTAAAGACCTCATTAGCACAATTTTGCTACTCACTCGGAGAACTAAATACTCTCCAGTGACTCAAGTTTTCCCAGCACAAGCCGTGTGTCCAGCCAGTGAGTTGGGAGTTCTGGAAGTTTGTGTATTCTGGCTGCTCTCCTCTTGGGATGTTCTGATTTGCCTTTCAAAAAGGATGCAGATAAGTGCCCTGTGCTGAGCCCGGCTGTTCCTGATTTCCTCACACCAGGTTACTTCCACACAGCATCTCACCTGTTCCGTTGTCTTTGTGGGGCAGGGCGTTACTATCATTCTTTATCCTTTCTTGCACTGAAGGTAGAAAGACAAGAAGCCATGGATTAAGTCTTCACAGCTTATCCTAAATTGTCCAAGATTAGGTGACCACAGGATAGAGAGTTGTTCAACTTCTCATGTCCTGTTGCCGGCTGAAATGCTAGTGGAGGACAGTACTTTTATAATTGTTGAAGAGCAGGACCTAGAAAAGCCAGAATCTCAGGCATGGTTTGGGGCCCAACGTGCTCTAACATGTATTTGTCCACAGGTGTGGCAACAATGTTTCAGAAAATCAGGACAAGGTCTGAATAACTCAGTTCAAGTAACAGAGAAAAAAAGTAACTTTCCCCACAAATGTGTTTTCTCTCAACATTTTTGCAGTAAGTCACGTTAAGTCATATAGTTTCTTTCTGACCACTCCTTTTCTGTTTCTTCTCAGCCTCCTCCTCCTCCTCCTCGGCGGTGGTGTCTCCAAGGTCTGATATTTGATTCTTTGCCTTTCCCTTTTCAAACTCCCTCTCTGGGTCTTTCTGGTTCCCCTTAGCCTTAGTTGCCACTGCTCTGCTAAAGCTCCCTAGACCTTACCCTGCGCTCTCCTGAAACGCAACGTAGCGAAGCTAGTAAGAGTGTGCATTTTCAAGTCCCAGAGCTACACGTCCTTGCTGTGTGCCTCTGGGAAAGTTTTCCAGTCTCTGAGCCTCCATCTCCTCATTCATAGCGTGGGAGTGATGCATGAGACAGTGCCTCATGGCACTGTACAACGTCTGTACTTACAGTGTAAGTGAAGGTGTGCTGCTCAGGTATTATCTCAGGAATATTTGTTTATTAGAAAATGTCTTTATTTTGTTTTGATTAAAATCAATTTAAGTCTCCTGTATCTTTTGAAAAAGTAATATATGCACACGTAAAATTTTAAAATGTACCGATGAGGTAAGTCTTTCTTAACTTTTAACCCTCAGCCACCCTTCCAGAAACAACCACTTTTTCATGCCTCAGTCTTTCTAGCTGCTAAGATATTTTCTTGTATGGATATAGAACAATTTATTATCCACCTTACAGATTTCAGGTTAATTTCAATTCTTATTAAAGTTAATGGTGAACAGGTTTGAATATAACTGATGATAGATTCCTAGAATTGATTTCAGTGGGTCAAAGGATATATGCCTATTTTGTGGTTAGGTTATTTTGAGCTAGAATTCACATATAGTAAAATTAAGAGACTTCCACTGTGCCTGGTGATGTGTTGGAACCAGCTTGTAGCAGCTTGTGAAAGCTGATTGTGTAAAGGACTTTCGAAGTTAGTTGTTAAAAGCAGTCATTACCTGAAGTTAAATTACATAAGCCTAGAATTCAACACGTTATATTTTTAAAAAGGTAATAAGTACTAACTCACTGCTTCCCCCCCCAATTACTTTAGATTGCTCTGTTATCTGTGGTTGTGAAGTTGTTTCTGTTGTACCTGTCTGATAGGAATACCATATTTTCTTCCCAACATTATGTTCAGTATCCCCGCATCAGTAGCTTAAAACTGGCCATGGTAGGAATATTTATACTAGGGTAATTGGCAAGTGCTACATATCAGAAAGTTTTTATTTGGAAAGTTTGTTGTTAAATATTTTCCAGGGTACTATTATTTATACTCCTTTATATCAGTCCTTTCTCCAGCCCTCAGCCCCTGGCAATGATGGATCTGTTTCCTGCTCCTATAGTAACGCCTTTTTCTTTATCAAAGAAATACAAAATGCAGCCTTTTGAGTTTAGCTTCTTTTAACATAATGCATTTGGGATTCATCTATGTTGTGAAAATCCATAGTTTTTCTTTTTATTGCTGAGTAATATTCTATTGTATGGATGGATATACCACAGGCTGTTTAGCCATTCACCTGTTGATTGATGTTTGGTTGTTTCCAGTTTTTGGTGATTATGAATAAAGCCATTGTAAATATTAACATACAGATATTTATGTGAATATTAGTTTTCATTTGTCTTGGGTAAATATGTAGGCATGAGATTATTGGGTCATATGATAAATGTATGTTTTACTTTATAAAAAACTGTCAAACTCTTTTCCAAAGGGGCTGTACCATTTTGCATTCAGACAGGTAATGTATAAGATTTCTAGTTGCTCTGTAACATTGTTAACGTTCACTTTGGTCAGTTTTTAAGTGGTAGACATTCTAACAGGTGGATAGTGGCATTTCATTTTTGCCATGGGATTGTTGGTCTGCCATAACTTATTACATGGCTCTTCAAAGTGAAATTCTTTGCCTTAGTTTTTGAAGAAGATTTTCACAAAAAGCATAATTAATAAGTTGGCTGTTTATTTTCATTAAGAACTTTGAAGATGTTATTCTGTTGGTTTTTGCTTTCAGTTTTTCTCCTGACAAGTCAATAGTCTTATTATTGTTCCTTTGAGGGTAATATGTCATTTTTTTCTGTATCTATTTAAGAGTTTGTTTTGCCTTTGGTTTCTAGAAATTTTACTATGATGTGCTTTTGTGTGATTTGTGTGTGTGTGTGTGTGTGTGTGTGTGTGTGTTTATCCCATTTGGGGTTTGTTGAACTCGCATTAAAAAAAATTCACAGCTGTTATCTCTTCAAATATCACTTTCTTTTTTACCTATCAGATTCTAATTACCTGAATTTTAGAAATGTTAACCTTGTATTAGGTTCCTTGATCTATTTTATCTACTTCTGTCTCTCTACCCCTCCATTTAGATGTTTTACTGTATTTTTTACTATTTTGGCCTTACTGTTAAACCTATCTATGGTCTCTTAATTGCAGTTATTTTTCATTATCTCCAGTTTCATATTTGTTATAATCACCATTCCTTCTGAAATTCCCACTCTTGTTGTTTGATTTCTGAGATATATTAACCATGGTTATTAAAAAGCAGATAATTCCAGACATGGGCTTTATAATAGCTATCGTATGGATCTATTTATCTAGTCAGATATTTTTTTCTTTGTCTTCAGTCAAGATTTGTATTTTTTGTATGGTTTGTTGGTTTTGGTTGAGTGTTGAATCTTGTGTATAGGACACTGTGGAGATAATTTAAGTCTCTTGATAATATAACATTATCTTTCACCAGAGAGAATTTATTTTTCTTTTGAAAGGCAACTAGACTTGAATAAGACCACCTTAATCCAATCAGGGAATGAGATAATCAAATCTAGACTTCAGTTTTTATGAGGTCTGGTTCATTTCCAAGCCATACTTATTCCTAATGTGTAAATTTTGGGGGTCCCAAATGAAATCCAGGGGTGTATACCAAGTCCACTCCACCTTGGTGGGCTTTGAACTCTAATTTTCACCACCCTCTGTCCCCAGTCCTATGAAACTACTGAAAACTATTCCACTTCTCAATATCTCAGGCACTGATACTGACACCGGTAGCCCATTCTCCGAGGGAAACAATTGCCCCAAATGTCAAATCATGACTCTTGGCTTCCCCGCTTTTCTTGATCTTAGCCCTCCAAATGCTGACAGTCACAGTAGCTCTCAGATGTTCAAACAGATTTTTAAAATATTTTGTCTAATTTTCTGTTTTCTCAGTAGAAGTGTGGGCCCCAAACAGTCCAGATGTTTTTAGATACAGTACTCCATCGGTAGACCTAGAAAACTTCCCAGGTGATTCTAATGGGCAGCTGCAGTAACAAACCACATACATAGAGCATAAAGGGCATGCAGGAGTCTTCATGCATGGATTCCTTCAAACCTCTGTAGCCCAACATTCTACCATAGCCCTTTCTGCACCCAGTGGCCCCCCACCCCATGCCTTCCAGCCTGATGGAGCTACTTATGGTCTCTGAAGTGCCAGGCTATTGTGCTCTCTTTTATCTTCAACCCTTTGCATCTGCCACACTTCTCTGTCTGGCCCACACCTTTATTCATCCTTTATATCTCTTTTTAAGTGTTACCTTCTCATTTACTACCCTTCACTTTGCATCAGTTTGTGAGGCAGGGTTCCCAGCTTACTGGGAGCTGTTTGCTGCTTTAAAGGTAAGACTGGGTCCTCCGAGCTATTCCGTCAGTCTGAAGTCCCATTTATTTCCCTTCTAGATGGCCTCCCTTTTCTCCCTCTTCTGTCCTACCACCACCTGATACCCAGTCATTAAGGCTGGGTGAGCTCCTTGAAGGAACTACTAACACTGGTGTTTAAATCAGGACTATTGAGTTAAATTAAATGAAACCTAATTTTCAAATATAATAAAATTTTATGTAAGTAAGACTGCATCAGAAATCTGTAGTCTGTATTTAACGAGTCTTGGTTAAATTCAGTCCATATCTACCTGAACTATTACAGAGAAAAATAATATCTTTCTCCACTGTGTATGAAAATGCTGTTCAATTCTTAGTCTATTTGATTATTCTGTGCTGACTTTCTTGGAGATACCATAACATTAGCTAACTTTACTTCATGCTTGCTATGTGTCAGGCATTATGCTATCTTTCTTCATGTGTTTTCCCATTTAATCCTCACAATAATTCTATGTGGTAGTTGCTGTTATTATTAAGGCTAAGCAATCTTACCAAGATCATGTATCTGGTAAGTGGCTGAGCCAGGACACAAATCAAAGTATATCTGACCCTAAAATCCATGCTTGTACAACACTATTTTAAACACTGGTAAGAAAAGCCTAGCTCTAGGGTCAGCTCTGCTTGGGCTCAGACCTCAGTTCTGTCACTAGTTAATGGTATGTCATAGGACAAACTACTTAAGCTGTCAGATCCTCCATTTCCTTGTCTATAATAACAGTTCAATGTGTCCCTGAAAAATTCCAGGGAAAGGGTATGGCATGTCAGGTGTGTTATAGGTGCTTGATAAATTGGACACACACACACACACACACACACACACACACACACACACACACACACACACACATTTTGTCCCTGTTATTTCTTTTACTGTTGACTTTTTTTATGCCGTTATTTGATGGTGTAACTGTAATTTGACAGTAACTACTTTAGTTACTTGTGCATTCTTATTCTATACTCTAGGCTAAGCTAGCATGGTTTCAACTAACTTCACTGAATTACTTACCAGTAGTGACATATTTATTATCAATTGCACAATTGCTTTATGTAGTTCTAGTAAAACATTACTTCAAGTGTAAAATATGTCTAGTTAAGAACAAATTACCCATGCTAATAAACAAACTTGACACAAGCCATTATTTACTGAGCTTAAATATTTGTTGAAAGCCTCAAGTCATTTCATTTTTGCTGAAGATTCATATTTAAGTAATTGTGTAATATGGTCATTCATTACTGTCAAGCTACACTTCTCTCTGCCTTTACAACAAAGAACACAGCCTAGCATTTGGTGCATGTTCTACAGAATTATTTCTCATTGGGGAAAAAAAGCCAGAGAGATTTCTTAGACTACTGGATGAAAGGATAAAATATTAAATTAGGCACTGCTAATATATTATTCATGAACTGGTTATAAAGTGGTCATATTTTAGCATATTTGCTTTTAGTCTGTCTACTGAGGTTTATCTCGTCACCTTGATTAAAAACAAAGCAAAAAAAGAACACACTGATATTAGTTCCCTTGGATAGTTTAAATATCAAATTTTGTTTAACAACTACTTTCTGCACATTCAATTGACTCACCCATACAGGGGGCCCATCTGTGACACTGAAGTGTGTAAGGATACCTGCAGACCAGTTATGAGACCAGCCAGAGAGAGCTATAGCAAAGGGCTTCGTTTCCTAAACTTTTCTGATAAAATTCATCTTGGGCCCTGGTTAAATGCACAGCTTCCCAGGCCTTGCTTCTAGAGATTCTGATTTAATGGGCCTCAGTTTTTAGAGATCTAACAAGACCAGGTAACTTTTCAAACTTTTCCTCCAGTACATTTGGAAAACACTCCTAAAAAGATTTAATGTGCTTTAAAATACTACCTTTTTGAGAAAATGAATGCAATTCATCCTCTTGTGCTCCAGTGTGTACACAAGATTCCACAGGCTATACCTTCAAATGAGTGCATCTCCAGAAATCGGCTTCTCTACAAAGAGGCCATTGGAGAAAAGAGGTAGATTTATAGAAGGAGCTTTGGAAAAGGGATGGGAAGCTGCAGCTCACCTTGATATGACAGGGGCTCCAAACTTCATAAACCATTTTCTGGGAGGATTCAGCATTGGAAATGGCTCAGCATTAGATCTGAACAAAACCCACTTATCTGCCCAACAACAGTTGCTACGTTTTAAAGCAAAATACTCTTCTGTTTTCTCTGAGTCTTAGGATGACTCTTGCTCCCTGGCTCTAACTGGCTGAAATAGGGATCAATGGGGAAAGCAAGAGCTAACACATGAAAACCCAGCTGCGTTTGCAAGGTCTTGGTTAGAAATTTTGTCCAATAATAACAGTTCCTCTTGGATAGAGGTATACCAATCCAATGAAAACCCCTTTTGGACAAAAGTAAATGCTAAGGTACCAAGATAAGGGGGTATTTTCAAGATTAGACTGCATATTGAAGGACACTGGCCAATTGTCCTTGTTTCTTAAAGCACTGAGGCCTCCTGAGTGATTGTGGCCACAGAGGTATCTTGCTTATTACACCACGATTTTGTGAAATCTTGAAATAGAGGCTTTTCCCCAAGGACATATGTAATATAAGCACACAGTTTCCAAAACTGGGCACTGACCCCATGTCCGTCAACAATCATGAGAGAGCTGTGGGTCCTGGGAAGTTCAGCATATAGCATGGATTAGCGACTTTGCCTTTAATCCAGAAACCTGACTGTATAGGTGAAAGTTTATGCAATTTTTAACTTATATAATGACCAGTACATCATGGCATCATCTAACCAGAACAGATGCTGGCTATCAAATACCAGCTTTGTTCAGTGTTCTTAGTTGAGACGACAGAATGTACTCTACCTAGTTTAAGTGGAAGGGATTTATTTACAGGTGTTGAAAGTTCACTTAGTTATTGTGAGGGCTAAAAAAATAGACCCTGAGTTTTCAGGATATGTCTCAAAACAATGCTGCAGAACTAGATGGTTAAGGGAGCTGCCACTTCCAACATGATCAAAGCTGGAGAGTCAGGAAACGGCTGCTATAGCTCCTGGCTCCAGAACATAATGCCCTCACCCTGGTCCTCACAGGCAAAATAGGTGCTTTTTGACTTACCTCTCTCCCTACCTGTAGTGAATACTGTAGTGTGTCATTCAGACTCCTTTTGGGTATAAGACATGATCCTGAAGCATGGTCCCCCAGATGCCAGGAGTGGTGGCTATGACTCACTAGTAGGAATTTCCCTTGGCCACAGGAACCTGCCTAGCCCAAAGTATACATTTCACACCATTGACTTATTGCTGCAGGGCTACAAAATCCAGCCTGCTTGCCTCTACAAGGGACAACTCTGGAGCATCATCCTAGCTATAGGGTATCTCACAGACTCAACTAAAGCCCCAGTTTAGCTTCTTTTTCCCATCAGACACAAGTGGGTGCAAGTATTTTAATGAGCAATAAGGTCAGAGTGGCAGCCACGGCACCTGACTCACGGAGAGCTATGAAGATGATGAACAGAATATAGCATTCATAGGGGCCGGAAAGAAGGGCAGCCAAAAAGAGTATTGCTCAATCTATACAATCAAAAGAAATCAAGAGTGGATGGTTAGGAGACTGAGGGCAGTAACCCCATACATAAATATGACCCCGTGCTCAGTTCCTAGACTTGAGCTGACTCTCAGGTCTGGAACCCATTGGTTGGAGGAGAAGCTGGGTCACCAGGAAGGAGGATTCCACAGCACATATAATATGGTAATGATTCCACCCTCCCCTCTCTATCCCTCCCCCAAAGGACCTACAGCTACTTACTTGAGTAACTATATCCTGGGGAAAGGAAAATACTGAGACATTTTGAGGACTAGTGGACTGAACTTCAAGTTGACTTTGGTAGCTGGGGACCTGAAGCAATATGACCCCTCTGTTAGATATGAGAGCTAGGGAATAAATGGAGTTCTGGCCCAGATTGGACTCACAGTGGATCACTGAGTCCACAGGTCCACCTACTGGTTACTTCAATGGTCCCTAAGTTGATATTTTGAGTGGACATACTTAGTGATTGACAAGCCTTCCACACTGGTTTCTTGGCCTGTGAGGTTAGAGCTATCGCAGAGGGGAATGGCAAGTGGAAGCCTCTGAAACTGCCAAGACTGTAAACAAAAAATATCACATCCTAGGGCCAGCAACAGAGATAAATGCCAAGACAAATACTTTGGAGGTTTTAGTGAGTCTGAGTTCCAGAGGATAGGCGATAACCCATGAAGTTCAGAGACTCCCACATCAGTACAGTTTTTAAGGTCTGGGGCATGCCAGGGCATCTACTCCAAAGTAAAGGACAAATTAGTGCATCTTGTACTTCCCACTGCTAAGAAGGAAGCACGATGCCTGACAGACCTCTTTGGGCTTTGCTTTGGGGTGCAGCAAATTCCACACTTAGGAATATTTCTCGAATCCATTTATTAGATGACAATGAAGCCTGCCTGCCGGAGGGAGGCAGGGAGGTAGAGGTGGAGTGGGAAGGGTAGAGCAGTGAGAGGCTGTGCAGAGGACCAGGCTTCTATAGCAGCCTGGTTACTTGGGCAATATGAGGGTACAAGGACAGAGGGATAGAGATAGCTGTGGAGGAAACAGATGCCTAAATAGGAGTTTAGGGCAATTTTATCCCTATAGGGGAATTATAACATAGCACCTAGCAAGGCAATTGATATCTGCATCAGAAAACTATATTCCATTTGAAACGCAGTTCCTAGTATGCCACTGGACCCTGACCATGGGGCATTAAGTGGCCATCTGGTCAGAGCTGCCCATCTACCAGATCCACCAAATCATATGGTTGGTGGCCTATTGTAAGATGCAATCTATTGTAAGACGGAAGTGGTACACTTGGGATTGGCACAAATTAGCTGCATAAGCAGGTGACCCCAATCCCCATGTCATTCACCACTCTTGCACTGGTGTCTCTCAGTGCACACACGTGGTCACATGCTGAGTCTTTTACTGCCAGCTGATAGAGGAAGAAGGCTAAGTCTCATTCACAGATAAGATGCTGTCCTCTATCTAGGATGCAATACACTCAAACTCAACAAAGGTTATATGGTGCTATGACCCCAACAGGTAGAATACATTGCCTAGGACCTAAGGGGTTGAAGTAAGAGTGGCCCAGATTACCACACTCCCAGTGACCCACTTGGGGGAATTTGTGTATTCTATCCCTGCCCCTGTAGGCTGTATGGCTCATCATGTCCAAAGACCAGCATTCAAGGAAATGCGTTACCATATAGGGAATAATTGGCCTTGATCATCAGGTAGAGGTAGGGAGCTTCTATAATTGTGGCATTTCGATGATTGACTAGAGTTGGCATCTTTTGGTTGGACCCTGTGCAATTTTGATGATAAATGGATAAGCTATAGTCTGAAAAGAGCATGCTGACCAAGGATTCAGACTTTCAGGGATGAAGGTTTGGTGAACCACCTAGACTAGAAGGGGTAGCAGCTAAGTAGGTGAAAGGAATTAGAATGAGCAGTAGAGAAGGGACTCTGCATCTGTTGTGGCCTTAAATGAGCTATATCGAGGGGGAACCGTAGTTCCTATGATCAACCTCTTTTGTAAATTTGCTCAGGAAATGAGGCCAACTAGAATCCCAGAGAAGCTGATGGGAGTAAATATAGTATAAGCAAGTGGGTCTGAGCAGCACAATGGGTGCTCCACAGTAGGCTTTGAGGATGTGTGGCAGGCTATCCACATTTCCCCTTCAAGAACCAGCCACTCCTTCTCGCAGCTGCCAGGAAAGTTGACTGCTGGTGAGTCTATCTTTGCCCAAGGTCTGGCTTGTTTCTGGGGGTAGCCCATGTCCAGTAACTCACAGATGCAGGATACAATATACAGGTCCCATCTGCCTCTGCTGGGGACACCTCTGAATAGTCTTCCCAGCACAGAGCACCCTGTGGGGGTTGGTCCAAATCTCTTTTGCAACTACGCAGCAGTTCAACTTTCCCAAACTCTGTTGTCCTGCTTCCTTCATTTCCTTCCAGGTGTTGTTCTTGAGCAGTGCCTAATAAATTTTTATTATACAAATCTTTGCCTAAGAATCTGTTTTCAGGAAACCCAATGTAAGATGCCATATAACTTGACTTTAAGTCTCATGTTTTCCATCTGATGATTGCAGTCTACATCACATATAAAATGCTAACTGCAAGGGATCTGGGAAATGTAGTGGTTAGCCTTGCAAACTGAATTAGAGAAAAGTATGCATGAAGAGGGATAAACTGTCTGCAAAGGGAATGTATCCACAGTACCCACCATCCAACCTATAAAGATACATCGAAGAAGCCCATCCAGCATGCTGATCTGCCTTCAAAATTAGGAAATGGTGGCTGATAATTAGTATTTCTTGGAACAGAGAGAATGCTTGCTTCTACCTCAAAGTCTTTGTTCCCTTAATTGTCAGCACAGAACGGTTTCTCTTTTGGACTTGGCTAATAACTGCCAACAGGCCAAGTAGCAAATTGTTTAAATATGTGCCTAGAATGGATCTCTGTCATGTGCACTTGAGTACTTTATGAAGGACACTGATGTTCATTGATGATTTACTTTGTGCCAGACGTGGTGTGAGGTGATCTCTTAATGGATTCAGGAACAGCAACTTGATGTTTTGGATATTACCATCTAGAAAACTGGA
Source organism: Zalophus californianus (assembly GCF_009762305.2). Lineage (NCBI taxonomy): Eukaryota > Metazoa > Chordata > Mammalia > Carnivora > Otariidae > Zalophus > Zalophus californianus. The sequence goes on from NC_045597.1 coordinate 60,323,413, forward strand.
ACCAGAAATTCAAGAGTAAAATTGGTGTTTTGTTTGGTTCTGTGTTTGTATTAGAGTGTCAGCCATGGGATTTGAACTTTCCTCTGACTCCTAAGTACATTATCTTTCCATAATACTATGATGTCTCTCCAAAAGTAGAGAGCAAGTCTTCCTTTTCTACCGGAGTCTAATTGAGCTCCTTTATCCCTGAGATGAAACAAATGGTCCTGGTTTTATATTTCCCCCCAGAATATTTCTGTCATGTGTGGCCTCACTGTTGTGGAGTGTATCCTGGACAGCGGTCCATCCTAGGTGCCACTGGCCATGATGGGAATCGGTCCACATTGTCTTGGGAGGCTGGGCATACTCCAACACCATACCCATGAGAACAGCTAAGGGGTTGGAGCCTGCTGAAAGGAGGGCAGAGGGGGTTTTTGGTGTGTGTCTTAAAAGCAATGCACAGTTGTTTCAGTGTCCTATGGAGGAGATGAGCTTAAAGCCAACACATGCAGCGATAGCGTCTTAAGCAACTTCATCATGCCAAAGGAAAAGAGGTCAAAACCTCTGTTGGCAAATTAGAAAGCAATTTGAACTTTGTCAATTACTTACCTGAACATATGGTAAGAATCTTTCCTATCTCTGCTTAATCTGGTCTGAGAATTGCATTTATGGGACAGGAACCTACATTTGCTGAGTACCTACTATGTACTGGGCACTGGGTGAGGCAGCTCTACAAATGAATTCTCTCAGACACGTTGTAAGTTGGGCATTGTTATCCAGCATTTATGGGTAAGGAGATTGGGATGTGGGGAAATTTAGTAAATTACCGAACATCTGCACACTAAGAAATACCAGGCTGAAATTTGAATCCAGTCTATCTGTCCTGAAGTCCATGCCTTGTCTAATACACTAGAGAGAAGCAAGACAAGGTGAGTATTGCTGAGTTCATTGCATCCATGGACCTAGAACTTCCTCAGAACTGAAATGCATTTGCTGTGTCTATGTTAGGAATCAAAGGTGGTTTTGCAACTTCTCTCTGGAAGGGATGTGTTCACACAGATGGTGAATAGATTTCTCAGCCAAGAGCTCTTAAATGTTACATGAATATACTCTCCTGAGGAATCCACTGAGCACACTGGGTCTCGTGCCTTGGATGACATGGACACCTGCACACACACACTCACACTCTGCCCTCCCCGCACTCACACAGATGCACATTTTCTCCCATTCTCTCATATGCGCTCCGTCTCACAACACACCTGTTACTGCCTCTCAACAAAGGCAGTTTTGTACTGTGAAAGCACCAATTCAGAAGGAAAACATAAACCATATGGAGGGAATGGCAGAAGGGAAGTTCTTAAGCAAATAAATAACATAACTTGTCTTGTGAATTTTCCCATTTTCCCTTGGGGTAGAAATGAAGTAGAGAGAACTAGTGCCCACCTGCCCCAGTATTCTTGCCAATTGCAGTTTGTTTCCAGTTTTAATGCAGAAAAGGAGCCCTTTCCCTAGACTATCCACTCAGTGGCAAGGGCAGGTTAAGCCTAGAAATGTCAGTTGCTAGAGGAACTGAATAGGATGCAAGAGAGTCCGGAATGTTGAGACAAATGAGGCTATTCCTTTACTGTGATTAACTACAAGTCCCAGATAACAAAGAGAAGACATAATTTGATACCAATTCATATAATTTTCCAACTGTAGTCCTAGCTGAACCATAAGTATCTGTAAATATTTAAGATAACAGACCAATAAACTATATTTTAAAAATTATCCCACTGAGTAGAAAATAACATGATAAATCCTACAGGAAGTTTTCTTGTTGTTATTCACAAAAATCCACAAGCTTGATGTGGGACACTCAATTCAAAACTGAACAGTTAATAGGGTTTTACTTCCATTGTCTTTTGTCTATCCTTCTCATAGAGAAGGGAGAAACTTCAGCATAACAAATACAAGTATATAAAATAGCTGATGAAGAAGAGAGAACCATGGAGTTGCTGGAGATGAGTTTTTAGTGGTCATTTTCCCAGCTCTCTCATTCTACAAAGAAAGACATAAGCGGCCCAGAGGGCTTACCCACGATGGCTCTCCAGAGTCAACAGCTGGCAAAGGAAGAGCAGAGGGGTTTGACTCTTTACATTACCCTGCCCAGAGGGGAATGTAAAAGAGGTTGGGTAAAAGGAAAGCCTGGAATTTTCCCCACAGGAGTACTCTACCCATAAGCAAACATTAAAAACAACTGTCAAGTTGACACCATCTTCAAAATGATCTGTTTCCTGGGATTCATGTAGTTGTGACTATTTTGGAATACATTTGGAGAAATACCAATTTACTCCATCCAGTGACCTATAATGGATTTGATGGTGCAGTATTTTGCATTGCATGGCTCCTAACCCATTTCCAGGGAGGGTCCTGGGCACCAAGAAGACTGGAAGCCAATATTTAGTACTTCTGTCTCAAATTACATTTGTAGGGTCCCTGATCATCTCATTTTCTAATTCCATTTCTCACAAAAGAAGCGAACATCTGCCTTTTGATATTTCTAATTCTCATTGTTTTTGAAACACTCATAGTGCATTTTGAGTTCAACTGCCTTTATGAAAACTGCCTGACAGAGCCTAGGCACAGTCATGCCATTCGCAGAAGGTTCACACCATCCCTCTCCCCTTGTCACCAATATACCCATCGGTTTATAAGCACCCAAGAGTCAGGATGCTTTCTTAGGTTACATGTGGCTCTGCCAAAAAGGTGGAACTTCAAGACCTCTGGGAATGATGATAAAAAAAGCGTGAACCATGCAGTTTGTGGTGAGGTGATCTTACAGGGTTAGGTGGGGACAAAGGTGACAGCCTCTTCCCTTTCCACACATGGCCAACTTCGTGATTCTCTCTCTGCCTTTCATTTTTCATAGGGGGACTATAAGAAGAGACGAAAGACCAGCTATATTTTGGGATAGGGCAGAAATGGAAAAGTAAATCTAAAGTCTTTCAAAAGATGATCTGAAACAAGTTCTCCCACATCCCACATCCCACTGCCGCCAGGAAGACCGAAAGGGATGCTTAGGAAGGTAGGGAGGGTTCATTTTGCTTTGGCCATGTAGAGAGGGAAAAGAGAATTAGCAGATGGGAGGAGGGCTTCACATCATGGTTCTTCACCAAGAATTTGGTGACTCAAAGATATAACATGAAGATCTTTCTGGCCATGCTTTTAATCTATTTACTCAAATGAATCCACATTCCTTTGAAACCAGTGAGTCTCAGGTGCTGGCTGAAGTCACAAGGAAACCTAGGCTTGGGGTACAGCTGACAAAAGCAAAAAACCCCATACACAAGGAGTTGTATAAAGTTCCTTCTTAAAAGTTTTATTGCTACTTCACAAATTCAACCTAACTCAGGACACATGAAGATATAGAGCACATATAGTGCCTCAATCAAATTGAGAGTTCAAATATTAGAATTAAAATTCTACCTCTGTTGATTATTTGAGAGAGAGAGAGAGACAGAGCATGAACGAGAGAGCACACAAGCAGGGTGGAGGGGCAGAGGGAGAGGGAGAAGCAGGTTTCCCACTGAACAGGAGGCCTGATGACATGGGGGGGGCGGGGCGAGGCTCAATCCCAGGACCCTTGGATCATGACCTGAGCTGAAGGTGGATACTTAACTGACTGATCCACACAGGTACCCACCCCTCCCCGTTGATTTCTAACTGGATGACCTTCCTCAAGGGGTCTAAGCTCTCTGAGCCTCAGTTTCCTCAACCATAAATTAGAATTTGTAGAAGTTAGTTGGGGATCAAATAATGTTAGATGAAAGTACTGTAAGGTTGTTTAATAACTGTAAAAGACAATTCCAGGGACATGGGTCATTATCGATGCTACTCCTCAGAGGTCTGTTCTCTCCAAGGAGAAAAACAGGGAGTCCTTGCATTGATTTTTAAAATTTTATAAAACATGATTTCATTGTGAAATAATGAACAAACAGAAGCTTTTCCACTCTTTTAATTGAAAACATTGCTAAAATGTTCACTTGGCTCATTTTCTTCCTTTATTAAGTAGCACATAAAGGAAGAACAAAGTCTAGCTTTCAGCACCTTCAGAAGTCCCAGCATCACCAACCGGTACTAGAAATATGAATGTGGAATGGGGATTTCATTGGGAAGGAAGCATAAAAGAAACTGAGGCCCGGGAGTTTGGGGCACATCCTCTAGTTCACCAGCATGTCTGCAACAGAGCCCAAGCCTGCTAGGACTGTGCTGAGTGCCAGTCCTCCCACACTCAGGGATGGCAACTAATTCTTCCATTTGCTCAGGTCCAAGCCTCTGGGGTGTTTCTTGACTCCTCTCCCTCCACCTTCCATATCCTTATACCTTCCACATCTACTCCATCAGCAAATCCCATGGGCTTTACCATCATGTTATCCGAGAATCTCTCTGCTCTTCATCATGTCACTGCTGCCACTCCAGTCCAAGTCGCCATCATTTCCCCACAGATTACTTCAGAAGCCTTCTTGCTTCTGTATGCATCTCAACATGGCAGCCAGAGGGAGCCTCTTAAAGTAAGTCAGGCAATGTTACTCCTCTGTTCAGACTCCCCAGTGGCTTTCCACTTTACCCAGAATAGAATACAGAGTCCTTATGATGATCTACAAACTCCTACATATTGTGACTCCTCATTTTCTCTGTCGCATCACAATATTTTTCTTTTACTCTTTGCTGGTCTTATCATTGTTCCTTAAATATGCCAGGTATTCTCTTGCCTCAGGTCCTTTGCACTTGCTGTTATAACTCTTGAGATGTTCTTCCCTCAGACACCTGCAAGGGTGGCTCCCTCATCTCCTTTTAGTCTATATTTAAATGTCACTTTCTCAATGAAACCTTTCCTGGCCATTCTGTCTAAAATGGCAACTTCCTTTTTAGGCCCACTCCAAACTTTCTGTAACTCATTTTTGCTTTATTTTTCTATTAGCATTTATGATTAGTGTATTACATATTTATTGTTTTATTTTCCTTCCCTACTAGAATGTGTGCTTCGTGAGGGTAGGGAGGTTACATTTTGTCTAGAGCTGTGTCTGGCACGAAGTAAGAATTCAATAAATAATTGAATAGATGAATGAACTGTCCTCAAAAAACAAACAAACAAACAAAACAAAACAAAAAAGTCCTGAGCACAGTAGTTTAAACAGAGAGTAGAAATCTTACACAATTAGATGCTTCAGTTAGGCAGACTAGGGTTCTATAACAATGCCATCAGGAACCCAGTTTCCTTCCATTATTTTTTAATTTTATTTTATTATGTTATGTTAGTCACCATACAATACATCATTAGTTTTTGATGTAGTGACCCACGATTCATTGTTTTCATATAACACCCAGTGCTCCATGTAGTATGTGCCCTCCTTAATACCCATCACTGGGCTAACCCATCCCCCCAGCCCCTCCCCTCTAAAACCCTCAGTTTGTTTCTCAGAGTCCATAGTGTCTCATGGTTCATCTCTCCAATTTTTTCTTTTCACCATCCTTAACCCATAGGTCTTCATCTGTAAACTTTTTGCTTCATGGGTTGCAAAATGGTTGCTGTACCACCAGACAACACATTATATTTCCAAAGCAGAAAGAAAATGAAGTGGAAAATAGGAAATGGCAGCATTAGGAAAGAAAAATCTCTCCCAGAAACCCTAACCTTATGTATCATTAACCAGAATATTGTTACATGGTCCTCCCCAGCTGAAACAACAAACAAAAACTGGAGTTTTGTTAGTAAGAAAGAAAGGGACAATTGGTGAGTGAGGATGCGGGGCGGGCAGCTCCCAACATCTACCATAGAGCTTAAGTCTTTGTCACCCTTCAACACCAGTTCATGCTTTTCTGGTTGGTAAGCTTGGAAAGGGGCTGATGAGATTTCAAGGCAAAGCAGAAGGATGTGGGGGAAGCCTTAGATCAGACTGTTGCTGGAGAAAAAAAAAAACTTCAGTCCTAATCTGAGAGAAGAGCTATGGAGAGGAGCACTTAAAACACTTTAGCAGCCATGTTCCCAGCTTGGAGATGAAGTTGACCAGAGAGGATAATGGAAATGTACAGAAAGAAAAAAAATGCCTGCAATGAGGGAGGAAGTCCCAGTAGCCTTAAAACCTTTGGTTCCAGGTATTATGGGGGCCTTACTACAAGGTTTTCTGGCTGTGGTGATGGTGTTACCTTTATTGCATGTCTTGACATAAATGGAAGACATGTGAGTTTAAACCTGGCTCACCGTCCCATCTAAATCAGTGGTTCTCAACAAGGAAGAGTCTTAACTGTGTGCACCTCTCCACTTGCCTCCACTTCAATTGCACAGAGAGGGCACATGGAATCTCCAGTGCAAGCTCTCTACCTTTCCCCCAAGCCAAGAATATTTTTAAACATCTTTCTGGGTGATTCTGATACCCAACCCTCCTTGAAGAGTGGGGTCCCTTTATTCTAAACCTTGTTGCAGAAGAGCATGGTAATCTGTGTGAGTGGGGTCACTACCCCTGAAGTAATGCAGATCCCCCTGCAATGAGCTAAGTAGAAAACAGGTGCCATTCTGTATGAGTTTCCCTATATCATGACCAAAACTTCCATAGTGGTAGAGGGTGAGGAAAGCAAGGGAGAGAGGTCTGTCCCATTCCTTTTTCTCAGAAAGTCAGTGCTAGGAACCTGGGCTGTTGCTCACTTATGGTGTAACTCTTCACCCCTACCTCACCCCTCAGTCACCATCCTGTCCCAGCCCTTTTCCCTGCAGCTCTGTGCTGCTTGCAATCCTGAGGGTCCACAGGGAATGGGCTATGTGCTGATGAAGAACATTACTACAGGAGGGGACCAAACACTAATGCTCTCTGCAGAGAGAGCTACTGTGCATGCTCTGTGCAGAGCCTGGGGTGGGAAAGCGGTCATTACACTTATTTATTCAGCTTCTCTTTATTTTCTGAATGGCCAGCATCCAGGACTGAGCAATCTGGTGCTGTGGTAAGAAAGGCCACAGGCCTTCTGCAGAGAAAGAGAGGTCTATGCTATATGTCTGCAATAATTACGACAACAGGAAGCTCAGAGAACCCCAAGCTCTTTCCCCACAGTGTTCCAACAATGCTGTGGATGGAAAATGGAACTCCAATTTCTCCACCACCTCAGAGGCCACTGCCCAGGCTGCCTTGGGAGAGTTCTTATCTTTGCAACTGTGAACCTGTTATGGCCAAGAGAAACCCAATGTGTGTTGGTTGGCAAGAAGTGGGGAGAGTGGGGACCTACATTTTGTGATTTAACAAAAAATACTCTAATATCTAGAAAGCTTGAGAAGGATCTTAAAACCTGTTACAAAAGGGGTAGTAGAAAGTTCTAGAAGTTTAACTTGACTGAAAAGTTTTGGGGCATCTGATAGGGGATTTCAAATATTTGAAGGAAACTTCTTCAAGTATCAGGAGGAAGAGCAAAGGAGAAGTTGCAAAAAGTTATATGCGTTTTTCCTGTTTTTTTGTTTTTGTTTTTAATGAACAAGAGCTCTAACACAATGGAACAGTCTTCTGCTGTGGAGAGTGAGCTCCCTGTCTCTGGATGTATGCAGGCAAAGACTGGTCATCTAGCAGGGATGTTGTTGGTAGACTTCTCAGTGGGTGGAAGTGTAAACTAGATGGCCCCTCCCAACTGTGGGAGTAGTTAAACCCATAATGTCCCCTTCCCCCATATGACTCTGTACCTGTATGTTCACCAGTACACTCTTTCTCTCAAATTACTCTTGAAGGAGAAAACACCAATAATTCTCACTGAAGTATTAATGCCTCCAAAGGTTTTCACTTCTGACGGTGGCCATGACTTGGCTGGGCTTCAAATCAGTCAACTCTTACAGATTAGCTAGCAGTCTCAGTAAAGCCGGTGTGGTTACTCTGCAGGCCAGCTTTAAGACAAATTTGCTAGCTCTTAAAAAATAGATTCCCAAGGCCTCTGATGTGATAGTCATCAGTTCAGGGGTAGGGTTATAAAACTATTTCCAGGTGATTCTGATGGTTAGTCAGATTTAGGAACACTTTCCTAAGGTTTGTCTCAACCAATCTCCAAGAATCAACTGGAAAGGATTATTTTGACCTTAATCTATCAAGCTTATAAATTCCTGTATGATGCTCTTATTCTGATCCATGTGTTTAACTTTCCCCAGAGAGCTGTCTCTGTCTTCTGCTCCAATGAATCCTAGACCCACTGATATCTTACCTTTGTTGTGGTCTCTGATGGCCAACACTCTTCCATCCCAACCACACTCCTCCCCGTAGTTCCCCAACCAGGCTGTATCTTTTTAGACTACTCATTCCAATAGGTATTATGACCCCAATTAGGATGGTTACAGTTTTTCAATTATTTATATGCAATGTTTTCCTGGGATTTTAACCTGATGTACATACTTCACTGTGTGGTCATGGTTTGTCTGAGTCTCCTCCCCCCCGACTCTGTCATCTCTACTTCCTCAAAGTCCAGGGCTGTATCTTCATCTTGGAATTTCTTGCATTAGTACAAAATGAGGCACAAACCATGTACTCAGTGTTTGTGGAAGGAAGGAAGGAAGGAAGGAAGGAAGGAAGGAAGGCAGGCAGGCAGGCAGGCAGGCAGGCAGGCAGGCTATGTTTCTCCCAAAGGTTATGTCTAGTTTCAACAAAGATGGCTTGAGTCTTATGCAAAAATGCAAGCAACAGATACAGTTTGGAGTAGGACTATATATGTGTGTGTGAAATGTGCAGGGAGTGGGGACTCTGAATGTTACTAATTTTTTCTATGTCTCATCAAAGTCATAAGGCATCATGCTGAGAGCACAGATCACCAGTCTTTCCTGCCCTCAGCCTCTCCTAACACAAGTTTTTGAATTTTTATACTGGTTCCTCATGAAGATAGCCAGCTATCCTGACTGTGGAGTCTTCTAAAGTCATTCACTGACACTTTTTTTTTTTTTTTTAAGCAAAACCATGAGTACCTTGAGACGAATACATTATGGAGACAACTGTCATCACCACCACATGTGGTATTATTTACTCACGTCAAGTTGAATGATTAATGTGGAAAAGTGGCTGGGCAGCTAATAAGATTGAGGGCCATATAGGACAATTTCTGTGTGATTTTAAACAATGCCCACACTGTCCATGGCAAGTCTCAGAAATATAAATAGTTGGCACTGGTGCCTCCTCTCTCTGCTGACTTTCTCAGCTGGGTCCTCCCCCACACTCCCTACCCCCAGAGACTCCACATTTTCCATCTGCAGCCAAAGAAGAGAAAGCAGGGACCCTTTTAATTTCAGCAGCCTGGGGGTTGTGAGTGGTGGCAGCCATCTGGCTGATGTCACTGGTGACTCCGCAGACAGCCAGAGGACAGATGAGACTCATGGGGCTCTGCGAGAGAGTCTAGGATTATTGGCCAGTCTTTGCCCCTTTTGGTGAGTGGCTATGTAGACAATGTTAAAAACCAATTGATGATTCATTCTTCAGAGAAACATCTCTGAAAAGGAAAAGTTTGAAAGAGCAAGGTGCTACAAATAAGTCAGGAATTTGTTCTGTAGGCTTGTTGGGTCTATAAATACCTTGAATCCTGCTTGCTAAGTATTGGTTTGATGCATGTCTCCAGGTAATAAGAATTTTCTGTGTTCTTTGTGGAAAACCTGGGAGACCACATGATAAAACAGTTTATTAGGATACATCTTTACTACTACTCCTGATTATCATTATTTCCATTTTGTTGAACACTTAGTATCGAGAGCATTCTAGAACCATACTAAAAGCCTTTAATATATTCCCCTTGATTAAGTCTCAAAGTTGATGAGGAAACTAAGGCCTGGGGTGTTGACATAGCTCCTCAAGGTCATGCAGTGGTAGGCGACCCAGTTGGGACTAGAATCCAGGGTTGTCTGACTCCAACATCTGAGTTCCTCACACATCTGCATGTCATCTACTTTCATCCCATTCCTTTGGTTTTGTGGTGTGTGTTGGAGGGTGGGGCTTAGTGTTACAAGAGGAAAGTAGAGGAAATGGCAGAGTACCCCCCCACATTCAGCCTACCCATGTGAGCAAGCGCAGGGGTGGGATGTGATGGTGGTGGGCTGGGGAGTGCAGTGATAGGCAAGCTGGCTACCAAACAGAGGAGATAATGAAGACAAATTGTGGTTTTTCTCCTTCTGGATTACAAACCATCGTGCCAGTCTCAGCAGCTTTGGTGAGGAGTATTCTTTTCCATGACATCATCTCAGCTTTGAGGCAAGAGTTGTCTAGCACCTTGTAAGATACAAGGTAGATCCAGCAAAAAAACCCTGAAAACTGTGTATGTCTCTTAGGAACATCATTAGTGGCTCCAAGTCTTGTTGAGAAGCTTCCTAACACTGTAAAAGGGACCTCATGTAAACTTGAGGCATACAGTACACACATTTTGCTGTGGCTGTCCTCTGCTTGGGGTCCTCAGTCCTGATATGGTATTCAGATGGCTGTCCAGCTTCTTGTCAGATGCTCAGGGACATGATGAGAGGCTGTCTAAGAAGTGCCAACACCACCAGCCCTTGTGTGTTGTTTGTGATAACTAATTATCAGACAAGACCTGAAATCAGATTCAGAAGTCTATTTCCTCTTATATGAAAAAAGCTACATTGTTCATGCCAGCAGACAGCAGGAAACTAAATGGACCATCCTTCAGCCTGAGAAACTTAATAAAAATATTCCAGCTGAGATACAAAGGAAAACTAGAATGGAGTAACAATGTTCAATCTAAACATTGATCTCTTTATAATGTGGGACATGAATTCCTGTTATTAATTTGTTTTATTTTGGAGTGTGTTCTTCTTTTATTATTCCTATTTTCTTCCTGTTTTGACTTTGGATCCAGCATTAGTCATATTTGACTCTGAATAATCTCATCCTACCATTGTATTGATGTTTTCCTACCTTCATCCTGCGTTGGAGGACAGGTACAGGACTACGTATACTTTACAAAAAGAAAAATTATTTTTTAATTCTTCCTTTACACTAAATGTCTGGCTAGAGCTACCTGAGTTGACTTATATTCTTTCCATGTCATCTCACCTAATGACAGTCCCAATGACAGGGTCTAGATAGTAAGTGATAGAAGCAAAAGCATCCATTGGACCCTCCGAAGGTCCAGTCATAACATCAGTTGAGCCAGCTACCCAGATTCTTTACTTTTGGCGAAACTTTTGACAAAATTTTAATTACTGTGGCTATATCTATTAATGAAAATGATCCATTTTGATTGAAAGTATAGTTCCTTTCAAACTATGCCACAGTATTTTGTACCCATGATTTGGGTACAGTGTTTCCCAAAAGATGTTCCTGGAAGAAAATCCTCCGAAGTGCTTATCAAAATGCAGATTCCTGTTTCCCACTCTCAACCTACTCATTCAGACCCTCTGGAGGTGGACCTAGGGATATGCATTCAAAAAATAAGCCCTGTAGGCAATTCTTGGGCATATTAAAATTGATAACCACGGGCCTAGAGTTCAATAACTTAAGCAGCACTTGTGTAGTTCTACATGGTCATCGGTGGCTAGGGAAGGTTTACAAGTCCTGAGAATTGGTGTTCATCCATTCATTCAGTGAGCCTTTACTGAATACCTCTGATACTTAGGTTGGGCTGAGAAGACCAGTATGGATTCCATACCCTCATTTCCCTTATCTTTGGAATGGAAATGAGGGTCTAAGGTAGTGTTTTTCAAACCTGCATGTACATCAGCATCATGGGGAAATTGATAAAAATGTATATCTCTCCCTACACACACACACACACACACACACACACACAAACACACACACACACACACACATTCTACAGAGACATGTGCCCCCCACCCCACACTGGTCACACTTTATATCCTTTTGGAGTAACATAAAATGTAGATAGATAACCCATATATTAATCATCCCACTAATGTTGTTCTGGTTCAGTGAGTTTAATTCTTAGTTTCATAAAGAATGCCATGTTGAATTTTTGTTTGTTTTAGCATTTCCTTCGGACAGACATCTAGAAGTGAATACTTTCTGTGGTAACTTCTCTGAAAGTTGGCTCAGTTCTGCTTTGTCCACTCTCAAAGATGAGTGAGTTTATGTCACTGGGTCAGCATATATGGATGGGTCATTAGGTTGGACTCTGATCCCAAACCATGGGGTTGTTAGTTAGGATAGGGGTAAGCTTCTGTAACAAAGAGATCCCACAATATTGTAGTTTAAATCAGACGGACCTTTATTTCTCTCTTTTACTGCTCAAATAGGAATGGTTTAGGACTAGTGGGGAGACTGACATTCTTAACATGTGGCTTCCATTTCTGGGTTCAAAGTGATTACTCTGTTCCTATTGCTTTACAGACAGTGAGAGGGAGAAAATAATCTGGGAGGGTACACCCACTGTTTTAAAGACAAGATCTAAAAGCGGCATACATCATTTCCAGTCACATTCCATTGGTTGGGACCTAGTCACTGGTTTCACCTACCCACAAGAAAGAATAGGAAATGAAGTAGTTATCTGGACAGCCAGGTGCTCAGCTAAAACTGGGAGAAGAGAGGTAGGGACACAATTAGCAATCCGCCCCAGTCTTCAACCAAGGTCTTGGAATCCAGAAGGTGAGCAATCCAGTAGGGCATGTTGTAATTGCTCCTTTATTCTATGATCCCCAGCTTGCTCAACTTTGAGCCTTTGAGATGTAAGCGTTAAGTTAGAGTCACATAGTGAAACCTTTGCTAATCTGACAAGGAGTCAAGGTTCATGAAACACCTAAATGTGGCATTTTTATAGAGTATGGCTAAACTGGAGTTGGCCTAGTGCAGACATTAGCTACAGGTTCATTTGAGCTCCATAGTGTGTTTTTCTTCCCTCCTCTCCTCGCTCCCTCCATCCCTTTCCCTGTCCCTCTTCTTCTCTCTCTCTCTCTCCCTTTCTCTACATTTCCTTTCTGTTTTTAGAACTTTGCCTTTTTTTTTTTTTTTTTTTTGCTATTGATAAGTACATAAGAAAGAATTTCTGGGTTTCAGTGAAAAAACAAGTTTTAAAGTAGAATTTTCAACAAGACACCTAATGAACAATGGTCTATTCGCACAGCTGAAAGCTCTACTCATAAATCTCTTTCTCTTTTAGATTTGTGAGGAACAAGAGGTTATATTCTCTGCATGGGATTTTGCTTCTGGGCTAGGGTTGACTGCAAGTTTATTGGAATGAGCACTATGTTTTGTTTTGTTTTTACCATGAGGGACTTCTGCAAAGAGCCCCAGTGCTCATCATGTGCTGTGAGGAAAATGGAGAGAGTTTGCAGACCAGTTCTTTCCCTTCATTCAAAATTAGGTACAAGCTGAGAACCACTGGTGATTTTTTAAATCCTGTTTTGGATGAAATAAGCAGACATATTTGAATTAATTAATATTGTAAGGTGACTCTTAGCACTGAAACTGAGTTAGTACCTGATAAAAGGAACACTGAACAAAGAATCACAAAACTGCCCTAGCCTTGACCTCGCCACTGTAGGGCTATGGGCAAATTACCAACATTTCTATGCCTTTCCCAATTACATAAAGTCAGAGATTCTTATACTTCTAGAAGAATGATTTTATAGATTCTCTAGTCTGACTTCCTTGTGATAATCACAGGAAGACTGAGGTGCAGCAAGCCCTAGCTGATCATCCCCCACTTCATAAACCAGATAAACCATTCCCTTCTTGGTGAACCCTGTACCCTACATGCTAGCACTCTATAGTACAATATTTGGCAGCTTGTAATTGATGGGTCTGCTTTCCCTTGGGCTTCTTAAAAGCAGAGCCCATTTCTTATCTATGTTGTCCCTTCCATATAGCCTGGTGCTATGGATGGCTCATAGTAGTTACTTGATGTTGGATAAATGAATGAAGTAAGTACACCATAGTCTGATGATTGGTCAGGAACTGGTTAATAGCTGGGTGGGGCCAGGGCAAGTTTCATACTCCCAGACCAATCTTTTTCACATTCAACCTTTCCCTACCCTTAAGAATAAGGGTAAAATGTGATATCAAATGTAAGAAGTTCTTGAGAACTAGAGATTTGGGTGCAGGAGATGAATGGTTTTCTCTGTGCGGGCTTGTTCTGCTGTTGCAGTCTTGCGGTCCTTAATGCCAAGTTCTTTTTATAACATACTTCTCTCTTCATATTTCCTCCAGAACCTCTGCTTGGAGTGGTATGGTAGAGGTGCCTCAGGCCAAACCAAGGAGGAAGATATTGCACTGGGGCCCAGAGCACTTCATAGGAGATTTTTATGTCAAAATCTGAAGCCCACAGTATCTGCTGTCTAAGTTGATGGCGACCTCTCCAAAATGAGGCTTGCAGGAACTGCCATAAGGAAGGCAGAATGGCTCATGCCCTCAGAATTAGGTATAAGACCAAGAGGCCTATGCCTGGGGCTGCCACTCAGGTGTTCACCTGATAGAGCTCCCAGCTTAAGAATGGAGTCTATATTCTGGTAGTCAAAATAACTACTCAGGGTGGGGAAGGACATGGGCCAGAGTCTTGGCAAGTTCTGCAAGGGCTGCTTTTAGCACATGGAGGGGACTGAGACAACTGAAGGCACAGTAACAAGCCTAGGAGGAAGGAAGGCTGCTGTGGGGTCACTGGGAGAAGCGCTTCCTGCCATTGTCTGGCCACATGGGGTGGGTTAAAAATAAAAATAGGTGGAACTTGAAGACTGTATCTGGACCCAGATCCACACAGAGAATCTGTTTCTGCTGTGTTTGGGGCTGTGGAGAAATTACCCAGGGCATTTCAGACCTGTGACTATAGGATGTGGAGGTCAGAGACCCAAGGAGAGAGGCTAATAGATCCTAACCTTGCTCCCACTGTTTACAGAAGAATTGCTCAGCCTCGGCGTCCTACCCAGCAATGTTTGATAGAACAGAGAACCATGCCATGCAAAACACTGGAGTCTGATATAACAAGACAAAGCACAGAGCACTCAAAGACTGTTTCATAAATGCTGAACAGAGGTTGAAAGTCAGGTTCTAAAGGCTTCTTAGACTATCACCCTCTTTCCCGAAAATTTGTCCAAAGAGGACTACTTGGGGAACTTGTATTCTTCTCTGGCACTTTTTTTTTTTTTCCTTCAGTTTTTGTTTGTTTGGTTGGCTTTAGTTTATGTTATAGAGAATGTCAACTGTGGTGTCCAAAAATAAACATCTTGTGAACCCATATGTAGCCATCAACTGCCTTTAAGAATTATCAACTCACGGCCAATTTTGTTTCATCTGTATATCCATCTATTTTCCCACTCCATGTTATTTGGAAACCAACTACATATAGTTTCATCTATAAGATTTTATGCTATATTTCTAAAACATAAATACTCTTTATAAAAGCATAACTATTCCATCATGGTGTCTAAAAAATTTAGAATTCTGGAAGGTCACCAAATGCCCAGGAGGTGTTCAAATTTCCAACACCTGACATGTAATCATGTCTTCCTCAGAGTCCCCCTAGGACCTACTCTGTCCTGATCAAGAGCGAGAACCAAGGCAGACTCACCATGCAGGCAAAGAAGCCGTGATGCCTTCGTCCTTTTGTTTCCACCCTATCGTAATTTAACAAACCCGTGGTCTCCCAGGAACAGAGAGGGAGACCCCCAAATTGGAGGCAAGCACCTTGGCAACATAAAGAGAAAATAACTGACAAATCCCTAATTCTGGAAGATGCCCAGAGAGGCTGGGCCTGGAGCCAGGAGCTTAACAAGTTCCCATTGTTATTGGCAGCCGACAAATTTAGAAGCAGACAGGGGACCTTCTTATCAAGGGGAATTTTGTTAGCTGAGGCTGTGTGCGTTTAAAAAGCACAATCAACCTGTAGTGAGCTAAGGGATTAAACATGATTTTTCTCTACTTGAATGACCCCTCTCCCTAAATTAAGCTGCCTATTTAGCGCCCTTAATAAATACATAGATAATTTAAACCATGTGGTGGCAAATTGAAAACATGGGCTTTTTGAACTATGTATTTTCTTTCTCATGTTGGAACATTTCCCTCGAGAAAATCTCAGGTCTCATGACTATGGAAAAGAAAGATCTGTATATCTTTCTGATTAAGTGTTTCATGATACACACATACACACTGATTAAGTTTTTTCTCTTTTCTTGGCTAAAGTGAGGTGTATGCTTCTGAGAAAAGTGTCCCATTGACACTTCTCTGGCGGCTGCCTGGTGTATTTGTCAACAAAACAAAATGTGAAAGAATTATATTTCTATAAAAGTAATTACATTTTCAAAGCAGCTTGTTATTATATGCCATGTGGCATTACATTGAACCAAGATGCTATTTTCCGCCTGATTGTTAGAAGTAATAATCTACATTCACAAGTCAGTAAAAAATTCAAATATCTATTTTCCCCGTTGCTTGATTGGGGAAAATAATACTCCCTGCTGGAATACCTGAAGGTTTGAACTGAACAATTTGACGTGCCAGTTTTCAGATATTTGTACTCATCTACTGATTTCAAATATAGCTTACATACACAAACATATTTAGTTTACTATTAGGAGTCTTGATTTGGATCAAAAGATGTTCATAATGTGACAAAGATTTTTTTCTTTATAATTTCTGTATTCTCCTCTCCTCGAATTAATGAGTCACATCAAAGAGTGTCTCAACTTGCTTTGTTAAAACTTGCTTTGGCCTCTTTCATGTATGTCCAAAAAAATGTTCATAAACAGTTTTCTGGGCTCATGGGCCCATGGGATTCATTTGGTCTCCTAATCTCTGTGGTCGGAGTACTTTCTGAGACAGTGTTCACTACAAATTCCCTAGAGACAAAGTCTGCAGCTTCCCTTCTGATTCCCCGCCTTTGACCCTCCCCATTATCAAGCGGTCTTAGACAAAATTAGATAATAGGAAAAATCTTGAAATTCTAATTTCAGTGTGTACTGACTTTCTCTTGCTATAAATGTGGCACATGGAGTATCCCAGCAGTAGACCATTCTTGACTTCTGCAGACACTAAAGATATTTTAAGAAGAGGAGATTTGGCCATCCAAAAAGGGAGAAAATATTCATATAGGCAAATTTCATCTGGTTAAAACTTTTTGTTTTCTCTTGGAAGATGGACATTGAAAAACAAGTCTTCAAGGCCAGACTTTATTAGGATAAGAAAGCTGAATTGTCTGGTAAAGTATGTGAAGATACAAGAACTTTGGCCTTTTGAGTCCTGAAGCATTAACATGCCATGGAACTAGCGCCTCCCCCCCTTCCCCTTTGAATTTGTTCTCTGAGTGTCCACTGCCTGACTTCTCTGTGGCCAACTGTCTGAAATTTGGATCAATGGCATCATTTGAAGGAGCCAGTCTTTCAGAAGGAAGCATGAAAGCTTCTTAGGAAGCCTTTACACTGTATTAGTTTGTAAATCTAAATATTGCATGCAACTCTTGGTTCAGCAATGCTGTTCTTTTTCTAATAATTTACTGAAACTAATTGGATACAGGACACAGCTAGCTGGTGGGCAAGTCGAGATGTTTCAGTTAGCTTCTGAGGCAATACATGGCAGAATAAAGTAAACTCCCTGCCTGATTTTTTTCTTTTTTAATGATGTGATTAGTGTGTGTCTCTGCAAGAAGTTATTTAGCTGGAAAGAGGCTAAAAGCGATTGGACTTTACAAAATATTTAGAGGTTATACTTAGAAATAAATAATCGGTATTCATTTTAGAGATCATCTGAACACTTAAAAACAAAAGGATGCAGGAGGGTTATATATAGCTTCTATACATTCTCATGGTTTTATTTCCTTCCCAAGATTACAGAGAAGGTAGATTTATTGGAAGCAAAATAACTATCTGTGATGACTTTTATGCTGGATCTGGTGTTACTTGTGTAATCACAAATGTGGATGTTTTTTCTCCTTATTTCCTCATATTGATTTTCTCATGTTTATAAAACATATATAATGCAATGCTGTAATAAGTGGCATATTTTAGGAGTTTGGGCATGACCAAATCCTGGTGGAAGATGGTACAACAAGCCCAGTAAATGGAATATATCTAGACTAGCCCTCTAGAGCTGTGCTGTTCAATATGGTAGCCACTAGCCATCTGCACTTATTTAAATTTAAATTTAAATTTAAATTAAAAACTCAGTTCTTCAGTTGCACTAGCCACATTTCCAGTGCTCAATAGGTACTGTATTAGACATTCCTGTCACTGCAGAAAGTTCTTTTAGAAAGTCCTGCTCTAAAGAATCCTAAATGCACTGGGTAATGGTCCCAGCTGTCCACACTTGTTCTCTACATTTTCTTACCCAGAAAATACAATGGGATTACATAGTCTCTTGGATTCTCCTATTTCTGAGATTCTCATCCCAAGCACTCCCCTGATACTTGGGAGCCACATGTGCATGACAACTCTCAAGAAGGCCATATGGTGAGAAAAGCAGCAGTGTTGTGGAGACAACATATTGGAAACTACAGAACTCAAACATTGTCCCGGTACTATCAGTTCAAGCTACATACCTCGGGAGAAGTCACTCAATTACTTTGTATCTCTACTCATTCATCAAATGAAGGCATTGAGCTGAATGATCTCCAAGGCCTGCTTTGCTCTAAAATTCTAAAATGTTACTGACTTTTAAAAATAGCCCCTGCTAATGAACTTGAATAAACCCAATTTTGGTATTGTATAGTCTATGCTGTTTTCTTTGAAAACATTCTGAATTCTCACAATACCCATTCAAAGAAGGGGAAACTTATTGCCATTTTCCTTTCCATGAAAGGTTTGCAGCCATGGAGTCCTCCCTGCATCCAGCATTTGGAAGATGTGTGAAAAATGGCCAGTCAAGCATCTGTTTTCAATATAAAGATTCTTGGCATCTGTGTGCAGAGTATCAGAATGATCAAAGTTTTTACTTTTCTTCCAAAAATTTGGGTGTCTTGTAGACTTACAATGTGACAAAATACTTAGTTTAATATGTGAGTTTGATCTTTAGCTAGTGTACTAAGGCCTTTACTTTTCAATACTATATACAACATAGAAAAAATATTTTAGTCATTTCATTTGGGGGTTTTGGCATAAATGTGTCCATCACAGTGTGGTATTTGTTCAAATAAGTAATTATGGGATTTTTTTTCATTTGGGGAGTTTATCTAGAACATTAGAACACCAGGAATAAAATGAAGGAGAATGCTGTATATGTTTATTCAAATGATATTTAATAACCACCTTCTGTATGGCAGGCACTAATCTAGAAGGTGAGTACTCAGCAATAAACAAGAGAAACAAAAAACTCTCTTTGAAAGGAGTCTCTATGCTCAAATAAATTTAGGAAATTGTGTGCTAAACAAAATTAAAATTTTGTTTGTTTATTGATGTGGGATTTCCAAAGTTTTTCCATTGCCAAGTACATTGTGAATTTCTAAGATTAGAATATAGTAGGCAGTGTGCAATAAGCTTGCTTGATCACTGAACACTTTCCCCCGTAGAAAGCTTTCAGAAAATGATTAAAGCTCTGTTGAAAAGGAACTTTGGTAGAAAAAACCTTTACAGATGGATGATGGACTAACTCATTGAGACAGGGACCTATTGCATTCCTTAGATAGGGTCCAACTGATGCTTTCAATTCCCTAGACTCTGTACCCTAGACAACATCCAGGCATGTGAAATAGTTGAGCAGGCCGCTGAATGCACAGCTGATGCTTGGTCATCCTCAACAACCAAAAAAAATACCTGAGAAGGATCATAGGGGATGATGCGAAGGTTGCTCTGTGAAATCAGAGCTGTAGCAATGCCATACCGACCATGCAGGGTACCCAAGATTACTGGGATTTAGACTCAGAAGGCCTGGTTTGGAATCTGAACTCTTATTTGCTGAGCATTGTCACATAAGTTGCTTACTTCTCTAAGCCTGTTGCCCTGCCTGTAAGACAGGGGAGGTGATAGCCACTCCATAGGCTCATTATGAGCCTCAAATGAGGTCTTGTGTGTGAGCATACTTCATAATCTTGGTTCTGACTACAGAGAAAGTCACACTGGCATGAACCACATGGTCATAGTCCTCATCCAAATAGGTATTTTGGCAATACAGGTGACTGAGATCCACACTGTCTCATTACACCTGAACGAGAGAACATGGCCCTTCCCCTTATTCATAAAGGATTCTTGCTCCAGCCAAAGCACTAAGCATCAAAGACTCAATAATAGATACCATTCACATTCAAATTTATGTAACTTGAGTATAAAAAGTATGGTTATATTTCTGGTACATTGTCAAATATGGCACTGCTTATATGTCATTCATTTTTAAAAAAAGACAACATGCTTATTTTTGTATTAATTATACCAGCAAGCTGATTTTTCTCAAATAGACCAGTGCAATGCAAAAAAAGATTACAGAAATATTTTTACCAAAGTTGTCATTTGCTTATTGGACAAACTGAACTTTCCTTGGATTACTCTATGGAACTTACCATCTTCCAACTGCTATTACAATTCTTTGGTCAGAAGCCTGTCTCCCCAGCAGAGAGGCCAAGAGGAAACCGTTGAGTAAAATTTTCTTATCAGCCCCAAGTGGTCAGAGCTGACATGCAGTGTCCTCTGGTAAAGAAACCGTTCTCCCCCATCAGCAGCTTTGAGAAGTAAAAAAATAAAAGTGTGCTCTTTCCAAAATAGGCAATTAGTGACGGTTAGAAGGCCGAAGGGGAGAGGTTTGCTGACTTGACAAACCATGATTACTTTTTACAGCTCATGAAACTGTCTTCTAAAGAATCATGCTCTATGGCCTTAAGTTTATTGCACTCACGATTTTGGAAATGTCATCTTTTGGAAAGATAAGAAGCCTCAATGAGAAAAGAGGAGATTAATAGCATATCTTTGCCCTGTGCTAAGCATCTTAACATTTGTTGCCCAACAGAGAGGAGAATGGAGAACAAGTTTTCAGAGGCCCCTGGGCTGGGGAGCTGTGTCTTCCCTCAGCACAGATAACCCCCAACCCCACTTCATCCTTAATAACAAAGTCTGCTAGTCTGTTTTATTTTATAAACTGATAGATAACAGCCTGGATTGAATCATGGTTTTCCTCCTTAATAGGTGGTGACCTGGAGCACATCACTTATTAACCTCTGTGAGTCTTGATTCCTTCTGGTGTAAAAAGGGGATGGTAACAGCCTTCTCTTGGAGTATAGGCGATAAGTGGCAGCTAAAAAGACCCTGTTGAAACTTATACTCAAAATCCTCCAAAGGCTACCCATGTCACTTTGAGTAAAAGCTACAATCTTGACAGGGGCCCACAAGAAAGACCCTGCAGGATCTGTTGCCCCATCCTTCTCTCTGACCTCTTGCCCTATTAAGTACCCCTGTAGCTATGCTGGTCTCCTTGTTATTTCTTAAACAGGCCAGGCTCATGCCTGCCTCAGGGCCTTTGTACATGCTGTTCCTTCTGCCTGGAGTGCTCTCTCCCTAGATGTTGGCATGGCCTAGACCTTAGAGTCTTTACTCCAGTGTCACCCTCTTAGGGATCCTACTGATCCTATTCAAAATTGCAAACTCTCCTCCTTCCCTGCCTCAACCCCTTTCCTCCTTTATTCTTCATTGCACCTATGACCACCTACCATATATATTTTATTCATTTATGTTTATCTGCCTTTCTCCTTCTGAATGAAGCTTATGAGGTAGGGATTTTTATCTGTTCATTGCTGTATTCTAAGCCCTTGGAACAGGATCTAGCATATAGTGCACATTAAATATCTGTTAGATGAATGAATATTATAACACCATTAAAGCACCTAGCGCTGTGCCTTTGGTTTAAAAAGGGGGGGGAGGGCAAGAAGCTGACTTGAATATATATAGCATGTTTAAAAATTTTATTCTACTGACTTGTGGCAAATGTCAAAAGTCAGCCCACAGATTACTTGCTAGTCACAAAGAGAACACATATTAAAAATAAATTTTGAAAAGGAAAAAAATTTTTACAGGAGAATACCATTTAATAAACGTTGAAGGAATGATAGGGTTAAAGAATCACCATTCTGTAGTCCCTAGTGAATAATTGATTCCGGCCTGGATCATCAATGGATACTAAAACTATGGTCTGAGAGATGAATGGGGAAGTGGATGGCTGAGTGCCCACAGATTTCTTGCTAGTCATAGGGGTAGAAATAAAACCAGTTACCCCATTGCCTTCATTTGCTGAGTCAGGAGCCTCAGAAGAGGAGAGGAACACAAGGAGGTGTGTGTTCCTGCATCAACAGCTCCACTACCCCTGGAGCTGTAAACGAGGGCCCTGTGGCTTCTTCAACACAGGGCCTGTGACACATGGCTCAGGGCCCAGAATGTTCTGCTGGTGTGGGTAACAGCCTGCCATCTTTAACCTTACCATAAGACCTTCTAAGTGAGTCATACTAGCTACTGAAAACAGCTTTGTACAGAGCTCTATTTTCCCCATGCAACCTATTTTTACTTCTACTTCTCCTTTCATTCATAGACAACTCAATTCAAGTTCTATTTATGTTAAAAAAAAAAAAAAAAAAAAGCAAGGGTTTCTTCTCATCCGCACTGTTCCTTGGTCACTTTTATCGTAGGGTGGATCCATAGTCTGAGCACTGCTGAGGAGAGAGCTTTGCAAGCCTGGCCCAGCCTGCCTACCCCTTCTCTCTTATAACCTGGCACAGGGTGAGCCTGGGGCATGGCTTAACATCACTTCCAGTTGTGAAACCATCTAGTGCCTAGGTTTCTGCAAAGGGGAAGAAGACAGAATTCAGTTATAAAATGACCCCCAAGGAAATGAGGAATTTGGGCCTGTAATGGAGTCATCTGGCCTTAAGCATCCTGATGATTAAGCAATCTGCAAGGAGGGCCCTCTAAGCCAGTCTTTCTTTTCTTCTTCTCCTTTGTCTGTTTATTTTTTTTAAGGCAAAGCAAAAATACTCTTCTGTCCTTGGTGGAGAGTTTATCATGGGAAATAAGATGTCAACAAGCCTTGAGAGTAGCTGGGCACTAGGCTTCATGGGGACTTGCTTGTAAGTGATACCATTTATTTATTTTTTTAATATTTTTTTTATGATGTTAGTCACCATACAATACATCATTAGTTTTTGATGTAGTGTTCCATGATTCATTGTGTGCGTATAACACCCAGTGCCATTTAAAAAACCAATATGAAACGTCACAGGAAAGCAATATAACAGCCAAAAGCACAGCAGAGAGGGGGCCTCACTAACTGCATTCCTACTTCCTCAGGCCAGGTTTGGGAACCCCTCCTCCTGAGTTTGGCAGCCTGGCTTTTGATTAGGAAGTTTGCATAGAACTTAAAGACGAACACAATTACTTTATGGATTTGAGTTTTCCACTGTTAGAGAAAATGGACCAAGAGTGGATTTGGTGTTTCTAATAATGTCATAACCACAGCATCGTTCTGTTGTGGTCCCAATAGATCCCCCCAGTCCCTAGCTCATTTTCTTCATTTGCTCTCTGAGAGTTAGTCCCCAGTTTTTATATCCATGGACTCCATACTTTAAAAGTTGATTTTAAAGCATGCATCATATCTTAAGTAATAGTTCAGATGGCAGGGCTTCCATTTAGCCTTATAAAATAGCCCTATCTGATATGCCTCCTGGATGGATGGATTGGAAAGTCCAGTTGGTGAGGTCCTGGAGGGCTAGCATAGTTAAAGGGTCTACCAGATATTTCCTCTGAGGTTCCATTATCAGAATCAAAGTCCCAAATTAGGACGTGAGGTTTCCAACCTCAATAGGGCAGCCCCAAATGGGGAGCCATGAAGTGAAAGTATAAAGTACAGTCAGAATGGTGGGTCAGGCTGAGACTTGGAGAAACTTCCTGGACCATGGTGTGTCTTCCAAGGGCTTTTAACCTTGTACCCATTGCCTCAAGCACATGATGAAAGGAACTAAAGGAAATGGACATCTCCAGGCACCCAGTACCAATTCTGGAGACCTTCCCAGCCCAGGGGAATATGTAGATGGACAATGGCCAACCCATACATGTAGACAGAGCTCTGACCCGCAAGCTCTGCAGCTATTGCTCCAGGATGGTCAGAAACTCGTCAGTGCTGTCAAACTGCCCTATTTTTGCCCTATTTTTTATCCTCTGTTTCCAACTCAGGACCAAAATGCTCCCCAAATCACAAAGGATGCACCACTTCCAGGTTCCCCAACAACCTCCAGAGCATACATGAAGCCTTCTCTTTTTTCACTCTGAAGCATTCCTACTCCTCTGCCTGCCTATGTACTTCTGCCAAGCACAAATGATAACTCCTGTGCTACAAGCTGAACAAACAGCTTGTGTGTTCCCATTTGGGTCATCTTTGTTTATTTCTACAGATCTATAGTAGACGTATGAAGACATATGTAGACAAACAACCCAGAACCTACACATCTAACTAGCGCTACCCTCTTCAAATAGTCTCTTTGGAGAATTAAGACCTGTGTCAATGATATCATCATTAATCAAATTTTTGCCACTCCTCTTTTATTGAATTAGGAGCCAATATGTTAGGGTCATAGGATTGTATAGTAGGCTTACTCCCCCTCCATCTCGTCACGTTTTCACACTCCCTCTCTTTCTCTCTGTCTCACACACACACCTCATCTCATTATTTCCGGCCTAGAATATGCCTCCTGCTAGTGTTAATGTTAATAATTTTATTCACCAACCCTGTCTCCAAAATGATTTTTAATTATTTCCCTAATTGGCCCACTCCCACACTAGAGTTTGTTATTTAATAGATGTATGTAATAGATTTTGCCCTCTGTGTGAGAGGCTTGTCACAGATTTCATGTCTTTGCATTTTGCAGTTCCAGAGGACAAGGGTAAATATTTAATAAATTTTGCTTTGTCCCAGTCCTTTCTAAGTCCATCCTCCACCATGTCCTTCCTCAGATGGAAGACACTATCAATGTGCAGACCAGAGTTGGGAGGGTAGACTCTTTCTTGCTGGCAAAGCAGATGGTATGTTCTCATTCCCTCAACACGCACAAAAGACAGGCTCTTTTGTGTTTGCTTTCATCTGACCCTGGAAACGGAACTTCAGCGTCTGCACAGAGATCAGTTTTGGACAATTGTAAAATATGTGAACAAATGTAAATTGCAAGCAATCATTTTGGCTTTCATTCTCATTGTGAATTCCTATGACAAAATGCTATTTGTCCCTGTATATCACTATTTTTGCTCACAAGGTTCAAACATCAGAATTTTGCCAAGTGGCTCTTTCAGTTTGGGTGAGCTTATAATGATTCCAATTCTGGTAAAGGAACTGAACAAAGCAGCCCTGGGCCAGCAATAATTCATTTCATTGGAGTCTGGAGTGTACAGATACAAATGTTAAGGACATGCCGGAGTGTTTATGGTGTTCTCAGGCCATAGAGCTAAGAGCCCACTGAAGGACAGTTGCCGGAAAAGGTCTATATACAATTCATAACAAGCATATTCAAAATGGGCACTTTACTTTGAAATGATAAAATCACTGAATTGTTTGGAATGCCCACACCAATCCTCTGAAATTCTTCAGACATTCCCCTGGTGTGGCATGCTGAGGTTAGGGATAACTGGAGGGATATTTGAGCAGTTTCATTCTCATTTTTCACCCCATGCCAGCAGCTGGGAGTGGGTAGGCAGGTAGGAAAGAAGGTTCCCCAATCCTTCTCCTTCTTGTAGCCCAAGAAATTTTCTGTCTTATTGGCTCTTCTACAACATTAATTACTACCCAGGGACATGTATATTTGGCGCTCCTTTCCAATCTGCACAAATGACCCTGGGGTGCAAGAAGAAAAATCAAAGGGACTCAGAGTCTGGTGGTTGCCCTTCTGCACATTATCTCCTCACTGGGACCCCAAGGTAATGAGGAAAAGACACTTCTCCAACCCATGTCCCCTGACTCAGGAGTGGCAGCCATTTTCTAGGGACTCTGGGAAAGAGGTCACGTCCTCAGTCTGTTGCCCTTAGGGCCTCCCTTGTCCCAAACCTGGAATGAGACACCTCTTCTCTCTTCTCCTCTAACACTCTGTACCGATCTCTATCATAACCTATTACTCTAGTTGCTCACTTACAGGTTGGTCTGCCAAGAGACCATACATGTCTCAGGGCAGGGGCGGTATTTTAGCATCCTCGTATTATCCATTGAATCAAATAAGCAGTATGAGAATGACTAAAATCAAGCTGGGTACTGAGCACTTCAGGGAATCAGGGAATAAAATATCTAAGTACATACATACATATGTATGTTTGAATGACATGGTTTCAGTCTGCTGGGAATTGTGTGTAGAAGTAAGAAATCTGTGTAAAATAAATCACAGTGAAAGTATGTCGTAAGACTATACAACCATTTCCAATTGGCTTCTTGTGAGACCCAAAGCACTTAACAGATGTGAAATCACTTTAAAAACTTAAAAGTTTTTAAACCATAGATAATATGTTATTAATATAATAACTCATATGACTTTTAAAACCTTATCCTGTTTCTCTCAGAGACAGGAGATTTCAGGTATTGGAAATTCCGGAGAATATAGTAGTAGAATTTTCTCTCTCTTCAGAAGACCTAATATTCTGAAAAAATGTAACTTGACTAACCATACTAAGGCTGTTTTGTTTATCTGTTGGTTTACTCTTGTCCACTTTGACCTCTAACTCACTTGATTTCTCTGCATGTCATTTTAATTAAACCTCTAAGTTTCCTTGCAGCTTTGAAATATTTATTTGTATTTGCTTTATTTCTCTCAAGAGATAAGATAGATAGATATACAGATATATAGGTATAGATATATAGCCATTATCATGACATGTCACTCATAAATATTTCAGCATACATTTCCTAGGAATAAACGGTGTTCTTCGGCATAATGACACTTTCTTCATCATAGCCAAGAAATATTACTATATATCTTATAATATACAGATGCTATTTAAATTTCCCAATTTTCCCAAAATTGACTTATATTTGTTTCCTCTGATCCAAGATCCAATCAAGATTCACACACTATATTTTGTTATATCTTTTGGGTCTCTTATACTATAGTACAGTTCTTAGTCCTCTTACCTTTGCTTTTTTTTTTTTTTATTTTTGTGACACTTACCTTTCTGAAGAGGTCAAGGAAATTGTCTTCCAGGATATCCCACTGTCTTGCCTTATATGATTGTTTCTTCATGACTGGATTCAGGTTAAGCTATTTAGTAAGAATACCATGTAAGGATACTACTACATAAGTGATATTGTTCATAAATGAAATAATTTTTAAGTATTTTAATCATAAATATAGTATAATACCAAAGCAGAAAATTTGCGTAATAGAAAAGAAGGAAGCCACCCATAATCCCATTGTCTTAACTCACACAAGAACTTTCAATGTATTTCCAACATTTCCCTATTATTGTTTTTAGCACAGTTATAAATATACTGCAGATAAAACTTTGTATCCTGGTTGTTTTTGACATAACATCACATCAAAGCATTTTCACTAGAAATAATGGCAATGATACTAACAATACCAACTACTTTTTATTGAGTACATATCCAGTTGCAGACAGTATCAGTCACTCTCTATATACTATTTCTTTTAAAGTTTATGACAGTGCTTTGAAGTAAGTTCTTTTATTGTCCCCATTTTAGAATAGAGGAAACTGAGACTCCATCCCACAGCTGGTAAGGGGTAAAGAAGAGATTTGAACCCAAGTATATGTGACTCCATCACATCATCCGTCTCCTATCGCTTTTATTGAATGTGCTTTGATTTATTCTTTTCATGTAAACACACTTGTAGACACTATCAACTTAAGCCTGCCTTGCTTTTCAGAATATTTCACAAGGCTTGACTTTTTTGACCACCGCTTTTAAATTATGTGCATAGCCTCAGACTGGCCTCAGAGACTAGTGCTTTCTATTTTTCCCCTAAGAATTTAATCTAAACCAAATTTGGTTTTCCCAAAGTCTATTTTCATTCATCAAGGAGGCAATGTAATTTATAGGTAAATGACAAAATCATCAGGAGACTGGATAGGAGTGAGAGAACAAAATAAACCAACTGAGTCAACTGCCAAGAGCCAGAGTCTCAAGTATTCCAGGCTACCTTGAGCTTTCTTAAAGCTGGATAGGCTGTGGTGCGGTTCTGCCCTGAGCCCGGGAGGCCCCTCTTATGGGGGGAGGGTATTGCCCTTGACAGCAGCATGGTTGTGGGGCATCTGTCTTCTCTCTGACTCCATTAGGAGACTCTGGAATTTAGGCTGTGTAAAAATCATCCTGTTGTTAAGGGCCTCTGATCTAAACACACCCCACTGATTGGAAATGTGTCCCATGTCAAAGCCCTGAAAAACACAAATTCTAATACTTCCAAATGCACTTTAATGTGGGTTAAATGCCTACATTTGTCTCATAGCCTGCGGTGCCAGCTGGGGAAGTGGCAGCAGTAGCAGGAACCTTTGCCAGCCCGGCCTTTGGGACGGCTCTGAGCACAGCAGGGAAGAGCTGAATGCATTTCAACTGCAGCCAAGTTAGTGGTTGAAACTTCATAAACATGTCTTAAATGTTATGATTCTTATCTTTATGCTATGGCATTCCTACCTCAAAGGATAGCTATTAAAGAAAAAGCACAGTTCAGCAAATAGTTCTAAGAACTTTGATTAAAAAAATAGTTGATTAATCATTTTTGGTTGCTTGTCTTTCTTTTGACCTTTTCCTCTAGACCCATCCTCATAACACAGTCAGAATGCTTAATCATTTACCAAAAGGGTTAAGATAATATAACCTCTTTGTGATTAAAAATAGAAATGAAGTAAAATGGAGTTCTCCATAGTTTTATAGTTTTACTTGATTCTGCGATTGGAAGGGCATTTGGAGTGACTGGCTAGACAGTTATGTTGATCTTGACTGTGCATGTTCACATATCTGGGGATCAGTTGGCTGTCAGCTGATCTAGGCTGATCTAGGCTGTCCTTGGCTGGGATGACTGGGGCAATTTGGTTTTGCTTCACATGCCTCTTGTTCTCTAGCAGACATATTCTCAAGGCAATGGCAAAGGTACCAGAAAACAAGCCGCAGTGTACAAGATCATTTCAAGTCTTTGCATCACATCTGCTAAATTCCATGGGACAAAGGTACAGTGTACTTTTGCTCAATGATCAGTGTACAAGATCATTTCAAGTCTTTGTGTCACATCTGCTAAATTCCATGGGACAAAGGTATTCACACAGTTGAGCCCAGTCTCAAGAAGTAGTGCAGGTTACCTTAACCACAGTAGGAGGGCACTTCAAAGTTACATGGTATAGATATGGTTAGAGGGAGAAATAAAAACATAGGCCCATGATTTCAATGTACCATCGCAGGTGATTCTATGCCCTGTATATTGTTAGAGTCAGTATATACTATTTGCCAATAGCTAAGATCCAGTGCAGATCCAATCATGAGGCCAAGTTGTCAAGAAAAGCAGTCACTTGAGTGACTTGGTTTCGTAATCCAAGGTAGAAGGAGTGATTTGGCATCAAAAGGTGGCCAGAAAGACTCAATATTATTAAGATGTCAGTCCTTCCCAAATCAATCTGTAGATTCAAAGTAATCCCAATCAAAATCCTAGCAAGCTGTTTTTTAGAAATCACCAAACTGATCCTAAAACTTTTATGGGAAAGCAAAGGAAACAGCATTGAAAACATTTTTGAAGAAGGACAAAATTGATTTCGGGATTTGCTATAAAGCTACATTAATCCGGAGTGTATATTTATGAAAGGATAAAATAAAAACTAATGGGAGAGAATAGAATCCAAAGGAGTCGTGCAAATGTGCAACTTTATTCACAATCTCCAAACACTAAGAAACCAAGGAAATTCAACAGGGAAAGGATACTTTTTTCCCCCCCGTTATCAGGGATCACTTTATTCCTTTTTTAATTAACATATTATGTATTATTTGTTTCAGGGGTACAGGTCTGTGATTCAACAGTCTTACACAATTCACATCGCTCACCATAGCACATACCCTCCCCAGTGTCCATCACCCAGCCACCCCATCCCTCCCACCCCCCTCCACTCCAGCAACCCTCAGTGTGCTTCCTGAGATTAAGAGTCTCTTATGGTTTGTCTCCTCTCTGGTTTCGTCTTGTTTCATTTTTCCCTCTCTTCCCCTATGATCCTCTGTCTTGTTTCTCAAATTTCTCATATCAGTGAGATCATATGATAATTGTCTTTCTCTGATTGACTCATTTTGCTTAGCATAATACCCTCTAGTTGCATCCACGTCATTGCAAATGGCAAGATTTCATTTTTTGATGGCTGCGTGATATTCCATTGTGTGTGTGTGTGTATATATATATATATATATACACACACACACACCACATGTTCTTTATCCATTCATCTGTTGATGGACATCTTGGCTTTCTGTAGTTTGGCTATTGTGGACATCGCTGCTATAAACATTGGGGTGCAGGTGTCCCTTTGGATCACTACATTTGTATCTTTGGGGTAAATACCCAGTAGTGCAATTGCTGGGTCATAGGCTAGCTCTATTTTCAACTTTTTGAGGAACCTCCATACGTTTTCCAGGGTGGCTGCACCAGCTTGCATTCCCACCAACAATGTGGAAAGAACACTTTTTTTAACAGATTGTATTGGAATCTGGATACCCATATGTGAAATCATAGGCCTTAAACCATAACTTGCAACATATTAAAAAACCAATTCAAAAATGAAACCTAGACCCACATGTAAGACCTAACATTATGAAATTCTAGAGGAAAATATAGGGAAAATGTCTTTGCAACCATGAATAAGGCGAAGATTTCTTACCTGGGACAAAAATGATGAATTATAAAAGAAAAAAAAATGATAAGCAGGACTTCATCAAAATTAAAAAGTTCTGCTCTTTGAAAGGCATGGTTAAGAAAGGAAAATAACCAGGCAAGCCACAGACTGGGGGAAAATATTTGTAAAACACATCTACTATAAAATACTTGTATCCAGAATATATAAGGAAGTCTGACAAATAATAATAAAAATAACCCAGTAAAAATGGACAAAAGAATTGGACGCTTCACTGAAGAAGATATATGAATGGCTAATGAACAAAGGAAAAGATACTTAACATATTAGTCATTAGGAAAATGCAAATTAAAATCACAATAAAATACTAATACACATCTATTTGCTGACTAAAATTTAAACACTGCAAGATCAAGACTTAGAAGAAGGTAGAGCAATCGTAACCCTCAGGCATGCCTTGTAGTAATGCAAAATGGTCCAGCCACTTTGGAAAATATTTAATGCTTCCTTATAGAGTTAAATGTCACCTGTATGGCTGAGCATTTGAGTATTTACCCAAGAGAAGTAAAACTATGCCCACACAAAAAACTCTATGTAACAGCTTTATTCATAATCTCCCCAAACTAGAAACAACCCAAATAACCACCACCTGGTAAATGGATAAACAAACTCTGGTACACTGATACAATAGAATATGACTCGGAAATGAAAAGAAGCGAACTAGTGATTAAGGTAACAACATGGATGAACTCAAATGCATTATGTGAAGTGAAAAAAGTCAGACTTAAAAACCTACCAGCTCTATAATTCCACTTAAATGTCACGCTGGGAAAGGAAAAACTAGGACTAGAGGAGTGGCTTCCAGGGGCTGGGGTAGGATGAGAGGACTTTCTGGGGCTGGAAATGTTCTGTGACTCAACGGTAGTGGTACTTACACAACTGTATGTCTTTTTCTGAATTCATAAAGCTGTACACCAGAAAGGGGCGAATTTTACTTATGTAAATTCTACCTCAGAAAACCTGACTTAAAGAAGGGCGAGTTAGGGAAACAAAAGGTGGAGCCATTGTACATGAATAGGTATATAGCTGAAGCCTCAAATCTAGCCACCAAGAGAAGCCAGTATCTGCTCATCCTCCCATAGCTTTTCAGTCAACAGCTATTGTCAGAAGATACATCTTGAACCACAGGTCTTAAAATTTTTAGTCCTCCTTGACCCAGCTTCCATTTCTAGAAATTTATCCTAAGGAAAGAATCTTAACTGATTTCCCTAGAAAGGAATTATTGGCCACAAAGTTTAAAATTCTAAAAAACTGGAAACAACGTTAATGCTCACCATACTGCTGGTAACAGATGGACTGCAGGTGGAAATATTAAATAAGTTTTGGTGCATCCAAGCAATGGAACACTATCTCGCTGTAAAAGAATATTTGATATGGCATTGTGATCATCATCTAGTAAGAAGGTCAGATAATAAGAGTATTTATGGTATGAGCCCCTTCTGGAAATGTGTGATCAGAGAGAGATACAAAGACTGGAAGAGTCAATATGCCAAGATGCTAATGATCATTATTATCTAGTGGTAGTGAGACTGTAGACAATTGTTTCCCTAGATTTTCCAAATCTCCTGTGATGAATATGTATTTCTTTGATACTAAGGAACAAAATAACCTCACAAGTTATTTTTTAAAGGCATTCATAGATATTTTTAAGCCAAGAATCAATCTCATCACACTTGGTCTTCACAGATATCCCAAAATCTGTGTAGCCTTCATTGGGTCCAAACAGTTAGAAAGCTAAACCTCTTATTGTGGTAACCATTTCACAATACATACATGTGAGTCAAGTAATTATGTGGTACACCTAAACTTATACAGTGCTGTATATCAATTATATCTCAATAAAACTGAAGAAAAAAAGAAAATAGGCTAAATATTTATTACAAAACCCAAACCAAACCAAACAGAAAACCTGAATCCTAATGGCCAGCTGAGCTTCTAAGAGGCCGGAGGCATTTGACCCCTTTAAGAATTTTTGAGCCCTACCGTATTCCTGCTTCTGTCCGCAGAGAATGTGAAGCCCTACTGAGAAAACCATGTGCCAAGAGACGAACTCATGAACCAAAAAGACTTCCATTGTGGTAGGCAGCTGATAAACTAGCTTTTTAAAACTTAATACTGAGCTGTTATAGAAGTGTTATGTTAGTGAGCATTAAACAAGAGTCAAGAGACCCAGGAAAGACCTGTGTTACCATAGGCAAGATTCTCACTTCTCTGGCTTTTATCTGAAAGATGAAAGAGTTGAACCAGGAAGTCTCTAAGAATCTACCGTCTTCCAGTTTTCTGGGATTTTTAGGGATAAGTGACTGAACCCAGACCAGGGTGAATTTCACTATTGCTTATAGGAGGGAATCTTGTCCATTTACATGGGTTAATGAGTATCAAAGCTTTTATGTTGACTGAAGGAGGAGGGGTATTATTCTTGTGTTTTATTTTCTATGATAGAAGGAGAAATTGAGAGAATGGAAAGAGGAAGTTGTCTATTTTTCCTGGGATTCATTACAATAAGTTGTTGACTCTTTTGAGAGAAAGGTTAAGGCCAGAAAATGACTGAGTTTGCCTCATGAGAGACTTTGAGATCACCTGTCTTTTGTGCACAAAAGGTGGCACTACTGTGGGATCCATGTGACAAATAGCAAAGCTGGACAGAGTGGCACTTTCCCCACTCTTCAGGGAATCAGCACTCCTCTGGCTTCTTGGGGACCAATGGCTTTGGGCCTTTTGAGAGACAGCAGCCTGGTGTGAACATTAGTATTTTCTTGATGGTCCCATCAGCAAAGCCAACAATTTCATTGCGTTCAAGGCTATACAAGCCAGGGACTTGAACAAGGGGCTGCTAGAGAGGAAGAGGGAGATAATGGCAGAAGTTATGTAGAAAATGTAGTTGACAGGCCCATGAGAACACTTAAGGCACTCTGAAGTCTTCTAGAGACAGGGAAGATTTTGTCTTATCCATGGATGGTAAGTGCGATGATGTCTCTGGTGCAGTTCTTTACATCAATAACTGTAACAAGTGCTCTCTCTCTCTCTTTGAGCTTCTGTGTCACGTATCTTACCTTTTGCTCTGTCTCCCATTAGAAAGTGTATTTGCATGAAGCAGTTGGTTGGCCCAGCTGAGCATTTCACACCCCACCTGGAGTTGGAATCTTGACATTGGGTTGGTAGAGCAATTGATTACTGAGATGCTTATAAGATGTTCCACGCCAGACTGGATAAACCACCTTAGTCTGTATCCACCATCTATAGTTCAGACTTTATCCACAGAAGGCTGACAGCAACTTAGAGGGCTGCCTTTTGGGAACTTTTGGTCAAATAAAGTCACCTACTAAAGAGAAGAGAGTAGGTAACTTTTTGAAATTACTAACACACATCCTTTTCATTGAATAGAAGATACCCGGTATGGTTGCGATTCCACCATACAAGAAGAGCCTGGAAGGAACCGTGACCCCTCCCAGATTGCCATGGAGAGAGTTCAGGGTGTCTGGTCTATCTGACTCTCATGCCATCATAACCACCAAGAATTTACCTTTAGTTGAATCTTGGCTTTATAGCAGATAATTGGCGGTAGTACTAGGTGTGTATGTAGGGAGTTGCCTCATTGCCTAAACTCTTTGTTCCATTGGAAGCTGTGATTCTACCCAGAATGAATATGCCCTCACTCTAAAGGAAAGTCAAGGTTTGTAAGTTTTGTTTTCTGAAGACATCTTAGAGGTTTGGGGCAGAATGATATACTGTCCAGGGAAAAAAGAAAATGAGAAGGTGATTGGTCCAAACACCTCTTTCCATAGATGAGTAAATGAGCCCTTAAGAGCTGGCTTTTCTCAAGGCTGTACAGCCACTTCAGTCACAAGGGGTGCCACTAATTAAGCCTCCTGATACACAGTTATGTGCCCCATTTCCCCCCAGCTAGCTCCAGATCAAACTGAGTCTTTTGCATAAGAATTTGCCTAAGAAACGCACAGATACAACACACACACATACACACACACACACACAACCCAGAGAGAAAAATACAACACAGCCATTATTAAGCAATCCAAATCCAAATTATTGATTATCCAAATCAATCCTTCTGCTGGTATTGTTGATAGAAGTATATAGTACAAAAGAAGGAAGTCTTAGCAGCACAGGATCTGGAGTGAGACTATTGGAATGCCAAGTAATCTAAAACTCTGTGCCTCAGTTTCCTCATTTGTACATTTGGGATCATAAGATTGTTATTGGTATTTAATTAGTTACTAAATGTTAAATGCTTAGAGTAAATCCTGGCACATAGTAAGCAATCAATAGAAATTCACTGTGACACTCTCCATTGGCCTGAGCTACAGCATTACAGTTTTCAGCTGTTCTCATACCACACTGCCCCTAACTCCTGCAGACACTTTCTTTGTGTCCCTGTTCCATTAGGTCAAAGTGGCATCAGATAATGTTGTGGAAGATGGGCGTCATATTGGAGGAAATGCCCCTACCGTAAACAGCTTCCCTTCTATTCTGTGTAAGGTTAGTGCTATAATTTTTCAAAATATCTGCAAATTTCACTGAGAATAATCTTTTTTTTTTTTTTTCCTGAAGTAAATGCAATGGCTGTTATAGAATGAGATTCAGCGTCTGTTTGTTGGGGCCCCTAGGCACGGTGCACAGCTTTTGCCCAACTGCCCTCAAACTTTCAGGAGTCTACCCTGTCTCAGTTCGCTCTCCCA
The DNA here is from genome assembly GCF_009762305.2 of Zalophus californianus. Taxonomy (NCBI): domain Eukaryota; kingdom Metazoa; phylum Chordata; class Mammalia; order Carnivora; family Otariidae; genus Zalophus; species Zalophus californianus. The sequence continues at coordinate 60,358,858 of NC_045597.1, forward strand.
GACATGGCCCAGGGGCCAGAGCCTTGTTACCTCAGGTATTTTCCTTTAATCAATTTCCTGTTGTCCTTTTCAAGGGGCCCCAGGGCTCATTTCAGGTTGTCTCTGGAAAATCAGAAGACTGGGTCATTGTTTAAGCTATGCTGTTTGAGTGACCAATGGGCTGGAGCGTTCGGAGACTGATCCTTACTGTTCCTTTGGGTTTACATCTAACCCCATGGGTTTCATTCAGATTGTTGGCTTGATCTCAGTGGTAAGCATTTGCATTTTTGACCTCTACATAGGCTAAAAACTATATATATAGCAGCCCACTGCTCAGGTTGAGCAAAAGGGAAAAATAGGATGTTTATGGTTTCTCTCTGGCAGTGCCTTAGGACTGGAGTGTGGTAAATTCTGGAAGGTGTTGGAAGTTGAACTAGCAAGGGCTGAGGGGAGATGACTGAGGCATTGATAGCATGTGTATTGGTTTACCACATCCACTCACATCCATTTAGGTTCAATCTGTTTTGCCACTGATTTTTAAAAAAAAAATTTTTTTATTAATATGTAATGTATTATTTGTTTCAGGGGTACAGGTCTGTGATTCATCATCAGTCTTACACAATACACAGCGCTCACCATAGCACATACCCTCCCCAATGTCCATCACCCAGCCACCCATCCCTCCCACCCCCCTCCACTCCAGCAACCCTCAGTTTGTTTCCTGAGATTAAGAGTCTCTTATGGTTTGTCTCCCTCTCCGGTTTCATCTTGTTTCATTTTTCCCTCCCTTCCCCTGTGATCCTGTCTTGTTTCTCAAATTCCTCATATCAGTGAGGTCATATGATAATTGTCTTTCTCTGATTGACTTATTTTGCTTAGCATAACACCCTTTGTTCCTTCCACATCATTGCAAATGGCAAGATTTCATTTTTTTGATGGCTGCATAATATTCCTGTGTGTGTGTGTACCACATCTTCTTTATCCATTCATCTGTTGATGGACATCTTGGCTCTTTCCATAATTTGACTATTGTGAACATTGAGGCTATAAACATTGGGGTGCACGTACCCCTTCGGATCCCTACATTTGTATCTTTGGGGTAAATACCCAGTAGTGCAATTGCTGGATCATATGGTAGCTCTATTTTCAACTTTTTGAGGAACCTCCATACATTTTCCAGAGTGGCTGCACCAGCTTCCATTCAAACACCAACAGTGTAGGAGGGTTCCCCTTTATCCACATACTCACCAACATCTGTCATTTCCTGACTTGTTAATTTTAGGCATTCTGACTTGTGTGAGGTGGTATCTCATTGAGGTTTTGATTTATATTTCCCTGATACCGAGTGATGTTGAGCACTTTTTCATGTGTCTGTTGGCCATTTGGATGTCTTCTTTGCAGAAATGTCTGTTCATGTTTTCTGCTCATTTCTTGATTGGATTATTTGTTCTTGGGTGTTGAGTTTGGTAAGTTCTTTATAGATTTTGGATACTAGCCCTTTATCTGATATGTCATTTGCAAATCTCTTCTCCCATTCTGTGTTGTCTTTTGGTTTTGTTGACTGTTTCCTTTGCTGTGCAAAAGCTTTTATCTTGATGAAGTCCCAGTAGTTCATTTTTGCCCTTGCTTCCCTTGCCTTTGGCAATGCGTCTAGGAAGAAGTTGCTGTGACTGAGGTCAAAGAGGTTGCTGCCTGTGTTCTCCTCAAGGATTTTGATGGATTCCTGTCTTACATTTAGGCCTTTCATCCATTTTGAGTCTATGTTTGTGTGTTGCCACTGATTCTTAAGGGGGTGGTTGTTTTACATTTTAAAAAGGAAGAAATTTACAACAGAAGATTTAGTGACCTAGGCTATGGTCCCTACACAGAAGCTGGTCCCTAGGTCGTAATTGATATTGATGTTGCCAGACATGCATGTCTGAGGGATCTGAGTTTCCCAAGTAACTTTACATCAAGGACCCATATGGACAAGTTGAATCTCATTCCAGAACAAACACCACATGGTTTCTACAAATGTTCATTCAGTTATTACTACACATGGAAACACCTGGAGACATCCCAGTAAATCCCCCTAAGGTCCAAGAAGGCTCCCTCGTGCCTCCATAATAGAGTAAGGACCCTACCTCTTCATGATAATAAAGTAACTTCTTTCTTAGCCTGCTACTTTACCGGCATGAAGAACCCAAAATGACCAGATAGCAGCCATCACTTTAGGACTAATGTAATGCCCCCCCCCCCCCAACACACACACACAAAGTACTGTGGCCCTTGGTAGAAGATCTCTCCATCTCCCAACTGGAAACCAGAACCTCTAGTCCAGGAGACCCTGATATTGTGGAACAAAACCCAAATCTCCCCAAGAGGATCATTGGAAATGACAGTATTGGGAGACACTTTTGCATCCACCCCTTGCTTCCTGACTCCATGAATTCTTTCTATTGAGGGCATTGTAATTTCAATGGCTATCAGTTCAGACTATGTATTACATTTTGAATGCCAGCACTCAAACCCTGCAGATGTCATCTTCAGGCTGGCACCTTAGTTGTATCTTTCAAAAGCCATTCCAGTTTTCTATCAGACTGGCAGCTTTGCAGTGATATAATATATAATAGGAACAGTGGTTACCATGGCCATATGCCTGTTGTTACATCTCCTTTCCTGGGAACTGAGTCCACAGGTCCAAGTGTGTTACGTGGGATCCCAAATCCAATGCAATAGGGAGTAGTGAGGACTATGGTGAAAAGGCAAGCACATTCCTTGTCTTAAAGCAACATCTACTACTCAACTTAGACAATTATTACCATTCAGGAAGGTAGGCTCCTGGCTTCCAGGGTTTCCAAAGTTTGAAGAGAGCTGAAAATATGGGTTTTTTTTTTTAATAGTTAATTTCCCATTTTAAAATGTCAGTAGCTAATTGATAATTATTTAAGATTACTACATGGGGCTAATTTGTGACCCTTGCCTCTTTTGTTATTATTAGTTTTTAAAGTAAATTCTATAATCCTGAGATCAAGAGTCGTATGCTCTACCAACTGAGCCAGCCAGGCACTCCTGTGACCCTTGCCTTAACGTTTAGAAGTCTGATTGCCACTGAAGGTGGGCTTCTGTCTGGGTGTGACCCTGAATAACAGAAAAAGGACCAATAAGTGGAAATTAGAGAAAAACAGGGCTTGATCCAAAACAAGAAAGCATTTTTAATAATATTGTTGAAAGATAGAATAGGCTGACTTAAAGGGATGAGTTGTTCATTTCAAGTGTCAATTGGATGATCTCTCTGCCAGAACAGTATAAAGGAAATCTACGGATCGGATGCATGGGACATTAGATTTTACTTTTCCCTTCCATCTTGAGCTTGTCTGAGAACCACGGTTTCCTTCACCAAGGTTTCAGATCAAGCTGGATTAGTCATTCCAAGTGAACCCCTTGATTTACTCACTATGTCATACATAGAGCACATGTGTGTCTCTTCTTGTCTACTAATGTAGGATATTATTGGGATGTCTTTTCCAAAGGCAAATGTTTCTAAGGCTATTTATTACTATTTTATACTTCCTATCTCATGGGTTTGCCTTGCCCTGAGTTGGCCTAAGTTTCCCCCAAACCCACCCAGTAAGGTTCAACTTGGTTTAGTTGAGTCTCTGCTGGTGTTATTTTTTGCAGAAATAAATGAATACAGACTCTGATAATTTACACATGTTCAGAGTAACCATAAGGAGAAACCAACACTTTCCCATATGTATAAAAATTGCTATAAATCTGGGGTCTGGAAATAAATAGTTTCTTTTGCTCTGAACACGTATATTTGCCACCACTGGTACTTTCTCTGCTCTTGAAAACATAGCCTATATTAATACAACACTGAAGCATGTGAACATTTAAATAAAAATAATTTGACCAGTTAAACCAGATACAACAATTTATTCAATGACACAAGAAAGCATTTAGCTTTGGCCTCACATCTTCATGTTTGGCTTCACATGCATTCAAGGCACCAATGTCTGTTTTATTTTTGAGAGCGGAGTCTGGTCCTCACATATCCATCACTTTCAGTAGATCTTCACTTCAGTATGAAACTTGTCCATGTTTTCAGATCTACAAAGGACAGATTTTAACGATTATTCTGAAAATGCTTTCCCTTCCATAAGAAAATGAAGGAAAAAAAAAAAAAAGGTGGGAAAAAGGAAAGACTGCTTTACATTAAACTGCTTATTTTAGCCATGAAGATAAGCCCTAGCCATTCTCAGATGCTGAAATATTCTGGTTTGGAATATCTTTGCTGCTTGGTTCTAAGCCTGGAGCCTCATCACGCTAAAGAATTCATTTGAACGTTCTGTTTTTCAAATTGTTTGTTTGCAAAGTCTAATCTGGGAGTGGAACTAATATTATTATTAAGGACCTTTTATGTTCAAGGCTTATGCCAGAGATATAGAATGTATTATCTCATTTAATCCTCACTACAATTCAGTGGGGTAAGCCTATTGCTCGCATGAGAAGGTAGACTCAGGGATATAAGGATTAGACTTACACTTCAGGTCAGCTAACTTCAATATTCACAGATTTTCTTCGGCATCAAAGAAAAGTGATGGGAGAAAGGAAAAAGAGAAATCCACTGTAAAACTAGGCAATTCAAAGTTAAACTTCAGGAAATCATTTATGAAACTATTCCCTTGAATCATAATTCTAGTTGCACATTAAATTAAACTTCAGAGAGATCTGAGTACAAAAATCTGCTGACTAACCTAAAAGTAAACCTGTGGCATAGAAAGTAGCCAAATCCCTGTACTGGCTTTGACTTTCAACTGTTGGATTGATCACTAGCAAATAATTTCTGGGCCATGTGCCCCCATTGGTTTTGAGTAAACTTTGGGATTTTCTTTTCCCTGATTTATACAACCTGTGTATGCTTTCTCTGGGAACCTGTACGAGTGCTCCAACTATGCCCAGCCTAAGGCTGATGATATCCTATTTCTGTATTTATTTTCCCCCTTGATGTTTAAGCAGTATGTTGAATCAACATTTCCTCAGGAGCTCTTTTAGTGCTTTCAACTAAAATTTCTTAGTGAGAGTCGTATTTAGTTCAACTTCTCTCTCTCTGTTACTTTCCCTTCCCTGGTTTAGTGCGTTGAAAAATCCATTCGCATCAGCATTTATGCAGCATATAATATTTTTTACTCTCATCCAACAGGCACATTTGGATTTACTATTTTACTTGAACAGTTGGTGTTTACTGGCAGCAACAAGAACAAAATTTATAGCAGCAAATGGAAGCTGAACTTGCATGCTGGCTTTGCACCGAAGAACTTTGTGTTTGCCATTTCCTAATTGTGAAAACAATATGTCCAAGATTTTGCAGTCATCAGCATTCTAATGTAACGATTTCCATCTGCTCAAAGGAAGAAATTCAGATCCTCTATCTCCTTAAATTTAATTCTGTTCAAATGCAAAGGTAACTGGCTTAGGAGAATGTTGGAAGGCCAGAGAAATTCAGACTAAATACATTCTGAAAAGTGTCTGTAACATCCACTTATCCTGAGGATAATTTTTCTGAAGAACAAACAGGGTAGAGAGAGAATTTGCCACGATCTTCTTAAGGGAAACGGCTCTAACCGGAGCAAGATGGCAGGATTTCTTTGAGGTGAGAGAGGATAAAGAAAGCAGGATGATTTGTGGGGCGTTCCAGTGGGAGGTAATAAGGAGTCAGAGATCCATAGAGACGAAGCAATTGCAGAATAATGCTGAGGCAATCGAGGCCAACAACGTGGTAATAAGAAGCGGTTTAACATCCCATCTTGTCCCATCTGGTATTGAGGATTTGGCACTGGTTGTTGAAATAGGAAACCCGCGATGGCCCTCACACTCTTCCAGTGACCTCCCTCACTCATTAGTGTGGAGTCAGAGCTGAAAGAAATGTAGCATAATATTTCAAATGCTTGGTTTCATTTTTCCATATTCATTGATTCAACAAATATTTATTAGGCACTACATTGTGTGTCAGGAATGGCATTAGGTGCTGGGGATATGGATCATAAGCATCTTTGGCTGTCTGTTGTAAATAATGAAATGTGAAATATAAAATGCATAGAATGGTTCTACTTTGAGATGGTTCAGCTCAAGCAACCCACAAGGAAGACTTTTCTATTAATCTTTATCCTTTATATTCCTCTCTTTCTTCCTGAAATGAGTATGGAAAGGAAACAGAATTCTAGAAATTACCACATAGCTGAACTTCACTCTGTGGAATAGTGAGTCCTTGGCAGGAAGAGAATTCTATCCATGATCTCAAAATTCCTAAACAGCAACAGCATTGTAAACAGATCAGCCTCCAAAGTGGAGGTCATAGCCCTGCACATGGTAGGCATTCAGTTGAGTAGGTATCAACTGGCCAAATAGAGGGAGCTAGCTTCTTAGAGGCTGTGAAATCATGGCTCTAAAATGTTCTTTAAGGGCAGAAACATGGGATGGAAACTCTAAGGACGTCACCTCCCACCTGCCTCCCTCCTCAGACCCACATCAATCTGCAGGTGTGAAAAAAACCCTGACTCTGGCCAGCCTGTGGTCTTTGTCCTGGGCAGTAGGGTCTTGCTGGTCCTGCTCCCTGCCCTTCACAGACTGTGGATCCTATCACAGAACTGCCGCTTCATCCCTTGCTTCCCTCATCCCCATGCTCTGTTGGAAATTCAGGAAATTTGAAATCATAAAACCCAGAGAGGAAAGGGTCAATTATTGCACTTATTCAAGCTACATAGTTCCAGTTTTTCCCTTCCTGCAGAGACTCTTATAGAAAGACGTAAGAATCACACTTACCTGTGAGCCATTCCTCACTCAGTACTGTCACACACTAACTCCTTCTTGTGCTGATATCTCTACCTTAGTCTCACCATGCCCAAAGTCCAGGACTAAAAACATTGTTTCATCTACACTAACTCATGTCTTGGGCAACTTTGGGTTTGTTTGTTTGTTTTTCTGACTTGTCTCTCTTCCCCTCCCGGCAGTGAATTCTATCTCTGGGATCTCATTTCCCTCTCCTGTGACCCTTCTTTATCAGAGCAACCCCAGTCTATCCAACATATTTTAAGAACATTAAATCTGAAAGAGAAAGCAACTCTGTTGACATGTACATGTTACAGGATACAAAAATAAGCCTTTCCTGTTGTCTCAGTGTTGCCTTAGGCCCTAGAGCCGAGAACAAATGTGGTTAAATGCCTATCTACTCTAAAGAGATGTAACTTGTTAAGGGGTGACCAAAAAATGGTCCAGGAGCACTTAGTCTTTCCCCCAATCTCAGATATATAAGGGGCGGCCCATGAATTGAAGAGGAAAGTGAGGATTTCATCAGAGACCATTTTTAGGCTGTTGAAATGTTTCTTCTCCCCTTCCCCCAGTGTTTTCCCCTCATCCTAAGCAAGTGAGAGCAGGCTTCAGAGACCCACTTGAAAAGCTGACCTGTGTAAGAGTATATCAGTTTCCTATTGCTGCCATAGCAAATTATCACAAATTTAGTGACTTCAAACAATAAATTCATTATCTCAAAGTTTCGTAGGTCAGGAGGTTAGTTGGTGTAGCTGGTTTCTCTGTTCGAGCCTCACGAGTTTGAAGTCAAGGTGTTGGCTGGGCTGCATTCCCTTCCTTCAGGAGGCTCTAGGGGAGAATCTGTTTTCAGACTCATTCAGCTTGTTGGCAGAATTCAATTCCCTTTGGCTGATGGACTGAGGTCCCTGTTTCCTTGCTGGTTTTCAGATGGAGACTGCCTTGGCTCCTAGTGGCCTCTTTCTGGTTCTTGCCCAAGGGCCCTTGCATCTCAGAGCCAACCAGAGTGTGTGGAATCCTTCTCATGCTGCCATATCCTTATGATTCAGCCAGGAGATTTTCCCTGTTTTTAAAGGCTCATGTCATTATATTGAGCTCACCCTGATAATCCAGAATAATCTCCTCGTCTCAAAATCTATAACGTTAATCACATCTGCAAAATCCCTTTGCCACATAATATGAACTTTTCAAAGGTCCTGGGGACTAGAGTGTGGACATCTTTGGGGAGGCTGTTATTCAGCCTTGCCCACAGAGATTGGTACCTGGAAAAGTCAGCAGGTGAGAAGCCAGACAGAGCATCCTGCTGCAGCTGTGAGGAAAAGGCAGTAGCTGGAGCAGTTTGTACTTCCACTGATGATACAGCTTACTCCCTCGCTCCTTGAATGGGGCTCCACCCAAGAGGATCACCAGGAGCCACAGGTAAGGCTGGCAGAACAAAACTGAACCACTAGAAGCCAGGGGCTCAGTGGAAGTGATTGTAGCCAGCTAGAAGAGAATCCTGGGTTGGGAAACCACAGTGGGAATTCCCCAGTGCCCAGTGGAGGTGTTTCTGAGAAACTCTGAAAGAAACCATCAGCCTTCAGATAACTCCACACCCAGAAAACTCAGATTACAACCTTGCCTTTCCTCCCTGCTGCTGTTCCAATGCTGCTGGATGCAAAAGCAGCAAGAGAATCAAAGAAGAGCAGTAGGAAAGAAAGGTGGGGAGAGATGAGCCTACCCATGCTCTGTTTCCTCCCTGTAGGTCTGCATGTGAGGCAGGTCTGAGCTGGGGGAGGGAGGAGAGTGAGCCTTGAAGTTTCTATATTAGATTGAACTGGACTTTCGAGACCTCACACACAGAGTATTTGTTAATACCTGTGAGTGGCATAAAAGTTACAGATCTGCCTAGGATCCCCGAATGGGAAAACAAGTTCATCAGTCAGTTGTAATAAAGCATAATGTTGCTTTCAGCTTGCTTTGTTTGTTTAATAGATCGGACCTCATAAATTACCCAGCCCTTCCCTAGAAACCTCTAAATTCTGATCACCAACAGCTATCTCAGGGGAAGGGCCATGCATCTCCATTAACAGGAGCTTAGACACTTGTTGAGTTAAAATGTTTGGTTACAGCTTAATGATTGCAACTGCAAAGCCAGAATATTGAGTTTTTAAAGATATATTATTTATGTGAAATAATGCCATTTTGCTGCCATATTAAACAGTAAATTATCTGAGAACTGACCTAAAGAGTATTTTGACTGGTCAAGAAGGGCTACCATTTTTTGACCTATGATCCTTGAATTACCCTCTTCATGATCTCACAGAAAAATCATTAGACTAATTGTTCTAGAATTGGATCTTCTCTAACTTTATATGTATGGAGAGATCATTGCACTTCTGTGAGCCTCAGTTTCTTCATGTGTAAAATGGCTAACAGGAATGTCTGTCTTGTCCATCTCATAGTGTTGTCAGGAAAATCAAATGTCACAAGGGCCTTGAAAATATATTTCTAAGTTGTAACCTGTATATATAGGTTAGCAATTGAGCATTTCTATATGTTCCAAAGATAGGTTATAAATTTTTAAAGAAATCTAAGATTGCTTACTGGATTATTACTAGCCCATTGCTTAATAGTCCATGCTTAATGGACTAATTCTGAAAGGACCCATAAGAAACCGATAATTGCCTTCAAGTAGAGACTTGATGAGAGTGATGGGGAGGAGAGAGACTAATTTATCACTCTATTTCTTTTTATATCTTTTGAATTAATATCATATGTATATATTATGTATTCAAACACAATTTAACAATAATTTGAGAAATTGAAGAAAGAAGATCTGTTTATTCTTAATGATAAGTTGAATATAATATAATCTTTCTGAAAAAGGACTTTTTAGGACCTTTAATGCTTCAGGATTAAAGGAGATGATTTAGTTGAGGCAATTAGAGCAGAACTGGGCAAACAGTAGGTGTTCACAAAGTGGCAGTGCCCTTTCTCTTGAGGCCGTCATTATGACTATCAACTCCCAGTAAATCAGACATATACAAGGATATAGCTGATGGGATGTGGGTATTAGAAAGTTTATTGGATTTTACTGGGATGTTGGACACAGATGGTAACTGGGAATGCCAGCAAGTTGATGAATCATCTGGTAAGCTAGTGGAAAAGGTGAGGGGAGCCAGAAACAGTCCAGAGAGGACAAGGAAACAAACAGGTCTGGAGAAAGGCAACTACACCCATTATATCATGTAACCTGCTTTTCAGTTGCTGATGTTCCCAAAATGTTAAGTGCGTTTTGCAATTGCAGTTATTCTGATTTTCATGGTATTAAATGCTCATTAAGTAACAAATAGCTTGAAATCTCATTAGACTGTGGAACTTTTTTTTTCTAATTTATGATTTCTCCTCATTTTATGGTAAGGAGCAGTGAGTCTATAAATCAGAATGCTTTATGGGAAGCTGTAACACCTAGCCCTAATGCCAAGACTGAGAATCTGATAGCATAGCTATTAAAAATTAAGACCCCTGAAAGACTAATTCCTGCTAACAGGAATGCCCAAAGCAGCCAGACACTATGTCTCCCTTTTTGTTTTAATGTAGTTTTATCAATTCTGCTATTCTGTTATAGAGCAAGCATCCAGAAAAACACTTAGAAAGCAGGCAAAATGAAAACAAAAGAAAACTCAGAAGAACTTTCCCATGCAGGAATCATCACCAATGTTAGATATTATTGGTATTGCTGAGATGACCATGGGGCAGTTTAGAATATTGCTGCTCCAAGTGTGGTTCCCAAAAAGCATCACCAGCATCACATGGGAGATCATTCCCAGGGCAGAATCTCAGGCCCTCCCCCAAGATCTACCAAATCAGAGCCTCTGGTTTCATAAGATCCCTTTTGAATGTTATGAACATCAAAATTTGAGGAGCACTAATTCAAGGGTATCAATGTGCTTTAGGTAAAAATATACTAATTAAAAGGCAGCATTCATTTTATCCTAGTAGGAGAAACGGTCAACCTTGGATTGTTCCTTGAGGATAAATAATTAGGAAAAAAAATTCAGCTAAAAATATAACTTGTAGGCACTTTTCCAGGCTTTGGGATAGTGAAGTCATTTGGGGGCTGTGGAATTGAAGGAAGGAAATAGATGGGAAAAGAAAAAGCTCAAAGATGGAGGTCCTAAGTTTTGGCAACTGATTGAATGTAGAGTCTAAGGAAGCCTGAAGGCTCCCCCATTCTGGTGACCAGATGAGTGAGGAGTCTATTAGTTGAAGAAGGGAATCTACTAACTTGTAAGGTACTAACAAATGAAGCCTCCATTTACAACCTGGAACACTTAAAACCTGGGACATTTTCTTTATGGGATTGTCTTTTCTTTGAACCAGTGATTCTGTTTGACACCAAGGATTGCTTTTACTGTTTTTCCCTCCATGGACCCTTGATTTAAAAGATTTCACCTTTCCATCTGTTAATTAAGAATATTTTCCCATTTTTATTCACCAAAGTGCTGTTGACCAGTGAGAGATAATGTGTGTTACCATGAGGGTTGCTATGATTCCAGACAAAAACAAACCTTACAATTTTATTAGTATACGAAGTTTCCCATATATGACTTTGAATAGGAAATAACTCAAGGACTTACCATAAGTGTGAAAGTGAAGAAGAATCCAGGGCTGGCCTGAGTGAAAGTTCCCAGGGCTATAGGGGAAGAAGAACTGAAGACAACAGTAAAGACAAAGTTAAGAAGCTTTATTATCTCTGCCATGAGAACTTCCAGTTACAGGACTCAGTGAAAGGAAACAGGAATAAACATATATACATGGGAATGCTCAGACCCGGACCACATGAAAACAAATCACACAAATGGTAGATAACCAGCAATCAGCAGGTGATTATTTTGACTCTTGGTAACAATACATTAATGGAAAAAAAATTCTGAAATAACACTTCCAATGTGGAAGACCCTCATCATTCTAGTTGTAGGGGACCAAGTTATAATCCATTACAATGAATATTTTCTCTTGAAAAGTCCCTATGTAATCAACCAGACTCTCAGGACAGTAGTCAGCTTTATGTTACATTTTTGGTGATGGGAGGAATTTGTTACAACAGATGACATTTCTGATAGTGGAAATTTACTTCCATGGAACTGAAGTCTTAATCTCTTGAGTGATTTTCAATTGGCAGGGGTGGGAAGTCTTCTCTAGCATTTAACTATGCAGATATTTAATGAGGTTTTCAATTAACAAAAATTAAGAAACTCTTAATGGGGTAACTTATTTCGGTATGTAAACTAAATAAAAAAGAGTTCTGTGTTGGTAACTTTGGAGAACAGTGTAGCGGCTGTTATATGTGGATGATTATTTGGGTCCCAGCTTGAACAGAGAACAACTCTTTAAATGTGCATTATATGTGCAGGTCTAGGGTGCAGTCACCTCACATTTGAGTCATACTTATGGGTTTCCATGTGTTACAGTGACTGGGGGAATATGCTACCGTGGTTCCATGTTAATAGGAATTAATATGCAGTTTGGTTAGCAAGTTAGAACTGTTTCACATTAGATACGACTTTACAGCAGACAGTTTTATAACGAGAATGAAATGGATTGAATACAGTCACTTGAATTAAAATATCTTTTATATACTCTGTGTTCCCTCGGAGCTGATGACAAACCTAGAGAAGCATGATAGAACAAGCAGACCAGAAAATTAAATTCTTCTTGTTCTCACTTTGTGCAGTAGGCACAATTCAAAGTGTTAGCCTCAAATATCTTTGTGTTTTCTGTTTTCTTCCTTTTCTTCTTTATAAGTCAGCCAAATTTGGTAAGATGATTAAAATTGGGACTTTTGCAAACCTAATGACTAAATCAGGGAAAAATTGGGCTGGAAAGATCCTTTGAGTGAGTCAGGTCTAGTGCTTTGTCTCCAGCTGCCTGACATCTCAGGACTCATGGGAATCAAATGTGATGATGTGTGTGAGAACACCACTAAAATGTAACAGGCAAGCTTGTGTAAAGATACACATTGTTATTTTTATGAGTATGGCACTAGACCATCCCAGATTATTAGAAAGTTTGGTTATTTTTTTTTCAGTCTCATAGAAAGGAGTTACTTAATTTCTTTAGTAGCTTAGCAAATTCTTAAATTCTATTCCTATATCCACCCTAAATTCATCCTCTAAATATGTTAGACCATTCCCTCATTCATTTTTTAATAGAGAAGAGCTGGTCACTGTGCTTTCTATATAATGAAACCTACCTAATTTGACACAAGGCTTTTAAGATGAAAAAAAGTAACTTCCTGGGGTGCCTGGGTGGCTCAGTCAGTTAAGCATCTGACTTCAGCTCAGGTCACGATCCCAGGGTCCTGGGATTGAGTCCTGCATCAGGCTCCCTGCTCAGCGGGGAGCCTGTTTCTCCCTCTCCCTATGCCTGCTGCTTCCCCTGCTCGTGCTCTCTCTCTCTCTCTCTGCCAAAAAAATAAATAAAATATTTTAAAAAAGTAACTCTTAAAAAGGTTTAGAAAAAAAATGAGCAATCAATTGCATGAATCAGGATAGGGAAGCAATTTCTGAGTGACATAATGTGAAAGGCAGGAACCCTAAAAGAAAAGATTCATAGATGGGCTGTTTATAAATTTTACATATCTGTATATTAAAGACCACCAGAAAGAAAGCAAAATGCAAATTATATGCTAGAAAATAATATTTGTAACTCATGACAGATAAAAAATCATGTTACTTATTTGCTATATTTATTTTGTTATTTACTACCAAAATGTCATTAAAATGAGGTTAAAGGAATAAAAATAATATAAAATTACCAAGAGAACAGAAGAGACAAAAGCAGACAAGGGATAACAACAAACTTTTGAAAGAGGGAGAGCAGATGGAAAATCAGCAGAGCTGAAAAATCTGAACATCTAATATCTGCAAAGGAAATGCCAATGAGAAGTGAGCTAGTCCCTATAAGGCAATATGAGAAAGTTCTTGGGAATGGGAAGTACCATCTCGACTGCCATGGAAGGCAAAATATTTTACAACAAGAAAAATGTAATAGCCAATAATATGATCAATGCTTCAAAACTGCTCGGAAAGAAATACAAATTTTAAAAAAGGGATCAATATCAGAAAGCAAAGGTTTAAAATATAACATTCAGCATTTGTTCATTCATTCACCAAATATATGCCAGGATCTAAACTATACCCCTGATAGTCTTCTGGGTCTTCCAGATAAAGTAACAAATAAAATAGCATCCCACTGCAGCAAAGTAGATCCACACTGCAAGCTAATCAGTGAGTGGCCATGCCTCTTGGTGGGGTGAGGGGAAAGACCAGCAGGATCTAGGCCTTCCTTTCTCTTTCACTGTTGTTTTTGGTGAGATTCCCCTTTCAGCAATGGAGTGTATCACTCATCCTTACTGTGTGACAGTGTAGATTATTCCCCAAGCCCTGACACCCAGTGGGGGGGTGAGCCAGATGGGACCAACCTGGCACATGAAAACTCAAATAATAGTAGTGTATGGTGCCATGATTGGGCATTTTGAAAGCAGTATTAATGAGCTTATTTAAGAGCAGGCTTTAATTAAAGAGAAAATGAGAAGAAGATAGAACTTTCATCTGAGTGGGAGGAGACAGAAAACAAATATATGTCAGATAACTGTAGATGCTAGTTAAGGAAAGAGAAGGGGAGTCCTATTTTCTGTGCTGTGGTCATAGAAGTCCTCTTCCTTCAAACAGAAGAGACCTGAGAAAGTAGGGAGTTGACTCCACAACTCTATGGGAGAAGAGCACTCCAGGCAGAAGGAATAGCAGGTGCAAAGACTTGGAGCAAGAAGAGTGTTGGCCTGTCCAAGAACAGAAAGTGGGCCCAGGTCACTGGAGCCACGAGATGTGGGTAAGAGTGGTAGGAGATGAGATCAGAGAGGCAGCCAAGAGGCTAGGTCAGGTGCAACCTTACAGACCATGATAAAGATTTTGACTTTTATTTTGTGGGAGACCAGAAACACGCAGAGTGTTTTGAGGGGGGAAATGATGGAATCTGACTTGTGTTCAGGGATCACTGACTTCTGTTATGGGACATAGATTTGGGGGCGCAAAGACAGGAGAAGGGAGACCAGTCTGGAGACTTGAAATGATCCAGGCAAAAGACCATGGTAAGGGGTATAAAGTGAAGGAGGTGGTGAAGGAAGTAAGAAGTGGTCAGATTCCAGATATATTTTAGAGGTTGAGCCAATAGGACCTGATAATGGATTGGATGTGGTCTGGAAGAGAAAGATTGGAGTCAAGGATAGTCACAAGATTTTGGGCCTGAGCCACTGGAAGAATGGAGTTGCTACATATTCATATAGGAAGACTATGGAGGGAAGACTATGTTGTCGTGGCCATGGTTATGATTATGATTGGGATGGGGTTGGAGATATAGAATCAAGAGTTTGTTTTTGGACTTACTGCATTTGAGATCCTTATTAGACACCTAAGAAAAGATGCTGGGTAGGAAGTCTGGGATTCAGGAGATAGGTCAGGATTAGACAAAGCAATTTGCTTATCAGTGGCAGAAGATGCTTATTTTGAGCCGTGATACCGGATGAGCTTACTCAGGACTGAGGGCAAATTGAGGTCTGAACTCTTGGGCACTCAAACACTTAAAGTTCCCACAAGTTAGGAATATGAAGAGGATGTACCTGAGGAGACTGGAAAGGACCACCAGTAGAATCAAGAGTGAAGGCAGAGCCAGCCAGAGAAGAGAAATCAAGAGAGGGTGGTGTTCCAAAGGCAAGATTATGAGTGTTCTGAGACAGGTGGAGTGAACATCCATGTCAGGAGCTTCTAGTAGCTCAGGTAAGATGAGGACCAGGATTTGATCACTGGATTGGCCATTGTGGAGGTCTTTGAAAGAGTGGGTTCAGTGCAGTGATGGGGAAAGAAGCCTGATGGCAGTGGGTTCAAGAAAAATATGGGACGCCTGGGTGGCTTAGTTGGTTCAGGTCATGATCCCAGGGTCCTGGGATAGAGTCCTGCATCGGGCTCCTTGCTCATCAGAGAGCTTGATTCTCCCTCTGCCTGCAGCTCCCCTTGCTTGTACTCTCACGCACACTCTCTCTCTCTGGCAAATAAATAAATAAAATCTTGGAAAAAAAAGAAAGAAAAAAGAAAAATATGAAGGGAAGAAATAAAACTAGGAAGTAAAAACAACCCCTTGGAGTTTTGCTATGAAGGCCCATTTACATTTCTTTCACATAGACAGGAATATTTTAAACTATGAGGTAAAGATGGCCAATCGATAGGGGTAATCAAAAGTTGGGGTGGCAGATAGTCTATCACTAATTGAAGAAATAGCTTTAAATCATACATTCTTTCAAACAAACTAATAAAATAACTAATGAATTCTACCATACAGGATTATAGTCTCTATAATTCTTCATATTTTTTTAAATAATTATCAAAGCCTTAATTCTTTTCCACCAGTGTCCTATTTATTAATCCATATTGTAATTATCTTTTCTCTTTTTGAATGCATGCCATACTCATATTTTATCCGTAGGGCTCGAAGGTGAAATCAGAATAGGATTTTTCCAATACTCTGAGGATTGTTGAGAAGAAGCCATTGGTGGGACAGTGGGAGGGCACAGTATCACAGCTCCTCTTCCTGAAAAAACAAAACAACAAAAACTTAAAGGACTACTCTAATGGAGTGAAAGTACATAGATGGGAAAGTGGTATAGAGCAAGGGAAGAGAGTTGCAGAGAAAGAGTTGATTGCCTTGGCAAGGGTATTGGAGGTTCGATCAACCAGGATATGTTAGGTTTTGCTGCAATAACAAATAACCCTCAGATCTTAGCAGCTTATTCCATACTCACTCCTGCTGTTTGCTGTATTCACATAATCACTCAGGAACCCAAACTGTGGGAGCAAGTATCATCTCAAACATTACTGGTTGCCAAGCCAGAAGGAAACAGAGAAAAACTCTTGGGGGTCCCATGCCAGCAATTAAATGCTGTGGTATAGAAGTGACATACATCATTTCTACTTATAACCTATTGACTATATTCACCCCTCTCGACAACAAGGGGATGCAGAAAGTCATCCTACCACAGACCTAAAAAAGGAGAAGACCTGAAAATATTTTCCAAACTGCACTAATATCTGCAACAGGGATGGTCTGAGCTGATTGGAGGTATGTGAATCTAAATCTGTCTAAGGCAGTTCCCAACTCCCTTATTTACAATGTCCTTGAGTCACTGCCTGGTGCCAACATTGAGCTACCCTGCCTCCAATGCCTGTAAGTGTGAAGTATATGCAAAGGGAAGCGCTCTGAACTAGGGAGGAGAGAATCTGGTCCCCAACCTTAGCTAGCCAGCTGCAGGGCCTTGAGCAAGTCACCCAGAAGCTGGGATGAGCTCACTTGTAAAATGGGGAAATCCCTCACATCTCTTTTTGCTCTACCCTGCTTTGATCCACAGGGATATGCACTTGTGGACCAGTTTGCCAGATTCAAGGGAGGGGGAGAAGCTGGGTACTACTTCAGATCCAAGGTTTGGTTTTACCCTCCTTTAGCCAAGATGAACCCTGGAGGTGGGGAGCTGCTGCCCTGAGGCTGGGCCTCAAGGCCCTTGCCCAGGCAGTGGCTGGTCCATGCCCAGGACTGTTTAGTACAAAGGAATTAGCCCTCCATGAGATTCAGAGTAAAAAGTCAGCCTATGTAGGATAATTTAGTGTTTTTGGAGATTTAAAAAGCAACAAAGAGAAGGAAGGGAATCCAGCAGTGGTCAGAAGGACCACTTAAATCTATGCTTAATCTACTCAGAGCTACTGGTTCAGCTGCTGGAACTAGTCTGACTAGACTGAAGTGAACAGAATCTGACTAATTTTTTGTATTTATTTTTATATTTTTTTCTAATATATTTCTAATATAATATATTTTTTCTAATACTGCTGCTGGTACTACAGCAACCAGTAGATTTTATTTTAATTTACTGGGTCAAACAATTATTTTACCAGTTTGGGATGTAGCCTACAAATATTAACAAGTAACCATAATCATTAAGGTCTTTGTCTAGGTGTTTTCCTTTGGGGTGTTTTGGGTTGGAAATGTATTCTTCTTCTCATTTATTTATCATGTATTTTCTAAGCATTTTTCTAGCATCAAGTATGTGCTAAGCATTATGCATTACCTTGGGGCCCAGGGACACAAAGATGAATACAGTGTGATTCCTGACTTCAAGGGGCCATTGTGTTCCAGGAGGAGAAACTGAAAAGAGTAGTCAACAAGCAGCCCCACAGCCAGTCCTCTCCCCATTCCTGTCCTGTGACTTGCAATGAGGTGACTCGGCCCTGCCAACCTCGGGGGTGCAATTAAACCTGTGAGGTCCCTAGCTCAGCCCACCCTCCCCACTGCTCAGCACTCTTTTTATTTGCCTCCTTTTACCACCCCCCTGGGCAATATTCCCAACCTTTTTCCTACTCTTCTAACACCCCACCCACCTCCTCCTCTGTAGACAATCCATCTCTCCAACAGCTTTTCCAGAATCTAGCTGGGAACCAGCCAGTAGCAACCTCAGTACTTTCCCCTTCCCTGTTTGTATATAGCAAAGGCTTCCATTTAACTAGAAAGACATGTTTTTTTACTTAAATTTCCCTTGAAAATACACAAGGGTTTAAATTAAGGGTAAAAATTGCATTTTCAAATCACAAACGTTTTTGCCAAAATCCAAAATGTTTGAAAAAATAGGTCAAGAGACTTTCTTAAAGCGTCAGGTTTTCCCATCTGTGGTTAGATTTGTAGATCACATGTGAGGCCCTTTCATGTGTGGATGTCATCGTTCCAAGAGCCTGCTGCTGGCTGTGCCTTTTATTTCTCCGGGCAAGGGTAGAGCATCATGGGGGTGCGCTGAGAACCTGTGAGTCTGGGCAGCAGTTCCTAATTAGGGTTGTGACCTTGAATATATTCCCTAACTCCCTGGGTCTTAGGAAATGAGGATGGCACCAGATTAAACCACAACTGAGCCTGGAAAATTCATGTCCCATGGCACACCAAGATTCTTGGATAATACATGGACATCCCAATTATTCTTCCTTATCAGTAAGGAAGACAGGTGCAGGAGCTGAAATTATCCATATCCTTAATTTTATAAGGCAAATTCAAGTACTGAACTATGTTTTGCAAGGCAGTGTTTTCAGCCCTGCATTCTGCATTCTAAACATCTGCCATAGATGCCCAGCAATGGGGGGCAAAATTTATGGGAGGCAATAGGATGAAGACCTTCCACCTCTGAGCCATAGCATGAAGGGCTCTGCCCTGAGGGCAGGGATTGGAATTATCACTGTACTGAAGACCATAACCCTATAAATTCTGTGGGGTTTTTTGTTGTTGTTGTTGCCCTTAATATGTTAATACGTGCTAAGTGTTATCTGAAGGAGAATAAATTTAGTGTACGTGTGTGTATGCATGCATGTGCGTGTGTGTAAGTGTGAGCACCAGGGTTTGTGTATTTATGAAGATAGATTAAGAAATAATTCTGTGATATTCACAAACATGAGGTCTAAGTATTTTTTGCCTCTCTTTTTTTAAGTGAGTATGTATGTATGTACATGCGTATGAGAACTGAAGAATTAACAAAACCAACTAAATACTAAGTCAGCTTGAAAGTAATTCAGAGTGAGGCCCAATTCCACATCTGTGTGGAGTCACAGTATTTCTTTTCTGCTGAGTTGTTCATCTGGGAGACTGGGGTCATTGACACCCAGCTATTCTTGGGTTCCACACTGGTGAAGAGCTGCTTAAATGTTCTTGCTGGACCCATAAGCTACTGCTGAGGTCTGGACTCCTGGTACCCCCCAGGGCTCCCGTTGTCTGTTGGTCTCACTTCCCTGGGCCAGTCTTCTTTTATTCATCTGAAGAGATTTGAAGTTATCTTCCTGGCTTTTCTCTAGCTTCACCCCTACCATGACCACCTCCTACCCCCCACCCCGACGCCCACCAAAATACTCAGAGCCATGCTCTACCCTGGGCTCTAGTTAGGGAACTCTCTCAGTGTCAAAGCCAGTCAAGCTGGCTGGATGACTTCCCCACACCCCACTTTATTCTAGGACCAGGGGTCTTTCTTCTAGGACCAGAGGTCTTTTCCCTGCCTTAAGCCTCCTGGGCTCTGGCTTACTGCCCTGTGCTTTCCACCAAGCTCATGTAGGTCTGTCATAGAGCCTGAGATCCTACATTTCCAGCAAGCTCCCAGGTGAGACATTTGCCGTCTGGCCTGGGACCACACTTTGAGAGCAAGCCTTCCAAGTACACCCGGGGCTGCAGCTGTTGGTACCTGGCAAGGCTGTCCCATTGGCCTCCAGGCAGCTCTGGTGACAGGCACACCTCTCAGGAGATAGGAAGATTCTAGTCCTTGGGCTGAAGAGGATTCACATTAGGCTGGGCTTTAGAAGAAAAAAGAAACAAAGTAGGAAAATACAGCTTTTTCTAATTACAGATAAGAAACTAGTTATTTTAAAGAGAAAAAAAGAAATGTAATAGACTAAAATTGCAGTTCCCTAGGTATATTCTAAGAACTACTGGTCCTGTGGGATGTGAACAGGAATTGTGAGCAAAAGAGGTTTCTATGCTTACATGAGTTCTAGAATCTAGTATCTAAACACCCACCGGGTTAAACAAAGTTCACTAGGTTTCTTTACTTTTCAGAGGCTTTTATAAGTTAATGTGCATTGTGGATCTCCAAAAAGGACATAAAACATGCACCATTTCCCCAAAGTATTTTCCAAGGAAATCCCTAATTTTTTTCAGGGAGGCTAGTAACACCAAAGCTCCACGGATTGCCCTTTGGGAAGGGGTAGCATGAGCACATGCCAGCATCAACTTCATCAACCTTCTTACTTCTTCCTTCTCCTGCCGCACAGATTACAAAATGGGAAAGTGTTTGTTTTCTCAGGCTCATCTGCTCATAACTTAGTCATTTCTTAGGCTGTTCATGGGTCCATAAGCATTTGGCTATTATTTAATTTTTTAAACAGATGTCACATATTTAAGTGTTAAGACCAGAATGTAAAAATCATGACATCTGTTCATCTCCATGTTATATAAAGACTGAAAGGTGGTCCTTCCCCACTATTCCCTCTCCTTACTCTATATAGTTAGAAGGGTTGAGGATGGGAGCAGAAGGTAAGAGGAAGAATGTTTAAGATGCTGAAAGGAATACATTTCTCTCATTGTATATCACCAATAATTTAAAAAGTCTAGAAGTCTTGAACTTAAACATGTTTGAGTAAGCTTCAGAATTTCTCTTTGAGATTTGAGAGTTTGAGCAGATATCAGGAAAACATAGACTAAGTAGACCCAGAGAGCGATGCATCCTCCAGATTTTGCTGAGGGGTCTACATCCTGATGAGCAGTCAGTAACATGGAAAAGTCGAGATACCTTCTGGGGAGTCTCTCTCTCTCTCTCTCTTTTTTAGAGTGAGGCATGCAAGTGGAATTTCTGTGGTTCTGTTGCAAGCAGGCAGGGAGAGGCGATTCATGTGGTCACAGCCACAACAGTATGCAGAGGGAGCATCCAGTTCACTTAATAGCTACACTCTCAAACCAAAATTCTGTTATAATCCTTGGGAGAAATTAGATAGAAGATATGGAGCAAATGAAGTGGGGTGTGTTTGTGTGTGTGTGTGTGTGTGTGTGTGTGTGTGTGTGTGTGTGTGTGTGTCTGAGGTGGTAGGTAGCTGGGATTGGAGATGGGTGGATTTATGAATTGGATAAAACAATAAATATTGTACTTAAAAATAGTAGAAGTGGAAAGTCATCCCTCCACTGTGATAGCATATTTTTACACCCCCTGGGACTGTGTTGGACATATCAGAGCTGGCAGGGGAGGGCCTGTATTGTGGAGGTTGCCATGGCAACCGCAGTAAGTGAGCTTTCCTCTAAAAACTTCGCTGGCCCAAGAACAAGCCCAGGCAAGTCCACAATTCAGTGGCTTATGGGCGCTTTCTTATCCTAAAATGTTGCGATGATGATTGCTAAGAATCATAAATAGAAGAAAGGGAGGCTATTTGTGCTTATCTTTTCTTCCTGCCTTTCCTCACATAATACCCTTTCCCTAATTATCTCCACAACAGGAACACAAGACACTCCCAATTACAAAGTCAATATCAATTTCCCAAAATGTAAAATTAAGAGAAAAATTATTTTGCCGACTTGAACATGTGAACTTTTAGGCATCTAAGTCAAATAATTAAAAATCTATTTACAGTACTTATTAATTTACATATATGTAGAATAATAGCATAAAACTGAAAATAAAATTATATACACTCATTAATTTGGAAATATTGTTTTATTCTACTCTGACATTTCATGAAGCAATCTGATTTAAATGAATCATATGTGCTTTGGTTGTCAGCAACTTTGCCAATATTAGAAATTCTTTTGATTTTTTAACAATTTTCCCAAGCACACTGTCTGCTCTGCCACCCAAACTTGGACAACACAGTTATTTTTAAGTCCAAATGTAATGCTATCCCAGAAAATTTTATTCCAGATCACAAGTACCCATTGCCACAATGTTAGGACAGGTTTTCTTTTTGCAAGTCATTATTTATGGTTTAGAAATGACCACTTACTGTACTGACTTTTTAAAAAGCTTATTTACAATGACATACAAGACTGGAAAGGATGATGTTGAACCACCCAAAGGAAAGACGATTACACTTTGTTAAATTTCTTTGACTCCTTTTTATTAATTTAAACTTATATTAGATGACCTAGCAAAATAGTTTTAGTAACAACAATAACACTTCCTGAGCCCTTATTATGTGCCACGCACTGCTTAAACATGTGGTGTACAGTAAGGGTCTCAGAGGATGGCAGTTGAGGATTCCTGAACAAATATAGCTGTGAACCAGGCAGAAGCAGCACCCTGTGGTCTACTGAGACTACTGAATGGTTTCCACTTGTGTGTGCATTACTGCTGCTTAATCACCTGGTTACCAAACACACACACACACACACACACACACACACACACACACACACACACACACGCACACACAGAAAAAGGCCATCCTCCCATTTTCCCAGAGGGAAATACAAAGACAAGATCTTAACAACAGCATGTCATTGTTTTAGATTAGTGGTTCTCAGCTCTGCACATTAGAATCATCTAAGAAGCTTTTTAAAGACACTGATGATACCCAGGCCTCACCCAGAATGACTAAGGCAGAATCTCTGGGGTGGAGTCAGAGTATCAAAAGTTTTTAAAGTTCCACAGGTGATTCTAATTTATAGCCAGATTGAGAACCAAAGTTTTAGATTATTAGACATAAACCAAATGTCCTCATATCTTGACCTGGATAAAACAAATGTCCTACTATCTCTAAGTAGAAGGTGAGAAGCTCTCACTATGCTCTTCCAGTTTTCTGCAGATTTTCAAAAGTTCTCTTTATATGAATGCCTGGTTGGCACCTTGTTTTTCCTGTTTATGCTTCCATTCTTTCTTTGCCCCATCCTTTAAAAAACCCACCTCACCTGTACCCTTAGAATGCAACCAAGTTCTCCTGGACTAATAGCACCACCCAGAGATTGATGCAGGGAATTGATTTTCCTATCAGCCTCCTCCCCACTCACTAGGGAGTACACCCCCAACTCCTCAACTCTGTCCTCACCTGCCTACATTCACACACATATTTCTTATCTCATATCTTCCAGTCTTTGGTTGATAACAGTAGAGATAGTCTCTTTCTGATGTAACAACTTTCTTTCCACATTTTTCTTCCAATAAAGTTCACATAACAAAATAATAACTTTCTTTTTTTTAACCATATTCTGTATCATACATTGTACTTGTCACTTTACATAGCTATCATGTATGCCTCATGATGAACCTAGGGGAGACTCATTTTGCAGATAAGGACATAAAGCTTAGAAGAAGTAACCTGCTCAAGATTACCCAGGTAGCAAGTGGTAGATCTTGGATTCAAGTTCTGATATATGTGACTAGAAGCTCTGAACTCTACTATCGCCATACACTCTAGTTTCATTGGCATGCAACTCGTACAGTTACACATGGCCCTTTATGCCTGGTTTAGTGCTGTCACTGTCCTGAAATTATTAATAATTTTTTAAAAAGGAACCCCACATTTTCATTTTGCACTGGGCCCCACAAATTAGGTAGCCAGTCCTTCTCCCCAATTTCTATTAAAAATAAAGGCCAGTCATCCCATTTCCTTTGGTAATCAAAACTCAAATTATGATCATTTAAGAAAAAAAGAGAATTCAAATTTAAAACAAATTTGTGAACTTGAAGATAGATCAAAATTACCCAATCTGAGGAATAGAGAGAAAAAGACAAAAGAAAAGGAAGAAAAAGATGAAGAACAACAACAGAAAAACAGCAACAACGTCTCAGGGACCTGTGGTCCAAATGAAAAGGTCCAGGAGTGAAGAAAATGGAGTAGAAGATTTACTTGAAGAAATAATGTACAAAAATGTCTAAAATTTGGTAAAACACACACACTTACAATTTAAATAAGTTCAATAAACTTCACACAAGATAAATGAAAAGAATACCACACTCCTATCTACAAGAGATAAACTTTTTATCTAAAGATTGTAAATTGAAAGTAAGTGGATAGGAAAATATATACCATGCAAACAGCAAAACTAAGAAAGCAAGCTGGAGTAGCTATACTAATATCAGATGAATTAGACTTCGAGTCAAAGACAGTTGCCAGATCAAAGAGGGACATTTCATAATGATAAAATATCTGACTCATCAGTAGGATTTTTAGTTATGAATATGTATATGTCTAAATAACAGAGCTTCAAAATACATGGAACAATATTGACAACTACAAGGGAAAAAAAATCCCACAAGCACAGTTGGAGAGTTTAACACCCCTTTCTCAGACATTGATAGACCAATTAGACAAAATAGTTTAGTAAAGACATAAAAGATATGAATAACATTATTAACTAGACTTAATTGATATTTATAAAGCACAGGGCGCCTGGGTGGCTCAGTTATTGGGCGTCTGCCTTCAGCTCAGGTCATGATCTCAGGGTCGTGGGATTGAGCCCCACATCAGGCTCCCTGCTCAGTGGGGAGACTGCTTCTCCCTCTCCCACCCACCCCCTGCTTGTGTTCCCTCTCTTGCTGTCTCTCTCCATCAAATAAATAAATAAAATCTTAAAAAAAAAAAACACTTCCTTTAAAGTAGAATAGAATAGTCATTCCTTTTAAGAGCACATGTTCACCAAGAAAGATGATCTGGTTGGTCATAAAATAAATCTCAACAAATTAAACAGTATGAAAATCATGCAGAGTATATTCTTTAATTACTATGAAATTAAATTAGAAATTAGTAACTAAGATATCTAGAAAATCTAAAATTTAATTGGAAATTAAATAAGGTACTTCTAAGTAATTTAGGGATCAGAAATTATAAGAAAAATTAAAAATATCTAAAACTGAATGAAAATAAAGATATATCGAAATTTATGAAATGCATCTAATGCAGTTCTTAGAGGAAAATTTATAGCTTTGAATGTTTCTATTACCAAAGGTCTAAAATTGATGACTTAAGATTCTTCTTCAAGAAGACAGAAAAGGAGAGAGAATAAACTCAAAATAAGTAGAAGAAAGGAAATAATAAAGATCAGAAATCAGTAAAGAGAAAATAGAGAACTTTAACAAAACCAAAAATTGGAAAAGACTGTCAAGCTTGATAAACGACTAATAAAACTGAGGAGGAGGGGGGAAGAGAGAGAAATAGACAGAGAACACAGATTATTAATATC
Organism: Zalophus californianus; assembly: GCF_009762305.2. Classification (NCBI taxonomy): domain Eukaryota; kingdom Metazoa; phylum Chordata; class Mammalia; order Carnivora; family Otariidae; genus Zalophus; species Zalophus californianus. The sequence goes on from NC_045597.1 coordinate 60,384,412, forward strand.
AGGAATGAAGGAGGGATTATCACTACAGATCCTACAGCTATTAAATGGATAATAATAAATTTATACACCAAATTTAACAACTTATATAAGATGGACAAATTTCTTGAAAAATACACCTTACCAAATATGACACGTTTGAACTGAATTTCAAATAGCCTAATATCCAGTTTAAAATTCAAAGTTGTGGGGTGCCTGGATGGCTCAGTCGTTAAGCGTCTGCCTTCGGCTCAGGTCATGATCTCAGGGTCCTGGGATCGAGCCCCGCATCGGGCTCCCTGCTCCGCAGGAAGCCTGCTTCTCCCTCTCCCACTCTACCTGCTTGTGTACCCTCTCTCGCTGTGTCTCTCTCTGTCAAATAAATAAAATCTTAAAAAAAAAAAATTCAAAGTTGTTATTAAAAATACTCTCACAAAGAAAACTTCAGGGCCAGATAATTTGGCTGGATAATTCTATTGAACATTTAAGGGATGGAGGAAAAATCTTCAACTTTACATACAATCTGAGAAAATAGAGGAGGAGAGATCACTTTTCAATTCATTTTATGAAGCCAGAAAAGTTAATACAAAAAATCCTTCAAAAACATTGTAAAAACAATTGTTAAACCAATATTCCTTAAGTGCACAAAGCAAAAATATTTAACAAAACATTAACAAATTGAAATGGTGAAAATCAAGAAGATAATACATTGTGACCAAATGGGGTTTGTCCTAGTAATTCATGGTTACTTTAACATTCAAAATTTAATCAGAGCAATTCACTATAATTTCAGAATAAAGGAGAAAACCCATATGACCAATTCAATAGAAGCAGAAAAACATTTCATAAAATTCAACACTCATTCATGATAAAAATTCTCACCAAACTAGGAATAGATGGGAACTTCCTCAATCCGATAAAGGTTGTCTCTTTAAAAACCTGTAGCTAACATCACAATGGTAAAATAATTTTTTTTTCCTCTGTCGTATCAAGAATAAGGAAATAAAGTCAGCCTGAGGACACTCCTTTGTGCTGTCTCCCTTGCGCTGAAGCATAAGCCCCAATACGATCTTGCCTGGAAAAAAAAAATCACACACACAATAAGGAAACAGCGCTCACTTTTCACAACTTCCATTCAACATTGTACTAGAGGTCCTAGTTGGTGAAATAAGATAAGAGAAAGAAAATAAGGTATGAAAATTGGAAAAGCGGTAGTAAAACTGTGTCTATTTGCAGGTGACATGGTTGTTTATGTAGAAAATCCTAAAGAATCTAAAAAATGACTACTAGAACCAATAATTTAACAAGTTTTCAGGAAAAAAAGGCTAAATGTACACAAATGTACAAAAGTCAATTGTATTTTTTTAAACTAGCAGCAAACCTTTGGAAAAACCATTCTATTTGCAATAACATTAAAAGGTACTTGGGAATAAATTTGACAAAAATGCTTTAAGACCATAGTTTAGAACCATGTATATTTCTAAGATAAATAGAGACTGAATAAATGGAGAAATAGACCATATTCAAGTATTGGGAAATTCAATATTAAATTGTTAATTTTCCCCCAATGGATCTATAGATTGAATGCAATCCCATTCATAATTCCAGCAAGGTTTGTTGTAGAAAATAACAAACTTATTCTAAAACTTACATGGAAATCCAAAGTACCTAGAATATCCAAAGTAATCTTTTAAAAGAAGGACAAGATTAGAGGATTTAAACTAATTGACTTCAAGATTACCAAAAAGCTACTATGGGACTGACATAAGGATTGACAAACAGATACATGTAACAAAATTGAGAGCTATGTGGCCATTTACTTTTCAATAAACATTCCAAAGCAATCAGTGGGGAAATGGAAGTCTCTCACAAATAGTGCTGGAAAAACTGGATATTCATAAGGGAGGAGGGGGGAAAAGAACCTCCACCTCTACCCACATTATGCACAAAAATTAGAAATAATCATAAACAAAACTGAAACCCAAAAGCTTTTTGAAACAAACATAGAATAACTTCAGGACTTGAGGGTAGGAAAAGATTTCAAAGATTTCAAGCAAAGCAGTAGTCATTAGAGAAAAAAAAATGATTGATTAGACTTCATCAAAATTAAAACTTATGTTTCATTGAAAGAAACCATTTAAAAATGAATAGGCAAGCCACAGACTGGCAGAAAATATTTTCAAATGTATATCTGACAAAGAATTGATATACAGGAAATATATCTATCTCCTACAACATAGTAATAAAGCAGACAAACAACTTAATAAAAAGTGTAACAGATTTGCACAGACACCACAAAAAAAGAAGATATATGAAGGATCAATAAGAATGTGAAAAAGTGTTCAACATCATTAGTTATTAGGGAAATTCAAATTAAAACCACAACCACTACAAACTCAATTAGAATGACTAAAATTAAAAAAACACACACACACCCTGAAAACAGCAAATATGAGCAAAAGCATAAGTGGCTGAATTCTCATACGTTGTCAATGAGATCATAAAAAAATGCAAAGAGGTATAACCACTTTGAAAAAAGGTCTTACAGTTTCTGATAAACCAGAACATATTCCTACACTGCAACCAGTAATTCTACTTGTTGGCATTTTCCCAAGAAAAAATGAACACATAAATTTACAAAACACCTTTTACACAAAAGTTGATCTCAACTTTATTCATCACAGATATAACCCAGAAAACAACCTAGGTGTCCCTCAACAGCATGAGGTATATTCATACAAAGGAATTCATACATGTGGTATATTCACACAAAGGAATTCTACAGAGCAATTAAACATGAAATAAGTACAGATAAATGCAGCAATATGATTGAATCTGAAACACATTATGTTGAGAGAAAGAAGACTTATACATGAGTACATATTGTACAGTTCCATTTGTGTGAAGTTCTAGAATAGGCAAGACTAATCTGTTGTGAGGAAAATCAGAACAGAGGTTTCCTTGGGGGAGATGGGGAGGGAAATTGCCTGGGAAGGGGCATAAGGTCACTTACTGGCATAATAATTTTCTGTATCTTAGTGGTGTTTTCATTTACACAGGTGTATGCAATGGTTAAAGCTCATCTAAGAAGTTCAAGATAGCAGTGTAGGAAGATGCTGAATACACCTTCAGAACATAACAACACTACAGCTACATAAGGAATAATTTCATCTGAAAAAGTCTTGAAAACTAGACGAATAATGCCTCTACAACAAATAACAAAAGGGTCACATTGAGAATGGTAGGAGAGGCAGAGATAGGCTCTTGCCAAAAATCCCACCAGGGACAGGGACCCACAACTGGGAAGATCTCAAAAATATGGGATTTCCCTGAAGAGTGAGGAGTTTTTGCTCCATAATGGGCAGTGCAACCCTCGGGTTGTGCATCAGAGAGCCCCCAAAACATAAAACCAGCAGGAATTATGTCCAGAAGAATCATAGAACTGTAGGGAACAAAGAACTCACTCTTAATGGGCTCACACACAGACTCATTACCCCTAGGACTAAGCACAGAAATAGCAGTTTGAAGTACCTAGATCCTCTGTGTAGGAGACCTACGTACTAATCTAAAAAGAATTGCTGAAAGGCAGGAACCTGTTGGGATGGAGGGCTGGCAGGTACCATTTTTGCAATCTCATTCTACCCTATTAATGTTGGCATTGGCAAACACTATTTTGGCAATCTCCCTCTAACCTGCTAGTGTAGGTGAGTATCCTCTGCCTTTCTATGCAACATCCAGGTGGGTGAGCACCCCCCCTCCCATCCACACCACATCCATGGCCCTACAGTCATGTGCAACCCACACAAGGGATGCTCCTTGAGCACCTGGCCGGGAGGATTTTACTTCTGGGCCCCACAGTTCATCTTTTACACAAGACCACTCTTTCAAGACTGGGACAGGTAGATATTTTACCCAATACTTAGAAACGAATACAGAATATCAGCAAAATGGGGAAAGAGAGAAACGTGTTCCAAATGAAAAAACAAGACAATATCTCAGAAAAAGACCTTACTGATATATTGAGAGTAATCTACCTGATAAAGAGTTTAAAGTAATGGTCATAAAGATACTTATGCAAATTGGGAGAAGAATGGATGAACACAATAAGAAGTTCAATGAAGAGATAGAAAATATAAAAAAGTATCAAAAAGAAGTCAAAAAGTCTCAAAAAGAGTTAAAGAATACAATAGCTGAATTGAAAAATATACTAGGGGGTGGAACAGCAGACCAAATGAAGCAGAACAGATCAGTGAGCTAGAACAAAAAGTAACAGAACTTACCCAGACAGAGCAGGGAAATTTAACACCCCACTTACATCAATGGATAGATCATCCAGACAGAAAATCAATAAGGAAACATCAACCTTAAATGTTTTGTTATACCAGATGAGACTTAAAGGACATTAACAGAACATTCCATTCAAAAGCAACAGAGTATATTCTTCTCAAGGGTACATGGAACATTCTCCAAGACAGATTACATTAGGCCACAAAACAAGTCTCAATATATTCAAGAAGATTGAAGTCATAGCAAACATCTTTTCTGACCACAATGATAAGAAACTAGAAAATCAATTGCAAAAGAAAACTGGAAAAAACACAAAAATGTGGGGATTAAACAACATACTACCAAACAACCAATGGGTCATCAAAGAAATCAGAAGAGAAATTTAAAAAAAAAAAATACTTGGAGACAAATGGAGACAGAAATAAAGCACACCAGAATCTGTAGGATGCAGCAAACACAGTAACAAGAGGAAAGTTCATAACAATAGAGACCCCACAAGAAACAAGAAAAATCTCAAATAAACAAGCTAGCTTTACACCTAAAAGAACTAGGAAAAGAACAAATGAAACCCAATGTTAGTAGAAGGAAGGAAATAATAAAAATCAGAACAGAAATAAATGAAATAGAGATGAAGAGGACAATAGAAAAGATCAATGAAACTAAGAGCAGGCTCCTGGAAAAGATAAAGAAAATAGACAAAGCTTCAGCTAGACTCACCAAGAAAAAAGAGGGGGCACAAATAAATAAAATCAGAAATCAGAAATGAAAGAGAAGTTTCAATTGATATCACAGAAATACAAAGTGTCATAAGAGACTACTATGAACAAGTACATGCCAGCAAACTGGACAACCTAGAAGAAATGGATAAATTCCTGGAAATATATAATCTTCTAAGACTGAATCATGAAGAAATAGAAAATCTAAATTGACCAATTACTGGTAAGGACATTGAATCAGTAATCAAAAACAAACAAAAGTCAGGGACCAGATAGCTTCACTGATGAATTCTACCAAACATTCAAAGATTTAATATTTATCCCTCTCAAACTCTTTAAAAAAAATTGAAGAAGAGGGAATGTATCCAAACTCATTTTTCAAGGAGAGCATTACACTGCTACTAAAACCTGACAGACACCGCAAAACAAAACAAAACAAAACAATGCAACAGAAGACAAACCTAAAACACACAAACAAAAACTTATGGCCAATATCCCTGATGAACAATGATGCAAAAATCCTAAACCAAATATTAGCAAACTGAATTCAACAGTACATTAAAAGGACCATACACCATGATGAGGAAGATTTATTCCAGATATGCAAGGATAGTTCAACATCTGCAAATCAGTCAATCTGATATACCACATTAGCAAAATGAAAGATAACAACCATATGATCATCTCAGTAGATGCAGAAAAAGCATTTGACAAAATTCAATATCCATTGAAGATAAAAATTCTCAATAAAATGGCGATAGAGAGGATGTACCTCAACATAAAAGAGGTCATATACAACAAACTCACAGCTAATACCATACTCAATGGTGAAAAGCTGAAAATGTTTTCTCTAAGATCAGGAACAAGATAAGGATGCCCACTATCCACACTTTCATTCAATATAGTATTGAAAGTCCTAGCCACAGCAATTAGGCAAGAAAAGTAAAGAAAAGGCATATAAACTAGAAAGAAAGAAGTAAAACTGTTACTATTTACAGATGACATGATACTATATGTAACAAACCCAAAAGACTCCACACACACACACACACACACACACACACACACACACACACACACACACACACAAAACCTGTTAGAGCTAATAAATGAATTTCGTAAAGTGGAAGGATACAAAAATAATAGAGAAAAATCTATTGTATTTCCATACACTAATAGTAAACTATAAGAAAGAGAAATCAAGAAAACAATCCCATTTACAGTTGCATCAAAAAGAATAAAATACCTCAAAATAAATTTCACAAAGGGGGTGGAAGACCTATACTCTGAAAACTATAAAATACTGATAAGAGAAATTGAAGAAGATACAAATAATGGAAAGATATTCCATGCTTATGGATTGGAAGACTTAATATTGTTCAAATGTCCATACTACCTAAAGCAATCTACAGATTCAGTGCAATTCCTATCAAAATTCCAATGGCATTTTTCACAGAACTACAACAAATAATTCTAAAATTTGTATGAAACTACAAAATATCCCAAAATAATCAAAGCAACCTTGAGAATGAAGAACAAAGTCAGAGGTAGCATACTCCCTAATTTCAAACTATACTACAAATTTATAATAATCAATACAGTATCATATTTGCAAAAAAAGAGAGAGAGAGAGAGAGACATATAGGTCAATAGAACAGAAGAGTCAGCCCAGAAATAAACCCATACATATATGGTCAATTAACTTATGACAAGAGAGGCAAGAACATATAATGGGGAAAGGACAGTCTTTTCAATAAGTAGTGTTGGAAAAATGGGACAGCTACATGCAAAAGAATGAAACTGGATCATTGTTTTGCACCATATACAAAAATGAATTCAAAATGGATTAAAGACTTGAATGTAAGACCTGAAACAATAAAACTCCTACAAGAAAACATAAGTGGTAAGCTTCTTGATGCCAGTCTTAGTGATGTTTTTTGGATCTTACTCTAGAGGCAAGGGCACAAAAGCAGAAATAAACAAATAGGACTACATCAAACTAAAAAAGCTTCTGCACAGTGAAGGAAACCATCAACAAAAGAAAAAAGCAACCTAGAGGATGGAAGAAGATATTTGCATATCATATATCTAATTAGGGGTTAATATCCAAAACATATAAAGAACTCCTATGACTCAATAACAACAAAATCTGATTTAAAATGGGAAGAGGATCTGAATAGACATTTTTCCAAAGGAAACATACAGATGTCCAACAGGCACATGAAGAGATGCTCAACATCACTAATCATCATGGAAATGCTAATCAAAACTACAATGAGATATCACATCACACTTGTCAGAATGGCTAAAATCAAAAAGACAAAATAACCAGTGTAGACAAGGATGTTGAGAAAAAGGAACTCTCACGCACTGTTGGAAATGTAAATTGGTGCAGTCACTGTGGAAAAAGATATGGAGGCTCCTCAAAAAATTAAAAATAGAATTATTGTATGATCCAGTAATTCTACTACTAGGTATTTACTCAAAGAAAACAAAAACACTACTTTGAAAAGATATATGCACCCCTGTGTTTATTACAGCATTCTTTACTATAGCCAAGATACGGAAGCAATTTACAAGTGTCCATTGATAGATGGATGGCTAAAGATGTGGTATAAATATACAATGAAATATAGCTCAGCCATGAAAGAGGATGATACCTTGCCATTTGCAGCCACATAGATGGACATTGAAGGTATTGTACTAAGTGAAATAAGTCACACAGAGAAAGACAAATACAATATGATTTCACTTATATGTGTAATCTAAAAAACAAAACAAACAAACAAAATGAAACAAAATCCAGACTCATAGCTAGAACAAAGTGGTGTTTGCCACAGAGGAGAGTGTTGTCAAGGGGCAAAATGGATGAAGGGGATCAAGACGTACAAACATCCAGTTATAGAATAAATAAGTCACGGGATGTAATGTACAACATGTGGAATATTGCACCAAGTTTGTATGGTGACAGATGGTAACTAGACTTGTGGTGATCAGTTCACAATGTTTATAGATGTCAAATCACTATGTTGTACACATGAAATTAATATAATATGGTATGTAAATTATCCTTCAATTTTTTAAAAAAGGACCCAGTTAGTGGAAGAACATTAGCAAAAAAAAAAAAAAGAAAAAACTCAAATGGTGCCATTAAGATTTATGTATTTCATGCTATGTATGCTAAGTTTACCTGAGTAGAAAAAAAATAGCCTTAAACAAATATGGAACTCCTATAAATAAATAATAACTCCAGTTAATGGTATGTATACTGAAATATTTAGGGGACAATTTACTCATCAATGCAACTTACTTTGAAATGTATCCAACAAACTGATTGATACATGGATCAAAAGACTGATAGATGGATAGTATAGATTTAGATGAAACCAAAAACATGTTAATTTTGGAATCTAGATAGTGAGTTTTCACTGGAAAATTGTTTCAACTTTTCTATATGTCTGACATTTTTCATAATAAAATGTTGGGAAAAGGCTCAATGGTGACCACTCTAATTGTTTAGAACCTGGACCCACAAAAGATTCTTTTAGGGAGGAATATTTTATCACTGACATTGTTTGAAATTGCCAGCATATGGTGATAATAAAAAGCAGATTGACTTTCAGTCAGGTTTATTATTGTTTTTAAATTCTTAACAGCAATGCATACCCTTATTGCCTGCACCCAGGGTGGGCCCTCCTGCTAGACTGCCCTGGGTACATGGTTAGTGTCATAGAGTTGGAATAGCATAGTGACAGGAATCAAAGCCAGATCCGCCTGATTCCAAAGCTCCTTCCATGCCAATTACCTCTTTCCACACTATCCTGCTAGCTATGCAGCAAATTATGCAAAGATGAAAAAGACATAAAATTCTTGCCTTTAAGGAGATCATAGTACCATGGAGACAGATCCATACTTATATGTTTCTTTAAGATTTATTTATTTATTTATTTGAGAGAAAGAGAGCACAAGTGGTGGGGAGGAGAAGAAGGAGAGGGAGAGGCAGACTCCCCGCTGAGCAGGGAGCCCGACGTGGGGCTTGATCCCAGGGCCCTGAGATCATGACCTGAGCCGAAGGCAGACACTTAACCAACTCGGCTGAGCTACACAGGTGCCCCCAAACTTATATGTTTCTAATACAAGTGAGTATTACAGATTTTCAAATAACATGTTGGAAGAAAATGAGAAAGCCTCTTAGAAGGAGAGGTATCTGAGGTATACTTTATACCTGTGTGGCTTCCTAGAGTTCATAAGCTCAAGTCCAAAATCCTTAACATGGCCTATAAGGTCCTATATTATCTGGCCCCTTTCTTATTTCTCTATTCTCATTTTGGGCATCTCCCAGAGGGCAATCCTCCAAAATTAACACACACACACACACACACAGAGTGCTTTCTGTCTTCTTCATCATGTTCCTTCCTGCCTTGGGGCCTTATCCAAGCAGTGCTTCCTTCCAGAAATGTTCCTCCCTTATTTCTTCCCTTCCTCCCACCTCCCATGTCACCTAGTCGAATCTAATTCCTTCTTTAATGCTCAGATAAAAGGCTGCTTCCTCAATGAAGCCTTCCCTGACTGTTAGGCCAGATTGTCTCTCCTTCTCCTGAGGCACTGGACAGTTGGAATTAAATAATTTCTTGTGTAAATTTGGATGTTTTATAGATGTTAAGATTGGTGTGATCTGGAGCCATATTTAACTTGTTTCAATAAATATTTGTTGAGTGATTCGAATTGAATAACCCAGTAAATGAATCCATGAATGAATGAAGAGCAGGACCCAAACATGCAGTTATAGAATGGAGATGGAAGGTCCAGAGAGAGGCAAAACATTCAGCCAAATTCCAGAAGGAGGAGGGATGAGAAGAGATGTAAGGAAGTGAGTGTTAGGTACTTTCTGAGTTTGAATTTAAAAAAAAAAAATCAACTCTCAAGAGCCTCCTGTGCTTGTCCTAGCTGGGGACCAGATAATGAATTACATTTTGTAAGAAACAGATAGATTAGAGGAACTCAGGAGAGTCTGAAAAAATTCCCATCAGCCCTGTCTTTAGAGTTTCTAGGGAATGTTTCTTTTTTACTCTATCTCACAACCCCAAAGAGACCCAAACTTGAATCTGGTCAGATTCCTGGGAATTGTCACTTTTTTATTAGCATAGTCCAATCCTGCCTAGTTTCTTTTGGCCAAATGCTTAGACAAGTGGTAGAACTAGACTCCCTCTTTAGGGCATATGAAGCTTCTCAATGAAATGCTTCTAGATGTCTAAAAGTTTGTATTAAGTCAGCAACTGGCTAATGGTTAAGGTGTAGAGAGAGACCATCTTAATTTATTATTGATTTCTGCTCCTAGTCCTGACAGGAACATGGAGGTACACTCAGCAATTTAGATGTTCCTAAAAGAGCTTGAAAATGTATGAAGAGTTTTATTTCAAAGAATGTGTCACATATTATTTTTTTCCTGTACTATTTAGGTTTCCATTTATTGACCCCTTGATCCCTGTGGAATGATGCACAAATAAGAAAAGGATGGAAACCAAGTAGTATGCACAACAATCCCAGACCACAATAATGTAGCAGTAAACCTTTCTTTCAACATCTGAAATTCTATGTACAACTTTAGTAGTAAAGGAAACCAGTAAGTCGTTTTAGACCCATAACCATAGAAAGATTTATAAACCATAGACTTCTCTCAATCTTTTCTGAAGTTTCTCTGTGACTAAATCTGAATTTCAATTTCCTGGTGTGGGTAAAATTAGGATATTAGACTAATGGAGTTTTGCCTACTCCCATGACAGAACAGACATTGCAAAACACTCACAGAATCCTTTGCAACATAGTATACCAGGCAGTCACTACCAATCAGTTAGAGATTACATATAAAGTAAAATCTATGAACCATCCTGGAATTAGAAGCCTTCTAATACTTAATGCCTGAAATCTATGATTTAAATTATGCCTACACAAAGTAATTAGTCCCAAATACAGAAGCAAACAAATTTCCTACTTTCAACTTAAGAACTTTCATATATACAAACAAATGAACCATAGCAAAAATGCATCAATTCTATTGAGAACCCTATAGCATTACTTTGATCCTGTGAGTAAATGGACATCCCCAACCTCTTTGGGCCTAACCTGCTTATAAAGGGAGAGACTTATATATACCACATTTTTCCTTTCCATTTTCCTCCCCATTTCCTCAACTGATAGAAACATTTAGAATAACCTTGTCCACTTTAGGCCCCTCCCCTCTCTGCACTCTGAGCAGTGGTGTTTCTAGCACTACCTGCTCTCCCATCAAAATCTGTCTCAGGGAAGAGCTAATAAAATGAGTCAAACTGAGGTATAGGTAATGGCTAAGGTCCAAATGATTTTCTCCTTTTAATATGCTTGTACATTATTAAAACAATATTCCAAGCCAAAGGGATGCATTAGAAAGTTATTTAGGAGGAGCAGCAAGGGGAAGGGCCCTCTCAGTCCCTGTAAATTATCTCCTAAAGAGGATGCCTAATCCTCCTCCTTAAGTACCAGCTTTCCTTCCATCTACAATTGTTCTTGAAAATACCTCGAGTAGATATCTTTTCTGAAGATATGGCTTATGAACCACCCACATAAGAAAGCCATAGGTGTTTAGTAAATATGTAGACAATTGAGCTCTACCCCTGAACTAAAAATCAGAATCTTTTGGGGTGGGTCCCAGAAATGTTCAGATCATCAAGTTCCCCTATCCCACCAGAGGAATTCCTATCCACAAATGAATCTGAGAACAACTATTTAATTTTTTTCATTTTATTTTATTATGTTATGTTAGTCACCATACAATACATCATTAGTTTTTGATGTAGTGATCCGCGATTCATTGTTTTCATATAACACCCAGTGCTCCATGCAGTACGTGCCCTCCTTAATACCCATCACCGGGATAACCCATCCGCTACCCCCCTCCCCTCTAGAACCCTCAGATTGTTTCTCAGAGTCCATCGTCTCTTGTGGTTCATCTCTCCCTCTGATTTCCCCCCCTTCAGTTTTCCCTTCCTTCTCCTGATGTCCTCCAGGCTATTCCTTATGTTCCACAAGTAAGTGAAACCATATGATAATAATTGACTTTCTCTGCTTGACTTATTTCACTTAGCATCATCTCCTCCAGTCCCATCATGTTGATGTAAAAGTTGGGTATTCATCCTTTCTGATGGCTGAGTGATATTCCATTGTATATATGGACCACATCTTCTTTATCCATTCATCTGTTGAAGGGCAAAGGCTCAGCAAATCTGGCTGCATCAACATTTACATTTTTCCTGTTTTACCGCTTTTTCTCAGCAAGATTATGAACTGCCTGAGAGCAAAGACCATATCCCACACTTTTAAGAATTCCCCAAAGCTGCTCTTAACTCATATTTTTAATGATTTCATATTTTGGGCATTGCTTTCCCAATTAATATCATAAAAGAAATAGCATTATCTCACTAGAGACCATGAGAATTCAATGAAATGGCCATGAATCAGATATTCAAATTATGTGTGAAGCAAGCAAGCATCTAAAAATACAGTAATTCATTGTCCTTTGTCCATTTCATGAACTTTTCTTCATGTATTTTCATGGGTGAGCCGAATACACAGTACATGCAAATTATCAAACATAGTATGTTCTTTGGTGCATTACTGTGATTTCATTATATACTGGAGCCAAAATTATTCTCTCCAAAATTGGAAATCATGATCTCACATAGAGATGTTTACTTTCCACATAATTTAATGAATACATCCACTTAGTTAAGTAAATTTAAGTGGTCTTTACTTTACCCTAAGTTAAAAAAAAATGTACTTAATATGCTTAAAAATTATTTATTTTCTTAGAGGTTCCATTTTTTCCACATTGGTAAAATGTGTAAAATAATGCTTGTCCCTTTGCTGGATTGACAGGGAAGTTAAGGTTTAGGAATTTTTAAGGTTTTAAGACAGGAATGCAGATATATTTGTGTTTTTAAGATCATCTAAAAAAAAGAAATGCAATCAATGAACTCAAAAAAGAGCAAGAATTTAAAAATGATTTGCCTTTTTTGTGTGTGTAAAAGCATTTGGTGGAAAGTTTATTGTTCTCCTGTGTGAATGATCCTCTTTGAAACTGAAGACTTTGGCCCTTGCTTCTTTTTTTTTTTTCTTTTTTAAATTTTAAAGAAAGCCTAAAATGACTTAAATAATTACCCCAGATGCTTTAACGATCAGGCAATACTTTCCACTTGCCCTAGGAGTACGTATTTCTTGGAGAGGGGAACACTATTTTAAGGCTAACACAGGAAGCCACACTCAAGATTCAAAGTCTAGGGTTTGTATTTAGTGTGGTTTGCAGCCCTGTTTTCCTTATGTGGGTGATGACTGAAGAGAAACTCCCAACCCCAAGGCATTGAGGTGAAGCAGTTGCAAACACTGATGAGGTGGATGGGAGATCAACTGGGTCAATGGTCTGTATAGACCAGGGGCCAGTAAATTCTCTGTAAAGGGCCAGATGGGAATTATATTGGGCTTTGTGGGTCATAGTCTCTGTGCAACTAGTCAACCCTGCTGTTGTGTGGAAGCAGCCATAGACAATACATAAAAGAGTGAATCAAGCTGTGTCCCAATAAAATGTTACTTACAAAATGTTACTTACAAGCAGTTCAGACTGAAGTTGGCCAACCATCAGCTCCACTATGAAACCTTCTAGTGGGGTGAGAAAGAACTCCAGCATTGGTAAACCTGTGTTGGAGGTTCAGGGTAGTACAGGATGTACCCCTCTCTAGTAGAGTCATTCTGTAAAAGGTGGCAGAAAAGTCCTACATACAGGACTGCAGAGTGACTGGTTCAGTCGTTTTTCATAATGTCAAGTTTGCTGATAGGACAGCCAAGATAGAAAAGAAGGCTAAAGTGTTGTTCAGTGAGTATCTTTAAAAATGGTGGTCCGTACTATGTGAGACTGAGCATATGAGGTTAGTCGCTAAGAATGTAGTCTCTGGAAATGAACAGACCTAAGTTTTACATCCTGGTTCTATTATTTACTAGCTGGCTGATCTTGAGCATATTGTTTAACCTCCAAGACTCAGTTTTCTCATCTGTAAAACGGGAATAAGGATACCTTAACTTGTAGGATGTCTGAAAGGAACAAAAAGTATGTTGGACCTTTAACACAACAAAATTGCCCAGCAAATGGAGACCACTGTAATAAATGAGGTTGTAAGCAGGAAATTTTCACTGAGAGCAACTAAAAATTAAAATATGATTAAAGTCCTAGTAAAGTCAAGCATTGTATTTCCTTTCTAGAGATCTGTTTTCTGGATCCATACACTTTTCATTTGGCAAATGCTTTTCAATACTTACATTCCTGACACCGTGCTAGTTTCTGGACTTGTAAAGATGAATAAAGATTTCTCACTTCTAACGATAGAAAGTTGAAAAGGTTTTGGTAGGTGTAACATGTTATTAAACTATTTCCTTTGAGCTGTAAATCCACCCTTCTGTACTCTGCTAGGGATCTTGGGAGAGGCACTAAGAAAACCACTTTTCCCCTTTGCTGGTAGCTTCCTATTAGGCTCCGCCAACGGGTGTGCTAGAGGGAGATTGGAAGGCCACAGGAAGGAGAAGGCTTATATGCTTTTTTTTCCTACTTGCTTTGTGTCAAGCATCACCACCACAAGGCTTCTTCACCCAAGCAGCATGAATTCATTTGCAATGTCCCCACACTCCTAGATCCAACTTCATCACTGCCCTCCAAGATGCCAGCAGAGGTCTGAATCAACCTCACAAGCCTCTCCTACCACCTGCCCTAAGGATGGTAGCTTCTTCCTGCAGTTACTATTTCAGTGTTTTCTCGGTTTCCCTCCTTTTGCTTGTCAGTTTTCGAACACCCATGTAATGATTCTTTATATTAGATTTACTCTGTTATAATCACTGGTATGGTTTCTGTCTCTTGACTGGACCCCTACTGCGTATGGTGATTAAAGTCCAGCTCCCAAATGTCTATTAACAATTTCACAAATTGTGCATTACATTTAGGGAATAGGCTCAGTAAACATACTTCCGGGTGAAAAGCCTCAAACAAGGAAGAAAACTGTTTTAAATAGAACACTGTAAAAATAAAAACCCAGTTTAAAGAAATACAGAGTAAAAAGGCAATCAATGGAACGGGAGAAAATATGTGAAAATCCTATTGCTGATAAGGGATTAATATCCAGAATATATAAAGAACTCCTACAACTCAATCAAGAACAACAGCAAACAAACTGATTAGGAAATGGACAAAGGATTTGAAAAGACATTTCTCCAGAGAAGCTATAAAAATGGCTAATAAGCACATGAAAAGATGCTCAACATCACTAATCATTAGGAAAATGCAAATCAAAGCAATGTGATAACTTCTTCATATCTAATTGGATGGCTACTTATCCAAAAGGAGAAAATAACAAGTGTTGGTGAGGGTGTGGAGAAATTGGAATTCTTATGCACTGCTGGTGAGAATGTAAAGTAGCACAGCTTCTGTGGAAAACAGTATGGAGGTTTTTCAAAAAGGTAAAAATAGAATTATCAAATGATCCAGCAATTCCACTTATGGGTATACACCCCAAAGAATTGAAGGCAGGGACTCAAAAATATTTGTACACTCATATTTATTGTAACATTATTCATAATAGCCGAAAAGTGGAAATAAGTCGTGTCCACTGACAGATGAATGGATAAATAAAATATGGTCTATACATACAATGGAATATTATTCAGCCATAAAAGGAAGGAACTTCTGACACATACTATAACAGGGATGAACCTTGAGGACATTATGCTAAGTGAAATAAACCAAAAAGACAAATAGTATATGATTTAATTTAGATGAGGTGTCTATAGTATTCAAATTTGTAGAGACAGAAAGTAGAATAGAGGTTGTCAGGGGTGGTTATTTATCAACATCTGGTTGTTGCTCTTTCAACAGCAATAAATTTCCTGTTTTCTTCAGTCAAATTCATAGGAAACAGAGTATAAGGAATTGAAGGGAATTAGAAGAGAAAGGAAATCAAAACTTTAATTGTAGTTACAGCAAGGCAAATTGTGCAGAGAGAACAAAATGAAGGAATTTATTAAGGATTTTGGAACCCATGATGAAGTTCAACTGTACTGTACATTAAGGATCTGTAACACTTAATAACAGTTTTCTATACCAAGGTCATAGAGCATTATGCTCTATCAAATTATTGCTCGTCTGTGGGCTTCAGTTTCCTTATTTAGATGTAGATAATAACAGTAAATACCTTTTAGTGTCCTTAGGAGAATCAAGCTTTAGAATAGTACCTGGCACAAACAACCATAGAAACATTTATTAAAACAAGGAAATAAATATTTGTTTAATAGCAATTAACATTGGTTAAGTATTTCATTTTACAACCCTATTTCATATCTACTAACTCATTTGATTCTTAAGTAATCCTACAGTGAAAGAAAATTAAATCCCCAAGTGCTAAAAATAAGTCATGCAATTCATTTGAAGCAGTATAACTTTGTTGGCCTCACTGAACCTTAATTTTTTTTTACTCCAAACCAGCTATAATGTGTTTTTATTCCTTCATCACAGGTATCAATGAATAAATTTAGTTTCCTGATACAGTATGCAAGCTTTCAAAATTTAGTAGTTTTATTAGAATAATTAGCTTAATCAATAAAATGCAAACAAAAATTATCGACCTTTTGGCATGTCTTTCCCTCTCTAGATATCAGTCACATGTCAATATATACACATACATACATTTACCTCTTTAATCAGGGTCAGTTTACCTTTTCTGGAAAAATTTTATTAGGCCCTACCAAATTTTCACTGGATTCATTCCTTTATAGTAAACCTCTCTGTTCTCACCCTGATTTCCGGAGCCTTTTAAGTAAAAAGTGGCAGGAAGGAGAAAAGAGGCAGTCTAGTAGATAGGAAAAGAATGAGTTTTGAGATCAAAAGGATCTATACTCAAACCTAAGCTTTGCCACTTAGCTGTGAGACTGGGAGAATTACCTAGCCTTGTCTCTCCTGATATATACATAAAATTTATATAATTATAAATTATATAAGCATCTACTTGTAGATTATAAACTTTAGAATTACCCCAGACATTAATTTTCATGTAACATAACCAAAAGGAAATGATAATAAGAATCAGAATGCATTACAGGTAGCATTTTGATTATTTCAGGGAGGATTATAATCATTGCTAAGGAAATAATCATAAGTGATTAAATTGATGCTTTTTGAGGTTAGTTCTTAAGCTACTGTAGCTAAGCTGTTTGCAGGTTGGACAACTGTTTTGGGGGAGGGGATTGATTTTGAAAACAAACCTCATACAAAAATATGAGACATCCCATTTATACTCTCAAAACAGTAAGCATTAGGAAAACAAAACAAACAAGTAAAGCTACCTGAGCATACGACATGAATGTATCAGCATAGAGAGTGTGTTTTAGAATCACAGAATTTGGGAGATGAGAGGGACCCTACAGACGCTATCTTTCACCCACTTCATTTTATGGGTGAAGAAAACCCAACATGTCACAAGCCCAGGTCAAACATCTAACTGGTCTCAGAACACCCTGCCACCCGTCCGTCCCCTCTCTGCTGTGCTTGCAAGTCACCAGAACAGGTCGGCTTGTGAGACTGTGATTCTGTAAGTGATGCTATTCCATTCCCACTCCCCAGGCCTATCCCAGCTGGAAAGATGGGAGTCGTAAACTTTGACTTATGCAGTTGAATGAGACATTGTTTGATGGAAGTGTGTGGGTGGGGAGGCTAACAAACCCCAATTGCCAACTCTCGAAACAAACATGTTCTCTTTATCCCCCAATGTAGTTTTTGACGTAATGAGCATGGCTTCCAATTTTCCTTGCAAATCAGTGCGCTGGTGACCATGGCAACTGGCATGCTCAAAAGATGCCCTGTCAAGGGGCTTTGTAATATAGATGGGCACAGCCACTCTGGCCAGTGCTTAACAAACACCCAACTAGCCCATGCTCCTCAAAATGAAGTGCACACACATTTGTGTTTCATTAAACAGAAATTAATAAGACTCCAATAGGAAGAAGCAAAGGGACTTTTGTGTGTGTATACAGCTGTGTTATGAAGTAATACAGAGAATGCGCATATGAATAATGATTACACATGAGTGGTTAATTTATTTCTTTTCCTTCTTGCGTGGTGTCCTTTAACTTTTTTCTTTTCTTTTTTTTTTTGGGGGGGGTATAGGTCTTTTAGAAACCAATCACAGGTTTCACAGCTGGCAGGGCAGGTGTTCTGGTTGCTCTCTCACACAGCAGGGCCCCGGTAGCACTTCCGTGTTTAAGAGCCGCCCTGGGTCATTAGTATTATACTTATGGAAATGTAAATGTTCTCTTCCTTGATGATGGACGCCATGAATCTATTGGTTTGACTCTACTGGAGGAAAATAAGTTTTGAAGTGTCCATGTCTAGAAATAATGAGCCTCTAAATTAAAAAAAAAAATAGTAGAAATATGGTTATAGTGCTGCTAAAAACAGAAAGACTCACAAGAGACGCAGAATGTCCTCCTGTGATGGTCCTTCCTCAGGTCTCCATCCCCACCTTTTGGAGAGGTGGTTTGCTTCCCTGTTATAAAGCCGAAGGGACTGGTACAAGAGGCTTAGCAAAAGTTTTTGAAGGGAAAATGGAGGAGAGAGAAAGAAAGGAAGAAGGAGAAGCAGCAGAAAGAAGAGGAGAAGAGAGGAGAAAGGGAAGAATAAGGGGGAAGGAGGTACTGAGAGATGCTGATTGTATATGCCTCATGAGGCTGTGAAGTCTCTTTCATTTCTTTGGGCTGCTTCATTTAAATGCTTTTCTTAAAAGGAATTAGCAACAAAAAAGTGGGGGCGGCGGAGCTAGTTGGGCTTCTAGCCCAGCACTCAGATACAAATGAGCTCTTCTTTCCTCATAGGAACCTCGAATTCAATTAGTCTTCATTGGTCACAACTCTTCTCGACTTCTCCCCTAATCTGCCATTCTGGGCTTATTGATAGACATCCAAAATGATCACAGTTCCCTTTCATTTCGGCTACATGACACTTTGGAATTTCCCCACCTGCCAAGCTTCCACAGAATTTTACATTCTAAACTTAAGAGATCACGCCTTTAGGCCAGGGCTGTTTCTTCTGGCATGTGATTTGACATTCTTGTTACTGCAAGCAACTTCTATTTTCCTCTCAACCTCTGTCTTTCAGGCTGGGTAGGTGAGAGGTAGAGAATGGATATATTTCTCTTTGTAGATGTGATTATAAACTAGGAATTTTTATGCCTTTTGCAGGCATATCTTCAGCTCTGAAAATAAGAAGTGCAATGTCAGCAAAAGTGCAGGAGCTCCTTGAGCAACTTCCAGAACTGACTAGTTGTTGGGAAGGGGCACCCGGAAAAAAGAGAAGCACTCTGGCCCAGATGGTGATTCACACCTAAAAATACCAACTCAACCATGTCTTTAAAAACACTTCTAGACCTGGCACCCAAAATATGATAAGTTGCTAAAATAATTTTTGCTGACTTGGTCCCTGAGTATTTTTCCTTGTTACCAAGAAGTACCTTTTTTCTTTTTGCTGTTGAAGTATAATTAACATACAGTGTTATATTAGTTTCAGGTGTTCAATATAATGATACAACAATTCTATACATTACTCAGTGCCCGTTAAGATAACTGTACTTTTAATTCCCTTTATCTATTTCACCCACCTGCCCTCTGGCAACCTTTAGTTTGTTCTCTGTATTTGAGAGTCTTTTGCTTGTCTTTTTCTTTGTTTGTTCATTTGTTTTGTTTCTTAAATCCCACATATGAGTGAAATCATGAAGTATCTGTCTTTCTCTGACTGTCTTATTTCACTTAGCATTATATCCTCTAGATCCATCCATGTTGTTGCAAATGGCATAATCTCATTCTTTTTTTATGGCTGAGTAATATTCCATCACACACACACACACACATCTTCTTTAGCCATTCATCTATGGAAAGACACTTAAGTTGTGTCCATATCTTGGCTATTATAAATAATGCTGCAATAAACACAGGGGTGCATACATCTTTTCAAATTAGTGTTTTCATTTTTGGGGGGTAAATACCCAGTAGGGGAATTACTGGATCATATGGTAATTCTATTTTTAATTTTTTGAGGAACTTCCATATTGTTTTTCACATGACTGCACCAATTTTCATTCCTACCAACAGTGCATGAGGATTCCTTTTTTCCACATCTTCACCAACAGTCGTTCTTTCTTGTGTTTTTTTTTCATTTTTTTTATTTTATTATGTTATGTTAATCACCATACATTACATCATTAGTTTTTGATGTAGTGTTCCATGATTCATTGTTTGCATATAACACCCAGTGCTTGTGTTTTTGATTTTAGCCATTCTAACAGGTGTAAGGTGATATCTCATTGTGGTTTTGATTTGCATTTACCTGATGATGAGTGACGTTGAGCATCTTTTCATGTGTCTGTTGGCCATTAGTATGTCTTCTCTGGAAAAATATCTATTCAGGTCCTCTGCCCATTTTTAAATAGGATTTTTCTTTTTGGTGTTGATTCGTAAAAGTTTTTTCTATTTTTTGGATATTAACCCTTTATCAGATATATCATTTGCAAATATCTTCTCCTATTCTGGAAGTTGCTTTTTTGTTTTGTTGATGGTTTCCTTCACTATGCAAAAGCTTTTTATTTTAATGTAGTCCCAACAGTTTAATTTTGCTTTTGTTTCCCTTGCTTGAGGAGACGTATATAGAAAACCGTTTCTATGGCTGATGTCCAAGAAATTCGTGTCTATATTTTCTTCTAGGAGGTTTATGGTTTTAGGTCTCATATTTGGGTTTTATTTATTTTAAAGATTTTATTTATTTATTTGACAGAGAGAGACACAATGAGAGAGGGAACACAAGCAGGGGGAGTGGGAGAGGGAGAAGCAGTCTTCCCGCCAAGCAGGGAGCCCGATGTGGGGCTTGATCCCAGGACCCTGGGACCATGACCTGAGCCGAAGGCAGATGCTTAACGACTGAGCCACCCAGGTGCCCTTCACATTTGGGTTTTAAATTTATTTTGAATTCATTTTTGTGTATGGTGTAAGAAGGTAGTTCAGTTTCATTCTTCCACATGTAGCTGTCCAGTTTTCCCAGTACCATTTGTTAAAGAGACTGTCTTTTCCCCATTGTATATTCTTGCCTCCTTCGTTACAGACTAATTGACCATTTAAGTGTGGGTTTATTTCTGACCTCTCTATCCTGTTCCACTGATCTATGTGTCTGTTTTTGTGCCAGTACCATAGTGTTTGGATTACTATAGCTTTGTAGTATATCTTGAAATCTGGGATTGTGATACCTCCAGCTTTGTTCTTTCTCCACTTGATCTTAGCCGAAAGGCCGAGAAGCATTCTTTCTCAATTGCTTTGGCTATGTAGGATCTTTTGTGGTTCCATACAAATTTTAGTATTATTTCTAGTTCTGTGAAAAATTTTGTTGATATTTTGATAGGGATTGCATTAAACCTGTAGATTGCTTTGGGCAGTATGTACATTTGAACAATACTGGTTCTTCCAATCCACAAGCATAGAATATCTTTCCATTATTTGTGTCTTCTTCAATTTCTGCCATCAGTGTTTTATAGTTTTCAGAGTATAGGTCTTTCACCTCCTTGGATAAGTTTATTGCTCGGTATTTTATTCTTTTTGGTGCAGTTGTAAATGGGTTGTTTTCTTAATTTCTCTTTCTGGTACTTCATTATTATTGTATAGAAATGCAGCAGATTTCTGTATATTAATTTTGTATCCTGTGAATTTATTGAGTTCATTTATCACTCTAGTAGTTTTTTGGTGGAGTCTTTTGGGTTTTCTAATATAGTGTCATGCCTTCTGCAAATAGTAAAAGTTTTACATTTTCCTTGCCAGTTTGGTTGTTGTTTTTTTTTTCTTTTTGTTGTCTAATTGCTATGGCTAGGACTTCTAGTACTATGTTGAATAAAAGTGGTGAGAGTGGACAACCTTGTCTTATTCTTGATCTAAGAGGAACCATTGAGTATGATGTTAGCTATGGGTTTGTCATATGTGGCCTTTATTATGTTGAGGTATGTTCTTTCTAAACCTACTTTGTTGAGAATCTTTATCATGAATGGATGCATACTTTGTCAAATGCTTTTTCTGCATCTGTTGAGATGATCGTATGGTTTTTATTCTTTCACTTGTTAATGTGATGTGTCATGTTGATTGATTTGTGAATATTGTATCACCCTTGCATCCCTGGAATAAATCCCACTTGATCATGGTGAATGTTTTCTTCAATGTATTGTTGGATAGTTTGCTAATATTTTGTTGAGGGTTTTGCATCTATGTTCATCAGAGATATTGGCCTACAGTTTCCTTCCTTCCTTCTTCCTTCCTTCCTTCCTTCCTTCCTTCCTTCCTTCCTTCCTTCCTTCCTTCCTTCCTTCCTTCCTCTATCTGTCATCTATCTATCTATCTCTCTATCTATCTATCTATCTATCTATCTATCATCTATCTATCTATCTATCTTTCTATCTCTCGTCTTCATCAAGTCTTAGTATCAGAGTAATGTTGGCTGGCCTTGTAGAATGAATTTGGAAGCTTTCCTTTCTCTTCTATTTTGTATAATAGTTTGAGAAGACTAGGCATTAACTCTTCTTTAAATGTTTGATAGAATTCACCTGCAAAGCCATCTGGTCCTGGACTTTTGTTTGTTGTGGGTTTTTTGAATACTGATTCAATTTCTTGCTGGTAATCCATCTGCTCAAATTTTCTATTTCTTCCTGATTCAGTTTTAGACAATTATATTTCTAGGAACTTATTCATTTCTTCTATGTTGTCCAACCGAGATATATTTTTAACCACAGTTTGGGGTAATGCAATTAAGGGGATAAATAGATAAGCTTTTAATTTTGTGATTTGCAAGCTTATTGTTAACAACATTGAAGGAAATTTAAAAACAATCCAAAGTTTGTTTACAAGACTGTGATGCACAGTGATCAAAGGGAGAAAATAATCAATTAACTAAGATTTCTTTTGTCCTTAGTTCACCCTTGTGGTAGTTACCTATTGATGAAAACAAATTGCCCAAAACCCAGCAGTTTAAAACAACAACAATTGTGTCACAGTTTCTATGAGTCAGGAATCTTGGTGCCACTGTCTTGGAGCGTTTGGCTCACAGGCTTTTATGAGGCTACAGTCAAGCTCTCAATGGGACTGTAGTCTCATCTGCAGACTCCAGTGGGGAGGGTCCAGTTCCAAGCCCATTCTCGTTGTTGTCAGGTCTCAATTCCTTGTGGGCAATTGGCTAATGGCCTCTGTTTCCTACTGGCTATTAGCTGAAGGCCTCCCTCAGTTGCCTGGCACACGAACTCCTCCACAGGGCTAACTAAAAACATGGCAGCTAGCTTCCTCCAGAGTGAGTGATGAGAGAAAGAGACAGAGACAGAGAGACAAACAGAGAGAATACTCAAGATAGAAGCCATTGTCTTTTTTTTTATTATGTTATGTTAATCACCATACATTACATCATTAGTTTTTGATGTAGTGTTCCATGATTCATTGTTTATGTATAACACCCAGTGCTCCATGCAGAACGTGCCCTCTTTAATACCCATCACCGGGCTAACCCATCCCCCCACCCCCCTCCCCTCTAGAACCCTCAGTTTGTTTCTCAGAGTCCATAGTCTCTCATGGTTCGTCTCCCCCTCCGATTCCCCCCCTTCATTCTTCCCCTCCTGCTCTCTTCTTCTTCTTCTTCTTTTTTTTTTTTTATAACTTAATCTCAGAAGTAACCCTCCATTACTTTTGTTGTTTTCTATTCATTGGAAGTGAGTCACTAAGTCCAATCCATGCTCATGGGGAGAAGATTGCACAAGGAGGCAGGGATAATTGGAGAACATCTTAGAGGCTTCTTACCAGAGCTCTTATTTCTGATATTATAATGTGAAATCCATGATGGAGAATGTCTTATACTAGGGCACTGAAACTTATACAGTAATTAGATGCCACAAGCAAATCTGAGTTCCTATGGAAATTTATTATATCAGAGTTGCTCAACCAACTTGCAAACATGCTTTTAGACAAGGGTCCATTTATTCCCCATTCTCTTTCTTCCTTCCTCACTTTCCCCCACTTACATACCTTCTATTTAAAACCCAGTCTTTTAACTGGGGTTAGCATTGTTAGGGAGGAAAAAACAACCAATCAACCAAACAGAAAACCGGACCAGTTTTATCCCAACTAGCTATATGGCTTTAGTAAAATCCTTTAACTGTTACAGGTCTGTCCCTTTATTGGCTGACAGAATAGTTTGAACCCACTGATCTCCCAGGTGTCTTAAAGCTTTAGAATGAGATTATGTGTGCAAACTTGGAATGAAATAAAACGTATGACCAAAATAAGGATTTCACAGGTCTACAGTGAAAGTTAAATGGATGAGGTTTAGGGATTTTTATAAAGTACTTTGTACACTATAAAGTGTCATACACATGTAAGGGCTTGTTGTTTAGCCTTTATCATGAAGGGGTCGGGGTAGGACAGACAGTAATGAAAACAGTCTTACTATTCAGCCAGTCAGTTTCAGGTGTCCCTCCCAGATCCATTTCTTTCATGATGAAGAAGCATCAGCATTAATAAGGGAGTAACAGGGAAAAACTGACTTGCCTCCTTCCCTCACACTAAAGTTCAAGGTATCTTCCTTTACTTCAACATATCAAAATCACAGTGTACTTGCTGGGCACCCAGGAGGGTTCTCTCTGACTTACCCGTTTTGTCCCTGACCTCTATTCATGTTTCTCTGACAGCCCCCTCCACACCAAGAGCTTTTCTCCTGGACTTCTCCCGTAGATTCTCTTTTCCCTCTACATCTCTTTGCTCTGCTTTCTGTCCTTTTGGACTCTTTCTCTGTGAGATCTCACTATCCCTTGCTTAGTGACTCCAATGTGGGTCATTAGTCAGTGTCAGCCACATTTAGTCCCACAGCAAACTGTTAAATATGAAAGAATTTAAATATCTTTGAATGTAGATTTTATGCACAGAAAAGACCTTTCAGGGTTTGGGCAGTTTATAAAAGGCACTATTAGATTCATTAAAGTCATATTAAAAAATCAATTCATCCTAAAGCTTCTGAGTGCATCTTATAAATCGTTATTTTATTTATAAGTCTAGCAAATTTTAGCAATCATAGTGAAGGACCCCTTGAATAATGTTTGGTCTCATTTTATAAGCCAAATTAAATTAAACACCTTTGACTATTTTTAATTCATTTATGAATGTACATACTTTTAGGTACTTGAGTTGTCTAATGACAAAATTTCCCATGCATTTAAGTATTTCCTTGTTTGTAAATTTAGTAAATAAGTTTGTCAGTTTATGTGATAACAAATGAAACCTGCAATCTTGATGACTTGAAACTATGAAAAACTGTCAACCAGACATTACCAGCAGAAGTCTTGATTCAAAAATTCCAGACATAAGAAGTTTCCAAATGGGATTTCTAACTTAGAAGAGGGCAGAATGTTTTATAGGGCTTTAGCAGGAGGAGATCTGCTGAAATTCAGTCAGTTTCAGGAATCATTAAGTCAAGGAGAGTTTTCAGAAGAGAGAAGAGTTAGCAGCCATGGTTTGGGCAATTTGAATTTTATTAAAAGGGATGGAGAGGAATAGTTAAGGGCTAAGGTTATGAGCAAGAAAGGGTTAGGGGCATAGCTATTGGAGACAAGGATATGTGAGAGTCACAGCGGACAATTCTCTTTCCTGGTCTCTCACAACACGATATAGGTTTATTTCTCCTTCAAGTGGGACTAGTGTAATTCATATAGTCCTCCTCCATCTGGTACCAGCCAGGTCATGTGCTTCCAAGGTCATCTCCACAATGAAAGGAAGAGGGAGAAGACAAGCCTAATTTGACAGCTTCTACCCAGAAGTAAATACCAAATAGGCAGAGATTTCTTAATGTGAAAATATAAATGACAAAATTTGATTCTTTAAAATATTTCTACATTTCGTTCTGTGTCTTCCCAGGGTTTCGGACCACCTAGTACCAGGAATTTGAAGGGTTACTTTCTGAGACTGTATCACAACTGGAAATTTTAGCCAGGGAGCTAACTGTATGAATTCATGCTTGTAGCTGAAGCATTATAATTTAATAGCAAGCTTGTCACCCTCAAAGCCTACATAGTGCATATCCCTGTGGTGCTCCTGGAACAGGGCAGAACCTGGGTCATAACCTCTCCTGGCTGTTACATCACTTATTTGGACTTAGCATTTCTTCAACTCTTAAGACAATGTCTTTTTCATCTAATTTGAATTTGAACTTTTGGAACCTGATGGAAACCTGCATCCTTTTCACAAGCATTTGTAAATATTAAAACATTAAATGTAAGAGAAAGAAGGTGTATTGATCTTCAAGGTGGAGGATAAAGAGGGAAGATTCTACCAAGGTGGTTTAAGAATGAAACTCCTCCACCCACCACCCACAAAACAAACAAACACAAAAAACACACTTTCACACTGCAGAGCTTAACCACCCCCCATCCCTTATTATGCTTAAAAAAAGAAAAAAGCATCAGTTGCTGCCCCACCATTACAAAAAGACCCCTACTCTTGGAAAGATCCACTTCCAAGAAAGGACAATGGATTAGGGATAGCAATAGGTCAAAGGTGAAAAGATAAAGTCCTTCCCACAAATGTGTCTCGGACTGGTAAGGGCAGACAGATGTGCAGACCAGCTATTACATATGTGATGGGAGCATGGGCAAGGGAACCCTAAGGCTTCCCAGGCCCGTAGGAAAGGAGATAGTGCTAAGTGAGGAGAAGTAAGGGGGCATCTTCTTGGCAATTAACTGGGTAGAGTGGAAGAGAGAGCCAATTGCAGGCAGGACAGTGATGTGGAAAGACACAGAAGTGCGTGAGAACAAGCAGCAGTTCAACACTGCTGTGAAATGATCCTGGAGGGATGGGTAGAGGTCAAGTTATGAAGGATATCGTGTTTTGTAATAAGGAGTCTGGATTTAGTTCCAAAGGTGATTGCAAGGCACTAACAGATGTTAGATAGAGAAATAACATGATTAAATTTTCATTTAAAGGAAATCAGTCTAGTGTTAACTGCTGGGTAGGGGGAGCTGGCCAAGGACAGGGAAACAAATCAGAAAGCTGCTGCAGTTGTCCATGGAGATGGGGTGAGGGCCAACATCAGAAATTATGCATGTACAGATGGAAGAGGAAAATGAATAATACTTGTAGAAGATGAATATCAAGAGAAAAGCAATTCTTTGGGTGAAGCAAGAACTTTCAGAGTCAGGAGTTAGGGGATTATGCAAGTGCTCTAAATAGCAACATGGGAAATAGAACTATCAGAAAATTCTGTAATTCCCAGCAAACAGAATTCAGCCTCGGTAGTGAAATGCTCATCTGCCCATATTGCCCTGCCTGCCCCATTCCCTTTGACCTGCCTTTCATCAATCCTAGCTCCCTGATCTGCCCTGAGGGCTCCCCAGTGACCTGGCCCATAGCCCATCTTCCTTCCAGAATCAGCTCAGACACTGACTTACTCTCACAAAGAGCCAATTCTGTCATCCCTCCAGATCCCAGGTTCCACATCTATAAACTGCAAACCATAATGATACTGCTTCCCAGGATTGCTGTGAAAACACCTGATAAATATCTGTAAAGCACCATACAAATATGATATTGTTATTGATGAAAGAAGGAAGGATATTAGGGAGGGATGCAGGAGGAGAGGCAGAAGGGTGGGTGGAGAAATTTCTGGAACTGGTCACTATGCACAGTTATTGCAGAAGAAAGATGTACAGACATGCTCATAGTCCTGCGGTGAGATTAAAGCACCACGGAGTAGGGTATGCTGGAAAGCATATGGGCTTTGGACTTGGCCAGACTTGGGTTTGAATCCTAGCTTAAGCACTCTGTAATTCCGTGGCCTTGCGCAAGTGACCTAACCTGTCTGAGTTCTCATTCCTTTATCTGTGATATAAAGATAATAAGTCCTCCCTTCCTTTCAGTGTTTTGAGCTTTTTTTTTTTTTTAAAGAACTAAATGAGTTAACACTGAGACGTTGGATAGTATATAGAAGGGGTTTAACGATGTTGGTTTCCTTCTTCCACTTCTAATCTCTTTCTTCATGAAAAGTAATAAATATAGTTCCAAGCAGAAGCTCAGCTTTTCTGAGAGCTGCTTTCAGAAAGGAAAATATGCTGGCCTGAATTTTAATCCTCTCCCTGCTATTGCCAGGAGTGGTTAGCTATCAACCGGCAGAATCTCCAGATGGCCCAACAGTCCAGATTATTCAGAAACATGTGAAATGCTGGTGAGAACACAGTGAGTCAAAGGAATAATGGGCTCAAGCAAGTCAAGCATCTTTAAGTGTAACTTCATATATATGTACATAAACCCATAATCTCAGTAGTCTCTGGCACAGTGCTTATCCATAAGAATTTGTTCATTGTCTGGCAAATTTAGCCTATGGGGAGGAGGATTTTGGTCAAATGTCCTGAGTCCTCAGGACATCAGAAAGTCCATCAAATGTGGATGGGGATATAATCCTTAGTGCCATCCCCAAGCATACTGAAAGATTATTTGGATTATCAAGTGGATCATACTGCAGCATTCTAGAATGAAGTGTGTTTTGTACTGGTCAGGAGTTTTTCACTCAAAACTAAGAATCACTAAAGATAGGGGATTAATAGGAAATGAGAATTAGCTTTTTATTTCCTCTTCTTTGGATAGCACTGCCTTCTTCACATTCATGTTTCAACATGGAGGACTGGGTGCAGAGAAGGGAAGGAAAAAGAAAGGAGAGCTGGGAGACAAGGAGCAGGGCTGGAGGAATTCACCTTCCTCACATGTCAGCTCCCAATTTGGTCCTCCTCTGGCAATGATGGGGCACTGGAGGAGAGAGGAGGAAGACAAAGGAGGGGAAAGAAGAAGAGAAGGGAAGAACGAGATGGAAAAGAAGAAAAATCTGGAAGGAGGAAAAAAGAAATGTAGAAGACATTAGGAAGAATGCATGGCAGCTGGATGCTGGACTTATAAGTGAAACTTAGGAAGTCTAACAGACAAATTGAACCCCTAGTGTGTGTCAGGCACTATGCTGGGAGCTGGGAATACGGAGCTGGGGATGCATGGTCACACCTGTGAGGCACTTGCAGGAAAGAATCAAGGCTGGGAACAACTCAAGTGAAGTTCAAGAAAACTTGGCATTGCATTGAGTATTAGGAGGCACAGAAAGAGGTCAAATGCTCTTGGTGGTGAATTCCCTTTCGTTGAATGGGGTTTCTATTGACATTAACTTTTGGTCTTTTTCACAAGATTCCTTAAAAGTCCTGTTCAGTAGAGAGGCTGGGGGAGAAAGGGATGTGTGTGACTCTGCATCTCAGCACGTTTCATTTCCCCTATCCAAACAGATGTTGTTTGGCCAGAGCAGCACAGAAGAAAACATGACTACCGGATTTGGCATAAAATGGACCCGTTAACCTATGTCGATTGAGTCTTGTAAAAGAGAGCAGGATGGAGACTTGACACAAGCAACTCGGCTTGACTCTAGCCCACTGGATCCCTCTGTGGTGGCTCCTCTTCCTGTACCCACCTCTCTGATGTTGATGGTCCCAGGGCTCTATTCTTAGTTCCATTTAGCTTATTCTATACACTTTTCCTGATTGCTCTCTTCCAGTCCTGTGCCTGCAAGCTTCTATAGACTGAAGACTGGAACAGTTATTTCTAGCCCAGATCTCACTTCAAAGCTTCAGACATATTTTCACCCAGTTTTTTCACTAGTACCCCAGGTTTAACATGCTCTAAACTTCATTCATGGGTTTTGATTCTGGGTAAGATGCATGTTGGTTTGCAACCTCGGGTGTTTCTTGGTGAACTCTGAAACTGTTCCCCTTACACACATTCGAGGTTTATGTTGGGCAGCTACAAGACCGGTAGAACTCTGCACCTACCAGCCAGAATCTTAAAAGTTTATATAGAGGCCTTAATGGGGCTCAGTCTATATACTGCCCAGAAGGTCCCAACACACCTTGTTCTCTCGAGGCTGCATCCTTGAAGTGGCTCCTAGGGTCGCTTACAGTCAACGAGCAGTTACATCCTCTTCATGACCTCCTCCAGGAATGGGTCAGCACACTCCATCTACCCTGTCTTTCTCACTGAATGCAGCTCCAAACCCTGGACCAGCTATTTGAGGACTCTGGAAAGCAGAAGGACTCTGTCCTTCTGTGTCCCCCAACCTGGATGCAAGATAGCCTGAAACCTAGAAGCAGGAACCAGGATTCCCAGAGAGCTCCAAAGATACCCGTGGCCCTGGCTTGAAGAGTGGGAAAAGTAGTTCCTGAGAGAAAAATCTCCCATGGTTTTTTTCCTTGCCCTTCTAGCACCCAGCCCTAAGCCATCCCTCCGGAGTGGTGACGGTGAGATAGGTAGCAGCAGATTCTAAAGGGGCAAATACTTTCTGCCATTCTGTGACCTGCTTCAATTTTCCCCATGGTGTGTTTTGAAGGACAAAGGTTAATTGTGACAAAATCCTATATGTCCTTTATATTTACTCAAGTATTTATCATTTTTAATGTTCTCCATATCTTCTTATAGCTCTGAATTTCCATCTGGTATTACTTTTTTTTTTTTTAGCCTGAAGAACATCTTTGAGAATTTTCTTATAGTGTGGGGTCTGCTGGCAACAAGTTCTTTCAGCTTTTGTTTATCTAAAAATGTCTTTATTTCACTTGCATTTAAGAAAAATATTTTTACTATGTATAGAATGTCAGGTTGGCAATGTTTTTCTCTCATTGTTTTAAAAAGACATAGTTCTATTTCTTCTAGTCCCATTTCTTCTTATAGGAAGTGAGGCATCATAAATATAATTATTCTCTCTTATGTAATGTATCTTCTTTATTTGGATGCTTTTAAGATTTGCTCTTCGGTTTTCAGCAGTTTGGCTATGATGTGGTTAGACATGGTTTTATTTGCACTTACCTGTTTGGGGTTTGCTGGGATCTACGGATGTCTGGGTTGCTGTTTTGAATCAAATTTTTAAAATTTTCAACCATTATAGTTGCAGTTTTTTTCCTGCCCATTCTCTCTCTCCTCTCCTTCCTACATGTGTGTTAGATTAATTGAGACAGTCCCATAGCTCAGTGAATATCTGCTCATTTGAAAAAGTCTCTTTCTCTCTGTCCTTCAGCTTAGATGACCTCTATAGACTGGTCTTCATGGTCACTACTCCTTTCTTTTGTGTTTAATATACTGTCAATCCTAGGAAATGAATTGTTTTTCAGATACTGTGGTTTTCCGTTTTAGGATTTAACTTTGATTCCTTTTTCAATTTACATATCACTGCTGACAATTTCCCATCTCTTCACCCTTTATAACCATGCGTTTTTGAAATTCATTAACATATTTACCATAATTATGTTAAAATTCTTATCTGTTAATTTCAACATTTAGTTATTCTCTAGGTCTCTTTCTAAGATGGACTTTTCTCTTGACTATGTGTCACATTTCCCTGTATCTTTGCAAGACTGGTAAATTTTTATTTTATAGTAGGGGAAGTGGATGATACTTTGTAGAGACTCTGGATTCATTTTCCTCTGAAAAGTGTTGACTTTTGTCTTAGAAAGTAGTTAAATTACTGGCAGTGACCTTGACTTATGAAGACTTGGTTTTAGGTTTTGTTAGGGTGGTTCTATTTCAGTTTTGCAACTAGCCTACGGTGAATCTTTAGTCTTAAGGCCTAAAGCATAGCTGCTGGGTTTTTAGTTTTAAAAGCTAGAGGTGGGGGCGCCTGGGTGGCTCAGTCGTTAAGCGTCTGTCTGCCTTCAGCTCAGGTCATGATCCCAGGGTCCTGGGATCAAGCCCCGCATCGGGCTCCCTGCTCGGCAGGAAGCCTGCTTCTCCCTCTCCCACTCCCCCTGCTTGCGTTCCCTCTCTCGCTGTGTCTCTTTCTGTCAAATAAATAAATAAAATCTTAAAAAAAATAAATAAAAAATAAAAAAATAAAAGCTAGAGGCAGTTTCCACATCAGTTTAATTTGAATTCCAAGGAGTATCTGTAACAGGCGACTCCGAAATCTCTACTCAGCTCTCAGCTTTCTCACTGTTGTGTCTCCCTGAGCACCTCGGAGTCTCATCCCCTGCATGTGTAGTCCAGGAATCACCTAAGGATTTAAATGGAGTTTCTACACGGATTTTTGGGCCTATCCTATGTGGTTTCCTCCTTTCTGGAATTCTACTCTCACCCTCAATTGTAGGCTTCTCCGGCAGTCCCAAACTCCATCATCTGATTCCGTAGTCCTGTAAGACTGCTGCTCTCTGCTTCCTCTCTAGCTGCCACACTCTAATGGGCCTGGGAGCATCCTTAAAGGAAAAACCATATAAATGTGCTTCTCACTCTGTAAGGATCAAATTCTCACCAGTTCCTGCCAGCTTTTGTTCTTCT
Source organism: Zalophus californianus (assembly GCF_009762305.2). NCBI lineage: Eukaryota > Metazoa > Chordata > Mammalia > Carnivora > Otariidae > Zalophus > Zalophus californianus. The sequence continues at coordinate 60,416,847 of NC_045597.1, forward strand.
CCCAGTTGTTTGTTTGCTTTTTTCCCCAGAGTGTATAATTGTTATTGGCAGGAGGGTGTCTAAATGTTCCACTCTGCCATTACTCTCTCTTTCATATATTTCATCTGTTTTCTCTTTGTGTTATGGTCTGGATAATTTCATCACATATATCTTTCCATGCATTAAATTTCTCTCTGGCTTTGTTTCAGTGACTATTTAATCTGTCAATTGAATTTTTAATTTTGATGGCTGTGTTTTTCATTTATAAAAATTCTTTCTTTTTTACATCAGCCTTTTTTTTTCCCCAAAGGCCTTGTTCTTTCTTATGTTTTTAATTCCTTTTTAAGTTCCTCGTCATTTCAACCATACTTATTTTATAACCTCTATCTGGGAGTTGTATTATCTCCATACATATTCTTATGTATTATCATGGGGGAATCAAATCAAGTTACTTATTTGGTCAGTTGACTTCTATTCATGGTAAATTACAACATTATGTATTTAAGTTTTTGACTCAAATTTGGTTTTTGAGTTTATGTTCAGCTGAGTTTTATCTGCGGAAACAATCCATGGTGAAGGGTATATCCATGCAAAGAGGTTTTTCATTGAATTGCCAGATATCCCAGGGCTATTGCTGGCCTGGGTACACTTTTAAACTAATTTCCTAGCTTCAGGGTTCTTGTACCTCAGCAAACTTTTTTCCAATCAGAGAAAAATTGACAATTTTCCTTGACACACCCTTATGCTGATAGGTAGATTAATTTACAGTTCTCCTTTTTCATAAGGGATTAGCCATTTAAGAATGCTGGTTCTGAAGAAGCTTTTGAGCCTCTTGTGGGTCCAAGATCTCAATTCCTGTTCTGAAGTGGTCATGAAAATCCAAGCCTCTTCATCTCACATCCATTAAGGTGGCTGTTATAAACAAAACAAAAGAGAAAATAATAAGTGTTGACATGGATATGCAGAAACTGGGACCCTCATGCATTGCTGGTGAGAATGTAAAATAACACAGCCGTTGTGGAAAACAGTATGGTAGTTCCTCAAAAAATTAAAAATAGAATAAATCCAGCAATTCTATGTCTGGATATATACCCCAAATAATTGAAAACAGAGAGTTGAAGTGATATTTGTACACCTATATTCATTTACAGCAGCAGTGTTCATAAGACCCAAAAGGTAGAAACGATCCAAATGTCCATTGGTGGATGAATATATATATATATAAAGAAAATGTGATCTATATCTACACATCTATGTCTGTATCTATATATTATTATTCAGCCTTTAAAAGGAAATGAAATTCTGGCAACATGAATGAACTTTGAAGACATTATACTAAGTGAAAAAAGCCAGTCAGTCACAACAGGAAAAATACTGCATGATTCTACTTATGTGAAGTAGCTAGAGGAGTCAAACTCATAGAGATGGAAAGTAGAATGGTGATTGCCAGGGTCTGGGCAAGGGGAGGAGGAGTCATTGTTTAATGGGTACAAAGGTTCAGTTTGGGATGATGGAAAAGTTCTAGAGATGGACAATGGTGATGGTTACATGTTCTTAACACTACTGAATCATACACTTAAAATGGTGAAGATGGTAAATTTCATGTTATTTATATTTTACCGCAATAACAAAAATTTTTTAAAAAATCAAACCTCTTAGTTTCTAAGACTAGAAACTACTCCAAAATCCAGGGGATCCACACTGTCAGCTCAAATGCTCACTGCTCTATTGATTTATCTTATTCCTTAAAGAGCTTAACTATACATTTAAACATTATTTTTTAACATTTTTTCTACAATTACTAGATGTTTTGTTAGGGGAAAGTTTCTGTTATTTTTATGTTTGCTCATAAGTAGCCTCATCAAGTGAGGATTTTAAACAAAGGTTGTAAATTGGTGACTTACAAATTTTATTTTATTTCTTTCTTATCTGGACATTTCACACAAAATGCCAGATTTCCATCTTCTCTTCAAAATTTGGAATCTTGGTCCATATTGGGCCACAACCTCAGCGGGCAATGGCAAGCTGAAGTAAGTAGTGGCTTCCCCTCTGAGGCCTTAGGATAGATGCTCTTGGGATCGCCACGGCCACCACATCACCTGACGCACAAACAACTATCCTGTTTTGCATTTCTGGCTTCTGAAAAGAATAAAGTTTATAGCCACAGGGCTAAAAGCACTCCATCAGATTTTTACCTCTGGTGACCAAGGAAATACTTTCTTTTTTAAGAAACTTTTTTTTTAGGTAGGGGCGGAGCAAGATGGCGGAGGACTAGGAGACCTGGATCTCATCTGGTCTCAGGAATTCAGCTGAATAGGGATCAAACCATTCTGAACACCTGCGAACTCAACAGGAGATTGAAGAGGAGAGTAGCAAAACTCTCTGAACAGAGAAGCAACCACTTACTGGAAGGTAGGATGTGCAGAGAAGAGAATCCGAGGCGATATTCGGGAGGATAGACGGTGGGGGAGGGGACCTCCGTCGGCTGCTTCTGGCAAGTGATAGAGCCGTGGAGCACAAAATTGGAACTTTTAGAAGTCGGCTCCGCTGAGGGATGTCACTCCAGTGGCTAAGCGGGGGGTGGAACCCTCGCGGGACAGTGTGGCCTCAGGAACCTCGGGGTCACAGAAAGACCGGGGGTGCCTGAGTGTGGCAGAGCTCCCAGGTATCGGAGCGGGGAAGCCGGCTGCAGAGACGGAGCCGAGGTGCGGGCTCTCAGCCTGGGGTTGCCATAAACTGTGATCCGCGGCCCAGTTGGGCCACTGCGCCTCCAGCAGGGACCCAACAAGCGGCAGAGCCAGGGAGACTCCCCTTCCTCCCCCGGGAGGAGCAGCGCAGGAGCGCACCGCAGGGATCTGCTGGGTTTGGAGACTCCACATGGGGTCGGGTGCCAGAGATAGAAACGCTTGGTCACAGGCCGGGTGAGCACGGAGTGCGGCCGGAGGCCGGGGAGACGGGAGTGATTGACTGCCTTTCTCTGGGGGCGCACTGAGGAGCAGGGACCCGAGTTCTCAGCTCCTCCAGGCAGAGATTGGGAGGCCACCATTTTCACCCTGGTCCTCCAAAGCTGTGCCGAGAGCTTGCAGGGAACAAAAGCTCCTGAGAGCAAACCCGAGCAGCTTGCTTAGCCCAGACCGACAAGGGCAGGGCAATTCTGCCTCTGGCAAAGACATTTGGGAACCACGGCGACAGGCCCCTCCCCCAGAAGATCAGCAAGAACAGCCAGCCAAGACCAAGTTTACCGATCAAGGAGAACGGGAGAACTCCAGCGCTAGGGGAATACTGCACATAGAATTCATGGCTTTTGTATCATGATTCATTAGTTTTTCAAAGTTAATTTTTTTAACTGTTTTTTGTGTTTTTTTTTAATTTTTCTTTTTCCCTTTTTCAACCAACATCTTATCAATCCCTTTTTTACAAAAACATTTTTTATTTTTCATTTTTAGAGTCATATTTTATCCCTTCATAGTAGTTACCCTTATTTTTGGCATATATATATAAGTTCTTCTCTCTTTAAAATTTTGATATACAGTTTCTTCTAACAGATCAAAATATACCCTAAATCACTAGTGTATGGCTTTGTTCTAGTCTCCTGCCTGATCACAGTCTCTCCCATTTTTTTTCTTTTCTTTTTTCTTTTTTTTAAATCTTCTTCTTTCTTCTTTCAAACAACTTCTTATCAATTCCATTTATAAAACCTTTTATAAGTTTAATCTTTACAGTCATCTTCCATCCCTTCATTGTATCAACCCTTATTTTGTACATATATAAGTCTTTCTTCCTTTAAAATTTTAGGACGCACTTTCTTCTAACAGACAAAAATACACCCAAAATCTAGTGTGTGGCACTGATCTATGCACTAGCCTGATCATATTTGATCATATTCTGTTTTTTTTTGTTTTGTTCTGTTTTTGTTTGTTTTTATCTTTATCTTTTTCTTTTTTTTCTCTTTCTTTTTTCTTTCTTTCCCTTTCTTTTCTCCTGGTTTCAGGTCTTTTCTGATTTCAATAGAGTATATTTGCTGGGGACGTTGTTAACCTGTTAGCATTTTGTTCTCTCATTTACCTGTTCTCTGGACAAAATGACAAGACGAAAAAAATCACCTCAGCAAAAAGAACAAGAGGTAGTACCATCTGCCAGGGACCTACTCAATACGGACATTACTACGATGTCAGACCTAGAGTTCAGAATCATGACGTTAAAGATACTAGCTGGGCTTGAAAAAAGCATGGAAGTTATTAGAGAAACCCTTTCTGGAGAAATAAAAGAACTAAAATCTAACCAAGTCGAAATCAAAAAGGCTATTAATGAGGTGCAATCAAAAATGGGGGCACTAACTGCTAGGATAAAGGAGGCAGAAGAGAGAATCAGCGATATAGAAGACCAAATGATGGAAAAGAAAGAGGCTGAGAAAAAGAGAGAGAAACAACTACAGGATCACGAGGGCAGAATTTGAGAGATAAGCGATACGATAAGACGAAACAACATTAGAATAATTGGGATCCCAGAAGAAGAAGAAAGAGAGAGAGGGGCAGAAGGTCTATTGGAGCAAATTATAGCAGAGAACTTCTCTAATGTGGGGAAGGAAACAGGCATCAAAATCCAGGAGGCAGAGAGAACCCCTCTCAAAATCAATAAAAATAGGTCAACACCCCAACATCAAATAGTAAAACTTACGAGTCTCAGAGACAAGGAGAAAATCCTGAAAGCAGCTCGGGAGAAGACATATGTAACCTACAATGGTAGAAACATTAGATTGGCAACAGACCTATCCACAGAGACCTGGCAGGCCAGAAAGGACTGGCATGATATCTTTAGAGCACTAAACGAGAAAAACATGCAGCCAAGAATACTATATCCAGCAAGGCTGTCATTGAAAATAGAAGGAGAGGTAAAAAGCTTCCAGGAAAAACAAAAACTAAAGGAATTTGCAAACACAAAACCGGCCCTAAAAGAAATATTGAAAGGGGTCCTCTAAGCAAAGAGAGAGCCTAAAAGCAGCATAGATCAGAAAGGAACACAGACAATATACAGTCACAGTCACCTTACAGGCAATACAATGGCACTAAATTCATACCTTTCAATAGTTACCCTGAATGGAAATGGGCTAAATGCCCCAATCAAAAGACACAGGCTATCAGATTGGATTCAAAAACAAGACCCATCCATATGCTTTCTGCAAGAGACTCATTTTAGACCCAAAGACACCCCCAGATTGAAAGGGAGGGGGTGGAAAACCATTTACCATGCTAATGGACACCAAAAGAAAGCTGGGGTGGCAATCCTTATATCAGACAAATTAGATTTTAAAACAAAGACTGTAATAAGAGATGAAGAAGGACACTATATCTTACTTAAAGGGTCTATCCAACAAGAAGATCTAACAATTGTAAATATCTATGCCCCTAACATGGGAGCAGCCACTTTTATAAGGCAATTAATAACAAAAGCAAAGAAACACATTGACAACAATACAATAATAGTGGGGGACTTTAACACCCCCCTGACTGAAATGGACAGATCATCTAAGCAAAAGATCAACAAGGAAATAAAGACTTTAAATGACACACTGGACCAAATGGACTTCACAGACATATTCAGAACATTCCATCCCAAAGCAACGGAATACACATTCTTCTCTAGTGCCCATGGAACATTCTCCAGAATTGATCACATCCTAGGTCACAAATCAGGTCTCAACCGATACCAAAAGATTGGGATTATTCCTTGCATATTTTCAGACCACAGTGCTTTGAAACTAGAACTCAATCACAAGAGGAAAGTCGGAAAGAACTCAAATACATGGAGGCTAAAGAGCATCCTACTGAAGAATGCATGGGTCAACCAGGAAATTAAAGAAAAATTTAAAAAATTCATGGAAACCAATGAAAATGAAAACACAACTGTTCAAAATCTTTGGGATGCAGCAAATGCAGTCCTGAGAGGAAAGTATATAGCAATACAAGCCTTTCTCAGAAACAAGAAAGGCCTCAAATACACAACCTAACCCTACACCTAAAGGAGCTAGAGAAAGAACAGCAAATCAAGCCTAAACCAAGCAGGAGAAGAGAAACAATAAAGATCAGAGCAGAAATCAATGAAATAGAAATGAAGAACAGTAGAACAGATCAACGAAACTAGGAGCTGGTTCTTTGAAAGAATTAACAAGATTGATAAACCCCTGGCCAGACTTATCAAAAAGAGAAGAGAAATGACCCAAATCAACAAAATCATGAATGAAAGAAGAGAGATCACAACCAACACCAAAGAAATACAAACAATTATAAGAACATATTATGAGCAACTCTAAGCCAGCAAATTAGATAACCTGGAAGAAATGGATGCATTCCTAGAGATGTATCAACTACCAAAACTGAACCAGGAAGAAATAGAAAACCTGAACAGACCTATAACCACTGAGGAAATTGAAGCAGTCATCAAAAATCTCCCAACAAACAAAAGCCCAGGGCCAGATGGCTTCCCAGGGGAATTCTATCAAACATTTAAAGAAGAATTAATACCTATTCTCCTGAAACTGTTCCAAAAAATAGAAATGGAAGGAAAACTTCCAAACTCATTTTATGAGGCCAGCATTACCTTGATCCCAAAACCAGACAAAGACCCCATCAAAAAGGAGAATTACAGACAAATACCTTTGATGAACACAGATGGAAAAATTCTCACCAAAATACTAGCCAATAGGATCCAACAGTACATTGAAAGGATTATTCACCATGATCAAGTGGGATTTATCCCTGGGCTGCAAGGCTGGTTCAACATCCACAAATCGATCAATGTGATACAGTACATTAACAAAAGAAAGAACAAGAATCATATGATCCTCTCAATAGATGCAGAAAAAGCATTTGACAAAGTACAGCATCCTTTCTTGATCAAAACTCTTCAGAGTATAGGGAGAGAGGGTACATACCTCAATATCATAAAAGCCATCTATGAAAAACCTACAGCGAATATCATTCTCAATGGGGAAAAGCTGAGAGCCTTTCCCCTAAGGTCAGGAACGCGGCAGGGATGTCCACTATCACCACTGCTATTCAACATAGTCTTAGAAGTCCTAGCCACAGCAATCAGACAACAAAAAGAAATCAAAGGCATCCAAATCGGCAAAGAGGAAGTCAAACTCTCACTCTTTTGCAGATGATATGATACTGTATGTGGAGAACCCAAAAGACTCCACCCCAAAACTGCTAGAACTCATACAGGAATTCAGTAAAGTATCAGGATATAAAACCAATGCACAGAAATCAGTGGCATTCCTATACACCAACAAGACAGAAGAGAGACAAATCAAGGAGTCAATCCCATTTACGATTGCACCCAGAACCATAAGATACCTAGGAATAAATTTAACCAAAGAGGCAAAGGATCTGTACTCAGAAAACTAAAAAATACTCAGGAAAGAAATTGATGAAGACACAAAGAAATGGAAAAACGTTCCATGCTCATGGATTGGAAGAACCAACATTGTGAAGATGTCAATGCTACCGAGAGCAATCTACACATTCAGTGCAATCCCCATCAAAATACCATCCACTTTTTTCAAAGAAATGGAACAAATAATCCTAAAATTTGTATGGAACCAGAAGAGACCCCGAATAGCCAGAGGAATGTTGAAAAAGAAAAGCAAAGCTGGCGGCATCACAATTCCGGACTTCCAGCTCTATTACAAAGCTGTCATCATCAAGACAGTATGGTACTGGCACAAAAACAGACACATAGATCAAGGGAACAGAATCGAGAGTCCAGAAATGGACCCTCAACTCTATGGCCAACTAATCTTTGACAAAGCAGGAAAGAATGTCCAATGGAATAAAGACAGTCTCTTCCACAAATGGTGTTGGGAAAATTGGACAGCCACATGCAGAAGAATGAAACTGGACCATTTCCTTACACCACACACAAAAATAGACTCCAAATTGTTGAAAGACCTAAACGTGAGACAGGAGTCCATCAAAATCCTAAAAGAGAACACAGGTAGCAACCTCTTCGACCTCAGCCACAGCAACTTCTTCCTAGAAACATCGCCAAAGGCAAGGGAAGCCAGGGCAAAAATGAACTATTGGGATTTCATCAAGATAAAAAGCTTTGGCACAGCAAAAGAAACAGTCCACAAAACCAAAAGACAACCGAGAGAATGGGAGAAAATATTTGCAAATGACATATCAGATAAAGGGCTAGTATCCAAAATCTATAAAGAACTTATCAAACTCAACACCCAAAGAACAAATAATCCAATCAAGAAATGGGCAGAAGACATGAACAGACATTTTTCCAAAGAAGACATCGAAATGGCCAACAGACACATGAAAAAGTGCTCAACGTCGCTCGGCATCAGGAAAATCCAAATCAAAACCTCAATGAGATACCACCTCACACCCGTCAGAATGGCTAAAATTAACAAGTCAGGAAACGACAGTTGTTGGCGGGGATGTGGAGAAAGGGGAACCCTCCTACACTGTTGGTGGGAATGCAAGCTGGTGCAACTACTCTGGAAAACAGTATGGAGGTTCCTCAAACAGTTGAAAATAGAGCTACCATACGATCCAGCAATTGCACTACTGGGTATTTACCCCAAAGATACAAATATAGGGATCCGAATGGATATGTGCACCCCAATGTTTATAGCAGCAATGTCCACAATAGCCAAACTGTGGAAAGAGCCAAGATATCCATGGACAGATGAATGGATAAAGAAGAAGTGGTATATATACACAATGGAATATTATGCAGACATCAAAAGGAATGAGATCTTGCCATTTGCAACGACGTGGATGGAACTGGAGGGTGTTATGCTGAGTGAAATAAGTCAATCAGAGAAAGACATGTATCATATGACCTCGCTGATATGAGGAATTTTTAACCTCGGGAAACAAACTGAGGGTTGCTGGAGTGGTGGGGGTGGGAGGGACGGGGTGGCTGGGTGACAGACACTGGGGAGGGTATGTGCTATGGTGAGCACTGTGAATTGTGCAAGACTGTTGAATCACAGATCTGTACTTCTGAAACAAATAATGCAATATATGTTAAGAAAAAAAAAAGAAGAAGAAGATAGCAGGAGGGGAAGAATGAAGGGGAGTAAGTCGGAGGGGGAGACGAACCATGAGAGACGATGGACTCTGAAAAACAAACTGAGGTTTCTAGAGGGGAGGGGTTGGGGGGATGGGTTAGCCTGGTGATGGGTATTAAAGAGGGCACGTTCTGCGTGGAGCACTGGGTGTTATGTACAAACAATGAATCATGGAACACTACATCAAAAACTAATGATGTATGGTGATTAACATAACAATAAAAAAATTTTAAAAAAAGAACCTTTTTTTTAGTTAAATCCATAATCCATTCTTGAGAGTACTGTCTTCTTGTTACCTAACAGAACTAGAAGTCTGACTGAAGATTCCCCAAGAAGCAATGAAGTGTCAAAAAGTTTTGGGCAAGCAGGGAGTTTTAGTCTTTGCAACCTCCATCATTCCATGGACTTGCCTTCACATTTCTGACCTTTTCCCTCTCATGTATTAGGCAATATTGTATTTGCTTTCCTTAGAAGGGGCACAATGAAGTATATAGAACACCACCCTGGCGGGTCAGAACATCTGTGTTCTACTGCCAGACCTGGTTTTTTTTTTTTTTTTTTACCTGTTAGGGACATTGTTCCCAGAGAGACCAAGTGACAAGCCCAATCTCTCAGGGTCCACCTCTCACTTCATCATCTATGTGCTGCCTCTTTCTTCCTTCCATCCTACAGGTATGGGAAACCCGGGGGTCATCTTCCATCAATCCAATGAGCTTCTTTCAAGGGCACAGTTGCATTTGGGGAATTTAAAAAAACCAGAAAAAGTAACCAGATTGCCAGTGTCCCTTTTAAAGAATAATTCTAGAGATTAAACAGACGGACAAAAACCAGTGTTCATATCTGAAAAGAACATAATTATCTCTGCCCTTAACTTTTTTAACTTTTAAGGTAAAAATCTCCCAGTTTTGTAAATGTTGTCAACTAATTCACTTAAACAAAACCCTGCGTGGGCAAAGTAAAACATTTCTATGGACCCAGTTTGGCTTATGAGCCACTAAGTTAGAGAAGGAAATCCTAGATAATGGAAGAATCGCTTTATAACTTATGTGTTTAATAAGTTAAATGTATTAAACCTCAAAGTGTTGCACTTCACGTTACATTCCCTGATGGTTTCAGACATAAATCTTCAGCATCTTGGTCGTACCGATGGGAAATCAAGCCATTCACTTATTTGCTTTTCCTCATGAGGACCCACCAGGATGTGAGATAAAGAACAGATGCGCTTAGTCCAGCCAATGTTTTCATGAACTTGTAGATTTCATGTAGGAAGTACCTCAAGGTACTTCTGGTCCAGAGATGGCAAATAACACAGCACATACACAGCTCCCCTATCCTCATGACAGACAGTTCCTGGCACAGTACCTGAAATTTCCACCCTTGGGGTTTATATTCCCCTGGATTCCTGTTGGAGTCTCCCCAAGTTCTCTTTGAAAAATAGCATTTCCAAACATGTATTCCTTGAACCAGTAGTTTTATGGGATATTTTTAAGTATTCAGTAGTTTCTGTGGTTGGAACAGTCAGGATTTACTTGCAACCTGGATTCACTCTAGCCAACTTAAATAGCAAAATAATTATTATGATTACTATTGTTATGATTATACCCTGGGAAGCCAGACTGGTATGTTACTCAGCCAGAAACCAGGCAGCCAGGGCCAACGATAGGCGGAGGACAATGCCCAACCACACTGTGGCAGTTTTCTAGCATAAACACTGCTAGTGCTATCTCCTGCAGCTTAGCAACTAGTGCACTCGAGAGTGGACCCCGGGCACTTTAGCATCACCCCTCAGGAAAACCAGACACTTGCAACTCTGTGCTCGTCAAGAGATGCAATTTTCTTCTGTGCAGATTTCCTCTAGCAGGTATCCTGGGCACACATCTCATTTGTCCCATCTAGGTTATGTGCCTGCATCCGACCTGCAAGGGAGTCCTGGGAAATGTAATTTTCAGGAATTGGAGGCACACACACTGTAAGGGGTGGTGGAGTGAGAGGTGAGTAAGCCAACCCACAGTATCTCCCACCTGATCAAATCAGTTTCAACTAAATAGCCATCTTTACTAAAGTCTTTTCAGAACTTTTAAAATGCTAGTATTATTTGAACTCTCCAAAGAGGGTTTTATTTATATAAAGTTACATTACCATGAAACAATTCTTTCTAACCTTCCAGAGTTAGCATGTTCTGTGGAACACAATTATGCCAACTATGAGTTTGTCTGTTAATGGCAACAAGCCCCTCCCTGCAAAGGCCTGAGGCCTTGGTAAATTTTGACAGACAGCTAGCAGGACTAGGCGGTAAGGGTCTTCGAGAGGCGGTAAGGGTCTTGGGCATATAGCCACGGTGGGGACTCTGAGTAGCTCTGGGTCACCCAGGACAGTATGGCCTAGTCGTGCTTCCCGGGAGTAAAGGATGATTGCATCTGCATCATTCCCAGGTCGCAGTTTCTGCACCCTGCGGGTTATTGCTCTGTGAGGATTAGTGAATTGAGCCCACCAAATGTATTTCATCAAGGACTTTTTTTATTTAAATGGCACTCCCAGACGTGAAGGGTCATTCTCTTTTCTACTAATGACTCACTTGTTGAAAGCCAGCATTAGTGTTCAGATGACTGAAAAGAGCATTTACTAGTAATTTGCAAGACATTATCATATAGGAATCTGATTACAGCTAAGGATTCCCTCATAAAACAAGCTTTAGCATTTACTGCATTTTTGGAGAAATAAATGTGTTCTTTGCCCCTGTAAGGATGAGGTTATAAGCTTTATATGGGTTTGGGGTGGGGGGAGAACACCATCTTGATGCTTCATGGTTGCTGAGATGAAGTAAATTCGGTCCAAAAAGTAGAATTAGTCTTGATCCTTGCCCAAAAGGATTCTTGCAGAAAGGAGATAAGACACAAGACAGGGAGGATGAGAAGGCATTTGGGTGATCTCATGAAAATGGAATCTGTGAGCATGAAGACGGAGCAATGAAAATCTGTGACCAGCCAGAAAATAGTGAGCAAGTCAGTGAAAGCTGTGCCTTGTCTTCCTCTCAACTCCAGGCTTCCCATTTTCTTACTGATGGGTCTCTATTTCGCCACCCAAAGTTAGTACCTGACAGGATCACTAGGGTGCCTGGACATTTGGTCCAACATTACTCTGGGTGTGTCTGTGAGGGTGTTTTTGGATGAGGTTAACATTTGAATCAGTAGACTGAGTGAACCAGATCATTCTCCCCAGTGTTGGTGGGCCTTATCCAATCCACTGAAGGCCTAAATAGAATAAAAAGCCTGAGGGAGAACTCTCTCTCTCTCTCTCTCTCTCTCTCTCTCTTTCATTTGGTCAGTTTTGTTTCTCTGGAGAGCCCTGACAAATACAGCACCCAAAACTGGATTTCTTCAAATGATTTCCCAGGCCATCCATTTTTCCATCTATCCTTGTGTCTGTCACTCAATTAATCATTCTCTGATTTCTGCATTAGTTTTCGTCTCCAAATAATTGGGACATTTCTGCCTACATTCCTTAATGCAAATTCCTTGGCTATATTTTCCAAATCAAATCAAAAAATATCTACAGAGCAGTGATCCTCATACTTTTTGGTCCCAGGACCTCTATATACTCCTAATAATTATTGAGAATCCCCCAAATCTTTTGTTTATGTGGGTTATACCAATAAATATTTACCATATAGTATATATACCGCTTTAGAAATTAATTAGAAGAAAGAAATGTTTTTTTAAAGATTTTATTCATTTATTTGAGAGAGAGAGAACATGATTGAGGGAGGGAGAAGGGAGAGGGAGAAGGAGAAGCAGACTCCCTGCTGAGCAGGGAACCCAACACAGGGCTCCATCCCAGGACCCCCAAGATCATGACCTGAGCCAAAGGCAAACGCTTAACTGACTGAGCCACCCAGGTGCCCCAAAAGAAATGTTTTAAAACATAAGAATTAAAAAGCACATTTTGCCTGCCCCTGAGAAATTAAGTCATGACATATTATTTAGTTTCTGGAAAACTCCAATGTACAGTGGGGACAAAATAAGAGTGAAAAGGTAAATACCATCTTAATATTACTGTGAGTATAGTCTTGTCCTCACAGACCTCCAGGAAGGTCTTGGGGACACCCAGGATCCCTGAACACTTTGAAAACCATTACTCTACAGTATCTGCAAATGACCTTCAGTTTGCCTCTGTCATGTCTCTCACATCTATTATCTCCTCTGAACCAGCTTAATTTACTTCCTCATTATCTCACTTGACCAATAGCATAGCGTACTCATCTTCTGAGAGCAATAGCCCCAGTTCCCAGACAGTGAACTTCTTTTTTTTTTTTTTAAGATTTTATTTACTTATTTGAAAGAGAGTGAGAGAGCACAAGTGGGGGGAGGGGGAAGGGGAGAAGGACAAACTGACTCCCCCACTGAGCCGAGAGCCAGATGTGGGGTTCGATCCCAGGACCCTGAGATCATGACCTGAGCCAAAGGCAGCTGCTTAACCAACTGAGCCACTCAGGCACCCCAACAGTGAACTTCTTGAGGGCAAAAGATTTATTCTTTAACATACTCTTTGACATTTGCACAAAGTCAAGAAATGTCTTTTGAATGAAATGTGAAATCCCACCTATCATATATAATGTCTCCATGAAAAAAAAAATCTTTCCAAAGAACTCCTAATTAACATATTTTACCAATTTAAGATTTTTCTGTGTATTCCATTAATTACCAAATGTAGGGGATACTGTTGATTTCCTGGGCCCACATCCCCTCAACTCAGGTCTCCTGGAGCCATGGGGTCCATTTCCCAGGACAATTCTCCACCTTAAAGGCTTCATCTCCTATTTTCCTGAAAGTTTTCTTCAGCATCAAGGGTGTTTGTGCCACTAAAGGAATAACCCCAAATCTGGGAAAAGTTGACACCCCTGAGGGCAACCCTTAACCAAAATGATTTGGGAGGTCACTGGCTAAATGTCTTATTTTTCCCATCCCTCAGTGAGGCAACTCTAAAGCATACTCCTCAGTTTCTCTAGCAGGATTCAGCTCCAGTTGCCTCAGTTACAGTAAATCAGTCACTAACAAACATTTCATTGGCTTCTCTCCCTTCCCTGTCTCACTCCCCAACTTCTTTCTCTACGTCCCCTATTATCACCTCCCAAATAAACTATCTGAAACCAAACAATAACACTGAACAAAATCTAAACTTCTTGACTGTCATTTATAATATCCCATAACTTGAATCAAACCTACCTGATTAGGCTATGTCATCTACTTTTACACATACTCCACCCTCTGGCCCAAGGGGTCCCCAAACTGTCTCACTCCAAGTTGTATTCATTCTACACTTTCATTCATTGGTAATGGACTAAGATCACTATGATTCCTTTAGACCAATAGAGCTTCCCTCCCTAGTGTGGGGAAGGGCCTAGCCTCTCATAAAGGAAGCCTCTCAGAGGAGGGTGAATACCTTGTCGTCCTCAAAGCAAAAGAAAATGGAGGTTATCACTGATGGATTGACAGCTGGTAGTGTCTGCCCCAAACAGGTAGCAGGAAAGTTAAAAAGAAAGAAAATACGTGGTCACCAAGTTCAACAGCTGGTTGTGTCTTCCCCAAACAGGTAGCAGGAAAGTAAAAAAGAAAGAAAATACATGGTCACCAAGTTCAACACAAGATGATGGATATGTACTGGTGAGCTGAGGCAAATCACTGACATTTACCACAGGGACAGACACTTTTTAGGTGCCCACAGACACAGACCCATCCCAATGGGCCCCTCTCAGTGGTGGCCCACACCTTGCCCAAGTGAACATGTGTGGAGGCATTGCCAGGCCCCCGGGCTTCTGCTATAACTTTTCTTGCCAGAATAAGGATCCCAAACCTACCATTCCTTGTTTTTCAGAAATTGCCATCCCCTGCTGTAGTCTCCTTGCAAAGCCATATAGCTTCAGCTTCCGTTCAGAGACCCACTCCCATGTTGTCCAGCACATGGATTTCTGCCCAAATTGGACAAAAGAAAATTTCCAAACATGCTCTGGAGCTGCCATGGGCTCTGAGATATTAATCAAACGCCCACTTGAAGTGCTTTGGAAGCACCTCTGCGTTCTGGTTTACTGATGTGCTCATGTTGAATGAAGATGTATTTCTGGTCCAATCATGAGTTCAAGACATATTAAAGAAGGATTTTTCCTAGCTGCTTACTTTAGAATATTGTTCCCTGGAGACCAGGTGCTTTTCACAGTTCTTTGGGGGCCTATAAAGAGTGATGGAAAAATGCAGCTGGGCATCTCACATGGAAATCGGACATACTAGAATTCCATTTGCATATCTGCCTTAATTTAGCCTGGTTATTGATTCTCTTGAGGTGCTTACTTCATACCTTTGCTAGTCTCCCTTAGCTTGTTTCCGTCTCAAAGGAGGAGGAGCAATGGGAAGTTTCAAGCACATTTTCTTCAAGAAAGACGTGTGTGCCCCAACTAAGTAATGGACACTTCCTTCCACAGAGCATGTCACACTCCAGAGAAGTGTTCAAGGACATTTTCCTATGGGCATAAGTGGCAGCCAGTCCTGGCGACCCTCACAGATAGATTAGACCACCATTGCATTTGAGAGCCTGCACCTCCATCCTTGATCTGCCCCTCCTCCCTAGAGGTGACCTCAGATAAACCACTTGAATTGTCTGAGCCTCCTTTCTCTGATCTGCGGTAGGGGATCAATCTAACTGTTCAGCGTCCCTCCCTGGATCCCTGTCATATCACCCCTTCCCTGTATCTGTGTCAACAGTTAAATGCTTTATAAAAGAAAGGGATTCATATTCCTACCTGTCCTGTAGCTCTGAGTAAACCATTTCTCCCTAGAGCTGTCAGTCACCAACCTGAAACTGGCAGTCTTCAGATGTGCGGATTAGCACTTCCTTAGTGGAGGGCAGTCTGGGATTCTTTGTTCTTCTCCATGTTTAATATCATGTGCTTCTACTTGGGCCAGTTATAGGAGGAGAAGGAACGATCCCTCAGTTAACATCATATGCAAAAGAAGTGCATGACTCTTATGTCACTAGCACACCATCTGGTTCACTATAGCCAGAGTTTACTAGGGGGTAATCTACCGGGTAGCCTAGGAATCTACCATTCCTCCCACTGACCCAAGTAGAAGAGTGACTCATCCAGACATGATATCGAATCATTTGGAGGAAATTCAAATACACTGGGCACTTTGGTTGGAACAAGGGAGACACAGAGACAGAGGCACCAGGAATCAGGAATGAGGCAAACACTCATGAGCATTTCAGTTATTTAACATCTTGAGGAATTTAGCTCAAGTCAGAAGATGTGACAGTTAATAATAACAGCATCTATTGTAACGTTATTGTTTCCTTACATTTTATTGATTATCTGTTGGTGGAGGAGTTCTCCTGGAGTTTTGCTGTGTTAGAAGGCAAATATGGTAGTAAATGCTGGAGTCAATATAACTCACTGGAGACTGGAAATTGGAATCTGGAAATTGGAGTGCTCCATAGTCATCACAGCTCCATCTCCAGCCGTAGAAAGGATCACCTATGGCAACTTGACCAAGAGGCTGCAAAGCTAAATAACAAATTAGGCATCTTATCGTTGTCAGGCAGGCTGAGTGGGAAACACCCCTGAAGCATCACTTTTTTCCTCTCTGGGCTACAGATGAGTCTCCTGACTCTGGGAGTTTAAGCTGTCATCCTTGAAATGGAGATAAGCATCTCAAAGTGCAATGCAAAGAACCTGTTTTCTCCAAGAGCAGAACATTTATCAGCAATGTTGCAATACTTGTTGGAAGTTTTCAGGGGACAGTCCGCTGGTAGTTTAGGCATGGCCACAGCTATCCCAAGTCCCTTTATCCCATGTTTTCATAACCTAAAGGCAGAGACAGTTAAAACAACAATAGAACATACTGACAGCTGAAACAGAAGGAAACCACCAATTATGATTGCTTGGAAAGATTCCAGGATAAGGGCCACCATTAATATAGGAATTAGGTGAGGCCACTGAAGGGCAGCTACTAGGTGATTTTGAAGGAGAGCATGGATGCTGGCGTTGGCAAAAGGGAATCTTTATATAACATCATTTTGCATGTCCAGCTTTACAAATATGAATTCCATGGGCCCAGGATTCTGGAAAAACACCTAGTTCTTAGAATTTTCGTAGACCCTCATCCCCTCATCAAGGAGCCGCTTTTTACCTCTTCTGGCTCCTTCCTCTACCGATGGCAAATACACTCCCCAAATGCATAGATAGCCATAAGATGCCAACAGAAAGGACAAGGCAAATTATGTGAATTCCTGGCTTGTTTAAGAGCCTGGACACATGGACCAGAGCTTATTTTTAAGCTTGTGCTATACAACATTAATACAATATACCATGAAGTAGATTAATTCAGAACCTGCCACATAGTAGCAGCTCCATAAATATTTGCTAAATGAAATAAAGGACGCTTGGATTCAGCTGGAGGGGAAATCTGGGAAAAGTCAAGAATGGAGCAAACTGTTCAATAAATACATGGGGAGTGAATAAGGAGATTTTCTGTAACTAGGCTATCTGAATTTAAATCTTAGTTCTAGTACTTGTATCTTATTGACCTTGGGCAAATTCCATAACCTCTCTGTGCCTCAGTTTAATCATCTGTAAAATGGGAACAATAGTTTTCAAAATGTAATTTTCAAAAAATATAAAATCATTCATTTTCACCTTCATTAATAATGAAATAATAATTAGATGTTATGATTGGTTCAAAGAGCATCTGAGAAGCTAGGATAGTTATGGAGAATTTAATACAGAAATATTAGGATAAGGCCATCGGGTTAGATATGACCTGAGTAATGCCCAACATATAAATCATTGGGGTTATGTGTTTCACTCACGATAAATTATTTGTAAATCTCCTGGATCGAAGTCTTCAAATGAACAAATGACTTCCCTACATCTGGGAACTTTAATCAAGATTAAGCAATGAGGCAAACCAAGGACATTCCTGAAAAAAATCCTTGGGCAGCCTTTTCCCTCTTACAGAAAGGATGTGTTGTCCACCTTTTTGCCTTCATTCTAACTTGGATAATTTTTCTGACAGCACCTCCCTTATTGGGTTATTAGGATTAGAAGGTTATGGGGATTAAATGAGTTAATATACACGCAGTCCTTAAAACGGTGCCTGGCATTTACTTAGTAAATGCTGTTAAAGTTATTCGGACTATGAATTTGGCCCGTTGAGTCAGGTCCACTTAATAATGTCCCAGAGGGGACTTAGAGCCAAACTCAGACATGTTATTACTAGCTACATTGCCTTCACTTCACTCAGGAGAGACTTCCACTATTAAATCAGAGGAGAAATGAATAACATTATCTGTTGGAATTACCAATATTAAAATTAGCATTTTGGAGTGGGAGTAAAACAGAGCATCAGGGGGTGTGGAGGGTGAGCAGGAAGGGGGCAAACAGAGAGAGAAGGCCCTTGCCCTCCACGTCCAATCAGCTACCAAATCCCTGCTGAAAGTGTTGAACCACCTCCTTACCATCCACTCTGACAGCTCTTGCCCAGAGTGTTCAGGGCAGTTTCTCAGCTGGCTCTCTCCTCCTGCTGATTCTCTGACCTGCCCTTCAACCTCCACACAACACCAGAAACTCTGCCTCTAACGTGGATCCAATCGTACCATTCCCCTGCCCCCGACCTTTGGCATCTGCCTGTTCCCTGGGTAATTCCCCACCATCTCTCCGCAGCAGACCATTTCCACCCTCCCTCTCCCCCAGCTCGCTCTGTGGCCTCACTCCCCATTCACAGTGGACTGCCAGCCACCCCTTCCTCTCCTCGTCCCCATTGCCCCTTCCTCCTCCTCACAAAGTCATACTCACCCTGCACAGACTCGCTTGAAAGCTTCTGCCCTGAAACCTTCCCTAAGCCCAGGGCACAAACAGTCCCCTCCTCTCTCATCTCATGACTCTGTTCCTGCCACCATCATGTTGTGTTCCGAGCATGCCATTAGAGGAACTGAGAGTTCGCTCTGCCTCTGCACTGTTTCACTTCGCCTTGTGTTTCCTGCCTGTGGCCCAGTGTGCGCGGTCCGCAGCAGTAAATATTCACTTACTGAGAGGTCTAGCCTTGCTCCAGCAATTTTCCTGGGGTACAGCCTGGCTGGATGCTTAGTAAACTTACTTTCTCATCTCTTGGGGTGCGTAGCTAGACCCCATGGTTCAGCCTACCCTTGGAATATGGGTGGAAATGTGTGCCCCAATTCCAGGCTGACCCGTGACATCACCTGCGTATGCCTCAGCCCCCGTCCCTCCACGTCTCTGTGTGTTTGTGAAAATACTGAAAAATAACACCAAAGTAGTGAGAAGAAAGGACGAGAAAAGCACTCCCTAGCATTTAATAGAAAGAATCTCATTGCAAGTAAACTCTTCAACTACTGGGGCTCTACCACCCACGTGCTTTCTGCCTCTTCAGCTTCAACATCTCACTTAGCACCCAGAACCACTGCACTGTTCTCTGTTTTCTGGAGTGAAAAGCAGAGCGGAAGTATTTCACTTTTCAAGGGGTCGAGAAGTGAAAATATTATGAGGGAAGAAATATTTCCTGAGAGGAAAATATCAAGGGCCTTAGCCTGGGGTTTTCAGATGTGGAAACCGAACACGTGAGAAAGTACCTCCTCCAGGGCTGATAAAAAATGGTGGGTCCAGACTTCTCGTGAGACGGAAGACCTGCTCCTGGTGCAGGTGATGTGAGGCAGGGGCAGTCTGCTGTCTGTCTGCCAGAGTCCTCACTGAGGGCCACGGCACAGGGGAAAACGTGAAGAAGCAAATGTGTCCCGCGGGCTGGGGGGACACCTTCCACCTAAGTCTCCTCCACCACCAACTGTGCCTCACTATCAGCTATAAACAGAGAGGGGGAGCCTGGCTTACATCAAGGGGGAGAGTAGCTACTAAGAAGTCTGCAGCAGAGTGAGGTTTATTTTCCCTTCGTATGTCTGTAAATAAATGGTTTTAATTTGGGGAAACATACATCTGGAGTGTCGTTGTATTGCCAAACAGACAGAGTCTTGTCACAATATGACAACAGCATCCAGAAGGTTGTCTGTTTTCCGTGAAATGAAACGCCTAGAGGGTGCTTGGTGTCTCAGAGCTCCGAGCGCTCAGTGGCTGCCCAGCACGTGGGCACGTTCCACATGTTAATTTTCGGGAAGAATTAACGTGGGAGGGACTCGTGGGCTGTTCGGGTCAGAGCATGGGCCTTAGAGTTTCTGGAGTCCTGGTCCTGGTCCTAGAGCTGCCCTTACTTCTCAGCAACCCCACTTAACCTCCCTGTGCCTCAGTTTCATTCCCTGGGAAATGAGACTTGGTACGGTGCAAGCACCCAGGATTAAAGCACCTCCTTCTCTAAGAAAATTGAATTTGACGTACTAGACACATAGTTGTTCTGCACAAAGCTTCATCCTGCACTTCTCGAAAGCAGGAAACCCCATGGTGTATCTAAAATAGATGTTGATTCATTTTTAAAATACACATTTCATTCGCATTTTCAAGGACACAATTGTTGGCCTACAGAAAAGTAGTTTTCTGAGTTATATGCCCTATTAGTTCTTCATCAGTGCCTGGTGACTTGATTAGAAGGCACTTAAAATATAGAAAACAAAAGAAATGTTAGCTCGATATCAAGATAATGTTAACATCATTGGTGTGAGATCATAGAATGTTAGCCCTAGAAGGGACCTTGAAAATCATTTTGTTCTAACTGTTCCATGTTGCAGCCAAGAAAAAGGAAAACCTGGTGAGATGAGTCACTGGCCATTTCTCATATTTCAAAATACGTTGCCTGTATAAAATTCTTCAACATGTTAGTTAAACTGCTGATCGGATACGTTGAAACATCTCAGAATGGAAGAGCAAGTCTCTGTTTCCCAAAATTATCTATTCCCATGACTATTGTGTGTCCACTACCATTAATATCTCTTTCTTTTGCTGGAAAAAAAAAAAAAAAGACAAGATCTGAAGGGGGAAGAATTTGGAGTTGTGGGGAGAGAAGTTTGTTTTTCTTCTCTCAGATCCTTTTTTATTGCTTCCATGGCACAGTGTGGACATTGAGATGCCCTCGTCAGCCCACAGGGATTGCGTGTGAACCCAAATAACGCTCCTTGTTTAAGGAGAGCCCTGCTTTTTCTTGTTATCTCTGAGGTATTCGCCATGAAGTCTGATGTCATTCTTGTTCAGAGTCAGCTCTGAGAAATTTTTGGCCTTGCAAACACTAGTGGAAAGGAAACACGTGTGGGGAAAATCGGGAATGGCAGGGAGCATGGAAAATTCGGGTGGCTGGGCCACGGTCAGGCTGGGGTGGCTGGCGCGGGGGACGCAGACATGCTGGTTCGGGGAGGGTGAGAACTCTTTCCCCAGTTGTTTGGCCACCGAGGCGGACACTACCACTCACCCCATGTTACAGATGAGGCGATAGCAGCCAGAGAGGCTACCTGTAGAGATTTGTTACAGATGCTCTCCATAGGTTTTGCTGCATTCTGGAGGGAGCAGCCAGGACTGAGCCTTTGTGATTTATTCCAAAAAAAAGTGTTCCCTTCTCAAGTTAAAAAAAAAAAAATCGTTTAGCCTATTACTGGCCAACCTAAAAAAACTTACCTGAACTGTGCAAAAGCATGAGAGATGGTGGAGGGGCTGCCCCCTCCTCCATCTGAATTAGTGGCTCTGGACAGTGGCCCATGAGTGGGAAAGGAGTAGGGGAGGGGAGTAAGGACACAAAGGAAGAGTCAAGGGGTAAAGCGGTAAAATTCACCATAAATGTACCCAACCTCTAGTTCCTTGAGTCTCTCTCTCTCTTTCTCTCTCTTCTTTTCTTTTCTTTTCTTTCTTTCTTTCCTTCTTTCTTTCTTTCTTTCTTTCTTTCTTTCTTTCTTTCTTTCTTTCTTTCTTTCTTTCTTTCTTTCTTTCTTTCTTTCTTCTTTCTTTCTTTCTTTCTTTCTTTCTTTCTTTCTTTCTTTCTTTCTTTCTTTCTTTCTTTCTTTCTTTCTTTCTTTCTTTTTTTGAGAGAGAGAGAGAGAATGCACACACAAGAGTTGGGGGGAGGGAGGATGGGCAGAGGGAAAGAGAGAGGGAGAGAAAGAATCTTAAGTAGGCTCCACCTTCAGCATGGAGCCCAACATGGGGCTCCATCTCACCTGAGATCATGACCTGAGCCAAAATCAAGAGTCAGAGGATTAACCAATGAGCCACCAGGCGCCCCCTTGAGTCACTCTCTTTATCAAGTCCCATTAGGATTCAGGAGAATTTCTGCTGAACAGAGGCATCCTGGGCTTGGCCAGGCTCTTCCCTGAGACTTCTTCAGAGATAGGCAGGGCTGTGCACACACACCCAAGAGCACCTGCACTCTTTCCCACTCACACACCCAGCGCCTGCCCTGTGCTCCCCACCTGACCCCACCTCCCACAGGAGGTGACCTTGTGGGGTTCAGGAAACATGGACAGTGAGACTCATACTTCCAGAAGAAGGAACCCAGGGCCAGCTGGGGAGTGGTCAGACAGGCTAGAGCGAGGTGCATATGTGAGTGCTAGTGAGTGTATGTACCTGCTTGGCTTCTCCAGGCACAGCCGAATCTCCCCTGCACTCCACAGGGGGCCAGCTCCAGTGGCGGATTCCAGCTTTGTGGAACCTAAAAACTATACAGCTGGGGGCTCTCATTAAGCAAAAGATTACAAAATTATGAGTAGCAATTTGTTTGGAAATGAAGATTTGTTTAGAATGAGAAAACTACAACAAATGACAACTTTAAACATCTGACAATACCAGAAACATCACAAAACTATTTTGTGTGGAACATATTTTTATTAGTTAACAGCCTGACACCTTAATATGTTTCCCACATTTTCTTGGCTGCTCTTTGATCCCCTTTTCCTGTGACAATGATATTGTAAAAACATTTTCTACACAGAGAATGGAAAGATGATTCAGTTGTCACCTTTCCTGTCTAGCTGAAAACTTCAAATTCACAACTTATTGGCCATGTTGTACATTTTTTTTTTAGAATTGCCAAATGTGCGGAGACGTCCATGAAGTCTCTTTTATACGTGAGCCGCCGGATTTAAGGTCAAGTTTTCTCGTGCAGTGGCTCATCCTAAATATTCTTTAAATATAACATTCATTAACCAGTGTATCATACATCCTGTCGTGGTGGTGAATGTGTTTCCTGTTTTTTTCATCAGTGTCCATATTTTATGTCAAATAGGCAAGAAATGAAAACCTTTCGAGTGTGTTTGAGAAATCATATGAATGATTTATTCTTCTTCATTAACTGCATTATCGTATAATCCAAGTATCTGCCCACTACTTCTGTTTGAAATTCCATCCTGGAGGATATTTCTACACAGGAAATGTATTAGCTCAATAACTACACAGGGAAGTGACTGTGTGTCACGTAAATATACCTCGCCAAACCCAAACTAAATGAATCCCCAGTGCAACTTCCCTTTAGCTGCTTCCAGCTAATGTCCTCAGCCACTCCAACAGCACTCAACACAGGAGAAGTGCAGAGGGAAAGACAGATTGAAAATAGACAGCAGTCTTAACTGATCGCATTTTAAATATCTGTCCTTTGCAAATTTTACTAAAACATATGACCATAGGAACACATTTCTTCCTCCCAGGGCCTCGGAAGCGCCCTTTAGATGTGAGGGCCCTGGGCTGCCATCTCTCCAGCTTCACAGCAAATGTGCCCCTGGCTAGCACAGAAGAAGCCTGTAGCCGACGGAGCAGGCACTCCTGGGCCAAGCAATCACCTCAACAATACAGACAACCCCGAGGAAGGAAAGGAGGGGTGGAGGAAGCCTTTCTGAAACAGAGCTCCTATTGCTCCCCAGTCCCTGGCACTGGTAGAGCCTGTTTGGGCAGAAGTTGCATTCAGGCGCTAGCTATGGAAGATCAGTTTTTCAACAGGCAGGATTTAAGGTCAACACTGGCCTTCTTCTAAAATCCCAAACATGGCCCGTGGCTCTCTGGAGGGAAGATTATCTCACCTCTCCAGGTAGCCTCCATGTTATGGGCAGAGGCAGGGATTTTAGTTACAGACCTTGCCCCACAGCTTCCCCACCAGGGGTGTCCAGTCTCCCATGGAGGAGGATGGGAGTCCACACTGAGTGCTTGCCCTGCCCTGCCTTGCGTTGGCACTATGAGGAAGATGGTGCCTCCCTTAGAGATGCCGTCACCTGAGCATGAGGGCTCAGTGGGATTGCTGAGCTGCAGAGCAGTAGTTTTTCCTTGCCCTGAGGGGTGGCTGATTCATCAGAGTCTGCATAATAATCATCCCCCTCAAAGCCTTGGTTACATGATTGCATCTAATCATGCAGCGCACACAGAGGCAGGTCAAAGACTAGAAGGGAGTGTAAGGAAAATGAAAACATCTGTGTTGGAGAGAGAGCATTATGGGTGATTTTTAAAAACTCTTTTAATGTCATTATAATCTTGCTATGATAAATAAAAATTGAAAAAGGATAAGTAAGAGGAGCAGGAGATTTGGATACAGAGAGAGAGAAAGAAAGACCACAACTCAGTCACAGAGAGGCAGGTAGTAAATAGCCAAATTGTGAGATGAGAAAAATCTCTCGTTGGTGCCCTTCTGCCGCCTTTTTCTTGCTCCATTTCTTCCTTTCTCTTTCCCATCCTGCTTCTCTACCCATTTCCAAGAAGAGAATTTAATTAAAATTTGTGAATGGTGCTCGCACAATCACTTTTCATCATTCTATTGTTTATAAGAGTCCAATAACCAACCATGTCCTTTGTACCTCAGTTCAAATGTCACCTCTTTAGAAAGGTCTTCCTTCACCGACCAGTTTAAGCCAGGCCTCTTCTCCTTTATCACTCTTCACATTGCTTAGGTTTTGAACTTAGAAATATTTGAAATCATCTAGCTCATTTATTTGTTTACTTGCTTATTGTTTATACACTACTACCCACCTTGCATATTCACCACTGTGTCCCAGCTCCTCAGTGGTGCCCAGCATAGCAGAGACCAGTAAACTTTTTTTTAAGATTTTTTTATTTTTGCAGGGGAGAGAGAGAGAGAGCCCATAAGCGGGGCAAGGAGGGGCAGAGGGAGAAGCAGACTCTCCGCTGAGCAGGGAGACTGCCCAATGTGGGACTCGATCCCAGGAGCCCGATCATGACCTGAGCCGAAGGCTCAACTGACTAAGCCATCCAGGCACCCCTGTAAATATTTGTTGAATGAACATGTCACATCCCCTAGGCCCTTGTCATGAGCGTTTGGGTGTTTTTTAAAGCTGCATCAAAGGACCCGGTTTAACATGCAGTCATCAATGATGATGATGGAATTGCAAGCACTGTCTTATATAAGCCCTGGGAGGTGAAGGGGAGGTGACTGGAGCAGGGATGATGGTCTTCATTTTACATATGAGGAGCTAAAGGGTTGACTTGTCCATATGCATACAACTCAGTGGAACCCAAGTTAGTGGTAGAACCCCAGAATTCTGACCCCTATTCCTGTGTTTTATCTACCATCAGGCTGTCCAACTGCCATTGGCATGTGGTAAAGATGTTTAACTCTTTTTACCTGAGGATCATGGTGTTGACTTGCTACCAGTTGGAGTTGTACTTGGAGTTGCAGGAGGAATTGATAATAGTGGTAGATTGTGCTCAAAAAGAAAAAACCGGTGTCCCTCACATGTTCTCATCCAAACTCACAATGACCTGTGGTGTAGACATTATTTAGTAGTTTTGTCCCATTGAGACTCAAACTGGTGAATTTGCTACAGGGCACAATAAACCCACCCCCCGCCCCCACCAATGACTCTCACACATAAACCCCTTTGAGATTAAAAGCCTACATTTACAAGCTGACTGGCTGAGTTGGGAATTAAGTATATGGTTATCAGATACAATAAAATTATTTGATGAAAGCTAGGCTGACATATGATCACCATCAAATTAAGAATTAAGTATTTTATCACCCATGGATCTGGCTTCAGAAAAGTAGAGTGGTCCCAACCTGTGGTGTGCTTGGCTTGCTTTGTGAATTACCATAATTAACCAGAAGTTACAGATATAGCTCATATCACCCGTAGGGAATCTACACTTGCTTTCCTAGAAGGGGGCTTATATCAGAAAACCAGCTTCTGGTTAATGGGTTATATATTTTTTGAACAAGATCCTCCTGGGCATCAGTGGCCTTCTCCCAAGAACCCTTGACTACAGTGAGCTGAAAGAAGCAAATTCACCTCAAACTCATGCCTATGCCTCATGCCCCCCCCCCCACCACTGGTGTCCAGTAATATGCCTCATGTCCTAGTCAACAAATGCAGCTTGACAGTAAAGGAAGAGTGGAAATGTGGGATGAAGCAAGATTAGAAAGGAGCATAACATTTATCCTGGTTTTGTTCAGTGTTTCTTAATTCAAATTATAGTTAACATATTGACATTCTCCATTTTGAACCATTCAATACTATAAGAATGTTACACATATTTGGGCTTCTATTAAATTCATTAATAAATAGCAAATGCTACCTAATATGCTTTTATCAGCAATCTAAAATGTTAACTCATATTGAAATTATTTTAAAGCAAGTTACAGAAGTGAGATCAAATACATAAACTGGACACTGAAGGTATGATTATTGTCATTGATCTGTGCTCACTCACTTCTCTCTTCTTGCAGTTAAAAAAATGGGGCTGCAAATAAGAGTTAGATTAGATCACTAAACCATATCTAGTTAGGGTATAATTTGCCTTACGCATCAGGAGACACTTTGGGCCTAAAAAGTTTTGGACCTATGTATCTTTAGTAGTGGAAGCTATACAATTGTGACTGAGTTTACTAGGACTCACCAACAAGGGCTCTCCTCTCCTTTCTCAATATATGATCAGATTAATACTTATGCCATTTGGGAGTGGGTATGTAACCAAGTTCTGGTCAATGGCACATGAGTAGAAGTGAGGAGTGCCACTACAAGTCCTGCTCACACAAACCTATGTCTGGTCCTTGTTCTTCCACCATCCTCTGGTTAAACAGTGAAGTCTGTGAAGGCCTCGAGCATAGGAGAGCCACCGGATGGAAGGGAAATGGGTCCTTAGGAGACCATATGGAGCAGAGTCCCAACTTCCCTTCTGATCTGCTTTGAACTGTGTTGTAAGCAAGAAGTAAAATGTTTTGCGTTCAGCCGCCACAAATTTGGGATGTGTTGTTAATGCAGGTAGCCCATCTTGGCTCAGACATTGAACAAAATGTGCTACAGACATGTAGAAGGAAAATTCTGCAGTCGAAAATGGGATCCATTAGAGGCTTTGAAACAGATGTAGGGCCTGGTCAGGTTTGAGAGGATGTAAGGCCCGAACACAGAGCATATTAGATGGAGCTGGTTGCTCTGGGACAAGCATGCAGGACCCAAGCTGGACCCAGACAGCAGGCCTAGAATCTGGATTCAAACCAAGTGAAGCAGTTGGCATTAAAAAGCATGCAAGGATTCATCCTCCCGGAAACTGGGGCTTTGTAGTCAGAATCCCAGCCTGGAGTCCAGGGCAGGAAGCCGGGTCACTGGGGGGGTAGGACATGAGGGAGGAAACTCAGCCAAAGTCAGTCTTGAGAGAAATCTAATCCTTTTCTGAAACACGCTAATATAATAAGGGTTCCAGACACAGGGGCCTTGTATCATGCTTTCAAGCCTTGAATCACAGAGCAATTCTTAAATAGGCCTTTTTTTTTTCTTCTTTGCAAGTTTTTATATTTCAGTGAAAAAAAAAATCACAAAGATTTTGAAGTAGGAATGGGAGATGGAAAAAGATCAGGTGTTAGTTTCTTGTTTTGTTAGGTCTTGAGCTCAATAGCAATTGTTTATTCAGGGCAGGAAAAGATAAGAAAAGATCTTTAGACATATACCCAAGGAAAATGGACAGAGATAAAGAATCGGTCTCTTTGGTAAAGTGTTGAAGACACTGAACAGCCCTTAAGTGACACATATTTTCTCTCTCTCTCTTTTTTAATTAGTTGTTCATTCACTCAACAAATATTGAGCCCTGATTCTCTGTCCCCAAATCTGCCATAATCTGAGGGGGTGCAAAAGAGTTGTAAGGATGAAACACTGCCCCCTATCACTAGGAAGATTCTTTAATTCATTCAGCGAATGAATGAAGCCTCTCTTTGGGGACACATTGTCTGGGCTTAGGGAAACACAGATGACTAAGAAGTTCGCAGTCTATCCGGTGGGTAGATGAGGAATTAGGCAATTGTACAAAACAAAAAAATTCACAAAGCTCACCCCATACTCAACTGTGCAAAAAATAAACCTTTATATTTTTAATTACTCACTTTAATTCATACTTTAAGTCCCCTTTCAGCTCGTGGGACATAAACTGAAACCTTGGCAAATCGTGATGTCATGTAAGTTCAGGGCAGCATGGGAGAAGGGGAAGGGGGTCCAGTGCAATGCTAGGGGTCCCACAAAGCATTTGGTTCTTCATCACCACATACGGGGCTGGCTTCTACTGAGATAGTCCCCATCCATCAATTACATGTACAAGGTCTCATCCAGCCTAGGATCACTATATGCTATATGTGGGCCATTCTGAGCTCTCAAGAAATTATTTGGCTACTACCAAACTGCACCCAGGCATGAAAATCTCTTGGAGGCTGTCTGGGTCCCATCTCTGCTTCTAGGCCATGACAGAACTTACAAGCAGGGCAATTCTGCTACTTACTATCTGCACTGGAGTGCTGGGAACTCCATGGGACTGTCAAAGCACTGGTGCCATGTGGCCTTTGCTTTTCTGGAGCCTTCGTGCATAGTGGGATCTTGGGTCCCCACTTGATCTTGGGTCTCACCCCGCTTGCTGAAAAGATGCCCCCTCTCTAAGCACTCCTTGCTTCTCCCCCCACTCTTCTCCTTCACCCAAGCTGGGAAAGCTTTATCTTTCTTCTAGAAGTTGGAACCTTTGCTTTTTGCTTTTAATCTTCCCAGCTTTTTTTCTGGGCTTTGGTTTTGGAAACTCAAAGTCCAGAAGAGGCTCTCCTTTCTCTAAAGAGGCTCTCCTTTCTCTGCTTTTGGTTAACACTTCCTTTCCCCAGACCAGTAACCCACAAGCAACAGTGAGCTTTGTGTGATTGGGGGTTCAGCAGCAAAGAGGCCAAGCTGTAACAATATAATTCTACTATAAGCTAGTGCCCGCATACACATACTGCAGCCTCCAAACAGCACAGAGACAACTGCCATGTGGATTCACTGAATGCCCCTCATCACCAATGCATTGATAAAATCTGCATCACAAATGACACCTTTGCCTTGTCCCAGCCTGCATTCTTGTATTTGGCTTTACTGTTTTGCCTTCTTTGCTGATGGCTGTTCTCTGTTCTGCTTTGGTCCATGCCCGAGCTTAACCAGGCAGAGTGGTTTTAACTACAGAAAATCCTGCCTGCCTGCCATAAGTACAAAGTTCTGACGTTCCAGTATAGGCTCGAAACAGATTCTTTAACACCCACATTTCTATAGCACTTAGCTAATTCCATTCCTAGTTTATCCTGCACAGGTATGGGCCAATGCAGAAACTGGAGGAGGCTGGAGTGGCTTCTAAAACAGATTCTATGAAATGATTGCTACAATGTCTTATCTCTCTGCACTGTTACAGGGAAAGTGGCATCCTCGGCCCCTCTGACTTGGGGATAGCAGTTGAAGATTTTTCTGTTTAGAAACGACTTAGAGGGTGCCTGAGCAGCTCTGCCTTCAGCTAAGGTCATGATCATGGGGTACTGGGATGGAGCCCCACATCTGGCTCGCTGCTCAGCGGGGAGCCTGCTTCTCCCTCTCCCTCTGTCTCTCCGCCTGCTCATGGTCTCTCTCTCTCTCTGTATCTCTGTATCTCAAATGAATAAGTAAAATCTTAAAAAAAAAGAGAGAGAGAGAGAGAGAGAAAGAAAGAAACGACTTAAAAAGGTCTCCTCTTTCCTTCACTCATTTGGAGTCATTTACTCCGTGATGACTGCTAGCATTACACTGTCTTCCATCCCCAAGGGCAGTAATGTGGGGGGGGGGGGGGGGTGCTGATCTCTCTCCTGCATTGCTAAAGTGTTGTTACTTAACCATTTGAAGTCTACACCTATGTGCGTAAACACCACCAAAATGAGTGTAACCCTCTTGGGGGATGGAGAAGGGAATGATTCATTCCGCCTGCGGAAGAGAGGATTGGCTGGGGGCGCTGGAGGCTTTATGCCGGAGGTGACGTTGGAGCTAGGTTTGAAGAATGGACAGAATGTCACCATTCAGGGAAGGTACTTGTCTTGGAGGCGGCAAATCATGGAGAACACAGGATAGGAGGTGACACACGGAAAGGAGTGTGAGCTAAGGCATCGAAGCAGGAGAGGCTGTGGTATGGAAAGAACAGAGGCACTTTCTGGTAAGAAAAGCGCGGAGTACTTGTGTCAGAAGAGAAGTATCTCGGGCTCAGCCCTGGCCGACTGTATGTAGAACAGAAACTGAAAATCTTCCAAAAGTAAACACCAAAATGTAGAAAAAGAACACCAGACTCAGAAATGAAGAAAGCACTCCTTTCCCTTCTATTTCGAGCAATGCCTTTTGCTTATCAGAGCTTTGAATGGGAATCACAGGCTCTGAGGAATAAAGAGCATTTTGTTAAGTACTATGTTAAGTGACTAATTGCTACCTACACCCCAAGGCATGAGCACACACAGAGCTGCCCTCCATCCTCCTTAGCTGCCCTTTGATGAAGAGCCTTAGCATCTGAAAATGTAACCGCTATCAACCAGGATGTTAAAACCATACAACGTGGGGCTTTCCCGTACCCTGCCCAGCCCCCCCCACCCCCCCCACCCCCCCACCCCCCCCCCACCCCCCCCGCTTCAGCCAAATCACTTCAGTAATGAAGACCAAAAGAACAGTGCCCAGTGAAACTCCAAGAGAGCTCGAGTAGTTGATTTGGGCAAATGCTCCACGAGTTCTCTATACATCAGACCCCCAAATTATGGAGAGAAAACTGTGGTCCTAAGGAGAAGAGGTGAGAGCTGTCAACAGTCCCTTGGAGTTTTCTGTCTCCTCACCACGTCCTCCTGATGTCAGCGGGGTAGTTTGGTAGCATAAGGTCCCAGGCTCCTCCCTCATCCTTTAAATTTTCCCACGGGTGCGGTATCCAGAAGTAAATAAGGCCGGCCCACCCAGAGAGTGACCACTAGCAAGCCAGCGATGGGGTTGGGCTCTCCATTTGGAATGATCATTTGAGGAGGCTTTTAAACTTCACGGAAAGAAGGATTGTGACCCTGCGAAATTTTTGCCGGCAAGAAGTTACCTTTATTCTTGGGAGTCACGTTCAGCCTCTCCTCACTTTTAAAAACTCACATAGATAATAAGGAGACCAGCATGCTCCCTTTGGATCCCAGCAGAGAGGAATGTGGGGAAATAGTCGAAAAGACAGGGCCCACTCTCAGTAGCTAGAGCTGCATGTAAACAGGGTCGGTCCTCCATCTACCTTCTCACTATGCAGCACCCTCCATGAGGTTGCCCCAAATATCCTCAGCTACTCCCGGCGGCCACCCTGCAGCAGCATGGAGCTGCTGTGTGCCCTTTGCAGAGTGTCACAGGCCCACACTTTTCATCTTTGAGTGTCCTTTCTCTCTGTTTTATGTGCAAAAACCTGTCTACCTTAGTAACTTCAGCATCTATTTAACACAAGAGATCGGTGACTCAACACTGACCTCCACTGGCTGGCATAGAAATCCTTAATCCCTTTCTCCAGACTTTGCACATTTTCTTTCGCTGGATGAACAGGGAGCCCACCAGCATAGTGCGGGAAGAAGCTAGAGTTTCACCGTGGATTGAAAATTAAAATGATTATAAATCTACCTCCCCGGAATATATATGCAGATTCTGAAAAACTCTGGTCCGACGATGTTGAGCTATGGGACCACAAACCTTGGAGTGCTTTGGGCCCCCCATGTTGCCAAAACCAAAACAGGATGTGCCACCATTTTGCCTACACCAGGTTTGGTTGCTCAAGGTTGAATTCACAGTGATCTGAGAAATCTAGGCCAATCTGTTTCCATGGTGGTTATCAGTGTCTACTCAATTGCCAATCGATGTTTTTTTTTTCCTTTAAATACCTTAAACTCAAATTGGCAGTTGTAACCCCATTTTCACTTGGTGTAATAACCTCACCTGCAAACACAAGCTGTGCTAGATGCAATGTTGCAGATGCCTTTATTGTCTAGGAGGTAGGCAAGGAAGGTTCTCTTGGATCAGTGCCACCATGGATGTGTTGTGATTCTCCTCATGGGAACGAGCCAGGGTTTGGAACCAGCCAGAGTTTTCTGGAAACATGGAAGGTCAAAGTCAGCAAGGGGGCCTCTGCCCCCTGAAAAAAGTGCAAGCTTATTGTCTTTCCTGGAAATATGTCAGGAAATATGTCAAGAAATATTTACTGTATGCCCTTCAAATCCAGAACAGGCCTTCAGAAATTTGGGTGCTTGCTGATTATAGTGGAAGCCTAGCTGCGGCCTCCCCACTCAAGAGCTTACAATAAGATGAAGGGAGCAATTGGTGGAGGAGATTCTGACTTGGAAATAACTGCCATTTGGTCCCACTGAACAGAAAGATCTAAGTAAACAATAAAACAGCTGTTCCTGACTATTGAAAAAAACCAGAGCCAAAAAATGTAACTCTCTGGGAGTAAACCTGTGTTATTTGGTTTAAGACCTGCATTTGGAACAGGATGTTGCCTTAAAACTCCTATGTTGAGGTGAATTTTAACCAGAAATTTTTTAAAAACGTCCATTTGTCATAGATAGATTTCTTTTTACTTTTTTGACATAGCTACTAGAAAATTTAGAATCACAAAAGTATCTTGCATTATATCTTAATTGGACAGTGTTAGCTATGAGTTGCAAAGTTTTGCTGAGTTATATTTTTATGTTGTCAGATTTATTAGTCTTTTTTGTATGGCTTCTGAGTTTGTGATATACTTCAAAAGATCTTCTCCGCTATAGTCCTTTTGTAAGTTGCCCATGGAGTGTCCTAATATTTTTATATTTTTGTTATTTACATATAAATCTTTGATTCATCAGAAAATTATTTTGATGCAAGGTGTGAGGTTAGAATCCAGTATTACTTTTGTCCAGAAGGCAACCCAACAGAATAACTGAGTCAGAATAAATAAAATGTCACCCTTATTACATCCTATATATCTTAACATGTGGTAGGGCTAGTACTACATATTTTTTTCTGAATTTTCCTGGTTATTCTTGCTTGTTTATTTTTCTACATGAACTTTAGAACCATATAGAGATTTCAAATTCCATTGTTATAGTAACTGTATTAAATGTTTACATTAATTTGGAGAGAAATGAAAGCTGTATGCTATTGAGTTTCCCTTGCCAAGAATATCATATATCTTTACATTTATGCCGGTGCTTTTTTGTGTCCATGAGTAGCATTGTAAAAATTTCTTTCACATAGGGCGCCTGGGTGACTCAGTCAGTTAAGCGGCTGCCTTCAGCTCAGGTCATGATCCCGAAGTCCTGGGATCAAGCCCCAGATCGGGCTCCCTGCTCAGTGGGGAGCCTGCTTCTCCCTCTGCTTCTCGCTCTCTCACTCTCTCTCAAATAAATAAAGTCTTAGAAAAAAAATTCTTCATATAGATCTTCCACATCTGATAAATTTATTTCTATTTTCTAGTCATATTGTTATTAAAAATGAAGGTTTTTCTTCTATTAATACTTTTTTTAATATATGAAAGATGATTTTATATATTAATTTTATCATCAAGGGCCTAAATACATTCCACTATTTTTTGTTAATATTTTTTCAGTTGGATTTCAATTGTAATTCAATATTAAATCTTCTAATCTACAAACAAGTATTATTGTCTTTTTCTTTTCTAAATTATATACATTTTGTTTCTTTCTTTTATATAACTGAATTGGCCAGGATCTCCAGGTCAGTGTTTACTAGTAGTAGTGATAATAGACATCCTTGTCCTGTTCCTGATTTTAATATGAATAGTTTTGAGGTTCCCCACTTAACATGATGCTAAGTTTGGGATTCAGATAAATGTATTTAATTATGTTAAGGAAGTATCAACTGCCATTTTATTGATAGGTTGTTTTTATTTTTTTAAAGAAGAATAGATGTTGATTTTATCAAATGCCTCTCAGCATCTAGGAAAATGACTTTTGATCTTTTAGTATAGTGAAAATAAATTAATAGCTTTCCTACTATTGAACCATCCTTGCATCCCTGGAATAAGTCACACTTGGTCATGGTGTGTTAGTTTTCTAATGAGCTACCAGGTCTTGTTTAATAATGTTTTGTATTGATTATTTTTGTGTAATATTCCTTAGAATGGTGTCTATTATTTCAGTTTTCTTCTTTAGGGACATCAATTATGTATATGTTTAATTTATTTTGTATGTATTCCGTATCTATCACATCATCCCTTTAACTTCTCATGTGTTGATTTTTTATACTTTTTTTCTGATCCTGTCTTCCACATTTCTAGCTGTCTTTCATCAGTGCCCATCCTTTGTGCAGCTTCCAAGCTGCACTTGACCAGCATTCTGTGATTTTTTTTTCATATCTTCCTTTAATTCTGCCAGTATATGTATAATCTACTTCTGTTGCTTTGTCATTGTTTCCTGTGAAATTGAATATAGATGATTACTCACTTGGTTTTAAAAATTTAGGAATATATTTGGCCACCATTTTCATCACTCTCATTAGACATTTTTCTGGCAAATATTTCTTGGTCATCGTTTAGTTTTCCTTTTTTTCCTGCCTTTTTTCTTCTCTTATTATCTTTTTATAGACCCTGAGTTGATTCCTTTTTGATTAATCGCATTAGAATAAGGCAAATTTTTCCAAATCCACTATTTTCAAAAGGCTTCTGTGAGAGAGAGAGAGACATGTGGACCATGTTCCAACTAGCAAGAGTTTTTCTTATGAGAAAGTGGGTTATTTTAGCCTTTAACTTTGTCCACCCAATTGATAGCAGCAGATTTGGGCCATTCGTAAAGCAAAGTCACATTCCTCCTCACTGGCACACCAATCGACAGCTTTCAGCAAGCATGGTTTTTTTGTACAACTTTTCATTCAGTTTCGTCTCTTCTCCTTTTTTTCTAGAAACCTCACCAGCTTGAGATCCAGACCAGAGGAGCTCTTGCTCACGCTGCTGTACTCTTGCTACTATAAAACAAGAGTCAGCAAACGACAGCCCACAGGTCAGCTCCCTGTTTTATAAAGTTTTGTTGAAACACAGCCATGCCCATGTGTTCCCGTGCTGTCTATGGCTGCTCGAGCTCGACAGCAGCAGAGGCAAGTAGTTGAGACAGAGACCATATGTCTACAAAGCCTAAAATATTTACTATTGGGCTGTTTAAGAAAACGTGTGCTGGCCCCTGTTGTAAAAAGCTGGGTTTACATTTCAATATGTGTCACTTACGACTCTTACATCTCTTTCTGTGCTTCGCGTCCGTGGACAGCCTCACTCTGGAGCTTGCTGGGTTTAAGATAAATGGGTTGACCTTCACTGATTTTGCAAGTCTTTTATTTTATTTTTTGTTTGGAGGTCTCTGTCGTTTCCTAGATCTATAAAGGATGGCCTTTGCAATACCGGTTTTCTTGTTTTCCTTTCTGCTTTTGGATGGTTTTTCTGAGACATGAATGAGAAAATGCTCACTTCACTCTGTATCTTAAAATTAGAAGTCCTCGGATGATATTCCAAGAAATTGTTTTTGTTTGCTTCTTTGGTTGGTTGGTTAGTTTTTGGTCACTGGAGAGAGATTCCAGTGTCCTAAATGTCTTTGTCCTAGATATATGTAGATTTTTTTTTCTCCTTAATTTTAAAGTACTTTTTATGATATAACCATTTTATATTTAAATATATACATTTATATGAGGTTGTGGGGGGGGGTCCACGAAAGGTGAGACTATTTCTGGAGGAAATGTAACTTGAATGTAATTGCTATGAGAACAGAGGTCCACATCTCTCTTGTATACAACTGTATCTCCAGTACCCAGAGCAGGGTCTGGCACATAGTAGGCACCCAATATCCATGTGCAGAGTGAAGGGGTGGAAAGGCAAGCCTCCAGCTACAAGGTCTTACTAATGGGTAGGTAGTGATGCCAAAAGATGAGATAAGAACTCCAGGAAGGGGAGTCAATTTGGGATGGGTAGGAATGAAGAGGAGGACTGACTTGTAAATCAGGTTTAGGAGGCAAAAGTTAAGGTCTAGCAACTGGGAATAGAATAAGGTATTCAAATGAGAAATTGCTGATATTCTTTGCAAACTGAGCTTTTCTATCAGATCATGAAATTAAAATTCTTTCTTCATTTCAGAACAAAAAAGAAAGAAAGGAAGAAGGAAAGAAAGAAGGAAGGAAGGAAGGAAGGAAGGAAGGAAGGAAGGAAGGAAGGAAAGAAAAGAAAAGAAAGAAAGGTCAAAGGGAATAACAAGGGAAATAAAAAAGCCACAAAGAGAAACAACTATGGTATCTGGAGGTGCATTTTAAATTAGAAGGCACTTAAGCAAAATGTCCTTTCTGTGAGGACATTGTAAAAAACTAAGATCAATTTCCAGTTTCCCAGGCAATTCCGCATGTCAAGAAGCTTACCTACCTATTTGACTGACCCAAGGATGAAAATGATAGTAACAACTTGACAGATGGATAAAGCTTGGTGACTTTTCCTCACCAGCCACTAGCCCCATAGGGGATATTAATCACTGCAGTTTTTATCTTGTATCTGATATTTTAAAAGTAAAACCTAAGAAATCCACTTGCATGTGTTTAGGTTGAAAAAAAAAAAGAGAGGTTTCACTCAATCTATTTCAGAAAATATAGGCACCTTGAGACTGAACATTTCTTTCAGTCTTGGCCCAAAGGCAATCACATTAGGGACATTGCATGCATTTGGGGTGATAAAAATTGAGCTGTGGTCTATCCTGTTGCATAATTTTCATTCTAAAATTACTTGCACTGGACATAATGACCCCATCAGTCAACCTATCATCTGGTTAGTTAAATGAAGTAAAATAATCTCAGCTGGTCTCAGAGGAGTGGGGCTGAGATTTCCTGTGGGTTTGTTCTAGATCTCTGTCAGCCAGCCAGCATTGGCTCTTACCTTCAGTCTCCACAGCAAAGACTATGCAGGCCCAGGGAGAAGCCGCTTTAGATGAGGTCTGTAACCCAAGATGGAAACACTTAACGAGGCCAAGTTTTTTCTTCTTTCTTTCTTTCTTTCTTTCTTTCTTTCTTTCTTTCTTTCTTTCTTTCTTTCTTTCTTTCTTTCTTTCTTTCTTTCTTTCTTTCTTTCTTTCTTTCTCTTTCTTTCTTTCTTTCTTTCTTTCTCTTTCTTTCTTTCTTTCTTTCTTTCTCTTTCTTTCTTTCTTCTTTCTTTCTTTCTTTCTTTCTTTCTTTCTTTCTTTCTTTCTTTCTTTCTTTCTTTCTTTCTTTCTTTCTTTCTTTCTTTCTTTCTTTCTTTCTTTCTTTCTTTCTTTTCTTTCTTTCTTTCTTTCTTTCTTTCTTTCTTTCTCTTTCTTTCTTTCTTTCTTTCTTTCTTTCTTTCTTTCTTTTTCTTTCTTTCTTTCTTTCTTTCTCGTGGATCTAATGCACAGTGATTGGTCCTAATTAGACGGTCTTACTTGAAAAGTCCTCCCCAAATGCCAGGAGAGAGTTCTCTTTAAGTGTCTTTAAAACAAAGATACATTGAGGTAGAAAGTCCGTTTTCACTTAAGAAATCACAGCTGCATAAACAATGTTCACTACAAGAAGGAAATTTATAGTATTTGTCAGGAAAAAATAAACACACTGGGGACTGTTGGTGACAGTGTCACACTTTGTGATCCTTTGAGCCAGCCAACACAAGAAACAGATCAACAATGGAGACAACTTTCTCATAATGTTTTGGAGCAGCATTTTTTTTTTTTTTTTTTTTTTTACTTTACCCATTTTCTGTTTCACATTTCAAGAAGACCTATACTTCTTTGGATGCTGGGAAAAGAAAGTAGGGTAGGGTTATGGATCCTTCACTATCCTCATTCTCTATGATTTCTGGAATAGAAATTCTCCTTAAAAAAGAAAAAAAAAAGACAATTCTCTTAAGAACTTCAGTGGTTGTAGGCATTCACTCCTGGTCTTGGGATTTGACTCAGACTTAGAGCAATGTTTTCCAGACTAAATTTCATGCAGACTTAAAATTGGTTTTAAAACAAATACAGAGTTTCCATCTTTTAATTTTATAAAGAAAGGTCATTTAAATAAAACAATATTTCTATCATCTATAACTCTCACTTTTTAGAAGAAATGAATGTTCTTAATACCAAAAGAGAAAGGCAAGAAAAGCAAGCATAAAAATCTCAAAATAAAAGACGGAGTCTTTTGCTGAATACATTTAACTATAGGAGACAACTCAATCTACTTTCCTGATTCTTCTCATTTCACTAGGAAGTTGAAGACCATGTCAACAGCTGGCCCCAGGCCATGACTAGCATTTGGAATTCACTACATGAGGGAAAAGCCACAGAGAACTTCTAGTGCCAAGCGCTGTAGAAAGGGGAGGTGTTTGGTTGCATGTTGCCCATGCCTGGCCCTTTCATGGTCATCCATCATTACCCCATATCTCAGCAATCTCTAAGTGTTTAAAGGGGCCCTGGGGGATTCAACAGTTGTGAATTTTTTAGTTTATTTAAAGGTATGGCAAAATTTATATTAAATACACCAAAAGTTTTAAATCTTTAAAGCCCAGTGGAATTTCAAAGAGCTTAAATAAAGATGTTTTCTTTTTAATGACTGGACCCTAGAAAATGAATTTTAAAAGTAGTATTACTGCAAAAAGGGCTCTGGAGGTTTTTAGGACAACTTGTTGTACCAGTGAGAGCACATAGACTTCCTGGTGCTTTCATGCAGGGAGGTGTGTGTGTGCCCATGCACGTGTACGTGTGTGTGCGCCCATGTGCGTGTACATGTGCACATGTGTGTGGCAGCTGGAAGCACCTGCCAGGGAGCGCCCTGCTTTTGTTTGTCAAGGCCCCAGAAACTTATTGCCATGACCCTAATAGACTAACTTCATGCTTTTGGTCCTTTATAGGGGGCATCTAAACAGAAAAAGAAAAGGCAGATTGGAGGAGTATAGGCAGAAACTGAATGTTAAGTACCCAGAGAAAGCAGTTAGAAGGGGAAGTAACCAGAGATGTGCACGGAGGAAGAACACCAAGGGAAAGTAGCACCTACAACAAACTTCTTACATTGAGTCCTCAGGCCTCCATGGATGCGTGGCTATACTGAGCGGATCCTCGTGGGTTCTATTTTTTATGTAGTACTCCTGTTCAACAGAAATGCTTATAGTTGGTTGGAACCTTCTGTCCTAGAAAAGATTGTAATGATTGGCATTTCTGAGAAGGAAATCTGCTCAGCTACAAAAATTTCCCAGCAAAGACTTATGGTTAGGCCCAGGGAGAAAATGGACCCTTCTGACGGGTTTAGCATTAATGCTCCCTTCTGCCGCTCACCAGCTTTTCCACCACCGGCCATGGGGCCTGGGAATGCTGAGCAGAGTAAGGAAAGACTGGCTACCTCGACAGCCTGATGTGTTTGAGTTTTAGGGTCTACCAGAGGGAAGACTGGATCAGGACTCAGAAAAACTGGGTTAGTCTCAATAATCTTGAAAAAGTCACCTAAATTCTCTAGCCTTGTATTTAAAAATCTATACGACAAAGAAAGCTGGTGTTTGTCAGTGGTTTGGGTTTTGTTTTTATTAAGTACAGTATTTGTTTGGTAGTTTTTTAATAGCAGAATCCTGTTTCCACTAGAAATGCTCTTTGCAAAAGGATATAAATAAATAAGCATGAAGCCAACCTGATAATGTGGAGAATGGCATGGGGATGGGTTCTGGAAGCCACACTGAGGAACCCCAGTGGGCTTAGCCCGTCTTATCCGTCCTGAGAAGCTCTTGTTGAAATTGTGGGGTAGATGAGATCTGACATCCTTCCAGCCCCCACAGCAGCTAATGCTATGCTCCAGTCAATAGAAAATCGATTTGGGTGTGTATGGTTAACGTTTCAAAGGTGAGTTTTAGTCTGTACATAGAGATATAGGGTAGGTGGCAAGAAAGGCCATGGCAAGATAAACAGCTTACTCCTAAATAAGCGCAAGAAAAACAGTTATGAAGGTCCTGAGGTCTAGCACAGACCCAATACCATAAGTCATATCAGCAGAAAGGCATAAACTTTAGCCTACTGAATAAAAACAAATGCTTTTCAACCAACTACAGTTAGGATTCAGAGTGTAACTAGTTGATATATGTGAATAGTTATATATAGTTTTATGTGCATAAATCTACTTTACAGATAAATACAGATATTTAAAGTAATGAAGAAAATCTTGATATGAATGTAGTAAAATCTATAGAATGAATGTAAAAATAATATCTTAAAATCAAAACTTCTGTTCAAAGTATGAGTTGTTGCCTATGAAAAGCAAATTCTCTGAAAAGATAAAAATGAAAAAAATTATTCTTCTCACTGAGTAATCTACAGATATCAGAACTCTTCAATGTGGTGATATGATAGCTATGTCAGGTGAAATACACACTTAAATTTATGCATCTGAGTTTTACCGAAAATATTGTTAACCTTAGGAAGAGGGATAACTAAGAGTTTAAATATTCTTTCTTGAATTAACTAAAACATCTCCATAATTTCTTTGCAATTTTTTATATCCAATATATAAACACTTTAAGGTAAACAATAGAGATCTTTGTTTTAAATATTAAAGTGATGATTCTGGAATTACATGGTAAAATAAACAAGGGCTATGTTTTATGGCTCAGCCATCTTAGGAGACAATATGCATTATTTTATGTAAGTTCTATTTATTTTCCATGATATACTTACTTTATACAAATTATACAAAATTTCCCTCTGATTAGGTTGAAATACATTTTCTAAGAGATACTTCTGTCTATAAAAGCATTCTTATCTATTTTACAATGAAATAGCAAATGCCATATTTTGATCTTTGAAATACCAATTTATATTAAAGAGACTGAGCTTTTATATCTCATGGCTAGAAAAACAAAAACACAAAAATGGCATCTTAAGCAATATGTATTTACATTGAATGGAGCTTCAACATGGCAAGTTTTTAAATTAGCTAAGTATTACCAGCCACACCTGGTAAGATCAAACAGGCAATATTTTACAATTGAATTTAAACTCCAGAAAAATGTATTAGAAATGTAAAAGGCTGCTCTGCATCTATTTGAGCAAGGTCTCTGTCACCACTATAATATTTTAAGAGGTCTCCTATGAAGTAAAAATGTGGGAAATCACTTAAAAGGACAGAGCCACACTTGGAAATATTTAGTTCATGATACGTGTCATATGGGTTTTGGGAGAGTAGTCCACATGTGGAAATTCATTCTACCAGCCCAAGAAAGGAAAATGCTTTTACTCTAACGATTTTGATGAGGATTATGATGATAGTCATTTTTGTCACCTAGAATTTACCAGCTTAGCAGAATTTCCAGACATGAACATTGTATGGATTTTACAAAGTTCTTTCATTTAAGAAATGAATTTTGAAAACAAAAAGTGAAACAAATAGAAGTTGACTCCATGAGTCCTTAGCTCTCCTCTACAATCCAATTTAGTCTCAGTCTAGAAAAAGCCAGGCCTGACATTGAT
This sequence comes from Zalophus californianus, assembly GCF_009762305.2. Taxonomy (NCBI): domain Eukaryota; kingdom Metazoa; phylum Chordata; class Mammalia; order Carnivora; family Otariidae; genus Zalophus; species Zalophus californianus. The sequence goes on from NC_045597.1 coordinate 60,458,577, forward strand.
GGAGCACTGAGCAACCCAGACTGTCCGTCCATCTGTCCATCCCATCTACCTGACTCTCCATCCAACCATGCATCCATCCACCCATCTATCTACCTGACTCTCCATCCAACCATCCATCCATCCACCCATCCAACCATCCACAATATTTTTGAGAGAACAATTATGGTGACTGAATTGAGTTTTAATTTATTCATACACATTATGTGGTTTATTCATTAATATTCAGTAAATGAATATTTATTGATATGTTGTTTATTCTTATAAATTATGTTGTCTCTACAACAAACTAATAATGAACAATTATACTTAACATTTATAAATAAATCACAACTTTTCAAAGTCCTTTGTCCTACTCATGTCAGCTAATCCAAGCTTGGTGTCAGTGGGATCTAGAATGGAGTGATTATCCTCCCCTTGTGCAGATAAGATTGAAAAGCCAAAAGCTAAGGGGCATATCTGCAGTCACTCTATAAGTTAGCCCTAGAACCAGAGCTAGAACTCATGTTTTCGGACACCTGATGCTGTCTACTTCTTACTTTGATTCCCTGGTTCCATCTTTACTTCAAGGAGACAAAAGAAGCCATATGATCTCTCCCATGCCCTCTTGTGAGGAGGGGAAAAAAACTAGCTATGAGTCATAATATGAGTAACGAGTAAAAAATTGTGACATGGTATGAAGACCATAAGCATTGGAATCAGTAATGAGTAAAACAATGTGACATGGTATGAAAACCATAAGCATTGGAATCAGGCAGAAAAAGGTTTTTATCTTGGTATCGACACTGCTTTCAGCAAGAGTTTGGGCAAGTCTCTACACCTCTCTGAGCCTCAGTTTCCCCATCTTTAAAATGAGGATAGTAATACTATTTTTGCAGGCTTTTAAGTAATAATCAAATGAGGTGCTTATAGCATACACATAATTTCGGGGCACCTGGGTGGTTCAGTCAGTTAAGCATCTGCCTTTAGCGCAGGTCACGATCTCTGAGTCCTGGGATTGAGCCCCGCATCTGGCTCCCTGCTCAGCGGAGAGTCTGCTTCTCCCTCTTCCTCTGCCCCTCTCCTCCCACCCCACTCATGCTCTCTTTCTCTCTCTCTCTCTCTCTCTCTCTCTCTCTCCTCTCAAATAATAAATAAAATTTAAAAAATGCATAAACGTAGTTTCTGGCATGTGGTGAATAACAAGTGAATAAGTGGGTGATATTTTTTATTAATAAAGGGGAAGATTGAACAAGCTAGACAATAAACATTGATGTAAAGTAGCCAGTTTACTGGTCTCTATTGATTGTCCTATGAGAATCCCAGCTTTGTGGTCACTAGACCCCTTGGGTGACACACAGTAAGGCTGAGCAATAAATAGCCAGTCTGCCAACCCAATTAAGGACCCATAGCATATGGTGCCCATAACATGATCCCAGAAACATAAGGTGAACCCTCAACACTGTCTAGACCAGAGGTCACAAGCTCTGGAGCCAGCCTCATAAATTAAATGAAAGAAGCAGGCTGAGGTTTGACCATGGGAAAATGGAAAGCACGCATCCTCTTGGAAGGAGGGAGCACCCTGAACTCCAGGAGACTAGGAGGGGGCTGGGGTGGGGAGAGCACATCCACATCCCAGTTGGGCACACAGACCATTATTTGGGACTCTATTCTGCACCTCCAGGTAAGGGAAAGAACTCACTGGACTTCAAAGGAAAGCATAATAGCTTTTCAGTTCATATTCGTCTGCCCTTCTGTTCACATCCAATCACATGAATGACTTTCTGAACATAGAACAGAGTATCTACATTCTTACTGCCCTAAGGTAGCAGAGTGACAAAGTTGGGTGATCAGAACATTGAACTGTGCAAGAAAATTCTTTGTGCTCCTAACCCGCATCCTTTGATGGAGTCTTAACTTATTTCTAAGTTAAGTGTCTGCTGGCCACAGTCTCCTGATGGACCCCCTGGGAAAGAATCTTCCTTCCAGCTGGAGTCCTGGAAGTGGCTAAGTTGACCCCAAGAAACTTGTTTGCCTACATCTTTAGACTATGAGCTGTATAACCGGCCGTTTTTCTCTTGTGGTGACTGCCAAGAAGCTGACAGCCAAATTTTCTAGCAACTCTTTACATGTATTTTGTGTGCTTGTCTTAGTCCTGCCTTCATATTAAATTTTTTGAAAAATCATAAATTTATTATTGAAGTGTAATTGACATACAGTGTTAGTTTCAGGCGTACAGCATATTGATTTAACAATTCATTGTGATACTAGGATAAATATAATCACCATTGATCACCATTCAAAATTATTACAATATTGTTGACTATATTTCCTATGCTGTACTTCTCATTCTCATAATTTATTTTTTTATTCTTTTTTTTATTATGTTATGTTAATCACCATACATTACATTATTAGTTTTTGATGTAGTGTTCCATGATTCATTGTTTGCGTATAACACCCAGTGCTCCATTCAGTATGTGCCCTCTTTAATACCTATCACCAGGTTAACCCCTCCCCCCGCCCCCTCCCCTCTAGAACCCTCAGTTTGTTTCTCATAACTTATTTTATAACTGGAAGTTTGTACCTCTTAATGCCCTTTATCTGTTTCACCCATCCTCCTACCCACCTCCATCTGGCAACCACCATTTTGTTCTTTGTATTTAAGAGTCTGTTTGTTTGTATGTGTGTTCATTTGTTTTGCTTTTTATATTTTACATATAAGTAAAATAATATGGTATTTGTCTGTCTCTGACCAATTTATTTCACTTAGCATAATACACTCTAGCCCCATCAATGTTGTCACAAATGGCAAGATTTCTTCTTTTTTGTGGCCAAGTTATATCCTATTGCATATATATATATATATACATATATATATATATATATACATATATATTTATATATACCACATTTTCTTTATCCATTCATCCATGGATAGACACTTGGGTTACTTCCATATCTTGGCTATTATAAATAATGCTCAATAAACACAGGGAGGCATATATCTTTTTGGTAATTTTTTCATTTCCTTTGAGTAAATACCCAGTAATGGAATTACTAGGTCATATGGTATTTCTATTTTTAATTCTTGGAGGAATCTCCATAGTGTTTTCCACAGTGGTTGCAACAATTTGTATTCCCATCAATAGTGCATGAGAGTTCCCTTTTCTCCATATTCTCGCCAACACTTGTTATTTCTTATCTTTTTAGTACTAGACATTCTGATAGGTGTGAGATGATATCTCATGGTTTCAATTTCCATTTCCTTGATAATTAGTGATGTTGAGCATCTTTTCATGTGTCTATTGGCCATCTGTATGTCTTCTCTGGAAATATGTCTACTCAGGTTCTCTTCCCACTTTTTAATCAGATATTTTTTTGAGTTGTATATGTTCTTTATATATTTTGGATATTAACCCCTTAACACATATATCATTTGCAAATATCTTCTCCAGTTCAGTAGGTTGCCTTTCTGTTTTGTTTATGGTTTCCTTTTTGGTGCAAAAGTTTTTTATTTTGGTATAGTCCAAAAGTTTATTTTTGCTTTTTTTTTTTCCCTTGCCTGAGGAGACATATTTCTAAATACGTTGCTAAGGCTGATGTCAAAGATTACTGCCTATGTTTTCTTTTAGCAGTCTTGTGGTTTCATGTCTCACATATAGGTTTTTAATCCATTTTGAGTTTATTTTTGTGTATGGTATAAGAAAGTGGTCCAGTTTCATTCTTTTGCATGTAGCTGTCCAGTTTTCCCAACAATATTTATTGAAAAGACTGTCTTTTCCCCATTGTATATTCTTGCCTCCTTTGTCATCGATTAATTGGCCATATAGGCAATGGTTTATTTCTAGGGTGTTCTCTTGATCTATGTATCTATTTTTGTGCTTGTACCTTACTGTTTTGATTTCTATAGCTTTGTATTGCAATCTGGGATTATGATACCTTCAGCTTTGTGCTTCTTTCTCAAGACTGCTTTGGCTATTTGGGTTTTTTTTATGGTTCCATACAGATTTTAGGATTAGTTGTTCTAGGGATTACATTGAATCTGTAGATCGTTTTGGGCAATATGGACATTTTAATAATATTAATTCTTCCAATCCATGAGCATATTATTTTTTTATTCCTGATTCTGATTTTCTCCTTACATATTTTTATTTTGCTATACTGCCTCTATTTTAGTGAGCCCCTTAAATCCCATTTTTGGAATGTGCTTTGGCAAGAATCAGTTTTAAAAATAAATAGAAATAGAATTCTGCTCAGCAATTTAAAGGAAAAAGCTACTGATACATGCAACAGTTTGGATGGGTCTCAAGGACATTATGTTTAGTATAAAAATCCAATCTCAAAAGGTGACATACTGTATGATTCCATTTATGTAAGAGTCTTGCAAGGCAAAATTATAGAGCTGGAGAATAGATTAGTGATTGTCAGAGGACAGAGATATAGTGAGTGGAGAAGGTGGATTCAACTGTAGAGGGGTAGCACAAGAGAGTTCCTTGGAGTGATGGGACAGCTCTGTATCTTGATTGTGGTGGTGGTGACAGAAACTTTTAATGGAATCAAATTGCATAGAACTACACACACACACAAGGACATGTAAAAACTGATGAAAACTGAGTAAGGTCTGTAATCTGGTTAGCACTATTGTACCAATGGCAGTTTCCTAGTTTTGCTGTTGTACCAACATCATATAAGATGGCATCATGGGGGAAAGTTGGGTGAAGAGTTCACAAAACCCATGTGCTGTATTTTGCAACTTCCTATGAATCTGTAGTCTCTGGATAATCTATGAATATAATCTATAAATCTAGAATTATTTCAAAGTAAAAGATTAACAAGTAAATAGATGCATGACAAAGAGTAACCTGAATACATATAAAAGCACCTGAGTTATTTATTTGGCAAATTCTTTTCTTCACTAGTGATATTGATTTTGCTAAGGGCCTTTCATTTTCCCAGGAACTCACTTCATTTGTAATAAACAGTTTTAAAACCTGTAGCTAAAGCACTCTGGGAAATTGTGATGTAGTAATTAGTCAGTGCTCAAAAAACCCACTTGGGAACGTGTTAGATAAGTAATTGTTGCTTAGAACTAGATGTCACTCTGGAATTTCTTGTTTTTACTGGTGCCCACTGCTAATAGAGAAATCTTTCCACTCAAAGTCCTTTTGAGCCTACTGAAAGGAATAAAAGAAAATGAGAGGGGACACCTAAAATTATGTATATATTGATATAGAAAATTACATATATACACATACATACACACTCCTACTGAACATGATTGGCTTTGTTGTCAATTATTTTGACATATTTCCATACTGACCAGATCAACTATTGAGCAGTTTCAGTCATCAAAACACCTGGAAACAATTGAACAGCTACAGATTGCATTTAGAATAGATGCTGTTTTGCATAGAGTTAGACCAAAGTTAATGAATAAATTTGAAGTAAACTGTCCCACAGGCCCACTTAGGCTGCATGTGAGTTTGAGAATGTTTTGTGACTTAATATTGAAGCAAGCCGTGATAACAGGAGCAAAACAGTAGTCAATGCAACTTCATAACAGTAATTCCAGCCCCATTAACTTTATAGCTCCCGATACTACTAAATAGCAAAAATACCCACCTTTTTATAAGAAAATTCAAAAGTTTGGTTTTGAGAACAGAAAGTATTGTTAAAGTGGCTACAAAAAAAATGCAGAATTTCATAATATAGAGTCGTGTGGGTAACATAGCAACCATTTACATTTAATTAAGCAAAAATGTGAGGGAAATTACATCAATTCTGAGAACCAGTTCCACTGTGTATGTATGTTTGGGGGTGGAGGGGTTCCCCCACACCACTATGCAATTCTTTGACACCAGTTGGGTGTTCTACAATTCAACTGAATTCTGATACTTCCAGCCAGAGAAAGCATCAAGTTAACCCGCAGGTTAAGAACTCAGTCCCACAAACTGCCTTCCCCAATTCAGATGCCAATCCCAAGCCCCAGTTGATACCTGTGCTTCTGACTGACTGGCTGAAAATCAGATGTTCCCATCAGCTCCTCCTTGGGTTCTATTAATTTGCTCCCAGAACTCAGGAAACTAACACTCACTAGATTATTGGTTTATTACAAAGGATGTTAAGGGATATGAATTAATAGCCCAATGAAGAGATACACAGGGCAAGGTCCCAAGGAAAGGAGCTCTGCCCTCATGAAGTTTGGGGCCTGGCACATGGAAGCATTCTGGTTTGCCAACCTGGAAGCTCTCAGAATGTTGTCTCAGAATTGAACTATATATATATGTGTATGTAGAAGGAATTCCTGTATTCCATAGACATATAGTTCAATTCTGAGACACGTTCAAAATGTGAACTCTGTCACGTTTTGTGTTCTTATGGAGTCTTCATTACATAGGCGTGATTGGGTATGTCATTGGCCACTGCCTCTCTATTCAACCTCCAGCCCCTGTCTCCTCCCAGAAGGTTGGGTGGGACTGAAAGTTCCAAATCTCTAAACACAAGATTGATTCCACTGGCAATTAGCCCCCGTGCTGTGGTGCTTTCCAAAAGTCACCTCATTAACATAACATAATACACTTTTACAGTTCTCAACACTTAGAAAATTCCAAGAGTTTTAAAAGCTCTACAAGGTTTTATCTCATTTTCTCCCTTTTTTTGGTCTTTCAAACAACATTGCCTCAAGGCAGGAAAATGGATAGAAGAGCTTTATTCATATTCTTTTAGGTATAACTATTCATTCAATGTGAGTGTAAACAGTATCTCTGATATATAGGTCAATTCTGAGTTGCACAGGAAATAGGTGACTAACAAATGTCATATAGTCTGAGACTATATGAAAGGCAAAAGAAAATATGAAAAATTGAGAGAAAGAACCAGGAACCAACATCCATTTATTTATGTATAAAATAGTGTTTAGATACAAAAACCATGAGGCAGTTAATAGCCTTATGAATGCCTTTGCCCTCAAATTCTATGGAATATGGTCCAAGACATGGAGAAGATTGAGACTGAGAGGACAAGATGCTAAAGACAGAGGATTGAATGAGATTGTGTATAAAATACCTGTCACACCAGCACTACCCAAACTATAAAGGTGACATGAACAGTTTCATGTGTGAGAATCACTATATTTTTCATTTGAGCAAATCAACAAATGAACCAAACTCATTTGATGAACTCTTCAAGGTGAGTCAGTGGATATCTCCAAGGACGTTAACTTTCCAAATTATTCTATCGCTTTCTTCATGTTTGGGATTACAGCACGTCACCTCAGATGTACTTCCTTGCCTTCCCACTAGCCCAGACACACACATACACACACACACACACACACACACACACACACACACACACACACACACACACACACACCAGATTGTTCAAGCGTATCCTGTACTCTTAAGCTACATTCAGAGCTGCAGTGACACATGCAGGAAAGAGAAGGGGATTTTGTAGAACCTCTTTTCTTTTCTTTGGATCAAACTTAAGTCAGTGGTTTTCTGTGACTTGTATCTAGAATCACTGTGAATTTACTTCTGTACCAGATACTCTTTAAGCTCCATAGACTTTTCTTAATGCTTTTTTAAGGAAAAAGAAAATGAATCCATAATGATTATCAAAGTCTTCACCAAGGCAAGGGGAACAATTAGTGTTACTTCTGTGCTGGAAAAATTTCTGCCAATCTTGAAAGTATCTCCGGACTTATGACTAAGATCAGATATGAGCTTATCTATAAGAAGAGAAACTTATAAACTATGGCTCAGCTTTAAATATCACTTCTCTTCAGTATAGTAGTAAACAAGTCTCATCAGACAAAGGTACGCTCTCTGGTAACACATGCCAGGGCTATCACAGCCTAGACTTTTGGTTCTTATGTGTATTTAAGTGCAACCAGGACTGTGGTAAGTTTTTTGGCTGTAGAATAGAATACTGGGATCCCTAATCAGGATACCCAGATCATATGGAACACTTCTTATTTGAAGTTCTGCTAAATTAAATGTGTCTTGAAACTCATGGGTCCAAAGAATTTATACTCCTCTCAGATAGATTTGCTACATAAGTATCTGGCACTGGAGCATGAAGAACAATGAAAAATGGTGCTGACTGTTGGAGGGAATTTTTAGATGTGAAAGACTTGATTCTTGCAGTCCTATGCTCTGTATGAAACAAGTATCTTACAGTTTTCTACTCTCCAAAGGCCTTCATTTAAACCAAGAACACTAATCTACTTTGGAGAGAAACTATGCCAGTTAGAAGAGTGAGAGAGCACTTATATGGGGGAAGAGAACTGATTCAGAAGAGGCAAAAGAAAATGGAACACAGCCAAAGGAACCTGAAGATAGTTTCTATGTCAGCATAAGGCATGCCATCAAAAGATGTAGAGGAGTTTGATCTGGAAGCTCGTGGAACTTCCAGAGAAGTAGAGAAAGCAGTGAGGAGACCATCTAAGGAAGAGAGAAGGTGTGTAGATACCATCTTGTCATTGTTTGCCCATCCCTACTTAGGAAGTTCCCAGTATGGCCCCTATTTTTATTCCATAAGCAAATGTGTTTCCACCATCCAGAAATCTGTTATGGAGCTTTGAAACATAAGAGTCTAGAGGAATAGAAGAATGAAGTATCCAAAGAAATCCAACAGAGAAAATACCAGATGACTCAAATTTTTCTCAACATTATGAAGAGACATCCAGAACCTGTCCTTATGCAAAGAGCACATACTGCTCAAGGCACTACATGGTCTTCAACAAACAAACAAAAAAACTACAGCTTGACTCCAAGATGCCAAATCTCTCCAGACGTTGCTGGAGTCACAAAAATGTGGGAATTTTTATTAAGATGGTTGTTATTGTTGTTGTTGTTGATGATAATGATGATATGGCTATGGAAGAAAATAGCCCACAATTATAAAGTTTAAAATGTGCCTTTGTAAACAGACACTTATGTAACGTTCGAGGGAAAGGGAAAGAGGAAAAGCACTACAAGGAAAAGCTGAGGAAAAAAGGACTACTCTTCAGAGTGACTTTGGCTGGCCCCGTCATTGTTACAGTGAGCAGCATGACCATTAACCATTTATTGAATAGTAGCTACATGACTGTTTTTAACCCAACACTTAACCAAAATGTTCTGAATAATTTAATCCTTAAAATTGTCCTTTTAACTTTTTTCTTTGTGTTTTGGTAGTTACTGAAAGATGTAAGACTTGGAGAATACTGGAGGGATCAAATCCCCCAGTAAAATGCCACTTCTGTTGGCATTTAGGGTCCACTCAGATAATCTCAGAAAATCTAATTTCATTATCTGTAATGTAATCACCTCTGTTACTATCTAAGGTCATATTTACTTTTTTGGGATATATGGTAATCGTCGCACATTCTACTGATTAGGACACGGACATACCCTTTGGGGACCACCATTCAATCCACTACAATGGTCAATAAGCACATAAATTTAGGCCATTCCAGGATGGCCTTATGAAGAAAACAGAGCAGGGAGAAGGGATAAGAGAGTGACAGGGGATGCTATCTTTGATAAGGGAGGGCCTCTTTAATGAGGGGCATTGAAGTAGAGACCTACTTGAAGTAGATGGGAGAGAAGTCTTTCAGGCAGAGGAATGAGTAACACAAAGGCCCTAAAACTAGTTGTGTTTGAAGAGTTGAGAACCGATGCTGTTAGAGTAGAAATGTAGTAGGAGATGGATCAGAGGCAGAATTTGAATTTTATTCTGAGTAAAAAGGGAAGCCATTGGATTGACAGTAGAGGAGTAATCAGTCTGATTTATACTACTGTGGCTGATAGAGAATAAATAACAGGGAGAGGGCACTGAACTAGTGTGACCATTTAAGAAAGTACTGTGATACTCCAGGCAGGAATAGGACTAGCGTAGTAGCCATGGAGATGGTGAGAAGTGATATGATTTGGGAATCATTTTGAAGGTTGAGCCATTAGGATTTGCTGACTGAGTGGCTATATGTGAGAGTAATAGAAGAGTCAAGGATGATTTTAATGTTCTTTTTGTGTATGTGGCTGGAAGGATATAAGTCACCACCAAGTAAGTGTTAGAAGATGGAGGGGGAGAAGCAGATTTGGGGACTAAGAATTCTGTTTTGGAGTTGAAAACCCTTTTAAACATTCAAGTAGAGATACTCTGTAGTGATTTGGCTACAGGAATCTGGAGTTCAGGGTGAAAGACATATGTCTTGGCATCATTGGTGAATAGCTGGTATTTAAAATCACTGTGGAGTAAGTGTAATACAGAAAAAGGACCAAGACCAAGACTGAGGAACTCTAAAATTAAGAAGTCAGGGCAATGTGGAGGAAATAAGAAACAGTTCTGGGAGTGAGTTAGTGAAGTAAAACCAGGAAAGTCTGCTGACCTGAAAACCAAAATAAGATGACTCAAGGAGGGAGTAGTCAACCGTGTCAAAAGCTGCTGATAGATCAAGTAAGTTGAGGATTGAGAATTTACCATTGAATTTATCAGTGGGCAATCAATGGGAGTCGTGACAAGAACATTTTTGGTGGAGTGTGGGCACAAAATTCATCTAGAGTGAGCTCAGAAGGGAATTGGGAAAAAAAGAATTGTAGACAACTACTTTGGACAACTGCCATGAGTTTTCCTCTTAAGGGGAGGAGAGAAATAAAGTAGTAGCTGGGGGAATTGTTTTTCAAAGATTAGAGGAATTACTATAAGATAATAGCAGGCTGATAGAAATGCTCCTATTGAGAGGCAAGAATTGATACTGCAGGCAAAGGAATGAGTACAAAAGGGAAGCGCTCAAGTGAGAGGAAACAGGGTCCAGTGCCTGAGTGGTCAGTCAGCTTTGGGCAGGAGTGGGACATGTCTTTCTTATAACAAAGGGGAACTCAGTATATGGTTGATCTGTTAGTGTGAAGATGAACATGTTTTTCTGAGGGCTTTTATTTTCCCTATGCAATGAAAGACAAGGTCCTCAGCTAAGAATGAGGAGAATGGAGAAGAAACAAGTGTGAGAAGGTGTGGAAAAACCTTCCTGAGAAAGTAAATTGTCAAGCACAGTGTTGAATTATCTAGTGAATCTTCTAGGACATCACTATCCATAGAAATAGAATGCAAGCTGTGTATGGAATTTCAAACTTCCTAGCAGCCACCTTAAAAGGGTAAAATAAAACTGGTAAAATTCTTTTTAATAATATATTTTATTTAACCAAATATATTCAAAGTATTATCATTTCAGCATGTATCAGTATTAAAAAATGAGATCTTTTACATTCTTTTTTTTTTTTTAGTATTAACTTCTTAAAAGCCAGTGTGCATTTTACATTTTCAAGCGTATCTCAGTTCAGACCAGCCATATTCAAGTGCTCAATAGCCACATGTAGCCAATGGCTACCATACTGGATATTGCAAGTCTAGGAAATGAAGTAGTACTAATGGATAACATGAGGGCCTCTTGAGATTGGGAGCCATGAATTGAAGTGAAATTTGCATGGCTGTGTGTCGTACTCAAGCTACATTCAGAACTCATATAGAGATGTGGAATAAGCAGAGAGTTGGTCTTGACCAGGAATGGAGTTTTGTCTGCAGCATTTAACCAAAGGAAAAGAGAAGGGAACTGGTGGCATGTACAACCAAATGATCATACAAATTGAGCATAGCACATAAGCCACAGAAGTAAGAGGTGGAGGCAGTGTGAAAAGGTGGTAAAGACAACAGAAGTTCTAGTAGAGTCAAAGAACTTTTAGACTTGTAGTTGTTGTACAATATACAAATATGTCTAAAATAATCCCTGCCCTCAGCAAGCTGATCTTGGTTGCAAGTATACCAATAGCTTTGGTATAACATGGTATGTAATAATAGCAGTATGAGTTCAGAGGAAGAAGAACCCATGTCCTACTAGGATGATCCAGGAGAGTGCAATGAGGAGGTGGTAGGTAAATCAGGACTTAACATATGAAATAGGGTTTTAATTGGTCTATGGGAAACACATTGCAAAATGAGGGGGAAAAAACACAAGAAACAGATAGAAAGAAGCAAAAATGTTCAATATTCCTTGGGGATGGGAGTAAAAAAAAAAAAGCCTTAATGTTAATATTTATTTAGAGAGAGCTATTGACTACAATGGGGAAGGCAGCCTATAAATAATGATAGGTCTTTAGAGAACAGTCCTGGGATAATTTCCCCAGGGAAGAAAAGACTTCACTGTAAAATATGGTGACAGTCCCAGAATACAATGTTTCCTAGGAATGAGAGAACTAAATACCAAAGACTGTTTTCAAGAAATAAATGCCCTTCTTTTCTGGCCCGCCTCACCCTTACACACACACACACACACACACACACACACACACACATGCACAAACACATACCTTTCATCTTTCATTTAGAATTCAGTCTCATAAATGTAATTCTCTTCTATAGAATGGTCAGTTACATCTAAAGAGAAGCAATGTATTTACCTTTCATCATTATATCCTGGAATAAAGCTTTAGAACCAACTAGGATTAGAATATGTGGGATTTAAAAGGCTTTGTTTACTACTAACACTTTATTTTTTAAAAGCCGATCTACTCTCACCATACAGACCTAGTTTTTAATTCCTTCAGAAAATAAGCTGCATGTAGACAGTGTACTCTTTTTTTCTAAATCTGATGCCATTTCTATTAAACTTTTAAGGGAAAGGCAGCATTGCAATTTACTTTGGTTCTCAATACAGTCATCATTAAACAACAGGAAATTTAGTTTTTCCTAAGCATGTTCAGATCATTGGTGCAAAAAAAAAAGTTAGCCTCTCTTTTCCCAGCTCTAAATATTTAGGGAAACCTGCCAGGGTATCCACTCTCTTCTGTTTTTCACAAGAATTTCCTACTTCAATTGGAATATTTAGAAACAGTAAGAAGAGCTACATGTTTCCACATGAGAATTTAATAATACTGTACTTTGTATTTACATATCATATATCCTTGGTACTTCATAGCTCATTATCATTGTAAATTTACAAATCAGTATATGAAAGCACAAGGCTTAGAAGCAACTCTTTTCCTGTCCAACAGTAAGTTATTAATGCCAGCATTGGAACTCGTAATTACTGACACATGTGGTCCTACAACATCTAAAGATTATTTTCATAACATAAAATGAAATCCTCAGTAAGTAGAACATATCAATTATCAAATATCCTATTTATTCAAGATAATTTTAAGAACCATGAAGCTTTAATCATATAACCATATATAAATAACCATATTAAATAACCATATTAAACCACATAGGCCTACATTAATATAAGTACAGATAAATGTATCATTTGATCAAAACTAATACTTAATATGAATTAGTAAATATATACATATATAATCCAATCAGTTCCACAAAGTAGAATATATTTCAATCAAAAAGTAAGCAAATATCTCAACATACTTAAAAATGTGAACTACTGCTTTAAAAAATTTTCACCAACATGCTATAATCTAAAGGGTACAGATGCCATTGGTCAGACTGCTGTATACGTCATCAAGTGTCTCCTTACTGAGGATAAAAGCATCCATTGTCTGCTGATTCAATTAGGAACCTAAGATACCCAGTTCTCTTGGCAGTACCAGCTGTGGTTTTAATTCTGGTGTCTTGAACATCATATGTCTGGGAGATTCTGTAAGATCTGTCTCAAAGAAGCACAGGCTACCACGTGGGCATCTGAAGGAAGATTAGCAAGCGACTGAATCAGCTTCTTGACTATTGTCTTCAAACACTGGTGGGCAGCATTCAAATCTCTGTCAAACTGTTGTCCTTGAATTTGTAGAGCCAAATGACTACAGATGTTTCTAAACTCAACACTATCCTGAAATAAACAGCAAACATAAGCAGTTAGATAGGTTATGGGGACATTTGTTGTGTTTTGTGTACCCAGCTTCCATTCCCATTTCTTCTCATCACAGGACCTCAATTATTTTCTGAGAGAACTACTCTCCTCCATTTTCAGCCTATGTGCTTTGACCAAAGCTGACCCCACCCACGCTACAACTCCAGGGACAAGGCCAATCAGAGGCTACCACCCCTCAGTCACTTTGGATTGGTCAGGAATGGACAGGTGACCGAACACAGACCAATAAGCCACAGTTCTAGAATGTCTGTTAGACTGGGAAAGAGAAGCTCCCTTTAACTGGGGCTTTTGGAAGGCATCTTGCCACCATAAGGGGAGAATCCAAATGAGAATGAAGCCAGCACTGAAAAAAAAAAAAAAAAAAAAGCAGAACAAAGGGATTAGAAGAGATTGATTCTCGTTACATTCTCTGAGCATATTGATCCAGCTATACTTGAAAAATAAACCCCAGGATTTTTTGGTTATCTGAGTCAATAAATATGCCTTTTTTACTTAAGCCATTTGGAGTTGAGTTTCTGTTATTTGTTCCTAACAGAGCTTTAAAGAATACACAGATAGCCTCTGTTCCTATTATTCCATACTCATAGTCTTCAAAATTCCAACACAGGATTTGGTATTTAATGAACACAGAGTCAAGAACTTTCCAATGCAAATTTAGAAAGAATAGTTCCCAGGTAGTTTAAAAGAACAAAATAACTAAATATATTTTTAATTCCTAAGTGTTTCACATTCCAAAATCCATTGTATAGAAATGGTACACTAAAATTATTCCAATAAACAAACAAACAAAATTATTCCATATCAGAGATAGTGTTGAATATATAATTTATTTTAAATACGTTTAAATGACTCTCCACAGACTTCCAGTTCTGGTAACATGGCACACTTAGTTTCCCCAAAACCCTTTGGGGAAACTGAATTCTAAATAAAATAGAGCAAACATCCTTTCTGATATTGCAAGAAAACTGGAAATCCCTAAGGGCCAGAGATAAAGGAAAAGTAGATTATGTTAGGTACCCACCAATATTCATCCAAAAAAGAAAGTTAATCTGGAGCTGGGTTTGGGGTAGAGGATAAACTTGCCCCAACAATGCATAACTGTTGCCCTGTACTACACAACAGCTGAAGTTGGGAGCTGCCCTCTACACCATATACATGTTCTGGAAACACTCATGCTAAGAAATTAATTTAAAAATTGGAACTGGGCTGAAATATCCATGGACACATGGTAAAAGGAAATAAAAGCCTATTCCATGGGGACACGTCCACAACCCATGCCCCACAGTAGTATTCCCATAATACTCTGTCAAAGACAAAATCAGAATATGAAATTTAACATATCCACCATGATACAGCAGATACCAATAGAGGACAGAATTAAACTCCAAGTATTTCAGCTAGAAACTATAAAATATGTTTAAAGTGATTAAAAATATAAAAGAAGGAATAAAACACATTTTAAGTAAAAACAGGCTTGGAAAAGAACCAAATACATTTCCAGAAATAACTATTTTGACTAAAAACTCAATAGACAGTTTAAACACCTGAATACATTCGAAGTGAGGAACAGTAAACTGGATGATGAATGAGAAAATTACTCAGAATGCAAGATAAAAAGCCAGACATAGGAATTATGAGTGGGAAGTTAAACAACATGGATGATAGAATGATGAAGCCCAACAGATACGCTTCCAGGAGAAAGAGAGAGGTTGGGGGAGAAGAGGGGAGACAATATTTTTTTTTTTTTTAAGATTTTTTATTTATTTATTTGACAGAGAGAGAGAGACAGACACAGCGAGAGAGGGAACACAAGCAGGGGGAGTGGGAGAGGGAGAAGCAGGCTTCCCACGGAGCAGGGAGCCCGACGCAGGACTCGATCCCAGGACCCTGGGATCATGACCTGAGCCGAAGGCAGACGCTTAACCGACTGAGCCACCCAGGCGCCCAGGGGAGACAATATTTAAAGAGAATAATGGATAAGAATTATTCAAAATTGATCCAAAACATGAATCCAGGTTCATGAACATAGATTCAGGAAGTAAAATGAGATTCAAATCTAAACTTATTAAGGCAAAACTACTCTTAAAAGCAACCAGGGGAGACAGACTGCCAACTACTAAGCTACAATGACTGAAGTCAAAAAGAATGGGATAATTTTTCAAATAATTGTCAACATAGAATTTTTTTTAATCCAACAAAACTATTACTTAAACATCAGGGCAAAATAAATATGCCTTCATTTAAAAGGACAACAGGAGTTACCACCCTCACTGTCATATTTTCCTAGAGATATAATTCAGAAAGGGGACATTCAATTCAAAAGGAAAGAATGAGACACAACAAGCAACAATGAACAAAGAAACTTAAAAATATGATGTAAATCTAAAGAATTGATTGTTCAAAACCAAAATTATAACAATTAACTTGGGACTTACAAAAGCAAGATGGTTCCAAAATGCTGAATAGCAGTAACATGTGGGATGGAGTGGCATTCTAAGGCATTGTACATATTTAGAAAGGTGGCAAAGTTGATAAATTTCAGACTTATTTCAGTATGTGTGTGAGAAAAGTAAGGGTTATCATTAAAGGACAGAAATAATATGTAAAACTTCAAAATCAGCAGACAAAAGGAATATTAAAACTTAATTGATCCTATTTTTAGAAGGTAAAAATGAAGAAATATACAAACATAAATCAAGGGGAACAGAAAACACCAAATCAGACACCTTTTGAAATATAGTGGTTACCAGATTGGATTTTAAAAGATCTATTGATAAGTTCTTTGCAAGAAACACATTCAAAACTAAAAATACCTAAAGATTCAAAGTAAATGAATGCTAAAACATATACAAAGCAAAGAGAAGCCAAAACAAATCCAGGAAAATTATTATTAAGGATAAATAAGCTACAATTAATAAAAGGAACTATTCCCCAAGAAGGTATAACAATTTTGTACTTTGTGTGTGCCTAATATGATTATCTTAATTTACATTCAATCCACAAACATAAAACTGATTTTTACCCAGCTTTCTGAGACACGTAAATCAAACAACAAAATGATCAGCCTGGAGCGAAAAAGACTGAAACACCAATCATAAGCTTGGCCCAATAAAGATAAGCAAATACAAATTTTCCCAAAGATATATGGAATATTTTTGAAAGCTGACTGTATTTTAATATGCCAAAAGTAAATTCTCAATGAATATCTAGAAGTCTATATCATACAAATCACAATGCCAATAAATGAGAAATCAATAACATAACCTTCCCAATACATACATGACTTAAAAATCTACTTCCAAATAATTCATGGATCAGTGAAAAAATAATTGAAATTTTAAAATACTTTACACTGAACAATTATGGACATACTATATCACAAATTTGTGGGACACACCTGCATTGAGAAATTCATACACTTAATGCTATTTAAGTAAAGAATAATCACTGAAAAAGCATGAGCTAAGAATTCAACTCAAGAACTTAGGAGAAGAAAAAACATAATCCAAGAAAAAAAATGAAAGAAAGAGCTAAAAGCTGAACTGAAGTTTTTTTTGTTTTCTTGTTTTTTTAAATTTTTTTAAATTTTTTTTATTTTTTAAATTTTATTATGTTATGTTAGTCACCATACAATACTGAACTGAAGTTTGAAACTAGAGTTTTCTTCCTAATTCTGTGTAGAAAGAGAAGCTATTCTTCTCCCTAACAAAGACTCTGTCACTTGGGTTAGAAGGACCTGGGTCTCTGGCAAAGCGTTTATTAGAGAACATCTTCTGGGAAACAAAACAAACTTTCACCTCTTGAGTTTGGCCAACAATGGCAGCAGGACCCCCGTGTGAGTTAAGTGCTGGGATAGAAAGCTCAACACAACACGCCATAGTTCCTTTACTCAAGTATTCACAGGCTACCATGCTTCTTGTTTTTTCTTCCTCTTTAAAGCATTCTAGCTTCCCCGCCTTTGCGTGTTGCTCATTTCTGCTTAGAAGATATCAAGGGGCTACTTAGATAATCTCTCCCATAGTTTATGGAGTAACCTATATTCCTGGAGCATATTGCTTGGGAATGGGAAAGTAGAGGGGAAAAATATGCCTCTGGACTACTTCCCCTAGATCCACATCAAGGGAAATTGTCTGCTTGCTTTATAGAAGTAATCCAACTCAAAGTACAAAGCGGAAGGATCAAAGACAACATGCAAAGGGAAATTCAAAATTGAAGGAACCACTGAAATGTGTGCTGACGTGTGCCTATTAGCCAGTCTGCAAAGGCATTCATCACCCAAATAAGATTAAAATGCCTTTAAAAATATGTTTGTGGGCCTAAAATCTGAAGTCAATTTCACGTTTACTGTAAAGAATCAAAGAAGGCACCGTTTGGGGAAAGTATACATATAATAAAATTCCACTCCTGGCCTGTACTGGTCCCTGAGGCCGTGGGTAAACTTCAAATCTCTGGCAAGCTTTGCAAAGTCTCTTTATTTTACTCTTTTAGTGCAGTATTTCTTCTTAATCCTTTCTCAAATATATTAACCGTCAAAGAAAACAAATTAATAGGCATAGGCTTTCCATGGGCCTCTTAAGCCTGGGGATGGAAAAATAAAACAGGTGGTTGCTTCTCTTCCTTTCTGAAGGGTCTGAAGGCCAACTGTGGATCCAATGATCATGGCCTCCAACCAAACCTCTACTGATTCTGTTGCATAGGCGGGAGCCAAAAATTCACAGCGTTGAGGCAGTGGCATATTGAATGGCTCATGGGCTTTCAGTAGAAAATCGCATGATCGATATTCATAATGATTTCGTGTATGGTGTTTTCCATTCAGTGACAGAACACATCCTCCCAGCAGCTTTTATTTAGCAAGTCCCAGATGCTTCCAGAAATGATGTAATATCCTACGTAGGGTTTGAGCATGCTGCCAGAATTAGCAAATTATGACTTAGCAATCTAAAGACAGGTTTTCGAACTTCTAAAGCCTTGTGTAATTTCAGACTCTGGATATGAACTGTATTGGTTGTTACAGTGGTTCAAACTGATAGGGGGCATTTACATTTTATAGTGACTCAACTAATCTGCTGCGGCAATGGCCTCAGACTCAGTTAATGCAACAGTTACATTTCTTTCAAACATGTGAAGTCTCCACTACATGATTGACCACACTGGGTAAAAAGCCATAAGACACGAGTACCTAGTCTCTAAAAGGCTTATAACCTAGTAGGAAGATTGAGGCACGTAGAACATATATCCAAATGTCCAGTGAAATGGAATGGGGGTTCTGGTAAAAACACAAAAACCCAACCTTACAGAAGAACAGACATTTATAGACTCATAATCCAAGCACTTCAGAGAGTTCATACAAAGCTCTTCCTGATGTGTGACTCCTTTCTAGAGCATACCTGGTGTCACACTGTTTGCCACACAGGAGAAACCCATGTGCTTAGGAGGCAACTCTTGGCTCTAGTTTCCAGAACATTTTTTTCCTTAATTGTTAGCTGAACTCTGCCCTGTAGTAGACAGAATAATGGCCTCCCAAAGATGTCCATGTCCTAATCCCCAAAACCTGGGAGCATTTTACCCTATGCGGCAAAGGGGACTTTCCAGATGTTAGTAAGCATCGTGGCTCTCCAGGCACCTGCAAAGACCCCCCGGGATGCTGGTACTATTCCCTCACAAGCACTGGACTTGCCGTTGGAGGCCTGGTTCTGTCCCTTTGACAGGCCATCCGTGGACAAGACATTTTATCTATGGAATAATCAGTTTTCTAATGCGTAAAATGGAAACAAATAGCTACCACATGGAGAGACTGTGAAGGTCAAATAAGCTCATGGTCATGCAAGCTCTGAATTTATAAGGCACTCCATCCATCTGAAGTTGTGCATAAAGTACTCTGCTAGATGCGAGGTCGGCAAGAAGGAGAGAAGGGGAAGGAAAGACAGAAAAGAAAACAACAATATGCTCTATAGAAGGTGGGAATCTAACTGGTGGAGATGAAACTATTCAAGCTGTTCAGTAGAGATGTCACACACAAGATTAAGGCTCCAAAAGAGTGGCCAAGCTCACCTCGTATCCATTAGGATGACTACTATCGAAAAAAAAAACCCTGAAAATAGCCAGCGCTGGCGAGGTTGTGGAGAAACTGCGGCCCAAGTGCACCGCCGGCAGGAACGTAAAATCACGCAGCCACTGCGGAAAACAGCATGGAGGCTCCTCAAAAAAACTAAAAACGGAATTATCATATGATCCAGCAATTCCGCTTCTGGAATATGTATTCAAAAGGATTTAAATCAGGATCTTAAAGAGATATTTGCACACCCATGTTCATAGCATCACTATTCACAATAGCCAAGAGGTGAAAGCAGCTCAAGGGTCCATTGACAAATGAATGGATGAACCTATGATGTATACATAGAATGAAATACTATTTAGCCTTAAAAAGGAAGGAAATTCTGGAACGTGCTCCAACATGAATGGACCTTGAAGACATTATGCTCGCTGAAATAAACCAGACACGAAAAGATAAATACCATATGATTCCACTTACATGAGGTACTTAGAGTCGTCAAACTCACAGAAACAGAGAAGAATGGTGGATGCCAGAGGCAAGGGGAGGGGGAAATGGGGATTTGTTGTTTATTGTGTACAGAGTTTCAGATTTACAAGATGAAAAAATTTTGGAGATTGGTTGCACAATAATGTGAATGCTCTTGATACTGCTGAACTATACACTAAAAACGGTCAATTTTATGTTACGCTCTTTTTTTTTAACCACAATAAAATTAAAAAAAAAAAAAGTGGTCAAGACCATCAGAGTGCTGCCAGCCTTTGCAGAAGGCACTGAAGGTTAGGATGAGCCATCAGGGAAGGCTGTACAGATGTTACAAGACAGCTGGTGCTAGGGAATGCAGTCTGCCTCTCAGGGAAGAGATGGCCCTCACAGTTAGAATGAACAACACATGCAAAGGCCTGAAGTCAAGTAGGGGCTGGGACTGGGAGGCCAGTCCAAAAAGAGCAGAGCTTTGTGCTGGGAACGAGGACACAAACTAGTGTGGGAGCCTTGAGTGCCACAGTAAAGTCCCTGAGCACTTCCAAGCATGGAGATGACATGACAGGCCAGCACTTTAAGAAACACTGGTCTGGCTTAACCTGCTAGGTGCAGGATCCAAAGCCAGGCTTTTGATCTACTTTGTCTCACTCAAGCCTCACAGTGGTCCGTGAATGACCGATGAAGAAATGTGGCTTAGAGAGATAAAGCAACATACCCAAGTCGCACAGCAAATGAGGGGCAGAGCTTGAATTATCCTTTCTTCCCAAGCTCAAATGTTCATCCAAGACCTGCCCCAAATTTAGAAACTGGACCGGGTACAGTGATGACTCCGAGAGCACAGCTCGCTACCCAGGGCAGGAGACAGACTGGGGAACTTGAACTACAGGGCCTCAGATGCCCCAGTGGGATGAGCAGGGATTCCATGAAAGCAAGCAGGGGAGGCACCAACCTAGCTTTGAGATGGAACAAAAATGTCTACAAGTGAATGTTTCTTTTTTGGCCATATTCACACTATTTTTCTTGAGGTTAACTGAGTGTTAACAAAGCTCCAATTGGCACTGGTCACATCCAAATTGAAGATTGGTCTGTTGGCCCATCCCTCTTCCCTGCAACATAATTGAGAGGGTTTGGCTGTCTGGAAGATATTCAAGTCGTGGAACCTTCTACACCCCATGTCAAGCCCACTCCTAGCTAATCAGAGACACCCCCCCCCCCAGCTGGAGCTCTCTCTTCCTCCATTCTGTTCTCTCCTGCCCAGTATAAGGGAGGTCTCTTAGAAAAACTGCCACACTTGCACTTTTCTGCATTCTGCATTGTGTTTATTAGGAATGCACACATCTGGAATCCTTGAGCAACTGCAAATGCACCTGCAAAGTCCAAAAGGGAAGAAAAGCTGGAACTTTTTTAGCTTTGTACTGAAAATAAACACTCCCATCAAAACTGAAGTCTTGAAGGCAAGAAGAATCTGGCATCAACAGTCAGCTTCAAAGCTTATTTTCTGAAACCAACACCAATGGGTAATCAAGTAAAAAATACAATGACTTTATAGGCTCTACAATGCAGATAACTTTTAAACAATCCACAAGGAAGATTTTTGGTTTTTTTCCTACCTCATCACCTTCAAAATCACTGCTTGATCTGCATAAACTCTAAGTCAGCTCATATCCCCTTCACCACTGGCTTTAAAATAAGTTGGTTCTTTTCAAGACAGTCACATCTTGAGCTATACTCTCTTACAATGGCCTCCACAAATTTGTTTCTTCTCACATTTTCCTTTCTTGCTCCCCCTGAATGCCTAATGCCCCCTTATGGAGAGCACTGAAGAAAGAGCTCTTCCCAGCTTTCTGTGATGGGGCCTCCTGACCTTAATGAACTTCAACAGACCACTCTCCACCACAGGTGCCCAGTGCTGGGCCCCCCAAAGGAGCACAAATGCTTTCCCCAGACCCATCACAATCCTCCATACTGGATGTGTACCTAAAATGGGAATGCCATTTCTCTATTTAGAGGGATGTTGTGAAAACCACGCTATCAGAAACAGTGTACTACAAATTGCCCCCTTGGTTCATCAACATCTGGCTTTGAACTACAAATTCACAGGGCCCAGAGGAGCCACCAGTTGCCTGAACCCAAGGTCAATCTCAAAATAGATATGTAACTGTGTGTTAATAAAACACTCAATGAAGAACTAAAGTATCTGCCAGTCACCATAAAACGTCTATCGTCCACAGGAAATTAAACATTTTTACTTGTGGTGTACCCAGTGTAAATGCTCACAAGTAACTAAGGATTTTATGCATTTGCTTTGAGTATGGTACCATTTTCATTAGAAAAGTCCAGTTAAAAACACTTTGTGATGGATATAAGCACTTAATTCATGTATGCTCACAAGGCAAACCCCACAATTATAAGACAAAGCACGGCAGCATTCCCACTAAGATGTTAAACATAAGTAGTTTTGTTTTAGGGCCTTCCTGCAACATCTTTCCCCAAATTTTCATTTTGGCAATTGCAAATGTCCTGATTTTCCTAACATTCACAGTATGAGCAAGGACAAAGCTATAATTAAGCTACTTGTAGTCACTGGGCCTTTTTGTCACAGAAAACCATGATTTTATCCCAAATGAAGAGCAATTTGCTGGCTATGCTATTAATCATATAACACTGAGCATTTATTTCTTCAATAGTTTGTTAGTAATTTTTAAAGATACGATTCCCAAATTTGCAGAAAGTCTTCACACTCATGTTAATGGGGAAAAAAAAGCACTCATCACCACTGTCTTCCTCTGAGTGACCCAATGTTCACACCTGCAGTTTGCAAAGAGCATTAGCAGTGACCGTGAAGCCAAAGCCAGTGGTTTTATAACTGCCACGCATGGTATGTAGAATGAGAAAACCAGCAAGGATTACTGAGCTTGATGGAACAACTGGTACCAGAATCAGCTAATTGGAATGGGTGAACTCAAAGGCAAGTTTAATCTGTAATAGCAGGCAAGTTAGTTCTCCTGCTTCTGAAAGTTGGCATCAGCTATAGTTTCCATGAAACTTGCATCAGAGCAGAACTCTTGGAAGCTACAAGTGTTTTTGACTCTCAAAGGAAGACAGAAAAACTCAATCAGAGTGACTTCATAATTGGCTTGGTTAATGGTGTCTACGTGAGTTGGTCATTTTTAGCAGTTCTTAAAATCCTAGACTGGCTTCCATCTGGTCCTGTGCACATTTCTGTGCTCCCTTTGAGTGGTGAGTGCCTAAGACATTCATGATCGTTATTACTAGTTTGATAATGATTTCCTACATTCACCTGGTACATTGGGTCACTATGTAATGTGGCCATCATATAAAGAGACACACAAATCACCCAATATAATGGGTTAAATGGTGTCTCCCCACAAAAAAAAAAAAAATCCATGTGTTGAAACATAACCTCCAGTTTGACTGCACTGGAAACAGGACCTTTAGGGAGGTAATTAAGGTTATACGAGGTCATAAGGGTGGGGCCCTAATCCAATAGGGTCAGTGTCCTTGTAAGAAAAGGAAGAAACATCCAAGATCTCTCTCTCTCCCTCTCTGCATGCACAGAGGAAAAACTATTCAAGACAGAGCAGGAAGGTGGCAGTCTACGAACCAGGAAGAAAGACCTTACTAGAAACAAAATTTATGAGAAAATAAATGTCTGTGGTTTAAGCCACCCCATCTATGGCATTTTGTCATGACAGCCCAAGCTGACCAAGATACCCAGTCTACAAGGTGACTGTTGTGGCCCAAGCAGTGTGCAGTGCATAGCCCATCCAACGCTGCCCTGTCTACCAATCATACACTCATGGACTTTATTTCTGCATGACATTCATCACACCTCTTCAATCCAGCACTGTAATTTGGCAGAAAAAGCCAGATAAAACCATGTTTGAATCATGGGCCATCACTTCCCAGCTGTGAGATCTTTAGCAAAATCCTAAATTCCTCTGAGTCTCAGTTTTCTCCTGTAATAAATGTTTTCTAGCTGGTTAACTCTAGCCTCTCCAACAAATTTAACAAGACTCAGTACTGTGAAGTATTTTTTATCCACTATAAAGAAACTCACTTTATATAGTTTTTGCACATGTGTGATAATCTCTAAATATTCAAGAAGAATATTAAGTGTCGGTATCTTTAAGAAAAGAGTAAAATGCTATAAAAAAATGTCCATTAGTATTGTGCTGAGAGTTTCTCTGTCTTCATGCCTGAAAATTTCACTTCCTTAAGCCTCAGTGGTTTGATCAGCAAGTCATTTGGGGACAACATCTCTAAGTCATCAGGCATGTGCTAAAGCCGACCTCTGGATAGGGGAGGCTTCTTGGAACTCTCCATGGGTCATCCTAACTTTGCTTTTGTCAATAGTCTCAGAAAAATCAATACAGTCCATGGGTCAGATCCATCAATATCAGGACTGGAACTCACAACAATAATAGTCAATGAGAACGTGAGGCATCAACCTGTTAATAATAATAATAATAATAATAAAAGTTTAAAGGTATTGAGAGTTTGTATGGGCAGCCACTAGCTAAGACTTCATGTGCATTATCCTAATAACCCTGTAAGGTTAGATACCTCTAGCCCCACTTTAAGGTAAGGAGACTGAGGCACAGGAAGGCTAAATATTTTGCCCAAGGGCCTACAGCAGGAAGTAGAATGGTAGGTTTGAAAGGCTCTGCAGGACCAGATCACTGGGCTGTGCTGCGCTGTCTCTACTTTGGGTCCCTAATGCTTTTCATCTGGGCCGTGGGCTTTCATTCAAGTGAGCCCTCCTCCTCTCTGTGGCAAGTGTAACACTGTGGGAGAGAATTGATGTTAGAGGGATAGTTTCCACACACTTCCAAGTGATACACAGGTATTATTTCCATTAGCACAAATCCTCCTGAAATCATTCTGTGTCTAAAATCAATCCTCATGTTCTTAATTTAAAAATATAGAAAATATGAAAGGAATTGGAGAAGACACACATAAATGGAAAGATACTCCATATTTTTGGATTCAAAGAATTAATATATATATATTTTTTTCATATTGTTGAAATGTCCATACTACTCAAAGCAATCTACAGATTCAGTGCAATACCTAATCAAAATTCCAATGGCCTACCTCACAGAACTAGAACAAGTAATTCCAAAATTCCTTTTGTGTGGAACCACAAAAGACCCCAAATAGCCAAAGCAATATTGAAAGAGACCAGAGCTGGAGGTACCATGCTGCCTGGTTTCAAGATATACTACAAAGCTACAGTAACTGAAACAGGGTGATATTGGTACATAAACAGACACACAAATCATTGGAACAGAATTAAGAGCCCAGAAGTAAATCCACATAGATATGGACAATTAATCTACAACAAAGGAGCCAAGAACATACAATGGAGAAAGGACAGTCTCTTCAATAAATGGTAATAAGAACACTCAACAGCCACAGGCAAAAGAATGAAACCAGACCACCATCTTACCCATACACAAAAATTAATGCAAAATGTATTAAAGACTTGAATGTAAGACGTGAAACCATAAAATTCCTAGGGGGAAAACAACATAGGCAGTAAATTCCTTGACATCAGTCTTAGGAATGTCTTTGTGGATCTGACTCTAAAGGCAATGGAAAGAAAAGCAAAAATAAACAAATATGGGTGCCTGGGTGGCTCAGTTGGTTAAGCGACTGCCTTTGGCTCAGGTCATGATCCTGGAGTCCCGTGATCAAGTCTGGCATCGGCCTCCCTTCTCGGCAGGGAGTCTGCTTCTCCCTCTGACCCTACTCCCTCTTGCACTCTCTGTCACACACTCTCTCTCTCTCAAATAAATAAATAAAATAATATCTTTTTAAAAAATAAACAAATGGGGCACCTGGGTGGCTCAGATGGTTAAGCGTCTGCCTTCGGCTCAGGTCATGATCCCAGGGTCCTGGGATCGAGTCCCGCTTCGGGCTCCCTGCTCGGCGGGAAGCCTGCTTCTCCCTCTCCCACTCCCCCTGCTTGTGTTTCCTCTCTCGCTGTGTCTCTCTCTGTCAAATAAATAAAATCTTAAAAAAAAAAAAAAAAAAAAATAAACAAATGTGACTACATCAAACTAATGAGATTCTGCACAGCACAGGAAACCATCACCAGAATGAACAAACAACATATTGAATAGGAGAAGATATTTGCAAACCAAATATCTGACAAGGGGTTAATATCCAAAAATATATAAAGAACTCCTACAACTCAACAACAAAAAAATAAACTACCAGTTAAAAAATGTGCAAAGCATGTGAACAGACATTTCTTCAAAGAAAACATACAGATGGCCAACAGACACTTGAAAAGATGCTCAATGTCACTAATTATTAGAGAAATGCAAACCAAAACCACAATGAGATACCTCCCAACACCTGTTATAATGGCTACTTTCAAAAAGACAAGAAAGAACAAGTGTTGGTGAGGGTGTGGAGAAAAGGGAACGCTTGTGCACTGTTGGTGGGATCGTACATCAATGCAGCCACTATGGAAAACAGTGCGGAGATTCCTCAAAAAATTAAGAACAGAACGACCACATGACCCAGCTGTTCCACTTCTGGGCATTTATCCCAAAAATATGAAAATGCTAATTTTAAAAGATATATGCACCCCATGTTTATTGCAGCATTATTTACAATAGCCAAGATATGGAAGCAGCCTAAATGTCCAGTGATAGATAAATGGATAAAGAGGTAGTGTATATATATATACACACAAACCCACACACACACAGTGGAATATTACTTAACCATAAAAAGGAATAAAATCTTGCCATTTGCCCCAGCATGGATGGACCTTAAGGGTATTATGCTAAGTGACATAAGTCAGACAGAGAAAGGCAAATACTATATGATTTCACTCATACGTGAAATCTAAAAGACGAAACAAATGAACAAACAAAATAAAACAAAGACAAAGTCATTGATACGGAGAACAGACTAGTGGTTCCCAGAAGGGGAGGGGGTTGGGGGGTGAAATGGGTGAAGGTGGTCAACTGTATGCTGATGGATGGTAACTAGACTTATAGGGCTGATCCCTTTGTAGTGTATGCTGATGTCAAATTAACACTAGTAATAATGAAGCCAAGTCAGGATAACCAGCCCCCTGGAAACACAGACTACTGTGTCCTTAAGTCTAAGTTCTTTGTAATCACTAATCTACAACCAAATAGAGATATTACCTTTTCTCCAAACAGAAAACCAAGCAAAATTCCAAGATGTTGGCCAGGAGGCAAATCATCCAGGGAAACCTCTCCCTGTTTCTCTCCCTTCTGAAAGCACTCGCTATTCACTCAAAACTCATTATTCCCCTGCAGGTGAACAGCAGACTCCAGTGGAAAGACTACTTTGCGTTGGGGGTTGGGGGGACCAAACAGCATTTCTTTATAAGAGACAAGAAGGAGGATGAGTAGAAGTGAGATTTTTTTAGGTAGAGAGGAAGATATTTGTATCTGATGGCCTCAATTTTCTCAGAAGAGGAGTGAGCCGGTTGAGGTTTGGATAAACAAAGCTTGAGAAGGGTGGCAAATTTGAGGACAAAAAGTCAAGTAGAAAACATTAGAAGGATTACCAAGTAGAAGTGATGGCTACATGATGTTCAAGTGGCATGATTTGTAGGCCACAGCAGAGAGCTCCAATGCATCTGAGCTGGGCCAGGCCCTTGGACAGTGGTCTCCAACCTGATCCCCAAACTGCAACCTCACCTGCTGTGACTTATCTAGGGTCAGGTCCTCACCTCAGTCATTTCAACGGTTACCTTTGCCTGCAAGACAATTCAAGGCACTCTGCGTGACATGCAGGCCTTTCTTGCCATCTGACTCCACTTACCTGTCCAGCATCCTGTTTTACCTTCTGCCATAGTGAACTAATTAATTAGTTCACCTTTTCATTGCTTCTGGGCCTTGGATCACACAGCTCCCCTGAAATGTTTTTTCCCTTTCATGTCTGTGGGACAAACATTCTTATTTTTTTAAAGATTACTTCCTCCAAGAAGCCTTCCGAGATCACCTAAGGTAAAGCCGATCACTCAGTCTCTCCTTTTGCCAACGTACATGTGCCCTGTATATGCCCCTAACATCACACAGCCCTTCCTATTTCAGCAAATCTAAGATGCACCCTTTTCCACGTTTCAAAAATATCTGACGTGATCTTACAATAGACGGTGCATCATAGATTAATTGGCAGGAATTTTTATTTCTTTGTGGCACCAAAGAAAGGTGCATTCTACACGAGATCATTAGTGAAATGCAGCTTCATTTTTTAACTTCCTAACATGAGAGGGGCCGTGCTCTGCCTCTGGAGGCGATCTTATTTTCCCTCCCCCCAACACACATTTGGGAATATTTGGTTGTATCAGTTTGTTGGGGGGTGGGGTGGGTAAGGCTGCTGGCATCTCCTGGGTTGAGGCCAAGGATGGTGCTAAACATCCTATAATGCAATTATCCAGCCCAAGATGTCAACAGCAGGAGACTGAGAAACCATCGTGTTAGAGTAACAATACTTTTTTGGGTGTATCATAGGCTTTATTATATTTAATTTCAAATCAGTCTTTTACAGTGTATAGTAACCTAAAACATAGCAATTTTTTCCAAACCTTGGCTTGTAGAGCAAGAATAGCAACTCTGGGGAACTGCTCTAAGCTTTCTTCATCATTCCCCCCTCATTTCCTTCTGCTAGCCTCCCAAGTGGAAGGAAGGAAGCAAAATTGGAAAGCCAGAAGATCTCAAAGAGATCTGTGACCTTAAACCAGTTAGGCTAGTTAATGACAAGGCAGAGACTGGATCCCAAGACCTCCAGATTTCCACAGCCCCACTCAGCCTGAGAGGCATCTACTGTGCTCCCTGGCTACACCGACCAGCACAGTTTGGTACCATGAGAGGAAATGGGCCCTACAAATACGAGTGACTTAGCAGGAGTTTAGCATTAGTATTCACGGTTTGACACCCGGGACCCACCCCGCTCTCACCCCACTTTATGAGAATTTAGGTTGACTCTGTAAGGCCTCTGAACTCTGTGGGGAATTGGGTTTATGCAAAAATAATTTTGATTCTTAAGTGTGAAGGAACTTCAAATAAATCAAGGTGATTTTGTCACACAAAAGGCAGAGGGGACTTAATAGGGGTATTGAAGGCTCTGGAGTAAGGGTTATTAATTTCGAAGGGGGGAGCAGGGACAGCTGTCCTCCATCCGGAGGAGCTGCGCGTGTGGAAAGGGCCTTCGGCTAGAGCAGGAAGCTGATTTATGTGAGAGGGAGAAAGGAGTTCCAGAGGAAGGTTTTGGCAAGGCCTCCCCGCGTCTCAGTTCCGCAATCAGGTGGGCCCCAAGTGGACCCCGAGTTCCTGGACTCAAGTCCCAAGGCTGTCATCTCTCCCCTTCCCTCTCACAGACGCTGAATCCCTTGGACCGCTCAGCTTTTCAATGGGTGGCCCCTCCGGGCTCCATCCCAGCCCGGCAGCCCCACCCTGCCGCGGGATCCCGCGCCCCAGCGGGGTGCTCGAGGCCAGACTCACCTTCAGATGGATGGGGAAGGACCGCTCCTGCTGGAGGGGGCCCAGCAGCGTCTGCTCCACGCTGACCAGCTCCGAGGTCGAGTCCACCACGCGGGCCAGCGCGCTGCGCATCGCCATCTGGGCCAGGGTGCAGGGCCCCCGACCCCTGGGGAAGGGCAGCAGCTCCGCGCCCCCTTCGGCGCCTCGCACCACTTCTACTTCTGGGGAGCTTGCCCGCGCCCCAGACCCGCCATTCCTGGCCCCCCGCCCCCCTACCCCCTCTTGGCGCCCAGGCCCCGGCCGTGCCCTCCGCGGGCCTGTGCGACGCGCTGGGGCAGCCGACACGTGGTCTGAATCGCGCGGGATCCCCGGGTCGCCCGGACCGTCCCCCCAGCCCCACTCCTGCTGCAGCAGCTGCAGAGTCTGCAGAGCCACCATTTGGTGGCTGATGGAGGCCACTAAGGGCGCAGGGCTAGCCATCGCCCCTGCCGGCGGCTCCGCGCGCTCCGCGGGCAGGTGCAGCAGTGAGCGAGAGAGAGGCGGGGGCGTTTGGGGTAGCCAGGGTCACATTTCCCAACCCCCTAGTTGGCCTTCTTGCCTCTCGAGGGTGGGGCCGGCCCCGCCCCAGGCCCGCAGGAGATGGCCAGCGCTGGCCCCGAATTCCTATCGGAATGGGCGTGTGCGGACCCAAGGCTGCCGGAGGCACTGCTCCCGGTGCGCTCGAAAATCAGCCAAATGCTGAGCGCGGGTTCTTCCTCTTCTAAAGGGCTTTGCTGGGAAAACCTGCCGCTTGGGTGCAGAAGCATCTATCCTCAGGGATACCCCGCCCCCATCTCCTTTGAAGGATGCCTGTCAGTGATCATTCATGCCTTGGGTGCTGAGGGTGGCAGGTTAAAGACCTACCCTGAGCAAAAGTGCCAAAAGCCAGAAAAAGCTCACAAAAGGAAGACCGAGCCCGATCCTCCTCCCTCCCTTTCCCAACCCTAGGAGAATTTTCAGCAACTTCTTGGAGTAAACTTCAAGGCCTCGTGTCCCCCAAACAAAAGAAGGGGACTTGTGTATGTGGAAGTTCTGCTCTTCTCTGCTTTGCTCATGCCACACGGGCTCAGGGAATCTGGCGACTAAAGAAGCATCAGGGCATAGCTGGGGCGGCCCGCTCCCCCAAGTGACTCGGGAAGTGCGGGTGTGGCACTGCCCAGACCAGGAGCCCAAGGACGTGTGCAGCGGGGTTTGAAGCTAAATCCTTTTAGGAGCCATGAACCCAGAGACAGCTGTACAAATAGTTGCTGCTTTTAATTAAACTTACCTTTGCTTCTTCCTTGACTTAGGAGAAAAGACTGGGAAATTTACGCTTTGATAGATTGGAACCTGTTGTGTGTGATTACATTTTATTAAAAAAAAAAAAAAGCGGCAGACATTTGAGGAGAATGGTGTGGAAAAGTGTTACAGAGTAGCATGGTTTTGGCTTTCTTCCTGCATGGGAAACCATTGAACATAACTTCACAACACAGTGAAGCAGGTAACAAGGGTGCAGGCACATGACACTGGACCCTCCCGACCTGGACAGTGGGATTTCCTTCTTCCTTTAGAAGGGAGAGTCCCTCCTTGGTGTGGTGGAGTAAGAACTGGAGAGGCCTTTGTGAGGGAAAGCTGCTCCAGTGAGTCTATTAGTCTAAAGGGCGGTCATCAGAGATATGGGGTGGAATTCGGGGTCCTTCAAGGTTTCGTCAACTCTAGGATAACATGACCCTGTAAATCCTCCCAACTCTCCAGTGAAGTTTCCTTCTAGTTCTCAGTGTTTTCTTCGCCTATGAAAACAAATCTGAATGCCAAGGTAAAGAAAACCTTTCTTAAACAAAAACGAGTATGTTCACACTAGTTATAACTAAGTAAAAATGCATGTCTGTGCATTGACAGGAAATTACTTTGGAGGGAGGTAAATAGTTTGATGCTGATTAGATTCTCTTGATGAAGTTACTTAAGTTCATGATAAAAAAAATAGAAAAATTCTTTGAGTGTGTGTGTGTGTGTGTGTGTGTGTGTGTGTGTGTTAATCCTCAAATATTGAAATGCATTAGGTTTAGCAGAGACTAACCAGGAATAGCAAAAACTAACCCCTAATTTTCACAGAGCATGTCAGATCTCCAGGGGTGCTCCTCTTTCCAGATAAGCAGGAAATCCAGTTTCATGGGCTAACTCTTCCACTATCAAATGGCTGACTGCAAAACTTTCTTGACAGATGGAATTCCAGCCAACAGCAGAATTGAAATCGCTAGACGCAGCCTGACCTGAGGCCCCACTGTTCTACATCCCAGGCTGACTCTGAGACCCATGAGACCAGCCGAACTTCAGGGAATATGAGAGAACCATGGGACCTATGGGATGGTACATGCAGCTTCAATCACTGTCTGGATTTCCTCATGTCTTTTAGAGAGGCCTGGACTATCCAGCATCTCAAGGGTTGTCTGTCTTGGCCACGGACCACATTTTTCTTTGCCATAACCTTAGAATGGCTGATGTTCCAAAGCTGGAGATATGAGGCTCTGAGTGAGGAAAAGTATTCGTGGGCTAGTGAGACGGGTCAGTAGCACAGCAGATCTGCCTTTGACCTGAACACCTCCAAAGTTATATACACTGGGCTACCAGACCAAGTGCTGAGTTACACACTCCCTACTCACCATACTGACAGGTCAAAGCCACAGTGTAATAGAAGGCACACTCAAAGAGATGCAGTCCTGGACACCTGATATCTTTGCTTCCCAGTATCTATTTCACTATTTTATGGAAACATACCCTCATTTGCCAGGAGATATTCCTCCTCCTCCATGTTCAGTCCATATAGTCAGGAAGGAGGAGGCTGTCCCACTGCAGAGTGGGCTGGGGCATCTTAGGCTGGGGCCAATTACACATCATACTCTCATGGTGAATGGTCAGGAAGGGGCATGTGACCCACCTGGAGCAAATATGACAATAATATTTAAGATGCTTTCAGCTGAATGTACTGTATAAAACAAAATAATGGAACTAGAAGAAAGTGTAGGCCAAAAGATGAAACAGCAAAAAAAAAAAAAAAAAAAAAAAAAGCCTTTCTAACAAGAAAACTTAATATAATGTCATTTAATCAATAAGAATAAATTATTGTCTCCCATCACAAGTCTTAAGGAAGGATGGCTCCGGGGCTGGTTAATCTTGAGGAGTGTCAGATCTCCAGGCATGCTCCTCCTTCCAGATACTCTGGAAATCCAGTTTCATGCAGCTTACCCTTCCACTATCAAGTGGCTGACTGCAATGACCCCTTCTGGATGTGAAACTAAGAAGATGTAAGTTCTGGAGCTTCTGCAGCCCTTTTGTGAGTCCGAGGGGAGAGCCTGCCTATGAATGAGCCAACACTAAAGAGAGAAAACAAGAGATTATAGAGAGAAGCCAGTGGTCTTACAACACCATCTGAGGCTTACATTTAGCAGCACAAGGAGACAGCCCCACCTTTGAGCTTTTCAGTTATACAGGCCACAAAAATCTCTTTTTGCTTGAGCCACTTTAGGTTGATTGTATGGCCTCTTGCAACAGAAAGTCACAACTAAAGCAAACTGCTTGACATACACTGTAGCACAGATATGATGTTAATGGAACAATCTGTGACCCAGAGCCCCTCAGGCAAAACATCCCTAAAAGGTCCCTCATGGCCATTTCCAGCAACACTTCTGTCATTCACCTAAACTTTCCACTATTTCAGCAATTGTGGGAAAACCTCTTTGAGCAACTGTGGTCATTCCCGACAACTGATGGGAGCATTAAAAAATGAGCAATGGAAATACTCATGGCCCTGGGTAATGTGACATGAAAACTCGGTGAAGTGAGAAGCAATGTTTACCTGTTAATAAACATGACAGAGTGTGGTTAGAGAAACAAGTATTCTGGCCCTTTTGTGAATCTAAAGGTTCTTTTCCACAGGATTCTTTCTTTTTTTCTCCTTTTATTATTTCTTTTATTTGAGTATAGTTGACACACAACATCACATCGGTTTCAGGCTCACCACAAGTGTAGCAAGATACGAACTTGAACACGGAATCCTGAAGAAGGCTGGCCCAGTGAGAACAGAAGGGAGATGGAAGAGGGCGGAGCCATGTGAATTCAGCCTTCCTCAACGGACTCGGCAGAGCCCAGATACATTTGAACCCTCCTTATATACTTTGGCACTTTTCTCCAAAAGGGATCCAAGAGAATTCCAGAAATGGAACTATTAACCTTCAGCACACCCTGGCAAAGTTCACAGGCAGGAGCAAAACAAAACATGTCCAAAGAGACCAAAGAGTTATTATTTTTGAATGAAAATTATAGTTGAGGAGAAACAGATGCTGAAGAGATATACCAAGATCTGAAAATGTACTGTAAAAAAGAAAACAATGGCACCAGAAAAGATGGAAGCCCAAAGAAGAAAGAGCAAAAAAGATCAAATTGCCTTTTTAAACATACAATGGTGATGTTTGAATATGCCAGGTCATAAAAATGCACATTCAATTCCAGCTTTGGCCTAAACATTTGATTTTCAGAAGAAAAAAAAAAAAATGCAATCCTGCCACGAAACCTCTGAATTGCCAAAAACAATTGTTTACATAGGGCACTGTGTTTTCAGGACATCATATACGCACTGCCTGCCCAGACCCTACTAAACTGGTGACGCTAAGTGAGGTTTAGTACAACTAAATGTAGAAAAGTAGGCAAGTGTAGTGAAGGGAGGGAAAAGAGAAGTTTAAAATGTTGAAGCTCACCTGCATGTGCTAACATAATCTGATGTGCGGTTCACCTCCTTAACACAAAATGCAATCCTTTCCAGATGTATAAATCATTTTACTTGGTTCTGTCTTACCAATAAGTTTATTTTCAGGAGGAATCCTTGATATTGGCAGAAAAAAATCAAGAAAGGGATTTTAAAAGAACAGATATGATTTTTCCTAATTCTTTTAGCTTTGGTGGATGATTTTATGTTGGAGAGTGATGGGGTGGCCAGGGATTTTCCTGCTGCCTACACGTAATTTCAACATGACAACTTTGCTGGGCTTTGCTCTCAATTTCTGATTACAAATAACTATCCTTTCCCTGGGAGGGAAGAATTTAAAAGCTGCTTAATTTCCTGAACTATTTGCAGGTTCTTTAATCTTAGTAGGGGGAAAAAAATGTGACCACCCTCATCACTTCCTGTGATCGCCTCGTATTTTCAAGTTCTAGTAAGTACTCTCTTAATATGACTGAAAGAAATGCTTGACTTGGGTTAATATACTGAAAACTTAAAAAGAACCTCCCCGATTCCTTTCCTTATATTTATCCTCATTCCCTTTTGTACTTTTTTCCTCTAAGAAATTTTCTGCTCTTGGGATGCCTGGGTGGCTCAGTAGGTTAAACATCTGCCTTCGGCTCAGGTCATGATGCCAGAGTCCTGGAATCGAGTCCCACATCGGGCTCCTTGCTCAGCCGGGAGCCTGCTTCTCCCTCTCCTGCTCCCCCTGCTTGTGTTCCCTCTCACTCTCTCTCTCTGGCAAATAAATAAACAAAGTCTTAAAAAAAAAAAAAAGAAAAAAAAAGAAATTTTCTGCTCTTGTTCCCCAATTTCTCTTCTGTCAGGCTTTATGGTGAAACAGACATTCAGGTTTTATCCATCCTTTCATTTCCTCCTCTCTCCCTTCTATTTTTCCAGAGTTTTCTTTCCTAAGAAAAATGAGAAAAGGGGGCAGGGATGAGGGATTTTGGAGGCACAGGGTTCTTCTGTGTAGCAAGATCACTATGCTTATGTTTCCATGAAGTAAAAACTTCTTACTGGGAGTTTTGGTCCAGTTTCCAACTCTTAAACCCTGAGTGCGGCAAGGGGGAGGTCATGCAGTTTTGGGAACTGGATTAGTGCCTTCCCACATTGGCTCTCTGCGTTAGGAAAACAAGAGAGGCCGACAGATCTGCTTGTTTTATTTGTTTGGTCATTTCAATCCTTTTGTTTCAAAATATTATTGAGAATAGTCAGAAGAGTTGAAATAAGGTAAAAGACATTTTAAAAATGAAGATCTGTTGAACATGATTGAAGTGATCCATTTTTTCCCATTGGAGGAAAAAGATATAAACTATTTTAAAACTTATGTTTACATAAAAATATGACATTGCATATTTTAGTATAAAGAATGTCTGTATTTTAATTCTCATCATCTGGCTTTTTTTTTTTTTTTTTTTTACTGCTCACTGTTCATTAGCAAGTGGGGTCTTATAGATGCGAATCTGACCATAAAATGCAAACGGCCTGTAGAAGTGATCAAATTTCAAGCATTTGTTCAAAAAACATATGTAAATTTTATTTGGTCTGTACTTCCCATTTGAAAATTGAAACCACTTTCAATAGGATCTTTAATGCCTCTGTTCAAATATCTAAGCTTACACTGGCTTAAATTGTAATCTTTGATGGATCATTCATAGATAATGGTAGATAATCTGTTAAAGCAGTGATGGATTTCTTAACAATCCTATTCATTTCAGCTAAGAATAAAATCTAATGCTTTCCATGTAGATGTTAATTTTAATACACGATTCTATTTTACAAAAACTTAGTTTTAAAGTCAGCATAGAATATAAAATGCATATGATGGGCTGCCTCGCTGGCTCAGTCGGGAGAGCATGTGACTCTTGATCTCAGGGTCATGAGTTCAAGGCCCATGGGCATAAAGCTTACTTAAAATGCATATGATGGGCAAAAATATACCTTAAAATATCTTATTTTATTTATCACAATTTACACTATGCTTCAAAATAAAACTTTTGTTAGCTTTCTTAAATTTCCATGCTAATATTTAAATTCCCAAATTTAACATTCACAGGGAAGCAATGTAGCATGGAAGCTAACAGATTGGGCTCTTATGGATGATAGAAACATCTGCCCTGGGAATTCAAGAAATCAACTTAAAAACTGTAAGAACCAACGAAAGTTTACTTCAGGTGTATGTCGTCAACATACAAAAACTGATTAGCTTTCCTGTATACCACAATAACTGATTAGAAATATCAGGGGAAGATGGTCCAATTCATAATAACTACAAACCTACAAAATAGCTGGAAATACAGTAAACATGAACATTTTCAAGACTTATGATAAAAACTGTATATAAAACAAAATTATTAAAAACTGTGAAAGAAGGGGCACCTGGGTGGCTCAGTTGGTTAAGTGTCCGACTCTTGATTTTGGCTCAGGTCATGATCTCAGGGTCACAGTATCAAGCTCCATATCCGGCTCCATGCTCAGAGGGGAGTCTGCTTGAAAATTCTCCCTCTCCCTCTGCCCCTCCCCTCCCAGTCTCTCTAAAATAAAATAAGTAAATCTTTTTAAAAAACTGTAAAAGAAGATCTAAATAAATGGAGAAAAATACTCCCTTTCTGATTGAAGTTTGAATTTATAAAGCTATACATTGTCTCTAAATTAAATAATTCAATACAATCCCAGTAAAACCTCAATAGGATTTTTATGACATTAACAAGCTCATTCTCAAGTTCATCTGGAAGAGAAACATCAAAATAGCTAAGAAAATTTTGAAATAAGAATAATTAGGGGGCACCTCAGTCGGTTAAGCCTCTGCCTTTAGCTCAGGTCATGATTTCAGGGTCCTGGGATAGAACCCTGCCCCGGGCTCCCTGCTCAGTGGGGAGTCTGTGTCTCCCTCTTCTTCTACCCCTCCCCCAATCATATGCAGCCTGCACATGCCTGGGGGCGCGCTCTCTCTCTCAAATAAATAAATAAAATCTTTAAAAAAAGAACAATTAGGAAAGACTTCCTCTACTGTGTATCAAAATGTGCTGTAAGCTATACTAATTTTAAAAGTGTGATAATGTAAGAAACAAAACAGAGGATCATAGGGGAAGAGGAAAAAATAAAACAAGACAAAATCAGAGAGGGAGGCAAACCATAAGAGACTCTTGATCATAGGAAACAAACTGAGCGTTGCTGGAGGGGAGGGAGGTGGGCAGATGAGGTAACTGGGTGATGGACGTTAAGGAGGCCATGTGATGTAATGAGCACGGGGTGTTATATTAAAACTGATGAATCACAGGCCTCTACCTCTGAATATATTATATGTTAATTAAATTCATTTAAATAAAATGTTTTTTTAAAAACAGTGTGATAATGGTACTAAAATGGACAAAGAGTTCAAGAGTCAGAACCAGGGCTGCACATGTGGAAAGGGCCGTCAGCAGGAGCAGGAAACTGATTTATGTGAGAGAGGAAGGACTTCCAGAGAAAGGTTTTGGCACGGCCTTGCAGGAGCTCTGTTCTGCAGTCAGGTGGACCCCGTGTGGGCTCCAACTTCCCTACCCCAAGTGCTGAGTGCTCATAAATATACACAAGGTACAGGATGTGTACATCACAAAGGAAAACCTGGATATATTCTATTATATAAAATTATAAAACTTTTATTTGATGAAAGACCATAAAAAACATGTAAAAACTAGTGCAATCTGAAAAAATATATTCGCAGCATAAAAAAAATACAAAGGATCAATATATGAACATACAGAAAACAACTATACAATTTTTAATAATACAGATTTTGACCAAATATAGGCAAAAGATATAGAGAAAATCAGTGGTCTAATAAACATATGAAGAGATAGTCAACTTCACAAGTTCTCAGGAAAATGCAGGTGAAATCTGCATTGAGATATGGCTTCCTACTCCTCAACCCTCAGACTGGCAGAAATGAAAGCTGATTAATATACACGTGGCCAACAATATTGGATAATGGCTGGTTTCATATGCCATTAGTAGGAGTATACTAAGTCAGTCCTTTTGGAGGATAACTTTTATCCTACAGAAATATCACATGTAAGCACAGTTGTACATACTGGGAAAACACAAATAACTGAAATGTTATCTATAGGGGAATGGATAAATAAAATCATGGGACACCAAGACCATATATATCCCTGTCACAAAGAAAGCTGATACAAAAAATAGGTAGACCTATAGTCATTAACATGGAAAGGAGCAAGCCACACAGCATTCACCTGACAAATATTAATACTCATTAACTATCTCAAGTGGTCAGGCACTGCTGTAGATTTTGGGATATAGACATAAGTAAAACAGATAAAGTTCCTCCCTTGAGCAGCTTATATTCTAATGTCAGTTTGACAATAGACAAACCAACAAATGAATGTAATTGATAATGCTCAATAAGTGTTGTGAAGAAAAATAAAGCATGGTGTGTCATTTTTTACTGCATTCAGCTGTAGGAGAAAACCCAATTAGCCGAGGCTTAAATAAATAAGGATTTATTTATCATGTATAACAGAAATTCAGGTGAGAGAGATGGAATCTGGGGGGTAGCTTACCAAAGAATGAAGTCCTTTCAGCTTTCTGCTCTAACAACCTCAGTATGTGGTTTTTGTCCTCTTGGTTACAAAAAGGCTACTGGTGATGCAATAGGTCAGCATTCCAGGCGGGGGACTATTTTTCTTTTTTTAGTAAGCTCTACACCCAACATGGGCCTTGAATTCCTTAACCTGAGCTCAAGAGTCATTCCCATGGGAATGAATATGAGTGAAATCATATGGTATTTGTCTTTCTCTGACCAACTTATTTCACTTAGCATTATACTCTCCAGCTCTATCCACGTTGTTGCAAATGGCAAGATTTCATTCTCTCTGTGACTGAATTATATTCCATTATATATATATATTTATATTATATATTATACGTATTTACATTATATATATCATTATATACATATATATTATTTATAATAACCAAATTATGGAAGCTCCTATTGTAAATAATGCTGCTGTAAACATAGGGATGCATGTGTCCCTTTGAATTAGTGGGTTTTTTTTTTTTTTGCAGTTTTTTGGTAAATCCCAATAGCATTATTACTGGATGATAGTGTAATTAACTTTTAATTTTTTGAGGAACCTCCATACTGTTTTCCACAGTGGCTGCACCGGTTTGCATTCCCAACAGTGCAAGAGGGTTCCTTTTTCTCCACATCCTCAGCAACACTCATTCTTTCTTGTGTTTTTGATTTTAGCCATTCTGACGGCTGTGAGGTGATATCCCTTTGTAGTTTTGACTTTCATTTCCCTGATGATGAGTGATGTTGAGCATCTTTTCATGTGTCTGTTGGCCATCTGTATGTCTTCTTTGGAGAAATGTCTGTTC
Organism: Zalophus californianus; assembly: GCF_009762305.2. NCBI lineage: Eukaryota > Metazoa > Chordata > Mammalia > Carnivora > Otariidae > Zalophus > Zalophus californianus. Next base: position 60,498,629 of record NC_045597.1, read on the forward strand.
ATTTCTTCTGCCCATTTTTAAATTGGATTTTTGTTTTGTTTTGTTTTTTTCTGGTTTGGGTTGTATAAGTTCTTCATATATTTTGGATACTAAACCTTCATTGGATATGTCATTTACAAATATCTTCTCTCATTCTGTAGGTTGCCTTTTAGTTTTGTTGATTGTTTCCTTTGCCTTGCAAAAGTTTTTTATTTTGATGTAGTCCCAATAGTTTATTTTTGCTTTTATAATTCCCTTGCCCCAGGAGACCTATCCCGAAAAATGTTACTACAGCCAATGTCAGAGAAATTATTCCTGGAATTTTTAGGGTTTCAGGTCTCACATTTAGGTTCTTAATCCATTTTGAGTTTCTTTTTTATGTATGGTGTAAGAAAGTGGTCCAGTTTCATTCTTTTGAACGTCGTTGTTCATTTTTCTCAGGACCATTTGTTAAAGAGACTGCCTTTTTCCCATTGCATATTCTTTCCTGCTTAGTCAAAGATAAATTGACCATATAATTGTGGGTTTATTTCTGGGTTTTCTGTTCTGTTCTATTGATCTATGTGTCTATTTTTGTGCCAGTGGCCATCCTGCTTTGATCACTACAGCTTTGTAATATAACCTGAAATCTGGAATCGTGATGCCTCCAGCTTTGCTTTTCTTTTCCCCAAAATTGCTTTAGCCCTTCAGGTCTTTTGTGGTTCCATATAAATTTTAGGATTCTTTGTTCTATTTCTGTTGAAAAATGCTGTTGGTATTTTGATAGGGATTGCATTAAGATTGCTTTGGGTAGTATGAATATTTTAACAATATTTGTTCTTCCAATCCATGAGCACGGAATGTCTTTCCATTTGTTTGTGTCATCTTCAGTTTCTTTCATCAGTGTTTATAGTTTTCAGAGTACAGATGTTTCTCCTCTTTGGTTAGATTTATTCTTAGGCATCTTACTATTTTTGGTGCAATTGTAAATGGGATTGTTTTCTTAATTTCTCCTGCTGCTGCTTCATTATAAGTATATAAAATGCAACGGATTTCTGCATGCTGATTTTGTATCCTGCGACTTTACTGAATTCGTTAATCAGTTCTAGTAGTTTTTTGGTGGAGTCGTAGGGTTTTCTATATATAGTATCATGTCATCTGCAAATTGTGAAAGTTTTACTTCTTCCTTACCAATTTGGATACCTTAGTGTTTCTATTTTAAAATTTTTGAGGGAACTCTATAGTGTAAAAACAATTTTTAAAAAACATAAAATCTGAAGTCAGAAAGTTATGAATTTAGGCTCAAAATATTATTACTAGCTGTGTAAATTGAAGAATTTATTTATTCTCTGTGATATAAGTTCCTCATCTGCAAACTGGGAGTAATATTAGTTTTGTATGAATTAAATAAGAAAAAAATACGTAAAACGGTACACAAAGCAATCTCTGAATTCTTTTTTATTTTGTTGTCTTTTTTTTCCCTCATAAATTTCTAACTGCACTCTTTATAGTGGCTTCTTTCTATCAGATATGCTTGTTATTTTTCACAGCTTAAAATTTCTATCTTCCTCAGTCCAGCTTCCTTCCTTCCTTCACTTCTTGAAAGACCTGCCTATTCTCCCTGTGCTTGCCTCCTCACTTCTAACTTCATCCCCACGCTGCAGGGATCTGCCTGCCAGCCTTCCTCCACTCCAGAAATGGACCCTTCCCAAGGTCCTGTCATCCTCCTGTTGTCAATTCAGTGGCCGCTTGTCAGTCCCTTAACCTTTCCATTCTTGGAAAGCTCTCTTCTCATGGCTTCTGCTACCTTGTCTATGGATGCTCTCCCAAATCTCAGGCCAGGCCTTCCCTGTCTTCCTTGTGGGATATTTTGTCTCTTTGGCCCTTAAATGTCAGTCTTTTCTCTGGCTTCAGTCCTTGACCCCCTTGTCTCTTGGCTCCAATAGTACATCTCCTCAGAGAGTTCCTTCCCTGAACACCTGGTCTAAAACACAGAGTCATTCTCTGTCATTGCATACTGTTTCTTTTTAGCACTAGGACTATCTGAAAAACTTATTTATTGATGTGTTTACATGTTTATTGTCTATCCCCAGAGGATCCCCCTCCGGATTATAACTTGCATTTTCAGTGCTTTTTCCCCAGTGCTGACAGTGAATGACCAATTTGATGAATGAGTGAACTCTGCACATTCTTCCTGAGCCATTTCTTTATTTCCAGCATTACATACCACCTTCACGATAATGACATCCCCAAATAAGACTGACTTAGCTCTCTCTAGAGCTCTGTGGACACATGACGACTTGCTAGGAGATGTTGGAGATATCCCTTGGAAATATCATAATCCCTTCACAACCTGTTCAGGACTAACCTAATTTTCTTCACTCTTTACAACTGTTCTTTCTCCTGTGTTTCCAGCTCCTCTTCCAGTGTCCCAGACAAAAAGCTAGGTGTCATCCTTGACTCTTCCCTGTCCTTCACCTTCTCCATGATATCAGGCATTATGATTGGTCCATCTGCCTCTGAAATATCCCTGTAACCAACCTACTTCTCTCCACCCACTGCCTACACCCTACTCTAAACCATCATCATTATCTGACATCTGGGTGGCTACTACTTTCTCCTGTTTTTTCAGCTTCTGTTGTTACTACCAGGTAACTCATTTTCCACAGGGCACCCAGAATAGTCATTCTAAAATACAAATCCAATAAAGATATTTTCCTATTAAAAAAAAAATGTTCACTAGCTTCTCATTACCCTGAAGATAAAGTACGAACACAGTAAGACAGCTTGTAAGATCTTCATGAACTTGTCCCTATTCAATTTCCAGTATTGTATCTTTCTGTCTCTCTTACTTATTACACTGTGGCCACTTAGTGTCACATCCACACCCAGTTCCTTAGATGCAGTATACTTTTTCTTGCCACTGGAGCTCTTTCCATGCTATTCTTCCCCCCACTCCCCACCCCCATCCCATCCCATGCTGTTCTTTTTGTCAGCTACAGGGAGCCATTCTCTTCCTAGTCTAACTTCTTTTTCATCAGCGCTTATCTTAAGTATTATTACTTCCAGGACACCTTCTATCACCTTCTAAGGATGGCTAATTGTATCTTCTACATGCTCTCAAAAACCCCTATCATACCATTATGTTAAACGTTGAAACAAGTAAATTTTAAATATTCAGTAGTTTAACAAAATAGCAGTTTATTTCTTGATTGAATGACCGTCCAATGAAGATGCTCCTGGTCAGTGGGGACAAGGAAGAAGGACGCTCACTATGCATTTTATGTACCAGTGAAAATAATAACTGTGGGGACTTTAACACTCCCAGTCACTTTGAAAACTTCACAGGAATAGAGTGCAGATTTCTTTTTTTTTTTTAAGATTTTATTTATTTATTCATGAGACACAGAGAGAGAGAGAGAGAGGCAGAGGGAGAAGCGGGCTCCCAAGGAGCAGGGAGCCTGATGTGGGACTCGATCCCAGGACCCTGGGATCATGACCTGAGCCAAAGGCAGACGCTCAACCATCTGAGCCACCCAGGCGCCCTAGAGTGCAGATTTCAATCTCAGGGATGTAGGTGTTGCATTTTGGTCCCGTAGGGATGTGAAGTGCTTTCAGTTATGAAATTTTAGCTCCAACCTAAAATTTTAGTCTATGTTGTGGTTTCAAAGACATGGCTAAGTATTTTGCCTAAGATAGGGTATTGGGCATTATGTGGCTTGAAGAGGTTTCAATCAGAGAAAAGTAATAGTCAAAAAGTCAACATCACCTCTGACTTTCCAGTGCCCTAGTTCTCACAAGGCCGGTGGTCCAGTTATGTCCCTGCAACTCATCACATGTGAGATCTCAAACAGCTCATTAGCTCTTTAGTCTTCATTTTCCCTATTTGCAGCAGTTACATTTGTAATTTCCAATATCCCTGCTAGTTCTGACTCACATTTTTTTTCATTTATTCATTCTTTTATTCATTTACTCAACAACTATTACTGAATGTCTACTATGTGTAAGGCACTGTTCTGGATATAGCAGTGAACAAAAACAAAATCCATACTTCTTGGAACTTACATTCTCTGAATCTGCTTCTCTATCATTAACAAAATATAAATTATAACTGGTCAGTATGCAAATTTCATGATGCCCTAGTTGACTGTGACTTACATTTCTTGATTTTTCTGTGTCTAAAATGAATCCTCAATTGATAATATCCTGGATTAGTGGGGATATGGAAAGAGGAATGAACAGTCTCAGCCTATAGGTAGGATGTAAATTAGGTCAGCCATTTTTTGAGGATGGTTTGGAGGTTATCTACCAAAATTTTAAATGCACATGTATTTTGATCCAGCAATTCCCTCTGTAAGATATTTCTTATGGAAATAATCACACATGTTCACAAAAATATATCACTTGTAATATGTTTCACTTATAATATCAGTGTTTGTTGTTAAAAACACACATTTGGAGATCCACTAAATATCTCTATTTAGATAAATAGGTAAATAAATTATAGCATAGTATACTAAGAAATACATGGAAACTATTAAAAAGAATGATATAGTGTTAACATGGAAAAATAACCAAGGCATATTTTATTTGATAAAAACTCACAGAACTTGTATACAATGATCCCAATTATAATTTTTAAATTCTACAAGAACATATATATCAATTGCTACTTCTGCTAATGGCAAAAAAGTAAACTGGTTACATGAATCCTCTCTTCAAATAAAAATAAAAATTACACAAATTGGATAAAATAAAAAAATTAAGACAGTGGGACATCCAAAAGTGGACTGTGAACTTGCAGGCAAGTTCAAGTTTAAAATTTAAAATTTAAAGTTTCAGTTAGGAAGGGTAAGAATTATGAGGTTGTGTTTTTCTGGTCCAAGGGCACTGCCCAATCCCAGTGTCTATGGCTGTAGAAAATTATGGAAAAAAAAACCCACATCTTTTTTTTTAAGATTTTTATTTATTTATTTAATTGACAGAGAGAGAGAGAGAGATAGCATGAGAGGGAACACAAGCAGTGGGAGTGGGAGAGGGAGAAGCAGGCTTCTGGCTGAGCAGGGAGCCTGATGCGGGGCTCGATCCCAGGACCCTGGGATCATGACCTGAGCCGAAGGCAGTTGCTTAACCAACTGAGCCACCCAGGCGCCCCTAAAAACCCCACATCTTTATAGGTAAATATGCCAGAGATAAGATTGAGGGATGGAAAAGCAGCTGGAAATTTAAAGGGGAAATCTTAGCAGTAAGAGAGCAAAAGAAAAAGTGAAATGCAAATCGTGAATATAAACTCTTCCTAAATCCATAATGGCTAAAATCTACAGATATTGGAGGAGACCTTAGGGATCTAATAAACAAGCATGCAGAAGGACATCTACTCCTGAAAGATAAAATCATATTAAAAGATTATCTAACAACCAAAATATGGAAGCCAGAGGGCTTTGAAATGCTGAGGCGTAAAAAAATGTCAGCTTAAGAATTCTATATCCAGGCACCTGGGTGGCTCAGTCGGTTAGGTGGCCGATTCTTGGTTTCAGCTCAGGTCATGATCTCAGGATCCTGAGATCAAGCCCCACATTGGGCTCCATGCTTAGTGGGGAGTCTGCTTGTGGGTTCTCTCTCTCCCTCTGCCACCGCCCACTCCTGCTCTCTCTCTCAAATAAATAAATAAATATTTTTTTAAAAAGAATTGTATATCCACTGACATTATCCTTCAAAAAATAATGCAAAACAAAAACCCTTTTAAATAAGTAAAAGAAAAGAGTTTGTTGTTGTAGTGCTGTACTGCACTATAGTAAATGAAAAAAAAAAAAAGAAACAACTTTAGGCAGAAGGGTGATAACACCAGATAACAATTAAAATATATAGAAGAAAATGAAGAACACCAGCAACAAAAATATGTGGGTAAATAAAAATTACTCTAAGTTAAAAAGAAGTCACTAAAAGAGCTAGAGTTATTTAAAGAATTAATTATAATATGTAGATGGGTTAAAACACATAACTGTCATGTATGTGACTAAAATAGCTCAAAGGAGGGCTGGTTGGGGCACCTGGGTTGCTCAGTCGGTTAAGTATCTGCCTTTGTTTGGCTCAGGTCATGATCCCAGGATCCTGGGATTGAGCCCCATGTCGTGCTCCTTGCTCACTGGGGAGCCTGCTTCTCCCTCTCCCAACCTCCCTGGTTGTGCTCTCCCTCACTCTCTCTCTCTCTCTGTCAAATAAATAAATAAAATCTTTTAAAAAAAATGGAGGGATAATAAGTGGAAATATACTGTTGTAAGATTCCTATATTGTACCTGAAGCCAGTCAATATTAACTCTAAGTAGCCAGGATTATGTTAAATATTGTAATACATAAGTAAAAAATAAAAATGAAGCAAAGGGTTATAGCTAGAAAACAAAGAATAAAAGTGGAATACTATAGAATATCTGATTTTAAAATAAAAATGAAGAAAGAATAGAGAAACAAACATAGATGAGGCAAAAGAACAAATATCAAAATGGCGGCCCTGAATAAAACCACTACACCATTATACCACTGCAGATTCTACAAATATTAAAACTATATTTTAAAAAAGTATATCAAGAAATTATTATGAACAACTTTATGCCAACAATTTTAACAACTTAGATAAAATGGATAAATTCCTTGAAAGACACAAACTACCGAAGTGCATAAGAAGAAACAGATAACCTGTTTAGAGAAAAGTATTCAAAAAATTAATATATATTTACTACAGAAAATTAGTCTATAATTAGAAACTTATCCATAAACAAAACTCCTTGTTCAGGTGGTATAGTCCACCAAGCAATTAAGGAATATAAAGTATCAATTCTATACAAATTCTTCCAGAAAATCAAAAAGTACAGAATACTTTCTAATACATTCTATGAGGCAACTATTATCCTGATAACAAAATCTGGCAAAGATATTACAGGAAAACTGCAGACCATGTCTTTCATAAATAAACCTCATAATTCTAATAAAAATTTTAGCAATATAATCTACAAAAATTGTAACACATCATAGCCAATTGATGTTTATTCAGGAATGCAAGGTTGATTGAATATTTAAAAATCATTTAGTGAAACACACCATGTTACCAGTCTAAAAAAGGAAAACTATATGATTATATCAATAGATAGAAAAAAAGGCATTTGACAGTATCCAACATCCATTCTTGATAAAACTTGCCTCAAACTAAGAGCGGAAAAGAACTTCTTCAATCTGAAAATGAAAAAATTACAGCTACACCATACTAATGGTAAAAGACTGAATGTTTTCTCACTAAGATTTGAGATAAGGAAAGGATATTCACTATTACCACTTCAATTCTATATTGTTCTAAGAGATTTTGGTCAGTGTTAACAAGACAAGAAGATAAATTATGCATCTAGATTGGAAAGGAAAAAGTAAAACTATCTTTCTTTTTGCATTCAACATGATCATCTATGTAGAAAATCCAGTCGGAACCTATAAAAAAAATCACTAGAACATGAATATAGCATGTTTACAGGAGAGAGGTCAATATTCAAAAATCGATTGTATTTCTATACATTAGCAACAAATAATTAGAAATTGAAACTTTAAAAGAAGTGTCATCTATAATACAACAAAAAGTAAGAAATAATTAGGGATAATTAACAAAATGCACATTAACAAAATATATGCATTACTTGTATGCTGAAAATGATAAAACAATGGTCAAGGAAATTAAAGAAGATCCAAATAAATGGAGAGACATACCATGTTCATTGATTGAAAGCATTAAATATTATTAAGATATCAACTCATCCTAAATGGATATACAGATTTAACACAATCTCATTCAGAATTTACTTTTTTTGTATAAATTGATAAACTGACACTGAAATTTATATGGAAATATAAAGGCCTAAAATAGTCAAAACAACTTTGATGAAGAATAAAGTTGATTTCAAGACTTTTTGTAAGTCACAGTAGTCAAGATGGTGTGATGCTGAAATAAGCTAGGCAAATAGATCAATGAAACAATAGAGTCCAGAAATAGACTTATACATATAATCAATTGATTTTTGACAAAATTGCTGAAGTAATTAAGTGGGGAAAGAAAATCATTTTAACAAATGGTGCTGGAATACTTGCAAATGATTTAAAATAGTGAGAATTCTGAAAAAGAAGAATGAAACTAGAGAACTTTTACTATATGTATTATATATTTTTTTTCCAGGTGATTTTTTACAAAAATCTATCGATGGGGAGAGGAAAGTCTTTTTTTTTTTTTAAAGAAAAAGATTTATTTATTTATTTCAGAGAGAGAGAGTGTGCTCATGCACGTGTGAGGAGGGGGAGGAGCAGAGATAGAAGGAGAGAGAGAGAGAATCCCAAGCAGACTCCCAGCTGAGCACAGAGCCTGAAGCAGGGCTCAATCCCATGACCCTGAGATCATGACCTGAGCAGAAGCCAAGAGTCAGACACTCAACCAACTGAGCCACCCAGGCACCCCAGGAAAGTCTTTCTAATAAAGGAAAGTGCTAGGAAAAAACTAATATCTATATTTTAAAAATAAACTTCAACCCACATGTCATTCAGTAGAAGAAAATTAATTTAAGATAATCATAGCCTTAAATATAAACAATATGTAATTATACAGCTTCTAGAAAAAAATAAACATTCTTAGGGCTCCAAAAACACTAACAGTAATAGCAAAAATATTGATAAGTTGGACTTCATGAAAATTAAATTTTCTGCTATTCAAGAGCTATTATTGAGAAAATGAATAGGCAAGTCACAGACTGGAGAAAATATTTACAATTAATATCTAACAAAAGACTTGTATCCTGATATATACATATTAACAATTGAGAAAATCCTATTTTTAAAATAGATACAAAATTTGAACAGACATTTCACAAAAGAAGACATTAATAGCCGACAAGCACAAGAAAAGTAGCTGAACATCGTTAGTCATCTGGAAAAGGCAAATTAAAACCACAACGTGCTACAATTTCACACTCACTAGAATGGCTTAAAAAAAAAAAGACTGGCAATAACAAATGTAGGAAGCATATGGAGCAGTTGAAACTCTCATACATTGCTGGTGGAAGTGTAAAAATTTGTACAAGCAACTTGGAGAAATATTTGGCAGCTTCTTATAAAATTAAACATACATGTCCCCTATGACTCAGCAGTTACATTCCTAAGTACTTACCAAGAGAAATGCAAACACATGTTAACTAAAGGACTTGTAAAAGAATATTCACAGCATTCTTATTCACAATAGCCAAAAACTGAAAACACACACATGTCAATCAACTAGGAGAGTGGATAAATAAACTATGTTATATTCATGGAATGGAATACTTCTCAAGAAAAAAAAAGTTTAAAATTATTGATAATTGCAAAATATGCCTAAATCTTACAGATATTAATCTGATTGCAGCAAATGAACAACAAAAAAAAGAACCTTACTGTAGGTGAGAAAATTTTGGCTCCATGACCTTGGTCATATTGTTATGCTTGAGAATATATTACATTACTTTGCAAAGGGACTTAGCAGGTGCGATTGAGGTCACTCATCAGTTGACTTTAAAATAAGGAGATGATTCGGGATTATCCTGGGAGGCTCAGTTAATCACATGAGCCCTTAAAAACAGAGGCTGAAGGGGAAAGTCAGAGAGATTTGAAGCTTGAGAGGAACTCAGAGTGGTTTGAAGGTGGAGGAGCCCATGTGGAAAGTGTGATAAAGAAATGGATTCTGCCAACAACCGGTGCTTGGAAAAGGACCCTGAGACCCAGATAAGAACCCCCTCAGCCAACGCCTTGATTTTGGCCTTGAGCAGAGAATTGAGCCATGCCAGAACAGATTTCTTACCTACAGAAACTGTGAGATGATAAATGTTTGCTGTTTTCAGCTGTTACATTTGTGGCAAAGTTTTATGCAGAAATAGGTATAACTAATACACTGTATGATTTCATTTATTTTAATTACTAGAAGAGCAAAACTAATCTACAATAATAAAAGTCACAAAATAGTTGCCTGTAAAAAGAGAGGAATAACTCAAAGGGGCACAAGGAAAATTTCTGGGGTAAAAGAAATGTTCTGTATGTTGTTTTACATGGTGATTGTATGGTTATAAAATTATCAAAACTCATTAACTTTATATCTCCATCAACAACAAAGAAACACAATGCCCACTAGAATGGCTCAAAAAAAAAAAAAAAAAGAACAAAAACCAAACAAACAAAACACTGACAAGTGTTGGCAAGAATGTGGAGCATTGATGGCGAGAGTAAAAATGGTACAACCAATTTGGAGAATGTTTGGCAACTTCTCATAAAGTTGAAGATACATTCTCCCCATAACCCAGCAATTCCACTCATAGGAATTTATCTAAGAAAATTGAAAGCCATGTCCACACAAAGACTTGTGCAACAGTGTTCAAAATAATCTTATTCATAATAGCCCCAAATTGAAAAAATAACCTAATGTCCACCAGCGGGAGAATGGAAAAACAATTTGTAGTATATCCGTACCATGAACACAATGTCTACCCAGCCGCAAAAAAGAGTGATATGGCAACATGGATGAATCTTTAAAATGGTATATTGAGCAAAATAATTTCTGCACAAAAGAATGATTACTGTTGATTCAATTTTTGTGAAGTCCACAAGCAGTAAAAACTAGCTATGGTGATAAAAATCAGAGAATGGTTGCCTCTGGGCTTGGGAGATGGGTAATGAATGGAAAAGGATCAGAAAGAAACTTTTGGGTGATGGAAGTATTCTACATTTTGTTTTGGGTAATGATGACACAGGAGTAAGTAATTAATAATTGTTAGACTAATAGCACTTGTCAAATCACTAAATTGTACACTTGAAACTAATGTAATGTTGTGCATTACACTCAAATTAACACCACCACCAAAATTATTACACTGAGTACTTAAATTCTGTGCATTATTTATATATGGCAATTGTATCATTAAAAATGAAAAAAAAATCCTAAGGAGGCAGGGGGAGTATTTATTTAGTTAGCATTTACTCTCAATGTAGTTAAATGAGTGTCTACTATTTGTCCAGCCCTATGCTGAGCCTTCACACTGGAAGACCCTTTTGTTTTGACATTCTCTATCCTGTTATCTGATAAATGTGCTTCAAACCAGACATATTCCCTTCCTTAATGACAAATTTTATACTTTCAAACAGGTCTTTATTACATCCATAGTGGAAAGTTACATATTATAAATATACTATTAACCTGAAGCATTTGTATTTCCCAGCAACTACAGTGTGAAACAAGATGTAGCTTATTTCCATAGGAAATAGAAATTGTGTATCTGAGAAATGATTTGATTTAGAATTCTGAGTCCAATAAAACCGTATGGGTTTGAAAGCTTTGCCATTAAAGTGAAGAAAGATAATGAGATTTATATTCCTTTTTCGCCTATTTTTACTCTGGCAAGTTGTCTGCCATGGATGATTGACTTACTGCTCCCACCCTTGCTGATACCATCCAAGAGGTTTTTAATATTATATTGTGGTGATTGTAAAGATTTGAAAGTTTGATAGAGACTAGAGGGATTATTATAGAGATATAAAGTTTACTTAAAAATTCCATTTTGCCCTTACAGAGCATTTTACTTCAAAATTTAAAGCAGTTTCCAAAAGAAGAAATACAACTGACAAACAAACATATGACAGAAGTTAAGGTATTCTAATAACAAAAGAAAAATAAACTGTAAATTAGAAACCATGTCTTTTCCTCTCAAATTATCACATTTTTAAGTGATATTATTGGAATTTGGCTAGGATGCACCATAGGTTGCTAATGGAAACATAAAGTGGTACAGTTTTTGAAGGGCAATGTGGCATATGTATCTAGCCATAAAAATGCGGGTGGCCCTCTCTTTTTCATGCGGTCATGCTTAACTGAAAATCATATGAGAACCATATAGTGTCTGTATTGCTTTAGATAAAAAAATCCCAACTCCCAAGAATCTATTTTTAGATATTAAATAGGGATGCATGGAAAGATTAACTATAAGTATATTTATTGGGGCATTATTTATAATAAAAAATGGGAAATAATCCACAATAATCCAACAATAAGGAATTGGTTAGATAAATTATGCCGCTTCCCTATAGTGGAATGCTACACTTCCATAAAAATCATGTTTTCAAACAACAGCTAAAAACATTTGGAAATGCTTATGATATAATATTCAATGAAAAAGCAGGATGCAAAAATTACATACAGAATGATCTCAGTTTTATGTGCATCTGTGCAATCATGCTCCCAAGGAATATACACACATGATACTATTTTAAATTGAACCAAAATGTCAAGAAGGTTTTTTCTGAGTCATGAGATTATGAGTAATCTGTAATTTTTCTGATAAGTTTCTATACTTCACCAATCTTTGTTATGAAGCTATACATTTTACAGTACGTTTTAAAGATCTGGAACTGTGTAGAGTAAAAAGTTAAATTTTCCACCCTATGTCCCTATACGGAGGTGACTATCCAAACCATTTTCTGTGTACTTGCATATGCATAAAGGTGTCTATCCATATTTTTAAAATGACTTTGTTGAGGTATAAGTTACATACAATAAACTGCATCTATTTAAATTGTACAGTTTAATGAATTTGACGGATGTGCATCCCTATTAAACTGGCACTGTAATCGAAACATAAAAAATTCCTATCACCCCCAAAGGTTTGTTCATGTCCCTCTGTGACACAATGGTCCCTCCACTAATCATTTTTTTGTTACCATAGATTTTCTTTTTCTAGAACTTTATATAAATGAAATTATACAGTATATAGTCCTTTGTATTTAGTTTATTTTACTCATCATTATGGTTTTGAGATTCATCTGTGTAGTTGTAATATAAGCAGTTCTTTTTTTATTGCTGAGTGGTATCTAATCACATAGATACACTACATTCTATTTATGTATTCACCTGCTGGAACATTAGGGTCATTTCTAGTTTTTGACTAATGTGAAAAGCTCTGCTGTTATCATTTTTGTATAATATTTGTGTAGACTTGTTTTTATTTTTCCTGGGTACACACCTAGGAGTATGTATTAGTCTGAGTTCTCCAGAGTAAAAGGAAACAATTGAATAGCTAGATAGCTAGATAGCTCAATAGACAGATCTATAGATAAATTTATAGATCTATATATCTACACATCATATCTACATACATGTATACACATACATTATACATATATGTATATGTATAATACATAACATGTATATATGTATAATACATACTAAAATGATCTGTGTTATTATTCTTTGTCTATCTTTATGCCAGAACTACTGTCTTGATTAATGCAGCTTCATACTCAGCTTTGAAATAAAGTAGTGCTAATTCTCCAACTTTGTTCTTCTTTTTCAAAGTTATTTTGGCTATTTTAGCCTCTTTGCATTCCTATACGTACTTTATTATTTTTTTTCCTATATGCACTTTAGAATTAGTTTGTGATTTCCTACAAAAGAGCCTTTTGGGATTTCAATTGGGATTGTGATGAATCTGTAGATCAATTTGGAGATAATGGTATTTTAGTATTAAATCTTTCATCTATGAACATGGTCTCAGTATCTATCTTAAACTTTGTTAAAACTATCAAATGCTGCTTATATATATGATATATAATAAATATCTACATAGAAAAATATATAAATTTTTATATAATTTATAGATAAACATAAATATGATATATATGATAAATATATAGCTAGCTAATATGTAGATAATATATAGATAAATTTATATGTATATATCAGCAGTGGGCATACCTACACATACACACATTGTTAAAACTACTAGACACTGTTGAAATATATAGCAAATTTTATGTTGATGTTTTTTCTTTTCTTTCCACTTTTTAAAAATGTTATTCTATTATCTTCTGGCCTCCATTTTTCTTTCTAAAGAAAAGCAGTCATCATTCTTATTGATATTCTGAATGTAACATGTATTTTTTTCTTGGGATATTTTTAGGATTTTCTTTTTATTTTTGGTTTTCATCAGTTTGACTATGATGTGCCCGGGTGTTTTTTCTTGTATTGGGGAAGACTTGATGGACCTCTGGAGGATATTTTTCAGCCCTTCTGCCCTGGCACCAACTCTCAGTGTACTACTCCCACGTACTCAGGGCAGGCTGAGTGGGGGCAGACTGTTCATGAGAACCTCGCGATTCTTTTTTTTTTTTGTACTTTAAATTTTTTATTGTTATGTTAATCCCCATACATTACATCATTAGTTTTGGATGTAGTGTTCCATGATTCATTGTTTGCGCGTAACACCCAGTGCTCCACGCAGAGCATGCCCTCCTGAATACCCATCACCGGGCTGACCCATCGCCCCACTCCCCTCCCCCCGAGAATCCTCAGTTTGTTTCTCAGAGTCCATCGTCTCTCATGGAGAACCTCGTGATTCTTTTTTTTTAAATTTTTTATTGTTATGTTAATCACCATATACTACATAATTTGTTTTGGTGTACTGTTCCATGATTCATTGTTTGCATATAACACCCAGTGCTCCATGCAGAACGTGCCCTCCTCAATACCCATCACCAGGCTAACCCATCCCCCCACCCTCCTCCCCTCCAGAAACCTCAGTTTGTTTTTCAGAGTCCATCATCTCTCCTGGTTCGTCTCCCCCTCTGACTTACTCCCCTTCATTCTTCCTCTCCTGCTATCTTCTTCTTTTTCTTTTGAACCTCGTGATTCTTAACATTATGCCCGCCCACATATAATCATTGAAGGTGTGTTTAAAAGTAGGCTGGTCTCTTCCTTCCTTTTCTATGACCCTTCCAAACTGTCCTAGAGATGAAAGCAGCATGGGACTCTTCCAGAAAGTACTTGATTCTTTCTAAAATTTAGTCAATTTAGTCGTTTTTGCCTCATGAATTCTCCGATGGGTATAAAACAAGTAAACAAAAACGGCAACAAATCCAACTATGATTTTGTAGCGTTTCTGGCTATTCTCCTTTTCAGGATAAGAAGACAGACTTGTAACTTGCTGTGTCTTACACAGAAATTAACTCATCCTCTCATTAGATGTGCATTGTCCTCAGGGTATAAGTTGTGTACCTGTCACGAGGTTACCTGAAACACACACACACACACACACACACACACACACACACACCTTTTAAATGTGTCTAAATAATGCTTTAAAACCTCAAAGTTCAACATCCATACTAAATGTGAAGGAGCTTAAACTTTCCTTAGTCTTCAAAAATGCCCTCTAGAATCTCCCATATTTGGGATGGACTTCATATAATATAAATGCTTATTGTGTGCCTACTATGTGCTGGGGACTGTCTCAGGTCCTGGAGGTACAGGATAAAAGTCCCATGGAGCTTACGTTATAATGGACTTCTAGAAAAATAAAAGGATCATGATTTAGATGGGAGAACTCCCACAATGTGCAAGTTCACCATGGTCTAACATTTGAAACAGCTATTTCAGGAGCCAAATTATTAAGGATAATTTATTCCAGATCTCTGCTGAAATAAACAATGCTTCTGAGTTCTGTACAGATGTGTAGCCAGCAGGGAGCCGCCTGATTCCATCAGTTTCTAGACATCTTTCAGCAAAGTCAGAGCTCCACATGGAAAGCTGAGTATTCAGGGCCTCTGTGCATATTCAGGCATGCCCTGGGGTCGCAGGCTAATGAAGGGATTACACTCTTCTCTGTGTGTAATTTTTTCATTGGTGACAGATTTAATGTGGATAATAGTGCTCACTTAATAAGCAATCCAGGATAATTTAACAGAAGTTATGAATGTAAGTTAAAATGAATCTTCATCTACAATTTTAAGAGTATCATGTCTATGGCAGAGAACAGTGAGTGAAGAGCTAACCTAGAAATAATAACATCCTGAATTATGTTATTGCATTCATTTCTTTTACTTAAACTTCTGAGACTATAAAAGCAGAAAAATGCATTTCATGTTTTGGGTATACTATTAATAGCTTAAGCCAAACAATTGTAACATTTACCAAAAGTATCATAAGACATGAAATCATGTTTACTCACACAACTTTAGTTTATCGATTAACAGCAGGTTCAGCAAACTTTCTCTGAAGTTCCAGATTGTGAATACTTTAGGCTTTGTACACTGTACCATCTCTACCACGACTATTCAACTCCGCTATTTCATGTTATAGCATGAAAGCAGCCATAGACAACAGGTAAATAAACGACCATGGCTGTGTTCTAATAAAACGTTATGTACAAAAACAGGCAAGGGGCTGGATTTGGCCTGTGTGCCAACCCTTGAACAGAAGAGTTGACAGCATTGGAGTTAAAGTTAGACCCTCCAGAAGAACTTCCAGGTCATGCACAAAATGTGTTGATCCATGGCTGGTTATAGGCAGAAATCAGTGGCTGTCGGGTGTGTTATGCATAAAATATGACTCTATCATACAGATATTTCCAGACCTAGATGATGGTTTTCATCTAGGTTTCATCAACCATTTATGAGTGGTTATCATATAAGTATATAATCATGCTGTGCTGGAGGGTAGTCAGGGAGATAGATTCTCAGTAGACTCTGCTGTAGTAGCTTCCCTGTGGGTGGGGCATAATTAATTAGATTAAGATCGCTTCAAAGTTATTCTAAATTATAGATGTTTTCAACATCATTCCTTCATTCAACCAGCACTGATATTGTTCACATCATGCTGGGATCTGGGGATTCAAAGATAAACAGAAAATAATATCTGCTCCCAAGGGCACGGAGTCTAGGGACAGAGAGTGATGAAAAACTAACAATTAGAGGGATTTAATAAGTTCCATGGTAAAAGAGTGAACAAGGTACTCTGACA
Organism: Zalophus californianus; assembly: GCF_009762305.2. Taxonomy (NCBI): domain Eukaryota; kingdom Metazoa; phylum Chordata; class Mammalia; order Carnivora; family Otariidae; genus Zalophus; species Zalophus californianus. The sequence continues at coordinate 60,515,418 of NC_045597.1, forward strand.
TGGGGAAATGGAAGCTCTCAACTTTTCCTGAAAATATTAAGGAAGACTGAAAAAGATGTCATTTATCTGGTCTTTAAATACTAAGTGTTTGCCAGGCAGACAAATGGAATAGACAATTTTAGACAAACAGGCAATTTCATTTCACTTTCTTCACTTTTTCTTAACTCCTTGTCATCTGGCTTCTGCCTCACAACTTAAACTATTCTGTCCTGAAGGACAGCAATCCGTTAACTGTTTCTCAGGCTGCATTTTCTCCTTGACTGTTCTGCATCATTTCACATGACTAACCACTTTCTCCCCCACTCTTTTTCAAATAGATGCCTGCTTTTGGAAGACCACTTAGCTTGAAGTATGGAAAATACTTCAGGGAGTATTGTGTTGTGTTATTCAAAGTAAGAAATGAGAGGCCCTGACCCAAGGCTTGGAGTGCTAATAGAGAGGAGTAGGTGCTAGAGTTATTAGAAACACTGACCCTAGGGCGTAGGGACTGGTTGGAAGTGGCACTGTGGGAGGTGGATAGGGTATGGCACCACCAGACTGAACTTGGTGCCTTAGAACCTTGACAGAGCAATGGACTTCTCTCTCAGAGGGGCTTTCATCCCTGAACACATTATAAAACAGATCCAAACATAATTTTGCTCATTTCTTTAAATTATTTAAAAAATTGTCTTAAAATACACGTAAGATATACCATCTTCCCTGTTTTAAGTGTACAGTTCAGTGGTATTATTATGCCACCATCATCACCATCCATGTCCAGAACTTCTCTCACCTTTTGCAAAACTGAAACTCTGTCTTCATTAAACAGTAACTCCCCATTGTCTTCTCCCCATATCCCTGACCGCCACCACCTGCATTCTATTGCCATGAATTTGATTACTTTAGGTACCTCCTATAGATGGAATCATATAGTATTTGTCTTTTGATGACCAACTTATTTCACATAGCATTGGCAGACCTCAAGGTTCATCCATGTTGCAGCGTATGTCAGAATTTCCTTTGAAAGCTGAATAATATTCCATTCTACCTATATAGCATATTTTGTTTCCTGTGTATTCATTGATGGATACTTGTGTCACGTCCACCTTTTGGCTATTTACTTACTTTTTAAAGCTTAAAATAACATTTTAAAGATGCTTATACTATTCCAAATTAAAAATACCTGCAAATGATCCATTTTTTAGGAAAAGCATAAATTTGTCATTTTTTAACTGACTCACCTAATGGAAAAAAGAGAAAGGCACCAAATATGATCTCAAGGAGCACAGATTTCTCAGTATCTTCCACCTTCTATTTAGGCTTTCTGTTATTTTCTCCACTTTTCGCTGTCTTACCTTTTATGATGTAGTTAAGAGGAGAGTGGCTATTAAATAATGCTGAGAAGAGCCAACATGCATTATGATTATTGTTTGATAGCCAGTGCTTGTTTTTTTCCACATATAAAATTTTTTTCATTTAAATTCAATTAATTAACATATAATGTATTATTGGTTTCAGAGGTAGAGTTCAGTGATTCATCAGTCTTATATGACAACCCGTGCTCGTTACGTCACGTGCCCTCCTCAGTGTCCATCACCCAGCCACCCCATGCCCCCACCCCCATCCCCTCCAGCAACCCTCAGTTTGTTTCCTATGACTAAGAGTCTCATATGGTTTGTCTTCCTCTCTGGTTTCATCTTGTTTTATTTTTTCCTCTCTTCCCCTATGATCCTCTGTTTTGTTTCTTAAATTCCACATATGAGTGAGATCATATGATGATTGTCTTTCTCTGACTTATTTCGCTTAGCATAATACCCTCTAGTTCCATCCACATCATTGCAAATGGCAAGATTTCATCTTTTTGAGGGCTGCATAATATTCCATTATATATATATATATATATATATATATATATATATATATACATACACACACACACACACACACACACTCACACACACATACACACCCCACATCTTCTTTATCCATTCAACTGTCAGTGGATATCTGGCTGTTTACATAGTTTGGCTATTGTGGACATTGCTGTTATAAACATTGGGGTGCAGGTGCCCCTTCGGATCACTACATTTGTATCTTTGGGGTAAATACCCAGTAGTGCAATTACTGGGTCATAGGATAGCTCTATTTTCAACCTCTTATTTTGTTTCCGTTGTATCTTTGCCAAATAAAGCAAAGATGCACTGCTTCTTGCATCCTAATTCTCTCATCTGGTTTTAATTTTCTTCTTCCTGAAGTATATCTGTCAGTAGTTCTTTTAGCAAGGATCTAGTAAATGTACCAGGCTTTGTTTCTTTGAAAGTCTATTTTGCCTTCACTCTTGGATGAAAATAATAAGACTATAGCTAGACATATCACAGTGAAACTTCAGGACACCAAAGACAAAGAAGTCTAGAAACTTAAGAACTTACATATAGATATTTGAAACAACATTACAAGTTAGGAGTCTTGAGGAAATTGGCTATTAAGACAGATGAAAAACCTAAATGTAAGAAAAGCAATACTATAAAAGTTTGGAAGAAAATAGAAAATAATTTCTTTATCGCCTTAGAATAGAGAAGTAATTATTATATAAAATTCAAGAACATAAACCACAAAAAAGTAATACACTCGAATATCTTAAACTTAAAAACATTCCTCCACGGGCGCCTGGGTGGCTCAGTCGTTAAGCGTCTGCCTTCAGCTCAGGTCATGATCCCGGGGTCCCGGGATAGAGTCCCACATCGGGCTCCCTGCTCAGTGGGAGGCCTGCTTCTCCCTCTTCCACTCCCCCTGCTTGTGCTCCCTCTCTCACTGTGTCTCTATCTGTCAAATAAATAAATAAAATCTTTAAAAAAAAACAAAAAAACAAAAAAAAACAATCCTCCACATAATACCATATAAAAGCAAAAAAGCAAATAAAACAAAAACAAGATTTAAAAAACCCAAAACAAACAAGCAAAAATAAAAAAGCAAGTGACACACTAGGATATTTGCATAGCACAGAGCAATTATTAGTATGTGAAGAATTCCGACAAATCAATAAGAAAAAGTGATAACCCAATAGAAAAAATGGGCAGAGAATGTGAACAGGCAGTTCACAGAAGATAAAATGTGAATAACCAATAAGCAGGTGAAAAGATGGTTAATCGCACCAGTACTCAGAGAAATTAAAACTAAAACAACATTGAAATGGTCCATGACACTCACTGGCTTTACAAAGAAAATATTTTAACCCAACAACACAGAATGTTGGTTGGGATGTGGGAGAAGAAAAACTCATAAAAATCTTTGGTTATAGAGTAAATTGCTACAATCACTTTGGAAACAATTTAATACTACCACAGGAAGTTTACTGGGGAGTGCCCTCAGGATCAACACCTGTAAGGGAATGAGGGGAGCTGAGCTGGCAAAGGGACAAGTTGAACTTCAAGTCAGCTGCAAAAGAGTCTGAGTTAATTCCATGGGGAGCTCTGGAGCTGGATCCCCCCTCAGAGTTGCCTCACACTGAGGCAAGAGTCCAGGTCTTTCGATTGGCTCTCCTTCCCCATCCAGATGCTCTCAGGGAGGAGGTGTGACTTTGGGCAAGGTATTTACCTTCAGTCAATGGAAATTCTCAGAGAGGGACTCAACCATGGCCAACACTCCCAAATCGGGGGAGTGCACCTTGTCCTGAAGGTCTGGGTGATCACATCACTGTGTCCACTACAAAGAATAAACTGAATATTAAATACATTTACAATATTGATGTAGTTTATAAACATACAAAAAAAGTATGTTATTTATCTTAAATACATACTAAAATTACAAACGACCTTGTTCATCCTCCAGTTAGGTTAACTGAGTCAATCAAGAAATGTTCCTCATAGCTTCTGCTAGTTTCTGATTGGATTTCTGTCACTTGCAACCAAAAGAACCCTGCTTAATGTAGACCACTTCATTGTGAGGTGTCTCAAGAATTTTGTGGAATTATCAGAGGAGGAATAATAAATAAAATAAAAGCATTTATTTAAAAAATGTATTTATTTGTTCATTTATTTACATCAGATAACTGGTCCGTTTTCAAAGTAATTTCACAGTACCTTGAATACATGTTATAAAGAATGACAGTATTAGAAGATTTTGCTCTTCTTTATAAAGCCATTGAGGCAGTCCTTCAGTTTCTTTATAAAGAAAAACAGATGATGCTCATGCCTAAGGAGCTCTGCCATTTGAGGGGCCACTGTATGGATGCGCTTCTTAGCCAAGGACCTCAGAGCAGGACCCTCAAACTGGCAGACAGTGAGGTGTGGGATAGAGCATTCTGGACCTGGGACTATAGGAGAACAAGAAGGCTCTCAACTTCCCCTACTCTAAGTTTCCTTATTTATAAAATGAAGATAATAATAATAATAATAATAATAATAGTAATAGTAATACCTATTCTATTCTACCTGTCTCCCAAGGTTTTAGTGAGGATCCAAAGAAACACTGTGTGAAAAATGCTTGGTAAATGGGAAACAAATATTCTGTAATAGTACAAAAAGTTTTCCATTTGTGGTCATTGGGGCAGTGTTGGTGACTTGAGATCTATTTTATCTTTTCTAAGAATATACCATGACTATTTCAGCCTTCAAGGCTTCCCTTGCCTGGAATGGCTTCTCCTCTTTCCTCCGCATAGTGAAATCCTCAGCATCTTTCAGGCACACTTTCCCCATGAAGGCGCCCTTCTTTTGAGCTTTTCTGAGTCGCTTCAGTGGAGTTTGTGGATCACTATGGCATACCGTATTTCTCTGGCCATTGCTTTGGGTATCCTTCTCCTTTGTCAGGGGCATTATTTTATACACCCTCTCCTCCCATGGTACATAACAAAAGCAGTGGACTTACAGTAGGTAAATGTTTGGTGAGTAGTGTTAAAAGATAAACTGAGGTATATTACAATTTTTAAGGGTTTAAACAAAAAACTGATTCGAATCAGGTAGTATCCAGTGTAGCAGATAGAAAAGAACTGAGAAGCCATACAAAATGAAAGACTTTTACAGCCAGAAGGGAGCAGGATAAAGGAAGTGCTACCAGGCAAAAAGGACGTTGGGTATTGCAAGATTATTTTCCTTTAGGGGAGGACAGGGGTCTATCAGACAGTCTACCTAACTAGTACTGATCAGGCAATTCCTAATTGACAGTTTCTGAGAAAGCCAGAACTGTAAGCAAATCTGAGTTTGGTGATGTGGGGCTTAGCATAAGGGACTCCATTTTGGACCTGTTGTCTTGTTTTTAACAGTAGTTTAATAATCTCTGAGGTGGCATGTACCTGCTCCCAAGAGCCCATTATGCATATCACTTCCCAATTTTGGATTTAGTGATACCAAGGTGATAGCTTGAAAATGGCAGAGCTGGGAGTATTTATACCACAGGAATTGGCAAATGCTACAAATTGTACCCGGACCTTCCCCCCCCCGCCAGCCAACTGTTAACCTTTACCAGCACACCACACACTGAGGCAAATATAAGGAAGGTCTGCAACAGGGAAGAAAACATAACTCCTAGGATGGACTCACAGCTGGCAAAGCTCCATGCAGGAGGGTGGCCTGAACCTTTAAAGAATCCCCACATTCAAATTAGATCTCCATAGTCCAAGTACTCATGGAAAGGCTGCCAAATTTTTCTACTATAATTCCAGTGATGCCCTGTTTTCATCCTGTTTCCCTGTTTTCAAGAGTATTACAACTATGATAGACATGTAAGAATGGGAGAGGTAAGGTGTTTTTATCATTACTGTCAGAGGTGTAAAAACAAAAGTTTATGTTTTTAAAAAAAAATCTTTAAAAATATATTTGAAGGGAAAATACAAAGATTTGACCAAACTGTACAATTACCTAATCAGTTATGGGGGAAAATGTGATTCCTGGGCCTTTGTATTTGAGTCTTATTATTCATGACATTAAATATGTTAGTATAAAAGAGATTTTGTTTTGAATGAAAAGAAAGTGAGAGAGGATATAATCTCCTGGATGGTACAAATGGCAGCCTAAGGAAGGAGAGCATGGTGACCAGCCTAGGCTGATCAGGAAGAGAGTAGGTTGGGGCAGCATGATCCATAACCTTTTCTATTAGTTTTTTAATCTCTTAGTGCCAATTATCCATTACATAAAGCAAGATAAAATAGAGATTTTTTTCCCCAAATTAAAGAATAGGGTTAATCTAAATCTTATGTTTCCCTTCTATGAATTAGTCCTTTTTTTCAAAGCTTTTATTTATTTGAGAGAGAGAGAGAGAGAGAGAGCATGAGTGTGGGGGAGGGGCAAAGGGAGAGGAAGAAAGAAACCACCCCCCCACCCTCCAACACCCCCCGCCCCCCGCTGAGAAGAGAGCCTGCGGTGGGTCTCCATCCCAGGACCCTGGGATCATGACCTAAGCTGAAGGCAGACACCTAACCAACTGAGCCACCCAGACACCCAAAATTAATATTTTTTAAAGACATTTTAGGAAAAGAATACTTTATGGCAAACCTCCAGCCAAATGCCTATCAAGATAATGCTTTCCACATAAGTTTAAGTCTTCAATCACCTGATTGATTATAATGTATAAATTATAGTATCATAACCTGTCACCATTAAGGGCAAATCAAGAATAAAGGCCAGCATTTTGGTCCAACCACTTCCCACTCAAAGAGTAACTTGATTATTTTCAAAATATTTGCTACAATCTCAGGCATCCATGCTGCCATGCATAGTCCCGCCCTCACCACCACCCAGGAAGCAAAGGGTGTCCCTGGATAGTGCAACATGGCACAGGGATGGTGCTCATTGCCTCCTCGCTCTTGCTCTGCTGTGTGGACACTCGGCTGCAGCTCACAGGACACTCATTTGCTCTGAGAAATCTCTCCCTATATTAAAGAACCATGAGTCAAAGAGGGGAAAGGAAATCGAGGAGATGAAAGAGAAAAGCAAGAAGGGCTAGATGAACTAGAGGGTCTGTGGTTTTGAAAGGCAGAGGCTGGATAACAGAAAATTGAAACAGAATAAAGAATTAAAAATCAAAAGCTTTGGAACAAAGTAATGAGAGAAATAAAGTTTTAAATCTGAAAAAAGACTGCCTGATTATAACAAATAACAGGAGACTGAGTCTAGAACATCCTGAAATCTCCTCGATTACAGAGAAGGAGGAACTGGACCAACGTGTTTCTCATGGTCATTTTATGTCTGTAAGGAGCATAACTGTGAACTTGTGAATGAGGAAACACAACCTTGTAGAAGGAATCAGAGGGCTCATTTGAGTTGATATGAGCCTGTACGAGTTAAATATATTCACTTTCTCTGAGGGCTCTGCATTAGTCAGTTTTCCGATTCGATGAGACCATTACAATTCCAGTTATTCTTGGGATTCTTTCACTTCATAGTGTTGGTACCAAAGCCTTACAAATGTTGTTTGTATAGAGAAATCAGTGGTGTTAAGAAAGCAATCATTCGTAAGAAAAATTCCAAAGGGAGCAGTAACGTAAAATGATGAAAATGCCAAAGATATGAAAAATAAAGACAATTGTTACAAGACGCAATAGCTCTGAATGTTTGCTTTTATGTGACAGATGTTTTTAACCAAAGCTCAACGTTGGCAGTTTGAGTACACTTATGATTTTAATTTGTGTTCTATTCCCTTTTCATATTGATGTCTACTTACAACATCTGTGAAGGCTCTGTAACCTGAATTTGACAGGGGAAAGTGAACAGACTGTTTTTGGAGTGTTTCCATTAAGTCCACATAACAGACTGTTAACAAAAATCTTAAATAGCTATTCTAATCATCAACAGCAATCTTACACAAATTAAATTAGACCCAAAGGGCCCGATTAACTTTAAAATGCCTTACAGGCATGTAACATAAATTTAACTTTTTTTTTTTTCCTTTGGAGTAGAAATAGGATTTTTCGGTGTGAGTCAGATACATAGTTAAAAAAAAAAGTTAGCATGCATGTTAGACTCATAATGACATGGAGACAGGATTTCATTTTCTTTATCAGGAAACCACACTTCTGTGCATAGAAATTCAGTTAGGCCGCAACCAAGCTCCCTGTTTATATGAAAAGTAGAGGCACTGAATGAGGTAGGAAACATGGCTTTTCTAATAAGCTCAGGAGGTTTTATTGCTAAAGAAAAGAGGCATGTATCAATCAGCATTAACGTTAAAATGGTGCCATGAGCCAAGGTAAAGCTGAACTAGAATTTCTGCAGTTCATCAACCCCCCTACCAAGAAATGGGCTCGATTCATGATTTAAAGCATAATTATACCATTAATCAAGGAAAAAACCATTTAAAAAAAAAATATCTTCCCTTCTCTGCTTTAGCCAAATCCCCAGGGGTCTGTCCAAATGCATTTCTTGAATTTTCATTTATCCCAAATCCCAGCCAGCAGGTTCCCCATCTATACATTTAATAGTCTCCATTCCTCACACACAGTGGATAACTGCTCATAGGCAGCTTCCTTCCAACTGCATGGAACATGTGATTTCTGCCCAAGTCAGTAGCCATGAATGAGAAACTTCATATTAAAGAACACGAACCGTCAGAATTACCAAAGCTATGTTTCAGATCACCTATTAGTTTGAGGAAACCATGTCCTTTCAGCTCTTAGAAGACGATCACAGACACCCTCTGTGGCAATAACCCCTGTGTTCTGGTGTCCTCAAGGTAAGCGTTTTCAGCCATTAGGTGATCCTCTCTTCTCCCCACCTCTCCAGACGCTATCCAGATGCTAGATAAGAGTCTTGAGAGATGTTCATTGCTTGCAGAATATTCATTAGGACCTTTTAGAACCTAAGTGCTTTTCAGAACCCTACCCCTCTTCCACACGTCTCAGGGGGCTTTGACCACCACCTGGATCACCAACAATGAACCTGATTAGTTCAAGTTCAAGTCAATGGTGGTCCCCCAGCCACTGTGATGAGGCCAGGTACAGCATCTGACATGATAAAGGCAACATAAAAAGGATTTGTATTGTGAGCACAAATAGAACCAGTCGTAGGAAACTAATGCTTCTCTACCTTTGGAATCCAGTTATATAAATAAATATTCTGATTGTTTATGCCTGCTTGAGTCAGGGATTTTAATTCCTTGGAGTTGAAAATACTCAACCTATTTAAGTGGTCTTCTGAGCAATTTGTACACCAATATCTCCGAAGTCTTCCTAGAATTCCTCCACCGGTCCACGAGGGCTGGGCCACAGAGACTCTAAATAGACAACTACTACCTATGGTCTCCATTCTCCAGCGCTGGAGAACTAGTTTTGAACCATGTGTGTGCTTGACTTTCTAAGACTGAGTTATTTTCCCAAGAGACTTCTTTCTCCTGCAACTGGGACTAGACTTCTTCTACTCACTCGCCGAATATGTCCAGGGATGCCCCCAAATATGCTTGTTTGGGTTCAAGTGAGCACCCCAGATACATAAATAAATGTATTTTTATATAAAGTTTGAGCTGAATTTTTTTTTAATTAAACTTAATTCCCCTCAGTTTTAGATAAAACCTAGACTGGGGAAGTGACTTGACCTGACTTGACTCAGGAAGCACCGAGGAGACACAGAGACAGGACAGAGCCCACATTTCCTGCTCTGTACTCGGTGCTCAGCTCGCTACTCTACAATATTGAGTCTTAAGCATAACCCCAATGCCTTTTCCCAGTGGCAGATGAGCAGTATGTAAGCATTATGTTGGGGATCTGACATAAAACTGCTGAGATTCTATATTTAGGAAGGCTGAATTTCTCATTTCTGCCACATTAAAACCGCTACTACTATTTTCTGAGAAATCACTCTTAGATGCAATGAAAATCTAAAGAAAAACTAACCATCAGGAAAAGTTGTAACCTCCAGGTCAAAGCTCAGCCTAAGTTGTCTGATGGATGAGAGGGCTATTCTTTTCTTCAGTGCGTTCCAAAGCAATTAAGAGTAGTCATTTCACCAAAGCAAGAATCCTAAATTTTAATATAAAAAAGAAGCAGAAAAACATGCAGACCTTTTATTTTATACCTAATGCACATGAAATATTTCATTGTGAAAACTGCTGCCAAATAAACCCTGGAAACATGGTTCTCAGTACATCCCTGCCCAACTCAAGAACATGCACTGGCTTCGGTCCCCCATCCATCCTTAATGCTAGAATTCTCCGGCCGACTTCCAAAGCGTTCTGTGACCACACACTGCTAATCAACTATTTCGCCTCATCACTTCCCGTGTCCTCTGAAACATCTGCACTATAGCCATAACCCTCCATGAACCGCGTTCTCTGATATTCATGAATAGTTCTCCCTCAGGTCTCAGCCTACATTTAGCTGACATCTGAAATGCCCTCAACTCTTCTGTGACTGTTCAAGCCCCATACATCCTCCTCAAGGACAGGCAGCCCAGCCCATAATTTGTCCTTGCCTTCAGTAGCGCTCACCCTTGATTATCAACTGTTGTGTTATGTTTTTCTAATTATTTCAAATGCGGGGGTCTTTTCTAATTTGATTGCATACTTTTTAATAATAAGCAGTGATGTCATTCTTTCCTATGTTCATTCTGCGGAGCACCTTGCACAGTATGGATTTCAAATGCTCCTCTACAAATGCTTGTTGACAGGTGGTTAGAAATAACCTGGCAGACACATGAAGTTGCACCTTACCCTGCATCACTCATTCCCAGAGTCCTGCTCGCCACTGGTTCTTCGGGCTATGACAGCTTCTCATTAGTATAGGTTCTTGTGAGGACTGAGGACCAAACTTTCTTCTTCTCTTCCTCAGTGTCCTTCCTGCCTTGCAGTAGATTCTGAGATCCGTTAAGATCTTCTTATCTGTAGAGTTCACAGATCGAATCTCAAATTTCAAAGGATATCTATGACATTGATAATCCTTCCTAGCTCCAAGTAGGCTAGGATCTCAGCTGTTTCAGCAAAGCTCTTATTCTCCAAATCCCTAGGCAATCTTGAATGTCTTAGAGAGATACACAGTTATTTCTAGTGTTTAATCTAAATCTCTTTGGCTGAACTCAAGTCCGTTCCCTTTATCACAACCCTAAGTGGAAAAAGGGACCAGGGCTTTCTTTCCTGAAGAACCATGTCCACACCACATAACTGATTTTTAAAAACGTTGTTTACCAGCCTGTCTTCTTTACAAATTGAGGATGTGGTATTGTGTTTTATATCTGGTCTCTGTTTTAAAGTAAATAGCCGTCTATACTACTGACTATAATAAGGCAAGTCCTTTAAATTTTCAAGCATTCAGAAAGTACAGAGAAATTTTGTCACATTTGCTTTAAATATTTTATTTTAAAAAATAAGATATTAAGGATATAATTGATGCCCCTTTTACTACTGCCTGTTCTCTCTCCAGAAGGGTAAGGACTATCCTGAAGCTAAGCGCATATTCTTCCTGTTCAGTTTTTAGGTCACACATATATATGTATATCCCATATACATATATCATATACACATGTCATATACATATATGTATTATGGGATACAATAGGCACCATGTTTGAGTGTTCATATTCTTTAAATCACAGTGTATGTATCACTCTGAAATTTACTTACATGTAAGAATGTGTTCTTAAGATTTCTCCAAGTTGGCAATATGGTTTTCCCTTGTATGACAATGATATAATTTATTTACTCATTCTTCTATTGATGGACATTTAAAACATGTCCTATTTTCCTCTATTACAACTATATATTTAACATATATGTATGGATCAGAATGTGCACATATTTGAGAGTTTCTCTAAGATATAATACAAGTGGAAATATTGTATTATAGAATATGCACATCTTGAATTTTACCAGATAATAAAATTTGCTCTCCAAATTGCCTATAGAAAGTCACACTTCCAGTAGAAGCTTTTGAGGTTTTCACCACTTAATACTATTTGTGTTTTAAAATTTTCCCAATAACGTGTAAACTTGGTGTCTTATTTGTCTTTTCTCTGGTTGTTTATGAGGGTAAGTGTATTTTCTTGTCTGTTGGTCATTCGGGTTCCCTCTTCTGTTAATTATTTGTTTGTGGCATTTACCCAACTGTCTGTTTTGTCATTCTTATTGATATGCAGTCTTTAAAATATATACATTCTGTTTTTCTAATCCTTTGTCAGTTACAGACATGACAAATATCTTTTCCCAGCTGGTGGATTGTCTTTTAACATTAAGTGTCATATTTTACAGGTTTTTAAAAACTGTTTAATGTAGTCAAATTCATCAATCTTTTTTTTTTTAGAGCTTTCGATTTTTGCATTTCATCTTATGTTCATAAAAGTTTCTTCCTAACAATGAAGAACAAGAACACTTATCCCACCTCAAAATCAGGTGGTATGAGAGAGAAAACTCTGGAGGGCTTCCAGGAAAGCGCTTTCCTTGGGTGAACCAAGTTTGCTTTAGAGCAAGAAGGGGAAGCAAATGTTCAGAGAAGAGATTGTGATATAAAGGATTCAGGGGGTGACCACGGGGAGTTCCAGTGGGCATACTGGAAGGTTCAGGAGTTAGGGAGGGGCAGGAGACGGAGACAAACTCTGTATGCACTTTCCTATCAGGACTCATATACCTCAGTGATTCTTGAATATACTCAGCCATTATTTCTCCAAATCTTGCTTCTCTCCCATTCCCTGCAATCTTTTCCAGAACTCTTGCAGGAGCCTCTCAATCTAGACACCATGTTTACCAGCTGCCCTTTCCTATTTCCACCACCTTGTATGTGTGCTTTCTTGGTTCTTTCCTCATTACTGCCTTCAAATCCACCACTTCTCTACTTGACTGTGTCCAACCTCGAAGTCATTCTACTTCATGCATTTATTTCGATGCCTGTTTTTTTTTTATTTTGAGGAATCTAAATGGATTATACACACACACACACACACACACACACACACACACACACACACACACACACTTGTTCTCAATTTCCATCAGTTTTTATTTTATGATTTCTTGTCTTTTTTTATGAGGATGTTCCTTTATCTTTTGGGGACTCTGAAACATTTATTTCAATATCAGTTTCAGATTGCTCTGTTATTTTCACATCATCTTGAGAAAATTCATGTTCCTCTTGTAGGTTCCGTGCGCCATGCTTTGCACAATAACAGTCCTCTTCTTGTTGTGCTTTGGAATTCTAGATTGCAGGCTCATCTTGAAGGGCTGTTTTTTGTTTGTCCTGCTCCTCCCTGCCTCCAGCTCTACTGGTGCCCTTTTATCTAGCAATTTTGTGATTGCCTCCACCCAGCTCCCAACTCAGAGCAGAGTCTAACTATCTGTAGCTCAGGGCTCCCACCCTTGGTCATGTTGGAGAGCTCCCAGACCCAGTCACCTAGTCACAGAGGGCCTTGCAAAGGTCCTGGCTACAGGGTTATGTCTGTGTTTTCCCTCATCCCATTATCCCTCTTTCTATCCCTACCTCACTTCCTGATTTGAAATAATGAGACCGCACTGACCCCGTCTCACATAGTGCACCTTTAGTCCTTGTACCCAACGCAGCGGAACTCCCAGCTGCCTCTGCCTGCCTCTGGGCTACGAGCCTGTAGGCCTGCAAAACTAGTCCCAACTTACTGTTCGGAGCTTCCTCTCTAAAGGTAGTCCATAGGGATGCCTATCTGGCTTTACAACATGATCTATGCCTTTTCGATTTTTATATCATATCTACAGTGTTTTTTTTTCTTTTTTAAAGATTTTATTTATTTGAGAGAGAGAGAATGAGAGATAGAGAGCACGAGAGGGAAGAGGGTCAGAGGGAGAAGCAGACTCCCCGCTGAGCAGGGAGCCCGACGTGGGACTCGATCCTGGGACTCCAGGATCATGACCTGAGCCGAAGGCAGTCGCCTAACCAACTGAGCCACCCAGGCGCCCCTATCATATCTACAGTGTTGTTTGGACTAGTGTAGGTGGGGACTTGAAGTGTGAACCAACTGTGCAATCTTGAGCTGACATGTTTCTGATCTAAATAGCCCAGTGCGGGGGGGGGGGGGGGGGGGGGGGGCGCGGGAATCTAAAGCACAAATGGAAAGAATGGCCTCACTTAGGCTTAACAAACTGAGGGTTGCTGGAGTGGCTGGGTGATAGACATTGGGGAGGTTATGTGCTATGGTGAGCGCTGTGAATTGTGCAAGACTGTTGAATCACAGATCTGTACCTCTGAAACAAATAATGCAATATATGTTAAGAAAAAAAAAAGAAGATAGCAGGAGGGGAAGAATGAAGGGGAGTAAGTCGGAGGGTGAGACGAACCATGAGAAACGATGGACTCTGAAAAACAAACTGAGGGTTCTAGAGGGGAGGGTGTGGGGGGATGGGTTAGCCTGGTGATGGGTATTAAAGAGGGCACGTCCTGCGTGGAGCACTGGGTGTTATGTACAAACAGTAAATCATGGAACACTACATCAAAAACTAATGATGTAATGTATGGTGATTAACATAACAATAAAAAATTTTAAAGAAAAAATTAATTTAATAATTAGTAGGAACTTGGGCATGAAGATGAGACTCAAGGAAAAGTGGCTTCATTAAGACATTCTGAGAATTTGTGGAACATCTACAAATTCTTGATTTGTGAGAAATTGTTTTGTACTTTGTACTTTAAAGTTTCAAAATCTTTGGATAAAGTTATCTTTATAAGCCAAAGTGAATCATAATTAATAATCACTAATGATTTTTCCTTTTATAATTATCCTAAAGCAATTGTTCTGTGTTTTAGACTTCAAAAAACTTACTTATTTATCTATTAACAAGCATTTACTGAGCATCAATTATATACTAAGCTCTTGTTATGAGTAAATAGGACAAGATAAATAGAGTCCTTGTCCCCATGGAGCTTACAGACATTAAATAAATATGTAATCACAGGGGGAAGCTTTAACTACACCTGTGATAAGTGCTCTCCAGTGCCCTTTTTCCTATTCTCACAGAATGTGGCTCCTTTCCCTTCAGGGTTTCATTGAAAATGTCATATCCATTGACAATCCTTTCCCCACCTGCTGTTATTCTCTGGTTTGGTTCAGAGCCCAGATTTGAGAAGCTTATCACAACTTACTATTATTTTGATTATTTATTTTAAAAAGTCTGTCATCCTAACTAGACTATAAACTCCATGAGGACAGAGGGCCCATTTTATCTTGGTCTATTGCCTTTACTGTCACTCACTAGCACGATGCCTGGCTCATAGTGGGAATTCAACAAATACTCGCTGAATGAATGAGTACGTGAATCAATAAGAGAAAGAGACCTAAGAAATGAGTAAGCTTTGGCCAGAGAAATGGAGGATGTGGGAGGAGTATCGGGTGGGGACGGAGGGAACTTTCCTGACAGAGAGAGCAACTGCATCAGCTCTTTGAGGGTGGAAGGAGTGTGGCATGTTGCAGGAATATAAAGAAGACCAAGGAGGCTGGGGTTACATGGAGGAAGTAATGGGTAGGGGTCAGCTCGTCTTGGCTTTAAATATCAAACTGAGGACTTTAAATTTTTATTTGAAAGGTCATCGGAAACTTGGTGGGGTTTAAGTGGGGAAGTGACTTGCTCAGCTTTTCTTTGTAAAACTGTTCTATCCAATATGGCAGCCATTAGTCTCACGTGGCTATTTAGATTTAGATGAATTAGAAATAAACAAAATTAAAACTTCATCTTCTCAGTCATACAGTCCACATTGCAAGTGCTCAAAAGTCACAAGCAGTTAGTGGTTATCTTAACAGAAAACACAGATATAGAACATTTCCATCATTGCAGAATGATTCATTGGATAACACTGTTGAAAAAATTGGACACTGCTGTGTGGTAAGTGGTTCAGAGGGGATGATTCCAGTGTACTGTAAAACTTTAACCTAAAGACCTAAATGTGAGATGTGAAACCATAAAACCAAAAGAAAACATAGGCAGTAATCTCTTGGACATTGGCCTCAGCAACATATTTATGTGTACATCTCCTTGGGCAAGGGAAACAAAAGCAAAAATAAACTGTTGGGACTACACCAAAATAAAAGGCTTTTTTTTTCTTTGGTATAAAAAAAGAAAACAACAAAACACAAAAAGAAAAAGGCAACCTACTGAATGAGAGAAATATTTGCAAATATCCAATTGCAAGTATCCAATAGGGGGTTAATATCCAAAATATATAAAGAACCTATACAATTCAACACCCCTCCCAAAAAATAATAATTCAATTAAAACTGGGCATAGAACATGAATAGACATTTTTCCAAAGAAGACATACAGATGGCCACAGACCAATGAAAAGATGCTCAAATTCACTAATCATCGGGAAAATGCAAAACAACACAATAATGAGATATCACCTCACATCAGTCAGGATGGCTAGTATCAAAAAGACCAGAAATAACAAGGATTAGTGAGGATGTGGAGAAAAGGGAACCCTTGTGCACTGTTGGTGGGAATGTAAATTGGTGTAACTACTATGGAAAATAGTATGGTTCCTCAAAAAATTAAAAATGAAAATACTATATGATCCAATAATTCCACTACTGGATATTCACTCAAAAGAAAACAACAACACTAATTTGCAAGGATTTATGCACCCCTATGTTTATTATGGCATCATTTACAATAACTAAGATATGGTAGGACCCAAGTGTCCTTTGATAGATGAATGGATAAAGAAGAGGTGGTTTGTGTGTATACATATATACATAATGGAATATTACTCAGCCATAAGAAAATGAAATCCTGCCGTTTGTGACATGAATGGCCCTAGATGGCATTATGCTTAGTGAAATAATTCAGACAGAGAAAGACAAATATCATATGATTTCACTTATATGTAGAATCTAATAAACAAAATAAATGAAAAAACAAACCAAAAAGAAACAGACTCTTAAATATACAAGAGAAACTGGTGGTTGCCAGAGAGGAAGTGGATGGGAGGATGTATGAAATAGGTGAAGGGGATTAAGAGTTACAGACTCCTGGGCGCCTCGGTGGCTCAGTCATTAAGCTTCTGCCTTAGGCCCTGGGATGGAGCCCCCTCCAACACACACGGGCACTGGGCTCCCTGCTCAGCGGGAAGCCTCCTTCTCCCTCTCCCACTCCCCCTGCTTGTGTTCCCTCTCTCTCTCTCTTTCTCTTTCTGTCAAATAAAATCTTAAAAAAAAAAAACGTTACAAACTTCCACTTGTAAAATAAATAAGTCACAAACAAATAGACTTGAACATATCCAGTGGCAAATCTAAGAACTTTTTGCAGGAGAAAAAATATTTAAAACTATAATCTCGTTGAAAGCAAATTTTGAGTTCTGAAAGAGCAATTTAACAGGCCAGAAAAGTACCAGTGCTTATATGTTCATAAAACAAGCTGCTCTTAAACATTTTGAGAAACTGTCAAAACATTTTGAGAGACAGTTCTAAAATTTGTATTATCTAAAAAAAATATATATATACACACACACACATAAAGATTGGTCTGGAGATAATGAACAAATATCTATTAGCAAATTTACTAATTAGGGTTACATCTATGCTTTTTTGGAAACATTAACCATGTGTTTTTTGAAGAAAAATCTCTTTAGCCAACTACCATAAATATTGGCTGCCTGTCAGAGATGATGTACCCAAATCTCACATGTTTTACATTTCCTAAAAGCAATCCAACCCACACAGTATTTTTATATAATGACAGCTGCCATGAAAGCAGAAAATCTTATAAATACATTGGATTTTGATTAATGAGCTAATGGTGGTTCCCTGTTTAAAGTCATTAGGCCCTAGGTGGTGTTTGGCCAAAGCAGGCTCAGCGTTAATGACCTTGATTACGTCATCCATGTGTTAGGGAGGAGTCAAAAGGATCACATTACTGATGGCAATGTTCTTTCAACTGCAGATAAGTAGTATTGCATGGAAGTCTTGGTTTGTGAAAACCTTTAGTTGTGTGTGCCTTTTGTATGAATGCCGGGTCATGCTGTAAAATGTATTTCTTCCTGTGGATTACAGTGAAAATATTCTGAGCAACACTGGGCTTCTTTCAGATTTGTAGCTGCAAGGACTCTTGGTTGTCCTACCATTTTCCCTTGGCCACCTGTTGATCAAAGTCCTTTTCTGATGCATTTTTGCACCCTCTTAGCACTCGCTGGTCAGCCCTCTTAGGGATCCTATTCATCCCCCTTCAGTGGCGGGCAAGATCCTCACTTTTCTAACCTCACCGCTTACTACCTCCCCCAAGCCCCGCTTACTCCACTTACGGCACACGGTCTCTTCTGCTGTCCTTGAATGTGCCATGGGAGGGGCAGCGTGGGCCTTCCCATTAGCTGTTCCCTGTGCCTGGAACACCCTTCCCTTGGATATGTACCTGCCTAATTGCCTTTCTTCCTTCAAGTCTTAGCTCAAATGTTACCTTCTTCAGGAGGCCCGCTCTGACTTCTTGATTGACAATTGCAGGCCCCCTCATCCTCACAACCCCCCTTTCCCTGCTGTATTTCTTTCCTCCATAGTGCTAACCCTCCTCGGTTGTACTACAGAATTTATTTGCTATGTGTATTATTTGTCTGTTTCCCTCTACTCGATGTAAGCTCCAGGAAGGCAGGTATTGTTGTCGGTTTTGTTTACCGATAGAGCCCAAACAACCAGGACAGTGTCTGGCACAGAGTAGATGTCAATAAATACTGTAGATTAATTTAGATTGGGCCCACATCAAGAGGGAGAGAGACCAAGCCCTCAGATTCAAAACCAGGAGATTGTTACTGCATTCGTAGGCTATTTCCTGCCTTTTATCAGAAGCTTCTCTTTTTAGAAAGCAGGCATTCTAACTTATGCTTTCTCCTTACAAGGCCCAGTCGTCCTCTGGCTCTACAAGCCATTAGACCAAGAGCCTCCAACTCACTTTTAGGAATCCATCCCAGAGGATTGTAGCACAAGTTAAGAAATGAGCCTCTGGTTACAATTTATAGACTTAATAGAGCTAATCTAGGTAAAATCATCAAAACATGCACCTCTGCTGAGCTCACTTATTTATCCAACATGGAAAATGAAATCGTAAAGGAGGTCAGAAAATAAATTACAGGATCATTTGGTTTACAACATAAAACTTCGGGAGAAGAGTAATAGGATCAATGTGATGGGCCCTGAAATTTTATTTCGGGAGCCACCCAGTTTAGGGAATAAAAGTCCCTGGTGGAGTTGGCTCTGCCACCCAGGCAGGAGGGTTATGTATCTGGTACATTTCATTTATTTCTCACTTCAAACTTTCCAACATAGAAGCAGGGACTACTACTCCTGGCACCTAAGGAAATCAACAATGCCTTTCTGTACTTATTCCAAAAAAGGTACCTGGATCTAGTTTGTGTTACGAGGATCATAAACGAAGTAGTTCAAGTTTTTTAAAAGCTAGAAGATTGTGAAATAAATAATTCCGGGAAGAAACCATAGAAATATCACTTTTGGGTTGTACGTGATTGCACTAGGGATGCCATTTATAAGATGACTCACAGAAGATATATTTGATGTTAGAAATCACAAAAGGAAGGGACAGCAAATAGACTGACGTCATAGAAATAAGCACAAAACCCCGAAACAAATATAACAAAAAACTTCACAAAAGGGAGGACTAAAAATTTGGCCACTTCTTTTAATCATTATCTTAAGCTGTGCTTCTTTATATAGCATACTGTTACAATTATGTGAGAAGCTGAAAGCATTATCATTTTTCTTTTGTCCCCAAAGTTATACCTCCTTCATCCCAATCCATACTGATATTTGAGCAATTTGAACATAAATTCAGCTGTAAAGCTCTCTTCTGTCTTGGTGTTTATCTCGGAAGCCAGAAGCACTGCACCATACCTTGTTCATACTTCTTTTTTTTTTTTTTTTAGATTTTATTTATTTATTTGAGAGAGAGTGCGTGTGAGCATGAGTGGGGGCAGAGGCAGAGGGAAAGGAAGAAGGAGAAGCCGACTCCCCACTGAGCAGAGAGCCCAATGCAGGCTGGGGCTTGATCCCAGGACCCTGAGCCTAAAGCAGAGGCTTACCTGATTGAGCCACCCAGGCGCCCCCTTGTTCATACTTCTTAATATTGTTTTTATTTTAAGCTACATTTTAAATAAATGGAAACATGTCTCGATGGCTCCCACCTACAAGAAAGATGACAGAATCTGTTTCATTATAGGCTTGTCACATTTTAGTCAATTTAGTCACAGTTTAGTCAATATTGCCAAAGCTGTGGAATAAAAACGGCAGTCTTGGGGCACCTGGGTGGCTCAGTCCTTAAGCGTCTGCCTTAGGCTCAGGTCATGATCCCAGCATTCTGGGATCAAGCACTGCCTCCCCCGCTCCGCACCACACCAGGCTCCCTGCTTGGCAGGAAGACTGCTTCTCCCTCTCCCGCTCCCCCTGCTTGTGTTCCCTCTCTCGCTGTGTCTCTCTCTGTCAAATAAATAAATAAAATCTTAGAAAAAAAAAACTGCCGTCTTTAAGTTTAGGGCAGTTCTTTCACAGTTTAAGTCAATGTTAATTTTTTTTTAAATCTCTTTGTTTTTTTCCCAACTGCAGAACAAGGGGTACTTATTTGGCTACACCTTCTTTACCTCTGGCATGATCTTGATAAGAAATACATGGGATTCATTTGTTCTGTCTAGAAGTTTTGATAGGCTTTTTTTTTAAGTGCATTTAATATTTATGCTAAAAAATAAAAAAGTATAAGCACTTTTAAAAGACAATTGTTTTATTAATTTTATTAAGCTCTTAAAGAATTAGGGGTATTCATGAACTAGCAACATTCATTTGTTCTGTCTAGAGACTTTGATGAATTTTTTTAAATAGTGTGCTTCATGTTTATGCTAAAAATAGAGAAATGATAAGCACCTTTAAAGGACAGTCCTTTCATTAGATTCTTAAAGAATTAAGGATATTTCATGGACTATGAAGAAGAGTCTTAAGATCTCAGAAATGTTACATAGTCAACGTAAGTAGAACAATTTATGTGAAATTAAATATTCTGTAGAAGATGCAGAAGTTCCTCTTTAAATAACCAATATTATTAATATTTGCTGTTGAGCAAAACGTTGGGTGGAAGTCACATTACCAGGAAAAATTGTTAATCTTTTGCAATGCATTAGCCATATTTAGCAGTTGCAGTTCCTACTCTCAGATCGTTTGACAGGGTGAGTTAATAAAATATCTCTACTATTTGAAGAGTATTTTACTTGTAGGCAGAGAGCAGCAGAAATGTTCTGCTTTGATGTTATCTGTGAATATGTATCCGTAAGCCTCTTAATTGTGAGACCGTTGGTAAAAGAAAGCAGGACCAAAAAGGAACCAGAATATTATTGTTTAAACAGATAGAAGGAAGCACAGAGTAAAATGAAACTAGAAATTAATAATATTTCTATCATCAAATTGAAATATTAACCAAAATAATTAAAGAACAAAGGGTTAGACTTTAGTCACCAGTCTTTTTTTCATTCGTCTTAGTCGTGGTCATACTTTCTATATGAGTGTGTATCTTGCTTTTGAAAATAAATGTAGTAATGAAAAATAGCCAACATTTTAGCATTTCTCAATTAATTGACTTGCTAGGTAATTCATCGCTTAAAAAAACACGTTTCAAAAGCACTGCACTATAGAAAATATTAATAGCATATATAAAAGCAAATTAAGTGAATAGGACATCAAGTTATTAAAATTTTCTGAAGTGTATGGTGATTGCTCAGGCTTTCATGCAGCAAAATATGTAATCATATGATTATCTAACTCATTTGATCCTGGTAGCCTAACTCTACAGATATTTCAGGCACAAAAGTAGATTTTGGAGCTTGCGTTGCCTGAATTTTCTTGCTACCTTGATTTTATGTAAATATATGTAATGTTTATAACTGTATACACACACACAGACTGAAATGTGTAAACACGGTGTCAATAGGCTTCAGCAAAAGACTACCGGGAACACACTGATAGCTGAACAAGTTCGGTTTGTTACTTGTTGCAGGGAGGGTGAAAACACGCTATGGAAACTCACGGGTCTTAGTAAGAGGGTGTTAGAAGGAAGCTTTGGAGTTTGGGTTTTGGTTGGGTGACTTGTGGGAGAGTCTAAGGAAACAGGAATTGTCTCCAGACTGGGTGCTGTTGGAAAGTGGGGCAGTTCCGGGATTGGGTATCTCAATGAATCTTATCTACAGGAAGGGGAAGCTGGAATGAGGAGAAAGCAAGCCAGAAATAGTAAAGAAGTAGCAGTCACTCGTTTTGGCTGAGAGGGGAGGTGTGCGGCATTTTGTGGATGCCACAGTGGCCCATTTTTGTCTGCGCTTTGCCAAAATCACGAAGTGGCCTGGCATTGTGTCATTTTATTCTGGTCTCAGGGCAGCCTTGTGTGAGGCTGGTATTCTGGGAAATTGTTTATGTCTCCTGGGAGAGTCACATGGTCCAGCTGTGAGCCCCAGCTTCTCCATGTCAGGGGTTGCTCTTCTTCCTTTCCTTGTAGCTTCAGTTATTCTTGATGTAGGAAAGACGTTAGGGTTCGAAGCCAGTGGCCAAGAAAGAATTTTTGAGACGTCTTTGGTGCAAAAAGGTGCATGGGGACAGGACCCGTGGGCAAAAAGAGCTGCACTGGGGTCAGGAGGAGCGGCCGGATGTCTACTTTCAAGTTGGGAGAGGGTTAGGGATAGCATAAGTTTCTAAGGAATTTTGGAAGTAAGGTTTCCAGGACCTTGAGGGGACTAGCTATTGTTAGGAAAAGGCCATTTTTACCACCTAATAAAACCTTAGTCATGAGACCCTTGAGATGTATATCGGTGGGCCACATACTTAGGGGGTGATTGCCAACACATCTCTTGGGGTGTACGGACAAAGGAAATTTCTAAAGGAATTTTTATATGTTAAAGTAGACTTACAGGATCCTGGGGGTGGAGGCTTGGGGGGAGGGGAGTTGGACTAGAATTGCCTTTTGCCCTTAGCGAAGTATTAACAGGGAGGCAGTTGAGTCCCTAGGGGAACGTCACTCTTCCTGTTTCAAGGACTTGTCAGTGGGCTCTAGGAAATCTAATAATTTTTCTTCTGCCTTGGTTTCGCACATTCTTATTCCAGAACTGGCAGATCTCACTGGTTTATGTGTGCCCACGGCCCCTTTGCAACAAGCACAATCCACTTTTAGGCTGGGTAGGTCAAGAGAGTGAACATAAAGGAAATACTCTCCCCAGAAAGGACGGTTCACTAGTACTCTTTGGTCCCCTTTCTAAACAACTGGCTCTTGTGAGATCTGATCCTTTACCCCCTCCCTGGCTTATGCCTGATCTTGCCTTTCCTGGTGTCACTAAGATGAACATTTGGCAACAAGACAAAAACAAGGCAACAATCTTTTCTTATGATAAAAGTGATGATAAATGCAATTTTGCATTTGCATTTTGTTTTGAAAAAAGCATCCTCATAAGTTTTTAATAATCCCTGAGAGAGAAAAATCCTTTCTCTACCCTTAGTTAGAACTTTTCCTGCTCTGGCCACCACTAAGCATTGCTAAAGGTCCTTTGACTCTGAACTTATTTTTTTCCCCCAGTCCCTTTCTTTTTTTTTCTTTTTTAAACGAGAAAACGAACATCTCTTGCTTCTGGCATTTAGAAGAGCTTCTATGACTCTTCACTCAATTCTCTACTTGCTGTTTCTTGTTCTTTGGAGAATGACCTGCTTGTCTCTTTGCATGTTAGCGTGACTAGTATAAAAATTAATTTGTGGAATATTTTATGGTATACAGGGTGTAATCCATTTGTTCTTATTTATCAAACTTAAGAATACCACAAGTCATACTGTGCCATAACTGCCTATCTACCCACATGTTTATTCAGAAGATCCATGCTAAGCTCATGCTGTGCTGGTAAGCTTCGCCCTAGGCTTGGACACCAGGGAAGGAGGGAGGGAAGATGAAGAGCTCCTTCTGGGTTGGTATTCCTGCTCAGCCACTTCTTGATTGGGCATTTTGGGCAATTAGTTGATCTCTCTAAACTTTACATTCTTCCTCTGTAACATGCGGGGATCACACTAATACTTCCCCTTAAGGCTGTGGAGGATGGAAAGAGATTATCTGAGTTAAGTGTTTAGCACAGTGCTGTCACAGTTAGTACTGAGAGAGAGCCATTGTTATTTTTTGAGGATAAAGTGGTGAATTACTAGATGCTTCCTTCCTCAAGGAACTGAAGGAGGATTAGGCTCCACTACCTAGTGACATAACTGGGAAGACTGGAGGCATCTCACTCATTCTTGGGGAAGTGTTGGGGGGCAGCCGGAGAAGTGCTGTAGAGAAGGAATTGTCTAAGACCTGGTGGATGAGTAAGTTCTTTTCCTTTTTTTTTTTTTTTAAGGTTTTATTTCTTTATTTTGACAGAGAGAGAGAGACAGCGAGAGGGAACACAAGCAGGGGGAGTGGGAGAGGGAGAAGCCGGCTTCCCGCCGAGCAGGGAGCCCGATGCGGGGCTCGATGCGGGGCTCCATCCCAGGACTCTGGGATCATGACCTGAGCCGAAGGCAGACGCTTTAACGACTGAGCCACCCAGGCGCCCCTGGTGGATGAGTAAGAGTTGGCCAACCGGTGGTGGAGGGTGAGAGAGAGAGAAGGTGAAGGAATGAGGCTAGTGGGGGGGGCAGGGGAGCCCTGGATTTGGGAACCGTCGTCAAGCGCTAGATGTGACAAGGGCAGGTCCTCATGGCCAGACAGTGGAGAGGGTGGGAGGCAGTGGGAAGTGTGGCTGGAGGGGCAAGTGAGGACCAGATCACAAGGTCCCTGTGTTCCAAGCTTAATACCTTGGATTTTATTTACCCTGAGGACAAGTTGTTTTCCTATATCACCACTGGTATGCCTTCCAAGAAGGTACCTAAATAAATTTTTTTAAGTGAATAAAGGAAATTTTTTAGAAATGTTTGTTGCAACACATTAAAAAAAAGTTTTTGTCCCTGGACCTAAATGTCAGAGAATTAATTATACTCTCATTCACAAGACACAGTTGACAGTTGCCCATGTGTACCCTGGTCCCTCTCTTGATTTTTCTTGCCCCCTCATTCCTTATCTGTCCTTTATCCCATTCCCCTCCATTTTGAAGACCATTCCTTATGTGTTTGATACATGGTCTTAAAGCTGCATGTATCCTTATAAAAGATACAGTGATGGGGCGCCTGGGTGGCTCAGATGGTTAAGTGTCTGCCTTCGGCTCAGGTCATGATCCCAGGGTCCTGGGATGGAGCCCCGCATCAGGCTGCCTGCTCTGCGGGAGCCCTGCTTCTCCCTCTCCCTCTACTGTTCCCCTTGCTTATGCTCTCTTGCTCTCTCTGTCAGATGAATAAATAAAATCTTTAAAACAAAAGATACAGTGTTGTTTTATGTGTGTTTTTAATTTATCTACTTGGTATTCTGCTGTAAATCTAGTCCTGCATCTAACTTTTTTTTCCTCTTGATATGAAGCATCCATGTTGCTATGTGTACATCTAGTTCCTTTCTTTGAACTTCAGCCAAGTCCATGGACAGTATGCATTGAAGCATTATTTATAATAACAGTTTGAAATAACCTAAAGATTGCACACTAGGGAATGGTTAAGTAACCTTGGTACATTAGCGGTGTGAAATAATGTCTCCATTAACAATATTCTGGATGCCATGGAAAACATGTTTATACAATGTTAAGGGAGAAAAGCAGACAAAATTGTCTTTACTCTGTGAAAACAACCACATAACAAATACATATTCATACAGCCAACGGCTGGAAAGGATCAGAGAAGAATGAAAACAACTCTGCATGTCAGAGCGAGGGAACTGTGGGTAACGTTTCTCTTGTAGCTGTTAGTAATGATTATGGTGTGCCTAGGGATTTAGCTTACACACCATAACTTTTCCCATGGTATATTCTGGGGGTAGGAAAGAGATCAGAGAAATACTAATCTGTTGCCTGTTCCAGCGTTGGCACCCGGATGTCCCTCCTCAGCCAGAGAGGTGTGCTCTGCAGTCGACTTCAACTGCATTTGCCACCCCCCATGGGAAATGGAATTGAAATTAAAACCCTTTTCAGAAGGCCGAGATCTAGCACTGCCAGATTTAACTCTCTTCAAGAAAAGTGAAGTGCATTAAAAGTTATGTAATATTATTCTTCCACTTGTGCAAAAAAGTAAGACATGGACTTGTATGTGCATGGAAAAATTTTGGAAGAACAGAAGAGAAACTGTTAACAGTAACCGCCCCTGGGGAGGAGGATTGGGGATCTGGGGGAGGAGGGAGACCTATTTTTCTTTAAAGTATGAGAGACGCATTTATTATCTTCCTTTTAAAAACCTTGTATCAGGCACCACTTTTTCAAACAAAATTTTATTTTTCAAAGTTTAAATCCCCAAATTTCATGGCTCTTTCTAAACATCGCTTTTCAAATGTAATTTTTCACTCATTACTAAGAATCTTCCAAAATAACAAATTCGTATTTTGAGCCTCAAATTGTACACTTCTGTTTAGTGGTGAGGGCTAAACCCGATTTGAGGACTGATGACAATGCGTTACGACATTAATTCCAACGCAGAACGCAACTGATGAGCAAGATACACTGACAAGAGTGACAGCAGGCTCAGGATCGGAGAGCTGTTGCCCTAAACATGGACCTGCCGCAGTCTCTTCCTCCCTGCTGGGTGTGCGCGAATCCTCCAGCGCTCCAGGGGTGGCGGTTCCTCGGTTCTGGGGCTCCGCTCCCCGGGGACCCGGCCTCCCCCGCTCTCGCACCTGGGAACCTCCTGGCCGGCCGCGCCACCACGCCGCGGGCCGGAGGCGACCCCTCCCGCCTCCGCGTCCCAGGGTGGCCGCCCCGCGCGCCGCGTCACTCGGCGCCCTCGGTGAGCACCTACCAACTGGCCGCGCCGCGGAGGGGAGAGAGGCCGCGACCCTTCCCCTGCCTGCGGGCGACGCGCCACCACTCGGGCCGCCTCGGCCTGACGCTAAATTTAAAAACTTAACAGGCGCGGGTGGCTGGCTCCGGAAACGAAAGTAAATTCGTCCCCGCGGGCCGCCTCCCGGGCTCTGCCGGCGCCTCGGCGCGCCGCGCTACCCGGAATAGACCTTTCTCCCGCCATTTTCCTCCGGCTCCTAGCAGGCCCCGCGCCCCGCGGGTGAGGCCTGCTGCCGCCGTGCCTGGAGGCGTCGGGCTCGCGCCCCGCGGAGAACGCAGGCGGCATGGACTGCGGGAACGGGGCTCGCGCCCGGCAACATGTATTCCTGCTTCCAGGTAAACACGCCCGCCCCGGGCGGCGGCGCGCCTCGCCCGGCCTCCAGCCCGCCCGGCCTCCTGCTCGCCCCGCCCGGCCCGAGAGCGCGCGGAGCGGCCGACGAGGACGGCGCGCGGCCGGACTTCCACCTGGAGCGGCGGGGCGCGCCCCCCGTCGGCCCTCGGCGCCCGCGGCCCGACGCGCGCACCCCAGCGGGTCGAGCTAGCCCCGCGGAGCCACGCGCCGTGGGCAGTGGTGGTGCGCGCCCTTCGGACCCGGGTCCGGGACTGGATTCCCTTCCCAAAGCGTTTCGCCTCATCTTGGTCGCTGGTTACAGCTAGCTGCCGTTTTCACACCCCAAATCCGAAAGCGCAGAAACGCACCGAGCGTATTACCTCTCCTGGGGTGGGCCGCAGGAGTGGCCCAGACCTGCGGGGAACGACATGGGCTCAGGGTCTCGCGGCACGCTGTGGAGCCCTGGAGTGTCTGCTTTAGGGCGCAGTTTGCTGTCCCCTGCTCTCTGCACTCGGCAGCTGGCCCCCTCTGGCTTCCCACTGGATCGGATCCAGTGGACCCGGAAAAAGCTCGGACACTGCACTTTTTTAACAGGGCCCCAGCCCTGGGCCGGGCCTTGGGTGGGCATGCAGGAGGGAAGCCAGATGGTGATAGGGGTTAGGACAAAGGTGGTCCAAAGAAATTCAGGTGGGTAGATCATGAAGGAATGCTGGCGCCAAGCCTTTTCAGCCTCCCCCTGGGTGATGAGGAACCGTCCAGGGTCTGCAGGGGCTTGTAAAAAATGGATAGTCATCCAACATCCATGAGCCCGTCCGCACATGATGGGCTCCAGTAAGTGTCAGAATAAGAGGAGTTTGGGACTAGGGAGTGCAAGTCAGAAAAGTTTGGCCCTCTTACAGGATGATACATCGATGTGATGGCATAACATTGGAAATAAGGAAAATCCTTTGCTCACTGCATTTAATTTTTAGATTTAGCTCAGCAAATGCATTATTTTTACCGCAAATAATACTCTGATGATGTTATAGTTACCCAGCAACCTCGACTTTTTTGATGAATATTGAAAATTATTATGTGACAGTCCGTCAAGAATAATTTTTGTGTGTACGTTTAACTTGTTCTTCCTTTATAAAGAGGTATAGCATACAGTATACAAATTTAAGTGCAATTCAATGAATACACCCTTGTATTTTCATTATGTATACATATGTACACACCCCTGTAATGATCCCCCAAGTCAAGGTGTAGAACTTTTTCAGCAAGCTCATGCCTGTTGCTAGATAGCCTTAGTAACCTTTGTCTCTAGAGATTTGTTTTGCCTGTTTGGATAAGTGTGTACTCCTTTAGGTCTGGCTTCTTTCACTCAGCATTATATCTGTGAAATTCATCCATATTGTGTGTAGCAGTGGTTTGGTTTATTGGTTGGTTGGTGTTTTCATTGCTGTATACTTTATTGTGTGAACATCCATGTTTATTTCCTCCACTGTCGGTGGGCATTTGGATTGTTTCCAGTTTGTAACTATTGTGAGTTACACTTCTAAGAACATTCTTTTATGAGGCTTTTGGTAGACTGAGGCACTCATTTCCCTGAGGTGTATACCCAGGAGTGGAGTTGCTGGTTCTGGGTACCTGTACGTTCAGCTTTAGTACATGCTGCTAACCAGTTTTTCGAAGTGGTTATACCGACTTATACTCCCACCTGCAGTTTATGAGAGTTCCCATTGGTCCACAACCTCCCTACACATGTCTGTATACTAAAACCATTAAAGCAAAATTCAGGGTTTTGGCAGAATCTAGCAAAGGCCTACGTGGATACATGCTTTACGTTAGAAAAATCCCCTTCTTGCCTTTGTCACATCAATTCGATGAGATTTTGAGGGTAGGAACGCTAATCATTCTTTCAGAATGAAGGGCATTGTTATGATTCAGGTACACACAAGGGCTGATGATAATTTGAGTTTCTTATTTCGTTCTGTTTAACCGGTATTGACATTTTCATTCTTTTTTTATTTTTTTTTAAAGATTTTTATTTATTTATTATTTGACAGAGAGAGAGAGAGACAGGAGAGAGGGAACACAAGCAGGGGGAGTGGGAGAGGGAGTAGCAGGCTTCCCGCTGAGCAGGGAGCCCGATGTGCAGCTCGATCCGAGGAGCCTGGGATCATGACCTGAGCTGAAGGTAGACCCTTAACGACTAAGCCACCCAGGTGCTCTGACATTTTCATTCTTGAGGTGTGTTTGTATCCTCACTGTATTAAACACAGAAACCTTCAAAATAATTAAATATCGATTGCATCCCTGAAAATTGTAGGTTTAATGTGTTTACTTCTGGGCTGTGAGAATTTCATTCAGCTTCCTGTTCAAAGTTGAGATGTCCTATGACCTTTGGACTTACTGGAGGAGGCTGAGCGGGCTGTTCAGGACCCGTGTGGTCAGGCAGGCAGGTTCTCTGTAACACAACTTGAACTGCCTGCTCCTGTCCTTCTAGCCGGCTTTTACTGCCACCTGCAGGCTCTGAGTGGACAAACATTGGTTAGACTTGAGGGTATTGGTCACCTGGGCAACTGGGCCCCACCCCCCCCCCGAGTTTTTGATACCATTCTGGGAGGGGGCCCGAGAATGTGCATTTCAGAGGAGTTCCCAGGTGAAGCCAATGCTGCTGGTGTGCGGACACCACTTGTTCCTGCACTGAGACAGCCCTTGAGTGGGCTACGAGGCAGGATTGGCCAGCCCCAGGTGTAGCTGTCTTTGTGGGGGCCAGAATTAATATCATCAGGGGTGCACATGGAAGCACAGGCCAGGAGTCCTGTCTTCACAGATACGTATTTGTTGGTGTTTTCTCTTTTTCCTAGCAGAAGAGAATTAAGCCCCGGTAAGTTGTACATTTGAGAGAAGGAGACTATATCCTGGTTGGAGTGAGCACCATAGGTACAGAGAAGTTGGGCTCTTAAGAAAGAAAACAAAAATTGTATAAGAATTTTTCAAAAGCATTTGGTGGAAGCACTTTTACTCAGTTTTAGAAACTTTCTGGGATCCGGAGAGCTTACTCTGTATACTGGAACATGAGCACGTTAACCAAGAGGCAAACAGAACTTTAGAGATTGATCCATGAGACAAATGCAAAGCCAGTGGACCTTGGAATGATACTTTTTTCCTGCCATTTAATTCGTGTTGTTTATCAAGTTGCCTACAATAACACTGTGTTATATGTTGATGGATATATTATAAAGCACTATTTAGGCCTCTTGTTTTCAGTTTCTTTGGAGAAGTCCAATGTCCCAGAAAAACAAAAGCTGGAACTTGGAAGGGACACTTGTGAAGTAGTCCGACTTAGGCCCTTGACTTTCATAGGTCAGTGGGTACAGAACTGCCTCCCATTTCAGCTAGGTAAGCATTTCTTGTAGTTTGGAATAGTCTTAAATGTTTCTCCAAAATGGCCTGGGGGTTACTAGCCTATTTGCAGTTTTAGTTACTGTAACATCTCTAGACCATTATTAACGTCTCTATTTTTTAAAATTTGGTATAAGTTTCTATCCCTCTTTGCTGCCCCAAAAGTAAATGTTTAAGTCATATTTTTAATATTTTTCTCTAGTGCAAGTTTTGTACACTGGTCAGTTCTGCTAAGTTGGAATGGGCCCCAACGTGAAAGGTGGGCTGGGAACAGGTTCACTGAGTGTAGGATACGAGATTGTGTGGATTGCTGGCATGGCTGAACCCTGTCACTGCACCAGCTCCAAGGAGATGTCAGAACATTGGGAAACCCTAATGTTGTGTGAGGGACAAAAGGAAGGACAGAAATGATCTCAGGACCACTAAATTCATTTGGGCTAGCTTAGTCTGAAAGCATCTCTCGGCCGGCCCCCTGATTAAACAGCCCCCAGATCAAAGTAGACCACGTCCCATCTTCAGCTGTAGACAGGTTTTTGCAATGATGTTATTCCCCTTTATCTCAAGAAAACACACATTAGAAAGTATTTTAGGGAGAGTCATATTTGTTACTTATTTCCCCACAGCATGAATAATGTCAGCTTTTGCGGGGTTAGAGGATGGGTGGCTTTTTGGGAAATAAGAATCACAGGTGGCCTGCCTGCCTTAGTCGTTCCAAATATATTAATGAGCCTTTTATGAGAGTCAGCATGATAATCGCAAATAATAATATCAGATTTGTCTCTCCAAATAGACTACAAAAATAGATTTGAAAGGATTATATGAATGCAGGCTTTAGAACTAAGTTCTAAGTAAATGATTAAAAAAAATCAAATTTAAAAGGCAAAACTGATTTTCCTATTTAATGGTAGAGACAATTTATATTAATGTTATTTCTGATTAGAGTCCTATAGCTTTTTAGTAAGCCCACAAGAAACACCTCTTATTTGGGGGAAAAAAAAAAGTAACAGTTGAAAGTATATGGTAAAGGAAGAATTGCTGAGACCTAAATGACTTCTCAGTGACGCTAAAAAAACACATAGAACTTTTTTCCTCCTTTACTTAGGTAAGGGCACAGGGTTAATCTCAGAAGAAAAAATCTAAGCCGGTTTTTTGTTCTTTGGCAACACTGTTTGCATGCGGGCATATTTGTGTTTGGAAATATAGCTTGTGGCTTGAAAGCTTCATTACTTTCAGAAGAGCTTATTCACAGGGGAGGAACCTGTCCTTAGCTTGGTGAGGGATGGGGAATAATTCAAGTGCTGATCTTAGACAACCTCTGACTAATTAAGCTCAGCTTCTTGGAAGATTTGTCTTTTACTGAATAGTTTTCTGCAGGCCTTCAGCAGTGTGGGAGTCTCTGAGTTCTCCAGCATGGAGCATGTTTGATATTTCCCACACAAATCCCGAGGCTGGTTTTGTCTTTACAAAGTTGTTTTTGGTGGGAGCCCCACTGACCTTTCTCAGATGGCCATTCGATCTGCTCCCTTTGCTGGTGGAGCGAGTTCTGAAGGGGGTGGACTTAATCAGTTGTCAGTTGGTGTAATCAAGCTGAGCCTGATGTTGTCCTGCTAGTAATTGTACTGAAAGATTTAGGACATTTATAAGAACTTATAACTCTTACATATTTATCCTCCAAGGCAGAAAAAAATTTTTCATAAAAGGAAAGTAAGAAATGTTTATAACTTTTTTTTCATTTGCGTATAATTGACGCATGATGTTACCTTAGTTTCAGGTGCACAACATAGTAGTTCAACAACTCTATACATTATGCTGTGCTCACCGCAAATGTGGCTACCATCTGTCACCATGCAATGCTATTATAATACCATTGACTCTGTGCTTTGTGTGCTGTACCTTTTATCTCCATGACGTGTTCATTCCATAGCTGGAAGCCTGGATCTCCCTTTCCCCTTCACCTGTTTTGTCTACGCCCACCCGCCTCCCCTTCGGCAACCATCAGTTTGTTCTCTGTATTTATAGGTCCGTTTCTGCTTTTTGTTTGTTTTGTTTTGTTTTGTTTTTATATTCCACATTTTTCGGTTTCTGCCTTTATTTCACTATGTACTCATACTACTTATTCACTGTCACATTCACTAAAATACTGAGGGATATTGGGGTTATACAATGTCTGTTTCTTTTAATGCCCCTGACTTTGGGTCTGCCTGGACCTCTGCCTGCTCTTCACATTCTCTGCCTGGCAAATGCCTACTAATCCTTTAAACTCAGCCCACGGCTCCTCCAAGACATCTTCCCTCTGAGACTCTCTGCTGTTAGTGAGCAAGCTAGTGGTACCTCTTGAACCTACCTACACCTTTCATCATGATTATTTGCTTCACTATCATCTTTTTTTTTGTTTTTTGTTTTTTGTTTTTTGAGTAGGCTCTGCACCTAGTGTAGAGCCCAGCACAGGGCTTGAACTCAAGACCCTGAGATCATGACCTGAGCTGAAATCAAGAGTTGGATGCTTAATCAACTGAGCCACCCAGGTGCCCCAGTTTGCCATCATTTTTATATAAAAATGTATTGAACCCCCAGTACATGCCAGTGGCTGGAGAGAATCCAGGTGCGTACTTCCTATGTCACCATCATCAGCTTCTCAATGCTGGGCACCTTGGCCTTAAGCTTCAGAGCCCACCCTTGCCCAGTGTCTCTGAAAGGAGCATGCCACTTAGGACTTCCAGGCTTTTTGTCCAGAAGTCCTTTGTATGTGCTTTTTAAATATCTTTAAAAGGTAACTTTCCTTTCCAGGTATCATTGTCGCTGAGTGGAATGGGCTGAGTGCTGAAAGGGTCGGATCTATGTGTTCTCATGCCTGTTTTATTATCTGTCTCTGAGACAGCTAGGATCCAAGTTGGCCAAGGTCTCTAGCCAGAGCTGATTTCCTGCAGGAGCCTAAGACATTTGGTGAGGCTCTGCTGTATCAGTTGCTCAATTTTGACCAGCTAAATCTTCATTTAGACATTTTTCTCCCAGTTTTCTTTTAGTAACTTCTTTTATTAGAATAGTAATACGTACCCTTTAGTAAGACAGAAAAATATAAAGAAGAAAATCATCGATCATCTTGCCACTGAGAAATAACAATTTTGGAAACATTTCTTCCTAGTCTTTATATATTGTATGTATTCTAGTATGAAGTCAGTGTTCTTAATTTTTTTCTCATTTTTCTATTTTTACCCGTATTTCACAATTTACTCTTTCTACTTACGAGTTTATTCCTATTGTAACAAATATACCAAATAAGTACTGCTTCACAGTGTACATATTTTGGATGGGTTATCTTTAAGAGTGGGTAAAGACTGAAAATACAAATGGATGCCAGAGAGGTGAGCATAAATTCACAGAACTGCAGTAGGCACGGTGGCCAGCTGGGATTCTTCGAAAGCCATTCAAGGTAGAATTTTTCAGGACAACCACGGCCTCCTGCAAACATCCCTTGGGGTGCTTGCCATAAATAGGATGACAGTTTGAATGGACCATGAGTCAGTCTGCCTTAGTATGGAAATTACTGTTTGTTTAATATAGTCAGTCCATCCCACTCATGTTACAAAACCCGGCCCACGCTTCTTTAGCAGTTTCCTAGCCGGGTCATCGCTTCCTAGGAAGGGCCAGTTGGGTGTCGGGGGCAGGGGCAGGGTGAGGAGTCTCAGAACACCGGAACTATGCCTTGCAGCACCGAGAGGTCCAGAGCGTCTGCCTGTCTGAGGGTTCACTTCCTCTTCTCAAACCAGCATCCTCCACTTCGTGGAAAACAGGCTGCACACTGCACCCAAGCCTCAGATCTCCTGGTGTCTGCTGGGAGAAGCTGCCCCTCTTCTCTTATTTCTTGTTTCAAGACAGCCTTCTGACTGGCCCCGCTGTGGTCACATGCAACCCCAACACCCCTTATTAGCTGTAGCCATGAGGGGCAAGCTCCACTATAGCACCAGGTGGGAGACGGGGAGGACAGAGGGGTACTTGAGGGTAAGGAGCACTTTTCCAGAAGAAGAGAAGGTGAGGCTAGGCACCACAAGAGCTAGCCACTGCCTTCACTCACCCGTGTGCCAGAGCCGCATGGGACCAGGCTTGTCTCAGCCGAGCATTCTCAGTTTCTCAGTTATTGGTGGTCTCTTTGACTGGATGGCATATAGGTGGGGCAGAGGTTTATTGTATGAAGAAATAGATTTGGGCTGTTCATTTACTCAGGGTTTACATAATTTTTAGGAAACCCATCTTCTGGGGCCTGCATCTTCTAGCTCCTATACATTTGCACGACACTTTGATGTATGTTATTGTAGTTGACCCTCTCCATGGCCTTAGGAAGTAGTCAAGGCAAGCTTTATAATCACCATTTTACAAGACTCCGAGAAGTCGGATCATCTGTCCAACACTCAACAGGAATTAAATGGCAGAGATTCAAGGCTCTCCTCAGTCCTCTAGGACCCCTGCTATGTGCCACTCTGCTGACCGAATGGCGGTACCTCACCAGGGTGGGAGAGGTGGGAGGAACAGAAAGGCTGGGGTTCCCTCGCATGTCAGGTTGATGACCAGGGACCAGGCACATGTCCTATTCTGGAGCTAGCCCTGGTTATGATTGGACATCCCTGTCAAGTCTGTTCTTTTGACCTCTCCAGAATTTTCCTGCTTCCCAGATATTTCAAGAGCTGAGCTCCATCTCGATGTATTGTCGGTCTCTGTGGCTCTGAATTGGCTGCACACCTGAAGTTTTTCATCAGTTTCTTCTTCAGCACAGAGGCCAATCCTAGAAACATGGCTATTGATAGGGACAGCCCTGAGAAAATGGAGATTTTATCTTCTATGGTCTTGGCGAAGGCGAGTTCTTCTTTTTTCTTTTTTCTTCAAAGTTTCAAAATTAAAAAGATATTCTTAGAGGAACCCATAACTTGAAAATTATTCGTCTGGTGCATGCCTCTCTCTAGCTTTCTTGGTTTGCCTCCTCTAGTGTTTAAGGAAGCTGAGAGCTTCAAAGCCAGGAACATGACTCAGATCTCTTTGATGGCAGTGGTAACATCTTGGGAAGGGAAGACATATAGTTATTGCTGAAATTAGCATTCCTGGAAGTGGCAAGTAACTTGAAAATTATGCTGATTTGTCTTGCATGCATTGTATTTCTGTCCTAACCAAGTGTCTCCAAGGAGCTATCCCTGATGATCAAAGAGACGGGAAACAAGGGGGTTGAATATGTTCTAATGGCTGATGACTACAGAAAACAAACTGGAACCTATTTAGGTCACTGTATTGCATGAGCATGAGAGTGATGTGCTCATCTTTTTTTTTTTTTCTTTCCTATTAGATCTTAAGAAAACTGAATAGGCTTGATATGGTATCTAAAAATAAAGTAAGTGGTGCTTTGATGTCTGTTCTTTCTTTTCCATGTAACGGTGGGTGTGTGTTTCTCAGAGCTTATCTGCTGTGTGCCAAAAATTAGACAGGACCATGAACAAATGTCCATTGCTTCCAAGTCATAAGAACACTTGGCAAAAAGGTGGCTCTCTCTCCTGTCTCATGTCTTTGAACTCTAAACGATGTGAAGACACTTGTCTTAACCAAGAGAGGGATAGGAAAGAGCTGTCAAGTTTAAAAACTGGTTGATAAATAACTTCATATCAACTGTATCACCTATCCCATGTAGTCTGAAGATGAAAAATAATGTTCCATTTTGGCTTCTACAAGACTTCCTGACTAACTTTTCAGTGTTACAGAATGGTTAAGTCCATGCATTGATCCATGCTGTGTACTCAAGTTATCACAGAAACCTTGGGGGTGTATGTGGTTATGTATAGGATACTGTATTCTCTAATAGGAAGACCAGTTTTCTTTTCTTGCATTTGGTCAAGCTTGACTTTATCTACAGTTTATCATTTGATGTTTCTTGTATCCCGCAACAGATTTCTCTCATCCTTTATTTATGTCTTTTTTTGATCCAACCCTTTTCTCTTTCTCACTTTCCCCAGCCACACACCACCCCCCCTTTTACTTCTGCTGCACACACCCCTGGCAGTGTGGGATACTGGCCGCACTGGAGTGGGGGCGGCTGATTAGATGATTCTCTGGTCCTCAAGGTTGGGCAGGACACAAGAGGAGATGGATGAGTTTGAGACGTCTGTGTCATAAGAGAACAGTTGTACAAGTTATTGTGCTTCAGAGCTGCAGCTTGTGTTTTCTGAGTTAAGACGGATGAGATTGAGGGTTAAGAGTTTCTCTAAAGTATCATAGTATAAACTGTTGGTTGCCTGAGTTTATTCTTGGCTCTGTGTACAGTGAAATAGCTCTGTGACCTTCAGCAGGTTTCTTAACTTGGGGCAAGTTTCTCACGCAAAAAAGTGGAAATCAAAATAGTACTTACCTCATAGAGATGTTATAAGGATAACATTATGTAACTTATATCAAGGACATTGCCTGGTGTGTAGGAAATGCCCAGTACATATTAGCTATTATTCGTTAACATTCACTGGACACAGTTGTCTCTTTATCACTGGTATGTTTTCTTTAAAGTTCAAATGTCAGGAAAGAAGCAATCAGACTTTCCTTTCTGTTGAGGTATTTAGGTTAGGATGGTAAACAGATGGAAGATTTGCTGCTGGAGTTAATGGTGACCAGTGGGACATAAAATTGGATCTTTATAGAAAACACAAAGACCATGAGAAAACTGCTTTGGAATTGGTTAGGTGTGAGAAGCTAGAGTGGCAGGGCTGGAGACAATTGGGAAGTTTAAGATATTACTGAGTCTGAAATGACCAGAAAGACTGAGTACCCGCTTCTGATTTGTCTGAATTTTTTTATTTTTGTGAAAACACTCTTTTGGCCAACATGGCTTATGTCATCTCTTATGTAAGAAAAAACAGCCAAAAAAATAAATAAATTGTAAAGCCTAACCTTTAAAAAAAATACGATTTGAAGTCTTACTTTATTCAGAATAGTTTCAGAAGAAAGTATTTCATATGAGTCAATTTTCTAGATAAATGAAGTTTAACTTGTTAAGTATCAAAACTTGTTTTACCATTTCTTACTGAGATTTTTTCCAAAATCAAACAACACATTCATGTAACATTTGTTGAGCATATCACATGTGCCAAAAACTGGGTACTTTACTATATATAATCTTAATTTTCACACATAAAATGCATTATATTTTGGCTTTTTAAAAAGGATATCCTTTTTAAAGGTCCTAATTTAATCTCTTCTTGGAAAGCTAATTGTTAGCCCCTTAGATAATTCTGTGCTTAGAATCTCTTTGACTTTTATATTTTGATCTTATTATTCTCTACATATTCTTAATGTTTCCGTATCATTGAGAGATAGGAAACTGGTTTTTATTTGAGCACTTACTACAAATTCTAGGCACTTTAAGCTTAAGAAAAACTTGTAAAGTAATAATTATTATGCCCACTTTATAAATGAAACAACTGAGGCAACAGAGTCTGAGTATTGTGCCCAAGTTCATACTGCTAAGCAAGAAGAGGAGCTGCAAGTGGATTATGGACCTCTCTGTCTCCATATCTTGTGCTCTTTCTATGCTGACATTATCAAAGAAATAGGCCTCAAGTAAAAATAGGTTAATAGAGGAGAAGCCTTCACCACACCCCCACTCTCTTACTTTTCTGATTCTTTCCTGTTATTCTATTTTTTAAATATTTTATTTATTTATTTGACAGAGACAGTGGGAGAGGGAACACAAGCAGGGGAAGTGGGAGATGGAGAAGCAGACTTCCCACTGATCAAGGAGCCCAATATGGAGCTCGGTCCCAGGACTCTGGGATCATGACCTGAGCCGAAGGCAGATGCTTAACAACTAAGCCACCCAGGTGCCCCTCTCATTATTCTGAAAACAGATTTTTTTCTTCCTTAGTTAATTTAGCTATCCTTCAGCTATGCTAGATGTAGGTAAAAGTTAGAAAAAAGATGGAGCTTCTAAGCCTGCGGGTGAGGAATTGGTCCATGGGATGACCCAGGATTTTCCAGATTTAAATGAAAATTTAAAAAAAAACCTCTTAACTTTCATAGCGCCTTTAATTTATAGTCACAAGTAATTTTGTGTGCCTAAGGCCAGGTATAGACTAAAGAATTTATCTGAAGTCTTATAGCAATATGAGTTCTTTACTTATCCTAAGCCTTCAAAACCCAGTGGGGGTAAATCCACTCCTCCATAAAAGCAATGAAAACACTGGCGAAGATGGCCAAAATCAACTTTTTCAAAACTCTTGAAATTAGCCAAAGTCTTCCAACAATCTGAGAAGTGTTTATTCAAGAAAAACTGCTGAATCTCATTAAGCAGGGTTTGTGGCATTGTAACTTGAACTGCTCACATATCCCTCTCTTCAGGTCTACAGTAACCTTGAAAACCAGCAGTCTTGCAAACATGGTACATGTAAAAACCAGCAGCATTGCAACCACCGGACTGGACAGGCCTTGTTTGGAGCGTCTTAAAAAGTTTCATTCCCAGAGCATTGTCCCTATTTGACCTGTCTTGTGGTTCCCTGGAAAAGCTTGAGTGGAGCTTAGAACTTGCTCTGCAGGAACTATCCTGTCCCCAGGGCCTTTGTCAAGAATAATCAGTGGCAATTGTTTAACATATCAGCTGCTGAGGGGGCAATAGCAGTTGGGCAAATAAGGACCTGGCCAAAAACTTAAAAGAGAGATGGGGGATAAGATATCCCCATAAGGGACTTTGGAAAGCTCTGACATAGTCCTAGGAAATTAAAAGGCTGAGCACATATACAGGACTGTGTGCATGCCCAGGAAAGACCTGACAAGGCCCTAATCTCTCACTTCTGACCGATTTTGAGGTCTTAGGCAAGCAGTTAATAAAAGCTAAGGCAGAAGTTTAAATTACTTGAGTGTTGCAGGCATGTCCCAGAACACATGCAGAACTCCTCAGCAAATGTTGGGAGGCTTATTTGTTCAAAACATTTAAGGAAATCTCAGACATCATTAGCTATCCATTAAACTGAGGCATCAGTGGTTACAGGAAATACAGACTTTATAGGATTAGTGCAGGAAGGTCACTAAACAAACAGCAACAGCTGCAATGATGACAAAAAGCAGCAACAACAATAAATCTTGGGGAGTTGGGGCAGGGGAGTCTGATTTCCAGAATTGTCACATTAATTATTAGATTATCTAAAATGTCTAGTTTAAAAAAAAAAAAAAAAGGTGTGGGATACCTGAAGAAAAAGGAAGGTAGGTTTCTACACAGGAGAAAAAAACTGTCCCTGAGGGGGCCCAGTTGTTGGACTTACTCTGCTAAGATTTTAATCAGCTATTATAAATATATTTAAAGAACTAAAGCAAAATATGTCTTAAAAATTAAAGGAAAGTATGACAATGAAGTCTCACAAAATAGAGTATATCGATAAAGAGAAATAGAAATTATAAAAGAACATATAAATTCTGGAGTTGAAAAATACAATAACTGAAATGAAAAATTCATTAGCAGGCTCAATAGCATATTTGAACTGGCAGAGAAAAGAAACAGCAAACTTGAAGATAGGTCAATTAAGATTAGCTGGCCTGAAGAACAGAAAGAAAACAACAGTAAGAAAATTGAACATAATCTCATAGACCTGTAGTACACCACCAAGCATACCAATGCATGTATAGTGGGACACCCAGAAGGAGAAGGGAGAGAGAAAGAGGCAAAAAGAATATTTGGAGATTGGACAAACACCTCCCAAATTTGATGAAAAACATTATATATTCAAGAACCTCAATAAACTCCAAGTAGGATAAACTGAAAGAAAGAAAATAAACTGAAAGAACACCTACACACATCATAGTCAGACTGTCAAATGACAAAGAGAGAACCTTGAAAGCAGCAAGAGAATATGACTTATCAAGTACAGAGATCCTCAATAAAATAAACTGCTGACTTCTCATTAGAAATCATAGAGGCCAGAAGTTAATTGGATGACATATTCAAGATACTGAAAGATAAAGATTTCTTTATCTAGCCACCCAAGAATTCTATATCTGGCAAAACTATCTTTCAAAACTGAGGGAGAGGGGCACTTGGGTGGCTCAGTTGGTTAAGTGTCTGCCTTTGCTTCAGGTCATGATCCTTGAGTTCCGGGATTGAGCCCTCCATCGGGATCCCTGCTCAGGGGGAGTGTGCTTCTCCCTCTCTCTCTGCCCCTCCCCTGGCTCATGCTCGCTCTTCTCTCTCTCTCTCTCTCTCTCTCTCTCTCTCTCACTCTCTCTCAAATAAATAAATAAAATCTTAAAAAAAAATGAGGGGGAAACTAAGGCATCCTCAGATACAGAAGAACTGAGGGAATTCATCACTACCGAACTTGACCCTCAAAAATCATGAAGGGAGTCCTTCAGAATGAAAGGAAAAGAGACTGGATGGTAACTTGAATCCACACAAAGTATACAGAGCATGGTAAAGATAAATACATAGCGAACTATAAAAGACAGTACAACTGTATTTTTGTTTGTAACTCTTTTCTATCTGATTTAAAATGCAACTTCAGGGGCACCTGGGTGGCACAGTCAGTTGAGCGTCTGACTCTTGATGTCGGCTCAGGTCATGATCTCATTGTCATGAGATCGAGTCCTGTGTCAGGCTCTGGGCTCAGTATGGAGTCTGCTTAAGATTCTCTCCCCCTCCTTCTGCCCCTCCCACTTGTGCTCTTGCTTGCTCTCTAAAATAAATAAATAAGTCTTTAAAAAATTTTTTAAGAAATACAACTTCATAAGGCAAAAAATATAAAATGGTTGTTGGGTTTATATAAAGATATAATTTGTGTGTATGTGTGTATATGGCACATAATAGCACAAAGGTGGGGGGAGGAAAAGGAGTATATTGTAGGAAAGTTTCTGGTTACTATTGAAATTTTCAAGTTAATATTAATCTGAACTACATTATTATAAGTTAAGTTGCTAATTATAATTCTCAAGACAACGACTGAGAAAATAACTCCCCCAAAATATAGTAAAAGAAATGACAAGAGAATTAAAACAATGCACTAGAAAATACCTATTAAACATAAAAGAAAACAGTAATAGAGGAATAGAGGAACAAAACCATATGGCATATAGAAAATAAAGTTAAGTGGCAGATGTAAATCCTACCTATCTGTAACTGCATTAAAGGTAAATGCAGTGAACTTTCTCATTAAAAGGCAGAGATTGGCACAATGTGTGTGTGTGTGTGTGTGTGTGTGTGTGTGTGTGTGTGTGTGTGTGTGTGGAGAGGCATGACCCAACTAACTATATGTTATCTAAAAGATGCACACTTTAAATTAAAAGACACAAATAGGTTGAACTCAACAAATGGTTCCACTCAACAATAGAATGCATGTTCTCCCTAATTGAACATGAAACGTTCTCTAGAAAAGACCATATCACAGGCCATAAAACAAAACTCATTATGTTTAAAAGGATTGGAATTATACAGTATATGCTCTCCAAAAACACTGAAATGAAAATAGAAAGCAATAACAGAAGGAGATTTGGGGAATTCACAAATATGTGGAAATTAAATGACACACTCTTAAAATAACCAATGGATCAAATGAATGCAATGAATGAAAATGATATAAAATACATAAAAAACATAAAGGATGCAGGTAAACCAGTGTTCAGAGCAAAATATGTAGTTGTATATGCCTAAAAAGGAGAAAGGTCTCAAATAATCTAAACTTCCAGTTTAAGAAACTAGAAAAAGGAGAACAAACCAAACCCAAAGCAAATAGAAAGGAAGGGAATGAAGATTACAGCAGAAATAAAGAAAGTACAGAATAGAAAAACAACAGAGAAAAATCATTGAAACCACAGTTGGTCCTTTTGAAAAGATTGACAAAATTACCAAATCTTTAGTTAAAATGACCAAGGAAAAAAAAAGTTTCAAATTACTAAAATCAGGAATGAAAGAGGGGACATTACTACTGACCTTACAGAAATTAAAAAGGATCGTGGGGGACACTACGAACAACTGTATGCCAAGGAAATAGATAACATAGATGAGATGGACAAAGCCCTAGAATGGCATAAATCACCAAAACCAACTCAGGAAGAAATGGACAATCTGAATGGACCTATAGCACATAAAGAAATTAAGTTAAATTAAAAGCTTCCCACAGAAAAAAAAGCCCAATCCTACATAGCTTCACTGGTAAATTCCACTAAACATTGAACATATGAATATGAATCCTTTACAAAATTTTCCCCAAAAAAGGAAGAGAGAGAACATTTCCCAACTCATTCTATGAGGCCAGTATTTCTTTCATACGAACACCAGGCAATGGCATAGGAAAAGCACAGATCAATATCCCTTATGAACATAGATGCAAAAGTCCTCAACAACTAGCAAACCAAATCCAGAAGGATGCAAAGAGTATTATACACTGTGACCAAGTGGGATTTATCCTGGGAATGCAATGTTGGTTCAACATACCAAAATTAATCAATATAATATACCATTTTAATAAAATAAAAGCACCAAACCACATAACCATTTTAATAGCCACAGAAACAGCATTTGAGAGAATATGGCACTATATCATCCTAAAAAAACAGTCCAAAAATTAGGAATAAGGAACTTTCTCAATCTGATAGAGGGCATCTATAAAAAATCCACAGGTAACATCATGCTAACACAGTTCATATGAAATTTTCTTTACATGTTGAAATGAAAATACTTTAGATATATTGGGTTAAGTAAAATATATTATCAACACTTACTTTACCTATTTTTAATGTGGCTCCTAGCAAATTTTAAATTTTATAAGTTGCTCACCTTTGTGGAATGCATTTTCTGTTCTGGACCCAGGGCCTCCAGGGTCTGGTAGATCTGGGCCCTATTCCCTGTCCTGTAAGACTGGTTGATTGAGAGGGGACAGTGGAGCATGGACATTGATGAAGTGGGCTGGAGAAGTAGATGGGGGTGGGGGGTGGGGGTGGGGCAGATGAAGAGACGTTATGAATGCAGTCTTGCTCTGAGAGCAGGGGGCTTTGTTTTATTCACAGCTGTATCCTTAGTGCCTAGGATAGTACGTGAGCTGGGAACAGAAAATTGGTAACAAAATAAAGATTGGTAATTAAAAAAAAGATTCCATAAGAGGGTGGTGTTTATTACTAAATGGTAATGCTTATTCAGCACCTGATACTTGGTGCTGTGGGTACATAGATTCTAGCAGACAAGAATGCGGTTTAGTGAGGACATACTTGGCATCTGATAATCATCTGGCCATGAGATGGGTATGTGAGATGGTACAGAGGACTAAGGGGAACTAGAAAGTGGTAGTTGGAGTTTGACAAAGTTCATTTGTTGTTGCCAGGTTTGATTGTGCAAGGCAAAATCTTTGCCTAGTTAATTTTTTTCATATCTAGGGAAAACATATTTGAAGTCTTCACTTTATGTAAAATCACCCAATTTTTTCAAATGTG
The DNA here is from genome assembly GCF_009762305.2 of Zalophus californianus. Classification (NCBI taxonomy): domain Eukaryota; kingdom Metazoa; phylum Chordata; class Mammalia; order Carnivora; family Otariidae; genus Zalophus; species Zalophus californianus. The sequence continues at coordinate 60,559,355 of NC_045597.1, forward strand.
CACATCAAACAAAACCCTCTGTGGCTTAAGTTTGGCCCAGGAGCCTACTGAAGATTTCAGTGGTGAAGTGAATGCATAATTCCTTTGACTTCTTAGGCATCAAAGCAAAGAACTTAATGGGAGGTGCAAGAAGCCATCTCAGACCTACTCATCTATGCAGTATTCTGTTATCTTAAGGTCTCAGATTCCATGTATTTCTTCTTCTTAGCAGCTGTTACATTTGGAGTCTACATTTGTATGATTGTTTGACTCAATATCTGTCTCTTCCAGGTCATATCCAAAAGCTCCTCATGGGAGCCGGTTGGGTCCACTTTGCTAATCAATAGTTAATAAATGAATGAGTGAAGTAGGCAGAAGAGATTAATTTTAAAATCCATTCTATCGTTAATGAGGTAAAACAACCTGAGGATAGCAACTCACTTGGAATTCTGTGTTGAAAGATTGAGTCCAACAGCAGGTTATTTTATTGACACAACTGAGAAAAGAGGACTTTTTTCACCTACTACATAGACATTTCAGCATTATCTACACTAATACATCTCAAGGTATATTTCAGAGAACCCTGCATTTGCAGCAGAACACATTAATGTCAGTATTTATTTGTACTTAGTAATTCCAAAGTTCTTACGGTTTGACACTTTAGGTTATAGCTAATCCTCTGGATTTAGTGCTCTTCCTGAGAAAAATGGAAACACTGCTTCCCTTGTATAGTTGTTAAAAATATATATATTAGACTTTTGGTGTTTATAAATTTTAATTATTTTAAGCGCTGGAAGAATGGGAAGGCCGAAGGAGAGCTGTCAAGAATCACTAGAACCAGAACTTTCTGTTGAAAAAAAGGAAACAAAACATCAATAATGATTCACCAAGTTAAAGTCGAAAGGTTTACTACAGTACTGAAGTAAAATCACGGGTGCATTGCTAAAGAGAGAGGTCCCCTTTTCTGTCCCTTGACATAATGGAGACAGTGATGCTGGAAGAGTGAGAAACGGCAGGGTGAAGGAGGGAAAACCACAGCCTGTTTTAGTTTTGTGGAAAAGTTTTTAACAGTGCTAAACTTTATCCTTCACATTTTTATAAGTTGCAGAAAGGAAAGTCTTAAAAGATTCTTAAAATTAAATCTGTATGGTTCCATTTATATAACATTCTCAAAATCACAAAACTATAGAGATGGAGAACAGATTAGCGGTTTCCAGGGGTTGGAAATGGGGCAGAGTGTTCTCTGAGCTTTTACCTAGTGCATCCTGAAGCTCTGTATTTGTGAGCATAAGCATTTAGGATTATATCCTCTTGATCCTTTTAGCATTATGAAATCACATGACTTTTTAAAAAAATTTTTTTTACTTATTTTTTAAATTCCAGTATAATTAACATACATATATTAGTTTCAGGTGTACAATACAATGATTCCACAATCCCACACATTACTCAGTGTTCATCATGATGCGTGTACTCTTAATCCCCTTCACCTGTTTCACCCATCCCCCCACCCACCCTCCCCTCTAGCAACCACCAGTTCTCTATAGTTAAGAGTCTGTTTTCTTGTTTGTTTCTTTTTTCTTTATTCATCTGTTTTGTTTCTTAAATTCCAAATGCAAGTGAAATCATATGGAAAACAGTATGGAGGCTCCTCAAAAAAATTAAAACTAGAATTACCGTATGATCCAGTAACTCCACTAAAGGGTATTTACTCAAAGAAAGGAAAACACTAATTTGAGAAGATATATGCACCCCTGTGTTTATTGCAGCATCATTTACAATAGCCAAGATGTAGGAAGTTGAATGGATAAAGAAGAGGTGGTATATGAATATACAATGGAATAATCCTCAGCCATAAAGAAGAATGAAATCACCCATTTGCAGCAATATGGATGGAGCTAGAGGGTATAATGCTAAGTGCAATAAGTCAGTCAATGAGATGACCTTCTTTATTACTGGCAATGTTCTATGTCTTATTAACAGAGCCATTCCATCTTTCTTTTAATTAGTGTTAGCATGAACAGGGTGATATATCTTCTTCCTTCCTTTTAATCTACGGGCATCTTTCAAGTGTGTTTCTATAGGCAGCGTATAGTATTACTTTACTTTTTTAACCGATCTGAAAATTTCTGCCTCTGAATTAGGGTGCACATTTACATTGCGTGTGATTATCGATAGGGTTAGGTTTGAGTGTGTCATCTTGCTGTTTTTCTATTGGTCTCATCTGTTCTTTGTAACTTCTTTTATTCCCCTTCTGCCTTTTTTTTTTTTTTTTGGATTGAGTATTTTTTTATGGTTCTATTTCATCTCCTATGTTGTCTTATTAGTGACAGCATTTTTTGTTAATTTTAGTGGTCACTTCGGGGTTTATTGCACACGTATATTGATCCCATCTACTTCAGGCGTTCCACATACGGCAGAAGAAACTCACAGTAGGATGAAACATACAGTAGTATGCTTTCCTTTCCCCCGTCCTGGACTTCATGCTGTCGTTGTCGTATATTTTGTTTATATGTATGTTGTAAACCCCACACTAACTTGTTATTTTTGTTCAGTCAGTGATTTTTAAAGAGATTTAAGTAGTAGAAAAAAATTCTTATTGATTTACTGCTGTAGTCACCATTACCAGTGCTCCTCATTTCTTTGTTTAGATTCATATTTTCATCTGGTACCCTATTCCTTCCGCCAGGACTTCCTTTAGCATTCCTGGTAGTGTGGGTCTGTTGGTGGTTACTGCTCTCCGCTCCTGCATGTCTGAAAAAGTGTATTTATCACCTTCATTTTTTCAAGGGTAATTTCTTTGGGATCGTCATGTTTCCTTTCAGTACTTTACAGATGTGTTCTGGCTTGCATTGTTTCCAATGAAGAAATTTGCTGTCATTTTTAGTTTTGTTCCTCTGTACATAATGTGTCTTCCTTCACTCTGTCTGCTTTTAAGATCTGCTCTTTATTACTGGCTTTGAACTATTGATTATGATGTATAGTTTATTCCTATTTCCTGTATTTTGGCTTTATTGAACTTCTTGGATGTGTAGGCTTATTGTTTTCATCAGATTTGAAAATATGTAGCCATAATTTCTTCAGAAGTTTTTTCCATTCCCACATCATCTCTTTCAGAACTCCAGTGACACATGTATTATTAGGATTCTTGAAGTTATCCCATAGTTCGCTAATGTCTATTTATTTTTCATTCTTTTTTCTCTGTGTTTTCATTTCATATAGTTTCTATTGCTATGTCTTCAGTTCATTAATCTTTTCTTCCACCATTATTCCCATCCAGTGTATTTTTCATTTCAATTTGGGTCTTTTAAGAAAACTTCTATGTCTCTACTTAATTTTTTGTGCATGAGGAATACTGTTCTTATGCCCCTGCCTGTTCATTCTAACATCTGTGTCTAATATCAGGACCCCTCTCTCAGTAATTGGGTTCTTCATTTTTCTCATTATGGGCCAATTTTTCTGCTTCTTTGAATGCCCAGTAATATTCGATTAGATGCCAGACATTGTGAATTTTACCTTTTTTGGCCGATGAATATTTTTGTATTCCTACAAATAATCTTGAGCTTCATCCTGGGGCACAGTGAAGGTACTCAGAAACAGTTTGATCCTTTTAGGTCTTGCTTTTTAAAATTATTTTTTGGGGGGCGCCTGGGTGGCTCAGTCAGTTAAGCGTCTGCCTTCAGCTCGGGTCATGATCCCAGGGTCCTGGGATCGAGCCCCGCATCCTGCTTCTCCCTCTCCCACTCCCCCTGCTTGTGTTCCCTCTCTCGCTGTCTCTCTCTCTGTGTCAAATAAATAAATAAAATCTTTAAAAATAAATAAATAAATAAATAAATAAAAATAAATACAATTATTTGTTGGTACCACAGCAGCATTCAGGCTAGGGCTCTTTGTTCCCTGCGGCTGAGGCAAGGCCCCCTTTTGAGTCCTCTGAATTGAAAGGCTTTCCAGTCTGTCTGGAGTTCCGAGCCCTGCGTGAACGTGAGGTACTCTCCCCTCTATCCTCCTGGCCCTCAGGTAGTTTCATCATCTGCACGTACTGATCAGTACTTGGTTGGATACTCAAGCAGTATCCTTTGCACATCTCTGGGGTTTCCTTTCTTTGTAGTTCTCTCTTTCCTGTATGCCACCCGGTGAACCATAGCCCTGGTGCCTCTAGAACACTTAGCTCCACGTCTTCAACGCAGGGAGTCAGCCAGCCTTCCCCTGGGGCTTTCCATCCTGCACTGCAGATGGAAACTGTCTCATAGGGTTCACCTCAACTGTTGCCCATCTTGCAGGGATCACTGTCCCACATGGCTCAACGCCCAGTGTCTTGACCATGATTGTTTCATATGTTTTGTTGTTGTTGGTTTGGTGGTTTTAGGTAGGAGGATAAATAGAGTTCTTGTTACTCCATTTAGTTACAAGTAGAAATCTCAAAATTAGGGTTTATTTTTTCTCTTATATATTTAATATTCCTCTTATTTTAAGAAGAAAGTTGTATTTTAACCATTTATGAGTAAGGTGATTTCTAATCATGCTTGCTGTATTTAAGTTTATGAAGATCTGAAGGGTGAAGGTAGGGGGTACGCAGAAAATAAAAACAATAAAGTGCCACCCCTTACCCCAGAGCTCTCTGATTTGCTCTTTGGTAGTTGCTCTGCTAGATTAGGAGAGCCCCTTTGTTCCTTTTGGAGAGAGAGTCTCTAAATGAGTTCTATGAATGTGCATTCAAAATGTATGGAAGATGTTATAAATAAAATGGTCATGGTCTTTGAGTTTTGATCTATACCATTAAAACTTTGACAGTAAAATACTGTAGAGGAAACAATGAGAGAAATTACTTCAATAGATATTAAAATGTATTTTAAAGCTATAATAATCAAAATATTGAAGTAGTATTGCTAATACAGACACAGATTAGTAGACCAAATTAGAATTTCCATAGGCAGACTTATAAACGTAGTTTAAACATTTAGCATAAAGGAATTATGTCAATCATGGGTTATTCAGAAGATAGTGTTGGTACAACTGGACAATTTATTGAAAAAAAAGTTGGATCTCCTCTCCATATCTTACATCCAACTATATTTTAGATAGATTAAAGATACAACGTTCTTTGGAGAAAATATAGGTGATTCACATAGGCTTGAGGAAGAGAAGGCCTTTTTAAGTATGACGCAGAGGGTACAACCAAATTGGAGTCAGAGAATTTACAAAGAAAAATCATATAAACAGAAGGACAAAAAGAACAGAATAAAGTAAATAAGGTAAGCAACAAAGCAAATGTCTTTTAATTTTACAAACTTGTCGTTTCTTTCCAGAATATTTAAAAGATGCTTCAAAGAAGATGAAAAGTGGGCTTATGTTTGTAAAATTGGTTAACCCATGTTCAGGTAAGCTTTCCTCCCCCCTTCTCTTCCCATAACAGTAACTTTAATTTTTTTTAAACATTGCTGCCAAAAAGTGTATATACTTATTTACCTTTGTACGTTTGTTCTTCCTTAATAGCTTTTAAAGGTAAGAAGTCATTACTGGGTGACAAAAGCAACCTTGACCTAAACATTGTTTATTTCTTCTTCTAATTTAAATCCATAGAACTGCAGGCAAGACAGAAAGTGGTGTGTTTGGCTTCTCTCTGAAAACAGACTAATTTTCTTTAGCTTTCTTAAGCCAACTCTTCTTAGAGTAGTTATTCAACATTAGTGTCCACTTATATTCATTTTATGTTGTAAAGTAAAATAAACAGCCAGAGTAAAAGAGAAAAAACAAAGTTTTTACTTGACATGCCAAGATTTTGAGTGTTTTCATTTTTAGTGGTACTTTCCTCATTTTGTTCTGAAAAGACAGTATATTTGTTCCTAGTCAAGAGGTGATTTTTTTTATATTAAAAGCATTTTATACAGAGATACATATTTTATTGCAACTAATTTCATTATAACTTTATATTCAGTGCATTTTGTTTTCTAATTTTTAGGCAAAAATACTAAAATATACCATAAATACATAGTAATACTGATATTTATCTCTATGTGAGATTATTTTTTTGTTAATTTATTTCACAAGATTTATGTTATAGGGTTGTTATTAATTTTATAAGGTTTTGAGTAGACATTTGATACTTAGCAAATTAGAGCCTTGTGCTGTTGGGTACAATATTGAAGAGTAAAAACAAGGGAAAGTCAATGGGTAGTGCCTTGTTATCGTTGTTGATGGACAAACATACATAGAAGCCACAAAAAAAGGCAAAAGTTCCTGGCTTCTTCCAGTTTCCTTTTCCTCAAAATGGAATTGAATTTGAATTGAAAATTCATATTATCTGGAACTTCTGAATTATACGTTAAGACTAAGTTGAGGCAAGCACATTTTTTCAAGAGAAGTCTTAGGTAGCAGTAAAGGTTGTAAAGCATTTAATGAAAGTTAAGGTACACAAAAAAGTCAGGCTTCTTGTACAATTTCTGTTTTATCTAAATGTCCATAAACAACAGAGGAACAAATGCTTGCATTTACCACATTGACTGTGGAAAAATAAAGGCTAACATTTGCTGAGCATTTACTATGAGCCGAGTACTGTTTTAGGGACTTTACATGTGTTCTGCCTTTCTGATCCTTACAAAAACCTGTGAGGTAGGTTCCCTATTGCTCCCATTTTACAGATATGGAAACAGAGGCACAGAAAGGTTTACATAAGTTCCCTGAGGGCACATGCACAGCACGTGGTACACATAGATTCAAACTCAGGGTGCTTGATAGTGCTGTGGTTAGAAAAACATTTCATTCCTGAAAGGGCCCTTGCGTTTCTCACTTAGAGCTGGCCCTCGGGGTCTGTAGGCCCTGTCCCTCTCTTGGGCCCTCTGGTGACAGGGAGCCACATGCCAGTTCAGTTCATCTGACTGAAGCATTAGGTTTGGGTAGTTTAAGAATGGGTTTCCCCTTGCGATCTAATGGAGGATTCAGTGAGAGCCTTTGTAGCAGTTAAGATGAATGATTCGCACTTTTTTTTATTTATTGGTTTAAGTTCAGTGAGGATTATAGAGCTGGAAAACAAGCATCTGTATGTAATAGCTATAAACTTTCCTGGGAGTCAGTTTGTATAGAATATATCTATGTATGTTTATGTCCATATTAGGAACATTCCTCAGAACTGTTGGACAGTCTTTTGAGTGTGTGTGTGTGTGTGTGTGTGAAAACTTAAAAATAAAAAACAGATTTGTCTTAACAGGAGAAGGAACCATTTACTTGTTCAATATGTGTCTACAGCAGCTGTTTGAAATAAAAATTTTCAAGGAAAAACACCATTCTTGGTTTATAAATCAATCAGTCCAATCAGGTAAGTGACTAGTGTATATATTTCCATTAACTAAACACATACTCTAGCTTTTCCATCCTTCATGCATAGGGGTGCAGGCCTGTGTGCCCAGTTTGGAGTCTGGTCCGTTTCTTAGCCTTCCTTGGCATCAGAGCAGGGTTTAATCAAGGGGAAAGGAAGGATAGTTTGAGCAAGTTTAAATCAATATCTACATATCTTAGATAGTAGGAAAATTTAAGCTAGTAACTCCGCTTGGTCTCTTAAAACACAGATGTGCCCTTAGTCAGAAATTAGGTGATCTTTCTAACACAGGAACGTACGTTGTGTGTACTGGGGACTCTTTGTTCTTCTGTTAGACACTTCTGAGGATCTTCAAGGTTTAACATCTTATTTCTTGGCAAATGGATACGCTTCTAAAATAAAATAGAATAAAGCAAAGATTTTTTAATGTGTTGTCATATAAATTACTACTGCCCCCACCCCTGCACCCCCCCAACACACACACCCAACACCAGAGTTCTGGTTCTTTTAATGTTCCTCTAATTTGGGGGCAGTGTTGACTCAGAAGGAAAAAGGATAACACATGTTCTGATGGTTCAAAGAGTTGGGGAGGTGAGGGGGAGTCAGGGATAGTTGAGACATTCTGCATTCCCTCTGCCTATTTTCTCATTGTTTCCAGAGAGTATTTTCTATTTCTTTGTAAGCCCTCTGCTTTCTGTTGACTGTGTATGTCTCTACTTAGTGCCAATGTAGAAAGGCCACTTTGTCTTTCTTCTAAGACATTCCAGAACAAGAGTTTATTGCTGGTGATAAATTTCATATACCTATGTGCATGAGAATACTTGAAATGGCTTTCAGTTGCCAAAATGCAATGGCAGACTGTGTATATAGTCTGGCAGGTGGAAAGTATATGTATTCCCTTTTATTGTCGCTGCTATGCTTATTCATTTGGCAATATATGAAAGTTCTAACTTCTAACGTAATACACTTGCAATTGGTTTAGCTAGATAGACACAGTAATATCCAGATGAAACTGGGAAATGTTGGGAGGCAGTGATTGATCACCTCTCCTGGACTGTCTTGATTTGGTACCTGCTTTTTTTTTTTCTTTTTAATAGACCTTATTTATTTGAGTGGTTTTACGTTCATAGCAAAGGTGCCTGCTTTTTTCATCATTGTCTTCTTTTTAAACTTAACCTTGAAGAAAGAGCTGCTTTTAAGAATAGCCACCAGGATATTGTTTTCAGACCTAGAAACCTGTTCCTAATTTCTATCATGGATGCCTCCTATAAAATGAGCTTAGAGATTCTGACAGGTTGTTTTCATAAGTTTCTCTTCTACTTTAAAAAAAAATCAACTAATATCATAATATAAAATTACTTTCTTCATTTTTTTTTTTACTTACTATAAAATGGAATCATATATATAATTTAAGGTTAGAATTTCTTCACTGTATAGGTAGGTTACTCTTTTAGGGAATAAAAGTAAGTACATATGTTTCCTGAAACCAAAATAAGGATGAAGATAAAGAAATTGTTATTGTTCCGTTTGATGAAATACCTCTTCTGGTTCACCTCCATGGAAGAAGGCGTTGGGGATGATTGTAGGGGCTGTGATAGAGGAGAGAATAGTGGGGAATAGATAGGTTAGTTTGTTGATTTGCCTTTTTTCCTTTTAGCCTGGATAGTACCATTAATCTTACTACAGAGTTTCCTGTTCCTCATGCTCAGTCTTGTTAGACTTCTTTCCTCTTGCCTTTTCCTTAGGGAATAGGAGGGTAGGGTAAGGTCTGGATAAGGTAGGGTCTCAGGTGGGGAACCACCTTCTGAGTTTTGAATCATTGGCAATTCTAAGCTGTGAACCCACAGACTATAGCAAGAGCTATGTTTGGAGAGAATAATATTGTTTGCCCATGGCTTCATCCTCAAATGCATAGGAAATTACATTTCACTGCAGCTTTATAGATAAACTTATACATACAGGTCTCTTGATGTTTGTCTGGTTCACGTTCTGTCAATATTTCCCCCAACTCTTGCCTTTGTGGGGGGTGGTGGGAGGACCTCTGTTAAAAGTGATTTCTATGGACTCTGGGAAACAAACTGAGGGTTTTAGAGGGGAGGGAGTGGGGGGATGGGTTAGCCCGGTGATGGGTATTAAGGAGGGCACGTATTGCAATGAGCACTGGGTGTTACACGCAAATAATGAATCATGGAACACTACATCAAAAACTAATGAAGTACTGTACCATGACTAACATAACATAATAAAAAATGATTTCTAAATATTTCATATCTTCTTTATTCATTCATCCTTCAGTGGACACTTAGATTGTTTCCATCCCTTGGCCATTGTAAATAATGCTGCAATAAACATCAGGGTGCGTATATCTTTTTGAATTAGTGTTTTCATTTTCTTTGGGTAAATACCCAGTAGTGGAATTAGTGGATCATATGGTATTTCTATTTTTACTTTCTTGAGGAACCTTCATACTGTTTTCCATAGTGGCTGAACCAATTTGCATTCCTGCCAATAGTGCACAGGGGTTCCTTTTTCTCTACATCCTTGTCAACACTTGTTATTTCTTGTATTTTTGATTTTAGCCATTCTGACAGGTGTGAGGTGATATCTCATTGTGGTTTTGATTTGCATTTCCCTGATGATAAGTGACGTTGAACATCTTTTCATGGGTCTGTTGGCCATCTGTATGTCTTCTCTGGAAAAATGTCTATTCAGGTCTTCTGCCCATTTTTTAATCAAATTATTTGCTTTTCTGGTGTTGAGTTGTATAAGTTCTTTATGTATTTTGGGTATTAACCCTTTATTGGATATATCATTTGCAAATATCTTTTTCCATTCAGTAGTTGCCTTTTCATTTGGTTGATGGTTTCCTTCACTGTGCAGATCTTTTTTTTTTTTTTTTTTTGGTGTAATTCCAATAGTTCATTTTTGCTTTTGCTTTTGTTTCTCTTGCTTTTGTTTCCCTTGCATATATATATATATATACACACACACACACACACACACACACACACACACACAATGGAATACTATTCAGCCATAAAAAAAAGAATGGGATCTGACCATTTGTGACAACATGAATGGACCTAGAGGGTATAATGCTAAATGAAATAAGTCAGACAGAAAAATAAATACCGTATGATTTCACTCATAAATGGAATTTAAGAAACCAAACAACACAAAAGAGACAAACAAAAAAACTCATTTTTTTTTTAAGATTTTTTTTTATTTATTTGAGAGAGAGCACAAGTTGGGGATAGGGACACAGAGACTCCCCACTGAGCAGGGAGCCCAACATAGGGCTCAATCCCAGGACCCCCCTGATCATGACCTGGCAAAGGCAGATGCCTAACCGACTGAGCCACACACGTGCCCCCCGCCAAAAAAAACCGGCCTCTTAAATACAGAGGGCAAACTGGTGATTGCCAGAGGGAAGGTGGGTTGGGGAGTGGCTGAAATAGATAAAGGAGATTAAAAGGTACAGACTTCCAGTTGTAAAATAAATAAGTCACAGAAATGAAAAGTACAGCATAGAGAATACAGTCAATAAGATTGTAATAATGTTGTTTGGTGACAGATGGTGACTACACTTACTGTAGCACATTCTGCCTTTCGAAAGAGTCATGTAGAATCTTGTGCCTATGTAAGAAGAGCTTCTGAAATTGGAATTTCACATATATTTTTCAAGGAATGGTTTCCACATTGGGATTAAGATGAAATAAGTTGTCTTTCCAAGACATTTAATTCCTTTTGTTCTCTTTTTAATCTGTAGGAGGTCTTCTCCACTTTGCCACACCCATGGACCCTCTATTTCTGCTTCTCCACTACCTCAGGAAGGCTGATAAAGAGGTGAGTTTCCCTGTTTGGGACTTGAACAGTGGGGGAACGGAATAGATCGCTTTTTGCTTGATCTTCTCTCTCTCCTTTTAATGACCCAAATGTAGATTCCCCACAGTTCAGATGTAATTTAATTTGATTCAGGTTGGTGGAGTCGGTCTGGAACATGTGCTGGGACGGATTAGAGCACTGACACACTGACAGACTGAGAACCAGCACTCATCTCTGACAGTTTACCTGTGACTTCTGAGGATGGCCTAGGCCTCCATGCCGCGGGCCTTACTTGTTTGAGAAAAAGCCTAACTATGAAAATTTTATCATTAAGTCCTCATTCGTTTTGAAATACAATACAAATGTTAAGAAACTGAAACTGACCTCGGGCCTTAAGAAAGGAAAGAAGACTTATTTTCTTCTTTCTCTGAGACTATTAAATAGGTAAATTGGGGTGTGCCTAGTAAAAGCTCATTAATGGGGAAGCTGTACTTGAGACTTAAGGAATCCCAGTTAGATGAGATTTACCCTTTCAATATAAAAACAGAGTTCATTAACAGTAATCATTTCAGCCAGAGGTTCTAAAACATTTTGGTTTCAATATACCTCTACACTCCTGAAAATGTTTAAGGATCCCCAAAATCTTTTTGTTCCTGTGGGTTTTATCTATCAATATTTACTACATTAGAAATTAAAACTGAGAAACTTAAAAATAGTTTTGTTAATTTATTTTGAAATAAAAATAATGAGCCCATTACATGTTAACATAAATGACATGTTTTCAATGAAACACACAACAAAATGCAGTGAAGAGCATGGCACTGTTTTCCATTTTTGCAAGTCTTGTTAATGTCTGGCTGAATCGAAGACATCTAGATTCTCATATCTGGTTCTGCATTCAGTCTGTATTGTTTCCGTGGAAGTATATGAAGAATATGCAGCCTCACACAGATATGTAGTCAGAAAAAGGAGGAATAGTATAATAACTCTTTCAGACAATTGCAGATATTCTTCTTTAATACTACTCTAAAAATCAACAAGGGGTAGTAGTTTCTTAAAAGTTCATTGCAATGTGGAATCTGAAACCCTGTCAATGAATTTCCCGTGCTCTGTTTACATGAAAATCCATTGGTCTGTCTTGCATTGAGAATGGATTTTTTTACCCATGTATGACTTTATAATATCATGCATTGGTCATTTGGAAAATATTGTTTCACTGATTTCTGCAGATCTTCCAAATGTTGACACACCTCATTTCTCTCTCTCTCTCTCTCTTCCTCTCCTTTGTTAATATCACCCCTGACCTCATCAGAAAACTATATATTGGGAAGCTCTCATAGCAGCTGATACAACTTTTCTACAATTCTAATTTTTGCCTGGAAGTTAAAATGGTATCATTGGCTGGCTGCAAGTACTTTCAGTCTTTTCCTTGAAGTCACGGGTTCACTTCTTTTATATTCGGCCAAATACCCAAGTCTGAACAGCCCTAGTCTGTAATGGTTTTTTTCGGTTAAAAATGGGATCCCACAAAAAAGTAGTTATTTCTGCTCTTGACTCAGTGATGGAGGCACTTTTCCTTGCGGGAATCCCTGTGCCCAGGTAGTGGCAGAAGGGGCTTTAGCATCACTTTTAGCACACGGAATATTGAAAAGATTTGCACTCAGGGTCAAGGCTCCACTAACAGTAATTGCTTTTACTTCTTGATGAAGGATATCCTTAAGTGACATGGCTTCTGTTTTGTTTTGTGTTGTTTTAACTGCCCTGCATGGCAGTGAAGAGCGCAGGAGCTACAGGATAGGTTGGTGCCATGGCCATGACTGCTGCTAAGGAGCCTACAGTTCTACCCACCTGGCCGTGCAGATGTCAGTGCAGTGAAAATGCAGATAGCACCTTAGCATTATTGTGAAAATAGTTTTGAGCTCTGGACCCCCTGAAAGGGTGTTAGAGACTCCCAGGCATCTACCAACCACAGTTCAAAAATCTGCAGATTAACAATTTTAAGGAATCAGTGTTATTTAAACTACTTAGAAGAATCGGGGTTTTCGCACGCTGTTTGCTTATAGTTTAAATGTTTATGGGCTCATCTTATTTAGTCCTTAGACCAAATTTCCGTATGGTGGGTACCTCAGTTTAATTTGCTATAAAAACCGAAAGCAGTAAAACAGACTTCAAACTTTAAGTCATACTCTCTCCGGATGCAACTTAGCTTCTTTTATTCCCCTCCTTTCCTATATCCTCTGTTAGTGTGGATTGGTGAAGTTTTATTCCTTACTTCATTCATGGTGCTCATTATCTGGAAGCTACCATGGAGCCAGCGTATTTAAGGTATATGAGCGGCGAGGCCAGTAAGTCTTCGTCTCTAATGAACAGAGATGGGCAGGTCACCACCAGAAGCAAGGATCTGGTAGTATTCAGTTGAATACTTCAGTTGGCTCCCGTTAGTTTTCGAGGATACATTAACAGAGAGAAAGTCACCAACCAGCCTTAGCACCTGTAATGATGCACATTTAAAGTCCCTCCCCCCATGCTGTGGGGTTGTTTCCCTGTGTCCCACTGAGACCATGACTGGTGAATTAACCCTCACCCTGGCCCTCTGGGAGTCCTGAGGGCTGGCTCAGGTCGACAGACACAGAATGAAGCAGAAATCCTGCTCGAAGTGGTGGTTGGCTTTCATTGTAAACCATCTTACTTTTTCTTCTCAAATACTTGAAGTGCCCTATAAAATAACTCATGACATTTAGGTATTTCCTTCCTTGCATTTTACATATGATCTTTTCCTACTGAGTTAAAGAATATCGGTATGCACTTTTGAAAGGTTGACCTGGTCTTCTTTAATCTCAGAAAAATTCTTCTTTCTAGCTATCCCAACTGTTGCTAACTTTATATTCAAAGCAAGTTGCTTATTGCATTTCCTTTTTGGGTATATATGGTAAAGAAAATGAGAATGAAATATTAGTTAATTATGAAATTATTATATCATAACTGTGTGGCAGTCCACCGTATATAATTAGAGTATTGTTTTCAATTGCTAAATATTTAAAATATTTGTTGACCATGATAGAATATAGATTAAGGTAGATACCTAAAGACAGGAAGATTTGGAAAAATCTGTGGATTATTCTTACTATCTGAAGGAAAAAGACAGCATTGAAATTGAGGCATTTCTTGCCATTTGTTGACTTAACAGAAAGTATGACGAGCTTTCACACATGCTACTGAATGAATGAGATTTCACCCTTCAAATCAAATAAACCTGCATTTGCAGAAAGAAAACTGATCAGATGGTTTCTTTGTCTTCAAATAGAGTTGTTGCTAAAACAGAAAAGCAGAGTGAGCTAGAAGTGGGACATGGGCAGAACCATGCATTTTTTCTAAAGTCCAGTATCCCCAAGTCAGGGAACTAATCATTTAGACAGACTTCGCCCCTCCATGCTCCTGCACAATTAAGTAAAAATAACCTGATTGAGAAGAAGAATGTTCTGAATTCCTATGTTCTGAATTCTGGCCCATTGGTTTCCAGGCCTTACACACCTCTGTAGATGAGCCTGATTTAGTATGTGTGCAGCTTCCTTGTACTTACCCCTCTGGCCATCTTTTATTTTATCATGGCCTACATTTGGAAGCATTGTCAGACAGCTCTGGCAGGAGCAGATTCATTTTGGTTATTTTCTCCTTGCTGTAGTATTTCTTCCTTCAGCCCTGGGGTAAGGATAGGGAGGGAAGCTGTTTGCTCTGTGTGTGATCTGGGCTTATTCCTGAGTGATGGTCAGGACTCCTGCTCTGTGACCTTAGCTTTATATCCTTTCCCACACACTGAATGGGTTGGACCAGCCCAATGCAATCTCTACCATCTCCACAAGCTTCTATGGCTTCTAGCGCTCTTCCAGAACTCCCTCCACCCCCACCGTAGCTGTACTTTTGATATGGGTGGTTCGCTGTTTGGAACCCCAGTGCTTTCAAGAGCTTCCTAGAGGGAGCTGAGAGTCAGTTCTGGAGCCTATCCCAGTGGAGGGGTTCCTTAGGTGAGACAGGTGGCTTTGAACTTAGTTTAAAGATCCAGCTATGAGATGATGTATCTTTTTCTTTTTCATAATGTATGAGTTTGCTGACTGGAGTGCTTGCATTCTGACTGAATGAAGTCTTCTTTCAGGGAAAGTTCCAGCCCCTAGAGCAAGTTGTGGTGGATGACATGTTTCCAAATTGCATTTTGTTGCTGAAACTTCCTGATCTTGAGAAGTTACTTCGACATGTGACAGAGGAAAAAGGTAGAGTATGTGGCCTTTTGAATCAGGCTTATGTCTGCTGGAAAGGCTGGGCACCTGCCCCACTTGAATGGAAGGCTTGTTCTATGCCAGTCGGAAGGGAAGCTGTCATTCAGACTTGCTTCCACTCATCAATGCTAGTCCTCTATTGCATTGGACTGTTCAGTCTTGGAAATTCTAACCAGTTCACACGGTGGCCTATCTCCCACAGGGCCAGGGATCATGAGGCTTGGGCTTTGGTCTCAGTTCTTCTTTGAACTAAGTATGTGACTTCAGTTAAGTTCCTCGACTGCTTTCTGCCTCAGATTTCTCCTTGTAAGATTACATAAAGCCTTTGCCTTCTTTTGAATCAAGAAGTGTTTATTGAGTGCCGCTAAGAAGCATATGTTGAGCACTAGAGTTAAACTAATTACAAATAAGACATTATCCTTTCTCTCACTAAGCTTGGAGTCTACAGGGGACAAATGCAAATAGGGCAATGACAGCAGAAAGTAACGGAAGTGAACTCCTGGTTTTCTGGGGATGCCCAGGACACGTTCATAACCTCGCAGGTGGGGAGCGCAGCTGGTTGGCTCTGGGGTCGCTCTCCTGGGTGAAATGACCTCTAAGTGGAGCCCTGAAGGATAAGTCAGAGTAGCAGCATAACAGAGGTGTGGACATATGGGAAAGTTCGTCATGTGTAGGAAGCTCTAAGGAGTTCAGGTTAGCCAGAGTATAGGATGTCAGGGATGCATTTAGGTTGGTAAGGAAGGAAAGGGTGGGAATGCAGGGCAAGGGTTCAGATGATGAAGGGCCCGATGTGCGTCTGACTTTGTCTAATGGTAGTGGGGTGTCAGCAGAGTTTGAGCAGGAAAGCGCTATAAAGTGAAAAACCTGTTGGAGAATCTAAGGCCGGGTCCACAGAGGCTGCTGCAGTGGTCTAGGCAGGAATGATGGTATCCTGAGCTTAGCACCTGGAACTAGCAGAAAGTAGCCCCAAGAGGTAGAACCAGCCTCGTTCGGGGTTGGGGGTGGTAGTCAAGAAGAAGGGGGAGTCAAGGATGACTGTTGAGTTGTGCCCTGACCCGCAGTGGGGGTGGCCTCCTGGAGACACAGGTGGGAAGAGCAGGCTGGGGGTACTTAAGAGAGGAGCAGTAGATACTATTCATTTGAATTCTGAGAGAAGGAAGTGAGGCAGTGTGTATAAGTATGTCTTGTTAAGTTAGAAACACTATACAAACTTAGCATCTGTGTCTCCAAAGTCATCCAGGTAGTTTCAGGGTTAATATGGGACATGGAGTGTGGGAACCAAAACAACAGGCTGATGAGCTGTGGTTGTTCATGGTCGGTTTGGCAACCGTGACAGTTCTGAGCCCAAGAAAGTGGTAGTTCCAAGAAGTGTAAGCTTACAGTGGGAAAGGGGAGAACCTCACTGATTGCATTTTACATTATAGGTTCAACTAAATTCACCCTAGGCCAGGCTTAGAGCTCCATTTTGGATATGGAATGTGGCACCAAGGTTTTATCAAAACCGTCCCATTAAAGACATTCCCTGATGCTGAGCTTGGAGGAGATAACAGTCTTTTTGTGGGTGAACAAATGAAGTAGCTCATAGCCATTTCTGAAAGCTTAAATAATGAGGAATAAGTACAAGTCATTTTAATTTTGCCAAGTTAATGTAAATTGAAAATGCAATGAATTCATTATCCCAAATGCTTACATGAGCTGTGTAAAGAACAGTTATCTTAAACCCAAACCCAGAAACCCAGATTGAGAAATGGTGTTAATGAATCGGCATTTGTTAGCTTTCAGCCTGCGGTTCAAAGCAAGAACTTCCCTCCCTCTCATTCCTTCCTTCTTTCACACGGAACCCCTGATCATTGATTAAATCATTACCTGAACTCGTGTCCTAATCTCTGTCACTCCTCAACATGGCTTAACAGTTGGAAGTTCTGCTGAAATAGAAAGTGCATGGCCTGTGCTTATCTTGTTTGACCAGCTCTAAATAAACTTCAAAATACTATGAATTTCCCTTTGGATCTTCATGGGAAAAGATGTCTATCTCACTATGCAGTCCTTGTATACAGAACTGACATAAAGAAAATATTTCACATATTTGTGCTCTGGGTTAAGGGGTAAGGCAAGTAATGTGAGACTGTTTATGTGCATTTTGAGAAAGAGGCCTTTTTGAGGGCGAAGCATACTTAAGAGATAGAAGAGATCCTACAATTTCTTTGTTTTTTCTTGTTTTTAAAATTTTTGGGTTTGTTTTTAAACCTTTCATTATTTTAAGATTTACAGAGTGTCATTTATTAGGGGAAGAATTTAATTATGAAGAAACTGTCAAGACTTTTAGAGAAAATTGCATACATCTTTTACTATATGAAATTTAATCTGAATTATCACTTTATGTTTTGCCTTACTATCATTAAAAAAGAAAGAAAGAAAAATTTGAGGCTAAGGGTGTTTAGAAACCTGGAATGAATATAGGCTGATAATATATCTACTTTGAAAATTAAAGTACATGGGCCGGTAAAACAATTATTTTATTAAGAAAATTAAAGATACAAAAAATTCAGATAAAAAACTGCAAATATTATTTGTACTCGACCCAATAATCAACAAAGGTTTATATTTCATTATATTTGCTTCATATCTTTTTTGGGAAAGAATTTCTTTAAGAACAGCCTGGTAATCTGATCTCAGGATCTGATGGCATGCAAGGAAAATTAAAAGTATATTTGCCGTATAGTTTTGAAGAAATCAGATTTTCAGCATCCTTGCTCTGTAAGATGAAGAGTTTGAAGGGTTGAGAGTATCCCCCATACATTATAATTAGTACTTTGCAAAATTGTTCTAGATCATAAAATAAAGCTTTTATTTTCTCAGCTTTATGGTGTTGAGATTATTGAATGACGGGGATGTGAACATTATTTAAATATTGCAGCTAATAGTCTCTGGTATCTACCATAAAGAGATGCTTCTGGAATTAAATGATGTAATACAAGTAAATCAATGACCAAAGAGTACTGGATATATAGTAAATGCTCAGTAAATGTTAGTACTATTAAGGCTTCTGAATTAGAAATTATTAATTCTTTGTTGATGTGTAAGTACTGGGCACACCCGTACACATCTGTTTGATGGTCCATTGCTAAATATATATTGAAGTGGTTTAAGTAGAATGGGGATAATCAGGTAATAATAAAAATATCTACTATCTAATGAGAAAGTACGTATCATCTGTATTGTACATACGTTATTGTATCCTTACAGTAATTCCCTCTCATTATTGTTACAACCTGCATTTTTACAAATGAGGAGACCGAGGCTCAAAGAGCTGAAGTTACTGGACTAGCATCACAGAAGTAGAAGTGGGGAACCAGAATTGGAACCCGTGTCTGACAGCCACTCTTTCCTCTCCTTCTTGCAACTGTGTAACACTTCCAGAAGACTCCGGTAGAATTGTTAGGTGGTATCTCATGCAAAGATAGAAACTTATTTTTAAAAAAAACTTGTATATCCCATCTTCATAATTTCCCTTTGTGAGGCAAAAAGAGAGAGTCAGGAAAGAAGACAGAGAACTACGATAGCGTAAAGAAAAGACAAGTTTCTCATCCCAGCAGTGAGCTTTCTGTTCTCAGGCACCCATTCCCCTCTTTTAGCGATTGCCTTGGGTCCCAGCTGCCTATTCGAATTTAGCTTACTGTCCATTTATAAGTTACTGTTTGGTTCTGCTCCGTATTTTATTGCTAGGATTTTAAAAATAAAGAGGACTGCTAAGGAGTGGTCAGGTGGTATCCATGAGAGGGAGCAAAGATAAAGGAGAGAGCTGATTGTCTTTAACATCCATTCTCTCCGTAGGCACTCTGCAGATAGAGCAAACCCTGAAATACTCAGATTCCCCAGCCAGCTGTTTTGATATTAAACTCCAGATGCTGTCTCAAAAGTCTGTGGCACTAAAGATCTGGTTAAGCCTGCTAGGTTTCTAAGAACCTCCCCCTACCCCCCTCGTCCCTGCCGAGTAAACCCAGCCACGGTTGTTTGTATCCCAAATGACGATGACCGTGACCTTAGTTAGCACTGCCTGCTTTATTAGTGAAGGAAATGATGTGTCTCTGTTTGCTAGCTCTGGGGCTCAGTACGTTTCTTGCCAAAGAAGCTCACATTCGGTGGAGGGATGACAGGGGAAAGGCCTAATAAAGGGTTGTGAACTTCATCTTGAGTCTAACACTGTTTCATATTGCAAGCCAAAGCTGCACTAGGCTGTCCGGTGTGATTAACAGGAAGAGCCAGGAAAACTTACCTGATTAAAATACCCCAAGTACAGTTGCCAAGTTTCTCTCCCCAGGAGGCAGGAAAAAAAAAGAGACCATATGAGTTTCTGGTATGGAAAACATTGAGAAAGTAGATGTGAAAATGTGCTCTAGGCAGTTTGTTCAATAATACATCAGGGAAATTCAGGATTGTGAGCCGATTACCCAATTGCTGAACATGTTATTTAATTGTGGACTCACTTTTATTCCATCTTTATTTTGTAAACCCAATCTTTCCAGATGTTTGAGACCAGTTTTATAGGCACCAGACACATTAAGGAAAGAAACCTTTCCAGCATATGTACATATTATCTAACTCACCAACTCTTGCAAATACTAAATTTAAGACACAAACAAACATGTTATGGTATTTTTCATAATTTTGGGTAATCTGCGGCCTTCATGAATATTTTGAACCCCCTTACTTATCAAAATTTGTAAATTTCAAAATTAAGCAGTAGCTTATGCACTTGGTCCTTTTGTAGCATTCTGGGATATCCAAGTTGGATATTTCTTAGTTATCATCTTGTCCAGGGAGTATTCAATTAGAAATAAATGGATAATTAAAAATTTCCTAGAAAAAAACCTCCAGGCCCAATTAGCGTCACTGATGAATTCTGCCATACTTTAAGAAATAAATAATACTCAAATAATGATACTTATTCAAATCCTTTCAGAAATTAGATGAGGAAGGAAAATTTCCCAACTAATTTTGTGAAGCCAGAATTATCCCAATACCAAAGTCAAAATTATTTTAAAAAGAAAACCAGGCCAATATCCCTTATGATCATTGACTGAAAAATTCCTAATAAAATATTAGCAAATCAAATATATAAAAAGGATAACATATTATAACCAAGTGGGATTTATCTCAGGAATGCAAAGTTGTTTGAACGTTAGAAAATCAATCTGCATAATTCACCATATTTACACATGACAAAAGGAAAACTGTATGACCATCCCAATAGATGCAGAAAAATCATTTGACAAAATTCAGTCATAATATAAATTCTCAGCAAATTAGAATAGAAGGGAGCTTCCTGGAAAAGGGTGTCTATGACAAACTTAAGCTAACATCATACTTCACTGTAAAAGACTGAACAGTTTTCCCCTATGACTGGGTATAAGATAAGCATGTCTGCTTTGACCATTTCTATTCACCATTGTAGTGGGAGTCCTAACAGTTTCAATAAAACAAGAAAAAGATAAATGGTATACAGATTGGAAAGTAAATAGTAAAACTATCTCTATTCATAAACAATATGGACATGTATGTAGAAAGCCCAAATGAATCTACAAAAAAAATTACTATAACTAATAAACAGGATACAAAGTTAATTTATAAAAAATGAATTATATTTCTGTATACTAGCAGTGAACAATCAGACAATGGAATAAAAAACATATCCAAAATATCATCAAAGATCATGAAGTTCTAGAAATAAATATAACACAGTATGCGCAAGACCAGTACACTGGATTTTACAAAACATTGCTGAGAAATTAAAGAATTAAATAAATAGAGAGATATACCATATTCATGAATTTAAAGATTCAATATTGTTAAGATGTCCGTTCTCTCCAAATTGATCTATGGATTTAATGTAATGTCTATCAGACTTTTTTGGAGGGAGTGGGGGGAAGAAAATGATGAGCTGATTCTAGAATTAATATGAATTTGCAAAAGACCTGCAATAACCAGAACAATTTTGAAAAAGAAGAACAAAATTGGAGAACTTACACAATCCAATTTCAAGACTTACTCTAGAGCTATAATAATCAAGAAAGTGTGGCATTGGTATAAGGATAAATATATAGATAAGGGAACAGAATAGAGAATCCAGAAGTGGACCCACACTTATATAGTCAATTGAATTTTTTCCATAGTGTCAAGATAATTCAGTGGGAGAAAAGATAGTCTTTTCAACAAATGATCTGGAAAATTTGGATATTCATATGAAAAACAATGTTAACCCTCACCTCACAGTCATGCAGAAAAATTAACTCAAAATTGATCACTAATTTACATGCAGAAATGAAAACTACTAAACTTCTAAAAGAAAACGTAAGAGAAAACTTTTGTGACCTTGGGGATAGGCAAGGATTTCTTAGGACATAAAATCCACTAGCCATAAAAAAAAATTATAAATGTAACCATAAATTACATTTCATCAAAATTAGTATCTTCGGTTTTTTGAAAGACAGCATTAAGAAAAAAGAAAAGATAAACCACGGTTGGAAGAAAATGTTTACATGGTCTATCTGATAAAAGATATGTATCTCAAATATATAAAGAGTTTTCTTAACACAGTAATAAGATGATATACATACAGGCCAGTAAAAAAAAAATCGGCACAAAGTTTGAACAGACACTTAGCAAAAGAAGATTTATAAATAGCCCATAGGCACACAAAAACAGGTTCAATATCATTAGTCACCAGGGAAATGTAAATTAAAACCACAAGGAAATATCATTAGTATTCACTAGAGTGGCTTGAAATAAAAAGGAAAAACAATAAGTTGAGGAACTACCAGAACTCACCTACCTGGCTGGTGGAAGCATAAAATAGTATAACCACTTGACAGTTTCTTATGACTCAGTAATTCTACTCCTAGGGATTTACCCAAGACTTACGAAAACACATCTCCATGCAAAGACTAGTGCAAGAATGTTCAGAGCAGCTTTTTTGTTTAGGGTGATAGTTACATGACCGTATGTATATGTTTGTTCAAACTCCTCAAATTGTACACTTAAAATGGGTATATTAACCATATGAACATTATTCCTAAAGAAAGGTGATTTTTTTTTTTTAATGGAAGTAGTTACTGATCCATGAGAAGCTAAGCCTCCTCATTTCTGACATGGCATTTTTTTGTTTGTTTGTTCATTTTGTTTTGTTTTTTCCTCCCCCACGGCCCCCACCAGGTAACGCTGGAATCCAGTGATAGAATGTGGGAAGCAAGGCAGGAGGAAGTGATGGCTTTCAGATCCGAGCCTGGTTGAACAGGAGGATGGTTTGGGAGGAAGATGAACAGTCTGTCTTTAGGCACAGAGCCTCGGCTCAGGGCTTTGGGCTTCCTGGTTGGGTTTATTTGGTCTTCTTGAAACAAAATGAACTCACCCCCAGAGAAAGGTACACCTGGCCTCAGAGCAGGACAAAGCAGAGCCTGAAAAGAATCAGAGGAAAAGTCACCAGAGACCTAAAAGAACCAAGAGGAAAAGTTTTTGTAGAATCATGGAGGAGAAGTTTTTCCCACAAAGAACAGGGTCAAAAGTACTGAGAAGGGTGAAGACCTAATTGATCTTGATAAAATGAACATCAGATCCGCAGCTCTGAAGTCAGCCTAGTAGGAGTCTGGTACCCTGCTTAATGGCTCAGTGACTTTGGACGATGTGGTTCACTTCACTCTAACCCAGTCATTTAAGGTGGGGACAAACTGGTTTTCACCTGAGATTCATGCTGAACATCAGTGAGAAATGTATATAAAGAACGTACACAGGCTCGAAGATACATTAGTTTCTGATGCTATTATCATTAGCAAGTTGTCATTTAATCTTTTTTTTAAGTAATATGAAGTATTTGTTATGTGCCAGGTGCTGTGCTTTCGGCTTTGTGTGGATCATCTTGTGTAACAGGTGACACCGTGCACTGGGTGTGTCGGAGCCCCGGCAGTATGTATGGCTCAGAGCCTGTGGTCTCCACTTCTTCTGACAGAGCATTTGCAAGAGGATTGGGAAGGGTCTGCAAGGGACTCAGGGAGTGCGAGAGAGGAAGGAAACTGTGGCAGGTTGTAGAACGTTCTTTCAAGAAGTGTGGACATAAGAGGCAAGAGAGAAGTGAGTAACAGAGTCTAGGTGGGATTTCTTAGGAGAGACCTCTACGCTGAGCTTCTTTGGAGATTTATCTCAGGCTATGAACGGAGCTTCTTTAGAAGTTTTAACCCACACAGCGGAGTACATTTATTGAGTGATTGCTATGTGCTCTTAGAATTCCCCTTATTTTTGTACATGGGTGGGACACTGTCTCCAGGGAAGTTGAGTTTAGTTTCACCTGCCTTGTTTCCACAGCAGGCTGTTTGCCCAGGTTTGCCCCTGGCTCCCGCATAGCAGACGTCGCCCCTTGGAGTTCTCAAACTCTGACAACGCCATTTGCAACAGTCTCTCCTTCATTATTTCAGTGACACATCCTGAGGAGATGGGTGCAGAAGCCCAGTCCGCACTCCATCATGCCTCCTATTGCCCACAGTTTTGACAACTGCAGGCCGGAACGGGGAGGACACATGCAGGCGCTAAGGCCAGCCCTTCTCCCATATAAACCATTTCGTGGAACGCAAGCGATGTAACAGACTGCAGAAAATGATCCCTGAATAAGCATTTCCATTTCCCGCAACAATTATGGAGGAAAGAGAAAATGTCATTCTACCCGGGGAAGCAAAGTCACATGGGGGGAGTTTGCATCTGGCCCTAAGATTTCCAGGGGTCCCAAAGATCACTCCTGCATGAGGCAGGAGGCTGGGAGCTGCAAGCCTCTGCCTCTGCCGATTGCACAGAAAGCAAGAAACTCCACGAATGAAGCGTTACCAAGGAAATAACGCCTCGTGTCACAGTATGTAAAGCTAGGTGGACTGTGAGGGGAGGAAGTATAACTTAGAAGAGGTGAGAGTTTTATCCCCATTAAGGGCCAGGTCAAGCCTATTGTAAATCCAAATTCCCCTGAAATATAGTTACGATTATACTGGTAATGCGTTCAAAGATAGGCGTATCTTTTCTTCTTTCTCGCTAATCCCACCAGGACGGTACCAAGTAGTTAACAAGGTTTTTTTCCTCAATGCCTGCAGTGCACTTCATACGCATCTGCGTTTAGTTTCAGTTTCCTTTCTTGGGATTTCCATTCTTATTTTAGAAAAGAAGTGTCTCATTGAAAACACTGAGCTAAGCTTCAGATTATTTCAAAAAAAATGAAGGTTGCTTGGCGTGTTAATTTGCTGAGTTTTAAAAATCACAGATTTTCTACAGATTTGTGTACTTTTTTCCAGTTTTATTAAGAAGTAATTAATACACTTTCCATATTTTAATCACTTTCCATAGTTTGGCTACAGTGGACATTGCTGTTGTAAACATTAGGGTGCACGTGCCCCTTCAGATCACTACATTGTCTAGGTTTAAGGTGTACGGCATGATGGTTTGACTCACAGGTATTATGAAATGATCACCACAATAAGTTTAGTTAACATCTGTCATGTCATGTAGATGTAATAAAAAGAAAAGAAAAAAAATTTCTCCTTGGGATGATAACTGTTGGTAAAATTTGATGATTTCCTTAAATTCCCATTCATTTAATGTTTGGACGAAACCTGAGGCACCCAAGTTCTGTTTGGGGATTTTTTTTTTTTAACCTCTCAAGTATGCTCTCAGGCTTATAAATTGAGTTTTTCAAGAATATAAACTGTTATGAAACATTAATTGTTGATATTTTATATGTATATATACATATCTTATGAATTTATTTCTTGTTTAATGCACTCTTCTGTTTTTTTTCTCTTTAATCCAGAAATAGACAAAAAGAAATATTACAAGTACAGTAAGGAGAAGACAATAAAGTGGCTGGAAATAAAGGTATAGTACATCTCCAATATCTTATGGCAGAAAAAGTTTTCATGCTCCTTTTAAAAATTGTTTAAAGAAGGTGGTAAGTCTGAATCCAAAGGCCATCTTGTATATCCAGCTAAAGGAGAAAAACTGTAAAGATATCCAAATATGAAAAGAAATCTTTTACTTTTCATCCTCTGTAACTCATGTATCTCTGGAGTTAGCTTGATGTTTTCCTTTGACCTGCATCCCCATTGCCTGTGATCCTCACCACTGGACAAAAGAAGTTCTCACTACTTGGTGATGTAGATTTGAGTCTTCCACGCCAGGTAATATCAGGTGGGATGCACATTTGCTGCTGTCAGTCCTGCTGTTGTCTCAGAGGTTGACGTTGGTCACACAGCAAGGCAGGGGGCTGAGGCAGACAGGATTCAGGCTTAGAGGAAGTGTGTCTCACTCTCAGCTTCTGGTTGCCTGAGGGATCTTAGTGATCCTAAAATCCTAGAACAATATAAGGTCTAGGGCAGTATTTTCCAAATTGATTTAGTAGGTCAAAACCAGTATTTCTCTTGGAATGGAATGGAATGGGATTGGGATTGGGATTGGGATGGGATGGGATGGGATATATTAAAAGTATAGCAGAGAGTAAGGACAAATATTAAGTATGATTCTTTGAAACATATGTTTATATATGTGTTTAAGTATTGGGTTGCTATGTATTTCTTACTGTGGGTATAGTAGAAACAAAGAAACCACTTTGAAAGCCACTGGTCTAAGAAGATTGTGTACTTACACACTGATTAAGAATCTCACCAGACTGGGTCTATTGGTAACAAAGTTTTCCAAGGTCGGTGGATACCAGTATAGTACTGATTCCTAAGATTCTCCTCTATCTTGTATGTAAAAACGTGCTTGTCATATCATGTTACGGGGCACACAGGGAACCGAGAAACATGGAAATGAACCTTGCAGAGTTAGGCCCCTACTATACAAAATAGTGGAAGAATTTTAAGAGTGCCCCTGTGGTTCACCCTTCATTTGCCTTAGTAGTAGGTGAAGAATCAGGGTAAGTGCTGAGAAGGATCTTGGCATTTAGTTTTTGTCCTTAGCAAATGATAATGACACGAATAGCAAAGTGACATTTATATTTATTGATTGTGTCTCTTTTCTTAAATTCCTAGGAAGTGGGAAATTTTTTTATTAACATATAATGTATTATTTGTTTCAGGGGGACAGGTCTGTGATTCATCAGTCTTACACAATACACAGCACTCATCATAGCACATACCCTCCCCAGTGTCCATCACACAGCCACCCCATCCCTCCCACCCCCCGTCCACTCCAGCAACCCTCAGTTTGTTTCCTGAGATTAAGTTTCTTATGGTTTGTCTCCCTCTCTGGTATCATCTTGTTTCATTTTTCCCTCCCTTCCCTTATGATCTTCTGTCTTGTTTCTCAAATTCCTTATATCAGTGAGATCAGATGATAATTGTCTTTCTCTGATTGACTTATTTCACTTAGCGTAATACCCTCTAGTTCCATCCGTGTCATTGCAAATGGCAAGATTTCATTTTTTTGATGGCTGCATAATATTCCATTGTATATATATATATAGACCACATCTTTATCCATTCATCTATTGATGGACATATAGGCTCTTTCCATAGTTTGGCTACAGTGGACATTGCAGTTGTAAACATTAGGGTGCACGTGCCCCTTCAGATCACTACATTTGTATCTTTGGGGTAAATACCCAGTAGTGCAATTGCTAGGTCGCAGGGTAGCTCTATTTTCAACTTTTTGAGGAACCTCCACACTGTTTTCCAGAGTGGCTGCACCAACTTGCTTTCCCTCCAACAGTGTAGGAGGGTTCCCCTTTCTCCGCATCCTCGCCAGCACCTGTCGTTTCCTGACTTGTTCATTTTAGCCATTCTGACTGGTAAGAGGTGGTATCTCATTGAGGTTTTAGTGATGTTGAGCACTTTTCATGTGTCTGTTGGCCATTTGGATGTCTTCTTTGCAGAAATGTCTGTTCATGTCTTCTGCCCATTTCTTGATTGGATTATTTGTTCTTTGGGTGTTGAGTTTGGTAAGTTCTTTATAGATTTTGGATACTAGCCCTTTATCTGATATGTCATTTGCAAATCTCTTCTCCCATTAAGTCAGTTGTCTTTTGGTTTTGTTGACTGTTTTCCTTTGCTGTGCAAAAACATTTTATCTTTATTATTTCTCTTCTCCTGCTGGGTTTAGGCTTGCTTTGCTCTTCTTTCTCCAGCTCCTTTAGATGTAGGGTTAGGTTGTGTATTTGAGACTTTTCTTGTTTCTTGAGAAAGGCTTGTATTGCTATATACTTTCCTCTTAGAACCATCTTTGCTGCATCCCAAAGATTTTGAACAATTGTGTTTTCATTTTCATTTGTTTCCATGAATTTTTTTTAATTCTTCAATTTCCTGGTTAATCCATTCATTCTTTAAAAGGATGCTCTTTAACCTCCATGTATTTGAGTTCTTTCCAACTTTCCTCTTGTGATTGAGTTCTAGTTTCAAAGCACTGTGGTCTGAAAATATGCAGGGAATGATCCCAGTCTTTTGGTACCAGTTGAGACCTGAGTTGTGACCCAGGATGTGATCTATTCTGGAGAATGTTCCATGGGCACTAGAGAGGAATGTGTATTCCGTTGCTTTGAGTTGGAATGTTCTGAATATATCTGTGAAGTCCATCTGGTCCAGTGTGTCTTTTAAAGCCTTTATTTCCTTGTTGATCTTTTGCTTGGATGATCTGTCCATTTCAGCAAGGGGGGTGTTAAAGTCCCCCACTATTATTGTATTGTTGTCAATGTGTTTCTTTGCTTTTGTTATTAATTGGCTTATATAAGTGGCTGCTCCCATGTTAGGAGCATAGATATTTAAAATTGTTAGATCTTCTTGTTGGATAGACCAATTTAAGTATGATATAGTGTCCTTCCTCATCTCTTATTATAGTCTTTGGTTTAAAATCTAATTTGTCTGATATAAGGATTGCCACTCCAGCTTTCTTTCAATGTCCATTAACATGGTAAACGGTTTTCCACCCCCTCACTTTCAATCTGGAGGTGTCTTTGGGTCTAAAATGAGTCTCTTGCAGATGGCATATCAATGGGTCTTGTTTGTTTTTTTTTTTATCCAAACTGATACCCTGTGTCTTTTGATTGGGGCATTTAGCCCATTTACATTCAGGGTAACTGTTGAAAGATATGAATTTAGTGCCATTGTTTTGCCTGTAAGGTGACTGTGACTGTCTATTGTCTGTGTTCCTTTCTGGTCTATGTTACTTTTAGGCTCTCTCTTTGCTTAGAGGACCCCTTTCAATATTTCTTGTAGGGCTGGTTTGGTGTTCGCAAATTCTTTTACTTTTGTTTGTCCTGGAAGCTTTTTCTCTCTCCTATTTTCAGTGACAGCCTAGCTGGATATAGTATTCTTGGCTGCATATTTTTCTCATTTAGTGCTCTGAATATATCATGCCAATCCTTTCTGGCCTGCCAGGTCTCTGTGGATAGGTCTGCTGCCAATCTAATGTTTCTACCATTGTAGGTTACAGACCTCTTGTCCCGAGCTGCTTTCAGGATTTTCTCTTTGTCTCTGAGACTTGTGAGTTTTAACTGTTAGATGTCAGGGTGTTGACCTATTTTTATTGATTTTGAGGGGGGTTCTCTGTGCCTCCTGGATTTTGATGCCTGTTTCCTTCCCCAAATTAGGGAAGTTCTCTACTATAATTTGCTCCAATATACCTTCTGTCCCTCTCTCTCTTTCTTCTTCTTCTGGGATCCCAATTATTCCAATATTGTTTTGTCTTATGGTATCACTTATCTCTCGAATTCTGCCCTCGTGATCCAGTAGTTGTTTATCTCTCTCTTTTTCTCAACTTCTTTATTCTCCATCATTTGGTCTTCTATATCACTAATTCTCTCTTCTGCCTCATTTATCCTCAGTTAGAGCCTCCATTTTTGATTGCACCTCATTAATAGCCTTTTTGATTTCAACTTGGTTAGATTTTAGTTCTTTTAATTCTCCGGAAAAGGATTCTCTAGTACCTTCTAGTATCTTTTTTCAAGCCCAGCTAGTATCTTTATAATCATCATTCTGAATTCTAGTTCTGACATCTTACTAATGTCCATATTGACTAGGTCCCTGGCAGTTGGTACTGCCTCTTGTTCTTTATCCTTGAGGTGAGTTTTTCCGTTTTGTCATTTTGTCCAGAGAAGAACAGATGAATGAGAGAACAAAATGCTCAAAGGGTAACAACGACCCCAGAAAAATATACACTAAACAAATCAGAAGAGACCCACAACTGGGGGGAAAAGAAAGGAAGAAAAAAAATAATATGATCAGGCTGGTGAATAGAGCCACACACTAGATTTGGGGTGTATTTTGGTCTGTTAGAAGAAACTGCCTCCCAAAATCTTAAAGAAAAACTTATTTATATATACAAAAATAAGGATAAATATGATAAAGAGATGGAATATGACTGTAAAGATGAAAATTATAAAAGATTTTATAAAAGGAATTGATAAGAAGTTGTTTAAAAAAGAATGAAGAAAAATTAAAAAAGGAGAGAATGTGATCAGGTGGGAGACTAGAACAAAGCCATACACTAGATTTGGGGTATATTTTGGTCTGTTAGAAGAAACTGTATCCCAAAATTTTAAAGAGAGAACAACTTATATATAAACAAAAAATAAGGTTAACTACAATGAAGGGATAGAATATGACTCTAAAAATGAAAAATAAAAAAAGATTTTTTAAAAAGGGATTGATAAGATGTTGGTTGAAAAAGGGAAAAAGAAAAATTCAAAAAAAAATAGAAAAAGAGAAAAATAAAGAAAATTTAAAAAATTGAAAGACTAAAGCATCTTGGGAAAAAAAGCCATGAATTCTATGTGCTGTATCCCCCTAGTGCTGGAGTTCTGCCATTCTCATTGATCGGTAAACTTGGTCTTGGCTGGCTGTTCTTGCTGATCTTCTGGGGGAAGGGTCTGTTACTGTGGT
Organism: Zalophus californianus; assembly: GCF_009762305.2. Taxonomy (NCBI): domain Eukaryota; kingdom Metazoa; phylum Chordata; class Mammalia; order Carnivora; family Otariidae; genus Zalophus; species Zalophus californianus. The sequence continues at coordinate 60,589,642 of NC_045597.1, forward strand.
TCCCAAATGTCTTTGCTGGAGGTGGAATTGCCCCGCCTTTGCCAGGCCAGGCTAAGTAATCTGCTCGGGTTTGCTCTCGGGAGCTTTTGTTCACTGCAAGCTTTCCCTACAGCTTTGGAGGACGAGAGTGAAAATGGCGGCCTCCCAATCTCTGCCCCGGAGCCGCCAAGAACTTGGGGCCCTGCTTCTCAGTGCAGCCCCAGAGAAAAGCAGTCAGTCACTCCCGACGCCCCGGTCTCCAGCCACACTCTGTGCTCACCCAGCCTGTGACCCAGCGTTTCTGTCTCTGGCACATGGCCCCCTATGGAGTCTCCAAACCCAGCAGATCCCTGAGGTGCGCTCCTGCGCCGATTCTCCCCGGGAAGGAAGGGGAGTCTCCCCGGATCTGCCGCTTATTGGGTCCCTGCTGGAGGAGCAGTGGCCCGACTGGGCCGCGGATCACAGTTTAAGGCAACCCCGAGCTGAGAGCCCGCGCCTCGGCTCCGTCTCTGCAGCCGGCTTCCCCGCTCCGACACCTGGGAGCTCTGCCGCACTCAGGCACCTCCGGTCTTTCTGTGACCCCGAGGGTCCTGAGACCACACTGTCCCGCGAGGGTTCCACCCCCCGCTTAGCCACTGGAGCGACGTCCCTCAGCAGAGCAGAATTCTAAAAGTTCCGATTTTGTGCTCCACGGCTCTATCACTTGCCAGAAGTGGCGTCGGAGGCCCCCTCCCCCTCTGTCTATCCTCCCGAATATCACCTTGGATTCACTTCCCGGCACGTCCTACCTTCCAGAAAGTGGTCGCTTTTCTGTTCAGAGAGTTGCTGCTGTTCTTTTCTTCGATCTCCTGTTGAGTTCATAAGTGTTCAGAATGGTTTGATCCCTATCCAGCTGAATTCCTGGGACCAGACGAAATCCAGGTCTCCTACTCCTCCACCATCTTCCTCCTCCAGCATCTAGGAAGTAGGAAATTTCTGATTTATTCTGTTTAGAAAAATGATTGCATATAAACTTTGTGCCAGGTTCTGTTCTAAGGGTTTTACATGAACTCATTTAATCCTCACAGCTGTACTATGCATTAGGTACTACTCATGTCCCCATTAGATAGAGGCACAAAGAGGTTAAGTAAGTAGTCCATGGTCACAGAGCGTACCCAAGCAGCCCAACTCCAGAGCCAGTGCTCTCATATTGTGTAGGCCTTAAGAAGTCCATGTCATGACATCACCCCAAAATGCTGTGGCCATCTCTTATCATCTGATACCTGGTGAAGACATTTCTAGATCCTCAGATACTTCTTCCTGCATCTTAAATGGATTGAGAAGCATCTGGAAGGTGGTGGATTTCTAACATTAGTTGGAAATACCCTGATGTTCCCTTTTTGGTTACTTCACAGGTTCATCAGACTGTATCAGCCTTAAAAACCAATAACGTAAATGTCGGTGCCCGGGTACAGGCAACTGCATTTTTCTCTGGTGACCAGGTTTCCATTGACAAGGAAGGTAAGTAAATCCTTTTGTCAGAAATCATTTTTGCCTGGAGTAAGTTGCTGATGTATAAATGCCTGTGTTACCATTTTAAAATCTTTTTTTTTTAAGGTTTTATTTATTACTTGAGAGAGAGGAGAGAGAGACAGCGAGTGCACGAGTATGGGGGCGGGGGGAGGGGGAGAGAGAGAGGGACAAGCAGACTCCCTGCTGAGCGGGGAGCCCACACAGGGCTCAATCCCAGGACCCTGAGGTCAAGACCTGAGCTGTAGGCAGACACTTAACCCAATGAACCACCCAGATGTCCCCAATTTTACAATCTTAGTGTCTCGGAAGCTTCGCATTCTTGCCCGTGTGTTCTCTTGGATCTTGTGGCACACGTGTGCATTTTATTTCAAACCCAGTAAGATTTCTACCATAGATCATTTCTGTCACTAATTGATACTTAAATCATGCCTTTGACACATATTTATTTTGCACTAATGGTCATAACCAGCCTAACAACTCTGGCTATCATTTATGGAGGGTGTGTTGTGTGTCAGGCCCTTTGCTTGAGTTGCCTGTGGACACACAGTATCTCCACTGACCCTCCCTACAAGTCTTATTTGACAGTGAGAGTCTGGAGGCTGCGCCCAAAGTTCCACAGTGAGTGAATGGTGAAGCTGAGCTACTGATGGAGCTTGCCTGACTCTGAAGCCCACACTCTTACCTTTTTTGTCCTACTGTTTGTGTGGCCCTGCATTTCCAATGGGCTGCACCTCTCTGCATCTTATTCTCAAGAAGTGTGTGTCCTACTATTGGTCTTAATATTTTGATTTTAGATGAAAATTGATTCCCTTGGCAATTTTTTTCTTTTAGGTTATTATGGTACATTCTTTTGTTTTTTTCCAGTGTAGTGTCCTCTTATTTTTGTATGTATAGTTGAGTAAAAACAGCGATATAATGCAATTAACATTCCCAAATGGTGGGACAGAAACTTTTCTGACTTTAAGCTCCAATTCAGTGTTCCCCTGCTGTGGGCATACAACTCCAAAGCATCTGAGTTTCGTCATTAAAACAAATAAAACTAGGACTAGGGGCCTGTTTATGATTGAAGGTAATTCAGGCAGTCTTTGATTTGCAGAAATCTACCTTAAAACACCTTGCACATGTAGATGGTAGAGGACTCCTGCCATTCTGGAAATAGTGGACAGCTTTGGCCACACTGAGTTTATCAGCTGTCACGGTTTTTGATTGGCTTTAACAAAAGAGAAGGAGTGGATGGATGGACCATAGATTTTTTTTTTTTTTAAAGAAGGTGAAGGGATGTTAGAGATTATTTAGACAGATCTCAGTTTAAAAGTGAAGAACTGTGGTCTCAGAGAGTAGATGAGTTATCCAAGGTCACCCATCCTAGCTAGGCCACGTCTTCCGCTCTGAATCCAGTGTTTGTACCAGTCTCTAAATATAAGGGTTTGGGCACGGCTATATTGCCATGTAGGGCCTCGCCATAAAGTAAGCTTTCCTTTTTTTTAGATCTTTAGTTCAGGAGGCTACCAGAAGAGGCAAACGAATAATGTGTTGGCTTCCTTGTTTCCCTTTGTCTATTCATGACTTATTGGATAATTACTAACCGAGAACCAAGAACACATTTTAAGAAGGGCCCGGTGATAACTTTCAGTTCTATGTTGGTAGTGTAAATCTCTCAGTGAAGACTTTGAGATTATGTGCTCCAGGAAGCAGTCACTTTAATGCTTAGGCAAATTATTATCTTAGTTTGGAGGCAGAAGGAAAGAAAAAAAGAAGCAAATGAATGTCCCAGGAACAAACCTGAGATAGTGCTTTTGGTAGTCTATATCCCCGTATGATTATCCCATATATTAAGTTTGATTATCCTCTAGTATTCTACATAAAATACTGAATTAAAAAACAGGGCTTTAAAACAGATTTTGACTTCTATAACTGCATCTCATTGATACTGCGGCTTCACTGTAGTACTGAGGGTCCACGTGCTTTAGAATTAATGATTATACCTTCTACTGAGCTTAGTTTTTTACATTTTTGAAGGCATTTTTATTAGTTTGAGAGTATATATAATGTTCAGGACTCTTATAAAGCAAGTACTTGACAGAGACATATCATCTATTATGTCTCTTAAATGAATATATTCATTACTATTCATTAATTATATTTATTCTTTATGGAAACGCCTAGAAAAGATTAGCCTTTAAAAGGCATGAATATGTCATGTTATTACAGCTGGTTTTGAGCTTTATTTGTATTCAAAGGCCTCAACTAAGAAAAAGACCCTGAATTTTTAACTGTCATTTGGTGGGCGTCTGCTGTATTCTGCCATCTCATATCTTTGATATCACCCTCTGTCATATCTCATCCATGAAACCGCCCACTGCTCTAACCAGAGATATCAGCATCCCCATTTTACAAATGAGGAAAGGGAGGCTAAGAGCTTAAGTGAGTCTCTAAGGCCAGATAGAGCCAGAATTTTAACTCTGGTCAGTTTGACTATAAAACTATCATAGCTGTTACTAATTTTTTTTCCTTGCACTCTCCATTCTGTTTCTTTCAGAGGATTATATTCGTTATGCACATGGTCTGATATCTGATTATATCCCTAAAGAATTAAGTGATGACTTATCAAAATATTTAAAGTAAGTATCATTCATCTTTAGCCACAATTAGGAAGTACCTTGGTGCTTCTTGGTTTCCCAGCAATAGGGTCCTTAATGACTTTATCACATCACTGTTTTTGATAAATTATTCTTGAGTTACCTCCTAGACTCTATGGTTTGAAGGTGATTTTTAATAGACACTGATTTATTGAAACAAATTGAATCGGTGGATACTGATTGCAGAAACTGGTGAGTATTAGGACTGGAATTATGGGTTGGTATGATTTTAGAGTGTTAACATTATACTATTTTATCTCCAGTTAGACTTCACTAATGTGGTTTTTTGTGATCATTTTAAGAGAAATAAAGATTGGAAGAAAACAAGAGATGGCATGTAGAATATTTTTTTAAAGATTTTTTTTTTTTTTTTAATTTGAGAGAGAGAGAGCAAGAGCAGGGGATGGGGGAGGTGGAGGGGAGGGATAGAGGCAGAGGGAGAAGCAGACTCCCCGCTGAGCAAGGATCCCAATGAGGACCCTGGGGTCATGACCAGAGCCAAAGGCAGACGCTTCAATGACTGAGCCACCCAGGCGCCCTTAGGATATTTTTGAAAGTTACATTTAAAGGTTTTGTACCATTTTCACTGTCATTAGATGTTTGCCAAGTACCTTTATTATGCCCAGCACTTGGAACTGAAAGGATCAAACACAATCTGTGTCTGAGGGTAGAAAATGGGTTTAAGAATGATTTGCTCTATGTTATTATATCCTTCATAAAGATATTTAATATAATGTAAAGACTTTACCTTAGGCTGAAAAGAATGTGTTTCTTTTCTAGATTTTAGCAACTATTGTTAAGATTTTATGGGTATGATAATAGCTTTTCACCATTCTTGTAATAGCTTTCTCCTCTGATACATGAAGATAAAGTGACTTAAGAGATACATAGTTGCTGTTTTTAGCAAATTGCATAGGTCCTACTTTAAAAAACAATTAGTGAAAAAAGAAAAACAATTAGTGGAAACTGGTTTCTATAGTAGTTAAAGTGTCTTGAAAGCCTGCTTTAAATTGATAACCCTATCTTTCTGTTTAATATTTCCCTGGGTTTTTCAGTGCCTCTTTGTCTCATTCGAGACCTATGTCTTTGTACTCCTGTTATTTTTTAGATTCTTTTTTCCTCAGAAGTGATTAGCTTTTGGTTAAAGGTTCCGGGAGGAAGATATGTCATTTAAACTTCTCTTTAATTGAAGAAAAGTCAAGTTTGTCTGACTCTTTGTCAACAGTTAAAATAATTTTCACTTTTAAATATATGCTGGATTCCACTCTATGTTAACTAAGTTGTATTTAAATTAAAAATATATATATACTGGATTCATCATTTATGAAGGAAAAAATACTACAATGCCAAAATGTAAATTTATAGAGGCTAAAGAAAAGCAGCTCCATTGCAACAAATAAGTTCTAATTTACTTTTTAGTTCAGACAATTCCAATGTGAAGAAAATGTAGATTTCTTCATTTAGAGAAATGTCATTCTTTACACTGAGGTGATAGTCCAGAAGGACACATGGAGGTGAAACTAGTCCATGAAAGTAGCACTTGCTAAGTCCTTAGTTGGCCCAGTCTTTCTGTTTGCTTGTCTATGAAAAACCATGACTATGATTCTTGTTTTTTATTCCATAGGCTTCCGGAACCTTCAGCGTCATTGCCAAACCCTCCATCAAAGGTAAGGAGCTGTGACTAAGATATCTTTGGGGGGCTTGGAAAAATAGTACATTTTTACCACATAGGTTTACTGTGCTCTAGTCCATTTTAAAGCATACTAAATCCTCCTTGGGTGGAGTGATGTTATGTGGATTAAAGATTGTAATGAGCTCTCCATCAGTAATTTTTATTTTTGTAGATTTTACCTGAATGATAAAAACAGTGCTGTGAAAACCAGATAAGAGTTGGTTGTAGCCAGATACCTACCTAAAAGTCTCATAGATATATAATTAAAATTCAGCCTTCTTAAGATAGCCAGGTCCTACAATTAACTTTATTAAACATCAGGAATACTCAACGTATAACTAAAACTCATTTGGCCAGATCTAATTGTTACTGGCACAGAGGTGAACAGAGCATGATTTTCGCAACACAAAGAATCCCTTTGAGCAAGGATAGCCAAACTTTTTTTTTTTTTCTGTGCTTGGAATGATCAACGCAACTTGTGTATTGCAAAAACCCCTTCCTCTTCCAGATGTTCTCAAACTGCCACCCACAGCTCCTCGGCTTCCTGGGCTGCAGCTTGTTTTTGTCTCCCAGATACAGAGAGTTAGAGAAGCCAGCCATAAACCACACCTGATGGCAAACCGTGGCGTCCCTCAGTCCAGCCCTGATCTCAGACAAGTGAGCACTGCTCAGAGACAGGGAAATAAACCAACTCGTCAGTGAGGTCATTCTCTTGCCAACAGAATAATGGATGCCTTGAGAATGGAAAGTGGATGTTAAAGAACTTTCCTCTTTCCCTGCCTTCAAGGTGGCCAACATGCTCGGGATTTTTTTTGTTTCATGTCCTGTTTGGAGGTTGGGGTGGCTCCAGAAGCACTCATTACTTTGACTTAAGAGAAGGACAGAAAATTTCAAGTGCATCAACCTGAGCTGTGGGCCATTTTCAGCAGGCTGTCAAAGGAGGGCGATCCTTTTCCCTCAGGAGGAATAGCGCTGGGCAGAGGTCAGTTGCCATAAGACCCAAGGTCATTCTAGGTCAGACCCACACTTCTTCCAGTCTAGTAGTTCATCTCTGACAGTAGCTGTAGGGGATAGAGGCATGATTGCCTTGCTGGAACTAAGGCGATGGGCATGTGTTCCTCTCTTACTTTTCTGCTTCCAAAAACAAAAGCATCTTTCTTTCTCCCAAATATCTGTCTTCCTTAGGAACTTAGAGATCATTCATGAATGAAGGTTTTGGCCTTTGATACCATCCGGGATAATGCATTTCCTACGTTTACTTTTAACCCGGTTTTCTGTTTGCCTATGTTAATTTCCAAACTTTAAATCATTTGTGATGTCATCGTGTATGATGTAAATCAGGGGTCGGCAGGCTTATCCTGCAAAGGCCAGCTCGTGACTGTTTGAGGCCTCACAAGGCAGATGGTGTCTGTCACAACTCCTCAGCTCTGCTGTGGTAGCTCAGAGACCGCCACAGACGATTCATAAACGGATGCGGGCGGCTGTGTTCCAGCAAAACTTCATTTATAAAAACAGGCGGCCAGCAGGGCTGGGCCCGCAGGCAGTTTGCCAAGCCCTGATTTGGATCTCACAATCCTGTTTCTCCTAAATCTCGGCCTCATCTCCTGGATTGTTTAGTTGCTGTTGGAGGTGTCCCGTTCTATTATGTCTTGCTGGGGCTCTAGTGTGTGGAGTGCAAACTGCACAGGATGATGTACCATGCTCTAAACAAGCTTAGGATCACATCTTCTGCTAGCCTTCTTGTATGTGTCCCAGGTTTGATTGATTTTTACAGTAATACGGTCGATGATTTTCAGGAAATCCGTTCCAGTGGTTATTAGGTATCTTTGTGTCTGTCTGTAATGATAGTATAAAGCCTGTCGTCCTTAATGTGTTTTGCATTATTTTCTTACTATCACATTTGCCTGTGTCGAAGCTCAGTTTCCAACCCTTGCCCCCTTCCATCGTTGGAATTTATCTCCGTCAGCTGGCAGAACTGAGTGCAGTCAGTGGATTGGAGGTACTCTTGAGTTCCTTCTTGCAGATCATCTGTAAGAATAAGACCCATCCTAGCATTAATTCCTGTGGTACTCTGCTGTTTGTTCTTCTCTTTCCAGAACTGTACCCATTCAGTCATAGCCTTTGTTACTGTCTTTCTGAGCCCTTTTTCTGTTTGTTCTGAAACATCCCCCCACATCTGTAGCGATTTGGTCTTTTTTTTTTTTTTTTTTTTTAAGTAGGCAGAGCCCAAAGCGGGCCTTAAACACACAACCCTGAGATAGAGACTTCTGAGCTGAGCTAAGAGTCGGACCCTTAACCGTCTGAGCCACCCAGGCTCCCCTGTTTGGTCTTTTAAATAACAATTCAAATAAGTGTAACAGTTATGATTCTTTCAAACATATTCAGCATGTGCTGTGAGTAACATTAGAAAAAGTTCAGTGCAGAGACCCACCACAATAATTTTCTTTTTTATGAGCACTAATTACTGGTGTCCTGTTTGATAGGAGCCATTAAAACACCTGAGCAAGTCCATCATCTTATTAAACACTGTATATTTATAAAGAAGCACTTTTCATCTTAAGCTCTTGTCTTGAACATTTTTTCATTGACTTCCCAGCAAAGAGTGAATATGCCCAAGTGTTTATAAGGACACCTAAAGTAGGACATTTTGCCTCAGAGGAGAGCAAACCATCTTATAACTTTAAGCTTTTTGCAATTTGAGACAATTATAGCCTGAACCGTTATTACCTGTGAGTTCCACTTTCCTGGTTAAAGATACTTTTCTAGTAAAAATATGCATCACCTAAATGCCCTTTACTGATCTTAATTTTTAAGTAGAAACATATTCTTAAGAAAATTGCTCATATGTATACTTTGCTGGTAGTAGTTCGTTCGTGATAAGCTAGTCTTTTTCTTTTGAAGATTCATTTGCTAGGGATTACTGGGTGACCAAGAGAAGGTGTTGCCACATGATGTTATGTATTTCCAGGATGCCCCCCTGTTTTTTTACAGTGAAGAATTTCAAGACACGTTGTTTTATGCCCGTGGTTTTTATACATGTGCCGTGGCATCTTTTGACACTAACTCTACGGCTCTCTGTTTAGCAAACGCTGGGGTAGGAAGAGGGAAGCTGGGAATAAATCTGCATTTCGAGGGGAAAACCCACATTGGGTCTTTCAACCCGGTGTCTCCACAAAGAACTTGAAGATCTGCAAAAATCCAAGTCGTGGTCACGTGCAGTCAGTTCTCTGTGTTAAATATCAAGACTTACCTGCCCTGTTATGTGCCTTTTACGTAGTAAATGTGTCACAATTCCTTCCATAATGTGAACATTAAAGCCACAGTCTAGCTCTTGACAAGGTTCCCACGTTCACTGGTGCAGAATGCTCATGTGAAAGGTAAAAACATGAAGTAAAGGTGGACTTAGTTATATTGGGCCTCATGGAAAGAGCACTTGTACAGAAATGGAGCTCTCACGCCTTGTCCTCTGCTAGGTGGGCTTAAGTCATTTGTTTAATCTCTCTGTGCTTCCTTCTCCTTCTGGCTGCTTGCCTTGCAAGGTTGTCCTTGTGTGGACAAAATGAGATAGTTGAAAGGAGGTAAGAACATGAAGCTATACAAAAATGGTAATAACAGAATAATGTGCCTTATTCCTAAATGGACATTACACCCCCAGCCCAGAAGGTGAATGAAGTGGGGGTTCTAGCTGGATACCTGGCCCCTTAAAGGAAATTCTTGTCTTTGACTTCTGTGCCTGCCTTCACCCCCTTACACTGTCCTGGAAGTCAGCAGTCGCCTAGATGCCTCCCAGTCCTGGTACATACAAAATATGTGATCAGTATCACTAGACTGCCCAACAGGCTGGGTCATGGACTCACCCTATCATATACCCCCATCACCGAGGCTGCTTCTCAGAGGGTATATGTGGCTTCATTCTCCCAGATAATTGGCAAAATGCAGAGTAAGCCCCCTTTGCAGGGTCTGCTGTTCCATTTGGCCTTGATGCAGGTCCAAATTGACCCCACTGTTTTTTAAAAAATGGATTGCTGTGTCGAGGTGACATTTGACATCACTTCACTGCTCTAACATTGCAGAAAGTAAAGTTATCTGATGAGCCTGTAGAAGCAAAAGAAGATTACACTAAGTTTAACAGGACAGATTGGAAGACTGAAAAGGTATGTGTGTCCAGCCGTAGTAGTATATTCCTGGATTCAGTAGATGATCCTGCATGAGGACATCCAGGAATGATTTCATGCTTGATGGTGATTTTTAACCATGAAAGATTATTAACTTGCATTTCTGTGACTCAGTAATTCAAAATTGTGAATGACAATGAATATGTCAAGCCAGGAAGACTTTTTATGAATCAAGGCAAGGCAATATACTTAGCAAGAGCATGCCTACACTTTGCCGTCTATATTTAGAGTGGGGGCGTGAGGGCACAGAGGGAGGGAGCCTCCACAGGTCATTTTTTGTCAACTCTACTGCCTGGAAGCTTCCCAGAATTTATGATGATGACAATAATTATTAATAACCCTACCATTCAGCAATCACCTTGGCAAATATTTTCATAACCTTTCTTACAAAGTTTTATATGATACATACATTATAAATACATACATAGCTTTTAAAATTGGCATTTTAATATATTTATAGTTTGGGGTTCTATCCTCTTCATTTAGCACTATATTGTGAAAATGTTCTCATGTCATTAGGCATTCTTTGACAAATTATTAATGCTTTCATGATATTCAGTCATTTGTGTTATTTTATTTCACCATATGGGATATAATCTATTTAGTCATTCCCCTATTTTTGGACACATAGGTTACTTCTGCTTTTTTCATTCTTTGTTTTAATGAAGTGATAAACATTTATAGTCTGTATCTCTATTTCTTTAGACACAATTTAGAACTAAGAATAAGGGCTTAGAAAACATGAGCTCTTTCCATGATTATTGAGAGAACATATATATGCGTGTGTGTACATGATTGTGATTTTATCATATATATTATATCATACATAATAATATGTGATTTTATCATATATATGATATACATCATATATAATCATATATATGATTGATTATATGTGTGTGTGTATATATACACACACACATATATATAAAATGCTTTCCAAAAATGTAGAAATTTGAATTCCCAACCATTATTGCTGCAAGATTGCTCATCTTGCTTTCTTGACAACACTGAATATTATTTTTATTCTTGCAAATTTTTTTTCAAAGATTTTATTTATTTATTTGAGAGAGCGAGAATGAGAGAGAGAGAGAGAGAGCACATGAGAGGGGGGAGGGTCAGAGGGAGAAGCAGACTCCCCGCTGAGCGGGGAGCCCGATGCGGGACTCGATCCCAGGACTCCAGGATCATGACCTGAGCCGAAGGCAGTCGCTTAACCAACTGAGCCACCCAGGCGCCCTATTCTTGAAAATTTTTGACTGTCTAATTAGACCCTAATTAGGGTACATTTCTTTGGTGAGAAAGGTTAGTTGTTTTTCCAAATGCTTATTGCCCATTTGCATTTTTGGAAATTGTCAGTTCATGCCCCTTGCCTGTTTTTTATATTGGGATAGTAGTGTTTTTCTTGTTGATTTTTAAGAGCTTATTCTAGATTAGGAATTATTAACACTTCACGACACATAGGGTACAAATGATTTTCTAATTTGTGTTTAGCCTTTTCGTTCGATTTTTTAAAGTTTTAAGCTTTTCTGAGGATTAAATGTAGGAATTGTTTTTCCTTGTGACTTTCTCATTATTTTTATGCTTGCCCATCCCAAGATAAACTCACTTCCTCTTAGATTTTAACATTTACCCCCCCTTAGCATTTAATGTTTTTTATAAATTTTTTTCTTTGATCTATATGTAATTTATCTGGGCATGTGATGTCAGGGAATAAATCCCAGTTGAGATTTGGCAAGATAGCTAGTTATCTCTATGGCTTCTGTAAGCAGGGATGTTTTTGAGTTTCTCTGGGAGGACTAATTCTGCCCCACCCTTGTAACTGCTGCTTTTTGTTGTATCTACTTGGGCACAGCCCCAGGGAAATAAGGGGTTGGACCAGGATGTCAGTTAAATACAGGGGATAACTTGTCTCAAAGAGACTGTCACTTTTCACCATCCAGTCAAAAAACAAGCCTCCTAAAATGTAAGTGACAGAATGTGAGAAGCAAGATTTCAGGGATCATATACCGTGCCCTTAAAAGGTTCTTTGGCAGTGACTGTCTCACAGTTCTCAGGGAGACAGATCATTTCTTTTCCTTTGCTGAGTCCCATCATGTTTGCTTCTGCTGGAGAAGCTGAGATGCGCTGAAGTAGAATCAGCTGCTGTTTACCTTCTAGGAGTGATGGTTCCAGAACGTGGCACAAAACCAAACCAAAGCAAAACAAACAAACAGAGAAAACAGTGACCAGGAAGAGAGAGGAATTTCAAAGGCAGTTACGTGAAGTCAGCTTTTTGAAAAGTATTTCTTTGTTGGACGAAAACGGGGGCAGTTATCCTGCTGGCCCCGGATGCTCTACAGTACAGGTTATTTTCTGAATATATTGGTGTTGTCTTTGGTTTCCCATAGAGCCTATGAATAAAATGCAACAGTCCATTGTGGTGAATTATTCATCACGCAGTAATACTAGGCTGGAATTCCTCCTCTGACAATCACTTCCTGAGTCAGCTCCTTTATTGGTGTTATTGTACTTAATACATCCTCCAGAATTACTCCCCCAAAGTGAACCATGGTTGTAACATTCCACTCCTTAGAAGGCGGCGATTTTTTCTCCTGCCTCTTTTACCAGATTTTGTGTCTTAGATCTGAATTCTGAATGGAAATCAGAATTAAAACAAAAATAATAATAATGTCTCCCTTATGAAACATGTTAGCAGAAAATACTTCTCTTCATGAACCTTGAGACAAGCATGGTCTTGTTTGATTTGCATTTACGATTTATAAAGGTTACATTTGTAACAATTTTTCTCTTATTTTCCTTAACAGAAAAATAGCAAAATGACTGCAGCTCAGAAGGCTTTGGCTAAAGTTGACAAGAGTGGAATGAAAAGTATTGATTCCTTTTTTGCTACAAAAAATAAAAAAAAAATCGGAAAGATCTGAAACTTTGAAAATGAAATCTAGCAAAAATATTTGCCTGTTACATGTTCCATTTTTGTCCTTCCCCCACACCACTGTGCTTCCTGACCCTTAATTACCAAAAAAAAAAAAAAAAAAAAACGAGGGCAATGTGCAGAGTCGAACATTTCTTCGTATTTGATTTTTGTGTTTTTGAACAAAATGTGGGAAAGTCATTGTGTAACTTTCATGGCCTGTGTGGCCTTCAGACTCTTGTTTGACATCCTGAAAAGTAATCAAGTGAATAGAGTTAACCTCTAGCTAGCATCCCAGTTTCCTCAATAAACTGACATGTGACAGTATTTGAGCGTACGCCTGTTCTTCTATGCCATTCTGCCACATGGTAGCAACAGCACTGTGGTTTCCAGCATACGGACAGAAATCCGATTACAGCGATCAGAGAAACCACTACTTTTTAAAAGCCTTGAGCTTTTGGTAAATCTTTTGTTGAATATTTTCTGTTCTATGAATCTGCGTTTGTTGCAGAAAATAGAGAAAGGTATTAAATTAAAATTATAATCTCCAACTTGACATTACCCGGAGATCCTATGGCACATGCTCTTATAATAATAATTTTTTTAAGGAATTATAATAGTAATTGTATCATCTTCTTTCTTGGCAACATCATTTTGTGAGCATTTTCCCAGGCTACTAAAGCAGGCTTCATAAATATGCTTTTTTAATGATGGTCATTTTTAATTCTTTGGATATGTGATCATTTAATGACCATGACCCTATTTTGGACATTTAGATGGCTTACAAATGTTCACTGTTTGAAGAATCAGATTACAAGTAAATGTTTGTTCGTATCTTTTATTGCTCCCTTAGAATGGATTTTAGATGTGGGCTTCCCAGTTTATAACTGAATTTTCCAAATTCATATTTGTGGGAAGATCTTTCACAGAAAGTATACAGAATCTTGCACTGGAACACAGAGTGGTCTCAGTTCTTCTCTTATTCACTGCCACCTTGTGAGCTTTGAATGTTAGCTTTGCAAATAAGTGGGGAAAAAAGGCGTTTTATTGTGGTTTTAATTCACATTTCCCTGATTAATAATATTGAACATTTTTTCACATTTACATGACCATTCATCATCTTATAGAGCATTATCTGTGTATGTCCTCTGTTAAATTGTGGGAGTGTCGGTATTTTTCTTATGGACTCTAAAGATACTCTGTGACTTAAACACATTAATTTTTGTCCATTGTAAGCTTTTTGTTGGTCTATAAATTTTAATTTTGTGCATGATTTTTTTTGTCATGGAGATGTTTTTGGTTTTTATGTAGACATATATATATATACATATATATATATAAATGGTAACACACCACTATATAGAGAGAGACATATATATCTATATATAAACTTCTCCTTTACATTGATGTTATACTTAGAAAGATGCTTGCCTTTGTGGGAAAGTTAACCAGTCACTTCTTTTCTTCTAATTTTTTAATAACTAATTTTTTGTTTTATATTAGTACTTAAATCATCTGCAGAATTTGTATTTAAATATGCTGTGAGATAAAGCTCTAATTTGTTTTCTCACCTGTTGATTTTTCCATTAGATCTGTACAATTATTTTGTCAGGTTCTAAGAGTAAGTTCCAAGGGGATTTTTTATTGAGATTTTGTTAGACACATAAATTATTCAGAGGAAAACAGACATGTTTGTAAAATTCCTTTTTGTTATTCAGGAATATAGTATTTCTCTATATTTGCTAAAATCCTAAGCATACCTTTCACTAACATTTGCTTCTTCATCTTCATATAGGTACTTCTTTTTAGGCATATTTCTAGGTATTTTTGTTGCTATTAATGAAATCTATTTTTTAGATCTTCTAACTGGCTATTTTGTGGTAAAATTTTACATTTTTATATATTTACCTTTTAAATAACCAATTTACTGAACTATTAATTTTTTATTATATTCATATTGGGGTTTGATGCATAAGTTATAATAATCTTCAAAAAAAAATTGTGTTCCATTCTAGTAGTTATACCTCTTTTATATCTTTTATATCCTGGGTGAGATATATCTTGTATAACATGGGTGAGAATACCTGGAACAGTGTTGAAGAGTATTAATAGTAGTCAATCGGTCTGATTTGTGATTTGATTAATGTACATTACCATTAATTCTGACACTAGCTGTTGTTACTATGATAAAGAATATCTATTTTTGATATTTCCTTTCATACTTAGTTTCCTTAAAGTTTTAATTAGTAATTGGTGTTGGTTGGTATCAAATATGTTTCTGACAGCTCTTGAGATGATGAGGGAGTCTTTATCACTGTTGAACTGTATTTGAGTTCCTACAATAACCCTTACCTGACATTATATAAAGAATACCACAGTGTATGCTTCTGGGTTAGCCATGTGAAATCTAGTTGTTAATTAGTTTTTCTGGGCTTTTACTTGGAATTTTCGCATCTGTATTCAAAAGCAATATTAGGTTTCAGTGTTAGAATTATGCTACCTTCCCATCTTGACCAGTGTTCTAGAAGGAATAATTTTGAGCTGGAATATTCTATTATTGGACCATATTAAAGAAAACGGTAAAACTTTCTAGCACTGAGACTTCTTTTTCGTTATTGTTAGTCTTCAATCTGGAAGAATTTCTCACCTGGTCTTTGTCTTACTTGACCTTGACATTACTGAAGAGTACAGGCCAATTACTCAGTAGAATGTTCACTTTGAGTTTGCCTAATGTTTCCTCTTGATTAGATTCGAGCGATACCTGTGGGCACCCACAGAGGTAACAATGTGTCTTTCTCAGTGCACCATCTCAAGAGTAATAGTGTGACCCACTACCGGTGATGTTCACTTTGATTAAGGTGGTGGTAACCTTTGATACAGGTTTATCCACTGCAGAGTTACTACTGTTTTCTTTGTAATTAATAGGCAATTTGTGGGAAATACTCTTGGACTTTTAGGTATACTATTCTTCATCAAACATTCACCCACAAGGTTTAGAATCGACTGGTGATTTTTCTAACTCCTTCACTTCTTCTGTATCTATTTCTTTTATATTAGGCTGGCATTTTTTTTAGGAAGAATAGCTTTCCTGTCTCTACTTATTTATTCATTTATGAACTTATATCAGTATGGACTTGTAGATTTTGTATTTTGTCCAGTGGGTTTCTTCTTCTGTGACAGGGTATTCCAGGCTCTTGTACTCTTTCTGCCCAGGCTGTGAATCAACCTTTCTCCTAAAAAGCCAGAGTTCCTGTTCATGGAGAGTGATATTTAGAAACCAAAATCTAGGCACAAGATGTGCTCATTGCTTCTGTCGATCAATGTGTGTGGTTTTTGTAGATTTCTCTCCTATTCCCAGTTCACCGAGAGTTTTGTCAGAAATGGATATGAATTTTGTCATATATTTTGTCCTCATTTATTGAGATGATCATGTAGTTTTCCTTTAATAATGGTTTATCTTTTAATATCTGAAGTATAATGATTGCTTTTTGAAAGTTAAAATAACATGACATTCCTGGGATAAACCCTACTTGGTCTATAGTGTATTATTCTTTTCATATACAGTATTGTGTTTTACTTCCTAATATTTTGTTAAGGATTTTTGTTATCTCTGTTCACGAAGGATGTTGGTCTGTGGTTTTCCTTACTTGTAATAATTCTGTCTAGTTTTGGTATCAGAGCATAACTGACCTCAGAAAATGAATTGAGAAATATCTTCTCATCACCTATTTTCTGGAAGAGTTTATATGAGATTAGTAATTGTTTCTTCCTTTTATATTGGACAGAATTCAACAAATGAAGCCATTTGGGCCTGGAATTTTCTTTCTAGGAAAGTTTTTAATTACTGATTCAATTTCTATAATAGATATAGAGCTATTCTAATTTTCTTTTGCATGTGTGTGTGCCAGTTTTAGTAATTTATGTCTTTTAAGAAATGTGTTTTGTCGGTGTTGTCAAATTTATTGGCATAACTTGTTTCTCATATTTGTATTATCTTTTTTATATCTGTGGATCTGTAGTCATTTTCTTTTTTCATACCTGATTGATCATGTGTATCTTTTTTGTTTTCTTGGTTAATCCAGCTAAAAATTTTTTAACTTCTTTGATCCTGTCAGAGAATCATTGTCTTGTGGCTCGTGTTATTTCTGATGAGACATCTGTGATAATTTTTTTATTTCTTCTACTTTATATTAAACGGTGTCCCCTTTCCTCCCTGGCTTCTTTTAAGATTTTTTTTCTTTATTATTAGTTTTCAGCAAGTTGATTATGATGTGTTGATGTGGTTTTCTTTGTGTTAACTTGTTTGTGGGTCTGTTGAGCTTCTTGAATCTTTGAGTTTGTCATTTTCATCAAATTTGGAAAATTTCTGGCCAGTGTTTCTTTAAATATTTTTCTGCTTTTTTCTGCTCACCCCCTCAGCTTCTAGGACTTCATTTACATGTATGTTAGACCACTTGATAATAGCCGACCTGTCCTTTCACTGAGTTTCTAGGTTTTGTTTTGTTTTATGTTCATGTTAGACAGTTTTCTTGTTATATTTTCAAGTCTACTTTGTCCTGTAGTGTTTCATCTTCCATTAACCTCAGCTAGTGAATTTTTATTTCAAAATGGGAATTTTCAGTTCTAGATGTTCTATTTGGTTCTTTTTTATGTCTTTCCATTTCTCTCACTGTGTTTTCTTTAAATACTTCATTACTGTCCCTGTCTACTGGTTGCATCATCTCTGTCACTTGTGGGTCTCTTCCTTTCTTTTTTTTTTTTATTTTTTATCTTGAAATAATTTTAGACATACAGAAAAGTTGCAAAAACAGTAGAGGTTACTTACACTTTTCACCCAGCGTTCTCTAATGTTAACACCTGACATAACCAAAGTGTAATTACCAAGCCCAGGAAATTTACAATAATGCAACACTATTAACCAATCTACCACCTTACTTGAGTTTCACCTGTTTTTACATTAATGTTGTTTTTCTATTCCAGAATCCAGTCCATCATTACACATTGTATTTAGTTGTCATATCTCTTCTGTTTTTTCTAATATTTGAGTCTCTCAGTCTTCCTTTGTCTTTCAATGGCCTTGACCCTTTTGAGAATACTGGTCAGCTATTTTGTAAAAATGCCCCTCAATTTTTGAAACTATGCTAATATCCTGTTTCTCATGTGATCATTTCATAATACTAATACTGATTCTAATAACAACACACACTGTATAGCATTTACATAGTACTGTTCTGAGCACTTTGCTGTATGTATAAGTCCTTTAATCCCCACAACAGCCAGAGTCACAGGGCAGGGTGCCCTAGCAGTCAGGATAGGGACAGCCAACCCAAACAGCTGGCTTAAATCCCTCGGCCCTTCGCTTCTCTTTACTTACATTATTATCTTTGTGATGAATGTGCTGATTTGGGGTAAGCTTCAAAAAATTTCTGCAAACTATAAAACCACTTAGGTACACACACAAGAGCCTCCATTGTTTTTGTCAAACCATACATATTTCTGAAACGGATCTCGGATTGCCAACATTCTTTTCTTTTTTATGTCTGGTTTATCTTCAATTTAAATTTTCCCTGTACTCTGGCTCTCAGGCTCTCTCATCTTTCAAGGTTTGTACTTCTCTGGTTCTGCACTCCCAAAGAGATTCTCCTCCATCAGGTTTAATGTGGATGTCAAGTGGAATTGTGTTTTGTTAGTTTGGGTGTGTTTCTTAGTGTGCTACAACCCATTCCCAGGATCGTATTTCTCTTATTAGGAGACTTAGCAAGACACAAAGGCAATTTGGAAGTGAGAAACTAAAAAGTAGCCATTTACTTAACCAAACATACAGTGTTGCTTTTGTTACATGCAAATGTATGACAATATCAGTAAACAGATAAATGGCCAACCATGTTTCAAACTAAACTAAGAAGGTTACTTTTAAAAAGTAAAAGTAATTGGCCTAAAAAGACCAATTAATTTAAAGTAGCTGGATTATTACTGTCCCTGGTTGTAGTCTCGGTCCTGCCTTAACTCTGTGGGCCCAGGAACAAATCACTAGCTTTGCTGGCCCACAGTCCTGTCTTGCCTGTGAAATGAGACTAGATCATTGAGTCCTTTTATGTCCTTCCCTGAATTTGCTGCCGCATGGGGAGACTTACCTCCTTTATACCCATGAGGAAATGCTGTAGAGTTCGTATCCATCCAGTGCTTACCATGCATCAGGCACGCCTCTCAGTTCTTTCGTTGGCTTATCTCATCTGTTTCCCTAGAAGAAGGTCTGGAAGGAAATCTGCCAACATGCTCATTCTGGCTCTTGAGGTGTTCCTGGCATATATTTGACTCTTTTCTTCATTTTCCATAGATTACATTCCCTTGCAGTAAAAAGAAATGTGAAGAGCACAGTTATTGGGAAGTAATAACAAAAGCTGACCAAGTGCTTTGCAGGTTTTAAGCACTTTTCCCATGAATTTATGTGATTAATCCTTCTAGAAACAGAATGGCACCATTGATATTATTTCCCCATTTTACCGTTGAAAAAGCTCAAGGTCACACAGCTAATAAAGAGCTGAGCCAGAAGGTCAACTCAGGACCTCAGACTCCCAGACTTTCCACACCAAACTCCCTCTCCCCAGAGGAACTGACTTCCCTTACACCCTGGGAAGTCATGCCAACACTAGATTTGAAGGATAGTCTCCGCGCATGGTTAGGACTGACTTTCTCTGCTATTAAAGGTTATGTAACTTGACTAGATACCTTGTATCACATACGTCCTCCCAAATAGCCCTCTCTCCAGACTAACCCAAGCTTTGGAGAGCTCCAGAGTTAGCTGCACTGAGCAGTCGGACCTCTTCGTGGAAGACAGACCAGGATGGGAAGGGCACTGGTATTTTCTTAGTGTCTATGGAAGATGTCCACAGGCTTTGACTCATCTGAATAATGGGAAGACATGACAAGATTTATACACCTTTCATAGGCTGGGATTTATACACTCCTCAGGGTCGTGAGACTGACAAAGAGGTTTCCTACCTTATGTTTAATAGTCCTTTACAGGTTCCGTAGCAACCACTTATCAGTAGCTACACTGATCTTCACAACTACCCTCTGAGGTAGACCGGAAAGGGGGTGTGCCCCTGGTCCACTGTGGTGAAAGTAGGTGCCGCAGACTGAAAGTAGCTGAGTCCACTGCTGCCCTTCTATCCTCAAGCCGGGGCCTCTTTCCTTTCTGCTGACCTCAGCTTCTTATTCATACCATCGTGTGTGTAGCTTTATGACAGTCTTCCCCTCATGAGTCTGTCTTAATTGTGAATTTTATTTTAAGGAAGGAAAAATCAGATTTACTGTGCTTCATCGTCTTGCTCTATTCCAAATGAATTCTGCTGGTCAGTTTATCCTCGGCAGTGGTGGGCCAGAATTAGACTAAAGCTTCTGCTCAGCTGGTGTATATCCATGCCAGACTTTTAATTCAGCTGCCAGCTTTTTAACATTTACTGTACTTTTGTTAATAAATGTTATTTTGATGGTCTCACATGAATCAAGCCTATTTGAGAGGGAGGGATCACCAAATATGATTTATAGAGGAATTGACTTCGTAGATGTTCAAAGAATTGTTACCTTACACATGTGTTTTAATCAGAATATGTATATAAAGTTAGTCATGTGATTCTTGTAAAAAAAAGATTTTATTTATTTATTAAATCTGGTTTTTCTTCTTCTTCTAGATTTTATTTATTTTTTGACACAGAGAGAGAGGGAACACAGGTAGGGGGAGTGGGAGAGGAAGAAGCAGGCTTCCCGCAGAGCAGGGAGCCCGACGTGGGGCTCGATCCCAGGACCCTGGGATCATGACCTGAGCCGGAGGCAGACGCTTAAGGACTGAACCACCCAGGCGCCCCTATTTATTTATTTGACAGAGAGAGACACAGCGAGAGAAGGAACACAAGCCGGGGGAGTGGGAGAGGGAGAAGCAGGCTTCCCGCTGAGCAGGGAGCCCGATGCGGGGCTTGATCCCAGGACCTGGGATCATGACCCGAGCCGAAGGCAGACGCTTAACGACTGAGCCACCCAGGTGCCCTGATTCATTCTTTCAAAAGAAAAAAAGCCAAGGGACAAGCTCAGATTCCTCTTAAGAACTTATACTGAGCACCTGCTACATGCCAAATGTTTGAGGCACTAGAAGTGCAGCTGTCAACATGGCCCACAAAACACCTGCCTTCAAGAAGTTTCTTCTCTAGGAGCAGGCGGGAGGGGGCATGTCACACACAGTGCCAGGGCTATGGAAGAGGCTGAGCAGAAGGTGACAGTCCTTCAGAGGCAGGTGGTTAGGGAAGGTCTAACCTCAACTTATCCACATTATGGCATAGAAATCTGACTTCCATCAACTTAAAAAAAATTTTTTTTGAAGACATAATAGCTGCAGAATAAATTATGTTTGACCTTGTACGCAGTCAGAAACCAGGATGTTGCCGTTAAGCGTGTTCAGAGGCATTCTTCAGAGAGATATTAGGAACCACTACTGCCTCCAGCAGGTCTACATTTATCTATTTTTTATAGGTTGGCCTCCTACTTTTGGAAAAAAAAAAAAGATCTGCCTTTCAAAAGAAAAGGAAAAGGAAACGAGTAGAAAGAGGGTTTAAGAATTATTTGTCTCAGAACCTTGTTTTCATGTGTTTTTATATTTTTGGTGTTCTTCTAAAATAGATGGTGTTCATTCCATAAATTTGGGTGACCTTAAGATTTTGTATTTCACTCCCTCTGAACAGTGGAAAGAAAATTTGCTTCCTACGCACGCACGCTTCTTCAGGAGACCAGGACTAGCCCCAGGATGAGCTCAGGGAGGGAGGCTGGCCACGGCAGGAACCCCGCCCCTTATCTGAGGTCTTTGCTCAGAAGCAAAAGTGTAAGGCTGCCGTTTCTCAGAACTAAAACAGCCCACCTTGCTTTTTTGTTCTAGAAGGTGCAGATAGTGCTTGGGGTGTGAGGTGACTGCTTCCGCTCACCAGAATACAACATATGTTTTCCTTTTCTCTCTAGGTGGCAGCACAAAGACAGAAAAGGGGCAAGTGACAGCAGGTCCAACGCAAAGCTTGGCTGCTTCTTCTATAACTTAAGACGCTCTCAAGGCGCTAAGACTTTTTCTTCTGCACCGTCTAGAAATTCTGCAAGTGCCAAAAAGTATACTTTAAAGAACTAACCACTAACGATCTATTTCTTTGTTTAACACCACTAGTGCATTTGGGTAATGGCCTTTTGCGCTGGAGGTGACTCCGTCGTGGAACTTGAATGCACCCCCAGAGGGTCCACAGTCTGAGAACTCAAGCCACATCACCCCTCGGCCCCGGGCCTGTCTCCCATTGTACAGTATAGTGCTTCTGATTTCAAAACAGTGGGAGGAGAGGGTACATGGTGAAATTGGGGTCCTTTCTAAAACCTGCCCACGTTGGCCTGTGTCCTCTCCTGGGGCTAGCTAGAGTGGTGTAGGTACGTGTGTGCTGACTACCAGTACTTGATTCCACACTAAAAGCTTTGACAAGCCAACTTCCTAGCCTGACTTCAAAGAAAAAAGAAAAAGCCTGACTTTTCTGTACTCCTTACCAGTTTGACAGCTACTAAGTTAAAATGATAACTGAACATGTGCATTTTACAATCTGCTGGAGTTATAAACATTGATTCATTTTTAAAAGAAGTCTAGTATGTATTATTATTTTTTAGAGTGAGGGCATAAGACATGGGGGGAAGTTGAAAGTAGAGGCCAAAAAGTAATTTAGTGGGGAATTCTGATGCACAGTGAATACGTTTTAGGGGGGCAGTGGAGGGATTTGTGCAAAAATACCCAGAGATTTGAGCTGGCTCGTCCACGTGACACAGGACCCCAAACCTCTTCTTCAAGAAACAACTTTGTTTCTGATTCTCTGATTCCAGCAGGTAAGCAGAACCTGGTTCTAGAAAGTGCTCTGTAATTTTTTCCACACCTCCTTTCACATACAGAAATTTGCATTAACCTTGAAGGACTTTCAATATTCCTGTAGTTGATGCTCTGTAGTTGATACATGAACCCTCCTCTTCAGAAACACAACTCTAGAGAGTCCGCTGTGGAAATCGGGTGTGTGACAGGCTTCCAAGAGGGAGTGCTCGGCAGAATCACCTGCCAACACTGGAGTTTTACTGCCAAGTGTGTTGTGCCTCCTTGAGCAAATCGGTTTCCCTCTCAGGACCTCATTTCAGGGCAGGAGAACCAGCTAACCTGATGGCTGTCCCTTATCTCTTTCTCCTCCCAAAAGACACTTCTGGGAAACCTCCATGTGGGCACCATGCTCCCACATGTTTAAGCCTGTCCCAGCTTCAGAAAGGCTTGTTGGAACAGCTCTGTGTCTTCCATTGACTCCATTTACCCATTGTGTCCTTGGCCCCCTGCTTCTTTCTCTTCTCTTCCTTTCTCTCTCTCTCCAACCCCCCACCTCTACACACACACACACACACACACACACACCCTCACTTATTGCCTCAAATATTAGCCCACTCCTTGGTGACCAGTCACTGAATACTGGTGACACCTAAGTTGTCACTGGAAGCCCCATTCTCTTAACTGGGCCCCCACCTCATACCCCACTGGCCTCTGAACTTCGAAGAACTACTAACACTTTAAATTCAACACACTTAAATTATAAAAATTCATTACTTTTTTAAACTTTACACAGTCATTCATGATACATGCCTTAAAAAGTTAAAAAGACAAGCATAGGCAAAATGACCCATACCCCCACCTTTGCCCAGGCTCCTCTAGGTGTTTCCTTGGCCCTGAATCTGCTTCTTTTCTTAGTCGTCCAATTTCCAGTATCCAGTTTCTATCCTTTTTCTGGCTGGCAGCCCCACACTCACTTTCCATACAATCTACTTCATTGCTTTACCCATATTATTTTATTAAATTGGTATATATTTTTATGTTATATATATTATATGATATTATATTATCCTATTGATTCCTCCTTCGGAAATACTTCACAGGAAAACTAAAAGCAGATCAATAGCAATAAAACCCCAGTCCTTTCAAAAGAGTCCACTCCTCAGCATGCCCGCTGCCACCAGGCGGAAGGCTGTTTCCCACCTGGCCTGTCAGCAGTCTTGAGGACAGAGACCATATGGCCCATGTCTCTAGTTCCCACAGAGCTGGACAGGTCTCCCATGTTCCACCCTCAGCACGTGGGTCACTGATGCACAAATAAAATGAGATACTCCTCTCTTGTAAGATTATCAAGGACTTTTAGAAAACAGTCCTGCTCAGAGCCAGAGAGGATGTGGGAAATGAGCGCTGCTAGGAAGAATATAAAAAAAAAAAGGACAACCTCTGGAGGCCAAGTTGGAAAAAACGTATCAAAAGCCTTAAAATGTTGCATTCCCTTTGCTTCAGCTCTACCCACGGTTAGAAATATAAGAAACAACCATGAATGTGTGCAAAGATTTAGCTACACTCTGTGACCCCTCAGGGGAGAGAAAGAGAGGAAGAGAGAGCTTAAGGAAGACTGCACATGATTTCTCCTGACTCCACCTGTGTCTTTGTCCCTTAGGCTCTGGCTGTGTACCCCTAGTACACCACTGTAATAAATCTTAGCCATCAATACAACTATTTGACAACTCCTGTGAGTCCTGATAGCAGATATTCAAACATGGGAGTGGTCTTGAGGCCCCCTCAACACACCATTGTGTCCCCAGAAACTCATGCGGTACTTGACATTTATGAAGTGGTTTATTACCTATTTTTTAAGTGAAAGTGAAAACAACTTCAGAGGGCTGGAGTTAAATCTATCCTGTGAAAACTCTCAAAAGAACTAAGAAACATTACAGTTTATTAACTACATCCCCATGACCCAAATAAAGAACATACATTCTTCCCCAACAAGCAGAATAAAAAATGATTCAGGAAATTTAATACAGTCAAAGCCAGTCAGAGTTTTTTCTCAAGAAGATGAATTTTCCGTATCTGAAGTGAGGGGAGGCGCGGGGAGCAATGGCCCGGATGCAAGCTCCCTGGTTTTCCCGTCTCCCTGCTGTCCCACCACACGTTGGCCAATTCCATCACATAGAGTGACACACAGTATGGGCGGCAGGGAGTGCTTCTCAACGTTGGCTGCATGTTGGGAGTCATCTGGAGGTTTTAAAAAACACTGACGCTGGGGCCTCTCCCCTACAAATTCTAATAGAATTGGTCTGCAGTGTGGTCTGGGCACTGGGCTTTCCCCCACTGCCCTGCCCTTCCTCCCCTACCCACCCCCCAGGCCCTGCCTTTGATAATCCTTTTTCACAAGGTCCAGTCTTCCACTCAAGGCCAATTTATTCTTATTTTTCAAAGACTTCCTAAAACTTCTGTTTTCTGGTTTCCTAGCTCACAGCCAATGGGCAGGCACACGGACAAGAAAAAACACCACCTTTTCATCTCAACAGCATGAGAAGAGGGCAGCAGTTAGGACAAGCGGAAGAACTAAAACCATGAAAGTCAGGGTGATTTCAGAGTGGGTGGCTCCTAAGAATCTCCCGGTAGTGCTGAACAGCGTCATTCGAGAGAATGATGTGTTCAACCATGACCGCAGTCTACACCACCGCTCGGCACCATGCCCTGTTATACGCGCTTTGCTTGACGTATAAGCTGAGGCCAATTAATTTTAATATTGATTTTGAATATTTGGCAAGAGCTCATTCTCAGTAATGAGCATTCATATGGTACCTACTGCCTTGGGGAAGCGCTCTCCTCCTTGAAATGTAAACCTATCCATTTGCCATCTTTAAACTTCTCTCCAGGGAAGACTGCAGACAGAGGCCCATCAGCTGGTCATGGGCAGAGCTGTGAGCCATCTTAACTTTGTAGCCCCCAGCACGGCTGCTCAGGGAATCCGCAAGCAGTGCGAGGTCAATTCGGTGAGGTAAGCTTGTCCAGGGCGTGAAAATCAGGCAGAGGACTTCGTCTCGAAAGTGGATGGAAATGTAGCTTCACCAACAGAAGAGAAGAGCCACAAAAAGAGAGAGATGGGGATTGCAGCGTTGGTGTAGACCGACAGGTGCGCCTAAACTGGAATGATCGGGGATCTAGGCGGGCGTGGCCTGAGGCAAGGCGCCAGGGGCCGAAGGGCCCCGACCCTTCCTCAGAAGGAGAAGCAGATGGGAACTCAGGAGGACGCAGTCACAGCTCCTAAGGGGCTTGGAGAATCTCTTCGGGATAGCATTTCACCTCTCTCGGCCTGGTGCCATGGGAAAGATGGCAGTTGCAGTTTCAAGATGAGTTGTGGTTAGAACGTGTGCTCCAAGGAGACGCCACAAATGCTCCAAGGAGACGCCACAAAGGCTGGCTAACAGGCCTGTGAGGAGCAGCTGTGCAGGGGCCCTGGGGTCGGCAGGCCCAGGCAGGGCCCCAGGAGACCCCATCTAGCCAGGTGTGGAGAAGGAGTCAGCTTTCAGAGCCCCTCAAGCCAGCCCTCCCGTTGTCAACCAGCCCAGGGGTAAGTAATCACTAAATGGGCACTAATCATTTTACTACTCATTTATCTTACAGGTGAATGCTTTTCAACACTAGCGTTTACATTTCCAAAGAATAAAGACTTGTAAAATGGGTGGTGGGGTTTATGGCTGCAGGAAACTGGCTCCCAGTTTGCTCTGCTGACAGGTTTTATAAGACCAAGGAAGTTCATAAGGTAAAAAGAATTTCTAAGCAAATATATTTTTAGGAAATGAATTTTTTGTCTTTTTTTCTCTTAACAAATATAAAGGTTATTTGCATTGATTTCATTAGTGAACAATGAAAAATGGTTGAAATGAGGGTTATGTTTTTTAAATGGGAACAAAAATACCAATGGGTTTTTTTGTTTGGTCTTGTTTTAAAAGATAAGCTCGGTAAAAGACGTTATTTTGTCCGTTTTAAAAATGGCTAATTTGCCTACAATTATTTTATTAAAGTTTGAGTAAATGAATACCGGCTTGTTTAGAGTATAGTTTGCGGAGCACTAGCCTGAACAGACAGAATGTAGTTACCCTAACAGCCTGGATTTGGTCACTGGGGGATTAATAGCAGAGTGGATCCAATTATCTTGGCTGCATTCATGATTATATCAATATGACGTGTATTAAAATGTCTGGTTTTTACCATGGAGATAGGAAGGAAGGCAGGGGAGCAAAAGGGCTGGGGACTGGAAATGTTACCACAGTCCATGCACTTCCGGCAGGACAGGCCAGCCCACGAAGGCGAATTGTTCTGGGAAGAACACTGGGCTCCTAGAGGAGGTCTTCTGCCCCATCCAGGTATCCTTGAGCCTGATTCCCACCACCGGTGATTCATTTCTTGGAGTTAAACCTTGGGTTGTCCACTCTGTCCTAAGGCTTTAGAAATCCTTTCCCTTCATTGGAGAAATGAGGTCCAGAGAGATGATTTGTCCCAATGATAAGCTAAGAAAATATCCTGAATACTTTAAATCCATCTTGAGGCTTCAAAACATCTACATGCTCTGGAAAGTGAATCCCGTATGGTTTTCCTTTTTTTTTTTTTTTTGTTAAGAGTTTATTTATTCATTTGACACAGAGAGAGACAGCGAGAGAGGGAACACGAGCAGGGGGAGTGGGAGAGGGAGAAGCAGGCTTCCCGCTGAGCAGGGAGCCCGATGCTGGGCTCGATCCCAGGACCCTGGGATCATGACCTGAGCTGAAGGCAGAAGCTTAACGACTGAGCCACCCAGGCGCCCCCATATGGTTTTTCTTTAAAATATTTTCAAAATTCACTGCTTCGATCCTTTAGACTGTTCACATTGAATTTGAAATATGAATGTCCATGGACTTTTCCAGTTTGAGTATAAAGATGGGAGAGCTGTCTCTCCCCTTCTTTGAAGTTGTGGAAGGCAAAAGTAAAATAGTAAATGAAAATAAAATACCCATTTTCAGCAAAACTAGGAGGGAGTTAAAACTAAGAACAGCAAAATAGGTGGAAGACCTGCACACAGCAGGGGAGCAGGCTGGGGAGTGGAGAAGAGGAGAGAAGAGTATATGGCTTTAGAAATCAAGATGAGTCAGTAAAATACATTCCTAAAGGAGAGATGAGGTGGGGAACAAAATCTGAGTTTCATGTTTTACTATAGAGGAAACAATGCACAAATAAGGGCAGCAAGAACTTTCTGGACCCAGTTTAGTTGTGAAAAGTAGAAATGGGATTTAAACACGTGTGTGTGTGTGTGTATGCACATGGGCGCGCGCGCACCTGCACACACACACACACACACACACACACACACACACACACACACACACACACACTTACTTACTTGCAGGGAAAGCCCTATCTGCAAGCAGCAAGAAAGAAGAGAGGTGGTTTTTGAAAACCCCTATAGCTGCCTGTCTTTATTGGCTGGGGAGAATAGATCTAAAACTCATGCACAAAACCTTGATTCATAAAGAAAATCCTTACTAGGATAGGATGTGATCCTGCAAATATTTGGTCCAAGAAAAACTCGCTGGCCGCAAAGGGGAGACATTGAAAATAACCCACCCAATTTATTTTAGAGATTCAAGAAATAAAAAAAAGAAAAAGATCAGGAAAAGCAAATGGCAGATAAAGGGCTGCCAAAGAGCAGACGAAAATAGTAAAAGACATTTTACTACAAATGTGAAATATTTAATTGCTGTCACCTCTACAAAGCCAGGGCATAAAGCAGAGGTGCGACTATCTGTTGGTAGTGACAGCAAGACAAGAGACCAAGAGGGAACTGGAGAGATTCAGGGTAGAAATGGAAGGAAAAAATAAACTGTCAAAGAAATGAAGGTGAATTGGGAGAGAAAATAGATAATAATAAAACACAGGAGCTTAGAGGATCAAAATGAGAAACCAAACAAAATGAAATGGATATGGGTGTGGGAAAGATTTATTAAACAGGACACAAAAAGTGAGCATAAGATTGATACAAAAACCTGGTAATAATTGTACAATTTTTTAAAAAACCAAAGTTATTTAAAAATACAAAGCAAAATTTTACCAAATAGACTCAAGCGACTCGTTAAAAGAATAGTATAATATGACAAAGTGGGATTTATTCCAGGCAAAGATGGTTCAGTTTTAGGAAGTCTACTTATATGAATTCCCATACAAATGATCAAAGAAAAAAACTATGTATTTATCTCTTTAGATGCTTTGAAGATGTGTAGCAAAATTCAACTTCCATTATTGATCTAAAATAGTTCAATGACATAGGAATAGATGTGTACTTGCTAACATAAACCAAGTTGAAAGTCAACATTATGTTTAAAGGAGAAATACCAACAGCATTCCTACTAAAGTCAAGAATATGCCAAAAATGTTATAAACAGAAAAGAGAAATTAGGCCTATAAGAGTTGAAAAGATACAAAATTATCATTATTTGAAAATTATATATTTGTATGCTTGGATGACCCAAGAGGATCGATCATCTGAAAAAGACTATGAAAATAAGAATTTAGCAAGGTGACTTAATATAAAATCAATATATAGTGTTCAAAAGCTTTCATACATTTAAACTGGTTAGGAGATGTAATAGAAGACCTTTTTACACTTAGAATAACAACAAAAAAGCTAAAATAACCAAGAGTAGTGTTCCAGATTTTTATGAAACAAAAACTTTAAACTGATCCTGAAAGATACAAAAGCAGTTTTAAACAAATGCAGGCATACCATATGCTTGGATGAAAGGAGTGACTCTCCTGAAGAGGGCAAGTCTCCCTAAATTAAATCTCCCTGTGTGTAATTCCAATTAGTATACTGCTAGATTATTTTGTGACTCAACAAGTTGACTCTAAAGCTCATATGAGAAAATTAATTAGGAAGAATATTCAGAAGAATTCTTTGAAAGAAGACTAACAAGGCACACACTAGCCATCTCACGTATTAAATGATAGTTTTATGTTACAAAAGTTAAGATGTGATATTAAATGAATAGACAGATGAGGAATCAGAATAAAAATACTACAGATAGACCTAAATGCATATTAAAACTTATTTTATGATACAAGTAACATGTCAAATCAGTAGCAAAAAATAGGGGCCTATTTAATATGTGATTTTAAGACAAGTAGCAGTTTAGAAAACAAAGTTAGATGCATCCGGATGAATTCTAAATGGATCAAAGATTAAATGGTAAAAGATAAAAGAAATGGAAGAAATATGGGAGACTTAAAATTCTTCCTGGCAAAAATCAATATAAGCAAAGTCAGAAGACATGATAACTGGGAAAAGCTATTTGTACCTCATAGCACAAAGAACCAATTTTCTAGAAACGGAGATATAAAAGAACAAACCAATAGAAAAATGGGCAAGGAATTGGCACTTTAAATGAATGAAAATGCACCAAATTGGAAATGTATCTGTCCTTTGACTCACTAATTTCGGTTCTGGGAATTTATAAACCTGCACCTGTGCAAAACAATATATAGGTAAGATTATTCATGAGATCACTGATTGACATAACAAAAGATTGGAAACAACCCGAATGCTTATCTAGAAGGGGCTAATTAATTGAATTATGTGCATCTGCATAATGTGTTCAGGTTACCAATTGCTATGTAGCAAACAACCTCAAAATATAGTGATTAGAACAAAAATGTGTTCTCTCTCAGTGTTCCATGGTTGACTGGACTCAGCTGGGCGGGTCTCACTTCTGCATTCTCATGGGGTTACAGTCAGATGTTGGCCGGGCTGAGATCATCGGAGGCCTCCACGGTCTTCACTGCCACCCTGGCACGCAGGCTAGCCTGGCTAAAATAGCTGGGGACTGGCCGAACACGTCCTCGCACGCGGTCTCTCCATGTGGTTAGCTTGGCTTCCACGCAGCGTGATGGTCTCAGGGCAGTCAGATTTCTCCCCCAGGGGAGTGTCCCACTTGGCAGAAGGTGGAGGCAGCCGGCCTCTTCATGCCTAACCTACATACACAGCCTCACTTGCACTGTATTCTACTAATCGAACAAATCATTAAGACCGACACATATTCAAGGGGAGGGAAGTAGAATCTACCTCTCAATGGGGAAAAGGAACAAAGAAAATGGGGCTGTCCTTAATGTGTCACATAATGAAAACACGCAGTTGTAAAAAAATGAATGAGGATGTTCTGTATGTACTGACATGGGAAAATGTCAGGTTCTGTTGTTAAGTGAAAAAACCAAGTGTAGAACAATGTAAATAGCATCTTTTTTGTAAAGTGGGTAGGTGTGGGGAATAAAAACACCTATGTGTGTTTGCTTCTATTTTCATAAAGAAAATATTAACAAGAAAGCAATTAAAAATGCTTATCTATAATGAGAGCAGTGTGTGGATAGGTTCAGAGATAGGAGAAAGACATCTTAATATAGGCCTTGTTATTTTGACTTTTGAAATCGAATTGGAAAACAAAATACTTGGAAATCTTAAGGAATGCAAAGATGCTCAACCTTGCTCATTTCCTCCGGGTGCTGGAGCTATTTGGGGACCCGTGTGATGGGCTCTATTTTGACAGTCCCATCGGTTTCCAAAAAATCTTCATTTCACCATCACAGTAATAAAAATCAACCCAGAAAATAGTCCATTTGGTCATATGTTTAGTTATAGCCAATGGCCCCCACTAGTAATATTGCCTACAAATTAATTGCCATATTTGTGCTGGTCTGAGGGTATGGAGAGGCGGGTTATTTTTCTTCCTTGTCAAATCCAAAGTGCCATTTCAAATGCAATTTTCAATATGTCAAAATTGTCAAAATAGAAGATTAGCCAGTGGTGTGCTAACTGTTAAAGATTCAGGAGTTTTCCAAGCCATTTGTTAAACCACTGGTAGCTTGAAATTGACTACGGTGACTACTTCCAGTACACATAAACAAATAAATTAGCGTCGGGTTGCAATGGGTGTACGAATGAAAAACACAGGGAAGTGTGGAAGGGAAGGGACAGAAGGGGTGCTCACTTATACCAGGGACTGGGCAAGGTGGTGTATGGAAATTACAGTGACTTCATCAGTGAGACTTAGGGTTTCCACTTTCTCTGTCTCTGTAAGAAACTGTACAGACATGGACCAGGAAAGGATTTTTCTTAAGTAGTTAACATGTATTGCACAGTTACGTGTGCCAGATACTAGGTGCTTTGCAAGCATCATCTCACTGGTCATCTTAACAACTTTTTGAAATAGGCACTATGATGGTTTCCATTCTACAGAGATGAAACTGAGAGCCCAAAGGTGGAAAATGATTTGCATAAGCCAATGAGCCCCAAAGCCAGACTCCAAATCTGGTGGCGTGGCTCCAGTGCCCACTCATTTAAGCATCAGGCTGTAAACGCTTCACATTATTACTTGGAAAACTCAGAAACTCATAATGAAGGAAAATAAAGTCACCCATAATTCTAGCTTCCAAAGATGACCACTGTTGTCATTTTTATCTAAACCAGTGGCTTTCAATCGTTCCTTCAACTCAATCCAGCTGAGGGCTGTGACTCACGAGTAACTGTGAGTAACTGGGGCTCCCTCTGAAAAGATTTTTCTCAAGGGTGTGAAAGGTGTAATCTGAAAAATCCCACATGTTTTTTATATGGTCTGCTCACTGTCCCATTTTATTTCTTCTTCTAATAAATGGCATGGTTTTGCAAAGTGCACATTGTCCATAATCAGGTATAAAGAAATTTGGTATGTTTTTGCTAGAATGATTAATAGCTTTCCTGCACTGTCGCATTCCTACTGTACCCTCGTTGGACAGCAACCTGCTTTACTTTTCTTAAGATGCTAAGTATTGTGGTGATATACACACATAGTCACATACAGAGTTACAATACATTTATAATGTTACCTGAGAGCCAGGTTCATATTCAAACACACACACACACACACACACACACACACACACACACACACCCATTAGTTTTTGGAAGAGTTGGGTCAAAATCAATTTTGATTTTGCCAAACATACTCACTTTGAAAAAGTCACAATCACAAGATTACCATTATATTTTCAAATAAATGTGTTAAAGAAAAGAAAAAAAGCAAAACAAACAAACTTCCTCCTCAATCAGAGGTGTTTTTTAAAAACTTTCAATGGCAAATAAATGGTTGAATCTGAAAAATTTTTAGAGATTTCTTTGTGAACTGATTTATTTTTTGGTCAAATGTTTAATTAAAAATGCTTTTTGATATCTAAAAACTTATGATGAAGACAGTAAGCAAAGTTCTTTATGGAAAGGTATTATGTGCTAATAACTGATCATGGACACCAGCCAATTGAATGACATTAGCTATGACATATATTTTGAGGCTAATTAACCTCTGTTTTAGCTCTTTTTGATTTAAAAAATTTTTAATTCCCGATTTTTAATTGGTTTTCCCATTTTCTTTGCTCCTATTTTTCCCCCTTTTGGTCCTTAGTGCTTGGTCTCAATGGCGTAAGACCTTGCTGGGGTGGTGGGTTACTCAGGATGGCTCATCCCATCCACGGATGAGGCCCCTGCTGCTTTGTTGGGCTCCTAAGTGACCTCTTCCTGAGTGATTTGTGGCTTCAGTCTCTTATGCTTGTCACTAGTGTTTTCAGCCCTTTTCTCTTAAGGTCTTTATATATGGGAATACTTCCATGATATTTTTCATTTCTGCAATGCAAGCTTATTATTCTCATATTTTCAAACAAATGTAATCAATAGAGATGGAAAAAGTAAAATTTTCCATAAGCAGAAATTTAATTTCTTTCCTAACGTAAGACAAAGCTAATAGTCTAAAAAGTTTTGAATCCCTTAGTTTTTCCACCCTTGGATAGATAAGGTAAAACCAGTCACAATCAGAGGGCGCTGTGTGTGTGACTGGTGTTTACTAGTCCCTAGCAAAGTAGTAAACGTTTTGTCTCCTGAAGCCTCTGGTTTTGTTTCATTAATGTTATCTCCCTGCAGTGGCGCTTCATGGACTTTCAAAATGGTACTTGTTGATCTGGAAAAGTAGCGGAGATTCCTATGTACAGCTGTTTTATTTTATTCTGTCATATGCTTAGTTTACAAATACGTTTTCAGAAAAATAAAATGCCTTCGCTTTTCTCTCAATTGTATTTGTCATCAGCTTTCATGTTAGTCCAAGGCAGCCACGTAGTGGGGAAATTCAGAGACTGCTGAAGTCCAAAGCCACGAGCCAAAGCCTGCTCTGAGTTGTTTCTTCCCCAACAGAAGAAAGCAATGACCAGGATCTGGGGGCACTTTGCTTCTTGGTAATAGGAGTGAAGTTAAACTCAGTTTTAGACACATTGAGTGATGAATCTTACTGCATGTTTCAGGCTCCAAACTAACCATTCGTTTCCACTGCTGGATATCTTAATGGGAAAAATTAGCTTTTAACTTTTATTTAGGTCTCTCGTATTTAGTTCGCTCCACCTATGTGTGTCTGACGTCGGGCTTCATCAAGGGTGCATGAGCGAGTGTGCATCTTCCCCTACTATCTGTTGAAACATTAGCAAGTCTGCAGCCAAGTTGCCAGCGCCAAGACCAGAGGTGGCAGTGGGGCTGGGGGTCTAGAACTAAAGCCCAGTTCTTGCACTTGGCTCTGTGCCTCTTTCTTTTATTTTTTAAAGATTTATTTATTTATTCATTCATTCATTCATTCATGAGAGAGAGAGAGAGAGAGAGAGAGAGAGAGAGAGGTAAAGTGAGAAGCAGGCTCCCTGCAGAGCAGGGAGCCCGATGCGGGGCTCGATCCCAGGACCCTGCGATCATGACCTGAGCTGATCGGCGGACGCTTAACCGACTGAGCCAGCCAGGCGCTCCTGTGCCTCTTTCTCCATCTGTAAAATCAGATAATAATAGTCCCTACCTCATGCTCACAAGACCAGAGCACTTGGCTGGGGCTTGGCACATAACAAGTATGTGGCCAGTGGCGGCCACGGTAGGGTTGCCACCACATTTTCCAGCATGAGCACCTGTGTCTCTACCACTGAATGTTGACAGGAAGCCGCTCCATCACACAGACCTCAGGCGGCAGCCAGCTCCTCTTCTCTTTAGGCCAACCGGAGCCCCCTGTGAGAGGGGAGCAAAACCAGCGAAAACACTCTGAAGCTGTGCATTTGGAGACTAAGAAACATGCACAGAGCAGAGTCCGCCTGTGTCTGAATGCGCATTGTACTTGGTCCGCTAATGCCGCCCTCACAAGGATGAGTTCAGCAGTTCAGTGACCTCTCATTATCACGTTGTGAAGTTAAACAGCCACAGGATCTACGAACTCTTATCCCACAGTTAATTATTCCTAGATTTTTCTGCACCCTTGAAACATTTTCTGTTTATTTAACCATCTCCTGGGAGTGCCGGTCGCCTTTGTCCCCGTGACACAGCCAGTGGTATAAAACTTCTGCATCTGTCAGATTTCTCCATGTGGAGCATAATTGCCTGATTTCCATTTGAAAGTACAGCCCTGACATTACAACTACATAGACCCACCCGTGGTAACAATGATGTCCTGACACCTACAAGGGGATGGGGGGTACATAATGCTGTAATAAATATGTGCACCAAATGCACGCTTGCCTTCAGATGGACCAGGTCTGAGTTTACAGCTGCGGATAAAGTATTCCTCAGGAACAAAAAATTTAAAAAAATTAAAAAAATAAAAGAATAAAGAAAAAGAAACCAACAGATTAGCATCAGCGTGAGTCTGGTGGAGCCAGATGGCTCTCTGTGGAAATCGAGCTTTCCTGCTTTCTTCCAGTAACCCCAACTAGCAGACAGCAAGCCTGCTAAGAGGGGAGAGAAATGATCTCATTCCTCAGCCAGGCACATGATTCGCCTTCTTTCTCTCACACACAACTCCAGCTGAAGGAAAGTTGGAAAAGAAGACAGGGTGAGAAAGAAGGGGTGGGGAGTTGGGGTTGTTGTAAAGAATTAGCAGTGGTACGTACAGGAGGGGTGAGACCCCAGCCCCTGCCAGTCTCCAGCATTTGAAAACCAGGCTCAGATGGCCCTAGAGAAAGCCAGGTGGACAGGGACAGGGGCGGCAGAAGGGGCATCCTGGCGTATCGTTATCCCTTCCACCCGCGCCCATCAACTCCACCTCCAGAGGCTTGGTATAGAAGGGTTGGGAGGTTGGGCAGGGCTGGCTGGGGCAGCCACAGGATTAAGCTCCGGGCTCCCTTGAGGAAGGATGGTGGATGATGTTTTCAGGTTCTTACTAATGAACGTGTCCACCTCTCTTGGTAGGCTGGAGGCCAGTGAGTCTGTAACAGTCCCTGGTTAGCTAGACCAGGTCTGAAGCCAGACCCACCATCTGCTTGGATCTGAGTCTGCCGTGCCCAGGACTATGGCCTGGAGTGCAGGGAGCTGAGGGGCTGGAGCCAGATGGGGCTGCCGGGTGAAATGAACCTAACAGGTTGTAGGTGCAGGAGTGTGCCTCTTCTCCAAGGTCCTAAAGCCTGGAGGGGGCTCAGCGTGGACTCATTGTGCCTTTCCTGCTGAGTAAAGCATTTGCGGCTCATAAACAGTCTGTTTCTGGAGTGACAGCCAGATGTTCGGCTGATGGACATCAGGCCGACCACCAGATGTTGTTAGAGTGGAGCACTTGCAGCAGCGTGCAGAGGTGCAGACACCCCCCAAGCTAAGCTGCCCTCTTCGTGGATGTTCACACACCCCAGCTTGGCATGGGGGCTCCCGAGGGCCCCAACCCAGAGAAGTGCATCCAAGAAAGAACGCTCTCTTGTGAGTGCCAGGGGCTCGCAGAGCACGTCGGCAGCCTGGCTGGGTTTCCCTGGGCACCTGAAGTTTGTCTCCACCAGTGTTGACTCCGGAGTAAATAGGTTCCAGAGGGTTACCAAATTCAGGATGTAGTCATTTACAGCTGGAAATAATGATTCCAGTCATAATAAACACTGAACCAAATTCTCTCCATTTCCAGCCAGGGCAAGGGCACCTGCTTCCTAATTTCTGGCAGGCTTGGGTATAACTAGGCATTAAAGTGGCATATTCTATTGGGGCCAAGGAAGCAAGGCAAGCTGCCGGCCGGGAGCCCAGGCTGTGGGCTCCTGCTCTTCTCCTTCCAAAAACAAAACAAAAAGCTGCCACTCTACCAAACAACTGTTTTGCTCTCATCTCTCCAACAGTGCTACCAACCTAACAGCGTTCATAGTCTTGGGTTGGGTTCTTGCTTACAACTGAACTAAAGGACTTTGAAGGAAAGTATACAGGGAAAGTAAAAAGATCGTGAGCTGGATCATTTTTCCTTGTCCCCACTTTAGCAGGGAAACCACTTCATAAGAGCATTAAAAAAAAAAAAAAATCCTAGCACTTGAAAAGGGCTTGCAAAGTGTGGGTAACACTTCTAAATGCTTTGTGTATACATCTGACATCCCTATGAGGCAGGTCCTCTAATTATCCCCATTTTACATAAGGGGTACTGAGGCACAGAGATGTTGAGCAACTTTCCCAAACTTACGCAGCAGCTGGTAAGTGGTAGAGCCAGGATTGAAAGCTGGCTCTACCTGATCCAGGCCCTGTACCTCCAGGCTGTCCTGCGTGTTTTGATATCAGAACACTGAGCAGGATGTGTCTTGCTCAGGTGCTTTGCCAGCACCAGCCGTGTGGCCTCAGGCTGCTGAATATCCCTGAGTTTGTTTCCTCGTCTGTTGAGTAGGCCCTGGAAGAGCCAGGAACAGTAGTAACATGTAACATGTGTGACGCCTAGCATGTGTCTGACGGTTAATAAATGTTAGTAGCTACTATTATTGTTAAGTCTCATGGTCATATTTGTGCTCCTATATTTTCCTGAATCCTCACCAAGAAAACCTTTGAGGGAGGTGGGGCTGCTATCACTGACCGTATTTCATAGCAGGTGAGATTGAGATACCAAGATACTGAGCAGTAGAGTCAGGACAAGAACCCACATCTCTTGACTCTGCACCTTGCACTCAGTCTAATCCTGGTTCGCTGTAGCCTTGCTGAACTACGGGCCACACCTGCCCGTTTCTAGACACAAGACACAGTTGCCTCCTGGGAGGATGGAGCAGGGAATTCAACTCTTGTTGCCTTCCCTTCCCCTTCTGGCCCTGGGATTAGCTGAGGGCAGAATCAGGTCCTGCCCATGCCCTCCTGGCAATTGTTGAAAGCAGTTAATGCCTCCTGGGCCCTTGCAAGGGTGAATCACGGCGTTATGTGTTCCTTCAGGTTTTCTTTATTATGTGGGTAGGATAGAAACAATTTTCTGGCCATCCCCAAATGCAGATGCATAGCCCGTACCCACAGGTCCGCTTCCCTTCTGCTCCCCCCGCCCCCCGCCAGCCTCTGAGAAAGAACATCTCCAGCACTCTCTGAGGCAGAAGGTGTTTCCGTCCCCACAGCAAGACCCGGTAGGGTTTTCTCTGTCCTGAAGGCGGTTGGCCAAGGAAGCTGGGTGTCTGGCTGCATTCTGCTCTGCTTCCCTGTCTTCCTTAACTCGGCCCTTCCTGTGATTTTCCCATTTCCCCCTCCAACTTACTCTCAGAAAATCCCTGGGGAATGCAGCTTTTGTTCTATTGCTTCACATAATTCCCAGGGCTGGGAATGAAAATTATTTCCTTTCACAACCCCTGGCCGGGTGCCTTTCACATCCCGGCTGTGTTATGGGGTGATTTATAAACTGCGGGGTCTGGGGCTCTTTCCTCTGCCTCCTCCCCCGCTTCCCTCCCACCATCATTTAAAACAAGACGTTGCACACAACGTGCTCAGAGGTCAGGGTGTCCTCTGAAGTTGGCCACTGGGGCTTTTGCTCAGAGGCGAAGATTCAGTGGAACCATAGTGATGAGAGCATGAAAGCCATTCGCCCGTGTTAGGAGAAAACAGAAAGAGGCCCCACGGCCGAACTTCTCATCTGTGGGAACAAACAAGGCTCAGTCTCCGGGGGGAGGGGGGGGTGGCTTTGAACTGTGAATTGTAAAAGCACATTTTCCAAACTTGTCAGAATTGTGTTTCATTTCTAGACTTTTACTCTCAAAGGGACCATGAGGAAGAGACGCAGCTTAAGACGTTTTGAGCTGAGAGATGAAAAGTTACTTTTATCTCCATAAAACTGAGAAGGGGACAAATGAAGCCGGGGGGGTTCGTTTTCCCTGTGTTACAACAGGAGACAGAAAGCAGACGGCAGAGCATCATCAGGGAAGTGAGGTGTCCCCGTCCAATCTGAAGACCGTCGTCTGCCAGCCACCTCCACGGAGTCCTGTCCTGCCACTGAACCCCCTTCAGGTGTCGATCCCTCAGAAGCTGAAACAAGACAATGAGGTGAGCACATCAGTCGAGCTTCAGACTGGTCTCTCTGTGGTCAGGGGGTTTCTGTCTGAGCCAGGCCCCCGCAAACACGGTGCGGCCCCTCTGGGCTTCCTCTCCCACCTCCTACTCACCTACCTCCTGCGCAGGAGAACGTCTTCGGAACCGAGGCTGGAAAAGCCCATACAGACCAACTACTTCCATAGTTGGAAAAGGTCGTGTTGTGGCTTAACTAAGTGTTGCTGTTGTATTTCTTTCATCCTACCTTGTGTCCTCTTGTTGGTCACATACCAGCTCTTTACTTGTGCATAACTCACAGAACAGCCCCAAGCCTCCAGACTTTGCTGGCCCTGTGCCTGTCTGTGAGGTCCGAGCATTAGAATCATACAGGCCGGGGTTCACACCCGGCGTGGCCACAGTTCCTTGTTAACCCCTCTGGGCCTCGTTTGTCCTCATCTGAAAAGTGGGGAGATGATGATTACACCTACCTCCCAGGGTTGTGGTAGTAAGTAAATCAGGTGATTTACAGAAAGTGATTAACACGATGATAACACAGAGTACGACCTCAGAGATGCCCGTTCTTATTTCTAAGTATGGAAGGGAGCCCAGAGAGAAGGCACTGGAAAAGAACTACCTCTAGGAATGAGCCACGCAAGGAAGGAGGGAGGGAGCAGGACTCAGAGAAGGAATGGAAAGAAGGCGGCTGATGGAAGACCATCTCCAGCTCATCCTGCTCTCCCTGTGGTTTCATTTGGAAAGGTTAGCATCTAAGATTTTCAAGTCATATGTCATTCCTGTTTCTTTGCTTTCTTTCTTTCTTTCTTTTTTTTCTTTTTTTTTTTTTTTACACTAATCATTGTTCCAGAGACATTTGAGTTCAGAATGGGTCACGTAATAGATTTGCGGCTCTAGTGCTCTAGAAATCAGGAATGCAGGAGGAGCGCCTCACTTCAGCCTTCTGTTCCCAAATTAATGAATGACTTCTTTCACCAGAAGGGACTGTTAGCACTTCAGACGTCTTCCTGAACCTGGATCAGTGATTAACCTTGTTTTCAGATCCTAAAAGCAATGGGTAGTTCTCAGCACAAATAATTTGCTAAGGTACTAGTCATGAAGGAACATAGGGGTGATATGCATGTGAAAAAATTGGGGCTACTGGGCCTGTCCCCAGTCTCTCTCCCCTGTCCCTGGCCCAGGATGAGGTGAGAATTTGGGAGAGGAGCCTGGAGCATACAAGGAGGGAGATCGTGGGGGCACCTAGAACCAGCTCACTGGGGCAACTCTGGGTGATGTTTCATATGGAATATTCAGCTCATGCCTCAGTTTCTCCAGATGTAAAAAGATAACTATGCAATACATCTGCCTCCCACACAACTCATAGAGATGTTATGAGAACCTATAAGAGAAAATCTCTACAAGATAGTATTGTGAGTGCCAAAATGTGGTTTGTGTCTTTGGAATTGTACCAGAAGTGGGGGTCACCCTAACAAAAATACAAACCGAACCAGAAGGGGTTGGAGTTGCTAAAATAAGGGATTCCAGCAAAGGAAATCTTTTTCTTTAGCTATCCACAGGCAGGCTCTGTGTCTGATGTGCTCCTGCTTCCAGAAAGCACCATAATTCCTGTGTAGCGAAGACAACTCATCTATTTTCTGGCTTTACCTCTCAGAAAAAATTTTGGAAGTAAACTCAACACTAGGAAAGAATATCTCACAGACCCTTTAGCCTCCCTGTTATTCAACACTTTCTCGTGTTTTCCTTCCTTCTAATTTCTCTTCTCAAAAAGTTTTCAACATACTCCCTCCCTCCCTGACCCACTTTGTGTCTCTTTCTCCCATGGCATGTTTTTCTCTCTTCTAACTAGGCTGTTTTTTGGGGTTTGTTTTTTGTTTTTTGTTTTTTGTTTTTTCTCGCTTGTGTCTTCACTGTGGTGCTCCTTCTCCTCCATTTCTGCCTATGGCTCCCTTGCACTTTTATTAAACTCATCTTCCTCTTTTTTTTCTGTCCATGAGAAAAAACTCCCTGATGGACAAGGAGAAAAAAATGGCCAGCT
Source organism: Zalophus californianus (assembly GCF_009762305.2). Classification (NCBI taxonomy): domain Eukaryota; kingdom Metazoa; phylum Chordata; class Mammalia; order Carnivora; family Otariidae; genus Zalophus; species Zalophus californianus. The sequence goes on from NC_045597.1 coordinate 60,630,757, forward strand.
AGCATTGTGTTGGGAGAATTGAGACAGAATTATTGAAAGCTAACGGGCCAAACACAACCTCGTCAATTTGAGCCAATGCTGCCTGACAATTCCAACGAGACTTGATCAGTATGGAATTGCAAGACTCTCCTGGAATTTCTACACATATATATTCAACATTTTACCCCAGTCCAGTTCCACACTCCAGATGGTGGAAGAATTTCCTTGTTTGCTGGAGATGAATTCTCACTCATCATCTTTTGCTCTTATAAGACCATTGCTCACAACCCCCAAGGACTGCCTATTAGTACCATCATCTTGCTACAGTTAATGCTCATTGTGCATAGTTGGAAAAGGTAGTGTCATGGCTAACTAAGTTTTCTGATTGAGAATTCCAATGTACATCGTCCATGGACTACTGATATCTAGATACATGAAATCATCTACACACCAAAACTCAGGTTGAACTCGGTTAGTCTTTCTTGGAAAATTCACAGGCAACTCTAGGACTCACGGAACATCAGGGACATCACAGATGTATTACAAATTTGCAGAAGCACAAAATAATTGGAGTTTCCACTCGATGCGATGCAAAATGTGACTTTTGGTATGCAGCAAACAGCGTAAGTCATGTGGGAAACAACTATACCATGTCGGGCACATTATGTCTTCTTAAAATTTCCCTCTTCTGTTTTGAAATGTGCTTAAATGTTCAAATGAAAGAAATTCATGACCTCCCAAGCTACAAAACAGTGTATGTGTGACAAGCCCAGTTTTGTAAGGAGAAGCATACATGTATACACATGCACCATGGGACCCTCACGTACATAAGTTTGGCAGTTAGGCCCCCAAAATTCGGTAGTAGTCTCTCCAGGTGATGGAATTACGGGTGCTTTTGCTTTCTTCTTCTGAATTTGTCTGCACTTTCTGGTTTTAAGATAGTAATAATAATTCAATATTTCTTCTATATTATAAATGAACAAACAATCTTCAGTTGAGCAAACCAACACAGCCCAGGAAAGAATTAAAAGCAGCACAGAAACCCACTTCGATAGCTATTAAAAATGAATTAAGTGGTTGTAGAAGACATCTTCCCCTGTTTGGAAAACAACCATTGCTTGTGCAGTGTTGTCAAATGCCAAATTGGGGGATGCCATAGCGCAGCAGTGAGAACAAAGAGGAGTTTGGGGAAATGTTGCTGCCTTGGGAAATATACGTGTACTTTGTTTGGGTCACTGGCTGGTCATTACATACTGGACTCTATGAGTCATAAAGGGTATGACATGGGGTAATCAGAAGGAATTCTTACATTTGTGATGGCAATAATTCCTTGTCTGCGTTCCTCATCTGTATCTAACCTCCTAGATAGAATAAGATGTGGGAAACTGAGTCTTGATTTCAGTACTGATTTTCCATGATGGGGGTGGGGCTTTTGGCTTGAACCTGAAGTCTGACTCTCTGTTGGGTCTTCTCAGTCGTCCTCAAGACTTCACCCCATTTGGGTGCCTCCCACATGGGGCCTGCCATTGGGGGTCCCCCCCCACCGCCACCTGTACCTCTCACCCTTCACCCTCCCTGGTCTTTACTCTTAATGGTCTCCATGTGTGCAGAAACACTTTATCTCCTCCCACTTGGTTCCATCTGGATTTATTTTCCAATGAATCCACCTGCTCTGCGGGGAAGGTCAGGCTGGCCACACCATACCGTTTGTAGGTGTGAACAGAGAAAGGGGCCACGAATTCTAGAAGTGATCTTTTTGGGGGAAACTCCACCAGGGAGAGAATTTTATCCTAGTTATACAAGTGGTGCAATGGGGTCTCCAGGTTTGGTGAGGGTGGCTGCCATTCTAGAATCACCCTCCCCCTTGTCTCCTATTTCTATCCATGGGCAAAAGAGTCCATGACCTGGAGGAACCAGATCTCCAGCTTCCAGAAGCCCCTGCATTCTCCAGAGACCAGAGCAGAGGCCACATCCTTGATCCATCTGTTCCTGCCATCACATATTTGTTAAGTGAGTGAATTCCCCACCATAGGGTCCCTAATTGACGAAGCGGTTGGCATACAGGACATGTCTTCTGCACTTTACAGTTTCCAGATAATACATAGCATCTCATATATTCCTCAAAGTGACTGGGTAAAGCAGGCAGTCTCCTTTCAGTTTGAGAAAATGAAGCAAAGAGGACTTGCCCAAAGTGACACAGCTGGTTACTGGGAGCCAGGCCGTGGACACAGGCCCAGGAATTCCGATTTTAAGCTAATTCTCATTCCACCATGATGGTGGTCCCCTAGCCTGGCAGCTCATCAGAAAACCCTTTGGAGATGGTTAATAAATCAAAGTTGAAAGACACCCCCACCCCCAGCCTACTGAGTCACTTCTGGGGTGAGGCCCAGCCATCTGAGTCTGATGCCTTGCCACCCACTGCCTTCCCATGCCGACTGGCTCCTGATGTGCCACATCCCGGTCGATGATAGCAAGGCTGACAACAAAGGACTTGAGAGGCCAGCCCTAACACTGACGATGTTCTTCCATTAGTAAACCCCTCATTTGCCAAGAGTTCGTTCATACTTCCCAGGATCTTCCTTCTACAGAACATTGTTGGGTTAACAGCTCAACTTCTAGAAAGCCTGAGGTTAAAAACAGCTATGCCTCGGGGATAAGAGGCAGAGCATAGGAATATAGTCAGTGGTACCCTAAGAACACTGCCTGGTCATAGATGGCAGCTACGTGGTGGTGAGCACAGCATAACATAGACACTTGTCCGATCACTGTGTAGTGCACCTGAAACTGATGTGGCATTGTGTGCCAACTATACTTGCATATTAATAAATAAATATGAATACCAGTCCTCTAGCAAAAACAAACAGAACAACTGTGCCATTCGTCAGCCCCGAGTAGAAAAGGTCAGGAAGATTTGACGGCCATGCTTACGAAGGCTCAGAAAGGCTGCCGCTGAAAGGCCTGGGGGCCAGGAATACAGGCCCAGGCTCCTTAGCCTGGCTCCGAACCAGCTGGGCCCCAGCTCACTGGACACGTCTGGGAAAGGCACTTGTATTGTCAAGACTCTGCAAAGTGAGGGGCAAGGACCTGCCAATTAAGTGACCACAACCTTATGCAAGACTCCCTCCCTAGGGGGATTGCTCAGGGTGGGGAAGTTCCTCCTGTCGGGAAGGGTGAGTCAGATTTGAGGGAATCGGCAAAGCCCCCAGCAGGTAGACCACTGAACTCAGAGAGAGACCCCTGCCACTAACATGCTCCAGAGGAACAATTAGGAGTGGGTGTACAAAGTCCTCCAAACCGACTTAACCTGCCATGAACCCGGCAAGTGGACCCCCTTGGACTGATTTATAAGAAGGGGTCACCTCCAGAGAGGAGCCTGGGCTGCGTGCCTAAGTGCTGCATGCAGGTCAGCCTGGAACCCATTATTCTAATTGTCGGGAGAATCAGTTAGGAGACAAGTTGAAGCAAGCTGAAATTTGAAAAACACATTAACAGGGGTCTGATGAGATGCCAGAAGAGCCTGCCAGCAGGGACAGCTGGAAGGCCAATTTTTTAGTCAATACTGAAAGGTGGTTGCTCAAATATCTGAGTCAACACACACTGATTTCTCTCCGGCTCAATACTCCCGTTTAATTGCACCAGGGAGTCTCTCCACTGACACATCTAACACCCAAATCCATAGTTGAGTAAAAGAAAAGCATGTTATTGAAGTGCAAATGAGGTCCTGGGTGCAGCCTGCAGGCCTGGGTCCTGCTGGAGTGTTTCCTATTGCCAGGGCAGACACTTTGGCTGGGCCCCACAGAGATTCAGTGAGCTCCCCGCTTTGAAAGAGGGCCAAGGGAAGGGGTGAGCATCACATCTCAGCTGGCCCTCAGAGAGGGGTCTTTGTGGTTCACGCCTGGCCTCTGCAGCTCCGTGTGCTGCTGAGGCCCGTAAGATATTTTTCAGGAGTGGTGGTCCTCACAGGGGAGGGGGACACAGGGGGAGCGCCTGCTTCCCACATCTGGGAGCCAAGTCAGATGGAAATGCACGCCCCTGGAAAGCGATCCTAAGTTTGGCAACCAGTTGACAACCTGGTGAGGTTGATGGCAGATGTGATCAATGAGGTGAGCCTTGAATGTCCTCCTGACTGCCTAGAGGTGGGGAAACATGCAGATCTCGGAGGTAGGAAGAGCCAGCAACCTAATCTTCGGGGTCCTGGCAGGTTTTGGCTACTAGTGGAAGCACGGGGCCCACAGAGGGGCCAGGTGGGATGGCCCCAAGGCTGGAGGTGAGAGTAGGGGCTCCTGCAGAGACCCTCTGGCAGCCCTCCCCTACCTCAGAGCTAAGCACAACATTATCAGTTGTAGCCCCAAACCTACAAGAACTGACACCTACATCACAAGGACAAGGCAGGCCCTGGGAGCAGGTGTCCCAAATCCTTCAAGGTGAAATTCTAGGTCTGGTGCCAATCATCACAGATAAGGAAGAAGCCTGTGTCATGGTAAATCCAAACTCAAATTCTCTGGGGAAGCTGTGAAAAGCAATTTCTGATTTGGTAGGTCTGAGTTTGGGTAGCCAGAGTGAGGTCCAGTGGCCTGGCTGGCTTTGTCCTCATTTCCAAACATCTGGCTCACACCACAGTTTATCATATCCCCTCAGGGTATGAGCTGGTCCTCACAAATGCGCCTGCTGATCACACCCACCAACCAGAAAGCTGTTCAGCTGGGGCCCAGAGGATCTGAGAGAAACATGGCGGAGCCACCGTGAAGCCCGGAGGTCCACACGCAGCAGTCTACCACCTGGGGAAACTGAAGGCCTTTTGTCCATTGCTCACATGGACACGGGCTGCCTGAGACAAACAAGCACAAAGATGCAGTTCTACTTCTTCCACTTACTACTTGTGGGACTTCGTCTAAATTCTATCACCTTTGTGAACTTCAAGTTTCTTACCTCTGTTATGGGAATAGTCAAGGGACTGTTGTATCAGATGAGATAAAAGTGGGTAAAATGCCCAGCACTAGCTAGTTGCCCAACAAATGCCTGTTCTCTACCCATCCCGTTTTCACCCCCCAAACTGAAGTGGCCTCAGTTTCTCCTCCTGTAGTTGTTGATGCTGGTTTATGCCCAAGAAAGCAGCAGCTGGAGGAGATTATGGAATCAGGGGCCTACCTAAGAAACTTCTGTCTCCTTTTTAAGCAGGAAGGCCAGCCTGGCCCAGACCTGTTGGTTTCTTCTGTGGAGGGATCCCCATGTAGCACAAGTTTGAAAAATGAGTTTGTTCACCTTCTTGGAGCACAAAGAGTTCTTAGACCTCCCATCCTGAGCTGTTTGTGGGGCAGTCATTTCGGAACGCAAGTGCCAGAGACCTTCTCCTGGGGAACATTCTCATGGAGCCCAGCAGCGCCCTGCCTTGCCCCTTACTTATGCTCAGACTTTCTGTATGGGGCTAGGAAAGCTCAAGACCACTCTGACTTCCTCCCCTACTGGTCCCTTCCTCGTCCACCCCTCTTTAGACACAGTGGCCTTCTTAGTCTTCTTTGAACTTGCCAAGCTCATGTTTGCCTTCAGCCATGGCGCTGTCTGGAAGCGCCCGTGGTAGCCTCATGGCCAGCCTTGGTCCTTCCTGCACACTTCAGCTCAAATGCTGCGGCCGCAAAGAAGACTTCACTGGCCCTCTTCTCTATCACTCAGTTCTTTATTTTCTTCCCAATGTTTGTCACTACCTAAAGTAATCTTATTTATTTTGCTGCATGTTGTCTGTCTGCCACTACTAAAATGCAGGCTGTATGAGGCAGGGATTCATGGCTTTAGTTCAGCACGCACTGACAGATCCCAACCTAGGGCCTGGCCTCCACTCTCTGTTTCCCTGGAGCATCAACAGTTTTCCAAGAGATGCCGTTGAATGAACCTATGAACATTACAATCCCATATGTAAGATGAACATTACAATCCCATACTGTAATAACATCAAAGATCGAACGTCACTCAGAAACATGCAGTTGTAGGAAGGGAGGCCGTGGGGCGGGGAGGGCAGTGCCTCTGAGTAATGGTGGAAAGTCATGCCCCAGAGTCCAAGATTCCCCCAGAGCCCCAATCCAAGTAAGGGACGTTTTACCCTGTCTCCCCTCAGAATTGAATGGAAGGGTGCTGATCATTCCCTCGACCTCAGATTCTGGGATTGAGCTAGAGGGAAGTCTTCAGGCATCGGGACAGCACCCAATGCCAAGGGCTCAGGCAACACTCAAAAGATACTGTCTAATAAAAATAACTAGAGCTAAACTCTTTAACAGACAGACACTGCTGCCTTGCCTTGAAAGCTTAATGCCCTCCGGACCCGTTCACATGAGGCTTCCAGGAAACAAGAGGGTGGCAGTGGCTGCCCAAAGCCAGAGAGGACAAGTTGGGGATGGGGGGCTGCCACGAAAGCACTTCCTTCTGCAGGCCCATCCCTGGTCCTTCATCACCGCTCTGTGTCCCTATCCTTAAAACCCGGGGGTGTCCGTGCTGTGAATGGCTCTCGAGGAAGCCGAATGGCTCACCAGGGCCGTAAAGAGTAGCTGTGGATTGAGGGAAACCTCCCATTCCTACCGCCTTCGGGGACAGAGAAGAGAGTCACTGGGCCTGTACTTTATTACCCCTGCCCTGAGGTCTCTCTGAAGCACCCTGTGATGGGAACAGTGCAGAAATCTCTGGCACTCCTTATTCACAGGTGGTGTGCTGTGGGGGCATGATGTCCAGACAAACTTTGTTTCATGGGTACCATGGGTACCCTGGTACCTGGAAACCAATACGTTTTTCTGAGTATTAAACATTCTTTTGGAGGGGGGCATAGAGAACCCTTCCAGAATGAGGGCCCCCCAGCACACTTGGGGTGTGGAGGTGGGTGGGTTGTATTCAAAATGCAATGAGCAACCATCAGAAGCATCCTGCCCCAGGACCCCGAACCCCACTTGTTCCCCTCTGGCTCCTTGCCACTCACCATGAACCACACATCTGAACCCAGCGATTCTCCCTCCATGCACCACAGTGCTGGGGGGGGTGTGATGGTCGATGTATTCACCGTCTGCCTTGTCACTCCTCGGGGACCGCAGCTCACTGTGCTCGTACCGCATGATGGCAACAGTCCTGCTGTCTTGACTTCCTTGAGCACTTGCCTCTGCAAACAAGCATGTGGGGAAAGAAAAGTGAGAATGTCCAGCCAGCTTCATGAGCTGCAGAGGTGGGGGGCCCTTATTTGATGCCTCTGAACATCAGCCACCCCTTGGGTATCTCCTCAGGTGCCCACCATGTGAAGGACCAACCGGACAGTGCTGGGGAGACCACAGGACATTGAGCATGTCTAATGCCTTCACCAGTTAGAAGATGAAGGAGCAGGGCGGAGCAAGATGGAGGAGGAGTAGGAGACCTGGATTTCGTCTGGTTTCAGGAATTCAGCTGAATAGGGATCAAACCATTCTGACCACCTACAAACTCAACAGGAAATCGAAGATAAGAAGAGTAACAACACTCTGAACAGAAAAGCGACCACTTTCTGGAAGGTAGGACGTGCGGAGAAGTGAATCCGAGGCGATATTCGGGAGGATAGACGGCAGGGGAGGGAGCCTCCGTCGGCGCTTCTGGCAAGCGCTAGAGCCGCGAGCACAAAATCGGAACTTTTAGAAGTCGGCTCCGCTGAGGGACGTCGCTCCAGTGGCTAAGCGGGGGGTGGAACCCTCACGGGTCAGTGTGGTCTCAGGACCCTCGGGGTCACTAAAGACCGGGGGTGCCTGAGTGCGGCAGAGCTCCCAGGTATCGGAGCGGGGAAGCCGGCTGCAGAGACGGAGCCGAGGCGCAGGCTCTCAGCCCGGGGTTGCCATAAACTGTGATCCGCGGCCCAGTCGGGCCACTGCTCCTCCAGCAGGGACCCAACAAGCGGCAGAGCTGGGGAGACTCCCCTTCCTCCCCCGGGAGGAGCAGCGCGGGAACGCACCGCAGGGATCTGCTGGGTTTGGAGACTCCACACGGGGTCGGGTGCCAGAGATAGAAACGCTCGGTCACAGGCCGGGTGAGCACGCAGTGCGGCCGGAGACCGGGGACACAGGATTGACAGCTTTTCTCTGGGGGCGCACTGAGGAGCGGGGCCCCAAGTTCTCAGCTCCTACGGGCGGAGATTGGGAGGCCACCATTCTCACCCTGGTCCTCCAAAGCTGTACCAAGAGCTTGCAGGGAACAAAAGCTCCGGAGAGCAAACCGGAGCAGCTTGCTTAGCCCGGACCCTCAGGGACGGGGCAATTCCGCCTCCGGCAAAGACATTTGGGAACCATGGCAACAGGCCCCTCCCCCAGAAGATCAGCACGAACAGCCAGCCAAGACCAAGTTTACCGATCAAGGAGAACGGGAGAACTCCAGCGCTAAGGGAATACTGCACATAGAATTCATGGCTTTTTCACCATAATGCATTAGTTTTTCAAAGTTATTTTTTAACGTTTTTTTTTGAATTTTTCTTTTTCCCTTTTTCAAACAACACCTTATCAATCCCTTTTTAAAAAAAAAGATTTTTTTATTTTTCATTTTTAGAGTCATATTTTTATCCCTTCATAGTAGTTACCCTTATTTTTGGCATATATATATAAGTTGTTCTCTCTTTAAAATTTTGAGATACAATTTCTCCTAACAAATCAAAATATACCCTAAATCACTAGTGTATGGCTTTGTTCTAGTCTACTCCCTGATCACATTCTCTCCCTTTTTTTTTCTTTTTTTTCTTTTTTCTTTTTAAATCTTCTTTCTTTTTAAAAACAACTTATCTTATCAATTCCTTTTATAAAATCTTTTATAATTTTCATCTTTACAGTCATCTGCCATCCCTTCATTGTATCAACCCTTATTTTGTACATATATGTGTTTCTTCCCTTAAAATTTTAGCAGGCACTTTCTTCTAACAGACCAAAATATGCCCAAAAGCTAGTGTGTGGCACTGATCTATGCACTAGCCTGATCATATTTGATCATATTCTGGTTTTTTTTTTTATCTTTTCCTTTTTCCTTTTTTTTTTCCTCTTCTTTCTTTCCCTTTCTTGTCCCCTGGTTTCAGGTCTTTTCTGATTTCTATAGAGTATATTTGCTGGAGACGTTGTTAACCTGTTAGCATTCTGTTCTCTCATTCATCTGTTCTCCTCTGGACAAAATGACAAGATGAAAAAAATCACCTCAGCAAAAAGAACAAGAGGTAGTACCGTCTGCCAGGGACCTACTCAATACTGACAGTAGTACGATGTTGGACCTAGAGTTCAGAATCATGCTTTTAAAGATACTAGCTGGGCTTGAAGAAAGTGTGGAAGTTATTAGAGAAACCCTTTCTGGACAAATAAAAGAACTAAAAATCTAACCAAGTCGAAATCAAAAAGGCTATTAATGAGGTGCAATAAAAAATGGGGGCACTAACAGCTAGGATAAATGAGGCAGAAGAAAGAATCAGCAATATAGAAGACCAAATGATGGAAAATAAAGAGGCTGAGAAAAAGAGAGAGAAACAACTACAGGATCACGAGGGCAGAAATCGAGAGATAAGCGATACGATAAGATGAAACAACAACATTAGAATAATTGGGATCCCAGAAGAAGAAGAAAGAGAGAGAGGAGCAGAAGGTATATTGGAGCAAATAATAGCAGAGAACTTCCCTAATGTGGGGAAGGAAACAGGCATCAAAATCCAGGAGGCACAGAGAACCCCTCTCAAAATCAATAAAAATAGGTCAACACCCCGACATCTAATAGTAAAACTTACGAGTCTCAGAGACAAAGAGAAAATCCTGAAAGCAGCTCGGGAGAAGAGATATGTAACCTACAATGGTAGAAACATTAGATTGGCAACAGACCTATCCACAGAGACCTGGCAGGCCAGAAAGGACTGGCATGATATCTTCAGAGCACTAAACGAGAAAAATATGCAGCCAAGAATACTATATCCAGCTAGGCTATCATTGAAAATAGAAGGAGAGATAAAAAGCTTCCAGGACAAACAAAAACTAAAAGAATTTGCAAACACAAAACCAGCCCTACAAGAAATATTGAAAGAGGTCCTCTAAGCAAAAAGAGAGCCTAAAAGCAGCATAGACCAGAAAGGAACACAGACAATATACAGTAACAGTCACCTTACAGGCAATACAATGGCACTAAATTCATACCTTTCAATAGTTACCCTGAATGGAAATGGGCTAAATGCCCCAATCAAAAGACACAGGCTATCAGATTGGATTCAAAAACAAGACCCATTGATATGCTGTCTGCAAGAGACTCATTTTAGACCCAAAGACACCCCCAGATTGAGAGTGAGGGGGTGGAAGACCATTTACCATGCTAATGGACACCAAAAGAAAGCTGGGGTGGCAATTCTTATATCAGACAAATTAGATTTTAAAACAAAGACTGTAATAAGAGATGAAGAAGGACACTATATCCTACTTAAAGGGTCTATCCAACAAGAAGATCTAACATTTGTAAATATCTATGCCCCTAATGTGGGAGCAGCCAATTATATAAGGCAATTAATAACAAAAGCAAAGAAACACATTGACAACAATACAATAATAGTGGGGGACTTTAACACCCCCCTGACTGAAATGGACAGATCATCTAAGCAAAAGATCAACAAGGAAATAAAGACTTTAAATGACACACTGGACCAAATGGACTTCACAGACATATTCGGAACATTCCATCCCAAAGCAACAGAATACACATTCTTCTCTAGTGCCCATGGAACATTCTCCAGAATTGATCACATCCTAGGTCACAAATCAGGTCTCAACCGGTACCAAAAGGTTCGGATCATTCCCTGCATATTTTCAGACCACAGTGCTTTGAAACTAGAACTCAATCACAAGAGGAAAGTCGGAAAGAACTCAAATACATGGAGGCTAAAGAGCATCCTACTAAAGAATGAATGGGTCCACCAGGAAATTAAAGAAGAATTTAAAAAATTCATGGAAACCAATGAAAATGAAAACACCAACTGTTCAAAACCTTTGGGATACAGCAAAGGCAGTCCTAAGAGGAAAGTATATAGCAATACAAGCCTTTCTGAAGAAACAAGAAAGGTCTCAAATACACAACCTAACCCTACACCTAAAGGAGCTGGAGAAAGAATAGCAAATCAAGCCTAAACCCAGCAGGAGAAGAGAAATAATAAAGATCAGAGCAGACATCAATGAACTAGAAACCCAAAGAAGAGTAGAACAGATCAACGAAACTAGGAGCTGGTTCTTTGAAAGAATTCACAAGATTGATAAACCCCTGGCCAGACTTATCAAAAAGAGAAGAGAAATGACCCAAATCAATGAAATCATGAATGAAAGAGGAGAGATCACAACCAACACCAAAGAAATACAAACAATTATAAGAACATACTATGAGCAACTCTATGCCAGCAAATTAGATAACCTGGAAGAAATGGGTGCATTCCTAGAGATGTATCAACTACCAAAATTGAACCAGGAAGAAATAGAAAACCTGAACAGACCTATAACCACTGAGGAAACTGAAGCACTCATCAAAAATCTCCCGACAAACAAGAGCCCAGGGCCAGATGGCTTCCCAGGGGAATTCTATCAGACATTTAAAGAAGAACTAATACCTATTCTCCTGAAACTGTTCCAAAAAATAGAAATGGAAGGAAAACTTCCAAACTCATTTTATGAGGCCAGCATTACCTTGATCCCCAAACCAGACAAAGACCCCATCAAAAAGGAGAATTACAGACCAATATCCTTGATGAACACGGGTGCAAAAATTCTCACCAAAATACTAGCCAATAGGATCCAACAGTACATTAAAAGGATTATTCACCATGACCAAGTGGGATTTATCCCTGGGCTGCAAGGCTGGTTCAACATCCGCAAATCAATCAACATGATACAATACATTAACAAAAGAAAGAACAAGAATCATATGATCCTCTCAATAGATGCAGAAAAAGCATTTGACAAAGTACAGCATCCTTTCTTGATCAAAACGCTTCAGAGTATAGGGATAGAGGGTACATACCTCAATATCATAAAAGCCATCTATGAAAAACCTACAGCAAATATCATTCTCAATGGGGAAAAGCTGAGAGCTTTTCCCCTAAGGTCAGGAACGCGGCAGGGATGTCCACTATCACCACTGCTATTCAACATAGTCTTAGAAGCCCTAGCCACAGCAATCAGACAACAAAAAGAAATCAAAGGCATCCAAATCGGCAAAGAGGAAGTCAAACTCTCACTCTTTGCAGATGATATGATACTGTATGTGGAGAACCCAAAAGACTCCACCCCAAAACTGCTAGAACTCATACAGGAATTCAGTAAAGTAGCAGGATATAAAATCAACGCACAGAAATCAGTGGCATTCCTATACACCAACAACAAGACAGAAGAGAGACAAATCAAGGAGTCGATCCCATTTACAATTGCACCCAAAACCGTAAGATACCTAGGAATAAATTTAACCAAAGAGGCAAAGGATCTGTACTCAGAAAACTATAAAATACTCATGAAAGAAATTGAAGAAGACACAAAGAAATGGAAAAACGTTCCATGCTCATGGATTGGAAGAACAAACATTGTGAAGATGTCAGTGCTACCTAGAGCCATCTACACATTTAATTCAATCCCCATCAAAATACCATCCACTTTTTTCAAAGAAATGGAATAAATAATCCTAAAATTTGTATGGAACCAGAAGAGACCCCGAATAGCCAGAGGAATATTGAAAAAGAAAAGCAAAGCTGGCGGCATCACAATTCTGGACTTCCAGCTATATTACAAAGCTGTCATCATCAAGACATTATGGTACTGGAACAAAAACAGACACATAGATCAATGGAACAGAATAGAGAGCCCAGAAATGGACCCTCAACTCTATGGTCAACTCATTTTTGACAAAGCAGGAAAGAATGTCCAATGGAAAAAAGTCTCTTCAACAGATGGTGTTGGGAAAATTGGACAGCCACATGCAGAAGAATGAAACTGGACCATTTCCTTACACCACACACAAAAGTAGACTCCAAATGGTTGAAAGACCTAAACGTGAGACAGGAGTCCATCAAAATCCTAAAGGAGAACACAGGCAGCAACCTCTTTGACCTCAGCCATAGCAACTTCTTCCTAGAAACATCGCCAAAGGCAAGGGAAGCCAGGGCAAAAATGAACTACTGGGATTTCATCAAGATAAAAAGCTTTTGCACAGCAAAAGAAACAGTCCACAAAACCAAAAGACAACCGACAGAATGGGAGAAAATATTTGCAAATGACATATCAGATAAAGGGCTAGTATCCAAAATCTATAAAGAACTTATCAAACTCAACACCCAAAGAACAAATAATCCAATCAAGAAATGGGCAGAAGACATGAACAGACATTTTTCCAAAGAAGACATCCAAATGGCCAACAGACACATGAAAAAGTGCTCAGCATCGCTCGGCATCAGGGAAATCCAAATCAAAACCTCACACCCGTCAGAATGGCTAAAATTAACAAGTCAGGAAACGACAGATGTTGGCGGGGATGTGGAGAAAGGGGAACCCTCCTACACTGTTGGTGGGAATGCAAGCTGGTGCAACCCCTCTGGAAAACAGTATGGAGGTTCCTCAAACAGTTGAAAATAGAGCTACCATACAATCCAGCAATTGTACTACTGGGTATTTACCCCAAAGATACAAATGTAGGGATCCGAAGGGGTACGTGCACCCCAATGTTTATAGCAGCAATGTCCACAATAGCCAATCTGTGGAAAGAGTCAAGATGTCCATCGACAGATGAATGGATAAAGAAGAGGTGGTATATATACACAATGGAATATTATGCAGCCATCAAAAGGAATGAGATCTTGCCATTTGCAACGACGTGGATGGAACTGGAGGGTGTTATGCTGAGTGAAATAAGTCAATCAGAGAAAGACATGTATCATATGGCCTCACTGATATGAGGAATTCTTAATCTCAGGAAACAAACTGAGGGTTGCTGGAGTGGTGGGGGGTGGGAGGGATGGGGTGGCTGGGTGATAGACATTGGGGAGGGTATGTGCTATGGTGAGCACTGTGAATTGTACAAGACTGATGAATCACGGATCTGTACCTCTGAAACAAATAATGCAATATATGTGAAGAAGAAGATAGCAGGAGGGGAAGAATGAAGGGGAGTAAGTCGGAGGGGGAGACGAACCATTAGAGACGATGGACTCCGATAAACAAACTGAGGGTTCTAGAGGGGAGGGGGGTGGGGGGATGGGTTAGCCTGGTGATGGGTATTAAAGAGGGCACATTCTGGATGGAGCACTGGGTGTTATGCACAAACAATGAATCATGGAACACTACATCAAAAACTAATGATGTAATGTATGGTGATTAACATAACAATAAAAAATTATTTAAAAAAATTAAAAAAGGAGATGAAGGAGCAAATGCAACTGCTTTTGAGAACAAAGGGGAGAAAGGAGAATGGTTTGAGGAAGAGCTCTCCGGGCTGCTGTCCCTTCTTGCTCCTGTCACCCCCTGGGTGTCCTCTCGTGCCAGGTGGGGGAGGAGCTCGGGCTGAGGAGGGCACAGGAAGGTCACTGCTGAGGGCCCCGCACCCTGCCCCACTGCCGTCTACCCATGGTTTAGTGTTGGCTGCAGTCCAATCTGCTCACATTCATTTTCTTGGTCTTCCTCCCACATCTCCCCCAAATCACCCAAAAAAGCCAGCGTGTGTCTCCTATGGAAGATCATCTGAGGAAACAGGCCAATTTGGGAAAAACATTAGCGTGCATATTAGTGTTTCTGTATCCCCCTCCTCCATCACTGGCTTTGAGAGACTCCGTCTTGCTGCGTGGGACAAAGTCCCTCAGTCCCTGGAAGTTCATGGGGTCATGTTCTTGGGGCCATCTCCAGCACTGCACCGCAGCGGGGATGGGAGGGACAGACGTTCCCTTCCCCAGGGCCAGACAGCTGAGGCTTATGGCAGGAGATCCTTGGCTGATGGGGAAAAGGGAGAGAGAAGCATGGAAAGAAAAGACGCCGAGAGATCTTTGTGGGTTCTGCACACAGGGTTGTGCCCTTTCTCTGCACAGAGAGTCCTGGCCAAGAAGTTCAGGCTGGGGGGCTGACATCAGCCCAGAGGAGTGGGTGACTTTCCTTTACCATAAGCCATACCTGGAGGGCTACCTACCCAAAGTAGGCCTTTTCCCAGCTTGCACAGAAAAGCTGGTTAGGGTCCAGAAGGGGCTACCCCTCCCCCTCTTTCATACCCTTTCTCCTCTTTCTCAGGGTCCATACTGAGATCTTTAACTGAGACAAGCTTACTCATACTCTACTCTCAGTTATTTTTGTTTTGTTTTGTTTTTCCAGCTCAGAAAAGTGGGTTAGAGTCTATTGACCCACACCATGTTCTAGAATCCTGTTTGTCAAACTTTCCCATTTGAGAACCCCTGCAGGGGGAACGGGAGAAAGTGAAATCCAGTTTGAGCTAGGTGCACCTTCTGAGCAGAATTCTGCCCGGTCCTGGTGTTAAAGCCTCGGGCTGTCTCCGCTTGCCCACAATCAGGTTGCAAAACAGCTCTCCGGGTTTACTTTGTCTAGTTCTGACAACAAAGAAATTGCTTATCCCTTTCTAGCAATTCTCCCTTGGGGGGAGGGAGAAGGTGATGTCGTGGGCAAGGCACCCTGAGCCTAGAAATTCAGAAGCCAAAAACTCTGTTAAGGGTGGTTTCTGGTGTTTATTAGCCAAAGTTATTTCTAATGTTTAATTTATGTCTTTCTATCTCAGTGTCTTCAGCACTAAAATGTGGCCTAAACCCATCGCAGCTTACAGGGATACTAACGTGCCGAAAACACTCTGAAAACAATTCTAAAAGTTCTTCTAATACCTATCTTTTTACTGGTATAGCCTCACTTTTTAAAAAACTAACCATAATTTATGTGTCCTAAATAGACATCCTGCACATATTAGCAATGAGAAATCTCTGGATTTCGAGATTTTCCTTTGCAGGCATCCGGAGCCCCTAAAGATTAGCTCCTGTCAAAATGAATCCATTTCCTCCTCCAGTTTGCTTTGGGGGTTCAGGAAGTTTTGCCTCCTGCTTCTGGGTCTCCTCTCCGGGTCAGCAGCGCCCCGCGTCAACCAAGGCAGCTGTTAAGGGTCCTGGCCGCGTGGGGCGGAGGGCGGCTGATGGAGACCTCCTCGTTGGACTCCAGCTGCCGCTGTGTGTGAGCACATGAGCCAAATGGTGATCCCTGGGCTGGCTTAGCACTGGGTTGTTTTAACCGAAAACCCACTCTCCTGTCATTCCTGGAGCTGGGTGAGTCACAGATCTTGTCCTTCTTCCCAGTTTCCGAAGCCAGAAGAAAATGAGGAAGGTTGCAAGGAAAGCCCGTTCTGAGGCTGAGGAGCAGGGAGAGATTCTAAAATCGTCCCCCAGCTACAGGAGAGGCTGATGGGAAAAGGCCTTTTCTGGGACAGGAAAGAACCTTGAAAATGAATGCATGACGGCCTCTTTAGGCTGGGCCCACCAGCCCAGCTCAAGGAACATCAGACTATCCAGGATGCAAGTGTTCATCCTGGTTGCTCTGATCCTTGGGAGCTTCGACCAAATGGAAGGGGGTGCAACCGGATGATACCCTTGCTGACCCTGCATAACTAAGGGCCACACGAAACAAATCCAAGGTTTTTAGTGGAAAAAATATCCCAGCACTGAGATGTGGCTTTTCCTTTATGCTCACCCTTGCGATCACGCAGGCTTTGAGGTCTGCCCATGATCTCGTCCTCTGAGGCATGCAGGTTCCGGATCAGGAAGTACGTGGTCATTTTCCCTTTACCTTTCACTTCGATTTCACCCCTCTCAATTATTTCAAAGCCTTGATTTTCCAGAGCGCTGCACAGAGGGGGGGGAAATGCACCAGATATCAAAGATCACAGGTCTGCAACTTGAGAGTTGGCTACAATGGAGAGGGTGATTCAGGAGGAGTCTGGGTCCCAGGGCACACAGAGGATTGCTCGGGGGGAGGGTGATCCCAGGACATTAGCCAGTCCTGCTAAGTGGGGCAAGGAGAGGAGTATGAAGCTCAGACACGCTGAACAGGGTGCCAGAGGCAGAGTGAGAGCATAGGGGACCCACCAAAATCCTGTGACCCTACCCCTCCTTTCCTCCCTCCAACACACTGCTCATACCCACAGCCCGCACGCTGCAGCAACCATGTCCTCTCTGCCCGTGTGTGCACCAGCCCCATGCGGTTCTGAAACAGGAGGCTCCTAGGAAATCAGCACTCCTTTCCATCCTCCCCAAGCACCCCATTACCCCATGTGGTCATGCTCATTCTCACTCCCCAGGCTTTCTCCATGGCCCCTGGCTGCCAAGGAACCAAAGAGAAGAGTATGGGGAGGGGACCATGAAAAGAGACAGAGCTATGGGATAACTGTGAAATGTTTGCTTGTTCCTTTATTTACTGGCGGCTGCCAGGTGTTGGAGAGAAACCACAGAACAATGCAGACCAGCCATGTTTCCAGTTCATGGTCAGGTGCCTCAGCCAGCTCTTGGCATTCACCGACCTTCCCTGGTCCTTGGCCAGTTCCATGGAGATTTCAGACCTTCACCGGTTTCCTCTAGTTCCCCCACTTGGCACCTGCCCTCCTCACTCTCAAGTTGCTGGCTGTGCCTCCTACTTTGTGACCTTTGTGATTCTTCTATAAAATTGTAACCATTTATAGGCAAGACCCCACAGCTTCTCACCCCGCCCCCGACCACGCTTCCCTTTTTCCCCAGTCTCCTGAGGATGAGGTGACTCAGAGGATGTCTTGTGCAAGGGCACCTGATCGATCTATGCTCCCTTCCCACCTCCTCAAGGGCTGGCCCCATCAGCCACCTCGCCCCTTCCCTTCAGTTCCCACCATTTGTGTCCTCCCCTCAACCCATAGCCTGCTAAGGTCTCTTCCATCCTAAACAGAAGCAAAAACCTTCCCACTTTATTATCTCCTGCTTTAATCCCATACATTCTCTCCCTTGAATCCTTAAACTCATTCCACCACAGCCGCGTCTGATAGTGTCCCTAAAACTTCTGGTGCATATGTTTCTGTCCTTGTTACTATTTTGATATTTTTGTTCAATTCCTCCTCCCTAAAAATACCCAAAGGGGTGCTCGAACTCTGCCTGTTCCTTCTTTTTTCTCCTGCCTCTTAACGTGGGCTCGTCTTCATCCACCTACCACTTAAATGTTTGCTCTTTGCACTATTCTTCTCCCGCTGCATCCTTCCCCAGGTGATGTCCTCAATCTCATGGCTGAATTGCCACCTATATGTTGCCTTCTCCAAGTCGGGATCCCCAGCCAACACCCTGACTCCAACTTTCACCCAGCCATGTAATGGCACCTCTACCTCAGATGCTCCAGAGTTCCTTTGAATTCAGCACTTCCCAGCCTGAATTCATCATCTGCCTCTGTGAACTAGAAGCTGTCCTATCTCTGGTGGTGAGATTCAGGTCCCTGTCACCCAGCATGGAGGTCTGGGAGACATTCAAGGCGCTTCCCTCTTTCTCATTCTCCATTTCTAGCAATTACCAAGCTCAGCTGATTTTACTTTCTCCTGAACTCCCACCACCAGTGCTCCGGTTCAAACCCAATACCTCACGGGCCTTCTCTTTCCCATTTCCTGATGCTTGAATCTGCCCTTGCGTGGTCTTGAGAGTCAGCGTCAAATAGGACCCTGACCCCACCACTGTCTCCAGTCTCACATTCCCTGGGGCTCTTCTTCACCTACAGCGAGCACCCTTGCTCTTTGACGGGGAACACCCGGCTCCCACTGCTTTCTGCTTCATGTCTTCCACTCCAGCAAGCTAAATTGTTCGTAGTTCCCTGTTCCTACTCTCAATCTGTGCTTGTACTGCTGGTTTTTCACTCCCCAAACCTCAGCTTTGGCTAAACTCCTACTCTGAACTCCTTGTTCAAAATCCAGCTCAGGAATCTCCTCCCCAGCAAAGGATTTCTTTACTGGGTTCGGCACCCTCGCCTAGGCTCCCAAGACACATGCTCAAATTACCTCAGGCCCAAGAGTCCAGTGGTCAAAGCCGGGCCTCAGAGCCTGACCCCCGGGTTGTATCTGGGCTCTTTTCCTTCCTAGCCTACTTGGGACCTGGGACACGTTATTAACCTTTTTGTGCCTTTTTTTTCTCATCTGTAGATAAGAATAATAATAGTACATTTTCATAGAGCTGCTGCAAGAGCAAATGAACTTACATATGTAAAAGAACTTAGAACAGAATTCGGCTGGCCTCCGGTAAGTTCTAAAATAATACTTGTTTTATGCTTATCTTTATCATTGTACTTATCACGCTTTCAAAATAATTCTTTGTCGAGTATTTTTTTCTTTTTCTACTAGACCAAGTGTCAGCACACTTTTTTTTTTTTTTTTTTTGTAAAAGACCAGGTAGTAAATAATTTCAGCTTTGCAGGCCATACAGCCTCCACCACAGCTACTCAACTCTGGGGTTGTGACATGAAAGCAGCCATAGATAACGAGGAAATTAAAAAGCGTGACTGTGTTCTAATAAAACTTTATTTACAAAACAAGCAGCAGGCTGGATTTGGCCTATGATTGTACTTTGCCAGTCCCTGCTTTAGATCATAAGCTCCTTGGGAGCGAAGCTGTCTTATAGTAGAGGTTCAATGGTATTTACTGTCCGACACAATGTCTTCTGTAAGCCTGGGTGGCATGGAAGAAGAACCATAGGTCTCCTTCGTAACCCCCATCCCATGGCAGCTAGGCACTCTGTGCATTCTGGAAGTAGGGGAAGTCAAAGGAAGGCATGAATACTTGGTTGGCTACCTGTAGGCAGTGGGACTGAGGTGCACTTTGTCAGGAAGCCCGTGACTTTCCATCCTAGAAGCTGTGTTCACAGTGTCACCAAACAAGCAGTACCGGGGCATCTTGTCTCCCACCACACCTGCTAGGACTGGTCCCGTATGGATGCCAACTCTGATCTGCACAGAGAGAACGTCACTGAAATGGGACCATCGAATACTCTTGCTTTTCTTTTTAAATTGAGGTACAATTTACATAAAATAAAAAGACAGATCTTAAGTAGTTAGCTCCATGAGTTTTGACAAGAGCATATAGCCCTGTAGCTGCCATCCAAAATAAAATACAGCCTACTTTCATGACCTCACAAAATTATCTTGTGCCCCTGTCCGGTGAAGTTCCATCCCTCTCTGCAGGGGTAACAACTTTCTTCTTTCTTTTTACCAAAGATGAATTTGCCTGTTCCTATAGGAAAAGGAGCCTGTCAACTACCAAGTAACACTCCCTCGTGCATAGTAGGACCTCAGTACCTGTAGATTGAAGGCTATGTGAATGAAATAATAGAAAATCTCCAAGAGTACTATCTTATCTCAATTCTCTTGAGAGAGAAATGTTTCAAGTCCTTTTCCCTACTTCCTTAAATAAACCCACAGGGTATTTGTTTCTGGTGGATAGTTAATGATGCTCCTAACCATGTCCCTATTCTTACCTTAAACTGGGTAACATCTTTTCCTGTTTTCTTCTTGGCAAATCCACCGTGAGAGTGTCCAGGAATTCACTGTTTGATTTCGTTCTTATTGGTGTAACATTACCGTCATCTGCAGCTATGCTTCTTACACACACACACACGCACACAACCCTATACACACACACTAGTTACACAACGGTAATTTGCAATTTTTTTTTCTCAGTGGCTTATATTACAGCCCTTTAACTGAAACACGATCTCTTATCTGACCTTCTTATCTCATTCCCTCCTTCTCTCCCATCTTGATTTTTCATTGGGCCTTTTTTTCAACAGATGTATCTCTGTGTTTTTGATGGGCCGAGTATTGTGGATGTGTTCTTCCTGTAACTACCTAAAAGCAGCTTTTGCTCAGAAGGCTACAGTGGGCACAATAACCAGAACCTGCAGCATTTCTCAGTGCCACACTCATCATGAGGGGGAGTGGAATGCATCTTCAGAATCTCCTCCATAGGGGTTGTAATTTAGAAAAATCGTATTCCATCTTAAAGTTGTCTTTATTTATTTTGAATTGGCTGGGTAGTTTATCTTGAAGAGCTGCCTGCCAGAAACAGAGAAGGGATTAAATTTTAAACCACAGAAACACTGCTCAAAGACATCTCAGGGCAGCTAGGATCTGCTGAGCAGACAGAAGAGGACACCTACTTTTCATCTCCAGAATTCTCCATCTTTTATAGTGTGAACAAACTTCCATGCTTGGAAGAGTAGGTTCCTGTGAGAGAGGTGAGCAGATGTCTCACTCAGGGCCACGTGGTGGGAGGAAAGCTATTCTAAATATCTCATGGCACCCTGGTGTCTAGCCTACTGCTGAGGGCAGTTTCCCCCCTAAGCCTGATCCCTGAACCTTTGAGAAGGCATGTCAAATACAGTTTCCCTTGGGGTGGGAAGGGGTTGGCTATTAAGTAAACCTGAACCACTTGTTGGATTGAATGCCCAAATTAAAAAGCCAGAATTATAGGGCGCCTGGGTGGCTGCCTGCTCCTTGGGAGCCTGCTTCTCCCTCTGCTTCTCTCTCTCTCTTTCTCCCTCTCTCTCTCTCTCCCTCTATCTCTCATGAATAAATAAATTAAAAAATTTTAAAAAGCCAGAATTATAAAAAAGCCAGCTATCAAAATGGGTTGAGCCCTGCAGAGTAAATGGAGAGACGTGCTCAGCACTATGGGCAAAGAGGCTTGCAGTAAATCCCATGAAAATCCCAAGCTCCAAAGCCTCCTCTGAAATTTAAGAAAAGTTGGGATGATGATATCCTTACTATTATCTTGATTACTTAGAACATGTGCAAGAGAAGACAAGAGTTGGGAGAAATTACCCATTTTATTTTATTTTTTTAAAGATTTTATTCATTTATTTATTAGAGAGCAAGAGAGAGAGAGAAACAGCACGAGAGGGGAGAGGGTCAGAGGGAGAAGCAGGCTCCCCGCTGAGCTGGGAGCCTGATGTGGGACTCGATCCCAGGACTCCGGGATCATGACCTGAGCTGAAAGCAGTCGTTTAACCAACTGAGCCACCCAGGCGCCCCGAAATTACCCATTTTAATCACTGTTAACATACCCAGTAACCATCTGAACAGACTAATAAGCAGAATTCTACTTTTGTGTGCGTGAGATGCTTAGTATTCAGCAAAGTACTCAATTTCTCTCTACCTGGATGGGTTCTCCAGTAATAGGATTCATGACTTCTTTTGCAGAAATTCTCATCCCCAAGGCAAAGTTAGCCACTCTTTGAGCATGGCTTCCAATAGGCACCGGTACGCCCCCCACCACCATGTAAGCATCTCCTATTGTTTCCACCTGTAAGGGGGAAAGGGACATTCAGAGGGTCTCCTTAATGCATTAAACATATGACTAAGTACTTTTATCATTTTCCGTGTATTGACAGAAGGACCATATTAAAGCTGGTGGTTATTTGCCAGGAGGATGAGGAGCATGAGGGAAGGGGGAAGAAGAAAAATGATTCCACAAACAACCATGAGAGAGCCCAAAGGCCTTTCTGCTTCTGGCAGAAACAAGTTCCAGAGGAGAAAAAGCCCCTGGGTTAGTGTATGATGGTATATATTAGACATACATTATTTAGATTAGACTTTTTGCTGAATTCAAGGGGTAGAATTATTCCCCGGGAAAACAGGGTGCCCTTCAAAGGCATTTTAGCACTGAGTATTATAAAAGGATTTCTAAAAAAACTAAAATTCCTAAAATAGCTCCAATTCCCTTTTGGGTCTCCCTGCTCACCCCACTCCCATCCACACCAAACTGCAGACCAGCGAAGATCAGGGAGGCTGAGCTCTTGCCTGAGCACACCGTGGCACACAGCCCACGATTCGCAAGCACTTACTTTGTAGACCTCGTGGACACTGGTTAATCTGTCAAACTTGGAGTACATTGAATTCAGCATCTTCACTATTTGGATAGGTTGGCAGGCAGCACAGATGTTAGTGAATGTCACCACATCACTGAAAAGAATCGTGCAAGTTTTAAATTCTCCTGCAACATAAACCAAGTGTCAGTGATAGCCAAGGATATGGAATAATAATCCTATGAATTCTAGATTCAGGTGCCCCTTGGGAACCAAGTCTGACTGTGCCCTGGGGAGAAGGAGCCGGATGCCATTCAGCCAGCAGACCTTCCCCGAGGGCCCGCTATGAGCCAGTCATCATGCGGGGAGAATCACCCAACAAGAAGCGGACAGCACCTCGGCCCATGAGCTCCCAGTCCAGTGGAGGAGACATAAGCGTAATCGAACACCCTGTAAGGTGTGATGAGAGGCATGGCAGGACAGAAATGGGCTGGGTGGGCACTGGCTGACAGAGAAGCCCTTGGCAGGTAGGCTGAGGCAGAGACCCAGGGGCAGGGCTGATAGAGACTGGTCACCATGACGTGGTGAGTTCTGCTATCCAAGTATGGTGAGAAAGCCGCCATATCCTCAGCACATCCTCCTAATGCATCAGGCTGCTTCCGGTCCTGAGAATTTCCATATAGCAGCTAGATGATCTGTTTAAGTCAGACCCCCAACTCCTCTGCCTCACATCCATCGACTTCCATCACACTGAGACTAAAACAGAAAATGCTTACCGTGGCCAATAAGGGGCCCCCTCTGTCCCCGCCACCTCTCTGACCCCATGCCTCGGCGTTCTCTCTGACTTACTCCACTCCAGCCACACTGACCTCCTTGGGGTTCTCAAGTCCCTCCTGCATAGGGCCTTTGCACCTGCTGCTTCCTCTGCCTGACCCCTCATTTCTCAAATATCCAAGGAGCTCTGTCTCATATCTCACATGTAACCACCTCAGTGAGAACTTCCTTTCCCACTCTCTCTGAAATAACAGTCCCTCGACTCTACCCTTTTAGCCTCAATCCTGCCCCCAAGCCCATATGCCTTACATGGCCTATTTTATATGGGATTGTTTGCTTATTGCCTGTCTTCCCCCACTGGACTATAAGCTCCATGAGATGAGAGACTTTTCTGGTCTCTGCTATACCCCCAGCACCTAGAGCAGGGCCTGGCACATAGTAGATGCTCAGTAAATATTTGTGGATGACTGAATGTATGACTCCTTGAACAGAGCTGGGTACTTTCTGTGTTATTTACACCTCTGGTAATAATCTCCTATTCATGTAACTTTCTCTTCCCTTTGGCTTCTGGCCTACCGTTCTCTCTTCATATTCTCCCTACCTTTCTGATCTTGTTTTATATATTCCACTGGCTTTTCTTCCTTCTTAAATAACAGGTGTTCCCCAAGCTTCAATATTTAACCCTCTTCCCTTCTTTACCTCTCGCCCCCAGATGACCTTAATTATATTTCATACCATCTGTGATTAACCACCTTCTTCATGCTGCCTCACCTTCGCTCCTGTCATCCCATTCTCCTGCAATGCCTCTCCGTTCTTCTTGGGTTCTTTTGTATGTTTGTTTGTTTGTTTGCTCAAATAGAGTCTCAAGGTTTAACTCAAGTGCCATAGACTTTATGTAAAGCCTTATAGCCCCTGACCTTGTATCTTTCTCTCCGACTTCTACTTATTAACTTCCCTAGCATCTGTTTCCACACCTTTGTTACGGACAAAGTATGAATTCTGGAGTTAGAGGGACTTCTGATTGATTTTCAGCTCGTTTACTCATAAACTGGGGTGAATGTAAATTCACTCAGCTGTTTGGGATAATAACACCGCCCCTCATTGAAATGTTCAGAAAATTAAATGAAATGGCCTATATGAAAATGTCTAATCCAGATCCTGGCACAATTATGGCTCCTTAATGCACACGAGTTTCCCTTCCTTTGGCTACCCCATCCCCCATGAATATATCCTGTACATATCTGTCAAACCCACAAGAGTATGAACTCCTTTGGGTCCTCAAGACCTGACAGCACTCTGGCATTGATTGGCTTTGCCACTTGTGTCTGGGGGTGAACACACACCAGTGACAAATGGAAAGTGAATTCAGAGTAAACACAGCATCCTTCCTCCCAGAACGGTCCTTAGAGGCACCCCATGATTTAGGTCAAGTGCAGGCGTGTTATTTCCGGTTCGAGGAAAGAACTCTATTCGCGGTCCCCGACAGAGGCCAGTCTCAGGCCACACTTCCAGGTCTTAGAGAACGTGATATAAGCTGACAGGAATTTTTATTTAATCCATATTTCGCAGTTGTATTCTTTCTATTATTACTAATATTGGGAGAAGAAAACTGAGGACACACAGCTTATGTAACCAGCCCAAGCTCATGTCGCTGACAAGTGATGGAGCCAGAATTCAAAGCTAGATCTGTCCTGTTTCAGAGCCTGTGCCCTAACCGCTGAGGAGCACTGCCTCTTCTTGCTCAGAGGTCCCCATGAAGAGAAGGGAATGCTCTACCTGCGGCAACCTTTTTGCCCTCCTTCAGCTGGTTGGCCACATGTTTGGGCAGCATGGCATAAAGCAGGGTCTCTGTTTTCTTCTTTTCTATGGCCAAGTGCTTGGAGAGGACCCGCAGCTCCTCCTTCTTCCTCTCCAGCTGGTTGGACAGCTCAATCTCAGCCAGTCGCTGCTGGTTCAGGAGGATGAGATCCCTGGTGGTATCATGGGGGGCGATGTCAGAGAGGTGCATTTTACACTCCTCCAGCTCCTGCAGACTGCGGAGCTTCGGGGAGCACATGTATAACATGCAGCGCATGGACTCCATCCAGAGCATCTGGCCTTCCCATCATGGAGAGAAATGCGACAACATAGCACGTCACTAACAGGTGAGTGACGTCACCAGATCGTCACCCACACCGTATGCCCTTGAATCCCCTGCACAGTCTTACTCCTTCCCTTTCAGCCACATTTCTTAAGAGCTTAATCTAGACTTCCTGTCTCCACTTACTCATCTTCCCTGTCTCACAGCACCGTTTTTTACTCAGAGGTGGCCCCGTCCCTACTTCCAAGACACCTACTCCAACACGAGTCTGTCTCTCCCCCTTCCTGAACTCTCTTGCTGTTGGGTGGTGTAATGCAGAAACCCCCTCCCTGAAACCACACTTCCGGAGACTTCCCTGACACTGCTTTCTCTCTGAGATTCCCTTGACTTCTTTCCATTTTTCCTCTAGGGTTTTTTTTGCTCATTCCTTCAGTGCTGGTGTTCCCCAGGGTTCTGTCTGAGTGTTCTCTCTTAGTATCCCACAGCGGCACCCTACATCATGCTGACAATGAATCTGAATTTCCAGAGAAACCCTGCTTCCTGGACTCAAGGTACATAGTTCCTTAAAAATAGATATGTTTATTATTTTATTATAAAAGCAGTACGCATGCATGGCAGAGAAAGAAAAAAGTTGAAGAAAATAATAAAAGTCATCCATAATCACACCACTCAGGTGATTACTAAAAACTGGGGTTATCTGCCATCTTCTTTTTGTAATCTGAATTTTTCATTTAAAATTTATATAAATAGCATAAATATGGATATGATCATACCTTTTTGCTGCCTACATTGATTATACCCTATTTTATTTAAGCAACTAGCTAGCATGGCTTATATTATTTCCCTTTTATCAGTCTATAAACAACATGGCAATGGCCAAGTTTAAGGTAAATCATTTTGTATGATCATGGCTATTTTGTTTAGGATATAATCTTAGACAGGGAATTACCGAGACAAAGAATGTGCTCATTTTTAACATTTTGGATGCATATTGCTAAAATGCCCTCTAAAATGATTGCGACAATTTATACTCCCATCAACAGTGATGTTTTTTAATTACTCGTCAATATTTACACATGGTTGTCTGCAACTAAACTCACCTTCAGTCCCCTCTGCCAATCTGTTTATTTCCTCGCACGGGTACCTAACCCAGGCTATGAGCAGGGAACACTATTCTGGGCACTGAGGAGACAGCAGGAACTCAAACCGGCCAAGTCCCTGCCCCCAAGGAGTTCACAGCATATATTTTTCTCAGCTAATTACACCCTTATCACCCAGTTACCCAAGCAAGAAAGCTAATCATTCACCTCAGTATTCTTTCTCTTTTGCAACCCCGACATTCAATCCATTCAGTTGCCAACTTCTGCCTTAATTCTCTCCTGAATCTGTTCCTCAGTGACCACCCCAGCACCACCACTTGGGTGCACTTGGGGCTTTAAAGCTTCTCACCAACTCTCCAGTGGCAGCCTCCCGCTTTCTATCCACTTTTTTTGAGAAAACTGGAAAACTCTGCCTGGTCCCTTTCTGAGCAATGGCCCAAATGGCGGAGAGCGATGGGGAAGGGGTGAGTTCCTTACCTCGGAGTTTGAGTGCAGGCTGACTTTTCCTTGCCTCAGGCATCCTTTCTCTTCGTGCCTTCAGGACAAATTGGCTGTTGATAAACTTGCAGATGCTGAAAATGTTGAAGGTAACTTGGGGATGAATGATGGAGAAATACTCATCTAATTGAATCTTCTGGGTTTGGAGTCCCGGGACATACTTCTGAATATTCACTCCAGCTTGCTTGACCCTCAGCTATCCACAGAGGACAGATGTAAGGCAGGGAAACAGAGAGCAAACTGCACCATACCCTTTCCCTTGGAAATACCATTCTGCATGCTCTGTGACTCACTAAGGGGGAGAAAGGGTCAGTGATGGAAAAGATACCATAGAAATAATAAATATTAAAATTAAAAAAAAATCAAATCAGCAGCTAATCTCTGAAAGAGTAAAGGATAGTATGGGGTGCTCAAAAGCATATCTCTGACTAACAAGAAACAGAGTTTAAAGTCTCAATTGTGCTAATGGTTCTTCCCTAACTGTGGGATTTCTCTGTCTCTGTCTCTTTCTGTCTCTCTCTTTGACTCTCTCCCTCTTCCCTCCCCTTAGAATTCATTAATAAAGAAACTAGCAAATTCTCTAGCTTAGATCTGACACCCAGGCCTGGGTGAAGGAGTCCATCACAGACATGAGGAGACATCTTTCCCTGCTATCTCCAGGGAACACTCGGAAGGAAGAAGCAAAATGAGTATCCTGTATATAAAATGTCCAATGTCTACACAAGTTGCCCCAGAAAACAACATCACTAACCATAGGCTGTCTGTTAGGTTACAGAAATCAACTTAACATTATAGAATAACTACCATTAAATTTCTGTTCTTGTTATTCTATGCCCAAAACTTAAAAAGAAAAAGGAGTTTTAAAATGCATCAGAATTTAAAACATTAATGGTAGCTATAATAATATCCTCATGACACTAGGGAAATACCAGAGCACATTGCTTTATAATTCCCTGGTTGTTTCTTATAGGAGTGTTTGATTTCCTCAGTTAGAACAATTCTTTGCAAGCAGAGTTGACCTTCAAATGAGTAAATTTCATAGAACCCTTATCCAGCAATCAACTGGCAGGTGATTTTTCAAACATGTCTCTGCATTCAAATATATCAGAGAAAATCGCAATTACCTGAAGCCATTTTAACTAATATTTTTGACCAAATTTATTTTGCCTAATTGCCCTTTAAGTGAGCTCATAATCGATTCGATTGACATAATTTTATCCAAGGAAATTGATAACAACCAAATATTTTCCATTAATGGTCATCCTCACAACTCCCACAAAACAGTGGCATGAGTTGGCACAGACCTCTCCCCTGCTTTAAAGATGCAGAAAGAGAAGCTTGGTGGGATTGAGACGTCCACAGTGGCCACAAGGACGGCAAGGAGTCACATCTAAAATTTCACCCTGTCATTATTGACTGTGTTCTTTCGTCTCTTGGCGGCATGAACTTTGGTGTCACTTCCTTTTTCTCTAATGACAAACCTTCCCTGTGCACTCACTAGTCTAGACCCCTTGGTGCTGCTCTTGACCCCTACATATGGAGAAGAGCCTGCATTCTGGTTTCTGGAGGATGCCAAAATGAAAAAGAAGTCAATAGTCATGCCAGACTAAATCCTAGTCTCCCAAACCCTAGGGACTCCTCAGGGACTTGAAGGTCCCCACCAGCCATGAAAGACTATATTACATATTCCCTTCCCAGCTTAACCCTAATCCAAGCTACAGAGGGAAAGGGCCTCTTACTGATTCATCAAACACAATGTGGAAAGGAAAAGCACTGCAGAACGTCTTCTGTTCAATCCAGAGCCGCTCAGGATAAACTGGCACAAAGGTGTTCACAAGATGCCCTGGATGTAGGAAAAGAGAGTCCTGTTCATAAGCAGCTCACACCACCAACCTGGCACAGAGCAGAGCTCAGGATAGTGTCTTAAATGTTTCATGGGCAAAGAGCAGTCCCCACTCTCCATCACAGGCTCCCTCAGCATCTCCAGATGGCCACAGCAATTCTCCCAAATTAAAACAAACAGAAAACTTGCTCCTGGGTTGAGAAGCAACCCCCCCACCCCCTGCCAAGTTTCTGCCTGCTGCTGAAGAGTTTCTGGGCCAATTGAGTATGTCTCGCCATGAAAACAGAGCCGGCATTGAAACGGTGACAGCCAGACAATGAGCCAGCAGAGCAGAGCGTGTGTGCCCGGCCCAGCGTCAGGGACATTTGCCATGGAGCTTTTTAGACTGACAGTTTTGGGTGGCACATGAAAATTTAACCAACAGCCCTATTTGGCAGGGGGTAGAGATTCGAAATGGAGCCTTTTTGATATGAAAATCTCCCAGACAAAGGATGTCAATTGCGTGTTTGACTCACTTGCCATGGCTTGAGGGACTCAAAATGCAGCCTTTTGAGCCCTGCAGACCTCCTCCCAGATGCATTGTCACCATGACCCATGGGGCATGATGGGGAGGGCTCTAGCTCAGGGCTCCCAGTGGGGCGGGGCTCTCCTTCTGGCTCAGTCATTAGTGCTGATCATGAGACAAGCTCGGTGTCAACAAGGGCACCTTCAGAGCCTGATGCCTTCATTTTTCACGCGGAAGATGGAGGACCTTGTTCAGGGCCATACAGCAACTCAGGGACAGAGCCAGAAATCTGCTTTCTTGGCTCCTGATCCAGTGTCCTTTGCACTACTGGACACCATGGTTATTAAGTGCAGACTTCTACGCCAGAAATGTACCCCAGTCCAGAAGGCCCGAGAAGCTATAGAAAATTCATTGTTCTTGAGAATGTCGGTGCTCATCCTCCTCCCTTTCAACACAGTGACCAACTGGGACTGATGCCCATCCTCTCTCCAGTGGCTTTTCCCGATTACTGGGGAGACTGTCTCTGTGTCACCCAGCACAAATAAAAGGGGCGAAGGAAGGCAAGTTAGAGTCTGATGTTTTAAAGTTAAAAATCATGCCTGCCAAAGCCAAGCTCTGCAGAGATCAGTGACATCATAATCATAGAAGACTTTGCCCATTTGTGTGCACCAAGCAACTATTCTGCTCTGAGAGCCAAGGTCGGGAGAACAGCCCACTCACCTTTTCCAAACATGACTATACTTCTCACAATTTCCCAGTGCGATTTCTTCACAGGACAAACAGAGACACTCAAATATTTCTCTTTCATCCTAAGGAAAGCCGCTTCTGGGGCCTGTAGATGGCAGGGAGAGAAGCACATGTGTCTGGTCATGTGACTGGTCATGTGACCGGAGAGGCACAAGCCCCATTTGCTGTAATTGGGATCAGAGGAATAGCAAGGCCTTGCAAGGTCAATTTTAGCAAGACTTTGTTATCCCTGAGATTTTTATCTAGTTAATCCTCATGTTGTTTCTCTGCCAAAGGCCGCAAGGACTTTTTACAAATCTCAAGATAGCGCTGGCAGAAAGTTTACACGTGAACATCTTCTCTTCTTGTGGTTGAAGATTCCGTAGTGAACAGACTCTGAGGGGGGCTTTGAATGCTCTAAGATATAAATACTGTGTGTTCCAGGAATCACAGAATTATCTGGATATTTGTATAAGCTGTGTGGACACAGAGAGCTATGTACCTAATATATGTAGGACCTAAGAAGATAACGTTCACTGCACAAGTTGCAATTGAGGCAGCCAATCACAGGATCAGGAGTTGACTCCAGACTCATAACTGGCCCCAGCTATAGAAGTGGGCGTTAAGGACATGAAAGGTCAATTTATTTTAGAAGGATTGCAAAATAAGCCACCAAATCCAAATGTCTGGGCTTCATATTGGTGTTTTTCGAGGTGAAAATGTTCCAGGATAAAGTTCATCCCTGAAAACTTCCCAATGTTTATCCAAGTTTTCTTAACCCAGCGGTTCTCAACCAGGAATGATTTTGTCCCTACCCCAGAGACACTTGATGATCCCTGGAGACATTTTTAATTCCCACAACTAAGGAGTCAGGGAGCAGGGTGTCACTTGCATCTACTGGGTAAACTAGGAATGCTGCTAAACATGCACAACATAGCCCATGATAACAAGGGATTATCTGGCCCAAAATGTCAATAGTGTTGAGATTGAGAAACTGTGCCTTAAATCCACTATCAGAAGGTCCATTTGGTTCTGTTCTTTGCATAGATTGTTTTGAGACTGGTAGCTCCACTAGGAGGATCTGTGCTTTCTGGAGACATAGCAAACCCAGTACCTCTTGGTTTCTCTGGATGTCCTGATTGTCTTGTAACCTGTTAGGTTTTGCCCTTCTCATCTGTCTGTGAGGCTTCTGCACAACCAGAAACACAACATGCTCCTTCTTTCCTGTCCTCTCCTCTTCCTTACTCATGTCGAGGATATCCATGGTCACATCAATGTCAAAGAAGTCTTTGGCCACAGCCTCAATGATACCTATAACAGGACACCTTATGGTAAGGGATGGCAAGAGGCAGTTTTGTCAGCAAAACTTATAATCAAGTTATATGACTTCAGATGAATATCCCAGAGTTCACTAAGCCCAGGCCCTGCATCAAGGCAGGCAATAGATGATAGATTAATAAAATTAAAAATAAAATAACTTCTGGGTAGAGGTTTAAGTTATATATGTCTGGATACCAAATATAGCCCTGCCACTCTAATTTCTAGTTCAGCATCTATTCATTTGTTTGTTTATTTCAGGAAGGCAATTAACTCACTAAGCAAATTCTAGAAATATTGTAAACAAAATTTAGTTGTAAAAGCATTAAGGATCAGGTTTTAAAAAGAGGTGCTCTGGAAATCTATCCTAGGGTTATAATATAAGCATGGGAAAATCATGCATGAAGATGTTCACCACAGCAATAGCAAAAGAGTAGTATCGACTAAAAATTCCACAATAGGGGACTAGTTAATTACAATATGGAATATCACTCAGCCATTGAAAATGGGTTTCAAAGACCATGTGAAAGCATGGAAGGATGCTTTCTCCATAATGCTGAATACACAAAGAAAGGTTGATACAAAATAATATATGCAGAATTATCATAACTATGTAAATACTCATATAGTTTTTTTTTTTAAAGATTTTATTTATTTATTTGACAGAGAGAGACACGGCAACAGAGGGAACCCAAGCAGGGGGAGCGGGAGAGGGAGAAGCTGGCTCTCCGCGGAGCAGGGAGCCCGATGCGGGACTCAACCCTAGGACCCTGGGATCATGACCTGAGCCGAAGGCAGGTGCTTAACGACTGAGCCACCCAGGTGCCCAATACTCATGTAGTTTAAAATGTTAAAATAAAAATGGAAATTATTCCTTCTTTTGGCACTTTGGGAACTTACTTTAATGGCCCAAAGACTTTGAGAGTAATGATCAAGATGGCAAAGAATCAGATTATGGAAGAGCTGGGCTGGCTATTAACCATCCTGGAGAATTTGTGGGGAGACCGTCCTTACTCCAGAGACCTCATAACTGTGGTACCGGTTAAGATATTCTCATACCTGGTACGATGTGGCACAGACCACTCCTATCAGAGTAGTAGTGGAGAAGCATTTTCCCATCTGCTCCTTTCTCCACACGGAACGATGGTGCGTTCATCTCCTAATCAAAAAACATGACATGTTGCCCCCAGTGAACACAAGTTGTTTAAATTATGCCTTCGAGGCTTTGTGCAACAACAGTACTTACCCATTACAGCGTAGAAAACTGTTTCTCCAACCCCTTTCCAATCACATAAAATCCACCATGGTGGATTTAAAAGGAATATAGATATTCCTTTTAAAGAGGAAGAAACAGGCTCAGTGGAGTCAAGGCTAAAGTAAGGGTAAAACAAGGTTTGGACCCCAGTGAGCCTTCCTACCATGTGTGCTGCTTCTAACCACACTCCAAGATGGGGCCAGCTGCTTGGCCTGTGATCAAGTGACCATGGGCATCT
This sequence comes from Zalophus californianus, assembly GCF_009762305.2. Lineage (NCBI taxonomy): Eukaryota > Metazoa > Chordata > Mammalia > Carnivora > Otariidae > Zalophus > Zalophus californianus. Next base: position 60,663,870 of record NC_045597.1, read on the forward strand.
TCACCCTCAGAAAGATCAGGAGCTCAGAGCAATTTGGAGAAGAGTTCATTTCTCATCATGGAAGTAAAATGCCGTCTGCAATGTAACGTTGCACGTTTGGAAAATCAAGATACATCGGAAGAGATCATCTTTCTCTGGGAACAAATGTTGACATTCAAGTATGTGCCATCTCATGGTAGATGTATGTCAAGAAATAAGGATGAAGACTTTGCCTGGGGGAATCCCTGAGAGAAACAACCTCCCCCCTCCACATTCATTAGTAGGCAGTTCAGCACCCAGGCTTACAGCCTGTGGTCTAAGTGAGGGAAGAGATTTAGTGAGGTGGGTTCCTACCAAGATCTTTGCTTTTTTCTATGGTGGGAGGGTTTCCAGTTAAAATGAGTTTCTTTAAAAAAAAAAAAAAATATATATATATATATATATATATAAAATCTAAAAGCATATACATAGAGAAAATATGTTTGTATATATGCATGTTTACATCTTGATTAAATCTTAAGAGAATTTGAGGCAGCACATATAAAAAGCATATAATAAGACAGGAAATTAAAAGTTATTTAAAAAAATTATACCCAAGCCCTACATAGTGAAAAAAAAAAAAAACAAAAAACAGAGTCCAGAAGGGTAAAATGAAAAATTCACACCCTCTTGCTACCACCTCCACCCTCACTCCTCACCCCCAGCTTGAGACACTTCTCAAAGTCTGTGTTTTTAATTCTTCTAGTCAGTCTATCCAACTCTCTGAATAGTAAGATTATACTTTTATTTCTTGATTAAAATAGGGTTTTATGAAAGTAGAGAATCAGGGCAAAGGGAAAATAATGGGAAGCAGACCAGAGCATGGTCTTTGGGAGACAGGCTTATGTGGGGTTGCGTCCTGGCTCAGCCACCACAACCTGGCAACTTGGGGTGATTATTTGACCTTTCTGGACCTGTTTTCTCATCTATATCATGAGAAAAAAGAAGAAAACCTAATATTAGGGGTGTAAGGAGGACAATTCAATGTTTATAAATTACTTAGCCCAACATCTACCTCATAATTAGCACCCAGTGAAAGTTAGCTAAAAAACAAGATTAAAGGCACAGGGATAATCAGAAGTGTATGCCTTAAGGCATTGACAGATGACTGGGGGCAGCCAGAAAGAAAAGTCAGCATTATCTTATTTTACTTTTGCCTAGAGAGACAATCTATAATGTTCTGCCCAGTATAAAGCTCTATAGCTAGCTATCAGGTATCACTGCATGCATTTTATTACAACTTGCATATTATAACATGCATGTATTTTATTCACCTTATCATGTGCAAAATATCCTCACTTACACCCTGAGAAGTTCTATTCTTTTTTTTTTTAAGATTTTATTTACTTATTTTGAGAGAGAGAGAGAGCACACGAATGGGGAAGGCCACAAGCAGAGGGAGAGAGAGAATCTCAAGCAGATGCCCCGCTGAGCACAGAGCCTGATGCAGGGCTCGATCTCATGATCCTGAGATCATGACCTGAGCCGAAATCAAGAATAAGACACTTAACTGACTGAGCCACCCAGGTGCCTGTGAGAAGTTCTATCCTTTAGCATTGGTTTTGGCATGTGAAGGAATGACAGATGACTACCCCAGGGGAAAGGTAGTAGGAGTTGGGTGTACAAACAATGGGCTGGGACTTCAGACCCTCAATCCTATACACCCTTATTCAGTAATTAGAGAGGCAGTAATATGGCGAGTATCAGGAGCATAATATTTTTTTGGTTTAATGAATGAATGGGAGAACATTAACATCCTCCAGAACTGTGACTTGAAGTATTAGCCAAATTTTCAGTTGAAAGATGCTATATTAAAAAATCTCATGGGAGGGGTGCCTGGGTAGCTCAGTCATTAAGCATCTGCCTTCGGCTCAGGTTGTGATCCCAGGGTCCTGGGATCGAGCCCCGCATCGGGCTCCTGCTAGGTGGGAAGCCTGCTTCTCCCTCTCCCACTCCCCCTATTTGTGTTTCCTGTCTTACTGTGCCTCTCCCTGTCAAATAAATAAATAAAATCTTAAAAAAAAAAGAAAATATAAAAAACTTTAAAAAAAAATAAAAAATCTTATGGGAGATTATTGAAGGGGCCCAAGTGTATTTCTTTGTATCCTAATTGCCATGCTTTAGCTAAGAAATTTTAAAGGAAGTTGCCATATAAATTATTGTCATTTTTAAACTGGCCATATTGAACAGAGAGAAGAGGGAAAAGAAGGAAGTTTTTATTATTTATGAAATGCCTTTTCTAGACTGACCACGATGCTGGGGACTTCCACATGTGATCTCTCATAATTCACACAATAATATGAGATAGGATTTTTTTTCCTATTTATTCCTTTTGGTCTCTCTGTTTGCCCAATGCCTACAAAAAGGGCTTGGCACCGAGTAGATGCTCAATACATACTTATTAAATGAATAAGTGAAAAACTCGAGGTCCAGAGAGGGCACCACCCAGCTAGTAAGCTGGTCGGAGAGCACGATAGGCCCATCTGACCCCATAGCCAGAGCTCCTGTTCCCTCTGTCCTTGAGTAGTTCACATGATAACGACAGGACAGACCCACCTACTCATCCTACTTGAAGTCAGTTAAGGTTTCCAAGCTTCTTATTCCTTATGTGAAAAACCGAGAAAATACTTATTTTCCCATTAAACACGCATAAGGGTGCCTTATGGTTGAGGAGGCAATTTAGCATTTGTACATTCCCATTCTATCCTCATGACAGCCCCTCAAGGGTGGTTATGAGCATTCAATATAAAAATAGGGAAGAAAGAGCTTGGTAAACTACAAAGAGTCCTAAAAATAAATATAAACAATTTTATATAAAATAAGCTATTATCAAAAAATGTGTAAATGCCATTTTGCCTTTTTAATGAAGCATTTTCTTTTCTAAAAAAGAAAAGGAAGTCTAGGCATTTGAATTTCCAGTGATGCCTACAAGCAAGAAAACCAAGGAAAGAACTCGAGGAGGATATATCCCAATAGGGAAATGAGTTTCTTAACCCCTCGGGCAGTCACCCCGTGGGTTACTCAGCACGGGATGGTTTCCGACTCTGGCTCTTGGCCCTGTCCCATCCTTCCTTCTGATACAGGAAAAGATGAATCTGGCTGCAGAAGCTATTTATCAGCTCCATCCAGGCCAGGAAACCTGAGGAGCGATTTTGCAAATCCACTGAAACCTGATTGTTTCCCTGCCTTTGTTCCCGCTGTGATCAATCTTCCAGATTTCATTCCAAAGCCACACCAGCGACTATCGGAATAGGCCGCCCTCTGTCACAAAGCTGACCTCTTCAGCTTGTCCTTCTTTGACAGCTGCCGGCCAGCTTATAAAAGTGGCCAACAGGCGTTCATTGTCCAGTCCTTCCCTCAGAGAACTCCTGACACCGCGCACCAAGGCTTCTGCCCACCCCCTGCACCTGCACCCCTCCGGCGGGGCGGGGGGGGGGGGGGTGCGGGCAATGACCCAGAACTGCCTCAGGCGTTTGCTTCCCCTTAGGGCCACCCAGACCTGCCTCAGAGAGCCTTACCTGGTAAGATAGTACGAGGTAACTGTGGAGGGCATCCAGGTTTTCAATAAACTCCGTGAGGTTTCCTCCCAGTGTCCGTAACATCCTGTCGTAGCCAGACATCTTGCAGAATTTAAAGAAGTATTCTCCAAAGAGCTTCAGAATGGCTTCCATGGACACACCTGTGGAACCCAAAGCATAGGCCCAAAATAAGAGCACCAGCAAAGTGTTCCTTCTCATTCCGGTGGTCTTCCTTGATCTCCAAAGAGTTCAAATCCTGCCTGCGTGACACGTTACTGAGCAGCCCCCAAAGGTTTCACTTTCCTGGGCAGTGAAATGCCTGTAACATCTCTGGCGCTGTGCCACCGTGAGGAAGCAGTACAGCCCTGGCATCCGAGCGCGGGTTTCCCCTAACCCTACCCCAGGCTTTTCTGTGACCCCCATGGCGGAAATTCCTCTACGGTCCAGAAGGGGATGGGAAGCTGTCAAATCCCTATGCTGGCTGACTCTGGCACCCAGAAGGAGCTTCGCTCTGGGCAGGGCGGTGTCTGGCCCTCTGCAGTCTCCCCTACCAGCGCTAGACATCTTTAAATCCAGTGGCCTTGAAGTGAAATAAAAAGCAATCTCTGAGAAAGAACTAATACCGCAACTAAGAAATAGTACTGACAAACTTACTTTGATGATGCCAAATGCTTGCAATGACTTCCCCTTTCTCTCTCATCCTCTCCCCATCCCCGTTTCCCTGTGGGGTGCACTTTGCACATCGCATCCTCCATAAAGATCTCTCTGAATATCCCACGTCACCCTGAGGACTCTTCCTAAGGGTTACATTTTATTTTCTTCCCAACCATGTGATAATTCTGAGGGGCAGTGACCTCATTCTACACATTTTCTGTGCCAGACACAAAGTAGGTGCTTGATAAATACCTGGGGGTAGATTTGTCCTTTGCTGGGGCTGCCGCCGCTGTCTGCACTGTTGCAATAGACAGAACGTGACTGTTTGCTTTATAGAGGCAGGCGTCTTTTTTAAAGAATATTTTATAGTTCCTGAAACCCTCATTAATCATTAAGTACTCATTAATCAAAATCATCAATTATTTTGCTCGGCACTTGCCAAAACCTTGTAAGCTAGCTAATCTTATCATCACATCCCCTTTATTACAGGTGAGGTGTCCCCTTTTTGAAATTGAGTCATCTTTGTGAATTGACCCAAACTAGAGGCAGAGGCTCTAACTCTAAATTTGGCGATTTCTTTTTTTTTTTTTTTTTAGATTTTATTTATTTATTTGACAGAGAGAGGGAGCGCACAAGCAGGGGGAGCGGCAGGCAGAGGGAGAGGGAGAAGCAGTCTTCCTGCGGAGCAGGGAGCCCGATGCAGGGCTCGATCCCAGGACCCTGAGATCATGACCTGAGCTGAAGGCAGATGCTTAACGACTGAGCCACCCAGGCGCCCTAAATTCAGTGATTTCTATACCACATCCCACAGTCTCTGGAGCAGCAAAGAAACGAGAGGTCTCCTCCAGGGTGAGACTGCTTATGGGTTGTCATCAGTGACACAGGAGACAGGGCATTCCTTGATGCTGGTAGGGGAGCGCATCTGTGAGAGAACTTTCTCTTATGTACATTGGTGTGGTGACTCTGGTAGGTCTCGGGCTGGGACAAGGTCTGGAATGCCCAGGCTCACGGGAGACCTGCGGAATTCACCATCAACACAATCCCTGGCTGGATCCTTGAAGGGCCCTGTGATGCTCTGGCTGGATCTGGAATTCACAGCAAGGGGTTTCCAGGTCTCTCACGCTATGCTATCTAAGAACAATTCCTGCAGGGGGGGGCAGGGGATCAGGGGAGGTCTGGGCACTTCCTAGCCTCTACTTGCTTCCTGAGATGGTCAGAGAAGCAGATTCCCTGTGACTCATTGTTCACACCCAGCCTCTTGGGCAGATAATTGTTTTGCAATCTGAGCAGGACAGACTCCTGTTCTGAGTTGGTCTGGTCTAATCAGGGATGAGTTATACATACATTCCAAAAATACATTAGCCAGGTCTTTTGAATCTAGACAAAGCTTGGGACGGCAGGGTGGAAGGTGGGACTGGCCTGTGTTAATTGCCTCTGTTGGGTTCTCTGCTTGTGGGTCCATCCCGACCTGGATGCAGGCAGACTTGTGTATAATAGCAATCAAGAGCCACCTGCTAAGCCCCAAAGAACTGAAATAAATTCCACTTAAGTCCTCCATTGCTTATGAGTCCCTGGGAGAAGAACTCCTGAAAAGTACGTGGACAGGTGTGGAATCATTCTTTCCTCTTTCCCCCTTCCCCCTCCTTTCCTGCTAAATCTAGTTTATTTAAGCTGAGAAAAAACAGCTGTGCTGTGTGTCCCACGGGCTGGAGTGCTGAGCAGGTGCATCCTGTTACCAGCCAGGAAAGCTCAGATCCCAGAGGCCCCCTTCTCCCAGGGACCACGCTCAGGAAGACGGGGCTGTCTGCAAGCCAAGCAAGGTATAGCAAAGTGACAGTGGCAGCCTTGTGTAGAAAGGTTACCGGCTTGACTTTTCTCTTAAATCTGTAAACCTACAAAAATCCATGAAGATGCTTGTTCCAGACCCTCGTTATTTTGTTCCTGGGCACCCAGCTCTGTTAATAGGAAAGGCCGGCTGGTTCAGGGACTAATGGTTGCTTGAATACAGATCTCGGGTTTGGGTGCGGCGTCTTCCATCCGTGCTGGGTTTGGGGCTTCTTCTCGGATTCTTGGTTGAGAATGCTTGTCTAGCAGAGGACAAAGGTAACTTTTATTTATTTTTTTTAAAGATTTTATTTATTTATTTGAGAGAGAGAATGAGAGAGAGCACGAGAGGGAAGAGGGTCAGAGGGAGAAGCCGACTCCCCGCTGAGCAGGGAGCCCGATGTGGGACTTGATCCCGGGACTCCAGGATCATGACCTGAGCCGAAGGCAGTCGCTCAACCAACTGAGCCACCCAGGTGCCCCAAAGGTAACTTTTAAAGACCAATGCCTGTGTTGGGTTGTTACACAGTTTCAGCTCAGTGAATTTAGGATTCTGTGATTCTTAAGTCACAGGGAGTCAGGGATATATAGGAAATGGTGAGAAGAAGTGAAAACTAAAAGAGCCATAGGTGCCTTAACATATTTTTTGATAGTGCAAAGGATAATCTGTAGTATGCTTAGTATTTTATCTTTTGTGTAACAAATCAGGGGATATAAGGAAATATGCATTTATCTGCTTATTTGTGCAAAATGAAATACCAGAAGGATAAATCAGAGACTATTGAGATTGCTTACCTACAGGGCATTGGTGGGAATGAGGTAGAAAGGTTAGAAAAATTGTGGAGGGTGGGGGACTGACATTTCTCTGAGCATAATTTTTTGGACGGTTCTGGTTTGGGGAATCATGTTAATGACTCATATACTGAAAATAAAGAAAACAAATCCAGTCAATGAGGATAGGGAAAGCCCTGAGATAGAATAGAAACAGATTAACAGAACAGTATTTGAAAAGAACAGTTCTGAATAATCTAATTACCCAGGAAAAAAAATTAACCCAGTAACATTTGAACACAGTATTTACACTGCTCTGTCTTCAGGCTAAACCCAAAAACAAACAAACTTTAAATAAATATTTGACTGTAGTTAGTAGGTTTCCTTCCCACAATGGTGTTGGTAAGCAATTCTGAAATGGCTTTCCGAACATTTGAGGATTAAGCATATAAGTAAATATATTGTGAAAAATGGGGAACAAGTTCCTCACTGTGTGAGAAGGAAGTTACAGTTATAGAAAGGGAAAGAACAGAATGAAGTCTGTGGGGTAGATTAGCAAATCTCCCATAATAGACAATAAGACCCATCATGGTTTTAGATTGGATGGATGGATGTGTGTGTGTTCAGGACTCCTTGGAGAAATGGTAGATTTCAGGGCTGGGGCAGAGAAAGGATAAGACAAGCCTATAACATCTAGTCACACCAGAAAGTAAAGAAATAATCAAAGAATGATGATGTGTCAAAAGGACAACGGGACCAGCTTAAAGGGGCTCCCGCTGGCTAAATCTTGGAGAATTTGAGCATCAGAAGAAATAATAAAATCAAAGGATTACAACCTATTTAAAAAATAATAAGGGTTGATATTGATATAAATAAATGGGAAAGAGGGGAAAACCCTTTCTTTCCCAGTAGAAATCCAACTAATAAATGTAAAAGGAACAATATACCATTTGGCCACCACCGTGATTATGGCTTCAGGCAAGAATCACCAGTGAGTACCAAAACTGGGTAGGGAGGAGTTTGAGAAGCAACTAGATATTTGCATAGTCTAAAAGTATCTTCTCACAAACTACTAATTACAAAGGGAATGACAGGAACAATGTGGTAGAGAAACCTGGCAGGTCCCACCTTAACCAAGCAATCAAAGTCAACACTAATAACGGGACAATGGGACAAATGGCCCCTGCTATGATGAACTGGGAAGGACAAAACATCACTTCTGTGGTCTTCCTGCCAAGAAAGCACAACGTGAATTGAATCAAGGGAACTATCAGATAACCCTGAGTTGAGGCGCATTCTATAAAATAGCTGACCAGAACTTGCCAAAGATTGCAATGTTATAAAACCCAAAGAAAGACCCAGGGGCGGTTCCAGATGTCAGAAGACGGAAGAGATGTGACAACTGCTGCGATCCAAGGTTTTCTTTTGTTCTAAGGGATATCACAGGGACAACTGGAAAAATCTCAATAACGCCTGTAGATTACATAATAGCCCTACATACACGTTCATTTCCTGAGTTTTGTAGTTGTAATGTAGTTATGTAAAAGAATTTTTAGGGCTAACAAGACGTCATATCTGCAACATACTAATGATTCAGGAAAAAAATTATAGACTGAAGGATAGAGCCAATATAGTAAAATGCTAACATTTGGGTAATATGGATGAAAAGTATATGGGAAATCTTTGTGTTATTCTTGCAAACCTCCTGTGAGTTTGCAATTACATCAAAATAGAAGTTTTTGCTGATTGTCCTGAAAAGACCTTAGTAAATCTAATATAAAAAGACCACAAAGACCACATTTCTCCTTGGCCAGCTGAGATACAGCTGGATTCCGGGCCTCTGTAATATTATGAATTTTGTTAGGTATAATCAAGGCATTATGATTATATTTTAAAATGTCTTTATCTTGTTAGAGACTCATACTGAAATATTTATGAGTAGAATTATGGGAAACCTGAGATTTGTTTTAAGACATTCCAGGAAAAACAAAACCAGAGAAAGGGTGGAGGGACCAGAGAGATGGAACAAGATTGGTGAAATATTAATAATTATTGAAGCTGGATGAGGGACACAAGTGCTTGCGTACACAATTCTCTCTACGTGTGTGTGTGTGTGTGTGTGTGTGTGTGTGTGTGTGTGTGTGTGAGAGAGAGAGAGAGAGAGAGAGAGAGACATTCTATTAAAAGGGTTGTTTGGTGTTTTGTTTTTTAATGGAAGGCTTCTCTGTTGGCGGGAAAATCACTCTCAGCAAGTGTCCATTTTCTAGACATGTGTTCTCTCCCACAACACAGGGATGTGTATGCTGTACATTTTAGAAAATTTTCCATCAAAAATGGGTAATTTTTCCCAAAGGCTTATGTATCCAAAGGAATAAGCTTCAGATATCTGAAAAAGCCATTCATCTAGAATATTCTCCTTCTCAAATAATATCACCTAAGCCAGGTATGAGATAATAGGTAGGAGAAATCTTTTGTGAGTAGGAGGAAGGAGCTTAAAAGCAGGAGGGGGCGCCCAGGTGGTTTAGTCGGTTAAGTGGTTAAGCGTCTGCCTTTGGCTCAGGTCATGATCCCAGGGTCCTGGGATCCAGCCCCACATCCATATCAGGCTCTTTGCTCAGCGGGGATCGGCTCCTCCCTCTCCCTCTGCCCCTCCCCCCCCCACACCACTGGTGCTCATGTTCATGCTGTGCACGCTCCCCGACCCTTCTCTTTCTCTCAAAAAATAAATCTTAAAAAAAAAAGCAGGAAACAGCTACCCATGTGAGTACCATAGGTTGCAAGGAAGAGACAGACTAAATGGGGAGGGTTGGGGTCCAGATTCTGCAGTACGTTTACCAGGGCATAGAGAAAAAGAAGCTGGGCCATAGATCACCCCAGCTCAGGTGGGAGGCCCTCTGCAGCGATGAAGCAGGTAATAAGCTGCTTGCTTCCCAGCAAACCTTGGAACAGAGCATTTGACCCAACCAGTGGCCTCCTGGGTAAGGCTGGGGGAGGGGGACAGGGCGACGGTCGGCTTTGTGGAGTATCCGCTCTGTGTTAGGCACTTGGTTCATGTTACTGTACTTCATCTTTCGGACGGGCCCTCTGAGGTAAGGGCCATGGGTTTCATGGTTGTTTACAAATGGGCAGCTTGCCCCAGGTTGTGTTAGTTATTATGGGACGGTACAGCCAGGGGTTCACCCCCATCTGTCTGATCCCAAAGTCCTTGCTAGAGAGCTCATGCCCACCGGCCAGCTTCTCCTCTGGTCTGTGCGCTTGGGCACCGGGCTCAGAGTCCACATGCCAGAGTTCAGGTCCTCAGCCTCAGATGGTCACCTTTCCAGGGTTACTGGTCCCACCTCAGAGGGTCATGGTAAAGAGCAAACGTCATAATGCCTGATTTCGGGACCCTGTCCAGTTTACATTGTTACTCTTATTATAAAAGAGGCAAGTGCCGAGAAGGCTCGTTGGCATTCGCCAGTCGCTAACTGTTGAAACGTGTTTGACTATTGGTTTCTTAGCAAGCAGAGTCTGGACTGACACAGCTGTGCCAAATGGCTGTTGTGTAGTGTTTTGCATTTTGTCACTTCAGATCACTAATAACCCACTTACACACTAAGTAGGCACTTATTCATACACAGAACAATTCCTTGTGCAATGCTTAACCTGCCATCTGGTCCCATCCTGAATTATGCTCATTGAAAGCACAGAGCTATGCAGTGGCAGAGTGGTCTGGAAAAGTCCCAACAATTTGCTTAAAGGTAGGGAAATTACATTCTGGAGCTCACTTGGAAGGCAAAGCATTGATTAGTGGTAACTGAGCGAGGTTTTTTCTTTGTCTGAGAGAAGAGATTGTCTCAACTGACCAGCGCATTTTGTTAAACAGTTAAATGTCCTTCCTGTGGACTACCTTCTGGCAGGACCATGCTCTCTCTGACTCATGGAATATATATATATATATATATATATATATATATATATATCAGTGTGTATGTGTATGTGTGTGTGTGTATATTTATGTGCATGTATATATTGAGAGAGAGAGAGAAACCTACAGCCCATGTTTCCCAGAGCCATCCTGATTCCAAGAGGCATGCATGTATTTACTCAATTTTGCATCCCACCTTTTTCTTTTAAGGACTTTATTTATTTGTTAGAGAGAGAGAGAGAGAAAGAGCACACACAAGCAGGGGGAGCAGCAAGCAGGAGAAGCAGGCTCCCACTGAGCAAGGAGCCTGATGCGGTACTCAATCCCGAGACCCTGGGATCATGACCTGAGCTGAAGGCAGATGCTAACTGACTGAGCCACCCAGGCATCCCACATCCCAACTTTTTATTTGAAAATGCACTCACCGTACTTATATACCCCTTCAGGTATAGGCCAAGAGATATTACTGGGATAAGCAACAAGAAGTTAGAAATCTCAGTGATAAGACTTTGGCTTTTGGTAGAAAGCCCCACACACTATAAAATCTACAAAATCTATAAAATCATTGCTGCTTCCAAATGTATTGGTTGGTCTGGAATTATGAAAGTGTGAGGGGTGGGTATGGGAAGGCATTTCTCTGCTAATGGTGTTCATGATCACACACAGTTACAAAATGGCCTGGGCGTGATATTAGACACAGGAAATAGTTCTTTCTGGAGATGTAAAAACTTTCTCAAGTTCCTGCACCAGTCTGCTCGGGCTGCTGTAACAATATATTATGAGCTGGGGGCTTAACCACAGAAATTTATTTATTCAGAATTCTGAAAGTCGTAAGTGCGAGATTAAAGTGCCAATGTGGTCAGGTTCTAGAGAGAGTTCTCTTCCTGGCTTCTCACCATGTCCTCACACGATGTGGGGCTGGGGATTTGTGTGTGTGTGTGTGTGTGTGTTTGAGAGAGAGAGAGAGAACGAAAGGCCACATGCCCATGCCTCCTGAGAGAGAGAGCTAATGGTGTGAGACCTCTTCCTATAAGGGCAGTACTCCCATCATAAGGTTCCACCTTCAAGACCTCATGGGAACCCAATTATCTCCCAAAGGCCCCATCTCCAAATACCATCACATCAGGGGTTAGGGCTTCAACATAGGAATTTGGTGGGGGTTGAATATAATTTGGTCCATAGTGGTTCTCAAGTAAAAAGGGATTTAAAAAAATCTTGAAGAAGATCCATTCTCCAGAGCACTGGGTGACAAAACTGGCTTTGCAAAAGGTAAATAGTAAATATTTTCAGTTTTCTAGGGTTCTGCTGCAATGCCTCAACTCTGCCGTTATAGCACAAAAGCAGCCGTAGACAATATGTAAACACATGCGCACAGCTGAGTTCCGATAAAATTTTACTTACAAAAACAGGCAGGGAGCCAGATTTGGCCCATGGGCTGTGTGTGGTTTACCAGTCACTGCTCAGAGGGTCCAGAACATTATACTACAGCAATTTAAGGAGAACAGCAAAGTTTAGCCCTACTTTTAAGGGACAAAAGCCAGAGACACCAAACATAGAAATGCCTCTGCCACCCCCTCAGATTCAGTTGACATTTGCTGAGCACCTACTTTGGGCCCCACATATTGCTGAGTGCCTCATGTTTGTTGTCGGTTTCATTCCTTCCTTCCCATGACCATTTGAAGTCAGTATGATTTCTTTTTGAGGAGGAGATCAACTCTCCATGAATTTCTATCCCTGGCCCAAGGTCACACATCTGCATGACAGAGCAGAATCCAACCCCTGGCACTCCTCCTAGAACATGGACAAGAAGCCCTTTGGCAGAGGGCTCGGAACCAAACGGAGCCCGCATGATGTAGCCACTACAGCCTCCTGCTTCTGGGATCCCTTGAAAGAAAATCAAGGAAAGAATGAAGGAGAGCTTTATCCCACCAGCTGGTTCAAGCTCTGATGCTCTTTTATGTCCTAAGCTCTGTCAAAACTCCAGCTTTTTGGGTCAAGTTTGGAGTCACATCCCACCTCGTGATTTTTATTCTTTCTGCGGGAGAAAGGGAACCGGACGCTCCCCCGACTTAACTGGGAGAAAGGTGGACCCTCTAAACACAGATCTGCCTGGAGCACAGCAGCCCCCACTCAGAATCAGGGCCGGCCTGCCACACTGTGTAAGGGCCAGGCCTCTCTTATGAGCAAATCAGAATAAGGAAGGCGTCTGCCCTCATGCTTTGAAAAGCATGTATAATGTCATAATCACATGTTTTAAAATATTAAAAAGCAATGTTTAAGAAAATAATCTCTTTGGCAGGTGTGTTAAACAAGAAGGCCGAGAGGCTCACTCTGGAGCGGGCGAGCTGCTGAGTGAAGGACAAGAAGCCTGCTGCCTACGCGGGGAGCTGGGTCTAGAAAGTGGGTCTCCAGGCTCCCAGCCCAGGGCAGGCAACACAGCACTCTAAAGAGTACACGCCTGGGGTCAGACTCCTCCGGAAATCCTGATTCTACCCGCTTTTGGACAGCCCAAACGCTGCATAAATTTCCCCTGGCATCAGCCACCAGGGAGGCAAAGGGGTCTAGGAGCCCCCTAAAGAGGTTAGACACAGGGTAGAGGCGGCGCGTTCGCAGGTGCCTCTGATGCTACCCAGATCCTGGCCCCTCTTTTTCCTAGAAGCTCTCTCTGTGAAGCTCTTTGGAAGAGGGGAGTGGTGGTGGGTGCTCAGCTGTGATTCTGTCACCCCTCCCCCGCCGTGAGCCCTGTTGGCTCTCCTCCGCTGCCTGCCTCCCGAGGACCACTGCAGAGCGAGACTGTGCACCGGCTTTAGAAGGCGTCCAGGACATGTTGCTGCCCTTGGAACCTGAGCTCCAGGAGCTGAAGGAGCCAATGAACGTTTCATTCTTGTACCTGATGTCTAGTCTCAGACACAACCTTGTCTAGTTCTGTTAGGAGGTGTGGCTGGCAAGTGACCAGGAGCTCAGCTCCCTAAGCCTCAAAAGCTTCCCCCTCCCAGCTTTGCAGAGACTTGGGGCTTCTCCCTGACGCAGATACCTGAAAGGTTTTCTGCATCCAGGAAATGACCAGGAAACTGTGAGAAGAGACACGGGTGTCAAACTGCCATGTGGAACCAAGGGGAAAATCATGGGCATGGGGTTAAAGCTGGCACAATTTTTTTTTTTTTAATCAGAGAATTTCTCTGATATTCAGAGGAAAGAGAAACTCAGGGCCTCATCCAGCACCAGCACTTGACACATCTGCATTCTGGAGAAGCCACCTGTCTCTGCGGGCTTAGCATTACCTAACTGCCCTGGTGCGTTCTCCAGCACTATTACGTGCCTGGGCCGGGCTTTTACCTGTGACCGCCCCTCAAGGAGGTCCTGAGGACAGAAGGCCAACTTGCGGGGCCCTTAGAGACTCCAGGAAAAACAGCTGGAAACCACAGCCCTGGCTGCCTGAGCCCCTGGGGGCTTCACCGGATCCAGCCTGAAGGCCCTGGGCTCCCGAGCCTCACCCACACCTGCAACAATTCTGTCCCAGGGTCTTGGGTGCCAGGCGGAGGATGCTGACACAGAGTCCGCCTGCAGTAATCCCTAGATGCCATCTCAACATGATGCAAAGCCACAGTGCCTAATAAGAATAGGCAAAGGAAGTTCAACTGGGACCTAAAGAGGGATGTCGTCAAAGAACCTGGAAGCACCAGGGGACTCTCTCGGCTTCCTGCACAAGCCCTCTGGAGCCTGGGACAGTAGAAACTCCTTCCTCCCCAGGCCCCAGCTCACCATGTGCTCCGTGCTGGTGAGAAGGAAGGGTAGAGGAAAGGAGGGTGTACTGGTTTGAAGTGTTCCCCGAAATCCATGTCAACTTGGAACCTCCAAGTGGAATCTTATTTAGAAATAGGAAATGAATATAGAGAGAAGGAAGGAAGGAAAGAAAGAAAGAAATATATTTTGAAAGCCATTATTATGCCAGATAGCCCATTTGACATTTTCACATATAGCATCTCATTCAATCCTCAAAATAACTCTGACGGGTAGATATTATTCTCGTAGACCAATGAGAAAACTATAACCTAGTAAGTAACTTGTCCTCAGTCATTAAACTAGAAAGGGGCAGAACTGTATTCTCGCTTTGTCCTGAACCTCTTCCCGTCCAGGCCTGCGGAGTGAGCAAGTTAATATAATAAACCATCCCTTGCTGATACATCTGTGCGAGGAATCATCCTGGAAGTAAAGGTGCATTGTAAGTGGGACCATCCACAATGGGCCCCCCATTATGACCCTGCCAATGGCATTTTAATGCCTGGATAGATGGGAAGACATCCCATGGCAGAGCAGATGGGGAAGAAGGGCCCTCAACACCCCCACAAAACACACCACCTTTATTTCCAGATCAACATGAGTGTGGTTGGCCTCAGAGGATTCCTAAAGCTGTTCCCCACAACACCCAGAGGTAATCATGATGATCCATTTCAAAGGTCTTACAACCTCTGTCAAGGCCATCATCAAGGCCTCCCATGAAAGTGGTGGTACAGATGATGAAACTCAGAGTGACATTCACGATTTTTGGCTGTGAGAAGCTGAAGGCTACTCAAATGGAAAGGGTGGGTGACTGGATTAGGGTCGGCCCTAAATCCAACACGACCAGGGTCCTTATAAGAAGAGGAAAATTTGGACATAGAAACAGACACACGGGGAGAAGATGGAAGCAGAGAGTGGAGTTAGGCTGCCCCAGGGAGCATCTGGACCACCAGAACCTGCAAGAGGAAGGACTCTTCCCTAGAGCCTTCCAGGGAGCATGGCCTCGCTGACACCTTGATTTCAGGTTTCCAGCCCCCTGACCTATGAGGGAATAGATTTCCCTTGTTTTAAAGTACCCAGTTTGTGGTACCATTGATCCTCATCATGTGCAGATCCCATATCTGCAAACTGACCCACTCATTAAAATGAATCTGTAAGCCCAAAATCAGTACCACAGAGCATTTGCAGTCAGTCAGGAGCAGGTGCAGAGTGGCAAAAACTTAGAGCCCCCCCAACACACACATTTCTAGCAAAGGTCAAATGAGGCAGTGCTCTATGTTCTTGTCTCATTTCTAATACTCTAAATTAAGTGGCCATTTCGCAAGCCACTTCACGCTACATTTTTACATTTTTGTGCTTTTTTTGTGGGTGACTGTGCTGCTGAAAATGCCCCAAGAACAGTGTTGAAGTGCTGCCTAGTGCTCCTAAGTACAAGAAGAATGTGATGTGCCTTTCAGACAAAAGGTGTGTTAGAGAACTTCATGTAGGTATGAGTTCTAGTGCTCCGGCCCACGGGTCCGATGTTAATAACAATATATATGAAATAAGGGATCTCGAAACAGAAACACCCAAAACAAGGTTAGATAGTTATCAGTTGATGAAAATGTGACCAAAGTCTCTCCAGAACCTAGCCTGTCCTTCTCAGAGCAGTGGCTCAGGATTGCTAACTCAGTGTTCGCAGGGACTTAACAGAACGACTGTGGACAATGGAAACTGATTGTACTTCATTACGACAGCCCTAAGACACCCGAACAAGCCCTCTTCCTCCTTACCCAGAACTTTGCAGGCCTCTTGGATGAGCTTAATGGTAATGATGTCATCATACACCGTGTAGGTCATGAAGTCATCTTGTACTTCGGCAGAGGCTCTGAAAGAGAAATCAAGGGGCAATGAAAACCCAGCAACTAACTGGAGCTCTGCCTCCAGGATATACCCACTGACCGAGTAAGATATAAGATCACACTCTTGATCATCAGGAATGGGAGGCCGTGGAGTGTTTAGATGTCAACTCCTCCAAGAAGTTTTCCCTGGACCCCAGTTTGGGCCAAGAGCTCCCTTCTCAAGGATCCACAGTAGGCTATGTGTTTCCCTAGTTGATATCAAGATTATTAGTCTTCTCCCCTAGACTGTGCTCCTTGAGCATGGGCTTGTGACTTATTTTGACCTTTGAAGCCCCAGCAGGAGGTATTGTGCTTGGCACTTGTTAAGAACCCAACACACACTAGTGAACATGGAACTCAGAGGTCCCAGAGCCTCATGCTCTGAAGCAAGGAGAACAGCTGCTTGCGAATCTCACTGTTTTGAAACATGGTTAGCTATGTTTTAGGAGTTATGGATGGACTTTAGTCTTCTAATAGTTAGCCAAACCCAGTGAAAAGTGGCTTCGCCCGGGAGTTACCCTCTTGGCTCACTCCTTATGTGAACCATTCAACTGCTGTTAGCAATTCCATCAAGTCGGGACAGGAGGCTGGGCAGGGAGTGCTTCCCTGAGAAAGGGGGGTTCCACTGAGACTGAAGGATGGATAGGCAAAGCCAAGCATTCTGGACAGAGTGAAGAGGCTCCAAGGCAGCAGAGAGAATGTTTGAAGAACCGAAAAAAATACAAAACATTTGAGTTTATCCTGGATCACTGCACAGAATTTCAGAATTTGGAGAAGTGTGAAATTTCCCAATTGTCCAATTCTCCATTCTATACTATCTCTGACTGCTAGTCTTCTAGTTTCTTCTTAAATGCTTCCAGTGACAGGAAGCTCACTCCTCTGCAAGGCAGCGTATTCCATTTACGGACTGCTCTTTTTGATAGAAAGTTTTTTTCTTATGATGAATCAAAACCTACTTCTAGACCCTGATAATACCTTCTAATTATTGGGCATCTGCTTTTGGCCATGGCGATGACAGATCCTTTGTAATCATCTTACTTACTGTGGAGGAAATGGAAGCTCAGAGAGGTTGTCTTGCCAGGATCCCCCAGCTGACTCGTGAGGGACCTGGGTTCTGAGCTCTGAAGCGCACACAGCTCTAGCACTTGCCACCTGCCACCCCTCTCCCAGGTCCTGGATCTGCCCCCGGGGCACATGCAGACGGGGATGCTCCTACCTCCAGACACCAGCCCTCTAATATTGAAGATCCTTATTCATTCCTAAATCTTTTTTTTTTTTTTTTTCTGAGCTATCCATGCCTTTATCTCCCTGGACTTTATCTTCCTCACTGTTAAATGGGAGAATGACACTTGTCCCACATTTCCGACAGGAAGAGAGTAACAGGAGTGAAAGGAGAGAATGAGAAACTCCGCACAGATGCAGGGGGAAGCTGATATAATATCAAGAGCACAGAGGCGGCATGCTGTGCCGGGGGCAGCCCAGCTGGCAGCCAGGACACCCTGGTTCCAAATCTAGCCCTGCTATTAATGAGCTCTGAGGGAAAATTACTTTCTCTCTTTGGGCCTCGACTTCTTTATCAGTAAAGGGAGGTAGTCGGTAAGATCAGTGTTCCTTAAACTTTTTTTTTTTTTTTTTACATCCATGCTCCCATCCCCACCCTACCCCCAAAATGCATTTGCTAGAGCTTCTCAAACAGCCTATAGGGGCCTTGCCCCTGCACTTGACCATCACTGAGCTAAAAGCTCTCTGGGTTTCTCTCCACCTGCAAGCTTTCTATTTTGGTCCCTGTCTGTACAGTGGTCTCTAAGTATCAACAGACACAGCTGTTCAGAGAAGCTGGATGTTGGGCTCGGGGCAGACAAAGGATGCTGTTAACCCCCATGCCTCCCTTAAGCGGGATGATCTCTGCCATGTTGTCATCACCCTCCATCTGCTCCCCCCGGGCCTGTGGGCTTTTGTGAAAACTTGGACCCTGCTTCTATGCCTATCAGTGAAATAGAAACATAATGAGCAAGATCCATATTGAAGCCTAACATGTTATCATAATTTATTCAGAAGGCCCCCAAAGGGATTATGTCATCTCCAAGACCCTTGAAAATGTAACAAGCTCTGTGCCACCTCTCAGGCTTCTTGTGGGACCACCCATTCCTCCCTGTCTGGGTCTGGCAGCCTCTTCTTTCCTGTAGGCTGAGCTGATAATACTTTAGTGTCCAATATTTATTTGGTTTGTATATATGTTGCACATTTCTGGAATGCCAAACATGCCCAGACTGTTATGATTGCACAAGAATTGTCAGCCTTGTTTATCGATCTCGGTGATCTTGCATGTAACACTTCCCACAGAGTCTGTGTACACTTGCAATATACAGTCATTCAAACTGCTATAAGTGAAACAATATGCTCACCAAGAATATAAATAAATAAATAAATAAACCAATTGATGACTCCCGATGAGATGGCAATACCTCTGATAAGAAGGGAAAGAGAGAAAAATGGCCATCACAAAACATTTTGAAGGGGCATCTGGGTGGCTCAGTGGGTTAAGCATCCACTCTAGATTTTGGCTCAGGTCATGATCTCAGGGTTGTGAGATTGAGCCCCAAGTCGTTGGGCTCATGCGCTCAGTGGGGAGTCTGGGATTCTCTCTCTCGCCCTCTCCCTTTACCCCTCTCCCCCCGACCCTGCTCGCACTCTCTCTCTCTCTCTCTCTAAAAAAGAAAAAGAAAGGAAAGGAAAAAGAAAAGAAAACATTTTGAAGAGACTGGGGATTGGAGAAGCATTGTGGGAAATGAAGTAAGTTGATGTTTCCAACTCACACAAAGAGGAGCATATTTCATGTAATATGAAGAATGCCAACCACAGAGGTGACCATATATACACATATTCAGGAGATCTGACAAATCAGTATTTAACTGGAATACTCAGCCATTAAATGTATGTTCCTTTTTAGTTTTAACTCACGATACCCAAAATAACTGGGCAGGAAACCAGGGCCAGGCTGCCTATTCCAGAATAACTTGGGGATCAAAATAAACATACAGATTCCTGGGCCCTGGAGGTGGTACCTGGAAATCCATATTTATTTAACCACTTGCCTCAGATGACTCTCCAGGTTTGGAAACACTGCTCAGAAACACTTTCTAGGATTCAGTCTGGCAAGGCCACACATTACAAATTACAGATCTTATGTTGTTCAGTGTTACAAAACTGAGGTAATGGTTTCTAAGAGTCCAGAGTGAGCCATAAAGCCCACAGGAAAAATAAATAGCACATTGTAGCAAGTTTCAGGCCAAGAAAATGGGATCAATCCTAAGCCATGAGAAATCGTTCCTTCAAGAGCTCCTTTCTGTTAGGTAGAGAATTCCTGTTACAAACTTGTGTGTGCCATGTGACTCAAGGTGTAGTTGGGGAAGAAGAGGCCCTGTGAGTTACATGGTACTGTGACCTGGTGTCCTGGTGTCGTGACCACCTGGTATTTAGAAGAAGTCCCAGCTGTCATTCTGGCCAATGCTCTAGCCCACTGCTCTAGCTCTCGAAGGCTTGTGTGACAAAGTCCAGACTCGTTGGGTTGACACATACAACCTAGCCCCTGCACCCTACCCCTCACCTCCAGCCACCTCCCTTCCTCATTCCTCAAGATTGCCCCAAGTCCCTGTGACCAGCCATGCCATTTCCTTCCCACGGATTCTCCTCTGACAGGAAGGACAGTCTGGCCAACTTTTGTTCTTCCTTCCCCCATTTGCCTGAGAATCACCAACTCTGGTCATTATGAGCTGCCGTCAGATCCCAGCACCCCTCCTCTGAGCTCCCAAGTCCCTGCTATTTACCTGCCTTACCACCGGCTGCACCTGTAACCTTTGATGTACCTGTTCCCAGGCTTCCTAGACAATGGGCCCCAAAGAGCAGGCAAATATCATTTGATTTCCTGTCTTCAATACCTAGCATTGTACCTGGCACACAATAGCAGTCTGATAGGGAGTTAAAAGAAGTTTATGAAGTGGGAAAGACCTACCTTGTTAGAGGCTTACGTGTCTACTATATGTGAGTCAGTAGAGCCAGGAACGAATCCTGACCCTACCACAGTCGAGCTGGATGACTTGAAACAAATCTCACTGTCCCTCCATTTCTTCATTTTTACAATGACAGTATTAGGTTAGGTCAGTGTTTCCGTGGAGATTTTGATGTACAACCCTCCCAGCCAACACGCAATGTAGATTCACTGAGAATGACTCTGGCACCTAAACCAGCAGTTCTCAAGGTGTGTTCCATGGAACCCCTGGGTGGGGGGACCCTAGGAAGCTTTCCAGGGTCCATGAAGTCAAAACTATTTTCATAATAAAATTAAGACATTATTTGCCCTTTTTACTGGTTAAAATGTCCTCTAATCGTTCAAAAGCATTGGTAGGTAAACCTGTTAGGGGCTTAGCATGAATCAAGGCAGTGGTACTAAACCGAACTAAGTAATCATATTCTTTGCTGCCATGCACTCGTGGTAAAGAAAAAGCCAGTTCCATGTCAAATCGTCCTTAATGAAGCAATAACACTGATCAATTTTATTAAATCTTTTGAACATTCTTCATGACAAAGCAGGAAGTACAGAAAGCATTTCCGCTGTCTACACAAGGAGGCCTAGGTCAGCTCCAGGAAAAGCACTTTTATGATTGCCTTTGTGAGTCGAATTAGCCACTTTTCTCATGGAACATCATTTCTACTTGAAAGAACCACTGACAGACGGACAACAGTTATTCAGAATTGGATATTTGGCAGACATTTTCTTAAAAAAACAAAGACCAAAGTTAACTTGTCACTTCAAGGAAAATAACTGACAGAATTTGTTGCCAATGATAAAACTCAAGCTCTCAAGTGAGAATTGGAATTTTGGAAAACTTGCACCTGCTACTGTGAGCTCATTAGCTTCCCAATTCTTAGAGCTTTGATGAGAGTGTGGTGATATTGACAAATGTGATTTTGATATTGTATTGATGTATTGCAATATTCATAAGATCTGCATAACTCAGCCGGCTAATATTTTCCAAATGACTAATGCAAGATAGTTCAAAATGATGGCAAAAGATATTTCAAAGTGCAACAGAGGCCAAAGGATTTGCCCTCAACATTGTAACAGACCTTGGAAAAGCTACCACCTAGTGGAGCTTTTGTGAGGTTTAAAAGAACCTCCACAGTGATCTGAAAAGAACCTGAAAGTGCTTCCTCCCTCTATATTTTCTTCATAAATTTCAACGAAAACCAAAGATCACAACCAATAGAGTGCAGAAAATGGAATCCAGTATTCTTCTCCTAAGTCAAACATTGAAGCGATTTGCAAAAAATTATAAAGCAATGTCTCTCTTCTCACTAATTGTTTTATTTGGCTAACAGTTAATTTTCATAAAAATGGGCTATTTATGCTCACATGTAATAGACTTATATTGCCATTTTAGGCGAATCAAGAAATAACCATCTATTAAAATTTCTCTGGTTTAATTTCCAATATAGTAAATGCCAATAGATAAAAGCTCTCTGGGTCTTCAATCGTTTTTAAGATTAAAAAAGGCTTCCTAAGGCCAAACTGTTTGAGAACTTCTAACTTAAGCCCATGGTGAATCAGATTTGCTTTGGGAGCTAAGGAAGCTGAGGCTTCTGGGAAAGCAGCAGCCCTGCCCAGCCTCCCTCATTTGGAGCCACCCCAGGCTGGGAGGGTGGTGGAAGGACCACCCTGTATGCCCTGATGATGGTCCTGGGTGCCTCTGGGAGGGACTGCAGGCCACCCAGGCCCCAGAGCCACCTCCCCTTGGTAGCCTCAAAAGCATCCAGACCTTCATGTGACCCCCACAATAGGCATCTGAGGGAGAGGCTGCAACTCCCTGAGTGGGGGCTACCTTCTTGCAGAGAACTGCCCTATAACAGCAGTGGGCAGCTGGGGGCAGAGCGGTGAGACATGTACAAGTAGATGAAGGGCCGGCATTGTCCTAGAACTTGCCACCAGCAAAGAGGCACATCTTGTAAGAAACTGCCTAGAAAGTTATAGACATACAGAAAGACATCTGTCTAAGCTACCAATAAAAATAAAACACAATAGGGGCACCTGGGTGGATCAGTCATTAAGCGTCTGCCTTCGGCTCAGGTCATGATCCCAGGGTCCTGGGATCAAGCCCCGCATCGGGCTCTCTGCTCAGCAGGAAGCCTGCTTCTCCCTCTCCCACTCCCCCTGCTTGTGTTTCCTCTCTCGCTGTGTCTCTCTCTGTCAAATAAATAGATGAAATTTTTAAAATAAATAAAAATAAAACACAATAAAAATAATTTTCAGCCAGCCATGTTAGAGGAACATTCATTCCATTCTCTTGATGGAAAATAATCTCACTAAATCATTGTCATATGAACAGGAAAGCCACAAGCAGCCAAAGATGCAGGGAAAAATATAAAAGTAGGTCAATAATTAACGATAATAACAATAAATATGTTCTACCTTTTGGTTCTTTGATGTTAATGTTATCTGTCAGCTTTTAATTTTTTTCCTCATTCTAAATAAGTACTCACTTTTGTAGCTAAATTTTTATTTGTAATTTTATATTATTTTTTAAAGGAGGCCCTTCAAATTACTTTTCAGGCCTTATAATACCCGTTTCAACTCCTGCTAAATTTACCTTCCATGTATTCCCACCAAACAAAACTATTTCTCAAGCTTTACTTTCAATGGTCTTTATTAGAAAAACAGTTTTCTCTTTTATATGTATAATAATATAATATTAAGTATTTTTTTTAAATGTTCTAAACCCTTGAATATTCCAATATACTCTTTGGGGGAGTAAGTTGCCCAATTGAGCCATACTAACCAACTTGATTTCTCAAAGCCCTTGAGGTTCTGATGATTTTAGGCAGCCAGATAAATCAGCAAACACACTCATGGCCAGAAATGGAGTGGGAGTGGGGAGACAGGCAGCATTCCTTGATAAAAGTTAAAAAATAGAAGCTGTCTGTTTTCAGCTACTTTTTAACTAAACCTTATTTATGGGAAAAGCAGAGAAGCTAGAGGGAGTGGGCGAGGCTTAGCGAGGGGCTGCAATGGAGGAGGCATAGCAGAAGGAGGATGAGCGACAGCCCTCCTGATTGTTTCTGGCTCAGTTCGTCAGTGTATTTGAAACGATGTTTTTTCAGATATCAGAATGTCAGGAGCATTTCTTATTTAGTAAGAACAAAATCCCGAATATGTAGAGGCAGGGGCCCTTAAACTTTTTAGGTCATAGAGTTCTTAGGAATTCTGATGAATAGCACGTACCCTCTCCCCAGAAAATAAATGCATTCACGTGTACACATTTTCAAAGACAATCTCAAATGTTCTCAGAGCCTCTCCATCTACTATTCATTTATTCCTCTTCCATTCATGCATACGTAAATCAGGCAGACATCCATCCCTTCCCCCATACTTGTTTATATAGTGGAGAGAATATGCCATTCACGGCAGCTTTACCCAGAACCTCTTCTCAGGGACTCTACCCTCCAAAGTCCACCTGGTGGGTCCAGGTATGGGCACCTGACCAAAGTCAGCCCAGCAAACCCTTTGTCTCAGGTGTCTGGGATGGAGACATTGAGAAACTGGGTCTCTCTATCAAATGATTGTGATCTCTTAAATTGAAAGGGCATATAGAAAATTTGGGGAGAAATAGAAATTAAGAGACTTGCAGAAAAAGCCAGGAAAATAGAGTGAACATGAAAAGAGGCACAGAGATGGAGAGAGGCCCACCGACCTTCCATGTCCTGTGTGGTCTCTCTGTGCTTTCTGCAGTTGAGCTCTGTGAATCCTACTAATGGCTATCTCTGACTCCTACTAACTTCCTTAAACTTTAGCTCACAGAGTGAATTGCTGATCCTTGCCAGCAACATCCTGCACTAAGTTCCAGATACTTCACCTGTGTCAGTCATCTCAGTCTTCAGAAACGGGTGAGGTGACTTCCATTATTATCTCCATTTAGAACTGAGGATACCAAGGCTCAGAGACCTTGGTTACCCATTGCAATCAGAATAAAATTCCCACTCCTGGGGCACCTGGGTGGCTCAGATGGTTAAGCGTCTGCCTTCAGCCCAGGTCATGATCCCAGGGTCCTGGGATCAAGCCCCACATCGGGCTCCTGGCTCAGTGGGGAGCCTGCTTCTCCCTCTCCCTCTGCCTCTCTCCCTGCTCATGCGCTCTCTCTCTCTCTCTGTATCTGTGTCTCAAATGAATAAATAAAATCTTTAAAAAAAATTCCCACTCCTTTCCATCTTTAGCCACCTATAAATTCTGATCCTTAACCATGTCTCCACTCCCATCTCCTACCAGACTCTCGATCATGACGCTCCAGTCACACTGAGTTTTCTTCTGGGTCTCGAATTTACCAAACCCAGTCCCACCCCAGGACCTTTGCACTGGCTGTTCTCTCTGCCTAGAACACATATGCTTCCCTAACTCAAAGTTGGCTCCTTCCTGCCTTTCAGCTCAAATATCACCTTTGTAGAGAGGCCTTTTCTGACCATTTCAGAGAAACTGACATCTTCCATCCCTGGTCACTATCAAGTACCCTATATTTTTACAGCACTTAGCACGATACTTGCTTATTGTCTGCCCCCAGCCCCACACTGGAATACACATTCCAAGAGAACAGAGCCCTCATCTGTTCCCTTCACCACTGTTCCCAGTGCCAGGAATTCTGTTTGGCACATACTAGGAGCTAAATAAATACTTGTTGAATAAGTAAACTTGCCCATGTCAAACAGCTAATAAATGATACAGGCAAAATGTAAGGGTTGATCTGACTCCAGAGGCTTTACTCTTCCCAACCTATTAGCTGCTTCTCATTGTTAAGTCCTGATAAAGATTTTAGCCAGAAGGTTATAAAAGAGTGGTTCATAATTAGAAATCTATAAATCTAGGTTATATGAGAGAGAAATAATGCAGGCAAAGGATGAGAAACATCTGTTTCTGATTATATCATACAAAATAAAATTTATGTCATAAAGTCTGGAGACATATTTCATCTTACCTAATCATTCCTTCTTAAAAGTTGTGTAGGAATTGATGGGTTTTTCTTTTTCAGCTAAAATTCTATTTTAAAAGCACCAGGGAACTTATTATTTAAATGTAGCCTGAAGCAAATCCTTTTGCACAGCAAATGATCTTGCCTTAATTTGCATTTTATAAGCTAAGTTTTCTGCACTACAGTTTTTTTTTTCAATGAGTTCTAATATGATGCAATTTTCATCGCTGGTTGAGCTGGTTAGATAGGCTTTGCTTTTGATTTAAGGACGCATTTCCAATGCGATCACATACATGTCTAGTGCTGTATATACAAACATATCCTTGGAGACTCAATTAAGCACAGGGTTGGTACTTCAAGATTAAAAGATGTAAAGCCTAGCCACACAGACTCCGGATATGGCCTCCCTGAGGTCTCGGTTCCTGGACATCTCTTTCTGATTCTCTTGCACCCCTCCTACCAGTGTCCTAACATCTTGGAATTCCTGTGGTTGGGCTTCCTGGCTTCCTGATTGGGAATGCCATGAGAAATGCTCCTCAGGGGCAGGAAGAGAAAATGGACTATTCCCCTCAGGGAGGGCATACCAAGGATCCGAAAAGGAAGAAACCACTTCCATCTACTTACACGTGGAAAGCTTTTTTTTTTTTTCCTGGATTCACAAATACATTGAACATCTTAACTGATCAGGGTTCCCATGGCTGGTCCCGTTGCATCTGCTCTGTAACATGGGGGCATACAAGCAGGCTTCTGTAAACAGCGCCTCTCAGTCGCCCACAAGCAGCAGACTGAACACGTTTATTGTTTTACCTCTACTCATGTCTAAGTCCTCCAGCTATATCTGGTAATTTCCAGTTATTTCTAGAGCCCTGGCCTTTCTCCTGGGCAGGACAGACTTTTTAGGGCCACCTGAGAAGCTGAGGCTAAAAGTTCTAACCAGGAATTCAGATGATACAAGCATCGTGGATCAAAAATCAATCCCAAAAGTCAGTTCCCATTCCCTCTCATGAGCTGGTCACTAGTATTTTTGGGGCTCCTCAAGACAGGGCTGGACAATGCCCCACACTGGCAGTTGGGGACACCAGTCCAAAAAAGGAACAGAGACAATGCCATCCACCAAATGATGCTAATATTAGAAAGCCAGGTGTCCTTCTCTGGGCAAAGAGAACATCTTAGAGAAACATCATCTCTTCAAGATGGAAGGCACAGTCACCTGACCAGCCGCAAAGTAATGCCTATTAATGTCCAATGTAGTCTAATCCTAGTGTTGCACCTGCATATTCGAGGGGAAACAGCACTTACTGAGTATCTACTGTGTACCTGGGGATCAAATTTTCCACTCAGTTCTCTCTGCAACCCTGGAAGAGGAGTGCATCATTCCCCTTCTATCAATGAGGAAGCAGCTTTAGAGAGGTGAAGCAACCTGTTCTAGAACACACAGTTCCAAACCCAGAGCCAGGACTCCAGTCCAGGCATGTGGGTGCACACCCGAGGGCTCCTCCTCCTCTCTCCAACCCAGATGAGGAACGCCATCTTGAAAATAAGCCAACAGTAGTCATCACCTTCAATCACACGTCTCACATTTGGTGAGCGCTTACCTCAGGTCAGGCATTTTTTCTAAGCATATCGTTTGTCCTATCTCGTTGAATGCTTGCAACAGCCCCGATGTGCTTAGCTACTTCTAGGGTCGTTATTTTATGCTGAAAACACCTGTGTCCCAGAGTGGTTAAGGAAGTTGCCCAGGGTCCCAAGGACTGTAGGGGAGGCACCTGCTGAAACCGACTATGACTTCCCAGGGACTTGCAGCCATACCTGGTGACTTCTCTCAGTATGTGTACCCTCTTTCTAAAGCTGGTTCCCAGCCCACCCAGCAGTGTCCACCCACACCTACCTTCCTCCCCTTCCTCTGAGACTGATGGTCCCCCGGTAGGGGCTGCTGGCCCTCTGGCAGGCTGCCCTGCTCCTCTCTAGTTTGTGGCAAAGCAAAGGATCTCAGTTTCCCATCTGATGTGGGCCTTTGGCACCTCGTTCCCAAGTTCCAGGTATAATTGTAGTGTTTCTATAGATTATTAAATCACCCAGGCAAAATGGCTTCTTCAATTACTTAATCCCTGAGGGTTTTTCGCAGAGACAGTAACCTGCCTTGCCAGTGTTCTGCTGGGGCTTTAATAAGATCATTATGGAAGGGGCCGGGCCCAAAGTAAGTGCCTAAGATAAGACTATTCTTTTCCTTCCTTTTCTTGCTGAGTTTACCCTTTACAATATAATAGCAATTTAAAAAGACAGTCTCAGAGTCTTCAAATGCTTCTCTCCTCGGGGCAGCCTAGGGGGTCGAAAAGGAGCACTTCAAGAAACAGATACCACACCCTGGCCCTGTTGCCTACTTGCTGTGCACTCTTTAGCAGGTCACTTAAACTTTCTGGGCTGCAGTTTTCTCATCTGTAAAATGAGGAGATCTGGGCCAGAAGATCTCTCAAGCATGGACTAGTCCAAGTTTTCTCTGATCATAATTATTCAGCCTTCCTCCTTGAAATATTTAGAAATGAGTATTCTTTGCCTCTGTGACGCCAGAGCTACTTGTTCCCACCCCAACCTCTGGTGCTTTTATGAAAATTACCCTGGAGATGCTGTGGAAATGGCTCGGGGCTGCCTTTCCAGAAGAAGGTCAGACACAAGACGCCTGAGCAGTTGGCCGCTGTGCAGGGCATGGAGCCGGGCCCCGGGGCAGCAGGGGTCTGCCTGCCTCCTCCTGAGTTAGCCCCACGTACTGCAAGTCCCCTGCACTCTCGGCTCTAATTATCTTATTTGTAAAATGGGAATAGGAAGGAGTGAGGGAAAGTCCGCACTAAGCATTTTAAACTGTTTTGACATTACAAAAGCCATGAAAAAATACAGAAAATTTGGGAATAGATATTAGGAAAAAAAGTCATCCAGCACTTCATCTTTCTAGTTCAGTTAATAGTCATTACTAGTTTGGTCTTTCCCTTCATTTGTGTGATCTACCCAGTAACTACGTAAGTTTGTGTCTTTTGTTGTTGTTGTTACTGTTTTGTTTCTGGTCTTTTGGACTTAATATTGTCATAAAATTTTGCAGGTTGCTTCACAATCTTTGCAAGCATCCCATGTAATGATGCATATTTCTTGTCATTCCATTTGACTTTTGGGTTATTTTTGAACACTAAAGATAATTTTTTCTTTTATTATTTATAAATATAAGGCTATGTTTCATCTTTGTGTGTGTGTGTGTAGATAGATATGTTTGTTTCTAAGGGACTAGATTCTCAAGAATAAATTCTCTAGAATGAAATTACTGCTTTAAAGGATTTCATCATTTTTGCAGCTTTTGGTACGTGTTGTCAAATTGCTTTCCAAAAGGGCTGCACTGACTTAAGATGCCATCAGCGATTACTCATTTGCTGCATCTTCACCAGAATTGGTTATTATCATTTCAACGTTTTGTAGATTTAATAGGCAAGGCAGTGCCAAATTGTTTCAATTAACTGAGGAAGCCAATCATTTTTCCCTATTTTTTTTTTACTGTTCCCTCTTCACAGGACCAGGAGATCTTGGAGACCCGTCAGTCCAGTCCTCTAACATTTTAAGGCTGGGAGGCTTCAAGAAGGCAGACAGACAGAACAAGCTTACAGAGAGTCAGACAGACCACGTGAAGATGTAAATAACCTTGTTCAGCATTTTCTGGGTGGAAGCAGAGAGGGAAAACTTTAACAGGTAACTAAAAAATTCCTAAAGAGGGGGGCGCCTGGGTGGCTGACTCTTAATTTCAGCTCAGGTCATGATCTCAGGTCGTGAGATCAAGCCCTGCGTGGGGCTCCATGTTGGGTGTGGAGCCTGCTTAAGATTCTTTCTCTCTCCCTCTCAAAAAAAAAAAAAAAAGAATTCCTAAAGAGGGATTCTGGCTAAACTCAAAAGGGATACCCCTCTTCTGTGAGGTTTTGGCAGCTCCATTTATGTACATTGGAAATAATGCAGTTGCTTTTTCTTCTGTGATCAAGAGCAGCAAATAAGAATTCATTCATGAAGTTAAAGATAGAATACTTATTCACACGGGCTGGGTTTAGGAATTGAGACTAATACCTTCCTTAAACACAGATATGGTATAGCAGATTTATTCTGTATCTAGTTGGTATGTTTAAGGTACTTGAACTGATATCCCTACTAACAACCAACTGCCTTGACCAAAAGGTTAGTAAAAACCCATGACCTTCAAAACACTGGAGTCTTACCACCGGGGATTCTCCATCTTTCCTTAAATATACTTACTTCAATTTTTCCCAGATCTCTTCACCAAATTTCTCTATCACAAGAGATTGCAGACAGGTGTTGATAAATCCATACTAGAACACAAAACAAGAGGGAAAATACGGATAATGAAGCACGAAATCCCCAGTCATAGACATCTGAACAGTTTGTTTTAGGAAAAGTACAAAGGCATCTTCTTGACGAAATGAACTATACTTTCCCCCTGTTTCTTGTGAGTTTATTGGTTTGATAGTTGTGCTTCTTCTCGACTTAGAGAAGTCATTTCCATAGAGAAAACCTAGGAGCTAAATTTGAAATCAGACTAGAATTAGAAGAGGTTCACTGTAATCATCTCCAAATCGTTTGGTTAGAACAAAGAGTTCAAAAACACAACAGGGGTATGGGGTTTGAGACGGGGACCAGGAAGGGCACCCACCTCCTGCCATGTCAAAAAGGCAGGGAAAGGACAATTCTCTTTTCTTTATAAAAATGAGTCAGTAATCGCATGTTTGTGGAGGAAGACATCAAAAGTGGAGGGAAATAAAGGGAGAAAAAAACTAACAGTAAAGAAAGAGCAATGGGATTAGCAGAGTTTTCTACCTGGTTTGCTCATTAATCTGCGATCTTCCTTCTTTCCTCCTTCAGATAAAAAAAAAATTTTTTTTAATAAAAAAGGGCTTATAAATGCCTCTGCTTGGTGAAGGAGAGTACAACCCATGCAGGCCACCCATCTCCACAGCACGGGGGCCCCTAACGTAGGAGTGTGATGATTGAATTAGATTTGAAAGCACCAAGGGAACTCAGTTAAAAAAAAAAAAAAAAAAAAAAAACTTCATCAAGTAAAGAATCCTTCTGTCTCACAAATATCAGGCTCAAAACTCACAAGTTTGGATGTTTATGTATGGGGATTTCTTAAAGGGAGAGGGGCCAATGCCAACAGGAAGAAGAGGGGTCTGAGCTCTAATAGCTCTTTCTGGGAACACAATGTACACCCTGCTTGGCTGTGTTTCCAGTTCCACACCAAAATGAAGCCTTTTCCCTTCACTCCATCTCGTCCTGGTTCCACCTGCCCCCCCCCAACCACGTGTGACTCATTTAAAAGACCACACGGTAGCCAGGCATTCAAAGCACTCTCTCGAACCATCAAAATCTATGTTTCCAGTATCCCTACCGCTGCTGCCTTCGGCTTACCCAGATGCCTTCCCCCTCTCCCCAAATACAGATGGCCCTTCTCTGATCGTGTTTCCTCCCCCATTGCTCAGTCACTCCCTGGCAAGTCTTGGCTCCATTGTTGCCTTGTCTCTAGAACCGGTCCCGCTTTCTTCACCGGATACTGGCCGGCATTCCCTGTGTCCCAGACTCTCACCTTCTGTGTCCCTATCACCATAGGATTGTTATGTTACCACATCACATGTGCACACACATATTTCCTATTTATCTGTCTACATAGCCGTCTATCAACACACCTACCCATACACACACACACACACACACACACACTCACTCACTCACATCATTTTTGCATATCGTTTTTTTCCCCTCTCCTCTGCTAAATTGTAAGTTTCTCGGGGTCAGGAAGTAGGTATAATTTATCTGTATTGCAGCTAAACTGGCCAGATAGTATCTGGCACATAGTAGGTATTTAATAAATACTTATTGAACAAATAAGTACTGAATTGAAGCCTTGAGTTTGAAAGCATGAAAATGCTCAAATACCTCCAGGCATTTAAAATCAATTCAATGTTAACAAAGATAGCAACTGTTTATCCTAGCAATGTTTGCAAGAGAGTGCTGAGGCCAACGAAAATATCATGCCCGCTGCCTAAGCCTCCTAGTGTGTGACAAAGGAAAGCAAGGCGCAGGGGAATCAGCTGGTGCGTTATAACCACATGGGATCACATATCTCAAAATTAATGAGTTTAGGGTCAGTGGGACATGCACTCTAGGACCAACGTCGGGTCTTTGGCATTCAGTGCTCTCTGAAGTCAGTGGCATAGGTAACCATTTGGGGGCTCTGGACATATAGGTCGGAGGGCAATCCCCTCACCCTCTGCTGGTTATAAATACGCTTTCTCCTGAATATTAAAATCACGGGACTTTCTCCACCCCTGGAGAGAGCAAAAAAGAGGCAGCTGACAGGCTGGTCCTGCATACGGAAGAGGTCTTTTGTACTTGCTACTCACACACCAGTTCACGGGGATTCTCACCAAGACACACTCCTTATACATTTGAGGGCCTGACTGGAATGGGCAAGAATGACAAACAGCTCCCAAATTCTCTAACACTCGGGAACCAACACCTTTAAAACAGTTACATCATCAGACAGGGAGGGACCCTAACTGGCTAGAGGCACCCAAATCTTTTGAGGACTATTGGAGAGTAGCTGTGGTACCTTCAAGAAACATCGGTGTTCAAAAGAAGCAATTGTTTCCTTTTTAGAAAAAGTCAGAAAATGTTAAGTTTAGCTAAGTATTTCTCCTGCAAAGATCACTTTGCATGTTCCATATCTAATCCTGCTCCCAGGGCCTGCCATCTGTTGGCTGGGGGGGTGGGGCCCCATAACATATTCCAGCCTCAGTGAGCCCAGAGAGGGGGTGTGGCTTAGAGGAAACAGCTTGCGCTCAGAGCCAGATGGCTTTCTGTCTCTGTGCCTTAGAGCTTCGTGGCTTTGGGGAAATCACCTACCCTCTCTGAGCCTAGTCGGCTTAAGAGCCAAACTGAAATAATAGTGCTTACTCTTATAGTACTACCGCTGGGGTTGTGGAGGAATGCTGCCGGCTGCACAGGTTGCTAGCCAGCCCCACATTTTACCAGCTGTTTGACCCCACACCTTCACCAAATCTCATTCATCCTCAGTTGTTTCATCTGGAAAACGGGGATGAGAATGGTCCCTTCCTCGTTGGTTTGAGGTAAGGATTAAATGAGATCGTGGGTATGAAGCACTGAGCACATAGCAAATGCTCGGGAAACGATAGCCATTTCTCTTCGAGAATGTGCATTTTGAGCAAGAGGTGCCCCCTGCGTGGATGCCGAGGGGAAAGGGAGGGCAGAGGACACTGGGAGGCCCTTACCATGTTGCTGCAGCGGCTGCCTTCAGGCAGAAGCAGTCGTGGGGGAGCACCAAGCTCCTGACCGACACGTCAGCCCCCAGGCATTCAGAAGAACCCCCGGCATCTCCCGAAGCCTGTCTTGTAGCGTCTGGGCGTCCACAGGGAAATCAGGAGCTGAGCACTGGCTCTGCAGCAAGGAGCTAACTGTTGAGTCCTTAGTCACCAAGAGAGTAAAAAGTCAGGCTGCCCCACCAGCTAATGCATGGGGCCTGCTGCCAGGTTCCCCTCGGGGTGCACCTCCCCAGTGCTAATTCCTTGGGGGTTCAGCCTGAAACCTGAACCTCTCCCAGAGGTGCCAACACAACAACAGCACTGTACCTGCAGCTTGGAGCCTCCAGGGCCTGGAGCCCGCAGAAACCCGCAGAGCACTCCTTACCTGTAGGGGAAGGCTCGAAGGGCGAGCACATCCTGATCCTGCTGGACTCTGGGGCTGCCTTTTGCTTCCCACCTAATCTTGCTGCAAATTCAGAAA
Source organism: Zalophus californianus (assembly GCF_009762305.2). Taxonomy (NCBI): domain Eukaryota; kingdom Metazoa; phylum Chordata; class Mammalia; order Carnivora; family Otariidae; genus Zalophus; species Zalophus californianus. The sequence goes on from NC_045597.1 coordinate 60,697,072, forward strand.
CTCACTTTGCTCCCTCTCCCACTCAATTCCCCCCGCAGAGAGGTTGGCATCTCATTCTCTATGACGCATTCTTTCCTAGCTTGGCTGAAGGGGGAGGCCAGGATTCCTGAAGCCCAGGAGGCTTTTGCGAAGTCGTTCATCCTTTCATTTGACAGATCAGTCAGTCACCTTCCTGTGTGATGTCACCATGGTGAGCACCTCCGGAGTACAGAGGCGGAGGTGTGGGCTGTGCTCCCAGGTGGCCAGCCACAGAGCCCTCTGCCCCCAGAGCACTCTTAGAACCCTGAACTTGACTTTCAGGGTGCCCCTGGGATCCTGTTGGAAGACTGCCTTGCAGATGAAATTGCCTTTTGAGAGGTCTTTTTAGTTCTTCTTTAATTAAACCTCCTTGGACGTGGTCCAAAGATGGCCTGCCTTGACCAGAACTTGGCTCTATGATGTTAGAATGTGAGACTCCCTGGTGCCTTAAAGCCTTGCTTTCCTCCCCATCCACACTCCATTCAGTCTCTGGTAACCTATCTCCTCAGGGTCTATTTCCTCAGTATTGTGATCAGAGGTGAGAAACCCAGTCCCCAACCATGTCCAATAAATGGTGCCTACAGCACCTCTAACAGACATGCCGGCTTTGGGGTAAAAACAAGAGTAAAAGTAAATACAATAAAGCTCAAGGGGTTGGGTAAGCCCTCGAGGTTGCATGGCTCTGCAGAGGTGTAGGACAGCCCCATGGATGTGACACATGGCCATGGCAGCATCTCGTGAACCTACGAAGCCAGGGATGGGGGCATGCCCCTGAAATGAATGCCCGGGGAATCTGGCAAGCGCTCCTTAAAGGACAAAGCATCTTTAGCTTTGTACCCCCAACACCCAACACATGCAATCAAATTCCAAATGATGTTGAAAGATTTCTCCCCTCCCAGTAGGCTCTCCTTCCCCACCCCCACTCAGATCCCTCTCCCGGCCTGCCCCCCCTCTTTCTGCATCCCCCTTAGAAAGCTCCCCTAGCCTCCCCACCCAGTAGGCTCCCTTGTCTGTCACCCCTCCTCCTATCTTCCTCACATCACCCCCTCCACAGAAAGACCTAATACTCTGACACACTGGTACTTATTTAAGACCCTTCTTCCTCCTTTCTGAAACGGAGACTGCTTATTCTCAAAAGCTGGCCTCTCGCTCTGCTATTCCTGCACGGAAGGAACATGTGTTCAGGAGGAGAAGAAAAGGCTCTGGACTAGGTGATTTCCATAATTATGCTTCCCAGGCCCCCACCACCATTCAGCTGACAGTCTTTTCTCCCCTGCCAAGTGGGCCTGCTCCGGCTCTCTCTGTTGCACCCCCGCCCCCCACAAGCCCTCAACCCAGCTTTTTCAAACACGCCAGCACTCTTACATCTCACAATAAGTAAATGGTTAAAAAAAAAAAAAAAAAAAAAAAAACCTCCATTTTCTTTCTCATGCAGCAGATGGCAGGTCTCAGGAACTTGGTGAAAATTAGGCTTTCTGATTTTCTAATAAATTTCAGTATCTCACACAAAAAGCACAAGCTCATTCTGATTCTGATGTTAAGTACCATATGGCATCTCATTCGTGGGCTGTGGCAGCCTCATCCTCAGGGTAACGAGGAAGGGGGGATCTTTCCTAGAACGAGATTGAGCTCGCCCGGACCAGTCGGATCCCCCCGTGAATACCAGGTGGTAAGAATACGGTATATGGCAGTGGGGCAATTATCTCTCTCTTACGGTATGTGTTCATTCTCACTGCCCATTTTCCTAATTACAACTGCCACCCAAAGGACTACTTTTTGTAAATACCCTGTAAACATTTGAAAAGACATAGGCAGTGTATGCATGGAGAAAAACGTCCCTGGACTTGGAAACTGTCTGGAAAATTGGCTGACGTTTTATGTTTCTCAATGCCATAGACAGCCTAGTGAGGAACTTCCCATATATGGAAATTCCCTTCTCTCTTCTACGACAAAAGGGCCCCGCTGCCCGGACTGTAACTGTTGTTCTGAGGGCCACTTTTCACTGCTACTTCTTTTGGTCTTCAGGGTGCAGTTGGGTGAGCCTTGACAAATGTCTCCACCTGGGGAGCTCACCAGCTCACATCCCAGTAAAGAGATAAACCGTCTCCATCATCGCAGAAAGCTCCCTCGTGCCTTCTCAATCAGCCCCTCTCCCCCAGTGACTCTTCTGATAATCTCGATAGATTAGTTTTGCTGGCTCTTAAACTTCAGAACTTCATATAAATTAAATCAAACAGCATGTTCTCTTCTGTATCTGGCCTCACTTTTAACCCGTGTTTGGTGCATTGAAGAAACTCATTTCCCAAATTGGACATATGTCTGGAAATACACACTCATTTATCCGTATTCTGTGATATGTAATGAGACCCTATAAGACACCTCTCATCTCCTGTGGTCTACAGACTTGGTCTCGTGTGTAATGAGAAACCTAAACTTTTCCTTTTGTACGTGACAAGTGGGCGGGGGAGGTGAGAAACCACAGGGAGGTTACTAGAGTCGATCCGTATAGTTTGAGGAAAGAAATGAGAGCAAGAGGGCAAGGAAAGAGTATTTCCTTGAGTATTGGGAAGAAGATTTTCTCTGATAAAATATAACCATTATCTGGTTTTTGTTTGTTGGTCTTTGCCTTTCTAGGACTGTAGCTGCCTTACTCTTGGTGAGCCCACGAGGAGGAAACTGAGATTAGCTAGTATTCACCTGGCTTGTTAAGAGGGACTGGGACATAGAAGAGAGAAACTGATGGGAATGCATCAGAGAGACGAAGAGAAAAGTCTCAGTATCAGCCCAAGGCACAGGGTGCTCTCAGAGAGGTGAGTTCTGCATAACTTTGCTCGCACCACGCATGCTGCGGGGTTGGTCTTGATTTCCGCCATGGAGGGACTAATACCTCATTGAAAGATGGCTTGAGGTAGAGATTGTTTGGCTGAGGATATAGCTGTGAAATGGAGCCAGATTTATTTCAGGCATGTGTTCATATTTGGAACTTCTGCATGCCGAAACAACAGGGCACTTAGCAAGGTTTAATCTTCAGGAAAAGCTTTCCAGAAGACAGGGTGGTTCCTTTTTGTCTTCCAGTTTTATTGAGAAATAATTGGCATCTTGGTTTAAGGTATACAGCATGATGGTATGATTTACGTATCATCTGAAAAATGGTTACCACAATAGGTTCCGCTAACATCCACTTCTCATAGAGATACAAGAAAAAGAAAGAAAAAAGGAAAACAATTTTCTTCTTGTGATAAGAACTCACAGAATATGCTTCCTTAACAACTTCCCTATATACCATACAGCAGTGTCAACTAGTCATCACTTTGTACATTACATTGCTGGTGCTTATATATCTCATAACCGGAATTTGTACCTTTTGACCACCTTCCTCCAATTTCACCTCCCGCCCCCCTCCACCTCTGGTTATCACAAGTTTGATCTCTTTTTCCATGAGTTCTTTTTTTTTTTTAAGGTTTTACATACATGTGAGATCATACAGTATTTTTCTTTCTTTGTCTGACTAATTTCACATAGCATAATGCCTACTGGGCCCATCCATGTTTTTGCAGATGGTAGGATTTCCTTGTTTTTAATGTCTGAATACTAGTCCACTGTGTGTGTGTGTGTGTGTGTGTGTGTGTGTGTGTGTGTGTCCGTCCGTACCACAGCTTCTTTTATCCCTTCATCCACTGATGGACACTTAGGTTGTTTCCATAACTTGCCTATTGTAAATAATGCTGCTATGAACATGGGGATGCAGCTATGTTTTCAAGTTAGTGTTTTCATATCTGTTGGATATATTCCCAAAAGTGGAATTGCGGGATGATTTGGTAGTTCGATTTTTACTTTTCTGAGCCTCCTCCATACTCCATACTGTTGTCTATAGCAGCTGTACCAATTTACCATCCCACCAACAGAGCGCAAGTGTTCCCACTCTCCATATCCATGCCAGCATTTATTACTTCTTGTCTTTTTGGTGATGGCCATTCTAACAGATGTGAGTTGATATTTCATTGTGGTTTTCCTTTGCATTTCCCTGTTCCTTAGTGATGCTCCGCATCTTTTCGTGTACCTGTTAGCCTTTTGTCTATTTTCTTTGGTAAAATATATATTCAGATCCTTTGCTGATTTTTTAATTGGATTGTTTTTTGGGGTTTTTTTGTTACTGAGTTGTATGAATTCCTTATATATTTTGGATATTAACCCTTTATCAGATGTATAATTTGCAAATATTTTTCCCATTCTACAGATTGTCTTTTCATTCGATTCATGGTTTCTTTTGCTATGTAGAAGTTTTTAGTTTGATGTAGTTCTGCGTGTTCATTTTTTATTTTGTTGCTTGTGCTTTAGGTGTCATATCTAAAAAAAAATCATTACCAAGACCCATATCAAGGAGCTTTATTCCTGTGTTTTCTTCTAGGAGGTTCATGTTTTCAGGTCTTACATTTAAGTCTTCAATCCATTTGAGTAAATTTTTGTGGGTGATGTAAGATGTGGATCCAATTTCATTCCTTTGCATGTGAATATCCAATTATCACAGCACCATTTATTGAAGAGACTGTCTTTGCTCCATTAAGTAGTCTTGGCTCTCTTGTCAAATATTAATTGACTATATATGATGGGGTTTATTTCCGGGCTCTCGATTCTGTTTCATTGGTCTATTTGTCTGTTTTGATGCCAATACGATGCTATTTTGATGACTATGGCTTTATAGTATAGCTTGATAGCAGGAAATGTGATGCTTCCTGTTTTGTTCTTCTTAGGAGTTCTTTGTCTATTTGTCATCTTTGGTGGTTCCATATAAATTTTACAAGTGCTTTTTCTCTTCTGTAAAAAATGCCGTTAGAGGACATCTGGGTGGCTCAAGTCAGTTAAGCGTCTACCTTCAGCTCAGATTACGATCCCAGGGTCCTGGGATCAAGTCCCACATTGGGCTCCTTGCTCAGCAGGGCGCCTGCTTCTCCGTCTCCCTCTGTTGCTCCCCCTGCTTGTGCTCTGTTCCCCCACCCCGCTGACAAATAAATAAATAAATAAAATCTTTTTTTAAAATGCCATTGGAATCTTGATAAGGACTTCATTGAATCTATAGATGGCTTTTGGTAGTATTGACATTTTAACAACATTAATTCTTCCAGTTCCTGAACAGAGGAAAACTTTCTATTTATTTTTGTCTTCCTAGATTTCTTTCATCAATGTCTTATAGTTTTCAGAGTAGAGATCTTTCATTTCCTCAGATTTATTCCTATGTATTTTATTATTTTTTGGTGCTGTTGTAAATGGAATCAATTTATTTCTTTTCAGAAAATTCATTGTTAGTGTATAGAAATGCTACTGATTTTTTTTAAATGGGTTTCTGTCTTTTTTTTTAAGATTATTTATTTATTTATTTGACAGAGAGGGACAGCGAGAGAGGGAACACAAGCAGGGGGAGTGGGAGAGGGGGAAGCAGGCTTCCTGCTGAGCAGGGAGCCCAATGCTGGGCTCGATCCCAGGACCCTGGGATCATGACCTGAGCCGAAGGCAGACGCTAAACGACTGAGCCACCCAGGAGCCCCTAAATGCTACTGATTTTTTAATGTTAGTTTTATATCCTCCAACTTTACTGAATTTCATTAAGTCAATCTAATAGTTTTTTGGTTGAGTCTTCAGAATTTTCTATATATAAAATATCTTCTGCAATAGATATAGTTTTACTTCTTCTTTTCCCATTCTAATAGCTTTTCTTTTTCCTTTTTGTGCTTTTCCAACACTTACTATTATTATTACTATTAGTATTATTTACTTACTTGTACCTGCCATTTCTTTTTCTTGCCTGATGGCTCTAGCTACGAACTTCCAGTACTATGTTGAATAAGAGTGGTGGGAGTGGGCATCCTTGTCTTGTTCCTAATCTTAAAGGAAAAGTTCAGCTTTTTACTATTGAGCATGACATTAGCGGTGGGCTTTCCTATATGGCCTTTGTTAGGTTGAGATATTTTCCTTCTGTACCTAATTTTTTAAGAGCATTTATCGTGAATGGATGTTGAATTTTGTCAAACGCTTTATGTCTGTTGAGATGATTATATAATTCTTTTCTTTCATTCTGTTAATGTGATATACCACATTGATTGATTTGTGTATGTTGAACCATCCTTACAATCCAGGAATCAATCCCACTGGATCATGGTGAATGATCCTTTTAATGTGCTGCTTAATTCAGTTTGCCAGTATTTTATTGAGGATTTTTTGCCTCTATATTTATCAGGCATATTGCCTGTGGTTTTCTTTTCTAGTAGTGTCCTTTTCTGGTTTTGGTATCAGGATGATGCTGGCCTCGTAAAATGAGTTTGTGTTCCCCCCTCTTCAATATTTTAAAAGAGTTTGAAAATGATTGCCATTAATTCTTCTGTAAATGTTTGGGAGAATTAACCAGTGAAGCCATCTGGTGCTGGGCTTTCCTCCATTAGGAGAATTTTTATTACTGATTTAATCTCCTTACTAGTAATTGGTCTATTCAGATTTCCTATTTCTTCCTTTCTTTCTATTCTAGTCCTTTCTTTCTTCAGTCTTAGTAAGTTGTATATTTCTAAGAATTTTTCCATTTCTTCTAGGTTGTCCAGTTTGTTAGCATATAGTTGTTCATGTAGCCTCTTATGATCCTTTGGCTTTCTTTTGGTATCGGTTGTAATGTCTCCTTTTTCATTTATAATATTGCTGATTTGAGCCCTTTCTTTTTTCCCCCAGTTAGTCTAGCTAGGGCTTTGTCAATTTTGTTTATCTTTTCAAAAAAACCAACTTATAATTTGTTTTATCTTTTCTATTTTTTCCGCATTCTCTATCTCATTTACTTCTACCCTCATCTGTATTATTTCCTTTTATCTGCTAACTTAAGGTTCAATTTGTTCTTCTTTTTCTAGTTCCTTAAGGCATAGAGTTATGTTGCTTACTTGAGATCTTTCTTGCTTCTTAATGTAGCTGTTTATTGCTATGAACTTCCTTCTCAATACTGCTTTTGCCGCATCCCACAAGTACACGCATGCTATGTTTCCATTTTCATTTGTCTTGGTTTATTTAAATGTTCATAATAAGTGCCTGTTGTACCCTTGTCATGCTAGCTGTGATAATAATAGCTCAGTTCTACCAAGCCTCACTATGTGCCTCACAAAACACTGTAGGATGAACTGCATGAAATTGCTGTTCTTGTGAGCCAAAGACTTGAACACCAGCAATTTCATTTCGTTCCAGTGAATATTATTTCATCCTTACCACAATCCTATAAAGTAGGTCCTATTATCATTAACTCCCTTTAAAGATGACAACATAGAGTTACAGAGAAGTTAAGTAGCTTCCTTGAGGCTCCAAAGCTAATGTAGGATCTGGTATTCAAACTCAGTCCCAAGTCTCTGTAGCCTCCAAGAAAAGAATACAAATGGTTGGTTATAACCCCTTTCTTTTTTTCTACAAGAAGCTGAGTCCTATCTCAAAATCAGGTGGTATCTTCAGAAAAATCTCTTTTTCCAAGAAAGTCAAACTGTGGCCTGTGGAGGCCCACTCTCTTTCATCTGCCACACTGGGGGATGACATTCTACTTTGGACCTTGACACCCTGGTGGATGACATTCTACTTTGGACCTGGAGCTGGTGCAGTGTTGTGAAAAAAACCCTGGAAAATGGGTTCTGAATGTAGAACTCTGGGTCTTTCTATTTCAAACCAGAGCCTTCCCCCTTAGAACTGAGGAAAACAGCACGAGCTGAAGCTTTTCCTTGTTGAACCCAGTTTACTTCCACCCTCCCTAGCAGTCCCATGCTTTCTGGCAATGGTATCTATGTCATTCTAAGAGGGCATGTTTCTTTCTCTTTCTGTTTGAATTTCAAGCCCTTCGGGGATATAGAAAGAGGACCAACAGAATTATTAGGCGTGAAGTGCCACCATGTGGCCAAATGACCACATACCAACAGCCCGCTGTGTACTTGCTCCACTGTAAGGGAAGCCATGGGATATGGCTTTGAATGTCCACAAATGCAGACACGTGGAAGAACACAGCTCAGCACACTGGACTCAGGTGTGAGTCCTCCCTCTGGGACTGGCTCCCTAGGTCTGGATTAATCATGAAAATGTCATTCGTCTTCCCTGAGTGGCAGTTCCCCTCAGTGTCATACAGAGCTATGATTTTCAGGGGTGGGAGTCCAGGGACTGCAAAATGAAGACACATTCGCCTTTCCAAATTACATATAGAAGCCAGGCCAAAGTGGAGCTGAGGGGTCAAATCAAACAATAGCTCTGACACTCCTATTAAAGCTCACTTAAGACCAAATTCAGCAAACTTCAAATCTACCCTAATCCATACTTCCATTTAATTTTGGGAAAAGCTGCAAATGAATCGGATGATCTGGGGGCCATATGTAGAGGAAGCATGACAATAAAGGACTGTCACATTGTAATCAACTGATCATACCTAATATATTGATATTTTTCATGAGCCCATAAAGTATTGGCTGCGGTATTTATTGTGTGCTTTCTGTGTGCCAGACACTATGCGGAGTGCTCTATGTGCATTGTTGTATTAGGGGCTCCTATACCCCATGAAGCAGCCATTTTACAATCAGGTAGCCATTTTATAATCAGGAAACTGAGGCTGAGAGCAGGTGAGTGTCACGCCCAAGGCCAGCCAGCCACTGAGTGGAACAGTGGAGACTCAAGCCAGACCTCTGATTCAAGAGCACATTTTTTTTTCCTTAAGATTTATTTATTTATTTATTTATTTGACAGAGAAAGAGAGCAAGAGAGGGAACACAAGCAGGGGGAGTGGGAAAGGGAGAAATGGGCTCCCCGCTGAGCAGGGAGCCCAATGCAGGACTCAGTCCCAGGACGCTGAGATCATGACTTGAGCTAAAAGCAGACACTTAACAACTGAGCCACCCAGGTGCCCCTCAAGAGCACATTCTTAACCTTATGTTGATTCAGTACTGTCTTCTTCCAAACAGTTATTTCAGGAGGCTGTACGACCTCTAATCATGTCTTACACATTTTAGGATTTCTCTTTTACAGCTATTTTAGAGTATGTGGCAGAATTTTTGACTCTTCTAAGTGATGGCGGCAAATCATTGTCTTTTAATATGGCCACAGTTAACAATTACTGTCTACCAGGCACTTTACCGGGTAGCCTTCATTTTTCCCTCACCATAACACTGCAAGTTAAGAACTGGTATTATCGTGCCCTATTCTCATTTGAGAAAAATGAGGCCCAGAGACCCTAAGTCACCCAGCCACATTTTCACCCCAGGGCTGCAGGGTCCACAGAGGGCCACCAGGTGAGAGCAGGGGGTTGCTCATTGGATGAGGCAGTGTGAGAGCCTGACCCCACCCAGCCCCACCCCCACCCTGGGAAAGGGGCCCCTAGCCACTGAGGCTGCCTGCTGGATCCTTGCCGCCCTGGTCCCTGGTCCGTAACATTCCACTGCCTCTCTGGAGCGCTTGAGTTTTAGAAACAGCCAGAAGGAATCTGGAGCTGGGTTTTGTAAGTAGGGTCAGTGAGCTCTCTGGACGTAGACAATACCATTTTGAATCAAAATCAAGACTGTTTTTCTTACTTGGCTTTGGTGCATGCCCTGCTGGCTCCACACCCTCCCCCTCCATTATCTGTGCTCTGTTCCCCCAAACTTGGAGCATTTTCTTTACCTCATTAAATGCTTTTCCTTGCACCACACATGCTCCTTCTCTCCCAAGCCTTTAAATGTTGGGGTACCCTGGCCTGCTCCTCCACCTCCCTGCCCTTTAGATTTCCACTTGATATCTTAGTGACTGAATCTCCTCATGACTTCAGATTCTGTCTCTGTGGTGGCAGCTCCCGGTTTTGTACCTCTAGATCCAGCCACCCCCCTGAGCTCTACACAGAGGTGTCTAATCTCCCACCTGGAAGTCCACAGAAAGCTCTGAATTAACATCTACAAAATAGAACTTTTGATTTCTCTCCCCAGTTCCCCTCCAGAAAAACTCTGCTGGCCAGCCCCTCTGTTAATCAACTTAATAAAGGGTACCTGTGGTCACTAGTGCCTCAAGCTAGACCCCTGTGTCTCTGTGTCTAGTTCCCGGCAAGCCTAAACACCTGTAAGTCCTGCTTCAGAGTCTCTCCCAACCCAGTCCTCCCATCCAGGCAGCCAGCAACGCCTCTTGTCTGGCCCACAGTAGAGTGACCCAGCTGGTGTACCAAGTTGTCCCTTTGAGCCCTTCAGTAAAACCCCCACCCAACAGCCACAGTCATCTTTCAAAAATTAAATCAGATTGTGCTACTCTTCTGTTCAGAACCCTCCAAGGACCACCCAGTACATTCCTTCCTGCATCCTCAAGGTCCCCGATGCCTCCCTGCCTGGGGCCTTTACGCGAGCTCTTTCCTTGGCCTGACCAGTCCTTCCCGTGGTCTCATTAACCCCTGCCTCGTGCAGGGCTCTGTTCAAGTATCACCACCTCTGCAGGGCTTTCTCTGACTAAAAATCTCACCTCCCTCCCATTCTCTATTTTACTTGACAGGATTTATCATTCCCCGACACGTTAGTACATTTGAATATACATGCAAGTAGTATATGATTGCTTACTGCCTGTACACTCCTTCCCACCAAATTTATATAAGCTCTGAAGGCAGGGATCTGGTCTTACTGTTCTACTCTCAGGGCCTGGAAGATTTCTGAGCACATGCAGGTGCTCAGTAATACCTTTGGAATAAATCAGTGATGTCTTTAAACTCCTTCCAATGCCATACCCCCTCCAGCACAGATCCTTTGCCTGCGACATTCCCTCAGCCTGAATCTCTCTCTGTGTAGCCCCCAGCCCTTTACATTTTGATGCCTCATATTCCCCTAAAGACCTCAGCTCACTGCCACTTCCATTCATTTAGGCAATCTGTAAATCATTCAGTCAAGATCAGTTGTTGGTGTAGGCACTGTTCTTAACACAGGGCATAGTGCGTGAACAGAATAGACTAAGCTACTGCCCTCATGGAGCTCACAATCTAATGGGGGCAAGCGTGCACAAGTGAATGTGTATGAGTGAGTATGTGCAAGTGTGTATATGTGTGCATGTATGTACAATCGTGTGTTAGATCACAGTAGACACAGTGCAGCCAGCTAATGCACAGTAGAGATTAAGAGCAGTGATGGTTGAGATAGGGTTGTCAAGAAGACCTTTCTGAGGAGGTGACATTTGAGTATCTGAGTATGACAAATGAAGCTATATGGGATCGAGAAAGCCCTTCCCAAGCCACCCTGCCCCAGCCAGCTCAGATGCCCCCCTTACAAGTTCCCCGTGGCACCACAGGCCTGCCTTCCAGAACTTACCACAATTCTGATTCATGTGTGCTGGTGTAACCCTTTGCTGAAGGTCTGCGTCTCCCCCCAGCCAAGAATTCCGTGAGAGACTCTGTTTATATTCTGTCCCCAGACACAGGCTGGGACATAGTAAATGCTCAATATTCTTTGTCAAATGACAAAAAAGTGGATAAACAAACATGGGCAATTTCCCCAAGAGAATGACCAGCAGGCTTTGACATGCTCTGTGGCCTGGGAGGTCAACCAAAATGGCTACATCAATTTATTTACAAAGTGTGTCTGCCCAACCTCTCCCATCACCAGCACCACACTCCTCCTGCCCCTTTCAAGGAGAACTGCCCTGACCCATGCTGTTGATGAGGAACTGGGGGGTCCAAGGCACTCATGTTTGACTGGAGGGAGGTGGGAGCAGATATCACCAGAGAATGCATGTGAACCACAGGGGACCATGGGCAAGAGCCACCACAGAAGTCAGATTGCGGGCCTGAGGGCCTCTCTTCCTGAGGCTGTGGGGAGCTTGGATTGGTTTAATCCCACAGCATTTCAGGGCCACTTCCGGGCTCACCCCCCCCCACCCCCCCCACCCCCGCCACACACACACAGCTATATTGCATCTTCTGAGGCTTCTGCTCTCCACTCTTCAGCTCAAGTTGGGATAACGCTTAATTCTTGAACCCTGTCTGATCAAGTCTCCTTGATTTCTGTCAATCTGGCGTTCCACGGCAGCTCAGTAGAAACCCTGCCCTTCAGTCAAGGGCATCCCCTTGCTGGCCAGTACCCTTTCTGTGACTTTCCTGATAACTGCCCTTGTGCATGAAATGACAGCCTTTAGCAATCCTCTGCCAGAGTCTAAAGCTGTCTTTCAAGAGAACCTCTGCCATGAAGTTCTCTGTAACACCTTGAGCTGAGTGCACTCTCGGCTTGTGTGGTGCTCCTCTTGCGGGTGGACTGAAATGCTCAATGAAGCAGTAAATGCCCAGCAATGTCTGATCCATGTTTTTTCTATCTTCCCCCCATTAGGTTGCCAATTACCTAAGGGCAGAAAGTGTGTCTTATATTATTTTGCTTGGTATACAGCAGTTGCTTACTAAGGACTTGATAGACTGATTGAAGGAAAACATCACTCTTGACCCTTAGCAATGTTTTTGTAGACTTGCTATCCATTCTTCATCCTTATAGGGTTGAAGTGCTGTGTTTTTCCACCTGGTAATTTTGTATAATCAGAAAGTCTTTTCAAAATAAGAAGCTGTCAGACAAAGAATTTCAGTTTCACAAAACTAGAGGGTGGCAACTGTAATAAAGAAATTGGGAAATGACACCTAAGGCAGAGTTCACAAGGGATATTGGGCAGTTAGAATCAAGCTTAAAAGGAAATTAGGCTGGTTACTAAGAAGGACGAGAACACCTTGTGATACCGTGTGTGGCGGGCTGAATTATGGTCTCCCCACGACGTCTGCATCCCAATCCCCAGAACCTGTGAGTGTTACCTTATGTGGCAAAAGGGATTCTGCAGATTTGATTCAGTTGAGGTTTCTGAGATGGCGAGATGATCCTGGGTCATCCAGGTGGGACCGACATAATCATAAAGGTCCATCCATATAAGGGGCAGGCAGAAGATCAGAGTGAGTAGCTGGAGACAGGAGGACAGAAGCAGAAGGCTGGGGTGACGTAAGGCGGGGCCCACAAGCCAGGTATGCAGCCAGGCTCTGGAAGCTGGAAAAGGCCAGGGGATGGATGCTCCCCTCAAAGCCTCCAGAAGAAATCAACCCTGCCCACACCTTGACTTATCCCAGTCAGACTGATTTTAGTTCTGACTTCTAGGCTATAAGAGAATAAATTTATGTTGTTTTAAGCCCCTAGAGTTGTGGGAATTGTTACAGCTCCAGGAAGAAACCAATTCACCATGAAAAGGCCATCAGTGATGAGGGGAATGTAGTCTCCTCTGGGCTCTGTCTGAGAGTGGGCCCAGAAAGTTCTGTCCTGGAAGCCATGTTCTCAGTTGCAGGGCTACCACCAAAGGGCTGGGGAGATGCCAGTCCAAGTAAACTCCCCATTGATCTTCCTTTGTGAAGAAGACACATTGTGGTGGGAGCTAGAAAGCAAGGTCTAAAGAACAAGCCCGATGCCAGGAACTCACATCCTCTCTTTGGACATTCAGTCTAAAGATAGGTATATTTCCATAAATCATAACCAAGACAATCCGGGGAAGCTACCACAGCGTGTCAAGGAGCAGCTGCTTGAATGACTGGTCAGTTCACGGTGAAAAGAATCAATCAAATGAGCTGATTTTACTGAACTGACTTTTATTGTCTCAAATTTTATTTATCTCAAGACCCCATCTCAGGATTCCCTAGACAAAGCCCGGATCCTGGGGTTTATCACCAATTTCAAATACCTAAAATCATCCCAAAGACAAGCCAACCTTCTATTTCTGAATCGTGGAATTTTTCAGGCAGTTTGTGTATAGTCTCATTAAAGACAAAAATATACAAAACGTGAAGCAAAAGAGAAAAGCACAGCTTCATGTCCCATAAGCAGTAAATGCTAAAAAAAAAAAAAAAAAAAGACTCCAAACATACTCTCTGTCCTGTTTATTTTTTTCTTATCTGTAAAAGCAAAATGTACACAGAGTCTTCACCACATAATGTCAGGGTCGAATCTATGATAAACTGTAGTTTGATAAGAAGCAGGGTAAAGAGACCTTCATCCTAAAATGATCCTCAGCAGTGAATTTTCATTTGTGGGGCTTCAAAACAAGGCCACATTTGGGGAAAAGAAAGGTCTGTGGCAATGTTAACTTGGTGTGCTTTAATGCAGTTTATAAAACAAATCTCCCAAACATTTATTTTTCAGTCAAGCTTCTGGCTAGAGCGGGTTTAGGATAAGCAACAAAATGAAAGAAATCTCCCAAACATTGACACTGGCACTCAAAAAGAAAATAATAATAAAGACAAGTATTAAAACATGTCCAGTAAATTTTCGTCTGAAATGTATTGATATAAGATTTCTAAGAATGCCACATAATTATTAGCGTATTTTTTTTTCTTCTCGTAGGAGTTATAAATACTTAGAATCAGATAGTTGGGTTCACATAGATAAAAAGTTCTTTATTAAAAAACTCAACAATAAGAATATCATTACCTGAGCCTGGCAGGAGAGCTCCGTTCTGTTCTCAGACTAGCCTTAGCCTGGAGTATTCTGGGCTTAATTTGGACTATTGGTTTGTCCTCGTTTGTCTCCCTCCCTTATCCCCAAGAGCACACTTGCATTCATGAGCATGCACCAACGGGTGACTTCTTTCTTTATAAGAGAATACCAGAAGAAATAGTAACAATGAACAAAATGCAATGTATTCTCCAAACCAGTGGCTCTCAAACTCAAGCAGGCAGAAATGCAAAAAGTATGTGAGAAATGCAATTTAAAAGGTAATTCTGATTCAGATAGTTACTAAACTCACAAATCCTTTCTACTCCAAAAGAACATAAGGATGCTGGTTTTCTTTTTATTTGGGGGAGGGGAGAGACACAGCCTGCCATAAACTGGTTGCAGGGGTGTCTGTAAGGACTTTTCTGGACAATAATTTGAAGAAAAGCACTGTTCATCTCCCGCCGTCCCCAGCCCACCACCTGTGGGAAGTGGAGCTGGGTTTGGGGGCTGGGAGAGGTAGTGAGGTCCCAAGGCAGAGCCCTGACACACTCCTTCCCAATGCCAGGGCACTGGCCCCATCTCCAGTGTCATCCAGCAGACGTTTCTAGAACAGCGTGAGAGTGCTAGTGCAGTAGGAGCTGCTTCCTGAACTGCATTCTGCACAAAGGAAGGCACCCTCTGCTTGTAACCAGAGTGTTTCTGAGCCCCATAGAGACAAGAGCTGCCTTTCTGACAACTTTGGCCCAGAGATCCAAGTGGCAGGGGCGGGGCGGGGGGGGCTCATTTCCTGTATTGAGCACAATGTTAGCAGCCACTTGGACAGATGCACAGAGAACTGAAACAGGCCCCAGGGGAGACCAGGTTAGTGAGCCCAGACACTCCCACTCAAGGCCTTGCATTCTTTCTGCTGAAAGACCAGCGAGGCCGTACCTACCTGCTAGCCTGCTGTGCCAGGCGAGCCAGGCTCCAGAGTCTCCTCAGGCAGGTGCTCTGGGAGGCTGCAGGTGTGTTTGGCACTAACTGGGCACCAGCAGGCAGCGCTGATGGGCTCATGGGCTTGACTCGGTTCCAATTTCCATTTTTAACCCTTCCGAACACCGTGTGCTGCGCTGAAAGCCGCCACCTTCTCAGGGACCCGGGCTGAGTCACGCTGACTGGCCCGGAGGGAGTCAGGGCACTGTTCGCTCCCAGAGTTTCTCTTGAAGCAGCCACTGCCCTTTGGGGTTCTCGGTCTCACGGAAGTCCTCCCCCCGAGACACCAAGGGGTCCAGCGCAAAGACCTCTGTGTCCCATTCCGTGTCTTCTCCTGAGAAGTTGAAGAGGATCTGTCTGGGGCTCCCCAGGCTGGAAAGGAGGAATGAGGCAGAGGGTTTAAGTGCGGCTTCGCTGGCTGCACAGGGAAGGGATGCTCTGATTCACTATTCCAGTGGGGACCCTCAGATGCTCCCCGATGCTGGGCCTTGCAGAGGCCAAAGCAGTGTCATCATGGGGGCTGGCCCCTGGGCTGGCCTTGAGCGGGAAGGATGGACGATGAGGGCTGGAGCCTGGTTTCAGTGTGTCCAGTATGTAGTCCATTATTATGGGAGGAAAAATGCTATTTAGAAAAGCTCCAAACCCATCAGAGTTGAATGGCTCTTGTACAAAGAAAAACAAGTGGCTGAGCCCAGATACACCCTTCTGTTGTGAAAGGGGAGGTCCCTACAGCGTGACCTGGGTTGCCCAGAGCAAGAGAGTACTTACTGCCCTGAATGAGTAGGCCACAGGAATTTGGGGGCTGACGATGGTAACTCATCTTGGCAGAGTTGGAGCTGGAGGGAGAAAGGCCGAAAAATGGTAGCAAGGTGGCCAGGAGGGGCCCAGCCAACAAGAAGTTCTCCATCTAAGTCAGGCCAATGCCTTTCCAAGGCGGGGGCATCTGCTTAGCTTGGTGTTGGTTCCCCCTCCTCAACCCCAAACGCTCATTAAAAATTCCTAGTACACAGGTTGTCAGTGGCAGGGTGAGGGGGTGGGGAAGCAATGAAAGAGGGGGGCACAAAGCATGCAGGCTACGAAGGCCAGAAGGAAGGGCGGGGCCGATCCAGATCCAAAGTGACAGTGAGGAGTGGTGACAGGGGTGAACCAGGCTGGAGTATAAGCTTAGACTTATACTCATACTTTTTTTTTCCAAAAGAAAAAACATTTTTAACAAAGATCTCCCTCCCCCAAAATACATAAGAATAATTTTTGGTATATAGGATGGGGACTCAAGGCACCTTAAGAACCACCCCAGGAGTCTGGAGGACACGAAAACATCTTGGTTGTACGACTTGGTCCAAGCACTTACTCTTTTTTGCAGGCTTTGGGCTTAAATTTCAAGGTGCTGAATGCCCCTTCCACAGCCTTGGGCAAGTAAATGGGGTGCCTCTCGAGTCTTCTCTGAGTGCCAATGGTCCTGCACTCCATGGTCCTTCGAGACTGGCCGTGTGTCCTGTGCACAGCGCGTGCAGCGATGTCCTCCGAGTGCCGGCGTGGCGCCCGCAGGATCCAGTTGGAGTGCAAGCTGTGCTCCCGGGAGCTGGTGGCCACTGGAAGAAAGAAGCAGGAGTCCCGGGAAAGGAGGACTCGCCGTCAGGGAGGAGCAGGAGAGGTGGTGTGGTGACTCGGGCTGAGAACCACAACAAATGCATAGATACCACAGCGGGTTCTTAGAAAGGATGGGAAAGGCAAGCAGGGGGCATGATCTGATCTGACCCTGCAGTTATGGCTAGGGACACAGCAGAATATTGATGTGTTCATTAAAAATAAGGACACAGATCTATGTGAACTGACTTGGAAAGATACCCATGATGTACTGCATATTGTGAAGCAAAAAGAGCAGATGACAAAATAGCAAAGAGATCCTATTTTTTGCATCCTCGGTGGATTTTGCTGTTCTTTTGCCCATGTCCTGGGTCCCTCAGGCCCGACTGTTGAGAAGAGGGCTGGCCTCTGTTAGGGACCTGCAGAGGGCTGCAGTCAGGGAGGAGGGCAAGCAGATGCCCCTCCAGGAAACAGTGAGCTTGGGGAACAGGAGTATCCTTCTGTCAAATTCCACCAAACCCAATGAGAACCTAAATTTCACAGATACAGGTGTTTTGAGGCCAGACCAGCTACAGACCACAAGGATTTAATCTTTTGAGCATTAAGTAAAACACTCAAGAATTATTTAGTATTGGTACCAAAAGCTGATCCCTCAGTAACAAGGGCCAGTAATCCCTGAATAAAATCGTCATCAATGATGCCAAGAAGGACAAGTCAAAGATGAAAGAAACTGATAGTCAAGTAATGGAATTTAAAAGTGGGCTGAATTCATGAAGTGGTCGAATTGCTTGCTTTCCACCAGGAGAGAGCCAGTGACACAGGTTGACAGAGAAAAGCATCAGCCCAGCCCTCAGCTCGCTCCCTCTCCAGGGACCCAGGCTGGCCTAGGCAGGCCCCCTGCTCCTCTCCTTCTCTGTGCATCATCCTCAGAGCACTGATCATGAGAGCCTCAGAGGGCCCTGTGGGCACAGGGGGGACAAAGCAGATGAAGGGTCAGTCAGGTCCAGCAGAGAGTGCCAAACTAGCTCAGGGAGCGTCAGAAGCCAAATTTTTAAATACGGTTTTTCTGTTCCTTTGTCTTCTTTAAAAAAAAAAAATGTAAAATACACATAACATAAAATTTACCATCTGAGTCATCTTTTAGTGCACAGTTCAGGAGTACAGAATATGTCCCCACTGGTGAGTGACGGCTCTCCAGGACTTCTTCATCTTGCAAGACTGAAATTCTGTCCTCACAGCCATATAGCACCAGACCCCCCTCTAATCCCTTTCTTTAGTGCTTTGCCTCAGCTTTGGCCAGTGGACAACAGGAAGGAGTTTTTGTCTGGATATGGCTGTGAATGTTGTCAGGTGGTAGCTGCAGGGACACCTAAAGCCAAGGGCCCCCGAGGAGAAGAGCAAGCCATGGGCAGGGCTCCGGAGTGTGGATGCGAGTTTCCCTTTACTCCAAGGTGGGGTTCCTGATAACTCATCAGACAGCCCACTCCAGAGACCGCCACCCACCCACCTCCTGCCCCCTGGCGGGGAGAGCACTCACCATCAAAGTCCACATCCTCATTTGGAGGCTCTGCCTCAGCAGCCTGGGGCCGCTTCTCTGTATCCAGCTCCGCAATGATGGAATCAAAGAAGGCCATGGCCTCGGCCACATCTGCGCTGAACTGGGAGCATTTCTTTGGGGTTGCTTTCTGCTAGAGGTGAAGGGCAGGAGAGGGATTTGCCTGAGCCAGCCTCAGAACACCCACACACAAGCAAGCCACCACCACCAAAAAGAACGCAGCACTGCTGAAACTAAATGCATGTGAAGTTATGAATTTGCAGAGTTTAAAAAGTAAATTTAAATAAGTGCCCTGGGGAAGGAGGGCGGATGCTCCGGACCCACAATTGCTGTAGGTCAATGGATTTCTAATTGTCTCAAGGAGAGACAAATAAATAATAAGATCTACGTTCTTAAGAGACTGTTTTGACCTTTAGGCAAAATACTTAGTCTTCCTTTGGCCTTTTTCCCTGCGGGTAAACACCCAGTGAGGTGATCCTACAGCTCCCTCGGTAGGCAGTGAGGGGCTCACGGCAGGAAATAAAGGACGGGCTAGACTAGAAATGCTCTGAAAGAGCTGTCAGGACCCAAAGTGGCCGAACTTGAGCTCAAGTCGTGGAATAAATTGAAGAAAAATTAGTATGATTGAAAAGTATAAGGCATAAGAAAATACGGAGTTAAAAAAAAAAAAAAAGTCTGCCGAGTGCCTAACCAGGTTCCAGGCTCTGTCCTGATCTATTCTTCTTCATAATCTCATTCCTCACCACCATCGTCACAACCTCCCACCAGTGGTCTCGGGGGGCTGAAGGGGAAGTTCAAGCACTGTGGTGGACCTCCATGGAGAACTCACAATGAAAGGCACAGAATCAATGTGTGTTGAAGAAGACACAAAGAAATGGGAAAGCGTTCCATGCTCATGGATTGGAAGAACAAATATTGTGAAGATGTCAGTGCTACCTAGAGCCATCTACACATTTAATGCAATCCCCATCAAAATACCATCCACTTTTTTCAAAGCAATGGAACAAATAATCCTAAAATTTGTATGGAACCAGAAAAGACACCATATAGCCAGAGGAATGTTGAAAAAGAAAAGCAAAGCTGGTGGCATCACAATTCTGGACTTCAAGCTCAATTACAAAGCTGTCATCATCAAGACAGTATGGCACTGGCACAAAAACAGACACATAGATCAATGGAACCGAATAGAGAGCCCAGAAATGGACCCTCAACTCTATGGTCAACTGATCTTCAACAAAGCAGGAAAGAATGTCCAATGAAAAAAGGACAATCTCTTCAACAAAAGGTGTTGGGAAAATTAGGCAGCCACATGCAGAAGAATGATACTGGACCATTTTCTTATGCCACACGCAAAAAGTAGACTCAAATTGGATGAAAGACCTAAATGTGAGACAGGAATCCATCAAAATCCTTGAGGAGAACACAGGCAGCAACCTCTTTGACCTCAGCCGCAGCAACTTCTTCCTAGAAACATCGCCAAAGGCAAGGGAAACAAGGGCAAAAATGAACTATTAGGACGTCATCAAGATAAAAAGCTTTTGCACAGCAAAAGAAACAGTCCACAAAACCAAAAGACAACACAGAATGGGAGAAGAGATTTGCAAATGACATATCAGATAAAGGGCTAGGGTCCAAAATCTATAAAGAACTTATCAAACTCAACACCCAAAGAACAAATAATCCAATCAAGAAATGGGCAGAAGACATGAACAGACATTTCTGCAAAGACATACAAATGGCCAACAGATACATGAAAAAGTGCTCAACATCACTCGGCATCAGGGACATACAAATCAAAACCTCAATGAGATACTACCTCACACCAGCCAGAATGGCTAAAATTAACAAATCAGGAAATGACATTTGTTGGCGAGGATGTGGAGAAAGGGGAACCCTCCTACACTGTTGGTGGGAATGCAAGCTGGTGCAGGCACTCTGGAAAACAGTAGGGAGGTTCCTCAAAAAGTTGAAAATAGAGCTACCCTACAATCCAGCAATTGCACTACTGGGTATTTACCCTAAAGATACAAATGTAGTGATCCGAAGGGGCACGTGCACCCCAATGTTTATAGCAGCAATGTCCACAATAGCCAAACTATGGAAAGAGCCTAGATGTCCATCAACAGATGAATGGATAAAGAAGATGTGGTGTATATATATACATACACACACACACACACACACACACACACACACACACACACACACACACACACACACACACACACTGGAATATTATGCAGCCATCAAAAGGAATGAAATCTTGCCATTTGCAACAATGTGGATGGAACTAGAGGGGTTTATGCTAAGTGAAATAAGTCAATCAGAAAAAGACAAGTATCATATGATCTCACTGATATGTGGAATTTGAGAAACAAGGCAGAGAATCATAGGGAAAGGGAGGGAAAAATGAAACAAGACAAAACCAGAGAGGGAGACGAACCATAAGAGACTTTTAATCTCAGGAAGCACACTGAGGGTTGCTGGAGTGGTGGGGGGTGGGAGGGATGGGGTGGCTGGGTGATGGACATTGGGGAGGGTGTGTGCTATGGCGAGCGCTGTGAATTGTGTAAAACTGATGAATCACAGACCTGTACCCCTGAAACAAATAATACGTTATATGTTAATAAAAAGAATCAATGTGTGAACACAAAAAAAGCTGTCTGAGGAATTTGGTAAATAAGAGAACTCAGGGAGGAAAAGAAGTGACAATATGCATTAACTTGGGCTGTTCTGACCCTGTGTAGAGTTATTTTATGTGAGCATTTTTATTTTATTTTTGTTTTATTTGAGTGTAGTTGACACACCATGTTACATTAGTTTCAGGTGTACAGTGTAGTGATTTGACAAGTTTATACATTATGCTGCGTTCACCCCAGTGTACCTTCCAGGTGTCCCATTACATCGCTATTTCTGTATCATTGACTGTATTCCTTATGCTGTGCTTTTTATTCCCATGACTTATTCATTCCATAATTGGAAGCCTGTATCTCCCACTCTCCTTCACCCATTTTGTCCATCTCCCCATCCCTCCCCTTTAGCAACCATCAGTTTGTTCTCCGTATTTATAGGTCTGTTTCTGCTTGTTGTTTATTCATTTGTTTTTGTTTCTTTTTTAGTTCCACTTAGGAGTGGAATCATACGGTATTTGTCTTTCTCAGTCGGACTTATTCCACTTAGCATAATACCTTCTAAGTCTATCATGTTGTCTCAAATGATACAATCTAGTCTTTTTTATGGCTGTGTAATATTCGTGTGTGTGTGTGTGTGTGTGTGTGCGTGCGTGTGTGGTATGTGCACGCACATCTTCCTTATCCATTTGTCTATTGATGGATACTTGGATTGCTTCCATAATTTGGTTATTGTCAATAATGCTGCAATAAACATCAGGGTGCATATATCTTTCCAAATTAGTGCTTTGTGTTCATCGGGTAAATACCCAGTTGTGGAATTATTGGGTCATATATAGTACCCCTATTTTTAACTTTTTGAGGAACCTCCATACTGTTTTCCACGGTGGCTGCGTTAATTTGCATTCCCACCAACAGTGCACAAGAGTTTCTTCTTCTTTACATCATGGCCAACACTTGCTGTTTCTTGTCTTCTTGATTCTAGCCATTCTGACGGGTGTGAGGTGATATCTCATTGTGGTTTTGATTTGCATTTCCCTAATGATGAGTGATGTTGAGTATCTTTTCATGTGTCTGTTGGCCATTGGTATATCTTCTTTGGATTGATTGGGTTTTTTGGTATTGAGTTGTATAAGTTCTTTAGACATTTTGGATATTAACCCTTTGTCAGATGTATCATTTGCAAATATCTTCTCCCATTCAGTAGGTTGCCTTTTCATTTTGTTGATGGTTTCCTTTGCTGTGCAAAAGCTTTTTATTTTGATGGCGTCCCAATAGTTTATTTTTACTTTTATTTCCTCTGCCTCAGGAGACATATCTAGAAAAATGCTGCTATAGCTGATGTCAAAGAAATTACTGCCTGTGCTTTCTTCTAGGATTTTTATGGTTTCAGATCTCACATTTAGGTCTTAAATCCATTTTGAGTTCATTTTTGTGTGTAGTGTTAAAAAGTGGTCCAGTTTCATTCGTGTGTGTGCATCCAGTTTTCCCAGCGCCATCTATCCAAGAGACTGTCTCTTCCCCATTGTGTATTCTTTTTTTTTTATTTTTTTATTGTTATGTTAATCACCATATATTACATCATTAGTTTTTGGTGCAGTGTTCCATGATTCATTGTTTGTTCACAACACCCAGTGCTCCATGCAGAACGTGCCCTCCTCAATACCCATCACCAGGCTAACCCATCCCCCTACCCCCCTCCCCTCTAGAACCCTCAGTTTGTTTTTCAGAGTCCATCATCTCTCATGGTTCGTCTCCCCCTCTGACATACTCCCCTTTTCTTCCTCTCCTGTTATCTTCTTCTTTTTCTTTTTTCTTAAAATATGTTGCGTTATTTGTTTCAGAAGTACAGATCTGTGATTCAACAGTCTTGCACAATTCACAGCGCTTACCGTAGCACATACCCTCCCCAATATCTATCACCCAGCCACCCCATCCCTCCCACCCCCAACCACTCCAGTAACACTCAGTTTCTTTCCTGAGATTAAGAATTCCTCATATCAGTGAGGTCATGTGATACATGTCTTTCTCTGATTGACTTATTTCACTCAGCATAACACCCTCCAGTTCCATCCACGTCGTTGCAAATGGCAAGATCTCATTCCTTTTGATGGCTGCATAATATTCCATTGTGTATATATACCACCTCTTCTTTATCCATTCATCTGTCGATGGGCATCTTGGCTCTTTCCACAGTTTGGCTATGGTGGACATTGCTGCTATAAACATTGGGGTACACATACCCCTTCGGGTCCCTACATTTGTATCTTTGTGGTAAATACCCAGTAGTGCAATTGCTGGATCGAACGGTAGCTCTAATTTCAACTGTTTGAGGAACCTCCATACTGTTTTCCAGAGGGGTTGCACCAGCTTGCATTCCCACCAACAGTGTAGGAGGGTTCCCCTTTCTCCACATCCCCGCCAACATCTGTCGTTCCCTGACTTGTTAATTTTAGCCATTCTGATGGGTGTGAGGTGGTATCTCATTGAGGTTTTGATTTGGATTTCCCTGATGCCGAGCGATGTTGAGCACTTTTTCATGTGCCTGTTGGCCATTTGGATGTCTTCTTTGGAGAAATGTCTGTTCATGTCTTCTGCCCATTTCTTGATTGGATTATTTGTTCTTTGGGTGTTGAGTTTGATAAGTTCTTTATAGATTTTGGATACTAGCCCTTTATCTGATATGTCATTTGCAAATATTTTCTCCCATTCTGTCGGTTGTCTTTTGGTTTTGTGGACTGTTTCTTTTGCTGTGCAGAAGCTTTTTATCTTGATGAAATCCCAATAGTTCATTTTTGCCCTGGCTTCCCGTGCCTTTGGCGATGTTTCTAGGAAGAAGTTGCTGCGGCTAAGGTCGAAAAGGTTGCTACCTGTGTTCTCCTTTAGGATTTGGATGGACTCCTGTCTCACATCTAGGTCTTTCAACCATTTGGAGTCTATTTTTGTGTGTGGTGTAAGGAAATGGTCCAGTTTCATTCTTCTGCATGTGGCTGTCCAATTTTCCCAACACCATTTGTTGAAGAGACTGTCTTTTTGCCATTGGACATTCTTTCCTGCTTTGTCAAAAATAAGTTGACCATAGAGTTGAGGGTCCATTTCTGGGCTCTCAATTCTGTTCCATTGATCTATGTGTCTGTTTTTGTGCCAGTACCATACTGTCTTGATGATGACAGCTTTGTAATAGAGCTGGAAGTTCGGAATTGTGATGCCGCCAGCTTTGCTTTTCTTTTTCAGTATTCCTCTGGCTATTCTGGGTCTCTTCTGGTTCCATACAAATTTTAGGATTATTTGTTCCATTTCTTTGAAAAAAGTGGATGGTATTTTGATGGGGATTGCATTGAATGTGTAGATTGCTCTAGGTAGCATTGACATCGTCACAATGTTGATTCTCCCAATCCATGAGCATGGAACGTTTTTCCATTTCTTTGTGTCTTCTTCGATTTCTTTCCTGAGTATTTTATAGTTTTCTGAGTACAGATCCTTTGCCTCTTTGGTTAGATTTATTCCTAGGTATCTAATGGTTTTGGGTGCAATTGTAAATGGGATCGACTCCTTGATTTGTCTCTCTTCTGTCTTGTTGTTGGTGTATAGGAATGCCACTGATTTCTGTGCATTGATTTTATATCCTGCTACTTTACTGAATTCCTGTATGAGTTCTAGCAGTTTTGGGGTGGAGTCTTTTGGGTTTTCCACATACAGTATCATATCATCTGCAAAGAGTGAGAGTTTGACTTCCTCTTTGCCGATTTGGATGCCTTTGATTTCTTTTTGTTGTCTGATTGCTGTGGCTAGGACTTCTAATACTATGTTGAATAGCAGTGGTGAGAGTGGACATCCCTGCCGCGTTCCTGACCTTAGGGGAAAAGCTCTCAGCCTTTCCCCATTGAGAATGATATTCGCTGTAGGTTTTTCATAGATGGCTTTTATGATATTGAGGTATGTACCCTCTATCCCTATACTCTGAAGAGTTTTGATCAAGAAAGGATGTTGTACTTTGTCAAATGCTTTTTCTGCATCTATTGAGAGGATCATATGATTCTTGTTCTTTCTTTTGTTAATGTATTGTATCACGTTGATTGATTTGCGGATGTTGAACCAGCCTTGCAGCCCAGGAATAAATCCCACTTGGTCGTGGTGAATAATCCTTTTAATGTACTGTTGGATCCTATTGGCTAGTATTTTAGTGAGAATTTTTGCATCCATGTTCATCAAGGATATTGGTCTGTAGTTCTCTTTTTTGATGGGGTCTTTGTCTGGTTTTGGGATCAAGGTAATGCTGGCCTCATAAAATGAGTTTGGAAGGTTCCCTTCCATTTCTATTTTTTGGAACAGTTTCAGGAGAATAGGTATTAATTCTTCTTGAAATGTCTGATAGAATTCCCCTGGGAAGCCATCTGGCCCTGGGCTTTTGTTTCTTGGAAGATTTTTGATGACTGTTTCAATTTCCTTAGTGGTTATAGGTCTGTTCAGGTTTTCTATTTCTTCCTGGTTCAATTTTGGTAGTTGATACATCTCTAGGAATGCACCCATTTCTTCCAGGTTATCTAATTTGCTGGCATAGAGTTGCTCATAATATGTTCTTATAATTGTTTGTATTTCTTTGGTGTTGCTTGTGATCTCTCCTCTTTCATTCATGATTTTGTTGATTTGGGTCATTTCTCTTTTCTTTTTGATCAGTCTGGCCAGGGGTTTATCAATCTTGTGAATTCTTTCAAAGAACCAGCTCCTAGTTTCGTTGATCTGTTCTACTGTTCTTTTGGTTTCTAGTTCATTGATTTCTGCTCTGATCGTTATGATTTCTCTTCTCCTGCTGGGTTTAGGCTTTCTTTGCTGTTCTTTCTCCAGCTCCTTTAGGTGTAGGGTTAGGTTGTGTATTTGAGACCTTTCTTGTTTCTTGAGAAAGGCTTGTATTGCTATATACTTTCCTCTCAGGACTGCCTTTGCTGTATCCCAAAGATTTTGGACAGTTGTGTTTTCATTTTCATTGGTTTCCATGAATTTTTTTAATTCTTCTTTAATTTCTTGGTTGACCCATTCATTCTTTAGTAGGATGCTCTTTAGCCTCCATGTATTTGAGTTCTTTCCGACTTTCCTCTTGTGGTTGAGTTCTAGTTTCAAAGCATTGTGGTCTGAAAATATGCAGGGAATGATCCCAATCTTTTGGTACCGATTGAGACCTGATTTGTGACCTAGGATGTGATCAATTCTGGAGAATGTTCCATGGGCACTAGAGAAGAATGTGTATTCCGTTGCTTTGGGATGGAATGTTCTGAATATGTCTGTGAAGTCCATTTGGTCCAGTGTGTCATTTAAAGTCTTTATTTCCTTGTTGATCTTTTGCTTAGATGATCTGTCCATTTCAGTCAGGGGGGTGTTAAAGTCCCCCACTATTATTGTATTGTTGTCAATGTTTTTCTTTGCTTTTGTTATTAAGTGCCTTATATAATTGGCTGCTCCCATGTTCGGGGCATAGATATTTACAATTGTTAGATCTTCTTGTTGGATAGACCCTTTAAGTAGGATATAGTGTCCTTCCTCATCTCTTATTACAGTCTTTGTTTTAAAATCTAGTTTGTCTGATATAAGGATTGCCACCCCAGCTTTCTTTTGGTGTCCATTAGCATGGTAAATGGTTTTCCACCCCCTCACTTTCAATCTGGGGGTGTCTTTGGGTGTAAAATGAGTCTCTTGCAGACAGCATATTGATGGGTCTTGTTTTTTAATCCAATCTGATAGCCTGTGTCTTTTGATTGGGGCATTTAGCCCATTTACATTCAGGGTAACTATTGAAAGGTATGAATTTAGTGCCATTGTATTACCTGTAAGGTGACTGTTAACTGTCTGTTGTCTGTGTTCGTTTCTGCTCTTTGCTGCTTTTAGGTTCTCTCTTTGCTTAGAGGACCCCTCTCAATATTTCTTGGAGGGCTGGTTTCGTGTTTGCAAATTCCTTTAGTTTTTGTTTGTTCTGGAAGCTTTTTATCTCTCCTTCTATTTTCAATGAGAGCCTAGCTGGATATAGTATTCTTGGCTGCATATTTTTCTCGTTTAGTGCTCTGAAGATATCTTGCCAGTCCTTTCTGGCCTGCCAGGTCTCTGTGGATAGGTCTGTTGCCAATCTAATGTTTCTACCATTGTAGGTTACATATCTCTTCTCCCGAGCTGCTTTCAGGATTTTCTCTTTGTCTCTGAGACTCGTAAGTTTTACTATTAGATGTCGGGGTGTTGACCTATTTTTACTGATTTTGAGAGGGGTTCTCTGTGCCTCCTGGATTTTAATGCCTGTTTCCTTCCTCACATTAGGGAAGTTCTCTGCTATTATTTGCTCCAATATACCTTCTGCCCCTCTCTCTCTCTCTTCTTCTTCTGGGATCCCAATTATTCTAATGTTGTTTCGTCTTATCGTATCACTTATCCCTCGAATTCTGCCCTCGTGATCCTGTAGTTGTTTCTCTCTCTTTTTCTCAGCCTCTTTATTTTCCATCATTTGGTCTTCTATATCGCTGATTCTCTCTTCTGCCTCATTTATCCTAGCATTTAGTGCCCCCATTTTTGATTGCACCTCATCAATAGCCTTTTTGATTTCGATTTGGTTAGATTTTAGTTCTTTTATTTCTCCAGAAAGGGTTTCTCTAATAACTTCCACGCTTTTTTCAAGCCCAGCTAGTATCTTTAAAGTCATGATTCTGAACTCTAGGTCCGACATCGTACTAATGTCCGTATTGAGTAGGTCCCTGGCTGACGGTACTACCTCTTGTTCTTTTTGCTGAGGTGATTTCTTTCGTCTTGTCATTTTGTCCAGAGGAGAATAGATGAATGAGAGAACAAAAGGCTAACAGGTTTACAACGTCCCCAGCAAATATACTGTATACAAATCAGAAAAGACCTGAAACCAGGGGAAAAGAAAGGGAAAGAAAGAAAAAAGAAAGAGAAAAAGAAAAAAAAAGAAAAAAAAGATAAAAACAAAAACAAAACAATTCAAAAAAGGCAGAATATGATCAAATATGATCAGGCTAGTGCATAGATCAGTGCCACACACTAGATTTTGGGCGTATTTTGGTCTGTTAGAAAAAAGTGCCTCCTAAAATTTTAAAGGAAGAAAGACATATATGTACAAAATAAGGGTTGATACAATGAAGGGATGGAAGATGACTGTAAAGATGAAAATTATAAAAGATTTTATAAAAGGACTTGGTAAGATAAGTTGTTTGAAAAAAGAAAGAAGATTTAAGGAAAAAAAAAAAAAGGGAGAGAATGTGATCAGGCAGGAGACTAGAACAAAGCCATACCCTAGTGGTTTAGGGTATATTTTGATCTGTTAGAAGAAACTGTACCTCAAAATTTTAAAGAGAGAACAACTTATATATATATGCCAAAAACAAGGATAACTACTATGAAGGGATAAAATATGACTCTAAAAATGAAAAAAAAATAAAAAATGTTTTTTTTTAAAAAAAGGGATTTATAAGATGTTGGTTGAAAAAGGGAAAAAGAAAAATAAAAAAAAGTCAACAAAAATTAACTTTGATGAAATAATGAATCATGGTAAAAAAAAAAAAAAAAGAAGAAGCCATGAATCTATGTGCAGTATTCCCCTAGCGCTGGAGTTCTCCTATTCTCCTTGATCGATCAACTTGGTCTTGGCTTGCTGGCTGTTTGTGCTGATCTTCTGGGGGAGGGGCCTGTTGCTGTGGTTTCCAAATGTCTTTGCCGGAGGCGGAATTGCCCCGCCCTTGTCGGTCCAGGCTAAGGAAGCTGCTCCAGTTTGCTCTCAGGAGCTTTTGTTCCCTGCAAGCTCTCGGTACAGCTTTGGAGGACCAGGGCGAAAATGGCGGCCTCCCAGTCTCTGCCCGGAGGAGCCGAGAACTCGGGGCCCCACTCCTCAGTGCGCCCCCAGAGAAAAGCAGTCACTCCCGTGTCCCCGGTCTCTGGCCGCACTCCGTGCTCACCCGGCCTGTGATCAAGCGCCGCTATCTCTGGCACCCGACCCCGCTCGGAGTCTCCAAACCCAGCAGATCCCTGCAGTGCGTTCCCGCACCGCTCCTCCCCGGGAAGGAAGGGGAGTCTCCCCGGATCTGCTGCTTGTTGGGTCCCTGCTGGGGGAGCCGTGCCCCGACTGGGCCGCAGATCACAGTTTGTGGCCACCCCGAGCTGAGAGCCCGCGACTCTGCTCCGTATCTGCAGCCGGTGTCCCTGCTCTGATACCTGGGAGCTCTGGCGCACGCAGGCACCCCCGGTCTCTCTGTGACCCCGAGGGTCCTGAGACCACACTGTCCCGGGAGGATTCCACCCCCCGCTTAGCCACTGCAGCGACGTCCCTCCGCCGAGCCAACTTCTAAAAGGTCCGATTTTGTGCTCCGCGGCTCTAGCACTTGCCAGAAGCGGCCGGCGGAGGCCCCTCCCCCGCCGTCTATCCTCCCGAATATCGCCTCGGATTCACTTCTCCGCACGTCCTACCTTCCAGTAAGTGGTCGCTTCTCTGTTCAGAGAGTTGTTGCTACTCTCCTCTTTGATCTCCTGTTGAGTTCGTAGGTGTTCAGAATGGTTTGATCCCTATTCAGCTGAATTCCTGAGACCAGACGAAATCTAGGTCTCCTACTCCTCCGCCATCTTGCTCCGCCCCCCCTCATTGTGTATTCTTGCCTCCTTTGTCTTAGACTAATTGACCTTACACCCATGGGTTTATTTCTGGAGCCTCTATTCTGTTCCACTGACCTGTGTGTTTGTTTTTGTACCATATGTGGGCATTTTTAAAGGGGGGGGGGTATTAAAAGTGAATATTAACGTACAGGCCAGGATGTTGGGAAATAAAATGATGACATCTGTATGCACATACAAGATCTTTGTGAAATGTACGCATTTCGTACTACTAGAAAACATTTTTAAATGGAGAGGGGTTTTTTTTTCCCTTTTATATTTGTAAGACACTTTCTTACAGAAAATTTTTAAGAAGCACAACATACACCTGAATCTTTTGTGTTAAAAGTGGAATACTATCCACATGTACTTATCCCTCCCCCTTCAAAGAGCCCACTAAAATGAAACCAGGAGGGCAGAGAGAAGAAAACCTAAGGACAAAGAGAGGAAGAGAGAGGCCATCAGTAAAAGAATTTCCAGAAGCTTCTGGCAGTTGAAAAGCAAATGAAGTGGGGGAGATGTGAAAGAGCAGAGGGACCAGACTTCTAGAACATCATGGGTTAGGGAGGCAACGAAAAGGGGTAAAATTTGACTCTTGAGAACCCAAAATGCACCAGACTCGGCAACATCGGGTACACCAAGCGCTGGGAGTGGGAAGCAGGACTGCAAGGGGACGGACTGGTTGGCAGTCTGTAGGAGCACAGCAGGCCAGGCCACCAGGCATCCTTCCTGCAGGCAGACGATAGGAGGGCCCACCTCTGAAGGCAGGTCACAATTCTTGTCCCTCCTGTGGTTTTTCTTAGTGGTCCCTCTGCCTTGAATGTCTCATCTGGCTGATTCCTACTCATCTATCAAGACGGGATGGGTCAGCTCATTCTCCAGTTAGACCACCCCTCTCCTAGACTGTTCTCTCCTCTAGGCTCCATGGTCTTCAGTCCCTAACCTAGTCCTCCTATGACACATATCATTTTAGAAATTTCTTTTGTGAAGCGAAAGAGAAACATAGAATGGAGAAAGCCACACAATCTGGACTGAACCCCAAAGGAAGGATAAATATTATTTAATAGGGATGCAAGGTCTGTAGGTCTTTGTATCTCAGAACCCATGGAAAGGGTGCCTCTGAGTCTCTGACTCAGCAACTTCCATCAGTGTTTGGTTTAAGGCAAGAGTCTCAGTCTCACATGTGGGCATCACATTCTTTTTCATGGGGTCACCCTACAAAATGATGTAAGCTGCTCATTCCTCAGTGTCTCCAGGAAGTAGACTTTGGCCAGCAGCTCAGAGCAGCCTGAATCTGTTGCTTTCATTTATTAAAGAATTTAGAAAAGAGTCAGCTTTGGTGTCTTAGCTACCAAAGGCTTAGAAACCACCGAGACCACAACCATTAGTTATGTTAACAGGAACCCTTGATGCTGGCTTCTCGTAAATCTCGTACATCCAGAAACTCCTCAAGTATTGTCCTTTGAGGATCATATTTACAAGTTAAAAAATAAATCATCGGCATATATATTACCACTTTAGCCCCTATACTTTCTGACCATCAAAACCGGTAGACAAAGACCCTTTCAGCTGCACACTTGTTGGTTATTCCAAATATTCAAATATATTGTTTGTTTCCAAAGCCTCAAGCTTTAGGATTTGAGACTCACGTCTCCCTCCCATACCTTGTCCTTTCTATGAGGCTGAGAAGCGATTGCCTTCAGGGGCACCCTGACACAGAAGCTCCTCCACCAGCACTGAAAGGTCTGCTCTTCCAGGTACTACTTCTGGGGTCTCTGCTGGCCCATCCAATACATTACCACTCTAACACTTGCTTCTGCTAAAAAGGCTTGTAGATCCTGCTGTGTCTGGAGAATGAGACATTGGTGATATTATCTGTGGCTGACCCACACATACCTGTGTGACCAAGTCTTATCCCGAAGGACAGCTTCCTCCACTTGCCCCAACTGCCTTTGTCAGTTCCCCCCAAACCCTTCATGGAATGAAGTCGGGGCACAGATAAATGCAAATGAATAAACAGTTGCTTTCCTTCCTTCCTCACCCCTGCCTTCCTTCCATGCAAATGAAAGCAGCATCCCTTGAATGAGTCTGAGAGCCTGGCCCAGGGGGCCAGTGACGGTATACCTCTCCCTCGTCCCTGTCAGGGTGGTTCCATAACAGGGGAGCCCAATTCCAGCTGGACATTGGCATCTCCTGAGATGCTCCTAAAGAATGTCTATCTATACCTGGCTCCGTCCCAGACCGTTGGTTCAGACAATCAAACGATTCGAATACACGGCACAGGCGAACCACTGCTCTCTGGGGGCCCCCGCATGGTGAAGGGAGCCGGCACACCCACAAATCCCCACCTCAGGGTCTGATTTAGGACAGAAATCTCAAGGGCCAGTCTTATTCCCTGGCTTTGCAAGGGCAGACAAGAATGTCTCTATCAAGACAAGGACACAAGGGACGAGACCCCAGGGGACAGAACACAGGTCACTGAAGAAATAGAACAAAACCCGGGGATTTCAGTGCCCAGGCTCACTGTGTTCTTGTGTACCTCCTGTTGCTCAGCACACACAGGGCCAAGCAAAGGGACTCCATCTGCCCATGCTCTGCTTCCTGTACCAACAGGGGGTGTAGAGCATCCCCCACAGGAGTGCACCCAACATCTACCTTACCCTCCCAGTCCCCAAACTTGACCTGGACCCCCTCCTGCAAACGCATTCCCTCAGCTTGCATCTTTGTTTGCTTCCCGGGTTTAGTGTTTAGCATTCACCTCTGCTAAGCTTCCTGGTGGGTTGGCGCCAAGGTCCTTGTTTATCTCTCCATTGTTTCCTTTTGAAAATATAAGCAAACGTGAATTTATATTTGTGTTTACCCACTTTCTTAAAAAACAAAATGTAGCCTACAAGATACAGCTGTACACATTGCTTTCTTCACTCAGTGTATCCTGAGGACTACTCCCAGCAGTAGACAAAGACCCTCCTCAGCCCTGGTAACCCTGCCTGGCTCTCCATTGTGCAGACCCACTGGCAGAACAAACCACGGTCCCCTCTTGTCAGATCTTTGGCTTCTTTGTAACTTTTTGCTATGAAAGCTAGTGCTTAACGCATATGCCATTTTGCATTTTGCCAACAATACCCTAGCTTGGGATAGGCTTCTAACTGTAAGTACTCCGCTCTCTATGTATCTGCTTGATGGAGAGAACGGGAAGCATCAAACCGTCTGGCAAGTCAGTCACACAAGATTTGGTTAACAGAGTTTCTGTTGCACTTTATAAAATATACGTTTACATGTCTCCAAATGAATGTTGTCGTGGCTTTTCTGAGTTCCAAGGCTAAGCTACATGTTTGGGTCTTTTCAAGTCCTGGTTTAAACCCAGGCTGATTCTAGCTTGCTGTTTTTTGTTTGTTTGTTTGTTTGTTTGTTTGTTTGTTTTACCTTCCCACAGTTTCCGGGGGCCTTTTCTGACTCCACTGCCACATTCTCTTGTGTCACTCCCGACCTTGACTTTTTTTTCTGGCCCAGAATTTTTTAACTACTTCTTTGGGCAGCCTTCCCATTGCACCTGCTCGGGCCCCAGTTCCACAGGGCTCATGTTCCTTCACCGTCGACCCCATAGCAGCCCTGGGGAGAAGGCACATGGGCTGAAAGCATCCGTATTGCACTGCCGACTCCATTCCAAGGTGCCTTTCACATGTAACCTTCAGTGGCCTTGGTTATCATTTTCCAAGCCTCACTGCCCCATCCCCCTCACACCAGGCCTGGGTCTCCAGTTACCTTTCCCTTTGCGTTTTCCCCACTGTAATTCTTTGGCAATGCTGTGGCAACTAACACTCACAGATAACACTCACTTATGATATATGCTCACCCCCAGTCCCTGCCTATATGAGACAGGTTGTGGGATATACACAACTCCCAACATTCTGATTGAAATTCTGCCTGTGTCTCTGCCAAGGAACCTCAACACACCAGTGATGCTGAGGACTACAGCTTGAGACAATGGGCTGTGTCAGGGCAAACAGACTACCATTCTACCTATGAATGCTGAGTACCTATTTCAATGTCTGGCATGGAGTGGTAATTATTCATTGACGAATGAATATATCCTATATACATGCCATTACCTAATGTTTATTTTCTCCAGTCAGCTTGCGTGTTGCTAATGTATCCTTTTGGATTTAACTTGGCAAATGTTAAGAACTCTGTACTGCTATTTTTATGGAGTACTGATAACACTCTGTTGAGCAAATAATACCTGGAAATATGAATGTCCATATATTGTGATAAAATTTCCGGGATCGGATGTGGAACTAGTTGGGATTCGAGAGACCATTTTCCCTTGGATCACTCAGCTGTGTGAAATTAAATGCAAAACAGCTCAAATTTATCCACAAGCAATTTAATATCACACACACACACACACACATACACACACACACAAAAGGGCTTTTGAGGACAAACCCTAAAAGCTCTAACACATCTTCTTTGCCTTCTGCCATCCTTGGAATGGATATTTAAGACCAAGTCCAAAGTGATATTTACCTTATCCCTTTTAAATTACAACACCTAAGAAAGTGTGTACCCATAATTGAGTGGGAGTTTGTGAAGAAAAAATGGGACTTTATGAAACAAGAACTGAAGCTCTGAGAAACAAGCAATTTGAAAAAAGATATAGTCATTAGAATTTAATTACATACATACATATACCCACATAAAAAATTTCAACAAAATTTAAATGAAATGGTACACTTGCCTGAACTGAAGAAAAAAATCAGTGAAGTAGATAAGAGAGCTGAGAAAATCAGTCCAAAGAGATAAAAAGAAGGAAGAAGTTTGTCACAAACTCTAGTATAACTCGACTTTGGCATTACCTATCATAACTAAACATTACAATCATTTTAGAAGCGTAGCCACATGTCTTCTCTCTTTGATCATAGATATTATAGATTCACAGGTTGATAGACTTGGTCTTTGTCCTCTCTGCTTTTTAACCTTAAGGCCACTATTTCTTTTGCCCACACCTGGTAGTTCCTCACCTTATACGTCATCTAAATGCTCATTCCACTTTAACAAAACACCGAGTGGAAAAAATTTGCTCACATTTATCAAACAGTTAGAAGCCTGATTAAATTCAATTGAATTCATATCCTTGAAGCATAGGATAAAACCTACACATGCAGTAAGTGAAACATCACAATCCAGAGAGAGAAGGGATGAATTTGTCAATAAATGGTGGGAAACTTTGCTACTTGGGGAAAATTCAAGTTGGATTCTCACTTCCCACTTCCTGTCAAAATACATTGCTGACAGATAAAAGAGTTGGGTTTTTAAAAATGGAACTATCAAAAAAGGAGGGAAAATGGCAAATACACAGCTGACCTTGAGACATAGAAGGCTTTCTAAGCAGGAAAACAATGGAAGAAATACCAAAGACAAAAATGGATATCTTTGACTACATAAAAATCAATTTATACACCAGAAAATGTCAAATAAAATTAAAACACACGTAATAACTTGGAGAAAATATCCTAGCACATGTGGCAGACAGTATGCTCATATTCTTAATATGAGTCCATGGAAATAAGAAATCTTTAATAGAGCCAGAAGAAAAATGCAGAAGACATGAATGGGCAATCAATTAAACAAGAAGTACACATTGGTTTGATAAGTTAAAGGGGTCATTCTTTGCTCAAGCAATAATCAGAGAAAAGTACATAAAATAATGCAATTTATTACATCAGTGAGCTTTCCAAATTAATGCAATACTAGGTGCTAATAAAATGCAATTTGAAGTGCTTTCTAACTCACTGTTGATGAAAGTGTAAATTATAAAATGTTTCTGGAAAGCAATATGTAGAAGAATCTTTAGAAATGAATGATCTTTAAACTTTGTCCCATTAGTCACACTTATAGGAATCACTAAAACATGCCTTATAGAGTAGTATGTATTTATTTGTAATTCTTCACAATTACTTAAAGAATGTGAGTTGCTACATTTTTGCCATTAAAACTTTAGTTTTCAAAGACTAGTTAATGAGGTGGGAAAAAAATCCATAAAATATAATATTAACTGAAAAGAGATTATAAAAAAGTACATGGTATAAACCAAATTTAGTAAATTCATACATACACATACATTAGGGTTGTCAAAATTAGCAAATAAAAGTGAGGACAGCAGTTAAGTTTCAATTTCACATAAACAATGAATAACTTTTTAGTATAAATATATACCAAATATTGCATGGACATAATTATACTAAAAAAAAAAACCCATCACTTATCTTAAATTCAAATTTAAATGCATCCTTTGTTTTAGCTAACAACCCTAATATACATATATGCAAATATTCAGGAAATAAATGATTGAAAGAGAATATATCTAAATATTTTATAGTGATTATCTCTAAATGGTAGGAGTCTAAGTTATTTTTATTTTATTTCTTATACTTCTCTGTGTTTTATAAATTTTATCTAATATAATTTTATCATCCAAAACTTTTTTTAAGTTTACCCAAAATGTCCTTTTGATGGTGAACTCTGATCCATTACACATTGGATATTTTAATTATTAGGATATGATTCTATATGAATATACTCAAAGTATATTCTACTCCACCAAAAATAAAGGATAATTTTCCACTCAGTGAAAACAACAGATCTACTACTCTTCTAGATCTTCCACCAAACTTTGTAAGTTTTCTTCTTAAACCTTCTCAACGGCACCTGGGTGGCTCAGTCAGTTAAGCGTCTGCCTTTGGCTCAGGTCCTGATCCCAGGGTCTTGGGGTGGAGTCCCCAGATCGGGCTCCCTGCTGAGTGGGGAGCCTGCTTCTCCCTCTCCCTCTGCTCCTCCCTCCCCACCCCCCACTTGTGCTCCCTCTCTCCCTCTATCTTGTAAAAATAAATAAATAAAATCTTTTTTAAAAAATGAACTTTGGGACTTCATCAAGATAAAAAGCTTCTGCACAGCAAAGGAAACAGTCAACAAAACAAAGAGGCAACCCACAGAATGGGAGAAGATTTTTGCAAATGACACTACAGACAAAGGGCTGATATCCAAGATCTATAAAATACTTCTCAAACTCAACACCCAAAAAACAAATAATCAAGTCAAAAAATGGGCAGAAGACATGAACAGACACTTCTCCAAAGACATACAAATGGTTAACAGACACATGAAAAAATTTTCAACATCACTAACCATCAAGGAAATACAAATCAAAACCACATTGAGATACCACCTTACACCAGTTAGAATGGCAAAAATGGACAGGGAAAGAAACAACAAATGTTGGAGAGGTTGTGGAGAAAGCGGAACCCTCTTACACTGTTGGTGGGAATGCAAGTTGGTACAGCCACTTTGGAAAACAGCGTGGAGGTTCCTCAAAAAATGAAAAATAGAGCTACCCTATGACCCAGCAATTGCACTCCTGGATATTTATCCCAGACACAGATGTAGTGAAAAGAAGGGCCATATGCACCCAATGTTCATAGCAGCAATGTCCACAATAGCCAAACTGTGGAAAGAGCCAAGATGCCCTTCAACAGACGAATGGATCAAGAAGATGTGGTCCATATATACAATGGAATATTACTCAGCCATCAGAAAGGATGAATACCCAACTTTTGCATCAACGTGGATGGGACTGGAGGAGATTACACTGAGTGAAATAAGTCAAGCGAGAAAGTCAATTATCATATGGTTTCACTTATTTGTGGCACATAAGGAATAGCATGGAGGACATTAGGAGAAGGAAGGGAAAAATGAAGGGGGGGAAATCGGAGGGAGAAACGAACCATGAGAGACTATGGACTCCGAGAAACAATCTGAGGGTTTTAGAGGGGAGGGGGGTGGGGGTGATGGGTATTAAAGAGGGCACGTATTGCATGGAGCATTGGGTGTTATACACAGACAATGAACCATGGAACACTACATCAAAAACTGATGATGTAATGTATGGTGACTAACATAACATTAAAAAAAAAGAAAAACCTTCTTAAATTACAGTTGGAGTTTCTCAGGTTATTGGTTTATTGAAAGTCTGCTATGTGCCTGGAGCCATGCAAGAGGTTGGAGATAGAAAGATAAATAAGACACAGTGCCCCCACTCAAAGAGCTCGTGGCCAGTAGCAGAACTAACAAATGAAAAGACAATTACAGTGCTGGGTGCTAAGTGCTGAGATGGGGGTCAGACACAAGGAGGGGAAGAAATCCACTGTCTTAGATTGTGGATGTGAGAAGTGGCTTCCTAGGGAAATGTTTTCTCTGCTGTTAAAAGACAAGAAGTTAGCCAGGTGAATGGGGTGTGGTAGAGAGGAAAAGCGGGGGACGAAGTATTATTTCTAGGCTGAGCAAACAGCATGTGCCTGGAAGATAGATTGGGGAATGTAATTACCCATCTTGTGGTCTGACTGAGAGGGGCTGCAGGAATTATATGCTTTGTTATCAATCATCATTATACAGTTTGTCATCTTGTGGAGAGCTGTGCCAAGCAAAACAGAATGTTCTTTGCAGCTCATATTGAATCAGTACTGCCTTTCAACCCTGCAAACCAGATATAGGCCAAGCGATAGAGACTCTCCCAGTAACTGATGCTCCAGAAAACCTGCATTTTAATATCACTGTGTTTGCACAAAGTCTCCCCAGCAGATCTGAAAAATAATTCCCAGAGATGTAAAAAGAGATCTAGAATCTGCCTTCTATCCCATATGAAATTATATATGCATATTATACATGAATGATTTCGAATCTTTTTAGATGAATTGGATTCAGATCCTCCTGCCATAGAGGAGAAAGAATCTTCTACTTGCTATTGACATGGTCTTATCTGATGAACCAGGATTGGATGGCCTTAATAGAAAATTGATTCTGAAAACAAACTATTGCCAGAATAAAACTACTTTAAATAAAAATCAATCACTTTTGGCAAACATTCTCCAGAATCCCATTGGTTCTTTTTTTTTAATTTTTTTATTGTTATGTTAATCACCATACATCATTAGTTTTTTGATGTAGTGTTCCATGATTCATTGTTTGTGCATAACACCCAGTGCTCCATGCAGAATGTGCCCTCTATAATACCCATCACCAGACTAACCCATCCCCCCACCCTCCTCCCCTCTAGAACCCTCAGTTTGTTTTTCAGAGTCCATCGTCTCTCACGGTTCATCTCCCCCTCTGACTTACTCCCCTTTATTCTTCCCCCCCCTGCTATCTTCTTCTTTTTCTTTTTCTTAACATATGTTGCATTATTTGTTTCAGAAGTACAGATCTCTGATTCATCAGTCTTGTACAATTCACAGCGCTCACCATAGCACATACCCTACCCAGTGTCTATCACCCAGCCACCCCATCCCTCCCACCCCCCACCACTCCAGCAACACTCAGTTTGTTTCCTGAGATTAAGAATTCCTCATATCAGTGAGATCATATGATACATGTCTTTCTCTGATTGACTTATTTCACTCAGCATAACACCCTCCAGTTCCATCCACGTTGTGGCAAAAGGCAAGATCTCATTCCTTTTGATGGCTGCATAATATCCCATTGTGTATATATACCACCTCTTCTTTATCCATTCATCTGTCGATGGACATCTAGGCTCTTTCCACAGTTTGGCTATTGTGGACATTGCTGCTATAAACATTGGGGTGCACATACCCCTTCGGATCCCTACATTTGTATCTTTGGGGTAAATACCCAGTAGTGCAATTGCTGGATTGTATGGTAGCTCTATTTTCAACTGTTTGAGGAACATCCATACTGTTTTCCAGAGTGGTTGCACCAGCTTGCATTCCCACCAACAGTGTAGGAGGGTTCCCCTTTCTCCACATCCCCGCCAACATCTGTCGTTTCCTGACTTGTTAATTTTAGCCATTCTGACGGGTGTGAGGTGGTATCTCATTGAGGTTTTGATTTGGATTTCCCTGATGCCGAGCGATGCTGAGCACTTTTTCATGTGTCTGTTGGCCATTTGGATGTCTTCTTTGGAAAAACGTCTGTTCATGTCTTCTGCCCATTTCTTGATTGGATTATTTGTTCTTTGGGTGTTGAGTTTGATAAGTTCTTTATAGATTTTGGATACTAGCCCTTTATCTGATACGTTATTGGCAAATATTTTCTCCCATTCTGTCGGTTGTCTTTTGGTTTTGTGGACTGTTTCTTTTGCTGTGCAGAAGCTTTTTATCTTGATGAAATCCCAATAGTTCATTTTTGCCCTTGCTTCCTTGCCTTTGGCGATGTTTCTAGGAAGAAGTTGCTGCGGCTGAGGTCAAAGAGGTTGCTGCCTGTGTTCTCCTTTAGGATTTTGATGGACTCCTTTCTCACGTCTAGGTCTTTCAACCATTTGGAGTCTATTTTTGTGTGTGGTGTAAGGAAATGGTCCAGTTTCATTCTTCTGCATGTGGCTGTCCAATTTTCCCAACACCATTTGTGGAAGAGACTGTCTTTTTTCCATTGGACATTCTTTCCTGCTTTGTCGAAGATTAGTTGACCATAGAGTTGAGAGTCCATTTCTGGACTCTCTATTCTGTTCCATTGATCTATGTGTCTGTTTTTGTGCCAGTACCATGCTGTCTTGATGATGACAGCTTTGTAATAGAGCTTGAAGTCCGGAATTGTGACGCCACCAGCTTTGCTTTTCTTTTTCAACATTCCTCTGGCTATTCGGGGTCTCTTCTGGTTCCATACAAATTTTAGGATTATTTGTTCCATTTCTTTGAAAAAGGTGGATGGTATTTTGATGGGGATTGAATTGAATGTGTAGATGGCTCTAGGTAGCATTGACATCTTCACAATGTTTGTTCTTCCAATCCATGAGCATGGAACGTTTTTCCATTTCTTCGTGTCTTCTTCAATTTCTTTCATGAGTATTTTATAGTTTTCTGAGTACAGATCCTTTGCCCCTTTGGTTAGATTTATTCCTAGGTATCTTACGGTTTTGGATGCAGTTGTAAATGGGATCGATTCCTTGATTTGTCTCTCTTCTGTCTTGTTGTTGGTGTATAGGAATGCCACTGATTTCTGTGCGTTGATTTTATATCCTGCTACTTCACTGAACTCCTGTATTACTTCTAGCAGTTTTGGGGTGGAGTGTTTTGGGTTTTCTACATACAGTATCATATCATCTGCAAAGAGTGAGGGTTTGACTTCTTCTTTGCCGATTTGGATGCCTTTGATTTCTTTTTGTTGTCTGATTGCTGTGGCTAGGACTTCTAAGACTATGTTGAATAGCAGTGGTGATAGTGAACATCCCTGCCGCGTTCCTGACCTTAGGGGAATGGCTCTCAGCTTTTCCCCATTGAGAATGATAGTTGCTGTAGGTTTTACATAGATGGCTTTTATGATATTGAGGTATGTACCCTCTATCCCTATACTCTGAAGAGTTTTGATCAAGAAAGGATGCTGTACTTTGTCAAATGCTTTTTCTGCATCTATTGAGAGGATCATATGATTCTTGTTCTTTCTTTTGTTAATGTATTGTATCACGTTGATTGATTTGCGGATGTTGAACCAGCCTTGCAGCCCAGGGATAAATCCCACTTGGTCATGGTGAATAATCCTTTTAATGTACTGTTGGATCTTATTGGCTAGTATTTTGGTGAGAATTTTTGCATCCGTGTTCATCAAGGATATTGGTCTGTAATTCTTTTTGATGGGGTCTTTGTCTGGTTTGGGGATCAAGGTAATGCTGGCCTCATAAAATGAGTTTGGAAGTTTTCCTTCCATTTCTATTTTTTGGAACAGTTTCAGGAGAATAGGTATTAATTCTTCTTTAAATGTCTAATAGAATGCCCCTGGGAAGCCATCTGGCCCTGGGCTCTTGTTTGTTGGGAGATTTTTGATGACTGCTTCAGTTTCCTCAGTGGTTATAGGTCTGTTCAGGTTTTCTATTTCTTCCTGGTTCAATTTTGGTAGTTGGTACATCTCTAGGAATGCACCCATTTCTTCCAGGTTATCTAATTTGCTGGCATAGAGTTGCTCATAGTATGTTCTTATAATTGTTTGTATTTCTTTAGTGTTGGTTGTGATCTCTCCTCTTTCATTCATGATTTCGTTGATTTGGGTCATTTCTCTTTTCTTTTTGATAAGTCTGGCCAGGGGTTTATCAATCTTGTGAATTCTTCCAAAGAACCAGCTCCTAGTTTCGTTGATCTGTTCTACTGTTCTTTTGGTTTCTAGTTCATTGATTTCTGCTCTGATCGTTATGATTTCTCTTCTCCTGCTGGGTTTAGGCTTTCTTTGCTGTTCTTTCTCCAGCTCCTTTAGGTGTAGGGTTAGGTTGTGTATTTGAGACCTTTCTTGTTTCTTGAGAAAGGCTTATATTGCTATATACTTTCTTCTCAGGACTGCCTTTGCTGTATCCCAAAGATTTTGAACAGTTGTGTTTTCATTTTCATTGGTTTCCATGAATTTTTTTAATTCTTCTTTAACTTCCTGGTGGACCCATTCATTCTTTAGTAGGATGCTCTTTAGCCTCCATGTATTTGAGTTCTTTCCGACTTTCCTCTTGTGATTGAGTTCTCGTTTCAAAGCATTGTGGTCTGAAAATATGCAGGGAATGATCCCAACCTTTTGGTACCGGTTGAGACCTGATTTGTGACCTAGGATGTGATCTAATCTGGAGAATGTTCCATGGGCACTAGAGAAGAATGTGTATTCTGTTGCTTTGGGATGGAATGAATGTGTCTGTGAAGTCCATTTGGTCCAGTGTGTCATTTAAAGTCTTTATTTCTTTGTTGATCTTTTGCTTAGATGATCTGTCCATTTCAGTCAGGGGGGTGTTAAAGTCCCCCACTATTATTGTATTGTTGTCAATGTGTTTCTTTGCTTGGTTATTAAGTGCCTTATAAAATTGGCTGCTCCCATGTTAGGGGCATAGATATTTACAATTGTTAGATCTTCTTGTTGCATAGACCCTTTAAGTAGGATATAGTGTCTTTCTTCATCTCTTATTACAGTCTTTGTTCTAAAATCTAATTTGTCTGATATAAGGATTGCCACCCCAGCTTTCTTTTGGTGTCCATTAGCATGGTAAATGGTCTTCCACCCCCTCCCTTTCAAACTGGGGGTGTCCTTGGGTCTAAAATGAGTCTCTTGCAGACAGCATATGGATGGGTCTTGTTTTTGAATCCAATCTGATAGCCTGTGTCTTTTGATTGGGGCATTTAGCCCATTTACATTCAGGGTAACTATTGAAAGGTATGAATTTAGTGCCATTGTATTACCTGTAGGTGACTGTTACTGTATATTGTCTGTGTTCCTTTCTGATCTATGCTGCTTTTAGGCTCTCTCTTTGCTTAGAGGACCCCTTTCAAGATTTCTTGGAGGGCTGGTTTCATGTTTGCAAATTCCTTTAGTTTTTGTTTGTCCTGGAAGCTTTTTATCTCTCC
The DNA here is from genome assembly GCF_009762305.2 of Zalophus californianus. Classification (NCBI taxonomy): domain Eukaryota; kingdom Metazoa; phylum Chordata; class Mammalia; order Carnivora; family Otariidae; genus Zalophus; species Zalophus californianus. Next base: position 60,740,279 of record NC_045597.1, read on the forward strand.
TTCTATTTTCAATGAGAGCCTAGTTGGATATAGTATTCTTGGCTGCATATTTTTCTCGTTTAGTGCTCTGAAGATCTCATGCCAGTCCTTTCTGGCCTGCCACGTCTCTGTGGATAGGTCTGTTGCCAATCTACTATTTCTACCATTGTAGGTTACATATCTCTTCTCCCGAGCTGCTTTCAGGATTTTCTCTTTGTCTCTCAGACTCGTAAGTTTTACTATTAGATGCCGGGGTGTTGACCTATTTTTATTGATTTTGAGAGGGGTTCTCTGTGCCTCCTGGATTTTGATGCCTGTTTCCTTCCTCACATTGGGGAAGTTCTCTGCTATTATTTGCTCCAATATACCTTCTGCCCCTCTCTCTCTTTCTTCTTTTTCTGGGATCCCAATTATTCTAATGTTGTTTCGTCTTATCGTACCGCTTATCTCTCGAATTCTGCCCTCGTGATCCTGTAGTTGTTTCTCTCTCTTTTTCTCAGCTGCTTTATTTTCCATCATTTGGTCTTCTATATCGCTGATTCTCTCTTCTGCCTCATTTATCCTAGCAGTTAGTGCCCCCGTTTTTTATTGCACCTCATTAATAGCTTTTTTGATTTCGACTTGGTTAGATTTTAGTTCTTTTATTTCTCCAGAAAGGGTTTCCCTAATAACTTCCACGCTTTTAAAGCCCAGCTAGTATCTTAAAAAGTCACGATTCTGAACTCTAGGTCCGACATTGTACTACTGTCAGTATTGAGTAGGTCCCTGGCTGACGGTACTACCTCTTGTTCTTTTTGCTGAGGTGATTTTTTTCGTCTTGTCATTTTGTCCAGAGGAGAATAGATGAGTAAGAGAACAAAATGCTAACAGGTTAAAAACGTCCCCAGCAAATATACTCTATAGAAATCAGAAAAGACCTGAAACCAGGGGAAAAGAAAGGGAAAGAAAGAAAAAAGAAAAAGAAAAGAAAAACACAAAAAGAAAAAGATAAAAACAAAAACAGAACAATACAAAAAAAAAAAAACCAGAATATGATCAAATATGATCAGGCTAGCGCATAGATCAGTGCCACACACTGGACTTTGGGTGTATTTTGGTCTGTTAGAAAAAAGTGCTTCCTAAAATTTTAAAGGAAGAAAGACACATATGTACAAAATAAGGGTTGATACAACGGAGGGATGGAAGATGACTGTAAAGATAAAAATTATAAAAGATTTTATAAAGGGAATTGATAAGATAAGAAGTTGTTTGAAAAAAGAAAGAAGATTTAAAAAAAAAAAAGAAAAAAAAGGGAGAGAACTGTGATCAGGCAGGAGACTAGAACCAAGCCATACACTAGTGATTTAGGGTATATTTTGATCTGTTAGAAGAAACTGTATCTTAAAATTTTAAAGAGAGAACAACTTATATATATATGCCAAAAATAAGGGTAACTACTATGAAGGGATAAAATATGACTCTAAAACTGAAAAATAAAAAATGTTTTTTTAAAAAAGGGATTGATACGATGTTGGTTGAAAAAGGGAAAAATAAAAAAAAAAACAGTTAAAAAATTAACTTTGAAAAACTAATGAATCATAGTAAAAAAAGGCCATGAATTCTATGTGCAGTATTCCCCTAGCGCTTGAGTTCTCCTGTTCTCCTTGATCAGTAAACTTGGTCTTGGCTGGCTGTTCGTGCTGATCTTCTGGGGGAGGGGGCCTGTTGCCGTGGTTCCCAAATGTCTTTGCTGGAGGCGGAATTGCCCCGCCCCTGAGAGTCCAGGCTAAGCAAGCTGCTCGGGTTTGTTCTCAGGAGCTTTTGTTCCCTGCAAGCTCTCGGTATAGCTTTGGAGGACCAGGGTGAAAATGGTGGCCTCCCAATCTCCACTCGGAGGAGCTGAGAACTCGGGGCCCCACTCCTCAGTGCGCCCCCAGAGAAAAGCTGTCACTCCCATCTCCCCGGTCTCCAGCTGCACTCCATGCTCACCCGGCCTGTGACCGAGCGTTTCTATCTCTGGCACCCGACCCCGTGTGGAGTCTCCAAACCCAGCAGATCCCTGCGGTGCGCTCCCGCGCCTTTCCTCCTGGGGGAGGAAGGGGAGTCTCCCCAGCTCTGCCGCTTGTTGGGTCCCTGCTGGAGGAGCAGTGGCCCGACTGGGCCGCGGATCACAGTTTATGGCAACCCCAAGCTGAGAGCCCGCGCCTCGGCTCCGTCTCTGCAGCTGGCCTCCCTGCTCTGATACCTGGGAGCTCTGCCACACTCAGGCACCCCCGGTCTTTCTGTGACCCCGAGGGTCCTGAAACCACACTGTCCCGCGAGGGTTCCACCCCCCACTTAGCCACTGGAGCGACGTCCCTCACAGCGGAGCCGACTTCTAAAAGTTCCGATTTTGTGCTCCGCGGCTCTAGCACTTGCCAGAAGCGGCCGACGGAGGCCCCCTCCCCTGCTGTCTATCCTCCCAAATATCGCCTTGGATTCACTTCTCCGCACATCCTACCTTCCAGAAAGTGGTCGCTTTTCTGTTCAGAGAGTTGTTGCTACTCTCTTCTTCGATCTCTTGTTGAGTTCGTAGGTGTTCAGAATGGTTTGATCCCTATTCAGCTGAATTCCTGAGACCAGACGAAATCCAGGTCTCCTACTCCTCCGCCATCTTGCTCCGCCCCCCACCCCCGTCTCCCATTGGTTCTTTTTAGACCATTGTAGCAGGTGAATTTCTTTAGCTGGCGTGGAGTAGGGCAGGGTGCAAGGATGAGGTGCATTTTGCAGCTAGTTCATCCAAGCAGACATATCAGGAATCCAAACTGCTCAGAATTAGATGACCCATAAGAGAATAAATAATGTTTTCTTCTGGCTGCGATGGGTGACCAGGATCCCTAGCTTCAGAAAATGTCCAGTTCAAACCATCTGAGCAATGTTCCATTGGGGCACTGCAACCAACCTATGCTAACGAGCACTCTGGTCAGTGAGCCTTATCGCAAACTCTTCCTCTTCACCAACCATCAAAACCCAAGCTGTTCAGCTGTACAGAAGGATGGAAGTTCTTACACGTGCAATCCATTAACATGGATGAGCCTGGGAAACATGCTGAGTGAAAGAAACCAGTCACAGAAGGACAAATTCTATATGATTCATCTACCTGAGGTTCCTAGAATAGGCAAATTCATAGAGACGGAAAGCATAATAGAGGTTACCAGGAGTGGGGGTAGCAGGAAAATGAGGAGTTACTGTTTCCTGGATAGAGACTTTCTGTTTGGGTTGATGAGATAGTTCTAGAAAGGAGAGTAGTGGGCTACACACCATTGTGAATGTGCTTCATGCCAGTGAATTGTACATTTAAAAATGGTTAAAGTGGTAAATTTTTTTAAAGTGTATCTTATTTAAAAAGACTTTTGTATTTTAAGAAATAATCAGACCTTTTATAAAAAAACATTCTCCTGATTCCTAAATGAAGTATTCTAGAGCCTCCCTGACCTCTTAATGGATTCATTTTCTAGTGTACTAATACATTTCATAAAGTGTTCTAAAAATATATTAACTAAGGCTTAATAGTCTTTTGGATGCAGTACTATGGGCTTATATAAACGATGGCTTGGAAAAATTCATGGAAGACTAGTGGGAAGAACTCTGGTTATTGTCTGACAATTAACAATTTGAAAGGTGTCCAGTGTTACACTTTTCTCTAAAAGAAATTTATATAAAATCATCCAAAGAGAAATATTTAATTTCTTAAGAATTCATTAACTGTGATACACTTCATTACCCATAAGCTGGGGACACTTAAAAAGCACTCATTGAACATGCTAAGAAGTGCCATGTTGAAAATGATAAATATTATGTTTATTTTACCACCAAAAAAAAAAAAAAGCTGAAATGGGTGATGAAATGTTCTAGAATTAGATAGTGGTGATAGGTTGCACAACTCTGAAGATACTAACCACTCAGTAATACACTTCAAAGGATGAATTTCATGGTATGTAAATTAAAGCTATTATTTAAAAATAAAAATCCAAGCTGAGGAAGCAGTCTTTATGAGGAGTAGAAAGAAAGAAGTCAAATATCCCAGAGCCCCTCCCAGCAGCTGGAAGAAATTACCTAAAGAACTAGGTGGGGGGGGCGGGGAACACAGGCTGAGGTCAGTCATATCCCAGACAAGACCCCAAAACAGATTGCAGAGGGAGCAATTTGCTTTCCAAGATGCTGAGATGAGGGGGTCAAATAGCAAGAAACACAACAGGATAGCTTTTTACTTTTCACAGACATTTTTCTCTCATAGGGTGCACCATATCTTCGGAGGCTTTTGACAAAGATCGTCGGGAGGGTGTGTGGTCCACCCATGCCTCTGGCATCTGAATTCTCTGCTGGGTCTGGAAGGGATGGACAGAAGTTACGTGCCCAGGTGCCATTGCCTGGACCCTCAAGAAGATGCAGTGCAGGCTTGTCACAGCAGGGGCTCTGAGAAGTCACCACCAGAAACGTGTGTGCTTGTTTATTGCCTTGCTTTCCCACAAGCAGGGACTTTGACTGGATTACCAGTACTAAGAACAGCTCCTGACACACACCCTGTTCCTGACAACAATATGTGTTGAGGAAGGGGAGGCAGAGAGGGAGGAATGGAGGGAGGGAGGATGGACAGACACATCTATTGATGAGTTGTTACTTAAATATTGTTGAGGACATTACTAGCCACATCACACATGGTTTCTGCATCAGGTCCCATGTGAGAAATTCTGGAACTTAAAGCTGGGAAAAAATCTCACTTCCACTGACCAAAGGGTATGGTTCTTCCTCTTAGACAGAATTTTAATATAGATCCAGCTCTCTTTTTATGGTAGCTTCTAAGAGGTACAGAGCTGAACCTGACACTCATCTGTAGCTGCTGAATTAGCTCTATGATCTGCATAGGCTTGATTTTCTGTTGATGTTTTATTCTCCCCCGATTGTCCAATATCTGCTGCTACTTTATTCTGCTGGTAGGTGGCTCATCTCAGATACTTTGTAGAATGAGTGAGGAAGAATGAAAACGTATTTCTGTTGAAATGGTTTGAAGATACAATCTGCCCCATTGTGAAGTTCGCATTGTAGCTGAGCCCACACTGTTTACCCAGCTTTCCTCCTAGTGTAAAAGTAGACAATACACACTCAGGGCTTCAGCGCTAGAGGGACCAAGAGTAAAAGTAGAGTCAGAGGTAGCCGTGTGCAGGGAAGGTGTTGAGATGGAGGGAAATTTGACTCATGGATTGTGGAGAGGAGAGAACTTGATGTGCGCCTTCAGGGCATGCTTTGGGTCCAGGTTTCTCCTGCACAAGGGAGCCCAGCCATGCACCCCCCATGAGAGAGCTTCACCCTCACACCGACTCCATGTGAGGCAGGAAGCGGGTACCTCCCTGATGACTCTCCCTGGCCCGGGGGTGCACGATAAAGCAGCCTGCTCCCCTCATCCTGCGGGGCGCACTCCCCCATCTGACAGATATGATACGTTTTCTGATTGAAAGGCATTGTGGCTCCATTGACAAGAGTCTGAGCTCTGGCACAGCGTGGACCTGGTTTAAATCCTGGCTCTCTCTTCATCGGGTGCACAGCCTTACATAAATCACTTCCTGTCTCGGAGACCCAGTTTTCTCCTCTGTAGAGTGGGGCTAGGACTCAGCATGTTTCTAGGATGATCGGAAGTCAGGACTAACCGGCGGTGGTGCCTGACTGTACCTGGGCCGTGGCAGGGGAGCAGGGGTGGGGTGTGTGGAGGAGACTGGTGATACGCCTCTTCGCTGGCAGGAACGCCCGAGGTGCCGAGGGCAGGGGGTTGGTGGCTTTGCCCCTATTGGTTCAGAAACTCTATGTTCCCGTACAGGACCCATTTCAAATATGGCCTCCTCCTGCCACTTGAATTTTGCAGTGTGTTGGAAATTCTAACACTAGAGCACCTAAACAATGAGTCCCAAACTATTGCTCATACCCGATGCTGACACAAAAGTCCTCAGAGGTGGGTTTTTGTTTTGATTTCAAAATGTTGCAAACCGTGTGTTTCATTCATTTTTGGAATGGCCTCCTATTTGGAGGGAGGAACGGATTGTCACAGAGCCTGGCCAGGACCTTCTCGGTGCAGGGGCCAGGAGGGGTTTCCTGCATCCACCCCAGGCTCGCCTTCCTTCTGGCCTGTCCTTACTCCCTCCTCCCACCGATCCACATGGGTACCTGTCCCGGCTCTCTTTTCTCCAGGGCGCTGGGGCACCAGACCATTTGGCACCCTGGTGTATCATGCCTTAGCCACTGTTAACATTTCATCAGGCCCTACTGGAATGCCCTACTAGAGTGTGAGAAAGTGTCAGTCTGGACCCTGGAGTGGCTTGTGAAATAAATTTAGTGTGTCATGACCAACATGCAAAACAACAACAGAAGAACAGTAGCGAGTGTTTTGAAAAAATATCAGAGTACCAGACAGAGAATAGGAGTAAGTGTATCTCATGAAATTTTTGTTTTGGTCGTATTGAATAAACTAGGTCAGTATCTAAAATATCTTTCTTTTTTTTTAATTTAAATTCAATTAGCTACAGTACATCATTAGTTTCAGATGTAGTGTTCAATAATTCATCAGTTGCATATAACATCTATTTCTCACGGAGAGTTTTAAACAGAACAGCCTGAAAGCCATTATCTTTCCAGAAAAGAGAGAGAGACAGGGGAGCGTAGGTTCTGTGGCCAGGCGAGGGGCTGGTATTCGTGGGCGGGGGAGAGAAGGCCTGCACAGGGCTATGGTGCCCAGAGAACATTGCTCAATCCCTACATAGAGACCAGCTCTTCCGTGATCTGTGCACAGAAGACCAGACTTTAAAGTTTATAAAGCTTTCGTAAGTGACCAAGAAGTAGTCATGGTTGTGCTCTGGGGATAGAAGAATGACAAAGATGCGGTTTCGGTGTGATCACGTGTACCAGAGTCCCTGCTGTGCACCAGAGGAGACACACAGGCAACATGCCATGGGAGGAGGGATAAATGCTACAATAGGGGTGTGTTTAGACTAATGGGAGAGAGGAGAAAAGGCTAATTCTATGGAGGGCTGTGCTCATTTCCTAGGGCTGCCATAACAAAGTCCCACCCCCTGGGCAGCTTGGAGCAACAGAAGCTTACTGTCTGAGTCTGGAGGCCAGAATTCTGAGGCCAAGATCTTGTCAGGGACATGTTCTCTTTGAAAGCATTAGGGGAGGATGTGTTCCAGGTCCCACCCAGTTTCTGGGGAGTCCTCAGCTTGTGGCAGCCAACTCCAGACCTCGCCTAGTGTTCCGTGTGTGTGTGTGTGTGTGCGTGTGTGTGTGTGTGTGTGTGTGTGTCTGTCCCAGTTTCCCCTTCGTATAGGGGCCCACCCTAATGCTAGCAATCAACCTAACTAATTTCATCTGTAATCAGCCTAGTTCCAAATAAGGTCACCTTTGGAGGTACTGGGGGTTAGGATTTAAACATATGATTTTGGGGAGACACAATTCAGCACACAACAAGGGGTCAGTGGAACGAATGGTGTTTGCCAAAACCTGAAGATCAGCAGGTGTTTTCTACCAATGCGGGAAAGGGATGACATTCCAGAAGAAAGGCACTCTCTGGTCCCCTGCCCCTCCCACGGACGGAGCAGGCCGCCACAGGCCACCTGGCCAGCCACAGAGATGGCACCCGCTGTGTCTCAGGCACATCCAGCATCCAACTCTTTCTTTTGGAGCCACGAAGGAGAGAGCTTGTCTGCCGGTGGCTAAGAAGCCTCCCGCACCTTCCATTTCAGAGTTAGTAAGCACTGGAAGACCTACTATGTGCCAAGTCCTATCACAGGCAGGATCTTGCTTTTCCCTCACAGGGTGTATTCTTATTTCTATTTCTATGCTACAGAAATCGAGGCCCAGAGAAGCCAACTCAAGCTGACAAAAGGGACACAACTGGTAAAGACACAACTAAAATTCAGTCTTGGCCTGACTGACTTCAAAGCCATTTTAAAACTTTTTTCCCAATTACATCATGGTGAGAGGCATCTCCGAGGAAATGCACACGTTGTGTCATTCCACAGGGCCAGAGTTGGGTGTTCTGTGCCTAAGCCCTCCCTATAATCTTCAGACAGCCGAACTAGGGAGCCCAGGGAGGAAGGAAGCTAGGCTTTATAAGAGAGAACTGCATTTTTTTTTTTCAGGAAAATGCAGTGCCTAAAGGGAAGCTAACCAGAGCAGAGAACCCCAGGATATTCAAGCGAGGAGGGAGTCCAGAACCTACTGCAGCCCCTTCTGTCATGGTAGGTGACCCGGAAGGAAGGGTGCTGGCTCACCAACCTACAGCTGTATGGTCACAGGGTCAGTTCTGGAACCCAAGAGTCGGTACTGGGACACTGACATACTTTTGGAGCTAAAGTGGTTATTTAAACCAATCCCACCTGGGATAAAATGCAGACAGTTGAAACCAGTCGGGGGAGGCCAAGCCCTAGAGATCTGATAGCCGGCCAGTTCAACGGTAATGGGGCCTCCACAGCCCATGGCACACTCTGCGGAAACAGGAGTGGGAGAGACAGGGCCACGGTCCGGGCATCAGGGAAACGATTAAAACAGCCTCAAACCTCAGGCATTTAAAAGAAAAAAAACTTTTTTTTGAGGAGTGAAGGAAGGAGTGCCCGAAGGAATTGGAGGTCCTGTCAGAACAGGTTTCTGAGCCTCAGCTTGCTCTTCCGTGCTTCGGGAATCTCTCCCAGCTCCCCCTGCGGCATTAATCGAATGCTCAGGGAAAGATAATGTGTACAAACACCGGGATAAGTAGAAAAAACGAGATAACTGCCCGTGACTTCTTGCACTAATTTCCTGCTTGGGCTGCCTGGGCTTGAAGCCTCCAGTGCCCAGCAAAGCTGTCAGGCAATCTCCTTGAAGTCACAGGCTCTCCCGAGGCTGCGCCCAATCTACAGATGGAGCACATCCTCCAGTTGTTCGGCTCCCGTGGAGCTAAGCACCTAGATATTGGAAAGCATCTAGTTCCCAGGAAGATTGCACTTCCCCCTGGGATTTTTAGAAGCCACACAAGCGTTATCTCATCCATCAAGCCGGTGGTAAGTGACAAATACACTGTGAACGCAGTGCGGCCTACCACCAAAGCCCCTGCCCTCCGCCCAGGCTGCTCTGTGCACACCACCCACCGCTCCTCCCCAGGGCCTCCTCCAGGAAGATCGGCAACAGGGGACTGCCACTCTGCCCCAGGCCGAGGAGAGGGTGGTGAGAGTCTCGAAGGAGGACGGAGCTGTGGCTCCGAAAGTGCAGACAAGTTAAGTGCGCGTGCGCGGGAAAAGGGGGCGAGCCAAGTTCCCACCCGGCACCTGAGGCTCTCGGAAGAATTCCCCTCCACACTGTATGCCTCAACAGCTCTTACCTTTCTGTCTTTGGAGGTGGACTGGCCAGGGGCCGTTTCCGCTCTCTTAGAGGACTTAGAAGAGGTAGAGGAGAGGCCGTGGGCGCGGCGGGGCTTCAGGCCATCGAGGCTGCTGAGGTATTTCTTCCGCAAGGCCAACAGCTCCTGCAAGTACTGCAGGCAGTCCTGGGTGCGCGAGTACATCCACGCCCGGTCCCCCTCCTGCTGCAGGTAGGACAGGCTGGTGTCCATGCTGCTGGGGCTTTTGTATTTCTTCAAGGACTCGCTGAATTTCTCTCCGTGGTCCCCGACCACGTACATGGAGCTGCTGCGGATCAGCCTCACGGCGGGGCTGGCTCTGTCAGAGTAGGGGCTCTCGGCCACGTCCACCTTCCTCTGAGGGCCGGAGTTAAAGATCGAGTGCAGCCTTCTGAACATAGTGCTCGATTCCTCCCTGGGGGTGCCTTCCAGCTGCCTGCACTGTGCCACTTGATCTAGCTGCGGGGAAAGGAGCCAGCACACAGGCCTCCTGCCATCTGCCTCCCAGGAGGCTTTGGATCTCTGGAATCCCCAAGCCGGTGGGCCGGGTCAGGCAGGCAGGCTGGGCAGCTCTCCTGGGGGGGAGACATTTACCTCCAATAACCACGATGCCATCAACCACCTGGACATATAAGGTGATGCACTGTGGGCTTACCTGCAAGAGACCTGGCTGCCCCTAAGCACCGTTGGATACCAATACCTTCGATGCTCTTCCACTGAAGGCCCCAGCTGGATGTGGAAAACATGACAGTGCTTTTCCTGCTTGACTATTTTCTCTCCTGTTCCTTTTCCATTTCTGGATGTGGTCTCACTCAGTTTGATTTGATCTTGGTGTGGATTTTTACGTTTCCACCTGGGCTGAGCTGGCTCTGGTCTGGAACACCTTGCATCCAAAATGAAATCCTACGTGGCAAAAACACCGTGAAGCCAAAACTCATGTGTTGCTTGAGGTAAAATCCAGTCCCCTGCGAGAGGCCAGGGTGGACACAGCCAGGGCGGTTGGCAGGAGGCTCTCAGATCTTCGATAAGCTGGGCGCTGAGCAGGCATGCCAGCGACCTGCAGGTGCTTCACCCTGCCGTAATGAGACCTCGCCACGGTTACCGGATAGCAGCCCGCTGTGGAGACAGGAGGATTCAGGTATCGGGACCAAGCTTTCTGCACAAAAGGCTTAGTGAGCAGAGGGTGGCCACAGAGATAGGGCAGACACATTCTTTAGCTGGAACACATTTTTCATTTAAATAGACTAGTCATAATCAGACACTAACTCTTTTTCCAAGAGCATCCTTTGAGTACACTAGGATCTCAGGGATGTCCCCTCTAGGATTTTTCTCAGGCTAATAGGACACATGGTTATTGCCTTCATTTCTCTACACAGCCTATTTCTTTCCCACACTTCACTCAGAGAGCTACAGCCTATAAATCTCTAGCACAGGCATTTGCTTAAGCTGGGATAGGTGTTAGAGGAAGTCCGTGAGGCCCCAGAAACTGTATGTGGGGTGTTACTGGCTGTGGGTACTGGCATGGTTTATTTTTGCTGGGTTTCTGTTTTGTTTGTTTTTTGAAAGAGAGAAAGTGTTAGTGGTTTTGTCAGATCTTCAAAGAGTTCTGATACAAAAAAAATGTTTTTAAATGTTTATATCCTGCTTCAGAACAAGAACTTTGCCCTCTGAAATGTAGCTAACGAAGGGCATTATGAGTACATTTGCATTGAGCACATGCTCTGCGTGTGGCATTCCAGACGCCTCCTTGAGAGGGCCTTGAATGTGCAGCAGCGTTCAACACTCTCGCTTAGCAGAGTTTTTCAGGGCTGAGGAAGTGTTTCCACACACATTCACTTATTGAACCATCGTGGCTTCCTTGGGGGAGAAGTGTCCTTTCCATTATCATTATTGGTCCTCAATTCACAGATGAAGAAGGTGAGCCTGGAGCAGTTAGGAGACTTACTGAGGTCTAAATCAGTGAGTGAGAACCTTGTCCTCAGACCCAGCCGTCCAGCTTCAAGCCTGGCATGCTGGCCCTGCTGCCCCCCTCATTGCCATGGACCCATGACGTCACACACTCTAAGGTCTGTGGGGCGGGGGGGGGGGGGGGGTTCTATATCCTGCCCATTACTCTGGCTTCACACAGGCACAATATCGAAGCACTCAGGATAGATGAGTGCTCACAGAATGTCTTCCTAGAGGAATCCAGGGACTGTGACCTTTCACAGTGGACTTGTGATGATATAATTCTACATGGATTTAGAAAAAGGTTAGCTAAAAAATGAAGTCTAATCTATATCATATCCAGAATGTCCCAAGAACCTAACCTGTTGATCACAAAGAGAATGAAAAATATCTTCCTCTGTATTTTTCTCCTCTCTACTCCTGCTTCCCTGCTGGATTCTTCTGAGGGCCAGACTTACGAAGAAAACTGATAGAAAATTCCAGTGACATCACTAGCAGAGCATTCCATGAATACTAAGAAACAGGACATTGGCAGTAGGCATAGCCCAGCTAGGTGACTCTCACCTCCTGTATCAGAGCAGTCTCAAAGCCACCCCTCTCTCCAGAGCTCCTGCTGAGGGAGTCGAAGGGAGAGAATACTTTCTCCCTACAAAAATACTTGTCATCTCTGTTTGGGAAAGTTCATCTCAAATAACAACAGCCTTTATACCTGATTTAGATTTTCTCATGGCCTCACCAGAAGAAATGGGTATGAAATCACCCTGTGGTCTTAAAAAGGATATTTCAAGGACACTACAAATGCCCATCAAATCCCAAATCAGGCACCCCAGGTTTGACTCTTCCCTTGCATGGTGGAGAATGCCAGGCAAACACCTAGGTGGGGAAGGGAGATGGGCCTGCGTCCTTGCCCCCAGCCCAGCCCCTCCACACCAGCCCCGCTGTGGATGGGAAGGAGCCAGCTGGTCCTGGAGCTGAGTTCCCCACTCAGCACAGGCCAGACGTGCTCTTGGTGTAGATATCGAGAGCCTTGAGGCTTAACCAGAGCCCCAGAGAATTGGCATAAGGTGACTTGGTGGATCAAATCTTGCTTTATTCTAGAATTTCTCAAACTCCAAGAGCAGAATCCCAGGGTAGCAGCAGAGGGGTCCAGAGGGGTCCAGAGGGGTCCAGAGGGCTTGTTCCACAGCAATGCCAATGCCAGGCAGTGGTAGCTACGGGCAGGAGGCATGGAGGAGGGTGTCGGAACTTCTGTCTGCTCCTACGCCAGCCTTGTGTGCTGGAAGTGCTGCCCTGCTCACGGCCCACCGGGGTGGGTCTCAGGCAAAGTCGGGGTGGTTCACAGGTCTGCCCCCTACCAGCTTAGCAAAGCCATTTAAACTCTGAGCTTTGGTGTTCTCATCTGCAAAAGTAGATATTACCTATTTCATAGAGTTGTTATAATGATTAAACGTGGCAACAGAGAGGAAGCACTTAACATGTCACATTTGCTCCGTCAAAAGTGTCAATTAGGGCGCCTGGGTGGCTCAGTTGGTTAAGCGACTGCCTTCGGCTCAGGTCATGATCCTGGAGTCCCGGGATCGAGTCCCGCATCGGGCTCCCTGCTCGGCGGGGAGTCTGCTTCTCCCTCTGACCCTCTTCCTTCTCGTGCTTTCTATCTCTCATTCTCTCTCTCAAATAAATAAATAAAACCTTTAAAAAAAAATAATTAAAAAAAAATTTTAAAAAGTGTCAATTAATATAAAATGATGTAATTAATATAAAAGTATTATTACTACTACAACTATTTTGCAGCTCCCAGCCACACACCTGCTGAACTGTTGTTCCAGGTAAATAGTCTGCATCCAGGCCTCTCATCCTTCCATGTGTGTAAATATCACAGGCTGAGGCCAGCAGCCCCAGTAACGGTCAGCACAGAAATCACTAGTTGAGCCCACTGTCCTGGACAATGCTGTGTTTCCCTAGGATGCTAGCTCTCTGGAGCAGCCCACTGCCTTGCGAGCACATGGCCAGGCATTCTGTCCCTTCCAGCATGAAGCCAGGTGAGCACCTAACTACTTCCCTCGCCTATGGCTGGGCGTGTTGACCATTACTGTGCTATAACCTGGATGGTCTCAGGGAACACGCATCTTGAGGTCACTACTTCTCCACTCCCACCAGGCTGCGACTGCGCTTCCCATAGAGTCCTGAGTCAAAGCTGACGATCTGTACACTCGTCCTGTGTCTAGCATCTGGTTGGCTGTGTCCCCAACATGCAAGAGACCCTGAGTCAGCACTTCCCAGAAGGCAGGTAAATAAAGAGGAGGAATGAAGGAGGGAATGCAGAGGAAGAGGGGGAAGCAGAGAAAAGGAAGAGATCAAATCGTCCATGCTGAATATTTAATGAAGGGTAAGATTACAACGTTTGACAACGCAGATCCCATGTTACGTTGGTCCATTTGCACAGCGCATTAGAACATTTCGCTTTCTGGTTATGCTATGAATGGAGAGGAAAAGCGTTTCCCCTGGAGACAAGCTCCCGTGGCTCAGACGCAGTGCCCTGTACCTTTGGACCTCTGTCCGGTGCAGCACAGTCCATCTGGAAGCACAGTAACTCCTTCCCCCCTGTGCTTGGCCCTCTGCATGTGGAGACTGAAAATGGAGTGACAGATGGCTTTGCGGTGCCTTTGTGCTTTAACATGCTTGGAAATCCCTTAAAAATGTGCCAGGAAGCAAACATCAGATCCTCTGAGGTTCACAAGACTAAAAAAGGTCCTGGCACCTGAATACACAGAGGGTTGGTGACTGCACTTGTAGACGCCCCTGGAAGGCACAACCCCAGTTTGGGAACTGCTGCCAATTGGAAGGCAGGATGGGAGGTAGGCTAATTCAGTGGGGCCAAGATCAGAGACACGTAGTGAGAGACTGGGCTGGAGAAAGTTGGGGGGTGGGGGTGGCATCAGGCAGTTACAGGAAGCTTGGACTGGTTCTTTGAAAGAATTAATAAGATCGATAAACCCCTGGCCAGACTTATCAAAAAGAAAAGAGAAACGACCCAAATAAATAAAATCATGAATGAAAGAGAAATCACGACCAACACCAAAGAAATACAAATAATTTTAAGAACATATTATGAACAACTATATGCCAACAAATTAGGCAATCTGGAAGAAATGGATGCATTCCTAGAAACAAATAAACTACGAAAACTGAAATAGGAAGGAATAGAAAACCTGAACAGACCCATAACCAGCAAGGAAACCGAAGCAATAATAAAAAATATCCCAACAAACAAGGGCCCAGGGCCAGATAGCTTCCCAGGGGAATTCTACCCAACATTTAAAGAAAAATTAATACCTATTCTTCTGAAGTCGTTTCAAAAAATAGAAATGGAAGGAAAACTTCCAAACTCGTTCTATGAGGCCAGCGTTACTTTGATCCCTAAACCGGACAAAGACCCCACCAAAAAGGAGAATTACAGACCAATATCCCTGATGAACATGGATGCAAAAATTCTCACCAAGAATCTCGCCAATAGGATCCAACAGTACATTAAAAGAATTATTCACCATGACCAAGTGGGATTTATTCCTGGGCTGCAAGGGTGGGTCAATATTCACAAATCAATCAACATTAACAAAAGAAAGGACAAGAACCATATGATCCTCTCAACTGATGCAGAAAAAGCATTTGACAAAATACCGCATCCTTTCTTGATTAAAACTCTCCACAGCGTAGGGATAGAGAGAACATACCTCAGTATCGTAAAAGCCAGCCATGAAAAACCCACAGCGAATATCATTCTCAAGGGGGAAAAACTGAGAGCTTTCCCCCTAAGATCAGGAACATGGCAGGGATGTCCACTCTCCCCACTGTTGGTCAACATAGTACTAGAAGTCCTAGCCTCAGCAATCAGACAATAAAAAGAAATAAAAGGCATCTGAATCAGCAAAGAAGAAGTCAAACTCTCACTCTTCGCAGATGACATGATACTTTATGTGGAAAACCCAAAAGGCTCCACCCCAAAATTGCTAGAACTCATACAGGAACTCAGCAACATGGCAGGATATAAAATTAATGCACAGAAATCAGTTGCATTCCTATACACTAACAATGAGACAGAAGAAAGAGAAATTAAGGAATCGATCCCATTTACAATTGCACCAAAAACCTTAAGATACCTAGGAATAAACTTCACCAAAGAGGTAAAGGATCTGTACTCTAAAAACTACAGAACACTTGTATGAAAGAACACTTAATGAAAGAAACTGAGGAAGACACAAAGAGATGGAAAAACATTCCATGCTCATGGATTGGAAGCGAAATAAGTCAATCAGATAAAGACAATTATCATATGGTTTCACTCGTATGTGGAACATAAGAAACAGCCAGAGGATCATAGGGGAAGGGAAGGAAAACTGAATGGGAAGTAATAGAGAGGGAGACAAACCATGAGAGACTCTTAACTATAGGAAACAAACTGAGGGTTGCTGGAGGGAAGGTGGGTGGGGGGGATGGGGTAACTGGGTGATGGACATTAAGGAGGGCATGTGATGTGATGAGCACTGTGTATTGTATGCAACTGATGAATCACTGAACTCAACATCTGAAACTAATGATAATTAGCCAACCATAGGTTGGCTAATTGAATTTAAATTAAAAAAATAATTAATGAAGGAGGTTTGGAGGCCAGGTCAACACCTTTGAATTTGATTCAACTGAATACCCTTTGTCAGAGCTCTGGGAGTCTAGAACACATATTTGTACAATTTAGAAAATGTGCCTTCCTTAGGTGAAGGCCAGGCAAGCACCTCCACACTTGCTGGGGTGCCCTGGTGCAGTGCACAACCCATATAACTGTATATGACAACCCTGACTGCTTAAGATTTTAGAGCAGAAGATGGTGTAATAAATGGGATTGTGAGAAAATTCCATGTAGAAATCTTAAGTAGGATATCTGTAAGATTTAAGAAAAATTAGTGCTTCATTTATCTATTACTATGTACAAACCATCTGAAAACTCAGTGGCTGGAAACAACAATCATTTTATTTGCTCACAGTTCTGTAATTTAGCGGGGCTTTGGTGGGCTGTCAGCGGCCCCCCTGTGCCTGCATTCAACTGGTGGGTAGGCTGAGGCTGGGCTCAGCTAGGGACCTGGGACAGCAAGGTCTCCCCCTCTTCACATGGGCCCTCCAGCAGGGTCTCCAGAATTCTCACCTGGATGCTCAGGGCTTCCAACAGTGCAAAGGTGGAAACTGTCAAGCCTTAAGGCCTGAGCTGGAAATGTACTCCCTGTTCTTCTGCATTCAACTGACTAAATCAAATCACAGAACAGCTCAGATTAAGGGGAGGGGACTACCCAAGGATGTGTGTACTAGAAGACATGGCTTGCTGAGGTCACCAGTGTCATCGTCTGTCACTTTCTCTTAGGGAGCTGTGGTGGCCAGCCAGGGGAGGGGGATGACCTCATTGGAGGGCAGTGGATATTGTTCTTTTTAAGGATAATCTCCGAATTATTTATGTTTGACTTGAGGTGTATTGTATACCCCGATCACCTTATCTTTCTAAGCACCATCAGCTAAGATTAATGGCAAAATAGATTACATTACCCAAAATCAAGTGTCGTAAGTCACTATGGGAATAGGTCTCATTTTTATATATGTATTCATATATTTATATAAAGAATACATATCTCAGAAATATATATATATAGCTAGAATATATGATCAGAAAATGAAAGCATTTATAAACTTAAAATTTTTTTGATTGTTATCATCTTGTTATAAAGTACTAGTTCTGCAGTTTTGTGCTTTAATTCATGCCCACGATAAACAGGTTTTACTGGAGGCTTATCAACTCCCCAGAATAATCTATGCCGCATCTTCCTGACCAGTCTCAAAGTTGCACATACCTCCTTGGGACCCCTGTGGGTCTCTATTCTGATCACTTCTTTTTTTCAGTTTTGCTCTTGTTCCCAGTCATCATTTTTAAATGATTTTTTAAAGAACTCTTTCTTCTTTGATCCTCACCAATCTTGTATGGATCAATTCACCGTCTTCTAAAGCCAAGCCAGGGGGAGGGGGCCATGCTGCTGAATACACTGGGAAAAAGGAGGGTTGTTCTGAGCCTGTTTTGTTCACTGCTCTGTTTCCTTCACTAACTGGTTCTCCTTGGTCTTCTCCAGAGGGTAAGCCACATGTGGCAAATGATGACTCAGTGTATTGATCCAGAAGCAAACATCCCTCCCTCTCCCCCAGCCACCCTCCCACTGCCGATGGTGCTCACTCGTGTGTTATGTGTTGGTAGCACGGGCAAGTTGGCTGTGGTAATAAATAACCCCCAAGCTGTCACTGGCTTGTGACGCTTTGACCTTCAGTCACATTCCAGGTCCTTTGCAGGTTGGCTGAGGGCTCTGCTCTTAGCTTCTCAGGGACTCAGTTTGACAGGAGCTCCATCCAAAGGAGTTTACCATGGTAGGTGGAAGATGACATGGTGACAGGTGTGTCATTCCCAAGCCTTCCCGTGCAAGTTACACACTTCACTTCTGCTCACACGTCATTGACCAAAACAAGTCACACGCTCTCTCCACCTCCAAGCAGGTGGGGAGGGGCAGTCCTAGCACGTGCCTGGAGGAGAGCTGGGCTGTTCGTGAATATCTTAACTTCTGTGCATTCTCATGCTTTGTTTATACCTTCAGTCTTCCCTTACGACGTGAGCTGGTACAGGGCAAGAATCAATTCTCCATAGTTCATCTGCCTCCATTACCTAACCAAGTGCCTGGTACATAGAAAACACTTAATATTTATTGAATTAATTAATAACTTGTCTCACATAATGAGGAAGTAAATCTGAGAATGTTGCCAGTTGTCAACTTTGCAGTACTACCGTCCACTTCTTAGCAGAACTTCCTTTCCCAGAATGCCTTCCTTGTATCATTGAGGCTTAGTTTTCCAATGAGAGCAACTTGCCTGAGCTCTGGAAGGCACAAGTGAGGAGAGGCGATTATTGTCAGGAGGTCACAGGGGTCAGACTGGACACAAGGTTCACAGCAGTTTCCAGGCTTCTTGGCAAGCACCAGATTTGGTGGGAGATTTCCTGGGGATTCTTGAGAAGTATAGCAGTTTCTCACCAAACTTTAGAGAAACACCCACCCTGGTGTTTCAGGCTGCCCTTCCAGTGGTTTCCAGGACCTCCCGGCTGCTCTCATGCCCCCAGCTCATCTCACCTCAGGTAAGCCCTAATTCCTTATTAAACTTCTGTTCCCATAACATGCAGAGTGGCTTTAATACAGGGTCTTCCTTTATTGTCCCCAAGAGTTAAATGAGAAGGGTTTTTTGGTCATACTTCAAAGAAACATGTTACTGTGACTCTGTAGGAAAACCCTCTATGTAAGATTTGCTATTCTTTGCCTCCTCTGGTCTGAGCTGAAATTGGGGCCTGAAGAATTGTTTCAGACACAGAGGACCCACTAGCAGCCTGCCTTGTCTCTCCATTCAGAGACAGCCTTTCTCCTGGGCGGTGGTACCACTCTCATTTGTGACAAGTAAATTAGGAGCAGGTGTAGCTGGAAGCAGTCAGTCTTTCAAGGTTTGCAAGAAGATTGGCAAACGCGCCAGAGACCTGTCCATCCTGACCTATAATTGCATTATCTTCTGACTAAATCCTCAGCACCCTGGCTCGCCCCTTCAGGCAAAGCATGTTATTTCCCTCTTCTTGGAATCTGAGTGAAACTGCTACTGTGCCTCGAATATTGATGCCTGGTTGAATTGCGGTTTCCAGGGCATAGATTGCACTGTTCAAGAATGCATATTTTATCTCTACACCCTTTAACTCCTTTTGAGTGGGAAATGGCTGGCTATTTCAATGCCATAGCTCAAAGAGCTGATGGAGAGAAGCCTCGCCCCTGACAGTGGTGGGTGGATTCAGCAACTACTGGAAGTGAATATTGACACATTTCAAAATGCAGCAGAATTCTCGGTGCTCGTGCGGAATTAGGTCACCTGGGGTGCTGGCATCCAACCCCGTCTATGAGTCCGCATCTACAGCCCCCAGGCTTATCTTTTTAATCAAGCAACAAATACTTACTAGAGGTTACTCTGTGCTCATCACTGTCCTAGGTTCTATGGGGGTTTTCCTGTGGCTTCCCCTTTCCTGTCTCCTTCATGGTTTCCTCTTCCTCTGTCAGCCATTAAATAAATGCGACCATAACAGGAATAACTAATATTTACTGAGCCCTTATGGTGAGAACTGCAATTTTTCTCATTTGGCTAAACATGCAAGTCTTAGGACTTCCACCAGAGGGGAGCACCTTCACACAAATAGCCCAGCTCTGGTCAGCGTGGGGAGCACAGTGAGAACAATCCACGCCTCTGGAATAAAGGTGAACATAAACTGGAATGAGAGGAAACCTGTTCAAAGTAGTAAGTGTGTCCAGATTTCATGTGTGTGCCTATGTGTGTATGTGTATGAACGGATGGAGCTAAAAGTGTATATTCACATCTTAGAAGTAGCAGCAAAGGCATGGTCACTACTGAGCACCTACCACATACCCGAAATGGCGCTTCTTGCTTTAATTGTTCTTTAATAAAGGATTATTTGTAACTAGTACTTTTACATGAAGACCAGTGCCAATGAAACGCATTCATCTTAATGCTTAAATAAAATAAGCATTTCATTCTAATTTTGTTGACTCCATTTAATTGGCTGATAAAGCATCTTTTTGTTAATAATAACATAAAAAGAATAAATAGAGGACTGCATCCAGGCAAACTCTATTTTAATGATGTGGTGATGAGAGAGGGATGCAGACGAGAATATTCAAATAATTTCCTTGGAGTTAAGACATTCTCGAAGTGCATTGCAAATTTTTAAAAGCTTTAGCTTCTGATCCATTTGTTACATTGCCCACATGCACCCAGGGTTCTGAGATGCTTTATTTGCAAACAGTAATGTATTTGCCAATGGGAGGTGTGGTGCAAAAAAATGGAGCCCTTCACAAGGTCCAAAATAAAGATGTGTGAGAGTGTTGACTTCATTTTCCTAGCCTAGGAAGCAGCCTCCCAGCAGGTGGAGGGCCAGAGAGGACAGGAATGGATTGCCAAGGAGGTTCTGGCCCAAGATGGGGGGTTGCTAGTTTTTTTGTTTTGTTTTGTTTTGTTTTGTTTTTGACAGACAAAGACCAAGACCAGACCTGACTGCTGTGACAAATGAGGGAGTCAGTAGGGGTCAAGTGGCAGGTGTGTGAGGAATTGTAAAAGATCTGGGGGTAGGATGGGGGTTGCAGGGAAACTGTAGATTCACCTTGGAGGAATATCAAGCAGCAGTTACAAATTCTGCCACGTTCCAGGCATCAGTCTAGGCAATTTATTGACTCATTCAGTTCTGACAATAGCAATGAGGTAGAGCTCCTTACAATGCCATTTCGAGGCCTCCTCGATTGGTACCCACCTGCTCTTCCAGTCTCCCGCAGGAAGCCACAGGTCTTCACCCTTGGCCTGGCCCCCAGGGCAGTGGGAACGAAGGCAAAGATGGGGAGCCAGGGGGAGGGAAGCAGACGTTGGCTGTGTATCCCATGCTGGCCACCGTCCCACAGCAGAACACAAATAGAGCTGGTCCCCTGGGGCCCCTGAGGGGGGAAGAGTGAATGTGAGGTTAGCCCTCCGCGCTGCATGGGACATAGTGTCCGGGCCGGAAGAGGTGGGGGAGAGACACCACCCTGGGAGGGACTGCTCCTCTTGGGGACAGCATGGGCCCGACAACCACTGAAGTGGGAGAACGTAGGCAGGGGCCGGGAGAGGAAGCCCCCAGGCCCATCTCGTCGTCCCTCAGCAGCCTCAGCCTCTGCCTCATGTGCAAACCCCCAAGGCCTCCTCCTTCCAGGACTCCTGCCCACCCCTCTGCTCCGCGGGGCTCTGGGCAGGGGGGGGGTGGTCTGCCTGCACCTCCCTCCGAGCCTGGTCAGTCCCACTCACTCACCCTCCCAGGCCGTAGTCCTTGCCCTCTGTGCCGGTCAGGATCCAACAACCACGCAGGAGCTACTGGCGTGTCTAAAGCAGAGGGACTTTAATACAGGGGCTTGGTCACCAGGTGTTGGAGGAGTCGAGAAGGCAAGCTCGTGACTAGGGTAAACCAGCGATAAGCAGGGGCAACACGCCCTCCTAGGCTGGGGGATGAAAGCATGGATCTTAGAGAAGCTGGGCCAGAGTCCCAGGGCCAGGAGCTGGAGGACTTGCCTCCACCAGCAAGTGTCCCGCTTCCCCTCAACCAGCTCCCCTGGGCCCAGCCCCACTTGCGGGGTACCCCCACCCCACCCCCGGCCCCGCCAGGGGGCTCTCATTGTTTTTTTCTGTGCTGGGTATTTTTCCTCCCATTGTCTCTTGTGGTCCTCAAAACCACCATGGGAGGCATGACTTACTTCACTTGATGGGAAGACACAGAGGATGCTCCACCCCCCTCCCACAGAAGAGGCAAGGTGAAACCCAGATCGGCTGGGACCTAAAACCCACGCTGGTTGTGTCCCACAGAGAAGCCCTGCTGCTCCTCCCCCACTCTGTATTCCTGGGCCCGGGATCAGGGTCTCAATCAACAGTTGCGGAATCAGATTCTGAGTCATTTCGCCCTGGCAGTGAGGCCTCTGGTCCGTTTTGACAGCTGTCAAAAGTGAAACCGTCAAATGCCCCGCCCTCCCAGGGCCGCAGGCCGCCCAAGCACCTGATCGGAGGCTGGGCCCCCGGGGCCTGAGCCTCCGTGTGCGGCAAAGCGCCCCATATGACCACCAGGCATCCCAGAGTCGGTACCCACTGAGGAAGAGCGCCACCCAAGGGACAAGGGCACACTGAGACAGACCTCTTCACCCACCCTGGGGGACGGACTATGACACCAGGAGAGCTGTTGGGCCAGGAGGGGGACCTGCCCAAGGCCGGGCCCCCAGCGACCAGGAGCAAGCCGGAAGTCTGGAGAGGGCATTCATGTAGTCGTGCATTCACCCAGAAAACAGGCACCAGCCACCCAGTGTGCTAGGTGCTGGGAAGACAGTGCTGAGAGAGACCCTGTGGCCCTAGCCCAGGTGAGACTACATGTCTCTTCCTCTCTGCACCCGCTCCTCCTGGGAGGGGAGGGGAAGGAGGGGAGTGAAGGGGAGGGGGGAGGGGAGGCGAGGGGAGGGGGAGGGAGGGGAGGGAGGGGAGGGGAGGGAGGGGAGGGGAGCAGGGTAAGTGGCATGAGTCAGGCACTTGGCCCCATTAGAGAGGAGAGCTGTGTGTGTGTGTGTGTGTCTGTCTGTGTGTCTGTGTGTGTTGTACAGCCATACACGTGTGCAGCTCTTGGTTATCCTGAAAACTAAAGAGAGCGCATGTGGAAATTAAACAAACCCATTATGCAAATTATTTATGTTGATACACAGTGTATGTGTTTATACAGACTAATTAACCCAAATGATGCCCTGTGCTAAACTTCTAAACAATGCTCCATAACTAATGACTGAGGTTTTAGACACTCGGCAGCGGAATCAAAGCCTGAACCGCGCTCTGGGACGTGGAGCCCTGTGTGCAGCAGGTCCCCGGAAGGCTGCAGGGTCCTGCCCAGCCCCAACAGGGCTGTGACCGGTGCCTTCCCTCACTAGGAGGAGGAGAAGGGGCACAGGACTGTCCTGGGGACTGTATGGCCCTTCTGTCCCCCAGGCTGGCCTCTCTGTCCTTTTCTGTCTCCTGTTTCTTGGACAGAGGGACAGCCAACCAACCAAGCACCAAAGGAGGGGTGGGCATCTTCTCTCCTTTCCTTCCCTCCTTCCTTCCCTCCCTCCTTCCCTCCCTCCTTCCCTCCCTCCTTCCCTCCCTCCTTCCCTCCTTCCCTCCCTCCTTCCCTCCTTCCCTCCCTCCCTCCTTTCTTTCATATTAGTATTTAACAACATATATGTTTTGTCTGATTACAAAAGTAACATATGGAAACTAGAAATTTTGGAAAGGCACAACAAAGAAACTAACAGTCCCATGTAATCCTGTGATGGCTACAATCACAGTATCAGGCTCCATTTCTGAGGTCTGGTGTGTGCACGCCTTCCACAGCCCACACTGGGTGTCCAGTTTAGAAGCCTGCTTTTTTACTTAACACTATTCCCTGGACTGTACCTTTCCTCAGGTTATTGAATATTTCTCTTCAACTTCACTTCTACTGGTTACACAGTATTCTTTGGTACAGAAGAATCAACATCTATGTAATCACCCGTGTCCCGACCCCTGGACACCCCCAGCTCCCTCTCTCCTTCCCTACTTTCTGTCCCCTATTCTTGTGGATATAAGTAAGCTGGGGGCAAGCCCAGGTGAGGAGGGGCAGGGGACCCTTTGACTCAAGCTTCACATTCACAAAGGGTCTCAAAATAAATTGATGGGATTCCCAAGTGCTTATGCTATGGATTGAATTGTGTGCCCCCAAAACTCATGTTGAAGCCCTACCCCACAGTGTGATAACACTTGAAAATGGGGCCTTTGGGAGGTGATTAGGTCATGAGGCTGGAACCCTCATGACAGGAATAGTGTCCATATAGGAAGAGACCAGATCTCTCTCTCTCCCACGTGAACACAAAACAAAATGGCTCCCATCTGCAAGACAGGGGGACAGTTTTCACCCGGAACCAAATTAGTCAGCTCCTTGATCTAGGACTTCCAGCCTCCAGGACTGTGAGAAATAATTTTCTGTGCTATTTTGTTATAGCAGCCCACGCTAAGACACCCAGTCATACAGCTACACTCAACAACGTTGAAAAATGCTCACTACTGGACTTTACACTTGTGACCTATTTTCAGACCACACCCCTACAGTGTATGATGATTCCATACTTCTCTAAATCCTAATATTGTCTTGTAAACAGTACAATTACTTTGCATTGCACATTTGGGTTTATGTTAAAAGCACTTGTATGGGGGGACCTGGGTGGCTCAGCCAGTTAAGCTGCCAACTCTGGATTTCATCTCAGGTTATAATCTTGGGGTCCTGGGATCCAGCCCTGCATCGGGCTCTGTGCTCAGTGGGGGGGGGGGGAGGCTGCTTGTGGATTTTCTGTCTCCCTCTCCCTCTCCCCCCACTCTCGTTCACTCGTGCGCCAGCCCTCTAAAATAAATCTTTAAAAAATAAAAATTAAAAAGAAAACACTGTTTTTTTTAAAATATAAACATATAAGATGCACCCTGATATGTTCATGTTTTGGAATTCTTAAATTGTTTATATAGTAGGTGTTTCAAAAAATAGAAGTGGCCTGTTCCTCCTTTGACACCCCAGAGCCTCTAGCAAGTGTCTAGAAAATCAAGACCGTCGAGAACCCTGCCGCAATCTGAGAGAACACGCGACAGGGACTTGAGCGTCAGAGGACTTCTCGCCCTTTCTCTACCCAGGAGCTCTGTTCCATCTGGAACAACACTCGTCTCCCGCGCCCCTCAGTGTAAACTAAATTGCTCCTTGCCGAGGGCCCTGGTTTCTCTTTAATCTCAGTGTGTGACTGGCCTGTACCCATCACCTGGCCAGATTTCTCGGCCTGCAGTGGCCCACTTCGACGGTGTGCCCCCTATGAAAGCTCACAGCATTTCCCGGGCTCCCACCAGACTCCGAAGGCGCAGCCTGGAAGCCGGCAACAACGGACGCGGCCACACGCGGGGGCGCTCGGGAGCTTCGGGAGCTTCGGCAGCAGCCCCAGGGCCCGGGACGGGGGGCTGCGTCCCAAGTAAGTCCCAGCCCCGGCCACTTGCCCCGGCCCGGGTGTGTGAGCTGCCCGGGTTTCTCTCCTGCGCTCTGCACGGACTCTACAAGCCGCTCTCCGGCCTTGGGCTGGACGTGGTGGGGACGCCCTTCCTTATCCTAAATGCAAGGGACCCGCCGCTCAGACGGCGTCCCGCTGTGGGACAGATCCCACTGGGACCCTGTGGGTCGGGCTCCCTTCCTGTGCACGGGGGCAGAGGGACGGGCTGGGAGCAGGCACACTGGGGGACGTTTCTAGTTACCCTCCTGGTCGCTGCTTACTCATCGGGAAGCGCAGGGCGGCTCCTACCAGGCTCGTGCACCTTGGGTGCACATTAGAATCACCTGGAGAGCTGTTTCGCGCCTGTGCCGGTAGTTGCTCAGAGCAACTCGGAGAATTGTTCACAGGGCAATTCAGGCCGAACCTCTGGGCCGGGACCCTGGCCTGTGGCTGCAAATTGCTCATGCAGACAGGCTTGAGGAGCCCTGGATTGGGGGAGGATCTCCAAGGGCCCCCCCAGCTCTGGGAGACAGTGGGCCCTCCCCCACCTAACGCCTCTTCTCCCCTAATAAAGGGATCCGGGAAAGCAGATGCATTTACAGTAAATGGAACCAAGCAAATGGAAATGAAACAGCACTTGATAACGCTTTGCATTTGCAGAGCACTTTGGACCCATGTGATTTCCTTAACAACCCATGGCAAATTGCACCGCTATTACGACTTCTAGTCCAGAGGCGGGGAACACAGGGGCGGGCTGGGAGGGCTCTTGGCGGGCCTCTTCCACCTCCCTCCCTCCCAGCCCTTCATAGGAACGCTGGAGCACCTCCTTGACCGCAGGCACAGCAACAGACACAGCCCCTGCCCCTGGGGAGGTGACAACACACATGGAAACCTACTCAGTTATGGCAAGTTGTGATGAGCACGGCCAAGGAAACCCAGAGGGTGCCACGCAGAGAACAATGGTGACAGCGGGAGGTAAAAGCTTCTGGATTCACAGTGGAAGTCCCCACAGGGGAGGTGACATTTAAGTGGAGAGCTAGAAACTGAAAGGGAGGCAGCCCTGTGAGGAGCCAGGAGACTCACAAATGGACAGCAGGCTGCCCGGGTTTACAGGGGCCCCGCTAGGGGGTGAGATGGCCACCTAGGGGGGTTAGGTCTGTGGTAAAGGAGAAGGAAGGAAAGGACTGCCCTCCACCCCAGGGCGGGGCTTCTGGCTTATTGACAGGCATCCACTCCCGCGGCAGGACCTGCCTGAGGAAAGAGAAGAGTAAAACCCCTCCCCACCTGCAGAGGGTACAAATTACCCTTGGGCCTCGGGCGCCAGGACTGGGCAAGTGTGCTCCTTCCCACCCCCCCACCCCCTACCCCCCACCTCCCCACCCTCCCCGGTTCTAGCAAGACCAACCCTGACTGTTCCTAGCTGGTGCCGCCATGCTGTAGCCGTCCATCGCTGAGACTCCGGGGGGATTCCAGAATCTTCCAAGGGCCCAGGCTGCTCTGCAGGCTGAGCGCTCCTGACTCCAAATCAGGCTTCCCTTTACTCTGGAGAAAGGCACAAGGAACATCTTCCTGCCACATAAAGGAAGCCTCTTTTCCTTCCCTTAACAGAGCATTTCCTGGAGCACCCAAAGCTGGCCCACTCGCTTATAGAGAAAGCGTGGTATCTTTGAGATTTGGAAGTGAGGCTTCTGCAGGGGTCGTCTTTGGCTCCCACTAGAAGAGCTGGCCAGGCGTTTCACGGGTCCTGCTCATTTCACCCCGCGACTGCAGTGGTAGTTTCATATTTCCCCACTAGATGGGGCCCTCGATCTGTGCAGCTCACAGTTACAGTCCTTTCATTTGGCTCTGAAGGCTGCTCAGAAAGGTTTTGTAAAGCAGAGAGGTATCTTTTTCTACAGGAAGGGGCTATAGGCTGAAATTGGAGAAGCCCTGGAAATCTGGCTTCATCTGTATCTTCCTTAATTAGCACATGCGACAGGGGTGGAGGTATTTGCAAAAGAAACCTAGCCGATCTGAACTGTGGATACGAATGTAGTCACCTAGAAAACAATTCCTTATATAAAGAGCTATTTGGAAAAATCTCCAGCTGGCTCTGCCTCTTGAGACAGGCCAGAGGCATTAACTCTGGACAATCAGGCTGAAAAAGTCGCTCAGCCTGGTCATAGTCATCATTTTGCTTGATTAATGGCAGCCTGGTTCCTTCCAGTTGATCAGCCCCAGGCCCCAGACACACGAACCTGGAAGACTGAGGTAGGAAGGAGAGTGATGACGCCTTCTCTGACATTTGGGGGCAGAGTTGAGGTGGTGCTGGTATAACAAGAACAGAAAGACACCGACTCTGTCTTCAGAGTCTACATTCAGCCCAAGAAACAGAACTGTCCAGAAAACAGTACACGATACACATTTTTACATATTCGCATGTGTAAACTTTGAGTGTATAAACAGAATCCTCGACAAGTAAACTCAAACTTGGAAGCGGTGAAGTTCTCATAGATACAAAACCAGGTTTAAAGGAGCCTCTCCTTTCTGAAATACGTTCATGGGACTCTACAAAAGGTATCATCAGCATGCTTTGAAGAGGCTCGTGAGACAAAAACACAGGATAAACTTTTACTGTTCACATTTTTACTTACTGGAAACCTGTTTGCAAGACACCCCACATTTCCCCAGGATCGGGGATGTTTTTGACAGGTAGTCTTTGAGAGGTTGGTCATTGTGCAGACAAACATCTTTGGGTACTTGGTCACTGTACTTGATAGTGTTCATTCAAATTTATAGCCACTGGCATCACCTACCGGGAAAGTTGAGGGACATAGCTATTGGGCTTGGTTTTGTTTTGTTTTGTTTAAGATTTTATTTTTAAGTAACCTCTACACTCAAAGTGGGCCTTGAACTTACAACTCCCAAATGAAGAGTCACATGCTCCACCAACTGAGCCAGTCAGGTGCCCCTGGGCTTTGTTTTCATAACATGCTGGGAACAAGCTCAGGATGGTCCCTTAGAAAGTAAAGTTAGAACTTCATTTGGGAAGGTAGCCTTTAAGAAATGTGCTTCCCTGAGAGTTCTGGAGATTGGTTGAACAACAATGTGAATGTACTTAACACTACTGAACTCTGTATTTTAAAATGGTTAAGATGGTAAATTTGATGTTATATGTATTTTACCACAACTAAAAACTTTTAAATTAAAAAAAAAATTTTTTAAGTGCTTCCCTTAACACACTTCTGTGTCCTGGTCACCAGCTAAAACATATACCAGCTCAACTTTGGCATAAATTCGGTGTAATTTGCATCCACTCTCAGCAGTACTATAAACATCTTCTAAGACTGTCTATCTCATGGAAACTCTGGTTCTCCAGAAATCTACTTTGGCCACCCTAATAAATGAAATGGACTGACCCAGATGAGCCCATTAATTGCCCAGAGATGGCTCCTTGTGACACCAGAAAGGTAGTCACAGTGAGCCCTGCAACAGTAATCTTTCCATCCCCAGTTTTTGGCCCAGAATGGAAACCAAAGCTCAATGCTTGCTGAAGGGAACTGAATTCTTTGTTGACCTTGTCTTTATGTGTATGCCTAGAGTCAAGGGCTACTAATGTCTTCTGAGATGTCAGGATCAGACGGAATTCTGGCTGAATGAAAAACACCAAAAATGCCACAAAAGGGGCCACAGGAAGTCCAAGCTATCCACTTCCTCAGCTTTTAGGAGCCCCTCTGCTCTGAGCTGTTCCCAAAGAGCCATGCATTGTGGTAGACAGGATAGTGACACCTCCCATCCCCCCACCAAAAAAGCATCCACGTCCTAATCTCTGAGACCTAGAGACGGATGGATTTAAGATTGCCTATCAGTATGAGTGGGGAGATTATCTTGGATTATCTAGAGGGACCCTGTAATAACAGGGGTCCTTAAAAGTGGAAGAGGGGTCAGGAGAGGAGGTCAGAGTGATGCGATCATGAGAAGGTCTCAGCACAGCATTGAAGACGGAGAAAGGGGCCACAAGCCAAGGAATGTGGGCAGCCTCTAGAAGCTGGGAAAGGAAACAGATTCTCAGACCTATTCTAGACTTCCAACCTACAGAACTCTAAGGAATAAATTTGTGTTGTTTTAAGCCATCAAATTTGTGGGCATTTGTTGCAGCAGCAATAGAAAACTAACACTTCTGTGAGCCAGACACTGAGCCAGCTAACAGGGCTGCAAAGATGTCCCAGTATTCCAGAGACACATTGTGCAGGAGAGACAGAAAAATGCATACGTGTAGTTAATGCAACATGCTATGCACCAAACTCCTGCACCAAGCCCTGAGGGAGCACGGAACTGAAAGTGCTCTCCTCTGCTTGGACGACTCAAGGAAGGCTTCCTGGAGGAGGGGAGATATTTCAGCTGAGCCCAAAGCTGAAAGGAGAAGTCTATACAGCTCTGAGTTCATATGGTCCAGAGCCTTTCAGTTACCTGCCTTTGGGGACGTGAATGTTGAACTGGGAAACATTTTATTGTCCAGACCTTTGATCCTCAAAGTGTAGTCTAGGGACCAGGAGCATCACCACCCCCTGGGAGCTTGTTAGAAATGCAGAATCTTGGGCCCAGCCCAGCCTTACTGAGTCAGACTCTTTATTCTAATAAGATTGCTCAGATGATTCATATGTGCATTGCAGTTTGAGAATCACTGCCCTCCATAACAACATTGTCATGCTCACCACACAGTGTGGAGAGAACAAGGACAGGGTTCCAGAAATTGCTCACATACCTAGACCCGATGGGAGGGATGGCACGTAGCAGTGCTCAGAATGGTACGCTGTCATTCTCAGCATTTACATGACACCACACACACGATCAGATTATACACCTCCTGCGTGCATATTAGACAGGCTTCATTTCAGAAAAGCTTGGTTACAAATGTCACCCATTTGTCTCTTAGAAAATGTGACTTCCATTCTCGTAGTCTAACAGAGCAAATTTTTCTCTCGCTTGGTGACCTCAAACCTGTACTAATTTACTTTAATAGCTATATCTTCAAATCACTGAGCTTCCATTTATTTCTCCTGCCATTAGCAAAAACAGGTCAGGGTTACTCTGGCAAACCTGAGCACTGACGTCTAGGACTTACATCCTCAGAAATCCACAGATGGGCTGCCCAGGCTCCGAGGCTTAGATGCTTGAGCCACGTCCCTATCTGGCTGTGGATGACACACGCTCAGGCTGCATCATGTCCTCTGGGGAGCCCCTGGAGATACTTCTGCTACAAGAAGGAGGGTTGAAGGAAGGCTAAATCAAGGGTCCACTCCCTGTGGATTTGCCAGTGCCCACTATGTTAGGGTTGCCTCTCCCCTGAGTGTGCCTGCAAGTTTTCTCTGGTTGCTTTAAGTAAGAGCAAGAGACGCTGTTAACTCTGCTCCATATGCCATGTATCCTGTGGGTCATTCCTAGTTTGAGGAATGGTTACCAGGGTGGGGTCCCCTCTATTTGTAACCCCTGGATCCTTTCCATGCTTACCACATGCGGATGTGATGCCAATATTGGGTGTCCGGTATCAGGGAGGTTTTGTGATGTTTCTGCAGCGCAGTGAGGATTCATTGCATGCACCCGATGGGGGCCCACACTCAGAAGGGATTGAGGTTTGATATTCTGTAGTTGCACTCTTAAAATCCTTAATGATCTCATCTTTGAGTGGGTGTTCTGTAAGTGAAGACTGGTGGGATCATTGAACAGGTGCTGTGGACTTGGTATCTGGGCTCACACCGCCCCCCTCCTACCGCCTCCCCAGCACCTGTTCTCCTACACCCCGGTCCTGCCCAGTGGTCACTGCCACCTTCTGCCTCTCCATGGGGTTCTGGGCACGGACTCAGGGGGGGTCAGGGTCAGACACACGTTTCCTGTACACTGAGTTGCAGGATGGCATCCTGGGTGCCTATCAAGTTTTGCACTCCTCCCATGCATCTCTGTGGCCAAGGGAGCACCACCCTAAGTACCAAAGAGAAAATCACGACAGGCCGAGAGAGAGACCGCAAGGGAAAGGAGAAAGCTTTTCTCCTGCCTTTTTTTTTTTTAATTGTGGTAAAATACACATAACAAAAAATTCGTCACTTTACCCCTGTTAAGTGTATAGTTCAACAGTGTTAAGTGCATTCACGTTATTAGCAAACATCCATCACCCATCTCCAGAACTTTTTCATCTTGCAGAACTGACACTCTCCCCATTAAATGGCATGTCCCTTACTCCCTCTCCTCTAGCCCCTGACAACCATGTTCTACTTCCCGTCTCTGAATTTGACTACTTTAGGTCCCACATATACGTGGAATCATACTGGGTTTGTCCTTTAGCGACTGGCTTATTTTACTTAGCGTAACGTCCTCAAGATTAACCCACGTTGTAGTGTGTGTCAGGATTTCCTTCCTCTGTAAGGATATGCCACATTTTATTTATCCATTTATCCACTGATGAACACTTGGGTTGTTTCCACCTCTTCGCTATTATGAATAATACTTCTTTGAACATGGGTGTGCAAATATCTCTTCTGAGAGCCTGCTTTCAATCCCTTTGGATATGTGCCCAGAAGTGGAATTGCTGCATTATACGGTTTCCTGCTTTTTGAACAAACATTTTCATTTTGAACTGGGCTGTAGCTGCTCTGTGCACAACCAGCCAGGATGTGAATCATCAGCATCAGGGAACTGCTCCCCATCAGCCATCAAAACTGGAGACTGAAGACTGTAAATTCAGGACCTGCTAGTGTGACCATCCCCATGGAGCAAATGAGAAAAGCAAGGCACTGAATAAGAGTGTTTGCCCCAAGTGTCGCCACCAGTCAGGAGCAGCATGTTTTGACACCTGTGGCTGCAGAACGTTCTGGAACTGGTTTTCATTGATCATTGTTTGCATTCATTGAATACATCTACATTAAACATCAGCCAGGAGCCAAACCTAGTTGGGGACACTGAGAACGGAGCAGTAAATGAAGCAGACAAGGGTCTTACAGGCAAGGCAGACAGTAACTAGTTGCACATTTGACCATTTATTATGCCAAGTTCTGTAAAAGAGAAATGTGGAGCCCCAGGCCCAGGGGTGGGGAGTTGGCCGTGCATGGGTCATCATCCCTGCCTTCAGTGGGCTTATGGACTAGTTGGGGAGTTTCCAAAGTGGTGCATGAGATGATTTCAGGTGGCACATAAATATCTTTTATTTTAAGTAAGTGCATATTCACTTTAATGTATGTTTAAAAACATATATCTAATACATCAAACCTTTGATTCTTAAATATTTCTTAGGATGAGGCTCAGTTAAAAAAGGAAGTCATGTACACATAAATAAATATAAACTGAATCTACATTAAATATTAAAAATATAAACAAATAATGCAAAAACTACATGGATAAGACAAAAATCTAGAGATTGCAAATCAAAGGACTGCGTTTTGGAAACTCCATAAGGATTTTACAGAAAAATGCATTTTTAATGCAGGCCATTTAAACTTTTTTTTTTTAATTTTATTATGTTATGTTAGTCACCATACAATACATCATTAGTTTTTGATGTGGTGATCCACGATCCATTGTTTTCGTATAACACCCAGTGCTCCATGTAGTATGTGCCCTCCTTAATACCCATCACTGGGCTGACCAGTCCCCCCTCCCCCCTCCCCTCTAAAACCCTGTTTATTTCTCAGAGTCCATAGTATTTCATGGTTCGTCTCCCCCTCCGATTTCCCCCTCCTTCATTTTTCCCTTCCTTCTCCTAATGTCCTCCATTCTATTCCTTATGTTCCACAAATAAGTGAAACCATATGATAATTGACTTTCTCTGCTTGACTTATTTCACTTAGCATCATCTCCTCCAGTCCCATCCATGTTGATGCAAAAGTTGGGTATCCATCCTTTCTGATGGCTGAGTAATATTCCATTGTATATATGGACCACATCTTCTTTATCCATTCATCTGTTGAAGGGCATCTCGGCTCTTTCCACAGTTTGGCTATTGTGGACATTGCTGCTATGAACATTGGTGTGTGTGTGCCCCTTCTTTTCACTACATCTGTGTCTTTGGGGTAAATACCCAGTAGTGCAATTGCTGGGTCATCAGGTAGCTCTATTTTTAAATTTTTGAGGCACCTCCACACTGTTTTCCAAAGTGGCTGTACCAACTTGCATTCCCACCAACAGTGTAAGAGGGTTCCCCTTTCTCCACAACCTCTCCAACATTTGTTTCTTTCCCTGTCCATTTTTGCCATTCTAACTGGTGTAAGGTGCTATCTCAATGTGGTTTTGATTTGAATTTCCCTGATGGCTAATGATGATGAACATTTTTTCATGTGTCTGTTAGCCATTTGTATGTCTTCTTCGGAGAAGTGTCTTTTCATATCTTCTGCCCACTTTTTGACTTAATTATTTGTTTTTTGGGTGTTGAGTTTGAGAAGTTCTTTATAGATCTTGGATACCAGCCCTTTATCTGTAGTGTCATTTGCAAATATCTTCTCCCATTCTGTGGGTTGCCCCTTTGTTTGTTGACTGTTTCCTTTGCTGTGCAGAAGCTTTTTATCTTGATGAAGTCCCAAAAGTTCATTTTTGCTTTTGTTTCACTACCTTTTGGAGATGTATCTTGAAAGAAGTTGCTGTGGCCGATGTCAAAGAGGTTACTGCCTATGTTCTCCTCTAGGATTTGATGGATTCCTGTCTCACATTGAGGTCTTTCATCCACTCTGAGTTTATCTTTGTGAATGGTGTTAGAGAATGGTCGAGTTTCATTCTTCTGCATGTGGCTGTCCAATTTTCCCAGCACCATTTATTGAAGAGACTGTCTTTTATCCATTGCATATTTTTTCCTGCTTTGTCGAAGATTATTTGACCATAGAGTTGAGGGTCCATATCTGGGCTCTCTATTCTGTTCCATTGCTCTATATGTCTGTTTTTGTGCCAGTGCCAGGCTGTCTTGGTGATCACAGCTTTGTAATGTAGCTTGAAATCGGGCAACATGATACCCCCAGCTTTGTTTTTCTTTTTCAACATTTCCTTGGCGATTCGGGGTCTTTTCTGATTCCATACAAATTTTAGGATTGTTTGTTCCAGCACTTTGAAAAATGTCATTGGAATTTTGATTGGGATGGCATGGAAGGTATAAATTGCTCTGGGTAGCATAGACATTTTAACAATGTTTATTCTTCCGATCCGTGAGCATGGAAAGTTTTTCCATCTTTTTGTGTCTTCTTCAACTTCTTTCATGAGTGTTCTGTAGTTCCTAGAGTATAGATCCTTTACCTCTTTGGTTAGGTTTATTCCGAGGTATCTTATGGTTTTTGGTGCTATTGTAAATGGAATCGTTTCTCTAATTTCTCTTTCTACAGTTGTGTTGTTAGTGTATAAGAAAGCAACTGATTTCTGTGCATTGATGTTGTATCCTGCCACATTACTGAATTGCTATATGAGGTAATTTGTAATTAGTAATTTGTGGGTGGAGTCTTTTGGGTTTTCCACATAAAGTATCATGTCGTCTGCGAAAAGAGAGAGTTTGACTTCTTCTTTGCCAATTTGAATACCTTTTATTTCTTTTTGTTGTCTGATTGCTGTTGCTAGGACTTCTAGTACTATGTTGAACAATAGTGGCAAGAGTGGGCATCCTTGATGTGTTCGTGATCTTAAGGGAAAGGCTCTCAGCTTTTCCCCACTGAGGATGATATTCGCTGTGGGTTTTTCATAGATGGATTTTATGAACTTGAGGAATGTTCCCTCTATCCCTATACTCTGAAGAGTTTTAATCAGGAAAGGATGTTGTATTTTGTCAAATGCTTTTTCTGCATCAATTGAGAGGACCATATGGTTCTTCTCCCTCTTATTAATGTGTTCTAGCACACTGATTGATTTGTGAATGTTGAACTACCCTTGCACCCCGGGGATAAATCCCACTTGGTCGTGGTGGATGATCCTTTTAATGTATGGTTGGACCCTATTAGCTAGGATTTTGTTGAGGATTTAGGAATCCATATTCATCAGGGATATCGGTCTGAAATTCTCCTTTTTGATGGGGTCTTTGCCTGGTTTGGGGATTAAGGTAATGCTGGCCTCATAGAATGAGTCTGGAAGTTTTCCTTCTGTTTCTATTTTTTGAAACAGCTTCGGTAGAATTGGTATTATTTCTTCTTTGAATGTTTGGTAGAATTCCCCAGGGAATCCATCAGGCCCTGGACTCTTGTTTTTTGGGAGGTTTTTGATCACTGCTTCAATCTTGTTCCTGGTTATTGGCCTATTCAGGTTGTCAATTTCTTCCTGTTTCAGTCTTGGCAGCTTATAGGTTTCCAGGAAGGCCTCCACTTCATCCAGATTGCTCAGTTTATTGGCATATAGTTGTTGATAATAATTTCTAATAATTGTTTCTTTTTTTTTAAGATTTTTATTTATTTATTTAACACACACAGAGAGAGAGAGAGAGAGAGAGCACAAGTAGGCAGAGTGGCAGACAGAGGGAGAGGGAGAAGCAGGCTTTCCGCCGAGCAGGGAGCCCGATGCGGGGCTCGATCCCAGGACCCTGGGATCATGACCTGAGCCGAAGGCAGCCGCTTAACCGACTGAGCCACCCAGGCGCCCCTCTAATAATTGTTTCTATTTCCTTGGTGTTAGTCGTGATCTCTCCCCTTTCATTCATAATTTTATTAATTTGGGTTCTTTCTCTTTTCTTTTGGATAAGTCTGGCCAGTGGTTTATCGATCTTATTAATTCTTTCAAAGAACCAACTTCTAGTTTCATTGATCTGATCTACCGTGCTTCTGGTTTCTAATTCATTGATCTCTGCTTTAATTTTAATTATTTCTCTTCTAATGCATGGCTTAGGCATTGTTTGTTACTTTTTCTCTAGTTCTTTAAGGTGTAGAGTTAGTTGGTGAATTCAGGATTTTTCTATTTTTTTGAGTGAGGCTTAGATGGCTATGTATTTCCCCGTTAGGACCGCCCTTGCAGCATCCCATAGATTTTGGACCGATGTGTTTTCGTTCTCATTGATTTCCATGAATTGTTTAAGTTCTTCTTTGATTTCCTGGTTGACCCAAACATTCTTGAGCAGAGTGGTCTTTAGCTTCCAAGTGTTTGAATTTCTGCCAAATTTTTTCTTGTGATTGAGTTCCAGTTTTAAAGCATCGTGGTCTGAGAATATGCAGGGAATAATCTCAATCTTTTGGTATCGGTTGAGACCTGATTTGTGACCCAGTATGTGGTCTATTCTGGAGAAAGTTCCATGTGCTCTTGAGAAGAATGAGTATTCTGTTGTTTTAGGGTGGAATGTTCTGTAAATATCTATGAGGTCCATCTGGTCCAGTGTGTCATTCAAAGCTCTTGTTTCTTTGTTGATTTTCTACTTAGATCATCTGTCTATTGCTGAGAGTGGAGTATTGAGGTCTCCTACAATTAACATATTATTATCACTATGACTATATTTTGGTTAACAGTTGGCTTCTGTAGATGGCTGCTCCCATGTTGGGGGCGTAGATATTTACAATTGTTAGATCTTCTTGTTGGATAGACCCTTTAAGAATGATATAGTGTCCTTCTGTGTCTCTAATTACAGACTTTAGTTTAAAATCTAATTTGTCTGATATAAGAATTGCTACCCCAGCTTTCTTTTGAGGTCCGTTGGCATGGAAGATGGATCTCCATCCCTTCACTTTCAGAATGGAGGTAACTTTAGGTTCAAAATGAGTCTCTTGTAGGCGGCATATGGATGGGTCCTGTCTTTTTTATCCAATCTGCAACCCTGTGCCATTTTATGGGAGCATTTAGGCCATTCACTTTGAGAGTGACTATTGAAAGATATGAATTAATTGTCATCATGTTGCCTGTGAAGATGTTTTTATAGATTGTCCCTGTAAATTTCTGTTGTATATCACTCTTGGGGTCTTTCTCCTTTTATAGAACCCCCCTTAATATTGCTTGCAGGGCCGGCTTAGTGGTCACATATTCTTTCAGTTTCTGCCGGTCGTGGAAGCTCTGCATCTCTCCATCCATTCTAAATGACAGCCTTGTCGGATAAAGTCTTCTTGGCTGCATGTTCTTCTCATTTAGTACCCTGAATATGTTTTGCCAGGCCTTTCTGGCTTGCCAGGTCTCTGTGGATAGGTCTGACGTTATTCTGATGTTCCTCCCTCTGTACGTAAGGAATCTTTTCCCCCTAACTGCACTTAAGATGGTTTCCTTGGTTCTAAGATTTGCAAGTTTTACTATTACATGCCGGGGTGTTGGCCTGTTTTCCTTGATCTTGGGAGGGGTCTTCTCTGCCTCTAGGACGTGAATGTTTGTTTCATTCCCCAGATTAGGGAAGTTCTCAGCTACGATTTGCTCAAATACATCTTCTAGTCCTCTCTCTCTCTCTCTCTCCACTCTCTCCTGGATTCCAATTATTCTGACATTGGAATGCTTCATGGTGTCACTTATTTCTCTGATTCTATTTTCATGGATTCTGAGTTGTTTTTCCCTGGCCTCCTCTTTTCCCTTTTTATCTATTATATTGTCTTCCAGGTCGCTTACTCGTTCTTCTGCCTCACTTACTCTAGCTGTTAGATTATCTAGATTGGATTGGATCTCACTGATAGCATTTTTAAGTTCTGCCCATTCAGCTTTCATTTCTGTCCTTAGAGACTCTATGTTGCATTAATTGATTTCTCCATTCTAGCCATTGTCCTCACAATTGCTGGCCTGAATTCCATCTCCGACATCTTGGTTATATCTGCATCCATTTGTAAATCTGCAGCATAAGTCATAGTCTCTGAGTCTTTTCCTATTTTGGGGGTTCCTCCTCCTAGTCATTCTGTTGATGGGTGTTTGAGGGAATGTATAGAGTCCAAATTATTGACCAGAACCCAAGCAAGATGCACCTGTTTTCTAGGGACCTTAGGGTTGCTGGCCTCTTGTTTTCCCAGCCTGTCTTCTGGGGGAGGGGGCTGCCGCGCTGTTACTCAGGCAACCCTGTTTGGGCGGAGTTGCCCTGCCCCGCTGTGGCGGGGGCTGGGCTCAGCGGGAATGAGTTTTTGGGACTTTTGTTCTCTGGCAGCTTTCCCTGGCGGCTTTCCGCGTCTCTTCCATGAGTCAGAGCAGAAGACACCATTTCCAGCCCTCTGCCTCAGAGCAGAGAGACCGCAGTCTGTTCTTCAGTGAGCTCTACAGGCCACACTGTCTCCATTTCTGTCTGCTGCTATAAACTGCAGTCCTGGGTTGTGTGCCCCTCCGCAGCACCCCCATTCCTGCCTCCAGATCGGGGCACGTCTCTGCCCTTGTGCTTCTAAAATGGCCAGCCGCCCCCAGTTTGCACATGCGACCCCGCCTCTCCAGGTTTCCAACCCGGGGGCTGCCCTAAAGTCCTTTCCCCGCCACTACCGCGAGTCTGTGCCCCATCCCCAGTGCGAGAAGCTGTCTCTCACTGGCAGTGTAGGATCCCCACGGCCAGGCACCCTCCTGCAGCCATTTATCCTCCGATATCTGCCCGTGGAATCACGGCTCCCCACTTCGAACCTCGAAACCAACCGCCTGCGATATTCTGTTTGTAGAGATCCAGATCTTCTTACATCTCAGGCTGGCTTCATGGGTGCTCACAGTGGTCTGCTAGATATCCAGCTCAATTCCAGGGACCAGTTGAAATAGGGTCCCCTACTCCTCCGCCATCTTTCCTTCCACCCCATTTGAACTTTAAAAAGACTGTGACTAGGGCTAAGACAAACTAAATCCATGGTGCCAGGGAAATGTCAGGTATGAGGCGGCACGAACTCAGTTCAGGGGAGTCAGGGAAGGCTTCTTAGAAAAACTCAATGGGGTAAATTTCATTCCTCTTAATTATTCCACCCAGGTGTGTTTGTTTGGACTCTTCAGCTACAGGTGGTGGAAATCCAGCAGGGGCAGCTGGAGCAGGAGGGGTAATTTACAGATGAGCCTGTGTGGTGGTCTCCTGGCGAGTCTCAGGTCCCAGAGTGACAAGCCTTTCTCATTCTCTGCTCTCATCTGAGTGTCTGCTTCACCTCTCCCTCTCACTGCACACTTCCTTTCTCAGTATATGTTCTCGAAGACAAGGTGGAAAGGGGCTGCCCACACTTTTCAACTTCGATCTCTTCTATTAAAAGGACCAGCTAGGTTGACATTTCTTATTTCTAAATCCCAACTTCTGGGGAAGTGGCTCTAATTAGGCCAGTAACAGGTGACCTTCCCAGTCACCACGTGGATCTGGGAGGGGACAATTCCTGGAATCAGGGTGAGAATGGGGTTGGAGATCCAGGCGGACAACCTGATGGCACAAACTGGAAAAACCCTTGTCGCGTCATCTTCCTGACTCTTTGGTGTCGAAAGTGAACAGAGGGATCACCCTCGAGTCTAGAACATTTCCTCGTAGGTCACCTTGAAGATAATCACGGCGTACTCAGAAAGCTGAAGTGACAAGGGGCCTCAACCCCACCAACTGGCCTGCGTGATGCAGGAGTTCACCTGAAGAAAGAGGTAAGCAGATGAGCCTACCAGATACTTAGGACTTTTTGCTATTTAACCTATAGGAGGGGAGACAGAGGGCGAACATGGTTTAGGTAGCCTGATCATTTTACTTTATATCTCAGAAAAACCACTGGATCTGGCCCTTCCGCTTTTGGGACATTGCATCATGGAACAGAAAAACTGCTGGTCCATTTACAGCTCTTGGCTCAAGGAACTTGCCCAAGGTTACAGGGCTAGGAAATGCAGAGCTGGGACTCCAAATCCAGGCCCTCTGCTCCAGAGCCTATGCTCCTAACCAAAGGTTCAGACAGACCCGCATTAAAATCTGGCTTCACTACTTACTTGTTATAAGTTCTCTTTGAATTATAAATTCAGTCATAAAATGGAACAAAAGACACCTTACCTTAAAAGGTGATTATAAAGACTAGAGAAAAAAACGAAAGTACCTATCCTTAGCTCAAAATAGGTATGACCAAAGGTAGTTATTTTTGTTGTTAGAGAGCACCAGTGAATCTGAATGGCATTCGGCTCCCCTGCACCGTGAGTGTTCAGTGTGTTCACATTTTCCACAGTGTAATTACCTGCCAAGGCCAACTCTTAATTAGGCTGGTCCCCTCCATCGTAAGGGAGTACTCAATCCAACTGCTACCAGTGCCATAGGTGGGTGAGTACAGTTTGATCATCACATTCTGCTTACTGACAGTACAGGTGGTGCATTTTGCACAGTGAGGTGGTAAATTCTCCTTAATTGAGGAAGAGCACACAAACAGTAAAGGGCACGATTTTAAGTGTAAACTGAAATGTGATGAGCGCATATGTCTAGATCCGGCTATAGAACATTTCCAGCACTCCCAAAGGCTCCCCCTGCCTCTTCTCCATCAATTCTCCACCCCATCCCCACCTCTGCCAGAGGTAGCCACAAATCTGACCTCTGTTGCCTTAGGTTACTTTTGTCTGTTCTTGAACTTCAGAGAAATGAGATTTGGGGTTTTTACTGCCAGTATTTTCATGGGCACTTCTTGCCTGCCTCCAGGCAGGTGAGTGAGCAACTAACTGGCATTTTTAAACTGTTGAAGGAATAAAGCAGGCTTAGTAGAAGCTTCAGTGAATGATGGGCTAATAAATGTTCACTAAAATTCAGAACTAGGCAATTAAATATTGGCACCTGTGTTCTGCCTCTCACAAAGACCTTGCCAAGGATTTGCAGGTGGCAAGGACAAGGAAAGAGGAAGGCTTTAGCCATAATGGGAGCTCAAGACAATCTCATGTCACTACCTTTACTAATATTACTGAGAATAATGACTAAGAGGGAAAAAAAAAACAAACCACCTTTTCACACATTTCTTATGACCCAGTCCTTATACAATGGACTTTAGATACATTCTTTCAATGAATAGGTATTAGCCCCATTTTGCAGATGGGAAAACTGAGCTTCAGAAAAGCCAAGTAAATTGCCCAAGCTCCCACAGCAAGAAGTGCCAGGATTTGAACCCATCTCCAACAGGTTTCAGAACCTATGTTCTTGGTCACTATGCTGTG
This sequence comes from Zalophus californianus, assembly GCF_009762305.2. Lineage (NCBI taxonomy): Eukaryota > Metazoa > Chordata > Mammalia > Carnivora > Otariidae > Zalophus > Zalophus californianus. The sequence continues at coordinate 60,781,265 of NC_045597.1, forward strand.
CATAGAGTCAGATGGTATCCTGAAAAGAACTTTGGCTTTGGCAATGGCCACGGGTAGATTCCAGTCCTGCCTCTGCCTCTCACTGCTGGCTAACCACGTAAATGACTGCTCTAATATCTTCAAGCAAGAAAAGAGCAGGGAGAGAGGACAATTCCCACCCTGCTGGTTTGTCAGAGGTAAGTAAGAGTGTTGGTAATGTGCCGCTTTTACAGGAGGCACTCAACAAGTGGTCGCTGTTGAGATCCTTTTCCGCAGTGCTCACTAGGGGCAAACTGCCCACAATGAGGATGGGGTGACCCCGAACAGCAAGGTCATTCCTGGCCAAAGACACACCCACTGGCCATGGCGAGCCTGCTTCTCTGTCACCTGGCATCTTCTAGACCTTCCAGCAGGGTCGGCCCTGGCCTGAAGTTCCCGTATGGCGCTTCGCAGACATGGCAGCAGCTGAACACACACACCGACAGATGGATCGGAATGACTCGAAGTAACCCATCAATTCAATGAAACAACTGTTATTGATTTCCGGGTTGTTTTCCTCCCCACTGGTTGTTTAACTGAATTGATGGGTGTTCTCTGGAATTGATTGCACCAGCCAGTTCTTTTCGTGTGATAGAGACAAAATGATAGCGTTCCCCAGAAAATGAACAAATCTGCTCATTAAACAGAATATTCAGGCAAATAATTTTTTCCTATGACACCGGCTTTCCTCCTCAGGCCCCTCGGCATAGGGAACTGGGAAATATTTAAGGGGGCTTTCATGGCATGTCCGTATGCTGATAAACTGGCTCCCTTTTCATTTGCTTACTGTTCTCAGGGACCGATCGGATGCCAGAATGAATCCACCGATCTCTCTCTCCCCGCACACACACTTTGGCCAGTTCTGAGTTACTGAAACCATTGTGTCGTATATATCTACCCTCCCCACCACCAGTCATACACATAAAAGCTGATTTTCAGCATTAAATGAAAATGCAGCCTCTCATGCAAGTCAACAGTATGCCAACTCTTGGAGGCGATGATTCACACACCTCTGATTTATATTTTCTTCCCCGGAGGTTGCTTTTCATGGATTTCAGACAGCACCACACTTGTTTTCACTGACAGTGATGAAAAAAACAGATGTCAAGGCAAGTACTGGAAGAACAGGGATGGCGGGGTAGGGGGGGGGGGCGGGTGTAGAAGGACAAGGAATGAAAGAGAGCTGAGTCCAGAGAATTCTGAAACCCTTCTTTGAGTTGCTGAGCTCTTAAGCTTCCTCTAGCCCCAGGGAGAGACTGGCTTGCTGACCGCCCAGGAAATAGATTATAGTTGAATTTTTATTGACTTTCCAAAAAAATCAATCTCTCTCTCTCTCTCTCCTTCTCTCCCTGAATTTTTGCGGCTGTCATTGTTATCCCGTTGTTGTGCTGAGATCTCAAGGCTACGGTAATTAGCAATGCAACACATTGGCACAGGCAATGAAAGAAAAGATCCTGAGGACATGGGGTCTCACTCACCATAAAGCTCCATAAACCAGCTGACTTGCAATATGCAATGTATATTTCACATTTTTATGCATTTTATTCAGCATGGAATGTCTCATTCCTGGCAACTCATATGTAATACAGTGTGACATTAAGACTGGGTTGACACAATGCCAAAATTTAAAACTTTGATTTGCTCCTCCATATTGACAGGCTTTATGGTGCACAAAAGATAAAGCAGGAAATGAGCCTCCCTCATTGAAAACTAATGAGAAATTGTGAATTTGACTATGAGGCACTGGAAAGCAAATGATCTCTTAATGGCATTGGAAGAATATCCCTCAAAATGGCAGATGTAAAATGAGTGAGAACATCCATAAATGATAATAATGATGATGATGATAATAATAATAACTTTTAACAAACGAAAAGGAAATTCCTTTACTTGATTTTTTTTAAAGTATCTACTAAAATCCCACAGAGTGCTCTTCTTAACTAGAGGCATTCTCTCTGCAGTAAGGAACAGGGCAAGGAAGCCTGTGCCCAGCAGTTCTAGTCAACATTGTATTGGAGATCCTGCCAGCATAGTAAGAAAAATAAATAAAATCTGCAAGGATTGGGAACAAAAAACCAAAACGTCCTTTCTCACAGTCAAGCTGATGGCCCACAAAGAAAACTCATTGGATAATTTATAAAAAAGTAGAATTAATAAGTGGTCCCACCCTGCTATTCAATACCAAAAACAATATGCCAATATCAGTTGGCTTCCCATATCTAATTCATTTCACCAACAGATATTTACTTAGCACTTACTATGTGCCACTATTCTAGATGCTTATTGTATATCAATGAATAAAGCAGGCAAAGAGCTTACTAGCCAGAGCCCCTTTAAACATGTAATTGAGATGGCTGGGAACAGGAAGACTAGATGGTCAGCAAAGGCTTGGAACCTCATAAACATTAGGGTTCTGATCCTCGTGGTTTGCTGCATTATATTATTTATCAAAACGCGTACTGGCTCTTCTGTCATCGAAGACCAAGTGGGGCAGAAAGAACTCAGACCACACAAGAGTCAAGTTTGGCCTGTGTTTAGCAGACAAAATGTTTTTGTTTTTTTTTTTTAAGAAATCGTACCCCTAAAATTTAATCTTCCTTCAATAATATCGACTACTAAGCAATCTATATTCAAGTTTCACTAATTAATAAAAATTCTTTAGAGCTGACTTTTAAAAATCCAGAATCCCATTAATGCTCACGCGTTCAGTTGTTACACGGGCCTTAGTCTGGACCAATCCTTGCACCTGTTCTCCCTCCTGTCCTCCAACCCATCCTTTCACATGTATCCGAGGCCCTGGCTCCCATCAGTCGGCCCACTCGCTCAGCTGTCCTTCCTGTGTCCTGGAAACTACTCCTGCCTCTAGCCCCTCAGGTTCCCCACTGTTTCTAACTCCAAAATAGTGATTATTGATGGTCGATGTTCCTAAACTGTGTTCACATCTTCCAAAAAGTCCCATCATTAAGATCTAAAATGACCTAGATTTTCCTGTCAAGGCCCTGACCAGTGCAGGGAGAGAATACAGACAGAGAGAACTGGATCCCAAGGATGGGCACCTGAGACAGTCAACTCAATAGGTTGGGAAGAACAGGAACAAGCAAAGAACACCAAGAAGGAGCAACCAGGGAGGTAGGAGAAAACTCTAGAAAGTGTGGGTATCCTGGACACCAAGAGAAGAAAGCATTTTAGGAAGAATGACCATCTACCTCAGTGGTGTGGATAAGTCATGTGAAGTGAGGACTGACTGAGGGTGTGCCATTGGTTTGGCACACAGAAGCCGTTGCCTTGGTAGGAGCAACTTCAAGTGGGATGCTGATGGAATGTGTTCACATATAGTGGGCGCAGATAGAAAATGAGGGCAGATTCGCTAATATCTTCCCGATGGCAATAGGTAATCCTAGTTTCTGAAAAATTAGATATAAAATGGTATTTAAGCCATCTTTTTAATCAGCACAGCATTATACTCCCAAATAATAATGACAATCATCATTAGACAAGGACTAAGAGCCATTCTCAGGACCAGGTGCTTTGCATACATATTTTTTTAATCTTCATAATAATCCCATGAGACAGAATTATTATTTCCATTTAACTAGAACGATAAGGGATATGTCAGTAATCCAAAGAGGAAAATACGTCTGCTTTAATTGGAACTTACACTCTGGTGGCAGGGTTCAAATGCAGGACTGTGACAGAAGCTACATCGTTTGTCCAAGTTCAGAAAGCTAGAAAGTAGATGGGCGCCTGGGTGGCTCAGTTGGTTAGGTGACTGCCTTAGGCTCAGGTCATGATCCCAGAGTCCTGGGATCGAGTCCCACATCGGGCTCCCTGCTCAGTGGGGAGTCTCCTTCTCCTTCTGACCCTCTCTCCTCTCATGTTCTCTCTCTCACTCTCTCTCTCTCTCAATAAATAAATAAAAATCTTAAGAAAAAAAGAAAGCTAGAAAGTAGAGGAGCTGGAATGTAGATAAAACACTGTTCTTTCTAGCATTTTTTGACTTTGAAATAGCAAACATTTAAAAAGCCTGTTCAAAAAAATCAAGGACTTGAAATTATCTGTATGATAAAGCCAAACCAGGAGCTTGTTGCATTTGAACCTCAGAGGCATTGCAAACACACACGCACACACACGCGTGCGTGCACACGCACAAACACACACACACACACACACACACACACACACGATTTCACATACACTTCTCTGGGAAGGAGGGGAAGGGTGACCTGGGCATTGTGTGTCTTTGGGCAAGTCAGAGGAAAGAGTAGATTTCTAGAAGAAAACATACAAAAGCACCCTCTAAAGCTGAAAAGCCCTGTTCCGATATGTATCTAGAGGCAATAGTTATAAAACCCATGACTCTAGGTAATTTCCCCAATCCCTCCTTGAAACAAAGCCTAAGGAGTTAGCCACTGAAGACCAGGGCAAGAGGGGGTCCATTTGCGGCACAGGGTAGAGGCACAGGCTTGCTCATGGGGACTGCAAGTCTCTTTGTGAGGCGAAATAGCAGGGATGTGACAAATGGTCTTTAAATTCCATTTTCATGATTTAGAAAGTCTCAATGCTCCCTTTATTTTTAATCTTCTGGGTGGACATCTCTGTTATCTAAGGCATTGTTGCTTGATTGGACCTCCACTAATCAACACTAGAGGTTTCTGATTCCACCCAATATGTTAGAAGAAACACACTTTTCTAACTTGATTACCAGGCTTTGATTATACTGTACATCCTGCTGCCTTCTGGCTTTTATTTTTAATCTCTGTGAGCTCTGTACGCTCAGAGAGAAGCTTTCAAAATCATTTATCTTAAACTTTCCAGCTGCTGTCTCTCAGCGTGTATGTCCATCCAGAAGATGACATCCCTATTAACAAATCTGGGTTCCAGGCCTTCAGCTAGCTATACAACGCAGCTGTCCTAACAGAATTTTCAGAGTTATGTACTTCCTAGAAAGGGGAGAGGAAAGGGACCCTTTATTGTTGACCACTACTGTGTACCAGATGCTCTGACTGACAACTTACACATATTAATCATCATTTGTTAACTCTGTTTTGTGGACAAGAAAACAACCTGTGGGAGGTTCAATTAGTAAGAAGCAAAGGTAAGATTTGTTTAGATTATCAGTTACTTAAATCAGATGAATAGTTTCACATTCTCTGATAGTTGTATATGCCAGAGATTGCTAGTTTTCCCCTAGTAACCATTCTCTCTTCTCTCTCAATTTTAGCTGAACAAATGGTTTCCCAAAATCAAGGTCACATTTTCCAGCCTTCCTGGCAACATGGTATAGTCATGTAACAGAGTTCTGATGACAGGGAAGTAAGTGGAAATGGTGTGAGCTTCTTCTAGGTTGCTCCATTAAACTAAAAGGGCTTTCCATTGGTCTATATGCCTGTATTTATGACAGCACCATACTACTCTGACTACTGTAGCTTCATAATATATTTTGGATCAGGAGCGTGATGCCTCCAGCTTTGTTCTTCTTTCTTAGGACTCATTTGGCTATTTGTGGTCTTTTGTGGTTCCATATAAATTGTAGAATTGTTTTTCCTATCCTTGCAAAATGTCTTTGGAATTTTGATAAGAATTGCTTTGAATCTGTGGATAGCTTTGGATAGTATGGACATCTTAACAATACTAAGCCTTCCAGTCCATGAACACAAGATGAGTTTTCCATTTGTTTCTGTCTCATTTAATTTCTTTCATCAGTGTTTTGTAGTTTTTAGTGTATCTCACTTTAGTTAGTTAGTTAACTTTATTACTATGCAACAGAATAGAGAGCCCAGAAATAAACCCACACGTATATGGTCAATTAATTTTCAACAACAGTGCCAAAAATACACAATGGGGAAGAATAGTCTCTTCAACAAACGGTGCTGGGAAAACTGTATATCCACATGTACCAGAATGAAATTGGATCTGAATCTTATACCATACACAAAAGTCAACTCAAAATGGAGTAAAGACTTCAACATGAGATCCCAAACTGTAAAACTCTGAAAAGAAAACATGGGGGAAAGCTTGATATCATCGGTTTTGGCAATGATTTCATGAATATGACACCAAAAAGGAGAGGCAACAAAAACAAAAATAAACAAATGGGACCACATCAAACTAAAAAGCTTCTACACAGCAAAGAAAACAATCAACAAAGTGAAAAGATAACCCACCAAATGGGAGAAAATATTTGCAAACCATACATCTGATAAGGCATTAATATCCAAATTATGTAAAGAAATCATCAACTCCATGGCAAGAAAACAAGCAATCCTATTTTTTTAAATTATACCCATCACTCATTAGCCCATATCTCTCTTCTGCTCTTATCCAGAACTTTGACCAGGTTCTATCTACCCTGTGGCACCCTCAAAATTCTAGAACTCCCACAAAATGGCACTCACTTGCCTTATTAACTTCCAGGTGAGAAGCTAAGTAACAGTGATTTCTTCCAGTCCTTCCACTTCTTGCTCTCTTCCTGAATAGCAAGTAATGAAAGGGTAGTCATGGGCATCGGAGTTCTTTCAGCGCTTGTTGAAAAAGAGGCAACACATTCAGGAAAATGTCTTCCTTTCACAAAGTTGCTTCCACTCTAAGGGGTCTATTTTACTCGCCCTCCCCTTATCCTGACCACTTCTCTGTGGTGTAATCAGAATGCCACAAGCTATTCCTAGATAGAAATGTATGCCTTTCAGGGAGAGGTTAGGCTTCTGATGCAGCCCTTGACTCACTGAGGGTCCACACCAAAACAGGCAGCAAAGAGACCATTGATCCAACCCGAGGACCACCCTACAGTTTCATTAAAACACAATAGACTCATAACAGGAATATAGGACACATACCAACATCCTGAAATCACACAGCTACCTGTTGTTTCTGAAGGCAAGTTGCCTTCTCCAAGCTTCTCTTGCCTTCACAAGCTGTGAAATTTTGCCCCTAGAATTGACTTCCCATGCCTTGAATGATGCTGGACTTTCAAAATTCCCTGCACTGTCTGACTCCACAAGACCAGCCATCTGTCTTGGCTGATAAATTCTGCATTCACGAGGGATACATTAAGCCCAAGGCATTCTATTTCCAAGGACATATGCTACATTTTTTCTTTCTTTTTTCTTGTATGAATTTTCCTAGATAAATAAAGTTGGCATTTAATTCCAGCTCCATCTGGAAGATCAGGGAAACTCTGCCCTCACTGAGCATACTTCTTCTCTTCATACCGAGGAAAGTTCTTGGCCCCAGAAGTCGGTGTGGCTTGGTGGGAAAAGTACGAGTCTGAAAGCCTACAGACCTGAATCCAAATCCTCCAGATCTGAATTGAATTGAGTTGAATTCAAATCCTCCAGCCTGCTAGCTGTGTGACTTTTGGCAAATTATTAATCCTTTCTGAGCCCTATAAGATGGGGATGGAGTTATCACTACTCTGCCAAACCAGCAGCAATGCCCGTATATGTAGTGCTTGATATTAATTCAGTAACTGGAGGCTAGTATTCTTTATCCTGACAGAATACAGAAGTGGTTAAGAACCTGAGCTTTTGTGCCAGGAAGACTTAGCTTAGCATTCACACCAGTAGTACGATTTTGGAAAATTTGTTCAACCCCCTGAGTTTGTTTCTGTGTCTAGAAAGTATTAGTGAAAACTAATGTATTTCTTGTTGAGAGGATTAGAGGTGATTTCTGTAAAGCACTTTAGTACCTGGACTGTGCTTGATAAATGGTGACTGTTAGTATCCTTGATGTTGCCATTATTATTATTGGACATCTTCCCAAACACTGGCTCAGAATGCCTATTCTCTCAGCAGAATTATCTACTGATTCAGTTCAGGAGACAACTCCATCCTTGGGACCCGTGTTTTCTTTTGGCCCGCCCTGCAGCTGAATTCTGGGTGTGAGGACAAGAAAGGGTTCTCACCTCCTGATTTTTTTTAATTCGTCAAGGACCTTTGTGGCCTCTCTGAAAAATGTTTTGGTTACCACCCCCAATCTTCAGAGTAACCAAAAATGTGTGAGCCATGTTGGAGATTTCCTCTTCACCGGTGAGAGAGTGGCCCAGGGAAATGATGAGCCTGAGGTTATGGAGGCTTATAGGGCTGAAAGCCCAGTACAACTCAATGCTATCTGCTTTTAAGGGAACCAGTAAAGACTATTATTTTTACTCAGGCAGTGAGGTCTCTGCCACACAGTGCCAGCTTCTTTTAAAGCCTCTTTAAATGTCCATTTATGATCTTCATTTGAAACCCAAGTCATGTTCATATTGTTGTATAAAAGTAAATCACCTTCCAACAGAAGACTGTGCCAAACCCATCTGTCTGAGTCCTTGTTCCTGAACTGTTCATCTTCTTGCCCAAAGGCAGTTGACTCCTCAATCAGCTCCTCTGCCATCCTTACTAAAAGCACAGAGTTTGACTGAGTTTAAATGCTCAAGACCTAAGCACAATGAGGAGGGGAAGAGTTACCTGTAAAAACACATCCAATCAACTGGCTTTGCCTCAGTTGAAATATGGGAGATGCTAAAATGCATCTTTTGGGACGCCTGGGTGGCTCAGTCAGTTTTTGATTTTGGCTCAGGTTATGATCCCAGGGTCATGAGATTGAGCCCTAAATTGGACTCTATGCTCAGAGTGGAGCCTGTTTAAGAGTCTCTCTCTTTCTGTCCTTCTGGCCCTCCCCCACCTCTCTCTCTAAAAAAAATAAATAAATAAATAAATAAAATAAAATAAAAGGCATCTTTTATGAATACGAGATTGGGAAAGAACTACACTCACTTACATTTCCATGACCACTCATGACCGAAGCCAACCCTATGTCCTGCTGAAACGAGTAGAAATAAGGAGAAACTGCACTGAAAGGACTGAAAATTAAATTACTTAGAAAGCATGCACCTTGTACTGACACAGGATTTTATGACTATGCTATATTTTTCCACTTATCAGTATAATTTTATTTTATTCTGTTTTTTAAATTTTATTTTGTTTTAAATTCAGTATAGTTAACATACAGTGTTGCGTTAGTCTCTGGTGCACAATATAGTGGTTCAACACTCTGCATCGCCTCTTTCACCCATCCCCCACCCACCTCCCCTCTGGGAACCATCAGTTTGTTCTTTGTCAATACAATTTTAAATGATGTCTGTAATCATGTCTCAAGAACCTTCAGTGTTGGGATTTCCATAGCAGAGTACTCATATAAGAAAGAGATAAAAACAAAAACAAACAAGAGGATGGCTCCCTGGCATGGCCATCTATATGGTAATGGTAAAGGAGGGGAGCCTTCCAAAAGGTATCCAGAGTTCAAGGATTAATGCCTCAGGGTGATTATGAGAATGTGACTATGATAAATAGTTCACAATATCCATATTTGGGCATGATGAATCTGTACACCAGAATAATATGATAACCATTTATACATATACACAATAATCCATATTATGTAATGCACATATATACTTATAATACATATCATGTAACTTATATATAATCATATATACATATACATAATGATATATATCTGTATCTACATCTGGCTGTCATGTGCAATAGTGAGACCAAGGCAAATTTTTCTTAGCACTGACACCCAGCCCTGGCAACCTAATTAATAATCAATACTTTATTAGGCAGTTGTGATTTCATAGGTAGTATCTGTTTCACTCTCCAAAAAGCCAATACTAGGGCGCCTGGGTGGCTCAGTCGTTAAGCGTCTGCCTTCAGCTCAGGTCGTGATCCCAGGGTCCTGGGATCGAGTCCCGCATCGGGCTCCCTGCTCAGCGGGAAGCCTGCTTCTCCCTCTCCCACTCCCCCTGCTTGTGTTCCTGCTCTCACTGTCTCTCTCTGTCAAATAAATAAATAAAATCTTTAAAAAAAAAAAAAAAAAAAGATTCTAAAAAAAAAAAAAAAAAAAACAAACAAACAAAAAAAAAGCCAATACTAGGAACATTTGTTATTAATTTTTAATTTAATACATAATACACTGAATTTATCTAGATCATATATAGCTCCGTCTGCTTAAATTATCTCATTTGCTGGCTTTAATCATCAGAGAGCGAATGTGGTATCCAGCAATCTCCGTAACTCTGGCATCCCATCCGTAGCCAACCCCACCCCACTCCCACCAGCCAAAACAAATCCAGTCTGGAACTTATTTCTAGTATTCTCAGTTAAACTTCATGGAAAAAAATAAATCTAATCAAATAATCCTGTAATGGCAGTTGCTAAAGATGCTTACAACAAATTACCAGAAGAATTTTGAGAAACAAAGTATCACTCCAAATATCTGTAGAGCACACATGAAACATTTTGGCAAATTGATCATGTATCATAGGCCACATAGCAAATCACAAGAAATTCCTCAGTAAATTCTGGCAGAATTGAGTTCCAGTGTCCCAGGGGGTGAGCAACTAGACAAGGCATCCTTATATTGATTGGATTTTCCTCATTCACATTGTGGGGGCCACTCTCTTACTCCCTGGATCCCATGCCAAATAAACCATCTGCTCACAGGTCTTTGTTCTGGGCTTCGTTTTCAGAGGGAACCAAATCTAGAATAAGCTCTTTCTTTTGCACTTTTTGTGCCCATCCTGCTCAGTTTGGATTTTACTCTTAACAGTTTCTCCTCAGTCCATAGATTTGTCCTGCAAGGGTTCCCAGGGTCCAATCCACTCTAGCACTCACCTGTAAATTGAAGGTTACAAAATGCTGTCCAAGTTTTTCTGTTCTTAGACCAGTCAATTGCACTTTCCTTTGGAAAATGTGTTAGCAATTTTGAAGGGTTTAGCTCTCAGATCCGCCGGAAACCAATCGCTTCTTGGCCTTTTGGCTAAGATCAAGATCTGCCAGAAACCCCTTTGCTTTCCCTCCGTTTCCACCTATGTAGTTGCTGATACCAAGAAGATTTGGTGGCTCTACGTAATTCATGCCAACCCACTCGTATTTGGGCGTTCATGTGAATACTTTCTCACCTGGCTTTCCCCACAGATGTTGTGTGTTCATTTGGTTTTGCTCTCCTAAATGGCATTTTGTGTCATTCCCTTCTATTCCACAGCCACACAGTGTAGAAAGGACATATTTAGTAAATGACATACAAAAATAGGGGATTGAAAAAAAATAGCAGTCATCACTTTGAAGACACGCTGAAATAAGTCATAGATGAATCAGGATAAATGTTAAAATGTAAACATCATGAGAAGAAATAGTAGGTAATTATGTACCTTATATATAAAGAGGAAATTGTTTTTCTAAGCTTAAAATGCTGCAATACAAAGAAAAACATGATAGACTCATCTGTATAAAAATTTCAAAACCCGATGTAAAAGAATGACAATAAACAAGTAAGAAGAATACTGACAGTTACTATGGCAGGCAAAGGGTTAATATTTTTAATATATAAGTGCTATGAAATCAATCAGTATGGATGATATGAAAACCTATATAGAAAAATGGACATAAGGCATAAACATATAATTTGTGGTAAACAAAATAAAAATGGCTAATTGAGTAATTTTCAAGCTATCTGGTGAGCCAAAAAAATGCAAATTAAAATAATAGTATAATATCTTTTTTCCCCAAATTGCCAATATTTTAGAACCAGGTAATGTCTTTTCCTAGCAAGGATACTGGAGAACTGGCATTTTCAAGGACTGCTATTGAGAATTAAATTGGTAACAATATTTCGGGAAGGCAATTTGGCAATATGCAATAAAGGCTTAAAAAATGTTAATGCCCAAGTAGTTAAGCTTTTAAGAATCTAAACAACTACAAAAACGGACAAATATTTGTTACACAAATGTTCATAGCAATGTCATTTACAATAACAGAACATTGAAGTCATCTAAATATCCAAAATATAATATTTTATAGTCACTAAAATATATTGTCTGAAGGACAATTATATATGTATATCCAAATATCAAAAATATATTATCAAAAGACTCAAAGTAATATACCTCCCTTTAATTGGGTTGTGTGGTTACATGTGGTTTTGTTGTCTTTTACTTTTTCCTATTTTTCAAGTTCTTTAATATGAATAAATGTTGCTTTAATTATAAAAAAGTAAATTAAGCCATCAGAACATTACTTGGTAAATACAGAGTAAGAGCACAAGTAGATAGTACTCGAACGTATGCGATAGTTGCAAATTGTCGGTCACCAACACATCACCCTTCTCATCACAGGGATGATCCTGCCTTCACAGAATAGATTCGTTTACTCATCATGACATCCTCTACCCTGGAAACATATTAGAAAATACTTAGTCTCCAATTCACTTGCTTCTAAACTCTGAGCACCACAAGCCCTTCTCCTTGTTCTTGTCAGGCCACTCTTTTTTATTTAAATCTATTTTTGAATCTTCGTGAAGGACATCACCAACTACTCAGTCAGCCTAGCCGGGTCCTTTAACTTCTTCTTGTATCTGGTTTCTACTCCCTGCCAGGTGGGACCTCAGAATGCTGACTTAGATAGAACATCCAGGAAACCCAAACTGGCCCCAGATAGGGGGCCTCAGTTGTAGTGGGAATAGCAAGGGGTGGTCCAAGAAATAGTAAATCAAGTGGCTGGGCAGACTCCAGAGGAGGAATCATGTGAAAAGGCTAGACCAGTAGCTCTCATACCATCTGTGAAATGTGTCAAAATGTAGATGCCAGAGTCTCCCCACAAGAGAGGTTCATTCAAGGATGCTTCAACCAAAGTCACCGGTGATGTCCTTAATGCTAAATCTAGTGGACACTTCTTAATACTCATCTTGACTGAATCCTTAACAGAATTCGACACTTACCAGAAAAGCTCTCTCCACCAGGCTTCTATGGTACTATGCTCCCCTCCTCCTTTCTCTCTGGCCAAGACCTTCAGTCTTCTTTGCCGGCCCCTCCTAACTGCTCATTCTCTCAAGTGTTGATATTCACTGAAGCTTGCATCCCTTCTCTTCTCGCTCTATAAACTCTCTGAACACTATCATATCTTCAATTACTCTCTACATCCCAGAGACTTCGTAGATATATCTTCAGGTTTAGTGCTCTCTTCTGACCTTTTGGCACACAATAGGTGGCTAATAAATGCCTATTGAATTAATGAATGAACAAATGACAAACATTTCTAAAATGTGTAAGTACTTTAACTTTGATTGCATTTTAAATGGGTAACTTCATGGTGACATGGAAATAATCTTCATCTCATAATCAATATCTCCAATTCATTCTTTATATATATTCAGTAAATCTCACACAGAGGTTAGGAATTCATATAAACTTCAATATAAAGGAGTTCTCTTGGATGATCCATCTTCATTTTGACTTGTGAGTTCTCTCGCACATCATCGTGTGTCCTACAGTACCTAGATTATGGTCTTGAAATACCCTTTCCACCAAAAGAGCCTAGAATTTATTGGGGAAAATGACTGATTCTAGGTCTAGGGTAGGAACAAGATGAGCCTAGAATACCAGATAGCAAGGAAGCTATCAAAGACCATGAGGGCTATGTCAAAAATACTCAGAAACCAACCTGAAGAGGCTCTTGCCAGCCAAAGAGAACCAATGTGAGTTTTAAAGGGATCATTGAAATGATTAAGTCCATTAAACCAACAGGTTCACAATGATATTTTAAAAATCTAATTGTTTACCTTCAAAGAATGATAGGATACCAATTTATCACCTTCAAAGCTAGTAACCAAAAGGAAAGATAAAATATTCATCCTGTCTTTCTATATGAATTATATCACTCAATAAGCAAATTGTAAATGCTCAGATGGGATGGACAGAGTGGAGGTTCTCAAAACCATATTATACAAGGGATGAAGCAACGAAGACTGTTTGCTCTGGAAAGACTAGTCTGAAAGACATGTGACCATTATCTTCAAACATCTGCAGAATAGCCTGTTGAAAAAGGGAACATAGTTGTTCAACAAGATCCCAAGATCAGTGGGTAAAGAGACAGGGAGACACATTCTGTCTCAAAGAATTTTTTGACCATCCATGTCTGAGAAAATGTGATGATTTACTTTAAAAAGTACAGAATTCTTGGCGCTGGGATTTAGTCACAAGTGGGATGACCACTTGGGGATGGATTCATATTAAAAGTTTGTGTTGGGGTGCCTGGGTGGCTCAGTTGTTTAAGCGTCTGCCTTCAGCTCAGGTCATGCTCCCAGGGTCCCGGAATGAGCCCCGCATCATCCTCGGGCTCCCTGCTCAACGAGGAGTCTGCTTCTCCCTCTGCCTCTCGCCCCAGCTTGTGCTCTCTCTCAAATAAATAAATAAAATCTTAAAAAAAAAAAAAAAAACGTTTGTGTAAAATGAGATCTATAGGCCCATTTAACCCTACAGAATTTTGAATTCTTGTTATTCTGCAGAGCGCGCAAAAACCCCCTGGGACCAGGAGCCATAGAAGTAACAACGCCTCGTTTATTGTCAATTCTCACTTCATTTCCCTACCATGATAAGAATGAGCCAGAAGAAAAGCTGCGTTGTTTTTGTTTTGTCATCTTATGTTAAAATGTTACCAAGACTCTACCCTTGATACTACTTAATAGAAGCGGATTTGAGGAGTTGGGCTCCTGGCTAAAAACCTCTGTGCATTGTTGAGGCCCAGCCAGAAGCAATTACAAAGGCTTTACCCGGGCATGCCTCCTGAGGGAAGCTGCCCCACCCATGCAGCCCTGGGGCTCAGCCAGGCCTCCAAGGGCTCTGCAGGAAGTTGCAGGGAAGGATTTAAGCTCCCCGGGGTTAACCACACTCTTCTACATATCTGCATTCCTAGCCCAGGCACCTCGATTTGGAGGTCACCTTATTGGAAACCTTGAAGACATTTGTCCCCACGCTGCCTCAGTTTCGGGTACTTTCCCACTTCTAGCCCTCCATCTTCCCCTCCTTCCGGCCCCTAGATGAAACATGAGACAGATCACGTTTATAGATGATCCATAAAACCTACAGGAGCCATTAAACTGCAAGAGCCTTGTGTTCAGGCCTCGCTCATCAGTGAGACGACCCCCCACGTCTGCATCAATCCACCCGAAACTTGCCAGGAGCACCATTCCATGGGAAAAAGGGAACAAGGGAAGTCGGTGCTTTGTCTAAGTTGGGCCTCTTGCTTATACCATCACAGTGAGTGATAAAAGCCTTCCCTGTTACTGTCATTTTAGTTTGTGGCTTTAGTCAGCTGCTCGACACCTGACAGCTCAGCTCTCTCAAGCTCAGCTGAGCTCCTGACAGAACACAGTCATGATAATTGTGCTTTAAAGATATCTGAGGTCAATTTTAGATCTAATGTCACACATCATTATGAACTATTCCTGCATTTAATAATACATGCTTTCTTTTTCAAGATTTTATTTATTTATTTAGAGAATGAGAGTGAGAGAGTGAGTGGAGGGAGGGGCAGAGGGAGAGGGAGAGAGCGAATCTCAAGCAGACTCCATGGGAACATGACGTGGGGCTCAATCCCATGACCCTGAGATCATGACCTGAGCGGAAATCAAGAGTCGGTCACTTAACTGACTGAGCCACCCATGCACCCCATTAATACATGTTGTGAGGCTTGTTAAACCTCCTAAGAAGACCTACTGTGGCCAATTTTATTTTTCAAAATAGTCACTATAGCCTTGATAGCTTTTCTGAAGTCTACTACCATTAGATAGAAATCTTACTATGATTAATAGCTAATTGGAGACTCTTCTGTCCTTGATATGTCTTGTCCTTTAACCTTCCCTGAGCCCCTTCCAGGTACTTCTCTTCCTGTCTTTGGCAGCAACTGCATGAGTCTCAGCTTACCTACCATTCAAGCTAGGTTCATAATGGAGTGGAAATACATTATCAACCTGCCTATCACTCCTTTCTTCAGGGGAAACATTCTTACAATCAAGGTTGTCAAGGTAGGGACAGTGCTGACCACACATTAGTGCCAGGGATGGGCATGTGACACAAGTGAAGACAATTAGAAGGCTCCAGCCCTATGGCTCTAATGATGGTTTCAGAGCTTACATACCAGGCGGAATCACAATCATCCCAAGGATTTTTGTGCCATGGATATGGAAAAAGTTTCTTTCTCTTCTTCTGGGAACTTGCATGCTAAAGTCTATAAGTTCAAGCTGCTTTCAATGTCCACAATAGCCAAACTGTGGAAGGAGCTGAGATGCCCTTCAACAGATGGATAAAGAAGATGTGGTTCATATATACAATGGAATATTACTCGCAATCAGAAAGGATGAATACCCACCATTTCCTTCAACATGGATGGAACTGGAGGGGATTATGCTAAGTGATAATAAGTGAAATAAGTCAAGCAGAGAAAGAAAATTATCACATGGTTTCATTCATATGTGGAACATAAGGAATAGTGCAGGGGATCACAGGGGAAGAGACGGAAAACTGAATGGGAAGAAATCGGGGAGACAAACCGTGAGAGACTCTTGACTCTGGGAAACAAACTAAGGGTTGCTGGAGGGGAGGGGAGGGGTGGGTTGGGGTAACTGGGTGATGGGCATTAAGGAGGTTGTGATGAGCAGTGGGTGTTATAGGCAACTAATGAATCATTGAATGCTACATCAAAAACTAATGATGTTGGCTAATTGAATTTAAATAAAAAACAAACAAAAACAAAACAAAACAAAAAAGATGTTAGTTGAAAGAAAAAAAAATTCAAGCTGCTTTGAGACACCTTCCTCGATTGGAAAAGCCACCTGCTATGGGAAGAATACGGCCAACACTTAAAGGAAACAGAAGAAGAAGACAGAGAAAAAGATTGACAAATCAACTCTTTGGGTCCAAAGGTACCTAATGTGCACTTCAATTTTGCAGTTACATGAATCAATACGTTCATTTTCCTTTGATTTGAATCAGTGTGAGTTGAGTTTGTCGCTTGCAAACCAAGAATTCTGATTAATATATACAGTACATCACAGTTGTGTGTTTGTTTGACATAATGCTTTCCTGGATAATTGTGTTAATGAGACAAGATCTGAAATTAAAACTCTAAAGTGGAGATAATAGCATTCAATTAATTCTGTCACATATTCATGTATTCAGTTGTCATTATGAAGGTAAGATTTGAGAAGGAGGATAAGAAATCATTTATAGCATAAAGCTCTGATATCTCGATTGCAAAATTCTAATCTCTATAAGATGACTATAATATAGCTATTTCTGCTTGAGAAATGAGTGGTTTCTGCCTAATTCTGAATTTCTGCCTTATTGTGTGTTCTGAATTAGTACTTCTATGAATGGAAAATATTAATTCTCATCAGAACCCATTTGAATTCTGACAATAGTTGTGATTTATATTTGCATCTAATTATGTTCCACTAAAAGGGACAAAATTGGGATGTAGCAGAGACTGAATCTTGTCGAGTCCTGAAGAGGTAAGGGAGGCTACAAAAATTAGAAGAGTCTGGTGAATTTGGAAGAGGGTAGGTGTGTGAAGAGCATTATATTGTCACCACCTGAATGTAATACGAGGTATGACACTCTTGCGGGGTGTCATCATTTCTCGGCTCTGGGTTCCCAGTAAACTTAGGGCCTCTCTGACTAAATGCAAACACACACACACATCATTTACACACAACATTCACACACATGCACATTCGTATACACATGCACTCAGATACTCTCTCTCTTTCCCTGTCTCCATTCCTGGCTCTCTAAACACAAGAAGCTACTGGCCACATTTATTATCCAAACAGTTAAAAAGTGTAAAGAAGTTACAAAAGTGTAAATGTGGCTACAGATTTACTTATTTCATCTCTCCTCTTTTATCCACTCCAGGCCTTTACCATCTTCAAAGCAAACTCTGTACAGTTTATTAAGAACATACACCAGCCCCTCTCCACGTTTCTGATGGCTGTTTTAGATATTTCATACAAACATCTACAATATTTTTTTTTCACATGCTGCTGGGAAAAAAATTAAGTTTCTTTGAAGAAGCTTTATGACTGTCCTGATTCCTTCAGTTCTTGTATTAATTGATCTTCAAGTTTTTCTATAGCTTTGGTTCCAAGCACCTGCTGCATATCAGTATTATCTGGGGAGATTTCTTGGGAATCCAGGTGGGGAACCACTGCTCTATAGCCTATCACTCACAGTGTGGTCCGAGGACCTGCTCTACTGGCGTCACCTGAGAGCTTCTAGAAATGCGAAACCTCGAAACCTCGGGCTCCAGGGCAGACACATTGAATCAAAATCTACAACAAAGATCCCCACATGATTCTGTGCCCATTAGCGTCTAAGAAACATCTACAGAACGTGGTCAACAGAACTGCTCCCTCTCTTCTCCATTCCTATTATCAAAAATTCTGACTTCTACTTAATTAACAACATTATGTAGTACACTTAAATTTGATTTATTCTTCATCTGGACCTTGCTCCAACAAAATTTAAATCCTATCCGAGACCACAGGTAAGAAAAGGCTTTAAACTTTGTAAAGGTCCTCTTTAATGTCCATTCCATTTATTTTCAGAAGTATATTCCCTGTCGGCCTATACCACTAAAGCGTCCTGAGCTTGATCTTCTTGTATTTCTTGACCTTTGCTGCCCGTGTAGGTTTTACTTCCGAGGCTATTTTATCTTAGCCGTGACATTATCTTTCATCTTCAGCTACTAAATTTTCAAAATCTTTCCTTTGACAGACTTCCCAGGCTCTTGCCTTTCATCTTTCTGGCCAGCTTTAATTTTAACAAATATGGAGACCCCATTTTCTGTAGGCTCTCAGGCTAGATGCAATGACCTATTCCAAGTTCTAAATTTCATTTCTAGGAAATTGTCTGTCAATATCCATTTTCTGGCCGTTCCAATTTGACTTCAAAATGTCTGGATAAAGGTGATTCATTAATCACTGTGACATTTTATCTTCCCACTGCCAGATGCTTGGTGTTACTCAAACCACTGTCTGAGGATCCTCAATTTTTCACTTTTCATCTGGATATTTTGATGTCATATAGATGCTGTAGATTGAAAATACACACAAAAAAGCGATTGGCTTGTTATAATGACAGCTGTAAAGAGTAAGCAATGATAATCGGAACATGACTGTTGTTATGAATGAAGTCTGCCCCTGTGTCTTCACTTCCTCACATCCAGAAATTGCTGCCACACCCTTTCAATAACCTCTCCCATGATTTGACCTTGGAATAGGCCGTCATCAGGAATTGTCCATTTCTGACACCCTGAAAGCCAACTTCCCACTGATCAAAATTTGCTTATTGGTCAGGCTTATATTCCCTCATCCATGCGGTTGACCTTGATTCTGGTGAAATCAACCAGAACATGAGCTCAGCCTTACTGTAGTTTTCATAGGAAATCAAATTACCTATGAATGTCATGATTTCTGAGGTCATTGCTAAAGATTTTGTGGAATCACACAGAAAGGTCTCATCACATATGGCCCAATATTACCATTCTCCAAAGTCCAGACCTTCCCAAAGAAGGCTCCACCCTTCTCACTCAACAATACTAGTATGTAAGTCAGATGGGGTGTGAATGTATTTAAAGTATTCCAATGTCCTTATATTAGCCAAGAGGAGATAAAAAGTATTTATTAGACTTTGGTCAAGTAACAATGCATGCTGTAGTTTCTAGTATAATGACTAAGAGAAAAGAAATAGTGATGCCTAGGTGGTGCAGTCAGTTAAGCATCCAACTCTTGGTTTCGGCTCAGGCCATGATCTCAGGGTCCTGAGATCAAGCCCCGCCTCAGACACCACGCTCAGCACAGAGTCTGCTTGAGATTCTCTCTTCCACTCCCTCTGCCCCCCACCATTTGTGTGCACATGCATGCACTCTCTCTCTCTCAAATAAATAAATAAATCTTCAAAAAAAAGAATATAACATAGTTGACCCTTGAACAACATGGATTTGAATTGTGTGAGTCCACTTACACACAGATTTTTTTTTTTAAGATTTTGTTTATTTGACAGAGAGAGATACAGCGAGAGAGGGAACACAAGCAGGGGGAGTGGGAGAGGGAGAAGCAGGCTTCCCGCCAAGCAGGGAGCCCGATGTGGGACTCGATCCCAGGACCCTGGGATCATGACCTGAGCTGAAGGCAGACACTTAACGACTGAGCCACCCAGGCACCCCACACACAGATTTTTTTTCAATACAGTACAGTACTGTAAATGTATTTTCTCTTCCTTGTGGTTTTCTTAGTAACATTTTCTTTTCTCTAGCTTACTCTATTGTAAGAATACAGTATATAATACATATAGCATACAAAATATGTATTGACTATTTATGTTATCTGTAAGGCTGCTAGTAAACTCTTTTTTGTGTGTTTGAGCTTATCTTTATTGAGCCTCCTTCTTTATGGATATTTTACCTAGATATGGACATCTAGGCTTTTTTTTTTTAAATTCATTGAGAAAGTAAGTTCACAGCTTTGTGACTTCTTTTATTGCTCATCAAAAATATTGCTGTCCAGTTCTTAAAAGTAATAGGTCTTTTTTCTTTGATTGCTTTTAAGGCATCCCCTTTGTCTTTAGTTTCCTGAATTTTCACCATGGTGCATCATTTTTACTTTTCTTCTTGGAAATCATACAACTTCTTAAATATGTGATTGTTGTCCTTCCATAGCTCTGGAAAATAGTCATTGTCTCCTCAAATACTGCTTCTTCTTCTTTCTCTCTACTCTTTTTTAAACTCTGATTTAATTTATGTTGAGATTTTCTTACTATATACTTCTTCTTCTGTTACGTTCTATACTTTTTTTTCAGGTAATGACTGTATTTTGTTACCATGACCAGCCCATGGTATAGCATACTGAATCATAAAGACAATTTCACTCCAAAAATATCATCTAAACATCAAATCAAAACACTGTGGTTGTTAATGGTGGTTTATGGCAGAACAGGTTATTTTATACAAATTAATATGCCTTAAAACTATATAGGTGAAGAAGGGTCAGCAAGAATGTACAAATCTTAGCTTGCCCTACTGGAGCATGACCCATAGAGGGGTCCTTTGTGCTCACTTCTGCTTCCATCAGAAGGTTCAGCCCTAACAGGCAAGAATAAAGGTTTATCATACAAGCCCCCATAGGGCAATAATGGACCAACTCAAGGGGGAACAGATGAATAAACTTCAGCTCCATTACAGTTTAAGAATTTTGGTGGTAGAAACTAACCACCATGTTTAACGTGGCTTACACAGGAAAATAGTTTCCAGGTTCCAAACACATGAAATCTATAAATTTCTCTGTGTACTCATTTTTTAAAAAAATTAACAAAATTTAGGATTATGCATTCTAAGACTATCTGGAACTGTTAACTAGAAGCCAGATAAAGCATACTCTTTAAAAATAGTAAGAAAAAAACAATCACAATTTAAGAGAGGATAGTAGATGTTATCAGGTAGTTGGGGTAAATTGGTTACTGTGGTTGAGGACAAGATTTACGGCCAAGACTCCTGGGAGTTCAGTGTGGTGAAGGAACATCTCTTAGCATTTCCGCCTGAGAGGACTGGGCTGGGCAGAGAGATTACTGCTGAGGGGTCCAGGGCTTCTTCTTCAACATCTCTGGGTCTGTGTTCTCCTCTGTAAAAGTAGTGGGATTCACTAGGTTAGCTTAAGGTCATTTTTAGCTCTAGAATCCTGTGATTCATCCCTGATTCACTGATTGGTATTTTCAACTGCCCCAGTTCATTCAGAGAAGCAATTTATTTTTCCTGGTATTGATTCGTAGGGGGAATTTGTCACAAAGTTCTTTATATAAGGCACATTGACTAACTCAACTGATAATTTGTTTACTATCATTCTGCAAAGGATACAGAAATGCACATTTAGTAAGCTTTTCTTATATCCTCCTTCTATAAAACCAAGGAAAAAAAGAAAGGTAAACTCAATATTTCCTATAGTGTGTTCTCTCAGTCCTACAAGATATAATTAAAATTACATTTTTAAATTTAAAAAAATTGAAAATTTTGAATTAAAAAATGTAATTACAAAATTTAAGAAGAGAACCTTAAAAATCTTAAAAAGATAAAAAAGCTTTCAGTAATGGAACAAGGAGGAAAATTCATAATGCACATTAGCTTACCAAAGTTCTGTAAGGATAGGCAGTAAAGACTTGTTTAAAGCTAAGTTTTCCAAAACTTTTCATTTGCATTAAACCAATTAGTATTTCATATGCGGTGGACTGAATGTCTGTGTCCCCCAAAATTCGTATGTTGAAATCCTAAAGCCCACTGGTTTGGTATTGGGAGGTGGAGTCTTTGGGGGATGTTGAGGTCATAAGGTGGAGCCCTCATAGATGGGATTAGTGCCATCATAGCCGGGACCCCAGAGAGCTCTCTCACTTTTTCCACCACATGGGAAAAGCATGAATAGGTGGCAGTCTGCAACCTAGAAGAGGGCTCTCACAGGAACCTGACCATGCCAAAACCTTTATCTTGGACTTCCAGCCCCCAGGACTGTGAGAAATAAACCTGTGTTGGTCACAGGCCACCCAGCCCACCTTCTGTGGTATGTTGTTACAACAGCCCGAATGAACGAGGACAGAATATAACCAGTGTTCAGAAGAACTTACTTTAGAAAATGTTAATGCTCCATTTCTCTTTTTTTTCCTTCTAGCAAAATGTTCAAGAGATTTAACCCCAAATGTTGCCTCCATCTCTTCATCTCTCCCTCCAATGGGGCTTTTGGTTTCTCCACTCCAGTGAAACAACTCTGATCAACAGCAATAACCCTCCTGTTCTCCACCCCGGGCACTCTTCTTTGGCCCCTTCTTCCTCAGCCTATCAACCGAGTTCGGCAGGCGGCTGCTCCTGCATTCTGGAAGCTTTCCCTGCTATAGCATTTGTCTCTTGTGCTTTCTAGTTGCCCTGTTCCATCGCTGCCCTCCCTCTCTACCTCCTCTTAGGTTTTGCTCCACCAGACTTCCAAATGGGGTGTTCGTCTGTCCACCCAGTTTTCCCAACCCTGCCCCCCAGATTCTCTCATGGGTCATCTTTTACTTCCCCACAGTGTTAAATGCCAACTTTGGGCTGATGGCCCCACAATGTTATCTCTACTCAGCCCCTTGGTCATAGCTGACTCCCCCTTTCCCACTATGCCTCTGGAATACACTTCATCCTTCCTACCTTGGGGACTTTAGACTTGCTTTCTCTAACATAAGCACCCTGCCAGTCATTCTCAATCCCGGGGCCTATTTATTGTCTTTTTAGTACTTGGTACAAGATATCAATATTTTGCTTATTTATTTGTTACTTTGTTGTTTGTCTCCTCCCTTAGGAGGCAAGCACCTAGAGAGCAGGACCATATCTGCCTATTCTCCCAAGTATCCAGCTCGGTGCCAGGCACATAGCAGGTGCTGATAAATTTTTGTTGGAGAGATGAATATGGTTCTTTTGATTTCTTAAACTAAGAAAGTCCTCTCACACTGTTTTTTGGTGATTGAGTCTAGAACAGAGAGTCTGGAACATGTCAAGAAGACGGATAGTTAACAGAGCTCTTAGATGTCTCCCTGAAGGATGAAAGTTTCAAGGGAGGTTGGGGAAAGAACTGGAGGGGGGTCATTCCCATCTACTTCTCTGAAGAGTTCCCTAAATGCCAATTCTGACACAATATATTTTCCAAAAATAGCCATAAAAATACCTCCTATCCCACATACTCTTCTTGAAATGTGTCTTTGATAATCCTCCTATTGAAAGGTAGGATCTATATTCCCTCCCCTTGAAGCTGGATGGGCTTATAATTTTAGCAATGATATTGTGTCTCACAAATTCCCTTGAAGAAAGAAACAAATAAGAAACAAGTCTCCCCCATAAAAGGCAATAACAGCTTTCATCTGGTTCTGTTGGAATGCTTGCTCTAGGAACCTAACTATCATTTTATGAGAATGCCCAAGCAGACACATGGAGAGGCCACATATAGATGTTCTGGCCGATATAGCCTCAGCTGCAGTAACAGATAAAGGCCAGTATCAGCCACCAGACATTTGAGAAAGCCTCCAGTTACCAGTCCTCCAGTCTAGATGATTCCAGTCCTCCAGTTACCAACCCTGGCCTTTGAGTCTTCCTAATTGAGGTTCCCATCATATAGCAGAGATAAGCCATCCACCGATCTCCCCTGTCCAAATTCCTGACCCACAAAAATCTGTGAGCATAATAAAACAGGTTTTTGAGGCCATTATGTTTTAGGGTTTTGTTAGGAGCAATAGTAGCTGGAACAACAATTTTCTTTGTTGTTAGTTAGAAAATGATCACTAACCTCTATCAATTGGACAAGTGACAGTATTGACACAATTGTGGAACTTTGCAAACAAGGATTCTGTTTGGAGACATGAACAGTTCTTTCATTTCTGCATAAAGGTAATGTGCTGTGGTGAGCCAGGGCCAGCTCATACTGGCTTCTGAGGTACACATAGCCAATCTGTACGTATCTTCCCAACCAGCCAGAGTGGAAATATTGACACCACAGAAACTGGCAAACACTACAAATTAGGGTTTTTTATCCCCCCTCCAGAGAATTGGCTTACCAGCATACCACTAGAAATGTGTTGCTTCATTTTTTTTTGATAATATTTCTGCCTGATTGCAAAAATAATTAAGTTTGAATTTATTGGCAGTTTTTCCTCCAAGGCTGCTCTTAAGCCTGTCTGTGGCTCAGTCGGTTAAGCGTCTGCCTTCAGATCAGGTCATGATCTCAGGGATTGAGTCCCAAATCCTTGCATCCTCTTGGTCAGGCTTCCTGCTCAGCAGGGAGTCTGCTTCTCCCTCTCCCTCTGCCCTTCCCTACCAGCTCATGAGCTAGCTCTCTCTCTCAAATAAATAAATAAAATCTTAAAAAAAAAAAAGCTATCTATGATGTTCCAAGAGCTGCTTGTGAGCCTGAAGCTTGCAGGTCCCCTCCCCCCGTCAAATGTTCTCTGCAGGGATTTCCACATGGGCTGTCCCATCGTCCCTGCAGTGTCCCTGAGCGGCGGAGCAAGCCCAGGTGTTCTGGGAGGGGCGGAATGCCCCATGATTCCCTAAGAGAGAGGGGTTTTCTTCCCTCCACTTAATGGGTTCATAGAAAGCTCTCCTGCTAGCCACAGCTGAGCCACTCAAAGCCCAGCCAGAAAGCTCAGCACTGCTGCCATTTCAGATGGTAAGTTGCGGCAGGGGCCCTCCATTCCCCCCTCCGTGGCGGCTAAGGGCCACACACACATGACTGAGACAAGCACAAAAGGATGAATCAGGCCCGTGAATTGAGCCTTTAATAAAGTCTTGTAGACTTGCGTTATTAAGTCAAATCTCCCAGTGCGTAAGTGGTACTTTCTGGTGCCACTTTAATAAATTACATCTCTGATGTATTATTTGCATAGCTATTAAATATCTTCATTATTAGGATAGGAAATTGGGCAGCAAGGGATGGAGTATCAAGCCCTACGTTCGACTAACACAGTGGGAATGCTAGAAGTAAAACCAAGTTTTACATTCATTCAAACTAGGGTTTGAGAAGGAAATACTCTCAACTCTTGTGTCGTGTGCCCTCATATACTCATATCAGCAATTCTGCTTCTAACAGCTGAACCTGCAGATATATTTATATGTGGACAAATTAACAAAGAGGTCCTATGAGGATGTTCACTGAGATATTGTTTGGATTCATCAGTAATTTACTAGTTTAAAATGTAGCAACCCATGGGAAACCTGGGTGGCTCAGTTGGTTAAGCTTCTGACTCTTGACTTTGGCTCAGGTATGACCTCACGGTCTTGAGATGAAGCCATGCATTGGGCTCCACACTGGGTGGGGAGCCTGCTTAAGACTCTGTCTCTCCCTTTCCCTCTGCCCCTCCCCCGCTGCTTGCCCACTTTCTTTCTAAAAAAAAAAAAAATGTAGCAACCCATGTAATGAAATATTAAAAGAAAAGCTTTTTTGGCAGCAGGCAGGCCTGTATATATTCATATAGGTACATCTCTAAAATACCTTTGGTGACAAAAATCAAGGCAACACAGTCTGTATATCATATTACAAATTGTCTAAAAAACATATTCATATATGTGGGTATGTGCATGAAAAATGTCTGAAAGGAAGCAGGAAAAACTGTTGGAGGGAGTTAGGTTAAAAGGACAAGAAATTTGGGATGGTGGGGCACCTGGGTGGCTCAGTCAGTTAAGCATCTGCCTTCGGCTCAGCTCATGATCTTATAGTCCCAGGATCGAGCCCCACTTTGGGCTCCCCACTCCGCAGAGAGACTGCTTCTCCCTCTGACCCTCACCCTGCTCATGCTCTCTCTCTCTCTCTCACTCTCTCAAATAAATAAATAAATAAAATCTTTTTTATAAAAAGCAGTTTGGGATAGAAAAGAGTCTGACTTTTCAATTATATAGTTTTGTTCTATTTGAAATTTTTTACCATATGCATATATTTTAAAGCTTAAGAAATCACATACTGACTCAATAATAAGTTAATGTAACTCACTAAAATAACTTAATTTGGGTTAAGGTGCTTGAAATCCTTCTAGACAATTCTGTCCTCTTCATTTTTAATTGTGCCTGAGAAGATCTTGCAGTTATCATCTTCTGCTAATCAACCATGCCCTTATAGATTCACTCTGATCCCAAGCAACTCACTGAAATATTCTTTCAAAAAGGTAAGTCTGTTTTATTTGTTTATCATTATATCTCCCAGCATCTGGAACAGTACCTTGTGCACAGTGAAGGCAAATAAACAATGAAAAAATATAGTATGTCAAATGGTGGCTAGTGCTGTGAAAAAAAATGAGCAGAGGTGGGGAGGGGTGAGGTACAATTTTTTTAAAGGTGATTCAGGAAAGCTTTATCAGTAAGTCGTTATTTGAGTAAAGAGAAAGGATTTAGAAAAGCAAGGCACAAGACTATTGGGAATTTCCAAGCAGAAGAGTAGCAAGTGCAAAGGCCCTGAGGTAGGAGAACATATCAAATAATATGCTGAATTTCTTTTAAATTTTACATTCAGATATATGAGATCACTTTCAGAACTTAACACAGGAATATGAATAAAATAGATTTTATCTCTTTCATCATTTCTTGGATTCCCAGGGTTAAAGACACTAACAAAATAAATAATTTTGTTATTTTAAGCAAATGGAGATTATTGTTCTAAGGGAATTGGAACTGAGATTACTAGCCCAAGAGAATTGGGGTGATTCTTTTGAGAAATCCTGCATGATTCCTGAGAGCTAAAGCTGCTTATTAACAAGTTGAATATATACAGGACAGTTTTGCAAATGACCCTGAGCCATAAGATTCAAACACCCTTTAATGGACATTCTCCCAATAAGGATACCCGGCCCACACTTGTCTAATGGAGTAATCTCTTAGCTCTTACCTAGATTCAGCTTCACATTGCCTAATTCTCAAACTGACTGGGTCTGCAGTGCCCTGGACTGAAATTAATAAACCTCTCCATCACCTGATTCCCAGTCTGACTATGAGCTGTAGCTTCTCCATCAGTGTGATGAAACCTTGTTTCACTTTTCTGTCAGAACTTTCTGATTCTCAGCAAGTACGTCAGGATCTTGTTCTACTTGACCTCCTCATAATATTTGACACTCTTTTTTTTTAAAATATAGTTAACATACAGTGTTAGTTTCAGGGATACAACATAGCGATTCGACAATTCTATACGTTTCAGTGCTCACCATAATAAGTGTAGTCACCATCTGTACCATACAAAATTATTACAATATTATTCACTATATTCCCTATGCTGGGCTTTTCATCTCCATAACTTATTTATTTTGTACCTGGAAGTTTGTACCTCTTATTCTCCTCCACCTATTTTGCCCATTCCCCCCACCCCCTTCCCTTCTGGCAACCACCAGTTTGTTCTCTGTATTTATGAATCAGTTTCTAGTTTTGTGTGCGTTTCTTTGTTTTGTTTTCTAGATTCCACATATAAGTGAAATCATATGGTATTTGTCTTTCTCTGTCTGACTTGTTTCACTTAGCGTATTATGTTCTAGGTCCACCCATGCTGTCGCAAATGGTGAGATCTCATTCTTTGTATGGTTGAGTAATATATTCATGTAATATATATATCACATCTTCTTTATTCAATCATCTATCTATGGACACTTAGGCTGCTTGCATATCTTCTTGGCTGTTGTAAATTATCTGACATTCTTGATGACAAAGCCCCTTTCCCAAACTCTACTTTGGCTTCCACAACATAGTTTTCCACTAATCTAGGCTCTTTCCCAGTCTCCTCCTCCTTGTGCTCTTCCCCTAAACAGTGATGTTCCCCTAAACATGGTCTGTTTGACTCTTTTCTCTCTCTTCCTGGCATTGACTCTCAGTTAAATGCTCATAACATTCTCCCTATATTAATCCAATGGGAGAAATGAGACAATTTCTACCCCATCCCCACCACCATTGCCATTGTAACTCATGAGTAATGTTACCTGCTCAATGTTAAACAGAAAAACTAATAACACAGTGAATGATATTAACCATATATAGAAGAAAACAGAGAGATTGTGCAGAAACACAAAATTGAACTATTTGTGTCTGTTCAAGCCCAGTAAACTGGCTTCGTATTTTGCTCTTCCTGAAGGAAGACTTGAATAGAAGGATGTGGACAGCAGGTGGCCTGGAGAAAAGGCAACAAGACGATGCAAATCTGTCTACGTGTCCAACACACAGCCCAAAGGAGACGGAGCCCTTGTTGCCCGACCCAAGAACTCACTGCCATGGTTTATACGCTGTTTTCCCATCCCCCTACCCCCAAGTCTGCCTGAAGTAAGCAGTCCATTGCCAGGGTACTTAAGAATCTCATCTTTTGGTATGTGGGTAAGAAAGAAAAAAATAGAAAAGGCACCAATGTCCATGTCCCTACTTCAGCCCCTTCCCTTCTCCTGAACCTCTGGTGGAACCCCTCCATGGGTGCAGGCATAGGTCTCCTCAAGTTGATTGTGGCTTACTGCAAACAGATAGTATTGGCTCTTCCAGGACCAAAGATCATCAACTTGAGACTCTCATTTCCAGGGAGAGCAAAAGGAAGAGATTGGGATCTCGAGATTGTTAACTCAGGAATCAAACCTCCTAGGCTCAAATCCCAGCTCAGCCACTTACTCGTTATGTGCCTTCAGCAAGTTACCTGCCTCGTTGTACCTCATTTTTCTGGTCTGTAAATTGGGGACAAATAGAGCATCTAATTCACAGGGTTTTAAGCATTCAATGAGTTAATATATTTGAAGGGTATAGAACAGTGCCTGGCTCAGAGTTAAATTCTCAATATCCTCCTAATGGGCAGGGAGGAGCAGGAGAAATACCACAAATCTCAGCAGTCCTGTGCTCAGAACGTTCATTGTGCCTCTCCTAACTTCTGCTCATTAGAGCAGAGCTTGCTTCTCACTGATTCTTTTCCCCCAAGGCAATTACATCAGAAGCATGGTGCTTCTCTCTCTCTGGTTATTTTTTTCTAAGACCCGAGCAGAAGAGAGGAATCAAATGACTATTCGTTCAACTGCTTTATCTTCCTCAGGGTAAAAAGTTTTAAACATTAGAACATTCTTCTAGCTGGTTCCTGTGGAGAGTATGAAGTTACCTTTCGAATTATGATATATTTTGAACTAAATATTTCTATTATATGCTGAACATTCCCACAGTCTAGTGTCTTCCTTTGGTTGTTTGCTATTTTGTTTTTATAAGGGAGCAAAAACCATTTGTAGAAAATAATTCTCCTATATGGATAGAAACTGTTTCATTATTTTAATCTCAACCTCAAATTTAGCTAAGCACAAACAAAACTTTAAGACACAGACTCAACATGCCTAGAAACATGTACCTGAATATTCTGGACCAGCAATTCCATAAGAGTCATTCATCTCACTTCCCTAACTTGGATTTTATGCTCACCAAGCAGCCTTCTGATTATAATTTGGCTTACAGTAATTTGTCTTCAGGCAGAGAATGCACTGAGCAGTGAACTTAAGTCTTTGGAAGAACTTAGTAGTTTAATTTCTCACTCTAAATTAATGAACTGACATGTTGGTTGTACATCAATCCCTTGTGAGTTAGATGTATATAAAACAGCCCCTAAAACATTGGTTAGTTCTGGGGGCCCCTGCAAAATAGTGTTCCTCATCCTCTGAAGCCTCTAGAAAGCTGTGGCCACACTCAATTTTGATTGCCATTTTGTAAGCCCTAATGGGGGTCCTTCTAGTTTACCTTTATAACCTCTCCACTCAGTTCTTTGTTCCTGCAGCGACTACCATAGCTACAACTCCTACTATGACCTCTATCTCTATCTGCCCAGTGGACCCTAACTGAATCCCACAGGCATTTCAAGGTTAACATTTCTAAGACATAATGTATAGTCTTGCCCTGCAAGCCCATTCTTCTTACTGTCCCTAAGGGTGTTGGGAGATCATGGAAGGGCTTTAAGCAGAGAAGTAACATGATTTGGTTTGCATTTCTATGAAAGTTCTCTGCCTGATGTAGAGAATATATTGTTAGAGGACAGGAGTGGGTACAGGAGTGCCAGTTAGGGGGCTCTTGCTTTCATCTACATTAGCAACCATGTTGGTCTGGACTGAGTTTTTCTCAATGGAGATGAAGAGAAGGGGACAATTCAAGAGACACTTACATGGAGTATTCATGATGATCAGATGTGAAAGGTGGAACAGATGGAGGTACCAAAGATGACTCCCTGGTTTCTGGTAGACAGTGAGATCGTATACTAAGAAATATGGAGGAAAAGCAGCAGGTTTGGAGAGGTAGATCATAATTTCTGTTTTGGACATGTTGCATTTGACACATCTTTGAGACATCCAAAAGAGAATACCATGTAGGGAATTGAGCTTAAGGTTGGAGCTCAGCTGGGAGAAATGGGTCAAAGATGCAAGTTTAGAAGTCATCATCATATTGATAGTGCTTGTATTGGTGAGCATGCATAGGATCACCAAGGAAATGAGTGGAGAATGAGAAGAGAGAGAGAGAGAGACATTAGAAGAGAATTGTACTCTTCTAATTGTATTCTTCCAATATAAGAAGTCAGATAGATCTGTAAGATATGGCAAAGGAATCTGTGAAGCAATGTCCAGAGATGTGGGAAGAGAACTAACAGGGCTGAAAATCAAGTGTAGGGAGTGCTCTAGGGAAGAGGAGATCCTCCTGTGTGGCTGTCTGTGTGGGCTGCTGCTCAGAGGCCAAATGGAAGTTTCTACAGTCTTTCTGCTGGGAAAAATTCTATCATAGAACTGGAAAACACTTATTTAAAAAAAAAAAAAACCTCTCTGGATAGCCATACATTATGTTTTGAAATGCAATGTACATCCTAGTTACATATAATAAAGCAATCTTTCAAAAAGGATGTATGCAGCAACAAAATAAGGAATTAAAAAGAAGACCCACATAATTGTTCATCCAGAAAGTTTATCATTGCAATGTCAGACATTTCAATGTTTCCAAATATCTCCGTGTTTGGCATCATACAAACCAAATGGGCAGATGTTTGACAGTCTTTTTTTTCTCATGAATCATCTTGATATTTAGCATCATGTGTAAAACAACCTAAAACTTTCCACAGCACACTGACCTACATTCCCTTCTTTTTTTAAAAAAGATTTTTTATTTATTCATTTGAGAGAGAGAGAGCACAAGCAGGGGGAGAGGCAGAGGGAGAGGGAGAAGCAGACTCCCTGCTGAGCTGGGAGCCAACATGGGGCTCGATCCCAGGACCTGGAGATCATGACCTGAGCCAAAGGCAGATGCTTAACCATCTGAGCCACCCAGGCGCCCCACATTCCCTTCTTTTTAGCATAAAACCAGGGGTTGCACTTTGATCCTTTTGGTTTATGTACTCTTGGTTTCTCAAATCACTTAGAACACCATTTGTCAGTGTTCCCAGACTCACAGATAAAATATCACATGTGTTTCCTCCCACCATGAAGCCAAATCCAGATAAATTTGGAGTCAGTAGCATAAGCCCTCTAAGATCATCATCTCAGGCCTTGCATGTTTCCAAGGTGATGAAGCTGTGCAGCTAGTTACTATTCCAAAGCACACAGCTAGATTCCCATCACTATGATATATTCCATTTTCTATTCAATTTCATCCCCTGGAGAAAACTCAAGGGTTATATGGGATTGTACATTTAGACTTGCCCTTCTGTCAAACATTAATAGGTCATGGAATCATAATGCAGAGGGAGACCTGGGGAACTCATGGCATCAATCCACTCCCCTTCAGCTGGAGAACATTTAACCTAACCCCGAGAAATTAAGGAATCCTCATATTTAAAAGAGCTCCTATCCCTTCCAGAAGAGAAGATTCTACAACCTCCAGCAAACAGTTCTCAGTGCTTAGCAACCTCTACCCTGTGAGAATCCTGGGTGACATGTCAAAACGACCGTCACAGTAGAAGATTGCTAGTCAAAGACAGAATGGGAAGAAAATGACCTAATTTACCTTGTGATAACTCGATATAATACTTTGAATTATGAAAAGTGAAAGCATCAAAGCACAGCCAGTTCATAATGTAATGTTTTCCACATTATATTACTCATGCCTGGAAGAGTCCAGAGGTCACTTGGGTCAACTCTTGAGAGGCTGTGAGAATTAACCACTGTCACTCATTGTACCCTTTTCCCCTTCTTCTTTCAGTAAGTAAATCTTCCAGTGGGACAAAACTTAATTATTTGAACCATATTTGCTCTGGTATATATTCTTCCTTGCCCATGATGAATGCTTTAATAAGACTGTAAGTCTTTTCTATAAAAAAGAAGAATTCTTTTTTATAAAAAGAATATCTCTTTGAGAATTTTCTGGTTACCTCCAAGAGCTTAGAACATTTGTAGTCCATGTGTTCAGTCACCCTTTCAGCAACATTTGCAGAATGTCTACTATGTGCCAGACTCAGGATTAAATGTTAGGCATAGAAGCGTCTGTTGTAATAACACTCACTATGTGTAAACCCCTATGTTAGACATTGAATGTACAATGGTGAGCAGAACAGTCTGGTCTTCATGGAGCTTATAATTTACAGGTGGAAAAAGGGAATAATCAAAGAACCATACAAACAAATATAAGATGACCTCTTTGTTAAGAGCCTCTGAATATGTAAATAGGGAGCTCCATCTAGTCAGGAAGGAAATAATTATTGAGAGGTGATCTGATGACCAAGTAGATGAAGGTGGGCCAGAAAGAGTATTCCAGATAGAGAAACCAGCATAAGCAAATGCTCTGTGCTTGGAGACAAAGCACAGTTGGTCATTTGAGGAGCTAAAGAAGGCCAGTATAGTTACAGCACAGAGAATGCAGAGGGAATGGAGTGTCGGAGGGGCTGTGGTGACACATGGCTGGTCGTTTGGTACAATTCTGGTCTCTGTCCTAAGAGCAATTGAAAGCTATCACAATCCTTTAGTCTGTGGAGGAGATAACACAGCCAGACTTGTCTTTCAGGAAGAGTATGGTGTCTAGATGAGAGAGGTGGGAATGGATGTGCAGAGCCATTTGAAGGCTAGCCTAGAGAGGAGGAAAGAATGGACTAACATGATGGCAGAAGGGTTGGAGACAAGACAAAGATTTCAGGGCACATCTAGCAAGCAGAAATGACAGGACTTGGTAATGCATTGATAAGTGGTTAAGGGAGACAGAGTTTTCAAGGATGACACCTAGATCTCTGGCTTGCAACTAGGACACATGATGGAACCATTCACTCAGATGAGGGATGGAGAAGAGAAAAATGGCAGGGGTGAGGGTGGGAGGGTGGGAAGCGTGGGGGTGGTGATCATGAGCTCAGTTTTGTAGAACTTTAATTGGAAGTGCCTTTGAAACATTCAAAGAAAGATGTCGAAGAGATAAAAAGGTGGACAGGCCCACCCAAGGCACAGAGGAGGTGTCAGAGCTAGAGAGGTCATGGAGGTGTCATGTTGGGAGTCCTGTGTGTAGAAGCCAAAATCATAGGCCAAGGGAGAGAATGCAAAGAAAGAGGAGGAGGAGGCCTAGGGACAGCCTTGAGGGCTCCTGTGCATAAAGACGGTAGAGGAAGCTGCATGGGAGACAAAGCAGTTGTGACCAGAGGGGCAGGAAGAAAACCAGGGTGTGTGATACCATAGAAGCCAAGGGAAGAGCCTGTCCTGAGAAGAAGCGAGAAGTTACCAGTGCAGAAGGCAACAGAAACCTACTTGGAATGGAAAGGAGACAGGGATTACAAATATAAACCACGCTTTCAGAAAATGTGCTGTGTGAAGGAGTGGTAGATGCTGATAGAGAACATAGGGTTAACAAGATTGGTGTTTTTCTTTTTCAACAGGAGAGAGATGAGTGTATTTTGGTGTCAATGGAGAGACCTGTGAGAGGTTGAAGATACAGCAGATAGAATGGGCAAGCCATAGGGAAAAATTTCTGAGGAGGCTGGAGGGGAGAGGAGCCTTAAGTGGAGAGGTTTTATTTTGAAGATAGTCATGTGGGTGTTGACAAGGTCAGGTTCTTAGACTGTGAAAAACGAACAACCACATTACCAGAGCAAGTAGCATCATTACCAGCATCTGAGAATGCCAAAGATACTGTCGGTGGTTCTTCTCGAAGCCACCCTGAAGGACAGCTAGTCTAGTCAGGGTGCCACCTACTGGTCCACCCGGCAGAGTGGTCATCTGAGCCCGAGGCTTTGCTCAACACCCCCAGCCAGCCCGCGCAATAGGGAAACTTTCTCATTCCATGGCTCATGATACTTGTAAACCTACCTCACAGAAGGAAGTCTCCAGGGCCCCAGACATTGTTCTGGCAAAAAAAAAAGTAAGTGAACAAGGTGAGTACACCAACAGGTGTTACATAAAAGCTCCAGGAGTGGGCGCCTGGGTGGCTCAGATGGTTAAGTGTCTGCCTTCAGCTCAGGTCATGATCCCAGGGTCCTGGGATCGAGTCCCACATCAGGCTCCCTGCTCCTTGGGAGCCTGCTTCTCCCTCTGCCTCTCTCTCTCTCTCTCTCTCTCTCTCTCTGTCTCTCATGAATAAATAAAATCTTTAAAAAAAAAAAAAAAGCTCCAGGAGTTGACAGAGGTAAGGAGAACCCCCTGACTTGGGTTATATTAGTGTCAGGCGTACAATATAGTGATTCAACACTTCATCCATCAGCCGGTGCTCATCACGACAAGTGCGTGCCTTAATCCCCACCACCTATTTTACCAACCACGTCTTCTATTCGGTGAAACCTTTCCCCGTCACTTCATCCTCCCCCCCCCTTCCCCTCCCATGCTGCTCAGGATGTTTGGTTTCCTCACTTCCACTGGCTCTAACAGCATTTGTACATTTCTAAACTGCACCCCGCACACATCTGTCATAACACTCTTCACATCGTGTTGAGGTTTAGGGTTCACTTGCCTGGATCTCCCACTAATGACTGTCAGGATTCAAAGGCAGGGTCTCTCTCTTATGTGGACCAGATCCAGCAGGATCGCCAGGTCAGTGTCATTTTGAGGAGTCTGTGAGTGCATGGCATTCGTGTGGAGAAGGTCAAAAGCATTTGGACAGTCAGACAACAGAACCCAAGGGAGCTCACAAAGAGAGAGAGAGATTTGGAAGCTGACTGCAGAGCAGAATGATAACACCCAACACTTCCCACATGCCAGGCGCTATGTCAGCACTCTGGGTAGTAACTTCTCAGTCCTCCCAAAGCCCTTGGAAGCTGACTGCAGAGCAGAATGATAACACCCAACACTTCCCACATGCCAGGCACTATGTCAGCACTCTGGGTAGTAACTTCTCAGTCCTCCCAAAGCCCCTGGTCTGCCCAAGATACAAACAAGGGATCCAGCCCCTGAAGAGCTTACTTGCCCCAGATCACAAACCTAGAAAGTGAGAGAGAGACAGTTTAAACATGGGCAGTCTCGCCAGCATCAAAAGTCAGTCTTACCCATTACATACTACCCTGCCTCCTACATGAGACGCCTTCAAAGGCAGTGTGATGGGCTGAATTGTGTGCCTCCAAATCCATAGGCTGAAGCCCAACCCCCAGTACCCCAGAATGTGACTCTATTTGGAGATAAGGTCTTTAGGGAAACAATGAAGTTAAAATGAGGCCATTAGGGGAGATCCTGATCCAATCTGTCAGGTGTCCTTATAAAAAGAGGAAATTTGGACACACAAAGAGACACCAGGGATGTGCACGCAGAGCAGAGTGACCACGTGAGAACACAGAGACAAGCCGGCCATCTGCAAGCCAAGGGGAGAGACCAAACCCCCACCACCACACTGTGGGACTGCCCGTCTCCAGAACTGTGAGAAAATAAATTCCCATTCTTTAAGCCACTCAGTCTGTGGGACTTTGTTATAACACACCTCAGATTAATGCAGGCAGGCAGAGCTGTGGAAGATTGGGTCGCTGAAAGAAAGTGTCAGAATGTGAAGAGGAGAGAGAGTTCACCTGTCCAAGTCTAGACCATCAGTGTGATGACAAGTGGGTGACCCGGACACAGTTCCTAGAAGGCTCAGCTATCCTCAGTGTCTTGAGTCTAAGGTTTCATTGTATTCTTCAATTTCCACAGCACTTTTCCAGAGGTCTTTCCTGTTCCCCTCTCATTTTTCGCCCACCCCTGGCGGTTGGAGGGGTAACTGTGGGCATACTGTGGGGTGTCTGGTCTTGGACTCCAGATCTCACGCCGGGAACTGTAGGCTCTGAGTCTTGGGAAACCTCCCAGCCAGGACCACTATCCCGGCTCCCCCTTATCCAAGCCGAGTCATTTATACTTTAATGAGATTATTTTCCAACTCAACCATTTATTTTTACTTTCATTTATCCCTTTGCCATCTGGTCCCCTTATGCTTGTGTGTGAGGCTAGTGGCTTCCTTTGTCTAAGTAGATTTGTCAATAGTTTATAATTTTTCTTGTCATGATCATAATATTTATTTTTCACATCAGACAAACTCTTCTGGAGACTTGGAAGAAAGAGATTCCCCCCTCCCCCACAACTCTTTTTAACCTGAAAATTTTGTTTCTGGGATATGTGGTTTTTAAAATAAAGTATTAAATAAAAGGGAATGAGCAAAACTTCCCAAACCAACATATCTTCCCATCCCATTTGCTTCTGCATACCCTAAACTAGTATTTCATTTAAAGAACTATCTTAGATCGGGCTGGCCTTGCAGCAAATGGTCCAGAAGGTTTGCACTCACGAAACGTGTGGCCCGGCTTCCCTCCAAACTGAATCTCAAACCCGGGTCAATCCCGTGCCCAGGAGACTTTAACTTGTATCTTTCTCAATCTCCAGTGCTTCAAGTTCTTTTTTATCTTCTGGTTGTTCAAAACCCTCAGCCCCTCCCAATGACTTATGACCTTCTTAATTACTAATGTATCACTTTCATCAGTAAAACTGATGCTCTTTACTTACCATCACATTATGTTGAGGTTTTTCTTTTTTTCTTTCCTTCAGTAAAGGACTCTGATACTCCAGTTCTACTCTAATAGACCACAACGCACTGTGCACCTGTCGGGAGCTTTCAGGAGCCATCTAAGGAAGGCAAGCCTTGGTGGGAAAGCCAGCCCTGCCCTTGGGGCCTGGAACATGATAAACTGTCCTCTCCTGACCTCGACATCTCCATTAGGCCAGCCACTGCCTCTGGCTCGTTCCCCATTGTGGCCCTGGCACCCAGCCACTGCCTGGCACACAGTGAGCACTCAATAAATAAATTGATGAATGGCCTTATTTTCTAATACACCAACACATGCAACAACATCAACAGAGGCTGAAACGGGCATGATAGGTGAGACAGAACATGAGAGTGTTATTCAGTGAGTCTGAGAAAAAGTGATTAAAAAGTCAGTGACATCTTGTATTGGTATGCTTCCTAGTTTCTGGGGGGCTTCAAGTCTCCTGCAAGATTTGTATCAACAAGCATATTTGAAGGACGAAGGAAGCCTCACCAGGTTTCTGTGAAGATTCAAGAGATCCTGTATGTGAAGCTGCTCCCACAATGCCCGAAATGCAGTAAGAGCTTCAGAAACAGTTGAGAGGCACCCTTCTTCGCTAGTGACATGACAGATTCAGGCCCAGAACCCAGGGTTTGCGTTTCCTGGCCTATGACAGCATCCTCAGTGTTCTTCCCACGCTGTCCTCAGATGGATGGGAACATCTTGAAGGCAACAGGCACGGCACCTTAAGAAGACCACTGATACTCCTCTGCCCCCATCTTGCAGGGGAAAGGGAGGGGGGCATTGCACCCCGTGATTATGGTGATCAGCGCTAAATGGCTGGAAGTCAAGCCTGCGAACCATGCAGACGTTATGGACAATATACTTTCTGGTGCTTGCCCCAAGGTTCTCATGCTGATTACCTGCTGGCAGTTCTTTCACCAAACAAATCACAAATAAAGTGAGGCTCCTAAGCCCCAATGACTGAAGCAGGAGCCCTCAGATCACCGAGATCCGTTGCTCGGAGGGACCATGATTATCGTCCAAACTTCTCTTCCCTGTAACACATGCATCACTGAGTTACCGTCAGACATTGCACCGATGAGAAATAGAATACTCGTGCCCCCTGTGGTTGAAGGGGCTGGAATCAATGCATCATTTTGAGGTGCGGTCCAGGTTTTTTTTTTTTTTTTTTGGTCTGGCCTGACCTTTTTCTGGATTTTTGAGAAAAAAACTGAAATAATTTAAGTAGCATCCATTTTCCCTGGCTCTCCCTCCAAGGGCTGTACTTAGTTTACCATTTTTTCTCAGCCCTTTTTCTTGTGCCATCCTCCTGAGGATGTGACTGGCCTACATGTTAGCCTTATAGGTAAGTGAGAGAGATTCATGCATGTTAAATGGGCCACTGGGCTCCTCGGCTGGTGCATTGGGTGGCCTGGGACAAGGCACTTGGACTCACTGAGGTTTAGTTTCCTCGACTGTAAAATGAAAAGATAAACCTACTTCCCCGACCTTTCCTGAGTATTCAGTGAGGTGACAAATATGAATCGTCCCTACCCAGGATTGACAAAGTAGGTCTCTTCATGGCGATAATGACACTGACATGGTTGAATGTCTGTTACACTTTATCAATTTCTTCCATCTGGTTGCAACCACATTATTTGTCCTTCTACTCTCCAAATAGGCTATAGGGGGTCTGTTCATTTCCCGGAGATGTCACATTTATGTAGAAATGCCTCACTATCTTTGCCATTTTGTGTTCTTCCCGTCACCCAGCCTTCTTCCACTCTAACGGAATGCTTAGTGCCCTATCCTGCCTCATGTTCCTGGTCTCTCCATCTGGAAACCTCTCTTCACTCCTGCCTCCACCCTGGGGCTGCTTCCTCTTCATTCACGAACACATATTTATTGCCCCAGGTGTTGGGGATGTAGCAGTGAACCAAACAGTGCCTGCTGTCATGGAATTGGCATTCTACAGGTAGGCATGGGGAAAGAAAAGCAGGTGATTACTAAATAAATCTCTCATATGCCAAGGGCTGGTAGAGTTATAACAAAGAGTAGAACAGGATAAGGGGATACTGGGATTTAGGTTTAGTGGGGAAGGGTTCTCTGAGGAAAGGACTGTTTGAACATAGTCCTGAAGGACATGTGGCAGGAATCTCACAGAAAGTCTGGGAGAAAGTATTCTAGGAAGAAGGAACAGCAAGTGCAAAGGCCCTGAGGCAGAGCAGGGCTAAAATATCCCTTCCCGAGAGAGCATTCCTTGACACCCCTTTTTAAATTATGTTCTCTTTCTCAGGGCACACCATTCTTTTTGGAGTGTTTAATCTCCATTTATGTTTTATATATTAACATATGTAATTTAATTAATCTCCCCCTCTGGATTATAAGCTCCATGAAGGCAGGCATCATATCTGTTCCCATTGTCCCTTATTTGTGTATCCAGCATTCACCCTCCTGTCTGGTATTTAAATAGTTATTGAATGAATCGATCGATTTTAAATGGTCATTAATGGCAATGTGCAGTAATTTGCCTCATGTGAGAATTTCCTTTTAGAAATTGGTACATAAGGTGGGAGGAGGGGATTCTCCCCTAAAGAACTGTCACACTTCTTTCTTTCAGCTAATGAGCAGAAATTGAGTATAATACATCCATTTCTGGTTTGCATGCAAGGATTTTATGCTCAGTAAGGATAATTCAGTTAAGATTTGGGGTCGGCACATTCACTTGTGTTTTTTTCTTAATGATGAGATTGTGCTTGTATTCTTCTTTTATTAAATTTCTCTTTTTGTGTAATTAAGATATGAATAAAAAATGAGTGATAATTAAGTAGGTAAAGAAGGAAGAACAGAAGGGGGGAGAAGGAGAGAGAAAAGAAAATATTTCCTCTTTAAGATATATCTTGTCACT
Organism: Zalophus californianus; assembly: GCF_009762305.2. Lineage (NCBI taxonomy): Eukaryota > Metazoa > Chordata > Mammalia > Carnivora > Otariidae > Zalophus > Zalophus californianus. Next base: position 60,821,463 of record NC_045597.1, read on the forward strand.
ACTTTGCAAGTTGAAATTGGAAACAAAGCTAGCTCATGCTTTAAATGAGCTATGACAGCTATGACTAGAGCTTGACATTATCAGGACCAATGCTAAGTATTTTTACATTCATGTTCTCATTAAATTCACAACAGGTTATAGAGTAGATATCAATAGCCCCATCTTACAGATAAGTAAATTAAGGAAGTTAATAACTCATAGAAGTTAAATAACTTGTCCTGAAAACAGAAGAAAGTAGAAATGAGTGCCTTCCAATGGCTTGGACAGGGCTGTCAGAATTAAATGTGAGTTGTTTTGATCCTGCCTCCCTTCAAACTTCCATTCCTCACCCTACTAAGGAAAGGTGCGCCCCTCCAACAGTGATCATAACCTCACCCCAAGGCACTGATGGGCGTCCTTTACAGAAATCCCCTTACAGCAACAACCCCTGAACGCAGGTACCTCCAATGGTCTTTATCTTTAAAGGCTTAAAAAAAAAATAGCAAAAGAATGCATGACACTGATTGTAAACTAGCAAGCTGGGTGGTGGGAAGCCTCTCAGACCCGCGCTAAGAAAGGTGATAATGAATTCAGTGTTGCCAATTCTGAGGGAATTGTAAGAAAACACCTAGAGGTTCCAATTGGTCCCAGTAGTGAACCAGACAGATCCTTCCTTGCTTTCACAGTGCAGTCGGGTATTTCTCGGTGCTGCTCCCAGTCCTGGGGCTCAGGAACCGCGGGGCAATCCCTGGGACGTAGAATTCCGGGGCTGTGGGCCCAGGGGAGCGGGGCGGCTCCTATGCACACACACACATTCACTCACACATCACTTGTGGTCACAAAGCACAGCCGGGCACACACGCTCAGCACCCGCACAGAAGCGCGCACCTACAAACATCTAAATCACCCATCCACCTACATCAACACCACAACACAGGCGCACGCGACCTCACACACCTCGCCCACTCACGCACTCACGCCACACACTGGCGCGCAACACACGAGCTAGCACATGCTCGCGCACAGGCTCACGCCCAGTGCACACACCCTCTTGCGCGCGCCCACGGCCTCGCTCACCGGCACACACGCGCGCGCACGTGCCCTAGCTCACGGGCGCACCCCGCGCGCACACGCACGCGCTCACCCAACCAAGCGGCGAGGGGCGGGGCGGGGCGGGAGCGGTAGCCAGTGCCCGGCCGGGCGCGGCCAGGAGAGGGCGCGGCGCGGCGCGGGGGAGCGCGGCCGGCGCCTGAGTTGTTTCCCGGAGGCCCGGCCGCGAGACGCTCCGAGGGAGCCCAGCGGGCTAGGGCTGGGCTGGGCTGAGCTGGGCTGGGCTGGGCTGGGCTGGGCGGGGCGGCCCGGAGGGAGCACGCCCCCGGGTGACGCCGGCGCCCGCGAGCAGAGCGCGGCGGGGAGCGCGCCATGGACCCCAAAACGGGCGGTGCCGAGGAGGATGACTGCGTGGACTCGGGCGCCGAGACCGGAGGGTGAGCCGGGCCGGGCCGTGGGCGGGGGGCGCTCTCCGAGTTGCGCTGTGGCTGCGCCCCGGCCGGGACCTTCCTGGACCCCGCGGCGGAGCCGGAGCCGCTGCGGCCGGATGGGGCCGCGGGGGCTCTCCCTCCTGCCGGCAGAGGGGCTGTGGCGGGCTGGAGGGGCAGAGCAGCGTGGTCCATAGCTGCCCCGGGTTGGCGCGGGCCCCATCCCCGGCGGGGCGGGGCGGGGGTGTGTGGAAGGACTCAAGGTTCAGAGTAAACCCCCCACACACCACCCCTTCTTGCCCCCCGTTATCACTGAGATGATGTGGAGTCCCAGGCGAATGCAGTGTCCCCCTGAGATCATCCCTAGAGAGACAAGAGATGCTTTTTGCACTTATTTCAACCTTCCGCGAGGACTTTATTCTTCTAGCCCCGCCGCTCCCTGGAGTGCAGGATGCGGGGTTGGGGATGAGAAGAGGATAGGACACCTGGCACCTAAAAGTCTTTCAGAAATCCTAGAAGAGGATGACATTTTTCGTTTCATGGCCTTATTGTGCTTGCTGAGACCCCCTCCTCAACTCCTGTTTTCCTCGCCGAACTTCTCTGCGCACCTCTCCCAGCCTTGGGTACAGGTGGGACGAAGTTGGTGCTATGATCCAGCCCTGCTTAAAGAAATGTTCTCATCGCTTCAACGGACTCAAACAATTGGCCCAACCCTTTACCACTGGAGACTAATTACCCTTCTCCCAACGACACCATTTTCCTGAGTGGGACAAAAGATGGAGTATCTTTTAGGAGATCCACCCAGCTCCTGTCTCTAGAGGATTTGCCTGTGCAGAGTCAGCAAACGTCCAGGATGCGGGTACTGATCCAGGAGGAAAGGGTGTCCTTTCCTCTCTGGAGAGAACCCTGGTGTTGGGCTGGAGCTGCCCAGACTACAGAAAGCCTGATCCTTGGAAAGTTGGGGAGATTTAGACTAATCTCAGGGCTTGGCAGCCTTGTGAGGACAGGAAAGGAGTCCAAGGCCAGAATGGGCACAAGGCGCTACCCCTGAGGAAGGCTCCCTACACAGTCACTCCTGCCCGCCCAGCCCCCCTCCTCCTTGCAGCCTCCACCCATTCCTAGCCCAAATCTGGGACTTTACATGTTACAGCATGTACTCTGCAATGGGTTCTCCCTGTTATCCAAACTTGCGAACATTTATGATTCACTGTAGAACCCAATTACACTCTGGAGGGGTAACGTGATTCCAAATAGGGAGCTCCCTTGTTTTTTTCCCTACACTTTGTGTATGTGGCATTTATCAACTGTAATTGAAGATCCTGGACTTTTTGTCCCCTGCCTCTAGTTAGGCCATGAATAGAAGAAACAAAGCGAAATTAACCAGCTCCTTTTCAGCTGAGTTAAATAAGGCGCCAACTGGTCCATTCATTTTCAATTTACAGAGCTCACCTAAAACAGGTGTTTTTTTTCCCAAGGGGTCTCTCTTGGAGAATTGGAGGGGAAGCCCTCACAAGGAGCGATTGTACCCTGGGATCCCAGCGAAAAGCATGACAGCTGCCAGGGGTGCTGGGAGGGGCTTGCTGAACATACTGGCACCAGAACTGCTCTTCACTGCCCCCTGTACTAAAGTGTACAGTTGTGACGGAATAGAATTGTTTAAAGAATTCTTATTGCCTCAGTAGCATCCTTAAGCTAAACATGAAGGTAAAAATGGCATGCACTTAAAGAGTTTCAATGTACAGTTACTAGTCTTGTATTTGCCACATATTCCTATATCTCCTGAAGTTTGGTTTGGTTATCAAAAAGCTGTTCATAGTTTCCTTGCTTTTCCAGAACTCGCCCCCAGCTTTCATATAGCTATGTGGGGAGACTTAACACATGTGTGCTATCATTATTATTTTTAAAATACAAATCTGATCAGGTCTCTCTCCCAAACGTTTAGTGGCTCTGTCCTCTCTAACATACAAAGAGCTTAGAGTGGCCTACAGGTCCCAGTGTGATAGGGTCCACTTCTGTCTCTCTGGCTTTGTTTCTCGGCACGTCCGCCTTTGTACCCTGCATCAAGCCACATCAGCAAGGTGTTTCCGATTCTTTGCCTTTGTCAAGCTGCCCCTTTCGCCAGCTCTGCCCTTCTCCACCTGGCATGCCTGTCCACCGGGTGAAACTCTATCTATTCTTTCAAGACTCGGCTCAGGTGACACATCTGCAACGGCAGGGATCCTCAATTTGAGGTCCAAGAATGGCTTCAAGTCATATGCAAAATGATGTTCTTTGTGAATTTTTGTGAGAAGAGACTTATTTTTCATCAGATTCTTGAAGTAGGCTGTGATTTCCCTCCCAACCAAGTTTGGGCAGGGTAGGAGAAGTTTCATTTTCAACATGTTGTGTCCGACGTATTGGGAGACAGCCAACGAAGGATGATGAGCCAGCGGTTGAGTCTATCTAGAGAGAAGGTCAGAGAGGAGGTCGGCATGATGACACTGCATTTGGGAATGGTCAGGCTAAAAATGGCTGTTGCAGCCCTAGGAGTAGATTAAATCAACAAAAGACAGTAAATAGCAAACACCTAGCATTTTACTCTGTGCCAGGGACTATCCTGAGCCTTTACATATTTCGTTAACTCGTTTGATGTTTCAACAACTGTGAAGCAGGTACTGTTCAAGACCAGCCTTCAGGAATGACAGCACTTCAAGGCCAGGTGAAGGCAGAGGAGCTGATAAAGGGGCCTGAGAGAAAGGAGACACGGATACCAAGAGGAAGAATGCGGTGTCCTAGAAGCCAAGGGGAGGAAGGGAAAGGCATCAGCTGTGCCACTGAGAAACTCACTAAGATGAAGGAGTGTGAAGTGCCTTTTTTGCAAATGGAAATAATGAAGGAAAAGGTGGATCCATGAACAGTGGCAGGGTGGAGCCAGAAGCCAGCTCTGCGTAGCTCCAGGAGGGAGTGGGTGGTGTGGGAGAGGAGGTAGCTAGAGCCCTTTGTCTGAGAAAGGGAGGGGTGAGGAGAGGCGGTAGCTGGAGGGGAGAGTGGGGTGCAGGAAGGATTTCCGAAGCATAGGCAATAGTTAGGCTCCCATAAAGAGGTGCTTATAGAAAAGACTCTATAAAAAAAGGGAAAGGATAAAGATAGAGGAGAAAAACTGATGGTCTGTAATGTCTGCTTTCTGAAAAGGTGGAGGCAGATGGACTTTAGACCTCTCAGTTAGATGGGCTTTGGATAGAAGGAGAGACATCTCTCTTCTTATAACTTAGCAAGGAAGATGGGTTTCCGTTCTGGTTAAATGCAGCCCCCTCCCCCAGGAAAATGGAGATTTGAAATAGTTGCTTGGACCATGTTGAGTGAGAACCCAACTGAGATTAGTGATTATAAATATATGAAGGTCCCAGTCTAGCTTGCTATCTCTTTTCCTGCAGCAGTGCTCTGCCACCTTAGGGGCAGTCAGAGGGAGACAGACGGTGAGTGGTTGAGATCATCAAGGTTTAGGGGAGAGGGACTGTTGCCAGGCAGGTATGAACAAAACACAGGAGCAAGGGATTTGGGGGTATGGGTGGAGCTGACTATGGATCCTTTCTTGGCAAGGTGATCAAAGAGAAGGTTCCAAGAAACTTTTGGATCCCGCTGCCAATGGGCAGATGGTGCTGATTGCTTTGAAAGTGACAGTCAAGAGAGTCAGGCTGCTGGGGTTCAACTCTGTGCCCTGAGTTTTCTCTTCTGTAAAATGGGGTGACAATAATAGTACCCACCTCACAGGGTGGTTGTGAGAACTAAATTAGTCTATACATTAAAGCCTCTAGAACAGTGCCTGGCGTAAGTGAACCCTCAGAAAATTATTTCTCATCATACTATTAATATTGTTATGAAGAACATTCCAAATGATAAACTTAAGAGTTTTATGTAATAAAAATGTGTATTTCCAGGTGCACTCAAGATCCTGTGTTCTTTATACTCATCACAGTAGGTGCTGCGATATTTTTAAAAGCCCTAAGCAGTTTGATCATCGTTGAGAACATCTGCGAGACGATAGGACACGTCTCAATATTATTATTTTACAGAGGAGGAAATGGAGGTTCAAATGGTGCATGACTAGTTTGTGGCCTAAACTGAAGCTCGAGTCTCCGGCATGCTTCCCACCTAGCGAAGTTGCCTCTCAGAGAGCCATTGATCGGCAGTTAATTCCTGATTCCCGCTCAGACATTTTCTTTTGCTTGAAATGCTGTCTTTGCTGTCTGACCCCCTGGTACAGGCCACGCTAAAAGCAAACTAGTATAGTTCTGTGGCAATTGATGTCATTTTGAAGCTACCCTTTTCCAAATGCACTTGAAGGCAAGCTTTGTGCTTCTGTGGATTTTTCATTAGAAAAAACTGGCAAGCCAGCTAGTGACCGTGGTAAACTATCTTAAGAAACAGAATCCCTTAACAGAGGGACAGGCAGTGTTTTTGAAAACTGAAATAAAAGACAAAAAGTAAGACGAATGCTTTTTTTTTAAAGATTTTATTTATTTATGTGACAGAGAGAGAGGGAACACAAGCAGGGGGAGTGGGAGAGGGAGAAGCAGGCTTCCCACGGAGCAGGGAGCCCGATGCGGGGCTTGATCCCAGGACCCTGGGATCATGACCCGAGCCGAAGGCAGATGCTTAACAACTGAGCCACCCAGGTGCCCCAAGACGAATGCTTTTTAATGGGTGTTTCAGTAGTGATGTCTCCCAGATATGGTGTCTGAGCCACTCTTTCAAATGTGACCATATCTAACGCATTATTTTAATTCAGAAATTTGTCTGGCACTAATGAACCTCCATCTCCCTGTCACCTGTCACTGAGCTTCTGAAAACCTAGTCATACCCTACCCTTTGGGTGACCTCCAGTTGATACTTCACTGTGATTTAGAGATAGCAAACAGTTCACAGGTCTAGAGTTTATAAGCAGGTGAATGGGAAAGAATCGGGGGAATAAATTCAAAGATGGGACAGGTTTACAGAACAGTAAAAGGGGAAATCTTGGCAGAGAAGACAGGATGATCTATTAGGTACTCTATTATCTTTGTGTTCAAGGTGGAGCTAGTTAGCTCTAAATTACCACGGCATTTAATTCAATGGACTGAGTTAACAGATGAGGTCCATGATGCGTTGAGCTGATGTTTTACAGAAACATCAAGATCAATATTACTGAAATGCCAAGATCAATTCTTATGCCAAGATTTTCCCAGAAAAGAGAATTTAAGAAGGTATCGTGTATATATATATGGGCAAGTAGGCTGCTGACAGTGATAAACTATCTTAAGTGCAGATCCCTTTATACTTAACCCTTATATGTATAATTGTAATTAAAATACAGTCAAGAGACTGTCTAACTTTCTGGTCATTTGCAGAGATACCAAATGTAATATTTGTAAATGTGTCTATATATGTGTCAGGTGTGTGAAAACATATAATCCTTGCATCATTCTGCTTATCTGTATCATGTGCCCATAATTTTTCTTCCTAAAATTCATGGATTCACGTCTCATGCTTCATTCCCTCAGAGCTGAATGTCTTGTTCAGAGCTAGGTGGGTAAATTCTCAGGATGTAAGACCAATAAACAGGATTCACAAGACTGGGACCTTATTGCTGTTCCCTCCTATCCTAAAAAAGCTGGGGATAACGTACCCCTCCAGAGAACTATAGTCAATATCTAAAATCGTTTGAACCTGTTTAAGCACAAAATTATTTTAAGCTTTACAGTTTGTCTTTCACCAGTAATATTTCCAGTAAATAATCTTTTGGAGTTATTTGGAATGTACTTTATGGGCTATAAAAGTGTTTGTACCTTGACTCAGTTCCTGTTTCCCCTCATGATCATTTTTCTAAGGAAAAGAAAGTAAATATCAAACTATATATATAAGTATCTCATCGTCGTGTGCTTTGCAAAAGTGAACAATCAGAAACAATCATAGAGCAAACAAAAGGCAAATGGTTGAATAAATTATGGTACGTCACTTTATCTAAAATTATCATTACAGGAACTATGTAGCAGCATGTTGTGGTGGTGTGTAGTGAAAAGAGCAGTTTAAAATTGTATCTCCCATCATTATGGCAACTGTGTACAAATTACATTAACAGGATCAGAGGCTGAAAAGCAATGTGAGGTTTTAGGGGACTTTTCCTGTTTGATTTCCATTTTGATGGTGGACAGGGGTGGAAAGTTGGGGTGATGGATGAGACTGCAAAGCTGGGCAGAGACCATCATTCATGAAAAGAGGGGTTTATGTCATGCTTGAACTTCATCCAGAGAGTGACATGACCTGATTTGTGCTTTGCAAAGATTGGCTGCTGTTTGGGGAAGGAACTGGAGCGGAGCAAGAGTGACAGTTAGGAGACTGACCAGTTGGCAGGCTTGACCCAGGCAGTGCCTTTAGTCACAAGAAATACATGCGGAGAGAAGCATGGCAGGGACATTCGCTTTGCTAGCACCTGTCCTAAAATGCTACCATTATACCTTAAGATTCTCAAAATAGGTTTCACATGTAAATTTCATTCTACATTCATCTCCATCTGTATGCGGATCTTTAAAATATACGCATTTGTGAAACCCATCTGCCTCAGGAATATTTGGAAAATCCTAGCTGAAAATACTGACAAATTTCTAATAATAAAATGAATAGGGGTGCCTGGGTGGCTCAGGTTAAGTGGTTAAGTGGCTGCCTTTGGCTCAGGTCATGATCCCAGAGTCCTGGGATCGAGTCCCACATTGGGCTCTCTGCTCAGCAGGGAGCCTGCATCTCTCTCTGCCTGCTGCTCCTCCTGCTGGTGCTCTTTCTCTCTGCCTCTCTCTCTCATCAAATAAATAAATAAAATATTTTAAAAAAATTAATAGTCCAATCACACATTCCCATTGAACATTTTATTTGAATTGTCATGAAATTTCTTTAAAGCCTGACCATCTTAAGATGATCGTATTGGAATGGGATTGTTTTGTTGTTGTTTCTACCACAGTAGATGCTTGTTGAGCATTTGTTGCATTCACACACAGTTACATTTCTAAGTTTTGTCCTAAAGTTAATTTATGTCCTGCCTGGCTCCAGAAAGAATTGAATGCACCGACGCTGGGGGTGACTGATCCTGACCATCCTCTCTTGCATCTCCCTTAACCAGCATGTCGCCATGCTCTAGCCAGTCCTTCTACCTTCCAGTTCCTGCCTTGCCATCACCCTGCACTCCTTCAGGTCCACTGTTCACTTCCTGGGCTCCTCGCCATTAGTATCACTTTAGTTTCCTAACCAATAACATAAAGTAGTGGATGAGGCGGATGCAGTTTGTAATACATAAAGGGATATGCAAATGTTAATAGTTGCTATTCTTAACAGCCTTAAGATTCAGTGATTCTGTAACTACTAAAGCATTTCATTTGAAAAGAGAAAACTACACGTCATTTTTCTTCCATTTTGTTCCCCTACCAATAAGTGCATCATTTTACGTGAGCTATGTAGGTTATTTTAACTAGTGAGAGGTATGCTTTTTATGCTTTTTTCTTTTTTTTTAAATTTATTCATTTGACAGAGACAGCAATAGAGGGAACACAAACGGGGAGTGGGAGAGGGAGAAGCAGGCCTCCCGCTGAGCAGGGAGCCCGATGTGGGGCTCAATCCCAGGACCCCGGGATCATGACCCGAGCTAAAGGCAGACGCCCAACGACTGAGCCACCCAGGCACCCCTGTGATTTTTTTCTTGAAGTTTTGTATGCACTTTTTGGTGTGGTAACAAAGTCAATGGAGGAAATATTGGATGATTTAAGAAAGGCAACATGACCCCTGAAACAAACAATATATTATATGTTAAATAAATAAACAAAAATAGGAAAAACTTTTAGTATCAAAAAAAAAAACAGAAAGGGGACATGAGGCTAAGTAAATAAAAGGGGTGTATCTGTGGAAAATTAAACATAATTAACTACTTTATGTGCATACCCATGTCCCCTGACTACCACCTTGAAGAATAAATCCCTACGTGCCTGAGAGATTAATTCCCTACTGAGAATGACTTTGGGACACTGGGGGGAGAAAACCAAGAGCTTCTATACCAAATATGTTGCCAGAGAGGGAAGGCTTCCCAGCCACACAAGTAGAGCAGAAACTTAGAAGAGATTAGGCAGGCAGGCCCTTGGCCAGATGCCCATTCTCACAGAGGCTGAGTGCCAGTGGCTGGTTTTTCAGCCTAGAAACTGATGGGTAATTTCACCCTGGCCCTAACCCTGCCTTTTCCTTTTCCCTATCACAGCCCACATCCTGTTACTGTCATGTGCAGCAGGATTTCTTCTCAGCTGGAACTGAAATCAGTCAAACATCATTGTGCCTTTATGTTTCCTGATGGCCAGCCAGACCCTGCATGTGGAAGCAAGCCCTCACAACCCAGGGTCCCCTGATGCCGCCACCAAGGTCCATCACCGCTCTGCTTATGTCAGCAAAGGAACATTTCCCCACGTGCCATGCTAACTTGAAGGGTGCTCATTTGCAGTGATTTTACCATTGGGGCGTCATGAACCCCTTTGAGAATCTGTTGAAAACTTCGAGCCTTCTCCCCAGAAGAATAAGCTTCCATTTGAGAATTTGCCAATGGATTTAGATAGTTCGGGACTCAGCTGGTTTCCCTTCTTGGAGATTCACAGAGTCCATCTGAAGGACCCCTCATTTCTAAAGTGCTTTGAATGTGTTGCCTTCAAATTCAGACATAACTTTTTTTTGCACGAAAGCCCTCAGCAATATGGTTTTTAATTTGCAGCATATCCTTACCATGTAAATGCTACTTACCACTGACTGTTTTTAAAATTCTAGCTTGAAGAACTCATTTGGGTACAGAAAAATAGTGTCTAATCCTACTAATACTAAGGTTTTGTGTTTCAGGTCTGACTACAGCCACATGTCCTCCACCAGCAGTAAGTATGGTTTAGATGTCCTTCAGCACTGGCTTCTCAGTCCCATCTATCTGTGTAACCCATGCTTTCATGGAAGAATCACCCAAGGGATACTTGCCAAAGTGTGTGATACAGGATCCTCTGACTCTAGAAGTTGGGGCTCTTCCTGGAGAATTTAACTGCCCCTTGATTTCAGAACTAGCTATGCAGCTACTTTCCCTATGGAAATTGAGCCTAGAGCAACCAGCCTGGGCTTTGTTAGGATAGATGCTTCTAAAACAGCTTCTCCAAATAATCGAATAATCAGAAGTAACTCATTCATTCAGCAAATGTTTATCAAATACCTGCTCTCGCAGGCTAATAGTCCAGAGCACATGCATTAGACCCCTGGGTGGCCCCAGTTCATCTCTTGGGCCAGTGTCCTCCCTTGTATTTCTGCATCTGCAGGCAGATATCATAGGTGATTATCAGATATGATTTAAAAAAGGTGATTGGGAATATGTTTATAAACATACTATAAGCATAGAAAAAGATGTCTGTATTAAATACTAATCGATAGGTAAATCTATTCATGGGAAATTAGGCCTTATATCTAGGAACAATTTGCAGTGATTAAGATCACTACATAAATGACCAGAGCCATTCAGATTAATTAAACACCTATTTTAAAATAACAAAAAATTTCTTACAATAAAAGCCCTGATTATTTGAATCAGTAAATACTGAATTTTTTTTTTCTATCTTCCCTGTTAAACTCTCAATTCTAAATAGTACCCAAATGGAAAGACACTTAATTGGATTATTCTATTTATTGATGTTCTGGTTTAGTTTTCCTTTGCAATAAGAGACTGTGCAGAAAGCTGTATTTCTGGAATTGTAATTTAGTGTCAAGTTATATTTAGTTATTAGTATAACTGCAACGAATAATCTCCGATCATTTCAGCCAACTGGAGACCCAACATTGCCCCTTAGTTATTAAGAATCATTAGTAAAAATGAGAATAATGCTCCAGTGATTTGCATTCCCTCCCTGAAGCTTCTGCATTCCTAAAAATCAGGGAAAGCTCTCTTGAACTCTCTCTCTCTATGCTGCCATAGACTCAGTTTTGCCCAGAAGCTACATTTCTTTAAGAATGATTTTTATGAAATACTTGCCCAAAGCCTTTGCTCAATTTGTAGCTCTCAAATCAGTCCTCTGGGTCACAACAAAGCACCTCTTGTCAATGAAACTGGTAATTTTGTTTGGGAGGCTTTCCTCTCTATTATTTTAATTGCGATCTCAGAGTTGGAATTTCTCTTAGTGCAACTGGGATCAATAGCCTTTTATTGCTCTTCCTTTTCTCTTTAAATATTTGGTGATTCCTGCATCAGTCTTCAGTGTTGGGACCTCTTGCTGAGGATGTATATGTGTTTCATATTCGAGTTAGGAAATGTATTTGGCTATAAATAATAGAGGAAAAAATAATGACATAAGTCGGCATTTGTTTTCCTCTAAAAAAAAAAAAAAAAAAAAAGCCCAGAGAAGGCCATGCAGGTCTGATGTGGAAGCTCCTTTCATCGTTCTACTTGGATTTTGGCTTCTGTCCTTAGAGTTGCCTCAGAGTTACAAAATGGCTGCCTCGGCCACAGGCATCACATCCTTGTTCTGGGCAGGAACAAGGGGTGAGTGGGTACTGCTAGGCCTCTGGCTGTCTTTGTCTAGTGTTTGCCTGGCCTGCCTCTCCTCCCAACCAGGAGCATAAACCCTGACCACACCCAGATGCAAGAGAAGGCCCGTTTAGCAGTCAGTAAAGGTAACAGTGGACCCTTTCTGGAAAAAAAAAAAAAATTAAGTCTGAAGTCTGAAATCTATCCTTTAAAACGTAGGTTTGACAGCGCTACAATCATAAAAAGTATTTTCCAAGTAGATTTTAAGAACAGCTTTTCCCCCCAAATTAGACAGTCACACTCAGAGGACTGAGTAGAGAGAAGGTTGAGAAGCTTACTCTCCATCCTGAGTGATGGAGTTCCAGGGTCACTCTCCTTGTCACAGCCCAGCTGTGCCAGCACCCTCGATGTGACCAGCAGGACCCACAGAGCTGACTTGTTGGTCTTCCCCTTGTGGGTCCTGAGAGCAGCTCCTGCATCTCTTTGTCATCCCCCTGCCCGTGGGCAGCCTCTCTGAATGGCTTGTTTCTGAGCACTTCCTGGTGGGGATCTGAGCACTGGTTCTAACCACTCGCTGTTAGGAAATGGATTTTTCTGTCTACCGGTGATTCCTATTCAGCATTCCCATGATGCTCTTTTACCTGTTTGTGCCTGAGTCCAGGCGCGGGGGGGGGGGGGGGGCGGCGTGAGCGCGTCCTTGGGTTGAGCTAGGGTTGGAGTCTGTCCAGAGCTGGAGTTCGTCACTCTGCTAGAGCTGACAGGAAAGCTTTCTCCCCAAGCAAGAGTGGCTATTCAGGTATCTTTTCCCTCAGAACGCAGGGGCTGCTTCCTCAGGCTGCCTGCCCCTGACGGAAGAAGAAGGAAGGTCCTCACCAAGAGAAAGTACAAGAGCAGCGGTGTGAGAGTGAGGTCTCCTAGGTCGTAGTTCTGGTATGGAGTCCCGGCGGGCATGGGAGCCGTTGGGCCTTCTGTTTTTCCTCGACCTCCTGGGTCCCAGAATCACCTTCCCATTGATTGTGACTGATGTCACTTTCAACTCTGGTGGAAGTGGCTGATGGGGCTTCTTTAATGGATGGTTGTGTTCTATAAATTGGGTAAATTTTTTTTTCTACTTACCATGGGTTCGTTTGCCTTTTTGAGACTGACAGGGCTGAAAAGCTTTTCCCTTATGTTTTCTGCAAAGCTAACTACACTGTTAATCCTCAGATCTCAATAAATCATAATACTTCCTAAGAAAGATGAATTTAATTTATACTCTCAGAATCTTAGGTGGTTTTTCCAGAAACCTGGGTAGAAGATCATCAAGGCACTATGTATAATTTACATTCTTAAGTGATTTAAATAAAAAAGGGAAATTTTATAAATAGGATAAAAGAAAAACAATAATTATGCCAGGGGAAGAAAATCAACTGTGCCACATTATGATAATGAAATTCCCCTCATGTATGATTGAATATTTTCATTCAAATAAAGATTATAATCATACTTGGAGAATTTCTCTTAGAAGATGCTGGGAGCTGAAGAATGATATTTTTAGGACAGTGTCACATTTCTTGAGAATCTTTAGCCCCAGGATAATGCTAGTAGAAAGGGGTCAAAGAGTTCACTAGTTCTCTTTATCGGATACTGTTCCTCTATTAGCCCTCCTAATTTGTGCCTTAAAACTGCACCTTTTTGAAACTCAGGTATAGTCATTAACTCTTTACCTGGCCCTTACAGATGGCCCGTGACAGTGGGAACGCCTCACAGTTTTGTGCCCCTTCGTACTTTTCAAAAACGCAAATGGTGAAAGATGAGTCGAAGTGATACAGGGGCCCTTGGCCATGCCCTGAGGAATTCCCCGTATCTGAAATTACGGAGAAATGGCCATGAACGGTGTGTTCTGCTGATTCAAGCCCAGGACCATGTACCAAGCTGTGCAAAACAGGGACACCTCCTAGGTGGGCGGTAGTCATGGGATCAGTTCTTCCACCCACCCAGGCCTCAGATTCCTGCCCTCCTCTTGTTTCCCTGGCTTGCTTTTCCTAGCTTAGTGCTCTGTCCTTCCAGGGACTCAGGTAGCTTCCCCCTGCCTGCATTCTCCTTGCTGGCCACGAGCTCCCCCAGGCTGTAGGGCCAGTGGAGTTCTGTCCCCTCAGCTGTTCTGGGGCCACCATGTCTGTGACCTGCCCTTGAGGGCAGCCCCAAACAGGCCCAGCTGATGCTGTGGGCCCCTGGACACGCTCTCCTCTTAAGGAAGAAGGGTCTAGCAGATTGCAGGTGTTTTTTAAATAGGAAAGTCAAGTGTCTTAGTTAATTGCAAGGCCTTGTGGCTGGTCTCAAGCCACCCCAGGGGCTTGTGGGTCCTGCCTCACTGCTGTGTGGGAGGACCTCTCATCCCTCCCCAAGGCTGCCTTGTCTCATGGGTGCATCTTTCCACATAAATACCATCGCCTCCCCTTCATTTCTCCACAGTCTCATCATTTCCTTGAAGTTTTAGGATATCGAAGCATCGTATGTTTTTAATTTTGTCTTTGACCGCATCTGTGCCTCCCCTCAGTGTCGAGGGAAAGGTAAGCTCCTTGTGATTTAATTAATTAACAAAGGCAAGGAGCTCTGGAAGCAACCTGTTGAAAAGACATGACTGCATTCTGTGGAACTCGTTGCTGATGGGGAATGTTAAAATAAAAAAAACCCATGTCTCCGTATCCAAGAGCTAAATTCAGACAGGATAAGGAAATATTCATTATTTTCTTTCTGTTTTCTTGAGAGGAGATAACTTATTGACAGATTGACATTTTAAGGCCGGTTGTCCAAAGAAGGAAGGTCAACATCTTGGAAGAGGTGATAGTAGCCAATTGAACTTTGATCCGTTTGTAAATTTCATAGTTTTATTTTTTTTTCTTCTGTGTACAATACTTTCCCCATTATGACTTTTGGAGTAAATGTTCTTTTAGGGTCTTATTTCATAAGATCTAGGCAAAACCAAGATCTATTCATTAACCCTTATGAAGAACAATTTTAGCCATTGCATGTGTATAATTCTGTGACCAGTATGTAGTTGGCCATGGACACAAGTTTGCAAAAAAAACCAAAACACCCACCTATCAGTCCCCAGCCTCACACTCCTCTTGCAGTTAAAACATCACAAGAAAAGTCACCAGTTTTCTCTAACTTAGAATACAGCCTTTTAGGCAAAGTTAGTTATGGATGGTAATATGGTCTGTGAGGTGGATCAGACAAATCTTAAGTAACTCATTTTAGGCCTGTCACTACTGACACCCATTTCCTACTTCCTCTGTTTCCAGAGGGCTCATTAGTGATACTAAGGATGTTTGATATACTTTCATAAACCCAACAGTTGACATAAAACAAATCAAAGCATAGGGGAAACACTAATTTCCAAGTGTTTTTTGGACAGTGTTTCCAAGTGTTTCCTGGAGGAAAATCAGGGTTTTTTATATTGTTATGTTAATCACCATACATTACATCATTAGTTCTTGACGTAGTGTTCCATGATTCATTGTTTGTGCATAACACCCAGTGCTCCACACAGAACGTGCCCTCTTTAATACCCATCACCAGGCTAACCCATCCCCCCTCCCTCCTCCCCTCTAGAACCCTCAAGTTTGTTTTTCAGAGTCCATCGTCTCTCACGGTTCGTCTCCCCCTCCGACTTACTCCCCTTCATTCTTCCCCTCCTGCTATCTTCTTCTTTTTCTTTTTTCTTAACATATGTTGCATTATTTGTTTCAGAAGTACAGATCTGTGATTCAACAGTCTTGCACAATTCACAGCGCTCACCATGGCACATACCCTACCCAATGTCTATCACCCAGCCACCCCATCCCTCCCACCCCCCACCACTCCAGCAACCCTCAGTTTGTTTCCTGAGATTAAGAATTCCTCATATCAGTGAGGTCATATGATACATGTCTTTCTCTGGGAAAATCAGGGTTTTGAATCTCTACTTGGTCACTTCATTGAGCCAGGAACACTTAATTTCGCAGCGTCCAGCAAATGAACCCCAAAGAAGAACGATTCCCATTTTAGTATGTTTAAGAGCACAATGGTTATGTTCATGTGCAGAACTGCTCTCAAAGGAAATTCAGGGTGACCTACTGCACAGAATGAATCTGCAGCCCTAGGCAGGCTCTTCATGAGTGGCCTTGTGTTGGACCATGGTGTCCCTGATAACACAGCCCTCCTCCATATGTGGCCATGGCTGCAGAGACCAACCAGAAATCATTAAGATGTTTTGCATGTGGGCAGATCAGTCTGATTTCCTTGTCCATTGTGTCCTGTGGCTCTGCCTTCCACAGACACTGTAGGATTAAAGCTTTCACTCGGAAGTCCCTATCATAGTCCCTGGCAATAGGCATCTGGTATACCTACTCACTGGTACAGCTGCTGCTCGATCGCTATGTGGGAAAGAACCCTCAAGGTTTCTTCCCTCCTCCAAGGAATGCATTGGCCTCACTCCAGCTTGCCCTGACTGTTGGAGAGAGGGTCTTGGTGGTGGAGGCTCTTCCCATGCCCCCAAGCATTGAGGCTTTCTGTGGCAAGCATGGCTTCAGGTTTGAGACACTCATTATGTTCCTGGACTTTCTTCTTAGAGCTGGAGCCACTTAGCATGTAGCTTGTAGGTAACTCTAAGGCCACAGTTGTGGGTGTGTCATTTTTTGGCAAGTCTGGGTCTTGAAGCCACTCGGGTAGAGGCTTAGCCACAGCCTGAGAGCCACAGAATGCTAACTGGGGCGGCTTGGGGTCCACTTACTCTGCATTTTGTCAGCTGCCCAGGGAAGGTATTCTGGGCCTGGCAGAGCACGTAAGTCACCATACTGGAAAACTTGCTGCTCAAAGTATGGTCCACAGACCACTGTATCAGCATCACCCTGGCTGGAGCTTGTTAGAAATGTAGAATTCCAGGCCCCACTCCCAACCTCCTGAATCATGTGAGTTGTTTGTACTGAAATTTTGAGGAGCACTAATCTAGCTCATCTCCCCAATCAGCAAGATTCCTCTTAAATCCCTGATAGATATGGTCTATCAAAATTTCTTTTAGATTCTAATTTTAAAGGGCATAATCTGTAGGCCCTAAGATTTGCATAATGTCTAGATGAGAAAAAATTTCACTTGACAAATATTTAAATTATGAATTATTGATCATTTAAAAGAAGAAAATTGTGTTCCTCTACTGAGTGGCTTATTTGAAAACATAGAATTTGTCTTTTATCAGGCAAGCTAGAGGTGTGGGTTTGGGATTTTTTTTTTTTTTTTTTTTGAGAAGCAGGCTGCAGCCTTATCTGTAAGATCACAGAGTAGTAAATAAAGCCTGAGATGAATGAGCTGAAAGCTAGTGTCTTTAGACAGTTATTTGACAGTGTGGGTTCTGTATGGCCAAAATCCTCTGCACAGGAACCTGAAAGACTGAGCAATATTGGTATTTGGCAGTTAATAAGAAAAAAGCAATAACCAAAGATACACACAGGAAATCAAAGGGTGAAGACAATATACCATAGAGACAACTCCTTTGATGCTCTTACACTGGCATCCATTCCCCCAAAAATATGGTGTAGTCCTACTGGCTCCAAAGATAAGTTTTAATTGTGTGATTTCAACTACATAGAGATTGTCGGTTTCTGTCCAGGATATGAAAGAAAAATGAAGGAAGACTTCTCACAACTACATTTTCCCTGAGAAGCTGATGTGACACTTCAGGGACAGCTGGTCTACCAGGGTCACTGGGACACTCCCCCCCCCCCCCGCCACCAGCCACCACCAAGGGAGAGAACACAAGTGAATAGCTTCCATCCCACATTCCTAACATGCTTGGTGCTTTTCCCAATTTTAAAATAATTATTATTACTCAAATAATATATAGTCATTGTCAAAAAATCAGAAAATACAAATTAGCAAAAAGACGAAAACTCAGATTCCTGCCATCTAGAAACAAGCAATAATCATAATTTGGTGTCTGCTTTTATCGATTTTTTTCTGAGCACCTGTATTACTATAGATATATATTATTAGCAAAAATAGTATTGTATAGTTTTATAGTCCCATTTTCTAATTAAGCATATATGAACTTCTTTGATATCAGTAAACTTCTACAATAGTTTGAATATATGGTATTCCATTATGTTTCTGTATATTCACCAGTGCCCTGTTGTTGGTACTATAGGTTATATTTACTTTTTTGTTAATATAAACAGCATTGCCAGGATTATTTGTATACAAGTCCTTGTGTGTATATTCTTCATTATTTCCTTAGGATAAATTCCTTCAAGTGGAATTGCTGAGGTAAAACGGGTTGTTTACTTTTTCAAGCTTCTGATGCTTCCTGCCAGGTCATTCTCTAAAGGTACCATTTCACTCTCCCAGTGGCATGGATGAGAGCACCAGGGTCTCATAAAAATGGTGATTTTTGTGAATGAAAAACAATACAGATGGATACACACACACACACACACACACACACACACACACACACACACACAGTAACAATGGGCAAAAGTGCTCTGAAGAGTAGGTGATAGACAGGGAGACTCCTGGGTCTTGGAGACCCACAACTTGAAGTCTTGTCTGTATTTCTCATGAAAAGTATGGTACCATTTACTGTGACATTAGGCAGTGGTACCAGCCAGCAAAAGCCATCAGTACTCTGCACAGGCTTTATGGAACGTATTTCCCACTCCGGTGGACAATCTCCATCTTTATTCAACATCGGTACTGTTGGCATTAACTTCCGATGATGTTACAA
The DNA here is from genome assembly GCF_009762305.2 of Zalophus californianus. Classification (NCBI taxonomy): domain Eukaryota; kingdom Metazoa; phylum Chordata; class Mammalia; order Carnivora; family Otariidae; genus Zalophus; species Zalophus californianus. The sequence continues at coordinate 60,840,193 of NC_045597.1, forward strand.
GTTGGACATATTTGGGGAATATTGTGCAAAAAGCCAGGTCGGACCCACTAAAGTTTACCATATTCAGACTGGACACTGATTAAGAAAGCAGAGGATCCCACCGGTCCTCCTTCCTTCTTCCCTTCTTTGTAAACCTTCTCTCCTTCCTCCATGTTGATCAGACTTCTCTTTTGTACAACATACTGGTTATGGAAGGGAGGGAATATTCCATTTGCTCTCACTCCCCCTTGCGATTTTATGTCACCTGGCATCTTCTGACATTGTTGTTAGTACAAAAGGGTAGTGCCACTGAGCTGTGCAGAAGACTCTTCTGTCCTTGTGAGAAGTCTTCCCTGTGTCCGTTACAGGGAGAGCTGGGCTTCCTCTGTGACTCATTTTTACTGTTTCACAGCCTCAGGCTGGAGCACAGTGAGGCTAAAATGTGTGTGTGTCACAGACAACCTGGACTCAGAAGCTGGACGCGTCTTTCTATGAGCTGGCATGCTTATGGAGTCGCATTCTAACACTTTCTACTATCTGTGGAGAACTCTGTATGAACCTCCTATTAGGGAAGGAATTTTCACAATCACATGCTCAAGTGTAACAGTAGAATTGCTGTGTTTATAATCAAGTTGAACGTCACTCCTGAGTTGCCCTCATGCCTAGCAAGTGAAGGCACAGGTGTGTTCTGCTCTGGGACCCCCGTCCCTGTGGTGCTGAGCCCAGAAGTGTTGGAACATGATCCTTTCTTGGAAACCTTCTGGCATTCAGACTTTGGTCAGGTCCCTTCCACTCTTCTTCCTTCCACCAGAAGCCCCAACTTGGCATCATCTGAGCTGGAAAGACCACCGTAGCATTACACGTTCTTCTGTGCTATGATTCATGGGGCAAGCCCTCTGCTTTAAGTTTTTAGCTTTTCTTAGCTCAGAAAGCCTTTTCTGTCTCCAAAACCCCAGCCCTTGCAATAGAGAGCCTTGCCCTTCAAGACTCTTCTCTCTGCTGTGATCTGAAAAATATATATGAATTCAGAAACTTGATTAATCGATCTATCTGCCCACACCCTCCCAGAAGCAATGAACAGCCCAGACTCTGCAGGTGAAGGGCCACAAGCCAGTAAGAAAATTGTGGGAAAGGGGAACTTTGGCTATCCTCTCTGAAATTCGTCTGCTATGTCATTTAGAACATATCTCCCACTTCATGTTTTTCTTATCTCTCTCGTGTGTGAACATCTTGCTCCCTCAGTTAGGTTGTGAGCTCTAGAAGGGACCATGTCCCCTGCTTTGCAGTCCTTGGGGCTATTAGCAAGAGGAGGCACTTCAGAGGTAAGGGAAAGCCCCAAATGGGGAATTTGGGAGATGTTTGTTCTCTTCCAAGATCTGCCATTGAGTTGCAAGTCAACAAGGTCAAGTTGCCAGACCTCATCTGTGACATGAGGAGGCTAGACTAAATGCCTCAGCCATCTCTAATTTTCTAGTCATGGCCAGTAAGCTTGCTCTTCAAAGGGCTGTAAAGTACATAATTTCTAAGGAAACAGATACAAGGACCAGGAACATGTCAGTGTCCTATTCAGATTGGTCAAGCATTTGAATATTTTCTTGAATTTTAAGCCAAAAAAAGAGTCCCTAGGCTCCATTTCCTACATTGCTAGTTTGATCATGAGCAAAGCCAGCACCAGATCTCAGCACTGGTTTTTCTACTGTGGCAGTCAGGATATATTTTATAAGCACCTATGTAGTGCTTCTTCCTAGAACAGTTGTAATAGCTAATTGTTTGATTTCTCAGCATCCTGCCAAAATAAATCCCTTTGTAAAACAAATCTTAATTACTATAATTGGGAGGATTCCTGCCCCCAGCCCTAGTGGTGGTAGAGGTCTGGGGTCCATTGATAAACAAATCCTTGGGATAGCTTTTGGTTACCATCCTCCTCTTTGGTCTGTTTTGTTTGGATTGATATATTTTACGTCTCAAAACAAGAGGAATATTCTAATCCTGTTGTTTGCAAGCCCTGCTGCTTCATCTCCAAATCTGCAGAATTTTACTGAAGTCCTGGCATGGCTTTGCTACTGGTGAAAATGACAAGATATATATGAAGTGGTTGAGAACACATGGAAATTACTGAGTAGAAGAAAGGATTCTGTGTGAAATGCTAGCATCTCTTCTGTCACTTTGAGCCCTTTACCTTTATAAAAGTTATTTTTCTTACATTATTAAGCTTTGGACTTTGGTGTTCATCAGACCTATGTTACCTTCTCATAAACTTTCAAAATCATTACAATCCTAAGGGCTTAGATAACTATGCTAGATATGTTAAGTGTTGCTAGCTGCTTTTCTACCTTCTAATTACATATCAACCTTCTGGTCCCCTTCCAGAATTTATGTCAAGCTGTGTCGGAGTTCGAGGTGTCTTTGTCATGACTCTCTGGTTCGTGCCTGGCCTTGGCTTCCCCACTCCTCTTCCCATCCGGAGGTTTGCTTCAGAATGGAACTTAGAAAGCCACACAAAATAAAATGGATGTCCCATTTTCAAGTGGGGGAAAAAATGCAGGGTATCTCAAGAATCTGCCTTCCTTTCTCTATTATTTCTTTCTCAATAGTGTCCTGGTTTCGAATGAGCTCAAGAGTGTGAATGAGCTCACACATCCAGATCTCTGACATTGTTTCTGCAACAGATGGTGAGAATGGAGCGAGCAGTCCGATAACTATAGTTAGAGCTGTAAAAGACCTAAGGATCAGAAAGATTCCACACTGTTTTCCTCTGACAAATGAAAATAGAGGTTTTGGCTTAACCGTGTCAGCCTTATAATTCTTCAATTACAAGACAGTGCTGTGGATTCAGGCCAAAGAGAAGAGAAGCTTTTTATCCATATCATGAATGCAGTTTTTTAATCCCCTGCGTTAAAAACTCTGCCTGTCACCATGTTGCCATCAGGGTCTCACTATGCCCACCCTGCATCTACTTTTGACTTGAGCTGGGGCTGGTGCTGGGGCCAGCCTTGCCACTTTCACGGCCCAGAGTTGCAGATCAGATCAAAAGCCTTGTCAAAATCATAAAATTACTAGGAATTGAGAAAGTCTGAGATCTTATCTTAGGTGTGGGCAGGGGCAAAGGGGATTGCTTCAATTTTTTCATTAGTTCAGAGGTTCGAAAAACTAGCTTAAAAAAAAAAAGGACTGTATAAAAAAAAAAAAAGAAAGATGAAGGCAGGTTATTCATTACATTCTGGATGAATAGACTCTCCGGAGAAGGAATTTGGAAGCCCCTCTCTGGGAGCATTTTCTTCAGGCATTCCGGGAAGACCAGGCAGTTTAATGGGGGGGGAGGTTGGCCCTTTTGTGGCACCTCACAATGCAGTGAGGTTTGTGTTCACCACTCTGGAACCCCTCTGCCTCCTGCTTGTTGGCTTAATTTTTCTTCACAGTGGCAGCCCGCGCCTGGCATGTCTTTGTGGCATACCCGGTCCACTACCTCACCTGGGTGTTCTGCCACTCAGTCATGAGGGTCTGCTCGACCAAACCAAGTATCCAAGGCCCTGAATTGTTCAGTGCCATAGAGCGGGGCTTTAGAAATGCAAATAAGGAGTTTATTCAGCCTCATGCATGTGCAGTTAGAGAATGTTGAGCCAAGCTCCAGGGCCAAATTCCCTAAACCAAGCACCTACAGCATCTGGAGGTGCCCTTGGTCTGACTCTCTTAGCCTCCTGGGGGCTTATGGGGCACTGGTGCTGGCCGTTTATTCAGCTGATGGTAAATGGTTATGGCTGCCACCTCGGAAATCTCTTACGATATACCATATTCATTATGGGTTTGTTCAATGAAGTGTCTTGCCCTGAGCTACCTGACTTCATCTTATGCATTTGCTTATCTTGTGACTCCCCCCAACTAGATTATAAGTTCTAGGAAGGCAGAGATTCTTTTATTCCCCACTGTATCCTACAGGGCCCAGGACATAGTGGGTGTTCAGTAAACACTGCTTGATCAAATAAATGATTGCAGTTGAATTGCAAATTGTCCGTGGTACATGGCGGTTAAGATGGCAGAGACATCAACCCTTGCCCAGAACTTCTAGAAAGAGGTCTCTGCACTTGTTGTATCCTAAGAGTTGGCCAGGCATTCCATTTGGAATGAGAGGTCTGGACTTTCAAGCAGACATACCTGCTGCTCAGAAGCAAGTGCTTTGGGGACACGTGCTAGTTTGCCAGTTCTGGGAGGAGGGCCAACCTGGCAGGCACCAGGCAGTGGGAGACCGCATGGGAAGGCTGGTGTGAAGCCCAGGGGTGCGGAGAACGGCGGCGAGGAGTCCCGGCTCAGGCAGTCGAGTGGGAGGTCTGGCATCAGGATGTCTGTCCACAGGCGGAAGCACCTCAGTCCCCACCCACACCTTTACCAGACGACAGCTTAGGATGTCCCTGCAGCTCAGGGGTTGCCAGAAACTGCCCCCGCATAATGGTCATCCACTCACCGTAGACTCTCCTGCCCACATGGCCTGAAGGAGCTAAGCCACAGTTTCAGAGCCCAGGCACACAAACCAAGGATGGCGGGCTAGAGAGCAGAGAAGGCGCACGCGCGGACTGCGGAGACCCCACTCTCCTCTAGCTGGATGGCCCTTGTCGAATCTGTTAGTGTTTCCCCTGCAACATGGGGCAAAAACACAGTGTTGCTTTAAATTAAATGAGGTAATATCTGTCAAGCCGTTAGGACAGCGTCTGGCAAATAATAAGAATTTAACACATGATTATTATTGTTTAAATTGTTTTCTTTTAAACTTAAGAGACCACAAAAGGGATATACAGGAGATGTGACACACTGGGGAGAAATGTAACAAATACTCAGGTTCACAGTATACCTGTCTTATAGAAGGCCTGACTCATGCAGTTGCTTTACTTTAAGTTGGTTTTTGTTTCACATTATCAAAGGAAAAATCTAATTGTCTCTAATCCCATGGGAAAGAATCTTCCTTCTCTGCTCAGGAAGCACAGTAATCTTGAAATCTTTGTTAATACTTGCAAATTTGTGAACAGCTCCCCTCTTCCAACCAGCCCTGGGGAAGTCTGTTGCCTGGTTCGTTTTTGGTCTGTGTCTTGCCCTAAGTGAACAGGTGCTCTCTGAGGTCCTTCGAGAAGACATGTAATAGATATGATAAAGGCAGAGCATATCCCACAGTCACGGTGTCTCTGCTTCTCCAGGGAAGCGGTAGGCTTTCCATGACAATTAATTATTCACATTTTCTCTCCTTCCCCTCAAATACTTGCTTTCCTATCTGGCTCCAGGAGGCACGTTTTCTTTGGGGTGTATATAACCCTAGCACCTAGTGACGGTTTGAGCCTGTTTATTTTAGGGCCTCGTGCAGTGGGCACATGCTGGTGATGGCTGGAGCATATTAATGCCACCACTCATTCTCTTTATTCTTCTCAGGGTAGGGTTTTAGCCACTTTGATCGCCCTGGTTCATGCAGTGCAGACGGAGCTCGGGGGTCGGGTCTTCATCTTCCTTCCTTCCTTGCTTGCCCTTGGCTGCATCCCAAGCTGCCCAGGCGAGTTGGTGCTTGGTCAGACGCCTTTCTCCATGCCCCACCCTGCCCCGAGGCTGGGCATCTTGCCTTTCTGCAAAGCTGTCAACATTCACTGATCCGCGCAGGCTTCAGCATGGCCTTTGTTACTGCTCTCTGGGAAACCTTTGTGTGGCTGATAGAGGTGTCCTGACACCGAGCACCCCGACAACTCTGTCTTGGAGACTTGGAAGCTACTTCACCCGGGGCCTCTCCACACGCAGGCTTCTCACGCTTGTCTGCAAGCCTGAGAGGGCGGTTCTCATAGAAAGACCTGGGCGTGTGCCTTTGGGGAGGCGGTTTCTGGGTTATGCTTCCTCAGACACCCAGGGCCAGACAAAAGAGATGTAAATGGATGTCCAAGACAGGGAGCTATTGGCTGGCGGCTGAGAAGCCAGCCAGACAGGAGGAGGCAGGAGTGCAGCAGAGAGGGGTGAGGCAGTAGCAATGTGGCCAGAAACGATGGGGAGGGGCGGCTGCTCATTCTGCTATGAAATAAATACAGATGAGAGGGTAAGCACACTTCTCTACAGAACCCTTGTGATTGTGCACACAGACCTCAGATGCCATGTGACCTTGGCAGATTACCTCGCCTCTCTGTGCCTCGATTTTCTGCTCTCTAAAATGGGAACAATAATAGCACCCCCCCCCCCGGGTTGTTCTAAGGATTCAATGAGTTCATATATGTAGAACGTGGAGAAAGTGGGGACCACAGTGAACATCATGCATGTGTTAAGCTAACGTCTCTCCATGTACGTGGCCACGCGCACACCCTGAGAACGGGCGCATGGTCTTAACAGGGCTGCCTCACTGCTCTGACAATGTCTTTTCCCAAACATTCTTTTGACTCCGTATGTCCTTTTTTCCTCTCACAGAAATCATCTATAATTTTCTCAAGTAAATTTCTTCATCCCCCAAATCCTTCAAAGCCTTTCTACCTGTTTCCATTTGAACTGAGCTTTCATTAATGTTTAGCAAAGTCACATGTCCCCACTGTTGGGAGATCAGGCCACCATGAAAAAGCGAAATATGCATTTTATTTGATTGTGGTACTTTCTCCTACCTTTCCTGGAGTTACTGACTGGTGGAAAATGGCATTGTTTTGCCTTACCACTATTTTTGTTTCAACCGCACCTTCTGCTGATAATGTTCAATGAAACAGGAAGTAGTCAGGTGAGCAGAAGAGCAAACAAAGAGAAGGACCACAAGAGTCCAGGAATTCTGATTGTTTTTTAAACCATCACGATGAATTTTCACTGATTCAGATTTATATGGGAGCACACATGTATTAGATAACCACATAAAAGCAAGAATACAGTCTAAAGGTAACTGATCCATCCTTAAAATTCAGCCCACAAGCTCAGCAGTGCACAGGTCCCACTGCTAACAGGACATCCCTCCTGGAAGTCATTCCGGCATCTCACGCCAACATGGCCAAAGTGGAACTCCTTATCTTTACCCACAAATCTGCCCTGCTTCCTCTATTCCATATCTCTTACTTACGTGTCAGGATCCAACCAGAAACGTCAAGGTACACTCCTCTCCTGCTTTTCCTGCTCCCCACCCCAGGCCTGTGGGCTCCAAGCCAAGTCACCTGTGCTTCCTAATTAGCCTGGGAATCTGTGCCTTTTCTGAACACCCACTGACTCCTCCTATACCTGTAAGTATTGCTGTATAACAACCACCCCCAAACAGTGGCTTAAACAACAGTCATTTCTTGTTTCTCATATATCTTGGGTCAGCTGCTCTAGAGCAGGCACAGCGAGGTGGCTCTTACCATGTTTCTGTGGGTGTCTGAGGTTGGCTAATACAGACTGGGCTCAGCTTGGGCAGCTGTGATCCATGTATATCTCTTCCTGCTTTCTGGAACCAGGAAACCAATGGGCTAGCTTCTCATGGACATGTCAGAAGCACAAGAAGGCAGGCCCAAACACACGTCACCACTGTGTCTTTCTGTTGGCCACAGTTAGGCATATGGTTGATGGTGTCCGAAGTCAAAGGGTGGGGAAATGCACTTCACCCAATAGTGGGAGGAACTATAAAGTCCCAGGGCAGAGAGCAAGGAGACAGGGCAAGATAAAGAATGAGGGCCAATAATGCAATCTCCTCTACTGCCAAGTCTGGTGATCTCTTGTCTAGACTGTTTACTCATCTTCTGACTTCTTACTTTGCTCCCCCGACTAGTGCCCCACGTCCCTTTATTAAAACTTTCCACTGCCCCTTATCACTACCAAATTGAGCTGAAGCCCTCTATAACTTGGTGCTAGTCCATTTTTCCTGCTGCATCTGTTGCCATGTTTCAGAATTACTCACCACCCCCTTCCAAATGTGCTTGTTTTTTTGTACAGTTCTGTGCCTTCATAAACCATCTTCCCTCTTCCTGCAGTGATCTCCCCCATGTTTGAGGTTATTATGAGTGAGATGTTTACCCTTCAAGGCCCAGTTCACGTGGTGCCTCCTCCAGAAAACCTCCCCAGAAGCACTCTGGAGGAAACGTTGCTCCTTCCTTTGTCCCGTGGTAGTAAATTGGAATTACATCATGCTCATATTTAACTCATACAAATTCAAGACTACATGCTCAGCCAGAGGGGGCGGGGGTTGAACAATGCCCTACCATTCTAGTCCATGATCATGGAAGTACTAAGACTTGACTTTGCTTTTACCTTGGTCATCCTTATGTTTCAGAAGCCTCTTGTAGGGTGAAAGGCACAGCCTGCTGAGTGGGGGTCTAGTGCTTACTGATGCAAGACTATTCTTTTATAACACAAGCCATTCAGCCAGAGGAACACCTATCTGGCTGCATTGTCTTGCTGCAAGTAGGACCTTCAATGCTATATTGGAAATTCAAGGGACTTTCAGGGGTAATATTGTCTCTGGGTAATTTTTACTTCAGGGTGACTTTAGAATCTCACCCCTGCCTAAAATGCTACTCTACTGTATTTCCTATAGGCACATATCAGATTGAATTTTAATTTTTTATGACTGTGTTTATGAAGTTATTTGTGGCTTATGGTTCTTCAGAGGGCTACTGCTGTGGGTGTGCAGGTTGTACACTGCACAACTCTAAGGGAGCAGCACTATTCACACTGGAGGCTATGTAAACAGACTCCCATAAGACTCGATGATACCAGCTTCCTTGTCTCTCCAGTGCCTGATACATATTGATTGCTCAACAAATGTGTAAATAAATGAGTAAATAAGAAGGGCAACAACAAACTGAATTAACTATTCCCAAGTGAAATAATTTAACAGAGTTGAGATGAAAATTCAGACAGGTTTTGATCCAACAAAATTGAAACTATGTTATCACAGATGAATATGATGAAATATACCTGCAAGCCCATTTGGCATGTCTTACAAAGCTAGAAAAAAAATTATCCTGTAAATTGATTGAGGTTATTGTTCCTAAAAGCACATCACACTTCTCAAACATTATTGACTGCATGATTGACTTCTACCTAATACCCTAGTGGACATTGTGAGGCATGTGTGTGATGACAGATCTACATTCTAGCTGAATCTAGCCCCCCAAGTCACAATAGACCTAAAGATTTCTTGATTTCCCTTGGATGAGTCGTAAAGCCTGTAAAGATGCAAATAGAGTCACCTTTTAAAAGAACAAGCCTCTGATCATGTTATCTGAGAAAATATGCTGAATATTTCTGAATTAGAAATACGCCAGTGTGGCCAGCAAACTGTTCACCCTGCAGGATAGTGTTGCCAAGTTAAATGGTCAACTTCACCCTTGGAATTCAGTGCTTCCAGATGTTCTTTCTGCCAGAGACATCGGGAGGGTAAACAAACCATTCAAGATGTGTGGGCTTCTGGGTGGACGTGGCCTGAGAAGAAGCCCAAAGACAGCATTCCACAGACAGCAATGGTCCCACCATGCTCCCCCAGCCCAAACCACAGCCCCAGTAAGTGGCCTCAGCAAGAACACTGTGCCTCCTACCCTGCCTCACCCCCGTGTTCCTCCGTATCGTTCTTTCCAGCAGCTAGATGGTCACAACCAGACCACCCCAGCATCAGTCCACTGTTGGCCGTATGCCTCTCCAGCCAGGGCTTTATCTGTCAGCACAGCACCTAGCATGAGGCATGAAGAAAGGATTCCATAAATGTTTGTGAAGTGAATGAACAAGAAAAACCAATGCAAAAAGCAAATCCGAGGAGTGCAGTGGTAGAGGGACCATTTGGGGGGTAAGGCCCTGCAGTTGCTTTGGGAAATATTAAATGGTATACCCTGAACGCGACAGCATCTTTTCTAATGGCCGTGTTATCCCTTCCAGATCAGTGGAGATTTGACTGGAAGTACACTCAACCTGGTGCAGTGCGGGGGGCGGTTCTCCTAGCCCTGCCCACTTTGGGGGCTATTCCTAGCAATAATACTTCTCTCGTGTTTGGGCTGCCAGGGTTTTTGTGGGCAAACTTGGGATCCGAAAATCCTAATGATCGCAGAGTCAGTTCAGTGAGCCCTTAGCTTCTCTTCCTGTCACTGCCTTGCTTGTCATCACAGGATACTTTTAATGACATAGTCATCGTTTGTTTTTCTTCTTGTGCCTCTAGGTGAGCTCTCGGTGGAGGAGGCGCAGGACCCTTTCCTGGTTAGCATCCACATCATTGCAGACCCGGGGGAATCCCAACCCCTGCAGGAGGCCATCGACAAGGTCTTGGCTTGGATCCACCCAGACCTGCAGCTGTTCCGGGTCTCAGAAAGGCGGGCGTCCCGGCGGCGGCGGAAGCCCTGGAAGGTGGCGCAGCCGGCGCTGGCCGTGGTTCTCTTCCTTCAGGAGGAGTATGGCGAGGAGCAGATCCTGCAGCTGCACCGCACGCTGCAGCGGCCGCCCTGGCGCCACCACCACACGGAGCGCGTGCCCGGCAGGTTCCTGCCCTACCTGCCCTGCAGCCAGGACTTCTTCACGCTGGCCCCCGGGACCGCGCTGTGGGCCATTCGGCCCGTGCACTACGGCAAGGAAATCGTGCGCTTCACTATCTACTGTCGCCATGACAACTACGCCGACATCCTCAAGTTCTACGAGCTGATCCTCCGGCGCAGCCCCAGCCAGAGGAAGACGGACTTCTGCATCTTCCCCATTTTCTCCAATCTGGATGTGGACATCCAGTTCTCCCTGAAAAGGCTACCCTGTGACCAGACCCCCGTCCCTACCGACTCCTCGGTGCTGGAGTTCCGGGTCAAGGACATCGGTGAGCTCGTGCCTCTCTTGCCCAACCCCTGCAGCCCCATCAGTGAGGGCCGCTGGCAGACAGAGGACCTCGACGGGAACAAGATCCTCCTGCAGGTACCTGGGGGAAGTCTGTCTTTCTGTCTGTGTCTACCTCCCTGTCTTTTGGGGGGGTGGGGAACAGAGAAACAAGTGGGTTGGCTCTGCCAGAAACCCCAGTTACCCCAGTACCTGGTAAAGAGCAATGAGTTAAGAAAAAGGAGGGATCCGTGGCCCCCTGTCTGGCTCTTAGACAAAGTCAAGGTGTCCGCACGCTGCCTAAACAGAAGAGGCATCAAGGGCTCTTTGCGTTGGTTGTTTTCACTTGGCTGCCTTGGCTGTGTGCCTCAGCAAGCAACTGCCAGGTCCTCTGTGGCACCTCTTCACCTGCTGTTTGAGCCGCCACTGAATGCTTGTGGTCCTTGGGGATTGCAGATGAGCTTATATCCCAGGGACCTTGCTATTTAAGATTCCTGAATCTACTCCCTCACACTTAGGGAGTTTTTACCAGTGTATTCTTCACTTCCACAAAGAACCTTCAGGAAAACCCAGCTCTTAGAAAACTGTAGAATATATTGAGAGAAGATAGATGTCTCCTTCTTTCCTCTCGTGCCTCCCCACCATCCATCCATCCACCCTTCTGCTAGGCAGTAAGTAGGTTGTTAAAATCCAGTGATCACTTAAGAAATTACTTTCTCATAAATATTTTAAGAAGTAAGCGATGCCTTTGGAGTTTTTGGTTTCAGTAAGCTTGGGAAGAGGTGAATGAGTACATTTTAAGGGAACGGGTGTAGTAAACTGCCCTGTTCCTCTGTGGTTAATCCTTCATTCAGTTCCTGGACCCCTTTTCTCCTCCCATCCTTCCAGTGGTTGCCTAACACTCTTTCAGGATCATTCATTATTAATTAATTATCAAGAATTCAAAATTCAGCACATAGACTTAAGAATGTCCCACGCCTGGCCCGACCTGATAAATGCTGTCTAAACCCAGGCTTTCTGGAATTAGCATGTAAAACAAGTCCAAGCATATAGGACTTCGGTTTTTGTTTTTTTTGTTTTGTTTTGTTTTGTTTTGTTTTTTTAAACGTCTGGCTCAGGCATCTCTGTTTTCCCATTTAGCTACCTGGAAGGAGAAGGTTGATAGTGCATTAAGGGCCATTATCTTGAAAGGTGCTGATCGTAGTTACTGAAATCACAAGTAGTTACTCAAATCACTCAAACCACAGCTTCATAGTTTTACTTGATTTTGACATCAAACATCAGAACTGTAATCCACATATCACAAAATGAAGTGAGAACTTGGCACATGTCAAAAAACTGGTTAAAACTACAGCTGGGCCACTTTGCTCAAGTCAGAAAGGTCACCTCTGAGACATTTACTGTTTATAGGACATAGATAATTTTTTGATTTTCCTTTGAACTATACAGATAAGAAACTAAATATCACTTTATTCAGTGAACCGAATGCTAGCTTGCATTTGCTCTATAGTCTTTTTTGAAATGTAAGAACAAAATTCTTCTGTGTTTGAAGACTCACAATGCCGTATGCAAAATATCATGCAGTTAAATAAGTAAAAGTAAATGGAAGGATTTTGTTTATACTAAAAGACCAAAATAAATAAATGTGATTGTTTTGAAGGGACTTCTTCCTTTTTTGGCAGTAATTAGAATACTTTTTCGCTCGATGCCTGTAATAACGTAAGTGAAAGAACAAAGTATAAAAACTTGGCCTGGACCATGCTCAAAGGAACCATTGAAAGAATATTTCGAAGAAGAATCACACATTTAAATGGTTATAAAATCTGTACAGGTGGAGGCTTATGAAGTTCGAGCATTAAAGTGTGAAAAGAGTAGGAAAAAAGATTTGTATCTTGGGTCTCAAGAATGCAGGTCTTTGTTCAATATAGTAATATGTCGAGGAGGTAAATTAATGTGGACAGAAATGACTAATAGCCCCCTCATAATTCTTGATGATGACCCATTTGTATAGGTTACTGGGACTGAATCACTGCAGAGAGCAACCTTCTGCTCTAGCATGAAATATGCACCTGCTTGGCTCTTTAACTTACTTTTAAGTATAAAAATTTATGTCTCAGTCTTTAGCAAAATTAAGATATTTAAGTCATGGACAGGGACCCCACTGAGAGAATGCCTTTTAACCACATCGTCCTTAGCAGTATATGTTTCCTGAGTTATATTTTCAATTATAATTTTTAATATAAATGTTTTTGTTCAGTTGGGTGGAGTTATACGCTGGAACGCATCTTGGTTGGTAGTTTTTAGTTGCTTGCTTAAAATATAGATAGAATTTTATTTCCTCATCCTGCCCCATGAACATTCCATATTCCAGAGACCTCCTCCTCTGATTTAATTCCTCTGGAAGACAAAAGATGAAAGGTTTTTTTCTGGGGGCTACGCAGCCTTTTATAAGAATTTGGAATGTTTTTGACCTAAGATCTGTTAAGATGGAAAGAAAGACTTCCTCCTCCTAAAACTCTTTCTTGGCACTGCCTGATCGGGGGGGAAGCAAGGAAGAGGAGGGTGGGGAGTTGCTAGCATCAGAAGTTGCCCAAGATCCCTCTGGAAAAATGCATCCTAGAAATTTGCATTAATGCTCGATGATGCTAAAGTGCAGCTTTTTGGAGTCATGGTCCATGTTCTGTAAATCTTTCCATATCCTGTAAAGCTAAACTAACATTGTGCCTTGGACCCAACAGGTTCTCTTTATATGTTTCCCTTTACTTTTTTTTTTTTAAGATTTTATTTATTTATTTGACAGAGAGAGACAGTGAGAGCAGGAACACAAGCAGGGGGAGTGGGAGAGGGAGAAGCAGGCTTCCCGCTGAGCAGGGAGCCCGATACGGGGCTCGATCCCAGGACCCTGGGATCATGACCTGAGCCTAAGGCAGATGCTCAACGACTGAGCCACCCAGGCGCCCGATGTTTCCCTTTACTTTTTATTGAAGAATAGTATAAATAATATATGGAAAAGTGCATATATCATAAACACACAGCTCAATGAATTTATACAAATTGAACATTTGTGTAAGCAGCACCCAGCTGAAGAAATGGAACAGAGAAACAGAAGAGAAGGCCTCTCCCCAACTCCTGTTGGGGATGCTCTTCCTGTAAATGACGCCCTTCCCTTAAATGAACATATTAATTACTCTATTTTGCACAAAAGGGGGAAGAAGTACCTAGTCAAATGGGGAATGTGTGTATGTTATCTTTTTTTTGTACTTATAAGTAGAGCTCACATTTTAAAAAGATTTAAGATAGCTGACAAGAAGTTTAATAAAAATAATTAGACAGCAAAGGGACTTGAAGTAGATGGAATATATTGATAGGAAAGTCGGATAAACCAAAAGTGACATCCAAACCACATGCATTTCCCATATGGTGTCTAGAGCTAATTGGTAGCCACTAGCCCCATGTGGCCATTTAAATTTAAAATTTGAATTAATTAAAATGCAAAATTCAGTTTCTCTGTCTTACTAAATCCATTTCTCTGTCTTAATACAAAAGACATTTTCTCAGTCCTACTAAACCACACGCGGCTAGTGGCTACCATAATGGGTAGCACAGATATAGAAAATTTCCATCATTACAGAAAGTTCTGTTGGACAACATTCTTCCATCAATAGTCCCCATATTTGACTTGAAGTTCTCTAGCAGCAGAAACAAAGTGTACAATCATCAGTGATAGGATTTAGGGTCCATGAAGTAAAAATACACCATGTTTAAGATGCACAAGTACTCGTGGTTCTGAGTCCTGGGAGCAGTGCCCCCCACTTTCCCGTGTCCACAGTGGAGTCAACAGCCCACCTTCAGCAGTACCTCTAGAATAACTGCACCAAGGCCTCACAAACCTCTTTCTTATATGGTGCCTGCAGAGTGGGCCACAGTGCCTGGCCAAGTGTAGCGCAGCAAAACCACTGCACAGAGGAACGGTGGGCAAAACAAAGTGGTCCCCACCACTCCTGAGGACTTGGCTTAATCCCAGAGGGAGGGATACATCTTCAGATAATCTCCCCAGATTTGTTTTCTCTTAGGCAGGCTTTTGGTACATAGTTAACAGTGAGCTTGGCTTTCTTATTCCCTGCCAAGTGCCTGTAGTACACCTGTACCATGTAGCTAGTCAAGCAGAGTCATAGGTCCTGCACCTCAGCCAATCTGAGTCGTGTGCTGACATCTTCTTAGTGAGCTCCCAGGAACCTGATAAGGGCACAGGCCTCAGTGGAAGGCTACTTGCCTCCTTTGGAGGCCTGCCATGGGAATGCCATGGGCTGGGCCAAAGCTCTCCTTAAGAAATGATTCGGGGTCCCCCCCAAACACACAGACAAAAGCACAGCTGAGGGCCCAAAGCTCAGTCCCACAACGAGAACGCAACTGCAGCTCTAGGCTGGGAGATGTTGAAAGCAGATGGCTCTGCATCGTCAGAGAAACAAGGTAATTTAACAATGGCGTCTAAGTCTTTGAAAGTCTCTTTTCATAGAGGATGGTCACCAGCTGTTTGTGTCTGCATAAGGCAAAAGAGGAAATTAGTTTAAAACAAAAGGATTTAAGTAAGATTTAAAAGGCAAGAAATCTGACACACAGAATTGTTAAGAGTTGCCTGGCTCAACATCTGGGACTTTCTTCGCTGGAGAGCTTTTAAGGTCTCATCCACGCCAACTAGTTTGTCTTCTTCACAAAGCAAGGGGCTTGACTAGACAGTCCATCTCGGGATACCAGGAACACCAGCGCTGTTGAGGGCGGGGAGACAGATGCTGATGGGGATGCAATCGAGGGATTGAGTGGGCTCCAGAGACTTCATAAAAATGTTCCACTGGGGTAAAATACACATAACAATAAAACTTAACCATCCTAACCATCTTTAAGTGTACAGTTCAGTTAAGTACTTCACACTCTTGTGCAAATATCACCACCACCATCTCCAAACTCCAGCACTCTTTCCATCTTGCAAAACTGAAACTCTACCCATTAAACAACCCCCACTTCCTCCACCCCCAGCCCCTGGCAACCAGCACTCTGCTTTCTGTCTCAAATGAATTTGACTACTCTAGGTAGCTCACATAAGTGGAATCATACAGTATTTGTCTTTCCATAACTGTCTTATTTCACTCAGCATAATGTCTTCAAGGTTCATCCATGTGTTAGCACAGGTTAGGATTTCCTTCCTTCCTAGGTCTAATATTCCATTTAAGAATATGCCGCATTTTGTTTATCCACTCATCTGTTGATGGACACTGGAGTTGCATCCCCCTTTGGGCTATTGTGAATAATGCTGCTATGAACATGGGTGTACAAATATCTTTTGGAGTTCCTACTTTTACTTCTTTCGGGCATATACCCAGAAGTGCAATTGCCAGGTCCGATGGTAATTTCGTGTTTGATTTTTTGTAGGGAGGAACTACCATACTGTTTTCCATAGCGACTGTGCCATTTTCTACTTCTGCCAACAATGCACAGGGTGAGACTTATTTTTTAAGAAAGCAGAGAAAGGCTTGCTCTTTGTGAGGTCATAGCAAATCATTCTTCTACTTTATGAGGTTGGAAAGAACAGAGCAAACATTGAAGTGAGGCTTGTTTTGTTATGATTCACCCCATGCACTCCAGAACTAGACTCTACAGCAGAAATTTTGAACCTGCCATCCTTGGACCCTAAGCACAGTTTGTGTGCATGTGTTTATGTGCATTACTGGAAAAGGTGCATCAGATCTGTCTCTTTCAAGATTAAGACTCTCCAGAGGCTTCTTGCAGCCCTTGCAATTCCTTCCAGATCTTCACCAAGGCCTAAGGCTTTACATCAGCTGGCCACTACTTACCTCTCAAGCTTTATCTCCCACTTCCCTCCCCTCTTGCTCCCTTATGCCTTCCACATTGGCCTACTTTCTGTTCCTCAGATGTAGCAAGCTCACTCCTGCCTCAGGACCTTTGCACCTACTGTTCTGTCCACCTGGAATGATCTCCTCCAAGATCGTCACATGGCAGGTTCCTTCTCATCATTCAGGTTTCAGAGATGCCTTCTCTGTCTGCCCCAATTAAAGTAGCTCCCTTTCTCTGACCCCGGCACTCTCTATTATATTATCTTTTTTTTTTCTTCACTTACTACTATCCAAAATTATTTTGTATATGTATCTATTTTCTTGTATATTATCTGTCTCTAATAGATTGTCAAATGAATGAATGAATGAATGAATGAATGAATTTGAGGTTAGGGAAGGGGACCTAGAGCCATGAATCTCAAATGGGTGCATAACCACCCTACAGCCTCTTATGTCTGGGTTGTGATCCCATGTTGAAGGAAGAGACTTTGGCCAACATTTACTGGACAGCCCCTCTGTACCAACACTGTCCCTCCCTACTCCCTTCAGCAGCTCACCATCCAGTGGAGGCAGCAGTCATGCAAACCAAAAAATCCAGCAGAATGTTCCAGGTGCTGTGATTTAAATTACTCCTACAGGGTAGTGTGTGGCACAGGCTTTGCAGAGTCAGATGTATTGGGGTTGGACCCTAACTCTCTTAACTTACTAGCTGAGTGACACCAGACATGTGACATTACATTGCTAAGACTGTTTTCTAATCTGAACAGTTGGGATACTAATTCTTACTTTGCAGAGTTACTCAGACACTTAGAAAGAATGCCTTTGAGGTGCCACTCAGCACCCATGAACCAGTGAACGGTAGCTGTTGTTACACAAAGGGTGGGTTGGTTGATGCTGGCCAGGGGCCAGAGGGTCACGAGAGGCTTCTTAGCAGAACCGATGCCTGAGCTGAGCTGAGCTGAGGGTGGCCATGGGTCCGGGATATCCAGGGGAGCCCCAGGACAGCAACAGGCACAAAGGCCCAGGCAGAGCTGCTGGACCCCGGGGCAGTGGTCAGGGTTCTGGGCTGCCATCAGAGGGCAGGGGGGCACCCGGGGAGAAACCAACCCAAGAAAAGGCAAACTGGGGGTGCCTGGGTGGCTCAGTCATTAAGCATCTGCGTTCGGCTCAGGTCATGATCCCGGGGTCCTGGGATCGAGCCCCGCATCGGGCTCCCTGCTCCGCGGGAAGCCTGCTTCTCCCTCTGCCCCTTCACCACACTTGTGCTGTCTCTCTCTCTCACTCTTGCTGTCTCTTAAATAAATAGATAAAATCATTAAAAAAAAAAAAAAAGGCAAACCATTCTTCGGATGCTCAGGACAAAAACGCCAGAGTCATTTTGAGGTTTTCCTGTGTTTATTCCACTTGCAGAATACATGCAGAATCTGCCCGCTTCTCGCCACTGCCACCTCTGCCACTGGCCACTGGCATTGCCCCAGGAGCCCCTGAGTGGCTCTTTATTTCTGCAGCCCATTCTCCACTGCACAGCTGGAGGACCCTTCAAAGCATAAGTGAGACCTGCACCTCCTTGGCCCAGACCCCCGGGGGCCGCCCGTCCCATCCCACATCCAATATGAGCTGTTTCCCGGGTGGCCGGCAGGCCCGGTGCTGCGCTGTTCTCGCCTCTCCCGCCTCACTCTGCCCAGCCCCCTGCCTCGCTGTCCACCCTTCAGAATACCCTGGGCCTCTCCGTCCCCTCTGCCTAGGCCACCACCGCCCTCCCCCACCCCCACCCCCACCCCAGTGGCCACATGGCTGCTCCCGCAGGCCCCTGGGTCTCCACTCCATGAGCCCTCCTGAGCAAGGCCTGCCCGGCCAGCCTGTCCCCTATGCTCTCAAGCGCAGACTCACCAGCAGCCCTGCTCCCGGCCCTGCTTGCTCTTCCTCCTTTTAACATGCTCTATGTTGACTCAACGTAAGCACCTTGAGGGCAGCGACTCTATTTGATTTGCCCACTGGTGTATCCCTCGTGCCCCGAATAGTGTCTGGCACAGATCCAACACTCGGTGTTCAAATGCGTAACAGAAGGAAAGACGGAAGGGGGGAGAAGGGGGAGACTTGGGGCGGTTTCGGGCCTGCCCGGTGGAGGCAGACTGAGGAGCAGCAGAAGCCTGGGCATGGCTGCTAGGAGGAGACGGAGGACAAGGGGGGACGCAGAGGGACCAGGGCCCAGAGGAGGACATCAGGCCGGGAGGCACAGAGGGGAGCATTCACTGGGCCGTGGTATATGCTGGCCGACTCCAGTGGGACTTGAGCCATGGAACATTGGGCAGAGGGCAAAGAGGAAGTGTGGATGGCCTCCCCTGGCCTCTCCCTGCCCCTCACGCCAGGGCCCACTTCTCTTCCACACAGAGAACAGCGGTCATGCTGACAGGAGCCCCGCTGCCCCTCCATCAGGCCATGGGAGCGGCCTTCTCCCAGGGGAGCCTAGAAGAGGAAGGGAGGGCCCAGCCAGCGTCTCTGCGAAAGCCAAAGACACACACAGCAGTAGTATGGCACCTCTGCTCCTAGCTCCCAGAAACAGGGGCAGACCATCTCCAGTTGGTCAGCTTTTTGCCTGGGTGTGAGCAGACACAGGGAAGAGTTTAGCCCAGAAGTAATCACGATGTGATCATGAACATTAATTGCTCGCTGAGAAGGTGCTACTGGGGCTAACTACTCCGGTACCTTACTTTACCCTCTAGGCATTTCTACCAAAGGGGACCATACGAACCCCGACCCTGCAGATGCCCACCCTGAGATTTAGATCCGGTAACTGCCGCTCCCAGTTATTATTGGGTCAGGGGCCAGCAATGATCCTAGACACATCTCACTCATGAGTGCATGTTGGTTGTGCTGTCCCCTGTCCTTTTCTGGGGGACCCAGTAGGGGCCTAGACATTCCCTCTGCCAGTGCTTCTCAAACTTCAGCAGGCATGAAAATCGCAGATTCCTGGGGCCCACCTACAGAGATCCTGGTCCAGGAGGTGCAGGGTGGGGACGGAGATCCTGCATTTCCAGCCAGCTCCCGGTGCTGCTGCTGGTCACTCTCTCTGCACCTTCACCAGGCACAGTGTATTCTCAGGTGGGACTACCCAGTTGTTGCTTCATGTTTGATTACCACTGCCCGGGGCACGTTCACCTTTTAAAGTGTATTATAATTATACTTCAGAGCAGGAATAGAACATCAAGAGCACAAGTTGCAAGTTGATGGTGATCGTGTCCCAGTATACACATGTATTGAAGCATTCATTATGTCATACAACTGAAATTAATATAACGTTACATGTCAGCTGTATATCAATTTTTTAAAAAGGAAAAAAGTCAAGTCACAGGTAGTATCTAGAAGGTGAACAGAGCTTCCTAAAACTGTTTTCTTTTTGTTTTGTATTCATCTGAATGGAATTGCTATTGTACTTTTTGCCACTTTATTTTTTTTATTTTATTATGTTAATATTAATCACCTACATTACATAATTAGTTTCTGATGTAGTGTTCCATGATTCATTGTTTGCATATAACACCCAGTGCGCCATTCACTACGTGCCCTCTTTAATACCCCTCACCAGGCTAACCCATCTCCCCTTCCCCCTAGAACCCTCAATTTGTTTCTAAAGTCCATAGTCTCTCATGATTCGACTCCCCATCCAATTTCCCCCCTTCATTTTCCCTTCCTGCTATCTTTTTTTTTTTTTCTTTACCATATAATGTATTATTTGTTTCAGAGGTACAGGTCTGTGATTCAACAGTCTTACACAATACACAGCACTCACCATAGCACATACCCTCCCCAATGTCTATCTCCCAGCCACCCCTTCCCTCTCCACCCCCCACCACTCTAGCAACCCTCAGTTTGTTTCCTGAAATTAAGAATTCCTCATATCAGTGAGATCATATGATACATGTCTTTCTCCGATTGACTTATTTCACCCAGCATAATACCCTCCAGTTTCATCCATGTCATTGCAAATGGCAAGAATTCATTCCTTTTGATGGCTGCATAATATTCCATTGTGTGTATATGTGTGTGTGTGTGTGTGTGTGTGTATATATATATATATATATACACCACTTCTTTATTCATTCATCTGTCAATAGACATCTTGGCTCTTTCCATACTTTTGCTATTGTGGACATTGCTGCTATAAACATCGGGGCGCACATACCCCTTTGGATCCCTACATTTATATCGTTGGGGTAAATACCCAGTAGTGCAATTGCTGGATCGTATGGTAGCTCTATCTTCAACTTTTTGAGGAACCTCCATACTGTTTTCCAGAATGGCTGCACCAGCTTGCATTCCCACCAACAGCGTAGGAGGGTTGCCCTTTTTCCTCATCCCCGCCAACATGTCGTTTCCTGACTTGTTAATTTTAGCCATTCTGACTGGTATGAGGTGGTATCTCATTGAGGTTTTGATTTGGATTTCCCTGATGCCGAGCGATGTTGAGCACTTTTTCATGTGTCTCTCGGCCATTGGATGTCTTTTTTGGAAAAATGTCTGTTCATGTCTTCTGCCCATTTCTTGATTAGATCATTTGTTCTTTGGGTGTTGAGTTTAAGAAGTTCTTTATAGATTTTGGATACTAGCCCTTTATCTGATATGTCATTTGCATATATCTTCTCTCATTCTGTCAATTGTCTTTTGGTTTTGTTGACTTGTTTCTTTTGCTGTGCAAAAGCTTTTTATCTTGATGAAGTCCCAATAGTTCATTTTTGCCCTTCCTTCCCTTGCCTTTGGCAGTGTTTCTAGGAAGAAGTTGCTGTGGCTGAAGTCAAAGAGGTTGCTGCCTGTGTTCTCCATTAGGATTTTGATGGACTCCTGTCTCACATTGAGGTCTTTCAACCATTTGGAGTCTAATTTTGTGTGTGGTGTAAGGAAATGGTCCAGTTTCATTCTTCTGTGTGTGGCTGTCCAATTTTCCCAACACCATTGGTTGAAGAGACTGTCTTTTTTCCACTGGACATTCTTTCCTGTTTTGTTAAAGATGAGTTGACGATAGAGTTGAGGGTCCATTTCTGGGCTCTCGATTCTGTTCCATTGATCTATGTGTCTGTTTTTGTGCCAGTACCGTACTGTCTTGATGATGACAGCTTTGTAATAGAGCTTGAAGTCCGGAATTGTGATGCCGCCAGCTTTGCTTTTTCTTTTTCAACATTCCTCTGGCTATTTGGGGTCTTTTCTGGTTCCATACAAATTTTAGGATTATTTGTTCCAGTGCTTTGAAAAAAGTTGATGGTATTTTGATAGGGATTGCATTGAATGTGTAGATTGCCCTAGGTAGTATTGACATCTTCACAATATTTGTTCTTCTAATCCATTTCTTTGTGTCGTGTCTTCCTCAATTTCTTTCATGAGTATTTTACGTTTTCTGAGTACAGATTCTTTGCCTCTTTGGTTAGATTTATTCCTAGGTATCTTATGGTTTTGGGTGCAATTGTAAATGGGATTGATGCCTTAATATCTCTTTCTTCTGTCTTGTCGTTGGTGTATGGCAATGCCACTGATTTCTGTGCATTGATTTTCTATCATGCCACTCCACTGAATTCCTGTATGAGTTCTAGCAGTTTTGGGGTGGAGTCTTTTGGGTTTTTCACATAAAGTATCATATCATCTGCAAAGAGTGAGAGTTTAACTTCTTCTTTGCCGATTTGGATGCCTTTTATTTCTTTTTGTTGTCTGATTGCTGTGGCTAGGACTTCTAATACTATGTTGAATAGCAGTGGTGATAGTGGACATCCCTGCCAGGTTCCTGACCTCTGGGAGAAAGCTCTCAGTTTTTCCCCATTGAGAATGATACTCGCTGTGGGTTTTTCATAGATGGCTTTTATGATATTGAAGTATGTACCCTCTATCCCTATACTCTGAAGAGTTTTGATCAAGAAAGGATGCTGTACTTTGTCAAATGCTTTTTCTGCATCTATTGAGAGGATCATATGGTTCTTGTTCTTTCTTTTATTAATGTATTGTTTCACATTGATTGATTTGTGGATGTTGAACCAACCTTGCAGCCCAGGGATAAATACCACTTGGTCATCGTGAATAATCCTTTTAATGTACTGTTGGATCCTACTGGCTAGTATTTTGGTGAGAATTTTTGAATCCATGTTCATCAAGGATATTGGTCTGTAATTCTCCTTTTTGATGGGGTCTTTTCTGGTTTTGGGATCAAGGTAATGGTGGCCTCATAAAACGAGTTTGGAAGTTTTCCTTCCATTTCTAGTTTTTGGAACTGTTTCAGATGAACAGGCATTAATTCTTTAAATGTTTGGTAGAATTCTGCTGGGAAACCATCTGGCCCTGGGCTCTTGTTTGTTGGGAGATTTTTGATGACTGCTTCAGTTTCCTTAGTGGTTATAGGTCTGTTCAGGTTTCTATTTCTTCCTGGTTCAGTTTTGGTAGTAGATACGTCTCTAGGAATGCATCCATTTCTTCCAGATTATCTAATTTTCCGGCATAGAGTTGCTCATAATATGTTCTTATAATTGTTTGTATTTCTTTGGTGTTGGTTGTGATCTCTCCTCTTTCATTCATGCTTTTATTTATTTGGGTCGTTTCTCTTTTCTTTTTGATAAGTCTGGCCAGGGCTTTATCAATCTTGTTAATTCTTTCAAAGAACCAGCTCCTAGTTTCGTTGATCTGTTCTACTGTTCTTTTGGTTTCTAGTTCATTGATTTCTGCTCTGATCTTTATTATTTCTCTTCTCCTGCTGGGTTTAGGCTTGATTTGCTGTTCTTTCTCCAGCTCCTTTAGGTGTAGGGTTAGGTTGTGTATTTGAGACCTTTCTTGTTTCTTGAGAAAGGCTTGTATTGCTGTATACTTTCCTCTTAGGACCACCTATGCTGCGTCCCAAAGATTTTGAACAGTTGTGTTTTCATTTTCATTAGTTTCCATGAATTTTTTTAATTCTTCTTTAATTTCCTGGTTGACCCATTCATTCTTCAGTAGGATGCTCTTTAGCCTCCATGTATTTGAGTTCTTTCCGACTTTCCTCTTGTGATTGAGTTCTAGTTTCAAAGCCCTGTGGTCTGAAAATATGCAGGGAATAATCCCAATCTTTTGGTACCGGTTGACACCTGATTTGTGACCTAGGATGTGATCTAATCTGGAGAATGTTCCATGGGCACTAGAGAAGAATGTGTATTCTGTTGCTTTGGGATGGAATATTCTGAATATATCTGTGAAGTCCCTTTGGTCCAGTGTGTCATAAAGTCTTTATTTCCTGGTTGATCTTTTGCTTAGATGATCTGTCCATTTCAGTCAGGGAGGTGTTAAAGCCCCCACTATTATTGTATTGTTGTTGATGTGTTTCTTTGCTTTTGTTACTAATTGGCTTTTATAAGTGGCTGTTCCCATGTTAGGGGCATAGGTATTTACAATTGTTAGGTCTTCTTGTGGATAGACCCTTTAAGTAGGATATAGTGTCCTTCCTCATCTCTTATTACAGTCTTTGGTTTAAAGTCTAATTTGTCTGATATAAGGATTGCCACCCAGCTTTCTTTTGGTGTCCATTAGCATGGTAAATTTTTTCCACCCCCTCACTTTCAATCCGGGGGTGTCTTTGGGCCTAAATGAGTCTCTTGCAGACAGCCTATGGATGGGTCTTGTTTTTTAATCCAATCTGATAGCCTGTGTCTTTTGATTGGGGCATTTAGCCCATTTCCATTTAGGGTAACTATTGAAAGATACGAATTTAGTGCCATTGTATTGCCTGTAAGGTGACTATTACTGTCTGTTGTCTGTGTTCCTTTCTGGTCTGTTACTTTTAGGCTCTCTGCTTAGAGAACCCCTTTCAATATTTCTTGTAGGGCTGGTTTCGTGTTTGCAAATTCCTTTAGTTTTTGTTTGTCCTGGAAGCTTTTTATCTCTTCCTCTATTTTCAATGACAGCCTAGCTGGATACAGTATTCTTGGCTGCATATTTTTCTCAATTTAGTGCTCTGAATATATCATGCCAGTCCTTTCTGGCCTGCCAGGTCTCTGTGGATAGGTCTGTTGCCAGTCTAATGTTTTTACCATTGTAGGTTACAGATGTCTTCTCCTGAGCTGCTTTCAGGATTTTCTCTTTGTCTCTGAGACTCGTAAGTTTTACTGTTAGATGTCGGGGTGTTGATCTATTTTTATCGTTTTTTAAGGGGTTTCTCTGTGCTTCCTGGATTTTGATGCCTGTTTCCTTCCCCAAATTAGGGAAGTTCTCTGCTATAATTTGCTCCAATATACCTTCTGCCCCTCTCTCTCTTTCTTCCTTTTCTGGGATCCCAATTATTCTAATATTTTTTCATCTTATGGTACCACTTATCTCTCAGATTCTGCCCTCGTGATCTAGTAGTTGTTTATCTCTCTTTTTGTCAGCTTCTTTATTTTCCATCATTTGGTCTTCTATAGCACTAATACTCTCTTCTGCCTCATTTATCCTAGCAGTTAGAGCCTCCATTTTTGATTGCACCTCATTAATAGCCTTTTTGATTTCAACTTGGTTAGATTTTAGTTTTTATTTCTCCAGGAAGGGTTTCTCTAATATCTTCCATGCATTTTTCAAGCCAAGCTAGTATCTTTAAAATCATGATTCTGAACTCTAGTTCCAACATCTTACTAATGTCCATATTGATTAGGTCCCTGGCAGTCAGTACTGTCTCTTGTGCTTTTTCTTGAGGTGATTTTTTCCGTCTTGTCATTTTGTCCAGCGGGCAATAGATGAACGAGAGAACAAAATGCTAACAGAGTAACAACGACCCCAGAATAATATACACTAAACAAATCAGAGGAGACCTGAAACCGGGGGAAAGAAAGGGAAAGAAGGAAAAAAGAAAAAAAGATCAAAACAAAACAAAGAAACAAAAACAGAACATGATCAGATGTGATCAGACTGGTGCATAGATCAGTGCCACACACTAGATTTTGAGCATATTTTGGTCTGTTAGAAGAAAGTGCCTCCCAAAATTTTAAAGAGAGAACAATATATATATATATAATATATATATATATTGTATAATATATATATATAATATATATATGTATAATATATATATGTATAATATATATATAATATATATATGTATAATATATATATATAATATATATATGTATAATATATATATAATATATATATACACACACACACACACACCCCCAAAATATGGGTAACTACTATGAAGGGGTAGAATATCACTCTAAAAACGAAAAGTAAAAGAGATTTTTAAAAAAGGGATTGATAAGATGTTGGTTGAAAGAGGGAAAAAGAAAAATTCAAAAAAAAAAGAAAGTTAAGAAAAATTAACTTTGAAAGATTAAAGAATCATGGGAAAAAAGCCATGAATTCTATGTGCTGTATTCCCCTCGCGCTAGAGTTCTGCCATTCTCACTGATCGGTAAACTTGGTCTTGGTGGGCTGTTCTTGCTGATCTTCTGGAGGAGGGGCCTGTTGCCATGGTTCCCAAATGTCCTTGCCAGAGGCAGAATTGCCCCGCCCTTGCCGGGTCCGGGCTAAGGGATCTGCTCAGGTTTGCTCTCGGGAGCTTTGTTCCCTGGGAGCTTTCCGTACAGCTTTGGAGGACGAGAGTGAAAATGGCGGCCTCGCATTCTCCACCCTGGAGGAGCCAAGTACTCGGGGCCCCACTCCTCAGTGCGCCTCCAGTGAAAAGCAGTCAGTCACTCCGTCTCTCTGGTCTCCGGCCGCACTCCTTGCTCACCCGGCCTGTGACCGAGTGTTTCTATCTCTGGCACCTGACCCTGTGTGGAGTCTCCAGAGGAAGGGGAGTCTCCCCGGATCTGCCTCTTGTTGGGTCCCTGCTGGAAGAGCAGTGGCCCAACTGTGCCATGGATCATGGTTTATGGCAACCCCGAGCTGAGAGCCCACTCCTCAGCTCCGTCCTCGCAGCCGGCTTCCCCGCTCTGATACCTGGGAGCTCTGCTGCACTCAGACACCCCCGGTCTTTCTGTGCCCCTGAGGGTCTGAGACTACACTGTCCCAGTGAGCGTTCCACCCCCCACTTAGCCACTGGAGCGACATCCCTCAACGGAGTGGACTTCTAAAAGTTCCGATTTTGTGCTCCGCTGCTCTCTCACTTGCCGGAAGCGGCCAATGGAGGCCCCCTCCCCTGCCATCTATCCTCCCGAATATTTCCTCAGATTCTCTTCTCTGCATGTCCTACCTTCCAGAAAGTGGTCACTTTTCTGTTCAGAGAGTTGCTGCTATTATTTTCTTCGATCTGCTATTGAGTTTGTCGGTGTTCAGAATGGTTTGATCCCTATCTAGCTGAATTCCTGGGACCAGACGAAATTTAGGTCTCCTACTCCTCTGCCATCTTGCTCCTCCCTTTTTTATTTTTATTTTTTTAAAAGATTTTATTCATTTATTTGACAGAGAGAACAAGTAGGCAGAGAGGCAGCCAGAGGGAGAAGGAGAAGCAGGCTCCCCACTGAGCAGGGAGCCCAATGCGGGGCTTGATCCCAGGACCCTGGGATCATGACCTGAGCTGAAGGCAGCAGCTTAACCAACTGAGCCACCCAGGCGCTCCACCTCCCTATCTTTTTTAAATTTTTAAAAAAATTATTTATTTTTATTTTATTTATTTGTTTATTTTGCCTGATTATTCTGGCTCAGACTTCCAGTACAATGTTGAATAGGAGTAATGAGAGTGGGCACCATGGTCTTGTTCCTGATTTTAGAGGAAAAGCTTTCAGTTTTTCACCATTGAGTGTGATGTTCATTGTGGGCTTGTCATAGAAGGCCTTTATCATGTTGAGATATGGTCCCTCTGTACCTAATTTGTTAAGAATTTTTATCATGAAAGGACGTTGAGTTTTGTCATATGCTTCTGCATCTATTGAGATGATCATATGATTCTTCTTTCATTCTATTAATTTATCACATTTATTGATTTGCATATGTTGAAACATCTTGCATCCCAAGGCTAAATCTCACTTGATCATGGCAAATGATCCTTTTAATGTGCCACTGTATTTGGTTTGCTACTATTTTATTGAGAATTTTTGCATCTGTATTTATCATGGATGGGCCTGTTGTTTTCTTGTCGTGTCATTTTCTGGCTTTGTATCTGGGTAATACTGTCCTTGTAAAATGAGTTTGGAAGTATTCCTTTCTCTTCGATGTTTTGGAAGCATTAAGGATTCATGTTAATTCTTTTGTAAATATTTGGTAAGATTCACCTGTGAAGCCATATGGTCCTGGGCTTTTCTTTGTTGGGAGATTTTTGGTTACTGATTCGGTATCCTTACTAGTAATTGATCTTTTTAGATTTTCTATTTCTTAATGATTCAGTAGGTTGTATGTTTCTAAGGTTTTTTTTTTGTTTCTTCTAGATTGTCCAGTTTGTAGTGTTCATAGTAGCTTCTTTTAAATTTCTATAATATCAGTTGTAATGTCTCCTCTTTCATTTATAATTTTGTTTATTTGGATCCTTGATCTTTTTTACTTGGTGTGTCTAAATTTTTGTCTATTTTGTCTTCTTAAAGAACCAACACTAATTTTTGAAATCTTTCCTATTGCTTTCCTTCTTTCTATTTCACATATTTCTGTTCTAGCCTTTAATACTGCCTTCCTTCAGCTAAAGGGCTTAGTTTGCTCTTCTTTGAGGCAGAGTTAAGTTTACTTGATATCGTTCTTGTTGCTTATGTAGGTATTTATTGCTATGAACTTCACTCTTACAACTGCTTTGGTTGCATCCCATAAGTTTTGGTACATTTCCATTTTCATCCCATAAGTTTTGGTATGTTTTCATTTTCATTTGTCTAAAGATACTTATAAATTTCTCCTTTATTATTTGATCCATTGGTTGTTCAAGAGAGCATTGTTTGATTTCCATGTATTAGTGAGTTTAATAGTTTTCCTCATTATTGATTTTAGTTTCATACCATTGTGTTCAGAGAAGATATTGATAGGATTTCAGTCTTCTGGAATTTGCTAAGACTTGTTTAGTGACCTAACATATGGTCTCTCCTAGAAAATTTTTCATGTGTGCTTGAGAAGAGTATGTATTCTGCTTTCTTGGATAGGTTTTTCTGTACATGGCTGTTAGGTCCATTTGGTCCATAATATTGCTCAAAACTGCCATTTCCTTATTGATTCTCTGTGTAGATGGCTAATCCATTGTTAAGAGTGTTTTACAAAGACCCCAACTATTATTTATTGGTGTTTATTTCTGTTAGGTTTTGCTTTATATTTTTAAGTGGACCAATTTTGGGAGTTTAAATATTCAAAATTGCTGTATTTTCTTGAAAGATTGACCCCTTTATCATTATATAATGGCCATTTTTGTATCGTCTTTCCATTATTTGTTTAAAGGCTGTCTTGTTTGATATAAATATAGGTGTCCTTGCTTTTTTTATTTTTTTGATTAACATGTGCTTGAATATCTTTTTCCATTCTTTTACTCTCAGTCTACATGTATCTTTAAGGCTAAAGTCAGTCTCTTGTAGGCAACATATCATTAGATCTTGGTGTTTTTCTTAATACATTCAGCCATTCTCTATCTTTTGATTAGAGAAATTAATCCATTTATGTTTAGAATAATTATTGATAGGTACAATATTTCCATATTGTTCATTGTTTTCTGGCTGTTTTGTAGATCCATTGTTCCTTTTGCTTTTATATATATTTTATATATATTTATGTACATATTTTATATGTATATATACATATGTATTTAAATACATTGATATCTTTCAGGATCAGTATGACTTGACTTCTGTATCATGTTCTTTTGTTTAATTACTGTAGGTTTTTCCCTTACAGTTACCATGAAGCATACATAAAATATCTTACAATTATAACACCCTATTTTATTTATTTTTTTAAGTAATCTCTACCCCCATGATGGGGCTCAAGCCCATGACCCTGAGATCAAGGTTACATGCTTCACCAATTGAGCCAGCCAGGCGCCCCTGTAATGCCCTATTTTAAAGTGATAACAACTTCCATAGCATTCCTAAACTTTACACTTTTACTTCTCCTCCCACTCACATTTATATTTTTGATGTTACACTTTATATATTTTTATACTTTGTATCCCATAACAGATTATTGCAGCTGTGGTTATTTTCACTATGTTTGTTTTTTTAACTTTTAAACTAAAGTTGTAAGTGAATTACATACCATCATGAACATATTACAGACTCTAACTTTGACCATATATTTACCATTACCTGTGAATTTCATATATCTTATGTTTTTATGATGTTAAATTGTGTCCTTTAACTCCACTCAAATAACTCCCTTTAGCTTTTTGTAAAACAGGTCTAGTGGTGATGAACTCCCTCAGCTTTTGTTTGTTTGTGAAAATCTATCTCTCCATTTCTGAAGGGCAACTTTGCTGGGTATACAATTCTTGATTGAGAGTTTTTCTCTTAATATTTTGTATATATAGTCCCATTCACTCCTGGCCTGAAAAGTTTCTGTTGAGAAACCTGCCAATAGTGTGATGGGAGTGACTTTGCATAGAACATGTCTCTTCTCTCTTGCTGCTTTCAGAATTCTTTGTCTTCAACTTTTGAAAATTTAATTATGATGCATGGTGTTAGAGTCCTATTTAGGTTCAACCTATATGAGGTCCTTTGGGCTTCATGTTTCTGGATGTCCATTTCTCTCCACAGGTTTGGGAAGTTTTCAGCTATTATTGCTCTAAATCTACTTTCTGTCCTTTTTTCTTTATCTTCTGGAATTCCCATAATGTGGATATTGTTTCTTTTGATTGTGTCACTTACATCCTGTAGGCTTTCTTCACTATTTTTCATTCTTTTTTCTTTTTGCTCCTCTGACTGGATAATTTCCAGTGTTCTATCTGCTAGGTCATTGATTCTTTCTTCGTCATGGTCGAGTTTGCATTGGAAGCTCTCTATTTCAGTCATTGTATTTTTTTTAGCTTTAGGATTTCTGTTCATTTTGTTGAGGTTTGTTTTATGGCTTCCATTTCTTTATTGAACTCATTTTGTTCATGAATTGTTTTCCTAATTTCATTTAGTTGTCTGTGTGTTATAGTTCATTAAGCATCTTTAAGAGGAATATTCTGAATGCTTTTTCTGATGGTTCATAGATTTCATAGATCTCCATTTCTTTAAGTCAGTTATTGGAGCTTTATTAATTTCTTTTGGTGGTGTCATGTTTACCAGATTTTTCATGATCCTTGGTTCCTTATATTAGTATCTATGCATTTGAGTAAGCTATTTCCTTTTCCAGACTTTGTAGGTTCACTTTGGCAGGTAGTCCTTCACCAGTCTGCTCAGCTTGGGGTTCAGGACATGTCAGCTGATAACATACTTGAGCAGGTGGAGCTTGCTACCAGGGTCCATTTTTGGATGAGGCTACTGACCAGGCTCTGAGGTCATGATAGGGTTTGGGGAGGGCTGCTACTGGCTGATAATGCTGGATAGGACTGTTCTTGGTTCCCTATTCAAGCAAGGTTGTAGGATGGGCTCCATGAATGCCTGAGTTCTCTGGTCAGGCTCCCCAGATAGTTGCGACTGGATACTATACTCTGCAATAGGCAAGGCTATTAATTAGCTTCCCCGTCCTAGTGGGTAGCAGAATAGGTTTCAAGGCCTGCACTGCTCATTATTTGAGGACTGAATCAGGATAGACTTTGTACTGAATATCCTGGTCAGAGAGGGGTACCAGTTTTGCTCTGCAAATAGGGGAAGCCCTGTGCTGTGCTCTCCATTCATGTGCCACTGTAAGCAGGGCTGTAGAGTGTACTATACAGCTTCTCATGTGCTCTCATTAGGTTCCCTAGTCGGGTGGGCTGAAAACTATATTCAGCAGTGTATGGGGCTACAGATTGGTTTCTCTACCCAGGCATGGCCCCATACAGGCCGCAAAGCTGGCAAGGCTATTGTTTGGGGATCAAATTAGTCAGAATAAACTTGCAGCACGTTCCCTGGCCTGACAAGTTCCCTAGCACTATCCTAGCTCTTTAGATGGGTGGGCTACTGGCTGGGTTCTCCACTCAGTACTTCTATAATAAGAATTACAAAATAGGCCATACAGATTCCTGGGAGCTCTGGTTAGGTTTCCAGGTCAGGTGAGGTTGGAGAGTCTTTCCTGCTTTGGGTGTGGCAATAAATTACCTTCCCTGCATGGTTGGGGCTGGAGAACAGTCCCCAAGTCTGGCAAGGTTCTTTGGAAATCAAATCACACCGACCTACACACTAAGTTCCCTGGACAGATGGGGTCACCATCTTGACTCTGGATGCAAAGCCACTAGTTGGATTTTCTGTTCAAATATCACAGTAATCAGGGCTGTGGGGTGAGCTGCTGAGATTCCCAGGAGCTCTGGTTAGGTTTCCTGGTTAGCATGGTTGGAGGCCATATTCAGCACTGAGCAGGGCGGCAGGTTAGCTTCCCTGTCCCAGAGGGGTAAGGGGGTAGGTTGCACACAGAGCACACTCTAAGGCTGACAAGACTCTTGTTTGTTTGGGGAGCTAATCAGGCAGATTTGTGCACCCACCTCTTTCTAGACTGGGTCACCAGCTTGCCTCTGAAGACAGGCAGAGCTACTAGCTGGGATTTCTGCTCTAGTGCTGCTGGGCCAAACTATTACCCAGGTGCTCAGGCCAGGCTTCCCTGTCAGGCAGGGCCCAAAGCTACAGTCAGCAGTGAGCAAAGCTATGAATTAGCTCCCCCTTCCAGACAGAGCAGGAGAGATAACTTCATCTAACTTCCCAGGTGTTCTGGAAGGCTCTCTGGCTGGGTGGGGCTGGGAGCTATACTCACCAGTGGATGGAACTATGAATTAACTCCATTGCCTGGGTGGAACAGAGAACTGACTCCAAGCCTGGCAAGGCTCTTTGCGGTCTTGACTCAAGTCAACCCACACCTCAAGTACCCTGGCTAAATGGTGCCACTGGCTTGGTTCTGCCTTTCGAACTCCACTTAAGGGTTGCTGGACTATGTAGCTTTCAGGTGTTCCAGCCTGGCTTCCTGGTTAGGCAGGGCCAGGAGCTATACTTGGTAGTGGGCAGGACTACGACTCAGCTCCCTGCCTGGGTGAGGGGATAGACCAGACTCCAGAGCTGTGAAGCCTTATTTCATTTGAAGTCCTGAATCAGACAGACCTGTGTTCTAGTTCCCTGGTCAGATTGTGCCACCATCTTGGCTCTGCAGATGAGCAAAGTTGGTTGGGACTACTGCTTGGGTGCTGCAAGTAGAAACTCAGTGTGCCAAGATCCAAGTGCTGGTTGTTGCAAGCCCCTCCCACCTTCTCCATCACAATCAGATTTCCAGTCAAGCTTTACAGAGTCCTTCATTATCCTCATGAGTTGAGACAGGAGTGGGGGCTCCCAACAAGCAACCCACAATGCTGTGGGAGCTGGATGTCCATCCAAGGCTCTTTTTTCCCACTGGAGGCCCAGGGGAGACCTCCCTGTAGGGCGCTACGCTCTCCTGGGGGAGGGGCAAAGCGGTCAAAGTGTAGTTGCTTCTCTTACCCTTCTAATGAATCTGTCTTGGTTTTTGTGGTACAGAGGGTGCTTCAGCCTTACCCCCCAGGTCTAGTATTTTCTCAGTAATGTCTTGTTCATGAATAGTTGTTAGTTCTTGTGAAGGGGAACAAAGGCAGGAACAACCGGTGTCACCGTCTTGGTGACGTCCCTCCTAGGAAAAAGCTCTAGAATAATAAGTCCTGGCACATGGTAAGGTCTAGTAAGTGTTTGCTGGGCTACTATTATCATTATCGCCACCAGCGCTATCATCATCCGAGCTGGTAAGCCACTTGCCCCAGGCCACAGAGCTAACAAGCAGCTCACTCAGTCAGGGTTCACATACACAGAGGGGGCTCTGCCAGTAGCTGAATTGATGCCTGCCAGGACCTCCCAACTTCAGGGGCCTCTCTCCAGACTATAACAAAGAACCTTTCCTCCTGAGACAGGAATTCAAGATGCTTGACTGGTACATATGAACGTGTGCTCATCTCAGCCACGTAAATGGGATATGCCTAAATTATTCTTAGGAGATGCAGGCTGAAATATATAGGAGTAAAATGTTATGAGAGCCACAAATTGCTTTCAGGGGGTTCAGCAAAAAGCTATATATAGATTCTACCACATCTACATATTCTCATAAATATGTATATACATATAGACAAATTGAAGGATAAAATATAGATGTATAAGATATATCCGTACACATTTAGGTAAAGAAAATAAAACAAAATAACTGTTGTAGGTAGGGTGCCCCTTGTACTATTCCTTCAACATTTTTTGTATATTTGAAAAGAAGTAATAAACATTGGAGAAAAATACTCATATTTCAGCCATTTTTAGGGGATAGTTTGGGGGGGCCTTTCATTAGAGCCCACTGCATTAGACATTGTAAGATTTGTATTTAGAATATATAAAAGCCATGATGTACTCGGTAAAATAAAAAAAAAACAAATACAGCGCTTCTTTCCTCTTGAATTGGATAGCTAAAGCAGCATTTTAATGTGCATTAGCACCATCCTCTTGTCTGACCCCAAAGCCAGTTGAGCTCATGGGGCTCAGTAATGCTTATTAGGCACCTATGGTTTGCTTATGGCAGAACTTGGCAACTTAACTAGAAAGAGGGTGAGGAAGCCTATTATGGGTGATATAGATTAATTTACAATTGTACAGTTAAAGCCATTGTAAAAATGTCTATAAGGAATGGAACTAGCAAGGGTAGCAACTTGAGTATCATCACACTGAGACAAGGCCACCTACCTAGGAAGAGTATGGCCTGCTGCCTGTGTGGCCCTGTTCCTTGATCTCTGCTCACACATGGCCCTCTGGCTTCTACTGGGCACTGCTGCTCTCATACTGGCATTTGGGAATAAGAAACAGTCCTGCAACAGCATCTGCCACCATAATTAATCCTTATGGCAGTCTTTGGCGTCAACACAGACCTGTAATCTTGAGGTCACAGGGAACTTACATCATGCCTAAATTTAACGAGTTGCTCATTCAATTTATTTAATTTACAGAGTACCTACTCTGTGCCAGGCACTGTGAGCTCAGAATACAGCAGTAAACAATACAGAGATCCCTGCCCTTGTGAAATTTACATATTAGCAGGAAGAGACAGATAATAAATGTAACAAAAATTAGGGGCATCTGGGTGGCTCAGTTGGTTAAGCATATGACCTTGGCTCAGGTTGTGATCTTGGGGCCCTGGGATCAAGCCCCACATCTCACTCCCCACTGAACAGGGAGTCTGCTTGTCCCTTTCCCTCTGCCCTTTCCCCCCACTTGTGCTCTTTCTCTCTCTTTCAAATAAATAAAAATCTTAAAAAAATAAAAATAAGTGTAACAAAAGTTATGTAGTATGTTAGGAGGTACTTTGAGGGGAGAAATGGATTTATGCTTTGTAAAACCTGTAACACAAGGCTGATTCTGTTTATCAAAACACTGTTTATTAAACCTTCAGAGCCTAAGAATTTTTAATTACTTTAGTCAAGCAGTACTTGTCCTCACACATGCTAAGTTTCATTGTAATACAGACACAAAACTTCTAGAAACATATAGATAAACTTCCTTTGAAGAAATGACCATATTAGCTTTCAAATGCCCTTTTCTGCTTTTGCATAATATATATATAGAACTCTGATGTTGATTTGTTTCCTTGGTATTTTTTAATTGAGATATAATTAACAAAATTATATTAGTTTCAGATGTACAACATAATGATTTGATATATTGAAAAATGGTCACAATTATGTCTAGTTAACACCCACCACCAGAACTTTTAAGATCTACTCTCAGAAACTTTCAATATGCAATAGAGTTTTTTTAAGATTTTATTTATTTGTTTGAGAGAGAGAGAGAGAGAGAGAGCATGAGTGGGAGGAGGGGCAGAGGGAGAGGGACAAGCAGACTCCCTGCTGAATGGAGAGCCCAACACAGGGCTCGATCTCAGGATCCGCTCGATCTCAGGATCCCCAAGATCATGACCTGAGCCGAAGTTAGACACTTAACTGACTGAGCCACCCAGGGGCCCCTCACCCCCCCAATATGCAGAAGAGGCTTATGTAGCTGTAGTCACCATGCTGTACGTTATATCCCTATGACTTATTTCCTGACTGGAAGTTTATACCTTTTGACCAGTTTCACCCATTTCGCCCACACACACACAACTTCCCACCACTGGCAATTACCAATGTGATCTCTGTATCTATTAGATTCCACACAGAAGAGAAATCATAAAGCATTTGTCTTTCCCTGTCTGACTTAATTTCACTTAGCATAATGCCCTCAAGGCCCATTCATGTTGTTGCAAATTATTTTCTTCTTTTTTATGGCTGAGTAATATTCCTGTGTGTGTGTGACTTTTCTTTATCTATTCATCCATCAGTGGGCACTTAGGTTGTGTGCATTTCTTGGCTATTATAAATAATGCTGCAAAGAACATGGGAGTACAGGTATTTTTTTGAGTTACTATTTTTGTTTCCTTCAGATAAATTCCCAGAAGGAATTTCTGGATGGTAGGGTAATTCTGTTTTTAACTTTTTGAGGAACCTTTATACTGTTTTCTATAGTGCCTGCACCAGTCTACATCACCACCAACAGTGCACAAGGGTTCCTCTTCTCCATGTCCTCTCTCACCAACACTTGTTATTTCTTGTCTTTTTGAAAATAGCCATTCTGACTGGTATAAGGTGATATTTCATTGTGGCTTTGATTTGCATTTTCCCTGACAATGAGTGATGTTGAGCATCTTGTGTCTGCTGGCACACCTATATGTCTTTGGAAAAAATGTCTATTTAGGTCTCTGCTCACTTTTAGATCAGATTGGTTTTTTTGCTATTAAGTTGTAAAGTTCTTTATATATTTTGGATATTTTATCAGATAAATGATTTACAAATATTTTCTCCCATGCAGTAGGTTGCCTTTTTATTATGTTGATGGTTTCCTTTGCTGTGCAGAAGCTTTTCAGTTTGATTTAGTCCTACTTGTTTATTTTTGCCTTTGTCACTGTTGTATTTAGTGTCAAATCCAAAAAGTCGTCACCAAGACTGATGTCAAGAGCTTACCACCCATGTTTTCTTCGAGGAGTTTCAAGTTTCAGGTCTTACATTCAAGTCTTTAATTCATTTTGAGTTAATTTTTATTTATGTCCATTTGTTTATTTTAACTTTTGTTGCCTGTACTTTTTTGGTGACTGTCCAAGAAATTATCGCTAAGACAATGCCAAAGATCTTTCTCCCTATGTTTTCTTCTAGGAGTTTTATGGCTTCACATCTTATATCTAAATCTTTACTCTGTTTCATGTTAATTTTTGTGAGTGGTATAAGATAGCAGTCCAGTTTCATTCTTTTGCATGTAGCTGTCCTGTTTTTCAACATCATTTATTAAAGAGACTATCTTCCCATTGTTTTTGTTTTTGTTTTGCTCCTTTGTCATAAATTAATTGACCATGTATGTGTGTCTTTATTTCTGGGTGGGCCCTGTATTCTGTTTCTGTTGATCCATATGTCTGTTTTTATGCCAATACCACTGTTTTGATTACTATATCTTTGTAATATAGCTTGAAATCAGGAAGTGTGCCTCTAGCTTTATTCTTCTTTCTCAATATTGCTTTAGCTATTTGGGGTCTTTTGTGATTCCATACAAATTTTAGGACCATTTGTTCTATTTCTATGAAAAATACCTTTGGAATTTTGATAGGGAGTGTATTGAATCTGTAGACTGCCTTGGATAGTATGGACATTTTAACAACATTAATTCTTCCAATCCATTAGCATGGAATACTTTTCCATTTATTTATGTCATCTTCAATTTCTTTAATCAGTGTCTCATAATTTTCAGTGTACAAGTTTGTCATCTCCTTGCTTAAATTTAATCCTATTTTTTTGATGCAATTGTAAATGGGATTTTCTTCATTTCTCTGATAGCTCCTTGTGTATATAAATGCAACAGATTTTTATATATTGATTTTGTATCTTGCAGCTTTACTGAACTTAGTTATTCTAACTTTTTTTGGTGAAGTCTTCAGGGTTTTTTATATATAATATGTCATCTGCAAATAGGGCACAGTTTCACTTCTTCCTTTTCATTTGGATGCTTTTTATCTCTTTTTCTTGTCTAATGACTCTGACTAAGACTTCCAATATGATGTTGAATTAAAGTAGTGAGAGAGGCCATTCTTGTCTTGTTCCTGATCTTAGAGGAAAAGCTTTCAGTTTTTCACCATTGGGTAAGATGTTAGCTGTTGGCTTGTTACATATGGCCTTTATTATGTTCAGGTACATTCCCTCAATACCTAGTATGTTGAGAGCTTTTATCATTTTGTTGATGTGGTATATTGCATTGATTAATGTTTAACCATTGTAATCCTGAAACAAATCCCACTTGAACATGGTGTATGATCTTTTTAATATCTTGTGAATTCAGTTTGCTAATATATTGTTGAGTATTTTTGTATCTGTGCTCACCAGGGATATTAGCCTGTAATTTCTTTTTCTTGTGGCACTCTTGTCTGGTTCTGGTATCAGGGCAATGCTGAACTCATAAAATGTTTGGAAGTGTTCCCTCCTCTTCTATTTTTTGGAAGAGTGTGAGAAGGAATTGGCATAAATTCTTTAAATGTTTGGTAGATTTCACCAGTGAAGCCATCTGGTCCTAGACTTTTTGTTGATTGGGAGGTTTTAATTACTGATTCAATCTCCTTCCTAGTAATTGATCTGTTCAGATTTTCTGTTTCCTCATGATTTAGTCTTGGTAGGTTGTATGTTTCTAGGAATTTATCCATTTCTTCTAGGCTGTTCTATTTATTGCCATATGATTCTTCATCCTAGTATCTATGATCCTTTGTATTTCTGTGCTATTAGTTTTAACATTGCTTTCCTTTCTGATTTTATTTGAGTCCTCTCTTTTTTTATTGGTGGGTCTCTCTAAGGTTGTCAATTTTGTTTCTCTTTCAAAAAACTACCTCTTAATTGTTAAATTGCTATATTGTACACCTGAAATGAATATAACATTGTATATTAACTTCACCAGAATTAAAATTTAAAAAAATAACACCTCTTAGTTTCATAGATCTTCTTTATTGTCTTTTTAGTCTCTATTGCATGTATTTCTGCTCTGATCTTTGTTATTTTCTTCCTCTACTAACTTTGGGTTTTGTTTGTTGTTTTCCTACTTCATTGAGGTGTAAAGTGAGGCTATTTATTTGAGATCTTTCTTGTTTCTTGATAAAGGCATTTATTTTTATAAAGTTCTCTCTTAGAATGGCTTCTGCTACATCCCATAAGTTTGGTATGTTGTATTTACATTTTCAATTTTCTCAAGGTAATTTTTCAATTCTCTTTTGATTTCTTACTAGACCCTTTGGTTGTTCAATACCATGTTGTTTAATCTCCATATATGTGTGAATTTGCCAATTTTCTTCTTGTAATTGATTTTTAGTTTCATATCATTGTGGCCAGAAAGATGGTTGATATGATTTCAAACTTCTTTTTCTCTCTTAATTTAATTTTATTATATTATGTTAGTCACCATACATCATTAGTTTTTGATGTGGTGATCCACGATTCATTATTTTCATATAACACCCAGTGCTCCATGCAGTACGTGCCCTCCTTAATACCCATCACCGCCCTAACCAAACTCCCCTCCCCCCTCCCCTCTAAAACCCTGTTTGTTTCTCAGAGTCCATAGTCTCTCATGGTTCATCTCTCCCTCCGATTTCCCCCCCCTTCATTTTTCCCTTCCTTCTCCTAATGTCCTCCAGGTTATTCCTTATGTTACACAAATATGTTATGAAACCGTATGATAATTGACTTTCTCTGCTTGACTTATTTCACTTAGCATTATCTCCTCCAGTTCCATACATGTTGATGTAAAAGTTAGGTATTCATCCTTTCTGATGGCTGAGTATATTCCAATGTATATATGGACCACATCTTCTTTATCCATTCATCTGTTGAAGGGCATCTCGGCTCTTTCCACAGTTTGGCTATTGTGGACATTGCTGCTCTGAACATTGGGGTGCGTATGGCCCTTCTTTTCACTACATCTGTGTCTTTGGGGTAACTACCCAGGAGTGCAATTGCTGGGTCATAGGGTAGCTCTATTTTTAATTTTTTGAGGCACCTCCACACTGTTTTCCAAAGTGGCTGTACCAACTTGCATTCCCACCAACAGTGTAAGAGGGATCCCCTTTCTCCACAACTCTCCAGCATTTGTTGTTTCTTGCCTTGTCAATTTTTGCCATTTTAACTGGTGTAAGGTAGTATCTCAGTGTGGTTTTGATTTGAACTTCCCTGATGGCTAATGATGATGAACATTCTTTCATGTGTCTGTTAACCATTTGTATGTCTTCTTTGGAGAAGTGTCTGTTCATGTCTTCTGCCCGTTTTTTGACTTATTTGTTTTTTTGGGTGTTGAGTTTGAGAAGTTCTTTATAGATATTGGATACCAGCCCTTTATCTGTAGTGTCATTTGCAAATATCTTCTCCCATTCTGTGGGTTGCCTCTTTGTTTTGTTGACTGTTTCCTTTGCTGTGCAGAAGCTTTTTATCTTGATGAAGTCCCAAACGTTCATTTTTTGCTTTTGTTTCACTAGCCTTTGGAGATGTATCTTGAAAGAAGTTGCTGTGGCCGATGTCAAAGAGGTTACTGCCTATGTTCTCCTAGGATTTTGATGGATTCCTGTCTCTTGAGGTCTTTCATCCATTTTGAGTTTATCTTTGTGTATGGTGTTAGAGAATGGTCGAGTTTCATTCTTCTGCATGTGGCTGTCCAATTTTCCCAGCATCATTTATTGAAAGACTATCTTTTTTCCATTGCATATTTTTTCCTGCTTTGTCGAAGATTATTTGACCATAGAGTTGAGGGTCCATATCTGGGCTCTCTATTCTGTTCCATTGGTCTATATGTCTGTTTTTGTGCCAGTACCAGGCTGTCTTGGTGATCACTGCTTTGTAATATAGCTTGAAATCGGGCAACATGATGCCCCCAACTTTGTTTTTCTTTTTTAATATTTCCTTGGTGATTCGGGGTCTTTTCTGATTCCATACAAATTTTAGGATTGTTTGTTCCAGCACTTTGAAAAATGTCATTGGAATTTTGATCGGGATGGCACTGAAGGTATAGATTGCTCTGGGTAGCATAGACATTTTAACAATGTTTATTCTTCTGATCTGTGAGCATGGAATGTTTTTCCATCTTTTTGGGTCTTCTTCAATTTCTTTCATGAGTGTTCTGTAGTTCCTAGAGTATAGATCCTTTACCTCTTTGGTTAGGATTATTCCGAGGTATCTTAGATGGTTTTTGGTGCTATTGTAAATGGAATCGTTTCTCTCATTTCTCTTTCTACAGTTGCATTGTTAGTGTATAAGAAAGCAACTGATTTCTGTGCATTGATTTTGTATCTTGCCACATTACTGAATTGCTGTATGAGTTCTCGTAATTTGGGGGTGGAGTCTTTTGGGTTTTCCATATAAAGTATCATGTCATCTGTGAAAAGAGAGAGTAAGAAGTTTGATTTCAAACTTCTTAAATTTATTAAGACTTGGGGCTTAACATAGGACCTCTCCCGGAGAATCTTCTCTGTGTACTTGACAATATATGTATATAACTTTGAAAATTCCAAAATGTATATCATTTTAATCTGATCCCAATGTACTGCTTATCTATATTTGTTGTCAGAAACTACAAATAGATTTTTCTCCCTTGGACCTCAAAAGAGAAGGATATCTTCCTAAAAAAGAGAAGTAAAAAAAAATACCTAATACTGCAAGTTTGAAATTGCAGCTAAATCATTAGGTTATTGACTACCTGTTCACTCTCTAGAAATTTCCAGGAAATTGGGTTTTGCAGTTTATCACCTAAGTTTAATATAAATAAGATTTTTTTTAATGTTCTCCCTTTCTGATTCAAAAGACATTCAAACAATGTAAATGAGAAATGTAATTTATTTCAGAGAAAGCCTAATGTTGTACCATCTAAGTAATAATATGAAGTATAAGGGATTAAGATGTCCTTCTAGTACTGTTTAGCAGTAGTCTTCTCCATATTGTGGCCAAGTAAGGTATTCCCTTCCTAGTCCTCCATTGTTGAGAGCCTCCTCCCCCCTTCACACAGGTACATCCGAAGCACCATGTTAGGGTAACCAAATCCTGCCTCCCAGCTATAGCTGGTGTATTTAGATTATCTGTGCACTGATCTCATTTTGGCATCAGGGAACTAGTATTGGACGGGAAAGAAAAGTTAGTCTCCCTCCAGGTATCTGAAGCTCTAACATGTAAAGCTTAGGAGCAGTTAGCAGCCTGTTTTCCACCACAAGGAGAAAGCCACACTGCCATGAGAGAAAAGAATGGTACTGACCTACAGCAAAGGCCAGAGAAGAGAAGAGAATGGTCCTTACTGTGTGTGACTCCACTTATTCCTGTGACTCACTGCACTTCTGCGCTTTGAGCGTTTCCAGTATTCTTAAATTTTTCTTTATTAAAAACTGTGAGATGAGTTTCTGTCCTTGACAACTGAAAAAGTAATACATTCAGTCTTAGAGGACAAAATTCAGTTTTGATGACCCTCTTTTGAAAGGGCTGTAGAAAGGATCAATGAAAACTGTTATAAAGAAATAGTAAACAGGATCATGGAGGAAGCTTTCAGAGCTTGGTCACTGTTAAGTAAAGAAACAACTTTATAATCTTCTCCAGTGCTATAATAAGAAGGTCTTTAATCCCCTTTTCACCAGAATAAATGGGGTGAGGTCAAAACTAATACTTTTTCTGTTAGACATAGCTTCAGACTCCTGCTATGGCATTGTTGTGACCATCCTAGTCTGTGTGTCTTTGTTCAGGAATGAATCCAGTTGCTCAACCCAGTGTTTTCCTTTCCCTTAGGTCAGGTGTTCACTCTTGGCTCTGTCACCAAGGTAGTGGGAGCAGGATCATGTGGTCTGAACATGCCCTAGTGTGACCTCAGGAGGAGGCAGACTCTAGAAGCCTGCGGGCCCACAAATGGCCGCAAGAGGATGCCATGTTTTAGGGCCCTGGAAGCCAGTGCATCACATTGCTTTCCATGATCCCCTTAAGTTTTTATGATGTTGCTAGTTGAGTTATGAGCAGCTTAGCACCTTTCTTTTCTGATCCTACCTCTCTCTTCGGTTCCGAGCTGCTTTGGCGTCATCCCTTTAACATCAGATTCACATGGGACATTTCAAATAACTGGGCCTTCCAGGCTCAACTGGCTCTTCTACTCCATGAATGCAAGAACATTTGGTTATCAGAGGATTGTAGAGGCAGCAAAGCCTTGAGAAATATAGACTCCAATGGGATAACATGTAAATATCCTCGAGAAACAAAGACATGCAGACCTAATGAAGCAGCGATAGAAATTAGCCAAAATCTGAGAGAAAGTTGCAGAAGTCTCTTAGTGGAGAGGATTTACATAATGATTTGACTTAGCCTGGGAGATGGGCCCTTTAAGTCCTGGAATCCCTGTTATTGCAACCATAAAAAAGGGTCCTGCTTGTCCTTCCTTGTTGGGACACCTCCTGGCCAAGTAGCTATCCATGTGTAACCTCAGTCAGCTAGAAAAGCTACCCCAAATCATTTGGAATAACATAGTCATCCCTTTAGAGGACATTTATGTTTTAATCCCAGAAAAAAATTAGACTTATGTACAGAAATAATAAACAGACCTATAATATTAAAATTTGTTTTAGGTTCAGAAATAATTTGTTCATGTTTGACATTTTAAGAATTAATTGTGTTTTAGAGAATTTGGTCTATTAGAAGAGATCAACTTTGTGATTCCAATTTAAAATGTAGTTTAGAGGGGTGCCTGAGTGGCTCAGTTGGTTAAGCATCCGAGTCTTGATTTCGGCTCAGGTCATGATCTCAGGGTCTTGAGATCAAGCCCAGAGTCTGGCTCCATGCTCAGTGGGGAGTCTGCTTGGGATTCTCTTTCTCCTTCCTCCTCTACCACTCCCCCACCATGTGCACACGCCCATGCGCACTTTCTCTAAAATAAATCAATCTTTAAAAAATAAAATAAAATGTAGTTTAGAACTGATTTATATTTGCAGTTTTAAGTTTTGAGGAGTATTGGGTGAAGTTTTAGTGAATCTGTAAAATTGAAACCTAAGAGAATTTAATATTCACTATGTTTAATTGATCAGATTTATAAGAACTTTTAAGTATTTTAAAGGTTTTGTTAATCAAATCAGCAGTCACTGAACTATTTAGAAAATCATTATGTTAAAGGTATAAATGCAGTTTAAGATGTTAAAGGAAATTAAGCTGCAAGAGCCCTTTTAAAAATAAGTGTTAATTGTTAACAGTTGATAGACTAGAATAATGTATTGGGAGTTGAACTCAAATCAATAAGTTTAAGGAAAAAATGGGCTTGAAATTAGTAATTTTAATTGGATATTTTTCAAAAGTAGTTTTTGGTTACCTTTTGGTACACAAAAGCAGGTAAGAAAACCTTTGTTGAAATTTCAGAATTTTAAGTGAATAACTACTAGAAAATTAGTTTAATCCCAGCAAGAACTAGTCCATGTACAGCTGGGGTTGGTCCCCGAGACTGTAGAAAGTCCAAGGATCCAGCTACTGAACGGGGTGAGTTTAGGACCAATGAGACAGTTCTGGGGACCCACTCCCACTCATGGCATTCTGTGAGAGGTTCTGTTTACTTAAGAGTTCTCCAAGATCCCATGGAAATTGGGATTTGGCCCATCCCCTTGATGATCCTCTGCTGCTCCAGGGTGGGCCCAACCTGGAGCAATGACCCTAGACCCATATTTGTCCTCCAGCCATGATATTTCAGCAGGTTAAAATGGCTGGTACTTCTTCAGGCAAACAGCCAACTGAATACATGTCAGGTTGTTGCCATATCTGAAAATACAAGCCTGAAATGACTCATCATTTACAACATACAAAGATAACTTGTATCCCATCTTATCTTCAGTAAAAATGGTTATTTAATTGATGTGTTTGTTACATATCTATCAAGTTGTTCCATCTTTAGGTCCTTCTGTTTCTGCATCTGTGTCTTGAATAGTAAGCTCTTCAAAGACAGGATATTTTTTAAGTTAATATTTTTACTTGCTTTTCATCACCCAGGAAAGCCCACATACCATTCTAGCCAGGAGAGTACCTAAGGACATAATGAGTACTGCTGCTTTTCAAATAATAGTGAGTTCTTGACATATTACT
Organism: Zalophus californianus; assembly: GCF_009762305.2. NCBI lineage: Eukaryota > Metazoa > Chordata > Mammalia > Carnivora > Otariidae > Zalophus > Zalophus californianus. Next base: position 60,884,914 of record NC_045597.1, read on the forward strand.
AACCCATGAAACTTTTAGATACTGTCCTAAATTCTGTTTGCTAAGTGGGGGCATTGTAATTACAGGAGTAATCTCAAAATCAACATTTTTCCCCAGTAAGGCAGATTTATGGAAAAGATTAGATCCATCTTTGCGCTTTAGAATGTACAATGACAATGACATCTGTGTGTTCTGGGGAAGCTTGATGGATCTTTTGTTCAGCCTCAGTCTTTGTTCTGTGAGGCAGTTGATCTCTTCTGATGTAGGCAGCCTTGTGTTTCTGGCGTAAGCATTACAGATGCATTCAATAGTTCTGTTTTAAGTGAGTTGACAGATAATACTGCAAGAAGAAACTTATGTGAGTCACAGCAATGATTGGAACTGATGAGGATTCAAAGCCCATTTTGTTATTAAAACAGATTTTAAGATAACAAAGTAAATTATTGAGAGGGGAACATGGCAGTGGAAAGTTATTCCTCAGGATTTCCATTATTCATATCATTTTCCAGACAAAGGTTAATTGAGAGGACACATTCAGTATACTTTAGCCAAAATAATTGTATAAAATGAGGAAAAAGTGAATGCTATTCTGATTATTAATATGGGGGGGATAAAACAAAGAGAAAAGAATATTCCTTTGTGCTAACTCTGCCTCTCCCACTAGCTTTCTCAGTGCAAATTCTACAAGGCCCAATTTTCTGGGTCTTGGTTTCCATGGTTTTTTAGAATCAGAGATTTGGGGGGCTGGAAGTTTGTAAGAGTACAAAGGAGAGTTTGGGGTTTTTTTTAAATTCCAGTATAATTAACATTCAGTGTTATGTTAGTTTCAGGTTTACAATATAGTGATTCAGCAGTTCTACACATTCCTTGGTGCTCATTACAATGAGAGTACCCTCAGTCCCTGTCACCTGTTTTACGCACCTCCCCTCTGGTAACCATCAGTTTGTTCTCTATAGTTAAGAGTCTGTTTTGGGGTTTGTCTGTTTTCCTTTGTTTGTTTCCTTTGCTATGTTTCTTAAATTCCCTATGTGAGTGAAATCATATGGTATTTGTTTACTCTGATTGAGTTATTTCTCCTAGCATCATAACCTCTAGATCCATCACTGTTGTTACAAATGGCAAGATTTCATTCTTTGTTATGGCTGAATAATCTTCCATTGTATGTATATGCCACCTCTTTGTCCATTTATCTTCTGATGGACACTTGGGCTGCTTCCATAATATGGCTATTGTAAATAATGCTCTAATAAACATAGGGTGCATATACCCTTTTGAATGAGTGTTTTCATATTCATTAGGTAAATACCCAGAAGTGTGATTACTGGATCATACAGTTGTACTATTTTTAACTTTTTGAGAAAACTCCATATTATTTTCCACAGTGGTGCACCAGTTTGCATTCCCACCAACAGCGCAAGAGGGTTCCTTTATCCCTACATTCTCCCAACACTTGCTGTTTCTGTGTTGTTGATTTTAGCCATTCTGACAGGTGTAAGTTGATATCTCATTGTGATTCTGATTTGCATTTCCCTGGTGATGAGTGATGTTGAGCATCTTTTCATGTGTCTGTTGGCCATCTATATGTCTTCTTTGGAGAAATGTCTATTCATTTCTTCTCCTTTTTAAGTTGGATTATTTGGGTTTTTGGTGTTGAGTTGTATACATTCTTTATATATTTTGAATACTAACCCTTTATCAGATATATAATTTGCAGATATCTTCTCCCATTTAGCAGGTTGTCTTGTAGTTTTGTTGATAGTTTCTTTCACTGTACAGAAGCTTTTTTTTTTTCTAAGATTTTATTTATTTATTTGACAGAGAGAGACACAGTGAGAGAGGGAACACAAGCAGGGGGAGCAGGAGAGGGAGAAGCAGGCTTTCTGTGGAGCAGGGAGCCTGATGTGGGACTCGACCCCAGCACCCTGGGACCATGACCTGAGCCGAAGGCAGATGCTTAATGACTGAGCCACCCAGGCGCCCTGTACAGAAGCTTTTTATTTGATGTAATCCCAATAGTTTATTTTTGTTTTTGTTTTCTTGCCTTAGGAGACATATCTAGAAAGTAGTTGCTTCGGCTGATGTCAAAGAAGTTACTGCCTGTGTTCTCTTCTAGGATTTTTATGGTTTCAGGTGTCACATTTAGGTCCTAAATCCATTTTGAGTTTCTTTTTTGTGTATAGTATAAGAAAGTGGTCCAGTTTCATTCTTTTTCATGTAGCTAGCCAGTTTTCCCAGCATCATTTGTTGAAGAGACTTTTTCCCATTGCACATTCTTACCTCCTTTGTCAAAGATTAATTGACCATATAACCATGGGTTTAGGTCTGGGCTTTCTATTCTTTTCTAGTATCTATCTATCTATTTTTGTGCCAGTACCATACTGTTTTGATTACTACAGCTTTGTAGTATCTTAAAATTGAGAATTGTGATACCTCCAGCTTTGTTTTTCTTTTTCAAGACTGCTTTGGCTCTTCAGGATCTTTTGTGGTTCCATACAAATTTTAGGATTCCTTATTCTAGTTCTGTGAAAAATGCTGTTGGTATTTTGATAGGGATTGCATTAAATCTGTAGATTGATTTGGGTAGTGTGGACATTTTAACAATATTTATTCTTTTAATCCATGAGCATGGGATATCTTTCCATTTGTGTCATCTTCAACTTCTTTCATCAGTATTTTATAGTTTTCAGAGTACAGGTGTTTCGCCTCCATGGTTAAGTTTATTCCTAGGGTTTTTTTTTTTTTTGGTTTTTTTGGTTTTTTGGTGCAATTGTAAATGGGATTGTTTTCTTGATTTCTCTTTCTGCTGCTTCATTATTAGTGTATAGAGATGCAACAGATTTCTGTACATTGATTTTGTAGCCTGTGACCTCACTGACTTCATTCATCAGTTTTGCCAAGTGATATTGAGCATTTTTTCATATGTCTGTTAGCCATTTTTATGTCTTTGGAGAAATGTCTGTTCATGTTTTCTGCCCATTTCTTGACTGGATTATTTGTTTTTTGGGTGTTGAGTTTGATAAATTCTTTATAGATCTTGGCTACCAGCCCTTTATCTGATAAGACATTTGCAAATATCTTCCCCATTCTATAGGTAGTCTTTTGGTTTTGTCATTTTTTTTTTTGCCCTTTGGGTTTTCTATAGATAGTATCATTTCATCTGAAAATAGTGAAAGTTTTACTTCTTCTTTACCAATCTGGATGCCTTTTATTCCTGTTTCTTGTCCAATTGCTGTGCCTAGGACTTCCAGTACTATGTTTAATAAAAGTGGTGAGAGTGAACATCCTTGTCTTACTCCTCTACCATTGAATATAATGTTAGCTGTGGGTTTTTCAAAGACGGTCTTTATTAATGTTGAGGTATGTTCCCTAAATCTACTTTGTTTAGGGTTTTTATCATGAATGGATGTTGTGCTTTGTCAAATGCTTTTTCTGTGTCTGGTGAAATGATTATATGGTTTTTACATTTTCTCTTATTGATGTGATATATCACATTGATTTGCAAATATTGAACCACCTTGCAACCTGGGAATAAATCCCTCTTGATCGTTGTGAATGATTCTCTTAATGTATTGTTGGATTCAGGTTGCTAATATTTTGTTGAGGATTTTGCATCAGTGTTCATCAGGGAATATTGGCCTATAGTTCTCCTTTTTGATAGTGTCTGTTTGGTTTTGGTATCAGGGTAATGCTGGCCTCATAGAATGAACTTGGTAGTTTTCCTTCCTCTTCTATTTTTGGAATAGTTTGAACTCTTCTTTAAATGTTTGGGAGAATTCACCTGTAAATCCATCTGGTCCTGGACTTTGGTTGGTTGGGACTTTTTGATTATGGATTCAGTCTCCTTGCTGGTAATCAATCAGTCCAAATTTTGTCTTTCTTCCTGATTCAGTTTTAGGAGGTTATATGTTTTTTGGAATTTATCTATTTTTTTCTAAGTTATCCAATTTGTTGGCATGTAGTTTTTATAATCCTTTGTATTTCTGTGGCGTTGGTTGTTATTTCTTGTCTTTCATTTCTGGTTTTGCTTGAGCATTCTCTCTCTCTCTCTCCCTCTCTCTGATAAGTCCAGCTAAAGGTTCATCAATTTTGTTGATGTTTTCAAATAATCAGCTCCTGGTTTCATTGATCTGTTCTATTGTATTTTAGTTTCTATTTAATTTATTTCTGCTGTAATTTTTTATTTTTTGAAAATCTTATATTTAAATTCAATTAATTAACATGTATAGTGTATCATTGGTTTCAGAGGTAGAGTTCAGTTATTCATCTGTTCCATATAACACCCAGTGCTCATTACATGCCTTCCTTAATGCCCATCACCCAGTTACCCCATCCCCCCACCTACCTCCCCTCCAACAACCCTCAGTGTTTCCTATAGTTAAGAGACTCTTATGGTTTGTCTCCCTTCTGATTTCATCTTTATTTTTCCCTCCTTTCCCCTATGATCCTCTGTTTTGTTTCTTAATTTCCACATATGAGTGAAATCATATGTCTTTCTTGATTGACTTATTTCACTTAACATAGTACCCTTAGTTCCATCCATGTCATTGCAAATGGTAAGATTTCATTTTTTTGATGGATGAATAATATTCCATTGTGTATATATACTACATCTTCTTTATCCATTCATCTGTTGATGGACATCTTGGCTCTTTCCCTAGTTCAGCTGTTGTGGACATTGCTGCTATAAACATTGGGGTAATGGTGCCACTTTAGATAACTATGTTTGTATCCTTTGGGTAAATACCTAGTAGTGCAATTGTTGGGTCACAGGGATAGCTCTATTTTTAACTTTTTGAGGAACCTCCATACTGTTTTCCAGAGTGGCTTGCATTCCCACCAACAGTGTAAGAGGGTTCCCTTTCTCCGCATCCTCACCAACACTTGTTTCCTGACTTGTGAATTTTAGCTAACCTGACTGGTGTGAGGTGGTATCTCATTGTGGTTTTGATTTATATTTCCCTGATGCCAGGTGATGTTGAGCATTCTTTCATATGTCTGTTAGCCGTTTTTATGTCTTTGGAGAAATGTCTGTTCATGTCTTCTGCCCATTTCTTGACTGGATTATTTGGTTTTTGGGTGTTGAGTTTGATAAGTTCATTATAGATCTTGGCTACTAGTCCTTTATCTGATAAGACATTTGCAAATATCTTCCCCATTCTATAGGTAGTCTTTTGGTTTTGTCAGTTGTTTCCTTTGCTGTGCAAAAGCTTTTTATCTTGATGAAGTCCCAATAGTTCATTTTTGCTTTTGTTTCCCTTGCCTTTGGAGACGTATCTAGCAAGAAGTTGCCATGGCCAAGGTCAAAGACGTTGTTGCCTCTGTTCTCCTCTAGGATTTTGATGGATTTATGTCTCACATTTAGGTCTTTCATCCATTTTGAGGGTTTTTTTTGTGTGTGTGTATGGTGTAAGAAAGTGGTCCAGTTTCATTCTTCTACATGCTGTCCAGTTTTCCCAACACCATTTGTTGAAGAGACTATCTTTTTTCCATTGGATATTCATTCCTGCTTTGTTAGGATTAGTCCTGATTAGTTGACCATAGAGTTGAGGGTCCATTTCTTGGCTCTCTACTCTGTTCCATTGATCTATGTGTCTGTTTTTGCACCAGTACCATACTGTCTTGATGATTACAGCTTTGTAATAGAGCTTGAATCCGCAGTTGTGATGCTACCAGCTTTGGTTTTCTTTTTCAACATTCCTCTGGCTATTCGGGGTCTTTTGTTTCCATACAAATTTTAGGATTATTTGTTCCAGCTCTGTGAAAAATGTGAATAGTATTCTGATAGGGATTGCACTGAATGTGTAGATTGCTTTGGGTAGTGTAGACATTTCAACAGTATTTGTTCTTCCAATCCATGAGCATGGACTGTTTTTCCATTTTTTTGTGTCTTCCTCAGTTTCTTTCATGAGTATTCTATAGTTTTCAGAGTACAGATCCTTTATCTCTTTGGTTAGGTTTATTCCTAGGTATCTTATGGTTTTGGGTGCAGTTGTAAATGGGATCGATTCCTTAATTTCTCTTTCTTCTGTCTCGTTAGTGTATAGAAATGCAACTGATTTCTGTGCATTGATTTTATATCCTACCACTTTGCTGAAATCCTATATGAGTTCTAGCAATTTTGGGGTGGAATCTTTTGGGGTTTTCCACATAGAGTAACATATCATCTCCAAAGAGTGAGAGGTAGAGTTTGACTTCTTTGCCAATTCAGATGCTTTTCATTTCTTTTGTTGCTGAGATTGCTGAGGCTAGGACTTCTAGTACTTTGTTGAATAGTGGTGAGAGTAGACAACCCTGCCATGTTCCTAAATTCATATATTTCAGTAATTACTCTGAATGTAAATAGACTAAATGCTCCAATCAAAAGACACAGGGTATCAGATTGGATAATAAAACAAGACCCATCAATATGCTGTCTACAAAAGACTCATTTTAGACCCAAAGACACCTCCAGATTGAAAGTGAGGGTGTTGAAAACAATTTATCATGCTAATGGACATCAAAAGAAAGCTGAGGTAGCAATCCTTACATTAGACAAATTAGATTTTAAACCAAAGACTGTAATAAGAGATGAAGAGGGACAATATATCATAATTAAAGGGTGTATCCAATGAGAAGATCTAATAACAATTGTAAATATTTATTCCCCTAACTTGGGAGCAGCCAATTATATAAACCAATTAATAACAAAATTAAAGAAACACTGATAATAATATAAAAATAGTAGGGGATTTTAACACCGCACTCATAGTAATGGATACATCATCTAAGCAGAAGATCAACAAGGAAACAGGGGCTTTAAATGACACACTGGACTAGATGGACTTCACAGATATATTCAGAGCATTTCATTTTAAAACAACAGAATGCACATTCTTCTCGAGTGCACATGGAATATTCTACAAAATAGATCACATACTGGGTCACAAATCAGGTCTCAGCCAATATCTAATAATTTTTATTTCCCTCTTTCTACTGGTTTCCAGTTTTATTTGTTCTTTTTCTAGCTCCTTTACGTGTAAGTTTAGGTTATTTGAGATTTTTTCTTGCTTCTTGAGGTAGGCCTTTATTGCTATAAACTTCCCTCTTAGAATAGCTTTTGCTGCATCCCAAAGATTTAGGACCATTGTGTTTTCATTCTCAATTTGTTTCCATGTATTTTTTTATTTCTTCTTTGAGTACTTGGTAGATCCATTCATTGTTTAACAGCATGTTATTTAACTTCCATGTATTTGTGCTCCTTCCATATTTTTTCTTGTGGTTGATTTCTGGTTTCATAGCATTGTGGTCAGAGAAGATCCATGGTATGACTTCAATCTTTTTTAATTTGTGGAGACTTGCTTTGTGGCCTAATGTGTGATCTGTTCTGGAGAATGTTTCATATGTACTCGAAAAGAATGTGTATTCTGCTGTTTTAGGATGGAATGTTCTGAGTTTATCTCTTAGATCCATTTGGTCCAACGTGTCATTCAGTGCCCCTGTTTCCTTGTTGATTTTCTATTTGGATGATCTGTCCATTGATGTAAGGGGGGTGTTAAAGTCCACTACTATTATTATATTGCCATGGATTACTTCCTTTATGTTTGTTATTAACTGCTTTATGTTTTTCGGTGCTCTCATGTTGGTGCATAAATTTTTACAATTGTTATATCTTCTTGTTGGATTGTTCCATTTATGATAATATAATATCCTTTGTCTCTTGTTACAGTCTTTCTTTTGCAGTCTATTTTGTTCAATATAAGTATTGATACCCTGGCTTTCTTTTCACATCCATTTGCAAGATAAATGCTTCTCCATCCCCTCCCTTTCAACCTGCAGGTGTATTTAGGTCTGAAATGAGTCTCTTGCAGGCAGCATACAGATGAGTCTTGGGTTTTTTTATTTTTATTTTTTTTAATTTTTTATGTTAATCACCATACATTACATCATTAGTTTTTGATGTAGTGTTCCATGATTCATTGTTTGTATATAACACCCAGTGCTCCATGCAGAGCATGCCCTCTTTAATACCCATCACCAGGCTAACCCATCCTCCCACCCCCTTCCCCTCTAGAACTCTCAGTTTATTTTTCAGAGGCCATCGTCTCTCATGGTTCGTCTCCCCCTCCGATTTCCCTCTTCTTCCTACTCCTTCTCCTCTTCTTCCTCTTCTTTTTTTTAAACATATATTGTATTGTTTCAGAGGTACAGATCTGTGATTCAAAAGTCTTGCATGATTCACAATGCTCACCATAGCACATACCCTCCCCAGTGTCTATCACCCAGCCACCCCATCCCTCCCACCCATCACCACTCCAGCAACCCTCAGTTTGTTTCCCAAGATTAAGAATTCCTCATATCAGTGAGGTCATATGATACATGTTTTTCTCTGATTGACTTATTTCACTCAGCATAATACCCTCCAGATCCATCCACGTCGTTGCAAATGGCAAGATCTCATTCCTTTTGATGGCTGCATAATATTCCATTATATATATATACCACTTCTTTATCCATTCATCTGTCGATGGACATCTTGGCTCTTTCCACAGTTTGGCTATTGTGGACATTGCTGCTATAAACATCGGGGTGCACATATCCCTTCGGATCCCTACATTTGTATCTTTGGGGTAAATACCCAGTAGTGCAATTGCTGGATCTTATGGTAGCTCTAGTTTCAACTTTTTGAGGAACCTCCATACTGTTTTCCAGAGTGGTTGCACCAGCTTGCATTCCAACCAACAGTGTAGGAGAGTTCACCTTTCTCTGCATCCCCACCAACATCTGTCGTTTCCTGACTTGTTAATTTTAGCCATTCTGACTGGTGTGAGGTGGTATCTCATTGAGGTTTTGATTTGGATTTCCCTGATGCCGAGCGATGTTGAGCACTTTTTCATGTGTCTGTTGGCCATTTGGATGTCTTCTTTGGAAAAATGTCTGTTCATGTCTTCTGCCCATTTCTTGATTGGATAATTTGTTCTTTGGGTGTTGAGCTTAAGTTCTTTATAGATTTTGGATACTAGCCCTTTATTTGATATGTCATTTGCAAATATTTTCTCCCATTCTGTTGGTTGTCTTTTGGTTTTGTGGACTGTTTCTTTTTATCTTGATGAAGTCCCAATAGTTCATTTTTGCCCTTGCTTCCCTTGCCTTTGGCGATGTTTCGAGGAAGAATTTGCTGTGGCTGAGGTCGAAGAGGTTGCTACCTGTGTTCTCCTTTAGGATTTTGATGGACTCCTGTCTCACATTGAGGTCTTTCAACTATTTTGAGTCTATTTTTGTGTGTGGTGTAAGGAAATGGTCCAGTTCCATTCTTCTGCATGTGGCTGTCCAATTTTCCCAACACCATTTGTTGAAGAGACTGTCTTTTTTCCACTGGACATTCTTTCCTGTTTTGTCAAAGATGAGTTGACCATAGAGTTAAGGATCCGTTTCTGGGCTCTCGATTCTGTTCCACTGATCTGTGTGTCTGTTTTTGTGCCAGTACCATACTGTCTTGATGATATTAGCTTTGTAATAGAGCTTTAAGTCCAGAATTGTGATGCCACCAGCTTTGCTTTTCTTTTTCAACATTCCTCTGGCTATTCGGGGTCTTTTCTGGTTCCATACAAATTTTAGGATTATTTGTTCCATTTCTTTGAAAAAAGTGGATGGTATTTTGATGGGGATTGCATTGAATGTGTAGATTGCTCTAGTTAGCATTGACATCTTCACAATATTTTTTCTTCCAATCCATGAGCATGGAACGTTTTTCGATTTCTTTGTATCTTCCTCAATTTCTATCAGGAGTATTTTATAGTTGTCTGAGTACAGATACTTTGCCTCTTTGGTTAGATTTATTCCTGGGTATCTTATGGTTTTGGGTGCAATTGTAAATGGGATCGACGCCTTAATTTCTCTTTCTTCTGTCTTGTTCTTAGTGTATAGGAATGCCACTGATTTCTGTGCATTGATTTTATATCCTGCCACTTTACTGAATTTCTGTATGAGTTCTAGCAGTTTTGGGGTGGAGTTTTGGGTTTTCCACATAAAGTATCGTATCATCTGCAAAGAATGAGAGTTTGACTTCTTCTTTGCCAATTTGGACGCCTTTTATTTCTTTTTGTTGTCTGATTGCTGTGGCTAGGACTTCTAATACTATATTGAATAGCAGTGGTGATAGTGGACATCCCTGCCACGTTCCTGACCTTAGGGGGAAGCTCTCAGTTTTTCCCCATTGAGAATGATATTCGCTGTGGGTTTTTCATAGATGGCTTTTATGATATTGAGGTATGTACCCTCTATCCCTATACTCTGAAGAGTTTTGATCAAGAAAGGATGCTGTACTTTGTCAAATGCTTTTTCTACGTCTATTGCGAGGATCATTTGATTCTTGTTCTTTCTTTTGTATATGTATTGTATCACGTTGATTGATTTGCGGATGTTGAACCAACCTTTCAGCCCAGGGATAAATCCCACTTGGTCATGGTGAATAATCCTTTTAATGTACTGTTGTATCCTATTGGCTAGTATTTTGGTGAGAATTTTTGCATCCATGTTCATCAAGGATATTGGTCTATAATTCTCCCTTTTTGATGGGGTCTTTGTCTGGTTTGGGGATCAAGGTAATGGTAGCTCATAAAACAAGTTTGGAAGTTTTCCTTCCATTTCCATTTTTTGGAACAGTTTCAGAAGAATAGATATTAATTCTTCTTGAAATGTTTGGTAGAATTCCCCTGGGAAACCATCTGGCCCCGGGCTTTTGTTTGTTGGGAGATTTTTGATGACTGCTTCAATTTCCTTAGTGGCTATAGGTCTGTTCAGGTTTTCTATTTCTCCCTGGTTCAGTTTTGGTAGTTGATACATCTCTAAGAATGCATCCATTTCTTCCAGGTTATCTAATTTGCTGGCATAGAGTTGCTCATATTATGTTCTTATATTTGTTTTTATTTCTTTGGTGTTGGTTGTGATCTCTCCTCTTTCATTCGTGATTTTGTTGATTTGGGTCATTTCACTTTTCTTTTTGATAAGGCTGGCCAGGGGTTTATCAATCTTGTTAATTCTTTCAAAGAACCAGCTCCTAGTTTCGTTAATCTGTTCTGCTGTTCTTTTGGTTTCTATTTCATTGATTTCTGCTCTGATCTTTATTATTTCTCTTCTCCTGCTGGGTTTAGGCTTTATTTGCTCTTCTTTCTCCAGTTCCTTTAGGTGTAGGGTTAGGTTGTGTATTTGAGACCTTTCTTGTTTCTTGAGAGAGGCTGGTATTGCTATATACTTTCCTCTTAGGACTGCCTTTGCTGCATCCCAAAGATTTTGAACAGTTGTGTTTTCATTTTCATTGCTTTCCATGAATTTTTTTAATTCTTTAATTTCCTGGTTGACCCATTCATTCTTTAGTAGGATGCTCTTTAGCCTCAATTTATTTGAGTTCTTTCCAACTTTCCTCTTGTGATTGAGTTCTAGTTTCAAAGCATTGTGGTCTGAAAATATGCAGGGAATAATCCCAATCTTTTGGTACTGGTTGACACTGGATTTGTAACCTAGGATGTGATCTATTCTGGAGAATGTTCTATGGGCACTAGAGAAGAATGTGTATTCTGTTGCTTTGGGATGGAATGTTCTGAATATATCTGTGAAGTCCATTTGGTCCAGTATGTCATTTAAGGTCTTTATTTCCTTGTTGACCTTTTCCTTAGATGATCTGTCCATTTCAGTGAGGGGATGTTAAAGTCCCCCACTATTATTGTATTGTTGTTGATGTGTTTCTTTGCTTTTGTTATTAATTACCTTATATAACTGGCTGCTCCCATGTTAGGGGCATAGATATTTACAATTGTTAGATCTTCTTGTTGGATAGACTAAGTAGGATATAGTGTCCTTCTTCATCTGTTATTACAGTCCTTGGTTTAAAATTTAATTTGTCTGATATAAGGATTGCCACCCAGCTTTCTTTTGGTGTCCATTAGCATGGTAAACGGTTTTCCACCCCTTCAGTTTCAATCTAGGGGTGTCTTTAGGTCTAAAATGAGTCTCTTGCAAACAGCATATTGATGGGTCTTGTGGTTTTTTTTTTAAGATTTTATTTATTTATTTGAGAGAGAGAATGAGATAGAGAGCATGAGAGGAGAGAGGGTCAGAGGGAGAAGCAGACTCCCTGCTGAGCAGGGAGCCCAATGCGGGACTTGATCCTGGGACTCCAGGATCATGACCTGAGCTGAAGGCAGTCACTTAACCAACTGAGCCACCCAGGCACCCGATGGGTCTTGTTTTTTAATCCAATCTGATAGCCTGTGTCTTTTGATTGGGGCATTAAGCCCATTTACATTTAGGGTAACTACTGAAAGATATGTATTTAGTGCCATTTTATTGCCTGTAAGGTGACTGTTACTGTCTATTGTCTGTGTTCCTTTCTGGTCTATGTTGCTTTTAGGTTGTCTCTTTGCTTAGAGGACCCCTTTTAATATTTCTTGTAGGGCTGGTTTTGTGTTTGCAAATTCCTTTAGTTTTTGTTTGTCCTGGAAGCTTTTTATCTCTCCTACTTTCAATGGCAGCCTAGCTGGATATAGTATTCTTGGCTGCATATTTTTCTCGTTTAGTGCTCTAAATATATCATGCCAGTCCTTTCTGGCCTGCCAGGTCTCTGTGGATAGGTCTGTTTCCAGTCTAATATTTCTACCATTGTAGGTTACAGATCTCTTGTCCCAAGCTGCTTTCAGGATTTTCTCTTTGTCTTTGAGACTCGTAAGTTTTACTATTAGATGTCGGGGTGTTGACCTATTTTTATTGATTTTGAGAGGAGTTCTCTGTGCCTCCTGGATTTTGATGCCTGTTTCCTTCCCCAAATTAGGGAAGTTCTCTGCTATAATTTGCTCCAATAAACCTTCTGCTCCTCTCTCTCTTTCTTCTTCTTCTGGGATCCCAATTATTCTAATGTTTCATCTTAAGGTATCACTTATCTCTCAAATTCTGCCCTCGTGATCTAGTAGTTGTTTATCTCTTTTTTTCTCAGCTTCTTTATTTTCCATCATTTGGTCTTCTATATTACTAATTCTCTCTTCTGCCTCATTTATCCTAGCAGTTAGTGCTCCCCTTTTTGATTGCACCTCATTAATAGCCTTTTTGATTTAGACTTGGTTAGATTTTAGTTCTTTTATTTCTCCAGAAAGGTTTCTCTAATAACTTCCATGCTTTTTTTAAGCCCAGCTAGTACCCTTTAAATCATCATTCTGAACTCTAGTTCCAACATTGTACTAATGTTCTTATTGAGTAGGTCCCTGGCAGTCGGTACTGCCTCTTGTTCTTTTTGTTGAGGTGATTTTTTTCATCTTGTCATTTTGTCCAGAGGAGAATAGATGAATGAGAGAACAAAATGCTAACAGCGTAACAACGTCCCCAGAAAATATACTCTAAACAAATCAGAAAAGACCTGAAATTGGGGGAAAAGAAAGGGAAGGAAAGAAAAAGAAAAAGATAAAAAACAAAAGAGAACAAAAAAAAAAAAAAACCAGAATATGATCAAATATGATCAGGCTGGTGTATAGATCAGTGGCACACACTAGATTTTGGGTGTAATTTGGTCTGTTAGAAGAAAGTGCCTCCCAAAATTTTAAAGAAAGAAAAACTTATATATGTACAAAAATAAGGGTTGATACAATGAAGGGATGGAATATGACTGTAAAGATGAAAATTATAAAAAATTTTATAAACAGAATTGATACGTTTGAGAAAAGGAAGAGGATATATGTACAAAAATAAGGGTTGATACAATGAAGGGATGGAATATGATTGTAAAGATGAAAATTATAAAAAATTTTATAAACTGAATTGATAAGTTGTTTGAGAAAAGGAAGAGGATTTAAAAAAAAAAGAAAAAAGGGAGAGAATGTGATCAGGCAGGAGACTAGAACAAAGCCATACACTAGAGATTTAGGGTACATTTTGATCCGTTAGAAGAAACTGTATCTCAAAATTTTAAGAGAGAACATTTTATATATATAATATATATGCCAAAAATAAGGGTAACTACTATGAAGGGATAATTAAAAAAGTTAAAAATAATTAACTTTGAAAGACTAAAGAATCATGGTAAAAAAAGCCATGGATTCTATGTGCATTATTCCCCTAGCTCTGGAGTTCTGCCGTTCTCATTGATCGGTTAATTTGGTCTTGGCTGGCTGTTCTTGCTCATCTTCTGGGGGAGGGGCCTGTTGCCATGGTTCCCAAATGTCTTTGCTGGAGGCACAATTGCCCCACCCTTGGCGGTCCGGGCTAAGCAATCTCCTCGGGTTTGCTCTCAGGAGCTTTTGTTCCCTGCAAGCTTTCTGTACAGCTTTGGAGGACAAGAGTGAAAATGGCGGCCTCCCAATCTCTGCCCCGGAGGATCTGAGAACTTGGGGCCCTGATCCTCAGTGCGCCCCCAGAGAAAAGCAGTCACTCCCATCTCCCCAGTCTCCGGCCGCACTCCGCCGTGCTCACCCGGCCTGTGACCAAGTGTTTCTACCTCTGGCCCACGACCCCGTGTGGGGTCCCCAAACCCAGCAGATCCCTGCGGTGCGCTCCTGCGCCACCGCTCCTCCTGGAGGAGGAGGGAAGTCTCCCCGGATCTGCCGCTTGTTGGGTCCCTGCTGGAGGAGCAGTGGTCCGACTGTGCCGCGGATCACGGTTTATGGCAACCCCGAGCTGAGAGCCCATGCCTTGGCTCCATCTCTGCAGCCCACTTCCCCGCTCTAATACCCTGGAGCTCTGCCATACTCAGGCACCCCTGGTCTTTCTGTGACCCCGAGGTCCTGAGACCACACTGTCCCGCGAGGGTTCCACCCCCTGCTTAGCCACTAGAGTGATGTCCCGCAGCAGAGCCGACTTCTAAAAGTTCCGATTTTGTGCTCTGTTCTATCACTTGCCAGAAGCAGCCAACGGAGGCCCCCTCCCCCGCCATCTATCCTCCGTAATATCGCCTCAGATTCACTTCTCCGCACGTCCTACCTTCCAGAGAGTGATCATTTTTCTGTTCAGAGTTGTTGCTATTCTTTTCTTCGATCTCCTGTTGAGTTCATAGGTGTTCAGAATGGTTTGATCCCTATCCAGCTGAATTCCTGAGAACAGATGAAATCTAGGTCTCCTACTCCTCCGCCATCTTGCTCCGCCGAGTCTTGGTTTTTTTTTTAATCCATTTCGTCACCCTGTGTCTTTTGATTAGAGTGTTTCGTCTATTTACATTCAAAGTAATTATTGATAGGTATGTATTTTTTACCATTTTGTTACTTGTTTTATGGTTGATTTTGTAGTTCTTTGTTCCTTTCTTCCCTTTCTCTCCTCTCTCTTGATTAGTTGGCTTTTTTAGTGACACATATGGATTCCTTTCTCTTTATATTTTGCATATCTATTACTGGTTTTTGATTTGTGGTTCCCATTAGGTTTGTCTATAACATCTGCATACAGTAGAAGTTGATGGTTATTTAAATTTCAGCCCATTCTTTCTCTCTCCCCCACCCCCCTTTTAGGTATATGGTATCATACTTTACATCTTTTTATTTTGTGAGTCCCTTGACTTATTTTTACAGATATACTTAGTTTTACTGCTTGTGTGCTTCCTACTTTTCTTACTCTTATTTATGGTCTTTCCTTTCCATTCAAAGAGTCCCCTTTAACATTTTTTGCAGGACTGGTTTGGTGGTCATGAATTCCTTTAACTTTTGTTTGGGAAACTCTTTCTCCTTCTCTTCTGAATTTTAGCCTTGCTGAATGGAGTATTCTTGGCTACAGATTTTTTCCTTCTAGCACTTTGATTATATCATGCCACTCCCTTCTGGCCTGCAGTTTCTGTTGAAAACTCCAGTGATAGCCTAATGGGGTTTCCCTTGTGTGTAACTGTCTTCTTTTCTCTTGCTGCTTTTAAAATTCCTTCTTTATCACAGATTTTTGCCATTTTAATTAGTTTGTGTCTTGGCATAGACCTCATGGATTGATTTTGTTGGAGGAGTTCTGTGCCTCCTGGATCTGGATTTCTCTTTCCTTCCCCAGATTCAGGACATGTTCAGCTATGATTTCTTCAAGTAAATTTCCTGCCCCCTTTTCTCTCTTCTCCTTCTGAAATCCCTATAATGTGAATGTTATTACACTTGATGGTTTGAGTTCCTAAAATCCATTCTCATTTTGCATAATTTTTTTTTCTCATCTGCTCAGCTTGGTGACTTTCAGATACTCTGTCCTCCAGGTCACTGATTCATTCTCCTGCTTCCTTTCATCTGTTTATCCCATCTAGTGTGTTTTTTATGTCTTTGTCAAGGGGCTCACTGATATCCTCCACTTTTCTCAAGTCCAGTGAATATCTTTATGATCATTACTTTAAATTCTCTGTCAGGAATATTACTTATGTTCATTTTATTTAGGTCTCTTGCTGTGGTTTTGTCCTATTCTTTCATTTGGGGGCCAATCCTCTGTCTCCTCATTTTGTCTGACTCTGTGTCTGTTTCTGTGTGTTAGTAAAGTCAGCTCCAACTCCTACTCTTGAAAGCAGTGGCCTTATGAAGAAGAGGTCCTGCAGTGCCCTGCGATGCAGTGTCCTCTGTTCCCCTGAACCTGGTGCTTCAGGGGTGTCCCATCTGTGTGTTGCATGTGCCCTGCTGTTGTGGCTGAGCCACTTTAGCCTTCTGTCCAATCATCTGCAATGGCTCTTTGCTTGCTGGGGGCAGGATTTGGTCTCTGTGTTGTTAGTGGGTCAGTCTGGGGCCACCTTCAGCTTGAGTTGAGTCAGGCCAGGCATTTGCCAGAGATGCAGTAGCACAAAACTGCAGGGCACTTTCCTTGTGTTGTCCCTTAAGAAGCTTTTGTTGGTGAGTGGGGCCTGCAGTCAGACCAGCTGTCTGCCCTCCACCCACTGCTGGGGACACAGTCTGACTGGTGTGTGTGATAATCTTTCCCTCTCCCTGGGGTAGGAGTCACTTGGGAGTGGTGCTAGCCTCTATCGGGGCTGCTTGCACACTGCTAAGCTTGTGGCATTGCTTTCGATGGGCTCCGACCATGAGTCTATGGAAGAGGACAGATCTTCAACATGTGTGAGGGCAGGATACACAGAGTTAGCAAGGTTTATACTGGTCTTCTGGGGGAAGACCTGAAGCACTAGGACTGAAGCAGGCCTGGTTAGAGGGGGCAGATCCACTGAAGTGAAGGGAGTAAAGCAGGACGTGTGGTGTTAGCAAGTTAGGTAGCAAGTGTCAGTGTCACTTTGGTTCCTGCAGGTGGCCATTTGTTTATGGTGGGGGGCTGAGGAGGAAAATGGCACCTGCCAGCTCCTTTGTTCCTGGGAGAGTCTCCCAGTGATCTCTGGCCCCCCAGGACAGGGTCTGAAATTAGTAAACTATTCTCCCTTTCATATGCCCCAGGTGTTTTTCAAACTGCTGCTTCTAAGCCATATCTCCACAGGCTGTTTTTTGTGCTCTGTTTCCTCTTGCCTTACCAGCTGTCCCAGAACTAAGCCTGCAGATTTTTAAAATTCTAGTTTTTAAGTCTTGCTGATTGTGAGAACTCATGAAATTCAGCTCTTCTGGTTTTCAAAGCCAAAGGTTATGGGTCTTCATCCTCCCGGCACAGGCTCACTGGTGTGATAGTTTCTCTCTCCAATTTGAGGCCATGGGTCCCTCCCTCCCATAGACTGTATAGTTCATTTAGCTCCCCAGTGTGTCTCCTACCCTCTTCAATGTGACCTCTTCTCTACATTTAGTTGTGGAGTTTGTTCTGCCAGTCTTCGGGTCATTTCCTGGATTACTTACACTGATGTGTTATCTGTGTATGTGGACAAGGTGAGCTTAGGGTCCTCCTACTTTGTCAACTGTCCAGCAATAGAAAAAAGGTTTTTAAAGTTTTGAAAAGTACAGAATCCTGAAAATATATACTTTCAGTAGCCATAAAAATAAATATGGGTCCAAAGCATAAGAAACATAAAGCTAGGCCCAAGAGTAAAGTTGGAAGTTTGCCTAAAACAGTAGTCCCTGTTCTGAGTTCACACCAAAATCACCTAGGAAGTTTTTCAACTGATACCCACCCCAGAGATTGTTTCAACTGCTCTTGGAGTGGGATTTTTTTTTTTTAAGCTTCCCAGGTAATTCTTATGTGCAGCCAGGATTATAAACTGGCCTCTGTAATACAATAAATTCTGCTTTCATTTCTGCTGCTTTCAGCATGATTTCAAGACAGCCTGGGTTTTGAGGACTCTGTTCTGGCTAACTATTCTGGCAAATAAGTGTATTCAAAAAAAATAATAATCTGTACTGGAAAACACATGTATTCAGTGATCCTGATGGTGGTGGTTGGGGGTGGGGAGGTGCAACGTTGAGAATGGCCAGGAGGGGACCATCATGACCAGCAGTAGTCTGGCAAAAATGTATATTGGCCAAATCCACTGGAAGGTTTTGAAGATGGTTTGTAGACATGACTCCATGTTGCCTTATTTTAGGTGTGGTTCCTTGTCAGATATGGGCAGCTAACTCAGACTTGAAATAACACTGCCTTTGAGTTTTGATAATTCATTCTTACTGATTTATGTTAGAAAGTGATGAGGAGCACAGTTATCCATGAATTAGTGATTGGAGTCCAGGCCAAAAACAAAGAAGGTGATAAGTACCCCACACTTTAAGTTCACAGAAACTCCAACTGTGAGACCAGCCATTTTCCTCTTCAAGGCATGCTGGGTGGCCCAGTTCAACAGAACTGGAATTCCTTCCACCCCCATTGCCATATAGGAGCACTGGGGGCACATCAGGTCAATAAGGGACAACACATCCCCTCTGTTCCCTACAAGATCAAGGGTCCCCAAACCATACTCCCTACCTGCCTAGTGGACTATTCATGGTCTCCTGTCTATCATTCTGAGCCACTGAATGGCCAAGACTTGATGTTTCAGGCCCAGTGTTGCCAGGACCCTGAGGAAGGAGGCAGGAGGATGACCAAGGGAGATGAACCAGAGTGCATGCAGTATTTCTGGCTTTGGTGAAGGGCTCGTAAAATTGGATAATTGGTTTAAAAGTTTGTATGAAATGCTTTGTTGACAGGATTCAACAAAGCAGCACCATAGGCCAAATCTGGCCTGCTGCCTATTTTTGTAAATAAAGTTTTATTTCAACACACACACATACAGCATTTGAACCCCAATTCAGCCGCCTCTTCCTCATTCCATCAGAATGTTGAAGTTTATTCTCTGTAAAGTTGGACCAGCAAACCTCGATGTGAGGATACCAAACATAGTTGAGGGTAGGAGCACTACACTGAACCCAGAAAAAAGACGTACAATTCTGTATCCTTAACAGCCAATACCACCAGCCCAACACTCTCCCTGACTGGCTTCAGGAATATGGGCTACCGGGTTTCTAACACCCTTTCTCAGATATATGACTTACAAATATTTATGAATATTTTCTCTCATTTCATAGGTCATCTTTTATTTTTTTAAGTATATTTTGCTGTGTAGAAGCCTTTTGGTTTGATGTGTTCTTTTTTATTTTTTTGATGTCAAATTCAAAAGATTATCCCCAAGACTAATACTAAGGAGCTTACCTCCTGTGTTTTTTCTAGGAGTCTTTAACCCATTTGAGTTTAATTTGTTGCATGTGGCTATCCAGTTTCCCAGCACTATTTATTGAAGAGACTGTCCTTTCCCCCATTGTATATTCTTGGCTGCTTTGTCATAAATTGACCTTATATGCATGGGTCTATTTCTGGACTATTCTTTTCCATTGATCTATATGTCTTTATGCCATCTCATACTGTTGTGGTTACTGTAGCTTTGTAATGTAGTTGGAAATGAGGAAACATATCCTTCCAGCTTTGTTCTTCCTCAAGTATTCAGGGTCTTCTATGATTCCATACTAATTTTAGAATTAGTTCATTTTGGTGAAAAATTCCATTGGAGGTTTGATGGGGATTGCATTGGATCTGTAGATTGCTTTGCATAGTATGAACATTTGAACAACACTCTTCCAATCCGTGAGCACAGAATATCTTATTATGTGTGTCTTTATCAATCCCTTTCATCAATGTCTTATAGTTTTCATTGTACAGATCTTTTACCTCCTTGGCTAAATTTAATTCCTATGTATTTTATTCTTTTTGATGCACTTACAAATGGGATTATTTCCTTAATTTTTCTAATAGGTTGTTATTCAAATGAAACAATTTTTATATCTTGCAACTTTACTAAATTTGTTTAATAGTTTTTTGGTGGATTCTTTAGGGTTTTCATTATATCTGCATAGTGTGACAGTTTGGCTTCTTTCTTTCTGATTTGGATGCCCTTTATTTTTCTTGCCTAATTGCTCTGGCTAGGACTTCCAATACTATGTTGAACAGAAGTGGGGAGAGTAGATTTTTGTCTTGTCCCCAGTCTTAGAGGAAATATATTCAGCTTTTAACCATGGAGTATAATGTTAGCTGTGGTCTTTTTATATATGGCCTTTATTATTTCAGGGTATGTTCCCTCTATACCTGCCCTTACTGAGAGTTATTATCACAAATAGATGTTGTATTGTGACTGGTGAATGTTGACCCATCCTTGCAATTCTGTAATAAATTCCATTTGATCGTGGTGTATGAAACTTTCAATGTATTGCTGAATTCAGTTTTGAGGAATATTCCATCCATGTTCATTAGGGATGCTGTCTGTAATTTTCTTTTCTTCTAGTGCCCTTATCTGGTTTGGTATCAGGATAATGCTGGCCTCATAAAATGAGTTTGAGAGTGTTCCCTCCTCTCCTCTTTTCTGAAAGAGTTTAAGATAGCTTGATATTAAATCTTCCTTAAATGTTCTGTAGAATTTACTAGTGAAGCCATCTGGTCCTGGACTTTACTTGAATCAGTAATCAAAAATCTCCAGTCTCCTTGCCAGTAATCAGTCTTTTCAGATTTTTTTTTTTATTTCTTTGTGATTCAGTCTTGGTAGATTGGATATTTTTAGGAATGTATCCATTTTTTTCTAGGTTGTCCAGTTTGTTGGCATATAATTCTTGATAGTCTCTTATGTTCCTCTATATTTCTTCGGTATCCATTTTAAAATCTCTTCTTTCATTTCTGATTTTGAGTCCTTTCTGGGGTGAGTCTAGCCAAAGATTTGTCAATTTTGTTTATCTTACAAAAACTACTCTTGGTTTCATTGATCTTTATTTCTTTCCTTCTGCTAACTTTGTTATCTTGTTTTTCCAGTTCTTGAGGTTAAAGGGCTATTGGTTGAGATCTTTTTTTGTTTCTTGATGTAGGCATTTATTGCTCTGAACTTTTAGTACTGCTTTTGCTGCATCCTGTAAGTTTTGATATGTTGTAGTTCCATTTTCAGTTGTCTTCATATATTTTTTTTACTTCCCTTTTGAGTTCTTCTTTGACCAATTGGTTTTTCAGGAGTATGTTAATCTCCACAATTGTGAATTTTCCATCTTCCCTCCTATTACTGTTTTCTAGTTTTATACCATTATGGTCAGAAAAGATACTTGGTATCATTCACCCTTAAATTCGCTAAGACATTTTTTGTGACCTATCGAGTGATCTAAAGAATGTTTTGTGTGCACGTAAGAATGTGTATTCCAGTGCTGTCGGGTGGAATGTACTGTATATGTCTATTATGTCTGTTTGGTCTAAAGTGTTACCAAATCCATTTCCTTATTGATTTTTTTGTCTGGATGATCTGTCCATTGTTGAAAGTGGCATAGTGAAGTCCTCTACTATTATTGCATTGCTGTCTATTTCTCCCGTCAGATCTGTTAACATTGTTTTTTTAGGGCGCCTGGGTGGCTCAGATGGTTGAGTGTCTGCCTTCGGCTCGGGTCATGATCCCAGGATCCTGGGATCAAGTCCCGCATTGGGCTCCCTGCTCCTTGGGAGCCTGCTTCTCCCTCTGTCTCTCTCTCGCTGTCTTTCATGAATAAATAAATAAAATCTTTTAAAAAATTGTTTTTTTAGGTGCTCCCATATTGGGTGCATATATATTTAGAATTGTTATAGCTTCCTGATGAATTGACCCCTTTATCATTATATAATGACATTCTTTGTGTCTTGTTACAATTTTTGACTTAATGTTTATCTCATATAACTGCTTCTGCTCTCTTTTGGTTTCCATTTGCTTGAAATATCTTTTTCCATCCCTTTACATTCAGCCTGTTGGTGTCCTTACTGCTGAAGTGAGTCCTATGTAGACAGCATACAGACAGGTCTTTTTCTTCCCCCATTCAGCCAGTCTGTGTCACTTAATTGGAGAATTTTGTCCATTTAGTCTTTTAGTTCCTTTCTTGCTCTCATTTTTTGTGGTGCTTTGCTTTAAGCTTTCTCTTTATCATTTGTGTATCTATTATAGGCTTTTGCTCTACAGTTACCATAAGCTTTCATAATATGTTATAACCATCTAGTTTAAGCTGATAACTTCAATTGCATGAGAAAGTTCTACCCATTTACTTGCCCCCCCCATTTATGTTGATGTTCCAATTTATATCTTTTTATATTGTGTCCATTAACACAATAATGTAGCTATGGTTATTTTTAACACCTTTTATGCTAGATTTCAAAGGGATTTTCATATGACCGTTGTATTAGAGTATTTTGAATTTTAATATATAGTCACCTTTACCAGTAAATTTTATACTTTATTTTCATGTTACTAATTAGCATCCTTTTGTTCCAGTTTCAAGACTCATTTAGCATTACTTGTAGGGCAGGTGTGGGGGTGATAAATTCCCTCAGGTTTTGTTTGAGAATGTCTTTATCTCTCCTTCATTTCTGAATGACAGCTTTGCTGGGTATGAGGTTTTTTTTTTTCCTTTGAGCACTTTGTATATATCACCCCACTCTCTCCTCACCTGTAAGGTTTCTGCTAAAAGCCTTTTTCCTCTTGCTGGTTTCAAGTTTCTTTCTTTGTCTTTGATTTTTCAGAGGTTGATTATAATGTTTCTTGGTGAAGATTGATCTTTGAGCTTCCTGTGCCTGGATGACCATATGGAGTTTCAGCCCTTAAGTTTTCTGTTCCTTTCTCCCTCTCTTATCCTTATTTTGGAAGTCCCAGAAAGATTTTTTTTATCATGCTCCATAGTTCAAGTAGGATTTCTTCACTCTTTTTCATTCTAATTTCAAAAATGGGATTTTTGCTTAAGTTGTTACTAATCATTTTAGCCAGCTCCTTCTAAGGTCTGTTCATTGACAAAGAATATTTCTCTTGTGAAATTCCTTAAATCAGTGATACTTAATCAAAGTGTAACAATCCTTTGTTAATGCAAAAATCAGTCTACCCTTTTACAGCCAAGGGTACAGTAATACATGTCATACTGAAAAATAATCAGAGAAAAATTTACATTTGAGCATGATATGCTCCTTTCATGAATTGTTTAGGTTCACAGATACTGTCATTAAAGTTATCAGCCTTAGCTCTCCATCTTGAGATCTATGACCTTGATTTTGTCTGTTGTTCCTCAATTAAATATACACCAGATCAATCAGAACTAACAGTTCCAGGTGTCTATAGTCCCTTTCTATTTAGCATCTTATGTGATACTTGTCACACTTTCCCAAGAGCTGCTACTGATATTAAACAAAGTTGGTCCCTAAGGCATTTCTGGACTTGAAAATTTTCTTTTTAACATAGATGTTGCTGCCACTTTCTCATAATACCAGAGTCCTCGTGATTTTTTTCCTATAAAAGCCATTTGTGGTTTGCGAATATTTGTACATACTTAAAATTCCCTTGATAATAAGCACTTTTAGAAGAGATGTATTTTTACCTCACATGTATTTTTGTATTACTTTATTCAGTAGGAATTTATTGAGTGCCTGTATGAACATTTGTGCAGGTATTAGAATCATTCAACCAGGGTGCTAAAAGCCTTACAGCAGCAAGTAAAGATTTTACAGTTAACCCAATTCCTCTATTTAATGTACATTTCTGCAAAATGTCTGTGTTTTCATGAACCCCTAAGGTCAGGTTCATGAAAAGACAATTAGTTCTCTCTCTCATATGTGGCAGCCCACAGTCCTCAGGGTTCCAAGCTTTTTTTCTCTTTGGTCCCCTGCCCTGTGATTTAGAATAGCTGCTAGATGGGTAGCAACAATTTCTTAAAACACAGCACAGTAAGTACCAGCCTTAATGTATACATCTGAAAAGAGAATTGAATCCAGAATATAAATATAAAGAACAGGTACTTCACAAATGGCCATTAAAAATATAAGAAGATACTCGATATCATCAGTCATCTGGGAAATGCCAATTTATACCCGGATGAAATATCATTACCCACCAGAATCGCAAAAATTTTAAACAACAGTAACACCAAATGTTGGTGAGGATGTGAAGCAACAAAAACACAAATTCCTGGTAGAATTATACATTGATACAATCAATTTGGACATTTGACTTCCAGAACCTTCTAAAGCTTAAAAAAAAAACAACTCACCTCGTGCCCCAGCAATTCCACTCTTAGATATATGCCCAAGAGACGTGAGTGCACATTGTTCACAAAAGAGGTGACCAGATGAGGCTTCACAGCATCACCTTGACAGGCAGGCGTTCTCTAGGCAGACAAGCATTTAGAAGAACATGACATCACGGAGATGTAAGCCAACCTGTTGTGTTGGGGAACAATGTTAGTTCCAAACAGCTGCACCATAGATTACAATTCCAGAAAGATAGAAGGATGAATGAGTAGAGTGTTGTAGAGCTTGCTACTGAGTCTGTTCCGCCCAGGGACATGGTCAAATTTGTACTTATCAAGATCACTCAGATCGGTGTGTTAGAGTGAAGTTAGGGAGGCTATGTAACTGTTAGCAGGAGGTCAGATGGATGGTTATCACTTTGCTGCCGTTTTGCCAATTCTGGAGAATAAGTACTTATATTCTGCATTATCCTGTGTGTCATTCTATAAGAAATGAACAAATGAATGGTTAAGCAAATCTTTGCAAACCTGGAATATCTCAGGCTCATACCACATCTAGCAAAGATTTGCTTAAACCATTCTATCTAGAAATGTCCTTGATTTCACCAAATGTACACAGGTTTTATTTACCTTTACAATGAAACTTGCATTTTTTTCCTCTAAATCGTCCTCATTTCTAGTAACCATTCAAAAAAAAAAAAAAAAAAACCACAGAGTTTCAGTTTGAGATGGTGCCATAGGAAGATTAAAATTTACCTCCTTCCATGGACACACTGAATCTACAGCTACATATAAAAAATTTCTTCTGAAGGAAACCCAAAAACTAGTTAAGTCCCACAAATCAGGCAAATGAGAAAAATATCCACATCAAAGTGGGGGAGGGGGGGTCTGATCCAAGATGGCAATGTAGGAAGACCCTGAAATCACCCTCCTCCATAGGCACACCAAATCTTCACCTATTTATAGAGTAGGTCCTTCTGAACAACTGAGGACTGAATGAACAGCTTCTGTACAAAAGACAGAGAACATCAAGAGAGATGGAGGCATGAGAGGAGCCCCCACCCTTGACACTGTACTACCTCTCCCACTTGAGTTCACAAAGAGGCTATGAGCAGATTCTCCTCTTCTAGGGCACAGGAAGAAAAAATACTACAGATTAACAGAGCAACTAAAATATAAAGGAACTAGCCCTAGAACCCAGCCAGAAGGCAGGGGAGCTGCTGGAACTCTCCTTGGGTCCAAGGAGAGGCAAGCATCATGTTTTCAGTTCCCCACCCCCCAAGCTTAACCATGTGGATGGAAACAGGGTTCAGGTGCCCTAGCCAGCCTACTTCCTCAGTGATTTCCAGGCCCCTATCCCACACTGCACCCAACTGTCCCACCAAGGTGGTGTCATCACAGGACTGCTCACACCAGGACACCCCAGTTCAGCCCTCCAGTCATTGCATGAAGGTGACACAAGCAACCTGGAATACCCCAGACTCAGACCACTTCAGATGGCTTGCTAAGGTACCCCTAGCACAGAGTGCTCTGGAAAATCTCATGCTTGCCTCAGTCCTAGCCCCACTGCCAGAGCACCCCAGGATCCCCCAGCCTGTACCATGCCTCAAATCCAGAGCAGGTGCCCTACCAGGGTGCCCTCCATGTGGAGAGCCTCAGGACACCCAGGTTTGCACCCACTTCACCTTCAACCATTCCACCAGGGCAGCACCATCACAGACTACCCTGGGAACCCAGCCCACACCAGCCACACCTCCAGCCAGCCAGTTACCAGGCCCACACAGTCTACACAGGGGATTGTATACAAGACCATTCCTTCGTCTGAAGTAGCTGTCCTACCTAATTCATGGAAACAAATGCAGGAAGTCAAGCAATATGAGGAGACAAGAATAGGCTTCAAATAAAAAAAAAAAAAAGACAAAATCTCAGAAAAAGAACCAAATGAAATGGAGGTAAGCAATATGCCACATAAAGAGTTTAAAGTAGTGATACATGAAGATGCTCACTGGACTGGAGAGAAAAGCTCTCTCAATGAGAACTTCAACAAAGAGATAGCAAATATTAAAAACTAGTCAGAGTTGAAGAATACAATAATTGAAGTGAAAAATACACTGGAGGGAATCAATAGATTAGCAGATGCAGAAGAATGGAAATGGATCAGTGATCTGGAAGGGTAATGGAAAGCACCCAAGCTGAACAGCAAAAGAGAAAAAATAATTTTAAAAAGTGAAGATAGGTTAAGGGATTTCTTGGACATCAAGCAAACATACATTTGATTTATAGGGCGTCCCAGAAGATGAAGAGAGAAAGGTATAGAAAACTTATCTGAAGAAATTGAAATAATAGAGATGAACAAGATGAACCCAAAGCGTTCCACACCATGACACATAATTAAAATGCCAAAGGTTAAAGATAGAGAATTTTAAAAGTAGCAAGAAAGAAGCAAAAAGTTACATAAAAGGGAGACCCCATAACGCCATTAGCTGATTTTTCAGCAGAAACTGAACGTATCATGTTATTCCCTTCTGGCTTGAAAAGTGCTGAAAGGAAAAAACTTACAACCAAAAATATTCTACTGGCATAGTTATCATTCCGAATTGAAGGGGAGAGCACGAGTTTCCCATATTAACAAAAGTTAAAGGAGTTTATCACCACTAAACGAGCTTTAAATCATTAAAGGGACTTCTTTAAGTGGAAAAGAAAAGGCCATAATTAGAAGTATAAAATCTGACAACATATACATAAAATGTGGAGGGGGGAGTAAAAAAGTCCTTTTAGAATGTGTTCAAACTTAAGGGACCATCCACTTGATATAGACTACTGTATACTGAGGATGATATATATGAAGCTCACAGTAATCATAAACAAAAAACCTATAATACATACAAAACAACAGAGAAAGCCAATCATAACACTGAAGAAAGTCATCAATCACAAGGAAAGAAACCAAGAGAAGAAAGGAACAGAGAAAGACTACAAAAACAACCAGAAAACAATTAACACGTATGTTCTTATTAACATTTTATCAATAATTACTTTGTAAATAGTCTAAATGCTCCAATAAAAAAAATAGGGTGAAAGAATAGATTAAAAACAGAAAAGACCCATCTATATGCTACCTACAAGAGACTCACTTCAGATCTACAGCCACCTAAAGACTAAAAGTGAAAGGATGGAAAAAGATACTCCATTCAGATAACAGCAAAGAAACCAGGGTAGCAATGCTTATATCAGACAAAATAGACTTTAAAACAAACACTGTAACAAAAGGTGAAGAACATTACATAATTATAAAGAGACCAATCCAACAAGAGGATGTAACAATTGTAAATATCTATGTACCCAAGACTGGAGCACCTAAATACATAAAGCATCTATTAACAGACATAAAGAGAAGAACTGACAGAAATACAATAATAGTAGGGGACTTTACCACTCCACATACATCAATGGATTGATCATGCAGGCAGAAAATAGGGAGTGTCTTTGAATGACACAATAGACTAAATGATTTAACAGATATATACAAAACCCTGCATCTAAAAACAACAAAGTAACATTCTTTTCAAGTGCACATGGAACATTCTCCAGGATATTATAAGCCACAAGACAAGTTTCAAAAAATCAATGTAGCATCTTTTTCAGTTATAATAGTATGAAAGTAGAAATCAATCACAAGAAAAAAATTGGAGGGGCACTGGGGTGGCTCAGTCAGTAAAGTGTTTGCCTTCAGTTCAGGTCATGATCTCAAGGTCCTGGGATTGAGCACCGCATCAGGCTCCCTGCTCAGCCGGGAGTCTGCTGCTCCCTCTGCCTCTGCCTCCCCACCCCACTCTAGTGCTTGCAGTCTCTCTCTCTCTCAAATAAAATCTAAAAAAAAAAGGAAAAAAACACAAACGTGTAGAAGCTAAACAACATGCTACTAAACAACCAATGAATGGGTCAATGAAGAAATCAAAGAGGAAGTCAAAAAATACACAGAAACAAATCTTTGGGACATAGTGATGGCACTTCTAAGAGAGGAATTTATAGTGATACAGGCCTACCTCAAGAAATAAGAAAAATCTCATCAAAAACTAATGATGTACTATATGTTGGCTAATTTAACATAATAGAAAAAAAGAAATAAGAAAAATCTCAAACAAACCTTACAACTAAGGGAACGGGAAAAAGAACAAACCCCAAGGTTAGTAGAAAGAGGGAAATAATAAAGACCAGAGCAGAAATAAGTGAAATAGGAACTGAAAAAAAATAGAAAATATCAATGAAACCAAGAGCTGGTTCCTTAAAATATGAATAAAATTGATAAGCCTTTACCCTGACTCAAAAGAAAAAAAATGAGGAGTCCCAAATAAAATCAGAAACAAAAGAGAAGTAAAAATCACCACCACAGAAATACAAAAGGTTATATGAGACTACCACAAAAAAATTATATGCCAACAAATTGGACAACCCAGGAGAAATGGATAAATTTCTGGAAACATACTGTCTTCCAAAACTGAATTAGAAAAATCAGAAAATCTGAATAAACCAATTAATAGTAACAAATTGAATTGATGAAAAAACCCCCAACAAACAAAAGTCTAGTACCAGATGGATTCACAGGGGAATCTACCAAACATTTAAAGAAGAGTTAATATCCATTCTCAAGCTAGTCCAAAAAATTGAAGAGGAAAGAAAATTTCCAAATATGTTCTACAAGGCCAGTACCAAAAGCAGACAAAGACACTGCAAAAAAAAAAAAAACAAAAAACAAAAAACAAAACAAACAAACAAAAACTACAGGCCAATATCTCTGATAAGCACAGATGTAAAAATCCTCAACAAAATACCAGCACACTGCATTCAGTAGTACATTGAAAGGGATCATTCACCTCAATCAAGTAGAATTCATTCCAGGATGCATGGGTGGTTTGATATTCACATTTCAAACAATGTGGTACACCACATTAACAAAACCCCAAGGATAAAAATCATATAATCATCTCAATAGATGCAGAAAAGGCCTTTGGCAAAAGTCAACATTCATTCATGATAAAAACTCAACAAAGTGGGTTTAGAGTGAACATACCTCAGTATAATACTGGCCATATATGACAAACCCACAGCTAACATCATACTCAATGGTGAAAACCTGAGAGCTTCTCCTCTGAGATTGGTGGTGGGGGAGACAAGGTTGTCCACTTTTGCCACTCTTATTCATCATAGTACTAGAAGTCCTAGCCACAGCAATAAGAAATAAAGGGCATCCAAACTGGTAAGGAAGAAGTTAAACTGTCACTATTTGCAGATGACATGATACTATACATAGAAAACCCTAAAGACTCCACCAAAAAAACTATTAGAATAAATTCAGTGAAGTTGTAAGATATAAAATATACAGAAACTGATTGTGTTTCTATACACTAATAACAAAGTAGCAGAAAGAGAAATTAGGAAAACAATTTTAGTGTTGAGTTTGAGAAGTTCTTTATATATCTTGGATTTCAGCCCTTTATCTGATATGTCATTTGCAAATATCTTCTCCCATTCTGTGGGCTGCCTCTTAGTTTTACTGACAGTTTCCTTCCTGTGCAGAAGCTTTTTATCTTGATGAAGTCCCAGAAGTTCATTTTTGCTTTTGTTTCACTTGCCTTTGTAGACATGTCTTGAAAGAAGTTACTGTGGCCGATGTCAGAGAGGTTACTGCCTATGTTCTCCAAATAACCCAGTCAAAAAATGGGCGGAAGACATAAACAGACATGTCTCCAAAGAAGACATACAAATGGCTGACACATGAAAAAAATGTTCAACATCACTAGCCATCAGGGAAATACAAATCAAAACCACAATGAGATACCACCTTACACCAGTTAGAATGGCAAAAATTAACAAAACAGGAAACAATCGATGTTGGCGAGGATGTGGAGAAAGGGGAACCCTCTTACACTCTTGGTGGGAATTCAGGCTGGTACAGCCACTCTGGAAAACAGTATGGAGTTTCCTCAAGATGTTAAAAATAGGGCTACCCTACAACCCAGCAATTGCACTACTTGGTATTTACCCCAAAGATACAGATATAGTGAAAAGAAGGGGCACATGCACCCCAATGTTCATAGCAGCAATGTCCACAAGAGCCAAACTGTGGAAGGAGCCAAGATGCCCTTCAACAGATGAATGGATAAAGATGTGGTCCATATATACACTGGAATATTATTTAGCCATCAGAAAGGATGAATATCCACTATTTGCATTGACATGGATGGAACTGGAGAGGATTATGCTAAGTGAAGTAAGTCAAGCAGAGAAAGACAATTATCATATGGTTTCACTCATATGTGGAACATAGGCAATAGCACGGAGGACCATAGGGGAAGGGAGGGAAATCTGAAGGGGGAGAAATCAGAGAAGGAGACGAACCATGAGAGACTATGGACCACAGGAAACAAACTGAGGGTTTCAGAGAGGAAAGGAGTGGGGGGAGGGGGTAACAGCATGATGGGTATTGAGGAGGACACGTGTTGTGATGAGCACTGGGTGTTATACATAACTAATGAATCCTTGAACACTACATCAAAAACTAATGATGTAGTATACAGTGGCTAACTGAACATAATAAAAAAGAAAACAATTTATAACTTCACCAAAAAAAGAATAAATACCTAGAAATAAACTTACCCAAGGAGGTGAAAGTCCTATACTTTAAAAACTATAAAACATTGATGAAAGAAGTTGAAGACGACATGAACAAATGGAAAGACATTCCATGCTGCTGGGTTGGAACAATATTGTTAAAATGTCTACATATCTACAGATTCAATGCAATCCCTACCCAAATATCAATAGCATTTTTCACAGAACCAGAAGAAATGATCCTAAAATTTGTATGCAATCACAAAAGACCCTCAATAGCCAAAGCAATCTTGAGAAAGAACAAAGCTGAAACTATTGCAATCCTTGATTTCAAGATACACTACAAAGCTGTAGTGATCAAAACAGGATGGTACTGGCAACAAAAAATAGATAACACAGATCAATGGAACAGAATAGAGAGCCCAGAAATAAGCCCATGCGTATATAGTCAATTAATCTCAATAAGAAAGGCAAGAATATACAACAGGGGAAAGACAGTCTCTTCAACAAATGTTGCTAGGAAGACTGGACAGCTACATGTAAAAGAATGAAACTGGACCACTTTTTTAGACCATACACAAAAATAAACTCAAAATGGATTATGAAGCTCAATGTAAGGAGGCACCTGGGTGGTTCAGTTGGTTGAGCATCTGACTCTTGATTTTGGCTCAGGTCATGATCTCAGGGTAATGGGATTAGCCCCAGATTGAGCTCCATGCTCAGAAGGGAGTCTGCTTGAGATTATCTCCCTCTCCCTCTGCCCCGCCCCCTGCTCATTCGTGTTCTCTCCCCCCCCAGCTCTAAAAAATAAATATTTTTTTAAAAAGGAGCCTGTGTGAGACCTGAAACCATAAAACTTCTACAAGAAAACATAGTAATCTCTTGAACATGGGCCTTAGCAACATTTTTCTAGATATGTCTCCTAAGGCAAGGGCAACAAAAGCAAAAATAAACTATTGGGACTACACCAAAAAATAAAAGCTTTTGCACAGCAAATGAAACTATCAACAAAATGAAAAGGCAATGTACTGAAGGAGAGAAGATATTTGCAAATGATATATCTGATAAGGAATTAATATCCAAAATACATAAAGAACTTACACAACTCAACACCAAAAAACCAAATACTCTAATTTAAAAATGGGCAGAGGATCTGAATAGACATTTCTCCAAAGAAAACATAAAGATGGCCAATAGACACATGAAAAGATGCTCAGCATCACTCATCATCAGGAAAATGTAAATCAAAACTACAAGGAGATGTTAATACCTATCAAAATGACTAGTTTCAAAAAGATAAGTAAGTGTTGGCAAGAATGTAGAGACAAATGAACCCCCTGTGTACTGTTGTTGGGAACGTACATTGGTACAGACACTGTGGAATACAGTATGGGAGTGCCTCAAAATTTTTAAAAACAAATACCATATGATCCAGTAATTCCATACTAGGCATTTAGCCAAAGAAAACAAAAACACAAATTCAAAAAGATAATACTCCTATGTTTAGTGTAGCATTAGCCAAGATATGGAAGCCACCCAAGTGTCCATTGAGAGATGAATGGATAAAGGTGTGTGTACACACATACATACACACAATGGAATATTAGCCATAAGAAAGGATAAGATATTTTCATTTGCAACAACATGGATAGATCTAGAGGGTATTATGCTAAGTGAAATGAAAGGAAGAAAAACCAGAAACAGACACATTAATATAGAGAACAAATTGATGGTTGCCAGAGGGAAAGGGAGTGGGAGATACAGGCTTCCTGTTATGGAATGAGTAAGTCACGTGGATGAAAGGTACAGCATAGGGAATAAAGTCAGTGTGGTTGTAATAGTGTTGTATGGTGGCAGATGGTAGCACCATTTGTGGTGAGCATAGCATAACATTTAGACTTGTTGAATCACTATGTTGTACACCTGTAACATTGTGTGTCAACTTCAATTAAAAAAAAAATCGGTAGGAGAGGCTGAGACACAGTCTCACAATGAATCTCAGCCCTGGCAAAGTAACCCACCAGCAAGAGGGATCTCACAACTTGGATCTCTCCCTGGGGAGTAAAGGGTTTGAACTCCTCTTGTAGTACTGCAACTGTTTAAGGCCTGTACCTGAAAGATAAGTCCCCAAAACATCTAGCTTTGAAAACCCATGGGGCTCATATCCAAGAGCCCCACAAGGCTATCAAGACCTGAGAAATAGTTCTTAAAGGGCTATCCAGAATTACCCACCCTCAGGGCCCAGCACAGAGACAGCGAACTAAAAAGCGCCAAGTTTTTTTTTTTTTTTTTTGGAGGGGGGGGGCCTGTTTGCCTATCTTAAAACTTCACCTGAGGGGCAGGCATCTAATTTCACACACATCCAGGGACCTACTGAAATACTTTACAAAACAGATGCAGGTGGGTGCTATTTTTGTGCTCTTCCCTCTGCCTCATTCCAGGTCACCAGTATCTACCAGAAAGGTTTGTGCATCTGTCTTGTGCCTTATTTTTGCAGCTGCCATCCAAGGGGAGGCTGCTTGGCTCTGGTGGCCAGCAGGCCTTAACTTTTGCAGGCTCCACAGGACTATCACAAATTGAAAAAGAGTTCTTAACCAGCTATACCACAGGGCCCAGCAAAGAGGCAGCAGACTGAAATATCCACTCTCTCTATAAAAGCAGCTTATTAATGTATCTTTATAGCTGTGGCCTATGGGGCATGCTTTTAGTTGAACACTTGTGTAGGGGCTGACTATAATCCTCTCCAGAGACTGGGAAGGCTGGTGGGCACCATCCTCATGCTCTCCATCTTCACACTTTTCCTTTTCCTAGCCCCAGATTGCAAGAAAGGAGCTGCTTATATACTTTTTTCGTGTCCCACCTTTTGTGACTGCCACCGGAGAAAACATTCCTTGATAGTGTGGCCCAGGTGTCCAGCAGGGCCTGTGTTCACAGATTCAATGGGATCATAGCAAACAAAGAAATGGTTTTAATTGGCTATCATGCCAGGGCTCAGTGCAGAGGGAGCAGACAACACCTGTCTCCCAGTCTTCCCCTGAAAGAGGTGTATTGGCATATTTTAAACTCTGCTGCCTAAGGTTCTTGCTTTCAGTCAGCCTGAATCTAGGTGCTGACTGAGATCCTCCCTTTGGGACACTCACAGGTGTGGAGCCACTTGGAATAAAATAGACTGTTTGGACAAACACAAAGTTCTGAGATACAATGAAGAGCTAGAGCAAGATTGAATAATAGTTTCATCTCCCACATAATCCCACTCCTTCAGGCTGGGAGATGTGGCTGTTTTCTCTAGCGCATAGCAACCAACACAGAGAATGAAAGAAAACGCAGAAACAAAGGAACATGTTCCAAATGAAAGAACAAGATAAAATCTCAGAAAAAGACCTTAATGAAACAGAGGTAAGTGATTTACCTGATAAAGATGCTCACGAAACTCAGGAGAAAGTGGATGAACAAAGTGAGAGCTTCAACAAAAAAAAATATAAGTACCACATAAAAAGTCATAGAGGTGAAGAAACAGTAATTGAGCTGAAAAATGCACTGGAGGGGTTCAACAACAGACTGGATGAAGCAAAAGAAAGGATCAGTAAACTCCAAGCCACGGCATCAGAACTCCTCCAATTAGACCAGCAAAAAGAAAAAAGAACAAGAGTGAATATAGCTTCAGGAACTTATGGGACAACACCAAGCAGACTAACGTTCACATTATAAGGGTCCCCAGAAGGAGAAGAGAGAGAGAAAGGAGAAAACTTATTTGACAAAATAATGGATGAAAATACTCCTAACCTGGGGAAGGAAACAGATAGGCAGATCCAAGAAGTCCCAAGAGTTTCAAAAGGATGACACACCACGATCAAGTGTGATTTATTCCAGGATGGAAGGATGATTCAACATCTGCATATTAGTGTTACACATCACATTATCAAAGGAAGGATAAAAATTGTATGATCATCTAAATAGATGCAGAAAAAGCATTTGACAAAATTCAACATTTACAGTTAAAACTCTGGATAGTTTGGGTATAGAAGAAACATGCCTCAACATAATAAAGGGCATATATAACATATCCACAGCTAACATCATACCCAATTGTGAAAAAGCAGAAAACTTTTACTCTAAGACCAGAAACAAGACAAAGATTCCCACCCTTACCATTTTTATTCAACATAATACTGCAAGTTTTAGAGCAATTAGACAAGAAAAAGAAATAAAAGGTACCCAAATTGGAAAGGAAGAAGTAAAATTGTCACTATTGACAGATGACATGATACTATATATAGAAAACGCTTAAGCCTATACTAAAACAAACAACAAACTGTCAAAATAAATGAATTCAGTAGTGTTGCAGGATGTAATATCAATATATAAAAATTTGTTGCATTTCTATACACTAATAACCATAAGAGAAATTAAGAAAACAATCCCATTTATAATTTTCTCAAAAGAATAAAATACCTAAGAATGAATTTAACCAAGGTGAAAGGCCTGTACATTGAAAACTATAAGACACTGATGAAGGAAACTCAAGAAGATACAAATAATGGAAAGGTATTCCATATTGATGGATTGGAAGGATCAATCCATACAGTCTAAAACAATCTACATATTCAATGCAGTCCTTATCAATCTCAATGGATTTTTTATAGACCTAGAACAAATAATCCTAAAATTGGTATGCAACCACAAAAGATTCTGAATAGCCAAAGCAATCTTAATTAAGAAAGAACAACAAAGCTGGAGGCATCATACTTCCTGATTTCAAACTACATTACAAAGCTCTAGCCATAAAAATGATGTTGGCATAAAAACAGATACATAGACCCATGAACAGACTAGAGAGCCCATAAATAAACTCACATATATATGGTTGGTTAATTTACAACAGTGGAGCCAAGAATATACGATGTGGAAAGGACAGTTTCTTCAGTAAATAGTATTGGGAAAACTGGATAGCCACATACAAAAGAATAAAACTGGACCACTGTTTTATACCATACACAAAAACGAACTCAAAGTGGACTAAACACTTGAACATAAGAACTGAAATGATGAAATCCCTAGAAGAAAACAGGTAAGCTGCATGACATCGGTCTTGGTGATGATTTTTTTCAATTTGACAGCAAAAGGAAAAGCAACAAAAGCAAAAATAAACAGTGGGTCTGCATCAAACTAGAACACTTCTGCACAGCAAAAGAAATCATCAACAAAATGAAAAGGCAACCTACTGAGTGGGAGAAAATATTTGCAAATATTTATCTGATAAGGGGCTAATATCCAAATATATAAAGAATTCACATAACTCAGTAACAAATAAAAAACCTGATTAAAAGGGCAGAGAATCTGGAGAGATTTTTCTGTAGAAGACATTCAGATGGCCAGCAGGTACATAAAAGGGTGCCCAACATCACTAATCATCAGGGAAATGCAAGTCTAAACCACAAACGTTATACCACCTCACACACATCAGAGCGGCTAGTATCAAACAGACAAGAAATACCATGTTGTCAAGGATGTGGAGTAAAGGCTGGTAGTGGGTATGGAAATTGTTGTAGCCACTGTGGAAAACACTATGAAGGTGCCTCAAAAACGAAAAATAGAATTCCCATATGATCCAGCAAGTCCACTTCTGAGTATTCATCCAATGAAAATGAAAACACTAACCCAAAAAGATACATGCACCCCCCATGTATATTGCAGCATTATTTACCATAGCCAAGATATGGAAGCCACCTGTGTGCCCATCAGTGGATGAATGTATAAAGAAAAATATATTTTTTCAGCCATAAAAAAGGAAATACCACCATTTGCAACAACATAGATAGACTTCAAAGGCAGTATGCTAAGCAAAACAAGTCAGAGAAAGGTACCATATGATCTTACTTAGATGTGGAATTAAAACAAACTCACAGATACAGAGATTGGTGGTTGCCAGAATTGAGGGATGGGGAGTGAAGCTGTTCAAAAGGTGTACTTTCAATTATAAAATAAATAAGCCCTGGGGCTGTGACATAGCTTAATGACTGGTTAGCAATACCAGGTTGTATATTGAAAGCTGCTAAGAGAGCAGATTAAGAGTTTGCATTACAAGAAAAAAAAAATTTTAGCTTAAAACCAGGAATGACTGGCAGAGGATGAACACTTGGTGGTTTTACAGAGATTTTCACCACTGAGCTTGTTTAATGGAAACCTACCTGTGCTCTCTTATTTTGACTCCATCATGAAAGGCAGGAGTTCAGATAAACCCTAAATTATGCTGCTTTGAAGAGAGGGGGCACCCGGGGTTGGTCACCAGAGTGGGGGCCAGGTGTACTGTGGAAGTGCCAGCTGGGCAGGTGGGGTTCCAGCTGGACCATCACTGGCTTGTGGTAATGGCAGGGTCTAGGGGCAGAGAGTTGCAGGAGGGTGGCCACGAGCCTCCACCCCCCAGCTCCGACATTGAGTGCATGGGGGATGTGTGGTGATTAACTAGGTTTATTATGGTGATCATTTCACAATATATAATATTAGTACAACATAATTATTCTATTTTTTTATATATCAACTATATTTCAATCAATTATTTTAACATTATTTAAAATAATTTTTAGGGGTGCCTGGGTAGCTCAGTTAACCGTCTGCCTTTGGCTCAGGTCATGATCTCAGCATCCTGGGATTGAGCCCTGAGTTGGGCTCCCTGCTCAGCAGGGAGCTTGCTTCTCCCTTTTCCTGTACCCCCCCACCATGCTCTCTAATAAAATCTTTAAAAATAATTTTTGGTCTCCTGGTGGGAAAAGATGGTGGAGGAGTAGGGGACCTATTCCAACCACTCCCCAGAACTGAGCTGGATATCTACCAGACCACTCTGAACACCCTCGAAATCAGCCTGAGATGTAAGAAGATAGATCTGGATCTCTACAAACAGAATATTGCAGGCAGTTGGTTTCGAGGCACAAAGCAGGGAGCCGTGATTCTGCGGGCAGATATCTGAGGATAAATGGAAGTGGGAGGGAGCCTGGCCATGGGAATCCTACACTGCCAGTGAGCGATAGCCTCCCGCACTGGGGACGGGACAGAGTCGAAGACTGGTAGCGATGGGGAAAGGACTTTAGGGCAGCCCTCTAGATGGAAACTGGGGCGGTGGGGCCACGCCTGTGAACTGGGGGCGGCTGGCGGTTTTAGAAGCACAAAGGGTAGAGATATGCCCCAGCCTAGAGGCAAGGACTGGGAGCGCTAAGGATGAGTGAACAACCCAGGCCACTACAGTTTATAGCAGCACAGACAGAAATGGAGATAGTGTGGCCTGGAGAGCTCACTGAAGAACGGACTGCAATCTCTCTGCTCTGAGGCAGAGGGTTGGAAATGGTCTCTTCTGCTCTGACTCTTGGAAGAGACAAGGAAATCTGCCAGAGAACAAAAGCCCCCCAAAACCGGTTTTCACTGAGCCCATCCCCCACCACAGGGGGCAGGGCAACTCTGCTCAAACAGGGTTGCCTGAGTAACAGCACGGCAGGCCCCTCCCCCAGAAGACAGGCTGGGAAAACAAGAGGCCAGCAACCCTAAGGTCCCTAGAAAACAGGTGCATCTTGCTTGGGTTGTGGTCAATAATTTGGACTCTTTACATTCCCTCAACCACCCCTCAACCGAATGACTAGGAGGAGGAACCCCCAAAATAGGAAAAGACTCAGAGACTATGACTTATGCCATAGATTTACAAATGGATTCAGATATAACCAAGATATCGGAGATGGAATTCAGGCCAGCAATTGTGAAGACAATGGCTAGAATGGAGAAATCGATTAATGGCAATATAGAGTCTCTAAGGGCAGAAATGAAAGCTGAATGGGCAGACCTTAAAAATGCTGTCAATGAGATACAATCTAATCTAGATAATCTAAAAGCTAGGGTAAGCGAGGAAGAATGAATTAGTGACCCTAGAAGACCAATTAATAGTTAAAAAGGGAAAAGAGGAGGCCAGGGAAAAACAACTCAGAAGCCATGAAAATAGAATCAGAGAAATAAGTGACACCATGGAACATTCCAATGTCAGAATTATTGGAATCCCTAAGGGGATGGAGAGAGAGAGAGGACTAGAAGATATATTTGAGCAAATCGTAGCTGAGAGCTTTTCTAATCTGGGAAATGAAACAAACTTTCGTGTCCTAGAGGCAGAGAGGACCCCTCCCAAGATCAAGGAAAACAGGCCAACACCCCGGGATGTAATAGTAAAACTCGCAAATCTTAGAACCAAGGAAACCATCTTAAGGGCAGTTAGGGGGGAAGAGATTCCTTATGTACAGAGGGAGGAACATCAGAATAACGTCAGACCTATCCACGGAGACCCAGCAAGCCAGAAAGGCCTGGCAAGACGTACTCAGGGTACTAAATGAGAAGAACATGCAGCCAAGAAGACTTTATACAGCAAGGCTGTCATTTAGAATGGCTGGAGAGATGCAGAGCTTCCAAGACTGGCAGAAACTGAAAGAATATGTGACCACTAAGCCGGCCCTGCAAGATATATTAAGGGGGGTTCTTTAAAAGGAGAAAGATCCCAAGAGTGATATAGGAAAGAAATTTACAGGGACAATCTATAAAAACAAGGTCTTCACAGGCAACATGATGACAGTTAACTCATATCCTTCAATAATCACTCTCAACCTGAATGGCCTAAATGCTCCCATAAAACGGCACAGGGTTGCAGATTGGATAAAAAAGACAGGACCCATCCATATGCCGTCTACAAGAGACTCATTTTGAACCTAAAGATACATCCAGACTGAAAGTGAAGGGATGGAGATCCATCTTCCATGCCAACGGACCTCAAAAGAAAGCTGGGGTAGCAATTCTTATATCAGACAAATTAGATTTTAAACTAAAGTCTGTAATTAGAGACACAGAAGGACACTATATCATTCTTAAAGGGTCTATCCAACAAGATCTAACAATTGTAAATATCTACGCCCCCAACATGGGAGCAGCCATCTACAGAAGCCAACTGTTAACCAAAATATAGAGTCATATTGATAACAATACGTTAATTGTAGGAGACCTCGATACTCCACTTTCAGCAATAGACAGATGATCTAAGTAGAAAATCAACAAAGAAACAAGAGCTTTGAATGACACACTGGACCATATGGACCTCATAGATATTTACAGAACATTCCACCCTAAAACAACAGAATACTCATTCTTCTCAAGAGCACATGGAACTTTCTCCAAAATAGACCACATACTGGGTCACAAATCAGGTCTCAACCGATACCAAAAGATTGAGATTATTCCCTGCATATTCTCAGACCATAATGCTATAAAATTGGAACTCACTCATAAGAAAAAAATTTGGCAGAAAATCAAACACTTGGAAGCTAAAGTCCACTCTGCGCAAGAATGTTTGGGTCAACCAGGAAATCAAAGAAGAACTTAAACAATTCATGGAAATCAATGAGAACGAAAACACATTGGTCCAAAACCTATGGGATGCTGCAAGGGCGGTCCTAAGGGGGAAATGCATAGCCATCCAAGCCTCAATCAAAAAAATAGAAAAATCCTGAATTTACCAACTAACTCTACACCTTAAAGACTAGAGAAAAAGCAACAAACGATGCCTAAGCCATGCATTAGAAGAGAAATAATTAAGATTAGAGGAGAGATCAATGAATTAGAAACCAGAAACACAGTAGATCAGATCAACAAAACTAGAAGCTGGTTCTTTGAAAGAATTAATAAGATTGATAAACCACTGGCCAGACTTATCCAAAAGAAAAGAGAAAGAACCCAAATTAATAAAATTATGAATGAAAGGGGAGAGATCATGAAAACACCAAGGAAATAGAAACAATTACTATCAACAACTATATGCCAATAAATTGATCAATCTGGATGAAATGGATGCCTTCTTGGAAACCTACAAACTCCCAAGACTGAAACAGGAAGAAATTGACAACCTGAATAGGCCAATAACCAGGAACGAGATTGAAGCAGTGATCAAAAACCTCCCAAAAAACAAGAGTCCAGGACCTGATGGACTCCCTGGGGAATTCTACCAAACATTCAAAGAAGAAATAATACCTATTTTCCTGAAGCTGTTTCAAAAAATAGAAACAGAAGGAAAGCTTCCAGACTCATTCTATGAGGCCAGCATTACCCTAATCCCCAAACCAGGCAAAGACTCCATCAAAAAGGAGAATTTCAGACTGATAAACCTGTTGAATATGAATTCCAAAATCCTCAACAAAATTCTAGCTAATAGGATCCAACAATACATCAGAAGGATTATCCACCACGACCAAGTGGGATTTATCCCCAGGATGCAAGGGTGGTTCAACATTCGCAAATGAATCAGTGTGATAGAACACATTAATAAGAGGAGAGAGAAGAACCATATGGTCCTCTCAATTGATGCAGAAAAAGCATTTGGCAAAATACAACATCCTTTCCTGATTAAAACTCTTCAGAGTATAGGGATAGAAGGAACATTCCTCAAGTTCATAAAATCCATCTATGAAAAACCCACAGTGAATATCATCCTCAATGGGGAAAAGCTGAGAGCCTTTCCCTTAAGATCAGGAATACGTCAAGGATGCCCACTCTCGCCACTATTGTTCAACATAGTACTAGAAGTCCTAGCAACAGCAATCAGACAACAAAAAGAAATAAAAGGTATTCAAATTGGCAAAGAAGTCAAACTCTCTCTTTTCGCAGAGGACATGATACTTTAAGAGGAGAACCCAAAAGACTCCACCCCCAAATTACGAGAACTCATACAGCAATTCATTAATGTGGCAGGATACAACATCAATGCTCAGAAATCAGTTGCTTTCTTATACACTAACAATGCAACTGTAGAAAGAGAAATGAGAGAAATGATTCCATTTACAAGAGCACCAAAAACCATAAGATACCTCGGAATAAACCTAACCAAAGAGGTAAAGGATCTATACTCTAGGAACTACAGAACACTCATGAAAGAAATTGAAGAAGACACAAAAAGATGGAAAAACATTCCGTGCTCACAGATCAGAAGAATAAACATTGTTAAAATGTCTTTGCTACCCAGAGCAATCTATACCTTCAATGCCATCCCGATCAAAATTCCAATGACATTTTTCAAAGTGCTGGAATAAACAATCCTAAAATTTGTATGGAATCAGAACAGACCCCGAATCTCCAAGGAAATGTTGAAAAAAACAAAGCTGGGGACATCACGTTGCCCGATTTCAAGCTATATTACAAAGCTGTGATCACCAAGACAGCCTGGTACTGGCACAAAAACAGACATATAGACCAATGGAACAGAATAGAGAGCCCAGATATGGACCCTCAACTCTATGGTCAAATAATCTTCGACAAAGCAGGAAAAAATATGCAATGGAAAAAAGACAGTCTTTCAATAAATGATGCTGGGAAAATTGGACAGCCACATGCAGAAGAATGAAACTCGACCATTCTCTAACACCATACACAAAGATAAACTCAAAAAGGATGAAAGACCTCAATGTGAGACAGGAATCCATCAAAATCCTAGAGGAGAACATAGGCAGTAACCTCTTTGACATCGGCCACAGCAACTTCTTTCAAGATACATCTCCAAAGGCTAGTGAAACAAAAGCAAAAATGAACTTTTGGGACTTCATCAAGATAAAAAGCTTCTGCACAGCAAAGGAAACAGTCAACAAAACAAAGAGGCAACCCACAGAATGGGAGAAGATATTTGCAAATGATGCTAGAGATAAAGGGCTGGTATCCAAGATCTATAAAGAACTTCTCAAACTCAACACCCAAAAAACAAATAAGTCAAAAAATGGGAAGACATGGGGCGCCTGAGTGGCTCAGTTGGTTGAACGACTGCCTTCGGCTCAGGTCATGATCCTGGAGTCCCGGGATCGAGTCCCACATCGGGCTCCCTGCTCAGCAGGAAGTCTGCTTCTCCCTCTGACCCTCTTCCCTCTCGTGCTCTCTGTCTCATTCTCTCTCTCTCAAATAAATAAATAAATAAAATCTTTAAAAAAAATTTCTAAAAAAAAAAAAAAATGGGAAGACATGAACAGACACTTCTCCAAAGAAGACATACAAATGGCTAACAGACACATGAAAGAATGTTCATCATCATTAGCCATCAGGGAAATTCAAATCAAAACAACACTGAGATA
Organism: Zalophus californianus; assembly: GCF_009762305.2. Classification (NCBI taxonomy): domain Eukaryota; kingdom Metazoa; phylum Chordata; class Mammalia; order Carnivora; family Otariidae; genus Zalophus; species Zalophus californianus. Next base: position 60,927,977 of record NC_045597.1, read on the forward strand.
CCACCTTACACCAGTTAGAATGGCAAAATTGACAAGGCAAGAAACAACAAATGTTGGAGAGGTTGTAGAGAAAGGGGAACCCTCTTACACTGTTGGTGGGAATGCAAGTTGGTACAGCCACTTTGGAAAACAGTGTGGGGGTACCTCAAAAAATTAAAAATAGAGCTACCCGATGACCCAGCAATTGAACTACTGGGTATTTACCCCAAAGACACAGATGTAGTGAAAAGAAGGGCTTTATGCACCCCAATGTTCATAGATAGCAGCAATGTCCACAATAGCCAAACTGTGGAAAGAGCCAAGATGCCCTTCAACAGATGAATGGATAAAGAAGATGTGGTCCATATATACAATGGAATAATACTCAGCCATCAGAAAGGATGAATACCCAGCTTTTACATCAACATGGATGGGACTGGAGGAGATTATGCTAAGTGAAATAAGTCAAGCAGAGAAAGTCAATTATCATATGGTTTCACTTATTTTTGGAACATAAGGAATACCATGGAGGACATTAGGAGAAGGAAGGGAAAAATAAAGGAGGGGAAATCGGAGGGAGAGATGAACCATGAGAGACTATGGACTCTGAGAAACAAACTGAGGGTTCTAGAGGGGAGGGGGAGAGGGGGATGGGTTAGCCTGGTGATGGGTATTGAGGGCACGTACTGCATGGAGCACTGGGTGTAATATGAAAACAATGAATCGTGGATCACTATGTCAAAACTAATGATGTATGGTGACTAACATAAAATAAAATTTTAAAGAATAGTTTTTAAACAATTTTAAATTTTAAAAATAATTTCAAAGACAACATAGGTTATGTGAAACTTTCCCAGAGTATAGTGAAAGGAGAAGCAAGATGTGTTTTTCTTTAGAACAAAAATCTGATTTCTCATGTGAACTCATTGCCCAATTTCCTTGAGTTGCCCCTAATTTTTTTATTAGTCCCTGGATTAAAAGTTCTATTGCTGTCTCATTACACAGTAGACAGTGCCACACTGGTGGTGTTTGTGCCAAGGACACAACAGGAAATGACCCTTCTCAGAAAGAGGGGATGTGAGAATGAGAGAGAATTCCAGTATGACATTGCCCAGGCTTACTGGGTCAGGGCAGAGTCTCCTTCACTGGGGATTCTACCCATGTGCCAGGAAATGAGCCTACTGACACAAAGATCATTGAACAAGATGCTCCAGCTCAGACTTTACTTCCCTAACTGCAAACTTCCTGTGCTCAAAGTTGCAGGAGAAGCTTCTGGGGATGATCACCACATTTCACTGTTTTGGTGATTTCAGAGCCATAACCAGATCTTCCTGGCTAGTTGCCTTAAGCATATTCATTTATCTAATGCTGTTCTGTTCCATAAATAGCAAAGGGGGGAGCCACTGGCTTCCAGTGAGTCAGCAAGCCTGCACTGCTCCAAAGAGAAAGGAAAGTAACCCCAAAGTACATGGCCTGCTGTCACAGAAGGAGAAAGGCTTCCATGGAAGGAGGGCCCACAGGGTGATGTTTTACTCTGGTAAAAGGTCACCTGGGTAAGAGTTTCCTGAAACATCTACAATGATTCATTCTCAGCCTGCGATGTTCCTGGTCAAGTTAGACAAGCAGACAAGAGAGGCCCGAAACAGAGCCACCGCCAGCAGAAGGGTTCAGAAAGAAGCTCCATCCATTGTCTATGCGAGTTGTTGAAGCTGACTTCTCTGTGTAGAGCTGGAGAATACTACCAGATCTGCTGCAAACACATCCCCCATGCACTCAACGTGGGAGCTGGTGGGGGGTGGTGGTGGTGGTGGAGGCTTGTGGCCACCCTCCTGCAACTCCCTGCCCCCAGACCCTGCCATTACCAGCAGCCAGCGCTGGTCCAGCTGGAACCCCACCTTCCCACTGGCACTTCCACGGTGCACCTGGCCCCCCTCTGGTGACCAACCCCGGGTGCCCCCTCTCTTCAAAGCATTATAGTTTAGGGTTTATCTGAACTCCTGCCTTCATGATGGAGTCAAAATAAGAGAGCACAGGTAGGTTTCCGTTAAACAAGCACAGTGGTGAAAATCTCTGCAAAACGACCAAGTGTTCATCCTCTGCCAGTCATTCCTGGTGTTAAGTCAAATTTAACACCACTCTGCTGAGAGTGGGAAGCTTTAGATGACCCCTAGCGGTTTCTTTCATGACAACCTTGGCCTTTTGCTTCTCATGAAGCAATACTCACAGAGGCTTCCTTTTTCAGACAAATTCAGAATGCAAAAATGCTCACCAAGAGCATGCTCCTCAAATAAGGCTCCAAAGATGGAACTTATAGGTTGATGTGCACTTATCAAATAAGAAAATATATTGGGGCACCGAGGGGAATTGGCCCTTAGGGAAAATCCTAGATAGATATCTTCATTAATAAACATTGTGTCTCCCCTCCCAAAGCATCCTCCATACCTTCCTTCTCTCAAGAGCTTCATGACTTATTTTTTCTTGATTAGCCAAACTCAAATGATTGAGACAATTAGCTTGTCTTTCCAACAGCCACCTCGCTGTGACACCTCTTGGGCACAGCTGTGCCTTCTGAGGCTGCTCCTCACCCCAAAGGTAGAACTCTTCATGCTTATGCTCCTATTATGGGTCAGGCACTGGACACAGCAGGTGATGAGCAGGATCTCCCTCCTGGAGCAGTGAGCCTTGCAGGGAAAATAAATCCCTTACCAGAGCAGTACAGTATAGAGTCAGAAGGGCTGGGCTGGGCGTCTAGGGGATGCTGGAGCACAGAGCAGCAAGCTCTGATGAGTGGATCATATGCCAGCAGGAACCAGGTTGGCCCAGAGTCTTCCTTGCCATCTTTAGCTAGGTCCCTCATAAAAGCTGGGGCTGCTCTAAGCAGAAGTCTCATGGTGAGAATGGCCTTGTGGGGTGTTCTTTTTAGGAGAACCATACCATATCCACTTACAACCTGTACCAAAAGTATTTTGCGTCATGTCCTTCAAGCATCGGACCATCAGAAATCTCCTTAATTGCTGCTTTTCACCTTTATCTCCTTTAAGCCACCCTTGGCAGAACAACTTGGGAATTTCAATATGCTGTACAGAGTCCTGAAAGGGCAAGACTAGAATCAGCAGGTCATGGGGACACACACCACAGAATGTAGAGACTGAGAATTAAGGAGAGGATCAGGAAGGTTGGACAGATAATCCATACAAAATCCTGAATATCTGAATTGATGTCTGAGAAGAAACTCACACAAGCAACTGAGAATGTAGCTTGTCACGAAGCTTACAAAGTGAAACACTACAACAGTATCTTCTAAAATGCTTTCTACCACCAGTCTTCCTCCCTGTCCAATCCTTTCTCCTTTACCCCGCTGCCACAGACTTGGCCATGTCACCGTCGTGTTTTCAAGTCTTCAGGTTTTGAAGCGCAGGGGCCTTATATGGACACGTGATTTGGGGCCTGCCCTGACGAGACTCTCTCACCTCTCAGGTCTCACCTCCTGCTTTGGTTCATGCCTCCAGCCTCTGATCAGGCTGCTTCTGTGCCTAAGTGTACTGCCATGCCACACCTGTTGCCCTCCAGTTGGTAAACACCTCTTGCACCTCCAAGATTTTGTCTTGGAGTATGACTGCCCAAGGCAGGCTTTTTCTACCCTCTCCCCATGCTGCCTCACCTCTCTGCAAAATCAACCTCTCCCTCCTTTTGCCCTAACATGGCCCATATATTGCCACTCACTTTCTCATCACAGCTCACTTCATTACACTTGAACACTGTATTGTTCATTGTTAGGGGCTAAGATTATGTCTTATTCAAAATTATCTGTGCCTGGCCCTCCAGACCTTTCTTACATCAAAGAGCACTTAAAAAATGATTAGAGTATTTTTGTGGTACAAGAGGCTGCTGGTAAAAGAGATCACTATCTTTAATAACCCATTCAAAACTTAAACACACCCGTGGAGAAGTTCTGCCAAAAAGACCCTCAGTTAGTGTTGGTTGAAAGAATGAATCAATCAGACTGTTTATAAGATTAGGAGAGATCTGCAATTAGGTAAAAACCTTAGAAATCAATGAAAGGGATGTTCATACATAAAAAACAGAATTAAGACTCCAACATAAGGGTGAGCATGTAGATTTCTTACCTAGTCAAGGTCTCCTTGGCCAGAACAGCACTAGACTCCATTCCCAACGTGAACTTTGTCACTGCTTTTCTTCATGCACCTCAACTCTAATCAAGTCAACTGCTCACTACCCCCCCAACACCCCCCGCATGTTCTTTGCCTACCTGCCAACAGTCAGCCTCTGTTTGGGTTGGCCTCTCTCCAGCACAGACTCCTCTCCACCCATGTCATCCAGTGGGAGGACAGTTGCCCATCTCAAAGGTCGCCTGTAGGGTGACCTCCACTGGAGACTCCTCTGCTCCCACTGGGCAGGCATGCGTGCTCTCTCCTTCACAGCCCTGTTGTTGTGCCTGTCATCGGGCTCTTGTCCGATCAATTTCTTTTTATCCCGTATCCTTTCAATGAAATGTAAGCTTCATGTGGTCAAAGACTGAGTCTCATTGTAGTTTCACCTCCTTCACCTGTAATAGATACACAATAAACGTATCTTACATTCATCTAGATCTCCCAAGTGGCTGTGGGAAAACCGGGCTCCCATTTAATAGGGAAGCAAGAGTGTCTGTTGTGTAGGGAAGGGCCTGCTGGGTGCCAGGAAAGATCCCTGATAGTAAACCACACTCAGAACCCTTATTTCAAGGATTCATAAATTAGATGATCTTATACTAAATAGAGCCAGACCCAAGGTCCCCAAATCCATTATTTAATGGAAACTTTGCATAGTAAGGTTGGCCTGTAGGCCTGGGCACTGAGCTAGACCAGAGGGAGACTCAGAGCAGCCCCAGGTGGGACTGCACATCGTATAGGGGTCCCCATTTTAACAGAAGCAGGTTCCTGGTACACTGCAGGGGTGGGGGAGAAGAGCGGAACAGGGTGAGGTGTTAGAGGGAGAGACTGCTTATCCGAGCCCTATGGGGCATGCGTGGGGTCCAGCAGTAGGCAGCAGCGCCCCCTTCCTGTCCAGTCCCTGAAGGGCAGCGTGTATGGAGGAGTCTGGTTCCAGATAACAAGTAAGTAAATGCTCATTTCCTGATAGCCCCTCACTCACTACCTCCCTGAGCCATGGGCCACCACACCCCTAGGATATATCCTGGCAATCACACACATACTGGAATCAAGTCCCATGTTGACCTGATCTGAGGCTGTGATACCCCACCCTGATCACCGCCATCTTCCCATCAGTTACATTCAAACAGTGGTGCTTTGGTTGGAGAGAAACACACCCTTCAAGTGTTCTTTGTGTGTTTACTGGTAATCTTTATCTCCCTTGTCATGCTCAGCCAGGCCCTCAATCTTGTGGCGAATCCATGGAGCAAGCACCCCTCCCTGTGTCCTTGAAATAGTAGTAGTCCCTATGGCAACCAGGGGCTGCATCTCCTTCTAGGTTCAGAGAGGTCTCTTCAGGCTGAGAAGTTTGATCTACACTCCCCCCAAGCTCTGCTACCTCTGTCTTTGCTTTCGAGTTTGGAGAATGAGATGTCTGGTAATGTTTTATGGCCACAACCCTGCTGGAAGTTTCGAGTTATTGGTCAATGTGTTTCTGGATGTACTTAACATCCTCCTCCCCAGATGACCCCAGGCCTACACTAACGTGATGTGCCCTCCTCCCTACAGGCGCAAAGAGTGCACAAGAGGTTCCCGAAGGCCGGCAGAAGCCACCACTCGTCAGAGCAGAAACCTCCTCCCATGCCTTCCCCGAGCACCACCGCACCAAGCTGGATGCTTGGCAGCAGCCAGCAGCCCCTACTGGACAGCTCACATCTGGGGCCCGGCCAGACAGGCCGGCCAACTGGGCACCAGCAGGAATCTGCCAGACGAGCCAGCAGCCCTCCCAGCTTCCCCTGGTCCTTCCAGAGAAGCAAGTCCTTGTTTTGTTTGCCCACAGGAGACCCCTCCCCGGGATCCTCAGCTCTACCACAGTGGTTTTCAAGCACAGATGCCCCAGGGCACAGGGCATCGGAGGGGAGGCACAGCCACCTCCTCTCCATCGATGACTTGGAGGGGGCCCAGGAGACCGACGTGGACACGGGCCTCCGGCTCTCCTCCTCGGACCTCTCTGTGGTCTCTGCCTATTCGGCACCCAGCAGGTTCTGCAGCACTGTGGAGACAACCCTCCCCCCTGAAAGATGTAGCAGCCACTGGTCAAAGCCCAAGGGTTTCAGAGAAGGACTGCTGCCCACTGGGAGTGGGGTGACCACAGAGACCGCCTGGGCTTCCCTCCCTTTCTTCACCAAAGGGCCTTCCAGCTCCTCAGCCACAGCTGCTGCTGCTCCCCCCACTCCTGGCACCTCCTCACTCACAGAGTCTTCCCCAGAGCCTCCCTGGGATGCTCCCAGCGCTAAGCAGACCGCGGGGAGAGACGCCCCGCCACCCCCAGTGCTGGCCAGACCTGTGGACAATGACACAGAGGAATTCTACATCTGAATACCCTCTACTCTGGCATTCCAGATACATAGGCTCAGGTCCTACTGCCCCTCTGGGGTCTGAACACCACCTGTGCGTGCTCTCAGCCCGCTCCCCCAGGTCTGTCGAGAATCTGTCTCATGGGTTCGTTAGCACATTTGCCACACCACCCATTCTTACCTGAGAGGTGGCATATTTTAGAGACTTGCTGGAAAAATACTCGCATTTTTATGCAAATAAATTCTTGAGCTTAAATTGTAAAATTTTTTTTGAATACCCAATTCCTTTTGAGATATGGTTTAGTGCACTTAATACGATTTAAATGCCTCATATAATTATTTGAAATGAAAAGAAAACCTAGTCAGCCGGAGCTGATTTGGCAATTTTTCATGCTGTGAAGGAAAAACAAAGCCAAAATGTTGAATGTGGGAAAGATACTAAGTGACCTGTATGAGAGATTAGTGCACAATAACGTGATGTACACAGCTTACTGGATTCTGCATACATATTTGCATTACCAGGCAACAGTGGCCCTAAGAATTTCCAGGTAGTGCTTATAATGAAAAAAGTCCACTTGATAAAACAGTAAACATGTATCAGACTATAGTAATGCCTCTCTGTGATGCCGTGCACATCTGAAAATCTGGATTTATGCAAAGGTAGCTAATATACTTTATAAGGATTTATCCTGAGTAACAGACTCTTGGGTGGAATCAAAATATGATTTGAGTTCCAAAAACCAGATTTGCATCCACTTTTCAACAACACCTCACTGTAACAAGTGGAGTCTACAGAAGACCACTCCACTCCCGGGATTTATTTGGATCACTGAAGAACCGCTCATTGGAGTTACAGAATAATAGGATATTGGTCATAGGGGTAGCTAGTCTTAAGATTCTTCCATTTTATAAAAACCACCGTCTTAAGGGCTATGTATATATGTATCGATATAAATGACAAGAGCCACACTTTATACTACTTTCTCCAGTAAACATGCATTGTCACACAACCTGATATTCCCGTTTTTAAATAATTTGTAAGCTTTGTAAGTGGCACTTCGATGGCACAGAGTAATAAATGCCCCCATCTTCTCCAAATGGGAAGCTTTATATGAAATGTTGTCCTGAACAAACACTGTTTCATTGCCAGGCTTCCACGAGTGCCTAGAAGCCTTAATTAAAGCTGGAGCTCTAGCCCAAACTTAACCTTTTCTGCCTGGTGTCTGCTTCTTCGGAAGCATGAATGAGATTTAAATAGCACCTCTCTCCCACTCAGTAGGGGTATGTTTACAATTCCAACCTCAGCAGTGCCAAGCGCCGGCTCGGGGGGCAATGCAGAGCCGTGCCTGGCTACCCACCTACCTTTGGGAAAGAGGAGCATGGACTTACTGGCCTCGCCTTCCTGGTCTGGTGCTCCTTGCCTCCAGGACTCCGGGCCAGCTTTCCCGTCTCTGAAAGCGCCCACACCAGTCTGGACACAGCCTCAGGGTCCTTCCCCAAGCAGCCATGGAGCACTTGCCGTCCCTGTAATGAGAACCTCAGATCCTGTCCCAAACAGCCAAATGATAATATTCTCCGTGTTGATAAAGACATGGTCTCTTATAGTTCTAGGCCAGAAGGGAGAAAACGTTTTCTAGAAAAGCCTAGATAATAAATACAGTAGGTTTTGCCAGCCATCTGGTTTCCACTGGGGCTACTCCACTCTCATCAGAGCGTGGAAACAGCCAAGGAAGATGTGTACGTGAACGGGAGTGGCCGAGTTCCAATAAAACTTTATTTACAAGAATAGGCCTAACCCTTGTGCTAGACGGAGATGGATTTAAACCCTCGGGCACAGTCAGCAATAAAGAATCAAAGTCTGCAGCCCTCTGAGGGACCTCTTTCTGCAGAGATAGTTCCTAGAAAGCCACTAGCCATCCACCTCCTGTCCAGAAACGTGACTCATGGCTGCGGAGGATGAAAAACAACAGGTCAATGTTAGGAAGGAGAAAAATAACTCAGAGGTGTTGACGCAAGCTTGTGAGTAGCAAAGGTCAGGGAGGCATAAACAAGTGGACCACCTGTCAGGTGATGGCTCCTCCTGGCTTCACCCCATCCATGCCCTTAGTTTAGTTTAATATACTTGCATGCACCCCTAGGATTGCTTTGGAGCCCAACCCTGATGCTCTCCGGTCCCACCCCTTCTTAGTAATCCCCCCCAGCACAGTCCAGTCTACCAAACTAAGGGACCCCATAGGATGTCAGTGACACCATTCAAAAGCAGGAAATGCAAGATGCCCCCATAACACGAGGGGAGAATGGAGGGAAACCCACCACAGACCACATTCAGGCACCCCCCTCCCGCCACTTCCCTCCCAGGCTGTGGTTGGCCGTGGCCGTGCCCTCTGTGCAGAAGAATGCCACAGACACATACTGACAAAAGCCTAGCTCCCACTTCTGGCCACGCGCTAGCATTTTCCTCATCCAGGAAGGCTCCTGACACCCCCTGGGGGGAGCCTGACTCTTGGATTACTGCTGTTATAATAGAGGCTGGCATACTGTAAATGCTCAATAAATTTGTTCAATTAAAAAAACATGAGGCTGTCTCGAATTATTTCTCTCCTGGATTAGGCTCTGAGGTATAGGAAATCTAGATTTTTAGCCCTTTTTTTTTTTTTTGTCATTTAATGGAACCCAGTCTCTTGTTTTCTTGACCTTATATCTCCCCCCAGCATTGCCCAGGATGGGGGTGGGGGTGCTACTAAGTGTCCTGGTCTATTTCACAACCCATCCCTCACTTGTCTCTTTTCTAAAAAGACTCCCCAAATTACTGCTCACGGTCCCACCATGGCACCTAAACACCACCTAGGATTCACTATAAAGACCAAATTAGTTCCTAACTGAACTGCCAAGCCCTACAGAAATCATCTTGGGTCACCCATGGGGCTGGAGTGGTGAGCTACCAAAGATACTTTTGTGATGGGAGAGCTGACATGTTGTACAAAATGGGTTATAGTACTGGGTGTTCCTTGAGCCCTGTGACCCAAGGACAAGGGAATAATCACATGGAAGTCAGTTGGACTGCACTGTCTCGTTGTTCCAGGTGAGACCAAACGTTTACTTTCACTGGGAAGATCTCTGAATCCATAGCTGATCTCTTCAGCCCCATGTAAATCAGGAGAAATCTATCCTCCTGGGCTTTCTGAAGATGAATGAATTCTCCTATTCATCAGGTAAGAAACACCTAAGTAGACTCAATTTCCTGGAAGAGATTTTTAAGGGCAGATAAAACTGTGGAGAGCTTCTCCCTCCCAAACCCTCAGAATGGTATCAGTGAGCAGTTATGGTCAATGATCTCATGTCTGCATTTCAGGAGAACAGTGGGAATAGCTGAATAGTCCCCTTCTCCCCCCACCCCCCACCCACCACCACATTGCTCCATGTTCCTGGTCTGAAATAAATGTCTCTTAGGATTTATAGAATTCTGTGGCTCTTTAATTCTCTGGAAATACACTTGATCAGATACAGCAGAGGTTTGAGAAAATAACATGAGAAATTGACATTACATTATAAAAATGGATTCGTGAGGGGTAAAGAACCTGAATTTAAAGATTTTTTATATAATCACGCTCTTCCAACTTTTCCTGAAGGCTTTTCTCTAATCTTTGGGAACAGAAGTCTAAACACAAAATGTCTTTAAATCCCATAATTTGAATAACGGAAGCAAACGTTAATGGTAATGTCAGCACACTTGGGTCTTTTTAACAACTTCTATTTTAGAGATGTGATAACTATTATCCAATTATGTGCCCAAAATTAGGATCAATATATCCATTTAAGACAAAAGTCACCAGAGTATTTGGTGAAGCTGAAAAGGCTCCTTCTCTGTGCCCCTATGACATGCTCCCTAAACTCTTCATTTCTCATGAGGGTCCCACCTCCAGTTGCCTACGATAGTATAGAAAAAATGTTTCCACGGATGGGGCATAGTCCCCCACCAGCCTGGTCCAGTTGAGAATCGTTGCAACCACCCCATCTGACACATTTGTCTTGTAAGTGCACGTCTGAAAGAAGCCAACCAAGCTCCCTTGGGTCAGCCCTGCCTAATCTCTAGAACAAAACCCAGAGCCTTTTGGACAGGAGCAACTCCACATGTTTGTGGCACAGTCCAAAAAAGGGCCTAATGAACAGCAATGCTTTCAGGCCAAGTCACCTCACAAGCTGGCTATGGGAAAGCTTTGGTGCCACCTGGTGGCCGCCATATCCAGGAGGGTCAAGCAGCCACCCTTGCTCCACCCAGATGAACAAGAAGGAAAGCATTTCTCTTCCATTTATTACTCTGCATTTCATTATTTTATTTCTACGAGGTATTGGGACAACTGAAGTCACAAAGACAAGACAATGCAGATAGAAGTAGAAAATCAGGGCTAAGGAAAAAAAGAGTCCATAAATGTGCCAACCATAAAGAAAAACGTAACTGCTGTGGATGACTTACCCAGGAGCCAAAGCAAAAAGGGAAACATGAATAGCTTAGTTCTCATGTGGGATTTGAAAATCTAGTGACATTGTCTTATCCTCATTTTAACTTGTTGTCTCAAGGTTATTCCTCAATGAAAAACAAGTTTTTCTTAGCACAGATTTCTAAAATCACTTTCTCAGAAGGGGATTTCCATGAAGGATTTTGTCTCAAAAGTTACTAGGTTTGGTCCAAGTTGGTAGCTTTCTTGATTGAGGGATGGAAGTTACAAGACCTAGAGGAGCAGACATGGCCACAGGCTTTAGCTGAGCCTCCCTAGACCTCTCCGGCCACACCGTGGGGAGAGGGAAACTTGGCCCTCAGCAGAAAGTCTAAAGGCTGGCTTCCTCCAGGCTCTTGAGACCCAATCTGTAGTTTGGCAAGTGGAGGGCAGGGGGTGAGGCCGACATCCTCCTGAGAAACCAGAGGCTCCTACTCACAGTTTCAGCCTGCATGCATAGAGTCTCCCCATCTACTGAGCCCCTCTGCAACCTCACCCTCGCCCTGTGGTTCCAAAGTCAACCCCATTCTCTAACCTCTCCCCGTTAAGAGAGAATTCTGACACTGAGAGGCCCTTCCAGATGAGTTATAAATCCCCTTAGCACCCCTCCCTGAGCTTCCTGAGAATCCACAGGGATTCAGGTTCCCCACACCTCCTTCTTCATTGCTCTGGGTGGAGTTGCTTATCATTCAGCAAGAATCTCCTGAGTCCCACTGTGTGTCAGGCTCGTGCTGGGTACCTAGGACTGAACGGGTTCTGAGCTGACGGCAAGTTGTTTCACTTTCCTGAGCCCCCATTTGATCATCTATAAGAGATGGACAAGAATACCTACCTTGGAGAATCATGAGGAGACATAAATTGCATCCTTTGCATGAAAGCCCCTGTGCTGCCTACCACACAGCTGGTATGGAACGAAGGCTGAGGTTCTCTTCCTTCCCTCGGGCTGCAGAGCGGCACCTGCTCTGCCTGCCAGGCTCCAGGCTCCCCACACTCCTTGGTGCAGGGAGTACAGAGAAGGGCTGGCTTCCAAGTGCTTCTTACAACACAGGTTCTACTTGTGTCTCTAGACACTACTTGTCTCTCTGGACACTACTTGTCTCTCTGGACACAATTCCACCCGACAGGAAGGTGTCTTTCCATCATCCCATGCTCAGCCTCCTGGCTCTTCTCTTTCCTCCATTTCAAGCCACTGCCGCAAAGCCAGACCCTGTGCCCTTACCACCCAACTCCCTTCCCTAACCCCCACCCAAGCCTGTGAAACCTGTTCTGCCTTCCCACCTCCTCTCTCCTTGGGGTTCCAGACTGGCTGGCCCACAGCGGACCACTGTGTGGCATCTACATGCTCCCCGCCCCTCACCGCAGTCCCAGCCACCCGGCAGTTGCTGCCTCCCAGCCCCTTGCTGCCGGACCACTCTGTGGTGGCTCACCCTGTCCACTCCACCTTCCTCGCTGCTTGGACAACCTCCATGCAACTTACAGGCCCCAACGGTCCACACCTGCTCTGACTGTCCAAATGCCCCTCCCTTGCCTGGGTCTGCCCCCCGCCTTCCAGCCAGGACCAGAACTGCCCGCCACCCTCTCAGCCTCCCTCCCTATAAGATGTGTCCAACTCCAAGGAGGGAAGACACAAGACGACACTAACAGGTAGAATAGATCGACTGCCAGGTCCTCTGCCCTTGGACGTTGTCTGCGGACTGGAAACATAACCCGGAATGACAGAGGAAGTTGATCTGTACAGCAGGGAGGGTCCTCATCCTATTTCCACTCCAAGAGTTATGTTCCACTGCCTGCAAAATGAGCCTCCTGTGCCCAATACAAGTAAATCACCCCAGACCGGTGGCTCTGGAATTCTCCTTGGCCATAAAGCTCAGCGGCAGTCTGGGCCCTAGGGTTATCACCTGAGCTGGCCATGCAGGGACCCCTTTGCTCCTCTGGTCAGTGTCCGAGCGCACAGCCCTGCCCTGGATGGCCCAGGAGGGATTCCCTGTCCAGCTGTGCGTTTGTGCCTTTGCTGGATGCAGCGAACTGGCCACGGCTACGGAGGCGGGCACCCGGGGCACCTGGCAGTATGACCCAACCACATGTGATCAGCCCCAGGATCCCTGCCTGGCTACAATCCTCCTCTGCCAAAACTGACTCTCTCACTCATTCCGTCACCAGCTTTCCTGAACCTTCAGCTGCCTGCTGCATATCCCACATGCACGGGGCCGGTTCCCAAATCAGTGTGACCTGCACCAAACAAGCACCACACTGACACACCAGGCAAGACCAGTTCCTTCCTCCCTGGGGTTCTTCAGTTCTGTTAATGGCTTCTTCTCTCTCCTCATCACTCACCCTCAAAAACCCAGATCTGAATGTCATCCCTGAGACTTCCTGGCTGTGTGACCCTCATCAAAATACTTCATTTCCCACCCTTGGTTTCTTCATTGGCAAAGTGGAGTAAATCAGAGCTGGGTGCAGGGCGATGGCCTCAGGGGCAAAATTGAAGAGGATACAGAAACAGTCAGCAAGGTTAATAATATTTTAAGAAAGGGGGCCTCCTTCATAGGGCCATTCTAAGGAACAAATGACATCAAGTGGCAAAGTCTGGCACAGCGAGAGATCATTTCCACCTTTTAAGCTAGCAAAGGTCCTTAAAATAATACTCAGTTTAAGTCATACATGGCTCTTAGCAGTCACTGGCACCACCTTTTTAGAGAGAAGTGTGACGATAGATCAAATACACCTTGTAATTCAACTTCCAGGACTCTATCCCTGGATAGATGAGAAAATTATCCAAAACAGAGGTAAAGCCTTATGTGTCTGTTTGTCGCAGTACAATTTAGAATAGTAAACCACTAGGAAACAACCTGAATACATGTATATATTGCCCTTGACCACATAAAACAGTGCAGAGAAAAACAGACTACAAGGGAGTTGGTCAAAATATAACAGCTTTTGCTTCCAGGTAGTATAATCATGGGTGGTATTTTTTTCTGTTTCATTTTCCTTTTTGCACTTGATATATTTCCTATAATAAGCATTTATTAATTATATAATTTAAAAATAAGGGTAATAAAACCAGAAGAACCCAGCCACCTTTGAATGTTCTCAATGTTCACATCAAATCTGTCCCCATTCCTGCTTCTTCATCCTCTCCAGGTTTGATGGACTTCTGTTCCTTTCCCTCCAGCCCCAGCTACACAGGTGGTGGCGGACTCATGAATAGAGCAAGGGTCTTCTAATCTTGGCTCCTTCCTTACTAGCTGTGAAACCTTGGACAAGTTCTGTGATCTTCTGTGACTCCGTTGCCTCATCTGTAAAGTGAGGGCATTCAAATACTTCACCTCTCAGGAAATTTGTCTGTATAATACAGAAATCAGCTTCATGGACCCCCCACACACCCGGGGGGTCAACAACGGTGGCAAGGTTGGCATGAGGAGCACAAGAGACCAGAGGCCCTTTCCCATTTCACCTACCATATAATCCTCCTGGACTCTGATAGGTCCCCATTCAGGGGAGGGCAGCCCTCAATTATAACTATAATGGAATTTCCCTAGCACATACAGGATGATGGCTTTAAGTCTGAATTAGTTTGATTTAAAGAAAAAGAAGTAATATTTCTGCATCCCCGATTTCGTTGCCTGAGAGCCATGCCCACTATCCAGTGTCTTTATAAACTGTGTTATCACCATCCTAGGCTATGGCCATAGCCTCCCAACTGGTTTCTGTGGTTCCAACATCTGCCCACTCCTGCCAATTTTTTTTTAAAGTGCTTTGCACATTCTCCTCTGCTCAAAACCCTGCCATGGCACCCTCTTGCCAACCAAGCAAAAGTACCCTCTCCCCAGATACACCCTCAAACTTTCACCACTCAGCTCCCATCACCTTTTCCATACTAGTGCTTACTATTCTATGCTCCAACGAAACAGGCTCTTAACTCTCCACTAAATAAATCCTGTGCTTTCCCACCCACATGCCAAAACAGGTTATTCCTCCAACTCCGCCCATCCAAACCCTACCATCCACCAAAGCCCAGCGCAAACGGTGCCTCCTTCAGGAAGCCTGTCTGGATCTCACTGTCAGAGCACAATGCCTGGTGCCATGTTGTACAAGTACTCACTTGTCCCTAACTCTGGACAAATCACAGGGTCCTCAGTCTTGCGGTTGTTTAGGCAGAAAGCTGATTACCCAGGCAAATTATTTACTAGTCTTTGGTTCAAAGCAGTACCTCAGTAAATAAGATTCAAATCAGTGAGCACGTGAGTGACATATTCACGTTTGGCACAGTTCTGCAGCAGGCCCAGCTGGTGCTCCTTTCATGACAAATACCCATGCTCGCATTCCCAAGTCAAGGCCCCTGACCCTGATCATGACTATTCAACCCTAATGTCCTGGAGGGTCGAGAAGGAGAAATTGTATGCAGCGAGGAAAACTCAAGAGGCCATGCTGAACAAATCCAGATCTACCTGAACCTCAGCCATTTACTTTGGTTTTTGTTTTCAATCCCATCTGCCTTTATGCCTCCAGACTAAAAACTCCTGACTTTTCTGTTTGTTGTATGGAATTCTCTGTTTCCCCCCTCACCTCATTTTCAATTTTAATTATTTTTTTCTGGGCCCTTCATTCTCCCCATTACGTATTTCTGAGTCACTCTATCCACACCCACATTCGGATCCAGACACACCCTGGTTTGGACCAAGAGTAAGAGCTGTTATCTGACCTCTAAAATGTTTCTTGTCTTTACAAACATTGAGGGCTAAACACTGAGGGCACTTGCTCAGAGAACCTTTTTCCAACCTAGAATTTACCCACGTTTCCCTACAGACATCCTGTGTGTACACAGTTATTTTTAAACTTTACACCCACAAAACTCTTGGCAAAAACACAAACTGAATGGATTTCAAACCCAACTGGCTTAAGCCCACATGTTTGAAGAAGAACACTGAAATGGCATGAATGCACTTACTTGCTCTCTTTAATGTTTGTCAGGTTAGAATTAGAGCCTTTCAGGGGAAGGTCGGGGGTTTAGGTATTTGACCTGTTTCTTTGCCTGGGACTGAAAATCATTTCCATCGTCACCTTCCAAGATTTCCCTCAGGGTAGACCAGGCCCTTGGAGGCTTTGTACCTTCAAAGCCACATGTATAACATAAAACAGCCCATGGGGTGCCGCTGGATGGAGCTGTGCATTGAGAATCTCATTCAGCACCACTGCTGCTCCCTGGAGCTGCGGGTCCCATTTGCTCTGCGTTGTCACCATGCCATATACTTACTGTGCAATTATTCACTTATTTCTAAACTCCAGCGGACAACTAGCAGACTCTCCAACATGAGGTTACTGGGAAACGTAGTGCAATAACCCAGCAGGGGGAGGCAAACAATGATCATGAAGAAGGGAGCCCCCAATCTCTTTCAAGGGATGTTGCTCAGAATTCTGGTCTTCCACAGAGTGCACGAGCAGCTTCAAGGCCACCTTCCTCAGAGATGGGTCAGACCTCAGAAGGGCTGACATGTCCCAGTCGATCCTGGGAGAAGAGGCAGAAGACTGCCTGCGAGCCTGCAGTCAAGAACCTCCCTGCATAAGACACGGCAGGAGCTGGTGCTGTATTTGCAGCCCCGGAGAACAAGAGAGAGGAGAAAGTGATGGAATCTGTGTGCTGGACCACAACACTGTCCTATTTCAAGTCCTTCAGTGGCTTCTCATTGCCTTTGGACTAAAAATCCACATGTCTGTCCCCGGGCCACAAAGGCCTACATGATCTGGCCCCTCATCTCTCTCAACCTTCCCTCCCATCCCCCTCCCTGCCTGGCTTACTCTCTGCCGACCCGACACACTTCTTGCGGTTCACCCAGCACTCCAAACAATCTGCACATGCAGTCTCCTCTGCCCGGGATGCTCTTTTCCCTCCACGTTGCTCCTAGATTGCCTTATTCTTTTGAGCTCAGTTTAAATGCCATCTCTTCTAAAAGGCCTTCCTTGACCATTTGTCTCTACCTGTCACCTCATTATCTACACACACATGCATTCCCTTCCCTCCATTCCTTTTATTCTCCAATCAGCCTCTGGCCTTTTTTTCTGTTAGGAATCATGGTGTTTAAGTGTCTTTTTCTGTATACTGCATTATTTTTCATTTGGTACCCTGACCAGAATACCCTCTGTGATGGCAAAGGCCACCTCAACTTACATACCATTATTCTTTGAGGACTCACATTTGGCAGGTGCTCAATAAATATTTGTTGAAAGGATAAATGAATGAATGCCTGCATGAATGATGGGCACTTGCCAGGTATTTGCATGATTTTAGTCCATAAGCCTAGAGTACATGATCTATCAGATCCCTCTGTTTCTATAGATCAAATGTTATCTCCTGAAGCACTGATCTGCTGTCCCCATGTCACCATAGGAAATTTGATCCTTGCCTTCAGTGGGGCTCCCACCCCCTGTCCAGGAATGACATAATGATGTGGGCTTATCTGGTGCTGGGAAATCAGGAGAGGGGCTAGGGCTGGTCCATGGCAGTGGCCATCATGACCACTGGAGTATGACAGGCACTTTGCCCCAGGCAGGCTCAAAGAAGACCTCATAACTGTCCATCTCACTGTCCCTAAATCCTCCTGTTACAACGTAGAGACAGAAACAAATCCGTACTTTTTAGGGGTTCATAGTCTACCAGTAGAAACAAGCCTTTAAACATACACTTGCCCTACAATAAGATAATGGCAATGACACAAGTAAGAACCATTGTGTTTCCCAGAAGGAGGACAAATAACCCTTCCCGGGGAACAAGGAAAGCTTCCTGGAGGAGGTGAATGTTTGTGTTTGGTCTGGGAGAATGAGTGAAAGCCCATGTTGCCAGATAAAGGGGTGCAGAGTAGCTTTGATATAACTGGGGAAGTTGGAGAACATGAAGGAAAGAAATGCTGGATCTAGCTCCTTGAAAAAAACAATCTTGTGAAAGGAACTGCCTCAACCTCATTGTCCAGGGATACTGGCCAAACCTACCTTGGCTGTTGATCTGATGGTCATAGACTGCAAAGGTCTCTGCTTGCTCCGGGAAAATGAATGCAGAGAGAAATAAGATGTTAATTTAGCCTTCCTTGGAGAGTCCTGTTAAAAGAGCAGGCTACTCAAAATACCACCAAAGGCACACTGTATCACAGGGAGACCAGCATAATATGCGCTCCCTTGATCATGGACATGATTATCTTGGCTGTAGGTCAAATTTATGGTGAGGGTGAGTTGTATTTTTATGTGCTGAATGTATGCCTGAGAGCAGTACATTGGGCCCTTCTGGAAACCTGCCCATTATTGTATAGGGAACTTAGAGCATCATCTTACCGGATGAAATTACTCTAGCTTTTTTACTGTTACTTTACTTTTATGAGACACTGTTGATCCTATCTATCCTTCATTTACCACTATGCCCCTGGTCAGCAAAGAAACCACCTCATCTCAAGGTACCCACTGAAAAGTACATTCCCTGTTAATAATGATAAAACAAGCAGCTGGCATTTATTGAGAATTCAATGTGCCACGCCTTGTGCTAAGGATTTTATACGCATGATCTCATTTACTCTGAGATGGATGAGGTCGCAGTTTTCACCATTTTACTCATGAGGAAACAAGCGCAGAGATGACAGGAAATTGCCCTTGATCACACAACTAGCAAATAATACATTTTCATCATTCCCTCATTCATTCATTCGGTTAAATAGATATCCTGAGTGTTGTTAAGTTGCATCACCACATGTAAAGCTGTCTGTAACATGATCTCTCCCCTGGGAAGTTTACCATATAGCAGGTAAAGGAAGACAACGCAGACAACCTAGAAGGAAGAGTGAGGTGCCTGGCAAGAGACAGGAGCGTTCTATTCTCATAAAGAAGTGACGAATCCCTCCTGTGAAAGCAAGTAACAACTCTGCTGGGTTTTGAAGGAGGGTAAAATTTTAAGAATAAAATGTGAGAAAGTCCTTCGAAGCAGAAACGTTTAAGTGGAGATTCCCCAAAACAGGAATAATTAAACCAGCATTATCCAGTATAGCATATGTTATCATTATTTTGTTAACAAACTATCAATGCATTTCATTTGCTTATTCGCGTATTTAATTGTAAGCAGAATTCACAGTATGGTTCTTCTCAGACATGACACCTGATGGTGAAAACCTGGTAGGAGGAGCACGTGGTTGTCCAGGCTAAATTCAGGTTTCAAAAGTTCTAAGCAGATTCTATTAAAATTCTAACCCTAGGACTTAATTATGATCATTAACAGACTAACTATAGAGAAAACCATCTCCTTTTAAATGGGAAGGCCCTGCTTGTATCGGGTAGAAGTAGAGTGTGCCTGGTTTAGAGTCTGACCCTGCCTTTGGAAGGTCCTCAGGAATATCCAGGTAGAACACATGAAAGGTCTGGTTCAATGAAAGTCAAATATATAAAATTTCAGGCCCATCCATAGTCAGTCAGTGCACTGAGGACCACATAGTCACTTTTGAGCTGTCTGCCACATTTGTGATTTGACAGGAAGACCAGCTTTTCCCTCTATAACCAGGGCGGGGCCTGGGAAGAGGGATGAGTCTCTGCCTTCCCTCCACCCGCCCCCCCCCCCCCCCGAGCAAAGCCAAATTCTTCCCACCACTTTGATTCTTGGAGTAGAAGAGAAGAAGGGAAGTAACTAGAGGATAAGAAGAGCAAGAAGGATGGAAGAAATGCAAGCTCCCACAGAGCTCCTCACTGCTGCGGTCTTGGGGGTCAAGGGAGGTGGGGAGGCCTCACAGGGTACCTGTGTGTTCCTAGGAGGCCCTGACTCCACCCTGTACGTCAGCACCATTAAAGCGCTCTGCACCCTCTTCCCTTCAAAGGGGAGGAGGGAGAATTTGCACCACTACAGTGCCTGTGGTGGCCATGGGAGGACAATTTCATAATTGTCCTTATTAAAACTCATCACAAATAAGGACAATCGGGCACAGAAAAGCATAATAATGTATGCAAGGTCACGTAAAAGTCAAATCTGTGACATTTTCAATTAGATCAACAGAGGTCACAAAATTTTCAAAACAAAATTCATATTAATTTGCTCTATTTGGGAAGTTGTAATGTTACCTCTGGAATTAGGAGTGGAGTAGAGAGGCCTGAGAGGATGTAGTTGAGCCCAGAGGTCATCAGAACAAATGAAGCAATGAGGATGAGGCGTCTGGAACATACAGGCAAGCAAGTCCCATGGTCCCACACACAGATTTCATTCTTGAATGAGGGCCATTTGCGCCGTCAAAGCCTGTCACAGAGTTCCCTCAAATCATCAGAGTTCATCCAGCTTTTCCCCAGCTAAGTACAATCAATTCAAGAATGTATTTGATTTTCATATAACAAATATAGGGTCTTCAAAACAACCATCCTGCCTGTCTGGATTTTTGTCTGTTCATTTAATTACACTGTCTAAAATTCCTGCAGCAGAAAGATGGCACCGTAGTTAAGACCATTCTGCTGAATTGCAAATGTCTTCCATTGCATTTGGCAGCTTCCTCCCCTACCACATATCTTTAGCAAGGCACCATAAATCAGCATGTTCTAAACAGCTGAACCAGAAATAACCGAAGAGGATGTTTGGACCAAATGGAGAGGGAGGCCAGGATGAAAGATTTAAACGCTAAGGAAAAATGCATGATGAAGGAACAAAGAGATAGGAATTAAGCAGAAGCTGTTTTTATAGTACATGAATAAAATGATATGTTTGCAAAAAGCTTGATGAAGTCATGACTGATACTAATTTGTTTGTTCTCCCCCCTCTGACTCATCCAAATTACTATCCTCAAGGTCACTGTAGCATTAGCCTAATTAGAGCCAGTGACAAAATCGATGTCTAGTGTAGAAAAGACCAGACCACATTCTACAGAGATAATGCCTGATCCCATTGCTGGCTTCCAGAGGACTCCAAATGTCCCATGGAACAGAACAGGTAGGGAAATTGCCTCCACAAGGGACAAAAGGAAGAGCTTTTACTTCCAGCCATTTCCAACCATTTGCTTTTCATTGTTATGACCGAAAAAAATTCTAAAATAGTCTAATAGGCTAAAAGAGAAAATATATGCATAGCTCCCGGAAGAGCTACCCTTTCATTCACTGAGCATCAACTACATGCCAGGCACTGGGCTAAAAGCTTTATAAGCATTCTGTTTTTAATCCTCAGAACAACCAGTATGGTAGTTTTATTTTATCTGTGAGAGGACAGAGATTCAGTGGGATTTAGTAAGCTGTCCAATGGCATACAGCTAGTTAACAGCTGGGTCAAATTTCAGACCCAGGTCTGTCTGATCCCAATGACCAGGCTCTTCATCACTACACTGTACTGCCTCCTCACCACTTGGTTAGAAGTAATTCTTAGCTGTAAACAACAGGATCCAGTCTCCTAGTTGAATCTGGAAAGAAATTTCTTAAAAGATGCCAGGCAGACCTGAGACTTTTTGGAAGGGGCAGAGCCCCAGGCTTGACTACCACACAGCCAGGAATAATGCAGCGAGGAATGATGCCACACTGCTCTGGGGAATTCTTCCCAGCAGAAATGCCACTGCTGTTCTGACCCATGACTGACACAGATCATGCCTGGGACTGGACATCAGAATCTCAGCTAAAACTGCTCCAGAAGAGCCAGAGGCCTCTGCCACCAAGCTTGCCAGGAGATCAGTCTCCCTGTGTTGCCTGCCATTACTCACTTTCCATCCATGTCTTCTGTGAGCACTTCTAACTAGGGGACTTTGAATCACATGGCCACCCCTAGGTGGCAAAAGGGAGTTTGGGAGATGTAGTCTGGAGGTGTTTTTCTTGGGAAGGTGAGACTCACAATATGGAAACTATGAAAATAAGGAGAGGGTAAACAAAAAGATTTAGGCCCACTAAATATAGCATTAAATAAGCAGTTACTGAGGAACTACTATGTGCAGAATAGGACACTAGACTCAAGGCTTTCAAGGATGAAGAAATATGGTCCAAAATCTGGTCCTTGGAAGAATGGAATCTGATAGGTTAACATGAATGACCAACCACCCAAGACAGCCACCCATGGAAGAGCCAAATGGGCAGAGAGATGTGTGCAATTTCTGCGAGCTGGGGCATCAAGATGTAATGGATGAAAAGATAGCTCCAGAGGATTTTAATTTGAAAGGCACAGAAGTCATCCACAAAGAGGAGGAATAGGTAAAGATATTGGCTCTTTCTCCACGCTAGCCTCAGGGTGTGTGGGGCAGGGAAGAATGACCACACCCCCTGTAAGGGCAGGGGATCTAAGATCTCACTTCAGTTAGACAGTGGTGGATCCAAGAGTGCAGGAACTTATTTATCATGGAGTAGTGTTTCTTTAGGGATCACTGAGCAGGGTAGTGAGGGGAGAAGGCGGCCACCAATGGGGACAGAAAACACAGGACACTATGATCATGCAAACATGGAAGAGGACAGAGGTCCAAAGGGTCCTGCATGCTGGACGGTCGCTTAAGGATGGCAAGTTTTAAGATTGCACCAGGCAGCGTTATGAATGACAAACCATAGTGCCCGCTCTGGCTTGTTTAAATAGCCAGGATCTCTGAAAGAAATTAGTTTGCTCACCAAATCGTTGGGAGCATGAAAGGGTCAGGTTTGGGTTATGCAGCCAGGAGCCAAGCCCAGACTCTAACCTGAGACAATTTCAGCAAAGACCCTCTGTTGCTGTTGCTGAGAGACAACCTCACAGCCCCCTCAACGTTTACAGTGCTGCCTCCACGGCCAGACCACTTTTCTTTCCAGAAAATGGATCCCACAAGTGCCATCTTCCTCATGTGGTCTAATATAGGATCATCTCTCTGTTGGTGCCTTTTTCACATGCCTATGTTCTAGTTTCCAGGCTGGGGAAATGAGTTCAGCCTTCCCCCTTGGGAAAGAATATTCTTCAAGGATATAGGAGGCCACATTCATAACAAATGTCCATGACAAAGGCACAGTGTGAGTTGGCCTCTTGTGTCAACTGAGGGCACAGCAACACTGGACTTGGCTTTGCCATCTCCTGACCAGGAGACAGTATCTCCTACAGCCACAGAGAAAGTTCAAGGGTCTTGGGCTCCAAATGGGGTACTTCTGGGCAACCAGACCTTGAGGAAAACTAAAAATCTGTAATACATTTACTCACCCTGAAATATAAACGTCCAAGAATGCTTATATGCTACCTTCCCAAGAATTCTGCTTTTATAATAGAAAAATAATGCTTCAAGTTAAAAAGGACAATATACTAATTGGCCAATTTTTGGTAGCAAGCAGCCAGTGGGGCAAATGTTTTCTAGGTGGCAAGAGGGGAAGCTGTGGCAAACACTTGCACTACGTGATTGGATATTGGATAGGCAATCCAAGGCCTATCTCTCATTTATTCTTATGAACAGTATTGCAGTTTTGGTGGGAGAAGGTGTTCTTTAAAACTAGTCACCACCACCAACAAATTTTCTAAAAAGGAAATCAATAAAACAATCCCATTTACAATAGGATCAAAAATAATAAAATACTTATGGACAAATTTGACCAAGGAGTTAAAAGATTTCTATACTGAAAACTATTAGATATTGATGAAAAAAATTGAAAACACAAATAAATGGAAAGATATCCATGTTCATGAATTGAAAGAAATAATATTGTTAAAATGTCCATATTTCCCAAAGCCATCTATAGATTCAATGCAATCCCTAGCAAGGTTCCAGTAGCATTTTTACAGAAGTAGAATAAACAATCCAAAAAAAAAAAAAAAGGAACCACAAAAGACCTTGAATATCCAAAGAAATCCTGAAAAAGAAGAAATGGAGGCATCACACATCTGATTTCAAATGATAAATCCATAGTAATCAAAACAGTATGTTAATGGCATAAAAAACATACCAATTGAACAGACTCAAGAGCTCAAAAATAAATCCATGCCTATATGGTCATCCAATATTTGACAAGGGAGTCATGCATACACAATGGAGAAAAGATGGTCTCTTCAATAAATGGTGCTGGGAAAAATTGGTTATTCAAGTGTAAAAGAATAAAGGTAGACCCATACCCCTATTTTAAACCACTCACAAAAATTAACTTGAAATGGATTAAAGACTTAAATATAAGGCCTGAAACCACAAAACTCCTAGAAGAAAACACAGGGAAAAGCTTCTTGACATGAGTTTTGGCAGTGATATTTTTGGCTATGACACCTAAATCATGAGCAACAAAATCAAAAATAAGCAAGCAGGACCACATCAAACTATAAAGCTTCTGCACAGCAAAAGAAATGATAACAAAATGAAAAGACAATCTTGAATGAAAGAAAATATTTGCAAATCATATATCTGGTAAGGGGTTAATATCTAAAATACATAAAGAACTTCTACAACTCAACAACAAACAAAAAATGAAACAAATAACTCAATTTAAAAATGGGCAAAAGATCTGAAAAGACATTTTTCAAAAGAAGACATTCAAATGTCCAACAGGTACATGAAAAAGTGCTCAACATTGCTAATCAAGGAAATGCAAATCAAAAATCACAATGAGATCACCTCATACCTATTAGAGTGACTATTATCAAAATGATAAATAAATACTGAACTCTTGTACCCTATTGATGGGAATGCAAATCAGTCCAACCACTATAGAAAACAGTATGGAGGTTCCTCAGAAATTAAAAATGAAACTACCAAAAGATCTAGCAATTCCACTTCTGGGCATATATTCAAAGGAAATAAAATCACTATGCCAAAGAGATATCTGAATCCCCAGGTTTATATAGCCAAGAGAAGGAAACAACCAAAGTGTCCATCAACTGATGAATGGATAAAATTACACACACACACACACACACACACACACACACACACACACACACACACACAATGGAATACTAGTCAGCCAGAAAAAAGGAAGGAAATTCTGCCATCAGCCACAACATTGATGGACCTCAAGGGTATTATGCTAAGTGAAATAAGTGAGAGAAAGAAATACTATAGGATCTCACTTATATGTGAAATCTTTTTTTAATTTTTATTTTTGAAATATTTTTTAACTTATTTTTAAATTCTTTAATTTTTTAATTTTTTTATTATTAACATATAATGTATTATTTGTTTCAGGGATACAGGTCTGTGATTCATCAGTCTTACATAAGACAGCACTCACCACAACACATACCCTCCCCAATACCCATCACCCAGTCTTCCCATCCCCCCACCCCCTCTCCTCCAGCAACCCTCAGTTTGTTTCCTGAGATTAAGTGAAATCTTAAAAACTAAAACAAAATAAACTCAGAAAAAGAGGTCAGATTTGTGGTTACCAGAGGCAGGAGGGTGAGGGGTGGGGGAGTTGGATGAAGGTCATCCAAAGGTACAAACTTCCAGTAAATACGTGCTGGGAATATAATATACATGATGACTCTAATTAAAACTGCTGTATGGCATGTGTGAAAGTTGCTAAGAGTGTAAATACCAAAAGTTCTCATCACTAGGAAAAAAAATTTTTGTAACCACATGAGGAGGTGGGTATTAACTGAACATAATGTGGTAATCATTTATAACATATTTATATTAAGTCATTATGCAGTACACCTTAAACTTATACAGAATTGTATGTCAATTATAACTCAATAAAACTGGAAGGGGGAAAAAGGACATTAATCAATTAATTAATTCTAAAATAGTCATTCCCTTTCAACCTGGGATAGTCACGTGGCCCAGTTTGGTTCAATGAGATACAAACAGAAGTCTACTAGGTGGGGTTTCTAGAGAAGTTATTACTTTGTTGATGAAAAGGGACAGACTCAACAGGCCCATTTTTTTTTAAGATTTTATTTATTCATTTGAGACACAGAGAGAGAGAGAGAGAGAGAGAGCACAAGGAGGGGGAGGGGCAGAGGGAGAGGGAGAAGCAGGCTCCCCACCGAGCCAGGAGCCTGATGTGGGGGCTCAGTCCCAGGACCCCAGGATCATGACCCAAGCCGAAGGCAGACACTTAATCATCTGAGCCACCCAGGCATCCCTTAAGTAGATTTTAGTTTTAGAGCAATTTTAAGTTCACAGCAAATTGAGCAAAAAGTACAGAGTTGCCATATACCCCCTGCCCTCATCATGAACACATGCTCCAGAGTGGTACATGTGTTACGACTGATGAAGGTACATGGATACATTGTTATCATCTGAAGTCTACAGTTTACGTTAGGGTTCATTCTCGGTGATATATACCCTATGGATTTTGGCAAACGTATAATGACATGTATTCACCATTATCGTATCACACAGCATAGTTTCACTGCCCTAAAAACCCTATGCTCTGCCTATTCATCCTTCTCACGCCTCTCTCCCCTGGCAACCACTGACCTTTTTACTCTCTATTTTGTTTCTTCCAAAATATCATAGAGCGGGATCATACAGTATATGTAGCCTTCTCAGACTGGCATCTTTCACTTGGTAATATGCATTTAAAATTCCTCCATGTCTTTTCATGGCTTGACAGCTCACTTCTTTTTAGTACTGAATAATATTCCATCATATCATCTGGATGTACTACAGTCTGTTTACCCATTCACCTGCTGAAGGGCATCCTGGTTGCTTCCAATAGCAACTATGAATAAAGCTGCCATAAAAATCTGGGCAAATAAATTTTTAACTAATTTGAGCAAATAGCAAGAAACACAAAACCTGGATCATGACCCATCACTTTTGGACTTTGCCTGTTGCCCTTCTTCCTGTCCGCAACTCGAGGGCAATGCCCAGAGGAAGGGCAATCATTTTACTACACACACTCCCAGTAGAGGCAGTCCATGCTAAAGAAAGAGCAGGAAGCTAGACAGGACCTGGGTCCACAGCTTTGTTGAGTAGCTGCATCAGCCCTGGAATGTCTATACCATACGGTTTCGCTACATGAGAAAAATAGATCCCATTTCGTTATGCTACTGTGTCAGTCAAGCTCAGTCCTAACTAGTATAGAAGTCTTCCCAATGTTCCTGAAATCACCTGGAATTGGCAGCTTATGGACAACAGGCTTGGTTCTTAAAATATTGTCAGCCGGGAAACAACTATGCAGTTTCCTTCTCCCCACCCCTCGATTTAAATTCTATCTAAATCTTGAATCTTTTACCTTTGTTTAAAATAGATTTTTCTCCTCTCAGTGAAATCTCCAAGAACAGAGGAAGTACATTGTCAGTGTTAGTGGCAGGGAGAGGGGAGGAAAACTAGACCCTTCTCCTTCTTCATTAAATACCCAGTTGGGAATGTAAAAACACCATCTGCAATTCAGTCCCCGCTGGGCAGAAGATGTGCATTCTGAGCAGAGAATCCATTTGCTTTTATGAGAGAGGTTTCTTCTTCTCCTGTGAAAGTCCTATTATAAAAACAATTAGTCTCGTTAAAGGATTCTGTTCTGCAAAAGAACTAATTCTCTGCACAGCTGCTCATCCTTAGAAATGGCCTAGCCTAAGTACTGCAGGGAGGGGGATCCCGACACTCCTGTAGAATCTGCTTCAGGAGCCAGAACCAGCTTAGCCAAGCAGGAGTCGGCCTCCGGCCAGGGTCCAACCAAGGCTCTAACCCCATCAGGGCTGCTTCGTGGTCAAGAGGCCACAGCAGCTAAATCTAAGGGGAGAAAAAGACTTGAGGCCAACTAGATTATGTTGGGGAGCAATTCTTTAAGACCTTAACACTTTAACATGTTCAGCAGCTCTTGATTTAAATGGATCCTATTTAATACCTATCATTGTGTTGAGATCTACAACTTGATTGTGGAGCTTCAATTTATGAAATATAGACATGACACAGATTATTTTTCTAATATACCAGTATTCTTTGCCAAAATCTACTCTTCCACTGGGTAGTAGACTCTCTGGGGACATTTTAGTCCCCTTCACAGCCTTTCAATCACTTTCTATTATTAACACAGTCTCATATGGGTCACTCAGCCTTAGCCTTGTCCATTTTTAAATCAGAACTTCATTTTTGACTTACATTCTTCCCTGCCACCCCATGCAAGGTTCCTGGTCCCAGAGACTTGGAGTCTGTGATGTGCTGCTAGATGTTAGACACCCTAACACCCATCTCAACTTGGAAGAAAGGGGAGAAGCACTGACTTACAGCTTTGGCTGGTCTGGGGGCATAAATAGTCCCACCAGGTAGATTTGAAGCTACCAAGGTGAGGTCACTGAACATGAAGTCATTACAAGCTGAGCAGCCCTGAATGGAATTAACAGAGGGATTTGTGTGGCCTGCATTCCCATCCCCTTTGCTGGGCCTGCTTTCTTGGTGTTGGAGTAGGAAGGAGGGCAAGAAGGCCAAAGGACATTTCTAACCTTAGCAATTGCTGGTGGTAGGACTGAGGTCACTCTCTACTTTTATTGGTCATCATCACGCATCTAATTTGTGGTTGCCAAGTCTTACAGGCAGAGGACATATCCCCAGGCAGCTCCCCACAACTATTCACAGTGGTGACGGGACCCAGTGGCCTGGTTGCCCCTAGTTGGTGACTTCACACGATCCAGTGAGCCCCTTTATCCCACTCTGCAGCTCAGCAAACCTACAGATCCCAATTTTGTCTGGCTTCCTGGGTCAGAGCACCTGGGCAGGTTCTATCTTCCATATGCCCTAGAATGGGGACATCAAGAGGGTATCAGTGGCTCCCCCCAAGCCTCCTCCCTCTGTCACATAGACCAGACCTAGTCAGCAGACACCATGGAAGAGCAGGTATCCAGCCAGAGAACAAAGGGATACCTTCCTCCCATGCACCTTCCCCACCCTCCCCCACCTGCTCCAACCACACTCAGCACCCCCAGAAAAGGTGATCTCTCACTCTCTTCTTCCAACCTTCTTCTATCCTGGGGGTTGTTGGGGGTGGTTCTTAGCAATCCCAGTGGGGAAGCTGGCTTGCCTGATGGTGGGCGGCTTTCAAGACTTAGAACATGAAGTACTTAGAGCTTTTTTCCCTTTGTGGGCTGTAGCCACAATTACAGAATAACAAAGCATGCAACAGGGAATATATTATTATTAATGTCACTTGTAACACTCTTTATAGAACACAAAAGGCTTCCATGTGCATTATCTCACTTGATCTTCACAATCAGTGGTCTTTAAACCAGAGTACACGTAACACTGGGGGGGGGTCTCCAAAGACTTTCCAAGAGGAACACTGAGCACAGATGGTTTTAAGAGAATCAGTTTTTAGCTCTCAACTTTCTCTGCCCTCTTCCAATAACTGATCTGCTGATAACTGATCTCCCTTTGGTGGAGGTGTTAGGAGGATCCCCTTTCCACCTGCCTTTCTCCTGCAAGCCTCGCACCCATCTGGAACCTTGTATTTAAGTTTTATTATAGATCACCAGGTGGATTTTAGCACAGAACTCATAAGGGTCCAAAGAACCACTTGAACTTGCAGTTATAAAATGCTTTACATTTCCATCAACTTATTTAATCAGCAAGGTTATTCAACACCTAAATCCACAAACACGAAAATTAGAATGCAGCTGAATCTAAACTCTAGCCCATTCCAGAAATAAAGGATACTCTTCTGCTATGTGTGTGTTTTAATAGCATTAAGAAATACATTGCCAATAAAATCAAATCTATTTGTTTTATCTCATTATTTATCAAAATTTGTACTATACGTTGCTTTGGTCAGTTGTGTTCTGGCCAGTAAATCTTAACAATTCAAAAGAAATGTTTGTAACCAGGCTTCTGTCACAGGAAATAAATTTTTTATATTTCAACTTACAGTCATATTTTTGCTTCAGGAGAGTACATGAGGCTCTTGGAGCAAACATTCAACTGCCCGCCCTCCAGTCATGCCTGTTCCCCCTTATGTATCATAAATAGAGTTTCTCTTCCACAACAGAGTCTCATGTTCCCAGGAAACTTTCAGCTAAGGTATAGGCATGTAATTTAGTCTGGCCAAAGAGACCTAAGGAAAGTCTGTCAGGGGGTTCTAAGAAAGATCTTCCTTTTTGGTTTAAAAAAATAAAAATAAATAAATAAACCCTTTCCCTTCTTACATTTGGATAGGGTGAGAGGATGTGAAGACTGTCATTACAGCCATCACTGAACTGCTAAACTACCCCAGAAACACCTTCCTCCAGATTTCCTGTTAGGCGAGAAGACCAAAGCCCCATTTTTAAAAATTCTTTTAAATTGTTTTTAGTCAGGAATTCTATTTTCAGCCAAAACAAATACTGATATAGCTTCTATCCTATGCTAAGGGTTTGGGATTTCAGGTATCTGGGAGCCGGCAGAGGATTTTAAGATTTTAAACAGCAGAGTGGCCTTTCGTTGACAGCCTTTTGCAGAATGGATTGGTAAAAGGAGAGAATGAAGGCAAGGGACAAGTTACAATCACTTGTCACTATAATTTCTACCTTCACATAGAGAGCTTTCATGGAAACAACGTATTCTGTCATACGGGTGCTCATTTTTTAACATTTTTATTAAAGAACAGCCCAAGCTGCTATACCAAACAAACACTACAGTCCACTGGGGAATGGTCTGGGGGAAATGGAATGGGGCATATAGGTGGGGTAGCTTCACAGCCCTTGGCATATGGCTTACCGGGTTACTCCTATCTTTGCCTTTTCCCAGGTGGTAGGAAGAGGAAAGAGAAGCCAGAGCAGACATTTTTAAGGAGAAACCCAGAAACTGCATACATTATTCCCACTCATATCCTATTGACCCAAACTCAGTCACATGGTCATGCGTAGCTGCAAAAGAGCCTGACCATTACAACTTTTTTTTTAATTTTACTATGCTAGTCACCATACGATACATCATTAGTTTTTGATGTGGTGATCCACGATCCATTGTTTTCGTTTTCGTATAACACCCAGTGCTCCATGCAGTACATGCCCTCCTTAATACCCATCACTGGGCTAACCCATCCCCCCTCCCCTCTAAAACCCTGTTTCTCAGAGTCCATAGTCTCTCATGGTTCATCTCTCCCTCCAATTCCCCCACCCTCATTTTTCCCTTCCTTCTCCTAATGTCCTCCATGCTATTTCCTTATGTTCCACAAATAAGTGAAACCATATGCTAATTGATTTTCTCTGCTTGACTTATTTCACTTAGCATCATCTCCTCCAGTCCCATCCATGCTGATGTAAAAGTTGGGTCTTCATCCTTTCTGATGGCTGAGTAATATTCCATTGTATATATGGACCACATCTTCTTGATCCATTCATCTGTTGAAGGGCATCTCTCCTCTTTCCACAGTTTGGCTATTGCGGACATTGCTGCTATGAACATTGGGGCGCATATGGCCCTTCTCACTACATCTGTGTCTTTGGGGTAAATACCCAGTAGCGACCATTACAATTTAGAGCTGGAAGCCCTCTAGTGTAGGACTGGAGCCAAAATTCACCTAGCTCAATTACTAAGAGAAGGCAGCAAAATGGATATCAAAAGACATTTTAAGACTATCCACAAGTATAGTTTAAGGTGTTTCTTGGGATTGGGCATCAGATTTCCTTAAAGTTAATCAATCTTTTAAGAAGAACAGACAATGTAAGGCTTTAAGTACTTATTTGAAGTAATTCTCACCGCATTGAATAATTACTATTATCACTAATTCAACAACATGTAGATTGACTTGACCTCTGCATGTAAAGCAGGTGTCACGAATAGAAAACAAATGTGGTTCAGGGTCAGCACCCAAAATAAGAGACAAGAAATGTGAGCAGACCCAGCATCTGATGGTGCTTTCAATCTCTACTAAACCATGACATTAAAAAAAAAAAATGCCAGTAAAAGATATAACTTAACACTAAGGAAAACAGTGTTCCCCAAATACAATGGAATTCAGAAATGGTGCCTGTGGAAGTAAAATATCCTATGGCAGGCACATCCCTCCACCAGGCGTCTGACTCACCATGCACTCACTTGTATCTGAAGTGAAAGGCCATTTACCTAAGGCTTAAAAATGAAAAAAGAATAAGAAATTTAGGCAGAAAATCCCAAAGGCAGAGACAGCTTGTGAAAGAGCTACCTTTAAGCTCTATTCTTCTAGTTGCAAGAAATCATGAGCATATCAAGGGAAAACTTTCAAAGAGCCCATGAGTTGTCTTATGTTAGCAAAATCATGCTGTGCTTCCCAGCACAAATCAGTGGTCCTCGGTGAAGCTAAAAGTCTGCTGTGTCCAGGTTTTAAGTAAAGGATCCAATTTAACAGAGGAAGCAATCCT
Organism: Zalophus californianus; assembly: GCF_009762305.2. Taxonomy (NCBI): domain Eukaryota; kingdom Metazoa; phylum Chordata; class Mammalia; order Carnivora; family Otariidae; genus Zalophus; species Zalophus californianus. Next base: position 60,960,117 of record NC_045597.1, read on the forward strand.
GGTGCTATTAAATACAATTTAATATTTATTTATACCCCAAGGGAGCAGGAGCACTAAGTAATTTCCTCTCCTTGAGAGGATATATTTGTAAGAGTGTTTTGTAAATTATAAATCATTCAAATGCTATAGAGATGTATGCACACATACTACATACATATTAATGTGCATTAATGGTCCCCAGGAGCACTGAATAGTTTCCTCTACTTGAAGGGTCTCTTGGAGATATTATATATAATGGTGCTTTGTAAATGCTAAAGCCCAACACACATGTAACAAACTGGTAGTATCCTATTTGATTTTTTTTTTAATCAAGAAAGGCAGTATATCCTACATCGGGCCTCTGCACCAAGGCCTGCCCATCAGAGGCACCATGCAAGAAAGGGACAGTGAGATGTACTAATGGAAGCCAATGCCCACACATCAAGGACTCGGAGATCCTGATGAAAACCAGGATCTTTTACTACTTTGATAAATAAGTCTCTTAAATATAGCCTAACAAGCTATGATTTGTTCCTTTTTGTGCTCTGATGGGCACAAAGAAAGGATAGTAAGGCTTTCTTTACTTCTCTGTTTAATGAGGTATTACATTTACCCCCAAATTTAAGTGAACAATAAAGCATTTAGCATCTTACAGACTCCTGGAGATCAGCAGCAAATTAAATAATCCAAGATAATCATGTTTGAGTAAGCTGACTTATTGTTTCTAAGTCCAGGAGCCCCCTACCCTGCTACCAAAGCTGTGAAATGTAAGAGAAGGAAAAAAGTCTAGGAGACACATAATGAAGCGCTTAAAGCGCACTGTCACCAGACTGTCTCAGAAGTGACAGATATTGAGATGAAAAAAGGAGTATAGGTTCAAAGTATCCTTGTAAACAGTCTTTCCCACAAAAATAATTACAATGAAAATTTCCAAGTAGTCAAAAAGATCAACACCAGACAGCAGTCCATTCATGTCAAGCAATATTAAATGCAGTCTGGTTCAGGTTCAACCAAGAGTACAAACCAACCCTTGGAGTTTGCTATGATAGCCCTTGACCCTGAACTCTATCACACTTCACCGTGGCAGGCTTTAGATGTAAGGGCTCCACAAAGGCAGCTCCCTTGGGAGGCTCACTGAAGCCAGCTTGCCCCTTCACACTGCCTGACCACATGGGGCCAAATCACCAAACAAAGGGTCTGGCTCCTCAGCCTTCCTTCTGGGATCACTGAGACCCTGCCAGGCCCTCAACTTCTATATGTTTGGATCTTATCCAACTCAAACTCTTTCACACTATAACCCTGAGACTCCTAAATCCACTTCCCAGCCTGATTCGGCCTTTGAGTCACACTCAGAGCTTGTACCAGCAGTTCTAAGCAGTTCAATCCAGCCAAACGTCACCTTGGCTCGAGTGTATAATTATTGGACATGTTGTTGCATTCTGCCTTTATCTTATATAAGTTACTGGAAAGTAAGAATTTAAATGTTGATATTGGTGCCATAGGAATGATCTTCACCAATATTGATGTTGGGGACTTTTCCTTCAACACCACTGCCTCTGCTCCCCCACACACACCAGTCATTAAGGAACCTAGCTTTCGTTTAGGGGTCCTGACAGTATCCTGGGTCATTAGAAAAGGGGTGGCCACATATGGAAGTCATAATAGAATATGGATCTCAGGGCCAGAGCAGACATCACATGCACCTCACCCCAAATACTAATGGGAGGGACAATCATTACCTCTCCCTCAGCACAGGAGACATGTAAAGCTCCCTCAAAAGTCAGTGGAGACTGTACATGTATGGGGATAAAGGTGAATTCTCTGTACTTTCTGCCCAGTTTTGCTATAAATCTAAGATGCTCCAAGGAAATAAAATCAGTTGATTTTTTTAAAAAGTCACTGGAGGGTCTATAGGCATCAGCTTGGCTCATATGGCTTCCCAGTGTGCACAGTGTACCAGTCCTGGGTCATCCCTCAATGGTAGCCACCTCGTCTCTTCACATGGTTCCCTCAGTTTTGGTTCCCTCCATTTAGACTTCACAGACCCCTAAAAGTATGCCACTGATGATAGGCTGAAAAATGATCCCCAAAGATGTCCTAATCTCTGGACCCACTGAATAGGTTGGGTTACATGCAAAAGGGAATTAAGATAGCAGCTGGAGTTAAGGTTGGAAACCAAATGGACTGAATACTGGGGTGGGCCCAATGTAGTCATAATGGGCCTTAAAAGTGGAAGAAGGAGGCAGAAGAGAATCAGAGGAAAAGTTGATGGCAGAAGCAGGGTCAGAGATGTGCTATGTTACTGGCTCTGAAGATGAAGGAAGGGGACCCATGAGTCAAAAAAGGGACAAAGGAACAGCTGGAAAGAAAAACAGATTCTCTCTTAGAGCCTCCAGAGAGGAATACAGTCCCGACAACACCTTGACTTTAGCCCAGTGAGACCCATTTCAGACTTCTGAATTACAGAACTATAAGAAAACAAGTTTGTTGTTTCAAGCTGCTAAGTCTGTGGTGCTACAGCAGCAATAGGACATTAATACACCATCATTCAATCATTCCTTTGCTCCTTTGCAACCATTTCTTTCCCTTTGATAATAATCCTTCTGAGCAATGTGCATGCTTCTCACCAACTGGTTGGGAGAGGCAAGTGGGTCACAGTGAGTAATACATAAAGAGATTCTCTTGGTTCTCTAGTGATATAAAGTAGAGGCATCATTAAGTTTAATATACCTGGAAGGTTTGCCATGCCAAAACTGGTGAATGAAGATTTAATTCAAATCAGATGTCTCAATAAAATGCTTACTCACTCTAATACACAGCCAGGCTGCATATTTCATCAGGGCTTATTGATATAAAACCTTTATTACTTAAAGAAATAGATGTACACTTCTTTAAGATAACGAAAGAACCCCTCCTTCTCCTTCCCCTTTCTCTTTCCCCCTCCCTCCCTCCCTCCCTCAGTCTAAAAGCCAGCCTAATTAGGAAATACTAGAAGAATGCTCATAAGGTCAGGAACAAGACAACAAGATCATCCACTATAACATTAATTATTTATTTAGCATTGTGCTGGGGTACTAGCTAATACAACTAGTAGAAGAAAAATTGGAGGTATAAAAATTAGAATGGAGAAGATAACTATTGCAGATTATAAGATTGTTCACATGAAAAAACTAAAAGAACCAAAACTGTTATAAACAAAAATTCAGAGGTTCCAGTCCAAGATGGCAACAGAGAAAGTTCCTGAACTCACCTCCTCCCATGGACACATCAAATCTACAGCTACACATTGAACAATTTCAGCTGTAAAAAAATCCAGAAACTAGCTGAGTGACTCCTACACATTCAACGAATGAGAAAAACCCAAACTGACATGAGTAGGGAACACCGAGACACACCCTCACCATAAATCCCACTCATGGCACAACAACCTATAATTAGGAGAGAACCCACAACTCCCAGCTTTTTCCTGAGAGAAGGGTTTGGACTCACATTTAGTTCTCTAGCTTTTAAGACTTTCACCTGAGGGATGGGCCCCCCAAACACCTAACTCTAAAAGCCAACACAATTTGCATCCACAGGACCCATAGGACTGCAGCAAAAAAACAGTTAATATGTTTGAAAGAACTCGCCATGCTTATCTCACACTCCAGGGCTCAGGACAGTGACAATAGACAGAAGTGCCCATCTCTCAGTCTTTCCTGGAAATAAGACTACTTGTTTACTTTAAAAGCTGCTGCCTGAGGGTCAGGCATATATCCAGGGACAATCTGCAGTACTCCCTGGAAATTGAGGAGGCTGGCAGAAACCATCTTCATACACTCTCTCCCCAGTTCTGGACTGCTGTGTCATCGTGAAAGGAACTTGTAAACACACCTGCTGCCCTTTTGTGGCTGCTGCCCAGCAGGTGCACACCTTTATAGCCTGGCTGTGGTGACCAGTGGGACCTGAGTTTCAGATCCAACAAAATAGTAGCAAACAAACAAAGAAATACTTTTTAACCAGCTACACAATGCTCAGTGCAGAGGAAAAAGACAGGTATACCCAACCTGCCTTTCCCTAAAAGAGATCTATTTGCATACTTTAAAAGTTGCTGCCTGAAGGTCTGGCTTCCAATCAGACTGCATCTAAGTGTTAACTGAGATCCTCCTCTTGGAATACTGACAAACCCTGGAATACCCTCAACTATTGGGAGCCACTATTAACAAAGATGCAGCTTGGACAATCACAAAGTTTTGAGGTGGGGGGGAAAGGAGAGAAAAAGCCAGTTCATCTCCTACACAAGACCACTCCATCAAGATTGAGAAAGGTGATTGTTTTACATAATGCACAGAAACCTATAACGAGGGTTAAGAAAAATGAAGAAACAGAAGAATAGGTTACAAACAGAAGAAAAAATAAAACTCAAGAAACAAATCTTAATGAAATGGAGACAAGTGATTTACCTGGTAAAGAGTTCAAAATAATGATAAGAGAATGAGGTCAAGAGAACAATGAATGAACAAAGTGAAAATTTCAAGAAAGAGATAGAAAAGGTAAGCAATATCAACGGAAAATAAAGAGCTGAAGAATACAATAACTGAAGTGAAAAATTCAATGGAGAGGTTCAACAGCAGACTAGATCAAGTAGAAAAAAGAATTGGTGAACTCAAAGATAGGACAGTGGAATCCATCCAATCAGAGGAGCAAAAAGAAAAAAGAATGAAAAAGAATGAAGATATGTTAAGGGATTAGGGACACCATCAAGTGGACTAATATTCTCATTAGAGGGATTCCCAAAAGGAGGGAGTGGAAACAAAAAGGATATTTGAAGAAATAATGGCTAAATCATTCCTGAGCTAGGGAAAGAGACATCCAGATACCAGAAACTCTAAATAAGATGAAACTAAAAAGATCCACACAAGAAACATTATAATTCAATTGTCAAAAGTAAAAGACAAAGAAAGAATCTTAAAAGGTGCAAGAGAAAAAAATTTGTTACATACAACAGAGCCCCCATAAGATTATCAGCAGCAGATCTTTCAGCAGAAATTTTGCATGCCAGAAGAGAGTGGCATGATGTAGTCAAAGTGTTGAAAGAAAAACCCTACCAATCAGTAATACTTCACCCAGCAAAACTGTCCATCAGAACTGAAGGAGAGTTTTCAAGACAAGCAAAAGTTGAAGGAGTTTGTCACCACTATACCGCCTTACTAGAAATGTTAAAGGGACTTCAAGCTAATACAAAAGAATGCTGATTAGTAACAAAAAAATATATGAAAGTATAAATCTCACTGGCAAAAGTAAATATATGTTAAATTCAGAATACCCTAAGGTTGTAATGGTGGTGGGTAAATCACTTATAAATCTAGTATGAAGGATAAAAGACAAGAGTAGTTAAAATAAGTATAATTACAACAATTAGAGAATACACAAGGTAAAACAATGTAAATTGTGACATCAATAACATAAGGCATGGGGGGGAGTAAATATATAGGCTTTAGTATGTATTTGAACTTAAGTATGTATTTGAACTTAACTTAACCTTAATATGTACTATTATATGTTAAATGTAAGCTTTATGACAACCACAAAGCAAAATCCTATGATACACAAAAAAGAGAGAAGTAGTTAAACACACTGCTACAGAAAATAATAAAATCATAAAAGCAGATACAAAAGAACAGACGAAAAATGAAGAAATTATAAAATGGCCAGAAAGCAATTAACAAAATGGCAAAAGTAAGTCCATACCTATCAATTACTTTAATTGTAAAATAGGCTAAATTTTCCAACCAAAAGATACAGAGTGGCTGACTGGATTGAAAAACAAAACAAAACAAAACAAAAACAACCACCTAACCATACGCTGCCTACAAGAGACTCACTTCAGATTTAAGACCACATGTAGACTGAAAGTGAAGGGATAGAAAAAGATATTCCATGCATATAGAAACCAAAAGAAAGGGTTGGAAATACTTATATCAGACAAAATAGACTTTAAGACAGAGTGTAATAAGAGACAAAGGTCATTATACAATGATAAAGGGGTCAAAGCAACATGAGGATAACATAAGTAAATATTTAACACTCAAAAGAAGAGCACCTAAATATATAAAGCCAATAGTAACAGACAGAAGGGAGAAATAAACAGCGTGTAATAGAGGACTTCAATACCCCATTTTCAACAACAGATAAATCATCCAGACAAAGAAATTAATAAGGAAACACTGGATTTAAACTTTACTTGAGACCAGATGGACCTAACAGATGTTTATGAAACATTTCATCCAACAGCAGCAGAATATTCATTCTTCTCAAGCACACATGAAATATTCTCCAGGATAGATCGTATGTTAGGCCACAAAACAAGTCTCAATAAATTTAGGAAGACTGAAATCACATCAAGCATTTTTCCCCAACCACAATGGTATAAAACTAGAAATCAATTACAAGAAGATTGAAAAATTCACAAATTTTGGAGATTAAATAGCATGCTACTGAACAACCAATAAATCAAAGAAGTATTTGAACAGATAATTTAAAAGAATACCTTGAGACAAATGAAAATGGAAATACAACATACCAAAATTATGGAAGACTGCAAAAGCAGTTCTAAGAGGAAAGTTCATAGCAATAAATACCTACCCTAAGTTAAAAAGAAAAAGCTCAGGACACCTGGGTGGCTCAGTCAGCTAAGCATCTGCCTTCGGCTCAGGTCATGATCCCAGGGTCCTGGGATTGAGCCCTGCACTGGGGTTCCTGCTCAGCAGGGAAGCTGCTTTTCCCTCTGCCTGCTGCTCCCCCTGTTTCTGCACACTCTCTCTCTCTCTCTCTCTCTGGCAAATAAATAAAATCCTAAAAAAAAAAAAAAGAAAAAGCTCAAATAAAAAACCTAACTTTACACCTTTACACCTAACTTTACACCTAGTTACGCCTTTACAAGGACAAACTAACACCAAAGTTAGAAGGAAGGAAATGACAAAGGTCAGAACACAAATAAATGAGATACAGACTAAAAGACAAAAGAAAAAAAATTACTGAAACTAAGAGTTTATTTTTTAAAAGATAAAAAAATGAGATAAATCTTTAACTAAATTTAAAAAAAGAGAGAAGTCTCAAACTCAGAAATTATAGAGGAAACATTACAACTGATACACATATACAAAGGATAAAAAGATACATAAGAAACATGGAAAAATTATATGCCAACAATTAGGACAACCTAGAAGAAATGGATAAATTCCATTTATCCATTGTAAAGTTTACCAAGACTGTACCAGAAAGAAACAGAAAATGTAAATAGACTGATTACTAGTAAAGTGATTGAATCAGTAATCAAAAACCTCCCAAAAAATAAAAGTCCAGGACCAGATAGTTTTACTCATGAATTCTACCAAACATTTAAAGCAAAATTTTATACCAATCTTTTCCCAAACTCTTCTAAAAAATAGAAGAGGAGGAAATACTCCCAAACTCATTTTAAGAGGCCAGAGGCCCTGATTCCAAAACCAGAAAAGGACACTACAAAAAAGGAAAATTACAGATTAATATTTCTGATAAACACTGATGCAAACATCTGCAACAAAATATTAGCAAACCAAATAAAAAATACATTAAGATGATCATACATCATTATCAAGTGGGATTTATTCCAGGAATGCAAGTATGGTTCAACATCCACAAAATCAATGTGATACATCCTATTACTAGAACCATCATACGATTTTCCTTCATTTCAATAGATGTTGAAAAGGCATTAGATAAAATTCAACACTTATTCATGATAAAAACTCTGAAACTAAGTATAAAGGAATGCACCTCAATATAATAAAGTCCATAAACGGCAAGCCCACAACTAATAACAGGAAAAAGCTAAAAACATGTCCTCTAAGATCAGGAATAAGACAAGGATGCCTACTCTTACTACTTTTATTTAACATAATACTGGAAGTCTTAGCTGGAGCAATCAGGAAAGAAAAGGAAAAAAAGGCATCAGAATTGGAAGGAAAGAAGTAAAATTGTCACTATTTGCAGATGACATGATTTTATATATAGAAAATCTTAAAGACTACCAAAAAACTATTAGAGCTAATCAATGAATTCAGTAAAGTTGCAGGATAAAAAATTAACATACAAAAATCAGTGGCATTTCTATATGCTAACCACAAAGTATCTGAAAAAGAAAATCATCCCATTTATAATAACATCAAAAAGAATAAAATATTTAGGAATAAATTTAGCCAAGGAGGTGAAAGATAACTATATTTAAAACTATAAAACAATGATGAAAGAAATTTAACAAGACACAAATAAACGGAAAGGTATCCCATATTCATGGACTGGAAGAATTTTGTTAAAATGTCAGTACTACCAAAAGTCATCTATAGATTTCATGCAATATCTGTTAGGTTTCCAAATGCATTTTTTTTACAGAGGTAGAAAAAAATCATAAAATTTGCATGGAACCACAAAATAACCCAAACAGCCAAAACAATCCTGAGAAACAAGGACAAACCTGGAGGCATCACACTTCCTCATTCCGAGCTAAACTATAAAGCTACAGTAATCAAAACAGTATGCTATTGGCATAAAAGACACATACACACACACACACACACACACACACACCAATAGAAAAGAATAGAGAACGAGAAATTAACCCAAGCATATACAGTCAACTAATATTTGCCAAGGAAGCCAAGAATACTTCATGAAGAAAGGACAGTTTCTTCAATAAATGGTGCCGGGAAATTTTGGATATCCACATATAAAAGAATGATACTAGATTCCTATCTTACACCATTCAAAAAAAAAAAGACTCAAATTAGATTAAATTAAATAATTTAAGTGGTAAGATCTAAAATCATAAAACTACCAGAAGAAAACATAAGGAAAAAAAGCCACTTGATATGGCTATTGGCACTGATTTTTGGGGAATCTGAAAATTAAACTACAAGCAACAGAAGCAAAAATTAACAAGTGGGGGGCACCTGGGTGGCTCAGTTGGTTAAAGGTCTTCCTTCAGCTCAGGTCATGATCCCAGCGTTCCTGGACTGAGTCCGACATCGGGCTCCCTGTTCAGCAGGGCGTCTGTTTCTCCCTCTACCTCTCCCCATCAAATAAATAAAATCTTTATAAAAAAATAGACAAGTGGGGCCACATCACACTAAAAAGCTTCTGCATGGTAAAAGAAATGATCAACAAAAATGAAAAGACAACCTATAGAATGGAAAATAATATTTGCAAGCCATTTATCTGATAAGGGGTTAATATCCAAAGTATACAGAAAACTCCTACAACTAAATGGCAAAAAAAAAAAAAAGGACAAAAAAAGGACAACCCCCCCCCCAAATAATGCAATTTAAAAATGGGCAAAGGGCCTAAACAGATATCTGTCCAAAGAGGATATATGAGTAGCCAACAGGTACATGAAAAGATGCTCAAGATCACCAATCACCACACAAATACAAATCAAAACCACCATAAGACACCATCTCACACCTGTTAGTATGGCCATCACCAAAAAAACAAGAGGTAACAAATCCTGGTTGTGGATGTGGAGGAAAGGGAACTCTTGTGCACCATTGGTCGGATTTTAAATTTGTATAGGCACTATGGAAAACCATATTGAGGTTACTCAAAAAATTAAAGAAAACTACCATATGATCCAGCAATCCCACTTATAAGAATATAAGGGACGTAATATACAACATGATGGCTATAGTTAATGCTGCTTATGGTATATATGAATGTTAAGCAAGTAGATTCTAAGAGTTCTCATCACCAGATAATTTTTTTCTTTTTCTTTAAATCATATCTGTATGAGATAGAGGTTAACTAAACTTAACGTGATAATCATTTCATAATATATGTAAGTCAAATCATTATGCTGTATACCTTAAACTTCTGCTATAGGTCAATTATATCTCATTAAAACTGGGGGGAACCACAGTGAGATATCACCTTATTTTTTTTAAAAGATTTTATTTAGTTATTTGACAGAGAGAGACACAGCAAGAGAGGAAAACAAGCGAGAGAGGGAACACAAGCAGGGGGAGTGTCAGAGGGAGAAGCAGGCCTCCCGCCGAGCAAGGAGCCCTATGCGGGGCTGGATCCCAGGACCCTGGGATCATGACCTGCGCCAAAGGCAGACGCTTAACCAACTGAGCCACCCAGGAGTCCCTGAGATATCACCTCATACCTGTTAGAATAACTATTATCAAAAAGACAATAGATAACAAGCACTAGCAAGGATATGGAGAAATGGGAACACTTGTGCACTATTGGTGGGAATATAAACTGATGCAGCTACTATGAAAACAATTTGGTGGTTGCTCAAAAAATTAAAAATAGGTTCTGGGTTAAGATGGGAAGGTAGGAAGATCCTAAATGCACTACCTCCACAGACACACCAAATCTACACCTATTTATAAAGTAATTCCTCCTGAAGAACTAAAGACTGACTGAACAGCTCCTACACACAAAAAGACAGACTACATAGAGAGCAGTAAGAGAGTCAGAGACACAGTAATGAAAGGAACCTCCACCCCAAGGCTGTGTATTGAGGGACCATGAACAGATTAATCTGCCATGCGGCACAGAAAAAAAAACCACAGTATAAAAGAGCAAATATAGGGCGCCTGGGTGGCTCAGTCAGTTAGGCATCCAACCCTTGATTTTGGCTCCGGTCATGAGATCAAGCCCTGGGTTGGACCCCACACTCAGCAGGGAATCTGCTTGAAATTCTCTCTCCCCCTCTGCCCCTCCCTTCTCTCGTGCACTCACGCCCTCTCGTGCTCTCTTTCTCACTCTCTCTTTTTCTCTAATCATTTAATTATATATACTGCATATATACATATATATATGTATATATGCAATTAGACTATAAAAGATCCAGCCCAAGAACCCAGTCAAGTGGTGGGGGAGCTGCTTGTACTCTCCAGATGTGAGGGGTTGGTGAGTGCCATAATTTATGTTTTCCCTTCACCTTGATAACATGCACAGAAGCAGAGTCTGGGTGTCCTAGTGGGCCTACCACCTCAGTGAGACCCAGGCCCATAGCCCACACCAATCCCAGCCATCCCACTGAGGTGGCCCCAGTGTAAGGCACACCAGCACACCCCTGGTCAGCACTAAGTACAGCTCCAGCCATCTTGCCAACATGACACAGGTGCAAAGCAGCTTCCAACAACACTCCAGGCCCATACCACTTCAGCTCCAGATGACTTGTCAGGGCACCCCCAGTGCATACTGCCCCAAGACCTCCTGGCCAGCAGCCATCTTGGCTCCAGTTACCCCACCAAGGTGCCCCCTGCGTGGGGTTCCCTGGGACCTCCTTGCCTGCACCCACTCCTGCTTCAGCTGTCCATCCAGGGTGTCCTCTGTATGGAGAGCCCCAGGACCTCCTCAGTCCATACCCACTTCAGCTTCAGCAGTCCTGCTAGGCCACCCTCTGCATAGAGAGCCCAAGGATTCCCTGCCTTGTACCTACTTCAGTGTCAGCTGTCCTGCCTAGGTGCCCTCTGTGCAGACAGCTCTGGGACCACCCTGGCCCACACCCACTTCAGCTCCAGTCATCCCACCAGAGCAGCCCCAGCACACAATTCCCCAAGTCCCCCAGCCCACACCAGCCACAGCTCCAGCTCCCTAGTCAAAACAACCAGATACACACAGTTTACACAGGGGATGATTATACACAAGACCATTCCTTCCAGTTTAGGAGAAGTAGTTGTTCTGCCTAATTCATAGGAACAAACACAAAGTCAAGCAAAATGAGACAGAGGAATATACTCCAAATGAAAGAATAAGAGAAGAACTTCACAAAAAGAACTAAATGAAACAGAGATAAGCAATATGTCTGATAAAGAATTCAACATAATGTTCATAAAGATGCCTACCAGACTGTAGAGAAGTAGATGAACTCCATGAGAATTTTAACAATGAGGTAGAATATATAAAAAGGAACCAGACAAAGTTGAAGAATATAATGACTGAAATGAAAAATACACTAGAAGGAATCATAGTAGATTAGAAGCCACAGAACAGATTGGCAGTTTATAAGATAGGAAAATGGAAAGCACCCAATCTGAACAGCAAAAATAAAAGACTTTAAAAATTAGGAATAAAGATAAGGGATACCTTGAACAATATCAAATGGACATTCACATTATAGGGGGTCCCAAAAGGAGAAGAGAGAAAGAAGGGGGCAGAAAGCTTATGTGAAGAAATAATAGCTGAAAACATCACTAACTTGAGAAAGGAATCAGACATCGAAGTTCAAATAATAGAGTTCCAAACAAGATAAACCCAAGGAGGTCCACACTACAACATACAATAATTAAAATATCAAAAATTAAAGATAGAGAATTTTAAAAGCAACGAGAGAAGCAACTAGTTACATATAAGGGAAAACCCATAAGTCTATCAGCTGCTTTTAGCAAAAAAAAATGTGTGAGCTAGAAAACATTGACATGATATACTCAAAGTGCTAAAAGGAAAAAACCTACAACCAAGAACACTCTACCCAGCAAGAGCATCATTCAGAATTGAAGATAAAGAACTTCCCAAACAAAAGTTAATGGAGTTCATCACCACTAAACAGGCCTCATGAGAAAGGTTAAAAGGACTGTTTTAAGTGGAAAAGAAAGGGCCATACTTAGAAGAAAATTAAGAAAAAAATTACATGAGTAAAAGCAATATAAAGGTAGTAGAGAAATCACTTATTAAGCTAGTGTGAAAGTTAAAGACCAAAGTAGTAAAATCAATTATATATTAAAAAACGAGTTAAGCAGGGTGCTTGGGTGGCTGAGTTGATTAAGCATCTGCCTTTGACTCAGGTCCTGATCCCAGGGTCCTGGGATCAAGCGCCACATCAGGCTCCCTGCTCAGGAGGAAGCCTGCTTCTTCCTCTCCTGCTCACTCTGTTTGTGCTCTCTCTCTTTCTCTGTAAAATAAATAAATAAAAATCCTTTAAAAAAATTTTTTAAATGAGTTAAGCGACTCATAAAATAAAAGATGTAAAATATGATGGCATATACACAAAATGTGGAGTGGGAAGTAAAATGAAGTGGTTTCAGAATAATAAGTGACCATCAACTTAATATAGACTGCTATATACTTAGGATGTTATATATGAATCTCATAACCACACACATACTACCCCCAAAAAAATGTATAATAGATACACAAAAATAAAGAGAAAGCCAAGCATAACACTATGGAAAGTCAATCACAAGGAAAGAGACTAAGAACTGCTTTTGGGGGCGGAGCAAGATGGCGGAGGAGTAGGAGACCTAGATTTTGTCTGGTCTCAGGAATTCAACTGAATAGGGATCAAACCATTCTGAACACCTACGAACTCAACAGGAGATCGAACAGGAGAGTAGCAACAACTCTCTGAACAGAGAAGCGACCACTTACTGGAAGGTAGGACGTGCGGAGAAGTGAATCCGAGGCGATATTCGGGAGGATAGACGGCGGGGGAGGGGCCTCCGCCGGCCGCTTCTGGCAAGTGCTAGAGCCGCGGAGCACAACATCGGACCTTTTAAAAGTTGGCTCGGCGGAGGGACGTCGCTGCAGTGGCTAAGCGGGGGGTGGAATCCTCCCGGGACAGTGTGGTCTCAGGACCCTTGGGGTCACAGAGAGACCGGGGGTGCCTGAGTGCGGCAGAGCTCCCAGGTGTCGGGGCGGGGAAGCCGGCTGCAGATACGGAGCAGAGTCGCAGGCTCTCAGCTCGGGGTTGCCATAAACTGTGATCTGCGGCCCAGTCGGGGCACGGCTCCCCCAGCAGGGACCCAACAAGCAGCAGATCCGGGGAGACTCCCCTTCCTTCCCGGGGAGGAGCGGTGCGGGAACGCACTGCAGGGATCTGCTGGGTTTGGAGACTCCGAGCGGGGTCGGGTGCCAGAGATAGCAACGCTCGATCACAGGCCGGGTGAGCACGGAGTGCGGCCAGAGACCGGGGACACGGGAGTGACTGCTTTTCTCTGGGGGCGCACTGAGGAGTGGGGCCCCGAGTTCTCGGCTCCTCCGGGCGGAGACTGGGAGGCCGCCATTTTCGCCCTGGTCCTCCAAAGCTGTACCGAGAGCTTGCAGGGAACAAAAGCTCCTGAGAGCAAACTGGAGCAGCTTCCTTAGCCCGGACCGACAAGGGCGGGGCAATTCTGCCTCCGGCAAAGACATTTGGAAACCACAGCAACAGGCCCCTCCCCCAGAAGATCAACACAAACAGCCAGCAAGCCAAGACCAAGTTGATCGATCAAGGAGAATAGGAGAACTCCAGCGCTAGGGGAATACTGCACATAGATTCATGGCTTTTTTTTACCATGATTCATTATTTCATCAAAGTTAATTTTTGTTGACTTTTTTTTATTTTTCTTTTTCCCTTTTTCAACCAACATCTTATAAATCCCTTTTTTAAAAAAAAAAAAACATTTTTTATTTTTTTTCTCATTTTTAGAGTCATATTTTATCCCTTCATAGTAGTTATCCTTGTTTTTGGCATATATATATAAGTTGTTCTCTCTTTAAAATTTTGAGGTACAGTTTCTTCTAACAGATCAAAATATACCCTAAACCACTAGTGTATGGCTTTGTTCTAGTCTCCTGCCTGATCACATTCTCTCCCTTTTTCCTTTTTTTTTTCCTTAAATCTCCTTTCTTTTTTCAAACAACTTATCTTACCAAGTCCTTTTATAAAATCTTTTATAATTTTCATCTTTACAGTCATCTTCCATCCCTTCATTGTATCAACCCTTATTTTGTACATATATGTCTTTCTTCCTTTAAAATTTTAGGAGGCACTTTTTTCTAACAGACCAAAATACGCCCAAAATCTAGTGTGTGGCACTGATCTATGCACTAGCCTGATCATATTTGATCATATTCTGCCTTTTTTGAATTGTTTTGTTTTTGTTTTTATCTTTTTTTCTTTTTCTTTTCTTTTTCTCTTTCTTTTTTCTTTCTTTCCCTTTCTTTTCCCCTGGTTTCAGGTCTTTTCTGATTTGTATACAGTATATTTGCTGGGGACGTTGTAAACCTGTTAGCCTTTTGTTCTCTCATTCATCTATTCTCCTCTGGACAAAATGACAAGACGAAAGAAATCACCTCAGCAAAAAGAACAAGAGGTAGTACCGTCAGCCAGGGACCTACTCAATACGGACATTAGTACGATGTCGGACCTAGAGTTCAGAATCATGACTTTAAAGATACTAGCTGGGCTTGAAAAAAGCGTGGAAGTTATTAGAGAAACCCTTTCTGGAGAAATAAAAGAACTAAAATCTAACCAAATCGAAATCAAAAAGGCTATTGATGAGGTGCAATCAAAAATGGGGGCACTAAATGCTAGGATAAATGAGGCAGAAGAGAGAATCAGCGATATAGAAGACCAAATGATAGAAAATAAAGAGGCTGAGAAAAAGAGAGAGAAACAACTACAGGATCACGAAGGCAGAATTCGAGAGATAAGTGATACGATAAGACGAAAGAGACTAAGAACTAAAAACAAACAAACAAAAAACAGAATAACTATATGAACAATTAGCAAATTAGCAATAAGTACATACCTTCAATAATCACTTCAAATGTAAGTGGTCTAAATGCTCCAATCAAAAAACACAAGGTGACAGAATGGATTAAGATCGAGAGAGAGAGAGAGAGAGAGAGAGAGAGAGAGAACTACAGCAGACTCACTTCAGACTTAAAGACATACATAGAACTGAAAGTGAGAAAATGGAAAAAAATATTCCATGCATTTGGAAGTGGAAAAAAGAAAAGCCAATACTTATATCAGACAAAAAAAAGAGTTTAAAACAAAGACTATAACAAGGACATTACATAATGATAAAGGAATCAATCCAACAAGAGGATATAACAATCATAAATATCTATGCACCCAACATGGGAGCACCTAAATATATAATGCAAATATTAACAGACATAAAGGGAGAAATTGATAGTAACATTAATAGTAAGGGATTTAACACCCCACTTACATCAATGAATAGATTATCCAGACAGAAAATCAATAACAAAACTGTGTTTAAATGACACTTTAGACCAGATGGACTTAACAGATACACATAGAACATTCCAACCCAAAACAACAAAATATACATTCTTCTCAAGTGCACAGGGAACATTCTCCAGGATCTATCACATGTTAGGCTATAAAACAAGTCTCAATAAATTTAAGACAAATTATATCAAGCATATTTTTCAAATACAACAGTATGAAATTAGAAATCAATTACAAGGAAAAAAAAAACAAACTGAGGTGCCTGGCTGGCTCAGTTAAGCTTCTGCCTTTGGCTCAGGTCATGATCCCAGGGTCCTGGGATTGAGCCCCACATTGGCCTCCCTGCTTGGCGGGAAGCCTGCTTCTCCCTCTCCCACTCCCCCTGCTTGTGTTCCCTCTCTCGCTGTCTCTCTCTCTGTCAAATAAATAAATAAAATCTTAAAAAAAAAACTGGAAAACACAAACTGGTGGAGGCTAAACAACTAATAGGGTCAACAAAGAAATCAAAGGGAATTTTTTTAAAAATACATGGAGACAAATGAAAATGAAAACACAATAGTACAAAATAATTGGGACATAGCAAAAGCAGTTCTAAGAGGGAAGCTTATAGCAATACAGGCCTATTTCAAGAAACAAACTCAAACAATCCATTTTATACCTACATGAACTAGAAAAAGAACAAACAAAGCCCAAAATTAGAAAGAAATAAGATCAGAGCAGAAATAAAACAGAGACTTTAAAAAAAATAGAAAAGATCAATAAATGCAAGAGCTTGTTCTTTGAAAAGATAAAAAAAAAATTGTTAAACTTTTACCAGACTCATCATGAAAAACAGAGAAAGGACTCAAATAATATCAGAAATGAAAGAGGAAAAGCAACAAATACCACAGAAATACAAACATATGAAAAAAATGATATGCCAACAAGTTGGACAACCTAGAAGAAATGGATAAATTCCTAGAAATATACACCTTCCAAAACTGAATCAGGAAGAAATAGAAAATCTGAACAGACCAATTAGTAACAAAATGGAATCTGTAACCAAAACTCACAACAAGCAAAATTCCAGGACGGAGTCTACCAAACTTTAAAGGAAAAGTTAATACCTGTCTTCTCAAACTATTCCAAAAAAACAGAAAAGGAAGGAAAACTTCCAAATATATTCTATAAGGCAGTATTACCCTGATACCAACAACAGATAAAAACTACAGAAAAGAAAATAAAAGGCCAGTATCCCTGGTGAACATAATACAAAAATCCTCAAGAAAGTATTAGCAAAATGCATTCTACAATATATTAAAAGGATTATTCACCATGATCAAATGGGATTTATCCCAGGGAGGCAAGGATGGTTCAGTATCCACAACATCAATTGACATGATTTATCACATTAACAAAACTAAGGATAAAAATCATGATCATCTCAATAGATGCAGAAAAAGCATTTGACAAAGTACAATATCCATTCATGACAAAAACTCTCAACACAGTGGGGTTAGAGAGAATATATCTCAACATAATAAAGGCCATAAATGACAAACCCACGGGTAACATCATACTCAATGGTGAAAAACTGAGTTTTACCTTGGAGATCAGGAAAAAGACAATGCAGTCCACTCTCACCAGGTAAGAAAGAAGTAAAACTGTCACTATTTATAGATGACCTGATACTATACATAGAAAACCCTAAAGATTTCACACAAAAAAAATTAGAAATAATAAATGGGGGTGCCTTGGTGGCTCAGTCGGCTAAGTGTCTGACTTCGGCTCAGGTCATGATCTCCGGGTCCTGGGATTGAGCCTGTACAGGCTCCATCATCAGCAGGGAGTCTGTTTCTTCCTCTCCCTCTGCCCCTCCCCCCACTTGTGCACACTCTCTCACTCTAGCTCTCTCAAATAAATAAAATTTTAAAAAAAAGAAATGAATTCAGTAAAGTTGCAGAATACAAAATTAATATACAGAAGTTGGTTGTGTTTCTATACACTAATAACAAAATAGCAGAAAGAGAAATTATGATAAAAACTGCACCAAAAGGAAGAGAATACCTAGGAATAAACTCAACCAAGGAGGTAAAAGACTTTTACTCTGAACACTATAAAACAGTGATGAAAGAAATTGAAAAGGACACAAAACAAATGGGAAGCTATACCATGCTCATGGAATAGAAGAATTAAAATTTCTAAAATGTCCATACTGGGGCATCTGGGTGGCTCAGTCACTTAAGTGTCTACCTTCAGCTCAGGTCATGATCCCAGGGTCCTGGGATCGAGCCCCACATCAGGCTCTCTGCTCAACAGGGGCCTGCCTCTCCCTCTCCCTCAGTTGCTCCCCCTGCTTGTGCTCTCTCGTGCTCTGTCAAATAAATAAAATCTTTAATAAAAAAATAAAATAAAATGTCCATAATACCCACTGCAATCTACAGAGCCAATGCAATCCCTATCAAAATAACAATAGCATTTTTCACAGAACTATAATACTAAAATTTGTATGGAACCACAAAAGACCCTGAATAGTCAAAGCAATCTTGAAAAAGAGCAACAAAGCTGGAGCTAACACAATTCCAGATTTCAAGATATTTGACAAAGCTGTGGTAATCAAAACAGTACGGTTCTGGCACAAAAACATAGACACATAGATTAATGGAACCGAATAGACAGCCCAGAAATAAACCCATGCTTATATGGTGAATTAATCTATGACAAAGGAAACAAGACTATATAATGGGGAAAAGACCATCTTTTCAACAAATAATGCTTGGACAGCTACATGCAAAAGAATGAACCAGGACCACTTCTTACATCATACACAAAAATAAACTTGAAATGGGTTAAGAACCTAAATGTGAGACAAGAAACCATAAAACTCCTAGAAGACAGTCTAGGCAGTAATCTCTTGGACGTTGGCCTCAGCAACATTTTTCTAGATATGTCTTCTCAGGCAAGGGAAACATAAAGCAAAAACAAAAACAAAAAACAAGAAACTATTGGGACTACACCAAAATAAAAAACTTTTGCACAAAGGAAATCATCAATAAAATGAAAAGGCAACACACCGAATGGGAGAAGATATCTGCAAATGATATATCCAATAAGGGGTTAATAACCACCACATACAAAAAGAACTGAACACATACACACACACACACACACACACACACACACACACACACACACACAAATAATCTGTTTAAAATATGGGCAGAGGACCTGAATAGACATTTTACCAAAGGAGACATACAGATGTCCAACAGACCCACGAAAAAATGTTCAGCATCACTAGTCATCAGGTAAATGCAAATCAAAGCTACAGGAGATATCACCTTACACCTCACAGAATGGATACTATCAGAAAGATAAGAAATAAGAAGTGTTAGAAAGAACGTAGAGAAAAATGAACCCTTGTGCACTGTTGATAAGAATGTAAACTTGTGTAGCCACTGTATTGAAGTGCCTCAAAAAATTAAAAATAGAAATACCACATGATCTAGTAATTGTACTACTGGGTATTTATCGAAAGAATAGAAAAACACTAATTCAAAAAGATACATGCACCCCTATGTTTATTGTAGCATTATTTACAATAGCCAGGATGTGGAAGCGACCTGAATGTTCATCAATAGATAAATGGATAAAGAAGAGGTCCCTCTCATGCTCATTCTCCATTCTCTCTCCCCCTGTGTGCACGTGCACACACTCTCTCTCTCACACACATACACATACACACACACACACACACACACAGGAATATTACCCAGCCATAAAAATGAACGCGATCTTGTCATTTACAACATGGATGGACCTAGCATAAGAAGGTATTACGCTAAGTGAAATAAGACAGAGACAAATACTATATAATTTCATTTATATGTGGAATCTACAAAACAAATGAACACACGGGCCCCCCAAAAAAGCAGAAACAGACCCAAAACTACAGGGAACAAACTTGTGGTTGTGGGCGGTGGCGGGGGGGGGAGATGGGCAAAGAGGTGAAGGGAAGTGGGAGATACAGGCTTCCGGTTATGGAATGAGTAAGTCACAGGGATAAGAGGTAGAGCACAGGGAACATAGTCAATAGTACTGTAATTGTGTTGTATGGTGACAGATGGGAGCTACACCTGTGGTGAGCATAATGTATAGAGATGTCAAATGTTGTACATCTGAAACTAATGTAATATTGTGTGTCAACTATACTTCAATAAAAAAAATTAAAAATTGAATTACCATATGAACCAGCAGTACCATTTCTGGATATATATGAAATTACTATCTCAAAGAGGTATCTATACCCCCAAGTTTAGTATAGCATTATTTAAAACAGCCAAGACACTAAAAAAATCCTCAGCTTTCAAACGCATATAAACCAAACTCACAGAAACAAAGACTAGATTAGCGGCTGCCAAAGTGGAAGGGCAGGCAGAGGGTAGGGGGGCGATGGGTAGAGGAATAGGTAAAGGTGGTCAAAAGGTACAAATTTGCGGCACCTGCGTGGCTCAGTTGGTTAAGCATCTGCTTTCAGCTCAGGTCATAATCCCGGAGTCCTGGGATCAAGCCTCATGTCGGGCTCCCCACTCAGCAGGTAGTCTGCTTCTCCCCCCCCCCCCGCCCCCGCCAACGACTTGTGCTCTCTCAAATGAATAGATACTAAAAAAAAAAAAAAAACCTTTTAAAAAAAATAATAAAGGTACAAACTTCTATTTATAAGATAAATAATTTCCGGGGATGTAATGTAAAGCATGGTAATAATACTTAACAATACTGTAGTGTATATTAAAAATTGCTAAGAAGAGTAGATCTTAAAAGTTAATACATGAAAAAATTTTAACTATGTGAGGTGATAGATGTATTAACTGATATTATTCTGGTGATCATTTCACAATATATACATATGTCAAATCATTATGCTGTATACCTTAATGCAATGTTTTATGACAATTATAGCTCAATAAAACCAGAAAAAAAGAATTCAGTAATGTGACTGGCTATAATATTTATATGTAGGAATTTCCATACATAATGTAGATATAGTAATCAGCAATATTTATAGCCTTCATGCATAAACCAATAATTAGAAGGTAAAATGGAAGAAAAATCCTATTTCCAGCAGCAACAATAAAAAATTCCTACAAAAAAAGTTTAACTAAAAGAATTGTAAGATATAAAGAAAACTTTAAGTCATAGAAAAGACTTGAACAGATGGAAAAGCCTAATATGTTCTTGGAGAGGAAATCTCTAAATCATAAAGATACCATAAATTCTCCTGGTGTTAGTCCATAAATTTAACATGATTCCAATTAAATAGCAATAGTACTTTTTAAGTGAACAGCTAATTCTAAAATTTATATGGGAAAACATACCAACAAGAATGACCAGGAAAATAATGAGGGGAGTTCATCCCTATCAGATATTTGAACATAAGCCTACTAAATAATGTGGTATCAGTGCATAAATAACCAACAGATCAGGACACTAACCTGAAATTAACCCAAATACATAGAATTATTATATAACAACAAAAATGAATCTCAAATCGATGTGGAAAAGATAATGGTAAATTAACTGGGTAGTCATCTGGGGAAAAACGTTGGAGCCATTTATTTTATTTTACACCAAAACAAATTCTAGGTAGTTAAAGTACTTAAATGTAAAAAAAATAAAATAAAATATCATAAAAGCAGAAGAAATCACAGGAGAACTCTTTTGTAACCTCAGAACAAGGAAGGCCCAAGTATGGCCAACAACAACAACAACAAATCCAGAGCCAAAAAGAAAAAGCAGATAAATTCTATTATATAAAATTTAAGATTTTTCAAGACAAGAAAGTGAAGTCAAATGACAAGCTGCGGGAAGGGCAAGAACCATCAGCAATTCGTACCTCAAACAAAGGGCCAATTTTCCTAATAAACAAAGAACTCCTACATGTCAATAACAAAAAATCACCAGAGCAGAAGAATACAATGAAACATATGAGAAGCAGTCCAAATCACAATGAAATCAATGTTGCTTATCAGCAGACCTTAAAATTCCGGTGGGCCAACTAATCACAAGGATCTTTAAAGGTGGAAGGAGGAGGCAGAAGAGAAAGTGACAATAGAAACAGGGTCTAAAGGATACATTTGTAATAGGGGCGCCTGGGTGGCTCAGTCGTTAAGCGTCTGCCTTCAGCTCAGGTCATGATCCCAGGGTCCTGGGATCCAGCCCCGCATCGAGCCCCGCATCGAGCCCCGCATCGAGCCCCGCATCGAGCCCCGCATCGAGCCCCGCATCGGGCTCCTGCTCAGCGGGAAGCCTGCTTCTCCCTCTCCACTCCCCCTGCTTGTGTTCCCTCTCTCATTGTCTCTCTCTCTCTCTCTCTCTGTCAAATAAATAAAAAATCTTTAAAAAAAAAAAAAAGGATACATTTGTAATAAAAGAGCTACATTCATAGTAAAAGGAATACACACGAAAAACCACACTTCAAAACTACTTTTTTAAATCAGATCTGTAAAGTTTTAAGACAGACTTTGTTGGCAAGAAAGGGAGCAAAGAGGCATCACCATATCCAGCAGGCAAGGGGGTATTAGTACAACTTCTGGGAATGACAGCCTGTGAATGACATTTCATAAAGGCCACCTGTATTTAATGCTATTAAATAGTAATTCTGATTCAAAGAAGTTATCCTATAGGCATTCTTGCCTATGCATTGAAATAATGTATGCACTAAAACATTGTTTATAACAGAAAAAAAATCACAAATGAATCAAGTGTCCATTAATAGGGTAGGAGTTAAATGAATTCTGTGTGAATGAATTCCACAGTGTAATATTCTGCAGCTGTAAGAAGGAATAAGGAAGATTTTACTGGTATGGAACAATTCGTGAGATACAGTCTTAAATGAAAAAGCATGGAGCAGAATAGTGCCTATGGTAGGCTTGCATTCATTTTTTTTAAAGGGGCAAAGGGGCGCCTGAGTGGCTCAGTTGGTTAAGCATCTGACTTCAGCTCAGGCCATGATCTCAGGGTCCTGGGATAGAGCCCTGCATCGGGCTCCTTGCTCAGTGGGGAGCCTGCTTCTCCCTCTGCCCCTTGTCCCACTCATGCTCACATTCTGTCTCTCAAATAAATAAAGTCTTAAAAACTAAAATAAAAGGGGGGGAGATTATAACATACATACATGTATAGTAAAAAATTTAAAAATACAAGTATGATTTCTTATACCTATAATTGTTGGCTATCTAGAACCGAAACACTAGAGACCAGTACTATCTTCCCTCAGGAAAAATCGCGTCTCAGGAAAGCAGATCTGGGTGTTGGGGACAGGAACGGGACTGTATTTTGCATGTATTCACTTCTGTGCCGATTTTGCAACCTTATAATACCTCTTCTAAAAATACAATATAAAATTAAATACTGTGCCTAAAAAGAGAATATATCACTTGAGATTTTATTATTTTTGAGTCAAAAATCACCTGCTCTGCCTTTAGATCTCCTATGACTACTGTTAATTTTCTCACATTCAATATATTAGCAAGATTAACAAAGGAACACCTTGGATGAATGGGCAACAGCCCACACGTTAGTGTCTCAGATTTTAGTCTCATTTCAAAAAAACAGGCATCTCCCTTTTCACAGAGAAATTTCCCTTCAGCCCTCCCCACAAGTGCGTTGCCTGAAAAGCACTCCTCATTTATACGGGCACTTTGCCAGCAACCTGTGCCCTGGTCAGATACTTGGATACATTTGCAAAAGTAAGAGATCTTAACCACAGGTTGTTAATTGACATGGGTGTCTCTTTCAACAGCAATTTCCCCTCATTCATTCCCCTCACTGGGCAACTGAAGAGGCTCTGAGGGGCGCCTGGGTGGCTCAGTCATTGAGCGTCTGCCTTCGGCTCAGGTCATGATCCCAGGGTCCTGGGATCAAGCCCCGCATTGGGCTCCCTGCTCAGCGGAAAGCCTGCTTCTCCCTCTCCCACTCCCCCTGCTTGTGTTCCCTCTCTCGCTGTGTCTCTCTCTGTCAAATAAATAAAATCTTAAAAAAAAAAGAAAGAAAGAAAAGCTCCAAGCATCCTGGGGATAACGTTACTGGGGAATTAAACTGAGGAGACATTTCGTTTGGGTCTCGTGGGATGGACTTGTGTTGTTTAGCAGTTCGTTCCATGTCTAGTTAAGTCCTGGTTGCTGTTAACACTGGTGACAATGGCTTCCAGGAAGGCCCCATCAGGCACAGGGCCAGGAGTCTTATTGGCATTGGAACAGGTTTTCTTTGACACCCAACACCACAAACACTTGTGGGGTAGGGAGGAAACAAGGTTTGAAAGGGTTCCCAGCCAGAAGCTTGTCTGGGGGAAAATCCTTCCAATCCCCAGACTTGTAAATTCTCTGGAAGCAGAGACTTCCATTCACAGATGCTTTATCAAAAGAGAAGTTCTCTTATAAGGAATATACTCAATAATACAATATATATAATTATAAATATACCACACTTTTCTTTCCTATGGAATTTATATGAAATAGAATTCATTAGAATGCCTGTGTCCATAACACACACACTTACAGCAATAACACAAATACTTTGTACTTCAGCATATGAGGTCACATGTTTTATACATCCCAACCATCAATTAAAATTTAATTTGATAGGTCAACATCAATAAAACTAGAAAAAAAAACTGATCAAGCATGCTAGAGGAAAGTCTAGATTATCTTTGTTATGTATAAAAGATAATGTGATTTAGTAGATCTTACAAAATCACTGTTACAGGAGGTAGACAAAAGTATGCAACAAAAAACATGGGATAAAGTATTACAGAAAAAATGTAGGATAAAATATTATAGAGGGTGTGTCAGGTACTTAGCTCATTAAAACATTGGGTTATTTTTCTGGATTTTGTGATTTGTGTGATTTGTCCGATATTTCCGTTTTGCAATTTGTTGTAATTTCTTTCTTTAGTCTAAGTATTAATTTGCTTAACTCATTTGTTTTCAATATTTTCTATCCTTTTTCTAAAAGGGGTTCCTACAGATTATGTAAGCTTTGGGCCCCAGAAAACGTGGACTCACACCTGGTATTCACAGTCAATCTAAAATTTTAATTTGCCCATCTGCCACAGGACGGTTAGAATTATGGGACAGCTTCCGTTTTTATCCCAAAGACTCTCACAACCAGATCAGCCACGCAACCTGAATCTGCGAAAATGCTGGAAACAAAGCCCAGGTCTTTAAATCCCCCATGAACTCCCTTCTCCACTTTGGTCTCTTTGGGGTATAGGAAACAAAATAGGTTTCCCCCCCAAAATCTGCATCCGCCTCACTCTGCTAATCCTCAAGTGCTATCACTCTCCCAACATGCTCAAGGCCTCGCTGCACTTCTCATTGCAGATCTTAAAAGCGGAGAATTAATTATAAGACTTAATTCTCCCAGTGATAGAACTTCCGCAGCGTGACACACTTTGCAGTCTCTGCTTCTGAGAGGCAGCCTTCAATTCCCAGGCTGCCGTGCTGCTTTAAATTTTTTCACTATGAGAGGCTTTTCCTACCTACTGGCTATTATGCAAAATTGAATCTTTCCTAGCAGGACTTTCCACCAGTTTGTTCTATTCAGCTACTGAAGATTTGGGTTTAGCTATAACCTGAAATCTGTGAGAAGCCCTCAACGAATTTTTGGAGGTTTTTTTTTTCCCCTGTGCATTTGGGGGGGAAAAATTCTCTATACAGCCGACAGTTATGGGAATGCACCATTCAATTCTCCCTTCCAGAAAGCTGTTGTTGCAGGCAACGTAGTTGGCTGTCAGCTGCCACACCTTCAGGATGCAAAGCAGTTCAGAGGAAGCTAGACAAAGCCCTGCTCTCAGGGGCCCCCCTCCCCATCGCAGGATCCTCTACTGGGCAGTCATTGCTCTGGGGCTCCCTGTTTCCTGGCCAAGGCTTTCTCAGAGCTGCAGCAAACCCTGAAGCTCTCTTCCCCTCTCTTCTTCTTCTCCCAGGTGTCAGACCAGAATCCCAGTCCCAGGAGAGCTCCCCAACCTCCACTCCCTCTCTCCTTTATCCTTCATAGGTGCTGCCCCCAAGGAGTCTCCTGCAAATCCAATCTCATCTTAGCATCTGCTTCTCAAGGACTGATACACTACCCTAGAACACTTACATCAGTGAGTAAGAGGGAAAGAAATTAATGCCATTTTGCTTTTGCAAAGAAAGAAGGAAAATAATATTTATGGGGCATCAACTAAATATCAGATATTGTGAGGCATTTTAAAATACATTGTCTCATTTATTTATAAAGGTATCGTTATTCTCAGGTCTTAAAAAAAATCTAAGTGAAATTCTGGTTAGTAAATTCCCTGCTGAAACCCTCCGTATTTACTGTCAGCTCTGCTTAGGTTTCTAGATGAATTCTAGATTTGGAGGGATGGATACAAGTCACATACAGTATTCATTAGCCTAGGGTAAGGGGTAATAAATGCCTTACATCATAGGTTGAATGGAATGATCAATATTACCTGCAGCAGTCTTGCATGTTTCTATCATCTCTGCCCCTATCAAATATCTGCCAGTTGGCCTTTCCCTCATTGATATGCCTATCACTCTTATTCTAAGAATTCTCTGCCAAAGCTCAGACTGAATCTGAATCTGCATGAGGGAGTTTCAATCCTCAAATCAGACAGCAAAAGTCCTACCAAATGGTAAATAAAGAATATCATGAATGATTTTTAAAAATTGCTAAAACTTCCTAGACTTTTCATTTAAAAAGAATATACAGAAAAAGTCAAAAACTCTTAACAAAATCAATTGGAAGGAATGTACCTTGACATAATATAGACCATATATAACAAGCCCACAGTTGACATCACACTCAGGGGTGAAAAGCTGAAAGCATTTCCTCTAAGATCCAAAACAAGACAAGGATTCCCACTATAGCCACTTTTTAAAAACATTTTCTTAATAGTGGGAGAGAGGGGTGGGAGGAACAGAGAGAGAATCTTAAGCAGGCTCCATGACCAGGGTGGAGCCCCATGTGGGGCTGGATCTCACAACCTCAAGATCATGACCTGAGTGGAAATCAAGAGTCAGATGCTCAAATGACTGAGCTGCCCAGGTGACCCAAGATTCCCACTACTGCCACTTTAATTCAAAACAGTATTGGAAGTCCTAGCCAGAGCAATTAAGCAAGAAAAAGAAAAAAGTTAAAAAATTTGAAAGGAAGAAGTAAAATTGTCACTGTTTACAGATGATATATTACATACAGAAAACCTTATTAGGACTAATAAATTCAATAAAGTTGCAGGATTCAAAATATACAAAAAAAACCTGTTGCATTTCTATACATCAATAACGAACTATCAGAAAGAGAAATTAAGAAAATAGTCCATTTTATGATTGCATCAAAAAGAATGAAATACCCTAGGAATAAATTTAACCAAGGAGGTGAAAGACTTGTATATTGAAATCTATAAAACATTAATGAAAAAAATTGAAGAAGACACAAATAAATGGAAGATATTCTGTGTTCATGGATTACAAGAATGGTTGTCCACATGACTTAAAGCAATCTACAGATTCAATATAATCTATCAAAATCCCAATGACATTTTTAACAGAAATATAACTCACAATCTTAAAATTTGTATGGAACCATAAAATACCCTGAATAGCCAAAGCAGTCTTGAAAGAAGAACAAAGCTGATGATGACATGCTCCCTGGTTTCAAACTATATTACAAAGCTATAGAAATTAAAACAGTATGGCACTGGCATAAAAACAAATCCATCAATGGCACAGAAGAGAGAGCCCAGAAATAAACCCATGCATATATGGTCCATTAATTATCAACAGTGAAGCCAAGAATATACAAGGGGGAAAAGACAGTCTCTTTAATAAATTGTATTGGGAGAGACACAAACCAAGAAACAGACTCTTAACACAGAGAACTGATGGTTACCAGAGGGGAGGTGGTTGGAGGGGATGGGTTAAGTAGATGAAGGGGATTAAGAGAACACTTGTCATGATGCACCCAGAGAAATGTACAGAATTGTTGAATCATATTGTACAACTGAAACTAATATAACACTAGGGAATTTAAATAAAATTTAAATAAAAACTGGAATTTAAATAAACTTAAGAATAATAAATTGTGTTCAGAGAATTGGACAGCCACATGAACATAAGACTGAAACCATAAAACTCCTAGAAGAAACCACAGACAGTAAGCTTCTTGACATAGGTCTAGGCAATGATTTTTTGAATCTGACACCAAGAGCAATAAAAGCAAAAATAAGTAAGTGTACTATAAACTAAAAAGCTTCTGCCTGTGCAGAAGAAACCAACAACAAAATGAAAAGGCAACCTAGTGAATGGGAGAAAATATTAGCGAATCATCTGATAAGGGTCTAATATCAAAACATAAAGATCTCATAAAACTCAATAGAAAAAAAATCTGATTAAAAATGGGCAAACGATCTGAGGAGACATTTTCCCAAAGAAGACATCCAGATAACCAACAGGCACATGAAAAGATGCTCAACTTTAATCACCAGGGAAATGCAAATCAAAACTACCATGAGATACCACCTCACACCTGTCAGAATGGCTATTATCAAAAAGACTAGAAATATGTGTTGATGAGGATGTGGAAAAAAGGGAACTCTCATGCACTGTTGGCAGAATGCAAATCGATGCAGCCACTATGCAAAACAGTATGGAGTTTCCTCAAAAAATTAAAAAATGGGGGGAGGAGCAAGATGGCAGAGAAGTAGGAGACCTGGATTTCATCTGGTCCCAGGAATTCAGCTGGATAGGAATCAAACCATTCTGAACACCTACGAACTCAACAGGAGATCAAAGAAAAGAATAGCAACAACTCTCTGAACAGAAAAGCGACCACTTTCTGGAAGGTAGGACCTGCGGAGAAGGGAATCCAAGGTGATATTCGGGAAGATAGACGGCAGGGGAGGGGGCCTCCATCAGCCACTTCTGGCAAGTGATAGAGCAGCGGGGCACAAAATCAGAACTTTTAGAAGTCTGCTCCACAGAGGGACATCGCTCCAGCAGCTAAGCAGCGGGGGGGGGGGGGGGGGCGGCGCGGAACACTTGCGGGGACAGTGTAGTCTCAGGACCCTCGGGGTCACAGAAAGACCAGCGGTGCCTGAGTGCAGCAGAGCTCCCAGGTATCAGAGCGGGGAAGCCAGATGCAGAGACAGAGATGAGGCGCGGGCTCTCAGTTTGGGGTTGCCATAAACCGTGATCCACGGCACAGTCAGGCCACTGCTCCTCCAGCAGGGACCCAACAAGCAGCAGAGCCGGGGAGACTCCCCTTCCTCCCCCGGGAGGAGCGGCGCGGGAGCACACCGCAGGGATCTGCTGGGTTTGGAGACTCCACACCAAGTCGGGTGCCAGAGATAGAAACACTCGGTCACAGGCCGGGTGAGCACAGAGTGCGGCCGGAGACTGGGGAGATGGGAGTGATTGACTGCTTTCCCTGGGGGCACACTGAGGAGTGGGGCCCCAAGTTCTTGGCTCCCATGGGGCAGAGATTGGGAGGCCACCATTTTCACTCTCGTCCTCCAAAGCTGCACAGAAAGCTTGCAGGGAACAAAAGCTCCCAAGAGCAAACCCAAGCAGATTACTTAGCCGGGACCCAGCAAGGGCAGGGCAATTCCACCTCTGGCAAAGACATTTGGGAACCACGGCAACAGGCCCCTCCCCCAGAAGATGAGCAAGAACAGCCAGCCAAGACCAAGTTTACGGATCACTGAGAATGGCAGAACTCCAGTCCTAGGGGAATACAGCACGTAGAATCCATGGCTCTTTTCCCATGATTCTTTAATCTTTCAAAGTTAATTTTTTTTTTAATTTTTCTTTTTCCCTTTTTCAAACAACATCATCAATCCCTTTTTAAAAAAATCTTTTTTATTTTTCATTTTTAGAGTCATATTCAATCACTTCATAGTAGTTAACCTTATTTTTGGTATATATAAGTTGTTCTCTCTTTAAAATTTTGGGATACAGTTTCTTCTAACAGACCAAAATATACCCTAAATCTCTAGTGTATGGCTTTGTTCTAGTCTCCTGCCTGATCACATTCTCTCCCCCCGCCCTTTTCTTTAAATCCTTTTTTTCAACCAACTTTTTATCTTACCAATTCCTTTTATAAAATCTTCTATAATTTTCATCTTTACAGTCATATTCCATCCCTTCATTGTATTAACCCTATTTTTGTACATATATAAGTTTTTCTTTCTTTAAAATTTTGGGAGGCACTTTCTTCTAACAGACCAAAATACCCCCAAAATCTAGTGTGTGGCACTGATTTATGCACCAGCCTGATCATATTTGATCATAATGTTTTTTTGTTTGTTTGTTTTGTTTTTGTTTGTTTTTATCTTTTTCTTTTTCTTTTTTCTTTCTTCTCCTTTCTTTTCCCCCAGCTTCAGGTCTTTTCTGATTTGTTTAGTGTATATTTTCTGGGGATGCTGTTACCCTGTTCACATTTTGTTCTCTCATTCATCTGTTTTCCTCTGGACAAAATGACAAAACAGAAAAAATCACCTCAACAAAAAGAACAAGACATAGTACCATCTGCCAGGGAACTAATCAATACGGACATTAGTAAGATGTCAGAACTAGAGCTCAGAATGATGATTTTAAAGATACTAGCTGGGCTTGAAAAAAGCATGGAAGTTATTAGAGAAACCCTTTCTGGAGAAATAAAAGAACTAAAATCTAACCAAGTCTAAATCAAAAAGGCTATTAATGAGATGCAATAAAAAATGGAGGTTCTAACTGCTAGGATAAATGAGACAGATGAGAGTATTAGTGCTATAGATGACCCAATGATGGAAAATAAAGAAGCTGAGAAAAAGAGAGATAAACAACTACTAGATCACGAGGGCAGAATTTGAGAGATAAGTGATACCATAAGATGAAACAATATTAGAATAATTGGGATCCCAGAAGAAGAAGAAAGAGAGAGAGGGGCAGAAGGTATATTGGGGCAAATTATAGCAGAGAACTTCCCTAATATGGGGAAGAAAACAGTCATCAAAATCCAGGAGGCACAGAGATCCCTTCTCAAAAATCAATAAAAATAGGTCAACATCCCGACATCTAATAGTAAAACTTATGAGTCTCAGAGACAAAAAGAAAATCCTGAAAGCAGCTCAGGAGAAGACATCTGTAACCTACAATGGTAGAAACATTAGATTGACAACAGACCTATCCACAGAGACCTGGCAGGCCAGAAAGGACTGGCATGATATATTCAGAGCACTAAATGAGAAAAATATGCAGCCAAGTATACTATATCCAGCTAGGCTGTCATTGAAAATAGAAGGAGAGATAAAAAGCTTCCAGGACAAACAAAAACTAAAGGAATTTGCAAACACAAAACCAGCTCTACAGGAGATCTTGAAAGGGGTCCTCTAAGCAAAGAGAGAGCCTAAAAGCAACATAGACCAGAAGGGAACACAGAAAACAGACAGTAACAGTCACCTTACAGGCAAT
Source organism: Zalophus californianus (assembly GCF_009762305.2). Lineage (NCBI taxonomy): Eukaryota > Metazoa > Chordata > Mammalia > Carnivora > Otariidae > Zalophus > Zalophus californianus. The sequence continues at coordinate 60,991,563 of NC_045597.1, forward strand.
ACAATGGCACTAAATTCATATCTTTCAATAGTTACCCTGAATGTAAATGGGCTAAATGCCCCAATCAAAAGACACAGGCTATCAGATTGGATAAAAAAACAAGACCCATCGATATGCTGTCTGCAAGAAACTCATTTTAGACCCAAAGACACCCCCAGATTGAAAGGGAGGGGGTGGAAAATAATTTACCATGCTAATGGACACCAAAAGAAAGCTGGGATGACAATCCTTATATCAAATTAGACTTTAAACCAAAGACTATAATAAGAGATGAGGAAGGACACTATATCCTACTTAAAGGGTCTATCCAACAAGAAGACCTAACAATTGTAAATACCTATGCCCCTAACATGGGAGCAACCACTTATATAAGCCAATTAATAACAAAAGCAAAGAAACACATTGACAACAATACAATAGTAGTGGGGGACTTTAACACCCCCCTCGCTAAAATGGACAGATCATCTAAGCAAAAGATCAACAAGGAAATAAAGACTTTAAATGACACACTGGATCAAATGGACTTCACAGATATACTCAGAACATGCCATCCCAAAGCAACAGAATACACATTCTTCCCTAGTGCCCGTGGAACATTCTCCAGAAGAGATCACATCCTAGGTCACAGTTCAGGTCTCAACCTGTACCAAAAGATTGAGATCATTCCCTGCATATTTTCGGGCCACAGTGCTTTGAAACTAGAACTCAATCACAAGAGGAAAGTCAGAAAGAGCTCAAATACATGGAGGCTAAAGAGCATCCTACTAAAGAATGAATGGGTCAACCAGGAAATCAAAGAAGAATTAAAAAAATTCATGGAAACAAATGAAAATGAAAACACAACAGTTCAAAATCTTTGGGATGCAGCAAAGGTGGTCCTAAGAGGAAAGTATATAGCAATACAAGCCTTTCTCAAGAAACAAGAAAGGTCTCAAATACACAACCTAACCCTACATCTAAAGGAACTGGAGAAAGAACAGCAAATTAAGCCTAAACCCAGCAGGAGAAGAGAAATAATAAAGATCAGAGCAGAAATCAATGAAATAGAAACCAAAAGAACAGTAGAACAGATCAACGAAACTAGGAGCTGGTTCTTTGGAAGAATTAACAAGATTGATAAACCCCTGGCCAGACTTATCAAAAAGAGAAAGGACCCAAATAAATAAAATCATAAATGAAAGAGAGATCACAACCAACACCAAAGAAATACAAACAATTATAAGAACATATTATGAGCAACTCTATGCCAGCAAATTAGATAACCTGGAAGAAATGGATGCATTCCTAGAGATGTATCAACTACCAAAACTGAACCAGGAAGAAATAGAAAACATGAACAGACCTATAACCACTAAGGAAATTGAAGCAGTCATCAAAAATCTCCCAACAAAAGCCCAGGGCCAGATGGCTTCCCAGAAAAATTCTACCAAACATTTAAAGAAGAATTAATACCTATTCTTCTGAAACTGTTCCAAAAACTAGAAATGGAAGGAAAACTTCCAAACTCGTTTTAAGAGGCCACCATTACCTTGATCCCCAAACCAGACAAGGACTCCATCAAAAAGGACAATTACAGACCAATATCCTTGATGAACATGGATGCAAAAATTCTCACCAAAACACTAGCCAAGAGAATACAACAGTACATTAAAAGGATTATTCACCACGACCAAGTGGGATTTATCCCTGGGCTGCAAGTTTGTTTCAACATCTGCAAGTCAATCAATGTGATACAATACATTAATAAAAGAAAGAACAAGAACCATATGATCTTCTCAATAGATGCAGAAAAAGCATTTGACAAAGTACAGCATCCTTTCTTGATCAAAACTCTTCAGAGTATAGGAGTAGAGGGTACATACCTCAATATCATAAAAGCCATCTATGAAAAACCCACAGCGAATATCATTCTCAATGGGGAAAAACTGAGAGCTTTCCCCCAGAGGTCAGGAACACGGCAGGGATGTCCACTATCACCGCTGCTATTCAACATAGTACTAGAAGTCCTAGCCACAGCAATCAGACAACAAAAAAAAAATAAAAGGCATCCAAATCGGCAAAGAAGAAGTCAAACTCTCATTCTTTGCAGATGATACGATACTTTATGTGGAAAACCCAAAAGACTCCACCCCAAAACTGCTAGAATTCATACAGAAATTCAGCAAAGTGGCAGGATATAAAATCAATGCACAGAAATCAGTGGCATTCCTATACACCAACAACAAGACAGAAAAAAGAGAAATTAAGGCCTCAATCCCATTTACAATTGCACCCAAAACCATAAGAGGCCTAAGAATAAATCTAACCAAAGAGGCAAAGAATCTGTACTCCGAAAACTGTAAAATACTCATGAAAGAAATTGAGGAAGACACAAAGAAATGGAAAAACATTTCATGCTCATGGATTGGAAAAACAAATATTGTGAAGATGTCAATGCTACCTAGAGCAATCTACACATTCAATGCAGTCCCTATCAAAATACCATCAACTTTTGTCAAAACAATGGAACAAATAATCCTAAAATTTGTATGGAACCAGAAAAGACCCCAAATAGCCAGAGGAATGTTGAAAAAGAAAAGCAAAGCCAGCGGCATCACAATTCCGGACTTCCAGCTCTATTTCAAAGCTGTCATCATCAAGACAGTATGGTACCGGCACAAAAACAGACACATAGATCAATGGAACAGAATAGAGAGCCCAAAAATGGACTCTCAACTCTATGGTCAACTAATCTTCGACAAAACAGGAAAGAATGTCCAGTGGAAAAAAGACAATCTCTTCAACAAATGGTGTTGGGAAAATTGGACAGCCACATGCAGAAGAATGAAACTGGACCATTTCCTTACATCACACACAAAAATAGACTCAAAATGGTTGAAAGACCTCAATGTGAGACAGGAGTCCATCAAAATCCTAAAGGAGAACACAGGCAGCAACCTCTTCGACCCCAGCCGCAGCAACTTCTTCCTAGAAACATCGCCAAAGGCAAGGGAAGCAAGGGCAAAAATGAATATTGGGATGTCATCAAGATAAAAAGCTTTTGCACAGCAAAAGAAACAGTCCACAAAACCAAAAGACAACCGACAGAATGGGAGAAGATATGTGCAAATGACATATCAGATAAAGGGCTAGTATCCAAACTCTGTGAAGAACTTATTAAACTCAACACCCAAAGAACAAATGATCCAATCAAGAAATGGGCAGAAGACATGAACAGACATTTTTCCAAAGACGACATCCAAATGGCCAACAGACACATGAAAAAGTGCTCAACATCACTTGGCATCAGGGAAATCCAAATCAAAACCTCAATGAGATACCACCTCACACCAGTCAGAATGGCTAAAATTAACAAGTCGGGAAATGACAGATGTTGGCGGGGATGAGGAGAAAGGGGAACCCTCCTACACTGTTGGTGGGAATGCAAGCTGATGCAACCACTCTGGAAAACAGTATGGAGGTTCCTCAAACAGTTGAAACTAGAGCTACCATATGATCCAGCAATTGCATTACTGGGTATTTACCCCAAAGATACAAATGTAGGGATCCGAAGGGGTATGTGCACCCCGATGTTTATAGCAGCAATGTCCACAATAGCCAAACTGTGGAAAGAGCCTAGATGTCCATCGACAGATGAATGGATAAAGAAGATTTGGTATTTATATACAATGGAATATTATGCAGCCATCAAAAGGAATGCAATCTTGCCATTTGCAATGATGTGGATGGAACTGGAGGGTATTATGCTGAGCGAAATAAGTCAATCAGAGAAAGACATGTATCATATGATCTCACTGATATGAGGAATTCTTAATCTCAGGAAACAAACGGAGGGTTGCTGGAATGGTGGGGGTGGGAGGGATCGGGTGCCTGGGTGATAGACATTGGGGAGGGTATGTGCTATGGTGGGTGCTGTGAACTGTGTAAGACTATCGAATCACAGACCTGTACCTCTGAAACAAATAATAAGAATGAAATCTTGCTATTTGTGACAACATGTATTGACCTCAAGGGCATTATGCTAAGTGAAGTAAGTCAAACAGGGAAAGACAAAAACTATATGATCTCACTAATATATGGAATTGAAATAAATAAATAGCCAAGCTCACTGATAGAGATAACAGATTGGAGATTGCCAGAGGCAGGGGGTGGGGGATGGGAGAATAGGTAAACTTTTCTTTTTATTGGGGGAGGGGGTTAGTTTAAGTCCTTTCTAAAAAGAATAAGTAAAATGGTAAAAAATATATATATACTTTAAAATGTTGGATAACTATATAAATTATGATAGCACCAATGTTGGAACCATGAAACCTCATTGGCTTAACCCAGTAGAAGCTTGTGATCTGCTTATATAAAGTCCCACAGCAGGGGTGGCAAGGTGGGTGAGAGGTGTGTTAGCCGCATGCAGTCAATCACTAACCCGGGTCAACAGTGGCTCTGCCATCTTGAATACATGGCATTTCCAAGGTTGCCTCAGGTGTCATCATCCAGGTAATATAAGAGGACAACATAGAGAAGCACTTGCTTCTCCATCACTCCTGCTCACGTTATAGCCATTGACGAGCAGCAGTCCTGTGGCTGGCCCTGAATGCCAGGGAGGCTGGGGATGTGTCCCTGGCTGGACAAAAATGGGACACAATGGAAGGAAACTGTGAACGTGTGGGAGCAAGCTGGCCATCTCTGCCCCAGCAAGCATTGCTAGCTAGAGTGACTACCATCTGTTTGTCTGGGACTCTCCTAGTTTTAGCACGAAGAGTCTCATGCCCCAGGAAAATTCTCACTCCCACACAACCTGGGACAGCAATCACCCTATTAAAAATTCATTAACCTTTTAAAATAATATCAATTTAGAAAATGGGGAAAAATTGCTTTTACACCCATTCAGGAGTTTTATAGATGGTACAAAACTCTGAACAGGGGATCAGAAGCAGTTTTTAACTATTTTTTTTTAGATTGAGAATTCACTAACAGCAATAATACAAAATGGTAAGAATTCATGAAAACGCTGACTAGCAATTAAGAGTCACAATTGCCTGAAAGCAATTACACTGGAAATAAAATATTACAAAAACAAAATCTAAAACTATTGAAAAATCTTCAACATCCTATGAGTGGAATGCTTAGTAACACATAAAATACTGCCCCTCTGGTGAAATAAAATTATCAATGTCTAGGGAGGAGAAAAAAAGGGCAATATTTATTCTTACTAATTCACCATTTTGGCCAATGCCTTGTTCTAAACAAGTTTCAGCCACTGTTTCCACATGTATGTCTCACACCATATCGTGATTCTCTGCAGAGAAACCCTCTCAAACTAACCCACCACAGGTGATCCGTGCCTTAGCTCCTTTGTTTTAACATCTCACCAGGTTCTGTTCTGGTCTGCATTACCATTTCCCTCAAGTTCAGAGACAACGGGTTTCCTTCTGCCATACTCACCTCTCCTGTCCTCCATAATCTCTCCATCCAAAGGGCAACTCAAAGCAATGGAAGAAACACAGTCTGAGAAGACCCAGTTCCCCATCCTCCCCAGAAGGGAATGATGCTTCATCTATTGCCCCCACAGACATATCAGAGTTAATCGCTCCCTCCCACACACTTACGTCCTACTTCATTCAGCTGCTCCTGGGAGTGCCTTTCACGGCCACTGGGAACAATGCAACTTCTCTCTTGCTACTCTGACTTCCTTAAGGAATTCCTTAAGAATTCCACATTGCATCTCACTCCTCTTAGGAGCACAAAAAAGTGTATAGCACTGATGTTTGATTTGAAATATTCCACTAAGAGGGGCACCTGGCTGGCTCAGTTGGTGGAACTTGCGACTCTTGATCTCGGGGTCATGAGTTGAAGCCCCACGTTGGGTGTAGAGATTACTTAAAAATAAACTCTTTTAAAAAAAAATTACAGGAAGAATAGATCTGCAAAGTTAGTCTCTTGATAAAGGTGGAATTCTCTAATGAGACCGGAACACGATAGCATTCGGGTTTAAACAATTTTGAATAGCAATTTCTGTGAGAAATTTGAGCTCTGGAGGGCTAGACAGACAAAATCAACAGATTTTGGCTTCCAGCTTTAGCTTTTGGGAACCATCAACTTTTCGATTTTGTCCGATGCCTGTCAGTTTTCAGAGCACCAACTCCAGCTAAATTCCCTGGGTGTCGAGGTTAGTTTGTTTAGGTCATTGCTGATTTAAAGAAAGTGAATGGGGCTGAACCAGCTTGTCACAGCGGTGAATCACAGCTGTGAATCCCCAGGGTGCTGAAATAACAGTACCATGCGCTAATCCAATCTGCACTTTTCCCAGGGTCTGTCATTACTGCAAAATGAGGTGAACTTGGTAGATGAAAGGCTCCAAGGCGGCTCCAAGGCTGTGGAGTTAGCAGTGATGCAAAAATCTCATCCAGGGCATAATGAGGGGTTGTGATCCAAGAAGAGGGCAACCACAGGGACCTGGCGGCCACTGTATAGACTCCTGAATGAGTCATTATATGTGTGTGTGTGTGTGTGTGTGTGTGTGTATACACACTATGGCTGCTATGTATACTACAGCATACATACACCACACATATGGTGTGTACATGTGTGTGTGTACAGACACACAAACCACGGCCACTATAGTGAATCCCTGCTCTCCCGCCCCCTGTCCAGCGTTCAGCCCCCTACTCCCACCACACTGGCCTCTTTCAGCACCTTGGGTGTGTCACGTGTCACCTACTACAAAGCCTTAGGACATGCCCTTCCCACTTCTTAATCGCTCTTCCACAAACATCCCTAACTCCTGCTAATCTTAGGGCCCCAGCTCAAATGTCACTGCCTTGGGGAAGGCCGACCTCTCAAATTAGGTCAAGTCCCCCATCATAACCTATTCTCCCCTTGCACAGCAGGTTTCACTGTTTATTCTGTATTGGGCTATTATTTTGAAGTTATCTATGTCCCCGCCAATAGACGGAGTTCCATAATGAAAGGGACCTTATCTGATTTGCTCACCTTTGCATCTCTGGAGCCTAGAATCATACCTAGCCATAGAAGGGGCTCAATTAATTTTGGTTGCATGGATGGGTCTGGATCTCATCATAAACCCAGTAAGACACGGTGCTGGTGGAAGAAAGGAGCAGACACGTGCCGTGCAGACTTCCTCCAGGTGCCATGGATGTACCTCTTGTCCTCAAGCCTGCAGTAGAATCACCTGGAGAACTTGTTAAAATGCAGATTGCTGGGTGCCAGCCCCAGAGTTTCTGCTTCAGTAGGTCTAGATTGGAAATTTCCATTTCCAACAGGTTTCCAGGTGATGCTGAGGCTCCTGGTCCTGGGACCAAATTTTAGGAACCACTGTTCTAAGACATTGAGCAGTTTCCATATACACAGCCTGCTAGAAGCAACCCGACAACTCCCATGCTCTTCTAAAAGGTGCTTCTGGAGTAACCACCACACCAGCTCTTGTCAATCTCACTCTTATTAGATCAGTGGTTCTCAACCTTTACTGAGTGGCCGAATTACCTGTGGGGATCCCCAAGCTCAAACCTCAGAGATTAAGTGTCCACTGACTTGTGTGGGAACCTGACACCTAGAGTTACACATCTTCTTCGGGTGGTTTTTAAGTATAGCCAAGACTGAGAGCCACTGACTGAGATCATGGCTGGCAAATTCAACCAAAAATTACAACTGTTACAGATGTCTAACCAATAATCACTGAGGTTTTCCCAAGAACTAGATTGTGCCCCCTCACTGGACTAAAGCCCAGTACCAGTCAGCATTACCATGGGTAAAACAGAAGCCTAACTCTTACTCCAAAAACAGTAGAGGAAACTGTGCTTGAAGTCAGACTGGAGACCAGAGGGTAGAAGATCATTCATTCCTTCAGTTCTTTAACAGGGGATGACTATGCCAGGTAATAGATTAGGTGCTGGGAACATAATGATGGATGGAACTTACAGTTTCAGGCTAAGTTGCTGAAAACTTTCCAGGGAAGGATCCTCAAGACAGAGGCTGGGGACTGTGAACATCAGAAGGACACAGAGACAAAGGAGAACAAGAGCCCATTCGGTCCAGAGAAGCAGTAAGAATGGAGAACACCTCCCTGGTGGTCTCCAGGGCTTGGGGTATCCACTATGATCCCAGCAAAGTGGAGATGCTGAGTATAGGAACAGACGCATCGGAGGCCTGAATGCAAACCTCAGAAAGGAAAAACACTTGATTGTGCCTGAGTGACCGGGCTTGGAAGTCTGAGATACTGTGTATCAAGGGTTAGAAATGAAGTTTTGATATATTACTATAATACCACTGGATTGCATCTTGGTGGAGAATCAGCCATGCCCTGGGATCCCACCTCGACTAGGGGATTCCGCCCATTAGAGAAAATGGGCCTACGTGCACAACCATCATGCTAGCAAAATTGGAACAAAAATGTCACTAGTGTGTGGACAAGCCCCCATACCTTTGACGTGCAGGGCCCCCCAGAAGCAGCTGGTTGAGGTACTTAAGGCCAAATTGAAGCCTCCTGTTCCCCTGTCAAGTTATACCTTTGGGCAGCTCTAGATCCTGGACCCTCGGAGGTCAGAGAACTGGCCATAGTCCCTGGGAATTCGGTACAATGCTGCTGAGTGGGAATCTGGTGGCCAAGAAGCACCCCAGGGGATTAGCAAACTGTTGAAGTTTGAGGAGCCTGATCTCTCCCACTGCTTCTCAAGCCTAGCCTCATCTGACAATCACCGGAGGAATGGTTTTCACCACTAGGGAAGCCCAGGCCCCACCTGAGACTGCTTAACCCAAAGCTGTCAGGGTGGGACCAGACAGTGGTATTCTGAGCCTGCAGAATGTTCCCAGGCTGGTGCATCACTCCTTGGGGGAGAGGGCCCAGGAGGGCCAGCCCTTTCTATTGTCCCAGGAGGCAGGCAGTCATCCTTCCCTCCAGGAGAAAGTGTACGTCTTGGCTCTTAAAATCAACTTTTTCATTCCTACTGCTGCAGAGCGGAGAAAGACAGCAGTGTTCGATCCCCCACCTTTGCCTTGGGACAAAGCCCCCTCCCCTCCCCTCGGGCAAATGCTGCCCCTTCATATATTTACCCAGCAAACATTTGTGGAAGAAGAACAACTCTAACATTTACTGAGCCCCTACCTGGGTCAGGCAGTGTTCTGGGGCTGAGACAGCGGGGAACAAGTGGATGTGCTCATAGAAAACTTATTCTAGAGCTGAGAAACAGCTTCTTCTTGCCCTCACCCTCGCCCTCTTTGCGCTCCATGGATACAAGCTATTTCCACCTGGGTGTCCTCCCTCGGCTTGCTATTCTCCCTGCCTGGGACTCTCAGCTCCAGGGTAGCCAGTGTCTTATGATTCAGGTTTCTTTTCCAATGTCATGTTGTCAGAAAAAAGGCCTCTACTGGCCACCCAACTCACAGAAACCCTCCCCTTCAAATGACGCGGGGTGTCACTGTGGCACTCTCTGAAATGTGCGTTTATTCGTTGATCCCGTTTCTCAGCTCTAGATATATGAAGGGGCAGCATTTGCCCGAGGTAGGGGCCCGATCAGCCACCTGTATGTAGTAGGAAGCCACAGGAGAATGGAGGGCATAGGATTTGTGCCTTTTAACCATCACCCTGACTGCTATGCCAAGAATGGAATGCAAAGGAGCAAGGGAGGAAGCAGAGGACTTGCACAACTGTCCAGTCCAGGGGTAGTGGGCAGAGGGCCGCGTGCATGGTATCAGCAGCCTGCTGCCGTGTGCACCCAGTGAGGCCTCATGGGACGCCTCCTTGCAGAGATTTGGGGCCTTGCTCCCAGCTCCGTACCACAGCCTGGTTCTCTGGCCCTCCCGGAGATTTTGCGAGCTACCAAGATCCTTTATATAAAATTCTAGTTCTGCTCAAAGCAGCCAGAATTGGTTTCCGTTGCTTGCAACAAAGGACTCCAAGGTGGCTAAGCATATCTTGAGGTCAGTAACAAATCAGAAGTTCTTGTGTGTTAAATGCAAGTGATACACGGACATAACTCAATATAGGATTTTGGAGGGCAGAAAAGTATGGTAACAGGATTTTTAATAAGTTTGCCAGACAATACTGGCTTATGTCTGTTGATACCATAAAATTATTAAGCTCTCTCTTTCAGTCTCAAAAGCGGTCTGATTTGGAAGATAAGAATCCTTTTACTTATTAAGTCCTGGGGCATAACTTTGATTCTAGGCCCCCAAGTCAAAGTTTGAGAGGCCTCTATCTTAGATCCCACCCATGGAAACAAGCTCCTTTTACAAGGAAATGTCAGGGCGACATCTAGGATAAGCCCTTTTTGGTAACCATTCCAATGATTTCACTATTGTGGGCTGAATTATGTCCCTCCAAAATGCATATGCCAAAGCCCTAACCCCAGCACCTTAGAATGTGACTATAGTTGGAGGTAATGAAGTTAAAATGAGGTCATTAGGGTAGACCCTAATCCAACCTGACTGGTGCCCTCACTAGAAGAGGAGATAGGACACACTCACAGACACATACAGAGGAGACTATTTGAAGACAGCCATCTGCAAGCCAAAGAGAAAGGCCTCAGGAGAAATCAACCACCATCTTGATCTTAGACTTCCGGCCTCCACAACTGTGGAAAAAATAAACGTCTGTGGTTTATGTAGTACTTTGGTTATGGCAGTCGGAACAGACAAACACACTCATGTAACGCAACACAGAATAGAATCCTCTCCAGCCCTCTACCTCGCACAGGACTTCCCATTGCCCTGACCTACAGTTAGCTCCACCCAGCAGAGGGACCCTCAGCTGCTCCAACTTGGGCCAGCTAATCCGCCCAGGCAGATAATCCAGACGAGTTAATCTTCAGTACCTGGCAGCCCACTTCTGTGCAATGACCAAGTAGGAAGAGTGAGGGGTTAATTGGGCTCCTTTAATCCAGGCTGACTGGCTGGCTGTGTGTACAGGGCATGGAAGGTTAAAAAGTATTAAGAACCTTAACCATGAACTTGACTCATGCTGTTATTGGAAAAGCAGGTTTCCAGGGCTACAGACTTGATGCCCAATCCTGTCCTCAAACATAATACTTGCTTTCATCTCTGTGTCCTGGAGCCAACTCGTGGATATGAAGTTTCTCAAAGAGAAAGGCTTGTCATAAGACCGGTCAGCTGTCTGATATCAAGGCCTTTTATGAGGATCAATCAACGGTTATTTATCAGTGACTCCTGGCACTGTGGGAATTTCAAAGAAATATTACATTTGGTTCCTGCCCTCAAAACAGGGACTGTATCGTTGGGATTGATGTGGCTTTAAGAACTTCAAAAGTTAAGTAAAAAAGAAAGAACCGAGGAAGCAGAGACCAGAACAGATTCCTGAGTCTGCCCCCAGTTAGCTGCAGGACTGAGACAAATTCTTCAACCAGAGTCTCAGGAACCTTCTTTGCCAAATGGGAGGAGGAGTCCATTCCTCACAGGGTTCTTGGAGACGGACACCAAGCAGTGTATGTGGAAAGCGTCCAACCAAGTACTCAGCACACAGTAGGTGCTCCTTTTTAAATAGAGGAAATCAACAAGTATTGGCCACACTTGCTATGACAGCGAGTAAGGGGATGCTCGTGGAAGCTAACATGAGAAGACTATGTTCTTACATTTGCCCAGTATTTACTGAGCACCTACAACGTGCCCGAAACCCCACTACACATTGGGAATACAAGACCAGGTCACAGGACGTTCCCAGCCGGCTGAACAAGCTGTAAGCAGACCTGTGTGGGATAGGGTGTGGGAGGGTGCACTCACCTGAGCTTCCGTGAGGCTGACTCGTCAGACCATGCACTGAAGAGATCCATCAGGCCACGTGTCCTTTCAACACACGCACACACAGAGAGGTTTTTTTTTGAAGTCCTCGCTTCGTTTTGAAATTCCATGTTTTGCCTGTAATGGCGCCAAGAGACCCACGTAGATTTATATCCATTTTTCAGTTTCTGTAATGAGATGGGTTTTTGCTATTTCCTCCTCTCCCAAAAATGAAAAGATGGAGGTCTAGGAGGATTCAACACATGAAAACAGTCACAGAGGGGTAGTCTATTGTTTGCTGAAGTCCTGAGGCTTAATATACCAATGTCCCGAAGCAGTGAGTAAGGGCTCACATGGTCTGTCAAGGCCCCAGCGGCTGAGCTGGGCGATGAGGACGGTAGGTTTGAACTAGACCCAGCTGGAGTCCGGGTGGATGTCTGCCACACTAACCAAAGTGGGGAGAGAGTTGGGGTCCATCACTACTGTCCTGCTTCTGAGCAGCCCAATCTAGACAGAGGAAATACCTAAAGTCACATGGTGGTGACACCACAGCTCTCTGTGGCCGGCCTGAGTTCAGGGAGGGCCCCAGGCAGAGACGGGGTGAAGGCTCCTCACTCAGGCCAGGCAGAGGCAAGATCCAGACGTGGCTCTCGTTTCAGGGGTCCTGGACGAGAAGTTGTAAGCACAGGGGTCACATCACAGGAAGAGGGGAACTGCTAACAGTAACAGTGGCCACTGTTAGTCCGGGACTTACTCTGTGCCAAGTGCTTCCTGAAAAGCATCTCATGTGAGCCTCATGGCGACCTCGAGGGGTAGTCCTTTCTTAACCTTTGTTTTGTAGGTGAGGCATTGCAGGCTTGCAGACGTTAAGAAGCAGCCCGAGATCTCAGTCAGGAGTCAGAAACCAGCAAGCCAGCCCAGGTCTGACTCCCAGGGTCCTGTCTGTAACTCCACAGCACACTTACTAGAGGAAAAGCCCCTGGGCTTTCAGGAAATGAGGGGTCATACCAGCAACACCGTGGAGCTCCCAGGAGCAAGATGAACTCCAGGCCACACCCACTTGGGGAAAGGGGGAGGAGAGAGAGAGAGAGAGAGAGAGAGAGAGAGAGATTCATCCTATTTGAATCGGATATTGGCTCGGCCAACACTGGCTTAAGAACCAGTTGGGGCCACGTTCACCGGTGCCTCACCTTAGTTACTCCAGCTGATGAGGGTTGGGGGAGGCAGGGGTGAAGCCCTAACAGCAAAATCAGATAAGAAGCGAAAAATTCAGGGCCTACATTTCTTCTACCCCAAATATATAAAATAAACATTAGGATGGCAAGACAAGTTTGCTACTGTCTCCCTGGATGTTCTGGCAAACAGATTACAGATGATCTCGTTTTTTCGGGGATGGTGTCTGTGAGGGATGCCACCTGGTTCAGGCACATCCGAATGTGATTCCAAAGCTCTCCAGCATTGGGCACTTCCAAATATAGGGTGATGCTCCTGTGTCTTAGATCCCTGGGACCACAGTAACAAAGTACCACAACTGAGTGGATCAGAACAACAGAAATGCATTGTCTCACGGTTCTGGAGGCCAGGAGTCTGAGATCAAGCTGTAGGCAGGGTGGGTTCCTTCGGAGAGCTGAGAAGGAGAATCTGCTCCATGCCTCTCTCCCAGCTTCTGATGGTTTGCCTGCAATACTCGGCATTCTGTGGCTTATAGAAGCCTCAGCCTGATCTCTGCCTTTATCTTCACGACTTCTGCCAAGACTTTATCTCCAAACGCGTTCACATTCTGAGACACTAGGGGTTAGGACTTCAACATGCCTTTTTGGGAGGGACACAGTTCAACCTCTGACACCACTTTTTACCAGAATTTTGAGAAGCCGATGCTTCTTGGACTCAGCTGTCCACTAGGTATTTAAAAATACCAACTACATACCTTGGCTAATTGAATTTAAATTTAAAAAAATTTTTTTATTTATTTTTATTTTTTTTAATTTTATTTATTCATTTGACAGAGACACAGCCAGAGAGGGAACACAAGCAGGGGGAGTGGGAGAGGGAGAAGCAGGCTTCCCACGGAGCAGGGAGCCCGATGCGGGGCTCAATCCCAGGACCCTGGGATCATGACCTGAGCCGAAGGCAGACGCTCAACGACTGAGCCACCCTGGTGCCCCTTAAAAATTTTTTTTAAATACCAACATCTGGGGGTGCCCGGGTGGCTCAGTCAGTTGAGCGTCCGACTCTTGGTTTCAGCTCAGGTCATGATCTCAGGGTCCTGGGATCAAGTCCCCATGTGGGGCTCCCTGCTCAGCGGGGAGTCTGCTTGATTCTCTTTCCCTCTCCCTCTGCCCCTCCCCCTGCTCACGCGCTGGCACCTCCTCTCTCTCACTCTAAAATAAAGAAATAAAATCTTTTTAAAAAAAACCCACATCTGGGCCCCACCCACAGAGATTCTGATTCACGTGGGCTGGCATGGAGCCCAGGCATCTACTTTCTACAAGTATTTCCAAGTGATCCAAAAGCATGGCCAGGTTAGAGCACTTCTGTCCTGGGGGTAAAACCAGGCAAGGAGCCCCAGACACGAGGGCCCTCCTGCGCCTGGGTGAGCCCCACAGCCGTCTCTCTAGTGAGAGCATCGTGCCCCCAGCTGTCATGCTGGAGAGTAGCTGATTTGCCCGAGAAGAACACAGAATTGAAAATATCAGCATGCTTTTCAACAACCAAATAAAAAAGACGTAACATAATCTTTCTCTTCGTGAGGACATATTTGCCTCAGCCTACCCTAAGGAGAATCCACTACTAGGTATTTACCCAAAGGATACAAAAATAATGATGACTTTTAGAGCAAGAAGACTGCCTGGCTGGCCAAAGAGCCAGGGGTTTTCAGTGAAGCTGAATATGATAGAGAAAATTAAGGCTGACTCACCTTGCTGCAAGGTAAAACGGGAGATCATAGCCACATTTCCAGGACAGAGAAAAGCAATGAAATCTAGATTACTGTGACAAGCTCCTGAAACACCTACAGGCCTGATCTTATGCTAGTCAAAATAATTTTGTTCTATTTTTAAACACTGGTGAAATCAAAGCTAAATTAATATGGACTCAGATTTGAAGGGGGGGGAAGCACCAACATCCATAATGAACTGACAAGCTAATTAATGTATCTGAATAGAGTAAGGAAACCATAGAAACAGACTGGAAATCATGTGGCTTTCATTCATATGAGGGAGAAGGCAATGAAATATTCTCGGGCAAATTAATTAAATGTATAATGCGCCCAGAATGCACATTGTTCCAGCTTCCTACTGAGTTCTATGGTAGAGACTTATATTGCCTTCTGACCAATAAGAATTTCTAAAATGCATTCTGCAAATGTGTTTTAGAAGCAAGGCAAGAAAGACAAGCCTGCAACTGGATCTTTGTTACTGGGCCTGAGTATATACAAGACCTTCAAATGCAGGTCCTGGCAGGGTCTAGGTCACACTCACTGAGAGATGGTCACCCTGATGAGGAGCAGGCTTACCCTGACTGCTTCTTTCTCCTGTATGCTCTTCACCCAACCACTAGCTGTGCAGGCTCATACCAGAGCCTAGCAGTAACCAGGCGCCATTGATGCTGACGCCAGGACGCCTGGCCCCTGGCCGGGCAGGGGGTGGGCAGAGGCTTCTTTGCTCCCATTCCATCATGTCTCTGCGGCACCTGCCAGCCTGGCCCAGTCCATTCTGAAAGCTCGCCCATGTCCAAGCTGAGGTTAGCAGATGATCTTGGAAGAACTGCAGATTTTATAAGACCAGGAATCTAGACAGAATTTGGCTAACCCAACTTTTAGACAAAGGTGTCTGAAACTGACTTCGAAAAGTATGCTATTTTTGCTTTTCAAATTCACCTTGGCCAGTGAGTACTGACTAGTTAATGTTATTTTGGTTATAAATAACAAAAACCCACTTTGGGGGGGGGGGGAAGGAATTTTTTGGAAGAATAATGTCAGAGAATTCTAAGGAGAGTTGAATAACTGGGGTTCAGAAAAGAGAACCATGACAGCTCCGGGCCCATAGCAGGAGATTCACAACCTTCACTTTGATGTTTTGCCCCATATGGGGCTCAGCTCCCACCCCCGGCCTTTGAGTCTCTCCGTCCTAATCACAGACAAATGGACAGGTCAGTGTGGGTCAGGTGTGCGCCCTTGGCTGTCACGTGATCCAAACCTGGCTCCCAGGGTCCCGTCTCCAGGGAGCTACCAGGCTGCGGAGGGGGCTCGGCAGCTACCCCAGGAGCTGTCTGCTGGTGGGCAGGGCTGCCGGAAGTCAAAGCAGAGTGCACCATAGGTGTTCACGCGGGGGGTCATACGTGACCCGCCCCCCTGCCTGGTGTGTGCAGCCCACTCCCCCCAACCCCGGCCTTCGCAGCAGCTCCCGCGGGAAGCATGGGCCCATGCCTCCCAGGCAGAACCAAGCGCTCCTCCCGCTGGCTCCCCTCGGGCCCTCGCTCCTGCCCCAGTTATCGCCGTATACAGCCCCCGAACGAGCCTCCTAGGGAGTCACCTGCCGACTGTCTTGGCTTCCCCCGCCCCCCGCCAGGCCGTCCTCTACCCAGCTTCCACAGCACGCAGCTCGCACTAAGGTCTGACCAAGCTACCCCGCCCCGCAGAGGCTCGGGGGATTGACAGTGCTTTTGCCGGAAGGAAACAGGACCTCTGCCCAAACCGCACCGCGCCTTGTCTAACACCACTTCTCCTCCCAGACCCGGTCCTGCCCGATGCTCTGCAACCGGGCGCTGCGTTGCTACCCAGGCCTTGCTCTGTCCCTGCACCGGCCGCAGGTCGGAAACGGGCCGCGGGCACTGCGTCCCTCACCCTCGGACGCCATCGGACGCGTACCACATCTGGATTTCCCTGTTCCTCTCCAGCACCTAACCTGGTGCCTTAGCCTCAAATTGATGCTCAAAAGATAAGATATGGGGATTAATTAATTGGTAAAGGAGTGGATTTTTGTTACAGTTAACAAATTTCAGGTCTTTCTCTTCCACAAAATGCTAGGTTTTTGAAATAGGAGAGGGTGTCCTGGTCAGCTCATTTTCAGCGGATGGGTGCCGAGGAGTGTGGTGTGGAGCCCTGGCGCTCTGGGGACACACTCTGACCTGGTGCAGACGGGACTGCGTCCTTGAGGATGCGTCTTTGGAGCCCCTCGGCTAAGGCCAGCTAGAAGTGACCTACACTCTACTGTTAAAATTCTATCTACTGCTGTTCAGCTGGGGATTTTCCTGCAGTCACAGTCCTGGCTCCAGGAAACCGTGGCCTCTGCAAGTACCTGGTCACAACTCACCTAAGGGGGTGTTTCAATGTCCCCTTTCTCCCTGCCTAGCTGGCAAGACCCAAGACTGGAGAGTCAGGCAACAGGGGCCTTGATCCTCACCAGCTGGGTGACCTTGGTCAACACCCCATACTGGGCGAGAGCCCCCAGTTAATGCTCTGATTGTACCCTTTACTTTTCCTACCATCATAGTAATTATATTGCTTTTGATGCTCTTTGTGTTCTGACTACTCCCCCCCCCCCCCCGCCCCCACACCGGACTGTAAATCCCTCTGCAGACAAGGGCTGTGTATTTCATTGCTAACTCCTGGCACCCAGCACAGTGCCTGGCCTGTGGGAGGTGTTCAGTAAATATTTGTTTACTGTAAGAAATAAAAAGAGGAAGGAAAGAAAAGGTGTGGGGGGAGGGGGGGGCGGTCGGACAGAGACAGAGAGAAAGCAGGTTAGAAGGGAGGAAGGTGGAAAGGAAGGAAATTTCTCTAACCTCAGTCTCATTATCTGTAAAAATGGGCCAATAATTCCTATCTCCCAAGGTTGTTGTGAGGATTAGTAACTCTTTGTTCTCTCATGTGTCTTCCACTGGTTTTTGTACACAGTCCTATTATAGAACTTAACATGGGTATTTATTTGCAAGTCTGTCTCCCCTTAAACCATGTGCTTCTCTGGGGCACGGGCTGTTCGTGTGATTCCCGCGCCAGGCCTGCTGGCGTTTCTCACCTGCCCACGTGCATCCCACCCCTCGCAGGCAGGCAGAGGCCCGTTGCGTACTTACCGGAAGGGGACCCTGGCAGAGATGGCAGGCCACATGTCCACCCCCATCATCACCCAGTTCTGCAGCCACTCCTGGGCAGCCCCAGCTGCCTCCCTTAACAAGACTGAATGAATGCTCTGCTCAGGCCCACAGAGGGGAGCACACGGGGAGAAACAGAACCAGAGAGGCCAGTGAGGAACAGAACACTGTTGCTCTTGTGGTAGGAAGAAAAGGCCAGGACTCGAGGGCCCACCTGCTAGTTTGCATAAATTTGCATCCCAGACTGAGCTGGTCCTCCCCCTCAAGTGCATTGCAGGGTCCAAGCTCTCCTATTCAGGGAGCTTGGCTGGCCTTACTCTCCCACAGGCATTTCAGGAGATAAGGTCCTGGCCGCCGCCTCTGGAGCTCAGCCCGCTCAGCCCAACAGCTGTGGATATGACTGTCCCTAACGAGTGGAGGGATTACCTGTACTGGATAGATTGACTTCCCTATCGATGGCAGGTTTTGCCCTTGTCCAAACTAGTTTACTTTCCCAGCTTTTACAGTAACTAACAGAGGGTCAGTTGGTCCCCTCACAGACATGGGGAAAGATTTGGATTGGACATTTCAGAAATTGAGATTTGTTGCCTGTTGCATTTCCTGCAAGCATGTTAATTTTGTGTATCAACCTGACTGGGCCATGGGGTATCCAGATATTTGGTCAGACTTCCCAGGTGTGTCTGTTTTGGATGAGATTAGCATGTGAATGGGTAGACTGAGTAAGGCCATTTGCCCTCCCCAACGTGGGTGGGCCTCATCCAATCAGTTGAAGGCCTGAATAGAAGAAAAAGGCTGAGGAAGAGGGACCTCCTCCTGCCTGGCTGCTTGAGGTGGTCCTTCCTAGCCTTCGGACAAAAATTGAAACATCAGCAGTTTGGGGGTCTCAGGCCTGCCAGCCTTCAGCCTGGAATCTACACTATCAGCTCTCCTTGTTCTCAGGCCCTTGGACTCAAACTGGAACCACACATTGGCTCTCCTGGGTCTCCTGCCTGCCAGCTGCAGATCTGGGGACTTGTCAGCCTCTGTAAGTGCGTGAGCCAATTTCTTATAATGAATTTGTATATAAACACACACATCCTATTGGTTCCGTTTCTCTGGGAACCCTGGCTAATGCACCTGCCTAGGACAACATAGTGGAGATTGCGGACAACCGACTCAAGCCCCCCATCCTGCCTTTCTGCAGGAGAGCCTCCCCTCCTGGAGGCTGCTTGCACCCTCCTGAATCCCAGTGTCCACATCCGCATGCTTTTCCCCTCCTCTCTCACACCTGCTCTCTGCAAACAGCCTCGCACTCTCTACTTTTGCAGATTTTGTCCTGCCTCTTCTCACTCTAGACGTGCACATCTTACTATCCTCTGCCATGCTGGGCACCCTGCCAGGAATGCCCTTTCCTCTTCCTCTGAGCCCTGCAGGAGTGGCCTTTTTCAGGCCACCCTTCACTCCCCCAGCAGGGTATGTTCCTCCCATGGGGACCTTTGGCCTCTCTGGTCTCCCAGCTCCCTGAACAGGCCATGCGGTATCACAGTATTCAAAATCTGGTTCTTCAGGGGCGCCTGGGTGGCTCAGTTGGTTAAGCATCTGCCTTCAGCTCAGGTCATGATCTCAGCGTCCTGGGATTGAGCCCCGCATCGGGCTCCCTGCTCGGTGGGAAGCCTGCTTCTCCCTCTACCTCTCCCTCTGTGCTCTCTCTCTCTCTGTCAAATAAATAAAATCTTTTAAAAAATAAATAAAATAAAGTCAAGTTCTTCACTGGCTCTCTGCCCCCAGGCCCAGCTGCACGAGGGCAGGGATGATGCCTTATTTAACTCTGTAATCCAGGACCTACCACAGTGTGTCGCACAGAGTAGGACCTCAGAATTCACTTGTCAAATCAACGACTGAACTCTTGAATACTGAAGTGAGAACCACGGATAAGACAGTGTACCCCTTCTACCTGGAACACTTCTATCTTGCCTGAAGATATGGCAGTTCAGCCAAAGAAATTAACTCACCTGAGCTTTTGGGGGATTCCATAACTCTTAGAAAATAACGGCAAAAAGAATAAACTGAAAAATGCAGATGCTCTAGCACAAGTGAGGTACATGGGTATTGTGGGTTAAACTGCAGATCCCAAAAAGATATGTTGAAGCTCCAATCCCCAGTACCTGTGAGTGTGACCTTACTTGGAAGTAGGGTCTTTGCAGATGTAATCAAGTTAAAGCGAGATTATATTTGATCAGGGTGGGCCCTAAATCTACTATGACTGATGACGACGCAAAAATCAGAGTGATGTGTCTATAAGCAAAGGAATGCCAAGGAAGGCTGCCGACCCCCAGAATCGAGGAGAGAGGGTATGGAGCAGATTCTCCCTCAGAGCCTTTACAAGGAACCAAACCTGCCAACTGCTTGCTCTCCAACTTCCGGCCTCTAAAACTGTGAGACAATGAATTCCTGTTATTCTAAGCCACTGAATGTGTGGCATTTTGTTACACCAGCCCTAGGAAATGAATACAGTGTGGGTGGTAATTTTTTGAGTGTGTACACGGAGGGAGGGTGGGTTAATGATTTGTCCACATCTCAAAATAATAGTAATTATTATTATAACTAACCCTTATTTAGCACATTCTGTGTACTAAGCACTAGATGTACATGACCTCATATAATCCTTCATTTATTCTTTCTACCCATCTGGGAGGTAGACACCATTATTATCTCCATCTTACACATTGAGGAAACTAAGGCTTAGCAAGGTGAGTAATTTGCCCAAGACGGGAGATCAGGTGACTCCAGCACCTATATCCCACACCCCTTCCTCCCAATTTTCCAAAATATCCATGCAGTGGTTGACGGCCTTCCCCAGCAGCCAGCCCTGGAAGGCATCCTGTGGGACTGTCTATGTTTTGTCTGGCATGAAATGGAAGAAAGCCAGAGAGGTCACTGGCCGCCACTGGCCACATCGCCCAGGGTCCTGAGCTTGCCTTGGAGGTCTGTCCAGTCGGCGCTCAAAGAAGCCGACTTCTAAAATTCACCCTCTTTGGACAAAAGTACCTGAAACCACACAACCCAACAAATGGCATTGCTGGCAAGTGAGCAAAGGTACATTATTTACCATTTGTGTGTTCAAGGGCCTCTACCTGGCTGCCCAGGAAACAGCGATCTACCGGTGGCTTTAGCTCTTTCCGTTTGCCTGCAGACAATCCCCTCCAGACAGAGACCCTTCTTGAAGAGAAGAAATCCCAGCAGACTGGTGGCAAAAGCAGATTTCAATGGGCCCCACTCTTCTTGGGAGACAGAAGGGCTTCTTGGGAGACAGAAGGGCTTTCAGAGCCAGGAAGCTATTCCAGTCAGGTTTAAACCTGGGTACTGATACTTCCTAGAAGTCTCTGAGGGCAAATAACCTCTCTATGCCTCCATCTCTGGTCTGCAAAATGGGAACCAGAGCTGACATCTGCCTTCTAGGTATTGTGAGGATTCATGAGATACAGGCAAGGCTCTTACCCAGGGCCCGGAACATGGTAGGAGCTAAATAAACGGAAACCACTTTTCTTTGTTTTAATACTCCCACTCTCCTGGGCTTGGAGGATGCCAAGTCTGTCTTGACCTTCTTCCTGTTTTGATTGCCGGAGCCTGGCAAACCATGGAGTAGAGGGCATGAGAGCTCCTAGCCCCTGCCACCCCACCTCATCTGCCACTGAGTCAGGGGCCAGCATGCAGGGGCCAGCGTGCAGACCTGGGCACACCCCTTGCGCACACATGTCTTCCCTGGGCCCTTCTTCCCAACCCCACCAGCATCAGCATTCCAGAGGAAGGAAGGAAAATTGAAATAACCAACTAACAACACCAGGGGAATCGCAGGTATTTTTAGTTCCCTTCCTTACATTTTTCTATTTTATTAAAACATTTCCACCATGACCAAGTGACTGACAAGATGGTTATAAGGATTAAATGGGCTAATGCTTGTAAAAGGCTCAGCAGAGCCCCTGTCAATAAAAGTTTGTTCTCATAAAAAAGTCTAACTAAAAGCAATAGTGTATTTGTATAGGACTTCATGATTTACAGATGCCTTTCATATACTTTATTTCATTTAGATACTCACACCTCACTTGAGGTAGATTAATTACTCCTGCCTTACAGATTGGGAAACTGAGGCGCAACCACATTAGAAAGACTGGCCCCGAGTGATCTACTGAGTAGCAGCATGGCAGAGCCAGCATTAAGCTGTGGGACCATGGTAATTACCCAGCTCATGGACTCGGTATGGCGGGCCGTAGTGCAAAACTCCTGCTCATGGGGTCGTGGCTCCCATCCCTTTGGCTCACAGATAGCTCCCCGTGTCTCTCGGAGAAAGAAGTCCAGCATTGCCCGGCCCTTATTCCTGACGCTGGGCTCCCTGCTTATTGCCGAGTCTATAAACCAGACATCAGCCCCTGACCCCAGCAAGCCACCACCCCCCGCCCCCGCCCAGCGGAATCAGGATAAGCCACAGGCCTGACAGGAACAAGAGGGAACCCGGTTCCCCCAACGTGATTGGCAGAACGCAGAATCCTAGGGCTGGCCTGCGACAAGAGGCTTCCCCTGGCAGGCAGGCTGAAGCTCATAGCTTCCCTCCCTGGCCGTGTGTGCCGGCCCCTGGAGCCCGGGATGAGGAGCCAGGAGATCCCACATGACCATGGATCCGCCTGGGAAACCAGGGGCAAAGTTTTTGAAGTATTTCTTTTTTCTTATTTGTATAATGGCTAAAACACTTGTTCTTCCTAGCTCATAAGAAAGAAGTTTTTGAGTAAAAGGTAAGATTTATGTAGTATTTGGAACTACTGAACAGTGGGGGGTGGGCAAGGTGTCTGTTAAAAGAGTCATTCTCTCATTCATTCATTCATTCATTCACTCAACAAATATGTATTGAGCACCCTCCACATGCTGGAGGCTATTCTCCAAATCAGGAATATAGTCATGAATAAAGAAGAACTTCTCCCATCCCCACAGAGTACAGTGTACAGAAAACCCAAACCCAAACCACTAGTACCTAAAACAATCAGATCATCATTATTCTCCTAAGTATTTTGGGGACCATTTTTTTCACTGACATGTTCCCCAATGAAAGTGGCACCATGCTGCTTCTAGGATGAGAAGCTGGGTGTACTGGAAAATGCAAATGAATGTGTATTAAGGCCAATAATAGGTGGTGAGGGTAATCCATTGTCTAGTCTGAGATATGTGAAATGAATTTTGGTAAAGGATGTCTCATCCTATATTTTAGCGGGCATAGACAGAAACCTGTTTGCTGTGCTTAAAACTGATAAACAAGCTTTTCCACCAAAACATTATTCATTTGCTTGTAAACACATTTTTCTCAAAAGTAGTTAGAGTTGTAAACATCCTTACTCCATTACAAATAAGCATATGGCTACCTCCTTCAAGGGAGATAAACATCTGTTGTACCCCAAAGTCATAAACATGTGTCAGATAGTACAGAAAAATTATGGAATATACTAGGAAGTTGAACCAACTTGCAAAGAATGTATACAGCCAATTACCCATTATGTAATTTGGGGTATGACCAATACAGCTGATATAACTGCAAACAAACAGACTGCAAAGCGAGCCCAGTGTCCCCAGTGTCCCCAGCTGGCTTATAGTCCTGGCTGCCCTGCATCTCCTTGGCATGATCTGAGATGGTGGACCAGAGGGGACCATAAGGGACTCATGGGGACCATTAAGGGACTCATGCCTCAGGGGAAGACGGAGAACAAAACCTCTGATGGAGACCCCTGGATGTGCCGGCTGAGATTGAGTGGTGGCCAAAGCAGAGAGTAAGATGGGCCAATCCAGGACATGCCCTCCACCCCCACCTCAGGGGCCTGCAGCGGCCCCTGAGCTTAGGGAAGAAAATAAATGCACGAACCCTATTGAAGTGGTGTATGTTCAGGATGGCTCTACTCCTTGACATCCTGAACCTAGGTTCTTGTTTCGACTTGAGGTGTAATTCCTCGGAATAAATCACCAGCCACATTATTATATGTATTGTCAAACCCAACAAAGAGGTTGTAGGGAACCCACCGTGTGTGAACTCCCCCCACTTCTTCATCAACAACCAGGTTTGAACGCTGTTGGAGTGAGGATATTCCCAGGGACGAGGCACTGGGCCTTTAAGGAGCTATATTGTTCCCAAGGTGTGTGACCTTGTGATAGACCTGACTTGTCCACCGACACCCCAACCCCTCACACCCTCGGCTAAGGGGCCAGCAGGACTGATAGGCCCTCATCATCCTAAAGATTAGGCCACCAGCCTCCCTCAAAGGGTCCACCTTGTGCCTGCAGCCCAGCACCCCCAGCCCCACATGCTGACCATAAGGCATTCCTGCCAGTGGCTTGCTGGGATCAGAGCTGGGGGCGGAATCTGTGCTTTTTTTGTCATTGCTATTCATACGAACATTATGTCTCTGGCTTGTGTGTCCAGAAACATTCCAGAACTGTGCCAGCATTTGAAGTTTCTTTGCTCTGCCCCCCTCCCCAGCACTCACAGGCTCTCCGGTCCTCTGCTCTGCTGCCAACCAAACCGTATCCCTCTACCACCGTTATCACTGTTGTGTTGGAAATAGAAATAATGCTTTCAAACCTCACTCCCACACCCCACCTCCTCTCACCTCCTGATCTCCTGAAGGGGCGCATTAACTGAATGTGTGTGCTGGGAATTTTGCCTCTGCTTTTAAAATCCCCTCCTGGCATTGTCACTTCAGGGCCCCCGCAGCATCTCCGCAGCAGGCTGGAAGAAGGAGGGTGGCCTCCCCGGTCCCCACGGTGGGGGCTGCTCTGAGAGCCGAGCCCCCGAGTGTAGGACGCACACCCCACACCCCGCCGTGCCAAGGGCTGCTTTTGATGATAAAGCTTTCACAAAATGCTTGAAAACTTTCACTGTTGCTCTCTCCACCCCTCACCCCTACTTCTTCCTTCTCTCCCCACCCCTCCCCCAAAAAGGTGATAATTTGCTTTAATGTGCAATTTGAACATAAAATGATAATTGATTGTGTTGATGGATCCCTGCGGCATCCTGCTCCCGGGCTCTTCCCTGGAGTCCTCGGGGTCTGCCTAGGGACCCCACAGCCCTCTCCTCCAATCCCAATGGCCCCCACCCCCTCTCAGGCAGAATTTGTCTAATGCCACAACTTTAAAGACTTACCAAACTCGCCCAGCCCGCTGTTCTCACTCCCGCTCACATACCCTCGCACAGCTTCTTGGTGGCTCCTGATTTTTTTCTCAGATGGCGGCTTCCATGTGAGCAGCAGTGGACATTTCTGGACGTGCTGGACGATGTGCCGGGAATGAAGAGATCACAGCTGTGCAGCCTCCACAGGAAGCACAGCCCCAGCAGCGGCCGGCCAGGGCCCGGTGTCGTCACCCGGGAGCTCCCTCTCCAGGCTCAGTTTTCAGGGCCACCTAAGTGTGCCTGAGACCTGCCGGAGTGTCATGGGTATATAGTAATTGTCCGTAGGCAGCTTGCCCACTCGACTGTCCGGCTGTGCCATCCAGTGGCCAGTGGAGTCCCGAGCTTGGTGGGTAGATTGATGGGAGGTCATCAGAGTTTTCAGAGCCAAGCCAGAGGGTCCTTTTGAGACACTTCAGAGGTGACAAATACTTTTTCTCTACCATGGATTGAATGTTTATCCCGCTCAAATGCATACACTGCAGCCTCCATTCCCACTGTGATGGTATTTGGAGGTGGGGCTTTGGGGAGGTAATTAGGGCCACGAGCGTGGTGCCTTCATGAACGGGCTGTACAAAGAGACACTACCGAGATAATCTCTCTCCGCCATGTGAGGGTACAAGGAGAAGGCAAACTAGAATATAACCTCTCACCAGACACCAGATCTGCTGGTACCTTGATCTTGAACTCTGCAGCCTCCAGAACTGTGAGAAATAAATGTCTGTTGTTGAAGCCACTCAGTGTGTGGTATGCTGTCATAGCAGCCCACACTAAGACATGGACCAACCACGATACATTAGAAGTGACTCCATCGAGTCCTACTCTGAGAAGACTTGTAGATCAAGGCCAAGGGCATGGAAGTCTGTTGTAATAAGTCAGTGACACACATGGCTCCCTGGGTGAAGGAGGAGAGGCATCCGCCATGGGCTTGCAGCCTTTGAGTTGGTTTTTCCCACTGCCTACCCCTACCAGTTCCCAAACCATCAGTCACGCTGGCCCTGTGAGGAACAGCCTCACCTGTCCAGTGACCCTAGCCTGAGTGCTAGTGAGGAAGGCACGGACTGAGCCCAGCTGCCCCTTCATTCCCCTATTCTCTCCTCTATTTTCTAAATCCAACTATACAAAAATTGCCAAAATTCTAATTATACTGAAATGTACGAGAAAGTAACACTAAAAGCAAGATATAAAGAACCAGAACATCCAAACATAGTTTGATGTGTTTTTTTTTTTCTATTTTCAACCTTAGTTACTCTCTGCTTAATTTGCTCTGTTTTTAGGATTTTTTCTCCAAGCTAAGTAATAATTGCTTTTAGCTTATCCCAAAACCTCATTGGGAACCAGTTTTTGAAGCACAATTGATATTCACTCTGGTTCTGCTATCAAACTGAACTACATAGCAGCTGGGCTGGGCATTTGAGCTCATCAGTATGAACAAACCTACACATATAGCCCCAGCATTCCTCATGTCCCCAAACCCTTGCCATGCCTTTTTCTTTTTTTTTTTTTAAGAGTTTTTTTATTTATTTGACAGAGAAAGACACAGCGAGAGAGAGGGAACACAAACAGGGGGAGTGGGAGAGGGAGAAGCAGGTCTCCCGCGGAGCAGGGAGCCCGATGCGGGGCTCCATCCCAGGACCCTGGGATCATGACCTGAGCCGAAGGCAGACGCTTAACAACTGAGCCACCCAGGCGCCCCATGCCATCCCTTTTTCTTATCACTTAGTCTCTTACTTCTAGTACACAGCACGTGGCTTCTTGTACCATATCTACACTTTGAACTTCTTATAACCACAAATGTCATTCTTTCCAATCAGAACCAAAGTATGGTAAGAAAAAACTCACCATGAACCCCTCTAACACATGCCCCATACTACCTCTAATTCAGTGACATCCATCCTCTGTTACATCCTGTGAAACCATGCCAACTACACATTGATCACATCATCTGCTTATTTTTGACCCTCGAACACATTTACCATTTTGCATTCTATAGATTTTTCAAAGAGAAAAAGTTGAAAACCAAGCCACACACTGGGAGAAAATATTTGAAGAACATATCCAAGTAAAGGACTTGTACCTAAGAGGTACAAAGAAAGTGTAACCCTCAACAATAAGAAAACAAACAGACACACTGACAACAGCAAATGCTGGCAAGGAGGTGAAGCAACCGGAACTCTCATGCATTGCTATTGGGAGTCCATAATGGTGCAGCCACTTTGGAAGACAGATTGGTGGTTTCTCACAAAACTAAAAAGACTCTTACCATACAATCCAGCGTTCATGCTCTCAAGCATTTACTCAGCTGAGTTGAAAACCTATGTCCACACCAATAACTGCACACAAATGTTTATAGCAACATTTACACAACTGCCAAAAATTGGGAGCAATCAGGACATAAGTGAATGGATACATAAACTGTGGTACATTCATATGGTGGGAGATTATTCATCGATAAAAAGAAAAAAGTCATGAAGCCTCAAAAAGACATGGAGGAAGCTTCAATGCCTATTGCTAAGTGAAAGAAGCCAATCTGAAAAGAGTACTGATTCCACTGTCTGATTCCATGTCCGTGTCCTTCTGGAAAAGGTGAAACAATAAAGACGGTGAAAAGATCAGTGGCTGTCAAGGGTTGGAGGTGGACGATGCAGAGGGAGGGACACATAGGCAGAGCATGGGGGATTTTTAGGGCAATGAAACTATTCTGGGGTCGGGTGTCTGGCTCAGTCAGTACAGCATTCAATTCTTGGCCTCCGGGTCATGAAGTGGAGCCCCACGCTGAGCGTAGAGTTTAGTTTAAAAAGAAAAGAAAAACCATTCTGCATATTACTACAATAGTGGACACACAACATTATACATTTGACAAAAGTCCTAGAACTATACAACACAAAGAGCAAATCTTGAAGTAAACCAAAGTTAATAACAATACATCAATCATCACAAATAGATCACACCTACATATTAGTAAGTAGAGAAGCTAGGGCAGGGGGCAGGAAGTCAGTGGTGGTGGGGTGGGGAGAGGGGAGGAGTGGTGTGTGTTGAGGGAAGGGTGTGGAGAAGGGGAGCTGTTTGGTGAAGGGCTTTATGGGAACTCTTTTTACTTTCCGCTCAATTTTTCTGGAAACCTAAACCTGCTTTTAAAAATAGCCTATTAATTTTTTTTAATGGCAAAGTATAAAACCTGGGAATTTAATCAAGAATACATACAAGATCTCTATTTTTAAAACTTTAAAGTTTTATTAAAATAGTCTATTATAGAAGACAATTTTAATAAATGGAAAAACATTCCATAGTCTTGGATGGGATGATTTAACATTATTAAGACATTAATTCTTTCCAGATTAATCTATAGATTCAGTGTCATCGTGATTAAATTTTAGTTGGATTTTTTTGAGGTACTTAATAAACTTACTTTAACATTTATTTGGAGGAATAAGTCTATGGAAAGCTGAACCAAACTTTAAAAAGAATAGTGAAAAGAAGGACCTTTCCTTATGACATAATAAGATGTATTTTAAAGCCATAGCATTGAAAACAATTTGATAAAGACAAATAGACCAAACAGAATGGAGTAGGGAGCTCAGAGATACACCCATATGTATCTGGGGATCTAATATATGAGAAAAGGAGCACAACAAACCAATGGGGGAAAATGATTTGAACACATCACAATTAAGGATTTTGTTTCAACAAAAGACATCCTGGAGATAGTTAATAGACGCTGGGCAGAAAGGGAGAAGGTATTTACAATACTAATATTGACAAGGGATTTATACTATATATG
The DNA here is from genome assembly GCF_009762305.2 of Zalophus californianus. NCBI lineage: Eukaryota > Metazoa > Chordata > Mammalia > Carnivora > Otariidae > Zalophus > Zalophus californianus. Next base: position 61,020,356 of record NC_045597.1, read on the forward strand.
TAAACGCAAATCAACAAGAAAAAAACCAACCACAATATGGAAAAATGGATAAAGGTTACGAGTAGATAATTTCAGAAGAGAAAACAGATGAAAGGAACAAGCATACAAGGAAGTACTCAGATCACTGGAGATCGCCCTAATGCAAATTAACAAAATGAGATACAATTTTGCACCTGTTACACTGGGAAACAAGGAGAGCTGGGAAGTATCAAGTATTGGCAGGGATATGGAGGGTGGAGGGGATGGAGGGGTGTTACCTTCCAGCGCTTGGCCTGGAACTATGAGGCCAAATGAGAGACATGCATATTCTAAGACACGGAAATTCCCTTCCTGGGCATGCTTCCCCAGGAACTTACCACGAAGTCCACAACAAGAGCCCATGTGCAGGCCGTCCACGGGCTGTCAGTGCCAGCGAGGACTGGAGACAGCCAGGGTGCTCACCTCCAAGAGATGGATAAAGCAAATGCGGTAGTTACACATGGGCTATTACCAGCAGTTGGAAGCAAGGAGCAGATATATGCATAGAACCACGTGGACAGATCTTAAAAACATAGTGTCTATTGAAATACATCAAGGAACATGAAATATGGAACATATAACCATGTGCATAAATCTAAAATGTATGTACACAAAACAACAATACATATTTCTCAAGAGCACATTCCTAAAAAGAAACAAAAAAAGGAGGGGGCGTGGAGAGCTTGCGTGAACCAGTGTGATGGTGTGGCAGGAAATAAGGAGGACTAGCTCAACCCTCGGCTTCTGAGGTCACAACACTGAATGACTTACTTTTTACAAGTTAGATAAAAATGAGCTTGGAATTTAAGTCCATTGTCCCTTGTTAAAATCTCCAACCTTTTTCTTACAAGACATCAAAAAAGATATTTTGGGATAAAACAGCATAGATTCACATCCTAGCCAATTATATGGTGATTCTCAAAGCCCCTTCCTGTGCGAGCAAGAATGTCACGTCAACGGTCTTTCTTTAGATGAGATGGGGGTTGGGCACATAATCCAAAGAACCTGATTTTTTCTGCTTATCAGGGACCATGCTGGGTGCTTTAGACACTGTCTCGTTTAATGTTCACAGTGAGAGGTAGGTATTATAATGCCATTTGGCAGAATCAGTAACTAAAGTTCAGGGCAGTTCAGTACCATGCTGAAGGTCTATAGTTAGTAAGAAGCAATTCTTTTTTTTTTTTTTAAGTAGGTTCTACACCCAGCATGGGGCTTGAACTCACACCCCCGAAATCAAGAGTTGCAGGCTCTGCTGGCTGAGCCAACCAGACGTCCCAAGAAGCAATTACTTGCAGCCAGGCCTTTGTGCTGTCCACACCGCACCATACTGAAAGGCACTGGAAGGTGGGAAGGTCCAGGGGCTCATTTTGAGTCCATGGACTGGGTACCTGTGAAGAACTTGCAGGCTGCGTGTCAGCTGTCACCTGTGACTGGGGGGAGCCCAGGCATCCACCTGCCCTGTCTCCTTCCTGGAGGGACAGGCAGGGACACCTGCCTGGTTTTCCTAGAAAGACTTGCAGGTTTTGTCCAAGTCTGCAGCGGCGGGGGCAGGGTTCCCTCACATTGCCCCGGCTGACTCTAGCAATGCCCGGGATTTCGTTATTGTGCCCCCGTGTCTCAATTTGGTCAGAGGGCTCTCTTGCTGTGGCAACTCCTCAAGGACAGAGACAAATGGGGACTGTCTCTGTACAACCCCAGACAAGCAGCCCACACCACAAAGAGGAGATGTCCTTGTATTAATTATGTTCTCACAGGATTAAAATGCAATGCTTCTCTCCATCACGTTAGTTTGGTAGACCTCTGGGTTTGAAAGCAATTTGTTTGTGCCTGTAAGAAATCAGGTTGGGAAAAATTAAAAATTATAATTAAAGACACTACACCTCATGCAGTCGCGCTACAGGCGATTCACCATAGCATTCCTGGTGAACGTGGGCAGAGTGCACACACGTTATGAGCCAACAGAGTCTGGGCTGGCCACCCAATGGCCTGCAACCCCCTCGCCAAGAGGGATTTCAAGAGCCCTGACAGACACCAACAAGACTGTGGCAAAGAGTGTGAACCTTGGAGTCAAGGATCTCTGGTTCAAATCCAGCTTGGCCTCTAACTGTGGGAACTTGGGCAAGCGTCTTAAGCTCTTTAAGCCTTACTTTTGTTATCTGCAAAATGGGTATAATAATACACTCCTCATAGGATTGTTATAAGGACTCACTGCAACTGTAAATGCAAAGTATGTAACAGAATATCTGAAGTGCAGCCAATGCTCAGCAATGTTCACTATTTTTGTTGTTATAATGAATAAATATCTCCAAGGATGGAGGGTCCCTTAGCAGTGTCACCAACATGCTACAAGGTAGAAATGAGCATGATTACCTCTGCTAAAATGGGCGGGAAACAGAGTGGCTTACCCAGGTTCACAACTGAGCACACAAAAGAAAAATCCGTTGCAGTTCATCTTTCATTCATTCACACTTTGAAATGTTTAACCCATATAGGAAATATTTCTTGTATGCTAAGTTTCCCTAGCATTTTTCCTTGAGAATATTTTTTTAAAAGCAATTTAGAATGATACAGTCTTAGAGTTAGGAGGGGAATGTTCACGGAAGTCACACAGCCCGACCTTTTTCCAATTGGGGAAATCGTATAAGCATCCCCCTAAGCCCACCACTGGTGAATATTGAATCAGCTTACACTCAGGTAACTCAGCTAGGGGGAACTCACGGCATTGGGAGACAGCCCTTGCAAGTGACCCCCATCCTCCTTATGATCAGCCCTTTCTTCTTAACTCTTCTTAACTCTTAACTTCTTCTTAACTTACCTAGGGACAAGCCTCTAGGTCCCATGAAAGCTGGTTCACTGCTTTGTCCACAGGACCTAACACAGTGCCTTAGAACCTAGCAGGCAAGCAAGAGATATTTGTTGGATGTAAAAGGAAGGAAGGAAGAAGGAAGGAAGGAAGGAAGGAAGGAAGGAAGGAAGGAAGGAAGGAAGGAAGGAAGGAAGGAGAGAAGGAAGGAAGGACTATTGTGCTATGGTTTAGAGTCCAAAACATGCACAATACACTTCATCTAAATTAAACATTTGGGGAGATTTCAAGTAAAACAATTATAGAACTGTAACTATCCTAAGACATAAAACTATCCCAGGCTTGAGTGGCAGCAATAAAACTCTGCTTTAAAGTGAATTTCCCACTGGGGCACCGGGGTGGTTGAGTCGGTTTAAGCATCTGTCTCTAGGTCCTGATCTCAGGGTTGTGAGATCGATCCCCACATTGGCCTCCACACTGGGCTTGGAGTCTGCTTGGAATTCTCTCTCTTCCTCTTCCTCTGTCCCTACCCACCCTAAAAAAAAAGAAGAAGAAGAAGAAGAAGAAGAAGAAGAAGAAGAAGAAGAAGAAGTAGAAGTAGAAGTAAGAAGGAAAAGAAAAAATCGCTTAAAAAATTAAAGTGAATTGCCCACTAAAATAGATAAAAATAAATAAATAAATTGGCCACTGATTATGATGGTATGAGTAGTGGTCAGGTGATAAACAGCCTCACATGCATTTTCAAATAGTAACACTTAATATATGTCTGAGAGATAATTACTAAGAATTTCATTCATTTCCAAATGTCCTTTTCTTTTCTTTAACTTGTAACAATTTATAGCCTATCATCTATTTTGAACTTAATACAATGCCTAAGACCCTAATAGAAATGTATGGAATTCTGAATTGGTCACAAGGACAGACTTTCGACAGAATCTGCTTATGCTTTCCCCCAATGAGCATTTACTCATGGACAATATAGTCTCTTTCTCAAATTAAGTCATAGGATTTATTAACTATTGTATCAAAGAAGAACAAGACGGTTAATCGTGCCTATATTACGGATAAACAGGTGCCTTCACTTGTGTTAGTAATAAATAAGGCACGTCACCCTGTTTCAATCTTATTATGCCATATCTTGGATTGTTTCCTTTTTCTCTTTTGCAGAATGTCCTTTGCTACAAGTTTCAAGTGCCCAATGACTGATGTATTGTTCTCTTCGTAGGAGGAGGGGAGAAGCGTTAGGTACCTGGTACCCAGCAAAAGCCGGGCCGGCAGAGTTATCAGCGGAATTCCTCAAAGTGACAGAGGGCTGAATGAGGGGTCCCTTGCTGGTACAACCAGGTCACAAGCCTAAGAAGGCTTGACGGGTGTGGCTGGCTCCCTCCCCAGGGCCTGCTCTGTTTCCGATCTGGGCTTTGCTGCCCCCGGGCAGTGCTCCTTCCCCTGGCTCTCTGCAGGACCTCAGGCTCCAGGAATTTGGACCGAGTGGTAGAGACATCGCCGGCAGAGACGGCCACTTCCAGCTTCCTCCCTGCGCTGTCTTGTGATTCAAAGCAGACTCTGCTCCACTTTTTAAAAAGGGCAGCCCATTAATGCTGGAGATCCACAAGAACAGAAGCAAACAAGGAGACCCAACAGTCTGAGGCAAGAGTCCGTGAGTAAGCACCTCATCCGTGGTGGACCATGGCAGGGATGTGGTCACGGGGAGCCCAGGGGCACAGGAGCCCAATTGCTGAGTGTCCTTGTGGGAGGTCAGAGGAGCTGCATGATCACTGGGACTTGGTCATTTCACAAATGACCCGGGCTGGGACCTGCTCCCTCCAAACACACGGAAAGATACCCACACACACACACAAACACACACAATCTACCCCTACTCTACCAAGGCATCCAAACCCTGCATTTGTGCCTGGCTGCAGGAAAGATGCTTTTCCATCTTGCACTTTTATCCAAAGTACACATCGTTGAGCCCAGTGGCCTTATTTGCCAACTCCTCATAGGAAGGGACTTTGGACTGGGCTTCTCTCACACCAATCCTGTCTGACACCAGAGTTAGATAACTTAGCAGAAATTGCTGAGGGCTGTATGTGTGCCATAGTCCTTGAAAACCCCTTGGCCTTTCTCTTCTTTGCATTAATTTCCAGCTAGTGCCCTCTCTTCCTTGGAGGGGTACCATTCTTCGGGAGGAGCGATACTGCTGTAATTCTCCTGTCTGTGAAAGCACTTTTTTTTTTTATGACAATAGTTCACATCACAGGAATTCTGCTATTCTAGGTACAGTTAGCTCATGTATCACTATTTTCATGTGCATTTATATCTTTAGTGTTTTATGTACCACTCCTGGGAGACCAGGGCTTGAGTCATGTGTTTTCTTTTTTCTATATATGTATATAGTGATTCAACACTTCCACACATCACCCGGTGCTCATCACAAGTGCCCTCCTTGACCCCCATCACCTAGTTCCCCCTCCCCCGGTCTCCTCCCCTCTGGGAACCATCAGTTCTCTATAATTAAGGGTCTGTTTCTTGGTTTGTCTTCCTCTCTCTTTTTTTCTTTTTGTTTTGTTTTGTTTCTTAAATTCCACATATGAGTGAAATCATACAGTACTTGTCTTTCTCTGACTAACTTATTTCGCTGAGCATTATACCCTCTAGCTCCATCCATGTTGTTGCAAATGTCAAAATCTCATTCTTTTTATTGCTGAATAATATTCCATTGTATATATACACCACCTCTTCTTTATCCATTCATCTGTTGATGAACACTGACCCACGTATTTTCTTTCTTTTTCTTTTTTTAAGATTTATTTATTTATTTATTTATTTATTTGAAAGAGAGAGAGTGAACACAAGCTGGGGGAGTGGCCGAGGGAGAGGGAGGAGCAGGCTTCCCGCTGAGCAGGGAGGCTGACTGTGGGGCTCGATCCCAGGACCCTGGGATCATGACCTGAGTCTAAGGCAGATGCTTAACCCACTGAGCCACCCAGGCCTCCCTAGCCCATGTATTTTCTTAAATGATTCACCAAGTGCTCTAAATCTCATCCCCCTGTATTGGAAATACAGCTACCTTGTAGGACTATTGCAATGATTAACTGAGAAAATACAAAGTCTTTTGTAAAATACTATGAAATTTATTATCATTATTATTATTATTATTATTATTATTATTATTATTATTATTCATGATAGACATGGCACAGCTATAAGCTGGCTAAGTACCAAGAAATAGGAGTAGAATGTACTTCTTACATTTCTTTTCCAACCCAATGGTTTACTTCTGACCAGAAGAGGGCCTTGGCCAAAGTCATACATTTAGTAAGTGACAAAGCGCCTAAAATCCTTCCAGCTCACAGTGTGGCTTCACGGCACATGTTTCTAACGCAGACACAACAGGATGCAGCGAAGCAGCAGGTGAGGGATGAGGCTGGGGGCAGGTGAGCAGCACTGCCCCGGAACGCCTCCCTTGGCCATTGTGAGCCCTGAACCCAGACCAGTTCTCTGCAGAAGGGGACCATCTGCCTCACCCCTGCGTCTCCTCCCTCTGAGCTGCAGGAAGCCTCCCCTGCCTCCATGTGGCCAGGCCTGTTCACGCTCTTCCTGCTTCACTCCTGCCTCCATGGAGGACAGGGCGACCTCCGTGAGGACCTGACCTTGCTGAAGACCGAGCTCGCGCTTCGCCTCTACAAGGACACGGCAGCCCCTAGAAATGGAACCAACGTCGTCATCTCTCCTGCTGGCGTGTCGCTCCCTCTGGAGATCCTGCAGTTTGGAGCCCAAGGGGACACTGGCCGGCAGCTGTCACGGGCGCTGGGTTATGCTGTCCACGGTAAGAGGACTGCTCGCACTCCTGTTCACTCTGCTGCTCCCGCTCCCGCTCAGGCTACCTTGGGAGGTGGGGGATCTCTGAATCCAGCGTCTGGCACCGGCCGACCGCCAGGAGAGAAGGGTGACCACAGGCAGCCTTCAAACTTCGGATCATGGTCCCCTTGATGATCGTTCGGTTTCCCTTCTAACCTCAGGTTTCACGGCAATTTTTCAGTTTCATTTCACTAGCCCTTCTGCAGAGCCTACCAGGTGCCAGGAAGTGTCCAAGGCACTTTGTAATTGAAAGTAATTTAATTAATTGTCACAACAACATAATTGCCATTCTGTCTTCTGATGCTTGGAGAAACCAGACCCAATAGATAAGCCTCAATAAATGATGAAATTATACCTCATCCCTATTTTAGAGATGAGCAAATAGACACCGAGAGTTTAAGCAACTTGCCCAATGTCACACAGCTAGTAAGTGGCAGACTTGAGACTCAAGCCCAGGTTGTCTAGTTCCAGATCCCATGGCCTTGAGCCACCTGCTTTCATAAATCTGTGTTTTCTAGCCAGTGCCATCGCTACCAACGTAACTCCGTGATTATGTAGTTTCGAGCAGCTCTGTCAGCAGCGGCCCGAGTCTTGTGAACTCTGGGTCAGCCATACCTAGCCTATACTCGGGGCCTCTGGCTCCATGCCTGGCCCCAGGGCCCACCTAGCAGCTCCATGCTACCCCAGACACTCATGCACATAGCTGTGGCTTCTCAATCTTGGAATAAGATATCAATAAAAAAGGATGGGAGTTGCAATTGTATAAGTTAATATGTTCTAGAAAGTATAAGAACTGATACCCACACAGCCTGGGTGAGAGCTTCCTTTGAGCTAGAATCTTGAGGTGGCAAGTAAGATGTCGGGGCACTAGGCAACAGCTCTACATCCCATCCCCCACCATCCATGCCCTGGCCCCTGCCAAAACAACTCTCATGATCCTGCTGGCCAGCTTCATTTTCTCAGCAAGAATATCACAGAAACGCACACATCCACGGACGCATTCTTCAGCCACATTAGATTCAGTACAATGCAATCCATCAAGTACTCCTGAGCTCCTGTTGCATGAGCTGGTGCTGCGCCAGGAACTCAGCATCCAGAGAGACAAGGAAAACTCTGAACACAGCAGCTCAGTCTCATAGGAATGATGCACATAGAAATACTGCCCTAATGCGGTGCAGTAAGTGTATTTATTTGGAATAAGTTAGCACGGGGAGGGAAAGATTTATCCCACTGGCAGCTCAGGAAGGCTCCCCAGAAGACATGGGATCTGAGCTGAGTTATGAAGAATAAATAGGTGTGTGAAAGAGAGACAGGCATTTCAGCCCTAAAACAGAGTCTCACAAAAGTCAGGATGAGGGGACAGAGAGAAATGCACGAGTAGCTATACTGCAGAGAAAGGGAACTGATTACAGTCCTTTCTCTGTTGTCAGGTATAGTCGCAGTACCTGGCTAACCAAATATGATGATTAACAGGGTGCCAGAGACCCCATTCGAGGATTGTCAAATGTCAAGAATGCTTAATAGTCAAACCCTGTGGAACATAATCCCACCCTTTTTCTTACTCACAGGCTGCTTTATTATCTTACAGAGCCATGGTTACTTTTTATGAACAGGGATGTGCCACTTCTAGAGTTCCAGTTAATAGAATTACCCCTGTACTTTGGTTTGCCCCAACCTAGCTCAGAGAATCATGTGCACTGTTTAAAATAAAATGTCAGCACCCACTACCTGCCCAGATCCAGGCTTCCTTTTAAAAGTCAATGCAGACCAATAAAATGTATAAAAAGCAGCCTCAAGCACATTCCAGGGTCTTGGGGCATAGTTCCGGTTTAATCAACAGAAAGACCTATTCATGTTTGCAGTGGGGCACATCAGCATTGTCTTGTTCTCACTGCGTTTGCAGCCAATACGTGACCACCAGGAGCTTTGTTAGAATTCCCACCTGCTGGTCATACAAGCACAGCATGAGACTCAGAACGGACCCCAGCGGTATCCCTAAAGAGCACCTTTGTCTTCACCACACAAAACACCCAATTTCCTGATGTTCCAAGTTCGAGGGAGTTCTGGTGCTTTTCTAGGTAAATTGATAAAGAACATTTTATAGCTTTCTGTTAAGCACAAGAATAATGCCAGGAACAGAAGCCTCAGAAATGAAGGTGGCCTGGCTCTTGGGAAAAAACTCTGTTTGATGATGGTATGGATTTCACTTTTCCAGTCATTATATCATTTGATCCTCATAGAAACCACATACATTAATAATCCCCACTTTATAAATAAAACTAGATGTTAACGATTTGGCAAGACTCGGCAGGTGGCAGAGCCAGAATTCAAGTCCCAGAGTCTCTGACCCCAAATCCTATGTTCTTTCCACAATTCCTTCGCCCCTCTCTAAGCCCCTGAGCAGATGCATAAAGATATAATAAGTACCTTTGCCTTTTTTTATTTTTAAAAGAGCTATCTGCATTATTCCCTCAGCCCAACCAAACCCTTTGACATCATCCTCCACTTAGCCCTCTTGTAATTTCCTGGCAAGTAAAACATTAGCATCACTAATTTATAGTTTGAGAATTTTATATTCATTAACCTTACGAAGTCAGGTCCCACCAGATTCTGCGTCACATTCGGGAAGTTCAGTTCAGCAAACTGACTCAAAAGGAAGGCACTCTCCACACTAGTCTCACAAATGAGTTAAAAGGCTCATCTGTAGCAAGGGAAATTCATGAGAAAATACCACTTCTTCTTCTAGCACTTTCCTCCCTCTCCATGGCCATCCAAGAGACCCTCTCTTCAATCACACCGCGTTCACTACATTCCTGATCTAGGGCAGTGCCCAGAACTTTCCTTCCTTCCGCCTTCCTCCCTCCCTCATCCTTCTGTGAGATCTACCTAGCCTGCCCTCCAGCAAGAAAGATGCTCTCTGGAGGGGGAGGGAGAGGAGTTAAGCCAGCAGTGACGCGATTCTCTTTCAAAGGACTGTAAGGGAGGTGCCGTTGTCAGGGCTCACATCACCAGTCCTTGTCTCATCACGGCCACGGGCCTGGGAAACTCACAGTCATACAGCAAAATAGGCGGCTTTGTGCTCCAGAGCCTCACAAGAGGAAGCGGCTCTCCAGAGCAGAGCAGGGTGTCCTGTCCTTCCCCGACGGGCAGGAGGGCGGTGAAGTGCCACGTCCAACCACCAGGTGACACTGAGCAAGCTTATGAATTTGTCCGAGCCCAGCTCCTTCACTCAGAAATGGGAGTCCCAATAGCAGTGAATTCACAGGCTCGTTGAGAGAATTGAATGTGACCGTGAATGTAGCACAGAGTCTGTGAACACCGTATTGCTTATACTGACATGTATATTCCACAGCATCTAGGAAAGCTGTTCTCCTGTGCAAATGGGCAGGGACACCCTAGGCTCAGGTGGTGAAAAGCTTTCTCCAGCCAATTTACTCTGCTACTTTAACATTTCCAGACAGCTGGTCCCCTGGCTCAGATTGGGGGACAGGACAGAGAGGAGGTCACCCTACGCTATGGACCAGTGACATGTCTCACTTTGTCCCAGCAGATGGTCAATATTTTACAGGGACATGATTTTATAAATGCATATGACCTTCCTCAGTGAGGAAAATCTGGCAATAAGTATTTTTTTTCATTCATTTATTTTCTCCTTAAAAGAAAAGCACTGGAGTTAGGCTGCAATTCACGAGGTATACAACCCGAGTCTGTTTTTTACAGTTGTGGATTCTAAGAAATAGCTTTGGTCATGAAAGTTTTCCGGGCAAGTGAAATCTGTCTACAGTTGTGATCCGTAGCCTGGTGGCAGGGGCCCTGGCCAGGGTATATTCTGGGGGCCTGTGCCCCTCCAGAGAACTTTGGCCAAGCAGCTTGGGGGTCTGCTGCCTTCCCCTGGCCTGGCCACAACACACGATGGGTGTTGGAGTGGAGGGACCCCAAGCCACGTCAGACACTCCTTCCAACAGGTGCCCTGGGAGAGCCAGAGCAGGGCACTGTAGGAACAAGGGGCAAAGCATGTGTCTCCCAGGGCCAGTTTGTGGCTAGCCACAGGGCTGTGCCTAGGAGGAAGGAGAGGCAAGGAGGACAAGCAAAGGGCCTTGTTCCAGAGGAAGCCTGCATAGGAAAGGGAGCTGACTGCTGGAAGCCCAGCTTCCATGTGTCAGGGGCAGCCTGGCATACTCAGCTGAGCCCTGACTCACCAGTGGGCAAGAGGCCCTGCTCCAGCTCCAGAGTCTCCCCTAGGGGAGACTAAAGGTCACAGCTTGTAAATAATATCGTGAAAAAGAAATCCACGATTGACTGTGGAGAGAAGGAAGCAATCTCCTGTGTAAATAGTAAATAAATAGAAGTCCAGCCACCATCCAAGAAGGTGGAAACTATGGACTCTCTCAAATGCTTATTATTTCCTCAACATTCTTGCAGGTTCTTGCTGACATTAATAGCATCAGCTGTCCACTGGGTCTTAGGGAGATGGGAGATGGGAGGCGTTCTTACCTTTCCTCTGTGTTTCTCAAATCGAAAGCATAGTGCTGAAAGAAGCCCCATCTAAACGTCCCTTGGGCTTGCGAACTGCAGTTGTGGGAATGGATCTAAAGCCCTGTACAAGATATATTGACAATTCGACACCGTGGCCACCGTCTGTCCTTGTTATTTATGATGCTCTCCATAAATCGACTTACTACTTAAATATTTGCAGCTCCATCACCCTGCACACCAGACCTGCAGTTTTCCCAGCCCTCTGTACTCTCAACATGTCTGCTCCACATGTCTGACTCAAGAAGTTAAGGAGGAATAGCTTCTGGGATGTTGGTAGTGATTTTCTATTTATCTTAATCACAGCTTGATTTCTCTCAGATCTTGCATGGCTTTCCTCCCAGCATTTAATCTGTGGATCCAGGCCAATTCCTGAGCAATTTAGTTATGACTTCCCCAAATCGACTGTAATTGGTAGATGAACCTATGAGACAAGAGGGGTGTTGCTGAGGCCCCATTTCAGTGCACTGCACAAGGAGAGATGGTGCTAACTCCTTACCTACACTCACCACTGTCAATTTATCCCAACACCTTTTTCACAGACCAAAGGGTGAAAGAGTTCTTGCGCACTGTTTATGCCACACTACCCAACTCCGGTCAAGGCACCAAGATGGAGCTGGCCTGCACCCTTTTTGTGCAAGCAGGGACATCACTCTCCCCCTGCTTTGTGGACCACATCTCCCGGTGGGCCAACAGCAGCGTAGAGCCAGCCCACCTCAATGAACCGAACGGCACCGGCAGCCAGGCCAATGAATGGACCTCCAGGAAGATCAAAGGTAAAAGAAACCATTCACCTTGGTGAGGCTAATGTCAGAGGGCTATAAACACAGGTACCAGACCTTGCTGGTCAGAAGCCATGTGGATGGATACTCAGGTCACCCTCAATTGCAGCAGAAGTTTGTTCTCTTGGGAGACACTACCCTTAAATGATGTGCTCTAGAAGGCCTCCTTCTGCCCATCCCCCTACACACACACACACACAGAAGGGGGCTCTTCAGAGCCTCCTGCCTCCAGGGGAGCCCTGCAGGCTTTGTTCTGTGCACCTGTTCCCTTAAGGTGAATCTCTGACACCTCCCCCCCCAACCCCGCAGCTCTGCTGTCATCTACGATTAACATCCTGTGACAGCAAAATACAGTAGGAGCCGAAGAAGTTCTTGGAATTTAGCTTAAGGAAATAATTCAAGAGAAGAGAAAGTTATGTGTAATAAGGCATTTAACCCAGTGTTATTGAAGAGAAAGACTTAGAAATAACCTAACTGCCCAGCAGTTAGGGATGATTCCATGAGTTATAGGACCTGTGTATCATGCAAGTGGAATTACTAAAGATGGTGAAAATTTATTACATTTACTGAGTTTCCATTTACTCATTTAGTACTTTTCTAAGTACTCCATATTCATTATGTCTGTTCACCTTCACAGCAATCCCAGGAGATAGGTGCTGCTATTGTCCCCAGTTTACAGAGAGAGGAACTGAGGCACAGAGCCAGGATCCCAACCCAGGTAGTCTGCCTCTAGCATTCCATATAATTACAAAGGTTACACAGAAATAGGGAGAATGTTCAGGATATATCAATTTATCAATAACTCCCTCTCTGTCAGTTTTCTCCAGTGTTTCACAATGTCTTTTCAGTGTACTTAAAAGTGTTTAATTCATTGTGCTGTGGGGCGGGGATGGGGCCAGGCCACACAGCTGCGGTCAACCCCCTCCCACCCCGCGATTGTCCTCTGTGGAAGAGGGGCAGCCAGGGAAGAGCCTGGAGTCTGGGGCCGGGCTGCTTGGGTTCAGATCCAAGGTCTCTGTCTTGAGCAGCTGGGTTGTGGTGACTTTGCCACTCACAAGTATGCGACCTGGGACAGCTTCTCCAAGCTTTGGTGCCCCCTCTGAAAAACTGTGAATAACAATTGAACTGGTGGGAGGCGTCAGGGAGGGTTAGTTAAAGGATTTCAAACAGAGCACACCGTGTGTTTTTATTAATAAAGGGCTGGGGCAACAACCATCCCCGAACCTGCTGTCTTCTCTCTGGTAATGCATGGAATTTAAAGACCGTGCCCTGGATGTGACCGTCTGAGCAAAGACTCTGCCAGGGATGAGGCCCAGTGGCTGGGGGGGGGGGGGGGGACGGGAAGGGGAGGGGGGAAACCATGCAGCAGCCTGATCACAACACCCAGTGCCTCCCAGGCCCGAGCAGTGCGCGCCGAAGGCCCCTCGGGAAACGCCCCGCTGGGACCTACCAGAGCCTCCCAACCCATTCTGCAAAGGATAAAAGCATGGTCTTCAGCAATGGCTAGTTACAAACACCACAGTTCCCCAACTAATAACACCAACAAGCAGGCTACAAGCCCAACCTCGGGAATGCCCCGGAACCCACCTGGACAGGTGCTGAGAGACAGGTGCACCAGTCTCAGCAACACAGTTGCTCTCCGGCTTGCAGGTGACGACACAGGTGGCCCTACGTGGGAGCACGGCAGCAGCGGCGGCAGGGCATTTGCTCAGTTGGCACTAGTGAGCACCATGTCCTTCCAAAGCACTTGGCGGCAGAGGTTCTCCTCCACGGACACTCAGCTCCTGCCTTTCACCGGCACCCAGGGCCTCGTCCTCCAGGTCCCCATGATGTACCAAATGGCTGAGGTCAACTACGGTGAGCTCCTTTCCCACTGGCGGGGCCGTCTTAAGTGAGAGGAACATGGGAGCAATGTGGGCCATGTCTGCTCTAGAAGGACCCACACTGTTTCTCCGCCTTCCCTCTGCTGTGAGGTGGGTGCGGGGCAAGGAGAGCCCAGGGGGCAGGAAGACCCAGAGAGGACAGTGAGGAAGCAAGGTGGGGGGGCGGAGAGAAACCGAATCTCACGCTTGACAATTCCCTCTGCACCTAGTAAGTAAGAGGCGTTAGTGTAAAACTAAAAATGTTTGGACCATACCACCCTCGCCCCCACAGGCACCCCCATAAAATGAACAGCCACTTCACGGTTTGGCGCTGAGAAAGGGCAGAAGATTGAGAGTCCAGTCTAGAAAGCTTTTGAGAGCGCGCGCCCGTGGACCTGACATCTGTCATTGCTCCTGCCCACCCTGCCGGGTTGGTCACTCATCCCAGCCCACTGGGGTGCAGGTGCACAGAGTGCCAAGCCAGAGCCAGCGCCAGGAGCCCCCACCCTACAGGCTGGCCCGCAGCATGGATGCCTCCATGGAGCCCCAGCAAGGCAAGAGGAGAAGAGGAGAAGGGACCCAGCCACCTGTCCCCACACACCTCTCTCGAAGCCCTCGTTTGCTGGCTCAGCCCTTCCAGCTGGGGGACTAATTCCAGTGAGACAGTGTTTTAGGAACTCCAGCATTTAGAAAACGTGCTATGATCCTGCTTTGATTCCATGCAGGACGCATTGTGAGTGCTCATCACAATTTAATCATTTGTTTATTCAACCAGTAATTATTAGCTGAGGTCAAGTAAGATGAGAGTGGAAGAACGTCAATTGGATAAGTAAATATGTATTTATGACTATTATAGTTCTTGTTCCCAATGTTTTCCCCATTGCTGCTGTGACCCATGCTGGTTGATCTGTCAGCTGTGTAACATTTCCCAATTTTATATGATATCTGGGTTTAAAGCTTTTGTTGAAAGAAAGATCTGGCACAAAGAGCCTGGGTCCCCACATGGCCACAAAAGGCCAGGATTGGAATGGCTTCCCCTTTATGACAGGCCACCTGGGTGGCTCAGTTGGTTAAGCGTCTGCCTTCAGCTCAGGTCATGATGTCAGGGTCCTGGGATCGAGCCCCACGTCGGGCTGAGTCGGGCTCCCTCAGCCAGGGAGTCTGTTTCTCCCTCTCCCTTCCCCCACTCATGCTCTCTCTTGCTTGTTCTTTCTCTTAAATAAAATATTTTTTTAAAAAAAAACGAATTTAAAAACAAACAACAAAGACAATAGATGGCTTTCCCATGTGACATCATCCCCACTGTACCTGGCCACTGCAGGCCCTGTGACTCAAGACCTATAAGGGTATCTTAGAAATTCTAGGTCTTAAGATCAGAAAAGGTGACAGTCTTTGGCCTCAACTGCTTCCTGAGGGTGAGGTAGACACCTGTTAATAAAAGGTATTGTTTCCAGTTCTGTGAGATGGCCCTTCCTCAGCTCCTGGGACAGAACTAATACCCCCCCTCCTCTCCTGAACCCCCAGGCCAGTTCCAGGACCGTGCAGGCCATCAGGTGAGGGTGCTAGAGTTGCCTTACCTGGGAAGTTCAGTGAGTCTGCTCCTGGTTCTGCCACATGACAAAGACACCCCACTGAGCCTCATTGAGCCACACCTCACAGCCAGCATTCTCCACATCTGGACCTCCAGCCTCAGGAGAGCCAGAATGGACGTGTTCCTGCCCAGGTGAGTGGCTGCATCGTCCTTATGGGGTGCTCAGCAGCCTAATCCAGTTGGCCAGGCCTGGATTAGAGAACCCAGGTGGTCTGACTCTGAAGTCTGTCCTTAACCACTGGGCCCACCTGTCTAATGGACCCCTAGAGTTTAGGCCAAGGAGGAGTGACCCTAGAGTTGGGGTCCAGGTTAGAGTCTCTACAGACTAGCTCATGGTGCAGACGGAACAGAATTAATTTCCTGGGGTCTTCTCAAGAGAAGATACTCTGCCTTAACTGGGCGAGACTGGAACCCCCAGGCTTCATGCTACAACCAGTTCTCTGAGCAGGGAAAGAACAGTGCAGTTACCTGGGAGGAATGTGCCCCAAATCGGATCACATCCTAAGAGTATACAACATTTTTCTAAAACGGAAAAGGCAAGATAGTTTATGTAATTGAGCAAATACCAATGTAATTCTGATCAGAAGGCAAATTAAGGTATAAAAAATTCAAGACTTTTAGTCTCTGTGCTGAAGGTTCTCATTCTTTCTCAATAGAGTTTAGCTTTTCTTTAAGAAAACCCAATAGGTACAAATACAAATTGTCAAAAAGTTAAATGATGGTTCTAGATTTTGCTTTTCCAAAGCAAAACTTATTTGCAAAGCTCATTACTTGACAAAGAATTCCTTATTGAACTTCTTTAAATGATAAGCTTCTCTGGTACATTTGAAATCAGAGTAAACTTGTAATTAATTTGTAGACCAGCATTAAGTGAGGAATGTTGTCTGAAGGCTCGGGATGTGGATTCTTCACGCTCCTTCCTGCTGGCTGCTTTGGCCTCCTCTGCTGACCAGGCACTCAGCAGCACGGAGCCAGTGGTCTTGGCAGTGCTCCTTCGAGGAATTAAAAATAAGCCCAGACACTGAAACAAAAACACACAAAGAGAGACCCCAGTGAGTTAAGGGCCAAGGTCTAAAGTGGGATCTAGCATAACCAGGGCAGAAGGTGAATGTAACTCTAAGATAAAGCCTGTGTCTCTCCAAACCAAATATCTGGACCCCAGATGAAAGCACAAAGATGGGATACTTCAACAGATCTTCTCTAGCATGGAACAGAAGCAACACTAATCTTTCTGTTGTGTTTGAGAGAAGCTCATGGAGGGAAGAGGAGCTTTCAATGTGAAAAGTAGAGAGAAAGTGCAACCCGGTGCAGGAATGTGCAATCTTTTCAGAATGAGGAGACAGATGGCCGGCCTCATCCTGGAGTGGCTGCTGTGAGCAAGAGACCCCAGCAAGATGCCCAGCTCGTCTGAGAGCCCTCCACTGTCTCTGAGTCCACCTTCAGAGGAATGATCCGAAAAACCCCGCAGACGGGGACAGGATGGGAAGGCAGAGATTTTAACAACACAGTATTAGTCAACACTTGACCTTATCCTAATAGATTTCTTTTTTAACCCCCCAAGACTATCGAGGCTGCTGTCCAAGAAGGATAGAAGGTTTTAGGAAAATGAGGCTGTTTCACAAGCAAAACTCACCAAGTAATGAAACAGCTTCAAACCCTTGAAGGAATAAATAGAGAAAGAATTAAAACTAGGTTTTAGGTCTAAATTTGGGTACAGAACTTTGGACCATGGTAGACACAAGTCAAGTTTTGGGCAAGAACTTACCTCTAGTTCTGCAAATCATTCATTCATCATTTAATATGATCTGCTTTACAGCCAGCCTGCATTTTTCATTTAGCAAGAGCAAAAACTTTTGCACACTGTGAGTAGCAGTGCAAAAATCATGTGGCAGTGAGGTGTGCCTTTGGGTTAAGCATCACCAAAGAGTGTATTAGTAGATTCTGGATGGAATGATGATGTCTAGCTTCCAAAGTAATATTTTATTTATGAAGAAATGAAATAAAATGTATAGGGACAATTAGTCTTGGTATGATATTAGCATACCAAAAGAATAATCAAGAAAGCCAATGAGTGCTAACAAGGGTCGTTTATATCCATAATAATGTAATGCCCCACAAGAAAGACTAATAACGTCAAATATATATTTGTTTAATGACTAAGACACTTGGTTATTAGATTGACATAGTAGGAAGCTAACCATGAGCATTTTTCTGATAATAGAAGTGACATAGTGTTTTTTTATTGAAGTATAATTAACGTACAGTGTTATAGAGTATCAGGTGTACAGTATAATGAGTCAGCAATTCTATGTATTACTCAGTTCTCATCATGATAAATGTACTTTTAATCCCCATCGCAGATTTCACCCATTCACCCATCCTCCACCCACCTCCCCTCTGGCAACCACTAGTTTGTTCTCTGTGTTTAAGAGCCTGTTTTTTGTATGTGTCTCTTTTTCTCTTTGTTTGTCTAAGTATTTTAAAAATCCATCAGATCTCATATATTCAGAAGTTTTGGCCTTCCTTTCAAAGAGCTACTAATCATCATCTGTGTGGATTGTGTTTTTCTATGGATGTTTTCTTTCTTTTTTAAAAAACTGAGATATAATTCACATAACCACAAAATTCATTCTTTTAAAACGTACAAGTCAGAGGTTTTTAATATATCGGCAAAGTTGTGCAACCATCACCACTATTTAGTTCCAGAACATTTTCATCACCTCAAAAGGAAACCCCATGCCCATTAGCAGTCCCTCCACACCCCTCCCCCTCACTAGTGTGCTAGGCAACCACTAATCTACTTTCACTCTCAATGGACTTATCTGTCCTGTACATTTCATATAAATGAAATCGTACAACATGTAGCCTTCTGAGTCTGGCGGCTCTCAGTTAGCATGTTTTTAAGGTTCATCCTTGTCGTAGTATGCGTCAGTATTTCATTCTTTTTTGTGGCGGAATAATTTTCCATTGTATGGATATACTACATTTTGCTTTATCCATTCACTAGTCTATAGACATGTAAGTGCCTGGAAACTTTCTGGCTTGTTTTCACTCTTAGGCTTCTGAAACACATTCATGTGTACATTTTTGTGTGGGTATAGGTTTTCAGGTTTCTTGGTTATATACCCAGAAATGGAAATACTGAGTCATGTGTTAACTCTACTTTTTACATCTTGAGGACCTACCAGACAGTTTTCCAAGGGGCTATAGCATTTTACATTCCCACCAGCAATCTACGAGGTTCCAGTTTCTCCACACCCTTGTCAACACTTGTTATTGTCCATCTTTTTTGATAAGTCCCTCTTCATGTGGGATGTGTGGCAGTGCAGAGTTTCAGTTTGGTATGATGAAAATTTCCAGAGTGGATAGTGGTGGTTGGACAGCAATGTGAATATACTTAATGTTACCGAATAATGCCCTTAAAATTGTAAAATTTTACATGGTGTATATTTTACTACAGTTCTTTTTAAAGTCCCTCTGAGTGGAGGGAAGGGTTAAAAAGTGGGGATGGTATAGAGTTTACATTCAGGAACTATATAGTTATTCTTAGTTACATTAGTTAGGATGCATTCACCTCCTCTGCCCTCCAGCACTGCCCTCCTCTGTGTTTTGCCTTCTCCCTCAGGCTGGAGGCAAGATGGCTGAAACCTGTCTGACCTCACAACAGTGTGTAACAACAGCTATAGGAGAAGAAAACCCCCATCTTTTTATTGTAACCATCCTAGTGGTGTGAGGTGTTTTCTCATGGTGACTTTCATTTGCATTTCCCTAATAACCGATGACGTCAAGCATATTTTCATGTGCTTTCTAGCCATTTACACATCTTTTCTGAAGAAATATCTATTTGAATCATTTCTCCACTTTTAAATTGGTTGTCTTTTTATTGCTGAGTTGTAATAGTGCTTTATATATTCCAGATACTAGTCCGTTATCAGATTTATAATTTGCAAATAATTTTCTCCCATTTTGTGGGTTATCTTTTCACTTTCTTGATGGTGTCCTTTGAAGCACAAAAGTTTTTAATTTTAACAAAGTTCAGTTAATGTATTTTTTCTTTTATTTCTTGTGCTTCTTTTGATGTCATTTCTAAGAAACCGTTGCCTAACCAAGGTCACAAAGATCTATGTCTGTGCTTTTTCTAGGAATTTCATAGTTTTAACTCTTATATTTTGAGTTAATTTTTGTATGTATTATGAGGTAGAGGTCCAATTTCATTCTTTGCACATGGTCATTCAGTTGTCCCAGCACCATTAATTGAAAAGACTATTCTTTCTCCCATTGAATTTTCTGGGTACCATTGTTGAAATTAATTGACTATAAATGAATGGGTTTATTTCAATGGGTTTACTTTCAATTCTATTCTATAGGCACAAATGTCTATACCTTAACCAGTATGACACAATCTCGTGATTACTATAATGTTTAGAAATCAGGCAGTGTTGGCCCTTCAACTTTGTTCTTTTTTCAAGATTGTTTTGGCTATTCTGAGTCCCATATATTTTCATATGAATTTTAGGATCAGCTTATCAGTTTCTGCAAAAAAGGCAGCTGAGATTTTGATGATGGTGTTTAATCTGTACATCAATTTGAGAATATTGCTAACAATATTAACTGTTCCAATCTGTGAACACAGGACTTTTTTCATTTTATTTATGTCTTCCTTAGTTTCTTTTGATTATATTTCTTAGTTTTCAGTGTACAAGTTTTGCATTTCTTTTGTTAAAATTATTTCTAAGTATTTTATTCCTTTTGATGCTATTATAAATGGGATTTTATTTGCAGATTATTCATTGCTAATATAAAAAAAACACAGTTGACTTTTGTACCTTGATCTCATATCCTCCCACCCTGATGAACTCATTTATTAGTTCTAAGAATTTTTTCATTCTGTGTGTGTATTCCTTAAGATTTTCTGTATACAAGACCAAGTCATCTGTGAATAGAGATAGGTTTATTTCTTTCTTTCTAATCCAGATGCATTTTCTTTTTCTTGCATAATTGCCCTCCACACCCTTCAGGACAATGTTAAATAGAAATGGTGGACATCCTTCTCTTATTTCTGATCTTAGGAGGAAAGCATTCAGTCTTCACCATTAAGTATGATGCTAGCTGGGAGTTTTCTATAGAGGCTCTTTTTCAGACTGAAAAATTTTCCTTCTATCCCAAGTTTATTAAGTGATTTTTGTTTTCATGAAAGGGTGTTGGATTTTTTTCACATGCTCTTCTGCATTTATTGAGATGATCATGTGGCCTTTGTCCTTTATTCTGTTAACCTGGTGTTTTACACTGATTGATTTTCATATGTTGAACCCACCTTGCATTCCTGGGATAAATCCCACTTGGTAATGGTGGGATTTATATGTTGCTGGATTCAATTTGCTAGTATTTTGTTGAGGATTTTGCATCTATATTCATAAAGGATATTAGTCTGTAGTTTTCTTTACTCATGATATCATTGTCTGGTTTTGGTAAAGGGCAATTTTTTTACTCAAGATATTTTTGTAGCATTTCTTCTGGGCTGGCCTTCATAGCCATACAAGAAAAAAAAATCACTCTCACCTTTTATGGTCATACCTCACTTTTACTATTATCTTTAGTTACTAAAAATGATATTACCCAGTTTTATCACCTACCATAATCACTATATTTGGCTTCAAACATCCCTGAGCTTTTTCTCAATATCTCTGAGAAACAATAAAACCACAGTGGTAACAATAAGTGCATGAGTTGTGCTGGGCATTGTTGAGCACTTTACAAGAATTATTTCACTTAATCTTCACAAAGCTAATAACTAAGCACTACTATTATGCTCATTTCATAAATAAGGAAATGGAGGCAAAGAGAGGTAAAGTAACTTGCCCCACTTCCCTCAGTTAGTAAGAGGCTGCGCCAGGATTCAAATCCTGGCACTGCAGTCCCAAGTTCATGCTCTTAACCAATATGTTTCAGCAGTAAGAGTTTTCAAAGTGGATGTGTTTTAAGTATTTAAGAAAATTTCAGAAGAGGTGGTGCAAAATATTTTTTTGAGAATGTCAGCATAGAGAAGGCGTAAAACCTTTTTGGGAAACTATTCTAAAACATATATTTATGAGAAAATATGATACTTCTGTTTAAAATATTAGTCACATTGTCTTGTATGGCAATGAAGATCTTTGATATTAAATGGTCTTTTCTGGTATTTTTACTTTCCTACAAGTTCTGCATAGTTTATAGAAAAAGATCATCTAAATTCCATTTCAAACTTCTTTATTTTCAAAGAAAAATAATGTGAGCAATCCTTTAAAAGGATCCTTCAACAGTAAAATTTTAAATGCCTTGTCCTTGGAGAAATATTACAAAGTCGATGTGTTGATTCTTCCTGCTCACAGGACTTACTAGAAAAACCAAAGCTTTAACTTTCATTCCTTCCCTCCTGTGCATCAAAGACACACACTGCACACAGCAAACACAAAAATATGTCTTATCAAATATGAACATATTAAATGAGACACTCTATTAATTGTCAATTAATCAACAGCTTCTTTTCTGCACCTACTATGTGCGATGCTTCACGAGATGGGAGGTAGCAAAGCGTAGACGCCAGCAGCACAGGCTCTGCACTCAGACAGCTTTGCTTTGTGTTGAGTTCCACCACATATTCATTACGTCATCTTGGGCAAGTGTCTTAATCTCTTTAGGCTTCAGTTTTCTCATCTGTAAAATGAGGATAATAATAGCATAGTTATGTGAAGATGAAATTAGATAATCCACGTAAAACACTTGTCATAGTGTCTGGCACATGGTAAGCACTCATTCATTAGTTACTATTAGGAAATAAAACATTGACTGGGATAGCCTCTCTTCTCAAGTAGTTTATAATGTCATAAATAACAGTAATAGGAAGCAGAATATTCCATACACCAAAAGAGCAGGACAAACAAAGTGTTAATGGGGCCTTAGCAACCAAAGGACACAAAACAGCTGGAGAGGAAAGGAGAGGATAACAATTGAATTGAGCTTAGAGGAAATGGTAGTCATGGTAGTAACTCAAAGGCAATCAAAGGAGATGGGGTGGAAAGAACAGCAAAAGCAAAGGTTTAGAGGTGGAAGCGAGCCCTGTGTGGTCAGACTAGTCAGGCGGTAGGGTTTATGAGAAGGAGCAATGAAAAATAAAGCTGGAAATGAGGCTGGAGATCCCTGACTTCCAAGTTAGGAAGTTTGGCAGTCATGTGTTGTATATGAAAATATTTTGAATGAGATTTTTAAATGAAAGTTGATGGTCTGTTTTTGTTTTTTAGATTCAGGATCCAAAATCATTTCAATTTAAAAAGCATTTTAAATTCTTGGGGAGTCACCGATCTTTTTGATCCACTCAAAGCTAACTTGAAAGGAATTTCAGGTAACACTTCTTCTTTCAAGCTTTTTGGCATTGTGCTTGGGGGCAGCTTTGTCATACTTTGATTAAGGGATTTTCATCTACAGAGGCTTCAATGGTACGGTCAGAGTTAATATTATTTAAAAGAATAAGGAAAGCTTTGCTTTATATAAGAATATGTTGCTTCAGATAACAGCCAAATTTGAGTTGGACTTTGTGGGGGAGGAATGTTTCTTGAGACCTCTAAGCACTGTTTTTGGGGACCACCTTCAGGGTGAGGTCAATGGCCACAGAACACAATACAACTCACTCTCCTTCTGCCTATCATGGCTGGCAGCATGCCAGAGACAGTGGTGCAATAACAGAGCTCTTCATTCTGACCTCCCACGTCATGCCAGCCTCACAGTCACTCTTTGTTCCTACTTCTTCCCTCTCCCTCCCTCCTTGTACCATTTCTGTCCTCTTCTCATAAACTAACCTTGAAACTTTCCCTCATCCATCCAACTTCCTTCCTTCAAATTACTCATGTACCTGCAATCTTGCCCTAAAGTGTTCTCCTTTCCTGAGTCCATATTAAATTTCTTTGCCCCTACTAGACACTAATCAACAGGAGCTGTATTTGCTTATGATCTGAGAGGGAACTTACATCAAATATTAAAAAAGAATGGAATGCCAAAACCTTTTGTTCCAGAATCTTCTCAGAAGCCATTAGTTAAACTATTGCTAACCCCAAAGGCTCAGGTTTGTTTCTGCTCTGGATAGCAATAAATTATCTGTATGAAGATGATACTGTAGCAGGTATTTTCATTGGCCTTGATGCTTTCTTTGCCTGATGAGCTTCAGAATCTCCATTTTAAATGCTAGAACCTCATCACACAGAGTTTTCTAAAGCTTTGCTCAAAATCTTATTAAACAATCACACACACACACACACACACACACACTCTCACACACACACAGAGGAATTTGGTCCATAAAATCAGTCTTGGCTTGTGCTTTAGATGTAACCAAACTAAATGGCAGTTACTTATCAAATAAAGCACAGGAGAAAGGATCTATTCTAGAGTGTTTAAAACACACCAGCGCTGTACTCATTACCTAAACATGCAAAGAGATAAGCAAAGCAATAGTCACATTTGGGTACAGCGCACCCAACAATGCTTGGTGCACAATGGATAGCCAATAAATATTGTTGACTTGGTTGAATGACTCAACCAGAAATTTTCTCTGGTGACACAGGCAAAATCTGACACTGTAGGGAAAAGAGGAAGACTAGAATGAAAGGATCAGGTCAAGGAAAGAGGAAGGGATGAAGAACTTGAGGGAGCTCTATCTTTAATAATGTGCAAAAATCCAATCACAGTGTCTTCTTGTGACTCCAGAGCTCGGCTAGAGCATTCCTGTTGTTGATGATGATACTATTCATCCTTTGATCATTCTAGTTCAAAACTTTGGCACCATTCTTGACCTTTTCTTCCACACCACTACATTCAGTTAATCACTGTGACTCACTGATTGTGCCTTCGTAGTTCTTAATCTCTCTGCCTTTATGTCCTAGAAGTACATCTCAAAATGCCATTAATCCTATGTCCTCAAATAGGACTGAGTTTGACCCACCCACATCATGCGGCTCCCCTACTGATAAAGACTTCCAAGACCCGTAAGCTCTCTTGACAAGCTATAACAAGCAATCTAGTTTTGAAAGAACATTTTTTCATACTTTTTTTATAATGCAGTTAAAGTCTATGTAGATTTGTTCAAACCAGCAGAAATATAGGCTCATGGATCTAACTTGTTAAATAATTATCGAGCAGTTAGCATGTGCCAAGTATGAAGCTTGAATTCATGTCTCTTACTGATAAAAATCATCAGCCTTATCTCCCATAAAGTTCTGTTCCTCTAACACAGGGCTCACCATACAATGACCCAATCCTTGTTTTTGTAAATAAAATTTTAATGAAACAGCCACTCCCATGTATTTACAGATCATCTATGGCTGCTTTCTTGCTACAATGGCAGAATTAGGCAGTTGCAACAGACACCATATGGCCTGCAATTGCTAAAATATTTAATATCTTGCCCTTTACAGATAAAGTTCGCCAACTACAGTATTGCTTTCCAATGCCCTTCTTTAAACATCATCAAGAGACTAGTCCTTCTGTGCCTAAGTGGGCTGTTGACTTAATTATGGAGACATGGTGACTGAATCTGTCTAACAAATAGTTTCATCATTCCTAAAATGAGGTAGCTACCACCCACCTCACATCTTACTTATGGAAATAAAATTCTTTAACATATAGCAAAGCATCAACAGAGAGCTTGCCAGAAAATAAGTCATCAGAAAATGCTGGTCTCCCTTCTTACAATTAATAAGAGGTTACCAAGCAGTTTTGTACTATTGATAGAAGCTCAAACCACAGGGAACATTTGGCCTTTTCTTTGAATTTGGTTCCAATGCCCAGAATCATTTTACTCAAGTTCTTCCCCATTTAAAAGTGACTCGTCTCTTCCTTCATGGCATCAAATCCTTTCCTGCTGCCTGAAAAAAACTTGTTCAGTATCATCTCAAGGCCCAATTGAGCCCAGGTTATAGTTTTTCTCCCCAGACATCCCTTGACACTACATGTTATAAAGCTTTTAAGAGTAATTCCAGTTTCACTTACACAAAAGTTACCAGCTGGAGATATACTCCTTGAGCAATCAGAAGGATCAGCAGGCTTTGATACAAACTCATGCTTCCTAATCCAAGAAATACTTCTTTTGCATAAAGTTAAAACTTCAAAGAAACCATCTTATTCTGGACTTTTATAAATGAATAATTAGTTTCCAATCTCTGCTCAGTGAGAACTACAAGCTCCAAGTTTCTACAACTTAAATGAGCAAACCACACATAGTTGTTTGGTTACATACTGAAGTTACTTATGCCACACCAGATGACTGGTCAGACCTGCAATAGATCATCAAGATGGTGAGATAAGTCATCCCCAACTTCAGTCCCCCTCCTAAGAAGACGAACTAGCCACTGTCCATAGACAAGTCACCACTGTGGAAATCCCAGCACCCAGATGTGAAGCTGAAGCACCCCTCTGAACCACAGAGACTGAGAAGGACCACATTAGAATGGTAAGAGGAGCAGCTACGCTTGGACTGCATCACCCCTCCTCCAGGCTGACACAGCACTGCACGAAGAGTACCCTCTCAGGCTTACTATAATTTCTTCAGTGAGAAAAGAAAATCAGGATGGATATCCATCTCTCCCAGAGTCACAGGACACTTTCTGGAAGACCCATTCAGGTCTTGCCTCCTGGGGACAACTTAGGAATCAGATAGCGATGGAGAAGTGGGAGGCAAGGCTTACATTAACCAGCACTCAAACCTTGGCAGACCAAGTTCATGCCTATAGCAGTACCCAAGCAAAGACTCCAGCCAGCAGGAATGCCCATCTGCAAGGCAAGGCTGGTGGCCCCATCTAGCTAGAGAGCTTGGTTGACAGTTCTGCCCAATTTGGGTCCCTAGTCAGTGGACCATACTACCACTCTACATTTCAGGAAAGAAAATTCACAGCCTTACCCAACTGCTAGGCATAGTCTCAAGTCCCATCCATTGAGGAAGCCTGACAAGAGAACCCAGCTAGCTGAGAAGCCCATCCTACAGCTCTGCTTGGGCAGAGAGCCTGGTCAGCAGCCCTGCCCAACTGTTGAGCATATTCCTTTCCTCCACATAACCAGTGAGTCTGAAGAATGACCTTGGGCAGCCTTGTAGCCCAGCCCACAGTGCTACCAAGTCACACAGCCCAGCCTGTAGCCCCACCCAACTTCACAGCACAGCTGGCAGCCCCACCTGAACATGGAGCCCAGCCAGCAGCACCATCGAGTTGGGAAGCACAGCATAAGACTACCTGGCCAGGAGAGATTGTAGAATCCCTCTCATAGTTACCCAATCATGGTGTCCAACCAGTGGCACCACCCTGTCAGGGAACACAGCCTACAACCTCATCAACCAAGAGTTGATTGCAGACTTAGGGGCTCAACCTGACAGTGAAAAGGCTGAGCCACTAGCTCTGACATAGCCAGAAGCTCCACCTGAACAGCGAGCCCGCCCGAGCAGCCCTGCTTGAATACAGAACCCAACCAGCAGTCCCATCCAGCCATAGAACCCAGACAGCAGCACCCCACTGCAAACTCAGAGAAAATAGAGAGGCTGGCCCACACAGAGATGATGATAGTAAGCCCAACCTGCCCACAAATTCTACCAGCTGACTGGTAAAGATCTTTCCTTACCAAAGCAAACCTGTAAAGCCTGGAAAAGGAGACCGCTTACTGAAATGCACAGATACCAATACAAAGAAGCAAGGACCATGAAAAATTAGAAAAATATACCATCCAAAGAAATGAATAAAGCTCCAATAGCTACCCTAAAAATATGGAGATGTATGAACTGCCTGACAGAGAATTCAGAACAATCCTCTCAAAGAAGTTCAGCAGACTACAAGAGCACAGAGACAACTAAACAATATTATTAAAAAATGCATGAACAAAATAAAAAGTTCAAGAAAGAAATAGAAACTATCAAAACAAAACCAAGAAACCCAAACAGAGATCCTAAAGCTAAAGAATAAAATGACTGCATTGAAGAATTCAACAGAGAGCTTTAACAAGACTCAGGCAAACAGAGGAAACAATCAACTAGAAGATAAATCATTTCAAATTATCTAGTCAGAGGAACAAAAAGAAAAAAAGAGTGAAAGAGTGAAGAAAGCCTGTGGGAATTGGGGACTTCACAAAAGAAAAAATATACTCATTATGGGAATCCCAAAAGATTAAAGAAAAAAAAAAAAGGAAAGTCTACTTAAAGTAATAATGGCCAAAAACATCCCCAAAATGGGGAGAGAAATGGGCTCCCAGATTCATGAGGCCCAAGGAATCCCAAAAGGTTGAACCCAAAAAGGGCTACACCAACACACATTATAATTAAATTGTCAAAAGTTAAAGACAAAGAAAGAATTTTAAAAGCAGCAAGAGAGAAGAAACAAGCTACCTACAAGGGAACCCACATAAGATGATCAATGGATTTCTCAACAGAAACTACAGGCCAGGACAGAGTGGAATGACATATACAAAATTTTGAAAGAAAAAACCTGCCAATCAAGAATACTATACCTGGCAAAGTTGTCCTTCATAAGTGAAGCAGAGATAAAATTTTCCAAACCAACAAAAGCTAAGGGAATTTATTACCACTAGACCTGCCTTACAAGATATGCTAAAGGACATTCTTCAAGCTGAAATAAGGATGCTAATTAACATTGAAAAAATGTATGAATATGTAAAAATCACTAGTAATGGTAAATACATAGTCAAAATCAGATTCCCTAATATTGTAATAGTGGTACATAATTACAACCAATCAATAAATTCAGTAAAGTTGTAGGATAAAAAAATGAACATACAAATATGAGTTGTGTTTCTTTACACTAACAACAAACTATCTGAAAAAGAAATAAAGAAAACAATCCACTTACAATTGCATCAGAAACAATAAAATACTTAGGAATAAATTTAACCAAGTGAAGTGAAATATCTCTACATTGAAAACAACAACACACTGATGAAAGAAATTGAAAAAGACACACATAAATGGGAAAACATCCTCTGTTTATGGATTGGAAGAATTAATATTGTTAAAGGGTCTATACTACTGAAATCAACCCCCAGATTCAATGCACTCCCTATCAAAATTCCAATGGCATTCTCCACAGAAATAGAAAAAAACAACTCTAAAATTTGTATGGAACCACAAAAGACCCCAGATAGCCAAAACAATCCTGAGAAAGAACAAAGCTAGAGGCATCACACTTCCTGAGTTCAAACTCTATTACAAAGCTATAGTAAGCAAAACAGTATGGTACAGGCATAAAAACAGACATGTAGGCAAATGGGATAGAATCAAGACCCCAGAACTAAATCCATGCATATACAGTCAACTAATATTTGACAAAGAAGCCAATAATACTCCATGGGGAAAAGATAGTCTTTTCAATGAATGGTGTTGGGGAAACTGGATAGTCACATGCAAAAGAATGAAACTGGACCCATATCTTACTCACAAAAATTAACTCAAAATGGATTAAAGACTTACAATGTCTGAAGCCATAAAACTCTTAGAAGAAACCTTGGAGAAAAGCTCCTTGAA
Source organism: Zalophus californianus (assembly GCF_009762305.2). Classification (NCBI taxonomy): domain Eukaryota; kingdom Metazoa; phylum Chordata; class Mammalia; order Carnivora; family Otariidae; genus Zalophus; species Zalophus californianus. The sequence continues at coordinate 61,049,349 of NC_045597.1, forward strand.
ATTGGTCTTGGCAATGATTTTTTGGATCTGACACCAAAAGTATTAGCAACAAAAGCAAAAATAAACAAGTGGGACTATATCAAACTAAAAGTGTCTTCATAGCAAAAGAAATAACAAAATGAAAAGGAAACCTACAGAATGGGAGAAAATATTTGTAAACCACATATCTAAGGGATGAATATCCAAAATGTATAAGGAACTCATACAACCTAATTGCAAATAATAACGATCTGATTTTTAAATGGACAGAGGATCTGAATAAACGTTTTTCCAAATATGATATTCAAATAACCAACAGGTACATGAAAAGGTGCTGATCATCACTAATCATCAGAGAAAAGCAAATCAAAAGCACAGCGAGATATCACATCATACCTGTTAGAATGGCTATTATCAAAAAGACAAGAGATAACAAACGTTGACAAGGATGTGGAGAAAAGGAACATAGTACTCTGTTCACGGGAATGTATATTGGTCCAATGATTATGGAAAGCCCTATGGAGGTTTCTTAAAAAATAAAAGTAGAACTACCACATTATCCAACAATTCTACTTCTGAGTATGTGCCCAAAGGAAATTAAATCACTATCAAAGAAATAACTGCACCCCATGTTGATGGTAGCATTATGTACAATAGCCTAAGATATGAAAAAAAACTAAGTGTCCGTCAGCGGTTGAATAGATAGAGAAGCTGTGGTATGTATATTTTGATAGAATATTATTTAGCTATAAAAAAGAAGGAAATCCTGCTATTTGCAACAACATAGAAAAACCTTGAGGGCATTATGCTAAGTGAAATAAACCAGAGAGAAAGACACTGTATGATCTCACTTCATGTGGAATCTAAAAAAATCAAACTCACAGAAACACAGAGTAGACTGATAGTTGCCAGGGGCAGGGAGGGGGCGGAGTTGGGGGGTTGGGTGAAGGTGGTCAAAGGGTACAAACTTCCAATTACAAGTCCTAGGGATGTAATGTACAGAATGGTGACTCTAGTTAACAATGCTGTATTATATATATGAAAGTTGCAAAGACAATAAATACAATACACACAAAAATTGTAACTATGTGAGGTGATGGACGTGTTAACTCATCTTACTGTGGTGATCATTTTGTAATATATACATATATCAAATCATCACATTATACACCTTAAACTTACACAGTGTTATATCAACTATATCTCAAAAAGCTGGGGTGGCAGGGAGAAGTGGGTTTGAGGAGAATAGAGAAAGCAACTGACCACAGCCTGGCTTCAGAGGCCATTTCAAATTCTTTTTAGCATTCTCTCTATATATCTGGGGCTGGGTGCTATGTGACACACTCCATCTGTTACAACTAAGTGATAAGAAGATGAGAAAGATAAACTAGAAGCAGATTCTGGCAATAAAGCCACTAAATTTGCCAATAGTAAGTAATAATAATTGGAAAGATAAATGACACAGCAAATAATGTTTATCCTGCATTTTGAGAAGCTGAGGATCAGATGTTGGGACATTGATCTATGTTTTGCAAATCTTGTGTTTACACACTGTCATTATGAAGACTCTTAAACCTTTTGAGAGTATAATCTACCACACACAAAAAATGATGGTCTCCACTAACAAAGGGGAAAGAGGCAGTGAAACAATCATTTGGATAAAACTTGCCAAAGACCCATTCTGTGTTGTACCCCTATGATTCTATAGATACCAACCAACATTTCCTTACAAGTGAAATCAGATTAAAGAACATTAAGGCAGCTCTTTTTAAGGGGAAATGAAACAAATGTACAATGTGAGGAGTGTCTATTATTCATTCATCCAACATTTACGGAACACAATTATGTACCAAGCATTATTATGCTAGTTAGGCGAAGTAAAAAATATTTGAAATTAATAAAACAGCTTCTGCCTTCTAGGAGCTAACAATCCAGAAAGAAAGGTTGACATGAATACTTGTAGATATTATGGAAGAGTGGAGAGTATGCCAGGAAGGAGGGTAAGAAGAATCTTAACACTTTGCTTTGGATATTGAAATGTAAGATAGGAGCAAATGGGTTTATGATGGGCTACAGTTTTCCAGAATGCTAATCTGGTAAATCTAGAGACAGGAGATGTTGCAGGTCGTTCCATGGTTAAACATTACATATTATAGTCCTCCTGCAGAGATTCACTACAAACATTAGCATATAAGCAGCTCTAAGAAGTCCACTACTAAAAACAAAAACACAAAACTATGCAACCTGCATTTCCCATTTTAATCATGGATCCCTTTTTATAGCATAGCACCTATAAACAATCTTGGGATTGTTGTTGTATGACCCTCAATGGCACTAAGTAGCTGCCAGCACAGCAGAAAATGAACCCAAAGCCGGAGAATCCCTTTATGCTTGGATTCTTCTACCTCGCTTTCATTAGTTGCATAACATTTCAATATCTACTTGACGAAAGTAAGCAAATAGATCTGTAATACAAGATCAAGCAAGAAGAGAAACACAAACCTACAATGACTCCTGAATTCTTATTTTGATCACAAATGTTGGTCTTCTGAAATGTTTAACTCTCCCCAGAGATAAAATTTAAGAGAGGTGTGGATGCTGCGGCAAGACAGGCCGTGGGTCTTGGCTCAATGGCCGTGCATGTAACTGTCAATTATTGGACCACTCCTGTAGTGTGATGGAGAAAAGCTATTTAAATGAAACTCCTCAAGAAATTTTAATAGCCAAGCCTATCTAACTGAAGACTCATTCATACCATTTGGTCTTATTTTTCACATTGTGTCAAAGTGCCTGGACTCTAACACAACCACGTATACTGTATCTGGTAGAGAGTTTCATAGTGAACCTCTGCTGACTTCACTGACACATTTGAAATGTTCAGATACCACACCACAGTAATGAGGTCACAGATAAGTAAAACCTAATGACCATCAGAGAACCATTATTTATCCACAAATTCTAATTTGAGCACTGCATTTCTTTCAGTTTGCTCAATAAGCTAGTGAGAGAAACTATGAACTAGAGAGAAATTTCTTTTCTAAAAGATCCTACAGAAAAAGACCAACTGCTAAAACCAGATCCTTCAGTGGTTTTAGGACAAATGATACCAGATGAAATTTCCCATTGATTTTTCCCATCCTATGGCCCTTGTCTGGTCCCCTTCAATGAAGCTGGAAAATAACTGTTTCTTACAACAAATATAGCCAACTCACAATTTCCTGTGTACCTTATTGCTGCATATCCTATACTTGGCTGGTTTTAAGTCTCTCACGACATTCATTTGCATCTCCTTGTATGTGCACGAAAAATGCAAAACAATTTAGTCTAAGATGAAACAAAAAAGCTCTCTCAAAATACATGTATACTGAAATAATTATTTTAAGACTTATGCCACAGATCCCTTTCCAATGGCATGCTAGAGTTGACTAGAGTTGACTAAAATACAAAGTGGTGTTTTTTTGTGGCGGGGTGGGGTGGAAATGGATGCTGCACTGTCAGAAAACCTCCAAATGCCCAATCTACTTCTTATCAAGTGTGTGACCTCAGGTAACAGCTCATTCTCAAATGAAAGGGTAGCTATAACTAGCTAAGCTTTCTGCTAGTTCTAAAGATTATTTTCCTTCGTTATTAGGTCACGTACCATGTCACTGTGGAGAGTAATTCAAAAATGATTAATGGTTAAATTACAAAAAGCTATCAATTCCTCTAACTTAATCATTCATATTCCCGTTTGCTAAGCTTCTTTGAAACTGTTAGCACACAACTATTATAGTTCTAACCTCTTATCATCTTTGCAGATTTGTCCCCATGGGGCAAATTAATTGCATGACTGAATGCAGTCATGCAGTATTGGACACATTTTTAGTACATTGAGTTACGCCTTTTAAGGTCCATAGTACAAACCTGTGACTGTCATTTAAAAGTGGCTCTCAAAATGCAGTCCAAGAAGGAATTCAAGGGACATCATCTCAGAAGCTGGCTGAAAAATGCATATTCTTGGACTCCAGAATCCACTTTGACATATACTCTGGCAATTCTTATACCACCAAAGTTTAAAAAATACTGGCTGAAGGAAAAATTTTGATATTAACTAGAAATTATTTTTGAAAACTACTGAAAAAACAGGGCACAGCTCTATTAATTTGGGAGGGATTATTTATTAAATTCACCAAATCTGAGGTTTTAAAAGTTACATAAAATATTGCAGCTTAAGAATTTTCCAGATATCTCCCTGGCTATAGTAAAGCAGCATGAGACTGTAATTAAGTGCATTCTTTAAAACTACACTCAAATCCTTAAGCTAAATGCATTAAAAATGGAAATAAGCAATTCACATTTTTATTTCCTGGGATTAGGCCAAGATGGCTTTTATGTTTCTGAAGCAATCCACAAAGCCAAGATTGAGGTTTCAGAGGAAGGCACCAAGGCATCTACAGCCACAGGTATGTTCACAAAGGGGTCAGCAGCACTCAGTCACGCTGCTTGCCCCTATCTGCCTTCGTCAGATTTATCCAGTTCAATCCTCACATTTCTAAACCTTCCCACTAAAAAATCCTAAGTCCAGATGTGGTATAGCATTTTTTTAAAAAGAAATGTTAACACAGAGCAAAGTTTGAAAACTGATGGGAGCAGAGAAATCCATTTTGAAAAGGATTTGTCCCACCATTCCCATAAACAAGGAATGGAGTCTTTCTGAAAATTACCTTTAGTAAGGAATTTATTCCATGGAGTATTTTGAAAATGGGACACAAGTTTGGCTAAATGACATCTTCTTAATTTTCCCATTTGTACCCCCATCATAACACTAAACAATGAAATATCATTAGGATGCTTTTATTTCTTCAAAAATCAAGGGATATAACTGACTTCATATCCAATTTTAATAGTGACTTTCCTCAAATGAATAGAAAATGCAATGGGATTCTTCTATTCTCTCTCCTGCAGCTCTGTTGTTACTGAAAAGGTCTCGGATTCCTTTTTTTAAAGCAGATCGGCCATTCTTCTTTTTCCTGAGAGAACCTGACACAGGTAGGACAGTATTTTTTTGATAGAATTCAGATAAATATGTATCAGCATCTCTCTAGCAACAAGCATCCACTGCGGCCTAGAACAAGCATTCCTTCTAGCCTAGTTTCTATGGCTTCAGAAGCTTCCCAGTTTCTTGTCGCGTATCCTGAGAAAGGGGAGTATTCCATAACTACAAAGGAAACTAATATCCTCCATGTTGTTTTTGACTTCTCCTTCAGCTCATTTTTAGTTGATGTGGATTTTTAAAAATTCAGGCTTCTACTTCTGGGGAGACTTAGAAAGATCATGAAAGTAAAATAAATGATACATCTTGATTTTCCCCCAGTTGTTGCCTTGCTTTCTCATCACTGTAGGACAAAATATAGTTCCCTCAGGGCGCTAGCATATCCAAGTAGTCTTCTGACTCAGCAAACCCCGTATTCTAGTGAATGCACCTGGATTTCTAGTTTTTCTCTTGATCTTTCTCACGCTTGCTGAAATGCCACAAAAATCAAGTGTTTGCCCTAGTACTTCTGAGACCCACTATACAATCTCATCAGAATCCAAAGATTAGGTATGGTACAGGCAAAGCCTGAGCACATCAGGACAAGCAGGGGTCCTTTCAGCTTCAACAATGAACAAAGTACTCAAATTATTCCTCTCAATGTTCCCCCTCCCCCCTGACAATTATTTATCAGCCTGGGAAGGAAAAGAGATTCTCAGTAAAGAGTTGTTGGCAAGTCGAAACAATGTGTTAAAAAGAAATAGGATGGAACAAGACTAACAAAATCAAGCAAAAGTGGATCTACTTTAACTAAACATCAGGCATTATTTTTATTTATGGAGAGAAAAAAAGTCAAAAGTTAGAATAATGAGAATTACGCATAGGTTTTACACAAATTGTTAAGGAAATACTGTCAACATCATTTTATCTGAGAATCATTTGCATACTGCTGTAACTTGTGCTAGAAATCAAAGGAACACTTTTGTGACAAAAAGAATGAAGATAATCATTCACTAGGAAATAATCTATTTTGGGATTATTTGGGGAGAAAAAGTCCATCAACAGAATATATCCTCCTAGGATTTCACCGTGATCATTCCAACCCCATGTTTATTAGATGAAATTGTCACTTATCACTCAGAACAGGCAACAGAGAGCCCTCTCTTGGAAAGGATACATTTAAAAAAAATGAAAGATGAAAAAACGACAGGTTCTACTTCCTCAAGAAACAGAGACAGGACTAAACGTGAACAGAAAGGTCATTGTCAAAAGCTGATAGCCAATAAAAGTTGATGACAGTTAAAAGAGAACGATTTCTCTTTTGGAATTCAACTGCATAAAAATGATGTAAAACCTTTGAACTAGTAAAGGACACACCACTATTTCAATGATCGGAGTTTTCACAACTGCCTCAATAAACAATGAAAATAAAAGGCTAATCCAAAACCAGTTCCATAATCCGCCAGCACATCTAAATACAGTCCTTGTGAGTTTACTCTTTCTGGGAGGTATTTGCCCACATGATTCAAGGCGGCTACTCTTCTGGTGAGAGTGGTATTAAAGAGATAGAAATCAGTCTCAGCCTTCATTACACCAAACTGACAAATCTTACTGTTTAGGGCAAATAATGAATTCATTGACAAATGGGGCACATATGGAAACATTAAGAAAAACGATCTTAAATCTCAAGATTACACTGTTGGAGAATATCACTTGTCCAGCCTAAAGCCACCCAGTGATCTAAAGGGCCTAAGAGGCATGATATTCCCCTGAAATATACTCCCTCCCTCCCCTTTGCTTACAAGAATTCTATAGTATTTTACTAATTTAACTAATATGCCCAGTTTCTTAAAATGTAAAAAACCTGCAAGATGGGATATTAAGCTTGAGTTTCGACTGGTTTCAAACCTCGTGACTAGGTTTTGGATGAGGCAGGCCACAGAGTATGATGGCAGAGAGATTACGGCCAGAAAGAGGAGACTGAACAAACGGTTTCTCTTCCCAACTCCTTCTAGGGTTCATCCCAAAAAATGTAATAAAGGTAAAGGGTTTAAAGGATCATTACCTCATCAGCAATCTGTAAAGGGGAAATAAGAACTTCCTGATAAGGAAAGCTGCTAAACATTGGAAAAGACTGAATCCCTTTCTTAAATATTCTTGTTAAGTATGAACTTTTATCTGAATGACTTGTAATCCCTTCTATTAATCACAGAATCAAAATATACATAAAGACAATTTAAGACCAGACAGTATATTCTGGATTTTGTGTAGCTCTTGAATTTAGCAGTGACTGCAGGTAATTACTTAACAATTCCATCTATTAAATGATATCCTGCTTTAAAGGTATTTGTGGAGGTAAAAAAGGTTTAAAGAATTGCATATGAAAATACTATGTAACGTTACATTAAATGCCTCTTTTTCTCAACAGGATTTGTCTTCAGCATTGGGAGAGTTTCAAATCCCCTAGACTAAATTAAGAGATCTCAAGCATGTTCTCCACTTTCATCTATGCTTTTCTTCATAAAAAGTTACAATTGCATTCTGCTATACCCTTTAAATTTTAAAAAGGTTCTGCTAAAGTGTAAAAAGATAAGGGTATGTGATTTTCAAATATTACGAAACTAAAAGTTCATCAATTTTACTACAATTTTATAAATTTATTTTGCCCTCTTTTAATCTAAATGTATTTTAACCTTCCTTTCTACCCAAAAGCACTACAAGGCACAGCAGTGATCTATGAAAGGTGAGTGAGTGAGTCTGGTCATAGGGTCATGTCCTCAGTGAAGACACGTGAGGTCATGTTGGACTGAGAGTGGACAGTGAACAGTGTTGGTTTTTCCTTATCCTGGGTAACTCAGGGGTAATGCACAATGAGCAAAGTCATCTTAAATGTTTGCTTTCCATTTAGCCTCTAAACAAAATGGAGTTTATATGTATAAGGATAGCAGAGGAGAACAAAGAGATCCCCTTTGAACCCCCAATTTGTTGTGGGACTTTTGTAAGCATGGCATCAAGCTGCTAAAGACTAGACATTTCAGAGTATGTGATGCCCCCCAAACTTACAACTCCCTAACTAACAGCTTCAACTTAGTGCCATCCACAATCCTAGTGAGAAAGGAAAAAAGTGTTGGGAGTAAAGAAACCAGTATTAAAGATGGCTGCTTTTAAACAGCTTCTAAAGTGTCTGCCTATTTGCCCCAGATACCGTCATTTCTATTATCTAGGCAGAAATGGGAATATGTTGGTGTGGCCAACAAAATCTAAGAACATAGAGTAAAAAGACAATGCAGGTTATGTAACAGGTAATTACAGTTAGCTTTAACAAATATGAACTTCAAGTGGTGTATTTTTCCAATGCTTAAAAAGCAAGGCCTTTAAAATTCCATTACCTTAAGATGGTTTTAAATGATTACTTTAAATGTGATTATTTCCTAAACCACACAAGAGTAAAATAGAGCATTTATTGATGGAATAACAAAAGTGCTTTTCTTAAATATTCTTCAAAATACATTTGTACAACTTACAATAATATATCCAAAATAACTGTATATACAAAACATTACCTAGTTTTAATGTATGTGCTTTTTTTCCCCAAAAATTACAAAGTAACTTTTTTATTTTTTTTTTGGCAAAGTTCAACCTTAACAGAGGTGACAATTTTAAAGGTTGGTTTAAGAAAATAGAACCTGAGGGAAATTGACACGCAAGAGTCAATGACAAGCAAGAGATCTGGAGGAATATTTTTAGTTTGTTAAATAAAAATGTGTTTTAGAGTGATATTTTTCACATTACAAAAATAAACCAAAATGAAGAAAAGGTCACTGTAAAATGATGGAAAAAGGATCTGTAGACTTGCTCTTAGTATTTCAAATAGCCAACAATGCATGTCAAAAAATGAATGCAAGATCACAACAGTCTTGTATTTACTTTGTATTTGGAGAAGATAGTGAAATAAGTGGCCACATTCTGTTTTCTTTTAATTGCTATTAATATGGTTGATCTGATTGGCTCTTCGATGAATTTCATCCAAGAAGTTCTCCAGTTGTTCTATTAGCATTCGTTTTTTAAACCTGTATAAAAAAAATAAGTAATAGCACTCTCAATTTCTTTTAAATGGATATAGATCAGTATAATTTTGTTTTGTTTTGTTTTTCAAAGACAGAAACTGCCTTGGGAAGATTTTTCAAAGGAAAATGAAAATGAAAAAACAACTTTATGATATATAAAATTCACTGGAAAATAAGCAAATTATTTTATCAATGCAGAATTACAGTTTGTTCCTAAAACAAATAATCCAGGCCCGGTACAAAAGAAGCAAGTTATCTGTTCTACATCCAAAAAGAAAAACAAAAAACCCCTAACATTTACAATGGTTACAAATATTCCAACAAAATTTGGACTCCCAAAGCAATGACTCCAATAGCTTCTGATGCTTTTTAAAAGTTGAATGTTGAAAGGAATGTGAAAAAAGTATGAATATAATCCCCACAAAACAGAAGAAGAAATGAATAGTTGCATGGTAGCATTAAAAAACCCTTGGGTTCTACTATTATAATTTGAAAGCTAGCAAATCAAGGATAATTAGGTATCTGTGGTATAGGTTATACCAAACATTTAAAGTGGTGACTTGAAATTTTTTTCACTAATACAGTAGAATAAAATTGCATTCATCTACATAAGTACTCATACTGCTGATGCTTTTTAGAATATCCAAAAACGCTGTCCAATCTATACCCACTCCCTCTCTACTTGTAAATTCATATGAATAACCACCATAATATTACAGATCTCTCTAAAAGGTGGCAGAAGTAGAGGGCAGGCACCAGGAATATAGCTAAATCCATGATGAAGTTTGAGTTGACAGAATGTTACATAAAGAAAAGAATAGGTTAAATACTCAAAATAAATAACATGAAAAGTTATGGCCTTATCTTGAACCTTCAAAGTGGACTATGCTCTAGCCACTCCAAAAAAAAAGGAAAAAAATTAACTGCTCTATCTAAAAATACCTTTATGCGTAGCATGGAAGAAACTGGGGGACTATTAGAGGGTGGGTATATTTAGAAGGTCAGATAGCACTAAGTTTTCTTAGAATACTAAAGAAGTCTTAAAAGAAAAATAAATGTTTCTGTGCTCCCTAAACTCATACAAGTATGCTTTCCAGTTAATTGCACTTCATAGTTACCCTTCATAATCTTGATCCACATTCTTTGTATTAAAGTACATAATCCTGGGCTACTGAAGCAATCAGAATAAGGCCCATTTGTCCAACTCTGCTCCCCTTAATTACATGTTTTCCTACGTACAAATGAACTGCATCCAAATATTGTCTTTCAAGGTTATTTCTAATCACTGATTAATATTAACTATAGTCCAAATATACAAAGGAGAAAAATTAAAGGCTATAAAATATAAAGACCCCCAAAAAGCCATAGAGTAGGATAAATGAGAATTATGCAAGTATCTGTAATCTGTAGGGAGAAAAGGTCCATAATTGGTGAAGAATTTGTGTGGCTGTTTTTTAAGTGAATTCTTTCAAAAAACTAAAAAAAAAGAAGAACTTATATACACATGGGTGTGTCATATATATGCATGATACCACAAGTACAAAATAGAGATTATTAAAATACTGACTGTAATCTGGGGACTCATTTCATAATCATTTCAAAATGTGCAATAGATTATTTACCTTGATGCTTCTTTAATGACATTTTGTAAAAATATTAGTCTTGTTTGTAAACTGCCTTGCACATGCTTCAGTAATGTGAAGATTCTTTCATATTCTTAAAACAAGAGAAGCAAAAAGAAAAAATTAAGTGGCTTTTCTACACACTCTTATTCAATATTTTTCTACTGCAGTTTACTATATCAAGATATACTACAGAAACCAAGATATTCTATGTAAAATTTTCACCACTAAGAATTTTATAATACATACATTTCATCATATATCAGCAAAGATAAAATAACTTGTTAAACTGCATTCTTGGTAAAAGTTCCCATGAAGGTATCAAACATAAAGCTTAGAAAAATAAGAGCTCTCTGATAGTGCCACTGACAAAGAAGCAAGGCTCCTCCATTCTTATAATTCAAATTCTAAACTACAGTTCCCATGGTAGGGAGGGGCAGATGGGGGATGGGGGGAGATGGGTACGAGTGCTATTTCAGTTTTAAGTTTTCACCTAAAACCCTACCAAGGACTATAAGCTCCTAAATGGCAAGGGCTGTCTTACCCACTTCTGAACTGTATCATCACAGCAGGTGATTTGTCAACATCTTTTGAATGAATGCCAATAATATTGAAATTTTATCCCACAAAGTTCTTTAGTATTCATGAAATAGACAGCTTCTATAACTTCTGTTTTTTGGCCTAAACATATCCCTGGTCACTATCATAGTTTAAACCTTAAAGGCAGTGGTAGACACTATGCCAGGAACTTCACAGATATGAAGTCATCTAATATTCACTCCATCTTTTTGGGTTTGCTGCTACATTCAATTGCAGTTGCTATGTAGAAAAATACTCAGGACTCCAGGTTCCTGTCATGGTAGGAACTATGTGCAATTTATCTGTGTGTTCTTTAAGCTCTGCTCTCAGCACCCCCTGCTTACCATAACTACACTATAATACTTTGGATGTAGCAGATATTTAGTGTTTGTAGGCTGAATAAACAACCAAATCTTATATAGCTCATACGTTGTTCAGCACTGATCTAGAAGCAGATCTATGTTTTTAGTTAATTTGACTCTTCTTTGAGCACACACAGAAGTCAAATATGAGGTGTGCCTCTAATTATACTTACTTCTTCCTGGCTTTCGGATTTCTTTCATTATTTGTGCTTTTAGTTCAGTGTTGACCTCTTCATGGCTTCTGCAATGCATCAATTTCTTTCCTTTGTTGAGTGAAGATGCTGGTATATTCTCTTCAGGACACTGTTCTTTATCTCTTGGTTCCTCATGATTTTCTAAAAATCCACCAACAGTGAGGTCATTAGTTCCTAAATGGTCATGACCAAGAGCCTCTGTATGATTGGTTGGTCGTTCCAGTAGATTGGCTGGGGAAGAAGGTGAAAATTCAGTATCCATAGCATTTGGTGTAATATCTGATGAAAGTTGGTCTGCAACGTGATTTTCAACCACATCATCTATTGTCGAGTCATTAGTGGCTTCTGAAACTAAAAACAAAGATAAGAAAAAAAATGATGTGAGCCAGTTTCAAAGAACACAGTAAAAAAAAAAAGCTACAAATAATATTACAGCAAATCACAACTAATCTTGACAGATGCAAATTAACAAATAATATGATATGATCTTAAGCTTTGCTAAAGAGATGGTGGATTTCAATGTGAAACATTTATAGTATTTACAAAATCTGTACAACTTTTGCCCTTGAGAAAAAAAATAAAAGATAATTTCAAGCAACTTTTAGTTCTCTGCTTTATTTTATGGTGATTTTACTGAACAAGTAGATTTCTAATACTTTAGGGAAATATAGAGAGAGCCTTAGCTCATTCCAACCAACCTCTGCCTTATACACGTACTATCATTTAGAGGCAAAAGTAAACACAGGAAGTCCAAACTGCTCAATACTTTTCAGGGAACACACCGTCAAACTGGTCACTTTATAGCACACTCTTTTCTTATAACCACCCAGCCAGTCTTTGTTACTTGAGCAACACAGAACAGCCTGGTGCCCACAGCAGCGCATCAGATTACTAGACTTAAAAAAAAAAAAAAAAAAAGCTTGCAAACTCTGGCCCCCCACAGAAAGCAGCTAAATTAGAAGTTCCCAGACTGCTCACCAAACCTCCACGACACCAGCTAAAGTCACCTCTACTTCCCTCATTTACTGTCCAAAAGGTAAACTCATTCCCACAAAAATCCCTTAGACTTTTGACTCCCTCCCTAAATCCCCTTCCATGATTCGCAAATTTTCCTGAATATTCTCTACAACAACTCCTGCTTTAACTGAATCCCAGCTCTCTGGCCAAGAAACTGCTCCTCTTTTCAGACTTGAAGTAGAAATTACTTTCTCTCAAACACTCTCCACAGACTTAAAATAAGGATGTGGAGTCACTGACTCCTTCACCTTCTAGTGCCACTTTTAAGATCCTTTCTCCATGCACTCCTGTAACACTCTTGCTCTTCTGAGGCTCAACTATGCCACTCTGCTCATTCTCTCTCTCTTATCACTAGCTTTATTGATCTCCAAGGTACACCTCTATGGTCACACCTGGTTCACAGATTTCATTCTACCCCCATGTCCCTTGGGCATTGTCCTAGTCATTACTACTTAAATACAAGCAGTATTAGCACCATCAGAGAGTTTGCTAGAAATGATGATCTTGTGCCCTCCTCCAAAAATGAATTACAATCTGCAGTTTAACTAGATTCCCTGGTGATTCAATTACACACTAAAGTTTGAGAAGTACCGTAATATGTGACTTCAATGTCTATGCAGATCACCTGCCAAAAACATGGCCTCTCAATTCTTTAATTTCTCATCTCGTTTGTCTCGCAAACCAAGCACAAACCCATGGATAGAGGAGTATAAGCCTTATCTTTGCAGGACTCCCGCTGTTTTTTTGTAACTCAGCCAAACTCTTATTCCAGCAACTCCTCCATTTTCTCCCTCCTATTCATCAGATCCTACTACCTTCTAGATGCCTCTTTTTTATCTATCCAACTTACATCCCATAATGTATTACTTTTTACCAGTGTCCTAAATTCTCTTTATATTGTCCTCCCATGGGCAAAACTCCAAATGTGACGACTCTATCTGCTTGCTCTAGACCTGCATTTGGAATGATGAGCACTACTGGAGAAATATGATCCAGCTCTGCAGAGTTATCACCATCACCAGCCAAGTATTCCTGGATCTTAGCACTACCTAGCAATCTTATTACAACCTTCTCTCCCTCTGCCACAAAAGACCATTCTAACCTTCTCCACTCTCTTAACATCTCTGACTTTCCCAAATCTCTCCTTCCCTCTCGGTAGTGTATGTCGCCTCCTACTTCACAGTGGAAAGAAAAGCAGAGCCGTGAAACAGGAGCTTCTCTACTTCCCACTGTTAAACTTGTGCCCACATCCATTCTGCTTCAGTGGAAGCCGCATTCTTTCATCTGGGCTCTGGACCATTCCCTTCTGCCTTCCCAGTGATTTCGTGCTGATTATGCTTTCTCCCATCTTCATTTTCAACCTCTATCTATTGGTTCCATCACACCAGCATTTAAACATGCTCAACTCTGTCATCTTAAAGACAAAGCAAAGTCACTATTTTTAACCCCATGACTTCTTCCAGCTATCATTCTCTTTTCCCATCTCTCCAAGGCAGCTAAACTTCTTTGTTTTTTACAATTATATATACATACACAAAAATTTTATCTTATGTTGTCAGTCACCATACAGTACATCATTAGTTTTTGATGCAGTGTTTCACGATTCACTATTTGCGTGACACCCAGTGCTCATTACAACTCCTGCTCTCCTTAATATCCATCACCAGGCTAACCCATCCCCCCAACCCCTCCCCTCTGAAACCCTCAGATTGTTTCCCGGAATCCATAGTCTCTCATGGTTCGTCTCCCTCGCTGAATCCCCCCCTTCAGTTTTACCCTTCCTTCCCCTAATGTCCTCCATGCTATTCCTTATGTTTCATATGTAAGTGAAACCATATAACTGACTTTCCCTGCTTGACTTATTTCACTTAGCATAATCCCCTCTAGTTCCATCCATGTCAATGCAAATGATGGGTGAGTAATATTCCATTGTATATATGGACCACATCTTCTTGATCCATTCATCTGCTGAAGGGCATCTCGGCTCTTTCCACAGTCTGGCTATTGTGGACATTGCTGCTCTGAACATTGGGTGCATATGGCCCTTCTTTTCACTACATCTGTATCTTTGGGGTAAATATCTAGCAGTGCAATTGCTGGGTCATAGGGTAGCTCTATTTTTAACTTTTTGAGGAACCTCCACACTGTTTTACAAAGTGGCTGTACCAACTTGCGTTCCCACCAACAGTGTAAGAGGGTTCCCCTTTCTCCACAACCTCTCCAACATTTGTTGTTTCCTGCCTTGTTAATTTTTGCCATTCTAACTGGTGTGAGGTGGTATCTCAATGTGGTTTTGATTTGAACTTCCCTAATAGTTAATGATGTTGAACATTTTTTAATGTGTCTGTTAGCCATTTGTATGTCTTTGGAGAAGTGCCTGTTCCCATCTTCTGCCCATTTTTTGACGGGTTATTTGTGTTCTGGGTGTTGAGTTTGAGAAGTTCTTTATAGATCTTAGATACCAACCCTTTATCTGTAGTGTCATTTGCAAATATCTTCTCCCATTCCATGGGCTGCTTCTTAGTTTTGCTGACTGTTTCCTTTGCAGTGCAGAAGATTTTTATCTTGATGAAGTCCCAATAGTTCATTTCGCTTTTGTTTCCCTTGCCTTTGGAGACATGTCATGTCCTGTCTCACATTGAGGTCTTTCATCCATTTAGAGTTTATCTTTGTGTATGGTGTAAGAGAATGGTCGAGTTTCATTCTTCTGTATATAGCTGTCCAATTTTCCCCACAGCTGAACTTCTTAAACTGGTTATTTACATTCATTGTCTCCACGTTCTCATCTCTCACTCCTCAACCCACTTCTTGATAGTGTTCTCTCCCCTCTACTCCACCAGGACTGGCTCTTGCTAAGGTAGCCAGAGACCAAGAGAACTTTTCCAAGCCCCCTGACCGATCTAAGTATCTGAGACTGCCAACCACTCAATTCTCTTTCCTTTAGCTCTCATGATGCCAAATTTTTCTCATCTCTTATTTCTTGGATTCTTCTTTCTCAGTCTCCTTTTTTGAACCTTATTTCTCTCCTTAACTTTGCACTTTCAAAGTTCTGTTCTAGGCTGCTGCTTCTCATTGTTCCCCTTGGTGTGATTTAATTCACTCCAATGGAGGTTAAGACTGCCTCCTGCATCTCCCTCTTTTTCCCCCATCTCTTCTTCGGAGGTCTAAACTAAAATACCCATCTTCTACCCCAGGATCTCCCTGTGGCTATTTAATGGGCGCCTCTAAACTCACTCATCCTTTCTTCTTCCACTCCACGCTGTCACCCTTGTCTACCCAGCATCTCTCAGCTCCTCTCTTGCCCTGGCTCCAATATCCAGTCCGTCATCACCATGTCTTTGCTGGTATTTCCAAGAATTTCTCAAATACATGTCCTCGAAACTCCACTGCCAGGTGATTAGCTCTTCCCTGGGTTTCCTAACTAGTTTCTGTGCATCCATAATAATTATTTAACAACATCAAATATCCTATCAATGTCCACAATCTAATTAATCTTATGCATTTTCTATTTGTAGGGAAAGTTCGATTTTATTTGTTTCGGGGTCCAAATCAGGCCCCGTACATTGTAATTGGTTTATATGTCTTTTAACTTCCTTTTTAACCTATAAAATCCTTCTGTAACCTCTCTTTTTTTCTATGCATTTTTTTCTGGAAACATACAGACCCCATATTCTTTGTCCTACAGTCCCCCACAATCGAAGATTGTGCCAATTGTATCTCTGTTTTGTCATTTAATATGTTTCTCTATCCTTTGTATTTCCTATAAATTGGTAGTTAGATCTAGAGGCTTGATCAGATTAAGGTTCAATTTCTTTTTTTCTTTTTTTTTTTGGCAAGACACTATATAATTCTATCAGGAAGTATAGAATATTTGGTTTCTCTCCAGTTAAGATGTCATAAACTACAAATGATCACTGCCTATAATTAATGCAATCATTAATTCACTAAGGTTCCCCTAAATCCATTCTTGTTCTTCCCTAACAATATTCCACACAATAGAGTTGGCCTGGTCTTTATAAAATGCTAATCAGATCAGGTCACTCGCTCTTCAAAACCTTTCAAAGATTCTCATTGTCCTTAAGGCCTAGAATCTTTACAACGGCCTCCAGGGCCCTCCATTATCTGGCCTCAGCCTATCTTTCATTTCTTACCTTATCTCATTCCCAACACCTTTGCTATACTAGGCTTCTTTCAGTTCCCTTAATCCCTTCTCTTTAGCATGTATGTTTGCACATATTCTTCTTATACCACCACTGTAGCATACAGTAGCATGTAGCAAACCGCTTAGCACTACTACTAAATGCACAGCTTTAGTGAAACAACCCCCATTCACCCCTCAAATGTTGGTTTAAACATAACTTCCTCAGTAAAGGGTCTTGACCCCACAAACTAAGTTAAATCCTCTTACCACATGCTTCCAAAACATACTTGACTTCCCTTTTATAACATTCATCACACTTCTAATGAAACATTCAATGACTGTCTTTCCTTACTCATTATAAATGAAGGCAAAGATCACTATTGTCTCATTCACTGCTATACCTCAATGCCTAGCACTGTTTACAATAGCATATATATTTAACAATTAGTTGTTGAATTAACCTGAAATTGAAAACCATCTTTCTGGGCGCCTGGGTGGCTCAGTTGGTTAAGCGACTGCCTTTGACTCAGGTCATGATCCTGGAGTCCCGGGATCGAGTCCCGCATCGGGCTCCCCGCTCGGCGGGGAGTCTGCTTCTCCCTCTGCCCCTCCCCCTCTCATGTGCGCTCTCTCTCTCTCTCTCTCTCTCATTCTCGCTCTCTCAAAATAAATAATAAATAAATCTTTAAAAAAAAGAAAACCATCTTTCTGTGGGTACTGATAAAGCCCCTTTAATAACTGTTATTTTGAAATACTGAAGACTTGTAAATGATATTTAGATCATGCTAGTTCTAATAAAGCATAATAAATATATGAAATGTCCAACAAATGTTCATTAAAGACATATAAAATATCACATGCTAATTAGCAGAAACGAGTATCTTCTCTAGACACTCTTGGGCTTTATCAATCAGTATTTTCTATAATCTATTAAAAAATCTCTTCCCCATAAAGAAACGAAAAGCAGCAAATAATGTGTTTTTTTTTTTTTTAAAAACTCTTACTTTTATGAAGAGGAAGGGGTTTAATAAGATCTGGCTGTGCTTGAGTCATAGGTACAGGTGGTCCTTTTCCTCCAATATGATTGTTCACAACTGGATTCTGTTGTCTGCCTCTTAGTAGTGGAGACATACAGCGACGTCTTTTAGGGATCCCTTGCATATTTGGTTCTCCAGGTCGTTTATGTTTATTTTGAGGTCCAGCCACAAATTCATCTGCTTCATCTATCATCATACCCTATAACAAAAAAGAATATAATTTCCCTGGATTTACATACAGTCTTTAAATGGCACAACTAATTCCAATCCCCATTAGAGCAACTATTTTATAAGTACGTTGACATTTATTAGTCTACCAAGAAAAGTAGCTTACTTTAGTTAAATTAAGAACTGTTAAATCCACAAATGAATTATACAATGGAACATTTCAAGTTTACCTTTTTATCTAACTTAAAAGGGTTGCCAAATGTATGCAACCTTCGAGGCTGATCAGGATCAAGTTCTCTTAGTGGAGAAGGTACTTGCTTGAGGTATTCCTGGTAATTCCCCATTTGTGCTATAGGAACACTGTGCACTTGATCTTTTCAAATAGAAGAGAGTAACAACAAAAGTTAGCCTCACTAAAACAACACTGTTTAATTATCAAGTAATGTCTTCTTACATATGAATGCTACCTGGTGTTATTCTAGGAAGTCTTCCCTTACGATATGTACTAAATTAGTGTTTTGTCACTATAAATATTATGACAAAAATGAAGTCTTTTTGAGATTTTTAAAATAAAATTTAAGGCTGCCTGGGTGGCTCAGATGGTTAAGCGTCTGCCTTTGGCTAAGGTCATGATCCCAGGGTCCTGGGATTGAGTCCTGCATCGGGCTCCCTGCTCCTTGGGAGCCTGCTTCTCCCTCTGCCTCTCTCTCTCTCTCTCTCTGTCTCTCATGAATAAATAAATAAATAAATAATCTTAAAAAAAAAAAAGAAGTAAAATAAAATTTGAAAGAATTGATTTTATCTCTAAACAAAGCAAAAATATTGCAGTTTATTTGAGTGTGCAAAATAAGCAATATGTGTTAACATTACCATGAAAAGGAATGTCTCTTCTACTCTATTCCAATTAAGCAGAATTCAATTATAGCAAAATTTACAGAAAAGATGTATCACACAGATAATCCTTTTTATATAAAGCTATGGTTGGAATGCTTACATCAGAGATGGCCAAGAGTTAAATTCTCATCTGACCTGATATGTAGTACATGCCACGGATACAGCTGAAGGAACAGGACATGTACTGACCAACGAAGTTAAAACACCAGATACCAGGTTATCACAAGAAAATGATTTTGTGTGTGTGTGAATGCATGACTAAAGCCTTTAAAAAAGAATCTAAGCTGCTAACAAAGATTGTCACCTCTGGGGAATAGAATCTGGGACAACAGTGATGATAGAAAAAAATGTCGAGAATGGGGGATGACTCACTTCTTACTTGTTTGAATTTACAAAGAAAATATAATACTACTATAGTAATTCTTTAAATGCCACATTACCATACCATGCTTTTTTAATATAAAGAAAGAAATTCACCAAAGAAATACCATTATTTAAAATCATGATCTAACCTTCATCCTGTCCTTTAAGAAATCTGCGGGTGCTCTTCAAAAGATTAGATCTCATTCGTGTTAAGTGATCCAAAAGATTCCGCCTTGGTATGTCATATGCATTTCTAAATGTTTGTGGCTTCAAATCCTGTTGAAAAACATTCAAAGACAAAATTTATTTTTATTTTTTTAAGTTTTTTTTATTTAAAAAAAATTTTTTTTTTAATTTATTTATTTGACAGAGAGAGACACAGCGAGAGAGGGAACACAAGCAGGGGGAGTGGGAGAGGGAGAAGCAGGCTTCCCGCTGAGCAGGGAGCCCGATGCAGGGCTCGATTCCAGGACCCTGGGATCAGGACCTGAGCCGAAGGCAGACGCTTAACGACTGAGCCACCCAGGCGCCCCCAAAATTTATTTTTAAATACAGAATTAAAAGACTAAAATCTCTAGCGTGAAGTACAGGTTTGGAAATAAGATATACACGTCTCATTAGCTTTAAAAATAGAATAAAGAATTATGATTCAGTCTTAATGTACTGTTTTGGAAACCCGAAGATTAAAACTAGTAGTGAGTTCAACCAAATAAATTCACATCTTTCAAGATGTTATTATATATTCTGGACAAGGGAAGTAAATATCTTATAAAACGAATTTCCAAATTTTAAAGACTCTGAAGGTTTAAAGAAACATAGCTTTGATGTATAATTCACATACAATAAATTAACCCATTTAAGGTATAGTTTGATGAGTGTCAGTAAATTTACAGTTATGAAACCATCACAATCCAGTTTAAAAACACTTCGATCATCCCAGAGAAGTTCTTTGTGCCCATTTGTAGTCAATCCATTTTCCTATCCCCAGGCATCCACCGATCTGCTTCCTGTCGCCCTACATTCCATTTTATAAATGGAATTTTGCTATATCAAATCTTTTCTACCTGACTTTTTTCACTAAGGATGATGTTTTGAGATTCATCCATGTTTTTAATGTATCAGTAGTCTGTTCCTTTTTTACTGCAGAGTAGTATTCCATTCTATGGATATAGCCTATTTATCCATTTTCCAGTTGATGATTAGTTTTCAGCTTTTGGCGATTATGAATAATGCTGCTATGAACATTTGCATACAAAGCCATTATATGGACATATATCTTCATTTCTCTCATGTAGATAAATACATGGTTATATAGTAAGTAGAGCCATTCTAGTGGGTGGGAAGTGGGATCACATTATAGTTTTAATTTGCATTTCCCTAATGGCCATTAAGGTACAGCATCTTTTTACATGTGTTTGAATTTGTGTATCTTATTTGGTGAAGTATCTGTTCAAAGATTTTGCCCATTTTTTATTAGATGTTTATTTTTTTATCACTGAGCTGTAGTGCTTTATAAATTTTGATACAAATGCTCTGTTCTATATATACTCTTCTCTCAGGCTATAGCTTGCCTGTTCATTTTACAAAGTTTCTTTTGTAGACAAAAATTTAAATTTGAATGAAATTTTTAATTTATCAAGTTTTGTGTGTGTGTGCTTTTTGTGTTATATTTGAAAAATCTCCAATGACCCCTGACCCAATGTCATAAAGACTTTCTCCTGTTTTCTTCTGGTAGTTTATAGTTTCAGGTTTTACATTTAAGACCATGAGTGCTTCAAGTAATGTGAGATAATGGTTAAGTTTATTACTTTGAATATGAGTGTCCAACTGTTCCAGCACTATTTCTAAAGAGATGTCTTCTTACCCACGGAATTATTTTGGCACCTCTGTTAAAAATTACTCAGAGAAAGACATATATCATGATCTCACTGATATGAGGAATTCTTAATCTCAGGAAACAAACTTAGGGTTGCTGAAGTGGTGGGGGGTGGGAGGGAAGGGGTGGCTGGGTGATAGACACTGGGGAGGGTATGTGCTATGGTGAGTGCTGTGAATTGTGTAAGACTGTTGAATCACAGACCTGTACCTCTGAAACAAATAATACATTATATGTTAAAAAAGAAGAAGAAGAAAAGATAGCAGGAAGGGAAAAATGAAGGGGGGAACTCGGAGGGGGAGACGAACCATGAGAGACTAGGGACTCTGAGAAACAAACTGAGGGTTCTAGAGGGGAGGGGGGAGGGGGGATGGGTTAGCCTGGTGATGGGTATTAAAGAGGGCACGTACTGAATGGAGCACTGGGTGTTATATGCAAACAAGGAATCATGGAACACTACATCAAAAACTAACGATGTAATGTATGGTGATTAACATAATAAAAAAAATTAACTGACTACATGTGTGAGGGCCTACTTCTAGACTCTCTTCTGTTCTACTGATCTATATGCTTACCCATACACCAACAACACAACATGCTGATGATCACTACAACTTTACAGTAACTTTAACTTTATAGTAACTTTCAAAATTAGATAGTACAAGTATTCTTTCTTATTTTGTAAAATTGTTTTATCTATTCTAGGACATTGAAATTTCCATATAAATTTTAGATCAGCTTGTCTGTTTCTACAAAAAAGGCTACCAGGATGAAGATCTTTTTAATAATGAATATTCATAAAGCATTTTAGGATCATGCTATGTACGCAAGGTCATCAGCATAAGTACCAAACTGCAGTGAACTCTAAGACTAGCTATGTAACTTCAGGCAATCTTTAAGCCTCTGTTTTCTTTCTTGCCTTTCATTTTTTTTTTAAAGTAATCTCTACACCCAAAATGGGGCTCAAACTCATGACCCCAAGATCCAGAGTCACATGCTCTACCAACTGAGTGAGCCAGGCACCCCATCTGTTTTCTCATCTATAAAATGAATGGGTTGGTTTACTCATCAGTCCACCTATTCATCCATTCAGCATGTATAATGTTTGTTTTAATTCTAAAATTCAATGATTCAATAACAGTATTAATGATCATTATTTTTTTTTTAAGATTTTATTTACTTATTCATGAGAGACAGAGAGAGAGAGAGAGGCAGAGGGAGAAGCAGGCTCCCAAGGAGCAGGGAGCCCGATATGGGACTCGATCCCAGGACTCTGGGATCATGACCTGAGCTGAAGGCAGACGCTTAACCATCTGAGCCACCCAGGCGCCCAATGATCATTATTCTTCAGAGGCATACAAATACTTCTGAAGTTTGGACAAACTAAGTAACAGTTAATGGAAAATCTGATTTATTTAACAATACAATAGAATATAACTAGAACAGCACTAAATTCATGTAACTATTACCTTATTGAGCAAAGCAACTTGGAACCCAGTGTATTCTTTCATATTAAGGTCTAGCAGTCTGTGAGGAACATCCTCTGAAATTCCCTGGAGCAATTGTTGAAAATCTTTCCTATAAGCCATTGATAAACCATGTGATCGGCTTCGGACTTTAATTCCAGTTTCCTGGACTACTTTTTTGCCTACAGATCCGATGACTCGATCAGATTCTATTTTAGCCTAAAGTAAAAATAAATAAGATTTAGTCTTGAAATAATCTAAATTAGTAAATTAAATACTAATTGTTTTGGTCTTCTATAAATTAAATATTTATTTATTATAAAAAGTATATATGCAATTATAAACCCAAGTAGCATATAGGTTATGTCAAGTTCTTGGTAAACTAAAGAGAGTTTAAATAAAAAAGTCTTACAGTTTTAAATCATTACAATTATAACCTTTCAGAGCAGGGCAAACAAAAACAACTTCAATTTATTTTTATGTACTAATACCCACTACACTTAAACCATGAAATGTAAGTACATCCTAAATAAAAATATGGATTTCCAATTCAGAGGTCATATAAAATTAGGGGAAAAAAATCTCATCAGTATTTATCTAAAGACACTATTATTACCACATAACTAAATGTTCATAGGTATAACAAATAATGATGTAGTTTTTCACTGGAAAACAAGTAGCAATATTTTGACTCTATCCAACCTACATCTCAATGAGCAGTTAAAGTACAGATGGCAGAAGCACTGGAAAAATAATGTATTTTATATGGTACTAATATCTTGGCAGTCTAACTGTATACTGCTTGACTACCAGAGTATCTATTAATGTGATTTATGCTCAAAATGACAAAATTCAGTGTTTTTTACAAATATTTCAAAAGAAACTCCCATTTTTGAAAGAGAAAAACTACAGGTTTTAAAACACAAAGCAAAAGAAACTGATTTTTGTCTAAGAAAAACAACTTTCTAACATAAATTTCTCAAAAGAAAACATGAATGTTCACAGGTAGAAAGTCTAGGACCACAATAATGAAGTCATTTCCATAAACTAGGAATTATTATTTCAAATTAACCTTCCGAAACCCCGCATACCATGTACTTGAGACTGAATTATGTTAATATATATGTGGCTTTAAAACATAATGTATTAAGACAACATAATTCCATTAGGACCATCAGAACTAACATCTGGCCTGTTAAGCATCTTAGCCAAAACCATTCAAAATACTTAATGGCTCTATTTCTTAACATTACCTGTTGACTCAATTTTTTGAGGTATGAAATGACACTGTAACTAAGTCCATATTCCATACTGTCTGCTATTAGGTTAGGTGCTCCCATCATTCTAACAGCTTTCTTCAAAGGCTATAGGAAAAGAGAAAACATCACTCAATCCTAAGCTTGTCAAAAATGTAAGACTACATGTATTGTCAGTTTTGAAGATTTCTTCAAAAAAATTTTTTTTTCAGTAAGAGAGTAACATAATCATATTTGTATTTCAGTAAAATGCTTGCCAATGGTACGAAAGGTAGCTTGAAATACTTAAAAAGGATTAGAGGCTATACTTTAACAGTACCTGGGTACTTGTTAGTACTGGTATCTTTCACTCTTGTAAGAGTGAGAAGGAAGAAATACTGAATATGTACTGTTACACATGTTGACAAGAAAGGGTAAAGTCCTAGACTCCTTAGTACCATTGGGGATACTAAGTTTGGAAGAAATGGGCAGGAGACATATCACAGAGGTAGATTTGATAGAAATTAAGAAGTGAAAAGGAGGTAAGAAAAATGGAAGATTTCTACCTCGGGTAACTGTGTGGATTATGGCTCAACCATTCACTAGCTTTGTGACCCTGGACCAGGTTATATAGCCTCTCTAGGTCTAAAGTTTCTCATTTGAAAAGGACAACAGTATCTGCTTCATAGGGTTGTCATGGGATTAAATGAATTAATACATGTAAAGCACATATAAAAGCACTGGGTACACAGTAGGCATTCAGTAAGTGTTAATCATTACTACTGTTATTATTAGCTGAACTGAAAAAATAGAAATAAGCTCTGAAGGAAAAACCAGTCTAATATTTAGTGTGGATGTGGTATAGTGAAATAATTTTCAACTGTAAGGAAAGTCCACCATTTGTGCAACGAAAAATGTCACTAGCAGGACAGTCTAGTATGTGTGAGTGGGATGCAGTCAGAAAAGGATGACAGACATTCATTGACGTCAGAAGGTGTATAAGCACCAGTGTCAAACTGGAATCAAATCCCAGTTCTGATATTCAAAATCCACGTGGCTTTGCCTAAATCCTGCAGGTAGGTATGAAACGTAAATGAGTCAACATGTGTAAAAGTACATATTCAGTATCCTTTTCACTCTTACGTGGCAGGCACTATGTGCTAAACACACAACTTATCTCTTACAACTCAAAAATATGATTTTCAAAGCTCAATAAATTAATGCTCTTAGTAGAGACCATTTAGAAAGGTTAGATAAAGTCAAATGCTATAATATTCCTGCATTAAAAATAAAAGTAATGTTTAAAAGTGCTTTTAACATTGGTCTCCTTAAGAAATTACTTTTCATACAATAAATAATGTATTTAATAATATATACATTATTGGTCTTATCTACTATGATACACAAGGTTTTAAGTACAGGTGACCTCTGAAAAACATGAGGGTTAGTTAGAAGTGCCGACCCCACACAATCGAAAATCCACGTGTAACTTTTGACTCCCCCAAACTTAACTACTAACAGCCTGCTACTGACTGGAAGCCTAATAACATAATCAATTTTTGTATGTAATATGTATTATATATATATATATTCTCACAATAACATCTAGGTTTTTGATTTTTTTTTGACATTTCTAGGCTATATGGTTCATCTGCAAGTTTTTCAAATTGCCACAAATCTCAAAAAAAAAATCCTCCTTTGTATTTATTGGAAAAAATCCACATATAAGTGGACCCATGCACTTCAAACCTGTGTTGTTCAAGAGTCAACTATAATCACAAACTCATGGTTCTAAAAATATATGATTCTCTGAGAATATATACTTATCTACCTAAAAACATGTTTCTGGAGACCTAGGGAATAGTGCAACAAAAACCGTTCTGTACCCTTAAAGAAAAATAGTTATAAAACTGCAATTTAAGACAAACCATAAGAGACTCTTAATCTCAGGAAACAAACTAAGGGTTGCTGGAGTGGAGGGGGGTGGGAGAGATGGGGTAGCTGGGTGATGGACACTGGGAAGGGTATGTGCTATGGTGAGCGCTGTGTAAGACTGATGAATCACAGACCTGTACCCCTGAAACAAATAGTACATTGTATGTTAATAAAAAAAAAAAAAAAAAAACCCTGCAATTTAACAAGGGAGTACAATTGGAGCTACTCTAAAAGCCAGGCTGCCTGGGATTAAGTTCCAGTGTCCCACACCTTAGCTATGTAGCCTTGGACAAACTATTTAATCAGTGCCTTAGTTTTCTTATCTGTGAAACAGGAATGATGATTTCTATTTCACAGGGTTACTATATAAATTAAATGAGGTTAATAGAACATTATATCAAAAACTAATGACCACTATATGTTGGCTAATTGAATTTAAATTAAAAAAGAAAAGAAAAAAGAAGAAAAGAAAAATAAATGAGGCTAATACATGTAAAATGCTTAGCATAATATCAGGCCTAATGTATGCATCATATATACATTATCATGATCATTATCACTGTTATCATCATTACGATGCAAATCACTCAAATCTTTCTTTCCCATTACATCTATATTGGTCATTTGAACACTCAATTTTCATGACATTTGTATATTCTGTACATTCTATAATAGCAACAAATAAAAGTTTTAATACCTACAGTAAACTATAAGCATAAAGTAAAATTTTAGAACAAGTTCTGTTTTTAACAATAACATTCTTACCCCAAGATAGTAGGGAGGCATTGTCTTCAAATAACTTTCAAATGACTGTCTCCATTTCAATGTTGGTTTTGCTTTATGTACTTTAAACAAGTCATCTATAAATGTATAATGTGAACAAACTATCATCATCCATTGTTTCCATACATGAAAATCAAGTCAAATACATTTCATTTTTAAAGTCGGCTTTCTTATTTTGTAAGAGAGTAACATCAGACATTAAAAAACAAAATTAAAAGGGGCAGAATTTTTGGTTCTGCCCAAATTTTGAATAGTAATACCATCTTAAACATAAAAAGATGCCAATCATGTATTTCATGTAATAATATTTCATGTAACAATAAAGGTAGAATCAGAAAATACACTAGAAAATCTATACACTATCTAGACTTAAACATAAAACAGATTTGAGGACAGAAGCAAAGTATGCACAATGTTTTCTATAAAATATACCTAATACTTTGACTATAACTTTAAATCTGATGTGGTTCCATGGAGGGAAAGAGGTCTTCTCCAACAGTTAAAATTATAACTCAAAATTATAGCCAGAGGGTCCCCAGAAACTAACTTTAGGCTTTTATTATATTGTTTTGGAATAAATTCATTCATTTAGAAAAATACCTGCCAAATGAAAATTAAAGTACAGGTAAATTCTTAGAAAATATACTCAGATTTATAAATATGTGCTTCTACAAAATGTCTAGTTTACCAAATACAAAGCCTATATTACCAATTCTAACCGTGTAAGAAATCTAACTTGTAGAAAACTTAGAATATTTAAAATTTAAAACACAGTATCTTCAGTAGTTTATACAATCAAAGGTGGTTTGACAATGACTTTTAATTTACCACAGACATACACAGGTTGCTACAAAACCACCTGAGATAGGCTCAATGTTTCAGAGTATTAAAAACAGTTCCATTAATTTCCACAAGACATGAGAACTTACAAAGAGATGTTTCCAAACTTTGTTTTTAGGAAAATTTGTATGTAAGCTGAGCCACAGAGAATGGAACAAGAATGACTTACCTAAAAGGGGAAGAAGGACTGGGTAATTGTAAGGCATCACAAATAAGTTGACACAGTTCAGTGCTGTACTGGCTTTCAAGTAACCAAAGGGATGACCAAGTTCACTATATTTTGCACTATTGCTCACATAGACCTGTTAAAAGGGAGTGGTTAAGGCTTCATATTTAATGACCTTTACAAAACGTTTTATAAATCACTGATTTAACTTTTTTAAAAGAATATCCAACTTTTAAGTCACTACAGTTTTTCAGCTCACCTGCCAACATGTTTGAGGAGATTTCCTTTCCAGGATAAACTGAGTCAATGGTGAAGGTTCCAACTCATATTTGTCAAATGGCAATTTGTCAATAACCATCGGTTCACAGTCCGTACAGGAAAACTTCACTACAGGATGAGACGTACGAGGTGGCTAGAGGGGAAAGTCTTATTATTACTACTTACACAAAATACCAGAAATAAACTCATTGTCAGTATCCCTCACTTCACTATCAAAATTTACTTGGTTCCTCAATTTTGCTAGTAAAGAGTTTAATTTACTACTGAAAGCGCTATTAAAGCTGAAAGAAAATACTTAAAAATATAATGCTTAAATTTTACATTCACAAGAAAAAGACAAAACATTTTAAAATGTATACAGAATAAAAATCTTTTTAGGTCTTAAAATCAAATTTATCAGGAAAGTGCAAAATTTTGGAATTAAGTAAGTACTCATTAATTGTTACATCTAAGAAACAACAAAAGTATAGAAACCTTTCTAAGTTCTCAATTATAGCAATTTAATTTCTTGTATGGAGCAGTAGCTTCCAAACTGATTATACACATTGTTCAGTATAGGTTTCTGAATATATACATTTACTTATAAATTATTTATAAATTAATTTATAAGTATATAATAAAATATATACCAAAATGATATTTAAAAATAGGACAATAAGGGGTGCCTGGGTGGCTCAGTCATTAAACGTCTGTCTTCAGCTCAGGTCATGATCCCAGGGTCCTGGGATCGAGCCCCTCATTGGGCTCCCTGCTCAGCAGAAAGCCTGCTTCTCCCTCTCCCACTCCCCCTGCTTGTGTTCCTGCTCTCACTATCTGTCAAATAAATAAATAAAATCTTAAAAAAAAAATAGAAAAAGATAAACATAAATAGAAGTTCTGTTTTCCTTTGGTTATCTCTGTGGTATACACATACTACCTTGGACAAATGATCTAAAGATACAAAAAACACACTACTTTAAGGGGGGAAAAAAGGCATGTTATTCTATTCCCTGCCCGCCCCCCCGAATAGTCTCCTTCCAAAAAATCTCACTGATTGAAGGCTGATGAAGGAAATATGAGCTATGAGGAAATAATTTGAAATTTTACTGCCATAAAAGATTTTTATTACTCCATTACTACCTATACCCTGGTGGCTCCCAAATCCAGTGTCGGGACCAAATCTCCCTCACTTCTCTTATGTTCCAACTGTCTACTACACAGAACCAGAACCTTCTATAAGTCCCTCAAACACATTATTATGCCATTCATTATTTCTTCCCCAAACTACAAAACCTGTTTTAAAAACCTAGGTGTTCGGGCGCCTGGGTGGCTCAGTCTGCTAAGCATCTGCCTTCGGCTCAGGTCATGATCCGAGAGTCCTGGGATGGAGCCCCACATCAGGGTCCCTGCTCAGCGGGGAGTCTGCTTCTCCCTCTGCCCCTCACCCCGCTCGTGCTCTCTCTCTTGCACTCTCTCCTAAATAAATAAATTCTTTAAAACAAACAAAAGCAACCTAGGTGTTATCCTTAATATCTCCTCCTTAACCTCATTATTTAACCGTCACAAAGACCTAGATAAAATCCCACAAATTCTTAAGCCACTAGGCAGAACACATAAACTTGGCAGGTGCTTAGTATTTACTTACTGCCTTCTGTCAATAATAAATTCTCATCTCTCTAAAAATTTCTATCTTCTATTTCTTAGTACTCTAATTGATGCCTTCATCATTTCTCAGACTAGACTAGTACAACTGCTTATTTTTAATTAACCTCTCTAATTAGCTCCCTCCAATCAATCCCATAGCCATGAGATATAAATATGATCATGTAATTTCCCTCTCTAAAATTATTTGGTAAAAGTAGCAACCAATCACCTAAAAATAGGACCCAGACTCTTTTCTTTAAATATCATATACAAAGATCCTTGATGATCTGGTCCCTATCTGCCTTTCAACTACCACACCATGATACACCCTGTGCTCCAGCCATGCCAAACCACTTGCAGTTACCCAAGTAGATCAGCTTCTTTTTATGCCCCTGGTTTCGTGTTATCCCTGGCTGCTCTATTGTTTTCTCCCTTGCATATTACAAAGTTTTGAAGTCTGAACTGGCAAGTAAGACATCTAAGAGATTTCCTTCCTGACACCCTTTCTTGCCCTGTACCCCAAATACATACCAGGCAGTTAGGCACCACCTCCTCTGGGCTCTGCTCCATGCAGCTAGTTACCACACTGTTTTGTATTATGTTTACAAGTCTGATCCTCCTATGGAATGGTAAGATTCCAGAAGTAAGCACTGTTTTACTCATCTTGTGCTCCTGTATCTCACATGAACCTGACACATACCTTATTGAATCAGTCCATGAAACTCACTTACATTTTTGAATGAAAATATTGAGATCCAAGAGGAAAAACACGTGCTAGTGAGGAGGATGTCTTCTAGAACTTGGCAAAGAAAATTCTGCATTTATCACTTCATTTAATCCCCCAAACAATCCCATGAGATAGCTGTTATCTCCATTTAACTGTTGGGAAATTGAGGTTTGGAGAAGATAACTGACCAAAACACAGCTAATAACTGGTGGGACCATGATTTAAATTCAGAACCAGTCTCTAACAAATCACATTTCAGTATCACTACATCGTATTTGAATACCATTATTATTAAAAATCCATTTCCCCTCTAATATCCTTCAGTTAATTTTGCCAGTTCTTTCCAATATTGTCTCTTTCTTTATGATTCTCTCTTCCATCATCTTAATTCATTCTCTTAAAATCTCTTACATGAATCCTAGCAATAGCCCTCTAGATAACCTGCTTACCATCCAACTCATCTCCTAATTTGGTGCAGATGAAAACCACTAGATTAAATTTCCTAAAGCAGCACTCTGTTAAAAACATCTTCACTTATTCTGTGAACCCCATCGCAGTGAGAAAAGATCAAATTCCTTCACCTTGCATTTAAAGTCATGAGCAATTGTCCCACACACATATTATGATCCACCTATACTCAGCTGTTTCTCATTCCTCTAAATACACCTTCTTTTTTACTTCCATACTTTTTTCTCATACTGTTCCCTCCCACAACTGAAATCCTACCCACACTTCAAAACCTAACAATTTGCAATAGACCACTAGAGCAATATTAACAGATAATGCTTGTGACATTGGTTTTGGATTTCTTTCTATTAGGACTCAACAAGTACTATACATACTACTATAGGTGTTAAATACAACAGAATGAATAACCAACAAGACAATATTTTGTACAAATATGATATCTATTCTGTGAAAGTCTCTACTTTCTCAGAAGAGAAAGTAAAATGACGAAAGAAATGAAGCACTTCTCTACAAAGGCCAGATTTTAAAACTATGATGATTCAATCAGAAAAAAAGAAAAGGAATAAAAAAGATACTTCTTATAAAGCCTCAATTTCATGTACTACTTCACTAAATCCCTAACAAATAGAGGAAATACTGTTTTATAGACCTTGTATAGAGCAAAAGTAAATATTGCCCTGAAAAGTCGATATAGGTTTAAAGTTTAAAGGTTTCAACTCATGCACTGCAGGTGGGAGTGCAAACTGGTGCAACCACTGTGGAAAACAGTATGGAGGTTCCTCAAAAGGTTAAAAATAGAACTCCTCTACCATCCAGTAATTGCATGGGTATCTACCCAAAGAATACAAAAACACTAATTCAAAGGGATACACGTACCCCCCCCAATGTTTATAGCAGGGAGCCCTATGGTGGGGGGCTCAATCTCAGGACCCTGGGATCATGACCTGAGCCGAAGGCAGATGCTTAACGACTGAGCCACCCAGGTGCCCCAAACTCACTATTTCTAAAAATAATTCATTTAAACAAGACCATAAAGTCATTTCTACTTAAAACTTCCAGAATGAAAACACTGGACATAACATAAAACCATGAAAGTCAACATGAATTCTAAGACTATGTCCTAAAAGATTACAAACAAATGGAATTATTTTCTAAACTTTCATTTAAATTCTAAATTGCATCCTAGAGACAAATCCTCATGTTACATTAATATTTAGAGACTGAAGAGAAACTCTTGTTACATTAT
Organism: Zalophus californianus; assembly: GCF_009762305.2. Lineage (NCBI taxonomy): Eukaryota > Metazoa > Chordata > Mammalia > Carnivora > Otariidae > Zalophus > Zalophus californianus. The sequence goes on from NC_045597.1 coordinate 61,081,427, forward strand.
GATTCTGTACCCAGATGCCAATAATAAAAACATAAGCACAGTATTAGATTCTAAAGGAAACTGACACCTTTTTTCTGTTACTTCATAATGAACGATACTAAATCACATAACTTCCCATAGCTCTTTGAGCATCTAATTCCTGTAAAATTAGCCACACCTTTGATAGTAGTACTTAAAACTACTATGAAAAGCAGTTAAATGGTTACTATTACAAAGTCACAGTCATTTTGGTACTTACTAGTGTTGGAGAATTCTGATCTGGCCAAAAAGACTCTGGAACAGGCCAATGACCTATAGGAACCCCAGTTTTAGGATTTGGTCTGACATATATGAGTTTGTGACAGCTATGCCAAGGCTGTGACCCAAAGGGTCTTGATATATCTGGCTGCCCATCTGTAGCAAAGAAATTAAGACAAAGAAAGTAAGTATCATTAAGGAAAAAAAACATAAAAAGTTAAATTATATCCATTGTTACTTAACCTAATAAAAATGTCTGAATAATTGTTCAATTCTGAATTTTCCGGTTTCTTTTGAATGGTTCTACTATCATGACTACTTAACATTTAGATTAAAATTCACGAACTAGTAAAGTCTGTAAATTCCAACTATGAATTCAACAGTTGAAAGGAAGTCCCACAGTATCCTTTGCTTGCCCATTCAGAAAAGGTAAAACCTACTTTATGGTAGATACTTGTTTACTGAATGATATGTTTTCCCTATCAGATGATAAGAGCAAACACCCAATCTCTTCATCATCATACTTGGCTTACTAAATACTAGGTAAGTATTGCTAAATGAAGATTTCTTTAAAATCATTTTTAACTAAAGCCTAATTAACTAAAGTAATTTTAATATGCAAATCCAGATTTGAGGCATCTACCTTCAATCTAAAATAATTCTAGCAAAATAGCAACTGTCTTCCAACAGTTCAGTAAACATTTACTTGGTACCTAACTCTAAGCCAAATATTAAAATAATTTAAGAATATACTTTCCATGTCTAAGATTCAATTAAAGAAAAAGCTTATTTTTTAAAACAGACACAGTGACACAACTTATATAACTTTACCATTTTCTGCTCCTTCCCTATTATCCCCCTCTGAGAGTACCCAGTTTTTTTTATCCTTATGACCTTTCAATTCTCTCAATTACCCACTCTAGTGGATCACCTCTGCCAACTGTCATTAATGACTTTGTAATTCTTGTTATAAGCTATGTCATACTATGCAGAGGATCTCAGATGTAAGCTGTCCATTGGTTCTAGGGCAACCCCTTATACCCTCTAGCTAATATAAATAGTTCAGGATCACAGAATATTAAAATAAAGTCAGGTGGGACTTAACTAGAGTTAACAGAATCCAACTTAATGGCAAAGGCTGGTTCCTCATTTTTGTAACCACACAAACCATTTGTTTCTGACCAGTTTGATACTCAGAAAAAATGTAGCTAAGGGATTAAACACCTAGGATTGAACACTCTTGTGAATTAAGGGACACAGGATAGGCACATATGCTGGAGAGAGGCAAAGTGGCCTTACTAAAAAGGAAATACGAGGCTGCTAATCTGTAAATGCCTAATAAAGCTTTTGGCTCCTATAAAATTTCAGGCTATGACAATCAATATAAAAAAGTGATGCTAGTGAACCACTATCAGTTTATCTCCACTTTTCTGTTTAATCTTCCCTCTTAATCAATAGCCATTTTGTCATCTTAATAATCTGGCCCTGTCGATCTTAAAGCCAAATCATAGTAATTTTTCAGTTCTAGTTCAATGATATAGTTTAGAATGTCTGTAAGAAAAGTATAATAATACCTTCTACAGGTGAAGGATCTGGTCCTGCTTTTTCAAAGTTTATTACCACCCCACTTTGCACTTTCTGCACCAAGGACTCCAGACACTGATTAAGCATTCTTGGAGAACATACAGAGTATGAGCGGCCTGAGACAAAAAGAATAAAGTTAGTTGCAGAAATTTCTACCTTTAGCAAGACAGAACCGAACCATAGTTGGGTTTCTGACACTATCAACAAAAATTCAATGGCAGTTTGGCCTTATTTCATTATCTTATGGAAAAATGAATAAAAATAGTTATTTTCAATCAACCAACAATTCCATTTTATGACAGTATGTACATTTTTTCTTCTAAATGTAGATATACAGGAAAGAGAATTTGGTCTGAACAATGAAAAACACTCACATTACATATATATTTATATATGTATATTATATATATTATGTAAAATATAACTTAAAATATATATATAAAATTATCTCCAACTATTACCCAATATAGTTTATCTTTAATATACATATATATTGTATCTATATACATCTAATAACTAACCTTCAAAATCTTACTCCTGCTTAACAAAAGTATTATCACTAAGAGTAATGCTAAAGCACATGGCAGATACTCAATTATTTAATTGCCCTACTGGAAATTACTGAGTATTTGACATATTTGCACTTAAACAAAGATGGTAGCGTGTGCCTTTCCTGAATTTCCTTTGGCTTGCATACTTGGGAATTAACCTATCTTAAATAAATTTTCCTTTTGTATATTTTAACCTATAGGATTTTTAGTACAGAACATTAACATGGTAGTGGTTAAAAAAACATACTAGTGAAAAGATCTCTTTAACAGGGATTTTCCATAAGTGTATCTAGATCTGCACTGTCCCATACTGTAATCACTGGCCACATATGGCTATTGAGAACTTGAAATATGGCTAGCCCAAATTGAGATGTGTAACTACAAAATATATAACGGATTTTCTAATGTTAATACAAAAAAATGTAAACTATTTCAATAATTTTTTAAATATGTTTCATGTTGAAATATTTTGTACTTATTGACTTAAAAGATATTGAAGTTAATTTCACCTTTTTAATGTGATTACTATGATATTTACAATTACATATGTAACTTGTATCATATTTCTATCATAGGCACTGATCCAAACCAACGCTGAGACCTTCACAACTAAAACAGTCTGCTCAAACACCTTACAATGTTATTTGCAATAAGCTCGATAAGGAAAAGTCCTACACTTTTTTTTCTAATTCCACCAGTTATTTCCAAACACAGCTATATCATTATATTTGACATACCAAATTACTCATCAGTTTATACCTGACATGTGATTTGTTAAAGGCTACTCAGAAAAGAAAACATTAGGCAGCAGTGTGATTCAAATCGTCAGCATCAGCTATACCTAGAAAAACAAGTATCAAATAACAAACAACTTACCTGTATACAATAATAGTAGTCATAATCATAAAAATACCTACCAATTACTAAGTGTCTACGTGCCTGGCACTATTCTAATTACTTTATCATATTAATTTATTTAATTTATTTAATCCTAGCAACAATTGTATGGGTTACTTTCTCCATGTTATAAATGAGAAACCTAAAGCATGGATAGGTTAATCTATCCAAGTTAATACAGTAGTACACCCAAGATTCAAACCTTTACTGGGTATTAGAAACTTTAATCTGGGTATACTTTGTTCTCTGGAAATCATGATGTTAATCTGAAATCAAAATGTTAACCTGATGTTAATTTAAAACAGAATGCCTATATGGAATCACACTTATTTGAACGAATTGGTAAACTATTTTTTTCTAAGTCAAAACATATACATAAAGCAATACAAATAAAGATTGATCATCTCAATACACAAAGTTTAGAAGATTATATAAAGGTTGAATTATCTTATTTCTTGAAATCTAAGCATATTCCTAAGAAGTCATTAAAAACAAAAATTTAGAAGTGTAAAATTGTAGCAATTCTCTCTGCTCCTCTAACCTGTGTCATCATCAATTAATTGATTAGGAAAATATGAGCATAGGAGTTACAATCTTAGTATAAAAAAGAATTACAAAGATGCTTTATGAAAATTAAAGAAAAAATAAACTTGAGTCACTTGGCAAATAAAAATTAATTCTTTTGAAAATTAAAGAGGAAATAGCAAATTTTGCCATCTTTACAAAGTGAGTCTATATCCTATGTAATATTTCTTTTATCCTCTAGATCAAAACTCATTCCTTGTAATGTCCAACTCTTTGTATTGAAGCAGTTTCTACGATCACTGCTTACTAGCACACACCTTCAAGTCAAGAAGCTGGCTCACTTACTGTTATGTAGAGTCCACAAAAAAATCAAACTAAATATAGTGAGTCTAAAGGCAGAAGTGAGAAAAAAAAAAAAATTCCCACAGAAGTCTACTACAACACCAGGATTTTAGTAGAACGGCGAAGAGGCAAAAAGACCATTTCTAATAAGTTGGGCAACAATCCTTATAAAGGCTAAGAAAGTTAAATTTATTTACTCTAGATGTCTTACAATTCGTATAAAATGCTTTTTATCTTCAAGACTTCCACCATCATATCCATTAGACATTTTTTGCTTTGCTATCCCTGCACCTCCTCCAAACCTGCTTCTCCCCAGTGTCCCCATCTCAGTCCATGTCACAGCTATTCACCTTCAGTTATTCAGGCCAAGTGAGTCATCTAAAAATCATCCTTGATTCATTCAGCTCTCACTGCCCTCATCCTTAGTTCTCCCTTGCATCAGACCACCTCTCACCACCCCCAAATCCAACATTTTAAACCAAAGTGCTATCATCACTTACTAGCCTTTTGGCCTCTATTCTTGCTACTTTACAGTATATTCTCATCTAGCACCTGAAGTGATCTTTCAGAAAAAGAAATTAGATGTCATCTCCTATAAAAAGCCCTCCAATGGCTTCTCATCACACTTGTAAAGTAAAAAATATTTATTATAGCCTAAAAGGCTATTCAGTATTTGACCTTTGCCTACCACTCTAAACCCGCCTATTACCCTCTACTCCTCCCTTATGTAAGCTCCAGCCATATCAGCATTCCTGTCGCTCACAAAAATACAGAATGTGTTCCTTCCCTTATTATTTTCTTTGCATAGATCTTTGTATGGTTTACTCCATTATTCAGATCTCTGCTTGTATGTTAAGTAGACTTACTGTCGTGATCATTTCACAGTATATACAAATGTCAAATCATTATGCTACACACCTGCAAGTAATATTATTTATTCATTTTATGATTTTATCTGTCACAAAGTCCAAAAAGTAACCTTTGTTTATTGTTCCTGCTATATTCCCAGCATCAAAAACAGTTACATAGAGTGGATACTCATTAATTACCTGATGATGAAAGAAAAATGCTTACAATTATACAACTTTTTTAGAGTGTATATATAGAAAACATATTAATGATTTTGGCAACATAGGCACAATTTTTTCCAACTTTTCCTTAGTGAACATGAATTATTCTAATGGGAAAAATAAATGTACACACACTACTCTTACCATTAAGTTAAAAAATGCACATGAATTGTTAGTAGTGATTACATATTTGGATAGTGCAATACCAATGGATATTAGCTTTTCTGTTCTATTTTTGTAGTGTTTTATCCTCAAAACTTTCTTCAGTAAACATTCTTTTAAAATAATAAAAAAGAACACATATTATTCAGATCTATGAAAAGGTGAGTGGCATTTGAATAGCTTCTCATTATTCCTATAGCAAGAGCAAGAAAAGAGGCAAATAAGCCACTACATCAGGAGAGATTCAGGATGTGTATTGAGGGAGCTTCCTAATTTCTTGACCAAAGTTTCTGGGTCATTGAAAGATATTACCAAGGGTGACTTCAGAATCTTCTCCTCTGGAGATGTTCCTTTCCAAGAATAAACAAAATAGCTTTAGTACATTACTGCCCAAAGGCAAGGATATTAACCACTACATGATGTCTCAGGTTCACTGCCAACCCTCTCTGATTCTATCACTCACTTCATTTCACACTCTGAATATTCTTGATCCTAGAAGACAAAAGTTATAGTACATATAGTCCCATAACTTTATCAATTCTGAGTTCAAAATAATGTATAATAAAATTCTGAGTTCAAACTAAGTAGTGTATAATAAAAAATTTCCAAGGCAAGAGTGTAAATAAATTACAACTTCAAGGTCTTCAATCTGTTAATTAAAAACCGTAGAGCTAACAAAAAAAAAAAAAATCAGAATTTTAGCAAGTGGGTCAGTCCAAGGCTGAAAACTAAAATTTTCTGAATACAAATGTGAATCTACCCACAGAAACAATGAGGGACTGTCACTGAAAAATACCATCCATGCACAAGGAATTGTTAACGGTGAATTTTCAAATTTAGATAGCTTTTCCCTTTAAAAATGTATGTATATACCTTTTTTTTAATAAATCAAACTGTGAAGGAATTACAAGAGTTCACCAGAAAGTACTTCTATAAATAGGAACATTTAATAATGTAAAAAATAACTTCCTAACTTAGCTACTTCACATACCTGTGTAGGGTACCCTTTCTGTCTGAGAATTAAACCTTAGATTTTCCTTTAAGTTACACGCTGGCTATCATGGAGTCTCAACAGAGACTGTGTCTAGAGACTAAGGCCATGGGCCCCTGACACAAGTGAAATAGTGGTATGCCAGATTTGGACATTTTAGTAGAGTGAGTACTAAAGTAAATTCCTTAGGTGAAAACTAAAATGCTCCATGAAAGCAAGAATACCATTGCCTGTCATATTCACTACTGCAGTCTTAAAGAATGGAACAGTGCTTGGTACACAGTAGACACTCAATACATGTCCGTATGAATTTAACCCATCTGCTGACCAATTCTACATTACAGAAGTTCTGAGTCTATTTATATATTCTCTTTCAAGAGTATCCTTATTGTTCACTTAACATAGTGACTACCTGAACTAGCTGGATAACACCTCACTACCTATTCCTCTAACCTACTATTCTAGCTTCCTCTTTGCCTCTAGGGAAAATTGTATTTAACCAAGGAATTAATCATTACATGGTTAATGGGATGATTTTCAAAATCCTGTTCATTTTTCAGAGAAAATAATTTTACTGCATACATGAACCATTGGTAATCTCTATAGATAAGGCAGAAGTTAAACAATTTCAAATACCAGCACTTTCTATATGGGTAGAAAGAAATACCATTCATTTCAGATCCAATAGTATTAAATCCACTCAAATCAGATCATAGATGTTCATCGATGTAGTTTTAAAACCATATACGTCTACTAATTCCTAACATTAACTTGTTGAACAAAAACAAACATGGAGTGTTTGAAATGTACATTTTAGAACATTCGGATAAACTCTGCCTTAAGTCGCTGAATTACTGCCAGCAAAGAAACTTACCGCCTGTCACTTCACACATTGGTGTGATCGCAGAGTCATCTAAAGGCACACCTGTCAACTGTTCTGATTCTACTGACATGGTGCCAGGCAACCGCAACACTAGTGCAAAGAGTCTCTGATCCCAACGAAAAGGTTCCTTGGTCAATTCACTTCCAGGCAAAGGAGAATTAAGAGGTAAATGGAGCTGAAAATAAGGGGGGAAAAAATAAGATTCCACATGCTGTTTTTCCCAAAAGGCCACATTAATTACACATATATTAAAAACTATATATCATCAGTCTCCTATCACTCAAAAAACAAGCTCAAAAACAAACGCTTATAAAGATATGGCTAAAATAAGCACCTGAGAGGTTATTACTTCAATTTTCTTAAGCTTTTACTCTAAAGACCTCGATTGAAAAACATCTATTATTGTAATGCTTTTTAGGTTTCCATTCAACTAAGCACCAGGTGCTGGACTGCTTCCAAATAATCATTTCATTTAATCATTAAAACAAGCCTATAATAAATATCTTATTCTTATTTTCTACATTAAAAAAATGTCTCAGAGAGAATAAGTGATTTGGCCTCCTGGGTCCAAGTCAGTACTTTTTCTGTTACATCACAGCAGCCTCAAAAACATCTCCAGTTAATAATTTTAATTAGGCTCCATTTTTTGACAAAACATATATTCTCAAAGCATCTGCATAAAAGTAAATTTTGTCACTCTAATTATATATTAAATATATTAAAGATAATGATTCTTACCACATCTGAGTAAAGGTAAAGGGCTTTTTATTTTTCCATGTGTTTTTTAATAGATGTTATTCCCAAACCCATCAGACCTGCTAAATTAGAATCTTGGATTCTTAAGAATCTTAGAAGACATTGAAGTGATTCTAATGGGCACCTCTGCACCAAGCAAGTAACAGAGGACCAAGAGAATCCACACACGAATCTTAGCATAACTGGTGACAACCAGAAAGAATGTGTATGAAGAAGCAGGTATATAGCACTGAAAGGAAAGAAAAGGGGAAAGGGAAGGAAAAGTTGAACGGAACCTCATCAAGCCTTTTGTTCTAGCTGCCTAGACACAGGGAACACAGGATCAAGTTAAATACCACCACAAGAAGCAGTAAGTCAAATCCAGCAAATGGGACATCCTACAGGGCAGATGACCTGGCTTCTCCAATAAATCAATGGCATGAAAAAGCAAAGAGTGGGGAGTGGGGAGGGTTGGCGGAACATTACAGAATAAGAGACAAAGAAATCAAAAGCAAAGATTTTTTGAGAAAATTGAGAAAATATGGAATATACGTTACTGGAATTATTAATATTTTAAGTGTGATAATGACATGGTGCCCAAGAAAACAAAAATCTTCATCACTTGTATAATTCTTAAAAATAAGAATAAAGCCCAGGATTACCATATTCGGGGATTTATTTAGAATTTTCTCTAAAGCACAGAAAATATTTTAAAATCATCACTTCCAAATTAATTGCCAAAATTTATACTGCTATGGTCATACAGCAAACATAACTGTATTGCTTATGACCTTTCTATTTCTCACCTCAAAGATTTCTGCACTTGATAAATTAGGCATAAGTCACTCCACACTGCCTTAAGACTCAAGTTTCTTTATGAGTTACATTAAACCATTTAAAAAAAAAATCAGATTCTATTCTCGGAAGAGAATTCCTAGTGAAGCTCTGCTAAAACTGGCACCTCTCTGAAAGATTCATGCCAAGAGAATATGCTGCAAGATCAAAATCAGCCAAGGTTTTGTGACCATGGCCAGGGGTCATGAGCTTTTCCTCTGGCACTGATCCTGCTTAAGGCAGAAGTCAGAGGCAGTAAGGATGGAATGTTGAAGAAATCTGGGCCAGATGTTCTGTGAGGAAGGTTCTCTAACCTCAAAGGTGCCGTGACACTTGGAAAACAGTTCAGGAACTCCAAGCCCTTGCTAATATTACCACACCCTGCCAGAAGATAAAAAGGAAAACACTGTCTCCATCATCTCCTTTACTCCAGCCCCACCACCTCTGTACCTGGGAAACATAACTACCAAGTGTTTGGTCATTTTCTAAGATCACAAAAAAAATCAAAGCACAAGTAAGCACTGGAAGAAGAGGGTTTTGAACTGTTAAAATAGTTACTTTGGGATATAATCAATACATGGAACGGTCTCAAGAACCCACTGGATAACAGCACTGCACAGACCTCATATATAAGCAGTGGATAGGACAAAGACCGACCCCAAACTGTATACACACACACACACACACACACACACACACACACACACACAACTAATCAGATAATTTCTCTCTCTCTCTTCTCCACTTACAGACAGACAGACAGACAGACACACACACACACACAAATCAGATAATGATAATCATCTACAAGGGAGACAATATACAACAAAATAGCTGGCCTTTGTGGAATGCCAGATCTGAAAAGTATTTCAAGTAAAATAAAACAACCAAGAATGGTCACAAGCATATTTTATACATAGTCATATCATTTTTATAAATTTGTCAAATTTTTATTTATTTTTCTATTTATCATTTCCCCCTCCCCATATCACTACTACCCCCTCTCATCAACAGAAGAGGAAAAAAAATCCCCTATAGCTGAAATGTGCTAGTAATATTGGAAGGAGCAATGGTAGGCAAACAGGGACAGGAAAAAGATAAAGAGCCTGAAGGAAAAATATCCTTAAGAAGGTTCAACTACTCCAAATCTAAAGTCTACAACTGAAATTCTAGCAGCATGTTAAAATCACAAACGGAAGTTTTTCCGAATATGGACTTTGAGAATCAAGACAAACTGCACATAAATCAAGAAATAAATATAAAATTAACCATAGGAAAAATGTGCAAAAATACAAATAGGTAATTCCCAAAAGAGAAAAATGGAGGAAAAAATACCTAAGGAAATCCATATGGCCAGACAATACAAATTAAAGTATCAGAGATGTATCATTTTGCACCCAGCACATTAGCAAAATTTTAAGGGTTGACAAAAGTGGTGACGTGTGTGTGTGTGTGTGTGTGTGTGTATAGCAATGGAAACTTTCCATCATTCTTACATAAAATCATTTTAGAAAACAATTTGATAATATCTGATAAGCTGAAGATTAGCATACACTAGGACCCAGTAATGCCATCTCTAGTTATACATCTTAAAGAAACTGTCATATATGTTTACAAGAAACCATGTAAAAGAATACTGTCTACAGCATTATTTGAAACAGGAAACAACCTACAAGTCCAATAAGGGAACCAATAAATAAACTGTGGTCTCTTTATACATCAGAGTTGAAATGATAAACTCAACCTCTAAGATCCAACACGGATAGATTTCAAAACAGTATTTTTTGAATTTAACATACAATTCATGCACGCATGCATAAAAGAACATAAATCATGAATGTACAGCTTGATGAATTTTCGCAAGATGAATGTCCTTGGGTAATTAGCATTTTTATCAAGAAACAGAAACTTACTATTTATGCCCCTCCAGTCATTATCCCTCTCCAACTGATCAGTTTTTCCTCATTTTGAACTTTACATAAATGGAATTATAGAATATGTTCTCTTTGGCTTATGGCTTCTTCCATTCAATATTACAGGGTTGAGATTCATACTGTTGCATATTTAAGTGTAGATCATTCATTCCCATTGCCATATAGCATGTTGAGTGTAAAAAACAGAAAGAGAGGGAGAGAGAGAGATGGACAAAGGAATAGAGACAGAACATATACTGGAATTTATTTTTTTGTTGATAAGCATTTGGGTTGCTTCTAGTTTCTTTCTAGATGAATACTACAACTAGGAAATTACGGCATGTCTTTATGAAAAACCTAAATACGCCTTTCTGTTGGTATACACTGAGGAGCAAAAGTGCTCTTGTGTGAAGTGCCTGTTAAAGTCATCTGCCTACTTTTAAAAACTTGAGTTACCTTTTTTATTGATTTGAAAAATTAATAATATATTCTGGATGAGTCCCTTGTTAGATATATGTACTGCAAATGTCTTTTCCCACTGTCACCTCTTTTACTATTTTAGTGGTATCTTTTGATAAAGTGAATTTGTTATCTTAATACATTTTTTCTTCCATGGTTAGTACTTTTTGTGCCCTCAAAGATCATGAAAATTTCTTCTAAAAGTTTTATTATTTTACCACTTATATTTAAACCTGAAATTGAGTCTATTCTATGAGCTAGAAGTGGAGGTAGATTTTTTTCTCAAATGGATACCCAACTGACATACTATTGAAAAAAAACATTCTTTCTCCACTCTTCTAGAATATATCACCTTTTTTCTTATATTGGGGGACACTACAAGTGTGAGTCTATTTGTGTGAATCAAAACAATTATCAGATGAAAAGAAAGCCAAGATACAAAATGACATAGAAAAAAGCATCTGTATACACTGTTAAACAATTACTTAATCTAGTTTTATGTATGTATAACATGTACATGCAGTAAAAGTGAGAAAAATGAACTAAAAAGCTATAGACCAAATTCATGATGGGGGTGGGATGGGTAAGAGGGAAGAAAGTTAACATTGAGTAGAGGAACACAGGAAACTACAGCTTAATGATCTGCAGGGTTCTGTTTCATTTACTAAATTTTAAAAATCTACAACAAAAAAGAACAAAACTCGGCAAATATGTAGAAATTTTGTATCATTTATTCTTATCCAGAATATCTGAATATGTTAATATGAAGATAACTGTCAAAAGCAAATAAAGTGTTCATTCAAGTGGTTAACTATTATGTTTTATACAAAATCAAAGACAAGAAAACTTCATACATGCCTTAATTAAAGTAGATTAGATTATAATCACAAACCCCAAAGGTCCCACATTTTTAAGGACTCCAAACGAGAGTTCTCCTTGATCAGCTATTAAAATATACTGCAAGGGGGCAGAATACTCCCTGAAAATTATGCATGCTCCTTTCAGTCATCATTTTTTATTCACCTACCAAATATTAGGCATGTTTAGGTCCTGGGTATTTAAAGATGCATAATAAAATGCGGTCCCACCACTCAAAGGGCTCAGAGGAAAGGGATCATGTTCCTAAAGGAATTTTTTTAGAGGTGTGTTGGAGGATAAGCTAACCAGAAAACAACAATACTGGCTATGAAGATATTTACTGGCTTATTTCTGAACACTTGGCAGGAAAATAGTTTTTTAAACTTAACTGCAAGAAACTTTAGTACAAGAGTATTCAAAAAGTATCTAAACTGATGATGCTAAAAAAAAAGTTAGTCATTAATAACAACACTTACATAGTAGTTACTACTACACGGCAGACATTGTTCTAAACCCTATATATAGTTCATATATATAACATATATATTAATTCATTATATTATATATTATGTAATTAATTCATTTAACCCACAAAAAGAAACAAATGAGACAAGCATCATACAATCCCATTTACAAATGATAACAGAGGCACAAAGAATTCCAATAACTTTCTGAGAAGTACAAAGTAAATAGTAAGGAGACAGAATTCAAACCCAGCTCGTCTGGCCGTTGATTCTGTGCTCTTAACCACTTCATTATACTGCCTAACCACTATTGAAACCATCATCTACATTTTTAAAAGTCTAGTATTGAGATAACCATATAAAAAAACTAATTTATTAAATGGAAGAAAAACTTCAATAATGAAAATAACGACTTTTATAAAAAATTTTAAAATCATCCCTTTAAAAACCTAGTGATTTTAAGCCAGTAATTAGTATATTTTATAAATAATTTAGATTGTTTTATAAAACATCCTATGCTTTCCCCCAGTTACTTCTTTATCCAATGTAAAGAGGTAGTGATACATCTTCTCCCTCCTGCTGTTCTCTCCTAATTCCCAAGTACATAAAAATAAGCAAGAATAATAGGTAGGATATTGAGCACTTGCTATGTGCCAAGCACAATTCTATGAGCTTTTCATATATTTAATAACAAACCAACAGGATAGGTACTATTATTATCCCCCATTTTAGAGATAAGTTGTTAATATAAGATCCATGTCAGAAGATATAGGTTTGGAGGATATATACTCAAATAATCCCTGCTATATAATCAAGTTTAGACCATGTAAGGACTGCAAATTTTAAGAACTGGCTAAATCATATGCAATTCAATAATACAATAATTTTCCCATAATCATGACATTATTGGTCTTTATTAGGGTCTTCATAAGATGATACTTGGCAAAACTTCAGTCTAATGGACTTATTAATAAGCAAAGAAAATTACTGTTTATACTAACAGTTTTCTTTTTACTTGTATACAATTGAAGTTTTCTATATTATTTAATTTTATTGTATTTTTTTTAAGATTTTATTTATTTTAGAGAGAAGAGTGTGAACGGGGAGGAGCAGAGCGACAGGGTGAGGGAGATAATCTCCAGCCGACTCCAACTGAGCGCAGCGTCTAACTCGGGGCTTGATCCCAGCACCCCAAGATTCACGACCTAAGCCGAAACCAAGAGCCGGCGCTCAACCAACGGAGCCACCAGGCGCCCCTCCAAATTATTTTAAATGATTCATTTCGTTGATATCACCGTTCCAGACATTCTTTGTAATTATCTTGGTAGTTGACAGAAAAGGAAATGTAACTCCAATTTAAATTCAGGAAAACTGTCCTATTTTTCCTTCTCTTTTGGAGATCTATCTTACTGCCTTTTCACCTTTGAGTCTTTCCTGAACTTCTTATTAAAAAAGAATAAAATTTATTTCTCCATAGGTATAAAAAGTAAATGGCAAATTAGGTATGTGATAGTCTATCATTAGGCTTGCTCAAACTTTATATTATAAAAGTGCAATTTCTCCTTCATTCAACTGCTTTGTTTTTGATTATGGTTCAAATCCTAATTAGTTGCAACTGTGCTAGAATGGACTAAGACTCAACTTAAATTTTAATTATTCTGTTATTCACTGAGCACCTACTAAAGCCATGGCATTCTGTCAAGATTTAATAAGGACTATACCAAGCCAAATATTTGAGATGTTCTAGCTAGCTCACTTTAAGAGAAACTATTATAAAACCTTAGATGACCAAAATTCTTACACATTACTACTTATTTTTTAGACCTGCAGAATGCAAAAAATAAAAGTCAGCAAATAGTAAAAAAAAAAAAAAAAAAAAAAAAAGACAAAAATTTATTTTTAAAACATCTTTAATTCAGGAACTAAGCAGATTTCTCCTGTACACCACCTAACTGGCTCCTTTCTAAATGATGGCCACACCAGAGCCGACCATGACAGTCAAGACTGACTGATCTGTACCAACACTTACGAGGTTTACCTTGCACTTGGATGTTCTGCCAACTGGTTCTATTACAGAAGTAATTCAAATAGTAAGTCCTTTAATAATCATACTTCCCACCTTTTGTTTTCATGACCTATTTACACCTGGCACCTATTTACCTATCCCACCAGTATGAGAGAGGGCAGGAAGAAGGACCTTATTCTTTTCTGTGCCCCACCTCCCACCATAGTATTTGTCAAATGAAATAAATGAGGTCCTTCCCCCATTCCCACAGCCGAAGAAAAGTACAAGAGTAAGAGCGGCAGAGTAAGAGCTGCAGTCAGAGCACAAGCACCTCTCAGTCCTGCCAATAAGACCTGCACTCCCCGCAAACACACATACAGATGTGGATGCAAACACACAAACACAGATTCTATGGTAATGTTTGTGGGTGGGTCACAAAACCAGGTAGTCTTATCTTCAAGAGCTGGGAGGATTACTCTCTTACCATGTATGTACTTAATCTCTATGACCCTTGTATGCACCTACACAGAGGACACAAAGACATGAGCTGCAAACCTGACACCCAGAGGAGGGGGTGGCGAGACAACTATTCCATATGTTGAAGCCATAGCAAGTACTCGGCCTAGTTCAGTGTACAATATCATAATGAGAATTTACATATGGACATACTTCCACTGAGGCCTACACAGAATATAACCCCCAAATTCTTGCCTTATTTATACAAAGAACAACCATATATTATTTCTTGCAAAATTTTTTATCTCATACACCTAACCATCACTTTTCTTTACAGTTAATACACTGGCCTAGTACCAATGGACTTGGCACAGTATCAAAGAAGTACTTAGGTCATTATTAGTCTCTAATTTTTAATTGTTATCAGGTGAGGCCTTTTTAAAAAAATAAGATGGAAATCACAAATCAAGCTACAACTCAGAAACCACTTAATGAAAGGCAACACATAAGACACTGTAATGTCCTATCTTCAAGAAAATGTAAATAAATCACCTGTAATATCTTACGATATGTACAAAGTAACAGTATGTATGACTAGAGAAGGAATAAGTGATTATCTGGGGGATGAACCAGGGAAGGCTCACCGAAAAGCAGCATCTGAGTAAGCTAGGAAAATGAAAAGTTTACTAAGAATCTAGAACCTTTTGCAGATTGGGGGGTGGCATGTGCAGAGTGAAGATCATAATCAAAAACATAGGAGGCAAGAAATAAAAAAACAAATACTAAGATGAAAAACTAAATTAAAATTCAAAGCTGTTGGAGAGTAAAGTACAAAGGAGGAGACAAAACTGTAGATTTTAAGAAAGGCTTAAGAATGGGTAAAAGTTTTAGGGGCGCCTGGGTGGCTCAGTTGTTTATAAGCATCAGACTCTTCGTTTTGGCTCAGGGTCATGAGAGAGACTGAGAGAGACATGATCTCAGGGTCATGAGAGAAATTGAGCTCCATTTTGGACTCTGCTCAGTGGGGAGTCTGCCTCCCCTCTCCTTTTCCCTCTGCCCCCTCCCTGCTTGTACACTCTGTTCTCTCTCTCAAAATAAATAAATCTTAAAAAAAAAAAAATAGGTAAGGTTTTAATAAGGGGGAGATAGAGGAACAACATTCAGGAAAAAGGGAGTATGTGAGGGAAAAAACCAGAAGTGTTCAGGAAATTAGTAGCCTATTTTGGGTCAAGTTTAGAGAAAATATAAAAGAATGACAAGGAATTTTTTCTTCATCTACTAGTCATTCCCTAGTCTTTTCAGTCCATTAAACAATTCCCACATGAAGTCACCCATGATCTTTTTTGGTCACTGTGGTAAATGACAAGTAAGGGAAGTGTTCCAGGCCTAAGTCTTAACAGGCCTCACAGCTTCACCACCGCCCCCTTGGGAGCCAGCCGCCTCATGAAGAAGCTTGAACCTTGACCACTGACTGATGAGACATCATATGGAGATAGAAGTCACAGGGACAAGCACCAAAGTGCCCAGGCAACAGTGAGCACCCAAAGCCCCAGACTTATAAAAAAAGGCCATCTTCAATGTTCCAGCCCCAGTTAAGCACTCAGCTGAATGTAGTCAACCCACAGAATCTTGAGATATAATAAAATGGTTTTAAGCCTCTAAGATTTATGATGATGTGTTACACAGAAACAGATAATGGTGCCATTAAATCTAGTGGAGATTTTTCAGTTAGCTTCCCAGCAGCATTCAAAACTATTTACCACTCTTTAGACAAGACACTCCTCCTTTGGCTTTCACACTGGAATATTCTCATGGTTTTCCTTCTCTTCTCTGGCTGTTCAGTCTTCTACCCTCACTCACAACCAGACTCAACCTTCAATACCATTAACTGCTACAGATCCTCAAGGCTTAGTTTTAAGCCTTGGCCAATCTATATTTTAAACCCTCAACCCCTGCCCACAGTTTCATTTACTATCTATACTCAGATAATATTAAACATTTTATATGTCCAGCCTAGATCTTTCTTCTGAGCACCAATATTCTTCTGCCTACTTGACATTTCCCTTGAATGGCTCAAAGGTACCTTAAACTCAACATTCAAAACTGAAGTCATGATTTTCCTCCACCTAAATTGATACTCTTTCAACATTTCCTAGCTCAGGGAATGGTACCATCATCTCTCCAGTACTGCAAGAAGCCATTCTCCCTCTTCCTTATTATACCCCCAAATGTCATATAATGTATGTAACAAATTTGGTTGATTTAACCTTACAAATATCTCTTAAAATGACTACTTCTATCTCTTCTACCATCACCAAGCTCCTTGGCCAAGCTATTGGCAGAACTAATGCAACAATGCCTAACTGGTCTTCCAACATCCATTTGTCTTCCCCTCCTCCACCCAAAAACCTCCAAATAAAACCCTTGGATGACCTCCTATTGCTTTTATATTAATAACAACATTACTTGGCATTGCTTCAAGACCTTTATGTGGTCAAGCCAACCTTCTTTTCCATTTTATACAATGATCCCTTTTCTTTTATGCACTAAGTCACATTAGCTTTTTTCTAGTCTTGTTCTCAAAACATACTCCCTTTGGGGGGCACCTGGGTGGCTCAGTCTGTGAAAATGTCTGCTTTTGCCAAGGTCATGATCTCGGGGTCCTGGGATCGAGCCCCAGCGGGGAGGCCTGCTTCTCTTCTCCCTCTGCCCCTCCCCCTGCTTTTGTACTTTCTCTCTGTCAAATAAATAAATAAATCTTAAAAAGAAAAAAAATACTTCCTTTGGGAAAAGAGTCTTTGCACAGTCCCTCTGCCTGATATGATCATCTTTCCCACTCTTTTTGTGTCGTAAATCTTACTCATTTCTTCAGATCTTAGCCTTTCCCTGACCTCCTTGACTAGATCTAGTGTGCCCTTATTATAAGCTCTTATAGCAGATATTCCTCTCCTTCTGCAGGATATATGATAATTGCAATTTATTTTTATCTATGTGATATTTTTATTGACGTTTGTTTCTCAACTAGACTAATGGCGGCAGAGCTCCTGTTTGTTTTTACTAACCATTTGATCCTTAGAGCCTAGCACAGTGTCTGGTTCACAGAAGAAAACTCAATAAATATGGCTAAATGAATAAATGATGTATGGATAAATAAGGTGAATGGCTAAGTTGTAAAGGGTGCTAAGGAATCTAGTGAATGATGGAAAGCAATGAACATTTAACAGTAGAATAAACACGCTCAAGTGGTGTGCTTTAGAATCATTACTGCCATGGTATGACAGGCTGAAAAAAAACCAAGACGACTTAAGGAACTAACAGTTTAAGAAAAGCACCAGGGTGACTGATGGCAAAAGGAATAGAAATGAGAGGGAAGAAACAGGTTAATGAAAGCAAAAAAGCAAGGGACTGATAACGAAAACAATTATAGACAATAATATAGAATATGCTATGTCCTAGGCCCTGACACTTTCTCTACCTCTACTATTAACGTGATGATATAACATGCTTAAAATGGTAACAGAGTACTAATATATGAAGCATAATTTTTTGTAAAAACTAAGTTTCAAATACACACAACCAGAAGAGTATTTTCTCAAAAGATGTACAATAACGTATAACTACTCACAATTGTTAATATCCCAAATTATAAACTGTTAATATCTCAAAGTATAAAGGAATCCAACATTAAAAACTGTAATAAATTGTAAAAGTATTAGATCAGATGTTTAATTTAAAGCATGTTGCTAAAGAAACTTTAAAAATAAAAAATAGTGGGACGCCTGGGTGGCTCAATCAGTTAAGCATCTGCCTTGTTCAGGTCATGATCTCAGGGTCCTGGGATCAAGTCCCGCATGGGGCTCCATGCTCAGCAGGGAGCTTGCTTCTCCCTCTGCCTGCAGCTTCCCCTGCTTGTGCTCTCTCTCTCTGACAAATAAATAAAAAAATAAAAAAAAATAAAATAGTAAGAGCTTTCTGAATCATTCTGAGAGCTATTATTTCTCTAGGTAACTGAGAACACTTAACACTTCAAGTATGAAAACTTATCAAAAAACTTCCCACAGCATGTTATATATGTCCCTATCTTCTGGCAACAGACTGTACCCCTAAAAATAACAATAAGCTTTTCTTGATAATTCCAAGAAGCAGAGAAAGACAAAGCTTAAAGACTTCTTGTTCATACCAAATATTGCCTCAAATCAATAGCAAGTTAACAAGCTGACAATTCATCATTTGCTGAACTCTGAACTAGGGTTTCAATAAACATCCTGCTTGAATCATCTCATTTAATCTTCCAATACACCCTATTACTTATAACTTATGACTCTAAAGCATATTATCAATTTAAAATAATTTTGGTTCCCCAAAATTTAACATTAAATGTATATAAAAATTTTTCAACAACAGCACACAATTATCCAAGTAGCTTCATATCCCTTTTTTCTTCCATATCCCAGAGTTTGAGTTTGAGTATCACAGAGTTTTAAGTCTTCTCCACACTAGGGTCTAGAGGGTCTTCTGACTTCCCTTTTATAAGAACAACATCAGAGTCATATTTTATAGCTTGTGCTTATGAACTTGACCGCACCAGCACCTTCAGTTTGGAAAGTATATTTTCAAGGTATATTAAGGACTAACAGTGTTTCACTTTGCATTTCCATTTGATTAACCTCAGAATATTTTTGTACTTCTTTTTATTTCAGTTATAAATTACTAGATGATATAATGCTTTGCTTTGAAAGGTTGACTTTGGCCAGATGTTTTGATTCCTCAGTAAACAATTCTTCATAATCAGGGAAAGTTTGACTTCTCAGAAACTTGGCAATTTCAACTGCCTTTATTCGCACTGCCTATTATACAGTAGGTAATCTATTGTATATAACATATTTTTAAAATTTCATTGTTAATTCACTATACAGCAATAAATTCTTTAAAAATTTTCAAGCAAGAATTAGGAATCCAAATTTTTGCTAAATTTCTATGAAACCTCTAGTTAAAATATGTAGCAATCAGATGTAATATATGAACCATGTTTGGATTCTGGTTCAAATAAATGTCGACATTTGTGAGACAATTAGAGAAACTGGAATACAATTAGGTATCAGACTATTATTTATTGGACCCCTTAAAATTTCTGTGAAGCTACAGAGATAAATTAAAAATAAAATAATTTAATTATTTAAAAATTATTTTTATTTTTTTTAAGATTTTATTTATCTATTTGACAGAGAGAGACACAGCGAGAGAAGAGAGCACAAGAAGGGGGAGTGGGAGAGGGGAGACGCAGGCTTCCCGCTGAGCAGGGAGGCCGATGTGGGGCTCGGTCCCCGGACCCCGGGATCATGACCTGAGCGGAAGGCAGACGCTTAACGACTGAGCCACCCAGGCGCCCCCAAAATTAAACTATTTTTTAAAATTAAATTTAGCAGCACCTGGCTGACCCAGTGTCAGGGCTGTGAGTTCAAGCCCCACATTGGGCATAGAGTTTCCTTTAAAAAAATTAAATTTAAATTTAACAAAATGTTGAGATACATTAAAGTTTCATTAGGCTATAAGAACATTGATGATGTAAACAGATACATATGGCTGTCCTTAGATGTCACAGAGGCATACAGAAATACTTATGAGTGAAATGATACAGTGTTTGTAATTTGCTTTAGAATATTCCCGGGGCACCTGGGTGGCTCAGTCAGTTAAGTGTCCAACTCTTGGTTTCGGCTCAGGTCATGAACTCAGGGTTGTGAGATCAAGCCCCCATGTGCAACTCTGCACTCCATGAGGAGTCTACTTGAGATATCTTTTCCCATCCCCTCCCGCCATCTGTTCCTTCCCCTGCTCACAAATGTGAGGTCTCTCTCTCTCTCTGTAGGATAATATATTCTCCCTAAAAATGGCAGCAGGGGCAGAACAGATAAAAACAAGACACAACAAAATCTGTGTAACAACTGAAGCTGGATAAGGGTTCTTGAGGTTTATTATTTTATCTCCCCTATTTTTGTATATATTTGAAAATTCCACAAGAAGAGTTTTTTAAAAATTGGACATATGTGAGTAAACACAAAAATGCAAGTAATTAAAAGCCTTTGTGAAAAGAAATGAGAATGGGAATTCTTGCCTTTATTACTAGCCCTTCTGTAAATGTAATTATTAGCCAATAGTTTCACATTAAACTGAAACATATTAATTCTTTAAAATAGAATATAAAAATTTCACCTGACATGAGGTGCTAGCAAAGTAAACAGTTCGGCCAGAGTGATAGCTAAATGGCCCACACCTATGCCTAAAATCTGCACTGACAGACATTACCAGACACAAGTCCATCACAGGTTACCTCCCTGCTGAGAACTAACACATTTCTCCTGACTTCAGAAAAGCTGAAGAGGGTAGAGAATGGGTAGATAATGTTTCTTAGAATCAAATAAACAGAATAATCATTTGGGAGTAGGAGGAGGGTAAAGAAACCCTGGATATAAAGAGATTGATACATTTTTCCAAATTATTGAGGGCTTTGGGAAAAACCAAGATTTAAATCCATGTTCTCCCATTTTGCCTACATCCTGTTACTTATCTGGATTCCCATTTAATGTTTACACTGTGCCATATTCAGTCACCTTACTGACATCTGTTTTTCTGCTTGACTTTATAACAAATAGTTCAGATTACTGCTTCCTGGGTTCCTATTGCTTGCTTACTTACACCACAACTTTTGTGTATCAGCTTCCCTCATTTACAGACTATATACAAGGATACACACACAAATATATATACATACACATAAACAATGTAACATACATTGTATATATGTGTATGTATATATACATGTGTATACATATGTATATATGTACATATAACAATGTAACAATGTAAAATAAATTTTACATCAAAAAATTAATCAATGTATTTCACTATATTAACAAGATTAAAAAGAAAAATCATACGATGATCTGAACATATGCATTAAAAATATCTGACATTTCAATACCCCATTCATGATTTAAAAAAAAAAAACAACACCTCAACAAACTGGGAACAAAGAAAATTTCCACAATCCGATGAAAAGAGTACACAAAAAACCTACAGTTAACATCACACTTACGTGGTAAAAGTTTTCACTTCCCACCCCATCCCCCAAGATTAGGAACAAGGCAAAGATGTCCATTCTCACCACTTTTACCAGCACATTAAGGTAAGAAAGGAAATAAAAAGCAGACAGATACTGAAAACGTATAAGTAAAACATTCTATATTTACAAATATGATTCTGTATGCAAAAAATTCCCAAAAATCTAGAAAAAGCTATTACAGGTAAGTGAATTTAGGAAAATCAGAGATTACGAGGTCAAAATACAGAAATCAACTCTATTTCTATGTGCAAGCAAAAATCAGAAATTGAAAATAAAAAAGACTAATTTACAATAGCATCAAAATATATGTGCAAAACATACAGCAAAATCTACAAACATCACTGAGAAAAGTTAAGACTTAAAAAATCTGAGATTACTGTCTCCATGGATTAGAATAACTAATAATGTAAGGTGTTGACTTTTCCCAAATTAATTTATAGATTCAGTGTAATTCCAATCAAAATTGCAGTAGGTGGGGCACCTGGCTAGCTCAGTCAGTAGAGCATGTGACTCTTGATCATGGGGTCATAAATTCAAGCCCCTTGCTGGGCTTAGAGCTTGCTTGAACAAAATTGCAGCAGGCTCTCTTGTAAAAAATTATCAAGCTAATTCTAAATTGCTATGGCTAAACGAACTCAAAAGACCTAGGATGGACAACACAATTTTGGAAAAGAACAAGTTGGAGACTTAAACTAACTGAGACTTCAAGACTTATAAAACTTACAGACAGTGCTGTACTGGCAAAAGACAGACATAGAAATCAACAAAACAGGATAGAAAACCCAGAAGTGGCCAACTGACTTTCAACAAAGATGCCACAGCAATGCAATGGGGAAAGGATTATCTTTTTAACAAACAGTATTGATACAATTCATGATGTTATCAAAAAATGAATCTCAATACTTTCCTCCCATGAGACATAAAAATTCTAATGAATCATGACCCTAAAAGGAAGAGCTCACCCTATAAAATTCCTTCTAGAAAATATAGGAGAAAAATCTTAATAACATTGGGTTAGGCAAAAATTTCTGGAACAAGGTACAGAAAGCACAAACTATAAAAGAAAAAAATTAATTTAAAACATTTGCTCTTCAAAAGATATTGTAAAGAAGGAAAAGGCAAACCACAGATTGAGAGAAAATATTTGAAAAACATATATCCAATAAAGGACTTGTATCCAGAATATGTAAAAGATTCTTAAAACTCAGAAATAACAAGACAATCCAATAAAAAATGGGCAACAGATGATAACATTCACTTCACCAAAGAAGACATACAGATGGCATATAAATACATGAAAAATGTTCAACACCATTAGTCATTAGGGAATGCAAACTAAAACCAAAAGGAGGTAACACCACACACCCACTATGTTGTCTAAAATTTAAAAGACTGAAAAGATTCAAGTGTTGGAAGGATGTAGAGCAACTAGAACTCTCATATATTCCTGGTGGGAATGCAAAACTAGTACAGCCACCCTAGTAAACAGTTTGGCAGTTTCTTATAAAGTCAGATATACACTTATCATATCACCCACCAACTGCACTCCTATGTATATGCCCAAGAGAAATGAAAACTTATGTCCACAAAAGGTCCTGTCTGCCAATGTACATAGTGACTTTATTCATAATGGTAAAGAAAAAAAAAAGGAAAAAACCTAAATGTTCTATCTGGTGACAGGATAAGCAAACTGTAGTATAGCCGTACACTGGAATATTACCCAACAATTAAAAGAACAAACCACTGATATATGCAACAGAGTGGATGAATCTCAAAAGCGTTAAGCTAAGTGAAAAAAGCCAGACACAACAGACTATACACTATGATTCCAACATTCTAGAAAAGCAAAACTAGATAGATATAGACAGAGAGATAGACACAGTGACAGAAAGCAGACCAGCTGTTCCCAGATGATGACAGAAATTAACCACAAGGGGCAAAGCACAAGAAAATTTTTTTGGAGTGATAAATGTAGTCTGTATCATGATTGTGCTTTTGACATGATGTTTATTTACTTTTGTCAAAACTCATCAAGTTTTATACTTGAAAGTACTATATTTTATTGTATATACATTATGGTTAAACAAAAAGGACAATAAAAACAACAAAGGAAATATAAGCCAATACAAATTGAATACCATATATTCAGTGGCGAAAAAAAAAAGGGAAAGAAAGAAAAGGTTCTAGAATACATATGCAATTTAGTTTGCAGTCTGGTGCCTTATACTATACCATTCTGCCTCCTTTCTAAGAGTGCCTCTCTAAATATCCAGGTGAGAATACTCATTCTCCGTCTTTTCCATAGAACAGAAAAGATGTGTGCACATGTGCATTCACGTGCATGTAGACACACACACAACTCCTACAGGAGTACTAGACTTATCTCTCAGGTCAATAATCTAACTATGTATCATCCTGTTCTCTGCCACTTAAGACAACATAACAAAATGAAAGCATCAGAGTGTCTTCACTGCAAGGAATACTTGAGGTACTTTAAACTCTTATTAACAATAAGATACTGGGTACACATTTCATAAGATGGCTGAGAAATGGATCCAAGCAAACTATAGTACAAGCAAATTCATTCTTTAATTCACTCTTCCAATAAAAATTTATGAAGAATTAATGCTGTCAGTGAATGAATAAGTGGCAAAAATCTGCAGAGAATTGTTATTGATTTTAAAGAAATTAGGTCAATTAGTAGTTCCTAAACTATAGTAGAGCTAGGGATAACATAACACTTATGAAGTAACTGCAGAAAAATAATATATGTATATAATCAAATGCTAAATTTTGTGGTATTTATAAATGCTATAAAAATTCACTCATGGTATGGGTATCAACTGAGTGACTATTCTCTGCCAGGCGCTCGGGTTACAGTAGGAAGAACATAGGATAGTCCTTGCCCTGGTGGCGCAAGAAGGCTGGTCGACATTAACCAGATAGGCACACAGATTACTACGTAATAGACATTATGCTAAATGCTATGAAGGAAAAAGGGCTTTCTTTCTATTCTTTCTTTTTTTAAAGGTCGAAACAAAATCCTATGCTCCAGTCTTAACTAATGGAGATCACACTCCCCAGCTAGTCTCTTGTCCTGATACTTCTGCAAAAACTTCTATATCCCATTAAAATCCCCCCTTTCCAGAAAGCACCAGTGTTGCCTTCATGAGCAGTCTTCTCCGATCCCTATAAGAATTAGTAGTTTCTCCTTTCTGTAATGTGACAGAGAATAATAAAAACAGCAAAATTTCTTAAGCACTTACTATCTCATGTAATCATTAAAACAACCATGAGATATAGTTACTATTATCCCCATTTTAAAGTTGAGGCTTCAAACAAGAGAGAATTAGGTTACACCTGTAATTAGCTACAAAGCCAGAAATCCAACTTAGGTCTTTATAACATAAACACATTCTTTAACCAGTACATTTTAAATACCTACTTTAAATTTTAATTGGAAATACTAGTGTGAATTCATGACCTATTTTCTCTTTTGGGAGGAAAAAATGTATTTCCTAACTCTGTCCACTTTTAAAAGGCCTCAAAATAATGACGAATTCAATAGCCCACCTCTAAAACCCAGGTTATGATCTCCATATACATATACCATTTCCTAATACACAGAACATGGTATGATTCCAGGTCTGGGGCAGAAACGCACAAAATAAACTTAGAACAAGTAGCATATTAGAAAGTTTCCAAAGCTTTTAAAATAAAATTAATTTCTTCACATTTTATTTCAGAAACTGCTCACTACTTCTTAAAATCTAATCTCTCTTCTTACCAATCAAAACCCCCAAATTTTAGCTAGACACATGGCCACCCAAGAAGAGGTTACATTTCCCCCTCTGCTTCACAGTAAGTGTGGACAAGTTCTGGTTGATGGACTCCGACTGGAGCTGCCATATACAAATTTTAGGTCATGCTCATAATAGGTGGCTGCCACCTGCCTTCTACATTCTTTACTCCTTCCCACAGGCTGAAATTCAGTTGTAGTGTTGAACTAGGTAGAGTATGTTGTAAAACCAGTATCAACCATTCGGATAAAAGTAAAGCCAAAGCGACAAAGTAGAAGGAACCTGGGGCCCAGGCAACAGTTTGGAGCAGGACCAAGCTACCTCCCAGACCACTAACCAATTCTGTCTCTGATGTGAGAGAAAAGGCTTTCCATCTTTTTAAGCCACTATTACTTTTGTCCAATTGCAACAGCCAAACCAATACCCTAAAAAATAAACTTGCCAGAAGATTTTCAGAATCCTTGAAGGTTCAACTAGATGCTCGTCAATTTGTTTTGCTCTGTGGCAGAAAATATGCATTCAAAGAGGCACTATATATGCATTAAAGAAAGGCAGGGAAGCACACATTCTAAATCACACTAATTCTAAATGCCTTTGTAATTTAAGAAATAGAAAGTTGGCACCTCCAGGATCAAGTCCCCACTCTAGTGCCAATTACTCAGATTTGCTTAGATAATGTAGATGGGCAAAAGCTTCAAATAAAATGTTAACATTTCTGGTGAAACTGAGTATTTCTTATATCTCCTTTCTGAAATGTAACACAGCCTTAACTCTTCCTCAGAACAAACAACAACAAACCTACATAACTAGGATCAGGCCCTTAGATTCATTTTGGTTTCCTCCTTCCTCATAAATTAAGAATAGTTCTAAGACTCAAGATTTAGTCCTTCAACTTCCTTTCTCTCCCTAAGGTTTTACCCTTCAAGAATCATAATACTCAATTATTTTTCTGATTATTTCCAAGAACAGTTTAGAATCCCAAAATACCGAAACTGAAATTATCTGGTTGAGAAAAGGTATATGAAAGAAAGCTACCTATCCTAGCATTTGCTGCTTGGGATTAAAGAACCAATGCACTCTGTTACAGCATCTTTATATTTCTTCCTAATATGAGAGGTTTGGTTTTTTTTTTTTTTTTTTTTGAAGATTTTATTTATTTGACAGAGAGAGACATAGCGAGAGAGGGAACACAAGCAGGGGGAGTGGGAGAGGGAGAAGCAGGCTCCTGGCTGTGCAGGGAGCCCGATGTGGGGCTTGATCTCAGGACCCTGGGATCATGACCTGAGCCGAAGGCAGACACTTAATGACTGAGCCACCCAGGCACCCCTATGAGAGTTTTGTTAAAAAGGAAAGGTTTACTAAATGCCACTAAATTGGTCATTTCAAAATGATTAATTTATGTTATGTGAATTTCACCTCAATAAAACAATATACAAACCTTAGCAAAAGCCAAGCCCTTTACCAATCCAGTTAAAAGAAAACTCCAAGAAAAAACAACAAAGATGGAAGTAGGACAGAAAAGATAAATAATTAAGAATGATGATGATGATGGTGATTATAATGGATACAATTCAGAAGTCAGAACAGAGACACAGATTGGGGGGGAAATTGTTAAAGAAATAACTTAAAGGGTAGGAGTTTCCAAATTGAAGGGCCTGCCAGGAGGCCACCACAACATCTAGTGGAAGTGAGAGAAGTTAACAGGTAGGAGAATGAATATAAACTGGGTAAGAGTGATAAGAATTAAGCCCTAGAAATAGAAAGAAGAAAATGCAACTAAATGCCTAAAAGCTTTACAGAAGGTAGCATTTGACCAGTGTCTTAACAAATACTGAGTAGGTTCTAGGAAGAGAAAGGTGGGAAGAGGTAGTAGGAAGCATCCCAGAATTATGGAACAGGCACCAGTAAGTAAGAGTGTGACGGAGTCAATGAACAACGGGGACACTTTGTCGTTGGTGGAGCACTCAGTTGCAGTGTAAACCAAATAAACCATGGGAAAAGTTGGGATGATATCATAAAGGGCCTTTTATATGCCCAGAAAGGGGAGTATAGATATCCCAAGGTAGGAAATAAAAGCAAAAGGGAGAATGCCTAAGTAGCAACAAAACTCAGTAAAATAGAGGCAGGTGGGAGTGGGCAAAATGGGTGAAGGGGGTCAACAGGTACAAACTTCCAGTTATAAAATAAAGAAGTCATGGGGATGTCATGGACAGCATGGTGACTGCTGTTAATACTGAATTGCATATTTGAAAGTTGCTAACAGAGTAGATCTTAAAAGTTCTCATCACAGGAAGAAAAATTTTCTGTGTAGTAATCAATGTTAACTAGACTTTATTGCAGGGATTTCATAATATATACAAAATATCAAATCATTATGTTGTACATCCAAAACTAATGTTATATGTCAATTATATCTCAATAAAATATATACACGTCCCCCAGCAGCAGTGCTCTAACAGTGTAACACCATTTGCATGCCTAACAATTACTCAGGACCCTAAAGAGCTTTTGTTTATGTCGGTTATATCTATCTACTGATGCTTACCATATCAAAAATTAAAAGAAAGTTAAAAGATAATGGCTAACAAAACAAATTTTGGAAATCTGTATATACTGATGGAAGGAGTTGTGGGAATAAATGAAATTGCCCAAAAGGAACATGGCAAATATAAAAGCCAAAAAACAAAAAACAAACAAACCAAAAAAACCCCCTAAGATTAAACTAATCACAGGGTTAAGGGGACAGTCATAAAGCAAGATCAAGGATTAAATGGAACCAAAAGCCAAATGAAAGCCAGGAGAGTGTAAACCCAGAAGCCACTTTTAAGAAAGAGTGTTCAATAATGCTGGCAAAAGCTCACAAAAGAGAAAAATTAAAAATCAATGACTGAATCTGGAAGATGATGAAGTCATTAGTGACCTTATTAAGAATGGCACAATCAGAAGCTAGATTGTAATAGATTAAGGAATAAAAAAGGAAGTAGGAAAGTCAAGGAGAATCAGAAATAATTTCTAAATTTGCTATGAAAGGAATAAGGAAGTTTAAGAAAGTCAGCAGAAAGGGAAATAGAAAAAGGATATGTGAGGGTAAAATATGAGTTTTTCATTTTTTTTTGGAATGGCTGAACCAGGGAGGCAGAGTTACACAACCATCACCGCTAATTTCAGAACATTTCCATCACCCAAAAGAGAAACCCCATTCACATTGGCATCAACTCTCACCCTTAACCCCTAGCAACCACTGTATGTTTCTGTTTCCATGGATTTGCCTATTTGGAGATTTCATATGAATGGAATTATGCAGTGACTGGCCTTTTGTATCTGGCTTATTTCACTTAGCATGTTTTTCAAGCTTTGGACATATTGTAGTGTGTGTCAGAATTTCATTCCCTTTGAAGGCTAAGTAACATTCCATTGCGTGATACACCACATTTTGTTCATCCGTTCATCAGTTTCTACTTTTTAGTTATTATAAATAATGCTGATAAGACATTTTATGTGGATATATTATCGTTTCTGTTGGGTATATACCAAGAAGTGGAATTTGGGTGCCATTGGTCAACTCTATGTTCAACTTCTTGAGGAAGTGCCAAACTTTTTCCATAGTAGCTGCATCACTTTACATTCCCACTAGTAATGTATGAGGGGTTCTAGTTTCTCTACATTCTCACCAACATTTGTTATTATCCATCTTTTTTTTATTATAACCATTATAGTAGGTATAAAGTGGTATCCCATTATAAAGTGGTTTTGATTTGCATTTCCCTAATGACTCATGATGGTAAACATCTTTTCATGTGCTTAAAGGTCATTTGCATATCTTTAGAAAAATATCATTTCTAATCCATTGCCTATATTTTAATTGGGTTGTCTTTTTATTTTTGTGTTTTAACAGTTCTTTTTATATTCTGGATACTAGGCCCTTATGAGATATACGATTTACAAATATTTTCTCCTATTCCGTGTACAGTCTTTTCTTGATAGTATCCTTTAAATCACAAATATTTTTAATTTTGATGAAGTCAAATTTTTTCTAATTTTTCTTCAGATGTATTTCTACTGTCATATCTAAGAAACCACTTCCTAATCCAAAACCATGAGGTTTTAGTCTGTATGTTTCCTTCCAAGAGTTTCAACTCACAATTACACTGCCCATCCATTTTTATTTCATTTTTGTATATGGTATCAGGTAAGAGTCCAACTTCACTCTCTTGCATATAAGGATATTTAGTTGTCCACTACCACTTGTTGAAAACATTATTTTTTTCCCCATTAAATTCTTGGCTTCCCTGTTGAAAATCAAATGACCATAAATGTATGGGTTATTTCTGAACTCTCAATTTATCCACTGATCTAGATGTTTATCCTTATACAGTACTGTACGGTTTTTTGTTTTGTTTTTAAATCCCACACTAGAGTGTGAGGAGCAATAAACTTGAAGTAAAAATAAAAAACCAACAGACTAGTCCCAGCCATGCCTCTCAATTGAGAATCAGCTAGATTCATTTCTTCACTCTCACAGAATTGGGAATTAAGTGAGATGTGAAATTACCCTGAAACAATAAAAAGTAACAAAATTAAGTCTTATTACTTATCTTCTCAATGCTTACATTCAAACTCATAAATTATTTTGGCAACCAAGAATAAAAGAAACAGTAAGAATCTGCCTCTAAGAAACAGCGGCTAGCGTATACTAAAGCCCTCTATAAATTATTGTAATTAACCATTTTCCAATTGCTTTGTATTCTTTTATTCTCAATGACTATTAAGATTATGGAAAACCAATTAATAAATTAAAATCATCATACTTCAAGTTCTTTCTTTAGCAATTGTTTCCTTGAAAAAAAAAAATCAAATACATGTCTCTTAGGCTATTTCTAGTTTTTTTATATTATCCAATACAAGCATTTAAGACAGTTCTCCTCAAGATATTGAATAAGGAAAATTAAGAAATTATTAAACTCAGAGAGGATTCTATAAAATTTAATAATAATCTCATTTAGTTGGTAGTTCTTACAGTTCCTTAGTTATATGTATATCCTTTAAATTAAAAAAAAAGGTTTTTTGGTTCTAGTAGTTTAACAGCAAAATTGGTTGAGAAAAGAGCAACTAAATTACTTAGCAGTCAATGATATGAAAATAATTTCTTTCACAAAGTTTTACTCCAATAAATTTCAATGGTGAAGTCTATGTATTGAAAACTAATTATCCACCATAAAATTCACCCATTTTAAAAGTGCCCAATTATTTTTAGTAAATTTACAGAGTTGCACAACCATCACCACCATTTAGTTGTAGAACATTTCCAAACCTCAGAAAGATCCCTCATGCCCATTTGTAGTCAGTCCCCAGTCCACCCCAGGCAACCACTAATCTACTTTATGGACGATCCATAAAAATGGAATCATATAATACATGGTCTTT
The DNA here is from genome assembly GCF_009762305.2 of Zalophus californianus. NCBI lineage: Eukaryota > Metazoa > Chordata > Mammalia > Carnivora > Otariidae > Zalophus > Zalophus californianus. The sequence goes on from NC_045597.1 coordinate 61,112,737, forward strand.
TGCATCTAGCATAATGTTTTGGAGGTTCATTCATATTAAAGCATGTCAGTAGTCCATTTCCTTTTATTGCTAAATAGTATTCCAAGTTTCTTTATTTTATATCAGGTATTAAACGACCCACAAACAATTTATCCTCTTTTACGAGGTTAAAAAAAAAAAAAGTTGCCAAAATTACCTACTCCTTGTATATTCCACACTGTCGCTATCATCTTTCTAAAATCCAAATCTGATCACTTTCTCCTATACTAAAATCTCTTCAGTGGTTATTACCATCAACCTCTAATACAGTCTATATCCCCTGGCAAGGCATACACAAGGGGCCATGCCATCCATCCAGTCTCATTTCCTCCTTCTTTACTGAACATTCTGCAACTATCAGTACGGAGGTGTAGATGGTTCCCCATCTCTTCTTTCACTTTTATGCCTTTGCACTCATCTACTTCCCAACCTGAATTAATCTTTCGAAGTCCAACTTGAGACATTTCCTAGCACCAGCCGCACTTTCTCAGCAGCTTCTGCTGTGATCAGTTTACTTCTTATACCACGCCACAACTGTTTACCTCTCTCTTAGCAAACTCATGCTCCTAGTACCCAACCTTCTGCCTGAACATCACTGGTGTTCAGTATTTGTTCAATTAAACTGAATATATTCTGATCACTACCATTCTTCTGCTCACTTCATTAAGGAAGATCAACTGCACTCTAATAAAACTCATGGTGAAAAGGGCCTGAAAGTAGTCTAACACAATTCAAGGTCTAGGGCACTGATCTACAAAACAGGGTATACTTCAGGGCTCAGCAAACTATGGCCCAGCAGGCAACAGCCCTTGGCTTGTTTTGGTAAATAAAATTTTATTGACAACAGCCACACTCATTCATTTAACACACTGTCCATGGCTGCTTCTGCCCTACAGCAGTGGAACGGAGTAGTTCTAACTAACCAGGTGAGCTGGAAAACCTACAATATTTACTGCCTGGCCTTTTAAGTCTGCAGACTCCTGGTATATACATCAGGATGTGAGGGAAGAAAGTTATCCGAACTTCCTTTAATTTTTTCATCTCATCTTTTAAAATTTCTGTTTTTGTAGATGTTTTCTAATATTAATATACAGGTATGTGTGGGTATATAATTCTAAACATAAAAATGGGACAAAAATTGCGGATACTGCATGCCCATATTATATTTTTTTCTAATACAGGAAGCTCAACAACAACAAGAAAAACAAAAATGAAACCTATTAAGTCTTAGGACAAATTTTAGAATTTACTTAAAAATTTGGCAACCAAGGTTATTACATGAACAACTGGGTTCTATAAGTGCTTCAAAGCACAGAGAAAGAAGCCTAGAATTAAGCTTTTTCCAAAACAAAACATGATGCTCAAAACATCTCTAAAAACTCTTTTTATTGAGCTAAAAATGTTATTCAAATAATGCCTAATATTCAAGTTGAATGCAGTAAATAAACTGCTTCATCAAAGGTGGTTATGTTTTTTAAAAAATTATTATAACAGACAAATCAAATGCAAATTTGTCCTTCAGAATCCTAAAGTCCCAATTGCCTGATAAACAATCAATACATGATAAATATATAAACTAAGAGAATACCTCACTAGTTAATTTTTTTTAATCCATCTGTAGTTAATAATGCAATTCTGTAACCAAAATGTTCCTTAGCTATGAAAGTAAGCTGTTTCCCTTTAAGACAACCGATCCTAATCTAAGGTTCTGAAGGGCCCAGGAAATACCAAATTCCTCCCCTTACAGATCTTAATGTTAAGAGGTTATTAAGTTTCTAATAACTCAAAAGTTGGGGTCTGATCATCATCATCAACAAATTTATAAACTAATTTACCAAATGAACCTGGATTTGTCAGGTTAGGGTTATCATTCTATGTTGAATTATATTCTCCAACAAATAGTCACAGCCCCCAGAGAGAACTACACTCTACTCTGCTCACCTTTAAGGCTTTTTCTGAGGCCTTCCGAGATGACTAGCATCAGACTTTTGAGGAAGGCTAGCCATTAGACAAGGCTTTTCCCCACGATCTGACTGCTTGAAGTGACATCCAGGATCAGGTCGATCCTGTATCCAGGAATCATGACCCTCCCTGAGGCACCAGTCATCATGAGACAGTCAGTGCACTTTGGCACTTCTTGAAAACCACTGGGCTGCTCCTTTAGCTGAAAGGAAAAAAAACATCAAAACCACAACAAACAAAACAAAGGGGGAAAAATCAGTAATTCAACCTGAAAAGACAGAGCGTGGGGAAAAAAAACCAAAACAGCCTTGTCTAGATCAAAATGTAGCCTTGCCTTGATGTAAAGATCATACTTCCAGTCACTGCACAAAGTTTATTCCTATTACACAAATCTAAAAATTTTTAAATCTATTTTATTACATCTGAAAAGAATTGAAAATGGAAGTTTACATTAAAAAAACTATTTATGGAATACAGCTAAATAACTATAATGAAGGTATTTATAAAAGACTAGCAGCCTATGGCTTATGTAAGTGTGCCTCACCAGGAGACCAAGTACTCAACTTTTTCATGCTCTCAAATTGTAATCTGACTTAGAGAGGCATAAAATATATCTAACAGGCTGACTTTAACTGAGTTTAACTGGCAGAAAACTGCTAATGCAGTTAAAGCTGATCTACAACTATTCTTAAATGACATACTAATGAACAGAAAAGAAATTGGGCTTGCATCCTCCTTAACTGACTTGTCGCTAGTATAATGTGTCCCCACACACACAACGCTCTTGTCCCAGCATTCTGAATTTCAATGTTCATGCTAACTTGAACAATTTTAAATGTTCACATCACTATGGCCTTAAATTTAAAAACTTAAAAACCTGGTAAGTAATAAGATGACTTAAAGCCTATTTGTTTAATCTGCTTCAAAATAAAACTATCAACATCCAGAGATAAAATTCTGCTTATTTCTGTTTTTAAGTACAAAATACTTTTCCTAGGACATAATGTTAAAAGACAAAAAGTCTTTGAGCTATTGTTTTAAAAGTTGACTCATAATTCCTTTAAAACACTGGTACCCTAAAGATGATACTTTATCAAACAATTATTTTATATTCCTTTCTACTATGTATCTAATATCCCCATTTCAGTTAAAACTACCAACATCTACACAGATCTCAGATTGGAAACTTCAAAATACTACTAAACCGTCTTTCTCTTTTTTTACTTGTTTGAGAATATGATTAAAGCTACAAACCTCCGTCCCCCAGAAGATGTGCATAATTGCACAAACAGGCAATGTCTAGATTAAGTTTTCAGGGAATTCACAGAACCCTCTGAAGCTCAAGCCTGGACCCTGGTTCAGAACCCCTGTCAAACACTGCTTTTTCTTTTCTCCCACCTTACCATCTCTAAAGACCTGCCTAGTTAGCATACCTATCAAATCTCTCACATTTCTGCCTTTCTGTCCAGCACTGGCTTAGTTTTAGACATCCCGGGTTTTTCCTGGATTATTCCACGTAGTTTGTGAATTCTTCCCAGTTTACCATCCTTCAACCTATTTTCTTTCACCTTGCTTGCAGAGTTAAGCTTACTAATGCAAATCTGATCACGTAACTCGCCTGATTACCAAGCACCTTCACTACCTCCTCTGCAAATGTTAACAGAATGATGTCCATTCTCCTTAGGGTGGTTATCTTCCGGCCTCTACCTACATTTCAAGCAATCACTCCCCCCGCTTATGCTTTCCATACTCCACTCACATAATTTATAGTCTCCCCATATACTGCTTTTATGACTTCATACTTTTGCACACTATTCCCTCTCCTCCTGAAATGTCATGGCTCAATTTCTTATTCATCTCTCAAAACTTATCTCCCCTGGTTATGCTCTCTCAAAAGCTTCTCTTTATTTCTGCCATGAGATTTATCTCATGAATACAAATGCTTATTTACTTGCCTATCTTCAAATATGTTTTCTAGGGGCAAGACCCTTGCTTAATTTCACCTTTGGTGTCCGCAGTACCTAGAACATAGTAGTACTAAATATAAATGTATTGTGTGCCATTATTCTTGTACACAACCAAAGTTACTATGCCTCACAAAAAAAAAAAAAGATTGATGAATTAATCTACAACATACTTTAAGAATTCAAAATCAAAACAATACATTACAGAAGGGTATTTCAGCGGGAACTCTCTAGAAAACAAGAATTAAGTGTAATGATCACCAATTCTTTTATAAATTGCCCTCATCTGGGTCAAGTATGTTCTGCGTGTGTATGTATGTGTGTGTGTAAATACATATAAAAATGTTTTTAAAAAAGAATACTAGTTATGGACATCCAAACCAGGAATTAATAAGCACAATAAGGGGGCACCTGGGTGGCTCAGTCAGTTAAGCATCGACTTTTGATTTCGGCTCAGGTCATGATCTCAGGGTTGTGAGATTCACCCCGCCTCGGGCTCCGCGCTGGGCATGGAGCCTACTTAGACTTTCTCTCCCTCTCTCCCCCCACCCCCACCACTCACTCTCTTTCAATCCCTTTCTCTTCAAAACAAAAAAAACACAATAAGGATAACAGAAAACTATGCCGTCCTTTGGATAAAAACTTCTTACGCCAAGGATAGCAAGCACATGACACATAGTATGAATTAATTACTTCCCTTTTCTTACCCTCTCCTGCCCTGCCTCATCTCGTACTCAGGGCCAAAGAGTCCTCCTCAACTCAGCATACCATAAAAGCAATAAATACAGACTAACTGCAGTTGGCAAGAAGTTAGTATTTCAGGGCTATCCAATAACTGATTCTAAGTCATATCAAACACAGTATTCACAGAAGACCTATCGCATATTCCTTAGAAACCCATCCCCAAGTTTAATAATTCCAAAGGTTGTTTTATCGTACACAAAATATTTTGCTGGCATTGCAAGTAAAAAATGGTTGTTTTGCTACAGTTGTTCATTTTCAAATATATATTTTATAATTTAAAATATATATATTTAGAGTAACACTGTGTTCTAAAACTATGGTTTTCAAATCTGTGTATCAAAATCAACTGGAACATTTTCAAAAATACAGATTCCCAGGTCCCTGTCCAGATCAACTGAATTCCAGAATTAGAACTGAGCCATATATATTTTATAAAACACCCAAGATGATTTTGATGCAACCATCTAAAAACTAATGTTCTAAACATCATAGTAGTCTATATATGGAAGAGCTACAATCAGAAGAATAGAAACATCTCCAACTTACTGGTTCTGACAGGCTAATAAAGGAAGGGTGAAATTGCTTCAGTCTCTGAATAAAAACTACTTCAATATATCTTACCACAGAATTCTAGATAATAGATTAGTTATTGTAGCCATACAGCTTCATTAAAGAGTGGTCAGCTAGCATTTTTTTAAAAAATTATTCTATTGCAGTGCTTGGATAGGGGCAATCCTTAAAGAGTTTTTCTTTCCACATGACCTTAAAAAAAGATATATCCAATAACAGTATTGCAAATGTGTTGCTGAAATTCACTACAGGTTATTAAATTGAAATATTTCATCAACTTCATTATAATTTACATATTTTCAATATACTAATAATTGCAGATGTATACATTTCTATAGCACACCAGGAATTATAAATCCAGATGTTGAGAGAACAGGGCCCCATGAATGGGTATAAAATAGTAAATGCAAATGATCTGCAACCAACAAATTTCTTATTAAATGTTTTGGAAAGTTGAATTGACAGAAACTAACATATACAGTAATGTGGTACATATGTACAGAACATTTAACCACAAATTAGTAAGATAGGAGTTGATCTTGACATTGCTACTGAGCCCCTGGTAATATCAATATGAAAAGGCCCCACTGCTAAGGGATAAACATGACAACTCAAAAATGCATTTACACACAGATCTGTTTGATACTCTATCATACTATGATGACATTCCTCAAGATTCCTTAGAGGTCTTTTTAAAAAAAGAAAAAAGAAAGAAAAAGTTACTCCAAAATTCTAAGTGTACTGGGAAAAAAACTTTTAAATATGCATTTAAAAGTCTTGAGTGACACAATTAAAATAGTTTTGACAGCTTTTGACACATATTTTTAGTGACTTTACTAAAACAAAAACATTTTATGGAGGGAGAGATGAGGTTCTGAATTATTTCAGGTACTAGAAACAGAACTCAAAAAAAATTTGGATTGCCTTGATCATACAGATCGCAAAGAGTTAAATATAAACTATAATTATAGGTCCTACAGATTATCCTTATAAAAGGTAAAACCATTTACACTGCAAAGAATGATCCAGAAAAATCACTAGTACCAATCCACATCTCAAAGACTGAAGAGACTTCTGCATCAATTTTAAGAACTGAAAAGTTGAAAGCTAAGACCCTAATCTGTAGCCACTTGAACACATAGCTGAGATTACTCCCACACTTTCTTTCTACAAACGCATGCCCTTTCTGAATATTTGCCAAGAGAATCGCTTCTCAGCCTTTTGGCTAAGATCAAGTGTGAATATTTGCCAAGAAGTTATAAAAGTAGTTGTCCTAATTTGTCTTAAAAGGCTGGGAAAGCTCATAAGAAGGCAAAACTTTCATTGTCAAAAGCCAACATTTTATTTTTTACTGCAAATATCTTCTCCAAAATGTTAACCTCCAGGGCAATCATATCACTGATAAAGAGATGCAGAAACATTCTTCAGCATATAGAAATCTCAATATTTGAAAGATAATACTACAACTAGCACTTTCAAGGAAGAGAAAAATAACTGCTACACTACCCTGGAATGTCATTCATCGCCAAGAAGGTACTGGCAGGATCTCTTCTGGCTACTTTATTGAGCAATATAGTTAGCCATGTGTTCCTGGAATCACAGTAAGAATAGTTTTCCATTGCAAAACAGTGCTAGAGAGGATCTTTGCAGAGAATTAAAACAAGAAAAATTTTTTTCAGTAACTCTAATTACAATTTTTTGATTCTACCAAAACATTTGATACATCAGTAAGACATGATGAATGGTACTGTGAGTAATTGGCCACAGTGCACTATCAACATCAAGGACTACTACTATGAGGGTAAGCAATATAATTTTCTTGTGTATCAGAATTCAAAGTCCCATCCAACTCACACCTCAAATGTGAAAATATTGCAAACCACCAGTTTTATCAAATAACTACATGTAAAAAGAAAAAAAAAGAGGCAAAAATACACACATACTCTTCCAACACAGCACACCAAAAGTCCTACAGTTATCCAAAAATACAACACTAGAAACAAATTCATGACAACTCAAGACAATTGCCTGGACTTTCATTAAATGAAGCCAAAAAAGATAATTAAAGTCATGAAATAAGGTACAAAAATGATAATACAGCTCAAGATTTTTGCCTCCAATACAAGGCTATTATTCTCCTACCTCCTAACACACTGCTAAGTGATGAGCTGTCACAGAGGAAATGGTATCCCTATCTTATTTTGACAAATAAGTTATAAGAAATTGGGTCATTCTGTCCTGAACAGACTTAGCCAGGTCAAGAGACAATATGGCACCAAGTTTTTCCATGAACTATTTTCTAGGCTCAAAACAATTTTATACCAAGCTTCTTTATAAATTTCACAGATACAGGCTAAGAGCCACATCCTAATACTAAGTCATCCACAAGTCCTTGAATTTAATCAAAATTAAAATGACCATAAAAATTCACATTACACAGGATTTGACACATACACAAAACAGGTAATATTAACCCTCCCCTCCCTCTTCAGTGCTCCCATACACTTAGTATATATCTCTATATTATCATTTATAAAACCATTTAATAGTCAATCTCCCTGTTAAGACTATGAACTTAAGAACCAGAAATCTACCCTATTCATCTTTGTTATCCTCACTGACTAGAAATAAATGCCCTGGTCATAACAGTCATTCAGTGAATACTGAGTGAACAAGAACATAACACTTACATAACAACTGTATAGAAAGTGGAAGTAGACAAACAGGAAATCAGGTAAATAGAAGATAAATTTTAAGACAACAAAAAAACAGAATCAAATATAGAGGCCATGAGATACAACGAGGAAAAAAGCACTGGTCTGGAGGTGGTGGGATCTCTTTGGAATTCACATCAATTCTAATCAAGATTTTGGCAATAAAAAACGCTATAACCTTAAGCAAATCACTTTCCTCCCTGGATCTCAATATCCTCATTTGTAAAATAAAAAGTAAGACTACCCGAGTTCTATGTTGCCTTATGTGCCATAAGGATGATTATAAAGCAGCAGAAACATGTATTCCTGAAAAACATCACCAACAGATCAGATATAATACCCCATGTGAGTTAGTATAACTCTTAAGCAAAGGATATCATTCAGGTAGGATGCACAATTCCATAAATATTAGTAACAGATCACATCAATAGCAGCCAGGGCCAATCAAAAATTATATACATACAAACCTAATGTGGAAATCACTGATACATTCACTCATTCAATAAATCTAAAAAAGAATCAAGTTTTGCCAAAGGCAAAGGTTAAGAGATCTGAAGAGAAAGAGACAAAATGCAAAATTCTGTTTGTTATTCCCTAGAAATAATGACAACATAGAGCATATGTAGCATGCATGTGCATGCATACATACATACAAAAGAGCAAAACAAAAAGCATCTTTACGCTTTTTATGATTTGAAAGGCTCCTTATAATGAATCACATAATTTAATTATTTGGGCTAGAACAGACCAACAGTTCCCAATATTTTAGCAAAAAGTAAGCTTCAATTATATGCACATCTGGGGTACATTCTATCTGCCCCACAAGAGAAGTCCTGTTGGGATATTAAGAACCAAATATGCAAAGGATCAAAGACATTCTTAACCTTGAAAACCAAAACAACTCACAGACCTTTCAACTACATTACCATAATAAACTTTTAACCTTAAAACAAATGAATCTTCCTCCTCAGATAATAGTAATAAATTTTCATCTTGAAATCTATCAGACTCAATATAGTAATATCTATAATCAATATTTTTTAATATAAGCTCTGTTCCTAGGCTATCACAGAAGACTAAGAGAACTAAAAGGTTAAGATGCTTTCCCCAAGAAAATCCCAATCTTTCTTACTTACTTGCAATCTTACTTAGTTACAGATCACTGTAAGCACATAGTCCCACTTCTCCAATATCCCTCCCAAAAACCCGGGAAGAAAGGTGAACAATTCCAATATCCATTTACATTTCGAAATATGTTTAAAAGTTAAAGGAGTTCCTACAAGACAAATATTACAAACAAAACAGATCCAGATATATGGGAAGAAAATATACTGTACCCAAAAGAGCATTTCTACAAAGGCAGCAAGACAAAGCACCCTGAATGAATAATCTCACATGTAGGAATATCTTACAACAAAAAATAGAATATTTTTTCAGTCGTCATAACTACAAATTAGAATCATTAAGGGTAAAAAAATAAAACAAACCATAAAAAGACTTCATTTATACAAAATAAAGTTGAAGAAATTAATTATTATGTGTTCTAGCAATAATACTTTATCAATACCTCAATCTTCCTGTCAAATTTTTCAAAAGGAAGGTAAAGTGGGAAAAATCAACTTCAAAGTTTCAAATTTAAACTTAAGCAACATTTCTACTGCTGGTTCATATATATAATTAATGTCTATCTGTTCCTGATAGTGGCAAGACATAATTAGCTATACATGTCAACCTAGTTCAAGAAAGTCCAGAAACCCCTTAGGTTCAGCTATGTAGCATTCCAATGCTATTAATTATGTATAGATTATTAATTAAATTATGAATTTTAATCTACATAAATTTTTCAGCTCTATCTCCTTGAATTAAACCCTAAATTCCCTTTAGAATCAATTGCTCAAACAAAACAATTCTGGTTCTCTTCCAACAAATCAAGCTCAGGTAATTAACAACTCTACTGGTTCCACTGCTTCACGAAAGAACAATATTATGCTCATTTCTTTACAGCCTAGCAAGCACTTTGACACACATTATTTCATTTCAGTCTTCCAACAATCCTATGAGGTAAGGCAAGAATTACCATTTTATTTCATGGATAAGGAAAGAGACTTGGATAAGTTAGGTAACTGGTACAAAGTTCACTGCTAGAAAGGAGGTGAACAAAGACCAGAACGCACATGTCCTGACTCCATGTCCAAGTAACATTCCACCACACCACACAAATGAAAGCCTTTCTAAAAATCACTGAACTTAAAAACTATACTTTTCCTACTTAATCAAACCCTTTGTAAATGTAAGAATTAAGATTCTAAAGCAAATGCAAACAGTAAAAAGGGTAGTCTAAACCCCCTCCTATCTATATAAACATATTATGAAAAACAAATACAGTTGATCCTTCAACAACTTGGGTTTGAACTGCACAGGTCCACTTATATGCAGATTTTTTTTCAATAGAGTACTATAAATGTATTCTCTTTTCCTTATGATTTTCCTAACAACTTTTCTCTAACTTACTTTATTGTAAGAATACAGTATATAAAGCATATAACATACAAAATATGTATTGACTGTTTATGCTGTTGGTAAAGCTTCCCATCAAGAGCAGCCTAGTTGTAGTTAAGTCTTGGGACAGTCAAAAGCTATACACAAATTTTCAACTGCAATGGCACCCCTTACCCCCACAGAGTTCAAGGGTCAACTGTATAAGGCTCAAGAGCAGTTCAAATACTACAGTAAAAAGAGCCTGAAGTTAAAATAAATCTATTATATTCACCCTACCACACCACACACAACCAACTCTGCATAATGCATACTAGCAAAGAATAGGTGAGGTTAGCTAGATATTACTTACTATAATGACTTGAAAAAAATTGTCTAAAAACCTTCACTTTTCCTAGTCTTAACCTTCTCTGGTTAAGGTTAACCTTAACCTTAAACATCCTCTGGTCAAATTAAAATATGTTGGATGTAACCTCTAGATTTCAAATGCATAGTAGCATCCAAATGTTACAGAAGACTTTGCTCCAGTCTAGTCTAGGAGTCTCCACAGTAGAGTGACAATCCACTGAAATATGGGAATTATTAGAGCACTGTGCCCATTTTTTTCAACCTAAAAATAAGATTTCCTTTTCACTAAATAATGTACTATATGAACTGACACTACCACCCTGACATAAACTCAAAAATACACATATAATTGGAAATTGGGGGTAGGCTCAAAAGTTTTTCACAGAAGGGATTCCTATTCAAGAAAATCTGGAGATCACTGCTACAAACAGAGAAGTAGGTAAGTCGTAGAAGACAAGTTGACTCTCGACTGCATCAAATAATCGATTCTATTTAAGGTGTTCAATATCCTACAGTACATACATACACAAAAATAACAATTTTTCATCTGCAACTGCATAATCTATGCTGATAGAAATATAACTTACCTCATCCTGGACTCCACTGGTAGTAGTCAGCTTGCTCCCATCAGTAATTGTAATAATTATTGCTGGCTCCAAGAAAAAAGGGTTTCGTCCCTAAAGTCAAAAAACACATCAATCATATTAAGGGCTAGACATCAGCTCAATTTTTGAGTAAAAAGTCAATTCTTAGAACACTGTATATAAATCCACCTTTCTTGTCAAGTTCTATGCATTGTATATACTTTTGTACATTAAAAAAAGGCTCCGAAAGAAACATATACTAAACAGAAGTCAACGTTAAAGGAATGGGGTTAGGTAGAGGAAAAGATTTTTTACTTCTTTCTACATTTTTGTATTGTTTTAATTTTTATGGTGAGCATTTATATTTATGTAACTAGCTAAAAGTACTCAATTTTTTATAGGGAACCTACAGTTCAATTCATATTGAGATATTAAAAATTAAAATAGACAATATTTTTCTGAGAAGCTTCTTAGAGAGAAAGGCAAAATAGTAGGAGAACATTACAAGGAAATATAATTTATGCTTGTAATCAAAGTGTCTAACCAAGTGACTGGATATATGGATGGAAGAGCTCTAAAATCCAATCCATGGGAACACTAGGGCTACTCTAAGCTTAGCAAAAATTAATGAGAGTCCAATTTGAAAAATTAAAAAGGATGGTTACTTAAACTGCTTGGCAAGAGAAGGTACAAAAACAACAGAAGGAAAAGGCAATGGAAGACAGTGGCACAAAACTCACTGCTCAATACACAGGGTGAAATAACTTCAATAACTTCCATTCAAATCTCTGGCTAAGTTACTCTGAGTACTACAGTCAATTCTAGGGGATGCATTTTGTGAGAGTATTAGATAAACATAAGCTTATCTTTTACGTATAAATGGCTCTCACTTAAGATATTAAGCGCATTCTTTAAGCACATTTAAGACAAAATTATGACCAAAGGATAAAAGTTCAAGAGGGCAAACCTTGTGTTTGAAATCAAAGGTATCAAACTCTCTGCTACTAACACTGTTCAAGAAAGGACAGAATGAAGTTTTGCTGAATATGTCGCAGAACAGCATATGACAAATTTTAATGTGCATATGGATCACTTGGAAATCTTGTTAAAATGCAGGTTCTAATTCAGCGAGTCTGGGATGAAGACTAAGGTTCCACATTTCTAACAAGGTTGTAGTCTAGGAGATGCTAACGTCTATAGACCCTATCTGAAATAGCAAGGATGTGGAAGGGTTATATACATGTAATACTCTATGGTTCAGTAAACTTCCCTTACATTTATATAACTCTCCATCACTAGCATATTACAGCACATACTTTGTTAAATGCATTTACAAACAGTTTTCACATATACAAACTGTGATTACAACTAATTTTCATAAAGTGGGAGCGGAGATTTGGTAGTTGAAAACTTCTTGATCAAGTTACACAACTTGTAGGTAGCATATACATTTTTCAAACTGGTGTCCAGGAGATAACCATCCCAGATGGAGAAAACATCCTCTGGTCAAATTAAAGTATGTTGGATGTAACCTCTAGATTTCAAATGCATAGTAGCATCCAAATGTTACAGAAGACTTGCAGGGGGAAAAAAAACCATGAATTTACTTTTCCTCCTTCTCTACAACATTCACGGTAAATGGAACATATTTTTGAAACATTATACTGTCATATCATGCATCTCCAACATAGTAATAAATTCTATGCAGGTCTTCTCATGGACCTAGAGATATGCAATGTTCATTCTAACCTCTGAGTTTCGAGCGGCTCCCTCAAATAAAATGTCTTTTCTTTTCGCTGCCCACAGCCCATCCAATTCCTAATCATTCTTCAAGACCAAATTAAAGTCCTCATCTTTTTCCATGAAGCCTTCCCTGATTAGCCTGCCCTTAAAAAATTAGTTCTTCCTCATCAAATTCTAATAGTGGCAACTTTCAGACTCAATAAAAATACAGATACAGTAGAATATTTCTTCAAATAAAGTTGGATTTGGAGTGGTTTCATGGAGTGCATTTTGAATACTACTCCCAAAGCATTTATCCTCTCCAAATTATTTTTAACTTAATACATAACACCTTGCACAACAATGTGAATATACTCAACACTACTGAATACACTCAAAAATGGTTAAGATGGTAAACTGTCATGTGTTTTTACTACGGTTCTTTAAAAATACACCATCTTGTATTGTTTGCTATGGTTTCAGGTGTTTGAATCAACTGAAGGCAAGGATCATGTTATGTTTCTTCCTCAGCACTGAGCACAAAATACCTGAGCATTGGGCACTTAAATACTCCCTGATTCACCAACTGTAGTTTAATACAAAACTACCCAAGTTCATGGAACCATTTAGAATTACTCAAACTTCAACAAGCTTTGAAAGAAATATAGATGTGTTACCTTTACCTCAATACAAATACCTTCTCTAACTTATGAATTTGCTAGGATACAAGGATACACTACCTGCCTTCTATATCTGTCTTGCCATCTGCTAATCATTTATTCATGTTTGTCATTCAAATATTTACTGAGTGGCTACCATATATCAGGCACTGGGTTAGGTGCTTGATACATAATCACCAACCTCACAAATAATAAATACATTTAACAAAAACTTTCTTCTGGTCTCTACAAATTCCACTGCAGATCAAAAATTGGCAAAGGGAGATAAAAAAGACCAAGATGTTCTCATATCTTCAGTATTACTGTATCTTGCTTCCACCCTTAAGCTAAAACTACTCTGTATAACTTGCTGCCTTTCAAAAAACAAATCAGTAAATCTCTTAAAGCCACCACAACATGAACCAAATACTTGCAACAGTGTTTCTGTATCACCTGTACATTTTTTTTTAAAGGTTTTATTTATCCGACAGTGAGAGACACAGCAAGAGAGGGAACACAAGTAGGAGGAGTGGGAGAGGGAGAAGCAGGCTTCCCGCGGAGCAGGGAGCCCGATGCGGGGCTTGATCCCAGGACCCTGGGATCATGACCTGAGGCGAAGGCAGACATTTAACGACTGAGCCACCCAGGCGCCCCTCACCTGTACATTTTAACCTAACTAAAATTTTCTTCCATATTTCCTGAATGAAAGTGTGACATCCATCAATTCTTATTCCTATGTAAGCACATTGAGAATTATCCTCCAGAGGCCAGAAAGTTAGTCATATCTATAATCAAAGAACAATGATCTATGATGTATTAGGAACTTTATGGATGGGTGGCTTAGTAGGTTAAGAGTCTGCCTTCAGCTCAGGTCATGATCCCACGGTCCTGGGATGGAGTCCAACATCAGGGCCCCTGGTCAGCGGGGAGTCTGCTTCTCCCTCTCCCCCCACCTGCCACTTTCCCTGCTTACACGCACACACACTCTCCCTCTGTCAAATAATTTAATTTTAAAAGAAAAAAGAACTTTATGATGATGTCCATCCAAAAACTATTACTTTCTTAAGGACCGTAATATCTAAAAATCAAGTTAAAATGAATTAAAATTTAGCCAAGTCTTTGAGGTATTAAAAATAAGCTAAATTCGAACATCAAAATAAAAGTTACTTTTTCCTTGACAACAAGCTTTTAGTTGAAACTTCACTAGAGTCATACATATAATACTTTCCACAAAGGCTAGGCCTGAAATTACTAGAATAATCAGGTACTTGATAATAACAATAAAGCAGTTGTATTATCTCATTTAACTCTAAAAACTTGGTGAGGTAAAATATTCACTGACATTAAATAGTATAATCCAAAGTCACCCAGCTGGTAACTGGCACAGCCAAAACCTTATTCCAACTCTAAATATCATCATCTGAAAGTCCTGTTGGTAGCAACTAAATTCTCTTGGATACAGTTCTACACCAACCTGGACTGTGCCATATTCACACAACAATGAATGGTGTTACAATGAGTTTGGTTTTATTTAATATATTCTATCTACAACAAAATTAACTAGAGGAGAACTACTCCTTTCCTTAGTTTCCTGTTGTTTTGTAATGTCTTACCCACCAACTTTTCTATATATAAATCAATACAACTCCCCCCAACAAAAACACTGAAGCAAAATGCAATATATATCGACATCTACTTTTGAAAACTAAATTAATTTCAGCCAACTTTCAATAAGCATATATACGAAACCAAGATAAAACAACATTAAGTTCTTTAATGGCTTTAAATTTTGGAAAAATCAGAGAGATCAAAGGTAGAGAAAAGTAAAGAAAAATATGACCATCCTCATTCCACCTATTTATTTAACCCTAACATGCCTAAGATCCCTTCCTCTCTGACATGAGTTTAGTCAAGAATCACACTAAGAAAAGCAATAGGAGTATGTTAATTAAAAAAAAAAATCACACTAAGAAAAGCAATAGGATTAGTCATGATAAAAATTAGAATAATGACTTAATGAGTGTATATACAAAAGGGCATTTTTTATTTCTTCAGGAACAAATTATTCCTACCTCTATATATAAATGTTAGAATTAATAATTTAAGCGTAAATTTTTAAATCACCTGCAGAAAATGATCCGATGATGTTGCTCCAACAAAGTTTTCTCCTCCCCTGCCTTTGGTACAAGTGCACTTATTCTTGGCAGAAGCACAAGAAATAATTGACATCTTTCTCTCACAACAATTTTACCCAAGAAATTAAAACACATTTCTGGTTGTCTACCAGTATCACAAAATTTTTTCATGTTTTATAAAGAATAATTAACATTTCAAAGGTCTAAAAGTTGTGATTTAATCATTGCAATATAATGCCCCTAGCCATTTGGTGCCAAGTCAACATAGTTTAATAATTCCCAAATCTTTATATTTTAAGAATAAATACGGTACATTTTTATTCTTAGCAAGGATGTTTATAAAGTCGTTCAATTTGGGGATGACTGTCCATATTAGAATATCCCTCAAAATTCACCTTGATCATAAAGTTATAAACAGCCTCTATCTTAGTTATAAAATCTCTCCACAAAATAATATTAAGCTCTGCTATGACAAAGGCAACCAGTAGAGGGACTAAAAGTTTACTTTTGTCATTAGCAGAATTAAAATCACATGGTTCTCTCAGAGCTGTGGCTCTTTGGCAAAAAGAAATCTAAACATGTCCCTTGAGAATATAGCACAAGGTATAATATTCTACCTCTAGAGCTATTTATTAATGGAAATCTTGTCATTTAGAAAACTGATTTATAAAAAAAGAAAGAAAAGAAAATTGACTTTAATGCTGGCCAAAAATTTTTTCTCAAGTAAAATTTTTGCTAAAGATAAAATAAAGCAAAAATGTTGTTCTCTCAATAATTTAATATTATCATGGTATTAAACAAAACAATTAAGGTATAAAAATCTCAATAGGGAAATTTAAAGAATTAAAGTAAGTAGATCTTATCTGCTAGCATCTATTTCATTTTTGCAAAAAAAAAGTTTTTGAAAATTTTTAAATTTTCCAAAAAGTTTTGAAAATATAAAAGGCTAATTTTCCCCCAAATACAAACTAACCTGGTTCTCAGAATCAGTATTTTTACTTTTACCCAATTAATTTAAAATGTAGTAGGGGGAGAGGTACAGGAATTTTACTGTACCCTTAAACGGGTCTTAACTATTATCTTCTGAAGCAAAAGCAAGGCATCCCTGAGCATTCAGTAATACCTTCTGTGGCTACCTCTGCTGTAGTACCAACAGGCTCATTTTCTTTCAGTGCCATCATGTTACCCGTCCTTAGAACACCCTCATAAGGATAGCCAAGCGCCTGTCAAAGCTACTTTTCCCATGGGCTAAAGGGAAAATGTGCACCCACGGTCAGCCCTCCAGCTCTCCTGTGTTGGGATCTTCAGCTAACCGACAGCTACTCTTGCCTAGTTATTTTGCCATATTCCAGGAAATGTACAGCCAAAAGAAATCAACAAAAGTGATGTTAAGATGTATAACATCTTAAACAACTAGGCTAAAAGTTATCACCTAACAAGAAAATAAAAAACTTCCAGAAATAGCCTGTGCTTTTTTACAACCTAAAACTTCCTTTCAAGTTAAGTAACATCAAAAACAAGCAAATATGTTAAAAGAAGGAAAGAGTTCCCTGGAGAAATAAGTACTACATTAGTAAAGGTTCTCATGCATACACTGGACAAGGACTAACTAGGGCTGCTTTTAAAAATTTTTGTAATGATGCTTAAGTTGCTAAACTAGATCTTTAGGTCTCCTATTTACATCTTTGCAAAATCTACATAAAAAAAAACATGAAGCTGGAATCATCTATCCTATTTTCCTCTATTACCATATTTAATAAAGAGGTAACAATGCATGTACCTCTAAAATACGACAAACCACTTCATTTTCATTTAGAAATTTTGACACTCTCTATATAATGTCAAAATTCAGATTCTATAGAGAAAACAGAAAATATAGAAACATTAAGGATAATATTTACCTACTTTAAGCTTCTTTCTAAAAGAAAAGTAGCTTAGGATGCAATTCACATCCAAAAACTTCTTAGTCATAATACTGATAATAAACACAATTACAACTATATACAACTGAGAAGCTTTTAATACATACTTCATAACACAAGTCAACTGGTCTAAATTACATTTAGTTCAGTACTGCTCAACTTCAGACAACTGCATACCACAACCAGAATTTTTTCAATATCTGCTTATTACCTGTACTAATATTTATATACTTATTATTTTTCCTTAAGTCAGTTCCATTTTTTATTTTTGCCTCAAACTATAGCAATAAGATTTATGAAATCATAGTTTTGATGTGCTAATTATATCTTCTATTCAATAATTCATTAATATGATATAGCTTTTTTTAAAAGGTTCATTACAGGGATGAATACACAACTGGTTAAACATTCCAAACAAAATATAATAATTATTTAAGTCAATAAAGGCCTGACAGGCTTACATTTAAATCAATATTCCAAGACCAGAATTGTAATTTTATGTTTGTTTTAGAATTCATTAAGATTATTACATAAAATGGCATGAGTCTTTTGATGAAAAAAGTCTAAAATATTCATCTTAGGAAATTAGTGCTTGTAAAATACTATTTTTGGATACATAGGAAAGATCTCTGAAAGATACATAACAAACTGATTAACCATGGCTGCCTCTGAAGAATGGAAGTAAGCAACTGTATAACTAACTTTCTTTAATACTTGAACTTTTTAACCATGTGCATTTATTACATACTCAAAACAAGTACTCTTCAAAATTAAAATGTGCTTAGTATCCAAAAATAAAACTTTAAAAATCTGCTAGTATATAAAAACCTACAATTTTAGAATATATTAAGGTCTAGAACTATAGAAAAACATGTTAAAATTCCACATTAAAAGATATATATTTTTTAGTTTCAAGTAATTCCATTATACAATTGTCTACCAATACAGTTCCTTTACCTAACCATGTAATTCCTTATGTTAAAAATATTAACAGCATTAAAAACAGATGAAATAAGACTTAAGCAAAAGTGGCGGGGGGGGGGGGCCTGGGTGGCTCAGTCGTTAAGCGTCTGCCTTCAGCTCAGGTCATGATCCCAGGGTCCTTGGATCAAGCCCACATCAGGCCTCCTGCATCAGGCTCCCTGATCCAGGGGAAGTCTGCTTCTCCCTCCCCCACTCCCCCTGCTTGTGTTCCCTCTCTCGCTGTGTCTCTCTGTCAAATAAATAAAATCTTAAAAAAAAAAGTAGAGGGGAATTCCATATATTTATTTTAATAAAATGACTAAGGAGCAATATCCTGGAATTTGATTTAATTAATAAACCAAACAGTAACCATATAAGAAATACTGTAAGAACTGAAGAATAGCATGACTTTATGAATATAATTAATGTTAAGGAAACTCAATAACATAAAGGGCTAAGAATTACTGCATCAAAAGTAATATAAATTCAATATATTTGAAGTATTAAATATTTAATAATTTCACAGAATTTGAGTTTTACATTTGAACAGGAGTCTAAAGTTTGAATAAGAGTATCCTAACAAATAAATAATTGGTTTTGGCAATATTTTAAAAAGTAATAGAGGTAGTGTTTATACTGGCATAAACAAAGTAATGAGAATATATCAGAAATATAATTTACTTAAGAAATACTAACATTCAGGATAAAGAACCTAACATACCCATAGGAAATAGACTGGGTAATGACAATTTGGGGAAAAATTATTCCAGCAAAGCATGTAATAGCAAACATGTTGCAAACAAGGCAGAAAAAGTAAAAAAAAAAAAAAAAAGCCAGGATTCAAAGACAGATGAAGTTATACAACAATAATACTGAAAATTAATTTGACCTCATTAAACACACAGATCTACCTATACCATTTAGACTAATCATCTCCTTGGGGTGTTGATTACCACCAAATCTATAGATATTACCTTTGGTCTGGTTAAATCATATCTTTAACCATTAGGGCTACTTCCTTCTAAACATCTACATATATGGTCTCAAAAGAATCATTCACACACACAATAGCCCTTCTACAAACAGGATGGACTTCAACCATAGTGTTCTACATTAGTATCTTCACAACTACAATTGAAAATGAAGAGGAACAGCCTAATAAATGTTTCATGTCAGCAAAGTTAGCAATAAAGCATTAAATTTAATAAAGGGAAAAAAATCGTGATAAGCACTTGGAAAAACTGACAGTCTATTTTTTCCCATGTGCTATAGCTGAAGGCCAACTTGAAAATAATTTAATTGGATAAATCATAATTCAAGATTAGTTTTAAGGGGTCCTGCTTTGTAAAATATATGATTTTTCATTTTCTAGGAAAGGTAACCCAATTTCAAAAGGTTTTTTAGAAGGAAACATTAAAATTTCTCCAAATCCATTACATAGGTATTTGTACTTGAGTAAAACAGTTTCTAGAAATCCATTCTTCCTAGACTGTGACAAATATTTATTGATGCTTGTGCTGAGTCCCTTCCTAAGTGTTTAAACAGGTTTTAAATTTTCAAAATAAATGACATTTTTAGGAAACAAAAAACTAACCCATAATATTTGGGCTTCCTGCCAAAAAGTTTTTTATAAGCCCTTCTACTATACATACAAAACCACCAAGGTTTTATCTGAATAATGAATCTCATAAAAAAGCAGATGTCATATATGGATGACCGGACAGTTGTTACATATTTTTGATAACTGCTATAAGCTCACTAAAATGGAAGCTCTAAGAATAACTCTTTTTTTATTACATTAAAGATTTACATTGAGTATAATGTTATTTGGGATTAGACATCGTCCATTCTGGATTAACAATAAAATTTATATACAAAGACCTTTTACTCTTTCTATTACCTGACTTAGGCCCAATTTTCTGGATGCAATCTCGATTTTTCTTTCTAACTTACTGCTTTGAGAAATGGACTGACAATTAAAACTGTACAACAAAAATTCAAAATTTTACATTAGTTGTTACCTGCTGAAGTATATAAATGACCAGGAACTATCACAACTCAGGCATTATCAGAGGCCACAAAGACATCATTTTGGATAATCCAAAAGTACTGTATAGCCTATCATCGGCTTGCAGATGGAGCCTTTGTAACAACACTCACTGAGGTTTGCAGTCTAACCTCTCACAGAACACTGCATACTCAAACATCTTCAATTCCTGTGATTAAAAATAATCTGTTTTTTTATAATAATATAATAATTTATTTCAGAGTAATTTGTTGGGATACTTCTGGCGTTCAAACTCCAAAATAACCAGAAGACTTTGTTGATGTTTCCTAATATCTAATTAGGTTCACTAGCTTTAAGACAAAGGGAAAGTTTTCCTTTAACATGCCAGCATCAACGTTGCCATTTACTAGTTACAAAGTGCATTACTAATAGCTAACGCTACAATTTCTTTTTCTCACATATTCAAAACTATTTTCATTTCTGTAGTAGTTTTTTAGATGATATATTCCTTCCAAGAACCTTTACCATGAGTCCGTCAGCTTATCTAGGCAAAACTAATGGGTGGAAAATGTTAAAATGTCATACACTTTTAAGGCACAGATTAATAAAGCAAGAGTGTGTAGGAACTAGAATAAATCTTGGTAAGATATCACTAGGCTGATATAAATTTGTCCTACAGTTACAACTACTCCTTTTTTTTTTTTAGATTTTTTATTTATTCATTTGCGAGAGAGACGGAGAGAGAACAAGCAGGGGGAGAGGCAGAGGGAGAGGAGAAGCAGACTCCCCGCCAAGCAAGGAGCCTGATGAGGGACTCAATCCCAGGACCCTGGGATCATGACCCGAGCCGAAGGCAGACGCCCAACCATCCGAGCCACCCAGGCGCTCACAACTAATCCTCTTAATTATAAGATTCTTAAGTTAAAATATTTTTTTATGTGCAACTATCTCTCACTATACCAATAATCAAATTTCAAATTGCATATGCTCTAAAAAAGAACTATTATCACATAAAAATAATCCTTTCTAGGCTTTTCCTGTTTCTCCCACATAAACCTACATTATAAATAATAAATTCAATCATAAATTTCACATTTGACCTTTCTTCTGCACAAGAACATCCTCCTCCAACCTCTATCCCAACTATCACCAACTTAAACTCTAAAATATACAAAGCCCTAGAAATGGACTCATCTAAATTTCCTCAAAGATTAAAACCTTCTTGCTTTGAAAATTAAAACATGTCTGGTTTATTAAATTATTCATGTTACCAAACTGGTTTTGAACAAGAAACAAGAGATTTTGGGGGACCCTGGGTGGTGCAGTTGGTTAAGCGTCCAACTCTTGGTTTCAGCTCAGGTCCTGATCTCAGGGTCATGAGATTGAGCCCCACATCAGCTTGGAGTCTGCTGGAGAGTCTCTCCCTCTCTCTGCCCCTCCCACTCATGCTCTCCCTCCAAATAAATAAGTCTTTAAAAAGAAAGAAAGAAAAAGAGATTTTGGAGAAAAGACTTTAAAACCAAGGGAAAATATTTTTGGAGCCATCTATGGAGCTCAATTCAAAGTCAAAACCATTATGTTTCTTAAGGCACAAAATTTTACTTTCGTTAGAACTACTCGATAGCTAATTCTAACTTATGTTGGATATATGTCGGGTTGCAGAACTTTCCTCAAAGGTTTCAAATTAGAAAGTTTTTATCCTGTTAAGTGTTTAACATAACATTGGGATGACAATAATCATCATCATCTGAGTTTCTACCATGAGCCAAACACATTTTGCTAGATGATTAACAAATATTTCTGGTTCTTATAAAAATTCTCAAGATTGATGTTATCACCATTTTGTGGATAAGAAATCTGAAGCTCAGTGAGGTTAAGGGGACTTGTCAATACAACCTAAGCTAGGGCGCCTGGGTGGCTCAGTTGGTTAAGCGACCGCCTCCAGCTCAGGTCATGATCCTGGAGTCCTAGGACTGAGTCCTGCATCAGGCTCCCTGCTCAGGAGGGAGTCTGCTTCTCTCTCTGACCCTCCCCCCCCAATCATGCTCTCATTCTCTCTCAAAAAAATAAATAAAATCCTAAAAAAAAAAAAAAATATATATATATATATATATAAAACCTAAGCTAGTAAGTAGCAGAGCCAGGCACAGCCAGTTCTAATGAAGTGGTTCTTTCCGTTATCACCACACTGCTTGTCCTGAAAATAGCTAGATAAAATACTCTTATGTGGCCACAATTCCAATTTTTAAAATTCAAAAAAAAGGAATTTCACAAAAATGGTAATAGGTGTTATAATAAACTACGTTGTGTATCACTTAATCTTCACCATAATCCCGCAGCATAGATCCTTTCATCTCATTTTCCTCATGGCAAAACTGAGGCAGAGAGGTTACATGGAAATCATGGGTAGAGAGGGAACTGATAGAACCAAACCATTTTCTGAATCTTGAAACACAAGGCTTAGAGGTTTTCAAAATTATGTTACATCAAAGGAAACATGATGGTTAACTAATTACAAATCTTACAAACCAGATAAAAAATTATATTGTAAGGCTCATACTAGCTGGCATACTACACTAGAAAAGCCAACTAATCAACTGACTAGGTTAATAACTCTGTATGAACCCACTGTATCAGAAACTTAATAAACTATGAAATACAAAATCAAGAAGTACCATTAAATATATACATATATTAGTATTTAGGCCTTAAAATAACAGTGGTGTAAAATCTTGTCAACTATCCCCCACATTCATATTCTTACTTTTTTCCAAACAAGAGTGGGAAGAAAATCCAACTGCATGTAACAGTATTTCCATACAGTGTTACAAGGCTAAACGTAACACATTGACAAAATGAATCGCCTGGTTTTCACAGAGGAATTGAAAGAAAGCATATTCCATAAGAGAAATAACAGACATACCCCACAAAAGGGATTCAGATCTACTGGTTATACTTTTAAATAAAATTTGTTCTCAAATAACATACAAGTTACTAATAAAATCTGCATAATTGTTCCATAATCAATTTCAATCTTTTAAAATACTTCATAAGTGTGAAGAAATAAAGCCTTTACTTTCTGGCCTTTACTCTCTTTATGTATAAAATGAGCCTTTACTTTCTTTATGTGTAAAATGAGGAAGATGGAGCAAGTTTCTAGCATGACTTTCAATTCTAAAGTCCCATAAAGGGTGCCTGGGTGGCTCAGTTGGTTAAGCGACTGCCTTCGGCTCAGGTCATAATCCTAGAGTCCTGGGATCGAGTCCTACATCAGGCTCCCTGCTGCTCAGCAGGGAGTCTGCTTCTCCCTCTGACCCTCTTCCCTCTCGTGCTCTCTCTCTCTACCATTCTCTCTCTCAAATAAATAAATAAAATCTTTAAGAAAAAAAATAAAGTCCCATAAAATAATAGTCACAATAAAATACATATAGAGGTCCAATGAAAACTTCTGTCAGTAGATGCAAAAGTTCAATTTTGTTCTCAAGAGTGTATATAAAAATTCACTAAGCTTCACATTTAGATTTGTGTATCTAAGTTATACCTCAATAAAGAGGCTGGGGGAAGAAGAATCAGGGAATAAAGACAAACTAAAACAGAAACAAAAAAAACTTCAGTATTTTGTTTATGGTCTGGGGACCATGCTGAAATTAAGAAAAGTAATAATAAGGCTAAACAAAACATGTAAGGACAATACTTTTTTAAAATAAAAGAAAACAGGATTGGTATATGTGGGCACTGATGAACCAAACAAAAAAAAGCCCACCAAGATGATTTTACATAGATTAAAAACTTGAGTGAAGGATTATTATTAGTTAAAAATAATTTTAAAATATTTAAGAAAATTTCAGGTTATAAAATATTGCACAATCTCTTTGGAGAAATCCATGACATAAACATGGCTAAATAATCCTTTCACTAATTCTAACCACAAATGACCTTAAATCAACTTAAAATACTTGAATAAATGTAATTCTTTCATTCAAATATTACATTTGTTCCTGGCCTTTTAATTTCCAGCTGTACATAATTTAATATATAATTATTAACATTCTCTTGCATGAAGGAAAAATAAAATTCTCTTTGAAGAAGTAAAACCTATTATTTTTTGCCTTTCATACTTATGACTTCTTTTCAATAATTTTTAATTAAGAATGCAATAATGTCCTTTGGATATTTTCTCATTTTCTTTTCAAAGATCATGACAGAGTAGTTTTTTGATACTTTAGAAAACAGAGACTTAGGTTATAAAATTATGAAGAAAAATGATAGCAAGTGTTTTAAAAGAAAATAAAATCTGGGTCTTAAAATTTTTCATTTAAACTACCACCTTTAAAGCTAATCTCAATAGGAAATAATCATATCCACTTTTACGCTACTTTGAGCTCAGTCAAATCTTATTAAAATATCCCTTGATACACCCAACAGATGTGCCCCTCAAAGGTCTCTTGCAAACAAACTTGTGTTAATCTCATCTTAAACACACTAGGGGGAGCTGCCCATTTGAAAGAATCCTAAAACGTGCTTTTTGTCCTGTGTGAAGGTTCCTTCTCTAACTTGTATTTCTGCAAAAAAATGACTTTGACTTATCTGAACCTTACATCTAGTTTTCATTTAATGCATTTTTAAAAAACACCATCCCTATACTTCGTCGTATTTACTGATTGCCATTAAGACAACTCTGGCCAAGTTACAGCATTTACTTTTCACACTGCTTCCTCAGGAAGCAATACAAAGCCCAAGGAAAAAATATATACACTTAATATGCTGTAAGATTTCAAAGCATGTAATAAAAATCCACTTTAAAAATCTCTTAATTCTTACAATTTCACATTTAAAGCTGAAAAATAATGAACTAGAGGTAAATAATCTATTGAGGGGGAAAAAGTATGCTTTGTGTCTCCTGGGCACATCACAATTTTGAAATTATATTTTAATATTCCATCCCATTTAAACCTCCAATCAATTCTAGAATAAGAGGACAATGGCTTCATTATTAGCAATCTAGAATATGAAGAAGCAGAGGCACAGAGTGGTCAAGTGACTGTCCAATGTTATATAGTAACTTAATATCAAGGTCAGGACTGGGATTTCAATTTTCACATTTCTGGCTATTGCACTTCTTTTACACAGTTAAATATAGATGGAGAAAAAACTTTTAAGCAAGTTTGTAGAGTCCTCTATCTGCCAATAAGAATTATTGGCCAATAAAAATTATTGAACATAATTTTAAGAGGTTTATAAGTTCAAGGGACTAGCCAAGGCCTTTCAATGGGGAAAGGACAGTCTCTTCAACAAATAGTGTTAGGAATACTAGATGTTCACAGACAAAAGAATGAAGTTGGACCCTTACCATACACCACATACAAAAATTAATTCAAAATGGATTAAAGACTTAAATGCAAGACCTAAACCAAAACTCCTAAAAGAAAATAGAGAGGGAAGAAAGCTTCAGAGACACTGGGTTTGGCAATTTCTTGCATATGACACCAAAAGCACATGCAACAAAAGAAAAAATAAAACTGGACTACGTCAATAATTAAAACTCCTGTCATCAAAGGACACAATCAAGAGTGAAAAGGCAACCCATGAAATGGGAGAAAAATTTGCAAATCACGTATCTGGTAAGGGTTAATATCCAAAATACTTAAAAGAACTCCTACAATTCAATAACAAAACCAAATAACTCAATCAAAAAATGAGCAAAAGACTTAAACAGACATTTCTCCAAAGCCAATATACAAATGGCCAACCAGCATATGAATGAACGCTGAATAATTAAGCAAATGCAAATAAACCAGTGAGCTATCACCTCACACCTATTATGACGGCCAAAATCAGAAAAACAGAAAAAAGCACTGACAAGGATCTAGAGAAATTGGAATTCTTGTTCACCGTTAGTGGGAATATAAAATACCTCAACCACTATGGAAAATAAGAATTCTTCAAAAATTTAAAAATAAAATTACATGATCCAGCAATTCCACTTCAGGGTATATATTCAAAAGATCAAAGAGTCATTTGCACACCATGTTCACAAAAGCATTATTCATTCACAATAACCAAGAGGTGGAAGCAACCCAAGTGTCCATTATGGATGAATGGATATGCAAAATGTGGTATACACATAGAATATTATTCAACCTTAAAAAGGAATGAAATCCTGGCACAAGCTAACACAGGAATGAATGGTGAGGACATTTATGTTAAATGAAATAAGCCAATCACAAAAACAAACACTGTATGATTCCACTTATGTGAGGTATCTCTAAAGTACTCAGATTCGTAGAGAGAAAAAATAGAATGGTGGTTGTCAGGGGCTGGGGAGAGGGAAAAAAAGGAGTTATGCTTAACAGGTTAAAGTTGCAGATAAGAAAAAGTTCTGGAGATTGGTTGCAAAACAATGTGAATATACTTACTACTACCAAATCGTACGCTTAAAAATGGCTAAGATGGGGGTCACCTGGCTGGCTCAGTTGGAAGACCATGCAACTCTTAATCTCTCTGGGTTGTGAGTTCAAGCGCCACCTTGGGTGTAGAGATTACTTAAATAAATTAATTAAAAAAAAAAAAAACCAAAGGGTTACGGCGGTCAATTTGATATTATGTATTCTTTAGCACAATTTAAAAATTAGAAAAAGTTCAGGGACTTAAAAAATGTACAAAATACCATTTACCATTGTTTCCAGTTAATACTCAGCACAGTAGTATGTCCAAGTATTATAATCTACTTTCTTCTGACAAAGATGTCTGTAGGTCAATAAATATAAAACTACTATTAATACCTTTGTTGATAGCCTAAAGGAGAACAAAAAAACCCAAACAGGAATCAAGTTTTCAGTACTTTACCTACCAACATTAAAAGAAAGCCTGGGGGCGCCTGGGTGGCTCAGTTGGTTAAGCGACTGCCTTTGGCTCAGGTCATGATCCTGGAATCCCAGGCTCCCTGCTCAGTGGGGAGTCTGCTTCTCCCTGACCCTCCCCCTTCTCATGTGCTCTCTCTCTCATTCTCTCTCTCTCAAATAAAAATCTTTAAGAAATAAAAGAAAAAAAATAAAAGCCTGTATTTTGTACTACCTGAGTACTAAATAAATACTGCTTGCATAAGAGGAACAAAGTAGCATTATTAAAGCTCTACCTGAATTTGCTAAATTCACAAATACTTCTTTATACTGAAGAATAAAGTTGGTTAAAATTATTCTCCCTAAGATTCATTCAACTTGATCTTGTCTTAAAAGCCACTATTTTTTAATGAGGTAAAACTTGGCACTGAAAATCCTTAAAAAATTAAACACATATTGTATCTCCTTTTAGGTACTGCTCAAGGATGGTCTTCATCAAGAGCTCAGGGTAGTAGGTTAGAACCTGTTCTAAGTCCTTTCAGTTCTTTTGAATATATACCCTGGAGTGGCTGCTCAAAAGATCAGCATTATTTGAAACCCTGATGAACACATGTGAAAAATACATGTGTCACATTCTGCTGCAATGATACGCAATTTAATGAGGTACTGCTATAATTTCTAAGGAAAAGATTGACTAGAAGCTACACAATTGTTCCATAATTGTAGAAATACCAGCAAATGGTACTGATTATCAAAATTAAATATTTAGAAGGATTTCCATACACAAGGGCAAGGAAGTTTTTACTGGGATGTCCAAAGTGCTTGAAGAAAACGTTCACCAAGAGTCATTTTTTTCTCAGCTGCTTTTACCTTATGGACGCCCTGCAAATTCTGTTAGTAACCTAATTACTAATACCTCAAAGATGTTTTATTTTTAGGTATACTAACTAAATCAACATATGCAATATAGACATTAAAATACTCTTGGGATTAGTTATGGAAAATCAAATATGTTTATGTACATATGGGAGTAGGTATGGGGGTATCTAAATAAATATATATGTACCCACATTTAAATATTTAAGAAAACTATTTGGAAACTTACATAAATGTTTTTAGATGCTCTATAAAAACAATATCCTCTGTCCCTTTCATCTAGCTCACCTTATCTCATTTCCTTCAGTAATAAAATTATAATACAAGTATTTAGTACTGTGGGCTCTACAGATTCTTGCATAGTGTGTGAAAAGGAAGTTATTATGTAAAAACACTGAGGTTACAGAATAAAGGTATTGCACAGAAAAGAAGCAAACACAAAGTACTCTTAGAAAATACATGAGCTATATTTAGTATTAACTATTTCAGACATCCAAAATTCTTGATAATCTATCCTTTTTTTGAATAGGAAACGTTTAATATTTAAGTCAGCAAGATAAAGTCTTAAGAAAAATACCTGTGGGAAGATGTTTTCTTCTAATTAAACACTTTACTCAATCATTTTCATTTGAAAATTTTGGCTGCCTCAGTTATTTCAATGCTAGTGTCATTTTTATGTGCCAATTCAGGAAGCACTAGTATTACTCCATGCATCCTTAGTTATTCATCAAATAAACTGGGAAGAATTATCCCTCCCCTTCTTGAATTAATAAAACCTAACATTCAAAAACAGCCTAATCCCCAGGCTCTTCTCTTGGTCCAAGTGGTAACAGCACAGCAGGACCACCTTCAACATCAAATATTTTGTAAGCTTTACAGACAAAAACTGTAACTGGGAAAAGGAAAATACAGGTTTAAATTACAAATGTCCTCAGCCTCTCCATGAAAATCAGCTTTTCTAAGGAAGCATCCTAAGAAATATTTTTAATAGGTGGTAAGAGGTAAATGCCTTGCCCACTCATAAAATGTGATGCAGGGAAACAAGAAATTAATGGTTCTTCTATACACTGACAACCAAGTAAGAATAACCAAATAATGGAAAGTTTCAAATTTGTCTTTGAGCTCAAAAATATTTAGATCAAAACGTTAACCAATAAGCCTGTATAGCACTACATATAACAAAGGAATATAAAAGGAAAAGAAATCCATTTTATAGGAACAAACTGAAAAGTTCATGGCAAACCTACCTAAATTACAAATGTTGCAAAATAAAACAGAAGAAAAACAAAGGTTTATGTGGTAAGAAAATATATATTTACTGAATTAAGCAATGGAGGTACAATTCAGTAAAAATAGAACAAAGTGAATCTGAATTGACCATACTTTAAATGCCATGGGATTTATATTCAATAACCTCCAAAAATGTTTAGGTGCTGAAGAGTTAGCACTAAGTAAAGCATAAACATTTCTAAAACAAGTGAACAATTCTGCTTCTTTCTATATAATACAACCAAAAGTTGTAGTCACAGGAAGAATTTCCCTGAAATTTGTCAAATTCATGAAAATTGCGGCTCATGGAGCTTGGGAAAAGCACAAAATGTATTCCTAAATGTATCCTTGTGGCAATAATGTTTCTGCACTCACTACAACCTAAACACTGAACTTGGGTTTAATATTCCTTTGTTATGTATAACATTACACATTTATCAGTATCTTTTACTTTCCTGGCCAGCAATCTCAAAAGTTGTAATGGACTACCATGCATTATTTCACAGTGAACCATAATGGAGTGGGGGGCCGTGGGGGGACAGAGAGGATAAAGAAAATTCTTTCCCAAAAGTCTGGAGTCCAAAAATAGTAACCACCTCTGGACCTGCAATTTAATTCAGAAATGAATTCAGAATTCTTTCTGCATAGATGCTTACTGTAGATGCTTCAACTGCTGAGAAATCTTAATGTACTCAGTTATTTGCACTCCAGTGAAAATCTTACCTTTCAGAATAGCTATAAAACATGGTTAAAATAAACCCTGATAAAACAGAAAAATTTCTCCTCACGTTTTTAGTAACACAGAAATGAAGACCACACTAATCAACTAGTGTCTGTAAGTCACTGCAGTAGTTGCACAATTGCCTGTGGGCAGAGTATCACAGAAACTGAGTGTGGTGAAGCAGGATGTTTTCCCCTTTTAGAACCTGAGTGAACTTCAAGGGATTAACACCAAATTCACGTCAGTTCTATAGCACAAAATTCAGACCCTTAATTCTGAATACAAATACATTTTAAGGAGAAAAAAAATGAGGGCTTTAAAACCATGTACCGTAAGGTCAGTTTCACTTCTGTATTATGTGCATATACTGTACTTTCATCTGAAATGTTTCATACTTGTATTTCATGTTATATAGGTTTTGGACTTGACTGTGTTTTTCCACAGAAAGAAAAATCAACTGTTTTTCCACCTTAATATTCAACCTACCTGCCCATAGTTGTCTATGCCAGTTACTAATCTATTTAAATTTAATAAATCAAAAGCTGTCCTTAAGGATTGGCCAAGAGTCGTAAGTCCTTCAGCCTGAAGGTTTTTCAGTTCATTCATAAACGTTGCATGGTTTTCTTTCCACCCGGCCTGAAAAGAAAAATGTAAGAGTTTTTTTTCATCCTTTAAAGCCATGTACACATGGACAGCCGTTACAATCTGCCGTTCACCAAGGAGCTGCTTCACTTTACAGTATGGTTTGGTTAACGTGTTAATACCATAGTATCACTGCCGAGGAAAACTCTTCTTCAAAGGTGGCCAAGAAAAAAACCTGCTTGCTTACAGCTATTGGTGGCTAACAGCCTTAATACTTTCTAACTTCCCTGGGAAATTTACTCCCTAACCTACTACCCAAAATTTGGGCATGCAAAGGTACTAGTGGAAAGCAGAAGTGAGCAGGACTTCTGAAGTTAACCTAGAGCTGGTCCGCTGGCCCGCGGCCCTGGGAGGAAAAATCCGAGCACCTAGCCCCGCAAACCCCCCAGCCGGCTCGCTCGCCACCCCGGGCAAGAGCGGCCGAGCCCCGGGCCGAGTCCCCTTTAATGCAAACCCGGGCTCGGCGCGGCCGGGCCCGGCTGTCACTCGGGCTAACTTGAATAAATATCCCCCACAGTTCATTGCTGCCGCTCACGCCGCGGAGGGGAAATGTCGGCCATGTTGATCGCAGCGCCGCTGCCGCCGCCGCCGCCGCCGCCGCCGGGCCGGGCTGGGGAGGGGACGGCGGTGGCCCAGCGACTCCGCGCCGCGCCAGGACGCTCCGGAGCGGGGGAGGGGGTGGGAGCCCGCAGGGGAAAAGACCTCAGCGCCCGGAGCACAGCTGGTGGGGAGGGGAGCATAATGAAGGGTGAATGGGGGGCGGGGAGGGCGAGCAAGGAAGGAACAGGGAAGGGAAGGGGGAGGGCGAGAGCTGTTACCTTGATAGCATAGGGCGGCTCTTCGAAAGTGACCAGCATATACCTGTCTCCTCTGCTGGCAGGGTCCCGGGCACGGAGCTGCGGGAGAGCGGGTGGGGGACGGGAGGAGGAACAGGGCGGACGAGAGGGAAGCACAGAGGCGAGGTTACGAGACGAAGGGGCGCCCAGCGGCCCCGCCGTCCCCCTCCCCCCCACAGTACCGCACACGCAGCGGCCACCCCTCCACACCGCCCCCCACACACAGATCGGCCCCCACACACCGCCCGGGCCCGGGCCGAGCCCGGCTTGCAGCGCCCGCCCGCCCGCCCGCGCGGTGGGGGAGGGGGTCCCCGAGCCCGGCAGCTCCCGCAGTCAGGTCCCCGACACCTCCGCCTCGCCGCCCCCGGCCGCCCTCCTCCCCCCCCCACCCCTGCCGCCCGCGGGCCGCCGGGCCCCGGTCTCCGCCCGGGCTCGGTCAGTCGGTACCTTCATGAAGGTCTCTACCGCGCCTTTGGCCGTGTCCAGGTAGGTGGTGCCCAGATGGCTGCGCTGGTTCATAGAGGCAGACGTGTCTATCAGGAACAGTAAGATGGGCATAGTGCTGGCCGGGGACACCGGGGCCCGAGGTGGTGGAGAAAGAGGAGATGGTAGAGGTGGAGGCGCCGGTGGCGGCGGCGGCGGTGACCGCCGCTACGCGGGGCGGGGGAGCGCGGCCCCCGGGAGGAAAACACCGTCTGGGTCTTTCCTCCGGCTGCGGGGAGTTTCTCCCCCGATAGTTGAGAGGAAACTCCCCAGACCCAGTCCTCCCCGTCGTACCCCCGCCTCCGCCTCCTTCTGCCTGCCTGCCCGCTGGGGCGGGCGCCCGGCCGTCTGTCTGTCGGTCCGTCCCCCCCTCCTCGGGGGTCCCGTCCCCACTCCCGGCCCCTGTGTGTGTCCCAGCGGGAGACGGGCCTGGCTCCCCACCCCACCCCCGGTGCAGGGAGTGGGGACCTGGGAGCTGGCGAAGAGGGGAGTGGGCTGAGGGGAGATTGGCCCTGGGGCTGTTGGGAGAAGTTTCAGGGACTCCCTCCGCACCCCGGCGGTGTCACCACTTTCTCAGCCCCTCTCGCTACTGAAGCGCTTTTCTCTCTCACACTCCGGTTTTAACTCGGGCAGGGTCTGCAGAGGCTCCGCCCCCTGACACGTCCTCGAGCCACGTGATGCACCGCCCCGCTGTTCTATTGGCTAAGCCCAAGCTTCTTATTAGCATATTCAAACAGCTCAGGGGCGGGGGAAGCTTGTAGGCCGGCTCCGGGAACAGTTATTGAGCACGCGCGGAGGCGGGGGGTCGGGTGCGCGCGCGAGCGAGCGCCAGGGATGAGCAGGCGGGCCAGCAGACGCGGAGGCGGGCTCCGGGAAGGGGCGGGGACGGACCGCGGAAAGACCGCGGGGTGGGGGGGGGGGACGCGGCGGCGCGCGCAGAGCGGCCGCGGCTGTGAGGCTGCGCGTCAGTGCCGCTGGCCTCTCCTTGGCTGTTGGAGGTGATAGGGGTCGGGGGGAAGGGAAATGGAGCTTGGCGTTAGCTCCCCTTGCGAGGTTGCTTTATCGAACCCCCTCCCGGGTGGGCGAAAGAGAAGGGGATGAGTGAAGTAATCAGATACCCGATCAGAAGGGGTCAGGCCCCGCGGTCTTGCTTCCGCGGAGAGCTCCGACCCTGCGGTCGCGGGAGGAGGTTCCTTGGGCCTGGGAGGGCCGGCCCCACCGCGGGCGGGCCCGGGGCTGGGGGGAGGGGAAGTGCGAGGTTGTTTGTGACCAGGGACTAATCTCCGCCAGTCCCACCGCTCTGGGTGAGGAGTGGGGACGAGGGGTCAGTTTCGCCCGCAGTCTCGCTCGGCCTTGGGGAGCGACCTAGGGTGAGGGCTGGACCCGGAGAAGACCGGAAGTTCTCCTGGTGGAGGACCCAACAAAAAGAGAACTAACCCTCTGTTTTCCTAACTTAGCCCTAAAAGGGCATGAGGGAAGACTCAAATATCGATAAACAGTCTGTTGCCCTTTTTATTCTCGGAAAAATAACCGATCCTAGCCAAAGAAATACCTCTCTCAAGCCATGCTTTTTCCTTAGGGCCAAAGAATGTCAATTTCAGAGCTAAAAGTGACCTTAGAAAACTGTAGAACACTTAGGTCGTTTTTATATGGAAAAACTGATTTCACCTTGCCCAGGTGACACATACAGTGGGTTCCCCATAAACCCTTCCAGTGCTCTTTCCTTTCACTGTATCCTGTCTCTAAGACTGGTTCCAAATACAGTGTGAGGTAGGACGTTCTTGGTTAAAAGAACCCCTGTTCACCATGCCCGAAGTAATGAATCCTCTCCTAAATGTCCGAGGAAAACTGTTCACTCAAATATACCAGTTGAAAAACTGAAGACAGTACCTGAACTACAAATTGTGTTCGAGACATACAACCCTTATAAAGACCATGGAGATCTGTATAGGGCATCTCCTGGTAGCATTGCATTTCGATTTTATTTTTTTATACTGAAATCCTTAATTATTTGCTGCCTGATCATTTAATGAAATTGTTCCTACTAAGCTTAACACAAAAGAGACATGTTTTATGGCACTTTTTAAAAAATCTTGAGTTTATATTGCATAACTTGGACTTTTCCTAATACTTAGGACTACCGCTGAACTTTTTGTCAATTTATAGTGGGGCTATTTCAGTAATAATTGTTTTACCAGTTATAAAGACAAAATTTTTCTTCCAAAGTTATAACTTGCCACTGAAAGATTTTCTTGGAACTGGTCTTCAGTTTTCTGTATCCGTGCTTTTCAAACTGGTCCACAGACCCCTGCCTATCCAAACATGTATTCTCTAGAATGACAAGAATTTCCTTTGCATTACTCAGGTTTGAGAAACACTGCTTCAAAGGATTGGTAGGATTTGGATATGTGAGTAAAGGAAGAGGAAGCTGCTGGTGAAGAAGTCCTTTTAAGACATTGAAAATATAGTGAAGAAAGGAGGTTAGCACAACATTGCCAATGGCTTCCTGGCGAACAGTGAAGTTCAGCTAGGCTGGAGCACTAGGAATGTGAAGAACAGAGTAAGATCCAGAAAGGTAGGTCAGATCTAGAAAGGAGGGGGCCTCTATTCCAGACTACGGATTTTTTTCCCATATAAATTACTAAGTACAAAGCAGTGTTTGAAGGGAATGAAACTCAACTACTGAAGTAGAGGAGCATGCATTAATAATGACCTTCCCTGTTACAGTTATTTGAAATTTCCAATAGAGACATCATGGCTCTTCCCTGACTCAATGGAGTTGGCAGATTGTCATAAGTGGAGGTGCATGGTAGAGACAGGGTTAGATGCAAAAATCAGGGGAGCCAAGTCCAGTGAGCCAACCTGGAGCGTATAACCAGAACCTGTGCTTATTACGACACCTGAGATTGAAGGCCAGGTTTCCAGTTCAGAAGCCCAGAAGTGCTCCAAGGCATGGCCCTGAGGCAGAACAGGAAAGAAATCAGGACATAAAAAGGCAGCAAATCAAGAGGCAATCGGAAACCAGGAAGCATTGACGAGTGGTCCCTAGACAAAATTGTGAAATAGGCCAAGTTTATTCTTAGTGACTCTGGTTGACAATGAAGCTCTTGGTTGATGATGGCTTAAAGCAGTAGTTCTGGACTAGGAGATGCACATCAGCATTGCCCACAGAGTTGAAAAATAATAATAAGTGTACCAAATCCTCATACCCAGAGGAAAGGGATTCAGTAGAATTGGGATAGGCCTTGGTCATCTCATTTTTTAAAAAGCTCTTCAGGTGAATCTTATAAATAAGAGTGATTAAGAACTATATGCTTCAAGTATAAAAATAATGTATATGTCTACATCTAGTAATAATAACTTTAAGAATTCACATACTCTTAGAGATATTACATTTCTTAAAAGAACTTCTAAAATCTGCAAACTAAAGCGGAAAAAAACTATAAATGTGACACCATATAGGTAACAGTGGATTTGTATCATATGCTTATTTAAATTGCTTGAATTCAAACATTTTTGACAAAAATTAAAAAGAGAAAGCTAAATAGTGTCAGAGATTTCCACTGTTCCCTTCAATGAGTTTAGGCCTCAAAATAAGCATGAAATGGGAAATATGAATCTCTTCTTCACTCAATCTCTGTGATTCTAGAAAGATTCTGGTTATAGGCAGGCTTATTTTTTCTGAAACATGGCCCCTAAATGCAAGCCAACTATTTCATCAGACTCAACTGAAAAAACAGTGAGCTCTTGCAATGCTAGAGGGAAAATGAGTTGAAGTAGTGTGTGCTAAACCCTGTGCTGTTGCAGTCTAGGGGATTAGGGAAGATTTCCCTGGGAGGACATTGGTCAGAAGAGGTATGTGGGAGAAAATTTGCTCTTTGTTGCTGTTTTTAAAGGAGCTCTGCCTAAATGCTATGGCTCCCATCTAAAAGGGAATGCATAAATTATATGAAAGCCTCTGAAGGAGTGGTGACTCTGGCTTAAACAATAGCCTAAATTGTGGAAATGGGACTATTTTAACAATTAAGAACTGATGAATTAGATTCATTTGTAGGAGCCAACCAGAGCCCTTTTAAATTATTTTAAACCAATTAAGCAGGATAACACGGTTTAAAAATAATAATGTGCCAAGGACTTGGCTTATGGTATCTGGATGTGCCATCTGAACAGAGTAATCAGATAAACCCAATGTTCCTCATATGTAACCTAACAAAAGTTTTTTTGGCTGTCTTACTATTATCTCAGCTCTCTGCTTTACGGTAGCCCATGATGTTGACAGGTTGAGAACATTAAAAAAAAAAAAGCATAAAAATTTAGAGGTGAAATTATGCAGCAGAATGTATTTGGGTATAACAATATAAAGAGATTGAATTTTGGTCATCCTATTATATGATACCAGTCTTCAGAAAAAAATGCTACTATTAAAAGGATATTAGACCTCTCTCCAACAAGCATTATTTCACAGTAATAGTTGAAGTCTCAGATGATTCAAGAGCAGTCTTGAAAATGGACACTTCAAATTGAGAATTAGAATCACAGTGGAACAGTTTCTCCAGCTAAAGAACATGAACATTGCAGTAATTCGGTAAATGTTAATTGCATACCTAATACGTGACAGGCGCTATGGTAGGTCATGGAGAGTTGGTAGTCTAATGGAAAGACAGAAGACAGATAAACATGATGAGACTACATAATTATGATAAGTCAGCAAACACCAGGCTTGATAAGACCAGTCTTAGAGGATGGGTTTGAAAATGCAAGGTTATATACATAATTTCATCAATTCTGAGACACCACGGGTTCTAAGAAATGCCATTATTTTTGTACCACTGGAAGGAAAAAAGTGCTAATTAAACTATGACAATGATTTTTTATCAATTAGAATTTTTCCACAATGTATTGAATTCTACCAACCAGGAGGTTTAATAATGGAACATGTTTTAAAAGAATACTCCACTATTGTCTTCAGTATTTTCTTCCAAACCATTGGCTTTTAATCTACAAGTGGTTTTTTTTTTAAGGGGGGGCGGGGCTAAGAGAGAGGGAGTGAGAGAATTCCAAGCAGGCTCCATGCCCAGCCCATGCTCAGTCTCACAACCCTGAGATCATGACCTGAGCCAAACATTTAACCAACTGAGCCACGCAGGCGCCCTAATATACAAGTTTCGATGCTCATGCGTTCTTGATCCATCTAGAAGATGTCAGGGAAAAAGTTTTTAGACCACAACCAGGATTTATATCCTCTCTTTAAATGGTTGGTTGCCTGAGATGTCTAGGGTTTGCAATTTGCTAGGCATGCTCCTGGGAATAACCATGCAGTTTGCACAAATACAGCTACACCACACCGCCTTCTGGTGACAGCACTGTAGCACGCTGTTATTGCAAGTTGAATTCCAATTTTAGAGATGTTAAAGTAGAAAGAAATGTACATTTTAGAATCGGGAAGATACTGTTTAGTGCTGGTAGCTCTTAAAATAAGTGTCATGAGAATATACAAAGAGTTTTGCGAGCACTGAAGATAGAGCAGCTAATCTCACAAAGTAGGTGATACTGGAGCAGAGAGAACTCATGGGGCTGGGACGTGTGTGTGGAAGAGTGCTGGGACTGGGGTTGGGCCACATCACAGAGGGTTTCACATGTCTAACTAAGAAATTTGGAATTTTATTTTTGGGTGATAGGGAAACAGTTTTGGGGTAAGGGAGTGATATAATCAGATTCTCATTTTAGAGAATTTCAGTAACAATTGGAAAGCATGATTATAATGGGAAGACAGGGGGAAGGAGACCAATTAGGCAATTTCTGCATTAACTGAGGGAAGAAACAGGAAGTGCTATGGAAGCAGCACCAGGAAAGTAAGGAGAGGATCCAAAAGACATTGAGGTGCTACTACTAGGTATTTATCCCAAAGATACAAATATAGTGATCCGAAGGGGCACCTGCACCCCAATGTTTATAGCAGCAATGTCCACAACAGCCAAACTATGGAAAGAGCCTAGATGTCCATCGACAAATAAATGGATAAAGAAGATGTGGTGTATATAGATACACACACACACACACACACACTGAAATATTACTCAGCCATCAAAAAAAATGAAATCTTGCCATTTGCAATGACATGGATGGAACTAGAGGGTGTTATGCTAAGCGAAATAATCAGAGAAAGAATTATCACATGATCTCACCCATATGTGGAATTTAAGAAAACAGGATCATAGGGAAGGAAGGGAAAAATAAACAAGATGAAATCAGGGAGACAAACCATAAGAGGCTCTTAACCATAGGAAACAAACTCAGGGTTGCTGGAGGGGAGGGAGGTGGGAGGATGGTGTAACTAGGTGATGGACATTAAGGAAGGCTCGTGATGTAATGATCACTGGGTGTTATATAAGCCTGATGAATCACTGAACTCTACCTCTGAAACTAATAATACACTATATGTTAATTAATTGAATTTAAATCATAAAAGACATTGAGGTGCTAGAATTGACAGCACTTGGTGAACTGAGTAGATATAGGCAGAAGCATCTCTTGTGAAATTAAATCCATCTTGTGTCATGGAAACTGAATATCCTCAAACTACTGGTAACTAGATTCCAATAAGAACGAATAGTGTTTTTTCAATCATTTGTCCAACAAATATTTCTTGAATCTCTAGTATGTGTAGGAGCTGGGAATTTAGCAGTGAATAAAGCAGAGGAAAATGCCTGTCCTTATGAAGTTTACATTCTAGTGGGAGAGGTAGACAATAAACAAGGTAAATAATCATATGCTATGTTCACTGCAAGTGCTAAGGAAGAAGAAGAAAGCAGAGAAAGGAACAAAGTGTTGCAGAGGGAGGAAGGTTGCAGTTTTAGATATGGAGAGCAGGAAAGACCTCACTGAGAAAATAACATTTGAGTAGAAACCTGAAAGGAATGAGAGACAGAACTGAAGACAGATTCTAGGGGAAGACAGATTTTCCCATTTACTGAAGTTTAGGAAAACATTTGTGGTTTGAAATGCTGATACATACGAAAGTCTTATCTGTTCATAAGTATTCTTTGCTGATGCTTAGTATTGTTATTCATAATTATAATAATTTGCTGATACTTAATATATATCCTTATTAATAGCAGTGTTCTAATAAGTATTCTTTGCCAATATAGGTTCAATATTCACGAAATATTATGGAGAGACTTATCTTAAAGTCAATAGGTACTGTTTTAGATTCTGGGGATTCAGTGTTAAATGAGACAGACCTAATCCCTACCCCCATAGAGTTGCCAGATAATATACAGGACTCACGATTAATTCAGAATGTCAGATAATACATAATTGTTTAATAATATTACAAATATTATTACAAATTACATGGAACATGTAATTTACAAATATTACAGGGAACATATACTAAAACATTACGTGTTGTCTATCTGAAGTTCAAATTTAACTGGTATCCTGTATTTTTATTTGCTGAATCTGGCAATTCTGTGACTTCACTGAACTTACAACCAAAGTACCAGAGGCAGAGATAGTAAATACGATTAGCATCCAGTGGACATGTGTAACCTAGGAAGCCATAAAATGGAAGGCATGTGACTCTAAATGTGTGGAGAAAACCTGCCTGTGAACCAAGAATGCCCACCCTTAAGAGCAAGAAATAAACTTGTGTTTGAGCCATGTGTTTGGATCCATTCGTATCATTCTTTGTTATACCAGCCTAGCCTAACTAACTTAATGTGTGGGTCCCTGAAATCTATGATCATGCCCAAATATACTCCAGAATCAAAAGTTTTCATGTAATGTACCAACAACTTAAAAAAAATATGTAAATAAAAGCAACAGAGAGGTAGGCCAAACCCTAAAATGCTTGTACTATATATAATCCTCATTCTAACATAACTTTAAACCTGAGTGTTTTGAAGGCAGGCAATTTTTTAAAATTACATAATTTGACGGTTTCCCTAAGCAACTAACACTATTATTCCTAGCTATTAAAACATTTTCAATTATTTTCTTCGTTCAGTTACTGAATGTAGAAAGGTGTTGTAGGCATTGAAAATTATAAACAAGACATGCTTTCTGACTTTAGAAAGTGTAGGGCCTAGTAGAGGACATAAAGATATATAATAGTAGGCAAAATATAATCAGTGCCAAAAGATACGTGCAAATTGTATCTCTAATTGAAGTGAAAAGTTCAGACTAGAGAAGAATAGAATATAGCAACTGAATGAGGAAGCTTTTTTTTCTTCAAACCTTTACTGTTTTCTATCTTCAAATTTTATTTAAAAGAATGTGTCAAAATGTACAAAATACAAAAATAACAGAGAAAAATAAAAATCACTTTAATCTCACTACCCAGACATAACCACCGATAACATGTTAGTATATATCTCCTCCTTTATATTTTAAATAAAATTGGGGTCTTTTTATATATGCTTTTCTGTACTTTTTTTCTACTTAATATAATGTGAGCATTTTTCATTAAATGAATTTTAAATATGGCTTTTAACAAATGTACAATATTCCATGCCATGGATGGACTTGTTGTCTTGACTTATTTTCCTCTTATTAGTAGATATTTTATTTCCAGGTGTTTTCCTTTTATCAATAATGATGCATTGACCAGCCCTGTCTCTGAATCTTTGTAATAATTCAACAACTATTATTTGAACACCACCTACTGCTCTGGATGTTGGAGATACATTAGTGAACAAATAGTCCCAAATCCCTGCCCTCATGGTGGGGAAGGAGAGAGAGATGATAAATGTGTAAACTCTAAGTTATATCAGATAGTGATAAATGCTCTGGAGAAAAATAAAGCAGGGAAGAGGAGTAAGTGGGAAGACTATATGTTTCCCTTTTAAACCCGTGCTATAGAAATAATTAAAACAGGGAGTGGAATTTGATAAATGCCCAAAAAAAGAAGTTCAAAAGGCAATGAGGTAGCACCTGGGTGGCTCAGTCGGTTGAGTCCCAAGATGGAGTCCTGCGTCCAGCTCCCCGCTGAGCGGGGAGTCTGTTTCTCCCTCTGACCCTACCCCCTGTCATGCTTTCTTTCTCTCACGTGCTCTCTCTCAAATAAATAAAATCTTAAAAAAAA
Organism: Zalophus californianus; assembly: GCF_009762305.2. NCBI lineage: Eukaryota > Metazoa > Chordata > Mammalia > Carnivora > Otariidae > Zalophus > Zalophus californianus. The sequence continues at coordinate 61,154,297 of NC_045597.1, forward strand.
AAAAGTGCCATGAGAATCATTTACCTAAGAGGACAGGTCAAGAAGGAGAAACAAACACTTAGCAGGCAACTCGACTTGGCCAAAATAAAGAGAAAAGAGAATTTCGGAAAGGAGACTACGCTTCTACAAAAGTTACTGAAACATCAAATAAAGTGGAGACTGAACAAAAACCATTAGATCTGAGAAAGCCATTGTTGACTTTTATAAGGTTCTTGTTAAAGGAATATGGAGACAGAAGAAATAAGGTAAATAAGATCACCAGGGATTTTAGTCAATTGAAGGCAGAAAATATAAACTTCTCTTTTTGCACTGAAAAGGAGGATGGGATGGTAGCTCAAAGGACCAAAGAGAACCTTTATTTTAAGGTAAAGGAAAAACCCAATATGTTTTTAAGTAAAGAGCAGAGGAGAACTGACGGTGTGAAAGACATATGGTGGGTCTCAGGATCAGGACAGACAGGGTCAGGAACATAGCTGGGACATTAGGATGTGCAAGAAGGGGCACTGACTTCTCTGAGACCAGAAATAATGACAAGAATATAAACAATGCCTAGCACAGTGCCCAGTGCAATGGTTAATTTTATGTGTCAACTTGACTGGGTCATGGGGTGCCCAGATATTTGGTCAAAGGTTATTCTCAGTATGTCAGTGAGGGTGTTTTTGGATGAAATTAACATGCAAATGGGGAGACCAAGTAAAGCAGATGGCCCTCCCTAAAGTATAGGTGGGCCTCATCCAATGGAAGACGTGACTAGAACAGAGACTTACCCTCCCACAAGTTAGAGGGAGCTCCTTCTGCCTGACCGTCCAGCTGTGACTTTGTCCTTTCCTGCCTTCAGTCAGATCAGCATTGAAACATTGGCTCTACTTGGATCTTGAGCTTGCAATCTCGTGGACTAGAACTACACCAGCAGCTCTCTTGGGTCTCCAGTTTGCTGGCTGCAGATCTTAGGACTTCTCAGCCTCCATAATTATGTGAGCTAATTTTTTATTTTCTCTCTCTCTCCTTCTCTTTCTCTGTCTCTCCATCTCTCTCCCTCTCTCTCCTGTTTCTGTTGGTCCTGTTTCTCTGGAGAACCCTGATTAACACGCCAGTACGTAGTACTAAATGTTTAATGTGTATATGTCGAAGGACAGAAGCCATTATAGAGAAATTCAGAGGTGAAGAGGATGGATGCTGAGTTATGGGAAATGGATGGCCACCAAAGCTGACCAGGGAGACCCAGAGCTAAGCTGAATGCTCCAGGGAAATCCCTTTAGTGCTAATAGGGAACAGTATGGACAAGCAAGCAGGTCATCTGGACTCTTAACAGGCCAAAGATCCTGGCTGGCAGGTGATCGACCTCTTACAGATTCAGCAAGCATTCCTGTAAGTGGTCAGACCTCGGAGTCAGGAAGGTGATACAAATAGGCAAGGACCAAATGTTCTTGGCATCAAGGGAATGGGAAGAAGACAAACATTTCATTGCCTACTTGTACCAGGCACTCTGCTAGAGCTTCCCATGATCATTTAATCTCCAAACCAACCTGCCAGCTAAGTGTTCTTACTTTTTCAGAGAAGGCATTGGGAGACCAAGAAATATTAATGAACAAAGTTCAAAGTCACAAAGCAGAAGAAAACTAGAACCTGGATCTGAATTCAGAGGCATAATTCTGGGCAAGTCTGGCAGGAGTTATCATTGACCCATCCGTGGGAATTGGTGCTTAAGGACAGAGCTTCAATCCCTGTGAAGACCAGAGGAACTGGGATACCCAGCAGGAAACACAGGGTGGAGACTCAGGCGCGGGAAAACGACAAGGACAAATCTCTTATGAGGTAGGAATTTGCTCGTAAGAACAAGATGGAGGGGCACCTGGGTGGCTCAGTCGGTTAAGTATCTGCCTTCAACTCAGGTCATGATCCCAGAGTCCTGGATCGAGCCCCGAGTCGGGCTCCCTGTTCAGCGGGGAATCTGCTTCTCCCTCTCCCTCTGCCCCTCCTACCGCTCATGCTCTCTATCTCTTTCAAATAATAAAATCTTAAAAAAAAAAAAAAAGAACAAGATGGAAAGGATAAAGGGGTGAGAGCTTCTAGGATATTAGTGAGAATGTCATTTTAACATTCAGTTCACTTGTCTCCGAAGACCCATATTCTAAAACAGTGAATAAAATATCTTAACATCTTATTATGCGATATCTATCATTGATGATGGGCACATAGGAGCTCTCATGACATCCACCTAATTTGCAGATTAAATGATGCTCATTGTTCCCTCTTTAAAACATGCCCACAGCATGGTATACGCTCAAAAGTAGTAGAATTCCCTTTAATATAATTGTGAACTTCTGCCCTCCCTGCAAGTTCCATGCTTGTGTAGTTGCCTTCTTCCCTCAAGTCCCTCTATACCACTTGAACTTGTCATTGTAATCGTGTTAATTATTATGTAAACCAACAGAATGTAAAGTCACTGCCGAAATTGCTGTCACCAAATTAGATGTAAGCAAGAAAATTTGCAAAAGCCCAGAAAAAGTAAAAATTTACAAGTATTTTGCACTTCAAAAGATCGGCAAAGGAAATGTAGTTCAAGTTAAAATAAAAAGCTTAAGGTATGTAGCATTGTTTTCTCTTTTCTGTGCTTTAACGGACTTTTGCGATTCACCAACACTACCAGTGTTGGATGAGAACGCTTTTACTCTACTCTGTATTGTACTTGGAGAGCACTTTTGTTCATTCTTTCTCAGATAAAAGCACAATCTGTCTAGTAAAGCAAAATTCAAGACCGGAGTCCATGTTCTTTCATTGACGCCATTCAGCACTTTTACGTGAAACCTCAGTACAGAGTATAATACTACCTGTCTGATGAGGCCAGTCCTCTAAATCTCAGGGATAGTGTGACTCCTACGTACTCAATTTTGCATTGTGAACGCTTATGGCTTACTACTATTCAGAAGATTACTGGGAATTATGCATTTGGAGGCCAGATTGTTGCTGTTGTTTTATTATAGGCCAACATGTACACCATTTTAATAGTTCTGTCCATAAGGAATCTTAGAAATAATCTAGTGCAATTCTCTTGTATTAAAGATAAGGAAACTAAGGACTAAGGTTAAAGACACTTGCCCAAGGTAAAAAAATTATTAAAATAAAATTAAGGGACATGTTTAAACAGCCCCTTACTTTGTATCTTCCCCATGATATACAGCACTTTTAAAAAGAAGTTCTCAAAACACTTTTTTAAAGCAGATCGTTAATGATTCTGATACCTGTGCATCCAATTATTATCCTATTTTCCACCAGCTGGGTTACCTCCTCTCAGACACTGAAAAGTCAACATTTTCTTTGCAGATGAATCAGTTGAATGGTTGCATTCATCCATAAATAAGAAACCTGAAAAACAAAGGTTATTTTTATCACATACACCACTGGTAGGCAGTCCAGGCAGGCCTCATTTGTCCACTCTAAGTTTTATAATGTCATTAAGAACATGAGACTTTCTCCATTTTCTTGTTCAGCCAATCTTAATGTGTGCTTGTCAACTGGTAATTAGCTATTTCACCTCAAGTATTGTAGGTTTGCACTGGCAGAAGTAATGGGAAGAAGAAAAGAAAGCATGTCAGCTGAGCTGGACTTGCTTTAAAAAGAGATTTTCTGGCACCACTCCTAATAATTTCCTCTTAGATCTGATTGGCCAACTGTGTTACTTGGCCCCTCTTATCTGCATAGTGGCTGCACTCTGTGTTGGGAGCAACCAGCAGTTTCTATCACTGCAGGACTGTTGCCAAGATTAAGAAGAAGGTATGTGTGGTACTTAGTATGTGCCTGGCATCTAGTAGATGCTGAAAAACTGGTAGCTCTTATTTTGTTAGAAAAAAATGAAACTAGTGGTGACGTCTCCAAACTTCCTCCATAGTAATTACGAAGTGCGTTAGACTTGCGAAGAATCTAGTGTGGTAATAAAATAATTTTTAGTAGAAAAACAAGTTTTTTACTAAACTTCTGTTTGACACTAAAATATTGGCATAGTAAATAAATAAATAAATACATACATACATACATACATACATACATAAAAATAGGTAACTTTTAAAAACTCATTTGATTAACCAGATCATCATCTTGGAAAATGGTCAATAGTTTTTAATGTTCAGCATAGTCTCAAAAATTTTAAATATAAATGACACTATTTATATTTGTGTTTTATGAGTTAGAAAATATTATGTTTAATTATCATTAAAAGTAGTTTTTATCATAACTGAAACATGCTCAAATTAGTGACATGTTGAGAAAATCTCTGTCAAACCGTTAAAACTTGACCACAAATACCCATTCGTATTATTCATATATTGTTAAGTAAAGACCTTGACCTTCAAAAGATGTATCTGTGGGGATCACTGGGTCTGTGATTTCAGTTGCAAAATTTCTAGCTTGCAATAAACACTGCCATTAGAATGGTAATACCAGAAGTTTTATGTGAGGTACTTGATTTTGTGAAGCAACAATAAGAAAAAAAAAAGACAAATATGTATTTTATAAGAAAATTAATCATTTTAGCATAAAAAATAAAAAATATTAGCAGAATTTCATAGATATAAAAATACCTACAACTAACATCTGCCTCACACATATGCTATACCAGGGAGGCACCCAGTCAATCCCATAATAAAACAAAAACCTCAAGCACAATCCATTATTGTGTTATACTACACTATTACTATTACTATGTAAAATGTTTTGAAATGAGTAGGCAAAAAAAAAAATAGTTCACATAAACTTCTACCTAAATGCTTTTCTTAAAAATGAACTAAATATGAGAAGGGTGTGTGTGGGGGGTGTATAATAAAAGGAAGGCAATCTATCCTTTTTAAAAGTCTATATGCTTAGGGCTTTACAAATACTTCTATTTCACAATCTTTATGACAACTTTGAGTGGTCAATACTCCAGGAAGGGGAATCATGTGGAAAGGAGGCATCAGAGAGACACTCTAAGTGTCCCAAACAGGGACTCAAGAGCTGCAGTTCAAAGGTGAGTCAGACTCCACAGCGATTGATTCCTCTACTCTGTGCCCTAAGCACCTAATTGTCCCATGAATAGGACTTAGCCTCTTTGTTGTTCATGTAGCAATTCTGTGACTTTTGATGTCAATAGATGTATTGTGGTTTTAATTATCAAATCTGTGAAATGTAATTTCAGTTCAGGGTTCTTCTTCACAATACAACCAAGACAATACAAAAATGTAGTATAAAGAAATGAATAATTAAACGAATTTAGCCAATTTATGCAGTTTAAGCCCAAACTGTTTGGTTACAAGGTCTGTGTTTTTTTCCTCTATTATTACTGAAATACTTGACTCAGTTATCCAGTTAAGTTTATATACATGTTCATGTACATATATCTGCAAATTGCAGTTTTTAACTACCGTAGTTCTACCAATTAGCAATAATCGCGCCTCGGATAAACCTCATTGGCTACGATACTGCCACTGCGCAAAGTGGCAGTATTATTTTTTTTAAATGTTTCTTTTCTTTTTTTATTTTTTTAAAGATTTTATTTATTTATTTGAGAGAGAGAGAATGAGAGATAGAGAGCACGAGAGGGAAGAGGGTCAGAGGGAGAAGCAGACCTCCCTGCCGAGCAGGGAGCCCGATGCGGGACTCGATCCCGGGACTCCAGGATCATGACCTGAGCCGAAGGCAGTCGCTTAACCAACTGAGCCATGCAGGCGCCCCCTTTTTTTTTTTTTAAGATTTTATTCATTTATTTGACAGATAGAGACAGCGAGGGAGGGAACACAAGCAGGGGGAGTGGGAGAGGGAGAAGCAGGCTTCCCGGTGAGCAGGCAGCCCAATGCAGGGCTTTTTTTTTTTTTTTTTTTCTCCACCCCTCCAGTCTTGTTTTCCTGTTGACAAAATGAAGGCAGAAACTTGCCCTTGGGTATGGAGTGGGGGCAGGGTACAGAGCTGAGAGCCTCCTGCCCCCAGGGGAAATTTTCTAAAGGTTCTTGTGCGCAAAGCTTACCATAGTTCTACCAGGGAGCACGCACCTGTTTCTTTTCTTTTGACCTTTTCCTTGCGTATTTTTCTCTTCGCTTGGATCTATCCCATTATCTGTGGTTAAGCCTGTAGTATACAAGTCTTTCTCTTTCTTTACGTCTAGCCTTATTCCCCGTGTCCCAGCTCCATGCCAGAACCCTCACCCCCAGTCCAAGGTAGCACATATCCTACTCTTACCTATAGCACTTGCTGCAGCATCATCATTTCATTAGCAATATTCTCACTGCCAGAAGTCAGGCTCAGCTGTGAAGGAGGATTTGTTTAGGCATAATGGCATCAATATTGAAAAGGTATTTTTGATATCTTTTAAAAAGAACCAAAATCAAATGCAAGTCTCTCTTTAATCCATTGGATCTTTACAGATTAAAAAATGAAGTTCAAGTGCACTTCTTTTCTCTCACTAATGCATCCAACAAGATCCTTTTATGCTTTAAGGAGTACCATTTTCACTTTCATAGAGAATTCTCAAATCTATTAGCTGCTCAGATCTGATAGTTTGCTCCTTTCTGCAGATCAGGCTAAGCAAACTCCCAGGGCAGCAAGCCACCAGGAATTCCAGTTACAGAAGATTGCCATATTCCTTCACAAAAAGGGCCTGGAAAGTGCTAGCACACCCTATTCCTCTTAACCATCCCTAGCCCTCACTCAAAGAAAGGACAAAGGTTAAATAAAAATGTGTCTGGCATGGTAGATTTTTTTAGTGAAATAAAAAATGTATACTCATATTATGGATAAGCTACAGTTTAAAAAGTATGTCCTGCCTTCTTTTCTCAGGTATAAAAATATTTCAAGGCAATTTCAGTAAACTGGATTTCAAGAAACTCCTAAAACATTTTTTTGTGAGTTGCTTTCATTTTGTCTGAATTTTAATGTGTATTTCAAACACATTTGCTATACCAGAGTATATAGGTTTGGTTGTCATTTCATAGTTGTCAAAGGGAAATTCTTATTTTAAATCTCTACCTCATTGTTAAAAAGTTCTAATAATAAAAGGCCTAAATTTTAAGTCCTCGGGGACATCAAAGTATCTCCTTTACTATGTTGTTGAAGCTCTGGCAGCATGTTGCAAAACTGATATGTAATAGACAAAGAGGGGAAGAACAAAACTGGACACAGTTACCTGGTTGTTGAGAGTACAAGATTATAAAATATTTTGTTTAAAACTAGTGGGCTATTTTAATAAGTGAACCAAGAAAGGGTAGGGGAGCTCCTAGATGTATCTATTTTAGGACACATCTTATCATTGACCCCTTTTCCTCCTTAAGTAAATGTATTCCTCATACATAGCTCAGAGCATTGTTACAACATCCTTGGGAAAGCAGTCATTTTAAAATGGAGTTAAAAGTCCACATTGCAGCCTTGAAATGTGGTTGAGTCGTGTGATGACCTTGGAGACTTAGCTCCAGTTGTGCAAAGTCTCACAAAGTGGACCTAGCATAGATTAGAAAAGACAAAACTCCTGAATTCTTTTTTATTCTACTAAATATGTTTACTTGTTATGGTCTCCTTGAGCAAGTGTTGGCATTGGTAGAAGGGCAACGGGCATTTGCCTAATGGTCTGAAGTTTGATAGCCAAAAATAAACATAAGGGGAAAAAAATCATGACTTTCAGATACATGACTTTGAGACTTGGCCCAGGCTGAATTCAAGTTTACCTTTGCACTAAAAAAAAAAAAAAGTTTGTTAGGCAAATGGGTAAATGGTAGTTTATCATACTTAATAATGAATGTCAAAATATCCAAGATCACTGCGCTCAAAATCATTTATTCACGAATAATGAAAGCATGGCAAACACATATAAAAATTACCTAATTTTCATAACCTGACCCTTTTCTTTTACCTATGAGTTGTGTTGGTGTATTTTTAAAGTTACAAAAGTTTTTAAAAGTTACAAACTTATAAAAACTTACAAAACTGTTAGAAAAGTTGTGATTAAATAGAGAGAGGAGTATGTGTCTATTTATTTTGATAATTAAATTCAGTTGACAATTCTCAACTGGAGATCATTAACTGGGAAACATTTGGAAATGTATGAGGGCACTTTTGGTTTCTCAATGACAGAAGGCAGACGCCCAGCAGAGAGCTACCGACATTCAGTGCCAGGAGCTAAGAATACGAAACATCCCGCTAAGTAGGGGACTCCCTGAACAACCATGAAATGCCAGTGGTGCTGTCACCCTTGAGAAACACAAGGGACCGAGCCATTACAAGTAAATGAAGCGTTTGTTGTGAAGAAGTACAGAGGCAGAGTGGACTGTGGAACTGCACAGCTAGAGCTCAAATCCAATATCTGGCTGTATGACCAAGGCCACGTTAATTAAGTGGTCTAAGACTCAGTTGCCCCACCTGTAAAATGGGCATACTAGTCTAGTATAACTGCCTCACAGAATTTTGTTGTAAGGAATAAACAAGTTAAAATACATAAAGTGCTTAGCATATGGTAAGCTCTCAATGTCGGCTACTGCTATTACGAAGTCACTCAAGTCCTTCATTTTATGTTAATTGGAGTGGGTGAGAGGAGGTAGAAATATATTTTTTAAAACCTGAGGCTTCTAAATTTAAAAATCTTCAGTCTGGAATCCATTATGTGTCCAAAGGTATTTCTTGATGATGACAACCATCATGTAAGCATGCTCTCCGTCATTAAATGTATTCAGCTGAAGCAGGAAGAGAAGGTTGAGTGGGAGCAGGAAGCACTCCCAGGTTAAAGAAAATTGGTGTGGGCTGAAAAAAAGGAAAGTGTAAGGTGGACACTTTATAGGGTGAAGGGATGCACAGGAGATCTCAGCAAATTATAATGGTGAGATTACACAGTGGTGAGTACAGCTGATGAGATGCAACCAAAGAGAGATTAGTAGTAACCTAAGACCGTAAGGAAAAACCAAGTCCAGATGACAATCAAGTTGGAGAAGATTTGTGGAACATTGTGCACTTCCATGGGGTCTGTAAGCCTTGAGCCTATCAGTGCCGACTGGGAACATTCTGAATAGTTAAATGCTTCTTTCTGTAAGAGAGGAGGCTTCCCGCTCTGCAGTGAAATCGTGGATTTGTTGTTTGCACACAGAAGGCCTTGTTTGTGTAACACTCATTTTTAACTATGATTCAGTCTTTTGAAACCCGTAAAGGAAAAGCCAATGAGAACCAGTTTTACTTCTACTAAGAATTTAAAAGCCCAAAAGTGAATACTGAATTAATCTTAGTGTTTTATATATTTAAAAAACAACAACTCAATCCAAACAAGAATGAGGTTAGTGTCTGTGGGAAGAATAGAATAGTTCATCACAGGTGGATGGGACGCATTTTTCATAAGTACAAATTAAGCAGCCTGAAACAAAAGGAACTAAAGAGAAAAAAGAATACCAGTCGCCCTTCTAATTTTTTAAAGTTCTGTCAACTGTCAGATGTTTTATGTGATGATTCAAATGATCAAATATTTTCATCACAAATAGATTGTAGTAATATCACCATTAGTAGACATCCAAAAATAGCAGTGATAGTACTATGTTGATTCATTCTCTTTCAAAGACTGAGTCACAAAGGACAAAATCTAGTGAATTGGATATGATGACAGCCATCCTACTGCCCCATCTGTCTCTTTTGGCCCTCTCACCCCCCAAACCTTTGCATCACTCAAGATTCAATATCTTCTATTATATTCTTTAGCTATACACTTGCATCGGGCACACACACTTTCTGGACACTTTCTCAAAGTCATCTTACTGGCTTTGTGGTGAATGTTTCTCAAAACTTTGTCTCCAGCATTGGCCCCTTGCTCACACTCCAGTCATCATGGTTCCAAGAACTCTTAGAAATACCACTTAAGTACAAAAACTCTAGCCTAACACGTACACATTTCCTTCTTACACCTTGCATCCAGTCAACAAATCTGGTCTATTTTCAGAATATATCCAGAGTCTGATTCCTTCTCTTTGCGTCCGACCTGGCCCACACCGCCATCAACTCTTCCCGGATTATTGTAGCCTCCTCCCTGGTGTACGGGCTTCCACCCGTACCCCTGACCCACCTCACCCTTCTGAACACAACAGCCACAGCGGTACTTTTTAAAATGAAAGCCACCTCCTAACTCAACTCTGCACAAAATCCTCCAGGGGCATCCCATTTCCTGCAGAATAGAGAGAAAAATTTCTTAAGCTCTGTAAGGTCCTACCCGATGAGACCCTGACCTTGTCTCTTCCTCTGCGTTTCTTTGTTCACTCTCCCCGTCCTTCCCTCTGGCTGGAATGCACACCCCCAGACACCTGCATGACACAACCACCTCTCCTGGAGGCTTTTACCTAAACGAGTTCTCAGTGAGGACTTTTGTGACTCCTTGAGTGCCCTTCCCCACTTTACTGTTCTCCTCAATACTTATCATTGGCGTGAACTGCAGTTTACTTATTTATTGTTTATTTTGTGTCTCTCCACACTGGAAATGTGGGGGCAAGGATCTTTGTTTTGTTCACGGATAGATTCCCAGTGTCTAGAACAAGGCCTAGCACACAAACATCATTAAATGAATATTTCTTGAATGAATCCAAAAATCTCCGACTCTTCTAAAACCAGCTTCTAATAAAGACTACCCTATTTTTCCTAAAAGTCCACAGTTTTCTCCTGCTAAAAATCCATCTAGACTCAGAATTCTGCAGTTGTCTTTGTCATCTGACTAGTTGCTAAATCCTTTCAATTCCACAATGTTACTGGACTCTGTCCCCCTCCTTTTTATTTCTGCTGCTACCACCCTCATTAATGACAGCAGAGGTTGGAATCAGAAGACTTGGGTTTGAATTCCATCTCCACCATTCCCCAGTTATAAGATTTGGGCAAGTTCATTTGGGGTGGGGTGGGGAGAACGTCTCAGTTCTTCATTGGTCAAGTCATACCTATTTTATAGGGTGGTTATGAGTATTAAATAAGATAATGTATCTAAAGCATGTAGTTGTACCATATGATCTCTATGGAATTTGGGAAACAAAACAGATGAACACATGGGAAGCGGGGGGAAGAACGAGAAGGAAGCAAACCATAAGAGACTCTTAACTATAACAAACTGAGGGGTGATGGAGGGAGGTGGGCAGGGGATGGGCTATGTGGGGGATGGGCATTAAAGAAGGCACTTGTTATGATGAGCCCTGGGTGATGTATGTAAGTGATAAATCACTGACTTCTACTCCTGAAACCAATATTATACTACATGTTAACTGACTAGAATTTAAATAAAAATTTGGCAGATTAAAAATAAATAGAGCATTTATTTGTGCCTGACCCATAGTAAGTGATTAATCTATTCCCTCGTGCCTGATCGATGGCAATAGATTTCTAACTCATATCCCTTCTCCTTGTCTGATTCCTTTTTAATACTTCATATCATTACTACCAAAAAGGTTTTCCATAAGTATTGCTTTGATCATGCTACTCAACATGTTACTCGACAACTTTCAAAATCTTCTTACAGAGAAAGGAAATTATAATTTGAGCGCCTGAGATACTATTATACATGTTTCAGATACTATTATACATGTTTCATAATTTGATAATTTAATAAACCCAAACCAATTCGTCTAGCACTCAAAGCTTACCCAAATCTGCCTCTCTTCTTCTTAGCCACTGTGGTTAATTTTGTATGTCAGCTTGGCTAGTACAGTACCCAGATATCTGATAAGTACCAGTCTAGATGTCTCTCACTCTTCCTCTTCCTTCCTCCCTCCCTCCAAACACACATCCTATTGGTTCTGTTCTCTGGAAAATCTCAATATACTAGCCGTATGAAGACCTATCAGGACTTGTCCTATATGGTCCATCTCCTCCCTAATTTGTAACCACTCTAGCCAGAAGTGTTTAACTTTTTACTATAGAGTTCTTGAATTTTTCAAAAATCCTTCTTATTGCAGCACTTTGTATTTGTAATAATTTCCTTACAAAGAAGCATGCTATCCCACTTCTGCTGCTGAGTTACCTAGTGAAAGTTACTTAACATTTCTGAGCCTCTATTACATCATGGTAAAATAAGGATAGTAATTTTCTTACTGAATTGCTATATAGGACATGTGTATGCTCATTGTGAAATACATAGCATAGAGTGAAAATTGCATTTAATTCCACTAATCTCCAGGAAGCTTGTGTGGAAATGAGCTATACTATGTCCTGGTAGGCTCAGGAACAGATCTTCAGGGTTAGGTGGTAACTGATAATCTCGGAGCATAACTGATCTGTGGTTCTAAGATTGAGCACACAAGGTGGTAAGTGTGTAAGGCAGACCTACAACCAAAAGATCAGCAACCCAAAAGGCAAAGACCTGACCGATGAGGCTAAATACTCAAGGTTTAGGGCACCCACCCACTTTGGAGAGTGTAAGCAATCACCAATATTTCAAGTAGGAGAAATGCTCAGCTCGGGGAGTTCCGACTATTTTCCTTCAATAAGTAAACCCCAGAATTTTAGCAGGTCTTTACACAGACACTCAGAATTAATTCCATCATGTAGATTCTCTTGCATCTGAGTGTTCCGGGTCTTAGGGTGGGGGCAGAGCAATGTATGCAACCCCAGGGTTGTAGCTTTAAAGGGAAAGAACATGTTTTTCTCCTCCCCCCCCCATTTTTTTATGTTGCTGCTGAATATAATTAGACATTTTGGATTGTGATGACAAGGACCACACCCTAGGATAGCAGAGCAGTAAGAGTAAAAGTCTCAGGGGTTCTTGAGTGGCTCAGTTGGTTAAGCATCTGCCTTCAGCTTAGGTCATGATCCCAGGGTCCTGGGATCAAGCCCCATGTCAGGCTCCCTGCTTAGCAGGGTGTCTGCTTTCTCCATCTCTCTCTGCCTACCACCCTCCACCCCCAGCTTATGCTCTTGCTCAATCTCTCTCTCAAATAAATAAATAAAATCTTAAAAAAAAAAAAAGGATAAAAGCCTGGGTCTTGATCATTGTAAAGTTACCATATTGGCCTTGAACTGCCTAAACTTATACTTTAATATTGTTTGGTGTTAAGACAGCCAAACTAATATATAGCAGATTATAGAAAAATCTGTTAATCAAACAGACAGATTTTTCAGATACAGCTTAGGTACAAAGGACATACTAAACCTATACACCCAATCTGTGCTTTCCCTGGGAGGTGCCAGTCTTGCCTCCAAGTTGTGGCCTGAACATGACTCCCTTACCTGATGACCACAATTGCTGAGCACTGCCGCAGTCAGAGCTCCCGGGACTGAACTCCCTTCTGTGGCTTGCTCTGGGGCTGTGAGAGCCACTTCCGCACTCCTTGACCCTCTCCTAGGCAAACTTGATTATGTGTTGGCATGAAGTCCCAGTCATTAGCTTCGTTCCTGGAATTCTCTCCTGGCTTCCGATGGAAAATAAGAACTGGAGACTTAGACTTCAGAGACCAGTGTAAGGAACAAGGAACAGCCTGTCTAGCCCTAGAAGCCATTGAGATCATCACTGAAAACTTTGCAGGTCTTTGTCCAGTGAATATGATCTTTAGCCTGAGACCAGCATTGAAGAAATTCGCTATCCAAAATTGGAGAACTTCAAAATCATTAGATATCTTGAAACTCATTCTGGGTTCTATATACGCTTTGCAGATTTTCTCCATACTGCAATAACTCTAAAACTGATAAATATATTCTATTTCTGCCTCTCATTTTTTGAGTTTTTTCCTGTGATAAAATATCCATACCATAAATATACTATTTTGACCATTTTTTTAAAGATTTTTTATTTATTTATTTGAGAGAGAGAGAATGAGAGATAGCACGAGAGGGAGGAGGGTCAGAGGGAGAAGCAGACTCCCCACCGAGCAGGGAGCCCGATGTGGGACTCGATCCCGGGACTCCAGGATCATGACCTGAGCCGAAGGCAGTCGCTTAACCAACTGAGCCACCCAGGCGCCCCCTATTTTGACCCTTTTTAAGTGTACAATTCAGTGGCATTAACTACATTCTCACCGCTATGCCACTGTCATTACTGTCCTTCATCCCAAACTCAAGTGCTCAAATTTCCACATTGAGTACTAATTCCCCATTACTCCCTCCTCCCAGCCCTCGATAACCACTCTTCTACTTTCTGTCTCTATGAATTTGCCTATTCCAGGTACTACATACAAGTATGAGGCACAGAATCATACAATATTTGTCCTTTAGTGACTGGCTTTCACTTAGCATAATGTCTTCTAGGTTTATCCACACTGTAGCATGTGTCAGAATTTCATTCCCTTGTAATGCTGAATAATAGTCCATTGCATGTATATACATTTTGTTCATCCATTCATCCATTGATGGATACTTGGATTCCCTCCATATTTTGGCTGCAGAGAAACCTTGCAGCTATGAACATGGGTGTATGAACATCTATTCAAGTCTCTACTTTCAATTTTTTCGGGTATAATATACCTAAAACTAGAATTTCTGGATTATATAGTAATTCTGTGTTCAATTTCTTTTTGAAGGACACCATACTGTTTTCCACAGCAGCTGCACCATGTACCTTCCCATCAGCAATAAATAAGGATTCCAATATCTCTACATCCATGCCAATATTTGCTATTTTCTGCTTTTTTTCCCTTTATGATAGCTCTCCTATTGGGTGTGAAGTGGTATCTGTCTCTCATTTTTAATGTCCTCAATTAATTAAAATTTTAGAAGCTCCTACCAGTCAGTGCTAGTGTGAATCTCCTAGCATTGACTGTATTCTTTGATAAAGTGCTTAAAGGAAGAGTTAGATATGGAATGGACTTGTCTGCTAGTTGTCACGCCTCATTCCTCAAAAGCTCCTTCCCCAGTTTTCAGCCAAACTACTTCTGCCTCTGATTTCATCAGGTTTCCATAGTGCATGTCTGAGTAAGATTTTGTTTGATAAGAGTTCTTCGGCTTAAAAGAAAAGTTTGAAGACTTTCAGCCTACTCCATACTTTCTAAGGTTCAAAGAGCTTAAGTGACTTTTCCAAGGTCTTTCAGCCAGGTATTGGCAAAGGTAAGATTTGAACAGAAAGGTATCCAATGAGACAGAGTATGGCTAGTAGCCATCAGGGCAGGCAAGCATCCTTTCGATTATGCATTCACTTCTTCAACATACATTACACACACAATTTAACTGCAAAATAGAATTCACTTACAAAATAAACCTGCCTTTGTCTTTCTCTCCTATCAGTTTGACAAGGAGAGTGGTAAGGCAGCAGAGAAATGAAACATGCTCTGGTGAATACCATCATCTTAGTAGACAAGAAACCAGTGATAGCAACAAAATTTCATCCCTTCCAAGAGGATTACACGTGAGACACAGTTATGTTGGAGGAGTAGGGGCAGAGTCAGTTGTTTCTGCAGAAGAAATATATCACAGTCAAAATTTAAAAATAGTTACAGAATTAAAAATATTTCTGTGAAATATATTGCATTAACACCATAGGCGATACAAAGTAAAAGAGGGTGGCATCGGCCATGCTTAGAAGAAGCTTATGATATAATAAAGGGCTAAGAGAAGTGTCCACATACCACGAGCAGGGTAATAAAAATACTTGAAAGACCTGGGTAAGATAGCAGAGCTGAAAATTTTTTGGGAGATTTACAAAAGAGAAAGATCACATTTGGCTGGGGAAAATCCAGAACTGCTTTGTAAAGAACTTTGTAAAAGAGGATGGAAAGGAAGAATGCCATGGCATATGGTCTGAAAGGTGGGAGATGTTCAGCAGGTAGAAGGGGACTCGAGGGAGAGAAAGCCAATTCAAGCAGGAGAAGGGATGTGCAAAGACATTAATGAGGACAATCGCAAGTCGTATTCCAAAATTTTGACTTTAGGTAGAGTATAGGCTATCTGTAGGGTAGCTGCAGATAGCTGCATCTAAAAAGACGAGTTGGGAACATGTTGAAGGAATTGCCTGGTATAGCAGGCTACGAAACTTATGCTCTACTAACTGGAAAGGTAAGGAGGAGTCATCAAAGACTTATCAGAACACTGGGATTGAGGGACAAGTTATATGGACTAGCAGCTTCTCTGTGCCTCAGGTTGTCACAGGCAAAATGAATGGGATATGCTACAGGCACTGCTTTTGGAAGATTTCCCTTCCTTCAAATGTCCTATTTCAGGGAGGACAAGGGCAAAAATTATGGCTGAATCAATGAGGCAACTTGGTGCAAGAAACTTAAATATTTGTGCATTGGAATAGGTACAGAATGGATTGGCACTAGGGTTATATTCAGGACTTTATTACACAGCCTAGGTAAAAAGTAAAGACCCATAACTGGGACAATCATGAGCTAGCACACACACTAGAAAAGCACACTGAAAGAAGGTAAGGACTTTGCAACAAATGGAAGGGAAGAAGGAGGAGGAGGAGGAGGAGGAGGAGAAAGAGGAGGGCGGGGAGGAGGGGGGGGAGGGGGAGGAGGAGGAGGAGGAGGAAAAGAGAGGGGAAGGGAGAGGGGAGGAGGAGAAAAACACAGCACAGAAAAGCATGAAACTGAGGATAGCATAGCTAAGCACGACAGAACTTGGAGTAATTGCTAATTGGGAGAACGACGGTCCTATTAACAGAAGTAGTATAAGTTCCGAGGAGGAGCCAGTTTGGAGCTGTGTAGTGGAAGGTTATGGATTTGGTTCGGGGCCTATTGATTTTATGGTATCAGCAGCCATCTGGGTCAAGTTATCCAGCAGGCAGTTGAATTAGCTTGAAGCTGGGGCTACATTCCTAGGAACCACGTGCAGTGGTGAGAATTAAATTCATAGATAAAAGATGGGGGCAGCAGGAACTCCAGAGGGTGTTCTTAGAGGTGAAGCCTTGGGAGATCATCATGTTTAAGAAAAACCTAGAGAAGATGAGGCATGATTAGGTTGATTAGAAGGGTAAGTGGAAAAAAAAAAAAGAAGGGTAAGTGGAAGGAGATCCTATTGTGCTTTAGAAATCCAGGGGTGCCAGGGCGCCTGGGTGGCTCAGATGGTTAGGCGTCTGCCTTCGGCTCAGGTCATGATCCCAGGGTCCTGGGATTGAGTCCCGCATCGGGCTCCCTGCTCCTTGGGAGCCTGCTTCTCCCTGCTTCTCTCTCTCTCTCTCTCTCTCCCCCCACCTCTGTCGCTCATGAATAAATAAATAAAATCATTAAAAAAAAAAAGACTGCAACATCCTTAAAAAAAAAAAAAAGAAATCCAGGGGTGCCAGATAATATATATTGGCTCCTCCAGATTCACTCCCCCATCCTTCTCCATTCTGCTTTCAGCCCCAGAGGCTGCCCCTGTATGGCTCCATGTCTTTGGCTTCAGGATGGGTTTAGTCAAAGGGGAGTCTGGCAGGAGATCCAAAGGAGGGCGGAGAGGGAGAGGTTTCGTTGGGGTGGCTCTGACCCTTATCCAAAGGTTGCTCATGGCTCCTCTCAAGCCCTGCTATGCATGATTCTTACAGGTTCCATAACTTTCCCTTGCCTTGTCCTTTAGGGCCAAAAATGGTAACTGCCCAGCTTCTGCCATATCTGAATTAATCTATCCATATCATTCCCTTAACCTCTGCCTGTACTTTTATAATTAGTCCCTTATAAACTTTCCTAAGTTATCCTAAATTGAGTGTTTTGTTTTTTCTCTTGTTGGGATCCTGATTGATATATCTGCTGAGACCCTAACATGAACAGTAAGTATTGACTACAGTCTGACTGGGAACATCAAGGTTGTCCTAGCCCCAATCAATATCTCTTTTTATTTACTGGAATCAACAGCAAAATTTAATTTCAGCCATAATTCTATACCTAGTTCTTGGACTCCTACCCAGATCCAGCTTGCAACTGATTAAAAGGAACCTTTGGTAATCAAACTAAGATAGGCCTAAAACCAACACCACACTTTTTGACAAAGAGCTGATCTATGCATAAAGAGTTGAGCACACCCCCCCCCCAATAGATAAGAGGGTAGCTTCCCTGATTCTCGATCCTCTCGAGATGGGCACAACTGGCAGTCTTGGCCAAATGCTGCAAGCTACAAAAGAATCCCTTCTCCTTAGCCACATGAAAGAAATCCTTAGCGCTGTCCACAGGTCAGTGGCCATCCATGGTTGGTGGTCCAGCTTCTCAGGTGCCTCTCGACTTTCAGAGCCATACCTTACACTGGATTTCTAGTTTAAAGAAGACTTCGAGGACAAAAATATCCAACTCCAGAAATCTAACCAAATCAATCCTGGGAGCCCGTGGAGACAAACGCAAGATTACTTGTCTTTTTCAGTGAAAATATTTTAGTGATGGAATTATAGAGGGAAACTCCTGTAGTCCTGGGACAAGGAGGGCATCGTGAGATTGCTTTTGTTTCGGATCCTTGGCCTGTCCCCGCAGAATCTCTAAGGACAGGGTTTTGTGGCCTTGGCAGGGATAAACTTTTAGGTTTGGGGAGAGAAAGAGGTAGTCTTTGATAGTCAAGGAAGCAGTCTAAGTGGTGAATAAGCACAGGGCTGAGGTTTCAAGAGCAGCTGGGCGGGAATATGGAGCTGTTCCTCATCTTATTATCACAAAGAGACAGACTTCTGAGGCCTCTGAGTATTTCTTTAGTCACTGGTCGACCTGTAGTACACTTCCCCGATGGCGAAAGAACATTGAGAATGAGCCGTCTCGAAGACCGCCAAGCTCTTCAGCATCGAAGGGCCAGGTGGGGGAGGGGGAGCAGATTTCTGATGAGTGACAGGTCCCTGCTGTCAGGATTCTGCAGCAAGGAGTCATAAGGCTGGCAGATGCTGCTAAAAAAGCAAGTCCCTTCCATTCAAGGCAGTGCATTTCACAGCTGAAGTAGGGGGTATACTCTGGGGGAGAGCCGTGGCTCAGTGGTGGAGATGAGAGCGGCTTGGTGCGTAAAACCTTGACCCCTCAGCTTAAAGTGGAAGCTACGGGGAAGGGATTCTGAACTGTGAAATTGGTTTCTGGGGTGTTTATATTATCTTTAGGCTTGTGGTTCCCATAATTATTGACATTCCAAGTCTCACCTTGAGGCTCTAGAGTGAGAATGTTATCCTAGCCATTGGCAGTTTGATGGCGATGTTTTAAGTTATTTCTTCTATGCATTTAGTACCTTCAGCAGAATTGCAGGCCAAGATTTGCTATAAATAATCCTCATCAGGATAATCAAAAGCTGTAACCATGTGACTTCTTATTTCCCTTTCGCTTTGATTTATATCTACTATGTTGTTTGAGATACAGCTAACTCTTATTTATTACTACTAATTCCATGACAACCGAATCCTCCTGAACAGTATGTATCATTTTCCTCTTTTCCTGAATGTACATGCATGTTAAAAATCTTTCTTGTAAGTGGAGAAATTTATAGCAAACAGAAAATGCCTGCATCAGTCCAAGTTATCAGAGAAATCCTGAAGGAATTGAAGCAAGTACATTTAGCTAAACTGAGCAGCAACAACACAATGACAATTCTGGGAAGAAGAGGGAAAAGCATGACTGGGAAAATAGAGACTGCAATAACAGGACAGTCTCAAAATGAGAGCTCTGTGATATGAATGTGATATAAAATTCATTTTTAATAATCAAAGGTCTCATTTGCATAAGTACTTATTAAGTATCAGACACAGTTCTGAGCGCATTGCATACACCATGTGATTTAGATCCTCACACCAACACTCTGAGATAGGTTCTGTCATTATTCATGTTTGCTGCACGGTGACACTGTGCCCAAGTCACACCGTTTATAAGTAGATCAAGTATTCAAATTTAGGAGCCACCTTGGAGGCTGGTTACTCCAATGCCCACATGAAAAAGATGGCACTTTCAAATTAGAGAAGGGGGGTGTGTGTGTGTATGTGTGTGTGGTGTGTTGGTTTACCTTAGAAATGGACAATTTACAAAGATGTGTGTAGAGATTAGGGAAAGTGCCCAGAGCTAGAGGCAGTAAAGTGATCACCTCTCCACCCAAAATGACAGGAGGAGAAGTTGGTGGAACTCTGAAGGAGAAAGAATCATGTTATTCTGTAGGGAGACGTCGCCAGCCACGTGCTAGGACATGCAGAAGCTAATTGCTAGCATCTTTTCCCAACTCTTTATCAAATGACGTCATACTGGCAGCCATATAGTTTGTAGTGATAATCCTATACTGCAGAAATCAGCAAATACTACGAACAAGAACTCTCCCTCCTCCTCCTTCTTTTCAGAGAGCCAGTTGTTAAACATTTAAAAGCATACCGTTGGATACAGCGAACCTGAGGCAATCTCTTAATGTGGGAGCTGAGAAAACTCACACCCAGACCTTGTTTTCAAGATGGAAAGAAGACCCCGCTCAATAGGGAGCCAGAGAACACTGGTGCCTCTTGATCCGTCCTGTTCAAACCATCCTCTGGGGGAGACAGCAGATGGAGGAGGGTGGAGAGTGAATACCTTCCTATCCATTCTTATCACCCCTGATTTCCCACAGCAATGGAGGTAACTTTGGCTGACAACTGGAAACAGTGGATTTTCTAGTAGGGTCAGTGAATTAGTTCATTTTTTGGTTTGTTTTTATTTCATATTTTTTAAACAATAGAAATTGACTCTGTTATTTTTTATGTATCTTTATTTTTGTTTACTTTTCATATATATTATATGATATATAATATATAGTGATAAATATTATCTTTATTATTATATTATTTAATTATAGAAAGTTATCAGATTGCTCAGAAAATCAAGAAAGAACCTAAAGAATGAGGCTCACAAAGGGTAGAACCAGGCAGCTCTGGATTATCTAAGTGGTAGGAAGTAATCAATGATCCCTTCAAAGCATCTCTGTTGAAATAAATCCCATTCCATTTTTTTCTTTTAACAGACCTTAAGTGACCCTGCTCAAGATGAACTGTCCTAGAATAAAATTTGATTGGCCAACTTCAGTCAGTGATTACTCTTGGCAACAAGACAGGGTTCCTTGACTGACAGTCCCATGGAGACTCTCATAATAAGGAGCCAGTAATCTCCAACAAGGAATTCAGAGTGCTCTTAAGAACAGGAGGGCGAATGGGTGCTGGGAAGCCAAGGAAGAGCAAATGTCCACTTCCATCTGGGACATGACCTTGCTACAGGGCCCCTCCTGAGTTGGGGGGGTGGGCAGGGAGCATTAACGTGGAAGTAATTGAGAATTAATTTTTCTTTAAAAATCTCCAGGCATAATGTCAATAGTTCAGAATGTAACACTATTTGACATTAACAGAGCTCACACTGAAAAATCGCAGGTATGTAAATAAATGTGGAATGAAAATAAATAAGAAACTGAAAGAAAAGCTGAGATATGCTGATGTTTAAGGAAGATCATATGTCACTGTTTTGCCAAACCTGATGAAAAGATAAGTATGTTCCAACAGCATTCAGAGTAAGTGGAAAATTTACTGTTAAACATAGAGCCAGGGGGGTGAGAAGAATGGGTTTGTAGGGGACTTTGTGGTCCATTTCAGTTGTAAATGAGTGAAGAGAAAGTGCTTGACCTTCCCGGCTGTGGCCCCCTCGACCTACATGGTCCTCTCGCTCTTCTCTCTACTTCTCCAAGCTCTGCTGCCTTCAGGACCCAACACACATGTCTTTTCTCTCAGAGCCTTCCAGGACCAGCTCAATCCAGCCCAATCCATGATGAAATACCGCTTCTTGTCCCATGCACGTGGCACTTCCTAAACGTCCCCTTAGGTTGTCACACAGCTCCTGACATGTGCATCCTGACCTTCACCTAGGGTCCGGGAATAACGAAAGCAGGATCTGTCTGATGATGAGAAGTTGGCTGTTGGAGGCTTAATGTGACATTTACAAAACTTGGTCTTTCTGCCCTTTTCTAGTTCCTCATTCACCTAAACCTTGAAAATAGGAAATGTAACCAGGATTTGTCCCTTCTCTCTCTCTCTCTCTCTCTCTCTTTTTACACCACACTGTTCTGGAGAGAATTAATGAGAGGATACATGTAAAAGCCAACACAAGACTTACACTCGGATGTTTTCATTTTGTCAGATGCTCGTTGCCCTATAGGTAAAGATCTCCCAAGCACATAGGCAGATTCTTTTAATGGTTACGAATAATGGTAGTATTGTCTCATGCTGCCTATTCTTTCTCAATGATCTCATCTATTTGGGCAGTTTCAGTTGTGGTCTTTAAGAGGATGACTCTCCATCTGCCTCCAGCCAACTCATCTCCCAAGCCCAGGCCCGTATTTCCAACCTGATGTTCTGTAGACCTCAGACTCAACAGGTCCTGAATTGAACCCATCCTTCCATACAAACCTAGTCCCTCTTGTTACTGAAGCCATTGACCACAATCAGAACTGGCCTAGATGCCACTTATGCCTGAAATCCCAGAAATGTTTCAGTTCCAGCATCTCCTTCTCACCGTCTCCCACCCAGTATCCTGCTGGAGTCTCCCAATGTGTTCCTAAGGTTCCATTTTTTCTGCAGCCCCATGTCTGACCTTCATTAAGTCTCAACTCAAATCTTGCAAGAACATCCTGACTAGTCCCTCTATCTCCACCCACCACCTCAGCCCATGCTCTATGCTGTCACTAGGAGTTCTGTCCTTAAAGACACTGGTAAGATTGTATCAGACCCCAGCACCCTCTCCACACACCAAAGCTTCTAGTCTTCCTGTTCTGACATAACAGTTCGAGCTGTCCACAATATGTAGCCTCATCTCCTCTACAGTCCCCGAACCTCAAGCCTACTCCCTCCGCATTTCACGTTCCCAGAATATGCCCTCCACTGTCACACAATTAACCTTGTTAAGCTGTTTCCTTGTCTCAAATACTCTTGCCACCTGGCCCAGGATCCTCTTAATCTGGCATCTTCCAAGACACTTCACCAATTTTAACAGTTAACATTAATTGTTCCTTCAAGTAATAGCTACCATTATAGAGAACTGAGTATGTGCCAGGGATTTACATACATTATCACGGTTAATCCTCACCACCCTCCAGCAAGTTAGGTATTACAGGCCCATGATCCCTTATCCAAAGCCTTGAGGCCAGCTGTGCTTCCAAATTGAGAATGTCTTGTTTTTTGGAAAGGTAATATAGTGGGATGTGTCTCAGTTTCCCCATCTGTAAAATGGAGAGGATAAGTACTAGCAGAGTACCTCTCTCATGGGATTGTTGTGAAACAGGCAATGTGTTCCTTCAGAGAAGGGCTTAGGGAAGTGCCCTTATGAAATGCACTGTGAGGTCTATTTACTTGACTGTTATAAACAATACATAATAGCTTGTGAAAAGACCTTACTAGGAAAATAAGTGGCTCAACAAATTTGTATCAGGAAAGTAATTTGGATGATGATAAGAGCCCTCATTTTGCTGGATGTTGTGCTTTCTTTTTCTTTCTTTACTTTCACTTCCTTCTGCTACTTACCACACCCTTTATTCAGCATTTCCTATCAAAATCACAGGCCTCCTGCTACTGCAATGAAAAGTCTTTCTTCATTTTTCCAGCCTATTTTACAATTAATTCATAAGTTTCTCCAGAAAAAGAAATATATATATATATATATATATGCTAGATAATTATTCCCTTCTTCTCTGACAAGAATAATTTATGACAATTAATGCTAGTTTTTAGAAATTCAGTGTAAACATCACCAACAAATTCATTTGCTTTACTCTTTTATGGGCCCAGATGCAGAAGAGTCCAAGAATGTAGGGCCTGGAAGGGACCCTAAAGACCAGCCAGTATGCGTGACCCGACTCTATCCAACTATCTTTTATACTTGAAGAAACTAGGAGTAGGGAGCTCCTGCTCAAGTTCACACAGCTAGTTAATGACACAACACTAGCTAAATCCCAACTGTCCCCATTCCCACCTCCCCCCCCATCCCCAAGCAACCACTGATCCACTTTCTGTCACTATAGATCATTTTCCTAGAATTTCATAAAAATGGAATCATACAATATTTGTTGAATCTGGCTTCTTTCACTCAACATACTGTTTTTGAGATTCATCTACATTGTTGCATTTATTGGAGGAGTGTTCTTTCTTATTGTTGAGTAGTATTTTATTTTAAAGATATATTGCAATGTATTTATCCATTCTTCTGCTGATGGATGTTTGGGTTATTTCCAGGTTTTGACTATTATGAATAAAACTGCTATGAACATCCTTGTATATGGCTGTTTGTGAATATATATTTTCATTCCCCTTGGGTAGATACTTATGAGTAGGTTTGATGGGTCATAGGATAGGTATATATTTCATTTTGTGAGAAATTACATTTGCCTAACATCTCCACCTAAAATTGGGGTTGTCAGCTGTATTAGCCAGGGTTCTTCAGAGAAACAGAGCCAATAGGCTATAAAAAGAGATTTATTATGAGGAATTGGCTTATGTGATTATGGAAGCTGAGAAGTCCCATGATCTGCCATCTGCAAGCAGGAGACCCAGGAAAGCCGATGGTATAATTCAATCTGAGTCTGAAGGCCTGAGAATCAAGAGAGCCAATGACGTAAATACTAGTCCGGGGGCTGGAGAAGATGAGATGAGATGTCCCCGCTGAAGCAACGAGGCAGAAAAACGGGGGAGGGGGAGGGAATTCCTCCTTTCCCCACCTTTTGTTTTACTTAAGCCTTTAACAGATTAGACGATGCCCACCCACACTGAGGAGAGCCATGCACTTCACAGAATCCATCAGTTCAAATACTAATCTCATCTGGAAACACCCTTACAGTCATACTCAGAAATAATGGTTAGCCAAATACCTGTTGAATCCCCTGATCCATTCAAATTGCTATATAAAATTAACTCTCACATTAGTCTTTTAAATCTTAGTCTTTCTAGTAAGTGTGAAGTTGTATTTATTGTGATTTGAATTTGCATTTTCCTGATGACTAATTTGTGTTTCCCTGTTGAATTTTTATGTAATTATTGGCCATTCCTTATACCTTCTTTGTGAGGTGTCTATTCAAATCTTTTGCCCATTTTTAATCTATTATGTTTGTCCTTTTAATATTGAGTTATAAAAGTTCTTTTTTTTTCAAAGGTTTATTTATTTATTTGAGAGAGCGAGAAGGAGAGAGAGAGAGTACATGAGAGGGGGGAAGGTTAGAGGGAGAAGCAGACTCCCCACTGAGCAGAGAGCCCAATGCTGGACTTGATCTCGGGACTCCAGGATCATGACCTGAGCCAAAGGCAGTTGCTTAACCAACTGAGCCACCCAGGTGCCCCGAAAAGTTCTTTTTTTTAAAAAGATTTTATTTATTTATTCATGAGAGAGAGAGAGAGAGAGAGAGAGAGGCAGAAGCAGAGGGAGAAACCAGCTCCCTGCAGAGCAGGAAGCCCAATGCGGGACTCAATGCCAAGACCCTGAGATCATGACCTGATCTGAAGGCAGATGCTTAACCAACTGAGCCACCCAGGCACCCCGAGTTATAAAAGTTCTTTATGTATTCTGAATACAAGTCCTTTGTCAGATATGTGTGTTACAAATACATTTTTCCAATAGGTGACTTCCATTTTCATATTATCAAAGACGTCATTAGGAGAGCTCATTTCAAAAATTGTAATGAGCTCTAATTCATCATTTCTTTCTTTCACGGTTGTGGTTTTTTTGTATCCTATCAAAAACACCCTTTTTTAACGTACTCCAGTGTCACAGAGATTTTTCTCCTATTTTTTTCCAGAATCTTTATGTTTTAATTTTTGTATTTATGTCTATGACCCATTTTGATTTATTTTTGTGGATGGTGTGAGGTGAGTTGAGGTTCGTTTTTTTCTGTATAGATTTCTAGTTGCTTCAGCACTGTTTGTTGAAAAGATTATACTTTCCCACTGAATTATCTTCCTACCATTGTTGAAAATCAAGGGACCACGAATGTCTACCTCTATTTCTGTACCCTGTTCTACTTTGTTGGTCTATATATCTATTGTTAGGACAAATCACAGTGTCTTGATTACTGTAGCTTTTATAGTAAGGCTTTAAATAGGGTAATTTCTCCAAACTTTTTTCAAAATTATTTTGGTCATTCTTGGTCATTTTCCAATAAGCTTGCCAATTTTTATAAAAAAGACTGTTAGAATTTTTATTAGAATTGCATTGAATCTACAGATCAATTTTGGGAGAATTGACAGTCATTCATATTGATAATATGAAATCTTGTAATCCATGAATATGGCATATTTCACCATTTATTTGAATCTTTAAATTCTCTTGGTAGTATTTTGTATTTTTCTGTGTTTAGGCTTTGCACATATTTAATTTTCCATAAGATTACATTTTTATGTTATAAACAGAATTTTAATTTAATTTAATTTTTTCTAACTTTATTTTTTGTTTGTTCCATTGTATAGAAATACAATTGATTTATATATATTAACCTTATATCTTGAGCACTTATGAGTGCTAGTAGCTTTTTTCTTGGTTCTTCAAAACTTTCTATGAATAAAATAAGTTCATTTGTGAATAAAACCAACTTTACTGCTCAATTTTCAGTTTGTATGCCTTCTGTTTCTCCCTTTCTTTCCTTTTGTTGTTTTTTTGTTTGTTTGCTTGTTTTATTGTCTTGCCAGAATCTCTAGCACAATGTTGAACAGAAATGGTGAGAATGGACAAGTTCGCCATATTGTCAATTCTAAGAAGAAAACATCCAGTCTTTGAACACAAAAGATGATCTTAGCCTTAAGCTATTTTTGGTTTTGTTTTGTTTCATAGATGTTCTTTATCAGGTTGAGAAAGTTACTTCCTATTCCAAGTTTATGAGAAACTTTATCAAAATTCACTCTCAATGTGGTGAGTTATATTGATCGATGTTCAAGGGCCAACCAACTTTGCATTCCTGGAATAAATGTGTTATCATTTTTATATCTTGTTCAAGACGTATTATCCTTGTTATATCTTGCTGAATTTGATCTGCCAAACTTCTGTTAAAGATTTTCGCATCCATGCTCATGAAGAACATTGGTCTATAGTTTTCTTCTCTTGTAACATTTATGCCTATTTGGTGTCAGGTTAATATTGGCCTCATACAATGATTTGGAAGTTATTGCTTTCTTCTGTGCTTTCTGAGATGGTTTTTGAAGGATATGTATTATTTCTTCCTTAAGTGTCTGGTAGAATTTACCGGGAAGCTATCTGGGTAAGGTTTTAAATTACTAATTCAATTTCTTTAGTAGGTATGAGATTATTTGAATTTTCTATTTCTTCTTATGTCAGTCTGATAAATTCTGTCTTCCAAGGAAGTTGTCTATTTCATCTAAGTTGTCAAATTTATTTACATAAGTTGTTGATAATATCTCCTTATTATCCTTTAATGCCAGTGGGCTCTATATGTTCTTTTATTCTTGATATTGTTAATTTGTACCTTCTCTGTTTTTTCATTGATCTTTTCAAAGTACCAGCTTTTGGTTCCATTAATCTTCTTTGTTTTTATTTGCTTTTTGTTTCATTGACTCCTGCTATTTCTTTCTAGCTGGTTACTTTGAGTGTAATTGGCTCTTCTTTTTCTAATTTCTTAAGGTCAAAGCTTATATCATTGACATTAGACCTTTTCTCCTTTTCTAATATAAACATTTAAAAGTGTAAGTTTCCCTCTAAGCACTGCTTCAGCAAAACAAATTTTGAAATACTGTGTTTTCATTATCATTCATTTCAAAATGTTTTATTTCCCTTGCAATTTCTTTGACTCATGGGTTATTCAGATATGTGCTATTTAATTTCAAAGTATTTGGCACTTTCATTTATTTCATTGTTATTATTTCTCCTTTAATTCTATTGTGGTCAGAAAATACGCTATGTAAGATTTCAGTCTTTTGGAAGGGACTTACTTAATGGCCAAGGATATGGTCTGTTTTGATGAACATTACATATGTGCTTGAAAAGTATGTGTAGTCTGAATTTGTTGAGGGTATTGTTCTATAAATGTCAATTAGGTTTTAGCAGTTGATAATGTTGCTCAGATCTTTTATATTCTTACTAATTTTTTGGCTATTTGTTCTATTAATTACTGAGAGAAGCATATTAAAATCTCTAACTATGTTATTCATTTGTCTATTTTTCTTTAGTTCTACCAGTTTTTGCTTCATGTATTTTGAAGCTCTACATTTATTTTGTGTTACAACAATAGATATAATTGTTATGTATTGTAACAATTGATAATATAGCCTCATAAAATATCCCTCTCTGCCTCTTATTAAACTTTCTTATTTTATCTATTTATCTTTTTATTTGTTATGTATCTATTTATCTTTTATTAATATAGACACTCTAGCTTTTTTATGCTTACGGTTTGCCATCTATATCTTTTTTGATACTTTTACTCTATTTATGTCTCTGCAGTTAAAGTGAGGCTCTTGTAGACAGCAAATGTTTGGGTCTTGCTTTTTTATCCAATCTGACACAGTCTCACAATCTCTGCTTTTTGATTGGAGTGCTTAGTCAGGGGGCACCTGGGTGGCTCAGTCGGTTAAGGGCTGCCTTCAGCTCTGGTCATGATCTCAGGGTCCTGGGATCCACTCCTGCATAGGACTCTCTGCTCAGCAGGGAGTCTGCTTTTCCCTCCCACTCTCCCTCTGTACTCTCCCTCGCTCTCTTTCTCTCTCAAATAAATAAATAAAATCTTTTTTTAAAAAATGGAGTGCTTAGTCAATTTAACATAATTTTTTATCTGATTGGATTTTGGTCTACCATTTTGCTATTTGTTTTCTATTTGTCTTATCTGTTTTTGTTCCTCTGTTCCTCTTTTCTTACCTGCTTTGTGTTAATCAATTATTTGTAGCATTGCATTTTAATTCCTGTATTTATTTTTAGTTGTATCTCTTGGTATTATTTCTTTAGTGATTGCCCTAGGGATTACAATCTCTACTTTATCACAATTTACTTAGAGTTAATGTTGAATTAATGGTAAATTTGAAATACAGGAATCCTGTGACAATATGGTTCCACTTCACATTCACTCCTTGTGCTAGTGTTATATATATATATATGTTACATCTGTATGTTTTATAAACCAAATAATACCAGATTCCAAGTTTCTGGTCTTTTATGCCTGATTCATGATGAGATTTTGAATTTCAAACAACACTCTCGACAGTTATAACTTGACCCAACAAGGTCAAAACCAATTTCTCATTGCACTAAAAAAATTCTGAAAAACATTTCTTGTCTTAATGCCATTATAAAAGTTAGTGATGGGGAAACCTGAGCAGCTTACTGAGGTTTATTCCTTGCCTCTGAAACAAACATTTGGAATATTTAAATTTCAAAGTAGAAAGAGTATTTAAAATCTTCTTGGCAGCACTCTCATTTTGTACCCAAAGAAGTGGCATCCAGATATGTAAAGGACTGATCTGAGATCACATGCATTCATTCATTTAGTAATTCACTGAAAAACTCACCATTCATTGTAAAAATGTTTATGAAGTGCTTACCATACACCTGTTAATGAAGATACAAAAATGAGTAAGAACTAAAAGGCATTGAATTGTACACTTAAAACTGGTGAGTGTTAAGGTGGGTAAATTATTCCTCAGATAAAGCTGTTAACAAATGAGTAAGATTCAGTCCTTTCCATCAAGGAGATCAGAGTGTAATGGAAGTGTAAGACACACATAGACAATTGTACAATACATATTGTAATTACAATACCACACATATTGTAATTACAATAACATGTGAACATGCTATAACAGACCTGTATGCTTAGCCACTTAACACTGGCACACCCTGGGGCTCAGGCTTGGACCTCTTCTATTTTCTTTCCACAACCACTCCCTTTATGATCTCATTCAGTGTCATGGCTTTAAATATCAGTTGTATGCTGATGACTCCAAAATTTCTATCTCCAGCAGATGTCTCTCCCAAATTCCAGACTCATACATCCGACTGACAAACTGCTATCTCTCCTTTAAAGGCTAATTAGCATCTCAAACTCAACATCCAAAACCAAATTCCTTATCTTCCCCCTCTAAATCTGCTCCTTCCACAACCTTCATCATCCCAATTCATTAACAGCTCCATCTTTCTAGTTGGCTCAGGCCAAAAAAACCTTGAAGTCATCTTTGACTTGTTTCTTTCTGTCATTTAATCCATCATGAAGTCCTGTTGGCTCTACAATCGACATAAATCCAGAATCTGACCACTTCCCACCACCTCCCATGCTGCAATCCTGCTCCAAACCACCATTTTCTCTTGTCTGGAGTATTGTCTTGTCCCCTAACAGTCCATATTCTATAAAACAGAAGAACCCTTAAAAATGTAACTCAAGTCAGTTCTCTGATCAAGTCCTCCAATGGTTTCCCATCTCCCTACTAGTTAAAGCCAAAGTCCTCACAGGGGCCTCAAAGACCCTATAACAATCTGGGCTCCCATCTCCACTCTCTTATCTTTCTTTCTAGTCTCCACTACTGTTCTTTCTGCTCACTTTGTTCCATGCACATGAGCTTCCTTGCTGTTCCTCAAATATTACTGGCAAGCTCTTCCTTCAGAGCCTCTGAACTTGCCATTCCCTCTACCTGGAGCTCTCTTCATCAGATATCCCCATTGCTCACTCCCTCCCCTGCTTCAAGTCTTTGCTCAGATGTCACCTCCTCCCTGAAGTCTCTCCTGATTACCCAATTTCAATTTGTAAACTTCTCACTGGTACCCTGGCACTTCCTACTGTTCTCTGGCTTTATTTTCTCCATAAACACTTATCTCCTTAAATATACCTCATAAACAATTTACTTATTTGGTTCATTTTCTGTTTATCCTCAATAGGCCAAAAGCCCTATGAAGGCTTGTCTGTGTTCATCACTGTTTTGCAGCATCTAGAACAGTGAGGTATTCAAGAAAACGTTTGCATGAGTGTATCAATGTGGCTAGTGCTGTGAGAGAAGGAGATGGATGAGTTTTCTTCTGTGACCAGGCCAGGTTTGTTTGCTTGTTTGTTGGTTGGTTGGTTTGTGGGAGGGCTATGATGGAGGAGAGGTTGCTAAATGTCAGCAGAAAGTTAACTGTGCAAGTGACAGTTGAACTTAGCTGTGAAGGATGATCAGGAATTTTCCAGACAGAGAAGATAGTGAAGGGCATTCCAGGTAGAAGGAGCAGCATGTGCAAGAGCAATATTTTACAAAAACATGGCATGAGCGTAAAATGCCAATGAGTATGACATGAAGGCAGAGTGGAGCATGGAAAATGAATTGATGGGTCCAGAGAGGAGGCCTGGAGGGCTGATCAGAGCCAGTCATGAAAGAAGGAGCCAGATTAGACCTGGCTCTTTTAACTCCCTCTCCAGTGCCTTGTTCACTGCTTCGGAAAGACTCTTCAGCCTTTATTTTTCCTTTGGGGATTATAATTTGATACCTTTACCACCCATGTTCACTTTTGTAAATAAATTGTATTCATAACCCCAGAGTGTGAGATTTAAGACAGGTGATTCTAAGAGTATGTACATTTTAAAAAACAAAAAGCTGAAAGTGTTTGTATTTTGAGATAGATTATAGATTTTTTATTATATTCAAATCCAAAAGACTGAAATAATCAAAATTTCCAAAGAAGTGACAGCTGGTACCTGGTGCAAGTCTATTTTCGCCCTCAATTTAGAGTTCAAACTCTGTAGGAAAAAAATGCCAATGATCTAACACACAGAGGACTATGAAAATGGATGTAAAATTGCAGGGGGGAGTGAAAAACGTCCTCCACATTTTTTTGGCAGTTGACAACTGACACTGGTATTATATTAGCTATTATATATTTGAATTATTAAATTAAGCAATGAGGAGTAGGAAATTGTAGGTAGTGAACTGATCCTGGACTATAATATTGTTTTATTTTCAAAAGTGATATTTCTTATACTTCATGTTTTCTTAATTCCACTTGTAAGGCTGAAGATCTTGCACCTTTTTGTTAACTTTGTCAGGGTTAAATATTAAACATTAAAAATAAGCAATCAGCAGAACAATTATATTATTCATTCAACAACTATTTGACAGCCTATATAAAAAAGGAATGTAATTTGGTTTTGGATTCCACGCAATACAAAAGTAAGTTGTTATTTCTCTTTTCTTAGAATAACCATGAGGAATAACATTGATCTATAGTGTAGAGATTAACCGTTCAAATTAACTTGTAAACTTAGACTCTTATGTGGTTTAGATGAAACAGTTGTTGAGAATCCCCTAGAAGTCCTATGGAAAGCATATCATTTTCACTGACTTGTATGCACAACAACTGCCTAAAATTTTGTTAGAAGTCGTATCAGCCTATACTTAGCTCCAAACAGAGATATTTCTAAGATTCCTTACA
Source organism: Zalophus californianus (assembly GCF_009762305.2). NCBI lineage: Eukaryota > Metazoa > Chordata > Mammalia > Carnivora > Otariidae > Zalophus > Zalophus californianus. The sequence goes on from NC_045597.1 coordinate 61,186,489, forward strand.
TCCGAGGGAACTCAGCCTGCATCCAGCACTTGAGAGCCTGATACTACCACAAGACCCATTTTCTCTGTATAAACGTATATATTCATAGCATTTTTAAATTGCATTCCTTGCAATATGTAGCAAGAGCCACACAGATGTTGTCACTCTGACCTAGCAATTCTACTCCTGGGAATTTATCCAAAGGAACTAATTCCACAGAAGCAAAAATCTAGATGCACAAAGATTTTTTTATTACAGGGCCATCTATAACAGCCAAAATCGGGAAGCAATCCAAGTTTCTACAAGCAGAAAGTGATGTTAAAAAAGTGTAGTGCATCAACAAGATGTCATATTACCTGATCATTAAAAGTCAGAACCATGAAGAGACTGCAGAAATGACAAAAATATTTTTGATAAACCTTGAATTAAAAGGTAGTATTTTAAAAATGGCATTTGCATTGTGATGATAAAGTGTAAAAAGAGATGAACATGCAGAGGACCAGAAGATAAAATGGACAAAGGAAAATAAGTCTCTCAAGATAGAAGAATTTGGAGTTTGTTTTACTTCTTATAAACATTTTTCAAGTTTTGTTTTACATCAACTTTTCTTTTTTTTTTTTTAAGATTTTCTTTTTAAGTCATCTCTACACCCAAGGTGGGGCTTGAACTCACCACCCCGAGATCCTCTGTCGAGTGCTGTACCGATGACTAAGCCAGCCAGGCGTCCCTGCATCAACTTTTCAACTGGAGATTATGTCATGCAGAATCAACTCACACCATAAGGATATGTCCACATAGAGCATAAATAAAAGCGGGGTGTTTACAGAATTTCTGGACCCACTTGTGCTCTCTGTGAGCCTCCAACTATCGTCATCTCTGTAACTATAGTAATCTCCACCCCCAATGTGACTGTATTGGAGATAAGGCCTTTGAGGAGGTGATTAAGGTGAAATGAGGTCATGAGGGTGGAGCCCTGATCCCATAGAACTGGGTTCTAAGAAGAGGAAGAGGCACCAGAGGTCTCTCTCCCGCCTCCCCCCCCCCACCACCATGTGAAGACATGGTAGGAAGGCAGCCATTTGCAGGCCAGGAAGAGGGCTCTCACTGGAACTGGCTGCGTTGGCACCCTGATCTCAGACTCACAGCCTCCAGGACTGTGAGAAATAAATGTCTGTGCCTGAAGCCACCCGGTCTATGGTATCTTGTTATGGCAGCCCAAGTAGACCAAGACACTAACCTCCAAGAACCATGTGGGTTCTGTGGGCACAGCATTCCAGGCAGACAACGTGGGCCCCAGGAACACAAGGTGCCCCTGCCCTGACTGCCAAATGTCCAGCTTTGGGGACAGGTCCAGAATCGGTAATAGTAATATAAGTTCTGTCAGCTGTGGCAGCTCTTCATACGCAAAGTATACTCAGAAATCAGGTGCTTTCATATGTAAACCTGACAGCACACCCGCATACCAATGGATGCATGCACTCATCCAAGAAATAGTTCTTGAACACCAGCTGTGTGTCTGTTGAGCACATCAGTGCGGGGGCTATAGCAATAATCAGAACAGGCAAAGTCCCTGTCCTCAGAGAGCTGATCTTCTACTGGGGAACACAGGCGAGCAACAAAATGGGTAAGCAAAATGTATGATACACTAGATGATAAGCTAAGGAGGAAAATAAGGCAGCCAAGAAGGCAACCTTCAATAGAGAGGCTAGGGGAAGTCTCGCAAAGAAGGTGCCAGTGGAATAAAGACCTGGAGGAGGTGAGGGAGGGAGCCATGTGTATATCAGCAAAAGAACCTTCCAGAATGACAGAAAGGCAAAGGGCCTGAGATGTGCTGGAAAATCACCAAGAAGGGCGGTAGGGCAAAGAAGAGAAGACATGAGGGGAGAGAGATGAGGGGTGATAGAGGTCACCATCACGCAGAGCTCCTGGAACATTCTATTGACTTCACCTTCTCCACTTAGCAGAGTCAGGGGCTCTTTACATTGTTACCAAGTCTCTCTGGCTGCTGGGTGGGCAGCATTGCTATGGAGTAACACACTGGATACAGGCTGCAGGGGCTTTCCAGGGCTGCCCTCACCAATCACCACAAACTGGTGGCTTAAAACAAGACAAATGTATTCTTCCATGTTTCTGGAAGCTGGAAGTCTGAAATCAAGGCATCTGCAGGGTTGGTTTCTTCTGGAGCCTCTGAGGGAGAATCTGTCCCATGCTTCTGTCAGCTTCTGGTGGCTGCAGCAATCCTTGGCATTCCTTGACTTGGAGCTACATCATTCTAATCTGCTTCTGGCTTCACGTGGTCTTTTTCCGTGTGTGTGTGTGTGTGTGTGTGTGTGTGTGTGTGTGTGTGTGTGTCTGCCTGTCTGAACCTCTCTCTCCTTTTTCTTATGAAGATGCCAGTTGTTGGATTTAGGGCCCACTTTAATGCAGTATGACCTCATCTTAACTAATTACATCTACAAAGACCCTATTTCCATTGGCAGATGAACATGAATTTGGGGGATAGTATACAACTCACTATGCATACCTATCACTAGAATACCACGTTTAGGCTTATGATCTGAAGAAATGAGGCTTGTTTTTTTAGGTACGTTCCTGCAGTTTATAGGAAGGAAAACACCATGTGAAATGAGAGTTGATCCCTTGGCAAGATGGAATTGGCTGAAAACAAAGTATACATAAGAAGGCTAAAGTTTGGGGTGCCTGGGTGGCTCAGTTGGTTAAGCGTGTGCCTTCAGCTCAGGTCATGATCCTGGGGTCCTGGGATCGAGTCCCGCATTGGGCTCCCTGCCAAGCAGTCTGTTTCTCCCTCTACCTCTGCCCCTCCACTGCTCACTCACTCTCTTTGTCTCTCAAATAAATAAATAAAATTAAAAAAAAAAAGAAGAAGAAGGCCAAAGTCCAGGTCTGAGGGATTAATCTGCCGGGTTGTTTTTTCCCCCCAAAAGTAACAGCAAACTTATCTGAACACATACGTTTGAAAAGAAAACAAAAAGGCCTTTCCACAAAACTGCCTTCGGTAATGATGGTTTTAGCCCTGGCTCTGGGAAGTGAATGGCGAGGTAGTCTGGCAGGTCTGGGCTCGGGATCTCCAGTAGAAAGGCAGGGTAAAGGCTGCCAAGCTTTGCCTGGTGACTTTTTTTTAAAAGATTTTAATTAATTAATTTATTTGTCAGAGACAGACGGAGAGAGAGCACAAGCAGGGGGAGCGGCAGGCAGAGGGAGAAGTAGGCTCCCCACTGAGCAGGGAGCCCGACACGGGGCTGGATCGCAAGACCCTGGGATCATGACCTGAGCCGAAGGCAGACGCTTAACCGACTGAGCCACCCAGGCACCCCTGCCTGGTGACTTCTTAAAAGAACTTGTTTGTGCTCTATGAAACAAAACTGTGGACTAATTCAACATCTACAAACAATAATCAAATTCTGAAACCGCCACATCGCTTCTCTAGACTCACCCATTGGCCACTCCTCTCCATGGAGCCCTCTGAGCCTGATTCACCAAAGTCCAGGAAGAAATCCCAGGAGAGAAGGTCAACAAGGACAGCAAGGTGCCCTGGCTTGTTTACCAGCCTGGTTGGCTGCCGCCAGCCACACTCCTCAGGTAGCACTGTCTTTTTTATATGGCTGTGTCCATCTCAGAATAAAGTCATGGACCCATTCTGGAGAAGATATTGAGCATGTGAGGCCACTTCACAACCATGAGCTAGTGATGTTTGGTGATCATAGGGATGCTCTCCACCCTTCTCTGTCTGTCTCCCTTTCTCTGCTCTCTCTCCGTCTCTTACACACACACTCTTTACTGCCTTGCCTCTTCAAAATGCCACCCCTCTACTTCTGGTCTAGCTGTTCTTGTTCTCCAGACCCTCTCCCCACACATACACATTTTACACTCAGGGCCTAGCCTTATGGAGGGCCTGCACCTCCATCCCTTCTACCCAAATGCTGCCCACCTGATATCCAACCATATTCCTGCCCCCTTCCTGTTCACTGTGGCATATAGAGCATTAGCTGGGTCACACAGGAGATCAAATTGTCCACCTACAACATAGCTCTGTGCTCAATCTGAGACATGTTGAGAGAGTGACCCCAGCAAGCCTCCATGAGCAACATCTGTAGAGAACAGTAGTACAGAAATCTTTGCTTCTTCTTTCCATAGACGAACCCTGTTCCCATGTCCATAGTTTTGGCATTCCAACACTAAGGCTAGACTGAGTGCAGAATAAGTGTGAAAGCCCAAATCTAAAGAAAAAAAATTTTGTGTGTAGCATTTCATTATGGTTCAGCCTCTTTTGCCTTTCTTTCTGGTTCCCTGCTTTTTCATTTAAATGATAGCACTTAAAAACACTGTTGTATCCAAAAGAAAACAAAAACATTAATTTGAAAGAATACATGCACCCTTATGTTTGTTGCAACATAATTTACAATAGCCAAGGTACGAATGCAACCTAAGTGTCCATCGATAAATAAAAGGATATGGAAGATGTGGTGTATGCATACAATGGAATATTATACAGCCACAAGAAAGGATGAGATCTTGCCTTTTGCAACAACGTGGGTGGACCTACAAGGCATTATACTAAGTGAAATAAGTCAGACTGAGAAAGACAAATATATGATTTCACTTGTATGTGGAATCTAAAAAACCAAAACAAATGAATAAGCAAACAAAATGCAGAATCAGACCTATAAATACAGAGAACAAACTGATGGTTGCAGAAGGGGAGGCGGGTGGGCATAGACAAAACAGGTGAAGGGGAGTGGGAGATCCAGGCTTCTAGCTATGGAATGAACACGTCATGGGGATAAAAGGTACAGCACACTAAGCACAGAGTCAATGGTATTATAATAGCATTGCATGGTGACAGATGGTAGCCACATTTGCGGCGAGCACAGCATGACAAATACAGAAGTGGAATCCCTCTGTTGTACACCAGAAACTAATGTAACATTGTGTGTCAGTTATACTCAAATAAGAAAAATTTTTTAAGAAGGCCATAAAAAAGAAACACTGTTGTACACCTTGCTCTTTAATCTCTCTTTACTGATGTGTATTTTACGTATCATATAATTCATCCATTTCTCGTGTACAATTCAATAATTTTTTTGGCAAGTTACCAAGTCGTGCAGCCATAACCTTGAATCAGTTTTTGAATGTCTCTATCACCCCAATAAGATCCCTCCTGCCCATTTGCAGTTAACCCTTTCCATCTCCACCCCCAACCCCTGGCAACTAATGATAAAAGAAATCTTGGTATTGTCATCATAGGCTAAATAGACTTGGGCAGTTTTCTTCCCAAGTGAGGAAGCGGGCATTTTCACAGTGACTGCCTTTGTGGTCTAAGCCCAGGGGCAGGTGTAATGGTGAAACTGAAGGTTAGGGGAGGAGAGAAGGAGGCTGTAGTGGCACATTGACCTTGCTGGGATATGTCAGCCTCCTGCCCCCAAACCACAGCATGCTAATAGCCTCCTAAACCAGCTCCGCTGAGAACAACTTTTTTTAAAAACCTAAAAACGAAATTCACAGTAAAAATGACTATGTGCCTCAGTCTTAAATTTACCGTAACTTTTAAAAAGTAAATTATATTTGTAAATCCTGGGTTCTTCTGACCCAAAAAGTTTTTGTAACTAAAAAACGTAAGTTGAGATAAAATAAGACATCACCATGCTCAGGTACACAGGGAGATGCCTGTCACTGACAATTTGGAGGTTTTGTTTTAAAGAAAGAAATATCAGAGTAATCCCAAGAAGCAAAAACCACAGGGGCATCTGGCAGGCTCAGTCACTAGAGCACTCGTCTCTTGATCTCGGGGTCTTGAGTTCGAGCCCCATGTCAGGGGGAAGGGTAGCGTTTACTTTAAAAAAAATTTTTTTTAAAAACACAAAGAGGCATTTCTGCCTCCACTGTCCTCTGTGTTCCATTAGAGGAAGAACATAATAGATCCTCAATTAATATTTGCTTAAAGAATGAATCAGCAAATGAGGGCTATTATGTTCTAAGCACTATGCTAGGAACTGGGGATCAAAAATGACAAAGGCCTTGATGTCAAGAAATCTAAGTACACTGGAGAGGCAGGTATATAAACAAATAATTTCTCTGTAGTATGATAACCAATACAAGTAATTTCAAAGTATAGGGAGGGATAGCTCAGAATGGGCAGTAAATAGGGGGAAATGATTAGGGAAACTTCGCATATGCTCATATTCTTCAGGGAAGCAATAACAAAGGAGGGTATTCTAGGCAGAGGAAATACGGTATACAAAGGAAAGAAGTAGTTCAGTCCGACTAGAGCATAAAATCTATCAAGATATGTTTTCCCCTGCAGCCATGGGACACAGTGCAAAGATTAACGAAGTCTTGAGTGAGGTTAGATGTGGGAAGCGAGAAAAAGTTTGATGGTCAAGTTCAAGAGGGTTGGTGGGAAGCAAGCACTGAGCACAACGCAAATGGGCACAGTGCAAATGTCTAGAGGACAGACTAGAAGGTGTTAACTGCAGTATGCAGAACAATGGAGCAAATTTCTTGTACCAGTGTACAGTAGGATCTCAATGCTGAGAAGGTAGGAAAGTGGGAATGGTAGAAGTCATAGTTTGTTGTTTGCTTTTAAAGATTTATTTACTTATTTTAGAGAGCGAGTGGGGAGAGAGAGGCAGAGGGGAGAGAGAGACTCCCAAGCAGACTCCCTGCCCAGCACAGAGCCCGAGGTGGGGCTGGATCTCACCACCCTGAGATCATGACCAGAGTCGAAATCAAGAGTCAGATGCTTCACTGACTGAGCCACCCAGGCGCCCCTAGAAGTCATAGTTTTGATGGAATAAGATGGCACATGAAATTGTATGTGAATTCTGCAGTAGGTAGGTAGATGCCCCAGAAAGACGTAAAAGACTGTAAATGCTCTTCAAATAGTCAATATTCTGTGGAGAGGAGAAAGTAGATGGGTAAATGTGGACTTGGATGAATTTAAACAGAGTCCCCCAAACCAGAAGAAAAAAAAATACTTGAATTATAAGTCAGGTGTCTGGACTATTAGGGTGGGCTGGGTCAGGATAAATTAGCATCCTGTCAGATGAACACAGAGTGACCTTCGTGAATAAAGCACACTCCTCTCCCTCTTGAAGAAGTCAACTATAAGGGTAAGAAGAGTAGGAAGCACTGCCTCCTGCCACACCCTGGAAAATCTTTAGCTGACTCTGAATAGGGAGAGAGCGGCTTCTACTCCTAAACTGCTGCACGTTGTTCAGCACTATACAGCAGTCCTTTGGTTAGAAGGGATGTGGTCCGTACACTCCTATACATTTCTCAGTATTGGCCAGGATTCGGTACTATATACAGTGGTTGAGAACTGCCCAGACCACAGCACCATGAATATGTGAATCATCGCTTTCCACTATCACAAGTCATGCAAAATGCTGGTCATTAAGCCATAACAGAAGGAAATACCTTTCTTGCAAGTGGAGACCAAGTCAGTATGACTTGGGTTAGGGTGCAGAGATTCAGAACTGGATGTGGGAGCATGACCCTTAGCGGTGGGTACCAGAAAAAGGGAAACAAAAATCTCGGACTCTGGCAATAGTGAACTTGGGGAGAAAGGGATCAGGTTCAAAGTGGTAGATGGAGAGCCAGAACCAGATTAGAATGGAAGTGGAGACCAGGATGAGTCCCTGAGACTATAGAATGCAAAGAAAGGAGCCTGTTATTCAGACCTGTGGGCTGGTCCAAGCACAACTTTGAGACCTATTTAGAATGCCACTGATTGAAGTCCTCACCCCGACTCCTCCAGCAACAATAAAAGCTGGGAGTTTCTCACCACATATTTGAGGCTTGGAAAGCAAACTTTGTATATATATATATATATATATATATATATATATATATATAGAGAGAGAGAGAGAGAGAGAGAGAGAGAGATTTTATTTATTTATTTGAGAGAGAGCACAAGCAGGGGGAGGGGCAGAGGAACAAGCAGACTCCCCACTGAGCAGGAAGCCTGATGAGATGCGGGGCTCCATCCCAGGACCCTGAGATCATGACCTGAGCTGAAGGCAGATGCTAAACCAACTGAGCCACTCAGATGCCCTCAAAACATTTTTCAAAAACCAGTCTAAGAGATCTCACTAGAAAGATATGGAGAATGATATCAGAAACCTTTTAATTTATTTTGGGAAAAAACAGTACAAAACAAATTGTATATTTCTATACAATGTAGTTCTAATTCCAGAGAGTAACTTCATTGTCAACAAATCTTTGTGTGGTCTTTATAAGGTTCCAAGTTAATAAATCCCTCTGGCATGATCATTATCATACAGACCTGGCCAAGATATGTTTGAGTCAAGATCTAAGGTTTCCAGAGTAGTCAAATCAAATAAACAGTCCCCTTGCAAATTCTTTCATAAAGATTTTTTAAATTTATTTTGAAAAGGGTTTTGTTTCGTTTTGCTTTGCTTTTGGAGAGGGCAGATCTGGGTATGCCCCTCTCCATCTACGTAACACCAAAAGAACTTGCAGACAAGATAATTGCTTGGTTCCTTTGACTGTTGAGAGAACTAATCATGAACGGTTCTGCTTTTGTGTGGACATACACCCAAGAAAGGAAACACATCGAGGACCAGGGGGGAAGGCAACTCAATGGGTATATCAATGTCTCACTGAAGAAAAGAGAAGCAGGACTTCACTAGGAGGGTGAGGTACAGTGGTTCCGAGAGATGAAGGTATTTGCCTTATTTCAGCATTGCTAGAGCACACACCAGCAACGGTATTTCATTTCTGAAATTCCACCCGTTCTGGAATTCCAGCAAAGGTTCCCTCTGGATCATTGTGTGCTCCCAGACCCCACAGTGCTGACTGGGGAAGCATGCTGGACCCCAGATACCACCTTTTCTTTGCCTCATAGATTGTTTAGCAAACTATTCACAAAAGTAAAAAATTATAGGGTGCCTGGGTGGCTCAGATGGTTAAGCGTCTGCCTTCGGCTCAGGTCATGATCCCAGGGTCCTGGGATCGAGTCCCGCATCGGGCTCCCTGCTCCTTGGGAGCCTGCTTCTCCCTCTGCTTCTCTCTCTTTCTCTGTCTCTCATGAATAAATAAATAAAATCTTAAAAAAAAGTAAAAAATTATAAAATTCTATGAAAATTATTTTGAGCTCTGACTTAATGTATTCAAATATATACTTTTTTTTTTGCCATATATAGTATTCTTAAAAATGAAAACTCAAGGGGAAGCTTCAACTAGTTGATTCTTCGGCATTTTGAGAAGTCATGATTCAGGGGCCCCTAGGTGGCTCGGTTGGTTGAGTGTGTCTGCCTTTGGCTCAGGTCATGATCCCAGGGTCCTGGGATGGAGCCCCGAATTGAGCTCCCTGCTCAGTGGGAAACATGCTTCTCCCTTTCCCTCTGCCCTCCGCCCCCCTTCCTCCCACCCTGGCTCGTGGTCTCCCTCTCTCTCTCTCTCTCTCAAGTAGAGAAATAAAATCTTAAAAAAAGAAAAAAAGAAGTCATGATGCAGACAGAAGAGAAAGGCCCTTGCTCCACACCACTCACCCCAACACAGCCAAGGGCTGATCCTTGGCTGAGGGTTCCTGTGGTCACTCTTTTAGGCTCTAACTGAAGACAAGATGTGCTGCCCCGTGGAAAAGGGGCAACGCCATACTTTGGCACATCTGCCCTTTTAGAATGTTCCCCAAACATTAACAGCTGCAGCTGGGCCTGCCAAGGGAATGCTGTAGAGACACAAAAAGCCTTTCATTACAGTCCTCAATGCTATTCGTGATGTTCAGATTCTTCTGTTGTTACTGTTACTCTTGAAGGTTGCTTTTTGTTTGGAACACTGGTGAAAACTTGGGGCTATCTTTTCCTTAGATCAAAGTTATTCTGTGCACATGGACAGTGGTATATATGTACACTAAACATAGCTTTGGCACATACCGTCTTCCAGATGGATTGAGAATGCCTGAGATATTCAATAGAAACCCACATTTTTAATAAGTGACATACAGTGTCTTATATTTTAGTGTTATATCCTTCTGACTTCAAATCTTCCTCCTACTTTAAATGTGAAGATTTTCCTTAATCCTATTTCTTAATGAAAAAAAGAAACTATTAGGGAGATTAAAAGTTTAGGGTTTTTGAGTGTATGCTTCAGGGATATTGATTTATTCACTTTGGACCCTTTGGTGATATAAATGAAAAGGATATGAAGCCAACTTAGAAGTTAGCAGGGTTTTTTCCGTCTTAGGCTTCTGTGCAATTAATTAGGACAACAGGGAAGCCTTTCATGAAAGTAGTATCTTCAGGCTTACCTTCATGTTCTTTTATCTTAACATAACACGTTGGTTTGTAATTTCTTTTTTCCCCTTCAATCATGTAGGTTAGCAGCCAATCAAAAGGCAAAGAGAATTTCTAATATTAAGATTATAATGATTTTCACATGATAAATCACATTCCTAATTTTAAAATATAGCTTTAATTCGGGGGGAAAAATGTCACTATATAAGCTTCCCTCTTCAAACCACAGTTATTATTACAATCAATTTCTCTGAGTTTAATCTATCAATAAATATTATTGAGTCCCTGATGGGGTCTTAGCAGTATGCTACGTGTGATACTTCTTTTGCGCCTGATAGAAATCAGGGATCTGTCAACAAGGGTCTTGTTAACTAGTAGGAGAAATCAAGTGGACATGTGTGAAAGCATCCTTTCCCAAGCTAGCATTCAGGACTGCAGCAGATGCTGTGCTCTGCCCTTCTTCAGCCTTGTGACTCTCATTTCTCCCAAGGCTGGGAGCAATAGTGACCCACAGCCTTCAGCAAAGTCTTTCTCACAGAATTGCCCTCAGCCAAAGAACGCCATCACCGCAAGGTCATGTTCCCTCCCTGAAAGCAGCCTTCAGGGCACCTGGGTGGGTCAGTGTTAAGCGTCTGCCTTCAGCTCAGGTCATGATCCCAGGGTCCTGGGATCGAGCCCCACATCAGACTCCCTGCTCCGCGGGAGGCCTGCTTCTCCCTCTCCCATTCCCCCTGCTTGTGTTCCCTCTCTCTCTGTGTCTCTCTCTGTCAAATAAATAAAATCTTAAAAAAAAAAAAAAGAAAGAAAGCAGCCTTCATCCAAAGACTGGTTGATTAGAGAGAGGGTACTAAAGGCCCCAGGCCCTTGCCTTGAGTGAGGATCACTCAGAAGGACCATCACTACTCCACAACACCCTGTAGGATCACCTGAACGTGTTGCCGTTACATCAGTCCTTTCTCTGGCCAACGCTATGTCCCTCACTCCCCCGTAGGTAGTGGCTCCTGGGGAACTTGCCAGTACATTTCCCAATAGCTTTCCTGCATGCAAATCTGTCTCAGTCTGATTTCTGGGGGGACCAGCCACAAGCAGCATCAAACGCTGATATAACGAAATCAGGAGGCTCGGGTTTTGGTCTTGCTCCCACCACCATGAGGAGTCACCTCTCTGAGCATCCTTTGAAAGGAAGAGTTGCACTAGGTCTCCAAATTAACATATCTCTAAAAGTTTGAGATTACTGTCACAGTAAGCACTCAATCTTGACTGTTCTAAAAATTATAATATCAATTGAAAATACAGAACCAAAAATCAATAGCTAAGAATCACTTTCCTAATTCACTTGCTAATTTGTTTGGCAGTACAAAATAGATTCCCCCACAAGTATCCCCAAGTATCCCCAAGTATCCAGCAGATGATACTCCTACAAATCATTTTTTTAAAGATTTATTTGTTTATCTGAGAGAGAGCATGAGCAGGAGGAGGGGCAGAGGGAGAGGGAGGATCTCAAGCAGACCACACACTGAGCACAGAGCCCGTCACAGGGCTCCATCTCGGGACCTTGAGATCATCACCCAAGCTGAAACCAAGAGTCGGACGTTCAACTGGCTGGGCCACCCAGGCGCCCCTCTTGTCAACCATTTCTATGCTGAGTTTCATTCCACAGTTTTCACCCCTTCTCTTCTCTCTGTCCAGGTTTGCAGGAGCAGAGATAAGTCCACTCAAATATCTCATCTCCTTCTGGAACCAGATCAGTCATTGCAGAGAAGCTTGGTAGAACCCATCTACATCCATCACGTATTTCAGAAGCAAGCAATATTGTGTTAGTATTCTTAAATGGTGAGTTTAAGGAATTTTAAGGAAACGGGGACTCCTTTAAAACAATTTAATAAAGATAATATGGAAAGAATTATAGCCAATTTATTAAATTAAATATACCTACCTAATTAAGATATATGACTTCACTACTTAAAGTCCCAAGTCCTTTGTGTCTTGTTTAATCCTCTCAGATTGCTGTTTTGATGTAGATATTATTCAAGTCATTGCAGTACATGTGCTTCCATTAACTGTCCTTCCTGGTCAGTGCCTTAAGGAGAACTTAAACTCTCTCAAAAAGAGGCACAGCATCAGTTGCTGCCACGAGCTCCAGGACATTCTTGACCTTAGGACAAAGGTTTTTTTTATGAATTCACTTTGGCTCTCTATTTCCCCCTTCCTTTCCTGGCCCTTCCCTCCTGTGTACACTTTGCCCTGCATCTCCTATGATCATGACGGTCTTTGTGCCTGCATTTGACTTCTGTTCCTGTTAATGGCTCCAACTCTCTTCCTGTCTGCTGGCTTCACAGCTTGCCCGACGGCTGCCCCACTCACTCTTTCCTGTGCCCGTCTAGGCATTCAGGCTGCCTCCTCCTGGCGGCGGTGGGGGGGGGGCGGTATGGGGAGGTGTTCTGAGATAAGGCATGGTCTGGTGACTGTGGTGCGTGGGGAGTGGAGGTAAGATGTGGGATGGGGAAGGGTGGGGGGTGTGGGGAGATGTTATGAGATGAGGTGTGGTGGGGAGGTGAGGTAAGACGTGGGATGGGGAGGGATGGGGAGGTGTGAGGAGGTATGCTGAGATGTGGGGACGTGTCATGAGTTGAGGTGTGCTATGGTGAGATATGGGGAGGTATGCTGAGGTGTGGTAGGGTGTAGTGAGCTGTTTCTGTTTTTTTCTAAACTGACTCCATGCACAGTCAGAGGAACGATAACCTGCATGGGAAAATTTATCACTGGTCAAAAAGGCCTAGCTTTCTGGCAATACTGTCTGGTTACGGGTTGACCTTGGAAACCAAACACATTCTGTATGTAATTTGTCTCCCTAACATAGGAAAGTGGCCTGGATCACCTACCACCTGATGTGCGGACCGTCAGTAGCACTTTGCTCTTCTTCACTACTACCCAGGAGGTGTGTGCAGACTTTTCTTAAAAGCTTTTGGAGGGGATCTTTGGAAAAGGTTTTCTACCTCATGATCCCTTGAATAAAACTGCTACATGAAAAGAAAGTAAAGAACCACTTAAAAACTGACATCAAGCTCTACCTATCTCCCCAAGCTTATTTCCACCTCAGGTCTCCTCATTCACAATCACTACCTGCCTTACTCATTTTCTACTGCCCGATCCCCAATCCTACACACCCATATGATTTGTATGTCAAGGGGACAAAATTAGTTTTCAAGATGGTTTTTAATTTTTAAAAATTTTAAAAAGACTTAGTTTTTTTAGAGCAGTTTTAGGTTCACAGGAAAATGGGAGGGGTACAGAGATTTCCCTTATATCCCCTGTCCCCACACACACCTAGGCTCTCCCATTATCAACATCCCTCACCAGAGTGGTACATTTGCTACAACTGATGAACCTATATTAACACATTATCACCCAAAGTCCATAGTTTACCTGAGGGTTCACTCTCGGTGTTGTATGTTATATATTCTATGGGTTTGGACAAATGTAGCCAACATAATAGTATCATTCAGAGTCTTTTCGCTGGCCTAAAAATCCTCTGTACTCTGCCTACTCATCCTTCCCCTCCCTCCTTCCCCCAGGCCCCAGCAACCACTGATCTCCATAGTTTGGCCTTTTCCACAATGTCAAGTACTTGGAATCATACAGAACGTAACCTTCTCAGATTGGCTTCTTGCACTTAGTGATGCGCACTTAAGATCTCTCCATGTCTTTTCATGACTTCACAGCTCATTTCTTTTTAGTACTGAATAACAGTCATTGTCTAGATGTAACACAGTTTATTTATTCACTCACCTACTGAAGGCCATCTTGGTTGCTTCCAAGCTTGGGCAATTATAAACAAAGCCACTGTAAATAGCCATGTTCAGGTTTTTGCATGGACATAAATCTGCAACTCCTTTTTTTTTTTTTAAAGATTTTATTTATTTATTAGAGAGAGAGAAACAGCATGAGAGGGGAGAAGGCCAGAGGGAGAAACAGGCTCCCTGCCGAGCCGGGAGCCCGATGTGGGACTCAATCCCAGGACTCTGGGATCATGACCTGAGCCGAAGGCAGTCGCCTAACCAACTGAGCCACCCAGGCGCCCATCTGCAACTCCTTTGAGTAAGATACCAATAAGGCAGATTGCTGGATTGTATGGTAAGAGTATGTTATTTTTGTAAGAAACTGCCAAACTGTCTTCCAAAGTAATTGTACCTTTTTGTATTCCTGCCTGCGATGAATAAAAGCCCCTATTTCTCCACATCTTTGTCCACATTTGGTGTTAGTATTTTGGACTGTGGCCATTCTAATAGGTGTGTAGTGGTGTCTCACTATTTTACTTTGCATTATATTTAATTTTTAAATTATGTCTTCTTCCAGTTTCTCTATAGATATGTTTTATTTTGCAAAACAAAAATACTTTAAAGAATCTCTAACATGATTGAATAAAAGGTGGTGTTTGATGGTTGAAAGCCTGACTCAACACTGGAACAATAGATATTTATTAACTGTTGAACCATGAAACATCCATCCAGTACTTTGGCATCTGGACCTTAGGCTTTGTCTTCATTCCAGGGCCTGTATTGACCTAGGTAGCCTCCCTCTCAATATAGTTGACCTACAAGCACCTTAGCCTCACAGCTCAGATAAGGTTATCAAGCTAGTCAACTTTATGCTCAAATCTAGCTCTGTTCCTGCTGGGTGTATGACCTTAGGCAATTATCTCCCCTAGAGCCTTTAAAGTCTTATGGCTCCATAAAAAATTAAAATAAAGGAAAAAGCCTTATGGCTCCATTGCCTGAACCAATCCAGTCATAACTCCAGTCTGATCTTTGCCCCCGTGACCAGTCGATTGGCATATACAGTGCAAATTAGCACAACTATAAATTTACGACCTCCAACCACAGACAGATCCTCCACAATGCTGTGCAGTCATCCTACGGGTCTTTAAATCACCCCCTCCACCCTAAATTTCTAAATGATGCTTCCAAACCTTTACCACTCTCCTCATGACCCCTTTCCACAAACCATCATTAGATGGGAACTCCCTCAATCTTTTACCCTCCCTCCACCCAACTAGAGACTTATTTTCATTTACACTGATCATTTCCTCCTTCCACCTCACTTGAGAGGGTATTCCAATACCTGATCAAGGCTACCCTGGATGCCATCCGTTTTTATTTTCTGGGATGCTTTCGTCTTCTCACTTACGCATTCTATTTTATAACCTCAATCCTCTCTCTACTGCTCTCTTCCCTTAGTCTATAAAGCTTTTTTATCTTTAAAGAGAAAAAAAGGCCTCTATCTTCTACACCAACACTTTCTTTTTCATTCACAACCTTCTTCAAAGATTACTCTATGAAGCCATCACTGTTTCTTTACTACCCTCTGCATTCACTACTTTATCCACTTGCAGCTGGCTTCCATTCCCACCCGAATAGTGAAGCTACCTCAGCAGAAGGCCAGGGTGACATCCATATCACCCAACCCCTTATGGAATTCTTAGACTTTGATATACATGCCGTCTGTGTGTCGTTGACCATTGGCCACACCTCTTTCTTAAGTTCCTTCTTCTTTGGCACCTGTGACATCACACTCTGCTGGTTCCCCACCTACCTTTGATGATTTTTTTCTCAGTCTTCCGTCTCTAACTATTATATGCTTATATTCTCTTGGGGTCTGCCCTCACCTTTTCTCTTCATTTCATTCTCACTTTTATTTGGTGATCCCATCTAACTCATAGCTGCAAATTCACCCATAATCCGATGACTTCCTAAAATATTTGCCTAGATATCCCAGACATCCCAGAGCTCTTCTGAGCCCTAGGACAACAGCTCCCTTTTGCACATTTCCACTTGGTGGCCACACAGATGTATCAAATTCAACATGTCCTAATTTAAAGTCTTCATCTTCCCCCCTTCTCCCCCGACCCCATACTTGCCCCTTCTGGGTTCTTGTCTTATTGGGCGATACCACAGAAGCCAGAAATCCGAGTGTTGTTCTTAGCTCCTCATTCAAATCCTCTCTTTTCTTCTATTCTCAATTACTAAAATCCTATTCCAGTTGTTTCCTAAATCTCTTGAGCTTGTCTCTTTCTCTCCAGTCCCTCAACTACTGCTCCATCATCTCTAATCTGGACCCACGTACTTGATTCCTGCCTTATCCTTTCCAATCTATCCTTTGTGAAGCTTCTAGCAACTCCCTTTCCTTGATTTTTTTTTTTAATTAGCATAGTTCCCTTTCCTTGTTAAGGTAACTTTCTAAATAGCATATCAGTCCTCAGTGTAGAGGCTTTAAGTGAGAGGAATATGGCCAGAGGAGAGTAAAGTTATATAAATTAATTTTAATAACTATTTTAATTTATAATTTCTATGTTAAATTTGTAATTTTTAAAAAATATTTTATTTATCTGACAGAGAGAGACACAGCGAGAGAGGGAACACAAGCAGGGGGAGTGGGAGAGGGAGAAGCAGGCTTCCTGCGGAGCAGGGAGCCCCATGTGGGACTCGATCCCAGGACCCTGGGATCATGACCTGAGCCGAAGGCAGACACTTAACCAATGAGCCACACAAGCACCCCTAAATTTATAATTTTTAAAAATTTTAACATTTTATTTATTTATTTTTTAAGATTTTATTTATTTATTTGACAGAGAGAGAGCACAAGTAGGGAGAGTGGCAGAAGAAGATGACCCTGGGATCATGACCTGAGCCGAAGGCAGATGCTTAACCGACTAAGCCACCCAGGCGCCCCTATTGAAGTATAGTTGATACAATGCTACATTACTTTCAGGTGTATTAAGTTTATAATTGTGAAGTATCAGGACATTTACTAGAGGAATGTGCAGAACTTCCATTCTAGATCCTCTTTCTCAGAATCAGGCAAGGTAACATGGCATTCAAGAACCTGGTTTTTGTGGCTAAAATCAAAACCACAAGAAAGAACATGTGTTGGCAAAGTTGTGGAGAAAAAGGAACCCTTTTGCACTGTTGGTGGAAATGCAAACTGGTGTAGCCACTGTAGAAAACAGTATGGAGTTTCCTCAAAAAGTTAAAAATAGAGCTACCCTATGATCCAGTAATTGCATGACTGGGTATTTACCCAAAAAATACAAAAACACTAATTCAAAAGGATATATGCACCCCTCTGTTTATTGCAGCATTATTTATAATAGTCAAATTATGGAAGCAGCCCAAGTAACCATGGATAGATAAATGGATAAAGAAGATGGGATACACACACACACACACACACACACACACACACACACACAATGAAATATGTGTGTGTATAAAAAAAGAATGAAATCTTGTCCTTTGCAATAGCATGGATGGAGCTAGAGAGTCTAATGCTAAGCAAAATAAGTCAGAGGCAGACAAATATTATACGATTTAACTCATATGTAGAATTTAAGAAACAAAACAAACTAGGGGCGCCTGGGTGGCTCAGTTGGTTAAGCGTCTGCCTCCGGCTCAGGTCATGATCCCAGGGTCCTGGGATTGAGTCCTGCATCGGGCTCCCTGCTTGCGGGAAGCCTGCTTCTCCCTCTCCCACTCCCCCTGCTTGTGTTCCCTCTCTCTCTGTGTCTCTCTCTGTCAATCTTTAAAAAAAAAAAGAAACAAAACAAACAAAGGACAAAAGAGAGAGAGAGGGAAACAAACCAAGGAACAGACTCTTAACTCTAGAGAACATATTGATGGTTACCAGAGGGGAGGTGGGTCGGGGGACAGGTGAAATAAGAAATGGGGATTAAGTAGTGTGCTTGGGATGAGCACTGGGTGATGTACGGAATTTACTTTATTGTACACCTGAAACTAATATAACACTATATATTAGCTATACTAGAATTAAAATTAAAAACTTAAAAAGAAAGAACTTGGTTTTTAATAGTTTCCAGTTGCCAGTTTGGTAAAATACACACTATATGAAATTTAGTGCTCAAATCAAATAATAAAAATATGTTTATTTCATTTATACAAAATTTTAAAGTTCTCCCCATATTATGGGGGGAAAAAAGGAATCAGTTTGTCAGTACTTTTCTTAAGATAATATCCAGTTCCCTCTCACTTCTAGATCTGATGTGAGAGAGCTGGCTTTATACTTGGAATGCTAGGAAATAGAGTGGAGGGCAGAGCAGCAGGTTTTATATTTATTTGATTCCTTCTCCCTGTTCCTCCCAATTCTTAGGTCTAGGGAGAGAAGGAAACTGGCAGCAGAAGTACCTATATACATATATATATATATCTGCGACATTTTTTTTCTAGGTCCAATAACAATTTTATTCCTTAGGAACAAAGACATGCAGGAAAGAAACTGCAAAAGGACATGAGCACGAACAACAAAATGGCACAGGGGCGGGGCGGGGGGTGCCAGATGGATGGTATGTTCCACGGTGGAGCCTGTCAGGCCCTGGTTTCTCGGATTAACGTCTGCCCCATCCCCAAGCGCCCATTACACAGGTAGAGGGTGGAGGCAAGCTTCCTTACCCTGTTCAAAGGAGATAAACGTAACTGTTTATTCCCAGGGGCCTCTCAGGGCCACCAAAACCTCCCCATCAAGAGTGGAGGTAGTCGGGGCGCCTGGGTGGCTCAGTCGGTTAAGCATCTGCCTTGGGCTCAGGTCATGATCTCGGGGTCCTGGGATGGAGACCCGCATCGGGCTCCCTGCTCCGTGGGGAGCCTGCTTCTCCCTTTCTCTCTGCCACTCCCCCTGCTTGCTCTCTCGCTCTCTCTCTCTCTCTCTCTGTCTGCCAAATATATAAATAAAATCTTAAAAAAAAAAAGAATGGAGGTAGATAAGAGTGAGAGGGGCCTGGGGGTCACAGACATACACACACACACACACACATAAACATATTTAATATAGAACGCTTCACGAATTTGTCACCCTTGCACAGGGGCCACGCTGATCTTCTCTGTATCACTCCAATCTTAGTATATGTGCTGCCAAAGCGAGCGCTATATATATTTCTCTTTTTTTTGATTGAGATATAACTGACATACATTATAGTATTTGTTTCAGATGTACAACATAATGACTCAATATTTGTATATATTAGGAGATGATCACCACAATAAGTCTAGTAAATATCCATCACCACACATAGTTACAAGTATTTTTTCTTGCATAGAGCTTTTAAGATCTACTCTCTTAGCAACTTTCACATATATGATAGAGTACCATTAACTATAGTCACCATGCCTCTATTTTTATTCAGTATATTTTTAATACTTTTTGATATCTGATATGACGATTATCTCCTCTTTCCTTTTTTAAAGGCCATATTATCTTTAATTTTAACCCTACTCTTTTAAATTAATTTATTTATTTAGAGACAGTACACGAGCAGGGGAGGGGCAGAGGGAGAAGGAGAAAGAAAGAGTCTCCAGTAGACTCCGTGCTGAGCTCAGAGCCTGAAACAGGGCTTGATCCCACAATCTCAAGATCATGACCTGAGCCAAAATCAAGAGTCAGACTCAACTGACTGAGCCACCCAGGCGCCCCAATCCCACTCCTGCTTTTCAAAATGTCTATTATTCTCACAAGCTTATGCCAAATAAAATTAAATCTTAGGTCGCTAAAGAGAAAAAGGATCAAGGAGGAGTGGATATTTAGAGTTTCTTTTTATTTCATTTTCCAAAAATAAGACTGAAAGGCATCTTGAAATTTTTGAATGGCTCACTGTAGAGATTAGGACGGACTCTGGAAGCCACGATTTCCTGACTTTGAATTCCAGCTCCACTGCTCACAAGCTGGGTAGGCTTGGATAAGTCTCTTAACCTCTCTGTGTCCTCAGCAGTAACACACTGGGATAATACTGTAATACCTACTACAGGCTTGTTGTGAAGATTGAACAAGTGAATACATAAATCTCTTGGACAGTGCCTGGCAGGTAGGAAGTTCTTAGTAAATGCTGACTCACAGTAATGCCTCCCCTAGCACCACGAGAACAGAAACTTCTGTTTCAGCCACTACCCCATCACCAACATCTAGAAAACAGCAATAAATGTTTGCAATTCAATTCACTGAAGTTCAACAAATATTCATGAATACTTATGACAGGCCTGACAGGTACCAGAGATCCAGGGATGAGTAAGAATTGGGCCCTGGCCTAGAGAAGTGAAGACAGACAGGATAGTGTTCTCTCTCCACTATTTCTTTGCATATGCTATTCCTCTGCCTGGAACAGCACTCCCCCCCCCCCCCCCGCCTCCCTCCCCCGCCCCCACACATACCTCTTCCTCTGGGTAATTCTTACATTATTCACATCCTTAAAACTCTCAGCTCAGATACTACATTTCCACAGAAAAGCTTTCTGGACGTCCCAGTATGGGTGGGGCACCTTCCGCCTCCCTCCTCGTCTTAGCAGGTGATAATTTGTCTGTCTCCTCCCATTGACAAGACTGAGCAATCCGAGGTCGGGACAGTGCATCACAGCTCTGGGGCCTTAGCGCCCAGCCCAGTCTCTGCTACGTAGTCTGTGCATAATATGTGGTAAAGAAATGAAAGATGGTGAAAAAACTTGGTAATCTTTACAGGACAAGAGGAGTTTTGGGGTTTTTTTTTGAACAGCTGTGTCGGAGCTTTAAGAAGAAAGACATATACTATACTGCAAATTATTTTTAAGTGGCATAATAAGCCAAGCTTCATAAAAATCTCCTTTTCACCCTTCTTAGGTACTAAATTGTTTTTTTTCTAATTTTAACTTTTAAAAAATATTTTATTTATTTATTTGACAGAGAGAGACATAGTGAGAGCAGGAACACAAGCAGGGGAAGTGGGAGAGGGAGAAGCAGGGAGCCCGATGCGGGGCTCGATCCCAGGACCCTGGGATCATGACCTGAGCCGAAGGCAGACGCTTAACCAGCTGAGCCACCCAGGTGCCCTGGTCCTAAATTGTTTTGAAAGTTACATGAAAGGAAATATCTAAGTTAAGTGGTGAGAAGTGAAAATAAAATGTCATGGCTATGTCAGTGAGGTAACCATGCAACCAGTAACACTAGTCCAAGGAGCTGACAGACCACTGCAGGACTCGAGTCATTTGCACACAGCCGCAGTGATTTCCCTCCTTTATAACACTGTGCGGGAGAAAGATTCATCCCCCCAACCCCCTGAAGGGTGTCAGAAGTCTTTTATACAATACCTTTTAAATGGTACATTAGAATGGCTCTGGTCGTTATGGAAAAACATTGGTCAAAGTAAGCAAGCGGTTTGGCTAACGTTGAGGGATTAAGTGCTAGGATAATCCCAACTGGGGTTTAGGGTTGCCTGAGACTCGGGTGGGCGGGCTTTCTCTGGACCATGTTACCATATCAACCTTATATTCCTCCAGTATGCAGGGCAGGGAGGCTATGGTACGAATGGGTAAAAATGGTTTTACAGACAGAAAAACTTTCCCATTGTCTTGCTGTGCTTCCTCGCCATCTGATGATCTTTGGTGGGCTCCTCTGGGGGTGTCTCCCCCTGCAACCCCCTCTCACCCTATAGCCTCATCTCTGAAGGGCCAGGATCTGCTGGCTCTCTCCCCACCCAGTTGGGAAAACCTGTTAGATCTGGAGCCAGGGAGGCCATTACCATCAGAGTGAAAATGGCTCAGGGAGTTTCACATAGGATCCTGAGGAGGGCTGTTAGTATTTTAATAGATGAAATCTTAATCCAAGAAAATGAATTCCTGATTTTCAAAGTCTCAGGCATCCACAAGCAAGCTGTGGGAGGGGTTTTTGGGTCTTGCCCTCGGCAGCTGTCTACTCCACCTACTTAGATGGCTGATGTGTCTTAAATCTTAGTTTCTGTTAAAAAAAAAAAAAAAGAAAAAGAAAAAAGTTCTCTTCCTTCTTCCATAAAAATTTCCCTAGGGTTGTGGCCCCTAAAAAAAAATTACAATCACATGTGATGTCTTAAGGAAAACCACAAGTATGGAAACCTCGGGGGTAATCTTTCATCCAAATACTTCATACTATCTGGAACTATCAACAAATCAATCCAGTTCTAACCTCCCACTCCCCAAATCAGAGCAGAGGGAGAGGGCTTTTGAATCGCACAGTCTTCCCCCAGCTAAAATCATTCGGGGAGAAAACCAGCATGCAATCGCGTTCAGACAAGACTTCTCGGTGGTTGTTTAAGATTTCTGCATTAGCATCACGTTAGGCTTTCTCACCCCTTTCCAAATGGTTTACAATCACCCCTCCCTCCCCAGGGGTTTAGGAATGAATCATCAACTCTGCTTTTTTCAAGCACACTATTAAATTAGGCTACAGCCTGGAACCAAACATTTGTTCTTACAAACATTTCTTTCATGTCATCACTGTAACGGATACCAGCAGTCCAGTAGGGCCAGTCTTATCTCCCACAAGACAGCAGCAGGGACAGCCGGGCCCACACTTCTGCTGTCACGCACCATTTGGACAAACTTAAAAATCATTTTTTTTGGGGGGGGGGGGACGGGGAATTCAGGCTAAAATTAGAAAAGGTCAACTTAAATTTACAGGAAAATTCCTAATTTCTTGTCATTCATACCGAGAAGTTAAAAACAACTTCTTCCTCTGAATCTCCATCTTATGTAAGATGCCTTTAAAGGACAGCCACACGTTAAAATAAACAGTGTTTTTCAGATTCCATCTTCAAGAACTTCAAAATGCTTTCAGTCCATTTTTAATTTCCAGAAACACCCATTGTTGAATAGAAAAATATGTGATTATAATAATGGCTACTATTTAGTGATGTCTTATTATGAAAATCAGATCTTTACCGAAATCTGTAGGTGAGATGACATATATAAAAGCACCTAGCACAGTTCACGAATTCATTCCTTCATCCCACGGAGAGTGCCATCACTATGCTAGGGATTCGGATGCAGCAATAAACAAAACACACAGAAACCCCTGAGGTGGCTCTTATATCGCAGGGAGGGTGGGGTAAGACAGATTACAAACAAAATAAATCAGTAAATATAGAGAGAAATGCTAGAGAGAAATGAGGGCAGGAAAGGAAACTAGACAGCGGTGGGGATGGGGAAGACATTACAGTTTTAAGCAGGAGAGTCAGGGAAGGTGGCATTTGAGGAAGGTCTTAAAGGAGATGTGACTTTGAAGAAGAGGACTCCATGAGGAGGAAACCACAAGTGCAAAGGCCCTGAGGCAGGTGTTCCTGGCATGACTAAGGAACAGCACAGGGTCCTGTGAGGTCTGTGCTGAGTAAGTAAGGGAGAGGAGGTTACATCATAGAGATAGGGTGGGGAAGGGAGTGAGCGGATTATGCAAGGCCTTGTAGGGCATTGCAAAGACTTTGGCTTTTACTTCAAATGAACTGGGAAGCCATGTGAAGATGTTGAACAGAGAAATGACATGATCTAACTTAGTCTTTGAAAAAATGATTTTGGGGGTGCCTGGGTGGCTCAGTCTGTTAAGCACCTGCTCAGGTCATGATTCCAGGGCTCCCTGCTCAGCGGGGAGTCTGCTTCTCCTTCTCCTTCTGCCCCCCCGACTTGTGTGTGTGCTCTCTCAAATAAATAAAATCTTTAAAAACAATTAAAATTTAAAAAAGAAAAAAGAAAAATGATTTTGGTTGCTGTGTTGCAAATAGATTTAAGAAAGGCAAGACTAGAAGCAAGCAGAATAACTGGATACGTACTGGCTACTTCAGAAATATTTCTTTATTACAAATTGCCTTTTTACATGAAGTTCCCTCTTTTTTTACTTATTCTCCTTTAAAAAATTTTACTTATTTATTCCCTTCTTCTCCATGTTATTTGAGGTTGTACTGTATTCAAATTGGGAAGCAATACAAAGAGATTGCATTTCTTTGAAACATTGAAGGCATTTCAGACTTTTCACGGAATCAAATTGGTCTCATTTGATTTCTTTTCTTTTCCTTCATTCGGGCAAAGAGTTAAAGATGGCTTATTCTCTGTGAGCAGAAACAACTACAAATCAACAGAGGTAGAGGACAGTAGCCTTAATACTAATGGCTAACATTTTTTTGAGTGCTCTGCCTATGCTAGGCATCATGTTCAGGGTCCAACATGAATTAGCTCATATAGTCTTCTCGATGACTTGCTGAACCAAGTACTGTTATTTCCATTTTCCCAGGAGGAAAGAAGTTAAATAACCACGGGAGGTTACACAGCTGGCAAATGGCCAGGCCTGGACTGGAACCGAGGCCATGTGGCCCAGAACCTGTGCAGGTGACCGCCACATTATGTTACTATTATCTCTCAGCCATCCAGAGAAATGCCCACTCTAAGGATTGAGGAGGGAGGGGAGACCACAGGAGACTTTGTCCAGTAACAAACGCTGTGGAGTAACTCTGGTTTTACTGTGATTGATCTGAAGGAATGATGTGTTAAAAGAAGAAACTGGAACGAAAAGACCAAAAAAAAAAAAAAAAAGTAGAAACCAAAGGATATTATATATCAGGGTTCACCCAACACTGTGTCAGGGATAGTATTTACTGTATTTACTGGCCAGAGTATCCTGATCCCCAGCAGTAAATACACTCTATTGCAGAATGAACAGCATGTTAGGTTTCTCTGCAGAATGAATAAAACACTCCTCTAATTCCTTTGTGCTGGTTAATGAACAAATGGCATTTCTGTTGATAAATCATCCTTTTGTGAGTTTGGTTTGCTTGAATCAGCTCCTCCCCCTCCCTCATTGCCTCCCATCCTCCTCCCCTTCCCCATTGCCTCCCATCCCCCCACCTCCTCCCCCATTGCCTCCCATCCCCCTACTCCTGGGGTCCACTATTCCTCCTACAACCCCTCCCCTACCCACAGCTTTATCAATCCTGGGGCTGCATTAGGGCCACTCTACTCAAGGTGCCCGCCTGCACCAAAGAGCCAGCTCGCCCTCTTTACACACCCCGGTTCCAATGACTGTTCAGTTGTTTACAACACAATACAGATTTATTTGGGGAAAGCCTTTTAAGTTATTTTTGTACCATGATTTTGATTTATTTAAGCTTCTCTCATCTAATTGAAGAAGCTTGGTACATTTTGTGTTTGTCATTTGGTTTGTCATTTTGTACTCTGGATTGGTTGCACCTCAGGAATGCATGGTTTCTATCCTGTTTGCCATCTGAGGTCTGGGAAGCTGAGGTGGTAGACATTTATATCTAATGCCGTTAATGTGGCATGGATTCCAGATTTATCTCTTGCTGTAACTTCATGAGAAAATGAACTCAGAGTTTAAATAAACTAGTAACTGACAATATTGGAAAAACACCAAAAAGTTTTCTCCGTTTCTTCTTTTTGTGACCAGACTCTTTATCAAGTCTTTGCCTTCTGTCTGACTCCTTAGGATGGCTCAGCTCATTGTTTTCCTCAGGTAAACATTTGATATATTTTGTATATATTACAGATATTTTGTGTGTGTGTGTGTGTGTGTGTGTGTGTGTATTTTTATTTAAAAAATCCTGCTTCCTCCTCTTTAATAGAATATAGTAATTGCTTTCAGGGGGAAGGACATGCTGGCTAGAGAAGAGGGGTAAAAAAGAGATTTTGTTCTTTTGTTCTATGGTATGTAGCATATTCTACCTTTTGAAAACTGAACAGTGTTTGTGAATTATCTATTCAAGTACATGAATCGACTTACTTTTAAAATAAAACTACAGTATTTAAAAGAAATTCATTCTCTTCTATATAGAGTCAAAAACACTTTCATGTATGAAGAAGGCCTTATTTATTTATTTAAATTTTTTCTTTAAATTCAATTTTGTTAACATACAGTATATTTTTAGTTTCAGGGATAGAGTTCAGTGATTCATCAGTTGAATATAATACTCAGTGCTCATTCCTTCAAGTGCCCTCCTTACTGCCCATCACCCACCCCTCCCCTCCTCCCCTCCAGCAACCCTCAGTTTCTTTCCTAGAGTTAAGAGTCTCTTATGGTTTGCTAGGTCTTATATTTTTTTAAATAGAAAAATGAACTCCTCTGGATAAATATTGTTGTAGAAAAATATTCCTCAAAAATGACTGTTAAAGGCACTCCTCTCCAATAATTATAAAGTCATATGCAAGTAGAAATTATAATAATATATTCTTAAGCATAATTTTAAAGAAATCTTATAGCAATGCCATGTTTCCTCAGTTTATACCAGTACAGCAAAATACAGATACAATGGTAGGTACCAAAAGGCATTTATTACTGAATAAGGACAAAGTACCATAATTAGTGGTGGCAAAATTCTAAAAACACTCCCATTAATGTGAAGAATAATACAAAGATGATGTGATCACCACCATTTTCTAATATCTGAGAAGACAAAATAATAAGTTACATATATTGTCAAAGAGAAGCCAAATTTATCATTCATACATGATATTATCTACTTGAAAAAAATAGAAGAATCCATTAAATTTATTAGAACTAACGTCAGATGGATAGTTACAAAACATTTAAAAATCAGTAGGCTAGGTACTGGGACAACTGGATATCCACATACAAAAGAATGAAGTTGGACCCCTACCTCACACCATACACAAAACTTAACTGAAAATGGCTCATAGATCTAAAAATAGCAGCTAAAAGTACAAAACTCTTAGAAGAAAATGTAGAAGTAAATCTTCGTGTTCTTGGGTCAGGCAATGGTTTCTTAGATATAATACCCAAAGCACAAATAACAAAATAAAAAAATAGATAAATGAGACGTTGTCAAACTTTAAAACTTCTGTGCTTCAAAGGACACCACCAAGAAAGTGAAAAAAAAAAAACAAAACAGAATGGAAGAAAATATCACAAATTATATATCTGATCTATCTGATATATCTGATATTCAGAATATATAAAGAACTCTTGCAAACTCAATGATAAAAAGATAAATAATCCCATTTAAAAATGGGCAAAAGAGTTAAGTAGACTTTTCTCCAAAGACAACATACAATTGGTCGAAAACCACATGAAAAGAAGCTTGTTGTGCTTCAACTACAATTGGATGTACTGCAATTGAATGTGGGCACTAACCACCTGAAGTTAGTGGACACCCCATAAGGTAAAGGGTACAATCCTAGCAAGACTGCCTGTACGACTTTACCTGCACTTTGGAGGTCCCAGGCCTTCCACACTTCTGATCAAGTAGCTATTACTCAGGTGTTTCCATGACTCCCTTAGACTGGATAATTCACTAGAATGACACACAGAACTCAGGAAGTTATACTCATGATACAATTTTATTATAAAAATTAGATTAGAATCAGCTAATGAAGAGACACATAGAGCTGGGAGGAGGGGAAATGGGGAGTGACTGCTGATGGGCATGGGGTTTCTATTCAGGATGACAAACATGTTCTAAAGTAGATAGCAGTGATAGTTGCAAAACCCTGTGAAAATACTAAAACCCACTGAAATGTACACAATAGAAGTATGAATTTTATCATATGTGAATAATGTGTCAGTGAAGCTGTAATTTAAAATAAGTCAATAGCTGTGGGAGGGATGGGGTGGCTGGGTGAGGGACACTGGGGAGGGTATGTGCTATGGTGAGCACTGTGAATTGTGTAAGACTGATGAATCACAGACCTGTACCCGTGAAACAAATAATACATTATATGTTAATTTAAAAAAAGGGAAAAAATAAGTCAATAGTCTGGGTAAAAATTAAAAAGTACAATGAAAAAAATATCCTATTTAACAATAACAACATTAAGAATGAACTTAACATGAAATATGCTAGGCTAAGAGAATCTACAAATCCTGACTGAGGGTCGCAATCAAAGACCTACATAAATGTAAGGATAAACTCTGTTTCTTGATGTTTTAATACTGTAAAGAGTAATGTCTTCCTGAATTCACATATAAATTTAGTAGTATCTCAATGAAAGCCCCAAAGGATTTGTTGGGGGGGCAGAAAGAGGAAAGGTGCCAAAATTAGTATAAAGAACATATGAAAGAATATACTATATGTAACACAGTATAAAAATATATGAAAGAAATATGTCAATGTAGGTTCATCATTTGCAATAAATGTACCACTGGTGGCGGATGCTGATAACGGGGAGGCTATGCATGGGGGGATGTGGGCAGGACCATATGGGAAATCTCTGTACTTTCCCCTTAATTTTGCTGTGAACCTAAAGCTGCCCTAGAAACTAAAGTTGAAAAAATATATAGAAGAATAAATATGTGAGAATAATGGACATTTTGAAAAAGAAGAGCAGTTAAACATTAAAGATAATATGGTCTTTAAAAAACATAAGGAGATAAGGGTCATATCAGATGTCAAAATACATTATAAAATGATACTGATTGAAAGTATAGTATTGGTATGGGACTCAGAGACAGAAGAACCAATCAGAATAAAAAGTCCGGAAGCAGATTTAAATTTAAGAATTTGTTATATATTAATAACAGCACTTCAATTGAAGAAAGGATGGATTATTTCATAAATGTTAGTATAATTGCCTAAACAATAGGAAAAAATAGTTAGATTCTTACCTCATAGTTGTAATCAAAAGTTTGGTAGGCTAAAGAGTTAAATGTAAACAAGTTTTTAATGAATCTATAAACTGGGAGAAAATAAAGTTTCTCTTGGATTATTTATATAATCTTGGGTACAGAATATTTCTCTTTAGTATTGTAACATAGGCAGAATTATAAATTAAAAAATTGATACATTTGACTACTTTTTAAAAAAAGGTTTTATTTACTTATTTGAGAGTGAGTGAGAGAGAGAGAGAGCACAAGTGGGGGGAGAGAGAGGGAGAAGAAGCAGACTCCCCATTGAGCAGGGAGCCTGAAGACTGGCTCCATCCCAAGACCCTGAGATCGCAATCGGAGCCGAAGGCAGACACTTAACTGAGTGAGCCACCCAGGTGCGCCAGTCTGTTTAACTACTCAAGGAAACCTTTATGCCCAGAAAATTAAATTTAAAATTAGGACAAACTTCAGAAAAACAAGTTGGAATATATGTAATTCTGTATATAGAATAGATGTGTATGTATGATAAATATACGGACAAGGCTCTTTTTAAGCATTTTTTACCTAATTTTATTACAAATTTTTAAAATTCTAGTATAATTAACATAGAATGTTACATTAGTTTCGGGTGTACAATATAATGATTCAACAATTGTACATATTCCTCAGTGTGCATTGTGATAAATGTACTCTAAATCCTCTTCACCTATTTCACCCATTGGCCCCCACCTCCCCTCTGGTAAACCATCAGTTTGTTCTTTACATTTAAGAGTCTGTTTTCTGGTCTGCCTCTTTTTTCCTTTGTTTATTTTATTTGTTTCTTAAATTTCACATATGTGTGAAATCATATGATATTTGTCTTTCTCTGATTGACTTATTTCATTTAGCATAATACACTCTAGATCCACCCATGTTGTTGCAAATGGAAAGATTTCATTCTTTTTTATGGCTGAGTAATATTCCATCGTGTGTGTGTGTGTGTGTGTGTGTGTGTGTGTGCGCGCGCGCGCACGTGCACGTGTGTAAAGAAGATGTGTTATATATGTATATAAACACACATCCACATATATATAACACATCTTTATACATTCATCTATCAGTGGACACTTGGATTGCTTCCATATCTTGGCTATTGTAAATAATGTTGCAATAAACATAGGGGTGCACATATCTTTTAGCATTAGTGTTTTTGTATTCTTTAGGCAAATACCTAGTAGTCGCACTGGATCACATGGTAGTTCTATTTTTAATTTTTTGAGGAACCTCCTTATTGTTCTCCACAGTGGCTGTACCAGTTTGCATTCCCACCAACAGGGCAAGAGGGTTCCTTTTTCTCCACATCCTCACCAACACTCATTCTTTCTTGTGTTTTTGATTTTAGCCATTCTGATGGCTGTGAGGTGATACCCCTTTGTAGTTTTGACTTTCATTTACCTGATGATGAGTGATGTTGAGCATCTTTTCATGTGTCTGTTGGCCATCTGTATGTCTTCTTTGGAGAAATGTCTGCTCATGTATAGATAGGCTCTTAAAATTCAGTAAGAGAAGTAATAGAACTCAATATTTTACATTCAGAGGCAGTTCACAAAAGAATCAATTATATGTCCAATAAGTACTTTCAAAACTCAGGCTCACTAGAAATCAAAGAAATGCAACTAAAAACAAGATAGATCCTACTTTTCATCTATCAGATGAAGAAAGATGAAAAAGAATGATATACTCAAGGTGACAAAAGTATAGGGAAAGGATATTTTCAACCACTCTTTGTGGGAAATCGATACATTTTAGCACTAAGTGTTTTCAAAAATTTTTAAAAATAAGCCCACTTCTTGATCCAGAAACCCCACCTCTAAGTATTTGTCCTGAGGAAATAACCAGTTATTTATACAAATATTTATTTACAAGAACGTCCATTGAGTCATTGTTTAAAAAAGTTAAAAAATAAGGAAACAATATAAGTGTTTACTAGCAGGGTATAGATTTAAAAACTTACAGTATGCCCAAACTGTAAAATATTATGCATCTATTAAATAACATTTTAATGGGGTATCTATTGACATGGACAGTATTTATTACATATTGGTAAGCGAAAGTATAAAATGGCATGAATGTATCTTGTAAAAATTGTAAATGCTACATACACTATTTTGGCAAAGGTCTGGATGTAAATAAACCACCATGGTTTATCCTGTTGGCAGGAATATGGATAATTTTTCTTTTTCATGTACCCCATTTTCATTTTTCTATAATTACATAATAAAAAGATTTTCAACAGGGAATAACAAAATTCAAACATTGAAAGGGGAATAAATGTAGAAATTATCTTTAAGAAATACAAGTTTGTGGTGCCTGTGTGGCTCAGTCATTAAGCGTCTGCCTTTGGCTCCGGTCATGATCCCAGGGTCCTCAGATCAAGTCCCACATCAGGCTCCCTGCTCAGCGGGGAGTCTGCTGCTTCTTCTCCCTCTGCCTCTCCTTCCCCCACTTCGTGCTCTCTCTCTCTCTCAAATAAATAAATAAAATCTTTAAAAAAGTAAAATAAAACAAAAGAGAATCCTGGGGTGCCTGGGTGGCTCAGTGAATTAAGCATCCCACTCCTGATCTCAGCTCAGGTCTTTTTTTTTTTTAAGATTTTTATTTATTTATTTGACAGAGAGAGACACAGCGAGAGAGGGAAAACAAGCAGGGGGAGCGGGAGAGGGAGAAGCAGGCTTCCCGCTGAGCAGGGAGCCCCATGCGGGGCTCAATCCCAGGACCCTGGGATCATGACCTGAGCCGAAGGCAGACGCTTAATGACTGAGCCACCCAGGTGCCCCTCAGCTCAGGTCTTGATCTCAGGGTTGTGAGTTCAAGCCCTGTGTTGGGCTCCACACTGGGCATGAGGCCTACTTAAAAAGAAAATTAATAATAAATAAATAAAAGAGAATCCTGAAGACAAATTTTCTTTGTGACTAAATCCCTGACTATAGATTAGACTACTTTGGTGCCATGTAAAATATCCTCTGAACTTCTCCAAACACTGAGCTATGGTTAACTAAGTGACAAGAGGAGAAAGGAGAGCCTGAATATTCTTTGTGAAATCCTGCCTGCACAGTGCTATTTTAAAAATCTTACTAATGGTCAAAAAGGATCTTGAAAACTGAAGGCTAAATAAATGATGATGACGGAAAATGAATGAGCAGAAAATCTATGGTCTGGGAATTTTTTATGTATGATAAATCAACTCAGCATCTAAGTCCTGTTTTCTAGATGGAGCCACATAACCCCTGCTGGGGAATTCTTAAGGAGTGCTGCCGGACAGACTATTTCGTTTTAATATTTACTCTTCATTTTTTTCCAAGAATACTCGGACTGAAATTTGGCTTCCTGTTGTTCTACTTCTTTAAGAAACAAAAGTAAATTCTAGCATAATGGGATCAAAACTTGGTTCTCTCTTATTGTAATGCATTCCAGAGATCAGTTATAATGAGCAAAGAGACTACTCCCTGTGATAGACAAAACATGTGGTGCCAAACAGACCTAAGGGAGGCTTTTCTCTTCCACAAATGTGGGTATGATATATGCAAAGTGCATAAAGCCAGCCCCAGGCGTGCCCCATAGTGTATTCTGTACCCCACTATGTTTGCCTTTTATGTTGTGCCTTAACCGACACAAAACGTAAGAAATTTGCATGATTTGGTTATTTATTATTATTTGACTATGCTATTAATGAAGCCTATCAGTGTTTTTGATTGGGTCCCCCAGGAAATAGATGCTGAGACTGAGATTATGTGCAGGAGGTATATTGGAGAATAATTCCTGTCAGAGAGTGAGGGAAGCAAGACAGAGGCTCACTGGCCCTTATGGGAAGCTCATGAAGTGGGCATATTGAGGCCAGGGGGCTGGATCTTTGTATTGTGCCATCCCTCACCTCCCAAGGAGAGGGGACCTAAACTTGAGGGAGGCAGCTTCCTTCAGGCAAGTCCTCGGAAGGACTCAGTGGTAAGCCATCAGCAGCCAATACTTCAGGCACCTAGAGGTATGAGGGTTTCCAAACTGAAAGGGATTCTGGGCTGAGAGCTAGATTGAATATTTGTATGCCCCCCTCACCCCCAAATTCATATGTTAAACCCCTAATCCTGAATATGGAGGTGGGACATTAAGACGTTTGGGAGATAATCAGGGTTAGATTAGGTCATGAGGGTGGAGCCCCCGTGATGGTATTAGTGCCCTTATAAAAGGAGAAAGAGATACACAAGAACCCTCTCCCTCTCCCTCCCTCTCCCTCTCCTCTCCCTCTCCCTCTCCCCTCTCCCCTCTCCCTTCTCCCCTCTCCCCTCTCCCCTCTCCCCCTCTCCCCTCTCCCCTCTCCCCTCTCCCCTCTCCCCTCTCCCCTCTCCCCTCTCCCCTCTCCCCTCTCCCTCCCCCCCTCTCCCCCTCTCCCTTCTCCCCTCTCACCAGAACCTGGCCATGCTGGCAACCCTGATCTCAGACTTTTAACCTCCAGAACCATGAGAAAGAAATGCTTGTGTAAACCACATGGTAATTTACTTTGGCATACATACTGAACTTTCTGAGACATTGGGAGCTACAACAAACAGCTAGTAACTTCTATTAACATTGGGACATAGAGTAGTGTCCTACTCAGGGTAAATGCACAAAAGACAAATTAATAGTTGAAGGTAGAATTCTTAAGAAAGCAGTTCTTTATTTTTACCAAAAAATATTTATTAACTTCTTGAGTGGTAAAGTAGAAAAAATTGTTACTCTCTACCTCCTGCCCCATTATCAGTCCAAGTTATATTGTAAGTTATTCTGTTAATGAAGATGTGAATTTAGTGTCCAAGAGAAAAAGTTTAAATTATATTTGTTTCCCAAATTATATTTGTTTGCACTTTGTTCAGGACACTGAAAAGGCCACTTAGAGTCAGCCACTTATATTTCATCATAAATAGGGAAAATCTTTGATTCAAACTTCATCTTGAAAAATGAAATGAAAATTGTGAAACAGCATTTATTTTTACTTTATATTTAACAAAATGTAGGCTATCATGATAACTACAGGCTGACTTTGAGCACTAAGAACAAATCCAGCATTGATTCAGAGTTTTTTTAAAGATTTTATTTATTTATATGAGACAGAGAGAATGAGAGAGAGAGAGCACATGAGAGGGGGGAGGGTCAGAGGGAGAAGCAGACTCCCTGCCGAGCAGGGAGCCCGATGCGGGACTCAATCCAGGGACTCCAGGATCATGACCTGAGCCGAAGGCGGTTGCTTAACCAACTGAGCCACCCAGGCGCCCTGATTCAGAATTTTTAACCTAGTTTTTTTCCAACAAAATTCTGTACTAGCACAAATGACATTCCTTCCTGTATATTTCATTTGTGCAGCACAAAAACAAAGAGCGACATTTGTTTGAGAGTTTCATTGATTTTACCAGGGTCTCTCAGTCCTTTAATTTGAACTCAAGGGAGTTGAACTCATCTTTGGAAAAATCTCTGCCGTCTTCATCCTTCGAGATATTTCTCTTTAGTTGTGGACCTCCGCCTTCAAACATGGTCTCACCAAGTCCAAAATAGAACTCTTGATTTTTTTTTTTTAAAGATTTTATTTATTTATTTGAGAAAGCGAGACAGAGAGAGAGCACATGAGAGGGGGGAGGGTCAGAGGGAGAAGCAGACTCCCTGCTGAGCAGGGAGCCCGATGCGGGACTCGATCCCGGGACTCCAGGATCATGACCTGAGCCGAAGGCAGTCGCTTAACCAACTGAGCCACCCAGGCGCCCAGAACTCTTGATTCTTGATCTTCCTTGGCGCCCCTCCCCCAACGCCATCTTCTCTCCTCTAGCCACTCAAGACAGCTATCCAGGAATTATCTTTGACTTCTCTTTTCTTCTTTCACATGCTACACCCGATCCCGATCCATTGGCAAGTCCATTAGCTCTATGCCCCCAAACGGACTACTTCTCACCACCTCCTCTGCTACCTTCCAGTGCCCGCTGCCACCAGCCCTTGCCTGGACTACCTCTGTAGCTTGCTAAATGGACCCCAGCTTCCATTCTTCAGTCCCTACAACCACTCTCCACAAAGCAGCCACAGTGATTCTTAAATGCGTATTTCTTTTTATGAGGTATTACATTTACGTGGTTCAAATTCAGCACACTATGAAAGAAGATATGCCCAGAGAAGTCTTGCACCCATTCCTGCATTCCTCAACCCCAACCCTCTATTGATAATCACTTCCATTGGTGTCTTTGTCTTTTTTTTTTTTTTTATCTTTCTTGGGTTTTCAAAGCAAATACAAGCATCTACAAATATATCTCCCATCTTATTACACAAAAGGTAGCCTACCATATACACTGTTCTAAATTGTTTTAAATCTTGCTTTCTTTCACTGACCAACATGTCCTAAAACTCTTTCCATATCGGTATATAGAGGCCTTCCTGGTTTGTTTCCACAGCTGCATGTCATGCCATCATTGTCAAACCAGGCCCCTTTTGCTGCACATCACAATTACATCCATTTGTTGCTCTTACAAATAACGCAACAATAAATAACCTCATGCATGTGTCATTTCATACATGTGGCGATGCATCTATGGGATAGAATCACAGAAATACAGTAGCAAGATATATATTTTTTAGACTATTTGCTAGTGTCCAAATGAAATTTTAGAGATAAATCTGATTGTCACTTCTGTTGCTTAAAGGCCTCCAAAAATTCCCCATCCTAATCAAAATAAAAACCACCAAGAACCACAAGTCCCTTCCCGATCTGTCCTTTGCCTACCTCTTCAATATCACCCACATCTTTCCTTCTCTTGCCCTATGTGACTAAGTACACTGGACTTCTTTCATTAATCTTGAAAAATTCCATAGCTTTGCAAAATGAGCAATTTCACTTTGTAGATGATTTGCATTGTGTTTGTACTGTATTGTCAAATATGTATAAAAATGCAGTCATCAGCTGGAGACTTGACGAAGGAGTTGATCCTTGGAAGGGGAGAATCAATGCTCATGTTTAATGGAGATTTGAGTGGGTTTTATAAGCAGTCATTAGACAAGTAAACATTTCTAGGTTACAATGACTCTTACTCTCCTGCACACCTTCAAACTTCAGGAATTCAGATAATGAATGTTGAGATAAAGAGGATGCTCTTTCAGTAGCTGTGTGACCATGGATCCCAGACACGTAAAGGCGAAAGCCTAAACTCATAGAGAAATGCAACATGGCTGGGAAAGTTACAAATGCTATGTGTTCTGGTGCAGATTCTGCCATGAAATGAGCTGTGAGGCCATCAGCAAGCCATTCAACCTTTCCCTGTCTCATTTTATTTGTATGAAAAGGAAGAAAATGGAATTCATCATTATTATTCTCAACTCCCCAGGGATTCTTTTTATTAACCCCACCCCCTCATTTTCATAATATATTGAGAAATTTTGTCCACTAAAAATTATTTGTTAGTAATGTATTTATTACCTTATTTATAAAGTCTTACTTTTTAAATTATTTAAACATTTATTTATTTATATGTTACCATGTTCACAGTTCATTATTACCATGTTCATATTCATTATTAATTTATCAAGGATATATACAGCTTCCAATTTTCCTTAGCATTAAGTAATCAACTGACCTTGGTTGAGTTGATATAATACCACCTAAAGCAAAGAAACTTCATATTTTAATTTTCCTGGATGGCTTGACCTTGTTTAATCCCTAAGAATTATGAGGCTGCAGGATGGGAGTCTCTGGTCCCAGCTGACAATAAGTTTCCCTACAAGTCTGGGAGTCAGTAGTATGTATAGGATCGTCTGGTGCAGTGATTTTTTTTAGAAGGCACCTCACAGAGCCCTGGGGCTCAGCAGAGAGGCTCAGAGCAGAAACAAGGGTAGGGAAGGAGAAGGTAAAGCAGGAGGTCTTAGGGCCTCCAAACCTATTTTATCCAGAGTAGCCCCACTTTTTTCTGTTACATGTGGGGTTCTAAGACTTTGTTTGAAGAAAGGGTTTAAACTATTAAAAAATAATTTTGAAAAAAATCTGACAATTGACTGTATTGCATCGATGAGAATAATGAAGCCTAGAAAATGTAGATAAAAGTTGCCCAAGGTCAGAGCTAATTAATGGGCAAAATATTCATTCGGTCAATCCGCAGGTATTTATTGAACACTGTGGAAATAAAAATTATAAATATGAAATTTTGATTCAGTCTTGGTCTCAAAACAACCTGTGGGTCATCACGGTGTTTGATCAGAAGCATCAGAATGAGAGAATCTTATTTTCATAAACTGATGGAGACGTGACATCTCTGTACGTTACAACTACACATGTTATTGCATGTTACTCCTGCTGAGTAAGACAGTAAGACAGGAAGGGGCGGGCAGATCTGTGCATTCTGGCGACTGAAGGAGAGCAGTGAAGAAAGAGCCGTCTTAGGGGCGCCTGGGTGGCTCAGTCAGTTAAGCAACTGCCTTCGGCTCAGGTTATGGTCCCAGGGTCCTGGGATCGAGCCCTGCATTGGGCACTCTGCTCTGCAGGAGCCTACTTCCCCCTCTCCCGCCCCCTCGCTTGTGCTCTCTCTTTCCCTCTCTGTCAAATAAATAAATAAATTCTTAAAAAAAAAAAAAAAAAAGCCCTCTTAGGAGACAGGCCAGGTAGGTAAAGGTCTTATTTCAATTTGTATCTATGGGGGCTCTGTGCCTGATTGTCACGCTATTGCTCTCTTCGGTGTTTATACAGGAGTCAAGAGCCCTGCCCCCGAAAGATTACCTGTAAGGTTTTTGTTTTATTTCCCAGATAAACATGTGATTACCACTAAGCTTGGAAGAAACCTGAGACTATAGAAAATGTGTTAATTTAATCTATAAAACACATTTGTAAAGGTCAGCTGGTTGAATATGTCCGACGTAAACGAATTCACTGGCCTTAGGATAACTTACCTGTGACTGGGTATCGGGTGTGTTCTCTTTTTAGTCCAAAAGCCACAGACGGTCTGGTTCTAGCTTTCTCCTTGCAGACTCTGAAATAAAGGGTGTCTTCAGTAGATTCGAATCCAAACGTAACACAAAGCCTCATTCTTAGCACCGATAAAGAGCCAGGCATTCTTCCTGGCATTGAGGATACAGCAATGAACACGTGGGAAAAGTTTCCTGCGTCCTTGGACCAGAACAGGTTCTCTTGATGATTCCAGGTGGTCCAATGCTGTTTCTGCTACACTATGCAAAGTTGAGGATTCATTCTACTGTTTTGCAAATCCTTGTCATAACAGAGTATGCTTAGATCTCCTCCACATTATTTATTCATTTATTTAACAAATATTTATTGAGTGGCTTCTATTACCAGATTCTCTATGCTAAGTGCTGGGCATCCTGATATGAATCAGTTCTTTTTTTTTTTTTTTTTAAGATTCCATTCATTTGTCTGACACACAGAGAGAGAGAGAGAGAAAGAGAGCACAGACAGGGTGAGCGGGAGAGGGAGAAGCAGGCTCCCTGCTGAGCAGGGAGCTTGATGCTATGTGGGGCTTGATGCCAGGACCCCGGGAACACGACCGGAGCCAAAGGCAGATGCTTAGCCCACTGAGCCACCCAGGCGCCCCTGAATTGGTTCTGAAGGTGGTCACAGACCTATGGGAACTTAGACTCGTAAACAAATTT
The DNA here is from genome assembly GCF_009762305.2 of Zalophus californianus. Taxonomy (NCBI): domain Eukaryota; kingdom Metazoa; phylum Chordata; class Mammalia; order Carnivora; family Otariidae; genus Zalophus; species Zalophus californianus. Next base: position 61,224,767 of record NC_045597.1, read on the forward strand.
CAAAGCAGCATAATTAAGTACAACATCGGGAGAGGAACAAGGTACAGATTCACTACAAACAGCAACGGATTAACTCCCTCTGCATGATATCCAAACTTGGATTTGAAAGGTTAATAGAAGCTTCCCAGGCAGACCAAGGATGGCAAGAATGGGAATGGCATAGAGAAAGGTGCAGGGACAAGAGAACAGCATATCCGGAGAACTGTGTGCTGTTTGGAACCGAAGGAGTCTGAAGCACAAAGTAGAAAAGAGGCAGGAAATTGATAGAAACTGTATCTAATGGCCTCTGCCTTCTCTGTGAGTTAAGAGAGGCAGCAAATTTTGAGAATGAAGAAGGCAGAGGCTGGGGAGGGAGTGTGAAAAGAAGTTTAAAAGAGGTGCTGAATTGTTTATAAAATAGAACGGATTGGGGGGAAATCCCCCTCAGGCCCATTAAGAGGGGACTGTCTTGCTAGATCATAGTTCACCCATGTGGTTGGAATACCACGCAGCTAGGGGAAAAAAGGTATGTACTGATATGTACTGATTGGAAAAAATCTGTAAGATAAATCATTTAGTGAATAAAAAGCAAGAGGCAGAACTATGTGTACTAATTTAACTTTCGTGTAAAAAGGCAGTAGGAAACTTAGCAATATGTCCTTATATGCATAAAATATCTCTGGAAGAATGCACAAGAAAGCAATAGCTTTGGTCACCCATGGGGAGAGGATGGATGGGGAGGGTGCAGGGTGGTGGGGGGACACTTTGCACTGTATACTTTTTTATTGTTATGTTAATCACCATACATTACATCATTAGTTTGTGATGTAGTGTTCCATGATTCATTGTTTGCGCATAACACCCAGTGCTCCATGCAGAATGTGCCCTCTTTAATACCCATCACCAGGCTAACCCATCCCTCCACTCCCCTCCCCTCCAGAACCCTCAGTTTGTTTTTCTGCACTGTATACATTTGAATTCTGAATCTCAGTAATGGATTATTTACTCAAAAATAAATTAAAAGTGAAATCCTTAAAATCATTTTAGAAAATAAGAAAAATTTCTGAGGGCCATGGAAGATAAGACTAAATTTTGGCCTCAGGGCTGTGTCCCTCTGGAAACAGGCTTAGGCCTAACTTGGGGAACTGCAAAGGGAAATAATCATTTTCATTGTGGTTTCTATTCAGGCAAGGTGAGTTGGTTAAGTCATGGGAATCAGCTTGAAAGGATCTACAGAAGACCCTAACCAAGGCTGCTGGCCTGGCCTCTTGTACTCAGGGTCTCTAACCATAGCTCCTTCAGCATACTAGCAACATTGCTTTAATTACATCAAAGTAGCACCTCAAAAGGATTCCAATTCCTTTATTGCACTGGTTAGTGCAAAACCCTATTGGTACAAAGTAAGTTAAAACAGAACTCTGATCTTCAGGAGCTAGAAGTTAAAAGGACACTATTTATTACTTAATACATAAATAATGAACAAGACTGACTTTTGTGTGTGGATTGCCAAATCACGTTATCTTACAGACATACACTTTTTATTTTTTTATTTTTATTTTTAAAAAGATTTTACTTATTTATTTGACAGAGAGAGACACAGCGAGAGAGGGAACACAAGCAGGGGGAGTGGGAGAGGGAGAAGCAGCCTTCCAGCCGAGCAGGGAGTCCGATGCGGGGCTTGATCCCAGGACCCTGGGGTCATGACCTGAGCTGAAGGCAGACGCTTAACGACTGAGCCACCCAGGCGCCCCTGGACATACACTTTTTAAAAAAGATTTATTTATTTGAGAGAGAGAGAGCTAGCACATGAGTGGGGGAGGGGCAAAGAGAGAGGGAAAAGGATAAGTAGACTCCCTGTTGAGCACAGAGCAACGCGGGGCTCAATCCCAAGATCCCAAGATCATGACCTGAGCTGAAATCAAGAGTCAGACAGTCGACTGATTGAGCCACCCAGACGCCCCTTACAGACATACCCTTTTATCTCTAACCAAATTATAAAGAAAAGTCCTGGTTATTCAGCAATAAGCCTGTGGAGTACTGTTTTCGTGCCAGACGATGTCGGGCAACGGTGATACAAGGATGGCCAAACCATAGTCCTTGGGGTCTGGGACCACACAAGGTAGTGAAGGAGAGAGACATAATGACCACTTTAGAATAAAATGCGGTATGTTCTACCAGAGAGGCCTGAATAGAATTCTGTGGGAGCCCAGAAGAAAGAGTGAGTAACACTGCCCGGAAGGAGTTAGGAAGGCCTTTGTCAAGCATAAAAGAGGCAAATGAGTTGAAGTTGAGGGAGGATGAGAAGGACATTTCAGGTGAAGAGAAAACAGTGTGCTGAGGCGGCAGCACTCAGAACAACACGATGTGCTCTTGGGACACTAAGTAGCATGATCTGAATACGGCGTCCGGTGCTTCTCAGGGAGTGGCAAGCATGAGGGCTGGAAAGGCAGGTTCGAACATGGTTATGAAGTGCCTTATGTGCCGGGCTAACAAGTTTAGACTTTGTCATGTCAGTAAAATACCTTGTTCTGAGTCGACATGCTGAGAGGTTGGTATTTTGCCATTAACATGTAACCCTCTTTCATTCAGGTCATCCTTCTGTTGGCTTCCAGATTCTCATTAGAGGTAGAATAAGGATGTGGAGGACAGGTTTGTAAACTTAGTGTTACCTTCCCCATTCTTCCTTTTTATTCTTCTTCCACAACTAACCAGGATCAAAGTCTGTCACTTATTCTGTCATTTCCTTTGTGTCTTCTTAGGTCAACTATTTGGTAAGTGTTTACCCATGACCAGTACTGGGCTAAGGGCCTTATAGACATTATCTTGTTCAAGCCTCAAAATGGTCCTGTGAGGTCATGTTCTGGGCAGAGTTCCTGAAAGCAAATAGCAGGTAACTTAAACAGAAAACAAAGTAACTGGAAAGGTGTCAGGCAATTCACAGAATCTATAGGTAGAGGACCGGGTTCAGGGGGGAGCCAAGGGAAGAAGCAGAGCACAAAGTTGAGATCCTATTTTCAAGGAGGTGCCCCACCTCTGGATTCTTTTCTTTCCTTTCTTTCTTTTTTTTTTCTTTCCTTTCTTTCCTTTCTTTCTTTCTTTCTTTCTTGGCTCTATGCCCAAAGTGAGGCTTGAGCTCACACCCTGAGATCAAGAATTGCATACTCTACTGACTCAGCCAGCCAGGCACTCCCAGATCTCTGGAGTCTAATCTCAGCACAGAGAGCTCAGAGATCCTCAAACTGGCCACAGGGTCTTTGCATCACTATTCCCCAGTACAGAGAGATGAGTGAGCATCAGCTGGCCCTGCTCAGAGCACGTGCTTATGTCCTGGATGCCACGGGGCTGGCAGAAGAACAGCTTCCCCTGTGTGTCTTCCCATTTACACTGAGATTCACTCAAATTAGGAAGGACACTGAAATACCGGACAGCAAAAACAAGTACAAGTGTCCACAGTGCATTTTGTAGATGAGGGAATAGACCTAGAGCAGGTAGGTTAGTTACCCAAGTAACCCAGCTAGTCAGTAAAGCCAGGATCAGAGCCCAGATCAGTTTGTCTGCAAAACCCACGCTGTTATGCAATCTACTGCATTGCCTTCTCTAAACCATTCCAGCTCTATTTCACAGCCCACACACCAGTCCGGGCGCCCATCACTTCGTTTGCATTACTGCCTCCTACCTGGTCTCCCTGATTTGTGTTTTCCCATCTCAGTTCTTCTCAACATAGTTGCTAAGATAATAGTTTTTGAGTACCATCTACATCATGTCAGCCTCTTGTTCAAAAACCTGTGACTCACCCCCTTCAAGAGCCTTTCCTAATATCATTCCACCCCGATCACTCCCTCAGTAATCAGTCAAATAATGTTGCTGCAGTACCATCACAGATGTATAATTTATACTACACTCTCGTATACTTATTACTAGTCTCTGGCTGTTACATTTACATGTGACTTCACCGAGGTCAGAAAGCCGGTCTTCTGCTGCTTTTGTGACTGTACTGACAGACAGATACAAGCATCTAGTACAGTGAATGTCTCATCGTCTTTGAATCCCAGTGTCCTCCAGAATATTTGCATTGCCACCGTCAATGTTATTTTTGGCAGAGCACTTATCATTTGTGAACTAATTATTAGCTTCCCTGAAATTTTCCAGCTGCTTCTTACGTTTCTTGGCCACCCATACTGTGCCCTACCAAGACTGTGTGTTAAAAACAGTTGCTGATAATGATGATCATTTCATTTCCTTTTTTGGGAAATGTTTAATTCTTTACTCCACCCTCAGATACTGTAAGATGAGGAAAGGTAAAAGGTGGTATTCTTTTTGTAGCGCTGTGAGGTGAAAGGAAAGAGCATCTAGAGCATGCTTTGCCCTTTTTGGTTAGGAATAATAAAAGGATCATAAACATGGAACATAACATGCAGTTAGGGACACTGGTTGACCAAGTTGCCAGCTTGAGGTTCCTATAGGAAAGCTTCTTGCCTGGTACCTGAATTGCCTCCATCATTAGAGGGCACCTTAAGCAACTAATAGTGCCCTGGACCCTCAAAGACCTCTAGATCCCTGTAAATCAGGACCAAGTGGGCCGAGAAAGAGAGTGACTCAGGCATTTCACTTTCTATTTCCTTTGCTCCTGGCTCCGGTTACTTTTTTTGAGGCTCTGTCTCTTTCTTGAGGTTAGACATCAGAGGAGGTCCCACCTTCACACAGAGCACATAACTTGGTGATCAGCAGATGGTGATCAATCTCCAGTAGAATTAACAAAACTCAGAATTTACTTAAAGGATATTCATATATGCTCTGGTCATTTTACAAATGTCAAGAGTAAGGATAAAAAAAGACAGGGTTTCTATACTCAAGGAGTTAACCATCTATCAGGGGAGACAAATCTATCAAGCAAATGATTGATGAACGATGAGTAAGGCAACATATTACGTTTGTACTGGGTATAAGAATGGTACACAGAAGGACCTAATCCACTGTTTGGGATGAGGGATCCTGAAAGACCTTACAGAGGATGAAATGCTTGGCCTGGAGTTGAGAGCAGAGTAAGAGTTTGCCAGATGGATGAAGTGGGGAAAGATCATTCCCGAAAGAGGGCAGAGAGCTAAACCATGGGATGAAAGGCTTAGAGAATTGTAAGTAGTTTGGATTCTGAAGGTGCTTATTCTGCATCCATTCTTTCCTTCCCTCCAAATTTCCCAACCAAGGGTTGAGTATTATTGTCAGCTCCAAGGATGGGTCTTGGTTGGTCTTAGCCATCAGCATAAACCATTCTTTTGTTATAGCTGGCTCTCAGAGGAGCATGACATCCAAGCCTAAGCAAATCAGCCATGGCACTCCTCAGGGATGTTAGCTCAGGGCTGGATATGTCCGATCAGAAAGAAGTCCAAAATTTTGACTTGATGGTTGGGGAAGAGATGCATTCATATGGAAGAAAAAGCATTTAAACCCAAGAGCTGCTGGTTTCTATTTTGTTACCTCAAGGAGAAGGAACCAGAAGATAAAGATGTCACATAGAACTAAGGGAATGGCAGAGAAATGGAGCCAATGACACGACCAAACTCTGACCAGTTAAGTGGATGCTGGTATTCCCTCCATTGTTTAAAAGATCAAGTAGAATTTCATGTTACTTGCAACTAAAACCATTCTACCTGATGCAGTGTTACTGGAGGTGAATTTTGAGGGGGTAGAAAGTGGGAAATGGATCGCAGAGGTAGGCATGAGCCAGATGAATGAGTGTAGTTTCCAATTCTAGAGACATGGAAAGCTCTCGAAGGTTTTAGGCTATGTTAGGGAATAACACGAGTTTTAGATTACTCTGGCAGCAATGAGAAGGATGGCTTGGAGAGAGCAAGGCTGGAGGCAGTGAGACCTGTGAGGAAGCTACACCGTAGTTTCCCTTTACTCAGCATTCTACTTGGGGATGCAGCTTCTAGCTTCTTTGTGCACCAACCTCAAAAGAGAATCAGCTTTTTCAATACACTTAATCTGTGAACATACGATATAGGATATAAATTCTTTAGGATTTCATACCCTGGAAGTAAAAATGTATTTCAGGAGCCCATGAAATTCTTCAGGGTTTTAATGTGGGAGAACAAAGTTTGGATTATACCATTTGGGCTATCATTAATATCTTGGCCTCTTTCTCTCTCTTTTTAGGACTTTGAATGTGCTCTCTACTGCTTCTGAACTCTTTTATTTATTTTGTCAATACAGTCTTTTCTTCCTATTGCTTGAGTTTTTTTTTGTTTTTGCTCCCTCCCACCTCCCAAAACAGAAAGGCAGTTGAAGAAAAAGACTAATGTTGATTTGGTTGGCACAAAAGCCCTTTTCCCATGGTATCTGTTGCTGTTAAGGAAAATTAAACTGATCCTAACTAATTTTACTCAAGGGGAGGTATCTTTGGTAACAAACACTTGTCCTGATCTCTTTGGCCTCCAGTATTAACTGCCAAGTAAACTGTATTGATAGGAGGACTATGGGTATATGACTCTTCTGTGATCCATTTCACCAGAACCTGTTCTGCAAAGACATTAAGATTCAATTAATCTTTCTACTCACTTGTCATTACTGAGCTCCCTCTTCATGCTTTGTACTGTGCTTGATATCAGGGCTAGTTCAACAGGAGAGGAAAGCTATTTCTGCTTAAAGACGGCTTATGGTTTAGATTCTGAGGATGGGAAATGCTTTTCTTACAACCATGTCAATGAGGCCTAAGCATATACTACAACAGTTGGTTTACATGTAAGATGGCTGCATTGTGTTGATCCTTGAAGCATATAAAACACTTTAAAAGGTGTCATCAGATAGCCAGAGAGTTTCAGATATAATTCTGCCAGGACTCCAGTGGCCACATTAGAAGTTTGGTCATTAACCATGACCTTCAGTCAAGGTCTTTGAGATAAAGATGATCTCATTCTTTGTTTGCAGAATCACTTACTTTCCTCAGGTGTATAATTTTAGGTGGAAAATGGAACCAAAAACAGGTACATGTAGAAAAATGTGGTCTCCCCCAAAAGTTGCCACAAAATACAAAACATTCATTCCTTAGTAAAGTAATTGTAGTTATGTATGAGACCTAGAGACTGATTCCTTCCAACTGGATTAGTCATTTTGCCTAGATGGCAATATATTTCACCCCTCTTCCCATCTCAATATTTGGTAGGAGCAACACTCATTCCTCATAGGTCCCATTTAGTTCCTTCATACATTCTACTTAACATTATTTGATGCAGAAGATTTAGAGCAGAACTGACCACATCAGCAGAACCTGAGCATAGTCCTGACCTTTATTTTTTAAACCAAAATCTTCTCACACCAACTCCTCTTCACTACTTGCTCACTGTGCCCAGAGCCAGTAGCTGTCTGATGATGAAATCAAGATATAAGCCGCACGGAGCTCTGTCCTTGACTTCACAAAGGTTATATCCAGTACCTAGCTTACTCCCTGGAACACAGCAGGCGCTGATTTGCTGGAAGAAAGAATAAAGATAGTGTCCGTGGAATTGTGAGTAGGTCTGAATTTCCTGAAGCTAAACCAAGGATTCTGATAGATTTAAAACCTCTGACTGGTAAACTGAGGAGTTTAGGTTTTCATTTATGCTTTCAGTCAGCAAACATTTTTTGAGAGCTACCATGTTGGAGGAATGGTGGATTCACTTCTTGACAAAATGCACTTGGGATTCCTTGCTTTGCTTTTGGTTTTCTAAGGAGCAGACCTAATCAGTCACAGTCCTTGCCTCTCACTTGAGCTCAGTTCAGGGCCAGCCTCCGCGGGGCTGCGGTGGGGGGGGGGGTGCGGGGGGGTGCTGAATATTATTAGTAAAGACAAAGCAAAGAAGGAACAGAAACCAGCTCTCTTCCTCCTTCTCTCTTTTCTTTCACTATGTCAACCTGCAGCTATTTCCCTAAGGCTGGTTTTCACTCCTACTTCATCCTACCCTGCCTTCCTAGATCCTCTGCAGAAAATTCCAGGAGAATTACTTTTCCTCTGAAATACAGATGAGCCTAACTGGTGGGAATGCAAAACAATACAGCCACTTGAGAAGACAGATTGGCAGTTTCTTATAAAAATAAACATACTCTTACCATACAATCCAGCAATTGGGCTCTTTGGTATTTACCCCAAGGAATTAGAAACTTATGCCCACACAAAAACCGGAACATGGATATTTATAGCAGTTTTATCTATAATTGCCAAAACTTGGAAGCATCCAAGATGGCCTTCAGTAGGTGAATGGATAAACAAACTATGATACATACAGACAATGGAATATTACTCAGCACTAAAAACAAATGAGCTATCAAGCCATGAAAAGGCATGGAGGAAACTTAAAAGCATATTGCTAAATGAAAGAAGCCAATCTGAAAAGCCTACATACCAACTATATGTACGAGCCACATTCATTCCTTATAGGCCTCATTTAATTGCTTCATACATTCTATTTAACACTATTTGATGCAGAAGATTTAGAGCAGTGTGATTCCAACTATATGACATTCTGGAAAAGGCAAAACTATGGGGACAATAAGAAGATCAGTGATTGCCAGGGGTTTGGGAATAGGCAGAGCACAGAGGATTTTTAGGGCAGTGAAGTTATTCTATATGCTATTATTATCATGGATACATGTCATTATACATTTGTCCAAAGGCATAGAATGTACACCACCAAGAGTGAACCCAAAGATAAATTGTGGACTTTGGGTGGTAAAGATGTATCAGTGTAGGTTCATTGACTGTAACAAATGTCCCACTCTGATGGGGGATGTAGATATGTGGAAGACTATGCCTATGTGGGGGCAGGGGCTATATGGAACTCTCTGTACTTTCCAATTTTACCGTGAACCTCAAATTGCTCTAAAAATATATTTAAAAATATGTAGATACAGATATATAGAGAAACCTTTTTTATTTTTTAAAGATTTTATTTATTTATTCATGAAAGACAGAGAGAGAGAGAGAGAGAGAGGCAGAGGGAGAAGCAGGCTCCCAAGGAGCAGGGAGCCCGATGCCGGACTCGATCCCAGGACCCTGGGATCATGACCTGAGCCGAAGGCAGACGCCCAACCATCTGAGCCACCCAGGCGCCCTTACTTTGTACCTTTGTATTCATGAAAACATATTGTTAACCCAAGCCTGCCCAGGCTAGAGAGAATGGAGAGGAAGACTAAGGGAAAAGTTTTGCAAAAGTCTTGGGCTTGCTTCTGGCACAGGTGAGTAGGGCAAAGAGCCACAGGCTGTGTTCTGTTACTTAATGGACCACACAAAAAAAGACATTGGTCTGATCAGAAACACACGATGTTACCAGTGGTAGAGCAAGCAGCCTGGCTAGTCCCTCATGCTGGGGAAGAAAAAAGGGAAGGGGAGATGGGCTCCATGGTTGGAGGCCCAGCCCTCTGTACCACTCATCACTTTTCCTGCACCCTTCCATTGGATCCCTGGGTCTGGGCTTCCCAGAAAAAGACTAGAAACCAAGGGTCACCTGCTTTAGAATCACCTGAAAATTTATAAATATTCATATTCTCAGGCCAACCTCCCAGAAAACCAAATTTGGTCATTCAGGGATAAGGTCCAGGGATCTGCATTTTCAAAAAGTTCCCAAGGCATTCTAATGTGCATCTAGGCTTCAGAGCCACAAAACCTCGCTGCTGAGGGGCCCTTGTGCCTGTTGCCAGGAAGAGAAGGAGTAATTGTATACGAGGCCTTTCTCTTGGATACCAATCATTCACCTGTTGGCTTTACCATACTGGTATTATCATCTGCCTGTTGTATATATTCTCCCAAGGATCATCCCATCCCAGAAGTTAGGGCAAGGTCCAGATTCCAGTCTTTCCATTATGCTCTAATGGAAAAAAGGGTTAAATTCCTACCTGCCTCTCCTTTTTTCTAGTCATTCATTTGACAAATACTTACAGCATGCCTCCTAATGTGCCGTCTTCTATTCTAGGGCCTGGGAATACAATGATGAACAGGCAGATAAGGTCCTTTCTCTCCTGGTGCTTCTCTTCTACAAAAGGGGGAACTAAGAAATAAATAAGAAACAAAGATTATTTTGGGCAGAAGAGAGGACTGGAAAACAAAACAGGGTGATGTGACAGTGAGTGTTATGAAAAGGTAGGGTACATGAGGGGTGGTAGGGTAATATTCTCTAAGGAGCTAACAGTGGGGTGAAGACTGAGTGGTGAGTAGAAAACATCTAGAGGTAAACACTGCAAGGGCCACCAGCAGGAAGAAGGTTGGTGTTTCTGAGATTTTTCCAAGTTGGGGCTTAGAGAGTACCGAACAGGAGGAGAGGTGAGGTTGGAGAAGCATTTTCTCTCAAGTGCAATGGCTAAGCCACTGACAAATTTTAAGCAGAGGAGTAACACGATCTGGCTTATATTTTAAAACAAAATCCTCTGGCCACTGTGATAAAAATGGATTGAGTAGGTTGGGGTTGGGCTGAAGGGGGGCAGGGTTCAAGAGAAGAAGCAAGGAAAGCAGGTTACACTGGTAGCAGAGGCCGAGCATATGGTGATTTGGAATGGGACAGAGGTGATATAAGTGGGAAAATTCAAGATCTACTTTGGAGGTAGAGCTGATAGGACTTGTTAATGGTTTGGATAAGAGTTGTGAGGAAAAGAGAAGAATCAAGGATGGCTCTTAGAAACTTAGTTTTGAACCACTGAGTGAATGATGCAGTAGACTTAAAGATACTGTTTGGGAATGTTTGGAACACCTATTAAACAGTTAAGTGACAAAGTAGAGTAGCATTAGATATATGAGTTTAGAGTTCAGTGGTGAGATCAGGGGTAGAGATAAGGAGAGTCAGGAGCCTAAGAATAGTATTTGACACCATTGGGGTAGGCTGAATAATGACCCCCCCAAATATGTCCATGTCCTAATCCCTGGAACCCTAAAGGACCTGTTGTTCATGAAAGCACTTAAAATATGTTTTTTGTAGGTCTCACACCACACCCAAGGTAGGTATTGTTATTTTCCACTTAATAGATGGGGAACCTGAAGCTCAGAGAAGTGGAATGCCTTGTTCCAGGTACCAGAACTGGAAAATACCTGTTTCACTTTCAAGTGCCTTACAGAATTTCTGCAAGGATGGGTAAAGAGTTGCACTGTGTGCTTTGAGACAGGTCCTTTGCAGCATACTGCCTTGGCTGCCAAAAACCTGCCCTAGAAATGCATTTCTATGAGGCCTGTCATTTCTTTGCCCAGCTCTGGCATATTATTTTTCTGACCTCCAGAGCCTTTGCCAGCCCAATCACACCTCATGGCCACTCCTCAGCTAGTTTGTTAGCTCTGGGGGGGCTTAATAGGGTCATCACATAATGAACAACCCCACATGCCAAGCCCTGTGCAAGGCACCTAACTTTCATTCAATAATCACAATAACTCTTTCCATTGTCTTTGGAGCGAGCTAGAAAGGCTGGATTACTGGGGAATGGAAAGAAGACAGGACCAGGAGCAAAGGGAGCCTGGGTTTAAGTTAAGGGTGGTGGGGGTGGGGGATGGGGGTGGCGCATAGCCTTAACTGGGAGCTAAAGTAACCTTGGGCTGGCAATTCAGTCCTTTAAGAAAACCAGAAAGATTACACTACAGATGATTTCGAAACTCCCTCGAAGATACTTGTATGAGAGATTCTCTTCTTTCCCCATCTCTAGAGCTCCACTATTATAGGCAGCAGTCGGAACCAAGGGTGTAGTGGCCGCCTGCCTGTTCAGCCCTGGGCTGCCCCTCAACTCCCTCCTTAGAGGTGAGTCCGGGCCGCGACTCAGCCCATTGCCCGGGACGCTGCCGGGCTCCGAAGTGGGCGATAGGTCATTCCAGGATAAGGAAGAGGAGGCTCTGAAACACTGCAACTCCCAGGAGCCCTTGGGGAGCCACTCGGCAGCCTGGGCATGGTGCATGCTGGGAGCAGTATGTCGCCTCCTGCCGCGGCAGGCTCATTGTTAAGGCCCCTCAGGACAGGTAACCCGTGCGCATGCCCAGTCACGTCCCAACTAGTTCGGCTTTTTTCCTTCCTGCAGGATTCTTCTCTTTCCGGCCTCGCCCAGGCGCGCTTTTCCCCGCCCCACCCCCCGCCCCCTTTTCAAGGATTTTGGAGGGGGCGGGACCTCTGGCAAGCGCGTTCCCAGGGGTGTTTACACGCGCGTTCATGGGAGATTAAAAAGGGAGAGGACCAAACATTGGATGTGGAAGGTGGCGAATCTAGGAGACAGCGGATAATGGAAGGCGCACGCGTTCCAGGGGCGGCGCTGCAAGGCGTCGGGAATCACGGAGGGGCGGGGCGGAAACGTGCCAGTGAGCTGACGCACGCGCATTGGGCCGCCAGCGCCCCGCCTCCTTCTTCAGGTTTCCTCTCCTCCTCCGCCACTCTTCCGGAAGTGCAGCCGCCCTCGCGCCCACCAGCGGCCACCCCCTGCGGCAGGCCCCGCCCCTCCCGGCTCCGCCCCCCCAGCTCTCCGCCCCCTCCTCCGGTGGTGGCGCCGGCTTGCAGCCCGGGTCGTGGCGGTTTCGGTGCCCCAAGCCGGGAGCGCGGAGTCGTTCCCGGACCGGCGGCCAGGCTATGATCGCGGGTCCCCGGCGTCCCGCTCCGGTCACCCAGAGTCTCTGTCTCAGCTTGTGCCCATACCCGAGCGGTCTCCTCAGCCCGACCCCGCGGCGCGGTTGTCGGCGGCGCCCCCGGCGCGCCCCCTCCTCCCGATGGCGGCGGAGATCCAGCCCAAGCCGCTGACCCGCAAGCCCATCCTGCTGCAGCGGGTCGAGGGGTCCCAGGAGGTGGTGAATATGGCCGTGATCGTGCCCAAGGAGGAGGGCGTCATCAGCGTCTCGGAGGACAGGTACGGACCGCCGCCCCTCGGCCGCGAGGAGGGGCGGGACGGGCCGGCGGTCCCGGACCCCGCGTCCCGGGCTGTGCCTCCACGTCGGCGCAAGTGTAGACATACTCCCCCAAGTTTTTATTATAATGCGCATTCTGGTGGTGCTGGTGTCCAGCTGAGCTCTGCCGCCACTGCGTGGCTCTGGGAAGCGGAGACCAGACAGCGGCGTGCGCTCTGGCCTTGCCCGGGGCGGGTGGCGCAGACCGGGCCAGGGTGGCCCTAGGACTAACTGTGCGCCGGCCACTGGACCTTGGTCCAGCCCTAAGGACGGGAGGGGAGGAGGGTGGGGCCGGCCCGCCCTGCAGGTGTGTGCGTGGGGAGGATGCTCCGAGAGCCTTTGCTAGATAACTAAGGGTTTTTGAGTACTCTGGTACAGTTCTTAGGGCTCCAGACAGAAAGTAAATGCCACTCCCTTCTCCCAGACAGTCCCACCGAATCCAGATCTCCTGTACATCTTACACTGAACTCAATGAATATTGCAAGTTGTGAAAACAGTATAACTTTGGGCTTCTGCCCGAGAGGAGAGTGGCCTTCTCTTCTTTGCTCTCATTTTCTTATTTCTTCGACCTCAAGGGGAAGCGCCTAGAACTTGCAAGGGACCACTGCTGCAAATAGCTCTCGAGTTCCTTCCCTTTGCTTGCTTCCTTTCTTTTTGCTTAATTTTGCTTAATTTGCAGAAGTGGAGCCAGTTGTTCTGCCTTTAATAATTTCCCTTGTTTTTCAGACAATAGCATTTGCGCTTTAACTTAATTCATTTAATATGCAGAAGTTAAGCCGATGAAGGCGATTTCCATAGGAATGATGCTTGAATATGGTGATTATGGTATTTATCTAGAATTGTTGTTTCGATAATACCAACTAGCGTTCTAAAAAATGTAACACTATAGAGGTATATGACAAGGGGCTTTTACCTTAAAACAGTAGTTAGGTTTTCTTAATGTAAATTCAAATTATGCTGAGGTAGAGAATTTTATTCTCTGTGACCAGTACAGTTGCAGGCAGGGGCAAAGCAGCAACGTGTTCATTACTGTCTTTATAGTCGTTTCAGCACTTTGTATGCAGTGTGGCCTCAAAAAAATTTGCCTGATAGGTCTATTCATATGATAGGTTCTTCAATATAACTAAGATGAGTATATTAATAATAACTGTTTGTCTACATCATACTCCCTACAAATGGCCAAAAGGTGCTCTATTCATTTCCTAGATCCAGTGGGGAAAATTGTAAACATAGGCCAGTGGCAAGCAGTCTACAGTGAACGGAAGAAATACGCTGCTGAAACGGAGTACATGGATTAAAAACCTTTTGAAATTCACAAAGAAGTTTATAAGTGTTTAGTTTTTTGATAGAGGCAAAATTCTATTAAGGAGATTGCTTCTGGACCTAGAAATTTGTTACAGATTTGTTTCTAAAGGGATATATTGATGTCACTTTCCCAGTCTATAACTGCTGTAAATGAAACTGCTCAACCTAACTGCTGTAGGAAATTCATAAATAAGTTTGTTGAGTCAAGTAAAAGAAGGAGAAAGGTGGTTAAACTTAAGCTCCTTTAATATTAGTTTTGAAACTTTTTGCTTTGGTTGATGGTTCGGGAGTAGAGATTAGTTTTCAGGGTTTTTTTTTGTTGTTGTCTTAAGAGTTCAGAGGGATTTTATTTATTTATTTATTTTTTAAAGATTTTATTTATTTATTTGACACAGAGAGAGACCGCGAGAGAGGGAGCACAAGCAGGGGGAGTGGGAGAGGGAGAAGCAGGCCTTCTGCCGAGCAGGGAGCCCGATGCGGGGCTCGATCCCAGGACCCTGGGATCATGACCTGAGCTGAAGGCAGATGCTTAACAACTGAACCACCCAGGCACCCCAAGAGTTCAGAGGGATTTTACAGGTTATTTGCTCTAACTGCTTCATTTTATGGATGAGAAAAGTTAGGCCAGAGAATTTACCTGCCCAAATTCATGTAGCAGGTGGTGAAGCTAGGCTTAGTTCCTGAGTCTCCTGATTCCCATTTTAGTGTGTTTATCTTGAAGGAAGCAGCTTAAGTAGGATGCATTTCAAGGTGTTTGGAGAAGCTGAAGTAGCATATATGAAGGAAACTGAAAGATAAATCTCATTTGATTACAGGACAAAAATGTGATGTTTAGCTATAAAGTAGCTTAATTTTCACTTTTCTAGTTTACAATTTAACTAGAATTATTTTATTAAACTAGGAATTATTTTATTATAGAGTTACTGTTAAATAAATAAGGCCCACTCATAAGTCCAGAATTATTCTTTACGTATATTTTACTAATACTCAGATTGACAAATCTGTGTTTCCATGCTCACAGGTGATAATAACTTTGTTATTTAGAGCTCAGTTTTGATTATGGTTTTCCTTAAAAGAGAATTGATACGTATTCTTTCAAAATCCACTGTCAATGCCATTTGACATAATGCTAAAGATATGAAGATAGAATATTGATTTTCATCAATACGTACAAAGCCATTTCCATTAACTGCTTCAACTAGAAACTAATAGTTTTCATTCCTGAACTCTAAGGTTAAATCACAAATAACATCCTATCCTGTCTGGCAGTGTCCTGGAAGTTCTTTGGAAACCTGGTTTCCCTTTTTGACCTCTGAATCCGGATAGCCTTTATCTAACCTTAGAAAACACTTAACATTTTCTTTTTTAAACAGTATTGTAGATACTTACGGTCCATTCATCTTCTCCATAATTTCCCACGTGTGTCTTATTGTAGTATCTTTAGGGCCTAGCAAAGTGCCTGACGCATGGTGGGCCCCCAGACATTTGTTGTGTATCAGTGACTGATATATTTTTGTTGTCATTCCTGAAAGCATCTTAACTATTGTAGGTATTTAGTTGATATTTATTGATTGACTTTTATGACAACCTATTAAAGCCCTGTGTGGACAAATGCGCACTTTTGGGAGGAGTGGACTGGCTGGTCTTCGGGGGCCTTAAAACATTCATTCCATCAACAAACATTTACGTTTCTGTTGTGTTCTGAGCACTTGAGCATACTACATTGGTGAAATGGCAAGATCCTTTCAAGATACAATTTAGTTGCCGGGGGGAGAGTTTTAGAAGATAATAAGACAAAACCACAACCTCCAAGATTTCGTATTGAAAAGAGAATTTTTGAATGGGGAAGAGTGACCGGATTCCATAGCCCTTATTGTCCCCTACATTTTATCTTCTTCTGGGGGATTCTTTCACTTGGATTACCATTTTCATCCTACTGCTGCTATCAGTAGAGGGTTGATAATATTCTAATCCTCAGGCCAAAGAGTCAATAAAAACCTTCACCCTCAGTTTATCTCAGCACAGTTCGGACAGCCTGGAACTTTGCTGGATACCAAGGAAGGAAATATAAGGGAACATAAGAAATATAAAAACAATCTGTTTTCAAAGTTCAGATTTCTGGTGCTATCATAATACAGAACTTGTTCTGGGAACTCCCTGGCCAGTTCTGAGATTGTCTTTGCTTTGCGTATAGCTAGATTCTGTCTCTAGGGGACATACCCACCTTTGGTACTTTGGGTTCCTCATGTCCTGGCTGCCTTCTGGACTGTCTTTTCTGAGTGGATGCTATCTTAACATTCCTTGCTTAGGAGCTTCATCCGAGACATCTTAGCTCGATTTTGATGAACATTGATATCTAGTCTGCAGCTTCACAGGGCCTCCCTTGTCTTGTGATGGCCTCTTCAGTGATGAAGGCCAGGAGAGACCTCTCTCCAGGTGGGACCCAGCCCCATCTAGATGTTCATGTTTATATATGCTTTATATGCATATTTTAACACAAGTCAACAATCTTGGCATTCATACAGAGAGTTTTAGTAACTGGGTAGTTACTAGGGGGCAGTTAAAGGCAATTGTTCCTTCACCAGGAGTCTGTACCTTTGCAGTGGGTAAAGGAGGGGGGGTCCGTTTTTATCTCAGTATAAGGAGATGTGCTGAAGACAGGTACAGACAGCATCCTCTGGGGTTACCGAAGAATCTCTGCTTGTGGTGGTTAGAGAAAAGGAGTGCTCCTACAGCTGGGTCTTGCAGGATGACTAGGAGTTATGTGAAAAAGTGAGGGTAAAGAGCATTGTAGGTAGAGGGGGAAAAGAAAACACTCATTCATTGAGAAGCGCTGGAATGGACCGGTTAAGAGTATAGATTCAGGAGCCAGTCAGCATGAATTCAGAACTCAGCTCTGAGTGATTTGAAGAATCTGGAAAATCAGTGTCTCCAGAGGAGTGACTTTGAGTGAAACTTTCTAAAACCTCTAGGCACAAGAATTTGAAATTCTTTTCTGGACAAAAAGATCCAAGGCTGTGGTGGGGGGGTGTTGGGGAGGAGGCTCTGATGGGGGGGTGGGGTAGGGGAGGAACTGTTGGGGATGAGTGTAATGGAGAAGGGAGTGTGGGGGACCTACCACCTTATATTCTAATTTAATTCAGGACCAATTTATGCAGCATAGTTAGGGTTTCCTGTAATCCCTATGGGCAGACAGGACCCCACTCCCCCCGTGCCCCACAATGGTAAAAGAGTCAGATTTTTATCTCCAAATGAAGAGATCTGGTCCCTAGTGTCTAACACAAGGCAGTATATATTCATTGAATGAATTATGCAATGGCTGATCAGTCACCAGTTTGGAATGAATTGGGCCTGAGGAGGTGGTGAGTTTCCTGGAGCAATGATAGAGCAAAGATATTTGAGATGAGTCTGAGAGAAACTTAGTAGCTTGCTTTCAACCAGGGTAAAAATACAGCAGGGGATGGGGTTGGGAAGGGATCGGGACAAGAGAAGGGTTGGATTTTTTGTTGTTGTTGTTAATCTCTAAGGTGTTTTTTGTTTTTTCGGTTTTTTGGTTTGTTTTTGTTTTTTTAAATTCTGAACTACTCGATTCTAAGTGGTCATGACTACTTGACTATTTCTTGAAAAGACACGTTAAAATTTCATTTCATTTTCTAAATCCTCATGCTCTTGTTTGATTTACCATTTGTTCTTATCATTGTGAATTGCACTATCTCAGTTCTCTGAGAACCATTATTTCACTAATATTTAGACCTTGGCTCAGTTCAGCTGAGTTCCTGGTAGTTTTATGCACCATGTATTTTATAACACTTGCATCAAAAAAATATTTTTGAAAACGCAAATCAGGGGTTTCCCACAGTGCAAGCATCATTCTGAAAGTTGAGGAGTTCTTAAGAGTGATGATATGAGGTCGTTAAAGTGGACAAAATTAGAACCCATCTAAACAAATTTTTGAGTGTGTCATGTCTCTATTTAATGGCATAAAATTAATAAACTTTCAACTATGCACTTGAGACTCATCACTTGGTGGTAATAATTGCTGGTTTCAAGGTCCCAAAATGGGAATTTCCCCCTTGTGATTGTTAAAAATTAGACCTTGATGCTGAAATTCAGAGCATGAGGCAGTCTTTATGCCAGCAAATCTGTCTGGAAACAGGCTGCTTCTGTGTCTCTAAAGGTCAGAATACAGATTGACTTTTTAAGAAAAGATCACTATGGGAAAGCTTGTTTAAGGAGGCTTACTGGAGGAGCCTTAGCTCCCAGTGACCCCAGAGCTCCTGATGGTTCTGAATTTCCTACTAATGTATGCACTTAAACCAGATTCTGTCCAGGACCTCAGAGATCTTAATCAGGGTACATTTCATCTGGATATTGCAGGACAATGGAAAATTCTGACCCTCCGAAAATGAGTGATTCTTGAATTGTGAAATCCTGACCAACAATCTTATATCTCACGTGTTAACTAAACTTAGTTTGAAAAGAAAAATAGATAAAAATCATAGGATGCTAGTAGCTGGACTAGGAGGCTTTAGAGGGCTGATCTTTTCCAAGCAAACCAAATCAAAGCTGTTAAAAAAGAAAATGCTACTTTGCCTTGCATAGCATCTTTCCCTGTCTCTGTTTTCATGTTGAATTTGGCTTTGAGAGGGAAACATTTTCTATTTTTCGTTGAGAATCATTTTGATGTCATTAAATAAAGTTCACAGATTTGGGGAAATTAAAACACTGACGTTTAGAAATCAATAAGTAAATTGTGACTTAAGATTATTTCAAGTAGTGAGCTGTTGGTATCTGTAGCACTAGTCTAGATTATATACAATATATGCTTACCTGAAAGGAAAATGGCCATCAAGCCAAGCTTTTCTTCTTACCTACAGTATCAGAATAGAAGGAATTCAAAAGGAGATAACACTTGTTTATTTTTATTTTAATAGATCTTCCAAGGAGATGCTATAGTTAACCTTAAAAATTTCTTAACACAGAAAAAATAACTTTGCTTGTGCAACTTCAAGCAGTCTCATTACTTTTTTTTTCCTTTCTTTTTTTAAAGGGCGGGGGGCCTCCTCATCCAAATGTTGAATTTAGGCATCAGTAAAAATTAATTCAGGGGCACCCGGGTGGCTCAGTTGGTTAAGCGTTTGACTCTTGATCTCCGCTACGGTCTTGATCTCAGGGTCGTGAGTTCAAGCTCCACTTTAGGCATGGAGCCTACTTAAGAAAAAAAGAATTAAAAAAAAAATTAATTCAGAGGTGTAAGAAACTAGCAAATGAGACCAAAAAAGAAAACAAAGTCATCTGCTGGTTTCTCGGCAGGGTAGGCTGCTTTGTGCTCTCATGTGCCTTTAATTTAAAGATTCTTGGAGGAGAACTGGGCCTGGGAGTCTGATCTCAGCTGTCCCCAGCATTGACCTTGGGCATTTCCTTGGGCACTTCATCACTCCAAGCCTCAGTTTCTCCCATCTGGCCAAGGAGCGTGTAGGGTTTCCTAGCTGTGACTCTGGCAGTGTGGCATGCCCACATGGTGACTAGACAGGTGTAAACTGTCTGCAACCGCATCACCCTCAAACCTTGAGCCGAGGGAGGTGTGCAGAGGGGGCAAAGTGGCATGTCTCTGTGAGGCAGCTCCAAATGAACGATGCTTTCCAGAGCCTTTGGAGGGCAGCGCTTATTTCTTCCTGGATGAAATATTAAAGAGACGTTTGTTTTGTATTGCTGCCTAATACTCAGTTGAACTGGATTCACTACATTCCTACTTCTGGATGAATCCTTTAGTTTCAAATAACTGAACAGTTTAGCTCTGGGTGGTTTGCTGGTCCCTGTGTCAGGGACTGAGTGGTCTAAAGTAATGCTTTTGACACTTTTTAGACCACCTATCATAGTGAGAAATATATTTAGCATTACTGCCCAAGACTGTTAGACTCTCACACATACTCAGGTATATAACTGAAGCCAAAGTTTTGTAGAATGGTAACCTTTAAATGTGACATGCTTGCAACAACAGAAGTTCTATTGTTGTCTGTATGGTTGTGACTCATGCAAGTGATTTTATGAACCAGAGTGGATTGAGAACGGCAGTGGGAAATACAGAGCTTTAGAGAAACTGTCCAAGGTTTGTACCCTCTTTATGTCTGTGAGAGAAAGTTTTGGAACCCTTCCAGCCCGGAGCCAGAGAGAGCTCAGAGAAGACCAGGAGCACAGCAGACTGAGCAGCTGTTTGAGGGGCTGCAGTTTGGCTTCCTGTGATGTGTTCATTTATTACTGACTTTTAGGACTCAGAAATGGTGCTTCTCATCCAAATTATGAATGTCAGCTGCTCACCTTCCTGTGAGAAAAAGCTTTTCTTTTTAGCTGGTCTTTTTCGCTTTTTACCTATAATGTGGAGCTATTTGGGGATTCTATGCTTTTTGCATTTGTTATTTTTCTTTTTAAGTTTTATTTTTTTAAGCAATCTCTAAACCCAACATGGGGCTCAGACTCATCGTCCTGAGATCGAGAGCCGCAGGCTCTACTGACTGAGCCAGCCAGGAGCCCCTGTTAATACATTTTTTATCTTTTCCTCAATTTCTGAGGATCCATTTGTATTTTAAGTCACCGTAACAATCCCTCTGGAGTATGTTTACATTTTAAATAAAGATAATATAACCATAATAAGAAATAATCACTCCTAAACCTCATAACACAATGACTGTTAGTGTTTTATATACATTTCCTTCTGGAAGTTTTGCTAATGCAGCTTTCAAAAATAGGACTGTAATCACTACTTTTATTATTCTTGCCCCCACTTAAAAGTGTACCACAGCTATCTTGTCTTTAGCCATCATTTTTAGTGGCTGTATATTTTTCTTTTACTTCAGTTTGCACTCATATTTATGTAATGCTTGCGCTGTATGTACTTGGCCCTTTATGAGCAAGGCATCCTGCTCTCAAGGTACTGATAATCTAAATGTTAGGATGAAAACTGTTAAGCATATAGGTATTTTTCCCCCCAGATTTTTGGATTATTTCTTTAGGAAAAAGCAGAAGAAGTTTGCCAGATTGCTTTCCAAAATGCTTGCGCCACTTTATAATATTAGTTTATAGTATTAGAATATTAGTTTTACCACATCTGACCAGCCGTGGATATTATTTAAAAAATCTTTATATTTTACATGGTAGTTTCTTCTGCCAGGGTGGCATTACTCTGGCACTTTACTCTGTCAGTGTGCCACATCCCAGACTTGCCCCGTGAAAGCTGGTGGCCAGGAGATGTGTGTGGTTGCTGGCCACGGTGTGCTCCTTTGCAGGCTTCTTCCTCTTTCCGTTTGCCATGTTGTCCTGAAACGGTGTGTCCATTGTCCCCACTGGTCTCTTGGCCCTTGCTTCATTGATGTTTAATTTGTATGTTTTGGTTGGCTTGTGAATATATTTTTTTAAGATTTTATCTATTTATTTGTTTTAGAGAGAGAGTGTGGGAGATGGGCAGAGAGAGAGGGAGAGAGAGAATCTCAAGTGGATTCCGTGCTGAGCGTGGAGCGTGACACGGGGCTTGATCTCACGACTCTGAGATCACGTTCCAAGCTGAAACCAAGAGTCAGACGCCCAATCGACTGAGCCACCTAGGCGCCCCTGAATATTTTTTATTGACTTGTTTACTTATTATCTTTCCTTTTGTGAATTGTTTGTTCCTGTCCTTTGTCTGTTTCTCCACTGATGGCTCCTGGTTCTTCTGTACAATTTCTTGTGCATGTATTCCATAGATATAGTAAGGATATTAACCTTTTGTCTGTTGTATATCCAGATATATGCCTTATCCTCTGTTTATTTTTCACACAGAAAACATTTACTTTTGAATTGAACCATCTGTCCTTTCTTGCTAGTGAAGTTTCTTCTATCATTCCTAATTTGGGCAAGTAATTTTCTTTCCCCAGGGAGTCATTGTATATGCATGTTTTGTTTATCCTGGTTATATAATTTGGTGAAAAAGTAACCTCTTGATTTGTTTGGAATGTGTTTCGTTGGATGGTGTAAATTGAGGAGTGGAAAAGGTTTTTCTGAAATGTGCTGTTATTTCAACATCATTTATTGAATGGTCCTTATGCTTTCTTTTGTATATATTTGTGAAACTGCCTTTATCACAAAATTAAATTCTCATAATCAGCGGGGCCTACTGTGGGCTTCTTTTAATACTGGTTCTACACTTTCAGTTATTGTAACTAATGAGTTGTTCTTGACAGCATCCCATTATTTGTCTCTGATAATAGCCTAAGTCTCTCTGGCCAGGTTGGTGAGTTAATAGGACCGGTGTCATTTGGCTCCAGATGACTGGCTCTTTCCCAAATTTTAGGATTTCAGAGTTTCAGTTTCCACATCTGTAAATTGGGCATAACAAGTCCTCCTGGAGTTGTTGGGAGGTTTAGATGAGCTGACATTCCTGCAGCACTTGGCTCTGTACTGGGAGTGTAGATGGTGTTTGCTGAGTAAAGGGGAGTTGTATTTTTTATGATACCACTCATGCCTCTAAGTAGGTAAGCTTTTCCTGTTGCTAGGGTTCCATTAAGGCTTGACTATTTTAAGAGTCACCTTGGATACACAAAGGCAGGGCTATTGAATTTTTGTTTGTGTTCATAGAGTTCTGAGCCCTTGTTTCTCTTCTCTAGATATAGAAGGGTAATGTCACTCTGATTTTTTTTTACTGCCACTTCCCAGACTTGGCCCCCGAAAGCCAGTGGTCAGGAGATACATGTGGCCGCTGGCTGCTGTGTTCTCCTTCACAGGCTTCTTCCCCTTTCCATTTGTCATCGTCCTGAAACGGTGTGTCCCTTGTCCCCACTGGTCTCTTGGAGGTCAGGGGCTGTATCTTCCATGTATTCCATAGGGAATATTTTGAGGTAGGGTTGTATGTCTAACTGAGCTACTCTCAACTGGAAGCCTGGGCATTATAAGCCTGTAGCTAGTGGGTAGAGTTCACCGTTAGGCAGATGTTGACCCTATGCAATGTTTCTGTTAGTTTGAAT
Organism: Zalophus californianus; assembly: GCF_009762305.2. Taxonomy (NCBI): domain Eukaryota; kingdom Metazoa; phylum Chordata; class Mammalia; order Carnivora; family Otariidae; genus Zalophus; species Zalophus californianus. Next base: position 61,247,912 of record NC_045597.1, read on the forward strand.
TAGTAGCCGAGTCTTAAAAGTCTGGATTTCACATAAAAGTCCAGATTGCTGGCCTCTCTTGACAGATGGGGAAGATGTGGCTGTGCCAGGCCTCAAGCCCCTTCCTTTGGGCCCTTGCTCGGCCCACTGGCTAAGGTCATTTGGGCAAGGCCATGAGAGGGACACCCCTGCTGCCTACCGGTGGGGAAACTGCAGATGAGATGCAGCTTTCCTGTCTTAATCTGAAAGGCAGCACTTTCTCTTGTGTAGAGCCAGTAGTTCGAGCTTTTTGGGTATTTGGAAGAAGTAGAAGAAATGGAAAGATATCCAGAGAGCCCATATTTCTAAAAAATTAGGTGGGAGTGGAAGGAGGAAGCACATATGTTAAACATTAAGACAGCTTTTATAAGCCAGCCTGACGTTATACACAGTAAATACATAAAATAAAGGCAGGTATTGGTAAATTAGGCAGGGCATTTATCCCCTTAGCCCCTCTCTGGAGGCTTTGTGACAGGGTTGGGACCTGGGGCTCAAGTCAGGGAAAGTTGGGTTTGACACCTGGTGCTGCATCTGCCAGTTGTGTGATGACCTATGCAGCTGTAAAATGGGAATTAAAAAAATACCTACCCTTTGGGATATATTTTGAGTGTTCAGTGATGCTATGCTCCAAAGTGCTGCATCTAGCCATTCCTACAGGAATGTTACGGTTTGCCTCCCTTCCTGAAGGCTGTTTTTCTAATGCTTTTTATTTTTTTAAAGATTTTATTTATGAGAGAGAGAGAGAGAGAGCAGGTGCACAAGTGGGGCGGGGGGAGGGAGGAAGAGGGAGAAGCAGGCTTCCCGCTGAGCAGGGAGCCTGATGCGGGGCTCGATCCCAGGACCCTGGGATCATGACCTGAGCCGAAGGCAGACGCTTAACTGACTGAGCCACCCAGGCGCCCCTGCTTTTCTAATTCTTTAATAACTGTCTTGTCCCTCTAACTCTTCCTTGTCCCTTATTGTCTTTGAATCAGTCCTTCTTTCCCTTTAGTTTTCTCCCCACGCTTTCCTTACATGCCATTGCTTCTGGAAAGAGGACTCAAATATCTGACACTAGTTCTGGAACCCTCTTTGATCCTCTTCTGAGCTGATATTTTTTTTTTTTTTAAGATTTTATTTATTTGTCGGTGAGAGAGAACGCACAATCGGGGTGTGGCAGGCAGAGAGAGAAACAGGCTTCCCGCTGAGCCAGGAGCCCGAAGTAGGACTAATCCCATGACCCTGGGATTGTGACCTTTGCTGAAGGAAGATGCTTAAGCAACTGAGCCACTGAGGTGCCCCTGAATTGATTTTTTCATAGTTTTGCATAATGTATGTGAAAATACTTCATATACTGTCAGGTCCTATACAGATGTTAAGGACTGTGACTCTAAATACAAAACATGAATGTATACTTTTTTTTTTAATCTTAAGATTTTATTTATTTGAGAGAGAGAGTGTGTGTGTGTGTGTGTGTGAGCAGGGGAAGGAACAGAGGGAGAGGGAGAGAGAATCCCAACCGGGAGCCCGACACAGGGCTTGCTCTCAGACCCGGAGATCATGATCTGAGCTGTGAAACCAAGAGTCGGATGCTTAACTGATGGAGCCACCTAGGTGCCCCAGATGTATACTTTTTTGAATCTAGAGAGTTTGTGTTTTCTTTATTTTCAATTTAAAAGTAGATAGATGTAATATTTTAAATACATTTAAATTCTAGTGTAAAAAAACTTGTAAAATTATAGTATTGCCTATTATTTTGTAGATCTGGATTAATATTTTTCTGGAGTCAGTTATCCCAGGACCCCGGAATCACGACCTTAGCCAAAGGCAGACGCCCAACCATCTGAGCCACCCAGAAGCCCCTCAGTTATCTTCAGTAGAAGAGAGGCTTCCCATGCTGTTAGAATTATAATAATCTGTTTTAGTGCTCCTTGGCGTTTCTGGCCCTTGGAAAATACTAGTGGTCTGATATGTCAGAGGTTGATTTTGTTTGCGGGAGAAGGGGTGTTGGGAAATCTCTAATTTATTATATTCTGATTTGAATGGCTTAATAAGTTCTCTTTATATCTCAAAGCTTAGATTGTTAAACAGTTTTGAAGAATGCGTAATTTTTCTCCAGAAGGTAAAATTGAATTAGAGAGGCTAGTTATGCTTAAACAGTAGTTAGCTGAATTCGCATGTCATTTGGATGGATTAAATTGGTTTGGAATTTGGTTGCACCGTGGAAAGTCTGTCAGATGTACACAACGTAGATCTTTGAGCTTTATCTGAACAGAGTAGGAAAAAAGCTGAGGAAAAAAGTTAACTCAGTCTGAAAAGGTTCACAGTAGTGCGGGGGGAGGAAGAGTCCCAGGGAAGGAGTCTTGAGGCTCCAGAGAGATGTGTGGGTTGTCTGTAGGTACATATATGTGGGTTGACCTTTTTCTCTGGTATGATCTTTACCCCACCCCTCGGGTTTTACTTTTTGTTTGTTTTCTTTTCAAGAATGCCCTGCCCCCACGCATGTATGGCCTCCTCCATTGTCAACATCACTTACCAGAATGGTACATTTTTACCAGGGATGAACTATACTGACACATCATTATCATCCAAAGTCCAGAGTTTCCCTAGGATTCACTCTTGGTGGTGTATATTCTGTGGACAAATGTATAATGACATCATTGTAATACCAAACAGAGTATTTTCAGGGCCCTAAATACCCTCTGTGCCCTGCTTGTTCCCTATCTCCCCCTTGCCCCCAAGCACTTACTCTTTTTATTGTCCGCGGTTTTGCTTTTTCCAGATTGACTTCTTTCATTTAGTAATATGCATTTAAGTTTCCTCCATGTCTTTTCATGTCTTGATGGCTCATTCTTTTTTAGCACTGAATAATAGTCCATTGTCTAGATGTAGCACAATTTATCCATTCACCTACTAAAGGACATCTTGGTTGCTTCCAAGCTCTGGCAGTTATCAGTACAACTGCTGTAAACATCGCTGTGCAGGTTTTTGTGTGGACACGTTTTCGTCTCCTTTGGGTAAATACCAAGGAGTACAATTGGTGGCGAATCGTATGGCACAGCATGTTTAGGTTTTTTTGTTTTTTTGTGTGTTTTTTTTGGGCTTTTAAAACTTTATTCACTTAAGCATGTTTAGTTTTATGAGAAACTGCCAAACTGTCTTCCAAAGTGGCTGTACCATTTTGCATTCTCCCCCGCCCCCCCCCCCCCCCCCCCCCCCCCCCCCCCGCAGTGAATTAGAGTACCTATTGCTCCACAAATCCTTACCAGCATTTGATGGTGTTAGTGTTCTGGATTTTGGCCATTCTGATAGACTTGTAGTGATATCTCATTGTTATTTTCATTTGCATTTCCCTGATAACATGAGGTGGAGTATCTGTTCATATGCTTATTTGCCATCTGTAGATCTTCTTAGGTGAAGTGTCAAGGTCTTTGCCCCGAGTTTTGTTTTGTTTTGTTTTTTTTTAACTTGAATGGTTTGTTTTCTTCTTGTTGGGTTTTAAAAAAGTTCTTTGTAGATTTTGGATACAGTCCTTTTTTGATATGTCTTTTGTAAATATTTTCTCCCAGTCTGTGGCTTGTCTTCTAATTTTCTTGATATTGTTGTTCACTGAGCAGAAATTTTAGGTTTAAAGAAGTACAACTTACCAATTCTTTCTCTCTCTCTTTTTTAAGATTTTATTTATTTCAGAGAGAGAGAGAGAGCGAGTGCAAGCATGAGCAGGGGAGAGGGCAGAGAGAGAAGCATATCCCCACTGAGCGGGGAGCCCAATGTGGGGCTCGATCCCAGGAACTGATCCACCCAGGCGCCCTTATCAATTATTTCTATCATAGATTGTGTCTTTGGTGTTGTACCTAAAAAGATGATCACCAAGTCCAAGGTCATCAAAAATTTCTTTTATTTCATCTTCTAGGAGTTTGTATTGTAAGTTCCTGACATTTTGTTTGTGGAGGCATTCATTTCAAAAGGCATCCATCTTGAATAAACATGTTGCCAGTTTTATGACACAGCTTCTAGTAAGACAACCAGATAAGGAACTAGGCCATTCCCACACATGAAGGTCCTTGTTTCAAAAAGCTCTGGGTAGAGGGGGAGACGAACCATGAGAGACTATGGACTCTGAGAAACAAACTGAGGGTTCTAGAGGGGAGGGTGGGTGGGGGGATGGGTTAGCTTGGTGATGGGTATTAAAGAGGGCATGTACTGAATGGAGCACTGGGTGTTATACGCAAACAAGGAATCATGGAACACTACATCAAAAACTAATGATGTAATGTATGGTGATTAACATAACATTAAAAAATTTTTAAAAAAGACAATTAGAGATATTTGATTAAGGGCTATCCATTAGATCATAGCATTGTACCAAGGTTAATTTCCTAATTCTGCTAAATTAACTTTTGTTATGGAAGAGATTATCCTTTTTTAAAGGAAATACATCCTTATTTCAGAATAAAAAGGCATCATGTCTCCAATTCATTCTAAATTGGTTCAGAAAAAAAAATGATAGGCACATATATATGGCAAGAACAGTGATATATATGTGATAAAATGTAAACATTCAGGGCATCTGAGAGAAGGGTATGTAGAATTATTTATACTATTGTTGCAGTTTTTTTGGTAAGTTTACTTATTTAAAAATAAAAAGAAAAAAAAGCTCTGGGTAACCTAGATAAGTGACTGCTGGAGAGACCCCACTTCTCCCTTTCAGTGCCGTAATTCTTGCTCTCATGTTTCAAGTTAGCCAATAAAGAGTGAACCCATGAAACCCTAGACACAACCCTTGGACCCTAGTAAAGGCAGAGCCCTGGGTCCATTCTCTCTGTCTTTCTCTACCTGTGACCTTGCTCTGTGACCCCCAGGAGTGCTGTGTACTATCTAGAACTTGTGAGTAATAGATCTTGTTCCTCAAAGTTCTGTAATGGTTTCTTGATGAAATGCATTTTGCACTTGTACTAAGAACCCAAGAGCTGGTGCAGCCATAAATAGGGGCTGTAGCGGGGGAAGTGTGTGTGTCACTCACTACGAGTGGTATGTGTGTGCAGGCATTCCTAATGGAGGGTGCTACCATCAGTAGGCTCGGGACTGTCAGAACAGAGTTTTACAGTTTTGCATTTTATATTTAGGTCTATGATCCCTTTAGAGTTAACTTTTGTAAAGGGTGTAAGGTCTCTCTAGATTCATTCTTTTGCATGTGGATGCCAGTCTTCTGAGCCCATTTGTTAAAGAGACTGTCTTTGCTCCATTGTATTACCTTTGCTCCTTTGTCAAAGATCAGTTGTGTCATTTATGGGGGGGAGGGTCTGTGTGTGGGTTCTCCATTCGGTTCCATTCGGTTCCATTGATCTTTTGTCTGTTCTTTCATCCATACCACATTGTCTTCTTACTGTAGCTTTGTAGTAAGTCCTGAAGTCTGGTAGCATTAATCCTCTAACTTTGTTCTCGTCTTTCAGTATTATGTTGGCTATTCCGGGTCCTTTGCTTCTCCTTACAAACTTTAGAATCAGTTTGTTAATATCCATAAAATAATTTGCTTGGATTTTGATTGGTCGCATTGAAAATGCACATCACATTGGGAAGAACTGATGACATCTTGACAATATTGAGTCTTCCTATCCATGAAGGTGGACTGTCTCCTCATTTATTTAGTTATTTTTTGATTTCATTCATCAGAATTTTGTAGTTTTCCTCCTATAGATCTTGTAATACATTTTGCTAGATTTATACCTAAGTATTTCATTTTGGGGAGTACTAGTATCAGTGGTACTGTGTTTTTAATTTCAAATTCCTCTTGTCCATTGCTGGTATATAATAAAGCAATTGACTTTTGTATATTAACCTTGGGTCCTCCTACCTTGCTCTACTTCTCTAGTCTTTAATAATTTAAAATTACTAAATGAATCTTTTAGGGTTGCATACATCTGGAGATATATATCAGTATCATTATTGAACCCAGAAGATCCATATACACTCTTAAGTTGTGGATTTGTTGATAAGTGAGCAAAATGTTAATTTATTTTTTAATTTATTTTTTAATTTTTTTTTTTTTTTTTAGAGAGAGAGAGAGAGAACGAGTAGGGGGTAGGTAAGGGTAGAGGCAAAGGGAGAGAGAATCTCAAGGAGGCTCCACACCTAGCACGGAGCCCAGTGTGGGGCTCTGTCTCATGACCCTGATATCATGACATGAGCCGAAATCAAGAGTCAGACACTTACCTATTGAGCCACCCAGGTGCCCCCAAAAGGTTAATTTCTTGAGATTACTCTGAGTAGCTTCCAATGGTCCATTGGAACCAAGATGGTCCTTTTGTATGTTTGACTGTAATTGACATTTTTATATTTTGGCATAGGCCCTTGTTGATACTTTGGCATAGGACCACTAAATAAATACTGGGAAATTCCATTTTTGAGCCTTCAACTGAACTTGAGCTAGCTTGAAAACTTGAAGTATTGGACAGTTTTTACATAGCACGATATTAAGTTTGTCCTTTTGAGTATGTTGTCATAGTATTTTCAGGGCCCAGCGTTGCTTATTTCTACTTTTACAAAACTTGGTAATTGGTCTCTTTATTGCTTTTCTTGCCTAGTAGTCCATTTCCATATTGTGTGGAACAGTGAGGTTAAACTAGTGACAAGTCCTGGATGGATTTGCAGAGAGGTTAAACTGGTAACAAATCCTGGATGGATTTGCAGAGAGATTGGGATCAAAATGGTGAAATATTTAGTTATTTGAAATGTAATTTTGCTGGGAGATTGCCACAATTTGAGAATTAAATAATCATAGTACAAAAGAAACAAGATTTTTTTAAGGTTAAAAAAAAAGGTTGCTTATTTGGGTAGTTCATTTCCCATGGGTACTAATTAATCCATACCATAACTGAAGTCCTGAATATTTGAACAAAAAATAGCAGGTAAAAACAGCTAAGTACTAGCAGTTACATTTAAACAATAACCAAACTTGGTTTTTAGGTGATAGTACATGCATGTGTGAAACTCCGAAGGCTCAGGGGCGCCTGGCTGGCTCAGTTGGTTAAGCGGCTGCCTTCAGCTCAGGTCATGATCCCAGGGTCCTGGGATCGAGTCCCGCATCGGGCTCTCCACTCCGCGGGAAGCCTGCTTCTCCCTCTCCCACTCTCCCTGCTTGTGTTCCTGCTCTGGCTATCTCTCTCTCTTTCTGTCAAATAAAGAAAGAAAGAAAGAAAGAAAAGAAAAGAAACTCAGAAGGCTCTACTGAGAAAAGTTAAGCTCTTTCCCACTTGGGGGTTTTATGATTTTGTGAAAGGAAAACTGATAGGATTTGCACATGCTCTGTCTGATACGTGGCCTGATAGGGATCTCTTTGGGCATTTTTGCTTTCGCAGCCGTAAACTTCACTTGGAGAACTACTCTGGGGATTAACAGTGCTGGCCTGTGGCCTCCGCTCTCCTCCTTGTGATCTCTCGATAGCTGCATTCCCTCAGCACCCTCTTCATGTGTTTATTAAAACACCTCCTTACACGCATTAAAATTATTTATCTGTTTACTTATGTCCTGCTCTGGGATCCTCAGCACTGTGTTTTTTCAAGGCCTCTGGCTCAGAACTTAGAACACAGTAGGCAGAATTGGAGCAATAGAGGTTTGTGTTGTGTGTTAGTTCACAGTGAGGGAGGGAATCTGGAAACCAGTTGTCTTCTAGTGATAGAGAATGGCACAGTCTCTTGGTACAGGGGGCTGAAACCAGCTCGGGAGTTCACTGGCAGAAGGCTCAAGCATCCTGCAGAATCTGACTGAGGACGGGGATGCATTTGGGCTCTAGGAATTAGAGCTAAAGACTGGAACATACGGAGAATCCGGAAGTCCTCCCTCTCTGTTGCTCATGGGTTTTTCTGTGTCTGCTTCAATTCTTCTCTCTTGCTCACACTGGCTTTCTCTTTCTTACTTAGTCCACATGGCAGAACATGGCTGCCATCTGCTCCCGAAATGTACGTGTTCTACTGTAGGGAAGCAGGGAGATTGATGTCAGGCTTCCAGCCCTACTTCCAGAGTTCCTTGGGGACGGACTTACTGGTCCAGCCGTGGTCACCTATTCACTTGAGGATTATGACCACAAGTGGGTTGCTGTTGCAGGTTATGGCAATCACTGCTGCAGCCCGTGGAGGGGGAGGGGAAGGGCAAGTATCAGACGAGATGTAAGGTACACAATCGAGCAAGTGCCCATTTCTGGAACAGCGTGGGCATGAGACAACACTGTGCCCTTGTAGCTTGGTGTATTGTTGGTTATTGCTCTAGTAGCAGCAGAATAAGGAACACTGACTTCCTTTTCTCATGATCTTCATTGCCTTGTATTTTTTTCTTTGAAATCTTTTTTTTTCCAAAGATTTTATTTACTTTATTAATGAGAGACAGAGAGAGAGAGAGAGAGAGAGGCAGAGGGAGAAGCAGGCTCCCAAGGAGCACGGAGCCCGATGCAGGACTCAATCCCAGGACCCTGGGATCATGACCTGAGCCGAAGGCAGACGCTTAACCATCTGAGCCACCCAGGCGCCCTTTTCTTTGAAATCTGCTCATATAGCACTTGGAACCATTTTCTCCTCATCACTTCATTTGCTGATGTGACATGCTGACTGCTATTTTCTTGTGGTGAATGAAAGGTGGAGAATGGGTAGGTATTTCAGTACGAATGTTTCCTGAGCAAAAGCCATTATATAATTATATGACAAATTTTAGCACTAGTGAGTAGACCCCATATGGTAACCATATTTTCTAAACTCCAAAACACATGGCTAAAGAAAAGTTGTTTTTTTTTTCCTGATGGATGAACTTATATATATATATTTCATTATATTTTTAACAAACTCAGATTTGAAAAATGACATTAAGCACATATGGGCACAGTATGTATTCCATTTCAGGGAGAAGGCTGGAAAGCCTCAAGAATATTAATAATAGTTAGTGATAGCTAACATTTATTGAGTACATACCATGTGCCAGGCACTGTGTTAAGTCCTTTATGTGCCTTTTCTTATTTAATCCTCAAGATGATTTTATGAAGCTAGTATTTTACTCTCATTTGAAAGATGAGGGAACAAATGCATCCAGGAAGAGGCAGGGTGAGGATGTGCAACCCTGGGTCGTTGGACGCCACAACCCTTCCATCCAGCCTCCCAGTGCCACGCCACCTTTCAGAGGCCTCTGGAGCGGGAGAAGGACCAGTCTCCATGGGTATCACAAAAGGCCGAATTCGGTTTTTCAGAGGCAAAGCTAGCAAATAAGCTAACTGGTCAACAAATTATAATGCAAATTAAGTAGAAAGAGAGTAGGCATCCTTTTACATCCTCATGATACCCTTCTTTACCTGCTCCAAGTGTTGGTCTTACAAAATCGTAGATGTGAAATCAATCACCCAATTAAAAAATGGACAAAGGATCAAAAAGAATGAAATCTTGCCATTTGCAATGACATGGATGGAGCTAGAGTGTATTATGCTAAGCGAAATAAGTCAGTCAGAGAAAGACAAGTACCATGTGATTTCACTCATAGGTGGAATTTAAGAAACAAAACAGATGAACCTGTGGAAAAAAAAAAGAGAGGCAAACCAGGAAACAGACTCAACTATAGAGAACAAACCGAGGGTTCCTGGAGCAGAGGTGGGCAGGGGGATGGTTTAAATGGGTAATGGTTATGGAGGGCACTTGTGATGAGCACGTGGTGTTGTATGTAAGTGATGAATCACTAAATTCTACACCTGAAACCAGTATTAAACTCTATGTTAACTAACTGAATTTAAATAAAAACTTAAAAAAAAATGGGCAAAGGACCTGAATAGACATTTTTCCAGAGAAGATACATGAGTGGCTCACAGATATATGAAAAGTTGCTCAGCATCACTAATCATCAGGGAAATGCAAATCAAAACTGTACTGAGATACTACCTCACACCTGTGAGAATGCCCATCATCAAAAAGACAAGAGATAACAAATGCTGGCAAGGATGTGGAGAAAAGGAAACCCTTACGCACTGTTGGTGGGACTGCAAACTGGTGCAGCCACTATAGAAAACAGTGTGGAGGTTCTTCAAAAAATTAAAAATAGAACTACCATATAATTCAGCCATTACACTCCTGGGAACATATCCAAAGGAAACAAAAATACTATGTCATAGAGATAATCTGTGCCCCCATGTTCATTGCAATGTTATTTACAATAGCTAAGATATGGAAACAACCAAAGTGTTCACCAATGGATGAACAGATACAGAAGTTGTTTATATGTAATAGAACATTACTCAGCCATAAAAAGAAGGAAGTATGCCATATGCGACAACATGGAGAGGCTTTGGAGGTATCATGCTAAGTGAAATAAGTCAGACAGAGAAAGAAAATACTGTATGATCTCACTTACGTGTGGAATCCAGAAAAAAAAATCGAATTCGTAGAAAAAGGGATCAGGTTTGTGGTTATCAGAGGCAGGGGGTGGGGAGAGGGAGAATTGGAGGAAGGTGGTTATAAGACAAATAAGTCCTAGGGATGTGATGTTCAATGGGATGATGCCATATGGTATATTTGAAAGTAGTTAAGAGAGGAAATCTGAAGAGTTCCCATCACAAGGAAAAAAAAATTTTTTTTGGTGTCTATGTAAGATGATGGATGTTAACTAAACTTACCGTGGTAATCATTTCACTATAAAAAAAAAGATGTATTGACCTAAAATAAAATTATAGGTATGACTTTGAGCTATATCAGAAAGGGCTATGAATTTATTGATGAACAACAGGGACTTTGAATGAAGAAGGCCTTTTAGGCTGCATGGGGCCTTTATCAGTTAGGCTCAACCAAGTACAGGCTTCTGTTTCTCATACAACAAAACATCTGGAGATAGTTGGTCCTTATCTCTTCTTGAGCTGTCATCTCCAGTCGGCTTTCCTCCCTATAGTTCAAGATGGCTCTTTGGCTTTCCTCCCTTACGGTTCAAGATGGCTCTTTGGCTTTCAGCTTTGCATCTGGTCATAACTTTATCGCAAGACCACCTAACTGCAAGGGAGGATGGGGCGTTTGTTTGCAACACTTTAACAAAATTGGATGTTAGGGAGATGAATAACTAGTAAGACCGCTCATCTGAAGCCTTTGGCTAGGGGAACTACCCTATACTATTTTGACCAGTGTTGGCTTTAAGCTTGGGAATCGCTTTGTTTCCAAATGGGTTCCATTTCAATTTCGTAGCCTGTAAGACTGATGTCAGCTCTTCTACCCCCAACTCTCCTTTGTGCCTTTGCCTCTTGGAACGGATTCCCAGATTGGCCTGAGTACTGTAGTCTAAATCCTTATATCTGGGGACCTGTGTTCCTTAGGTTAATGAATGTAGGCCTGAGACTTTGATGATTAATGTGTATGAGCGCTTTGGCCACAGACCACCCTGAAGTTCATCAATTAATCTGGCAAATAGAAATATTAGAAAGCTGGCCAGTTCTTGACAGCCTTTTAGAACCACCTGAAATCATTCATTTGCTGTTCTCATTTAGATGCCAGATATTGAATTGCTGGAAGAATTTGTAAGTGTTCAACCATTGTGTGTTTTCTAAACTTGCAATGTGTTTTCTATTAATATTTATATTCAGAATATCTGGAGCAGAAATACCCTTGCGGAGGGTTTAAATTAGAGGTGTGTGGTAAGGGAGTGGTGCCTTCAGTGCTGCCCAGGTGTGCTTCTGGCTGGGGAAAGCTTTGTGTAGGTACTCATGGTGCCAGAAAAGGTTGGAAAGCCCTTCTCTAGGCACACTCATGGCTTTTATTTGTACTTACAACAACCAAATCGTCAAACCTGGCCGCATTTTCTCACTGACAGTTTTGAGCAAGATATTGAAGAATCTTTTCTTTTCTTTTTTTTTTTAAAGATTTTATTTATTTGAGAGAGAGAGACAGAGATAGCAAGAGAGAGCATGGGCTGGGAGGAGAGGGAGAAGCAGGCTTCCCGCGGAGCGGGGAGTCCGATGCGGGGCTCGATCCCAGGACCCCGGGATCACGACCTGAGCCGAAGGCAGACGCTTAACCGACTGAGCCACCCAGCGCCCCAAGAATGTTTTCTTTATATCGTAATATAAGTAATTTGCCTAAAATTTAAATTGGAGAGTTCTTGGACTGTTGTCAAGCAATGTCCTTGTTAGACATGGTAGAAAGAGCATGAGAGAAGGACTCATAGGGCCTAACTTAAAATCATGGTTCTCTCACTTAATCTTGATTTTTCTGAGGGTCAGCTTCCTAATGTATAAAACAGGGAGAATAACGCCACCTTCCTCATAAGATTGTGGTAAGAATAAAAGAAAATAATGGACATGAAAATACTTTGTAAAGCTCTGTTGGGGGTCAGAAAGTCCCACGGCTATAGGCACAAGGCATGCAACATGAATGAGGGAAGCAGCGTGCTTTGAGAATAATTAGTTGTGAGTAGGTCGGGCCCCCGTGTCAGCGGGACAAGAGGGTGTAGCGGGGGTTGTGGCAAAGTGGAGTGCTAGCCTAGTGAGAGAGGACAGCAGCTGCTCAGATCTAGCACCCATTGCCAGGTGGGAATGCAGGCCCAGTGTCTCCAGATATTTGGATTATCCAAGAAGTACTAGAAACCCAGATATTTATGTGACATCTTTTAAGTTTTAAAGTTAGTGCAGAAACTGTTTTTACAAACTCTACAGACCAAGCAAAATATTAACATGGGCTGGAGTCTGCCCATTGTGTTATAAATACTAACTTGGGGAATGATGCATGCCAATTTATAATACTTATGGACAAAGTTTCCAGTTAGAAAAGCATTTATGTTAGGGTTGCCTCCCTCATTTTGTCATTTTGTGCTCTCAGATATTTCTGCTTCAGATTCTCCATTGAAAGTTTCTTCCCTGAGTATATTGAGGAACATCACTATAATCCTGCCTCTATCAAACAAAAACTCATGAGGAGAAGAGACTCTCTTAGTAGTTAGGAATCAGGAGAAGTCTTGACTTTTAGTTATGAAACAGAGATACCCCTAAAGTGTAAGGAATGGGGAGTCTATTATGAGCCTACAGGAAACATCCTGGAACCCAAGGAGGGAGGGAATGTGGCCGAGCCTTATGAACATCAAGGTTTGGGAACAGGAGAGACTTGAGGACTCTTTGGAGCTGTGCTTTCCAATATGGTATCCATGAGCCCCATGTGACCATTTAAATTTAAATTTAAATGAATTAAAATAAAAAAAAAAACCCGTTAGTGGCATTAGCTGCTTTTCAAATGCTCAGAAAGCACATGTGGCTGCCAGATTAGACAGTGCACATTATCGAATATTTCTGTCATTGCGGAAACTTCTGTGGAGCAGTGTGGACAGAGGAAACGGGCATGAAGTGGGAGGTCTAGTTAAAGGTTAAACTCAATGATGCTCATGCCTGAACCGAAGCATGGGCAGTTGGGCACATTGAACGATTTCAGGCTTCCTGAGGAAGGTGAGTCCTGCCTGGGAAGGCAGCATTGCGTAGGGGTTAAGAGTGAAGATTGGTGTCAGATTTGAGTCTGCTCTACATTTCTTAGCTGTATGGTCTTAGACAAGTTCCTTAAGGCTCAGTTTTCTAGACTAAAAAAAATGGGGATTATGAAAGCCTTGGGAATGGATGCAATAACCCAGGGAAAGTAGGTAGAATCAGGAGGGGAGAAAGTGAGACGTGTGATCAATGAAAATGCTGGGGAAGCTTGCAATGAGGACTCTTAGTGCTAACCAAGTTTCTAAAGATGAGTAGATTCTGGATTTTTGGGTTGGTCATTGTCCATCCACATAAGGATAGCACACTGGATTGAGCGTATGGGCATTGGAGTCAGACTTGGGTTCAGGTCACCACATCTAGCTCTGATAATAAGCATAATTAACATACAAGCTCTCAATTTACCTGGATCTGTTTTCTTATGTGCCAAATGGGCGTGGTGATAGAATTTAGAATTTATTTCAAAAGGTTGTATTAAGGGATGTATTTCATATAGAGATTTAGTGAAGAGTCTGAAATAGAGTAAACATTCAATAGATGTTAGTTTTTGTTATTTAAGAACTTATCCTTGAAAAGTGAAAGTTCAATATTGAATAATAGAGAATCACAGTGGATGTGGGTTGTACAAACATGGAGAATTTTCACCAACTATGTATTATTAAAACTAAAGGGCATCCTGTCAGAAATTTAGAATGTGAAGAAAATAATTTTGGTGTAAATGAAAAAGTGTTAACTTTTATGTACCCGGTCATTACTGTGGGACTCGTTACCCAGAGCCTTATTGAGAAATACATTTAATAAAGTTTAGAATACTTGAATGCGTGGATGGTAAATACACACTGGATGATTGAAAAGGGTGCTGTGCGTCTGAGAGCAGACATAAGGTGCTCATTGGGAACTAATAATTACATGCCTTACAGGGACCTGGGAAGAGGGCTTTCTCAGCATTTTATCATGATGAGTTGCTTCCAAGATGATTCTTTTCCCCCCCTGGTTACTCTCTGGGATTGGTCTTCTCTTTCATTCTAGCATAAACCTGTACTAGGCTCTTCTTACTTTAAATCAAAAAGCACAAAGCAAAGACGGCGAAAGGTGGTTTGGGTTGTAAAGAAAGCCAGAGAGACCTATCTGGATTAAATCCCAGCTCCCCCATTTACTAGGTGGGTGACTTCTCTCAGAGAGGATAAAGTCGTTTTTAAATGGGTCATGTTTGTGAGGATTGCAGGACAGAAGGAGTCGTAGGTAAAGCTGTTGGCACATGGTAGCAGTTTTAGATGTGAGCAAATGCATTCATTCTGTTGATATCTCCAATTCAAAGTTTAGATTTTTTAATTTTAGCTTTTATCTTTTGGAGGGGGGTTGTGTCCCTACTCCTAAGTACAGTGTCAGGCACATTACAAACACAGAATAGCTGTGTGTTAAATTAATAATCCAGTAATTTATGTAACTGTATATATGGAGAAGAAATTGCCTAGGGGTAAACCTGTTCTTTCTGCTGCTTATTTACCGTCAGTGATGCACCCAGATCAGTATTATTATTATTAACTAGTTATTTGGGAAACAAGTACTCTATAAATGGTAGCTCTTATAATAATCCAGAAACTGGATTTTAAAGCAGAAAATTCACCTTTCATTATGGAGCTATTGTTTGGCCTTTTTTTTTTTTTTAAACAAAATATATCTTGTCTGTATCAGTGATCCCACTGAACAAGAAGACCACAATAGGCTTATAAATGCAGTAACGTATTGAGAAGTGACTTGAACCTCTTGTTTTTAGAATCATTTTGATTAAAAAACGACGAACGTAATAAATGCTAGAACTCACACTGTGCCACTGTATTTTCAGTTTTTTTTAATAATGTTATCTACTTTATATGATAAAATTAAGAGATATTTGCTGGTGTTGTCACTCTTAATTTATGATTCACAGTACCTACCTGCATGGCAAAATAATAACTTTTCACCATTTAATCCTAGAGGTTGTTAGTTTCTTTCCCATTGAACAGACAAGATAATTTATCTTGCTCTGATACTCTGCGGCAGACAGTATCCCTGCAGCGCCAGCGATCACTTAGTTACAGCGATCAGTTACAGCGATCACATGTAACTGAAAACCGGAAAATAAGCAAGAGGAACCTGTAGCAGCCAAAATGTGGCGTAAAAACTCAGCTCTCTAATTTGTACACTTTCCTCCTAGAAATACCCTTCAGACACCTACTTATATATGGATATTATACTGAAGTATACTTAGTGAAATGTCATATTTCATTGGCTTGAAGTTCCAGTTTTTTTACCTTTAAATATTTCTGATGTCAGGGTTAGAGGCTTTCAGCAACAATCGTAACTTGCCCAGGATTTGATGAGTTGGCGGGGGTGGCTGGTAGATTTGCCTGGACTTGTTCACGTGGCAGAAAGGCTGCATCAAGAGAGCGCGCCAGCCCAAGCACTTTCCCAGCTTCTGTTTGAGTCACATTTGCTAATGTCCCATTAGCCAAAGCAAGTTACAGGGCCTTGCCCAGAGTCAGTACTGGAGAAATACTCTGCCTCTTGTTGAGAGGAGCAGTCAAGTCACATTGTGAAAGTCTAGATGTGCTGGGATGGGAGGGATTTCTGAGGACATTTTGGCAAATGATCTTCCATGATATTAAAATGAGTATCATAATTTAATTAGTGTTTTTTTCTTTCTTAGTCATACATAAAATTGTGTATTTTATGACCAATGCCATCTTAGAGCGGATGAGATACGGCATATGTATTGGGTTACTGGGTTTTTTAATTAAAACAATACATATTCAATGTAAGAATTTAAAATAATACAGAAGACTAAGAGTTAAAGTGCTTCCCAGCCCCATTCCCCCACATCTCAGACCCTGGAAGAATCCTGCACAAGAACAATTTGGCATATACTTGGGGTAGGCTGAATAGAGGCCCCCCAAGCACGGGGACTTCCATGTGAGAGGGCCTTTGCAGATGTGATTAAGTTAAGGATCTTGAGATGGGGAGATTATCCTGGATTGTTGGGGGTGGGCCCAGTGTAACCATAAAGATCTTTAAAAGAGGATGAGAGTCAGAGGAGAAGCAGTGTGAAGATGAAGGCAGAGATTGGCGAGATGGGGTCACAAGACAAGGAATACCAGCAGCCTCTAGAAGCTGGAAGAGGCAGGAATAGATTCTCCCCTGGGGCCTCCAGAAGGAACCAGCTCTGCTGAGACCATGGTTTTAGCTCCTTAACTAAGACTCATTTTGGACTTTCAACCTCCAGAACTGTAAGAGAATACGACTGCATTGTTATAAGCCATTAAGTTTGTAGTCATTTGTTACAGCTATAAATGGAAATAATATATTTGTTTATTTAATTTCTTGCTTTTAAAGAATACATGGATATTGACTAGGAATTCAAGTAGAATCAAAGTATAAAGTAAAATCCCCTATTTTTGATCAGCTCTTCCCATGTTCTCTGGAGTACCACTGTTAACAGTTTCTTATGCATTTCTTCCGAAATAGTCACATTCAGGGCGCCTAGGTGGCTCAGTCGGTTAAGCACCCGCCTTTGGCTCAGGTCATGATCCCCAAGTCCTGGGATCGAGCCCCATGTTGGGCTCCCTGCTCAGCAGGGAGTCTGCTTCTCCCTCTACCTCTCCCCCCTGCTCACGCTCTCTCTCTCTCTCTCTCAAATAAATAAATAAAATCTTTTTTTAAAAAAGAAATTGTCACATCCATTCTCTCATTTTGTACAAATATGATCATATCAGGTATGTGTATTTTGTTCAACAGCTCGCTTATTTAATGAAATGTATTCTTGGATATTTTCTTATCAGAATAAAGTGATTTATTTCATTCAGTACCTTCATTTATTTTACATACCCTTCTAGGGAACATTTAGGTTGTTTTCACATGTTTTTGGATGTTGTTTGCTTCTGTTTCTCTTTCTTTTCCTCTGCTACAAACAATGCTGAATGAAGCAGCTTCTGCAAATGTCATTGGCTATCATCTACAGATATAATTTAAGCAATTGAATTACTACCTTAATGAATGTCAGCATGTGTGTGCGCGCGTGCATGCATGCTGGAGTGAGTGGGGGAAGCTCTCTCTACCCATTCAACTCTTGGCCTATAATATTTTAACTCTTTTTTAGAGTTCTGTATATATGAAATATACAGAAAAGCACACAACCCATAAATGTATAGTTAAGTGCAGTATTGAAAAGAAATCCATGTCAAGACATTTAATACTGTTGGCCCCTCAGAAGACCTTTTGTGTCCTTTGCTGACTACAATCCCCAAGAGGTAAACAGTATTCTGACTTTTCATTTGCCACTATGTAGTTTGGCCAGAACGTTAACAAACTTGATCATCTGGCCCTCAAAATATTAGGACTGTGAAAAGAGCTAATTAGGGTATTCTTAATAATAAATCGAGAATTGACAGTTTACCTTAGAAAAATTACAGGAAGTGGATATAAGAACTAAAAACAAAGTGAGAATTTGGGACATTTAGTGTTAGAAAAAGCAATCTCTGTGCAAGACTGTAGTTCCTGGGATATTTATAATTAAGGCATAAAAAATGTTTTAAGAACATAGGAAAATATTTTAGGAAGAGTATCATAAAGGTGGTGAAAAGAAACAGTGGTATTTGAAAAGACATCTGTCTGTTACCTTGAAAATTCACTCAGGGAGATTGCCTCAGTGTGCTGAGATGTCGAGTACATGCATCCATTCATTATATGGTGCATTAGGTAACCCCATCTTCATTTTTAAAAGCTAAATTGATTCTAAGGGAAGTTGATTTAGAGCAAGCCCTGAAGGTCTAGTTCTTAGTCTCTTCTCTTGCCGACTCCCCAAAGGAGTTCTTTCTGATCAGTGCTGATTAGTCAAAGATGGGACTGAAAACTAGGCACATATCGTTCTTGTCTTTTTTGACTTATACCCAAGCCCAGAGGGTAGCACTAAAAATGGCAAATATGAGTTCCTACTAGATTTGGCCAGGTTCTGTGGTTGGGTGGTGAATACATGAAGATGGATATGTGTAGATAGAAAGGATATCTCTCACCTTAAGCAGGTGATAGCTGTGAATATCTTCTGAGTTGGATTTAGAGTTGTATCATCTTTGCTGTTTTGCCCCCAGACATAATTTGGCTTTCTTTGGCCTAAGAGCCAACTATCTAATTCTTTCCATTGGTAATTTGTATATGGATATAAGGTCTCAGGGGTTTGGGAAGTAAGAAAAAAGCAAAGTTTAGGGAAGAATAATGAGTTTATCATTTGGTTGCCACTTTGTGTGTTGCACACAATAATGGGAGCAGTGCGGGGTTTGGTGGCTTGGTTAACACAAGTAATGCTTTCACACTGCCCTCTATTTGAAAACAGAAATAGGAAATCACGTATCTTTCTCAATAAAAAGAGCAAATTTGGTACAGCCTTGAGTGAATATCTCTAAAGGAGCTAAGTAAAGTGATTCATTAAAAAGCTCTGCTAAATACTCATTTGTTTAGGAAATACACTTTTCCCCCCTCAAATAAATGTGCATAAGTATTATGTATTTATTGTATGAAATTGGTAGAGAAAATTCTTTTAATTAGAACCCAGGTGATGAATATTTGCCTCAGTTTCATTCCCATTTCTAATTTGTATGATTCCTTGATATCATCAAACTCTATTTTTGCAAATATGAAAAATAAGGCAACTAAGCCTTCTTTGAATCCAGTAACATCATTTATCTTGCTTGGTAAGGACTGGTGTGAATTTACTTGTAGGCTTCCTCTATAATGTCAAAAAAATATGAAGTATAATGTAGAAAGTATAAAGTATAAGGTCAGATTTACTGTTAATGGACAACAATCATGGCAAACATGTAGGTTGTTCTCCGGATTCTCAGATTATATTTTGTGTGTATTTGATTGTTTTTAGACTATAGATATTGATGCTATTTTAGCTCTGCCCTTTGCAAGTATCATTGTCATTTTCGGAACTGATAGCTGATGTGTGGCTTTGCTTTTGGGCATCCATCTAGCATTGAGGGAAAAAGCAACAAAGAAGAATCTGGTTAACACATCCTTTCTTCTGTTGGTGAGCACCTGTCCATTTTTTTCCCCCTAGATTCATGGTTTTATTTCTAGGTGGTGTGGGTAAGTAAACAAAAACCAAAGTTATTACGGTTAATTTAAAATTATACCTATTCTGATACCTTGAATTCAGCATATGTTGGTGATTAGGAATGCTGATCTTCCAAAGTAGTTATGCAGTTAAGTGTGGTTATATAAGCGCCAACTAGGCAGGGTTTTTGCATTGTTCACTACAGTATCCTCAGTGCTTAGAGTAGTACTGCATAGTAGATGCTCAGAAAGTATTGAATATAGGATGGGAGAATATATTGGCTGTAAAACCTATTGCTGATGCCTCATATTACCAATCTGCATATATTTGAAAAATGCATATAGTAGTTCAAAACCTCATATTTTATCATTACAATTTGAATGATGGTCATTATAGTTTGCTGTTTTGTGATTTTTTTAAAAAAGAATCTTTTCAGTGAATCTATTTCATCATAAAGATTTTGGGGAACTATTGTTGCCTTAATATACAGCATTCTTGAATGAATAATGATCTCTTTCACCTGTAAAGCATTTTTATACTTTACAGATTTTTCATGCTTTATCATTTGGTCCTTACTGCAGTACTATGAAAAGTTAAGGGGTTCCTGACACTGCTGATTATTTGCCCAGTTGTCTACTTTATTCTTTCTGGCTCGTTGAACCCCGATTTTGTTCAGGTGTGCACCCCTGCCTCACATAACTTAGGACTAAATCCCAAGTAGTCTAAGCCTGTTACAGTAAGTTCATTCCTTTTGCCAGGCACTAGTTTAGGAATGGGCATGGGACTCCATTCTGGCTAGTGATCTAAGAGGGGATGTCTGCTGGGGGTAACGGTACATGTGGGAAAAGTTCCCTCCCCCTTTGAAAGGGACACACAGGAAAGAAACATCCCTTGCTTTTCTGCCACTTTTGGTCATGACTGGATTTGACCACCTGGAGCTGCTGCGGCAGTCTTGTGACTACAGGGAAAGGTAGCCTAAAATTAAGTTGGATGCTGACTATAGTGGGAGAAAAAGACGGAAAGAACCAGCTACCAAATTAGCCAGCCCTGGAGCTACCGCACTACTGACTTCTTGTTACCAGAGAATAAGTTTTTCTTATTCTGGCTGAAGGCATGCTAACTGATAATTGGTATCATTATTGCCATTTTACAGGCAAGGAAGTGGAGACTTGGAGCTCTAAAATGGAATGATCGTCACCAGAGGGTGAACTCGCTTTGGAAGCCAGGAGAATTAAAACACATTCTAATTCCTTGCCTGGTGGTCTTCCTGTTCCCCAATGTAGCTTCTCTATAAACAGCCCTGCCTCCCTACTTGGGAGGGAACTGTATTACCAATTTAGATATTTGTGTCTGAAATACATTCTAGACAGTTCCTAATTATTTGGTGATTAATTACCTATAACAAATACTGCTTCAAAATTCTTACTGATACGGTTACCAATTTTTCTTAATTTGGCTGACCTAAATGAGAACTTTATTTACAAATTAACAACTTGAAGAGAAGTTCTTTTACAACTAAAGTAATTTTAAAAATTGTTTTGTGAGTATACATTTCAAAAAGTTTGTTGAACTCTGCCTAGTGTATGGATGTATATTTCAAGAATTGTGTTAAGTGTTGAGAAGTGGAATGGGTTCATTTATAAAGGAATTAAAATGGCAACTGACCAACATATTGGATTGAATGGGAGAAGGGGCTACATGTCTGACTTCAGAAGCTGTACTGACATTGGCTAATATGAAAGCTTTTGGTTGACCATATACATGATGTTCTTTGCACTTCCATTCTTTGTTGACATTCTGTCTGCTTTCCACCCGCTTTTCTTTTCATCTTCCTTCCCCCCTTACAGGTAGAGGGTAAAGAGACTGTGACCAGTAGTATGTGGCACATTGCTTCTTATTACAGAGGCAGATCAGGACAGTGTTTCAATCTGAGTAAGGGAGTTTGTTTATAGTTGAAGAATTCAATTAAAAAATATTCAATGCCACATAAAAGATACTTGCTGGGGGAGGGTTAGGTATTTTTTGAAAGACCATTATTCTTGGTGGAGGCAGTGGTGGCTGATAGGAGGGAGCAGCAAAGAGGACTGAGCTAGTGCTCAGTCTCCGAGAGAGGATTGCAGTCTATGGCCCCCACCTCCTGTTTGCCCAGTTGAAGAGACTGCTGCATTCTAGAGAGGAGAGGACTGCTGTGGGGGGGTAGAATCTGTCTTCCCTCAGCCCTTTGCTGCTTCAGGCTGAGAGAGCTGGCTAGCTGAAGCGAGAGGACTAGAAGAGAACGAACGCTTTGAGACTGTTCTTCCTGGTGGCAGAGTGGTTAAATAATTCCTTCAGCTTGTTCTTTTCCTCCCTAATCTAGGGAAATACATGGTGGGGCTTCCACTGGGTACCTACTGGGATATTTTCTTAGTTCTTAATTTCATTTAAAACTAAAAGTGAGCCCAAGTTTTTGGGGATTAATGGCAAAATAAAAATTCAGTCTTGTATAATTATTAAGAATTCCTCCAATGCTGTGATTTTTTTTTTTTTTTCCTTCAAGATCTCTTTTGTCCCTAAGACTTTACTTCACAACTAAAATGAGCTGTGTGGTGTCCTGATAAGGGTGATTGAACACCAGGATTTGTGCAGGTGACACCATATGTTGCTGATTACTGACTTCTCCTTAGGGTGCACTTGGATTTCTACTTGAAGTGCTTGATGATTTGATTTCTCCTCTGTAAATTAATGATTCTGTGAATGGAGAACTTGCCCTTCAAACCAGCATAACTTTTGTTCAAAGGACCATCTCAAGCCGCGAAAATGGAAAGAACGCTTAAAAATCTGTAGGAAGATGTTGGGTGAATCATGACATGGAGTTTAGATATTATATTCTGCTGCAATTAACAAAAGACAGGAAATTACTGTCTCAGACCAGTTAAAGGGTTTTTTTTCCCTCTTGTAATGAGAAATACAGAGGTGGGCGTTCCAGGATTCGTCAGAACCATCAAAGACCCCTTCAGCCCCTTTAGTGATCTTGTCGATTTGAAATCTCAAGATGGCTGCTCTCCAGCCAGCATTGCATCTGCCTCCCAGGCTGGAAGAAAGGGGAGGGCAGATGGCAAAAGGCAGATACCAGCTGCTCCTGTTCTCTTTCAAGGAGCTTCCTGGTAGCTCTGTTCTGTGACTTCCGCTTACATCTCATTAACCAGAACTGTGTCATACTGCCCCCCTTAGCTGTATGCAAGGCTGGGAAACATGGGACGTGTTGTCACTCTGAACACAACTGAAATTCTGACGGAAAGTATTTTGGAAAGAGTGTTGTGTCTGTTTCTAAACTAATGGGACTTGGGAGGAATTATAATAAAGGGATATTTATTGAAAACTTAACAGCATACTGGATGTTGCGCTGGTTGCTTTGGGGGCATTATCTTATTTAAGCCTTAGCATTCAGAGAGACATATCATGTACACATTTAGTGTAAAGAATAAAGTAAGTTCAGGGTGGATTTAAAGAGCCAAAAAAGCAGGATTAATTGTATTCTTTGTGGAAATGTTCTCACAGTCAACCTATTAAGCTTGGAATGAATTTAAAGGACTTTATCTTGAAACCCAGATATTATAATGGGAAATCTTGACAAATTTAAACATATTAATTTAAAAAAATCTGTGTGTTGGTACCCAGCATTCATAAATGAAGACTTGTAGAAAATACTTACAACATAGATTTCAGAGTCTTAATATTTGTAAGAGATAAAAAGCATCTATAAATAAATAATAACATAACTTTATTTAAAAATATGAATAGGCATACATTTCTCTGAAGAAAATATACAGATAGTCAAAAAAAGCTAGAAAAAAATAGTAAGAGCAATATAAGTTAAACACTAAAACACCATTTTTTGTAATTCCCACTTCACAAATAATTTTTAAAATTATATAATAACCAGTTTTGTAAGATCTAGGGAGAAAAGGCACTTTTCATATATTATTGGTAGTCCTGTTGGATTGATACCATCATTTTTTTTTCTTAAGTAGGCTCCATGCCCGACATGGGGCTTGAACTCATGACCCCAAGATCAAGAGTTGCATGCTCTACCAACTAAGCCAGCCAGGCACCCTGATACCATCATTTTGGAGAGCAGTTTGGCAGTACTGTCAAAATGCAAAATGTCCATACCCTTTGACTCAGCAGGTCCATTTCTTGGGATAAATTTTACAGAAATATTAGCATGATTTTACAAGGATGTTTATTTTAGAATTGCAATTAGGTAAAAATGTGGAATGAGCCAAAATATCAATCAGTTAGGACATGGTTAAATAAATTATGTTGTAGCCGCACAATGGAATTATTAACTGGCAAGCTGTCCATGGACTATTAAGTAGGCAAGTTGCAAAGTAATATGTATATTATTTTTGTGACACCGCTCTTAAAAAAGTGAATCTGTTTATGGACATAAAAGAATTGGGGTAAGAGATGTGATGATTTTTCACTTTTTATACATAGATATTATTTGAATCTCAGGCAGGGGCAAATTGTGTGTGTGTGTGTGGGTTTTGCGAGAATGATTTGCCTTTTTTAAAAGTTGCTAACAACTGTTTTAAAGCAGAATTTTAAAAAGTAAAGGGATAAATACATTTTTGATTCTATAAAAAGGCGAAATAAAATGCAGATAGTGATTTTTATGACTTGTTTCCTGGGAGTGGTAGAGGAGGAAATGATGTGTAAGAAGAAAACAATCTACAATCTAAATGACAGACTATTAGGAGAAAATGTTTTTTCAACTACCTCCTGTGAGTCAGGATAGGCTAGATTATAATAACAGCCTCCAAATTTCGGGGGCTTATATCACAAAGATTTATTTGTCACTCCTGGTTCATGACTATTGAGCGTTGTCTGTGAGCTTCCCTAACAGAGCTCGTGGTCTGAGAGGCTCCACCGACTTGAGCATCGCCGCTCACCGTGACGAGGAAGGGGCTTAGCGGAGCCTGCACTGGCTTTTAAAGACTTCTTCCCAGAAGTGACACACATCACTTCCACTTATTCTTTATTAATTAAAGCAAGCCCCATGGTCATGCTTGAATTTAAGGAGGCCAGGAAGTGTCATTCTAATGTGCTTGGAAGGAGGAGAATCTGAGTACTTGTGAGCACCTTAATGGCTATCACAGCCCTTCAAAGGGGGACTGTGAGATGAGCTTCTAGAACAGTGCCTGGCACATAGTTCTGGTGTTGCAAGGGTTTTTGTTTTTATAGATAATTTATACTCAGGTGAATTTCTTAAGAAATATGTATGAACTGGCTTGCATATTGATTGAATCAGGCATTTGTTGAGTTCATGTCATTGTATCAGACCTGTGGAAGTTAAAGAGATTTGTCTGGGGGCGCCTGGGTGGCTCAGTTGGTTGGGCGACTGCCTTTGGCTCAGGTCATGATCCTGGAGTCCCGGGATCGAGTCCCGCATCGGGCTCCCTGCTCGGCGGGGAGTCTGCTTCTCCCTCTGCCCCTCTTCCCTCTCGTGCTCTCTATCTCTCATTCTCTCTCTCAAATAAATAAATAAAATCTTTAAAAAAAAAGATTTGTCTGTATGTAGATATTTTTAAGGTAAGATTTTATGAAAATGTTTCTTAAATATTTGGAAAATTCCCTCCCCCCAAATTGTTTATTCTAACTGTATCTATAAAGAAAGTATTTATTATAAAGGAAATTTCTGTGGGGCTTTTGGTATATTTTTATAAAATTCTAACGTAGTGAGGCCTTAATCTATTTAATAAGAAATTCCTATTTATGGTAGCTATCAGGGATGTATTCTCTTTTATTTATTTTATTTTTATTTTTTATTTAAACAATTTTTTAAAGATACTTGAACTCACGACCCCGAGATCAAGAGTTGCATGCTCTACCAACTAAGCCGGCCAGGCACCCTGATACCATCACTTTGGAGAGCAGTTTGGCAGTACCTGTCAAAATGCAAAATGTCCATACCCTTTGACTCAGCAGGTCCATTTCTTGGGATAAATTTTACAGAAATATTAGCATGATTTTACAAGGATGTTTGAGAGAGAGAGAGAGTGCAAAGTGAGAGAGAGAGAGCACGAGCCAGGGAGAAGGCCAGAGGGAGAGGGAGAAGCAGGCTCCCTACCGAGCAGGGAGCCTGACACAGGGCTCAATCCCAGGCCCCTGGGATCATGACCTAAGCCGAACGCCCAGACGTTTAACTGAATGAGCCACCCAGGCACCCCTTATTTTGATTTTTTAAAGATTTTATTTGAGAGAGAGAGGGAGAGAGAGTGTGAGAGCATGAGTGGCGAGAAGGGCAGAAGGAGAGGGAGAAGCAGTCTCCCTGCTGAACTTGAACCCAGGACCCTGAAATGATGTCCTGAGCCAAAGGCAGACGCTTAACCGACTGAGCCACGCAGGCGCCCCCCAGGGATGTGTTTTATAGCAGTAACTCTTTAGCTATGTTTGTTTGGGTTTGGCTGACAGGGAAGGTACATTCCATCAACAGAAAGGAAATCTTTTTAGATGGTGTTCTGTGCACCTGAAGTCCAAGTACAGAGTTCTTTACTATTGTGATACCCCGTCGTTTAGTATAGTGCGAATAGTCTGAAGTTGTCCTCTTCTGGGCATGATGGAGTTTCTCCTCCCTCTGATCTTCCTTCCCTTTCCCCCCAGTCATTTTCTTCTTACTTCCCTGAAGGACTCAGCTCTTTTCCATCCTGTCTTCTCATGCATGAGCAAACGTTTCATGTCCTTAGATTGCTTGGGATGGATGAAGACAGACAAACCTTTCTCCTAGGATCTGGCGGGAGGTAGAAAAATCTCTCCTGCCACTGTAATAAAAATGGTGGGTTGACTCTCCAGAAATTTCAAGAAATGTGTCCATAGCCTGATTTATTTGAGAAGTTGACTAACTTTCTAGGTCTTAAATTTCCAAGCTAACATGTTTGATTTACTGGTTGTCTTTTTCTTCTCTAGTTGTTAAATAGAAAAAGCTCTTAAGTCTTTGTACTACTTAAGGAAGGTTGATTAGAAAGGATGAAGCTGTCCATGTGTTTCTACTTCTCTTAGTTTCACCTGCCGTTTATTCATTCAGCAGCCTTGGACTGACTGTAGAAATCAAACTCTTATGAAGAGAGCGATCACACCTTAGCTGATGTAGAAATATACTTTAATGCCAAAATTTGGGATGCCTCTCAAGTACAAGTGATAAGCACTCTACATATTCAGCAGTATTTTGTCTCATGACCCTGGGTCACCTGGGTTTGGTGCTACATTTTGGCAGCACTTCCTTAAGAGTATCAGTAAAAAGAGCCTATGAAAGATAACATTGTTTTGAGCACTGGCTGTGTGCTAGCACCATGTTATTTCGCATTACCTCATTATTAGAAGTTTGCTTTAGGCTAACGGATGGCTTGTCTCTGACTCTGTGGTATTGATAATAAACTAAGAATTGACAGTATGGTGCTTCAATAGTTAATCTGTCTCTGCTTCCAGCTTTTTTGTTTTAAAGATTTTATTTTATTATAATTATTTTTAAAGACTTTA
Source organism: Zalophus californianus (assembly GCF_009762305.2). Lineage (NCBI taxonomy): Eukaryota > Metazoa > Chordata > Mammalia > Carnivora > Otariidae > Zalophus > Zalophus californianus. Next base: position 61,274,989 of record NC_045597.1, read on the forward strand.
TCTGATACACAGAGAGAGGGGGAGAGAGCACGTGCACTGGCAGGAGGAGTGACAGGTAAAGGGAGATGGAGAAGCACACTCCCCGCTGAGCAGAGAGCTGACGTGGAGCTTAATCCCAGGACCCTGAGACCATGACCTGAGCAGAAGGCAGATGCTTAACGACTGAGCCGCCCAGGCGCCCCGCTGCTACCAGCTTCTGAGCTTCTTGAGGGCAGGGACTGTATCTTGTTCTGCTGTGTATCACAGTGGGATTCCACAATGTGTGTCATTAAAGTTAGGTATATGAATGCCTGTGTAGGTGGATGGATGGATTAATAAGCGGAGTCAGTCCAGATGTACCACCTGGTCTCTACCCTGGAGAGCTTCATGATTTACAAATAATGAGTGGATCTTGAAATCATCAGTAGATGTCTGAAGGGTTTCCTGTGGTAGAGTATATGCGGCCTGTTTACCTCGTATAAAGTGAACGTACCTGTTGCTGTTGCTCCTGACCTACCCCAAACCTTTACTGTTAGTATACAGCGTCAGCCTGTGACTAATCCCCGTTCTCCCAGAATGTTGCTGGAATGTCCCTGGACACAGAACATCACAGTTGGAGAAGATGTGAGGCTTGCCAGAGCCAAACAATAAAGGCCTAGGGTGCCTCCTCCCTCCCTGTCGCCATTGTGAGTGCTGGGAGAGGATGTGTTGAAGAGGGAGTAAGCAGTGCCACATACCTTTCATCAAGCAGCCGTCCCAAGATGGCTGGAGCTTATCCACCTCTGGTGAGGCTAGAGAAGGGAACAAAATAGCTGATGCCTTTTGCCTCTTGAAAAATGTACCGTAAGGGTGAGTGGTGGAGCTCAACGTAGGAAAAAAAAATGGTGCCTCACTTTCTTTCTTTGGCTTTTTTTTCTCTCTCAGCTATGTCTGTTGGGTCATTCCTCACAAGACGTACTTCTTCCACCTTCCCGAACAGGCAAATAAAGAGGAACTCCAGAGGGTGTTTAGTGGAGGTTCTCCCCCTGACCCTTCCACAGTTAGATAATGGGACTGAGGGCCGTCACGTAGGATTGGGGACTATTTCCCTCACTCTGCCTCATGTTGTGGGCAGTCAGAAATAAGGGTGAGAAGAAACAGTGGTTACTTATGGGACACACAGGCAGAGAGAATGATTCCTGATTTTTGAATCATTTGGGCTGATTCTCCTTACAAGCCCCTTCCCAATATGGAAGTGGATGGGGGGAGCAGCTTAAATATAGTGTAATCCAGTAAAATTAGTCTGATGCAACAGTTTGAATGGTTTTTAGGGAAATGGTCCTTTTTAAACATGTGAAGTGCTCTGATTCTTATGCTTCCTTTTCCTTCAGGGTCCTCACTAAACTGGCATCTGGGGGAGGGGGAGAGGGCTGGGTGCGGGGGTGGGGTGGTGGGGGTGGATGGGATCTGGAAACCCACCTGGTGACCTCCAGATCCCTTTTGGCTCCGCCATGAAGCAGCTGCTCTGGCCCACTGCCCGGCCTGGAGATGGCTGAGGGATGACGCCCCTCCCTGGAGTCTGCTGCTGAAAGCTCTCGCAGGTCGAACTCCTGTTTTGCTTATCATGCTCCGTCATGCCTGGTAGTGCTCCTGGCAGGCTCCACTTCCCTTTGGCTCTTGCGGCCATGCTTCCCCTCTGGGCCGCTGCCATATCCTTCAGCCAGCTCTTGGCCTAGTGAACTGGTCCCCTGCAGGCTTTGTAGTGGCGTCACCTCGCCCCTTACCAGGCACTCCCATGACCCCCCGCCCACCCCACCCCATCTGCATCTGCTCACTTCTGTCTCACCCTATTCAGGCAGGATTTTCTGGGTCTCGTGGAAACAAAACAAAAGTCAGGGCCACGGAGGTAAAAGATCAACTCCAGCCATTGTTCTCTCTGACTTTGCTGTAGCGCCGTTGACTTTGATGGAATTGACCGGACCCAATTGGTGTGGTGTGGCCTGCGAGGCAGTCTTTTCCCAGAATCCTAAATGGGAAGCATGGCAGAGGCCTTCTTTCTTCTTTTCACCCTGTGAGTACACCTTTCAAGAGGGGATGTTGGGACGCACTTACCTCACCCACTTCCTCTCCTGACTCTGGCTCTCCTCTTTTCTCATTTCCCTCTGGGCCAGGCCCTGCGCCCTTTTCCTCGTCCTATTAGGTTAGAACATCCCTTCCATTTAACACATGGTGATCTAGTGTGTTTACTAAAGTTGAAGTGATTTAGAAAAATATATTTTCTCTATATAAGGCATGGGATTCCTGCTGCAAAATCATGTCTGTCTCCTCTCGTCCCTTCCTCCCTTCTTGCGTTTGGCAGACAGACACCTTCGATAGATTGAGGGCTAGTCATGTTCACTTACAGGTACACTGATAGCCCCACAATACTCTCTTGGTTAAATCGGTGAGAATTAAGGACCTTGTTTACCTGGGAAACAGCAGACTTTAAAGCAATCAAGACTATTTTGAACTGAATATATCTTTTGGACTTTGTATCTTAAACAGAGTTAGAAATAATCAAGTGGCAGCTACCTCAACTCTGAGTAAGTTTTAAAGAACACAGTGTGATGGCTGGCCAGATTGGTCCTTTTGGGTTTCCTCAGGCCAAAATGACAGCTGCCATCTGGAAAAATTCAGAGAGGACTAGACTGGTTCCGGAGCGGCCACATGGTACTAGTGACTCAAAAATCTGGGTGGAGCCTGGAAAACCAAACCAAAACAGAACTTCAGTAGTATGATGTTGATGAAACTATCCCCGTGGGATTTTCTGTTTGTAAATCAATAAAAACCACACTTCCTTGCATCCTTTTTTCTTAATTTTGTTTTTATCTTTTTGCTCTGTTGAACTTCATGTAGAACATTGGAGGGGTGGGTATGTGTGTGTGTGTGTGTGTGTGTGTGTGTGTGAGAGAGAGAGAGAGAGAGACAGAGACAGGGAGGGAGGGAGGAGGGAAGGATGGGGATGTTTTGCTTCATATTAAATATTGCATTTTAGGTTTGTAAAATTGCACTGAAATTGGAGGTTATTCTTTTCCCTCTTCACAAAGGTACCGGATTAACTCAGAGCACATTTGTGTTGTGATTCACTCCAGGAGGCAATATGCCGACAGTGCGGAGCTTTGCATCCTAAAGATAATACTTGAATTTTAAAAGGATGTTTAAGTGGAGCCCTTGACTTTCTTCTCTGTTTTGAGACCCTTCTTTAGGTAGTTTCTTTGTTTTTATTATTGTTCTTTATTCCAGTCTTGTGAATCTGCCCAAAGATTTATAAGCCCACTCACATTTCCTTGCAGCCAGTGTCTCTTGTGGCGGCCCACTGGTGGGTGAATGACTGTTCTTTTGTGCAGCAACACACATTTATGGCGTTCTGTAGACCGCTGGCTCTTTCTCTAGTTACATTATCTGTCTCCAATACATCACGAACAGTTTACAAGTTTCAAATTCTGAACCCTGGTAGAGGGCAGACTCCCTCTGTAAAATGAAAGTTAACCAGGAGAGATTTTACAATAACACTCATTCAGTTTGCTCAGTTATTAAACATTTACTTACTTTCTGCCTGGCACTCTGCTGGGTTGTGAGCATAAAATCACAGGACACCCCGTTTTGTTCTCCAAAAGCTCGCAGTCTGCTCAGGGAGGCGGGGAAGTAAACAGTTACAGTAGAGAAGTTAAAGTAGAGAAGTCTGATCAGATAATTTATAGTCTAAACTGGGACTCTTTTAAAAAAGTAAAAGTAAGGCGCCTGGGTGGCTCAGTCATTAAGTACCTGCCTTCGGCTCAAATCGTGGTCCCAAGGTGCTAGGATTGGCCACCCGCATCGGGCTCCTTGCTTGGTGGGAGGTCTGCTTCTCCCTCTGCAGTTCGTACCTGCTGCTTGTGCTCGCTTTCTCTCTCTCTCAAAATACATAAAATCTTAAAAAAAAAATAAAAGTAAAGGTAAACTTAAAAACAAAGACGGTTAAGATGGGGGGGCGCCTGGCTGGCTCAGTCTGTAAAGCACGCGATTCTTGATCTCAGGGTCATGAGTTCAAGCCCCACATTGGGCGTGGAGTCTACCAACCTGACCCCCCCCAAGCCCCCAAAACAACAACAACAACAACAAAAAACCCCATTAAGATGGTAAATTTCATGTAATGCGTTTTTTCCTACAATTAAAAAAAAAAAGCGCAAGTAGGTGCTATTACTCTGTAGGCCAGAACAACAGACATAAGCCAGGGCAGACTGGCCAAAACAGATAATGGACAACCTACCAAGCACTCTAGTAGGAGGATGAAAGGGAGAAGAAGGAGTGGGGAGAATGACAGGACTGTGAAAGAACACCAAGCCTTACTTTCCTCATCTCTAAAATGGACATGGTCATAGCACCTAATTCATAGGAGTTGTTAAACAGGATTCAGTGAATTAATTCAAGCTCCTGGGACTGCCTAAGAGTGCAGTAGTTTTTAAAATCTCTTTGAGATAGGGAAACCGAAGGGACCCCATGAAAGAAAAAGCTGTTTTTTCCCCCCTTTGCTGCTTTTCCTGCTTCTCTTCTTGCTGGGACCTGCACCCCCACCTTACACATGCCTTCATGTATGTCCACCTTATAAAGGTTAAGGAGTTAATGATTTCTTTGGAGTCTTCCGGCCCAACAGAGACCATCTAAGGAGTATCTGGATGAGGTCATCATGAATGTTTTTCAAGACCCTGACTCCAGGTACCTTGATGCTAAGACCCCTGGCCCCAGGGTATAAGTGACTTATGGAGGCCACCTGAGCACGAGGTCCCTGTTTGACCAGTTCCTGGATGCCTGAGAGGACGCGTGCCCTGGACCACCATCCTCAATAAAAATTCCAGACCCTAAGTATACAGTTGAAGCACGTGCTCCTCTTCCTTTCTGAGTCTCCCAAATGCTCTGTCTGTATCTGCTCTCTCGAGGTGTTCATATCTGCTCTCACTTCCTTTCGGCTCGCATTTGATTTCCATCCTGTGCAAAGCCGAGGACCCTCTTGGCTAGTCCTGCGGGACCTGCTCTGGGTCCTTGGACCTGACCTCCCTTCCTCAGCTTCAGCCATTTTTATCAGTCCCCTGTGATTTTCCTTGGTTGTAGATGTGCGTACATTTTCGTGTGTTTTTTACAGAGGACAAACCTCTTGACAGATGTCAATATGTAGGAATGTGTATCATGTGAACATTTGGAAACTGCCTTATTTCCAGCTTTTTCCCATTCCCTCTAGAAATCCTGGATATTCTGTTGTTCCTGTCCTCCCAATCTTGTGGTCATTTCCGTCTTTCCACAATAGGCAGTTATGACAGGCAGCTCTTTTTTAAGGGATGGATCCTTTTTTTATCCATTGAAGTTCTTCACTGTCTCATCCCCTCCCCCAAGCTTCTAAAATAGAGGGCCAGGCTAAAGAGACATAATTAAATGGCTCTGTTCCCCCTGCCCCCCAATACTCCTTTTAAGAGCTGCCTTTGAAGTGATCGAACCCTGTTTTGAGATAATGTGATAAAGGATGAGAGATTAGAGAAAGGATCAGGTTGGGGGAAACCACTGTGTGGTACAGTTTGAGTCATTGAATCAGAGGTTTCTCCAGGCATACGCTTTTCTTGGGCTAGTTGTGGACAGATGACTGGATTCTGATAGGTTGAATTTGCTAAAAGCAGGAGTTCAGATTTCATCAGAGACACTCTAACCCTGTGTCTCAGGCCTTGCGTGATTATTTATAGTTCGGCTCCCCAGAACTCTTGTACTTTTGTGGACTCCTGATTTGCTTTTCCCAGTTCCTTTCATCCCTGGGAGTGGCAAGAATCTTGTGTGTTGGGTCTTCATGTGCCCGCAAGAGGCCACTTTCACTCTGCTAGTTTCACTTTAATTCATCATGGGTTTGGAAAATGTGAGTTGAGTTCCTGACTCTGTCTCAGGCACTATTCTAGGCAGGGGATAATATTAGTAAACAACACGAAGATCTCTGGTGCTGTAGAGCTTACATTCTGGGGTGAGAAATAAACAGTAATCACAATAGATAAGTAAAGAGTGTGTTAGAGGGTGAATAAGCAGCCTGGAAAAAACACAGAGCAGGGTAAAAGGGCTGAGAATGCAGATATGGGTTGGGGGGAGGTGAAGTTCCCACTTTTTGCAAAGGAATGGCCAGGGCAGCGCTCACTGAGGGTGCTAAGTCCTCCCTGAGAAGGCGATATTTGAACCAAGATCGGAAGGGTGAGGGGCTAGCCATGGGCCTCCCTGGCACGGGGAGCAGCCAGGGCAGAGGCCCTATGGCAGGAACATCCTGATGGTCAGCGGGGAGACCATTGTGGCTGGGAGGAGAGTGCTCAGAGTCAAGGTCAGGGGGATGGTCACAGAAGAAAGCACTGGAGACCATTGTGAAGATGTTGGCATTTCCTCTGGCAAAATGGAGGGGTTGCTGCAGAGTTTTGATTAGAGGTGTGCTAAGAGTTCACTTATTTTAATGGGATCTTGTGTGAGACTCGACCAGGGGCAGGGTAGGGGAGATTGGGAACAGCAGCTGGAGGACCAGTTAGGAGGCCAGCCCATTGCAACGGGAATGGTGGCTTTGACCAGAAAGGACTCTGGTGGCAGAGGTAGTGAGAGGTGGTAGGGTCCTGGATATATAGACTTTGATCATTCAAACTTGACTTGGGGGTTTCTGGTCAGGTATATTCTGGTGGTGCAGCACTAGCCACAAACATTCCTCATATTGGTGTGATGGTTTCCTCCTCTGTTAAGGTCACATGTATCTAGCACTTGTTTGTGTTTATGTTTGAGGTGCAAAATTCAGGTTTCTTGGGTTTCGTCTTATTTCAAAGCTGGAATGAACATAGCTGTTTTTTAGTCTCGGTTATATAATAAAGAGGAAAAATGTATCTGTTTTTCTTAAAAGTAATAATCTTTAAAACAACAAATAGATATTTTAATATACAGAGCCAGAATTGTTCCACCCAAGCCCATGGCAACCACCATTACAGTTCAGCTCCTATTCTTAATAAGAGTCAGTTAAAATATTCCTCCATCTGGAGGGTTTCAGAGGTTCAGTACAAAAATGGAAATCATTTATAGAATAAGTATCTCCGGACTTGAGAGCTAAGCAGAAATATTACTGAGGCCAACTAAAATCCTGTGGAATTCAGCCAAGATTAGCCAGCTCAGAGTGCAGCCAGCCCTGGCTGACGGCAGAATGCTGACAGGGCAGGGATGAGCCAGGACTTCGAAGAGGAAACTGGTATATCTGCGGAGGGAATTTTCACCTGATGTAGTATTTCATACTTCACACTCCAGTGCGGTACTTCTGTTTGATTGTTTTAATATTGTCATACATTGTTCATGTTGTTATGAGTAAGCCCAGGGAAGAATTTGTGGTGAAATAGAATAGAAACCATGGTTGGGGGGGCCAAGAGCCCCCCGGCCACCACCAGGCCTGTTGCCATACCAGTGACCTTGCAGTGAGGATCTGAGGGAGGAGAGATGCTGCAGGGGAGCTAATACTTGAGAATGTCACTGGAAATCTCCAACTCTTCGGTGGGTGAGGGTGTGAGGCCCAAGTGTGTCTTTAGAACAGAAATTCTTTGGCAGTAGGACCTACATCTTTTCTTAATTTTTGTTAGTACTTGTGGCAGTACTAACTTGCGCAGGAGAGGGAACACCGGGTTTGGAGTGGGACTGGTTTGGTTCAGATGTCAGCTTCCCGTGCTGTTATCTGTGAGGCTCCAGGCAGCCTCCACAAGCCTCAGTTTACTTCTGTGTACGGCAGTTTTTCATGTATATTTGCTAGAGGTCTTGGAAGGATCATCCCAACAAACACAATAGTACAGGAAGCATCATCTCCCGTGCAAGGCTCATTAAATAGCTCCTTCCTCTTTCTCCACCAGTGGCTCAAACGATTCATTTTTGACTGACGATTAACATCGTAGATGTTTATAGCTTATTTAATTTTGTATAATGAATTGCATATTATATTTCATAATTCATGTGAATGATGGGCAGAGCCTCAAACTGCCTAACAAAACAAGCCTAACAAAAATTATTTCAGTGAATTTTTTGTCTGCAGATTTAGTGAATTTGATGTTTACAAATTCTTCAGTGCCTCTTGTCACATTAGGAAAGACAACAACAATAACCAAAGGGGCAGAGCTTCATTTCTGTTCCTTGTGGATGGAGAGGAGGAAGGGGAGGAGCGAGTAGGGCACGTGACATAGCCGCAGTTGCCTCCTGTGTTTGACTGAACGGAATTCTCTTACTTGAGGATTCGGAATAGCCAAAAAGGGCTTTGGAAGCTGATTGACCAGCATTTAACAAATAGGATTACAGCTAAAGATTGAGCAGCAGGATACATTCTTGCAGGGTTTAGACATCTTCCAAAGACATCTTTATGTGCTCAGTGGAACATTTTCGTTTATAGCTGGGATCCGTTTTGATCCCAGTTTTAAACTGTACACTTCCAGTTTCCTTGTGTAGGAAATGAAGAGTTGGCTTCGATTATTTCTCAGGTGTCCTTCAGTTTTGAAACTGAAATCGTGAGATCCAAATTTTCAGTGTTAAACTGTGGAGAAGCGGTCTTGAAAGATGCATATGAAATTAATGGATTGAACTCTACACGTGGGAAGTCCCTCACACTGTTCCATCCACCTCATCATGTGGGGAAGGTTTACAGGAGGAAGTTGCTGAAGCACGCCCAGTGGATAGTTTCGGTTTCTCCTGGTCTGCTTTGGTTTCTAAACATTCATTTTCTCTACAGTAGATTTAGGGCACAGATGGTTACTGGTGTTAATTAAATATCTAAAAGGATTTGAGTCCCTCGGAAATTGATGCATTATAACCATGAATTTGTCTTAATATTATCTTTATGGAACATGGCACATGAAAAGAGAATTTCGCTATTGGCGAAAAATGGATTTTGGTTTCCTGATTTAATGTGATTTTAGGAAAGGCTCTCGAAGGATTAAAGTTTCAAGTTCTTCACTGCAACATGCTCTGTTTATCGATTTTAATTTTCTTGTATTTATCTATGAAGGCTGTAATCAGTAAAGGGAACTGTTCTAGAAAGCATTACACCCTACGTGGGGGATAATCATTAACGACAGACATCATAAGCTTTTTGTATAGAACTATTATGCATGTGGTGGAGAATTAGAAAACTCCTACTTGTGACAAATCAATTCAATAGAAGTCTAATCGAAAAACAAGAAGAAAAGTCCCTGTGTCATTGTGGCTGAGAGGTCATCGAGTCCCTTCCTTCAGTGGCACTTCTCTTTTAGTTCTTTTGAAATATGTACTTTTTCCCCCCAGTTTGTACAAGGATTTACATTCTGATAAAAAAATATGGAAAGTCCAAAAAAATGTAGGAAGCAGGAGGTAAGAAACCACCCGTGATCTACCATGTTGGAGGAACCACTATTAACAGATTTCTGTTAGCTCTTTTTTTTCCTCGAATTTTAGTATAGTTTTATGTATACAATCTTATAAACCTTGTATTTGCCTAACATGATGTCCCCAGCACACCGAAGAGGGTGATTGGGTGGAAAAATGAAGCCTCAGCCATGAAAGGTACATGGGAGCTCCTGAGTCAGCCTGGAACTGCCTGCCTTCTGGCCTTTTTGTTTAAAAAATAAATCACTGTGGTTGGAATTATGTTATTTGCAGCCGACATCATCCTAAACTGAGAAAACTGCCTTGATTTTATTCATTCTTCCCACGTACGATTCCTTACTTTTGCATACAATAAACATAGAGCCTGTCATCCATAGTGGACTATACGTGGCCTTTCTCTTCTCATATCACATACAATTGCTACTTTTTTTTTTTTTTTTTTAAGTAATCTCTACATGCAAAGTAGGGCTTGAACTCACAGTCCCGGGATCGGGAGTCGTATGCTCTACCCACTGAGCTTTAAGGGGGAAAGGAAGGCGCCCCTTGGTTCCTTACTTTTGTAACATGTGAATGTAGAATAAATTTCTACAAGTGGAATTGCTGGGTCAAAATTATATGCTTTTTAAGGTTTTTGACCCCTGAGGATTTCCTTTATTTTCTTGTCAGCTCATCATAAGACTTCTAAGAACATTTTTTTATTTTAATGAGTTTCTGGTGTTTTAAACTGGTAGAGTTTCCTCTTTCTTTCTTCTTTTTTTTAAGTGTTTGGTTTGCCACAGTGCCTGCAATGTGTTCTTTCTTTCTTTATATACACCTCTTGGAGCAAATACTATATGCCTGGCACTTTTTGCAAACGTTGCCTCATTTAATAAACCCTGGGGGTGAGTGGTATTTCGCTCTTTTACCCAGTTTGTGAGTGTTCCTCTTTTGTAGGGGTGTTTAACCACTTAGTGTTCACTGAATGTTTGGTCTTACCCTGGCATCTTGTGTTAGGTTTTCAAAATTTTTATCCTTTCTGATTATTTCCCCTTTTCTAAGTCTTGTGTTGCTTTATTTTGTCATTTTCTTCTCTCTTAAAGCAGAAAAGCAGTTCTCTTTGTGACTTGGGAGTTACATGCCCAATTTTGTTCTGATTGTGAGTACATTTAAAATTTGAACTTATTTATTAACATTGGAACAGTATCTGTGGAGTTCCCATAAACGTGCTTGAGCACATTGATTCCTTCCTTCCTTCCTCCCTCCCTTCCTTCTTCCTTCCTCTTACTGCCTAAATTTTATTGAAATACTTAGAAATGTTTGTTCATATATTTTTTTTACGTTTTGCTCCCTTAAGCATCATTGCTGAATATTTCTGTCATTTTAACACTATTAGCATTGTTCTGTTAGCTCTATTGTTCACTGCTATTTCTTTCATACTTCTATATGTCTGTACTTTTTTTTTTAAGATTTATTTGAGAGAGAGAGTGCACACGCAATTGGTGGGAAGGGCAGAGAGAGAAGGAGAGAAATCCTTAAGCAGATTCCCCACTGAGCACAGAGCCCTACGTGGGTTTCGATCCTAGGATCCTGAGATCATGACTTGAGCTGAAATCGAGACTTGGCCACTTATCTGACTGAACCACCCAGGCGTCCCTCTGTATGTCTCTACTTCTGTAGATCTTCTACTTTCTTGAGTTCTTTATTCTAATGTATTTTTTCATTTGCTTGTATGTCCTTCCTTCCTTAAGAATTTTCTTTCCAAGGGTGCCTGAGTGGCTCAGTTGAGCGTCTTGACTCTTGATTTCTGCCCAGGTCATGATCTTAGGGTTGTGAGATGGAGCCCCAAGTTGGGCTCTGCACTCAGCAGGGAGCCTGCTTGGGATTCTCTCTCTTTCTTCCTCTGCCTACCCCCCCACCAAAAAAAACAAAAACCGAAAAACTTTTTTTTCCAGAAAGGGTATATGGAAAGTATATTTTTCTTATGTATTATATATTTTTATTTCTTATGTATTCTTAAATATTTCTTCTGCTTTATAATATTAATTTTAGTATTGATAGTTTAGCTAAATTTAGACTTCTTTGGCCACAGTCTTTTCCCTTCAGAGTACTGTAAATCTTATTTCACCGTCTTTTAGTTGTTAGTACAGCAAATGAGAAGCCCGATGTCCATTTCATTCATGTTCTTTTTTGTTGTTGTTAATCTTGGTGAAGATTCAGATGTCTATTTTTCTCCTAACATTCAGAAATTTTGGGATGTGTGGATCTTTTATGATGAATTCTGCCAAGCTCTGAATGAATAATTTGAGTCTGAAAAACTCATTTTCAAGTTCTGTTTTTTTTCCCCGTTATTTACTTAATTATTATTTCTTCTTTACACAATCATTATTTCTCCCCTGTTTCATTTTCTCTTTCAAAAATTTGATTATGCACACATTTGAGCTTCTGGATCTGTTATTCAAGAGCGATCTTTTCTTTCTTTCTTTCTTTCTTTTTTTAAGATTTTATTTATTTATTTAGCACACAATGTGAGCAGGGGGAGGGGCAAAAGGAGAGGGAGAGAGACTGTCAAGCTGACTCCGTGCTGAGCGCAGAGCCCACCGCAGGGCTTGATCCCACGACTGTGAGGTCATGACCTGAGTCGGCTACTTAACTGAGTGAGTGCCCCCAGGAGCTCTTTTTTTAGTGGTAATTCCCCATTTTTCCTTATTTCCCTGTGAGTTTTGGGAGATCTCATTGAACAGCCAGATCTTCGCAGGCCCACCTTGGTTTTCTGCGGTGGCCAGTCTGCATTTCACTGCCTGTTTTTTAGGCCTCCAGTTTCACCTTTTATCTTCAAGTACTATTCCCTGTTGCTCCTATTCACCTTTCATCCTGCGACCATTTGCATAGGTGGTTCACTGTTCTTGGAATCTTAGTGAGAACATACAGTTTAAGATTTGTAAACTGGTCTTGTTTCTCGCAGTCACCCTCATTATTCAGCTGATTCCACTTCTCTTAAAATATCTGAGTCTTTTCTCCTGTCTCCTTTGCTAGCTTCTCTGGTGGCTCATCTGCCAAGTGAGGTCTGGTCTGTTCAATATTGGTGACTGAAATATGCTTTGTCAGGGATTATGGAGGTCATTGTTCCGTTCTTTTCATTACAGGCAAAAAACGGGGAAAAGTTGGATTGATTGTACTTTCTCAGCAGCGGCTCAGAGTTCTAGTAGTCTGTGTGGGGTAGGGATGGAGCTGTGGGCAGCGGGAGACAGCTGCAGGGCAGAGTACCCCTTTTGTTGAGGAACAGTCTCTCTTTTGTGTTGTGTTGGCAGCTCTAAGCCGACTGGGGTGGTTTCCCTTCGCCCTGAATAGCCGCCTGGCCTGGCACCCCGGCAGAAGCTCCAGCACAGTTCTTTGTCCCACGCCGGTCTTGCTTCCAGCCTCTGGTCCAGTTCACGAGCTGTCCATAGGATCTGAAGAGTGGACCCTGGTGGACTTGGGCCCTCTGTGTGGTGAAGTGCTTAAGAGGTTAAGCTTGAGTCGGATAGCCATTGTGTTCCAATTCTGGCTTTGCTACTTACTGGCTGTTCAACATTGGGCATCTTGTTTAACCCTCTGAACACCAGCTTCCTGGTGTATCTAATAATATTGAAATTTGTTAGCAGCTTAAGGCACTTTATCAGGCTTCCAGCTCTCAGTAGCCGGTGGATGGTAGAGTTCTGTTGTGAATGATGTCCCAGGGACTGGCTGCTGATTGGGCTCTCCCCTCATTATGCTCCTTTCCTAAACCATCCTCTGCTGACTCTCTTCAAGGGTTCATGTTTGTGGATGAGGCTCTGAACTGGCCAGTTGGTAGTGAAGAATTTTCCTTATGGAGTTAGCTGGGTCATTTTCACAAAAAGTGATGAGGAAAGGGAGTCCTGTATCTTACTGGTTCCAGGTGCTCACATGTAATTCTTTATTTTCTTTTTAAAGACTTATTTATTTATTTGAGAGAGAGGGAGAGAGTGCACATGCATGAGCAGGGGGAGGGGCAGAAGGAGAGGGAGAGAGGGAATCCTCAAGCAGACTCCCCGCTGAGCACAGAGCTCAGTGAGAGGCTGGATCCCAGGACCCCGAGATCATGACCCGAGCCAAAGTCCAGAGCCGGAGGCCTAACTGACTGAGCCACCCAGGCACCCCTCACATGTAATTCCTACAGTTTATTTTAATAAATGGTGTGAGGTGTAAGGGTCCGCTTTTTTGGAAACAAGTAATTAGGGCAGCACCTTTTATTGTGTAATTTATCTTTCCCCCATTATTCTTAATAACTTTTTAGTATGCTAATTAGTATATATGCTTGAGTCTGTTTCTGGGCTTTTATTTTTTTCCACTGGTCAGTCTATTTGATATCCTGTAGTGCTATGATATTTGAATCTTTCTTTCTTCAGTGGCAGGATTAGTTGTGAGGAGCCTGGGGTTTGGAGACAGGCTGCCAGGGTTTGAATTCTCCCTCCTTTAATTCCTAAGAGGTTTACTCAACCTCTCTGTACCTCAGTTTCATCATCTTGAAAACGGACATAGTGGTAGTGCCGATCTGTAGGACCTGTGTAAAGATTAAATCAAATAATTCTCATAAAGTAACTAAACCTGAACCTTGCTTAATGTTAAGTGCTCACTAAATGTTACTCATTATTATTACATCTCAAAATCTCTTCCCGTATATAACACAGATGTTTGTAGTTTTGAGTCCAGCTTTTAAAACTGGAGATCAAAAAACTGTAAAGATTCTCTTCTTCATGATCTTCTTTCCCCTTATTTCCAAGCAGAGATGTGGCTTTAATTCTATAAATAAAAACACCAAGAACTAATAGTGTAATCTTGCAAAGTCCCGGAGGTGTGTTTTTGAGAAAGAGTGAATAAAAACCTGACTCTGGGCTCATGAGGCCTGGGACCCCATTTATACCCTCTTGGTATTTCTAGTACTAGTCCTGGTTTGTAATACCATACATACTCAGTGCATGCTTTCCCCAAAATGAAGGAGAAGTAATACTTTAGCCTTTTAAAAAACAGAGTTTTAAAAAATACTGAGAGGGGCACCTGTATGGCTCAGTTGGTTAAGCGTCTGGCTTCAGCTTAGGTCATGATCTCAGGGTCCTGGGATCTGCACGCAGCGGGGAAGTCTGCTTGTCGCTCTCCCTCTGCCCCACCCCCTGCTCGTGCTCTCTCTCTCTCTCTCTCTTACATAAATAAAATCTTAAAAAAGAATGTAATAGGGACTCCTGGGTGGCTCAGTTGGTTAAGCAGCCGCCTTCAGCTCGGGTCATGATCCCAGGGTCCTGGGATGGAGCCCCGCGTCGGGCTCCTTGCTCGGTGGGGGGCCTGCTTCTCCCTCTCCCTCTGCTCCTGCTGCTTGTGTTTGCACTCTCTCTCTGACAGATAAATAAATAAAATCTTAAAAAAAAAATAATGAAACCGGGTTAGAGTCGATTAAACTTTTGCAAATTTACAATACCTGTTACCACCTTAAGAATGGAAAAGGCTGATTTTTCTCAAGGTGTTCAGTGCCAAGAAATAAATTTAGTAGAGCAAGGAGAACTTGTTGGCTAAAATGTTTTATGTATACTGATCAAAGTGATTGGATGTGTTCTGGTTGGATTAAGTGGATTTTGTCCACACTGACAGGGCTCAGAGTTGGAGGAGAAGCCTCATAAGGAAGCCCTCGTTCTTTTCAATGGCATAAGAGGAGTTGGGAGAGATACTAGGACATGACCATGGTTTTCTGTGCCAGCGTGAGTTGCAACTCTGGGTAGCTGAGAGGATTTGACAGAACAGCACGCTGTTTGTCTCGTGTACCTCTAAGCCTGTTAGAAGTGAGTAAATCCAGACCTACCTGAAGCGCTGTGCAAGGGGCTGTAATACCCATTGGCCATTTTCTTTGCTTCCTGTCTTCTGTTATCTAAATAGTGAAAAATTTCACCAAGCTTCCTGCATTTCTCCATTGCTCAGTCCGCTACACTCTGAGCGGTCAGACAGCCTCAGAAATAAGATGGAGGCCAGAGAGACTGAGGCTTTAGAGTCAGGCTGCCTGGAGTACCTCCTGGTTCTTCCCTGCCTGGGGGCTGCAGGTGGGTGGGCGTGTGCACACTGCAGTTCCTCACTTCTAAAATGGAAATGAAAACAGGATCTCCCTCCTCGAACTTTTCTGAGGATTCAGTGAAGGAAAGCAAGTAAAGAACAATGTGTCTTATATAAAAAATGCGCATTAGGGTGACATCTTAGTCAGTTTGGGCTGCGGTAACAAGTTACCGAGGATTGAGTGGTTTTCTCATGGTCCTGGGGTCTGGAAGTCTGATCAGGGTGTCGGCATGGTCAGGTTCTTGGTGAGAGCCTTCTTCCAGGGTTATAGATAACTGTCTGTCTTCTCGTATCCTCACATGGCGGAGAGATGGTGATTCTTCTTAAAAGGGCACCATTCACGAGGCTTCCACCTTCAAGACCTAATTACCTCCCAAAGGCCCCACCTCCTAACACTATCACATCAGAGGTTAGGATTCCAACAGATGAATTTTGGGAAGGACGTAAACATTTAGTACGGAACAGTTGTTATTATTCTTTTACTACTACTGCTATTTCACTTCCTCAGCTAATAGAAGGAGAAATGGAAGCTTTACTCTAACCATACCACATCACTCTCCATTGCTCTTCTGGTGTCCCCATATCTGGGCAGACTTCTCAGACTTTGGGAGTGCCTGCATACACTTTAATCTGACTGGATGCTTATTGGAAGGGATGCCCACCAGAAGTTTTTTGATATTTTTTACAATGTGCTGGATGCCTACCTTAGTCTTCCTTTATGTATCAGGGAGCCCAACATGTTATTTGTTGAGCGATTGGTGATATTTCTTTAAAAATGCCAGCTTTTGCTCATTTTCAGGTTGCTGTGTTAGCTTCAACTGTCTTCTGTAGCTTACATTCATGCATACAAATTACTCATGGACCCTGATTTGTAAACATGCTTTAGACTCAAAAATTCCCCATTTTGCAGTTATCTAAGTTATCTTGGCCATGGTTAACTGGTTATTATCAAAGCAGACCTGTAGGCCATGAGCAGTGTAACTTGGGAAGTGCCATTCCTAGCAGAGAGGGCAAAGAGAGAATTGACCTTGACCCACTTAGGCAAGATGGAAAACAGCCAGTTCTTTGGCTTTGTGTTCTGTCTTTTTAATCACAGAAAGCGAAATCATTGCAGCAGTCACTCAGGCTCAGTTAATTGAAAGGACTCACAAGACTTCCCAAAGTATACTTACCTGGGGCTTTAGTAAAGACAATGGATACAACACAGCAGGAGAAAGAAAACACAAGGCAAACATCAAGGAGGTCTGGTACATCCCAGGTCCTTTCTCATTTGCTCACAGTACGTTTTGTCTTTGTATCTTGAGCCTTCGAGATACATGTGAGATAGTTTGGCCTGACAAATAGATCAGTGGAACAGGGTAGAGTCCACAAAGAGACCCACACACATACACGGTCAATCGATTTTTGACAAATTCAGTGGAGAAAGTATTATCTTCTCAACAAATGGTGCTAGAACAACTGGATGTGCACATATTAAAAAAAGGAACTTTGACCCATGCCCTGTACTTTTATAAAATGAACACAGAATAGATCATAGACTTAAATGTAAAACCCCAAACCACAAAGCTTCTAGAAGAAACATAGGACAAAATTTTTGTGATCAGAATCTGCATTTTACAAAATCCCCAGGTTATTCTTATGCACAGGAAAATTGGAAAAGGACCCCCTATAAGGTGTGTGTTGAAGGATGAGTACTAGTTATGCAGGTGAAAAAGGAGGATGGGGGAGAAACAAATGCTTCAGGAGAGGATCAGCATGTGCAGGGGGCGCAAGGGTATGAGGAGGGAGGGCATGGCTCTCACTGCGTAAGTTCATGCAAGAATTTTCACCACTGTGCGGCGAAATAAAAAGAAAAAAGACAATATAATGAGTTTTTTATAGCTTAAATTAAGTTTATTCAGATTTTCGAATTCTCAGATCATGTCCTTCTTCACTTTTTGTAAAATCAAAGTGCTAGCAAATTGTAGGGTTTTTTTGGTTTTAAATGTTTTTTCCTTGGCAAAATCAAAAGCTGACAACCCCGTGTTTAACTCACCACCCTTTTACTTTTAGTTTTAGTTTCTCTCCTGACCTATGAAATCCAACCAAGTTTGGCCATTACTCTTAGAGAACTAAGAATAGTTGGGTAGAGTATTGGGCTTCTGGGGCCAGAGGAGCAATAGGGTTCAGATTCTGGAGGACCTCGTAGACCGTGTGGGTGGACTTGATCCCCACATCTCGAAGGTTGAGCCCTAGTTGGATTTACATTTTAGAAAGTTGACTTAAGCGGCTGGTGAAGGGATCAGAGAAGAGTGAAATAGGAGGCAGGAGACCAGGTAGGAGGCTTTTTCCGATATCATTGTGAGTGTGACGAAGGCAATGTGATACAGCAGAGTGAGGACAGACTTCATTTACATCACGGAGGTGGAATTGACAGGAATTAACAATTTGTTGGACAGAAGAGAGAACTTTACATTATTTAAATTATTGTCTGACTTTAAGTTTTGGTGAATTTTGTATGCCCAAATAAGTATGAGTCAGCACCATTCTCAAACCTCTTAAATGGATTGATTTAAATGGCTATGGAGTGGAGTGATTGAGCATCTGTGCAGTGTAGTCCCTCAAAGACAAAGAGAAACTCATTAAAATGAGATCAGAGAGTTAATCCATCTTCACACTTAAGTACCCATTCATGAAAAGCTATGCTGTATGAGTCAGAAAATGCTGATTTCATTCATTTTATTACATATGTAACTACTTGGGAGAATGCTAGTTAGTAAAAATATTGGGTACTGCTAAGCTTTTTGGACGTTTATTTTTGCAGGGATTAACTCAATACTGCTGCGTATTTGTAGAGCAATAATTTACATATCATGCTTGATTTACAGAATGGCTTCTGGTGAAGGGGCTCTGTGGTTTGTCAGCCTGAGCTCAAGATTCTTAGGAAATTTTTTTTTTTTAAGATTTTATTTATTTATTTTTGACAGAGACACAGCAAGAGAGGGAACACAAGCAGGGGGAGTGGGAGAGAGAAGCAGACTCCCCACTGAGCAGGGAGCCTGATGTGGGGCTGGATCCCAGGACCCTGGGACCATGACCTGAGCCGAATGAAGGCAGACGCTTAACGACTGAGACACCCAGGCTCCCCATTCTTAGGAAATTCTTACGAATTTCAGAATCTTTTCGGAAGTTAATGAATTTTTAAAATAATTTTAGAAAATAATTTCGTTTCTACTGTTACTTTTATCTGACTTCTCCGACAAAAATACAAATGAGAGTTGACTAATAAATAGAAGGTTCTGTTTCTCTGGCTTCTCTGCATTTAATGAGTTAGCGTGTAAGCTTTTTTGTTGGTATGGCTTAAATTTCAGCATGTTTTCCAGGGGAGGTCCAAGATATAATGAATTATTTCTAGACTTTTATAGACTTTTCTTCAACCAACACCTAAAGAAATTTTGCTGTTGTAGGTTCATCTACACTGTTTTACACCGTGTACTTTGGTACATCAAGGAAATTCTATGGGAGCTTATGGGGGAGGTTCGATATGGAAGGAAAGTTAATGTGATTTTGATTTATGGGCTTTATTAACATTCATGAGTATATATTATGTATCTCAAAAACCCACAGGAAAGGAGGTGGATTATAGGAGGAGAGGATATCTGTATACTATGATTTTTCAACATAACATGAAATTTTTCAACCATTCATGCTCTTTATATCAAGCAAAATTATAGAGGGCTACTGTTCTGTGTTTATTTGACTTGGCAGAGTAAAGATGTAGTATCATTTTCTTTTTGACTTTCCCATTTTATACTTCCTATGTATTACTACAAAGCGTGTCCGATACATTTAAAATTTGTGAGAAGTATGATTAGTCTTAGTTACTAGATAAAATAGGCTAGATTGTAAGGGCTTCTATGGTTTTGTGATTCCACTCAGTACTTGTCTCTTGTCATAAGGGAGAGCAGATGGACGTTCAAAACAATGTAGATGATTTAATATGGAATCTGAATACGTTTATGCCATTTAATGTTTTCCAGTAGTGAGGAGAATTTAATCTCCTAATGAAATATATTTAAGGACTGCAGAAAATAGACATTTTCATCCACTCTGCTAACTTCAAAGCAGCCCATATGCTATTGTCTCCCTTATCATTTACATGTGCTACTATAATTTATGTATTGAGAATATTTAACATGAGAACTTTAAAAACGTTCTAGCAGGTTTATTCTGATACTTTGTATTGATTTCTTTTGGGCATATATGCCAGGTAATTTGCCTCAGCTGTTAACACCTTAAAAGCATGACTTTTTCTACGTTGTTCATTCATTTTAGAGACCCAGAAATTGTTTGTTATCCGTTCTCTAGAAATAAAAAGTGTTTCATTTGTGAACTATTTACTAATATCAACAAAGGATTCTGCAAGACCTAGTAAACCAATTCAGATTGCTAACTGGATGACAAAACTGTTGAGTACTACTTGAAATTAATATCCATTACTATTTTTCTATTCATAATTCCTCTGTATTCAAAGGAGGCTATGCCTTTCTGTTACATACAATTATATATACAGTTGTTATGAGTTAAGACCTCAAGAGTTTTTTTTAAAGATATTTTATTTTTTAAAATTTTTTAATTTTATTTTAGAGCATGCAAGGGCAAGCATGTAGGCAGGGGGAGGGGGGAGGGAGAGAAGCAGACCCCTGCTGAGCACAGAGGCTGACCAGGGACTCAGGAACCTGAGATCATGATCTGCGCCAAAACCAAGAGTCAGATGCTTAAATGCTTAACCGACTGAGCCACCCAGGCACCCCAACAGTAGGCTTTTCATGTTACTTCTTCCACCATCTTCCTCTGTAATTTTGATCGAATTGCTTAATTCCTCTAGACTCTGAGCACCTTCAGACATTCACTAGGAATGATGATATCTTTGCTTTACTCACCTTAGAGTGTTTTGTAAAGGATAAAGAGAAATAGAGGAGGGCAGGCAAATGGATGGATTTTATATTTTCTGCCCTACTTTCTTTAATTTCATTAGTGCAAGTTATTTCCCAAAATAATGTCTTGCCTAACTTGAGTCCATATTATTCATGGAGCATTTTCCGGTCACCACTGAAATGTAAGAGGTAGTGTTGAAAAACGTGTATGGCATGTTTCTTATGAGAACATGGACAACAAAGAAAAAGTAGTTATGATCTAATGATGCATGACTGGATTCCTATTTTCTTTAACAAGGCCCACATTCATTCTTAGAGAATATTTTCTTTGCCTGAAGTGCTAGGACATCAGGGAAATGGGAGCATAGCTGAGTTAATAGTTATAGTCTGATCAGTTATCTAGGAAAGGAAATGATAACTGACAGGTGCCTGGGTGGCTCAGTTAAGTGTCTGCCTTCGGCTCCAGTCATGATCTCGAGGTCCTGGGATTGGGCCCCACATTGGGCTACCTGCTCAGCAGGGACTCTGCTTCTACCTCTGCCTCCCTGCTTATGCTCTCTCTCTCTCAAGTAAATAAAAAATCTTAAAAAAAAAAAAAGGAAAGGAAATGATAACTTTTGATCTGATCTGGGCTCATTTCCCACCATCGATTATCTTCATCTTAGAACTGACATTTTTCAAAATTTCTGTAAGAGGCTGAGCCATTATCTCTCAACTCTTGCCTCTTACCCCTTCTCTATATTATTCCTTCCAAGTATACATATCTTAGAGCTTTTCATTCTAATCTTTTTCACTCTGACTTTTATATTTTTTAACTTTGAATATTTTCCATATCTTTGTCTTCATTGTCTTGTAGAGTGTTTTTCATTTATCTTTTAGTTTATAAATCCTCTCTTTGATTGTATCTAATCTGTTCCATTTGTCCACTGAAATTTTTATTTCAGTAAAATTATATTTTTCATTTTCAGAAGTTCTATTTGTTTTATTTTCAATCCACTTACTGTCTATTTATTTTCAACCTCTTTTATTCTTGAAACACATTAATTGTAGTCATTTTATATTCTATTTCTGATTTTAGTATCTGGAGTCGGTCGGTTCCTTTTTGCTCTTTAATTTTTGCTGGCTCTCACTCTGATACCTAGTTTCCAGGTGGGTTTTGTCATTTTTAAAAACTGGATCCACTCATTTCCCTTAGAACTTCATCTGGGGAATTTTTTAAGGTCTCCTTGAAGTTGAGTTGATCCATAAGACTGGGTTTGCTTTTGTTTCTTTGGTTGCCTGAGTACGTGATAAACCTAGGACCACTTAAAATTAGTTTCTCTGTTAGAGGGTTCTCAGATCACAAAAGCAGAATAACTACCAATGTAATCTTTTGAAAACATCCCCTTTCATTATGTAAACTTACCCACTTACACATGGTTCAGAAACTGTCCTTTATTCCTTTTTTTCATAGCATACCAAGTCTGATTTCTCCAAACCCTAGGTCCCAGTTGGATTTAGATTCTGGAGGGGAATCTGCTGTCCTACCCTGTTGGAATGGACAGGTGAATTCCTTTTACACATTCTCAGCCAAGGATGCCCTTTGCTGGCCCTCTAATGGCTGCATCTTTGGCAACTCTAGGAAGGTTACACTTTCAGAGAGATAGAGAGCCTGTTTCTTTTTTAAAAACGAAAAAAGGTTTTTTAATGTGGTAAAATAGACCTAACAGAGTTTACCATTTGAACCATTTTTAGGGGTACAGTTCAGTGACATGAAGTACATTCGCACTGTTCTGCAACCATCCCTACTATCCATTTCCCAAATGGAAACTCCATACCCATTAAACAGTAACTCTCCATTTCCCCCTCCTCCCAGCTCTGCTTTGTTTTTTAAGATGTAACAAGATTCTTGGCCATTTTGCTACATGTGGCTGCCCTGGAAGGGAGCAGTTCATCTCTTTTCAGATTCAGAACAGTCGCAGCCACAGGCATCCTCCAAATCACTGCTCTTTCAGTTTACTGTTTCATTAAGTCCCTGTTGAGCATTTACCATGTGCCTGCCACTGTAGCAGGCTGTAGGGATATAGCAGTGAGGAGGATGACAACAGACACCCTCCCCTGCTGTGTACAGAGGCAAAAACAATACTTAAATCTACATCATTCCTCTAGCGATTCCATCCATATTCCTCCTAGTGGGTGATATTGATGACCATTCTCATATTGTTGAATTGCTCAGACTAACAGTTCAAGGCTGGTACTCCTGTTTCTTTTGCCTGTGAGGGGCTCTGGCTGAGAAGCAGATGGCACTGCTGATGCTAATATCCAACCCATCCAGCCTCTCTGATCTGGTGCATTCCTAGTGCTGCCCTATAGGTTACTCTTCACCATTGCACTGGGAATGTGTTCACTTTTTTTTTCTCTTCTATTTCCTGTTCTTTTTCCTTTTATGTATCTATACGACCTTTTCCAAGCACCTTCTCTGGGCTAAGTACTGTATATATTTAAAGTAAAAGTATTTAGAGATATTTTAAAAAATCAAAGGTAAAAGTATTCAAAAATAAAAATTTTTTTGAAGTTCTCAAGGAATTCATGGACTTGCCAACCAGCATTGACAGGCAATGTGACTGTCCTGACATTGGCAAGATGCAAAGTGATTCTGGAGCTTCATTCCGCCCAGGAGTCTGGTAGGCTTGCCAGGGAGTTATGCTAATACAAGAGAGCCGATCTGCAGGTAACAGCAGTGAGGGCTGAGAGGGAGTTTAGTCTGGGAATTCTAAAACCCACAGCTATGCAAAGACAGGAAGCTGTGCTTAAACATTAGCCACAAAGTTTAACCAAGAAAACAAAGCAAGGCTAGAATGCTAGGAAACTAATTGCAGACCCAGAGTAGTGCTTAATAGTAATGAAACCACACAGAATTAAGACCTTATGGGGGCTTCTTTCTCTTGAGGCCCTTACTATTGATTGACAGACAGTCATTCCATGTATTTTGTGTATGTTCGTAATTTCTCACCTGCCGTATGGGTCCATTTAAGTTCATTTTGTAAATTTTAAAAAACAATAAAGAGACTGCCACTTGATTGTGATGCTTAAAATTCTAAATTGTGAAGGCTTATATGACCTTTGGTTTGAAAGAAAGGACCCAGCTGGTTAAAATACTGTCTGGTGTTGGCTGTAATAAGCATGCCTCTCTGTAGCACGTGACTGCAAATGACCAGAATGGCTGTTACTGTTTTTCAGGCAGGAATGCCATTAAAAGCTCCAGGTTTTGAAATATAAACCAGCCATGGCTATTCTTCAGCCACAGATTGCTAGGTTGCTACGGCTATGAGAAAGAAAATCCAGGTGTCTTGATTCAGTACCGTTGTTTAGGTCTGATATAGTGGGTGGTTATGCTTGGCATCGAACTGCCTGGCGGGGTGGTCGAGAAGCTGGACAGCGCCCAGCTTGAGCTCCTCTGTCTCAAACCCCTGGTTGCCTTAATTCACTCCACACAGCAGTCTGTCTAGCTGTGGAGAAACCCTCCATACAGAGATGCACAGAGTTTTGTAGACGATTGGGTTTAGTTTATTCACTATATGTGATCTGAATGCATATAATGAGGATTGGGTAGTCGGTTTTTATTATAAATAATCATAGGAAAATGGCTTTAAAAAAATCTTTTAGGTATATTTTCCAAGAATTTCTGCAACATTATTTGCATTAGAGGCATTTTTACCCCTTTATACAAGTCGCTGTAAAAACTACAAAAAGTTATTGACTGCCATCCCATTGCTTCAAGTTTTTCTGTTCGTCTGCCGATCGCTAGGGGCTGCCTCTGTTTGTATTGAGGTTGCAATGTGTGATGTATTAGAAAAGTATTCCCTGAAAATTCAGGGTCTTGAAAACAAAGTCAGCATCACTACTCTCCCCACCCCACCCCCTGCCCCCCCAAGTTACTTCAGCGGTGGCAAAAATAACAATTGTCCCCTGGGAAATGAAGCTCATTGCTATGGTAACTAATGAAGGTTGCATCATTCTAGGGCACATTTTTAAAAGCCTGAATTTCAACATGGGTAGACGCCTCGTCTTATTTTATTCAGTAGCTTAGCAACCTGTGGTATACTGTTTGTCACCACCCCCAATCTTCCCTCTTCTCTCAGAAAAGTGACCTATATAGATAGTTTTTTATTATGGGCACGTTTTCACTGTGAATTTGGTTCAGTTCTTAGGTATGTTTATAATGACCTTATTTTCTGGACCCAAAATGAGGACACGTGCTGTGTCTGAGAAGTGAAGGCTGTTTGTTCTACATCTTGGCGGCCCACACCCAAGTCATTGCAGATCTTCTGCATGCTGAACCCCCTTAACTGTTGGTGTTATTCTGGGGTTCGTCTTTGGTCTTCTTTGTTCTTCTTACTTACCAGTGGCTTAGCTACTGCTTATGTGTTGGTAACTTCACAAATCTTGATCTTCAGCTCAGGTCTCGAGACGCCCATAGACTCCCAAGTAGGCAGGCAGTTCACTTCTCAACAGTCCTAACTGGAGCAACCCCACACCCAGCAAGTTCAAGATCAAGTCAGCATTGCCTTCTACAAAACTCACTTCCTCGTGAATGGGACCACCATTCATGCAGCTCCCCACACCCAGTCAGCCCCCGAGTCCGGATGCTTCCACCACCTAAGTGCTCTAAAGTCTGACTTCGTCTCTTGCCCCGAGCCCCATCTTTTTTTGCCTGGTTTACCGGCTAACCAAACTGGTTGCTTCAGGGTAAGCAAGCTTCTTTCAGACTTCCCCAAACAAACAAAAAAAATTGTGATTTTGTGACTGGCTGCTTGGCCTTCAGTGGCTCCCTGTTGTCCTCAGAGTAAAACCAAGCCTCATCAGCATGGCCTACAGAGCCCTGTGTGGCCTCCCGCCTGCTCCTTTGTCCAGCTGGTATCTCCTTACTCCCACCTTGCCCCTTCCTGCCCCCACGCCTCCTTGTGCTCCAGGAGCACACTTCCACCCCTGGCCCCCTCCCTCGGGTAGATGCTGCCCCCTCCTGTATTTCAGACACCGTCATCTCTGGCACGCTTTCCCTAACATCTAACCTAGGCTGCATTTCAGAGTTAGATGCCCCCCCCCCCCGCCCATGTTTCTTGAACAGCATGGGCTTCTCCTACCCAAGCTCTATGTGGCTGAGTTGTAATGCCCTGCCACCTGCCGCATGCAGTGGGTGGTGCGTTTTGGAGAACAGAGGTGGCGCTTGTTTGTGTTTGTGCTTCCAGTGCGTTTCCCATACTAGTGCCTAGTAGGTGTTTAGTAAATGTTTATGAATGGATCAGTGATCAACAGGTCAGTGATTGAATGTACGTAAATGCACTTGTGAGGCAATGGGGCAGAACCCCTAACTTTGAGATTTGAATGGTCTTGGAAAATCCAAGTTGTTCCAGTCCCTGCAGTTCATTGTCTCCATCTGTGTTAAGTGGACTCTCAAAGACTGCTAGAATTTAGAACAAAGGGTATATTTTTCCTGGATACGATGGGGGTGGGAGTGGACCTGGTCTGGTGCTTGGCCATATGTATGTGTGTGTGTCCGTGTGTCTGTGTGTCACACACACACAGTTCAGCAACCCTGGGTACTGAACTCTGTTGCCAGCTTGTGTGTATTTGGCACAGTACAAAACAAAAAAGTCAGGTACAGACTAAAATTTGGGGATCTCATGAAGGGAGCATTTGACTCCCTTGCTGGATTAAAAGTTTGATCACATTGGCTACTGGGGGGCTACTGGGGAGGGCTGCCTGGGAGGGGGTCACACCTATCCTGGTTAATAGTGGGGGCAGGCAGTGGATTCCATTCTTCGGAGGGAGTTGGAGTGGGATGGGAGGCAGGGTCAGAATGCCCTTCCATTTCTCATTTCTTTAGGGTACTGGTAGACACTGGAGCTACAGAATGAAGGATTTACAGTTCCCTCCCCATCACCCCCCAGAACAGTGTACAGATGTCTTGGTTTCAGATCAGCTTCTTTGCTGCCATTCTGCACAAGGTCTCTGCAGATGTGATCAGAGAATTTCCTGGCAGTGGACAGCTTGGGGGTGGGTGGCTGCAGGGAAGAACTTTTGACTGATCCTCTTGATCTGTTGGAAATGATGAGTACCACTTTTTGGACCTGGCATGGAGCTTGGCCCTGGGCAGACGCCGAGTATGAGAAAATGTGATTCCTTCTCTGATGGTATTTAGAACTCAGTCAAGGAGCCAACTCGTGCTGATCCTGGTGGAGTGTTGATAAATACTGTAATTCATCCAACATCTGTTTTCACCTTAAAAATGAAAAGAGAAAAACTCTTTTAAGTTTAAGGAATAATATTTAAGCCCAATATTTAAGAGTAATGTTTACCTGGGGAATTGTGTCCAATACAGAGGAAGGGGATGCTGTTTTCAGGATTCTTTTTTTTTTTTTTAAGATTTTATTTATTTATTTGAGACAGAGAGAATGAGAGAGAGAGAGAGAGCACATGAGAGGGGGGGAGGGTCAGAGGGAGAAGCAGACTCCGCGCCGAGCAGGGAGCCCGATGCGGGACTCAATCCCGAGACTCCAGGATCATGACCTGAGCCAAGGCAGTCGCCCAACCAACTGAGCCACCCAGGCACCCCGAGGATGCTGTTTTCAAAATAGCCCAGCTGCTAAACTGACTGAGGCCCCCCGGGGATATCTTGTCATATTATTTTTGCGACGAGAATTGCTTCTCTCTCCCAACTGTCCCAGTGTCTGTTTCTGCCTTTGGTGAGAGCTTGGGGGAGAGGGTTAGGTAGGGGAGAAAAAGACAGGACCTGGTAAGGTGGACGGTGCAAGGTGTGTGGCTCTGTCGGGGTCCTGTGAGCCCAGGGCTTTGTGTGGGGTGAATGCAATTTCTCTGCTTTTCAGGAGGGGCATGCATTTTTCTCCAATACACTGACCTCTACTGGCTTAACCATGACTCTTAATCACAGCTGGTTTTTTTCTTGAATTTTTTTCCAAGGAAAAAAGTTTTTCACTTACTATTAAAAACATTTTGTGTTGCTTTAAAAATATAATTTGCAAAAAATTAATATTTATAGGCTTTGTGTAGTGGAATTTACATTCATCTAGGAAATTCCTAGCTGTCCACATTTTACTTTTGACGTCTAGGATGTAATGCCCCCCCCCCCCTTTTTTTTAACTGTTAATATACCTCTGAAGATAAGGGAACAAATATTTTTATATAACTTTATTTTTAATTGTAAAATTTATCAATTGCTCTTAATACATGTTGTTATAAGGAAGGCATTATGTTTAGTGAAGAGAGTACAGAACTTAAAGTAACTGCAGGTTATCGATCTGTTCAGACAAATTGTTTAAATTCTCTGGGCCTTCCTCTCACCTGTAAAGGATGATTTCTGTTTCATAGAGCTAGTGTAAGGAATATATGTATACGCAAAGTGTTTTGGGGGCTGTTGTTTCTGTAAAAAGGCTTGTCACTGTTATTAAAGTTAAAACTAATATATTAACCCGCCACCCTTTTGACCTATACAGTTATTTTTAAAAAATCTTAAAACAGACTTGTATTAATTGTATTGTTATGCGCCTTTTTTCCTGGAATTTTTAGAATCCCTCTTACTTGAACGTTTATACATACGTACATACATACATCTCTATACCCTTATAATTTATGCATCTGCAAGACCAGGAGCATCGATTGCACTAACATCATGGTAGTGTTACAGTCTGGGTGCTCCTGGCTTAGGTGCTCCCTTCAGCTCTGATCGTCACAGAAGAAGCTGGTCCACATCTATAGTTATTTTAAACTCAGTACGTTGGAAATGCAGCTGGCTCTGTTCTCCTGCCTTCCTCCCCCTCCCATAGTGGGGAGAGTTTCGCATAGTGTGGTGGTTGAGAGGAGCAGCCTTGGAGGCTAGACACTGCGTGGGTTCAGATGGTGGTTCTGTGTCACCTGGGGGCTCTCTGTGCTTCAGAGCCCTTATTGGTGACATGAGATTAATAATTGTTGGGATTGTCGGGAGGCCGCGTTTGGAATTTTATGGGCAAAACGGTCCCCTGAAAAGCCCGACTTCTTTTTTGTTTGAGCACAGTAGTATCCATAGCAAACGACCTCTGCCAAGCGCCCTGTCTAGCTTGCGGTCTGTTGTCTTCTATTTATTGGCCTTTGTGCCCTGCCCCTCCCTTTCAGGTCACTGTAACATCTGCTAAGGAAGAAGAGGAGAACGAATCCAGCGTAGACAACCAGCAGTCTCTGCCGCCTTGGACTAACCTATTTTCATTCATCCAGCACATATTTACCATGTATTTGCCATGTGCCATACACTCGGGCAGCCTCTGGCTAGAAGAAAAGAATGTTCTTTGTCGTCATGCTGTTTTCTTATTTTTATTTTTCAGATAATAAACATATTTACCAGTGGGTAAATCAAATAACAGATTGTGGCCAGTGCAGTGAAGGAAGTAAATGGAGTAATAGATAATGCCATTCGCCCCCCACCCCCGAGTCAGCACTGCCTGAGCCTGCCACCCTTTTCCACGTGGATTACATACCTTTCCGACATTGCCTTACATGGATTCCAAACACTTCATAGCCCTTAGCATTCACAGTTGTAATGATGTTTACTTGTCTCCACATGGAGCTCCTGCACAATGCCTGGCACATAGCAGATACTTAGTACATGTGAAAGGAATCGATAAAGGAACAGGTGGATAATTTACAGGACATCTTTGTAAGTTGAGGAAAAAATCCCTTCCGTCAAGGATTCAAGTGTTCTGTATGTTGGCAAAACCAGAAAGTCTTTGGATCTTGAACTCTTCCAAGCTATGGTAGATTCATATGTTTTTTTAAAAAAATAGTGATAATAATGACAATAATAATAATTGTTGGCAATTACTGAGTGCTCGCTGTATAAGGGCGCCCAGGTGGCTCAGTCGGGGTTGAGCATCTGACTCTTGATTTTGACTTAGGTCATGACCTCAGGGTCATGAGATCGAGCCCCATGTCGGGCTCCACACTCATCGGGGAGTCTGCTTGAGATTCTCTCCCTCTCTCCCTCTGCCCCCGCCGCCATGCGCACGATCTCTCGTTCTCTCTCTAAAATAATAAATCTTTGAAAAAAAAAGAACCTTACGTTTAATCTTCACAACAACTTTCGGCCGCAGGTTCTAATTATAATTCTCCTTTTTCACTAACTAGGAACTCTTGGCTAACTCAAAGACACCTCTGATTTAAATGGTCAAAATTGAGCTCATGATTCTCACCCCACGTCCTGCCCTTTTCCATTCTTCCTCATCTCTGAATGACAGCACTATCACGTAGTTGGACAAACCCCAAACCTAAAGAAAGACGTTCCTTTCCTTCATCTTCTCTATCCATTAACATGTATTCAGATCCTGGTAACAAAATCCATCTAACAGTGATGGATTAGGAAATCATCTCACAAACAAGTCTCACAGTTATTCTAAAGGGTTGGTGGAACCAGGGGCATTATTGAGGCCAGGCCGTTTCTTCCTTCAACCCTATGGACCTCAGCATGTCCACTTCTGTCTCAAGCTTGTTGTCTCATGATTCAAGGTGGTTGCCTCAACTCCAGGCAGAGTCTGTATTGCTTGTTCTTCTTAAATGTTCATTGTGGTGAAATTCACATAACATACAGCGAACCACTTTAAAATGTACAATTCAGTGGCATTTAGTGCATGCACAGTGTGGTGTACCCACCAGCTATCTTTAGTTTCAAAACTTTGTCATCATCCCAGAAGAACACACCATTACCCACTGAGTAATTACTCCCCTTGTGCCCCCACCCTCATTCCCTGACAGCCTCTGATCTTTCTGTCCCTATGGATTTGTCTAGTTTGGACATTTCATTTAAAAAAAAAAATCAAACAATATGTGACCTTTTTTGTCTGGCTGCTTTTACTTAGTGTAATGTTTTTGAGGTTCATACAAGTTTAAGATGTATCAATACTTCACTCCTTTTCATGGCTGATAGTATTATATATACACAATTTGTTTATCCATTCATCTGCTGATAGACATTTGGGTTGTTTATACCTATTGGCCATTGTGAATTGTGCTGTTATTTTTTTCTTTTTTAAAAAATTTATTAATTTTTTAAGTTCCAGTGTAGTTAACATACAGTGTTATATTAGTTTCAGGTGCACAATGTAGTGATTCAACAATTCTGTATACTCAGTGCTCATCAGGACAAGTGTGCTCTTAATCCCCTTTACCTGTTTCACCCATCCCCCACCCACCTCCCCTCTGGCAACTACCAGTTTGTTTTCTATCTTTAAGAGTCTGTTATTTCTTGAATTCCACATATGAGTGAAATCTTACGGTATTTATCTCTGACTGACTGACTTCACCTAGCATTATCCTCTCAGTCCGTCCGTGTTGTTGCAAATGGCAAGAATCGGCTGTGCGGAGAAAATGGTATTTCTTTATTGTGTCTGTAGTTAGTCTAGTTTTTCTCTTTCTACTCCATACAGGAGGAGACCCACTGATTAGTTAGGGGGAAAAATCCAATACAATTTAAAACTTGGTCTAGTACAATGACTTAAATAGTGTGGGATAAAGATACTCAGTCTTTGTCTGCTTTTTACCCTGGATGATTTAAGTGTTTGGGGTGAGGGATGTGGCCTATATCATCTCCCACCAGTGGGGAACTGCTTATTTCCCTTGGTTTGATTTCTGCTACTTCCTTTGGCCTCTAGAAGAATGTTCCATTACCTTCTAGATGTGTTTGCCTTGCTCGCCTGTGCAGATGATGTCATGGCTAGTGTA
Organism: Zalophus californianus; assembly: GCF_009762305.2. Lineage (NCBI taxonomy): Eukaryota > Metazoa > Chordata > Mammalia > Carnivora > Otariidae > Zalophus > Zalophus californianus. The sequence continues at coordinate 61,306,080 of NC_045597.1, forward strand.
ACTCATGGTGGGGCCTTTCTGGTTGGTGAGAACTTAGTGGTGCTCCCTGACTGCTTCATTTTCTCTCTGGCTCCTTCTCTCTGGGCTCCTCTGGGTCTCTTCCATGTCTGTATCTGGGCCTGCTGGCCCGGAACTTCATCCACAGCCTTTGCTGCAGGATTTCCAGGTTCCATCTGGGCCCATTGGTCAGCCTTCTAGCTCAGAAATCTGAGTCTCAAAGTTTACGTTACCTGACCATGACTGGAAAAACCTTCTCTCAAGGCAATGACCTGGCCTGTGAGACTATGGATTTACTGTGTAACCCTTCTGTGTAAGATGCTTCCTTTTATCTCTTCACACTTCCTTTACTAGTAAAACCTAATAACTCCCCAGACAGATGAATGCTTCCAGCAGACTAAGGCAAAGGTCACAAACTTGGACACGCAAAACAACAAGAGTAGTAATTTTCAAACACTTTCACTGTTGCATGTGTGTATGTAGACATATGTGAGGATAATACTTCAAGAGTCATGTAATTCTAAGTGTACACAAGGCTTAAATTTAAGGAATATACAATCTATAAAGAGGCATAAGTGGTATGCATATATATATTTATATATAAGTAAATATAGTTGAGATCTATATGTATATAAAATATGTATAGTTAAGATGTATATAGTTAGGACGCCTGGGTGGCTCGGTCGTTGAGTGAGCTGCCTTCGGCTCAGGTCATGGTCCCAGGGTCCTGGGATCAAGCCCTGCATCAGGCTCCCTGCTCGACAGGAAGCCTGCTTCTCCCTCTCCCACTCCCCCTGCTTGTGTTCCCTCTCTCGCTGTCTCTCTCTCTCTCTCTCTCTCTCTGTCAAATAAATAAATAAAATCTTTTAAAAAAAAAGTTTAAAAAAAAAAGATGTATATAGTTAAAGTTAAAAGAGGTTTGGTTTCTGTCCATCAACATTTTCCCATGACTGAAAACGCTGTGATTTAACACACATATTTTTTCCTTTTGCAGGACCGTTCGTGTATGGCTAAAGAGAGACAGCGGACAATATTGGCCAAGCATATACCAAGTGATGCCTTGTAAGTATCTGGATCTTGGTCTTTAAAAATCAGGCATGGACCCCACCTCCCCTTCCTTTCCAGATTGCCTTCTCTGTATTTTCTTCTTGAGTAGGAATGTCTGAGGGTTGGGATTATCATTATAATGGAAAGTACCATATTCAATCATTTTAGCTCTCAGTATGTAAAATAAGAAAATTGTTCTGACATTGACTATATATTCATAGTTTCTGAATAAGATTAATGGAAGAAGGACTACAGCACACAGGCTCTCTGATTACAGCTGTCTCCCTCTTTTCCAACTTTTTGTTTAACTTTTTCTGGAGTACTTCCTTCAACATTTAAAATTTTGCCCGGCGATTACATTTGTGAAGTAAGTTTGTTCTTGCGTTATTGTTATGTTATGTCATTCAAATACAAGACAGTCAGCTTGATGATTTAGTTCTCACAAGGATTTCCTTAAGATTGAAACATTCTAATTGGAGGTCAATCTCATTTCCTCAAACTCTTATATGAGAAATATGTCCTTGTACTGATAAATAGCTAATCTTTAAAATATATTTAAAAAAAATACGTATGACTGATTCTTAGATTGGTGTGCTGGCAGAAGTTCTCCTACAGGGAGAGAAGAGCTGGCTCCTCAAAATAGGAAATTTCATTTTAGTCTGGTGTTTTATTGTTAAAAATTAATGAAGGTTGGGCATCCTATTCCATGTTTATTTGAGTATAAGATAATTATTTAAATTCATTATTAGTTATATTAGTAAACATTTCCCTGACTCCCCTTCCTTCAAATCTTAATTAAAATTGATACCCTAGAAAAATCCCGTTGTTTGGGCCCGGGTACCCTCTGGCTTGCTGCAGTGTGCACCTCTTCCCTTGATATGAGTATCCTGATTTGGGAAGTACATGTACAGTGTACAACCGAAATAAATTCATGCTAAATTGTAGATGTGATTAAGTTTATGCCTCTGGCAACAGAATACTGTGATAACTTAAAGAGCAATTTTGCTTGTTGATGAACAAATGAATTATTAAGGATATAATGGCTTTCTGTGATTTTCAAATTATCTTTGAGGTTTTGCGTGTCTTTAGAATTTTATAGTAAATAAATGATAACCACGGAGCTGAACCAAGTGGTCAATCCTGCATTAGGGAAGAAGAAAATTCTTGTGATTCTTATATTGGCCCCTGACCTGTTGTGCCTCCAGCAGACGGCATTCAATAGCAAAAGGCCTAAGTGAACTTTCTCTTTAAGCTGTGGCAGTGATAAGGGCTCAGGTAAAAGAAAAGGGAAAGGAAATTCTCTGATGGACTGTTTTTCCTGATCTTTGAGTGATATAACCAGTCTTATCCGTGATCTCGCTTTTTCATCAACCTTAACACGATATCTAACTAGAGGAGGTGGGGAAGGTCGGGGTATCTGTCACTCCCATGCCCATGAAGACAGAGGAGAGTCAGATCTGAGCAGAATGATGAGAGCTCGGGGATGGTGAGCAAGGAATCTTCTTGAGATGAACACAAATAGGAACCTCATGGAGACACAGGATCCTAAACAATTGCTTCTCTGCCCCCTTCCCCATACACACATATCCACGAACATCAGAGAATGATGTTCTCTTTATTTGAATATCACTGAGAATACAAAGAAGCCTCTGGTTGCATTTTTATCATTTATGAAGCTGTATGAATAACTATAGGTTGCTGTAGCTCCTACACCAGGCAGAAGTGCTCAATACACAAATACTTATTGCAGACTTGAATCTGATAATAAAGAAGAGTGCCGAGAACATCATTGGACATTTTCCTAGTGATTGAACACAGTCTTTGAGAAGGAGTACCCTTGACTTATTTGCATATTTTGCCTGTGGCCTTCTACCAAAAGGAGTGAAAAAGGCATTACTTTGCTATTAAAATGTGTTTCGACCAGCTGCTTTAGGGTCACGTGAGAACTTACTAGAAATGCAGATACTGGGTTCCACGCTAGATCTACTGAATCAGAATCTGCATTTTTAATAAGATCCCTAGGTGATTTGAATGTACTTTAAAGTTTGAGAAGATTGTCTTCTGGCATTATAGGCAACACGCTGATCTATTTACACATATTCATATGAACACATAGAAAGCCTCATGCATATATAGTATTGATTTATAAATACATAGATTTAAGTATACATTATAAGTATACATTCTAGTGGATCAAACATTCATTGCGCACTTGCTGTATACAGGCCACTGAGCTAGTTGCCAGGGTTTGCAGATGAATAAGGTGCGTACGGTCAAGGTGATTTCCATAATCTTTCATTGTTGGATGCCTACCACTACCACAGAGACGTAAAAGAGCAGAAGGCTATGTTCTTCACATAGCCTTGGCTTTTATGTTCCTAGGAATTGAATGCATTCAGATAACATAGTAGCTGATCTTTGAGCAAGAGTCAGTTTTGTTTAACTTGAGAGAGGCAGGATCTTATTGCATAAGGAATTATGCTATATTTTTGGACAGTCAGAAAACCTGAAATAGCTTTGAATTTCCAAAGGATTGTTTTGCATTTCTTTCTATTGAAAGGTGTTTTGTTAAGAGATTACGTAGTCTTATCCTTAAATAACGGTTTTGTGGTATTAGTTAAAAATAAGTAGAAAGATGCAGTATATCTGGAGGCTATGACATGGACATCACAAGGCAGATGTGACCATATGATGCATTTATAGTGGTATATAATAAGTAGTACTCCAAATCCAGAAGAGAACATAAAGAAAATATCTTATACATGTAATATATGGCTTATTTGTTTATTTTGTTTATTAAAATACCTTTTAATATAATATTTGTCATGTTCACGGTAGGATAGTAATGTTTTGTAGCGTTGAGAAGAATTTGAAGTTTCATGGAGGGGAAGAGGCAGAAGGCATTAGATGAGAAGGAATGAATGGTGAAGGCTAAGTGTGATGGTTGGGAGTGAGCCTGAAAGGCGAGTCAGTGTGAGAAGGCTGCATGAATTTAGGGTGTGGTAGACAAGAGAAGGATAAGGAGCAGACACCTCATGATGAAAAACACACCTGCTTTGGGTGTGTGCCCTCTTACCCTGTGTTTTCTGAGAAGCTCCCGCTTCCCCTTTAGGAGGGAACCAGGAGAGGCCAGACTTGCCTGGTTAAGGCTATTGGCTCCTGAGCCAACCTGATTTTCCCAGAATTTAGAATTTGAAGTAGGAAGTGCTCGTTTCAGCCTCAGCTGGTCCCTTGAACTGGGAACATTTAACCTTAGAGCTGTGAGGTATTTAAGTGCGTAAAGAAACAGTGAAAGCTGATTCACTTAAAAGGAAGTATGAGTCAGAGAGGAAGGACCGCTTGGCTCTAGAGGGAGAGAAACCTAAGCAGGTGATGCCTGGAGGTGTTTGTCCTCCTCCCCCCGAGCTCCAGAAGCCTGGCTCTGCTCCTGCCTTTGAATTCAAGAGATATGTCCATTAGTGCTTGCATTCACTCCAGTGGGTTTCTGTTCCTCCCAACTGCAAGTTTCTGACACGGCCTAGCCCTGATTGTATACCTCCCAATTCCTGTCTGTTCAGTTTCTCCAAGGTCTCTCTGATCTTTAAAGAGAAAAGACTGAGCCATGTCCCAATTGATGCCACTGTGATGTTGAGCTGAAAATAGTCTGGGATGAGTGAGGGCAAGTAAAGAAGAAAAGCAGAAAGAAATATTTATCCTGTTTAATTTCTTTGGACAGTTCATTCAACGAATTTCAGAAGTTTCTTCCATACTCGGGCGCCTGGGTGGCTCAGTCAGTTAAGTGACTGCCTTCGGCTCAGGTCATGATCCTGGGGTCCTGGGATCGAGTCCCACATTGGGCTCCCTGCTCAGCAGGGAGTCTGCTTCTCCCTCTGACCCTCCCCCCTCTTGTGCTCTCTCTCTTATTCTCTCTCTCTCAAATAAAATAAATAAGTTTCTTCCATACTCAACACTGTGCAGTGTCCCAAGGATATAGTGGTTAAGTAGGGCAGATGATTCCTGTCTTCATGGTGTGTACAGTCTGGTGGGGAAGGTGGACTTAAAATAAGCACCACTCATGCTGTGTGCTGAGTGTTATAGTGGGAAAGAAATAGGCATCATGGGAACATGGTCACAAAGGTTCCCTGAAAAAAGCCCCATTTAAAACCCTGCTGTCGGGGTGCCTGGGTGGCTCAGTCATTAAGTGTCTGCCTTCGGCTCAGGTCGTGATCCCAGGGTCCTGGGATCGAGCCCCACGTCGGGCTCCCTGCTCAGTGGGAAGCCTGCTTCTCCCTCTCCCACTCCCCCTGCTTGTGTTCCCTCTCCTGCTGTCTCTTTCTCTGTGTCAAAATAAATAAATAAAATCTTAAAAAAAAAAACACCCTGTTGTCTATAGAGAATTTGGGGTGACTGATGACTTGTTTTGTAGTTTCCTATGTGCCAGTGTTTATGGATGAGTGAGAAATAAGAGCATTTCCCTATCAAATATTCTTTCAAAAAATCCTATCTTCTTGACGTATCTTGTGTGATAGCTGCTTATTGCCTATGATAAGATCAAGTTACAGCGTACCCAACTGGGACCTGCTTGAGCTTGGAAACCAGGGAGGGTTCTTTCTGAGGGTATAGAGTTGAGGTTTCAGTTGTAGCCATAAATGATTATTTGTTCCAGGCTTCTAATAGATATCATTTCAACCACCACATTTGCATCTCTCTACAGAGGGAAAACACAAAACATGAAAAGCATAGGCATTCCCATTTTCATGGTTGAGTTATTTTAGATTTACTTTTTAAACTACGTTTGCCATTCATGGGGTCAAACAAAAAGGGATGGAGGAGAGAAATCTCAAGCAGAAGTCAGGGTGGCAGGTGTTTGAGATTTTACTTAGTGTGTTAAAGTATTGGGTATCATGTATGGGCTTTTCCCCTTGGGCATGGAGAATAGGGTAAAGCAGCTTGGCTGCCAAAGATGTAGTGACTAGGAGGTTAAGAGGCCCAGAGCCTCAGGACTGAGGGTGTGCTGGACAATTGGAAAACCTCTGTGGGTTCTGTAGTTGGCCAGGGCAGGCAGGTGGAATTTACTTTGGCTCCTAAATGTTTATGAATTTGTCCCCAAAGCAAAACAGAAGACGGTTTTTCAAAGATAAGTACAAATCAGAGGGACACCTAACACAGCAATAAAATGACCTATTTTTTCCAGCTCTCTGCCTTGGCGTGGTGAGCTGGCATTTGCCCAATCTGGAGCTGTGTGCTTGGGCCCCCTCAGTTTTCACACAAGTATGGCCACTTGACCATTTGCTCGGCTAACTTTTAATGTATAGAAACTCTAGTCCTCACTGAGAAACATAATTCTGAACCGCTGCTTCCTGGTTTTTATCAAAAGCCTGGTTGAAAGAAAGACTACTTATGGAGGACAGTATGCAGGCTGTGGGGTCTGATGGCTCATCAGCACAGTTTTCCCACTTTGGGTTAGCCCTCTGTGGGAATGCCTGCCTTCATTGCACCCTCCGCTCGTTCTGACGTGTGCATATATGCATAGATGCTTTATGGCTGTTTTTGAGGTAATTGTCTACCATAATGCTCCGCGCGCCTTTGAGGAAGCACTAAGGGGGCCGGAAGCCCTTTGCTTTCTTACCAGCCCGTGTGCTACATCACACTGGGGTGATCCAAATGGATCACAGGCTCTGAGAGCTGATCTCCGTAGCTGGGCAGGTGAAATCCAGTCATCTGGGCCCTGCGAATCTCTTCCATTGACTCCAGTGGCTGTTCAAATCTAGTTTTCTGTATGTATCATGAGGTGAAAAGGGTTGGGCGGGACAGCTCTAGGGACCTGGTTTACGGTCCTTATGGATAATGTAAAACATGGAACCTATGTTTGCCAACAGATCTTTATTCTCATTTTCTTTCTGTTCTTTTTTTTTCCTTTCTGTTCTTACACGTATTTTCCTTAGTCGTGACATTTTGCTTATTTCTATTGTTTGGTTTCGTTGTGTCTGCTTTTTAAGTCATTTCAAATTCTTTGTGAAATGAGGTAGGGAATGCATTAAATTATCTTAGTTAAGACAACTAGAGAGATGAAGTTTGGACATAGGCTTACTGTTTACATGCATTTCACCCCAAAATATGTATTTTTTAAGATTGGAGTTTTCAAAATAGCGTGTAGGTTGAAACCTGTGCCTGGGTGGGAAACTGGAATTGGATGTTCATTTTTGCTGCCAATTTGCTGAGTCATCCCAGGCAAATCCTTTACATTTTTCCCTGCTCTGGAAGCTGATGAATAAACTGTTCTTTTCCTTTGATCTCAGATTGGCAAAAATATTTTGGGTTATCAGTTATGTTAAATAAGTAATTTATAAAGTACTTTCAGGTCCTTGGTGCTTAGCAATATAGACTGTCGTTGCTGATCTGAACCCAAGGGGGATTCGGACAAGATTGACCGATTTGTGAGGCTACGGCTAGATTGGTTTCCCTTTCCTGTGGGTTGGAACTTTAGTTCTGCAGCAACAGATAACGTGAAATTGAGGATTTAGAAAATTAAAATGAGTAATATGTTCATACACTGTATACCTGAAATGGAAATGTGTCATTGTGTGTGTAAATCCTAAGTGTTGATTTTTCCATTGGTCAAAGGAGAACTTTGTATAATTTAAGACAATGGGTGGAGCTCGTTTGTGTGTTGTCCCACCTCTTCTACTGGGTTTGTTGGCGTTTTGGGGGAAATTCATGTGGATAGATTAGTGGTAGAAGGGTATTTAAAATAATGAATTTGACAGTTCTGTTTTTATAAGGTGGTGATTGTTTTGGTGACTTTTAGACAACATCTTTAACTCAATGGAGGGACTTTCGTGGTAGACTAGGGGATATGGGTATAATTGGGAAATGCTCATCTTATTATTTTATACCTTATTTCAAATAGCTCCTCGGTTCCTAGTTGTGAAGTATATTGTTCCTTTGTTGGTGTCTTTTTTGGTATAGGTTTTGTCATGGAACTATATGTAAAAGCAATTTACTGTTTTTACTGTCTACATTTTCAAAAATAATTATGTAATATGATCTTTTAATTCTGTATTTACTAAGAAGAAAATGTGCCCAAGGAACTTTTGATTTTTAATGAAAATGAAAACATGGATTATCCAAGGTAGAAATAATAGATATTAACTAATCTGAATAATTATATCATTTATTTAGCATACTCTTATTTGATTTTCATATGACAGAGTATTTTAAAATTTTATTGAACTAAATCTTAAACTTGTAGCTGTAACTTAAAACTTGTCTGGGAGAAAAAGTGACCACTGCTAATTCACTATAATTTTGCTGATGTTACTCAGACTAAATTAAAAGGAAGCAAGTGGTTAGTTTTAGTAGAGTGCGTAAAATATTTGATTGAAATGAAAAATGATTTTTAATGCTAGGCAATTGGAGTCCTATACTGTCTTGTGATAAACAGGATTGAATGAAATAGTGTCCATGAATTAAATCTTTATTGTGCAGTGGTGGGGTGCTCCTTGAAGTTTTTTAAAGATTTTATTTATTTGAGAGAGAGAGAGAGAGAGTGAGAACATGAGTGGAGGGGAGGGGCAAAAGGCAGAAGGAGAGGGAGACGCAGACTCCTCACTGAGCAGGGAACCCGATGCAGGGCTGTATCCTGGGACCCCAAGATAATGACCTGAGCCAAAGGCAAACCCGACTGAGCCACCCAGGTGCCCCTCCTTGAAGTCCTCATATTGTAGAATCCTCATATCCAACTTGATCAGGATTCCTTTAACACCTGAAGTTTTATTCATGGAGTACCATTGTTTGCTTAGTTTTAAAGAGACCACTAGAACATCCCGTGAGGATTAGTGTGTCCTGCCAAGTAATGGAAAGCAGCAGTCAGTGTGATTGAAATCCACAGCTTCAATGAAACTTGTGTTTATTTGAGCAAAGTCCAACCAATAAACAAAAGACAGAAGATAAATCAGTCATAAAATGAAGAGGTTATAGGTGTAAATAACAGAAATTAGGTAACTCTCCCCCCAGTAAGAGAATGCCTTCTCTTAACTATATATTTTTTTAAAAAGCAAGAGCAATATATATTTATATATATTTTTAGACCACTTAACGGATAGAAGTATTAGAAATACAAGTAGCCAATTTCTCTGTAATCCATTTAATTACTAACTCTGTTGAGGTTGATGTCAGTCTCTTGAGTTCCATTTGTCTGGGGCTTATATCTCTTGAGCTTTTCTCCCTTCAAATTATATGGTCATTAATATAACCACCCAGACTGGGGCTTCTCTTTATTTCAGTTTTCCCTAAACCTTAAGCTGAATACCTGCCTGAAAGTACAAAGATTTAATTAAAAAAAATGCTCAATGTTATGAAAGTGTTTAATTTTTACGATAAGATTTAACAAGCCATCAAGTTCTAAAGTCCTGATACATACATAAGAGACTATTATTTTTCATTACTCATAGACCTGTGCAAATTTCTTTTCCATCATATTTGTACCTTTTATTATCTTCCTAAAATTTTACCAGATAACTTCTTTTGGCTGTCCTCAGTCTGAAACAGAAAAGAGGGAATGGTAAGTCTTAATCAGATAGCATAGAAATGAATTCTTGTACTATTTTATTGAGGAATAGACTGTGAGCATTTTTTTCTTAGGTTTTAATAGACTATGTTGGGGAAAAAAATAGGAAGCTGATGATATAACATCAACAAGACCAGTAGCAAGGCCTTGAATTTCAGTTACTGGGTTTGTGTAGGAGTAGGCCCAGGCAAACTGCATACAGATGATACGCGTGGGAGGCCGTGGCAGATGGGGGTCGCCCCACAGAGCTTACCAGATGTGGTTATCCTCTCTCATGGGGAAAACAGTTAAAGGTGGGGGAAATAAATATATCTTCAGGTTTTGTATTAGGCTGTATTTATTTCATCTGGAGTTCAGGGATGCATTGTGAAGAAGGCCAGTGGAGGGGCTGTATTGTAATTTTATGGGTCTGGTCAGCCATTTCACTGAGCCCTTGGAGAAAGCCACTGTGAGGTGGGAGAATAGAAGTCCCTCAGCCACTTCATCCCCGACCTCAACCTTCAGCCATCAGATGGAGCAATTCTTTCTTTATCGACTTAGGAACCATTAGTTTTACATCATTTAAAGCTGAATTCTTATTTGTGAAACATCACGTTTTTGCAGCCTAGCTACAGATATTATGCTTAAATCATATTTTATTTGTTTCTTTCCTAACCCTTCCTGCTGAGGGACTCCTTTTTCCATTTGGCCAGAATTACCATTAATTTACTGTGTCTTTTTATCTTTCCACAGACAGTTTTGCCCCTTTGATATTTTCTTGCATGGATAGGAGCCCATTCTGTATGGGCCATAACACTAGTCTTTCAGAGCTTCCTTTTTTTTAATTTCTGGTGAGTTGAAGGTAGAAGGATCTCTCTGTCAATCTGTCTACTCCCCCATTTCCCAAAAGGAAAGACATTTACTGTAACAACAGACATGGGCATCAATATTCTTTTTATTCCACTCCCTGTCTTCTTGGCCCTGCCAGGGCCTATGGGTAACCAACCCAGGGCCTATTCCTGTTAGAGTGTCACAGTTGGGAAATGGTTGGTTTGGGGAGCATCGTAAGGCTCACCTACCAAACGTCTTTCCCTACACACACACACACACACACACACACACACACACACACACACACACACGTACGTTTGGGGAGCATCGTAAGGCTCACCTACCAAACGTCTTTCCCTACACACACACACACACACACACACACACACACACACACACACACACACACACACACACACACGTACGTTTGGGGAGCATCGTAAGGCTCACCTACCAAACGTCTTTCCCTACACACACACACACACACACACACACACACACACACACACACACACACACACGTACGTTTGGGGAGCATCGTAAGGCTCACCTACCAAACGTCTTTCCCTACACACACACACACACACACACACACGTTACAATAATGCCCCCATGGAGGGGTGGTTTTGTCTTTGGGGGCACCTGGAAGCTAATGCTCTTTGGGTCTGGCATTCCCCTGTCTAGAACCATCTTGGGTTCAAGTATATGGGTTCTAGAACCACAGGATTTCTAAATTTCTTTTGTTTATGGGACTCTCTGGGAAAGATCTTTTCCTTTTGAATTCTGATGGTGTTTCTTAACTGTAAACATAAAGTGATTTGGACTATAATGGTGACATTGGGATGAGTCTTACAGTTCCTGTACATGGTTGGTGCCACAATCTATAAATTCCTTGATGACGGCTATAATCCCTTATCTATCATTATATCCCATGCCTGGAACATAGTAAGCATTCTATATTTTTGTTAAAAGAATAATAAGAAATTTAGTAAAGGGGAGAAGAAATCCAGAAATAAAGAAACAGCAATGTAGATGTCAAGGTAACCGATGCAGTGTTGTAAAAAAAAGTCATTTAAATCACATTCAGAGATCAGTGGGTTTTCACAACCAGATATGAACTTTGGAGGAAATCACACAGAAAAAACTTTTATATGGTCAGGCAGGCAGCAAAGTGATAAGGTTATTCTTGACTAGTTTATAGCTCTTTGGGCTGCAGTCAAGTTTTGCTTCATATGTTCATGCTTATATCTTAATATACACCTTTAGATATTTAAAACTTTTAACAGGAATAGCAAAATAATAAGATTAATATAGAAATAATCTTGTCACATGAACACAAAAACAGTGTCATTTCTCCATATACGTTTTTAGGTGGCTGTGTACTTTATGTAGTTGTAATCACAATATATTTTTTTCTTTTGCTCTTTTTAGCTAACATGATAATTTTCCATGAAATCATTAGATTTTAATTCTGAACGCATGTTACAGGCATCTTAACACCTGCCTAGAAATTGTGCCAACCTAGTTGATGGGCCACAGGTGAGAAAGACTGACTTTCTTAGGGCAGAGCATTAAATATCATTTGACTACTTTTTGCAGCAGTGTACTTTTGGGAATCCAGCTTAATTTTGTGGCTGATCAGAGTGAAGATACTCTGCTGCACTGGTGGAAGTGGGGGGGGATTATTTTTTGTGTTTCCATTTTCTGAATATATCATGATTGAAAATTAGAAAAAAGTAAATACTTCATGCAGTTTGGAAGATCTTTTTTGTTGTTCATGGTCCTTTTATAGAGAACAAAAAAAATGTTACTAAGTGATCTGTTTATGAAGTGGCTCTGTTAGTAGAACTTGAAATTCTTCCATAGTTTAGAGGTAATCTAATTTTAGTATTTCAGAATAGGACTGTGTGTTTGAATGAAGTCTTTGAACCTTCTCCAACTTCTTTTTTCCTGCGTGACCTTGAGTAAGACATCTAATCATAACTGTGGAAAGTAGGAGTAAAGATATCTGAGGCTGATTATGATTATGATGCTGAGCAGTTTGTCATCTACAGACAGGGCCACTGTGAAGGTGGAGGAGAAATTTAAAAACTGTGTTGAATGTGTTTTTAGAACAACAGTTTCAGTGTGGCATAAATTGCCAACAGGCCCCATTCTTGGGAGCCTGTGTAGATAGAGAGGGCAGGGACCCAGAAGCGGTCTGCTCAGCAAACACTTCTTGCCCACACTGGCTTCCAGGCATGCTTAGTTTACTTAGGCTCAGCTCTACTCAGGTAATAGCCAACTTCACAGAACAGGGAGGCCGTACCTAGACTTGATTTCTTTCCTGTAGAGCCTGGCTCTGTGTCCATTTGGTTCCCCCTAAAACTGAGACAGATCCTCAGGCTTTTTCACTTAGCAGCCTTCAGTGCTGAGAGTAAAAGACCTCTGTTAGTCCACATGCCCCGAATCAATTCTGCATCAAAAAATAGATGTGTATACTAGTGTGTGTACGTGGGGGGAGGAGGGAATTATAAGATCTTTCTTTGTATTTTTTTCCTTAGTTGAGAAAAGGTAGGTTGTTTCTATTAAAGATGGGGTTTGAGTGGAGGAGATAGATGGGGGACAGAGGGATTAAACAGCACAAAATATTGTTAATCTAGTCAAGCAAATTTAGATTCCGTTCTGACAGAACAGCTGAGACCAAGCCCCTTGGAACTAGTCCAGTTTGAGAATATCTTACTTGTTATAGTCTTTAAAAGGATAACTGAAAAACTAGGGGTTGGTTGTAAGATTACTGTTTTTATTTTTTGGTGAGTGGGCGTTAAATGAACTGTTTTTCAGGAAATAGTGGGGAAAAAATAGCCACACACTTTTAGCTAGTTAGTCACTCCTGAATCAATGAGAATCATCATTTTGTTAATTTCATCAACATGTTCATTTCTTTCAGCTCCATGTTCATGCATGTCTTTTAACCCGGAAACAAGAAGACTGTCCATAGGTCTAGACAATGGTACAATCTCAGTAAGTACACATAAATAAGATTTCCAGTTGAAATACTTCCCTTCCTGTGGAGTATGTATGTATGTATTGGGATGAGAATTATTTATTAGTTTTTTTCAAGTTAACAAATTAATTTTCTTGCTAAGTGAAGTGGAAATTGCAGGGCAGCAGATTATGGTGAAGTGTAGAGAGAGCTGGTATCAGTCTCAGTTTAAACATTGACAAGGTTCAGCTTGCCTTCCCATGGACCCAGTGGCTAGAAGAGGAGCTTTATGAGGCCCGTGAGTGGACTGCATGAATCTATGTGTTAGTGAGAGCGAGGAGGGACACTCACGGTTGTGATCAGATGGTTAGTCATGGTGTCATGTGCTTCTTCAGACAAGTGACAGAACACAAGGGAAATGTCTTCTTAGACCTGCATGTCTAATCTCTGATCCTTGATGTTTTCCTCCGTTCCCTCTTCTCCTGCTCCTTCTTGTCCTAACTCCCTCTAGCTGTGAATAGAGTTCTGTAAATTGTATGAATTTGTAAAAAACAAACAAACAAACAAAAAACACAGACTCTACATTAGGCTGTAGGGTAGAGTCAGATAAATATTGGGCTCTTTTTTACTGTAGATCTCGAGGGAACTGAAGTGATTAGGGATTGGAGTTTCAGGTTTTACTACTTAATCTTTTTTTATATATTTAGTTTCAGCTACTTTATTAACCGAGTGTAACAAGACTGATCTGGTAAATTCTCCATTTTGGTAAATTATGCAGTATTGCCTTCAGTCCCGGCAAGAGAGGCCCGTGAATTAGAGGACCCTGTTCTGGGCACATTTACCCACAGGAAGAAGGACCTAAGAGGTTAAGGGGGTTTGCCCAGCCCTCACACCACCCACCCCCATGTTCTGAGTACCTGACTGGAATTTTCCTGACCCCAAAACCTTAGAGCCTGCATGTACTCTATTGTGGAACTTCGAGGAGTCTAGAAATTCTAAATTCGTTCCTGTACGCCCAGGTGGTTGAAGGTATATTTGTCAAGATTGGAGGAAGAGACCATATTTTATTTAATAGTTTAACTTGATATATAACTTTTAACTATTTAGACATATGGAATGTGGGTTTCCATCTGTAATCTTAACCTGAGTCTTACAAGGGGTCTGAAGAGGTGGGCTTGAAATTTTCCATTTGGTCTTTAGTCAAAACATTAATTTGGTGACCGTTATGGAAATTTTACCAATATTATTAAATATAAATTTGCCTGTTAATAAATATATATGGAATTTCTATAATGTCCAATGTAGTTGGGAGGTCTGTAAACTCTGTTCTGTAGGAGGACAGAAGAGAAGTGAATGATACAGATCTTCATCTGCTTTAAGGAGAGTTATATTTAAAAAGCAGGGTGTAGGGGGGATAAATTTATTTTTAAAAGATGAAGGGGGGGTAACTAGATTGTTCAGCGAACTGAAGTTCGTGGCAAAGGAAATCTAAAAAGATGAGATAAGATCTATATATTGTCTAACAGTTCATGGACTCGTATACGTAACACTCACTGTCCATGAAAAGACTTAAGTGTAAATATCATATGGGTGAGTCTTTGCATTTTGTAAAATCAGTGTAGATGGTTAATGGGTGCTGATAAATTTGGCTTTGAGGTAAAGAAAGGTGAACAAAGTAAGTTATGGAGAGTTCTGGCTATTTATCGTATGTAAGAGGAGAGACCATCTTAGCTATTATTCCTTTAGTAAATGAAACTGCCAGAGAAGCAGAACGTAAATCAAGGGGGTTAGCTTGGATGCTTCCGCAGGTGTATCAGTACAGTGTGGCTATACCAAGCCTTACCTTACCCTGATCTCCTAGAAAAGATTAAGGACCCAGCTCGTGTGACATAATTTCCTTAAAAGGACATGTTTTATATTGTCAAAGAGGATGAATGTATACACTGTCTCTTCTCATCTGAAGAACTGTAAAGAGCTGAGTTAGGAAAGGCGCATGGAAAGAAGGGCTTGTTTTAAGGTTCAGCGTTCTTATTGGGGTTAGAAACACACAGAGTCTTGGCTGTTTAATAGTTCACTTTCCAGACGTGACAAATCCTATGCAGAGACTGTTCATTCTCTGTTTCCTGAATATAGCAAATAAATTTTAAAAAGAAATAACTGGTTAACTTTTTTTTTTTGGTTAACTTATTTTAAAACAAAGGAGGAAATCAGAAAGTAAATCCTTGTTTCTCTTTATTCTACTGAATAAAAAAGATTCAAGAGGCAGTCACCTTCTGTAACTGAAATGAATTAGAGATGAAGTAGAGACAACCAGTACAGACCATGCTTTCAAAAACTTGTCAGCAAAAGGAAGGAGAGGGGGGGTGAGCGCTGCAACAAGATGAGACATTAGACAAGCAGCAGGAGGGTCCTGAATGACTGGGAGAATTTAGCTTTAGGGAAGAATGGGGAAACTGTTGAGATAGAGCGAAAGGCAGAGGCAGTTGTGAGATGCAGGAGAGGAATGACCTTTTCAATTTCTCATGAAGTAGCAGGTGAGATCACCTACTGAGAGAAGCTAGAATGGGTGAGGGTGTGTTTTCATGTCTGTATATTTTGCTCTTGCTAATCTTATAACCCCGATCCCCCTTCTGCCGTCTTGGTCTACAGAGTCCCAATTATCTCTCAGTGCCTTGTTCCAATGTCATCTTGTCCCTTTTTGTGGTTTGGTTTGGTTTTGATGGAAGGTTCCTAAGCCCTACCAGTTGAAATGAATCACACACACTGCTCAGTAGGTTAGCTATATTGTTTTGCTCATTTAACTTGTTTTGTAAAAAAATTTTTTAAGTCTGTCTCCTCAGTTAAAGTGTTGAGTGTTGAGGACTTGGCCGGTTTTTTATTCATCTCTTCTCGCGGTGGATCTTAGTATGGTTCCTTGTACAAATTAGGGACTCAGTGAATAATTTGTTAAATAAGTTGACTAAAATACAAACGCTATTATTATTTAATATAGCTGGCTGTAATAAGTACCTGCTTGAATTCTGAGATAGTTTATTTGTATAATTCTGTTGCCATTCAAAATATTTGTCACAATGGAATACCTTCTGCAGGGGAAAACAGTATGCCAATAGTTTAATTCATCTTGAGCTTTCAGAAATGTCATCTGTTGTAATGTCAAAAGGAGTCACTCATACTGTGCAAACTGCTATTCATGCTGAAGAAGGACTTTGAAATTTTCTTTTTTTAATTGTTACTTATTTATTAAAGATTTATTTATTATTTATTTGAAAGAGAGCATGAGCAGAGGGAAGAGGCAGAGGGAGAGGGAGAAGCAGACTCCCCACTGAGCGGGGATCCGGACGCGGGGCCCAATCCCAGGACCCCAGGATCATGACTTGAGCCAAAGGCAGATGCTTAACTGACTGAGCCACCCAGGCGCCCCAGGACTTTGAAATTTCCTATCGCAATACCTCATGCATTCTAGCCAACCAACGAGTAAATCTAAATATCAACAGTGTGCAAAACAGTATGCTCAATTCTAACATGTGGCTCATGGTCTCAGAAAGCTTATTCAGTTGGGGGGGAAAGGGAGTGTGAAATTGTAAAATAAGTAACAAAGAGTAAAAAAAATAACAGCCCCAGCAGCAGTACACCAGTGAATGTGATGCTGATGAGACAGTGAGGTCAGGAGAGCGTGGGAGATAATGGCCCGGGTCAGCTCCGTGGAGACAGGCTGTGAGCTGGGTTTAGAAGATGGGCTAGGATTTTGTTGGCCGAAGATGGGAAGGTAAGGTATTTCAGGCAAGGTGAATGGCATAGGGGAAGAAAGCATGGTGGTAAGAGAGGGCAAGGAGTGTTTGGAGAGAAATGAACCAATTTGAGAAGTGGAATATAAAATATACAAGGTGGCTGGGGTCCTGGCTCAGGATGAGTAGTTAGCATATGAAGGAGCTGGATCCCCAACAGGGAACATCTCCCTCCACCACCACTGGAAGACTTTCTAAGGTATTCAGAGAGGATAATTGGTGAGGAAATGTCCACGCAGAAACGAAAGAACTTCCTTAAACTAATGTTTACCGAGTCTACTGAATAACGGCTTAGTCATAGAGATGTATAGATGCTAATCTTTATAAATATATAGATTTTCTGCTTCATCAAAACTGTTAGTGAGCCGAAGTTTTATTGAAATCTTGCCGGATAAATGCATACTCATTGAAGATTTATTTTTTTGAGCAAAGCCCCAAGATGATAAATCTCTGTTCTCTGAAGATTGTTTTCATATATGTGTTTATGGTAAATTTGGGATGAGAAGAAAAGATTGATCTATATAATGGTTAGCATTCAGGATAATGATTATTATATAAAAACAAACAATACTGACCATGTATGGATTTGTTGCTGTTGTTTTCATAGTTCTTGCTAGGTGATTATGTTCCTGTAGTATATATTGCTGTTAGTTCACATAGTTGTCCAAGGGAATGAAAAAGGAAAGAGAGCTAAATACTTACTGAGCATGCACTGTGTCCTAGACACTCTGTTTCCTATACGTCACCTCATTCCAGCGTCACAGGAATTCTGTGATGTAGGTGGCATCACTCAACATTTCTCAGAGAAGGACACTAAGGCTTGGAGAGTTCATGTGCCTTCTCCAGCTTACTTAGCCAGGAAGTAGAGCTGGGAACTCTGGGTGCCTGTGAAGCTTGGGCTTTCTCCTCCCCCATGCTGCCATCCAGGAGCCACTTCTTTGTCCATAAAGATTTCCCGCTAAAGGCTTTCCATTCCCTGCCTGTTGTTCTTGCCCAATAGGCAATTATATTTCTATTTCCTGAGTATTCTTGGGCATGTTGCCTCATTTGTTTGTGGGACTGTCTCTTTCACTAGACTGTGAACTGCCTGAAGGCAGAGACCATGTCTGCTTCAGTGTGTATCCTAACAGAGTTCTTGGACCACTGAAGATGCTTTGTAAAACGTCGAGTGAGGGAAGAAAGGTGTTTCAATTTATGTCATCAGGATGCTAATGCCAAAGTCAGGCGTTTAGCCAGCAAAGGTAAATTGCTCTCCTCAGTTGACACATGTGAGCGATTCTTGTTTACATGACTAGTTTGGGCATATGGAAGAATTTGATGTCCATACTCTGCTTCTTGAAATCCATAAACAGAGGTTCACTAAGCAAACAACTAAGAAACCGAAGCAGAAATAGAACATGTTCCTGACACTTTGTGGGACCCAAAACGATGCTGTGAATAAGTCTCTCATTGCCTCTTTTTTCACTTAGACTAGAAATCCGTTGAACTTTTGGGATTGTTGAAGGAATATGCCTTTTCACATCATTTCCTATTATTTAGAGATTCCTGTTTTACAGATTAAATTAACAGCTTTACAAGAGCATTGCTCTGTGGTCCCCAGTAGTTATTCCTTAGGTGGTGTGTTCTGAAACTGCTTCATGTGATGGAATTCCCAGGGGTATATGCCTTGGCAGGATCTCATAGATGGCGAATGTGTATCATAGGTCACAGGAGTCACTCAGACAGAGTCTGGTTGCAGCAGGGAGGCAAAAAGTGTCCCCCTTCCAGAAGGCTGATAGCTTTAAGGGAGAGGTATGTAGTTTCTGTGAGAGAGGATATTACTTTTTCAAGTAAGAGGAGAAATTACCTTTTTGGAAATATAATCCCTAGCATCCACTAGAAGGAAACCAAAGAATCATCAGAGCTGTTTTTGTCATCTGAAACCAGGATCTTGAACTCCCTGAGTGTTTTATCCTATTCAGAAGGTCTGAGGAATTTTAATATCGTAGCAGTCCTCGTGTGTTACCACGAGAGCAAGATGAGGCATTACCAGTTGCAGCATATCAATACCTGGTATATTAATTTCCGTTCTAACAAAGTACTACAAACCGAGTGGCTTAAAACAACAGAATTTGTTTTCTCACAGTTCTAGAGACTAGTGTCCAAAATCAGGGTGTCGACAGGGCTCCTTCTGGAGGCTCTAGGAGAGAACCCTTCTCTGTTTTTTCCACGCTTCTGGTGGTTGCTGGGCATTCCTTGGCTCGTAGATGTGTCACTCCAACCCCTGCCTCTGTCTTCATGTCCCCTTCCTCTCTGGGTCTCTGTGTTTACACATGGCCTTCTTATAAGGACGCCAGTCATTGGATTGAGAGCTCACCCTAATCCAGTATGATCCCATCTTAACTAATTACATCTGTAAAGAACTTCGCTCCAAATAAGGTCACATTCTGAGGTTCTAGGTGGCCACGCATTTTGAGAAGACACTGTTCAACTCGGGATACTTGATAATATATGTACAGTATTTCCCTAACAGTGTTCTAACAGTTGATTAGGAAACAATTTGGTGAATATGCGGTATGATGCCTTCAGGAAGAGGTATCCAAGGATATTAAAAGAAGATGATTCAAAATCCCCTAGGGGGAGATAAGAAAATATTGCAATTGAAAGAGACCTTCATCCTTCTACAGCTAATGCCCCCCTCCCCTAGATTAAGTGATGTGTTGGTAGGTCACATGTTAAGATAGTGGTGGTAGAGCTAGGATTTCCCTGACCGTTAGTCAGATTTTCTTCCTATGATACCAAGTTAATTTTTTTCATACAGCTAAGACAGCCCAACCACAAGGAATTGCCCTAGGATGGTCACTAATGAATTGGAAGCTTGTGTTATTCCGTGCATCTAGCCATTGCTAAAAAGATTTTTTTTTAAAGGCAATTTGAGCATTTAAAGTAACGAGATGTTTTAGATGACTTGTTTATTACTGTGTGTTGTAATGAGCCTATAGGGACTGAACCCAAATGGTGAGGTCATGTTCTACAGTGATGACAGGTAGCCTACGAATGAAATACTTCAGCTGCTACCCAAGCCGAGCACCCAGTTGTACCACTCCTGCTGGAGAGATCCCGGTGCATTCCAAGTTTTGTACTTAGAGAATAATTCTTTTTTTTCCTGCTTAGCAGTAAGGGTCCTGGGGTAGCTTAGCTAGCGTACTGGGACCCAACTGGGGTGCTGACGTGCTGCTTGCTTACTATGTATTCATATGGTATAATTCACTGAAGGTGGTTTTGTCAAAGGAAATACTTACTGTTTTTGTAGGAGTTATTATTTGTGTGGATCACAGACCTTCTTAGAATGTCTCAAGGACCAGCTTCTCTCCCCAGTTATGTCATTGTACATGTAATCCTGTTATCTTTTGTTCAGTACCTGCATATTCCCTAAAAACTCAGTCAAGTGGTAGTGAATGCAGATGCCAAGGGCATTCTTTGAGGCCCAAGATTATTTTGTGGCATCTCCATTGCAATTATGAATTTTTGACGGACTTCTCGGTCCCCCTTTTACACTGATTCTGTAGCATCCATATCTATAGAACACCCAGATTGCCCTGTATTTTAAATTGGGTGCTGAGGAAATCCAGTAGAGTACATGGTAGGTTGAAATCATTTATACACCGTCTCCGGAAGTCATCTGCCACAAAGGATGGCCTTATGAGGACATTGTGTTACTATTTCAGAAGGTGGCTCTCTTCTTATCTTGACTACATCAAGTAGTATATCTGTGTTCCAATTCCAACGGCTAGGAATTGATGAGTGTGTTATGTTCCAAGGAACATTCTCTTAGTCTTATACCTCAATAATCTCTCTCTCCTCCCTGGATCCTGCCCATTGGTTTTTGTTTTTTAAAGATTTTAGCTATTTATTTGAGAGATTGAGAATGAGTAGCGGGAGAAGGAGCTCCCAGAACCCTCAGATCATGACCTGAGCCGAAGGCAGATGTTTAATGGACTGAGCCACCCAGGCGACCTGCCCTTGGTTTTTAAACACACTCGAGGTTTATGGGTTTTTAAAAAATATTTATTTATTCATTTATTTGAGAGAGAGAGAGAGAGAGCACAGAGCGAAGGGGCAAAGGGAGTGGGAGAGGGAGAACCCCAAACAGACCCCTCTGAGTGCAGAGCCCAATGCGGGGTTCGATCTTACAACCCTGAGATCATGACCTGAACCTAATCAAGACTCGGGCACTTAACTAACTGAGCCACCCAGGCACCCCTATTTTGTTTTTTTGGGTTTGTTTTTTTTTTTTTTTTTTTTTTAATGAGAACAAAGATATCACAGCTCTTCCCTACCCACCTGGTGTCCTGTCTCTCTTCTCTCCTTATAATCACACTTCTCACAAGAATTGTCGTAGTAGTGACTTTCTGCATTCCCCCATTCACCCTTTGCTACTTGGACCCCCGCAGTCTGGCTGCCAATGCCATCAGTCCACCCAGACGGCTCCGGTGCTGGTTACACAAAATCTCCCTGTGGGTCTGTGCAGCTGACATTTTTCAGTCGTCACCATGTTTGACCTCCTTGCAGCATTTAGCTCTGTTCTTTCTTCCTGGAATAGTTTCTTTATGCACTTCCACAACCCTGTACTCTCCTGGTTTTCCTCCTGCTTTCTGGCGGTTTTGTCTCGGTTTTCATCCTGGGGTGTCCGTTAGCCCGCTCCGGTTTGGTGTTGGAGCTTCTCCATATTTGCTCCTAGGCCCTCATCTCTCTGCTCTCTGGGCAGTCCTTGCCTGTGTCATGGCTTCCTCTGTTACCCACATGACGTAACTCTTACGTTTTGATCTCTTTTCAGACCTTTTTGCTGACATTCCCAGGCCTTCATATTTCCTATTGAATATCTCAAAGGAACCTCCAGTTCACTAGGTCCAAAATCAGACTCACACGCCTCCCCACATACTGGTCTTTCTCAGAGTGGCCTGTTTCTGTGAGTGAAACCACTGTGCACTTGGTTGCATGAGCCAGGGCTCTTCGGAGTCACCCTCCTTCCTCTTCGCTAGACTCTGCCCTGTCCATCACTTGCTGGTTTTTGCCTCCCAAGTACCTCTCAGCTTCCACTCCATTGTCATCGTCATCATCATCACCCTCAGCATCCTCATCACCCCTTACCACCACCACCATCACCCTGCTCATAGTCTCCTCCTTGGACCCTCAGTTGACTTCCTCACTGGTCATCCCATATCCATTCTGCCTCCTCCAGTCTCTTTTCCATATTGGAGCTAGAAGGATCTTTTCAAAATACACATTTGATTTTGTCCTATCCCCTGCCAGCCCTCTCCAGTGGCTTTCCCTTGCTCTTGGGCACAGGCCCAAAGTCTTCCCATGGCCCATGTGACCCTGCCGGGTCTGGTCCTTCCTTCCACAGCCTTTTTTTGCTCAGTGCCCTCCCTTCTGGAGTTTTAGCCTCAGCTACTTTCAGTCGCTTATGCTCACCAGCTTCCGAGCCTCTGCCTTGACTGAACTTCCTTTCTCCTTGCCTACTTAACTCTCATCCTTCAGATTTCAGTTTCATTTTCATCACCTTGGGAAGGTCTTCGTTGGTCTTTAAGCAGTTCCCATCCCTGGATTATGTGTTCATAGCACTGCGTGCCCGTCCTCTGTAGCGGCTGTCAGAGTTGTCATTTTATACTCATTGTGTGATTACTCGATTAATGTGAATATTCAGCATAAGCTCCACAAGGCAGTGACTGTGTCTGCTTGACTCTCTGTTATATCCTTGACACCCAGCACAGTGCCCATGAATTGCAAGTGCTCTTTAAATATTCACAGACAAATTAATGAGTGAGTTAATTAGTATCGTCTGTTGCACGGACAGTACATAGAGGCTAAGACCACAGGCACTGGAATCAGACTGCCTGAGCTTAATCACAGCTGTCTTCACAAGTGGTGTCACCCTGGGCAAGTTGCTTGACTCTCTTTGCCTTAGTTTCCTTAACTGTAAAATGGGGATGATAATTATAACCATTTATAAGTTTGTTGTGAGGATTATCTGACATAGTACACGTATAAAGCTCTGAGAACAGTGCCCACGCATGTCAAATGCTCCATAATATTAGCTCCTTTCCACATCATTGTCTTAGCAATACCCGCGTCTTCCATTGGTGGTCACCAGGAAGACGGTGAAAATCCATGTCTTGTGGATTTAGCAGACCAGTTCCAAGGGGAGGAAGTATCTTAATGGTGGCCTACTCCTTAGGATGGTTCAACTGAATTCTGGTCCTGTCTTTTTTTTTTTTGAAGATTTTATTTATTTATTTAACCAAGAGAGACACAGTGAGAGAGGGAACACAAGCAGGGGGAGTGGGAGAGGGAGAAGCAGGCTTCCCGCGGAGCAGGGAGCCTGATGCGGGGCTCGATCCCAGGACCCTGGGATCATGACCTGAGCCGAAGGCAGCCGCTTAACAACTGAGCCACCCAGGTGCCCTGAGTCTTTTTTTTTTTTTTTAAAAGATTTTATTTATTTATTTGACAGAGACACAGTGAGAGAGGGAACACAAGCAGGAGTGGGAGAGGGAGAAGTAGGCTTCCCATGGAGCAGGGAGCCCGATGCGGGGCTCGATCCCAGGACCCTGGGATCATGACCTGAGCCGAAGGCAGATGCTTAACGACTGAGCCACCCAGGCGTCCTGGTCCTATCTTTTGATCTTTGCTGTGTCACCATAGTAATTCACCAGTGATTTGAAAAAACATGAACTGTCAAAGACTAATTTTTCTGCCAAAAATTTTCTCATCTAGGTTGTTGCCATTTTAACCTTCATCACTCATAGGAAAAGGTTGAACTCAGGTGTGCAGATTACTGAAGATGCTCTGAATGATATTTGGAGAAGATGTAGCAAATTTCTTATCACTAGAGACACCCTTACTCTAGTGGACTGTGAAGTGTGGGAGGTGGAAATGCTATCAGCCACTGGGGCTCTGTCACTCTCTATTTATTTAGGAGTCTGAGTTTTATAGACCCAACGTTCAGACAGCTGTCTGTGCCCCTACAAAGTTTTATAACACTAGGAATCAGTCTTGTTTCATAAATCTTTTCTTAACCATTTCCGTCCAGGCATATAAGAATATTCTCTGTGTGAACAAATATTTTGCTGATGTTCACTTGGAGCTAATCTTTTATATAAACTATAGAGCTGGACTACGGTTCTCATGTCACTGATATTTAGATGGCAAAGTTCAGAGCCCAGAGGGATTGATGTGGCATTTCCATGTCAATCACCTTTGAAGGCATTCCTCCCAAAGTACCTTGACGACGGCAGTCATGAAACCGACCCCCCAAAGAGCCATCTGACATTTATTCTTTTGCTATAAAGCCTGAGAACTCACTAGCACCAAAATGTGTGAAGGAAGCAGTTACTCTTTTATAGCCCTTCCTGTCGCTGGGTTGCCATCACCTGGTGCTACTGCATCTACAAAGTGATATGAGACAGTCTGGCTGCCTGCTTGCTGGCTCCAAGTTTATGGCAGCAGAGAGGAGAGCGGCATTTGATATGCCCTAGTCCCTGGGGTTCAGTGGGGGTTCAGTGCTGGGCTCTGTTTCTTTGTTTTACTGTAGAATGCTGCAGTGACTCAGGGTCGTGGTAACCCAGAGTTTTTGTTTCCAAAGTGGGTGCCCCTCCCTGTTTATTTACTGCTCTGCACCTTGAATGTAGGCTCCACAATCCACTCATCTCCAGTTTTGCCTCCTTCCAGATGGGGGAATAACCCTTCTCTCAGTTATCAGTGAATATTGCCTTTATAAATACTGGTTTAGCATCAGGAGGCAGCTATCAGTATAGACCTTCAGCTCACTGAAGCAAATTACAGGGTTGCAAAAAGACTGCTGACTGTATTGGCACAAAGAACAGTACAGCCTTTCCATCCTTAGCAATAACTCAGGTCCAGCTCGTTTCCTGGTTTGGAGAGAAGTCAAGATAGGGCAGCTTCTTCCTCCCCAATCTTGTCTATCATAAGAGAGAGGGGGGCTGGAAAAGTGCCTTTCAGCAGGTTGCATGGTATCATGGTTGGGTATGTGGTGTGGTGTTTTAAATTTAGTCAACCCTGAGTTCTCTCCAGATTTCTCCTACTGGCTCTTCCTTTTCTCTGGCAGAGCCCTTGATGTCAGTGCTGCCAGGCCTCTCCCTGGGGCTGTTTCTCTTTCTTTGTGATCGACTCCTGCAGCTTAGTTATCCCTACATCTACAGTTCTCGAGACCGGAGGACCATTCTGTCCTCCTGAGCCTGAACCCGGACTCTCGATGCTTCCTTGGCATTCCTACCTGGGAGTCTCCAGGACCCCTCTGGTTTAGCGTATTTTAACTGGAGAGCATTCCCTTTTCCCCAGCATGTGCTCTTCCTCCTCATCCCTTCAGTACACGGCATCACTGAACAGCCCCAACCAGAAATAGGAGGTAGAGTAGATCCACATCTCCCCTCCAGTGTCGCAGCAACCACTGTCCTGGCCCCCTGACTTCAGAACACTCTCCAGACTCTCCCTCACTGTCTGTTCCCACTGGTACTTTTAAAATTCCTATCTCTTGCACGGTTTGCCTGGGCTGCTACACGAAGCCCCAGATCGGTCCTACTATCTGTTGTCTCTAGTTCCCTCCAACCCTCTGCCATCAGATATTCAAAATTCTGGTGTAATCATGCCACTCCTCTTGTATAGACTCTCAACAGCTTCCAGAAGGATAAAATTCAGATCCCTCAATTCCTGCCCATTTCATCAGCCTCCTCTGTCACAACCCTCCTACCCAAATGTCAGACTTGTTTGGTTCACACATCAGTGCTCATGGACATGGAGTCCCCTTGCTCACGGCTTGCTTCCTTCCCCTCCAGAAGCTCCTTGCCTACCTTTAAGAATTGGCTTAAAGCCCCAAATCCATTCTTCTGGGAAGCCTGCCATACTCCAGGGCAGAGTGAAAAGGTCTTCTTAAGGGTTCTCATAGCACTTAGTTCAAATTTCTGCCTTAGTATTTATGTGATACTTACTAGTTTACATGTATGTTTCATTTATATGATCGTGTATGAAATAAGAGAGTATGTATAGTTCCTGAAAGGGTCTGGCAAATAGGAGACATTTCATAAGTGCAAATTTCCATGTTTTCTTGACCTCCATTAGCCTGAGCCACTTGAAGGCAGGCAACATATTATATGCATGGCTCCTTCCAGTGCCCAGTGGAGAGCCTTAGACAAATTGGAACCTCAGTAGTAGTGTTCAGGAGAATTAAAGCCAGCCAATTTCATTTGCATTTCTGCCCAGAAGTTCTTTCTTCTTTCCCTTTCATGCTTACAGTCTAGTCAGCCTTCTAGAAGTTGTTTCCCATCAGCTCTTTGCTATGGAGGAGGCAATTGCACTCTCCTCCCGGCCTCTGTCAGGTAGGGCTACTCAGAGTTCCTGGTAAAGACCACCATCAACACACTTGGCCTTCACACATCAGCGGCAGATATCTGGGGAAGGCGTCCTGGTGGTTGAGGTGTGAACTTTGCTTCCAGAGAAACCTGCATCTCAATTCTGGCTCTCCCATCTTTTAGCTGGATAATGATGGGGAGGTGGTTAACCTTACATAAACTTTAATTTACTCGCTGTAGATTGGGCATGATAATATGTGCCTCTTGAGGATTTATGAGGATTACATGAGATAATTTATATAAAGGCCTTAATAAATGGTAATTATTGCTTTTATAGCAGAAATTCTGTTCATTTCAAGAAGAGATGAACTTTACTTTTTGATAAGGTTAATTTTATTTGAAATTAAAGACAATGATTTGTTACATAATTATTTGCCATCTGAGTTCAAAGATAATTTTTTTAAAGCAGAACTTATTTTTTAAAAAGATTTACTTATTTACTTATTTGAGAGAGAGAGAGGGAGAGAAAGAGAGCGTGTGGGGGGAGGGCAGAGGGAGAAGAGAAGCAGACTCCCTGCTGAGCATGGAGCCCAATGGGAGGATTCTGTCCATCTCACAACCCTGAGATCATGACCTGAGCTGAAATCAAGAGTCAGATGCTTAACTGACTGAGCCACCCAGGCGACCCTAAAGATAATTTTTTTTTTAAAAGATTTTATTTATTTATTTCAGAGAGAGAGAGAATGAGAGACAGAAAGCACGAGGGGGAAGGGGGTCAGAGGGAGAAGCAGACTCCCCGCTGAGCAGGGAGCCCGATGCGGGACTCGATCCCGGGACTCCAGGATCATGACCTGAGCCGAAGGCAGTCGCTTAACCAACTGAGCCACCCAGGCGCCCTAAAGATAATTTTTTTAAATAATAATTTTAAACCGGTTTGTTTCTTGTGAGCACCTTTCTTGGGGGCTAGTAAAACTGGGTTTTATATGTAATTTTTGCTTACTCCTTGCTATCTACGTTTTTATTGGTTTGAATAATGTTCAGGCTGAAAATTTGTGAATTTAAATCCAGAAAAAGATAATTTAACACTTTTGTACAGAGACTACAATTAGAAATAGTTAACCATGTAAAGCAACACATCACGATGTATATAAATTGAATCTTATGTCGTATACCTGAACCTAATGTTGTATGTCAGTTATATCTCAAGTTTTTAAAAGAGCAGTACATTATTTTGTTTTCCCATTGACCTAGGAAGTGAAACATTGATTAGTTCTGAGATTTGAGTCAAAAGTATATTTGGCATTGGGGTGACTGGGTGGCTCAAGCGGTTAAGCGTCTGACTCTTGGTTTCAGCTCAGGTCATGATCTCAGGGTCCTGAAATTGAGCCCTGCGTCCAGTTCCGCACTAGGTGTGGAGCCTCACACTCATCAGGGAGTCTGCCTGAGTTTCTCTCCCTCTCCCTCTGCCCCTCCCCACCTTGCGTGCATACCCAAGCCCTCCCTCTCTCTCTCTCTCTCTCTCTCTCAAATAATTAAATAAATAAATATTTAAAAAATATATATATTTGGCGTTGATTACAAAAAAGTAATAGCTTGGCAATTAGGCTCTCTTTCCTTTTTAAAAATTATTTGATAGAGGGGAGGGGGGTGGGGGGATGGGTTAGCCTGGTGATGGGTATTAAAGAGGGCACGTACTACATGGAGCACTGGGTGTTATACGCAAACAATGAATCATGGAACACTACATCAAAAACTAATGATGTAATGTATGGTGATTAACATAACATAATAAAACAACAACAACAACAAAAAATAGTTGAATGTCTGATAATTGTATGTATTTTCATTCACACCTTCTCTGGGTAGACATAGGTACTGAAGCCATTACTAAAAAATATACTTTGTAATACGTATAGCATATTACACATTATTATTTTCACATATTTCCAAAGTATATTAATAGTGAACTTAAAATAACATTTTACTTAAAGTAACTTAAAATTTCCTTAAAATAGCTTTTGATTCTTGTATTCAATTCTTTAAACAAACATCTGTTGAGTAGCTTCTATGTGCCAGTCAGGGTTCTGAGTGTTTGAGATCCATCAGTGACCACTCCCAGCCCCAATCCCTCTCCTTGTGTATGTTGCATTTAGTAAACAAAAAAATACAATAACTTCTGTATGTTACAAGGTGATAGATGCTATGGGAAAAACAGCAGAGTAAGGGGAATTGGGAATGTGAGGGCAGGGTAGAGGAGGCGAGTTGCAGTTTTCAAAAGGATGGACACGTTAAGCTTCATTGAGAAGGTGTAATTTGAGCAGAGGACTTGAAGGTTGGGGTAGTGAATCGTGCTGACATCTGGGAAAAGAAGTTTAAGACAGAGGCACTGACAGTGCAGAGGCCCTGAGGCTGGGTGCTTATAGTAGTACAATTAAATCTTGACTTGATATTTTTAAAAAAATGAATGTTTCTTCATTTATAAATATTTATTGATTTGTTCTTATATGTTTTTGGCAAAAATGCTGACATGTGGGAGACACACTGTGAAGAAAACAAAAACTCCATTCCTTTCAATTTAAAATCCGCAAGAAAAGGTAAAATAATGTGATCATAGATAGCTTTAATTGAATGCAGATTGTACAATGGCATGAAAGATCTGCAGTCTCTTGATTTTCAGCAAAGGAAAGACCCATTCTGCCTTATGAGTGATCATGTGAACGCAGACCATTCAACCTTGCTTAGAAGGGTAAGTTTGAAAAGGGATGGAGATCAGAGAAAGGGAACAGTTGGCTGGGAAAGGAGAAACAAGTGCAAAGTCTAGGTAGCAGGATGTGGCGCAGGCTCCCGTCAAGGACAAAGGTGGTTTACTTGGAAGCACATTGGAAAGGGCCTGGGTTCAAGAGGGATGGTAAGGATCTGATGACTAAATGTGTAGGAGAAATTGAGTGGAGAGAAGCAGTAGTTGGCAGAGATAACTCCCAGCCAGTGTAAGTCAGTTGCTGCCATTGACAGCCGGCATTTGCACGGTCCATGCCCGTGGTATACCAGTGAGTCCTGCTTCCAGGTGTCTGGCCTGGGTAATGGGGTAATGATGGAGGCATTAGTGGTGCTTTGCGCTTTACTTTCTTTCATGTTTGTTGTAATGTATTGTTATCTGGATTCTCTGAAGAATCAGGTGATTTCAGAATTTGCAGTGTAATGTTTTCCTTTGCGCATAGCAATTCAGTGAGACATTCGCCTGGGTTTCAGTATCTTTTTGAAGAGGCTCTTTGAGGTTTGTTTGAATCAAAAGATCAGTAGATAAAAAAATTAAAGAGACAGACCCATGTTTTAAGCCTGGGCTGTGCAACCAAGTGAGCCTGTGACCTTGACAAGTCCCTTAGTATCTGGGGACATCAGTTTATCGGAAGAGTGAGTCACCATGCTAGGCAATTTCTAAGACCCCTTTATAGACTCTAGAATTCCAGGAAAACCAAAACTTAGCAACCAAAGGTCCAAACTTGCTGCCGCTTTCATAAGTAGGAACAGTAGTCACAGCCTTTACTGTCCCGCTAACTTTCATGACATCAGCTATCAGCAATTTCCAATTTGAGCAGGCAGCTTTTTTGTTCAGAATAATTTTGTCAAAAGTTTTGAGCCCAGAAAATAAGTACTGGCAACTAGACATTATATAAACTGAGCTCTCATGTAATTTGCTGTTTAGTGTTACAGTAGAACTTTTGTTATATATAGCTGTTATTCAAAGTATGCAATCTCTTTCGCTCTCCGTGAAGGGTAATGAGGGCATAGGGTACTTTAGCAGCTTTCTTTGTGTAAATACATCAGTGTTCTGGCTTCAGGTTTTGGCCTTGAGCAGGATATTCCCCATTCATTGAATAACTTCCAAGAGCCTTTGTCCTTAAGATTGTGAATTTTGCCAGAGGCAGTCTTGAAAGTTGTTGCATTCAAACCTGTGTATCTTTTTTCTTTTACCTTCTCCCTGCCATCCTCTTGGGAGAGATATTATTGAAAAACCAACTGCATCTGGTTACTTGCATTTGGTGTTGGAAGACTCGGGGTAGGAAAGCAAAAAATGTGGACCATCCACTAAAGAAAGATGATGACAGGTAAACCATTAAACACCCAGGCAAACCTAGAGAGGAAGCAGCCAGCCCTGTGGTTTATGTATGGAAATACCTTGAAACTGCCTTGCATGTGTTTTGTGTGTAAACCTGAATTTGAACGAGAGTTTATGGAAAGAATTTGTAGACCTCAATTTTTTGTAGGTATTTTGAATCTAGAGAGGCTAAAAGCTGCTGTTATACAAACCTGTTATCTTTTCTCTTGCTTCCATGTATTGTGACATATGTCAGTCTTCTTAGAAATATGACTAGGGGTTTCTAACAGAGTTTGGAGCCAAGGCTGGGAGTTTTCAGCTGAAGTATTCCTTCCCCCCATTTTGTAAAATACATGTGGTCAGAAAAGATTAGGGTCGTTAGGCATTTGAGAGGAGGGGGAAAAGGCACCTTCCTTTCCAGTTCCTGGGTGGAGAGAATGGTACGTTGTTTGGTGGCCAGAGAAACCTCTTTTCATAGTTTATAGACAAACAAGAATAATTCTTTGAACTCTGTAGGGCACATTGGCAGAATATGCAAAGGAAGGTTAATCAAAACCAAAAGTCAGGTCAGTCACTGAACCAGTAGTTCTCAGAACCAGTAGTTCTCAAACCGTAGTCCACAAGGTCAGAGCTATTTTCATAATAATAGTAAGATGTTATGTGCCTTTTTTACTCTCATTTCCTAATAAGTGTACAGATTGAATGCAGAAGTAGATATGAAGATCCAGCTGGCTTCTATTCATGAGATGTGCAAAAAATGGGAAACAGTGCCACTCTTTCGACTTAATTTTTTGTTTTGTAAAATACAGATATTTAATAGCTATTTAATATAAATAGATTTATATGACTGTCATACATTTTATTATTTTAATGAATTAATATTTTAAAATTTTCTCAGTTTCAATTTCTAATATGATAAATATCAATAGATAAGACCCATGGAGTCCTTAATAATTTATAAGAGTAAAGGGAAGCAGAGAATTTGAGAACTGGCTAATTTAAACAGAAAGACAGTGAAGAGATACACATATTTCAGGTCACTGATTGCTGAAGTGTGGAAACAGTCATAAATAAGAACATAGGAATCTTCAAGGGTCTTTCTTAGCGTCATCCTAATGGGATTTCAGTTTTTTAGATCTTGTGTAGGAAGGAAAAATAAGAGCACATATTGAAAGCAAGTCCAGAGAGAGCGTGAGACATATTGGTAGAAAGAGGCCAAATGAGAACCCCATGGGTAAGGTGGAGACTCCTTTGTCCTCACCCCATGGACTAGTGACCTCCTTCTTTTCATAGATGGGAAAGAACAGCTAGAAACCAGGGGAAGAGTGGGCCTCTTGACCTTTTGCCTTCTAAAAAAGGATTAGGAAATGAAGTTGTTCCCCCCCCTTTAAATATTTGAGCAGAAGTCACTACTTTCCTGGAATTTCTTTTCAAAATTCTAAATTTCTCAATAATGTTGAAACACTGCAATTTTTTAGTATAAAAATGGCCTTCAAAATAGGGTCGACTTCTGTAAAATTAGGTTTATTTTGTTTATGATTGTGGATTTTCTGTTTATTGTATGTTCCATCTGATTTCAGAAAGTTTTTGTGGAAGCTTGCAAGAGTATACATAATAAACTGAAAGTGATAGAATTTAGGAAACAAAACAGATGAACATATGGGAAGGGAAGGAAAAACAAAATAAGATGAAAACAGAGAGGAAGACAAACCATAAGAGACTCTTAACTCTAGGAAACAAACTGAAGGTTGCTGGAGGGGAGGTGGGTTGGGGGGATGGGGTAACTGGGTGATGGACATTAAGGAGGGCCCTTGATGGAATGAGCCCTGGGTGTTATATGCAACTGAGGAATCACTGAACTCTACCTCTGAAACTAATAATATGCTATATGTTAATTAAATTTAATTTAAATAAATCTTTTTAAAAAAACTAAAAGTGAAAGTGAAAATAAAAATCGGAATCAAGACGAGAGACCGTATCTGTGTGTGTGTGTGTGTGTGTGTGTGTGTGTGTGTGTGTGTATACCAAAATGTGGAGATAGCCATAAGTAAGAGACATAAAATGTTAGAGCATGTGTGTTTTACATGTTGTGGTCATATAAAGATGGACCAGATAAATATGTCATACACAGTGTCTGTCTCTGCTCAGCCTCTTCTATGAGGAAAGAATGGTCTGGTGTGGGCCCTCAAGAAAAGATGGAGACAGCCATGTTTTATAGCTCATGACCCCATTTTCTCTGAGTATTAACTGATTGAACTGAGAGGGGACACTTGGCCTGAAGACTCGCCAGGGGACTTGTATGCACTGGCTTGGGTCCGATTCCTGCCTTAATTTTGCACCTGGAAGTACCAAGAGAGCAAGCCAGTGGGTGGAAAGTGAAGCTGAAAGGTCATGTTGTAGACAGGGGCTTGGAGAGGCCACGTGCAGGCTCCAGTTACGAGGGAACAGAAACTGAGTTGTCAGAAGAGACTGTGTGGTTGAGAAGGATAAGAGATTGCACTTGGAGAAAAAAGACACAGAGATAGC
The DNA here is from genome assembly GCF_009762305.2 of Zalophus californianus. Classification (NCBI taxonomy): domain Eukaryota; kingdom Metazoa; phylum Chordata; class Mammalia; order Carnivora; family Otariidae; genus Zalophus; species Zalophus californianus. The sequence continues at coordinate 61,339,201 of NC_045597.1, forward strand.
AGGAGAGAAGTGCTGAGCCTGCAGGAGAGAGACACAGGGTGGGCAAGTGCAGCGTTGGTGGCCAGCAGGCTTCCCTTTATGGTCTCTGTCTCTTTGCCATAAATCCTCTCTTCTTTACTGGCTTGACTTCCTGGCAACCAAAAGAGCCTGGGTGGAACCTAGAGTAACACACATATGAAGATTATAAGGACTAGCACATTTTGTATGATTAAGACTTGACTTTGATTCTGGACTACCTGATAGCCAAGGCAGAAAGGAGACATTGTTCATTCTGAAACCATACAATAAAAAAAAAGGTAGTTTTAAAGTTTTCGAACACTGAATTTAAAATCAATCACCTTCTTATGTATAGAGGTCCCTTAAGGATTAAAAACAGAATTATTGCATGATCCAGCCATCCTTCTTATGAATATATACCCCAAAAGATTCAAAGCAGGACCTGCAAGAGAGATTTGCACACTCATGTTCATTGCAGCATTATTTACAATAGCCAAGAGATGACAGCAGCCCAGAAGTCCACTGAAAGGTGGATGGATAAAGAAAAGATGATACATACATACAATGAAATAGCATGTAGCCTTAGAAAAGGAGATTCTGTCACATGCTGCATTGATAAACCGTGAGGACATTATGCTAAGTGAAATAATCCAATCACAAAAGGACAAAGACTGTATAATTCCAGTCGTATGAAATATCTAAAGTATCATAGAAACAAGAAACAAAATCAAAGAAACAAAAAGTAGAAAGGTGGTTACCAAGGAAGCGGGGTGGGGGGTGGGGTGAAGTTAGTGTTTAATGGGTATCAAGTTTTAGTTTTGCAAGATGAAAAAGATTCTAGAGATATGTTTCACAACAATATGAATATACTTAACACTACTGAACTGTACACTTTAAAATGATTAAGATGGTAACTTTAATGTTATGTACTTTTTACTACAATAAAAAAAAATCAGTCACCTTCATGTATATTAACAACTGAGACCCTAAGTAATGTATTTCACAATTTTCTGAACATTTCTAAAGCAGATGCAAAAATGGATTTTATGTGGAAATATAAAATGAGAATTTTACCAATATTGGGCCTTCCAACAAGATTTCAGCTTTCAATCAATTTCTATCTTTTCTAATCCATGTTTAGTATTTAATCTTCAAAAGTTACTAAAATTCGTAAGCAACTTGCCTTTGGGGTTTCATAAACTTCATTGCCAGCAATATGGAAGACTAGAGATCTTTTTTTCCCTTCTTTTCTTTTCTTTCAATTTCAGGTGTACCATATAGGGATTTGGCATTTCAGTGCTCATCAAATAAGTGTGCTCTTTAATCCCCATCACCTATTTCACCCATCCCCCCAACCCTCTCCCCTCTGGTAACCATCAGTTTGTTCTCTGTAGTTACAAGTCTGTTTTTTTTGATTTGTCTCTTTTTCTTCCCCCCTCTGTTCGTTTGTTTTGTTTCTTGAATTCCACATGTGCATGAGATCATATGGTATTTGTCTATCTCTGAAGGGCTTATTTTGCTTAGCATTATACCCTGTAGATCCATCCATGTTACAAATGGCAAGATTTCATTCTTTTTTGTGGCTGTATAACATCCCATTGTATATATATACCACCTCTTCTTCATCCATTCAACTATTGATAAGACACTTGGGCTGCTTCCATAATTTGGCTAATATAAACAATGTTGCAACATACATAGGGGTGCATTAGTATTTTCATATTCTTTGGGTAAATACCTAGTAGTGTGAACACTGGATCATATGGTAGTTCTCTTTTTAATTTTTTGAGGAATTTCCACACTGTGTCATCCACAGTGGCTGCACCAGTTTGCCTTCCCAAGTCAATTTCTCTTTCATGGAGGCAGATACAGAAAGAAGACACCTATGTTCCCAGTCAGGAATGTAGTACCTCTGTGTTCATGAAGCTTCTTACATACATGTCTCCTCTCTCCAGAAATAGCTTTGCATAGGCACATGCATGAGTACCTCAAAGCTGTCTTTGTGATACTTTTGCTGGGTAGTTGAGAAGCGGACATCATTTCTTCTTTCATTCTTAGCACATTTGGGCTAAGTTAACAGTTCCTGTTTATATTTTGTATGATCTTGCTGGTCAGTTTGAGATCTATTTTTTCTAAGAGGAGAGGAAAACTTATACAGAGACTCTAATTCTGTTTTCTTCATAAAAGTTAGATATATTAAGCATTAAATCAGTTTATATGCTCTCATACACAACAAACACAACAAAGAATCAGTAGCTAATAATCTAATTTTAGAATATATTTCTGTTCCCTAAAGTAGTGCTGTATTTTAAGAAATAAGAGATCATTGGCAAACGTTCAATTAAAGCAAGCAACTAAAAATTGACGTATATATTTTTTATGCTTAAGGTACTGTGGTTCTGTTATTAGAATTCATTGGGATCTATTTCATTGCACCTTGATACTTAATAGGTGAGCAGGTGGGCCATGCTTAGAAGCTATATAGCATTCCTTTACTGTAAACTCATACTGAAGAGTTAGGGTCACCATGGGACTAGCAGAGGGGCCAAATTCATTGCCTTTTAACCTATTGATTGCTAATACATTCTTGTATTTGCAGTGGTTGAACATTACTTTGGGGAAAAAAGAGAGCGAGAAGAAGGAAGGAAGGGAGGGAGGAAATGGGTCAGGAAATGTGCAGGGCCCAGCATGGCGGCTGTTTCCTGACATGTATATGAAGTTTAGGTATCTCTGCGGGGTATATAGATGCTTTCATTTGTTCCAGCACCTGGGCCTCACTGTGCCCCGCCATGCCTGGTTCTCTGAGCGGAACCAGAAGCGACAACCCAGCACTGTGGATTATAGTCTGCTGTTCCAAGAATCCAGGACATCCCTGGGAACTTGGGATGTCTAGGAGTCTAAGGATGAGCAGAAAACAAAACCATACCTTTCATTTTAGGGAAAATACAATGTACTATCTGTTGACCTCTAATTTAGACTGACGAAAAGCTGAGTAACAACTTGACTCAGGTATGGTGACCTCTGTTACCAAACAAGAGCCATGGTATCTACTGGGCAGATAAATTTTTATAAACCAACAGAAAGTAATTACTGTTCTTGTGAAACATGCCACCCGGGGGGTGAGAATGGCATGTGTATACACAAGCGAGGGCCTTGATGTACGTTGTGTAATGACAGGGCATGCTCGCAACTTCTCTTTGCAGTACGATGTTGCCCAAATAAAGTAATATATTAAACTTCTGATTGATTCATTATGGAGGACCTGGTTTTCGTAGGAATTCAGAGGGACAAAGAGGAGTAGAAAAAGTGTGGACAAATGTACAAAGCAGCATAATAGCATTATTCCATTTATATTCTTTACTCCACCCTCAGCCCAAAGCACGGGCTGTTAGTAACAGCCCATAACATTGGACCTTAACCAGTCTTACCATTTTTTTCCCCCTCTGTCCTTAATTTGATCTGAAACATGCCTTTTTCCTTTCCTTCTAAATCTTAGGAATAGAATGGTGCTTTATTTTGCCTTTGGAGTTACGACTGTGTTAAATGTCCCATTTAACCAAGTACCCTATCCGGTATTGATTGCCTCACTCTAACTGCCACAAATCAAGATTTTTAGTGGATCCATAGTGTGTCTCCAGGAACTGTGATATCACTATTTTTCAGTTTTCATCCGAAAGTAGCAACTATGAATCTTTTTTCACTCAGAGTCTACCAAGTAATGGAAAACAATCCCATTCCCGGAAGTTAACAACAGAACTCTTAAAAATGATCTCAAAAAGAACTATGTGAAATTTAGGCAAAGAAAATTATATACTAATGTACATAAAAAAAGACTTATAAGTCCCCGAATTTAGAGGTTTCATGCAATTCCAGTCAGAATTCTTAATGTGATTTTTCTTGTTATATAAAAAGATTATGATAATCATCGACCTACATTTATTTTATTTTATTTTTATTTAATTAATTAACATATAGTGTATTATTAGTTTCAAAGGTAGAGGTCAGTGATTCATCTGTTATAAATAACACCCAGTGCTCATTACATCATGTGCCCTCCTTAATGCTCATCACCCAGTTACCCCATCCCCCCACTCACCTATCCTCCAGGTACCCTCAGTTTGTTTCCTATGGTTAAGAGTCTCTTTTGGTTTGTCTCCCTCTCTGATTTCATCTTATTTTATTTTTCTCTCTCTTCCTCTGTGCTCCTCTGTTTCTTAAATTCCACATATGAGTGAGATCATATGATAATTTTCTTTCTCTGACTGACTTATTTCGCTTAGCATAATACCCTCTAGTTCCATCCATGTTGTTGCAAATTCCAAGATTTCGTTTTTTTTTTTTTTTTTTTTGATGGCTGAGTAATATTCCATTGTGTGTGTGTGTGTGTGTGTGTGTGTGTGTGTACCACATCTTCTTTATCCATTCATCTGTCGGTGTACATCTGGGCTCTTTCCATAGTTTGGCTATTGTGGACATTGCTGCTATAAACATTGGGGTGCAGGTGCCCCTTTGGATCACTATATTTGTATCTTTGGAGTAAATACCTAGTAATGCAATTGCTGGGTCATAGGGAGCTACATTTTTTTTAAGAAGAGAAATTAGACACATAGCCTGTGTGTTAACACACATTTGATACCTGCAGTAATTAAATGATTTTCATTTTGACACAAGAATAGAATAGGAGGTCAATAGAGCAGAGTTAGATAACTCCCAAACAGACCCAATTATATGTAAGAACATAGAATATGGGAAAGAAGACATCACACGTCAGTCGTGGATGGGAAAAATTATTAAATAAATAGTGCCAAAGCAGTTGGCTTGCTTTTAAGAAAAACATTGATTTTAATCCTCATCTCATGTCTTATAAGTAGCTTTGAGGTACAAAGTAAAGCCTTAAAAAATGAAGGAAAAAGAAAACCTAGAAGTGACTAAAGTGGACATTTGTAAACAGTCTATCAGGAAGAATGTGTAAGCTCAAAACAGTGCAAATCACAAAAGAAAATATGATATTTGCATAAAATTCCAAAACTTCTCGGTGTAAAAAATGCTACTTAACTGCATTTTAATATATTGTTGCTTAAAATATGACAGAGGAAAGATAATATGTTCAGTCGACAAGCATATACAAATAGATGAGAAAAGCACTAAAATCCTATAGACAGTGGAAAAGTCATAAAAGGAAATACTTAGGGCAAATAAACATTTTGATTTGTGAAATTTTTTTAAATTTTATTTTTGCCTGAGTAATATCAACTTTACTATATAGCTGTTGGCTGGCATTGAATAAAATGGTCTGTCTTGTACACTGATAGAGTTAATTGGCATTAACTATTTAGAAAAAGTATTGGTCATATGTAACTAGAACTCGAGAAGTATTTGTACCTTTATATCAATAACTCTACATTTCTAGAAAACCATCCAAAGAAAATCCAGCACTGGATGTTATATGCAAACAATGAATCATGGAACACTACATCAAAAACTAACGATGTACTGTATGGTGACTAACATAACATAATTTTTAAAAAATGAATAAATAAATAAGATTATTTGTAATAATAAATTTATTTTAACAATTGTTTTTATAATAATAAAAACATTGGTGTCTTAGAAATGCAACAGGGACTAATTAGATAAAATCTTATGTAGCCTTCCAGTGGAATATTATGTAGCCATTAAACGTGTATTTTCAAATAATATTTAATGACATTGGAAATGTTCATGTGACAATGTTAAGTTAAAGAGGAGAGCTACAAAACAGTATCAGTGGTACTACTATTCCAATTTAATGTGTTTTTATATATACAAGGGAAAAGATGGAAAAGCAAAATAATAAAAGTATTAATAGTAATTAGCACTATTTGGCAGAAGTATAGACTATTTAAATTTTCCTTCCTGATGATGTTCCATTTTAAAATTTATCATATTATACATGTTACTTTTATAGTAAGAATAATAAATGTATTATACATATTACTTTTATAGTCAGAATAATAAACATTTAAAATGAAGCACATTTCTAAAAAAAAAAAGCACATTTCTTTAGTACATCTATTTTTGAATGTGAAATTCAAGTAGGCAAGAAAAATGAAAATATAGGGGCACCTGGGTGGCTCAGCCGTTAAGCGTCTGCCTTTGGCTCAGGTCATGATCCCAGGGTCCTGGAATCGAGCCCCACATCAGGCTCCCTGCTCCGCAGAAAGCCTGCTTCTTCCTCTCCCACTCCCCCTGCTTGTGTTCCCTCTCTTGCTGTCTCTCTCTTTGTGTCAAATAAATAAATAAAATCTTTAAAAAAAAAAATGAAAATATAGAGTATTTGAAAACTATCATTGTTTCATTGAATAGATATACAAGTAGATCTAGAACTTTGGATAAAATACATTTTTTTCTTATATCTCCAGAACATTTACGAAATCATGAATGTATCTTGACTAAGAGAAAAATCTTAGTAAATTCTGAAAAGCAAAGATACTGTGTTTTCCGAATATAAACCAATAAAACTAGAAAGCAGCAACAAAAAGGTAGCCATAAATATAAGTGCTTGCTAATTAAACATTTTTTTCTAAGTAATTTCCTAATTGAAAGAGTAAATAAGTATATATATATAATATATTACTGAAATACATAAAATAATATAGAAATCATTTTAAGGGAGAACCACTTTGTCTAAAATCCTATGGCATATAGTCAAATCTATATTAGAGAATTGTACCTTAAAATTTTACTTTAAAATAAAAAGTTGTTATACATGTGAATCTAAGCATTCAAATTAAGTTATACCAAAGTGATAAACCAAAAGAAGGTTGGGAGAGAGAATTATAAAAATGAATACTGAAATTAAAGATAGAGAAAAAGACAGTAAATAAAACCGAAAGTTGAGTTTTAGAAAGTACTGATAAAATAGATAAATTCCTTGGCACATCTCATTAAGGAAAACAAGAAATAAGTATATAATGTTAAGCATAAGGAAAGAGGTGTAACCACATTATATATATGTATATATATATAGCCACTCATTTCTGCTATAATTCAGCTTGTTTTTAAAAATCACCACACCATGTAGAATTGCACAAAAAAGCCATAAATGGCTTAGGGGAAAATTAGTTTAGGAATGCAATACTTAAAAACTTTGTTAAACACACACGCACACACACACACATACGCACACACACAAACACACATATACACACACACAACTTAGTCTGTGATACATAAGAAATAAAGATGGAACACTCATAAAAATGTAGCACAGTTTTAGACATGCGAAATTAGGGAATACATAAACATTATGATAACTATGGCACTTTACCTTGAAAAAGGCCTGAAATTTGCTTGTGGAAGTGTGCCGCAGAAGGATTGCAGCTTGTGAGTTATTTTGAAATGGTAGGAGGAGGTAATCTGAAATCAGAAGGCCAGGTTTTAATACCAGATGGAGATAGGTGTGACTCCCAAGGGGTGGTACACTGAGGTAGCTGGTAGATGTTTGAGATCTGTGTGTCTCTGTTTTATGTATTCCTACCTAGCTTGGTTCACTTTTCTGTGTTCATCTAGTGTTTCTGGACAAAATCATGTAAAAGTAACATGAAATTTGAGCTATGCTCAAATTGTCCCCTAATTTACCAATCGTGTTGAAACAAATTCACATCTTCAGAATAACTCTTATAGCAGAACTGCCTTTATATGAAAGGCAGTTAAAAAGAATTAGCAGACAGTGTCATGTTAGTTCCATGGTAATATGTTTGAAAACTTTAAGGAAGTAGATGATTTTATAATAAAATATAAATTAATAAATTTGACCCAAAGAGAGTTAAGAAAGCTTTATGAGACTCATAACTATACGAGAAATTAGAAAAGTTGATATTTAAAAAAGAACCAGGCATTCAGTATTTTATAGCCAAATTCTAATTCTTTGATTAATGTTGTTCAATGTATTTCAGAAGTTTTTTTTTTTAAAGGAAGACTCCTTAATTCATTTTACAAAAGTAGCATTTATTTATTTTACTTAGCTCTCATGGAGTACTTACTGTGTGCCAGGCACTGCTTTAAAAGCTTTATAAATGTTAACCAAATCCTCACCACAGTCTTATGAGGCTATTACTGTTATGGAAATGGAAACTAAAGTGCAGAGATCTTGAGCAGCTGGTCCAAGATCATATAACTAGTATGTGTTTTAGCCAGGATTTAAACCAGACACTTTGGCTCTGGTGCCCAAGCTCTTAACTCTTAACCACTGTGCTTTGCTATCTTTAAATGAAAACTTAAGGAAAATAGCTCCCTGGTTCCTCAGCAACTTTCTGAGTTGTATGAAGCACAGCACTTGCAAAGTCTAAGATCTGACTTCCCCAGTGGCTGTTAATAAGGCTAGATAGTATAATCTTCCAGAAGGAGGGAGAAGCTAAGTTCCCATGGAGTTATGATCAAAATTTAAAGCAAGGGAGGAGAGAGCTGGCAGATAAATTCCTTCTCCATCCCTTCCTCCAGTGGATTCTTCCAAAGCCTGGCGTTTAAATTCAGTCTGTTAGAGACTTCCTGTATGCTAGAAAACTAACTGGGCTTCCTCATGAAACACAGGCCAGCTTGGTTATGTACAACCTAACTTTCTCTGCTTCTTTTTGCTTTTCCTTCATTCACACAGCTGATATTGCACTGTCAAATAAAGCAGCAGTACTTAAGTTTTGCCTCATGCTCTCCTTTTTAAGAAATCAAGCTTTGGTAGGATTTAAGGAGGAAATTCATAGAACAAGAAATGAATATGGCAAATAAACATATAAAAAGTGCTCTAGCTCATAAGCAGTTAGGGTAATGCATATTAAACCTTAGTGAGTTATATTTGTTTGCACATCAATTTGGCAGAAAACTGAAAAGATGAGTAATATCCAGCGCTGATTAGATATGGGGAAATAGGCCATTGCATGAATGTCAGAGATGGTAGGGAATTGAAATGCTGCATACTTCTGGAAAGTGAGATCTGACAGAGTTTATTAAAATGTTAAGTATTTATAATCTTTGAGCTAGCAATCTTCTCAACCTGTACATTAATTCATATGTTTATACATGCAGAGACATTTCATGCTGTATTGTTATAATAGTAAAAAATAGAATGTCCATTTAACAGAGAGTATGTGAGTACTAAAATATGGCATATTCATGTTTTGGAGTACAAGAGAGCCACCAGAAAGAATAAATTAGGATCATGTGTTTTGCCCAGGAAAGATAGCTCTGATATATTATAAATGAAAGTGGCAGGTTGTAGAGTAATGTCTATAGTGTGACCCTGTTTTTGTGCAACAAAACAAATGAAAACCCCTCTATGCGTTTACATATGTTGATATAAAGATAAAGGAGAAAGAACGATGTGAAACAAGACACAAGACTATTAACACTGGTTTCCTCAAAAGGAATGAGATAGAAGGTGGAGATAATTACTGACTTTTTATTTATATATACCAAACCGTTTGAGCTGTTACAGTGATCATTAAAAATGATTAGGTGTGGTGAGAAACCGGAATCTTTCCCACTAAAATCAGGTTTAAGGCAAGGATGACCCCCTCATCATTCCTTTTCAACATTGTACTGGAAGTTCTAGCTAATACAAAGATAAGAAAAGGAAAATAAAAGGTATCCTGATTGGGAAGAAAGAAATAAAACTCTTTGTAGGTGACATGATTGTCTATGTAGAAAAATCTAAAAGAATTGACCAAAAATACCTCCTGGAACTAATAAACAGTTATATCAAGGCTGCAGGATACAAAGTTAATCTATAAAAGTCAGCTGTTTCTTGTATACCAGTAATGAACAAGCGGAATTTGAAATTAAAAACACAGTATCATTTACATTAGCACCCCCAAAAATGAAATACTTTGGTATATATGTAACAAAATATGTACAGATCTGTATGAAGTAAACTACAGAACTCTGATGAGTGAAATTTTTTAAAAACCTAAATAAATGGATAGAGATCCATGTTCATGGATAGAAAGACTCAATATTGTCAAGATGTCAGTTCTTTCAACTTGATCTATAAATTCAGTGCAGTCCCAATCCAAATCCCAACAAGTTATTTTATAGATCTCGACAAACTGATTCTAAAGTTTATGTGGAGAGAGAGAAGACCCAGAAGAGCCAACACAATATTGGAGAACAAAGTTGAAGGATTGACACTGTCCAATTTCAAGACTTACTGTAAAGCTATAGTAATCAAGATAGTGTGGTGTGGGTGAAAAAATAGACAGGTAGATCAGTGGAGCAGAACAGAGAGCCCAGAAATAGAACCTCATAAATAAAGTCAACAGAAGGGCAAAAGAAATACAATGGAGAAAAAAATAGTCTTCTCAACAAACCGTGCTGGAACAACTGGATATCTACATGTAAAAAAAATAAATCTAGACAATACCTTACACCCTTCACAAAAATTAACTTGGAATAACTCACAGACCCTAAATGTAAAATGCAGAATTTATAAAACTCCTGGAAGATAACATAGGAGAAAATTTAGATGACTTTGGGTTTGTTGATGACATCTTAGATACTGTAGCATAGGTGTGATGAAAGCAAGAATTGGTAAACTGTGCTTCTTTAAAATGAAACATTTCTTCTCTGCAAAACACTGTAAAGGGAATAAAAAGACAAGCCACAGAATGGGAGAAAATATTTGCAGAAGATATATCTGATAAAAGGAGTTATCCAGAATATTTGAAGAACTCCTATATCTCAACAATAAGAGATTAAAAGTGAGCCAAAGACCTTAACAGACACCTCACCAAAGAAGATCTACAGATGGCAAGGAAGCATATGAAAAGATACTCCACATCCTATGTCATCAGAGAAATGCAAATTAAAATGAGATACCACCACATACTTATTAGAGTGGCCAGAATCCAGAACACTGACACCACCAAATGCTGTCAAGGATGTGGAGCAACAGGAACTCTCATACATTGCTAGTGGAAATGCACAGTGGTACAGCTACTTTGGTCATTCTTTTAAAACTAAATATACTTTTACCATATAGCCCAGCAATCCTTGCTTTTTTATCCAGAGGAGTTGAAAACTTGTGTTTCCACAAAAGCCTGCACATGGATGTTTATAGCAGCTTTATTGATAATTGACAAAAATTTGGAGGCAACCAAGATGTCCTTCCATACGTGAAAGGATAAACTGTGGTACATCCAGTCAGTGGAATAGTATTCAGTGCTAGAAAGAAGTGAGCTATCAAGCCATAACAAGACATGGAGGAAACTTAAGTGCATAGTACTAAGTAAAAGAAACCAAATTGAAATGGCTACAAACTCTGTGATTCCAACTATATGACAGTCTGGAAAGGGCGAATCTTTGGAGACAGTGAAAAGATCAGTGATGCCAGAGATTAGGTGGGAAGAGAAAGATGAATAGGCAGAGCACAGAGGATTTTTAGGGCATGACACTATAATATGGATACATGTCAATATGCATTTATCAAAGACCACAGAATTTGCAATACCAAGCGTGAACCCTAAGGTAAACTATGGACTTTGGAAGGGGTGTAGGTTCATCAGTTGTAATAAATGTACCACTCTGGTGAGAGATTTTAATGGGGGAGGCTGTTTGGAGGGGAGCAGGGGGTATGTGAGGAATCTCTGTGCCTTCCTCTCAATTTTGCTGTGAATTTAAAAATGCTCTAAAAAATTAAGTATTCAAAAAAAGTTAGGATGATAGATATATGGACAGTTGAATGTAAAGAAGGGATGATAGAAAGATGGATTAAAAAACTGTTTAATGTGTACATCTTCGATCTACTGAGCTTTGATTGGTTAAACCTAACAAAATATTCCAGGCTACAGCCATACTTTCATGTTATATTGTGAATGTTAATAGATAAAAATCTTTTAAAAAGTCAATTTGAAAGTATCTATCAAATTTTATTTTATTTATTTTTTTAAATGATTTTATTTATTTATTTGACAGAAACACAGCAAGAGAGGGAACACAAGCAGGGGGAGTGGGAGAGGGAGAAACAGGCCTCCCGCGGAGCAGGGAGCCCGATGTGGGACTCGATCCCAGGACCCTGGGATCATGACCTGAGCCAAAGGCAGACGCTTAACGACTGAGCCACCCAGGTGCCCCTGAAAGGATCTATCAAATTTTAATGGTCAAATTTTAAATGGTCATCCCTCTGATCCAACAATTCTAGAACTTTATTTCATTGAAATATTGTTAGAGATGTAAAAAGATAAAATATATTGAATGTAGGATTTTTAAATATGGAAAACTGGAAATGTAAGCATTTATCAGTAGAAGACCATTACTGCACATTCTATACGGTCATTAAAAAGAATGAAGTTGATAGGGTGGGGGGATGGATTAGCCTGGTGATGGGTATTAAAGAGGGCACGTTCTGCATGGAGCACTGGGTGTTATACGCAAACAATGAACCATGAAACGCTACATCAAAAACTAATGATGTAATGTATGGTGATTAACATAACATAATAAAAAAATAAAAAATTAAAAAAAACACACACACACAAAAAGACTGAAGTTGATAAACATGTACTCATGTGAAATGATATACATGATTTGTTAACAGAAAAAAAGCCTTGTTAGAAAGTATTAACATTTTAAGTCAGAGAAAGACAAGTACCGTGTGATCTTATTTATAATGTGGAATTTAAGAAATAAAACAAACGAGCAAAGAATAAAAAAAAGACAAACCAAGAAACAGACTCTTAACTATAGAGAACACACTGTGATGGTTACCAGAGGGGAGGAAGTAGATGATGAGGATTAAGGAGTGCATTTGTGATGAGCACCGGGTGATGTGTAGAAGAATTGAATCACTATATTGTACACCGGAAACTAATATGACACTCTATGTTAACTATACTAGAATTAAAATTAAAAACAACTTAAAAAGTATTAATATTTTGTTTTATTATGTATATTATTCCAATAATACTTTTTATAATAGTTATCTTTGAGAAACAATATCACAAGGGACTTTTAAATGCCTGTCTCTCTTACGTTTCTTTAAAATAGCTTATTGTTTCTTTGATAAAAAAAATAAGAATAAAAAAGCCTGACAAAATCTCCCAAATTTTCTCCATGATTACATGTTTCTGTTTTCATAGGAAAAGCAAATAAACAAAAAAATTAAGTGTACCAGTGCAGTGAACTGGTAATTTTATTGTGTGTGTTAATTCTAATATGTTGATTCTAAATACAGATCTGCATCCAGTTGTTTCATTTTATACCTTGCCTTGTCCTGAAAGGAATTGAGTGACCTTTTGCCCATGCTAGAGAACAATTTCAGGATAATCAAAGTAATATATGAATTCTATGAACTCAGCAAACACTTGCCTAAATAATAACGGTCTTTAATAAATTTATTCATTGTGTATGTGAGGAAATTTGGGGCTCTCTGAAGTGGGAGGCTCAGGCTCAAGCTACTCTTGCTTGGGATTGAGGGTGGTAGTGAGTCGAGGCCTAGATGCGTGCATAGCTTCCTTACCACACCATCAGCTTCTCATGGGAGAACGACTTTACTACTTTTAAAAATTGGTCTGCTCTCTTCCATTGTAAGTCTAACTCTTCAGAAATGAGAAGTGAGGGGCGCCTGGGTGGCTCAGTTGTTAAGCGTCTGCCTTCGGCTCAGGTCATGATCCCAGCGTCCTGGGATCAAGCCCCGCATCGGGCTCCCTGCTCGGTGGGGAGCCTGCTTCTCCCTCTCCCACTCCCCCTGCTTGTATTCCCTCTCTTACTGTGTCTCTGTCTGTCAAATAAATAAATAAAATCTTTAAAAAAGAAATGAGAAGTGAGCGTAGTGCTACTTCTTGAAGGAATACTGATAGGAATTTAAAAAGTGACAAGTTGAGTAATGTTTTTACTGAGAAAATCATGGGGAAGAAAATCCATTTTGTAGATAAGCTTCTTAAGGAGGGACAGGGTAGGAAAGTGAACACCCAGAGGAACTTTGTTACCTCCTATATTCTGTCACATCACCTCATACTTACCTTTGTGGTATCTATCACAAAAACAATAAAATAAGCATTTTCTTCTAAAATTTACACTGTATCAGCTCAGTAAATACCCAGATAGCAATTAAGGAGTTTACACATCTGTCCTCCCACACACCTTTCTTTAAGTCCTCAAGGAAAAATTCTGGAAGCCTCCAAATGTTTTGAAAAGACTCATTGTTCTGTTTCTAAGCTCAGATGAAGGCATCAATTTGTTATCCTTTGCAGCTTTCCTTGTTTGACAACTTACTATTTAAGAGTATATGGATATTTTGCATTTGAAAGAAGCTAAAGGACTCAAAACCTGGCTGGGGCTTATAAACACTTGACTGGCTTCTACATATAGGTCATTGTATATGTAGATGCTTAGGTGAAGAATGCACACACACTCACACACAAACTCACCCACTCAGGTTTTCTGTGTCCTCACAAAGAGTATATACAATGCATTATATAGAAACTATTTTTGAGTAAATTTGACATTCAGATTAATCTCATGAGATTGGGAGATGCCCTTCACATTTCTGTTTGGTCAATACTTACTGATTACTTACTATCCAAGACACTGTGCCATGTACCATAGGGATTTAGGGATGAGTAAGATGCACCCTTGAGAAGCTTATTGTAAGGAGAAATAAGTTACTGATATTAGAAACAATCTTTTAAAATACCTAATTTGCTTCTCTAATAGAGGATTGCCATCCGTTTGCTCACTGGCCAAATTTTTAGCTGTAGCAAGTTAAATGAGGGTTATCTTCAAAATTGACAAGACAGTGTCAGGACACTGAACTTGATCCAGTTTTCTTCTCACACATACTCAAAAACAAACAAAAAACCAACCTCAGTGTTACAATATAAAAATTATAATTGCATATGATTGTTACTTTTAAAGATGTACAAAAATGCTGAATTGATTGGCAAAATACTAATGTTGGATGTAATTCTGTCGTGATGTTTCTTTATGCAGTCTGGTTTTATCGAAACCTAATTATTCACTTAAAGACTTTCTTTTTGCTTGATATTTTTCTTCTCTTTTGCAGGAGTTTATTTTATCAGAAGATTATAACAAGATGACTCCTGTGAAAAACTATCAAGGTAGGAGTGAGACAGCAGTGTTTTTACCTAGATTTTGAGATGTTTCTTGAAGGTTTCACTTTACAGTAGTCAGTGGGAGCAAAACAGAGCGATCCTTTCAGGTGAATATTATCCGAGTCTTTGAAGTAAGAAACAGGCCTAATGAGGTTGGGTGACTTGCCTGAGGTCCTGTAAAGTGCAGAACCAGACTGGGTCGTTGTGACCCCAGAACCTCTGACCTTTGTCCTTTGTCTCTCTGCCACACCACACAACCTCAAAGCAGTGCAGCAGATGCAGAGAAGTGGGGTCAGTGTTAGGAGTGAGCTACTTTACATGGGGCTCATTTCATTTTTGGTTAAATATCTTAAAAGGCCTAAAATGTCCGTGTTGTCTAAGGGAAAGGAATTAAGGTTTTCTTGCGTCTTCAACATTGGCAGTGTACCATAGATGGATCAGGAGCCATTTTCTGTAATGATTTATTTATCTAGACCAATGATGTTATAGGATCAGAACATTAGAGGTGGATATTTTAAGACTTAGAGGTTATTTCATCCACATTTCTTGACTTCATCCATCCTGCGTGATCATCCAGACTCTCCTGATACCTCCAGAGACATACTTAGCAACCCATCCCGATTTTTGTAAAATTCTAAGTATTAAGTTCTTTATTTCTAGATTTTGAGCCAAAATTCATTTCCCTCTGGATTTGTTCTTTAATTGTTTTCACATAACACTTAACCAAGTATTCATTGAGTACCTACTGAGTTCCAGTAACTGAGGATTATAATAGTAAACAAGACATTATAGTACCTGCCTATAAGCAGTTTATAATTACGTAGAAGTTACAAACAGATAACCAGGTCAATAAAATGTTATGTTATAAATACTAGAATGTTCCCCTTTTGGTTTTTGTTCAGCCTGTTGGAGCCACAGAAACTAAGTACAATCTCTCTTACAGATGACAGCTTTTCAGTGATTTTAAAACAGCCATGGAAGTTCCCACCCTGGTCTCTTCCTCGCCCCTTTTATCTCTTCTATTTTCTAGCCTAAATATTTTACATGACCTGAATTTTTGTTCTCAAAAAATTTTTTTTTAGTTGTCTTGGTCACAGATCTTGGGATATCATGTTCTACCTCTGGAGCCTTTTAAAAATGTGACATATTGTGCTAGGCAGCCACTAAGATGGCTCCTGATGATCCTTGTCTCCTGTTATTCATGCCTTTGAGTGTCAGCTCCCCTTGAGTGTAGACTGGACCTAAAATATGTCAAATGATGGAGGTCACTTCTAAGATTAGGTTACAAAGAGACTAGTCCTTCTTGCTTGCCCTCTCCTGCTCTTGCTGGTTCTCATGGAAGCCAGCTGCCATCTTATGAGCTACTTTATGGAGATGCCTATGTGATGAGGAATTGAGGGAGGCCACATCAGTAGCTGGTAAGGAACTGAAGCCCTCCGGTAGCTCAGTAGCCTATGAGGAACTGTATCTAGTCAACATGAGAGACATGGAATTCTGCAGGTCTTCCGTCTGTCAGTCTTACAGATGAGACCATAGCCCCAGCACATGACCTCGGTTTCATCCTGTGAGACACCTTTCAGCAGAGGCACCAAGTTAAGCTGCACCAAGATTTCTGATCCACAGAAACTCTGAGATAATAAATGTTTACTGTGTTAAGCCATTAAGTTTTGGTGTAATTTGTTATACAGTAGATAACCAATGTACATATGTAATGTGATAACTACAAAATGGTATTTCCTTCCTCTTCTGGTCACTGTTCCATGAAGGGTGAACTTTTGACAGCCACTTTACACTGTGGGCTCATGTGGAGCAGTCAACTCAAACCCCTTAATGGTTCTCACTTAAGTTTTTATTGGGTACTGTACTTTTGAAGCTGTTGCCTTTTTTGGTGTGGGGGGTGTTTTGTTTTGTTTTTAGCCTAAATGCTGGACTACAGGTTATTCATCATCTCATTTTATTTGGTTCATCATCTCAGCTTATCAAGACATTTTGAAATCCCAGTTGTGATTAATTTTTTTTTTAATGCAATGCTAATAAGCCTATGAGAGAAACAAGAGGGAGAATCCCACGTACCAGAAGCAAGGAGAGAACTAAAACTCAAAGTGATATGCATACTACCTGACATTGCAGCTATCTTGGGGAGAAAAATAGAACTTCTAATAGCTAGAAGCTTTTGTATGAACATTGACTTAGGGACAGAAGATGAGACCTAGGGCCTGAGTGAGATGGGAAGTTGCAACTGATATTTACATATAAAGATGAAATGCATAAAGGGCTATATCACCATGAAAAGGAGAGGACTAAAACTCTCCACTTATTGGCCCAGAAGACCATAGCATAATTTATTCCTGATCTCAGATCTGGATAGAGGGAAGAATCTTCCAGATAAATGAAACTTGCAACCTAAAATTTTGGATTTGGAATACAAATTTAAATCATTCATGTAGTGCTACAAGCTCCAGCTTAAGAATTTAACATAAAAAATCGGTCCTGGGCCAGTGGTAGCCTCATGGTTCCTGCTAGAAGTAAATTCAAAAGCTCTCTTCAACAAGACAAGTCACACAAATATCCCACAGCAAAAACAAGCCCTGCTTAAGATGAATTCATAATAAAAATAAAATTATAAAAGTTAAAAGGAATCAATCCACTATGAGTAAATGGTAATAGATATCAGAAATGGAGGTGAAATAAAAATTTTTTCAGGCATAAAAAACTGAGAGAATTCATAGACCTGCACTAAAGGAAATGTTCAGGAAAGTCCTTCAGGAAGGAAGTAAATGACGCCAAAGGAAAAGAGGGATCTACGCAAAAGGATAAAGAGCACCAGGCGTGGTTACTATGAGATATTTTCTTATTATATAAATCTTATAAAAAGACAATTTGCTATTTAACTAAAAATAATAAAGTAGCACGAGGGTCATAACATGTAAAATTAAAATGTTTGGCATCAGTAATACAAAAGCCAAGACCCGGGGAGAAATGGAAATACACTATTGTAAGATGCTTATGCTACACATGAAGTGGAACAGGATCACTTGAAGGAAGACAATGATAAGTTAAAGATGTATACTTCTAGCCCTAAAGCAACCATAAAATAACAAATCAAAAAGTTACAACAAACAAGCCAACCAAGGAGATAAAATGGAATCATTAAAATCATTCTCAATGAACCCTTCTCCCCCCGCCAAAAAAAAAAAAAAAAAGAAGAAGGAAAAGGAAAAAGAACAATGGGAAAATAGAAAACAAATAGCAAGGTGATAGATTTAAACCTACCAGTTATCAATAATCATATTAAATGTATGTGGCCTAAGGCTCATTAAAAGCCAGAGGCCATCAGATTGAATGAAAAAAAGGAGACCCAAATGTAAACCACCTACAAGAAATGTACTTTAAATATAAAGACATAAAGCAGTTACAAATAAAAGGATAGCAAAAGATACACTGTGCAAACAGTAGTCAAAAGAAGGCTGGAGTGGCTATGTTAATAGTAGTCAAAGTAGACTTCAGAGAAAAGAATATTACCAGGGATAAAGGATTATATTACCAGAGATTATTTCGTAATGATTAAGGGGTCAGTCCATCAGGAGGGCATAACGATCCTAAAGTTTATGCTCTTAATAAACATAGCTTTGAAATATGTGAAGCAAAACCTGATGAAACCTCAGGAAGAGAAATAGACACATCCTCAATTTTAGTCAGAAATTTTAGTATTCCTCTCTTAATAATTGATCGAATATATCAATAATTGACAATAAGTAGGCAGAAAATCAATAAGATATAAAAGGCCTGACCAGTACACAGCCAACTTGCTCTAATTGACATCTGTAGAACATTCCATCCAACTAAAGCAGAAGACACATTCTTTTCAACTTTACAAAGAACATTTATCAAGGTGGATCACATTCTGGGCCATGAAACGAGTCTCAGTAAATTTGGAAAAATTCAAGTCATGCAAGGTGTGTTCTCTGATCAAAATGGTATTGAAGCAGGAATCAGTAACAAGTATCTCTGGAAAATCCCCAAATATTAGGAAGCTAAATAACCACGGGCCATCTAAGTAATCCATGGGTCAAAGAAGAAATCAAAATGGAAACAGCGTATCAAAATTTATGGTATGCTGCTAAAGCAGTACTTAACTAAACACCTATGTTAGAAGAGAAGAAAGGTCTCAAATCAGTGACCTTAGTTTCTACATCAAGAAACCAGAAAGAGGGGCGCCCAGGTGGCTTGGTTTGTTGGGTCTGCCTTCGGCTCAGGTTGTGATCCTGGGGTCCTGGGATCGAACCCCCTCTCGGGCTCCCCACCCAGTGGGGAGTCTGTGTCTCCCTCTGCCCCTCCCCCATTCATGCTCTCTCTTTCAAATAAATAAATAAAATCTTAAAAAAAAAAAGAGGAACAAATGGAAACAAAGCCAAGCAGAAGAGAAGAGAGATCATAGCAGAAGTTCATGAAATAGAAAACAAAAAATAAATATCAGTGACACCAAAAACTGTTGTTTTTGTTTGATTTGAGAAGATGAATAAAAGCGATAAACCTCTAGCCAGACTTACCAGAAAGAAAAGAGAGAAGATGCAAGTTACCAATATCAGGAATAAGGGAAGTGATAGTATTAGAGATTGTAGAGATATTTAAGGATAATAAGGAGTATGATGAACAACTTTATGCCAATAAAATTTGACGGCCTCAATGAAATGAACAAATCTTTGAAAGGTAAAAATTGCAAAAGTTCACTCAAGAAGAAATAGATAACCCTAATAACCCTGTATCTACTAAAGAAATTGACTTTATAATTAAAACCTTCCCACAAAGAAAACTCTAGGCCCAGATGGCTTTACTGGTGAATCTTATCAAATATTTAAGGAAGAAACAATACAAACTCTGCACAAACTCTTTCAGAAAAAGACTTTCCAACTGATTTTTGAAGTCAGCATTACCTGACACTAAAACTAGGCAAAGACAGTACAAGAAAAGAAACATATAGGCCAGCCTTCCCCATGAAAACAGATGCAAAAAAATCTAAACAGAATTTTAGCAAATCAAATGCAGCAGCATATACAAAGGATAGTACATCACAACCAAGCAAGGATTATTCCAGGTTTATACCCAAAAAAGATGGAAGGAGGGATTCAAACATATTTGCATGCCATTGTGCATAACAACATTATTCACAATAGCCAAAAAGTGGAAATAACCTAAATGTCCATGAATGGATGCATGGTTAAACAAAACGTGGTGTAACAAAAAAATGAATTATTTTTTGGCCACAAAAAAGGAATGAAATATTGATACATGCTACAACATGGATGACCCTTGAAAACACGCTAAGTGAAAGAAACTAGACTCAAAGGACCATATGAATACATATATATGAAATGTCAGCAATAGGGGAGGAGGGGCACCTGAGTGGCTCAGTTGTTTTAGCATCTGATTTTAAGTCAGGTCATGATCTCTGGGTCCTGGGGTCAGGCCCCACGGTGGGCTCCCCACTCAGCGGGGAGTCTGCTTGTTCCTCTCCCTCTGCCCCTCCCTCCACTTGTGCTCGCACATGCTCTCTCTCTCTCTCTCTCTCTCAAATAAATAAATAAATAGTCTTTAAAAAAAAAAAAAGAATAAGGGAATCCATTGAAACAGAAAGTAGTTAGTGGTTGCCCAGGGATAAGGGAAGAGGAGTTGGGGGTGTGGGTTTGTTTTGGGGTGATGGAAATGTTCTGTAAATAGTACATTTTTCCATGATGATTGTACAACATTGTGAATATACTAAAAACCACTGAATTATACACTCTAAAATGGTTTAAATGGTGATTTTTTACCTCAATAAACATTTTTTTAAAAACCAATCAGTGATACCAAAACCAAAGACACTATAAGAAAGGAAAACTACAGACCAGTAATTCTCATGAACTTAGATGTTAAAATCCTTAAAAAAAAAAAAAAATTCTAGCAAATCCAACAATATATGGAAGGAGTTATACACCCATGACCAAGAAGATTTATTCCAGATTCCAAAATTCCAGATATGCAAAGCTGATTTAACATTTGAAAATCAGTGTAATCCATCACATCAAAAGGCTAAAGAAGTAAAATGATATGATCATATCAATTAGTGCAGAAAAAGCATATGATAAACTCTGACACCCATTCGTGATAAAAACACTTAGCCAACTACAAATAGAGGCGAACTTCCTCACTCCATAAAGAAACATCTACAAAAACCTACAGCTAACATTGTACTTAATTGTGAGAAAGGAGATGCTTTCCCTCTATGATCATGAACAAGACAAGGATGTCTTCTCTCAGCCTTCCTATTCAAGAAGTATAGCCAGACTTCAAGCCCACATTTCTGAAGCTTAGTGATACCTTTAAAGGGTTTCTTTTTGAATGAAAGAATTCTGTCACATTAGAAAAGAGTATGTGCTCTGAGTTTTGGGGCTTGTTTCTTTGTTTTTTTCAGTAGTCCTAGGCAGCCTGACACAGAAAGAGAATCAACTTTGGCAGAGAGCCTAGGGTCTTAGTTCTCGTTTCGTCACTCATTGATTGTGCAGATTTGAGCAAGTCACTCAACCTTTGTGAGCCTCTGTCTCCTCCCCTCACATGATGGCAGCTCAGAGGGCTTAACCCCCCTTGTCTTCTGGACTGCTGTCTTCCCCTTGGACTTAAGAGAGTGATGGGAGAAAGGGACAAAGTGCTGGGGGCTACTTTCTTGCTGAAATAGATTTGAGAAACTTGAGCCATTAGAGAAGTTCATTTTTATTCCATCATTGGTGGAGCTTGAATTGGACATTTTGATGACAAGATCCTCAGGAGTTTCTCCCAAGAAGTCATATCTTTTAAGTTAAAGACAACATTTTGATCTTGAATGGTGGCTGATACTCTGACAGGCAGGTGTTTACTGTAGAGAAGTCATAGTATTATTGCTTCTGTAGCCCTTCTGTGGCCCTATAGATTCTCTATGCTTCAAATATCAGATTTTAAAATATCAGGCATTTGGTGGGATGGCTGTCCTGTGGTACTCATTGGTTTGGTAGCCAATGTAAAAGGGCCATCCTGCCAAGGCCAGGTTGTGTCTGTAAGATGAAGAAACCACCCACTTTTGCAGGGTCATTACAATGACTAACTGAAAGAATGTATTTAAGTACTTGGCACTTGTTAGACACTCAGAAATTGGCAAGCAATATTGTTATTGTCAGTAGAGCTGCATTGATCCATCTAGTCCATACTAACTTTATTTTCATGATCAAAATGAGAAACTGATGTTTTCTCTATCACGTCATCACTCTCGTGACGAGTCTGCTTTTGCCCACCAAACTGCCAGCTCCTGGGCACAGGGCCAGTGAGGTCCGGGTTCCAGGGTATCGATCTTTGTCTATTCCAGTCAACTCTCTTCAGTGGCCGTGGACCCCCTCTGCCTCACTCTCTGGAACTGTGTAAGAAGAAAGCAAATTTTTATGGATTTTATTCGGTAATTGAGAAGCCATGAGACCTTGGCCAAACTCCTCGATTTCATTGTGCCCGAATTTACCCTCATGTAAAATAGGGAGATGGAGTAGATGACATGAACAATTTCTTCTAGCTATAAAATTGTGTGATGCGGTAATTCTGTGGGTGGTGTTCCCTCTGTGTATGAGCAACCCTGGGAGATTTGCCCTCCTTATCACATGTATGTATACTTTGACATAAGGGTTATTTCATTCTTCTTTACATGGCACTTGGGAATAATTCTGCCCTCCTTTCTAGCATTTGATTTCTTAGAAAAAATTCATCTAGAACTTTGTTGTGGGTTTAATAAGCCATACTTCACCAAAAGGAGAACAATTATGCTCTTTACTTTTTTTAAGCTTGCATAAACTTATTATAAGATCATCATGCGTTCTATTGTTCTGTGGTCACATTGAGTCTGACATTCTCCAGTCCAGCAGCTCTATCATGTCTGAGAGAGGTGGCCCAGGCCCTTTTTGGTAATGGGGACTCTGGGTGGTGGTAAACTTGGATTTGGTACAGGCGGGAAAGAAATGGATAGTGGGAGGTAGGAGGAAATAGTGGACAGGTGGGAGGAAATGGATAGTTTTTAAAAAATTGTCTCATTTTTTTAAAAAACAGCTCAGGCACGCCCCTCTTCCCCTGGTGAGAACCACTGTTCTAGACTGTGTGTGTAATGGCTGTCCATACTATGCAGCTTCCTCTGGGGTGGGGAGAAGAGAATGACGCATCTCTGTGGACCATGCTTTATCAATCTCCTTTATGATGCTTTATGGGTTATTTTCTTGTCTCTTGGCTTTTAGCACATCAGAGCAGAGTGACGATGATCCTGTTTGTCCTGGAGCTGGAGTGGGTGCTGAGCACGGGGCAGGACAAGCAGTTTGCCTGGCACTGCTCGGAGAGTGGGCAACGCCTGGGAGGTTACCGTACCAGTGCCGTGGCCTCGGGCCTGCAGTATCCTTTGCTGGACAAAAATCCCTTGGTGGGAACTTAGCTGTTGACTCCTTTCTTGCATGAAAAGTTTGGGTATGTGCAACTTGAAAGTTTTTTGTTTTATTTGCTGAGTTGCCCTGCTGATTAAGATTCTCATTGACTTGACCGATACACAAATGATGGAGGGTCCTCACGGAGGTGGATTAAAGTGAGGTGATTTCCCCCCAAATAACAGATCCTGCTGAGCAGGTTGTGGGGTGACTCTGACACAAGTCTGACATCCAGACAGGACACAGCCCAGATTTATGAGCCTCAGTGGTCAGAAAGAACTTGGGAACATGGAGATAATAAAACCATCAATGAAAGACAGCCTTTTATTTTTGTACCTGTGGAAGTAATTTACACACAGATATTGAGGTTGTGAAGAACCACCAGATTCCTATTTATTTTTTAAATATTTATGGAGAAGCTACTGTGCCAGGACCACTAGTAGGTTAGCTGGTATCTACACGGTAGTGGTACAAACTTTGTTCCAGGTGCAAGACCCTTCCAGGATATGTAGAGTGATACTAATTCTCATCTTCCAAGTCTCCAGGACCCATATGGCCAGTGTGAATACCCCCGAATGCTGGGTAGTCCTCCTGTCCGGCCCACTGGGCTGTAGCAAGCACAGGCTTGACAGATGTGAAGCCTGTGTGGGTGATGCCACCATGTAAGGAATAACGGACCCTGAGCTTCTCGGTTTAAAAAGCAGAGAATCACTCTCCACCTTCCAATGAATGAGGGACTACATGGGAACAGATCACTTGTCAGCAAAAGTGGGAAGAAATAGTAAGGCTTGCTTTCAGATGTTCATCTTATATTTATAAAATGCCTATTCAGTGATTCTGAACAATCTGACAAAGTACTTTGCTGTCTCCTTGCAGACGTGCAGCAGTAGCTTTATGTGTGTGTGTGTTTGTTAGCTAATGTCGCTCCTATTTCTCTGTCTTGTTTTCCTCACTTGGAAGAGCAAGATGAAGAAACTAAGAATGGCCATCATGGAAGGTTGTAAAAATGGCAAGTTACCAAGCAGGCCAGAAACGAGGGTGATAAGGAATGGCAAGCGGGATCAACTTATCTTTGAGAACGTGGTACCACCTGTTAAGAAAAGAAACTCCAAAGTTTACTTTCTAAAAGCCAGTTGAGACAAGCCTAATGCCTGAAATACATGAACTCTCTTGTCAATAGATGACTGATTTCTTATAGTATTAGAATTGGAAAGACCCTTAGCCATCATCCGGGTCAACTCTTCGTTTTACAGATGAGCCAGCTGAAGCCCAGAAAGGGTCGCATGTCTTACCTGTAGCCACCCAGCTGGTATGTCAGAAGAGCACCAGAACCTGGGTCTTCTGCCTTGGACTGCTGTTTTCTCCCATCATACTGTGTTGTTACCCTTTTGAGACCAGAACTAATGGCATCAATAGAATTTGTTCGTAATATGCTGGCTTCTGTAGGACTTCAGCCAAGCCAAGGAGTATAGAAAAAAGGCAGATCTTGCCTTTAAGAAGTTTACTTTTTAAACTCTCTGAAAATGAGAAACAGAACAAAATGCCCAGAACCGAAAGTCTCCTGACTGTGGTGGTCTCTGACCCTTCTCTTCAGGCATCTCCTAAAGTCACCTTCATTTTTCAACCATTTCCTTTGGCCACACACCATGTGGTTTACCAAGCAGAAAAAAATCATGTGATCAGATATCAGAAGTCTCTGTGTGTGTGTGTGTGTGTGTGTGTGTGTGTGTGTGTGTGAAAGGCTCTGGGTTCATTTCCCAGTGTAAATGACCATCTAGTCCAACCTTGCTGTTAAGGGGGAGGGGAACTGCAGTACTACAGGAAGGCTCTTCCAGAAGATTCCCTCACCTCTACAGCTCTGCCTCTCACAGTGCCTGCCCTTGGCTCCTGATTTAAGATTGGCCTTATATCCTTCTATCTCTGATATTTTTCCAGTGCTCCACACTGATGGAATAACTGGATCGCTTTTGCCAGAGGGAAACATGCAGGAAACATGCGACTTTCCCAAGGCTGGAGGGTTTTTTCTGGGAGCTGCCCGGTGCACAGATTGTTAACAGTGTTAACATACCCATACAATGTTGGGACTCACGTTAAAATCCAATTTTTAAACACATTTCTTCATGGGAACCCTCCACCCCACTTCTTTCCTCTTCTTTCTGCCACCTACCATACTTACAGGTTTCTTTTCTTAAGGAAGAAGATCTGCTGAAACCATATATATAAAATGTTTAGAATATCAGTACCCCCAGTTTCTCTTCCTAGTGGATAGTGGTGGCGTACATAAGAAACTTCCACAGATGAACCACCTTTTCCCATCTCCACCTCACACTCATTCATCCACGTCAGCAAGTGATAGAAGTCAGGTTGAATTCAGCCTTTTTTCTCTTCCTTCTGACCTCATAGGGGAGAAGTACACATGCAGTGAAAATAACAAAAATTCAAGTAGAGAAATGAAGACAAAGACACTGACCTTTCAAAAATTGAATTACCAATTTCTGAATAACCTCAAAATCTTTGGTTGCTTTGGCTAAAGATCTGAAGCTTCAAGTATTAAGAGCTATAACACTAACAACAATAAGCAATTTAACAATAATTAGAATAAAAACCAAAGACCAAATCCTCAATTTTCACAGTGTAGAAACCAAGGCTTAGAAAGGTTAAGGGACTTTCTCAAGATCACATGACTAATGCCTGGCAGAACCAGGATTAGAGTGTGGGTATTACAATCTTTTGGCTAGCCCTTTGAGCAACTAAATACAGTAGAGTGGAGGTATTTCCCAAAGGTCACATGGCAGGTTGATGTTAGGAAATAGAACTGTTTTCCTTCCCCACTTCACTTACTAGTATTTAAATTTGTGAATAATTTAGCTTCACCTTTCAGTCTTGTCATTTGACCATGTTTCGATCACCTTTTTCATGCTTCCTCAGAAATAATTTAGATACTCTTCATTTTAAGATTTTATTCATGCTGGAGATAGTTCCAAGATGTCACCCTATATAGTACAAGGTCTTTTCACCAAGAAGTCTCTTAGATCTGTTCATATTCAGGGCAAGGGTACTGGAAAGCTGTAAGATTATCTTGATTTTTATATTTCCTCATATCATGCTTAATGCCAATCACTCTGGCTTTGAGGTTGTACTATAATTTTATTTCAGCTCTCTTTCAAATAGCTTTTGTTGCATTTATGTTTTTGTAAGAGAATACTACTATTTACTTGCCATCATAAAGACTGTTGGGTGTCAGAGTGCATTTGTTTTTTCATCAGTGTCCTTAAAATTAATCTACGTAAATGTAAGGTGATCTTATTCCATATCAATCTTAATATTGTTTTACATATATCTCCCTTGTTCTTGAGACTGGAAGAATTTGTGGTGCCTTGTTCTCCTTCACTTTTAAAAAAAATGCTTTATTATGAAAATTTTCAAAACATGCCCCAACTGGGAGAAGAGATTATAATGGACACTCACATACTCATCAGATCCAGCGTTGATTCTTTGATCTTTTTTGCTTTCTCTCTCTCCTTGCTGCAGTATTCAGAAACTAATTTTAGACCTTATGTCATCTCATCCTTACATACTTAATTGTGCATCACTAAAAAATACAGAATTTTTCAGTAACCACAATGCTATTATTACTCCTAAAAATTTATAACATCAGCCTGCCTTTGGTGGTCTAGCCTGAACCAGTTATTTTGTTAGGGTCGCAAAATGGCGATTTTGTAATCGTAGCATTTTTTCCACATGTGTTAGTTGGAATTCTTCTATAGGGTAGAATTTACCCTCATTAACTAGGGCTATTTGGTTAGCCTGAGATACAATTAGTATGGGAAAAGCAACATAAGTTCTTAGTTATTTCTCTTTAATTGCTCATTTTCAGAGTAGAGATTCAGTGCCCTGGTTACCTCCAATAGGCATCTTTTTTTTTCTTTTTGAGCATTATTATAAACTCTTAAGGTTTTTTAAAAATAATATATCTGGTAGATTTCAATAATTCGCCTTTTTTGGATGCAAGTATTGTCCCGTCGTTGGCCAATAAGAGCCCCATCATATTGGCTCCGGTGTCTTTTGATACAACCCCACTTGCCTTTGAAGGGAGCTTCCCTGCTTTTTGGCACAACACATCTTAACCTCATCTTGTACCTTCCTGTACCAGTCCTGAATTAGCCGTTTCTTTTAGTGAGGAGTAGTATTCAGAGATAGCTAGGAAATATGTGTGTGTATATTTCTGAAAAGAAAATAAATCATCAATTCATATAATAAATTCACATTTAACATTTTAGGGTTTTTACTTCATTTTTGTACTTGATTCTTTCACCTTGGGCTGAAAATTATGGCTTCCCTAAAACATTAACATATTTGCTTTATCCTATGGTACATTTAAGGTGTTTCAAAATAATAATAGCAGTATTATAGCACCAAGACTATGGAATGAGATTTTAGCTTTCCTTGCAGTTCTCTTTGTCCTTAGAATATATTCGCCCAAGGATGTACAGTTGAAACGCCCTGTGTTAGAGGCACTTGAATAATTCTGTTAACTATGGTTATATGGTTAACTATGCTTATAACTATGGTGATCACCATAGTTATGGTTCACCGATTGTACTTTGTTGTCAATTTGGGGGATTTTTTCTTTTATTTTTATACATATTTTTAATATGTAAAATAATGACATGACTCCAGAATGGAAACTATGACAAGAGAAGTCTCACCATCAGCCCTGTCCCTTCAGCTTGTTTCTCCCTCCTCCGTAGGCATCCACTTGTGTGAGATCTTAACTTATCCTTCCAGAGCTTCCTTTTGTAAAATAAGCACCCACAGGGGTACACACACACACACACACACACACACACACACACACACACACACACACACACACACACTTCTGTTGCCCTCTCTTTCTTATGCAAAGATAGTGTAGCTTATATACCTTGGCTTGGTTTCCCCACTTTATAATGTACCCTGGAAATTCCTCCATGTCAGTTTGCTTATGATATGGAGCTCTTTTTTCCCCTAATATTGCATAGGTATATCATAGTTAATTCAGTAGGTGCCCTTTTGATGGAATTTTTTTGTTGTCTTCACACTTTAGCTATTTAAAATAGCATGGAGCAAATAGCCTCAGGCATGCATTTTGTACTTTGGCCAGTGTATCTCTGGGATAGATCTCTAGAAGTAGGGTTGCTAAGTATTATCAACCTGGGAAGCTCACTAAAGACTCAGTGTCTTAGGTTTGTACTGGACACTGGTCACGTAGGCAGCCTGTCTCTGACATGTATCGAAATTCCAGACTAAGTAGGAAAGCAGGTATTTGGCATAAACCATATTCTGTGTACAGTTAAGGCCACTCTTGCCTGCTAAAGGTGGGACCCTCCGGAAATACAAGGTACGAGACACCAGGCCAGCCTTGTAAGCAGCCTTTTGAAAGCTAGCATTGAGGCCCATTTCACACATTTTCATTTTCACACACCATTTTCATTTTCATCTTCATTTCTTCTTGAACTATGTCCTCATATATTTTGCCCATGTTTCTTTTAGGTTTGTGGTTGCTTTCTTCTTGATTGTTCTTTTTATGTTAGGGATTTGGGCCTTTTGTTACATAAGTTACAAATATTTTTTCCATTTTATCTTTTGGCTTTGCTGATGGTATTTGTTGTTGTTTATGTTTTTGAGTAGTAGCCTTTCCCACTCCAAGATTATAAAGGAACTCTCCCATCTAGAACTTACATTTGTAATTTTTTACATTTAGATCCTCAAGCCATTTGCAATTTATCCTGAGATAGAATGTGAAATACAGGTCCTGTTTTGTTTTTCCAAATGACTATGCAGTTTATGCCAACATCTTTTTTTTTTTTTAAACCCATCTCTTCCTTTCTCATTTGAAGAGCCACCCTCATCAGACACATACTACATTTCTGTATGCTTTGGGGTCTGCTTCTAGACTTGCCATTTTGTTCCATGGGTCTGTTTGTCTGTTTATGCACCAATACCGCACTTCTAATTACAGAGATTTTGTAACATGTTCTGATATCTGGTAGGGCTAACCTCCCCTATCACATACCACATTGCTCTTTTTTCAGAATATTCCTGGCTCTTCTTGTTTATTTATTTTTTATATGAACTTAAACTTCCCCAGCTCTGGGAAAAAACATATGTTGATATTTTTATAAGGATTATATTAACTTTGTAAATTCATGTTATAAAGAATGACATCATTATCATGTGAAGTCTTATTGTCCCATAATATTGCATCTTTTATTTTGTTGTGTCTCCTTTTGTATCTTTTAGCGTTATGTCCAAGCTTTCTTCATATGGGATTTGCACGTTTCTTGGTTTATTTATTTATTTATTGCTTGATTTATGTATGTAAATCCCTCTACTCAATTTTGAGAAACATCCTTAATGTTTACATGATAGATTTGATGTTGAAACCCGGCATGTGTTTATTGGTGACCAGTCAGGCCAAGTAACCATCCTCAAACTGGAGCAAGACAGCTGCACCCTGGTCACAACATTCAGAGGACATACAGGTGGGACTGCAAGCAGAATCTCCGTGTGCCGCTCTCACAGTGACATATCACTGGCCACATGTTCTGGCGTTTGGATGCCATGTTGTGAAAGTGACAGAGTCCAGTGTGCTCGGATACACGTGATACATTTAGCTGATTTCAGCATGGTTCAGTAAGATATAATGCCAAAAATTTTCTACAGTTTTCAGCGAACACAAAAAAGGAGGCAGTCTTGTTTGGAAGATGTTGGTAATTTGGTTCTATGTCATGTCGCACTGGAGAAAGCTAGTGTTGGCGTGTGTTGATGAGACATTGTTTGAGACCATGTGGCAACTGCACAGACCTCGAGAGGCCGAAAATACAGCTGCCTTAGTCTGTCCTTTCCATCCTTGGAGCGAGAAGATGGTGTGCAAGACAGACTCCCCCCACTTCTAACACAAGTGAAATAAATATGTTGTGGGTAGCTGGGCTACATAAAAAGGTACAGGTTCCTTTTTAACTTCCTCCTGGGTTCTTTTATTATTTAGGATCTGTTTGTTGGGGAGGGAATCAGGATCTGCTCAGGATCATGTAAGCAAGGTAATATAAAATAATCCATGCTTAGCCTTTGAAACACTTGAATAGATGGTAGTGATTCGTTTTTACTAGTATTTTGAATATGTGATGTTGACCCTGGGAAATGAGTCACTGCCTATTTTCATGGTTCTTAATGGGCTTTTTATGTCACCCACAGATTACCAACCTGTGATTTAGTACAGAACAAGGTTCATACTGAGTTTAGATGGCATATAAGAACACAAGTAGGTGAATAAGGATGTAAAATGGGATAGTACCTAGATCATGAGGGATTTCCTCAAGGGGAAAAAAGGAATGCAGTAAAGAGGAAGTTGAATCCAGAGGAAAAGAGTCATAAAAAATAATCTTAATTATCTGTGTTCTCTGGGAAGAGCAACACATAGAAGCATCCCCTGTGGAAAGGACCCAGGTCCTTCCTAATTGGATTTCTCTTTTTAGCCACCCACACCCTGGCTGAGCCTCGCCAGGTGGGGACCCAGAACTCTCCCATGTCAGGAACCTTAAACTTCTGTGTTTCACTGCTAACTTCAGTCTCCTAATATTCTGCTTTTCTAAACCTTGCCTCCAGCTCTGTTTGCTCTTGCCCTTGTTGGCCAGTCCGTCCTTAGTCCCTCCGTGCCCCGTGTCTGTGCCCCATCCTCTCTTGCTTCCCAGAAGGCTGTCACTTCAGCCACGAGCCGCCCAGCACTCTCAGTTCAGGTGCCCTGGTGTTCCTGGAAGAACGTGTGCGCCATTCACAGTGTCGCCAGCCTGCCACGAGTCGCACCTGAGCCCCAGGCCACCATGACCACTGCAGATTCAGCATTCCAGTTCACCTGCCATTGTCGCCTCAGTCCCTCGACACAGTCCCTCCACACGTCCTCAGTACTTCCTGGGACTTCTCCAGAACTTCACCATTCTCCCTGAGCCCCTGCTCCCTCCCTGGACTCCTCCTTCAAGGAAAAATAGAGGTGATCAGATAGACACTTCAAAAATGTTTTTCTTGAGGCACCTGGGTGGCTCAGTTGGTTAAGCATCCGACTCTGTTTTGGCTCAGGTCATAATGTGGGATCGAGCCCCAGCTCCTCGCTCAGTGAGAAGTCTGCTTGAGATTCTCTCTTTCCCTCCCCTTCTGCCCCTCCTCCCCCCCATGCACATATGTTTGCGTGCTCTTTTTCTCTCTCTCTCAGATAAATAAATAAACCTTAAAAAAATTTTTTTTCTTGCCCGCCCTATATTGCTCCCCAACAAACACACTTCCTCTACCCCTTCCTCATCTCTCGCCCTCCTGCCTCACCAAGTCCTCTGGCCCAGGGCTGAGTCTCCAGGGGTCTCCACATCAAAAACTATTCCCTTTGTCTTCCTTTTGACTAACTCACTCTTCTCAGTGTATTAACATGCTTAAATGTCTTGGCTTTCTGTTCAACGAACAAAACTCTCTCAATCCTGTATCCTGTTGTAGCAGTTTTTGTCTTATTCTTTTAACAGCAGTGCTGCTTTTTTTCTTTTTTTAAATTATGGTAAAATGTACATAATCGAAAATTCACCATTTTAATCATTTTTAAGCATGCAGCTCAGTGGCATTAAGGACACTCATCACCACCCATCCATCCACACAGCATTTTCTGTCTTATAAAACTGCAACTCTGACCCCATTAAACACAACTCCCATACCCCTTCCCCCGGTCCCTGGCAACCACCATTCTACCTTCTGTCTCTACGAATTTGCCTGTTCTCGGTACCTCACAGAGTAGACTCCTATGGGATGCGTTGTTTTGTGACTGGCTTCTTTCACTTGGCATAATGTCCTCATGTTGTAGCAAACGGCAAGACTTCTTGAGAGAATATCATTTTCCGGCTTCTTCAAATTCTTCATGTCTCACTTGCCTTCCACCCACCTGCAGTTTGGCTTGTCTCTCGCTTGTCTGACACTGCTGTCCCCAAGGTGGCCAGTGACCTGCTGGTTGCTAAATCCAGTGGACATGTTTTAAACCATGTCATACTTAACATTTTGGCAGCATTTTACAACGTGGCCCTTGCTTCATGCTTGTAACAGCCCTCCCTTTGGCTTCTGTGACACATTCTCTCCCAGTTTTCTTCTGCTTCTCTGACTGCTCTTTCTCGTCTCCTTAGTGATCTTTTTTGTGAGTTCTGCCCTGGACCTTGGTCTGTTTACACTCATTGCTCTCCCTAGTTGATCTCAGCCACTACTCCCTGTCATGGAAATAAAAGGTTCAGTTATTTCCTCAAACTCTTCACCGCCCAGGGAGAGAGACAGGAGTGAAAGAGTGACATGGCGGCAGGGGCAGGGGAAGCCGGCATGGGGCACTTCCAGGAACACAGAATAGGCACTTAGCTCGAACAGGAAGGCCTTCCCAGCAGAGGCGTTGTTGACCTAAGGTATTTGGGAAGGAGTGAGTGTTGAGTTCATGAAAAAGAAGTGAGGCGAACACTCCAGGCAGAGAAAACCAGCATTGTCCAAGTCATGGAGATTTGCAAGAGTGTGCTCTCCTGGGAACTCTAGTAACTCCTTTTGGCTGGCACACTGAGTCTGAGGTGGCGGGCAGCCAGAAAGGAAGTGAGAGTCCATTTGGATCACTGAGGCATGAGCCTGACGTCAATGAGAAACCGTAAAAGAGTTTTAAGCAAAGATGTTAACCTGGTCAGAATTTAAAAGATTGTTCTGGCAGCAGAATAGAGAGTATAATTGGAAAGCTAGTAGGAACTGCTCCTCAAAATGTGGCAGGAGTACATGGCAAAGCCAGGAGTGTATGGGCCCAAGGTGAAATTCACGTGCTGAGTTCGGCAGGCCTGGTGACCAGACTGGGTAGTTCCCAGACTTGGTTTAGGCAGAGGTGGCTTTCAGCCTGGCTCCTTAGTAGTCAGCCGTTCACTGTATGGCTGAGAGTTGTTCTCTGAGTTCTCTGTTGCTGCCTCAAGGCCAGAAAAGGGGTGAGTAGCTGCTGCTTACTGCTGTGTGGTGAGCCAGATGTGGCCCAAGGGTTTCTTGTCTTCTGGATCAGTTCTAATATAAAATGTCATCTTGGCATTATGCTTTATCTTTCTCAGAGTTTAAAGCATTCTTCTATGACTTTATCATGAAATATCTTTGAGGAAGACCAGATATGGCCCAGGAAAGTCACTAGCTAACATGAAGGCAAATGTAACAGGTCACATAATCAACTTACTGTTATTATCCGTAGACAGTAGTATTTACCCATCGCCAGTCTGGCTACAGCACAACTCATTCATTTGTAGCCAGAGCAGGGATGTCTAAGAGATTCCTTGATGATGCAAACATATTGTTGAGCTCTT
Source organism: Zalophus californianus (assembly GCF_009762305.2). NCBI lineage: Eukaryota > Metazoa > Chordata > Mammalia > Carnivora > Otariidae > Zalophus > Zalophus californianus. The sequence continues at coordinate 61,373,113 of NC_045597.1, forward strand.
CCTCTACAGTTGGCCCATCCTGGGCCCTGAGAGGTCCCAAACTCTGGGAAAAGGGGTTCTGTAAGGATTAATCTCCTCATTCCCTAACCCCAAAACAAAGACCTTAAGATGACCCCAGATCCATTCAAGAATGTTATTGGGGGTCTTATCAGTCCAGATCCACACTCAGAAGCAGACAGTCTGGTATGTAGACAGAGTCCTAACCATTCACCCATCGCTCTGTTATAGTACAGAAGGTCGTATAAAAATGTGGGTTAGAGATGGAATTGGCCTAATACCACAGGCCAACATAGCATTTACTAATCCATGGGGACCTAGGAAACTAGTTTTATGTTCCTTTGCTCCCTCTGCTGGTTTTATTTCTGGAACTAAATGCCAAGTATCACAATTCTTTGCTATTTCTGCAGAAATCAGAAAATATTTCTACCAGAAAGTCACACTGACTTGAACAAAGGGAGGAAGAATCAGATTTTAACCATTGGAAATTCATAGTATCAGTAAAGTCATGTTTTTCTTTTACTTCTAAGGATTATTTTGGTTAGTGTGAACATACTATAAACAGAAGGGATTGAACATAAGTTGCCAAAGCACACTGCTTTTAACAAAAATTTAAATACGGTCTTCTTCATTAACTGTTAGGGGAATTAATTGAAAGTAACAGTATAACTGTAACTAACTAAAACAAGGAAAGGCATAGTTCAGTGCAAATACACAAGTTCAAATCATTAAGCTGAAAACTTGATTTTTGTTTACAGTGAAGGCTTTCACATCCAGTAGATGTAGATTTTTATCGAGTCAGCCACGTCGTTAGCCGTCAGCATGATGAGTGCTGGGATATAGGGGTGAATCAGACAAACATAATGCTTGCCTATTGAGCTTCCAGTCATGGAATGCAGTCATTAAACCAATAAATAGAGGTAGTTCTTCAAAAGGTTATGAGCGCAGCAGTACTGTGATGCCCCAGTGCACCTTAGAGGCTGCTGGGGGAGCAAGTAAGAAGAGGGCCTCCCTCTCCAGAGTGCTAAAGGGAGACTTCTGGGGAAGTGGTGTTTGAATGAAACCTTAAGGAGAAAGAGGAGTTACCCAGGTGGTGAGACCATTCTAGGCGCCAGGTGTGTGACACGGGTATGCGGCCTGGAGTGGGAAAGTGTGAGCAACCGAATGGAGTCCCGTGGGCGCTGTGGAGAGCCAGGGGCCAGGAGGGGAGGTTGAACTTCCAGGCGATGTAAAGAACGTCGGACATTGTTCTCAGGCAGTGGGAAACCAGTGATGAAGTGTGAGCCGGGTGGTGGCCTGCTTTCCATTTTAACAAGTCACTGTGGCAGCCATGGCGATGGATTGGGTGGGGACGAGAATGGATGTGCGGAGACCATTTTGAAGGAAGGCAGCTGCCTGAGTCCCACTTGTTTGGACTGGGTGGATGGCATGGGCATGGCGGGAAGAGGAGGGACTTCAGGACTTTTTAGGAGATGCGGAGTCAGCGGCACTTGGCCTTTGGGTGGGGGTGGCTCCCCGGTTTCTGGCTGGAGCCATTTGGGTGGATGGTGCTGCCATTTGCCGAAAGCAGGAGCACTGGAGGTTAGAGCGGTCTGGGAGGGAGATCACGGTGCTTGAAGAGACGCCCCTGGGGAGGTGGCAAGGAAACAGTGGCATGTCCGTTTGTGGCTCTCAGGAGGAAGGGGTAGCCTGCAGGTAGAGCACATTCAGCTTTACAGCAACACTCCTCACTTCAGCCTGCAGTTACTGCAAAATGCAGCAGCTGAAAGGTCAGAGATTTTATTCAAGAGGCCTTGTGTTTGGGGGACTCAGTCGCTCTCCTGTAGTCACAGGGAGCCCGCACTCCTTCACCTTGTAGGTGGGATGGCACGCCCCAGGCGAGGTGCCACATCACACCGGTAAAGACAGACCCAGCCATTTCCAGCCCTGACTTTGCAACACTTCACGTAGTCTCCCTAGCTTTTGCAAGATAGGTTGTAAAAGTCTCTTAAAAATGAGTTCACTCTGCATTTTTGTAACATGTATTAAATTTCTAAAACTTTTCCTACTCTTTGATCTAGTTTCATGTTTGGGAATCTCTTCTAACTAAATAGGAACATGAGCAAAGTTTTACAAATAAAAATATTCATCTTAGCAAAATTTATAATAGTTAAAAGTTGAGGAAAATGTGACAGTAAGTGAAATAAGGTATATCCATGTGTTGGGATATTATGCAACCATTAAAATTTTCATTTATGAGAAAATGTAATAGTATAGATAAATTTTATATTGCTAGAGACCTTTGTTTTTAAGAATACATTCGTGTTGGGCCGCTGGAGGAAGCGGGTCGTCATGGCGTTCTGCGGGCCCGGTGCCTACCTGACCCACCAGCAGAAGGTGTTGCGGCTTTATAAGCGGGCGCTGCGCCACCTGGAGTCGTATTGCGTCCACAGGGACAAATACCGGTACTTTGCTTGTTTGATGAGAGCCCGGTTTGAAGAACATAAGAATGAGAAGGACATGGTGAAGGCCACCCAACTGCTGAGGGCGGCGGAGGAAGAATTCTGGCACAATCAGCATCCTCAGCCATACATCTTCCCTGAGTCTCCGGGAGGGACCTCCTATGAGAGATATGAGTGTTACAAGGTGCCCGAGTGGTGCTTAGATGACTGGCATCCCTCCGAGAAGGCGATGTATCCTGATTACTTTGCCAAGAGAGAGCAGTGGAAGAAGCTGCGGATGGAAAGCTGGGAGCGGGAGGTTAAGCAGCTGCAGGAGGAAACCCCAGTTGGTGGTCCCAGCACTGAAGCTCTGCCCCCGGCCCGGAAGGAAGGTGATCTGCCCCCGCTGTGGTGGAACGTTGTGACCAGGCCCCGGGAGCGGCCCATGTAGAGGGAGAGGGAAACACCCCACCAGCCAGTCGCGCTTGCAAGTGAAATAGTTTACAGTACGTAGACACACTTGCCCTAATAAAAGTAACTCAACACGGAAAAAAAAAAAAAAAAAAAAAAAAAAAAAAAAAGAATACATTCGTGTTAGAAACTGCTCTATCAGTCCTATATTATGAAGGTCAAAGGCAGGGAGAAGCATATCATGAAATGAGGGGGAGCAGAAAGACGGAGGAATCTGAAGTGAAGTAAAATGAAATGGGAGAAAGGATGTTTGTGATTTGAAATATCATAAATTCAGAAACCCACACCCGCCGTAGCCCCTGGCTCTTGTTCTCCGACCTAAATATGGAGGGTGAGAAGGATGCCCTGGGTGTGGACTGCACAGTGGTGCAGAGCATTGCTCTGGGATGCAGGCTCACTGACGGGGGTTGCCTTTCCGTGCTGCCAAAAGCATCTGTAGGAAGGACTGTTCAGAAGGCTGTCTGCTGAGGGCTGCTGGAACACTCTCCTTGGAGGGAAGAGGCCATTCCGTCAGCAGCTCTCCTCTCCACCCCTTTGTGCCCCCCTGTGATTTAGTGCACTGCCTTCCCACCGGCCCCCATCCCAAGGCTCTGCCGGACGCCTCTGTAGTGATGGCTTATTAATCTTCTTTATTGTCTCCCATTCCTCTCTGCCACCCAGTTCACAGGCCAGGTGCGTAGACATTTATTAAGCACCTACTGTGTACCAGGCACTGGGCACTGTGCTTGAATACAAAGATACAGAATGTAAAGTCTCCTGTGGGGACATACTTGTAATATGATAAAGTTCAATGCAGTGGGTGAGTGTGGGGATAGAAACGCACACAGAGGTGGAAACCTCACTTTGATTAAGAGTGTTGGGGAAGGATTCCTGCAGGAGACGGCGCCTGAGCTCCACCTTGAAGAAAGGAAAGGTTTCTTGGGTGATAAAAGGTAAGATGGGCACTCCAGGCAAAGGGAGTAGCCACGTGTTCCAAGAGAGAATACCACACTGAACACAGGATGCATGCCCTTCTTGTTCTCCGAACTAATGCCGTCATCTTCAGCTAAGTTTGTGTTGGGAGTAGAGTCTGAGTCTTACTTGATTTGATTGTATCCCCAGAGCTTAACCTGGTATCTGCCATATAGAAGATGCTCAATACATGCTGGATGCACTGATTTGAAATGAGTGCTACGGTTAACGATTTATACACCAACCTCCAAGAGACACCATTGCTAGGACATGTACATAGAGCTGGGATGGACCTCAAAAGTTAATTTTTTTTCTCCCCAGTCCCATCCTCCTCCCGTCTTGAAGCTTTTTCTTCCATCTTTTCCACTCTTACTGAAGCGTGGTGTAATACTCTGAGTCCTCAGGGATGTTCACAATCTGATCCAGGACCAGTGGCATTTGGTGATAATGTCTCCTTCGTTTCCTTCCACGTGAGACAGCTCTTCAGGCTTCCTTTGTCTTTCATGACCTTGGCATTTTTGAGTACCAGCCAGAATGTCCTTCCATTTGCATTTGTTTGCCGTTTCCTCATGGTTAAATTCAGGTTATGCATTTTTTATAAGAATACCATGGATACACCAAAACAAATGATGTAATATATGGTGATTAACATAACAATAAAAAATTAAAAAAAAAAAGAATACCATGGAAGTGATGTTATGTCCTTCTCAGTGGATTGTGTCAAGAGGCACATGATACTGATTTATCCTGTTTCTGGTGATGTTAACGTTGATCATTTGGTTAAGGTAGTGTCTGCCAAGTTTCTCCACTTTAGTCACCCTTTGTAATTCATAAGTATTTTATGAGGAAATATTTTGAAACTGTATAAATACTGTTTCTCATCATATTTCTGTCCAGTAATTTTACTATGCATTGAGACTCCATTGATGACTCTTTCCAGAAACAGTTATGACTGTGGTGTTTGCCAGATTGTGCTTTTTCTAGTCATTATCTTTTCCACACTTTTTGGTTGGAATTTTATTATAAGGAAAAACTTTACTTCTCCCCCATATTTACTTATTTTTTCCATTGTTTATACCAATATGGGCTCATGAGTTCTTAATTATTTCTATGTGTGAGAATTCATTGCTATCATTTATTTATTTTCTTGCTCAAAGTGTCCCTAATTTGACCAGTGGGACACTGGCTTCTTCACACTGGCTTCTGTGACCTTTTGACTGTCCCTTCACTTTTTTTTTTTTTTTTAAGATTTTATTTATTTAGGCTTCCAGCAACAGCGACGCAAGGTGGCAGCCATCACGGGCTTGGACAATTTATGAAAACCGAATATACAGCCTTAAAATAGAATGTGGACCTAAATACCCAGAAGCACCCCCCTTTGTAAGATTTGTAACAAAAATTAATATGAATGGAGTTAATAGTTCTAACGGAGTGGTGGACCCAAGAGCCATATCAGTGCTAGCAAAATGGCAGAATTCATATAGCATCAAAGTTGTCCTGCAAGAGCTCCGGCGCCTAATGATGTCTAAAGAAAACATGAAACTCCCTCAGCCGCCTGAAGGACAGTGTTACAGCAATTAATCAAAAAGAGAAACCACAGGCCCTCCCCCCTCCCCCGCATTCAATTTAAGTGGTCATTTTCCACAGTAGTACATTTTCTAGATACGTCTTGTAGACCTCAAAGTACTGGAAAGGAAGCTCCCATTCAAAGGCAATTTATCTTAAGATACTGTAAATGATACTAATTTTTTGTCCATTTGAAATATATAAATTGTGCTATAAAAAAAAGATTTTATTTATTTATTTGAGGGAGCAAGCATGAGAGAGAGAGAGAGAGAGAGATCATGAGCAGAGGGGAGGGGCAGAGGGAGAAGCTGAGCAGGAAGCCTGATGAAGGGACTGGATCCCAAGAACCTGAGCCAAAGGTAGACGCTTAACTGACTGAGCCATCCAGGTGCCCCCTGTCCCTTCACTTTTTGATACAGCATGATGTTCCTGGCTCATCTTGTATACTCTGTGCCTCAGCCCTAGAATTAACCATTCATACGGACATTGTTTCTTTCATTAAAGAATAGATAGTATTTAGAAGTATATAGAAGCCAAAATCTGGGTGCTACGTGTGCTCATTCTTGGGGGGAGCTAGGAAATATATGTGTGTGCTCACATATCTGTAACTATTTCTGTGTCTTTTGTATTTGTGTGGGGGGGGGTGTATGTGTACACACACACACACACACACACACACACACACACACACACACACACACACACGAGTTCATACTGATACTTCCAATTCCAATCTAACACCAAAGAGTTTATTCTAACCTCCCCCCACACCTGTAACTCCTATGAACATAGTGAGAAACTCAGCTCTCATTATGCTCAATATATTTACTTGCTCAATCCTAAAATACACACAGAACAGCTTCAGAATTGCTAACCTACGTAACCCATATACAAACCTCCTAACTAAAGTACTATATTTGTGTACAAATCTTTATATTTTGCTTTAGACTATGTAATCAAATTACTGTTTTCCAAAGTGACTTTTGTCAGTTCTCCCCCTGCCTCCCTTCAGTGTGGTCGGATCATTCCTTTGTAATACAGTTAGGTTCACTTGTTTCTGTTTATATTCTATTTTGGGTCCACACCCTGCCCCCCACCAACACACTCCTTGTTAATTTTATTTACGAGTATGTGAAACATTAATATGGTTCCAAAACACAAAAAAATATACTCAGAAAAGTGCCACTCTGCTTCAGCCCTCCTCCATCGTTGTTCCCATGCACCTGCTGAAGGTAACAAATCTCATTCATTTCTTATTTACCCTTTTTTCTTAGATGAAAGATAGCACAATGTAGCTATTTTTCTGTGCTTTGCCTTTTTCACTTTACAGTGTGTCCTGGAAATCACTTGCTATCCCCTAAGTGATCTTGTTCATTGTTTCTTATAGCTGCAGAATACTGAGTGAATGTACCATAGTTCATGTACTCACTGTGAACTATGGTACACTGTCTTATATGAGTGCCTTTTCCCCCATAGGCTTTCCAACAAAATATGTATCATGCTTTTCAATCTTCTAGGCCAAGAATTTTGATAATGGTTCATGCAAAGATGGTAGTAGTAGAGGTGGTGAAAAGTGCTTAGACTTAAGATACGATTTTGGAAAACAATTCAGAGTTTCCAGTGGATTGCTCTGGAGGCTGATGCAGTGGTTTTCCAACTGAGGTCCTCTCCAATTCTGTTTAGATAGTAGGCATCAGTATTAACAGTCTACACTAGTTACTTCTTTTTACTTGCCTGATTTATGAAGTTTTTGGTGACTCTCACCTTCCTCTTGGGCCAGCCTTAAATTTTTTTTAAAGATTTATTTATTATTTTAGAGAGAAAGGACACACAAGAGAGGGAGGGGCAGAGGGAGAGGGAGAGAATCTCGAGCAGACTGCTTGCTGAGCGAGGAGCCCTACGTGGGGCTCCATCTCAAGGCCCTGAGGTCATGACTTGAGCCAAAATCAAGAGTTGGCCACTTAACCAACTGAGCCACCCAGACGCCCCTTGGGCCAGTCTCATTATATGTCCTAGTAAATTTATGGCATTATAATAGCTAATGCTAACTGCTCAAACAGATAATTTCTAACATTTCAGTGGCTTAATGCAGCAGTTTATTTTTTGCTCACATTACAATCCCGTGCGGGTGTGTTTGAATTACAGTTCTCTTCCATATGGTAATTTAGGGACTCTGGCTCCTTCTAGAATGTAGTTTCTCCATGCCCTGAGTCTTGGAGTCTTTGAGGAGTAAGTACGAAAAGAAAGTGAAAAAGGGACATCTTAACTGCCTTGGCCTGGAAGGAATGCAGATTACTTTCTGCTTTCAGTTGCTGAGAACTGGTCACACGCCCCCTAGATGCAGGAGGGCTGGTAAATGTGGTTCCTGCAGGACAGCAGCTTTCCAGGAAGCACTCCGTACATGGAGGGGGCGTAGGGATCGAGGTGGACGGTTAGCTAACTCTGCCACGGATATTTAACAAAGTAAGTCACTTGCGTACTGTGTGGGAATAAATAACTTGTGTTGCAGGATAGAACATTCTGAAGTATTACATTGTCAAATACTGAAGCATGGTTTAAAAAAAAAAAAGTATAGAGTAGTTCCCCCGTAATCGGCGGGGGACAAGTTCCAGGACCTCCCAGTGGATGCCTGAAACTACAGATAGTACTGACCCTTAGGCATACTGTTTAAATATCCTGCAATACAAGTTATGTGAATGGGGTCTCTCTCCCTCTCAAAATACCTTATTGTACTGCACTCACCCTTCTTCTTGGGATGAAGTGAGATGATCCAGGGCCTACATGATGGGATGACATGAGGTGCATGATGTATGCACGCAGTGTTAGGCCACTGCTGGCCTTCTGAGGGTCCTGCAGAAGAAGGATCATCTGCTTCAGGACCGCAGGTGTCCACAGGGAAGTGAAATGGAACAAGGAGGGACTGCGGTAATCATGGAGTTTAAGAGCAGGGAAGGAAGAGTTGGTGTACAAAAGGAGGAACAGGATGTCACTTGGAAGGGTTAGTGAGTCTAGTAGAGGGGTTCCAAATAACAAGGATTGTGGATGAAAAAAAGATGTTTGTATTTTCATTCGTCCGCTCCTTCATTCATTTAAGAGTGTGCCGCTGGCCGTGTGCTCGGTGCTGTTAGGTGGTGGCAGGAGATGGACTGTATGTATATTGGGGGGGGGCGTGTTTACTTGTACATGGACAGGAGGATGTTGTGCAGGTATGGAGAGAAGCGATGAAGCATAAGCCAGAACAGTGGGACTTTTTCCCGCCTTTTTGATCTTAAAAAAAAAAAAAAACCCTGAGAATATTATGGAAAAGAAACTTTCCTAAAAGCTTTTAAAGTGCAGCACTTTATTAGAACAAATTGATCATCTAAATAAGAAAAAAATGTCAGATTTTAATAAACAAGATGCTATTTCGTGTTCTTTTCAGAATATAATATTTTTCTTATAATATCTTTCTTAATCATGGAAAAATGAGTATTTCTCACATTCTTAAGTGTTTGTAGGCTTTGGGCTCATCTTAAATGGAAAAAGTTAATATTGTTCTCATCATGCAGGGGTTTGATTTATAAGGGGACTACCAGAGAGAAAGATCTGTCATAATATTTTATAGCCACACCAGTAGAGTAATGCTAATAACCAACATGTTTACTCACGCCACAGTTTACAGAGCGGTCCTGTATAACTGATCCAACCTGATTATCACCACAACCGTATGAAGTAGGTAAGGGCTAGGTTGATATCATCATTAGTAATAATAGTAGTTGTATGTCGATGTTCAGATGTAGCGCCATTATCCCCATTTTATAGTCGAGGAAATTGACACTTAAGGATGTAAATGATGTGCCCAGAATCTGTAAATTTAAAATCCCAAAGAGAAAATAAATTTTAAATTCTGATGTTGTGGTGTAATTGTATCTGTGTTCAAGAATAAAAAATCCAATTGAGCTTTCTAAAATTCCATTTACTAAAAAAAATAAAAAATAAAAAAAAAATTCCATTTACTTTTGTCCGTTATTGTCAGGGTGGGAGGTAGGCAGAAGTTAAGAAAATATGGTTAATATTTCCTAGTGTGATATTTTCCATTCTTTGAATTATGTCTCTTGTCGGACAATTAATTGCCTTTTTCTTTTCTTTTGGTTTTTATAGTAATTGATTTTATGGTACATTAAATGTGAGGGGGAAATGCTGAAAGGGTGGGACTTTTATTCCGGGAGCCAGTTTTTTTACTCTTCGGGAACTTACTTGTTTGTTCTATAAGCAAAAGAACACTAAATCCTAACTCCTTTGTGTTCACATTTATTAGTGAATAATACTGTCGCTTTGTGACTAATGTCCAGCTGTGTCTGTTCTCGCAGGTGGGGTGACTGCTCTCTGTTGGGACCCTGTCCAGCGAGTGTTGTTCTCGGGCAGCTCAGATCACTCTGTCATCATGTGGGACATCGGTGGGAGAAAAGGAACGGCCATCGAGCTCCAAGGACACAAGTAAGGCAGCTGGTGCTTTTATTAACAAACTCGGAGAAAAGATTCCCAGTGGAAAGCTAGAACAGGCATGTGGTCCAGTGTCTATGGCAGGATCTTAACATTGCAGGAACACAAATAATGGCCACTTTGAATTATATCTGTGCATAGGTGTGTCTTATTTATACCTCATTTAATTCCACAGAGGATTTGAGAGTGCTTGCAAAAACCGTAAAATAAAATAATGGCAGCAAAGAAATAAAAAGTAAAAATGAGAACCAGAGAGACTTATGAGTAAAAATTTGAGAATGCGAAAAAAAAAGAGCTTAAAAATATAAGCCATGAAGGCCTATGGAATTTAAATAATTGAGTTCAAATGTGGCAAGATTCCTGGCAGCTTAAGGAAAAGGGGAGAGATAATAAGCTTACACTATATATTTTGTACTTGACCAGATATTTATTGAGGACTCGTCTTGATTCATATCAGGCTCTTCTTCCTTGACAGGCAGACTTCACAGGGCTGAGAGGAAGAGCAAAGAAAGCTTTGTGTTTCCTTGGAGCTGTTCTCAAACTTGCAGTGTGCAAAGAGTCACCAGGGAATTTGTCACAGTGTAGACTGCTGGACCCTGTCTTTGGAGATGCCAGTCACCGTGTGGAGCTGCAGGAGTCTGTCCTGTACCAAGCCTCCCAGGCGACTCTCTTGGCGACCCTCAGACCACACTCTGACCTGTCCTCCCCTGTGCTGCCCGCCGGTCCTGGGGGCAAAGCCTGGTCGTGTTCAGAAAAGAACTGTAGATCTGCTTTCGAGCTCTAAAGCTAATCTGTATTGTTTTGAACTTGTCAAGTTTTCACAGAGATGTTAAGAGCAACTGTAGACAGCCACAGCAAACGTTAGTAAGGCTCCCACGAACTGACTGGTTCTAAGCAACATTAGCTCTTTTTGTAAATCTACCTGGTAAATATTCTTCTAAGTAGTTACATCTACAGTTGGATTATTAGATATGAACAGATTCAATTTTGGAGGGCCTCTGCACAAATAATTATCTTAGTGTTAGAATTTAGTCTTTGAGAAGTAGCTGTGAAGCCTTCTTTCCCACATTAGAAAATGGACCCGTTGTCTGGGGCCTTGTCTGGCTTGTGGGGCCACTCGGACCTTGTCCTCAGCTCATTAGAGGAATCGTTCCCTTGTATTTATCTCCGTGACAAGGGGACATGCATCAGTATTGTATAAAAGGAGTTGACATCATCCATGTAAATGAAGAAAAAGAGAAGCCAAACACAGTCCTGTTTAATAATACTCAGTTATTCTCCAATATGCCAAGTAATTCCTGCCACCTCAGGTCTTTCAGAGAAGTAAAAGGCCAGTTTTGAATGAATATCGGTAATATTTGTTGGGCTCATTCAGGTTAGCTCATAACTAGTTGTATTTTTGCACAGTGGTGAATAAAGCCTGCAGGCAGTCTTGCATGACCCATCCACAGGGTAGTAAAGTATAACGGTGCTCAACACCAGCAGCACTGCATGCTGAGTGCCCTCCTGCAAACTGTTGACCTGGGAAACTTGCACTTCTCGTTTGGTAAGAAAGGAAAAGCTGTAAAATTGAGATAGAGTCTCTCAGTCCCAGAAAAATGGAACCTGAGCTAATAGGTCTTCCGGTTTCTAAGGAATACAGACCCGGCCTTCTCGAAAATGAAAGAAACCATACTTGGGAGCCCATCCCAAGAATCCACACCCTTAGAACCTAGTGGGATGGCAGGCTGGTGAGATTAGGAGCCACCGGTCGGCGCTGGCTTTAAACAGGAATAATGGCAGAAGGCCTTTGCCTGGTTCTTTATTTAGCTCAAGCTGAGGAATAAAGGGAACTCTATGAGGGGCTCCTCGTCACTGGGCCTTAGCCTGAGAGGGGCTGCCTGGTGTCACATGTCTGGGGGAAATGAACTTCCTCAGCATCAGTTGGTGTCACCCTGTTAGAGTGGGTTTGAGTGCCTGAGGTGGAGACAGGGAGGACACTGGAGCTGCTGAAAGGAGGAAGATGGGACTCAAAAAGGGGGCGCAAGGGAGGGGCCAGGCTAGCGGGCAGGAAGGAGACCACGTTCACAGCCACCATTCCTTTGCCCTGAAAATTGGCCACGGGATTGGTGTTCAACGATTGTATTCCGTCAGAGGGCAGACACACAGACACCACAGTGCCATCTTGCAAGAACTCTGTGCATGTAGGAGGGAAGCCAGATTTCATCTTTGAGATGAGAATATCGAGTCCTCAAAGCCCCCAGCTGGTAGCCTAGTTCTGCCAAACCTTAGCTCAGTCCAACAGAGAAAGCTCCTTAGAGCCGCCTTTGTGTCTTGCACTGTGCTAGGTCCTGGGGGTACTGAAGCGAACATTGACTAACAGATGGTCCCCTCAGTGCTCCGTGATCTCTTTTGTCTTTCTACTTTAGAGGCCAAAGGGTTTCTTCTTGGGGCCCGTGGCTGTCCCTTGCTATCCCACAATTCCTCATTTTCCCGCCTTCCCCCAGGGTGACAACAGGTGGTTAGAGTTCCAAATCGGGCACCGAAGTGGTGAGCTTGGGAACAGGGCAGAGCCTACCAGACCAAAGATGCCCAGAGGGGTGGGGAGACTGCCTTCCCCTCTGGTGGGAATATCCAAGCATGATGTAGAGGGACAGCTCCCAGGTCTTCTGTCCTAGGTTCTGTGGCTTCATTTCATCCTTCAGCAACAGAAATATGACAGTTTTGCAAGTAATTTGATTTGGTATATAAAAATCCCATCAAAGCAGAGAGAGTTTGAGCACTAGAGTAACTAAAATGTCTCCAAGTCCAAGGAGAAAAAAGCTAAGAAAGTATACTTCTATACAATATTATCTGCATTTGACACATTTTAGTGTTTTTATTCCCTGCAGCAAGTGGAACATGATTATGTGCTAGCTCTGTGAAAGGAGAGGCAAAGAAAAGGTTCTAGTTTTAGGGACCAGTTATGTTTCTGAAGTACCCATTACCAGTTGGATGGATATTATGGAAGCATAAACCTAGACATTTATTGTCCCATGCCCATGTCAAATCTAATAATGATACTCAGGCTTTTTAGATCCTTTTTTATTCTTAGATAACACCTATCATTTCATGACCAACTTTATGACCATACTTCTCCTTTCTAACAGTATTTTTCTTAGGCTTCTAAGACTTTGTGGCAATTTAATTTAATGGTAACTTGATTTAAAGCACAGGTAAAGATCTGAGCGGTTTCTTGAGATGGAACCTTCCACCAATACTGGGATTCCATAGGTGACATGGGATGTGGTCACTGCCCGGGCTGTTGGCACACAGGGCCTCTGTATTTTTCACAGTCCCAGCTCTTGGTTTTTCTCTTCTGACTCTTGGCTTGTGTAAGACTTTTGTTACAAGCATCTTCGAAGCCTTTTGGTAAAGAAAGGGGCTATTTGTAAATAAATATCCATCGGGAGAATTTGGACCTTTCCCTCTTTATCAGGTAAATTGCGTGTAAAGTTAGGAAAGGAAGTAGAATTCTCACATTCATACTCTCCTGGGTTTGGGAAAGGAGAGCAAGGGTCAAGGAGAGCAAGCTTTTTCTCTTTGCAAATCTCATATATAGGAGCATTTCTCATTGTAGCACTAGAGAATTATTAGGATCCAGGGGAAGAGATGTCTTTTCCATTTCTAATTGAGCTAAATGCATAATAGATCAAAGAATTAGCAATGAGGGTTTTCATAGAGGGAAGAACCTTATCAAGGGGGAGGTGCCATACTGCATGGTCATTAATCGCTAGCCTCTGAGCCAGGCCAGGCTGTGTTTGAGCCAGCCCTTCTGCTAATGGCCATGTAGGCCTTGACAGGACTCTTCATCTCTCTGATCCTCAGTTTTCTTATCTCTAAAGTAAGGATAATATTGGAAGGAGAAACCCTCAAAGATTGTCAAAAACCATAAATGATAGAATGCCTGTAAAATAATCAGAAGAAGGACACCTGGGTGGCTCAGTCGGTTAAGCGACTGCCTTCAGCTCAGGTCATGATCCTTGGGTCCTGGGATCGAGCCCCACATCGGGCTCCCTGCTCAGTAGGGATTCTGCTTCTCCTCCCTCTGACCCTCCTCCCCACTTGTGCACTCTCTCTCTCTGTCTCAAGTAAATAAAATCTTTTAAAAAAAATCAGCACAAGGGTAAGGGCTAGTAAGTGCCGGTTGTTGAAATTATTCTTGATAACAGAAATTACAGTAATTTGAAAATCAAGCTTTTGGATAGGAGTCGTATTTCTCTCTGAATATAGCATTTTCAATGGAAATATTGCCACGTGTACTTACTCCCTCTATAATACATTCAGCAGCTGTTTACTGAGTTCCATCTATATACCAGACTTTGTAGTAGGCACTCTGGATACAAAGGGGACTGTGAAAACAGTCACGGACTAAATGGAACAGGCTGGATGCAGGAGAATGGGGTAAAGATGGGACAGTGTGCCAGTTTGACAAAAAAATGGAGGCTCCTGTGGAGGGAGTCACTCTTGATTTGGGTCTTAGGAGATGAATAGGTTCTCATAGTTCTCAGGATCAGGAGGTTACCCCAAACAGAGCTGCATGAACTCAGTACAGTGTTTTCAGGAAATGGCAAGGGGACAGAAGGGCAGTGGCTAATCTGAACTTCCACCGTAGCCAGTAAAACAACCGAATGTTGCTGATCTCGAATGAGTGCTCCTAGGCAGGATCCCTGAGGAGGGAAATCCTTCCAGGGTCCCTTTGGTGTGAGATGACCCCAGGTATCAGTTATCCGGGAGACCTCACGTGTGTGGATTACTCATGAGCCTTTTCTGGTCCTTGGAAGTTTGGGAGGCTTATGAATATGGGAGTTCTGAATCTAAGAGAGCGAGTGCTCTGGTAGCAGATGCTTAACTGATTAGATTTTCCCCAAGTCACCTAGGGCTTTTCATCAAAAAGATGAAAGCTGCTATACATTTAAGCTCCCCCCTACTCTTTAGGAGGCGGAAGAGGGCCTAAGTTGATGTTTGGGCAGATGTTAGCTTATGTCTGAAAATCGGTTTCTGTAAAAAGAAGAAAGGCTTCTCTACCCTTTTTCCCAAGCAAGCGTCAGACACAGGACCGGCCCACTGGGCATGCTACCTGTGCAGTCCCACAGGGCCCCAAGCTTGGGCTAATGTTGTGCTGTCACCATCTTGTCATTGTTAGTACATTTTTAGCAAGGGGCCTTGTATTTTCATTCATCATCAGGCCCCCCCAGATTATGTAGCTAAGCCTAATAAGACATATGTTCCCTCTAGGGCTGGTGAGAAAGGAAATGAGGCCTTCCCTAGTAAGTGTAGTCTTTGCAGATGGCAGATCCTGGTCGTTCTGAAAAGTGAGGGTTTTGTGCACCAGTGAGAGCATTTACCGTGCAATACATGAGCTCTCAGGTGTGAAATAATAACCAGTTTTGAAATGCTTTCTAGTATAAATGCTACACTGATGTCAGATGAAACATGAATGTAAGAAGGTATCTTTTATTCTTTATAACCCTTAATCTGTGAACCTGGAGATGTTCCCTCACCTCGTTTTTAGCTGCAAGGTGGTTACATTGTGAACCCTTAAATCAGGAAGTCCCTGAGCAGCTTTATTACAAAGCTTGGAATCCAGCATTCGTCACTGTGTTCCACTCTTCTGTGTTGGAATATTAACAGTATTGGAGTCCCATAAATTATGTATTTGTTGCTGAATGTTGCTGCCAGCTATGAGTAGCAAAGCATTTCCTTCTGTAGCTTATTTTGGGTTTACAAGATCACTGATGTGTATCAAGATGCTTTAACAAATGAAATGTAGTTCAAATCACAGGGTTACCAGTCGACTAGATAGATTTTCCTTCTTGCCCTTGAATGTCAGAAGGGTGGCGCTCCATACTTTAAGACGGGTGAAATAACAACCAAGAGAGTTGGAAAACAACAGACTCTCTTTTTAACGAATACCTGTCCAAGATTTTATATTAGTCATTAATTAATAAAGGAACTAGTAAGATGTTACAACCAGTTCAAAGGAAAATCCAAAGAGCAGACGTATGGGCAGGGGAGAACGGAAATGAATTTGTAGGTAGATTCACAAATGGCAGCCTCCATGGGAAGGGCGGGGGCATGGAGATTCGTTGCATCTTCACTGGAAAGATTCATTTGCCACAATACCTAAGGTTAACAGTTCCAGAGTTACAAAGTAGCATAGTTAAAGGTGCTGCGAGATGTAGGCCCCTATAGAATCAGATAACCCAGAGAAAGGTGTGCCTAATAACACCTGATCCTCCACTGAAGATGCCAGTACTTTCTTTTTGCCCATGTCATTCTTTCACAGTTTCCTCTCCTGTAATCATGATAATCTCAGAGATTATTCTTGATCACAGAAGAAGGTTGGCCTCCTAAGGTTTGGCCTAATTATTGACATCATGCTGTGAGAGTGTTAATTACCCATACGAGTCTTCTTGGTTTGCTTTGCAAGTATAGAGCCATAGAGTATTATTAAACAACTATCGAGCCCACAGAATTAACTTTTGCCTGGAACTGTTTATAAGGAGTCCTGAATTGGGCTTTTCAGAGCCTCTGTTATTTGCTATACCAAGACTAGGAAACCAAGCCCAATATTCTCAGCCATATGTCACCTGTAGTACTTACACCTTGGTTGAATTCCTTGAAGTTTCCAACATTTGCCAGGTTTCTGGCCTGGTGGTTTCCTTACCACCTGTAAGACCAGGACCCTGCAAACCAGGTACTAGGGCCAGTTTTCTTAGGAGGGCTTTGTAGCCATTGCATAAGTTCAAGCGGCTAGTCATATCTGATTATGGCACCTGGGCGTAAGCTACCATATTAGAGAATGAACATCATTCTCTAATATGACATTCTAGGTAAGGACTAGGTTGGTTGCCCAACCATATCCTGTGGATAGATGCTAACTGAACCTATGAAATAATTATTTGCCATTAAAATTAGGGGATTCAGTAATACTTTTTGAATTCTGGGGGAATCATTGAAAACTGGACATTATTTTTAAATGTTTCTATTTAGCTTATAAAAGCGGAGTTTACAAGATTTTAGGTTAGAGATAGGATAACAAGTAGGAGAAAAAGCACCTTCCCGTATCCAGAATATAGAACATTAAAACAACATCAGCAGTATTCCAGACAAATAACCACAGTAAAATATCCCTCTTCAGTTCATCCAGTCTTGTGCAACTAGTTCTCGTTCTGCTAGTTCTTGGTTTAGCAGTCTGCATT
Organism: Zalophus californianus; assembly: GCF_009762305.2. NCBI lineage: Eukaryota > Metazoa > Chordata > Mammalia > Carnivora > Otariidae > Zalophus > Zalophus californianus. The sequence continues at coordinate 61,390,223 of NC_045597.1, forward strand.
CATGAGGCTGTCTGCATCCAGACTAAAAAGGGTCCAGAAATCCACGGAAATCCTGACTCAGTCCACTAGCACAGCTTAAAAATTACTTAAGCAATGTCAGCTCTGTAGCCTTTGCCCGAGTCTCTTCTTTTGAAATATCAATATTTTAAAATACCTGGTACATATAGTCCTTTTCCGTGAAACTCTGAGATTGTCCTTTCTGGCCTGTAGCTTATAGCAGAGCCCTCAGGCAAGCATCAAAGTAAAACAGAAATTGTCTATAGATTATGAAGACTTTAATGGTTAGTTTTTTTTTTTACTGTGACAAATAGTAATCGTAATGCAGGAGAATAAAATTCTCTATTGAGATAGCCTACATAACTATCTCCTGAGAGTTTTGATCATAATTTCCCTGGAGGGGAAAGCATATTATAGACAATGAGAGCTCCAATAAACCTCCAGGGCCCTCCCATAAAATATGCAACTTCATAAATACATACATTAATAAAATTTTATCTAAACTGACTTGACCTAGGGAAGGCGGAGCATCTCTTCTGATCTGATAACTTGTCCCATGAAACTCTTAAAATAGCAACACAACAAACACATATAGTTATTTATAGCATCTCTCTTTTTATAAGGCAGAGGAGTACATCTTTACAATTCTCAAGGATCCCTCTAGGGAATCTCAAAGATAGTTGTAGGTGTAGGAAGTATCCTAAAGTTTTTATTTTATTTTTTCAAAATATAGGGTACAGCCTAGGAAGGCAAAATCATGAGTTGTCAAAGATGTTTTTGGGTCTTTAACCAAGTCAACATAAAGCTCTGAAAATAATGTGGTGACACACAGAATCTTTGCTAGCAAGGCAGATTTTATAGAAGGTAAAGAATATCCTTTTGCATTGTAGTCAAAGGCATTAATCAGTAAGGCAAGGAAGCAAGCCATCAAAACTGAGGGAACTGTGCCAAGATTTTAATGCATTTTATAGCTCTTTTTTCAGACTTGAGTATTATAAACCAAAGCAAATAAAATTCACTTTCCAAGTTTTGTCCTTCATTTTTCTCTCTCATATTCTGGAACAAATTTATACTTTACTTTAGAAGAAGTGCCTTTCTCATCCATAGTCTCTCTCAAATGTACAGTGGAGTTTTCCAGAAGCTGCATGATGAGTGGTTATTAGAACAAATACAGAAAGAGATGAGTATCTATCTGGCTCTCTTCTATTAAGCCAGACATTAGAAAGACTTGCAGAAATGTTAAACAATGCCATTTTTGTCATCACAATCACCAAGTCTGTGTTATTTATATTAAAATAGAATGGATTCATCATTGCTATTTTCAAATGAATCGATTTTTTTTTAAATTTTTGATTTCAAATACAATAAATATTGGTAATTTCTTATTTAAACCAAAGCTCTTTGGTGTCTTCTCAAAATGGTTTTAAGAGTGTAAAGGGATCCTGAGATGAAAAAGTTTGAGAACCATTGCTTTAAGACACAACTACTCTGTTTTCTCTTTTAAAAGCAAAAGCCCATATACATAGTTGTATCTTGTTTCCATCATTGCCCCTGGCATAATCTCAACCACCCATTTTAATTATAATAATTAACCTAGAGAGTAACTAACTTATATTTCATAGAGAAAATTGGGAGGAGGGAGGATGTGGATAATTGAGAACTGTCACATACAAGCATTTTAGCAGACTAGCAAAGCTCATGAACACACACAACAGAAATTTCTACTGCAGTATACACCACTCTTATGTCTCCTTAAGGTGGCAAAAATGAACATGTTCATGGATGTGACTCACGTAAGTTATAGCCTCTCTATAACAAAAAATGAGAAGCAAACATATATAAACTTAATATTATACTTTGTAATCAAAGTTTCAGTATTCTGACCTATTTAGAAATTATCTAAGTGGGTATCCAATGATTATCAATTAGCTCTATGTATAGTAATCCGTTTCAAGTTACCCAAAGATCTTAGGGATTATCTTGATGTGCTATAAAACATAATTGCTATTTATATGAAAAGTTTATCAAAACAATTATTTAGTTGAGTTGAACACGAATTTATATTTTTCATATATAGCATTATATAGGCATAATATTAGGTTATTTGACTAGTTATCCTGTATATATTTAGAAGAAATCAACCAAGTAAAATAAGATGTACACTTGCTCATACTTAACACTGATGAATCAGAGAAAGACATAGCTGTGTTTTAAAATTTATCACACTCGTCTCACTTGCCAGAGTTCACCTCAATTCTGTGAACTTAGATGCTTAAAATGTTACTGAGTTAGTATTTTCTGTAAAAGGATTTTTAAGTCTAGTAAATTTTAAGCTTTAGGGGCTCAATTTTCTTTTTTCCGTTAAGTTTATGAAAATTCAATTTATATAAGCACTTGTTTATCTTTAATAGCCAAACAGAACAAGTTCTTATAATCTAAAAAGTACTATAATCTAAAAAAAAAAAGAATTTTTTTTTTTTTTAATTAGAAAGAAGACTGTAATCTAAGTTGTTGATGCCCTCTGGCAATAGGCTAGCGCTCCAGACATGAGAGGGAAAGGCCTTACTGAACTGTAGTCGCAGACACACAGAGCTTTAACAGCTTCGGTCCCACAACTTCAGCCACAGGTCAGAAGGAAACACGAAAGCACACAAACACCAGTCCAGATTGCAAGGAACTGTTCTCCTCCCCAGTGGGCACAGAATTCTTAATTGATTTGAGCTCAAAATAGAAAAATATTCAAACAGGAACAACCAAGAAGCCCTATTCCCTGTTCCCTTACCCAGTGGAAAATAATGTCTGTAACCTTTTGTTAGCGATCACCACGTTGTCAGACCATAGAACTGGACGCTCCATGGTGGCTCCCCCAAGAGGGAATACTTTGTCAGCCATGTATGAACTGGAAAGAAAAATAAAGCACAAAGTGAGTAGAGAGGGAATGAAAACTAGAGAAAATAGAGAGCAAAACTCAAGTCTGTTGCTGCTTTGGCTTCACCCTGGAAGCCAAGAAATGGCACCTGGGCGTAAGCTACCATGATGCACTCCACACCTCAACCAACACAATTTACCTGGCTCTGGCAGGTCAATGCAGTGGGATCCTTTTAAAAAAAAAAAAAAAAGTAAAATCATGACTTTTGAACAAATACAGCATGACCATGTACCACAGGTTTTATTTAATTAACCAATTAAGGAAGGAGTCAGTCCCATCTTACAAGGAGTTCAACAATCAGCTTTTCTCCTCAAGTGTCGGTAACTGACAAAGACCCTCTCTTCCTGAGGCCTCAGCATCTTAAGTAAACATTTTGATTCTGACTGATTTCTAAGATCTGTGCTCTGGGCTCAAGGGGGAGCATGCGCATTGATTGACTTTGCTAGGCGTCCTGCCTTTAGGGCTTTCGCCTTGCTCTCCAGACCTGTCACTAACCCAGGCTTTCTTTTGCAGTGATAAAGTCCAGGCCCTTTCCTATGTGCAGCACACGCGGCAACTCATCTCCTGTGGTGGTGACGGTGGGATCGTGGTCTGGAACATGGACGTGGAGAGGCAGGAGGTAGGTGTCATGGCAGGTCACAGGGCCACTCCGTGGCTGCTGGGCTGGACTCTGCAGTTCTGGCTGGGCTGAAAAACGCCTCAGCCTCCCCTCCTGCTCAATTCTTATTTCTCCTATGATTAAACATGAAGTAAGACCTGTTATGTCAGAGAATAAAAGATTCTAGTAGAAAAGAAAATTCCTTTTTTTTTTTTACCCCTCCCAAATTGGCGTGTAATATTCATGTAATAGTGACTTCATAAAAATTTCGACCGAGACGAAGCTGTTTAGACTTTGAATCTGTTGCTCCATTCACAACCAAAGTTCAGGTGAGAAAAGAGGGAACCATCTGTTTTCAGACCATTATCCCTTAAAGTGCCCTAGGAATACAGAAGACTCGGTCGCGTGTTTTATGTTAGCCAGGGAATGGTGGCTAATGTGTGAGAAGTGGTGTTTGGTGAAGTAAGAGTCCTTAGCTTGATATTAGTAGAAATATCAGAAATAACTAATTTTTTATTTGTGCTTCTTTATAATCATGCTCTAGTTCTCCAGATGCAAATATATACACTGTCATTTTTAAGAATACATTTTAAGTTTTCTCCTAGCATTGTGTTTTTATGAGTTTTATTTTTTCATCTTTTAAGCATCTTATCAATGGACATGTTTACTAAATATCCCCTTGACAAGAACTTTGAAGTTAGCCTTATTCTCATTTCCCTAGAATTATGCTGGGTGAACTTTCCCTTTGACGGTGTATATTCATCTAATGCATTTCCTTGCAAGATGCAAGAATTAGAAGAGCAACACTTTAAAAAGACAAAAGCAATTTCCCAACTTCTTTCCATGCCCTCACCCCAATCTCATTTCAAGAGAGTAGTTGCTATTATCTACCATGTAATGCCTTTCAAATGGCAGTAATTAAATGCTTAAGAAGATTAAAGCCTGACTTGCTCAAACCATAAATCCGTGGGAGTTCTATTAGTAACTAATTAAAATGATCATGACTGTTAGGAAGTGGGGAATTGTAGAATATTGCTTTTGAAAGTACCACTTGGCCCCTTCAGTATAAAGGCAGGGAAATTGGTACAGTGTGTGCTGGCCAGCCATGAGACTGCAGATCCTGCACAATAGCCTGCTCTGGGTGAGGGACGGTCACACCTCGTCTGTCCCCACTTCTTCCCAGGCCTAACTGACCAGACCAGCAGAGGGGGAGCCTCCAGGCTCTCTTCCCTGGGTGCACGCAGAATCCAGCCTTGATGGACAGAGGCCCAAAGGAAGATAATGATGTGCTTTCCAGAGATGAATCCAGTTGGTTGATGGGCAGTCCTTTGAGCCATCTTGCTTAAATTATGCCCTTTGACATGCAGATATAGGGACACTTGCAACTTGTTGACTATCTTGAATCTTTGGGTGATTTAGAGCCCAAATGAGTAGAGAGGGTCCCAGGCATTTTTTTTTTCAAGTGTCATATTTTATAAACCTAAATCCCCTGAGATGTATTTGTGGGGCTTCTGGGGGTCATGGCCAGTGCTGTGCAGTGCTTACCTCAAGAGGCCGGAGACATGTAATAAGGAAGCAGTCCCTGCACTGGTAGGCTTTCTGGAAGAAAAAAATATATGGGAGAAGACTTCAGAAAACTATTACATGGTATAAATGATGTGATTACAGTTGCTGTAGGATGGAACATTAGTGCTGGGCATTTAGGAAGGGGCGTTACCATTGTCAGCTAACGTTCTCAGCAGAGAGTTTGTGGAAGGACATAGGCGCTGAAAGATATGCTCTGAGGGGCACAGGGAACACCACAAGGAAAGAGAAGGTGAAGGAGAGAAGTCGTGCCCTGTGTGCTGGTGCTCGTGAGCAGTAGAAGCAGTCAGAGACAGATGATAGCTTGGCTGTGGGGGTGGCTTGGGGGGGCAGATGGAAGGCGGAGTGGCTGAGCCCACATCTTGTAGGCTAAACGTGTGTTTCTACTGTTAATGAAATCCATTTTTGCAAAAACTGTATCCTTTTTTAGAAGTATGGATAAACATGTTCTTTGTAGAGAAGTTACAGAGTGCCCCTTAACAAATAGAAAACATGTCAGTTGCTCATAATAATACCACCACCCCAGGAATATCACTGGTAATATCCTTCCTTACAGTTTTCTCTGCAAAAACACATGCACAGGGTTTGTTTTTCGGGTTTTTTTTTGGACAAAAAATGGAATCATACTACACATGCTGATTTTTTTTCCTCTTTTCCTGTTCCTTACTCCCGTTTCCCTCTTCATAGATACCCTCTACAATGTATTTGATATATGTCCTAACCCTGCATGTTTCCTTATAAAGGATATAGTAGTGTGTGTGACAATTTTTTGTAAATCCTCCTGATTTTCGTGCATCGTGTTTTGAAAAATCACAACATAGATAAGTCTTTTAGGGATAAAATGTTTTTCCTGAAAACTGTATTATACATTTTGTTAAATCAGTCTTTAAACTGATTAGAGCTTGAAAATTACAAAGCAAATCAAAGCTTACTTCTTAAGAACTCTTTGGTTTTAATAAAATAAATAACCAAGAAGTGGAACTCTTCAAATGTCACCTTCTTACTTTTCTTTTTTGAGACAATGTGTAGCTTTAGGTTCATTTCTGCTTATCGGTAGGAGAATAGGCTAAATCCCCAAGTCCTTTCTGTAACAGGGCTTCTTCAGAAAACGATTACATGAACAGAAAAAAGCTACAAGAAAAAATCTTGTAGAGAGAGGGGACAGGCCATTGTTTGCCACATTTCTCAAACTTGTTTGATCTCAGGCTTCTTTTATACTAAGTGTCCTATGAGTCAAATTGGAGTTCTCTGGAACTCACTTTTGAGAAACCCTGGGGTTGGATATGTTTTTCCAGGTTCCTTAGGTTCAGTGATATGTGGAAAGAGATCTGTCCCTCATCCAAATGATAAATGTACAGAGTTGAACATGGAACTCTAGAAACAGATACAGAATCACTGTATGCATAATCTGTAAAGATTTGCTAAAGAATAGCTTTAAGCTTAACATATCTTTTAAACCCATTTGACATTGTTTCGAGTACTCATGATGAAGTTGGGAAATAGTGAATAAAGGCAGAATAGTGTGTTCCATGAGGCAAGGCACAGAGTGTCCAGGCTTGCTGGGCCCTGCCATGAACGGAGGGTGGACAGGCAGCTTTCCTGGGCACCCACTGCGGTCAGGTTGTACCCTCCAGTGCACGTAGCTGGGCACATGTGGGATGTGCAGTTACACATAACTATGCATAGCCAGAGCAAATCTAATTGCATGTGATCCAAGAATATGAGATAAAGTCAACATATCTGACGGCCGTCAGAACTCTGTGCGAGTGACCTGGCCCCAGCCGCCCCTGAATGCCCCCAACCCCCCCCACACACACACACACCTGGTGCGCTGCTTCTACTCCTCAGGCCTTTACACTTCCTCTTACTTAAGTAATTGATATTAATAATATTGTCTTGTTTAGTCTTCCCTCATAAATTATAAGCCCCATGATGGGAGAGATTCTTTTTATCATCACTACATCCCCAGGGCTCGAGATACCATAGGCATTCAGTAGATGTTTTTTAAATGGCTGAGAAATCACACCTCTGTTTCCTATAAACACGTCTTGATTCTGTAAGTTTCATCACTGTTAATGGCTCCTCACTGTGTCGCAGTGTGACCTGTTGTGTGCTTTATTTCGCAAGACCCCTGAGTGGTTGGACAGTGATTCCTGCCAAAAGTGTGATCAGCCTTTCTTCTGGAACTTCAAGCAAATGTGGGACAGTAAGAAGATTGGCCTAAGACAGGTGGGTGATATGGATCCCTCATCAAAATGGAATAGAGTGGAGACAGCTTCACCTGTGAGCTTAGAACCAGCACCCCCCGGGCAGGGGTTGTGGCGGGGTGGGGCTGGGGGGTGTCAGGCACTACCCTGGAGCCACTCTGAGAATGCACGTTAATTTATTCCCTTATGTACTGCAGCTCATTCCTGCTGGACTCAGTTTCTATAGTGACTTGTTCCAAGTAGTTAAGAGATATGATTTTAGAATTCTAGTGGCATCTACGGAAATACACCTTAAAATTAAAGGCATCATGCTTAGCTCATAGTGGGACCAAACCGTGGAATTATGTAAGAGGTATTTATTTCTTGTTCATAATTTCACTTTCTCTCCTGCCATCTTAGTTTTAGTCATTTATAAAGAGCTACTCGTAATAATACAGCATTTTCAGTCTGATTCATGGTTGGGTTTGGTCCTCCCCAAGGAAATCAGTGTTAGTCACCTAGTTGAGCATGGCCAAAGTGTAGACAGTAGATTGAACTGGATTGCAGTCACACTGTCCTTCATTCACCGGGTGGTCTTCTAGAGTTCATGCTAACCGTAGCTGGGAAGAACCTAGGATGGGCAGAGGGGGGGCTATGGTCGGGAGGTGGGGGTAGGGGGTGGGTGTGGTGACACAAACAGATGTGTTTCCAGCAGTTCTCCATTTGAACAAAGAGCCCAAAAAGAGAACGCAGCTGGTGTGTTCCTTCGTTTCCTGGGCGCTCTTGTTTAGCATCCTCACCCGGATGCTGTTGGCCACGCCCGCACTGACGAGGCGGGGCCGAGTTGCGGGAGCCCTAGCAAGCCTGTGCTCTCTCCCCCTCCAGCACCACTGCCGCAAGTGTGGGAAGGCCGTCTGCGGCAAGTGCAGCTCCAAGCGCTCCTCCATCCCTCTGATGGGCTTCGAGTTTGAAGTGAGGGTCTGTGACAGCTGCCACGAGGCCATCACCGATGAAGAGTGAGTTCCAGCAGGGCTAAGGGGAGAAGGTGACCCGGCACCTCAGCCGTGACCACCAGTGCCCTCGTTCCTGCTGGTTTCGAATACAGACCGTGGCCCGGGCGCAGAGCCCTCCTTTCTGCCAAGACATCCGCGCTCTCTCGTGAGATAGGAAAAGAGAGTCCGCATCAAGAACTCATGTCTTCTGTGCTCTTCCCCACCCCAGGGGCAGGTGCCCTGCCAACAGGGGTTCTTCCAGCCAGCCCTGCCATCCCTTTATTTCCTTGAGAGTCGCTCTGGAGTGCAGGAACCCAGGCTTCATTTTCTAGCCCAAGCTGGTATTTTTACAGGAGCTGAATCAGCCCACGGGCTCCAGAGGCTGCATTTTCTCCGGAAGAGCTGAGCCACTTTTTACCTAAGAGGCCAGTACCACTAGTTGTCCAGCAACTCAGTCTTGCTTGGTGGTCTTGCCCGATAACCCAGGACCTTAGGTTACTGCAATCAGTGTGCTTTTGGGGTGTGTGTGTGTGTGTGTGTGTGTGTGTGGAAGGGCACTTCTGTGTTCTCTCTTCAGTGCCGCTTATCGCAGACTGCCCCAGAGGGAAGCAGAATGCTCTGCGACAGGTTCCCCTTTTAATGAATGACAGCAGGGTTTCCTAGGAAACTCGTCTGCCCGATTCTCCCCCACCTACTCCCCCACCTTGAATACAGTAGAATCATTTTAAGTACTAGATGGGTGTCTTGAAACAGCATGTAAATAGAAACATATTTCAGATGCACCAGAGGAAGTCAGCATTTAAAGGAAAGTCGTGGCAATTAATACACCAAAGTATTCTCTTACGGGTAACCCTAATGTATGTGTTTTTTTCATTCTTCTTTATCCATATCAAATATAAATTAAGATGCCCTTGCATCAGTAAGCATTTATATTCACTGATTATTTTCCACTCATCATATGTGATGAAGTTAGAGAGTTCTTTTCATTAAAGAGCTGCAAGAGACTTTAGAGATATTCTAAAGTAATTATTCATTTTATAGATAAAGACACAGACCCAGGAGCCTAAACAGCTGCACATTAAACCTAAATTTTGAATTCTAAATATTTTAAGTGATTATCTTAGGATACTAAAGACTGTTCCACAGACCTAGCTACAGGTAAAACTGTCTTCAGAGAGCCCACTGCTGAGGAGTGGGCGCTCTTGAAGCCTGATGACAGACCAGCCGTCTCCTTCCCCGTGTCCCTGTCCCCCTCCACATGTCATTGTTTCTTCTGCCTTTTCTGCGTTGCCTCTAGATCACCTAGGCAGTTGACAAGCCTTCTTGCTAAAACAATGCATAGATTAAAAAATACAAAACAAATAAAAATGTTTGTTTATAGATTGTTTTCCTTGTTGAAGTGTTAGAATACCATAGAAAAACGAAACCTGCAGTTACACCAGGAAAACGAGGAGAACGAATGAGTAACCCTTCAATTAGAATGGTATCTTAGGCTTTGTAACAGGTGTACTTTTTTTTTTTTAAATAGGCACAGGTAGACTATTATACCAGCAGGTCCTTCTGAGATCAGACCTAGCAAAAGCACTGAGGTGTTTAAGATTTGTCAGAGGCATAGATGAGATTCTCATAGGCTCTATCAGAGCAACAGGTAATCCATAAGACTTTGGGAAATGTCATCATCTCTTTCCCATTCTGGAGAAGATAAGAATCCTTTCACCTTTTAAAAAGCTGCCAGGGTGGCTCAGTCGGTTATGCGTCCAGGACTCTTGGTTTTGGCTCAGGCTATGATCTCACAGTTGGGGGATTGAGCCCCGAGTCGGGCTCCGAGCTCAGCGTAGAGTCTGCTTAAGATTCTCTCTCCCTCACCCTCTACCCCTCATTTGTGCACGCTCTGTCTCTCTTAAATAAATAAATCTTTTTTAAAAAATCATTAACAGGTTCCCAGGGAATAAAGGTAGATATGAGGAGCAGTTTTAAAGTGAAGCACTTTGTCTTAGTCATTTGGCTGCACATTAGAGCTTCATGACACCTTAGATCTCTCCTTCATTCACGTGTCACCACTTTTCACTCTTGGAAACTTACTTTGCTCCTTCCAGACGTGCACCCACGGCAACCTTCCACGACAGCAAACATAACATTGTCCATGTGCATTTTGATGCAACCCGAGGATGGTTACTGACTTCTGGAACGGACAAGGTTATTAAGGTAGGGCGCCGTCTTCTTTTAGAAGCTTTCCATCTTTCGTCCTATGTCAATATACAGGAGCCCCAAGACTGTGTGAGGTCTGCTCACAAGGTTACTCTCAGCAGTGAGCATTTTTGAGAACCTACCATGTGCAGGGCCCTGCCTGCACACACCAAGACCTGGCTCTTGGCTTCAGGGAACACGTCACCTGCTGGGAACATACTCTGTCTTTTTGATGGTTAATAATAGGTCATGTATTCAGCAGCCAAAAGAGTGATACAGGCAAGAATTACCTTGAGAGCTCAGTAGAGGGAGATGGGGCTGTTGGAGATGGCTTCAGGAAGGAAGTGGGGTTTGAGCTGAGCATTGAGAGAAAGGAAGGACTCGAATAAGCCAGCACGTTATAAACAAGACCTTTTCCCCGTGAGATCAATTAATCCAGAAGCCTTCCAACAGGGCCTTCCTGAGGACTATGCTGAATTTATCTGGTGCCCCAGCAGAGGCCCTGGACGGGAGGGGCCACAGCTGTACCACGGGCTCATCCTGCACGCTGAGCACTGCCACCCCAGGCCACTCTGGTCCCTTCTTGGAGGTAGCAGCAGGATGTGGTGGTTAAAATAACCCCCTTCAAAGCCACTAGGCCCCTGGGACTTTGAGCAAGTTTAAAGTAAACTCTGGGAGCCTCGGTTCCTTTCTTTTTGAAAAATGGGACATCTTGGAAGACTTGTTTGGAAGACTGGATGAGAAAAGATCTGGAAGGGACACAGCACGTCCCAGGGGGCCCACTGGGGGCCTGATAGATGTTCGTTCCCTTGCCCCACAAGGGAACCTGATCTGTCAGATTCTGCGCTAGCCGGATGAAAATTCTCCACCATTTTATAGATGTAGAAATCATGTTAGTGTAGTACTTAGTTGCTTGGCAAAATACCATTTTATGGATGTAGAAATCATGTTAGTGTAGTACTTAGTTGCTTGGCAAATTAAAAAGTTCACTTGTATTCAATGACAAGGACTGTTGATCCTCAACGCAATGGAATTTCAGTTCATCCTGCATTTTCTGTTCCTTTCCGCAGTTATGGGATATGACCCCAGTCGTGTCTTGAGGACACCCCAGGCGCAGACAGATAGCATTTACTCAAGAAACGGTTGTTGGAATCCACTGTATTACTGGGGCTGTCAGCAGACGTGTGAGAGTCCGAGAGAAGCTCGCGAGCCGGGCTGAGTTGGCGTGGGAGCTAGTGAGTGGACACTGGCAAGGGGACTCTTTCAACTTGTTCATACAATAGAAAAGAAGATATTTTTTTAACAAATGGTTTATACACTCTGGCTGTGCTACATTGTTTTGAGCATACTGAAAACTCTGTGTGGGGCGTTTAATTTGTATGTGTTTCTCACTTCCTTTTCGTTGCTGCTCTGTGCGTTAGAGAGATGAGGAAGGCATCTGTTGGGGGATATTTTTGGTCGTTATAAAGTCCTTTCCATGTTTCCTTCACGTGGGCATGTATTCTGTGGTTGGCATCCCTTTCCCTCTCTCTGTGTCGCCTCCCCTCCGCTTCATGTTCGCTGGTGTATGTGTTTATATTGACACTCTTTATTCTCAGTGTTTCTGCTTTCACAGACCTCCTCTTCGACTGAGAGGTTCAGGAAACCATTCGTGTGGGTTTTCCGACTGACTTCTTGAATCACCTGAAAAGTAATCCGTTTGGAATGTCTAACTCATTCCTGTTCGGCTGAGTAGATACGACCTTGTGCTTCTGCCTCACTCAGTGTTCTGTCTTTGCTGTGAGAAAGCTGCTCCCAACCACTGTCGTCCCAGAAGCGATGATTGTAACTCAGAGCTCCGACTCTCAGTGCCTGGATCATTTCCCCTTCAGTTGGAGCCTTCTGAGCCTTTGGTGTTTTCGTGTGATTCACATAGCTCTTCCTTCCTTCCAGTATTCAAAACAAATGCAACAAAACAAAACAAAACAAAAACCCAAACCCCATGTCCTTCAGAAAAAAGTGTCTTTAAGATGTGTTTGTCCACGTGACATCACCTCTGAATTTGAATGTGCTCCTTCCTGCGAGATTGTATCCTGCTCTACTCCTCACCATCTGTATTTTCTTCCCCTTGAAAAACTAGATATTTAAAGATTTTTATCTTCATGTATTTTAGCAGAACACTTTGCACACCTTCATACTAAAACGGTGTGATCTGAGACATAAAAGGTACTGAGTCCTACAGCTCATACTGTGTTCCAGTTGGGAATGTTAAAAGAAAAAAAGAAAACAAGAAAGAAAAAAAAGAGGGCTTTAGAAAATGAACCCGAAGAAGTCTAATTTTAAGGGAATCCAATCAAACTTGATAAAGTGAAATATTCGTGTGTGTAGTGGCTCAACTCAGGATGTTGAGTCCTTTTTAGAAATCTTATCTTCACCTGTTGGCAGCCGGCGTGTGCCGTGAGCCTGCCCCGTTGTGTGCCCTTTACACGTCCCACCGCATTCACCCTCCCCTGTCAGGGGCGTCAGGGGACCACCGAGTCTCTTGAGGATCACCAGGTTCAATGAAGCCTTGCAGAGAATCAGGCCAGTTACTTGCCCTTCACTATCCAAGACATCCACATTACCTTGCTCCCTTCTGATTTGACAGGTGTTTGGTGGTGGTGTTTGAAATGCTCCCTATTTTTTTCTTTCTCTTCCTTCCTTCCTTCCTTCCTTCCTTCTTTCCTTCTTCCCTTCCCCTCCCCTCCCCTTCCCCTCCCCTTCCCCTCCCCTTCCCCTCCCCTTCCCCTCCCCTTCTCCTCCCCTTCCCCTCCCCTTCCCCTCCCCTTCCCCTCCCCTTCCCCTCCCCTCCCCTTCCCCTCCCCTCCCCTTCCCCTCCCCTTCCCCTCCCCTTCCCTTCCCCTTCCCTTCCCCTTCCCTTCCCCTTCCCTTCTTCTTCCCTTCTTCCTGGCGGGGGGAGCTGTTTTTTCCCTGTCATGACTATTAATTACTTTTCTTGCCAACCGGGAAGAGTACTATCCGCCATCCTCGGCTGCCATACTCCCATTCTCTGAAGACCTCTGAGCCGTGTGCTTCCGGGGCTGGGGCTTCTTCCTAGGGATGGCTCTGTTGCCACAGCCGTGGGAAGCAGGAGCAGTGGGTGTGCCCCGTGCAGCCCTGGCACATGGCGGCCGTCATCTGAGACATCCGACCAGCTCATGTGACCACACTCTAAGGTTGGACGCGTGTGTACACACACATGCACGCACGCATGCACGGAAGCAGTTACCACTTGTCACTTCACTGTCCCCTTCCCCACTACCCTTGCTTGCCATCAGTCGAAGCTGTTAGAATTAAGCTGAGTCTTGTCTGCATGATTGTGAGAGAGCTTTAAAAAGGGAATGAAATTTAAAATACTCAAATATCTATTTTATAGTTTACTACTGGAACTTGGAGCCACGTACTAAGTTGTACATAATAGAAAACCATGTGTTGGAAACGAGTAATAGAAATGAATCGCTCTATTTTCCCTTCCTGAATTTCAGAGCGTGGCCCATATGCAGAGAGGGAGGACAGTGTCAGGGAAGCGGTAGATCCGTGCCCAGCGAGGCTGATTGGCTCTGAGTTAGGTCCGGAGGAGCTTGCACCCCACTGGGGAGGCTGATTGTCCCTGCTGGGTCACGAGTGTCCACCGTGGTTACTCTGGGCTGCGACCCTGCACTTCACTGCAGCCGTCTCCCTCCCGGCATGGCTGATCCCCAGCCCGCAGAGCCACTCAGAGGTTGAAACCACTTGCCACCTCGTTGGTGATTAGAGTCACGATCAAAAACCACGGATAGATCATAGTATCCCCCTCTCTGCCCTTTTCTTTCTCCTTATATGTGTGGGTGCTTGAATTTGTTAAGAAGTATTTAGCAAACCAATGGTGTGTGTTTGTGATACTGTGAATTTTTGAGTTTTACAATGAGTGTCTCCACCCTTTTTTGTAACTCATGGAGAGATGCTGGTGTCGGGTGTCTTCCCAGCATTTTATGGGGTGGCAGCTTCGCTCGTTAGGAGTGAAAGCTGACGCCAGCACTTGTCTTTTCTCCTGTCATAGTTGTTGTTTAGCCCTCTTGGAATTGCACTTTACATATATTTTTGCTCTGTTACTTCAGCAGTTCTGGCAAGTAATGCCTAACATGGTCATGTCGGGAAAGTGGCAGGACTGCACATCTCATGCACAGACTTGTTCTGCATTTGGTAGGATAAAACCAATCACATGCTCTTGGTTTCTCCAAAGAAATGTTACTGGAACCTTTCATGGTCTGGGTTTGTGTCCACAGTAGCAAAGATGGTTTTAAATTAAGTACTTGGAATTGCATGTCTTTTTATATGAGGTAAATCAATGATGTATTTCTCATTTGATGGTTTCAGTTATTCAAGGAATCATAGAATCACAAAACTGGAAGGGATCTTCAGAGATCTAGAATGTTCCAAGCAGAAAACATTTGTTCATCCCAGGCAGTTGGATATAGCTTGAGGTGTCAACAAGAGAATCTAAAAGTTTTAAAGAATTTTCCAGGGACACTTGCTTTTGGACATTAACTACTAATGGCATGACTAGGAGGAATGACCTCTAGGCAGCTCTCAGGAACCAGACCTGATCCTCTTGTGGGTGAATCTGACACTTCTGTTGGCCCCAGCGCTGTTTCTGAGGGGGTGGGTACTATGCAGTGAGGCAATTCTTGCAGGTCTTGATCAGCATAAGCTCCTTCCTACACTCTTCCTCAAGGACCCCTCCCCAGCAATAAAATCCAGGTGGAAATCTGAGGGCATTGAAAATTCATCTCCCCTGTTTGTCTGAAGGCCGGCCTTGAGTGAGTGTGAGTCTACAGCCATTGCCTTTCTTAGGGAACATCACCTTTTCATGGTTTGAGATTCATTTTTAAAAAGGCATAATTTATTTTTGCTTAACATTAATCCATTTTTAAAGCCTGGACATTGACTTTTAAGTAAAGGGATAGCTCTAAACTATGTACCAAAGTTACTGGACATAAATATTCATTAAATGAGATTCCTTTGATTTTGCTTTTTCATAGTTTAATCGTATATAAGTGATCTCGTTCACTAAGATACGTATTTTAAAGTAAAAGAAAGCACTTTGCCAAAACAGTCTTTTTCTCTCCTTTAAAATAATGGTAAGTTTTAACCGACAGTGGATATCTATTAAGTTGATTGGGAAACACAGAAATTAAGTCCATTTTAAACACAGAGTTCTCTTAGATGATCCTCCAGAGTGTAGCCCACTTCAGCCATTTGTGGAGTGCCCGCTGCAAGCCAGGCTCTGAACTAGGCCGTGGGGGACCGAGGCCCATTTCCTGGCCTGGGCAGAGGCCACTCAGGGGAGTGGATGGGTCATGTCAGTCCCATGGGGTCTGTTCTGTGATAGAAGTGTGCCGGGGGCCCACCCCCCAGCAGAAAGGACGCCTGAGCGGAGGGTTAAAGGTGCAGTTGGAGTGAGTCTAGTAGGGAAATGACGTGCAGGCTGCTGAGACAGAAACAGGCCTAAGATCTGGCATCAGCCTGGTGCACGGAGGCCACAAGTGGTTTGGAGTTGCCAGAGAGTATCAGGCGCTCGGCTGCAGTCCTGGGGTGTGGGGGGGTGCTGTGGGGGGGCTATGCGGGGTTCCCCATGACCTCAGAGGGAGGCAGCACACGGAGCACCATGAGGGCTTCATGAGTGAAGCAGCATTTGAGAGTCAGGTTTTCCTGCAGCTGACTGAGGCCAGTATCTAAGCTTTTTGTCTTTTTCCTTTAGAAAGACCTGGGATGGTTATCTTAAAATGACCCATGGCAGCTAAGTTTTGAACTTTCTGGAGGCACAGCCCCGCCCCGGAGGCCATGAAGTGGAGCTGGTGGCCACCACATGTGTGGACTTGGCCTGGGAGAACATACAAGCTAATTCCCTTATGACACAGGTGGGCCAGGCTCAGCCTCTCCCCTTTGACAAAGCAAAGACCATGCCGGGTGATAGGAGACTGTTCTAGACAACTGCGGCATCACAGGCGTACACAGAGCCAAGCCTGTTGGTGTGTAAGCCTCCATTTCCCCGCCGGCCCGAATTGTTCTTGCAAGTCATGGGTCTTCTCAGTACAGTGTGGGAAACATGCTGAGTTCTCACCGTAGTGCCTCTCACCACCTGGAAGGGAACATTCCCACAGGTCAGAGGCCGTGAGCAGGGCTCAGGCAGCGCCCCCTCTGACACCTGGCTCTGCCCAGCAGTGGCGACCCAGCACCCCCCCACCCCCCCCACGAGGCTTGGCACTTTCTGGTTCTTGCCATTCCATCCATTTGCCTTTTTCTTTCACTGGCCAAGTGTCCTATGTCCATAACTTAATTCAGGAATATCCGTGTTCACTTTTCAACTTCAGCTCAACTTCATAACCAAGAATTATATACATACCAACCCTCGGGGGTTTTAGTTTGTAATTTTGCCTTTAAACATGATGCTTTCCACTGAGAAGCCTATCTAGGCCTAACACACAAAAGCAGTCCCTAAGAATATGATCTGTCCAAAATTGGAGTGGGATTCCTCCTTTGTGTTTCGCACACCAGGGAATGTTGGAACACACAGTAGAGAGTCCCCTGTCAGAGACGGGGGCGGGTGGCTGAAGCCCGGAGGAGGGACTGGGTTGGATGCTCGTTCTGGAGACCCCTTCCAGTCCTGCGATCCTGTGTTTCCATGAATGTTTACTGTTGGACTAGTGGCTGACTTTACTCCGACAGGCGGGAGTATAGTATTGGGAGGTCTTTGCCTTCTGTCATATCAAGGAAATTGCTCTCTGCATTTTTCCATCGAGAGGTCTGGAAAAGATGATGAAGGTGGAAGTTGATCATGGTACCATCTCACCAAACAATAAGATACCTCAAAATGTTCCCCTTTGTGACTCAAAAACAGGAGCTGACTTTCTTGGGAGAGAAAGTGGCAGGGAACCGCAGGTTGGTTTAAAGGTTAGATTGAGAATCTGACCTTGATATTTTTTTTTCCTGGTTCTCTGGGCATCAGAAGAGGGTGAACTCTAATTCAAAAAGGGAAAATGGTTTGCAAAGTGTATTTCATTTACATGCATGTTTTTTTCCTCCCATTTGAATAGATGGCAGCCTTAGGTCCATAGCATCCATCCATACGAAGTATAGACCAAACACTTGTGTCACTGGTAACCACGGTACTCGTCCTATATTTGTGTTGGACGCCATTTGCCTTGCTTTTTAAATGACTTATTTTCATGTACTGTCATTTCGCAAAAGAAAATCTTTATATGAAAAGTACAGAAACTGTTATTAACTGGACAACAGGGAAGGTGCTCGCCCCCTGTTTGTGCCTGCCTACCTACCGCTGTCCCTAACCAGGGCAACGGACTCTTCCACGCTGCACGCTGTCCATCTGGGGCCCCTGTAGAACCTGGCTGCAGCAGGCATGTTACTTCATGGATATCTTTTTCTTTCTTTTTGAAATGAGATTCCCCAAGGGGTCAGGTTGAGGATGTCATGAGCCTGAAGCCGGAACAGATTTCTCAGATGCGGTTCTTGCAGAACCCTTCTGGCATCGCCATGTTCTCTGCCACTGGAGATTTTGACATTGACTTCCTGACTGAGCAGGTGGGACTGAGCAAGAATTTAACAATTTTAAAATGCCTGTGTCCGGTTCTACGTTCCAATGCTGCTGGATGTTGTGAATGTTTTTAAACTCTGCTCACGTTCTCACTGTGTTCCCTCTAACCGAACCATGCCTGTGGCCATTACCAATGTAAAAGACTCTCAATGCAAAGTTGCCTCCACGGTGTAAAATAAAATCTCTGTGGAAACCTTCCTGCAACTCTGGTCCCATCATTGTTGTCAAGCTGAAACACATACACCCCAACAGTCCTGCTTTGGTGTTACCTGGGTGCAGGAAGGTAAGTCTCTGGGCTGCTTCCACACCTGTCTAGACCCCAGGGAGAGCCGAAGGCTGGTGAGCCACCATTTGCCCCGGACTCTGTGCACAGCACATGGGCTGTGGCCACATAGTCTTATTTATTTTCTTGATCTTTCACGTAAGTCTGCTCTAACCATAGTTAATAAACTTCCCAACTGAGGAGAAAGGACTTTAGGGCAAATACAGCTAGGAAAAGCCTCTCTGAAAACTCAGGAAGCCCATTTTACAGATAGGAAAACATGTGAGAAGAAAACAGTGGCTTGCACGGCATTGAACAACCAGTGAGTGGGGGAGTTGGGGTGCCCTTCAAACCATGGCCCCTGTGACTAGCAGCCCCTCCCCCCAGCCTCTTTGTGCCAACATAGCCCACCCCCAACACCCACCCAGAGGCCCCACTTTCTTCAGAAAAGGAGGGATGCAGTCAAATGGAGCCGATGCTCACTGCCCTTTCCGGGCAGACGCACCCAGGAAAACCCCTTCCTTGGGGCTTCTTGGCTGACAGCCTGGGTCTGAGCGCCTCTGAGGAACCGCCCACCTGGCTTTTCCTCCACTATGGATGATGAGTGAGGGTTGTTCCACTCTGAACACCAGGAATGTATGTAGATATTCCTAAATCTGTTTGTTGATTTTGCTACAACTTTGTCTGCAGTCATTAGGAGGTAAGGTGGTATAATTTAGAAGTTTTTTCGAACTAGCACTAGAATGCCAGGTGCATTATTGAAGCCACTCCTAATCTTAAGCAGATGTAATTTGTTCATGTAAATATGCACTATCCCATAATCATGCTGTGCGCCTAGGGCCACACAGGGGACACACGACAAAGGCAGCATGGGGCCCTCTCCTGGAGGACAGACGTGCACAGCCCATTCGCACATCTCCCGCCTCCCACCCTGCTTCCCTCAAACCAACAATGTGGGGTGATCTTGAACACGGAATTTTTAAGAAGACCACATTCTCAAAGGAGAGATTCATACAGGAGAAAAAAAAAACAAAAACAAAAAGCCTGCCACAGAAGATGAAGTTTGGCTTGTTCCCGGCCCCGGTCATCCTTATTTTAAAGTAAAAGTTCCGAGTCACCGAAGTCCCTCGGAGCTACAGTGGCATGTCTAGGAGGGAGCAGAAGTGACATCTGCTCAATGGCCCTTGGTCCATACCTTCTCTGGCCCCAAGCTGGCCTGGCTTGCTTACTCTGAGCCGCTCTCCCAGGATTTCCGTCAACTCCTCCTCTTCAGCCGGTGACGCTGTCCTAGCAAGAGGCAACTATGTGGAACCGGGGTCCCGATCTAACTGCGAGGGGAACGCAGCTGTGGGAAGGGCAGCTGCCTGACTGGCCTGTGCCTGTGGCCACCAGGGCCCCCACGGGCGTCAGGTGCCACCCCTGCCCGCAAGGGCCCACACGGGTGAGGGTCCTGATGTGCTACAGGAGGGAGACCAAGCAGGGAGGACAGGAGTCAAGCGGAGTGTGACCGACTCAGACCCTGTGCAAGGGGCCGAGGGAGGGTCTCCAGACAGGGGTGTGGTGGGGTGGGGCCTGCGGTGGGTGGGAGTGCGATGTGTTCAGGAACTGGCAGGTGGCTGCCAGGGGAGAGGCAACCACCCTCACTGCCCCCAGGTCACCAGAGCCTCATAACAGCTCAAGCGAGGGTGGTTGTCCATAATGGACCAAGATCCAGAGAGAAGACCCTGGCTTCGCCCGAGGTCAAGTGTTCTCTGGTGCCCTCTCCTCCCAGCCCACCTCCTCTCCCAGAGCTTGTCCCTCGGGACTCAGCCCAGCTAGAGAAGGAAACCTTAACAGATAAAGGCCGCCAGAAATAGAAAAGCAGAGTCACGGCTAACTCGCTTCCCAGGGCTGCTTTGGACAGATCCCGTTCCCCGGCGTTCGGTCAGCTTCCCAGATGACCCTTCACCTTCCGGGGGGATCACCTTTACCCAGGGCCCTCGGGGCCTGGCCTCGCCCAGGACTCTGATGACAGGCATCACAACCTGAGGACCTCTGTTCTCCAGGGACCCACTGAGTTCAGAAAGATGGGGGGAAAGCGGGGTGTAAAATCAGGTGAGGCACTTTTTACAAAACCCACCCCAACAGGCAAAGGACACGTCTCACCAGCAAAGCCTGGGCACAGTCATGGGGGAAGGGGGACAATCCCACCCTACCCTGAGTTTCATGGAGGGAAGGGTCCACCTTGAGAGGCCCCCAGCCTGAGTTAGAAAAAGAGGGTTCACAGACAGACAGGAAGTCCCCTTGAAAGAATCTGTACGGAGGTGTGCGGGGTGGCAGGAGTGAGGCCAGGCACAGCACACTGTCCCTCTCCCCAACCCCACTGTATCCCAGAGCACACCCTGTCCTTGAACCTGGTGTGGAACCCCCTACTGACAGCCTCACAGCCGTGAGAAGGAAGAACAGAGACATGGACAGAATTCTCAAGTGAAGAGATTGTGTGCTTGGCTTTTTTCTAATACCAATACCACTAATAAATAATACAAAGGGATGTGATCATACACTCCTCTCTTTTTCTCCTTCAAAACAGCATCCAGGGCGCCTGGGTGGCTCAGTCGGTTGGGCGACTGCCTTCGGCTCAGGTCATGATTGTGGAGTCCCGGGATCGAGCCCCGCATCGGGCTCCCTGCTCGGCGGGGAGTCTGCTTCTCCCTCTGACCCTCTTCCCTCTCGTGCTCTCTCTCTCTCATTCTCTCTCTCAAATAAATAAATAAAATCTTAAAAAAAAAAAAGCAAAACATCTAGCCAAGCTGCTCGGGTTCCAGAGATTCTTCTAACAAAGCCCCTGAGGTGTCGCCCCTCGGCCTGGGTGGAAAGTCCTGCTCCCCCTGAGCCTGGGACTGTGTTGGGTCCTGTGTCCTCCAGGCTCTGGGACATGGACACCCATGCCAGCCCATCCCCCGAGAGCAAGATCCTCTGCGGAGTCCCTCGCCCCTCTGCATGCCAAGACACAGGGTCTCCTTCCAAAACTGGGAGGACCACACTGGAGGCCAAAGGGGATTAAACACTCAGATCCCTGCCTCCTGAGTTAGCGGTCTCACTCAAATGAATCTGGCCTCTCTGAGGATCCTGGCTGATGATTTCTTGGATTGCTGAAGTGTTTTCTTCTTTTCAGGGAGGAATATAGTAAGAAGGGGAAGAGCTTTACTTCCCTCTGCCAAGTCGCTCTGCCTCACCCTCCCACCCCATCCTGGCCCCAGGCTACACAGAGGTTCCTCACCTAGTGTCACCCCGCCCCCGCCAGGCCCCAGGGCTGGCTGCAGGCCACACCCCCGTTTGCCCACAGACCTCGGGGAACACAGTGTCCCCGCAGTGAGCACACTGGGAAACAAAATCTCGTTCTCTTGTGAAGCCAACAAAAGAAAAAAAAAAAAAAAAACAGAGTAAACATTTGAGAACTGTAATGAGATCAGAGGATTTTAGAGATAGAAAGGATCATACAATCTGGGGGCCTTATTTTTTAAATTAAAACTAAACTTCTTTTTACAGAAGCAAAACTTACTTGTTTATTATGGAAGACTGAGGAAATACTGATGAGCAAAAAGAAGGCATCTGAAGCCTTCTGTTGTCCCACTCGTGGAGGACAAGATCCGCGTGCTCAGGCCCCTGCCCAACCCCCGTCAGGCCTCCCAAGTCCACAGATGGACGGGCTGCCCACACCCGAGGGGCTCTGCTGGTGCTCTGTGACCTGCGGGCGACAGATGGCAAACTGCAGATCCAGGTGGTGGGCTTGCGAGCACAGATTTGATAAGCACACAGGTTGACGCTGGAGTTGTCAGGACGACATTATTCCGGGAGGAATAACGGGGCTGAGGGCTCTCCACGGCCTGATGGCGCTCACGGGCAGGCAGAGCCACGCATGTCCCCCTTAGGAAGGGGAAAGAACCGAGAAGCCAGTCTCCCAGCACGCCTGGCCCGAGTCTCTCCTGGTATGTGTGCTTCCCTGAGAACAACCCCTTTGCATTTAGAACAGGATATGCAAAGCTTCCTCAGATCTGTGCATCAGAGGGCGAATCTGTGCCAAGTCTCCAAGCCAGGTCTCCGTGGGATGCTCCACAGCACCAACACACGCCTTTTTCTAGGGGGGCGTGGGTGTAGCAAAAATCAGATCATAAGGCGCGCACAGTTTTGGAACCGGATCTCTTCATTTAATGATATAGTGCAGACAATTTTCCTCTCCCACAGACATTTATCTACGGCAGAGTTTTCAGGTTTGAACAGATTTCTTGTACAGGTGTTCCATAATTTATTACCTCCCTCTCCTCTCACTAGTGCTGCGATGAGCAGCCTCGTTTTCCAGATCTTTAATTATTTCTTAGGATGAACTCCAAGGATATCTATCCAAATGTTAGGCTTCTAACAAACTGGCTTTCGGAAAGGGGATGGCGATGTTGGCGATTGTGCTCCCGGAATCCTGTGGCGGCCCGCAGGGACGGCAGCCTCTGTGCTTGGTTCCCCGCCTGTAAACAGGGCGACTGCAGTGCCCCCCTCATGGGGGTCGTGAGGACACATGCAGTGTACCCAGGGGGCACCTCCGGTGTCCGGGGGGCGGGAGGGTGGGGTGTCTGCTGTGACCGCAGCTGGGTTTAGTTGCCTTGTTTGGGGAGGAGGTCTCTCCCCTTCGAAAGTTCCTTGTAGAGTTAGGGAGGGCAGATCCCCAAGAGAGCCGTGCTCCCCTTCCCTGCCCTTCCAACAGGCTCCCAGATAATTCTGGTTGTCTCCTTAGGGATGATTATTTACCTTTGCACGCTCGTTATTTTGAGAAACCTGGGTGGGGGTGAGGTGGCCTGAGCCTGTCCCCAGGTCCCCAGCGGTCTCCTGTTGACTTCCCTGGGCCCCTGTTCATGCCTCTTGGGCCCGGAATGCCCGCATTTACCAGCCCCCTCGGCCACCAGGCCGCTGTAGTCGGGAGGGATCCCAGAGGAGGGGGCACCCTAGCTTCACCCCCACCCCAGCACCGCCCCCCTCCGCCACGCACAAGGCAAGCTGGAGACAAAAGCTCTGCTTCCGAAGCTGAGGCTTCTCCCTTTCTCGTCCCAACGTGCCCCTCTTAAATGGAAATGAAGCGATTCCCCAGTCCTCATTACACTGGTTTTAGGTCATTCCTGGGGAGATTCAATCCTGTGGCTGCTCAGATATTTTTAGATGAACCGAAAGCCGCATGGAAATTAAAGGCTGCGACCTCCCTGGCGTGATGAGCCCTGGATGGCCGGGTGCCCTGGGGCCCACTGCTCCGGCAGCGGCCCCTGCTGCCTCTGCACAAGGGCGCAGGATGAGCAACTGGAGAGGGGAAGGCGCCCCTAGGTGCGAGGCAAGGGAGCTGGCTGGAGGCACACAGAGCAAGGCCCCACCCGGGCCCAAGTGGGACGGCAGTGTGCACAGATTTCGCCCTTGACCTCCCCGTCCTCCTGATCCGGTCTTTATGGGCGTCTCAGTGGAACCCAGTGCTACACCCTGGCCCCTCCTCAGGAGGTGGAAGGAGCACAAGGGAACACTGGTGACAATGCAGGAGAGCACGCTGCACACTGCCTGGGGACTTCCCGAGCCCCTACCTGTGAAATTAGCGCCCAGACCTGCCCCTTTCCCAAGCGGGTCGTGCCCCTCTGTCCTTTGCTGTACGCACTCTGGGTGAGGGCAGGGTCTGTCCCGCTGGCTGTCGTAGCTCAGGCCCCCAGCGCAGGCTAGCACTGAGCACGTGTCCAGTAATACCTGAACTAACTCCTGCCTTGGCGTGTGGGACCCATAATGGAGATGCTTGGAACACCCTCCTCCCCTGCACCCCACGTGAGCCTCCACTGCATCAGGGCTGTTGCCCAACCCCGGGTCTGCTTGCTCATGCTTTGCAAAGAACTCCATCCGGGCCTCTTTGATGAGTGAGTGGTTTATTCCCATGCCCCCTGGGAAAACTGTAAAGAAGTGTGGCTCTTTGGAACGTCAGGATTTTGAGTCATGGGAAATAATCCGCCAGGATTGGTCTGCAGAGTCAGTGAGCAAAAGTGGGGCACACTCAGGGCGCACAGAGGGCAGAGGGGGAGGTGGGAGTGCCGGGCAAGGCAGCCCTCTGAGACGGTCGACACCAACAACAGGGAAGCTGATGGGTGCTGGCAGCCTCGCACACAATGAGGGAGCCCCACCGGGTGAGTTTAAGGGCAAGAACGTCAATGCGGAAGTTCTAGATCGGGCTTTTAGAAATAAGTGTCACACCTGACATACAGCAGTATGACCATACTTAAGATCAGGTAAGAGATCTGGACCCTTGCCTTTCATTCCTCCAGGATGGACTGTGCACGCCCTTCACAGTGAGCCCAGGGAACCCGGCGTGGCTCCTGTGGCATCTGTCGCTGGTGAGTCCAGGGCTGCCCACAGGGGAGAGGAGTGACCTCCCGCCATCCTTATTCCCTCTGGGCCATTCAGGGCAAGGGCACCTCTGCTGGGCTCCCTCCTGTTCAGGGGTGGGGAGGGGCGCACCAGCCCTCACCAATTTCTTTGTGGGCAAGCCTGGGAAACACCAAGAAGAGAGGTGGCAGCTTTCGTGGCTTCTCCCAAGAGCATAATGAAGACCCCCTCCCGTTCTCCGCCCCGGTCTGAGCACAGCCATGACTGGCTCCTCCAGAGGGGGGCTCCCTCTGGGCCAGGGAACTTTCCAGGTGCTGCTGGCAACTGCTAAGATCCAAATTAATGTGTATCCCAGAATCAGCCTTGTTTTGGAAAAGAGCCCATGTGGTACATTAATAAAATACAGTCTTGACAAAACCACGTCACTCACCTTGTTTCATGCATAGGCCCTCGTTCCATTAAGTGCTGTCCTTTCTGATTGTAGATCACGGGTGTTCGATTTCTGAACCAACATTCCTCCCGAGGAGACTGGTACCTGAAATAAATATAATGGACATTCACAAACAAAAACTTACAAAACCCTCCCAACCCTCTTCTCTGTCAAGCAGTGTATTAATTTTCTTGTTGGTGATGGAAGAAATGACCACAAACTTAGTGGCTTAAAGCAACGCAGATGTGTTTCCTAGATTCTGGAAGTCAGAGGTCTGAAATCAAGGTGTCAGCAGAGCTGTGTTCCTTCTGGAAGTTTGAGGGGAGAATCGGCGCCTTGCCTTCTCGAGCTTCCAGAGGCCACCTGCTCTCCTTGACTTGTGGCCGCACCACCCGGACGACTTCTTCCAGCCGCGCATCTCCTCCTTTTCGTCTGGCTCTCCAGCCTTCCTCTTATAATGGCCCTTGTGATGATACTGGACCCAACCTAGATAGTCCAGGATACTCTCCCTGTCTCAGGATCACTTCTGCAAGGTCCCTTTCTGCCAAGGAAAGGTGACATAGTCATTGGTTCCAGGAACGAGGACATGGACACCAGGGGTGGGGGGGAGTGGTCATTCTGCCCACTAAGGCAGAGAAAAGGCAGCATCCGCAAACTGCCTTCCTCCTGGTTTCTCTGATTTGGGTCATTTTAACCCATTAGGAGAGAACCGGCTCCATTAGCCTGGCCCCTCCCATCTGAGCAGCATGTTCTCCGGGAAATGCACCTGTCCACCCCTGACCTGAATGCCTTCCACAGCTGCCCTGCTCTCCAGAAGCCTCCCTTTCCTGATGCTCTGCCGACTCTCAGATGACATCAGGGCAAAGCCTTCGGTGAGGGCTGGGGTCTCTAACACGGCTCGTGGATGCTTCTTCCTCCCTTTCCACAGGGAATTCGTAGGCCATGTGTGGGCACCCACCCAGATGAGGATTCGGGAATCCCAATCCACATGTCAGGAACTCCTGCTGAAGTATGTGTGTCCTGAGGAAGAAGCACCAGGCCGATCCCCATCGTGACCTCCCAGCCATCATCAGCTCCTCTCTAGACCCACCCAGATGCTGTCCAGTCTGGCCCCTGACTGCCTGATTTCAGGTGACCAGAGAGAAGGCCCATGGGTCCACCGGACAGAATTTGGCTTTTCCCATGGATGTGGACAACATGCCCCCCTTAGGACAGCTGGGGCAGCAAATGTGGGACCACCGACTTGCCATCAGGAACAAAATCAAACCTACAAAACCTCCCAAGAGGTCAACTCGCTGCTCTGGGGTCTAGTTCTTCCTGCAACGCAGGGATCGAGGCAGTCGTAAGAATATACACACCTCAGGAGGCAGCATGCTCCGGGAGGGCGGCAGGCAGCGAACTCTGCTGTGGGGCCCTGCCGCCCAGTGGCCCCGAGGAGGGGTGGGCAAGTGGCCCCCTACGCTGCCGTCCCCCACCCACCACCCACCACCCCAGAGGGTTTTCAAATCCAAACACTGTAACTAGCCCTGTGATGCTTCCTTCTCTGGTCCCATGACACTTTCCTCTCCCAGGACTGGAGCCTCCTGTCCCGAGACGAAGAAGAAGGGGAGATGCCAGCTGCAGCACAGTCTAGGAGCCCACAGTGTGGGGAAGTTGGTACATGCGTGTATGTTTGTTATGTCTGGTCTAAGCACAGAAAAGGACGAGCAGGAAATAAGAAATTTAGCAAAACTGCTTACGTCCCAAGGGTGGGATGAAGTGAAACATTGGCTTCCTTTGCTATCCATTTCTGCACTCTTTGAATTAGAATATTTTACAATAAGCCTATAATTCTAGGATTATTTCTGTTATCATAAAACATACATTTTTAACAAAATGAGAAAAAAATACTATTGAAGTGTATGTGACCTGGAGAGATAGTCACAATATACAGAATAAGAAGTTGCAACATGGCAGGCACAACAGAATTTCATTTTTTGCGAGGAAAGGTGTCAAAACAGGAAATATCTCCAAGGATGATATTTTGGTGTGCTAAAATGTTTAAAATGCTTATCTGTGAATGGTGGAACTCTTATTTGTATGTCCTCATGCCTTTCTATATTTTTTTGTTTTTTATTATTTTTTGAAGATGTATTTATTTATTTTGAGAGAGAGCGCGCATGCATGCGCATGTGTGGGGTGAGGGGCAGAGGGAGAGACTTTTTCAATCTTCCAGGCTGAGCAAGGAGCCTGAAATGGGGCTCAATCCCAGACCCATGAGATCGTGACCTGAGCCAAAACCAAGAGTCGGACACTTAACCGACCGAGCCACCCAGGCACCCCATCTATCTGTATATTTTTTTAATGTGAGGTGGGAAACATGCAAGGGTTCCAAGTGCCAGCACCCTGGGCTCTTTTCTGGGCTGCTGCTGGAAGTTTCTGCTTGGCCAGCTCCACCCACCGCTGCCAGTGCCTGGCTCAGCACCTGACCCCACCGGAGAAGCCCGGCACCACGGACAGGGCCCTGGAGGGTGCTCGGAGCCTGGATCTGGGCACCTACCAGCGGTGTGACGGAGGGCGAGTCACCGTAGCAACTTCAGCCTTGGTTTCTTTACTTGTAAAAGGGAGATCAGAGCTGGCCAGCCCCCCTCCCAGGATCAGAGGGGTTTGCGGCACGAGAAAAACGCGTGCGTGGACCGGGAAGCTCTTGGTGCATGTCTGTTGTAGTTATTTCATTTCTGTATTGTTATTTGTAATTCCGAGTTTTGACTTTCATCCCAGACAGCATTCTTAGGTGTCCACGTCCCAACTTATTTTTGCAGGGGCCTGCCTTGTTAGTATATGTGGATTTTGAAGTCTCATGAACACTTGGTCTCCAACAGCTGTTCCCCTCCATCCAGTGGCCTTGAACACTTTCTTTGTATTCACTGCCCGTGGCGCTCTCTGTGATTTAATTTGCGAGAAGAAAGGACTTCTGCCAAAAGCTATCGGTCCCGTCAGCCTGCCACGACGGATTGTCATAAATGACTCCTGAGTAAAGGAAATGAAGGCTAGAAGGAGGGTCCACACAGCAGGCCTGCAGCCCCCTCCTCCGGGAGGCCCAGCTGTCCATGCCCAGCGAGGCTGAGGACTGGGCTCACTCACGGGGCCTGTCTGGGCACACCTCCTCTCTCCTGGCCTTGGATGGAGGAGAGCCAGGGTGAGCCCCTCTGCACCTACCCACCCTACCCAGGAGATGGTTGTGTGTTTTGTTTCCTGTTTCATCCCCTAGGAGAACACACCTGATTTAAATGTTAACAGTCACCTGCAGGAGGATTGGCTGCACCATTCATCCCGCCAAATTCTCTCTTCTAGGGCACAGCCAAGTGGTAGGTGCTTTTTAAAGACTCCTGGAGAAAACAGCACAGTTTTTAGCAACAGGCCCTTCAAGCGCTTTTCTATCTTTTTAAAATCTCCTTCATCCCAAAGCCACAAAACAGGCCTTTCCGTGCCCTTCTCCCATGCCCACCCACCGCCCAAAGGAGCAGATCTGAGATACCATTTCCTTCTGTGTGCTTTCTGCCTACCAGACCACCAGCTTCATCATTATAAAGAACCTGTGTAGCTCTTCACAGGCAGCACACATTTCTCCTCCCTGAGAAGGAGGAGAAGCATCTTTTTTTCTGACCACTAGTGATTTATAATCCTTGTGACTCCCAGCCGGGTTTCTGAGGCCCTGCTCATCATGTACCTTCAGAGTCTTTTCAGGCCAGCAAAGAGAAACAGAACAATAATCTGCTGGAAGAATAACATAAAAATATGTAAGCAATGTATGTATGTATGAGCGCGCGCACGTGTGTGTGTGTGTGTGTGTGTGTATAAATTTTTTATTAAAAGAATTGGAATCAAGGGGCGCCTGGGTGGCTCAGTCGTTAAGCGTCTGCCTTTGGCTCAGGTCATGATCCTGGGGTCCTGGGATCGAGCCCCACATCGGGCTCCCTGCTCAGCGGGAAGCCTGCTTCTCCCTCTCCCACTCCCCCTGCTTGTGTTCCCTCTCTCGCTGTGTCTCTATCTGTCAAATAAATAAAATCTTAAGAAAAAAAAAAAAAAAGAATTGGAATCAAGAGAATCCCAAAGAGGTTTGGTGACTTATCCAAGTTCCCAGCAAGTGCATACAAAGTGGAAAACAAATGGCAAATCTCCCTTTTCTTGACTCATTAAACCACATTGAGTCCCAGGCGACACTGACGCCAAGAGAGTGGGAATGTATCCCGTTGTTTGCAAGTCATTATTCCCTGAGGATGAACTTGGCACCAGGAGCTCTTTGCCCCACTCATATAGAGCCCATTACAGGCCTGTTGTTAACAAAAATCAATGCCATTCTCCTCCCCCAAAGCCCTTCAACATCCGGGGTTCCTGACTGAACTAAGCAAAAAACTCCTTGGCCTGATGTCGTAGACTTCTTTTGGAGAGGTACCCCGACCCCTCCCCTCAGGGGTGGGCCCCACATCCTGTCTAGAACAAAAAACACATAACGAAGTTGTTACCCTGAGCCAGGCACTGTGTTTGTCCCATGTGGCCTCAAGCTCCCCCCTCCCCCAAGAGTGTGGAAACAGAACCCTTGCACTGAGGACAGGTTGACTCAAGGGCGCCATATTTGGCCCATGCGTGGAAAAGCAGAGGAGGAGAGAGCGAAACAGTTGTGATGCGCCTGTGGACCACCATCCCAGAGATGTTTACCCCGCTTCCTCACAGCAGTCCTGTCCTATCCCTGACCCGCCCAAAGCCCAGCTGTGCCTCTGCCACAGAGTTCTGTGAGGGCTGTGCCCTTGTAGCCCACTAACAAATTATTTTTGCCCATTTGGCTTGAGTGGGTTCCTGTTACTTATAACCTAACAGTCCCAAAGATACTCAGCTTAGCTAGAAAGTCGGCCAGTTATTCTGTGCTAATCAGCCACCAGTCAAAATAACAACATCCAGGGGGCACCTGGGTGGCTCAGTCGCTTAAGCCTCCGACTCTAGATTTTGGCTCAGGTCATGATCTCAGGGTGGTGAGATCCAGCCCCACGTTAGGCTCTGTGCTCAGCATGGAGTCTGCTCAGGATTCTTTCCTCTCTCTCTGCCCCCCGCTCCCTCACCGCAACCCCCTGGCTCACATGTTCTCTCTCTCTCTCAAATAAATAAATAAATCTTTAAAAAAAAAATAACAACATCCAGGTGGTACTGGCAGGGCACTGTTGGAAATGGCTAACAGATGCTTTGGTCACTCATATTTGAGTGTGAACCAGTTTGGTAACTTCCTTTCCTCCAAGACTGACCAGATAGGATCAGGGACATTTGGGGGATTCAGAGTTTTGATGAAGATGAAGATGAAGATGAAGAAGAAGAAGAAGAAGAAGAAGAAATTTTAGAGAACGGGGTCCCAGAGGAGGGCAGTCCTAGGTATAGGGAAGGCACCTTCAGCTACTGGAAAATGTGCCCAAGGTTAGTCCTGCTCCCAGTAATAGGGAAAAGAATTCATTATCATTATGACTCATTAGTATTTTTAATTTACACAATGTCTTCCTTCCAAGGAACTCATTATGTTGATGGAGGTTCATTATAAGAAAGAGATTTGGGAGTGGAATTTATGTTGGACACAGTCTTCTAAATATGGCAACAAGGACCTTTATTACATGGGTACATGCCTTGAAGCAAATCTCTCCTCTATAAGCTAATTAGGAAGGGAGGTAAAACTGTGTCATGTCCGGGTGACTGAAGGAGAGATGTGGAGCTCTCTTACAGCATTACGAAAACCACATTTCTAGCCAAATATTAAATTCATTACACTTGAAACTAACATAATGTTCTATGTCAATTATACCTCAACAAAAAAATCTGTGGTGCTCCTAAAATCATAAAATATCTTGAGTTTAGTGTATTTGAGTAGCATTAAAGTTAATTATTGCTTGATGAGAAAAAATATATTGTAAGTTTTACATTTTAGCATAGGACAAATGAGGGGTATTTCTATTCAGATACCTTCAAAGCCAGCTTGAAAGAACTCTCACTCTGGCTCTGGGAAGTTACTGGTGTAGATCTTAAAGGAGCAGACACCTGCACTGGGGAATCCCATTTGGTACTTCTCCATGCGTGCAGTAACCAAACATCCCATAGGGATCATGGGAGACTCACACACTGACCTTGCAAGGTATATAGGGACCGTTTCCAAGATCATATCACCTGGGGAGGCCAGCAACACAGCTTCCCACAGAAAATGATGCATTAGGAAGCATCTGAGTCATCAGCTTCTTATGGGGTATTCTTGGTTTGGGGTCAGACAGCAGTGAGAGGGAGTCAGATTTTTCCCTTTGCCCCAAACTCAACTCATCCTCCCTATCCAGTTCCATTCATTCAGCAAGTGTTTATCAAGGGCCTGCCAAATGCCAGCCCCAGTGCTAAGGATGAGGGGTACTGTGAGGCCCCCTGCCCCCATGCGTTCTCCCGGCATGGATAGGCATTAAGCAGGTTACATAATTAACCCACACTCACTGTTCAGGTAAGTACTGTGATGGAAAAGTGTGTACACACTGTTATGAGCACATGGGGGTGGAATGGGGGCCCACATTAGCAATGAGGTGGCATCTAAGATTTAGAGGAGAGGCAGAGAAGAAGTGGAAAGGGTGGGGGGGGGTTGGGACAGGGAGGAGGGTGTTCCGGGTGTGGAGCACAACCTGGGCAAAGAGGCTTAACTGAGGGTGGCTGAAGCTGTGAGCAAGGCGGAGAGTGGGGCTGGGTGAGGCTGGAAGGCCAATGTCAATGACACCGAGATTTCATGACACCAAGGGCTGATTTCAAGCAGAAGGAAGCAAATTTGCATTTTTAAGGATCACTCTGTCGGCTTTATGGAGGAAGCCACGGGGGCGGGGCGGGGCAGGAGAGGGCACCGAGAGCCCTAGTTTACACATTGTGTCTCAGGGACGGGGGTGCTTGGGCAGTGCTAGTGTGGACATAAAGAGAAGCAGACAGGCTGAAGGCATGTGACGGAGGCCGCTTCAGATCAACTACGTTCAGGAAGTGAGGAAAGGGAGGCGCCAAGGATGAGTGGGTGGGTGCACAGCCATGCCATCTACTGAGGTGGGCTCAACTAGAGGAGGAGCAGATCGGTGAGGAAGATCGAGAGCCGAATTTTGGACAGGCTAAGGAGGAGGCATCTGAGATACGAACTTGGAGCTCAGAAGAGAGACCTGGGCTACATGGAGATCTCTGGGAAGCCAGAGCCAATGATGGCAGGCATGTGGGGCTGCAGGCAGGGGTGAGATCCTCACGGAGAGCAGGGGGATAAAGGAGGAGGCCAGGACTGGGCTGGGTGGGACTGCAGTCTTTCCAGATCATGCCAGCTCTGGAGCTTGAGGAAGACGGAGCAGGGACAGGAGGAGCCATGACTCAGGAGTGGAAGCACAGGGCCTATGCAGACCGTGCTCCCTGGGAGTCCGGACAGCCATGTCAAGAGCTGCTGGGGGTCAGGAGGGCTGAGAATGGAGGCAACACAAGGGTCACAGGGGACCTCAGCAAGAATCGCCAATGGTTGGGGAGAAAAACAGGATGGAGTGGTTGCAGAGTGAGCAGGAAGTAAGGAAGGGAAGATAGAAACCGGCTGGGAAGGAGAGGAGGAAGACAGAGCAGGGTGTGGAGCAGAGACTCACCCAGCTTGCCCAGGACTCCCCTAGTGTTGGCACTAAAAGTCCTCTATTCTGGAATCCACTTAGTCCTGGGGAAATCCAGACTGCTAGTCACCGTAAGGTGGAGTGTAGCAAAGTTATTGCTCTTGTTGTTTTTAGACAAGGAAATGGACATTTATGAATGCTAATGGGAAGGATCCACCTGATGGGGCAGGGCCGAGCCCTGGTCAGTTGCCCTGACTCGATGTCACTCACACAAGTGTTAAAATGCTGTTGCTTCCTCATCCTCCCCAGGCCATCCAAAGTCCAACGCTCATGGTGCACCAGCAAGACCAGTGTTTCTGGAGCAAGATGACTGAATTTGCTCCCTGCTGTCACATATGAGGGAGGCTCTTGCCGGCCACTCTTGGGACACAATGAGAGCACCTGCTTTACAGCAGGGAGAACCTAAGTGTGGGCACTGGGGCCTCCGCTCATTAAAACCATGAAGGTGCTTAATTGGGATTTTGTTTTTAAAATTCCCCCAAATGAGGGCCAGGTAGAACTGCTATAAGTAACACTTCTTTAAAAACACCTGCTGAATCCCAGCCAGGTAATCAGATGAGGCCCTGGGCCCACAGGCCAGGAGGAGTTCCAGGCACAACACTGACTTTCCAGACTGGGGCAGGGAGACCAGAGGAGCGGTCCCAGCAGAGGCCAGAGAGAGCCCAGCCCTGCCCTCCGTGCCACAGCAGCCCAGACCCCACCCCTGGGGCAGGTGGGGAGGCCCAGGAACAACGTGGCCAGGAGCTCAACTCTGGGAGGGTTTTGTGCCTCATCCAAAGCAGCCTCACTGGCTGGCAGGAAACCAAAAGCCAGTGGGCAAATGATCTCTAACTTTTGGATTCATTCATTCTTTCTCCTTAAAAGGGCCAGACTGAACTCCCCAGAGCCTCACCCATGGCTCTAGAATCCTTCTGAATGTGGGTGGTGGAGGTGGGGGTGATCCTATTTGTGATTTCAAGAGCTGCAGACCCCACTCGTCTCCCCTGTTGTGTAAAATCTGCCTCCTCACCCTAACCTACCAATCCCGTGGGGTAAAATGTCTTAAGGATGAGACAAGTAATGAGCTGGGGCTTGGCCTAGAAGATATTAAAATGTACTGTGAATAATTAGAATAGTGTGGCCTTGACATAATAATTAATAGTCAGATCAGTGGAACAGACTAGAGCTCATAAAGAGAAGCAACTTAATGAGAATTTGGTATACAATAAAGATAACATCACAACTCAAAAGAAAGGAAAGCATATGCAATAAATAAGCAGTGCTGTGTGACACTGTTTATTAAGAATACAAGGGAGAGGGGCACCTGGGTGGCTCAGTCAGTTAAGCATCTGACTCTTGATTTTGGCTCAGGTCATGATCTCAGAGTTCTGGGATCAAGACCCGTGTCAGGCTCCCTGCTCAGTGGGGAGTCTGCTTGAGATTCTCTTTCTCTCTCTCTCCCTCTGCCCCTCCCCCCATGCTCACACACACACACACACACACACACACACACACTTTCTCTTCCTCTCTCTCTCTCTCTCTCTCAAATAAATAAATCTTTAAAAAAAAGAATATAAGGGAGAGAGCATGAAAGAGAAAGAAATAAAAAGAAAGTCTCCTTACCTGCCCTATTCAAAAGTGACTTCCAGATGCATTCAAAAGCTAAGAAAATGTTATAAGAAAATGGGGGGGGAATGTAATTATTTTAAATAACAAGGGATTTTTTTTATCATAAAAGTGAATAAATCAGTCTTAATGATAAATATACAGCCTGACTACATAAAAAATGTAAACTTCTGTGCGGCAAACTGAAACATCAAAAACAAAACTAAAAAGGAATTTGCCAAACTGGGGTGGGGTGAGGACTTGCAGTAAATGTGCCAAAGAAGGTTTATAAGGCAAGTTTAAGAGATAACGATCTCAATAGAAAAATGGGCAAGGGACATGAACAGGCAATTAGCAAAAGAAATACAAATGGCCAATAAACTACCAGCAACACCACCAACTTCAATATCACTAGCAACCAAAGAAATGCAAAGGAAAATAGGATGTCATATCTCATCCATCAGTTTTGCAAAGATCATTCATTTGAGAACAATAGGAAGTAAAAAAAAATAAGCACTTCCAGTGCTGGAGGGAATATAAATTGCTACAGTTTTTCTGGAGAGCAATTTGGTTAATATATATCACAGTCTTAAAAATGCTCACACACTAGGTCTCTGTAATTTCACAACTAGGGACCCATCCTAAGGCAATAACCAAAGATGTAAACAAAATATATGTACAAAAGCATTTATCACAGAGTGATTTTCAATAGTGAGAAGTTGGAAACAAGCTAAATATCCCACAACAGTGGGTTAATTAAATAAATTATGGAACATTCATCCAATAGAATCACTCTAAATAGAAGTAACATTTTAAAGGATATTACATGATGTGAGAAAACATTTAAAATATAATGTTAAGTGGGAAAACATAGGACTCAGAATGATACATACAGTGTGGTTCCAGATGGAAGTAGGGGACATGCATAGAAAAAGGCTTAAAGGAAATAGACCAAAAATCTATTAATAACAAAAATGTTATCAGTGGTTATTTCTTAATGATGGAATTACAGGAGTTTTTTTTTTTTATTACTCTCATATATTTTTATTTCCCCACTTTTTAAGTGAATACTCATCAGAAAAAAAAAGGTGATCTTGAATAAATGCCTCCTCCCATACCTCACCCCCACATACAAGTCCTAAGATGGCACCTGCTAAGATGAGAACAGATCCCTTGGTTTCCTTAGCTGTGAGCTGGGACCCAGAAAGTAGGGTTGGCCTAAGCGAATGAGAGAAAAGAGACAGATGTTTAGAGGGAAGGGAGAGAGGAGAAATAAGGGAGGGAACTGAGAATGGTCCAGAACGTGGAATGATGCTGAGACCATACTGGCCTTGCTGGGGCCTAGATAATACTCTAGCATCCATTCATTTGATTTTCTGAAGAGATCAGAAGAGTCTGGGCACCTTGGAGTCCAGACGCCAAAATGGTAAAAGGAAACCTCAGGGAGACCTCTGATGTAGCTGGATGGTGGCCCTCTCCTTCTCCATCCTCCTCTCTCCTTCCTTTTCAGTGGCTTCTTAGGGGAAAGGCAGTACAGAGAAAATTCTAGGATAATGATGAGCGCAGAGGAACAATAGGAACCCCAGTGGGCACTGGGGCTGGCTGGTCATCTTTTGGGACTACTGTCCCCTTCCCGATTTTGCCCAGAACCATATGGGCTCTCAGGAAACATAAAATTTGGGGTTAAGAGGCTCTCCTGGACTGAAAGGTTGCTGTTTAATCCTTCACCAGCCATTGTGCACCCCACGGTCCTTGGAGCAGGTGGGCCAGGAAGTGACCCCCCCACCTCTGCACAGCGCAGCATGAAAGGTGCCTCTGCATTTATTCCTCACCAACTGATACTTCTGAACACCTGCTACTCTCAGGCATGTGCGGGGTTATCTGCACTGAAAGCTGAAGAAGATACAGTCCTCCCCTTCTAGGAGCTCACTGATTACTAAGAAAAGGCACCAAAAAACAACTGTAATAATCTGCTTCTCACTAAGAAATGGACTTACTACATGCCAGACATTGTGCTGAAAGTTACAATGCTTTTCTTTCATATATAAAAATACACACACACACACACACACACACACACACAGAGTTGACCCTTGAACAACACAGGGTCAGGGGCACCAACCCCCCATGCAGTCAAAAATCTGTGTATAGGGACATCTGGGTGGCTCAGTCGGTTAAGTGTCTGACTCTTGATTTTGGCTCAGGTCATGACCTCGGGGTCGTGAGATCAAGCCCCTCATTGGGCTCTGTGCTCAGTACAGAATTTGCTTGGGATTCTCTCTCTCTCTCCCTCTCCCTGCCTCTCTAAAATAAATAAGTAAATTCTTCAAAAAAAAATCTGTGTATAATTTTGACCCCCCCAAAACTTAACTACTAATAGCCTACTATTGTCTGGAAGACTTAACTAATAATATAAACAATCGAATAACACGTATTTAAATATATATTATATACTATATTCTAATAATTAAGTAAGTTAGAAAAAAGAACACATTATTAAGAAGATCATAAGGAAGAGAAAGTGCATTTATAGTACTGTAGTTATTGGAAAACATCCACGTATAAGTAGACCAGTGCAGTTTGAACCTATGTTGTTCTAGGGTCAACTGTATGTTTATACTTTTTTACACACAGTAAAACTCTGCATCTCTGTGTGTGTGTACATTTGAGTTTTTGTAAATGCACAGGGTTGGGTAAATGCATTAGACTATGGCATGATTCAGAACGGTTCCTTCATCCCAAATATTTCCTCACGGTCACCCATTCCCTTCATAGTCATCCCTCCTTCCACCCCAAGCACCCTGCAATCACTGACGTGTTTGTTCTCAGTCCCTATAAATCCGCCTTTCCCAGAATGTCATGTAAATGGAATCATACCAGTATGTATCCTTTCAGGTCTGGCTTGACTTTTGTCAGTTCATTCAAGATTCATCCACATTGTTGCCTACATCAATATTTTGTTCCTTTTTATTGCCGAATAGCATTCCGTTGTGTGGAAGGACCACAGTTTATCTCTTCACCAGCTGAAGGACATCTGGGTTGTTTCTAGTTTGGGGTGACTATGAATAAAAATAAAGCAGCTTAAGCATTCACGTGCCTGTTTTTGTGTGAATGTGAGTGATTTCCTTTGGGTAAATAACTTACAATCCTTTCTTTAATCCTCACCCCTAGCCTATAAAAGTATCATTATCCACATTTTACAGAATAGGAACGGGAGGTGTGGAGAGTCCTA
Organism: Zalophus californianus; assembly: GCF_009762305.2. Classification (NCBI taxonomy): domain Eukaryota; kingdom Metazoa; phylum Chordata; class Mammalia; order Carnivora; family Otariidae; genus Zalophus; species Zalophus californianus. Next base: position 61,427,855 of record NC_045597.1, read on the forward strand.
AAGGGGTGGAGCACCTGGATTACTGTTCAGCCAACACAGATTGAGCGCCTCCTAGTGGCCAGACAGCATGGGCCCTCGAGGATCCCTGCTCTGCAAGAAACCAACCTGTCAACCGGTAAGTCCTAACGTGAGGCAACAAGCTCACGGAGGGTACTCTGGGCGCTGAGAGGAGGGGCACCTGACTAAGCTCCGCGCTGGGGGTGTGCCCAGTTGAGTCATGGAGGAGAAGTGGAAGTTAACCAAGTGGAGGATATTCCAGGCAGAGGAGCAGCAGGGACAAAAGCATGGAGACGTCACTGTTAGTGGCACATTCCAAAAATAATGGGCTGACTGGTAAAGGATCCGCGTAGGAAAAAAAGTAGGAAATTTGGACAGGTAGATGAGGTACGACAACAAAGGACTTCAATTCCAAGTTAAGCGGTTTGGATGTTAAAACAATACTAGCTGACATTTCTACAGTACTTAACTATTTCCCAAATTCTGTGCCTCTCTGGGAAGCTTGACGGCTTGTGAGCTGGAAGGAAGTCTTTGAAGCAAAATGGCGCATGGTAAAGCTCAGGGTAAAGATTATTGACAAGAATGCCTGGTACCAAACACACACAGTGTCTGAAGAAACATACCCTGGAAGTACTGTTCTTTGCTTTCCTCTGAGGCTTTGCACCCTAGATCCCTTCATGGATGAAAAGAGAATTTACTGAAATCGTTTATGTGTCTAATTCTCCCATTAGACCAGAAGTCCCTTCCATTTCTGAGTCTTCATCACTGACCACAGTGTCTGGCATATAGTAGGGGATCTCTGCACATTTACTGAACAAATGAAGTGTTTTGTTCATTAAATATTTCGGTTAATAAATTGTTACCACATCAAGCTCAGATCACCTATTTCCAAAGAGTTAGAATGTAATAAAACAGAGCTTGTGGAAGATCATTGTCAACATTATTCACCCTCTCTTCCCCACCTCTGTGGGAGGAGTATGCTCCCTGACTTCTGGTTTGGGGCTCTATGAAGTGACTTGCATTGGCCAATTGGATGTTAGCAGATGTGAAGCCCGCAGGGGCTTGAAATGTACTTGCACACTTGGACCTCTGCCATCGCCATGGGAACATACCCTGGTCAGCCTAATGGTCCAAGGAAGATGTGAGACATTTGGAACATACTCTGGCTCCAACCTGCTGCTTTGAGACACCCTGCTAAACCCAGCCGAGCTTAGCCCAGCAGACCCGCAGAAGAGTCAGCAAAAAACACATGCTTGTTATCGCATATCTCTGAGTATTAGAATTGTTTGTTATGTAGCAATAACTGACAGATACGGCCCTGCACTAAAAAAAATGCACCAACTATAATTTAGTTGTCCTTCATTCAGTAAAGTGAGTCACAGACTCTGGTTTCCGAGCACTTCTGACTCTCAGTTTCCTTGTCTGGAAAATCTGTAAAGCTGTTATGAGGACTGAATGAGGGCCTCCCCCCAAAATACTTCGTGCAACCCCTAGTACATTGAAAGTACTCAGTGTGTGCTATTTATGATGATGATGATGATGATGTTTCTGACCCTTGAGTCCCTGCCTTAAATAGCAGTTTTCCCTGGGTGTGGGGAGATGCCAGTGAGCAGAGAGCTCCAAATCTCCAAATCCCAGAACGTCAAGCAACAGGACACTTACTGTACACTGATGTGCGTCCTTCCAGAATGACCTACACTGAACTCCCCGACCCTCTGCCAAAGAGCTAAGGCACCACTGCCTGTTTATTACAGTCAACTAGTTGATGACGCAGCTGTCCTGGAGGAGGTAGACTCAGTGTCCTGGTCGTGTGTCCTGGGGTGGGAGCGAGGCTAAGACGTGGTGGGTTTAATCTGCTAACGCTCGGACTGTGGCAGGCTGCCAACAGAGCATTTAGCGCGGCCTCCCCTCCCCTCCCATCTGTCTTCCCTCCATACGGACGCTTAATGCCACTGCATGCTAACAGGCAAAGTGTCTATGGTTTGAGAACACCCAAAACACAGGGGTGAACACAGCAACCAAACAGAATCTGTCTCACGAGATCACTTCGCCTCCATAGGGCATCTACTCACAAATCTACCCAGAGCAGCTTATTTTGTTCTACTGAAGGGTAAACTAGGAAGATCTCTCCGTACCCCACCTAGCCCCACAACAGGCTAAGGGGAATTATTTCCGAACTTTGTCTAATTCATATACTATGATGTCTCCACAAGGGGCCACGTGCAGGTGTGGGCTCTGATCGTATCTTGCATTTAACCAATCCTCCGGCTTCCAAATCCTTAGAATCTGGTTATAGATTCTGCAAATCCTGGTGTTCTCCTGTCCTCAGAGTGTCAGGAACCCACCAGTGTTTGGCTGCAGATTGGAAATGTTTCTAGAGGCCCAACTGAATCTTGGAAAATAGAAAACAACCCATCCCACATTACATAATTGGGCCGGGAAAACATGTTTCATATTAAAAAGGCAGCCAGCAATTTCCTAGGACTCAGAGGTCTGGGTTGTTCCTTTGGCTCTGGACCTGCTTAAGAATGACAATATTTTAACCTCTCCACGTTCAGCTGCCCCCTCTGTCATGATCCTGCTGTTTTGTGTATTGTACTCTGTCTTCCACTCTGGAGAGGATGAATAAATATCAGAGCATGAGAATTATTATGCTTCTCAGAGATGTTGGGAAGATCAATACAATGTTTCTCACACAAATAGGAAATGAAATTGAAGAGATATCAAGGTCCTTAGAAGCAGACCGGAGCCATACAAAAGTACAACGGCACCAGCTGTGTAATCAAAAAGGCAGTCCCCTTAGAGTGTGACACCTGACACAGACTCCATAAAGGCAGAGTCCCAGCCGGCCCTCCAAATGGTGCCCCAGCCCTGCCCCCAGCACTCCTTAGCACCCTGTATTTCACTATAACACGGCAGGGTGGGAAGGCCGCTGGTGGTAGAACTGTATCCTGGTAATGCACTCCAGAGGCGGACGGATGTGGGTTCAAATCCTGGCTCCTCCACTTGATCTTGGGCAAGTGATTCAATGTCTCTCAGCCCCAGTATCTTCATCTGTGATGGAGAGGTAAGAAAACCTCCACCCCAGGATGGTCACCAGGGTTAAATGACACATGACGGGTGCACAACACTCCTGATGCCCAGCACGCAGTCAGTGCCCAGCGGAGCTCTGTTGGATGGAGGGTGGGTGGGGGGTGGGTGAGCAATTACAACTATATTGTAATTCTTAAAATGATTTTTGAGTACGGGGCCCCATATGTTTGCTTAGCACTGGGCCCCACAAACCATGAAGCTGGTCCTGCTGAGAACCCACGTGGAGGCCAGCTGTGTGGCTCTAGGAGGCTTTGCCATCCTATAAAGTTATAAGGCAACTTCACCCCATATTTGGGTTTGGTACTTGGGGCAAAGATACTACATTTGGAACAAAATCAAAGATGAAAATATTTTGTACTAACCCTGCACTATTTCATAGCAAGCTTCTAGGTATTTGTTAAAAGAGAAAAAAAAAGAAAAGAAGAGCAACCTAACCACTGAGGAGAAAGGTCCTTCCCCACTCCCACTGCTTCCTTCCTCATGGAGAGAGTGTGATGAGTACGATTCTGCCCTCCCTCAGCCCCTTCTTCCCTCAGCCCAGGAGAGGTGGAGCCATTATCAATAATTAATTTAGTCTATTTGGGAGCTGGGGAGCCTGGGTGGCTCAGTCGGGTAAGCGTCTGCCTTCAGCTCAGGTCATGATCCCAGGGTCCTGGGATCGAGTCCCGCATCGGGCTCCCTGCTCAGTGCGGAGTCTGCTTCTCCCTCTCCTCCCTGCTCGTGTTCTCTCTCACTATCTCTGTCTCTCTCTCTCAAATAAATAAATGAAATCTTTCAAAAAAAAAAAAAGCATATTTGGGAGCAATAAACTGGGCATGCTCAGCTCTGCTCCCTGCTCTTCTCTCCTGGGAGGAGGAGGTGGTGTCTGTCCTGGGCCGGCCAGCTATAACAAGGTGAGTGAGTCTGTCTAGCTCTTGGCTGCGATATTAGGAAACCCATTTGGCTCTCACACTGCACCACACCCTTCAACTAGCCTCATCGGTAACAACAGTGATACGCTGGTTTTCAGCTATTACTCCACTGTCTCACTCCTCAGTTTGTTCAGTTCTTGGGTGGGGAGAAGGTTGCTATTAATGGATGCCCTCAGTGACCCCCAACAACCACACAAACCTCACCCAGCCATCTTGTGATTTAGGACAAGATGTAATTAAAATGCCTCATTAAAAGCTTAACTTACAGTGAGGAAATGGTATAGATACTGGAGAGAAGCTCATATTCGTGGCATCTCCAAGCTGAAAGGCACCAAGAGAATTTACTCCAGACTCCTTGGTTCAAGAAGGAGAAAATGCAAAGACGTTAAAAGCCTGGTACATTGGTTCTGTAAATGTTAATGGACATCAGAATCATCTGGAGGGCTTGTTAAAACAGATTTCTTGGGCCCATCCCAGAGGTTTGGTTTCAGTAGATCTGGAGGTGGGACCCTACCAACCTCCCCAGTAATTCTGATGCTGCTAGTCCAGGAACCCTACTTTGAGAACCACCGGGCTGGCATAAAATGAGTGAACCTGTTATTACAGAACGGGCACCAGAATCCAGGTGTCCTATGTTCTAACTGAATGCCCTTTTCAATCCATCTTCTTGCCTCATGGTCATACCTTCCTCAGCCCTGGCTGGAAGCTCCCTTAGCTGCTGGTTTTATATTTGCACACTCCACCTGGGATGAACCAGCGCTCCTCACCAAAATAACATCTATAATGAGCCTTGAGCTTCCTGGGGAAAAAAATGCTTTAACAATGCTAAGTATTTCTGGCACTAACACATATTATAAAAAAAAAAAAAATCATGAAAAGAGTGGGTTTTTTTTTTTTTTAAAGAGCGTCTTATGAAGAAAATTTAATGCAGTGAAGGATGCAAATACAATCATGCTAAGGACCAAGAACCCAAAAAGTTGACTGATGTGTTTCTGATGCTTCTATGGTATCATCTAGGTCTCTCTTTATTTTGCTAAATACAAACAAGAAAACTGCTCTTACTCTCCCAGGGTACAGGTAGCAAAGTGTTTTTCAAGTCCATCTCCAGTGAGCTCTGTCTTATTGACCACATACACTGCATTATTGATCTAGAGACCACAGTTCCATTTCAAAAGAAAGGCAACCAGGGCCAAAAGACCCATTTCCAAACTCCACACCTCCATGGCCACCACCAGTCCCATATCCAAGTGACGACAATAATTGTGCTCAACTGTCCCTTCACGTCAGACCCCTTCCAGGAAAATACCACTTGTGCAGAAAGCTCTGCACAGAACTGTGCAGAGATCTCTGATGACAAGGGGTTGTCTGGGCAACCAAATCCTCAGTAATGTGCTCTGGGATTGCACCTAGACCAGAGCTGTCCAATAGAAATATGTAATTTTTCTCAAAAGTAGCTGCATTAAAAAGATAAAAAGAAGCAGGTAATCCCTCTCCCCCTGCTTGTGTTCTCGCTCGCTCGCTCTCTCTGGCTTGCTCACTCTCTCTCAAATAAGTAAAATCTTTAAAAAGGGGAGGGGGGGCGCCTGGGTGGCTCAGTCATTAAGTGTCTACCTTAGGCTCAGGGCATGGTCCCGGGGTCCTGGGATCGAGCCCCACATCGGACTCCCTGCTCCGCAGGAAGCCTGCTTCTCCCTCTCCCGCTCCCCCTGCTTCTGCTCCCTCTCTCGCTATGTCTCTCTCTGTCAAATAAATAAATAAAATCTTAAGAAAAAAAGAAGCAGGTAAATGTTAATAATATATTTTATTGAACTCAGTATATTCAAAATAGTATCATTTCAACATGCAATCATTATAAAAATCTTAATGAGATGGTTTGCTTTTTTTTTTTTTTTTTCAGACCAAGTCTTTGAAATTGACTCATTTTTACCCTTACAGCACACTTCAGTTAGGACTAGCTACACTTCCAATGCTCCATAGCCATACTGGACAGTGCAAGACCAGACCTCGGCCCAAATGGGCATTCTGGAGCACATCAGAAACTGTTCAGATAGAAAAACAGCTCAGCTCAGTGCAGAGCATCTGGGAGGGGCAGACACGTACCATCCTACCTGAGTCCTCCCGGCTCTCTGGGGAGTTCCACACTGTGTTACTAAAAGGTTTGCTTGCCTGCAGCAGGCATTCTTTTGGACCAAACTTTTTATTTTTATTTTTCCCAGAACCCCTAACTTTAATACACACATGCCCGAATCTACAGACCTTAGGGATACAGATACACACATCATCATTTTATGAAAAATGGAATGTCCTCATCTTCTTCCCATAGCATCTACCCAGTGGGTGGTCCCCTCCCGTTCCCCACAACGTGCTGGGTCTCCCCTTGAGGCCAGTGAGTAAACCTGATTGCATGAGCAGGCCTCACCAGAGAAGACTCTCACTAAGATGTCGTCCTAAAGACCCACAGATCCACATATCAGTCCATATCCACATAGATGAAAAATGTACACACGTGAGATTTATCCTCTACTTAGGTTTATAAAACTTACCAGAACATTGAGTTGATTTTCTTGTTTGAAATTTTCAATAAATTTCCAGATTTTCTTGGGATCAGACAAATCCACATGTGCAGAAAGATGTTCTAAACCAGAAAACAAAAAGTTGTAAAGCTTTTTTAAAAGATATAAACTAGCATTTTTTAATTTAAAAAATACATGCGTGTGTTTTTAAAATAAAATAGTTTGGAGGATGACACAAAATGGAAAGTAGCAGTCTCACTCCTCAGCAGTAAGCCACTGCTAACAGTTTCTTGTTAATCATCCGGAAATATTTTAAGCACATACAATAGTTATATACATATATTTAAAGCATAATATATAGGGCGCCTGGGTGGCTCAGTTGGTTAAGCGACTGCCTTCGGCTCAGGTCATGATCCTGGAGTCCCGGGATCGAGTCCCGCATCGGGCTCCCTGCTTGGCAGGGAGTCTGCTTCTCCCTCTGACCCTCTTCCCTCTCGTGCTCTCTATCTCTCATTCTCTCTCTCTCAAATAAATAAATAAAATCTTTAAAAAAAAAAATAAAGCATAATATATATTATGTATATTAAGCATGATATACATATTATAAATATGTGCCCCCTTTCCATACAAATAGGATCAGACTATACATTGCTCTGCATCCTTGTTTCTCACTTAATATATTTTAGAGGTTTTTTAAAACTATCTATAAGCCTGCCTTCTTTCTTTTATGGTTACCTAACATACTTCAGCATGGCTGTGTAGAGCTTCCTCCTGCCGATCATTTAGGGTTTTTGTCAATATTTTGCTCTTAAGACTAGATCTAGGGTACATCGTAATTACTAGATGACAACTTCCTTTGTGACTCAGTCCTTGCTTATGATGTTTACCAATTTCCACCTTGTGTTACAGTCACTGCTGGATGCAGCTCCCTCCCGTAGTATATTGAGGATTTCTTGATGGAGGAGTCATGTTGAATGCCCCCCTCTTGCCTCTGGGTGGTACACACAGCCATACATGGAGAAAATTAATGTATATTGGCTGTTCAGCCCCTTCTCTGTCCCTGGCACTGGAATCAGGCTTACAGTCTAAGTATGCTGTGGGGCAAGGACATGCCCTCTGGGCCACAGCGGGCATCTATGACCTACCCCTAACCCAAGGCAGAGACTCCTGCTGCCGCAGAGACCTGAGAACTGACCCTACAGGTCAGGTTCTGAGCAACAGCCACAATTCCTTTGATGAACCACAATTCCTTTCCTCAGCTTCCCCATTAGCAGAGTTACAGAACCCAAGATTGTAGTCAGAATTTCTTTCTACTGATTTAAAACATATTGTTTTCTCACTCTGAAACAAAGGCTCAGAAAATGAGAAAACCAAAACAATCCTACATTTTCCTGCCTCAGAAGGTTTATCATCATCTTAAATACCATATTCAGCTCCAGTCTGGTGCAGCTGAATATTCCTCTACTTTCAAAGGATAGGAAAAGCATGATGTGTACAGGACTACGCTCTTTAAGAAAAGGCTGTGAAGGCCTTGGCTCAGCCAGAGCAGACATGGGCTGCCTGCTGACTCCTTCCCGGGTGGGGGGGTGAGCACCCCCACCCCGATGACTGCAAACTGAGCCTGTAGACACCCAGTCCTTTCTTCTGGGTTCTTCCCCATAACCACCCTAAAATTCTCTCCTACCCAATAGTGCCCAGTAACACTCACACAAAATCCAGGTTCAAAAAAACAACAAAATTCAAGTGAACGAAAATCAATTCCACTTTGAACTTGAGTCTCCTGGAGGCACCTGGGGTGTCTCAGCATCGGACGGAGGTAGCAGCATGGAAGAGAGAATCACTGTACTAGATAAATCAACCACGGAGCCCGCTGAAATGAAGTATTGTGAAAAGATGAAGGAAATCATCTGTCCCCCTCTGGGAGAAAACAGGAGGCCAGGAAGCACCCAGAAGGAAAGGCCAGGAGTCTGTTGTAACCAGGGGAAGGAGCTAGGAACAGACACATGTGCATCAGAACCCCCAATCCACTGACATACACATGTCAAGGCTGACCCTCGGAGCCAACGAGCACCGCCATACTAACTCTTTGAAATTGAACAAAACTCAGCTGGATCCTTTCTGCAGATGAGCCACCATCTAGCTGCTCTGTGGCCCAGGAGTCATGAGGGGACATCACAGGAACCCCTCTACCTGTGTCAGAGCATGAGTCTGATGAGCAAATGGAAAACAGTGCATGAATGCATCCTTAGTAGAAATCGCTACATAGGAATGAGGTGCTAGTTAATATTAATTTTGAGTAGTCAGTGATTCGCACAGGACCTTGCACCTTCCCTGGTGCCCACACTCACCTGACTCGGCCGGCCTGCTGCACACCCACCCAGGCCCTCCTGCCCAAGGGACCGCTGTACCCAACCATGCAGCGAGGACCTGTCCCTCCAAGTGCCCTCGGCATTGATTCAAGAGAACTGGGGAACTTGAAGCAGAGAATGTAAGGTTGGGAGTGGTGATAGTATTAGTACAAAAAATATTAAGAACACTAATAATCACTTCTCCTACTGACTGAGAGCTATACGTATACCCTGAACTTCCCCATGTCATAGCACATATCATGTTATGCCAGTCAAGTTTCTAATCGAAACCTCTTTCAATAAAGGGAGCTGAATGCAGGGATCGGTCCCCAAAGGATGAAGATGGTAAGAAGCCAACTGTGACTGGCCCCTAACCAGAAGATCGGGAGGAGCAGGAAGCCACCAGCCTGGGCTGGAGGAACGAGTGGAGGAGGTGGTGGGACCTGAGCCACAGAGACAGGCTCGCCACCGAAAGGAAGAACCTCAGCGGAGGTCCAGCCGTTGCCAGGGAAGTCAAATATCCAGTTTCTCCCTTCTTACCACCTACCACTCTTCCTCAATGGTCAAACCCGGCCGGAAGCCGGCTGATATGAAGGCCAGAGAAACACATACTTGGGGGTCTGCACAGCTACTCCCCATTTGCCCCCACTGTGCTACAGAGCTGAGCAGGCAGGTGCTTGTTAACCACTTGGTCCCTCCCAAGACTGTGAGGGGCTGTATCTATCACCTCTGTCTCTGGCTCCTAGCACACCGCCTGACATATGGTTCACACTTAAACACGTGTTCAAATATGGAGTAATATTACCCCTACTTTTCAGATGAGGAAACTGGCGTTCAGGGAAGCTGAGAACACCGCCCAGGCTCACAAGGCTAGTGAGCACAGAACCAGGACACAAAGCTGAGCCCAGCTCCTTCCTACACCGTTTGTGCGGGGGCTGCATGTGCTAGACCACATGAAGCTGCGAGTGGTGCCTCATCCTAAAGGGGGCGGGGAGGGAGCAGCCGATCCCCCTGGCAGAGCCTTGAGGGTACACCGAGTCAGGGAAACCACGCCACCGGGATGAGCAGACAGCACTGTCAGCCCTGGGCCCTTGGAGCTCTCAGCGCTGGAGGCCACCCATAAACAAACACACAAGAAAAAGGAATCTCCCGTGTGTGCGCTCCAACCCCACCTTGTGTAAGGCAGGAGGTCGAGGGCTGCCTCTCTCCCCACTCCAGGAAATAACGTGTGCTCCGTCTTTTCAGCTCTACCCTCCCAACGACGGCTCAACATTATAAACAAAACCATACCGTCATCTTTTTTCATATAAATCCACTTTGCAAAAAATGCAGCCCAAACCACAGCAGGCTGGAATTCGGGCAAACCCTCATCTGCCTGTGGCCTGAGATTAGTATTCTTGTTGCGTCCTGAGGCAGGCACAGCTGAAAGTTATCAGCAGGCAGACAGCCAGCTTTCAATCTCAAGAACTGCAGCCGCAGATCGCGGCGGCACGCACACCGTAGAGGAAGATTTAGAGACCCTCACGCTTGCTGCTGGCGCGGAGCCTCTGTGCGGCATCTGATGGCGGGAGACCACAGACGTGCCGTGAGAACAGAAAGGACACTTGCTTTGAAAGCGTTATGAAAAATAAGAAGAACCACCTTCAGGAGCAGATGCAAAATATTCCATTCTAGACTGGAGCATCCTCCCCGGCCACGCGCCGAGGCTGAGGGGGCGGGGCGCTGCCTGCCCCGCCCCCGCCCCCCCCCCCCCCCCGGGCGGCTTGGGAAGCAGGTTCGCGCCGGAAGAGGCGATGCGGGCGGGACTGGAAGGCAGGCTCGGGGGACGTTCTGCAGCGAAAGTGAGGGAGCCATGGTAACTGAGGGCCATTCCCAGGGGCCTCTTCCGTCTTCTCATCTCTGCCTGCAGCTCCTAGCACGCGGCCTGACATATGGTTCACTCTGAAACATATGTTCAAAAATAGAATAATATCACCCCCATTTTTCAGATGAGGAAACGGAGGTTCGGGGAAGCTAAGAACACTGCCCGAGCTCACTTTTCAGTGGGTTTTCCATTCGGGGACAAGTTCATGGGGGCCAACCTGTGCAGGTACACAGGGCCACATTCAGAAGGGCCCCACACTCGTTTCAGTGCTCTGCCTTTACTGTCTTGAAATGTTTAATACTTTTTGCACCAGGGTCCTACATTCTCATTTTGCGCTCTGTCCCGCAAATTAAGCGGACAGTCCTGGCTCCGACTCTCTCAGAAAAGCCAGAGCACAAAATGTGGGCCGGCTCTGAAAGCTCTTGTGAAGAGGTGGCTCTCATCAAGACCTAAATGTCTCTCGTTGTCTCTCTTTATTGGAGAGCCTTTGGGTCAGTACACAGCTTGGCGTGCCGGGCTGCAGTCCCCTTCGATGTGTCTCACCGGCCGGAGCTTCTTCCCGGGTGGAAACCCCAGCAGAGTCATCGTCCAGTATAAGGTTTCTGCTGCCGACCGGGATGAGCGGTCAAACCCAGCCACTAGAAAGCTCGGGTGGCTGGGCTGCTTCCAGAGCAGAAGCACCCCAAGCCGGCCACTACCAAGCCAGGGGGTGCGGGCAGCAGCTCAGCCCTCTCGCAGCTGATGGAAGTCAAGTTGAAAGAAACCACCAGCAGGAGAGGCAGCTCACCTGCTTAGCGCTCTCCCTGATGCTCTCACCTTTGGAACTTGGAGCTGGGTCTTGATCTCGACAAACCAGGTGAACTGTGCCACCTGGTGGAATTCAAGGAAATCATCTGTGAGTTCTAGAGATCCCCGTGGCTCTGGAGACCAGCTTTTCCAGATGAATTAAGATGTACAGGCTCACAGGAAGAATACCTGAAACTGAGACTCCTCTGGAAAATCTAAATGGATGGTTGCCACAATTAGAGCAGCAGGTATAATAGTGAGGATGATTGCTCGCCTGCCTATATGGGCTGACTGATGCGGCATCCGGGATAAGGTCCTGATTTTTTGTAGGGGTTTGAACACATCAAGGATAAGAAGGGTCGGTCTTGGTCACATCTGCATCCCCAGCATCTCACATGGCATCTGACACAGAGGTCTCAACCGGGCTGCACTTTAGAATCGCCTGGGGTGTTTTTAAAAGCTCCAGGTGATGGGTCCAGGCCTGGGTATGTTTTAAAAGCTTCCCAGGTGAGTCTAACGCTCAGCCCAAATTCAGAAACCCTGGCCTAACATGTAGCAGGGACTTGATTAATATTTATTGAATGGCTGAATCCATAATTGGCACTCAGACTATTCTAGCAGAGACCATACTATCATCAATCAAAGTTTATTTAAAGGGGAATGCCTTGGCTGTGGCAGTTAAAAAGTAATCATTACAGAGCCTGATTTCTTCACTTAAAATAGCTTGCTTTATTAAATGGGGTCTGTTTCATGGAAGGCTCTCAGCTAACCATGTACCCGGCCCCTCTGCTCTGTCCTCCCCCCGACAACACTTCAGAGGACCTCCCAGTTGCTAAGATGCACTTATTCCTCACCCTGACTTGGCAGATAATGAACTGCAACTCCAAATGGTATAATATTCCCCCAGAAAAATGCCTAACTTGATTTCAGAGAGAGAGAAAAAAAAAATCTTTGAGCGTCTGGAAAAGTGATACATTCCCAGCCTATTTCTCCAATTTCTACTGCAACGTCCATTTTTCTGGAGAAGAGTCTCTGGAAAGACACAGTGGACTTGTCTAGCCACCACAGTGCCATTTGGTGACCCAGAGCCATTGAATTCATGCAGGAAATTCTGGCATTTACTCAGAGGAAGACTTCAGCTGATTCAATAATTTACGGGGCACCTAGAGAGCCTTTCACAAAATCAAAATTAGGGAAGTGAAATAGGAGGCCATCCCCAGCTGCTCTAAGCCTGGAGGCTGGACGCGAGAACACCAGGAAGGAGGAGGCAAGTTCAACGCACTCCCCTCTCAGGTTATTCTGGGGTCACTGGTTCTAAAGTAGGGTCCACAGCCAAACTGCAATGGACTCCCACCCTCCTCCCCATGCCACCCCAGATGCTCACTGACAAGACATGAGGTGGGGATCGGGTATCCACACCCTTTTAAAGTTCCACTGGTGATTCAGAGGCCCAGGGTTGGCTGAAACCCCTCACTGCTCTTAACGATGTGTGGCCAGGACCCGAGCTCTCCCGTGAATTAATTAAGAGTTGAGGAAAGGCTCCTCCGGTCACTTGCTTTATCCACCTCTAGCTGGAAGCTCAATGCACAGCTGAGAATCAGCAGCTGTGCTGGTCCTCATGGGATCACGGTCAACTCCTGGCCATGCTGGCTGGGCCCTCCCTGACCTGCCTGTGACATTGGGCACTCTCCCCAGTGTGGAGCGGCCAAAGGTTGGCCTTGAGGCCCTGTGGACACACAGCAGGCTGCTCACCTCGCTTGGCTCTGTCAATAGCAGTTGGCTTTTCCCAATGCCACTGTTCCCTCAGCTGACCAAGAAAGCTCTTCCAGGAACTTGGACCTCTAAGGCATCAGGCACAAAGTCCTGAGATGCAGATGCATAGGCACTCCTGGAAGCAGCAAGCCGATAGACAGAACGGCTGTCAGGAGCCAGGAACAGAAAGCCCTGTAGGGAGAAAGCCTAATTCTGGGGTGGGCATTACTGCTCCCCCCAGCACATCATACAGCTCCTTCCCTCCTTCCTCACCTCCCTGCTTCCCTCCCTGGGCTCAGGAACGATCCCATCATCTCAGGCTTGACATTTCCTCTCTCATTAGCTTCCTGAACTTTCAAAACTATTAGACTCTTAACAATTTGGCATCCATGCCAGCTTTCTCTGACTGCCTCTGATACCGGAAGTGCCCCTCCCCCCAAAAAAAATCCTCTGATAGAGGGATCGTTTTCCCTTTATCCAGTTTTGGGGGGAAAAGAAGAGGAGCTTAGGAGACCACTGGCATCATGCCCACTGCAGGGCAGGAGCGTTATCCCTACCTAGCTGTAGAAGGACTGGGTGCCGTGGAGGGGCTTTGCAAGGACAGAGAGAAGCAGGAGGAAGGTAGGTTGTTGAGTTCTGTACGGCCTCGGGGAAAGCAAAGACTGCTTCGGGGCTAGGGGGTGTGTGCCACACAACTCTAGGGGGCGCCGTTCGGATCGCAGTGATGGGGCATTTGTATCTGCATCGAGCAACTGCTTGCAGATGGCAGCAAAGCATGTGAAGGAGGTGCCTTTTCTCATTTGCACAAAGGGATCACACTGGATAAAAGTAACCCTGAGTTCTTTAACCGTTTCTCGGCCCTTTGAGTTCCCTCTTCCACCTTTGCTTTCCTGGTATTGGCTGGCTATGGAACCGGCTGAGGGCGGTGGAGGCAGAATGGAGGCGGATTAGCTAGAGGAGGCCCTGAGGGCAGGAGTGTCCCCACACACGGGCAGGCTGGGTCTCAGAGCTTGGATCTCAGGCCCAAAGAGCCCAGTGGTTTCTCCCCTGCAGTGGAGAACGGTTCCCTTTCTCCTGAAGGTTCTCCGAGAAGCCCAGCATCCTCCCCCACACCGTGTTTCCACACAGACTGCCAACGGCTGGGCTCCCTGGGCCTGCACGACTGCCAAGTACAAGCCCGGACACTGCTGAGGAGGCCAAAGAATGTTTATGAGCCCAGGTTAGGTTTGGAAGTCACTGCCACCGACCGGGGACAGTCATGGCCCCTGTCTCACAGTCGAGAGACCAGGAAGAATGTTCCCGTTCCCGCCCTCCCTCGGTTACTCACGGAATGCTGGGGCAGCTCAGAGAACACCCTTCCCACCGCTTCTGCTGCTGGTGGCGCAGTGCGGCCGGCAAGACGGCGGACTATTCCAAAGCTTCCTGGGAGGCTGACTTGAAGCTAAAAAGAATATCAATAATAAGGGCTTTGGGTCAAACAGCCTGGGTTTAAATCACAGCTCTGCTTCTTAATAGCTCCGCCATCTCCTGTGTTGACTTAACCTTTCTGGGCCCCTGCAGCCCAGAAGAGGAGACTTTCTGCAGAGAAGGGAAGATAAAAGCTGACTCTTGGGCAGCCTAGAGGAGATGTACGCAAGGCATTTATTACCAGACTTGGAATGAATTAAGAGCTCAATACATAGTAGTTACTATTAATATTACTATTATTAATAATGACATCAATACTCCCCGTATTCAAAACTGAGCTCCTCATTTGCCCCCCACCTCCATCCCAGCCCTCCAAATCACCAGGGACTTTGAGAGCATCTTAAACTATAACCAAAGATGAAGCTGTGTTTCCCCAGACAAATGTTGGGGGGCGGGGAGGCAGGATCACTGTGAAAGAATTTTCTTGCAGAAGCAAGCAGCTCCTCAGAAAGGGCTAAGCCCCTGGAGTCAATAAACAGGGTCCTAGCCAAGGGCAGGTACTGGTGGGGAACGAGTGAGACCTTCCCAAACCACAACAGAGCCGGAAGAGGAGGCCACAGAGAACCTGCAAGTAACTGCCCTGAAGATCCCCTCCTCAAGGGCAGGAAGCCCAGAGGCTTTTCTCTCTGACACCTAGCTAGAGGAGACCTGAGCCTCTGGACGACCACGTTGATCCTATTAAACACTAAGGTTTGCCGAGGGCAGCTCCTGTGGATTAAACCTCTTCCTCAAGCTCTCGGCTGTGAGCCATGCCAGAGGGCAGTGCCAGGCTGGTCTGCAGGGCATGTCATACCCTTCTTCTGTCCTTTGCCCCGGCTATTTGTCTTCACTGCAGGATCCTGTCCTGGGTCAGTCTGTTGTTAACAATAAGGTTTGGGGGGCCCTGGGTGGCTTAGTTGGTTAAGCGTCTGCCTTTGGCTCAGGTCATGATCCCAGGGTCTTGGGATCGAGTCCCCCATCGGGCTCCCTGCTCAGCAGGGAGTCTGCTTCCCTCTCTCCCTCTGCTGCTCCCCCCAACCCGCTTGTGCTCTCTCGCTTGCGCGCGTGCATGTTCTCTCTCAAATAAATAAATAAAACCTTTAAAAAAATAAGATTTGGCTTTTTTGTATCCCCCATCCACTTTCTGGGGAAGTATTTTATCTTCACAAACTCTTGATATCAGTCCCTGTTTTTCAGTGCAGAGAGGAAATGAATGACTTGCCTAAGGTCACAAAATGGTAGGTCATAAAGACAAAGGAGGGTTTCCATTCTTTTAACACCCAGCCTGGGGCACCTTCTACTACACCAGTGATGCTTAAAGGATGAGCCAGACAAGCAGCTTTAGCATCACCTGGGAACCTGCTAGAAACGTGGTCTTGGTCTACCGAGCTCAAAGTTCAGCCCAGCAATCTGTGGTCACACGCCCCCCCAGATGATTTTGACCCAAACTGAGCAACCACTGTACTTAGTGCTTCCTGAACCTCTGAAGATAGAAATCACCAAGGGGCGAGCTCCTAGGCATGTTTCCCCCAATTTACCCAATATAGAATTTGCTTAGGCCCCATCTACTTCTGTGAGGGACTTAGGAATCAGGTTTTGTTTTCTTTTTAATTGTTCCAGGTAATTCTTAGGTTCAGGCAAGTTTAGGGAAGTGACTTGGTGCTGTTGCATAGATCAACATAGGGGAGCTTTATAAAAGTCATGGTGTGCCAAGAAAAAACAGCATAAACCCAAACTACAGTGACTCTCACACTGGAATCAAAATAAGGAATTATCTTTCCCTCCAATTCACTAAATGTACAACAACAGGGAAACCCATCTGGATTGCACCCCTCCCCCTCCATGAATGAGTCTGGGGAGAGACTTTTAGAAGCCTGCTTTCCCAGGGCAGGAAGCTGACTCAAGCTCTTGGGGCTGCTCTCGGTGTAACATGGAAAGACCCAGCAAATAGTGGCCACCGCCAGAGTGCACCCCTTTGAAAGAAAAGAGGCTGCCACCGTATTTGCCTAAATCCGGGGGCGGGTGGCAGGGTTGACGGTTACACTTCCCACTATTACCTGCAGTCCTGCCTCCTGAGAAAAACAAGCACTTTTTCCAAAAGGATGTGGGGTGAAGAGAAGGGAGCAATCACCGCTTGCCTCCCCTTGGAATGATGGAAATGTGCGGGGCTGCCTTAGGAACTGATAAAAACGCTCGTGCAGGGAGGAGTCGTCTCTCAGATGACTAGGCCGCAAGAGAATCACCTGGAGGATTTCTACAAAACGTCAGTGTAGGCCCCAGTGCGGACCAACTGAATCAGAATCTCTAGGGGCAGGGCCGGAAACTGGTATTTTAAATTCTTGCCCCGTTATTCAGACAGGATTGAGAACCACTGCATAAGCCTAATTAATTCTAAGATAAAAACCATCTCTCCATCCCCGGGAACTGGCCGCCCCTTAAAATCACAGTGAGGTGGAGAACCGGCTAGGGTACAGCGAGGGTGACCACCAGGCCAGTGAAATCATCAAGCACCGCTCAACAAGCTCACACGGTGCCCGGCGGACACCCGCCCCGAAACCCGCGTTCGGAATGTTCCAGCTGGCGCCAGAGGTCACAGTCCACAAGCTGCGTTTTATTGGTGAGAAAAAAGCACACCCAGGAAAGTTCTAAGCCAGAGTCCTCGGCAGCAGTTTAGAGTTCGCCCTGCCTGACGCCGACGGCAGCCCTGCGCAGTCACCCGAGCACGCCCTACAGGGCGCCAAGGTAACGCCCAGGGGCTCCGAGGCCCGCGGGCCGCCTGACGTCAGTGGGTCCCGGCCCAGGCGCGGCAAAGCCCCGCCCCTCGGGCGCCAGGCGGGTCCCCGAGTGTCCGGGGGGCTGCACCCTGCCCGCCCCGTACGTGTGCCCGCGGGCTGCAAGCCTGCGGCTGCCACTGTTGCTTCGTCGGTCCAGCGAGATCGCGAAGTCCCGGGCACGTCCCCGCCAAGCCGGCTCGCCCGCGCCGAGGCGGGCCACGTGACGGCCAGCGGCCCCGCCCACCCGGCGCTGCACCTTCGGCCGCCCGCGCCGTCTTACTTGGTGTATTCGCGCAGCCCCTTGGCCAGCCTCGCGGCGCTGCAGTGCAGGAACGCGGAGGGGCCCGCCCTCCCGCTGCCCCCGCCCTCGGGAGCTGCCCGCGGTTACGTCATTCCAGTTATGTAAGAGCCGCGGCCTTCGGGGCTCTTCTCCACGCGGAATGCGGCGGGGTCTCCCCGTACGGCTTGGCCCAGCGCCTACTCCAGCCCCAGGCTCAGAGGGCAGGGAGCGGGAGGGCGGGCCCTGCTGCGGGCTGCACTCAGGGCCACCTAGTCACCTCGGGGTTGAAAGCGGGCGTCAGTACGTGTTAGGGGATACCTGTCTGCTGGGTATGACTGGGATGCAAAGATGGCACCGCAGCTCACCTCGTAGAAAGTGCTCACCCAGAAAATCGTGTGGAATTAAAAAGATGAAGCTCAATGATATTAAAAAGATTTCTCCATCTGATGAGCTTTATCATAGGGGGTGTTGTGATAACTAGCATTTCCCAGGTTCCTAATTAGCTTATTGCATGTAATGTCCCCAGTAACTCAGCAGCGATACAGCTCCCCTCTCCAGCAGGTGCAATGAGTCAGATTGGTAATGTGAACACAGCGACATCTGGCAAGACGCAGGGCTGGGTCGCCCACCGGAGAGGCAAGTCTGTCTTCTAAGTCCGAACTTCTGCCCCTAGTTCGGCGACTTCATGCAGTGCTGGGAGGGCCCCTTTATCTCCTCCAAATCTCCATCGGCCCCCCCAACCCCACCCCCAAACTCCAGAAAACATATAGTGTAAGCAAAGCATGGTTGCTGTGCAGACCTAGATCCCAGTGAAGTCATCCAGCCCTGTTGTGTACGCGCATCAGGCATCCCTGTCCACATCTCACCTCCATCCCTAATTGAGGGACGGGGCACTCAGTTAAATTCTGTACTGCTGTACCCAGCTCACCCAGAGACGGAGCGACTCTTACCTAAGAGGTACAGAGACCTGCTGGTTTCATGGCCTCATTGCCTAGGATGTGAGATAGAGGCTCACTACCCCCCACCCCCACCAAGTGGATGGGTTTTTACTTCAGAATCTCTTTGGAAATAAGTTTCCCCAGAACAGTGTGTTCCTCTGAACAGGACTGTGAGGTTCTACCGCATTGCTCTTATTCCTGACAGAGTGATGAAAGGAGGTTTAAACACATGGCCTTCTGTAAAACCACCCAGCCCGGTGTGACTTTCAATACCAGTCTGGTTTGGCTGGGGGAATATTTTAGATTCCCAGAGTTACACAACTGTGCTTTGTATACTCTTCTTTGTGTCAGTGATGGAAAAGGTGTCAGTCCACTCTGCATCCCACTCACCACCTCAGGAAATAAGCTTTTGGCTCGCAGAGGGGTGAGAAATTGTTTTGGACCAGAGTCTATTGAGGGCATCAGCCGCACCTTGAAGTGAAAGGTTGGGTGGAAGGCCAGCTCTCAACCTGGCATGTGAACCTCCCTGGGCACGCTGCATAGCCACTCTGTCTCAGTGTTCTTATTCACAGAATGGGAATGAATATGCTCACCTCATCACCTCATGAGGTTATGGGGATGATTAAACACTTCTGTGTTTATCAAATGCCTGGTTTCGTCCGAAGTGATCAAAAAGTGTTCACTTCCCTCCTTAAATTTGTCCTTCTGTTCTTTCTCCCCTTACAGTATAGGCATGCCATGTGCATTCGGTCGATCATCCATGAGGGCACAAAGCATGTGATGTGTGTCCTCAAATCAACAAGCATCCACAGGGTACCTAGTGTATGCATTATACACGCCTCCTGGGAGGTTTTAAGAAAAGACAACCCCCAGCTCAGAAGGGCCTTCCACTCTCCCCTGGCTGACAAGGAACATATACACAAAAAGAAACAGAGGACAAGGCGGGATTAATGGGAAAAGGCTCCAGTTTAAGTAGGAGTTAGCTCAGCTGGATTTTTGTCCTATTTCTGATTCCCAGTGTGACCTGGGGTAACAATGATGGAATTTATTGAGAGCTTGATACGTGCCAAGCATTGGGATTATCTCACTTAAGCCTTACAGTGACCTAGTAAAGTGGATCTTGATATTATCCCCATTTTACAGATGAGCAAATTGAAACTTAAAGGAGTAAGTCACTTAGCTGAAGTCATCGTAGACCATGCCGGAGCCATACTGTATGCAGCAAGTCACTTAGCCTCTCTGGGCCTTAGTTTTCTTATCCAAATGAAAGGGGGAAACAGATGACGTGTGGGGTCCCTTCTACCTCTGACTTTCTATATTTAATAAGAGAATTACATACAAATTTTAAATAAGTTAAGCCCAAGGTGCTTTTAAGAGTGACACTGAGTGGGGGTAGCTGCTTCATTTCACATGGGTAGAAAGACTAAAATATTTCTTATGTGTCCCAGCTTTCAATTTGCTACCCAATAAACCAAACAAAGAAATCCTCCTCCAAAGCTTCCTTCCAGTTGATTTAGAGTCTTCAAGCTAATTTAGACCAAACTGGAAGGAGAAGCAGAAGGTGTGGCCTAAGAAATCCATGGCTTCTCCCACAACAGATATACATGATAGGAAGACTGTGAGCACGCGCACGCGCGCGCGCGCGCGCGCGCACGCACACACACACACACACACACACACACACACACACACACACACACACACACACACACACACACACACACACACACACACACCAGTGTTCGCATCGTCTTCCACCGAAGCTCAGTACCAATTTCTCCAGCCCAGTTGTCATGGCAACACCAGCTGCCAATGAGATCATGGAAGACAAGGTTATAATGGCAGTGGTGCCTTAATATTTTACCTGGCAAAACCACTTAGATAATAAGATGAATAACCATAAATCATAAATCCATAGGAAGCCCAGGCACTGCTCTTTGTATGTGTTTAATGTGCCCTTGGGGGTGGGGAAGAGAAATGAGGGCGAAGGGAAAGGAACAGAAGGGAAGGGAGGATGAGGCTGGGGGTGGGGAAGATCTCTGATGCTGATCCCTGTGACTCCTCAGCGTGGATCATGCACAGGTCCTGACCCTGTTGGTGCATGGATTCAAGAACTGCTCTCTTCTGCAATGACAATAAGGGGGTTAGGGGCTCCCAGCCTTAATTACAAAAGTCTGATTATAAGAAACCCAAGGCGACACTAAAGGAGGAGAGAAGCAGCCCAGGGGAGATGTACATGGCAGACAATGATGCAGTGGCTCACACAACCACTCAGCAGGAAGCCGGACCCGATTCAGAAGTACCTTTCTGAGTGCCCCCCGAGTCCCTTGATGCCCACCAGCTTTTCCAGACTGGTTCACTCCAGGGCTGTCTGCTGTCCATCTGAACCAATTTCCTAAAGAACAAATCCATTTGATGTAAGGGTTTCCTTCCTTTCACAGTGGGGATCTCTAGGAAGAGCTTTGGCACTGGGGAGCCAGGGTGGGAGAGAGACTCGGTTTACACTGAATACCCTTTTGAGCCTTTGAGTTTTGTACTATGTGCATGAATTAGCTATTCAAATAAAAGGCATGCAGAGGTCCACTTTGTCTCCCTTGTCCTCCTTCCCAGAACTAGAGATGGTAGTGGTGAGATGGGCCAAGGACAGGGCAGTCGTGAAGCCTGGGTCGGTCAGTCTCCAAGTACCCACGCTGATGAAGGAGGTGATTTCCCGCAAATGGGGCTCATGTTGGTCTGAAACTCTCATGGTGTCTGTTTCTAGAGCTCTAGTTTCATGGCAAGCCAGTTCCGTTCCCAATGCAAAGGCAGTGGGGGCTCAGGGGTGGGGGGTTGAATGAGAGCCTGGAGGTTGTCATAGCTGGCCCTCACCTACTTCCCTGTACCACCTAGGTCCCCCCGCCACTCAGGAGAAGGGCCTCTCCCCGGCGAGGCATGGAGAGACGGGCAGACACAGAGCGGCAGGGACTGGGATCGGGAGTCAGAAGACCCACATTCAGCTCTGACACCTCTTCAGAGGAGACACGTGACCTCCCTGAGCCTCAGTTTCCCCTCTACACAGCAGTGTTAACTGTCCAGTCCTCACAGCATAGTAGTGAGGCTGAAATAAAAACCTTTCCTCTTATTTAACAAATACTCATACTCTACTTGCTATTTGCCCAGCACTGTTCTAAGCTCACTTCAAACAAGCCTGCGGCATAGAGAATTTCAGTAGCGTGTCCAAGGTCACGTGAGAATCTAGAAAGCAGCACAACCAGGATTCCAGCCCGACAGCCTTCACGCCTTTTTTTTGTACGGATGGAACACCTCTCGTAGTGGCTTCTCCTCAGGTTCTTCTAGTCGCTTCCATCCGGCTGGAAACTCCTCCCCCTTTTTGGTGGGTTGACTGGTTCCTGTGTTCAAATGGGTGATTCATAGTCCCCTCGCTTCCCTCTACCAGCATCCCTCCCCTGCCCTCCATTTCACAACCCTCCAAGGACTCCCCGCCAAGCCAGAGGCACTCAGAGACTCAAGGGGGAGTGTGCGGGGGGTGGGCACTAAGACCCACAGTAACTGAGAGTGAGATTGGGTTTTGAGCCTGTGAGCGTGCGTCCCTTACCTACACATGCAACGACCCTGCCCTTGTCCGCTGTTTGGTCCTGGGCCATTCGATCATCCTGGAGGGACTGAGGAATACAGTTTCATTTATGTCTTATTTTTTTATTGTGGCAAAATATACATACTATAAAATTCATCATCTTAACCATTTTTAAATGCACAGTTCAGTGGTTTTAAGTACATTCACATTATACCATCACCACCATCCATCTCCAGAACTTTGTCATCTTATAAAGCTGAAACTCGGTACCCCATTAAACACTAACTCTCCTCCCCGCCCCCCAGCCCCTGGCAACCATCCCTCCACTTTCTGTCCCTGTGACTTTGACTATCCTAGGTACCTCATATTGGTAGAATCATACAGTATTTGTCCTTTTATGACTGATTATGTGCACTTAGCGTAATGTCTTCAAGCTTTATCCATGTTGTACTGTGTGTCAGAATTTTCTTCCTTTTTTTTTTTAAGATTTATTTATTTGAGAGAGAGTGAGTAAGAGAGCAGGAACAGGGGTGGGGAGGGGAGGCAGAAGCAGACCCCACTGAGCAGGGAGCCTGATGTGGGGCTTGACCCAGGGACTCCAGGATCATGACCTGAGCCGAAGGCAGACGCTTAACTGAATGAGCCACCCAGGCGCCCCAGAATTTTCTTCCTTCTTAAGGTTGAATAATATTCCATAGTAAATACAGCACATTTTGCTTATCCACTTATCTGTTGATGGACATTTGCCTTGCTTCCATCTCTTAGCTATTATGAATAATGCTGGTGGACACTGGTGTACAAATATCTTTTCAAGATCCTGCTTTCAGTTCTTTTGCGTGTATAACCAGAAGTGGAGTTGCTGGATCCCATGGCAATTCTATTTTTAATTTTTTGAGGAAACTTCATAAGGTTTTCCGTAAGAGCAGCACCATTTTACATTCCCATCAATGTTGCACGAGGGTTCCAATTTCTTCCCATCCTTACTGACACTTGTTTATTTTCTGGTTTCTCTTGTTGTTACGGTTGTAGAATGGCCATTCAAATGGGTGTGAGATGGCATCTCATTGTGTTGCATTATTATTTTTTGTTCTGTATCTTAAAATGCTTCTAATAATTTCTGTGCTATCTGCTGTGCTCCCATCTTCTTTGCTTAATATACCTTAATTATCCACATACCCCCACATATGCAATATTGAAATTACAGTTTGCTCCTTACGTATGAGGTTTGTGGATGTGCATAATTTAGAACCGACTCCACTTCTTTTCTCTCACTGGCTTTAATCCATTGTTGAGGACCACTGAGTTTCCCTCAGGTGAGTCACATGGCCTTAATCCAAAAGGCTCGGCAACTAATTTCATCAAGTGTTTTGGTTGAGTTGGGCTCATTTCACCAGACACACAAGGTGGGAAATGACAACTGTTTTCCCCAACTGAGTTCTCAGTTGTTCATTTGGCAAAATAAAATGTCAGATTACTGGTCTTTCCATTTTGATTCATGGAGAAAACATGCCAGTAACAGAGAATGTGCCTATTTAAATGAATCCTACGAATATGGGGCATTTTTGAAGGCAGATCTCTGCATCCATAATGGAAAGTTCATGATATAGCAAGTGGAAAAAAGCAGGTTGCAGAATAATATGGCTAATTTGATATAACTTATGGTTAAATATACAGCCATGTTCGGAAAGGATATTAAAAAATGAGCGCTGGTCACCTTTCGGGGAACTGGGACTGGGAGTTGTGGTAGGGTGTGAAATCTTTTACATTTTACTTTATATCCTCTGCCTCTACCTGAATGCTTATCCATAAACATGTATCACTTTTATAGTAATTACAAAAAGTTGTAAAACAGTCATTTTGGGAAAATAAAAGGGCTTTATACTATTGATTTCTCTCCTGTCTCCAGCTGTGGAGGAATAGCCCTGTTCTAGGTCAGGTTCCCTGGAGACTAGAGCCCCAGGTGGAGCTTTGTGGAAAGTGACGGACTGATGGAGTGGTCTTGGGAGAGACTAGAATGCGAGTGAGGGAAGAAGGACCGGGAAAAGGAAGAAGTTGGGGAAGGATGTGGCTTCTCATGAAGTCTGGCCTGATCCCGCAGAAAGCTCCGGACTCTCAGTGACACCACAGAGCTTAACCTGCCCTGAAGCAAGAGGGTTGAGCTTCTACTCCCTCTTCCCCAACTCATCCTAAGCTATGAGTAACTGTGGATGTTGGGGGGTGGGGAGGGGGTCACTCTGGTGCATGTCCTGGCAAGCTGGCTCCACTAACCAAGGACGGGTCTCCAGGAAAGGCTGCAGGTGTGAGCCATCAGCCACAACACCAGAGTAGGCTGGGGTGGGCCCACCCGGCCGGCACAGGCCGTCCCAGCGGGGTCTGGGCTACACCCACGTTCCCAGTTTACTGGGGGCTGAACGGACACTGGCTTCTTTATAAACAAACTTATAAACCGTAAATTGCAAAATGCCTTTTTTTCCCCCTGGCTATTGAAAAGCACAGGCTACAGACATTTTAAAGCAGAAATATTCAAATGAAGAAATAGAGTAAAAAAATTGGTTTGGACAAATCCCATCAGACTGCAAGATTTTTGCAATGGCAGGGAAAATCATCAGAAGGCTGGAGGAGCTCGGAGCTACCGACCAGGAGCAGAGTTGTTTGGGAAGTGAGTGTTCTAACCTAGGTACTGATGGTGTGGAGGGGCTTTTTTTTTTTAACTTCAGGGACAATGTGTATCTCATCGTTGACTGTATCTCCCTTCTGGCTGAGAAACTTCAAATCCAGGTTTGAATCCAGGACTAAGTAACCCAGGGAATATAGGCAAATAAAGGTAGAGCTTGATCTTGGAAGGTGTATTGGAAGGCGCCAGATTTCATGAGCTGCCTTGACATCTTTGAGCCTCATCGAGGCTCAGAGGACTAACAACGAGTTCCGTGCTCTGACCAGAGATGCCCCCCACCCAACAGGAAAGTCTCCCACCTGCTAGTTCCCCTATGCAACTGGCCGCACCCCAGACATGGTTCAAACAAGCCCATCACATCCGCCCACCAGAACCAGATGTTACCCGAGCCTCTCATTACTACAGAGCATGGCCCCTGCGTGCCCTGGTTGGTCGCTCTGTTCCTGTGTGCAACCTCCATGGGGTCCGAGCACATGTGGCTAATAAACTCCCATTATTCACATCTGCCCACGGTCAACTGTGGGGTGTTCAGCCATCTCCTACTATTTAGGGCGAGGGACCCCTCTCTCACCAATGCGGTGAACAGAAGGCAGAACGGAGAGACATTTTGAGTCACGAGACTTTGGGGGCCTTATTAGACCCTGCCATATGTGCAAAGCCTGAATATGCCACGCCCGCTCTGCAGAAAGTACAAGCTGCCTTCTCCTTGCCTTTGGAATTGTGCTTCCACACAATGCAATAAGAAAGTTTTACACTTTAAAAGCTAACAGATCTAGCAAAGAAAGTGTTCTAGAGAAAACAATAGAAGACGCATTTGAGAAACACCCACCTCCTATTTCAGTTCTGCGAAGAATAGCAAAAGGTTGTCTCTGACGATAGCCAATGTAGGTCGGCTGCTATCATACCAGCTGACCTGCAAAGGGAACTATTGCAATTCCATCTCTATAAAAGAGAGATTTGCTTTCTTCTTAGCTCCACACCCATCAAAAGAGAAATTACCACTAGAATCAGTAAGGATTTTTTATTAATTCATTTTTTTAGAATCCACTATGAACTCATTTGCCCACCTAAAGATGAGGAGTTTTATGGAGCATAATTTGCCTCGAACAGGTCCCTAATGGGTGTCGGCTTCTGTGTACAATCTGTACCCATGGACATCTCACTGGAAGGAAGAACAAGAGAAGCGTCCCCAGGCCGTGAGGATTATCTCCCCCAGGGTGTTCAGGGAAAGCACTGAGGAACAATTGTTCCAAGTTTATTTCATCAACAATGAAAGATGCCCACAACGAAATGAAGCACAAAATTCATTTATACAAAAATGAAAGTTATTGACCGCTTTGCCTGTTCTCATGCTAAAACAGATGGAAATAACATGAAATACTAGAAGTGGCACCATACTGCCCTCATGGTGACGACCAAGATGGAACAGTTCTGGGTCAGCCTATGACTCCTGCGTGGCCCGAGGGCACATGTGTGGCTCTCTGACCCACAGAATCAGAATCTCTGGGGACCATGGTTCTGCATTTTAGACAAATCCTTGGGTAGTTCTGATGGTTCACTGAGGTTTGTGAACCATGGGTGTGGTTGACCCCAGTGAAATGGTTCCATTTTTACCGCTTTCAACTACCATTTCCATAGATTCAGGCAAAGAATAGGGACAATGTGGTTTTTACCATGATGCCCAAGGTAGCAAAGAAAATTAAATGACTTCAATGTATAGTTCATATTTGCTGCAGTCTTTTCTCAGAATAATCAATTATCCCTTCTAGTCGTATAGATCTGGTCTTTGACTTTTCAAAACATCTGGAAAGTTCAGATGTTATCATGTTAATTTCTCCAGAATACCATTCCTGCAAAGGAGGAATGGCTGACTTTTTTGGGTCACTCTTGGCGGGGTGCTTTCATTCTGCAGGTATATGCAGTCCACTTAACATCAATGTTAAGTCATAATCAGGGCTCTGGATTATGACTCTGAATGTCCCATGCTCATGTTCTATCAAAAAGCCTAGATGAAGGAAATGATCCTAACAGGGAATACATAAAGGACATGCAAATGATCACTTCCTAGACAATCTGAAGGTCCTCTCTGGGTTAAGCCAGACCTTCAGAGAACCGTAGTCATGGACCATTTGCCTTGGCCCAGAACTTCTTTTCTGAAATGTGCCTTGTCATAACCACCTCACCATCATTGAAGGAAGCTCTAATAAATTATAATTCATAGACTGCAGGGGCATTTGTATAGCATGCTGAAGATGTCACCCACTGAATTCCTCCATGTTCCCTCTATGAATGGATGCACAGCAATATGGGCTTGCAGACTTAACCCATGTTTCTCCAGAGGGGGCATATTTTTTTCCTCCATAGAAAATGTGCAGTTCATAGATGAAAATTTAGTCCAGGTTTTAGTAATTATTGAGGACCTATGACCACTCTTCTCCTTTGCAAAGGGGGGTGGGGTACATATGAGAATGATCACCCTACTTCATTACTCCCTCTGGGATGAGAATCGAGTGTGTCAGTGTAGGGGGAAAAAGAGGTTGAGAACTCCTGCTTTCTAACCATCTTAGTTTTTCCTATAGTTCTATTTTTTTACTCTATATTTTTCTTTAATTTTATTGTCTTCAATACAGCATTAAAAAAACCCTCCAAATTTGTTGTGAAACAAGATATAAATAGAGAAAGGAATGAAGGCAGGAAATAAATCCTTCTGGCAAAGGGGATATTTTGCCACTTTCACAAGCATATTTGGTAAGTCATCATGTATACCAAGACAGAGATTTCGGCAACACTCCAGGGACAGTCATGCCTATCAGAGACCGGGCATCTCCAACATCTGAGACCTGGCTACTGGTGTACCCAAACACCAGCCAATATCTTGTGGGCTGCTAACAGCCAGTTTTATGATTTTTTGAGGGATTTCTTTTTTCATAAGCTCTTTCCACCTTTACCCAGGCCCCAGCAACACAGTCTTAGAAGCATGTGTGGGAGGAATGTGGGGGGCATGGGCTCAGGTCCTCAGTGTCGACAGATGAAGAGGATTCAGTGATATGTTCCCTTGGGCATCCTCCCCTTGTCACAGTCTCTCTGTGGCCAGACTCCTCCTGTAAGTCACTCACTAGGGCACCATAAAGGGTTTTAGCACCACTGTGGGGTGAGGACAGTGCTGAGACGTGAGCAGGAGAACCTCCATTTGCTCGGTCCCCAGAATGCCAGGGTGATCCCCAATAGGATTGTGGAGTTGCCACTCGTGGCATGGCTGGTGCCTCTCCCCTCCCATGCCCCAGATGGGCATGGTTCCTCAGTCCCAACACGCTTTCTTGCTCAGTCTTGGTAGAGCCTCAGGGTCATTCCCAA
Organism: Zalophus californianus; assembly: GCF_009762305.2. NCBI lineage: Eukaryota > Metazoa > Chordata > Mammalia > Carnivora > Otariidae > Zalophus > Zalophus californianus. Next base: position 61,456,159 of record NC_045597.1, read on the forward strand.
CACAATGTACATCCGTGATGGGGGCTAGCAGGAGAGAACAAAGCTGTCTGCCATCCTCGGTGGTGTGGTCCCTGTGCACCGAGGAAACATGCTTCTGCAGAGGGCTGCCAGGCCATTCTCCTCCATAAATCACAGGGCCTGGCTTTGCCCTAACTGTATAGGCTTGGCTTATTTTTTAGATGGGAGCCTGGACACTCTTTTCAAGTCCTGCTCAGGAGTTAGTGTCAGAGATGTTAAGTGACGTGCTGGTTGATGTGTGGCCTGGACTGAGCTTACACACGGGTTTTGTTGGCTTTCAGCTGTGTTCATCTGTGTCCAAACAGTAGCTAAGTGACTGGGAGTGACTGATGAGTCATCACCTAGGGAAAGCAGGGTGGAAGGGGCTGCCCATGGAACACCTTGCCTGCTCCAGTCTCTGAGCTCCCAGCATGGAGAGAGTGACAGGGGGCACAATGAGAATGACTTGGGGCATCACAGAGGAGGGCAGGAACTTCAAGTAGTACTCCCTCTGATCTTCCATGGCTCAGGTGAAAATGAAAACCTGAGCAGTCCCTGAGGGGCAGGGGCAAAATAAGGGCTTTCCACCCTTTGCCCAGCAGAGGGCGCACCCAGCACCTTCTTCCCTACCTAGGAGGAATGGGGACCAAAAGTGACAGCAGATGACAGATGCCCGACTTCAATGTGAACTCTCCACAGGACTCACAGGTCCTTTTCTCTGAAAGCATGGAGAGGACTGAGCCTTTCGATGAGCCATTTGAAAGGAGTGAGCCAATGTTGATGGCCACTGAGGAGTTGAGTATAAAGCATTCCCCCTCAAAAGCAAGCAAGTAGTTTAGCACCACGTAAACAGAGGCTGTGCATAGAGTTGAGACAGAAGCACAATTGTGAAAGTGCCCCTCTCCCCTGCCCCCCGGGGCGGGCACTGGCTCTAGAAACACACATGACAGAGTCTTCATCTAAAACTCTAAAGCAGGGCACCTGGGTGGCTCAGTTGGTTAAGCGTCTGCCTTCAGCTCAGGTCATGATCCCAGGGTCCTGGGATCGAGTCCTGCATTGGGGTCCTTGCCCAGCGGGGAGTCTGCTTCTCCCTCTACCCCTCTCCCCACTCATGCTCTCTCATAAATCAATCAATCAATCAATCAATCAATCTTAAAAAAAAAAAATAAAACTCTAAAGCCTCAACGCTCCGCTCCACACACCAACATGGGCACCACAGCTCCCAGGAACTTCACTCATAACAACAGCAGCAAGAGGGGATGTCAGTGTTTGCTCTTTGGTGTCATACTGAACTGCCAGACAAATAGATTTGCCAAAGGCTTCCCAACCCTAACCTGACGCTAAGTAGATTTGCTTCTGTAGAGTATTTAAACTCAGAGACCAAACAAACACCTACATTAACCATACCACATGCAGCCTGGCCAAAGCCTACACAAAGCTGATTTATGCGATCAACTCACAGAGATGTGCACAGACAACGAGGGAGAGAAGCGGATGCAAGCCAAGCCAAGAATTCGCGGTAGCGCCATCCAAGGCACGCGGTGAGGACGTGCTGCTTTCTGTGATGCCTGGCCCACCCGCCAGACCGGAGCCCTGAGGGGGACCGACTCCCTTGACCTTGGCAGCCTTGATAGCTGTCCTTGGGATGCCCTTACCTGTCAGATCAAACCCATCTGATTAGGGGTTGGGAAAGAGAGCTCCTTACCTTTCCCAAAAGACACCTGGGGTCATTAAACAAAAGCACCTTTCTCCTTTTCATAACAAAGCCACCAAAGTGAAGCTAAGATGGTCTTGTTTGAAAGACATACCTTTCTATAACCTCAGGTTGCTGGTGGCTGAATGACAACACAGCAGTAGCAACAGTAACAGCAACAAACCTCGAACTTGTGACAGTCCCTGGAACTGCGTGGGATTCAAAAGTGTCCCATTCTTGGCCTCACCTTACTTTCATCCCCTCAAATAAAAAAATCCCCCCGCGAACTTAGGAGTACAAAAGTCCCACTCTGAAAAGAGCCACGGTGTTTTCCCCAGGCCCAGGGAGGCAAGAGTTTCTTTAGTCTTCTAGAATATGCAGCGCATCTTGGTGGTTTGTTAAATGCCTGTAGGGAAAGATTTATTGCCTTTCCAGCATGCCCTTCCCTTGCAACTGTGCATGCATGTGTGAGTGTGTCTGTGTGTGTATTTGTATATACACCCATGTGCATGCATGGGCATGTGTGTGTGTGTGAGTGTGTGAATGTGTGTGTGTGTGTATGTGTGCATGTGTGTGCCAGAGTGGGTGGTTCTCAGTCTTCATCGACAACAAATCTTCACCTGGACCACACGTAGACACAACCGCTGCATAGGACCAGTAGGCCCAGCACGGTGTGGCTGAGCACGAGGACCCCTACTGCAAAGAGGTACAGGGTTTTGTCCCAGTAATCCTGAGGCTGCTGGAAAGGGGGAATAAAATCAGGCAGGTAAACGGAAAAGACCCAGTGGTTTCCCAGAATGAAACAGAGGCAGAGGAAGAGGCTGAGGCTGAGGTGTCTATAATACTTGTGTGCATTCTGCCTCCAGGGATATTCATCATCATTGTCATTGTCGATCACCATGGCCTTGGACAGAAGCTGCCTCATCCTCGTGGAGTCGTACAGCAGGAGAGACCCCTGGGTTGTGGTAGGAAGTGAAGGGGTCAGAGGGCAGAGCAGCAAAGTAGGGGGGCGGGGGAGAAGGTAGGGGAGAAACAGAGAGATTTATTTATTATGAAAAGTGTGCACACTGGAGTTCGAAATGCCGCCAAGGAGTGAAATTTACTTTTGAAGAATGAGAACTGGCAAGAATGAAGGCATCAATCCTGAGTCAGCATCCCTGGTAGCATTTGCCTTTGAGATGTGTGAGCTGCTTTGGAGAAGGGATTCGTCGACTGAAATTCATCTCTGCACCCAGAGTTTTGCTGTTGCTCTGGTTTGCTTCATCAGCCTTGAGGTCATCCTTGGCCTTCCTGGCTCCAGTGACCTGCTTCTCCCCCTCCTCCCATGGCCACAAACCTGCCTGGGGTCATCAGCTGGAAGCGCCCTCCTCCCCACCTGTTGTTTAAGCCACTGGGTCTGTGGCATCTTGTCCCGGCAGCCTGAGCTCAGTAATGCAGACGCTAAGTGCTTTTAGGCATGTTGTCTTATTTAAAACAACCCTATGGAACGCACATTACTGTTCTCACTTTAGAAACAAAGAAGTTAAAGACCAGGAAGTTTAAGGATCTTGGCCAAGGTCACGTGCATGAAAAGTGGAAGAGCTAGAGTAGATCACCAGCTCTGTCTTCAACCAATGCTGGCATCCTTCCCCCAAGCCACTCTGCGTCTCTGCGTCTTCCAGTAGCTTCCCTCTTTGGTGACCCTCAAATGTGTCCCAGGCCCCGACTTCACCTGCATATAGGCTGATGGAACCCAAGTCTGCAGCTCCCTTCCAGAACTTTCGCCCAGACTTCAGACGCATGTGAAGCTCCACTGAGTATCCTCAGGCCCTCAGCTCAGTATGTTAACAACAGGATTTGTTACTTGCCATATTCCCCTCATTTGGTGACACTGCCCAAGCTAGAAACCCAGGAGGCTCCTTGCTCCTCACCTGGCCAAGGAAAGCTGCCATGCTGGGTGTACCTCCAGTAATTCCTTCCACACTGGAACGAAGGGCAGGGTCCAGCCATGTTGGTGTACCTTCCCTCTTGCTCACAACTTTCCTCAGTCACAACCCATGGCTCGTGCCTCAGGGCTGCCCTTCGCTCTGCTCTGGGGTCCCACGGTCTTCTCACCCCCAGTTCATTGTGTCTGTCCATCACTGTCCTCACCCTCAATTCATTGTGTCTGTGGACAGACTTTCCCTTCTCCCATCCTAGTGTTACGGAACCTGGACTAGATCGCCAGACAGAAGAACCAAGCAGCACCCGGAGATCTTGGAGGATAGGAGGTTTATTTAACGCCGGTGGGCTCAGAGGAGAGCGATCTCCAAAGATCTGAGCCCTGAGCACAAACAAAGGGGGCAATTTATACACTTCTACTTCCGCACACTTCGCACTTTTGGCGCGTGTGTGAAGCGGGGAAGGGAGAAGAACCCGGAAGAGCCCTGGGGCAAGGACTGGGACTCTCTCGTTGGCTCAGTCGGCCATCTTAGGACACAGATTTTCCTTATCATTAGCACACTTCCACCACACATGACTTTGTAACATGGATGCCTGGTCCTGATGCTGGACCCTCTGCCCTATGAGGAGCCCCCAGCAGACTTGCCTGCTACCTCCAGGCCACTTGGCAGGCCTGGTCAGTTCCAGATGCCATGGGACCACGCTTCCATGCCTCCAAAGGTCAATTTTAGTCCTTATTTTCCTGGAGCCCCAGTTCTTCAGCAAGAGGCTCATAAACAGATAATTACTTGTGTTGGGTACTTCCACCACTCACCATCTCCAGGGATCTGCAATTCCAGGCAGGGCCATGGAGCATGAGTGTGTCCCTCCTGTCCTTACGAATCCATCCAGTCAAGAGCACACACCCTTGACCTTTGAGCATTAGCCTTGCTAATTCCTCGTAGAGGGACAAAGACTATCTCGCCCCTAGTGGGTAGTTCCTGGCTCCCCTTTGAAATGCTGCTCGCATTTTATTTCACAAAGGACCACCATCCCACCCAGCTCTGACGGCACTCACGTGTTTCGGTTCCAGATGCTTCCTCTAAAGATGCACCCACAGAAGACCACAAGTCATCTTTGCTAAGGAAGCCTGGTTCCCTATCTTCCCTGTGTCTAGCAACTTGATCTATGATGTCTTCTGTAGACCTGTGCTGCTCATCCATTCTTTTCCAGAGTCCCAGGCTCCCCGCCTCTTCTAAGGCCAACCTCATGGCACCCCTAACCCATGGAGAACTGGGCTTCAGAAAAAATCCTCCAATAACCGACAGTGTGGCAGATTGGCGAGGGGGCAGCACAGAGCCAAGAGATGGAGCAAACAAGGTTCCATGCCAGGGCAGTGGAGTGGGTGATCATATCAAGAGAGACAGAGGACAGAGGAGCCCAAAGCTGTGCCTTTAGGTGGATAATGATTTCAGATTTGGACGGGTCACATTTAAAATTCCAGATGCAAATGTAAGTGGTGGGGACCTGCAGGATGGTGGGATCAGAGCCTGGGGGTGAAGAGTGACAGGTGAGACAGACTTACCTGGGGGCTCTGTGTGCAATGGTGACAGTGTCTCTGGCAATGGGCCTTGTACAGAGGGAGGTCCCCGTGCAGGAGTGAGTGCCCAACGTGCACCTTCTCGATTAACGCTCCCAGAGAACTGAGGCGAACTGCATTAAATAAATGGGTACCTGGGGGCACCGCAGCTGGAGCCATCAGGCCAAAATATCGGCAGTGATTTTCTCTGGGTGGTGGAATTTACAGGTGATTTTGATTTTCTTCTTTGTGCTTCTCCTATTCTCTTATTTTCTACCATGAAGAGTTATTACTTATGAAAAGACAGCACAGCCTAAGTAAAGTTGTTGGTCTGCTGCTTGGCCTGTATGATCTCAGTTAATGCTCACACCAACCATGGAGCTGCTTATTATCGTCTCTGCTCCATGGATGAGGGCACCAAGGAGCAGAGAAGGTAAGTCATTTCTTCCCTTCAAGCCAGGTCCACAGTGGGTAAAAAGGATGAGATGGGTGTCGGTCCACACTTGTGGCTATTGTCTACACCACATTCCCCAGATGTCTAAATCAGAGAATGTTCAGTAGGAGGGGCTCTTTGCTGGGAAAGTGCTCCCGTTTGGTCCAACCCTGCCCAGGTTTTCTAGAAGTATGACTTAGAGCCTGGTTGGGAGGCAGATTATTTCCATAAGAAAAGGAGAGTGAAGGCTCAGAGAGGTCCAGAGAGCCACCTGCACAGAGCCGGCTCACCCAAGGAGGACTTCCTGGAAGAAGGAAGTCTGCTCTGGACCCCTGTGAGCAGGGAAATGTGGGAGGGACCTCCTTGGAGCAGAAGTGGTGTGGTGAGGGTGAAGGGTGATGGGTTTGGGGAACAGGAGAGAAACAGTTTGATGGAGAAGGGCCGCTGAGGGGAACTGTGAGTTCGGGCAGGAGTGGATGGCACACCTGCTCTGCCATAAACTCAAGAGAAGCAACCTGTAAGCCTCAGTCTCCTCATCTGTAAGCTGGAGCTGATGGTACAGTCCGGCTTTCAGTTACTCAGCGCCCATTTTCCTTCCTAGCAGGGCCCGATCCCGTGGGTGTCCCTCACCCATCACAGGTGTACAGGAGAGAAAATCCCAGCATCTGCGCTCCCTAGAGGCACCTCCCCCACACTCTCAGCATGCTAGGGGGAGGGAGCAGCAAGAGGCCCAAGGCCCATGGATCTGGCTACCCTCCTTGGACTGCTTTGTGGGCAGTTCTTATTCCTTGTATTCAAAAATCCTTTCTGATACAAGTACCTGCCTCCAAAAGGTCTTGTAAGGACTAAGGGCAGAGCCCTTAACACTGCACGTGGTACATGGTAAGGGCTCACCGGGTGCTAGAAATTCTTACTGAGCAGTGGACTATTGGAAGATGAAGTGGAGGGTTAGGTAGGGAAATGGCCACTAAATCAGTGTTTCTGAACCTTTCTTTTTATCGTGACCCTCAGTAACAAATACATTTTACATCACAACCTAGTAGTTGGGGGACTGTATGTCCTTTGCTGGCTCAGAGCAGTCGTGGTTTGTGCTGTTTTCCTGACTGTTATTAGAGCTTAGGACTGTTATTAGAGCTTGTACTCGAAAAAGCGCCCCAGGTTGGATGATAAACTATGTGGCCAACGTACCCAAACACACATGTGTACATGTGTGCCACACAGTACTTACTGGGTACTCTGAGAGTTTCTATTCTGTTTTTTTTTTTTTTTTTTTTTTTAACGGTTACAACCTACTAAATTCACTTTCTGATCTTTCCAGGGGGTTGTGACTCTCAGTTCTTTTTGGTGACTCTGGGAAAGGTCCACTCAGCTTTCTCTTCAATAAAATGTAACACTGTGGCGGATCTGATGCATTTCAGAGAGGACACTGGGCATCGTGATGCAGTGTCCCGAGAGGGTTAAATACAAAGCACTGGCCTCACCCTCAAACTTCTCTGTCTGGGGATTCTATAAATCTGCCTGCTGTTGGGCTAACGGTTATGGACTCACTGTGTAGTACCTCGCCATGATGCGCACAAAAATTTAATTTGACTTCAAGCAGATTTAGATTGCCAGGGGGAAAAAATCAATGCTGTTTATTAGGGCCCTAGTTTGTTCATTAAAATAAATTACCTTTGGGTTCTGGGCTGGATTTCATAAAGGAAAAGTTTGCCGTTGTTAAGAGAGGAACAGGCCCCATGGACGGTAACATCTCCACAGGAAAGTTCCAGTTCACAGCCTGATGATGAGCTAGTCAAGTGAGAGAGGGCTGAGCGGAGGTAATTGCTGAAAACTTTGCCCTTGTTTGGTACATCTCTATGGTGCTCAATCCATCAGAGCTTTGCCCTAACACCACGGGGCCACAGGGGATAGGCAGCCCCACTGAGCAGAGAGCCTCTGGGTTTCCCTGGAGCTAAACAGAGTCCCAGGCAGATCCCGTAGGGATGTTGTTACGGGGGGGGGGGACCACGTGTTACTGCACATTCCAGAACATTGACCCCCCAGACTGCTTTCGGGACCTGCGGGCATTTACTAGTGAAGTAACTCGGGCACAAAAGGCTCCGAGCACTTGCCCCAAATCAGACACGTTTCCCATGATCTGAGCCAGTGACTTCTGGCTGCAAATGAGAGCGGCAATCTTGAAGACATTCCTTTGATGTCCTATCAGTACCCTGACCAATGCCACCAGCCAGCATCTCCTGAAGGCCCCAAGCTCCAGAAGGAAGCCGGCAAAGAAATCCGACAGTGGGTCCCAATGAAATTTTATACATGGTACTCTTGATTGTTTTCTCTTGTGCTTCATTTTTTAAAAAGATTTTATTCATTTATTTGAGAGAGAAAGAATGAGACAGAGCGAGAGAACATGAGAGGGGGAGGGTCAGAGGGAGAAGCAGGCTCCCCGCTGAGTAGGGGGTCTGATGCGGGACTCGATCCCGGGGCTCCAGGATCATGACCTGAGCTGAAGGCAGCCGCTTAACCAACGGAGCCATCAGGTGCCCCGTCTTGCGCTTCATTTTTATGAAACCATGTTGGAAAAATGGATGCTTGTGTGTTCTAGCTTTGGATACAGGAAGCTCTGAGCGGGGCGTGGACCGTTGGGAAGGGTCGCTGATAAATGGAGGCAGACCTAACATACCTTAGGCCTGAGGTGCTTTGGGCAGGTGGGACATTTCTGTGGGCCAGGGGTTTGGAAACTAACTGCAGACTACGCAGGCCCCTCCATATTTTTTCTTCTGTCACTTTTCCTGTGAAAACAGATGTCAATACAACCCATGAGCAAATCGGCTCCCTACACTGACATAAGCTGAGAATCACAGAGAAGCACTCCTACCCCTGAACATCCAAGTTTAATGTTTGATTGATGACTGCAGCTAACGGATTCGGTGCTAATCAACTAAGAATGAGGAGAAAAACAGAAATAAGAGCTGCTCAAATTAAATACATTTGAACTAGCTGCAAACTCCACTGCCCTTCACAGGAAACTTTTTAAAAAGAAGCACAGAGAAAGGCCAAGATTAGACTGGCTGGATTCAAAGGTAAAATTAATTGGCAGTCAGTGACTCCTCTTTGTCAACTGCTGTCGGACCAAAGCCGCTCAGCACACTGAACTCAGGGCAGCAGGAGGAAAGCGATTGCTAAGATGCCCAGCTCTGGGTGAACGCTCCTCATCTGGAAAAATCCATGTCTCTGCAAACAGACTCCAGGACCCACCTTGCTCTGTTGTTTCCACAACCCTGAGCTTTGGGGGCAGGTTGCGGGCGGGGGCGGGGGGAGTGTTCTGGCTCCTCTGTGAGCAGCAAACAATTAAAGGATGCATACCACGGTGCCCGTAAGTTACATTTCTGTAAGAACTACAAACAACGGATATATATACTTCACCTTTAAGGCTCCAATGATCCCAGCTACTAGCAAACAGAGATGAATGAGGAGGTGTGTGGGGCAGTCCTCCAAAAACTTCATTCCTACAAAGGGGAGAGGACAAACGAGGATTAAGAGAAATGCATTCAAGAGCACAATGCCAATTGGGAAGATTCATGAGATTTCTGCAGAAGCCCAGATGCTCCTCACATAAACTGTAACCTGATCGATTCCCTGCTTGTGGAGTGCGCCCGGTCTCACTGGCCACCTGATCGTTAGGATGCTCAGGGGAATGAATGGCTGTCCACCAGACATCAGGCAGAGCAGGGATCAGACATCACTTCGTCTGGCTATTAACTGGCTGTACCCTTTCTTAATGGTAATTTTAATCCCACTAGTAATGCTTTCTCTACTTTTCTCAGGCCTCTGTCTTCTAGGCCTATTATCAACCAATGGTGGTACGATATATTATTTAAAATATATGAAAAAAACTGCCTGTTGCCCTCCGTGACCAATCTGGCTCAAATGACCAGGCTTTGGATGGGTTCCAGCACACATCTCGGCTGTGAGGAGACATTGACGGCTCCGCGAGCGTCCCTGACATTTCCCAGCCCCCTTGTGGGTAGCCCAGTGCTGTATGACTACTTCTGACCCATGCCCCGTGGGATACTTTGGGGCCAAAGCCTTTAAAAACTGACATGTGACCCTTGGTTTTCTTCCCCTGCTTTGACCTCCTGGAATCCGTGGGTTGGAATGGTCAGTGCTCAAGACTAAAGTAATTTGGAGTGGGAAGTCATCACATTACCCTGCGGAGTCCTCTGGAACCCTGGAGAGGCTCCTGACCCACAGTGGAATTTTCATGAGCGGGAAATAAACCTTTATAGCGCTGAGCCACTGAGATTCTGGGGCTAATTTATTACCGCAGCGCGGTCAAGTTACCCTGACCGATACATCTGTCAACAGAGCCCCAGAAAGGGGATGCTCACTGTAAAATCGAAGGGTTCTGTTAAAATGACATTTAAATCTTTAGCTCTGATTTGATTTTTATTTCCCATGAATGCCTTGGCACTTAGAGGAAATAAGCCATTTCCCCACGGCAACACCATATTCCACTGAAATTAATAAAAATTCCTGGGTAGGCAGAGACCCACAAATTAAGGGCCCCAGAGTAAAACCAAATACGTACGTTGCTCCAATCATCAACCTGGGGAGGCTTGCCTTCCTAGATATCTCTGATGTTCCACTGAAGTCATTACTAGATGGAAATACTTTCCAAGTCTCGATGGAACCTTTTCACACAAAGACCTTTAAATGCTGGATGCCAACGTTGTTGGATATGAACTGCCTTTCAATTCAAAACCCAGCTGCGAGATGAACATTGAGTAATGACTTCTATATCTGCTCATTCCTAATGAATAAAAGCAGATGCTCCTCACAGGAGGGTCAAACAGCGCACAGATGGCTTCAGAGGATCCTAATAAATTTAATAAATCGTCTTTCCCCTTGTGTTCTTCACGTATTGCTTAGTACCTACCTTACCTCTAGATTTGCTTTCTATCTGATTGGCAGGATCACAATGACCTTCTTTAGGCTTTTTGGGCAGGCTCATATTATGGGGTTTTTAAAATTATGTTTTTACATGTTTTATTGTGATATAATAAATATAACAATATTTTGCCATTGTAACCATTTTTACATGTATGATCCAGGGGCACTAATTATATTCCCAATCTTGTGCATTGGTCAGCACTATCTAGTTCTAGAACGTTTTCAACGCCCCAAACAGAAACTCATAACCACGGAGCAGTGATTCCTCAATACTCTCTTCCTGCAGTGAGTGTAGGGATTTTAGTGTAATGTCTATGGGAACGGGCCTTGTAGGTTCTTGCTTCATTTAAGCAGCCTTATTAGTGAATGAACTATTCCAGTTAAAGTCATTTTCCAGATAACTAGATGACAGGCTCCAAAAGCTTCTCCCTCCCCCCCCAATAAAAATCTATCTTTCACTTGATAGATTTTGCACAGGACTTTTTTTTAAAGGATACTCCTGACTTCCTAAGCAGGGTCGAGCAGAGCCGTATAATACATGGTTTTTTTTGAACTCCCTATAATAATGACAGCTTCAGGGCCTACTGAAGTGGTTGAATTATCTGCCCTTCTACTAAACGGCCCTAGACTTCTTAGCTACTTTAGTTCTGGGCAAACTTTAGAGTTTTATTTTGTTCTTTTATTTCCCATCAAGCTGTCAGCTTTTGCTTATTACAAATCTAAAAGTCCTATTTTGTATTAGTTTTTTGTTTTTTAGTATTTAGCTGCCTTTTTTTTTCTTGAGTGAAAGTCACATAAAATAAAGTTAACCATTTTAAAGTGAAGTATTCAGGGGCACTGAGTGTATTCACAAAGTTGTATAACTGCCACCTCTATGTAGTTCCAAAATATTTTCATCACCTCAAAGGGAAACCCCAAACCCATTAAGCAATTAGGGTACTGGGGTCTTATTCAACAACTCCCATGCCCTTTGAATTTCTACTCCAGTGGGCTGTGAACTTGGAGACTAGAACACCAGTCTTGCTAGGTCTCTACTGAAATGGGTTTAGCTAAGTTCTGTGTACAGAACCCAGGGGCCCCCATTCGCGACATTCCAGGGCCTGACTTTAATTTCAGTGACTGACACATGACAACGATTTTTAGCTACTCAGGGAGCTTCCTACTCCCTTGACACTTCATACTTTCAGATTACTGAGGTTATTTAATATATGTGACTTATGGAAGTATTTATTCATGCATTCAGCAAAAGAAATGTACAGAGCACCAACACATTACCGTAGCACTTCTCACACTGCTCACGACAGGCTTCCACATGGGAACCCAGGAGCTGGGAGGGGGCCTTGGGAAACCTCCAGCCCACTGGCCCCCAACCTGGCCCACATCATCTAGCCACAGATTTTTAAAAGCAGCTATGTGTCCCCACCCCGGACATATTGCATCAATATGTCCCAGGGCAAGACCCAGGAGTCAGTCTTTTTAAAACGTTCAACCAAGTCATTCTGTTATGATTAATATGTGTTTGGAAATCCTCCTCAGTCCAGCCAGCTCTTCCTAGCACACGTTTTATGCTTCAGGATGCAGCGCCGTGGTCCCGAGGCCGGCTGCGGCTGACCTGTGGGGTCCAGCAGCTCAGCAGCCGGCTCACCTGGGAAGGCCACGGAGAGTGGCGGTGCCTGGAGGGCCGAGAGCACGAAAATGAAGCAGGCTGCCAGGAGAAGGAGCAAACACCGGCTTAGAAACACGCAGACCCTTTCGCTTCCTTCGCAGTGCCGTCTCCTGCTGCCTCCGTGAGGCCCGACCTTCTGGCAAGTCGGCAGATGGCAGGAGGTTCCTGCCCCACTGCACGGTAGGGAGGGCCGGGTGCAAGCCCAGACTTGCCTCTCTGGGAGGGCTGAATGTCGCCGAGGAGCGTGCTGCCAGGTCAAAGACCCACATTTCCTGCACCACCTCTCCCAAATCTGACAGCTTCTAGAAAAGGAGTTTATGAACTGCAGCTCTGCCCGCCAGGATGCCGGAAGCCACCAGCATTCGCCCAGCCAGGCAGGATCCACCCTGCCCTTCCTGGGAGGCTCTCCCTACTGCAGATGGTTCTCCCCCTCCCCTGCCCAAGATTCACTGACAACTTGATTTATCACTTACAGAATTTGCTTCACGAAGTCTTTTTCCCTTTCTGTTTCTTTGGCTCCATCTCCCACAGAATATGCTCGGAGATGGTCTCCTACAACTTCTTACTGACACACAGTGGAAGAGCGCTCTTTGCTGCTTGCTTGGGGTTTTTCTTCCTGCTCCTGCCCCCATTTCACCCCTCTGGCATTGGGAGAGGAGAGTGGCACGGGAGTTGCATAGCCCTAGGACTGTCACTCATTAGCTGTGTGGCTCTGGGCAAATTAGATGACCTCCTGGGGTGTCACGTTCTTCTTCTGTACAATGCATTAGCAGATGCACACCCCAGCTCAGTGTATGGCACTACTATGATTAGGCAATTATTTCCCCTTGTTTCTTGGTCTCCCCATCTGTTAAATGGCCTGCACATGCAGGTTTGGCTTGGCCAGCATTTTTTTTCTTAATTATGAATTTGAATGCCTTTTGGGTAGCTTGTTCCCCCCCCCGCCCCAGTTCTCGATGTTAAAGTTTTGATAACATCACACATTTATGTATCCTGGTAGGTTCTGATGCCAGCGCTGAGAACAGAGACAGGATCTTGGAGCGCATATCATGGTAGCTTCCTCAGCTTTCACTCCTTCCTCTCTGGGTAATCACCCCAATTTTTGCTCTCATCTCCCCACCTGCCCACCTTCCCAGTCTCCTATGCAGTTAATGTGCTCTGGCACAAGCTGACTCCACCCTGGGCTTTGGAGAAGGGCATGAGGTTTAGCTCTAAATTAATCGGCCGAGTAGTATTCATTGGATATGTTATCATTTGGTGAATAAGCTTATGACTCATCTTGGGCCAAGCATACTTGAGTAGAGAAAAAAGGAAATAAGCTTTCTCACTGTTTGGGTAAAACTTGCAAGAGCAAGGCTTCTCTCCCTCCCTGGCCACTGGTGTGCAAGCACCATGCTCTAGGGACTGCTGGCTGCCATCTTGCCACCATGAAGGCGAGTCAGCCTGAGAATGACACATGGAAGGCAAAAAGGAGAGGCAAGAAGAAACTAGGTCCTCAGTGGCATTTGTAACCCACTGAATTACACACCCATGAAGCTAAACTATTTCCGTTGATATGAACCAATAAATCCTCTTTATTAATTAAGCCAGCTTGAGTTGGGTTTTCCATTACTTACACTGAATCCTCTGTAATTAGTTTCATCTACAAGGCCCATTCCAGTTTTGGATCATCAAAGATCTCAGATTTATTTGTGAATCCCAGTAGTCTCTGGAGGAGAAAAGATCTGAGGCTGCGCGTGTCTGTGGCCGAGAGCCTCACATTCACGACACCAAACCACAAGCTCTGCTCCTACTTGTCAGAGCAGAGCAGGATGGACACGGCAGGGTACTGCCCCTCCCCTTCAGCAGGCCCCCTTAAGTTGCCCTTCATGCCAACCTTGACCTTCACCTCCAGGAGATGTCGAGGAGGACACGCACGCAGAGTGATCGGCCCCAGTGTTCACTCCTCCCTTCAAATCACGCTTCTCTGAATTAGCTATAACGCTGATCATCATTCTAGGCATTATTCTAGAACTTTCCTAACAGATCTGTTAAAATGATCGAGTGTCATAACCCACGTAAGGCAAGAAACACAAGGTCTGCTGCATGATAAACAGGGCTCGTGTTAGCCACTGTCATTATCACCACTATTATTATTCAAGATGTGTGACTTCCCTTTGATTCCAGACCCCACCTAGAGACCAAATGGGGAACTGGAAGAACAGCAGTGAGGGAGGCCCTGTGGTTCGCAGGGACTTTGAATGAGTTGAGCAGGGACAGTCCCAAACCCGAGCTCCTTTTGTGGAGCTGACATCAGACTGCGCCCCCAGCTCACAAGAGGCCCCCTCTCTGCAGTACCCCTGTCTGGGCCTAAGGCTCAAACCTGCTCTCCCCACCTCCGAGACATCATTCTCGGGTTCCGTGGCCACGCTAGCTACAAAATCGGCATCTCTCCAAAACAGGATCCGGGAATCTGTGTCTGAAAGCCACTGCCCCGGGGGATGGTGAAGTAGGCCGTCCGCATGCCATCTTTTTCATAAGCTGGGCCGGAGAGGTTTCAGCCAGGCCTTCCTTAGAGTCTGCTTGTTCCGGGCAGCGCGAGGTGCTGCGGCTGCAGGGTTTCACTGGGATGGAAGTCATCAGCGGTTAACAACACCGGGGCTTCTTGACCACTTGGTCCTAATAAGGACCAGCGCAGCCCCAGTCAGGGATCAGAAAGCTGAGCCTCCCCCCTGGTCCACCTGCCCCCTGGGAGAGCTGGTTCCACACTGATGGGTCACCCGAGCTCTCTGCAACAGAGGCTGAGTTGCCTCAGGACCTTGCTCAGGCCAGGGCAGTGGTTTGACAGCAGTGACCACCGCTAATAAACACTGCTATGCTTTTGAGCTTATTGAGCATGGATTCTGAGGTGGCTCAGAGTGCTGCCCTCTGGTTTCTGACAAAATGAGTCTCTATCGGGTCAGTCTGAAAGAGCTCGGTGACAGAGCTAAATCAACTGAGAGTCTCAAAGGGGCAAATAATTCAGAGTTAGAGCAGTGTGGGAGGATATTAGAACCAGAGGGTTGGAGCCAAACCATTCTTTATGCCAAGAGCACAGATAAACTGAGTCCTGTCTTAGCGAGAGGGCGAGGAGGAAGATGGTGTCCGGATTAGTCAGCTCAGCATCCTTGCTCACACCTTCAAGTAGGTTTAACTCTGCCGCTCCCACCATGGCTGATCGGAGACATGGGAGCACCTCGCTGTGGGTCGAAGTGGGCAGCCAGAAGTATTCAAAGCTTTTTTAAAAGGGGTAATCTTGACAGGAAAGGTGGGCAACTCTTAGCTTAGTCTGTTCTCGAGGATCTCCAGAACCTGTTCCTATGAATAGCAAGTGTATCCCCTGCTCTTGCTTAAGGTGAAATAGTTTAATGTGGCAGCCAAGACTAAAACCCGGTCGTTTTTCTCTGCAACACCACCTTTCAAGGTTCCCCTGACTACCGAACGCCCAGCAGGCAGGTGGCAAAGGGCGCAGGAGGATAACCTCAAAGTAGACGCCCCTTCTTTCCCAACTGCCCTCCCCACTTGCCTGTATCCTTAAAGGCACCAAACCCCACCCCCTATGCCACTCCCGTCCCCTCCTGATACAGCCAGTGATTCCATCTCTGCCTTGTGTTTCCCACCTGTTTCTCTTGCCCTCCTGTATCAGCACCTGCAGCATCCTCTCACCTGGCTTGTTTCATAGCCACCCACTCGACCCCAGAGGTCAAGGCCAAAGCAGCTTGCAGGGGGTGGCACTTGCTCGGTGCCTACCCCGCTTCATCACAGACATTCACCCATGTATTCCTGTATTTGACAAAGGTTTAGGGAGATGCAAAATGGGCATGATGAGCCACACCGGCTCAGACCTCACAACCTCATAAGGGAGACAGACGGGAGGCATAGCCAAGGAGCAGTACATATCAGTGGGTGAAAGGGGCCAGCAGCGGTGCACGAAGCAGTAAGAAGCCCAGAGGAAGGGAGTCCCAGGGCAATCAAGGAACACTTCCAGGAGGAGGTGATATAGCCTTGGTGTTCATGGGTGGATAGGGTTTTGAAAGGCTGAGTTGTGGAGAGATGGCTTTTCAGTGGAAGGGAAATTCCTAGAGGAGACAAAAGATTCAAGTAAGAAAAGTTCACAGTGGTTTTGGGGAGTGTAGCTGAGCATAGGTCATTCGTAATAGACAAATGCAGATGAGATTGGGAAGAGATCTTGAGAATAGAGCGTTTTTGAATTTTATTAGGAAGATAAAGGGCATTGCGGGATTTGGAGATGGGGGTGACATAATCAAAGTCAAACTGCTGGAAGAAGGATGGGGCCATGGCATGGTGACGGGGCAGGGGGACCAACGAGAAGGCTGACCCATGATGGAGCCTGGTGAGCAATCGAGGGTACAGGCAGGGCAGGGCCTTGAGTACCAGTTGGGTGTGGTGATGCAGAAGAGGAAGGAGCAGGGACATGACCCCAGTGCTATGCTTGGGTGACAAGGACGATGGTGGCGTTGACAGAGATGCGAGGGACGGAAAGAGGAGGAACTTCTGGGAAAGGACACGTGTCTCGTTCAGAATTCACTGCCTGTAATGTGTCAGGCCATCTTGTAGGCATCCGTGAGTCCAGAGCCCCAGGACGTTCTGAAACCAGCCCCACTGCCCACATTCTTGACGGTCCAACGTTTCAAGGCTTCCAGCTGTTCAGGTAATGGGGTGAGTTAGTAAGACGTATTGGGTGGGCAGATGTTAGAATCTCCTTTGCTGATCCTGGCAAGGGTGGCACGTTGTGCTTTCTTCGAGTGTGAGAGCAGTTCTGTGGGACTGTCCCAAAGGAAAGGGATGGAGGAAAGAGCCCAGATGCGGGGGGGGGCCATGGAGCTGGGAGAGAGCAGCCTCTTAAGCCCCTGAGGAATGGAGTTCTTTGATGGCACCTGTGGTTGGTGGCCCTTTGCCTGGCAGCATCCAGTGGGAATTACTACAAGAAGCATCTAGAAGGGGGCACCAGGCCTCCAGGCTTGTAAAGACCCAAACAGCCCAAGCCTGGCACCAGCACTGGCCACATGGCAGGGACAGCATACTGCTGGGCAGTTGGCGCAGGGAACAGGGGACCTGGGTGAGGCTCCCCCTGCCTGGAAGAAGGGGATGCCCTTTTTTCCAAGAAAAGCACCATCTGCTCCTAAGCTATATGTCCTTAAAGCTACCCTTACTAGGAGGGCGCCTTTTAAAAGTTGCACAAAGGGTCTGAAATAGACTCATCATAGCCTTCCCTGGAGAGTGGAAGCCTTCTCTGCCCCAAGCCCCAAAAGAGTGACACCCCCTCTCCCCAGCCTCAGCTCCTACAACCTGAACTCCTATGTGGCTGAAGTGCCCAAGATGGATTTTCTCGCTAGTCTGGCAAGTAGGAAGCTGAAGTCAGACTAATTTTATCTAGAAGGAGAGACGTTTTCAAGTTTTAAAAGTAAATTAAAAAATAACAACACAACACAACATGTACTACTGCTCACAGCAGAACTGTAGAATAAAATTGCCACTCTACGTTCAGTGTGCGGAGTATTGTGAGCCTCTCTCCACCTCGCTGGGGGGCTGCAAACACCCAGGGGCACAGTTCTTTGGGTCCAGTCGCAGGCTGGAAGGCCTCTCTCCTGGCGTCCCTCCTGAGTCTGTGCTTTGTTGCCCCCTTTCCAGCTGCTGTCTCCTTGTGGAGCTCAAGAGCACTTCCCAGGATGCCCTGATAGGTGTCAATGACCTGGGTTCACCACGCTCGTCGCATTTAATTGAGTTATCCCATGATGGCTGGAGGCCACACACACTGCACATGCATTCATCAAGATTTCATTGCTTCCCAGTTATTAAATTCATCCTCCAGGCCAGCGTCAGGGCACAAGGAAGCAAATGTACCGCAACAGAGTGAACTTGACAGAAAAGAATATATAAGATGGGAGGATGATGGTCAGGGCTGGGTAGTGGTCCAGGGCAGCTCTGGAAAGTTCTGCCGGATGGCTTGGTAGGGTCTGATGCATGACAGAGACTGCCCTGCTCTTTTGATGGACAGACAGATGGATGGGTCACTCCAGTGCGGCCCCAAGCCCCTCTCCTCTCCCCTTCCCCACCACCATTTGGCTAACTTTACATGTGGATAGGGACCAGCTGCAAATTAACCTAAGGGGATATCTGAAGACTGTTTTAAAAATACAACTTTTCTATCTAATTGCATAAGTACATACTACTTAATAGGAAATGTGGAAAATGCAGAAAGAAGAAGAAAATTTAAAAGTCATTTGAAAGGAAAACACTCTGGTGTATATGCATCTAAGGCAACATTTTAAGAAATTTGGGATAAGACCAGGGAGGCTTTTTTCCAGTCTAAATTCCAAGAGGAATGTTCATTGTGAAATTCTCCCTCTCTCTCTCTCTCTTTTTTTTTTTTTTTTGTTAAGTAGACCCTGCATCCAGCATGGAGCCCGACACAGGGCTTGAACTCACGACCCCGAGATCAAGACCTGAGCTGAGATCAAGAGTTGGATGCTTAACTGACTGAGCCACCCAGGTGCCCCTAATTATGAGATTCTTAAACATTCACAAAAGTAGAGAATTATAGAAAAAACATTCAGGTACCTATCACTCGGTTTTTTTGTCTGCATGCTTCTTGTTTTAACTTTTCGAACTTTTTAGTTGGAAATAATCCCATTGTATATTTCCTAAGGAGAGGGATAGTCTCCTATATAACCTCAGTACAGTTGGTAACTTCTCTTTTTTTTTTTTTTTTTTTAAGAGAGTGTGGCGGGGAGGGCAGAGGGGCAGAGGGGGAGAGAGAATCTTAAGCAGGCTCCACGCTAAGCACAGAAGGTGGCAACTTCTTAAATTCCCATTGATACAACGCTTAAGCCTACCATCCATATTCCAATTTTATTGACCCAATAAAGTCCTTGGATCCAAAGGTCAGATACTGCATTTTGTTATTTTATCTCCGTGGCCCCCTTGAATCTGGAACATGTCCAAAGCCGTTCTTTATTTACTGCGATGTTGACATTTTAGAAGAATATAGTTGTATGGACTGAATGTGTCCTCCCTAAATTCATGTTGACACTGTACCCCCAGGGTGAGGTGGGGCTTTGGGAGGTAATTCAGATCAGATGAGGCCATGAGGATGGAGCCCCCATGAAAGAGATTAGTGCTCTTACAAGAAACACAAGAGAGCTTGCTTCCTCTCTGCTCCCCACCATGTGAAGATACAATGAAAAGTCAGCAGGCTGACACTGAAAAAGAGCTCTCATCAGAACTGGCCCATGCTGGCACCCCGACCTTGGACCTCCCACCTCCAGAACTTTGAGAAATAAATGTTTGTTGTTTATAAGCCGCCCGGTCTAGGGTAAGTTGCTATGGCAGCCCAAACAGACTAAGACAACAGTACTTTCCACTGTCTTTGAATAGAACATTCCTCACTTTGGATTTGTGATGCTCCTTTGTGTTTAGATTAAAGTTGTACGTTCTTGGCCAGGTTGCTGTGTAGGTGATGGGCACCTGTCCCTCATTGGTGATGTTAATTTTGAACCTCAAAGTTTTCCCCAATTTTCCCACTGCATAATTACTATTTTTTTCTCCCTTCCAACCAGTAAGGAGCCTATGGAAAGATTCTAAGACAATGCAAACATCATGCTGGTTGATCATCAACATTTCCTCTTAGATTTAGCATCCATGGAAGATTTTTGCCTAATCCAATCTTTACGAGGGCAAGTGGGAGGTAGGAGAGCTCAGAGTGGAGAAGTGCCCTTTTGGGAGGCCCAGGGGACAAAGGGAGCCTAGTGTTTTCAGAGAAGCTGAGATGTTTTTGTCCGGCTACATTTTCCAGGGTGAGAAGTCAAAAAGGAAGAGATGACACAAGAGGTGAGCAGGGCTCAGCTTACAAAGTGTCTTTCGAGTGATCTGATGTTCTGCAGGAATGGGGAGTCACCAGCAGGGAGAGACCTCCCTGGCCATGTGTGGAGGGTGTGCTGAGGGGACCAGGCAGGGGGCAGGGGGAGCACATAGGAGGCCCTCCATGGTCCAAGCTGAAGACAGACTTGTCCACAGAACAAATAACAGGGATCAAGCTCAGGGATCAAGGAGACCCCAGATAGGGGAGGGCCAGTCAAAGGTTTTCCATCACCTTTCAAGGGCACTTGAGCTGATGGCCTAGACCAGGGGACTTCTGGTATAACCCAGAAACATCCCTTTTTCTGGGGAACCCTGAGAGTAATACTTCCTCTCTGGCTAACTTGGTCTCACTGTCGGGGCTCTCGTTCCAAGAATGGGTAGGGATGTGTGTGGAGAGGTGGGGTGGCAGTTAATTTCAGGAGAACATAGAACAACAATATGGCCAAAGGTGTTGCCTCTTCCAGAGGGCAGCGAACCTGCCTGTGTGTTTTTCATTCCTGCCAGAGCCTCAGAGCCTCTGGGCAGAGGCTCCAGTACCACTGCTCCCACTCTGGCTCCCACATAGTAGGTGTGCCCTGGCGGGCGGGGGGGGGAGTCCGTAGCCCCCAGAGCCATCCCAGGGAAGAAAATGTCAGGCTGTGCCTGAGGAGGATGAGATGGGGGCTGGACACATCAGCTAGAGGACAAGGTGGTTCATTCATTCACCCATCTAGTATCCAGTGGACAGGTATTATGCTCCTATGATATGCCAGCAGTGAGCTGGACCCCCGGGGGGAGGGAGAAGGGGGAGCTGGAGACAGTACATGGCTGTCCACACGCCAATACTGTTGTAGCCAGGCACCCGTCATCGTCCGCTCTACCTTGGTCTGCCCTGCCTATGGACTGCTACTTCCTGACACTATTGCTCTAAGATTTTACAGATGAACCATGAATAAAGGGATCCTTGTGGGAAGCCTTAGACAACATCTCTCACCATGAGGTGCATGCTTTCATCCCAAGGAAACTCAGGGCTTGGGATTTGCTTCAGGATATTCCAAATGTCAAGATGTAGCCTGGGCCTTCTGTAACATGACCCAGCCCCCTCGGGACACAAAGGACTCCAGCAGGTGATAGTGGAGGAAAAGTCCAATTTGGCAAGGAAAAGCCAGTGGCTTCCCATCTGCCTGCCTTGTCTCCCAGCCCCACTGCCATTATGCATTGGTTGTCCCAGTGACTCCATTCACTCAAACATTCTTCGAACGCATATTATATTGAACACACATCCAATGTACTGGGGAAAACTAAAGATTAATAAATAAGGCATGGAACTAGAAGGCACCAACAGAGGAAAGGACACTGTCCTCCCAGGCCTACCCCAGGGCCACCCTGAGCCAAGCACAGACCAGCCCATGGGTCACTTGTTCTCATGCTACAGCACATGGCTAACAAGTCATGGGACCCCAGACCCCAAATCCTTCAAAGCATGGGCATTTCTCAGGGCCATGACTCACCGTTGCTGGCGATTTTCAAAATGCACAGATGACACGCCTTCTCCAGACCTCCTGGCATGGTTCTTGCTCACTGACAAAGCTCTGGGGGTCAAACATAATTTTTTACAAACGTCATGGCAGGCTTTACTCAGCAACTATTAACTACCCTCTGTGCGGGTCGTCTGCACCAGCAGGGGGAGTCTCAGTCAGCCTGGGATTTGGGGTGTCAGCTTTGATGCAGGGCGGCTTGTAGGTGTGGCCTCGCTAGCCGTTATCTGGTGGGCGGAGCGAGCACCTCTTATTTCAGGAATAAGGAAATCAAGCTCAGAGAGGTTAAGACGCTTGCCCACTGATGCCCAGCTGGGGAGATACAGGGTCTGGGAGGTGAGATGGTAATAGCTATGACTTACCCAGCCGCTGTTACGTGCCGGCTGCTGTGTTAGCTCTCTCTATACAAATTCTCATATTTAATCCCCACCATAATCCTGTCTGAGAAGTAGTATTAACTCTATTTTACAGATGGCGCCTCAGAGACTCAGAGAAGTTAGAACTGACGTCTAAAGTCAGAGCTAGCAGCTGGCAGAGGCCACACAGGACCCAGGTACACTGACAGAGCTAGGGCCCTTCTCACTTCCACACACACGTAAGCGCTCTCCATTGTAACATCACTCTCCGAGGGCGTGAAGAGAAAGGGTAACTATGGACTTGACCATGGCGGCTTGGGACTGAGACCCAAGAAGCCTATATCCCGTCCTAGCTTCATGGTGGGCTTCCTATGGTCTGAGTAAGTTGGTTGCCCCTATGAGAAAGAGCTTCTCTTCCTTGGAAGAAATACCATTAATTTTATTTATTTTTTTAAAAACGTGTGTATATTTTTATATACATGCTTGTTGCATGCTTTATCGACTGAGCCAGCCAGGTACCCCAGTGTATCCATTAATTTTAAAATACACAACAAAATCCCAACCAATCAAGTAGGACAGTGAACTCCCCTGCCCAGAATGAGGTAGACCTGTAAAGGCATTAGGTGGAATGGTGGGGGTACCTCTGTTCCTTTGCCCCTAAAGCCTGGTTAGGGAGCAGTTGTACAGTTTTCTACTGGGAGAACTTTTTGTTACTTGGGAGAGTTTGGTCTCTGGGAGGGCTGGCTGACCCAGGCAGGATGCAAAAGACAGGACTGAGCAAGCCTGCCCCGAATGGCCACAGTTCTGTTTGCAAGCATGCTTTGGGATAGGCAAAGTGGGGGTGGGGGGGGCGGGAGGTGCCGGCTTCCCCTTACGTCACGGGGATGGAAGGCACAGCAGAGTGAGTACACTCAGTGTGACTGGAACAGCCTCGGGCGGTGACAGAGGGCAGCTACACCTGTGCTGAGTACGGACTTGTGGAACCACTGCATTGTCCCCCTGAAATGAAGGTAACATTGTGTGTCAGCTGTGCTCACAGAGAAAGAAAATGAATGTTGATTTAAAAAAAAAAGGAAATAAATAAATAAAATAAAATAAAATCTCAACCTGCCCATAGTGCCGGGGTTTGCAGACGGGGGAAGCAGGGCAGGTGGCCACACTACAGGCAGCCGTCCTGGGTGGGAAGTCTTCCGGGCAGGGCAACCCAGCAGTGACAGGTGGGTAACGGCAGTGCAGGGACAGAGGTGGAATGATGGCTGGGAGTACAGAGCGCACGGCCTGAAGCTGTTGTTCACCGTCATTGACTCCATTGCCACGGCTCAGCAGGGGCCTGCTGGCAGGGGCCTGCTGGCAGGGGGCCACCCAGGCCGGAAGCTTTTTCTCTGGCAGTTTCTCTCTCCCGCTGGTCCTCCGCTAGCAGGCAGGCTGATTTAGCCAGCGCTTTGTGCTCCAGGGATTACAGCGAGATATGGGGCTCTCGTTCCCATCACTCTGCTTCCGGGACATGTCACACTCACAACCTGGCCAGGTATCTGCAGGACTCCCTCTATGGCAAGTCAGAGTCAGAGTGAGGGGAGGCGGGGACAGTGGGGGGGTCAGTCTCAAACCCGAGGCACAGCACCTGCGCCCTGCCAAGGTCTTTCACGTGCGACTTCATTTTGTTCCCCAGCCCCCACGGGGCAGCCACGCCCCATTTTACAGAAAAAACCGAGATTCAGCCAGTTTGTACATTCAAAATCGCTCAGCAAGTGAGGGGGAGAGCTGGGATCTGAAATGAGACCTCCGTGCCTCTGTGTGAAATCTGGTCTCTGTGACTTCCAAGCCCTCGGTCTCTCCTCCTCGCCACAGAGCAGGAGGAAAGAAAGGCTTCCCAGTGCCAGTCGAGGGCTGCACGGAGGTTGGCCTGTCTTCTCCATCAGTCCCGTGGAGGCACAATGTTCTCTTCCCAGGTAAGGAGTACTGTCCCCATTTTGCAGACAAAGAAGCCCAAGTCACAGAGCTAGACTGGAATTCAGGTATCTGATGATCTGCCAAACTCAAGATGCCTGCTCTCACTCGGGCAGAACCCTCTTTGGTAATCCTGATCAGGGCGCAAAGCAGCAGAGCCGAGCATAAGGGCTCCTTGCCACCCGATCCTACAGGATGCAGAGCTAGGTGGTTCCCACACAGCCTTCTGCTGATCCTGACTCTTCAGGCTGCCTTTTCAGAAGCACCTGTGGAAGCTGTGTGTGAGTCCTTGTCTTCCTGGTACAAAGTAGGCCTTCAATATATATTTGATGATGCCATGAACTACTAGTCACGTGACTCTTCACCAGGCTCCATTTTTTTCCACAGTATCCTTGCAAAAACCACCACCTTGGTGTCCTTACAAACAGCAAATTGGGAAAACTGCAGCCGTGAATAAGCAACAGCTTCTTCCCACATCATTTGCTCGGCTTTCCACGGATAGACACGAAATTAGACCGCCTCTCTGGCCTGATGGGGTTCCCCAGGTGCATGCCCTTTTGTTAAATAGAAAGTAGGCTTCCAGTCATAAGCAACTGGTGACTGAATGAATTACAGATTTATTGTTGGTGCCCATGCTTATTGAGTTCGATTACCACAGGGGCACCATATAAGCTAAACCACCTAAAACCCTATCTAGAAAATCAACCGTCCTGCACCTGAGGACATGCCCACTTATCTAAAAGGGCAGAAGAGGGTCCCAGCCCAGCGGAGCTCCTAACCAGCGGGGACAGTTCTTTTCCTCATCCTTCTGAGGTAGAGAATAGGTGTGTCTGGTGTAGACACAAAGCCCTTGCTCTGGGCAAGTCTCATCATCCGTGTCTGCTGGCAGGTCTGAGGGGAGAGAAACCCCACACCCTCTACCCCTGACAGAGTTAGAGACCATGTCACCAGGCCCTATGCATCTCTCTTCCTGTCTCAGCTCCAGATGTCCTGCATCGCTGCCCTCCCAGACAGCCTTTGGAATTCTAGAACTTGTGAGCTTCACTAACACAGGCCCTAGGCACCATGAATGCTGTATGTAAATCACATTGAGAAGCTGGTGGAATTTTCTTCTCAGGGCTTGGTGCGGACTTCACATCTAGCCAGGGGCCATAACATTTTCCTCCTACCTCACGGAAGGGAAATAACAGAGGGAGGAGAAATAAGAGAAAAGCGTTCCTATCATACCTACAACCCAAGATATTCCGGTTTTTAAATCTACAACAGCTTTGTGGAAACCACCTGTACTTGTCTGTGTCACATCATAACGATACAAACATTTGACCCTTGGGCCGTTGAATGGGGTAGGAGGTGCACACATTAGTTTCCCAGGAAACTTGAACAGTGTCCACTATAGCACATAGCAGAGGGGTGCAAAGAGACCTTTTTAAGCGCAAACACCTCAAACTGACTGATCTTTTTAGTCACTAACTGCAAATAGTGGTAGAAGCATCAATTTAGAAACCACAGTATCAGACCCAATGAAGTAGTTTCCAACAGAACAAACCAACACACGGTATGGGTATTTAGATCATCTTATAAATGGGGCAATTCTTATTCCCTCCAGCCCTTTATTTTCATAAGCTGGGAAGATGGATGAGAACTAAAAAAGAATGATGTGTGCTACCAATTCTGTCATGCTTCGAGAATGTTCCTGGAGAGACAGGTGGCTGTGACCTTGCAGCTGAGCTCTGGCAGCCAGCCAGAAAGAGAAGACGGAATTCCCATGCAGAGTCCCAAATGCTGGGCAGCAGACTTCGTGAAGGGTGTTCAACTTCACTGATAAGGAATGACACGTTAATTAAAACAGCTGTGAGCTATCATCTCTCGCTTATCAGCTTGGCAAAGGTCAGAGAGTTTAGGATTTTAGTGAGGAGAAAGGGAAACAGAGCGAAGGATACATTGTTGGTATCACTTCTTTGGAGGGCAACGTGGCACAACCTGTCACAACCAGAGCGGGCAGGATGATGCATATAATAGGATTTCATTTGTGTAAACATGGCCCACATATATATGTAAATGCAGAGGAAAAGCTCGGAAGCAGACACATCACATGTTAATAACCGCTGCCTCCGGAGAGAGGGACCGGAACCAGGACCACGGGAGGAAGGTCGGAAGAAAGGGCTGGAGGCACCAGTGGGAAGGATTTTCATTCCTACTTGATACCCTAATCCTGCCTTACTTTGCTACCCATGAGCAGATTTTACTTTTAAAATTTAAAACGTTTAAGAAGTATTTTTTGAAAGAAAAAGTAGCTTGAAGGGCATTGATAAGCAGAAACCAGTCGCCAGAGTAGAGAAACAAAAAGGGGAGACAGGATGTGATGGTGGTGAGGAAGTATTCTGTTTCTTTTGTGGAATATTTTCTTTAAAATTATGAAAGTAAACTAACAGAAAAAGAAAAATTAGATCATAGGGAAAAGAAAACCGTTTGTCATTATAAACAGATTCACTACTATGTTAGTTCCCATACAGCCTAGCCCATGTGAGACAAGCAATCCTCTGACTTGGCCACCAACTGTTAGTATTTTGGAGCTTTTCTTTCAAGTGTGAGTATATGTATTTGTATGTGTATGTGCACACACGTGCGTGCGCACACATATAACTAGATGGCTGTATTTAGCAGGCACATTAAATTCACACTTCACGTTTCGACGTAAGAGTTCCTTCTGTTATTATGTGGACTTTATAACCATCATTTTAATAGTTCTATCACATTCCACAGAGCAGGATATATATCCCATACCTCATGGTGGATATTTACTTACAATTTTTTATTATTTTGACTAATCCTAGGAGACATATCTTTCCTTGAAAATTATTTTTCCATACATTAGATACTTCCTTAGAATAAGTAATTAGATGTGGGATTATTTAATTTAAAAGGGTGAGCAATTTTTGGCTTTTGAGATAAAATTAATTTCCAAAAGAGTTGTTTCCACTTAGGGTGTCCCTAGCAATTCATGAAAGTGCCAGTTTCACCATATTCCAGCCAGCATTCGGTGTTAGAAAGACTAAAACATTTTTATTATTTTAATAGGTAAAAATGGAATTTAATTATGATTTTCATTTACATTTTTGTTTACCAGGGGTATTGCACGTTCTTTCATTGCTTGTGTTTTGGTCGTCTGTCCCCTTTCGTGAATTACTTTTTATGATATTTGATGTGCATTTATTTCAACTCAAAGCAAAAACAAATATCTTTTGGGGGCCAAGCCCCCCAAAAAGCTGCAATTTGAAAACACAGTAGTGAATCTGCTTTTTTATTCACAGAACTCACTGCGTGAATTTACAGGTTCAAAGGAAAGTTCCCACTATTACAGCTGGAACATGGAAAAACTCACAAAACTTAATGGCATGCTCCCTAGCCCTTTGATTTTTATGTTTTTAATGATTTTATTCATTTATTTGAGAGAGAGCGAGCACAAGCAGAGGGAGCAGCAGAGGGAGAGGAAGAAGCAGGCTCCCCATCAAGTAAGGAGCCCGATGCAGGTCTCAGTCCCTATGTGGCACTCCGTCCTAGGATCCCAGGACCATGACCTGAGTGGAAGGCAGACGCTTAACCGACTGAGCCACCCAGGAGCCCCCTCCCCAGCCCTTTTAAACAGAAGCTTTTCTAAGAGCTTCTCAAATACGGCAGATGCTCAACAGAGTAGATGCATGTTAACCTTGGTGATAATGACAATTTTAGTCAATTTCTAAAGTTTCTAAGTACTAAGAAAATGAAAACGCTTCTTACTTGGCAGAAGGTTTTCTTTTTTGGTAGAAATCTGAAACAGGAAGAGACTGGGGGGAGGGGCTGGGCAGTACTTTCCAGTGTGAATTAACAGTGACTTAGAAGTCCAACCTTAAATAAGACAGTCAGAGGATTGCTTATCTCACGTGGGCTTCTGCATCAAGAAGAGTAGTGATAATAGACCCCGTTGCTTCCTCCTCTGGAAGTTGACTGATAATAAAGGCAATGAGGAAATTAATTGATAATGATTGCCAAATGACATTCTTAACACGCTTTCAATTTTCAGTCCAGTTGGTGTATCTCTGTGGTCCTCAAACAGGGGCAGCTGAGTGATTTTCTTGGTAGACAGTACTGTTTGTTCCTGTATGAGATGTGATGGGGACCCCAACTCATTGCTTGGTTTTTGAATAACATTAAATGTTAAGCATTAACCATCTCCATCCCTGTTCCTCCAGAGGCAAATGTTAACCAGAATCACTGAGTATTTCCAACAAACCTTTCAGGTGCTCTGGACACAAATCCTTTATTGTCTGTAGCTGTCTATGTAGTCTATGCTATGTTTCCTCTCCTATTCTCCATCACGTGTCAATTCAGCGGGGGTTACTGCATACCTACTGTGTTCCAGAGTGATTCCCCCCCTTCCCTATGCGCCCTTCATTGTTCGGTTCCTATGAAATGGAAAATGTACTTCCTTTGAACTCTAGGACACTTTTATAATGACCAAAGTCAAAGCCACCTGCTCAGAGACCTAGTAGGTGGTCCCCACTCACTGCCCTGTAGTTAGCGAATTATTTCTAACAGTCTAGCATAACTTGCTCTCACCCTGTAGTTCATTGTTCCTTTGCGATAATTCTCTCCGCTAGAAAAACCATTTTCCTTAGACTCGTGAAGATTAAGGTTTTCTTTCCCTTCACACAATTAAGAAAAGCACTTCCACAATGCAGTCCCTTCCCTTCCAGGAAGCATAAATCAGCACATTGCCATCTTCCTCTGAATGATTCTGAGAAACCATCTGCTAGGAGCGTTTCTCCAACTTGAAAGGCTGCACGGGCTGTCCTGACTCACCTTTAGAGCTGACGAAAGAGCCAGACCCAGAATCCGGGCAGAACTCAGCCACGCTGGGGTTCCAGGGTTCCAGGTCTACATCTGTGGGGCCCCTCTTCGTGTGCAGGTCCCCCTCTCTGTCGCATGCTTCTTTCTCTGCTTCTCGCTTCGGATCTCTTGCCTGCTGCATAACAGCAACTCCTGGCTTCTGCCTTGCGGGGGGTGGGGGGGTTATCTGCCTTTCTCCCTCCCACCTGTGAGTTAATGGCACACCCCACCGCCAGCCTTAACAAACTGGCGTGCTCCCCACAGCCGGAAGGGGGCAGCAGACCAATCCCGCGAAGCTCTCGCAAGGCGGGTTGGTACAATGCGGAGCTGAGGCTATAATGCAGGGGAGTTATAAATTGGTGCTGGAAATATTCCATTTCAGTGCCATAGCTCTCGTCGGCGGTGCAGGCCTGCCCGGAGACGCTCTTGTCACTTCTTGCTCTCCCTACATGCCTGGTGGCAGGTGAAGAAGTGTCCCGCGAACAGGGATGGGTTAGTGGCGGGGTGGGGGTCGTCACCGAGGGGCTGAGCACGTGAGAGGTGCCCTCAGGGCTGGAGGACTGCATGTAGAAAAGAGATGAAACGTACAGTGTCATTGCAGATCTGAGACAGAAAGCGGTGTTTTGGGGGGCAGAAGCATGTCCGCCGTAATAAACTTGCGATTGTCTTCAGTCTGAAGCAGGCCGCTCCCCGGAGGTTGTGTTGCCTGTTACAAGCATCAAATAGCAGAAGTGCTCAACTGTTACTTTATAAGAAGTGTCTGAGACGCTATGAAAATGCAGACTCCTGCCCCACCTCCCAAATTCTGAATCTGTAAGTCTGGGTTTGGGCCCAGAAATCTGCATTTTAGATTCCGCCACGTGTTCACGGACCACACTCTGAGAAGCAGTGGAGTTATATGGCATCGAAGGCATCCTCCAAACCTGTTGTGCCAGGTTTTGTGTTGTTTTCATGGAAAAGTCCTGTCTACAGGGGTGAGGCTAAGGTGGAGCAGAGGTTCCGACTGCACAAAATGTATGGAGGCAGTCCTTTTAAGGTTGAGCCTGCACTCACACAACCCAGAAAGTGACGTCTCCTCAAGTCTTGGGTCCAGTGCCTTTCTAGTTTCAGCCTCATCCAGCCCTGAACCAGGCGGACCACTTCACTGAACACAAGGACCTGGTAGAGGAACTGGGCAGTGTCTGGGTCATTTGAATCTTCTCGGCAACACTGGGCCACACCTCCCCCTCAGCAAGTTGAAGTGCGGTGGTTATGAGCACGGAGGGCAGAGCCTTCAGAGTCCCAGACCCTCCATCAAAGCCCTGGGGCTGGCTGGAGAGGGACAGTGGGCCTTTTTGAGCATTTCAGCCCAAGGGTCAAAATAGACTAAATTTCAGGTTATGGGGCAGTCCTCCTGGGGATCAGCAAGGGAGGAATACTGGCTGGTCTCTCAGCTTTTCCAGGTGCACCTGTAGGCCCAGCAAAGGGTCAGAGAATATCTGCTCCCAAACTAGACAATATATATTTATGTACGGAAATGGAGGGATTTGTTTTTGAAAAAGCAAGAGTCTTTGGAAAGTGATGATGAGATTCGAAGTCTAAATGATAGTAACAATGAGAATAGGCTTATCATTTGGGGCGCCTGGGTGGCACAGTCGGTTGAGCGTCCGACTCTTGATTTCAGTTCAGGTCATGATCTCAGGGTGTTGGGATCGAGCCCCGTGTGAGGCTGCACGCTCAGCGGGGAGTCTGCTTGTCTTTCTCCCTCTGCCCTTCCCTCTCCTGCTCATACTCTATCCCTCTCTCTCTCTTAAATAAAAAAATAAGAATAGGCTTATCACTTAAAACAGTGAATTTAAAATGAGGAATTAGTAGGGGCGCCTGGGTGGCTCAGTCAGTTAAGCGTATGCCTTTGGCTCAGGTCATGATCCCAGGATCCTGGGATTGAGCCCGGCGTTGGGCTCTGGGCTCAGTGTGGACTCTGCTTCTCTCTCTCCCTCTGCCCCTACCTCCCACCTCTGCTCATGCTCTCTCTCTCTCAAATAAATAAATAAATAAATAAATAAATAAATAAAATGAAGAATTAGTTACAAAAGTGGAATGGCTAACAGAAAAGGCAAACAGAAGTTTTGGGGTGGGGGGTGGTAGGCAACTCAGAGATTAGCAGCTGACAATGGAAACAGCTACTGTTGGAAATGAGTGCAAAACCACTGTTGGAAATGCTGCCCAAAGCGAGGCAGGTTCTATTAATATCATCCATTTCACAGATAAGTAGAGTGAGGCACAGGGAGATTAAGTAACTACCCAAGATCACAAAGTTCCTGAGTGGGTAATGAATTTAAACTCAGGCAGTGTGATCCAGAGTCCATGTTCTTGCCCACTACACTTACTGCCATATGAATAAAGGCCACACGGGGAAATTTAGTAGAGTTGAGTTAAAAATTAAATTCAGAGTGTAAGCTTTATTATGCATCTTGTCACGAATAAGCCTTGAGGTGGCCTACATAATGGAGGCCTGCTGGTAGAAGTGAATTCAGTCATTCATTGAACAAATAGGGCTTACTCCAAGCCAGACACTATGAGTAAAAGTGTTACTTCATAAAATCCAATGTATCCCATAAGGAATTTTAATTCAAAAGAGTAATGAGTTAATGAGTGTATCGCTGAGTTTAATTACAAAGGAGTCTGTGAGTTAATGAGGGTATGCCTGATTCTTGACAGAAGCCATAGAAATAAAGGGAGGTATTAAAGTTGGCCAAAGACCAAGTTGCATACCACACAAGAAGCAATCAAAGAAACAATCCACTGACTCCCCTGTTCGAGAAAGATTGTCCCCATTTTCCTCCCCCAGACAGTGTAGAAGGTTGTCTTTTATTGTGTGTTATTCTCCAATAAATCAGCCCTGTTCAGCCACTCTTGTTCTTCTCATGCTTTCCTTGGAGAGCTTTCTACTCTGATGTCACTCTTCTATTTGAGTCACTTTTTCTATATTTACCATCCACTAATCCTGGCAGCTTCCTGTTTTGGGAGAAAACCCTGAGGGTCCCTCACATCAACTTCCACTTAAGTCAGAAAGCATTTTCAATAGACACTCTTCCCTTTTGGACGCTTCTCAGCATTATAATTTTCTTGAGGATATTTGCGAAAAAGAAGAGCAGGATGTCTGAGTCCTGAACTAGTTTATAGTCAGAGGAAGAATGGAAACATCAACCCCTGCCCCAGGCTACAACTGGGATGTATCCTGAGGACATTACGTTAAGGGAAATAGGACAATCACAGTAGGATTCCACTTACGTGAGGCACCTAGAGTGGTCAAACTCAGAGACGAAATGTGGTGGCGGTGGCCAGGAGCTCAGGGGGAGAGGGGAAAGGGGAGTCATTTTTAATTGGGTACAATTTCACTTTTGCGAGATGGACGGCGGTGATGACGGCACAACGGACCTCATTCACGTACCTGATGCTACTGAACCGTGCCCTTAAAATGGTTAAAATGGTAAAGTTTACGCTATGTGTATTTTACCACAATTTTATAAATAAATAAAGGAACAAGAACTCCTGGGTCTAGGAGAAGAAAAAAAAAAAGGTAGTCAATCTCGAAGATTCTAAGGGCCCTATGGAACTGGGCGGTTTTCAGGGCAGAAAATGTCAGGGCATCCGTGAGCCCCACTTCTAGGGGTCTCACTGGCTCTAGGGAGGGTGTGAAGACACGATGTCCCTGCAGATTGATTCCTCACTCCCTGGAAGGTCTCCAGCTTCAATCCTTTGACTCAGATCTAGTTGGAGCATTGAAGGAAAGGAATAATTCCTGTCTTCATGTACCTCTTCCTCAAAGTCCCCAGGAGTATGTGTCACAGTTGGGAAAATGCTCAACACCACCTACCAGGGGTTCTCTTCCCCCCACCCCTCCTCCCCTACCATCTGCCAGCCCTTTGTGGGACCTTGGCCTCTGGTTAGAAATGGCTGCCTTCACCAGGCTCCTGCCCCAGCCCCCCAACTGGTTCTCTCTCCTCACCTGGATTTCTGAAGCCAGAGACACTGGGTCAGGCTCCTCATCGTTCTCACATATTTACTTCTCCAGATTACTTTTTTAAAAGAGTGATTTAGTTGAGTTCTCCAGGGGGGAGAAATCCTCTGGATAAGTTGATTCTTTTTTTTTTTTTTTTAAGATAGAAAATCAAATCATCTCCCAATAATGATGGCTTTGCCCCTTCCTTTTGTTTTATTTCCTTGTCTAATGTATTGGCTATTGCTCTCAAAATGGTGAAAGCTTACCCACTTTGTCCTGTTCTTGATTTTTTTTTAAAGATTTTATTTGTTTATTGACAGAGAGAGACACAGCGAGAGAGGTAACACAAGCAGGGGGAGTGGGAGAGGGAGAGGCAGGCTTCCCACTGAGCGGGGAGCCTGATGCGGGACTCGATCCCAGGACCCTGGGATCATGACCTGAGCCGTAGTTAGACGCTTAACAACTGAGCCACCCAGGCACCCCTGTCCTGTTCTTGATTTTAATAATGATTTTAGGGGTGATATTTTCCAAATGCAGCGCTCAAAACCTGGACAAGGGCCCTGACCAATCAGAATGGCAGCACCAGCCAATCACCAGCTGTAAACAGCACAGCTAAATCACTGTGCAATGTCACACGTGACAGGCACCTAGTAAGCCCTGAGTGTTTTATCATTAAGCATGACATTGTTTGTTGATCTGTAATAGATTTAAAACAATATTTTAGGGGCGCCTGGGTGGCTCAGTCGTTAAGCGTCTGCCTTCGGCTCAGGTCCTGATCCCAGGGTCCTGGGATCGAGCCCCGCATCGGGCTCCCTGCTCTGCGGGAAGCCTGCTTCTCCCTCTCCCACTCCCCCTGCTTGTGTTCCCTCTCTCGCTGTGTCTCTCTCTGTCAAATAAATAAAATCTTTAAAAAAATAAAACAAAACAATATTTTATTTTTATTATTTTTTAAATTTTAAATTCAATTAGCCAACATATAGTACATCAGTGGTTTCAGAGGTAGAGTTCATTAATTCATCTGTTGCGTATAACACACAGTGCTCATCACATCACGTGCCCTCTTTAATGCCCGTCACCCAATTACCCCATCCCCCCACCCCCCTCCCCTCCAGCAACCCCTCAGTTCCTTTCCTTAAGAGTCTCTCATGGTTTGTCTCCCTCTCTGATGGCTTCCCATTCCGTTTTTCCCTCCCCCGCTATGATCCCCTGGCAGTTTTTTATATTCCTCATATGAGTGAAACCATATGATAATTGTAAAATAATATTTTAATTTTTATTTTACCAAAAGTTTTTTTTCAGGATAGAGTCAAGGGTCTCCATAACTTGGTCTCAACCTATTTTTCCAGTCTTCTGTTTCTCAACGTGCCTCAGCATGCACCTGCCTGATCCTAATCTTCCAGCGACTGTTGGTCAGTAATGGGGGACTGTCCAGTCATACAAAGCGGGGGCTTCAGGATCCCAGTGTTTCGTTCCTTCTCGTGGTCCGCTCTCTGCCAGGAAAACCCTTCCCGCTAATAATATGGAAAATCACCGGGCTTTCAGGACTCCGTCCAGACAGACTTTCTCAGGTATTCCTCAACTATCTGCTGTTTTCTGGGCACCTCCCCACAAAGAAGAGTTAGCCCCTTTCTCCCTTTTGTACCCCGAGGGGATCCTGGACACACTTCTGTTGGTGCCTTTCATGCTATGTCTGTATTTGGTTGTTTCCATTTTGTCTCCATTTGTGTACAGGGAGCTCCTCTACCCTTCACATCAAGTGAGCACAGGCTCTGGTGCTTAATTAGCACTCAGTACATAGTTGCTGCATAAATGAGTGAACGAATAAATCTCACTCTGAGCAGGACGATTTATCGTGCAAAACTGATACATTTTTTAAATGTTAAACTGATGCATTTTCATTCCTCTTAACTTACGGTGCCATCATGAAGAGCAGAGACAAGCATCACTGTTCTGATTAGCTGTTGCTGTATCACCACTCCAAGCTAAGTGGTGTAAAACAATGATCATTTATTATTATATCTCTCAGTTCTGGGAGTTGACGGGGCTCACAGACAGTTGGAGGCTGAGGCTGCAGTCGTGGAGGCCTTTCTCACTCACAGGTGGAGTGGTGGCTGAGGCTAGCTGGGGCTGTCAGCCAGAACACTACGTGTGGCCTCTGCATGTGCCCTGGGCTTCCACACAGCATGCTGGCTCGGATTTAAGAGCACATGTACTGAGAGATGGAGCACCAGGGGAGGCTGTAATCACTTTTTATGATCTATCCTCAGAAATAGTGGTTTGCAGGTAATGTTTAACAACAGCTGTGTGTGTGTGTGTGTGTGTGTGTGTGTGTGTGTGTGTGATCCCAGTCCTTGCTGCCTTCTGCCCTATAAATAATTCCCCTGTGGCTTTTTCCAGCCCACTGGCGTGACTTCACTGGGCTTGGAGCTGGAGCAAGATGTCCACTCTCACTGGAAAGCTGGTAGCATGGCCCCAACACAACGGATGCTCAGCAGTCATGTAGCATCACCTTCTCTGTGCTCTGTTGGTTGAAGCAATCCAAAGGGCCACCCAGGTTCAAGGGGAGGGGAAAGACTGCCTCCTGATGGGGGATTGGGAGGTCACAGGGTAAGAAAAGTGTAAGGAATGAGAGATCTTGTTAAGGCCATCTTTGGAAAGCCCAATCTGCCTCAACCATCAAGAGCAAAGAGATCCGAAGGAATGCACAGAAGAAAATGTGACATTCAGAAAATCTCCGGAGGATAGGCTGGTGAGTAAAAGTCTTTCCTCCACCGGAAGAAGAGGATGGGAGGGGAAAACAAGAGGGTAACCTCTTCTGAGATTAAAAAAAAAAAAAAAAATAGGAGGAGGAGCCAAAGAACAGAAACCACAGATAGAGGAAAGCTGGAAGTAGAGATCTTTTCTCCTGTTTTTATTTGACACTCTAGGAGTGGAACATTCATTCATTCATTCATTCAAGAACTCTGTTTATTACGTGTCCGACACTGTTCTAAGTGCAGGAAGGAAGCAGTAAATGAAGCAAAAGCCCTTGCTGTATTCGTTTGCTAGGGCCGCTGTAAGCGACAGTCTGTAATCACAGACTAGGCAGCTTAAACAACAGAAATTTATTTTTCTCACAGTTCTGGGGGCTAGACGTTCAAGATGAAAGTATTGGCAGATTTGGTTTCTTCTAAGGCCTCTCTCCTTGGCTTGTAGACAGCCACCTTCTCCTGTGCCTGCACGTGGTCTCTCATCTGTGCGTGTTTGTGGCCTGCTTTTCTCTTCTTACAAGAACACGGGTCCTAC
Organism: Zalophus californianus; assembly: GCF_009762305.2. Classification (NCBI taxonomy): domain Eukaryota; kingdom Metazoa; phylum Chordata; class Mammalia; order Carnivora; family Otariidae; genus Zalophus; species Zalophus californianus. The sequence continues at coordinate 61,492,225 of NC_045597.1, forward strand.
TGAATTCAGGCCTACCCCAGTGACCTCCTTCTAACTTCATTACCTCTTTAAGGACCCCATCTCTAAATACGGTCACACTCTGAGGTACTGTGATTAGAACTTCAACATAAGACATTCTGGGGGAACACAACTCGTCCTGTAACACCCACCTTCATGGAGACACGTTGTAGGACCTCACATGGTGCCCTTTGACCAACGTCATGTGGTGTAGCCACTAAGAGGTAAAGTCAAAGCCCTGTGCTCTAAAGTCACTTGAAATAAATCCTTCCTCTGTGCGGGCCCGGTAATAATGGATGTATGGTTATGTTCATGGGTTTGTTTCCAATTTTAAGAATTTTTTTGTTTTAGACTTTATAACACACATTATTCAAAGACCAAAGCCTTCCTGAAAGATATGCACAGAAGAGTCTTATTTCTACTCCTGTCCCCTCCACTGTTTCCCTCATAAATAACCATTTTTATTAGCTTGGTATTTTTCTTCTATTACTTCTTTTTTTTTCCTAAGATTTTATTTATTTGAGAGAGAGCAAGAGCGAGAGTGAGAGAGATCACAAAGGGAGAGGGAGAGGGAGAAGCAGGCTCCCCACAGAGCAGGGAGCCCGATGCGGGGCTCAATCCCAGGACCTTGAGATCATGACTTGAGCCGAAGGCAAACTCTTAACGACTGAGCCACCCAGGCGCCCCTTTCTTCTAATCTTTCTTTGTGCAACTATAAGCAATACATAGGTATGTATTCTTATTTTCTCCCTTACACAACATGTAGCAGTATTCTGCACCTTGTTGATGGTGGTTTTTTTACTGTGTATATCCCGGAGAGCTCTCCATATCAACACACGAAGAGTAGTACTCTGCTGGGTGGACAGGACATCGTTTATCTAAGTTGTCCCCTATTGCTGGAAAATTGGATCATTGCCAGTCTTTTGAAGTTACAGACAATACTCCAATGAATTGCATAACATTTATAACTGTCATTTTGTACTCGTAGCGGTGTACCTGTGGGATACACTTCCAGAAATGGAGTTGTGGAGTCAAAAGGTAACTGCATCTATAATTTTGCTAGATACTGACCAATTCACCTCTCTAGGGGTTGTAGCATTTAGCATTCCTACCAGCACGGTATAAAGAGGCCTATTTCCACGTAGTTTTGCTAACAGAGAGCACTGTCAAACTTTTGGATTTTTGCCAATCTGGTAGGTAGGAAATGCAATATTTATTTTCAATTTCATTTCTCTTTAAGTGTGGCTGGGAACTTTTTCCTAGAGTCATTTTTGTTTGTCTGCCATCAATTTATTCACAGTCTTTGGTCATTTATCTATCAGGTTGTTTATCTTTTTCTGCTTGATTTCAGAAGCTCTTTGTAAAATGGGCACTGTGAGTATGTCAGGAACAAAAAATATCTCTGCCCTCACAAGGCCAACTTCCCATGAATGATCCCTTTCTATGACTGGTGCTGCTAGAAACAATTCTTTTCTTTCAATGCAGAGACTGAAGCCATGGGCAGCAATGATTGATTATGTTGCCATTGTCTTCATCTGTGAGCAATTTTCCGGTTTGACCTACTCTTCCAGGAAAATAATGTATATTCCTAACAGAATAAATCAATTTCCAAAAAGAGGGGAATGTGCTCTCTTGCAGTTATTAAAAATCATGTTCTCAGAAATATTTAAAGAAATGGGGAAGTGCTTATGCTATATTATTACATAAAAAGGCAAGCCACAAAGCACTATGCACAGCATAAAACCAGTCACATAGAATATATCTAGCCATTAGCATAGGAAAAATAACGGAAGACTATACCACAAATGTGTACTGGGATTATGGATGATTTTAATTTTCTTCTGCATCCTTGCTCTATTTCCTAATATTTTTTACAATGAGCATGTATTGTTCTGAAAATTGGCAATAATGGCAATATTATTTTTTAAATAATAATATTGAACAAAATTTAAGCTAAACTTTCTGTCTTGAGGCAACAGGAGCTGTTGATTTGGAGCAAAGCAGGTGGTGCTAGGGAAAAGCTTATCCTTTTCAAACCTGTGAGCTCACTGATGCTCAGGATCAAGTTATTTTCAGTGCTCCATTCACATTCAGCAATAATAATTTCATTTGCTATTTCCCCCAGAGGCTGTAAGGTTTATTTAGAATAGCCAACAGTTTATGAATTGTGAATTACTGAGGTTCCCCAGGTTTCCTGTAACAATACTTCAACTCATCTAAATCAACTCCATCTCAACTTCAAATTTCTAATCAGTGCCTGGTCACTTTCCAGGCACTGAGGCCAGGCACCTTAGTCTTGCCCTTACTTCCTCCGTCTATATCCCATGCAACTCTTTTGATCACCTAATGAGTCTTTCTTTTAAATATTTCCTGTAACTATTGATTCCTCTCTGACTCCCCAGCTACAATACCCATCATGACTCAGACTACCTGTTGCCTCCATTATCACAGCAATCTTCTGCGTCAGAGAGGTATGTGTCCTGAACAAAACTGCCTAGGTTCAAATAGGGGCTCTACTCCTGTATGACTTTAGGCAAGTTTCTTAACTTCTCTATGTATTTCTTTCTTCATCTATAAAATGAAGGTAGCAATACTGTTTAATTTATTAATTTGTTGTGAGGAAATACATGTAAAAGCCCGTGGAACAGCAGCTGGGCACATAGTTAATGATCAATCAGTGCTAGCGATATCAATTATATAATTAATTTATTGGCATCTACTTTGGGCCTTTTGGCTAGGTCAACAATCTTGAGCTACATTTTGTCACTCCTTTGCTTATAAGCCCCCATATGAGTCTTGTACTGGGCAGTGGCTGACCAGGTTGTTTGAGACAGCATATCCTGCTGGGAAAAAGTAGAAGTACCAGACACCTCAGAAATATCTAGTCAGGGAGAATGTTTTAGACCAAGATCTGAATAAGGAATCAAGTCAGTAGAGGTGAGTGACATTTGAAGCTGATTCCAAAAGTAAAAGCAGTGAATGAAAAGCTGGAAAGTATGAACAGAGGTTTCATCAATATGAAAATGTTTAGAGGGATAAAATTAGAGTTAAGAACTTATGGGGGGGGCACCTGGGTGGCTCAGTCTTTAAGGTCTGCCTTCGGCTCAGGTCATGATCCCAGTGTCCTGGGATTAAACCCCACGTCGGGGGGGGGGGGGGTCCTTGCTCGGCAGGGAGTCTGCTTCTCCCTCTCCCACTCCCCCTGCTTGTGTTCCCTCTCTCGCTGTATCTCTCTCTGCCAACTAAATAAATAAAATCTTAAGAAAAAAAAAAAGAACCTATTCCCAGTATCTATTAGAGAGGTACTGGGAAACATCACAAACATATTTTTTGGAGAAAGGGTCAACTGGAGAAGCATGTCTCACAGGGATTAAGGCCTAGTTTTGGAATCATAGCAACACCTGATTGGATTCAGGTAATCAGCTTCTAGCCTCTCTGTCTACTAGAAGCAAAAAATAAGTACCTCTGGAAAAAGATAACATCAATAAAAGTAACCAGTCATATAAGAAAACAAGTTTTGACAGACAACCAAAAGGGAAAAACAGACAATAGAAAGAAATCCACAGAAGATCCAGATTTTTTAAATAATAAGACATACACTTTGAACTATTACAAATATATTCATGGACTTAAAAATCAAGATGAATAAACTTGGCACAAAACCCCCTGAAAACTATGCAAAATAATCACATGGATATTCCAGACCTGAATAATATCCAATAAATAAAAGAAAAGACTGAGTGGATAAGTAAACAGATTAGACACTGAAGACACAATAGTGATCTGGAATATAGGGCAGTAGAAAATGCACAAACTAAACCACAAAGACAAAAAAAAATGGAGAATACAGTAAAGAGCATAAGAAATATAAGGAACCCAGTGAAAATGTTTAACATATATGTTATTGGAAATGGAAGAGAGAAGAAATTGAAAAGATATGGCCAAGAATGCCCCCAAAATGATAAAAATCATTAAGCCATAGAAACAGGATATGCTTCAAATTCCAAGCATGACAAATACAAAGGAAAGCATATTTAATTACACAAAATAAAGCTGTTGAAGATAAAAGGCAAAGTCTTAATAGCAGCTAAAAACAAAAAATAAGCATACTACTTTTCTAAAAAAGCAACAATTAAATTGATGCTGACTTCTCAACAGAACAGTAAAAGCCAGAATAACAACTAACCTAGAATTTTCTAACCAGTGGAAATATGCCTTGAAAATGAAGACAAATGGGATCATAAAGGATTGCATCTCAGAGTAAAAACCAAAGTTACTGATATTAGAATTTCAGTGTTGGGTAGCCCCAAAGTACATTTTCTTCCTTTCTATTAAAAACTTAGAACCAATGTCATGATAATACAATTTCATCAGAGACAAATGCTGATTCTGTCACCAGTATGTTTACAGAAATTAAAATTCATTTCTTACAATGTTTTGAAATCCTAATACCATGAAATACTCAATACTGTGAGGACCAAAAAAATGAAAGAATCATTTGTTTGCGTCGTAATAGAAACGTGTTAAGTAAATTATTTTATAAATAAAATCTGTTGGATGGTATAAAAAGTGACAGCACAATAAAAGAATTTTCAACAAATAAGCACTGAGAGAAGTCATCACAAGACCCATAATAAAGGAAACCTAAAGCATATGATTTTGGGGGTCAAAAGAAAATGATCTCAAAGAGAGGCATAGAGATGCAGCAAAAAATGAAGAGAACCAGAAAGGATAAAAATATGTGTAATTATAAATAAACACTGACTTCTCAAAACAATAATAGTAAAGTCTTCTGGAGTCTTAAATACATGTAGAATTAAAATTAATGACAACAAAATGTAAAAGATGAGAAGGAGGGGTGTAAATGGAACTAAAATCTTCGAAGATTCTAGCATTATCAGTGATGTGATAAAGATAAAAATGTATATTATACTTTAATAGTCAAGGATGCCTATTTTAATCTCTAGGATAATTACTAAAAGAATATATAACTGATGAAATAAAGAAGGGAAATGGAATAATAAATTACTCTGAAAGAAAAAAGAAAAAAGTAACACTGAATAAGTGGGTCTAGAAAAAAATGCTAAGATGATAGAGCCAAATCAAAATATACATCAGTAATTATATTAAATGTGAATATAAAATAATACCCCAATGAGATGACAGATTTTTTCAGAGTGGAAAACACGAAACTCAGTTATATGCTAGTTACAAGAACCACACTTTAAATATAAGGTCACAGAAAAGTTGAAATGGAAAAATAGAAAAGATATACCACGCCAACATGAAAGAAAGGTGATGTGTCTATACTAACATCAAAGTAGACTTTAAGAAGCCTTATCAAAAATAAAGAGGAGCTTTTCATAAAAATAAAAGTTAATGTGCTAAGAAAATATAACAATTGTAAATATGTATGTACCTAATAACCTAGCCTCAAAGCATATAAAGCAAAAACTGACGGAACTGGAAAGAGAAATAGATCTGTAAGTATATCCTCTCAGTAACTGATAGAACAGACAGTCATAAAAATCGACAAAGATATAGAAGATTTGAACATAGTTAAAAACATAACCTAATTCATATAGAGAACATGGCATCAAACAACTGAAGAATGCCAATTATTTTTGAGTGAACATGGAACACTTATCAAAATTTAATATATGCAGGGCCATAAAGCAAGTCTTAACAAATTGAAATAATTGAAATGTTACAAAGTATACAAACCATACACTTTGTGCAGACATAGATTATAGTAGAATTGAGCTAAAAATCAATTAACAAAAAGGTAATTGGAAAATCCCCACATATTTGGAAATTAAGTAACATACTTATACATAGCCAGTGGGCCAAAGAAGAAATTACACTGAATATCAGAGAATAGTTTAATTGAAGGATAGTTAAAATGTGACATCAAAACATGTGAGATCCAAGTAAGTGTATTTATAGGGAGACCGATAGTCTTCAGCATATATATTAGAAAAGAAAAATGATTAAAACCAATGATTGGGACCTCTAGAATGGCCAAGTAAGGGATCAGGTTGGGTGTGGAGCCCCGCAAAACCCCCATCTCCAAAGAATCATTACTCTTTGACTTGTCTGGCAGTTCACTGAAAAGCTCCGTCAAAAGGACTTGTCTTTATTTGACCTAAGTCAACGCTACTTTTGTGCGAATAGCCCTATCCTCAGGGCATTTGTCAAAAAACATAGTGGCAATTTTTTTAGTATCTCAGTTTCCTGAGGCAGCATTACCAGTTGGGGCAAATAAGAAGCTGAGTAATAACCTAAAGGGAAAAACTGGGGAATAACATGGAGACTATGAAAAATTCTAACATATTTATGGGAATCTAGAAGGTCACACATATGTGACTGTGTACACGCCCAGGAAAGACCTAAGGAGGTCATAATTCTTCACCTCTGACTGACCTTGAGGTCTTGCACAAGCAAGGAAGTGAAGGCTAAGGCAGAATTGTAAACTGCCTGCATAAGCACTGACAGATCAATTGAGATTATCCAGTCCAAGCAACAGAAAGAAAATGAATGAAGAAAATGGACAGAGCCTCAGAGACCTGTGGGACATCATCAAGCTATTAACTTACATACAAAATGAGTCCTAGAAGAAGAATAAAGAAAGCGGAAGAAAGAGTATTTGAAGAGATCATGACCAAAAACGTCTCAAATTTTGGGGAAAAACTGCATCAAATCTGCACCTCCAAGAAGCTCAACAAATTGCAGGTAGTATAAACTCAAAGAGATCCCCGCCCGGGCACATCGAAGTCCAACTGACAAAAGCCAAAGACAGCATCTCCGGAGCAGCAAGAGAAATGATTCGTCACCTACAAACCCCCAACTGCAACGGGATTTTCCAGAAGCCTGCTCCTGGACACAATCCAGGTAGAATGTGAGGTAACAATCATTTGCGAGTCATCAACAGCCACCCTATTGGTGAAGTCAAAGATGGAAGATGGGCAAGTGTTTCTCTCTCCAAACCTTAAAGTCTCTAACCCAACCTGGCCCTCCCTACCCTGTGAGTCAGGCCTGAGAGGGGCAGAGGGGTCATTGCAAACAGCCTTAGGGGGTCTGTGATGTGACAATGATCGCCAGCCCTCTGAGGGCTACAGTACTTGCCCAGTTGGGAAACAGCTAAGCAGTAAGTAACTATTGGCTTTAGATTGGATAGCATCGGTTCAAAGCATAGAGTTATATATAATGGTTTCCTTAAAACTAGATTCCTGTCCTGAAGTACAATATTGAAGATTAGGCGTGTTTCTTTGATTCATGTTTTTATATCTCTGTAGTACACGTTTACAGTTTTATCTTATGCTTTATGTCTAAATACACATTTGATATTGTACTTAATTTACCTCTTCCTCAAAGATAATTTAAGTGATTGCGAGAAAAACTTGCAAATGAGTTTTTCTCTAACATACTAACCTGGAGACTCCCCTTCATTCAGCTACCATTTACTTAACATGTATTATGTACCTGTCGTGCTGGATGCCGGGCACAGAGATGTGAGACAAAGTGTTCCTGGTGGGACAAGAGGCGCATACTCTCAGTCTTAACTTGGTGGAGACAGGGGTGTCGGGAGAGGCTGCTAGAGGAGGTAGCCGTGTCCTGAAGGGTTAGCTAGGTGAAGTGAAGTGAGGTTAGGCAAGGCTATCCAGGGAGAGAGAACAGCATGGCGGGGAACTGAGGAAACCTTGGCATGTTTGAGGGATTGCGCATGGCCAGAGCCTAGGCATCAGGGAGGGTGGCTGAGAGATAAGGCAAAAATGGTTTTCTGTTTATTGAGCACTTGCTATGGGCCAGGTACTGGGCTGAGCACTCGACATACCCAATTTATTTCCTATAAGAGCTCCATGAGGTGGGTACTGCCTTCTGTGGATAAAGCACATTCCATCGGGAAAAGGGGTCCACAAACAGATGGAGAAAGAGCGGCCTGGGAGGTGGGACCGGAGCAGGATGGCCTGGTGTTATAGAAGCCAAGGGGAAAGAGATTCAAGAAGGACTAGAGTCAAATGCTGCCCAGAGGTCAGTGAGGACGAAGGACTGAACAACCAGCCAGTCACTCTTGATCTTAACAAATACAGTTTCGGTGGAGTAAGGAGGCAAAAGACAGATGGCTGGAGGATGAGGCGTACGTGCAATTCAGAAGTGGTGGAGAGCGGTTGGTGGCTGCTCTCTGAGAAGACTCTTCAAGGAGGAGAGGGCTCGCAAATGGGCACAGGGAGTTAGCGGATCCTGTGGTCGGGCACTTGAGTGGTGGCTTGAAGATGAGAGGGACTGGACTGTGTTTGTGTGTCCAGAGGCCAGAATGAGCAGAGAGAGAGAGACGGGGAAGGCCCAGGAGTGAGGGATCCCTGAGGAAATAAGGTCCCCACTGGGTTGTGAGGAGATGGGGGGAGGGTCCAGCTTTGCCCGGGAGCCCAGAGGAGGGCATTAACCCGGATGTGGGTGCCAAGAGGAGAGCTGGAAGCTGAAGAAATTTCAGCCCGGGGGCCTCTGTTTCTCCACACGTAGGAACCCAGCTCCTCTGGCAACAAGGGGCAGTCCCCGAACACTTATAATACAATACAAGGACAAGTTCCTTGTCAACAAGTGCCATAAGCGCATTTCTCCTGCTGTTGCCAAGCAGGCAGTCAGACTCAGGGGGAAAAGCAGGTAGAGTGAACACGTGGTGCTCACGGACCTACAATTTGTAGTTTTGTCCTATTCTCGAGTGACTCCGTGGACTGAGCCAGCCCCCAAGAACTGACTTTTCCACCCAGCTTTGTGCGGCTCTCTCCTCATGAATGCCCCCACTGTTTGTTTGTGGAGCTCAGCCCTCAGAGGAAGGCCCGCCAAGAGCAACAACTGGTGCTAGAGCAGCAGAATGTGTGCGGCCGCGGGAAGAGCCAGAGAAGAAGAGCTTGGAAGAAGCTGGACAGAGGGAAATGCGGAATTAGGCAACAGTTGGCATCTCTGGCCAAAAGGAAAAAGGAATTTATTAATCTGATTCCGTGCGTGCTCTGTTAGTGCGAAACTTTCCCAAGGAGTAAGAAATAAAGCTTTAGTGTAATTTGGAAGGTGGTTCCTTCTGGTGTTGGGATAGGTTCAGGAAACATTTCAGAAGAAAGTCAGAAGCCTGCACAAAAGTGGTTTTTGTTGTTGGTTGGTTGGTTTTTGTTTTGTTTTGTTGCAAATTGAGGACAGGTCTCACATACAAAAGTAGACTTTTGTGAGTCTTTTTTGTTGTTGTTTGTTGAAAAATATAGTTATTTTCTTCGGTGGTAACGTTCCATGTTCTTTGATACGCCTTTTAGTGTGGGTATCGGCATATTTTCCTCCAGCAGTAGGATTGTATGAGGAGAAAAAAGATTCATTTAAAATTAGTGACCAAGTTGCTAAATGTTATCATTGTTATCATTAGGTCCAGGGCTTGATACAAATGCTGTCTCTCTCTTAAACACACACACACACACACACACACACACACACACACACACACACACACACACACATCTTCCTAGTGAAAATATCAGCCCGATGGTGTTTACAAGCAGTATTGCTTGACCACATAATGCACTTCTAGCACTTACTAGCAGAATCTTGACTCAACTACTTAATTGTTTGAACAGGTTTTTAACTTACTCAAGCCTGATTTGTATAACGAGGTTAATCAAGGCGCCTATCTCACAGTGTGGTTAAAAGGATTAAACAGGTAATGCTGGTGAAGTGCCCAGCATAAAAGGGCTGAATAAATGAGCAGGTAGTTGATGTTGTTCCTGACATTATTAATTAGAAAGCTGATTGTTGTTGACTGCTATCCTGGACTCTAGTTGACCCTGAGGCTTTGCTCATAGAGTTTCCTAATCCAGTTCAACAAGCACTTATTGAGGGCCTGCTTTGTGTTCTCATAAAGGAAAGAAATAAATGTAGGCCCTTGAAGAAGGAGGCACTTTCTCCCACCTTGAGATATCAACAGTTACATAAATAAGACAAATAACCATAATACAACATAGAAAATCAAAATTCCAAAATTCCGTGAAATTTAGCTCAAGTCAACCAACATTTTTATCAATTACCTCTTATACCCACAGCTTCATATTAGATACTGGGTTACAGGGACGGCAACAAGGCACGCCCACACCTAATTTCAACCAAGTGCGACAAGTAAATCAGGGGAGTGGGGAGACACAGTAGTATCGAGGAGGTGGTGGATGACTTCATATGGAGGGTCCAAGTAGCTTTTTTTTTTTTAAGATTTATTTATTTATTTGAGAGAGAGAGAGAAAGCATGGTGGGGAGGGGCAGCGAGAGAGGGAGAATCTCAAGCAAACTCCCTGCTGAGCACAGAGCCTGATGCAGGGCTCGATCTCACGACCCTGAGATCACAACCTGAGGTAAAACCAAGAGTTGGAGAGATGCTTAACTGCCTGCACCACCCAGGCGCCCCTGGAGGGTCCAAGTAGCTTTCAGAGGGGACAGCTGTGGACAGGAATTCAAGCCCACAATGGGAGAAAAAAAAAATCTGTATAGAGGATGCAGCACATTCCTTGGCTTGGAGGCAAGAAACTGAGGGTCTCGTCCAGAGCACTGGATATAGCCCATTTTTACTGAAACTTAGCTTTGGAGACAATGGGAACCTTATTAGGGTGTTTGGATTTGACTGTGGGGTCTTCAGGGTTTTGTGAGCAGGTGTGATGTGATATGTTTTAGAAACACCCCTGGGGCTACAGTAGGGGCGGATGGGAGGGTAAGCTCAATCCCCGAGAGACCGGTGGGACAGTCACAGGGGTCCTGGCCTAAGCCAGCTGCCGTCAGTGAGATGAAGCAGGGGGCATGGTTTCAAGAAACGTTAACTGGGAGGGTTGATGATGGATTCAAAGTCTGGTGAGGAAGAGGAGGGAGTCGGGGATAAGCTCCAGGTTTCTGGCTTGCGTGGCTGGGTGGATACGTTGGTGCCTCCAGCTGCCCGCAGTGGAGCCACCGTCCATCTCTTCACCATGAGCGTGCGCGCACACGTAGCGCGGCTGCTCCCAAGTCAGAAAATGGACAAAAGGAGAAAGCCCAGAAATCTCCCAAAGGGATTCATGTTGCTCCATCGCGCGGTGCTTGGCGAGGCCCGCTGAGTGAAGCCGACCCCGGCAGCTGCTTCCAGAAGGCTCAAAATGGAAGTCAATGTCCTCACCAGGTGCATGCCCCCCCCTTATCTTCCCTGCTTCTGCCCATTCTACAATGTCCGGACCTTCTCATCCCTCAACCCACCTTTGTAGTTACCGGAATTTCTGTGGATAGTTCTGAAAGTTCTGATATCTGATACCTGAGGTGTATGGCGATGTTTTCCTTTCTCTCTCTCTCTCTCTCTGTTCTGTTCTTTTCCTTTCTTCTTTCTTTCTCTTCCTTCCTTCCCTTCTCCCTAACTTATATTTTGTTGTGAAATATAATACATTTACTGGAGTACATAAAATATATACATCCAGCTTAGCACATTTTTATAATGAACACACATGCAACCAGCATCCAAGTAAAGAAATAGAAGGCTGCTAGCCCCTCAGAAGCCCCCCTCACGTCCTCACCTAGTCACCACCCTTAGTATCACGCCTCCCCTCCCCATCCTCCCCCCTACAAGTAACCACTATCTTGAATTACGGGACTCACTTCCTTGCTGCGCCTTTTTGTGTTATCACCTATGTATATTTCCATAAACAACAGAGTTCGGTTTTGTCTGTTTGGGAATTTATTTTTTGAAATTCTTTGATCCTGCTTCTTTCGTTCAACATTATGTTTATAAGATTCACCCACATTATTGCACGTAGCTATGCTATCCATTGCATGAATAGACTACCATTTTTAAATTCCATTCTATTGTGATCGTCATTGGATTGTTTGCAGTGTTGAGCTTTCCTGAACAAAGCTCCTCAGACATTCTTGTATGTGTATCCTGGTCACGATTCATAAGTTTCCTCGGGGTACATGTCTGGAAGCGGAGCTGCTGGGTCATCAAATGTCTTCCCTATTGTTCAGTGCTACTCCATATTGTCAGAGCTCCTCTTTTCCATAGCCTTGCCAACATTTTGCATTGTCTCCTACCTTATTGTTTTGAGCCTCTGTTCCCCCGCCAAAGACTCTTCTACTAAAATAGTCCCCTCTATGTCAGTGGGTCTCACCCTCTGTTTTCCGGGTGACCTATAACAGCACATTCACATACGTGGCACCCTGCTGTGAGCTTGCCCATGTGAATGTTCTGAGCAATCCCCAAGTGAGAATGCCAAAACTTTAAATGAATTCTGGTTGGTTTAACAAAAGTAAATCATTTGGGGGTTACAGTACTTTATTATTTAAAAGCAAAAAATCCTGTGACACACACCTTAAGTGACCATGACATACTCATGTGTTCTGATACCCTAGTTGAGAACCCCTGTCCTTGTTGGCTGAGATTCTGTGATTTTAGCAGCCTTGAGCTTGAATATACTGACCGCCTCTTCAGCCCAAAGCCATGGCCCCTCAGAGTGTTTGTCTACCCAACCTCGGCTCTCACAAACACAGCCGATGGGACAAAGAGAGAAACGGTTAAATTTTTCCAAATCAAATGATACAGACCCAAGGGCTTGTTCTCTGGCATGTGATACTCATGAACATGTTTCTTGTGCTGCCCCCACAGGGTTCGACTAGCTGACCTGGACTTGGCCAACAGCCCTGTCCTCCATCATGACCACCCCACCATTCTGGCTGACTAAGAAGATGTTTCCCTTCAAGGTGAGCAAATGGATGGGGCTTGCTTGCTTCCGGTCAATGGTGGGCTCCTCACCCAACATTCGCCAGAAGAAACTAATCCATAAGCTGCAGGAAGAAAAGGCTTTTCGGGAAGAGATGAAAATTTTTCGCGAGAAAATAGAAAACTTCAGGGAAGAGATGTGGAATTTCCGAGGCAAGATCCGTGCTTTCCGGGGTCAGATCTTAGGTTTTTGGGAAGAGGAGAGACCTTTCTGGGAAGAGGAGAAAGCCTTCTGGAAAGAGGAAAAAACCTTCTGGGAAATAGAAAAATCTTTCCGAGAAGAAGAGAAAACCTTTTGGAAAAAGTACCGTACCTTTTGGAAGGAGGATAAGGCCTTTTGGAAAGAGGACAATGCCTTATGGGAAAGAGATCGGAACTTTCTTCAGGAGGACAAGGTCCTGTGGGAGGAAGAGAAAGCCCTGCGGGTAGAGGAAAGAGCTCTTCTTGAGGAGGAGAAGTCCCTGTGGGAGGATAAAAAGTCCCTCTGGCAGGAAGAGAATGCCCTCTGGGAGGAGGAGAAAGCATTCTGGGTAGAAGGTGGTGGCCATATTGCTGAGGAGCAGATACCTGAAGACAGGCACTATAACGTCGATGGAGGGCCGCAATCAGCAGCCTTCTCCCGAGGCAGAGCTTGAGCAGAGGAGATGAAGGGCCGTGGGGTCCAGACTCTGCTGGATTGGGATTCAAGTCCGGGGTGACCCCACGTGCAGGAGAAAATATGCACTTACTGGTCTCCTTGCTTCAAAAGATCTAATAAAGTCCTGAGGAGAGGTTTGAATAAACAACTTCTTCAATAAGGCCAGCTTCATTTTTTCCAGTCTTTGTGAGTCTCCAAGGCCATATGCCCACGCTCCAGGCTGTACTGCTATCTGCATACAGCTTGGTTCTGGGCACTTCACCATGAGCCCCGCATGTGTGTGTGTTTGTGAACAGAGACCCTGTGGCTCTCTTTGAAGGTCAGAATGGGAGAGAAGAGAGGCTCAGACAACTCCGGCTAGAGACAGATAGGGACAGAGAGCAGCTGAGCCACCTACACCTCTGTCATGCTGTGGGACAATCATTTCTTTTCCACTCTGAATAGTCCTAGAGACCTGGAGTGGGCTAACAGCTTTTCGGAGAAGGCCACAGTGCTCTTAAACAACTCACCTGTGCTGCTTTCTCCCCTGCAGGCAGACCATTTAGAACACACAGGGGGAATCCCCTAATGGTGCTGGCTCCCACCAAACTTCTGTGGCGGGAGGAAGGGGCATGGCATAAGGCCAAAGCTTTAAAGCTCCACCCACAAAAGCACTGCCCTTCCCTGATGATGAAGTCATGTGGACCATGTAGGACAATCTCCCTGCCCCGTGTGTTCCCATTCACACCAAGGCACCCCTGCATTATCAATATCTTTCTTCCTTTTTTTGTTTTTAAGATTTTATTTATTTGACAGAGAGAGACACAGCGAGAGAGGGAACACAAGCAGGGGGAGTGGGAGAGGGAGAAGCAGGCTTCCCGCCGAGCCGGGAGCCCGATGCGGGGCTCGATCCCAGGACGCCGGGATCATGACCTGAGCCAAAGGCAGACGCTTAACGACTGAGCCACCCAGGCGCCCCTGCATTATTAATTTCTTTAAGTGTCTCCCCTTTCATTCTGTTAAAATTAAAATGCCCCAGGGCGGTAATACATTAAATGAATGTACACTAATGTGGTCAGCAACTTACATGCCCAACTTCTCTTCTGGAACTAGATGGTCTATATGGGCATTGGTATGGAAATGACTGGAGAATGGACAGAAAGATATGTCGAGGCAAACTTCTACTTTCCACTTTCTGAGGGCTGGCCCTCATTGTTATTAATGCATGTACTTACCTTGCCTTTGTACATCCCTCCCTACTTGACAAGGACTTTCACACTCACCAACTCATGTTGCCATCACCACAACTCTGTGAGTTGACAGGGAAGGCACATAAACCCATTATACAGATGTGGAAACAGAGACCTAGAGAAACAAAGTGACTACATATGGCCAGGCAAGTAGCAAATGGAAGGGCCAGGACTAGAGCCAGCACTGTCTGCCTCTTGGTCCCATTCCTTTTCTAACAACAGTTCTAGGTCATGGAATGTGGCTTTAGAGTAGCTCAGCCAATAATGGCGTCAGGGCTTGGGTGAGCCTCACAGCACTGTGGAATTACACTGTGGTTTGCTGTGGCCATGGAGAAACTGGGAGAGGAGAGGACAGGGTGCTCCTAGGTGTGCTGAGCAGATGCTCCTGATAAAGAGAAGAACGGGCTCACCCCAGGAACAGCCAGGCCTCTGTGACTCTGTATCACTCTGGGAATGTTTGGGTTGTTGGCAAGACCTCTGATTCTCAGGAGTCAGGGCCAGAACAGTGGGAGCAGCATCCTCCTTTATTACACACCCTGCCTTCTATCCTCAGCCCCCGATGGGCCCCTGGACAAAGACTTTAGCAAGCTGTGGGAACAAGATGCCGGTGTGGAGAATCAGATTTCAGGGGGAGACAGCTGGGCAGCCCAACTCAAGAAGCCCTGCCTAGCAGATGGTGTGTGCGATGGTGGGAACCCCAATGCAGCAAGAGCCGCAGACTCAGTGGTCCCCAGTGATTCTGCTCCAAACAAAAGTGAATAGAATTGTTAATCTTAAGACCAAAAAAAAAAAACACACATGAATCTGGTGGAGTAGAACTGGGGTGCAATGAATAGAAAGCCCCCTCCCCCCCTGCACTAACAGCACCCCATAGAAACCATTTGGAGACAGCTGCCAATTGAAGGACTGTAGGAGCGGCCCAGAGAGGACAGGTGTGGCCCTCCGTGATTCTATCCTCCCTCCAACAAATAGCTATGAACTTCCACAGTCCTGGGCTCTGTTCTCTTAGGTCTAGGTGGGGAGACGGGCAGGTAAAGAGGCCAGTGCATCTGTAGGTGATGAGAACAGTGAGAGACAGATCCAAGGAGTGCTCCTTTGATGTCTTTTAACTGACTCTGGCAGTGGCGGGGTGGGAGGGAAGCGGGGAGGGGAGGGAATCTGGAAAGGGGGAGGGGATGACTGTGTGAAGCCTAACAGTCCAGTGGGAATTAGCTAAGGGAGGGGGGCTGAGAGCTAGGGGGGCTACTGGGAGGCCAACAGAGTCCCCTGGCTGGGGATGAGTTGGATTTCATCAATGTGGGAGAGGCCAGTGTCAAGGATGATGCATAGGGTCCTGACTGGGACACGAGGTGGGGGTGACTATGCCCGTCATTGAGAGAAGCTAAGGAAGAGCAGGATGGGGGGCTTTTCAGGATGGGGGAGGCGATGAAGAGTATAGTCTGGGACATGCAAGATGGCAGGACCTCTTGGAGAACTTGCCGTGCAGAGCAAGTTCTCCAAGCCTGGTTAGCACTTGGGTGATCTCAATCTTTCTCCTTGTTTACCATCCAACAAGAGGTTGTGCAGCCAGCATCCCTTTGTTACATAAGGTGTGCATTGGTCAGCTACTTCACCATCCATTTATTCATCCAACCGCCACTCTGCCTTGCTGGCACTGGGCTGTATCGGGAAATGTGTTGATTGCCGTCCACATGAAGCTTGCGGTCTAGGGGGAAGACAATCATCAAATCATCACAAGGTAATTATTTGTAAAGTTTGACAAATATCAGGAAGGAGGAGGGTATGTGGGGTTGCCTCTCTGAGAGCACGCCAACAGTGCATCCCACTTGAGTGTGTGAAACAGAGAGCAAGATCTCTAGAGATAGGAAATAAAACCCAGATTTAGACAAAAGAAAACATAAGGTTAAGTAAGCGGTGTTAAGCTAATAATGGAGAGTCATTAGACCTTCACATAGGTTCACAGATAAAAGAAAGGATGCAGATAATGTCCTGCTCTGTGTTATTATTCCTAGTGTTATCACAAACGTACGTAGACTTCTTCACAGAGCAATAGCCAAAGCTGGTTTCCTCGTTAAGGCAGCACCCAGGACAGCATCACTGAGCTCCTGAGGGGTTGCCTGGGTACTCCATGACTTGAGTCACAGGCAGAAATCTAAGGAACCAGCATGGCTCCCCTTCTTTGTTCCTGTGGTAGGGAGCATGTCATCTGTGCCATCTTGGGGTCCCGTTCATCTTCAGGGCCCCAGATTCAAAATCATCTTTATTCCAGAATCATAATGCAGACACTGGAAGATCCAGGAGTGCCAGAAACGGCATCTATTGCCATATCACCTCACCACTGAACTCACTCCGAGGAGCTTTCCTCCAAAGCCTGAGCTCACCCTGAAGCTCCTACCTGAACCTGCCAGAAGGGGAAGGATAGCATTTTTTAAAAAGATTTATTTATTTTATTATTTTTTTAAGGACTTTATTTATTTACTTACTTATTTGAAAGAGAGTGAGAAAGCACAAGCAGGGAGAGTGGCAGAGGGAGAAGGAGTAGCAGGCTCCCCACTGAGCAGGGAGCCCGACATGGGGCTTGATCCCAGGACCCTGGGATCATGACCTGAGCCGAAGGCAGGTGCTTAATCGACTGAGCCACCCAGGCGCCCCATAAAAGATTTATTTATTTTAGAGAGCGAGAGAGATGGGGGGGAGGGCAGAGGAAGAGGGAGAGAGAATCTTAATCAGACTCCCTGCTGAGCATGGAGCCCTCCAAGGAGCTCCATCCCATGACCCTGAGATCATGACCTGAGCCGAAATCATGAGTGGGTCCCTTAACCAACTGAGCCACCCAGATGCCCCAGAAGGATAGCATTTTTGAAGTGCGGTAGTTTCCTTCGGGCAACGTGATCTGTTCATGGGAGTTGTAAAGGCTGTGGACCACATCCATCAGACTCACCCGGGGTTGACTGCCAAAAACATGATTCCTGGGCGCCACCCCAGACTGGATCTCAATTTCTGGGGGCCAGGCCTTAAACCCTGTATTTTAAAACATGTTTTCCTGATGATTTTTATTTTATTTTTTTATTTTTATTTTTATTTTTTTTAAGATTTTATTTATTTATTTGACAGAGAGAGACACAGCGAGAGAGGGAACACAACAAGCAGGGGGAGTGGGAGAGGGAGAAGCAGGCTTCCCGCTGAGCAGGGAGCCCGATGCGGGGCTTGATCCCAGGACCCTGGGATCATGACCTGAGCCGAAGGCAGACGTTTAACGACTGAGCCACCCAGGCGCCCATCCAGATGATTTTTATGCAAACTAAATTCTAGAAAACACTTGCGTATAATTAAAAAAAAAAAAAAAGCCCTGGGATAGAACTCAAAGGTCCCGATTCTATTTCCAGTTCTGCCACTCATGGCTAAGAGCTTGAGGGACAGAGGTGAGCCTCTGTTTCCTCAGCTGCAAAAGTAGTGACCTTTCTAACTGAAAAAGTCCCTGTTGGCAAGTGTTGCAAGGGAAAGGATTCACAGCATAGCCTCTTTATAAAGAAATCTTCCAAATTTCTCCCCAAATTTCCTACTCTTGACCCTTCAGCACCTTCAAGGTGGGTAAGAGTTTAAGAGTTATGTAAACAGTTTTTGGAAATTTTTTTGTTCACTTCTGTATATGTTTTAGCACCTCTTCCGGAATATGTTATCTATCATTTCCTGGCACTTCAGCCCAAATTTCCTTTGAATAGTTTGTTACATCTCTATAGAACCAAGTTAATTACTTACCTAATCAAGCTCTAGTACTCTGTGGATTAGTTACTGTATTTATAATTTCAAGCTCCATTGAAGGTATCTTCCTATGCAGTGTTTCTTAATGAGAGGGCCTTTGGCATTTGGGATAGGAAAATCTTCACTGTAAAGTATTTTCTAAAACTTTTATGATGTTTAGCATCCCTGGCCTCACAAATGCCTGCATTGCTGCCCAGTCTTTGATGACAACCAAATATTACCCCACCATTTCCACACATTCCAAGAGAGGCAGTTCTGCTCTATTGAGAACACTAGTTTCTCAACCAGGACATGCTTAGCTAAGAGGTTGTAAGTTTTCATGATCAATCAATACAAATTACTTCTTTCCATAGGAAGAGTATGCCCTGTACGTCCCAGTGGAGCCTCAGCAATGAGATTTGGGGAGGGAGTGGGGTGGGCCCAATGTGAGAACACTCAACATGCTTGGGGCAAGAATACGATTTTACCACTTCGGTTACCTTCTTTTATCTGATACTTTTTTTACCGATGACCTTTGACTAGGAGGGTGATGCTTCTGTGGTTGGATAATATTTTGGAGTGTGTAATACTTTATTCTTTGTATGTGATCTTCTTCCTATTTAACCAGAGTCTCCCATTTCCTAGAAAGGATTAAAACGTACATAGGAAGAACCTTTATTCAGTTTTGGCTTTCAAAACAGGTCCTTAAGATTCATTTCAGAAGCTTTATGAGAGATGGGAGAGGAAAAAAAAAAAGAAAAAAGAAAAATTTTCCCAAGGGCGAAACCCAGAAGAAGCAAGGATGAAAAGAGGAGGCAATGGCAATGAAAGATTATTAAAAAAAAGAGGCACGCACCAGTTTCTACTCCTTCCCTAAAGCCCAATCAAGAATGGTAAAGAGATTATTAGAAAGATACAAATCCATGGGAACAAAGAGAGTAAGAGAAAGGGAAGCAGAAAAGCAGATGGATGAGCAGAGCTGACTTAGCAGAAGCAGAGCTGAATTTTAAACTGGCAGTGGGAAAAGCCAAGAACCAACCCAATTTATGCCGTTGAGCCACCTCCCTCCCCAAAAGACTCAGGCATTAGCAGGCCAGATACTCCCTGAAGCATAGGTAAAGAGGGAGCTAATGACAGGAAGACTGGATGAAAATCTTTTTAAGAAGCAAACTCCTTGGGGCACCTGGGTGGCACAGTTGGTTAAGTGTCCGGCTCAGGTCCTGATCTTGGGGTCTTGAGATGGACCCCCCGGCCCCAGGGTTGGGCTCAGTGCAGAGTCTGCTTGAGACTCTTTCTTCCTCTCCCTCTGCCTCTCCTCCCTGTGCATGGACACTCTTGCTCTCTCTTAAAATAAATAAATAAATCTTAAAAAAAAAAGATGCAAATTCCTAGACCTTCTCCCCCCCCACCCACATCAGTGCAGCCAGGAAGCTGCTGTCCTCCATTTTACAGAGGACTGGAAATTTATTCTTTGGAGAGGACAAAACTCAGGGTTCTTGAACTGGAGACATTGAGTGTAGCTAAAGATGATGATTCCTTGCCAAAATTGGCTAGAAAGTCAAAATGTACATTAAAAGTGTTGAGATACTCCATCCCACCCCACCCTAGTGGTAGCCAACATCCAAGATGGTGCCAAGGGAGTCTTCCCCTATGCATGCCCTCAGGTAGTCCCCTCCCACACGGAATAGAACAGATCTGTGTAATCAGTAGGGTGAACAATGACAAAGGATGACTTCTGAGATTATGGCTTCTACCTTGCTCTCTCTTTGGTCACTCAATATGGGGGAGGGCAGCCGCAATGTCATGAGGACACATGGGGAGAAAATGAGGCCTGCTGCCAACAACTAGCATCCCTTGCTGGGTATGTAAGTGAGCCACTTTGGAAGCAGCACCTCCAGACCCAGGTAGAAGACTGTAGACCCACCTCTCACTGAATTTTCATGAGAGACCTGAGCCAGAACCACTCACCTAAACTGTCTTTGAATTTCTAATCCACATAATTCTTTTTTTTTTTTAAAGATTTTATTTATTTATTCGACAGAGAGCGACACAGCGAGAGAGGGAACACAAGCAGGGGGAGTGGGAGAGGGAGAGGCAGGCTTCCCGCCAAGCAGGGAGCCCGATGCGGGGCTCGATCCCAGGACCCTGGGATCATGACCTGAGCCGAAGGCAGACGCTTAACGACTGAGCCACCCAGGTGCCCCTCTAATCCACATAATTCTGTGAGATAGTATTTTTTTAAGTCATGAGGTTTTAGAGTAATCTGCTAATGCAGCGATAGATTAAGCACACACACACACACACATTTTTTTTTCCCCAGAAGAAAAATTATGTTCCCAGAATGCTGGCAGCCAAGCTTGTACCTTCTATGCACAAGACTGGAAGAGTTTTCTCAGGGCAAATTGACCATTCCAGAAGGACAGGCCTAAAAGTGTAGCCCTGGGGCCTCACCTGTGCACACAGAGCTCCCAGTCAACTCTATATTGGCACTTCCTTAAAGATGAACAGATGTCCAAGGATCAGTGGGCACTTTAGGAAAGCCTCTAACATGACCTAAGCTAAAATTAACAGATAACTGTAACTTGGAGGAAATAGAGAATATGCAGGGAAAGATAAATTATCATTAATATCCTTAGACAAATAAGAGAAGATATTAAATCTCTGAAACAAGGATAAATAAAATGGTAGGAATTTTTAGAAAATAAAAAAAAAGAGTTACTGGCAATATGACGTGGCAGGAATAAAAAGTTCAAGAAGTGAGTTGGAAGATAAAACTGAAGAATTCTCTGAGAAAGATGAGCACAAAGACAAGAAAATAGGTCAGGGGAAGTTATAAATACATCCATCCATCCATCCATCCATACATAAATGCCTCATCCAGGACTGCCATCCTCCAAATAATGAGACTCAAAAAGAAAAGGAGAAGAATGTAGAAGAAGAAATTATCCCAGAAATAATTCAAGACTATGTCCCAGAACACAAGTTTGCAGATTGAAGAGGCCATGAGTGCCCAGAACGGTGGATGAAAATAGCTCCGCCCAGGATATGGGATTTCAGAACCCCGAGGGCAAAGACAATATACTGAAAGCCAAGAGGGAGAGAGGAAGAGTGATGGGAGCGGGAGAGTAAAGCACAGAAGAGCAGAAATCAGAATAACTGCAGAGTTCTCCACGGTGGCACAGTGGAGGACCATGGAGCAGTGACATCAACAGCCTGAGAGAAGTGACTTTCATCCCCGAGTTCTATACTCGGCCAAACTGTCCTTCTAGAACTGTGTTCTGGGCGATGGTCCTAGCTGTGCAGTCACCAACCCCAATTCTGTGGCTTTGGGGGGAAATCCTGTGAACACCCTAATATCCTTCAATAAATACCTTGTCTGATAAACTAGCTCAAGTGGGCTTTGTTCTTTTTGACTGACTAAGTACCAGAACAAGACAGAAAGTAACTGTCTTGCTTTAGGCTTTATTCTCAGTGCCTAGAGGATCTTGGGCACTTAGTGCTCAGTACATGTTTAATGATACAGGTGAGTGAATGAATGAATGAATGAGGGGAGAACAGTTCCCCTGAGGTCAGAGACTGGGACCCCTAGCCCCCCTGAGAGGAGTGTGGGAGCCCCATGGGTACTTCCAGTCCTGCCCCTTCTCAAGTTGGAGCCACGTATGCAGGTTGGCACCCAGGCCATGCAACTCCAGATCCAAATGGGGGTGAAGGAGAGACACCCCCTTGATCTATGAAGGATACCACTATGATAATCTCTTTAACTCCAGAGAAGGGCGAATCACATGGATGACTTCCTTAACTCCTGCAGGTGGGGGCAAGCCCCCAACACTCCTTGCTTATTTTTTTGCCCATTGTGAGCCCCTCCAGCCGGAAAGGCTGGTTTTACTCATGCGTCATGACCATACTACCGGCGCATTGCCTCCCTTCTCGCCCACAACGCGGAATGAGCTTTGAAATAATGTACAACAGTGCTTGGCAGCGGTCCGATGGGGGCTCGATTGCTGGGGGGCTGTGTCACTGCACACCACACTGCATTTTTGCAGAACTCAGAGCTGGTTGCTTAGCAACAAAATGAGATGCTGGTTTAACTAGTTCTAGATCCACATTTCCCTAATCAATGTGGAAGAAAGACCCCAGCAAAGCCTTGAGAAAAAGAGAATAATCGCTAATGCTGGTTGAGAGCTCACTCTTCTTCAAGCACTGTTCTCAGTGCTATGCACTGTTTTATACTCAGTGGATCCTCACAGCAACCCAGTGAGGTGGCACTAGTATTAGCTTCCGTTACAAATGAGGAAACTGAGGCACAGGGCGCCCAAGGTGACACCTCCAGTAAGAGATGGAATGGGGATTTGGACCTAGGTCATTTCTGCTCCCCGCTCAGTAACCACTCTCAGATGCCTTTCCTTTAAAGCAGCTAAGATAGAAAGTTCTTCCAAGGGACAGGGTGTATACTTTGGCCCCATAAAACGTTAAACTAGGCTTCATAGACCCCATTGATGGCAAGTCCCTTACCACACATGACATATCACCAAGAAGATATTCTGATGACAATTGCCTTCACTCTCTCTACTCATCTCACTCCAAACTCAGTCGAATGTCAGCCACATTCGAATTTGAACCAGGGGGTCATTTCTTGACCCTGACATCCCCAGGGCTAAACCTGGCTCAGGTGATGGAAATCTGTGGCTGGGCAAGGAACCTGGCTGGGAACAGAAAATTGGAAGGAAAGAATCTCTTTGCGGGAGGTGCTGACATGCGGGGGTGACCTCACCCCTCCCCAAGACCCAAATACAATCTCCTGATAAGCTGCAGCTGGTGCTCGCCTGTGGAAAACCACCCAGGACACATTTTACTAAAGCCCCTGGGCGTGAGATTTGTGTCAGCAGCTGTCTCTTCCTCCTAAGACTCAAAGATTTGTTCAGACCCAGGTTCCAAAACCAAAGCCTTTTACTTCTTCCCTGTCATCTTGGGTCTTCAGCCCCCAGCAACTCAATTCTAGCTACATTTTCACTGTCTGCCTCTCGTCAGTTGAGCTGCTCCCTAACACAGATCTCTTTTTCTAAGCTGGGGCCTCTCTGACTAACCTCTTTTTTATCCTCAGCCCTGTACCCTCCCTCTAGTTCATTCTTTGCAGCTGTCCTGGGAGTGCTCCAGGAAAGAAGGGAGCCGGAGGGGCACCAGGAACCATTTGCCAAAGCATTGGCCTCTTGGCTTCTGGAACATTTCCCACATCCTTCCTAGACTCTAACTTGACCTCTTCCCAAATTATATTCCCTTTTAATAGCCCCAGTTGGATTTCCCCCCAAAGTATGGTCAGCTCCCCACTGTCAGCCCTGGTGGCCCTTCCAGAGGTCCTCAGGCAGGGGATTCAGGGAGTCATGAAGTCATTCCCTTAGCATTTCACCAGGTCGAAACTGAGCTTCATTGTGAGTACCAGAAATCCTGTTAGGTTCTTCCTCATCGTGACATATTGCAGGGGCCAAGGGCAGGCTGCCCCGCAAATGTGCCACTTTGGCATATTGACAATATTAAATAAAAGTTACTTAAGAGCCAGCCTGTGCGGGGCGCTTGGGTGGCTCAGTCGTTAAGCCTCTGCCTTCGGCTCGGGTTGTGATCCCAGGGTCCTGGGATCGAGCCCCGCATCGGGCTCCCTGCTCCGCGGGAAGCCTGCTTCTCCTTCTCCCACTCCCCCTGCTTGTGTTCCCTCTCTCGCTGTGTCTCTCTCTGTCAGATAAATAAATAAAATCTTAATAAAAAGAGCCAGCCTGTGCAAGGAGGACACTCACACCCTCCTCCATCCCCCAGAAAGCAGGAAATGAATCTCCCATGTGAGCTGTCCCCTCCCTGTACCAGGAGGTGAGAGACAGCCTTATCTCCAGAGATGGGAAATCCAGGGCTGTATAAACAACCCTTGTTACTTTCTACGAATTGACTCCGCCAGCCCAAATTCTGCTCAGAACCCCTTACTAACTGAAGCTCCCAAATTAAGTTTTTCTTTGTCCTGTCAATTCCTCACAGATTTATTGTCTCCTTATCTAAAAAGCATAAAAACCGCCTGCCTTTGTCATCTCTGTAGGTCTCAATTTCATTATTGGGCCTCCGCGGGCAGGCAAAAAAAACTGGTTTTTTTTTCCTTCTGTTAATCTGCCTTATGTAAACTTAATTCTTAGTCCAGCTGGAAGACCTTCAGGGTAGAGAAGAGTTTTTTTTCCCCCTTCAGTGTATTCAGACCTACACATGCACCAGAGATTAACCCATGTCTTGGTTAATGCTCAGCCACCTAACTTCTTTTCACATCATTTGCATTTATGTTATCATTTACTGTTAACTTTTATTATTGTGAGGGCTTATAGCCTCATTTCTAAAACCGAACCATTGGCTCCAAAGTGGCTTATAAATGGAATGTGCTGGAATGGAGATGATGTTTTGGGGAGTAATGGGTGATGAGAAAGCAGGTATTGGACGGTCCGGGAAATCAGTTTTGAGAGTCTAAATTTATTATTAGGTTTTGGAGAACATTAAAGGTTTTTATTTGTTTGCTTGCTGTTGTATGTGAAAATTTCTTTTGCTATTTACCACCCCAACTAGCTCATGGAAGATGAGATTCTGTGAAACAGAGCATCATTTGTTGGCAGAAGACTCTGGTGAGTTTGAGACGCAAGCTGGAGGGCAGGGGCGGGGAGGGAGGAACTCCTCTGGATGCTAAAAGGAAAAGTCTTTGCAATTCTCAGCTGGTGGCCAGAATTTCTACCCTGCAGGGGGACTGGAGATTCAGATGGGACAGAGGCCTGAAGCTGAAGCACTTTCTTCCAGCCAAAACTCGACACCCGCCATTGTTCCCAGGAGTGATCTGAGGGACAGAAAATGAGCAGCAGAGATGGAAGAGAGAAAGGAACATGACAAAGTGCAGGTGGGCTCCAGACGAGTGGCCCCTTGGCCCCTCTCTGTTGGCTTCTTCCTGCCTGTCCCCAGTTTATCACTTTCATGCTATGTGGCTCAGGACCTCGGAAGAGTAAATGTGATCATCTACGTAAAATGCCAAATGCATAGTAGTTCCTCAATAAATTTCTACTCCTGGCCTTTACTCCCTGCTCCACCTCATAGAATACGTCCCATGACACTGTAAGGCAAGGCGGAGATTTTGTCTGGCCATCTTTGTATCTTCAGCTCCTTCGGCAGAACGTGGCTCGCAGTAGGTGCTCAATATATGTTTGTGTTTGTGAGAGAATGGACCATAATTAACTAAGCCCTTCTACCAGCACTGAACATTATGTTTGTTTCTAAATTTTCTTCATGATAAAAATCACCACAACAAATATATTTGTTTCTATTTTGGATCATTTCTTTTGTTTAGACTCAAGGAAGTAGAAAATAGTGAGCCAAGGGGTAAATTTCCCTAAATTATTTTCTGATGTGTCTGTATTGATTAACCATTCTACCAGCTCTGTATAAACGTCGCCGGTTTAACTCCTGTGACAGAGAAGCTCATTTTTCCACCTTCATGTCTCTTTTACTACTCACACCAAACACTTCACTTGTGATACTTCCAGTTACCCAATGTGACCAGGTTTCCCAAACACCAAGCAATTCTCTGCAACACCAGCAGGGTGACCCACAGTTTAGTTCACTGTGATACTGTTTACCTGGAGATGGCATCAGATCCCACAGGTTAAGGGCTCCGTCCCACAAACTGCCCCCCACTTCAGATGCCAATTGCAAAGAGTGGGTCCCAGGTTACCCACAGCTTGTGTCTGATTTGGCTGTAAATCAGAGGTTCCCACAACCCCCTCCTCAGGCTCGATAATTTGCTAGAGCAGTTCACAGAACTCAGGGAAGCACTTACTTCCATTTACCAGTTTCTTAAACGATATAATAAAGGATACAGATGAACAGCCAGATGAAGAGACACACAGAGCGAGATCTGGGAGGGACGTGAGCACAGGAGTTTCTGTCCTCGTGGAGTCTGGGTATATCACCCTCCCTGTGTGGATGTGTGCATCAGCCTGGAAGCTCCCCCAAGACCCATGCTATTGGGATTCAGGCTCCCTGACCAAGGTATGCTCCACTCTTAATTCTTTCCAGCCCCACTCCCTCCCTGGAGAAGTTGGGGGCAGGAGGAGTGCCGATAATTCACACTTCCGGTTATGGCTTGGTTCTCCTGGAGATCAGCCACCAACCAGGAGCACACCCAGGGTCAGCTCAACGGAATGAAAGAGGTTCCTAGTACTCTTATCACTTAGGAAATCACAAAGGTCTTAGGAGCTTTGTGCCAGGAGTCGGGGGCAGAGACCCCAATAATTTTTATTTTTTATATCCCACAACTACCCACTCACTAACTTTGAGTATTGCCATTACAAAAAAAAAGGTGTAGATAGGTGAAAACGGGGTCTTATTTTGGATTTTAGATTTGCATTAATTTTACTTGTGAGACTACACACTTTCTAATGATTGTTTACTAATGTTATTTCCTCTTCTGTGTGGATCCTCAGCTTACTTCCTTTTTTTTTTTTTTTTAAACCACAGGGTCTTTAACATTTTTCCTACCAACATGTATGAAGTATTTACACACTAATGATATTATCTACTGTCTTCCTGCTGTAAATTCTTTTCCCATTCTGTTGTTTGTCGTGTTATTTAGGTTCTGCTGTATGATTTTATTTCAGTTATACTGTGGTCACTCTTAATGTTTAAAAAACCTGCAGACAGTTGTTTTTTTTTTTCTGGAAAATTTATACTTAGAAAGTTCTCCTCCATACACAGACTTGATAAATATTCACTTCTATTTTCTTCTGGTTTTTCCCCGCTCATAGTTTATTTTTAAGCGATGTAACTCCTGAATGAGTATAGAATTACATTAATATTTAGTATTGGAGGGAGGTGAGGGCCAGAGATGTTTTGAACTGATAATTAGGAATTCCCTCACAATATATTAAATAACTCTTCCTTTCTGTTTGTTATATATTAAACTTATATGTGATTTGATATTTGTTTCTCTTACTTCTATTTAATGTTTTAGTGTGTTAGTCAGAATTTCCAAAAGGACATTGCATAAAAATTGGGCTTCCTAGTTTTGTTCTGGGTTCTAATAATGGACTGATTCACTCAGAGATTCAGGAACTGTAAGGCCTACAGCAGAACTTCTCTCAGCCGGGCAAGAGAGGCCCTGGCTGTGGGCCCCACAACTCACAAATACCAACAGGCAAAAACCAATGTTTGCTTTATTTCAATCTCAGTAGAAAGATTGTTGAGCTCTGTAGCAGCTTTGGTAAATGGAAATTACAGGAGAGGGAGCTGGGAGCAGAAGTGGGCCTGGGGGCCGGGGAGGGAAGGAGACGGGTAGCACCCAGCCTCGGTTTGAGGGAAGAGAGATGGGGTAAACTCAGGAGTTCTTGTCAAGGGGCATCTCCTGTTTACGTGGGCTGAGAAGCAGAGAAAACCAGTCTGCTGCAGGAAAAAAGAACAAAACACACTTAGGGAGGGAAGAGGAGTAATGGTCAGGGCCAGGGGACTCCTGGGCTCCTTGCAGCATATGGCCCTCTGGCCCCTGACCTTCCACAGCTAGGCTGTTCTGTGAGGTACTCCAGTGTCTTACAAGACTTTCTCTGTTGTACTAGCATTAGTTCAGGTGGGTTTCTATTTCCTAAACCTGAAAAAGTCTCAAGGAACAAGAAGTGCCATCATGCAAGACCAAAGATCTTGGGGTCTCCACCATGGACTAGATGAGCTGTCTACATATTGGCAGAAGCAGTCCATCAAACAAGGGATTGGGAATATGGCTGATGACTCTAAGGGGTTCCCAGGGTCATCTGAACCTGCCAACAGAGAATTTAGCAATCAAAAATTTCTAACATGCAGAGGAAGATTTGGAAGATGGGTTGACATTAAGACGGGTGGTGGCAGTGTAAAGAAAATGTATCCTTCACCTTCACACCCCGCCCCCCAAGCCTATTTCCACCAGGAATTTCAGATCACCTGTTTTGTGCCATGCACTAAGGAGAGTGAGCCTGAAAATTTCTGCTGAATGTGGTAGGAGCTTAGTGAGTTTTACAGAGGGTGCTTTGGAGGGTGGAAAAGCATCAGTCAGCCCAACAACAGAGTCCAGGAAGGGCTTTCTAAAGAATAAAAGAGGAAGGGATAAAACAGGGCATGAAGTCATTATGGACGCCTTAAGCTGACCCCCTAACTGACAGCAACAGTCTCGTGCTCCAAATAGCCTCATGCCAACGGCTGGATTCCGTGCTCCTTCCCCTCTACTTGGCCCGATCCAGTGTGCTGTGGCGGGAGGGGGGGATTGCCGAAGCTGTGGCGTGTCTATCTTCAAGCTTAAATCTAATTTGAGAACATTAGTAATAGAACAACTATGGGTAATAAATAGTAGAGTCTGTAGTCTTCATGAGTATTTATTTCTGGAAGGTAGTGGGCGGTCACAGTAATTTTGAAGCTCCTAGATTGTTGATTTTTAAATTCAATTCCGTCTACCCCAAAGAAGTGAGACATCCAAGCTAAGTCGTGAACAAAGAAGAACTGGATGTTCCCCCCCTGGATGTTATCACCTGGAGGCATGGGACTGAAGTAGTAACATATTTAGACATAAGAATTTGTTGATTTTTTCACAACCGATTGGGATGTCCAAGAGATTAACTAATGATGATACACATGGACATCCTAACTTCCGATGCTTATCATTCAGACAAGCAGATTGTTCAGCCTGAAGAGAAGGATGCCAAAGGTGACCGAATAACAATCAAGTATTCTGGGCTGTGCCCAGGTGACCGGACAAGCCAGCAGGAAAGTAGCGAAGCTGCAGTAACGGGGATTTAGACCATACATGCCTGCGCCCCTGGAAAGAATGCAAAATTCCTTTTCTGGTCCTTCGGGACCGGGAGAGATTTTCATCCACCAGAAACAGCTACAACATTAAAAGCCTGAATGTATCTAGAGGACATGATGCTCCTCCATAGTTTATCACTCTCCTTTTTAATAATGACTTTTGTTTTTACACAAAGAATGGGAAAGGAAGAACAGGCTAGACAGGTGGGAGCAGAAATGGAGGAACTGGGATTCAATCGATCCTGATCTTATCGAGAGGAGGGAGAGAGGCGTTTGGGATAGGCAGCGACAGTTTCCAGGACTGGAGCAGAGTCAGGAGGGGGTAAAGGAGTGGGAAGCTCCAAAGAGCAGGGGTACAAGAGATTAAAGACAAGAAGAAAAGAGGATCTAAAGCATTATCAGGCGTGGTAAAAGTGGGCTATCACTAAATTGTTTTTCATCTGAATTATGTAAAATAAAATAATAAAGAAAAATTTATTGTGCATTATTTTATACTACTGAACTGTGTGTCTTTGGATGTGACATTGTTCTGGGACGGAACTACATGAGCCTCTGATTTCATTGGGTTACATAAGTAGCCAGTCATTTCCTCATCAAAGCCTCATTAAATAACTAATATGTGCTGAACATGGTGCCTGCAGTTCTGTGACTGTGTAATTTTGTCACCTTTGGGTGTGTTCAATAATTAATACACACATTGCCAAATGTATGCTTAGTGACATTTTTGGAATTGGACTGCTGAGTCTTTATGTTGCTGGTGCCTCTAGTCTTTGTTGAAAGAAAAGCTGGATACATTATCTCCAAATGTAAGATGAGTCTATTATTGTTGGTTCTTGAATAGTTTACAGAAGCATTAGCATCCTGGATGATTTTCCTTAAATTGCCTTTAACTCTGGTTTCGTAAGTTGCTAAAGCAAAAATTAACTTCCTAAGAATTAAAAATCAGACAGGTAGAAATACCAAAACATGGTCAGGATAGGTCACAACCCAGTTTCATTTTTGAACTAACTCAGCAGTTATAAAAATGTTGAAGGAACACAAGAGTGGTGGCGGGGGAGGGGGGCGGTTGGAGAACCATGAAGAAACTTCCACAAACACAAGAAAGTAGCTTCAGAAATGGTGAAACATGTGTGATGGTTCCATTTACTTTGTGAATGTGTAAATATTACAGACTTTTCCTCAAACAAGAAGAGAAAAAGCACAGGCAGCTGGGCGGGATGCTTCCATTGTGTCTTCATGTGGCCCACGTGACCTTGAGAGCTGCCCCCTCCACCCATGTGGGCTCTGCTTCCCTTGGTACATCCATTCCTTTGTCCTATCATCTATTCTACTCCTTTTCTTTGTAACGAAAATATTTGTCAATGATGTCAAAGTAAAAATCTGTGTTGTTGTTTTTCTAGGTGACAAGTGTGGCAGAAACATTAGCAGCCTGGAGCAATCAAGGGTTTAATCGCTATCAATTAGTGATACCAAATATTTAATCACTGTTGATTATTGACCAGTGTTTGTGTAGTACCAACAGACAATGACGAAGTCTCAGGCCAGAATTTTGCCACGGTTACCATTTGTCTATAGAAAAACCTACTCTCCCATTCCCCTACAATGTCCACAGTAAATAAGGGAAATGCCCATCACCTGTATTGAGTGATATACAAGATTAAGGATGGATCTCATGTTACCCGCAGATGGGGGATCAGAAGAGGGGAAGTTGGTCATGGGCAGGTCATGAGAGTTCTTGGAGTCACGGTTTGAGAGCAGCTTCTGCCCCTCAGCTCCGTGACTTTATTTACTCCCTCCCAGGCTTAGCTCTCTCTGCTGCGTGCAATACTGCACTCCACAGGGCCGACTTGATAATTGAACACCTGTGAAATGTGGTTTTGATAACCCTAAAGCACTGTACTGGCAAACGGTGGGAGGGAGCCAGGATGGACCGAACTTTTGGACACTGGAACCAGACCAGCCTGCCTGTGATTCCTGGCTCCTCCACCTGCCAGCTGTGTGACCTGAGCAGTGGGTGACCAAGTGCCCCGACACCAGAGCCAAACTTCCCGGGTTCGAATCTTGACTTTGGCCCTTGCTAGCTGTGGAAGCGTGACAAGTTTCCTCATCTACAATAAGAACTAACCACAGAACTTACCTGAAAATGTTATGGTGGAGATTAACTAAGTTGATACATGTAAAACATGAAGCATATCTCCTGGAGCACAGTAAATGCTCGATGATGATGATGACGATGATGACGATGATGATGAAATTTGCCAAGCCTCTGTCTCCTTGAGAATAAAATGGGGAAAATACTACCTAGCTCATAGGGCTGTTATGGGATGAAGTGAAATAATATTTCAGCACCTGGGCACTGGGTGGC
Source organism: Zalophus californianus (assembly GCF_009762305.2). Classification (NCBI taxonomy): domain Eukaryota; kingdom Metazoa; phylum Chordata; class Mammalia; order Carnivora; family Otariidae; genus Zalophus; species Zalophus californianus. Next base: position 61,523,781 of record NC_045597.1, read on the forward strand.
TCAGTTGGTTAAGCGACTGTCTTCAGCTCAGGTCAGGATCCTGGAGTCCCAGGATCGCATCCCACATCGGGCTCCCTGCTTGGCAGGGAGTCTGCTTCTCCCTCTGACCCTCCCCCCCCCCATGCTCTCTCTCTCTCTCAAATAAATAAATAAATAAATAAATAAATAAATAAATAAATAAATAAAATAATCTTTAAAAAAAGTAATATTTCAGCACCTAACACGATGTCTGGGGCACAACAGATGCTTGCAGGGGCCAGTGTGATTGGCTCCATGAGTCCTGGTCTATGCTAGTGGGCGTTAATCATGGTAATTCTACCCCCTTGCCACTGACAGGTTTAGGAATGAGCACCTGACCCATTTCTGTCCAATAAGGTTTGAAGTCTGCGAGAGGCTGCTGTGGAATCTTTCATCTGTCTTAAGAGAGAGCCACAGGCAGAGATAATCTGTGATTGTAACACCATTACATATGTGGTTCTCACATAGACCACAATGAACGGACATGTTCAAAATTGGTGAATGGCAATAAATTACAGTCGAATAAGATTTCTTGTAGACCAAAACACTTGTAAAGAAGCTCGGGCATGGAGCTGGCTTTCATCTTCTTACAGAAGGAGGCTTCCCCTGATGGATGCTTCCTTTTGGATGTTAACAGTCAGATGCTGGTCCTATGGAACTAGAAGTCTTAGAAACACATGCTTATTACCCAAACACAGGATCCCAGTTTTCAGTCTCTGTCCTACCTGAAATCAAGCCAAGCAAATAAATGTCCAATGAGAAAGACAAGTTTTTTTTTTTTTTAAGATTTTATTTATTTATTTGAGAGAGAGAGAGAGAGAAAGAGTGAGAGTGAGAGAGAAGGAGCAGGGGCAGGGGCGGAGGAGAGGGAGAAGTAGACTCCTCGCTGAGCAGGGAGCCTGATGCAGGGCTCAATCCCAGGACCCCGAGATCATGACCTGAGCTGAAGGCAAACACTCAACCGACTGAGTTACCCAAGCACCCCGAGAATGACAAGTTTTTCAAACTATGGCAACGGGCATATAAGAAGCTTGTCTTATGCCCCAAACAAGAACCTGGAGAAGATGAGCCTACTTGAGTCACTCAGCTCCTATGGGAAGAGCCTTTTAATCTTCAGAAGGTTTTTCCTGAATGTTCAGCTTCCCCACCTGGTGTCTGGACCTTCAGTGGAAACTATCATTCTTCTTTCTTTGCTGTAAGGCTTTCAGCCTCAAGGTACTGGTTTGGGAGAGTGACATGGGTGCTCAAGAGAGAGAAGCGACGAAGACTGATGCAGATGACAAGTATTCAAATGACTACAGACTCTGGACAAAAAGAAAGAAATACTGTTGGAGAAGCTGGGGTCAAAGAGCCAGTAGGCAGAAGACTTTGGTTTTAGTTTTAAATAACGTTAACTCTCAAGTTATTAAGTAATACTATTTACATTTGTTGAACTGGCTTCATATACGCCAGGCAGTGTTCTAAAGGCTATGCATATATTAACTCACTTAATCCTCTAAATTCTTCAGGGATTTATATTATTCCCAGGTACTTATATTATTCCCATTTTACAGATGAGGAAAAGAAGACACAGAACTGTTAAGTGACTTACTCAAAGTATTTCTAGCAAATGGCAGAACTAAGATTTGAAAACAGTCTATCTGCAGGACTAATGCTCTTAACTTTGCCACCTTTGGCATCATCAATAAATTAAGATCACTTTTTCTATAGATGTAAAGCTTTCTAAATTCTCTATATCATTCTTATTTCAAGTCATAGTGTATGGGGGACAGGGCCACAAAGGCTCCCCATATGGGCCACCAAATGCTGTGTCTCTCCCAACTGGAGGGAGGCCCCGCAATGGGGGATGGGATGGTGTGTGGATAGTGAAAGAATTCACCCAAGGTAGAAAAGAGATCCACTGCAAGGGAGCATTGGGGAGGACAGCAAAGCAAAGGAGAGACTGTCTTCAACGGGCAGTGGTGAGGGGCCGCAGTTATAGGGCAGAATAAGGGAGTATGGGGAATTTTCCCTTTTTTGGTAATCTTAGGAACTGTGCCTGTTTGTAACTGGTCAGTCAGAATCTATGGCTATTTCAAGGTAGGTCGCCTAATGAGCTTGTTTGCATTGCCTGTTTGCACTCAGCTTGTGGTCACTGTGGGCCCTTTTGCTTTGGTCTACATGCCATTGCTCAAGCCCATTGCCTAAAAGTGGCCTCTACATAAAGTTACTACAATAGAATCCATGACAAGCAAAGAGTTTGGGCTGTATCTTGGAGTTTACTGCCATGAGACTCCATGTGTAATATGTGTCCGGTTACTGAAAATTTCAGGCTGGCTAATGATTAAGTGGTGACATCTGAAACCAACAGTTTCCCGTCCTTGCGTGAAATAATCCTGAGACCAAGCAAACATAACGTAGCTACTTGCTCCAGGAAGTATGTGTTTCTGGAAGATAAGCTTATCAACCAACTAAAATAGCTAACTTATCAAGACTATTAGCTGGCCCCTCAAAACTAACTGCAAAATCCTCATTTACCATGCTCATCAATCCAAAGCTGTGATGTCAGGAATCCACCCAATTCCAACCAGGTCTCCACTTGTAAGACCTACCTTAAAGTCACTCAGCCCAGGACCTAAAACTCTACCCTACGGATCTTCCCCATAATTTCCCTTCTCAGACACCACTAAGTCTCTACAAGGTGGTGTACTTCCTCCTTTCAGTGGCTTTGCTTGACTTACAGCTTTGTCTGGTGATCTTTTGGGGAGCTTTACTTGACAGTGGAAATGCTTTCACCAACTGGTGGGTGGTTGGCCATACTCCCTTGAATTACTCAATAACCACCATTAACTACCTAACCTGGGCAACTATCAAGCAACTGCCTGAGCACAGCTTCCATTGTGAGATGTGCTTTGACTGCAAAGTCTGAAGAATGGAGCCCCAAGACTGGCAAAGCAGAATCGGGGTAAACAGTGTGAATCACTAAAGCCTTCTCGGTTTTAGTTCTCTTGAAATGTTTTCTTTTCTTGAACAAGTGATGACAAAATCTTTGTGTTTCAAAATTAATTCCATCATTCTATAAAACCTGCTTTACTAGCTGAAAGCCCAACCAGGTCAGAGAGAACATTCCAGACAATGGATGTTTCTGTTACTGAAAGTCGCTGGCTTTGAGCTTGAGCTTTCCCCTTCACGTTAATCCAGTAATGCATAGCCTTATGTGGCTCATTTTCTAGCCTACTTAAAGTGAATTAGAGGTATCTGTTTCCATAACTAGACCGCAGCAGGAGGGAAAACGTGAGGCTTCTGGGACAGTGAATTCTTGATGACTCTCCATCAATGATTCTCTATCCCCTACTTTCTTCTCCCATTTTGGAAGCTCTCAGGCCCAGGGGCGCACAAAGAGCTGCTGAGTGGAAAGGTGAACTGGCCTGTTAGCTGATTGCTCTCCTCCCCAGCTAGCTCTTAACTCTGAAATGCCCAGCTATCCTAGCTTCCTGGGACAGATCTGAGTTTCTTTTCATTTCATCTTAAAAATATCTTTAAATGTATACACACCTATATAAATTTACATACATGATAAAATGTGATCATATTAGCTGCATTGTATTTTTACTCAATGCAACATTTTTAAAATCTATTTTCTCCTTGACTGCTCCTACCTCTGCAACCTCTCCATTCCCCACCGTGTCCCATCAGTCCCTGTCCCCATCACCTTCCAGGCAGCCCCTGTTAACAACCCTTATAATCATACACCAGCAGAGATGCATATAAGACTTGTGTTATCATGGGGCGCCTGGGTGGCTCAGTCGGTTGGGCGTCTGCCTTGGGCTCAGGTCATGATCTCAGGGTCCTGGGATTGGGCCCCATATTAAGCTCCCTCCTCGATGCGGAGCCTGCTTCTCCCTCTCTCTCTATCCCTCCCCCTGCTTGTGCTCTCTCACTCTCTCCTCTCTGTCAAATAAGTAAATAAAATCTTAAAAAAAGATTTCAATGGCATTAAAAAAAACCAACTTGTGTTATCCTTGTTTATAATCACCTTATGCATGCTTTCCTGCATCTTGCTCTTCTCACACAATAACATTTTATAGAAATCCCTCCAAGTAAATTGGGAGGGCTCCAATTCCTTCTTTTGCGTGGCTACACAGTCTCTGGTGATGGGCATCTCACCCTGATTTTTTAAACATTCTCCCACGGATGGCATTTATGTGTGTCCAGGTGTGGTGATTTGCCACTATGATGATGCTGCAGTAGCATACTTGAACATATGTCCTTTCTTTTCTTTTTTTTAAGGTTTTATTTATTTATTTTGAGAGAGAGAGCATTATCGGGGGCGAGGCAGAGGGAGAGGGAGAGTCTCAAGCAGACTCTGCACTGAGCACAGAGCCCGACAGAGGGCTCAGTCTTACAACCCTGAGATCATGACCTAAGATGAAATCAAGAGTCGGCGGATGCTCAACCAGCTGAGCCACCCAGGCGTCCCAGACGTGGGTCCTTTCTAGCTGCTTTCTAGATGGTTTTCTAGCTATGAGATATTTCTTAAGAATAAATTGCTGAGTAGAAGATGTAGAGGCCACTTTTAGGCAACAGGCTTAATAGATGGGACTATAGAGCAAGGCAAGGGCCCACAGTGACAACTGAGCCGAATGCAAACAGGTTTATTAAGTGACCCACCCTGAAACGGTGGCCCTAACTAACCGATGGGTTACTTACACCCAGGCACAGTTACCAAAAAAAGGGAAAATTCCATAAGCCCCCATACTTGGCCCTATAACTGTGACTTCCCACACCTCCTTGTCTTAGACTGTGTTTCCTCTGCTGTCCTGCCTGCCACTCCCTTGCGGTGCATTCAATAAACTTCTATCTCCTTTGTTCTGCCCTGGGTGAATTCTTTCTCCACCTGGGCCACTGGCCCCCACCCGATTGGGTTGCTTCACATGTGGGGGCCCACATCCAATTGGGAGAGACCCCATAGAAGAGTGTATTTTTTAAAACATAGACATTATCAAATTATTTTGCTAAAAGTCTATAGTATTCACACTTTTCCTCATATCCCCCTGTTATGGACTAAATTATGTCTTCCCCAAGTTCATATGTTGAAGCCTTAACCATAATGTGAATACATTTGGAGACAGGCCTTTAAAGAATAATGAAATTTAAATGAGGTCTTAAGAATGGGGCCCCAGCCCAGTATGACTGGTGACCTTATAGGAAGAGAAGGAAACCCCAGAGAGATGCCCATGTGAGGACACAGGAGAAGGTGACCATCTGCCAGTCATGGAGAGAAGCCTCCGGAGAAACCAACACCTTGATCTTGGACTTCTAGCCTCCAGACTGTGAGATAATTAATTTCTCTTGTTTGAGCCCCCCAGTCTGTGGTATTTTGTTATGATGGCCTTAGCAAGCCAATACACTCCTCTACCACGCTACGTCCTTCAGTAACATTTAGTCCTATGCACTCCTTGTTAAGTTTATTTTTAGTATTTTATAGGTTTTGTCACTATATGATCACCGGGGGGGGGGGGAAGCAAATTTGGAAAATTCATATTTTGCTAGGAAATCATTCTTTTTTTCCAGTTTTTCAAAACAATTTTTTACCATTGAGTTGCCCATGACTTTCTTACAGCTGTTGGAAGATTTCCTGTATTTTTTTTTATTATAGTCCCTTTCTTATTCCTAATCTTATGTACTTTGGCTCTCTTTGATTGTTTTTTAATCTTAATATCACAATGGTTTCACTTTCATTGATTGGGCTTCTCAAATTACTAGTTTTAAAAATCAACCATGTTTTCTATTAGCTTTACTCTGCTGTTTCATAAATTTTGGTCTTAATCATGATCAATTCTCTATGAATAGCTATTTAACATTTCATTTGACATTTTAATAAGTGCAACAAAAAATAAAATAAGAAATGCAAAATGGAAACAATATCAAGCTATTTCCTTTTTTGCTGGTAATGTAATTATATACTTGGAAAACCCAGACTCTAGTTTGAAAAAAAATTTTAATTTAAGATGAGATTTAGAAAAATGGCTGGTTAGAAGCTAAATATGCAAAATTGAATATTTTCTTTGTGTTAGCAGTAAGCAGCTAGAGATCTAAATGAGAAAGCTACTCCATTTCCTCTTTCTAGCTTATTTTAGTTTATCTTGTTCTTTTTATAACTTTTAAAGACCCTGTTGCCTCCTCGCCTCATCCACTTTTTTTTCTAACCCCCTAATCCTGCCCTGGAATCGTCTTCATTATATTTGAACATAACCTGTTTCTTCCTTGACCTCTCATCCTGGCTCATGCACATCGTCTGTCCACCAGCCCTTCATTATCTCTCTCTTCCCCACAGTCAAAGCAAACTAAAATACATCTTGAAAAAGTAAACTCCTCTTCATTTATTTATTTTTTAAAGATTTTATTTCTTTATTTGACACAGAGAGAGAGAGCGCGAGAGCACAAGCAGGGGGAGAGGCAAGCTCCCTGCTGAGCAGGGGGTCTGGGGCTTGATCCCAGGACCCTGGGATCATGACCTGAGCCAAAGATGGATGCTTAACTGACTGAGCCACCCAGGCACCACAGTAAACTCCTCTTTAATTTCAATTTTATTGAGTCAAAAAATAGCTGATGTAGGTGGTATATATTTTTAATTAAATCTACTGTCAAATATAGAGACCTGGCTCCCAAATATTTACTGAGCCCCTATTATGTGCTGCCAACGGTGAGTGGTGCATGGCCTTCCCCTGGTTAAGCTTGTGGATGGTACAGTGGTTTTTCTGTGGTCTCACAGAAGGCCTGGGGGACATGGAGTGGTTGGGAGAGCGGGCGACCCCAGCCTTAGACTTCTACATTAACCTTGGCAGCTCTGCTTTGATTTCTGTAGACCAGGACACTATTCAAATATCATCCCATGTATTTTTCTTTTCCTTAATTCCTTTTTATTATATACCTTTTCTAACATAAATACTGAACCATGAATCTGAGTCTTCGGCTCCAGGGAAGAGAAAACCTAAGAGATTATGGCATGAACAAAAGGCTAAAAATTGTATTTTTTATTCTCACATAGGCTCCTGAAGTTCAAAGCTGAGGCAGGAGTCTTGAAGGCCAAAGTGTTTTTGATTTGGAAGCATCTTGAAAGAAACAAGTATGTTTAGGGGCGCCTGGGTGGCTCAGACGGTTAAGCGTCTGCCTTCAGCTCAGGTCATGATCCCAGGGTCCTGGGATTGAGCCCTGCATCGGGCTCCCTGCTTGGCGGGGAGCCTGCTTCTCCCTCTCCCTCTATTCTTCCCCCTGCTTGTGCTCTCTCGCTCTCTCTATCAAATAAATAAATAAAATCTTAAAAAAAAAAAGAAAGAAAGAAACAAGTATGTTTAGACTCTGAAGGTCAGCAGAATATGCCACTCCAAAATCTGCCTCTATGGCACAAGGGTGCATTCCAGAAACTGTTTGAAGTTTATAAAAATTTGCCAATACCCTCATTGTCCAATTATTATCTTAAATTGTTTTCTGCTACAAAAATAATGGAATTTCCCTATAAAAAAAACTTTTATCAGATCTTTAACCATGGCTAGTTTTTAAAAGCCTTTTTGTCATTTACAGTTATCATTTTACTTTGATGCTTTTGGAAAAGTGCTCCATCTCTAGACAGATTCATGGAAAAGACCCCAATAAGTACCCCAGAATATAGACTGCTGGTACTTTTAAGATCAAACCACTGAACTGGACCACAGACTGGCCTTGGATCTCATTGGAAGGGACCACACGGGGTCCTCCTCATGCCGCAGACCACAAACTTGGTGGTCTCGAACTTTGGCTCCCTATCTCCAGACTCTTGGGACTGCACACCTGTGGGAGATCTAAAATTAAAATTGACGAGGGAGGTTCCTCCCCAGAAGCAGACAGCATGTGGTGGGCAGCCCTCCCAGGATCACCTCCAATATGAAATTTGTATTCCTTTTGTCTTTTCACTATTTGCTTTTCCTCTCTGTTAACGCATGGGGAAACAATGCTCCTTAACTCTGGCAATTATCACTGGATCTACCGGAAAGGCCAGAGTCACACACAACAGAAGTCCCTGGGCTTTCTTGCTAAGGTAGTTTTAGATAATAGAGTTGCTTTCGATTACTTATTCACTGACCAAGGAGTCTGTGCCATAGCGAGCACTGCCTCTGTACCAGGATCAACACCTCTGGTATCCTAGCAAATGTGTGAAGTTAACAAACAAGCCCCTGGCGAGAACAGGCTATACCCTTCAGGGACATTCTTTGATTTATTTGGTACAAGCTGATTTGGCTTGAAGGGGCCCTTGCAAAGGAGCATATTTCAGCCTCATTGTATTCTCCCTGGTGTGCTATGTTCTCTCAAAGGTCTTGACTACGGGTTCAAAGCCATCGGTGGAATAGCAGATGGTCTCATGGCACCTGGAGAAACAAACGAGATGAACAGCAAAAACAGTTCTTCCGTGGACCTGACATGGTAACCCACATGTTTCACAACGAGACAAGAACAACTTAACCCTGATGGTGACTGAGAGTGGCGCTCATACCAAATTTTGGGTCAGTCTCTCAGGTATGAGAGGAAGACCAAAAAGGGGGAATTGTTAAATTGATGAAACAAGGAGGAGGTGGGCTGAGGTCGTTCTGACACTTGAGCAGCCAAGGTCAGCAGAGCAAAACCCAAGCCTGGAAATGCCTCAAGGTCACAAAATCAAAACCCAAGGACAACCAATTGAAATAGCCAGCTGCAGTTTTCCCAAAGAAGGCAATCAACTCCTTCAGCTAAAGTCAATCAAATAATTTCCTTGCTTTGATTCCGCCTGTCCTCTGTAAAAAGTCTTTCCTCAGCTTCTGTCTGTGGCACACTCCTAACCACTTCCGGCTTGGCCCTGTCTGATTCAAACTGATTTTTGTTTGCAGAACGTAAAATTTTCAATATGCCTCAGTTTATCTTTTAACTACATTAAAAACGTCTGTTTGTTTTTCTCTTGTAGATCTGTCTTTTATTACAGGGAGTCTTAGCCACGAGCTCAGAAGGGTAGAGAGAAAATGATTCTTCTTCTCCTACAATTCTTACTAGCCAGAACCTAAAGAACTTTAAATCTAGATTTTACATCATGATGCGAGAGCCACACAGAGAGGAGATTTAAAAACAAACACGCACACAAACCACAAACCCTTCCTGGGTCAGAGGGAAGAGCTGCGAGGGAAGCCAGGAGGAACACCCTTGCTGGGGAGGTGTTCTTCCCCACTGCCCCTACCCGGGCCTTGCCCTCCACCCTGAGAAGGAGAAAGAATCTTACAACAGTGAACGTGAGCAGGTGAAGCCCCCCAGGAGAAGGCCTGCTTCCAGCAAGCTGCCAGAGAAAGGGTAGCAATGATGGAGGAGGAGGTGCAGGGGTCTCCCCAAGTCTGGGAGTGCTCAGCAAGAGCAGCTGTGAGCAGATATGAGTCATGCAAGCCCCCAGAGGTGAAGGCACACAGATTGCCTTCCAAGAATGTCGAGAATGTTGTGCACAAGTCTCTTGGGGTGGAGGTGAGGGCCCAGGGACGGTGGCACTGTAGCCACATCTCTTTCAGGAGGGGCTGTAATGCGGGAAGTAGCCGAGTTGCTGACCGGATGTGAACCCAAGTAATGGACTTGTTGTACAGGTCCTACATGGAATGCGCCTCATCCATAACCCAGTGATAATTCAACCAGCTCAAACCAAAGGAAAAGACCCCCCGCCCCGGGCATTGTGAGGTTCTTTCATTCTCTTTCTCTTCAGTCTTGGACATTTCTATCAAGGAGGGAAAATTACCAAAGGAAAAACCTTGATACCTGTTTAGAGCTCACAGTTAGCACACCACTTTTGAATTGATTATTTCATTTGAATCTTTCCTATAAAGTCTCATCCTTGTATAGGGATGACTTGCCTCAACTCTCAGACGCCTATTTGCCGAAGGGCACAGAGCAAGGAAAATTTAGCAATTTTTATGACAAGCCTAATTTAATGTTCTTTCTGTCCCCACGCAGATTTGCTAAGGAGTTTCTCTTCTTTTACTGATTGCACTGGAGCCAGAGTTTATAAACTCTGCTTGGCAAGGGCCGGGGGATTCTAAGAATGTGCCTCAGGGTCCCGGAGTGGGAGGATGAGACCAGGACTGGGGAGAGGCAGCATGGAGCTTCTGTACCCAATTCCAGAAGACCAGCTTCACTTCCCCTGCTGTGTGTATTATTTTTCTCAGTGACAAGACATCTGTAGAAAGGATTCTGCAGGGGTGAGTTGGGGACAAGGGCCAACTCCCATTATAAGGAAGCAGACGGAGAAAGAGGCAGTTCCGTGCCCCATTCATTTTCGAATTCCCAGCTTCTAGTCCTTAGTAGACACTCAATTACTGCTTTTGGAAAGAATATTTAGAGGTGGAGAGGGTGAACTCGATTGCTCCTGAGGAGTGGGGTAGGGGACAGGCAGCGGATTAGAATTGAAAGTCAAATAAAAGCTTTGTAAGGTCAACAATTTTTGAAAAATATTTGCAAAATTGGGTTAACCAAAACTCGGAAGATCAGGTGGATTAACACTGTGATGCAAAGTCATTTTGAGGGATTTTGCTTTCTCCCAGTGGCGATACACTTTGTTTTTCACTGATAAAGAACTTATTTTCAGGCCCAGAGGTAGAAGGGGTGGAAAAAATGTATGTCAGGGAGGGAATCTGAACGACTGTTTTTTTCCCTACATCATCTGAATCCCGGCAGCAGCGACTAGCTGGGGTGAAACTGAAGGAGAATAGGATTAGGCTGGGACTTTTGGGAGACTGGGATCGTTTTTTCCGGTAAGTCATCTACAGATATATTGGTTTGTGTTCACTGAAGCCTGGAAGCAAGAGCACCCACTTCCAGGACACTGCCACCTCATCCTGACACTTTGACATCAGGGATACCTGCCAGGCCCCCAGGGACCCCAGCCTTGTGTGTCAGGGACATAGATGGCATAGGTGGGCAGGTCACCTGCCTACTTACTTTCAGACCCATCCCCCACTTTCCCTGTACTGTTCAGGTTGCTGGGAGCTGATCCCTATGAATTAAATTCCTGTGCCCACTTGCTCTACGCTAGGTTGGGCTAGTGGGGGGCATGGGCGGAAGAAGAGGAGAACTTTCTATACACTGGCTCATCCTGCCTACCCATACTTTTAGCCTTGTGTTGGACAGTGGCTACATCTCTGGCATTGACCACTTTTGCTCCTTGGACCCAGGTCTGCCACCCAGCCCCTGCCCTCGTTCTCTGATTCTGCCCCCCTCCCCCACCATGGTCTTTTCCCCACAGCTGCAGCCAAAACCATGGGGCTTTTAGGCAGCCTCCGCTCCCCCCCCTCCACCCCCGCGCCCCATGCAGCACCGACTTGATAGTTCTAGCTCCCATGCTTGGGGTCTGAGAGCTCAATCTCCTCCCTTTCTCCCTCCAGCCCTAGGAGTGGTAGTGGCTTCCTGCAATTGTTAATCGCTGAGTTTTCACACCCCCTCCTGGTTTCAGCTCTTATAACTCCCTGGTAACTAGCCTGCAGTATTCAATTCCTTCTACTAAACTCTCTGCCCTGGGATCTGCTTTCTTGGCTGCATCCAGACTGAAGCACAAGGGTTAACCCAGTTCTCGGCTAATTTGTTCACATCTCTTTCTACTCTCTGACAAACAGTATTTAAGTCCATCCTTCCTTCTCCTTAAATTGTAGGCACACACTCATGAAACACCCACCTGTCTTGCAGTAGTGACTTTGAAGTAAGCTTCCTTTCTCCAGAGTGTTCACCCAAGGGAAGGCACCAAGGAAGACCTTCTTGAGTGAAGATTAGCTTAATTTGCTTTCTTTGCATTTCTCAAATATTTGCTCAGGGGATCAGGAAGGTTTAAACTGTAGCTATTGTTTTGGCCATTCAGAAAGAATTTGCCTGTATTCAATGCATCAGAGCTCTGTCTCCCTCAGGAAGAAAGTAGAAGTAAAAAAGGATCCCCAATCAGAAAGTTTTGGCCTTCCTTAGACAGATCAGGAAGAGGTCCAAGTTTCAGCCAGGGGGTTGTTCCCACCCCTCACCCCCACCCCCATTCCAGACTCCCCTCCCTTCTTCTAGCTAAACCAGGGCCTGCTGCCTCATGATCACTTTGATCCTGCAACTAGTCAGAAAACAAGGAATGTGCGCTTTACTGGGGCTCTCCAAAGACAATTTTTATTTCAGAAAAGTTGTGTAAAAACCTCTTCCTCTAGCTTTTTCCATTTGTACCTCTGCTCAGAGACTCCACCCTAACACCCCAAGAATATAAACATTCAAATGATTGCCACCAGCCAAGGACTTGATCACTGGGGAGTGTGATATTTCTGAGGAGGCAGTGGGTTCTATGTTTCAGAAAAATTTTTCTTATTTCATTAATATTATTATACATTGGATATGTGTCCAGAATGAAGGTTAGCCTTGAGAGAGATGCGTTTAAAAAGCATCCCTAAGAAGTTTGCCATTTTGTTGTATAGGAAACATGTTAAATCTTCAATACAGAACTTTATATGACTTTTGTAATAATAATAATAATAATAATAAGTTGCAAAAACAGCAGTACTATAAATAGGGCGAGGAAGGAAGGACTCATTACACAGAACAGAACTTGAAGGATCCGGAGGCAGACCAGCAACATTCGCTTATTTTCAGAGATTAAGTGGATAGACACATACCAACACCCGTATTGAGGAATCCCATGGGGAACAAATTTTTATTAATCACAACTTTAGGGATTAGAAGTGTCAGAAACCATTCCAATCAAACAGAATGTCAGGAGACAGGGGAATCAGCACAGGCAACACCAGTTTTATGCCATCCCAAGATGCCGGAGGGGACCAATAAGTGGAAATTCAGTAGAACTCTGATTGGCTGGTTTTGGGTGACGTCTTCATCCCTCAAGCCAATCGCTGTGTCTGAAGTGAAGGCGACGGTAATTAGCGGCATGCGAGTCACGTGTCTGTATAATTCAAAGCCGTGCCCAGTTCCACTCAGCTGGTGGGGGCGGGCCATATTCTGGTAGCCTCTGGTCCGAAAGCCATGAAAGGACTGAAAAATTGGCGAAAGGGCAAACCCAAATATGTGGTTGGAAATTACAATCACTCTGAGAAAAAGGAAGCAGGGTCAGCCTGGCTGAGATGCCTGTGGTGTTGGCGGTTTGTCAGGTGGGGCAGAGAACACAGAAGCAGCCGTGGGCTCTGATAGCATTGCCCCCTTCAGCTACCACCTTGGGTGGGAAACTGTATCTGGAGGGGGCTTTCTGAATCCTTCCGCAGGTGGAGTGGTTACCCTGCAGATGCGGATTCACACCCTGCGGTGACTGCAGGAAAATGGGAGTCTCAAGACTAAGGATTCGAGTTAGATTCTGTAGGCTTTAGGGGGGAAATGAGTGGGAGGGGGAGGAGTGGCGTGTCTGCCATGGGATCCACTCAGGGACACTGACATGGAGACTTAACGGAACAGAGTTGCAGCTAGAACTGCCCAGGAGTAACAAATCCAGCATTTCTTCATCTCCACCCTCTTTCCCCCGCCCCCATCCCCTTCCAGCTAAAATGCTCGGGGGCAAGGCCACTGTCAGTGCCATCACTGCTCTCTGGGGACAGTTGTTCTCTGAGAAGTCACGGGTGCCCATTCCCTGCTGCCTCACCCAACCTGATGCCCTGAGAGGGGTATGAGGTGTTGTTATCAAGCAGAACCTGATCCTGTCAGAGAGGCCGGTCTTCTCCAATGGGACACGATTGCACCCACCTTCTCACTGTGCCACGTCTCTAGAACCCTGCTGGATCCTTCCAGCTGTGACCTGTTTCCTGTCAAAAGCTCGGCCAGCCGCCCAGGCATGCCTCCCTGACCACCAGGAAAACAGTGGTTCTCAGCTAAGAGTCTGCATCAGAACCATCCCTGGAATTCAACGAACACTCCAGATACACTGAATCTGCATGGCCCGAGTGGAGCCCAGCAGTATTTTTGAAGCCCTGCCCCAGGTGATTTTGATGAGCAGCTTGCCACAAGTTGGCCTCACAGTTCCATGGATGCCGGAGAAGACGTCATATATTTAAGAAGGCACTCGAGTCTAGAATATATAGAGAAATCTTAAAAATCGACAATAAAGGGGCAAAATAACACAACTTAAAAATAAATAATTTGAAATAGATATTTCTCTCTGAAGATGATACGCAAACGGTAAATAAGCATATGAAAAGATACTCAAAACTGTTAGTCATTTGGGAAGTATGCATCAAAACCACAATGAGATACAACTTCACACTCAGACTAAAATAAAAAAGACAATAATAAGTGTTGCCAAGGATATGGAAAAATTGGAAACTTCATACATTGCCGATGGGATTATAAAATGATGTAGTCCATGTGTCAGTTCCTCCAAATGTTAAGAGTTACCATATCAGCCCACTCCTACATGTCTACCCAGCAAAATAAAGCATATGTCCCCACGAAGACTTGTTTGAAAATGCTTATAGCAGCGTTATTTGTAATAGCCAAAAAGTAGGAACCCAAATATCCATCAAGTGATGAATGGACAAACAAAATGCAGCATATCCTTAAAATGGAATAGCATCAGCAATAAAAAGGAATGGAGTACTGCTACACCATTCCATAACATGGATGAAATCATAAAACACGATGCTAAGTCAAAGAAGCCAGACACAAAAGTCCGTGTATCGTATGATCACACTTACAGGAAATATCCAGAATAGGTAAATCCATAATTGACAAAAAGTAGATTCATGGTTGCCACAGGAGAATAGGGTGTGGTTCCTAATAATACCAGGGTTTTGTTTTTTGCGGTTTTTTTGAAGGGGTAGGGCTGAAAATGCTCTAAAATTCAAAAGTGGTGATGGTTGCACAACTCTATAAATCTACCAAGCACCACTGAATTATAAACTTTAAATGGATGAATTTTATGGCACAGGAATTATATCTCAATAAAGTTGTTATAAAGAAAAGGGACAGCTCTCCTTCGAGAAAGGGACAGCTGCTGGGCACCTGGGTGTCTCAGATGGTTAAGCGTCTGCCTTCGGCTCAGGTCATGATCCCAGGGTCCTGGGATCGAGTCCCAGATCGGGCTCCCTGCTCAGCAGGGAGCCTGCTTCTCCCTCTGCCTCTCTCTCTCTCTCTCTCTGTCTCATAAATAAATTAAAAAAAAAAAAAATCTTTAAAAAAAAAGAAAAAGAAAGGGACAGCTGCTGAGAGCCAACACTCACAGAAGCTGGGGGATGAGGGGTGTAAAGGGCACCAACTGCATCCACCGTGGGTATTGATTATAAATGAAGCAGGCTTTTGACAGCTCTGCGTGTGCACACACACGCTCACGAGTATGGAAGTACTCTACACGCCGTTTGTGGGTACCCTCTCCTCAGTTTGGGTCACCAAGAGGCACACAATCAGAATTGCATTCATGAAGAGTGTCAGCAGAAATGGAGCAGTGGGGAGCGGCAAGGTGATCTGGAGGCTCTTTATTTATTACTAACTAGGTCCTGTAAGGTGCTTGCAAATAAATAAAGTGCATACAGAGATGATCAGTACTACCTAACTATAGTGCTTTCCTCTCGTTACTATTCAAGTCTTGCTTCCCGGTGTGACACTTGGTGAATCATTCCCAAGTGTGCTATGGGAGGTTGTGAGGGGAGGCCCAGGGAGGGAGGGGAGAGACTCCACATCGTGGCGGACAATGCCTCACTTGTCGTGTCAGGCTCTGGGTGCTCTCTCCACCGGACAGATCAGGAAGCTCACTAAGTAGAGGGCAAACTGCCTTCTAGCCATCCCACCCCTATGCCAGCACACTCTTCATCCCAATCCCCCGGTATGGAAGCAGGAGGCCCTGGGCATCTCACTGAGTCAAATGCTAAGTTAATACACCCGAAAGTCTCAATTTCTGGGGGACCAGAGGAGGAAGCAATGATCAAGCTCTACTACTGGTAACTGAAAAATGGAAAAGACAAAGCAGTGTGTGTCTGTGTGTCTGTGTGTAGAAAATAGGACCTGGTCACCAGAGGCTCAGATGCCAATAGCTCCTAATAAAATTGTGTTCACACTGGACAAAGTGAACTCCAGCCCAGGACGGAATGTCTGTGCTCTTGGCTGCTGGAAATTTAGGGGTGCTCTGAACAGCGGCTTCCCAGTCGCCACCTCCACCCATCATGGGCTTCAAGACTGCTAGCTGGCTGGCTTGCAAAGGTAACAACAGCAGTGGTGACAATGGGGATGATGGGGACAGTGATGTTGTTGCAGAGCCCATGTACGGTTTTAGCACTGCCTACTTTACAGTTGAGAAATACAGGATGGCAGGAAGTGAATTCAGGTGGCGGCAGGCCCCAGGCAATTGACTGGTGACTGCTTGTGGGCTAGCTTATATGCAATATTTATGACAACTGTGAGGTCAGTGTTGTTGTCAGTGATGGTGAGGATGATGGAGAATAAGAGGGAGATCTGGGAAGATAGCACCTGGCCTTCAATAGCTAATGGACAGTAATGAATAGTGGTAATGGATAATTTTCCCCAGGCTTGATTAGGAATTGCTAATATGAGCATGGAAAAAAGGAGGCTGGAGATCAGAAGAGATAAAACAAGCATGGCCCACTTTCAAGGTATTGTGAAAAGTGCTGATGGATGGGGGATACCCTTGGACTTCATTTGCTAGGTGAAGGGCACCTCATCACCATGAGGTTATGGGAGGGGAGGCCGAGGGAGCCTCTTAACCTCATCACCATGGACACCATGGACTGAATCATTTTTTTTTTTAGGCTTTTCTTTTTTTTTTAAGTTTATTTATTTAAGCAATCTCTATACCTAACGTGGGGCTCGAACTCATGACCCCGAGATCAAGAGCTGCAGGCTCCTCTAACTGAGTCAGCCAGGTTCCCCTGGATAATTCTTTATTGTGGGGCCTTTCTGTGCACAGTAAGATGAGAAGCAGCATCCCAACCTTTATTCCCTTGATGCCAATAGCATCTCCAGCAGCTACAAGAAATGTCTCCAGACGCTGCCAAATGTCACCCGGGGCGGGGGGGGGTCAAAGTCACCGGTGGTTGAGAGCCCTCTGGGGAAAAACAGACACTGCAAAGCAGTGTTGGTCCCAGGCTGACTTTTGTAGGTGGCTTGTACAGGAAGGAAGAGACTGTCCTCTGGAGAAAAGAGCCATCAGCAGGAGCGGGCCCAGGAAGCAGGACTTCAGGAACAACAGCCGGGGAGGTGCATGATTTTGGAGCAGTCCCAGCACCTGTGGCCTGGACCGGCAGCCCACCCTGCCCCTCGTCAGGAAGATTCCCTTACATCTTAGGACCCTCTTTTTGGACAGCATCTTTTTCAGGACGTTGTAAGGGAAACCCGGATGCCTCATTAGCAGCTCTCCAAAATCTTTTTCTGGCAGGTGAGTTACCTCTGTTCATAAAGGAAGCACCTCGAGAGCAGAGGCAAAGGGGCGAGTCCGAACAGCTGAGTCAGCCTCGGAGCAGGAAATGGAATCCTGACGTGTGGCCTCTGCTCTGGACTCCCCTGGGTCTCTCTAGGGATTGTAGAAGCCTCCGAGTTCCAGGAAACGCAGAAAGACTGCACTCTGGTTTCCAAAGAAACGGGATCTAACTCTGAGAGATTCTGCCTTCATTATCCTCCACGAATACCCGTGGGTGTCTGGGGAGAGTGGTCCATGGTGCTATGCTGGGTACTGACTCAGCAATGACTCAGTCTTCTTTACCTCAAGACAGATTGACAGGGGCAGCTTTTCTTGTTGGGGATTCTGAAACAAACAGGTGGGTGTCTAGCTCAGACTCTTAGAAGCAGAACAAATGACTCACTCACTGAATCCCATCACTGTGCTATGGAGGTGACCTGGGGGTCCGGAGTTGAGAGCCTGTTTGGCTGTCCACAGACTTGTTCTTAGGGACTGAGATCTGCTCCCAGCAAATGGCAGGCCCCGCTGGGGTCTTTGGAGCAAGATCTGGGTGGAGCAGGGGAAGGGCTGGGCTGTCTCTAGGGGTGTCTGAGCAGTACCCCCCTGGCCACGGGTAACTCCTCACAGCACTAAGGGGACTGATTCAAAGGCAGAAATCATCTAATGAGAACAGCCGGAGAGAAGAGTTTTAACAGGAGGCAGAAGTCACTCCCTGAAGCACCCCTATGAATGAAGTGGGAGAGCATTTGCAGGGCTCCATTAGCTTCACCCATGAGTCCAGGGCACCTCCTGAGGCCCAAGCCAACGTAGACACCAGGGGAGTCCCTGAGACCACCGGAGCCACACGGTCCTCACTTGAAAAAGCAGGATGCGTCCTCCGTGGGGGGTTGTGAGAACACACAAGAGAACATATGAGAAAATGCTCCGTGGGCCTAACGTGTGAGATGAAATGTGGCTCTTACTGGCCCAGCCCCACATGCTTTACAAATAGCACGTTGACAATAAAGCATCTGAGCTCCTGTGGGGGAAGTCACGGGTGACTTTAACTCCTGATGGGAATATAATACGAGAGAGCCTGACCCTAAGGCCTTCAAACAGTCTGCAAACAGCCCTGGGCTCCCTGCCAGAGCAGGCAGGCTCTTCCCCAGGACGCCAGGCCTTGAGGCCATTTGAGGGACAGCAGCTCAGAGCCTCAACAACCCTCCCGGAAAAGTAGAAAAGGTCCCTGGGGACTCCAGGGCAAATACCCAACTGACCTTGGCGGCTGGGACCAATGTGGGGAGGGAAGTCACATGCTGTCCACACGCCGGTAAAGACAGAGGAGCTGGAACTCCACATCTTTCTGTCCTTCCTGCCAGAAGGCCTTAGCAGCATTCTAGAAGCACACCCGTGGCAGATTGTTTGGCAAGATGGCGACAACGGCTGTCCTACCTGGCACGGTAAGGGTTCCTCTCCTCTCAGCAAGAGCATGAATCTGGAGCAGCTCTGAGATTCTTTGACCAAGTAGAGGTGATGTTGCACACCTTCCAAGCTGAGGCCTGAAGAGGCCTTGGGGCTTCTCCTCCTCCCTTGAATGCCCTGGCCATCATTTCCGGAAGCCCACGCGAGAGCCCTTACTGAGAGACCGTGTGGAGAGAGGCCTGGAGACCTGTGGGAACCATGTCTTTTGTTTTCTGTGTTCTGCTGCGTTGACATCTGGGCTTGCTGACCCTGAGGGACTGCCCCTCCCAGGGCCAGCCAATTCCTAGAGACAGTAAGCAGCTTTCCCATGAACATGCTTTTCATACATAAAACAAACCAATCCAGGGCCCACACTCCAAGTATCTCTTTTATTGAGCTTTCAGGCTCTGGACCCCTATCCACCTGCCTGAAATGTGCCAAACTACGAGGGACAGCCCCTGCGCTCCAGAGCCTGCTGAAATTACTCCAACTTGCCAACCCTAAATCTGCTTGCCCTGCCTCACCTATTCCTTCCCGCGGAACCACAGTGCAGGTTCTTGCCCACATTTTCCCTTCACTTCCTCTGCCTCCTGCCTTGACCCTGGTGCTTCCCCATTGGCCCTGTGTGGCCTGGCATGCTTTCTCCTCCAGGGATTTGTAAGTATAATAAGCTCTCTTTTTGATGGCATCATCTCCTGATCTGGTGGCCTCCGCATGCTTGAGTAACAATAAAACCTATATTTTAGAATAGTACTGCCTGAGGGAGAAGGGCCCAGATGACACATCTCAGCTGCATCCATCCCCAGACGGAAACCCCTACCTGAACACAGCCACCTGAGTGAGCCCAGACAAGACTGGCAGGAGAACCTCCCAGCAAACAGAATCTTGAGGAATGATAAATCATTATTTTAAGTCAGTAAGTTTTGAGGTCATTTGTGAAGTAACAGTAGCTAACCAGAGCACCCACTACCTTATCACTTTGGTGTTCCGGTGTTTTGTGGTCTGAAACTATTGATTGGGATGCTTGACTGAGATTACTCTTCACGGCACATCCTGGTAGGTAGTTTCATAAATAAAATTCAAATTTTCTCATTGACCTGTGCTTTATGGAAGCGCTGTTTACTTATTCCCTCCCCAATGAGACAGACTATGCTTCCCAGACTCACCCCTCCGGGAAAGGGCAGAGTGGCTCACCTCTGTCTACCATGATCCTCAGCGATCCCAGGTGCAACTGAAACACACTAACCCAATCCCCAGAAGAAGCCCCAAGGCACTTAGGGGACTGCTGGCACACAGAGAGAACGTCTCTTACCTGGCCACCTGGGCTCACCTGCGTGGGTGCCATTTCTGAGACAGCACACCTCCCTGAATGTATACAGTGTAGCACCCTGCCCTGAGTTGTCATCTCCCTGTGTGCCTATGTCCTCCCATCACCCAGGGGGCTCACTCCCTCAGGATAAGGACCAAATCGCCTAGCAAAATGTCTGCCATGTACGGAATGTTCTAGAAATATTTTTGTCTAATCAGTTTCTGTAGGCTCCTGACTTATTTTTTGCTAGGCACCAGTTCACAGCTCTGAAGATGAGCCCGCGCTGACCTGACAGTGGACAAGCTATTAAACATAAGTCACATCATGCTGCTTCTCTGGCCAGACCTCCACTGGCTCCTCACTTTGCTCAGACACGGAGCCCCCGAGGCACCCCACTGTCAGTGCCCCTCTCCTCCTCTCTCCTACCACACGCCCGCTCCAGGCCACCTTGCCTCTCCCTGAGCACCGCAAGCCCACTGCTCCCCGGGCTTCTGCACTTTACTATTTCCTCTGCCTGGGACCCGCTTGCTTTGGGGATCCACATGGTTTACTCCCATGACTGTTTGCTCAAATGTCACCTGCCAGTGTGTCCCCCCGTCCCCACTTCAGCCCTACACTGGCTCGTTTCCTTCACCTTCCTCCGTCACCATCCGGCATACCCTAGATGTAACTGTCTGTTGATTGCTACCCTCTCCCCATATTACATAAAGGTCCAGAAGGGCATTGACCCAGTGGTGTTCACTGCTTGTTCTCCTAGCGCCTAGAACAGGGCATGTAACAAGTATTCGGTTAATAGGAAATGACTGAAAAAATGCATGGAATGCAGAGCTCCTGCGGCCTGTTTGCAGGCTTTGCCTCTGCGTTGCAGCCTAGGATCGCTCTGCAAACAGCATTCTCTGTCTCACGTGGAAGCAGCAGCCTCAGGTGTCACCCATGCCCTTCGTGCTGCAAGGCCAGTGCGTCCTAGGCATCCTGGACAGAGCCCCCGGCCACAGTGCATTCACAGAGAGGGGTCTCTCACTAAAGACCCTGGGGAGATTAGAGAAACGGTTTCCGTGGTGCATCATTTGGCCAGACTTTTTTAAATCTCCCTTTAAATGTCTGTGTCTTTCCCCAAAGTTTCTTTCTAGGCAGCCCCCACTGATTTATCCAGGTCCCCTCCAGGGAGCCTCATTTGTCCCCCTCCCACACTGAGGAGGTGCCATCCCACACACCCCAGACCCTGGCCCTGGGCTTCTCCCGGGAGCGGCACTGAGTGTGCTCTCTTGCGTGTCTGCCTTCCCACACTGGCTCAGAGGCAACTGGAGGGCAGGGGCAGTATCCCCCGGGCCCGGTGCCGTGCCAGCACACAGCTAACGTGTTATACATGCTCACTGGGTGGATGACTGAATACGTGAACGGAAGAGGCAGAAGAATTGCTTTGGAATCTATAAAGTACACGGATGGAAATGATTAGGAGAAAGGACTTCAGAGTTCTGAAATTCATTCCCTGAGCCCAGAGTGCTGTCTGGCATCCAGTACTAACAGGTGGCCATTAGACAAAGTTTTCTGAGGAAAGATATTCCACGGCTTCTTCTCTTCCTCTTTCTGGGCACAAAGCCTGTTGATTCAGACACCAAATTAAGAACCAGAGAAGGCAAAGTGCATCCCCAGGGCTCAGTCAACGCTGTTGTTGTCCTGAAGCTAACGTTCCACATGGAGTGTGGTTGAGGTCATCTTCCGCTCCACTCTTGGAACGCTTTCTTCCCCCCCAAAGGCAGGGCCAATCTATTGCAGTATATATATAAAATGAGATACATAAAAATCCTAAACAAATAACCAAGAAGCTAAGTGAGGAGGTTTGCTTTTACCTGTGACATTTTGAAATTTACCAAAGGGTTTGAAAAAAATTGTATTGACACCAAAGAAATAGGAGGGGTGGTCCTACAGGGGCAATTCAGCAGAATGCGTCTCCTGGAATGACTGTAATTATATTGTCTGCCTGCTCGCCATGCCAGGGACAGTGTGTGCTTAGCAAGCTGTTCCCTGGTGAGCAGGACCTGCGTGCGCTCCTCTTTCTCTGGATTTGCAGCTGCATTGCAGGGGCAGTTTAAAAAATAACCCAAATCCAGGCCAGGCTGCCTGGGGATGTGGAAGTCAGACCTTCCGGGCTACAGAGCCTGAGGCAAGACCACCCTTGAGTCTGCAGCCATTATGGCGCATGTCCTTCTGGGGGATGCTAATGAACAGAAGCCTCCAGAGGATAGGGACAGCCCGGGAATGCAGCCTGCCCCCATCTGTTGGCATTTTCTCCTGGAAACTGTATCCACAGGACAAATGTCTGAAGTCTCTGAAAATAATATTGCTTCACGTGTTCTAAAGATGACACATAAGATCACTGTAGTGTTTGTCATCAGGTGGGCTTGTGGTAATTAGGCAGCGTAGCTGGGGCTTTTGGTGCATTTGGGAGGACCAAGACAGGAAGAGAATGCCAGAGGCCGTCAGGCTGCTGCTACACAGCTGCAAACACACCGAGAGAGACAGACAGGCGAAACTGACATCTGTCAGGGAACAATTAGCTGCCATCAAGCCCTTCGCCTCTGCTCAGCACTCTGCGGGGTTTGAGAGGTTTTCAGATGTCCTTCTGTTTTAACACGGTCTCTTCTTAACATACACCACGAATAAGGAAGCCCAGGGTACAAGCTGGAAGGACTACCCACCTGATTGCCAAGGTCAGCTTATCCTAAGGACAACAGTGACCACTTCCACAGGTGCTATGGGCTAGCATGGGCTAGTATTGTGTAACTCATCAGGGAATGCCTCATTTAATCCGCATAAAATTTGATGAGGTGGGTTCCCTTAAGCCCATTTAATGGACCAGGAATGAAGGCATGCAGCATTTAGGGCCAAGCCCAAGGCAGAGAAGACCTGGAGGGAGGAGAGATGCAGGTGGCTCCCATCTGAAAGTAGATGCCTGGCGGAGGTGTTCTCCTTGGGAACACAGGCTGACTCCTGGATTCCCCGCTTAGCCCACCTGCCACCAGGTAAGGAGGGGCAGGAGATGTGAGTTCAAACACTGACCTTGCCACCTTAGGCAAGTTACATGCCCTCCCTGAATGGCAATGTTCTCATCCACAAGACGGGAACATGCCCCCTGGGAGCCAAGTACTCAGGAGCATTAGTGATGGTCAATAGAAACCATTCGACCCATCGTAGGTGCTCCATAAGTGTGTAAGAGGGAAGCTGGGTAATGAAAAGTGTGTTCAAGAAACTTCTCAATACCATACGTGCCTGGAGGGTTGGAGGAAGGGGAAGGGGGGTGTTAATGAGGAAATCAGGTGAGCTAGACCCTGTTGCTAAGGAAGCCGTTATAGTGACCTAATCACACTGCACGAGAAAACCAAATGGTGCATTAGCTTAGAGACCCTGGCTCCTCAGACTGCAGCCCACGGAACAGCAGTCATGCCAGTAGGGCCCCAGCCCACATCTACTGAATCAGAGTCTGACTTTCACAAGAGCTCCAGGTGAACGGATGCGTGTTGGAGTCTGAGACATACAATGAGGCCAGCACTAGGACTCTGGATTTGAATCCTGTTTGGACCACTTAGTGGCTATGACTTCAGCTTGTGGCTTAACTACCCCGTTAGGGAGAGATCCAAGTTTTTGTCATTGTTCTGAGAGAGAGAGAGAGAGAGAGAGAGAGAGTGTGTGCATGAGCAGGGATGGAGGGTGGGCAGAGGGAGAGGGAGAGAATCTTAAGCAGGCTCCACGCCCAGCCCAATGCAGGGCTCGATCTCACAACTCTTGAGATCATGACCTGAGCCAAAATTAAGAGTCGGATGCTTAACCAGCTGAGCCACCCAGGCACCCGTGGGGTAGATCCAAGTTTCGTGTGGCTTAAAATTTATATGGTTGGGCACATTCTCTCTCTCTCTCTCTTTTTAAGTAGGTTCCATGCCCAGCAGGGAGCCCAATAAGGGGCTTGAACTCATGATCCTGACATTAAGACCTGAGTCAAAATCAAGAGTCGGATGCTTAAGCAACAGAGCCACCCAGGCATCCCGGTTGGTCATATTCTCAGGTCTATAAAAATCACAAATACAAAATGAGGTACGAAATGATGATTTAGAATGTAAAAAACTTCACAACAAATTACAGATATTAAAGAGCTGACAAATACCACAAACACCAACAATCTAGAAAAACAACAACACCCTTATGTAATACTTTCATCCTACATTTGAGGGTTCTGATCACCTCTTCCTATGACAACACTTTTATAAAAGATAATTCAGTCTTTCCCCTGGTATGGTTGATGGAAATGTCTTCATCATTGACAGTGGGACTTCATGAAGATGCAACTTCACACATAGTCATATTCACTATATACACTGTTACTATTGGTTTGTGCCCTAAAAACACAGCAACTGTGATTAATTCAATTTATTTCTTGCAATTGCCATCGAAAAATGAAATGACGTATGTCGTGTTTATAATTGTATATGCTGCATTATCAAGCCTATTCCTGACAGGAGAGAACTTCTATCAATGAGAATCAGCTCCTCTGCTAACAATTTTACATGTCTTATCTTTGGGAGAATTCTCCACAGAGTAGCTTCGAGCTTCCAGACCTGTGTCTCCTTCCAGATCCATATGCCTCCGTATAGATCCATACTCACACCACCACGACACTGGGTAAGTCAGGAAGGATTACTAGGAGTAGTCCTTAGAGCCATTTCTACACAGGGAGCTAGCCTGAACCGTACACAGAAGTGGCCACAAATCCCATAAACATAGCTCACTCCACCCAAACTCAGCGTATGATGAACTTGACATCCCTTTACCCAAAAACTTACGGTGGTCATCCAGTGTCACTTCACACAAAGAAACGTGTACTAGAGGGGACATCACAAGAAAGAGAGACCAGGCCTAACCAATTGCAAATAGAGTAACTTACTTGGCAAAACTTACAAAACACATGACCATGAGAACGTGGTGCTGGGTGCCTTCCAGGGCGGGCAGGGGCCCGTGCACCAGCAGGGCCGTGAAGCTGAAGATTCGTGGGCTCACAATGAATGGCCTCTGTAGTCTTGTGTCGGTTCATCCTCTGTGAAACAGTGGAAACTGCAGTATTTTACGTGTGTCCGTGTGAAAACTGAGGAGAAGAGACATAGAAAGGCTTTATTCATACATATCATGGTGCCTGATATATATTTGAGGCTCAGTTCGTGATCTCTATTTTCAATAAGCTCTTCTCTTGTTGAAAACTTACTTCTTATCTGCATTTTAGTGTAGACAAAAACGTCACAGGGAGCTGCCACGCTCTGACTGGGGTTTGGCACTTTGGGCCTTCAGAGCAGGAAGAAGCCCAGCCCTTCATCCCAGCGTGTGTCTCCCAGGCAGGGCCTGGCTCCCTGGAGGACATTTGGCCAGGAGTCCCTCAGGGTCACCTCAAGTCAGTTACCCAAGGAATCTTTAAATTTGGGCATTTAAGTCACCCACCTGAAATTTCTCCATCACCTTGGTGACTTTCTCCTGAAGACCATATCAAACACACTCTGTCCACTCCGATGAAACTCAGCAGGGCTAGATTGACCATTCATGGCTTTCTCCCTTTTCTTCATTCCTCCACCCTCCACGCATTCGTATGCAGCTTTCTCCCTTGATCCTCAGGTCCCAGGAAGCTCACTGACGCGCCCAAGGTGATCTGAGGAGGGATTCGAACTCAGGTCTGCATCCAAACCCAGTGCTTGGTCCACTCCATTGCACTGAGGAGCACAAGCAAGGCCCCCACTTAACACTCACCTGTGGGTAAAGCCCTGCATCCCGCCTACTGGCCACGCAAAGACTTTTCTTACAGAGAAGGATGTGGTTTATGGATCACAGCCCACGCACCTCCCAGTCCCGCATTACACCTGTTTGTTTTGTAGCATACTCTGAAAGGGGCGAATATGTCCATGGAGCTCGGCAGGGCAAGCTTGCCTTCCTTTTCTAAAGGGCTTTCCAGGGATCAGCCGCATCCACAGGCTCGTCTTTCTGAACAAATGCGACCAGCCAGTGTGGATGTGACCCTGCAGGATGGAAGGGTGTAGGGGGAGTCCTGAGAGTCCTGCTTGCCCCACAGAGGATGCGCAGGGGAGGGAGAGGGAGACCTTGGACGGAGATTAGGAACTCCACAGACTCAAGAGCAAAGACAGAAGAGCCCTGTGGTCACAGTACTTCGGTGATTTACTAAGTGTCTGCACAAGTATTTACCACCTCCGAGGCCACTTTCCGGAGCTGTAAAGTGTGTGAGGATTCAATGAGATTCGCGAACGCGCCTGACTTGCAGCAAGTGCTCAATAAATCACAATATTATCACAATCCTGGCTTGACCCCTGGTCCCCGTGCCCACAGGGAATTCCAAACTCGCAGGTCCCAAACGGCAGACTCGGGGTCCTCAAAGCTTATCAATGTTCTTTCTTCCCACCCCTAGATCTTTGAGTAACTTCGCTCCTGGTTACTGAAGAATTAGCCCTACTGTACTTGTTCCTGTTCGCTTCTGCCGTGGGAATTTGCTCCACCCGTTTTACTTCCTTTTTCATATCTGTCCTCTGAGCCCCCAGATACTGATGTCCCTCCATCCTAGATCTCTTTCCTCATCTCTGCCGCACTCTCATGCTGTCCCCTTTTGTCTTCCTTTTGCCATCAGGCTTCTGGAAATGATAAACTGCGTTTCTTTTCTTTTTTTTAAAGATTTTATTTATTTGACAGAGAGAGACACGGTGAGAGAGGGAACACAAGCAGGGGGAGTGGGAGAGGGAGAAGCAGGCTTCCCGCTGAGCAGGGAGCTCAATGCGGGGCTTGATCCCAGAACCCTGGGATCCCTGAGCCGAAGGCAGACGCTTAACGACTGCGCCACGCAGGCGCCCGATAAACTGCGTTTCTTGTAGGGGCGGCCTCCACCACCTCCTACAGCCAATCCTAGCCGCGCCTCTGGGAGCGGCATTCGTCCTGGCGCCCAGACCTTGGGTGACGGCCCTCCCATCCTCTTCTCTTTCCAGAGTCCTTTGCAACATTTAATGCTTCTGATGTTTCCCTCCTTAAAAATCTCTCTCCAGGGGCGCCTGGGTGGCCCAGTCTGTTAAGTGTCTGCCTTCGGCTCAGGTCATGATCCCAGGGTCCTGGGATCGAGTCCCACATCGGGCTCCCTGCTCAGTGGGGAGCCTGCTTCTCCCTCTGCCTCTGCCTCTGCTCCCCCTGCTTGTGCTCTCTGTCAAAAAATAAATAAAATCTTTTTTAAAAAAATCTCTCTCCATGTCTGGGTATTTTAGAAATGCATACTGCATTATGTGGGGGTAGAAAGACACGGTGTCTGGGATTTGCTTTAAACTACTTCAGCAGCTCAAAAAAGGAAAGAAAGGGGGAAGAGAAAGAGCAATTTGGGCAAAATCTTGACAATTACTTATTTCAAGGAGAGGTTAAGGGCAGGTGTATGGAGATTCACTGTACTCACTGTGTTCTCCGTGTTTCTACGTATGGAACAGTAAAAAAACAAAACAAAACAAAAAACTGCTTTCTAGGGCCTCCTCATACATCCCTCCTGGCTATTTTCCTTCTCGGGGCCCTCTTCTGAGTCCTATCTCTGTCTGCTTTATATCCACATCCTTCCTTAAAAATAAGTGTTTGCCGAGGTCTTTGCTCCTTTCTGTGTCATGAATCGATGTGTGCAGCCTGAGCAAACGCATCTGCCCCACAGTTTCACCTGAGCTTTTGGTGAAGATGAACCCCTCCTCTGCAGCTTCGGGCCTGGCCTCTCACCAAACTGCAGACCCACATGTATTTTTTAAAAATTTATTCATATTTTAAATATATATATATATATAAGCAAAATCAATGTACCCATAACCCAGATTTGACTAGTGCTGACATTTTTGCCTCATATTTTTAGAAAAAACATGTTACAGATACAGTTGAAGAGCCTAAATACTTCTCAGATTCTCTCAGACCCTTTTCTCTTCTTTTCTCCTCAGGGGAAACTGCTGTTCTGAACCCAGTTGGTATCTCCTCCACCCCATATGTGTACTTTGACTCCAGAAGCCTGTGTCTACAACAATGTGTGCAACTATTTTCTTTTAAAAATGTACACAAAACGGGGCGCCCTGGGTGGCTCAGTCTGTTGGGTGTCCAACTCTTTTTTTTTTATTTTTTTATTGTTATGTTAATCACCATATATTACATCATTAGTTTTTGGTGCAGTGTTCCATGATTCATTGTTTGTGCATAACACCCAGTGCTCCACGCAGAACGTGCCCTCCTCAATACCCATCACCAGGCTAACCCATCCCCCTACCCCCCTCCCCTCTAGAACCCTCAGTTTGTTTTTCAGAGTCCATCATCTCTCATGGTTCGTCTCCCCCTCTGACATACTCCCCTTTTCTTCCTCTCCTGTTATCTTCTTTTTCTTTTTTCTTAAAATATGTTGCGTTATTTGTTTCAGAAGTACAGAACTGTGATTCAACAGTCTTGCACAATTCACAGCGCTCACCGTAGCACATACCCTCCCCAATGTCTATCACCCAGCCACCCCATCCCTCCCACCCCCAACCAACTCTTGATTGTGGCTCAGGTCATGATCTCAGGGTGGTGGGATCGGGCCCTTCCAGTGCAGGGCTCTGCACTCAGTGGGGCGTCTGCTTCTCTCTCTTCTTCTCCCTCTGCCCCTCCCCACAGTTACTCTCTTTCTCAAACGAATAACTTTAAAAAATACAAATAAAAATGTACACAAAGCAATTTCACTATATTTTTGTGTCTGCAACTTTTTTTCCACTCAACATTGTGATTTGCGAGTTCTCCATATTGATATATGTAGATCTAGCTCATCCAGCTTAAATGCAGCAGAGTACTTCGTTATATGACACATGCCACAAGTCGTCTACCCATTTCCGTGTTGAGGGACCCCCTGGCTGCTCCCCATACGAACAGTGCCGTAATGACCCCCCGCGTACGCATGCACGAGCATGCCGCGGGCCTCATACAGATCACCTCCCAGTGGCCCTCAACACTCGGCTGTGCTTGCTTGCTCTCTGATTCGCCCACTCGACTCCAAGCAGAATACATTCATTTCATCTCTCCACTATTGCCCCATCATACCTAACTCACAGTGGATTAACGTGAAGGGAGGAAGGGGGAGAGGGAAGGAAGTCATAGAACCTCCCGCCACCAAGGTCAGGGTCAAAGGACTAGGCAGCCAATGGCATTATTTTGTGGAAATTCAGGTATGAAGTTGTTAGTGAGGAGTCCAAGAGGCATCATAATAGTGATTTATATGCCTGGGATCCAAGGGCATACTCTCGGCACACTTTTTACATCTCAGGAGAAAAATGAGAGCCACTGCCTGTATTTTGCAGTACTTAGGCTTCTGATAAAAGCCAATTAGGGACTAGTTTGTGTATTTCACTTCAGATGAAGTGAAACTGCATTGTCTTAAGCCAGCCAAGAGTAGACAGAGAAAGGACAAGATTTCATGGTAATCCAGCAAATATGTACTTAACTTCTGTGCCAGGCACAGCTTGGGCGAATTCTGAGGGGGGGTCTGGGCTAAAGCACAGGGCAGGAAAGGGGGTCAGTGTGAGGGTCACTAGAGCTAGAACTCTTGACTGGGATGGTGGCTGGGGAGGTGGCGCTCAGGATGGACTTGGTCTTGGGCTTCCTCAGAGCTCTGCTGGGTGGTGGGGTCATTCACTAACCTCCTGCAGATGCAGGCTTAGCTCCTGAACAGGTCGGGTGTGGAGCACCAGACTCCTGAGAGGTCTGGGCAGCTGGGGCAGGGACAGGACTGGCGTCCTGCCCACTGCTCTCCCAGGGGCCTTGTTGCAATCCCTTTCCACACAGCAGCTGGAGTGATCTTTTAAAAACACAAATGAAATCATGTCACTCCTCTCCTCAAAACCCTCCAATGTCTTCCATCAACCCTGGAATGAAGGCTTCTATCAGCTTCTTGCTCTGGCTGGCATGCCGGTGGGAGTTCTGGTCCCACCCTTCCAACCATGCTCTCTCCTACTCTCTGGCCCTTGCCTCTTCTGGGACGCTCCCAGCTGGGGCCCCCTCAGGCCTTCACATGCACAGGCCTGCATCTTTCCACTGACACCTTTGCAGAGACACCTCTCCTGCTGCCTAGCTAAACTACCCCCTCCCCACCCCTCAGCACCATCACCTCCACCCCACCGTCCTGCTGCAGGGTCTCTGCAGTGCTTTCCACTAGCAGAGGTGAGATTATGTCTATTGTTGTCTTTCTCTCTTGCCTTAGAATTCCAGCTCCTGAAGGGCATGCATCTCGTCTGCTTCGTTCTCCTGCTGCAGACCCAGCACCTACAATTGGGAGAGGTGCCTAGTAAATATTTAGGGAAGGAATGGGTTCCTGGCGGCCTTCAGACTCCCAGCCCCAATTCTTCCTGAGGCTCGACGGTATTCCCACAACACTCCTACAGCCCGATTATAGATTCCTCCTTGGCTCGAACTTGCTTGGTTTGGCTCCCGATGTGGGCAATTCACAGCTCCAGCAAGGCTCGAGGAACCCATCAGAGAGGGAGCCGTCAATCCTGTTCAACACTCAGACATTTGACCTGGGACCAAGAAGTGGCTGCAGACCCCTCAGGCTGTCAAGTGTCTGGGGTAACCGTGAGCCATAAGGCTCATGTCAAGGGATGGGGGGCGGCAAGCCTGGGTTTTTTCCTTCAACACCTGGGGCGTAGTAGGCTTTGAGGTATCCAGCAGTTTCCTCTCAGTCCATAAGCATGGGTCTGCCAGGTAATTGCTTTTGCAATTGCCAATGGCACCAGGCTGGAAATGACATGTCAGTCATTCCAGGCAGGAACCCAGGAACCTTAAATGATCCTCCGCTCCCCCGCCTGGCAGGTTCGCTCCTCAGTCCTCAGGGTCTAAGTTCCAAGCGGTCCCCGGGAGTCCACTGCCCGGCTGCGTGTGGGCAAGGGAATCTTCGAGGCTGGGCACCCTGGACCCTGGGGCTGTCCCTCTCTAAGGCATGCCAGCTGGCCTCTGCCTCGGAAGTGTCACCATCAGCGCACCAGACACCCTGGCGGCCCCTGTCTTCTGCTAGCCCCTGCCACGAGGGAAGTTCTGAGCGGCCCACAGCCTCCTGCAGCAAAATGCAGCATAGTGGGTGATGGGCTGCTCGACTTTTGAGCCATCAGAAGTAAAGGGGCTCAAGCATTTTCTCCCACAAATATATGCCCCCTCCTCTTCCCTCCATCCGACTCAGCCAGGAGGGGTAGTGTGGGGGTGGGGGCAAGGTCCAAAGCATTTTCTCAGGAGCTCAACCTAATGTGAGCTTTCTCGTTGCTCAGGCCTGCATGCCATCATCCCTCCCCCTGGCCAGTGTGGGGGATTGTGGTGTGTGCGTGTGTGTGTGTGTTGGGGAAAGACATGCCGATTCAGCTTGATTGGACAGTCTTCCCACTAATACAGCTGTATATCTGGCTGTGCCTTTCTTTTCTTTTCTTTTCTTTTTTTTAAAGTATGCTCCATGCCTAGTGTGGAGTCCAACGTAGAGCTTGAACTCACAACCCCGAGATCAAGACCCAAGGTGAGATCAAGAGTTGGATCCTCAACCAACTGAGCCACTCAGGCGCCCCTGAGCTGGGCCTTTTTGGAAATATAAGGGCAGGACTCCCGGCTTCATTCTCTGGGCCCTCCCTCCCACCTCTCTGCAGGTAACAATGACCCCTGACTAGGGGAGGTCACGGAGTGGAGACAAATGGGCTGGGAGAGCTGGATAGCACATCAGTCGATCCTTCACAGACCCCTCCGACAGGAGTTATCACTTGGCAGATTCCCCAGTTAGAGCATTGGGAAACCCTCTGCACATGTCCTTTTCTTTTTCAGACAGATCAACACATTAGAGGTTCTGAGAGCTCATCTCCAGGAAAGAGTCCTGTTTATATGCCAGGGTTTTCCAAACTCAGTTGGCTTCTGGAGCTTCTCTGGAGAAGCCTGGGTTAGTCTGGGGCTGTTAGGCTGTTACCGCGGGCACTGGTTGGCTCAGGGGCCTGCAGAACCCATAAGGGGGTGGCTCTGTTTCTGGAACAAATTATCACAAACTCAATGGCTTAGACAGCACAAATGTATTATCTTACAGTTCTGGAGGTCAGAAGCCCAAAATACGTTTTATGGGCAAAGATCAAGCTGTCGGCAGGGGTAGGTCCTTCTGGAGTTTCAAGGGAAGAATCCATTTCCCTGCCTTTTCTGGCTTCTTGAGGCCACCTTCATTCCTTGGTTTGAGGCCCCATCCTCCAGCTTTGAGCACATCACCCCAACCTCTGCTTCTGTCTTCACGTCTCCTTCTCTGACCCTGGTCTTCCTTTCTCCCACTTGTGATGACCCTTGTGATGACCCTGGCCCACCTGTGGGATCCGGGACTCTCCCCATCTCAAGATCCTTACCTCCATCACATCTGCAGAGTCCTGTGTAAGGTGACAGGGTCTGAACATGAGGATGTGCACATCAATGGGGACCACTGTTCTGTCTACCACACCGTGTGGTGGTGGGGGGATGGAGTGGGCTGTCTGAAGCCTTGACCGGATTCAGGTTGTGGCATGTCACCTCATGTGGAGCTGACTGAGCAACTTTCTTGGACACGCCTCTGTGTTGGCAAGGGCAGATGAGCCGCCGGGAATTCCACACTGCAGCCCACCTATGCCGGCGGCAGTAGCTCAGGCTTTAGACTCTGAAATCTGGGCTGTGGCTCAGGCCTGCTTACCTCTTGTAGAGGCTTTGCTCCAAGCCATTCGATAAAGTGCCTCAAGAAATCAGGTACGAATGGCCTGACGAAGAACCGGCTTTGTGCATCTGACACGGCCTCACTGTCTCCAGTCGTGACAACCTGGGGAAGCGATGGAGTTGGGGGCTTGTTAATGTCAGGAGAAACAAAAGCAGAATCAGCTGTGTCAAACCCACACTGAGGTTGTGGAAAGGCATCAGCCGGAATACCTCATCTCGGGGTCCATGCAGGCAGCCCCGACGGTGTTGCCTCTCAAAAGTGGGTAGCAGCCACCACTCAGCTTGTCCTGTAGCTGGGGTTGAGGACTGACGACCAGGACTTGAAAGAATCCTATGACACAAACAACTCCAAAGCTGTTAAAAAGAAAAAAGAAAAGAACAGGAAAAAAAAGAGACAAGAAAGAAAATTGGAGGATGGGAAGAAGGAAGAGAGGGAGGAAGGAAAGGAAGAGAGAAGGGGGAAAGAGAAAAAAAAGGAAAACAGAAGGAAGGGGAGAGGCGGTGGGGGGGAGGGAAAACACCCCTCCCCCCCACACACCCTCAGCCCATCCTCCTGCAGAGCTGAGAAGCCAGGAGGCGCTTCCATTTTCATGGCAGGTGCATCTCCTTCCAAAGGCACACCCTAGCCCGTCTGTATCCATTTGGGCCATATTTCCGGGTGGGTATCCTGCTTCAGGAAGAAGCATCCTTTGAGCTGAGTGAAGGAAGGAACATCAGTCCCACTCCAGGCTTGGGGCGAGGTGGGGCTTCCTATCTAGTTGAGTCCGGACATCACCACTTCCTCAGCCTGTGACCCCAGATAGGCGAGTCTGTTGCCTCCCCTGCCCTTCAGTGCCCTTGCCCGGGGCCACCCGGGGTGACCGTCTGGAGACCGGAGCCACGCAAGATGCTGTTGGACTCTCCGCCCCGCACCTTTAGCTTTTCTTAACAGTTCCTGGGAGGGAAGGCAGGCTGTTGAGGGTCTTCACAAGCCTGTGATAGGGATTGAGACCAGGAGGGGCCAAGGTTGGCACCGGCGAGTCTTCCCAGAATCCCCTCTTTGCACTCCTAGGGCCACTGTTCAGAAAAGAGGGCTGGGGGGGGGTGGCTGGGGAGGAGAAGGAAGAGACCCCCCCCACCTATCCCTGCTTCCTCCAAAGAGTGCAGCCCCACCTAGCACGTTCCCCTGCCCCTTGTCCTGTCCCCAACACCCAGTCCTTGCTCCCTCTGCAGGCACCACCCCCACCACAAGCCCGCTCCTCTCCCCATGAGGAAACCCTTCCTGCACTTGAAGGTCTCTCAGTTCTCACCTCTCTGAGATGCATTCCAAGAAGACCCAAGCTGCCAAGATCCCTCCCCTGTACCCGATGTCAATCCCATTGTGGAGGCAGAGATTCTGTGGGCCCTTTGGTATGTTTGGGGAACGCGGGTTTCTATGCTCATGACTTATCAGAACCTTTGCTGTAACAGGAACTGGCAGGGCAGGGCTGACCAGACCCCTCCTGTGGAGCACCCCAGGCGTCCACCTCAATTCACAGCACAACCCCCTGCCCTTGGCTCAGGCTTCAGCCAGCCCTCCTGTGTGACCCGCTCAGCGCAGCCTCCCGCCTTCTGTCTCCGACGGGATGTGTACCAAATCCTACCCTCTCCTGAGACCCTCCAATACCTAATCCTCTCAATATGCCTCCCTGTCATTGCTGGACATGGCTCCTCTCTAAATAACTCTTGCGCGTAGAAGGAGCATGCCATTGTTTAGCTCTTCCTTCGTGTCTAAATTGCTTTCCCCAGACTCCACAGCCTTGTCCACGTGAGCTAGCAAAGCAGCTGAAGGACGGGGCTCCTGTTGTACGCTCCCCCCAAATGCTCCAGGCCCTCCCTGAGCACTCAGCACAACTCCTGGAACAAGACTTATTAAAACTGACTGGAAATAGGGTCAGCTTTCTGAATATTTCTCAACTTAATTGCTCTCTTATACCATCAACAACAGTTTTGCCTATGAGCTCCTCCAGTAGAATGTGAAAGAAACAAGAATGTGAACAAATGTAAACAAGGGTAGAAATAACTTTTTCTTTCCTTTTACTAATCCAGATGTTTTAATAATAGCAACATACACGTACACAATATACACATATAGAAATATGTATGTGTGTCATATACATACATAGGCCTACATATGGGAAAGACATGCAGATACAGGAGACAGGTAGATAGACCCCAAATGCCCCTTCAGTTCAGTTAGAGACACACAGAGATGTGTACCAGCACCTGCCTCTCTAACTCATACCCTTTCCACATTTTCCCCCTGCCACCTGCCAAGGAGTGGTCTGAGTGGTTTTCTGCACATCCTGGCCCTTAGAGGTCACTTCAGGTCCTTGAACTCTAGTCAACAGATGTTTCCAGGCTGACTTCTAAGCTCGCCCTCTGAGGGCCACCTTCCACACACCCAGACCACACTGTCAGCCAGCACAGCCCTGACCAACCAAGCTGGCCACGTGCCTTCCCCCTGAAGGCCCCTTTGCCCTCTTCAGGCCCCTCCTTCCATATTCTTCCATGAAATCACAACCTACGCTTTAATGGCCAGCCCAAATGCTACCCTCCTCTCCGACACAGGGACCAGATGTGATTTTTCTCTCCTTCCCTGATTCCCACTCTAAGGCACAGAATCTCATTTTGCCCACTGGGGTGTGTGTGTGTGTGTGTGTGTGTGTGTGTGTGTGTGTGTGTGTGTGTGTGCGTGCGCGCGCGCACGCGTGTGCATGTGTGGCTGGGAGGCAAGAGAAGGGGGCAGGCCAAGAGTCACTTGCACCGACTGTCCTTCAGGTGGACAGGGGAGCACTGATCACCGACAGGGAAAGCCATATATACACTAAAACATTACCTAAAAATGGGTGGAGCTTTAAATGGAAACCAAAGCCCCCATCCTGAGGTGTCTAGTATTTGTCACACTTTACCGGACACCCCGCTGGATCCAAACTGAAGTGCACCCAAAGTCAGACACTGGCATTACAAGCCTCTTTTAGATTCCCAGAAGTAACAAGTTTCAACATTTCACTGGATTCTAAGCTCATGTGGCTTTTAGCTTTAATTCTGACCATTTACCAGGAAGGAGAAAACAGAAGTTTATGACACACATATATTCCTCCAGAAAAAGAAGATCCTCTCCCTGCCCCTCTCCCCCCACTGGAGACAATTAAAGGCAAAGGCAGGTTATCCTGTGACTGAAGCCACGTGACATCCCGGCCCGCCCCACTCTGTGACAGAAATACCACACTTCTGCGGGGTCAGATTTAGTTCCCGAGGCTGGGTCGTCAGAAATAGGAGAGCAAGATCGTTCTCTTCAATCAAGGATTCGTATATTCTTTAGGAAACCATACTTAAAGTGACGTAATTCTACCCTGGAGAGAAAGGAAAGGCATCAAAAGAGACTGGTGAAAATGCTCGAAGTCCTAAGTAGGACGCAGATGGGTTGAGCGAGACAAGGTCCTGCCTTCTAGACCAGACTGGTAGGACACGGTAAAAAGAAGCCACTTCCTTTTCAGCAGCTCTTGCTCACTAGCACCCTTTACTTGTTACTTTCCTAATTCCCACTGTGCATCATTCAAACTATCAATACTTATTGACATGCACAATTGCATGTAGGCCACACACGCCAGTGAAGTAGGAGCTCCTCTCTTCTACACTGATTCAGAAGATCAGAAGGCAGAGTGACCACCTCATGGGGTGGAATCGGGTTTTGAACTCGGGTCGGCAGTGGGTGCTCTTACTTGCTCCTCCAGGGCATGGCCTCCCACTGCAATGTTCTTCCTGGAACATGGGGCACGCCACGGTGGAGCATCAGGGTCTAGAACCACCGGGAAACGAGGAGCAGGAATCCAGCCTGGTGTGCAGCCACTGGACGAAGGCTGCTCCTTTTAAAGCAAGCCACACAGTCCAGGAGGTCTGAGAAGCAGACCCATTAAGTGGGTGCTTCCTCAGGCCCAGCGAGGGAACACACAAGGGTGGATTTTGCATCTTGTGTGGAAAGGCTGTGAGCCGTGTGTTTTTCATCTAGAATACATTCACCATCACGCATGACATCGACAGCAGCTAACATTTGTTGTGTGCTCAGCATGTGCTTTCCTCAGATGACCTCACTCTATCCTCACCATTATCCTGGGACCGGGGAAACTATTATCACAGATGAGGAAGCTGAGGCCCCAGGTCACACTTTGTTCTTTCTTAAATTGCGACAAGGCAGGAAGATCTAAAGGAGACAGGACGACACCTGCATTGCCTACTGAGGTTACCCGAGACCATCGGCCACCTTGCACTTGGGTGGCGGTTTCCTATCTCAGGACAGGAAACAGGGCAGTGCTCCTCACCAAATAGAAGAGGAGATAGAGGTCCGCAGCAGGTAAGCCCAGCTCGGGATCCAGCGACCCCCAAGGGGGCCGTAATGGACACTACCAGGGACACACTTCTGCCCAGGGGCTTGGGGTGGAGCCTATAAATCCAAGGCAAACACAGGAGTCTCAGAACTTGGAGCTTCAGGGACACTGAAAATCACTATGAGCCTTTAAAACTTTTTTTTTTTTTAATGTTCAAGCTTAAAAAAAAACATCTTAACTTGGAAACAGATAGCATGAAGCACGGAGAGACACACGTGATGATAGAGAAGTTCACTGGCGAGTCATCCCAACGACATACTCTGCATGGCTAAATGCGGGCTAACCGTGCCCGCATAAACACATAGCTTAGAGGCGCCCCCGTGCCAGAGCTGGACTCCAGCCTCACATTCTGCCCCATCTCCCATTTTCGTTATGATGAGCTTTATTTGAATTTCCAGATGCGTCCAGAAAAAAAAAAAAAAAAAACAATGATCAAGAGATTTGGGATCCTGCTGCCGACTAGGAGGTTGTTTTGGTCAGAGAGACACCTGGTGGCTCTCGAGATAGAACACACTGTCCTGCAAAAGGACACTTCTCTTGCCCCCAGCATGCCATGGGGGGCCAGAGGGGCCAGCGAGGCCTGGCTTCTCCTGCTGAGAGCAGCGGGTGTCACCTTTGCGGGGAGGGAGGTGGGCCTGGCAGGATCAGAGCCAAACGGGCTTGAGCACCTTTCCCAGCCTTGTCTCCTGCACAGTCAGCTGGACTCTCCTGAGCGTGGTCCCCCCATCTGTGGAAATGAGACTGATGCCTATCGTTCTTAAGATCATTGTGAGGACAGGGTGAGCAGGAGAGACAACCCACTGGGGCACCAGCACAGAGCCACTGGCCTCGTCTCCCCGTCTTTGATTATTGTATGTCACCTCCTGACCTCACTGGGACCTGGGTATCTGTGGGTTCACAACAGCTACATCCCCCGGTCACTACAGCACCAGGAGACCAGGGAGCTGGGCCCCTGGGGGCAGACAGACTTTGCTCCCTCAGGGTCTCAGTGTGATCCACCCACAGAGGACACCCTCCACAAAATCATGTTCATGGGGTTTCCTTTTGGGTGCTTTCCCCCCATCTTATATATTTCCCACATTTTTGCTATAAGCAGTTATTAGGTTTACATTAAGTAAGAAGAAATAATGGCCATTTCCTTTTCAGAGGAAAAAAATGTTAAATTTCCTTCAATTCTTGTTTTCATCTTAGCCCATGGATGATTTCACATCTGTTTATTCATCTTTTTGAATAGAATAAAGGAGACTCAGGGATTTCGTGGCATTATTTAACATTCTCATATTCTGTCCTGTAATTTCAACCATTGTCATTGTCTTCACACAAAGGAAAACGGCAGACAAGTAGACATCTCCCTCTGGAATAAACCCGCACAGTGGTGTTTATGTCCCTGCCCATGTTGTGTGTGAAAACTCAGGAAGCAGAGTGGTTTCATTCCCACCAGCTCCACAGTGCACCCCAAGCCAGATCAGCGCTCCCACATACAGGGTCATCTGCAAAGGGAAACTGAGTCAGCATGATTGTTTGCTGAAAGCATTTCTTCGTATTATGCATTCTTTACCTGTTTTCTTTAAACAAAAGATACAATTTAAGAAAAAGTTGTATGCAGAGTAGAACTTTTCTAACTCAAGAAGTATTTATATGCATTAGGGAATTTACCTGCTGAAATACTGACATACCTTTTTTTAAGAGAGAAGATTGCCACAAGCGGGGGGGGGGGGTCGGAGGGAAGGGACGGAGGGAAAGAGAGAGAGAATCTTAAGCAGGCTCTATGCGCAGTGTGGAGCCCGACACAGGGCTTGATCTCACGACCCTGAGATCATGACCTGAGCCGAAATCAAGAGTCGGATGCTTAAATGACTGGGCCACTCAGGCGCCTGTTGATGTGAAATTTTTTAAAGCAAAAAAAAAAAAAAAAAAAATCCTTCTCTAATTCAAATAATCTTTTTCTAATTAACCTATTTGATGAGCTGATTTTGGTTTATGCTGGATTTTCTTAAAATAAAGGCCACTTTATTAATCTTGGTTTCTTAGCAAACTAGAACAATTTGACTATTTTTTGCCGCGTCAATTGGAAGGTGCCGTCTTTACCAAAAAACTAGGTTATCCATTTACTTAAAAGGTGACCCCCATCACAAGGCTTTAACTAAGATCTTAAAGACTGAAAACTTACCAGGAATGGACAGACACTGTGATTTCTTCTGGTGCATCTGGAATGGTTATCAGGGAGATTTGCTCATGTTTTAGAAGGATCTATTTTCTAAAGAAATGGAATCCCTTGCTAACGTGGTATCAACCCTCTCTTCCCACAAGGGGACATGCATACAGCATGAAATTCCCATACGTGGGAAACCAGAAAAACAGTCCAGCATGCCTGGCATGAAGTGCTATGTGGTGTGCTAGAGGGACCGCAGGGCAAGCAAGTGGGACCAAGCCCTGACTGGTTCTCCATGTGGTCATAGAGAGCCACACAGATATCACCTCCATGATTCTGCAGGGAAGGGCTGGCCTCAGGATGGCCAGAGCGGGGGGAAAACCCCAAATCGGATAAAGGATAGGTTACCCTCACATCTACAGAACCTACAATTAGGGCAGGATCCTGAAGTCCTACAGTTTGTGTCTGTGACGTCACAGCGTCTATTTCCCTTTTTTGGAAAGTGATCACATGTCCCAGTTTGCCTGGAGAGTCTCGGTTTAGGCCAGTTGGCCTGGCATAATTATTAATAGCACCCCTTTCACTCTTAAAAGCGTCCTGGTTTGGATGATAAATTACCCTGTCACCTCACCTTTAGCTGGAGCTCACTCAGGACCCCCTTGCCACCCCAAGATGCCCACAGAGCCTTCCCAGCAGAGTCCTTTGGTCCAGACATTTCTACTACTCCCCCTGCCCCACTCCTCTGGAGCTAAGGGACCCAAAATATAGCCCTCCTGATTAAAATGTGTATGTCTGAGATAGCCTTTTGTTGACAATTTCTGTCAAGCAGAGAAGTGCATCAAATGGGGCAGGTGTCTGGCCCAGTGGGACAGGTACCTGGACAGGGGCTGTGCTCCAGAGAGTTCTCCCCACACACCACGCCCCGCATGTGGGACAGGGGCTTGCAGGGTGCTGGGGGGGGGGTGTGCAGATCAGAGGGTCTGGCCACCAGCGCGACCTCCACAGTGAAACCCGACCCTTCTCCGCCCCTGCCCCCCTTGCAGAAGCGGCCTTGCACTGGCCTCAATTATGCTTCTCGCACGCACAGAGCCAGCCAGAGGCAGCCTTTAGATGAA
Source organism: Zalophus californianus (assembly GCF_009762305.2). Taxonomy (NCBI): domain Eukaryota; kingdom Metazoa; phylum Chordata; class Mammalia; order Carnivora; family Otariidae; genus Zalophus; species Zalophus californianus. The sequence goes on from NC_045597.1 coordinate 61,564,360, forward strand.
TAAAAATAAACTTTATTCTAATACAGCATGGAAAGTTTTTGAAACAGGAACTCTTCTTATCTGACACACAAAAAACTCTTACCCCCTGAACATCTAAAGGTTATATCCTGTACAATTATATAAATATTTTCATGGTCATATACACATGAGGTTTATGGTCCTAAAAGCCTTTGTGAAATCAATACAATTAGATCCTTTAGACAATGATTAACCTAGTTAGAAAACAAGAAACCCTCCTGAGCACAGCCAGGAGTAAAGGAAGGACAGAGCAGGGAGAGGCCCGGGGGAAAGGAAGACTGAAAACGACAGGAACACAGTGGAACCAGCGCAGGATTGTGGTGGGTAAGACCCAGCAACACGAGATTAGAGGCAAAAATGGAAACAAACCATCCGAGGGAACGGGGAGCTGATCCTGAGATCAAGTTTCATTCTAAGTCGCTAACAATGAATCGGCCACCCAGCAGACTTGTTCTTCTAGGAGCAGTGGCTTTTTCCTGTTTATTCCTGCCAACTGATATTCTGGTGACAGCCACCACGGAGAAAAGATTTCCCTGTTCTGGCATGTGCGCGGGCTGTGCGATCCTGGGCGGGATACCCAGCCTCTCTGAGCCTACCGCCCTGCGCGTCCAACATGGACAGCAGTACCCACTGGCTAGTTTGCTGAGAAGATTACAAGTAGCCTAGAAAAAGTGCTTACACTCTCCCTGAAACGTAACTGGTACTCAATAAATAAAACTATTTTGTGTGTGATAAGGGCTCTCTCTACCTTAAAATTTATTTTCTTTCTACTCGTGTACTACCATGTGGTTCTGTCAATCACCGCCGGCTTGAGTGTCTAAAACTGGCCCCATTCCTGCCAGTCTGACGTCCTACAATCACAAAGAGCCACTGAAAGTGTGAAACAGGCTCTCCCTTGGGGAAGCAGTGGTGACTCCTTTCCTAAGGCGCCAGTCCCGTGTGCAGAAGTAGAAGCTCCTGGAGAGTAAGTGTGATTTCCTCTTCTTCGGGTACGGGTTTCCTTGCAGTTGCACACCACCAGGGGCACCATGGACATGAACTCTACTGAACTCCGTGAGCTGACAGTCCCATAGCAGACCATGTCATTGAAGCTCCCGGAGGTGTGCAAGGCGGTTCTGGCAAGTGCACACACCTCCCCACGGGATGCGGTTTCAAGCACCACAGGCCTCCACGCATCCCAACGACCTGGACCCCAGAGGAGGCAGGATTTCCTAGGTCTCAGGCTTTGAGACCCTCACTCCAGCGGGGCAGAAACAGTCCACAAGAGCATGCCATTCCGAGGAGCGAGAAGCCAGGACTCCATGGCCAGGGGGCACACAGGCAGCAGAGAACTCTCGGCCTGAAGAGAAGCAAGGCCGGCTCTCTGGCCGGTGTGTGAGGGAGCAGATGCAGGCCTGAGGGCAACAGCAGGGATCACTAGGGTCCTGCTGTCAGAGATCAGGCAGGGGTGGGCTGGGGTGGGCTGGCGCCAATGTTAAAAACAGAAAAGGAAGAGACAGTGCTGGCAGACATCAATGGGGTGTATTTGAGGTAAACTGTGGTCTCAGATACGCAATGCATGTGGGTATTGTCAAAAAGAACCCAATACAAGGCTTCTCCTGAGTTCTAAGGAAAGGCCCAGCTAAGATTTTGGTCCTGATGAGATTTTCCTCATTTTACAGGTAGTCATTCCAAACACCAAAGCAGAGGTCTGCGAGGAGGGCTGGCTGTCCTCTCCTCTGCTCTTAGAGTCCAGCAAGGTTCCCAACAAGCCCAGGCCAACAGCATGGTCAGGCCGGGAAGCCTGGCCCCTGTGCTGGCGGGATCCAGGCCAGGGGGGTGGGGGGCAGGGCCTACCCAGGAGTCACATCTGGATGTGGCACATGCTAGGAGGGATGACCAGGAATGTCCAGGGAGTGGAAGTCCCCATGGCTGGAGGGGAGCTTCGCCCATCTTGCTGCTGGTGCTGCACTTGTTTGGTCTCAGCCTCGGCCATGGGGAAAGCTGGGCCGGCTACTCACTGAGGAGATGGACCCCTGGCTCTGCACCCGCCTGGAGCTTTCAGATGCACTGCTCCTCATCTCTGTCATTCAGGAGCAGAGACCACTTGTCCCCACCGTCATCAGCTGCAGCACTGTGTCGAGACAGCTTGTCAGACTTCAAGGAGGACAGAGACACCTGACTGATGAAGCTGACCTGGTCCCAGGGCGTGGTCCTTGGGGAGTCCCGTCGCCGGTCATCCATACCGATGTGCACGCTCACCTGTGATGCTGTCAGGGGCTTCATGCGGCCCTGGGCCTGCGCCTCATACCTCTCCAGGTCGGGCTTCTTATAGCTGCCAAGTGAGAATCCAGGAGCATTTGAGCCATTGTGGGTGCAGGTTTGTTTTGAAGGATGGAGAAGAGCTCTCACCAAAGTCTTTCAATAACATAATGGTATGGAAACCCCATGGAGTTTAGGATTTTAAAAGGAGAGGGTATCGAGCTCCTAGGGTTCAGGTAAAGTTCACCTGATTGAGAAACTTCCCATCCAAATGCCCGGCACAGTGTAGGCTGCCATTAACTTTTGTTAAAGGAAAGCATGAATAAACATCTTCACAAAAAAGGACAACTGATAATACACAAGGACCCCACGTGTACGGGGCATTTACACGAACAGTGCAGATGGCTGGGAGGTGCTGAATTACCCCCTCGTGGCGCTGGTCAGGTCATGACATGCCCCCGCCGCGGTGCACTGGGCACCTGCGCCCGGCACCCGGCACCCGCCCATCGCTAGCCCACGGGGTGGCTGGGTCGGGGGAGAAGGCCTAGTGGGCACCGCCTATGGTGCGCGCTCCTGCCTTGAGGGACTCACCACTTGAGCTGCAGCGATGAGAGAACCACAGACACGGAGGAGGCCGCCATGGCCGCCGAGCCCATCCACGGCTGGAGCACGATGCCAATGGGCATGAAGACCCCTGGCCAAGGGAAGGACGACACTCACGCCACAGCTCAGAGGAGACGGTCCTCACCTTGGGCTGCCCCCTGTGAAGTTCCCCATCTTGGGGTGGCTCAGAAACCCCCAATGCCATGTCATGACCATGTGCCCGCATGCCTCTGAAGTAGGCGGTCTCGAAGCCGGGCAGGGGGTTGCTGTCTAGGGGACTGGGGCCTCCCACCCACCCTGGTCTTCCTGGGACAGTCCACAGGGGACATCGTGGGTCTCAGGGGGAGCTGCGAGGGAACATGGAATCCCAGGAACCATCTTTGCAGCTTTCATTTACCTTTAGAGACTTATAAAGTGGAGAACATGATAAAATCAACTCTTTCTAAAATGGTTTTGCCCCGCCAGCCGGCCAGGCAACCAGGCAGCAAAGTGGGCTACTCACTAAGTTGGGCAGAAACGCAGCAGGCAGAGAGAAGGCCTTCTGGCCAGCCGCTGGAGTCAAAGGTAATCTGGCAGGGGAGAGCCACCCTACCTGCAGCAATGGGTATTCCGATCAGGTTATAAATCAACGCCAGCACCAGATTGAGGCGTATTCTCCAGACGGTCCTCTTGGAGAGGTGAATGCTAGCCACCACATCGAGCAAATCGTTCTGTAGGAGGAACACATGGTCAGTCAGGAGCTCTGTCCCCTGGCCCTCAGTGCTCCCACAACTGGGACAACAGGGCACGCAAAGATACAGCCGAGCTCACTCTGATGAGGACAACGTCAGCGGCCTCAATGGCGACGTCCGTGCCTGTCCCGATGGCGATGCCCACATCGGCCTGGGCCAAGGCCGGCGAGTCATTGACCCCGTCTCCCACCATGGCGACTTTCTTCCCTTCATTCTGGAGCTCCTGGACCTTGGCCACCTTGTGAGAAGGTAGCACCTCTGCAAAGACTTTGTTGATGCCAACCTAAAAGGAAAGGAAACAGTCGTCAAAAGATAAATACATGACAACACCTGGTGTTGGCAAAGGGTAGTGAACGGCAGCAGAAACCTGTGCGGCATCCTGCCCCGACTCCCTCCGGCCTCCAAGCCCAGGCAACGATGTCAGTCACCAAACCCTAGATCCCAGGGCATGCCATCCCTGTGCCCCGCTTCCATGGCGGCTTAAGTTCTCCCTGCCCACCTCCCGGCCTCCCAATCCTCCCCCCATCCCCACCGTGGTCTTTCAAAAACAGTGGTCAGCTGGTCATGTTACTCTCCTGCTTAAAGACCCAGTGGAACCCACTTCCCTTGGGATGACATCCACACTCCTCGGTCTGCCTCCCAAGCGCCTCTGGACTTGGTCTCTGCCCGCCTCCAGCCCTCACTGGATTCTGCCCCGTTCAGCTTCCTGCAGCTTTCCAGCCCAGTGCCATGGTGCTCATGCTGCCTGCTCTGTCCTGGAAACAGCTTCCCTTTCTCCAACCTTCTCCCTCTTCTCCAAACGACCACTCCTGACTCAAGCATTTCCACCCCTGGGAAGGTGGCTCCAGCCCCTGCCAGGCTGGGGTCAGTCGGCGGCTCCCACGTGTCCTATGCACTTTTCTGTTGCAGAGGCAAGCACTCAATTCAACCCTGGCACTGGTCACCCTTCCCCCGAGGACAGCGAGCTGCTGGAGCACAGGCGCCCTCTTCACTCCTCTCTGGAGCCTGTCACATGAATGGTGCTTAGTAAGTGCTCACTGAACGGATAAGCAAGTTTTAACCAGGAAAAGAGGCGGTACTCAACAAGTCCATCATTAGCAAGGAAGGCCACGGAGAGGTACTGCTGCTTCCCTTGTAAGAAGCAGTTCACTTGCAAAAGCCTATGGTGTACACACGTTTGGGGAGGGTGTGTAATTTCAGGAACTTGCACGGGAGGCCTCGCCGTGTGCGGGGTTGGGCAGGCAAACAGCACGCACTCGGAAGTGAGGGACTCAGCCGTCTGTCCGCCGCACAGGGCGTGAGAAGAGCTGAGCGGACAAATTGTTGCCTTAAAACAAAGCCTCGGAAGTCGTGTGTTTCAGCTCTCGAGCCATGATCTTTGTTTTTGCCCCATTGGAAAGACAGATACAGAGAATGTTGGAATTGCGCTTTCCAGGGCAGCAGCCTGTCCTGAGTTCAGACATCCAGGCCCCAGGGACGTGAGCTTGGTGACCGCAGCACAGTGGTCTCCCGTGGGACGCTGCACAGCTCGGGACAGAGCAGAGCAGGCAGAGTGAGACGCACCTGGCGAGGGGAGGCCAGGAGCAACGTGGAGCGTTCAGAGGTACTGGCGCTCCCTATGTTTCTTCAAACTGCTCCAGGGAGCTTAAAAGCAATTTCAAAGGGGGACGATCCCCAGCCCCTAGTCCCTGGCACACACCTGGGTGGCGATGGCTCTGGCTGTCTTCCGGTTGTCCCCTGTGATCAGAACCACGTCCACACCCATGCTCTTCAGCGTGTGCACAGCCAGGGCTGCCTCCTGCTTGACTGCGTCCGCGATGGCAATCATGGCGCAGAGCACACCTGCAGGAGACACCCTCGGTAAGTCCACAAGGGCAAGCACCGGACAGCCTGAGGAGCAAAGGAGGCTGTGCTACCGGAAACAGTTTCCATAATGGAACGTCACATGTGAACAACAAAACGCCAAGTTATAGAACATAACCCGGTTTTTATTTTGTTTTTTAAAAATAACCTACATTTACAGATGCATACAAAAGTCTGGAAGGAATATGACACGTTAACGGTGGCTCTCTAAGGGGTAGGACAAGGAGTCATTGCATTTTCTTCTTTATGGCTCTCAGAATCTTCCCAATTTTCTGCAAGGAACAACTATTACTTTGCAGAGAGCCTGGCTCATAATAATAATAATACATGTTAGCTATTAAGATATGAGAAATAGAATGAATACAATAAATGTTACTGAAAAGTGATGAGTGTCCAAACAGAAAATGAGTCCTTCCTTTTTCTCTCCCTACAGAAAGCATTTGTTGGGGGGGGGGGGGCGTCTGTTGGAGCGCATCTTCAGAGAGTGAGGCAGGAAGGCATTTGAGGCCTGAGGTGCGGCAGGGCAGATGCAGGGGAGCGGTGTGACAGAGGGCACAGCCCCTCCAGCATAGCTGGTTCTGATCTGAGGAGCTGAGGGGACTGCAGGTGTGTAAGGGCTTCGGAAAGGAAATGGCGGAGCGAGCAGGGAAAAAAGAGTGGCAGACATATTTAACATATTTAGTTGAAGCATTAAAAATAATAATTTTTGTTGCTTATCTGCATACAGTTTTACTTCTATAAGGAGAAATTACCATTAACAAGGTAAGAGTCCAATCATCTGAGGCGTAAAGGCCCAGACACACACGATCTGGGGGAGCTCTGCAGAGGGGCAGCGATCTCGTTACTTAGGACCCTAGAGGTGAACCTCCTGGACAGCGAGCTACTGCTGTGTGTGCAGTGATGGAGGAGGAGGGTGACGGAACCGCTGGCTTGGACAGAAGCAGACAGTGATGGCGAAGGCAGCTGAGCTGCCTCACTCTCGGGGGAAAGGATGGACAGAGCGAGAGAGGACCTCCGGACCGAGAATGAAGTGAGAAAACTGGCAAGGCATCCTTTTGGAACACAGAATTTAAATTAACAGAGAGGAAGATTTATTAGGGGGGAAAAGAAAGAAGAAAGTCTATTTTTTCCAGATAGCCCCAAGAAACTCCATTGCTAAGAGCAGAAGAAGGCGAGGGTGGGGTGGTACCGTCAATGGCCACCAGGATGGCCGTCTGGCCTTTCATCTCATGATCTTTCATCGCGTCACTGATGTCGCTGGAAATGGTTAGGCCGTTGCGCCTCATCCATTCGCGGTTCCCAATCAGCACAGAGAAGGTCTGGGGGGTCGCATCTGTTTAAAAGAGTTTGTGGTTATTCCCAAACAGTCCAATTTTACTATGAGAAAGGACTAAAAACCATGGAATCCTTTTAACAGCAAAAAGTCCCATTTAACTGTTTTGAAACACAGGAGCTAGCAAGCACTTCTCATAATGCCACCCTTAAAGGACCAGGGAAACAGTAATTAACGTGTGGAACATCAGGCGGGGGGTGGATCAAAATGGGGTGTGAAAAGGTACATGCAGTGTGTGCAAAAATGTTATAAACATTTGGTAGTGTCCTTATTTGCCTTTAAGAGCTATCTGCTGGTTCCTTTTCTGCAGAGATTAGAAGCAGCAAGTGTAGCTGGGTATAGATGACCCAAGGTGCGTCAGCAAATAACAAGTCTACTTCTGTGAAATGTTTAAAAGCTGTACCTCCTAAAAGGCCAGGTGAGCCTTTCTCCTGTCACCTTCTAACTATGTGTGCCACTAACCTAAGGGTCACCACACAGGCCAGTCCTGGCAGCTAAATGGAAGGGTCATGCTGGCATCATGCTGGGTTCTGAATTACTAGAAGGCTGCAGATGGCTTCTAACATTACCCCAGCGCACTTAAGAGAAAACACCAGACACGGGCGTTTTGGGTGGGGAGGGTGTCCACATTCTCACGCTGATGGCTACAGCAAGCTATCCCCAGAATCAGAAAAGCCGTATTCACTCCAAGCAGTACCCCTTGTTGGCTTGGGCAGACCACTTCCATCTGCCTTCCCTGCTGCTGCCAGCTCTGTAAATACGACACATGCCATCGGGGTTCTACAGCACGGGAGGGAGACTGGAGGAGCAAAAGTAGAATTCCCATCTGTCCCCTTTGTAGCTTAGAGAAGCAGCACTGACTTGGGTAAGAAAGAAGAGACTCAACATTATGGGTCACAGAAGCAATACTCTAGGGGCACCTGGGTGGCTCAGTCGTTGGGTGTCTGCCTTCGGCTCAGGTCGTGATCCTAGGGTCCTGGGATCAAGTCCCACATCGGGCTCCCTGCTCCGTGGGAAGCCTAGCTCTCCCTCTCCCACTCCCCCTGCTTGTGTTCCCTCTCTCGTCTCTCTGTCAAATAAACGAATAAAAACCTTAAAAAAAAAAAGAAGCAATACTCTATGAATTGCAGTAACATACACTACTTCTGTCTGCCATTAGCGTCAAGATTCAGAAGTATCAGAGAACCCAACAATGGACAAACGGCAGGCTTTCCTGGGGGAGCCAGGCACGCGGGACCCTAGCCAGGAGCCGCCCTGGCCCACAGCTGGGGACCCACGGCGGTGCGCCGGCCTGGTGCTCTCTGGTTAGGCACACTGCCAGCTGACCCAGCCAGGCCCAAGCTGTGGCAGGCCGGGCAGAGAGACAAGGGCCAGGGATACCTATTGCCTCGGGAACGCCGCCAGTCCTGCTCAGGGGAGCAGCCTGTTTGCTCTGCTGGTGCTCGCTCTGGGCCAGGATGCCCTCCACGTTACTGACTTTGCAGCCGATGCCACAGCCTGGCACTGCCTGGAAGTCCGTGCAGTATCCCAAGGTCTTGGTTCCCAATTCCTGTGAAACCAGGGAGAGAGGGGAGGTGAGCAGGAAGCAGGAGAGGCACCAACCACGAAAGCAGGACTGGGCCAGTGAGAAGATCGACTAGTAACTTGGCAACTGCTTCTCTCATCCAATACAGACATTACAATTATTAAATGGATGCCTCATGACACGGGACAAGGGGCAGACTAGGCAGGAGAAGAGCAGTTCACGGCAAATGCCTCAAATTAAAGGAGGTAGAGGGAGCCAAAAAGAGAAGAGATACTATTTTTACGTTGCAAATAGTTTCATGAGAACGATGGAACAGGCAAGCAGTAACAAGGCTGCTCGGAGGCCTTCAGGAGGTCACTGCCCATTTACAGGCCCTGGGGGCGGGGGCGAGGGCAGAGGCAGGAGACAGATGTGAGGAGCTGCTTCCTGTGGGGTTAACTACACAGCAAAGGAGGGATGACAGAGCACGTTCGTCCTGAAACATTCCCCAGAGAGGGGGAAATGGTGGTCTGAATGACCCTACACAAGACACGGACGGAGGTTTCTGGAAGACTCCCTATCCAGGTAGAGCTGTCAGCTTTGCCCCAAGGCATTAATTTTATTTGCCCAGACCATTTAAAATTTTTCAGGACAATATTCTGGCACATCCTGCTGCTTCTATATTTAGACTGAAAACAGAAAATGCAACAGGACCTTTCGTCTGGAGAGGTCAAAGGATGAATGCTTCCCCATTAACTGCCAAGAACCCACTGGGCATTCGGCTCACCTCTGCTGGCGCCTTTCCGTTTCACTGCCCCCGGTTGAGGGGCTCTCTCCTCGTCTTGCCCCAACCCCCCATTCCGTTCTGTATCCCCTTTGCACTGAGCACTCATTAAGGACTGAACTGATACACCGTCCATCCTCCCCACCAGACCATCAGCTCCCAGAGGGTGGAGTTCACATCCTAGCAGTTTTTGTTGTTCCAAGCACAGATGCTCAGTACGTGCTCTCTAAGTGACTGCTAACACTTAATGGCTTTTGTGATGATCTGGAAATGGGACGGGGGACCCATCACTGACAGCTGCATCTCCACCTCCTCCACAGGGATCTGCTGAGGGGTTCCCAGAGCCCACAAGCCCAGGCCTCCTGCAAGGCAGCTGACCCAGGTTACAGAGGCAGCAGAAGAGGCATGTGAGGAGGAAGGTGCTTGGAGGCTTTCAGCCCAGCCGGTGAGAGTGGAGAAGGCGGCCAGCCAGGGCATGGAGGATGGGGGTAGGGGTGACAGGGGGAGGGCCGATGCGGGGGGGGGCGAGGGGGCAAGGGACAAGCAGTGCCCAGGTCCGCATACCTCTTTACAGTACTTGGTGACTGCCATGCCCAAAGGGTGCTCGCTGCTGGCCTCCGCAGTCCCCACCACAGCAAGAACCTTCCTGAGGGGCATCGTGGCCACATCCACAAGCAGGAGGACCCTCATGACTTTGGGGACCCCGTGGGTAATGGTGCCAGTTTTGTCAAACATCACGGTCTTTATCTGCCAAAACAACCACATCTTGGTGACCACAAATACAGATGGAAAGGACTTTAAGAGCCCACACAATCTTGAGGCCGAACTCCACTCAACCTACCTCCAGCGGGTCAGAACACCCCTTCATAACCCTGTTAACACAATCTCCTACAATCAATCCCGGGGTTCAACCAGTCCCATGACAAAGACACGGTTTCCCTTTCTGTGCAGCCTAAACAGTCTGCACTGTGACTTAACCTTCCTCAGGTTGAGCCAGAAACTGTCACCCCAATTTCACAGGAGATGGCATGGAACCATCTTCTGGAAAGTGACACTACACAGATTTCCCATGTCAGGACCCTGGCCATCTGCCCATCTCCCTGTGCAGTTTCTCTGGCCTGCCTGAGTGCACATGCCTACTGAGAATAAGGAGCTTGAACTCCAGGTTCAAGAGAGGAACGGAGGGGCGCCTGGGTGGCTCAGTCATTAAGCGTCTGCCTTTGGCTCAGGTCATGATCCCAGGTCCGGGGATCAAGCCCCGAATCAGGCTCCCCGCTCAGCGGGAAGCCTGCTTCTCCTTCTCCCTCTGCTGCTGCTCATGCTTTCTCTCAAATAAATAAATAATCTTAAAAAACAAACAAAAGAGAGAGAAAGAGAAAGATAGGGAGCGTTCCCTGGCCATAATAACAAGCAACCACCAGAGCCAGTTTCCCCACCCGGCCCACTTGGTCAATGGCAGCTTGCACCAGTCCCCATGGGTCTGGATTCAGCCAGTCAGTACCTGTGTCCATGGCCAGAGCCCACCCATCTCTGATGCCCATAGTTCCCCAAACCCTAGAGAAGGCAAGCTGCTTGCTGTGGCCAGACTGTCCCCCTCACTTAGCCAACAACTGATGCTGAGCAGCAGTCTCTGCACCCCAACTGGTCCTCCTCCAACAATCCTTGCACCGTGCAGCCACAGCGATCTTCCCAACTGGGAACCCAGTCCCACCCTGCAGGTGCTTCGGACCCCTCCTCGGCTCCCTGCTGTTCCCTGGGTCTTACACATTCCGAACCCTTGATGCAAACTCCAAGGCCCTTCCAGGCCCCGCTCTCCCTGCCCTCCTCCCTCAACAGCTTCATCTCCTGTCAGTTTCTCTCTCCCTCTCAAGTGATTTTCTTTTGGTTCCTTGTCATTCATTCCGTAAATAACTGTTGAGGGCGTCCAGTGTGCCTGGCACTGGGAAAGATGCTGGGGACACAATGGTGAGGAAAAGTTCACAGTCCTTGATCTTACAGGTCGGTGATGTGGCTGTACAGCCTCCTTTCCAATCTCCACTGCCTGGCTAACTCCAGCTCGACTGGGCAGTCCCAGATGAACCTCTCTATTTCCTTCTCTGCCCGTGCACCCCCTCACCCCTGGGCCAACACCCGCAAATGCAGGTCAGGTCCCCGCTACACTGTCCTCGCACAGATGTGTGGTTTACTGACCCCATATCTGCCTCTCCCCCTAAGGTGGGAGCTCCTTGACAGCCGAGGCCCCTGGCCATCGCCGGGGCTTAGCACAGGACCCACACACAGTAAGGGCCCAACAAATACCAAGTAAATAAATGGAGAGATAAATAAATGGAGGGACGGGCATGCTGGGCCCAAGATTCTCCACAAACACTGCTGCTGACTATTCCACTCCCAGAAGTCAGGGTCCCTCTGCTAATCACATGGATGTGCTCCAGTACTTTCCTCTGAGCCCGACTACCTGGGTGTGAGTCCTGGCCCTGCCACGGATTAGCTGCAGGCCTTTGGGAGAGTTCCCTCGCCTCCTCCTGCTGAGCTTCCTCATCTGAGAAATGGGAATAATAAGCACCTACCTCAAAGAGTTGTTAATGAGATTAAATCAATTCATATTTAATCCTGCAACTGTTAGCTGTTGCTGCTATTAACCTTCCCAGTCCCTGCTGGCTTCCTGTTGTACTCAATTAACAGGGCTGTCCTCAAGCCTCTTCCAGGTTTTTCTCTTAATACAGAATTTAAACAGATACTACTTGCCCTCGGCCTCTCTTCAGTTTCAAAAAAAAAAAAAAAAAAATCACATAGTAACAGCTACAGAGTCATTCCAGCCAAGACCTCAAGGGATAGCCAGGGGCGCAAGGGCCAACCTTGTGGGCCATCTCCAGAGGCTTGCCTCCTTTGATGAGGATGCCATTCTGGGCGGCCACCCCGGTGCCCACCATGACCGCCGTGGGCGTGGCCAAGCCCAGGGAGCAGGGGCAGGCGATGCACAGCACCGTGATGGATGTCTGGAATGCAAACCGGATGATCACCTCTGTCTGGGAGATATGCTTGTTGGGGGTCTGAAAAGAGGAAAGAGATAAAGGCAGGCTGAGGGTTAAAGGAGGAATCTCACTGACTTCTAATCACATAAGAACATTTGAGCGTGGGCAGCAGGACCTCAGATGCGTGATGAGCTGGGGTTTGGGAAACACGTGCAGTCCTTCTACACATCTGCTTCAGTGCTGTGTTATCACCTGGCTCACTTTACTGGTCCCCATCCCAGTTCCCCAACTTGACGCTCTAGGCTTTCCTCTGAGAGAGCCATGAGGAGAGGAGAGAGTCATATAAAACTCCCTCCTAGAGGAAGGTGCACAGACTCCAGAATTGGCCCGTGCACGGCCATGCCCCGGCCCTGACACTAACTTAACATCTCTGCGTGTCAGCTCCCTCACATTCAGAATGGAGACAATAATACCAATAATGCCCAACTGTTGTTGGAAGGATTATATGAGCTAATACACATATAAATACATATAAACACATAAATATACATTGTACAATACCTGGCACGGGAGAAGCGTCTAAGAAATTATAACTGTCACATTATCAATATTACATATTAACAATACTACACATTATTACTGTTATCATTATTATGAAAACTTTAAAAAATGATAGGTCTCCAAGGAATCTACCCTAAGGTGATAATCATACCAGTGGCCAAAGATACAGAGATATTTATCACAGCGTTTTTTTTTTTTTTTTTTTTTTTTCAAAAAACTAGAGACACCTGATAGGGAACTGGGGAATTAAATTGTGAAGATGAGGTGCATAATGAAATATTATTCGATTGTTGAATCGATGATGCATACCTATACTTGCTGACATGGAAAGACACCAGCAACATTGTTAAATAAAAAAAACAAGTACAAAACGGCATGTGTTATGACTGAATTAGTGCAAAATTATCTGCCTATATCTCTATATAGCCTTTCAACAATACTGGAAAGTGGTTTACCAAAATGCAAAAAGTCGTTACTCCTAGGAATGGGATTTGGAGCCATCTTTATTTTCTTCTATTTTTTCCACTATTGTTTTCTTTGTAAACCCAAAACAAACAAAATATGGGTCTCCTTTCCAGTTACCTGCCGACACATATGGGTATGACTATTTGCATTCTGACATCTTGATTTACCTTGGTTTATTTTGCAAAATGGCAGGTGTCTCTGAAGCACAATCAGGAGACACTAAATTCACTTTAATCACAGTATGTTTTCTAAATCAAGGATACAGACCACGATCTCTTTAGCTTCCACCTACACTTTATTCCTTGATTTTGAAAGGCAGAATTCTAAAATAAGGTGTATTATTAAAGAGTCATTTCACTTCGATTAGAAACAGTTGGATTTAGATAGAGGGACACTGTATTTAAGACATCATGCAATTTTTAGAAATAAAGATGATGTGATTTAAAAAAAAACAGTAATTCTCATCAAAATAGCACTGGGCATTCTGATGGGATTGGTGGACTTCTTGAGGGTGACATGAACCTCTCCCTACAAATGACTTTCAGACAGCAGGGTGATAATATCTTAAAGGAACATGCAGTACCTCATTTGCCAGCATCCTCCCTGATATTGCAGATAAAAACAAAAGAAGCCAAAGTAAGATGGAAAGGCAGGGAACAGCAGAAAGCCCCATATTCCAACTTGTTTAGGAACTTTTCCCACAGCCACATGCCAATGAGCTGCTCTCCCGCAAAAGCAGAAATCTGAGACAGTCAGGTGCCGTAATAGCCACTGGCGAATTCTAGGAATATAGTCATAGGTTATTTTTCAAAGCACCGAGGTCTCCTTAGATGTCAGAAAGAGTTTAACTTGGACATTTTTCATTTTAGGATAGGAAATTTGAGAGAGAAAATGACATCTTAGTAAATGACATGCACCCCAAGAATTTCAGCTATGCCTTTAATTATGGGTAGACCTTTTTTTAAAAAAAAAATTATTCATTCCATATTTATAATTTCTTATTCTATGGCTCTAAGGTAAAATAGGCATTCACTTTGGCTAAGTAGGAGATACTTTAAACCATAGATAAAACACTGTTCCCCTCATGGGCAGTTATCAAATATGACTCCAACTGGGCCATTCCCTGTTGATGTACATCAAGGTTTCTCAAATTCAGCACTACTGACATTTGGGGCCAGACGATTCTTGGTTGTGGGGGGCTGTCCTTTGCGTGGTAGGATGTCCGGCAGCATCCTCAGTCTCTACCCACTAGATGTCAGTAGCATTCCCTCCCCAGTCATGACAACCAAATGTCTCCAAACATCGCCAAATGTCTCGGGGGACAACAGAATTACTCCCAACTGAGAATTACTGTTATATACAGTTCTTACTTCTCGAGCAGAAAAGGTTATTTTTGTACTTTCCACTTTTTTTGGAAGTTTGAAAAACAGTATTTCCTAAGATAGTATTCATCATCTACCTTTTAACTCAAGAAAGCATATTCTATTGTCTCATGTATGTTTAATAAGTATTTATTATTAAAAAGCTATTAGCATTGCCTGGGAAGCTGCAAGGTTGAAGATGGTATTGCCAGACAGAGAGAGCAAAAAACATATTTTTCTTAAAATCTGTTAAAATGACATCATGCCATCCAAATTGTGAAGTGACCATGATATGGGCCTCATAACTCCAGAAATGGCCAAGGTCACATTATGTAAATGTTTTAGACATGACAACTGAGAACTAACTGGTGTCTGGGAAATTATTCAACTAGAAGGCAAAGGGCATCTCTAAGAAAAACCTGCAGAAATAGAGTGACTGATGGTCCTATCTTGGCTAAGATTCTGCTGCCAATAAGTGAAGCAAGCAAATAAATGTAATGGGTAATTAAAGCCCAATGAATCTAAGATATGAGAGAATAGGATTAATGGCAAAAGATTATTTAAAACACAGCAACCATACTGCCCAGAGCATTCAACTTACAGGAAAGTATTTCTGAACAACACCAAAATCGATAAAACCGATTATAATCCATACCACCAACGTCAATGTTGAAATGATGATGATAAATGGGACAAAATATCCACTAAACCGGTCAGCCAGTTGCTGAATGGGTGCCTATGAAAATAAAACACCAAGACCATGAGAAATTACAATCCACAAAGAAATTATGTCCTCACAGGCATGGGCAAGCACTGGGGTTCTGAGCCCCCTCGATTAGTAAGTTAACGCCTACTAATCACTCTCTACTCAGCAAAATCTGCCTGAGTCTATGAAACTCTTAGAATAACTTCTAAAATGAGAAAGCTGATGTTATGTTATTTTTTAACTTTCTTCATTACCTTTGACATCTGAGCCTCTTCCACCAATTTCACAATCTGAGCCAACGTGGTGTCATTGCCCACATGGGTGGCATTAACGAGCACAGAGCCGTGTGCATTGATAGACCCAGCAATCACTGTGCTTCCGGGTTTCTTTGTGACCGGCATGGCTTCTCCTAGAGGTGGAGAAAAGAGATCAACCGTAACACACTCAGCCCCCATTCAGTATTCATGTGACCCGGTAACTCCTGCGATACCCACCCACAGGGAACAGGAGACAAGCCACCTAACCTGTGATGAGGGACTCGTCGGCCATGGTGTTGCCTTCCAGGACTTTCCCATCCACTGGGAACTTTCCCCCGGGGACAACTTTGATGATATCGCCCCGCTGCACCAGCTCCATGGGTACCTGCTCCTCTCTGCCAACAAAGCCACTCAGGTTACACACACAGCAATTAACTGGAGCTCAAACCTCTTGGTCTGCTGCCCAGCTCAGGTTCTCGACAAAGTGTTCGACTGGTTACATGCTCTTTGCTTTACATCAAGCAGTGGTATTCATTTTCAGATTGAGCCACTATTTATTGTGCAAATACTAAGGGGCAGGCACTTTACTAGGCACGGGGAATATGGCTGGGAACAAGACAGCCAAGTCCCCATCCTCAGGAAGACCCGTTCTGCAGAAGAAACAGGTAACAAGACAGTCCCAGGTATTAAATAAGAGTTAGGATGCAAATAATGTGACTGGAAGCCTTTTTGGCGGGGGGAGGAAGGGTTCACTTGGAAGATGAACTGAGACCTGATGATAAGAGGGGCCAACATACAGGCGAAAGAAAGTTCAAGGAGAGAAACCCAACTAATGCAAAGGCCCCAAGGCAGGCAGGAAGGGTGCCCTGGAGAACCAGGAAGAGAAGCAGGCAGTCCAGATCCTGTGGGGACTTGCGGAGCAGAGTACGGGCTTTGGATGTAAGGTTTTTACTGGGAAGTGACATAATTTGATTCATGTTGTCAAGTCCTCTCTCTGGCTGCTGTATGTGAGCGGACGGCAGGGACAATACTAGAAGCCGGGGGAAGAGGTGGGTTGTTGCAACAGCCAAGCAAAAGACAGAAAGAAGAGAATCAAAGAGGGAGCTCTAAGTTCTGTTACTGCGATGGAGGCAAGTGTACTGAAGCAGCTGAGGGAGGGCGCGAGAAGAGAAGGAAAAGAGACGAAATAAAGACCTTCGTGTTGATCCCCTTTGGGTCTGGGATGCCTATCTGACTTCCAGGGAAAATGTCAAGCAGGGAGTAGAAAACGGGACTTGAACTGAGAGGAGGGGGCAGAGCCAGAGGTGCAAATCCAGGAGCTGTCCCAACACAGATGGCATTTACAGCCAGGAAATGGTGCAAGCGCACCTGGGTGTGCGAGTGGAAAAGAGAAGGAGTTCTAGAACTAAGCCCTGGGGCCGGACAACATCTGGAGGCTGAGCAGGTGGAAGGGCCCGGGTAGGCGGGGCAGGGAGGCCCGCGAGGTGGGGGAGCAGGTGTCCCGGTCCAACCGCCAGATAGGCAGACTTCCTCACACTCTGCACTTGGGCTGGGTACCTCCGTGAAGGTCAGTCACACGTGCATAAGGAACAAAACCAACAGAAAGTTTTCAATGGAGAGACTGGAGGGCAGGGGGAATGCTGGTGAGAGGCGGAAGGAAGATAAAACCCAGCACTAGTTGGGCTGGGGTACATGGAAGAGGTCTGCTGTGGGGGGGGGGGGGGTGCAGTTTCAGAAGCTGCCGGAGGCGGCAGCCCAGTGGGAGGGGCGGACGAGAGCACAGGAAGCCAGCAGACGGCAGCTCGGCAGCTCGGGCCACCTTCTTGGGAAGATGTGCTGGGACAGGGGAAAGAGCAGGGGAGGGAGCGGGTCAGACAGGACCGTGCAAGCCGTAGGTGTGAGGGCTGGATGCTGGGGGGGTCGGCACAAGACAGACAGACACGCGGTGGGGGAGACGAGGGTAGGGCAGGAGCGGGAGACAGCCAGCCGGAGGCCGCCAGGGAACCGCCACAGAGGCCAAATACACATCACTGTATACAGCCGACCCTTGAACGGCCCGGTTTGCACCACGCGGGTACAGGCAGGGTTTTAATAAATACAGTACAGAAATAGAAATACGTTTTCTCTTCCTTCTGATTTTCTTGACATTTTCTTTTCTCTCGCTTACTTTATTCTAAGAACACAGTATATAATAACATACGAAATAGGTACTAACTGATTGTTTTATGTTGTCGGTAAGGCTTCTAGTCAACAGTAGCTTATTAGTAAAGTTTTTGGGAGTCAGAGGTTATATGTGGATTTTCGACTCTGTGCTGAGTCAGAGCCCCTAAGCCTCACCGTTGTTCAACGGTCACCCGTTTATAACAGTGCCTCATGACCAAACGGTGATAAAAGCAGATAAGCAGGCTCTGAGGTTTATGTTAGACACTCCCTTCATTCTACAAGGACTACATTCAAACTACCACAGAGAAAAATGTACAATAAGCTGCCTTATCAACATGAGAGGGTAACACAGACCTTTACTGAGTGTACAATACTGTGCTAGACTTGTACCTGTTTTTTCTCACTGAATCCTCCCAAAAGTATATGAGGTAAGTGATATTCACTCCCAGTAGAGCAAAAAACCTGAAGATTTAGAAAGGCACGAAACTGAATCTACATGCCCATTTCTTTAAACATTGCTATGTATAAATGTATAAAACTTGGGAACCAAAATGTGCAGAGATGGTAAATATTTACATCAAAATTTTCTTTTTTAAAAAATTGTGCAGGAGCATCCTCTGCAAAATGAGGATTCAAGAGTTTGTCCGTATCCAAAGGTCCAGCTCGGTGCCCCATGCTGTCCCCTCCCTGCAAGGCTCTGAGCACACGCAGCTCGGGCCGGTGTACACAAATACAAGCTCAGTGCCACGGGAGACACTGTGTGCACCAGGTGCCAGGGACACGGTGGGGAGCAAAGCAGACATGGCCCTGGCCTTGGGAGCTCGGAGTCCTCGGTAGGGCACTGCTGAATCACAGGTCAGTGGTGCCATCTGGGTCAAATCCTGGTACAAAGCCACAGTGTCTTCTTTTCTACAATGGTGATTTTGTTCCAGGATTAACTGAGAAAATGCGTGTTCAGTACTTAGTACGGTGCCTGGTATGAGGTGAGCGCCCAGGGAATTTCACTTAATGGACGTTTTCCCTAGTGACGGGCCTCTGTGCAGCAGGCACTGTGCTGGACTTGGGTACAAACAGGACAAAGTGGAGCCTTCCTCTCAGGATACTGACACCCCAGAAGCTACAAGCAGACTTGTGAATGTAAGTTCAGTAATGGCCATAATACAAGAAATGGGGTAGGAAAAGGAGGGGCACACTGAAGTCTCGAGTGCTGGGAGTAGATATGAGGAAACCCCTTTGGGGGCTGGGCAGGGTGGCAAACAAGGAGAGAAGGACTCTCCATAATCTGAGAATGTTCTTCGCTGCTTCTTAAAGTCTCCCAGTGATGGAAACGCCCAGGCCCTGCCCCTCTGAGGCCTGTCTACTCGACCTGGAGGAGTTTCCCATTACACCACGTCCTCACTTGGTAAGAGAGGCCTGTCGGGAGAAGGAGCACCTGCTCACTTGAGAAAGGGAATCAGGAGCTAATGGCAGAAACTTCTCCCCCAGAATAACCTAACTACTAAGACTTAGAAGGTTCGCTTCTATGGGGATTCTTCAAGAAATTGGCACCCATGTCCAGCTGGGTGCCCTTCTAAGAAACCTTTAGTAATGTCAATCTCTGCTTAATCTAAAGTTGAATTTCCCCTTTGATCTGAATTGACCATATCATTCTAAGTCCAAACAGCTTAATTTAAGGTGAACAGCACTTGATGGGGGTCAAGGTGGCTCCTTCCAGTGAATTCCCAGCATGTCTTCTTCAGAAGCTTGTGTCCCCCAAAACGCCACAGTGCAGGAATACACGTAATTGAGAGACAGTGTTTTCCCTAGCATTTCTTCTGCTTCAGGAGCTTCTGCCAGTAGTCTGTCTGCCACACCTGTCTCCTCTCTGCTCTCCCTCCTCATCTAACACAAAGTAAAAAGACAAAAACTTAAGAATAGTTCTTAACAGCCACTACCTAGACGAAGTCTGTAACTCTGCTTTCCCCACTACCACAGGAGACTTCAATGCAGGGGCGCCTGGGTGGCTCAGTCGTTAAGCGTCTGCCTTCAGCTCAGGTCATAATCCCAGGGTCCTGGGATCGAGCTCCGCATCGGGCTCCCTGCTCAGCAGAAGCCTGCTTCTCCCTCTCCCACTCCCCCTGCTTGTGTTCCCTCTCTTGCTGTATCTCTCTGTCAAATAAATAAATAAAACCTAAAAAAAAAAAAAAAAAAAAAGGAGACTTCAATGCAGGAAACTGGGGACCAGGTCATGTAGCCCTTGAATGTCACCCCAACCAACATGGGGTGATTTCTTGAACATTTCATGGTCCTTTCATCCATTCAACTAGTAATCTGAGCACCTGCCACGTGGGTGTCCCAGGGCAAGTGGCACAAGAGCCAAGCAGGCCTGCGGACAGGAAAGGCTTCTGGAGGACATGCCCCCCAAGCTGAGCCCTGAAGGACAAGCAGCCAGGCAGAGGGGAAGAAGAAAGGTGTGTGGGGAGACACGAGAACCTCCTCCTGGGAGCTGCCATTGGGGTGTGGCTGGGATAAGATGGAGGCATGGCGGCACAAGGGGCTGAGTCCAAGAAGTGGGCCGGGGCAGACGCCGAGTCTCACGTGCCTACTAAGCACACAGACTTCATCCTAAGGATGGCAGGGAATCGCTGAAGGAGCTCCAGCTACAGAGGAATACAAGCAGATCTGTGCTTCCGAGAGATCTCTGGTTTGAATGTGGGAGGATATTTAAAAAGAGACGAAGCTGGGAGCAGGAGGCCAATGAAGACCCTGTGGCAGTGCTGTAGGGGACAGAGTGGTGGCAACAGGAAGGGGCAGGGGGTGACCAGAAGTAACCATGTGCCAGACTGATCACAGACACTCCCATCACCCAAGACTTGGGACAGACAGGTGTCCCTGGCAGAGGGACAGAGGGAGGGACAGGCCCAAGTCTCGCTGAAAGGAGAGAGCTGAGCTGGGGAACTCTGGTGGCCTTCTGACGGCATCGCAGACCAGTCCACACCTGCAGAGGCCCAACATGGCAAGGCCCCACAGAAGGCGGAGGTTGACTCGGGGGCCCTGGCACCAGCACACCCCAGCAGCCTGGAGCACACTGTCAGGAAGGTGGGATAGGAACCACCACCCTAGTCTGACAGACAAGAACTGTGCCTCACAGGCCATAACTGACCGGCTCCTAGCACACAGCCTGTCTGCCTATGGCAAGGCCTGAAGGAACTCTGGTCTTCTGGCTCCTCGCTTAGAAAATGGTGCCAACCACATAATGAGAGTAGGAGTCTGGCCATAACGTGTCCACAGCCAAATGCTAATCACCGTCTTCGGAAAAGAACTGAGCTGTGACTGGGGTAGCCCCACCGTCCTTGGGCATTTCAAGTAGCTTTTGCCTTCTGACAAAGATGCGTGTCTCCTCACATTTGAATCAACTGAGCAGTCCGTGTGACTGTGGCCGGTGCTTTCAGAAGCACTTCAAAACGAAAGGCAGCAAGTAAATGCAGCTGTCCACGGTTTTTGTTCCCAGTCTGAATATTTCCATATCTCAGAAACCCTCATGTCATTAATTTATAAGGGAAAAAAACAAAGCCAAGGTGTGCAAATGCTACAGAGCCACGCAGTCGCGTGCGTGTGGAGGCCCACATGTGGCCAGCTGCTCTGTCCCACGGGGTCCTCCTGCCCGGAAGACAGGTTAGCAGGTGGCCAAGAGGGAGCTCTGCCACTCACCTGCCCTGGATGCGGGGCAAGTCACTCCACCCCACTAAGCTTCAGGTTCTTCCTAAAGACACGGGGATCACGGGAGCCCGTACCTCACCGTAACACCGGGTAGTTATCAGGTGAAATTAGGTAGTTTATATGAAGTACTGGCTAGTGGGAGTGGTACACAGTAAATTCTCAATCTCAACTACCGCTACCGTAATTCCGCTCAGTACTTAAAAGCTGGCATCCAGACAAAAACCAGTGCTTCCATGCTGTGGTCGGCCGGTGCCTCATTCACAGCACAGGCTGGCCGAGTGCCGCCCTGGAAATCAGGGGTGGGGGCTCGCAGCCTCTGAGGGCCATCTCTGGGGGACACACTCCTGAGCCCACACTGGCAACAGCATGAAGAATGGGCATGTGCAGTGGGGGCGGGGCACAGGACTGCTTTGACAACAGGAGTTTGGACTATATGTCATACTGGATGGTTGGAAGCAGCAAAGACAGACACCCTGAAGATCAAGATGAAATTGACAGAGGGAGGTTCCTGAGCAGAGGCCCAGAAGGAAAGGCCTCTGCCCCCGGGGTGGGGGGAAGGGAGCATGCAGTCGGGAAGGTTAGCTTTGTGGCTCACTGAGGGACTGAAGTGACAGGGAACTGACGGATTTCCCACCTCGATGGCTTATATTTTCAGCAGTCAGAGTGAGATCACAGGCCGAAGGGGAAAGTGGTGGGGCCAGAGAGAGACTTCAGGAATGTGAAGAAGTTTTGAAATAAGCACTGCCTAGAATATGAAAATGAGGCTGACCAGGGAAGTACAGAAGCCTTAATTTGTGCAATGTCCATATTATCAAATGTGCCTTAAGAGTCAGTATGTGGAAGGGTTAAGAGCATGGACTCTGGAACTAAGAGCCTAAGTTATATCCCATTCCACTACCTAACACCTGTGTGACCTCGGGCCAGTTGCTTAGCCCTTTTGATCATCAGTTTCCTCATCTGCAAAATATGGCTAATAGCCGTCCTTTCCTCCTACAGTTTTGTTTTTTTTAATTAGATTTAATACAAAGAGGTTAAAATAGTGTATGGCAGATAGCAAATGCCATATGAGTTCCAGCAATAATGATAATAATCATTATTATTTTTAATATCTGTCAACCTTATGAAGAAGAAAAATACTTCTCACATTTGTATTCTTTGGCAAGCTGAAACCCTACCTCTCAGCCTGTGTAAATCCTCCAGATCTTGCAAGGAAGGTCCAGTGTATAGTCCGTGCTCTTTGAAGCTTTCCCTGACCACCTCGAGCCTTCCCCTTCTCTAGTCTGGGAACACTAGTCACCTAGACCTCTCATTTGTCATTTAGCCTACACACACCCCACCCTGAAATCTTGCACGTGCTGTAGTCTGCAAATACCTTGTTAATTACCCGGATCGAGGACAGATCTGGCCGTATAAGTCTTTGCCTGCCCCCGCAAGGTCTAGTGTAACGTCATGAAGATGCTGGGTGTCTTGAGGTGTATTACACAGATGAATATAAATTGGTCAAAAACTCTGGATGTAGAGAACCCACCTGATGATCAAGTTGTCCTCGCCAAGGGTCACAACAGTGGCTTCTGTGGCTTGGAGAGACAAGAGTTTGGCAAGGGCTTCTGAGGTTTTGCTCTAGGAAATAATCAGAATGGAAAACAAGAGCTATTGTAAACTGACCCGTGCAAAGCCAGACCCACACTCACTAGGCTGGTGTTAAAAGCGGCCGGTGTTACAGAAAGCCCCTGCGGAAAGAGGCGGACCCCTTAACACAGCCACAGTGCATGTGAAAAGGCTCCTCCAGGATAGATGTTACTCACTGCCATCGACACGCAGCCATGTCACCGCCGCACTGAACATACAATGCCACAAAGTGCCATGAATTACATTTCAGCAGAAAATACAAAACCAGCCTGCCCATTAGCTGCTTTTTTTTTTTTTTTTTAAGGTTCAATCTAATTTCTCTTAGAGCTTGAGTCCTACTCTTTTATAGAATAGGTTAAAATGTGGGTATAATGCAGGGTGTTAAAAATGGCATGACCCTCAAATGGAAACATGGATGTGTAGACTAATAAGCCACATAGTCAGTTATGTACAAAGAGGTGGTGTGAGTGCTGCCCTGAAATTTCCATTACGCAATGTGCCTGAACAAAGGTTTCAATAATTAACCAGATTAGCTGGGATTTTGGAAGTAGCAACCAATTTGGAGATTAGTGATCAGAACTCCTAATTATACGTAGGTGTCACATTTCTTTAAGTCTTTCCCTAGACTGTGTGTAATTAGTAATTCTAAATAAGGTGTTCAGATGAATTAAGATTTAAATTACTGAAGAACAGTTCTTTTTTCACCTGAAGCTGCGGTTACCTTTGCCACGTGTTCCAGCCACCGACCCAGGGCAATGAACACAAAGAGCATGGGGGGGGTGTCAAAGAAGGTCACAGGGCTCCTCTCCGCCTTCTCAGCCATGGCCACCACCAGGATGACGAGCGAGTAGGTGTAGGCAATGCTGGTGGCCAGCACGATGAGCACGTCCATGTTGGCTGCCCTGTGCCTCAGAGATCTGTAGGCCTGGACGTAGAAGTACCACCCGCCAAGGAGCTGAGAGAGAGCAGAGGAAGCAACAGCTGCTCAAGGAGGCCTGGAGTCCAAGGAGCCACCAGATGCCCAGAGGCCCCTCGTGCCCGCAAGTGCTTGGACATGACTTTCTCCTCAGCAGGGGACGTGCAGGAAATGTATTTCCTGATTCACAGGCCTATGGATTTCTGGCACAAGAACGTAGGGTCAAGGTCTTGGGGGACCTTTAAAACCCAGAGTACATAACCTGAATGTCCATCAACAGGGCAAGGGGGCCATGGGGATGTAAAGCATGGTTCATTTATATTGTGGACAGTGCTCTGCAGTCCTGAAAAAGAACGTGCTAGATCTATAAACCACTGGCATGAAAGATGCCCGTAATACGTGCTTAAGTGAAAAGCCAGTTATAAATCAATTTATCTAGTATGATCCTATTCCAGTTAAAAAATAAAAAGCCCGTGTGTCTGTATTATGTGAATATGTACACACACCTACATATATAAGCACATGTATATTTTCTCTACATAGAGGAAGATCTGTAAACATACACGTCCAACTAGTAATAATACTGAGGTAACTCTAGAACAGGATTGGGCTGGAGGCGGGGTATGATTCCAGTGAAAGAATATTCTCCCCTTTGCTGCTTCTCCTTCAGCATGGTTTGAATTGTCTACAATAAATATACTTTACATTTGTAATTAAAAAGAAAATACAAGAACAAGCAAATTCAGGCCACAAATATTGCCCTCAGATAGTCTTCAACTAAGCATTCTATCATTAAGGCAGGAGTTTTATTTTATATTCTAAAACAGACGGAGGGCACACTTCCCAGCAGCAGCAACTCAGCTAGCTCAATATCACCCCTAGAGGAGAAGTTTCAGGAGGCCTGTCTCAGGGCTTGCTATTCCAGGGGGAGTTTGAGCATCTACAACCGTGAAAGTGACAGTGAAACCAGGTCCTTTTAAGCATCTCGCACCCCCAGCCCCCACCCCCCCGCCAGTAGTGAGACAGAGAAAAGAGCCCCTGCAGGACATCTGTGATAGCCAGGCTGAAGGGCTGTGTCTGGCACGGGAGGGCGGAGAACCTGCTGGCCACACACAGGCAGGGGGGGCAGAGGTTGGCCCTTTCTGATACGCACCTGGACAAAGGTACACAAGATAAAGAAGATGAGATTTAGAATGGACAGTCCTGGAATGATGTTGTGGTCCAGGACCATAGACTCGTGGGGCTTGTTGCTGGGCACCAACATATAGATCATCAGACCCATGACAGGGATGCCGAACACCAGGCTGCACAGGAAAGACTTCTTCCACCTGCAGAGCAAAGCAGTGACACTGGCCTATTAGGTATCACCTGTCACTGGGATTGTGGGCTGGTCTCCTCCTGGGGACTCAGTTTCAGATTTGCCTTTGTCACGTGTCTGGGACAGACAACCAGTGGTGTGAAACGAAGGGAAGGCTCCCTCCCTGACACCAGCCACCGAGAGAGCACCTACAGGTTTAAACTTTGCAGGGATGTGCCAGAGATATACAGACGCTCCTGCCCGTCTGAGGCTGACCTGTTGCCTCTAATCCATAGGGGGGGCAACTGAGGCCCAGAACTGAGAACCCGAAGAAGTGGAACATCCTGGTCCATATGGCTGCCTACTGCTCTTTGTTCAAAATAAAATCTTATACAGACTCCCAAGTAAAAACAGATAAAAGCAAAATTTTATTAGTCTGACCTTACTTTTACATTTGATTTTTAAACTATTACTTAATATAGGCAGTGAGAACTGCAAAGCCATCTTGGTGAACACCAAAGTTTGACATGGGGGTTGCAGGTGACAGCTGTGGTCTCACGTCAGCATCCACGAAATTCCCGCCATGTGTTGTGGAAACTCTAGCACGCCTCCACTCCGGTCTGCAAACTGCGGGCCGCAGGACTGAAGTCTCAGACTCTCAGCTTGTCGCCCAGGGTCCCGAGAATTAGCCCCTCGCTCGCTTTCCAGGTGCCTCTCCTGTCAGGCCTTCCCTGCTCCAGGCATGCTGATCAGAGCAATCACAGGAGTCCCTGAAGGCCCCCTGCCTCCATGCCCCTAGAAGACCCTCACGTCAACCTCCAGCCCCCACCCCCACAGCCTGGCAAACCTCCACTCATTCTTCGAGGCTCAGATCATGTGTCCCCCGCTGGTTGGCTTCCCAGACCCCTGTGAACCCACTTGATTCACTGCTCAACCACTCATTCCTAGCCCAGCTCTGGGCCTCTCCAATTCATCCCTAGCACCTGGCGTCATGCCCTTCACACAACAGTGCCCTTGTGTTTGTTGAATGAGTAAATGAACATCTGCAACAATGAACGAGCTCAGGCCGCCTTTTTCCCAGGCCATTTTCTTTCCAATGACCATGGTTCCTGCCCTCAGACCCTACTTCTAGAACCCATTCAAATAAAGTCTTAAAATACTCTGCTGTGAAAGAAAAAAATCCACTCTCTTCCTCCCAATGTAAGTCAGCCACCAGCCATAAGCGGCAATATAAATTAAAATCAGTTAAGATGAAATGAAGAATTCAGTTCCTCGGTCATACTAACTGCTCCATAGCCGGTGGCTAGCGTCCTGGATAGTGCGGGTATAGAACATTTCTCTCACCGCAGAAAGTTCTGTCAGACAGCACTGTTTTAGGAGGTTAATATCACGGGGTAGCAAAGGCAACTCTTCAGTGGAAGGTGCTGTGGGGAGCCAGGACAGCAGGGACACCCATGAGCACAGAATGAGGCAGTCAGGCCTGGCGGGAGGGGCGGGGGGGCGGGGGAGGAACACTTGGTCAAGAGCACCAGTGTATCTTTTCTGTTCTACCTACTGCTTTATTTCCACCTTGTGGTCCAAGTGATGCGCGTTGGGGTTTCTCTGGGCCGGGGAAGCATGAAAGCCGATTTCCTTATTATTAAAAAAAAAAAAAGAGAAGTGAAAACAGGGAGGAAAGAACTTGGTTAAAACATGCATTGGTAGAAAGCATTTTACATCTCTGGAAATTAGAAAGTTAATCAAAAATCACCTCAAAAGGCTGTATTGGTTTTTCTGCTCATGACTTCCGTACCCAAATCACACTACAAATCCTGTCAGAGGTCTAGCACCATCTATGCTTACAGACTGTGTCATCCCCAAGGGGCTGGCCTCAGATGGCGACTCCTGGTCCCTCTGTGGGCAAAGGCAGCAGGTTCTGGGAGAAACTTCAACATGCCCTGAGGCTGATCAATGATGAATTCATACACACACAATTTTTGTGTGAGGAGTCCCAACTAGGGAGTGGTCAGGTCAGGTGCTGTCATTCCCGGCCTGAGGAAACTGCAGCTCAGAGCCATCGTGCTACCAGAAGACCAAGGCCCCGTGCTCAGTGAACAGGTGTCTGGGCTCCCAGCCTGGGCCTCTCCCCGGCGAGCCGACCCTGGCTCCTTCGGCACCGGCAAGCCGAGGCTTCCCCTGAAGCCAGACGGGCACCACACTGCAATCTGCTGGCTCTTTTCAGGGAATAACCTCCAGCAATTCTTTCGCCACCTTGCTCCCTGACCCTCTCTGCCTCATCTGATCGGACCCCTTTACGAAATTACACGGGAAAGGCCGCCAGGACACGTCCTGTCGGTCAGGACAATATAAGGGGGGGGCCCCGGGACTCTGATGATGGGATTTCACATGAAAATGAAAAGTTACGGTTGGAGAAAGAGCATCTAAGACTGTGTAAAGACAAACCCCCTTACAAGGAACACCGGCTTAATTAGATCAGGGAAGGAGGCAGCAGAGATGCAGAAACAGGGGCCAGACATCAGCAATATTCCTCAACTGAGGACAGAGATGCTCCCGCACCGAGCTCAGCCAGGAGGGGCATGTGGAGAAAGAAGGTGACGGAGATGTGGTCCGAGCACCCTTGGGACCCTCCCGCCGATGGCGCACCAGTCTGCTCCCCTGGCCTCACCAGTGCCCCCTCACTACTGTTCTGTAAGGCCTGTGCTGTGGCAAAAATCGAAAGGCCGCTGGGCTTAGAACTGTGAGGTGTGGGTCTGAGGGCCGGTCCTGCAAGCTTTAGCTGGATACCAGTGAGCGGAGTCACTTAACCCCCCCGGGGATCTCTCCCCACCTGACAGAGGAGCTGTGCTGTCTGCCTCTGAGATGGGGGGTCATAGCAGCAGCGGCAGGACAAGTAGTAACACACATCAGGGGGCTCCGCCAAGCCACACAACACACAACCTGTCTCTTCAGCACACACACACACAACGAAGAGAAAACGAAAGACAACACCGAGGCTGCTACCAGAGGTTTCTTTCGCCACCTCGCTCCCTGACCCTCTCTGCCTCATCTGATCGGACCCCTTTACGAAATTACACGGGAAAGGCCGCCAGGACACGTCCTGTCTGTCAGGACAATATAAGGAGGGGCCCCGGGACTCTGATGACGGGATTTCACATGAAAATGAAAAGTTACGGTTGGAGAAAGAGCATCTAGCACTTCCTGCTAAACTTGGTTTATCCTGACCATCAGTTCATCTTGTGAGTTAACCTAGTTCAGTCTGGACTGTGGTAACCCATTCAGATCACCACTAACGCTCACCCTCTTATGGTGTGCCATCAACAGACCTTACAAAGGAAATGGACTGTCTGTGGACAACGCGAGGGAGGGAAGAGAGGGAGGCAGTGTGTGAAAACTATTCTAACTGATTTTCCAAACGAGAAACAACTAAACTGTCTCATCGTCAAGCAGGCCCAGCTTGACAATGTGGTAAAATGCAGTGTAACTCCTCTCATTACCAATAATCCTTTGGTCTACAGATACTTGGTACAGACATAAATAATATTTTATAATTACAATTAGGTAATTTAACCCCATGTGCCCAGGTAGCTTACTGATATTGATGTTTCTCAGGGAATTCAGGAATTCACTGGTTTTCACCCTCAGATTATCTAATATTTACTTAATTTCAGTTTATTTTAAAATGATTCACCCCTACTTCCATGGGAAGGCTTTAAGGATAGGTTAGGTGACCTTTTTCTTTTCTTTTTAATTTTTTGGTTAGCTGTATTTTCTCATTTTTCCACAATGATTATACATCACTGTTTTTTAAAAAGTGGGCATATTTTTTTAAATTGAAGTAGAGTCGAGACACGTTACATTAGTTTGTATAATGTTTTTTAATGAATGACTTACCTCAATAATTCGTACAATATCCCGTGCACCGATAACTTCAGGATCGAACTTCACGTGGGCTTTGCTGGTGGCAAGGGCCACAGAGGCATAGGTGATGCCGTTTGTCCTTGTGAGTTTGGACTCTATGTTGTGAACACAGGACGCGCAGGTCATCCCCGTGATCTGCCGCACAGGATGACAAAAATACTACTAACTCGGGATTGAGAGGATCCCATCGAAGGCACACAGGGAGTGGGGTCAACAGGCAGCCACAAGCCCTTCCTCTTTCCACGGTATCGTTCCCAAGGCTCTGGACTCCTACCTCCAGACCCCATGTGCAAGATTTTCCTCCAGGACGCTCCCCCAGGGGCTGAGGGCAGGTAAACAGTTGTTCTTCCCCAACTCAGGGACAAGAGGCATAGCCAGTCACAAAGCAGATGGCGACAGACCAACATTGACTTCTAGCTCTGACAGTGAGGAGCTTTTGTAAGCCACCCTACCCTCTCTGTTTTGCCACTTCTGCCACGCTGTGCATATGGATGTGAGAAAGGGAGTCTGAAATGAGACATGCCATCCTTGTAATATGTGTTAGGCAAGCCAGACAAGTCACTCTTCTGAGCATCAGTGGTCAACGTTTCCCAGAATGCTCATTAAATACAGACATAAAATGTCTACAGATAGTTTCTGAACGTGTGATGATGATGATACAACTATTGAGACTGCTTCGAACATTGCTCAATAAATGTTTTTCACCAAACTGAGGGCTTTCCCCCTAAGGTCAGGAACACAGCAAGGATGCCCACTCTCACCACTGTTGTGCAACATGGTACTAGAAGTCCTAGCCTCAGCAATCAGACAACAAAAAGAAATAAAAGGCATCTGAATCAGCAAAGAAATCAAACTCTCACTCCTTGCAGATGACATGATACTCTATGTGGAAAACCCAGAAGACTCCACCCCAAAATTGCTAGAACTCATACAGGAATTCAGTAAAGTGGCAGGATATAAAATCAATGCACAGAAATCAGCTGCATTTCTACACACTAACAATGACAGAGAAGAAAGAGAAATTAAGGAATCGATCCCATTTACAATTACACCAAAAACTGTAAGAAACCTAGGAATAAACCTAACCAAAGAGGCAAAGGATCTATACTCAGAAAACTACAGAACACTTATGAAAGAAATTGAGGAAGACACAAAGAAATGGAGAAATGTTCCATGCTCATGGATTGGAAAAACAAATATTGTTAAAACATCTATGCTATCCAGAGCAATCTATGCATTCAATGCAATCCCTAACAAAATACCATCAACTTTTTTCACAGAGCTGGAACAAATAATCCTAAAATTTGTATGGAACCAGAAAAGACCCCGAATAGCCAAAGGGATGTTGAAGAAGAAAATCACAATTCCAGGCTTCAAGCTCTATTACAAAGCTGTAATGATCAAGACAGTATGGTACTGGCACAAAAACAGACGCATAGATCAATGGAACAGAAGGGAGAGCCCAGAAATGGACCCTCAACTCTATGGTCAACAAATCTTCGACAAAGCAGGAAAAAATATCCAATGGAAAAAAGACAGTCTCTTCAACAAGTGGTGTTGAGAAAATTGGACAGCCACATTCAGAAGAATGAAACTGGACCATTTCCTTACACCATAAACAGAAATGGACTCCAAATGGATGAAAGACCTAAATGTGAGACAGGAATCCATCAAAACCCTTGAGGAGAACTCAGGCAGCAACCTCTTCAACCTCCGCTGCAGCAATTTCTGCCTAGACACATCGACAAAGGCAAGGGAAGCCAGGGCAAAAATGAACTACTGGGACTTCATCAAGATAGAAAGCTTTTGCACAGCAAAGGAAACAGTCAACAAAACCAAAAGACAACCAACAGAATGGGAGAAGAGATTTGCAAATAACATACCACATAAAAGGCTAGTATCCAAAATCTATAAAGAACTTAATCAAACTCAACACCCAAAGGGCAAATAGTCCAATCAAGAAATGGGCAGAAAACATGAACAGATATCTCTCCAAAGAAGACATCCAAATGGCCAACAGACACATGATAAAATGCTCAACATCGCTCGGCATCAGGGAAATCCATCAAAACCTCAATGAGATACCACCTCACACCAGTCAGAATGGCTAAAATTAACAAGTCAGGAAACGACAGATGTTGGCGAGGATGCGGAGAAAGGGGAACCCTCCTACACTGTTGGTGGGAATGCAAGCTGGTGCAGCCACTCTGGAAAACAGTCTGGAGGTTCCTCAGAAAGCTGAAAATAGAGCTACCCTATGACCCAGCAATTGCACTACTAGGTATTTACCCCAAAGATACAAATGTAGTGACCCAAAGGGGCACCTGCACCCCAATGTTTACAGCAGCAACATCCACAAGAGCTAAATGGAAAGAGCCCAGATGTCCACTGACAGATGAATGGATAAAGAAGATGTGGTGTATATATGATGGATTACTACTCAGCCATCAAAAAAAAAAATTAAATCTTGCCATTTGCAATGATGTGGATGGAACTAGAGGGTATTACGCTGAGTGAAATAAGTCAATCAGAGAAAGACAATTATCACATGATTTCACTCATGTGGAATTTTTTAAGAAACAAAAGAGGATCATAGGGGAAGAGAGGGAAAAATAAAACAAGATGAAATCAGAGAGGGAGACAAACCGTAAGAGACTCTTAGTCATAGGAAACAAACTGAGGGTTGCTGGAGGGGAGGGGATAGGGGTGGGGGGTGGGGTAACTGGGTGATGGACATTAAGGGGGGCTCGTGATGTAATGAGCACTGGGTGTTATATAAGACTGATGAATCACTGAACTCTACCACTGAAACTAATGATACACGATATGTTAATTGAATTTAAATTTAAAAAAAAGAATACATTATATATTACCATAGCTACTGTAATTCAATTCCTTTAGGTTTTAACAAGCATTACATGGCAAGAGTGTTGTAATTTGCAAATATTACCCTGACACTTAAAAATCTGGAACATTTAAAATACTTTAGGCAGCTCTAATAAAATTGGAACCCAGACAATGAATCTGACTCTGATAAAACCTCTCCACAATTCTAGCTCTGCTTTGTTCAAAGTTCTGCAGTGCTTAGTAGGTCATCGATACTCTTTGGATGTTCAATTCTGTGCAAGAATATCTTGTGGAGATTAAAATTCAAATAGAATATATTTTAGGAACTATTCATAACCGGGATCCCACACCTGCATAAAAAGCTCAAAAACCATGTCATACATCTTTTATATATGTTATCTTTTCTCAACACAATTAAACCCATTAACTCAATGAATAAATTGTTTGTCATTTGGACCTACAGACAAATACATATACGTATAACGAAGTAATAATTTAGTTATGCATTTGTCTTACCCATTTCTTTACTATCTTTTTCTCTTATTGGCAAAATAAAGATTAAAACGTGTATTCAAAAAACAATGTTTTCACCTTTCCCAATAACATTCATGATCTAGATTTTCCACAGTGGTCTGAGCCGGCAGAGGCATCCCCATCGGGGCTGGGGTCTGCAGCGGGGGCCGTGCTCCGGCCTCAGGGGTGCCGAGGGCTGGAAGCTGGAGAGCAGAACACTTCGCCTGACCACACACCGGGAGGCCCATCCCGAGCAGAGGGTTTGCTCGACAAAGAATGCCCCTTATCAAGAGCTCAAAGTGCCACTTACGTCCTTAGTACTCAAACATTTTCTTACCGCTAATGGCAGTGACTAAACACGGTAAAGGAGTAAGACCCTTCCTCCCCGGTACAATGGCATTACTCAATTCCTTGTCCTAAGCCTCCCTTTATTTACACAAAAAGAGCTTTATACAGAAGTGCTTGTGAATACAGCGTAGTGGGAATGCTAGACATGCCCAGTACTGCGATGGTGTGCTGTCATGTACAGCTGGTAACATGGGCAGACAGCAAACAACAGCCTCCCCCACCACCCTGGCATCCACCCTTGGTCGCCACCACAGGGTGGCTGCTATGGGACACTGGTCGCCAGTTACCTTCCAGACACCCCTGTGCCTACAGTCGGGCTGTGATAGCACCGGTGGCCCTGGCTACCACGCTGACTCACCTCCTCTGGCCTCGAGACGCCTCTGGGCTTTTTGGAATGTGTTCAGGTTCAACACCCTCAAACCCAAGCGCTAGACAGCTGCCATTTACATTCTTCTTCTTCCCACACTCCCTCTGCTCACCTCCCCCTCCGCCTCGCACTGTGAATGCGCCCAGTGGGGTGCAGCCCTATGACTGTGACAGCCCCAACATTCCCTCACAAAATGAACAGGTCATCGTTGTTGGCTTCGAAGGAAAACAAAACAAACAAAACCCCGATAACACACAGGATATGTGTAAAACGGGAGAAGTTTCCTGGCCCCTGTCGGAGGCCTGCAGCCCTGAGGCCCCAGCTCCTGCCCCCAGCTCCTGCCCAGCCACCGGCCGCACTTACGATCAGCTCGAGGTCGCCATCTGAGTCTGTGTAGTCTTCCATCACGGCTGCCTCAAAGCCCAAGTCCTGGATGAGCTGAGCTATCTCCAGCGGCTGGACGACTTCTGGGTTATACTTAACCTCTGCCTTTCCAGCCATCAGGGCAACCAGCACCGAGAGGATACCTGGAACCATCGGGCCACAGTTAGAAGACGCCACGCAAGGCCTCTGGGACGACAGAGTCAACATAACCTAACAAAGAAAAACACCTGCCCCAGAAGCCTCTAGAAGAGGAGTTCTCAAACCTGACTGCACATGAGGATCACTTGGGGATCACCAGACCTGGCCCTAAACTCAAAGCAGTTAAATCAGAATCCCTCAGGGTGGGTGCCAGGCAACTTTAATGCACCAGCCCAGTGTGAGAACCAGTGTTCTGGAACAATGCTTCTCACATTTTGATGGGCACACGAACCCCCCGAGGACCCTGTTAAACTCCAGATTCTGGTTCAGTTGGTCTGGAGCGGGTCTAGGGTTCTGCAGATGCACCCTGCTCCCAGACAGTGTCTGTGCGGCTGGCTGGGTGCCACTGAGTCAGGCTCCAGAAGATGCCGAGGGTGCCAAGGGCACACACCTCACAGCAAGGGGTACCGTCTGCAGCTTGCAACTACCGTTCCATCAGTGGTGGGCTTTTTTCTTCAGACATTTTTCACACACAGAAAAAAAAATTCTTTCGAAAGTAGTTTTCCTTACTCTTTTTCACTCTGTAAGCCCTTTCAGAAGTGGAAGAGAAATCCCAGACTGCAGACCATATCCAACATATGACAGTTTGGTTTACAACTTTTCGACTTTATGATGGTGCAAAGGTGATACACGTTCAGTAGAAACCGCACTTCAAATTGTGGATTTGGACCTTTTCTGGGGCTAGCGCTATGCTGTACAGCCCTCTCTGGAGATCTGCACAGTGGCTGAGCGCCTCAGCTCCCATCAGCTGTTGGAACAACCGACACACGTTCTGATCCGCTTCAGGTCGGTTCAGCCAAGCTATAACGTTCCCTAGGTTAGGTGGATTAAATGTATTTTCGACTTACAGTATTTTCAGTGTATGATGAATTTATTGGGACATAACGCTATTGTAAGTCCAGTGAGATTTGTACCTTGCTAACACTATTGTGTGAGTTTGAGGGGGAAACACGACTCATTCACATAAAAGAAAGACACGTGCTTTAGAAAGGATGCCATAACGGATAAAAATGGGGGAGTCAAGTCAGGAAAAGAACCACAGGCACTGTGAGATATAGGATATTTTATGAGCAGCCAGCCCATGGATGACAAGCATGCCTCAACTTGCAAACAGTCATTCTAGAGCTCCAGGACACATACAGCATAGGGAACCAGAGGCTGGAAACGTGTCACCTTACCTTAGGGCTGACTGTGAATGCCAAGGAGTCTGAGCAGAGAGATACATGGAAAGAGAGAAAGTGACGCTGCTGGAGTCAGGGTTAAGATATTTTCCAAACAAAAGACTAGGATCGGATTGTTGCTGCACTTTCAGGTTTAAGAGACAGTATTGGAAATGCAGTTTAGAAGACAACACTGTGGCACTTCCACAACACTCTGTGATTTACAGGAGCAAAGGATGGGACGTTCAAAACTGCCACTTCTCCACAAACTGCAGGCTATGTACTCATGCGACAGTGTGAGGCCGATGGCTGGGGCTGGAGGGGAAAACAGAGATGACCACCAGGACAAGCTAACTGAGGAAACTACCCACGGAATGTGCCAGGACCTTTACACTGCACTTCCCATCACTAACTCACTCAGAGATATATTCTATTCTATCTTAAACGAGCTAAACACTTCCAAAAGAACACAATGCCAAGTGCCCAAGAACATCAAACAGACTTCTCTGCTATCATACAATGAACTTGCTGCCAAATGATCAGGGCTGCTGATAAACTGAGTCAGTTGGGACTGTGAAGGGAGAGCACGATGCCCATTCTGCTGCCCGCAGCGTCTGACAGCCCGCACACGCAGCCTCCCCAAGTCTAACGTGGGGGCAGACCTCTTACCTGCTTTTTTTTTTTTTTAAGATTTTATTTATTTATTTGACAGAGAGAGACACAGAGAGAGCAGGAACACAAGCAGGGGGAGTGGGAGAGGGAGAAGCAGGCTTCCCGCGGAGCAGGGAGCCCAATGTGGGGCTCGATCCCAGGACCCTGGCAGGATCATGACCTGAGCCGAAGGCAGACGCTTAAGCACTGAGCCACCCAGGCGCCCCCTCTTACCTGCTTCTTTCTGCAGGTTTCTCTCTATGTTGGACACACAGGATGCACAGGTCATGCCCCTGATCTGTAAAAAGCACTTCTGGGGTGCCGCTGTGGTAGAGGCTTGCAGGGACTGTGACGAGGAGCTGGGGTTGTGGTTTTTAGGGAGCCCCCCAGCATGGGGAGCCCCTTCCTGCGCAGACACAGGTACGCCAGCTGTGGGGTGCGCTGAGGAATTCCCCACACTATGATTTCCAACATGGTTGCTATAACAGTTTTCTAGAATAAAATGTAAGAAATCATTCAGATTAGAAGAATAACTTTTTTTAGAACGGGAGGTTCAAGCCTGACGGAAGCAAGTGAGAGCTCCTGAAGAAGCTCCATGGGGGTTGGTTTCCATCACTGCCCCCCTCCCACCAGAGACAGAGGCACACAATTGCAGACATATGAAAAGATGCCAATACTCAAGAATGGAATGTTCCAGCTGGATGAGTGCTCTAATTAGACGATGACAACAAGAACTCACCAGGCCCTCCACTAAGCACACGGATGACCTCCTTTAAAATAGCTGTACAATATCTTGTACAGATAGAGAAATGGGTTAAAGAAATTTAAAAATGTGCCCCAAAACCCCTCAGGTAGTAAGTAATGAAGCTAGCTTCTAAACCAGGTCTCTTCACCCCCAGGATCTATACCTTTAAGTATCACATTCTCCTTAGCAGAGGTTTGTCCCCCCACCCTCAAGAATCCAATGGACCCTAAACCCCTTTACTGAGTTGTTTGCCTTTCCCTATTGTTTGCTTGCATCCTGGATGTGCTCTGGACACGAGTCCGTGTCAGGTGACCGCACCGCCCGTACCTGTTCCGGGCTGTGTTCTGCACCCGTACCCTCAGCTCATGGTGGCTCTTCTGACAAAACAAGTCCTGAATGGTAATGACTTTACCAACTTACCAACCAACTAAACCAGCTTTAATGGTTAGTATGTTTTGTGCTCCAGTAGCAGATCTGTCTGCCTAAACACTGAAAATATTCATACGGTTTCCTTCTAGAAGCTGTTAACTTTCATAAACTTCCATATCAGGCCTATACCATACTGCAAATTAACTTTGTGTAAGTTAAGAGGTGAGACTTAAGGTTAATTTTCCATTTGGATAGCCAGTTGATCCAGCTCCATAAACTGAAAAGATCATCCTCTCCCCCATTGCGTTCTGGGGATGAGAGTGCAGACATCATTGGGGGCCATTTTTCTGCCCACCACATACATACCTACATCCGTAACTAATCACCCCAGTCAAGATCTAGGACGTTTCCATCACTCCAGAAAGTCACACAATTTTGATGACAGAAAGTACTTTTAAGAGTATATATAAAAGAAAAAAAAAAGAGTATACACAAAAGATAATTATATCATTTAACAATGAACTCTCATTATTTGAAAATCCAAGCTGCAGAAGACAGAAGTTGGCATTAACGTGTACTGAGAATAGGCCATGACTTTCAAGTTTTTCTAAATAAATCTCACATCCTGGGATGTTTTGCTCATTTTCTGAAAGGTGGCTTAAAAACAATTCCACTCATTCTAGGGGTCCAGTTGACTGACCCTTTCAGCACCTTCAGTGAAAACCCTCCATCACTCTGGCCTCACAGGACCTCTCTACCTTCTTGATGCAGGGACCACACCTCACCCACCAGCACAGGTATACTCTCCTGGACTTGGTCATTGTTCAAAATGACTCTGCCCTTTGGATCTCAAATTCACGAAAGCTGTTTTGTGGCCACAACCTCTCAACATTCTATCTCCTACACCCATCCATCTGCACCGTACCTGTCCAACCCCCCTGCACCTGTTCAACCCCTCCCTATTTTCCCACTCCAACACCAGTTTTCTGGATTCACCTGCCTTTCTATCCAAATATTGTGGTCACCAATTTTAACAATATTTGTACTATTACAGAGAATTTTGTACTCCCTTACTAACCTACAACTTACACATTGCCATTCTCCCACATTGGAATTTAACTCACCTAAATTCTGAGCTTCTGGAGATTGTTAAAGAAAGCTGAAATAAACTAACAAAACCCAAACAAGTCCTTTTTCTTCATCCATCTACGCTAAGACTATGAGTGGGCATATAAATCGATTTGGCTTTCTGGAAGTCTACTTGACAATATTATCAAAAACAGTACTTCTAACTGCCTGGCACTTAGTAGAGGCACAATAAATATTTGTAATGGAATGAAATAAAGTTTATATTCTGTGACCCAATAATTAATGCTTTCAGGTATTTCCCATAAGGAAATAACTAAGTATGTGCATAAAATGTAGCCTCAAAGACCGCCATCAGTATTATTTACAATCACATGCACACAAAGTAGATGAGAACAGTCCAATCGGAAACTGAGTTATGGTGTATCCATACAACAGAACACCATGCAGCTGCTGAAGGTGGTGATGCAGACATATGGATCGACCTATAAGCATGTTTATGATGCAGGGTGAAGGAGATTACAAGACCACCATGTATACTGTAATCTACCAAATACAATGTATCTATGCATTTCTAAATATAAATTATATATGCCTTGGGAAAAGTCCAGAAGAGTATATATGAAATGAAATGCACCATGTGGATATTGGGGGGAAGCATACTCTAGACCCGGGAGACAGCAAGTACAAGACCCTGAGGTAAGAACAAGCCTGCTATGAGGATTGGAAAGGGGTTAGAAAGGTAGGGAGTCAGGGAGGGGGTTTCTAGATCACCCTAATGTCTCCCTCTCACAACACAGATGGGAAGGTTTCGGAGTCTCAACAGAGTAACAGGAACACTGTGAATGCTGGGTAGTAAACAGACTGTAAAGTTGAAAGGCAAGAAGCAGGGAGACTATTTCCGAGCCTCTTCCAGGATCCAGGACACATAGGATGGCGGCTTGCAGCAGGGTGCTGGCCTGTCTGACCTTACCGCCCATTACTTATACTCAAGTTCCACCCAAGCCAGACTGCTCCCAAGACAGAGCGGGAGGACTCCCACCCAGGGCCTGTGCTGGGTCTCCTCCATCTTGTCTGGTGCAGTCCTGCCCTTTTCTGCCTGCTAAGACCCTGAAGTCTGACCCAAGCCCAGCTCCAAATTCACCTCTATCATCAAGTCCAGATACTGGATTTTCTCCTCCTCTTCTGAATCTCAAAGTGCTCTACCTACACTTTCCTTGTCACATTTATTCCAACCTGCCTTGGATGATGGGTCTCTGATGTGCTTCCCTGCTAAGAGTGTGAACCACATGTGGGCAGGTCTGGGACGGTCTCTGAGCACTCACGGCAGCCAGTACAGTGCCTGGGACCCAGAAGCCCCGCAACACGTGCTGGGATGAGGGAACAGTGCCCCAAGAGGGACACTGCCCATTGACAAGGGTGAGGGAACATGTTACACATGACAGAGGACTTTTCCTCACGGTATGTTCATAAAGCCGTTCATCTGTTCATTTATTCATTCAAAAAGTACTTACCATGCAAACCAGAGCACACACGCAGAGCTGATTTCTAGACACAAACCAGGTCCAAATGCATTTTCAGCTGTCCAGTAGGCTGGCTGAAATTCAACGCCTGCCACTTGCCCATGTGCTCTCAGACCATTCCCTTTCCTCTCCCTGCTCTATCGTCAAGGGAGCTGATCCTGCAAAACCACTTTCCCCAGGTTCCCTTGCTAACTGGCTTCTGATTAAATTTGGCATGTGGGAGGTAACCAGTGGGAAAGGATAGGACAGAAAGAGGGAAAGCCCGAAGCGTTTCCCTTCTATCTACTGGGAGCCCGGCTCCCGGCCACAGCCTCTAAGTAGCTCCAGGGCTGCCAGCTGGTACCAGGCAACCTCAGCCCCCAGGCTCTCGTGGCGCCCTCTTCGCTCAGACCCTCCTGCTGGGGCACCAGCTTCTGCTTTCAGTCATCTCTTGGTTTCCTTCCCATTCCCTGTGTGGCTGGTGATTCAGCTCTCTCTACCATCTCTGAGCAGTTCCCCAGATTCAACCCTGTCACTGAGCTACCCCATGAGCCCACCTGTCACAGCCTTTGCTTTCTCTTTCACTCCCCTCACAAACACCTACTGTGCACTAGGTGCTGCTGAGTCCAAGGAGAAACAACATGGTTTGAAGTCTGTGTTCAAGGAGCTCCTCTTTCTGATCATTCCAGAATGACCAAATACAAATAATGCCTTTTTAGCATTTAAGTGGCTATGAAGATAGTCATCAGCACACTATGGTTTCTCCTAAATTATAAAGACGGCCAGGTGAAATACAAAATGCCCAGCCAAATTTGAATTTCAGATAAACAACAAATAACTTCTTAGTATAAGTCTGTCTCAAATATTGCGTGGGACACACTTAAACTGAAACAGTATTCACTGCTTATCTGAAATTCAAATCCAACTAGGTGTCCTATATCTTTATTTGCTAAATCTAGTACAATAAATACCTCTCGGGCTAAAAACATAATTCTCATAATTCTGGCCAATAAAAAGCACTGCTCTTTTCTTTCTACACTTACTTAGTCAAATCCAATTATTCTGGATTATGCAGTTCAATGCAAACTTCTTCCTGCCAACAACCCGATTCTACGGTTGGAAGGCTTGAAACCTCACACAAATATAGCAGATGATGACTCTGTATTATATTTCCTACCTTTTAAGTACAGGATTTACTGTTTCATTGTGTTCTCCTCATTGATTTTTGTTTAAAAACTCCTTACTGAAACTTGGTACAAAAGACAAAGTACAGAACAGGGCCAAGTCATTGCACATGACTTACCCACTCCCTTTAAGGATGTGTGTGCAGGGCAGCACCAAGACAGAGCGAACTTTTCAAGGAGACACACTTTATCTTGGTGGCCACCACGAAGTGGACATGGGAAACCCAAGTCCAGCTGGCCCTGAGCGCGGCCACGGGTCTTCGCCCACAAGCCCTTCTTGGAGCCAGGCTGGCTGCAGCGTAGACTGACGGCACTCTACCGGCCTGACCCGGCCGGCAACTCACACAGCCG
The DNA here is from genome assembly GCF_009762305.2 of Zalophus californianus. Lineage (NCBI taxonomy): Eukaryota > Metazoa > Chordata > Mammalia > Carnivora > Otariidae > Zalophus > Zalophus californianus. Next base: position 61,605,086 of record NC_045597.1, read on the forward strand.
CACAGGGTCTGTATCCTGGGAGCAAAGCCGTGAAAACACTGCTGCCCACACAGTTGTCCCTCGCATGTCCAGCTCTCCCTCCTCACCTTCAGCCTCTCTGCAAACACTCTACGTACCTATCACCTTCTCTATCCCTCCTTGGCTAAGCTCCTGGAGGGCTGCGCCCAACCCCCCCAACCATGCAGCTGGGCACCCCCTCGCCCGAGCCTCCTCCTCCTAGTTACATGGAGCCTGAGACCCCATAAGCCCCCTCCTTGAAACAGTTTCCTTTACTTCCAGGGTGCCGTCCTCGTCTGTGAAAATCTCCTTCTCTAGACACCCTTCCTTCCACACCAGTGCCGTCACATTCTTCCCTCTGCCCGTCCCGGGTCACACTCACTTTCCCCGGCCTTCTGTCATTTCTCACGGCTCCCACCACCCAAATCTGCATTTCCAGCCCCACTCTCCCAGAATTCAACCCAACACTCTGCTGTCCTCCAGTATCTACGCAGCTCGCGCTGGCCGCAGGCTCTCCCTTTCCTCCACAGCCTGTCCCATCACACCACTCATCTGGACCAAGCTTCCTGGATGCAACCTCCTGGGTGTCGTTCTAATCCATCTCTTGCTCTCCAGCCCATCATCTCTCATCCAGCCTCCCATGCGGTCTCTGTGTCCCAATCCACACTGCACCGACACCGACTGGCCTGCTCAGGTGTGAGCTCACCTGCGCTGCCTCTCGATTAAAACCCACCGCTGACACACGGTGTCACCCTTATGGTACAGTCCAACCTCAGCAGGACGTGCAGCCCATTCGGAGTGGCCCACCTGAAGTCCAGCCTGTCTCACCTCCTCCTGAGTCCTGACACTCAGGACGCTCCTCTCGGCTCCCCCAGCACACCGAGCTGCCTCCAGCGTCCCGGCCTCCGTCCCCTGCCCTTGCTGGCTCCTGCCACACTATGACATAGGCTCTCGGGAGAGCCCACCGCGCACAGGTCCCGGCACATGGCAGAAAGGCGCACTTCTTCCCACAGCCATCAGGAGGGCAAGGGCAACCATCACTGCATCGCCTCCTTAATTCCCACTTTCAACGGAATGGGCTCCAGCTGGTGAGACTAAGGTTCCGTTTTTACTGTTCTGTTCAGCAGAGAAATCTCAGAATATGATGATGGTTCCTTTGGAGAGAGAAGGCCCTGATGTTCTCACAGGACTCTTTTTTAAAAAGAACACAGAATCGGAGTTCTCTTCAGAAAAAAACAAAGAACTTAACATCTTCGTCCCAGCTACATGAGAGGCGAAATCTACACACCAGAAAATTCTCTCTCTTCTACCCTGACACAAGCTGCAGAATTTGGTCACCCCTGCTGACAAGTGAGCAGCGAGTGTGCCCCCCCCCACCCTGCAGGCACTATGTCGTAAGGAGAAAGAAGGAAAGAAGGAGAACCCGGGTTGTGCTTCACATGGCTCAACTACATACCAAAAAGAACTGAAGTCTCAAATCCCATGTCTTCAACAGCAGCTCGGAGTTCTTCTGGGTTAATTACAGAGGGATCATAGAGCACCACTCCGGTCCCGTCAGCCAGAGAGACTGATATTTGCCGCACTCCTTCCCTTTGGGAGATCAGGCCTTCGATGGACTGGACACAGGACGTGCAGGTCATGCCAGCAATGACGAGCACCACAGTATTGCACACGCCCGGCGCCTGGGTTCTCGAGGCGGGGCCGGGGGCCCCACAGTTGGAAGACCTGCTACCGGTCCCACTCCCTGCTGCTCCATCAAGAGGAGAGACCTTGAAGTTCCCAGGTGGAAGAGCTTCAATGGCCCTCTGCAGGGCACCTGCAGTGACACGAGAAGGGTCGTACTGTACTTGGGTGATTCTGTTCTCCAAGGACACTTGAATATTTTGAACCCCGGGGAGTTGGCCTATGTTTTCTTCAATATTCAGGACACAAGACTTACAGTGCATTCCATCCACTCTCAGTTGCAGGGTGGCCACATGGCTCCCGTGGTGCCCCGAGGGCTCAGAGTTATTGAGATTCTGGTTATCAGAAGCCGAAGGTGTCTTTGGGTCCGTCCTCTGTAACCGCCCAATATCAATTGGTCCCAGGCTTACGGGCGCCACTCTGTTCTTGATGACAGCTTCAAAGCCCATGTCGTTGACATGGTCCCTGAGGTCCTGGGGCTGGATAAGATAAGGCTGGTAGGTAATGACTGCTTCCTGGGTGCCGAGGGACACTCGGACCCTCACTACCCCTTGCAGTTTCCCAAGCCTGCCTTCGATGGAGCTGACGCAGGACTGGCAGGTCATGCCCTCCACCTGGAGCTTGACCACGGCCTCCAGGCCAGGCGAGGACCTTGAAGGCCAGGAGGCGGCCTTTCCTTCTGCGATGCTGGCCTCAAAGCCCATGTCCTCAATGTGCCGGCAAATCTGTGGCAGGCTCAGGATGGACGGCACGTACTTGACGGTCGCGCTGCCTTGTTCCAGGGAAACCTTAATGCTCACGACGCCTTTCAAGCTGGAAATCCTGCCCTCGATAGACTTTACACATGACTGGCAAGTCATGCCCGAAATGCTGATGGTGCTGCTGGTCATCTGAGGAGGGCACACGCCATCCAGGCCGCCTTCATAGCCAACATTGTCAAAGGCGAAACTCTGCTTCATTGCTGGCTCCCCGGCACGAGTGGGCAGAGAAAGTTTAGACAGGATCTAAAGGTTAAAGAAAGAGCATATTTTTTTTTTTTTAGCCTTGAAACTAAGTATTTGCTGAAATATCCCAGCTTGTCTGGCACTGAGAAAATGGAAAACAATGCCATGGGTGTCAAACCAGCCCGAGAGTTCAAGATCATAAAATGCAGGGAAAGAAAGCTATAAAAACATGACTGACCAAATGAAATGGTTCTGATGGGTTTCTTTTAGCTCGAACGTTCTGTGACTCTGAACCTAGACATCAACTGTCCACCTTGGCAAAATGTGTTTTCTTACCTAGAAGATGTGCAGGTTTCTCTAGGGAATGAAGAGAGTGTGATACCACTCACGGGCACAAACGAGTGTGGCAGGCCCACCTGGGGCTGATTCCTGAAATCTCCCTGCAGAGCTTGGATCCTGCTGCAACACACATACATAGACTGGGCAGCACCTTAACTGTGTCTCTCCTTCCAGGGGTGTCCATCTCATTCTCTTAGCAGGGGTTAAATTTAACCACCACATGGGCACGTGTTCCAAATGCAGACCTCCCAGGCCCTGTGGGGTCAGACCACAGGCCTGTGATAAAAGGTCTGGAAGTATGCTCCGTGAGCCAGGGGAAATGAGCAAGAGTGGCTGGACCTAGAGGGGCAGGAGGGGGAAGGCTGGAGGAACTTCTCAGTTTTGCCTCCACTGAGTGGCACTGTCCCCTTGGGAGTCTGGGACAGTTAAGAGTTGGTACCTATAAATCACAAGGGTTCCCTGAATTAAATGGACGCATTTTCTTAATGTACCAGAGCACAAGCATAATTTCCTGACTTCTTTCTTCCCATAATGACCTGACTTCAGCCATTCTATTAGCAAAACCAAATATTCCTTTTTTCGCAGGGCCCCAGCCTCCCCACACTCCTGATCAGAGATAGTTTTTATACCAGTACTATTATATGCTTCTCAAATTCAGGAACAGGCCTTTCTGTATGGTACATGATCAAAAAGCATGTCACTCTCTGTGCCTTCACAATCTTACCTATATATCTCCAGATGAATCTCAATTACATGGATTGATCTTCTCCGTATCCCTGTGCATAAAACACCTATCTTTCCAACTTCAGCTTTTGAGCAGCTTAGCAAAATGAAAGTTTAAATAATTTTCAAAGCAGACTATAAATGTTCATTTGTACATCCACAAAGGAAATCCTAAACTAGTCTGGGATTAATAATTATAAAGACTTGTTTTTAAAAAATATTCACTATAGTATTTTCTAAATAGTAGAGAAAAAAGAAAATAAGTAATTTATGGGATAGCAACTCAAGAGTTTATTGCATTAAATAAATATACTGAGATTACCTGTGGTATAAATATGGAAATGCAGTATATGATAAGGATGACATGGCACAACAGTTTTAATGGACAACTGGGAAAAATAGAATTTGGAACCTATTTATCAAGAGCTGTTTCAGGTAGCTCAGAGATGAAGATGTAAAAAGCAAAACAGTAATAATACAAGAAAACACAGGAAAATACCCATTATAATCTCAGGCAGGGGAAAGTCTAAATATGAAAAAAGAAACAGAAAAACAAGAAAATCCAAAAGCTACAGAAGACTGATAAATCTAACCACAATTAGGAGAAAACACTGCTCTAACCAAGGAAAAAGATAAATGAGAAACGGAGGGGGAGAAAAGATTTGCTTCGTATTAAGAGCTAATTTCCTTAAAATACAAAGAGCTCCTTCTAAGAAGAAAAAGGCCAACAATCCAACAGAAAAAAGACAGTCCATCAAAAAGGAAATGCAAATGCCTTTTCAATATATGCAAAAACAATAGCAAGGCAGAAATGTGACATTTCAACAGCATTGCAGTACTGCTGGGACCAGCACAGTAAACTCATGCCCTAGAGGTGGGGATGTAACCTTTCATGAGGGCAACTTGGCAATGCACATGAAAATGACGAAGCCAAGTATTCTTTGACCCAGCAACTCCATCTCCAAGAATTTACTCAATAAATATATTTGTTCATGTATAAAAGCAAGCATGCAGCGAAGATATTAAAGACTGCAAAGAACTGGAAACGTTAAATATCCATCAATAGGGTTGATTAATTCAATTACTACACAGCTATACAAAGGAATAGTAACCAGCTCTTAAAAAAGGAATGAGGTAACTCTGTATATACTGAAATAGGTGGATTATCAAATATATCATTCAGTGAAAAAAAGCAGGTCACAGAATACATAGTGAATACAGTGTTTCAGTTATCTGTTGCTGCAAGACAAACCAAATCTGGTGCCTCAGAATGACAGCTCATATTGTTTCAATGTGGGCAGGGCTCAGCAGGGAAAGCTTGTCTCTGCTCCTCAGCGCATCCTCTGGAGTGGTGTCAATGGGGATGGAGGTTCTACTTCCAAGAAGACGGTCTATCCCTCAACATGGCTGGCAAGTTGAGGCTGGCTATTGTCTGGTTGCCATGGGCAAGGAGCTCAGTTCTCCTCCATGAAGCCTCTCCACATGCCTAGGCTGGGTACCTCACAGTTGCTGGTTTCTGGGTTCTGAGCAGCAGCTGTCACAATAGTGAGCATTCCCAGAGAACAAGGCCCAATGTGCAAGCACTTACCAAGCCTCTACTTGCATCACGCTCACTAATTCACCATTGGCCAAAGCCAGTCACATGGCCAAGCTCAGCCAATATGGGAGGGAATTACAGAAGGGCTTAAATACAAGGAGGCGTAGTTCACTGGGAGGGCCACCAAAGTAAGTCTCTCATAGCTTGCCAGCACTATTTGTGAGAAAAAGAATATTATACACATAGCTGGTTGCATATGCATGGACTATATCTGGGAGAATACGTAAGAAACTGGTACAGAGTTTGAGAAGGATCCAGGGCTGAGGCAAGAAGGGGCTGAAGGAAGAGTTACTTTTCAGTGTATGACCTAATGTATAATGTACATGCATTACCAAATTCTAAAAAATAATTAGTTTAAAAATTAAAACAACATGAATATAAAGATCTAGACCACTGACTGGATTGTAACTGGTATTAAATACTTGTTTAATTGAAAAAGATGAAAGAAAAACTAAGATATTCAAGGATGCTCACTTTAATATAATGTCTTAATAAGCAGAAGTGCCTCCTTAAAACAAGACATAACCCTCAATCACCTTGTCTGCTGGAAAAACAAACCCCTAATGATTTACTATCCAACTTACTCTGCCGGGTCCTAGGTAGGTCTAGCTAAAACTCCCCAAACCCCAAGCCACAATGCTAGCTCTTAATCCCGGAATTATGGATTCTATGCTCCTGCCAAAAAGGTTTGCAGAAGCATTGGATGTTATTTGTTTGGAGGAAACAATATTCAGAGGTCCCTCTTCTAGACAGGCAGGTTTCTAAAGACGAGTAGTTACAAAAGATAAAGCTTTTTTGCAAACAAACACGTTGAGGTTTAAGGGCTCATCAAGCAATCATGGCCAGTGAAGAGGGGGTCCAGGGAACAAACCATGTCCAGGGAAAACCTTAGGGAACCCCAGTGCTGCCTAATTCTCACTAAACTATATACTTCTTGAGGACAGACGTCTGGGACTTCTTTGGCAAGCCCAACAGGTTGGGGAAGAACTTCTGCTAGGCTTTAAATTTTTAACAAACTATTAGTATGGTGGGCATCCAGATTAGAAGGGACTGGCAACACAGGAAGAGGGGGAATTTCCACAGAGGGGAATCCAAACATGAATTTCAATTCTTTGCTACTCTTTAGACACTCAGGCCACATGGAATTTGCTGTGAGTTCAGGGCTTATAAAAGAAAAGATGGGTAAAGGGATATAAAGGGTTGATTCACTAAGGTGGAGCTAAAGGAAAATAAGATCTGCAGATAGGCCAGTCTGGTATAAAGAAGAAATTGGAAATGGGGTGCCATGTTTGGATGAAAGGTTTCAGAGCCAGACCGAAATTGAAAAGCCCAGAAATGACATGCCTTGTAGAAAATGTCTGTGACCACAAATCAAAAAGCAACTCTACCACATGCACAATGCAAGGACACACTAGGCACTTTTGAGATCTCTTCGCTCCACTGGGATCCCCATCTTCCTTAAAGATACCACTGGCCCAACTTACCCTTGAGACTTCTTTCACTTCGAAGGCTGTGTAACACCCTTAACAATTCAAGAGGCAGAAATGTGCTACAAGCATATAACCCTTCCAGTGTCTAACTTCTGCCCCATACAACTCTGGGCACCTGAACTTCAACGGAATTCAAAAAACAGAGACGTCCTGCTGTTTTCATATGTACGCAGATCCAGTAAAAGCAAATAGTTAATGATTCTCAGTGTTATTTTATGAGGATGGCATTTTATAACCCTAATGGTCAAGATAATTCTACAAATAAGTATTATCACCATTTTACTGTTGAAGCAGTCTAATACTTATCAAAGGTCAGAAATCAATTTAAATAACAGCTCGGATTTAAATCCAGCTCAAAAGTCCAGCAGGCTATTTTTTTAAAACCATGTTTAAGTTTACATTTTCCTTTTAACCATGCTAATTACAGGAAGAGACCACAATGCAGAGAAAGCAAAACGCGGCAAACACGGAAAAAGAGCCACACCTTACTTGCCACATAACAAAGAGGCTAACAGCTAAGGGAGTGAGCTCAGTAAGGAGGCTGAGGGAGCAGCCAGGAGCACTGAGCCCGGCTGCTTGCCTGAGTCTGAGCCTAGCCTTCCTTCAAACCTTAGTAGGTCACCTCTAGCTGTCTCTGGGACTTCAGACTGCAGCAGAATATCAGTACTCACTCTGCTTTCTCCAATATTTCTAACTGCAAATACATTCAAGGCAACCACATTTACGAGGCAGGACACAAGAAGAGGTGGCAGTGGTTCTGGAACCTCCTATATCCTCCTGAATACACTGTGAATGAGTCACTGCAAGGCCCTATTCTTTTTTTTTTTTTAAGATTTTATTTATTCATTTGACAGAGAGAGACACACAGCAAGAGAAGGAACACAAGCAGGGGGAGTGGGAGAGGGAGAAGCAGGCTCCCCGTGGAGCAGAGAGCCCGATGCCGGGCTCGATCCCAGGACCCTGGGATCATGACCTATCCCAGGACCCTGGGATCATGACCTGAGCCGAAGGCAGATACTTAATGACTGAGCTACCCAGGTGCCCTAGACAGGCCCTATTCTTATCTAAGAAATCTCTGGATATCAGAGGTTCATAAGAGGGTCAGAAGAGATTGTTTGACTCAAGAAAAGATCCCACATGAAACACTCCAGGCAGATGGGCACCAGTCTCTAAAACCCGAAGAAGGGTCCATGTCTCATTGTTAAACCTGTATGTATACACATTTACATGAGTATTTACTCATGTATTAATACATAAAATTGAGATTACCTATGGGTGAGACTATCTGTATGTTTTCCAGTTATGAAAATTTAAATTAAAAAAACAAACAAGTGTCACTTTTATACCAGAAAACAAATGTGTTTTTTCAGTTTATCTAAGGCAAAGAATATCATGTTAAACCACACAACATCAACAATAATATCAATCATTGTGATAAATACAACAACAGTGATGCCCTGATGGTATAGTTGTGCATGGCATTATACTCTAAAAATATTTTCACATATTTGTTTAAATATCTGTCCATCTTACTTGCTGTGAATTTATTGAGGATGTGTCTGACAGTCTTGCGTATGAATTCCAGCCATGTTTGAGCAAACCCCAGCCTCAGTTTTCTTAGCTGTGGGTAAAATGGGGTAGTAAGAAAGGCCACCCTACAGTTTTGCAGGAAGGCCTGAAAGCTAGCTAAAAGGATTTAAAAAGCTAACATCATAAATGTTTGAAAATGAATGACTAGGAAGACAACATGACTCATCTGGTCCTCAAAAGTGGCCCAAGGAGGAAAGCAGAGAACTTAACTATTTCCACCATTTAACTGATAAGGAAAACTAATCATTAAAACTAGTGTACATATTCCCCCACCCCCACTCCAACCCCTTCAAACAGTTTTTTCATGATGTTTCACCAAGGTCCAGAAAGAGCTTCCAGCCACTCTTATTTAAATTTTATCTACTGAAAAAAACAAACCAACCAAAACTCAGGCATTAACTCAAACACTGATGAGGGCCAACTATGGGCCTTGGCTGTGGGTGCGACATCCGATCTCTGCCCTCCAAGGCCACCCCAGCTCTGGTGTTGACTGTGTACTTTCTGGGAAATTCTGAACAAATGTATTGCCTGTTTCCTTCTCTTGACCACAGCAAGGAAAAGTATGAACTCTTCCTGAGAAACTGGATGCAGTATTATCCATTATTTGCTTGGGATAAAAAGTGAATAAGGTTAAATTAACCAGTCTCAATATATACACACAACGCATGTTGTTTTCTACTTAAGGCAAAATAAAATTTAGAAATTCACAAACTCTTTAAGACCTCTCCAAGAAGCACTTCACAGTTATTACCTCAGAAAACTTGCTTGCAATCTCGTTCCAAACAGCTTTACTATTAACCGTTTCAGAGAATTTTGTGGCTTTTAACTTATGTCTATCGCAACAACTATTCCATCAGACTTTTATCAAACCAACAGCATTTTTTCTGCTTCTTCTTCTCTGATAATCCTGTATGTCAGGCCCCTCCCATCAAAGAAATTCTATACAACAGACCTGTCACTATCAAGCAACTGTCAGTATCTTCAAATATATTACATTTGAACAAAACAGTGTAAGTCAGAATCATAAGGTCACCATTCCCTTATCTCATTTGCCAGAATTATAAGATCATGATGTAAAAGACCTTACATTAAATATGTGCAAGAGTACCACAGGCTGGAAGAAATGTCACACCAACGCTAGTAATTCAGATAATTGTTATGACGGAAGTCAATGAACTTGGGATTATTTTTGCTAATTATTATTATTGATAAATTCCATATGGCAGTCAGATTTGGTGAAATAATGCAGCATGTGTTTTATCACACAAAACTGTATTCTATACTGGCTAACGAATGTAAGTTTTTGCCTAGAATTATAGGTATGATCAGATCAACATAAAACAAATATATTCCTTTGAAAGACTTAGGTATAAACACATGTTTATAGCATATACTACCCTGTAACGCACAATAGGAACTTGATACTAAAAATAATCCTCAGAAAATGAAATGGAGGTGATTGATAAATGTTTTAAAAAAAAATAATAATGTGTGGTCAAGTAATTTTGACAAAAGAGCCAATACTCAATGGAGAAAAAAGATAGTCTCTTCAATAAATGGTGCCGGAGAAATTGGATAGTCACATGGAAAAGAATGAAAATGGACCCGTATCTTGTACTATTCACGAAAATTAACCCTAATGGATTAAAGACTTAAACAGAAGACCGAAAACCATACAACTCTAGAAGAAAACACAGGGGCAAATCCAGCTCCTTGACATGGGTCCTGGCAATTATTTTTTGGATATGACACTTAAAGCACAAGCAACAAAATCAAAAATAAACAAGTGGGACCACATCAAACTACAGTTTCTGCACAGCAAAAGAAACCATCAACAAAATGAAAAGACAACCCATGGAATGGGAAAAAATATTTGCAAACCACAAATCTGATAAAGGGTTAATATCCAAAATACATAAAGAATTCCTACAACTCAATAGCTATATATATATGTGTGTGTGTGTGTGTGTATACACACATATATTTATATTTATACACACACACACAATTAAAAAATGGGAAGAGGAAATGAATAAACACTTCTCCAAAGAAAACATACAGATGGCCAACAGATACATGTGTAGGGGCTCAGCATTGCTAATCACCAGAGATATGCAAATCAAAATCACAACCAGGTATCACCTCAGGCCTGTTAGAATGGCTATCAACAAAAAGACATACCAAGTATGAAATAACTTAACTCTCAAGTAGATCCAAAGTTTGATTTATCACAGATTTTGGGTCAACACATTGTTGGCAATAAACAAGTACTCATTTACAAATGACTTTTAGCTTGGTTCTTATCATCCTAAACCAGCTACTACAAATTTCCCCCATTTGAGAATAATTCATTTAAATTCTTTCTAAAAATAATCCTAAATTTAAAAGTGGGACCACAATTAAACCTGATGACATATAGATGTACATATGTCACATGTGTGTGGGTGTATGTTCACAAAACACTAAGTAAAAAATATAAGGTGTATAATACCATGTACCACCTGCTCCTGTATCTGTAAATAAACAGACAGATGTACATATATATGGCTGGGGCATACGGTTGCTTACATTTTCTTCCTAATACTTTTCTCGATTCCCCTGTGCCCCAAAATAAGCACATGTTGCTTTTACACTCAGAGCTTTAGAAAGAAATAGCTGGAACTCTGCTCAGACAGATTAACTGGCTGACACAGTTCTACCAGACATTCAGAGAGCACCAAACACATCTTGAGTTGGGAATTCTACTGAATATAGTTAATTCTGGCAGAAACAATACCATGCTGTGTTTCTATAGTACTCCACAAAGTGCTTTCACAACCCCAGGAAGTGGGACTTACCATTCCACTTTGCAGTGGGGAATGGGAAGCTGGAGGAGACCGAGACTCACCTGCCACGTCCCCGGCCTGGCACCAGAAGAGCACAGATCTGCGCCAGACCCTCAGGACCACAGCCTCTACCCCGGCCTCTACGGGGACCCTCCTTTCCAAAGGGTTCCCCCAGCCAGGTTCAGGTTGCTCCCCTCAGGACCACAGCCTCTACGGGAACCCTCCTTTCCAAAGGGTTCCCCCAGCCAGGTTCAGGTTGCTCCCCTAGTCACATGAGATTAGTACTAGCCGTTAAAAATCAGAATATTTCACCTTCAAATAGACACAGGCTGGATTTTGTAAAGCAGTTGTCTGAACATTTTAAAGAAATAGCAGGCGTTTCCCCCCTCTCCAAATTTAATATTTTGCTCTCTTAGACACTCAGCTAAACAATATAAAAGCTGACCATACACTGCATAAATATGTTTCATAAATCTCCTTTAACAGATGTAAATCTTTTGCAGAGTACATTTCAAAAACCTCTTTTCACAAAATTTCCTTTAGCTTTGGGACTTTGTAAACAATAAAAACCAGAAGAAACAAAAATAACTCTTAAAGGAGCAAGAGACTCATGAAAACTTTCCTTTGGAACCAACTAGTATTTTTGTCCATCCGCCTTCGTCACTAAAAAAATAACCCACACAAACCAGCAGTCCCACCCGGAAAAGCTACGGAAAGGCACCATTTTTACAAAATGTTACACTGCCCTACTTTTGAACATGACCTGACCTTTGGGTTAACAAAACTTCCATTTGCTTAAGAAGAGCAGCTTCGTTTTGCAGCAAGCTGCTCAGAGTATTTCTTTAGTCGAAATGCAGACATTAACAAAATAAGGTACACATTCAAAGAAAAAAAAAAACAGAAGAAGAAGGGAAAATCCATTTTTGTCTGAGTTGCCTTTAGGAAAACTTTTGCTCCATGGAGGCTTACAAAATATCCTAAAAATAAGCAACCACAGCCGGGAGTTACCATGATGGACTTTAGTCTCTGGAGATCCACCTTGCCTCCAGCTCCCTCCCCGAGACTGGCTTCCCTGACCCCTCGCTGCTCTGCTCCTCGGACCTGGGAGAAGCCTCCATCTGTAAGCCCGGTCCAACTCCCCCACGGCTTTTTAGTCCTTCTGCAACTGCACTAACCTGATTGGAACGGATTCCCCGTGTTCCATTCAAAACCTTCCGGGAAAACTCTCCTTCCTCCTCCGAAGTCACCGGCCTGGTGGAGCCCCTGGCCCCAGCATTCCTCATGAAGGACCTCCGCTTGTGGACGGACACAAGGGTCACCTGTGGGTCACCCAGGGTCGCCAGGAAGGACGGCTCAGGGCTCCCGGATGTCTCACCCCCAGCTTCCTCCATCGCTGTGTCCACGGTCATACCTTTAACCACCATTCGAGCAAGCAGTTCACCCGCACCACACTACGTGGTCATGTGAGAAGGAAATGCTTTAAAAGTGTCCTCCTAACTAGCAGGGGGAGGCACCTTCTGTGCTCTGTCCTGCGGACTCCCCTCTGCTCCGGAGACAGTCCGCTGCGAGGCTGCCACCCAAGTCCAGCAGTCAGCTTTGGAACTCGGGGAGGCTGCACACCGCTGGGTAGATATTTGCTCTTGTTTACTTACATCCTTCCAGCCAACTGGCACACTCTCACTCATCACACCGCATCTGGCACTGGGAGTCTTTGCACATGGTCTCACACGTGCCCTCACCCAGCCCGGCCAGGACACCAGCCAGCGTGTGCAGGAGCCCGGCACGGAATAACCTCCCAAAGCTGAGCACGGTTTCCTCTCGGCCATGTGCACTCCCAGAACCCCAGCTTGACGTAGGGGAGAAATGACACTTCCTCGTATTATCAAACTTCCAGAGCTTTCTTGGAATAACTTCGGCTGCCTCTTCCATAGCTCCAATGCTGGCGGTGTGCAGCACACTAGGGGAGAGAAGTATTTCCTAGGCAACATGACTTGCATTTTCAAGAAGGTGTAAGAAAGTTCCATGTTTCCTGCAGCTTTGTTTGCCCTCGGACCAACTTGGCTTGACTTCAGTAAGGACTGACTGCAAAACCTCACTGGATAACAAAGCTCACCCACTTTTTATACGGAGCAGGGAAGCCACGAACTAACCCACAATTCAGGCTTCTCAGGCCACTGGCAGTTCCACGGGAGGATTAGGAGAATCCAGGCAGCCCCCCGCTCTGTTGGGCAGCACTATCTCCCTTCCCACCCCCACCGGCTCACTGCCGGGAAAGAGGCAACCTCATCCTCCCTGGGAAGGAACAGCTCCACCAGCCACTAATCCTGGCACGGTTGCCCTCTCCAAGTGTGTATGTGTGGAATGTCCACACTGCCGACTGAATCGGGTGGGTAAAACAGACACCATATCCTTTTGCATTCCTCTCCCGGGGTGAATGTGCCCCTGGCAGGGGAGGGTGGGGTCACAGTGGGCTGTACCTGAGGGCATTTAGAACATACCGCCTTCTGCTCAAGGGCACTGAGGATTCTGCTGCCTTAGGAGGCAGTGACCCTTCCCAATGACCCTTCCTCCCCAATCAAAACTGCCACCGCTGCCCCAAGAACTGCTGACCAAGGGAAGGCAGCCTCACCACAGGCCGCCCCCCGGGACTCTCACTCTCCTACCTCTCATTCGCTCTGTGGGGATCTGACCACTTCTGAAACATGCTGAGGGCAGCCAACTCCCATGTGTCTCGCTTGGCTTATCTGCCCTGCGCGCAGTCAAAAGAGAACCTGCTTCCATTTCCAAGAAGTGCCATTCAAATGAGTGACCAAAAAGGAATGGCACATTGGATGCTAAGGGCCTCAGGCCCCAGCTCCATGTATACCGAGTAGGAGCCAGCTTAGAGGAGTCTGGGATATCTGTGATTGCTTTCTTGCCATCACTCAAATCTTGCTTATCTAGGGTCTCCCTGTCTCCTGACAGGATCCATCAGGATCTATGTGTGCCTGCGACCACCTCAGAGTTCCTTTGTGTGCATCATATGTTCTCTGGATATCTGAATCTTATCTTTTTTTTTTTATTAAGCTTTTATTTATTTATTTGACAGAGAGAGAGTGAGAGAACACAAGCAGGGGGAGCAGCAGAGGGAGAGGGAGAAGCAGGCAGCCCGAGGAGCAGGGAGCCCGATGCGGGACTGGATCCCAGGACCCCGGGATCATGACCTGAGCCGAAGGCAGTCGCTTAACCAACTGAGCCACCCAGGCGCCCCTGAAGCTTAGCTTTTTAAGCATAGATTTAAAAAAAAAAAATTTGTCATTTTGGGTAGAAATCCTTCCCCAAAGGTGTCATTTATCTTTCTTCTGTCTTTTAAAATATGAGTTACTAACCAGATTTCAATTTTTCTTTGGTGATAGGGGATCATTATAAATATAAACGTTTCTGTGTTGCAGCTTTGAATGGTTAATAAGGAAAATATGTTGGCATCATACAACCCAAGTGCTTTTAGCACCATGAACTACAGAAAATTTGAATACTTCACTGTAAAATATTTTTACTTCTCCTAAATGGCCACTCAGACCCAGAACACAGCCAGAAAAAGGAGGCTGGGGCCAGGTTATAACAGGCCTGAAGTTTAGACTTTGTCCTGTGGACAGTGGAGAATCACGTTTTTAACGCACAGGACTTACATGATTCATATTTGTGATTTAGAAATGTGGTTTGGGCAGGCATGAGAACGAAGATTCCGGGGCGGGGGTTGGGGGGGCGGGAACCTATAGGGTTACAAGGAGCAGAGAAAATGAATGCAGGGTAGGATTAAACAAATAAGGGGGCCCTCCAGGCTCAGCCATCCAGCGATCCGAGCTCGAGAGGACCTGTGGGGGACACTGCCCTTTCCAGTTTGGCAGAGATGAGGAGGAATGGGGAGAAGCATGTCTGGGGTGGAAATTTGTTCCCACGGAGTCTAAGGGGCCTGCAAAGCAGCCAAAGCATGAACCACTTTCCCAGACTGAGAACCGCGTCCAAACTCTTCTTCCCGGCACCTCCGGGAAGGTGACCCCGGGCTTTGCTCACAGCTGACCCCTGGGCCCCCCTCCTTTGCCCAGCTAATTCGCCCTATCCTTTAAGTCCTGTTCTCAGTGTGGCCCCCGTTCATGCAAGCAAGGCCCTGTCCCTTATCTGAATTCCAGTGCCACCAATGTCAACACCACAGGCCTGGCACGTACTGAGCCTCCATTGTGACTGGGGACCAAGTCTTCTCCCTCCACAGAGGCTGCCTCCAGATCAGCCCACGCTTGTTCCTGAAGCCTAGCACGCTCCCAGCGCCCTGAGACACTGTAAGCCCCTGGCAGACAAGGTGCTTACGTGCTCCCTGACACAGCGATGAACAAACATCATTCCCCGGATGTTATATATATACGCTCACTGAGATGAAGTACAGACAGATCCCAGTGCGCTTTCTACCTAGGATTTCCTGGTGGGTTTTGTCTCCCTCGCCCCAGTGCAAGGGCAAATTTGCCTCTCACATATTCCTTCTAGAGCTACAGGTCTTCAAGGGTCTCCTCACACTAAATTACCTTTGCCTCCCACAGGTGCTAATTATATCAGCTATTCTCCAAAATAAACTCATCTTACCCACCTTCCCAGTCTCTGCGGATCTTTTTTGTATAAAAATAAAAATCCCTTTGGTATCCTAACCAATCCTGTTGCAACCTGAGGGGCCCAGGCCCACAGGCAGATGGGCAGCTCAGTTTCCGTAAGCCCCCGAGACCGACGACCCTATGTGGAAGGGAGACATCTGTTTCCAGTATTTCAGCACTTGACAAAGATGACCAGCTCACCCTGGGTGGGGCTTCTCAGAAAGAACACTGGGCCAGTCCTCCCAAGATAGGCAGAGGAGCCGCGGATCCTGTGACAGCACAGGACAACAGAACCTGACACTAAGCCGCATGCTGGGAAGCAGTGGCGCAGAAGGTTCCCAGACAGAGAACGTGAGCAGCACAAACAGCCCAACCCCCACAACGGAGGTGGAACATTAATAAATGAGTATAATTTAGAGCTTGAGAGCCAACCATTTAAGCGCTATGCACATCAGAAGACATGAGACACTTTCTGCCCGCAGGAGTTCATTAGCAGGTTAAGAGAGAACAGTAGAGGACAGTATTAAAGTATAAAAGAAATCCTTCAAACATTAGGTGCCTGGTGTGCGAGGGGTTACCACAAGCCAGTTACTCTGGAAGACCTGCTGGGGGAAGGCCTGGGGGGCTGCTCCTCACATCCCCAGGAACTGGGGGTTTCTGAGACTGAAATGGCTTGGCACAACTTTTAGATTGGCTTACTAACAGGAGACAAAAAAAAGGAAAAACCTGGCTGGACTGCCTAGAGTGGAAAAAAATTACAATGGTTCTAAATCATAAAGAGACTGGACAGGGCCAAAAAGAGAAGTGCTTGAGACTGTCAGAATAAAAGGAAATGTTTCCATTCCATGGTTAATCATATGCACCTCAACTTCCTTGGCTGCCCTTGTCATCAGACGCCCACCTGTCCCAACTCCAGCCCTGGTTCCCTCTGCATCCCCACAGACTCCATGTCTGTCTGCTCCCAGCTGAATGCGGATGAGACCCAACACAGCCGGGCTGCCTCAAGACCAGGAACCTGGAGAGAGCCCTTGGTGCTGCTGGCAGTCCAGCTGTGCGGCTCCCTCGTCCCCTCCCTCTCTGCTCTCCTGGAGGACGTGCCACACGTCCACCTCTCCCCCCTGCTCCTCTGACCTCCACTCCCTACCCCCAACCCCAGTCTCCACAGATGAGCCTGCCAACATCTCAACCACCCGCCCACCTGCATCAGTCCTTCCCAAGGCAGGGAGAACTGTCCAAGGTTGGGCCCCAAGTACCCACCCCCTCCTGGTTTTCCTCCAACCCTCCCCCTCCCCACCCCCACAGCTCCTTCCCAGAGGCCTTCACAGGAGCCTACTAGTCCCCAAAGTCCTTAGTGCTGGAGTGGCTCACCGCTCAGCCCTTGCTTGGATCCCGTCCCTGTCTGTACTCATTCCTTGGTGAGCTCATTCAGTCCAGCAGCAATACCACTTATACCCAATAACTCCCAATTCCACACTGAAGGATCCAAGGGCCCCACCATCTCTTGCTGGATAGTTAACATGCACCGTGAATGTTAACTTGTCTAAAACTGAGTTCCCAATATACTGCCCCTTCCCTGCTTCTGCCAGTCTCTCCCATCTCCGTCCTTTCACTCGCCCAGGGAAAACTTGCATTAACCCTTGACAAGAACAGCCTCCTCCTTTCAAACCTGCAGGTAGATGTTTAGCAAATCCTGTCAGTTCCATCTTTAAATACAGCCGGCATCCAGTCACTTCTTAGTACCCCCCACTATAGCCCTGATCCCAACCACCAGCACCTCTCACCTGCACTATTCAAAACAACCCCCCTAAGTAACCTCTGGCCTCCGTTCTTGGTCCCTAAAGTCTCTTCTCAACACAAAAACCAGAGAACCCCCTTAAGGGGAAGTCAGATGACTGCAGTTAGCTTTTCAGCCAATCCTCACACTGTTCACCCCTCACTCACTCAGCTAAAACCATTCCGATCCTGCTGTTTCTGCAACAAAGCAAGGCTTGCCCCCGCCTCAGGGACTCCCCCCACCCCACACTCTCTGGGTCTTGAAAACCCTCTCCCAACACCTCTTATCCAGATGGCTCACTTCCTCACCTTCTTTAGGTCTCTGCTCAAATGTCACCTTCTCTGTGGCTTGCCCCTAATTACCCTGTTTATATTTCAAACACTTCCACTCCCTATGGTCCTTTCCTGCTTATTTTTCAGAGTACTCAACTACTATCTGATACAGTAATATATATTTTACTTGTTTACGGGCTGTCTCTCCATTAGGATATACGTTTCACAAGTGCAGGAATCCCTTGTCTGTTTTCTTTATTCACCTACACCTGTATCCCCAGCACTACAGTAGCGCTTATATTTAAGCTTCTCAATAAATATTGGTTGAATGAATGACTGAGAAAACGAAACAAAAACAATTTACATATTTACTTGCTGTAAAATAAAACACGGACTGCTCAACTTTCAAACAAGTATTCAACATTCAGAAGGTGCCCCATGCAAAGCTGGCTCTCTTCTCCCTTACTTACTCCTTTCCCCCTCCAAGCCAACAGTCTAAACTCAATTACTACTGAGAACAGGCACTGACCTTGTTAAAAAAAACATAATTCAACTACGTAAATTTGAAGATTTAATTGGCTTTATTAAACGATCCATGCATGGGGCAGCATCCCGTTGACCAAGCAGAGGGGTGCTCCCAGGAGGTGTACAAAATGGAAGATTTTAAGGGAAAGGGATGGGGCATGAAAGTTGTAAGAAAGAGAAAAGAAAACATTGTTTCAGGCAAGATCACCTTCCCTTAGAGGTTAGAGCAGAGGGTCTTACTATGCAGATTTCCTCATCTTCCTTTAGGGGATGGAGAAGACCCATGTGACAGATTACCTCATTGGTGCTTATCAGAAAACTCCTGACTAACCCATTAAGAGTTGTATTTCTGCAGAAGGTTGAAACTGCAATTAGATTAGGTATGAAACCCTGGTTTATAGTCTTGGGGACTTAACCTAAGTGATGCCATTTTGATCCTGTGGTTTTCTTTTTAACATGCTCCACCTAAATAAGGCAGTTACTTGGGCTCCAGAGTTTCCAAGAGAAGGTAAGTAGCTGGAGTTTTACACAACCAAATCTTCTAATTTAAAAATGCTGAAAACAGACACAAAGTTCTGGCCAAGGAAATATAAGGAAAAGCTGTTTGTCGGGGCTCCTGAGAAGGCTCCATAAAAGAGCAGGTTGGTCCTTACCCTTTCCTCATTTATGCTGTATGTAACATGGATTAGAGGGCTGGAGTCTTGGCAGCCATCTTAAAGCCATGAGGTATCAGGAAGATGGGAGTTGCATCCTAGCTTTCTAGAGCAGAGAGAAAAGAAGTCTGCATCCCTCATGACCTTGGAGATGCCACACCAACCCGGGACGCATGCCTCTAGACTTCACTTACAGCCATATTGCTTTGGATTTTCTATTATCCACAGCCAAACATAATATGATTCTAATACAAGTGTCAAATGCAATAGAAGGGTAGGGACTTCTGGCATGGCGGTATAAGCTGTGCAGATCAGCTCCCCAGTGAAACTGGTGAAAGTTATTTTAAAGAAACCAAACAAACAAACATGGAAAGGCTCAGGAAATGATCCTAAAGACATATAGCAAATGAAGAAACATTTATTCAAGAACACCTCCTAAAATTTGGTGAGAACAGTAAGAGTCTATGCTGTTTGAATCAAGACCACACTCCCTCCCCTCTCTGAACTCAGCAAGGTGGAAACTCCACTTGACTGGTGCAGCCAAGAACACAGGGATCCCTCTCCACCCAGCTACCAGTCAGTGGGCTTTCTTCCCAGGAGGGGCAGGGCATCAGCACTTCTCACCCTGTCCATCTCATCCTGATATGGAGGCTAAGTTGTAGGCTAATGCAGCCAAGAGGTAGAGGTTCCCTTCTCCCATCTAGTCCCCACTGGTGGTACGATGGCTCTACCTTGAGCATGGTGCACCCAGAATATGGGGCCCCAACTGCCCTTGCCCAGACTCATAACGTGGTAGTTCCAAACCAAGAGAGGAAAACTGAGCAGAACTGAGGGTACTGCCTGTCCCTTGGCCCCGCGAATTCCCTTCCCCAAGCACTCAGCTCCTAAAGAGGGAGAATCACTCAGAGAGAAGGGTGACACTGTCCCCATTTCCAGCTCAAGCCTTGGCTCAGAAATTCTGCCTGGGTGAAAGGCAACTGGGAGGAGATTGGTAGATCAATTGGACTGATGGGCTAAATAAACCACAGGCTGGCCAGTTTTCTAGAGTAGCAGGGGTGGTGAGGGGGAGAGAGCCAGGGAGAGAAGCCTGGGGTCAGAACAAATCTCAAAACACTGAGCTCAAGAACATCCCATTAAAGGGCGGTGGTGGTGAGGAACCAGCAGTACCCAGAATAGTCTAAAATGTCCAGTGTCTACCAAAAAATTCTGAGACATTCAAAGAAAAAGTATGATCCATACACCACGGGGAAACAAAGCAGCCAACAAAAACTGCCTGCGATTGCAACTGGATGTAGGATTTAATATACAAAGACAGAAACCATTAAAACCATTTTAAATAAAGAAAGGGATAGTGACAATGTTGCATTAAATAGAGAATATCAATAAGGAGATAGGAAGTATAAAAAAAGAACCAAATGGAAATTCTGGAGTTGAAAAGTATAGTAATTGAAATGAAAATTCACTAGTTGGGTCCAACAGTAGATGAGAACTGAAAGAATTAGCCAGCAAGAAGAGATTAGAGATAATGCAATCTAACAACAGAGAGGAAAAAGGAATGAAGAAAACTGAATAAAACCTCATGAAACAGGGGCACCTGGGTGGCTCAGTCAGTTAAGCATCTGCCTTGGACTCAGGTCATGATCCCAGAATCCTGGGATCTAGCCCCTCACTGGACTCCCTGATCAGCGGGGAGCCTGGTCTCCCTCGCCAGCTCCCCCTGCTTGTGCTCTCTCTCTCTCTGACAAATAAATAAATAAAATCATAAAAAGAAAAGCAAAACAAAACTCAAGAAACTGAGCCCCACAGAGTTAATGAGGTTGCAACTAGCAGAAAGCTTAAAGCTTGTTTCTCAGAGAACTGTTTCCCCCTAATCAGCTATTGTGTCTTTTCAGAACCCACTATCAAATCCACCTGTGGTCTCTGCAGAAGCCTGGACTCAAGGTCAACTGATGTGGTTCCAGCCTATGAACAAGCAAGGCCCTGCCTTCCTTACCCAAGATAAGGAGCCCAAGACCCCCTCCAGTTTATACCAGCTCTTGGAGCATGCCCACACCCCTTCTCCCTGTCCTAAGATAACGTCCTGACATCAGGGGCTGAATTTTGTCTCATTCTGTATTGTCTACCCCTAAAGTGAACAGGGGACATATGTTACATATATGTTTGCTCAATGCACACACTGCATCATTCCTCATGAGTAGTCAGAAGTTTCCCAGCCCTTTTCATCAATATGTATATAATCTCAACCCCTAAAGGTTATAAAAAACTTGTTCTGTCCCCCTTTAGGGAAGTGGGTTTGAAGCTTGCCCTCCCATCTCATTTGTCTGCCTCTCAAATAAACCCTTTCCTTGCTGCAAACCTGTCTTGGTGATTGGCTTTGCTGTGCATCAGGCAGCCGGGCTTGGGTTCAGTTACACTCATAGAAATTTGAGACCCCATTGCCCACACCAACATATGTGTAATGAGAGACCAAGAGAAAGGAACAGGAAAAATACTCGAAGAAATAGTGACTGAAAACTTCCCAAATTTAATGGAAAAAAAAATAGCCTACACATCCAGAAAGTTTGATAAACTTTAGATTCAAAGACACAAGTAGACTAAAAATGAAAGAATGGAAAAAGAGGTATCATGCAAACAGTAACCACAAGAAAGCTGATGTGGCTATGCTGATAAACAAAACAGACTTTAAAACAATATTACCAGAAACAAAAAGGTACATTTTATAATGATAAAAGTTGCCACCAGGAAGATATAAAAATTATAAACATATACACCTAATAATAGCACATAAAATACATGACAAAAATAACTGACAAAAATGAAAAGAAAAAAGACAATTTCCCAGTGACAGCTGGAGACCTCAACACCTACTTTCAATAATGAACAAAACTGTGCAGAGTGTCAACAAGGAAACAGGTGATATTGTGATTTATAATAAGAAATACATTATTTGGGGGGCGCATGGGTGGTTCAGTTGGTTAAGCTCTGCATTCGGCTCAGGTCATGATCCCAGGGTCCTGGGATCAGGTCCCGCATCAGGCTCCCTGTTCAGCGGGAGCCTGCTTCTCCCTCTCCCTGCTGCTCCTCCTTCTTGTGCTCTCTCTGTCAAATAAATAAATAAAATCTTAAAAAAAAAAAGAAATATATATTTCGTCTCCTAAAGCCCTTGGAATTTTCTAAGTGATGTGAGATTAAAGTTCTCTCTCAGACCTTGCCCAGTATAGCACTTCCATCTGGCTTCCCTGAGTTCTGTGGGTCACTCTAGCAAATTAATTGAAGGAGGGGCTTGTTGGAACCTCCATCCTATAGCTGGTCAGTCAGACGCACAGGTGACAACGTGGACTTACAACTGGTGTCTGAAGTGGCGGGTAGGAGGGTAGTCTTGTAGGACTGAGCCCTGAACCTGTGGGATCTGATGCAATCTCCAAGTAGATAACTTAAGGATTAAATTAAATTGTAGGACACCCAGCTGGCCCAAGAATTGCTTGGTGTGGAGAAAAAAAAAAAAAAAAAAAAACCCACACACTGGAACTGTTATCAGAATTGCAAAATAGAAGACAGGAACAACACTATAAACCAACCAGACCTCATCAATATATACACAACCCTCTACCTGGGAACAGCATAATAGAACCATTTTCAAGTGCACATGGAACATTCTCCAGGATATACCATATGCTAGGCCATTAAATAAATCTCAATAAATTTAAAACAATGGAAATAATGCAAAGTCTGGTCTTCAACCACAGTGGAATCAGAAATCAGTACCAGAAAGAAACCTGGGAAAACTCACAAATATGTGGAAATTAAACAGGACACTCCTAAATAACCAATGGGTCAAAGAAGAAACCAAAAGGGAGATTAGGAAATATTTTGAGACAAATGAAATGAAGACACAACATACCAAAATTTATGGGATGCACCTAAAGCAGCGCTTAAAGGGAAACTAATAGTTGTCAATGCCTGTATTAAGAAAGAAGAAGGATCTCAAATCAATAACCCAACATTCTGCCCAAGACACTGGAAAAAGATGACTAAACTAAACCTAAGGAAGCAGAAGGAAATTATATTAATGTTCTAGTACTGCAGTAACAAAATACCACAAATTGAGTATTAGAAATTAACCCTCCCATAGTTCTGGTGGCTAGAAGTCAAAATTTTCCTTTTTGGAGCTCCGAAGGAGAATCTGTCCCATGACACTCTCCTACTTCCTGGTGGTTGCTGGCAATCCTTAGCATTTCTTGTTTAATAGAAGCATCACTCCAACCTGTTTCTATAATCATATGGTTTTCTCTCCTCTATGTCTTCAATGACATTCTTATAAGAATAGCAGAAATTGGATTTAAGGTCCACCAGAATCCTGTATGTCTTCATCTTAATGTAACTAATTACACCTGCGAAGACCCTACTTCCATGTAAGATGACATTCACAGGTACGAGGGCTTGGGACTTTAACCCATCTTTTAGGGGACACAGTTCAACCCATGACACAAGAGAACAAAAAATTAGAGTAGAAATTAATTAAATAGAGAATAGAAAAATACAGAAAACTGTCGAAACCAAAAGCTGATTCTTTGAAAAGAGCAACAAAATTGATAAAACCTTTAGCGAGAACGACCAAGAAAACAGAGAACACTCAAAGTACGAGAATCAGAAATGAAAGAGGGGTTATTACCACTGATCTTAAAGAAGCATTATAATGGATTACTGGAAACAACTGTATGCCAATAAATTAGATATCTTGGATGCAATAGGCCAATTCTAGGGAAAAAAACTACCAAAACTGACTTAAGAAGAAATAGACCATTTGAATCAACCTTCAACAAGATCTTGAATTAGTAATTGGAAAGCTTCCCAAGAAGAAAAGCCCAAGTTCAAACAGCTTCAACACTGAATGTCATCAAAGATTGAGGAAAATACAAAATTTTAATAAAGTCTTCCCCCAACAAACAAACAAACAAAAATAAAAGACAAAGGAACGCTTCTCAACTCATTCTATGCATAAAGCCAGCCTTACCCTGATACTAACACCAGTCAAAGACATCACAAGAAAACTGCAAACCATTATCTCATGTGAATATGGACATGAAAATTCCTCAACAATATTATAGGAAACCCAATCCGGCAACATATACAAAGATTACATGCTGTGACCAAGTGGGATTTGTCCCAAGAATGAAAGTCTGGTTTAACATCCAAAATCAATTAATGGAATGCACCACATGGATAGAATAAAAATCAAAAGATGGTCATCCCAATAGACACAGAGAAAGCATTTGACAAAATCCAAAATCCTTTCATGATAAAAACACTCAAGAAACTAGGAACTGGGAGGGAACTTTTGCAACATGATAAAGGGTATCTATGAAAAACCCACAGCCAACATCATACTTAATGGTTAAAGACTGGAAGCTTTTCCCTAAGATCAGGAACAAGACAAAGATTCCATTTATATGA
Source organism: Zalophus californianus (assembly GCF_009762305.2). Lineage (NCBI taxonomy): Eukaryota > Metazoa > Chordata > Mammalia > Carnivora > Otariidae > Zalophus > Zalophus californianus. Next base: position 61,629,571 of record NC_045597.1, read on the forward strand.
AATCTTCACAATAGGCAAATCTAAAGAGCTAGAAAGTAGACTAGTAGTTGCTTAGGCATGGGGATCATGGGGAGGCAGCTTCAGTGATAACTGAAGGTGTAAGGTTTCTTTCTGAGGTAATGAAAATATTCTAAAACTGACTGTGGTTGGTAATTGCATGTATCTGTGAATTATATCTCAATAAAGCTTTTTTAAAAAATGTAGCAGAGAGACTATTAAAAGAAGAATTAGGGAGGATATGCCTTTGGCATTCATGGAAACCTAAACAAAAGAGGTTCCAGACAAGTGGTAAAACACTTGGACAGAAGTGGACAGAGTACCAGTGTACACCAGGAGATGGCTCGTTAACTACAAAATCCCACAAACCACCCAATATCCTTCAAGGAAAAAGGATAAATGATGCTATATTCCCACAATGGCATAACGCACAGCAACGAATCTTAGAAACGCAATGTCTAGTGAACTAAATTACTGGGACTACACCAAAATAAAAAGCTTCTGCACAGCAAAAGAAACCATCAAAAAAACAAAAAAGCAACCTACCATACTGAATGGGAGAAGATATTTGCAAATGACATAACTGATAAAGGGCTAATATCCAAAACATATAAAGAAGTTACACAACTCAATACCAAGAAAACAAATAATCCAATTAAAAATGGGCAGAGAACTTGAGCATTTTTTCAAAGACATACAGGTGGCCAACAGACCCATGAAGAGATGCTCAACATCACTAATCTTCCGGGAAATGCAAATCAAAACCACAATAAGATTATCACCTCACACCTGTCAGAATGGCTAAAATCAAATACACAAGAAACAACAAGCGTAGGTGAGGATGTGGAGAAAGGGGAACCCATGTGCATTGTTGATGGGACTGCAAACTGGTGCAGCCACTGTGGAGAACAGTATGGAGGTTCTTCAAAAAAATTAAAAATAGAACTGTCATATGATCCAGTAATTCCAGTACTGGATATTCACCTGAAAAAAACTAAAACACTAATTCGAAAACAGATATGCAGCCCTATGTTTACTGTAGCATCATTTACAAGAGTCAAGATATGGAAGCAAACCAAGGGTCCATCCATACATGAATGGATTAAAGATGCGGTGTGTATTTGTGTATATATAAAAAATGGAATATTAGCCATAAAAAAGATGAAGTCTTGCCATTTACAACAATATGGATTGATCCAGAGGGTATATTGCTAAGTGAAATAAGACAAAGACAAATGATTTCACTCATATGTGGAATTCAAGAAATAAAACAAAGAAAAAAGAGAGACAAACAAAAAAACAGACTCTTGAATATAGAGAACAAATTAATGGTTGTCACAGGGGAGTTGGGTGGGGGATGGGTGAAACAGGTAAAGGGGATTAAGAGTACACTCATCACGGTGAGCACTGAGGAATGTAGAGAATTGTGGAATCACTATACTGTACACCAGAAACTAACACAACACTGTATGTTAATTATACTGGAATTAAAAATGAAACATTTTTATTTAAATTAAATAAACAGATAACTTCCCTAACGTAATGTCTAATGAGAGAAGCTAGTCCCAGAAGACTAAACACATTATGACAGAATTTTTATAAAGCTCAGAAACAAGCAAAAGTCAATAATGTATTGTTCAGGCACTCATATATATGTGATAAAACTTTACCAAAACAAAAACAAAAGCCGGGGTACAATAAACAAAAAACTGAGGATGGTGGTTACGTCTACAGTGACGGATGACACCAGAGAAGGGACAGTTGGGTAGATGGCCATGGCACTGGTAATAGTCTCGTTCTTGGTCAGGTGGTAGGTTCATAGGCATTCTCTATTTTATTATGTTTTATAACTATATATACAGCTGCATACATTTCTTTTATGTTCAATAAACGGATAGAATAATAAAAGAAAAATCTTTCAGCTAATGGGAGAGTGAGAAACATGCAAATGAAGACGATTCTTTCGGAAGAAAGGGAAGGGAGAAATAGTACAAGAGCTAATAATGGGAGACACAAAGTAATGGGAGAGATTTTAAAATAAAGGCAAATGGCATGAATTTATAAACCAAAAGGGAGAAGTCTGCAGAGAGGAAAAGACTGGAGGCGAGAAAAGAGATGACCAGTATGGGCTCCAGAACAGGTAGAGAAGAAGGGGCAGAGGTCAAGGGTACTCACAGAGAAGATGACCTTGAAAAGAAAGCAAGCCCGTCCTGAAACTAGATGAGGAAGTGAACATGGGTTGTAGATCTATATAAAACTTTGGAAGAAGGTGCATCGAGGGGGCCCCTAAGTGGAAGAAAACCAGACACAATGGTGTCAGTTTTCTCGAAGTAAGAACAGAGGTCATTTGTTGAGAATAAGGAAGGCAGAGATGGAGCACAAGGCTCACTGAGTCGCAAGACGCTGACAGAGAACAAGTGAAAAGCATTTGCAGGCAGAGTTGAGATTAGGAACAAGAAACAGCCAGCAGCATCCGCAGCGGGGTTGCCCGAATGTGCTAGCAAGTCCTGTCCCTCCGCTGTAGGAGCTGAGAAAGCAGGCTGGGTGCAGCACTGCCCTGGGGCAGCAGAGGGAAAGGACCCCGGGCTGGCGGTGGAGGGGCACGGAGATGCCTCTGACTAAACCAGTCAATCTGCCAGGATAGCGAGAGGCCACAGATTTACTGATACTCATGACAGCCTCACTAATGGGCAGCTTTTAAAGCTGTTAAAACACACACACCATGGAGTTTAGAAAAAGAAAAAAAAAATACAGAAGAGACTGACTGGACCGCGATATGCCAAAGATGTTAATACTGGTTCTCTGTCAGTTGTAAGAGTAGATTTTTTTATTTCTAAAAATTAATAACCTGATGCAGCAAAAACAAATAATGAAGGAAGTTTATAAAATAAGCTAACAGTCATGCTAAGAGTGGTAAGAGTAAAAGTCAATTTTCCCCTTTTGGGCTTTATTTTCCAAATCTTGCTTATACAATTAAATTACTTTTATAACAGTAACTTTTAAAAGAATTCTAAGTGTTTCTAACACCCTATGCGGAGTACTTCTGAGTTTCTGTAGGGACTGAGGCTTCAACACAAGTGCTGCATTCCAAATCCACAGATTTCACAATTACTGGTGTTTTTAAATCTTATTTACCATGTTGGTTACATCACAATAACAAGTCACTCTGCTTTGCCCTCTACTTTATCTCATCGACCTTTGATCTGCTCAGATTTTTCTCCTTTAACTTAGTTTTTGTTTTTTTTTTAAAGTCACACATTTGAGAATTTCACTTGGTAATGATTCTAATCCTAGAGATAAAAATAACATTGCACACACTGGAACATGAACAGTCATCATGGCCCTGGGCCATCTCCATTCTTGCCATGAAGATAAATGTCAGATAAAAAAAGCACTTAAAATCCAACCCTCTTGCCCCCCTAGCTTTTTACCCAGTTCCTTGTCCTGGCCCCCACCCCACCCCCAGCTTATCCCCAGTTACCTGTGTATCAACTACACTCTGTTGTTGCTGCTAGGACTACCATTGCCTCTGACACTCCGGACACCGAGGAGTCTAAAAAAAACCGCCTTTCTCCCTGACACAACTCCACAGGGAATGGGACTCCCAGTTCTTCTGTAGGGTCTCAGCCACCTTGGGTCTGGCTGGGCTGACCACTGGCAAAGGCCTCTAAGCAAGTCTCCAGCAGCTCCCTTCCCCATTCACCCTTTTCTTTGGAGGAGCACCTCACACTGTTTTCCCAGGTTCCACAAACTCCCCAGTCTGTGGAATAAAGCCCAAAAGACCTGAACAACAGGGCCTCCCAGCATCACCTTTCCAGCCCTGTTCAGCCACTCAGAGCAAATCCGTCTTTCCGTTCCTATCCCCCGGACCTTTGCACATGCTGGTCCCTACCTGGGGCATCCCTCCCTTCACTCTTCCGCGCACCCGGCTGACACACAGTGCTTCTCCTTCAAGACCTCACTCACACAGCACCTCTTCTTAAGGTTCTTTTTGTAGCCTTCCTCCCAGGAAGGGCTGACCCTTCTTGCCTGTGAGTGCTGTGCCGTGTAGTCATCTGGGACTGTCCGCTCCAAGAGCATGGAGGCTGACCTCTATTCATCTTTGTGCCACTCTTGCACCTCTGTTCTGCTTTGGCCCAGCACCAGAGACAGAGGAGCTACTCCATGTTGGCAGAGTGAATGAAGGCTGAATGACCCAGTCATGAACTACCACCTCCTTTCCAGGGTCACTGCTGCCCCAGACAGGCCTCTGAAGAGACAAGACGGGGGGGAAGGTGGCAAGAGAGGGGAGGGAAGCATCTTGCTGTAATTCATTCAAGAACGACTGTGGTACACCTCTTATTATGGGCTATGGGGAATATTTTTTTTTAAAGATTTTATTTATTTATTTGACACAGAGAGAGAGACAGCTAGAGAGGGAACACAAGCAGGGGGAGTGGGAGAGGGAGAAGCAGGCTTCCCATTGAGCAGGGAGCCTGATGGGGGGCTCGATCCCAGGACCCCGGGATCATGACCTGAGCCAAAGGCAGACGCTTAACCGACTGAGCCACCCAGGCAACCCTGGGGAATATATTTTAAGAGATAAAAACCTAGGGGCTCCTAAGTGGCTCAGTCAGTTAAGTGTCCGGCTCTCGGTTACGGCTCAGGTCATGATTTCAGGGTTAGATCAAACCCTAGGTTGGGCTCCTTGCTCAGTATGGAGTCTGCTTTAGATTCTCTCTCCCTCTCCCCCTGCCCCTCCCCCTGCCCCTCCCCCTGCTGTGCAAGCACTCTCTCTCTCTCTCTCAAAATAAATAAATAAAATCTTAAAAAAAAAAAAGATACAAACCTGGTCCCTACTTTCAAGGAGTCGCAAAATTAATAGGTACACTCAGATAAGTTTAAATAATTATATCAGACAGTATGACCAGGTGTCAAAGAAGTTTGAAAGAAAATACTAACCTGAGAAAGTCAAAAGACCTGGCTAGGACTCAATCCCAGATCTGCCTCTTACTACCTGTAGGACCTTGGGCAACTTTCTTCTCTCTGCCTCAGCTTCTGTAAAGATGAACCCTGACCTTGTATTGCACACACCCTCTCCTCTCTGCTCCAGCCACTCTGGCTTTCTCTAACAGATCCTCCAACATTCAGGTCACTCCTGACTGAGGACCTTGACACCTTCTAGTTCCTCAACCTAGAACACTTCCCCCAAATCTGAACCATTCACGTCTCTATTCATACAACCACCTCAGAGAATTCCCTGACCACCTGCATCTCCCCTCCCCTGTCATTTATAATTCCCACAACCTGATTTATTCACAGTGCTTATTAGTACCAGAAATTACACTACTTGTTTACCACTTTTTTTTTTAGGATTTATTTATTTATTTGAGAGAGAGAGAGCAGGAGAAGGGGCAGAGGGAGTGAACAGAGAGAATCTCAAGTGGACTCTGTGTAGAGCACAGAACTGACATGGGGCCCGATCTCATGACCCTGAGATCACGACCTGAGCTGAAACCAGGAGTTGAATGCTTAACCAACTGCGCCACCAACCGCACCACAGAGGTGCCCCTTTGTTTACCCTTTTACATTTCTGCATCTCCCTCTGGGGCATAAATTCCTTGAGGGCAGGGTCTTAGTCTTCGCTGGATCCCCAGTGCCTAGAATGCCTGGCACACAATACTAAAAAAATTTGTTAAATAAATGGTGATAAAAGGAAAATAAGACCTATATCAAAGGGTTTTGTGCACATAGGGGGGTATAAAGTACTTCATAGAGTGCCTAGTAGTGGTTAGCTCAATAATGCCGGCTAATACTATTATCTAAGGAATCCAAAAGAGGGTGAGGTCAAAATTGGGAGAAGCAGTTATCAAAGTTTCAAGGAGAAAGCATCTTGAGCTTGATCTGGAAGGATGAGGATTTTTCTGATGGGTAGAGAGGTGGGGGCACTGCAGGGGTCTGGAAGTGTCTCCCCCTTTCTGAGCCATCCCTCACCCACATGTTCTTCACACCTCCATTAAATGCAGAGTCATCACACTAAGAATCATCGATCAGCCAGACTCTAACAATCCATTAATCCACTTACCTTTCATTGCTATACCACCAGAGCCCAAGACAGATTTCACTACAAAAGGGCACACAATAATGTTACCTTCAGAAACCTGTAGACCAGCAGTTCAGGCCTACATGTCTATCCTAAAAAATACTCAAGTGTCAGCACTACAAATCATGTACAAGGACGTCCACTACAGCAAGGCTTGCAGGGCGGGGGGCGGGGGGGGGGGGCGTTAGAAGCACCCAGAAGGATCACTCACGGGGAAAAGATGAACATACTATGGTATGCACATGGTATACATCCATATTGTACAGAGGTTAAACTTAAGGCAGATGCTTATGTACTAAATTGAAATAATCTCTAAAACACAGTTCTACTGAAAAGAAAAAAAAAAGATTGGAGAATATACACTATGTGATCTCATGTGAAACAAAACAAAAATCTTAAACCCACACACATACAAAATCTAAAGATTTCTCTGGATATATATACACACACACACACATTTTTTTTTAACCACAGTACTTTCAGTTCTTTAACACTATGCCCGAAACAGTAAGTTTTCAATAAATGTTTGCTGAACAAATGAAGACATATGTAAATCAACAGAAAAGAATTAGAAAGTAGATCTGCTTTTCATGCTCAATAATTCTGTACTGTTGGCAATTTTTAAGTCACCGCGTTATTGTGTTACTTGTGTAATTAAAATGAATTCAAAATAGTTCTTTATAAAAAAGAAAAGTTGCAGGGGGCGCCTGGGTGGCTCAGTCAATTATGCGCCACTCGATCTCAGCTCAGGCAGCTCTTGATCTCAAGGTCCTGAGTTCAGTCCTCCTGTTGGGCTCCACAGGGGGTGTGGAGCCTATTTAAAAAAAAAAAAAAAAGTTGCAGGACCTGAATACATCATAAAGAGATCCGCGCACTCTTAATAACTTCTCTAGGTAATTAATTTAATCGTTCTGGGCAATTAAGAGCTCTTGTACAGCAACTAGACGCTCACTTTACATCTCCAGCTTCAGATCCCTTAACACAAAGATGAATGGAAAAGTGCTGGGGTTTCAATCGTTCCTGCAAACCCGTTAATGCCATGCCTCTTCTGAGGGTGCTCTTGCTACGATCCCCGATTCCCCTGGGGCTGGGGCTCTGGCGGCCCTGCGGCCACGCGGGGCCGCAGAGAAAAGGCCGGCAGGTGGGCGTGCAAAGTCCTCTAGGTAGATGTGAGCACACAGCGCCCGGGGAAGGAAACTTACTTTCCGACTGGCCTCTTCTCTGGCTGTAATCTGTCTTTCCTGTTCAAGCAACCTCCTCCGGAGGAGCTAATTTCTTCTGTGATCGGCCCAGAGCCCCCAGGTCACCTGGTTAGTGGACGAGAAGCGGGGCGTTAAAACCTGGGGAGAAGAGGAGCGGGCGGTGGGTGGCATCTTGCGGCTCGGCTGTCTCACCCGGGGATGGGTCTGGGGACCGGCCCCTGCATTCCAGACCAAGGGGTCAGCAGACCTCGCCCTACGAACTGGTTCAAAGTTGCGCGCCACGGCGCCCTGGCCCTTGGGGGAAGGGGGGAGGCGCGGGGATGAGCGCCAGAGCGGAGGGTGGGCCTCGGACCCTCACTCACACCCGGAGGCGGCCCTGCCGGTGCCCCAGGCGGGAGCCGGTCATCCCTCCCAGGTCTCCGCTACCTCGGGCCGGTGCGCTGCGGACTCGGTCTTCGGCCTCCGGCGTGTGCTGAAAAGGACAGGAGAGCGGGCGAGCGGCGCAGAGCCGGACCGGAGATGCAGATGCCAGGGCTCGCCAACCGGGGAAGGTGCGGCGTGGCGGGCGCCGGCTTCGGGTCGGCTCCGCACAGCTCCCTCTCCGCTCCGCGCCTGGCTCCAGAGCACAGCGGATCCCAGACGCTGCAGCAGCCGCAGGGCTGAACTCCGCACTTGGAAAATCGATCTGAGACGCGCAAGGGCCTCCCATTGGTCTTAACCGCAGGCAGGCTCCGCGCTAGGGGCTTCCAGTGGGGGAGGGGGCGTAGGACGGGCGCGCCGACTGTCCATCACAGGCCACGCCCTCCGCAGCCCAACTCCCACTACGGCCCCGCCCACTAGAGGGGCGGGATCCTTGTGCGCCACGCCGAAAACTTGGCTCCCCCTCGGAAGATTCTATTGGCTGGAAGGCCGTGGGAAGCTACTACCAGCAGCCAATTGAAATGCACAATGTGCCCCGTGAGGGCGGAGAGAACACCTCCCGCTTCCTCAGGAGCCAATAGAGAAGAGGAACAGAGAAGCGCTTCCTGAGTTCGGGGGTCGAGGAAAGATGGCGACCACCAAAGGGGGTTGGTACCTGTGCGAGTTATTGAGGTGAGGAGCAGGTGGTATGGGTTTGCAGGCGTTTTGTTTCACGGTGTTATTTGTCCGCCCGGTGCAACTGAAATTTGCGGGGAGGAGGATCTTCTTGATACGGGTCTAGGCAATTTCTTCAAGGACAGTGAGCGCTCTTCCTCTCACTTTGGAGTCTCCACTCAGACTGGAGCTGAGTGGGTTAAAGACTCAGTTTACCGCGTTTTCTTCTCCTGCCCCATTCTGGTGCGGGATCGAGTTTCCCTTCCTGTTTTTTTCTCTCTCTTCTTCGCACTCCAATTCTTCTTTCATAAATTATTCATATTCAGTCCTCGTTTTTCTTTATGACTGAGCCACGAATCATTTTCCAAACTATCGTGTCTCTCCTTTTGGTAAAGAATAAACTGGCTCTTCCTTCTCCTGTCATAGTTTCCCCGCTTTCACTCACCGGAACTGTCACTGTTAACATATGTCACTTAAGTATGTTAACCTTAAAAATAAAACATCTCTCTTAACAGCAAAAATGATTTTGTTTTGTTTTGTTTTCCGGGAATAGCAGAGAATTGCATTTCTGGATACACAAGTTACGGCAAAACCATAGGCAAGTCCGACAAAGGACAGGACCATTGTTGATGGAGGAGGAACTTGGGGGTGGGGTTGAAGGAAAGTCTGGAGAAAAGCTAGAGTGGTGAGGATTTCTCATTGGCCGAGTTGCAGAAGTACTCTTGTAGGAGATGCGATGTACACCGTTCCCTTTTGGGGCCTGTTAGTGATGATTTCTTCCTGTTTAGGATTCTTCTTTTGGGGTCTATAATTGACAGTTCCTTCCCCTTTAGGATTTTTCTGTTGGAGGCTAGAACTGACAGTGCTTCATGAAATTGATATGTAAGTGATAGGGCTTCTTTTGCGTTGCCCCTTCTGACCTCCTGACTCCATTTTAGTGAGGGTTCTTTTAATTTTCACCAATATAAAGTTTATGTTGAATCCTCTGCTTCATGATTATCCATTGATCTTTATTTCTGGTTGATGTAAAAATAGTTACATAAAATTTTATCACATGGTAATACATTGTTTCTTGTAGAAAAGTTAAGAAATAGATGAGCAAAAAAGAAAATTCGCCAGGTATGCTACCATCCAGAGATGATTACTGTTAACATTTTGGTGAAAAAAACCCAGACTTTTTTCCTATATTTGTTATTGTAATACTACTGTATTTTACGTGCCTTGCCCTGTATTTATAAAAAGAAGAAGAAGAAAAAGAAGACCTAGTATATTCCATCTACACAGTTCTTTCAACTGTGTAGATGGTTGAAAGAACTATTTTTGTTCAGGTTGAAAATTTGTAATTAACACATAGCATCCTGAATAGCAGTATATAGATTTCTCTCCAAAATTCAGGTATTGTTTCTTCATTTTTGTCCCCTCTACATCAAATTCTATAATGATTATTTAAAACATTTTGAACAGGAAATTCTGTTTGCAGAGGCTTTATATTCTTCCCTGCCATTTGAAATATCCCTAATTCAGTGCTTTGCACATTATAATGGCTAAATAAGTGTTTGTTGAATGAATGACTCACTGTTGATTACAGTTATCTTTTTAAAGCTTTGTGTTTCTATGGTAAGCATTATTTAATGGCACATATTTTTAGTTATATTTAAACAAATTCTAAAATGGGTATTTTTTTAAGATTTATTTATTTTAGTGATGGGGGAGGGGCAGAGGGAGAGGAGGAGAGAGAATTCTTAAGCAGACTCCCTGCTGAGCTAGGAGCCTGACAAGGGGCTGGATCCAAGGAGCCTGAGATCATAACCTGAGCCTGGCGCGTGACTGACTGAGCCACCCAGACGCCCCTAAAATGGGTAGTTTTAATGTACAAGTACTATAGAATGTTTAATAAATTTATTTATAGAGTCTGTGTCTTTGAAACTAACAGAATAAAGGACTGGCTCAACTTTAGTCATTAATATGATTTTTTTCTGATTCAAGTTAAATCGTTCAATTTGAAAATATATCACATGAATCTTACCACTTAAATCATTAGAAGGAAATGCCATAAAAATCTTTGTACTCTATAGGTCAGCCACATTTTTAAATTAAATAGGCTTTTGGCTTGTCCTGGGAAAGCTATATAATACTGCTTTAATGAATTCATATATCCCAAATGTTAAATAAATCACAAATCTTACCACTAATGTCAAACTCTGTTCATCCTTTTTTTTTTTTTAAGATTTTATTTTTATTTATTTGATGGTGAGAGAGACAGCAAGAGAGGGAACACAAGCAGGGGGGAGTGGGGGAGGGAGAAGCAGGCTTCCTGCTGAGTGGAGAGCCCAATGCGGGGGGGGGGGGGGGGGGGGGGGGGGGTTCGATCCCAGGACCCTGGGATCACGATCTGAGCTGAAGGCAGACGCTTAACGACTGAGCCACTCAGGTGCTCTCTGTTCATCCTTTAAGACAGTGGTTCTCAAAGTATGGGCATAGACCTAGCAGGTCCCCAAGACCCTTTTAGTAGTTCTTCAAGGTCAAAACTATTTTTATAATAATTTAAGATAACATTTGCTTTTTCATTATATTTATGTTTGCACCGATAGTGCAAAAGTAATGGTGGATAAAATTGCTACTTAGCACAAATTGAGGCAGTGATGTCAAAGTGTTCTAATAGTCTTGTGTTTTTTGATACCATGCACTTGCTAAAGCCAGTTTTATTAACAATGTCCTTGTAACAGTAAAAATTAATTTTGTTACATATTAACCCTTGATTTGAATACATATCTTTTTAATATTCTATATAATGTCTCCATACTGAGGTATGATGGTTATCTCAAGGAAAAGCTCTTGTATGATTGCTAAGTTGCAAGCTGAATTAGACACTTTTTTTTTTTAAGATTTTTTACTTATTTATTTGACAGAGAGCGACACAGTGAGAGAGGGAACACAAGCAGGGGGAGTGGGAGAGGGAGAAGTAGGCTCCCCCCTGAACAGGGAGCCCGATGTGGGACTCAATCCCAGGACCCTGGGATCATGGCCTGAGCTGAAGGCAGTTGCGTAACGACTGAGCCACCCAGTCACCCCATAGACACTTTTTTTTATGGGACATGGTTTCTACTTGAAAGAATTACTGACAGATAAACTGTGGATCTTCTGACTTGGTTATTTGAAAATGAAGTGACCTGGGCGCCTGGGTGGCTCAGTCGTGAAGCGTCTGCCTTCGGCTCAGGTCATGATCCCGCGGTCCTGGGATCGAGTCCCACATCGGGCTCCCTGCTCAGCGGGAAGCCTGCTTCTCCCTCTCCCACTCCCTCTGCTTGTGTTCCTGCTCTCACTGTCTCTCTCTGTCAAATAAATAAAATCTTTAAAAAAAAAAGAAAATGAAAATGAAGTGACCTGTCATTTCAAAGAAAACAAGTGACAAAATTTGTTGCTAATAATAAAGTTTGTTTGAACTTTCGCATGAAAATTAGAACTTTGGAAAACTTGTATCTGCCATTCAGAGCTTGACCACTTTCCAGTAATTAAAAGATTTTCCTGATGAGATGGTCAGTGATATTAACAAATGTGATTTGGGGATATTGTACAATGAAATGTGCCCACATTTGGAAAGTCTCCATGAGTCATGAACCAATAATTTCCATATAATCAAGTCATGATGTTACAAAATCATGTATAGGTAAAAGATTCATTCAAATTGTAAGACCAGTAGATTTCAATAAAACAGAGAATGAAAAGGTCATTGATTCAGTTTCATATTCCATGTTGCACCTGGCCATTAAGAAATTGCCACTTGTCTAATTTGGTATAATATCCCAGAAAAATACTGTATCTGAAAGGGCTATTTAAACATACTCCCTCTTCCTACTACATATCTGAGTGAGCCTGGATTGCCTTCATATACTTCAAATAAAACAATGTAGCACCAAGATTGAATGCAGAAGCAGATGTGAAAAGCCACTGTTTTCTGTTAAGCCAGACATTAAAGAATCTTGCAAAAATATAAAACAGTGATAGCCTTCTTACCGAATTTATTTATTTATTTATTTATTTATTTATTTTTTATTTATTTATTTATTTATTTTTGGTTTGGAAAATATAGGGTTTTGTTTTTTTGTTTTAGTAAAACTAAGATATATTAACATGTAATGGATTTGTCATTACTTTTGGGATAATTCATAATGTTTTTAATTCCTCAGTTTCATTTCTAATATGCTAAATATTGGTAGATACAATCAATTTAAATGAGTAGTTCTCAACAAGAGGTGATATTACCCCTGCAGGACATTTAGCAATGTCTGGGGATAATTCTTTTTTTTTTTTTAAGATTTTTATTTATTTATTGAGAGAGAGAATGGTAGAGAGAGAGCATGAGAGGGAGGAAGGTCAGAGGGAGAAGCAGACTCCCTGCTGAGCAGGGAGCCTGACGCAGGACTTGATCCTGGGACTCCAGGATCATGACCTGAGCCAAAGGCAGTCGCTTATCCAACTGAGCCACCCAGGCATCCTGGGGATAATTCTTACGGCCATCATTGGTACGGTACTATGGGCATCCAGTGGGTTGAGGCCAGGAACATCCTATAACGCATAGGATAACCCTCACAACAAAGAAATTATGTGGTCCAAAATGTCAGTAGTGCCGAGGTTGGGAAATTCTGATAGAAACAAAAGCTGTATGGGGTCTTCAGTTATTTTTAAGAGTTTAAAGTTATCCTGAGACCAAATCATTTTAATAAGTCAAATACCTCTTCAGGTAGTAGACTTATTCACAATAGGAAATACCACATGAGAAATTTATTTCCAAACTAAATATGAGTAAGATATTCTCTGAAGAATCCATGTGTTTTCTACTTATGGACAGTGAGAACTTTGTAACTGTACAAAATATCTTCGTATGTCCTGGGTCATTAAGTCCTTCAGAGCCCAATCTGCTATTCACTACTATGTACAAGCTTAGAGCTTCTATATCTTTGTCCCCCACTTGTCACCCCCTCCCCACCAAATACTTTAACTCTGTTTTCCCTGGTCCTGAATTTCAGTATTTAAGTTTTAGTATTTTAGTGTTTTTATGCCTTACAAGCTCTTCCTCCTTACAAAGGGTAGGCAAGATATAAAAACTATGAGGTTAGGGACCAACTATATTGCTCAACCCCTAACAGAAAAACATACTTCGAAAAATTATTTTAACACAATCTAAGAGACATCCGAGGAGGTAATAAAATTTTGTATTCAGTCAACAGATACTTAGTGGATGCCTTCTTTGTGCCAGGTATTATGCTAGGCATTGGCATCCAGTGGTGAACAGGCCTGGGTCCTTCCTTGTGTTTGCAGAGCTTTAGTCAGCCTGTCAGTAAGAGAGCCTTTTAGCAGTCAGTGTCGGAGCGAGTTCACTAATGTGAGTGAAGTAGATTGTTGGTGCATTTTTGGCAACTCATTTAGAGGCACCTGAAGGAAGGCAGTGATTTTAGGGTCATAGAAACAGATCAAATGCAGAACTTGTAATAGAAATGGAGGTATCGGGCAGCTGGGTGGCTCAGTCAGTTAAGCGGCTGCCCTCAGCTCAGGTCATGATCCCAGGGTCCTGGGATCGAGCCCCGCGTCAGGCTCCCTGCTCAGCATTAAGCCTGCTTCTCCCTCTCCCTCTGCCTGCCGTTCCCCTAGCTTGTGCTCTCTCTTTCCATCAAATAAATAAAATAAAATCTTTAAAAAGAAAAGAAAAGAAATGGAGGTATCTAAGTTCCTCTTGCCCCAGAAATTTTCTATTTGAGGTGAAGTGAGAGAATGAAAATGATTTACTATATCATCAAACTTTTACCTAACTAAAAGTTCAGTATTGGGGTGCCTGGGTGGCTCAGTCGTTAAGTATCTGCCTTCGGCTCAGGTCATGATCCCAGGATCCTGGGATTGAGCCCCGCATCGGGCTCCCTGCTCAGTGGGAAGCCTGCTTCTCCCTCTCCCACTCCCCCTGCTTGTGTTCTCCCTCTTACTTTGTCTCTCTCTGTCAAATAAATAAATAAAATCTTTAAAAAAAAAAAGAGTTCATTATTGATCATTCAAAGACATATTGCTTGAGTTCTGTGTCATAATTTTGAGGGTCAGATGCCATTCCTAATCATGTCTTGTTAAGGTTAGTAATTAAATTTGTTTTTAATCCTTTAACACATACACACTGTTAGGAGAAAGGTGGCTGATCATTGATTTTCACTGCCAATTAAGAAAAGTTATATTAAATTGCTAGCATTCTGTGGAGATTGAAATTAAAGAGGATTACCTTTTGACATTGGACATTTTATAGGTGTTAGAATATTAAAAATTGAGTATTTTGTTAGCAGACTTCCAGCTATAAAAATTTTGTCTTCACTATTAATATAGAAAGCGGATATGTAAAAGCAGACTTTAATTTGTAGTTTCTTTTGAATGGGCATTGTGTCGATTTTTACATTTTGCTTTTTGTTTCAGATTTTTTTATTCATTATTCCTCCCTGGGCTGACAGTCTGTGGAACTTTATGTATATGTCTGTTCATTATCCTCTGGGGAATCAGACTGCTGCTACAGAGAAAGAAAGCGTCAGTATCAACTAGCAAAAATGAGAAAAAGCAAATGGTGGTTGCATTTTTTCATCCATACTGCAATGCTGGCGGAGGAGGAGAAAGAGTTTTGTGGTGTGCCTTAAGAGCCCTGCAGAAAAAGTAGGTATGCATCTTTCTTAGCTAATTTACTCTATTATTACCATTTAAAAAAAAAATCATTATCCAGATATTCACCATTATCCAGATATGAATACCTTATTCATAGCCAGGAATTAACTGTTCTTCAATAAGGAAATAATTCTGTTATATGGCAGCCCGCCTTACAAGATCCTATTGAATTTTAGTTGATATGATAAAGAAATAGAAAGGGAAAGTACCTGCCCTTTTTTTAAAAACTTTTTTTTTTAAAGATTTTATTTATTTATTTGAGAGAGAGAGAGAGTGAGAGATAGAAAGCACGAGAGGGAAGAGGGTCAGAGGGAGAAGCAGACTCCCTGCTGAGCAGGAAGCCCGATGCGGGACTCGATCCCGGGACTCCAGGATCATGACCTGAGCTGAAGGCAGTCGCTTAACCAACTGAGCCACCCAGGCGCCCAGTACCTGCCCTTTGATGGCAAAATTTAGTGGGGATAACTGTTACCTTGGAAGAATGTGTGGAGAAGAAGTTGAATAGTAAATATACCAAGTCATGGGGAGCGCTTTAAACCTGAATACTTTTAGTCAGTAGTGGTACACAGGAAATAATCTCTGTAAAAGCATCTATTTGATTCTGATGTTGATATCATTACCAGTTAGAAGTCTTAAGTTACCATGTTAGAAAAAGTATGCTGTTAACGGGTCATTTAAAGTTTTAGGCTTCCTTCTCCCCACCCGCACCCCCATACTCACCCCAAAAATGTTTACGATCCCCTTGTAGAAAGGAACAAACATAGTAAAGTCCAAGTTCCAATGATGGTTGTATCATAGGAGGAAAACTATTATTCCTCCATGGTTATGCTACATCCTGGCACACACCCTTCATCCAGTTCCAGAGCCTTCACGTGGAATTCCCTTTGCTCTACATTGCTATACTCTTGGCTCATCATGGCTTCCAGCCGCCACCCCTGCATTTCCTCTGCCATCTTCCATAACTGCCTAGATTCAGAACATTTTCTTAAGTCTCTGCTTACTATCCATCTCCTTGAGGCCTTCCCTACTCCTACTCTAATCCCTCCGGTTCTTTGCTTCTCATAACTCTGTGCATTAACTTGTCTAACTGGATTATCTAGCTCTTGAGGGCATTGGTAAAGTTTTGTGACAGCTCTACCATGCATGGACCTTAGATTTTAGTTGAGAGAGAGAGACAAGATCATAAGCAAAAAGAAAAATATCAAATGGTGAGAAATGCTATGTGAGAAAATCGAATAGGATAATTTGTGAGTCCACACTTTAGACTGAGTAATTAGGGAAAATCTCCAGGGGGTTAATACTTAGCTTTAGTCTAAATGACAAAGGAGCTGAAATTTACTGAGCATTTACTGGATGCCAGGCATCGTTTGAAGTGCTTTACACGGATTAGCTCACTCAGTCCTCATAACAACCGTATGAGGTTGTTACTGTTACCCTCATTTGACAGACAAGGAAACTGAGTTACCAGAGTCCGCATTATAAACCACAAACCATACTGTCTGCCTCAGGAAAAGACAGTGAAGATGAGAAAAGAGAATTCAAAGCAGAGGAAACAACTCCTGCAAGTCCCCTGAGACTGGAAGGAGCTTGGCTTGTTCACAGAAAGGAATCCAGTTTGGCTGAGAGAGTGGAGGCAGGGCCAGCGTTACACAGGGCTTGAGTGAATAGGGTAAGGAGTTTAGATTTTGTTCTGAGTGCTATGGAAAACCCTATGAGGACTTCAAACAGAGGGATGACACTCTGCTTATCTGTTGCTGCATAACCTCCCCAAAATGTAATAGCTAAAACAAGAATGTATCATTATTTCTAACTGTCTGGGGACTGACAGGCCCTGTTGGGAATCCCTCATGCCAAGCGGCTGCAGCTAGATGGTAACTGGGGCCGAGTCATCTGAAGGCCTCTCTTAACGTGTCTGCTTCCTGGGCTGGGACAATTGCAACAGCTCCAGTGGCTGAGGGTGAGGGGCACGGGTCAGGCGTCTCTGTCACCCCGCAGGCTTTCCACGTGACTGCCTTGGGCTTGCACACAATATGGCAGCCTCAGGATGGCCGGACTCCTTACATGACAGCTGACTTCTCTAGAGCAAAGTAGAAATTGCCATCTCTTAGAGCCTGGGTCTAGAAACTGGTGAAATGTCACCTTTGACATAGTCTAATGGTAAAAGGAGTCACAGAGCCCACTGTTATTCCAGGGGAGGGGACATAGATCCCACCACTCGATAAGTGTCAAAGAATTTGTGGCCATCTTTAAGCAACCAGAGGTGACAATCCTTTTTACATTTTCTAAGGATCATTCTGGCTGCTGGGAGGTGCAGTTAGATGCCCATCCTTTAGGCCTGCACAACACCCTATGGCTATCTTTATCAACACATATCACACAGTTTTGCAGTTTTATGTTTATATATCTGTCTCTCCCACTGGACTCAGCTCCTTGAAGGTAAAGACTAATCTCTGAATCCCCAGAACCTACTAGCTCATACTAGATACGGAATAAATGTTTGATGACTCAAAGAATAACTAAAAACACACACAATCAGAACAAATGCCAAAAGCATAAATAGTCATAAGAGTGTAGTTTTACATATTTCCATTATAATTATATCATATCTAATTTTGATGCAGGCACCAGATCTAGCTTTTAGAATCTTGTTGCATCTCAGATAAAAACACTGAGTAACGTTTTAGCATTTATGATCCTATCTAGAGATACATTTAGTAAATTTTAACTCTTGTTTGTGAATGTTATTAGTATTTTATTACCATTTTATATTGAGAGAGTTGTCAAAATAAAGTTGCTGAATATTTCTTAAAAACGGAAATGTCAATCAGCAATTTTTGTTGATGTCTGTGCTATGTGAAGTTCTTAGAAGAGGAAATAGCAAAGAATGAGCGGTCTTATTTGGAGGACTAACATTTCGCTCGCAGAGCAGCAGAAGACTCCAGAAAGAGGAGCATCAGTAGACCAAGTACAATGAATGGAAAGCATTTTTTTTTTCAATCTAAAAATAACCCTCTTTATGATTGTGAGAAGATAATTATCTACAACTTTTTGCTTGGTTTTCACCTAAACTAATGAAAACCTTAACTATTACATTCTGTTTTAGGTATCCTGAAGCAGTTTATGTCGTTTATACTGGAGATGTTAACGTCAGTGGTCAGCAGATACTAGAAGGTGCTTTCCGAAGATTTAACATCAGACTCACTCACCCAGTGAAGTTTGTTTTCTTAAGGAAACGCTACCTTGTGGAAGATTCACTCTATCCTCACTTCACATTGCTGGGCCAAAGTCTAGGGTCCATTCTTCTTGGCTGGGAAGCTCTAATGCAGTGTGTTCCCGACGTCTACATCGATTCAATGGGATACGCGTTTACACTTCCTCTGTTTAAGTATTTAGGCGGTTGTCGCATCGGAAGCTATGTTCATTATCCCACGATCAGCACAGACATGCTCTCCGTAGTGAAGAATCAAAATGTTGGATTTAACAATGCAGCCTTCATTACCAGGAATCCTTTGCTTAGCAAAGTAAAGCTCATCTATTATTATTTATTTGCTTTTGTTTATGGACTTGTTGGTTCTTGCAGTGATGTAGTGATGGTCAATTCTTCTTGGACACTAAACCACATTCTCTCCCTGTGGAAAGTTGGGAATTGCACTAACATTGTTTATCCACCTTGTGATGTGCAGACATTTCTGGAAATTCCCTTACGTGACAAAAAGACGACCCCAGGCCATTTACTGGTTTCCATTGGCCAGTTCCGGCCTGAAAAGAATCATCCTTTGCAGATCAAAGCCTTTGCTAAATTGCTGAATAAGAAGGTGGCTGAGTCACTGCCTCCATTGAAACTTGTCCTCATTGGAGGTTGTCGAAACCAAGATGATGAGCTGAGGGTAAACCAACTGAGAAGGCTTTCTGAGGATCTAGGAATTCAAGAAGATGTGGAATTTAAAATAAACATCCCATTTGATGAGTTAAAGAATTACTTGTCTGAAGCAACAATTGGTCTGCATACCATGTGGAATGAGCATTTTGGGATTGGTGAGTCTGTCTGTACATTTTAGGTCCTCTCGGTAAAATATTGATACTGTGGAGGTTTTTATCCAGTCTTAGTGCTCTTCTCCCAGTCCACCAAGTAAGCTTTTTTCATTTGAGATCCTGCAGGACATAACTGTATGTAGTCACTAATAATAGCTGGTATTTATTGACAACTGACTGCGTGTGTAGGTCACTGTTGAAATCTTTATCTGATTTAATCCTCTCTGAAACCCTGCTTCATACATATTCTTATTTCCATTTTACAAATAAAGAAACGCAGGCACAGAGAGGTTTTGAACTTGCCCTTGTTCGGCCGCAGTAAGAGGCAGATCCTGGATCCTCACTCAGACAGCCCCTGCTCTTACCTGCCCCAGTTTCCCTGCCCCACCTAACCCCATCTGCAGACTGGGACAGGTTCCCGGCCTAATCTCACTGAAGGACCAAATTGAAATCTCTGGGTGAGGCCCACGTAGATGTGTTTTGGTAAAGGCCCTCAGGAGCTCACTGGCCTCCTCACAGTAATTCTGTTGGTTCTGCTGATTCCCTACTCATTACTGGAATGGCCTCTCTTTCTGCCAAATCCCATTGTAAGTGTCTGACTTTAATCTCCTTAGCCTTTAATTTAGCCTTCCTTGTGTCTGGCACAAATCCGCTCTCTACCCCTGACTTCCTGCTATGCATACATTTTGATGTAAAATCAAGTGCTGGTTTGTGGCTGATCTGGTTCAAGATGTATCTCTCAAGTGGCTACTTTGTGCCACACACTGCCAGGTGTTCAGGGAAAACCGAAGAACATACAAGTGAAGTTTCCTCTCCTAAGGCCACAGTTTATCTTATACTCTTGTCTGTCCCTAGTTGGTAGCGCACGACGAAGCCCAGACGTGCAGCAAGACCTCTGTGATTCAGCGCTTCCGTACAGGGCCTGACTTCTGTGCCTTCTTGCACGGAGACGCACCGAGCATTCACTATGCCAGGTGCGCGGCAGGCGGGAGCTGGTGTGCAGAGACTTCCAGCTCTGTGTGTGCCTCCGACCAGTTCAGCAGTGCTTTACTGGACAGGGTGCTGAGAGCTATGCCAGGGCAAGTGTGGGGTGACATGAAAGCGCCCAAGAGAAACACCTGACACAGATGTGTGCGGTCGGAGAATAGTTGCCCAAGGAAATGACGTGCCATGGAAGCAGGGGCCCGAACAGTAATTGGAAGTTAGCCTTGCAGAAGAGAGGAAGATGTCCAGCAGAGGGAGCGGCGTTGTGACCGGTGTGACAAAGGAGCATTAGCCTGCACGCTCAAGGAACTAAGGGTTCGGTCTGCACGCCTGTGTGAGGGGAGCTGGGGCCAGATCACATGGCCGTGTGAAGCCAGGGGGAGAAAGAGAGACTGAGTCTAAGTGTTGGATTTAAAAGCTTTCTGTTTCCTCAAGTTCACTCCGATTGCCGAGTCAGGGGTGGATTGGTGGGGAGCGGGGAGAGCCGGGCGGGAAAGGCAGGAGGATGTGTTGGGCAACCTAGACGAGGTGCTGGGTCCGAAGGTGGTAGGCAAACACACTCAAGGGAGCTTCTGAAGCACGACTGAACAGGACTTGGTAATGAATGGGATTTGTTAAACGGAGGAGAAAGAGTCAGAGAGGACCTGCTGGGGCTTTGAGTTTGGACACCTGTGTGAATGGTGGATGGCTTTTCCCTAGAGGCGGGACTCCAGGAGGAGAGGCAGCTGATGAGCCAGGTTCCCTGCATGTAGAGTTAGAACGATCCGGGGGACATGGAAGTGTGTGTCCTGTGGGCAGTTGTCTACATGAGTCTGCAGTGCAAATGAGGGACCTGACCTGGAAACACAGACTGGGGAGTTGTCTGGGTCGTTGTCCAGGTCATTACAGAAGCCCCATGGATGAGGGTCGAATTGCCTAGGGAAAGTGTGCCCAGCGAGAGGAGGCCCCTGGTGCAAAATACTGAAAACAAGAGCGGTTCAGAAGTGGGCAGAAGAAGAGTTGCTAACAAAGGAGAAGAGAAGAAGTAGAGGGAGGAGGGAAACCTCCTAATGCTCTCATTTGAACTCCAGAAATTTTGCTTTTGATACCTTTTTACACCTTTTACCTTTCAGTAACCATTAATTATCTGCCGTCTTGCTAGCATTCTGTAGTCTTCTACTTTGTTTTCTAATCCGCAGTATGTCTGTTCTTTACAGACCGTTCTTGCTTGCCTGTTTCAGTTAAGAGTGAAGCAGCATTATTTTGAAGCTTAAAAAGGAAAAAAAAGCTTAGAATTATTTGGTACCGGGGAAGTTTAATGAGCAAATTTATGAACACAACAGACATTTACTTGAATTTCTCATGAGTGTCTTATAATTTGTGGAGGTTTCTGCTCATCCTTGTTCCTATGACTGCTCTCAAAATGTCGTACGTGGTTTCTGTTTGTTTTTTCTTAGGAGTTGTTGAGTGTATGGCAGCTGGCACGGTTATCCTTGCCCACAATTCCGGGGGCCCAAAGCTTGACATTGTCGTGCCTCACCACGGAGGGAGAACTGGATTTCTGGCTGAAAGCGAAGATGGCTATGCTGAGACCATGGCTCATATTCTTTCCATGTCTGAGGAAAAGAGACTCCAAATCCGAAGCAGTGCTCGGGCATCTGTAAGCAGATTCTCTGATCAGGAGTTTGAACTGGCATTCCTGTCCTCTGTGGAGAACTTATTTAAATAATGCCATATCTGTCCAGATTAAAGCTATTTTACATAAAACAGCTACACACCTTCATATGTTAGTATCTTTCTAACCGTTTCTGTATGGTAATAAAGTCAGCCTAAGCAGTGCTCTCTGCAGTATGTACATAGACAGGATATTTATTTCAATGAAAATGAAAAAAAGGCAAAATTACCTAACTGGTTTAAATGAAAAAAATTTTAGATTAGTATTCTGTCCCAAATTCTGAAAAATATGGATCTGACAGAAAAAAAACGAACAGTCTTAATGTGGGTATAATCCTGTTTTTCAGATCCTATTTGTCAAATCACTGTACTTTAGAACCCAGGAAAGAGAACTTCCCTTTAGAAAATAGGAAATGTTGAATGGAAAATGGAAGATTGATAGTTAGTTGATTAGTCTTTTAAAATGCATCTTGGGAACAGAGAAAAATTCTGGTACATTTAAATTCTAAATGCCACTGTGGATGACCTTCTTGAATATATCTGACGACCTTCTTAAAAGAGAAAAGACACTTGAAGCAGGCGTCATCACGTTCTAAGAGCACGTGAAAAGACAGATGGACCATAGCTGCCCCGCGGGTTGGGGCTGCCCCCCCGAGTCAGCAGCTGAGGCCCGGGCGCTGCCTGCAATCTTCCCGTAGCTTGGGGTCTGTGAGAGGGGCTTTTTGTTCAGTGCTACCAGTACACTTGTACTAATACAGAGGGATACCCTCATTATCCCATCACAGTTCCACATCTTGGGGGCCGCAAGTCAGCTTGAAGCTGTTCTGAAGGTCTGAGTGAGAACATCGTGCTAAATTGTTTTTCTCATAGTGACGATGGACTAACTGCCTCCATCCGCCCGGTCTCTGTTGGGAGCATCGTGTGTTGTGAGACTTAGAATACCTGGGCCTGACCCCAGCATCATCATTTACAAACCTCCGACCTCCTAAGACTAAAGCTGCTGCTTAATCTTTTTGGAACTCCCAATTCTTCATCCATAATCTGGAGATGGTAATACCTCTCCTCACTACCTCTTAGTGATTCTGATTTGGAAAGTATGTGAGAGTACCTTGAAAATTAGAGAAGTTTTTTTTTTTTTTTAAAGGTACCTTCATAAAGTAATTTAATTAAAAGTAACAATATATAGTAAATGTCTTTTGTAATCAATCCTCCTTATTAATGCATTAAGACCCAAGCTAGACTCATGGATACTAAGTTGGTAGCTAGAACTACTGTGCTGATTTTAACAGGACTTCTGTGCTGAATCCCTAGCAGGAAAAGTATGTGGATGTGCAGATAGGGCTCTAGAGACCTACAACCCTTGGCATTTTCTGCATACATAATTAGCTCCTACTAGTTCAGTGAATCGACCTCCTGCACAGTCTGATACATCTTTGTGTTAGGGGCATGTGACACTCCTCTCATCCAGTCATGGACCCAGCCAGCTTCATCATCTACTCCCAGCTACACTGTTGACTCGTCTGCAGGCCACCATCTGTCATCAGATCAAAAAGCAGCAAAACAGAGTCCCAGGATGATGTGACACCAACATAGCTTTGGGTGGAGATGATTCAGTTTAGAAAAGGAAGATTGGTGGACATTGGAGCTGGAAGGAAGGAACCCTACAAATCCTCGGGTCCAGTTTTCTCATTTTCAACTTTATAGACAAGAACAACTTAAAGACCTTAAGATTCCTTCAGTCTCACAAAGCTGGGTTGGTTTTTTTTGTTTTTTTTTTTTTAAGATTTTATTTATTTGAGATAGAGAAGCAGGAGCAGGGGAGTAGAGGGAGAGGGAGAAGCAGGCTCCCCGCCAAGCAGGGAGCCTGATGCGGGGCTCGATGCGGGGCCCGATCCCAGGACCCTGGGACCATGACCTGAGCCGAAGGCAGACGCTTAACAACTGAGCCAGCCAGGCGCCCCACAAAGCTGTGTAAGTATAAACACTGCAGGATTATAAGCTGAGCATTCTGACTCCAGCTCAGTTGGTTTTCTTATCTTACAGCTAGTCTTGGGGCAAGATTCGTGCCACTGCCCCTGCAGTCTACCCATCTACCCTCAGAAAACCATAAATTGAAGTGGATTAAGCAGAAGGGAAGGATGTAGTACCAGAAGAAAGGATTCTGAAATTCCAAAAAGCATTTTTTAATCATGTTTCTTCAAAATTATTTTTATTTGCCACACACATCACTGGAAACATACTTTGTATATCTGTTCACCTTCCCTATTGCTAATGTAGCTATGTGTCTTTTTTTTTTGGAATGACTGATAACCATGAAAAGTGACAAAACAATGTGTCAGCTACTGTCTGTCTGGAGAACTTCTGAGTGATTATTCATTCCTATAAAACTTGTTTTTGAGTGGTCCAAATGCAGTATAATTTGAACCCCCAGCAGTGGGGATTCACATTCTTATTTGGGTTGTGCATAATAAAATACATGCTACATGGTCTTTGAATAGTAATCTCTGTGTCTAATATGACTTTGTTTAATAGATACAAAATGTGTTTGTATCTGTGGTATAAAGTGATGTTCATTATTGTGGATACTTTCCCCCATATGGTACATTTGCACCCCCATGCAGTCTCCCAATGCTGAATTATTACCTACTACTAATATTTCTAGATTTCTAAGCTCCACATGCTAGGGAGAAAGGGAGGGAGGGAGGGGGAGGGAGGGAGGGAGGGGGAGGGAGGGAAGGAAAAAGAAAGAAAAAGGGAAGGAAAGAAAAAAGAGGAAGGAAGGAAGAAAGGAAAGAAGGGGAAAAGGAGGGAGGGAGAGAGGGAGGGAGAGAGAGAAAGAAAAAGAAAAAGAAGGAAGGAAGCTCGGAGGGAGGGAAAGAATTCAAAGGTAAAACAAAATTGTCTTGCCTCTGCTACCCAAGAAAAATAGGTTGCCAGGTTTAATAGACATATTTCTTTTAACGAATATTTCAGACCTACAAGACACTGCAGAGCTTCATACACTTTATTTTAATAATTTTCAGGGGTTTTTACAAAGTCATAGACAAAATTATGAGTGGTCAGTGTAATTATGAATGTTTCAGAATACTTGTGTTTAATTATGTAAATGTACCTGGACTCCAGGACTATAATACAATAGAGTGTCTGCTAAATCTTTCAACAGATTTGGGTACAACAAAAAAAAGTTATCCACAACAAGGAGTTATGCAAATTACTAGAATCAATCTATGCCCTTGTAATTTTACCTACCTCTCCCACTGTTCCTCAGCTGATTCTTTCTCCTCTGTCCCCACCCTAATTCTAAGGCCACCCTTGGCTTTAAAGAGGCATCAGTTCTAATACTTGAGTGCTTCATGCTCACTTCTACGACTATACGTGTTACAAGACTTAGAAGGGAAGTTAAGAGTTGATACACCGTTTAAAGAATGATCAGTTTGGTAGCTATGGTAAATAGTTACCAAGATGCATAATTTTTAATAAAATTTATTCTAAAAACACATGCAAGTCTGATCAATAGCTTCAACTTGACATATGCAGCTAAACCTAAACCCAGAATAAAGTAATCAATTGTGCCTCAAGAACATGATTTATGTAATGGTGTACATAAGATGGGTAAGGTAAATTAGGGGGCTGAAGTTGGTTGAAAAACCTTGCAGATATGTGTACTCATCACAATGAATACTTCCTACTTTACAGCAAAGAACTCAATCTTATAATGAATGTTAGCTAGAGACTTTAGCCAAGCATCTGGTCATTGGAGCAGACTCAGTGACCTTAAGCATTGTCCTTAAACATTAATTCTCCACTCCACCACCCACCCCACCCCCCGCATATAACTGAATGGTCTTTGGATCTTTGGGATTTTCAGGAACCATGTTTCATTTTCCATGCATTCAAATACTGCTTAATATTTGTTTAGCACACCAACAGATTTAGTACGTCTGAACCACATAATGTTCTGAAAGTAAACATGTATACATTGACCACTAAAAGACTCCTAAAATTAATGATGCTCTAATCTCTCAGGGTCATGTGTTACGAAGGTTGACATTAACACAGTGGTGAGAAATTTTTAAATATTCTCAGCCTCATGATGTGACCACGCTGAGCACTCTCCCGAAAAGAGTAGATTATAACCCAATACACCAAGTTGAAAGAACGGTACCTCCAACATCACGAGGAAAATACAGGCATAAAAGACAAATCATGTGGGATGCATCCCTGATCGTTTCCCCACATTTAATAAAATTATATCCCAAATGTAAACACTAAGCAGACCTTCAAAATAATCTGACCAACCCTTCCTCATCTTTGTTTTCTTGGCTCAGCAATGGATGGATGTGCAATTTTAGTTGTATTTTTATTACAGAGCATATATCTTAGGCAGAATTCTACCACTTAGAAATGTAACCACTCCATCCTTCACAGCAACAACAAAATAAAATATCTGGTAAACTCTAGGCACAGTTTCAATACTGAGACTGTTTAATTGTGGCACTCTGCCAAGCACCATATGTAAAAAGACCAGCATAAAGTACAAGGAACAGTAGTGTCCCTGCCTTTAAGAAGTTTATAATCTACACATTTGAAGCTATTAGGGATTAATAAAACATAGTAAAATGATTACTTGGTGCATAATTAACATGACATGCCTTGATCCTCTCTGCTCAGTTAACCTACTCCCTTAAGTGTCAACATCTGCTTCAAAAAAGTGTATTCAATAGAGGAAATTTCAAAGTCACGGTTTTCTAAAATGGTAGATTCATTACTCTAAATGAATTAGTTTTCCATCCTTGTCTTAACAAATTATCAAACTTAGTTAAAACAACACACATTTATTATCTTACAGTTCTGTAGGTCAGAAGTCTAAAGCTAAAATCACTATGTCAGCAGGACTGTGTTCCTTCTGCAGGCTTCTGGGGAAGTCCATTGTCTGGCCTTTCCCAGCTTCTAGAAGCTGCCTGCATTCCTTGGCTTGTGGCCCCTTCCTCTGTCTTCAAAGCCAGTAGCACCAGGCTGAGCCCCTCTCACGCTGACATCTTCTGGTTCTCTCTTCTGCCTCTCTCTTCCACTGTTAAACAGCCCTATGATTACATTGGGTCCACCTGTATAATCCTTCCCCTATTTGAAGGTCAGCTGATTAGCAGCCTTAATTTCACCTGCAACCTTAATTCCCCTTCGCCATGTAACAATATATTCACATTGTTGGGTGTATTGCGGGGGGAGGGTGGCAGGAAGAGAGACACATTACTCTGTCTGCCTATCACATATATTGTCCAAAAGATTTCTTGATAGAAATTTTAAAGTAGGGCACCTGGGTGGCTCAGTTAGTTAAGCGACTGCCTTCGGCTCAGGTCATGATCCCGGAGTCCCGGGATCGAGTCCCGCATCGGGCTCCCTGCTCAGCGGGGAGTCTGCTTCTCCCTCTGACCCTCCCCCCTCTCATGTGCTCTCTCTCTCTCATTCTCACTCTCTCAAATAAATAAATCTTTTAAAAAATTTTTAAAGTAAAATATTAATTTCTACACTCAAATTGGTCAGTCTCAAGGTCTAAACAGGTATAAAAATTAATAAATCCCTGGGATTGCTAGAAAACTCTTACAAAATGAATGTTTATGACTTGTGTCCAGATACTACAGTTAATAGATACTGACTTACCACTTATGAAAAAGTACAATAATCACACTTGTATATTTTGATGGGTTGTTGATGTTTCTCGGTTTTCATCAGCAATGCATACTTTGTCATTAGCTCGAGTAGAAATATTCTCTAAACCTTCATTTGATTCTGCATATTTCTGGGTGCCTATCCCCTCTCCTCCGAACTTTTCAGCACCCTTAGTGAAATCAGGAGCCTCTTCTTTTTTTTCTTCCTCTTTGGAAGTAGGAAGTTTTTCCAGGGATTCTACTACTTCGTTTCTCAAATCATCTTCAGATTCTTCAAAATTCCTGGAAATAAGAGGTAAAAATTAACTTTATGATATCAAAACAATGAAAAATAGATAGGAAAGGTAGTTTCCCTTCTCACTTAAGCAATTTAATAGTTGCATTTTCACCCAGGTAATGAATTATTTATTATATCAGCCTGGCTTTCCAGACTGATTTAAAAAAAAAGCCATTGGGGGCGCCTGGGTGGCTCAGTTGGTTAAGCGACTGCCTTTGGCTCAGGTCATGATCCTGAGGTCCCGGGATTGAGTCCCACATCGGGCTCCCTGCTCAGCAGGGAGTCTGCTTCTCCCTCTGACCTTCTTCCCTCTTGTGCTCTCTATCTCTCATTCTCTCTCTCTCAAATAAATAAATAAAATCTTAAAAAAAAAAAAGCCACTGGGATGCCTGGGTGGCTCAGTTGGTTAAGCAACTGCCTTCAGCTCGGGTCATGATCCTGGAGTCCCAGAATCGAGTCCCACATTGGGCTCCCTGCTCAGCAGGGAGTCTGCTTCTCCCTCTGACCCTCTCTCCTCTTGTGTTCTCTCTC
The DNA here is from genome assembly GCF_009762305.2 of Zalophus californianus. Classification (NCBI taxonomy): domain Eukaryota; kingdom Metazoa; phylum Chordata; class Mammalia; order Carnivora; family Otariidae; genus Zalophus; species Zalophus californianus. The sequence goes on from NC_045597.1 coordinate 61,657,756, forward strand.
TCATTCTCTCTCAGATAAATAAATAAAATCTTTAAAAAAATAAAATAAAAGCCATTATTGGGATAATCAGTATTCTGTTTACTTGGACCTGTGTTCAACAACCTTTATGATATTTATTAATACCCATCTATTCTTAAAAGGAGAGGAAGAGAGAAGAGGAAAAAAAGAATAAAACAGCCGCCAAAAAGTGAGCCCTTATCATACACCAGTGAGTGCCCTGAAGCACTTTACACATAACTATATTTCATCTAATACAACACTCTGAGGTAGACATTCTCACCATCAATTTATAAAGAAGCTGAGGCTCAGAGAGGTTAATAAAACTTGCCCAAGGTCTCACAGATACTGATTAGTAGGACTAGGAATTGAAATTGTATCTAATTTTATCTAAGACCTCAACATGGATATTCTTAGAAGGGAAGAAGGCAGGAGACCAGGAAAACCATCTCAATGATCCCTAATATTTACATGGCAGGTAAAGAGGCTGAGGAAGATCTGGTAAGAGCCAAGAAAGTGTTCATCATGGATGCCAAGGAGGCAGAGAATTTCCAGATAGGGAGCAGCCAAATAAGAGGAAGACAGAAATGACAATTGAACCTGGCAATTTCAAGGTAAAAGATGACCTTTGCAAGAACATTTCAGCATGCTATGTGACAGGAACCATCATACAGGAGATCAAGAAAGCAGTAGGAAGTAAGCTAGCAGTGACAAGGAGCTTAAACTCCTTTGAGGGGAGCCTGGATCTGAAAGGACAATGTTAACTTGAGAAGATGAGGGCAATGATTTTTTGGTGTTTCTCAAGAAGGGACAGATTTCGGCATGTGTATATGCTGAGAGAAAGTAGCTAATAGAGAGACGTTAAAAATATAGGAGAAGGACAGTAATAGGAACACATTCTCTGAGAAAGGCTGGGATGCAGAGTACCTGCACCAGGATGTGCTTTCAGCAGAAAGGGAGACGGTTTTTTGTCTGAGAAGGAAGACAGGGAAAGAGAAGGCAATGAGGACTCATGAGGATAGAGAGAAGTTATGGAACTAGACAAACCCATTCCACTTACAAACCACATAGTATCTCTGTGAAGGAGGCATGGTCACATGACAAGAGTGAGGTGGATGGGGGTAAGCATGCAGGGTGGAGGGTTTGGAAGGAAGCAAACCAGGCATAGGATTGCCAGATACCACAGAGGACCTCACTAAAATTGGAGATCATAAATTTGGGGTGGACCAGCAATTAGAGCTCCCAATTTGTTAAGCTATCATTCTTGAGGTATGTGCTTACATGAGATCATCCCTTTGTCTTCGTTCCTCTGTAGTTTAGAGTATGATGTGTCTAGGTGTGAATTTATTGTCATCGTTCCTACTTGGTTATTGTTTTACTTCCCAGATGCCACAATTTATGGCTTTCAATGATTATAAAAAGTTCACAGCTATAATTGCTTTGAATATTGCTTTTCTCCCATTCTCTTCTTCTGGAACTCCTTGTAGATGTATGTTGGACCTTCATGACTCTTAACTCCTCTTTCACATTTAATATCATTTTTTACTTCAGGTCTACTTGCAGTTATTAATTCCCTCAATAACCGTACCTATTCTGTTTTTAAACTGTCATTTGATTTCTATTAGTAGATTTTTTTCACTTTTTTAAGTTTTATTTGGTTAATTACCAGATCTTCCTGCTCCTTTCTGATAGATCTAGTTTTTTCTTATGTTTCCATTCCTTACTTTGATTAATTAATTTTAAATGTACAATTTAAATTATTATATAAATATTAAATATTCATAGGATAATTGTATTACCTGAAGTTCTTTATGGTCTAATTCAGCTATTTGTTGTGCTTGCTCTCTCTCATAGTGGATTCTATTTTTAGTTGCAAACTCATGTTCAGCAGTGCCTTAGTGAGAAAATGCAGTGTAGCCTGGACTGAGGTTATATCCCTCCAGGATATTTCATATTTATGTCTTCTAGAGATCCCAGAGTATTATGATTTCTTACTATTAATTTTAATGTTGATTTATCAATATACATGTTTCCAGACCATCCGAGTGTTGTAAATTCTAAACCCAAGTAAAGGCAAATCTATGGTTATAAATTTCTCAGGAAAAATTCTTCTCCTAGAGATTGGGCCAAAACAGACAAGCCATATTACTGAGATTTTTTTTCTAGATCACCCTTGCACTGAAGTGTAACTCCTCAGTGGCTCCAGCTAGCAAGAATGGAGGGGAACACACTGAAGAAAACAAAATCTGATAGATATGCAGGAGGTGCACAGAGACAGAAAGGGAAGGAAGAAAATTTAAAAACAAAACATGAAACTTCTAAAACAAAATGATCCTGTAAACTAAAATTCCAAAACACATGAATAAATCTAATGGTAAGAGAAGGATAGGCAAAAAGAAATTTTTTTTTAAGTTGGACCAGAAACTAAGTCTAGATGGAATTACTTTTATGGAGGATTTTGATAACATTCTTAAAGTAAGTATGCTCAAAAAGGTAAATTAAAGAACAGCATCCATTTTAAAATGTCTTCAAATTAGTGGAAATAATTATGCAACACTGAAACAAGAACATATAAAAATATGAACAAACAAATATAAATCTTAGACAGGAGATATATAATCATTTAAATTAAAAACTTAATAGATGATACCCAGATAGGTTTGAAAATAGTATTCAAGAATTCACCTAGAATGGAACAAAGCGATGAATAAAAAATATGAAAGTACAATTAGTTGTTATTGGGGACAGATTGAGAAGCTCCAAAACATATCTATTTGGAGGACCAAAATGGACAGAATAAGAAAAGCAACACTTGGAAAAGTATGGGTAAAAATTTTCCAGAACTAAAGACAGTCATGGGTTCTCAGAAGAAAGTGAGCCAAGCAGGATAAAAAAGAAGTCCAGACCCAGACATACATACAACAGTGAAACATAAGAAAATAAAGATAAAAAGAACATTACGGATGTGCTGGGGAGAAAGTTAGCATATCTCTAGAGGGAAAACAATTAGATAGCAGTTTTCTCATCAACAGTAATAAAGATCAGGAGAAAAATCATTGTCAAAATTGTATACCCAACTAAATTACAATTAAAACAATAAAACAATTTTGGATATGCAAACAATAAGAGACAGGCACTTCCATACTCCGTCAATGGAAGTGTTCATAGGTGTAACCTCTGTGAAGGACAACTTGACAATATCCAGTTACAAACGTACAAACTCTTTGACCTAATACTTGGCTTTCCTGGGAATTTAAACTGCATGTATACTACTATTTGTATATTATGATAGGTATTCAGGCTACAGTGGTAAGTGATAAAAGGAAGCTGCAGGATAGCATGTACGCTATGAAACTGTTTCTATAAAAAAAGAAAAAGAATACACACATACACAAGATCTACATATTGGCTTACAGTTTAATGGAATTCCTCAGGAGAAGTGTGCACAAGAGGTATATTCGACTGGTTGACTCTGGGAAGGGGAATTGTGTGGCTGAGGTAGAGAGATAGCAAGAAAACTATAAAAAGAGTGTAACTTCTGAATTTGAAGCCATGTGAGTATATTACCTATTTAAAAAGTAAATTATAAAATTTTTAAAATTCAAAGGACTCCAAATTTTAGAACTAATAAAAGAGTTCAGTAAGGATACAGGATACATCAATAGTGTTCTATATGCTAGCAGTTGCCAAGTTGAAACACAGTAAAAGAAAAACAACCCCATCAATAATGACAATAGCAAGAACAACCAAGTTAAGTGGTACCTCTATTGTGAATAAAATTACAAAAATGCTGAAGGATATTTTAAAAAACATAAAGAGATGCAGAGCTATACTATGTTCATGGATGTTCAGATTTAGGATCATAAAGATGTCAAATCCTATAAATTAATCAACAAATGTAATGTCATTCTCAAAATCCTAACAAAGTTTTTCATGACCCTTTACAAGAAAATGCAAAGATGTATGTGGTAAGTAAAGGGGAACAACAGCTAAGATAATTTTGAAGAAAAAGATACGGAGACTAGAAGCAGGTATGGGACTAGCCCTACCAGATACCAAAAGATATGGTAAAGACACAGTAATTTAGGACAGCATATCACTCGTGCAGAGATAGGAAACAATGCCATTGGGAAAGAACAGAGAGCCCAGAAACAAACCTTGTGTGAGTAAAACTTGGTCTCCTCAGCTAGGTCTAAGACTATTGTCCATATCTCAGCAACAGCCTTTTAACTCTCTACCAGTGCTCCATTCAGGTATCTGGACAGGACCTACTTACATATCGTCATCGTCAGATCTTGGTTGTTCCTCATCTACTTCAATGCCAGAGGCCATTTCCATAGTCCCCTCATCTTCTTTAGGAAGCCATTGTTCTAATGTTCCCACTGTTAAAGAAATAACAGAGAGATTAAAGCCTCCCAGCCTATACACATGATGAGGGGTATATACCCCAAATCCTGTACTGGACATCAACCATGAAGGTAAAGCCTGTGAATTGTTTCCATTAAAACAGAGAATATGTCTGGTTTTTTCCTACATAACTTCAACCTTGCAGTCAAGTGTGATGTTGAGACAGATTTTCTTAAAATCTCAAAAACTAAAAGAGTTCACAAAAGAATTAATAATGCTGGCTTCTGAAGTTGGCTTTAAAACTATGTCTACATAGTCTATGTCTAGCCTACTTTTGACTCCCACTTTGGGAATTTTGCTACACATGTCTATATTAGTTAGCTTTTTTGGAATAAACCACCACATAGCTTAGTGGTTTAAAACAGTAACCATTTATTGAGGTCACTATTCTGCCGTTAGGCAGTTTGGGCTGGGCTTAGCTGGCTGGCTCTTCCTGTCTCGGTTGGACCCAGTCATGCATGTGCAGTCACTTGCCAGGCCAGCTGGAGGCTAGCTGGCCTACTGTGGCCTCTCTTGGGATGGCTTGTCTCTGTTGTCCACATGGTCTCTCATAGCAGGCCAGCTGGAGCTAGCTGAGAGATAGGTTTCAAAAAAAAAAAAAAAGCAAAAGCTCCTTAAATACTCAGATTTGGCACACCACTGCTTCAATTCCATCCTCCTCACGCACACAAATCACAAAGGCCAGTTGAGATTCAAGGGGAGGGGGAAAAAGCCATTTAATGGTGGAGGAGCTGCGAAGTTATATCACAAAGGGCAGGGATACAGGGAAGAGTGAAGGACTATGCTCATTTTGGTAACCTACCAGAATCTGCCTCGCCCACATGCACTCTGCAACCATCTGGTTCCTAGGGGGCTAAACTGTGTTTCACGTTAGTCTCCAGGAAAAAAATCCCTACCCGCTGCTAACAAGTGGGATTAGAAATAGGAACTTTTCTCCAAAGATGCAATTAAAAACAAAGTGTGGCTATTTTTTGTTTGTTTTTTGGTAAACTGACTATTCATGCACATACCTACAAGTAGAAATTTTACCACGCTGTACTTAAATATTTACCCATTTTTAATCAATATGTGTCATCCCAAATCATAGCCTATATTATTCCCTACAATGCATTATAAAATAAATGAATTGATTGATGAGGTAGTCTGGCTAATTAATAGCAGCCTGAGTATTCCACTTGGTGTGGGAATCATAGTTTTTGTTTCCTTATTTTGGGAAGACAATTTTAGGAGGCTTTTATTTTTTTGTTTAACAGGATAGAAGAAAGAATGAATAGCTAACTATAGAAATGTAAATCAGCTGTTATCTGGATGTGCACCTATGATGTTACCAGGGCAACTATGTGGCCTGAAAACTTACACAAGAAAAATGGAGGTTACCTTCCCACCAAGGATCCCCTTGGAGTGGTTAAACTGTAAACAAAATTACTGACCTGAATTAATTATGCACACGTTAAAAAAAAAATACTTGTCCTTATCTCAAGAGTGTAGCTTTTACTAGTAAAAGTCATTGAAAAGAATTTTACAAAGTCTTGCTATTTTAAACTTAAAGTTAGGATAAATTAAATAGGTAGTTGATAAAGTTTCACTTTTCAATGGAATGCAGGGCTCGAAGCATGAAAGCAATTTATTTTCAAGGAGTTGGAAGTTTGAGCTAAACAGTGATGAAGGACATATGAATAAGGCTTAAATGTATGACCATAGCTAATCCTTGAAAGCCTTTATAAACTGTGTCTATTATACTTGCAATCAAAGTTATTAAAACTCACACACACAGGAAGTCTTCAGAAGACTCTACACAGTCGTAAGAATTATTTTTCCACATTATAATTTCCCTTACCAACTTGATGGCAATACGAATATTGGTAATCACATGCCTCTGCATAAAGTAATCCTAAAAACGTGCTATGGTTTTATGTTCATTCATAAAGACGATGGCCACCTGCTAAGTTCTAGGCACTAGGGAGAGAGAGACGAAACAGGGTGGTAATCAAGACAAAGCTCTCGTAAGCCTACAGTCTAGTGGGGAAGAAAGATAATGAGAATCAGAAATTAAAGTAAAGCTTATTTTTATGATCAGAGAATTACAGTGTCTTGTGGGGTATTAAGCAGCAAAGCCAAACCTAGAGGATGCAAGGGAAACATGCTCAGATCTTTCTTAATCGTTTAAAACAGAGGCTCCCCATCAGTGGGGACACAGGCAAGAGTCTGAGATCCAGGTTTTTCACAGCAATCACTAAAAATTGAAATAAACTCACTACCCTATCTTTTTATGACATGAATTTAAATGATAAATATAGTGACAAAATGTCACTATTTCACGCATTTAACAAATATTGGAGCGTGAATGAATTTGAGCGTGAGACTGAATATGAAATTGTCAGAAGCAGCTAACAGAAAAGGCAGGGAGAGAGTAGACAAACTTGAGGACTTCCTAGAATTTTTTGGATTAAAGAGAAGCATATTAATATAGTTACAGGGTCTTCCACTCATTCGTGCAAAAGAACACTTAAGGATCGACGTCATTCCAGACCCATTTACAAAGCCCCATCGGGTAGCACAGGGAAAAGCAGGGAGAGAAGAGTACCTGCCCTTCACTGCCTCACCACCCACTATGATACACAGTGACAGAAATGGGAGGAGGCTTGTCAGAGGGAAACCTTGCAGGAGCAATTATCCTGGCAAAAGGAGGCAGGCATTCTAAGCCGAGGGAGGACTATCTGCTGGTGGAGAAATGCTAGCAAGCCTGGCTTTGCGATGGGCCACGCCAATCTTCAAGGTGCTCAGAGTCTGCAGAGAGACTGATTTTATCCTGAGGGTAAGAGGGCATCTTTTGCAGGATTTTAAGCTGAAAAGAGATTTGGTCCGTTTTAGGAGGATTATCTAGCGAGGGTGCAAAGGGTAGAGCTAAAGTAAGAAAAGATGACCAGGGACAGGAAGTCAAAAGGCCAACCACAGTTAGAGGCGGAGTTCAGCTGGGGCGGGAGGGGTGCCAGCACCCTGGCAGGTTGTAAAAGAAAACATCCGCACTCTGCTTTGAACGCATCGTTGGAGGCAAATTCCTGTTACCAATCTCACTTGACAGATAAATTGCTCATATATGCCCAATGTAAAGCCATCCATGTAAAAATACGGCAAGCTCATGAATGAATTAATCGGGCATGACAGACCAAATGAAGAATTTTCTATGACTCTCTCCAAGAACCACAGGGACAAATGCAAGAAACATCATAGCCACCAAGTATGTCCCCACCTCAGTGTCTTGATAACCTGGCCTGGGATCCCAGCCCTTGGCTTCCAGGCCAAGCACGGTCCGCCCAAAGCTCCCTCCTTACCGCCTCCAGCCCCATCCTTAGGGACAAGGGCTTTCATCCCAGGACAGAAGGGAAAGGAGTAAAGACAATACACTGCTTTTTGTAATTTGAAGGTACTGGAAAGAGAGTCTCAAGAGCAGTTTCTCCCTTTCTCCCTCTCTCTCCTCTTAACTTTTAAGCAACAGTGTGATAACTGATAGAAGTCATAAGACCAAAGGATTTCAAAGGACTTCGTATGCTCAGGGACTCTGGCCCCCTCTCCTGCTCCAACCGGTTTTCTTAGTGTCTGCCACAGGCCTGTGTATCTGAAAGTCCTCCCCGCCTGATACATTCATTCTTCTGGACATTCTTGGAAGACGCAACTTTCACAAGGATTTCACAACGATTGTGAAGTTTAGGCTTCACAAGCTGGCGGACTCACTCTTGGGCAATCGTCAGGCACTTCTCTGACAATATCCTCAGGGTGGCACATGTTTTCGTGTTGTACCTTTGCTTTGTAAGTACTTCCCAGCCTCCGTTACACCCAGGTTGTATCTCTGCCTCCTTGTCGCTTCAGTCTCACGTTCCTGAAACACGGGTCCCTAAGCGTGCCTGTACAGATGCTCCTTTGCCCCACCTGCCTGCCCACGGCAACCCTCCTTGTAGCAGTGCACACCTGCACCTTCCAAAGACAAACTCCCCCTGGGACGTGAATTCCCTCAAACTTTTGAAAAGGATGGCTGGCTTCCCATAAAGTAAACACAAGCATCATCTTGCTAAAAGTCAGAGACCAAAACAAAACAAAAACAAAAACCCTCCCCAAAACCAAGAAACTCTACGATGATGTATTTGCATTGCCTATGGAAGAGTAATTTGAGTCTGTTGAATAGCTGTCAGAAATATACCGTCAGGTAGAGCTAAGTAGTACCTGCTTACCTCCTACAAAGCCACTTGCCCTACTTATTTTCATCAGTTGTCAACTGATCCCATTAAAGAAAATTACCCCACTCTTCTGGGAAGCTCGAGGCTTTTGTTAGTGGTATCTGGAACAGGCTTGGACAAAGCAAATCAGCTTCCGAAGAGGCTGAGCCCTTTCCAGCTCTCTCTCCAGGCTGAAGGTATTTTTATCCCCTTTCTGTATTTACAAGTCTCCGACAAAATTCCTCAGGGGGCTGGTTATGTTCTTAAAAATAAACTGCGTACCCAATTCGCCTTCGTGGGCAGAAAACGAGCTACTTGTTAGACGTGCTGCAGCCAAAGCGCTCATTAAAGCTCCTGGCACTTCATGCTGCCACCGTCTCCTATTTTCTGGGATGCCTTCGGTCACCATCCCTTGGCCACCTGAGGAGGAGACTGTGTTACTGAAAATAAAAATGCTTCGTCTGACTTCTTATAAAATCACAAAACGTGAGAACCTTGGAGGTAACCTAATCCCACCCCTCGTGTAACCAGCAAGAAAACGGAGATAAGGTTTAGTGACTTATGTCACATGGCTAATGGATATGAGAGTGACTTGCTTTGTAAACACTTCAGTGTGTTAAATTTTCTATTCTGCTTACTTATTTTAAATTGGTCTTATTGTCTCATTGGCTTACAGTAGATTAAATTGTTATGTTTGCAAGCCCTTTCTTGCAAGTTTGGGGACTTCAGTGTTCCATAATGGTATAAATGTAAGTCATTTCACACACTTATAAATGGCGGTGATATACTTACATATTTCAATTTATAAAATGGGTATACATTTTAGCTCTCCCCCAGCCCCATGTTATCAAGAGAAACATAGGAAATAAGTAATAAAAATCCTCACCACCTGTAAAAATAACACCCAGATGTTGCTGTGAACTTCTCTTGTGCAAAGACTATGCCGGAAGCTCAAATGTAAACGGAGAAATTTGGGTTGGAAATATCATCATATTCTTAACACTCTTAACATTTAAAATAGCACATTGGCTTACAGAGCAACTTTGTATGCGTTTTTGCCCTGCTAACTCTAAACCTTGTGGGATAGTTATTATCTTAATCCGGATTTTATTCATGGAAAAAACCAACCCCTCCAAGGAATTCCAAGGAAGTGATTGGGTTAGCATGGAAGGCAAGTCAAGCCAACAGCCCTTCTTTAGAGAATCTCCTTCAACCACAAGGACAGTGGGATTCTAGATCTTTCCTCTTTTATATTCTCATACCTGGAGTGGTCAGTTGTCTAGGATACTTAGCAGGCAAGTTTCTCAGGAGGTGAGGGAGATACCAAAACATTATCTTGGAAAGTTATATAGGGATTGTACTGAAAAGAGAACGATGGCGTCAGGGTGAGCGCCAGCAACACAGCTGCATCCGAGGCCTTGTCTCCCCCAGCTGGCAACGCAGACCGAAATGAGTGTAGACTCACCCTTGGGCACAGTGGTGCAGGTGGAGGTGATGTCCCCTGCTGTCATCATCTCTAGCACAGTCTGAGCAGCTGGCACATCCCACCGTCTCCTGCTCTCTGCAGAGGCACCAGTATCTTGAATGAACAACTCTGGGTATGAGAAAATAACTCATTAATTTACAAGCAGTCAAAGTGCATCTCATTGCACCAAACAGTTCTTAGGAAATCTGGAAGTAGTCCATCCGTGGGTACCCTCAAAAACAGAGAAATTACCACCTCATTCGAATATTGATGGTTATGGACTGAATGCTTGTGTCCAACCTCCCCCCAAATTCCTATGTTGAAACCTACAGCCCAGTGTGCTGATATTGGGAGGTAGTGGGGGTCTTTGGGGGGTGATGAGGTCATGAGAGTGGAGCCCCGGGGAATGGGCTTAGTGCTCTTATAAAAGAGACCCCACAGAGCTCCTCACCCTTTCTGCTAAGTGAGGACATAACAAAAACATGGCAGTGGGCCCTCACCAGACACCAAATCTGTCAGCACTATGATCTTGGACTCTCCAGTTTCCAGAACTGTGAGAAATAAATGTTTGTTGTTTATAAGCCACAGAGTTAATGGCATTTTGTTATAGCGAACCAAACGGACTAAGACTAGATCATAACTTGCAAGACTGAAATTATAAACAGGCTTAAAAATTGGTTTTTATTATTAACATTTGAGTGACTAGGTAATATATCTAAATGTAAACAAATATTAGTGACCAGAATGGACACCTTCCTTGAGGCACCTCTGAGCATCTTACTTCAGTTTCCATAGAAATGCAATCAATTGTTATCTTTTTTTAAAGATTTATTTATTTATTTGAGAGACAGAGTGGGGCGGGGGAGTGTTGGGGTGTGGTAGAGGGAGAGGGAGAGAGAAACCCAAACAGACTGCACGCTGAGCACGGGGCTGGATCTCACCACCCTGAGGTAAGACCTGAGCCAGGAAACTAAAAGTCGGCCACTCAACTGTGCCACTGAGGCACCCCCAGTTCTGTCATCTTAATTTTAAAAAGCTTTTCCTTTATTTATTACATTGTTTCATTATAGGAAATATGAAAATCAGATAAGTAGAGGAAAATAAAAATCGCCCATAATCTCACCATCTAGAGACTATTAAAATTTCAAAAATTTCCCCTTGAATATAGTGTCTTTGTTTTGAAACAAAAATGGGTCTTATACCATGCATAACTTTCATAACTTGCTCTTTTCAAAGAGCAACATTATCATACCCAGTTTATTAGCCACTGTTCTATACAACCATTGTAAAGCAAATACAGTATTGTGTGACACAAATGTATTATAATTTAATTCTTTATGGTGGGACGTTTAGTTTGCTAGCAATTTTTCACTATTACAAATAATACTATAATGAAATCATTGCAGCTAAATGTTTATGGACATTCATGATTATTTACCCTAGATAAACTATTGAAGGTGACAATTCTAGGAGCTAGTATTATTTGCTTCATCAAAGGTTTTCACTGCTAAAGTGGAATCTATTACTAATTTACTCATGATTGTGTTCCATGTGTTTTGAATAGCTAGTTCTTCCCTATCCAAAAAAAAAAAAAACACCCCACAAACTCACCTATATTTTCTTTTATTTCATTTTTTTTAGTTTTTATTTAAATTCCAATTAGTTAACATACAGTGTAATATTAGTTTCAGGTGTGCAATATAGTGATTCAGCAGTTACACACCCAGTGCTCATCACAAGTGCCCTCTTTAATCCCCATCACCTATTTCACCCATCCCCCACCCACCTCCCCTCTGGTGACCATCAGTTTGTTCTCTATAGTTTCTTAGTTCTGTTTCTTGGTTTGCCTCTCTCTCTCTCTCTTTTTTTCTAATTGCTCATTTGTTTTCTTAAGTTCCACATATGAGTGAAATCATATATTTGTCTTTCTCTGACTGATTTATTTCACTTAGCAAATACTCTCTAGCTCCACCCATGTCATTGCAAATGGCAAGATTTCATTCTTTTTGATGGCTGATATTCCATTGTATATATAAACATACCATATCTTTATTCATTCATCAGTCTATGGACACTTGGCTATTGTAGATAAGGCTGTTATAAACACTGGGGTGCATGTCTCTCTTTGAATTAGTATTTTTGTATTCTTTGGGTAAATACCTAGTAGTACGATTGCTGGATCAGAGGGTAGCTCTATTTTCAACTTCTTGAGGACCCTCCATACTGTTTTCCAGAGTGGCTGCACCAGTTTGTATTCCCAGCAACAGTGCAAGAGGGTTTCCCTTTCTCCACATCTTTGCCAACACAAAGATTCTCATGTTGTTGGTTTTAGCCATTCTGACAGGTGTGAGATGATATCTCATTGTAGTTTTGATTTGCATTTCCTGATGATCAGTGATGATGAGCATCTTTTGATGTGTCTGTTGGCCATCTGTCTGCTTTGGAAAAATGTCTATTCATGTCTTCTGCTCATTTTTTTGTTATTTTTTAAATTTTATTTTATTATGTTACGTTAGTCACCATACATCATTAGTTTTTGATGTAGTGATCCACGATTCATTGTTTTCATATAACACCCAGTGCTCCATGCAGTATGTGCCTTGGGACTTCATCTTCTGCTCATTTTTAAATTGGCTTTTTCATTTTTGGGGTGTTGAGTTTTATAAGTTCTTTATACATTTTGGAGACTAACCCTTTATCAAGTAAGTCATTTGCAAATATCTTCTCCCATTCCATAGGTTGCCTTTTGATTTTGATTGTTCTTTTACTTCATTTTCTAATATATAACTTCATTTTTTATGTATAAACTCTTTGGTTTTTTAAAAATTTATTTTGTTGTATCATTAAATAGGGTCTGATTTCACAATTTTCCCAAATTGTTAACCAATTGGCCTAGCAGCATTTGTTTGATGGAGCCCTTCTTTCCCCCTGACTTGTGATGTAACTTTCAGCATACACTGAATTATCATCCATCCTAGGGTTTGTTTCTAAACTATTTCTTCTTTTCACTGCTTTGTCTGTTCTGGTGCTAGTATCATATTATTTTATAATTTGCAGAATAACAGAATATATTTTGATATTTGAAAGTGTATGTGCCCCTTTACTGCTCTTCTTTTCTAAATTTGTCTGCTTAAGAGTCTCTAAGAATCTCCAGTCTGCCAAGATGTCGCCATCTTTTTGTGGCTTTGATGATTTTGATCGAAACTGGCAAAATTCCATATATTTATTTAGAAAGAATATTTCTAATATATAACAATGTTATTTCTCCCCATTTATTCGAGTGATCTTTAAATACTTCAGTAAGTTTTATAGTATTCTTCACATGCTCTGCATAATCCTCATAAAGTTTATTCCTAAATTATAAATGTACACACACACACACACACACACACACACACACACACACACACACACACACACTTGCTGCTGTTACTAGAGATGAGATCCGAAAACCAAATGACAAAAATACTTGTAATACATATTACAGGTAAAGCCTTAACCTAAAGAGTCTTATAAAGGAAAAACTAAATGCCATTTTCAGTGGATAAAGGGATGAAGGATAAGAGCACATAATTCACAAGAGACATATGGATGGTCAAAACCTATGGAAAATTTTTTCAACCTGAACTATAATTATAGGAATGCAGACAAGTTAAAAGACAATTTTCGGTATGAAACTGAACTCGTTTTAATCTAAAAAAAAAAAAGAGCAGCTATGTCTTTTGAGACCTACAACTCGTGATCTCCTTTTCCCAGCAAACTTACACAAAGAATAACTTTGGAATTCATCACTTTCACTGGAACTTTCGCTCAGGCCCCTAAGGGCTCCTTGTGACCAAATCCGTAGGCTGTTACTTAACCCACCTCAGTTGGCCTTTCTCTTCCAGTTGATGCTGCCAACCCTGCACCCTCCTTCTAGAACTTTCCCTCCTCCTTTGGCTCTGCTCTCTCCGGATTTCCCCAAACCTTGTCTAAACATTGCTAAGGTCTGTCCTAAGCTTCGTTTCCTTCTCACACTAGTCCCTCTGCCTAGGTATTTTTGACCATCGCTAAGGTGATTGTGATAATACCTTGTGTATGCTAAGGAAACCCTGATTTGCTCCAGAGCTTCTTTCTCACGCAGCTAGCATCTTCTAAGCATCTCCCGCTGAGGCTCATAAAGACCTGAACGCCAACGTGTCCCAAATCTAGAGCGTTATACTATGTCCTCTCACCTCCCTCTGCGTGCTATGTGTGCCTGTTTGGTTGGTGACAGCTTCATCCATCTGAATTAGGACCCTCCTAAAACTAGGAGGGTCTTTAACCTCCTTCTCGTCCTCAACCCCCACTCAGTGGTTCGCACCGGGTGTCTGTTCCCACCGCACTGCTCTGGCCGGAGCGCCTGTCGTCTCCCACCTGGGCCGCTATCCTCCTGCCCGCAGCCCCGCTGCCCCACACCCTCCTGACGCTGCAGCCAGCATGATCTGTCTCCGCCACAGAGAGGAGTTAATTCCCTTCGACTGAAGGTCATCACGCAGGATAAAGCCCCAGCTCCTGAGCATGCCAAGCTCTGTAGGAGTGGGTACCTTCCTGACTCTAGCCAGCCAGCGCTCTGACGATGATTAGTGTGTGGGCTCAGAAAACATGTTTTGTGCCTCCTCTCTTCGGCTCACGACACCACGGGGATGTTGAGGGCGGACCCCCTTTGCATTCATCTTTGAGATCCCTAGCACCTGGCACAGTCTGTGCACATGGGAGGTTCTCACTAAGATGCCTGCTGAACCAAAGGTTTTTCCAGATGGAAATGAGGTGAGATGTATTATTCCAGGAAGAAGAAACTGAGCCAAGCCAAGGTGTGCAAATGCTCACGCAGGTATAAGAGAGAGGGGGGTGCTCCAGGAGGCTGTCTGGATCCCATCATCAGTGGTAGGAAAGAGGGGTGCTGGGGCAGGAAAGGTGGCTCACAACAAGATCAGGCCCCACAGTGTTAAATAGGATACTATGTGGAATGGACAATGGGGAATCCTGCAGGCATTACCCAAAAATACAACAAGAAATCTCCAGCAGCCACTTAGAGAATGAAGGGGGAGATACTAGAGAAAAGAAGAACACATAGGAGAATAAGGCAGTACGGCGAGAGGCAAAAAAAGGGGGGGGGGCAAGTTAGAAATAGCATTTATTAAGCACCTACCATGTGCCAGATAGTTATATATCAAATTTCACTTTAGTGCCCCCATTAAGCCTGTGTGGCAAGTACTATTATCCCCGTTCCTACAGGAAGCAGAGATTCAGAGCACTGTAGTCACTTGTGAAAGGTCACCCAATCAGAAGGCGGCAGCGCCAGCTGGGATCCAGACTCCTGCGGGCCTCCAAAGTCCCAGCACTCACCACCTCAACCCCACTGCTCTGAGATGACCGGGCCCGAAACCAGTGGCAGAGGGAACGGGGAGGAAAACTCCAGCAGCATCTCAGGGGAGAGCCCGCCAGGCTGCTCACTGGGAAGGAAGAGCTCTGAAATTCAACTGGACAAATGCTGAGTCTGCGAGGCTCGTGGGACAAGTCCGTGGAACCTTCCAGCAGATAACGAGAAAAGTGGCTGGCGGGGGGGTACTGGCTGGGGGCGACTGCCCAAGGAGACAGCACAGGGCAAGAACACGCGGCCGGGTCTCAGGCGGCAGAGCTGGGGCTCTGCCCAGCTCCGGGACAACGGCATTGCCGGCCAGTGAGGACGGGGACTGTGACGGACTGCTGATAAAACACCCCTTCTATCTCCGGCTTTCAAGGGGCACGACACGTACCTGCTTCTGGGCAACAGAGTTCTTCAAATGCTTTGTCTGTATAATCTTCATACTCCTTCACGCACTTATATTCCTTAAGCTTCATGCCATGCTCAAAGGTCAGAGTTTTATTTTGCACACCCATTGCCTAAGGCAATGCCACAGTGTTTCACGGCGAGCCATATTTTGAGGAAAAAATATGTCAAAAAAATTTTTCATGTTTCCAGTAATAACATTTCCCAAGGCATATGGTAAGTATTCAGTATACATATATTAAACAAATAAATTATAGCATTTTAAAATTGGAACTATGTTGGAACAAGATAGAAACAGGAGTGTGTTTCTTCTCCTTGTCAACAGTGACAAGCACTGATCATATGGCAACTTGATTTTATCCAGACTTGCTGCCTTCGATATTATTCTCCTGAGGTTCCATTCTACAGAACTCTCAAGGTTATCTTGTCCACGCCTTGCTTTAGGTGCACAATGTTCCCAATGCGGGTCCCTAAAACTACTCTTACACCCCATAATCAATATTAAAATGATCACTCTGTTTCAAGCACATCAAAGCATTGAATAACAAAGGGTGAACACCATGGCAGATAAAACTTTTTGACTCCATCCCTTTATACTACCAGGCCAACCTCAGCACCTGACTTGACAGGAGCACTGTGGATGTACCACTCCAACCCAGAAACGAGCCCCCTCTGATCCTCCTAGCTCTGGGACACTAAGATGCCTAATGCTTAAAGAGGTGAGAGTTAACAGTCACCACTCTAAGAAGTCTCTATGTGACAAAATGCTAGGAAAAATCTCAAAGGTAAGGAGAGCACAGAGGATTTTTAGGCCCGTGAAACTATTCTATGTGGAACCATAATGATGGATATGGGTCGTTACGTCAAAACCCATAGAATGTACACAACCAAGAGTGAACCCTAATGTGAACTGTGGACTTGGTTGATTATGATGTGTCTATCTGAGTGTATCAGTTGTAACAAATGTTCCACCCCAGTGGGGGGAGGCTGTGCATGTAAGGGGACCAGGAATAGATGGGAAATCTCTGTACCTTCTGCTCATTTTTGCCATGAACTCAAAACTGCTTTAAAACATGAAGTCTATTCAAAACAAAAAATCTGAAAGAAATGATAACATTAAACATTTTTCAGCTAATGAAGAACATGAAAGAAAGAAATTGCGTATCAGATGTGATACAGAACTTATATGTCCACACACATAACTTTTGGTCATTTAAAAGGCAAAGTTAGAGAAGGTGAAATGGAAACACAAATCAGTTGATTTTGATATTTGTTAGCAGGTCTGGTAAAAAGTGGGATTAAAGAAGATGTTGAATACAAGTAATAAAATGAGGTTTGAGTTTACTGTATTTGTGCATTTATCCCTGTGTCAGTGAGAGCCTGAGTGCATAATTGAGATTCACCCAAAGACCTGCACAAAGTTACCAATAACTGATTAAGACCTAAAATAAATGTGCATGGTTTCAGGGTATCTGCTCAATTTTTTAGGTAAGTATATTAGTTGCTGACTATAATTAAGTCTCCTATTTTAATTTGGCAATGACAAAAAAGTTAATATTATGAGGAAAATAACTCCTTCATAAGAGAAAAATAAATTAAATTGGAATAATCCATCTAAGGGAATGATCTCAATGAAAAAAGAATGGGAGGGTAAAAGAGCATTTTGGAAGACGCGCTTGAACCCCCGAGATCCTTCTAGGAAGATTTAAGAAGATCCTCCCTATGACCTATGGAAAAATTTCATTAAATGTGCTATTAAGACACTCATTTTTCTTGTATCTGTTAATGGAAATAAATATTTAATGGCATACCTCTTCCTCTTGGAGGGTGTTTTCATCAGAAATACATTGGTTTAAACTAATTTCAAACTTCACCCCTCTCTAGAAGAAAGGAAGGAAAATAATGTCAGTTTAGCAATCCAATAAAAATGTTAAAATCACGACTCCTATTTCACATTACAGATACTTAAAACCATTCATCAAACATCGCAAAATTAGGCAAGTCCATAAAATAGCAGGGGGGGGAATCCTGTAGGCAACCCAGATTGCAAGGTGGGGACCCCCCAGCGAGCCGTTTAATATGACACTGCAAGACAAAATGTTTATTACCTTGGCTTTACAGTTTTGTTCTAGAATTTTACTTTCCTTTATGTTCTGAACTCTAATTTGTTTCAAGTCTCTTTCAATGTCCTGCAAGTTTAGAGAAAAATTAATATCTAGCATTTAATATCGATCAAACAATTATAGTTTCACAATCCCTGAATTCACAGCATGGTCTGTTTATATTATTTGACTTCTGGATTGAATCCCATGATTAATTTGCGAATAAAAACATGCCTTTGTAAAGGAAAGTTAATAATAATTCACTAAAAACTCACTACAAACTTGGACACAGCACCCATTAACTTGAAATATTAATACACTGAACAGTGGCATTGCAGTGCGGAAAATTCCATAATATGACAGTGCTTGTCACTCTGGTCCAGTACAATCTAATCTAATTCAAGAACGTTTTGAAGACTTTACTTATTTATTTGAAAGAGAGAGAGAGAGAGAGAGAGTGAACTCGAAGCAAAGAGGGGCAGAGGGAAGAGCAGACCCCCCACTGAGCAGGGACCCTAGGATCGTGACCTGAGTCGAAGGCAGATGCTTAACCAACTGAGCCACCCAGGAGTCTCCCCCCACCCCCGCTTTTTTTTAAAGATTTTACTTATGTAAGAATGCAATTTTGGCTACAGGATCCCTCCCTTAAGAGGCTTACGATGGTAATCAGGAAAACAAGAGAAGTGCCCTGCTCATGATAGTAAAAAGGAAGGAGAGGGCTCAAAAAATTGACAGGCAATTTCAAAGAAGAGATGACTGAAAGTAGATGGCAAGAGTGTCGAAGGAGCTGTAAGTTCTGAGCTTTTTCAGGGTCCGGTCCTGGGCCCTCTGGCCCTGTCTTCCTCAGCGGATATAAGCACCACCTTTATGCAGGGACTCTGAAATGTGTATCTCCAGGTTTGCTCTTTCCTCCCCTCTGAGCTACACGCTCACATACTCCGCGGCTTACTTAGCATCATCTTTACTTCGACATTCATTCCACAAATTCATACTGAGCACCCACCATGGGCCACTGTCCTGCACAATGTGTTAATGCAGTGAATGTGCCCAAAGGTCCCTGCTGACACAGAACTTACATTTTACTGGAATAAAATAGGTAATCCATGAGGTAAATTAACAACATAACTTCAGAAAGTACTAAGTGCTGAAAGGAAATAAAGTAGGGTAACAGCACAGAAGATGAGCTGGGGATGAGAGTAATGCAGGAACAGCCTATGTCGGCATTTGGCATAAACCCTGGAATGATGTTGCACCTTGCATATATGAAGGTCTGGGGAAAGCATGTTCTGTGCTGGGGGAGCAGTGAAGGAGGCATGGAAGCCCTCAGATTTTCTCGAACTCAACTGATGTCCGAAGTGGTACTCTTGATTGCCCCCCACCACAGGCTTGCTCCCCACTCTACCCAGGCTGTAGTAAAGTACCACCCCTTTCCAGCCAGAAGCATATGAGTCTCCACGGGGTGTGTGTGTGTGTGTGTGTGTGTTTTAATGCTTTCTTCTCTCCACCATTTTACACGAGGTCTCTATCATCTCTCCCTTAGAATTAATTGCTGCCTCGTCTGTAGGTACTTCACACACAGGATGTGTTGGCTTGACTATTACCTGTTTGCCCTGCAACCCTGGGAAGGGTGTTTTTCTGCCTTGCAATATCATGAACTCTGAAACAGGACTGTGACTTTTGTATCTTACTTTCTTTGTGAAGTTGGCTGTCTGATTGGATTGTGTAGTCTGGTTGTCTCAATTGTAGAAGTGTCCCATTTCTCTATTTTCCTTAAAATACAACCATCTTAGACTCGGGAGCCCCATCTCCCCTACTCAGTCTACTTTAGAGCTCCCCGGCATCACATCATGGAAGGTTCCAGGGTCTTTCACAAGGCAAAAATCTTTCGGTCTTCACCCAACATGGGTTCCCCCTCACCTGCCCTTAACCAAGCCCTCATGGCACCTTGAATATAAAGGTGAAAGACCTCCCAAAAGGGAAAAAAAAAACAAAACTCCTTGAGAGCCATTTGATAATTCATCTCTGCCCAGTTCCCTCCTCCCACCAAAAATGCAAGGTTGAAGTAGAAAGACGTTAACCATCAGATTTCTGACCCATGTGTCTGAGACCCTGACTTGAACACCATCCAGAATGCTGAACTCTCAAACGCGCACAAGAGCAGGGCTCAAACTGGGTTGCACACCGAACCACCCAGCCAAGTGCTGCAAACAGGATGCCTGGGCCCCACTCCAGGCCATTTGGGGTAGAGCCCAGGCATCTGAGTTTTTAAGAACTTTCGCCCACGGCTCTCCTGCACGGTGAGGGCTGAGAACGTCCAGGCTAGAGCCAGCTCGCTGGGAAACCCATTATCATCACATAATAACCATCACCTGCACAGGCGCTTCTTCCTCACGTGCCTCTTGGTGGACAGGCAGGTCGCTTTTCTTCACTACATAGGTTTTATGACTTATTTGTGAGTCCTCCTAAAAGTACAAATTATACACAGTCAATCGGATTGGTTCTGAGTGGGTTCTGAAGTTCACAGTGTGGACCGTGGCCAGTTCTGAGTGGGATTTCTAGTGAGGAAACGCTCTCCTCCCACTGCCAAGGCGCCATCAGTGGAAATGGCTGGAACAGTGCCTTCCTTCCAGCTCCTTTCCCCTGTGGCTGCCCTCGGCATGCCCCACGTGCATCTTCCATGGTCTCTCTAGAAAAGTCTGCTATCCATTCTTCCCGGACTCCGGTTTCCCATCACAGACATGCCTTAAAAAACAAGGCTCTCACCACTAACCAATCCCCTGCTCTAGAGAGAACTGTCTCCCACCTTCCCCGCTCCAGAGCCTCCAGTCCTGTGTGGACCTCTGCGTGGTTCCTGCAGAATGCCTTCCCCCTCAGCTCTGTCTCTGCAAACTCTGCTCCTCTTCTCAGACCAGATTAGACCATGAAAAGGCTCACCTGGCTCATCCTTACTCCTGTGCCCTTACAGAGCTTAACTACATTCAGTCTTAATCATGGCTCATACATGTGTGTCGTATCTTTCCAACTCTCTGAGAGTAGAAGTGCATATGTTAGAAAGAGTAGGGGTTTCAGAATCAGATGTTTAGTCCCGCCGCGTAATCTCAAAGTGACTTTGGATGAATTATTTACCTTTCCTATCATGGGGAATAAGATGAGATAAAGTATGTGAGCACTCTAGTTCGGAGCCCGAGCACGTACAGCTGAATTGTACCCTATGCTCCCTTCACCCATATTAATTCATCTATGTGCCCTCAGGGGTGGGGGAGAGGGAGAAAGAAATCAAGTCCAGCGGTGTGGGTAATTCCACACCATGCCCGTGAGCTGGAGGCCAGCCGCGTCCTCAGCAGGCCTCAGAACCACAGGCCTCTTATAGGAGGAGCATTCCAGGGCGTGAGAGTGGTGCTACGGTTAGACATTCGTGTGTTTTTCATGCAACATGGTCTACAGACCCAGGTCAGCTGTCTCAGCTGGAGCTCTACTGAAAAAGCAGTGATCTGAGAGATGGAAGATGAGTTTCCAACGTGGTGCCTTTAAGGGATTTTCAAGAATCAACTTTTCAAGTTGACTGCACTCAAACGTGGCCTTATCCAGACTTTTCGAACCTTACCCCTGCATATGAGGCTACTCCAGTATAGCTGAACTCAATAAATGCTCATCCATTTCCCTCCCTTAGGGGCATGGACTTACTTTCTGCATCTAATCTAGTTCTGGTATAAAGTAGCTGCTCTGTCAATAAGTATTGACTGATTCACAAGGAAGACAATGAATATTTTTAATAAGAGCCATTCCTAACGGAGAGTCTCAGATGTCCTCACCAGCGTGGGTAGTCTCAAGTAAATAATAATAAAAGCTTCAGTTAAACGTTAGCTTTCCTATTAAAAGTTTGCATGATAACATTTTATCTTTTCTATGAGGAGAGCCTTACTTTTGAAACCTGCTCAATTTAGTTAGATCTAAATCAGTAGAACCATGTTTCCTTTAGGAGCAAAATGTATTCACCTCCAGTTCACTCTCCATCTTCTTTCTAATTTCTTTCATGTCATTGTGGTACTGTTGGCGAATTTCCTCTAACTGCTTCCAATATTCCTGGAAGACAATCCCAATCCAAAAATTTTAAATGCTGGTGAACAACTGAACAGAGTAATCTCTACACAGCCTATGAATTTAAAGAATGTGTGATCAACAGTAAGAATTAGAAAACCCAGTGTTCCTGAAGATGATAATCTGCCTTACGTTTCAGCTGGGCTACTTCCCTCCCTGTGAGTGAGAGGGGGGCTTTGGGCGATCTCACTTTTATATATAACCCAAAATGTGTCAGTGACATACAATTACTTTATATAGCCCACTTTTATGGGTTTAACTTTGTTCCCCCCCTAAAAAAGATATGTTGGAATCCTAACCCCCAGTACCTCAGAATATGACCTTGTTTGGAGATAGTGTCATTGCAAAGGTAGCTAGTTGAGCTAAGATGTGGTCATACTGGAGTAGAATGGGGCCCTAATCCAACACCACGGGTGTAAGAAGCCAGCCACGTGAAGGCAGAGACATGCAGAGAGAAGGCCACGTGATGACAAAGAGCGGAGTCATGCAGCTGCAAGCCAAGGAATGTCAAAGACTGGCAAGAGGGAAATGATTCCCCTCCAGGTTTCAGAGCAAACATGGCCCAGCTGACACCTTCATTTTGGACTTCTGGCCCCCAGAACTGGGAGACAATACATTTCTGGTGTTTTAAACCACCCCAGTCCGTTATACTTTGTTAAGGCAGCCCGGGACACGAATACAAATTTCAGAAATGGTAATGGTGGACAATTACATTATCAATCTGAGGTTGAAAGCCTTATGAGCTTCGCTCTGGTGCATTCTCTGAGGAGGTGAAATCCAAATCTCTGTATCCGCTAAAACTCCCAGCATGGAGCTCCACATGAGTGTGTCCAGGGATTGTGCAAGAGGCCTCTCCCTCAGACATAGTGCCGATGCTATAAGTAATACCCTATGCCGCACAAAAGACACGGATGCAGGGACACTGGTAGATCTGGAATCAGACTGTTTCTAACCTGTTCCTTCATTTCGTTTCTCCTGATCTGCAGCTCCTGGAATCGAGACTCTTCTCTGTTGCTTCTTAGCTTTTGTCTCCAGTTGTGATTTGGCTCAGCAGAAGATGGACGAAGACCCTATCAATTGAATGAAATGATTTATGAAGCATACTTGCATTAACAAATGTCTTCTCATTTGACCTTGGGTCTTTTTCTTTAAACAAGAATTATATCATGAATCAAATTCACTGCTGGGGAGCGGGCAGTAGAATTTTCTTAGTTTCAGTATGACACATTTAAAAAGCAAAGAAAATTAATAAAACCATTTGTGTTGTTTATCATTAGCAATCAATATTTTGCGCTACAATGTGAGACACCTCGATCCATTTTCTGAACAGTTCAACTATAATTGTGAAATTAAAGTTCTATAAAAGTTGAGCCACCCTGGGGCATCAGGTTAAGTAGGAGAATAGAACTAGAGCCTCTGAGCAGCCCAAAATAAGAGTGACCGAAATAGGATGCACATCCAGCCTCCTTCAGCCCCACAACTCTGCCACTATACTTAAAGGTTAATTTTCATTTCAAATAAAATACAATAGTCACCTTTAAAAAAGTGTATCGAATTCTCGGGGCGCCTGGGTGGCTCAGTCGGTTAAGTGGCTGCCTTCGGCTCAGGTCATGATCCCAGGGTCCCAGTATCAAGCCCCACATCGGGCTCCCTGCTCAGTGGGGAGTCTGCTTCTCCCTCTGCCCTTTACCCTACTTGAGCTCTCTCGCTTTCACTCTCTCAAATAAATAAATAAAATCTTTAAAAAAATGTATAGAAGTCTAATAAATTAGAATCGAAGAATTATAGCACTGAAGGGGACCTTGAAGCTCATCTACCCCCAAACTGTCATTTATAAACAGGAAACTGAGGCTCGGGCGCCTGGGTGGCTCAGTTGGTTAAGCGACTGCCTTCGGCTCAGGTCATGATCCTGGAGTCCCGGGATCGAGTACCACATCGGGCTCCCTGCTCGGCAGGGAGTCTGCTTCTCCCTCGGACCCTCTTCCCTCTCGTGCTCTCTATCTCTCATTCTCTCTCTCTCAAATAAATAAATAAATAAATCTTAAAAAAAAAAGGAAACTGAGGCTCAGAGAGGTCATATGACCTGCCTAAGGTCACACAGCAAGTGATAGAGCCAGGGAAGAAACCAGGCTTCCCCCAGACCCTGATTCAGGCACATTTCCATTATTCTTCTTAAGCTATTAAAAACTGTAGAAGGTGAAGGGTAGTCTTCATCCTCTATGTGGAATGCACTTTGACTTAAGGACCCATGAATATTTGTGAGCAGGAAATTTCTGATTGTCCTTAGTAATTGGAATTTTACTTACCAACTGCTTTTCCACTTTTAACTTATATTGTTGAGCTTCAAATTTCCTCTGAAGGTATTCAGCAGGCCTTAGAAAATAAAAATGTCCAGCTTGAGTAGGAATTTTTACTAGTCTTAGGCACAATTTTAAGGAGTAGATTTTATTTATTTTTTAGATTTCTTAATGAGATTCACAGTTTACCTGTGGCTTGAAAGTTCTGAATTCAAGAAGTAGTTCGAAGTTATAGAATGCATACTTGGGAATCAGGAAGAAAGGAAGCAAAGAGAACTGTACCAATTGGTGATACAGGAGAGGATCAAACGGAAAAATATTCTGATGCAGTGATATTTCTTCAGGATAGGATCAGTCCATCCATGGTCTGCATACAATGTGTTGGAGGGAAAAAGAAAAACCCTTTCCAGAATCTTGTCACGCTTTGGGCAGGTATCTGATCAATAGCCTTGACACCCCCGTTGCTTGTCCATTTCCTGCACTATGCTCTGAGCTCCTTGAGAGCAAGATGGTATCCCATTCCTTCACCTCTATTCCTCACACTGGCACACAAATGAAAGATCCCAAGAAAATAAATGCTAAATGAAAGGTATTTCACTTTTCAATATGTCTCAAATGATAATTTGATTATAATTCAATTATTATGGATATTAATAATTTCTTTGGAAAATGACACATATACAACTATTTTCATCCTCCCAGATGGTGGAATTTACTAGAAGGAAGAAAAAAACAGGAAAAATTCAGGAGTATGAATTTCTGCTCATGGTTCAATGGCTCCATGAATAAGAAGATAAGCTACATTAGATTTGAGATGAAACAGGGTCAAGGGAACTGTGAATTAAGTATTCAAGATGGAAAGTTTGGAAGTTCTTCTTGGATTATTTGCTTTAGGAGAATTGGGAGGGCTTCAGAATAAATGCTGTTATATCAAGATATTTTCAGAGGACCAAAGTTTAAGTTAGACTCTAACATTACCATTGATCTGGTGATGGACTGTGGCTTTCTTTCTGATTATAATTCTCCTCAACTCCAGAATCTTTTTGAGGAACACAGTGGTAAGTTGGTTTGTGCACTCTCTTCCTCAACACGTCAAGTTGGGCATAATAATAGTCATAATGTCCATGCATTGCAGCAAGTTTGGGCCTTTCTACCATTTTTATCTGAAGGATCAAAAAGAAGAGGAAAGATTTTGAAGACACACAATTAAAATCCATAATAACTGACAGTTTGATAGTGACCACAGCTAAAACAAAGCACTGTAAGTATATTTTTGTTGTTTTTGCTCTAGACTGGTTTTTCAGAGTAAAATAATCTTAGGATCCCCAAATCCTAGAATTGGAAAATATGTTAGAAGTCTAAGTCCTACCGTAGCACAGTAGTTTATAATTTCACTAAGGTGTGAAGAGGAATCCTGCATACTTCATGGTTGGTCTACCAAAAATGCTTAGCTAGGGAGTGTGCCTACCCAACCCAAGCTCTGAAAGTAAACTCACTATTATTATTTTCTATTTTTATAAACTTCTTTACATCTTGCTGCACTCTATGGGAGAATAAATGTTATTGCACAAGTCACAAATTTGGGGATTCGTAACATTTTTAGTTGCTGATGAATTGACTAAATCCAAAATGGCATCTTGACTTGAAGGCAAGAAGATGTTGAGTCATTCAGTCGTTCTTCCCAAGTAAACACAAGGAAGGTCACGTAACAGCTGTGCCAAGTGTATCATCTATCGCCCCAAGCTACACCCCATCGCCCTTCCCAATCAAAACAGAATGGCAGGAGGAGAACCAGAAACCAATGTTTGTCAGTAGAGGCCACTGAGCTAGGAGACAAGAATCAGACCAACTTAACAGATGAAAACCAGCCAAGACCCTGTTGCTAAATAGCAAACTAGGGCCAATTCAACATTAACCAGGACAACTGCCTACTTAACAGATGATAACAAAAGAGAAAAAGAAGTTCAAACCACAGGAAAGGCCTAGAACTTGTAGCTGGAAATATAAATAACCAAACAAATGGTTTAAACGGAAGTTTCCTCACTGTGAAGAAGAAACACACTATATTCTCTGTCTTTTTAATGCTGTGTGGTTCCTACGTATGTTAGTTGAACCGTATGGAATTGTAGATATTGGATCATTTTTAACTTAAAAAATGGTACCTTCAGGGGCACCTGGGTGGCTCCGTCGGTTAAGCATCTGACTCTTGGTTTCATTTCAGGTCATGATCTCAGGGTTGTGAGATCAAGCCCTGTATCGGGCTCTGCACTCAGCAGGGAGTCTTCCCTCTCCTTCTCCCTTCTCCCCTCCCCCTGCTCATGCTTGCTCTCTAAATAAATAAAAACAATCTTTTTTAAAAATGGTAACTTCACACAGTTTTATTTAAATATTAAAGTAAATGTATAAAATTTGATTTGTTAGTCTAAACATAAATTAGATATTTATTTTAAAGTGTGATGTATGTTTCTTAGTTTGGCAATTTAACCTATATACAACCCCAAACAAAGTACTACTAATTACTTGTTGAAAAATGACTAGAAATAGAGAAAAGTATTGGAAGGAAATTAACAGCTTCTTTAAGATTTTTCGTAAAATCCCAAATGGTAATGAGAACATCAGAGGTGG
Source organism: Zalophus californianus (assembly GCF_009762305.2). Classification (NCBI taxonomy): domain Eukaryota; kingdom Metazoa; phylum Chordata; class Mammalia; order Carnivora; family Otariidae; genus Zalophus; species Zalophus californianus. The sequence continues at coordinate 61,684,749 of NC_045597.1, forward strand.
TTCCTGCGGAGACCCATTCATTCCATTGCATAAAACATCAACTTGTTCTAACTCAATCCATCCTTGAATCTTTTAGGTGTTTTTTTCTCTCCTACCAGTCTGCTACAGGGTATTCTAAATCACAACATACGTTTAATTTTTTTTTAAGTTTATTTATTTATTTATTTATTTATTTATTTTTGTAGTGATCTCTAGACCCAACCTGGGGCTCAAACTCACAACCCCAAGATCAAGACTCCCATGCTTTTCCAACTGAGCCAGCCAGGGCCCCTGACTTTCATGTTTCTTTAATGTAAGTTAAACCACATTCTATCAAATGAAGGGCAATAATTTAACTAATAGTTTCAAAATCTATCTATACACCCCCACATTTTCTAAATTGTCTATATAGCGAGTAAACACTTAGTAAACGTACCTCCAAATGGTCCTTTAATTATACAAGCATAGCTTTCTTTAAAAAATACAATTCTTCAATTAAAAGGCAATAGCCATTTTATCATTTATATACCAGAAGCATTCCACTAGCATGAACTAAGAGGTTCAACACTCTGCTGACGTGGATTCAGATAACTAAGCCTAAAGAATCTCTAGGAAAAAATTATTGACTATATAATAAAAATTTCTCAATTATATATACCATGTTAGAATTAAGGGAATGAAATGCACCATGTTTTCTGCTGCCATACAACTCACTTATTCTATATAGAAAAACCTTATTTCTTTAAAGAAATCAAAAGGTTTTGAGTTGTAAAAGGAAAACTAAAACTAGTACATAGAATACTTATAAGGAAATACAACTAGAAGTTGTCCAATGAAGTACCACTTTAATGCTCATTACAGAATGATTTTGCTCATAAGCACAAAGCTAGCATTTTCCAAAGTAATGGGCTTGTACCCTAGGAACATGTGCAAGTAGGTCTGTGGGACAGGCCACCTGCTAACAAATCAGAGAAAGAGTTCAGTACGACTTACAGATACAGGCTTCCGAGCTCCAGCTGGTGGGATCCATTCATTTCTATACAATATCTCCTTCCTTTTAATTGGCTCTGATGGCCTTGATCTTGGTAGGCACTTTCCCTGGAATCTCACTTTCTGTATCGTAGAATCTTATTTAACCAAAATAAAACAACTTCAGGTTTCTTTAAAATGTCCACATCTTAACATGGATGCTTGTGAGAGTGCGAACATAAGGGACCTCTCACGACACAGGAAGTTCGCTTTATCCCAAGATGTCTGGACCCAGTGAGAGAAGTCCCTGTGGAAAACTAGTCTGTGTTGTCTTTTAATGGAGAAAACCATTTTAACCAGGGTTCCTTCACATATTTCTAGTATATATAACACTACCTGTAAAAAATTAGGGATTAACGCTAACATTTACAGAGAAAGGATGCATAATGGCCCAAGTAACTACATGTAGTGATCATCGCATGGGTTACAGACCACACCACTCAGGCTGCACTGTTGGGTGAAATGTGTGAGCAAGCTCTTTTTTTTTTTTTTTGAGAGAAAGAGAGCAGAAAGGGAGGGGCAGAGGGAGAGGGAGAGAGAGAATCTTAAGTAGACTCCCTGCTGAGTGCAGAGCCCCATGCAGGGCTTGATCTCAGGACACACGTATATGAGACACACGTAAGAAATGTTTTTTGATCACGTGGTCAAATCATTCTTACCTTGCACCCACTTCCCTGCAGGCTGAGAAGCCAACGGTCTTGCTTTATGTGTGAGGCTGTGACTGAAGTCCTCCTGAATGACCTAAGATGGAACACATGTGTCAAGGACCTGCTAACCAAAATCTCTGTCAAAATCCACATGTAATCACCCCAAAGCTCACCTCGGGAGTCAAGTATTTGGCAATAAGGTTCTCTAAAAAGGGCCTTTTCAAAATGGAATTAATAGACGGCCGATCTCGGGGAGATACTTCAAAGAGCTGAGATATCAAGGCCTGCAGGTCACGGGAGAACCTTGGTGATATCGGGGCAAAATGTGCTTGACAAATCCTCAGAACCAGCTGGTGTAAGTTGTTACCCTCAAACTGAAAGGACAAGGAATGATGATACTAAATCAGAGAAAACATTGAATATTAGCTTGTAAAGTAGTATCAAGAAACAAAACAGGTGCTCACCACAAGGGCTGCCACACTTGGGGCTGGGGCCCTCTGCCTGTCACCCTCAGATTTTGGCACCCTAGGACTGGGGGGGGGGCTGGTAATGACCACCCTTCCCTGGTCCAGCTGAGGAACTCTTGTGGAAGCAGCCGTTTTGCTTTTGCTCAAGCTGGACTTTTTAAATTAAAAAAGTGGAATTTGAATCTCAAAACAAAACAAAGCGAAACCAAAAAACAATGTTTTAAAGCCTCAGTAAGAAGTACTATGGTCCACCCTAAATGGTTTTCATCAATTAATATTTCATTAGTAGATATTATAGGCCGTTACACAATGTGATGCCATGTTATATAAAACAAGGTTTTTTTAGTTTTTGTTTTTTCTTATCAAAATAATATTTATTCATTATAAAAAACTAGAAGATAGAGGAAGCTACAAACAGGGCAAATACATATAATTTTGTCAGCCAGGGGTATATTTCCTTCTAGTCTCTTTAAAAATAATGTTTACTGGGGCGCCTGGCTGGCTCAGTGGGTAGAGCATGCAATGCTTGATCTTGGGGTTGTGAGTTCAAGCCCCACATTGGACATAGAGCTTACATTTAAAAAAAAAAGTAAAATAATGTTTACAGAGTTAAGGTCATAATAATATGAAACTTTGCACCTTGCTTTCTAAATTAACACAGCATAAACATTTCCACAAAAATTCTTCATAACCAGAAAATCTTCCACTGTATGAAGCCATGGGTTTACACATAAGCATAAAGCTCAGTGGCACTGTGTGGCAGTGAAGATCAGGTTTGGTTAGGCACTTACTAGCTGTCTGACCTTATAATAATAATTAATAATAATAATAACAGCTGTGTAGAAAAGAGTTCTTAAACTCTTTAAGAGTGCTCTCCTTAGAAAAGCCTGTTTACCATATTGGCCCGTGGCTGGCATCTGGGAACTCACATTTCTGGAGAGTTCCCACCACTCCCTAAATGTTCAGAGTGGCTCTCTTTACCTACATTGGCAAACAATATGGTTTATGCTGAACACCTGCTTTCTTCCTAGGAGTCTGGAAGCTTGGTACCTGCCAGGCATAGGGTGCCCACATGACCAGTCCCACATCAAAACCCTGAGCACTGGGTCTCTAAGGAGTTTCCCTGGTTGATAACATTTCACACGTGCTGTCACTACTTGTTGCTGGAGAAATTAGCATGATTCCTGCATGACTGCATTGGGAGAGGGTCTTAGAAGCTTGTGCCTGGTTTCCTACGGACTTCACCCCATGCACCTTTTCCCTTTGCTGATTATATATTCATGCACAATTTATTTTTAATGAAAATATGCTACATATACTATTCTTTAACTTGGGTATTTTACTTTACAAGTTGCACATCTTTCCATGTCAATACATATGGATCGATCGTTCATCTTAATAGTTTGTCCATGTAATTTTTAACAACCTAATAACTCCAAACATTAACCTTTTTCCTCTCAAAAGTTATTTCACTTTTATAGTTTCAATAATTCAAGATTAATCTGATGATTAACATACTTACAGGATGCTTGAGTGTGCAAAGCTCATACAAGACACAGCCAAGAGACCAAATATCCCTGGGGAAGATAAGAGTTCACATGCCAAGAAATATCCATAATTCTCAATTAAAGCCTTTATCCTTACAGTGCCTTATATTTGTGTATCTTGACAATTTTATAGGTTGACCAGTTTTTTACAAATGCTTTCAGATACATTTTCAATTCTTAGTCCTACTAAGGTAAGAGGTCAAATCGAAACAGTGCATAGTTTGTCAGAATCGTAGCAGAGAAAAGGTATGCAAACTTTGCTACAATCTGAGGGCTCAGTATTTACCTCAGCTTCATGTGCTCAGAGGAAATGTGTGTCTGTATGGAATTCTGAGCAATCTGGAGGAAGCTGGCGGGACTCAAACACAGATTGGTTTTGATTCAAAGGGTAAAATTTGGTTGATTTAGGAAGGTATGTTCTACTCAAGGCTACTGACAGAACCAAAGTTCTATTAAGTGATGACATAGTATCTGGCCCTCAATAAACTTGAATATGGTGCTTGCAATAGATGACTAGAGACTTGCTCTTTAGTACTTAGTATTTATATGTGATTAGTTTAGTAAGGAGTTACCTTACAGAAAAAGCATCATTAAATCTAAAACACCAAAGAAAATACAGTGAGAACTGAAACAGTCAAAACAAGGATTTGGTAAAGCGAGGAAAATGGTTCCACTGTTTAGCAACACTTCCTCTGAGTGTGCCCAGGAGGAGCTGAGGGAGACATCCTGAAGGCTTGAGGAAATGAAGAGTGATTCCAGAATAGGTAGGAAACAACTTCCAACTGCTTTCTAGTGTTTTTCTAAGAGTTTCTAGGAACTCACAGACCACTTCCGAGGACCACACAGAATTTTATCTTCACGGGGTGTTCCCTGGGCCCACATCCTCCCCTGTCCCAGAGCGCCCCCTATAGCCAGCCAGTGTGGTCCCACAGAGAGTGCAACCACCCCGGGCTGGGTGGAACCTTTTCTGAGTCTTCTAGGGCCCTGCCCTGTGTGTGGTGGGGGCTGCGTTGAACCAGGAACCTGTTTCCTGCTCTACAGCAGCTCCCCAGCTGATTATTGCTAAGATCTTACAATTATCGAAAGCACCAAATCAGCACATTTAAATGTTGACTCCAATTTTTTACAAAGCAGTACAAAACAATGCTGCTGACCCAGGGTGCTTCTCTGGACAGTCACACCTTCCACCCAGGCTCCACCAGCTGCATTCCTGCTCAACTGGAGGCCAAATCCCTTCTTGGTATTACAGGCTATTCCAAAAAAAAAAAAAAAAAAAAAAAAAGCCTGTTTTTCTATTATGCAGAGAAGTATCTACTATTCTTTCTAGAAATCTCTCCCATCTGGGCTCCGCCCTCCACTTATCTCTTGCAAAGTCAAACAGCCAAATACCCCTTGAGTATTTTCCAAAACAAAGGGAAAATTAACTCCCTGAAGGAACTCAGTCTTCCTGCTAAACCAACTAGTTCAACCAGCCGCCAGCTTTTGCGAAAAGTGAGTTTTTTTCTGCTTCTCCTTACCTGGAAGTAAAAACTACTTCATGTTCACCTTTTACTCTTGTGCATGTTAGTATTATTCCAGAAGGGTAGGCTCTGGTATCCCATACACAAAACTAGTTGGGTTTTAAAGCTGGAAATACCTTAACAATTGCCTCGCCAACACTCTCTTTGTTACAGCTAGGGAAACTGAGGCCCACAGCGGTCAACCGGCAGGGTTGAGATGGTGGCAGGGCCAAGACTAGGGCTCCTCGCTCCTAATCCAGCACCCTCGCTGCCTTCTCTCTGACCCAGCCACAACACTTTCCTGTGCGAGGCTAAATAGTGTTCGGAAGGTATGAAAATCAAACAGATGCACATCACAGAGACTGCAATTTTCAATGTTAGTCTTTTTATCACTTGTATCTTCAAATGAAATGTTTTTCTTCTAAATACATTCAAAAGCTTCAGGGGACTCTGAAGTGGTTGGAGACAGTGACTGCAATCCCCTTTTCACACGTGAAGAAAATATGAAATTATGAAAGTACAATGAGAAAGAGAGAATCCACCCGCTTTACTGAGACTTTCACACACAGTCATCAGCAACTCACGTTTTATTGTTGTAGGGTTTATTCTGACAGATCTCTGGGGACAGGTAGTATGGCGTTCCAACACAAGTTCTAGCAAGTTCCATGGAACTAGGAAGTTATGTTAGATAATAAAATAATATGGTTTGTTATTGGAGTAAGAAAAGGCTTAAGATATGGACATGCAAGAAAAGAGTATAAAAATGGATAACACGGGCGCCTGGGTGGCTCAGTTGGTTAAGCGACTGCCTTCTTCGGCTCAGGTCATGATCCTGGAGTCCCGGGATCGAGTCCCGCATCGGGCTCCCTGCTCAGCAGGGAGTCTGCTTCTCCCTCTGACCCTCTTCCCTCTCGTGCTCTCTCTCTATCTCATTCTCTCTCTCAAATAAATAAATAAAATCTATAAAAAAATTAAAAAAAAATGGATAACACAAAATTTGATGAATGTACATCTTAAAATAAAGCCAACACATTACATATTAATAACAGAGTAATAAAATAAGTTGATTTTTAAACTTATAATTCACCAGCTCAAAATCTACACGTAAAAAATATTTATGGCTAAAGGCGTCACGAAGAAATACAATTGTTACATTACAAAACTCTTACATGTGGAAAGAGTTCCCCCTTTCCAGTTACCAAAGTAATGCAGTCCCATGACTTAAAATTTGGAAAATATGGGAGTGAATAAAGCAGAAAAAAATTACCCACAATATTACTATCCCGAAACAGCTATTATTAAAATTTGGATATATTTCCTTCTTGTCTTTTTTTCATGCATATTTTTCATATAGGTGTGATCACAGAGTATTTAAAATTCAGAATTCCATTTTTGTCTTAATATAACAAAGTTTGTTCTCACATTATCAAGAAGTCTTCAAAATCATAAATGTGAACGGCTACATAATACTCAGGTGCATGCTTGTGCCAAGCTTTATAAAATTTACCCATGTCCCAATTATTAGGCATTTAAATTATTCCATATATCAAACTATTCCTTTAGAACAAATAGAACATTAAAAAAAATCTCTTGTTGTTTATTACCACCAAATTGTCTTCCAAAACAGTTGCATCAATATATCCCCCAGAGCATGTGTGAATTTGCCTGTTTCACTCAATTCTCACTAGCTTTATGCATATTCAGTCACATCCCATTTGATAAGCTTATATCACACTATACAACATTTCTATTATACCAAGATTTATCTTGGAAATTTTAATCTTAGGCAAAATATCATCTGAATGAATGATTTAATGCATTTATAGAAATAGTTCTCTAAAACTCTCTGGAAACCAAACTTTTAATATCTTAATTCATGATACCTAAAAATACATATTTGGCTGTTATGAATAGAAAGAAAAATGATTTTTTAAAAGTACTTACTTGTTCAGAACTCTTGCTATACCAAAGTCCCCAAGCTTTGCAACCATTCCGTTCTTGCTAAGAAAAATGTTCTATAAATGGAGAAAATGCTATGTTGTTGGAGATATTTCAAGAAAACAAAAGATCAGTTCTGTCTTGATCTTCTCTCTGAGCTGTTTACCTGCGCTTTTATGTCTCTGTGTAAGATCTTCCTGTCATGAATATATTTTAGTCCTAGAGAAATCTGTACAAACCAACTCAGAATCTGTAGAGGGAACATGAAACAAAGCCAGTCAGTAGTCTGGTGGTCATTGAAATGTCTTCATGAAGAGATGCGAAAAGAGAGAAATAACATATTTATGTGTATGTATTTATATGAATGAAACTACTAGATACACCATCTTATCACATGATTCTCTTTTTATAGAAAAAAAATAAGGTGCAAAAAAGAAATCTAAATGTGCTGGTATCAAGGGGAACTCCGCACACAGAGAAAGACAAACCGAAGCAGGGGAGAGAGGGAGGCAGTTCATGATTTTTTTTTTCTTAACACTAGTTTGCTAACTGCATCAGGATAGCAGATAAGCAGCATTTCCTGATAACCCTGGTACCATCGGTGTTTCCTTTTCCGTGGAAGGAGGGTGCAATGGCAGAGAGGGAGAGAGGAAGAAGCAGAGAATCTGTGAGGTTATTAAAATTTTCAATGAAATACCAACATACGTGTATATGATATAAAAACAGATATTATACTTTTAAACTTTTGAAACTTAATTTCATTTCTTAGTCATGATTTTATTTTATCTTGGCTGGCTATGAGCCTCTTTTTAAAAATGTGTTCCATGCCTATAAAGACTTCCTTAAACTATTCCAAAATGTCATTGGTTCTTTGTCTGCCGGATTCCACAGTTAAAGGAAAAGGAAAGCAAAAATAGCCATACTCCAGATGCTAAGATTCAGTTGTAATTTTAGTTCTTTTCCAACAAAGGGAAATGTAATTCAAAATTTTGTGGAGAAAAGTGTTTTTATTAAATGTGGCAAAATAATCCCTAGAGGGGAAGAAAGGAGGGTTTCTACAAATACTGAGTTTAATATATAATGTAAAGGAGCAGAGGAAGGATGGTTGATTAAATTTACAAAGTTTAGAGATACCGATTCTTGAATCATATGTACGTTCAAACTATTCCGTTTTAGCTCCAGGAGGAAATGATAGAGGCGTGAGGTCCTTAAGCAGTAAAATAGGACACAGCAACAAATGGTGGAAAGAAAGATGGCCAGCCATTCCCAGGCACTGCTCCAGGCAGTGGCCTGCCCCACCCGTCACACAGGCACCATTTGGATTCCCTTCCACACACACATTCCTGCTGTCTCCTTCATGAGCACAGCTCCCAAGAGAGTTCCAAAGGAAGCTCAGAGGATGGAAGAAAAATGTGTTTGTGCAAAGAGAGAATAGGAATCGAGGCTACTACTCTTGGTCTTTCTCTCCTCTCTCTTCATAATCAATGAAACCAAATAGCCACTGCCACGAAGCGCCTCCATGCACCCTAGCAAAGTGGGATAGCTATTTTAAAACAGCGTACTAAGTGGTAAAAGGAAGAAGAGTGAAGCTATAAATATGTCACACTTAAAATGGCTGAGGAGCATCCACATTCACATCTTTGTAGCCATGAAGATTGATCTCAAGGGCATCCTACAGGAGATTGTCCAAAAATACAACACTATCGTTTCTCAAAGTTCACTCTCAAAAAGAGATTCAATTTCAGCTCAATTGCAAACATGTTCTGGACTAAATCTGTCAAGAATATTTATCCACTGTTTTATGGTGTGAATTTCTTTGCCAGAAATCATGCTGTATATAAACATGGCCTACTACTTATGGCATTATAAATTTAATTCCCCCTAATATAAATTAAAAGGCAAATTGGAGGTGTTTTTACCTGATCTTCGCTAAATAACACTCCCTGTTGTCTATGGATCCTTCTCATGAGATCTCCTCCGTCACAGTACTCCATCACAATAAACAACCTGTTGTTCTCTATAAGAAAAGGCATCATTACCTTTCATGTTCTCAAAGGTGAAGAATATACAGAAAAATGCAGTATACAACAGTTAAAAAGGTTGGCTACAGAATCATGATGGACTGGATTCTCAGCCCACTTCGCCACTGACCATTCTTAGCTCCGTGACTCAGGGCAAGTTATTTAAACTTCTCTGTGCCTCATTATCTCATCTGTAAGGTGGAGGTAAAAATATAGAAACTCCTCTAAGGACTGTTGCGAAGATTAAATGGGTTAATCCATGTCAGATGCTCAGAACAATGTCTGCATATAATGAGAGTTCTGTAAATGTTAACAATGATTATTAACACATTCCTGCCAGAGATGAGAAATCTGCTGTAAAATAGCAGCCATGAATCTTAACCAAAACCCCAGGAAGAATTAATGGACCTTTGACCTTGGGTGTAAACTTTTATTTATACGGCACTTACTCAGCTATGTTGCTGAGCACAATAGACACTCTTCTAAACTAACCTCGGCCTGACCTACTTTCTAGAGTCATTACCATTACTGCTGCCCACTCAGGGTCACCCTGGTAGTTACCATACTAGACTCTCTAGCATGCTCAGGTACCTCTGCTCCCACGAATTCTCACCAAGTTCACTGTGTTCACCCCCAAATCTGTTTAGGCCAATTTACTTGTTACTGTCATTATTGCATGAACTGATGGAAAAGAGAGAGATGATTATTTCTACAAAACCTATGTTGACTACTGTGGAGAACTCAGTAAAAGGGAGTAGCTTTAAAAAAATAATAATAATAAAAGGGGGGGTCTTTGACCTAAATGTTGGATAAGATAAGTGGAAAATAACTGAGAAAGCTTTAAAAAGACTGTGCACCCAGACTATCTATAAATTCTGACTCCATTCTAAAGAAAAGAAATTGGAAACCAGAAATGAGGGGAGTAGCCTACATAGGAAGGAATATTCAGAATTCTATTCAACACGCTCATCATCAAAGATGAGGCCTTGGTCTTATATCAAAAGTTTGGCAAATGATTGTGCATTTATAGACAAAAAAATATGTGTGTATGATTTCCTGCTTAACCAGCTCTTTCCCGGAACCAGCCAACCACCAAGGGGGCTCCTGCTAGGAAGGGCTCCTACTCAGGTGTTCGTTTCTCTCACTCCTTTGTGGGTTCCCTGCAGACAGAGCCCACACTTTGTTCTTTTGTCTTCACCGCACCTGGCACGGTAGCTGCCACATGGAAGGGGCTTCTTAAAGGGTGGTTAAGTGGTGATTAACATAACATAATAAAATTTAAAAAAAAATTAAAAACTAAAAAAAAAATCTAAGGAGCACACACACAAAAAAGGCACAAAAATCAGGCTTTAAAGCAAGTATTAATCTTCCCCGTGTTTTGCCCAGTAGTTACGGAGCATCCACTAAATTTCAGCATCTCTTGCCAAATAGCTATCATTTGCTCCCTCCCTCTTTCAAGGAGCCTAAACCAGCTACCGAGTGTCTGTGAGCATCCTGATAGCGTCTGCCCTCAGTTGCCTCTAAGTCACAAACTCAGGGATCCTCTGACACAACACTTCAATTCCCACCTCCTTAAAGGGGACAGATCCATTCATTCATCAACAGACCATTATTGAGGACATGCCAAGGAATGAGGTGCTGGGAATATAGAGCAAATATATTGATATTGATATTTGCTCTATATTTGTTCCTTGGAATTAGCACATAATGGTGCATCTTCAGACCAATGGCCCCCTGCACGAGGAGGCGACCGTTTAGTTGGGGAGTCGGTCAGCACACGTAGAAGAGCGACTGTGGTAGTCTGTGCCTTGGAAGGCAATGAGGATGTGAGACAGTGAAGGGCAGACTTGGCGAGTCCAGGAAGGTTTGAAGAAGGTGTTTCCGGACACGCCCTAATTATCTAGGGGGTCAATTATCTTCAGGAATGTATGAGTTTTAGGAGAACTGCTATTTCTCATAGCGCAGTCCTTGAGAGGGTCACTTCGGCGATGAAGGAATGGCAGTGGCAAAACCACAGGACAGGCGAAATCAGGAAAACTAAGGAGAAATGGTTCCATTTTACTTCCCTGCCACCAACCTCCAACTCACTCAGCCTTACACTGGCTTTCCATGAAAGAAGTTAATTGGCTGCTTCAGGATTAATCATGGCTGAGCCATCTAGAAAAAACTATTTGGGTCAGTTATGCAGCATTTGGTTCTAAATATGCACCCCCCCCCCACTAGCCACTGTTAATTCCATATTTAATGGGGTTAAAACTGTCTGGAAAGATCATTTATGTTATCGAATTTTCCATCTGTTTAAGAAAAGTAAAGCACTGTGGTGGGGGGGAGAGGTATAAGAAACAATTCTTGTCCTCATGGCCTCCAATCTCATTGATGGAAACAAAGGCTATACACTAGCGTTATAATACAGTGTATTATGTGCCACATGAGTAAGAGTTTGGAGATTCTCAGAGCAGAGGTGAGAGAGGTCCCTTTCCGTTAAGGGACAGATCTGTGTTTAGTCTGAGAGCATGTATAATATTTGGAAATGCAGAAAGGAGGAAAAGGATGCTCTAGAACGGAAGTGCAAGACACACTGTAGGGCAGCAACTTCTGGAACTGTAAAGCTCACGGGTCATTGACCTTTCCAAACTATTGAGGGGCACTCACGGTAGGAACTAACATTAAGCAACCTTTCTATTGTCAAATTCCAACGTGTAAAAAACAATTACTGTAATCAATTCATTCTCAACTGCACTTCTTAAAAAAACTTCTCACAAACATTGGCATCTTCCAATCGGTTGCTGTGGGCCCAGCAGTCTTGATGTTATTACTGCCTGCATGGTTTTTAGAACCCCTTAACCAATTTAATTTGCTTGCAGTTTCCTTTTTATGTATGCACAAGAGTAATAGAAAGTAAATACGTCTTAAAAAGCTCTTTTAATACATAGAAAATAAAAATTGGGATAAGGAAGAGCACTGGGTTATAGTCAAATTGGCAGTATTGGTCCTTGGAAGTAGCACATAATGGTGCATCTTAAAACCAATGGCCTCTAGATTTGATGAAATATCATCCACTACCACCATCATTCCATAAAATAAAAGCATTTTAGCACCCCAAATCAAGGAGGGACACAGAATCAACATCAAGAACAAAAGTATCTCCTGCTCTTCTCCCTTGCCCATTGCACTCAGCTCACACAGACGTTCCACAGAGGGCTCCGTGCCAGGAGTGAGGTTCTACCCTACTTACAAGCCTCTGACTTTTTCATGGATGCTGGGACATGCAACTCCTGGGCCAGTGGCAAAGGACTTTAGTCCTCTTGGCAAAAGCAGGTGTCAGAGCTTCACGTTAGCACTCGTTCCACGGAGGACATGCGCACCTGCCGTGGGCGACGTAACAGGAGAGGAACACTGAGCCTGAGGAAGCTGCTGCTTTCTAGTGAGCAGTACATAGGCCAGCTCTGCCTTGGGGGAGACGTCTCGTCCTTCGGCGTCGCTCACTACAAACACAGTCAGGAGATACAGCCTGGGTAGACAGCGGTCAGGGCAAAGCCCTCCTGGCATGTTCAGCAGAAATATGCAGAGATGCTCAGGGCCCATAGCAGATTGCCTTTCCCAAGAGCCTCCTGGCCGGTCCTTTAACCCACCAGGCCTGCTTTTGCCTTCATGCCATTGCTGTGGCTGCTCCCCTAGCCGAGAAAGCTCTTCTGGAGAGTTGAGCGTGGCTCTTCAAGTCTTTGCTCAAATGACCGCCCTGTCTTAAATTGTTTCCGCACTCCTGCCTCACCCTATTTTATGTTGCCACAGCATTAATCACCTCCTAACATACTATACAATGTGCTTATTAGTTATGTTTACATTTATTGTCTGTCTCTCCCCACCCTTTCCCCTTAGCCTGCAGACTCCGTAGTCTGTAGCAGGCAGACTTCTAAGAGGCCCCCTGTGCACACACCCCGTGGGCTCCCGCCCCTGGAGTGCAGGTGGAACCTGTAAATATGAGAACGCTGTCACTCCCATGACGATGTCATGCATACAGCAGAGGGGATTTTGCTGATATCACTGAAGTCAGTTGATGGAGTTAATAGAAAAAGAGATTTTAACCGGCGGGGCGGGGGGGGGGGGGGGGGCTTGACCTAATCACAGGAGCCATCCAGATCTAGGTCTAGAGGTCAGAGACAGAGGAAGTGAGAGATTGCAAGTGGGAGAAGACTTACGGAAGGGGCCACATGGCAGGGAAGGGCAGTTGGCTTCCAGAAGCCCATAATCACCCCCAGTGAACAGCCAGCAAGAAAGCAGACACCTCAGTCCTATGATCGTAGTAGATGAATTCTGCCAAAAACATGAGTAAGCACCGCAGAGCACTCTGAGCCTCCGAGGAGAGAGCAGACCCAGCTGTGGGACCCTGAGCAGAGAATGCCCTAAGCCACACCCAGACTTGTGATCTAATGGGGTCAGGAGAAGATAAATGGGTGTTGGTTCAAGCCACTGAATTTGTGGTCGTTTGTTACACTGCAACAGACAACAGTGCAGGGAGGGATTCTGGCCTACTGTGTTCACTGATGAAACCCAGAACACACCTAGCATGTAAGAGGTACTTGATAAATATTTACTGAAAGAATTTAAGTGGAATTAATCTAGCTTTAGGAAAATCTCACTACACTCCCTTGTTGTTCCTACATTGCTTCAAACTTATAAAAAGTTCATGCTTTCTATAGACAAACATTTACTGAACTAGAGCCACGGTTCTACTGTTCAAAGACAAGCTGTTGAGGGTAAACAAAGGCTTTATCTTGATAAGCTCCAAGTTTCAAGTCCCAGAAACCTGCCAGGCAAACCTGGAGGCATCCCCATAGCTCTAGCTTTCCTAAACACAGGGGCAATCTACTCCAAAAACAAAAAATAAAGCTGTTCTAAGAAAGTTTAAGCTTATAATACAAACAGACTTGGTGGAGGTCATTTATATTGTCCAAATGACCTCTAATTTTATAACAGCACCAGTGTCAATGGTCCTCAAATGTCTATTTTGCACGAAGACATATTCTACTCTGTGAAAGTGGTCTAGTCCACGTACTCACTCAGCCAATGTGTATTAAGCACCTACTCTGTGCTGGATGCTGAAGATCAAGTGGTGACAAAAGAATTCATTAGGTTTGCTATCTTAACAGGACTATCTTAAACCAATTCAGACTTGCATATGTAAACAGACACACACACACAAGGGCAGAGGGGCTATGCACGGTCAGTAAAGGGCGCCATGACTGGAACTGTGATCTCGAGAAGGCCTGAGCATGAGCAAGTGTTAGCCAGACAGAGGGAGTCACAGTAATAACCCAAAGAATGAGGAAAAGAAAGATCGTCTTCTGGCTTTGTTAGGAATCAAAGAATAGGAACGGAGGGCACTTTATTCAGTGGCTGCCCCTTAGAAGTTGTTCAAAACAACTCAACTCCCTGCTCACATGTACTGCTCCAGTTCTAGGAAGACCACACAAGAGCCCTGAGAACTCCTTTAAAATACCGAGCAGTTGAAGGGGGCCATACAGAGAACTGCTCTGAATGCAGTCATTTTAGTTTGTAAGAACCTGAGTGCCCTACACAGTGTAAAAGCTCAAAAAATAGTGGCTATGTGTATTTATTTCCTGATTTGTACACCCCTGAGGGCGCTGAAAGACATCTAGGTAACATTCTTGCTCCATTAACTACTTTCCACCTGTGAATTCAAGCACCCTGTCCAGTGCTGGGGGCTGGGATGGGGATGCTCCATGTGGGCAGACACACCCGTGTCACAGCCTGATAGGCACCTGACATACAGTAGACGTGTTTATTGTCTGTCTCTCCCCGCCTAGAATGTAAGCTCCATGAGGATAGGAACTTTTGCCTGTTTTGCTCACTGTTCTATTCCTGGCGCCTAGAATAAGGCCTGGCATATAGTGAGCGCTCAGTAACAGTTTGTTAAGTGAATGAATGGTCTCTCACCAATGCTCCTTTCATGTTTTGTTTTCTATTTTTACCTTGGAGCCAGGTGGTAGATGAAGGCAGAAGAGATGTTGTATTCGGGCATACACAGGAAGGGAACCGCTTCCTTAAGGTTTCTCCCCTCTAGTGTGGCTGTTTGCTTGCCCATGGTGTGTGGCTGTTTGCTGCCTCTCTGTAACAGGATTGCACGGCCCCTCTGTTGCCCCAGCACATGCAAGAACTCTCAAAGGCAGAGTATACCCTCCCTGTCACCATGTTATCAGGGTTGACTGTGTGACTGCTTTGCCGACAGGAACGGGAGCTCAGAAGGAAAGTGAGAAACCGGCCACATCCTAGCAGGGCTCCGAGAGTGATCGTGTGGCAGGCTCTGTGTCTTGTCCCTTGCTCTTGCTCAGGAGAAGAGCATGCTCCTTATCTGGGCTGCTCCAACACCTGGACCCCAGACTTAAGACCCCACCCACTCACAGCCAACGTGTAATGTGAGAAATAGATGTGGATTACTGGAGGCCACAATTTAGGAGTTCTTACTGTAGCAAGATTAATATACCAGCCATTAACTACTGATGCAGCAAGAATTAAGGAGAGGAGGGAAAACTTAATCAAACTTAAGAAAGTTGTCTACAAAAACTTTACTAGAGAAGAAATAAAGACAGTGTCTCAAATTACAATTTAAGTAAATGGGAAAACAAGTCCATTTACAAAAAATGAATTTGTGCACAGTTCTCAGGAATATATCTTTTATAGATGTCTACGTGCCTACACTTTATTATTAAAGCCCTTGAGGAATATTAGAAAGTCAAACCTTGAAACGAACTGAAGAATGTTACAATGTTGGGATGCTTCATCTGGGCCAGAAGAATTACCTCTTTCTTTGAAGCTTCTTTTTCTTGGATGGGCATCTAAATTACATTAAGAGACAGAGTAGTCTGTAAAGATAACTTGTTTTCAAGAACATGCTTTCTGCTCACTATCATCTAAAATTCTCCAGGATTTCACTGGCTTCTAATGACACTTCTGAAACTGATCTTTCAATGGCAGGAGATGACATTCATAGAGTTAGCAGCGTGACCTATATCGAACCAATGGTTTGTCAGTGACAATCGTAAACAAGAAAATAAATATTTCTGGTGCAGGTCTGCTGTAGTAAAGGTTCAGTTGCATTGGTGGCACTGTGTTAATTACTTAGGCATCTGGAGGAAACTTATTTTAATATTTATCTCTCGGCAGCACAGAAATTCTTTATAAAAATGCCATGTTCCTGCAGCAATCACTGCTGAGAATTAACAAATGAAATGAAAAAAAAAAAAGTCATACATCACATCAATCAGAACGGTAAATTCTGTAGTGAGATTACTACATTTTTCATTTTCAAATAAAAATGGTCTCTTGTGACTTCATTTTAGATTTGATGCATTTTCTTATTATTCGATGGATCATCTATTGGTGGTATTTTTCAATCGTTTTGGTGCCATGGCAGTGGCCACACTTCACTCCTACCTCTTCTTCCTTGTTCTTGACACTTCGCTGTTGCTTGACTGGCCATCTGCACCCTGACCCCTGGCCTGGCTGCCCCACCTTTCCGGCCCCTGCAGGTCACCTGTTCCTCTCCACTGCTCCCTCTGTAATGTTCTTCAACACTGGCCCACACACAACGTGTGAGTTCCCAAATTTCTCATCCTCACTGAGAGTTAAGCATTTTTTAAACATTAACGTTCTCAAGCCCGGCTTTACCGCCTCCTACCTACGAATCCTTCCATAAATCATTTAAATCTCAGCTTCTGTCTCTTCCACCCCAATTTAAATTTAAAAACAGCTGCTACATGTGAGTTTCAAAACACAAGTAACTGAATTACTCCTACCAGATTGACAGACTTGGCTACTCAACTTCTTTAATTTTAACTACTGTTTTTCAAAAGAATGTCATACACAAAACCAAAAGGCAAATGTAGGTAGGTGACTGTATTTTTATAGTTAGGTAAAAATACTGGCAATAAATGTGACAAATACTTCTGTATTTATAATATATAAGGAGTTCTGGCAAATTAACAAGAAAAAAAAAGGTAAATCTGCCAATAGAAATATGGCAAAATACACGAATGGGCAACTCCCAAAAAAGAAAAGAAATAAAAATGACTGATAAACAGAAAAAAAAATCCAACCTCACTTAATAATCTATAGAACAAAGACTAAAACAAAATTTGATATAATGTTTCATCTATGACATAGGCAAAGACAAGAAGAATGTTAATACCTAGGGTTATCCAAAGATCAGCAAACCGGCACTCATATACTTCTGCTGTAGGTATATAAATTTTGGGGGGAAGGCAATTTTATGACATGTACTAACAAACTTTAAAAATGCTCCTGTTTTTGGCTTGTTATTTCTTCTAGAAATTTATCCAAAGAAAATAATCAGAAATGTGCCCGAGCATTCTCATATAAAAACCTTCATCACCGTGTTTTATTATTAGTTTTTTAGTTCCTGTCATAATACACACTTGTGATCTTAAAAAATATTTGAAGCCAGACAGAAGTGAACAAGATGATAGCGAAACTTCCCCTTGTCCTCCCCACCCATTCCATGAATTCCTCTTCCTTAGGAGTAATTGCTGTTAATTGCTAAATGTTTTTATTTAATGCACACATAGGTAAACATGTGTATATAGCTTGTTTAATGAAAATGACTTAGGGGGCGCCTGGATGTCTCTCTCAGTTAAGCGTTGGACTCCTGGTTTCGGCTCTGGTCATGATCTTGTGGTTATGGGATTGAGCCCTGCGTCAGGCTCTGCACTCAGCGTAGAGTCCGCTTCAGATTTTCTCTCCCTCTCCCTCCTGCTCTCTCTGTCTCTCTCAAATAAATAAATAAAATCTTTAAAAAAAATGACTTACGGGGCGCCTGGGTAGCTCAGTCGTTAAGCATCTGCCTTAGGCTCAGGTCATGATCCCGCGGTCCTGGGATCGAGCCCCACATCGGGCTCCCTGCTCGGCGGGAAGCCTGCTTCTCCCTCTCCCTCTCCCCCTCCCCCTGCTTGTGCTCCCTCTCTTGCTGTGTCTCTCTCTGTCAAATAAATAAATAAAATCTTGAAAAAATAAAAAAATCACTTATATTCTCCATATTACATGGTATTTAATCATACCTAAAAAATCAAACATAAATGTCTGAAA
Organism: Zalophus californianus; assembly: GCF_009762305.2. Taxonomy (NCBI): domain Eukaryota; kingdom Metazoa; phylum Chordata; class Mammalia; order Carnivora; family Otariidae; genus Zalophus; species Zalophus californianus. The sequence goes on from NC_045597.1 coordinate 61,702,999, forward strand.
ATACAAAAAGAATTAAATCATGGTGTTTTTAACCTGATGTCATATTATGCAGTCATCAAAAATCAAGGGAGGCAATGTGTCATAGCAGAAGGAGCAGAGGAAGAGTGAGAAGGATCTGTTGGCTACTGGGCATCGTTGAGCAAATCACTTACCATCTTCGAGCCTCAGCTCTTTTACCTGTGAAGCCATGAGATCTATCTTCAGAACTGTTGCAAGGATTAAATAAGTTGATGTATGTAAAGCACATAGGATGGCAGCAGGTTTAATAGGCACCCGGTAAATGGTAAGCATTATCTTTATTATTGGGAACATTTAATATTATTATATGAGAACATTTTTTTAAGTTTATTTACTTATTATTATTATTATTTTTTTTAGTAATCTCTACACCCAATGTGGGGCTTGAACTGATGACCCCAAGATCAAGAGTCACATGCGCTTCCAACTGAGCCAGCCAGGCACCCCAGAGAACATTTTATTATATGAAAACATTGAGTGACTTGAGAAAATATTCATGACACATTGCTAAATACAAAAAGCTACTATAGAAGAGTATACCTACCGTGGCACCAATCATTCCAGTATTTATGCATTAAAAATAGCCTGGAGAAAAATTCACCATAATGTTAAAAGAAAGAGGTTATGAGTGATTTTTATTTTCCTCTAAATGGTCTTATTTTCCCCTTCAGTTCTTTTCAAAAATTCCTATAATGAACACTTTTATTTTATAATCAAGAAAATACACAACATATTTTTGGAGGCAAGAATCAAAAGAATAGGGGCGGCTGGCTGGCTGGCTGCATCGCTAGAGCACTCAACTCTTAATCTCAGGGTTGGGAGTTCAAGCCCCACATTTGGGGGTAGAGCTTACTTAAAAAAAAAAAAAAGAAAAGAATCAAAAGAATATGCTTGATAATAGCAGGATGATGAGAGAGAAAATAGTAGCTTTTTGTTACCTGTAAGAAAATAAGCCATTCAAGTTCTGGTGTTTAGAGTTTACGGCATGGAGAGGCATTGGAGATGTGAGGAAATGTAGATTTTTCTAGATAAGTAATGAAAAACTACGTTAGGGTAGAAAGGAAGAAAGAAGCAATACATATTAACACTGGGACACAAGCGTTGCTAGGCAAATTTAATAACATAAAGAGATACGGGAAAGCAAGATGAACAAGGCCTAACATGACATTCTCCTTAGTGATGGCCTGGAGTCCAGGGTGGTTCATGAGAAAAAGGATGAAAAAAATCAGTGCTGTATTAGAAAAATATGGTTGTCTTTTTATTATCTATACTAAGAATGGGAGAGATGCTATGAAATGAATTAATACATATTCTTATAGAAGATTCACCTCCCAAATAGTTTCTTCTTTCCTTAGAATTAATATGGTGTTATAATTCCTAAGTATGTACCAGCTTAACAACAGAGCTAGAAGGCCTGAAAGTATCTAGCCTTTGAATTATTTATCCAATAAAAATGTACTGAATACCTATTGGTGCAAAGCATTATTAGGTGCTGTGTGGAATACCAAGACGAATAAGGTATGCACTCTGCGTGCATAGAACACACAGTTTAATAAGGGAGAGAAGGCACATACACACACAAAAAAAACCCAGCCAAAGCACATCAAGGTAGAAGGCAATCAGTACCATAGCAGCAGGACGGATAAAAAGCTATCGAGTTTACAGAGAGAGAGAGAGAGTGCTTCGAGTGGGAAGGTCCTGGAAGGTCTCCGGGAGCTCAGCCAGAAGCAAGTGGGATCTTGATGCTTAGAGCTGGGCAGGCAAAGACCTTCTTGAAAGAAAGAGCCGCACGGGCAAGCACAGAGGCTGCTGGGCTGCAAAGGACGCGTATGTGGAGGGGAAGTTAGAAATGGAATTTGGGAAAACAAACCAGAGAGAGTGTGAAAACTAATCTGAAGAGTGAAAGAATATAAAAGTACAGGGCAAAAATGATTCACAATCCTACATTCCACCTACATAAGAACAATCTAGTACATCTTCCCTGTATGTATGTGAATATATATGCATGGGTATCTATATACCCCTAGAGAGAGAATGCATATTTTTACAAAGAGTGCCTCGTTCTACACATACTGTTTTCTCAATTAGCAGAAGCCGTGACATTTCTCATGTCACTACTTCACCTGCAACATGATTTCTAAGAGCCGCTTCATTTTTTATAAATTAAGTAACCAATCCCCTACTGTTGGACATTTAAGTTGCTTTCTGACTGTACATCTCTAGGTATTTCCTTGGAATAAAGGAGAGCGAGCAGAATACTGTCGTGGAAGGAAGCTCTGACAGGCCCCTAGAATAAGATACTCGCAGAAGTATGCCATGGAGCCATGAAGAGGGACCTATACTGGTAAATAAAGCATTCTCCCTGAAGCTAACCATCGACACCTGAGCTTTAATGTAAGTTTGGGCAGTCCCTCTGTTTTCCTCTGCAACTTTAAAAAATTGTGGTAAAATATATAGAACATAAAATATATACCATTTTAACCGTCTTTAAATGTACAGTTCGGGGGCATTAAGTACACTCACACCGTGCAACTTGTCAAGTCCATTTTTGCACACATTTTGGGGTGTTTCTGTTTTTTTTTTTAACTAAAGAGATTTTTTTTCAAGATTTTTATTTTTAAGTAATCTCTACACTCAATGTGGGGCTCAAACTTATAATCCTGAGATCAACAGTCACATGCTCTACCAACTAAGCGACTGAGCCAGCCAGGTGCCCCACTTGCACACGTTTTGTATGGCACGTTTTCTGCTACTCTCATTTATAAATCCTCCAGAGGACAACCAACAAGACTTGCCTTAAAATTAATTCTAGCATGCGATGGAGATGGTTGTCCCAATATATTATCACTAGAGGGGGGGTGACACAAACACTTGACCGAGAAGAATTCAGAAATGATTCCTTTTCAATGAAATATACTTAATCACTCTCCAAAATCGTTGGACTAGCAAAAGGACTTTGTTTTCCTCCATTCATTTGATGCATTCAGTAAATGTTTGGAGCGCCTATCATGTGCCAAGCACTGTCCTTCATGCTGAAGAAGACAGACAATAAGCACATGAAGAAAAAAGTGAGCAGAGTAATTCCAGATCATTATAAATGCTATTCAGAAAAGAAGCCAGGGCAGTGTAATAAGGAGTGATTGAGGGTGGGACAGGGATGATTTGGGGAAGGCCTCTTTGTGGAGGGGACCTGATGAAGGAGAGGCAGTCAGAAGAAGAGCACCAGCCCATGGCAAGATAGAAAAGTTGAGCAATGGAGGAGGGGAAACCTCACAGGCCTTGCAGGCCACCCTGAAGACTGCCACAGGAACCAGTGATATAATCTTATTACTCTTTTCTTCCTTCTTTTTGTCCTTTCCTTTCCTTTTCTTTTTTCTAGTAAAATATTGGTTGCTCTTTGGACAACAGACTTAGGAGTGTGAGCAAACCAAGGTCAACTGAGGCTTTTTTTTTTTTAAGATATTATTTATTTGAGAGAGAGAGTGAGCAAGATAGGGACAGAGCACAGGCCGGGGTGGGGGCGCAGAGGGAGAGGGAGAAGCAGGCTTCCGGCTGAGCTGGGAGCCTGATGCGGGGCTCGATTCCAGGACCCTGGGATCATGACATGAGCCGAAGGCAGACGCTTAATCAATTGAGCCACCCAGGCGCCCCTAGTCAACTGAGGCTCATATCATAAAAACAGACAAGCCAAAAAATGAGTTTCTTTTTCATACTGAATTAAAAGCCAGCTGAATATATTACTGAAAATGAACAGGAATGTGAACTTCTTCACTTTACCTTCGCAAAATCGATCTCTTTTATAACACAGTGCTTGCTATCTGATTTCCCTTTAGCCAAGAATGCTTTCCCGAAGGCACCTTCCCCAATGGCCTTGATCACATCGTAATTGTCCATGGTGTCAATGCGTGGTGGTTCCTGAAATCAGAGCACTGAAATTTTATCACACACTTTTCATAAACGTGAACAAAGTCACACAACTGATCACTACAATGTAAAGGAACTCCTTTTGCTAAAACCTCCTACCAACCTCACCAAGACAGTCAAATAACTTTCCTTGGGGCCACAGGGGACAACCAAAGTGAAACGGTTCTTGGTGGAATCTGAGCTCGGACTCAGCTTTGATACACTGTAGTGTTGTGATCCTGGGGAAGTCACTTAATCCCTCAAAACCTCACTTTCCTAATTTCTAAAATGGAAATAACAATCCCTGGTTTTGCAAGATTGTTCTGAGAATCTAAGATACAACACCCCGGTCTTGGCTCCTCGGTAACGCTGGAAATGTCCTTAATGCGGGTGCAGTTTTACAGTTCAGCCCTTCTCAACAGGGACGTGCTGCCCCCTAGGGGACATTTTGGGAATTTGTGGAGGTTTTTCTGTTCCCCGCAGAGATGGCGAAGCACTATGAAATATACTTAATCACTCTCCAAAATCGTTGGACTAGCAAAAGGACTTTGTTTTCCTCCATTCATTTGATGAATGAATGGGATACTAATGTCCTGCGATGAGAAGGGCCGTCCTGAAGATAAAGGACGATCCCGCAGCCCTACAACCTTAGCAAGTCCTCACACGCATTCATGTGCGTGGAAAAGTCCATTTATAACGATCTGCTGCTAGAACCAAACTCCATTTTACACGTAAATACAGAATATTTTTTGCACAGTTTTACTGAACATCGAATTTTCGAGGAACGCAACTGCGTGTAAATCAAGGCTGGATTGTACTTTGTTGTGTTTGGAATATTACCAAGAATCGTGCACGGGTTTGGAAAATCACGCCCCCGCTGGCTGAGCTGCTCTGGGTCGGTAGCCGAGACTAACAGTGGGCGCGGCCGTCAAGGTCAGGTGCCTCCCTGCCGAGGCGCGGGCACTAGGCAACTTCACTACTTCTTCGACTGTGGTCGTACCAAGCATTTGCAGACTGCAATGCAAACTCTCATAAACCGTTTCCTTGCATTTCCTTTTTATACAATTAGGGCACCATGCCCACTTTTAAAAAACTTGCGCGAGCAGGCAGGTCAGGTTTTCGATCATTTGCGTCAGGGTAGGAAAGGGGACAACTGGGTGGCATGGGGCTGGGAGGCAGCTCCGCTGCCAGAGGAGGCCGGGGACACCCGAGGACGGGGTTTTTGAGGGAGGAGGCTGCGCAACTGGAACTCGAGGACTCCAGCCCGGGAACTGAGGGACGGCGACCCTCCCGCCCCCGCGGCACCAGCGGGGGGAAGCCCCCAGCTCTCGGGACTAGCCTTCTCCCGTAGGGGCGCTCCGGGGGGCGGCCGCCGGCTGGGCTGCAAGCTTGCGCGCTGGCCGGAGCTCGGCGTGCCGCGCGTCGCCACGGAGACCGACGCCGCGCGGGACTTCGGCCAGTTCCCCTGCAGCCTCTGTCTACCGGCCGGGGCTTCCGTCCCTTTCCCCGCGGCTCCCGGAGCCCCGGGGGCAGCTCGGGGTAAGGATCCCGGGCGGCCCGCCCGCAGCATACCTGTTGAGCCTGCTCCGCGAGGCGGGAAGAGTCCCGGGGGGAATCTGGGTTCCCGGGACCGCGGTGCTTCCGGGCGGCAGGGGCGGAGCCGGGCGGGGCGGGGGGGAAGCGGGCGGGGCGCGGGGCGCTAGCTGCGAGAGGACCGGTCTGCACAATCCATCTCGAAGAGTGGTCCAAGGCCAGGGAGTTTGGAGACCCGGCCGCGCCACCTTCGGCTGTCTTAGGTCGGGACTCCTGTACCCATCACTCCACAAGTACACCGTTCTTCGTTCTCGCACACGGCGTACCAGAGGCTTTGCATACCTTTCTTGCAATAACCCAGCAAGATGGTCACCCAGTTTTCCAAACGAGCTAAATTGAGACGGGGAGAATTTTTCGTGCAAGGTCTCAAATACTGTCAGGAGATGGACAGACGCTGTTTGGTCTACACTTGGCGGCCTTACAAAACTGGCCGCCGCCCGGTGGCCTGCAAACAGGCTCCCCTCCCGCCCCTCCCGTTCACCATTCGCGACTGCACATCAAGCTGCTGTCTAAAACGTTCCATTACAGGTCTAAGCAGTTGAAAAGGATGTAATTTTCAGCAATTATAAATACTGACACAAGTAAAACATATCCAAAGGAATCCAAAAACCACAGCAATTTGAAACCAACCACCATTCTCTTTTCAAATAAGCTCTTCTTTTAAGAATCACAAAGTTTACATCATTCCTTTCTCTCCTTGAACTCCTTCCTATCCCCATAGGTAATGTTTTTCTGCTTCAAAGTTTTATTGATCACCCTATCATATAAATGGAAATTAATTTATATTTCCTGATCATAGGCTTTCATTCTCGATTGAATTATTAACATTACTAGTAGGTACAGAATTGGTAAAAAATAAAATTAATCACATTGATAAATAATCATTAAACATAAAAAGCAAAACTGTATTGGAAATTTCATCACTTAAAGATGTCAGTGGGCTTTTTTTCCCTCCCCTTAGTATCCACTAGATGAATGCTCACTTTTTGCTGGAATAGACAAGGTTCAACAATGATTCTTTTTTTTTTTTTTAAAGATTTTATTTATTTACTCATGAGAGAGAGAGAGAGAGAGAGAGAGAGAGAGGCAGAGGGAGAAGCAGGCTCCCAAGGAGCAGGGAGCCCGATGCGGGACTTGATCCCAGGACTCTGGGATCATGACCTGAGCCGAAGGCAGACGCTTAACCATCTGAGCCACCCAGGTGCCCCAACAATGATTCTCTTGCTTTTCTTTTTCTCCTCTTTCTCTTTCTCTTCTTTCAAGCTTTAAGTACTGGGAAACCTCATTCAGTTAAATAAACAGGAATTGGAAGTTTTGTTAAAAGTATCCCTCAGTTCTTGCCTCATTTTAAGTCAAGAATATCACTAAAACTGGCTCCTGATCATCCATTAAATATCCTGAAGTGTTATTAAGAGCAAAACCTGCAAGCCAACTGACGTGTGAAAGGATCTGTCATCCACTCAAGACTCATTCGGTCTCTCAATAACTATATACATAATTCCAAGTACCCTGTGTTTGGGGGAATGCCCCAGCATTCCCTGGGGCAATGCTAAAGTTTGAGATGATTAAGAGGTACAGAATACAGTATTTATGGAAGCTGGGTATCTGGAACTATCCTTAAAGCTATCCCTGCCTACCTTAACTCTTGAAAAGTCTTCAAGAGAGTGGTAAAGAAAGGGGGGGGCGGAGCTAACCTAAGTAACTCTGGGAAATGGTGTTTCAACTGGAATTCTAAAGCTAGAAGCACTAGGAACAGTACATGAACTCTGTACTCCAGTTGAGAAATTTGTTTCTCACGGGAATATGGGTTGATTAATTTGGAAACTGCTTTACATCTGTATTCTGGTGTTGAGCAATTAAGTGAAGAGTGGATGGCTGAAGCCAGGTTTTTCACTGTCAGAAAGAGAAGCCACAGAAAAGCAAGGAGGGGAAGGCTAGAATGAACCCTGTGGTACTAGATCAGAGTCCAAGACATCAGTATGAACTCATCCTCGGCTTAATCACATACAGACGGAGAGGCACAGGAGTGACAATAGCTGTACGTTATGTGCACAGGATAGCAAACATATATGGATCTCCTCGCTCTGTCTGCTAAGAGGGCCTAAAAGCAGTGATGGCCCAGTAGCAACAAGCACACCCAACCCCCAGATCCTGGTTTCTAAGCCAATGAAAGGAACCAAGGCTCCCTGGAGAAATGGCTGACTCTGGAGCTGCGACAGAGAAGGCTGGGGAAGATGCGCCTGGACAATCTTCTTGTAGTACCAGAAAGTAAGGAAAGTCTCAAAACAGAAAAGAATGAGGGCATGTCAAAGGAACACAGAGGCAGCCTGGAAAACTCCCAGTGGCCAAATCTAGATCAATTGAAGGAATAAAACAAATGACTTCGCAATGGATTATAGCCCCCTTCAGGAAGTAGAGCTGAGGATGAGCTGGACCCAGTGACTCGCGTAGAGGCACTAGGAACAGTACATAACTCTGCACTCTAGTTAGGAAATCTGTTTCCCAGGGCCCAAGAATGGAAAATTGGTAACTTTACAGTGGAGAACCTGGCAGACACTGCCTTAACCACGTGACCAAGGTTAACAACAGCAGTAATAAATCATGTTGAAATCGCATACTCTCTGATGAGAGGTGATGGGAAGAGCACCTCACCTCCATGGTATTCTTCCCCAAACCCTTGAGCTCAGTCTCATCACGAGGAAACTACCAGACGAAAAACTGAGGGACATGCTACAAAATGCCTAACTGGTATTCCTCAAAAATGTCAAGGCCCTGAAAAATGACAGATGGAGAGACTGTGAGAGAACAGAGAAGACGAAGGATGACGAGATGTCTAAAGGTAGACAAAGTGGGTGGGGTGAAGGTCTATACCACAGTTTTTGTACCTGAAGATTAAAAAAAATGGTTTAAATCTATAAGATGTATGTATTCCATATTTCAGGAGATCCCTATTAATCATCCTGCTATAGATTCAGCTACTTTCCCTGGTTCTTCGCTGGAGCACCATTCCTCATACCTGCTCAGGCTTCTGCTGTTTGCACACTTACCTCCGTGAGATCTCCAGAGAGGAGCCTCTTTCTTCTGGAGTATAATATGTCGCCTCGCGACCGCATCCCAGGACGGAATGACAGGACCCAGCACATGCATGTCAGGGTGACCCACGCAAGTTGGCATCCCATTAGCCCATGAGTTCCACAGCACTCTCTACTTTCCAATACTTTCCACCTTTGGCCTATTTCTTTCTCCTGCACAAGACTGCCAACTTCTGACAAGATCTGTACTGCCCCACCGCCCCCGCTTCCCACAGCTGATCCTCTGACCTGGGTGCTTCTGTGCATCCTGTGAGGGCCGGTATTTAAGGATGGCGGGTCATTGGCCAAGATCATGATCACTACCCAGAAACAGGCCTTATTGGAAAGCTGCACACCATTATTTTCCAATTAAATTTATTTAGATCCTCAAACCTTTCATAAATGTAAAAAGAGTTATACAGCAATTAAGCACCAATCATAACAGTGCAGAAATAACATGATGGGCTGCTGCCATGGTCTGTGGTCAGCACCCCTATGAGGAAGGATTATCACCCTCATTTTAGAGTCGTGGAAACTTGGGGCTCAAAGAGCTTAAATAATTGCCCACAATCACACAAACTGTAAGCAGTAGCATCCGATTTCTGTTCCAAATGCAAAGCCTGAAGCTCAGAGCCATTCTTCCACGCCTTCTCCTTTCAGTTCAAAAACTCATGAGAGTTACAGATTTTTTAAGCCTTGTGGTACTAATCAGGAACAATTTTAAATATTCACAGTTTCCCCCTCTTCATTCTGTGCCCAAAGAAAACTGTGGATCCCATGAGCTGATATTATCCAAACATTAATTCCTCACTTTAAACATCTACCCGATGTGATGAAGGAGCACTTCCTTGGGCATTACCCATCCAACACTTCTTGCCAGCCAGCTCGCTGCTTCAGTTCTGATACCCAGTCAGGCCTGTCGTCATCCTCCTCAAAGTCCCTGTGAAGACACAATTTTGATATTAAGCCTCCACAGCAGGGGCACAGTAAGTATTTTTTGGTGGCTCAAAGCAGAACACTAACGTCACAATATTTACATTTTTGAAAAATGCACTCCATAAGGCAACTGACCAGAGGTAAAACACTGTTAGCTCTTCCAAAGGAACACTTCTTTCATGTTTCTATAACATTTGCCAATAAAATCCAATATATTAAAAAATAATAAGTCCAAGGTGAACGGTTGAACTCAGGAATTCTATGAAAATACCATAATGCATTACTCGTCCCAGACAAAAGACCAAGATAAGAATATTCATTTGTGATGTCGAGTAATATAACCAGCTCCTGCTAAACCTGAAATTAAGGTATGATTTTCACACACAGTGGCCAGAGCCATGTAGGTATATCCCAACATACGTGTCCTCTGCATCCAGTCTAGGTTCCAGTCTCTCTGGGTCCAAAATGACAGAATCATGACCTCCATCCACACTGTCTGACGCTTCTGTTTCTTCAGACAGGGGGCCCTTCAAGAACCCTTCTGAACCTTCAGAGGAAAATTATGCGAATTTTAACAGTAGTGGCGTAATTAGTGAATGTCGGACTAAAATCCTCCAAAAGCTTGCTGGCTCACTGAGGACAATAGTATATTTCTTTTGTAGTGCCTTCCCCATTACAGAGCATGATTTCTGGCATGAAACAGGCCTGTGAAGCATCAGTATGGGTATTAAACTTAAAAACAGTACTTTCTTCAAAAGAAAAATTTAGAAAATCATAATTAAAACCTTCAAATATAAGAACCTATATTAAAGTTATCTTTGGATCGTCGTCTTCCAGTTGTTTTTCTTTTGAGCTCCCCACCCCCAACTCTCTCCCATGATGGGGAATAAAATTAGGGAATGGAGACCACATGCATGCTTTCAAAAAATTTTCTAGATGGCAACTGCTTTCAGATTTTTGCTCACACAACAATAACCTAACACAAAAATGTGGGCTAAATCTTTATAAAACCCTTTCATAATAGAGCTATGACATAGGTTTTAAACAGTGAACAGGGACCAGAAACAAAATCCAGGACCTACAATTGCTAAAACAAAATTCACAACTGTTAACCTTCCTTAACACCATCCTTCTATGCACCCACCTCTGCTGGGGCACCTAAGACAATTTGCACACAGCTCTATCAGAACACACCTCTAAAAATTCATCTACACCACTCTAAACCTCTCTCCTTGAGTGCTGGTCTCCCACCAAACTCCCCCAGGGAAGGAGCTGTGTTTTCTTCTTCTTTTTTTTTTTTAAATCTTAACCTGGCATGTTTGGCACTCAATAAATACTGACCAAATAAAGACAACTAAATCTGTTAAAATAAATACGGTCAAGGCTTGCCACAGCATTACACGCTCTACTTGGCATAATTTATCTTAGATCTTAACTTAGCAAGATGGCTTAATAATTGAATTATCAAAATTATACACACATGTACACACCCTTAATGCAGTCCTTTGGCCTCGATTCCTAAAGATAGTATTATAAAAGGTAATTTTGTGCAATTTTAGTGAAAATGTCTGTAGAAATGATAATAAAGTCAAATCCTAATTATTCCTCTTTCTTGAGGTCTATTCAATATAGCAGGATTCAAGCATAGAGCAAAAGAAATCTTGAAATTCCTCAAAGTTTACCTTGATGGAGTCTGAACTGTAGAGTGAGTAAGGCAGTGGTGTACTTGCATGGTTAAAAATGGGCTACTCTCCAAAGTAGTCCCACAATTATTAAAACAAGCAAACAAATAAGCAATTAAAAGTAATGAAGCTCCACGGGAAATTTTAATTAGAGCTCAATACTGGCTAAAAAAGATTCAAGGAAACCTAAAATGTACAATGTTATGAATCATTTTATAACTTTAAAATCAGTCTCTGGGAAGGGTAAATAGGGAATTATTTTTAAATGGGTACATGCTTTCAGATTCAGAAGGTGGGAAAAGTTCTGGAGATGGATGCTGGTGATGGCTGCACAACGGAAATATACTTAATGCCCCTGAACTGCACACCTAAAAATGGTTTAAATGGCAAATTTAGTTTATGTATATCTTACCACACTTTTTAAAGAAATCAAAGGGGAGGCGCCTGGGTGGCTCAGTAGGTTAAGCATCTGCCTTCGGCTCAGGTCATGATTCCAGGGTCCTGGGATTGAGCCCCTGGGCTCCCTGCTCCGCGGGAAGTGGGCTTCTCCCTCTCCCTCTGCCCCTCCCCCTGCTCATGAACTCTCTCCCTCTCAAGTAAATAAATAATATCTTTAATAAATAAATAAATAAATAAATAAATAAATAAATAAATAAATTGAAATAAAAATTAAAAAAATCAAAGGTTTCCACAGGTAGGTAATAGACTTGAGTCACCTGGTCTATATATTGTATATGTTTGAAACGCCAAGCTGAGATCTGCATTCTTAAGGATGTTCATCAGAGTTTCTGGAGTCTCCTTCAGCCACTGCTTACGGGTGTTATTTTCACTGTACTTTATTACAGAACCACCTAGTTGTGAAAAGGTGACAGTTAGGGCCACGTAAAAAAGATTTTCAGCATATATCTTCCAGACTGTATTTTCAGCGAAGTTAATTGTATTTTCCTCTCTACTAAAATCTATTTCACTCACCTACATGAGCACTGCTCTGATACATGTCACCAAATATCTTTTACAGAGTGACATTAAAAACAACAAGAACAATCTCTAGCCCATTAAACAATCATGAGAAAATGCTCTGTAGTGGGCACCTGGGTGGCTCAGGTGGTTAAGTCTCTGACCCTTGATTTAAGCTCAGGTCATGATCTCAGGGTTGTGGGATCAACCCCCACATCGGGCTCCACAATGGGACTTGAACCAGCTTCATATTCTCTCTCTCTTCTGCTCCCTCTGCCCCCACCAATACTTGCTCTCCCCCTTAAAAAAAAAAAAAAAAAAAAATCACCTAAAGAAAATGTTAAATAGTAACAGCATTCAACTGACTACTAACCTCTCTCATCCCCGGCTGCTAAACTGGAGGAGAGTATGGCTGCATTTTCCAAAGCCGTGAGAGCTGTGTTGGGGACATTTTTCTCCCACTGTCGCCTGACAGGACTTGGTGAACTGAGTTTCCTCAGATGGACTGATTTATTATCTGATTTTAAAATGTAAAAAAGTATTGCTAAGCATATTATTTATCATCTATATGAACACATATACTTGAACAACTACATAGAAAGAAATCTTTCTTTTCTCTTCCAAACTCAAATCCACTCACAATGTTTTTCAAGTCTAAGCAGTAAAGGGAATGAAAAAAAAAAAAACCTCCAAATGAAAAGGTAAAGCTAATCATGAAAGTGAATTTTTAAAAACACATATATATATTATACAATGTACAAGAATGAAGCCCCAAGAGGTTGTATATTTCTGCACATGGTTTCTATGACAGAGAGTGCAAGAAATACTGTTTTTTTCTAAAGGCTCTTATTAATAAACACTATTCTCTTTTTTTTTACGAGTAATAAAGTATTCCTATACCATTAAATAAATCACTGGATAAACAAACAAAAATCTGCCTGTCCACTTGTTTATGACACCTATGACCTAGTAAGATGAAAATTAATATTCCTTCCATATTCCCCAATTCCTCACTTATACAACAATTAGATTTTGAATAACTTACCTTTATCTTTGTTTACTGTCCCCAGTGCACTTTCAACTGAATTTTTATTAATGTTTTCTAAATTAGTGTGGCTGTACTTTCTAGCTTCTTCTTCCCTTGGCTTTAAAAGGGATTAAAAATACAGATTAAAAATGCTTAAAATACTACAAACAAGGTAAAGTAGGCAAAGTCAGCTACCTTAGTTTTAAATAAAGATTAATGAATTTAAAAAACATTAATAACCATAGAACCCCACACATCACTGTATGTTATATGTCATACATATTTATATGTAGGTTAAAAACCATATACATACATATATATTAAAGTCATATATATTTCTAATCCTGATTTTTTTTTTAAAGAGAGAGTGAGAGCAAGGGGCAGAGGGAGAGGGAGCAAGAGAAGCCCAAGCAGGCTCCATGCTGAGCGCAGACTACAACGCGAGGCTCAACTCACAATCCGGAGATGGTGCCCTGAGCAGAAAACGAGTCTGACGCTTAACCGACTGAGCCACCCAGGTGCCCCTATATTACTAATCACTAATATCGATCAATGCAAATATGAAGAGGATATATAAAATAACAAGAGGTATCTGAGAGGTCTTTATAGAAGCAATGAGTAATGAAAAATTTCAGTATGGTTTGCTGTTTTGGGCTTTTCATGCTGGAATATCAAAATGAGATTTTTTTTTAAAGATTTATTTATTTATTTGACAGAGAGAGACACAGCAAGAGAGGGAACACAGCAGGGGGAGTGGGAAAGGGAGAAGCTGGCTCCCTGCTGAGTAGGGAGCCTGACGTGGGGCTGGATACCAGGACCCTGGGACCATGACCTGAGCTGAAGGCAGATGCTTAATGACTGAGCCACCCAGGCACCCCTCAAAATGAGGTATTTTATAAAGTTGCTATATATGGTCAAAATATTCCCACTTCATCTGAGTGGCTCAGTCGGTTGAACATCTTGATCTCTTGATTTCGGCTCAGGCCATGATCTCAGGGTTGTGAGATCGAGCCCCGTGTAGGCCTCCACAATTGGCAGGGAGTCTGCTTGAGATTCTCCCTCTCCCTCTCCCACACCCTCCCTCTAAAAATAAGTAAATAAAATCTTTAAAATGTTCCCACTTAATTTGGTATTTTTCCAAATTATCTAAGCTCCTGATTTCATGAAATATAGTAACACACTGTCTAGACGCCATTAAATCTGCATATATTTTGAGAAGGAATACATTTCCTATGCCTAGACAGCTTCCAGCATATAGGTTCTCAATGATTTGTGGAATGAATAAATAAACAGTAGGCTGTAACTGGAACTTTGTGCTTATTTCTATACAGTGGTTCTCAGACTTCACTCCCCACCAGGCGAAGGGCCCCCCCATAGACAAAGAAGTCAGAATCGCGATGGGTAGTGGTGATGAGCAGTTTTTAAAAGCCCTGAGGGCATTTTGATGTTGCATCCTGGCCGACGGTCACTGCTGTACGGACTACAGCCTCAAAGAGTGCTCCTGGCTCGGTGCCACTCGGCTCTGCCCTCACACCGTCACGCCTTGCCGGCTTGCCCAAGACCTTCTTCCTACCTCAGCTCTTCCCTTAACTGACCAGTTTCCTGGCTCTCTCTTCGTTCTGCTTACATTTCACCCTCTTTTCATCCGCAAGAACACCTGGATGTGTCCACTGTAGGGAGTATCAAAACGACAGGGGTGGTTGCCTAGGACAGGGGTCAGGATTGTCTGCAAAGAGCCCTGAGGAAACTTTTTAGGAGGCTGGGATTTCTAGATCTTGATTGTGGTGGTGGTTATATGACACTATAAAATTTCCAAAATTCATCAGACTCTACACTAATGGGTTAATTTTACTGCATATAAATTATGCCTCAATAAAGCTGGGGAAAAAATAGATATTCTCACACGAATAAAAAAAAAAAGTACAGGGGCAGGATCTAGTCCATTTGTGGCAACATAATGGTGGGATGCTGTTATTTATTTACCACCAAATCTCCATTCCAAAAAATTTGAGAAGTTTAATTACTAGTACATTCCATAAATAGAATGATTTGTTGTTAGTACATTTTTTCTTTTTGGAATTAAAAGGTGGATGAAGAAAGTAAAACAAATCGTGAGTAGGGCACGATTTACTGGGTTGAGTTTGGCAACACTCAGAAGTAGATCCGCTGTTCTCTTCAGGCCTTTACTGCAGCTTTCATATTAAAGAGCTCACAGCTGCCCAGGGCAAAACAAGACAAGCAGGACCTTGAATGCCAGGCTGAAAAATGTCAACTTGGTTTGTCAGATAATGGGGAGGCACTAAAAGTTCCAAACAGAAAAATGTCAAGAGCAAAATACAGATCTAAATATCCCTTAGCCATTAAAAGGAAAATATTCTGATACAGGCTATACCATGGATGAACCTTAAAATTACTATGCTAAGCAAAATCAAAACAAAATAAAACCCTATGCTAAGCAAAAAGACACAAAAGGACAACTACTGCATGATTCCACTCCTGTGAAATATCTGGAATAGGCACATTTATAGAGACAGAAGGTAGGATGGAGGTTACCAGGAGCTTGGGGTGGCAGTGCACATCAGGGAGGAATGGGGAGTTATTATATAATGGGCAGTTTCTGTAACAGGGTGATGAGAAAGTACTAGAAACAGAGAGCGGGGATGGTTACCCAACACTGTGAATGTGACTAATGCTGCTGAATCGTATGCTTAAAAATGGCTAGGATGGGAAATTCTGTGTTATATATGGTTTACCACAATGACAAACAAACCAAAAGCCAAGCTAAAGCAAGATGTTCATGACTGAAAGCAGAACACCGCTCTCTCACATCTACATTGAAACCACTGGTCATCAGTAATTAAAAACAGAAAAACAAGGCACATGAACCAAATGCTCGGGGATCTCCAGCAGCTCAGCTGACAGCGCGGGCGACAGCCACCAATTACTTCTTGTGCCAAAGGCCGAGAAACTGCTGGCCGGGAGGGACCAGGCCCACGGAACCCAAGAGAGGAGAACCCAAGAGACAGGGGTTTCATAAATGTAATTTCCAAGCTCTTACCATCGTGGTTGCTTCATTTTCCAAAGCTATCTTGCTTCTGCTGGGGTCTGCTTAAAAAGAAAAGAGAAGGTAGGAAGAGAAGGCATGCAGAGGCTCATGTGACTAAGTTCCTCATGTGATGTGCAGAAAGCCCAAAAGACAAAAGTTTTTGAAGTCCAAGAGCCAAAACCTTAGCCTGAATAGTGATATCAAGCTTTACCCACCCGGTAATTTATTTTTTTATTTATTATTTTTTTAAGATTTTATTTATTTATTTGACAGAGAGAGACACAGCGAGAGAGGGAACACAAGCAGGGGGAGCAGGAAAGGGCGAAGCAGGCTTCCCGCTGAGCAGGGAGCCCGATGCGGGGCTCGATCCCAGGACCCTGGGATTGTGAACTGAGCCGAAGGCAGACGCACTTAATGACTGAGCCACCCAGGCGCCCCATCCCACCCAGTAATTTAAACAGAGGCTGTTTCTGCTGTTTTATTCCTGATTTTAACATCTGAAACGTGAGATGCTCCGCATCCCTGGGAGGTCACTGTCACCTCAAGCTCAGGCTAGCTGTGGCGCTTTTCCTGACAGCTATGACAGCCCGTGGAACAGGGATCCCTCCTAAGAAGGGAGCTGCTTGTTCCCTCACGAGGCACTGGTAGCAGCAGTCAGCGAGAACTTGGGTGCCAGATCCCTTTGGGAAGAGTGGCTGATTTGCCCCAGTAGAGCCCGGCCATCCATGTTCCTCATTCATTCAACATTGTAAAAACTTGCTATCGAGCATCTGTGATGACAGGTGCTGAGGATACAACAGAGAGCGAATGAGACGCAGCCCCGGCCCTCAGGGAGCGTTCGCTGTTCTGGTGGAGATGCCACCAGACACACGGTCTGCATGCTGGCCTTTCTCCGCTGGTTTATTCCTCTTTTTTAGGAATGGTAAGACTACACTTAGCCAAACTATTTTGAAACTTTTCTTAGACTGGCTTTTATTGTTGTTGTTGCCTAGCATTTTAAAACTAATTTCCCACTACCCTGGGATGAGGACAAAAGCTACAAAATAGTACCTAACGTAAAGTTAACACTAAAGCAAACTGTGGAAACAAAGGTAATTGGCTACCCCTTAAGGAATGGAGAAAAGCCTGAATTACAAGACCAAGGGGTTTGCATTACTAAAAGGATATACAATCCTACAAAAATAACATTTAAAATTGAACTGTCAGAAAACAGTAGGGTTTTTGAGTGTTTCTTGTGGAGTATGTAACCCTGAGATAGTGGGCACCAAACAATGAGGGTTTACAACATGTCCCTACAGTTGATGATCTATTTCTATCTGTCTTCTCTCTTATTCTGGTCGAATCTACCATCTTCGGTGGATATCATCAGATGGAAGGTCTGAGTCATTGATGACAGATAAAAAGGAACAAAAATAGGGGCGCCTGGCTGGCTCAGTCGGTAGAGCCTATGACAAGTCTTACTCTCAGAGTCGTAAGTTCGAGCCCCATGTTGGGCATAGAGTTTACTTAAAAAGAAAAAAAAAAAAGAAAGAAAGAAAAGAAAGGAACAAAAATAGCTTTGAAAAAATTAAGAGATGACAACTTTCAAAGAGACAATAAATTACATTTGAAATTTATTCAGGATCAACTAAATATATATGGAAATTTTGTGCAGCTATTATGTGGACAGTTTCAACTCTTGAAAAGGCATTTATTGATTGATGGATTTAAAAAAGAGTTTATTTATTTGTCAGACAGAGAGAGCACACGAGCAGGGAGAGCAGCAGAGGGAGAAGCAGACTCCCGCGGAGCAGGGAGCCCGATGTGGGGCTCGATCCCAGGGACCTGGGATCACGACCCGAGCCGAAGGCAGATGCTTAACTGACTGAACCACCGAGGTGTCCCAAGGCTCTGCTTTTTTAAAAATTTTGTTTACCAGATGGTTCTTTGGACACGTGGGGATAATTTCCTACAAGATTAACATTGTATTTTCATGGTTAGATTCCTAGGCCAGGCCACAGAAGCCTTCCCTACCTGACCAAAGGGAACATGGTACTAATAATGAAACAGAGAACAATCTTTACATCATTAAAATCTCCAAACTAGGCTCTTTGGAGCCTAGTAATTTCCCTGGAAAATTAAAAGTATAAAAATCAGTACAGAATTACATCTGAAACAGCAATAAGAAAATTTTAATATCAGGAGATCTCTGAAATTGTCTCTAGTAACTTGAAAATTGTATTTTTCTTTTTTGTTAAACTACATTTTAAATGAAAACTGAACAAAAAGTAAGCCTTCTAAAATTCTTACCTTTTTTCCTTGGTGTACTATGCTTAGAGCTTTTGGTTTCTTCTAATACCTGCTCGCCATATTCTGTGATGATCTGAAAATTTCAAGCAGAGAATTTAAAGATGTGAGGTAAGGTACACTTTTCTTAAGCCACTGCCATAATGTCATTTAATTATCAACATTTCTTCCCCACAATCGTATTTACAGTTGAAAAATAAAAATGCCATTTAGAAAAGACCTATAATTTAGACACACAAATAGACGTTTCTACATGTCTAGAGAAAGATAAGAAAGGTTACACAAACTCTCCCCGTGAGTATTCTCAGGGAACGGCATTATGGAAGGGAGAGGAGGGGCAGGAAGTTTTTATTTTTTGTATACTCTTCTGCATTATTTGAATTTGTACAAGCATGTACTACATGTTGTGTTTAAAAGATAACGAACCATTTGACCCTACTTGAAAACCACTCCCAGTCGATCTAACATACCTCTGGGGGTAAGCACTTGCGGACAAGCCGAGCCAAAGAGCCTCTAGAGAGGAGCGTTGTAGCGGAAGGGCGATGTGAGGGATTCCTTTTAAACATCTGCTTGATCAGATGCTGGAGTTCACAAGAGTACTGAGATGGCAGTGGGCACAGGGACCCCTGACATATTTTGAGAATAAGACTCTTCCAGCTGTTTGCCTGAAACTAAAAAGTAAAACCGAACTGTAAGAGCAGAGACAAGGCAAGAGTGGAAGAAATTATCAGCTCAACGGAACTTTTATGAATTAATTTAATTTTATAAAAGTATCTGCTGCCTGGTCATTTTTCTTCCCAGAGGGAGCCTTAAGGTACTATTCAAAATCTTATGGTGGGTTCAGAAGGAAGGTAAACATAAACAGTGCAAAACTTCCCCATCTGGAGAAAGGGTTAGCATCGATTCCAGCTTTGGATACTTTAAAACTCGCAGTGTATGTGCGCAGATACACATTTTTAACATATTTTAAAAATCAAGGTAATGCATACGTGTAGCTTTTTAAGACGTCAGTGGTACTAACAGGCTTACAGTACGTGTAACACCCCTTTGCTTCACTCCTCCCCAGAAGCCCCTACTCCTGTCCCCTTGTGAGATGCACTCCAGACTATTCCAGCTTTAAACGTCTACTACCAGATCCCTTTTACCCTTCATGTCATCAGAGAAGCTATTAAAATTTGACAAGCAATAGAATGGGAATCAAAATGACATGCCAGAATAACATGTAAAAAAATCTTCACTGTAGAATAAACACTGAAATTAACATTAGGTGTTAGCCTTGGTGATACTTATGTAAGAGCATTTTGGCATTCTGCCTTGGAAATGCACCCTATTGATAAAATATGTAAGTGAAGATATGAGAAAGGGAAAAAAGTCAACATATAACAAGGGAAAAATTCAGGTCGTGAAAAATGAGACTGAATCTGCTTTATCTGTGGCTTTTGAAACATTATACCAGGTTTCTGCATTTCCTAAAGGTTTGAGAACTACTTTTGCCTCAAAGCAGATGAGAGAACAGATTGTGTGCCAAATGTCAGGGCACTTAATTCTTATTCTTGCTAGAAAAAATAAGAACATGTATATGAAGTTCACAAAAAAAAAAAAAGAATCAGGGGAATAAAGAATATAATCATAAGTAAGATACCGGAGTTTTAAAAATAATCTTATTTGTATAAAACAGTGGTTCTCCACTTGGGCTGCACATTAGAATCACCTGTTTTAAAGATTTATTTATTTATTTGAGAGAGAGAGAGAGAGACAGAGCAGGTGTGGGCAGGGAGAGGCAGAGGGAGAGAGAGAATCTCAAGCAGACTCCGAGCTGAGCTGCGAGCCCCATGCCGGGCTCAATCTCAAGACCCTGAGATCATGACCTGAGCTGAAACCAGGAGTCAGATGCTCAACCAACTGAGCCACACAGGTGCCCCTAGAATCATCTGTTCTATAAAACACTACTCTCCAGGACACCCTCATGGGTTTCAATTCAATTAGTGTGGCATGGGCCCAGGCATCGCCATTTTGTAGTCTCCCAAGTTGTTCTAAGGATGCAGCTGGTGTTATAAACCACATACATTCGAGGAAGACAGCACGTGGTTTCAGTGTGAGTGCCTTTCACCTAGTGGTGGTGAAGGCTTTTTCTCCATCATTCACTCTCATATTTCTCAGGCCCATCTGTAAAGATGCTTGCCGGGGGTGGGTGGGGATGGGTGAAACAGGTGGAGGGGATTAAGAGGGAGAGACTTCCAGGTATAAAAATAAGTCGCAGGGATGAAAAGTACAGCACAGGGAATATAGCCAATAATATCGTAATAACTTCGTATGGTGGCAGACGGTAACTATGGTTATCGTGAGCATTTTGTAACGTATGTTAAGTGTTGAATCACTATGTTGTGCACCTGAAACTAACATAATACTCTATGTCAACCATATTTCAATTAAAATTTAAAAAAATGAAAAAATGCTTGGTTAGAGCTAAGTTTCAATCTGTACCCAAAGGACAAAATTTATTTCTATGAAAAGCTAAGACTTAATAGGGACGAGGGCTATGATTGTTCGTTCTGTGTACTAAATAACTGCTAAATAAGCCGACCAAATTATTTAACCTCTTTTTTGTTAAACTAATTCTTAAAATATCTTGAAAAAAATAAATATAAAAAATTTTTTTTTCACAATAGCCAAAAGGAGAAAATAACCCAAATGTCCAACAACAGATGAATGGATAAACAAAACCGGGTATAAACACATAATGGAATATTATTCAATCATAGAAAGGAATGAGATTGTGACACATGCTACAACATGGATAAACCCTGAAAACATTATGCTACATGAAATAAGCCAGACACAAAGGGAAAAGTACTGTGTAAATCCGCTTATATGAAATATCTAGAATACACACATTCTCGGAGACAGAAAATGGATTAGAGGTTACCAGGGGCTGGAGGGGAGGGATGGGGATGGAAACAGGTATGAATTCATCTGTTAGAAGGTGGAGGAGGGTCAGTAATGGATCCTCCAGACCAAGAAGGTACTTTAATACTGAAAAACAAAGCAAGCCACTCCGTACCGTTTCCGGAGAGTTTTATGCAGGGTAATTACCGACAGGGGCAATGGGCAGGGGGCAAGACGGGCAGAGGAATGCAGGGCTATTCTCTGCCCCATACTCCACCCCTTCTCCACAACTATCTGGACCTTAACCCCCAGCTTCTCTGGAGCGAGGGGCATGGTGGTGAGGTCACGAGTTAGTTATCCAAAGTGGTACCACCTGTGCACCAGAGGGAAGAACAAGATGGCAGGCCAAAGATGGAGTCAAGGCTGTCAGCGCTCCTACAGTGTCCGAGGGAAGCACACGGCCAAGTGGAATCTGGCACATTACTAAGGGCTTAGCCAGATATGACAAGAGGCTGCCTTTTCCATTTTACACACCATACTTACTGGATGCTTAAGGGTACAGAGCTCATACAGAATGCATCCCAAGGACCAGATGTCACTGGAAGCATAAAGAAGCAACGTAATGACAAATGGGTTATGAGTGATTATATGAAATATAAAAGAAAAGAAAAACGAAAAATTAACTTTAATAAGAATAAAAATCACCAGTAATTCCTAGCTATTAAAATAAAATACATGATAAGTGTGGTCTAATACTTAGGTACTTACTACAGTAATGTTCACAGTAAAACTCTCCGCTCCCAAGCCCCTACCCTCCAAATCAGGGTGGTTCAGGTATCATTTCAGCAGCATTTGGTACAGGAGGGAGTATTCGTGGACTCAGACTGGGGTAGCTGGAAGAAGGGCTTTAGGAGTCATTCAGTGTACCTTCCACCCCAACTACCTGGGAGCAACCCCAGGCCTTTTTATCACACCTACTGATAAATAGCTCTTTACCTTGGGCACAGCCTGTGCCCCTGTTGGATGGCTCTAGGGAGAGTGGTCTTCCTTCTCATAAGCCAAAATGTGTCTTCTGGGAACCCTCATCACTCCCTGTGTTAGCTCTACATTCCCAAACAAAGAGAATAAGACCACTCATTCTTCCACAAAACAGTTCTTCAAAACTCAGAAAGGAGTCCTATAGCTTGCCCCATACGCCCACCCTTCTTCATACTGAGCATTTCTGTCTCCTCCATCATTCTCACAACCTAGTTGTCATGCCCCAGACTTTTTCTACGTCATATTCTTTGCATTTTAACTAATGGCTTTAATCAATGGTTTCCCCTAACTTTCGATTTTTTTAAATTTCAAACGTACAGAAAAGTACATGTCCACATGCTCTTAGACTCCCCGACTGTTAAATTTGCCACGTTTGCGAGCTGTTGCCCTCTTCCATAGATATCTGAACCTCCTGAAAAAATGACTGCAGACACCAAAGACTTCACCCACAAACAGGTCAGCATGTATCTCCTCAGAGCAAGGATACTCTCCCTCATAAACACAATACCATTGTCACATCCAAGAAATTTAACATTAATTCAATAATATCATCGAATATTTGTCCAAGCTCAAATTTCCCCAATTGGCCCAGTAAGTTCCTTTATAGCTACTCTATCCCCAATGCACTCAATTTTACTCTTTAAAGAAACTATTCAGTATGGATTATCATATTCTTTCCAGGAATCAGCTCGACACAAGGTAACAAGAGCCTGTAGGTGTTTCTATTTCTAGGAATTCATGCCAAGAATGTGTTATAAGATAATGACCTATTTATGTACAACAGGTCTATTAATCACAACACTGTTTATGATACTGAAAATTGGAAATATATCATTAGACCAACAACATTTGTGAAGAGTTTAAATATGTGGTGATATGAATATGATACAATATAAAATTTTTTAAAAAGCAGGATGCCAAGTTATATATAGAACACATAAACTAGGTTTAGGGAGGAAAGTGAATGGATAGCAAAAACACCAAAATGTCATTAACAGCAGTGAAAAAGTAGGTGACTACCATATCCTTTCTTGTATATCTCTGTATTTCCAATACTCCCCCTGCTCACCCACTGCATCAAGGGGCACGTTATTACTTATAGTCAGAAAAATATTATGTTTTAAATCATAGGGTCTTAATAGCATCTTCTTTTAATTAATGAGCGTATCAGTCAAGTACTTATTATCAAGTCCTGCCAATATTAACTCATTTACATAATCCAGTGGTTCCCGAATTTTGCTGCACACTGGAATCATTTGGTGATGCTGGAAAATTACCATTACCTGCTTCCCACCCCCAGACACTCTGACATAACTGGTAGGGCTACAGTCTGCACTGCGGGACTTTTACAGGCGAGAGCAGCAGAGTGTGAGAAGCAGTCATGTCATTCGTACTGTTCCCTAGAAATGACTAGCCTTTCCTTTGGCATTTACATTTAGTTCCTTTCATCTCTGATTAAAACAACTGGAAAACTGTGACTTTCATCTAGAAGCATGGGCATTTAGATTCTACACTGCTTTCAAATATATTATTCAAAAACCAAACATCACTTGTCGGCTACAATGCCTGTCACCAAGCGGTTATGCTTGGGACTTCTTGTACCAAGTGAAAACATTACTTACCTTTTATTGTTGTAAGGCATGTTCTCCCAAATTTCTGGCGGCACATAATAAGGTGTTCCCACATATGTACAAGCAAACGCCATAGGACTAAAACCATAAAAAGGCAAAGCACAATTACAGTGCATTCCTGAATAATGGATATTTTGATTGCTGTCACTACTACAGAATAGATATACATACCTGGACAGAAGACGGGCAGATCCAAAATCTCCCAGTTTTACTTTTCCATTTTGGGTAAGGAAGATGTTCTGCATTAAAAAAGAAGAGCTGAGATTATGTCTTGCATCATTCACCCACAAGGCAGAGATCTCCGGAGAAGCTGTCTTCCAAAGACTGCTGATGATGGAGATTAAGGGTAGAGATGCTGACCGCTGAGTCCCGGAGCGGAACACAAAAGGATAAGATACGTTCTTGACAGCTACACGTTCCCCTGCTTGGGAATTCAGGATCACTGCTTAGAAATCAAACAAGTGAGCTTAAGATTTGATCGTCAGACGGGCACCTGGGTGGCTCAGTCGGTTAAGCGTCTGCCTTCAGCTCAGGTCATGATCCCAGGGTCCTGGAATAGAGTCCCGCATGGGGCTCCCTGCTCAGCAGGGAGTCTGCTGCTTCCTCTACCCTTCCCCCTGCTCATATGTGCTCTTACTCTCTCTCTCTCTCAAATAAATAAATAAAATCTTAAAAAAAAAAAAAAAAGACCGTATCAGGCAGAGCCTGATGGAGCGCCTGGGAACGTGTCAGGAGGACTCCATGGGGCAGGTCCAGGTCTCGATGATTTACCATCTGAGAACGTACGGTCTGGTCTTAGCACTCACTAAGAGAGCTTAAAACCTACTAACATACACTAGTAAAGAGATTTAATGATCTTTCTTTTTTTTTTTAATGTTTTATTTATTTATTCATGAAAGTCAGAGAGAGAGAGAGAGAGAGAGAGAGAAGCAGAGGGAGAAGCAGGCTCACCACAGAGCAGGGAGCCCGATGCGGGACTCGATCCCAGGACCCCGGGATCATGACCTGAGCCGAAGGCAGACGCTTAACCATCTGAGCCACCCAGGCGCCCGAGATTTAATGATCTTTCTCAGGTAGTACCGTACTTGGCTCGTATAAATATTAGGTTGACAAATGCTTCCAGGCTAAATGAAAATGTCCCAAAAGGAAAGAGAAGAACACAGAAAAAAGACTGAGTGGAATAGTTTTTGTTTCTGTTTTCGCTTTTAGGCCGCAAAAGGTATTCCAGTTACCTTGGACTTGATATCTCTGTGTAACACACGTTTCTTGTGAATGTGATTTACTCCAAGGCACATCTGTGTAAACCAATTAAGTATCTGTAAGGAAAAAGCATGCAGTAACTGCAGGAATGCAGTAACTGGTTCGTGTTAACCCCAAATCCCAAAGAATCGTCTCCAGGCATTAGTTGACCTGGATTTTCCATAATGTAAATACAGAACCCCTAAAAATTACATACTTCAACTAAGATTCCATGTTGCCTGGAGGAATTCGGAAAAACTGAATCCCATGTTCCATCATCTTGTGTATGATCTAAATAGCAATTTAGTTCAATAAAACTCCCACTATGGTTCTCTTGAATTCAACCAAATAAAAGTATTTCTTAAATATATATATAAAGGTAGTTCACCACTAAGGAATGAGTATGTTACAACTTGTTGTAATCATTACGTCAGATTTTCATTTGCCTTTTCAGAATGTTAATTTATTAACATTGAAAGATTTCATTATATTGTCAACCATCCTGTGAGTCAGCATTTTCTTCTTATAAATCCCTAGTCAATAGTACTCAGAATTTCTAAGTACCTAGGAAACCTATAATTAAATGACAAACTGATTTTTTTTTTCTTTTTTGCTATGGAGATTCATTCATTTGAAGCCAAGGTTGATCTCCTTCTCTGGCATCCATATTTTTAACAACACAACTTCTAAATAAAAATATTTATACCAAATGCTTTTATAACACGTTATACCCTAAATCAAACTAAGTCCCAGGGTGTTTATTTAAATATTTTCCTTAGTCAAGTCATTCCAGTAATATTTAATACACAGTTTTCCTTTAAAAAGGCAGGAAGTACCAGACTTAAAGGAAAGTGCTAAATTGTAAAAGGAAAAAGTGTGAGAATAGGCATTCCCACGACACAGGAGTTTGGGCTTCATTCTTCTGATGCTCTAGTCATGCAAAATAAATCTATCTGTCTTCTACAATGTCAGTACAACAAAATTTAAAATTTGAAATATATAGGACAAAATAGGAGTAATACAATTCTGAAACTCTTCTAAACACAGAAGTTTTATTCCTTGATATTTTATAAACATATCTATTGAACTTGCTGAAAATACCTCAGGCAGCCACCTCCTGCATACAAAGCAGTAGCACTGATACAGAAGTGAACTGTTTCTAACAAGCGTATCAGGTAAGCACACGTACAGTGCCTTTATTGGAACTTATACACACTTTGCTTCTAAACCCTGAGAGAAACCATGGAAGCCCGTCTCTTACCATATCTTCAGGAAACAACTTTCCTTTCTGATGCTTTATCTTTTGCATTAGGTCCCCTCCATCACAATATTCCATCACAATATACAGGTGTCCCTCAGCTAAAACAAACAGAAGACTCTTGAGGAAAGCCTGGTGGCCATAAATCAAATTCCACAATGCATTTATTTGGGGGAACTCATATTTACCTTCAAATGATTCTCGAAAGGCAACAATATTGGGGTGTTTCATTTTGGCTAACAGAACAGCCTCCTTCCTAGAATTCTGTGTACCAGAGAGAGACTAGAAGAAGATTTTAAATAGCATAAATGGAACCACTTCATTTTAAAATGGATAGCTTTGAGAGCTTTATAGCAATACAGTATACAGTTGACCCTGGAACCACATGGGAGTCGGGGACAGTGATCCCCCGCCACGTGCAGTCGAAAATCCACTTGTGACTTTTGACTCCCCCAAAACGTTAACTACTAATAGTCTTGGAATAACATGCAGAGTCAATTAACACATATGTTGTATGTTACATGTATTATATACTGTATTCTCACAATAAGTAAGCTAGAGAAAAGAAAATGTTACAGGAAAATCACAAGGAGGAGAAAATATATTTACAGGACTGTACTGCATTTACCAAAAAAATCTGCATATAAGTGGCCCCATGCAGCCCACATCTGCGTTGTTCAAGGATCAAGTGTGGTTTGTATACGTCAGTGCCAAAGGCAGTTTTATAGCAACGACTGTGACCCAACTTATGTTTATCAAACTCTAGGAGAAAACATGGCGATTTTTCAATTATGGCTATATTTTGCATGCTAAAGCTGACCCCTTATACCCTTACAAGTATAGAATGTAAACCGGTTTTCACATCAGCCTAATCATAACTGATGTGGAGAGCCAGCATGCCATTAACCATAGTATATCCTTAGAGAAAAACTAAGGCTCTCATGTCTTACTGTCTGCATCACATTTCCAGCCCGCGGGCCCAGATGAAAAAGAGACTGGTTTGTAAGTGTGGTAAGGATGGAAGAAGCTGGTTTCCAAAACTGCTTATCCCCTAACTTACTCTCCGAGCACAAAAACCCAAATGACTTATCTTTCAATTACGAAACTGCCGTTGGAAAAAAAAAAAAAGGAATTAAAAAAAGATATTTAAAAAGGGGGTGCCTCGGTGGCTCAGTAGGTTAAGCCTCCAACTCCTGATTTTGGCTCAGGTCATGATATCAGCGTCTTGAGATGGAGTCCCCTGTTGGCCTCTGTGCTCAGCGGGGAGGCTGCTTGAGATTCTCTCTCTCCCTGTCTCTCTCTGTCTTTCTTGCTTGTGCTCTCTCTCTCTCCAAAATAAGCAAATCTTTAAAAAAATGCAAATTCACAGGCCCATTTGGACCTACTCAACCAGAAACTCAGGGGTGGGGCCCAGCAATCCGTGTTTTAACCTCCAGCTGACTTTGAAGCCCACTCGAGAATCACTAAAAGAGGTCAAGAACACCGTGGGGAAATACTTAGAATTCTGAGAATTTTATTAAAATGTATTTTTAAAAAACTGATCAAGACACTCTTAAGCAGCCTCCATGGCACAGATTCTTTCCTGTGACAACTATGATAAACAAGGATAAGGCAGCACCTTCCTCACCTTCCAGGGAGATAAAACCCAAAACTGATCCACAAAATAGCTTCCCTGATACCAAAGGTTACATGTTAGGTTTTTGCTCTTCATTGTATTTTTTTATGCTTTATTTTCATTAATATGGCACCTGAGCTGCTTCTGGCAAAGCTTCTTAAAATTGGAGAATATTCATTGAGATAAAATAAACATCAATCGCCACCTAGACTACTTTTCTCCCTTTGTGTTAATCACAAAAATTACCTAAAATCCATATAAAATACATCAAGACCTTGTAAAGCTAATGAATAAACCCATTACATCTTTTGCACGAAAGAACAATTCCACGTTAAATCTCAAGAACTCATTTTCCTGGGCAAATTACATGTCCATTTTCAACTTGAGCTAATGGCTTCAGCAGTGACCTTTGGAAGCCTTATTTCCTTCATGGCAAACAGCTGATTACTGCTTTCTTGCTGAATCAAAAGGGCTCGGCCAAAGGAGCCCTCCCCGATCACTCTCAGGACCACGTAGCCATCCATGCTGGGGCGCCACGACCTCTCCCAAACTGTATTCAAAAACAGAAACGTTGACAAGTAAATATATTTTCAAAAGGCAGAATGAATTCAAAGTAGCTCCAAATCACCATGATAGGACAACAGCAGTTTATTCCTTTATGGGCTGAACAGGTAGACCCTGAGCACCCATGCCAAGTTTTATAATCCTGAATACAAAATACATTTACAGACTGTACTGCATTTATCAAAATAGCTGCATATAAGTGGCCCCGTGCAGTTCAAAGCTGCGTTGTTCAAGGGTCAAGGGTGGTTTGTATACATCAATGCTAGAGGCAGTTTTATAGAAGTGCACTCTGACCTCTCATGGTCCCTGCTAGCATGCCTGCCCCAAAGCAGATGGGACCTCAGACCTCAACAAATGTAGGGTGATGAGTCTCTCTCTTTTTTTTTAAGATTTTATTTGTTTATTTGAGAGAGAGAATGAGATAGAGGGAGAGAGCATGAGAGGGGGGAGGGTCAGAGAGAGAAGCGGGCTCCCTGCTGAGCAGGGAGCCCGATACGGGACTCAATCCCGGGACTCCAGGATCATGACCTGAGCCGAAGGCAGTCACTTAACCAACTGAGCCACCCAGGCGCCCCGGGTGATGAGTCTTACAGAAAGAGTTATGCTGGCATATGGCAGAAATATCCAGAGGAGTCAGGAAAATGATATTTAACTGAAGCCTGAAGGGTGAATGGAAGTTGGCTAGGCAATGGGGGGAGAGGGGGAGAGTGATGTAGGCAGAGGGACTGGCCTATTTAGGAGCAAAAGAGATTGTGTTCAGTTCAAGGTGTAAAAAGAGGACTGTCACAGGCTGATGAGGCAGACAGGGCCTTATCTGAAGGCCGTTGTAAGCCAAGCTCAGGTTGCTGGATTTTATCCTTGGGGTAATTAATGTGCTGTCTCTGAAGGATTTTAACCAAGAGAGCATATTAGGAAAAAATCACTCACTCTGGCTGCAGAGCGAGTGGAATGCCCACAGGAGAGAACAGGAGGGCTGGAGTGGGACTCCAACAACAGAAAAGGCGGGAAAATGACAATGGAGTGGAATGGGGTGGTGGCAATGGGGACGAAGAAAACAAGAAGAAAATATGTGGAAAGAATTGGCAAGATTTTTGGTGACAGATTTACGGGGGACAAGCAGGGAGAATGGGACAAGGTAGACCTCCTAGTTTTCCAGTGTAAACTGGGTGAATGATACCATTCCCTGAAAAAAGGGAAAAGCACAATTGTTGTGAGTGTGTGTGTGTGTGTGTGTGTGTTTCATTTTTCTGACAGTGGGAGTGTGGCGGGGGTGGCGAATGGCATGGTGAAGGGAGACATTTGTTCCTTTTAGGACATGTTGAGCTGGAGGTGCCTGGGATTAAGAAGAGATAAGCAGAGTCTTTGAACTTCAGTCTCCCTTTCTGTATTTCCCAGATGAAGCAGCTAGCTGGATTGGTTCATAGGTAAAGGAGACTGAATATAAAGTTCCTAACACTTTGCCTGGTACAGAGGCGGCCCTGGATAAACGGTAGCCATTATTATATTAAAACCTTAGCAACATGATGCATTAAAAAAAAAAAACAATGGAATGAATTAACTTAATTTTCAGAAAGCCTACTTGTAGTGTTTTTTTGTTGTTGTTGTTTTTCTAATCACACAACAAAGAATTATGAGGCACGGAGAGCCCGGCAGGTAAAGCAAAATCACAAACTAAAACATACACTACAGCAACCTGTAAAATGTCGTTTGTATTCATGTGTCATAGAACCACCTTCAACTTTAGAATTAATTTCTCCATATTAACCAAATTAGAGGCATTGTGTTCAAAAACAATTCTTTTCAAGAACAGTCAGGTCTTTCAGTGTATTTAGGGATCTGAAAGAAAAAAGTTAGTTGCCACTATTCTAACTGGCCCTTGGTAATACCTGATTTAACAAGGAGGCCAAGGGCGCCTGGGTGGCTCAGTCGGTTAAGCTTCCGCCCTCAGCTCAGGTCATGACCCCAGGGTCCTGGGACCGAGCACCGCATAGGGCTCCCTGCTCAGTGGGGAGTCTGCTTCTCCCTCTCCCTGTGCCCACCCCCCCGCTCCTGCTCTCTCTCTCTCTCAAATAAATAAAATCTTAAAAAAGAAAAAACAAAAAAAACAAGGAGGCCAAGTTTTCCCATATTTCTATTGTTTATTCTTCAGGGTCTTTATTCTATGTCATGGACAGTAACCGATAAGCAAGAACCACCACTGACTTTCCTTAGCTGAAAACCAGTATTTATTTGGTCCTTTCTGCCCACATCTGTCCGTTACTCAATATGACAGCCGTAAGATCAGTAAAAGACCTGTATATACTGAGTGTGACGAAGTCCCTTTGTATGCTCCTCCCAGTCAAATAGGAGTAAAATGATTTGGAAATGGCCAGAAGTGGGCTCACGGGGGAGAAACCTTGGCGCGCAAGCTGAGAAGGCATGCACGCGGGGACCGCACCAGGCGGGAGGCCAGCGGCGCGCAAATCCTTCCTGCCGGAGGCCCCGCGCCGCCTCCAGGCCGCCACCAGCGCTGAACCCGGCGCCGCAGCAGGCGCCGGGAGGACAGAGGCGGCCGGGGGGGGGGGGGGGGGGGGGGGGGACCTGCGAGCGAGCTGCCCAGGCCCGGGGCGGAGCTGGGGCGGGGATCCGAGAGCGCCAAGAGCGGGTCTCCCACTCGCCCCCACCGCGCGGGGGCGCCGCCCGCTCCCCGAGCCCCAGGCCTCCACCGCCGGCCGCGTTCCTTCCTCCAGAAGCTCCCTGCCAGGCGGCGGGACCACTTACCGGCTTCCCCGGCGACCGGAGCCGACCCTGGCGTTCCCGGACTAGCGCGTTTCCGCCGAGCGGGTCGGCAGGTCGTTTCTCGGGTTGCCGGTGAAGGAAGGTTCTCGGGTTGGGCGGGAGGCGCTATTATCGGAGTAGCCGGGCCTACTAAGGGCGCGTTTTAAAACTGTTGCTCCATAGCGCCCTAGAACAATGGCAATATTTTTGAGGGAAAGTGTCTCCCAGCAACCTGAGTTTTGCCTCCAGTTTAAGCGATAAGTTTCTCGGGCTCAGCACTCCCCTTACTACGTGTGGGATCTTGGGCAAGTGTGGAAAGGCAGAACAGTGAGTGGCCCCCGCAGAGATGTCCACATCCTTCTCCCTGGAAATTGTGGGTGTTAGGTTCCATGGCAAAGGGCAGTTAAGACTGCAGGTGGAATTAAGGTTGCCAACCAGCTAACTCTAAAATATGGAGGTGTGGGGCGCCTGGGTGGCTCATTTGGTTAAGCGACTGCCTTCGGCTCAGGTCATGATCCTGGAGTCCCGGGATCGAGTCCCGCATCGGGCTCCCTGCTCGGCAGAGAGTGCTTCTCCCTCTGACCCTCCCCCCTCTCATGTGCTCTCTCTCTTTCTCATTATCGCTCTCTCAAATGAATAAATAAATAAAATCTTTAAAAAAATAAAATAAAATACGGAGGTGAGATTTTCCAGGTGGGCCCAGTGTGATCACCAGGGCACCTCCAAGCGGAAGAGGGGGCAGAGTGGTGGTCAGAGAGAGATCTGAAAATGGAGGATAAGGCCACCGGCCAAGGAATGCAGGAGGCATTAAGAAGCTGGAAAAGGGGGCGCCTGGGAGGCTCGGTCTGTTAAGCATCTGCCTTTGGCTCAGGTCATGATATCTGGGGTCCTGGGATCAGCTCTGCACCTGAGCCCTGCATCAGGCTCCCTGCTCACCGGGGAGTCTGCTTCTACCTCTCTCTCTCTGCCCCTCCCCACCTGCTCTCTCTCTTGCTCTCTCAAATAAATAAAACCTTAAAAAAAAAAAAAACTGGTAAAGGCCAAGAAACAAATTGCCCTCTTGAACTTCCAGAAGAAACACAATCCTGCTTATATCTTGATTTTAGTCCAGTGAGATCTAATTCAGACTTCTGACTTGCAGAAGAGAGTACATTTGTGTTGTTTTCAGCCACTGAGTTTGTGGTGATTTGTTACAGCAGCAAATCTAGGAAACTCATACAGCAAGGCTTGGCACCTACCTCCTAGGAGTATTGTGAAAGTCAAAATGGATATATTAGAATATATTTCGAAACAACTTCTGGTTGTACTTTTAAGTGCTGAACGCATCCGCCATAAAATGGTAGAGTTAATAGGTGATTATTCTGTAAGTGTAGTGATAAGAGCAGGGTCTCAGAAGTATCATCTTCTTTCTGAATGGTCAACATTTGCAACATCTGCTCTGCTTGGTTTCAGTTAAAGAAACAAAAACAAAACTATACATGCCTATGCCCAGAATGCTGCTACAAGCTTAAGTTTCCATGAAATAACGCTCCTGCTGATTAGCCACAGGCACAGACTCCAACCGCTTTATATTCATGACAGCATTGCAGCAAAAGTCATAAAAACACCCAACTCTTTTTTTTCCCCCACCCAATGTCCATAGTCATGAAAAGGACTTTTTATCTTGTTCCATGAGTGTATTAGTTTGCTAGGGCTACCCTAACGAAGTATCACAAACTGAGTGGCTTTAACAACAGAAACATATCCTCTCATGGTTCTAGAGGCTAGAAGTTCAAAATAAGGGTGTCAGCAGGGTTCTTGCTAAGGACTGAGAGGGAGCTGTTCTGGGCCTCTCTCTTGGGCTTGTAGAATGCCATCTCCTCCCTGTCTCTTCACATCGTCTTCCCCATTATATTGGATTAGGAACCAACCCTAGATCAGTCTGACTTCATCTTAATTAATTGCACCTGCAATGACCTTATTTCCAAATAAGGTCACATTCTGAAGTACTGGGGCTTAGGACTCCAACATCTTTTTTGGGGTGACACAATTCAGCCTATTAAGGATCAGCAAGCACAGACCAGTGAGTATAGAGGAAGAAATAGTGAGAACAGATCTGACCCCTTTTCTCTCCAGCAGTTGCCAAGGTGTGGATCCCAGTCAGGGGAGCTTCTGAACTGGGCAGTGATTGGAAATTAAATATTACCATAGATAACATATACAAGGTACTAGGCACTGTTTTAAGTCAGTCAATACATGTGAAGTGCTGCTTAGAGTAGGACTGGATAAATGTTAGCTATCAACTCATTTTAATCTCCAAAACAACCCCAAAGGTACAATTATCTCTGAGGCACAAGAGGCTATTTGCCTCAGGTCTCACAGCTAGTAAGTGGTAGAACTGGTATTAGAACCCAGGTGGTATGACTCAAGTCTGATTCTTAACCACTATCCTGCTGTGTTAGATGTTGCCTGCAGTGGTAAACAGTGTGAAAAGCTAGACCAAGTTAAAAAGTTCCCATGTAGTCTTAATGTGACATTGATCTAGGTCAATGAAAAGTTCATTAGCTTAGTAAACTAGAAAAAAGACAAGTTGTAGAACCATACATGAAGTATGGTGCCATTTACGACCAACAAAGCAAAACAAAACCTACAAAATCCACACATACACACACGTGTTTATATGTGTATAAGTCTATGTATGTTAAATACACAGAAAAAAAATTGGGGAGGTTACTATAATTATTAGTAACATTTAAAAAGGGTGGTGTGGTTGGAGTAGAAAAATTGTGCTTTCCCTGTATGTGGATTGAACAAGAACATATCTGGATACACAGTGAGGAGCTATAGAAAACATCAGGCAGGAGTCTCCTTGCTTTTGCCTGGGTAGTCACTTCATCATTCGGTTTACTGGTGACCTTTATTCTGCAACCTTCATATGGTCACCCAGTACCTTGTGTTTACTTATTTCAGGTCTAACTACATAGAAAAGACTCAGTTGATTCCCAAATACCTATGGAAAGGACTCTGACAGTCCAGATTGGGTCAGGTGCCCATTCTGGCCAATCAACCAGAGGGACAGCCAGAAATTATGACACAAAAATAACAGAGGGGATCATCTCCACTTTACCCCTCGGAAAGATGAGGTTCAACTAACTTCTCCACAGTCACAAAACTTTTAAAGGAAGGTAGGAGCTGAGATTTTGAATGTAGATCTGCTGGACTTCAAAGCTCATGTACCATATATTACGTGCTTGGAGATATTTAGCTTGGAACAAACCTAGGTCAGACACGTGATAACTGTTCTTAAGCACCTGAAAGGGAGTGAGACCCATGTCTGTAAAAGTTAGCACTAGGATTATTTAAGGAAACAGATTTTTCCCACAGCTGAGGGAGGTGGGGAGGGGGGAACAAAGCACTCTGTGAAACTTTTCCAAACAGAATGGTTTATCTCAAGTTCCCTCTCACTGAGACATTCCAAGCTACTCTATATGGCCAAATGAACCACATGGTATGCTTATTATAAAGCTGAGAGTATAGGCCAACTTGAAGTTCATTTCAAAATGGCACATTTTGCACCATTCATACAAAGTATAAAAAAAAATTAAGGTAAAAATTAAGGTAAACCTTTCGATAAATTTATAAATTTTTCAAAAGGAAATATACCATTAAGCACATATTTAAGTATTAAAAACCCCAAGTTAAATCCAACCATAATGTATTTCAAAAGCAAGGTTCAAATTTCACTGTAACCAGCATTTCATATTTGTTGAAATAAATGTCACTGAAACATCATTATACAGATATATTTATTTATAAATATTAGGAACACAGTTTATAAAAGAATAAAACTCCTCTCTAGAGCATAAGACAACAGAACAAAGATAGGTGCTATTATACAAATGGAATGAGTGAACATAAGACTGTGATTTTCAAGCACACTTATATTACACACAATTTTAAAACTATCGAAGCTTTGAAACTGTAGAATTGGTAGAGGATGTATTTAGGTATTAGTTCAGAGACTTATAAAACAATTTTAGGGGTGATATTTAATATGTGGGGAGAAGAAACTGTTTACTGTATATAACTATCATGTTTCAAGGGACATGACTTAACAGTAAAGTTTTTATTATATTTTATATTAGTTATATTTTATATTAGTTATTCTAGAAATACTACCTAAATTAGAATGACATTATATATTCTTTCTCTAATTCCATTCTAATAGTCTATAACTATATCAAATGAAATGAGGAAAGTTAAAGTTTTAACATTTTAGATAGCCAAGTTACAAAAGGAACTAAAGAAAGAAACTCAGATTTAAAGTTTCAAATACCCACTGCATTTGGCACCTTTTCTTTTTTACTACAAAGTATTTCCTTAGAAATGGGGCATTTAGTTAATTATTGTTTGTGGTGACCTCAGCTACAATAAAAAAGAAGCCAACAGAGACCACAGACTCACTAGCATTGACGGAAAGTGATAGTGAAGAGCCAAAGCACAAGAGACCACAGCAGCCCGGGTAACAAGAATTGGGTGGAAAAGCAAGCTAAATCTTCCATGTCTTCACCTTTCAAAAAAGTCACATTAAATTATTGACTTTCCTACTGATCCAAAATTAAGAAAAGGCAAAAAAAGTCAGTATTCTGTCTGCCGCATTACTTATATTTAATGACTAACAATTTAAGACTATTAAAAGTGAACAAGCCAACATGATGATCAAACCTGTTTATATTTAAGGAACATAGTGAACTACTTGACAAAATTCATCTTTCTTAGGAACTCCCTCTGCTGCACAGAAGGCATTCCTGCTATAACGTGAACATCAGTAGAAGAGCTCACTGCCATGAATACTTAGGTACTTGGCCAACTCCTAAGAGACATACCAAGCTACAACAAGCAAACAAAAGCCCCCAGGAACAACAGAAGCCCCATTCCTTATCATCACTTTATTTGTCCTGTGCTGTTCCAGCCTCTGAGTACATGGGGCATAGTGCTGCATTCGGACGGCATACAAAAGCATCGGTTTCACCTCCTAACTCTGTTAACTGCTCCAGTGATGACACGCATGGATAATGGTCTTTTAACATATCTGGCAATTTAGAAGTCTTCTCTTGAATACGTCGAGAACGTCTAACTGGTGTTAGAAACTTTAGCTCTTTAAATGTAGTATCTGTGTTGTCAAACTGGATCTTCTTTTTTACACTAAAAAGACACAAAATTATTCCCAGAGTTAAAAAATATTAACGTTTTTACTTTGTTCTTTTATGCCATTTATCATCCTCTAACTTGTAAGTTACAACCATGTGATTACCTGTCTTATAGAAAAACAGGTAGTGAAAGCTCCTTGTGGTTAGGAACTTATTCTTTTCTCTATTTGTTGTCACAGTTTGTACACAGTAGATTCTTGAATATCTGTACAATTGGCTAATTGCTCAATTCCAAAACCTACTATTATCAATAACAGACAGACATGAAAGAAAAATGTTGTCAAAGTTTTCTTTTACAAAATGGCAATACTTAGGGTAAGAGCAAAGCAAATACACTAATTTTCTTTTAAGATTTTATTTATTTGAGAGAGATGGAGGTAGCGTCAGAGGTAGTGAGAGAGAGCATGAGTGGGAAGGAGAGGGAGAAGCAGGCTTCCCGCCGAGCAGGGAGCCCGACAAGGGGCTTGATCCGAGTGCCTGGGATAATGACCCAAGCCCAAGGCAGGTGCTTAACCGACTGAGCCACCCAGGCACCTCCAAATACAGTATTTAAAAGGTGAAGTGTCCAGGGGTACCTGGGTGGCTCAGTCGGTTAAGTGTCCAACTCTTAATTTCGGCTCAGGTCACGATACCAGGGTTGTCAGATCAAGCCCTGCGACAGAGCTCCACACTGAGTGTGGAGCCTGCTTAAGATCTCTCTTCCCCCCCAGCCCCCTCTCCCCAACTTGTACGTGCTCTCTCTCTCACCCACACACACACAAAACGTGAAGTGTCTCAATGATACTGATTTGTTTGAAACCTTTCTAACTGGAAGCTAAAGATTTTTAGATACCATATTTATTATGCCTAAACATAAAAACAAATCACAGCACATTACATTTTGAAAGTTTACCTTTGTAGGTATGGTGTAGTAGACACATTATATTTAATTAAGCAACTGCCCCTGGTTTCTGTACTGGGGGTTTTAACATCACTGGTTGGATCTTTTGTTTTGTCATCTTCCTCTTTTTCACCATCTTGAAATACCACATTTCTAGGTTTCTTTTCCATTTCTGGTCTTCCTGACTCTAGATTAACACCTATAATATCTTCACTGTCGACTTCTTGGATGTATTCCTTAGTTGCACAAGCCTCAATATTTTCTCCTATAGAAATACATTTATAGATTAAGCTTTCGGTCAAAGTTAAAGAGCAAAATCAGAAGACATTAAAGTAATTCATAGTTGGTCAGATTTTCAAAATAGAAGAACCAAACTGCCATCTCCTACCTATTACTTTTCCTAAGCCAATACCGCTGACAACTATTAACAAATATTCACTGTCATCTATGGGTTGGGATTATAGATACAGATATAACAATGAAACCAGCCCTGTCCCTCAAGTTCACATTCCACGGAAGAGACGTGCTTGAAAATAATTAAAATGAGAAAAATTCTATATAGTTGAGGTAAGAACAAAGGGTTATGGGAACCCATAAAAATGGGAAAACTACCTTTGCTTGAGGGACAGAGAGAAATCTTCATAAATGACATTTAGGCTTGGGTCTTGAGAAACGAATACTTGACAAGACCAAGGAAGACAATCTTAGTTATGAAGCGTAAAAGGAAATGACCTATTAAGACAAAACTAACAGGCCAGCGTGCTTAGGATATAGGGTGAGGAGCAAGGTGGGAACGTGGGGAGGAGGTGATGATAGGTAGGAAGGGTTGGATTATAATGAACTTTACATGCAAGAAGTTTGGTAAAAAAAAAAAACCAAAAAACCAACCTTCACTGGAGAAACAGATACAATCAGATTTGATCACTACGAAGGATGGTTTAGAATGGCAAGAATGAAAAAGAATGATCTGTGATGATAAGACAAACGAGGCTGCGATTGCCTCTAAGCAAGGTGGCAGAGAGGTAGGCATCAGTGAAAAGGAAGGGCCTGATTTACAAGTTATTTCTAAGTTAGGGCTTAACAAATGAACGCATGTGCACATCTCAATGAGTGTGCAGGTGTACTGAGGGCATCTCTTACAACATTTCTTGCTTAGGCATCTTCAATGACAGAGGAGTTTCTTTTTTCCCTTTTCTTTTTTGGGAGGAAGAGATGATGGTTTGCGGAAGCAATGAGGGAAGACGGTTCAAAATAAAGCATGCTTGGTGGGAAATACTTGAGACATCTTGATAAATCCAGCAAGGTGAAAAGACCTCTAGATTTGACTACTAGGCAATTATTAGAGATTTGTACCAAGAGATGTTTCAGTTATAGGATATATCTGAATCTAGAAAATGTTTACATTTCATATACCTGACAGCTAATGAATCTCTTCCCTCCATCTACTATTCCTAGCAAAGAGAATTCTTGAGTAAGCTTCTCTAGAGCATAGAACAGATGATAGAATTTAAGAGATAAAAATTTAGAGATCATCTAATCAAACTGCCTCATTTTTAACACAGGGAATTAAGGCCTAGAGAGGTAAGCTAACTTTCACAAACACTCAATGATAAATTTGGGTTTTGAACCAGAGATCCTAATTAAAAATTCTTACACTACATAAGGCCACTGAATCTCAGGGGTTATGCCCACAGACGTAAGAGGAGAAAAACATCCTACAAATTTAAAAGTTTAAAAAGATAAAAGAAAAATAATTCAAGAAAATTTAATAAAATCACAATTCACTTGAAGAAAATTAAAAACTTACCATATTTCACTTTTTCTTGACTCTTCATTGTTAGAATATCTGCAATTGCATGTCGCATCTCTTCAATAGGCTTAATTTTTTTTAATGAAGAAAATACAAGTTTTATATTCTCAGACATTAACTAGGTTGTTCAAGTCAAAAATATTTAAAACAGTGACTATACTTCAAACTTTAAAACAAGGCAGTGGTTCTTAGATCATGTTTCTTTTCTCAGAATACTTATTTTGACACTCGAACTTTTGAAAATGACTCTCCGACTTATAGAATAAAAATGAAGAGAAGGGTAGAATTATCAGATTAAAATTTTTCTCCACAATTTTTCTTAAGCCTCTGGTAACTCTTAACTGCTTGTCTGATATAAACAAAATTAATGGACAAGAAGCAAGTTAACATTAATATCTACTAAAGAGCTGATAATATACATTTAAAGTAAATTTAACATAAAGTTTACTCCTTTTCTCCTACATTCAAGTCCATGGTTATGTATTTATGTATTTTTTTCACATGCTATTAAATGCATCTTTGAACAACTCAAGATTGACCAGCCTAACATTTCACTCATTCAAATTCAACAGTTTTACTGACTGTCCATTATATGCCAGAACATGCAAGCACTTACTATGTTCCTTTGTACTACGATTGCTAATGCAACATATTCAAGATATTATATATAAGGGAAGTTCTGGCTCACATTCTTAGTTCTAGAACATATTCCTGAACTACTCACTCATCCTGCTTTCAATTTTCTTGGCTAATTTTAATCCTTGTTTTCCACTTTCTGCTCCTGAGTCACATCTCTCTCTCTTTACACCCTGCCTTCTATGTGAGTCCTTGGCTCTGGTTATGCATCCTAGCTATTCTGCCTGAAGCCACCTTAAGTAATGTCCCTTCTGGTTCATGTAGTAGGAACCTCACACCCTCTTCCAGGTGGGATTCTGTCAAATACAATTACCCTTCAGCAAAATGTTTTATACATAATAGTCTTTGAGAGAATATCTGCTGAATATTTGATTTAGGATTCAAGTGCAAGATCAAATAGCATCTGTTGGCTTTGCAGAGACTAAAGTGAGTAGACCTTTCTTAAAGAAAGGCTAAAGAAAGGAATTTTAAAAAACTCTCTCTGTAAGTAATCTCCAAAATGCATTTTTGAGAAACTTGGTCAAAAGGAAATGCATTTTAGAAACATTTGCCCATAAAAACAAAAAACCCAGCCAAACCGAAAAATCTAGAATACAATTTATTCTATACCCAGAGCCTCTTGCAGCAACAGACTACAAAGAGGGGAGAGGTGTGGTATCAAACCACTATGGCGCTAATATGTCAGCGAAACTAGTTTACTGCCATTTTCCATGTGTGGGCAGGACCAAACATATGGCATAAAAATGTGAGAACATTTAAGAAGTATTCTTCAAGTGAAAGACTTCTCTCACAAAGCCACAGAACCTACTAACATTTTAAAAGTTAGTTTAATTCCACTTGGCTTTATATTCATTACATAAATTTTAATATTAAAAATTCAATTTCCCAGATTTCTTAATTAGGAAACGTGCAAAATGACATGTTGTGCTAAAATATTTCTCACAGCCAGTTTCATTAAATGTACATTACAGTGTATATCCATCTTCTAAGGTCTGATTATCACTAGTTCATAAGCAAGTTTTAGAAGGTTGAGAAACAGCTTTTATAATATGTGATCATTTTGGCCTTTAAATATTCATTACTACTACATATGTAACCACAATTTTATCAAGTTATGTTTGATGTACTCCAAAATAACTCTGAATCCTTTACAGTGTACTAATAAGGATCAGTAAGTTTTAATCTTACCTGAGCCCCTGCCAAAATAGCTTTCTCATAGATTGTGATAATATTTTCAATAGGACTTGTGAGTGGTTCAATACGTGCAAGGCATATCCAATATTTAACAAGTTTTTTGGCATCTGGAATATTTTTAATCAGGTCATTCAGTATGACCAATATTTCTTCTTTTGGGCACCCCTAAAATAGCAAGAAGTAAAGTGAGTGATATCCTTTAGCCTCTAAACTATGAACAGTTAAGTAATTGTACTATAATCAAGATTAATGATAACGAGAGAAAAAGTTGATAGAAAATTATTCATAAAAATATCCAGTGTTCTCTTCCTCACCCCAAACTTATTCTGAATGGCTAGCAAGAAGCCTATTAGTCATGAGTACAAAGCATGAAAACAATATACTAGTTGAGAAAAATAATAGTCAAAAATGACTAACACTGAGGTGCCTGGATGGCTCAGTCGGTTAAGCGCCTGCCTTCGACTTGGGTCATGATCCCAGGGTCCTGGGATTGAGTCCCATGTCAGGTTCTCTGTTCAGCGGAGAGTCTGCTTCTCCTCTCCCTCTCCTTCCCCCCCACCCCCGCTCATGCTCTCTCTCTCACTCAAATAAAATCTTTAAAAAAAAAATAACTAACACTTTACTTGGTCTTGATGATTATCCTTTATATATTGTGAGATTCCATTTAATACTTGATTTAGAATTTTTGCAACTACCAAATGTTTATGAGGGGCAATAGCTTGCAGGTGTTTAAAAACGGTCTTTGTCAGGTCTTGATATTAAGGTTAAAATGAATCTGTAATGGTTGATTTAAGTAACAGCTATATATAGTTAGAGGGTAGGGAAGAGAACTTCCACAGTATCAATGACAAACCCCAGCTGAGCAGAAATAAGAATATAATAGGGAAACTCCAATCCTAATTTTCACTGGTCTTCAAAAAGCTTAAAGACACTCATGAAGACCAGAGTAAGGTTTGAAATCATACTCTATATATTCATTCTTGCTATGGATCTTAGACACCATGGGTGACCAAATCAAAATTAAAAAATAGCCAGGGCACCTGGGTGGCTCAGATGGTTAAGTGTCTGCCTTCGGCTCAGGTCATGATCCCAGGGTCCTGGGATCGAGTCCCGCATCAGGCTCCCTGCTCCTTGGGAGCCTGCTTCTCCCTCTGCTTCTCTCTCTCCCCCTCTGTCTCTCATGAATAAATAAATAAAATATTAAAAAAAAAGAATTAAAAAAAAATAGCCAGGAAATAAAGGAAACATTCTGGAGTTATTATACTCTGTAGGATTTTGGTCCAAATAGTGAAACTCTACAGTAAGTTTAAGACCATGATGATGTTGGTTTCGATTAATGGAATTTTGTTTGCAAATATTTTAGTTAACTTGAATTTAATCTGTGATAATGACTCACTAATTTATGTTGCTAGTCTTTGGTAAAATATGTAATGAGTAGAAAAAATAATATGTAAATATCCTGAAGGAATGTAAAAAATATCCACCCCCAGCCCATTCTACATTAACATCTTAGAGGAATACAATATTTATAAGTTAAAAAAAAAAATCAAGTTAAAAAACCTAATTATCCCTTTGATATATGTATATGTCCTCAATGAAAATGTGGTCCATTAAAGGCTAAAGAGAATCTCACAATTAACATTAAGTCTACATAACACCACTAACACGTTACATGGTCAAAAGAGTGACAAGGTAATTTAGTAAGAGAACTTTTATAAGATAATTTGCAAACTATAAACTATTACACAAATATAAGGACTGTACCTCATTAATCAGGTTTAGGCATTCCGAAAATGTCTTGTTTACTTTTTCAGTAAATAATCTTTGTTCATCTTCTTCTACCATGGTCGTCCAAAAGGACCCAACTGAGTTTTCGTTTTGCCCTTCAGGCTCAGGCTGGGTAACCACTGAGCTAGGAGGCCTTTTCAGCACTTTTCTCTTACCAGCTTTCCACTCACTCAGACGAGCTCTAGAGTTAGAAGCAGGACATAAGCATTACTGTGATACTGATGAGAGAATTCTGTCAAACAGAGAAGTTAAAAATTAACTCAGGTCTTTAAGTAGTTCCACATGTAGGCCACACGTAAGTTCACAAGTTTGAACAAAAAGAAATACTGAACATTATCAATGTTCGTTTCATGCTCAAACACCCCAAGAATGTGTTTTTAAATGGAGAGGTTATAAAATATTTCCCAATTGTATTAAGCTTTGTAACGCAGATTACATTACAACAACCTAATGAAACAGACTCAAGCACAGTAACTTAGGTCACACTGTTCCACCACATAAATTTGCTTCAGCTGGTCTGCTTACGACAGAGGAGATTCCACACCCACACAAATTCTAATATATTCAAGGAGATTATAAGCCAAATTCACAAGTGGTACTCTATTGAAAACTAAGCCAAAAAAATGACATCTACTTACTTTCTCTCTTCTGCTGTTTCTTTGGGCTGAGCCGATCTATCAAGAGTTGCTTTTGCTATAGTGTGTCTGCGAGGGTCAATGCTGTTTGATTTCTGTATCAGTTTGGTGTTAGAAGAGGAAGCAGGCCTGGCTACAATCTCAGAAGTCAGGCTTCTTGGCAGTGTCTTCTTTCTCTCTACATCCTGAGAACTGGTTTTGGCACTAGATGAAACCGTGTTTGATTGCAGTAATTCTTTCTCCCGAGGCCCTTTCCGGATTGTAACATTGGCAGTGGCTTGCCTGATGCCCCGTTTCACAGCGTCCTGAGCACTGTCGCGGTGACTTCTGATAGGAGGCTGCACCAGCTGTCTGTCCTGAGATGCAGTGCTCCCAAATTTAGTGGTGGTCACCACGTTTGGGGCTCTATCACTTTTCA
Source organism: Zalophus californianus (assembly GCF_009762305.2). Lineage (NCBI taxonomy): Eukaryota > Metazoa > Chordata > Mammalia > Carnivora > Otariidae > Zalophus > Zalophus californianus. The sequence goes on from NC_045597.1 coordinate 61,747,056, forward strand.
CTGTTGCACTTCGAGTGTCCGTGGGTGGAGGCTCTGGGTCTTTAGGGATAGCAGCTGAAGGCTTCTTCGTTGTTGCAGAACTCTCATCTCTGACTGGTAGGGGTTTTCTAAATGAATTAATCTTAGACTGAACAATTTGGCCACGGTAAGACCCAAGCACAAGCTTCTTGGACATGTTAGCATCTTGTTTTGGTTTTTCTATGGATATTTGTTTCTTTTTGTTGTTGTTTTTAAGATGAAACACTTGGCTTAATGTCATGTGTTGACTTTGAGGGTCATCTTTAATTGGTACAGACTGTCCCATTTGATTATTATCCTCAAAATTATGTGTGTCAACTGCTATTGTTGAACTGGTTAATTCATTAGAAGGTCTTAAAGGAATACAATTTTTTCCCATTGTTATATGATTTTTGTTCCCAGGAGGTCTACTGACATTTTCTTTACCAGCCTAAAAGAATGATTTAAGACAAATCAGCATTTCAGAACAAACTTTAAGAGTTTAGGAAGGGAAAAGGGGGGGAGGGACAGTTTAGGAGGGCTATGTGCATATCTTACCATTTTTGTTTTAAATTTCAGAACTTTTGTCTCTTCGTGGACTTGGCCCTCAGAGTTCATCACTTTCTGGTCTCTACTACTTTAAAAAATAAAAAATGAAAAAAAGTTTAACCATGTACTAAGGAAATTTTCTCTTTGGAGGGAGGAATGAGAGAATATTAACAATCATCTGACTTTGTAATTTTAAATTGAGGCAAGAATGGAACTGAGATTTATTTGTCCTTTTTCTTTATTACAGAGTGACTTAATAGTGTAAACAAGATAGCTGAGAAATTTAGAGGTATTTTTTACAGAGTGACTTAATAGTGTAAACAAGATAGCTGAGAAATTTAAAGGTATTTTCTTAAAAGTCTTAACACCCTCCCTACACAAAATATGTAAACACTTGATAATCCCATTCCAAGCCATTCTTCCTAGTCACTCAAACAAGTCCTCAAAACCTTTATTAAGCAACATTTTCTTTGGTTAGTTTTAAGTACTCAGTAACAGACTTACATTGAAAAAAAACTTAAATACAGCCCCTCCTCAAATAAATGGTTTGGGGAAAACTGGACAGCCACATGCAAAAGAATGAAACTGGACTAATTTCTTACACCATACACAAAAATAAACTCAAAATGCATTAAAGACCTAAATATAAGACCTGAAACCATAAAACTCCGAAAAGGAAACAGAGGCAGTAAACTCCTGGACATCAGCCTTAGCCATATTTTGCTGGATGTGTCCCCTCAGGCAAGGGAAACAAAAGTAAAAATAACGAAGACTACATCAAATTAAAAAGCCTTTGCACAGCCAAGGAAACCGTCAACAAATGAAAAGGTGGGGCACCTGGGTGGCTCAGTCGGTTAAGCATCCCACTCTTGATTTTGGCTCAGGCCATGATTTGGGGGTCGTGGGATGAAGCCCCGCCTTGAGCCCTGCGTTGGGTGTGGAGCCTGCATAAGATTCTCTCCCCCTGTCCCCCCACCCCCACACCTCCGCTCACACACTCTCTCTCTCAAGGGGGAAGGGGGGGGTTGGGGAGGGAGGCAATCTACTAAGTGAGAGAAGTTATTTACAAAGGATATATCTGATAAGGGGTTAATTTCCAAAATTTATAAAGAACTCCTACAACTCAACATGAAGAAAACCCAATTAAAAAGTGGGCAGAGGATCTGTACAGACATTTTTCCAAAGACATACATGGTCAACAAACCCATGAAAAGATGCTCAACATCACTAATCATCAGGGAAACGCAAATCAAAACCACAATAAGATATCACCTCACAACAGTCAGAATGGCTATTTTTTTTTTTTTTTAATTTTGAGAGAGAGAGAGAGAGAGCGCGCACATGCATGAGCACGGGGAGAGGATCTCAAGCAGACTCCATGCTGAGCACGGAGACGATGTAGGGCTTGATCTCATCACCCTGAGATCATGACCTGAGCTGAAATCAAGTTGGATGATTAACCGACTGAGCCACCCAGGCACCCCCAGAATGGCTAGTATTTAAGAAACAAAAAATAACAAATGTTGGCAAGGATACAGAGAAAAGGGAGCCCCTGCACACTGAAAATATAAATTGGTACAGCCAGTGGAAAACAGTATTGAGGTTCCTCAAAAAATTAAAAATAGGAATACCAGATGATCCAGTAATTTCACTCCTGGGTATTTACCTGAAGAAAATGAAAACACTAATTCAAAAAGATATATCCACCCCTATGTTTACTGCAGAATTATTTACAACAGCCAAGATATAGAAGTAACCTAAGTGTCCACTGATAAATGAATGAAGATGTGGTTTTATATATATATATATATATATATATATATATACACACACACACACACACACACACACACAATGGAGTATTAGCCATAAAAAAGAATGAAATCTTGCCATTTGTGACAACATGGATGGACCTTGAGGGTATTCTGCCAAGTGAAATAAGACAGTTGGGGAAAGACAAACATATGATTTCACTTCTATGTGAAATCTAAAAAAAAACAAAACTAAACTAAAGAAAAAAACAACAAATAAAAAAAGAGAGACTCAAATACAGAGAATTGCAGGTTGCCTGAGAGGAAGGCAACGGGGGGGGGGTGGATGAAATAGGTGGAGTTAAGAGGCACAAACTTCTAGTTATAAAATAAGTCAGCCATAGGGATGAAAAGTACAGCATAGAGAATATAGTCACTAATGTTAGAGTAACTTGATATGGTGACAGAAAGTGACTATGCTTGCGATGATAAGCATTTAATGTGTACAAATATCAAATCACTATGATGTATACCTAAAACTAATATAATATTATATGTCAACTGTACTTTGATTAAAAAGAATAAAAGAAAAAAATAGCTCTCCCAAAAGAAATCCAAAATTTTCCATACCCACTGACAGCCCGATTTATTACAAATGTGGACTTTAATTTTTAGGTGACAATGCATTTAGAATATATATTCAAAACAAATGCTTTCTCAAGAATTTGACCTACATTCCTTTGAACAAATATAGACTGGTTTGTAGAGGCCATGACATTCTTTTAACAAGTCATTATAACAATGTGCATTCCATTAAGAAAAGAAAAAACATGCTCAATTAGACCTGCCATTGATTCTAAGATCCCCAGTTCAGAGATGTTAGAATGTAAAAAGTGTATATTTTAGCATGAACAAAACTTATCTCCGTGACAATCTGGGTTACATTGCTTTTCACATCTGTTTGCTCAGTCTGTTTGGACAAGGGGCAGAACTCTGACAGCTTCTGTTACACATTTTGGATGATGGCAGAGAAGAGTCAATATATGTCACTGAACAGAGCAATGTCTTCCCAGTTTAAGCTCCTGCATTCACTACCTGATGGCAAATACTCCTTTTGTTATTCACTGGTCTGTAGCCTGGTGTGGGTTGGGAGATGATGCTCAGGGTCCACCTGTCAGGTACTCCCAGTGTGGTACCTTAACTAATCAGACACCCTATTACTTCTGGACTTACAGTATACTGTGATGTTATCTCACTGAGAAAATGAGACGCAGTCTTAACAAGAATTAGCCCTTCTTTCCTCCACTGAAGACTGCCAGCCTATCTGCCTCTGTACCCACATATTCTGCTTTCCCTCCTGTCTACGGATGAACTGACACCATGCTGACCCAAGGTCAAACTCAATATTTGTGTTCTCCTGCTTGCCTACTCAGGATCTTTGTTCCTGTGATGATTTGCTCATTCTTCTCAATCATTAACTTGCCCCTCTACTACATCACTCCCATCAGCATATAAACACTATCTATTATATCTCATCTTAAAAGCCTTAAACTCCACATTCCCTTTCAGTTCCAGCCTCATTTCTCTTTGCTTTATAGCAAAACTCCTCAAAAGCATGTATCTATACACACTGTCCCCATGTTGTCACATTCCATTCTCTCCCCAGCCCACATCTATTGGGAGCGTGTCCTCGGCACTCTACTGCAGACTCCCAATGTCATCTGCTTCCATGTTTCTACAACTCATGGGTCAATTCCGTTTTCACCTTACTGAACCTTTAAGCAGCACTTGACACAGGCGGCCACTCTTCTTTCAATACTTTCTTCACTTTGCTACCAATCACCAGCTCTTCTCCTTTTCCTCCTACCTCAGTGGTCTACTTCTATTAAGTCTGTCTCTCTTCTTCCTAAATTTTTGGGGGCGCCTGGGTGGCTCAGTCACTAAGCATCTGCCTTCGGCTCAGGTCATGATCCCAGGGTCCCGGGATTGAGCCCGCATAGGGCTCCCTGCTCAGTGGGGAGTCTGCTTCTCCCTCTGCCTCTCCCCCCTTCCAGCTTGTGCGCTCGCTCTCTCTCTCAAATAAATAAATAAAATATTTTAAAAAAATAAATTTAAAATTTTTCTTCTGCATTTTTTTGTTTTATACTTCTCAGGGACTCCTTTTCTGTCTGTGCTAACAGAATTCTAGTACTTGGTCTTGATATTGCTGGTCTTTTTAACTGCTAACTAAAAAAATTTCAGGATAAGGAGAATCCACCTTATTCACCTGTCCAGTATGGAGAGATATTGAAATATGTTCTGTCCCATTCTGTCTTGTTATGATAAAATTGCCCTCACCAGAGTTAGCTAAACATAGGATTCCTAAAATACCCACATTAGAGAATGTAAAATAGAATGATTTAATTTTGAAAAGCTGCAAATCTGATTGATCATCTATTTAACAATTTGTTGCTCAGGTAACAAATATTTAAGTTGACATCTGTTTTCTAAAAGGAATAAATATAGTACTTGTAAGATTTCTTGGTAAAGCCAGAATAATCTTCCCATTGTGTTTAAGAGTACTATAAACCGCACAGCCCAGTTGAGTTCCTTATTTAAATAGTAGTTGAGAGTCATGCTCTTACTTGAATTAATATTCTCTTTACTCACTCTCTAGTAATCTTATCCCACCTCAAAGTTTTAAATAAACATCATCTACAAACTGATAATTTCCAAGTTTAAATCTCTGGTCCCAATCTCAATCCAGCCCTTCAGACACGTAACTATTCAGCATTTCCACTTGGATGTCCTGTTGGTACCTCAAACTTAGCATGGCCAGATCAAAGCTCCAGATTCCCCCATTCCTCCCTCAGTCTTCCTCATCTTGATATATGGTATCACTAGCCACTCAATTATTCAAATAAAAAAATCTAGGATTGTATTTCTGTTTTAAATGAAGAAATGCAGGATTTATAAATGAAAATTTAAAGCATTTAAAGTAACCTATTAATGTAAAGTTAAAAAGAATTTTTAAAATTTGGAAATAATGCCAAACTTACATAAAGTTGCAAAATTATAAATAGTTCAAAGAATATTCATATACTGTTTACCCAGATCTGCACAGTGTTAACCTTTTATTCCATTTGCGTTATTATTTTCACTGTTTCTGAACATGTGTCTGTTTGGAGTACATGCAACTTTTTCTACCTGAATCTTTTAAGTTAAGATACATACTTTATTACCTTTAAACCCTTAATGCTTCAGTGTTTATTTCCTAAAAATAGGGACTTTCTCTTACATAACCATAGTGGTTATCAAATCTATAAATTCAACTTAATATAACCTTTCATCTGTTTATATTCTAGTTGAAAACTGACCTAATAATGTCTTTAGTAATATTTCACCCTCCACAGCAGGATATAGTATAAGAGTCAGGTATTGGATCGAGTGGTAGCTCTTAATCTGGAATATTCAGGGTCATCTTAAAGGCCATTCTTTCTTTCACGTCCCATCCATACCTAATCCATCACCAAGTCCTGTCATCTGTACCTCCTAAATATAAGCACCATATGACCACTTTCAACCATGAGGAAGGGTATGAAGAATTTACAAAACCAAAATATAGCAATAACTGTTTGGAGAAACTAAAGAAACCAGGAGAATAGAGTAACTCAAGAACCAGTGCTCTGTGCATAAAGCCACTGAGAAATCGTGAAACAATATCTACCACTTATTGGGCTCTCTCTATATACCAGGCATAGCACAATGCATTCACTATCTTACTTGATCCCCAAGAAACACACGTTACTATCCCATTTTAATATAAGTAAATGGACTCAGAGAAGCCACATAACTCCCCTGAGGTTACACAGTTGTAGTGGCAGACTTACGGACTCCAGTCCTTATCACTCTACAGCCAATGCTCTTAGAAGGCCAGAAAGAGCCTAAAGGATGTTACTAACGGTTATCTCTAGAGGGGGCATTTGATCTGCTTTATATACTTTCATGGGGCTTTGTTTCAGCCACAACCATGTACTATTTTTTAAATTTTAACAAAATAACACCAAGATATTCCTATGGAGGGTTGAGACTAAAACAAATGATCTCTAAACATTTGGGGAGAGCCACCTCCTGAAGAATAACCATTTACGCCCCCCCACCACACACAGTAAAAACCTTACTAAATCAAGACTGACCTTTGTAGCACTGCATAAACCATAAGTCAATATTTTGATATATACACTTTGCTTTAAAATTAATTGTTTCATCTTAGAGTGTGAATTAATTTACACAGGAAGAAATACTGTGCTACCCAAGAAGGTATGGCTACTGAGCACTTGAAATGTGCCTAGTCCAAACTGATGTGTGAAAGTGTGAAATACATACCAAGATTTTGAAAACTCAGTACCTAAAAAGGATGTAAAATATCTCAATAACTTTTAAGAATTACATGTTGAAATTATAACATGGTATATACTCAATTAAATGTTATTACAATTCATCTTTTAAAAAGACTTTTCAGAGGGGCACCTGGGTGGCTCAGTTGGTTAAGCTCAGGTCATTATCTCAGGGTCCTGGGATTGAGCCCCACCACAGGCTCCAAGCTCGGCAGGGAGTTTGCTTGTCCCTCTCCCTCTGCCCATCCCCTGCTCATGCTCTCTCTCAAATAAATATTTTTTAAAAAATATAAATAATTACATCAAAAACTAATGATTGGACATAATAAAAAAATATATATATAAAGACTTCTCAAATGTGGCTACTAGAAAAATTTTTTTTAAGATTTATTTATTTAAGAGAGAGAAAGAGCCAGCTGGGGGAAGGGCACAGGTAGAGGGAGACAAGCAGACTCCCCGTTGAGAGGGGAGCCAGAAGTGGGGATCAATCCCAGGACCCTGAGATCTGACCTGAGCCAAAATCAAGAATGGGATGCTTAACCCACTGAGCCACCCAGACACCCCGAAATTTTAAATTACAGTACAATTGTGGCTCCCATTACATTTTTATTAGACAGCTCTGATATAATTTTACAGATCTGAAACGAGAAAATTTGACCTCACCTGGGTATGTGATTTTCCTGTTTGTATGCAAAAAAAGTTTTTCTTTTTAACATATGTTCCTTGAGTTTTTGTCTTCTTTGTTCTAAACAACAAAAAAGCAACAAGTCAACATTTGTTACAACAATAACAGCAAATAAATATTCACTAAATGAACACCTTACTTTGAAAAATGTTCTACTAGAGATCACATCTTATATACAACAGAAAACTTCCCAGTTCAGTATTGCCTTTGAAAAATAATCCCATTTTTAAGAGATTGTTACCATAAAAGGTCCCCACAACCACTGCACAAGAATTACATTCTCTCCTGTTTGAAAGTGAAAAATCTGGAGAATGTCATTTTCAACATAGGGTTACTGAAAGCCAAGCTTTACAGAAACTAAATGGCAGAGTCGAGACACTAGACTCCAAGTTCTAATTTACCAGAGCTGGGTTGGGAAGGAGTTTCTTTCCTCTGTGTTCCCATGCACAGGACAAAGAACTAACATTATTTCTGAAGACCCAGCCAATCCTGGATTTACATAAAGTCGACTGTGTTAAATTTGAAGCATCAGATGAGGCAACCCCAACTCTCCCAAAAACTTGCTCTCCCAAAAAACAAATAGTCAAGTCAAAAAATGGGCAGAAGACATGAACAGACACTTCTAGGAAGAAGACATACAAATGGCTAACAGACACATGAAAAAATGTTCATCATCATTAGCCATCAGGGAAATTCGAATCAAAACCACACTGAGATACCACCTTACACCAGTTAGAATGGCAAAAATTGACAGGGCAAGAAACAACAAATGTTGGAGAGGTTGTGGAGAAAGGGGAACCCTCTTACACTGTTGGTGGGAATGCAAGTCGGTACAGCCACTTTGGAAAACAGTGTGGAGGTGCCTCAAAAAATTAAAAATAGAGCTACCCTATGAGCCAGCAATTGCACTACTAGGTATTTACCCCAAAGACACAGATGTAGTGAAAAGAAGGGCCATATGCACCCCAATGTTCATAGCAGCAATGTCTGCAATAGCCAAACTGTGGAAAGAGGCGAGATGCCCTTCAACAGGTGAATGGATCAAGAAGATGTGGTCCACATATAAAATGGAATATTACTCAGCCATCAGAAAGGCTGAATCCCCAACTTTTACATCAACATGGATGGGACTGGAGGAGATTATGCTAAGTGAAATAAGTCAAGCAGAGAACGTCAATTATCATATGGTTTCACTTATTTGTGGAACATCAGGAATAGCGCGGAGGACATTAGGAGAAGGAAGGGAAAAATGAGGGGGGGGAAATCGGAGGGAGAGACGAACCATGAGAGACTATGGACTCCGAGAAACAAACTGAGGGTGTTAGAGGGGAGGGGCGTGGGGGGATGGGGTTAGCCCAGTGATGGGTATTAAGGAGGGCATGTACTGCATGGAGCACTGGGTGTTATACGAAAACAATGAATCGTGGGTCACTACATCAAAAACTAATGATGTATTGTATGGTGACTAACATAACATAATAAAATTAAATTTAAAAAAAACCAAACTTGCTCTCCACTCAGAAGGCGGGAGCGCCCTGCGCAAGCGCAGTTGGCACTCCACCCGGGCGCGGCCCCGCCCCCCCCCCCCCCCCCCGGCAGGTCCCCAGTCCCCAACCCGGGGGGCGGGCAGGCGTGCCGCGCACCCTCCCTCGCCAAACGGACTCCTCCACCGCAGGCCCGTCTCCGCCACCAGTGGGTCACGTCCGGCCAGTAACGACCGCACTGAGGCGCTCCGCCCCGCACACTAACACCACGAACCCGGCACCGCTCTGGTTGTCCATTTCGCAAATGCGGAGATTGCGGCTGTGAGAGGCCGAGCGATCTGCCCACGGTTCTCACACAACTGGTCATGGCCGAAGCTGGTCGGGGGACTCGAGGCCCCGGCTGCTGAGTCCGAACCACCCCCTCCCCACGGTCGCCCCGGTGCCCCGCTCCCGCCACCGCGGCCCTCACCTCTGAACGCCGGCTGAGCCCTCTGGCTCGGGGGCAGCTGCAGGTCCTGGGGCACGGCTGGGGTGCTCATGGCTGCTACCCGACGGGGATGCGCCTCGGCTCCCGCAGGCCCGCACCGCGCGAGCCGAGACCCCGGCACACACAACACGCCGCCGGCCGGGCTGTAGAAGGCGCGGCGTGAATTGAATGAGCCAATGGGCGCCGAGGGGCGGAGCCTGGGCTGCGGTTGCGGGGGCGGGTTGTCCGTCTGCCCCTTTCAGTTAGGGCTGCTCAGCTGAGTCCCCAGGCTGGCCAACTTGGTCAGCTGTTTCCGTGTTGAGCTTGCGCCTTGGTGGGGGGGGGGAACCTGCCAAGTGCCTACTGTGTGGCAGATAGGACTAGTCTTTGGACGCTCACAGTGCGTGGAGGAAGGCCGACTAGAAAAGTGTCATTTGGCTGCGCTTGTTAAACCAGAGCGTGTTCGCTGAGGAGGCTGTAAGCACCCACCGACTGCTGTACCGAGAGCAGGTGTAGTTCCCTTTCCCCAAAATGACTTCATGGCCATGTGACAGCTAGGAAGAGGGACTGTAGGACTGCTGACAACACTGACTCCTCCTTTGGCAGTCCATCCTGTTTACGCCCACGCAATGACTTCCCTCCGGATTCGTGTTCCAGGCCCCCTGGAGGTTAATGTTTGCGCTGACCGGAATGCAGGAAGGTTTGTTCTGATCGTCCCCGAGGTGGCACACAGAAGAAGCCACTTTAGGTCACTAGTATTGCTGACGGACCCACAAAAGGTGCCACGTTAGCACTGTTTGAGCCGGGTTTTAAGCATGGAGACAGAGACAGAAAGATACAATTTTTGTATCTCAGGCACAGGTCTGAGAGCCTCCAGAGCTGGCTCTCAACGGTCAGTTCTCCTGTCTTTCTCTGCTAGTTTCCTAAACGCATCGTATGGTAGCATCTTGCTAATGAGGAAGTTAGTTTGGGATGTTCTGTTGTTTTTTTCTTGATGAAATGTCAAGTGTAACGTTGTGTAACTTTGCCTGCACTCGAGGCCAATTCTGGAAGAACTAAGAGCCAAACAGCACCGATCACCATCCCTAAGACAACATTGCTGTTTGCATATTACTGTTAATTTAATATTGTCGATTATCTACTACAGTTTCATCAGACAGGCTGGGTAACCACGGATTCCCATTAAGTGACAGAAAACAGTTTAACAAAATAGAACGTAAAAAAAAAGTGACTCAAGAACCTCCAAACCATTATGTTAGGTGAAAGACAGCCAGAAAAGGTCACACATATGGTATGATTCCATATGAAATATCCATAATAGATAAATCTACAGAGAAATGACACAGATTGGTGGTTGCCAGGGGCTATGGGGGGGGGGAATGGAGAGAGACCACAGAGCTGTTCACTTTAAAAGGATTAATTTTATGTTATGTAAATTTCAGTATTTTTTTAAAATGGGCATCGTTACAAATAGTGATTCAAAGAAAACCATGGAGAGCTCAATAGGCTGAGATGGTGGATAGAAAATCCTGCAAAACTGCTAGGTTTTCTAGCATGGCAATTTCCCCCCCATCTCCGGACTCACCCCCTCCAAGAATGGTATCTTTTTAAAAGACACTTTTTTAAAATATCATCATCCCACAATTGTTGGAGGGAAGGCAGACCATTCTCTAAAAGATCCAAAAGAAGACTTCCTTTCTGAACAGATCTTCGCCAACACAGCTGACCATTTAACTGCAGCCACCTGCAGTATAGCTGGTCCGCTTCTTGTGAAACAGGGAGAGCACCTGTGGGAGAATAGGTTGGGACTATCCAAAGAATAGAAGGAAGACAAAAACAGGGTCAGGACAGAAAGTCTGCGGAGGCAAGAAAGAGGTAATGGTCCAATGTTGGGCCCCGAAGAGGTCTCGTAAGATTGGGATTGAAAGCAACTGTTGGATTCAGAAGCTAGGAGGTTCTGGCAAAAACATTCTGCGGACAAGTACAAAATATTGCTGAGTGAAATTAAAGAAACCCTAAATAAATGGAGAGACAAGAGATGCTTATGGATAAGAAGACCCTGTGTTGTTAAGATGTCCATTCTCTCCAAGTTGAACTATTCAATCCCATCCCAATCAAAATCCCAGGAGGCTTTTCTATAGAAATTGACAGATTCTAAAATTTAAATGAAATGCAAAGGATCTAAAAAGGCAAAACAATTTGAAACAGAACAAAGTTGGAGAACTAACACTACCTGATTTCAAGATGTATTATAAAGCCACAGTAATCAAGACAGTGTAGCTGGCATTGCTGTAAAAAAAAAAAAAAATCAATGGAATATAGTAGAGATGCCAGAAATATACTCGGGCCTCTATGGTCACTTGATTTTCCACAGAGTTTCCAAGACAACTCAGTGGAGGAGAAGGATAATCTTTCCAACTAATGCAAGTACAGAGACAACTGGATGTCCACATAGAAAATGTTAACCATGACCCTTAACTCACCCCTTGTACAAACAAAATAAACCTCAAAATGGAATGTAGACCTAAATGTAAGAACCCAAACTATAGAACCTCTAGAAGAAAACATAGAAGAAAAATCTTAGTGACTTTGTCAGGCAAAAAGCTTTCTTAAAGAGGAGATAGCACGAACTTTAAAACAGTACACTGGATTTCATCAAAATTATAACCTTTTGCTCTTCAAAAGTCATTTAGAAAACTAAAAAGCAAACTACCGAGCAGGAGAACATACTTGCAAAGCATATTTAATAAAGGACTTTCACCAGAACATGTGAGCACTCATACAACTCAATTTTTTCAATGTGCAAAAAAAGAAAAATTGCACTTCACCAAAGAAGATACAGGAAACCAAAAATAAGCACAAGGAAGATACCTAACATCCTTAGTCATCAGGAAAATGCAATTAAAATCACAATGAAATACCACTCATCATGTACTCACTAAAATGGCTAATATTTAAAAGACAATACTAAGCTTTGGCAAGGAACTGGAACTCTCATATACCACTGGTAGTAATACAAAATAATATAGCTATTTAAGAAAACAGTTTGGCAGGTTTTTTTTTTTCAGTTTGGCAGTTTCTTATAAAGTTAAACATGCACGTACTATATGATCCAGCAATTACTCTCTAGGTATTTACCCAAGAGAAATGAAAGCATGTACACAAATGTTTATAGCATCTTGACTCACGTTAGCCCTAAGCAGAAAATAACATAAATCTCCAACTGATGAGTGGATAAACAAATTGTGACATATTTGTACAATGGACCACTACTCGGCAATAAGAAGGAACAAAATACTGAATAATGCCACATGGATAAAATGAAAAAACATAGTTTCTTCCTTTCTGTGCAGGGAAACACCCAGCTTCCCCTTACTGTGTTTCTTTCCAGTGTGTCTTCTTTACTTTTACACAGAGCACTTCACTTCTGACACCTCTGGTCACCAAAGGTGTGGAGGTTTTTTTCTCCACAACAAGCAATTCAATGTGACACCAGCTGAGTGTCCCACAATTGAACTCAATTCTAACACAACCTGGAGAGAATGTCAGCTACTACAGACTAAGGACTCAATCCCTCAATCCCCCAAAACTCCTTCCCTTCAACTTCAGGTGCCTGTGGAAACCTAGATTATCACTTATGCTTCTCACTGAATGCCTCCTTGGGTTTGAACAATTTGCTAGAGCAGCTCACAAAACTCAAGTATTTACATGTGTTTACCAGTTTTTAAAAAGATAACAGGATACAGGATACAGATGAACTGCCAGGTGAAGAGATGCATAGAGCAAGGTCTGTAAGGGTCCAGAGCGTTGGAGCTTCTGTCCTTGTGGAGTTGGGGTGTACTACTCTCCTGGTGTGGATGAGTTCACCAACCCGGGAGCTCTCTAAACCCCCAACTATTGGGATTTCATGGAGGCTTTCTCATGTAAGCATGATCAATTATTAACTCCGTTTCCAGTTTCTCTCCCTTCTCTGGAGAAGTGGGGGACCAGATGAAACCTGAAAATTCCAAGCTTCTTATCAGGAATAAGCCCCCATCCAGAAGCCCACCAAGAGTTGCCTCAATAAAACAAAAGATTCTCCTTGTGTGCTTATCACTTTGGAAATTACAAGGGGTTTAGGTGCTCCTATGCCAGGAACCAGGGGCAGAGACCAATAAATATTTTCTATGATCTCACCATGAGTGAGTCTCAAAAACATGGCATTACATTTCAGAAGCCAGAGACAAAGGACTACCTACCTTATGATTCCATTTACATGAAATTCTAGAAAAGACATAGATTCCACATGAATGAAATCATACGGTATTTGTCTTTCCCTGTCTCACTTATCTCACTTAGCATAATGTCTTCTATGTCCATCAGTGTTGTCACAAAGGGAAAGATCTCATCCTTTTCTTATGGCTGAGTAATACTCCATATATATATGTGGGGTAATAATATATAAATATTATATATATGCCACCTCTTCTTTATTCACTCATCTATTGGTGAATACTTTGGTTGCCTCCAACCTTGGCTGTTATAATTAATGCTGCAATAAACATAGAGGTGCATATATCTTTTTGAATTAGTGTTTTCATTTTCCATGGGCAAATACCCAGTAGTAGAATTACCAGATCATATGGTATTTCAATATTTAGTTTTTTGAGGAACCTCCGTAATGTTTTCCATAACAGCTATACCAATTTACATTCCCACCAACAGTGCACAGAGTTCCTTTGATATCTCATTGTGGTTTTGATTTGAATTTCCCTGGTAATTAGAGATGAGCATCTTTTCATGGGTCTCTTGGCCATTGGTATATCTTCTTTAGAAAAATGTCTATTTAGGTCCTCTGTCCATTTTTTAATGGGATTGTTTGGGTTTTGGGTGTAAAGTTATATAAGTTCTTTATATAACCCTTTATCAGATATATCATTTGCAAATATCTTCTTTCATTCAATAGGTTGCCTTTTTGTGTTGTTTATGGTTTCCTTTGCCATGCAAAAGCATTTTATTTGGTGTAGTCCTAATAATTTATTTTTGCTTTTGTTTTTCCTACCTGAAGAAACATATCTAGAAAAATGTTGCTATGCCCAATATCAAAGATATTACTTCCTATGTTTTCTCCTAGGAGTTTTATTGTTTCAGGTCTCACATCTAGGCCTTTAATCCACTTTGATTTTATTTTTGTGTATGGTGTAAGAAAGTGGTCCAGTTTCATTCTTTTGCATATAGCTGTCCAGTTTTTCCCAACACCATTTATTGAAGAGACTGTCTTCCCCATTGTATATTCTTCCCTCCTTTGTCACAGATTAGTTGACCATTTAATCATGGGTTTATTTCTGGGCTCTCTATTCTGTGCCATTTGTCTATGTGTCTATTTTGTGCCAGTACCATACTGTTTTGATTACAGCTTTGTAGTATATCTTGAAATCTGGGATTGTGATACCTCCAGCTTTGTTTCTCTTTCTCCAGATTGCTTTGACTATTTGAAGTCTTTGTGGTTCCATACAAATTTTAGTATTCTAGTTCTCTGAAAAATGCTATTGGTATTTTGATAGAGATTGCGTTGAATCTGTATACTGCTTTGAGTAGAATGGATATTCCAACAAGATTAATTCTTCCAATCCATGAGCATGGAATGTTTTTCCATTTGTTTGCACCATTCTCAATTTCTCTCATCAATGTTTTATAGTTTTCAGAGTGCAGGTCTTTCACCTCTTTGTTAAGTTTATTCCTAGGTATTTTATTCTGTTTGGTGCAATTCTAAATGAAATTTTTTTTTAATTTCTCTTTCTGCTACTTCATTATTAGTATATAGAAATGCAACTGATTTCTGTGCATTAATTTTGTATCCTGCAACTTTACTGAATTCATTTATTCTAATAGTTTTGGGGTGGAGTCTTTACGGTTTTCATGTATAGTATCATGTCATCTGCAAATTGTTTTATTTTTTTAAAGATTTTATTTATTTATTTGACAGAGAGAGACACAGTGAGAGAGGGAACACAAGCAGGAGGAGTGGGAGAGGGAGAAGCAGGCTTCCTGCTGAGCAGGGAGCCTGATGCAGGGCTCGATCCCAGGACCGTGGGATCACGACCCAAGCCGAAGGCAGACGCTTAACAACTGAGCCACTCAGGTGCCCCTGCAAATTGTTTTTAATCCCCCAAACTACTCAAATAAAACTTTTATCTGAGAATAGTTTGTTCTATTAGTCTCGTTGTATAGCTATCAAGATGAGCAATTTCTCACTTTTCACTTTTCATTATCTCTTCTCTTAGGAAAAGAAAATTAGCGATGTTGAGACTCCTTTCTTTTTGAATGAGGATGGCAGTGTTCCCTGGAGGCAAAAACACATCATGCTTGTTCAGCATCACTATTTATTAGGGAAATGCAAATGAAAACTACAGTGAGCTATCACCTCACACTGGTTAGATTGGCTATTATTATTATACTGACCCATGGGAATCCTGACAGCCCCGTCTTTTGGATTTCAACATCTTCCTGCTTTCAGTTTGATGCTGTGATGGTTAATTTTATATGTCAATTTGGCTGGGCCCCAGGATGCCCAGATATTTGGTCAAATATTATTCAGGGTGTTTCTGTGAGGGTGTTTTTGGGTGAGATTGACATTTAAATTGGTAGACTCTGTGTAAAGCAGATTGCCCTTCATAATGTGGGTGGGCCTCATCCAATCAGTTGAAGGCCTGAACAGAACAAAAGGCTGACTCTCCCCACTCCCTGCAAGAAAAACTCTGCAACAGGTGACTTTCAGACTCAAACTGGAACATCGACTCCTCTTAGTTCTTCAGATCAATGGCACTGATCGCCTTTGGATTTGAACTATAACCTTAGCTCTCCTGGATCTCCAGCCTGCTTGCCAATCCTGCAGATTTTGGACCTGCCAGCATCCATAACAGCACAAGCTAATTCTTTATTCCATCTTTTTCTCTGGAGAACTCTGACTAATACAGATGCCCTGTTCTCATTCTTGGATGAATTATCGGGCAGGTTATCCCTACTCCATTCTCATTTCTTGACATGTCTGCAACACATGGCATTTCTACTTGCCCCAGCCTGGAAAGAAAACCCTCATACACGTGTCTATCTTAGCAGCTGTCATATGTCAGTCTTCCTATTTGTTTACTGCAAACTGTGTGCCCCTCAAGGGCAGAAAGCATACTTTGTTTTCATGTCCACACTGCCCAACATTCTGATCATTGCAAAGTCCAGGAAAAACTGCACAATTCCAAATCAGACCAGGACAATTAGCTTACATGATGTACTTTTAATAGAAACGATTTTTAAAAATTATAAATAATCTAAGGCTTAAAAATCAGGAAATGACAGTAAATGATCACATGTAATGATGGTATATTACCATGAATAAAATGTCAAATATGTTTAGTGCTTTGGGATATTTTCATGAAATAAAACAAAAAATACAAAACAAACAAACAAACAAACAAACCCAGAAAGGAAGGGTCAGAAGTAGACCAGAATACATACAGGATTTTAGAACACGATAAAGGTTGCAATTTAATTCAGTGGAGAAATGACGGTTTCTGTTCATTAGAAAGAATCTTACCTTTCTTATAGAACCTGTGCAGATCAGTGACTCTATGATTAGGGGAAATGCAGAGCCCTGGAAACAGAGGGAGATGACCCTCCACCCTTCTGCCACATGGCAGGCATGCAGCTTTGGGACCTGAGAGACTGGGACCAAGGTGAGGTAGGTGGCCTCACGTGCAAGGCCTGACCATACTCTCCTTGCCCTAATCCTGGCCTGTTGATCTTGCCTTTATTTAAAATTAAGAATAAAATTTATTTTATTTATCATGGATTTTCTAAATTAATTTTGATTTTTTTTAAAGATTTTATTTATTTATTTGACAAAGAGAGACACAGCGAGAGAGGGAACGCAAGCGGGGGCAGTGGGAGAGGGAGAAGCAGGCTCCCCGCTGAGCAGGGAGCCCAATGTGGGGCTCGATCCCAGGACCCTGGGATCATGACCTGAGCCGAAGGCAGACACTTAACGACTGAGCCACCCAGGCGCCCCTAATTTTGATTTTTTTAAAAACATACTGCTTTACTACAGCAAAATAAAAAGTTTTCGGCAGCAAAGTAAACCGTCAACAACACAAAAAGGCAACCTACTGATTGGGAGAAGATATTTGCAAATGATACATCCAATAAAGGGTTAATATCCAAAATATATGAAGAAAATATACAACTCAACCCCTCAAAAACAATCCAGTTCAAATGGGCAGAGGACCTAAAATAGACATCTTTCCAAAGAAGACATATGGATGGCCAACAGACACATGAAAAGATGCTCAACATTACTAACCATCAGGGAAATGCAAATTAAAACCACAATGAGATATCACTTTACACCTTTCAGAATGGCTAAATTCAAAAAGACTAGAAATAACAGGTGTTCATGAGGATGTGGAGAAAAAGGAACCCTTGTGCCCTTTGGTGGGAATGCAAACTCATGCAGCCACTATGGAAAACAGTATGGAGGTTCCTCAAAAAATTAAAAATAGAGCTACCCTATGACCCAGTAATTCCACTACTGGGTATTTACCCAAAGAAAGTGAAAACACTCATTCAAAAAGATATATGCACCTTTACGTTTATTGCAATATTAATTACAATAGCCAAGGTATGGAGGCAACCCAAGTGTCCATTGATAGACAAATGGATAAAGAAGAGGTGGTATATATATATATATATATATATATATATATATATATATATACACACACATATACACAAGGAGTATTACTCAGCCATAGAAAGGATGAGATCTTGCCATTTGTGACAACATGGATGGACATAGAAGGTATTATGCTAAGTGAGATACAGAGAAAGACAAGTACCATATGATTTCACTTATATGTGGAATCTAAAAAACAAAACAAATGAATAAACAAAAAGCAGAAAGAGACACATAAATACAGAGAACAGGCTGATGGTTGCCAGAGGGGTAAGGGATGGGGGGAGATGGGCAAAATGGGTGAAGGAGAATGGGAGATACAGGCTTCTAGTTATGGAATGAATAAGGCATGGGGAATATAAGGTACAGAATGGGGAATATAGTCAATTAAGAAAAAGGAACAAAAAACCCCCCCAAAGATATTGCTTTAACATATCATTCATATGGATCACTGAATTTTTTGATACCCCCTTAAGTTTTGCACCTGAGAAGAGTGCCTCCGTCCCCTTGCCTGAGTGCCAATCCTGCCTAGCTTGGGAGGAACCAGCAGCTTCTGGAGCATTGGAGAGGAGTTGAGCAGTGCCTGACACAGTGGTATTCAATAAATGTTTTTTGAATAATTGTTGAATGAGTGAGTAGGCTGAGAACCAAGAGACCTGTCTTGAAGTGACTCAGAAGAGATGTTCTCAACTTACTGACCTACTTGCCTATGGTCCCCTGGGAAAAACCACCCGTCAGTCCTTGTCATGTGAGATCTTAATAGGCTGCCTTGCATAGGCACTCCGAGATCTCACATATAAAGTGATTATAAGACACTTAAGGAAACATCGGCGTAGAGAAGGAACAAGATGGATTAGAACAGGACGCCACTGCGGAGTGTGAACTCAGGGATGTCATAGAAGAAAATTTTATTAACAAATAATAGAGGAACACCTTTCTGAAGAAGACAGAAACTTAAGTCTTCAGATTGAAAAGCATCATCTCACAGGCAGGAAAATGAGGAGGGATACAGACCCAGAATCTTTGACCTGGTGGAATTTCTGAACCTCAAGGATAATGAGAAAATCTTCCAGGTTCCAGGCAGACAGAACAGATCACTTACAAAGGCTGAAGTAGTCCAGCGCTGGGCTTACCCTTCCGCTGCGTCTTTTGATCCATGGCTTGGCAAAATCACATACCTAATTAAATCCTTATCTTTCCTACTCTCCCACGCGGTTTTGCCCCTGAATGGGGCTGGAGTATTGCTTCTCTGGCTTTACTTTAATTGCCTGTTAGGGAACTTCATGTGCGTGGGCCGGGCAATCCTAGTATCCTTCCCGAGTGCGTTCATACCTCCTCACACCTCTCTCCCCTCTTCCAGTCTTGCTCCTCCTCTGAGAAACCAAACCAGTCCAGAGAATTGTTGCAGATTCCCAACACAAAAATCTGTCTGCCTCACTACCCAGCTCTCCTCTGATGATAGCAACATCTCTGACCCTCTCTTGTGCATTCTCTCTTATCTTCTCAAGGATATCACTCAAGCAGGTCTCCCCTCTCTCTCTCATGGCTATCAGCACTCAAAAATACTATTATTTTTTTCCACCTGGAAAACAAATGAACAAACAATCCAAACTCCCTCTCAACCTCGCTTCCCCTTCCGGTTACCAACCCATTTCTTTGCTCTCCTTTGCAGCAAAGCCCTCAAAGGAGTTGTCTATGTTCCCTACCTACAATTCTTCTCTTCTCTTTCTTTTTTAAATTTTTTTAAAACCGCTCCATTAAGACTTGTTCTTCTGCCCCCTCCCCGCCCCCCATCGCACTCACTCTTGTCAAGGACGCCAGTAACTCTACTGAGCAATCCTCAGTCCCATGGACTTGACCCGTCAGCAGAATTGTACACAGGCTCTTTCCTTCTCCCGGTTACACCGTCTTTACTTGGCTTCCAGGACACCACCCTCTCCTGGTTGTCCTATCTCCCTAGCAGCTCCTTTGCTCTCTCCTTTTCTGCGCCTCTTCTTCTCCTGACCTGTGTTAATTTGGTCTACATTAATAATCCTATCCTTTTAGGTGGAGGCTGTCCAACTCCACATGGTGTTAGCCATTACTCCAGGCAAGATTTTCTTTTGACTGGGGCACCTCTGTCGCTGGAGCACGTGACTCTTAATCTCAGGGTCGTGAGTTCAAGCCCCACCTTGGGCATGGAGCCTATTTAAAGAAACGTTTTTCTTTTGATTAAAAGGTACTGAGAAATAGCCTCATCAGTAAACAAATAAAAAAAAAGAATAAAATCACTGTCAAGCAGCAAATATAACAAAACTGATAATGTCTAATGTAGACAGAACTACTTGGTCTGGGGAAAAAGACCAATTTTCAGGTGCATCCTTGTTAAATAAGTTCCCAGTGTGTAGCAAGCTGTCTAAAATGTGTGCACTCTTTAAAGCAGTAATTCTATTTTGGGAAGACTCTCTAAGAAAATAATCCTAAAGCCCCAAAAATATACCAGTTGTAAAAGTACAAATATAGGTGCTCCATTTACAATGTAAAGATGTAAATAAAACGAAAGGGGCAGCTATAGAAGCCCAGCAGTTTCGATCGGCAACTATGGGCTGATTTGTGGGGACCAACACACAGGTCAATTATGGAATATTCATATATTAAAATACATTCTGGAGTAAATGCATGAGATTCGTGTTGACATAGAAAATGTTTAAATGAAAGTGATCTTGATGGGGAAGAAAGAGGGGCACAAAATAGTACTTTCATACTGATTGTGGCTGTCTAAAAAACAGTTCAGGCCATAAATATTTGAAAAGTTACAGTATAATTATCTACAACCTTTTATGAACGTGGCAACACGCTGGGCACTGACAAGGAAACGGCACAGATATGGAGGAGTAATGCACAATAAGGAAGTCCAGGCTGTGGTCTGGCCTTCCTCAAAGTCCCAGGAAAGCCCCGGGTCTGCGCGCGAGCTGGACCAAGGATGGGGTGTACGTTTCCGCCGGGCCACAGGCGGACCGACAGCCAGGGGGCGCCCCACGCACGACCCCAAGGTCCCGGGCGCCCTCCCCGCCCAGCCTCCGCCCCGCCCGCCGCCAGGGGGCGCCGCAGGCTGCCCAGCGCTCGGCTCGCCGCCCCCGAGCGCCGGCGCGGGCGAGCGGCGGAGGCCGGCCTGGCGGCGGCCATGGACCGCTTCGTGTGGACCAGCGGCCTCCTGGAGATCAACGAGACCCTGGTGATCCAGCAGCGCGGGGTGCGCATCTACGACGGCGAGGAGAAGGTAGGAGCGGCCTCCGGGACGACGCGCGGGCTGGCTGGCCTGCGGGGCCTCCCCGCCCGGGCGCCCGGTCCCCACCCCGCGGCGCTCGGGCGGCCGGGCTCAGGGAGCGGCGGGGACGGCCGACATGCAGCCGGGTGCCTGCGCCTCCGGCCCCGGATCGGGGGTGGTGACGGCGGGGCGCGGCGGGCGGGTGCCGCGTTTGCCGGGCCCCCTGACCCGGGGTGCCTCCATGACCGGGGTGCGGCCGGAGCGCGTGGGGTCTGTCCCACCGAGCGGGCCGGAGTGCCCTGCAGGGGTTTCTGAGAAGCGTGTCCGGGTCTCACCGGGACGCCTTTCTCAAGGCTCTTCCCCCCCACCCTCCCCGCTTTTTTTTGGAAAGGAGTCTAGAGCGTTTGTTTGGTAAAGTGATGGGGTAGGCCAGGCCTTGTCATCCTTAGGAGATGCGCTTGGGTATGGAGAGAAGTGTTCCCAGCGTGAGCGTTCGGTGCAGACTTCGTCCAACTGTTACCGCGGGGAGAGCCGGTTCCGCCTTGGCTGGGGCTGCGCCCCGCGGGAAGATCCGTACTCCAGAGACGAATGCTGGGGGGGGAAGGAAAGGCTGCTTTATTCAGGAAGCGGGCGGCCTGGGAAGACGGTGGACTAACGTCCCAAGGACCATCCTCCCCGTCCAGGCGAAGCCGGAAGGGCTTAAAGGGGAAGGCGGGGGGGGGGGGGGGGGGGGGGGGCGGGGGGGCGGGGGGGAAGGGGTGGGGCTCGGTGCTTGAGAAGCAGGTGCCCTGGCGGTTAGTCCGAGGTGGACATGACCATGAACAGACTTGCTGGCATCAGCCGCAGCTGTTTTCCAATGCAGTCAGGCCTTATCTTCTGGGAAAGTCTGGTCCACCCCTCAAGGCCAGCGGTCTGCAAAAGTCTGGTCCACCCCTCAAGGCCAGCGGTCTGCAAGTCTCACGGGAAGTAGGTTAGCTCTGCTGCACACCAAGGGACTTCGGTCAGCCAGCGAGGCGTGCATAAGCTTGAGGCAAGTTAGCCCTTGAGACCGGTTGGAGGGCTGTTGCAAAACTACTAACTTCTTCTGGATGAAATGTATAAGCTGGAATTAGAAAAATGTTAAAAACCTGTTTATTCACCAGCATTTTTATTTTCCAGAAGTTTCACTTGCTGTCTCTTTTTTTTTGTGGTTTTATTAATGTAACTTCCTTCTGTGCTTTTGCGTTTGTTCCTTGACCCATAGCTTTTCCTGGTCGGTGCCTGCAGAAGCTTGAGACTTCCTTCCTCCTAGGTCATGGAGGGCAGGGGTTACACAGCTATCTAGGGAGCACAGTCGACATGGCATAGAACCCAGGTGTTCTGCCTCCCTGAGGGTATTTTCCGTGTACTGTGTTGCCTCCATTATCAAGTCAGTGTCTTTTCCTTAAAATAACTTGCTTGGATTTACTTGATTTCCTGCCTTAGCACTTTTATTAACTTGATCTCAAATTGAGTTTGCATCTTTTGGTTGGAGTGACAAGCTAAATGTTTTTTGCGCCAAGGTTACAACCTCTGGAACTATTTTAAATGGGGAGCATAGTCAAATTCCCCTCCCTCAGCCCGTTTGATTATGCCTCTCTCTCAGAACTGAATGCTCACAATCATAGATTGGTGTTCAGAGACTCCACTAAAGACAGTCCCTGCAGGAAGTCACACTTTTGCAGGGCACCACACTCTGTTGTTCTGTGTAACTCCAATATACAAATTAGGAACATCTTGGCTGGCACATAATATAACTACGATTTATTTAAGACAATAAAAAGACAAAACCATGAGTACCTGTATATGAAAAACCATTGCTAGACCAGTGTATTCTAGTGTTTCCTTTTAAGTTTTTTGCTTCTTTTAGCGGACAAGTAGATAGAGTTATCAGAGGACCAATAACAAGGTTTTGGGAAAAATTTAGTTAAGACCCTTTAATCTACTGAGGAATTCTTAACTGTTCTAAAAGCTGAGGGTAGTGAGGAGGGATGTAGGTGTCCTGAAATTGAAGCAGAGTTTTAAGACAAGCCTGCTCACTGCTGCAGTCCCTGAGCTGCATCTATCTAATGAGTCACTGGCTAGTTGTGTGGCTCAGCTGTGTGGCTGAGGGCTAGACTGATTCCTGGGGGAAAGTCCCACGTCCTGGCTTCCTCCATCTGCTGGAAGGCTTCCAGACCTCACATAGTCTGAAGACTCTAGGAAGCTCCATATCAGCCTCCAGATCTGGTCAAGTTCCCTTTCACTATCTTTCAGTGGCTTCCTTGGTCTAGGGCACTCCAGTCCAAGTCTACTTAGCCTCCATAGCTTTGATCCTAACACATTCCTGAGGCAAGCGTGCACATGGCTGTCTACTAGATCAGGTGGTCGCTCCTGGAGGGCAGAAAGTGTGCCTTACTCATCCTTGTATCTTTTGGCTCATCGTGGGTGTGAAATACATGAAAAAAAAAAAAAAAGACCTGGATAATTAGAGCACCTACTATGTGCCGGGAGCTTTACACACAATCTCATTTAATCCTCTCCGTGGGCATATGAGGTGAGTATTTTATGGATGAGAAAATAACTCTTAGAAAGTGACTTGCGCGCAGAGAGTTAGTTAGCGGGAGAGTCAGGAGTTAAATCTCTATTGATCAGACTCCCAAAGCCTGCATTTTGTTCGCTGGGCTGCGGTGCTTCACGAATATAGCAGTCACCGGTGTCAGACTCTTTATGTAATGTTTAATATAGTGGATACGCCCAAAGATGAGGACACAGAGGCTCTTAGTTGGTAGTTGAGGAAACTGTGACCGTCTGAGGTCACATACTTAGTATTTGGTGGAGCCACAGTAGACTGCTTTTCCCACCGCCCAAGCACCCAAGCGTCTCTTGTGAATAAATGTGTCCCTGCTTGTTTCTACAGGCATAGTTCTCATGGGCCCATTATGACTGGATAGTATGTTGTTTTCCTAAGCAGCGTAGACACGTCATTTGTTTAAATTCACAGAAGCTTCTATAGCCTCAGCTAATTCAAAAATATAATGAAAGCAGGTTAGTAGTGTATAAAGTGGCAAGTTGGCAGCATTTACTGGGAGACTTGGAAAACGTTTATTTTCTTTCAGCTAGGTGTTTCGCTTTTAGGAATTTACCCCTGGGAAATAATCAGTGACGCATAAAAATATAATGAATGAGGATGCTTATCTCAGCATTGTTATATGTATTCTATATTATCACATATAGCAAAAATCGGAAGCAATAGGTTTTTGTTAATTAAATAGGACAAGTCTTAATCACATGAGGAATTGCTGATGACAGGCCACCAGTTGAAAAAAGCAAGTTATAAAACTATAAATATAATGGCTTCATTTTATTTTATTTAAAGATTATTCACACATGCACACACACATATATACACATACACATATGTATACGTGTGTGTATACACACATACACTCTGCCTGGTATGATTACGTAATTTCATTTTCTTTTTTAGACTTAAATTTTTTTTCCAGATTTTCAGCAGTGTATTACTTTTATAACAGAAAAATGTTAAATACTAAAAAAAAAAAAAACAGGGTAAGAGCTTATCCAGCGAATGCTTAAGTTCCATCAACCTTTAAGTAGTTAAAATTATTCTGGCTCTGAGTGGCAGGAGCAAACCAGCCTAAACTTGTCTATCAGGTTTAGCTCATAATCCCTTGGAATCCCTGAAGGGAAGTATTACACAACTTCTTCTCTTAGAGCGGCTGCGTTTTACATTTGCACATTGTAATTGACATAGCAACGGAATACACTCTGCCTTCAGCTTTTAAATTCACATCCTTAATGCTTGAATTTCAGTAAGAGAAAGTACATTTTCTTAATCAGAACTGTTAGGCTGTAATGTAGCATCGTGTACTCTCAAGTTGATAAAATACTTGTTTTTGGAAAAGGGAAATCTTACTCATTCACAAAAAAGAGGTTTTTAAAATCTCTTAAACTGAATTATTTGGTTTTGCCCAAACATTTGAAGCCAGACTGAATTAAGTGCCAGGAGTATGTATGTTTTACTTCTGATTCAGTAGAAAACATGGAACTCATCAAGTCTTTTCTCTGAGGGGTTGAAGTACTTTTGTGGAATGATCTCTCACAGAGCGTATTTAAACTAGATGACTCAGTAGGTCTCTTACCATTAAAGCTTTTAACCATATTGATAATGACTAACATATTAGTAATAAAGTTATACCTTACTCTTAGAAAATAATTTTTCAAAATTCATGTTAAAAAGGGGTTGGTTATTTATTATACAAGGAGTTTTTTGACAGAAAAAGTGTTTGTGTATGTTTGATTTAACAAATAATATGCACATTTCAGACTACACGAAGTTAAATATGGTTGTAACAAATTTTTTATTTTTTTCATTAGACAAATTATAAAGTTGTTAAATATAGGTAAGCCAAAAGAAGAAACTTGAAATAATCAGTAATCCTACTACCCATAAACAGTTAGTTTTGGCACGTTCTCTGTTTGTGGCTGTGTGTGTGTGTGTGTGTGTAATCATGCTATGTGTACTACTTTGAAACCTACTTTTTTCTTTGTTAATATCATGAGTATCTTGTAATAAATGTCGATTTGCATATATAATTCAGTTTATGATTATTTTTACTTAATGATATATAACAGTGTCCTAATCGGTTATTCACTTGACAGACATTTTTAACCACATTATTTTAAATTCAGAAGGATTATTTGTAATAAACTGGACCCTATGAAAATGCTTTCCTTTGAGTTTTTTTTTATTAAACAATTTTTTTTATTTGAATATAGTTGACACACAATGTTACATTAGTTCAGGGTGTACAACATACATAGTGATTTGACAGGTTTATACATTATGCCGTGTTTACCACAAGTGTAGCCACCATCTGTCCCAGTGCGATATCATTGGTTACATTCCTTTTATTCCCATGACATTCATTCCATAACCGGAAGCTTGTATCTCCCACTCCCCTTCACTCATTTTGCCCACACCCTCCTTCCCCCTCTGAGTTTGTCTTGTAAGGTGGCCTTAAAATGGGACCAGCCTTATACACTCTAGCCACACTTATTTTAGAAATAACTAATTACTCCTCAAAAGGATACAAGCAAGTCCTACCTTATGACAAATTCTACTTCCTAGTGGTTAGAGTTAATAGAGGCTTCCAGTATATTTCTTAATTTTAACAGAAATGAAGGGATTTGGTATATTATCTCCTGGATTCCGACTCTAAAATTTGCTTATTTATATACTTTTCAGTGCATAATAGCAAAGGATGAGGATTAAGGATTCGGTCCTAAAGATATAGCTGGCATATCTTTTTGTGTGTGTGTGATTGTATTATAGTTTTTAAAAATATTTTTTACATTTATATTTTGAGTAGGTGACCCAATCCCATGACAAAAATCCAAAAATCACAAAAAGTATAAAGTTAAAAGTCTCCTTTCACCTTTGTCTCTTTGTCACTCAGTCCCCCTCAGAGGCCACCAGTGTATCATTCTAAAGAGCTGTGCGTATGTATCATGGATAGGTATTTGTATAAAGTAAATTGTGTTTCCTTTTTTAAAATGTAAATTTGTAATATGCTATGCATACAAAGTTCTGAATCTTGCTTTTTTTTTTCCACTTAATCTATGTGGAGAATTTACCATATTTCATCAATTCTAAATGCCCATTCCCCCCCCCACACACACACATTTTAACAACTGGAATCAGGATGCATTTCATAATCAATAGCATCTTAGATTTTTTCAAATGTAATATGTAGATGAAGAGTCTCCTCATTCTTTTTAACGACTGAGTAGCAGTTCGTTGTGTGAGTGTACATTTCTCGATGGACATTTAACTTGTTTAATATATTTTGCTTTTTGCAAACAGCAATGAATAACTTAATAGTATATCATAATGCACATGTACAAATTCATCTGTAGGATAAATTCCTAAAAGTGAAATCACTGGATCAAAGGATATGTGTGTTTGTATTTTTGATAGATATTAATACATTGCCCTCCATGGTGGTTGTCCCTCCAGCAGTGTGTGCAAATGCTTATTTCCCCCATACTTCACTGGCACAGTGTTATCAAGCTTTTCAGGACCTCTACCCATCTCCTGGATGAAGGGGTGTCCTCATGTTCTCTTAATTTACCTTTTTCTTGTTATCTGTGAGGTTGGGCACCTATTAATGTGTTTAAGAATCATTTGTAGTTCCTTTCATGTGAACTTTCTGTTAATAGTCTTTGCCCATTTCTCTAATCGATTACAAGCTATTTTTTTAAAATTGATTGGTAAGAGTACTTTATATTTTAAGGAAATTAACCCTTTGTCTCTGATGTGAGTTACAGTTATTTTTCCCAGTCTGCCATCTTTGTTCTTGGTGGTTTTTGCCATGAGGGATTTGTGTGCCTGTGTGTGGAGTTCAGTTTATAAATCTTTGCCTCTAATGCTAATGGGCTTAGTGTTTTCCTTGAAAGACCTTCTCTACTCTTAGATTATTTAAAAAATTCTCTCGTGATTTCTTTCTATACTTTTATACTTTTCTGACTCTAATATTTGATCTAGACTTTATTTTGGTGTGGTGTATTAGGTATAAATCCAACATTATTACTATTATTATTATTATTCTGTACTGGGCAACCCAGTTGTCCTAGTGCCATTGATTGAATCTCTAGCCACACTTATTTTTGTATGTGTTTGTGTCTATTTTCTTATTATTTAAAAATTATTTTAAAAAATTATATGAGTGCTATACACAAATTCAATCTTATGGTAAAAAATTCAATCAATAGTGAAGTGGATAGTTTTAAAAGGGTGCCCATGCTTTCCTTCTTCCCATTTCCTCACATTTTTTCTGAGATAATCATTGTTAACAGATCAGGGAGTATTCCATTTATATCTTTTCCTACTAATGTGTGTATGTGTATATGTATACACGTGCATATATCTCACAATGTAGTTTAGGGGATATGCAGATTATCTCTTTCTTCTATCTGATTACCTTCTATGTGATATGCTGTAAGTTGCTTTCTGTCCCCCCTAACTCTGTCACAGAATTCTGTGAAAGTCCATGCAGCTCTACCTCATTCTTTTTAACCTCAGTATGGATTCCACGGTATGAATGTATCATACTAGACTTAACTACTACCCTGTTGTTACACATCTAGGTTGTTTGCGATTTTTTCCCAATTTTATTTATATATATATACACACACACACATATATATAGCTTATGAAGTGTGTAGTATTGCTTCTCTTTAATTTATGGTAAGCCTAATTCTCTAATGTTTATATGATTAATTTACTATTGTATAATTTGTGAGGAGGAAAATTTGACCACATTGAGTGATACATTAATGTTTTGTGACGATCTTATCTTTGTAGATAAAATTTGATGCTGGGACCCTCCTTCTTAGTACACATCGACTAATTTGGAGAGATCAGAAAAATCATGTAAGATAAAGGGTTTTTTAAAAATCTGTTCTGGGTTTTATTTTTTTATTTTATTTTTTAAAATTTTATTTTATTATGTTATGTTAGTCACCATACAATACATCATTAGTTTTTGATGTAGTGATCCATGCTTCATTGTTTCCATATAACACCCAGTGCTCCATGCAGTACGTGCCCTCCTTAATACCCATCACCAGGCTAACCCATCCCCCCACCCCCCTCCCCTCTAACACCCTCAGTATGTTTCTCGGAGTCCATAGTCTCTCATGATTCATCTCCCACTCCGATTTCCCCCCCTTCATTTTTCCCTTCCTTCTCCTGATGTCCTCCATGGTATTCCTTATGTTCCACAAATAAGTGAAACCATATGATAATTGACTTTCTCTGCTTGACTTATTTCACTTAGCACAATCTCCTCCAGTCCCATCCATGGTGATGTAAAAGTTGGGTGTTCATCCTTTCTGATGGCTGAGTAATATTCCATTGTATATATGGACCACATCTTCTCTATTCATCTGTTGAAGGGCATCTCAGCTCTTTCTACACTTTGGCTGTTGCGGACATTGCTGCTATGAACATTGGGGTGTATATGGCCTTTCTTTTCACTACATCTGTGTCTTTGGGATAAATACCCAGAAGTGCAATTGCTGGGTCATAGGGTAGCTCTATTTTTACTTTTTGTGGCACCTCCACACTGTTTTCCAGTGACACTACAGATAAAGGGCTGGTATCCAAGATCTATAAAGAACTTCTCAACTCAACACCCCCAAAACAAATAAGAAAAAATGGGCAGAAGACATGAATAGACACTTCTCCAAAGAAGACATACAAATGGCTAACAGACACATGAAAAATGTTCTAGGTTTTAAATTACTGAAGTCTTTTTTCTTTCTTTCTTTCTTTCTTTCTTTCTTTCTTTCTTTCTTTCTTTCTTTCTTTCTTTCTCTTTCCTTCTTTCTTTTTTTTTCTTTCTTTCTTTTCTTTCTTTCTTTCTTTCTCTTTCTTTCTTTTTCTTTTTCTTTCTTTCTTTCTTTCTTTCTTTCTTTCTTTCTTTCTTTCTTTTCTTTCTTTCTTTCTTTTTTCTTTCTTTCTTTCTTTCCTTCCTCCCTCCCTCCCTCCTTTCCTTTCCTTTCCTTTCCTTTCCTTTCCTTTCCTTTCCGTCAAAACTAAAAAATGCAATAAATTTCCATTTTCACAGTTTTAAAAGAGTGTGTCCCATATGATCTCTCTGAATGGAGTGCAGATAGAGGAGTTAGGGGTTGTCCCTCATTCAGCTCCAGAGAAGTCTGTAGTTGCTGAATAGAGAAAGAATCATGGTCACTTCTGTTTTTAAACACCAGTCAGAACCTACCACATACCTGAATGTTCTGTATGTAATGGGAATATTTCTCCCAATTGTTGTCAGGGGTCCTCAGAACAACCTGTTCCTGAGACTCTGGGAAGATGGGTCTGCCAGGAAGTACATGCTTTTACCTAGATATTGAGAAGAATGGCTTCTAAGTCACTCAGCAAGAGGAGAAACCTCCCTGTTTTTTTATTTCTAGGAAGAGAGAACAAGTTATGTGTATAAAGCTATTTTAATTCCAAAGAGCTTTAACGTGAAATGTATGTGTGTATAAATTTCAGTGTTGCCAGTAAAATAACCACTCTCTGTTATTTTCATAATTGCTGCCCCCTCCACCATGAAATTTTAATTTAATTAATTAATTATTTTTTTAAGATTTTATTTATTTATTTGAAAGAGAGAATGAGATAGAGCATGAGAGGGGGGAGGGTCAGAGGGAGAAGCAGACTCTCCGCCGAGCAGGGAGCCCGATGCTGGACTCGATCCCGGGACTCCAGGATCATGACCTGAGCTGAAGGCAGTCGCCTAACCAACTGAGCCACCCAGGCGCCCGAAATTTTAATTTTACAGGCAAACTATATACTGTACTGAGGCCCTTTGAAAGGCCACTAACTATTGTAAAATCTGACTCTTTTTGGCCCCCAAGAATCAGTCTTTGCTCCCTTATTGGTGATATTGCCCTTATTGGTAATGCATACCTTACAGCTGTTAATGGTGTCTAATTCTTTTAAAAGAAGTATGTATTTAGGAAAAAGTCTTTTTTGGAAGGATAGGTGTCCTTAAAACATATGTTTATAAATTAATCTTAGCATCATTTTTTGATTATCATATAAAGAGGCTAATTTAGAAACCCTTAGACTTATTAAATGCCAGTCATTTATAATAACTTAAAGTTAAATGTGCTAATAAAGGGAACCTACATCAGTATTTACTGTTAAAAATGGTGAGTGAAGTGTAGAAAACTAAAAAGAAAAAAAAGATCACCTGTATAGCACACTCCTTAAAGTTGTTTTGATTTACCTGTTCTGGTTTGGTTTTTTTTCCATATAAGGATGTGTTACATATAAAAAGTGTTCATATAAATACTGCTTTTAAAAAGATGTACCTACTGTAAAAACAAAAGTAGTTACAGCAGCTTTTAAACCTCTTACATTCTTCCATGTGGCAAAATGCCACCACAGTACTGTTTTCATCCCATTTTTCCTTTAGTTTATTTAAGGAATAAAATCATTTTACAATTTTTTATATTGTTTTTATTATTAAGTAAAGGTGCATGACACTCTTAAATACTATAAAACAAGGATTTCTGACAAGGAATCTGATGAATCATGTTTTGTATTGATTTCCTTCTAGGAGTGCTGCATGGCCATTCCTCTTTCCCATATTGTGTTCATTGAAGAACAGGCAGCTGGAATTGGGAAAAGGTGAGGTGTCTCTAGTGCAGTCTTTTTTCACAAAAATGTTCCAGTCAAGCTGTTACTATCAACTTAGTAGATTTATTATTGTGCCATGACTGCATATGTGGGAATGAATCTAATGATTGTGTTTTGGGGCTTTATAAAGAATAGTCGTTGGTCAGGAGCCCCCTAAGAAGATGTTTCCTACGTTAAACTCATGGATAAATGGAAGTCATTCCTAAAGCACAAATCAAGTCCTAAGGTTTGCTATAATATCCTTGGATCAAAATAAATAAGTGTTGGCCAGCTTGTCATTGCATGTGTTTCCACAAACATTCGCTTTGACATGTCTTTGTATCTAGTACTTAAAATCAGGAGTGACTTACCTGAGAAAAATGACTGATGTTACTCCTATTTCTAGTTGATCATTAAGTTTCTTCACTTTGACCTTTTCGGATATCAGTGTTAAATATTTCACATTTATTCATGTATCTAATATATTTCATAATATTTATTGTCCAAATTGGGACATTTATAAAAGTAATAGGGGGTGCTATTTATTTTATTTCATTATTTTTTAAAGATTTACTTATTTATTTGAGATAGAGACAGTGACCATGCGTGCGCAGTGAGCACATTGTGGGGAGGGGCAGAGGGACTCTCTCAAGCAGACTCCCCACTGAGCACGGAGCCCAGTGAGGAGCCTGGATGCGGAGCTTGATTCCACGACCCATGAGATCATGACCTGAGCTGAAACCAAGAGTTTTATGTTTAACTGATTGAGCCGCCCAGGCGCCCTGGGGGTGCTGTTTATAATTGGACCACGGAAGCATAAAATGGGACAGTTTTAGGCAAACCAGGACTTGTGATCACCCTGGTTTAAAGCCACACGTTAAAATGTTTCTTTTTAATCAGGTACATAAAATTCTGGCTTTTAAGTGAATGTAATTGATGAGGGCAACTTATGAACAAGTATTGCTGATAAGAATTTTTTTTTCCTTGTGGGCCCATTTTGAGCTTTAGTATAGCTACTTCAGTAGAGGTGAAACAAATATTGAACTTCACTGGAAATGCAATGCATGCCTTAATTATGAAGTTGTAGCTAGGATGCAAGATTGTTTATTTGACATAAAAGAAACTGACGTTTTAAAAAGATTAATAAAAGCACAGACTTTTAGAGTAGGCTATTTCTCTAATTTCTATTTTTCCCCTTGTCACTTTTTTCCACCTTACTAAGTTTTTTTTTTTTTTTAATGAAGGTACAATTACATATAACATTGTATGAGTTCCAGGTGCACAACATAATGATTCGATATTTGTGTATATTGCTTTTCTTAAGTTCTACAAAGTAAAACTTGAAGGTGTTGCAGATCATTTGAATTTTCCTCTGCTGTGTTCCAAGGAAATTTAAACTGTATAACAAAAATTGTTTAAAATATTTACCTTCCCATTAGTGTCTTATTTTTAAACATCTCCAGTGAGGAAGAATTTAATAATACGTCAGGTTAACGTTTCTCAAATATTCTCTTTAGTTCTCAGCTCCCTTGCCCCAAGCAATTACCATATTTCATTGATTCAAAATTGTATATATAGTTTCACCTTTTAACATGTCTCATCCCAAGATGCATCTTTGATTGGGTGGTTTTTAAACTTGAAATATGGTAATTGAATGACCTGCGAAATGAATATATTTGAAAACTGGCCTAGATCTTTTTAGCTGACTTTGAGATTTTTAAACTTCATTTTGTCCTGTAATCTTTAATTCTTCATTGAGTTTCCTTTGACAAAATCTGATAGTGGGGCTCAGATTTTTCAGTTTTAAAGATTGTGTAATGCTCTGCTCAGTCACCTTAACCTAATTGCCGTATTTTGTTGCTCTACCTGACTGCTCATTTCAGACAGTCCTGTTACTGTGATTGCATAGTTTATTTGCTCACCTGACTTAAGTTCACCACAAAGGAATAGGTTTGGAAGAGTCCTTACAAGTCTGGCCCTAGTTTACTAACCAAACCGTTTACTACACTGAGGAAGCCCCACACATGGTGTTTCAATTTAGTAGCGATATTTAGGCAATCAGATGGACCTAAACAAGATAGAATAATGAATAGGTGAATCTATAATGTGGTCATGAAGAAAAAGCCCTAAGCTGCGTATCCAAAGTATTTTGACTGAGTTTTTTGGTTTTGCTCATTTATGGAAGGAGATTGTTTATTGAGCAGACTGGGGGGAAAGGCGTATAAAGCTGAACCAATACAATGGTATTTTTAGTAGCACAGAAGATAATGATAGTCATAAAGATTATGGTAGTTTGTGCTCCTAGCACAGCGGCATTTTGAGATTTGTTTTTGCTGTTGGATTATCTTCTAGAGCATGCTGTTGATTGAGTGGCATTTTCCAAAAATGATACCGTAGAATGTTAGTTTTGGATGGAGATGGAATAAAATGTCAGCTGGCCAGTTTTATACAGATAAGTTTTCACATTTTGTTTTCAAATGAGTAGGGTAGGATGCTTTGGCAGAAATTATAGACCCCCTGGTAACCTCTGGGGATGACTCTACATGGAAAACCCTAATCATAAACCAAAATAGTGAACTGTCCCAGATTTCGCAAACTTATTTTGAACTTACTTGTTTGAAACCACATTTTTAATTAATCCATAGAGCTAGTAACTTGAACTTCTTGGTTCAGAGCTTATAAGCTGTAAGTAGAGGTATTTTTGAAAGGTTCATTAATGCTGAATTAATACAAAGTTTAAAAGGATTCCTTTCAGGATGTCCTTTGTTTCTACATGAATTTTAAAAGTGAACTAAAATATATTAAAAATTATGAAAATAGAATTAGGCATTCTTAAAAGGTAATTAAATTCATTACATTTATTCTTTAGTGCCAAAATAGTGGTTCATCTTCACCCAGCTCCACCCAACAAAGAACCTGGTCCGTTCCAGAGTACTAAGAACTCCTACATCAAACTCTCCTTCAAAGAACATGGCCAGATTGAGGTAGGTTTTTATATGCGTAAAAGTGGACTAGAAACGTGTGCTTGTGTGTGTTTTTTGTTGTTGTTTGTTAATATGATGTAAATCAATATTGTTCAACATACCAGGTTTCACCATATTTTTACAATAAAATTTTTATATCTTAAGCCTTATCAGTAGAAAATACGAAGTTTAGGTTTTGGTGGGAACGGGAAACAGGAGGGTGTGGTCCCAAGGAAAAAGCAGAAGCTGTAAAAATGCTAAGTCATGCCATTAGGCTACTAGTAAAGTTTTCAGTAGCTTGGTTAAAGAGGCAGAGTATAATGCAGTGAAATGTTAAACCATCTCAGTATCTGGTAGCTCACACCAGCCTTAAGTCAGGAAGTCTTTCTTGACTCCACACAAATCTCATCACTCAAGTACTTACTCCATAGTATGATAGTTTACATGTTCCAAGTAGTAAGTCACTGTGTAAGTATTCTTCAGACATTTACAAGTGTGTGTTTATCTCATTGATACCCTAAATTATTTATGTGTTTTTTCTATGGCACTTCACTCAGCACTCCTCACATGGTAGGCACTAAGAAAAGATAAGCGACTAACTGAAATCATTCTCACTGTAGTTAAACAATATAGTTGATTTTTTTGTGAGTGTAGGGATGTTTTGGCCCTAATTTCTGGCTTCACATTTTAACTAGACAAATTATTCTCTGCTTCCTTCATGGATAATGGTTGTATATTTTTCTTGGCACTATATCTGTTTCGCTATAGATTGAAAACAATCCACATATGTGAGATTGTTTAAAGTAGGTCTATTTATTCATTGTCACTCATCTCTTTGTTGAGAATAGCTCACTTTATATAGAAGGTCAGTTTCTTTCTTTTTTTTCTTTTCCTTTGTGCTTTATGAAGCTGATCCAAGAAAAGAACTTCCTTTCATTTCTTTTGATGTTTCTGAGAGTTCTAGGCTTGTTGCAAATGACTGAACAGGCCTTTCAACTAGAGAAATGTTAATGATTTGTATGAGGATACTATAACCTGACTGACTCATTTAAAGTGTATGTATATGTACAACAGTTTTACAGGCGTTTATCCGAGGAAATGACACAGAGAAGATGGGAGAATATGCCGGTTTCCCAGTCATTACAAACAAATAGAGGACCCCAGGTATTGTTGAAACTGTTTCTGAATCCAGTATTTTTTGCTAGAACTTGCTAGAACAAAATAATGATATTCTGATTAAACATTTATTTTCACAGAACCTAATTTAGTGCTCTGCAGACAGTAGACACTTAGCAAAAATAAATAACTACTTAACAGAGTGATTCTTGGGGTGGTAGAAGTTCCATTCCATTCACTACATTCTGTTCTTCATAATCAGTGTGGCATCTGAGAGAACAGACAATGCCTCTGGGTGATGTTTTTCAGGCCAGTCTAAAATAACCACCAACCGTGCACAGATACTCAAATGTGTGAAAAATGCAGTTTGTATAATAACAGTCAAATACCAAAATTTTAACTATAATTTCTTGCATATTTGAGACCCTATTAAATATCTGATACGTATATAGCTTGCCAAAGAACAAACATGAATTTGATTTATATCTAAAATACAGAGTAAAATATGCCACTTATTGTATGTTTAGTTTTTTTAATAATGATTTGAAGATCGTTATGTATGACAAGAAACTGACAAATGTTTTGAAAGGAAACTAGATGTAATCATATGCTGGTTTTCTTTGGTTCTTTGTGGGTCCCTTCCCACCATTGAAAACATGTTGTGGTGGGTTGCAAAATAGTGTGTCCTTCCTATTTTGTATGTTTTATTTTCTACTTTTGTTTTTCAGCCAGGAAGAATAAGGGCTGTAGGAATTGTAGGCATTGAAAGGAAATTGGAAGAAAAAAGGAAAGAAACGGACAAAAACATTTCTGAGGTAACTCATACATAAAGTTCCGGTCAGCTGTCTTTCTTGGCCATTTGTGTTTATTCTTTTGGATGTAGCTGTGACTAATTCCATTCTGTGTTTTGGAATATACTTAGTTTGCCCGAAGCCACAGTCTCTTATTCCAGGCCTTCTTCAGGTTGGCATAATTTAGCCAAAACATGTTTTAAAAACGTTTTCCAAAAAGAAATGAAAATGAAACTCAAATTTGTTTTCTGTGATGTTCACAACATTGTGGGTTGCTGTATGTAAATTTTAAAGCCTAGATGGAATTAATTGGAGAATACTAATGAATTCCAGGTCCTC
Organism: Zalophus californianus; assembly: GCF_009762305.2. NCBI lineage: Eukaryota > Metazoa > Chordata > Mammalia > Carnivora > Otariidae > Zalophus > Zalophus californianus. The sequence goes on from NC_045597.1 coordinate 61,783,737, forward strand.
TGTATAATTATTTGGAGGTTTGGTTAACTTAGTTGAGGGAAAAATGCTATTCTGAGGCTGTTAACCTGGCCAGACACCACACAGTTTTATGCCACTGATGCTCAGGGACCAGACATGGACACAGTAAGAAAGGTGCAGACCAGCCCATCCTTTCCACCAGGAGAACAACCCTGAGCATGTGCTTCGCAGTGTGTCTGCAACTTCATCATATCTGAGGAAATGCAAGTGAAAGGGAAAGAAGTCTAGTTAAGAAAAGCAGTTAGATTCTGCAGTCAGCTACTACATTGGAACATGTCATTAGTCTTCCTGTGTTTATATAAAAATGGTCTTGGATTTTTTATGAAATGACTATGAAGTAATTCTTTAGTTTTTAATACTAGTTTGTAAGTAAAATTCCATTGACTAGTGCTGTTCATAGAATTTCAAAGATGTATATCAATCGAATAAAGTCTAAACTGCAAATAGTTATGGGATACCTGTATTAATCCAGATTTTCCAGAGAAACAATCAGTAGGAGACCTATAGATACCAATACACAAATGTAGTTATCAATATATCCCTCTCTCTATATATACACACACAATGCCATTTAATATAAGGAATTGACTCATGTGATTGTGGGGACTGAAAAGTCCCACTATCTGCCACCTGCAAGCTGGTGACCCAGGAAAGCTGGTGATAGAAATCCTAAACTAAGTCCAAAGGCCTGAGAACCAGGAGCGCTGATGGTTTAGGTCCAGTCCAAGGGCAGGGTAAGACTGCTGTCTTGGCTTAACCAGTCAGGCAGAGAAAGCGTGAGTTCTCCCTTCCTCCAGCCTTTTGTTCTGGCCCTCCGAGGATTGGATGATGCCCACCTGCAGTGAGGAGGGCAGTTCTGCTTCTGGCTACCAATTCAAATGCTAACCTCACATGGAAATACCCTCACAGACCCATCAATCATGTTTGATCAAGAACCTGGGCACCTCATGATCTAGCCATGTCCACGTATAAAATTAATCACCGTATTACCAAGTATGGGCCCACTAGATTGAAAATATAGATCATTGAGAAACCAAGGTCATTTGACCTATTAAGTGCCCATGGTCTAGGTTTTGCTGATCTCATATTTATGGTAAAGTTTTATACGTTCCTCAGCTCTAAGTATTTCCTGCAAAATGGCAGTTGGATCTAGAGGCCTGATCAGACTCGTGTTTGATCTCTTTGCTGAGACTAGCGGTGATGCTGTATTTTTTCCTAAGGAGGCACATCCTGTCTTTGTTGATGATGGCAGCAGCTGTTCATGTTCATTGCATAGATCTGCTGGTTCACTGGTGGTTACAAATGGTGATATTCTAGGATTTATTTTTTATTAGTTGGAATACCTTTTGAAGAGATGCTTCCCTTCATCTACTATTTGACTACTCAGTGATACAGGTCATACAGCGAAGGCAGAATAAGTGCCTTTTTCTTTATCATCAGGATAATTAATTGGTTCCCTATCATCCTTCAGTGGCAACTCATTTGAGGTTTTTTACATATGAGTATGAATTCACAATCTTAACCTATTTGATGGGTTTCAATCAGTTGCAATTATTATCGTTTAAAGCTCACATTGTCCCATCTTTGGCCCGTGGGAGCCTCTTCAAGTTGGCTCCTAAGTGCTTTTGATGTGACCTGGTGGATTTTGATAGCTTCCTTGCTATTTACTATGACAAAAGTTCCAGGACCAGCTTGTACATTTCCTGCCCCAGATCTGGAATCAGCCATTACCTGAGAAGTCCCTGTTTTTCCTAGATGCCCAAAGGCTTTTTCCCCTCCTCTTTTTTATAAAGCCCAGTAATTTTACTAGAATGTGTTGGTTGATGTGTTAGTCATTCTGGGTTGTTATTCTCAGGTACGCAATATGCTCTTAGTATTTGGTTCTAAAAATTGCTTTTAATTTCAGGGAATTTTTTCAATTTTATGTTTTAATAATTGCTTTATTTTTTTCTCTCTGAAACCATTAGCTGTGTGTTGAAGCTCTACTGCCTAGCTTTACGCTTGGCGACTTTCCTTTTTTTTTTTTTTTTTTTTTTTAGATTTTATTTATTTGTCAGAGAGAGAGAGCGCGCACAAGCAGGGGGAGCGGCAGGCAGAGGGAGAGGGAGAAGCAGGCTCCCTGTTGAGCAAGGAGCCCGACTCAGGACTCGATCCCAGGACCCTGGGATCATGACCTGAGCCGAAGGCTGACACTTTACTGACTGAGCCACCCAGGCGTCCCCTGCTTTGCGACTTTCAAACCCTTTTTATCTCTTTAATTTCTTTTTTATTAGGAAATCTTCCTCTTTCTAGCCTGTTTCTCTTAAGGCACTATCTGTTGTGTTTATTCATTCTTGTGTTCTAATATAGTCTTTATTTCAGAAATGATTTTTTCAAAAATTCTTTCCTGAATCATGTCACTTCATTTCTGATTTATTTTGTCCATTCATGGCTTGTGTCATTTTATTAACATCTTTTAGCTCTTGTTGAAAGAAAAGGTTAAATTTTGATCTGATCTGTGAACATGTCTTTCCAGCTTGCTTTTGTTATCTGTAACGTTACTTTACTCCTTATTTTCTTTTTTCTCATAATAACTTTGTGTGGCATTTGACCTTGATACTTTGCCGTTGCTATTTTTCATATGGAATTAGTTTTCCTGAACTTTGAGAGGAAGGCCTAGTGTAGGGTAGCTTGTCTTACTCCACAGAACTCACTCTTCCGCTGTGTTCATGCAGCGTTAAAAAAGGTGGTGGCTTGCTTTCTGATTTCCTGGCCCTATATTCCCTTCCCCTGTTTTTATCTGGACCTTTTTTTGCCCTTCCTCTATTCTTATTCTTCTCTTGCTCAGTTTTTGAGTCCTCTGTTTACGGTTTCTCCCTGGTGAGGGATCCCCTGCTGGAAGCAAAACCTGGAGGGCCAGCCCTTCCTGAGGACCCCTCATACCCACCCATTAGTGAGGTGGGCAAAACCCTCCCAGTTTTAGTTCCTGTCCTCGTATTGGCTAGACTCTCTTTCCAGTGACTACCTATGGGCTCCTTTGGGGTTCTCTTGTCGAATCCATCACTTGCCCTGTTGCTTCCCTTTTCTTTCTCCTGCCTAGATGCTGAACAGCATGCAGATCTTGTGGCTCTTGGTGGTTTGTCCTTACCTGCTTGTAGCTTGAGGTTTTTTTATAGCTGTCTTGTCACTTAGTTCTATAGTATATGCTGCCTGTGGATTTTTGGTTTTGAGATCTAGTTGCCCTCTTTTTATGTTGGGATTTGTAGAGATTCAGAAACTTTGCTGCCATCGCCACCATCTTCCCAGAATCTTTAAATTCACAAAGTTCCAGCATTTTGGCATTACAGGGGTTCTTACTCTCCAGAGAAGTAATCATCTAGTGACTGGATTTGGAAGCAGGGTTATGAGAACTCAGGTCTCCTGATGTGCTGACAAGTGTGGTCCTCCTACGTCGTGGCCACTCTCTGTGCCATTTGGAAGGTACTATCACTGTCCTCTTTCGGCGACATTTGTTGTCATCTTTTTGTGTGACACCTTTAGAGATGGCATGGAGCAGTGAACTAATTTTGAATTACTAGTATTTTTTCTGAGTGGTGCCATACTAATTTGGTGTTCAAAATCATGTTTTTCTTAATTTATGAAATGCTGTTCAGTTTCAATCTAATTTTCATGGAGTTGCATAGCTCCGAGGGTTTAACACAGTCATCGTGCTGTCTCACACAGGTCAGTGATTTATTCAGTAGGTGGTCCTTGCTCTCTACTCTGTGGAAGTCCTGCATCAGGTAGATGTTTTAGATACGACAGTGCACCAGACAGGCAGGCAGACAGGCATTCCCTACAGTGGGAGAAATGCCGTGTTAGAGAAAACAGTGGCTGCAGCAGGAACACATTACGTGGCCTCTAACTTCTTTGGGGGTCAGGGAGGCCTTGTTAGCACTTGTAATGGAAGTCAAGGCCTGGAAGTTTAGCAGGCACTGGCAGATGACTAGTAGGGTTAAGAGGACCCAGGTAGAGGGAACAGAGTATGTAGAGAATCAAGAAAACTGAAACGGGGTGCCTGGGTGGCTCAGTTTAGTGTCTGACTCTTGATTTTGGCTCAGGTCATGATCTCAGGGTCTGGGATTGAGCCCTGCATCAGGCTCAGGTTGAGCATGGAGTCTGCTTAGGATTCTCTCTCTCCCTCTCCCTCCGCCCGCCCCCCCCCACGTGTACATGCACACACTCTCTTAAAAAAACAACATACACAAACAGAAAATTCAGGAATATATTAATAGTTACTGAAGCTAATAACCAAAATAATGACTGAAAGCAAGAAATAATGCTATAAATCAACTCACAAGCATACTTTTAAAGCAGTTGCCTTTTTTTTTTTTAAATTAGAGTGGAAATTTGACTGTGGATATGGTAGAGGGGTAGATGGTTCTGTAAAGTGGCAGGTAAAATAATAGAATGGGCAAAGGCATCTCTTGCATTTGTACATATGTTGTACATATGTTGCTTTAATTTTATTATAGGTAGTTTCTCTATTTTTTAGATAATTGGCTAATTCCAAATTTTAGAATAATAACGTAGATAGAAGTGAGGAAGCTTTTGTGTTTTATGATTACTTAAAATATAGGTATTTCTTCTAAGACACTAGAATATTTGTATTTATTTTTTACGGACCGTAAGCTATAGGGCTAATTTATGTATTCTGTATTCAGTGTGGACTCACTATTACTTTTAGCATATTTTTTATATGAAAATGTAACACAGTAAATAAAGGGATTTACCATAAAATTTTAAAAAGTGTTGTCTTACTAGTTTTCTTTACACAGGCAAGAGAAATCTATCAATATTTTGTATATCTGAAGTAAGAATCTAAGTGTGTAAAGTGTTTGTGTGTTTTATTTTTGAAAACTAGGTTGGTGTGTGATTTGCCTTCCATTTAAACGTTAGAATTGACTTAGTTTCAGAGCTGGTGCCCAGAGTTTCCCACAAAAGGTTTCCTGCATCTGCTGACTGTTGCTGATAAGAGTCCAGTGTTTAAGCCTTTTGTTTATCTGAGGAAATTCCTGTTAGGTGTGTGCACATTCCCCTTTGTTTTCAGTATTAGCCTTAGTAAGTCTGGCCATAAGAATCTTACACAACACTCTATTCTTTCAGCAAAATCCTTTTGCACATGGGGGATACTTTTCTGCGTGTAAGTAAGATGGGCATGAGCTAATCAGAATCTGTTGACCACTACTCTGTATGAACCAAAAGATTTTTCATTTAATGATAAGCTGCTTAATTGGTTTAAAAAATAACATCCGTGCACATCATTTGGAAGATGTTCTTCACTGGAAGTACTGTTTTGGCAGTATGAAATAAATTTATTGTAAATTTGTCTGATTAAGTTTGAAGAAGACTTTGAAGTGGATATTTGATGAGTTTTATTTAAGTATGTTTTGGTGGTATTTGAATGTTTTTCTTTCTGATATCCACTGTATCCAAAGCTACAAGTATAATCTGTTCAGTATTTAGAGGCTGAGGTTTTCAGTTTCAGTTAAATCACACCTGCTATTACAGCCAAAACTGTTGTGCCCAAGGAAGTATTCCGGCAGCTGTGCATTGCCATTTTCCACCAGGAAAGCTTTACACAGCCTTTGATTCTTGACCTCCCGTCAGGAAATGGTTTTGGGAAAAACCAGTGACAAATTTTCTTGCTAGTGTGAAAGAACAGTAAATAATATTTTCTGAACAATTTACTACTTATGTCACCTTTTGTTTAATCAGACAGACATCAATGATAACTGTTTTCTCTTTGAAAATGTAAAAAGTCATTTTTCACCGTTTGTTTTGGAAAATTTATGGTTTCTTAGCTAAACTGAATTCTTAGAACTAAGATAGGTTTATTACTTATGTAAATATTTACATAGATTGATATTTGTAAGAAATTTTCAAAAATTTTTGTATAAGGGAAGAAAATAGAGAAACTAAGCTTCTTTGCTTTAAGACATTTTAATTCTTTAGATAGATTCCACCAAAAACTCATCTCTCATTTCAGGCCTTTGAAGACCTCAGCAAGCTAATGATCAAGGTATGTGTAATTTACACCTATTGAATTCCTCCCAGTTATGATATGAGTTTTGTTAGCAGACACTTTGGGGACATGATTTCTTTCAGTCTTTTACTGTTCTCTTGACAGGCTAAGGAAATGGTGGAGTTATCAAAATCAATTGCTAATAAGATTAAAGACAAGCAAGGTGACATCACAGAAGATGAGGTAAATAGGTTGCCTTTTTAAGGCATTAGAAACGAGATTAGACAAATAATGCAGTGATGTTTTGGTGGGTTAGGAGTTTCTTTCTTAATGTAGTGATTTCTGTTAGGGCTTGTGGATAGATGAGAGTATTAAAGAAAAAGTCAACCAGTAGGATTAGAAGATACTTGAATACCTTCTTTGGGAGTGTGGAAAAGAGAGATACTGAAATGTGTAAGGAGTGGTTGTTTTATACATACCCATATGTTTGATACTTGTTTCATTAAATTTGTCTACACTCTGGTCACAGCCGTGTTCCTTTCTAAGTTTTTGGCTTTATCATTTGGTTGGCCTTAAATACAGCGCAGTTGCTACCTAAACCTCTTCTCACACCGAACTTGTGAGGTCAGTGGAGTATGAAATATCAAGATAAGGAAGAATTAATTAGCTTTATGCAGGGAACTACTAGAAATCCACTTTCTTAGAGTTTATGCTATAGAAACAAGGTAGAAGAAATGGGTGGATATAGAAATAATTGAGTAGAATTGAATTTATGATAGAAAGATTTCAAATGTTGGGGTGGAGAGACTAATGCTGTTTATTTGTCCTTTTGTGCATTTTCTTCTCTGATTATAGACCATCAGGTTTAAGTCCTATTTGCTGAGCATGGGCATCGCTAACCCAGTTACCAGGGAAACCTGTGGCTCTGGCACACAGTACCACATGCAGCTGGCCAGACAGCTGGCTGGAATACTGCAGGCGCCGCTAGAGGTAAAAGCAAAACCTAAGTGGTCTCTCGGTTTTGTTAAATAATTGCCAAGTCTTCAGAAATCTTAATGCGAGTTTAACTCCTTTCACAGTGTGGCTACTATTCAACCAACATGTTATTTTTTTCTTTCAGGAATATTAAATCATTTTGGTGTACTTATTAGTGGATTTGTTGTCAAAATCTAGATTGTTTTCAATTTCCATTTCAGATATCTGTAACTCCTTAAATCTATTTGATAGGAAGTTTTTCTTATCTCTTGTTTTCAAAAGGAAATACATGATCTCTAGATGTTTATATATATTCCTATATATCGAATCTTAATATAAGTGTACTGTTAATCATTTCATAATACAGATTTATCTTTTGACATTACTCAGGCAATCAAAACTTCATTTATTAAAAAAACTTCTATTAAGAAGTATTTCCATCATGACAAAATAGAATAGTATAATGAATCCCTCCGTGCCTATCATCCAGGCTCGTGTGTAAGCAGCCTTCACTCAAAATTACTTTAAGGCAATCCCAGACATCACATTACTTTGTAAATTTTTCAGTATGTAATTACAATGATAAAGATGCCTTTAAATGTAATTATAATCCCATTTCACACAGGAAAAGTTAAAAATAGTTTTTTAGTATTATCAAATATATTGTTAGTAGTCACATTTTCTCTTACAGTTGGTTTGTTCAAATCAGGATACCTTGCAATTGGTTGATTTGTCTCAAAGTTTTTTGTGTTTTTTTTTAATTCCATGTTTCCCCTTCTCCTGTCTCTTTTTTCCTCTCCCATACAACTTATTTATTGAAGAAACTAGTGGTTTATTATAGAGTGTCTCAGAGTCTGAATTTTATTGATTTGTGTTTTAACATACTTCCCTGCTCCATGTATTCCATGGAAGTTATATATATTCCAGACTGGAAGTTATATCTAGAAGTTCTTCTTTCCTTTTCTCTGATGCACGTTTCATAGAGGGTGCTGTGCATTTCCATCAGGAGGTACATAATGTCTGTCTTTTTGGTGATGTAGCAGCAGCTACTAACAGTCAGTATCTAGATCTGTTATTCATTTGGGGTTACAATGGTGATATTCCTATTTAATTCCATGATTTATTCATTTATTAGTTGTAATAACTTAAAACATTTAAATACACTTTTTGAAACATGGTGTAGAGGCCCTCATCTCATTTAAGTAAATGTTAAAACAGTAATGATGTTAAAGTCCAAATACTGAATTTGAAATGCTTCATGTATCTGACTAGGTTTTCCTCTGTATAAATTTAGTTTTTAAAGACTTCTTAGGAAGTTTTATGATTCCTGATTTCACTCTGCTTATGATCTCTGTTAAGAAATGCCAACTGGTGCTCATTATAACATAATACTTTTTAAATTCCATATTTTAACAGGAACGAGGGGGAATAATGTCACTCACGGAGGTGTACTGTTTAGTAAACCGAGCTCGAGGAATGGAAGTAAGAATAGAACATTTAGATATTCTTTTAACTAAATATAGACTTTCTTAATATAATACACATTCCCCAAAGTGAGTACAATTTGAGGAAGGGTTGAGAATATCAAAACTATTTGAGAAGCAGTGTGGTGTAGTAAAAGAATACTGCCTTGGGATCTAGGAGGTAGACTCTGTCCCTGTTTTGCCAGTGATGTGCTGAGTGATGTTGAGGAACTTAACCTCACTGACGCTCGGTTTTCCTACCTTTAAAACAAGGATTCGGATTGACCGATACCTTCTGGCTTTAATATTCTGTGTCTGTACTGTGATTAATGAGCTTGGGTATGATCCTTTTCTCTGTGATTGTCAACTGTTTTGGATTCCCTGGGCTGGATACAGATGGTCTGTAGAGAAACGGGGGGAAAGCTGCCCTCCTCCTCTGGTTCTGAGTCAGCAGTGGCTGTTTTTCGACCCTCATTGTCCCTTCACACCCACGTGTCCTTGGCACCCCGAGTTCTGTCCGTGCACTCAAGCCCTTCAGTCAGACACAGTTCTGTGGCGTCAGTCGTCCCCTCTGTGCGAACAGTGGATACGCATGTCTGTTCAGCGCCCCCCGCAGAGCCGGGAGTTGAGGCTCCGCTCTGTTTTTATTTGAACTGTCGTCGTGGCTGCCGTCAAGGGAGTCCTTACCGTCTGCGCTCTGCACACATTACCCCATTTCTCCTCGCGGTACCTCAGCGACGTAGCTGCTTTCCCTCTCCCCACCCAGGGCATGGTGTGAGGATGAGGAAGCTGAGGCTCACAAAGGTTCAGTTATCTAACCAAGGCTGCGCCCGGAAACAGTGGTCTGACAGGCGTTTGGGCCCAGGCTGGGCTGGTTCTGGAGCCATTCTGTGTGACTCAAAGTTGTACTCGTCAGCCGCCACACGGGCTGGTTCTTTAAGGTCGCGTGGTCTGGAAGGGTGGCCACTAGCTAGCTACATGTGACAACTGTGACCTTGCAATACAGTTAATCCAAACTGAGGTTTGCTAGAAGTGTAAATTACACACCAGATTTGGAAGACTTCATAAAGGGGCGCCTGGTTGGCTCAGTAGGTTAAGCGACTGCCTTTGGCTCAGGTCATGATCCTGGAGTCCCGGGATCGAGTCCTGTCAGCGGGGAGTCTCCTTCTTCCCTCTGGCCCTCCCCCCTCTCATGCTCTCTCTCTCATTCTCTCTGTCTCTCTCTCTCTCAAGTAAATGGATAAAATCTTTTAAAAAAAAAAAAAGAAGACTTCGTACAGAATATGAAAATTAAATATCTCGTTAATAATTTTTATATTGATTTTATGTTGATGTTTTAGATCTCTTGGGTTAAATAAAATACATGTATTAAAATTAATTTCACCTGTTCCTTTTTATTTTATTAATATGACTACTGGAAATTTAAAATTACATATATGGCTTGCATTGTCTTCTGTTGGATAGCACTGCTTTGTTTCTTTGTTATTTTTTTGCCTTATAGTGATGAAGCCACCTAAAATCCCTGATAAATGATAATTTTTACATTTTTATTTAAAACAATTTTTTGAAATAGACTCCATGCCCAACATGGAGCTTGAACTCATGACCCTGAGATCAAGTCACAGATAAATGATAATTGTTAAATTTCCTCTTCTGTTCTAGTGATCATCATAATTATATAGCATCACTCTATTAATTTGCAGTGTAAACTGGATTTTTTTTCCTATTAGTTGCTCTCACCAGAAGATTTAGTGAATGCGTGCAAGATGCTGGAAGCGCTAAAATTACCTATCAGGTAAAAGAACCTCTGTGGGAAGCTTGCCAACTAGAGCCACTGTTCCATACAGAGTAGACAGGAAGGGCCTGCCGGGCCTGCTGTCTGCGTGGTGAGCCAACCTATTGCCCCTCTTGGAATTAAACGAACAGAATTCACTTGTCATCTGGCTTCCCGCCTTATCAGGGCTGGTAGTGCAAGTCTTGTTGATTTGGGGGCAGTGACAGAAGAATGTCGGCTCTTCCTAGGAGGTCAGAATAAGCAGCCCCTCTGCTAGACATCTTGTTAGTTTCTGGAGAGTTCAAAAGTACAGATCTTCAGCTGTGAATTATATTTTCCTCTCCTCAGGTTAAAAAAAAAAGTGCCAGACATATTTTCTTGAGCATGTGGTATATTATAGTTCATACTTTGATTAAATATTTATTCACCAGCTTTTTAGTTTTGCTGTAGTTGCTTATGGTTGTTATGTGTTAAATATTGCCCTGATATCCAGACATAAAAGAAAGCACAGGATCTTTGCACCTCCTTAGTGGTTGAAGATCCTAGATATTCACAGCTTTGTTCTCCCATCTGTCATTTTTAGGCTCCGAGTTTTTGACAGTGGCGTCATGGTAATTGAGCTTCAGAGCCACAAGGAAGAGGAAATGGTGGCCTCAGCCTTGGAGACAGTATGTGAACCCCGTTTCCTCCTCATCAGTCTGCCCACCAAAACCTGAATGCTTAGCAACTTGAGAAACAGGATTTCCTTTTGAATTTAACTTTACTAAAAAGTAATGTTTGTAGACCCCATTAAAAACACCTATTATTAACAGTGAATAAATACTAATCAAAATTACACTTTTCAAACTTTTGAAACTTATCAAGGAGAATTGGAATTCGTGAGGTGCTGTCTTTTTGTTTGAAGCTCAGTCCTGCGGACAGGTTTTTCACTTTGTTAATTGGAATGTTACCTGTGATGGAACTTTTTCTTTGAGTAACACCTACGTAAGCAGTATTATGAAACATCACAAGTTGTTTTACCAAATAATTGCTTCAAAAAATATGAAAAGCAACTGTAGTTTAGATGGGTTTTACTGGACAAACTACTGCTATTACTCATTAGGAGACTGGAAATATTACTGCCTTCATAGCCTCTGTGGTGAACCTGTTTAATTTCAGTAGCTCATATTTATTACACTTATTTTAAACTAGATGAAAACCTCAAGACTATCGGTATTTCTACCATATATTTTAAGCTAAACCTAATATAAGGTTCCTTTACTGGAGCATGAAGTATGCACTCAGAATTGGTTATATGTTCCTTTTCAGAATCTCAAAGAGTGCTTCTTAGGGTTCAGTATAGTGCCTTTGTTACATTCTAGAGGGCTTCATGGTATTTTAGGCTCTACTACGTTTTTCTCGATCCTTCAGCATTTGTAGAATTAAACATTAGTGAAGAAGATTTAGTTCTATAGTAAATATTCTTTGGATTTTAGTAAGAAATTCAGTAAATTACTTCCTGAGTACGCTGGTAGACGCCCTCCCTAGGTTAGTACCTAGGTGGCCTGAATTATCACATTTTTTCCCTGCTGTGTTTCTGTTAGGTTTCAGAAAAGGGATCCCTGACATCAGAAGAGTTTGCTAAGCTGGTAGGAATGTCTGTCCTCCTGGCTAAGGAAAGGTAAGTGAGGTCCTTGCTCTTCATTACAACTGTATTTGTGCTTCCGAATGGACAAATGATTGTGGTGTTTCCCCTTGATTCCTAGGTTGCTTCTGGCAGAGAAGATGGGTCATCTTTGCCGAGATGATTCAGTGGAAGGCTTGCGGTTTTACCCAAATTTATTTATGACACAGAGCTAAGGGTTTTGTATTTCAAATACTTCTTGTTCGTGTACTTGTATCATGTAGACATTGTAGGACATTGAGCTCAGAGTAAACCCTGATAAACTGAGAATTTCTGGAACTTTATACTATAATATAAAACCCTTTTAATTGCTCCCTAAATATTATGGTCCAGGAAGTTTACTTGGGATAAATAGAGGAAAATACAGAAAATTGAATGTCACTATGAATTTGAAATCATGCTACCCTCAGAGTTTAACTTGAAATATGGTGGATTTTAACTTGATACTCAAACCTGACCTTTTTTTTTTTTAAAGACGGGAGTATAGTTAATGGGGAGGAAAGAAGTTGCATGTTTGGACAGGTTAGATCATTTTTCTGGTGTGACTAAAACTCATTGAATTATAAACAAAGTTTTTCTCTGCATCTAATATGCCCGTTTTTGGGGGCAGGGTGGTAGTTCATGAAACCAGTCATACCTACAATGTAACTTAAGAACTGACAGCATTGGGACAGAACATCAGACTGCAGAACACCATATGAGGCTCCTTTCCTAAGGGCTTTTCTTTAGAAGCAGTCATAAGCATGTCTTCAACAGATACCTTAAAAAAGGAGAAAACTGTATTTAACTTATGTATATATAATCTGACTCGTTCTTTTTTTCAAGTGATGATTTCACGGCTGGCATTTAAAGAATGCAACTATCTCATTTTGTTTAAAAAATGCTGTGGATTTTGAAACTGAGTTAACGAGCTGTGTAGACACGCCCAGAGATATGATTACAAATTTGCAAAGTAGACGGCTGAGGAATTCCCTAGGATTGTGTGGGTGGGTGGAGGGGCCGGGAGAACCTTTAAGTAACTTAACAGAAACCTTGGTGCTCTTTGACCTCGAAAGCCAGGGACAGGAACAAAGAAGGTAGACAAGTAATCGGTCTCCTTTTCCTTCCCTTAAGGAGTTTCAACAAGGAACTTTAAAAAATCTTTCATCTTCCAGCAATATTTTTTTTTCTTTACCCCATACATTAGAAGTTGTGTAGAGAAACTATCTCACTGAAAAGTATTCCCGAGATGACAAAAACTGGCTAATATTGAATGTAGGTTGCTTGAGCTCTAAAGTGGACTGCCGGACTTCGTAAGTTACTTGCTGCCCAGCGTGCCGTGTGTCGGTATTACCTCAAACTCAGGGACCCCCCCCAGGGACAGAAGGAGACTCCCCTTCTAAGACTGTGTTGAAAATGGAAAGCAGTGATGGTTTTCCGCCAAGCCTCCAGAAGGGATAGTGTCTGTATTGAGCTAACTGTTGTGACCAGCAGGAGGGGATGCCCTGGCTCACGCGCTGGGATCCCAAAGACGTTGGTTGTCACTGGGTGTGGTGGAGGCCACCGCCGGAGGCCACGACAGATGCCCTGTGGGGCAGTTGCATAGTCCCTGCATCCTCCAGCATCATGGGAACGTCTTGGCTGAGGCCTCCTGCCTGTCTTCGTTTTCCAAACCTGTCCCTGATTCCACAGTGTGATGACACAGCCCCTCCTTTCCTCATTGCTCAGCCGCAGGTTTGTTTCGGGGGAATTCAGTGTCTGGCTGCCTGTGTCTCGTGGGCCATTGTGCAAACTTGTTTGTATAGCACTCCTGTTTCTGGGTTGTGCTCACACTGCTCTGGCAAACATGTACACGCATGTTCGTATGCACACGCACACACACACATACGGTATTCTCATCCGGCTAAGGCTTTTAAAAAATTACAAAGGTAAATAATAATCTGTTTCAGCAGTTGGAATGAGTTGCAACTAAGATTGAGCTACTGGATCTAGCTCTTACGATTTGGATTCATTACAGCCAACTCCCACAGTTCAACATATTTATTTACATTAGTGTGACAACACATTAAAAAAAAATGGAGCAATCTAAATTGTATAAAGTGAACTAAAGAGGAAGAAAAGTGACATATGAATATATTTTGCAAATGTTACATTAATTTAAAAAAAAGTATGATTTTACTGTTTTACTTTTAAAGTGGGCATTCTTCACTGTTTCCAGACCTCTGTATATTTTTTATCCCCCCCTTTTTTTTGCCAAATAAGGTGTTACAGAGGTTATGTTTAAATACAACCAATCAGGCCCTAAATGCAAAAAAAAAATTCATCTTGGTGCTCATCACTGGTATAATTATTTTTGCTTTATTAACTTTGCTCTTAGGAGCAAAAATTTGTTTGTAGCTTTACGGTAATGGAATTTTTCTAGTCATTGTCAAAAATTTTTTTACATTGTACAAGTAAAGATTGTTTTCAGGGTTAAATGATTGGAATTAATGTATATAGAGTAAAATTACTGGAAAACTTTTAAATGATTTTCTTAACTTAGTGTTCTTTTTAAAATACTCTTTGGAAAATATATGAAAGTGATAAAACTTTAATGAGAATAAGCCAGTATGTTAAGAATTGTTTCCTTATTTATGACCTGAAGATCTTACTGTTTTAGTTTTTTTAAAAGAAAACAATGGGAAATGGCTCATGAACTGTTTGGGTTTTTTGTTTGTTTGTTTTAATTCTTGATGTGAATTCCATTGTTGACTGACCTTGTGTATTCATATGAATGTACTATCTCTTGTTCCCTTTAACCAGACTAGCCTGAGCAGACATGGATTTGTCATGTCTTCATTCTCATGCTCTGCCCAGCAATCTCAGCGTTTTCATTTTGGTATGGTAGAGTCACAACTCATAAGCTGGTTAGATTTTTACACGTGCCTCGGAATTAAATCAAGCACGCTCAAAATGATCCCTGAAAATTTCTGAAATTGCCAATGAAGTTCTCTGTGTAGTCTTAAAATTAGAATCCCTGTAGAGTGATACACGGATATGAATATATTATGAATATAGTAAGTTTACTATATACAATATACAGTAAAAACTACATAGCGTCAGTAGACTTTTATAACACCAATAATTAAACTATCTAAATGCGTGTCCTTTTTTTTGTTGTTTTTGTTTTTTGGCGACTAGGTATGCTTGAATTTATGTAAATTTCTTGCTCATCCCACCCCTTATGATAGATCTCGTGTAAACTCCACAAGGGGAGAAATTTTTATCTGGTTTGTTTGTGGATATATCCTCAGAGCCTAGAACAGGGCCTGGCACACAGTAAGCATTCAATAAATATTAACTGAATGAATGAACTCTGATGTATATACCTATTTATAACCTGGCTCCATTTATCCTACTTTTTCTCCCATTCAATTCAATAAAAAAAATTTTTTTTAAATACATATTGACTGCGTGAGGAACTATGTGGGCCACTGGTGGTGGTGATGGGCAAAATGAATAAGATACATCTCCTGCCTTTAAGAGGGTGGCCTAGTTGGGCAAATAGACATGTGAACAGTGTTCCCTGAAGATGGAATGAGGTGCTTGTCACGGAAGCGGCACAGGTACTGTGCTGGGCAAGGCAGGAGGGAGGATCCTTTGGTTCCGGTGAAGGGATCTGGAAAGGCCGTGTGGGAGAAGAAGAGCCTCATACACGAGGCTCACAAGGACCAACAAATTGTCAGCAGGTGGAAGGCACTGGGTTAGGGGAGTAACATGAGGCATGCCCCTTCCTATCCCTGGGGCATATTTCCTTGGACTGTGCAGACTTGCCTTTCTTTACTTTTCCGCATTCACTTACCACCTCCAGCCCAATAATCAGAATCATACTTTGCTCATTCCCACCCGCTTTAGAAAAATCTGTTTCCAGTACACGGCTCCGTAATAGTTATGCCCCATTTGCATGACTATATTTTGTCTTGATACCGTAAGAAATGAGGAATTGGGTTTCTTAAGTTCAAGAGCTGTTATATAACTGTGAAGCTTTTAAATCTCTTCTGGCCTAGGTCAATGATTGTACATGGTAGATACCTAGTTAAGTATTAACTGAATACTTGAGCAATTTTTGGATTATAATGTGTCATGAATTGACTCACAAACCTAAATCTGTGTCCTTTACCATCTGCTCAAGAGGCTTCTCAACCAGACTTGTCAGGGCTCAGCCTGAGATACTCTGTCTTATTCAAATTCCATGACATGGGGCATATCCATGATGTGGGAAGCACTCCAGAAAAGTCAGGTTAACACACATGTAAGATCTTGTTATTACAGTGTGAAAATTGGGTCATTCGTGTTCTTCTTTGAGTCCTGGTAATCATGAGTCAGTTAAAGCTTTTCTCTCAGAGCATGATCTAAGGAAATAAAGGATCTCTCCAAAGGATACTATCAAGATAGTGAATATGTTTACAATTTGCCCAAGATTACTAGACCAGTCACTGACCCAGAAAGAATTAAAGCTACCTTGACAGCAGCTTGTTTTAGTTAATCCCAAGACCATGGAAGCTTTTTTCCCTTCATATTTACGCTGCCTTTAGGAAAGATTATGTCTTAAATGTGCAATAAAGACAAAAATACAGTTTGGCAAGAATTCTAATTAAGGCAAAAATGTCCAAGCACATTGATCCAGCCTCTTGTACCTGGATTTAGGTCCTCCCAAGTCCCAGAGGTGGATTTCCAGGGAGAGCATGTCTGAAAGGTTAATGCAGAGCAAGTTGCTTTCTATGTTTCACTTAATCACCACAAAACTTTGGTTCAACTATTATATGCCTTTCACAGTGGAGGAAAGAAGCGATTATTTGCCAAGGTTACTGAAGTGGGGCTAGAATTAATCTTAGCTTTCTCTAACCCCAAAGCCCCACTCTTTACATTGAGCTTTTGCTTTCAAAACTGCCAAGGACTGTGGCATATATTTGAAAAGAAATCTCAACTTGGGCTGATGAATGGACATTGGAGTAGATAATTCTGTCATGAAAGCCTTGGGTGGATTTAATTAGTACTGCTAGTATTAATTATTGGACAAGATAAGTACTTAGCAAATTTGGTACCTCTGACAACCTCTGATAACTGTCAAGTAATTGTGCTACCTTTAGAAGATTAAGTGATAGATTCAAAAACCAGCAAAACTATATTTTTAAGTTTTAAAAATTGAGGTAAAATTTACAGTGAAATGCACAGATCTTAAGTTGGAGGCGTTTTAACAAAGGCATAATAAATCCATGTAACTCAGCATCCCAGCCAATAGAACATATCTGCCATCCCCCAAAGTTCCCTGAAGCCTCTTTCCAGTCACCTGCTCCTAGAGGCCACCACTATTCTGATTTCTATTACCACACACTGGTGTCGTCTGTTAAACGGTATATTTTGTGTAAAAGAAAAGCAAATGGTAAACTGTATTCACCAGACTACTGAAAAAGCACGGCTGTGAAGGTGGAACGCTATCCCTCCAGCATTCTTTTAAAAAGACGACTTCAACACTTGGGAATTAAAAGTTTTTTAGGTGTCATTTTTTAATTTAACCAGCTCTGGCTGCGGAGAAAGAAAAACCGAAAACGAAGACGCACTTTACCTGAACTGTTCTCTTTTGAGAATCTTCAAGGACATTTGGGAAACCCAAGTTTACAGCCCACCAGTTAGGCCACTCAGATGAGTTACTTTTGTGGTCCCCCAGAAGAAATGACTCCGGGGGAGAAGTGATTGGATCGGAACGTGGGGAGACTGCGGCTCGCGCTGAGCCCGAGTCCGGCCCGTGGGCCGTGGGGGTGTGTGCGTCGGGGCTCTGCCGGGTTCCCCGAGGCCCCGAGGGCGGTGAGCGCAGGGGAGGATGCGCTGCCCAGAGCGGGCGGGGCTGACTTCGCCCGCCGGCCGGGCCCCCGCCCTCCGGGGCCGCCTTCCCCGCGCCGTCGGGGGCGGGCCCGGGCGGGGCCGCGGAGCCGAGCGCCGCCCGCCTGGGCGTGCAGTCCCGGGACGCGGGATGCTCGGCGCGTTGTCTCGCGGCCCCTGAGACCTCCCGGCCGCCTGCCTCGCCGCTTCGCTGCCTCGCCCGCCCCGGCTCCGGCCCCTGCGCCCGCCAGTCCCGAGAGGTAGGAAGAGCCAGCCTGCCGCGCCCTCCCCCCGCCCCCTCGGGCACTGCTGTGCGGCGGGGGTCCCCGGCGGCTCCGCGGGGTCGCACGGTGCCCCCCGGCCCCTGCCGGCCCCACCCTCCCCGCAGGCTGAGAGCGCAGGTTGCGCGGCAGCCTCTCCCTCGCCGTCGGGGGCTCAGCCTTCGCCCCCAGGGGAAACGCTTTTAGAAAGCGTGGGTTTGCGCGTCTCGGTGTCTCGGCTCCGCAGGTGTTGCCGAGAGACAGGCTGCCCGCAGACTGGTGTTGAGCCGGAATGGCTGGGACCCTCGAAGGATAGCGGCTTGGAGTACTCCGCGGTTCAGAACAAGTTTGCCTCTTTCCGAAGAGAAATCCTTTCAGGGGTACAAACTCTGAGATTTAAGCCTTTCTAAAACGGTCCTCATTTTAAGAGAGCTGAGGACAAGGGCAGGGCTAGATTTCCAGGCATGAACTTGACTTGCGGGCCTTTGGGAAGCTGTAGAAGCGGGGAGCGTACAGCCTCCTAGAGAAGCTGCATCCAATCCGTGGGACCAGGGCAGAGCCCACAGCACTGAATATATAAATAAAGCCTGTTTACACGAGCTGCTTTGGAACTAGGGATTTCCTGCTAATAAATATTAGTAGTGGATAGATACACACGAGGGTGTGTTTGTCAGAAGAGTCAAAATCACTTTGCTTCCTTTTGTTTTCTCTTTTATTTGATAAATCATCTGTCCCAATAGACTTTAGCTTAATTCCTTTTCTTTTTCTGCAGCAATGAAGACACGGTAGGGATTTATCTCAGCCGGTTTCAGAAAAAACGTGGGATCTGAGCTTGGCGTGATGCCATTAGCCACTGAGAATATTCGCTACTTCTTACCTTCTAGCTGGTGCATTTGGATTTTTTCTGCAAATGTTTTTGTGTGCGAATGCTATATAGAAGTATTTTTAGGGTTGCCTGGGTGGCTCAGTCCGTTAAGCGGCTGCCTTCGGCTCAGGTCATGATACTGGGGTCTTGGGATGGAGCCCCACATCCAGCTCCTTGCTCAGCGGAGAGCCTGTTTCTCCCTCTCCATCTGCCTGCCACTCTGCCTACTTGTGCGCGCTCTCTCTCTCTCTCTCTCTCTCTCTCTCTCAAATGAATAAATAAAATCTTAAAAAAAAAGAATTTTTAAATGTGCATAAAAGAGACCTAAGTTTTTATTTTCTCAAAACGATTCTCAAGCCAAACATTCTAAGTAGCCCATCCTGGTATTGGGAACAACATGTTGGAAGAAAATAAGCAAACAAGGTGAAAAGAAAGAGGGAGAGGAAGGGAGGAAGGAAGGAAGGGATCGTCTTTTTTTTTTTTTTTTCCAAATATAGTGCTTTTTACCCAGCATTCCATTGCATTGTGGGTTGCTCTGTTCAGGTCTTCAAATCAGTGATTGCGCTAGTAAAAATTAAGCATATATTTTCAAAAGCTTAAGAATATTAAAAAAAGTCCATATTATGATTTTTAGGTAGGCTGGTTTATATTTCCACTCAGTTCTAAATACTGATTATCACACTATTCTGTGTTTTACTGGTCATTTCCATAAGAAGAAAAATGTGTTATAATCACAAAATCGGTTGTGATTAGGAGCTTCTTTAAAAAATGGTTATCATGGAAAAGCAAGCAATTTGGGAGGAGCAAGTTCAACTTTTGGGAGCTAGGGAATGCTTACTTCTCCTTACTGTGGTTACTGAGATCAGAAACTCAAAAGGAAGCGTTTTATTGCCCTAAGTGCCCACCCTGGCCTGGGAGATGCGGTAACGCTCATCTGCTGTGTTTGGCCACATTTCCCAGTCCAAGTTCAAGGAAAAGATTGGATCAGATCTATGCTTAATCCCAGCAAAATGGAATTTTCTTTTTTTGTTGGGGAGCAGAGGGAAGGGACCCCCAATCATCTGCCTAATTACACTTCAAATCTCTGCTTCCCTTTGAGGAAATAGTGTTTCCTTTGTTCAACCAACTCCCATTGAAAGAAAGCTAATGGAGACACATCCGTTTTCTTTCCATTGAATTTTTTATTATTTCAAAAGTCCTTTTAATTCCATTAATTTTTGTCTTTTCTGAAGAGATGTAAGATACATATTTGGAATATAGTATCTTATTAAAATATATTAACTGGAAATGGGGGAATGTAAACACTAAGAAAATATATAGTTGGTTATGTTTAGTAGCCCATCACTTACTAGACTCTAGTATGAAAAAATTGGCAACTACCTTGACTCTTATTCTACAATCTAATAGTCTATTCAGATCAAAGTAAGTGCCTCCTCCTACAGATCATTCTGAGGCTCAGGCCAACAAGGTCTTTCCTGCCCTCTTAGGTGGTTTGGGAAGTTTGCTGCACGAAATCATTGATCTCCCGATCCATACTGACCGCAACAAGTATTGGAAAACTGACAGAAGATGATAATTGCTATTTATCTGTTTTCTCTTTAGAGTGCCCTAAACAAGGGAAGTCTGGGTCACGTGGAGTTCACATTTAATTGTGATACTCTGGGTATCTTTTTGAAAGGTTTGCTAGTTTTGATATAGCTTCTAGGCATTAAGAAATGAAGAGATCCAGATAACATACCACTTGTGCAAGAAAGGCAGTGGTTGTTACGTCCATTGGTAGAAGCGAGCCTGGTCTGTACAGCACAATGCAAAATGAAAATTTGGTAAAATTTTAGCAAATTGGTGTGAAATGTCAAGCAGATACACAGGTGAAAATGTGTTATCCAGACTGGCTCTTAGCTTTGATGAAATTCAGCAAATAACAAACTCCCCACTTAAGCGTGTGTTATAAAGATAAGAGGCTTGGTGTTTTGCAAAGACAATCTTGGTGTTGAGCACACCTGAATTTTCTTAACAGGTGCACTATAATGTAACAAAAGGGACATTTACAATTACAAATTACTTCCCCGGGGAAAATTAGAGTGTTCCCTATTTTCTTTTCAGTGGCACTTAAAAAGTTTGACTTCTTAGAATGGTTTTGCCGTAGCATGATTACTATTTTATAAATCACATTGAACAGAGGCATCATTTTTTTGAGATTCTAATTTCAGGTGTTTTTGGAAAAAAAAAAATTCACAGTTTGGATGTGAGAAAGGACATGAGGAGACCAAAGACCTGGGATTTTGCTGATCAGAATGAAACAAATGTTGAAAGACTTTTCAAATCTATTGTTGGTGGTGCTCTGTGACTATGGTGAGTATTGTGAGTATATTTCATGCTATTAGTATCAAGGACGAAACATAAATGTAAGGTTTATATAAATGCATGGATGTTGATGACCCTGCAGGAAGGAGGTGGGGAGGCTCTACAGTGCAGTACCTTTTAAACTGAAATCCTTGCAACCCTGGGTTCTCTTAAGGTTCTGTATATATTGATTTAAATTTCCCTTTAAATATATTAAGTTTTTTAAAAAAAGAATAAAAAACAAGTCACTTTCATTTAAGCAAATTGGAGACAAACATGTTACGTTACGTTCTCTTTGACTGATTTCCTAATAACTCAGTATTATACATTTAAACTCCACTCACACACACATGAAAATTTTTTTTTTTTTTTTTTTTATTGGGATTCTCTGTAAGATTTCACTCTCCTGGAAAGTTTTGCTCTTAGAATATCTTTGGAGCCAGTCCAAATCTCAATGCTTGCCAGTTGTATGCCTTAGACAAGGTTCTTGTTGACATTGCAGGATTGTTGTGATGATAAAAGAAGAAAGCTGAGACACCTTGACTATCTGAGCAAATACTAGATGCTCACTGTTAATTTTATCCATTCAATTTGTTTCAACTAAAAATCGAGTTTCTTATTCAGAGAGATTTATGCAACTGCTGAACCAACAGATTGGACAATATAAAACTCGCTACTTTTCTTTTGATGATTGCCAGATATTTCAAAGACTTCTAAGCAGCTGATTGTATAAAAGGGGAAATTGTTTTCAAATGGTTGAAGAAATGTGATCCAAGGCATAGAGGATCCTGGCTCGTGTGGTATTAGTGGCGCGTCCACTCAAACGAACCAGAGTGGGCGCTGTTCATTTTGTCCGGTGAATCTCCTTCCTCAGCCTTTTCTTTTTAAGACGTTTATTCAAACAAGGAGATGCTTGATTTGCTGAAAATCAATCTGGGATTCAATGATCTTAATGTCATTTATCCCTATTTAAAAACAGATCACTCTGCGTATAACAGCCTCGGACAAAAAATTATAAAAGCGTCCTTTGTTTCGTGATGATAAAGACATCAGAATTTGCCCTTTACACAAAGTCTGCAAGGATGTTTGTCGTAGTGGAAAGCAAATATCTTATTGGAGTATAAGAATAAAAGTTCAATGAGCATAAAATAGAGCATAGAGGTTGAGTGTACATGCTAATGGAAAAGGAAGTGTTTTCCAAGAGCTGGGTTCCCCCCCTTCTCCATTTGCTATTGATCAAAATATACCATCAGCAGTTGTTGTTGTTTTAAGCAACATGCTTATATTGAGATACCAGTTACTTTAAATATACTAAAGGCAAGGGGAGAAGGGAATTGAAAGAGTAGAGAGACCTTTACTGTAGTGGCCAGAATGGGGTACACCCAAATTGCAGTTTTCTAAATGAGGATGTATTCTTGTCTATAAAAACAGGAGTTCTGTAGTAAAGTATCAAGTTCTGTCTTCAGTCTACACCTGGAACTCATCAGTTGCATCTTTTTTTCCTCTACTCCTGTCTGGGCATGTGTGTCTTTTTCATTGATTGGCTGCCCATCAAATCAGAGTCTGATCTGCCCCCCTGACAATCCCTATCATCGAGGATAGGCTTTGTCAGCTAAGTGGTGTGTGGTCTCCATCTTAAAGTGCATCAAAAGCCATCCTGCCCCCATGAGATTCAAATTCATCTGACCTTTGTTCTCAGTCTAACTCCTTCCTTGGGCTGCGGTGAATGTTAGAGTCCCTTTGGTCACCTGTTTACAAAAAGGTGCCCAGTGGGCTCTGAACCAGGCACAGGCTCCCACCGAATCAGCTACCTTCCTCAACCTTGACCTGTCTCCCTCCAAAAGGGACTGTCTCTCAGCTTCTGTTTTGACTAAAGGAAAATAAAAGAAAAAGAACTTTATTCTATTATGGTTTACAAGCAAGTGGTGATCAAGCATTCAGGTCTATCCAAGTTTTATATATTTTATTTCATCTCATCTTCAATAAGAAATGGGTGAAGTGCTGAGCTATTTAAAAACAAAACCAAACCTCTATGTGCCAATATATCCATCTATATTTAAAGATGATCAGCCCAAATAACACACTGAGGCCCTTTGGACATGTATATGATATGGTATGATATGTGTATATTACATAAGATAATCATAGTAAGAACAATACTTACACATGTTATTTTTTAAGCCAAAAGAGCCCTGCAGTGTCTTAAATCTAGAAAGTTTCTTATCCTAGCCATGGCCAGCTGATTGTTGCACTGCCAAATTCTGTCTCCTTTGATATGTATTTGGATAGGGTTCAAAATAGAAACAAGGATTCTTGTGTGTGTGTGTTTTTTCCACTCTTTACTTCAGCTGCTCTGATGGGTCTCTTTTAAAAAGATATGATTGATCTTAACTGAGTGATACTTGTGGGCTTCTAGTCATCTATCACATCTAGGCTAGTCGTGGTTACTGTGATGTCATTAAAACTGCCAAGGACAAGCCTGGCTATGTCATAAACATTCACTCTGTCCCTTGGGTGACCCGTGCAGAATAAAGTGTCAACATATCTTATTCATCTAAAAATTTCTGCTTTGTACAAACCAACGGCACTGGTTCCATTTCTGGTGAAAATGCTTAAGTACTTGTCTTGAATATCAGAAAATGATAACTTTGAAGTATAC
Source organism: Zalophus californianus (assembly GCF_009762305.2). NCBI lineage: Eukaryota > Metazoa > Chordata > Mammalia > Carnivora > Otariidae > Zalophus > Zalophus californianus. The sequence goes on from NC_045597.1 coordinate 61,807,578, forward strand.
TTAGGGTCTTCCATTTTAAGTAATCAAGAGCAGTTTGTTTGGCATCATTTAAATCAAGTTTTCTCACTTCACTGTGCATCCATTTCCCCCAAATATCTAAACACCAGAATATGATATTTTATTTTATTTTTTTTATTTTTTTAAAGATTTTATTTATTTATTTGAGAGAAAGAATGAGAGAGACAGCACATGAGAGGGGGGAGGGTCGGAGGGAGAAGCAGGCTCCTCGCTGAGCGTGGAGCCCAATGCGGGACTCGAGGATCATGACCTGAGCCGAAGGCAGTCGCTTAACCCACTGAGCCACCCAGGCGCCCCCAGAATATGATTTTTTAAAAGATTTTATTTATTTGAGATAGAGAGTGAGAGAGAGAGCATGAGCAGTGGGGCAGAGGGAGAGGGAGTAGCAGGATCCCCACTGAGCAGGGAGCCCGATGTGAGACTCAATCCCAGGACCTAAGCCGAAGGTAGACGCTTAACCAGCTGAGCCACCCAAGCGCCCCCAGAATATGTTTTTTTTTTAAAGATTTTATTTATTTATTTGGTGCAGAGGGAGAGGGAGAAGCAGGCTCCCCGCTAAGCAGAGAGCTCCAGGCAATGAGGGGCCCAGAGCCAAAGGCAGACCCAGCCACCCAGGTGCCCCCAGAATATGATTTATTAAAAAACAACAAAAAAAAAACCAACAAAAAAAAACTCACCTGAGTGAATTTGAAGATCTAATTGGCTTTTTAAAGCAATTCATGAATCGGGCAGCATCCCATCTAGCAAGCAGAGATGGCCTGAGGAATTGCACAAAACGAAGGTTTTTAGGGGAAGGAGGATGGGGCAAGAAGTTACTAGCAAAAGAACAGAAAGGACTGTTTCAGGTCAGGATTTTGTGTGTGTGTGTGTGTTGGGGGTATGTGTGTTGGGGGTGTGGGGCCAGCAGGTTTTTTGTCATGGAGGTAACCTCACTAGTGCAGATCAGGAAATTTCAGATTGATTGTGGCAAGGCCACATTCCTGGGTTAGGCTGAAACTAATTAAGTCTCGGTTTGCTGTCCTGGGGGGCAAATGTCCCCCTTCTGGGGCTTGTTTTCTTTTTAACAGATTAAAATGAGAAAAGTGAGGTGTCGGATTTACATCTTGAGAATTGTCAATTGTTATTCTTGCTTTATAGATTGTTCACTGCAGATGTGTTACATTGTTGAATGTGGTGCATTCAGGGTATTTATCAGAAAATGTTGTTTTAAACATAACCACAAAAGCCAAAGATGAAGGCCCAGAGCCACTTTAGAATGGGAACAGCGCAGGGCCCAGCTCCCAGGATCGGCACTCAGCATCATTCTACCTCCTCTTTGGCTGAGTTCAAACTCCTCTTATGTATAAAATGCTGTTTTCAGGGCACCTGGGTGGCTCAGTTGGTTAAGCGTCTGCCTTCTGCTCAGGTCGTGATCCCAGAGTCCTGGGATCGAGTCCCACATCGGGCTCCCTGCTCTTTGGGAGCCTGCTTCTCCCTCTGCCTCTCTCTCTCTCTCTCTCTGTCTCTCATGAATGGATAAATAAAATCTTTAAAAAAAAATAAAAATAAAAAAATAAAATGCTGTTTTCAGGGCGCCTGGGTGACTCAGTCGGTTAAGCGTCTGCCTTCAGCTCAGGTCGTAATCCCAGGGTCCTGGGATCGAGTGCTGCGTTGGGCTCCCTGCTCAGCGGGGAGTCTGCTTCTCTGTCTCCCTCTGCCACCCTCCCCCCCGGCTCGTGTGCTCTCTCTCTCTGCTCTCTCTTTCAAATAAATAAATAAAATCTTAAAAAAAAAATGCTGTTTTCTTTGATGTCACCGATAGTGCTGCTCAGAGATCTCTTTGTAAAACCAACTCTGACCCTTTGATTTCAGTTCTTGGAGAAGCTGAACATCTCCTCTTGGGAAAGCCAGGCCATGTAGCGCTAAGCAACAACACAGTGTCTGTGGATTTCCAGGATTTCAGTGGTGCTAATGGGACGCTGAGGAATGTATCTATCCTGTTGTTGGAGGCCAACACGAATCAGACTGTGACCACCAAATACCTCCTGACCAACCAGTCGCAGGGCACGCTCGAGTTTGAATGCTTCTACTTCAGGGAGGCTGGAGACTATTGGTTCACGATGACTCGGGAAGCGGCAGACAACAGCACTCCAGTGGGCCGGCGGGAGCAAAGTGCCTTTCTCAAGGTGGAATGGCCCATCTTTCACATCGCCTTGAATAGGACGTCCCAGGCGGCAGAAGGCACCTTCCAGGTGGGCCTTTTTACCAATCAGCCACTGTGCTCCTTCCCGGTGGACCAGCCTGACATCTCGGTGGACGTGGTCTTTACCAACAGTCTGCCCGCGGCGAGAACAGGTCCAGGTCAGCCGTTGGAGATCAGAACCAGCAAGAGGACAGAACTCTCTCAAGGGCAGTGGGTTGAGTTTGGCTGTGCCCCTGTGGGGCCTGAAGCCTACATCACAGTGGTGCTGAAGCTACTTGGCCGAGACTCGGTCATTACCTCCACGGGACCCATTGACCTGGCCCAGAAATTTGGATACAAACTGGTGATGGCTCCGGAACTCACGTGTGAGTCCGGAGTGGAGGTCATGGTGCTGCCTCCACCATGCATCTTCGTCCAAGGGGTGATCACAGTCTTCAAGGAGGCCCCCAGACGCGCTGGGGAAAGGACCATTCAGCTGGCTGAAAACAGCCTGACCTTGGGAGAGAGGAGAACCGTATTCAACTGCACTTTGTTTGACATGGGGAGGAATAAATACTGCTTTGACTTTGGCATTTCAAGCAGAAGCCATTTTTCCGCAAAGGAGAGGGAGTGCATGCTAATTCAGAGAAACATAGGTTGGTATTGAGATTTAAAAATTTTTTAAATCAAACTGATGCCTTCATGCAATCAAAATTATTCTTTTGAATTTAGGCGAACTTAATTTTCTGTGAACTGTACCATCATTTTTATGGTTCACTCCTCATGATGTCCCAAATGGCATTGTCATTCTTATCTGAAAAATGAGGAGTAATGGGAAGCGGGCCCAGCTCCTGGCTCACTTCCCTGGGTCTCAGTTTCCCTGTTAGTAAAACAGGGATAATAAGAGTATCTACCTCTGAGAGTTGTGAGAATTGAATGAAATACGTGTGCACAGTTCTCAGCATAGTGCCTGGCATAGAGGAAGCACCAATAAACCTTAGCTTTTATTGCATTTTATCTTAGAAAGTTATATTATTATGAGCAGAATTCAAAGCTAAATCTCAGATTGTATTAGGTTAACTTCCAGCTTCTTCTCACTGAGCATGTCTCTTTCCTGTTACATCCTTCATTGCAGGAATGAGTTTCTTTAGAAGTGAGATTTCAAAGCAAGATTTCTAAAAACTTCAAGTTCTAAATTCCTTGAGTAATGCCCTACCTAATCACAAAGAAGTGGGGTTATTACAATTCCATCCATGCCCCGGGCTCCTTGTTGCGTTTCTTTTCCTTTTCCTGGGTGCAAGCCTGGTCTTGGCAAGAAATTCATCTGGCAGAGATTGTCTGGTTTGCTTATATCTTCATCCCTGCTAAGCCCCAGGCCCCCTGAGGGCCCAAGCCTCTGACTGTCTTTGGAACCCCAAGTGTTTCTTGCTTCAGATTCACCCACTTCCTCACCGTAGAAGTCCATTTTGTTTGACTCTCTCCGCACCACCTCGTCACTTCCCTGCTTGCATTTACCTCTCCATCCAGCCTAGATTCCATGGCCCATCCCTACCATCTCTCCTACCAATAGCCTAAACTCCTCTGCCCTCTTTTCCTTCTGATGCACGAATCCAGCCATCTGCTGGCCGCCCACTGCATGCAAGCTGCACGAGAAGGTCACATCCAGGTGGACAGGAGCACCGTGAGTGGGTTATGGCTCCCCCCTCCACTGGACCCACCATGCTACCCTGACCAGCTCTGCTCCTGTTCTCTGGAACAGCTCCCCCCAGACCTCAACCCCTGCCCCCTGGCCGACTCTCAGAGCTGCGTTTGTCTCCTGCCATGCAGGGCAGCAGGCAGCCATCAGGAACGAGCTCCCTCAACCTCCCACCAAAATGTCTGGAGGCCTGCAGCCATTGGTCTCCTTTGTTGTCACCATGGAAGAAATGTCACTCCTCCAGTGCAAGGTCAGCCTTCCCCTCCTCTGTGGATCCCAGTCTCTCTGCTCCTATCAGGAATCCTCCTAATCATTAGCCTCTCTCTCCCCGCTCCCTCTAACGGTCCTTTTACTGGCTCATCCCCATCAGCTTTGAAATACCTAAAAATACCTTGATTCTGTGACATCCCCCTGAACCCTCACCTTGGTTACCCCCCACTCCCCTGGCCGTTCCTTCGTGGTCTCCCTTACCTGCCAGTTCTACCACCTGGTCTCATCTGTTAACTGCTGGACTTCCTCATCTTGTACTAGATTCTCCTTTTTCCCTCTTCACGCACCTGCTAGGTGATGACCATCCCGAGACTGACGACTGCACACTGGCATCTCTCTCCGGCGTCTAAGTGCTGCCGCATAGCTGCCCCCCTCACGTGTCCCTCGGAGGGATTAGACTCATCATCTTGCCCCCTCCACCTGCCCCTCAGTACAGGCCTTCGCCACCATTTCATTGTTCAAACCAGAAGCCCAGGGGTCTTCCTCTTCTTCACCTCCTATAAATAATAAATCACCAAGTCCTATGCGTTTTGGCTCCTCGGTGTCTGACTCTTGGCTTAAACCTCCATCATCCCTTAGCTAACCTATGGCAGCAGATTCCTCATTGATTCCAGTCCCTGCCACCGTCCACTTCATTCCCTCACTGCAGGTGGAGGGATTATTTAAAATTCAGGCCAGCTGAGGCTGTTCCCTGCTTAACACCTGTCAGTCACCTCACTGGACATGAAAATGAGAATCCACAGGACCCCCGATGGCCAGGCTGCCCAACCCACAGTCACAGTCTCTTGAGCTGGAATCTCCACCTACCTTTGCCTGGTTGACATTAACCTGTCCCCAAAGTCTCCAATTGGGTTCCTCTTCCTTGACCCCAAACTAGCTAAATTCCCTTGCTGGAAGCTGGTGTACCATCCTGCATTCCTTTGTCACGGCGTCGATCATCTCTGTCATGCCTCATGCTGAGAGAGCATTCTCATACCCCCCCATACCCCCCATACCCCCCCTCATGCCCACCATCCCCCTGCCAGGGGGAGCTCATTTGGTGTGAAAAGCCAACTTGTGATATTTATTTGGCCCACTTAGTATGCCTGGCGCATTAATAAGAGCCCAATACATGTTTTATTAGAGTGAAAATTGAGTGCAAATGTGGCCAGTCCAGGTATTAGTAAGAAAAATTGTATTAAACTAATTTAATCATTCAAGATAGATTTGCCTTTTCAAAAGGAATTACTTGTTAGAAAAAAATCTAATTTGAATTTAGTGGAAACAAACCTAGGGAAATAAAGATATTGGGGCCATTCGATTAAACACATTGAGAGCAGGAGGTATACTTTGTGTTTCTCCCAGCTATTGGAGTTTCCACAGATTCTTCTACTTGTCTAAAGACTTGAGTCCCCCCCCCCCCCCCCCCCCGACAGCAGCAGGGACAAGACACGAGAGAGAGGCAGAACAAAGGAGTGGTTCTTTGTGTTTCCAGGCTGAGGATGGTAAGGGGTTCCCTAGGGGCTGCAGCAACTAGACACAACTGAGCGTCAGGGCTGGAAAGCAGTGCTTGGAGGGGCTAATGCTCTAGGAGACCCCAGGAGTGTGACCACCCACCAGTGGCTCTCACTCTAGCTAACCAAGACATTTATGCTAGCGAGGGGGACCTCAGTGCTGCCCTGTGTTTGAGTATAAACATTTCTGAATCTAGTTCTCTTTTCTTCATTTTCCACTTAAATTGACAGGTGACTTTTTTTTGGCAAATGGTATCATTCAGGGACCCCAGTGAACCCCCCATGACCTGTGTGAGCCACCGCCTCCACTGGTTTCTTATTAGTTCCTTTTGAAAATGGAGTAATGTGTTTGGTATGTTTGTCTCTTTTTCCAAATATGTCTTCACACCTTAAGATAGTGTGTAAATAACAATTTACAGAAAATATATAGGGGAGCCTGGGTGGCTCAGTCGTTAAGTGTCTGCCTTCGGCTCAGGTCACGATCCCAGGGTCATGGGATCGAGTCCCGTGTCGGGCTCCCTGCTCAGCTGAGAGTCTGCTTCTCCCTCTCCCGCTGCCCCTGCTTGTGTTCCCGCTCTTGCTGTCTGTCTCTCTCTCTGTGTCAAATAAATAAAATCTTTTAAAAAATATATATATATAATAGATGTTGCCACAAATGCTTATTTATGATCTTCTCCATTTATCCTACTTAGTGTGAATATTTATATTTTTCTCTGCGGAAATGTTAATGTATTTGGTAATGGGATGCTGCCTGAGATCCTGCCAGGGGAGTGTTAGTAATATATGACACAGCACTTAACACCTTACAAAAAGAAATTGAGAATTCCTAAATTCTGAACACCTCTGCCCAAGGGTTTCAGACAAAATAAATTTAGGGCAAAACTTCGTAATTTTTTTAAAGATTTTATTTATTTGTCGGGGAGAGAGAGAGAGAGAGCACAAGCAGGGGGAGCGGCAGGCAGAGGGAGAAGCAGGCTCCTCGCTGAGCAGGGAACCCGATGTGGGGCTCGATCCCAGGACTCCAGGATCATGACCTGAGCCGCAGGCAGACGCTTAACGGACTGAGCCGCCCAGGCACCCCCAAACTTGATAATTAATGATAGAGAGTGTGAAGTCATAGTCACATAGTTGTTTTTTTAACTTAGTTTTTTTCACAAATTAAAATTATATATATTTAATATATAGTTTCCTTGATAATGGAAATTTTTAGACTATCTTATTTCTGTAATTAGATGGTCTTGTTTTTCCTTCATAATGACTGACTAGAGATTTTTACCAAGAACAGGTGAACTGTCAACCCTGTCAGTTCCTTTCTATCTGCAGGTTGTGTATTATCTTTAATTCTCTGCCAGAATCTTTTTTTTTTTTAAGATTTTATTTATTTATTTGACACAGAGAGAGAGAGCACACAAGCGGGGGGGGAGTGGCAGGCAGAGAGAGGGGGCAAGCAGGCTCCCCGCTGAGCAGGGAGCCCGATGTGGGACTCGATCCCAGGACCCTGGGATCATGACCTGAGCCAAAGACAAATGCTTAACTGACTGAGCCACCTAGGTGCCCCTCTGCCAGAATCTTTTTTACACCACTTGTCCACTTTGTGAGTTAGTTTAACTCAAACTAGAAAATATAATTTTAAAAATTCATATAAGCAGACCCTTAGATGTTTTAATACTCTACAGTTCTCTGAAAGTGAATGAAACAGTAAACCCTTCCAAGAGTAAACTCTTCCTTTGGGATTCCTTAGGAATATCCTTTCAGGATATGTGACATAATGCGTGTGATCATCTGACATAATAAAGCTAATGTTTATATAGTGATTACTTTGTACTAGGCACTGTTCTAAGTGATTTACAAATATTAATCTGTTTAATATTCATAACAACCTTTTGGGTTAGGTTTATTTTGTCACTTTTATAGGTGAGGAAATGGCACAAAATTAAGTAATTTGCTCAAGGTCAATGATGATTAAGTGGCTTAACCACTACTGGTGGTTGATTGGCTTTTTCCATTATTCTGTATTGCCTCCCATACAATCAACTGTCAATTCATGTATTAGACAATATAAAGCTTTTAGATTGAAAATTATAATATTTCCTGCTTATCACACTGGCTTATCTTGTGCTCTAGTTTCTTGAGCAAGATGTCTTCCAGGTGTGAATATTTCAGGGGCAGTATTCTTTCAGATAGTCTTGAGGGGTGGAAACAAATCTCCCTTTTCCTATTCCAGAGAAATTTTGCTCATTCAGAATTAATATCCTCTATAATAGTCTAAAAGGTATTTATCCTGGCTAAACAGGTTTGTTATGTAGTATGAGTGCATGTATGGACATTTAACCAGGACAAAACAAAACAGCTTTCATTCATGAAGTAAGAGTATTTTAAATATTGGTCATCTTGCTCTTTATTTCTAAATAATGAACTACAGTTATCTAATAACTTTCCATTTGCCTAGTATTTCCCTCAAAGTTATTGGTAGAAATCTTAAGGGAACAGATAGAATTACTCAAGGTATTTTTAAAAATTTGCCTTACTAAATTTGTTAATTGCTTTGAATGATTTCCTTTGTTTCCTGTTTGATTAATTTGGTTTAGAAATAAAAGGACATAAGATGTAGCTTAAGTGATTATTTTTTATTATTGATTGTCCTACAAGCCCTGATTTTACTTCCAAGGGAAAAAGACACAACATTTCAAAATGTAATTTTTGACATTAAGATTCATGCTTTCATTAAAACTTTGATTTTTTTCTGGCCACTGCTAATGGAATTTTTGTTTTTAGTCTGACAAATAACTTTATATATTATATTTATGTAAAGTAAATAAGAGATGGGGCGCCTGGGTGGCTCAGTCGGTTAAGCGTCTACCTTCAGCTCAGGTCATGATCCCAGGGTCTTGGGATCAAGCCCCGCATCGGGCTCCCTGTTCGGCGGGAAGCCTGCTTCTCCCTCTCCCACTCCCCCTGCTTGTGTTCCCTCTCTCGCTGTGTCCCTCTCTGTCAAATAAATAAATAAAATCTTTTTTTAAAAAAATAAGAGTTAAGAAAGAATAACAAAAAGATTTTTAGCATTTGCAATTCTACCTTTTGTGGTCTTAAATATGAACCTAAGGATAAACTATGTATTGACTTAATTTTCAATTTAGATTTCTCAGTAGTGGAATTCTCAGTAGGTTTTCAAAAATCAATCACTAAACTTTAACTCAGAGAGACTTTCATATGAGAGTCCCGAAGCTTTGCAGGCATGGGGGACTTAGTGTCTGAATAGCTCTGAAGCTTAAGGACAAAGCTGGCTCATTGTTCTTCCGTCTGAGGAGCTGCAGTGTGATCTGAAGACACAGAACCAATATTGTGTTCAGTTGGACCTCTGGATGGAACATAATTACCACACCTCAGTTGATGTTGGTCCAGGATAGTGGTTTGTAATGCTCCCACTCTTGTGAAAATCCCAGAGACTTTTAATTGCCGTAAAGAACTCATATTCCATGACTCACTCCAAAGATTGCACCACTTGGATTACCTGAGAATGTATTTGCCCTATGTGTTCTCATTATGTTTTTGTTGTGCTTTCTGTACCTTTGACTGCATCGAGTTTTTGTCCATAGAGGATAAAGACTTTTATACAGAAGGTGTTTTGGTGCCTAGGATTGGCATGACCTGGCTCTTGAGGTTGGATGGGTACTTTAGAGAAGGGTCTTAGGATAATTTTTTATAGGGAACTGTTTAATTATTCTATCTGGCAGTGATTATATACATGCTTGGAAGAGATGTTTGCATGTGTCAGTCAGTAATAACTGTTCTGGGAGTATTTTGTATGTATTTTGAAGTTCTGATGTCAGGTGCATCCCTATTTAGTGTTGTTAAGCTCCTTGCTAAATTGACTCTTTTATCATCATATAATGTCCTTCTTTATCCCTGGTAGTATTTCTTGTTTTGCAGTTTACCTTGTCTGATATTAATATAGCTACTCTAGTTTTCTTTTAATTAATGTTCACAGGTGTAACTTCTCCCATCTGTTTACTTTTAACCTATTTGTATATTTATATTTAAAGCAAGTTTTTTTATTAAAATTTTTTTTAATTGAGTATAGTTGACACACAATGTTACATTAGTTTCCAGTGTACAACAGAGAGATTTAACTTCTCTATGTATTATGCTATGCTCACAAGTGTACCTACAGTCTGTCACCATACAATGCTATTACAATATCATTGACTATATTTTTCTCTATGCTGTGCCTTTTATTCCTGTGACTTATTCAGGTCATAACTGGAAGTCTGTATCTCCCACTTCCCTTCATCCATTTTTCCCATCCCACCACCCCCTTCCTTCTGGCAACCATCAGCTTGTTCTTTGTATTTATATGTCTGATTTTGCTTTTTGTTTATTTATTCATTGGGTTTTTTTTTTTTTAGATTCCACAAATGAGTAAAATCATATGGTATTTGTCTTTCTCAGTCTGATTTATTTCACTCATCATAATGCCCTATAGGTCTATCCATGTTGTTGCAAATGGCAAGATCTCATCCTTTTTTGTGGCTGAGTAATATTCCATTGTATGCGTGTGTGTGTGTGTGTGTGTGTGTGTGTGTGTACGTACCCACCCCACATCTCCCCACATTGTCTTTATCTATTCAAACTATCAGTGGACACTTGGGTTACTTCCATATCTTGGGTGTTGTAAATAATGCTGCAGTAAACATTGGAGTGCATATATCTTTTTGAATTAGTGTTAAGTTTCTTTTAAAATAACATATAATTGAGTCATGCTTTTTTACCCAATCTCACAATCTGCCTTTTAATTGGTGTTTAGATTATTTATATTTAGTGTAATCATTATATGGTTGGATTAAGATCTATCATCTTGGTAGTTTTATGTCTGTTCCATCTGTTCTTTGTTTCTTTTCCCTCTTATTTCTGCCTTCTTTTTTATTAATTGAATATTAATTCAATTTTAAGGTATAAACATTTATACCTTAAATATTTTTTAGTGGTTTATACTTTAAAATATTTTTTAGTGGTTGTCCTAGAGTTTACAGTATATATCTTTAATTTTTCTTGATCTACCTTTGAATAATATTTTGCTTCACATGTAGTATAAGGACCTTATTAACCGTACACTTCCAATCATTACTCCCATTCTTTATGTGATTGTTTTCATAAATTTTACTTTCTATATGCTATGAACACATAATACTATTTTTCTTTAGCAATTATATTTTAGAGCATTTTAAAAATGAGAAAAAAATGAGTTTTATCTTTACCTTTATAAATGCTATTTTCAGCACTTTTCAATTCTTTGTACAGATCCAAGTTTTTTCCTGATATCATATTCCTCTGCCTGAAGAATTTTCTTTTAACATTTCTTCTAGTGAAGGTCTGCTGGTAATTAATTTTATTCATTTTCATTTGTCTAAAAAGTCTATTTCTCCTTAAATTTTGGAAATATTTTCACTAGATGTAGAATTCTGGGTTGGTCATTCTTTCATTACTTTAGAGGTATTAGTCCATTATCCTTGGCTTGCATGACAAGTAGCCTGCTGTATTTCTCATCTTTATTCTTTTGTATGCAATGTGTTTCCACCTTCGCTCCTGCCACAGCCTTCAGAGTTTTCTGTTTTTGGCTTTTAACAATTTCAATATAGTGTGTCTAATTTTTTGTTTGTTTGCTTATTTATTTATTTTTTTGTATTTATACTGCCTGTTGTTTTCTGAGCATCTTGATGTAGCTTAGTATCTTTCATTAATTTTGGAGAATTCTTGGTCATTATTTGATTCTCTTTTTCTCTTCTGGGATTCTAATAACATGAATGACAGACTATTTGATATTGCCCCCCAGCTCTTGGGTATTCTATTCTGTTTTATTCACTCTTTCTTTTGATCTTTGTATCTCAGTCTGAGTGATTTCTACTGACCTATATTCAAATTTACTCTTTATTTCCTAAGCTGTGTTGAGTCCACTGATGAGTGTTCTTCTAGAAGGCATTCTTCATCTTTGTTACCATGTTTTTCATTTCTAGCATTCCATTTACCTCTTCTCAGTTTACACCTCTGAGGAAATTTTTCATCTGTTCATCTTGTTCACCTTTTCCACTAAATTCTTTAAGATTAATCATAGCTATTGTAACTTCTCTGTCTGATAGTTCTGATATCTGGGTCACATTAGAGTCTGGTTCTCTTGATTACTTTATCTCTTGATAGTTTTTTTCCCTCCTGCTTCTTTGTGTGTCTCATAATTTTTGGTTGAAAGTTGGACATCTTATTTAGAACTGTAGACATCAGCAAACAGTATTTATGTGGGGAAATGGGCATACCCTATTTTTGCTAGGCCTTTAGTGGGGGGATTGGGTCGATGTACTAAGGAATTAAGCTATGTTTGGGTTTGTGCTGTTGCTATGGCCATCGTCAGGACATGGCAGAGTTCAGAATTTTCTAATGTTACTTTGCAGTTAGGGTAGGAGATGGCTTGCCAGAGGGTTTTCCTCCATGCTTCTGTTGCACCCTCAGCTTTAGGCTTGAGCCTGCACAGGTTTTCACCTGTCACTCTTGCCCCTGCCCTAGCAGTAGGTTGTTATTACCTGATACTTGGAAATTGCTAGCAGGCTGCTGGGTAGGGGTTGGGTGATGGGAGCTGGAGAGCTTTTTCTTGTTCCAGTTCAGCCTTAGTCTTAGACAAATGCTGTGCCCCCCTGAGTCTCAGGGATGGGGCCTTCTTGATGATCTTGCCCCTCTCCAGTGATAGAATCTCTCTAATAGTCTGGCCCCAGTATATTTTCTGCTCCTCTCCAGGGGTGAAGGATTTCCTTCTTTTCCCATTCCCAAGCAGCACGAATTTCAGTTGGTGCCCTTTGAGTGACAGGGCTTCTGCTTTGTCCCCAGTGGTTGAGGTTTTTGTCGGTAGAGCAGATGGGGAGAAGGATCCAGGTGAGGTTTGTGTCTTTCCCACAGTGCCATGCCTTCCATTCTCAGGCCTCCACCACAAGGGAGGCTTTCTCTGGTCTTGCACCTACCCTTAGTCCTTCTTGTGAGCATTTGGTGGGATCCATGAAGAAGAGCCCACAAGTGGGTACAAATTCTCATTGGGTTTGTGGCTCCCAGGGATTCTATATTCTCATGATAGCCCACACTAGGTTTCTGGCAGTTCATTACATTTTTAGATGACTTCTCACCAGCTTGTATGAGGTCTGGTGTCTATCCCAGGAAGCAGTGTTTGCATCCTGTCTTTCTTTAGAGGAGTCTGTCTTTCCTTATATTTCAGGCCATTTGGTTGCCCTGTGACCTTTGCTCTCTGATGGGTTCCAAAAAGTTTAACATTTTGTAAATTATACAGCTTTCCTTTGTTTTAAGGGTTGTTAAACACTCTTTCCAGCTTTCCACATCTTTGGGAATGTTTTTATTTACTGACTTTGAGGCCTGAGATTTGAGTTTGCTGCTTCATTTGGGTGCAGTTAAATTCTGATTCTCAAATGAACTAGCATTAAAAGCATGGCTAATGTCCTTGCAGAAACTTGGGGACTGTGGCAGCCGTGGAGCCAATGTAGTACCACGTGTGGGGATGGTGTCAGAGAGCGACGCCGCGTGTGCCTGACTTCCTTCCCCTCCAGACCTGGCTGCCCTGGAATGTCCTCGGAGACCTCCCTGTGTTCCCTGGAGGAGTGTGCTGGTAGGTATCCTTCTTTCTTCGGGAGTCTTTCCCCAGAGGGACTGTTGAACCTAAGCCTGCCTGAAAATCACCAACCTGAATTCAGAGGTGGACTCATAGACCACTCTGTTATTGCTGCTGGCTTTACTAAGGCTGTGTTCATTAGTGTGTCTCCGACTGGGAATAGCTTGTCAGTGAGATGACAGGGGATTGAACACTGTGGAAGATAGGGAAATGACAAGCAAATTATCTAAATTAAAGATTCAGACATATGAAATCATTTTTAAAAATACAAAAACAGGAGGGATGATCATTTCTTCCTAAGATATTTTTTATTTTCTTTTGTTTTCTTATTTATCCTTTCTTTACTTCTCCCCACAAAAATTGCAGAAGAATATCTTATCATGTCAGAGAAGCCTGAGGGGATCACATAGACCATTATTTGTCAAAATGGGGCAAGTTACCCTATCTTATCCCCTGAATGGTCCTATGTTTATTCTTTACTACCCCTACCTAGGAGGAGAAGGTGGGGAGATTTCTTGTCATCATCTAGACACTGGCCTTTCCTTCATCCTTTCAACATCTGGAAGGTGCTTAGTAGGTGCTCCATGGTATTTGATGTAAATGGTTTGTAGATGTGATGCTGACATGGCTTAGTTATGTTTGCTTCAGCTTATGGAGTTGAATTTCATTCATTTGCTACGGTTACAGTAATAAGAATCCTTGCTCTTCCCACATACCATCTCATCTACTGACCTATCGCCAATCCCCAATTTAATTTGCCGGCCTTTGCTGTGGTCCTGACCCTTAGATAAAGTACTCTCCGCAGTCCTGACTTCTTCTACTCTCCAATTCCAGGTTAGAAAACCATCCCTCATTCCTTGTCCCTTAGGACCTAGAGGATATAGATGGTTTTTTGTGTTTGGATCTCAGAGCATTTTTAGCCAAAACCACCTGGCAACAACACCTTGGCCAGTGTCCCCACCTGTGACCTTAGAAATTCCTTCTTGCTATCTCATTTTTCCAGCCAGTGCTGTAGGTCTCGTTCCCTTTATTCCAGCATCCTGAGGGTGTTCTTCTGTGTTTCCTCAGACTTAGGCTCTTCTGCTAGCCCTCAGTCTGCCCCTCTTCTTTCATAATCCCTTGGCCACACTCTGAATCTATTCTTTCTCTAGTTATATCTCGTATGATTTTCTAAGGCTCTCTTCTCTGTCTACTCTTTCTTTATAAATCCCCTTCACTTTCAAGCTCCTTTCTTGGGTATAACTATCTTCAAATATACCTATTCCTCTTAATTCGGGGATGGCATGTTGTGTTAAGATATTCCATCTAGAGTTCCATAGTGACTGAAAGAATGAATGAATGAACTCAAATAAATTTAAAGTCAGTTGTCACTGGGTTCTACTGCTCCTTTAGAAGTAACAACAATATCAACCATTTATTGACCATCTGCTATGTGCCAGCACTTTAAATACATTATCTCACTTATTTGGGACTCTGTAGCATAGAGAGGGTAACTGACCTGCCCAAGATCGAAAAGCTAGAAAGCAGAGGACTAAATCTGACCCATACTAAGCTACCTATCTTGAATACCTTGCCTTTCTACATAGGCCAGTCTAGCTTTCTGGAAGCATCAAGAACCTGGAATTAGTAATGATTTTTAAAAAGATTTTTCTTTACTTATTTGACACACACAGAGAGAGAGAGCACAAGCAGGGGGAGCAGCAGGCGGAGGGAGAGGGAGAAGTAGATTCTCTGCTGAGCCGGGAGCCAGATGCGTGGCTCAATCCCAGGACCCTGGGATCATGACCTGAGCTGAAGGCAGATGCTTAACTGACTGAGCCACCCAAGCACCCCATGGAATTAGTAATAATTTTTGAGGATATGTGAAATTATTTCATATTCTTATGTTTTAATTCTTTAATATTGGGTGGGAACTAGAAATTTATATATTATAAAATAGCAAAAAGGGTAAGTGCTATAGGCACCCATACTTCTACTATAAGTGGTCCTTAGATAAATGCTTATGTGGATAAAAATGATCATTTCCTCCAAGTGTTCTTCTTCCTATTGAGCCTATTTCATACTCCTTGGAAATGTAAAGATCCGTTCGCAGGCTGCTTAACATCAAGAAATCTCCTTCACTTCAGGTGAAAGAGGCAGTAGATGAGGCAGAGAGGGCTGAGGTCAGCAGCTCTTGGGCTTTTCTCCAGCCATGGTTTTGAAGGGAATCAGCCACAGTCAGAGATAATAGCTAATTAAAGAGATCCATGAGGTGAGGTACAATTGCGTTGCTGCTCCCCACGGACATAAATGGCCGCTGCACATGAAAGAAGTGATGAATCAGTAAACAAGTCTTTCATCATGCAACTGTGTTCACTTGGTTGAGACTTGAGAGTTTTGTTTGGCTTTGAAAGGATGTTTTTGCATCAAGTTCTATGTTAGTTTGACCATCTTGTTCAAACATGAGAGTGGGAGGATCTGTTGCCATTGTGCCCACATTCCATCTGGTGGGATATTGATCATTTTGCTATTACCTTTTTAAATGAATTAACCTAACATTTATCGGACACCAACTATGTGTAAGTTACTGTGACTGGGGTTAGGAATATGTAGATAAGACATGTTCCCGTCTGGAAGGTGCTTATGGTATAGTAGCTCAGCAGAC
Organism: Zalophus californianus; assembly: GCF_009762305.2. Lineage (NCBI taxonomy): Eukaryota > Metazoa > Chordata > Mammalia > Carnivora > Otariidae > Zalophus > Zalophus californianus. The sequence goes on from NC_045597.1 coordinate 61,823,517, forward strand.
ACATAAATAGGTGTTATAATCAGTACAGTGTAGAGCCTGCAGTGAGGAAGGTATCCACAGCTTGCTATGGAAACTTGCAGGGGTGAAAATTCATGCTGGGAACACCTCCTTTCTTGGAGGTGGTGATATTTGAGCTAAAGTTTGAGAGCTGAGTAAGTGCCACCCAGGTGAGCTAAGTGAGAAAGGGAATTTTAGCAAAGGGAGCAATGGATGAAAGCATGGAAGAAGATGGCACATTAAGAGACCCAGAGAATGGAAATTAGTTTATTGTATCTAAAGCATAATGTGCCAGGAGGGAGTGGTAAAAATGAACCTGAACATGTGGGCAGGAGTCAGATCCTGAGGGGCCTTGAAGGTTTGGCCTGTATTTCAGAGGGATCTCTCTCAGCTGTAGTGTGCAGAAAAAATCAGAAGGGGTAGGACTGACAGCAGCAAAGCCCGTTAAGAGTTTTTCAGTAACCCAGGTGAAAAATGAAATGATGGCAGTGAGAATGTAGAGGAGAGAAGGACTCAAAGACTTTGATATGGTGAGCAATGAAGAGGGAACCATCAAGGGTGAAAACCAGGATTCTAGTACTGGCAACTGCATGGACACTGGTGCCATTTCCTTGAGACTGGACATATTGGATGAGGCACAGATTCTAGGGGAAAGATGATGAGTCTTGGGCATGTGGAGGTGAAGATGTTGATAGGACATAAGTGGAGAGAGCAGAGCTGATGGATCTCTAGGTTGAGATCTAGATCTCCTTGCTCCAAAATTCATGTTCTTCTCTCCAAAGTGAGTACTATCATTGAAACCAAGAAGAGAAAAAGTTGCAGAAAGTGTTGGGCAGTAGCCTATATGGCAGAGGTAAAGGCATATCAGGACGAAACTTCCTTGAATTTAGCTCTTAGATGATTAATGACATTGGCAGAAGCCATTTCACTGGTATCCTGGAGGCAGGTTGCAGGAGTCAGAGGTGATGATGTAGAAGCAGTAAGTCAGCAAATGTAGCCTCCTCTTTCTGTTAGCTTGGCTGAGAAGACCAGGAACAAGATATGAGACTTCTAGAAAGTTCTTTTTAAAGAAGAGCTTGAGTATGTTTCTGTGGAGCTGCATAGGGGAGAAGCTGGAGATAATTGGTAGAGAGGGTTGATCCCCCGGGAGAAGGGTGACCTAGAGAGCACTTGGTGGACTTGCCTTTATAGGAAGACATTTCTCCCACTAATTCCATAGTCAAAGAAGTGTATAGAAGTGTGGCTGCTCCTAAGTTTATGGGGGAGAAGACAGCAGAAGAAGCTGGAGGAGGGGTATACTTGCCTGATAGCTTCTATTTTTTTCTGATCCAGTGGAATTCTGAGGAAGAGGGTAGTAGGGTGCTTGGGGAAAGTGGTGAAACTTGTAGGGGATAGAAGAGCGAGTTGCTTAGGGACCCGTGGAAGGATTTACAGGCAGTCAAGGTTGGGGGCTGTCAGTATACAGAGGTGATAACCTGCGTGGGTGTATTATTTTCTCCACCAGTGCTCAGGGCCTGGGTGCAGCAGCTGATAATTCACATGTCTTGGTTTGTGTAGGGATGGACTTTTGCTGTAGAGCAGGGAAAGTGGTATGTCTCAGTACTAGAGGTCAGAGAGTTGAGGTTATTGGCAGGAGAATGGTTTATGTGATGGATCATGAGTGTAGGGAGAGAAGTGAGGCCAGGAGTTGGCTGGCAGATGGGGAGAAAATGAAGAGGTTGGGGAATCCAAAGTTGCAGTGAGGTTGAAAAACTAGCGAAATAATGATGAGTAAGTGAGAGGGGAGGATACAGCTCAAAAGTGAGCTATGAAGTTCGAGATTTCTGAAGAGGAGCAGCTGCAGACAATGGGAAGGTATGATATGCTGGATGGACAGTGACGTTGCCCAGATAGGCCGCTTTAGGGGTGGTGAGGAAGACTGAGACCCGGATGCTAGTGACTGAGGGCCGCCATGAGGTTGGGAAATGACCGTGTTGAGGGGGGTGGGGGGAGGGTGGTCTGGGTAGATGGCACGGGTATCAAAAGAGTAGAAGACACCTTAGATATCACCCTTAGCAACATATTTATGGATATGTTTCCTCAGGCAAGGGAAACAAAAAAAAAAATAAACAGTTGGGACTACACCCAAATAAAAAGTTTTTGCATAGCAGAGGAAACTGTCAACAACACAAAAGGGCGACCTACCGAATGGAAGAAGATACTTGCAAATAATATGTCCAATAAGGGGTTAATACCCCGAAAATATAAAGAACTTTTACAACTCAACACCAAACAAGCAATACAATTAAAAATGGACAAAGGATATGAATAGACATTTTTATCCGGAGAAGACATACAGATGGCCAACAGGCCCGTGCAAAGGTGTTCAGCGTCACTAATCATCAGGGAAATGCAAATAAAAACCACCCAGAGATCTCACCTCACAGTAGTCAGAAGGTCTAGTATGAAAAAGACAAGAAATTATAAGCGCTGGTGAGGACGTAGAGAAAAGAGAACCTTTGTGCACAGTTGGTGGGAATGTAAATTGGTGCAACCACTGCAGAAAACAGTATGGAAGTTCTTCAAAAAATTAAAAATGGAAATACCATATGGTCTAGTAATCTGCTACTGGGTATTTGCCCCCCCAAAATGAAAACACTAATCCTAAAAGATATATGCACCCTTATGCTTATTGCAGCATCATTTACAATAGCCAAGATACAGAAGCAACCCAAGTGCCCATCAATAGATGAATGGATAAAGAAGAGGTGGTGTAAATATACAATGGACTATTACTCAGCCATAGAAAGGATGAGATCTTGCCATTTGTAACAACATAGATGGGACCTAGAGGGTATTATGCTAAGTGAAGTAAGTCAGACAGAGAAAGACAAATACCATATGATTTCATTTATTTGTGGAATCTAAAAAAAACCCTAACAAAAAACAGACTCTTAAACACAGAGAACAAACTGGTGGTTGCCTCAAGGAGATGGGTGGGGTGGATGGGCAAAATAAAGGAGATTAAGAGGTATAAACTTAGAGTTATAAAATAAGTAAGTCACAGAGATGCAATAGGGAATATATAGAGTAGAAACAGCATAGGGAATGTGTGTGTGTGTGTGTGTGTGTATACACACACACAAATATATATATATATATATATTTGTTAAAAGAGTACAAATTTTCTATGGAGGTGAAAGAGTTAGTTGAAAATGGCAATCAGAAATGAGAGTGAGGAACACTCCCTGCTGGTGGTCCTGTTTGCTTATAAAGAAAGTATGTGTCACAGCTTTCACCCACGACAGTGGGCAGTGTGAGGATGGGTCAGGGACATGACACACAGAACTGGTGCTGGTAAGACTGTACAGAAAAAAGGTACAGGACAGGTGACTGGAAGGGCTTGAGGACGGGACAGTGACGAGGAGAAAAGAGAGGTTGAGGGTGGTAGCATTAGCTGGTCTCAGGTTCCCAGGTATTTCAGTGGCAGTGCAGGCTGAGGCCCCAGGTGACGTCGGAGGCTTGGTGAAACAATTTGATGACCCCAGGACAAACAGGTTGGAGAGAGCGGGGAAGAAAAAGACAAACCAACGTCCCTTGGAAGGAAGCAAGGGGAGTGGACAGCTGGAAGCCGAAGAGTGAGAAGCAGAGGCTTCATTCAACCCCTCAGGAAAGACAGTTCCTGGATATTAGAAGGGAAATGTGAGTTGCGTTACATTGCCTAAAGACTGATTTTGACCAACTAATTTCTCAAGATACAAAATTTAGGTACAACCTACCCGAATTATTTGGCATGGCAGGTTTTATACTTGGTAAGAATTTCCCGATGTGCATCTCAAAGGTATACTTAACTACAGATATCCCGTGTTTACCTTATCTTAAGCAAAAACCTTGATTTTGCCTTGAGCCTTTGCTTATGCTGCTGTTTTGTGGAACATCTGAGGCCCGTGTCAGCAGGAGCTGGCGAGCCCACGAGTCACCCTGGTTGTGGCTCACCTCCTTTCTGCGGGCCCCGCGCTTCGGTCTGGCTGAAGCTGCCAGCAGGGACGCGTGTGTAAGGCCAGAAATCTTAGTCCTCGCTTATTCTTTCTCGAACTGCTAGAGAATCAGAGCCAGCCACTCCGAACCTTAAAACCACGCAGAGAAACCATATAGAGCACCCATCCTTGTTCTTCCTTTTCTCCTAGCTTTCCAGCCATCCAGTGCGTCTCCTCTTCAGCCCCAGGGTCCGGGGAAGTCCAACAACATCGTGACGGTCACTGGGATTTCCCTGTGCTTGTTCATCATCGTCGCCACCGTCCTCATCACGCTGTGGAGGAAGTTCGGCCGCGCCCCCAAATGCAGCACGCCGGCTCGACACAACTCCCTCCACTCCCCCGGCTTCCGGAAGAACTCGGACGAGGAGAACATCTGCGAGCTGAGCGAGCAGCGCGGGAGCTTCTCGGATGGGGGCGACGGGCCCGCGGGGGGGCCCGGGGACGCGGGCATCCCCCTGACGTACAGGCGCAGCGGGCCGGTGTCCCTGGAGGACGACGCCTCGGGCAGTGAGAGCGTGCAGTCCAACGCCCAGAAGATCATCCCCCCGCTGTTCAGCTACCGCCTCGCCCAGCAGCAGCTGAAGGAGATGAAGAAGAAGGGCCTGACGGAAACCACGAAGGTGTACCACGTGTCTCAGAGTCCCCTGACGGACACGGCCATCGACGCGGCCGCCGTCCCCGCCCTAGACTTGGAGAGCCCCGAGGAAGCTGCAGCCAACAAGTTCCGGATCAAATCCCCGTTCCTGGAGCAGCCTGCGGTGGGTGCCGCGGCCAGGCCCCCCTGCAGGCTGGACCTTCCCGTCTGTCACGCCAGTTGTGCCGTCAGCCCCAGCCAGACGGTGATCCGCAAGTCGGCCATGAGGCACGTGGGTGGCAGAGGGGCGCCGCCAGAGAGGAGCCACCCCAGGGGCTCCCACTTCAGGAGGACAGCGAGCTTTCACGAAGCCAAGCAGGCCCGGCCGTTCCGAGAGAGGAGCATGTCCACCCTGACTCCACGGCAGGCGCCGGCCTACAGTTCCAGGGCGCGGACCTGGGACCACGCGGAAGACCGATTTCGGCCTCAGAGTCGAGGCGCTGCCACGTTTCCTGAGAAACCGGACCATTCCCAAGGGGCAGGTGCGACCAAGGGTCCATTAAGCCCTCCCCCTAAATCCCACACCCTGGGGCAGCCCGCGAGGAAACCAGACCTCGGGGATTGCCAGGCAGGATTCGTGGCAGGAGGTGAGAGAGCCGAGCCTCCCAGAGCTCGGAGGGGCCCGTCCCCCAGTCACAGGAGTGTCTCAAGGAAGCAACCTTCCCCCACGGCCCCCAAAGATAGCTACCAGAGGGTCAGCCCTCTGAGCCCTTCTCCGTGTAGAAAAGACAAGTGTCAGAGCTTCCCAGCCCACCCTGAGTTCGCTTTCTATGACAATACGTCCTTCGGCCTCACTGAGGCAGAGCAGAGGATGCTGGACCTTCCCGGCTATTTTGGGTCAAATGAAGAGGATGAAACCACAAGTACACTCAGTGTGGAGAAGCTGGTCATCTAGACCCAGATCAGCCTGAGACTTCACACAGCTGGGGTCCTTCGCCCAGCTCCTGGTATCAGCTGCTCACAGTGTTTTGTGGACTGAATTATGTAGCTATTTGTACATTAGGACTGGGTGGGGAGGAGGTAACTCAAGCGTGTGTATGTGTTTTAATTCATAAGGAACAAGTTACTTATCGTGAACTTTTCCCTCTGTTATCCTAGTTCTCTTGGCTTATTACTAATAAGTACAATAATAAAATTTAAACAAGAGTGAAGTAGGGCTTGGTGTCTCATGTGGATGTGAGAGAGGGCCAGTGTGACTTTAAGTATGAAGTGCTTTGAACACTCCCTTGGCAACATGGAGTAAATTTGGGAGTCTCCACAATAATATGGGCGAGAACAAAGTTAACTTGTGAACACAGCTCTGAATTATTTAAGTTATAAATACTTAAGAATTTAACTGCTACAGGGGCGGTATTGAATGGCTTTCCTGTTTAGCTAAAAGGCTGATGCCACAAGATATTCCAGAAGAACTTTCATGCCAGAGTTGTGTGATATCTTAATGTTTTTCTGTGCAACACAAAATCATGTGAGTTAATTCAGCTTTGGAGAAATAATATAAGAAACTGTTCAGGTAGTGAGTCCAATGAAGACCTGTCCATATACTCATTGTTTGCAGCAAAAAGTATACATTTTAGCAAGGAAAGTATTATCTCCTGAGAGAATCAACTAGAACATGGGCAGTGGATGCTGGCAAAGACACTGCCTGGCCTTAGGAAGCTGACTATGTGTTCTTGGATCAAATTGGCAACCAGGACCCTAGAGGGTGTCATTCTGAAACCGGTGTGTGTATGTTTCTAAAGATGACTTTATCATGTTACTCAGACAGTATGTGAATTAATCTCAGGTATATGGAAAGCAGGGAGACTAGACTGTGATTTTATAGCTAAGTTCATTGGAAGAATGAAGTAAGGAGGGAATAGAGAAAATAAGTCTTTTAGAAACAAATCTTTGGCTTTCTGGTTCAATCTGCCTACCACATTTTCCAGGTGAAGAATTTGACCCTCAGGGAGGGGAATTAACTCCTGCAGGGTTGGATGAACATGGACTCATATTTTTATTCTAATGACCATTCCCTTTGTACAATGCCATCACAGCAGGGACTTCAGGAGAAAGCTGGCCCTTTTAGCAAGAAGAGGGCACAGAAAGATGCTTTCAATTTTTTCCCAAGGAAGGAAGCTTTCTGCTGCTTGATGTTAGGACTGGTCTTGCAACTTGCTTTGTTTAGAAGTGAGGGCTAAACAAGAACCTAGAGGTTGGGCTCTTTCTTTGAAGTCTGTCATCAGGTACCATGTGGGTACTCTTCAATCTGATGTACTTCCTTTCAGCCCTTGAACCTAATGCCTTATCTGCATAGGCTTGAGTAGCTGCACTTTCCTTCTTGTTCACCATGACCTCTCTAGCTGCCACACCCACTTTGCCTTTTACATTGTTTTCCTTCTTCCTTTTAGAATTTGTCAGGATGTCAGCCTGCTGGTGAGGTTTCAGGGACCACCAGAGAGAGTGGAATTAGGTGGGACCAAAAAATCATAAATGCAAATACTATACCTTTTAAAGTTTCTCTTATATTGTTGCATTACCACTTCATTCGTGCGTGCCATTGTTCAAAATTAAAACATACTTCCTTCTGGAAATGCTTTAATAAGAACTATCTACCTTTCAGGAACAGGAGGAGTAAATTATTCAGTGGTATCTGACAGCTGTTATGTGCTGATGCAAAGAAGAGGAAACCAGACTTCTTAATCTACATTTCCTTGGTTTACAATATTAGAAAGCTTTGTTCTCTTTCCAAGTTCACAGGCTTGCATGCCAACTTTTGAGGGCAGAGGATACATGCTCACTTGTTCCACACTTCACAGTGAATTTCCCTACAGTGTCAGACTAAGACCAAAACAGCCACAAGGAAGGTGAAAATTGGAGAAAAACACTATGAATGGAAAGACTTTCTGTTAAATCGTGTTCTTTCCCAGTATATCATGCATCTAAATTAATATAACAGTGAATATCAGCGTATAACCTGTTCACCATCTACCTAGCACAGTTTTCCGTGGCTCTAATCAAGAGTCAATCTCTACAATTCAAAGTTAAGCTAATTTGGCCCTTGTCTCTGAGAAAGAGAAAAGTAGATGTTTCAGCATATTCCTTGGTGGATAAGTGATAAACTTCATTAGGAATAATCTTCTACAGAGAAATGTGTTCCAAATGAAAGAACAAGATAAAACCACAGAAAAAGACCTTAACGAAATGGATATAAGTAATTACCTGATAAAGAGTTCAAAGTAATAGTCATAAAGATGCTATCTGAAAATGGGACAAACGTGGATGAACACAGTGTTTGTGAAAATACCAAACAGACTTCTGGGAAGGTGGTGGAGTAGGAGGATCCTGAGTTCACCTCACCCCACGGACATACCTAGATAACAGCGACATCAGTGCAACTAACCCAGAAAACAACCTCAAAGACTGGCAGAACAGACTTTCCACAATTAATCATAGAGAGGAGACTACATTGAAAAGAGGGGCTGAGAGGTGGAGATGTGGTAGGGAACCAAACTCCCGGCAAGACCACAAATGGGAGGAACATGACAAGCAGGAAGAAGGGAGAGGAGCAGACCCCACAACAGGCAACCCAGACACGGTGGACCTGCACTGGGAAGATGAAGCCCCATTACATTTGGCTGGGCTTAACTTCATGACCTTTTAAATCAGCAGGGCTTAACACCCATTTCTTTAAAAATCAGTAGGCTTAGCTCTTTGAGAGCCAGAGGGCAATAGGAAACTGAGTCCCTGCTCTTGAAGAACCAGAATAACAATCCCACTGAGATAAGCATAGAAGCAGCAGTTTGAAATTATCTGGGGTATAGCTGTGTGCTGGAAAGCAGGGATCTTTAGGCAACTTCTCCCAGAACAAAGGTCTAGTAGACAACCATTTCTCTCCCTTGCACCCCAGCATAGATACCTGGATACCTGCAAACACCATTATGAGCACTCCACCTACCTTGCTAACACCACATGCCCCATCTCCACATTCTCCTGAGGATCTCCCTCCTCCAACCTGCTGCACTCAGCAAAAGTCCCTCCAAAGCTCCCGTGCCTCATCTCATCCTGCAAACAGCTCTGGCAGGAGTTGGTGCCACTCCAAAGTGCCACTTCTTCCCTGGAGAATGCATTCAGTCCCAGCAGTCAAACCTTATAACTGGCAGTGCAGAGAGAGTGTCCTACTGATCAGTGTGTCTGCAGCCCCAGCAGATGGACAGGGGACAGGCATCTGGTCTGACTACTGACACTGTCCAACTACAAAAGCATAGTAACCCCAAAGTGGCTCCTTAACAGTGCAGGGACCAAACCCTGCCTACAACAGGCAAGATGGGCCACTGCAGAGGACTGGATTGAAGGCAAACCAGGCTCAGCCACAATAATAAGGTGCACACAACCCATACAGGAAACACCAGAATTGCCTGGTTCTGGTGAGCAGGGGACATTGCACTACAGGGCAATGCACTACAGGACCGCTTTTTCATAAGGTTACTACTTTTCAGATAAGGAGACATAACTGACTTTTCTAATACATAGACACAAACACAGAGAGTTAGAAAAATGAGACAGAGGAATATGTCCCAAATGAAAGAAAAGGACAAAACCACAACAAAAGAGCTAAATAAAAGATAAGCAACATGCCTGATACAGAATACAAAGTAATGGTCATAAATATACTTAACTGGATTTGAAAAAAAGAGTGGAGGACCTCAGGGATACACTCAAAAAAGAGATAGAAAATATTAAAAAGAACCAGTCAGCGATGAAGAACTGAATAACTGAAATGGAAAAAATACATTAGAGGGACTCATTAGCAGATTAGAGGAGGCAGAAGAATGGATTAGCGAGCTGGAAGACAGAGTAATGGAAAACAACCAAACTGAACAGGAAGAGGTAAAAAGAATAAGAAAAAAGAGAATAGGTTAAGGGAATTCAGTGGCATCATCAAGCATAATAATATTTGCATTATAGGAATCTCAGAAGGACAAGAGAGAGAAAAGGGGGCAGAAAATTTATTTGAAAAAATAATAGCCGAAAGTTTCCCAAATCTGGGGAAGGAAATAGACATCCAGATCCAGGAGAAACAAAGAGCCCCCAACAAAATCAACCCAAGGAGGGTCATACCAAGGAGGTTAAGACCATACCAATATAGTAATTAAAATTACAAAAAGTAGTCATAAAGACAAAATTTTAAAAGCAGCAAGAGAAAAGAATATAGTTACACATACAAGGGAAACCCCATAAGGCTATCAGCTGATTTTTCAGCAGAAACTCTTCAGGCCAAAAGGAAGTAGCATGATATATTCAAAGTGCTGAAATGACTAAACCTGCAATCAAGAATATTATATACACCAAGGCTATCATTCAGAATAGGAGACATCTTGAGTTTCCTAGACAAACAAAAGTGAAAGGAGTTCATCACCACTAAACCAGACTTACAAGAAACATTAAAGGGAATTCTTTGAGTGAAAAGAGAAGGAGATTATTAAGAGTAAGAAAATTATGAAAGGAAAACATTTCACAGGCAAACATAATAAAAGTAGTAGATTAACACTTATAAAGCCAGTACAGAGGTTAAAGCACAAAAGCAGTAAAATATATCTATAAAAATCAGTCAAGGAACTCACAAAATAAAAGGATATAAACTATGATATCATATACATAAAATGTTGGTGAGGACTGAGAAAATAGTTTTTCTAGAAAGAGTTCAAATTTCAGTGACCATCAACTTAATATAGACTGCTATATGCATAAAATATTACATGCGAACCTAATGATAGCCACAAATCAAAAACCTATAATAAGGGTACCTGGGTGGCTCAGTCATTTAAGTGTCCAACTCTTGATTTCAGCTTAGGTCATATTCTCAGGGTTGTGAGATTGAGCCCCCCCATCAGGCTCCATGTGGAGCCTGCTTAAGGTTCTCTCTCTCCCTCTGCCTCTCCACGCCCCCATCCCTCTCTAAAAGGAAAAATAAACCTATAATAGATATACAGACAATAAAAAGGAATCCAAGCATATCACTAAATAAGCCATCAAACCACAAGGGAAGAGAGAAAGAGATGTCAACAAATTGGACAACCTAGAAAAAGGACTAAATTCCTAGAAACATATAACCTCCCAAAACTGAAGTAGGAAAAAATAGGAAATTTGAAAAGATTGATTACTAGCAATAAAATTCAATCGGTAATCAAAAACTCCAAACAAACAGAAGCCCAGGACCAGATGGATTCACAGGTGAATTCTACCAAACATTTAAAGAAGAGTTAATCTCTATTCTTCTCAATCTATTCCAAAAAATAGAGGAAGGAAGCATCCAAATTCATTCTCCAAGGCTGCTATTACCCTGATACCAAAACTAGATAAAGACACTACAAGAAAAGAGAACTGTAGGCCAATAGCTCTGATAAACTCAGATGCAAAAAGCCTCAACACAATATTAGTAAATCAAACCCAACAATACATTAAAAAAATCACTCACCATAATCAAGTGGGATTTATTCCAGGGAGGCAAGGATACTTCAATATTCACAAATCCATCAGTGTGATACATCACCTTAATAAGAGAAAGGATAATCTCATGATCATCTCAATAGATGCAGAAAAAGCCTTAGACAAAGCACAACATCCATTCATAATAAAACTCTCAAAAATAGGTTTAGAGGGAACATACATCAACATAGTAAAGGCCATATATGAAAAATCCGCAACTAACATCATACTTAATGGTGAAAAACTGAGAGTTTTTACTCTAAGAACAGGAAAAAAAATAAGGATGTCCACTCTTACCACATTTATTCAAAATAGTATTGGAAGTCCTAGCCACAGTGATCAGACAAGACAAAGAAATACAAGTCATCCAAATTGTCAAGGCAGAAGTAAAACTTTCACTATTTGCAGGTGCCACACTACTATATACAGAAAATGCTTATGACCTCACCAAAAAATTACTAGAACTGATAAATGAATTCAGTAACATTGCAGGATACAAAATTAATATACAGAAGTCCGTTTCACTTCTATATGCTAATAATGAAGTAGCAGAAAGAGAAATTAAGAACAGTCCCATTTACAATTGCACCAAAAATGAAAAATACCTAGGACTAAACTTATCCAAAGGGTGAAAGACCTGTACTCTGAAAACTATAAAACACTGATAAGAGAATTTGAAGATGGCACAAATGGAAAGATACAATGTTATGCTCATGAATTGGAAGAATTAATCTTGTACAAATATCCATACTACCCAAAGCAATCAACAGATTAAATGCAATTCCTATCAAAATACCAATAGCATTTTTCACTGAATTGGAGCAAATAATCCTAAAATTTGTATGGAACCATAAAATACTCTGAATAGCCAAAGAAATCTTAAGAAAGAAGAATCAAGCTGGAGTTATCACAATCCCAGATTTCAAAATATACTACAAAGCTGTAGTAATGAAAACAGTATGGTATGGGCACAAAAATGGACAGATAGATCAATGGAACAAAATAAAGAATTAAAAAATAAACCTACACTTGTATGGTCACTTAATCTACAATAAAGGAGGCATGAATATCCAATGGGAAAAAGACAGTTTTTTTTTTTCAACAAATGTTGATGGAAAAACTGGACAGCTACATGCGAAAGAATAGAAGTGGACCACTTTCTTACACTCTGTACACAAATAAAATCACAATGGACTAAAGACCTAATGTGAGACCTGAAACCATAAAATTCTTAGAAGACAATATAGGAGGTAATTTCCTTGACACTGGCTGGAGAAATATTTTACTCAATACATCTCCTCTGGCAAGGGAAACAAAAGCAACATTAAACTATTAGGAGTATACCAAAACAAAAGTTTTGCACAGTGAAGGAAACCATCAACAAAACAAAAAGGCAACCTACTGGATGAGAGAAGATATTCCCAAATGATATCTGATAAGGGGTTAATATCCAAAATGTATAAAGAATTTATACAAATCAACACTAACCCCCCCAATAATCCAATTAAAAATGGGCAAAGGACTTGAGTAGACATTTTTCCAAAGAAGACATACAGATTGTCAACAGACACATGAAAAGATGCTCTTCATCACTAATCATGAGGGAAATGCAAATGGAAACCACAATGAGATATCACTTTACACCTATCAGAATGTCTAAAGTCAAGAAGACAAGAAATAACAAGTGTAGGTGAGGATGTGGAGAAAAAGAAACCCTCAGGCACTGCTGGTCATAATGCAAACTGGTGAAGCCACTGAGGAAAACAGTCTGGAGGTCCCTCAAAAAATTAAAAATAGAATTAGCATATGATCCAGATTATGGGGTATTTACCCAAAGAAAACACAAACACTAATTTGAAAAGATACATACATCCTGATGTTTATTGTAGCATTATTTACAATATCCAAGATAAGGAAACAACCCAAGTATCCATCAATAGATGAATGACTAAAGAATAAGTGGTGTGTTTTAGATAGATGATAGATAGATAGATGATAGATAGATAGATAGATAGATAGATAGATAGATAGATAGATAGATATAGATGATATATAGATACACACACACAAGGGAATATTATTTAGCCATTAAAAATGAATTCTTGCATTTGCAACAATATGGATGAATCGGGAGATTATAATGTTAAGTGAAATGAGTCTGTCAAAGAAAGACAAATACCATGTGGAATTTAAGAAAAAACAAATGAACAAATAAAGAGAAAGAGACAAACAAACAAAACACCAGACTCTCAAACACAGAGAAAAAACTGGTGGTTGCCAAAGAAGTGGGTGGGGATATTGGTGAAATAATAAAGGGGATTAAGAGTACACTTATCTTGAAGAGCATTGAGCAATGTACAGAATTGTTGAATCATCACATTGTACACCTGAAAGTAATATAGCACTGTAAGTTAATTATACTTGATTTTTTTTAAAAGGAAGATACCAGACAATTCACAGAGCCAAAGAGTACAATAACTGACCTGAAAAATGCACTAGAGGGGTTCAACGGTGGACTAATGAAGTAGAACAATTCAGTGACTGGAAGACATGTCAGTAGAACTCACCCAAACAGAACAGCAAAAAGAAAAAAAGAATTTTAAAAAGAGAATATCACTTAAAGGGACTGTGGGACAACATTAAGCAGAAGAACATTTACAATATAGGATCTCATAGAGAGAAGGGTGGGGCAGAGGAGCAGAAAATTTACTTGAAGAAATAATGGCTGAAACATTTCCTAACTTGTGGAAGGAAACAGACCCTCCACATCCAGGATGTACAAAATTCCAAATAAGATGAACCCAAAGAGATCCACACCAAGGCACATTATAATTAAAATGTCAGAAGTTAAATAATTTTTTTAATACCAAGAGAATGACAACTTATTATGTATAAGGGAACCCCTTTAAGATAACGAGCTGATGTTTCATCAGAAGCTTTTCAGGTCAGAATGGAGTGGCACAATACAGTCAAAGTGCTAAAAGGAAAAAAAATTTACAACCAAGAATACTTTACCAGGCAAGGTTATTGTTCAGAATTGAATATGAGATAAAGAGTTTTCCAGTCAAGTAAAAGCAAAAATTCCTCACCACTAAACTGGTCTTACAAAAGATGTTAAAGGGTCTTCTTTAGCAGAAAAGAAAATGCACTATCTAGTAACAAGAAAATATATGCAAGTAAAAATCTCACTAGTAAAGGCAAAAATATAGTAAGGTTAATGGATTAACCAATTTTAAAGCCAATATAAAAATTAAAAGACAAAAGCAGTAAAATTAATTGTAACTACAATAATTAGTTAAGGGATACACAAAATAAAAAGATGTAAATATGACATCAAAAACATAAACTAGGGGGAGTGAAAAGGTAGAGTTTTCAGAATGTGTTCAAATTTATTTACTACCAACTTGAAATAGATTGATATAGGGCGCCTGGGTGGCTCAGTTGGCTAAACGACTGCCTTCGGCTCAGGTCATGATCCTGGGGTCTTGGCATCGAGTCCCACACTGGACTCCCCCAGCTCTGTGGGGAGCCTGCTTCTCCCTCTCCCTCTGCCTGCCTCTCCCCCTGCTTGTGGTCTCTCTCTCAATTTGTCAAATAAATAAATAAAATCTTAAAAAAAAAAAGAAATAGACTGATTGTATACAGAGACTGTTAGATATGATCCTCATGGTAACCATAAAGCAAAACCTACTGCATACATTCAGAAGGTAATGAGAAAGGAATCAAAACATAACACTAAAGAAATTCATCGTCTCACAAGGGAAGAGAGCAAAAGAAAGGAACAGAGAGGAATGACAAAAACAGCTAGAAAACAATTAGCAATGGCAATAAGTACATACCTATTAATAATCACTTTAAATACATAGGCTAAATTTTCCAATTAAAAGACATGGAATGGCTAAATGGATAAGCAAAACAAGACTCAACTGTATGTTTCCTGGAAGAGACCCATTTCAGATCTCAGAACATACACGGAGTAAAAGTGAAAGGATGGAAAAAGACTTTTCAAGCAAATAGAAATTTAAAAAAGCTGGAATAGCTATACTAATATCAGACAAAATAAAATTTAAAACAAAGACTGTAATAAAAGACAAAGAAGAACATTACATAGCTAAAGGTCTCAATCCAATAAGAGGATGTAATATTTGTAAGTATTTACTCACCCCAAATAGGAGCACCTAAATAAATAAAGCAAGTATCAACAGACCTAAAAGGAGAAATTGACAGTAATGCAATAATTGTAAGGGACTTTAAAATCCCACTTACATCAATGCATACATCATTCAGACAGGAAATCAATAAGGAAACTTCAACCTTAAATGACCCATTAGACCAGATTGACTTAATAGATAGACTATTTCATCAAAAAGCATCAGAATACACACTCATCTAAAGAGTATCATCACATGGTACATTCTCCAGGATAGATCAGACTTACCTAAAGCAAGTTTCAATAAATTTAAGAAGATTGAAATTATATCAAACATCTTTTCTGACCACAATGATATGAAATGATATTAATTACAAGAAGAAAACTGGAAAAATCACAAAGATGTAGAGATTAAACACCATGCTAATGAACAGCCAATGAATCAATAAAGTGATCAAAGAGGAGATCAAAAAATACAAAAAGACAAATGAAAATGGAAACAAAGCAACCCAAAGCCTTTGCAGGAAAACCAATTCTAAGGGGGAAGTTCATAATGATACAGGCCTACCTCAAGACACAAGAAAAAAAATCTCAAATAAATAACCTAAATTCACACCTAAAGGAACGAGAGAAAAAAGAACAAAGGCCAAATTAGCAGAAGTAAGGAAATAATAAAGATCAGAGCCAAATAAATGCTAAAAAAGTAATAGAAAAGATCAATAAAGACATTGGGGAGGGTATATGCTATGGTGAGTGCTGTGAATTGTGTAAGACTGTTGAATCACAGACCTGTACCTCTGAAACTAATAATACATTATATGTTAAAAAAAAAAAAAAGAAGATAGCAGGAGCGGAAGAATGAAGGGGGGGAAATTGGAGAGGGAGACGAACCATGAGAGACTATGGACTCTGAGAAACAAACTGAGGGTTCTAGAGGGGAGGGGGGTGGGGGGATGGGTTAGCCTGGTGATGGGTATTAAAGAGGGCACGTACGGCATGGAGCACTGGGTGCTATACACAAACAATGAATCATGGAACACTACATCAAAAACTAATGATGTAATGTATGGTGATTAACATAACATAATAAAAAAAAAACTAAGAGCTGGTTCTTTAAAAGGAAAAACAAAATTGACAAACCTTTAGATAGACTCAACAAGAAACAAAGAAGGCTCAAATAAATCAGAAATGAAAGAGAAGTTACAATTGATACCACAGAAAAACAACAGATAATGAGAGACTACTTAAACAATTATATGCCAACAAACTGGACAACTTAGAAGAAATGAATAAATACCTAGAAACATAGAATCTTTCAAGATGTAATCATGAAGAAATAGAAAATCTGAATAGACTAATTGCTAGTAAAGAGACTGAATCAGTAATCAAAAACCTCCCAACAAACAAAAGCTCAGGACTAGATAGCTTCACTGATGAATACTACCAAATATTCAAAAAAGATTTAATACCTATCCTCAAAATTTTCCAAAAAATTGAAGAGGAGGAAATGCTTCTATACTTATTTTATGAGGCCAGCATTACCTTGATACGAAATCAGGCCTCTTACTAGTCACAGCAGATTGAAGCCTGCCACTCAGCAAGTTCCACACGTGTGCTTAGATCCCCTAGTCAGCCTTGCTCCTGTGTCATTCTTAAGAACAGCATGACAACTGAGAATCACCCAACATTTGAGAAAAGCCTACAGTATGATGAAAAAAAGATAAAGAGAGAAAAACCAACCCCAGAGGAAACATACAATTCAGGGAAGATAAGAAGAGTCAAATAAAAACCGTACAAAATTAATTATTTGTCAATGATATTCTCTCTATGAAACAAAAACATGATGCCATAAAAAGGAAGAATCAGAAAATGGGACAGATGGAGTGCCTGGCTGGCTCAGTCAGTAGAGCATGTGACTCTTGATTGATCTTGGGGTTGTGAGTTCAAGCCCCACATTGGGTGTAGAGATAACTTAAAAATAAAATCTTAAAAAAAAGAAAACTGAACCCTTGGAAATGAAATATCTAAGAGGAGATGGTAAGATAAACTAAAGGAAATCTCCCAAAATCTGGAGCAAAAATATGTAAAATATGAGAGTATAAACACACAGAAGATTGATCCAGAGGGGATCCAATAAGAGACTAGTAGTAATTACAGAAAGAACAGAGAAACTGAGGGGGAAAAGATGCCAAAGAAATAATACACTGAGGGACACCTGGGGTGGCTCAGTCAGTTAAGCGTCTGCCTTTGGCTCAGGTCATGATCCCAGGGTCCTGAGATCGAGTCCCATATCGGGCTCCTTGCTCAGCGGGGAGTCTGCTTCTCCCTCTGCCTGCCGCTCCCCCTGCTTGTTCTCTCTCTCTCTCTCTCTGACAAATAAATAAATAAAATCTTAAAAAAAAAAGAAATAATACAATGAAAATTTCCACAACTAAATATGTGAGCTTTCAATCAAAGAGGGCCTCCTGAGTTTTGATTAGGGGGAGTGGAAAAGGCCACACCTCATTTGGAAGTTTTAGAACAAGTTATAGAGGGGATCCAAAGAGTTCTCCTGGGGTGGGGCAAGAGCAACTCCTATAAGAAACAGGAATCCTACTGGCATTAGATTTCTCAGTAGCTCCACTAGAAACTGTGGTGTAACAGCCTCAACATTCAGGGGGAAAATGATTTTCAACTTGAGAAACCTATACCCAGTCAAATTAGTTGTGAGGACCAAATAAAGACTTTGTTACACATGCAAAGACTCAGAAAGCTTACTAGCCATCTACCTTTCCTTGAGAAGTTATTTGAACTTGTAGTCCAGTAGAACAGCCAAGTAACAGGAGGAAGACACGGGACCAGGAAATGGCAGATGTAACCAAGATGGTGTTCCATATTTGAACAAGAGTAGGGCTATAGGAAAGAAAGGAATTTCATAGAACATAGAGTTGGAGGATTCCAAGGAATCGAATGGGCAAGATGGCACAGATTTTCTTTGAATAAGGAAGCACTAGGAAAAGAAAAAGAAGAAAACTAACCATGATTTCGAGCACTTGAGCAGTACAGGGTTGTGACACTGAGTACAGACAAGGAATCACTTCTTGGCTCTGCTGTGAAGAAAAGTTTTCATAAATATAATTGTGTTAATGTCATTTGTTGCTCACTCTCTATTAGACTCTGACTCTACCCTAAGGACAAACTATAGAAAATAATATGGTTACAGAATGGAATATAAATGTTCTCAGTCACAGAAATCTAAGTCAGAGCACAGCTTTATAAGAAGTTTGGAGGTAGAAGTGGAGGGGGTGTGTGCCTGGCGGGCTCAGTTGGAAGAGCATGAGACTTTCGTTCTTAGAGTTGTGAGTTCAAGCCCCAACTTAATTAAGTAAATTAATTTAAAAAAACAAAGGAAGTGGAGGTGGGGGGTAGGAGTCACTGGAGCTCAAATATCATCCTCTCACAAAAATCCTCTACAGCACAGGAGATGTTGTCTCTATTTAAGAGAACGAAAAGCAAAATTTAAGGAAGTTCAAGTCGTAAAAGGAAACAATAGAACTAAAAATAGTGATGTAACGTGTGTGGGTGTGTGTGTGCGCACGTGTGCGCACGTGTGTGGGGTGGGTAGTGATGTTAAGTGAGCTGTGTCTTTACCTGTCATGGCAAGAGAGTTGATAAGTAATGTCAGGAAAGAGTGGCTCAGTCATATCTGCACGGCTGGAGAGCATCAGCAGGAGAATGAAAAGCCAGGAAGAGAAAAGAGGTAGTACTTACAAAGTAGGACTGAGGCTGGAAGTAAAAAAAGCAAGGAACTTCTTGCTTTAAATCCTCCTGTACCATTTTCCCCTCCCCACTTTAACTCTAACAAAACAAAAACCAAGCGTAACAATCCTACCTTCCAGCGTCGTGGTGAGGGTCAGGGGTAAGCTATTGCTAATGCCTGGAAATTTAATTCGTGAGCCATCTTGTGTCTGTTGTTAGCAGAATTAACTCCTGGTGTTGGTGCTGGACCTCCGCCCTCCTCACCCTGGGTTGTGGGGGGGTTTTTTTCCTCTTCCTTGGGGAACCTGGATGGTTTCTTCCTCCAGCTGTCCTGTGTCTCCTGGCCCCAGCTGTGGGACTTGGCTCTCACTGCCCACCCACTGCCGGTGCTGCTGACCCAGATGGTACAGTTACTGCTGTTGTCGGTCGCTCCCTCGAGGGCTGCCAAAACCCATCAAGCAGCATTATTCTTAATTATTCTTAATTGATTGACATCAATTTATTTTATAAGTTCAAATGTGTGCACTTAAAATTTAATATTTAGGTCATAATCCTATAATTACTCAATTAAAAATATAGTTCAAAATATACAAAACCTTTTATCAGTTTTTGGTGTTTCTGGGCGTCACACCACAGAACTGCTCATCATATATGCTCACGATAGAAGATTTGAAAAATAGATACAATTGTCCCATTCCTCTTCATCAGTTCAGGGTACAGAAAGAAATCCCATTTTGTTAAAATTAGGTAAATCTGAGCCCTCATACCACTTCTGAGGAGAGGAGTCTCTTTTTCCTCCAGGAGTCCCTTGGCCTGCAATTCTTCCCCAACCCCAGGGATGCTTACACCTCCTCTTCCTGAGGTGTCACTCCGGCCAGAAATCTGGAAGTCATCCTAGACTTCTCCTTCCTCTTCATTCTTCAGATCTATTCAGTATTAAGTCCTTTGGGAAATTAAGTACGCTTCCCGGATCACAGAGCTTCTCGTGGGTGGGCTTTAGGAGTCAAAAATCTAGTGTTTGGGAGGCTTATGTTAAAGCACGCTGCTCTTAGGTAGGATCGTGCTTATTGGGGTGGTGTGGGTGGGGGCTCCGTGGAGGATATGGATAGACTAAAGCCTCTCCCAGTGCCCCTCCACTTCCCCTCCCAAGAACCTTCTCTCAGCATCATTGCAGTCTACAGCTACTAAGTGCCAAAGGCAGGAATCACTTCCTCCGTGAGTTTTCATTCAAACTGTTATCTTTTTTCTTATTTGGTTGTTTTTCTTTTCAAAATTTTATTGATAAAATATTCAATTCAGAAGAGTTGAAAGAATGTACAGTAGCACTCTTCTATCCACCACTAGACTTCAACAAATGTTAACATTTGCCATAACTGTTTTATTTATCTGTTGGGTTGAACCATATGAAATTGTAATAGAAAATGGTTGAATAGAAACATTTTCCTATAATTTAATCTTGTATGTGCCATGCGTGTGTGTGTGTTGCCAAACAATTTGAAACTATGTTGCAGATATATATATATACCTTCAAAATGTATCTTCCAAAAATGACACTCTTCTACAAAACCCATATTATTATCACCCCTAAGAAAACAATTCCCTAAAGTTATTTAATATCCAGTCCATATTCAGATTTCTCCAGTTGTTCCAAAGTGCCTATTTCTGATTCAGAATCCAATCCAGATTCACAGGTTACATTTGATTATGCTTTCTTTTACACTAGATTGTCTCTCCACATACTTTTGAAAAATGACATTGCCTTGGGCACCTGGGTAGCTCAGTCAGTTGAGCGTCTGACTCTTCTTGATTTCGGCTCAGGTCATGATCTCAAGGTCTTGATCCCTCAGCGTGGAGCCTGCTTAAGATTCTCTCTCTCCCTCCCCCTCTGCCCCTCTCACCACTTGCACACATTCTTTCTCCCCCCGCCAAAAAAATATAAAAAAATTAAAATGACATTGCCCTTTTAAATTGAGTCTCTTGTCTTGTCCCATGCACATTTGTCTGACTGCTTCCTGGTGGTGGTAACTTGTTCCTCTATTCCCTGTATTTCTTGTAACTTGGAAGTTATGTCTAAAGACTTGATTAGATTCAGTTGAAGACTCACAGGAGTCTGTGTTTTGTGTTGCATCACATCAGAAGGCACAAGTATTCTATTACTAATGATGCTAAGTTTGAACACTTGATTAAGGTGGCAATGGCCAAATCTCTCCATTTTAAGTATGTATGGGGAAACAACTTTCCAAGGTCTCTCACTTTTCTGCACAACTTGTAAGCAAGGCCATGATTGCGTTCCCACACAAGTTCCCTCCCCCGCCTAACTCTCTTTTCAAGGAAGTTTGGAAGGCAGCTATGAATAGCACGCAGCCTTGGAAGGTACAGATCGTTTCTCCCTTTGCAGGCAAGGGCAGGCATGCTTACTGTCTAGTATAAAAAATTAGGGTTCCCTAAGCTCAGGGTTATTTTATTGTTACACAGTTTACAACAGGTGTCATCTGGTCCTCTTTTGCTTTGCCCTGTGGATTTAGGGAAACCAGCACAAAAATGGTGATTATTTTGGGGAATGATTCCTTACTAAGGCATCCAAAATTGGCAGGCTAATTTGTTCGCAAGTAGGGTTTTCCCAGATCCTTCACAGTTCTTGATGTTTCCCTTTGCAATTAGTAAGTAATCTGTGGATGATACACTGGCACTGTGTCAACATCTTTTTCCCCCAAAACATTTTACCTAATGGTTTTAGATTCCCTTTGTAATCTTTGCCTAAATCAACCAGTTTGTTGGAGGTAGCAAAATAGTGATTTTCTGTTTCTATTATTTTTTCCACATTTATTAATTGTGTTTTTGGTAGAGTTTCCCCTCATCCACTGAGAATTAACTACAGTTCCTTACAAAAAGTAGGATAAATACATAATATTTTCCCCTTTAATTATAAAATTTTAAAGAAAGTCATTAGGATAATAATTTTTGTATCTATGAACTCATGGAGCTTAAAAAAATTTAGTAGTTTATAATCAGTTACTATGATGTCCAAATTGTTTGAATCTGTCCCGTGGGAGCCTCTTTATACTGGATCCTGTGTCATTTTGGCACATCCCTGTTAGTCTTTCTAATTTAGAGTTTCCTTGTTTTTTGGCATATTAAGATATTCTGGGTTCAACTTGTGTTTCTCTGCCCAGGGCTGAAATCAGCCATTTCTTTAAAAAGTTTTGGTTCCTTTTGGTGGGAAATAGTATTTAAGAAAACAAGGTCAAGGGTCCCCTTGCATCTGACCCTTTCAAAGGATAACACTGAGAAATATATTTTTAAAAATCATGAGGTCATAATGCTATTTTGATTCAGATTTTTAAAAAATGTGGTAAAATACCTATAATATAAAATTTACCACCTTAACCATTTTTAACTGTGCAGTTCACTAGTGTTAAGTATATGCACATTATTGTGCAATCAATCTCCAGAATTTTTTCATCTTGTAAAACTGAAACTCTGTACCTGTAAATAACTCCTTGTTCCTCCTTTTCCCCTCCCCCCCCAGGCCCTGGCAACTACCATTCAATTTTCTGTCTTTATGAATTTACCTACTCTTGTGCCTCATATAAGTGGAATCATACAGTATTTGTCTTTAACTGGCTTATTTTACTTAACATAATGTCTTCAAGGTTCATCCATGTTGCAGCATGTGTCAAAATTTCCTTTCTTTTTAAGGCTGAATAATATTCCATTATAGGTATATACCACATTTTGTTTATCCATTCATCTGTTGATGGACATTTAAATTGCTTGACTATTGTGAATAATACTGCTGTGAACATGAATGTGCAAATATCTCTTCAAAACCCTGCTTTTGATTTCTTTGAGTATATACCCAGAGTGGAATTGCAGGATTATATGATAATTCTATGTTTAATTTTGGGGGGAACGACCATGCTGTTTTTCATAGTGGTTACACTAATTTACCTGTCTACCAACAGTGTGCGCAAGGGTTCCAATTTCTTTACATCTTCACCAACACTTGTTATTTTCTTTCTTTTTTTAAACAGTATCCATCCTAATGGTGGTGAGGTGATACCTCAATGTGGTTTTGATTTGCATTTCCCTAATGATCAGTGATACTGAACATCTTTTCACATGCTTATTGGACATTCATATATATTCTTTGGAAAAATGTCTATCCAAGAACTTTGCCCATTTTTAAATAAGGTTATTTTGCTTTATTGTTGTTGAGTTGTAGAAGTTCTTTATATATTCTGGATATTAATCCCTTATCAGATATATAATTTGTAAATATTTTCTTCCATTCTATAAGTTACCTTTTGACCTGTTGATTATGTCCTTTGATGAATAGATCAATTTAGATTTTAACATTATTACATTTTAAAACTCCTATAATATGATATTTGTACACCATTTTTCTTACACTAAACCTCTTGGTTCCTAAAAATATCAAAATATTTATTTGCTTTATTCATAATATACACAAAATCATCTAAAAAAGTTTATAATTGTGACTCAAAGTACAGGATGAAGTTTAAGATATCTTCAAAATTCCTTTTGCCCTTAGAATATACTGCAGTAAGGTATATAAATAGAGCATTGTGTTCAAAAATTCATTCAAAATTCTTATCTCTGTGTGGTTGTCTTACAAATTTGACACATGGTTTGGTTGAGTTGTTTTGGTCTTTTTTTTTAATTTTTAAAAATATTTTATTTTTATTTATTTAAGAGGAAGCGAGAGCGAGAGGGCACGAGCAGGGGGAGGGGCAGAGGGAGACGCAGGCTCCCTGCTCAATGCGGGGCTAGATCCCAGGACCCTGGGATCATGACCTGAGCCAAAGGCAGACGCTTACACAACTGAGCCACCCAGGCGCCCCTGTGTCAGTCTGCTTTTAATTTTCTGATTCTCTTGTTTCTTTTTTAAATATATAAAACATTTATATGGATCACAAATAAAACTATAAAAATATATACTGAGAAAAGTCACACTTCCATCCCTATCCCTTCTAACCCTTTCCTCACACCCCTACCTGAGAGGTTTCTGATTTGTCCTTCCAGGGTTTCTTTATGCAAAAATAAGATCTATGTTTATATAGATCTTGACCCAACAGGTCAAAAGGTGGGATTTTTTATTTATTTATTTGATAGAGAGAGAGACAGTGAGAGAGGGAACACGAGCAGGGGGAGTGGGAGAGGGAGAAGCAGGCTTCCCGCGGAGCAGGGAGCCCGATGCACACAAGCAGAGGGAGTGGCAGAGGGAGAAGCAGGCTTCCCGCTGAGCAGGGAGCCCGATGCGGGGCTCGATCCCAGGACCCTGGGATCATGACCTGAGCCGAAGGCAGATGCTTAATGACTGAGCCACCCAGGCGCCCCTATGCATGTATATTCTTATTACCCTCATTCTTTACCCAGAATGTGAAGGTTTTGATATATTGAAGCACTTCATTTTCAATGTCTGAGTCTTAAACTGTCCGCTTTTAAAATCTGCATATAAGGCTCATAGTAACCAACCCCATATAATCTTAAGAAATTTCTGATTCTAGGAGCCCCGGGGTGCCTGAGTCTGTTAAGCAACTGACACTTGATTTCGGATCAGGTCATGATCTCAGATTCATGATGTCAGGGTGGTGAGCTTGAGCCCCGCATCAGGCCCTGCGCTCAGCAGGGAGTCTGCTAGAGATTCTCTCTCCCTCTCCCTCTGCACCCCCTTCTCAAATAACTAAATAAATCTTAAAGAGAAATTGCTGATTCTAAATGATAAATATTGGATACATATTTTAAATAGAAGTGGCATTGAATTCATGAGAATTTATTAATATTTTGCCTTTGTCATTTCCTATTCTCCCTCCTGGCTAACCATAAATATACAACTGCCTGGGAGAATTTACAAGCCTGTATTCCCACAACACTTTGCTCATAAACCAGTTTTGCATTCATCTCATTGTTTTATAGTTATTTATACGTTTTTGTTCCCAATAGAGTGTGAGAGCTAAGAGCAGGGATCATATCCCATTCCCCTTTGTATCTCAAGCAGCATGTTGCAGGGGAAAGTTCAGTGTCTCTGGAATCTTGGTACTGTCACCTCCCAGCTGTGTGAACTTCTGCATGGTACCTCAGTGCTGCGGGCTTCAGTTTTCTCATCCATAAAGCAAGAATAATCTCTTCTGACAGACTGTTGGTAACATTAAGTGAGATGATGTGAATGAAGGGCCCAGTGTGTGACCCAACTGTCCTCCAAGCTCTCAGTGCCACTTGGCCACCATTTTTTGTCCCTAGATTCAAATTTCATTTCTATGGACACCAGCTCTTTTGATACATTTTACATTTTTATTTCTTTATAATCTGTGTCCCAACCAGTTGAAATCTTCCAGGATACCCCTGTGCTCTCTCTTCTGAAAATAGGTGTTCTTGCTCCCTAATTCATAGCAAAATTGGAGTTAATGGGGGAGGTGAGTTGGAACACCCCATTTCACAACACAAGGGAGCAATAGCCTCACAGACAGTCCCACAAAGTGAATGGTGTCCTCTGGAGTTGTGCAACTTTGCAGCCCTACTTCCTCACCTCTCTGTTTCTAGACCCTTCTTTGACTATGTTGCCTCTGTTCCTTCTACCCGTGTTAAGCACCTCATCTCTGCCCCAGAGAAGCAGACTTCTTGAAGGACCTATTCACTCCATTTCCTACTCTTTCATCAACTCTTTCTTTCTTTCCTTCCCATTCCCTCTTTAATTTGTTGCCGGTCGGTGTTTACTCTCATGAGATTGAAACCAATTGCAATAAAAATCACTCTTCTGACAAGGTCTTTGCACTTTTTCCCAAAACCATTTTAACCACTCTATTCTACACTGCATCCACACCTCTCCCAGACCCAACTCTGGACCTCCTTACCTGTTTTACTTTTCTGCCTAGTACTTATACAACCTATTAAAATTTCACATATTGTTTTTGTTCATTGCCTGTGTCCTTCACTAGAAATAAGACTAGACGCAGGGATTTTTATTTTCTATTTATTCATCTCAGTGCCTTGAAAAGCATGTGTACCTAATAGGTGCTTAGTGCATATTCACCGATTTGAACAAATACATGACTTTCTTGTTTCTAAATTCATTGTCTCCTTTTCAGGTGGTGTCCCACTTGACCCCTTGGGGACATTTGACACTTGCTTCCCTGTGCTTCCATGACCACATGCTCTCCTGGGTGGCCTCCCATTTTCAGACCACTTCTTATTTCCCTTCATCAGCTTCTTTTCTTCTTCTTACTCTTAAATATTGGTCCTCCTGGTATTGTCCTTGTTACTTTACATTTTTCACTTTCCACACTTTTCCGGACAGCCTTACCCACACTCAGGGCTTCAACAACCAACCAGAAGATGAAAATTCTCAAACATGTATTTCCAGCTCTTGGCTGTGCTCCTACCTCCAGAATGGTCATCCCAAACTGGATGCCAACAGCCATTTTTCTCCCCAAACTGCTCCATCACCCAGCTGACTCCTCTTCTCAGGTCAGAAATGTAGGAACGACTGAACTCTTTTCTTTAACCAGCTTCCTGCATCCAGAAGGTCATCAAAAACTATATCAGTGTTATCCCTGCTTATTCTAGCCCTATTTCACTGCCTTATAATTTCTTGCTTGTACCATTTCATTAATTTTCTAAAATTCCCCAACCTCTGTCTTGCCCTTTTTAAAATGCAAATCTGACCATGATACTCCCCTTAGGAAGTCCTCTTTAGTGACTTCCAACTGTCTGCAGAAATCATCCAAACTTCTTAGCGTGGTACAGAAGACACTTCAAGATCTGGCACAGATTTCCTACATTGACACAAATATCCTATACATTGTGTGCAGTTCCTTAAAGAAGCCACAACTCTCATTTCCTAGACTTTGCAATGCTATTCTTGATACACAGATGCCCTTCTATGCTTTGTCCATCTGGTGAACTCCTACATAGGTCCTCCCTGATATTCCCAGGCAGAGATTCCCAGGAACTTCCTCTATGCCCCCCACCCCCTTGAGCTCTGATAACATAGCGGGATTTGTTTCTCATATGTTTGTCTTCCTCAAGAAAATCAGCTTTGTTACCTGAGAGCCCAGGGTGGTGGCTGGCACACAGATTCTGCTCAAATTTATTAAATTGAACAAAAAGAATACTCATCATCATCTCACATTTAACATGATATTCCTAATGTCGTATGTTCCCAAAACGCTCTCTGGATGGTCCAGAGTTGGGCCCTTGTTACTCAATGAAGAAAGGCGGAAGCTATCCATGTGCGCCACAGAGAACAACCTATCCGCCAGGAGCCTTAGTTTACTCTTGGCTCTGAGGGAACTTTGCAGAGCATTTAACTGGTCAGGCTTCAGTTTCCTCAGCTCTAAAATGATGAGAGGAACCACTTAAATTCAAACAAAAGATGTGAATGGGACGAAAGTAACAGCCGCAGCTCTGCTATGACAACCAAGCTTTACCATTGCAAACCCAGCTCTGTGTATTTTGTGTTTTTGTGTTGCAAGTACAGTTCTGTGCATTCATTTTATGTCTACCAGAGTCACAGGTGGTCATTTTATTATTTATTTATTTATTTATTTTAAAGATTTTTATTTATTCATTTGAGACACAGAGATACAGAGAGAGAAAGAGAGAGCATGAACGGGGGGCAGGCAGAGGGAGAGGGAGAAGCAGACTCCCAGCCGAGCCAGGAGCCCGACTCAGGGCTCAATCCCAGGACCCTGGGATCATGACCTGAGCCCAAGGCAGACACTTAACCGACAGAGCCACCCAGGCGCCGCACAGGTGGTCATTTTAGATTGCAAACCCCATAAGGAAGAAAAGCCTTATAATCCTCTGCATATGGTTGAACAGAGTATCTGGGGCTTCATGTACACTGGCTGAGGCAACTTGGACAGAGTTCAGAACAACTTTAGAGCAGGCTTGGAAATGGCAAGATTAGCAACAGATTTGCTGTGATTGTACTTATAAGTAATGAGGAAAAAATGTTTTGCTTCTGATGAATGCGAAGGCAGCAGTTTATCTAAAGAAATAAGAAAGGAAAGTGATGGCATGATTTGCTAAATCCAAATCCTTTTAGTAAAATCGGGGCTGAAAAATGGAAAAACCTGCCTGGTTGCCTTTGTGATGTTTGGGTATGATCAGAGTAGGCACTCCATAAATACCTGCTAAAGGAATGTTGAATGACTCCAGTTACTCCACTGGATAGAGCTTTAATTAGCTCCTAGGAGCACCTAGCCATATCCCTGAATAGTGTCTTGTTGCAGACAACTGCAAGACATGTGTGGTGTTAGCATCGTTGTTAGCGCAGGAGGAGGAAGGCCAATCCTGACTAAACCTCTTGGGGGGTTCTGGGAAGATGACGGAGTAGGAGTGTTACTGGTGGGAGAGTCTGCATTATGTGAATGGAGGTCTCGGTCCTTGGATTCCCCATGAAAAGATCTACATGGGGATCCATGCTCAAATAAAGACAGCCAGAAGGAAAGTAGCAAGCACAAAGAGTTTATTAAAGCGGAAGTATACTCTCGAGATGGGAGAGTGGGCAGGTTCCACCCAGGTGGCATAGGCCCTAGGTCGTTTGGGGATTGGATATTTGTTGTGTCTCTCTGGGCTGGGAGGAGCTGTGACCACACAGTGGGGTGGTCTGTAGGGCTGCTTCCAATCACTGGGGGGACTCCTCCTACAGGGTGGAAGGGGAGTTTTTGACCCTACAAGGTTTGTATCAGAACTGTCATGGCAGGGGCACCTGGGTGGCTCAGTCGGTTAAGCGTCTGCCATTGGCTCAGGTCATGGTCCCAGGGTCCTGGGATCGAGCCCCATGTCAGGCTTCCTGCTCAGTGGGGAGCCTGCTTCTCCCTCTCCCTCTGCTGCTCCGCCTGCTTGTGCCCTCTCTCTGTCAAATAAATAAAATTAAAAAAAAAAAAAAAAGAGCTGTCATGGCAGCCATTCTCTATAGGGTGGGGCTGTACTCACAATGCAAATGTATTATAATGAGTCTAGGGGTTACCCTAGAGGTGGAAGAGGAGAGTGCATGCTCCACACCTGAGGTTCTTGATCTGTCAGCTCCAAGATCTTGGAAAGCCACAAGGTCTGGATGTTGTGTCCACTGGCTTCTAATGTGTAGCTTATTTATCACTGTCCTTGTCTCCAGCTCCTGTCTCTAGTATTCCCCTTCAAGGTTTTGGGACTCTACCCTGGGGCATTCCTTCCACTGCTCAGGTCTAGCTTCTACCTAACAGGAGGATCCTGAGTTCACCTTGTCCCATGGACACAGTGAGATAATAGCCACATCAGAGCAACTAATTCTGAAAATGACCTGAAGACAGGCAGAACAGACTTTCCACAGTTCATCATAGAGAGGAGGCCACATATGAAAAGTGTAGGTGGGAGGGGTACCTGCGTGGCTCAGTTGGTTAAACGTCTGCCTTCGGCCCAGGTCATGATGCTCTGGTCCTGGCAGTGAGTCCCACATCAGCGAGAAGGCTGCTTCTCCTTCTGCCTGCCGCTCCCCCTGCTTGTGCGCTCTCTCTGTCTCTCTGACAAATAAATGAAATCTTTAAAAAAAAAAAGAAAAGTGTAGGTGGGGGTGGAGATGTGGTCGGGACCAAAACTCCTGGTAAGACTAACCACAAACAGGAGGGACCCCACAAGCACAGAGACAGGAGAGGAGCAGACCCCACACCAGGTACTCAGACAATGGGGGCACCGGCCCTGGGAAGATGAGTCTCCATAATATTTGGTTTTGAAAACCAGTGGGGCTTCTCGAGTTTTTACAACTGGTGGGGCTTAACTCCGGGCACTGAATGATTTCAAATACTACATATAGAATATAGTGAGAGTAGTAGAGCAAAAAACTGCATAGACTACGGTAAATAAAAAGACTAAGTACCAGTTAATGTACACCCCTTTTGGCTAGGTATACCAATTAAAAAAAAACAACAAAAAAAACAAAAGCTGAGGTCTGGTTGCCTGAGGATTGACTTTGGCCTTAAAAAGCTTAAATTAGAATCCTTTTAATAGAGCCTCTACAATCCAGTTATTCACAGTTCCTAACACTCCCTATTACCTTGCTTCACTCATTTACATAACCCGTGAGACCCCTGAAGGCAGGAATCCTGGGCTTAGAGGAAGCAGAAACCAGAGGAAGACATCCTTCAGGCACCAAACTGGCCTAGATGTGAATTTAGTCTTCAAAATTGGTTTCACCAAGCTTTCAGAACCGATGGGTCTTGTTTCCTTATCTGGTTTATCTGAAGAGCTTTGTTGATGGCTGTAACTTGTGGAAACTTAGAAAAGAAGGGCTAGCTATGAGTAATTTCCCAGAGGATCTTATAGATATGCATCTTTCCAGTCAGGAACTGCTTACTGTGTGAACTCTGTAGTAGCCGAGGTGCATAGGTGTAAGGCAACTCGCTGAATTTGCATGACCGTGGGAAGCTCCCAGAGTAAGGACCTGCTCAAGGTTACACACCATGGCTCCCGCTGAGGAAGAATCACTGTTGGCCAGTCCTTTCCACTGGTCCCTGAGGCAGCACATGACTTCCTATCACACTGGACACTGACAAGAAGGATAGTAACTTCATCATCTAGAAATCATCAGTCTCAAGAAAGGTCTGCAGCAAGATTTTAATAAAATAAAAATAGCTAACATTTAATGAGTGCCTACTATGTGCTGGCATTGTTTAGGTGCTTATGTGTATTGAATTAATTCATTTCATTCTTACGTCAACTCTAGAACATATTATTCTCAGTTTACAGATGAAGAAAGTGAGGTACAAAGAAGTTGAGTAACTTGTTTGCTGAAGGGCACAGTTGGTGAGCGTCTGAGTCAGGATTTGAACCCAGAGACAGTCAGGCTCCAAAGTTCATATATACACAATACACAATAAACTGCACTGTCGCTGTTTGCCTTTTATTTAAGGTGGGGTGAGGGTGGTGGGAGATAGCAAATAAAGCACTAGCTGGCTTTCAAAATCCAATGAAATATTCATGGTATAAAGATAAGAATGTGGTTTCTTTTTAAGATTTTAAGATTTATTTATTTGAGGGGGCAGGGGAGGGAAGAGAAGCAGACACCCCGCTGAGTGTAGAGCCTGACCCGGGGCTCGATCTCACGATCCTGAGATCATGACCTGAGCTGAAATCAAGAGCCAGACGCTCAACCGACTGAGCCACTCAGGTACCCTAAGAATATGATGTTAATGACATTTTGATTGACATTCAATTCTTTATTGCTATGGCACCCTGTGATACAAATGTATAATTTCTTTAGAGTGTTCTAGAAAAATAAAGCATTTTTGAAGCTAATGAGATAGAGTCAAGTTTTCTTGTTTTCCTAAATCTATTTTCATGTATATTAGGAAAACTAGGGAAAAACACAGGATGAGCAGTTCTCGGTAGTCGAAGAGCCACAATTCTCCTTCCATGAAGTCATCATCTGTTTCTACTCTACCACTGCAGAGTCCAGATGTTCCTGTCCTTCTAGCACAATCCACACAGTAAATGTTTTCCAACTGGAACTTCTTGTTCAAGCAGATTAAGGCAGAGCAATGTTTTATGTAGGTTGGACTTTGGCTGTTTTGAGCCATTTGTTATTAAAAGACAGTTCTTCTGTTGCTTTTGTGTTGTGTTCTCAATCAGTAACTTGTCACCCTTATTCATTAGATTAAACTTTGGTTTTTGCATGTCGGAAAAAAGATGTAAATTTCCAGTATGGGATTTTATAGGAAAAATTCCTTTCAAAATACGAGGGGTAGCAGGAACTTGCTATGGGTACCTTGCTTACAGTTGTAAAAAGTAACAGTATGACAAGGTTGTTTGCTTGACTTAACTTTTTAAAACTCAGTTGGTTCCGAGGATTCATGAGTTGATATTCATAAATAATGATTGTTTGAAAGTTAGATGAGTTAAAAGAGGAAATTCATTAAGGAGTAATTTTAAATTAATTTCCATATATTTAAAATCTAGTTTAAGACTAAAGGAAACTTTTGAAGAAGAAAAAGGATGTCCAGATCCCTAATACCACTTTTCATTTTGGAATGTTCCTTTCCAGCCTATGACATTGGTGAGTAATTACTAGATACATATAATGCAGGATGCACTTATAGTGCTAGCATAACCTATCCAAAGTCCTATTACTTGGTTTAAGATTAATGAACCAATATGACATAGCTCAAGTGAAAGAAGAGGATTTTTTTCCATTTAAAAACAATTTTAAAATACAAAATTTGCTTTTAGGGAATTTGACTGTTTTCTAGAGTTTGAGAGGGTGTGGTGACTATAAAAATCGACAGCTGGAGGGGAAGAATGAAGGGGGGGAAATCAGAGGGGAAGATGAACCATGAGAGACGATGGACTCAGAAACAAACTCAGGGTTCTAGAGGGGAGGGAGTTGGGGGGATGGGTTAGCCTGGTGAGGGTATTAAAGAGGGCACATTCTGCACGGAGCACTGGGTGTTATGCACAAACAATGAATCACGGAACACTACATCAAAAACATTTATTGTTTTTGTAATCACTTAAGTAATGATATAATGTATGGTGATTAACATAACATAATAATAAAAAATTTTTTTTTTTTTTTTTTTTTTTTTTTTTTTTTAAAGATTTTATTTTTTTTAGAGAGAGAGAGAATGAGAGATAGAGAGCACGAGAGGGAAGAGGGCCAGAGGGAGAAGCAGACTCCCTGCCGAGCAGGGAGCCCGATGTGGAACTCGATCCCGGGACTCCAGGATCATGACCTGAGCCGAAGGCAGTCGCTTAACCAACTGAGCCACCCAGGCGCCCAATAAAAAATTTTTTAAAAAAATCAACAGCTGTTTGTTGACCTTCTGAAGAAGTTATACAGCCTTGGCAAAGCAGAATGTTGGAAAGCATGAAAGAAGTCAATCTGGTAAGAAATAGCAACAGCAGGACTGGAGAATGATTGCATTTTGGATGGGTTAGAAGCCATGCTGAGGCAGTATCTCCAGAGCTGTCAGTGATGGGCCAATGGCAGGAGATGAGAGTGGAGGACAAGAAGGAGGGACTAGATCCAGTTGGAATGAACCAGGCCCTGAAATTAACGTGTGGAATTGCACATCTATGAGAAGTAGCTGTGAGACCATATACTATTCATACTTACGGTGTTCTAGGATGTTAAAGAAATAACTTGCCAATGTTTATACCAGAAATAGGGACCATTGTATTTCCAAACACTTGAGCTAAATGGGTGTGATTTGGACATTAAAAGGTTAAGTCCAAGGAGACTAGTCTGCTTTGCATTTGCTGTGAGCGCACCAGCGCATGTAATCCCAACTAGTGTTTGTTGAGAATTTGCTATATGTGACATACTGGTGAAGGCACTCGACATGTATTACATAATTTAATCTTTACACCAATTTTGTGAGTTATGTGTCTCCAGACAAGGACACCGAGACCCAAGGGGGTTAAAGAGCTCGTCCAAGGTCACATTGAGAAAATGATGGAGTCAAAATCATACCCCTGGCTCACATTCTTAGCCACTGTGTTATACCTGCCTCCCTGATGTGTGACTTCCGGAGTGGTGTCTAACGAGGCTTACCCCCAGAAGGGCTCACAGCTAATTTATTCACAATATTCCCTCCTAACAGACTCACAGTGAAAAGTAGTATGGTGGATGATCAGGTTCATTCACTGAGATGTCCTCTTTGCCCTAACTTTATGTGGAGGTACAGTTTGACTTCCACCTGCTCAATTCTTAGGCTTTGTCCCCTGGTTCCCTGGGATAATCCAGCCACCAGGACCAGCACAAACATTAGCTTTTCCTTTGGATTTGTTTTCTACTCCTTTCTGGTCCTCTAACTAGTTGCCTTAGTTTTATCCCTATGTAGCTTTTAAAAATATGCTTTTGCAGGGGTGCCTGGGTGGTGCAGTCGGTTAATGTCTGACTCTTGGTTTCAGCTCAGGTTGTGATGTCATGGTCGTGATCTCATGGTTGTGAGATCGTACTCCCCACCCGCCCCCCGCCCCCGTTGAGCCATCCGTGGGGCTCCACGCTCAGTGTGCAATCTGCTTGAGATTCTCTCTCCCCCTCAATCTGCCCCTCCCACTCGTGCACACACTCTCTCTCTCTTTCTCTATCTAAAATAAATAAATATCGTTGAACACTACATCAAAAACTTATGATGTTCTATATGCTGGCTAATTGAACATGATAATAAAAAAAGTATTGGAATAATGCTCTTAGAAAGCAAATTAAATAAATAAATAAATATTTAAAAAATATGCCTTTTGCATATTTAGATTTTTTTTAGCATATTTGGTTTTTTGTTTGTTTTGCAGTAGCATTTTTAGATAGTCTATGCTGGGAAAAGCGACTCTGAGTGTTAACTTCTCAGTATTTCCCTTCAATTATTTGAGATGTTCTCTAATATTACAGTGTAAAAGTTTGGACTCATCAAGACCTCATATATCCAATTCATCCAACAGCAAAAGGGATTGAGGCTAGTATGGAATGATGGTTGTTACTGCTTTGGAGAAGCATAGAGCAGTGCTTCATAATCTTCTGGGGAATTAGTTTAAAATGCAAATCCCCATCCCTAGCCTCCTTGAGAATGAGATTCAACGGGTCTAGGGTAGAACCCAGGAATGCACACTTAAAACAATCACTCCCAAGTGCTTCGGATATAAATGAACAGCTGACCTACTTTGAAAAATACATAACTATCAGAAGGTTGGGAAAAGCTTATTAACATGGAGAGAAGGCTTTTTATTTACCTTTTCTCCTTAGTCTCATTTCTTTTATCTGTCCTGGCAATACCTTTTAATGACTCACAGAAAATCAGCCCACACCAAAAAAAAAAAAAAAAAAGATAAATTTAAGATTTCAAAAATGGTGCTTGGAAATTTATTTAAATTTTGCTCAGTTTTTCACATGGTAATTCATTTGGTGGACGCCATGAGCTCAAATTTTACTTCCAAAATATGTCTCACATATGCCCGTATTTCTCCATCTATAGCCTAAGGCCATGTCCATCTCCCCTGAACTTTACTGCTAGAACTCCATTTTCTTCTCCCTCTATACTTCCATCTCCTCCACAGAGAACAAGGGACCATATTACTTCGTTTCCTAAAATCATTGGTTGCATGCACTTAAGATAAAATCTAGCATGCTTAAAAGCAGCCTATTAAACCCTGCATGATCTGACCACAGCCATCCTCCCCAGCTTCATATCCGACCGCTATTTCCTTCAAACATTATGCTCCAGCCACATGCCCTTCAGTCAGATCCTCAAGTACATCAAATATTTGCCTCCTTGAGGCCTTTGCATGTGCTGTTCCTTTGACCTACCATGCTCATTTCTCCACTCTTTATTCTAGAACTACAGTTACATTTCACTTGCTTTGTATATAGGTTAATTCTAAGGTTGAAAACCAAGGGATAACATGTAAGGAATGAATATGTATATATGTCATTACAAAAATAAATGGTAAGATGGGACCTATTTTAAAAATTCCATTCTTAAGTATTTACCCAAGAGAAATAAAAACATATGTCCTCAAAAACACTTATACTTAAAAATTCATAAGGCTTCATTTATTAGAACTCCAAACTAGAATTCCAAATTCCATCAACAGAAGAATGGATAAACAAATTGTGCTATATTTGGGCAACGGACTACTACTCAACAATAAAAACGAATGAACCACAAATACATGCAACAACGGGGACCTGCAAAACATTATAGTGAACTAAAGACGCCAGATACAGGAGTATATATTGTATAATTCCATTCATGTGAAGTTCAAGGGCAGGCAAAGGCATCTGTAGCAATAGAAATCAGAACATCTGCTGCCTCTGTGTATGTATGTGTGGTGAAAGGAAGAGAGACAGGCTTGAAAGGGCACAAGGGAGCGTCCGGGGTGATGAAAATGCTCTACATCTTGCTTTGAGTAATGGAGTCATATGGGTATATATACATGTGTCAACACTTACTAAACTATACACTGAAGATCTATGCATTTTATTGTACATGAAATATACCTCCATGAAATAATGTTATTTTTCAAAGATTTATTTATTTATTTTAGGGGGAGGGGCAAAGGGAGAGGGAGAGAGAATCTCAAGCAGACTCGTGGAGCCCTACATGGGGCTCCATCTCACAACCCTGAGACCATGACTTGAGCTGAAACCAAAAGTAGGATGCTTAACTGACTGTACCACCCAGGCACCCCAAGAATGTTATAATCTTATATTTTTGTAGCTTGGGGGTTCAAAGGAGACATTTTCAATAATCAAGTCCAATGTGTCATTTTATTTTCTTTCTAGCTTCCTTCACTTCTGAATCGTACTCAAAGCTCATATGTGTTTTTTTTTAAAGATTTTATTTATTTATTTGAGAGAGAGAGAGAATGAGAGATGGAGAGCACGAGAGGGAAGAGGGTCAGAGGGAGAAGCAGACTCCCCGCTGAGCAGGGAGCCCGATGCGGGACTCGATCCCGGGACTCCAGGATCACGACCCGAGCTGAAGGCAGTCGCTTAACCAACTGAGCCACCCAGGTGCCCTCAAAGCTCATATATGTTAATAATGTAAGAGGTTATGTCTCCCTCTGGCTCTACAGACTCTTATTTTACAAGCCATGTTAAGATCCCCGATATTTCATTCCTAAACCAACATCAGATTAGAAGTAGCTGAAAAGTACTCAGGCCGGCACCTTGGTAACTGTGAGTAGGCTGACACCTTGACAGTAAAGGAGAAAAAGAAAAACTAAAAGTATAACCTAGGAACATAAATCAGATGATACTTTCCCCTAGCCATAGGGCATCACATTGTACAATAGGGCTCATCCAGAAATATTAAATTATATGCAGTATACTCTATTTTAAATGCAAGGATGGGTAAATACATGAACATTCTTTTTTTTAAGATTCTGTTTATTTATATGATAGGTTAAACATTTAGATTTGTTGCCACTGGCAGTCAGAAACCAGTACGGTCTTGAGCATGGAAAGGGCATGATTTCCCTGAGTACAGATAGGCTTCAGTAAGTTCATTTATGACTTTTAGCCTATGGCCTTTGACTTTTTTTTTCTTCCTTTTTGCTTGGGGATGACAGAAAAGTATCAGTGGATAAGGCTGCGTTCTTTTGTCCCAAACTAAATGTCTAGCATCAGCAGTTACAATGTGCTGCTAACAAAGGCCAAGGGTATCTAACTGACTCCCAGCACTTAACTCCAAACTTTCAGTCACAGCCACATCCATGTCTACTTAAGGGTTCCTAACCGGCTCTCACTTCAGCTTGAGGAGCAATACAGAAAAGGCAATGTAGAGAAGCTGTGCACAGGGTGGGAAATAATGGGCTTCAGAGTCTGACAGAGCTGGATTTGAGTTCTTGGTTCAGCAAGTTAGTTTCCCTGAACCTCAGTTTCCCAATCTGTAAAATGGGAACCATAATGGTGCCCACTCCGAGTTTTTGAGAACATTAAATGAGATAATGAATATAATACCCCTAGGATGGCTTTACAACAAAGTCTAGAATGTTGTGAACTCTATAGGATAACTACTCCAGTTTCTACAATAAACAAATTACAAGGAATAAAAGAGAGAGGTGGGAAACCTATCAACTAAAAGAGACTGAAGAGATCTAGCAACCAAATGAAATGTATGGCCCTTGTTTGGATTCTGATTGAAACAAACTAAATTTTAGAAACATTTAAGGTAATGATGGAAATTGGATATTATTATTATTTTTTAAAGATCTTATTTATTTGAGAGAAAGAGTGTGAGTTAGAGAGAGCAAGAGCATGGAGAGGGACAGAGGGAGAGGGAGAAGCAGACTCCCTGCTGAGCAGGGAGCCCGACATGGGGCTCGATCCTACGACCCTGAGATCATGACCTGAGCTGAAGGCAAATGCTTAACTGACTGAGCCACCCAGGTGTCCCAGAAATTGGATATTATTAAGGTATCATTAAGGTATAATATTATTTTTTTAAAGGTTTATTCATTTATTTCAGAGAGAGAGTGAGAGAGCACAAGTGGGGGAGGGGCAGAGGGAGAGGGAAAACTAGACTCCCTGCTGAGTGTGGAACCTGACTTGGGACTCAATCCCAGGACCCTGAGATCATGACCAGAGCCGAAGTCAGACACTTAACCAACTGAGCCACCCAGGTGCCCTAAATACATGAACACTCTATAGAGGACAGTTTAAATAATATTTTTATTTTGGTGTTCAGAGGGATAAATCCTTCAGATATGTGGATTAATCCAGCCAGGGATTAAAGCCACCCCATGGTAGAACCAGGACTGGTGGCAAAGGAGCCGCCTTTGAATAGAGGACTACTATGAATGGAGTGAGTGGAGCTCTAAGCAACTGAAAAGGGGTCATGTAATCCCAACAAGCACTGACTTAACACCATTACCACCAACATGTAATTTCATTACTGCTGAGTAATTCTGAAAGCATGTGCTTTCCTTGGGGCAAATGGTTGTGAGCGCTCCATCGGGTAAGGCCCATGGAAAGGTCTGGCTAGTTTTCATTCTAAATGGGCTTCTGGTGAGTTTTCTGGGTGATTTCTACTCCACAGAGATTTGATTGCAGAAACTTTATAAAATAAACTCAACTTCCTATAACACTTAGAAAATGTACCACATGGGGCAAAGAATTAAAAACCACTTGTTTGGAGCTGTCTCAGTCAGTGGAGCATGCAACTCTTGGTCTCGGGGTTGTGATTTTGAGGCCCATGTTGGGTGTAGAGACTACTTAAAATAAAATCTTTAAAAGGAATAAACAAACAAACAAAAACACTTTTTTGTTGCATTGAAGGAGAACCTTGATGAGTGGAACTTTGAAATGAGAGAAAAAGGTGGGTAAATAAAGAGGATGAACATTTCTGATTGTTAACAACGAAAGAAAACCTGGCTGAACTTGGAAATAATCATGAAAAGGGGATCTCTCTAGTTTGAGGCATTGTATCGTTGAGCTCAGAATCATGCTTGAATTAGATGTCCTGTATCTGCAGGGATGAAGGGCCCACAGGAAAATTAGAACAGGGAGGCGGATACTGTTGGAAAAAGAGAGCATGGAATGTCCGTAGTGGTCAAGAGAAATGTGTCTGTGGGTGTGTGGGAGGGTGTCAAGGGAAATGAACTCTGCCAAGCTGATTTATTTTTTAACTGCCAAAGCATTCCTGGGACATTCTCCCTAGATGCTAGGATTAGAGAGGTGGTGAGTTTCAACAATAGGCTTATCCATTACAAGTACAAGAATTTTTTTTTCAGATGTATTTTTAATTCTGAAAAGACAATGATGACATTAAGGAAATTTTGAAACAAAATGGCCCCTCATAATTCCAGTTCTCTTTAACTGGGAAAAAAAAAAAAAAAACAACCTCTTTATGTTTTATGTGTTCTTCTAGACTAAAATCTCTTTCTTAGTAATTCTTTTAGGCCAGTAAGTTTCCTCTTGGCATATCTATTAAAGCAGCTTCTGACCCCTAACAAGCTAAGAACAATTCTCAAGTGCTGTATTATTCTGCCTTAAATTGGAAACTTGAACTGCAGAGATAGATGACCTGCAATTATCATTTCATGACTGTTTTCAAGATTCTTCCTTTCAACAACTACTGGTCAATGGTCATTTGGTCTGCAGAAGGAAAGGAAGGCAACCTTGTGGGTTAGAAGCATACGAAAGCAACTCTATAGTTCTCTAGAATGGACTTGGGGGTCAGCCATCTTTATTTCCTGTTTAGTAAGGAAAATGGGGCCCAGGATAGTTCTCTAGAATGGACTTGGGGGTCAGCCATTTTTACTTCCTGTTTAGTAAGGAAAATGGGGCCCAGGATAGTTCTCTAGAATGGACTTGGGGGTCAGCCATTTTTATTTCCTGTTTAGTAAAGGAAAATGGGGCCCAGGATAGTTCTCTAGAATGGACTTGGGGGTCAGCCATCTTTAGTTCCTGTTTAGTAAGGAAAATCGGGCCCAGGATAGTTCTCTAGAATGGACTTGGGGGTCAGCCATCTTTAGTTCCTGTTTAGTAAGGAAAATGGGGCCCAGGAAGGTCATAGAACTAATAAAGGTGAGAGTGGACTTTGGACTAAGCTCTTAAAAAATAAAACTTCTAATTTTAAATAACTTCAGATTTATAGAAAAATTTAAAAATAGTACATAGAGTTCAAGTATACCCTTCATCCAGCTTCCCTTGATGTTAACAATTATACAACCATAGTTCAATTATCGAAACCAGAAAATTAGCATTGTTACACTACTATTAATTAAACTACAAACCTTATTTGAATTTCATCTGTTTTCCCACTAGTGTCCTTCTTTAAAAATTATTTTATTCAAATTCAATTTAGTTAACATATTATGCATTGTTAATTTCAGGGATAGCATTTAGTGAATTATCAGTTGCATATAACACCCAGTGCTCATTATATCAAGTGCCCTCCTTAATGCCCATCACCCAGTTACCCCATCCCTCCACCCACCTCTCCATCAGCAACCCTCAGTTTGTTTTCTAGAGCTGAGTCTCTTATGGTTTGCCTCCCTCTCTGTTTTTACTTTATTGTATTTTTCCTTCCCTTCCCCTATGTTCATCTGTTTTGTTTCTTAAATTCCACACATGAGTGAAATCATATGATATTTGTCTTTCTCTGGATGACTTAAGTTCACTTAGCGTAATACCTTCTAGTTCCATCCATGTCGTTGCAAATGACAAGATTTCATTCTTTTTGGTGGCTGAGTAATATTCCACTGTATATATACCATATCTTCTTTATCCATTCATCTGTTGATGGACATGTGGGCTCTTTCCATATTTTGGCTATTGTGGACATTGCTGCTATAAACTTTGGGGTGCATGTGCCCCTTTGAATCATTATTTTTGTATCCTTTGGATAAATACCTAATAGTGCAATTGCTGGGTTGCAGGGTAGCTCTATTTTTAACTTTTTGAGGAACTCCATTCTGTGTTCCAGAGTGGCTGCACCGGTTTGCATTCCCAACAACAGTGTAAGAGGGTTCCCCTTTCTCCCCATCCTCACCATCTGTTATTTCCTGACTTGCTAATTTTAGCCATTCTGACTGGTGTGAGGTGGTATGTCATTGTGGTTTTGATTTGTGTTTCCCTGATGCTGAGTGATGTTGAGCATCTTTTCATGTGTCCATTAGCCATCTGTATGTCTTCTGCTAGTGTCTTTTTGTCTGTCATTCTGGAATCTAATCCTGAATCTCACACTGCATTTAATGGTTATGGCTCTTTAGTTTCTTCCAATCTGGGAGAGTTTCTTGGACTTTGTCTTCCATGACCTTGACCTTTTTGGAGAATACCGGTCAAGTATTTTGTAGAATGTCCCTCATTTGGGGTTTGTCTGATGTTTTCTCACAATTAGAGCGAGGTTATATATTTTTGGTGACAACACCACAGAGGTAAAGTGGTGCCCTTCTCGTGTATCTTTTCAGAAAGCACATGATGTTTCTATGTTTTATTACTGGTGATGTTAACCTTGGTCACTTGATTGAGATGGTGTCTCCACTGTCAGTTTTCTTCACTGTCAACTTACTATTTTTCCATTTATATATGATAAATAACCTTGAGGAGATACATTGAGACTATGCTGAAATCTTGTTTTTCCTCAAACTTACCCTCACAGATTTTAGTTTCTATCGGGGGATAGATCTTGCCTGCAACAAATATTATTGTGATGTTCACCTAGTAGTAATTTTGTAATGTATTTATATTGATATGTATGGACTTGTGGGTATTTATTTTATTTTGTAGGTTATAACCCAATACTGTCATTATTTTGTTGTCCCAATTTTTCCACCTTTGACCATTGGAAACTCCTTTAGGTTAGCTCCTGCATTCTTTGTCATGCCTTGTCATCATGGGGTGGTGTTGTTTTCAGTCTTTATTTTTGGACACAAGGTTTTCCCGGCTTCATTAGATTTCTCCTACCCCAGTCCTAGAACCAACCACTCCTCCAAGGACACTTATGAACCAAGACCTTTTGATATAAACCTCTTATGTTACATCTTAAACAACGTGACTTGAACCCTTTGTAAATGTTCCCAGAAATATACTGTAATGGTAGGTGGAGTGTGTCCTTGCTGAGCTCGTTCTAGTCATCTGGCATTGGCTGCGGTGACTCCCAATCTTCTTTGGTCCACTCTACTCGTATCATTGGGATGAGGTGGCAGGAAGATGAGAAGATACAGAAGTGAATTTGAGTGTAGATAAGGGTACAGCCATAGGCAGAGATGATATGGATAGAGATGAAGGGTTGCATGGGGAGGCTGGGAGAATCCCTGATGAGATTCACTATACACATGGGACTCACTCTACACATTGAAATTCTTTCTGCTGTACCACTGTGAAAATTAAAAATCACAGAAGTTTCATTAGCAAGTCAGAACTTTTGAAGTTTAATTTTTCTCTGGCCCTTGATCCACTGTGCCCTGAGGGCAGGAGCTCTTGGTGACTTCAGCCCTCTTCCCTTTCTCTCCCCCTCTAGGTGGCTCCAGAGCTGTCTGAGCTGATTTATGGGGTCATGGCAGGTCCGCTTCTCAGAGTCACATGCTCAGTGGGTACGTACGTATGATTATACTCTGTGTTATGGAGGGATACAATGAAACACATGGATGTTAAATGAAACCAAAGCTGAGTTTACAGTGGAAATTAAAAGACTGAAAACAAAAATATACAATTCCAGATTTCTAATCTTTTGCATAAAATAATAGAACTGAGGGGCGCCTGGGTGGCTCAGTCAGTTAAGCATCCAACTCTTGATCTCAGCTCAGGTTTTGATCTCAGGGTCGTGAGTTTAAGCCCCACATTGGGCTCCACGCTGGGCATGGAGCCTACTTAAAAAAAAAAAAAAATAGAACCGAAAAAACGACTTAGAAAATGATTCTAAATAGGTGAATATGTATTGTGATTTAAATACCTGCAGTAAGGCTCATATTCTACCCCAGGATTGAAGGACACTTGAGGGTAATAACAATCATAGTTTCTTGGGGTTTGTTATGAGTGTAAGGTTGCTTTTCTGCTGTATGAATAGTCATTTCATATCTTTTGTTTTTTTATTTTTCTACAAATGACACTATATGTTTTCTATGTACTTGTCCATGTGTGTGCTTGAATGTGTACAGTGCGTGCTTGTGGCGTGTGTGTGTGTGTGTGTGTGTGTGTGTGTGTGTGTGTGTGTGAGAGAGAGAGAGAGAGAGAGAGAGAGAGAGAGATGTGACATACTAGTTTGTTACTTTTACAGGAAATTTAATACATGTCAGCGCAAATCTGAGACTGACTCACTTGGCAGGAAGATAGGTTCACACGCCAGAGCAAACAGAACGCAGTGAGATCTCAAGGAGAGGGAAAGGGTGGGGAGGCAGTTTACAATTTAAGATATGAGTAAATGTGCTTTATTAAATTTATTTTCCGTTTCTCACAATCATGCTGAATTTTTATCCTGACCTCCACAGCACTCGTTTTAAACCATCTAGGAAGCTTCTTCTGCCCACCCTGATCCTTGCAATCATCTAGCTATAAGGTCCAACTTATTCTGCCGCCTCCACATCTTACACATTTTTTCTCCTCCTTTCTATGCCCATACACACCCACTTGATTCAGGCCTTCACCAAGTTTTGCCTAGACTATTACTTTATTCTTCTCTTCATCTTTGATTGTCTCTTAATTATTCATCCCTTAAAACACATCCCAGGCATCTGTTCTGACTCAATACGAACGATTTGTTTCTTGATGCCACCACTGAAGCTCATGTTAACCCATTCAATAGTTCGGCCCCAGATGTATTCTCACTGGTAGTTTATACACTTATCTGCCCTATTTGACTGAGGTTGTGAGCTCCCCAAGGACTGGGATGATGTCCTCCTTATTTGTATATCCTCAATGCCTAGCAGTGTTGGGCATACTAGGTGCTTGGTAAATGCTTGGTCAACGAACGAAAAAGATGAACAAATGGATGGGTGAGTAAATAAAGGAGTCTACTCAGTTGACTGATAAACTGTTATTAACTAGTAACTCTTCATTGTCAAATCCCAGCAAATGTTTCCCCCTGGGGCTGATAATTCGTTATATGGAAGATCATATCCTCTAATGTGACATCTTATAAGTGATAGTTTCTCTTCTACAAATAATTTCTTGATATCAGGGGTTATTTTTCCTTTTGAAGTGTTAATTACTATGCCTTGTATCTCCATCTA
The DNA here is from genome assembly GCF_009762305.2 of Zalophus californianus. Taxonomy (NCBI): domain Eukaryota; kingdom Metazoa; phylum Chordata; class Mammalia; order Carnivora; family Otariidae; genus Zalophus; species Zalophus californianus. The sequence continues at coordinate 61,867,687 of NC_045597.1, forward strand.
GTGAGGCAAATTGGTAATACAGCAATTAAAATGTCTTATGAATATAAGAACCACACTTGTGAAAAATCATTTATGGAAAATTATCCTTCATTCTCCAGGTTCAAAAACCTCCCATTGTGACTACTTTGTACTTTTCAGAGTTCAGCAAGTTTTTCTTGCCCAAATGACCTATTTCTAAATATCTGAACAGGTCAATGCCACTGGAAAATAATGTGGATATATGAAAAACATTTACAATTAGCCTTTCAACATTTTTAAATCAAAGAGCCACTGATATTTATTAACATGGAATGTTATTTAGATATTTCATAGAATAACATTTTTTTTAAATTATGCAAGCAATACCAGTATAAGTTAATTTAACTAATATTTATTGTGTGTTTTTTAGTAATCAAGATATGCTTCAAGGTAAATATTATTTCATAATGATATCCATTTTTATAAAGCTTAAAATGAAACATAAGAAAATAATATATTGTTTAAGTAAATCTCTGTCACCTATCTATCTAGACTATAAAGAAAAGCAAGGGAGTTATGAACATAATGGTCGGATAGGTGGTCACCTCTATGGAAAGGCAAGAGGGATGGATCAGGGAGGCTGATCTAGTAGCTTCCCCAGGATGAGAAATGCTTTCATTCTATGTGAAGTCTTGGGTTTATGGATGTTTATTTTATTGTTATACTCCTAGCTTAGATGAATATATTCTTTGATCTTGAAATCCTACTTTTGAGAAATCTCCTACAGAAACAAAGCACCAGTATATAAGGATATGCATTAAAAAGGGAAACAGAAGAAAAAAATAAAATAAAGAAATGAATACAGTTGCTACATAAGCTCCATGTACACTCTACTTCTGTACGCTTATTTAAGTGTGATACCTACTGGTTTTTCATAAAGGCAAAATTTAATGACTATTAGGAATATTATCATATGATATGCTTCAATAAAAATATTTATGTTTTAATATTTTAACTTTAAGCAATATTAGAACTTAAACATTGATGTGAATAGATACATTTATATTGATAAAAGAACAATGAAGATGATAGAGTGATAAGTCTGGGAGCATAAAAAAGAGGTAAGTGAATTACAATGCTTTCATATGGGGATTCAAAAAACTTAAAGTTTAAAATCATCTTTGCTGTATTTTATAGAAATACGAGGGGGGAAAAGATGGCAGAGGAGTAGGGGACCCTATCTCAACTGGTCCCCAAAATTGAGCTGGATATCTAGCAGACCACTGTGAGCACCCATGAAACCAGCCTGAGATGTAAGAAGATCTGGATCTCTACAAACAGAATATCGCAGGCGGTTGGTTTCGAGGTACAAGTGGGGAGCCGTGATTCCGCGGGCAGATATCAGAGGATAAACAGCAGCGGGAGGGTGCCTGGCCATGGGGATCCTACACCGCCTGTGAGCGACACCCTCGCGCGCTGGGGACAAGGCACAGACGCGCAGACCGGTAGCTGTTGGGAAAGGCCTTTAGGGCAGCTCCCCGGGTGGAAACCCAGAGCGGCGGGGTCACGTGTGCAAACTGGGGGCGGCTGGCAGTTTTAGAAGCCCAAAGGGCAGAGACGTGCCCCGACCTGGAGGCAGGACTGGGGGTGCTGCGGAGGGGCACACAACCCAGGACTGTAGTTTATAGAAGCACAGACAGAAACGGAGACGGTGTGGCCTGGAGAGCTCACTGAAGAACAGACTGCGATCTCTCTGCTCTGAGGCAGAGGGTTGGAAATGGTCTCTTCTGCTCTGACTCGTGGAAGAGACGCGGAAGAGACTTGGGAAGATGCCAGGGAAAGCTGCCAGAGAACAAAAGCCCCCAAAACTGATTCCTGCTGAGCCCATCCCCCGCCACAGGGGGGCAGGGCAACTCCGCCCAAACAGGGTTGCCTGAGTAACAGTGCGGCAGCCCCCTCCCCCAGAAGACAGGCTGGGAAAACAAGAGGCCAGCAACCCTAAGGTCCCTAGAAAACAGGTGCATCTTGCCTGGGTTCTGGTCAATAATTTGGACTCTATACATTCCCTCAACCACCCATCAACAGAATGACTAGGAGGAGGAGCCCCCAAAATAGAAAAGACTCAGAGATTATGATTTATGCTGCAGATTTACAAATGGATGCAGATATAATCAAGATGTCAGAGATGGAATTCAGGCTAGCAATTGTGAAGACAGTGGCTAGAATGGAGAAATCAATTAATGGCAACATAGAGTCTCTAAGGGCAGAAATGAAAGCTGAATTGGCAGAACTTAAAAATGCTGTCAATGAGATCCAATCCAATCTAGATAATCCAACAGCTAGGGTAAGTGAGGCAGAAGAACGAATAAGCGACCTGGAAGACAATACAATAGATAAAAAGGGAAAAGAGGAGGCCTGGGAAAAACAACTCAGAAGCCATGAAAATAGAATCAGAGAAATAAGTGACACCATGAAGCGTTCCAATGTCAGAATAATTGGAATCCCAGAGGGAGTGGAGAGAAAGAGAAGACTAGAAGATGTATTTGAGCAAATCATAGCTGAGAACTTCCCTAATCTGGGGAATGAAACAAACATTCGCATCCTAGAGGCAGACAAGACCCCTCCCAGATCAAGGAAAACAGGCCAACACCCCAGCATGTAATAGTAAAACTCGCAAATCTTAGAACCAAGGAAACCATCTTAAGGGCAGTTAGGGGGAAGAGATTCCTTACGTACAGAGGGAGGAACATCAGAATAACTTCAGACCTATCCACAGAGACCTGGCAAGCCAGAAAGGCCTGGCAAGACATATTCAGGGTAACTAAATGAGAAGAACATGCAGCCAAGAATACTTTATCTGGCAAGGCTGTCATTTAGAATGGATGGAGAGATGCAGAGCTGCCAAGACCAGCAGAAACTGAAAGAATATGTGACCACTAAGCCAGTCCTGCAAGAAATATTAAGGGGGGTTCTATAAAAGGAGAAAGATCCCAAGAGTGATATACAACAGAAATTTATAGGGACAATCTATAAAAACAACGTCTTCACAGGCAACATGATGAGAATAAATTCATATCTTTCAATAATCACTCTCAATGTGAATGTCCTAAATGCTCCCATAAAACAGCACAGGGTTGCAGATTGGATAAAAAGATAGGACCCATCCATATGCCGTCTACAAGAGACTCATTTTGAACCCAAAGATATATCCAGACTGAAAGTGAAGGGATGGAGATCCATCTTCCATGCCAGTGGACCTCAAAAGAAAGCTTGGGTAGCAATTCTTATATCAGACAAATTAGATTTTAAACTAAAGTCTGTAATTAGAGACACAGAAGGACACTAGATCAGTCTTAAAGGGTCTATCCAACAAGAAGATCTAACAATTGTAAATATCTATGGCCCCAACATGGGAGCAGCCATCTACATAAGCCAACTGTTAACCAAAATAAAGAGTCATATTGATAACAAAACGTTAATTGTAGGAGACCCCAATACTCCACTTTCAGCAATGGACAGATGATCTAAGCAGAAAATCAACAAGGAAACAAGAGCTTTGAATGATACACTGGACCAGATGGACCTCATAGATATATATAGAACATTCCACCCTAAAACAACAGAGTACTCATTCTTCTCGAGCGCACATGGAACTTTCTCCAGAATAGACCACATACTGGGTCACAAATCAGGTCTCAACTGATACCAAAAGATTGAGATTATTCCTTGCATATTCTCAGACCACAGTGCTTTAAAACTGGAACTCAATCACAAGAAAAAATTTGGCAGAAATTCAAACTCTTGGAAGCTAAAGACCATTCTGCTCAAGAATGTTTGGGTCAACCAGAAAATCAAAGAAGAACTTAAACAATTCATGGAAATCAATGAAAATGAAAACATATCAGTCCAAAACCTATGGGATACTGCAAAGGCGGTCCTAAGGAGAAATACATAGCCATCCAAGCCTCACTCCAAAAAATAGAAAAATCCCAAATTCACCAACTAACTCTACACCTTAAAGAACTAGAGAAAAAGCAACAAACGATGCCTAAGCCACACATTAGAAGAGAAATAATTAAAATTAGAGCAGAGAGCAATGAATTAGAAACCAGAAACACAGTAGATCAGATCAGCAAAACTAGAAGTTGGTTCTTTGAAAGAATTAATAAGATCGATAAACCACTGACCAGACTTATCCAAAAGAAAAGAGAAAGGACCCAAATTAATAAAATTATGAATGAAAGGGGAGAGATCATGACTAACACCAGGGAAATAGAAACAATTCTTAGAAATTATTATCAACAACTATATGCCAATAAACTGAGCGATCTGGATGAAATGGATGCCTTCCTGGAAACCAATAAGCTGCCAAGACTGAAACAGGAAGAAATTGACAACCTGAATAGGCCAATAACCAGTAACGAGATTGAAGTAGTGATCAAAAACCTCCCCAAAAACAAGAGCCCAGGGCCTGATGGATTCCCTGGGGAATTCTACCAAACTTTCATAAAGAAATAATACCTATTCTACTGAAGCTGTTTCAAAAAATAGAAACAGAAGGGAAACTTCCAAACTCCTTCTGTGAGGCCAGCATTACCTTAATTCCCAAACCAGGCAAAGACCCCACCAAAAAGGAGAATTTCAGACCGATATCCCTGATGAATATGGATTCCAAAATCCTCAACAAAATCGTAGCTAATAGGATCCAACAATACATTAAAAGGATCATCTACCACGACCAAGTGGGATTTACCCCCGGGATGCAAGCGTGGTTCAACATTTGCAAATCAATGAATGTGATAGAACACATTAATAAGAGGAGAGAGAAGAACCATATGGTCCTCTCAATTGATGCAGAAAAAGCATTTGACAAAATACAACATCCTTTCCTGATTAAAACTCTTCAGAGTATAGGGATAGAGGGAACATTCCTCAAGTTCATAAAATCCATCTATGAAAAACCCACAGCGAATATCATCCTCAATGGGGAAAAGCTGAGAGCCTTTCCCTTAAGATCAGGAACACATCAAGGATGCCCACTCGTGCCACTATTGTTCAACATAGTACTAGAAGTCCTAGCAACAGCAATCAGACAACAAAAAGAAATAAAAAGTATTCAAATTGGCAAAGAAGAAGTCAAACTCTCTCTTTTCGCAGATGACATGATACTTTATGTGGAAAACCCAAAAGACTCCACCCCCAAATTACTAGAACTCATACAGCAATTCAGTAATGTGGCAGGATACAAAATCAATGCACAGAAATCAGTTGCTTTCTTATACACTAACAACGCAACTGTAGAAAGAGAAATTAGAGAAATGATTCCATTTACAATAGCACCAAAAAGTGTAAGATAACTTGGAATACACCTAACCAAAGAGGTAAAGGCTCTATACTCTAAGAACTACAGAACACTCATGAAAGACATTGAAGAAGACACAAAAAGATGGAAAAATATTCCATGCTCATGGATCAGAAGAATAAACATAGTTAAAATGTCTATGCTGTCCAGAGCAATCTATACCTTCAATCCATCCCTATCAAAATTCCAATGACATTTTTCAAAGAGCTGGAACAAATAATCCTAAAAAAAGGGGGTGCTTTTTGTAGAAAACAATAAGCTCGTTCTAAAATTAATATGGAAATGCAAAGCATTAAGAATAGCCAAACCAGTCTCAGAAAACAAAAGACCTAGAAGATTATACTATTTAAGACTTCTTATAGAGAAGGTTTAGGCATAACAGACAAAGAAGTCAATGGTGCAGAATAAAGTCCAGAAAGAGACCCATACATATATAGCAGATTATTTTTGACAATGGTCCTAAGGTAATTCAATGGGGAAAAATGTCTTTTCAACAAATGCTATTTAAAATGGATAAACATATGCAAAAGGAAAAAAATGAAACTGGAAGCATACCTTACCCTGTACAAAAAAATAAATTTGAGATGAATCACGTATCTAAGCCAATGTTTCACAACCTTTTTTCATGATTACCTCCTCCCCTAAGAGGCTTTTAAGACATATTTGCCCCCTAATCACCCCTCCTCAGTGGCCAAAATGAAAAAGAATGGACTGTTTTAGTTTAGATTCCCACAGAAGTAGGCCTTGGAACAAGGATTCAAAACACCAGTTGGGGAGTGGAAAAGAGAGAGAAGGAAGGCAAAGCAGGGCAGGGCAACAGATAAAGGATCTATTATCAGGCAAGTTGTCACTGTTGCCAGTTGGGGCTTAACCCCCGTGGGGAGGTCCTGGAAGTGTAGAAGGAAAAGGACCACCAGTCACAATAATATTGGGTGTCTTCTTATCACAGTACTTGTGGGTATAGAGCCAGATTTACTTTCTTTTGGAAAAATTAATATGATTTTTGCATCTCCGTGTTGTGGAACAAATGCATGTTTTTAAATGTGTCATCTACTTATTTATTTATTAAGATTTTATTCATTTATTTATTTGGGAGAGAGTGAGTGGGAGGGAGGGGGAGAATCTGAAGTTGACTCCATGCTGAGTGCAGAGCCTGATGCGGGGCTTGATTTCACAAGTATGAGATCATGACCTGAGCTGAAACCAAGAGTCAGATGCTCAACTGACTGAGCCACCCAGGCACCCCTAAATTTATCATCTATTTAATCTTACAACTCTATGTTTCATTCATCCCCTTTGACAAAAAAAGAAACTGAGGTACGGAAAAGCTGATATTCATTTAGCGAATTGGCTCAGAAGCAGGAGCCAGGGATAGAGAATCTTCTGGTATTATGAGGAATAATCTGGATGTAAGTGATTTAAATACACTTCAGTGGCCTAAACACAAAAGAGAATATATTGACTTGTGTAACTGAAAAGTCTGGATAAGGACTGGCTTTAGATAGCAGTGTTGTCAACCTTGTCAGGATCTTCAATTTATTAACCTTTCCACCCACCCCTTTTTATTAACCTTTCCACCCACCCACCATCAGCAACTTCTTGTCCTTATTTCCTCCCTCTGTGGTAGATTTCAAGGTTTATCACTTACCAGATATCCCAAATACCTCTGTCATTCCTTTTTCATCCTTCCCACCTGGCAAAATCCCAACTCTGCTTCTTCCAGATCTGCCAACTGCGAAGTGGTTCAGGTCAAGTTGATAAAAGCACGCCCATAAGGATACTGGTGCTACCATAAACTCATGGTTACCACTAGTGACCTGCTCCAACACCAAGTGAAAATCATTTATTCATTCACTATTTCATTTACTACATTGATGTTGATTACCTTCAATGTGCTAGGCACTGTGCTTAGCCCCTGTGAACCCACTACAAAGCTTCCTGCCTCTGCAGGTCACATTATCTCCTCAGTCAACCCCTCCTCCTTCCTACTCAAGGCCATTTCAAATATTTTCCACTTTCCCCCAGTTTTTGTTCCCCTAATAGATGGGTTGGAGCCCCCATTTCACAGAAGAACCATAAGCCATCAGATGGGAGCTTTTCATCAACAAACCTTCAATGAGTTTCACATCCCACCCCATCTTTCCCCTTTCCTTCCTTTTATTGTGAAAGAGGTGTCCCTCTGGGAGACCTTCCTTGTCCCTTCCTTTCTCCGTCACACTGTGTTGTGACTTTTGGCTTGGTTCTCTGTCTTGCCCACTCACTGCCCTGCCCCCAGCATCTGGAGCTGCACACGTAACTGGCACTTACTGACTGTCTGGGAGAGTTAATAAACCACAGGAGGGCTCTCTGGAAGGAGGCCTGGCCCAGCATGCTTTGGGGAGGGGCCAATGTCAGGAGCCCTGCTTTATGGGCGCCCTCCTCCAGCTTCCTGGTGGAGGTTTTCACAGACTTCACCTGAGGGTGCTGAATTCTACCACCATCGCTTCGGCGAGACAAGAGTTAGGCACATAGCCTCCCAGATCAGGGTCAAGCAGGCTTTCTGGATGCCTGAGGGTCCTTTCAGCCTGCACCTTCTGGGGCCTTTTCCCATTGCTTCGTCAAAACTGGGGCACTCTGGGGCTCTTGCACTTCTCGGCTTCAGATGGTTCTCCGAAGCCTGCCCAGGAACTGGACCCCCAGGGTGTGGAACCCCTCTGCGCTGGAACTCCAGGGATATAGTAAAATAAGGTAGAATAATATTGACTACTGTTTGTTGAACCCCACTGGGTCCTGGCTGTTGGGACTTGGGTGAGCCGGGAATCTAAGGCCCAGCTTTCATCTGTCTGTTAATGCAGATCAAGCAGTCGTGGTAAGACAGGGAACGAACATGAAAGGTGCTTTAGACAGTGCCAGAGTTGAGGGCTTGCTGCAGTTGCTGCAGGGGCTTGGGGAACAGCCTCCTCCCTCCCTGAGAGAAGTCCGACCTAGTCAGAAGAACACTGAGACCTCACTCAGCCTCGGAACCCCCCAAATTCACACCCCCCCCCCTTGAGGGGTAAGTATCCCAAACTCCCCTTGCAGCACCCATGTCCAGAATGTGGAGGATCTGTATTAGGACGCAGTCCTGCTGGGGCTTGCTTCCGGAAAAGCTAATCTCCCATGAATCTCCCTGGTGCCGGGTGAGGCCAGCAGGAAAGGTGTGTAGGAACCCTAGGGTTAAGGTCAGAGACAAGGCTACATGCCCTACAGACTTCAGGACCATATTTCCTGAGGCTGAGGTGACACCTGCAGCAGATGGGACCTGGGGTGGGGGGTAGACTGTGTACCAAGGTAGAAAATCAGAGGCCACTGACTTCGTTTTCCATTTGATAGATTCTGCCCTTACGGAGGGCCTGCCGTGCATGAGATGTGGTATGAAAGAGGATGTGTTTCAGTGTTTGTCTCCCCTGGGGGTGGATGGAAATGAGATATTTTTTAAAAGTTTTTATTGACAAACCATAGGAGACTCTAAACTCTAGAAAACAAAGTGAGGGTTGCTGGAAGGGAGGTGGGGGGGTGGGGTAACTGGGTGATGGGCATTAAGGAAGGCACTTGATGGAATGAGCATTGAGTGTTATATGCAGATGATGAATCACTAAACTCTATGTCTGAAACTAATACACTATATGTTAATTGAGTTTAAATAAAATTTGAAAAATAAAAATAAAAAGCTTTTACTGAGCTAGAACTCGCATACCCTATGACTCACCCTTTTAAAGTATGCAGTTCAATGGATTTTAGTATATTTACAGAGTTGCACGATCATCATCACAATCTAATTTTGGGTTTCTTCACTCCAAAAAGAAACCCCATACCTGTTATTCTTCTCCCCACCTGACACCCAAGACCTGGGCAACCTCTAATCTACTTTCCATCTCTATGGGTATGCCTATTCTGGGCATTTCATATAAATGGAATCCTACAACCTGGTTTCCTTCACGTAGCATGTCATCTTCAAAGTTCATCCAACTTGTAGCACATGTCAGTACTTCATTCCTTTCTATTGTTGAATAATGTTACATTGTATGGAAACCCCACATTTTAAATAATCATCAGTTGATCAACATTTGGGTTGTTTCTACTTTTGGGCCATTATGATTTCACTATGAACATTCACATACAAGTCTTTGTGTGGATCTATGTTTTCATTTCTTTTGGGTATATACCTAGCAATTGCTGGGTCATGTGGTAACTCTCTGTTTAACCTTTTGAGGGACTGCCAAACTGTTTTCCAAAGTGGCTGCACCATTTTACATCCCCACCAGCAATGTATGGGAGTTTCAGTTTCTCCTATCATTGTCAACCTAGATATCATCTGTTTCCCTTTGTTATAACCATTCTACTGTGTGAGGTGTTATCTCATTGTGGGAAAGGGTGTTTTTAACAGTTGTTTTCCCAATATACAAATATTATAGGGAGAACTCTGAATAATTTGAAAAAATTACTTTTTTTTTTAAATTACTTCTAATATATTTGTGTTTTTCCAGGCTTGGCTATACATATTGTTACAGTATTTACACAATACATACATTTTAAGTAAAGGTTAAAAAAAAAACTTAACATTTAATCATAAACATTATGTTTATGTAAACTTTTCCTACACATTACTTAAAAGAACTGATATTCTCTGAGGTAGATATGACATATTAACCATTCTATTTTTCTTTGACATTAAGGTAGTTCTCAATATTTTGATATTATGGGAATTGCTTTAAATTTTTCTGCATAATTGTTTTTGCTTAAAAACTGTCTTATTCCAAAAAGCATCAAGCTTTTCCTGAATTTCAGGAAAACCTGAGGTACTACCATGGCTGCTGCTTTTTTTTTCCCCTACAGTCTCCTTAGGCGAGTTATCCACTCAAGTGGTTAGTTGTCAGTGCTGACTGCTCTGAGCTTGACGCTTTAATTGCTTGCTAAACATCCCCAGCCTTGGTTTTCTACAAGTACCCCAAACCTAAAACCTTCAAAACTGAACCCATTATCTTTCTCTGCCACCAACCTATTCTTCCTTATTTCCAGTATCAAGACGGAGCACCTAGGGAATAAACAAGGGAGGCATTTCCCCTTCATCTTCCACATAAATAGTCATCACAAGTTTTACAGATTTTTGTCTATTTCTCAAGTCTGTGTCTCCTCTCAATCCTTACTACCACCCGAGGTTTTTCAACCCTAAGTGTCTCTCACCTAAGCTGTGTAGTAGCCTACTGTTAGATCTCTAATCCTTCAGTGTTGTCCCTCCTAAATTCTTTCCCTCACTATTGCTAGACAACCTACCTAAAACAAAATGATCATGAAATGCCCCTGCTTAAAATCCTTCAGCTGACCCCTTATTGCCTATTAAAGTCTGTACCTCTTTTTTTATTTAAATTCTAGTTAACAGTGTTATATTAGTTCCAGGTATGCAATGTAGTAATTTAACACTTCCATACAATACCCAGTATTCATCACAACGAGTGCCCTCCTTAATCACCTATTTCACCCATTCCCCCACCCACTCTCCCTCTGGTAGCCATATTTGTTCTCTTTGCCTGCCTCTCTCTCTCTCTCTCTCTCTCTCTCTCTCTCTCTCTCTCTCCCTCTCTCTCCCTCTCCCCTTTTCCCTTTTGCTCATTTGTTTCTTAAATTCCAGATACGAGTGAAATCATATGGTATTTGTCTTTTTTTAATTTTTTATTGTTATGTTAATCACCATACATTACATCATTAGTTTTTCATGTAGTGTTCCATGATTCATTGTTTGTGCATAACACCCAGTGTTCCACGCAGAACGTGCCCTCTTTAATACCCATCACCAGGCTAACCCATCCCCCGACCCCCCTCCCCCCTAGAACCCTCAGTTTGTTTTTCAGAGTCCATCGTCTCTCATGGTTCATCTCCCCCTCCGATTCTTCCCTTCCTGCTATCTTCTATTTTTTTTTCTTAACATATATTGCATTATTTGTTTCAGAGGTACAGATCTGTGATTCAACAGTCTTGCACAATTCACAGCGCTCACCATAGCACATACCCTCCCCAATGTCTATCACCCAGCCACCCCATCCCTCCCACCCCCCACCACTCCAGCAAACTTCAGTTAGTTTCCTGAGATTAAGAATTCCTCATATCAGTGAGGTCATATGATACATGTCTTTCTCTGATTGACTTATTTCACTCAGCATAACACCCTCCAGTTCCATCCATGTCATTGCACATGGCAAGATCTCATTCCTTTTGATGGCTGCATAATATTCCATTGTGTATATATACCACCTCTTCTGTATCCATTCATTTGTCGATGGACATCTTGGCTCTTTCCACAGTTTGGCTATTGTGGACATTGCTGCTATAAACATTGGGGTGCATGTACCCCTTCAGATCCCTACATTTGTATCTTTGTGGTAAATACCCAGTAGTGCAGTTGCTGGATCGTATGGTAGCTCTATTTTCAACTGTTTGAGGAACCTCCATACTGTTTTCCAGAGTGGTTGCACCAGCTTGCATTCCCACCAACAGTGTAGGAGGGTTCCCCTTTCTCCACATCCCCACCAACATCTGTCGTTTCCTGACTTGTTAATTTTAGCCATTCTGACTGGTGTGAGGTGGTATCTCATTGAGGTTTTGATTTGGATTGCCCTGATGCCGAGCGATGTTGAGCACTTTTTCATGTGTCTGTTGGCCATTTGGATGTCTTCTTTGGAAAAACGTCTGTTCATGTCTTCTGCCCATTTCTTGATTGGATTATTTGTTCTTTGGGTGTTGAGTTTGATAAGTTCTTTATAGATTTTGGATACTAGCCCTTTATCTGATATGTCATTTGCAAATATTTTCTCCCATTCTGTCGGTTGTCTTTTGGTTTTGTGAACTGTTTCTTTTGCTGTGCAAAAGCTTTTTATCTTGATGAAATCCCAATAGTTCATTTTTGCCCTTGCTTCCCTTGCCTTTGGCGATGTTTCTAGGAAGAAGTTGCTGCGGCTGAGGTCAAAGAGTTTCCTGCCTGTGTTCTTCTTTAGGATTTTGATGGACTCCTGTCTCACATCTAGGTCTTTCAAACATTTGGAGTCTATTTTTGTGTGTGGTGTAAGGAAATGGTCCAGTTTCATTCTTCTGCATGTGGCTGTCCAATTTTCCCAACACCATTTGTTGAAGAGACTGTCTTTTTTCCATTGGACATTCTTTCCTGCTTTATTGAAGATTAGTTGACCATAGAGTTGAGGTTCCATTTCTGGGCTCTCTATTCTGTTCCATTGATCTATGTGTCTGTTTTCGTACCAGTACCGTATGGTCTTGATGATGACAGCTTTGTAATAGAGCTGGAAGTCCGGAATTGTGATGCCACCGGCTTTGCTTTTCTTTTTCAACATTCCTCTGGCTATTCGGGGTCTCTTCGGGTTCCATACAAATTTTAGGATTATTTGTTCCATTTCTTTGAAAAAAAGTGGATGGTATTTTGGTGGGGATTGCATTGAATGTGTAGATGGCTCTAGGTAGCATTGACATCTTCACAATGTTTGTTCTTCCAATCCATGAGCATGGAATGTTTTTCCATTTCTTTGTATCTTCCTCCATTTCTTTCATGAGTATTTTATAGTTTTCTGAGTACAGATCCTTTGCCTCTTTTGTTAAATTCATTCCTAGGTATCTTACGGTTTTGGGTGCAATTGTAAATGGGATCGACTCCTTAATTTGTCTCTTTTCTGTCTTGGTGGTGGTGTATAGGAATGCCACTGATTTCTATGCATTGATTTTATATCCTGCCACTTTACTGAATTCCTGTATGAGTTCTAGCAGTTTTGGGGTGGAGTCTTTTGGGTTTTTCACATAAAGTATCATATCATCTGCAAAGAGTGAGAGTTTAACTTCCTCTTTGCCAATTTGGATGCCTTTGATTTCTTTTTGTTGTCTGATTGGTGTGGCTAGGACTTCTAATACTATGTTGAATAGCAGTGGTGATAGTGGACATCCCTGCCGCGTTCCTGACCTTAGGGGGAAAGCTCTCAGCTTTTCTCCATTGAGAATGATATTCGCTGTAGGTTTTTCATAGATGGCTTTTATGATATTGAGGTATGTACCCTCTATCCCTATACTCTGAAGTTTTGATCAAGAAAGGATGCTGTACTTTGTCAAATGCTTTTTCTGCATCTATTGAGAGGATCATCAGATTCTTGTTCTTTCTTTTGTTAATGTATTGCATCCCGTTGATTGATTTGTGGATGTTGAACCAACCTTGAAGCCCAGGGATAAATCCCACTTGGTCGTGGTGAATAATCCTTTTAATGTACTGTTGGATCCTATTGGCTAGTATTTTGGTGAGAATTTTTGCATCCATGTTCATCAAGGATATTGGTCTGTAATTCTCTTTGATGGGGTCTTTGTCTGGTTTTGGGATCAAGGCAGTGGTGGCCTCATAAAATGAGTTTGGAAGTTTTCCTTCCATTTCTATTTTTTGGAACAGTTTCAGGTATTAATTCTTGTTTAAATGTTTGATAGAATTCCCCTGGGAAGCCATCTGGCCCTGGGTTTTTGTTTGTTGGCAGATTTTTGATGACTGCTTCAATTTCCTTAGTGGTTATAGGTCTGTTCAGGTTTTCTATTTCTTCCTGGTTCAATTTTGGTTGTCAATACATCTCTAGGAATGCATCCATTTCTTCCAGGTTATCTAATTTGCTGGCATAGAGTTGCTCATAATATGTTCTTATAATTGTTTGTATTTCTTTGGTGTTGGTTGTGATCTCTCCTCTTTCATTCATGATTTTGTTGATTTGGGTCCTTTCTCTTTTCTTTTTGATAAGTCTGGCCAGGGCTTTATCAATCTTGTTAATTCTTTCAAAGAACCAGCTCCTAGTTTTGTTGATCTATTCTACTGTTCTTTGGTTTCTATTTCATGGATTTCTGCTCTGATCTTTATTATTTCTCTTCTCCTGCTGGGTTTAGACTTTATTTGCTATTTTTTCTCTAGCTCCTTTAGGTGTAGGGTTAGGTTGTGTATTTGAGACCTTTCTTGTTTCTTGAGAAAGGCTTGTATTGCTATATACTTTCCTCTCAGGACTGCCTTTGCTGTATCCCAAAGATTTTGAACAGTTTTGTTTTCATTTTCATTGGTTTCCATGAATTTTTTAAATTCTTCTTTAATTTCCTGGTGGACCCATTCATTCTTTAGTAGGATGCTCTTTAGCCTCCATGTATTTGAGTTCTTTCCTACTTTCCTCTTGTGATTGAGTTCTAGTTTCAAAGCACTGTGGTCTGAAAATATGCAAGGAATAATCCCAATCTTTTGGTACCGGTTGAGACCTGATTTGTGACCTAGGATGTGATCTATTCTGGAGAATGTTCCATGGGCACTAGAGAAGAATGTGTATTCCATTGCTTTGGGATGGAATGTTCTGAATATGTCTGTGAAGTCCATTTGGTGCAGTGTGTCATTTAAAGTCTTTATTTCCTTGTTGATCTTTTGCTTAGATGATCTGTCCATTTCAGTCAGGGGGGTGTTAAAGTCCCCCACTATTATTGTATTGTTGTCAATGTGTTTCTTTGCTTTTGTTATTAATTGCCTTATATAATTGGCTGCTTCCATGTTAGGGGCATAGATATTTACAATTGTTAGATCTTCTTGTTGGATAGACCCTTTAAGTAGGATATAGTGTCCTTCCTCATCTCTTCGTACAGTCTTTGTTTTAAAATCTAATTTGTCTGATATAAGGATTGCCACCCCAGCTTTCTTTTGGTGTCCATTAGCATGGTAAATGGTTTTCCACCCCCTCACTTTCAATGTGGGGGTGTCTTTGGGTCTAAAATGAGTCTCTTGCAGACAGCATATCGATGGGTCTTGTTTTTTAATCCAATCTGATAGCCTGTGTCTTTTGATTGGGGCATTGAGCCCATTTACATTCAGGGTAACTATTGAAAGATACGAATTTAGTGCCATTGTATTGCCTGTAAGGTGACTGTTACTGTATATTGTCTGTGTTCCTTTGTGGTCTATGCTGCTTTTAGGCTCTCTCTTTGCTTAGAGGACCCCTTTCAATATTTCTTGGAGGGCTGGTTTCATGTTTGCAAATTCCTTTAGTTTTTGTTTGTCCTGGAAACTTTTTATCTCTCCTATTTTCAATGACAGCCTCGCTGGATATAGTATTCTTGGCTGCATATTTTTCTCGTTTAGTGCTCTGAAGATACCATGCCAGTCCTTTCTGGCCTGCCAGGTCTCTGTGGATAGGTCTGTTGCCAATCTAATGCTTCTACCATTATAGGTTACATATCTCTTCTCCCGAGCTGCTTTCAAGATTTTCTCTTTGTCTCTGAGACTCGTAAGTTTTACTATTAGATGTTGGGGTGTTGACCTATTTTTATTGATTTTGAGAGAGGTTCTCTGTGCCTCCTGGATTTTGATGCCTATTTCCTTCCCCACATTAGGGAAGTTCTCTGCTATAATTTGCTCCAATATACCTTCTGCCCCTCTCTCTTTCTTCTTCTGGGATCCCAATTATTCTAATGTTGTTTCATCTTATCGTATCGTTTATCTCTCGAATTCTGCCCTCGTGATCCAGTAGTTGTTTATCTCTCTTTTTCTCAGCTTCTTTATTTTCCATCATTTGGTCTTCTATATCACTAATTCTCTCTTCTGCCTCATTTATCCTAGGAGTTAGTGCCCCCATTTTTGATTGCACCTCATTAATAGCCTTTTTGATTTCGATTTGGTTAGATTTTAGTTTTTTTATTTCTCCAGGAAGGGTGTCTCTAATAACTTCCATGCTTTTTTCAAGCCCCGCTAGTATCTTTAAAATCATGATTCTGAACTCTAGGTCTGACATCGTAGTAATGTCCGTATTGGGTAGGTCCCTGGCAGACAGTACTACCTCTTGTTCTTTTTGCTGAGGTGATTTTTTTCATCTTGTCATTTTGTCCAGAGGAGAATAGATGAATGAGGGAACAAAATGCTAACAGATTAACAATGTCCCCAGTGAATATACTCTAAACAAATCAGAAAAGACCTGAAACCAGGGGAAAAGAAAGGGAAAGAAAGAGAAAAAAAGAGAAAAAGAAAAGGAGAAAAACAAAAACAGAACAAATAAAAAAAAACAGAATATGATCAAATATGCTCAGGCTAGTGCATAGATCAGTGCCACACACTAGATTTTGGGTGTATTTTGGTCTGTTAGAAGAAAGTGCCTCCTAAAATTTTAAAGAAAGACTTATATATGTACAATATAAGGGTTGAGACAATGAAAGGATGGAAGATGACTGTAAAGATGAAAATTATAAAAGATTTTATAAAAGGAATTGATAAGTTGTTTGAAAAAAGAAAGAAGATTTAAAAAAAAAAAGAAAAAAAAAGGGAGAGAATGTGATCAGGCAGGAGACTAGAACAAAGCCATACACTAGTGATTTAGTATATTTAATATATATATATATTATATATTTTAACAGTATATTTTGATCTGTTAGAAGGAACTGTATCTCAAAATTTTAAAGAGAGAACAACTTATATATATATGCCAAAAATAAGGGTAACTACTGTGAAGGGATATAATATGACTCTAAAAATGAAAAATAAAAATGTTTTTTTAAAAAAGGGATTGATAAGATGTTGGTTGAAAAAGGGAAAAAGAAAAATTCAAAAAAAGAAAAAACAGGTAAAAAAAATTAACTTTGAAAAACTAAAGAATCATGGTAAAAAAGCCATGAATTCTATGTGCAGTATTCCCCTAGCGCTGGAGTTCGGCCGTTCTTATTGATGGGTAAACTTGGTCTTGGCTGGCTGTTTGTGCTGAAATTCTGGGGGAGGGGCCTGTTGCCGTGGTTCCCAAATGTCTTTGCCGGAGGCGGAATTGCCTCGCCCCTGTTGGTCCCGGCTAAGTAATCTGCTCGGGTTTGCTCTCGGGAGCTTTTGTTCCCTGCAAGCTCTTGGTACAGCTTCGGAGGATGAGAGTGAAAATGGTGGTCTCCCAATCTCCATCCAGAGAAGCCAAGAACTTGGGGCCCTGCTCCTCAGTGCACCCCCAGAGAAAAGCAGTCAGTCACTCCCGTCTCCCCGGTCCCTGGCCGCACTCTGTGCTCACCCGGCCTGTGACCGAGCGTTTCTATCTCTGGCACCTGACCCTGTCTGGAGTCTCCAAACCCAGCAGATCCCCGAGGTGCGCTCCCGCGCCGCTCCTCCCGGGGGAGGGAGGGAAGTCTCCCCACATCTGCCACTTGTTGGGTCCCTGATGGAGGAGCAGTTGCCCAGCTGTGCTGCGGAACACGGTTTATGGCAACCCCAAGCTGAGAGCCTGCGCCTCGGCTCCGTCTCTGCAGCCAGCTTCCCTGCTCTGATACCTGGGAGCTCTGCTGCACTCAGGCACCCCCGGTCTTTCTGTGACCCCGAGGGTCCTGAGACCACACTGTCCTGCGAGGGTTCCACCCCCAGCTTAGCCACTGGAGTGACGTCCCTCAGCGGAGCCGACTTCTAAAAGATCCGATTTTGTGCCCCGCAGCTCTATCACTTGCCAGAAGCGGCCGACGGAGGCCCCCTCCCCCGCCATCTATCCTCCCGAATATCGCCTCAGATTCACTTCTCCGCACGTCCTTTCCAGTAAGTGGTCACTTTCTGTTAAGAGAGTTGTTGCTCTTCTCATCTTCGATCTCCTGTTGAGTTCCTAGGTGTTCAGAATGGTTTGATCCCTATCCAGCTGAATTCCTGAGACCAGACGAAATCCAGGTCTCCCACTCCTCCGCCATCTTGCTCTGCCCCCCAGTATTTGTCTTTCTCTGGCTGACTTATTTCACTTAGCATAATACTTTGTAGCTCCATCCATGTTGTTGCAAATGGCAAGATTGCATTATTTTTTATAGCCAAGTAATATTCCATTATGGAGATATATCATCTCTAACTCTCTCTCTATATATGTATATATATATATAAAATCACATCTTCTTTCCATTCATCAATCGGTGGACACTTCAGCTATTTCCATAATTTCGCTATAGTAGATAATACTGGTATAAACCTATAAACATGGGGGTGCATGTATCCCTTGAATTGGTATTTTTATATTCTTTGAGTAAATACCTAGTAGTGAAATTGCTGGATCATATGGTACTTCTATTTTTAATTTTTTGAGGAACCTCCATACTGTTTTCCAGAGTAGTTGCACCAGTTTGCAGTCCTACCAACAATGTAAGAGGGTTTCCCTTTCTCCATATCCTTGCCAACATCTGTTGTTTCTTGTGTTGTTGATTTTAGTCATTCTGATAGGTGTGAGGTGATATTGTAGCTTTCCTGATAAGTCATGTTGAGTATCTTTTCATGTTTTTGTTGGCTAGCTGTAGGTTGTCTTTGGAAAAATGTCTATTCATGTCTTCTGCCTATTTTTTAATTGGATTACTCATTTTGGGGGGTGTTGTGTCAGTTCTTTGTATCTTTTGGATACTAACCCTTTATCGCATATGTCGTTTGCAAATATCTTCTTCCATTCCGTAGGTTGCCTTTTAGTTTTGCTGATTGTTTCCTTTGCTGTACAGAAGCTTTTTAAGTTGATGTAGTTCCAGTAGTTAATTTTTGCTTTTGTTTCCTTTGCCTCAGGAGACCTATCTAGAAAGAAGTTGCTATGGCCCATGTCAGAGAATGTGCTTCTTTTTTTTTAATTGAAGTACAGTTGACATACAATGTTACATTAGTTTCAGTTATACAACATAGTGATTGGCCAAGTCTATACGCTGTGCTATTCTCACAGGCATAGCTACCATCTGTCCCCATATGACATTATTACAATACCATTGACTATATTCCCTATGCTCTACCTTTTATCCCCCATGACTTATTCATTTCATAGCTAGAAGCTTGTATTTCCCACTCCCCTTCAGTCAATTTGCTCATCCCCCCACTCCCCTCTCCTCTGGTAACTATCAGTTTGTGCTCTGTATTTATGGGTCTGATTCTGCTTTTTGTTTAATTATTTTGTTTTTTAGATTCCACATATAAGTGAAATCATATGGTATTTGTCTATTTGTGTCTGACTTATTTCACTTAGCATAATCCTCTCTAGGTCCATCCATGTTGTTGCCAATGACAAGATTTCATACTTTTTATGGCTGAGTAATATTCCACCTCTTCTTTATCCATTCATCTATTGATGGACAATTGGATTGTTTCCATATTTGTCATGATAAATAATGTTAATAACGTTGCAATAAACATAGGGGTGCAGTATCTTTTTAAATTTGTTTTAAATTTGTTTTCATTGGGTAAATATCCAGTAGTGGAATTACTGGATCATATGGTATTTGCATTTTTCTATTTTTTGAGGAACCTCATACTATTTTCCAGAGTGGCTGCACCGAATTACATTACCACCAAAAGTGCACAAGAGTTCCTTTTTCTCCACATCTTCACCGACACTTGTTTCTTATGTTTTTGATTTTAGTCATTCTGAAAAGTGTAACGTGATATCTCTTTATGGTTTTGATTTTCATTTCCTTGATGAGTGATGTTGAACATCTTTTCATGTGTCTGTTGGCCATGTGTGAGTCTTCTTTGAAAAAATGTCTATTCAAGTCTTCTGCCCATTTTTAAAATTGGATATTTTTTTGGTGTTGAGTTCTAGAAGTTTTATATACATTTTTGTTATTAACTCCTTATTAAATATATCATTTGCAAATATCTTCTCCCATTCAGTAGGTTGTCTTTTCAATTTTCAATTTGTTGATGGTTTCTTTTGCTGTGCTTTTTATTTTAGTGTAGTCCCAATAGTTGAATTTTGCTGTTGTTTCTCTAGCGTGAGGAGACCTATCTAGAAAAATGTTGTTACAGCTGATGTCAAAGAAATTACTGCCTGTGCTCTCTTCTAGGAGTTTTATGGTTTCACGTCTCACATTTGGGTCTTTAGTCCATTTTGAGTTTATTTTGTGTGTGGGGTAATAAAGTGGTGCAGTTTCATTCTTTTGCCTGTAGCTGTCCAGTTTTCTTAGCACCATTTATTGAAGAGACTCTCTTTTCCCCATTGCATATTCTTGCTTCCTTTGTCCTAGTTTAGTTGACCCTATAAGTGTGGATTTATTTCTGGGCTCTCTATTCTGTTTCATTGATCTGTGTGTCTATTTTTGTACCAGTACCATAATGTTTTGATTATTACAGCTTCATAATATATCCCAAAATCTGGGATTATGATACCAGCTTTATTCTTCTTTCTCAGGATTCCTTTGCTATTCAGGGTCTTTTGGGCTCTATACAAATTTTAGGATTCTTTGTTCTAGTTCTGTGAAAAATGCTATTGGTATTTTAAGAGGGATTGCATTGAATCTGTAAACTTCTTTGGGTAGTGTGGACATTTTAACAAGATTAAAATTTTTGGGGGTGCCTGGCTGGCTCAGTTCGTAGAGCATGTGACTCTTGATCTTGGGGTTGTGAGTTCGAGCCCCACGCTGGGTGTAGAGATTACTTTAAAAAATCTTTGGAGAAATTAATCTTGTTTTTTTTTCTTTAAACATTGAGCATGAACTATCTTTCCATTTGTTTGTGTCATCTTCAATTTTTTTATTTTGTTATATTAATCACCATACATACATCATTAGTTTTTGATGTAGTGTTCCATGATTCATTGTTTGTGTATAACACCCAGTGCTCCAAGCAGTACGTGCCCTCCTTAATACCCATCACCAGGCTAACCCATCCCCTCACCCCCCCTCCCTTCTAGAACCCTCAGTTTGTTTCTCAGAGTCCATAGTCTCTCATGGTTCATCTCCCCCTCCGATTCCCCCCCTTCATTTTTCCCTTCCTACTATCTTTTTTTTTTTAACATATAACATATTATTTGTTTCAGAGGTACAGGAATTGTGTAAGACTGTTGAATCTTCAATGTTTTTTATCAATGTTTTATAGTTTTCAGAGTACAGGTCTTCCATCTCCTTGGTTAAGTTTATTCCTAGCTATTTTATTCTTTTTGGTGCGATTATAAGTGGAATTGTTAATTTTCTGGTACTTCATTATTAGTGTATAGAAGCACAACTAATTTCTGTACATTTATTTCATGTCCTGATACTTTACTAAATTCATTTATTCGAATAGTTTTTTGGTGGAGTCTAGGATTTTCTATATATAGTATTATGTCATTTGCAAAAAGTGACAGTTTGACTTCTTCCTTACCTATTTGGATGCCTTGTATTTCTTGTCTGATTGCTGTGGCTAGCACTTCCAGAACTATGTTGAATAAAAGTGGTAAGAATGGACATCCTTTTCTTGTTCCCGATCTTAGAGGGAAAGCTCTGTTTTTCATCATTGAGTATCATGTTAGCTGTGGGTTTTCATTTATGGCCTTTATAAAATTGAGGTGTGTTTTCTATAAATCCACTTTGTCGAGTTTTTTCATAGACAGGAGTTGGTACAGAAAAAGCATTTGACAAAATCCTATGAGATGACATGACGTTTTATCCTTTATTGATATGTATCATACTGATTTGTGAATATTGAACCATCCTTGTGTCCCTAGAATAAATCTCACTTGATGGTGGTGAATGATCTTTTTAATGTATTACTAAATGTTGTTTGCTAATATTTTGTTGAGAATTTTTCATCTCTGTTCACCAGAGATATTGGCCTGTAGTTTTCTTTTTTTGTAGTGTCTTTGTCTGGTTTTGATATCAGGGTAATGCTGGCCTCGTAGACAACATTTGGAAAGTTTCCTTCCTCTATTTTTTTTAAATATATTGAAGAGGATAGGTACTAACTCTTTTAAAAATATTTGGTAGAATTCACCTATGAATTCATCTGATGCAGTGTTGGACTACATCAAACAAAAGTGCTGGACTTTTGTTTGGGAATTTTTGGATTACTGATTCAATTTCATTGCTAGAAATAAAAAGTCTGAACAGCCCAATTACTTCCTGGTTCAGTTTTGGAAGATTCTAAGTGTCTAGGAATTTATCCAGTTCTTCTAGTGTCCAATTTTGCTGGCATATAAAGCCTGTACTTCTTAATATGGTGTACAGGGCTATTTTTGCAACTTCTGCTACTCCCTGCTCTGCATGTTATTTATGTCAGTAACAGATAATGTTTACAGTTTCCTCAAAGTCCCCATGCTGTTCAGGGCTTCCATGTAATTGTTTTTTATGATTTTTCTGTCTGGAATTTTCTCACCACTTTTTTCCTCCTGGCTTCTTATCTACTGTCCTTCAAGTCCAAGCTCTAGCATCGTCCCCTTCAAAAAATCAATTTTGAAGTTCCAAAGCAGGCCAGTGGCCCTTCTTTTTGTTCCAGGTAGTGTTGATCTCTATCTTGCACTTCAAACATACTTTTATTTATTTTTTTATTTAAATTCAATTAGCCAACATATATTGCATCATTAGTTTTTGATATAATGTTCAATGACTCATTAGTTGTGTATACCATACTTTTAAACATATTTCCTGAGAATAAAGTTTCTTACTTTAATATCTGTATTCTTTCCATTTTTTTTCTTTTTGTAATTTCTGTTGACTTCTGTTCATGAGAGTATGATTCCTCACATGTTTGCTAGATTGTGTTAAGAGCTCATATTTGGCTGAACTTTAGGTTTAGGAATCCTGAGGGATCTAAATTGAGATGATTTGCCTTGGTTTCTGCTGGGTGCTAGTGTCACTACCAATCAGGAGCCACTTCAATTTAATTGATTGGATTGAGGTTTCTTGGACTGTGAGTGTGGCATCAATTCAAATCCCAGGAAGAGCATAAAGCTGGTTACAAAACATTAGGGAGACTATTAAAATTATTAATATTTTTAAACCCAATGCCAACAGAGACACTGATTTGCTTGTTGGTCACTCTGTTAGCATATAGGTTTTTTTCAAGTTTCTTTTTTCTTCCACTAAATATATAGCCAGTCTGGCTGCCTGGATTTACATGTAGGTCTCAGATTCAGCTCACCACTTTGTCGAATTCACATCCTATTACTTAGGTAACCAACAAAACTCTAGATTCCCAGGAATATGTTAGAGCTTTTCAAAGTCCTTTCTTGACATACTTTCCTCCCTCCCTCCCTCTCTCCCTCCCTCCCTCCCTCCCTCCCTCCCTCCCTTCAGAACATTTTGGTTAGCCTATTGTTTGCCTACTTCCTATTTAGCACTTCAGGCAGCCACAATATTAACCAACAAAACTCTAGATTTTTTGGTTTGGCACACTTCCAAGGCATTCCAGGCTTCTGTGTCATTTACCACTTTAGTTTCAGTACCAGAGTGTGTATATATGCATGTATGTATGTGTGTGTTTGTGTGCCTGTGATCATTTAGTACTTCCCTTACCTTTTTTTAAATTTAGCAATATATTTAAAAGTATTTTTAGAATTAATGCCAGTGAAAATGGCAAAATAGAGATCTCCAAAAATTCTTTCCTTTATATAAATAGCAAGAATGTTGGCAAAAATGGTCAGAATCATCTTTTCCAGAACTCTGGAAATTAACCAAAGGCTTACAGCAAGCTGGGGAGCATTTATTTAAGAACATAGGCTGGATTTTGGTGAGGACAGAGAACTTTGTGATGTTCTAACTTACGCCATTCATGTCACACTTAACCCAGCTCCATGGTAGCCTTGAAGACCAACATCCTGCAATCATGGTGAAAACCAGTCTCCTGGGTGCCAATGGAGGGGACAGAAGGGGATTAGAGCTATTCAAAGGTCTATTCCCAGAAAAATGTCGCTGTTTGACCTAGCTAGTGGGTCCCTGCAAGACCCCACTCACAAGACTGTCTTCATGTGGCCTGACTTGGAGCTTACCCAGCCTTTGCCTTGGGGACATTTGTTGAAATCAGTGAATCAGAGACAACTGTTGAACATCATGGCTGCCTGAGGTATAGATAATAGTTGGGGCAAAAGAAAAAGCTGTGTAATGCGATATCCATAGGGAGTTTGAAAAGCTGCAGCATATTCCTGGGACTCTAAAGGCCATCTGCACATCTAGGGCTGTACTCATGTCCAGGATTTTGCACACTTGAAAATTTTAGGTCTTTTCAGGTCTTTCTTATCTCTGGCCAATCTTGAGGTTTTGCACAAGAAGAAAATGTAGGTTATGGTGGAGTTGTAACCTGCCTGGCTGTGTGGAAGGCACGCTCAAGCAGTACATGAAGCTTCTTTGTGTCTACTGAGAGACTTACCGGTTCCAGGCATCTGAGGGAATCTGTACATTTACTAGCTGACCATTATGCTAATCAAGCTGACTTCAGTGGCTGCACTTTACAAAGAATGGAGACTTTACAGAATTTTGAATTAGAAATTTCTAATCAGAATTCAGAAAAGTCACGAAATAAACAACAATAAACCCTGGGGAAAGGGAAAGATCAGTGCAGTTATTTTAAAAGCCCGGTTTTCAATAAAATATTAAGACACGGAAAGAAGCAAGTACTGGGACCTTCAAATTAGTTTCTTAGCCTCTTTTTCATCCTCTTATGGGAGACAGGAAGGCTAGAAGGGGCTAAGGTTGTCTTCTTGTCTTTCCTTTAGGTCAGACAAGACTCTGGTAAAGTAGTTTCTGTTTAGGGCAGGTCTTTCTAACAGAGAACAGAATGCTCTGGGTGTATTTCAAAATGGTCTGGCCTGGAGGTCATCAACGTGATATTGAAGTCAGTGACCATGTTTTATTCATTCTTGTATCTTGCTAAGTACTTACAGAAATATTAAATAAATATGACCTTAATTTCTTTTCCATGACTTCAACTGTGACCATTTATTCAGCCTCAGAACATGTACCAATACAGACTGTCAAACAGGTATTTCTTATTTCTTTTTGGGGTAATTCTTATATTGTAATTTTCATACAGAACGTTCTATTGTTTCACCTATACTTTTTAAAACCTTCTTTCCATATTTGTTTTCCTTTCTTTGACATTTGTTTCCACCTTCTCAGGTTTACTCTAAAAGGAAAATGGGTGTATTTTAAGTTTAAAACTAATATTTGATTGCTTCCTCTCAATCCCATGAAATGATAGCTTGCATATATAATTTTTGTCCTGAGTCCTGTATCAACCTTGCCTATTTTAGTCAAATTTAGTATTAGCCAGAAAACATTCGGCCCTCTGATCATTCTCTTTCTTGCAAAATAAGAGGTAGAAGGTGGGACAATCGGCTCTGAGATTATTATCCCAGTATCTTTGATCCTGGTGCTCCCCCATCTCCCATCTTTAAGGAGAACTGCATCTATTTTTAAGACCCTATAGCCTGGAATCAAGTTCAGTGTATTCCCCACTCTACTACTATCTCAGGACCACCTGGAATCTGTTGTTTGGGGTTGCCATGGACACGGAGTTCTTATTCCAGTACTGGCTTGTTACCAGCACCAGGTAAAGACCTAGGGGTGGAGGGTCTCTGGACAAGGGCATCTTATACTCTGCCGTTTATGTTGGCTAACGTTGCCTTTCATCCTCACTGAGATTGAGAAGAATATAATGTTTTAGAGGGAGGGCTGGGGGGTGGGGGCAGGGGGCAGGATGGGGGCCTTCGTGGCCACAGACAGGAAGTTTTGCCTTGTGCTCAGCTGTGGGGAGCATTAATAAATGTTTGTTTCTTCCCGGGGATTTCCCAGAACCTCCTCACCCTCAGAGTACCAGAGATGGAGGGGTTGTGGGGTGGGGATGTGTGCGTAGGGGGTAGGGGTGCACTAGGCCAATATAGGACCAAATAGCTGTAACCTTGTTGCTGGCCAGAAGTTGGGGCAAGAGTTGACTTAACAGGCTTGGTTTGGGGAAATTAAAAATAAAAAAGGAAAAGAAGTGAAAGGCATTGTCCTGGAAGGCAGCAGGAAAGAACACTGCTATTAGTATCTCTAGTAATGTTTGATCCCACTTAGGAAAAGTTGTATTCAAGTAACAAGATCATAGTCCTTCTGCGTCCACCACCCTTCTGTTGTGGCCCCGCAGAAGCAGCCCTGACTGCAGGTAAGCAGATCCGAGGTTTGTAGGGAAGAACTATCCTTAAATATGTGGCTCCACCTTGGTCCACCCTGGTTTTCCTGGCCACCTCTGGAACAGAAGGTAGCAACCTCAGAACTTTGGGATTCCTACTCCCACTGCCTATGAGGTGGTATGAAGGTAGGGAATTTACAGGTGGTTGGCCCTCAAACCCAAAATTCAAAATCAACATTTATGTACAAATTGATCTATTTATGAAAATATTTTTCAATTTGTTTCCATTTTTCTCTCTTTGCCCAGAATTTAGGCCTTGTGGCACATTTCAGGCTGCCTCCTTGATAACTTGGCAATGTACTTTTTGAAAATATCTTATTCTCCAGTGACTTCCGGTTTTCTTGCATGACACAAAGTGTTCTGTGAAGTGTTGAAGGATGCATCTTTGCTTTCTTATCCCTTTGATTTATGCTACAGAATATTTTAGGATGGAAATATCATAAATCCCTATGATGATGTAAAACTGGTTTGAAATGAATTTTGTTTCATTTGTTTCATCATATGCAGCAAGAGAGCAATCTTTAAAGTGTCCTGTCTTTGGCTAAACTTTTCCTGAACATTCAAAAAACTTTTCTTCTATTTCTCGACCCAAAATAAAATACTGAGGGGAAAATACAAAATGCACATTTCACAGGATTGATAAAATTGTACGGTATTGTAGATTTTAGAAGTTCGTGGATTCAAGACTTTAGAAATGCTGATCCATGCCTAATAAGTTCTATGTATGACTTTCTTTCTAATTGGGCAAATATCCTATGTGTTTTAAAAATACTGAATAAAAAATTCATATGTGCCTTTTTTTTTCTAGATTAATTGTAGATTAAATACAACCACAAGACAATACCATGCAGAAATTAAAGAGGAACCCTTTATATCTCTGGTTCATGCATCAAAAAAGTAGTAAGTAAGTGATAAGACTCAAATTTACTAAATTGTAAGCATCATTCTCAGCCTTGGTTAATAGAATAGGGAATATATGTATACCTTCTTTCATAATGTAAACTGTATGTAAATGAAATTTGGCAAACTCACAATTTAAAGACCTTGTTTTATGCTTATAATTTCCTTAAAATACTACAGCTTAGGCAGTATGCCGGTAATAATATGCATGTGCCAGTCACAGTCACTTTTTTAAAAATTTAAATTCAATTTAATTAACACGTAGTGTATTATTAGTTTCAGAGGTAGAATTTAGTGATTCATCAGTTGCATATGACACCTAGTGTTCATTCCATCAAGTGCCCTCCTTTATGCCCACCACCCAGTTACCCCATCCCCCCACCTATTTTATCCCCTGACCTACCTCCCCTCCAGCAACCCTGTTTGTTTTCTAGAGTTAAGAGTCTATTATGGTTTGTCTCCCTCCCTGTTTTCATCTTATTTTTCCTTCCCTTCCCTTATGTTCATCTGTTTTGTTTCTTAAATTACACGTATGAGTGAAGTAAGATAATTGGCTTTTTCTGACTGACTTATTTCACTTAGCATAATACCCTCTACTTCCATCCATGTCATTGCAATTGGCAAGATTTCATGCTTTTTGGTGGCTGAGTAATATTCCACTGTGTGTGTGTGTGTGTGTGTGTGTGTGTGTGTGTGTGTGTGTGTGTTTGTTTGTATACACCTCTTTATCCATTCATCTGTTGATGGACATCTGGGCTCTTTCCATATTTTGGCTGTTGTGGACATTGCTGCTATAAACATTGGGGTGCATGTGTCCCTTTAAATCCTTTGGATGAATACCTACTAGTGCAATTGCTGGGTCATAGGGTAGTTGTTTTTTAAACTTTTTGAGGAACTTCCATACTGTTTTCCAGAGTGGCTGCACCAGTTTGCATTCCCAGCAACAGTGTTCAGAGGGTTCCCCTTTCTCCACATCCTTGCCAACATCTGTTGTTTCCTGACTTACTAATTTTTAGCCATTCTGACTGGTGTGAGGTGGTATTTCATTGTGGTTTTGATTTGGATTTCCCTGATGCTGAGTGATGTTGAGCCTTTTTTCATGTGTCTGTTGGCCATTTGAATGTCTTCTTTGGAGAAATGTCAGTTCATGTCTTCTGCCCATTTCTTGATGGGATTTTTTGTTTTTGGGTGTTGAGGTTGATAAGTTCTTCATAGATTTTGGGTACTAGCCCCTTATCTGATAAGACATTTGCAAATATCTTCTCCCATTCTGTAGGTTGTCTTTTAGTTTTGTTGACTGTTTCCTTTGCTGAGTCAGTCACTTTAAGCTTCTCCTCTGGGACAGCTGGATGCCCTACTGGGGCTGCTCTGTCCATGGGGAGTGGGGGGTGGTGTGTGTGACCATTTTGAGATGGCCACTACAAGGGCTTTAGTTGTCCTGCCTCAATCAATATGTGAAAAAATATGTGAAAGGATTGCTGTTAATTACCGCAGGGAAGGTCACAGATTTTTTATTAGTGATGAGTGGCTTACAAATCAGCATGATGGATGTTAGAGACCTATGACTATTCAAGGTCTCTGAATTGGTTAAAATAAATAATAATAGTTTCTCTGGCAAGAGTTGTAATGAGGACCAGTTGAAATATTTGTGAAGCATCAGGACAATGCCTGGCACTTAGTAAATACCATTTAAATGTTTGTTAGATGAAGCATCACTTTTGTGATATTTTTCCTTAATTTTGAGAAATTTATTTTTCAAATATTTTTTAAATTTTTTCTTAGATGTCTATAATCCAGGTATTAGAGATCTGTTTTTATCCTTTATATTAACTGGCTTTTCTTTTGTATGTTCAATTTTTTTTCTACTATTTTCTGGGAGAGTCTCTCAACCTTGTCTTCCAACTCCATATTAATTTACTTTCCACATGTATCCAAACTACCATTTATCCCATGAAATGTTTCCTTATTTCAACAATTAGACTTTTACATTTAAGGTATCCTCTTGTGTGTGTGTGTGTGTGTGTGTGTGTGTGTGTGTGTGTGTGTGTGTGTATTTAGAAGTTCCTTTTAATGAATGTATAAGCAGAGGGTAGAATCCTGGCCTTACAAAGACCCTCACTGATGTCCTTCATTCATCGTATGCCTTCAGGTATTTTATTAGACCTTTCCTGGTCTCAGTCTTTTTTTGTTTGTTTGTTTTGTTTTGTTTTGTTTTGTTTTAGTTTCAGAGGTAGAATTTAGTGATTCATCAGTTTTAACACCCAGTGCTCATTACATCAAGTGCCTTCCTTAATGTCCATCACCCAATTATCCCTTCCCTCCACCTATCGCCCCTCCAGGAACCCCCAGTTTGTTTACTAGAGTTCATCCTCTCTTATGGTTTGCCTCCCTCTCAATTTTCATCTTATTTTTCCTTCCCCTTCCCCCTACTTTGTTTCTTAAATTCCACATGTGAGTGAAATCATATGGTATTTGTCTTTCTCTGACTGACTTACTTTTCTTGGGTTTTTCCTTAGGATTTCTTATTCTCATTTTACTTATTAACTTCTTCCCTTGTATCTTTAAGGTATTTCTAATGCTTACTTAAAAATCTTGGTCACTATGATCCAATGGTTCTGTTTCAGATGGTATATGTTGTTCAATTTGTTGTATTTCTTTTTCAGTGATTGTACTCCTCAGATATCTAATTATTTTGATTTGTGAGCTCACATTCCTTGTGGCCATTGCCCACCCCCCTGCCCCGGTAACTTATATTAGGGAAGGGCTGAAGATTTGCTTGGGACAATTTCAATCTGTGGCTGTTATCAAAGCATAATTATTAATAGCTTGTCCTTTCAATTTTCAAAAGTATCCTGGGTTGAGCAAGTTAATATAAGTCACCCTTGTTGAAAGCTAGGACCTAAGGTATGTTTATCTCAGTAAATTTAACATGAGGGGAGGTGATAGCCTGGGGACAGAGAGTCTGCAGAATAGTGAAACACTGTGAGCCAGGTAATTTCTCTGGCCAGGGTATGTCACCTTTAAGGTCCTGGGCAAAAGCAGCACTGGAGAAGGTAGGCTTCTAGGTTGTTCACTTGGGCTTTGGAGATAGGGGAGAGGTAAAGGCCCAAGGATTGCTCTTCAGTCCTTCCATTTTCATTAACTAACCTAATGCTACTCAAATTTTATCCTAACTACTTCTGGATAGTTCCTACTAAGAATGGCAGTGACTGTCTCCAAGCAACTCAGGGGAAAGGCAAGAATGGAACTTAAAATTTTCCCTCCAACCCAGGCCCTGAAGACTGCCCATAGCAGCCTTTTCCTGTCTGTCTACCAATTAAGGGACAGCTTTTGTTCCTCTGGAGGCTCCTAGGGTTTGTGTTGTTAGTTTTTTAAACCATACTTCAGTTTAATTTCTGTAGTTTCGGGAGGAAGACTGTCCTATGGATAGGAATCCAAAATTTCCCAGGAAATTATGGAAATATAGTACTTTGAGAATCTTGAAGTGTTTTTGAAATTTAAATATGTATCTGTTTATATTGTTGTCACTGATTTTTTTTTATATTTGTCACATTGATATTTTTGGTATAACATTTGGTGAAGAGGACAGGCTGCCTAAAAACCAATGTTTGTGAAATGATGAACATTCAGCATGATTTTATGAAGTAGACAAATGCAAAGTGCATTTTCAATGTGTCTTATTTTACAGGTGAGGAAATTAAATAGTAGAGAGATTAAATTATCCAACTCAGTGGTTTGGTGGCAGGAAGTCTTGACTTTGCATATTTTAACCAGATACCTCTTTGTGATGATTTGAGAGAAAAATCATTCTGAACACTTGTTCTAGTTTCAGTTCAGAAGAATCTTTTAAACATTATTTAGGCCATTCTTGACCTATCTTCTTATTTCTTCTCTACTAAATGGTGACCAGGGACTAGCCCTTGACCCTGGAATATTTATTGTTCTGGCATTTTCTTTATTTCTGTGTCCTTTGCTACCTATTATCTGGATCCACCTCCCTGTCCCTATGGTCAGATCATTCACATTTCCCAAATTGATTGCCAAATGTATGAATGGTTGACAAAATGGAGAAGAAAGGAGGTTTAATTGTGAAAACTATACCTCCCTTAAATCTCTCGTTCTCTTTCCAGTGGACAAACACAGAGCCAAGGGGCTGTCTCAGAGGTCCCATTGCTGTACTGAAACTGTTTCTGTCCTGTTTCCTCATGATTTTACTTTTTATGTCCCAAAATTCTGTCAGGAAAAAGAACCCGATTGCTTTCCAAAATGCCTGACTTTATTTTTTGTATTTTTTTTTTTTTTTTTTTTTTTTTTACTCTTTAGCAAAGTTATGGATTCCTCTTTAGGATCCTCTGACAACAGTGATGACAAGGGGTAAGTTGACTTGACTGATCTGTGTACCAAAAGGTAATAGCCTTGGTGGCAATAAGAGGTTTCCATAAGAGATTGTAAGCTTCTGTTGGTAACTGTCTTTCTTTTGGGGTTTAAGTAGAAAAAAGAACAAGTCATAAAAACAAGACTTTCTACTTAAATTTTGTTTGGGACTCTTAGTAACCAGTAACCAAAGCTCTTAGGAAACTCTCATAATGTCTGTGGTGAGATGCTGCTTAAGTGGACCAGGTGAAGAGAGGATCCTATTATTTGAGCAAGGAGAGGTGGCAGTGGACAGGGAGCAGTGGAGCTCTCAACAGAAAAGAATGGAGCTGGGACCCTTGGGTGGCTTAGTCAGTTAAGCATCTGCCTTTGGCTCCAGTCATGATTCCAGTGTCTTGGGATCGAGTCCTGCATCAGGCTCCTTGCTCAGTGGGAAGCCTGCTTCTCCCTCTGCCTCTCTACCTCCCCACCACCCTGCTTGTGCTCTCTCTCTCTCTGTCTGATAAATAAATAAATAAATAAAATCTTTAAAAAAGGATGGAGCTAATAGACCTCGGTCTGTCCCCTTACCCTCCAGAGCTTTGCAACCATCTAAAGCTGGTGTCCCAAACGTAAACCCACCATCATATTGGAGGAAGCCCCTGCCTCAAGCATGCAGTTTTTGAACCAAACTGAGGAACATAAAAGACTTATGTGACACATGAAGAATAAGGATATAGTGAAGTAACTTGATAATCAGGAAATAAGAAGCTGAAAGGCTGTCTATCTACAAACTGCAGTTGTATTTTGAAGTAAATTCAACCTCAGTGCAGTTCCTTAGGAGAGTTGAGTCTAGCAGTAAAAAATTGTACTTTTGACAGCCTGATATTTTCAATACAACTATATAAAGCCCTGTTTCTAATGAAAATTTGAAATACTGGTTTCCAAATAACTAATTCGCAAAGTTTTATTTTTAGAATTCAACCAGTTTATAAATTGATGACTACTTCTAAGTTCAAAAAAGTTTGGCTGTGAAGTCACTGGGGTCTGATTATAGATGTTTTTAATTCTTTAGAAATGATCCAAATGAATTTATATCTAGAATCTCTAATGAATCCACCAATGAAAGGTAAGGTATATATTGGAGGGGGTGGAGAAATTCAGTCTGAAATATCCATGATGGTATAGAATTTTCTGGACAAGGATCTAAAATTCTAAAAAGTTAGGATTTGCTGTGAGCTAGATCATGTTTACTATAATTTTCAGATTCAGTATATTCTTGTTGATCAGATAAATTGGTCACATCACAGCTCCATGTAGGAAATCTCTAATGAGAAGTTTTTCCATTTGTTGGTGTTTAAAATAAGCTAGACCACCTCTCTAGCCACAGTGATGGTGATGAAGACATTGATTTTCATGTGAGTAAGTCCGGTTGAAGTCTGGGGGGAGGGAGATACAGATGGATCTCTTATTTTGGGGGAGATAGCCTATCCTGAGGCAGGAAGAAAATGGAAAACTATGGAAAGATATTAGTGTGTGGGGAGAAAGGATATATAATAGTTCATTTTAATTTGCAGAAAAGCACCATGTTTTAAAATCTTTTTCCATTTATCACACTTAAATGATCTAGGTTGAAAATGTGACTATATCTTTGAGAGTAATTTTATCAGTCTTTTTTTTTTTTAAGATTTTATTTATTTATTTGAGAGAGAGAGAGAGAGAGAGAAACAGCATGAGAGGGGAGAGGGTCAGAGGGAGAAGCAGGCTCCCCGCTGAGTGGGAGTCCCATGTGGGACTGATCCCAGGACTCCGGGATCATGACCTGAGCCGAAGGCAGTTGCTTAACCAACTGAGCCACCCAGGCGCCCTATCAGTCTTTTAAAATAGAGAAATGTAGAATACTACTTAATCTTCAATTGTGCTCCTTTCATTAATGATACTAATAGAATGTTAACATGTTTTGCTGATTAAATTTTTACTCACTGAGTTCATTTTGACTTGTTTCTAAGTAATCTGACTGAGAATACTTGCTATTGCTCTGATCTGAAGGCATTTTTATTATGTACTCAAGCCAAGGAAAGAATACACTTTAAAAATCACATATGTCTGAACAGAAATAGTCATGAGATTTTTCTGCTTCTCTCCTGGCCAGTTATTCAACCCCTTAATGTCAATGTTGGAGAATGAGCAGTGCTGAAGAGGAAATTAACTGGTCACCATTGGAAATTTTTTGCTGTCTAGACAAATATTACATGGAAGATAAAAGGCCAACTAATGACTACAAATACTTCTTCAAATTACCCATAATTTTCCCTTAAAATTTTGTAAAATTTCAGTATAATTAGCAGACTGAAATCTGATAGTTTCAGGTATACAATATAGTGATTCAACGATTCTATACATTACTCAGTGTTCATCATGATAAATGTACTCTTTAATCCCCTTCACCTATTTCACCTGACCCCCTCCCACCTGCCCTCAGGTAACCATCAGTTTATTTTCTATTTAAGGGTCTTTTTTTGTTTTGTCTCTTTTTTCCCTTGTTCATTTGTTTTGTATCTTAAATTCCACATATAAGTGAAATCATATGGTATTTATCTTTCTCTGACTGACTTACTTCACTTAGCATTATACCCTCTAGATCCATCCATGTTGTTGCAAATGGCAAGATTTCATTCTTTCATATGACCGAATAATATTCCATTGTGTGTGTGTGTGTGTGTGTGTGTGTGTGTGTGTGTGTGTGTGTATGTGTATGTGTATCTCCCCTCTTTATCCATTCATCTATCAATGGACACTTAGGTTGTTTCCATACTTTTGGTTATTGTAAATAATGCTGCAAAAAACATAGGGGTTGTGTATCTTTTTGAATTAAATTAGTGTTTTCATATTCTTTGGGTAAATACCCAGTAGTGGAATTACTAGATCATATGGCAGTTCTATTTTTAATTTTTTGAGGAACCTCCATACCATTTTCCACAGTGGCTGTACCAGTTTATATTCCCACCAATAGTGCATGAGGATTACATTTTTCTCCACATCCTTGCCAACATTTCTTATGTCTTGATTTTAGCTGTTCATTTTGACAGGTGTGAGGTAATATCTCATTGTAGTTTTGATTTGCATTTCCCTGATGGTGAGTGATGTTGAGCATCTTTTCATGTCTGTTGGCCATCTGTCTTCTTCAGAAAAATGTCTATTCAGGTTTTCTGCCCATTTTTGTTTTGGGGAGTTGAGTTGTATAAGTTAGTTATACATTTTGGATATTAACTCATTGGACATATCAATTACAAATATCTTCTTCCATGCAGTAGGTTGCCTTTTTGATTTATTGATAGTTTCCCTTGCTGTGCAAAAGCTTTTTATATTAGTGTAGTTCCAGTGGTTTATTTTTGCTGTTGTTTCTCTTGCCGGAGGACAGATATTTAGAAAAATGTTGCTATGGCCAGTGTTAACAGAAATTACTGTCTTTATTCTCTTCTAGGATTTTTGTAGTTTCTTGTCTCACATTTATTTTTTACATCATATTTATTTTTTCAATTTAAATTCAATTAGCCAACATATAGTTCATCATTGGTTTTTGATGTAATGTTCATTGACTCATTAGTTGCATATAACACCCAGTGCTTGGTCTCACATTTAGATCTTTAATCCCTTGTGAGTTTATTTTTGTGACTTGTAAGAAAGTGGTCCAGTTTCATTCTTTTGCATGTCGCTGTCCAGTTTCCCCAGCACCATTTGAAGAGACTGTCTTTTTCTCATTGTTTATTCTTGCTTCCTTAGTTGTAGTTTAATTGACCCCATAAGTGTGTGTTTATTTTTGGGCTCTCTATTCTGTTACATTGATTTGTTTCTGTTTTTGTGCCAGCACAATACTGTCTTGATTACTACAGCTTTGTAGTATATCTTGAAATCTTGGATTATAATACCTCCAGTTTTGTTGTTCTTTCTCAATGTCACTTTGGCTATTCAGTGTCTTTTGTTGTTCCATACAAATTTTAGGATTGTTGTTTCTAGTTCTGGAAAAATGCAGTTTGTATTTTGATAGGGATTGCATTGAATCTATTGATTGCTTTGTGGACATTTTAAAATGGACATTTTAACAAGATTAATTCTTCTAATCCATGAGTGCAGGATAGCTTTCCGTTTGTTTGTGTTGCCTTCAATTTATCTTATCAATGTTTTATAGTTTTAGAGTACAGGTATTCCATCTCCTTGGTTAAATTTATTCCTAAGTATTTTATTTTTGGTGCACTTATAAATGGGACTGTTTTCTAAATTTCTTTTTCTGCTACTTCTTTATTAGTCTGTAGAAAATCTACCTATTTCTGGGTATTAATTTGTATCCTGCATCTTTACTGACTTCATTTATTACTTCTAATAGTCTCTAGGGATTCTATGAATAGTATTATGTCATCTGCAAATAGTGAGTTTAAATTCTTCCTTACCAATATGGATGCCACTTATTTCTTTGTTTTCTTTTCTTTGTTTTCCTTCTTTGCTTTCTCTTTCTTTCATCTGATTGCTGTGGCTAGGACTTCCACTACTATGTTGAATGAAAGTGGCAAGAGTGGACATGCTTGACTTGTTCCTGATCTCAGAGAAAATGCTCTTTTTTTCACCATTGAGTATAATGTCAGCTGTGGGCTTTTCATATATGGCCTTTATTGTGTTAAGGTATATACCCTCTAAGCCAAATTTGTTGAGAGTTTTTATCATGAATCGATGTTGAATTTTGTCAAATGCTTTTTCTGCATCTAATGAGATAATCATATAGTTTTTATCCTTCATTTTGTTGACTTGGTGTATCACATTGATTGATTATGAATATTGAATCATCCTTGCATCCCTGGAATAAATCTCACTAACTCGTGGTGAACGATCCTTTTAATGTATTGTTGAATGTGATTTTGCTAATATTTTGTTTAGGATTTTTGCATCTATGTTCATCAGTGACATTGGCCTGTAGTTTTCTTTGTGGTGTCTTTGTCTGGTTTTGGTATCAGGGTAATTCCTGCCTGATATTATGAATTTGTAAGTTTTCCTTCCTCCTCTATTTTTGGAATGATTTGAGAATAGGTATTCACTCTCCTTTAAATGTTTGGTGGAATACACCTGTGAATCCATGTTGGCCTGGGCTTTTATTTGGGGGGAATTTTTTGATTACCAATTCAATTTCATTCCTAGTAATCACCTATTCAGATTTATATTTCATTCCAATTCAGTTTTGGAAAATTGTATGTTTCTAGGAATTTATCCATTTCTTCTGGGTTGCCTAATCTGTTGGCATATAATTTCTCATAGTATTTTCATATAATTCTTTGTTTTTCAGTGGTGTCAGTTTTCCTCTTTTGTTTGATTTTATTTATTTGGGTCCTTTTTTTCTTAATGAGGGTGGCTAAGGTTTGTCCATTTCATTGATCTTTTCAAAAAAACCAACCCTTTGTTTCACTGATACACACACACACACACACACACACACACACACACACACACACACACACACACTAGTCTCTATGCCATTTATTTCTGCTCTGATCTTTTTTATTGCCTTCTTTCTACTCATGTTGGGCTTCTTTTATTCTTTTTCTAGATTCTTTAGATATAAGGGTATATTTTGTATTTGAGCTTCTCTTGTTTCTTGAGGTAGTTTTGTATTGCTATTTATTTTCTTCTTAGTACTGCTTTTGCTGTGCCCCTAAGATTTTTGATTGTTGTTTTAGCTTCACTTTTTTATTCTTTTCTTTTTTTGCTCTCTGATTAGATGAATTCCACTGCCCTGTATTTGAATTCACTGAATGTTTCTTCTACTTGGGTGATGGGGGTCCAAAGATACAACTTACTAGTTATAAAATAGGTTATGGGGATGTAATATACAACATGGTGACTATAGTTAATAATACTGTATTGCATATATGAAAGTTTCTAGGAGAGTAAATCTTAAAAGTCCTCATCACAAGAAAAAATTCTGTAAGTATGGTGACAGATGTTAACTTAGACTTATTGTGGTGATCATTTTGTAATATATACAAATATCAAATCATGTTGTACACTTGAAACTAATAATGTATGTCAATTTTATCTTAATAAAAATGTTTTTAAAGGATTAACAGGAAGAAAAGTCATTCTGTTGATGTGCTCTACTTTCAAAACAAAACAAAATTTAGGCAGATTCTAATCTAGCTACTTCTTTCTGCCCTACCAAATACTGACTAGGGACTAGCCTTGCCATTGAAATTCTCATTGTTCTGGCATTTTCTTTCCATTCTCTTTATATCCTTTCATCAACTGTTACCTGGATGTACCTCCCCATCCCTACACTCTCATGTTTCTGTCTCTCTCTCCCCAAATTTATTCAACAGTTACTGGAATGGTAGAAAAATTGGGAAAGAAGCAAGGAAAATTTAATCATCATTGCAACTTCTCTCTTACTTGCTTCTTACTATTTCCAGTAAATATGCACATGCATATGCATGTACACACACATGCACATGTGTGCATGCGTGCACACACACACACACACACACACACACACACACACACACCAGAAGCTGGCTTACACTGTGGTAATTCAAAGCTGTTGCTTCAGGTTCTGTCACCTCTCCTCAGGAAAGAGCATGATTTCCTTCCATGTTGTCTGACTTTATTTTTTGTGTATTTTTTCCCTTTGGCAGAAATAACAATGCTCCAATGCCCTCTTCGGTGTCCTCTGGCCACAATATCGACCATAGGTGAGTTGATTTTTCTGTCATCTGAGTGGGAAAACCACTTGGGAACATCAGTGGCAATGCAGCTTGTTCAGATAGCCTGTCAGTTTCTGTATGTAACTTTTCCTGTTTGGGATCTAGATGGAAAAGAAGGAACAAATCAAAGAGGGAGAACATTTACTATGGGTCTGTTCATGAGCTTTAGGTACTACCGGTCAAAATGCTTGGGAAGCCATCAGAGTGTCTGTGTGTGACATTCTACTTGTATGAGCCAAGGGAGGAGACTACTTGGAAGCAAAAAGCAAAACAGTGGACAGGAGCAGAGGAGCCCTCGGTGAAAAATAAAGGAGCTAATAGACCCAAGATCTTTCCATCACCCTTCCGGTCTCTGCCCCCATATGAGGCTAGTTGCCCTAAACCCAAACCCACCATCATATTGGATGGAGTCCCAGCCCCAGGCCTAAAGTTAGTTGGCCATATCTGAGGAGCAAGGAAAACATCCATGAAGCATGAAGAGTAAAGAGGTGATAGAGGGACTTGGAATCAGAAAATTAGATGGGGTAAGAAGGACAAGTACCTACAAACTATAGTTGAATTTGAAATAAATGCAAGTGCAAAAGCAGATACACATTGGGGTTAGGTTCAGTAGTCAAGAAATGTTTTAAAATCTTGATCCATTAAGGATTCTTTTACAGGTCTAAGAATTTTGTTTCTATCATATAATGCAGCATTTCTAGGGGAAAATGAAATACTTCTTTCCAAATAGCCAAATTACATGAGAATTTTTTAGTATTCAACCACATTATCAGTTGTAGATAAATTGAAGATAATTTGTGTGAAAAAAGTATGTAAGATGTCACATGGTTTTTGATCAGATACATTTTATCCTTTAGTTCTGATTGGAATGAATTGACCTCAGTAGCTGTTAAGGAAGTCACCAGTGAAAGGATTAGATAAACATATGTAAAGACACACCAGAGATAGTCAATGCAGAGTTTCTGGGACACTCTAAAATGTTGACAGTGTCAACTTTTATATGTAACATATTTTTTATCTAGTTGGATAGAAGAGGAACAGGACTTCCTATATGAGTGGTATACCAACAGCCAAAACTCTTAGAAAACTACCAGATTGTTGTATGAGATTCTACTAGAATGGGCTGTATTAGTTTGCTAGGGCTGCTGTAACAAAATATCACAAAACTGAATAGTTTAAACAACAGAATTTTATTGTCTCAGTCTTAGAGGCTAAAAGTTGATATCAGGGTGTCAGTAGGGTTCTTTCCTTCTGAGGGCTGTGAGCAAGAATCTATTCCATGCCTCTTTCCCAGCTTTTAGTGATTGCTGTCAATCTTTGCTGTTCCATGGTATGTAGAATCATTGCTCCAATCTGTACCTTAATCTCTACATGGGTGAAGTATGTGTGTCTGTGTCTAAATTTTTCCTTTGTATAAGCACACCAGTCATACTGGATTAGGAGCCCACCCTAAACCAGTATGACTATGTCTTAATTACACCTATAGCAACCATATTTCCAATAAGGTCACATGCTGAGTTACAGGGGATAGGATTTCAACATATCCATTTTGGTGAGACAATATTCAACTTATAATATGTGACAAGTGAGGAGAGATTCCTATTTGGAGCCAGGAGAATAATGGCAGTAGACTGGGAACAGAAGAGGCCTTAGTGGAAAATAACAGAGCTAATAGACACTGGGCCTGCCCCACACCCTCAAGAGCTCTGCCACCATGTGAGATAGCCCTCAAACTCAGACCCACTATCATAGTGGATAGAGCCACTGCCTCAGACCTGCAGTGCTTGACTCTGTCTGAGGGGCAGGAAAGGTGACCACGATGGGTGAAAATAAGGAGGTGATGGAAGGACTTGAGAATAAGGAATTTAGATGGAGTAAGAGGGATGTGTACATTACAAACTGAAGTTAAATTGAAATAAATGCCACCACAAAAGGCTCTTATATATTGGGATTAGGGACAGGTAAAGAACATTACTTAAACCTTGATGCTCACTCTTTTCACAGTCCTAAGATATTACTTACCACCATATGAAATCTTACTCCTTTAAAAAAATTTTTAATTCCAGTATGATTAACATACAGCATTATATTAGTTTCAGGTGTACAACAGTGATTCAACAACTCTATACATTACTCAGTGCTTGTCACAATAAGTGTGCTCTTAATCCTCCTTCATCTGTTTCATCCATCCCCCCACCCACCTCCCCTCTGGTAACCTAGTTAAGAGTCTATTTTTTGTTTGTTTGTTTTAACTTTTTGAGGAACCTCCATACTGTCTTCCAGAATGGCTGCACCAGCTTGCATTCCCACCAACAGCGAGGGTTCCCCTTTCTCCGCATCCTTGCCAACATCTGTTGTTTCCTAACTTGTTAATTTTAGCCATTCTGACTGGTGTGAGGTGGTATTTCATTGTGGTTTTATTTGTATTTCCCTGATGCCGAGTGATGAGCATTTTTTTCGTGTCCATCGATAAATGAATGGATAAAGAAAATGTGATATATATACAATGGAATATTACTCAGCCATCGAAAAAAATGAAATCTTACCCTTTGCAATGATATTGATGGAAATAGAGGATATTATGCTAAGGGAAATAAGTCAATCAGAGAAAGAAAATTATGATTTAACTTATATGTGGAATTTAAGAAACAAAACAGAATTATAAGGGAAGGGAGGGGAAAAATAAAATAAGACAAAATCAGAGAGGGAGACAAACCATGAGAGACTCTTAACTATAGGGAACAAACTGAGGGTTGCTGGAGGGGAGGTGGGTGAGGGGATGGGGTAACTAGATGATGGGCATTAAGGAGGGCACGTGATGTGATGAGCACTGGGTGTTATATGCAACTGATGAATCACTGAACTCTACCTAATGTTGATTGAATTTAAATAAATTTTTTTAGAAGTTTGGGGTTTTTTGTTTTTGTTTTTTCTTTGTTGGTTTTGTTTCTTAAATTCTACATATGAGTGAAATCATATGGTATTTGTCTTTGTCTGATTTATTTCACTTAGCAATATACTCTCTAGCTCCATCCGTGTTGTTGCAAATGGCAAGATTTCACTGTTTTCTATAATTGAGTAATATTCATTTGTAAGGGTGAGTTTGTGTGTATGTGTGTTTACATATATGCATGCATACCACATCTTCTTTATCCATTCATCAACGGACACTTGGTTTTAGCCCTCTGAGAGGTGCAAGGTGATATCTCATTGTAGTTTTGATTTGCATTTCCCTGATGATGAGTGATGTTGAGCATCTTTTCATATGCCTGTTGGCCATCTGGATATCTTCTTTGGAGAAATGTCTGTTCATGTCTCCTGCCCCATTTTTAAATTGGATTATTTGGTTTTTGGTGTTGGGTTGTAAAAGTTCTTTACATATTTTGGATACTAACCCTTTATTGGATAGGTCACTTGCAAATATCTTCTCCCATTCAGTAGGTTGTCTTTTAGTTTTGTTGGTTATTTCCTTTGCTGTGCTTTATATTTTGCTTTTTATTTTGATGTAGTCCCAACAGTTTATTTTTGCTTTTGTTCCCCTTGACTCAGGAGACATATCTAGAAAGGTTTTGCTACAGCCAAATGTCAAAATTTACTGCTTGTCCCCTTTTTATGGTTTCAGGTCTCACATTTATGTCCTTTATCTATTTTGAGTTTATTTTTATGTGTGGAGTAAGAAAGTGATCCAGTTTCCCTTGCAGGTAACTGTCGAGTTTTCCAAACACCATTTCCTGAAGAGACTGTCTTTTTCTCATTCCATATTCTTGCCTCCTTGTTGAAGATTAATTTGACTATATAATCACGGGCTTATTTCTGGCCTCTCCATTCTGTTCCACTGATCTATGTATCTATTTTTATGCCAGCACTGTAATGGCTTGGTTACTGTAGCTTTGTAGTATATCTTGAAATCTGGGATTGTGATACTTCCAGTTTTATTCTTTTTCAAGGTTGCTTTGGTTATTTGTGGGTATTTTGTGGTTCCACATGAATTTTAGGATTCTGTGGTCTAGTTCTGTAAAAAATACTGGTAATTTCATAGGAATTGCATTGACTCTGTAGGTTGCTTTGGGTAGTATAGACATTTTAACAATATTCTCCCAATCCCTGAGCATGGACTATTTTTCCATTTGTTTGTGTCCTCTTCTATTTCTTTTATCAGTGTTTTATAGTTTTCAGAATGTAGGTCTTCTGTCTCCTTAGCTAAGTTTATTTCTAGGTGTTTTTTTTGTGTGTGTGCTATTGTAAATGGGACTGTTTTCTTAATTTATCTTTTTGCTACTTCATTATTAGTGTACACAAATGCAATGGATTTCTATATATTGATTTTGTGTCCTGCAACCTTACTGAATTCATTTATCAATTCTTGTAGTGTCTTTTTTTTTAAAGATTTTATTTATTTATTTGACAGAGGGAGAGACAGCGAGAGAGGGAACACAAGAAGGGGGAGTGGGAGAGGGAGAAGCAGGCTTCCCGCTGAGCAGGGAGCCCAAAGTGGGGCTCAATCCCAGGACCCTGGGATCCTGACCTGAGCCGAAGGCAGCTGCTTAACAACTGAGCCACCCAGGCCCCAATTCTTGTAGTGTCTTGTTGGAAATTTTAGGGTTTCTATATACAGTGTCATGTAATCTGCAAATAGTGACAGTTTAATTTCTTCCTTATGAGTTTGGATGCTTTTATTTCTTTTTCTTGTCTAATTGCAGTGGCTAGGACTTCCAAAACTATGTTGAATAAAAATGGTGAGAGTGGACTGCATTGTCTTGTTCTTGATCTTAGGGGGAAAGCTCTCAGGTTTTTACCATTGAGTATGATGTTAGCTGTGGGTTTTTCATATATGGTCTCTATTATATTGAAGTATGTTCCCTCTAAACCTACTTTGTTGAGTCTTTTTATCATGAATGTTGTACTTTGTCAAATGCTTTTTCTGCATCTATGGAAATAATCATATGGTTTTTATTCTTTCTCTTGTATATCACATTAGTTTGCAAATATTGAACTGCTTTTGCAGACCTAGAATAAATAACAGTTGATTGGGATGAATGATTTTATTAATGTATTGTTGCATTCAGTTTGCTAATATTTTGTTGAGGATTTTTGCATCTGTATTCATCAGAGATATTGGCCTGTAGTTCTTTTTTTGTAGTGTCTTTATGTGGTTTTGGTATCAAGGTAAGGTAAGGCTGGCCTTCTAAAATGAATTTGAAAACTTTTGTTCCTCTTCTATTTTTTTGGAATAGTTTGAGGAGAATAGTTGTTAATTCTTCTTTAATGTTTCATTGGAGTCACCTGTGAAGATATATGGGCCTGGACTTTTGTTTGTTGGAAGATTTTGATTACTGAGTCAATTTCATTGCTGGTAATTAGTCTATTCAAATTTTCCATTTCTTGTTCAGTTTTAGAATATTATATGTTCTTTATATATTCTAGGAATATATCTAGTTCTTCTGGGTTGTCCAATTTGTTGGCATTATATTTATATTTTCATAATCTCTTATAATCCTTTGTATTTTTGTGGTGTTGGTTGTTATTTCTCATGTTTTATTTATTATTTTGTTTGAGTCTTCTCTTCTTTTTTTTTTTTTTTCCTGAGTTGGGCTAAAGTTTTATCAATTTTGTTGATCTTAAAAAAAAAAACCCCAGATTTCATTGATCTGTTTCATTGTTTTAGTTTGTTTTGTTTATTTCTGTTCTAATCTTTATCATTTCTTTCCTTCTACTGGTTTGGGGTTGTGTTCTTTTTCTAGCTCCTTTAGGTGTCAGGTTAGGTTGTTTGAGATTTTTCTTGCTTCTTGAGGTAGGCCTGTATTGCTATAAACTTCTTACAACTGTTTTTTGTTTCATCACAAAGATTTTGGACCACTGTATTCTTATTTTCTTTGTCTCCATGTTTTCTTGATTTCCTTTTTGATTTTTTTTTTTTGGTTGACCCATTCATTGTTTAGTAGCATGTTATTTAATCTCCATGTATTTGTGTTCTTTCCAGATTTGTTCTTGTTGTTGACTTCTAGTTTTATAGTGTTGTGGTCAGAAAAGATGCATGATATGCTTCCAATCTTTTTTTAATTTGTTGAGACTTGTTTTATGGCCTAATCTGTGATCGATTCTGGAGAATGTTGTATGTGCAATTGAGAAGGTGTATTCTGCTGTTTTAAGATGAAATGTTCTGAATATATCTGTTAGATCCATCTGGTCCAATGTGTCATTTAAAGCCACTGTTTCTGG
The DNA here is from genome assembly GCF_009762305.2 of Zalophus californianus. Classification (NCBI taxonomy): domain Eukaryota; kingdom Metazoa; phylum Chordata; class Mammalia; order Carnivora; family Otariidae; genus Zalophus; species Zalophus californianus. The sequence goes on from NC_045597.1 coordinate 61,912,115, forward strand.
GGCACCTGGGTGGCTCAGCCAGTTAAGTATCCAACTTAATTTCGGCTCAGGTCATGATCTCAGGTTGTGAGACTGAGCCCTGCATTGGGCTCCATGCTCAGCATGGTGTCTGCTTGAGATTCTCTCTTTCCCTTTGTCCCTCCCCCTTCTTGTGCTCTATAAATAAATAGATAGATGATAGATAGATAGATAGATAGATAGATAGATAGATAGATAGATAGATAATAACTTAAAAAAAATAAAGCCACTGTTTCCTTGTTGATTCTCTGTTTGGATGATCTGTCCATTGATGTAAGTGGGGTGGTAAAGTCCCCTACTATTATTGTATTACTATCAATTATTTTATGTTTATTATGAACTGCTTTGTGTATTTGGGTGCTCCCATGTTGGATGCATACATATTTGCAATTGTTATACCTTTTTGTTGAATTGTCCTCTTTATGATTATTATATAGTGTCCTTCTTTGTCTCTTGTTACGCTCCTTGTTTTAGCATCTATTTTGTCTGGTATAAGTATTGCTATCCCAGCCTTCTTTCCACTTCCATTTGTATGATAAATGCTTTTCCATCCCTTCACTTTGAATCTGCATGTGTCTTTAGTTCTGACATGTGTCTTTTGCAGGCAGCAAATAAATGAGTCTTGCTTTTTTATCCGTTCCATCACCCTATATCTTTTGGCTGGAGCATTTCCTCTGTTTACATTCAAAGTAATTATTGGTAGGTATGTACTTATTGCCATTTTGTTACTGGTTTTATGGTTGTTTTTGTAGTTCTTCTGTTCCTTTCTTCTCTTCCTCTTTTCTTTGATGGTTAGTTGGCTTTCTTTAGTGATATACTTGGATTCCTCTCTTTATTTTTTTACATATCTATTACCAGTTTTTGATTTGTGGCTCCATTAGTTTTACATATAACATCTTATGCATATAGCAGCCTATATTAAGTTGATGGTTGCTTAAATTTGAACCCATTCTAAAAGTATTAAATTTTTACTCCTCCCCCCACATTTTAGGTGGTGTCATACTTTACATCTTTTATTTTGTGAATCCCTTGACTGATTTTTATAGATATACTTAGTGTTATTGCTTTTGTGCTTCCTACTTCTCTTAGTCCTGCTTATGATCTCTTCTTTTCACTTAGAGTCACCTTTAAATTTCTTGTAAGGTTGGTTTAGTGATGATGAATTGGTTTAACTTTTGTTTGTTTAGGAAACTCTTGATTTCTCCTTCTGTTCTGAATGAAAGCCTTGCCAGATAGAGTATTCTTGGTTGCAGGTTTTTTTCTCTCAGCACGTTGAATATACCAACCACTCTCTTCAGCCTACAAAATTTCTGCTGAAAACTAATTTATTAGCCTTATGGGGTTTCTTTTGTATGTAACTGTTTACTTTTCTCTTTCTGCTTTAAAAATTCTCTTTGGGGCACCTGGGTGTCTCAGTCAGTTAAGTGTCTGTTTTCATCTCAGTCATGATCCCAGGGTCCTGGGATTGAGCCCCACATCGAGCTTTCTGCTCAGTGGGGAGCCTGCTTCTCCCTCTCCCCCTGCCTGCCACTCCACTTGCTTGTGCTCTCCTTCTCTCAAATAAATAAATCTTTTTAAAAAATTCTCTTTATCATAATTTTTTGCCAGTGTCTTGGTGTGGACCTCCTTGGGTTGATATTGTTGGGGGCTCTCTCTGCCTCAGATCTGGATTTCTGTTTCTTCCCCCAGGTTAGGGAAGTTTCCACTTTATTTCTTCAAATAAATTTTCTTCCCCCTTTTATCTCTCTTCTTTGGAATCCCTATAATGTGAATCTTATTATGTTTGATGATGGCATAAAATGAGTTACCTTAATATAGTCTCATTTTTATTATTTTTTTTCCTTTCTCATGTTCAGCTTGATTGCTCTGCATTACTCTGTCCTCCACGTTGCTGATTCATTTTTCTTCCTCTAGTACTTATTCCCTCTAATGTATTATTTTTATTTTTTATTGTTATGTTAATCACCATACATTACATCATTAGTTTTTGATGTAGTGTTCCATGATTCATTGTTTGTGTATAACACCCAGTGCTCCATGCAGAATGTGCCCTCTTTAATACCCATCACCAGGCTAACCCATCCCCCCACCCCCTCCCCTCTAGAACCCTCAGTTTGTTTTTCAGAGTCCATCATCTCTCATGGCTCATCTCCCCCTCCGATTTCCCCCCGCTTCATTCTTCCCCTCCTGCTATCTTCTTCTTCTTCTTCTTTTTTTTTTTTAACATATATTGTATTATTTGTTTCAGAGGTACAGGTCTGTGATTCAACAGTCTTGCACAATTCACAGCGCTCATCATAGCACATACCCTCCCCAATGTCTATCACCCAGTTACCCCATCCCTCCCACCCCCCCCACCACTCCAGCATACCCCAGGTGTTTTTCAAACTGCTGGGTCAGTGCCCTATCTCAGGGAGCTGTTTGTTGTGCTGTCTCTTTAACGGCAGGTATTTAGTTTCATATTGTCCTCCAGCTCTCCCAGAGCTGAGCCCACTGATTTTTAAATTTCCAGGCAATAAGTCTCACTGATTGTAAGAACTGGTGAAGTTGATCCTCTCTGGTTTTCAAAGCCTAATGTTATGGCAATTTGTCTTCCCTGTGCTTGTTTTCCATGCCTGGGGTGCCTGGTGTGAGGTCTTCTCCTCTACCCTCTCTGTGCCCACCACATCCCTCACCTCTGTGGGGAGTCTTGTGGGTCCATTTAGCTCCTGACTGTGTCTCCACCCTTTCTACCTTCTTTGATGTGGTTTCTTCTCTATATTTAGGAGTGGAGAGTCTGTTCTGCCACTCTTGGGTTATTTTGGGGGTTATTTATACTGATGTAGGTGTCATCTAGGTGTATGCATGGAATGAGGTGAGCATAGGATCCTAACATTACACTACCTTGCCCAGAAGTCTAATGCCTTATCTCTAATAAAAAATGATATACCAGGTTCAATTTACTGATACATGAATTTTTAAAGATCAACCAGTTCATAAGCCTAGAGTAATTATAATTGTTTGGACAAAAAAAAAAGTAAATCTAGAATTATGTGTGGTATCTGACCATGTACATTTTTAATCCTTTAGCCCAAACCATTATGAATTGACACCAGAATCTTATGAGGAAGGCAGCAATGAAATGTGAGACTGAAAAGCATAAATATATATATATAAATATATATAAAAATAAGTACATATATACATATACATACTCCTATCAACATAAACACATATATACTTATACACATGGACCCACACAGAAATACAACACAAAGAAATAAAGATTGAAATTTGTGAAATTAACTCTCAGGAACATCCAAAGCAAGACAGAGTGTCTGACACTGTTTCTAAGTCTTCTCATGCTAACATCTATAGGTAACCGTTTATCTTTTTCAGATTCACTTAAATAAAAGAGGAGCAAGTCATGAAAGGGATGTTTCTTCCTCTCAGTATGTTTGTTACCCTTAGTGAGTAGCAGCCAAACTCTTAGGAAATTATCAGACTGCCTATATATGAGACTCCACTAGGGTGGGCCAAGAAAGAACAGAATGGTATTTGAAACAAAGAGGAGTTAGCAGTAGACAGAGCAGTGGGGCCCTCAGCAGAAAAGAATGGAGGTAATACACTGGATGTGTCCATGACCCTCTGGAGTTCTGCTACTGTATTAAGCTGATCCTCCAATCCCAAACCCACCATCATACTGGAGGGAGCCTCTGTCTCAGGTTGTTAGTTATTTGACCCTCTTGGAGGGGCAGGAAAGACCTCCATGAAGCATGAAGAGTAAGCAGCTGATGGAGGGAATCGCCAGTCATGAAATTAGGTCAAAGGGTTATGTACCTATAAACCTACAAACTAAAGTTAAATTCAAATAAATTCCACCACCAAAGGTAGTTACACATTGGGTTAGGGTAACAATAAAGAACACTGTACCTAAATCTTGGTGTGTTAACTACTCATGGACATAAGATAATCATTACTACCATATAAACCTCATGTCTAATAATAAACTGACCCACTATGTTCCAGGTTATTGATTTGCACTTGGATTTTTAAAAATCAACCGATTCATATCATAGATTAATTTTAGCTATTTGAATGGAAAAAAAGTATATCTAGAATTACACATGGTGTCTGATGATGTACCTTTTTGATTCTTTAGACCTTTCTTTAAGATGAAATGGCTTAGGCCTACAAATAAATAATGCATCAATCTGTAAGAAGTTCTATACTGTCACCCTAATCCCACTGTGAATGGGATTGAATTGCCCAGAATGAATTGACTTTGGAAACCTATGAGGAATTCACCAATGAAATGTGAGATATGAATGCATAAATTTAAAATTATGTGTATAATCCCAACACATACACACATAAAACAATAGAGAGATTGAGATTTGTAATAGTCACTCTCAGGAGCATCCCTGGCAATAGAGAGTCTTCAATACTGCTTCTAAGTCCTCACTGTAGTATATGTAGGTAACTGTCTTTTTTTTTTTTTTTTAAGATTTAGTTGAATAATAGAAGTCATAAGAGGAATGCTTTTCCCCTAAGTAGGTTTGTCTCCTTTAGTAGCAGCCAAACCCTTAGATGAAAGTAAGAAGAGAGAAGGCCCTGAGAACCAGGAATTTAAATGGATAAGAGGAATGGGTGCCTCCAAACTGAAGTTGAATTTGAAATAAATTCTACCAGAAAAGCCTGTTACATACTGGGATTAGGGTGACAGTATAGAACTTCTTACAGATTGATGCATTAATTATTTATAGGCTTAAGTCATTAGCATCTTATATAAAGCCTCATTTCTAATAAAAAAAATGACCTACCTGGTTCATTTAGGTGTTATGTACATGAACTTTTAAGGATTGACCAGTTCATAAGTATAGAGCAATTGTAGGTATTTAAATGGAAAGAAAGTCATTCTAGCATTACATGTGGTGCCTGACTATGTGCCTTTCTGATTCTTTAGCCCTGCCCAGAATGAATTGGCATTGGAAACCTATGAGGAATTCTCCAATGAAATGTGAGATATGAATGCATAAGTTTAAAATTACACGTATAATCTCAACCCATACACACATAAAACAATACAGAGAGAGATTGAGATTTGTAATAGTCACTCTCAGGAGCATCCCTGGCAATAGAGAGTCTCCAATACTGCTTCTAAGTCCTCACTGTAGTATATGTAGGTAACTGTCTTTTTTTTTTTTTTTTTTAAGATTTAGTTGAATAATAGAAGTCATAAGAGGAATGCTTTTCCCCTAAGTAGGTTTGTCTCCTTTAGTAGCAGCCAAACTCTTAGATGAAAGTAAGAAGAGAGAAGGCCCTGAGAACCAGGAATTTAAATGGATAAGAGGAATGAGTGCCTCCAAACTGAAGTTGAATTTGAAATAAATTCTACCAGAAAAGCCTGTTACATACTGGGATTAGGGTGACAGTATAGAACTTCTTACAGATTGATGCATTAATTATTTATAGGCTTAAGTCATTAGCATCTTATATAAAGCCTCATTTCTAATAAAAAAAATGACCTACCTGGTTCATTTAGGTGTTATGTACATGAACTTTTAAGGATTGACCAGTTCATAAGTATAGAGCAATTGTAGGTATTTAAATGGAAAGAAAGTCATTCTAGCATTACATGTGGTGCCTGACTATGTGCCTTTCTGATTCTTTAGCCCTGCCCAGAATGAATTGGCATTGGAAACCTATGAGGAATTCTCCAATGAAATGTGAGATATGAATGCATAAGTTTAAAATTACACGTATAATCTCAACCCATACACACATAAAACAATAAAGAGAGAGATTGAGATTTGTAATAGTCACTCTCAGGAGCATCCCTGGCAATAGAGAGTCTTCAATACTGCTTCTAAGTCCTCACTGTAGTATATGTAGGTAACTGTCTTTTTTTTTTTTTCAAGATTTAGTTGAATAATAGAAGTCATAAGAGGAATGCTTTTCCCCTAAGTAGGTTTGTCTCCTTTAGTAGCAGCCAAACCCTTAGATGAAAGTAAGAAGAGAGAAGGCCCTGAGAACCAGGAATTTAAATGGATAAGAGGAATGGGTGCCTCCAAACTGAAGTTGAATTTGAAATAAATTCTACCAGAAAAGCCTGTTACATACTGGGATTAGGGTGACAGTATAGAACTTCTTACAGATTGATGCATTAATTATTTATAGGCTTAAGTCATTAGCATCTTATATAAAGCCTCATTTCTAATAAAAAAAATGACCTACCTGGTTCATTTAGGTGTTATGTACATGAATTTTTAAGGATTGACCAGTTCATAAGTATAGAGCAATTGTAGGTATTTAAATGGAAAGAAAGTCATTCTAGCATTACATGTGGTGCCTGACTATGTGCCTTTCTGATTCTTTAGCCCTGCCCAGAATGAATTGGCATTGGAAACCTATGAGGAATTCACCAATGAAATGTGAGATATGAATGCATAAGTTTAAAATTACACATATAATCTCAACCCATACACACATAAAACAATAAAGAGAGATTGAGATTTGTAGAAGTCACTCTCAGGAGCATCCCTGGCAATAGCGTGTCTTCAAACTGCTTCCTACTGTAGTATATGTAGGTAACTTTTTTTTTTTTTTTTTTTTAGTTGAATGAAAGAGGAAGCCATAAGAGGAATGCTTCTTCCCTTGAGTATGTTTGTTTCCCTTAATAGCAGGCAAACCCTTAATGAAAGTAAGGAGAAGAGAGAAGGCCCTGAGAACCAGGAATTTAAATGGATAAGAGGGATAGTTGCCTCCAAACTGAAATTAAATTTGAAATAAATTCTACCAGAAAAGCCTGTTACATACTGGGATTAGGGTGACAGTATAGAACTTCTTACAGATTGATGCATTATTTATTTGTAGGCCTAAGTCATTACATCTTAAATAAAGCCTCATTTCTAATAAAAAATGACCTACCTGGTTCATTTAGGTGTTATGTACATGAATGTTTAAAGGTTGACCATAAGTATAGTGCAGTTGTAAGTATAGAGCAGTTGTAGGTATTTAAATGGAAAAAAGTCAGTCTAGCATTACATGTGGTGTCTGACTATGTGCCTCTTTATCCTTTAGAATTGCCCTGACTGAACTGAAATCAGACAGCTATGAAAACACCAGTAAAATGTGAGATATAAATGAATAAGTATAAATATATGTTTATATGGACATATATGAATATATGTATTTATATATCGACACAGACACACAAAGACACACACAAACATAAATAAAGTGAATGAAAGGGATGAAGTTTCCAAATGCATTCTTAGGAGCACTTAGGACAATACAGAGTCTTTGTTTCTGAATCTTGTCACTGTAGCACCTCTAGGCAACTTTCTTTTTTGGATCTAGTCGAGTTAAAGAGGAAGAGGTCATAGGAGGATCCTTCTTGCTCCTAGTGACGACCAGCCAAAACCTTTTGGAGATTTCCAGAATGCCTGTGTATGAGACTTGCTAGACTGGGTGAAGATGGGACAGAATGCTATTTAAGACAAGGAGGAGGTAGCAGTAGACAAGGGACAGAAGAGCCCTCAGCAGAAAGAGAGGAGCTAATCAAACGGATATTTCGCCCTCCAGAGCTTTGCTACCATGTGAGGCTACTGCCCCAAACCCACAGTCACATGGAGGGAGCCCCTGCCTCAGACCTGCCAGTTACTTGACACTATCTGAGGGCAAGGAAGGCAAGCATGAGAGGTGAGAAGGGAGTGAAGGAGGGACTGGAGAAGCAGGAAATTAGGTGGGAAGAAGGATGTAGGCAAAATGAACTATTGGGACCTCATCAAGATAAGAAGCTTTTGCACGACAAAGGAAACCACCAACAAAACTAAAAGGCAACCTAATGGTAGAAGATAGTTGCAAATGTCTTGTCAGATAAAGGGCTAGTATCCAAAAATCTATGAAGAACTTACCAAACTTAACACCCAAAACCCAAAATACCTGGTCAAGAAATGCACAGAAGACATGAACAGACATTTCTACAAAGAAGACATACAAATGTCCAACAGACACATGGAAAAAATGCTCAACATCACTCAGCATCAGGGAAACACAAATCAAAACCACAATAAGATATCACTTCACACCAGTCAGAATTGCTAAAATTAACAAGTCAGGAAACAACAGATGTTGGAGAGGATGTGGAGAAAGGGGAACCCTCTTACACTGTTGGTGGGAATGCAAACTGGTGCAGCCAAAAATATGGCTACCCTATAACCCAGCAATTGCACTAGTAGGTATTTATCCTAAGGATATAAACATAGTGATTTGAAGGGGTACATGCACCCCAATGTTTATAGCAGCAATGTCCACAATAGCCAAACTATGGAGAGTCCAGATGTCCATCAACAGATGAATGGATAAAGAAAATGTGGGGTGTGTGTGTGTGTGTGTGTGTGTGTGTGTGTGTGTGTGTGTGTGTGTATTCAACCATCAAAAAGAATGAAATCTTGCCATTTGCAATGACATGGATGGAACTAAAGAATATTTTGCTAAGCGAAATAAGTCAGTCAGAGAAAGACAAATACCATATGATTTCACTCATGTGGAATTTAAGAAACAAAACAGGTGAACATGGGGGAAGGGGAGGAAAACAGGGAGACAAACCATATGAGACTCATAGCTATAGGGATCAAAGTGAGTGTTGCTGGAAGGGAGGTGGGTAACTATGTCCCGTTTTAATCCCTTAGTACTGCCTTGAGTGAATTAACAACAGGAACTTCTGATGGAACCACCAAGGAAATGTGAGATATAAACAAAACTATACACATATAAATATATGTACAAAAGAGGGAGGGAGGGAGAAAGAGAGAGATTGAGATTTTGGAGATTCATTTTCAGGAGCATTCATGACCTTTAGTGTCTTGGACACCGTTTCTAAATCTTACTGTGGCATATGTAACTTTCTGTCTGGTTTGGGTGGAGTTGGATAAAAGAGGAACAGGTCATAAGAGGGATGCATCTTATTCCTTGTATGTTTGTCACCCTTGGTTGGTGGCCACCAAAACCCCTAGGAAACTATCATAATGCTCAATGTATGAGACTCTACTAAAATGGAACAAAGAGGAGATAAATCTATTTTGGAACAGGGAGAAGGTTCAGGAGTGAAGAAATGTACACAAATTTGATTCATTAAGTTTTTTTCCCACAGGACTAAGATTCTCACTATAAGGGTAGAAAGCCTCATTTGTAGGGAAAAATTAAATGCCAGGTTTCAAATGACTGGTTATTTTTTAGGTCAACTAGATTGCAAATTGTAGCATAGTTGTAGCTAATTTTCATCTAAAAACAAGTCTAGAGAGACATGTAAAGTCTTAAAGTGTGCATTTTTAATCCTTTAGGAATGACCCAAGTCAGGTGAAAAAACTGACTTGTGTTTGACCATTTGAGGAAAGGTGGGATATAAACATACGGAGATAGAGGAAGGGAGTTAAGGAGATTGTGAAATTCATTCAGGAAAGTATTCATGGCAATAGAGTTTCTTTGGCACTTTATCTAAAGTCTTTGTAAGCTTCGGTATGTAACTTTCTTTCTCTTTTGGATCTCTTTGGGGGAAAAAGAACAGATCATAAAAGGAAATAGTCTGTTACCTTTAGTAGCATCCAAAACACTTATGAAACTACCAGAGTGTCCAAGTATGAGACTCTACGTACTCCCTAAGATGGTGGGCCAAGAGAAAGCAGGATTGAATTTGGAGCGAGGAGGAATCAGTGGTGGATAGGGAGCAGAGGAACCCTCAGCAGAAAAAAATGGATCTAGTAGACCCTGGATATGTCTCTCACCTCCCAGAGTGCTGTCACCATGTGAGCTTGGTGCCCCAAACCCACCATCCCACTGAGGGCAGCCCCTGCCTCAGGTTGGCAGTTACCTGACCCTCTCTGAGGTGCAGAAAAGACTTCTATGAGGGGGTTAATAGGTGCTGCAGGGACTTGAGAAGACAGAAGATTACAAGGGCAAGCAAGATGAGTATCTACAAACTCAGTTGAATTTGAAATAAATTTAACCACCAAATGGTATTACACTTGGTAATTAAAAGAAGTGTACATAAACCTGATTTATTAATTTTTTCCACAGGACTAAGATTTTCATTACAAACAAAGTTCATTTCTAGGGAAAAATTAAATACTAGGCTTCAATGAGCCGATTAAGATGTAATTTTTTCAGGTCAACTACATTATAAATTGTAGAGTAATTGTAGCTAATTTGCATTTAGAAATCAGTGTAGAAAGACATGGAGTCTTACTATTTTTTTTAATCCTGTAGCTATGATTCAAATGTGTTGAAAAAAGTAACCTGTGTTACAGCCACCAATGAAAGGTGAGATATAAATATATAGAGGGAGAGGAAGAGGGATACTAAAGTTTGTGAGATACAATTAGTTATGGAGTCCTTGTCTCCAAAAATTATTTAAATCCTATCCAAGGAAAAGATATCCATGATAGGTGAAGAGTAGAAGGTGGTGGAGGGACTGAGGTTCTAAATAATTAATTGACATATTTTTAAGAGTTCAATCAGTTTATATATTGTAGAGCAAATGTATCTAATTTCAACCAAAAAAAAGTATTTGAAATCACTTGGTTCCATGTACATTTTTAATCCTTCACACTGACCTGAATAAAGTAACATCAGAAGTATTTGCTTTAATATATTTCAGCTTTCAATGATGATGCATTAAGCACTACTGATGTCATTTATTTGGGTCAGTGCTATATATACATTGATCTCTCTACGTATAGAGAGAGCCAAAGAAAGACAGAGGGACACAGAGGAAGACAGATGCAGAAGACAGAGAGACAGGAGATAAAGAGACTGGGGGCGGGGGGTGGGGGAAGGAGAGACAGAGAAAGGAGAGGGGTGGGAGGAGGGAGATGGGGGGGAGGTGGGTGGGGGAGAGAAAGCTAGAGAGATTTGCAAAATTCAATCTTGGAAGTACCCATGAGAATACAGAGTTTTCTGGACAATGAGTCTAAAATTCTTTCTAAATATTTAGGTCATCCAGTGAGCAAAGTCATGTTTACTATATCCTTTAGATTCAAGGAATTTTTTTGTTCAAATAAATTTTCACATTGCTGTTACATGTAGCAAATCTCTAACGACATGTTTTTGCATTTGTTGGTGGTTAAAGTATAATGGAACGACTCTCCAGGTTCCATGATGATGATGATGATGATGAAGACATTGTCTTTCTCAATTCATATGAGTAAGTCAGTTTGAAATTTGGAGGAAGGGGACCATCAGTGGATCTCTTATCTTTGCAAAGGTAGAGCTTGTACTGAGGCAAAGAGAAAAACTGTGGAAAGGTATCAAAATGTTTGAGAGGGAGGGCACACAATAATGACTAGAACTTGCAGGTGAGTACCATGCTTGAAAAAAATATTTCCACATTTTCACAAATAAATGTTCTTCTAGTTTAAACATGTGAAAATGCTCTTAATAGATAATAATTTTAAAGCAAATTTTTTAAACAGGATTGCAGAATGCTACTTAATCCTTCGTTGTGTTCTTTCCTCATTTTTCTTCTGGATATATTCTGGTTCCCAGTTTTGTGGATTTTGTCTATGAGCAAATGGGACTGAGAAAAAAAGTGAACACATTTTTCTGATTAAGGGCCTCTTCATGCTCATTGGGATTTTATTAATTTTGACTTGTGTCTGAGTAATCTCCCTGAGAGTACTTCCTATTGCAGTGACCTGAAGGCATTTTTACCGTATATTCATGGCAAGGAAACAATATATTCTTAAAATCACATGTGTCTGAATTGCAGAAATATTCATGAGATTTTTCTTCTTTTCTCTTTGCCACTTATTTAACCATTCCGCAGCTTGTGCCAATGTTGGAGAGTGAGTAGTTCTGAAGAGGAAATTTACTGGTCACTGTTGGAATTTTTTTGCTGTCTAGAAAAAGATCATATGGAAAATAAAGAGGAGACAAATGAATCCAAACAGTTCTCCGAATTATCCATGAATTAATTTCCATTTTCTATGACTTTTTATCATAGGCCATCAATAAAAAGTTCACTCTGCTACTTAATTAAATTATAGGTCTGCACATTAGCTATATATTTTCTGCAATGAGGCTGCCCAGGACTGGAGCAAAATTTGTTTTGTTTGTTTGTTTGTTTAGTTTTTAATTCCAGTATAGTTAACATACAGTGTTATATTAGTTTCAGGTGTACAATGTAGTGATTCAACAATTCTATACATTACCCGGTGCTCATCATGACAAGTGCACCTTTTATCCCCATCACCTATTTAACCCATTCCCCCATCCACCTCCCTTCTGGTAACCATGAGTTTGTTCTCTATAGTTAAGAGTCTGTTTACAGCCATTGGGGAAAACAGTATGGAGGTTTCTCAAAAAGTTAAAAATAGACCTATCCTATGATCCTGCAATTGCACTACTGGGTATTTACCCAAAGAATACGAAAACACTAATTCAAAGGGATACATGCACCCCTATGTTTATAGCCGCCTTATTTACTATAAGCCAAATTCTGGAAGCAGCCCAAGTGTCCGTGTATTGAAGAATGGATAAGGAAGATGTGGTGTGTGTGTGTGTGTGTGTGTGTGTGTGTGTGTGTGTGTGTGTGTGTATGCAGTGGAATATTATTCAGCCATACTAAAAGAATGAAATCTTGCCATTTGAACAACATGGTTGGAGCTAGAGTATAATGCTAAGCAATGTAAGTCAGCCAGAGAAAGACAAATACCATATGATTTCACTCACATGCGGAATTTAAGAAACAAACGAGCAAAGAAGGGCAAAATTTGGATAGACTGAGCAGAGCAAGCATTTCCTTCTTACCCCCTCCAAACAAAATAAAGTGGGGTTTTGTTGGTTTTGTTTTTTAAATTGCAAACACTTACTACATAGATACTGGTAGTATTTGCATTAGTCTCTGTGAGAAACACTGGTGTTTCCGGCAAGGGAGTTGAGATTTGGAGTAAGAGCTGAAATTAATGCTTGGCTTTGGCATCTAAGACTTACTTGGCACTTGGCAACTCACTAAATCTCTTTAAACTTTAGATCATTCATCTGTAAACTGGTAATATTTCTATCTACAGTACCTATTTACTGGGTATTGCATAATTAAAAACTAATAATAAAAGTAAAATAATAGGCGTGAAAGTGTTTTCAAAACTAAAGTACCATAAATAAATTTTATGCTAAAAGCCAAAAATAACAAAAGTTCTATTAGGAAAATCAGAAAATACAGACAATAACTCCACCCATAAATAGTCATTCTTATTTTCTGATACCTATTATTTTAGTTTCCTTAAACATTTTTTATGGATAAAGTATCATGCTTACATCCTTTTTTTATTAAGTTTTTAATTTTGATTCCAGTATAGTTAACATACAGTATTATATTTCAGGTGTACAATATAGTGATTCAACAATTCTATCTATACATTATTCAGTGCTCATCATGATAAGTGTACTCTTAATCCCGTTCACCTATGTCATTCATTTTCCCACTAACCTCTCCTCTGATAACCCTCTGTCTGTTCTCTACACTTATGAATCTTTTTTTGGTTTGTCTCTTTTTCCTCTTTATTTGTTTGTTTGTTTCTTAAATTCCACATATGAGTGAAATCATACGGTATTTGTCTTTCTCTGATTTATTTCATTTAGCATTATACTCTGTAGCTCCATCCATGTTGTTGCAAATGGCACGATTTCATTTTTTATGGCTGAATAATATTCCTGCATGTGGGTGTGTGGGTGTGCGTGCGTGTGCACACGCACACGTGCACACACACATTTTCAGCCATTCATCTATCAATGGACACTTGGGCTGCTTCCATATCTTGGCTATTATAATTACTGCTATAATAAACATAGGGGTGCATATATCTTTTCAAATTAGTGTTCCATATTCTTTGGGTAAATACCAAATAGTGTGATTACTAGATCGTAGGGTAGTTCCTTCTTTAATTTTTTTTTTTTTTAATTTTTTATTGTTATGTTAATCACCATATATTACATCATTAGTTTTTGGTGCAGTGTTCCATGATTCATTGTTTGTTCATAACACCCAGTGCTCCATGCAGAACGTGCCCTCCTCAATGCCCATCACCAGGCTAACCCATCCCCCCACCCCCCTCCCCTCTAGAACCCTCAGTTTGTTTTTCAGAGTCCATCATCACTCATGGTTCGTCTCCCCCTCTGACATACTCCCCTTTTCTTCCTCTCCTGTTATCTTCTTCTTTTTCTTTTTTCTCAAAATATGTTGCATTATTTGTTTCAGAAGTACAGATCTGTGATTCAACAGTCTTGCACAATTCACAGCGCTCACCGTAGCACATACCCTCCCCAATATCTATCACCCAGCCACCCCATCCCTCCCACCCCCAACCACTCCAGTAACACTCAGTTTCTTTCCTGAGATTAAGAATTCCTCATATCAGTGAGGTCATATGATACATGTCTTTCTCTGATTGACTTATTTCACTCAGCATAACACCCTCCAGTTCCATCCACGTCGTTGCAAATGGCAAGATCTCATTCCTTTTGATGGCTGCATAATATTCCATTGTGTATATATACCACATCTTCTTTATCCATTCGTCTGTCGATGGGCATCTTGGCTCTTTCCACAGTTTGGCTATGGTGGACATTGCTGCTATAAACATTGGGGTACACGTACCCCTTCGGGTCCCTACATTTGTATCTTTGTGGTAAATACCCAGTAGTGCAATTGCTGGATCGAACGGTAGCTCTAATTTCAACTGTTTGAGGAACCTCCATACTGTTTTCCAGAGGGGTTGCACCAGCTTGCATTCCCACCAACAGTGTAGGAGGGTTCCCCTTTCTCCACATCCCCGCCAACATCTGTCGTTCCCTGACTTGTTAATTTTAGCCATTCTGACGGGTGTGAGGTGGTATCTCATTGAGGTTTTGATTTGGATTTCCCTGATGCCAAGCGATGTTGAGCACTTTTTCATGTGCCTGTTGGCCATTTGGATGTCTTCTTTGGAGAAATGTCTGTTCATGTCTTCTGCCCATTTCTTGATTGGATTATTTGTTCTTTGGGTGTTGAGTTTGATAAGTTCTTTATAGATTTTGGATACTAGCCCTTTATCTGATATGTCATTTGCAAATATTTTCTCCCATTCTGTCGGTTGTCTTTTGGTTTTGTGGACTGTTTCTTTTGCTGTGCAGAAGCTTTTTATCTTGATGAAATCCCAATAGTTCATTTTTGCCCTGGCTTCCCGTGCCTTTGGCGATGTTTCTAGGAAGAAGTTGCTGCGGCTAAGGTCGAAAAGGTTGCTACCTGTGTTCTCCTTTAGGATTTGGATGGACTCCTGTCTCACGTTTAGGTCTTTCAACCATTTGGAGTCTATTTTTGTGTGTGGTGTAAGGAAATGGTCCAGTTTCATTCTTCTGCATGTGGCTGTCCAATTTTCCCAACACCATTTGTTGAAGAGACTGTCTTTTTGCCATTGGACATTCTTTCCTGCTTTGTCAAAAATAAGTTGACCATAGAGTTGAGGGTCCATTTCTGGGCTCTCAATTCTGTTCCATTGATCTATGTGTCTGTTTTTGTGCCAGTACCATACTGTCTTGATGATGACAGCTTTGTAATAGAGCTGGAAGTCTGGAATTGTGATGCCGCCAGCTTTGCTTTTCTTTTTCAGTATTCCTCTGGCTATTCTGGGTCTCTTCTGGTTCCATACAAATTTTAGGATTATTTGTTCCATTTCTTTGAAAAAAGTGGATGGTATTTTGATGGGGATTGCATTGAATGTGTAGATTGCTCTAGGTAGCATTGACATCTTCACAATGTTGATTCTCCCAATCCATGAGCATGGAACGTTTTTCCATTTCTTTGTGTCTTCTTCAATTTCTTTCCTGAGTATTTTATAGTTTTCTGAGTACAGATCCTTTGCCTCTTTGGTTAGATTTATTCCTAGGTATCTAATGGTTTTGGGTGCAATTGTAAATGGGATAGACTCCTTGATTTGTCTCTCTTCTGTCTTGTTGTTGGTGTATAGGAATGCCACTGATTTCTGTGCATTGATTTTATATCCTGCTACTTTACTGAATTCCTGTATGAGTTCTAGCAGTTTTGGGGTGGAGTCTTTTGGGTTTTCCACATAAAGTATCATATCATCTGCAAAGAGTGAGAGTTTGACTTCCTCTTTGCCGATTTGGATGCCTTTGATTTCTTTTTGTTGTCTGATTGCTGTAGCTAGGACTTCTAATACTATGTTGAATAGCAGTGGTGAGAGTGGACATCCCTGCCGCGTTCCTGACCTTAGGGGAAAAGCTCTCAGCCTTTCCCCATTGAGAATGATATTCGCTGTAGGTTTTTCGTAGATGGCTTTTATGATATTGAGGTATGTACCCTCTATCCCTATACTCTGAAGAGTTTTGATCAAGAAAGGATGTTGTACTTTGTCAAATGCTTTTTCTGCATCTATTGAGAGGATCATATGATTCTTGTTCTTTCTTTTGTTAATGTGTTGTATCACGTTGATTGATTTGCGGATGTTGAACCAGCCTTGCAGCCCAGGGATAAATCCCACTTGGTCGTGGTGAATAATCCTTTTAATGTACTGTTGGATCCTATTGGCTAGTATTTTGGTGAGAATTTTTGCATCCATGTTCATCAAGGATATTGGTCTGTAATTCTCTTTTTTGATGGGGTCTTTGTCTGGTTTTGGGATCAAGGTAATGCTGGCCGCATAAAATGAGTTTGGAAGTTTCCCTTCCATTTCTATTTTTTGGAACAGTTTCAGGAGAATAGGTATTAATTCTTCTTGAAATGTCTGATAGAATTCCCCTGGGAAGCCATCTGGCCCTGGGCTTTTGTTTCTTGGGAGATTTTTGATGACTGTTTCAATTTCCTTAGTGGTTATAGGTCTGTTCAGGTTTTCTATTTCTTCCTGGTTCAATTTTGGTAGTTGATACATCTCTAGGAATGCACCCATTTCTTCCAGGTTATCTAATTTGCTGGCATAGAGTTGCTCATAATATGTTCTTATAATTGTTTGTATTTCTTTGGTGTTGGTTGTGATCTCTCCTCTTTCATTCATGATTTTGTTGATTTGGGTCATTTCTCTTTTCTTTTTGATCAGTCTGGCCAGGGGTTTATCAATCTTGTTAATTCTTTCAAAGAACCAGCTCCTAGTTTCGTTGATCTGTTCTACTGTTCTTTTGGTTTCTAGTTCATTGATTTCTGCTCTGATCTTTATGATTTCTCTTCTCCTGCTGGGTTTAGGCTTTCTTTGCTGTTCTTTCTCCAGCTCCTTTAGGTGTAGGGTTAGGTTGTGTATTTGAGACCTTTCCTGTTTCTTGAGAAAGGCTTGTATTGCTATATACTTTCCTCTCAGGACTGCCTTTGCTGTATCCCAAAGATTTTGAACAGTTGTGTTTTCATTTTCATTGGTTTCCAGGAATTTTTTTAATTCTTCTTTAATTTCTTGGTTGACCCATTCATTCTTTAGTAGGATGCTCTTTAGCCTCCATGTATTTGAGTTCTTTCCGACTTTCCTCTTGTGGTTGAGTTCTAGTTTCAAAGCATTGTGGTCTGAAAATATGCAGGGAATGATCCCAATCTTTTGGTACCTATTGAGACCTGATTTGTGACCTAGGATGTGATCAATTCTGGAAAATGTTCCATGGGCACTAGAGAAGAATGTGTATTCCGTTGCTTTGGGATGGAATGTTCTGAATATGTCTGTGAAGTCCATTTGGTCCAGTGTGTCATTTAAAGTCTTTATTTCCTTGTTGATCTTTTGCTTAGATGATCTGTCCATTTCAGTCAGGGGGGTGTTAAAGTCCCCCACTATTATTGTATTGTTGTCAATGTGTTTCTTTGCTTTTGTTATTAATTGCCTTATATAATTGGCTGCTCCCATGTTCGGGGCATAGATATTTACAATTGTTAGATCTTCTTGTTGGATAGACCCTTTAAGTAGGATATAGTGTCCTTCCTCATCTCTTATTACAGTCCTTGTTTTAAAATCTAGTTTGTCTGATATAAGGATTGCCACCCCAGCTTTCTTTTGGTGTCCATTAGCATGGTAAATGGTTTTCCACCCCCTCACTTTCAATCTGGGGGTGTCTTTGGGTGTAAAATGAGTCTCTTGCAGACAGCATATTGATGGGTCTTGTTTTTTAATCCAATCTGATAGCCTGTGTCTTTTGATTGGGGCATTTAGCCCATTTACATTCAGGGTAACTATTGAAAGGTATGAATTTAGTGCCATTGTATTACCTGTAAGGTGACTGTTAACTGTCTGTTGTCTGTGTTCGTTTCTGCTCTTTGCTGCTTTTAGGTTCTCTCTTTGCTTAGAGGACCCCTCTCAATATTTCTTGGAGGGCTGGTTTCGTGTTTGCAAATTCCTTTAGTTTTTGTTTGTTCTGGAAGCTTTTGATCTCTCCTTCTATTTTCAATGATAGCCTAGCTGGATATAGTATTCTTGGCTGCATATTTTTCTCGTTTAGTGCTCTGAAGATATCTTGCCAGTCCTTTCTGGCCTGCCAGGTCTCTGTGGATAGGTCTGTTGCCAATCTAATGTTTCTACCATTGTAGGTTACATATCTCTTCTCCCGAGCTGCTTTCAGGATTTTCTCTTTGTCTCTGAGACTCGTAAGTTTTACTATTAGATGTCGGGGTGTTGACCTATTTTTATTGATTTTGAGAGGGGTTCTCTGTGCCTCCTGGATTTTAATGCCTGTTTCCTTCCTCACATTAGGGAAGTTCTCTGCTATAATTTGCTCCAATATACCTTCTGCCCCTCTCTCTCTCTCTTCTTCTTCTGGGATCCCAATTATTCTAATGTTGTTTCGTCTTATTGTATCACTTATCTCTCGAATTCTGCCCTCGTGATCCTGTAGTTGTTTCTCTCTCTTTTTCTCAGCCTCTTTATTTTCTATCATTTGGTCTTCTATATCGCTGATTCTCTCTTCTGCCTCATTTATCCTAGCATTTAGTGCCCCCATTTTTGATTGCACCTCATCAATAGCCTTTTTGATTTCGATTTGGTTAGATTTTAGTTCTTTTATTTCTCCAGAAAGGGTTTCTCTAATAACTTCCACGCTTTTTTCAAGCCCAGCTAGTATCTTTAAAGTCATGATTCTGAACTCTAGGTCCGACATCGTACTAATGTCCGTATTGAGTAGGTCCCTGGCTGACGGTACTACCTCTTGTTCTTTTTGCTGAGGTGATTTCTTTCGTCTTGTCATTTTGTCCAGAGGAGAATAGATGAATGAGAGAACAAAAGGCTAACAGGTTTACAACGTCCCCAGCAAATATACTGTATACAAATCAGAAAAGACCTGAAACCAGGGGAAAAGAAAGGGAAAGAAAGAAAAAAGAAAGAGAAAAAGAAAAAAAAAAGAAAAAAGATAAAAACAAAAACAAAACAATTCAAAAAAGGCAGAATATGATCAAATATGATCAGGCTAGTGCATAGATCAGTGCCACACACTAGATTTTGGGCGTATTTTGGTCTGTTAGAAAAAAGTGCCTCCTAAAATTTTAAAGGAAGAAAGACATATATGTACAAAATAAGGGTTGATACAATGAAGGGATGGAAGATGACTGTAAAGATGAAAATTATAAAAGATTTTATAAAAGGACTTGGTAAGATAAGTTGTTTGAAAAAAGAAAGGAGATTTAAGGAAAAAAAAAAAAAGGAAAAAGGGAGAGAATGTGATTAGGCAGGAGACTAGAACAAAGCCATACACTAGTGGTTTAGGGTATATTTTGATCTGTTAGAAGAAACTGTACCTCAAAATTTTAAAGAGAGAACAACTTATATATATATGGCAAAAACAAGGATAACTACTATGAAGGGATAAAATATGACTCTAAAAATGAAAAAAAAATAAAATTTTTTTTTTTTAAAGGGATTTATAAGATGTTGGTTGAAAAAGGGAAAAAGAAAAATAAAAAAAAGTCAACAAAAATTAACTTTGATGAAATAATGAATCATGGTAAAAAAAAAAAAAAAAAAAAAAAAAGAAGCCATGAATCTATGTGCAGTATTCCCCTAGCGCTGGAGTTCTCCTATTCTCCTTGATCGATCAACTTGGTCTTGGCTTGCTGGCTGTTTGTGTTGATCTTCTGGGGGAGGGGCCTGTTGCTGTGGTTTCCAAATGTCTTTGCCGGAGGCAGAATTGCCCCGCCCTTGTCGGTCCAGGCTAAGGAAGCTGCTCCAGTTTGCTCTCAGGAGCTTTTGTTCCCTGCAAGCTCTCGGTACAGCTTTGGAGGAGCAGGGCGAAAATGGCGGCCTCCCAGTCTCCGCCCGGAGGAGCCGAGAACTCGGGGCCCCACTCCTCAGTGCGCCCCCAGAGAAAAGCAGTCACTCCCGTGTCCCCGGTCTCTGGCCGCACTCCGTGCTTACCCGGCCTGTGATCGAGCGTTGCTATCTCTGGCACCCGACCCCGCTCGGAGTCTCCAAATCCAGCAGATCCCTGCAGTGCGTTCCCGCACCGCTCCTCCCCGGGAAGGAAGGGGAGTCTCCCCGGATCTGCTGCTTGTTGGGTCCTTGCTGGGGGAGCCGTGCCCCGACTGGGCCGCAGATCACAGTTTATGGCAACCCCGAGCTGAGAGCCCGCGACTCTGCTCCGTATCTGCAGCCGGCTTCCCCGCCCCGACACCTGGGAGCTCTGCCGCACTCAGGCACCCCCGGTCTCTCTGTGACCCCAAGGGTCCTGAGACCACACTGTCCCGGGAGGATTCCACCCCCCGCTTAGCCACTGCAGCGACGTCCCTCCGCCGAGCCAACTTTTAAAAGGTCCGATTTTGTGCTCTGCGGCTCTAGCACTTGCCAGAAGCGGCCGGCGGAGGCCCCTCCCCCGCCGTCTATCCTCCCGAATATCGCCTCGGATTCACTTCTCCGCACGTCCTACCTTCCAGTAAGTGGTCGCTTCTCTGTTCAGAGAGTTGTTGCTACTCTCCTGTTCGATCTCCTGTTGAGTTCGTAGGTGTTCAGAATGGTTTGATCCCTATTCAGTTGAATTCCTGAGACCAGACAAAATCTAGGTCTCCTACTCCTCCGCCATCTTGCTCCGCCCTCTCCTTCTTTAATTTTTTGAGAAACCTCCATCCTGTTTCTCACAGTGGCTACACCAGTTGCATTCCCACCAGTAGCACACAAGGGTTCCTTTTCCTCCACATCCTCGCCAACACTGCTTGCTTCTTGCGTTGTTGATTTTAGCCATTCTGATAGGTGTGAGGTGCTATCTCATTGTAGTTTTGATTTGCATTTTCCTGGTGGTTAGTGATGTTAAGCATCTTTTCATGTGTCTGTTGGCCATCTGTATGTCTTTTTTGGAGAATGTTCATGTCTCCTGCCCATTTTTTAAATTGGATTATTTGTTTTTTTTGGTGTTCAGTTATAAATTCTTTACATATTTTGGATACTAACCCTTTATCGGATATGTCATTTATAAATATTTTCTCCCATTCCATAGGTTGCCTTTTGGTTTTACTGATTGTTTCCTTTGCTGTGCAGAAGCTTTTTATTTTGATGTAGTTCCAATAGTTTATTTTTACCATGCTTATATTTTTAAAATTGTTTCTCTGCTTGACTTATTTCACTTAGCATAAAAAATATTTATGTGGAACATGAGGAATAGCGTGAAGGACATTAGGAGAAGGAAGGGAAAAATGAAGGGGGGGAAATCGGAGGGGAAGACGAACCATGAGAGACTATGGACACTGGGAAACAAACTGAGAGTTTCAGAGGGGAGGGGGGTGGAGAGATGGGTTAGCCTGGTGATGGGTATTAAGGAGGGCATGTATTGCAATGAGCACTGGGTGTTATATGCAAATAATGAATCATGGAACACTACATCAAAAACTAATGAAGTACTGTATGGTGACTAACAATGTAATAAAAAATGTAAAAAAATTAAGAATAAAATAAATGTGTTTCTTAGTGCTGTATCATGAATATATTTCCAGGTTAATAACATATACATATGCATTTACAACATTATATATTTTTGAGATTATGCTAAGTGAAATAAGTCAAGCAGAGAAAGTCAATTATCATGTGGTTTCACTTATTTGTGGAACATAAGGAATACCATGGAGGACATCAGGAGAAGGAAGGGAAAAATGAAGGGGGGGAAATTGGAGGGGGAGACGAACCATGAGAGACTATGGACTCCGAGAAACAAACTGAGGGTTCTGGGGAGGGGGGGATGGGCTAGCCGGTGATGGGTATTAAAGAGGGCACGTACTGCATGGAGCACTGGGTGTTATACATAAACAATGAATCGTGGATCACCACATCAAAAACTAATGATGTATGGTGACTAACATAACATAATAAAATTAAATTAAATTAAAAAAATAAAATTTCAAATTTTTTACTGCTGCCTGAGGTCCTGCCAATAGCTGAGTTTATTTATTTTTCAATTTTTAACTGCTATATAATGTCACGGCACAAATGTGCCATAACTTATTTTTTTCATGATTCTAAATTTATTGACATTATTTTTTTTAATTTAAATTTTAGTGAACATACAGTGCAATGTTGGTTTCTGGAGTAGAATTCAGTGATTCATCACTTACATGCAAACCCAGTGCTCATCACAACAAGTGCCCTCTTTAATACCCATTACCCATCTAGCTCATTCCCCACCCACCTCCCTCCATCAACCCTCAGTTTGTTCTCTATCATTGTCTTTTATGGTTTGTTTCCCTCTCTCCTTTTTTTCTTTTTCCCCTTCCTCTATGTTCATCTGTTTTGTTTCTTACATTCCATATATGAGTGAGATCATATGGTATTCATCTTTCTCTGGCTGACTTATTTCACTTAGCATAATACACTCTAGTTCCATCCACATCATTGCAAATGGCAAGATTTCATTTTTTTGAAGGCTGAGTCATATTCCATTGTACATACATACCACATCATCTTTATCCACTCATCAGTCGATGGACATTTGAGCTCTCACCATATTTTGGCTATTGTTGATAATGCTGCTATAAACATCGGGGTGCATGTACCCCTTGGAATCTGTATTTTTTACCCTTTGGGTAAATACCTAGTAGTACAATTGCTGGATCCTGAGGTAGTTCCATTTTTAACTTTTTGAGGAACCTCCATACTGTTTTCCAGAGTGACTGCACCAGTTTGCATTCCCACCAACCATGCAAGAGTGTTCCCTTTTCCCACTTCCTTCCCAACATCTGTTATTTCCTGAGTTGTTAAGTTTAACCATTGTGACTGGTGTGAGGTGATATCTCACTGTGGTTTTGATGTGCATTTCCCTGATGATGAGTGATGTTGAGCATCTTTTCATGTATCTGTTAGCCATCTGGATGTCTTCTTTGGAAAAGTGTCTATTCATATCTTCTGTCCATTTCTTAATTGGATTATTTGTTTTTGGGGTGTGAGTTTGGTAAGTACTTTATTAGATTTTGGATACTAACCCTTTATCAGATATGTCATTTGCAAATATCTTCTCCCATTCCATAGGCTGCCTTTTAGTTTTATTGATATAACTTGTTTAAATAGATATTGCTGGATATTGTTTACAACACTTTACTGTTGCAAAAAATGAATATTTTTAAGACCAAATCTCTGTATATTATTATTTCTTTATGATAAGTTCTCAGAAGTAGAATTCTGTGTCAACAAAAATGTTTATGAGGCTACTGATATTTTTTATTATACATATACATTTTTTAAAGATTTTATCACTATACAGAAGTTTCTAATCTTTATGCAATAGAATATATCTGTACATGTCTTTATGATTCATGCCTTTAGAGCTTGAAAGCCTCTACCCAAGATTTTAATATATCAAAATTTCTTCTATGTTTTGAATTTATTTTCCACATTTAAAAAGAACATCTTCCCAGAATTTATTTTGTATTAAGGTATGAAGTGTCGGAATCTGTTTTTCTCCTGAGTGACTACTAGTTTTTCAACATTAAAACTGCATCACCCTCCATTGTCTTTGCCTATTTTAATGATCTTTATTGCACTTATCACCTTATAACTTAATATGCTGTTTACTTATTTATTGTATTTATGGTTATCTTTACAATAAGAATACAAGCACCATAAAGGAATAATTTTTTTTTTTTCTATTTTAACTGCTGTCTTTCCAGTGCCTAAAGCAGTACCATGGCCCATAGTAGGCATTCAATGAGTTTGGTTGAATTAATTAACCCATTATTGAAAAAATTTTTTTCATTGATTTTTTAAATCCCTATTATATTATGAATCTTTACATACTGACTGCTTCCAGAATCTATTTTATTCCATCATTTGGCACACTTTTCACACATTAAGGTATAATTTACAACACACTAAAACATGTTTTTTAACTTAAGGTACAATTTATATATAATGAATTTTATGCATTGTGTGGCAGTTCTGTGAGGTTTGACTAATATTCATGTAACCACCACCATAGTCATGATAAGAACAATTGTATCATCTCCTTAAAATTTCTCAATTCCCTTTGTGTTCAGCCCCTTCCACAACCTCAGCCTGTGGCAATCACTGATCTGTTTTCTCTTACAGTTTTACCTTTTACAGAATGTCATTTAATAGATTTGAGTGGAATTATAGCCAATTGAAATTGGCTTCTTACATGTAGAATAATGCATTGGAGATTTATCCATATTAATACATGTATCAGTATTGCATTCCATTTTATTCCTGACTTGTATTCCATTATTTGAATATACCGTATTTTCTTATCCATTCACTGATTGCTGGACATTTGGATTATTTCCATTTTGGCCTATTATGAATAATGTGGCTATGAACATTTGCAAGCAAGTCTTTGTGTGGACATAAGTTTCATTTTATCTTTGGTTAATGCTGAGCAATAGAATTGCTAAATCTTGTAAAGAGTATGTTTCATAGAAATAGTTTCCAAAAAGGCTACCATTTCACATGTACGAGGGTTCTGGTTGCTCTGTATCCTCACTTGTACTTGGTTTGTCCATCCATTTTGTTTAGTTTTTTGAGACAACAAATAGATGAGTGGAGATATCTCACTGAGACTTAAAATTGCATTTTCATAATGACCAATGATGTTAAGCATCTTTTCTTATGCTTATTTACTATAGATTATTTTGATGAAATGTCTGTCCCAATCTCTTGCCTGTTTTTATTTTATTTTAATTTTTTATTTTTTTAAAGAAGGGAGAAGTTAAACTTTATTAATGTGATATATTCATGGAACAAATTCATGTAACTATATGGCAGCATCATTATTAAGTCAAAAATTAGTTTATTTAATAGTTTTAATCAATTTTCCCTCTGGTCTCCAATATCTATTATTTTGTAAGTTGTTCTATTGCTAATATTTTCCAACATTTAGAGTAAATTATTTAAAATTTTAAATGCTTTTTCTTTTTTAGGTTTTAAGTAATACCACCCTGAACATACCCAATCTCATCTTGCCTGTTTTTAAATTTTTTTCCTTATTGTTGAATTTTGAGAGTTCTTGATATATGCTGGATACAAGTTTTTTATCAGATGAATGTTTTACAAGTATTTTCTCCCAATCTGTAGCTTGTCTTTTCATTCTTTTAATAGTGTCTTTTGCACAGTGGAAATTTTAAATTTTGAGGAAATCTAATTTTTTCTTTCATGATTGGGGTTTTGGTGTTATAAGAAATCTTTTCCTAATCCAAGGTGACAAATATTTTCTGTTTTCTTCTAGAAGTTTCATAGTTTTAGGTTTTACATTTAGGTATATGGATACATTTTGAGTTCATTTGTGTGTATGTTGTGTGATACAGGTGGAAGAGCATTCTTTTTGCAAACATATGTCCAGTAATCCCACTATGGTTTCTTGTAAGATTCCCTTTTCTCCATAGAATTGCCTTTGCATCTTTGTTGAAAATCAATTGGCCATATACAGGGTCTATTTCTGGACTCTATTTTGTTCTACTGTTCTGCGTGTCTCTTCTTTCCTTTATACCACATTGTCTTATTTAGCTTTAGAGTAAGTGTTTAAATCAGGTAGTGGTATCACTCTGCCTTTCCATATAAATTTTAGAATCAGGTTGTCAGTATCTACAAAAAATAATGCTGTGATTCATTTTATTAAGATTGTGTTGAATCTGTAAATTGGTTTGAGGAGAATTGACATCAATATTGAATCTTCTAATCTATGAACATGATACATTTCTTATTTGGATGATATTTTCTTTCATCATGTTTTATAATTTTCAGCATGCAAATCCTGCACATATTTTGATAATTTATACCAAAGTATTTCATGGGTCTTGGTGCTAATATAAATGGTACAGTTGCTTACATTTCTATTTTTCAATTGTTCATTGCTCATCTACAGAAATATAATTGAATTTTGTATATCGGCCTTTATTTGGTACCTTTATTAAATTCACGTATTAGTTCCATTAGCTTTGATGTAGATTCCTTGGGACTTTCTTGGTAGAACAAGCATATCATCTGCAAATACAGAGTGTAATTTCTCCCTTTCTTAATCTGTATTTCTGTTACTTCCTTTCCTTGCCTTATTGCACTGACTAGGGCCTCCAATAAAATCTTGAATAAAAGAAAGTGTGAACTTACATCCTAAATTCTTATCACTTATCACTGAAAAAATTCAGTCTTTCATCATTAAGATTGCTATTAGCCATAGGTTCTTTTTGTAAATGGCACTTGTCAGGTTAAGGAAGTTTCTTCTATTTGCTCTTCACTGAAAGTTTTTATTATGAATGGGTGTTAAATTTTGTTTAAAAATATTTTTTACATTGTGAAAATTAATAAAGGGAAATCTCACTAAAATGGACTTGGGAGGTTTGGCAGGCGGAGCTCTCGTACTCTAACACTTGCTGTCAATTGCAAATCCAACAGAAAGAGACTTTGCAAATCAGTACTACTACAGCCCAGCCAATGAGAGATAGTCACAACTCAACCAATGAAAAGCCACTATACTTCAACCTCCCAGTTTATTGTTTTACTTTTACTTGTACTGTTTACAACCTCCCAGTTTACAGTTTACTTTTAGTTTATAACAGCCCCTTCCAACTTCCCCCTTTCCTCTATAAAAGAGTGTTTCTCTCCTTTGTGGTTTTGCCATAACTTGCTTGTCCTGGATTGCAATTCTCTGCTCTTCCCAAGTGAACCCATTTTTGCTGGTAAAATAACTGGCAATTTTATTTTTTTCTTTTTTTAAAAATATTTAAGTTTATTTGTACTTGGTGATCAAAAATGGGATCCAGAGAAGACCCTCAACAGCTCTGAGGCTGGTGAGCAAACAGGTGCCAGTACCCACAGAGCCAATTCCTGAATAAACTCATTTTTGCTGGTAAAATAACTGGCAGTTTTATTATTTTTTTTAAATATTTTTTTAATTTAAATTCAATTTAATTAACATCTAGTGTATTGTTAGTTTCAGAGGTAGAGTTCAGTGATGATTCATCAGTTGCCTATAACACCCAATGCTCATTATATCAAGTGCCCTCCTTAATGCCCATTACCCAGTTACCCCATCCCCCCACCCCCCTCCCCTCCAACAATCCTTAGTTTGTTTTCTAGAGTTTAAGAGTCTCTTATGGTTTGTCTTCCTCTCTGTTTTCATCTATTTTTCCTTCCTTTCCCCTATGCTCATCTGTTTTGTTTCTTAAATTCCACATATGAGTGAAATCATATGATATCTGTCTTTCTCTAACTGACTTATTTCGCTTAACTTGATACCTCTAGTACCATCCACATCATTGCAATGGCAAGATTTCATTCTTTTTGATGGCTGAATATTATTCCATTGCATATATATGCCACATCTTCTTCATCCATTCATCTGTTGATGGACATCTGGGCTCTTTCCATAGTTTGGCTATTGTGGACCTTGCTGCTATAAACATTGGGGTGCAGGTGCTCCTTCGAATCACTATATTTGTATCCTTTGGATAAATACCTACTAGTGCAATTACTGGGTTGTAGGGTTGCTCTATTTTTAACTTCTTGAGGAAACTCCATACTGTTTTCCAGAGTGGCTGCACCAGCTTGCATTCCCACCAACAGTGTAGGAGAGTTCCCCTTTCTCTACATCCTCGCCAACACCTGTCGTTTCCTGACTTGTTAATTTTAGCCATTCTGACTGGTGTGAGGTGGTATCTCATTGTGGTTTTGATTTGTATTTCCCTGATGGCAGTTTTATTTTTAAGGTTAACATTACTTGGTGATCAGAAGTGGGATCCAGAGAAGACCCCCAACAGCTCTGAGACTGGTGAGCAAACAGGTACTGGTACCCACAGAGCCAGTTGTGCTCACTGCTTTCTCACCCACCCTGGGTTTTGAGGGTAAGTTTTCTCCTGGATTTTGAGCTCTACACTTTGTGTTCAAGCTCTTCAGACTTTATTCGGGATCTGTTTTAAGGTCGTGTGTTTTTTGTTTTTTGGGTTTTTTTTATTTGAGAGTACTCATTTGGCCTTTGGTCCAACTCTTTTTCAGAACCAGACTGTTCCTGTTGGAACTGTGCCATTTTGAACTTTGTTGGCCTTTGGTCTGACCCCCTTTGGGGATTGGACCATTCCATCTGGAACTGTGCCCTGTTGGAACTACACTAGCCTTTAGTCTGACTCCTGTTTGGGATCAGACTGTTCCTACTGAACTGTGCTAGCCTTTCGTCAGACTTCTTTTTGGAACCACATTTTTCCTACTGGAACTTTGCTGGCTTTTCCTCTGATTCCTTCTAGAACCATGCTGCTTCTATTGAAACTGCTGTTTAGGAATTTTTCTCATTGCTCTAAAGAAAAACCTCTAAGAAATGGGATCCCAGTCATCAAAATGCTCTGAGGGCTGCCTCCTTCCCCCTCCTCCACCACTACTGGGACTCTGCTGGCTTTGTTTTAAAACTATGGTCCCTTCACATGTGCATTTATAACTAAGTGGACTGACCTAACCAAAAATAATTTATAACTTCAGTGGCCTTATAAGAAATTTCGATCTCCCCAGACTTGACTTTACTCAAAATTAAGTTAGAAAGCCATGGCTCCAAAACAAAAAACTGAATGGGATACCTCTTTTAAATGGTACCTTGAGGCTTCCAGATGTATTCAGGATCCTGTTTGCCTCTTTGTAAAATACTATTTCTTTGGTTTGTTTTTGTTTTCGTTTTTTACAAAGATTTTATGTTCAGTTAGCCAACATAGAGTACATCATAAGTTTTTGTTGTAGTGTTCAACGATTCATTAGTTGCTTATAATACTATTTCTACATTAACTGAAGCAAACAAACAATTGAAAGGAGTCAAAATGGCTTCTGAGGCCTTCCCCCACCCACCTCCCTGCTGCAGACACTAGAAGCCACCTTGTGCTCAGGCCCCTCTGGGGCCACTTTCCATTTATTCTCTCTACAGAACTTGCCTTTTGCTCCTAATCTATCCCCACTCCTCCTCTCTGGAAACTATTAAAACCTGCCTCTTTAAAGTTAAGTCTTGTGAGTACCTGAATAAGCCTCAAGTTTCCCACATTCCCTGGACTAAGGCCAAATTGAGAACCATAGTTAAAGTTTCTTAAAGTGACTGAAGACCTCCATAAGTTTGCTGAAGAATTTAGTATAATTATTCAGACTTACCAGCCTGGTTTCTCAGGTTTATATCAATTAGTCCACATGCTTGTTGGTAAGGGCCAGGCCAAACATTAGATGAAACTAGCTGGTGTGCAGCCACACCCCAACAGACTTTTGTTTTTTTTTAATTATTATGTTCAGTTAGCCAGCATATAGTACATCGTAAGTTTTTGATGTAGTGTTCGACGATTCATTAGTTGCCTCTAACACCCGGTGCTCATCACCACAGGTGCCCTCCTTAATACCCATCACCCGGTTACCCCATCCTCCCACCCCCCTCCCTTCTGTAACCCTCAGTTTGTTTCCTGCAGTCCAGAGTCTCTCATGGTTTGTTTTCCTCTCTGATTTCTTCCCATTCAGTTTTTCCTCCCTTCCCCTGTGGTCCTCCACACTATTCCTTATCTTTCACATGTGAGTGAAACCATATAATTGTCTTTCTCTGCTTGACTTATTTCACTTAGCATAATCCCCTCCAGTCCCATCCATGTCAATGCAAATGGTGGGTATTCATCCTTTCTGATGGCTGAGTAATATTCCATTGTATATATGAACTACATCATCTTTATCCATTCATCTGTTGAAGGACATCTCAGCTCCTTCCACAGTTTGGCTATTGTGGACATTGCTGCTATGAATATTGGGGTGAATGTGCCCCTTCTTTTCACTCAATACCCAAGAAACAAATAATCCAGTCAAGAAATGGGCAGAAGACATGAACAGACACTTCTCCAAAGAAGACATACAAATGGCTAACGGACACATGAAAAAATTTTCAACATCACTAACCATCAGGGAAATACAAATCAAAACCACAGTGAGATACCACCTTACATGAGTTAGAACGGCAAAAATTAACAAGACAGGAAACAACAAGTGTTGGCGAGGATGTGGAGAAAGGGGAAACCTCTTACACTGTTGGTGGGAATGCAAGCTGGTACAGCCACTCTGAAAAACAGTATGGAGGTGCCTCAAGACGTTAAAAATAGAGCTACTCTATGACCCAGCATTGTACTACTAGGTATATACCCCAACAGACTCTTAGTCTAGGATCGGTGGTCGTCTAGTGAGGCCAAAGAAAAGACCCCGAGACAATGATTGAAACAAAGGTTTATTGGGGGAACTTAAGTACAGGGAGTCCAGCAGTAGCCAACTGGATAAAGCATCCACTACTAGGAGCTATGTACAACAAGTTTTTATATCCTAGCACCTTACTCTACCAAC
The DNA here is from genome assembly GCF_009762305.2 of Zalophus californianus. Classification (NCBI taxonomy): domain Eukaryota; kingdom Metazoa; phylum Chordata; class Mammalia; order Carnivora; family Otariidae; genus Zalophus; species Zalophus californianus. Next base: position 61,942,879 of record NC_045597.1, read on the forward strand.
TCTCAGTGGCCCTTCCCCTCCTTGCATGGCCAGCATTTCCAAGGAGAGCAAGGCCTGCCACCTGGACACCCTTCATTAGAAGGGAGACGCCCCAGAACTATTGACCTTGAACACTCAACAGTATGTTTTTCTGCATATTCTGCTTGATGGGAATATAGAGGGAGGACAGGATCTCTACATTCTTAAGTAATTAACAGGGGCATTTGGGGTATGCTTGTATGAACTAGCTATCCAGCATGTACCATACACTCCATCCCAAGACACCGTGAATGGCCTGTACATGCTTTGCATGCCTCTCTTCCATGATGTTCCTGGAGCCAGTTGTGCCGAAGTGCACTGCAACCAAATCCCACAGCAACAGTATAAGCCACAACATTCAAATGATAGGGGAACACAAATAACTAAGAAACTACAAAAAAGCATTCTCCCAGGAAGAAAGCACTAGCAGGGTCAGTAGCCAGGGAATCAGTAGCTTTAACATGTGTGTTTAAACTAGCCATGACTTGGAAAATGTGGGAATAGTCAGGTACATACATGCAGCAATCTGTCTTGATGACAGCACATGTCAGGAGCCATTCTATTTTGCAGAACTGCTTGTCTCAATTGGAAACTCTCTCCAGTAAGGAGGATGATTGCCTTATGGGTGGAATTAAAGGTGGTTAGTCATGTGTTTGGCTAAAGCCTCTACCTGCCATTCTGTGTCAGTGGTGGGTCACAGAAGGCGAGAGAATGGACAGGGGTTAGAACAACCAAAATGTTCTGCTGTTTCTATGTCAGGCCCTGACCACCTCCCAATTGGTAGGCTTCTCCTATAAATGGGTGAGCATATGGCCTGGCAGGTAGAGGCACCCCCAGGTTCAGTTCCTAGTTTAGTTATAGGGTAAGTAGGGCCAGCCATGTGTATCACATGCCCAAGGCCATCCCCACAGAGAGGGGAAGGCACCCACAGGAATGGATGCTTATTGTTTCCATAGCCAGGTACCAGCAGTGATGAGTGCAGGGTAATTGCTTTGTTGTGTGGGTATCTATCCTACATTATGACCTGTGGCATTTGTGGTCCTGTTGTGTCTCTCTATGCACAACGGGGCCACTCCCATAATGTGTACGTCGGTTGCATTTAATCATCCCAAGCCATCCCAAATGGTATATTCTATTGGCAGAGTCTTATTTATCTTTTCCCATATCAATTGGAAAATTTTGCTCTTTGTGTCTTCCTGGGCAGGGAGCCTGGATACCTAGTAAATATGAGTCAGTCCAGGTAGGGACCTGAAGGTGTTACACCAAGTATAGAAGCATTCCCAAGTGCTGAGGTTGGCAGCTTAGATTTGTCAGAGGAGGCCCATAGTCGCTCCTAGGGGAAGTTCACTATACACCCAACAGCTGGTCTTGTTCTATAGAGAAGTTGTGGTCAGGGCCCCTTTGGTAAATAGGTTGCCTATGCAGAATCTAAGGGCAAAAAGTAAGATGCTGAGTGGGCACTAGAAAAGGCAAGTCACAATCATCTAATAGAATGCAGGAGGCGGTGGTGTTGAGATAACCCCACCCCCGGCTGCAGTTTAGCTCCAGACTGACAGTACCAAATCATTTTCTCCTCTTCTGCGACATGGCGGGGCAAACCTGAAAAGGATAGTGGGGTTATAACAATGCTCCATAGGGCAATTATGACAGTGTCCCTTTTTGTGAGAGGCCTAGGGTTACGTATCTTCATTGTTTTCAGAGGAGTGGTGATGGTTAGGGCATGTTCTATCCCTATCCTACATGGCTGAGAACCAAAAACACGGTGCACTTGTTTGCCATTTCCAGGGCTACTTAATTACAGGTTCTCCTATAGATAGATCTTGTGGCAAGGGCAGTAAAATGTTACCTTGTGTCCCTATCTGCAGCAAAGAGCATCCTTCCTGCCTGCTGTCTACTTGTATTCTAAGGGTGACATCAGGGGCCCTTGAGTAAATAGAGTATCGGCACAATTGGAATGTATATATTTAATATCCATATAACTGTTGACAGGTGATATGTCCAAAAGGCCAGTGAAGGGGTTTCTTGTCGAAATTGTTTCAACAGTCCACCCATGCATTCTGTCAACCGAGCTGCACTGGGATCATATGGTAGATGGAAATGCCAGTGGATGTCTTGAGCTTTGGCCTACCAATGACTGCTGCAGGAACAACTTTTATTTTTTAATTCCAGTATAATGAACATACAGTGTTTATTAGTTTCAGGTGTACAATATAGTGAGTCAACAATTTTATACATTACTCAGTGCTCATCATGGTAAGTGTGCTCTTTCACCCCCTTCACCTATTTTACCCAACCTCACCTATTTCTCCTATGGTAACCATCAGTTTAAGTGTCTGTTTTTTTGTCTCTTTATTTCTTTGTCCATTTGTTTTGCTTCTTAAATTCCACATAGGAGTGAACATATGTAGTAGACCTATCCATGTTGTTGCAAATGGCAAATTTTCATTTCTATGGCTGAACAATATTCCACTATATATTTATATATATATAGGCTGGTTTCATAATTTGGCTATTGCAAATAATGCTGTAATAAACATAGTGGTGTGTATATCCTTCGAATTCATGTTTTCCTGTTTGGGGGGCAAATACCCTACTGTGGAATTACTGGTTCATATGGTAATTCTATTTTTGATTTTTGAAGAACTTCCATCTGTTTTCCACAGTGACTGCACCAGTTGGTATTGCCACCTACAGTGCTTCAGGGTTCCCTTTTTCTCCCCATCCTCAGCAATTCCTGTCATTTCTTGTATTGTTGATTTTGGCAACAAAATCTGACAGATGTGAGGAGATATCTCATTGTAGATTTGATTTGCATTTCTCTAATAATGAGTGATGTTGAGGATCTTTTCATGTGTCTCTTGGCCATCTATATGTCTTTTATTTTTAGAGAAATGTCTGTTCATCTGCTCATTTTTAAATTGGATCATTTGGGGTTTTTAGTGTTGCGTTGTATAAGTTCTTTACATATTTTGGATAATCCTTTATCAGATATGTCATTTGCAAATATCCTTTCACATTCCGTAGGTTGTATTTTAATTTGCTTGATTGTTTCCTTCATGGTGCAAAAGTTTTTTTATTTTGATGCAGTCCCAATAATTTAATTTTGCTTTTGTTTCCCTCACCTTAGAAGATATATCTAGAAAAATGTTGCTGTGTTTGATGGCAAAGAAATTACTGCCTCTGTTTTCTTCTACAAATTTTATGATTGAGGTCTCACATTTACATCTTAACCTATTGTGAGTTTATTTGTGTGTATGGTGTAAGAAAGTGGCCCAGTTTCACTCCTTTGCATGTAGCTGTCCAGTTTTCCCAACACCATTTTTTAAAGAGACAACCTTTTCCCCATTGTGTATTCTGGCCTCCTTTGCTGTAGACTAATTAACCACAAAAGCCTGCATTTATTTCTGGGCTCTCTATTCTGTTCCATTTGTCTTTGTGTCTGTTTTTGTGCCAGTACTATACTGTTGTGATTACTGTAACTTTGTAGTATATCTTGAAATCTGGGATTGTAATACTTCCAGCTTTGCTGTTCTTTGTCAAGACTGCTTAGGCTATTTGAGTTCTCTTGTGGTTCTGTACAAATGTTTAAGATTCTTTGTTCTAGTTCTGTGAAAAATGCTTTAGGTATATTGATAGGGATTGCCTTAAATGTGTAGATTGCTTTGGGTAGTATGGTTATTTTAATAATATTTTTCTTCTCAATCCACAAGCATGGAATATCTTCCCATTTGTTTGTGTCATTTTCAACTATCTTCATTAGTGTTTTATAGTTTTCAGAGTACATTTCTTCAAGCTCCTTGGTTAAGTTTATTCCCAGGTATATTACTCCTTTTCATGCAGTTGTAAATGGGATTGTTTTCTTAATTTTTCGACTACTTTATTAGTGTATAGAGGTGCAACAGACTTCTGTATGTTAATTTGGTATTCTGGGACCTTACTGACTTCATTTATCAGTTCTAGGAGTTTTTTGGTGTAGTATTCAGGGTTTTCTATATATAGTATTAGGTCATCTGTAAATAGAGACTCTTTAACCTTCCCCTTCCCAATTTAGATGACTTTTATTTCTTTTTCTTGTCTGACTGCTGTGGCTAGGACTTTCAGTACTATGTTGAACAAAAGCGGTGAGAGTGGACATCCTTGTTTTGTTCCTGACCTTCGGGGAAAGTCACCCAGTCTTTCACCATTGAGTATGAGGTTAGTTGTGGGTTTGTCATGTATGGCCTCTATTATATTGAGGTATGTTCCCTCTAAACCTGCTTTGTTGAGTTTTCTTTTTTTTTTTTATCATGAATGGATGCTGTACTTTGTCAAGTGCCTTTTCTGCATGGATTGAAATGATCATATATGTTTTATCCTTTCTCTGGTTGATGTGTTGTATCACATTGATTGAATTGCAAATATTGAACCACTCTTGCATCCCTGGAATAAAGCCTACTTGATCTGGGTGAAAAGTTTTTTTTAATGTATTGTTGGATTTGGTTTGTTAGCATTTTGTTGAGGATTTTTGCATCTATGTTCATCAGTGATAGTGGCCTATAATTCTTTTTTTGTAGTGTCTATCTGGTTTTGGTATCAGGGTAATGCTTGCCTCATAGAATGAATTTAGAAGCTTTACTACCTCTTCTATTTTTGGAATAATTTGAGAAGAATAGGTATTAACTCTTCTTTAAAGGTTTAAGAGAATTCACCTGTGAATCCATCTGGTCCTGGACTTTTGTTTATCAGAAGTACTTTCAATTACTGGATCAATTTCATGCTAGTAATTGGTCTGTTCAAATGTTCTATGTCTTCCTGATTCAGTTTGGGGAGGTTCTATGTTTCTAGGATTTATCCATTTCTTCTGTGTTGTCCAATTTGTTCACATATAATTTTTCATGATATTCTCTTATAAACCTTTGTATTTTTGTGGTGTTGGTTGTTATCTCCCTTCCTTCATTTCTGAATTTATTTGTGTGCACTCACTCTCTCACATTCTTTCTCACTCTTGCTCTTTCTCTTTGAGTTTGGCTAAAGGTTTATCAATTTTGTTGATCCTTCAAAGAACCAGCTCCTGGTTTCATTGATCTGTTCTATTGTTTTTAAGTCTCCATTTCACTTATTTCTGCTCTAACCTTTGCTATTTCCTTCCTTCTACTGTCCTTTTTCCAGTTCCTTTAGGTGGTAAGGTTAGGTTGTTTGCCTGAAATATTTCTTGCTAATTGAGGTAGGCCTGTATTGATATAATCTGTCCTCTTGGAACAGCTTTTGTTACATCCCAAAGATTTTGGACCATTGTGTTTTCATTTTCATTTGTCCCCATGTATTTTTTTTCCTCTTTGATTTCTTGGTTGACTCATTCATTGTTTAGTAGCATGTTATTTAGTTATTTGTGTTCTTTCTAGATTTTTTCTTCGATTTCTAGTTTAATACCATTGTAGTTGGAAAAGATGCATGATATGATTCCAATCCTTTTGAATCTGTGGAGACTTGATTTCTGGTCTAACATGTGATTTATTCTGGAGAATGTTCCATGTGCACTCAAAAAGAATATATATGCTACTGTTCTAGGATGGAATGTTCTGAATATATGTGTTAGGTCCATCTGGTCCAATGTGTCATTCAAAAACCATTTCCTTGTTAATTTTCTGTCTGGATGATCTATCCATTGATGTAAGTGGGGTGTTAAAGTCCCCTACTGTTATGTTATTACTCTCAATTTCTTCCTTTATGTCTGTTAATAGTGGCTTTATGGATTTAGGTGTTCCCAGGTTGAGCACCTAATGGTTATATTTGGGTGCACACAATTATGCCTTCTTGTTGGTTTGTTCCCTTTACGTTTATGTCTCTGTCTCTTGTTACAGTCTTTGTTTAAAGTCTGTTTTTCTGATATAAGTATTGCTATCACAGCCTTTTGCTTCCATTTTCATGGTAAATGTTTTTCCATCCCCTCACTTTCAATCTGCATGTCTTTGATCTGAAATGAGTCTCTTGTAGGCAGCATTTATAGATAGGTCTTGTTCTTATCCATTCAGTCACCCTGTGTCTTTTTATTGGAGCAATTAGTCCATTTACATTCTAAGTAATTATTATTAGGTATGTACTTCCGTTTTGTTACTTTTTTTAAGATTTTATTTACATATTTGAGAGAGAGCAAGAGAGGTAATGAGAGAGAACATGAGCAGGGGCAGGGGAGAGGGAGAAGCAGACTCCCTGCAGAGCAGGGAGCCAGACACGGGGCTCAATCCCAGGACGCTGAGATCATGATCTGAGCCAAAGGCAGATGCTTAACCGACTGAGCCACCCAGACACCCCTTTGTTACTTGTTTTATAGTTGTTTTTGTAGTTCTTCTCTTGCTCTCTTCCCTTGTGGCTTGATGATTCATTTAGTGATATGTGATATGTTTGGATTCCTTTCTCTTTATTTTTTGCATAATTACAGGTTTTTGATTTGTGGTTATCATTAGGTTCATGTATAACATCTTTTTTTTTTTTAAAGATTTTATTTATTTATTTGTTAGAGAGAGTGGGCGAGAGAGAGTGAGTGAGAGTACAAGCAGGGGGAGCTGCAGGCAGGGGGAGAAGCAGTTTTCCTGCTGAGCAAGGAGGCCAATGCGGGACTTGATCCCAGGACCCTGGGATCATGACCTGAGCCGAAGGAAGCCGTTTAACTGAGTGAGCCACCCAGGCGTCCCCATGTATAACATCATGCATGCATATAGCAATCTACATTAAATTGATGGTTGCTTAAATTTGAACCCTTTCTAAAAGCACTAGATTTTTACACACCCCCCTCACGTTTTATGTATGTGATGTCATACTTTACATCCTTTTATTTTGTGAATCCCTTTACTGATTTTTATAGATATAATTGATTTTACTACTTTTTGCTTTAACCTCCATACTGGCTTTATAAGTAATTAATTTACTACTTACTATGTTTGTATTTACATGTGAAATATATTCCTTTCATAATTTTCTTACTCTTGATAATGGCCTTTTCTTTCCACAGAAAGAATTTCCTTTAACTTCTTTTCTAAGACTGGTTTAGTAGTAATGAACTCCTTTCACTTTTGTTTGGGAAACTATGCATCGCTCCTTCTATTCTGAATGACAGCGTTGCTGAGTAGAGTGTTCTTGAGTGCAGGTTTTTCCTTTCAGCACTTTGAATATATTATGCTACTTTCTTCAGGCTTACAGAGTTTCTGCTGAAAAATCATCTGATAGCCTTATGCGGTTTCCCTTTTATGTAACTGCTTTATTTTCACTGGCTGCTTTAAAAAAAAATCTCTTTATCACTACCTTTTTCCATTTAAATGTTATGTGTCTTGGTGTAGACCTCTATGTATTAATTTTATTGGGGGCTCTCTGTGCCTCCTGGATCTGGATGTCTGTTTCCATGCCCAGATTTGGGAAGTTTTCAGTTGCTATTTCTTCAAATTTTCTGCCCCCTGTTCTTTCTCTTCTCCTTTTGGGATCTCTGTAATGTGAGTGTTATTATGCTTGATGATTTTGCTGAGTTCCTAGCCTATTCACATTTTTTATTCTTTTGTGTTGTTGTTGCTCAGCTTTGTTGCTTTCTGTTACTCTATGTTCCAGCTTGCTGATTGATTCTTCTGCCTCCTCTAATCTACTATTTTTCCCTCTAGCATATTTTTAATTTCAGTTATTGAGTTCTTTACCTCTGATCGGTTCTTTTTTATATTTTATAGCTCTTTTTTTGAAGGTCTCCCTGAGGTCCTCCACTCTTTTTTTTAAATCTAGTAAGTATCTTTATGATCATTACTTTGAGTTTTTTTAATCAGGCATATTGCTTATCTCTGTCTCATTTTAGCTCTTTTGCTCTGGTTTTGTCCTGTCATTTAGGACACATTCTTCTGTTTCCTCACTTTAACTAACTCTCTGTGTTTATTTTATGTATTAGGAAAGTCAATTATGTCTCCTGACTTTGAAAGTAGCAGCCTTAAGAAGAAGTTCTGTGGTCCCTGTTTATCAGAAACAGGCACTTCAAGGGTTTCTCCTATGTGGATTCCATATACTTTACTGCTGGAGGCTGAGCCTCATTTTCCTTCGGTCCAGTTGGCTACAATGGCCTACTTTGCCTGTTGTGGGCAGAGTTTGGTCACTCTGCTGTTGAGGGTCCAGTCTGGGGCTGCTGTAGACTTGCAGTTGGGTGGTATCCGCAGTCAGACAAGATGCCTGCCCTTCACTCATTTGCTGGGGCTGCAGTCACACCGAACTCAGGCCATTCTCCCTGTGTTCTACCCTGAGAGGCTTTGGTTGGTGGGTGGGACCTGCAGACTAACTAGATACCTGCCCCCAATCCATCTGCCAGAACTGCAGTGACCCCAAACTATTGCTCTGTATCCCTGTGCTGCCCCCCCAGGATGTTTTTGTTGGTGGATGGGGCCAGCAATCAGATCAGATGCCTGCCCCCTGTCTGTCTGCTCAGGTGGCACATGCATCAATTGACAGGGTACTCTGCACTACCAGTTATAAGGTTCAGCTACTGGGACTGCAACAGCCCTGGTGTGTATAGTTATCTTCCCCTCTTCTCAGGGCAGGTATCACTTTGAAGGAAGCCCCTATGAGTGGGGCATGTTGGATGTGGCAGATCCACAGAAGAACATGGGGGCAGGGTACATGGTGTTAGCAAGGTAGGTGTAAAGTGTTCTCACTAGTTCCCATGAGTGCCAAGCTATCTAGGTTGAGGAGGGGGCAAATGGTCCCACCAGCTCTTTTGTTCTTGGAGAAGTCTTCTAAAGATCACTGCTCTCCAGCACATACTCTGAGATTAATAAATAAATCTCCTTCACTATATCCCAGGTATTTTTCAAATTGCTGCTTCTATGCTTATCTCAGTGCGATTGTTGGTTATTCTGGCTCCTTAAGGGCAGGGACTCAGTTTCCTATTGCCCTCTGGCTCTCTTAGAACTAAGCCCACTGATTTTTAAAGTACCCTGAGTTAAGCCTTGCTGGTTGTACAAACTCACTAAGTTAAGCCCCACTGGCTTTCAAAGCCAAATGTTATGGGGCTCATCTTCCCATTGCAGGTCCCCGTGTCTGGGGTACCTGCTGTGGAGTCTGCTCCTCTCCCTTTTCCATGCTTGTGGGGTCCCTCTTGTTTGTGGTTAGTCTCAGCAGGAGTTTTGTTCCCCACTGCATCTCCACCCCACCTACCCTTTTCAATGTGGCCTCCTTTCTACAATGAACTGTGGAAGGTCTCTTCTGCCAGTCATTTTCTGGGTTAGTTACACTAATATGGCTATTATCTTGGTGTGCCCAAGGTGAACTTAGGATCCTCCTACTCCACCATCTTCCCAGAATTCCCCTGAAAACCTGCAATATTAAAGCCATACTATTATGGAGAATTTGATGTTATTTATCCTTGGTTTTAGAATCATTTGTTTACATTGCAGGCTATGTTAACAATGATTATTTAGACTTAGTTCTGAATATTTATGATTTCTTAACACCTTGTCTCTATAAGGCATCTTCCTTATTCCTGAGTTCTTCATTTTGACTCATTGCTCAGTTGGCACTTCTTTGAGTAATTGCTTTTAGGAAAGGCACATGGCTGTCATGGTTTGAGTCGTGGCATGTTGGAGGGTGTTTTTCTCTTCCTTTCAAATATTAATAATGCTTCTCCTGGATATGGAATTACTGAGTCACAGTTCTTTCCCAGAAAACTCCACACACGTTGTTTGAGGCTGCACTCTTAACACACTATTTTTAAAAAAAAATCTCAACTGTATATTTACTTGGAGTAGTTTTGAAAAAGATAGGGAAGTTAAAGCCTCCCCTTTGTGCCTCATGATTCTGTCAGGTGTGGGTTCTGTATGGTCACTTTGTCAAGTAAATTCAGATTTATTATAAAATTTCTTCACGACCCAGAGATCCAGTCTGTGTGGGATCAGAAGGGCGTGTTTTAAAAAATGGCAGCCTCAGGGCAATTCCCCTCTTTTGGCCAATTAGTCATGTGTCCACATTAGCCTCAGCTTCCTAAGACTGGGCAGACGTGGTGAGTGGAGGTGGGGGGGAGAAATTTTAGGGAATGGGGAGCTCTTATATCTCAGGTTAGCCTAATAGCATTCATCGGTAGTCAATTTTGGCAAGGCCCAGTTCTATTCATCTGTTCACTCCATTGTCCAGTCCAGTGTTGGGTGCAGGCTATAAACACTGCTCTGGCATTAATGCCAGTTGGGGTGGAATTTGGGCCCTGTGTTGTAGGCTTCAGCATGGCAATAATTTGCTCCCCAGTAGTTACCTTGTCCCCAGGCATAGAATAAAAGGAGGCATAGCTGGAGGCTCCATCAAATAGGCTCCTCCTCCTATTAATGGAAGGAGCCCAGTCTCTAGGGTGTTTCTCCTTTGAAATGTGTCTTACTAAAATTCTGTATCTCCAAAGTGCACTTGCCACCCCAATGTGACTCTCATTAATGATTAAGTGTTGTGTTCCTGGGTGTCTTTTTTCAAGAGATGAATATTATAAGACAAGAGTATCATTTACTCTCTATCCATCCCTGAAGTCTTTTATTTTACTGCTATGGAAACAGGTCTGGCCAAGGTTTGATCACTTGCACAGAATCCCACAGCTCATTAATGGGAGAGATAGAACATTGATCTCTTCTACCATGCCTTTCTGTCTCCATGTTATCTTGCTTTAGTTGATGATCCCAACTTTAACAATACTGTAAACTTGGGACTGGGGCTTTACGGGCAATGGAAATATTACTAAACATAGTTTAGAGTTTTATTTGCATTTATTCTACATATGAAAGTTAAAAAAAATCATGAAGCAGGACATTGAAAATCTTGGTAAAAAACATTTTGTTTTGCAAATTCTGAAGAACTTTCTTTCAAACTGTATTTATGAAGTCCTTTTTTATTGGCTAAATTCATATTCTATATCAGAAGAAATCTGTGATAAACTTGAAAACTCTGGAATTTAATTTTTACTTCTTTTTGCAGCAGCATGATTAAGAGAATTGTGTACTCACTTACATCGTCACTCACATTCAGGTATGTGAGATCCTAGAAAAGGAGATAATTACACATATTGTTTAATATTTTTTAATGTTAAAGGACCTGGCAGGGAATATTTCCACTGTCAGTATGTTGCTAAATAGCCCTTGTGCCCCATTTAATGTAACATAATTTGTCTTGAAATTTTAGGTTAAGCTGAACATTAAGAATTGCAAAGAAATGGTATCTAAGCCTGATAATAATAGCATATTAGTAAGTTTTTTCTACCTGTAAAAGTAAAATTAATGAAGCATGCTTTTTAAAATTCTTTAACAGTTTTTATTAAACACTTTATTTGTCCAGAAGTACTCCTTAATTCTGGAAGCATTCTACTTAGGCTTCTTCTCTACACGACAGTAAGATTTCAAGCTATGATACAGAGTCACACAAAATACTTGCTTCCTTTTAATATTATTTAAAATTTAAATTTCAATTTATTTTTTATTATGTTCAGTCACCATATAGTACAAAAATTATTTAGAATTTAAAATAAATTTATAATATTTTAATTTGCATTGCCATTATAAGAAAGTATTTTAATTTTTATTTTTTTATTAAGTTATGTTAGTCACCATACAGTACATCATTGCTTTTTGATGTAGTGAACCATGATTCATTGTTTGCGTATAACACCCAGTGCTCCATGCAATACATGCCCTCCTTAATACCCATCACTGGGCTAACCCATCCCCCCACCCCCTCCCCTCTAAAACCCTCAGTTTGTTTCTCGGAGTCCATAGTCTCTCATGGTTCATCTCCCCCTCCAATCCCCCCCCCCTTCATTTTTCCCTTCCTTCTAATATCTTCCCTTCTATTCCTTATGTTCCACAAATAAGTGAAACCATATGATAATTGACTTTCTCTGCTTGACTTATTTCACTTAGCATAATCTCCTCCAGTCCCATCATGTTGATGTAAAAGTTAGGTATTCATCCTGTCTGATGGCTGAGTAATATTCCTTTGTATATATGGACCACATCTTCTTTATCCATTCATCTGTTGAAGGGCATCTCAGCTGTTTCCACAGTTTGGTCATTGTGGACATTGCTGCTATGAACATTGGGGTGCATATGGCCTTTCTTTTCACTACATCTGTGTCTTTGGGTTAAATACTCAGTAGTGCAATTGCTGGGTCATAGGGTAGCTCTATTTTTAATTTTTTGAGGCACCTCCACACTGTTTTCCAAAGTGGCTGTACCAACTTGCATTCCCACCAACGGTGTAAGACGGTTCCTTTTTCTCCACAACCTCTCCAACATTTGTTGTTTCTTGCCTTGTCAATTTTTGCCATTCTAACTGATGTAAGGTGGTATCTCAATGTGGCTTTGATTTGAATTTCCCTGATGGCTAATGATGATGCACATTTTTTCATGTGTCTGTTAGCCATTTGTCTTCTTTTGAGAAGTGTCTGTTCATGTCTTCCGCCCATTTTTTGACTTGTTTGTTTTTTTGGGTGTTGAGTTTGAGAAGTTCTTTATAGATCTTGGAAATCAGCACTTTGTCCGTAGTGTCATTTGCAAATGTCTTCTCCCATTCTGTGGATTGCCTCTTTGTTTTGTTGACTGTTTCCTTTGCTGTGCAGAAGCTTTTCATCTTGATGAAGTCCCAAAAGTTCATTTTTGCTTTTGTTTCCCTTGCCTTTGGAGATGTATCTTGAAAGAAGTTGCTGTGGCCGATGTCGGAGAGGTTACTGCCTATGTTCTCCTCTAGGATTTTGATGGATTCCTGTCTCACATTGAGGTCTTTCATCCATTTTGAGTTTATCTTTGTGTATGGTGGAAGGGAATGGTCGAGGTTCATTCTTCTGTATATAGCTGTCCAATTTTCCCAGCACCATTTATTGAAGAGACTGTCTTTTTTCCATTGCATATTTTTTCCTGCTTTGTCGAAGATTATTTGACCATAGAGTTGAGGGTCCATATCTGGGCTCTCTATTCTGTTCCATTGGTCTATATGTCTGTTTTTGTGCCAGTACCCGGCTGTCTTGGTGATCACTGCTTTGTAATACAGCTTGAAATCAGGCAACGTGATGCCCCCAGCTTTGTTTTTCTTTTTCAGCATTTCCTTGGCAATTCAGGGTCTTTTTGGATTCCATACAAATTTTAGGATTGTTTGTTCCAGCACTTTGAAAAATGCCATTGGTATTTTGATTGGGATGGCGTTGAAGGTATAGATTGCTCTGGGCAGCATAGACATTTTAACAATGTTTATTCTTCTGATCCATGAGCATGGAAAGTTTTTTCCATCTTTTTGTGTCTTCTTCAATGTCTTTCATGAGTGTTCTGTAGTTCCTAGAGTATAGATCCTTTACCTCTTTGGTTAGGTTTATTCCAAGGTATCTTATGGATTTGGTGCTATTGTAAATGGAATCGATTCTCTAATTTCTCTTTCTACAGTTACATTGTTAGTGTATAAGAAAGCAACTGATTTCTGTGCATTGACTTTGTATCCTGCCACATTACTGAATTGCTGTATGAGTTCTAGTAATTTGGGGGTGGAGTCTTTTGGGTTTTCCACATAAAGTATCACATCTTCTGCGAAGAGAGAGAGTTTGACTTCTTCTTTGCCAATTTGAATACCTTTTATTTCTTTTTGTTGTCTGATGCTGTTGCTAGGACTTCTAGTACTATGTTGAACAATAGTGGCAAGAGTGGGCATCCTTGTCGTGTTCCTGATCTTAAGGGAAAGGCTCTCAGCTTTCCCCATTGAGAATGATATCTGCTGTGGGTTTTTCATAGATGGATTTTATGAACTTGAGGAATGTTCTCTCTATCCCTATACTCTGCAGAGTTTTAATCCGGAAAGGATGCTGTATTTTGTCAAATGCTTTTTCTGCAATGGATCATATGGTTCTAGTCTCTTATTAATGTGTTCTATCACATTGATTGTGAATGTTGAACCACGCTTGCATCCCAGGAATAAATCCCACTCGGTCATGGTGGATAATCCTTGTAATGCATTGTTGGATCCTATTAGCTAAGATTTTGATGAGAATTTTGGCGTCCATATTTGTCAGGGATATTGTCTGAAATTCTCCTTTTTGATGTGGTCTTTGCCTGGTTTGGGGATCAAGGTAATGCTGGCCTTATAGAATGAGTCTGGAAGCTTTCCTTCTGTTTCTATTTCTTAAAACAGCTTCAGGAGAATAGGTATTATTTCTTCTTTGACTGTTTGGTAGAATTCCCCAGGGAATCCATCAGGCCCTGGACTCTCATTTTTTGGGAGGTTTTTGATCAGTGCTTCAATCTGGCTACTGGTTATTGGTCTATTCAGGTTGTCAGTTTCTTCCTGTTTCAGTCCTGGTAGTTTGTACGTTTCCAGGAAGGCATCCATTTCTTCCAGGTTGCTTAATTTATTGGCATTTAGTTTTTGACAATAATTTCTAATAATTGTTTCTATTTCTTTGGTGTTAGTTGTGATCTCTCCCCTTTCATTCAAAATTTTATTAATTTGGATCCTTTCTCATTTCTTTTGGATAAGTCTGGCCCGTGGTTTATCTGTCTTATTAATTCTTTCAAAGAAACAGCTTCTAGTTTCATTCATCTGATCTACTGTGTTTCTGGTTTCTAATTCATTGATCTCTGCTCTAATCTTAATTATTTCTCTTCTAATGCGTGGCTTAGGCATCATTTGTTGTTTTTTCTCCAGTACTTTAAGGTGTAAAGTTAGTTGGTGAATTCAGGATTTTTCTATTTTTTTGAGTGAGGCTTGGATGGCTATGTATTTCCCCCTGAGGACCACCTTTGCAGTATCCCATAGGTTTTGGACCGATGTGTTTTTGTTCTCACGGGTTTCCATGTTGTTTAAGTTCTTTGATTTTCTGGTTGACCCAAACATTCTTTAAGCAGAGTGGTCTTTAGCTTCCAAGTGTTTGAATTTCTTCCAATTTTTTTCTTGTGATTGAGTTCTAGCTTCAAAGCATTATGATCTAAGAATATGCAGGGGAAAATCTCAGTCTTTTGGTATTGGTTGAGACCTGATTTGTGACCCAGTATGTGGTCTATTCTGGAGAAAGTTCCATGTGCATTCAAGAAGAATAAGTATTCTGTTGTTTTAGGGTGGAATGTTCTGTATATATCTATGAGGTCCATCTGGTCCAGTGTGTCATTCAAAGCTCTTGTTTCCTTGTTGATTTTCTGCTTAGATGATCTGTCTATTGCTGAGAGTGGAGTGTTGAGGTCTCCTACTATTAATGTATTATTATCAGTATGACTCTTTATTTTGGTTAACAGTTGGCTTATGTAGTTGGCTGCTCCCATGTTGGGGGCATAGATATTTACAATTGTTAGATCTTCTTGTTGGATAGACCCTTTAAGAATGATACAGTGTCCTTCTGTATCTCTAACTACAGTCTTTAGCTTAAAATCTAATTTGTCTGATATAAGAATTGTTACCCCAGCTTTCTTTTGAGGTCTGTTGGCATGAAAGATGGTTTTCCATCCCTTCACTTTCAATCTGGATGTATCTTTAGGTTCAAAATGAGTCTCTTGTAGAAAGCATATGGATGGGTTCTGTCTTTTTATTCAACCTGCAACCCTGTGCCATTTTATGGGAGCATTTAGACCATTTACATTGAGAGTGATTATTGAAAGATATGAATTTATTGTCATCATGTTGCCTGTGAAGTCCTTGTTTCTATAGATTGTCCTTGTAAATTTTTGTTGTATATCACTCTTGGGGTCTTTCTTCTTTTATAGAACCCCCCTTAATATTTCTTGCAGGGCCTGCGCGGTGGTCACATATTCTTTCAGTTTCTGCCGGTCCTGGAAGCTCTGTATCTCTCCATCCATTCTAAATGACAGCCTTGTCAGATAAAGTATTCTTGGCTGCATGTTCTTCTCATTTAGTACCCTGAATATGTCTTGCCAGGCCTTTCTGGCTTGCCAGGTCTCTGTGGACAGGTCTGACATTATTCTGATATTCCTCTCTCTGAACATAAGGAATCTCTTCCCCCTAAATGCCCTTAGGATGGTTTCCTGGGTTCTAAGATTTGCGAGTTTTACTATTGCATGCTGGGATGTTTGTTTGTTCTCCTTGATCTTGAGAGGGGTCCTCTCTGCCTCTAGGACGCGAATGTTTGTTTCATTCCCCAGATTAGGGAAGTTCTCAGTTACAATTTGCTCAAATATATCTTCTAGTCCTCTCTCTCTCTCTCTCTCTCCCCACAACCTTAGGGTTGTTGGCCTCTTGTTCTTCTAGCCTATTTTCTGGGGGAGGGGCCTGCCACGCTGCTACTCAGTCAACCCTGTTTGGGCAGAGTTGCCCTGCCCCCTGTGGTGGGGGATGGGCTCAGTGAAAACCAGTTTTGGGGGACTTTTGTTCTCTGGTGGCTTTCCCTGGCAGATTTCTGCATCTCTTCCAAGAGTCAGAGCAGAAGAGACCGTTTCCAACCCTCTGTCTCAGAACAGATAGATCACAGTCTATTCTTCAGTGAGCTCTCCAGGCCACACTGTCTCCATTTCTGTCTGTTCCTAAACATCACAGCGACCTGGGTTGTGTGCCCCACAGCAGCACTCTCAGTCCTTGCCTCAAGGTCAGGCACGTCTCTGCCCTTTGTGCTTCTAAAATAACCAGCTGCCCCCAGTTCATATGCGTGCCCCCGCAGCTCCAGGTTTCAGTCTGGGGGGCTGTCCTAAAGTCTTTCCCTGCTGCTACCAGTCTGCGAGTCTGTGCCAGGTCCCCAGTGCATGAGGCTTTCAGGCACCAGTGGTGCAGGATCCCTGAGGCTCTCTCCTCCTTCCATTTATCTTCCAATATCTGCCTGTGGAATCACAGCTCCTTGCTTCATACCTCAAAACCAACCACCAGGGATATTCTGTTTGTAGAGATCCAGATAGATCTTCTTACATCTCAGGCTGATTTTGTGGGTGTTCAGAATGTTCTGGTAGATATACAGCTCAATTCAGGGGACTGGTTGAAATAGGTTCCCCTACTCCTCTGCCATCTTTTTGAATCACTCAAGAAAGTATTTTGAAGACTAATGAATTTATCTTCCAAGATTATACAAGTAGTGTAATCAGTTTATGAAGAACGTGTTTAGAATATATGAAAGAAAGGCTTAGGAGGTACTTTAGAGTTCAATCATGTATATATTTATGGAATTGAATTCCTTCTCATGTGCCCAGCACTGTGCTAGAAGCATCTATTAATATATAATCTTACTGATAAAACATCTTACTAGTCAAAGTGGTCTTTTAAGGGCTTATGTTAGTCCTGCTCTCACTTGGTTTTTATTGCTAAATTTGTAAAAGTTATCAATATGAATGAGGTCTTATTTGTTATGAGAAATAGGTAGAAGCCCCTTAAAAAATTCTCAGATTTAAGAAGAGTTTACAAGTGGAGACATGTAACTTTAATTCAGGTTGCCTGTGCTATCTTAGAGTATTAATCTGATGTGTCTTTTATAAAAGGGCATGATGACATGAAATGGTGGTATGGGAATTTTAATTCTCTAACAACTGCTTCCATTGGGTGAAAACTTAGTAATTGTTTTGATATTCTAAGGCAACACAGTATTCCCTACCAGTGGACAATTTAATCCTATGTGACATTTTGGTATCATATCATTGACCTAAATGTACTCTAACTTTAGGAGTGAAAACCACTTTATCTTTGTTCTATTTTTTTGTTGTAGAATATTTGGAATTTTACTGATTTTTGTGGATCTGTCCCTCATCATTACAGACCTACTTGTCACTGAGAGCACAATGTATATTCCTTTGGAGTATCGTTCAATTTCTTTAGTTATTGGTTTATTTTTTTTCGTGGATGTTCTTCTTCGAGTATATGTAGAAGGGTAAGTTTGATTAATTTTTTAAAAGCATGTAAAGCTATTTTGTACTGCTATGAGAAGCATCCCCAAATAATTACCAAGTCAACCCAACAAATGTGTCCCTCTTAATCAAAATAATTTTCCTCGGAGGCATGGTCAACAAGAAAACAATCCAAATTCCAATTTCTACTAGATTGGGCTTTAATATTATTGTTGCAACTGGCACTCTAGTTTCCAGCAATGTATTATAGATCCTTCAACAGGTAAAGCTTAAAGGGTTTGCAAAGTGGGGCCAGGCACCTATTGTGTCTGCATGCACATAATTAAGAGGACAATGTGGGTGAGGTATAAATATAAATCTCACCAAGAGTTGAATCTAAATAAAAGCTGACAGTGTATCAGTACTAGATAATAGATCATGAACAACCCCCTACCTCAGTTAAAATAAAAATTTATGTTAAAGTACATAAAAGATCTGAGCATGCTCATCCCATCAATGAAGCTTGGTGGTGAGGCAGCAGCTGATTTTCTTTACTTGCTGGCTTTGTGAAAATGTGGATGAAGTGAGCCAAGCCCTGGAAGATGTCAGCGATGGAGTCAGGGACTAATTCCCCAGCCTCATTTCATCCAGAGCATTTCAGAAGGCTACTTGTCTCCTCTCCTGCTGAACTTCTATCCTCATACTTCAGAACCAAGGACAGTTTTTACCCCCAGGCTACTCAGAGCCTGAGAGGGGCTACCCTAGAATTGGAAGAAGGGTTCCTTGGAGCACCAGTGCTCCTGGCTGAAGGAGCCAGTGTTGGGGAGGAAGGCAAAGTGGATGGAAGTTCAGCTTTCACAGGAGGAAATTCCAGCCTACTGTGATTCTACTGTAGGCGCAAAGCCAGAATTTGCAAGCCAAATTACTGGACCTTGTGTTCCTCTTGCACATTCCTCACAGCCCAGTTGCTCTAAAGCTGTGACACATTTAGCTTCCATTGCTCAGTAGTACTGCCAAACAGCCCACCTTTGTCACCCAATACATGAAGGTATTGCTTGCTTCTTATTCAGTGGTTTGGTTCTATCTCTTACCATACTTAAGTTACCATATTGATGCTTTTGTCATTTGTATGTACAAAATAAGATATAGTTTGGATGTTTTCCCCCTTAGTCTAGTCTAGTATGCATTTTAAAGAATCCATTAAAGTAGAATTCTTAATGGGATGAGTCAAATAATTTGTGTTCTTAAAATATCCCTATTTATTCGTTGGGAGAGCATACACTAATATTTTTTGTTTTATACTACAGGATACAACAATATTTTTCTGATATACTTAACTACTTAGATTCTGTCATTATTGTAGTGACTCTACTGGTTGATATGATTTATATGTTTTATGACTTTAAGTCTCTTCAAACTATCCCCAGGTAAGAAATATATATTTATTTCCCTTAAAGTTTTAATTTTTTTCTTTTGTTTTTTGGGGGGGCCTTTTCTGTAGTTTTCCTTTTGCATAATCTTTCTAAGTCTGAATGTGCTGATTCTGAGCCAAATAAGCTGCAAAAATGAAATAGACAAATTTCCACATACTTGGAAACTAAAGGATGGTTGTGTTTAGGGAAGAGTGAAGGGTGTACAGATTAAGTACTTTTACCTGAATAAAGAACATGGAGCCTCTAAAGAAGAAACTTGGGACTTTGCCTCTTGTACTCACTTTAACTTCTCTACATTTTGAAATTCCCACTGCGGTCAAAGAGGTTACTGCCTGTGTTCTCCTCTAGGATTTTGATGAATTCCTGTCTCACTTATAGGTCTCTCATCCATTTTGAGTTTATCTTTGTGTATGGTGGTCCATTTTCATTTTGCATGTGGTTGTCCAATTTTCCCGGCACCACTTATTGAAGAGACTGTCTTTTTTCCATTGGCTATTCTTTCCTCCTTTGTCAAAGATTAGTTGACCATAGAATTGAGGGTCCATATCTGGGCTCTCTATTCTGTTCCATTGATCTATGTGTCTGTTTTAGTGCCACTACCATGCTGTCTTGATGGTCACAACTTTGTAATATAGCTTGAAGTCAGGCATTGTGATGCTCCTGATGGGCATTAAGGAGG
This sequence comes from Zalophus californianus, assembly GCF_009762305.2. Classification (NCBI taxonomy): domain Eukaryota; kingdom Metazoa; phylum Chordata; class Mammalia; order Carnivora; family Otariidae; genus Zalophus; species Zalophus californianus. The sequence goes on from NC_045597.1 coordinate 61,962,762, forward strand.
GCATGTGATGTGATGAGCTCTTGGTGTTAAATGCAGTTATTGAATCATTGAACATTACATCAAAAACTAATGATGTATTATATGCTGGCTAATTGAATTTAAATTTAAAAAAATTCCCACTGAATTCCCACTGAGCTTCAATCACAAGTTCCTTACACATGAAATTCCTGGGTTTTTCCTGTAATCAAGAGGGTATTGGTTTAAGCATATGCAAAATTTGGGTGACTCCAATGATGATTCTCTAAGAAAGAGCAAATGGAACAGAAAACAAGGTGACAAAGGTAGCACTATGGAAGTGGAATTTTGCAGTATAGCTGAAATGAAGAAAGCTGAGGCAAAGTTAGAACTGTTTAGGTATCAGGAAACTAAAATGTGTATGAGAGACTGATGATTACCCCCGCTTTTCCTCTTGCTACTGCGGCAATGAAGAAAAGGAACAGATGTGTATTGGGATATAGATGTTGGGTAGCTCACTCATTAGTCCAACAGCTTGCTCCTTTCTGTACTCCAACAGCTTAGGACTTAATTCAGGTCCCAACAAAATTTGATGTTATATGATAGGCTTTTGGAGTTGTTTTAAAATAACTGGATCCAATATGGCCCTCTGACTGGCAACATCAGTATCACCTAAGAACTTGCTAGAAATGCAAGAGGAAAAACACCTCAGGCCCCACTCTAGACCTACTGAATCATATGCACACTCAAGTTAGAGAAGCACATATGCAAACCATCAGTTCTCTGCCATCATGTTTTTTTCTGATGGTCGGAGAGACACCAGCTAGCACACTCGGGAAGTGTCTCAATCTGCTGCCTGCCTGGTATGTGTTAGCAGCTGTAGTGAGCCTCTGTTACTGATGGGAAAAACAAAGGTGAACAAGAACCGTTTTGATGGGAGAAACTTTTGATGGGAAAATGATTGAAAAATACTCATCTTAAAACACAAGAGTTCAGTCCACAAATTCTATCATATAACTATTTCTCTCTACCAGAGTTTCTCAATCTCAGCACTATTGGTACTTTGGATCAGATAGTTCTTTGTTATAAGGGCTGTCCTGTGCATTGGTGTTTAGTAGCATTCCTGGCTTCTACCCACTAGATACAAGTAGCACACCCTCATACACAGTGTGATAACCAAAAATAACCCCAGACATTGCCAAGTATCCCATAGGTGGGCGGGTAGGAGGCTTGGTGGGGTTTGTGTGTGTACAAAATCACCCCTGGTTAAGAACTACAGCTCTAGGCTTGGTCCATATTGACAAAATCCTATTTCTAAAGCAAAAATGAATCTTTTTACTGTTAGATTGACAATTTTATTTCGACCTCTACGACTTATCATTCTGATAAGAGTTTTTCATCTGGCTCATCAAAAGAGACATCTTGAAAAGCTGGCCAGAAGGATGGTAAGCAGGCAAAATATGTTTATGATTCAGAAAATGTTTGTTTCAGGAAATACTGACAAGGGTTATAGATATCTATATAATATTCTTTATTTTTATGTCAATTTTTCATCTTACAAATTAATGATTGTTTTAAACTCTTAGGTTTCAGGAAACAAACGGCGATACAAGAAGGATGGATTTGACTTAGACCTCACTTATGTTACTGGTTTGTAAAGTTTAACTGTTGATTTACTTATATTAACTTCAAATCTTTCTGGTGTGTGAGTAACTATGCGAATTTTGTTCTTGCTTTGTCTGAGCCATGTTCTTTCAAAGCATTCTTTATCCATGAAGACATGAGCCATATGGTAGCACAACGTATTTGTAGTTTATCCCTGACAGTGGAAAATCTGCATTGTCCTCTCAAATCAGGGCTGCTTGGTTACTGTACAGGAAACTGAATGGATTTCCAGTTGGCTCCCTTTGTTTGGTTTGGAATTTGAGTTCTAGTAGTTTTTCTGGGTTGCAACGATTTCAAAGAGACCTGTTTTCTTCCTAAAACCCTAGAGAATAAGGGGTCTCAGTTTTCTGAGGCAGGAGCACTGGAAGGCACCCTGAGAGTTTCCACCATTGCTGGAGCCCAGATCTCTCATTTTTCTTTGGTGTTTAAATAGGAAATAAATTCTCACCACTGGTCAACACAAAATCTGTCCCATATGGCTGGAACCAGTTGAGTCTTAAGAACACTATGTGAGTTTAATGGTCATTATATCTGATAATTTAATATGTTATCTGGATTATCCTGAGAGGTAGCTTTTTTCCCCCCTGTCATTCTCAATCCAGAAAGTTCTTTTCTATGAAAAAGGAGTCTGGTTATATATAAGTTAATTTCTCATATATTGTTTCACATTTATAATGACATTCATAATAGTGACTATTTTGACTTCCAGAGCGTATTATTGCTATGTCATTCCCATCTTCAGGAAAGGAGTCTTTCTATAGGAATCCCATTAAGGTAAGGGTATTTAACAAATGCTCACAATTCTCAGTAAACATAGACTGTGGAGTCATAAGTTTAATATTGGCCCAGAGATGGCAGTGTTTCAAAAATTCACTCTCAGGTAAAGAATTATAATGGATTGGTAGCAATTAGTTTTTGCTGTGTAATGAACCACCGAAAAACTTAGCAACTTATAGCACCAACCATTTACTTAGTTCATGATAATGTGGTTTATGAATTTGGATTGGGCTTAACTGGGTGGTTCTGCTGATCAGGGACAAATTTGACTAATCACAGCTGGGCTAATGCATACATCTGTGGGCAGCTACTTGTCTTCTGAGGATTGGCTAGTCTAAAATGGTATGGTTGGAGGGGTGCCCAGGTGGCTCAGTTGGTTGAGCATCCAACTCTTGCTTTTGGTTCAGATCATGATCTCAGGGTCATGAGATTGAGCCCTGTGTTGGACTCCACACACTCAGCACAAAGTCAGCTTGAGGTTTTTCTCCCTCATCCTTTGCCCCTCCCCCTGCTCACTCACATACATGTGCTCTAAATAAAGAAGCAACATCTTTAAAAATAAAATATAAATAATAAATAAATAAATAAATAAATAAATAAATAAATAAATAAATAAATGGTTGGGTGGCTCCATGTGGTGTCTCATGTTCCAACAGGCTAATTCAGGCTTGTTCACATGGTGGCAGTGGCAAAGATCCCACAAGCAGCAAACAAAAGAATACAGAGCCCCTAATGGTCCAGGTTCAAAACTAGTATAATATGGCTTCTACCTCATTCTGTGGTACAAAGCAAATTACAATTCAGTCCAGATTCAAGGAGTAGAACAGACTGCATATCTTGATAGCAGGAATTGCAACAAATTGTGGCCATTTTTATAGTCTTATCATAGGAGAGAAGGTTGGGAATTCTTTAAAAAAATACATGTTTTTAGGTTGAGGTCCTAAGTTATAGTGGAGGCATACTGCTTTATATAATGTGGATTAAATCATTTCACCCTTTCATGAAGATGGCAACAAAGACAAAGAAGGAAGTCCTTGCCCCTCCCAAAGCTGAAGCCAAGGCAAAGGATTTGAAGACCAAGAAAGTGGTGCTGAAATGCATCCACAGTCACCAAAAAAAGATCCACAGGTCACCTACATTTCGACAGCCCAAGGCACTGTGTCTCTGAAGGCAGCCCAAATATCCTCAAAAGAAAGCCCCCAGGAGAAACAAGCAAGGTTGACCACTATGCCATCATCAATTCCCCTACTGAGTCAGCCATGAAGAAAATAGAAACAATAACACACTTGTGTTCACTGTGGATGTCAAAGCCAACAAGCACCAGATCAAACAGGCTGTGAAGAAGCTCTATGACATTGATGTGGCAAAGGTCAACACCCTGATCAGGCCTGATAGAAGAAGATATATATTTCACTGACTCCTGACAATGATGCTTTGGTTGTTGCCAACACAAATGAGATCATCTAAACTGAATCCATCTGGCTAAATCTAATTTTTTTACCATAATTAAATTATAATTCAAACAAAATGATATTTAATATGAAATTCCAGTTAAAAACCATCGTTTAAGAAGTTTGCATATGTGTGTGGTTGTGTATTAGTGCAATTTATATTATTAAACCAATATGATGTAATTATGTACATATACGTTTATGTCTATATTTAAGTCCACATATAAACATGCGCATATAATTATGCTTTTGTTGAAGCATAACAAATACTGTAAATTGCACTAATCTTAAGTGGATCTTGATGAAGTTATTTTGAGGTATATATGTATGTAACCAACACCCCTATCAATATATAGAATATTTCTCTTTTTCAGTCAATATCCCAACACACTGGAGGTAATTATTATTCTAACATCTATTACACAGATTAGTTTTACTTTTTCTTGAATTTCACGTAAGTGGAATCATATAATACATCTTTTTTGACTTTTTATGCCCAAAATCTGAGATTCATTCAGTGTTGTGCAGTTCTTACAACATTTACATATTACTTGTTATAACTTTAATATTTACTGCTATCTAAAATTCTGATTAAAAGCCTAAGCATTCAGGGGCACCTGGATGGCTCAGTTGGTTAAGCGGCTGTCATCAGCTCAAATCATGATCTTGGGATCCTGGGATCAAGCCCTGTGTTGGGCTCCCTGTTCAGTGGGGAGTCTGCTTCTCCCTCTGCCCCTACCCCTGCTAGTGCTTGCACACACACTCTCTCTCTCTCTCAAATAAGTAAATAAAATCTTTATTTAAAAACAAAAAGCCCAAGCATTCCATTTACATACAGGAATCATACAATTGTACACCACTTCACAAAGACATCAAAGGTGTTACATTCTATAACATCTATTTTACAGAAATTTTTTAAAAAATCAAAAGATACAGCTGAAGAAACATATATTTGGCAGCCAGTAATTTTGACAGGGAGGTTGTATAACTCACATGACTTATAATATGTGAATTAAAAATATTGCATTTTTAGTAGTCATTATGCTTTGTGTGATAACAAAGAAAGAATACTGGCTGTTGAAAAGTCATGGTAAAAAATACTTAATGCACTTCAAAATGTTACACAAATTATTGTGGTTTCTATGCACCCCTAAACCTTTAGTCATTTAGTTCAAGTATGTCACTAAAGTGATACGTTAATTCTTCCAGTACAATGGTATATTTCATTCTATTGACCATTGCATACTCTAGAATATATTAAAAAGAAATGTGTAATATTCACAAATGTTCAAAACAAGAAGACCTGTGAACCTGCTTAGTTCTTTTGAGATGATCTCATGTCCACTTAATAAGTATTCATTCCACAAAATAGTAAGCTAAAGTTTGAACATAATTTCCAAGATAAAACACATTTTCTCATAAATCATGAAGTCTTTTTCTCAAGCACCACAAAAATAGAAGAATTTTAGTTTGAACAGATTTCTTGGACTGTGCTTAACCTGGTATTTCAGCTTAGTTTCTAAAACTTCAGAAGGACCAATTCTTACAGACGGTCTCCAGTTAAAAAGTTTGGCTTTTGGATTCTTTCCATGATTTGGTCCATTGACTGATGAGTGGATAAAGAAGATGTGAGATACACACACACACACACACACACACACACACACACACACACACACACACACACACACACAGGAATATTACTCAGTCATCAAAAATAATGAAATCTTGCCATTTGCAACAACGTGCATAGAACTAGAGTGTATTATGCTAAGTGAAATAAGTCAGAGAAAGACAAATATATGATTTCACTTATATGTGGAATTTAAGAAACAAAGCAGATGAACATAGGGAAAGGGAAGGAAAAATAAAATAAAAAGAGAGAGAGGTAAACTATAAGAGACTCTATAGTTAAAAGAACAAACTGAGGGTTGCTGGAGGGGTTGTGGGGTGGGGGATGGGCTAAATGGGTGATGAATATTAAAGAGGGCTCTTAAAAATAAATAAATAAATAAATAAAGAGGGCTCTTGTTCGGATAAGCACTGGGTGTTATCTATAAGTGATGAATCACTAAATTCTATTCCTGAAACCAATACCACACATAGGTTAACTAACTTAAATTTAAAAAATAAAAAATTGCTTGACTTTACAACAGTATTAAAGTGATAAGCATTCAGTAAACCTCATACTTTGAAGTTGAATTTTGATCTTTTCCCAGGCTAGTGATATGTGGTGCAATATTTTCAACAGCTGCAGTTCCCAGTCAGCCCCGTGATCATGCGGGTGAACAGTTGATACCCTGACAACCATTGTGTCTTTACAGCCATTCTGGTTTTTCCCACTCAGTACAGTATTCAATACATTACAAGAGACATTCAACACTTTATTACAAAATAGGCTTCCTATTAGATGATTTTGTCCAACTATAGGCTAATGTAAGTGTTTTGAGCACAATTAAGGTAGGCTAGGCTAAGCTATGATGTTGGGTAGGTTAGGAGTATTAAATGCATTTTTGACTTTTAATATTTTCAACCTAAAATGGGTTTGTTGGGACCTAACCCTGTGGTAAGTCAAGGAATATATGTACTTAGAAAGAAACTGCCTTGACAGAGATTAACTCAATCATTACCAACTGAAAAAAAGTATCCACTGTATTCATCTCTTATACAAACAGAAAAATAAAACATTTCCCCCTTGGAATAATATGTATACAATTATATATAATGTATATTATATATACTGCACTACAGTATATATCATATATTAAATAATAGTTATAAATATATAATAAATTGATATTACTATATTAGTATATTTCCCTCTTAGAATAGTACATGTTTAAATATATATTAAATATATATTGCATAGTATATACTTTTATATAATATACAATTACATATAAATTATATGTAGTATATTTTATTCTATTTATAAATATATATTGCATATATATATATGTATATTCATCTCTTAGAAACACAAAAATATAAAATTTTCCCCTTAGAATAACATATGTGTATTTATATATAATATATATTATACTACACAATATAGGATATATAATTACATATATAAATTATGGAGTTAATACAATATATTTAGTATATGTTATGTATTATATATAAATATACATTTCATTTATAGCATATAAAATTCATCTTTTTTAAAAGAAACAGAAAAATATAACCTTTTCCCTTTAGAATAATACATGTGTATTTATACATAGTTATATAACTATAGTTATATATACTATAATTATAACATGTATATATTAACATGTACCTATAATCAAATTTGTTTAATATATACAGTATATAGTTTATATAAGTGTATATTTTAGTTTATACATTATGTAATTATAAGTTACAAATTCTATAAATTTATAAATTATAAATTAGATAATTTATATATAATTATAAAATATGTATATATAAATATGTATATTACATATACTAGTTTCCATATAATCATATAACATGTATGTTATATGTTATTTTATATAATATGTATTATATTGCATGCTATATTATATATATTATTTTATGGCATATACTATATTACATATAAAAAACTATTATTCAAAGGGGATAAATTTTATATTTTCCTGTTTGTAAGAGATAAATAGAGGTAATATATATTTATAAGTAATATGGAACTAAAACAAAACCATATAATTCATATGGTACAATGTTTTAAACTCTTTTTTGTTTGACATAAGTATTGCTACCCCAGATTTCTTTTCACATCCATTTGCATGCATTCTCCATCCCTTCACTTTCAGTGTGCATGTGTATTTAGGTTTGCAGTGAGTCTCTTGTAGGCAGCATATAGATGGGTCTTGGGTGTTTGTTTGTTTTTTTTTTTCCATTCCATCACCTTATATCTTTTGCTTGGAACAGTTAGTCCATTTACATTCAAAGTAATTATTGATGGATGTATATTTGTCATTTTGTTACTTGTTTTATGGTTGTTTTTGTAGTTCTCTGTTCCTTTCTTCCTTCGCTCTCTTCTCTCACAATTAGTTGGCTTTCTTTAGTGATATATTTGGATTCCTTTCTCTTTATTCTTTGCATATCTATTACCAGTTTTTGATTTGTGGTTACCATTAGGTTTATCTGTAACATCTTCTGCATATAACAGACCATATTGAGTTGATGGTCACTTAAGTTTGAATGCATTCTTTACTCCTTTCCTCACCACATTTTAGGTATATGGTGCCATAATTTACTTTTATTTTCTGAGTATCCTCACTGATTTTTATAGATATACTTATTGTAATTGCTTTTGTGCTTCCTACTTTTCTTACTCCTATTTATGGTCTTCTACAAAAGTCCCCTTTTGCATTTTTTTGTAGGGTTCATTTAGTGGTGATGAATTTCTTTAATTTTTTTTTGTCTTGGAAACTCTATCCCTCCTTGCTGGATAACCTTGCTGGATAGAGTATTCTTGGCTGCTGATTTTTTCCTTCCCGCACTTTGAATATATCATGCCATTCTCTTCTGGTCTGCAGAGTTTCTGCTAAAAAGTCAACTCATAACCTAATGGGGTTTCCCTTATATATAATTGCTTTCTTTTCTCTTGCTACTTTTAAAATTCTCTCGTTATCACTACTTTTTGCTATTTTATTTTTTATTATTATTTTTTAAATTTAATTTAATTTTATGTTATGTTAGTCACCATACAGTACATCATTGCTTTTTGATGTAGTGAACCATGATTCATTGTTTGCATATAACACCCAGTGCTCCATGCAGTACGTGCCCTCCTTAATACCCATCACTGGGCTAACCCATCCCCCCACCCCCCCGCTAAAACCCTCAGTTTGTTTCTCGGAGTCCATAGTCTCTCGTGGTTCGTCTCCCCCTCCAATTCCCCCCCCTTCATTTTTCCCTTCCTTCTCCTAATATCCGCCATGCTATTCCTCATGTTCCACAAATAAGTGAAACCATATGATAATTGACTTTCTCTGCTTGACTTATTTCACTTAGCATAATCTCCTCCAGTCCCATCATGTTGATGTAAAAGTTAGGTATTCATCCTGTCTGATGGCTGAGTAATATTCCTTTGTATATATGGACCACATCTTCTTTATCCATTCATCTGTTGAAGGGCATCTCAGCTGTTTCCACAGTTTGGTCATTGTGGACATTGCTGCTATGAACATTGGGGTGCATATGGCCTTTCTTTTCACTACATCTGTGTCTTTGGGTTAAATACTCAGTAGTGCAATTGCTGGGTCATAGGGTAGCTCTATTTTTAATTTTTTGAGGCACCTCCACACTGTTTTCCAAAGTGGCTGTACCAACTTGCATTCCCACCAACGGTGTAAGACGGTTCCTTTTTCTCCACAACCTCTCCAACATTTGTTGTTTCTTGCCTTGTCAATTTTTGCCATTCTAACTGATGTAAGGTGGTATCTCAATGTGGCTTTGATTTGAATTTCCCTGATGGCTAATGATGATGCACATTTTTTCATGTGTCTGTTAGCCATTTGTCTTCTTTTGAGAAGTGTCTGTTCATGTCTTCCGCCCATTTTTTGACTTGTTTGTTTTTTTGGGTGTTGAGTTTGAGAAGTTCTTTATAGATCTTGGAAATCAGCACTTTGTCCGTAGTGTCATTTGCAAATGTCTTCTCCCATTCTGTGGATTGCCTCTTTGTTTTGTTGACTGTTTCCTTTGCTGTGCAGAAGCTTTTCATCTTGATGAAGTCCCAAAAGTTCATTTTTGCTTTTGTTTCCCTTGCCTTTGGAGATGTATCTTGAAAGAAGTTGCTGTGGCCGATGTCGGAGAGGTTACTGCCTATGTTCTCCTCTAGGATTTTGATGGATTCCTGTCTCACATTGAGGTCTTTCATCCATTTTGAGTTTATCTTTGTGTATGGTGGAAGGGAATGGTCGAGGTTCATTCTTCTGTATATAGCTGTCCAATTTTCCCAGCACCATTTATTGAAGAGACTGTCTTTTTTCCATTGCATATTTTTTCCTGCTTTGTCGAAGATTATTTGACCATAGAGTTGAGGGTCCATATCTGGGCTCTCTATTCTGTTCCATTGGTCTATATGTCTGTTTTTGTGCCAGTACCCGGCTGTCTTGGTGATCACTGCTTTGTAATACAGCTTGAAATCAGGCAACGTGATGCCCCCAGCTTTGTTTTTCTTTTTCAGCATTTCCTTGGCAATTCAGGGTCTTTTTGGATTCCATACAAATTTTAGGATTGTTTGTTCCAGCACTTTGAAAAATGCCATTGGTATTTTGATTGGGATGGCGTTGAAGGTATAGATTGCTCTGGGCAGCATAGACATTTTAACAATGTTTATTCTTCTGATCCATGAGCATGGAAAGTTTTTTCCATCTTTTTGTGTCTTCTTCAATGTCTTTCATGAGTGTTCTGTAGTTCCTAGAGTATAGATCCTTTACCTCTTTGGTTAGGTTTATTCCGAGGTATTTTATAGTTTTGGTGCTATTGTAAATGGAATCGATTCTCTAATTTCTCTTTCTACAGTTGCATTGTTTGCCATTTTAATTACTATGTGTCTTTGTGTGGACCTCCTTGGGTTGATTTTGTTGGGGGGATCTCTATGTCTCCTGGATCTGGGTTTCTGTTTCCTCCACAGATTTGAAAGGTTTTCAGTGTAATTTCTTCAAATAAGTTTTCTACCCCCTTTCCCGTCTCTTCTCCTTCTGTGATCCCTGTAATGTGAATGTTATTATGCTTGATGGAATCACTGAGTTCCCTATGTTTATTCTCACTTTGCATAATTTTTTCCTCTTACCTGTTCAGCTTGATTACTTTAAATTACTTTGTCCTCCAGGTAGCTGATTTCTTCTTCTTCCTCTAGCCTACTCTTTATTCCATCTAGTATATTTTTAATTCCGTTTATTGTGTTCTTCATCTTTGATGGTTTTATTTTACCTCTTTGTTTTAAGGGTCTCACTGATGTCCTCCACTCTTTTCTTGAGTTTACTGAGTATCTTTATGACCATTACTTTAAATTCTGCATTGAGCATATTACTTATCTCCATTTTGCTTAGGTGTCTTGCTGTGATTTTGTCCTGTTCTTTCATTTGGGACATATTCCTCTGTCTCCTCACTTTGTCCTACTCTGTCTGTTTCTGTATGTTACAGAGCAGCTACATGTCCTGCTCTTGAAAATAATGACCTTATGAAGAAAAGGTTATTTAGTGTCCTGCAGTTTAGTGTCCCCTGATCACCAGAACCTGGTACTTCAGGAGTGTCTCCTATGTGTGTTTTGTGCACCCTGCTGATGTGTCTTGGCTACTTTTTCCTTCAGTCATCTGCAGTGATTCTCTTTGCCTGTTGTGGACAGTGTTTGTTCTCTGTGGTGTTAGTCACCAGACTGGGGCCACCTTGGGCTTCAGTTAAGCCAGACCAGGCATTTGCCAGAGATGCAGTAGCACCAAACTAGGGTGCTTTGGCTGTTTGTCCCCTGAAGTGCTTTCGTTGATGGGCCAGGTCAGCAATCAGACCAGTTGTCTGCCTCCAGCCTACTGCTAGGTCTGCTGTTTGATTCTTGTCTATGGTTATCTTTCCCTCTCCTCAGGGCAGGAGTGACTTTGGAGTGATACTGGCCCCTGTTGGAGTTTGCATACTTCCAGGCTTGTGGCACCAATCTGGATGGGCTCTGGCAAAGAGCATATTGGAGGGGACAGTGTGCCTGGGGTTCCGAGGGGACGGTGATGTTAGCAAGTTAGGTGGTGATTATCAGAGCTGTGTTGGTCCTGCAGGTGGCCATTTGTTTATGATGGGGGAAGGGGGCAGGGAATGGCACCTGCCAGCTCTTTTGTTGCTGGAGGAGTCTCCTAGCAATCTCTGTCCCACTGGGTCTTGCTCTGAAATGAATAAACTACTCTCTCTCCCATATACCCCAGACATTTTACAAACTGCAGCTGCTGTGCTGTATCTCAGCAGGACTATTTCTTTTGCTATCTCTTTAAGGGCAGGGACCCAGATTCCTCTCATCCAATGACTCTCCTAAAGCTGAACCTCCTGAATTTTGAAATTCCAGGTCTTAAGCCCCACTGGTTGTAAGAACTCACAAAATTTGGCTCCTCTGGTTTTCAAAGCCAAATATTATGGGGTTTGTCTTCCCTATATGGGCTCCCTGATGTGAGGGTTTGTTTCTTTCCCCTCTCCATGCCTGCAGCACACTTGCCTCCTGAAGACAGTTGTATGGGTCTCTTTAGCTCCAGATCATGTCTCTGCCCTTACTACCCTCTTTGATGTGGCCTCTTCTCTACATTTAGTTGTGGAGTTTGTTCTGGAGTCTCTATGTCATTTTTTGCGTTATTTACACTGATGCATTACTTAGTTTTATCTGTGCAAGGAGATGAGCTTAAGGTCCTCCTAATCTGCCATCTTCCCCAGAAGTATCTTTGATATTATTTTAGATGGTATTTTAATATTTTATTTTCTTATTGGCTGCTGATATATGGCAATATAATTGATTTTTGTATATATATTCAGTACACTTCATAAACTCATACATTAAACAGACACATCAAAAGATGCTCAACATCACTCATCATCAGGGAAATGCAAATCAAAACCACAATAAGATATCACCTCACAGCTGTCCAAATGACTAAAATCAACAACACAAGAAACCACAGGTGTTGGTGAGGATGAAGCAAAAAGGAACCCTTGTGCACTGCTGCTGGGAATGCAAATTGGGTGCAATCACTGTGGAAAACAGTGTGTAAATTACTCAAAAAATAAAACAATAGACATATTCTGTGATCCAGGAATGACACTACTGGGTATTTACCCAAAGAAAACAAAGACACGAATTCAAAATGATATATGCACCCTTTATGTTTATTGCAGGATTATTTGCAATGGCCAAACTATGGAAGCAATTCAAGCATCCATCAATAGATGGATAAAAAAGATGTCATATATATTTTTTCAAAGGAATATTAGTCAACCATAAAAAATGAAATCTTGCCATTTGCAACAGGAATGGATCTAGAGACTATAATGTGAAACAAAATAAGCCAGAGAAAGACAATTACCATATGATTTTAGTTATGTAGAATTTAAGAAACAAAACAAATGAACAAAGGGAAAAAAAGAGTCAAATAAAAAACCAGACTCTTAATTATAGAGAATACACAGGTTGTTACCAGAGGGAAGGTGAGTGGGGGATGGGTGAAATAGATGAAGAAGAAAGAATATTAAGAGTACACTCATCTTGATGAGCACTGAGTAATATATGGAACTGTTGAATCACTATTTTGTACACCTGAAACTAATATAACACTGTATTAACGATACTGGAATTAAAAATAAAACACTGGAATGAATAAATGATCACAAAAAATTAATTCATAATTCATTTTAATAAGTTGTATATTCCTTGGGCTTTTTATGTATATAATCATGTAAAGTTACTACTTTCTTAACTTTGTATACTTTTTATTTTTTTTCTTTATTGAATTGTCTAGGACCTCCACTGTAAAGTTGAATAGTAGTAAGAACACTCTTTGCTTGTTCCCAAACTTAAATGGAAAGAATTAGAAATTCTACTATTAGAATGATGTTTTCTAGAGGCTTTTTGTAGCTATTTTTTACCAGATTAAGAAACTTTGTCAATATCTCAAGGAGATAAGCGTTAAGAACTGAAAAAAACCACCTCAGTGGTCTACAGAACACTCTAGAAGACAAGAATAATATCTTTGCTTTGACTTACATGTTAAATGAAGTTTGTGGGTTTTTAACACCCTAGCCAATATTAAGTGTTGCTAAATTTATATTTATCACCACCAAATCTACAGAGAAAAATGAATCAATTTAGACAAGTTGTAATTAACTCACCGTTCTCAGCTCAACCTACTGAAAAGTAATACTGGCAAAAGATGCTCTATCCCTAGAGATGGATTCTGGCAATTTGAGGATGGCTGTCCCGAAGTGCCATAATCCATCCAATGGACCCTGGTCAAATTACTCCATTACTATTCCCATCATGGAATGAATAAAGTAGTTTCCACATTAAATAGAAGTTTGGACAACCTTTCAAAATTGGTCAAGGGAGTAGTAGAATCATGTCTTACTTATAAATAACATACCCTAGGTAGGATATGTTTCACACTCTCCTCCTTAAGACCTTTTTGAACATTTACAAATTGATTTTGACTCCCCAAGTCTCAAGACTATGAATATATACTAGTTATTGTTTGTAATTTTTTTTTTTGCTTGCATAGAAAAGTTTCCTTGCCTTAGAATAAGGTAGAATGATTTCATGAATGATCCAAATACTTTATCCTTCCCTACTGGGCTCTATCACATGAACTGATTTAGTCAACAGAATGACATAAAGCAGGCAATTGCAAAAACGCTTATAAGATTCCACTCTAGCTCTTGCCTTTTACCATCATATAAGAACACACCCAGGCTAACCTAATAAAGGATGAAAACATGCGGAGCAGATAGGAGTTACTCCAGATACCCCAGGTAAGGTCATTATAGAGCAGCTGATAAGGAACACTGAGATTCCATTCCACAGTGGTGATGTAGGAAGACCTTAAACTCACCTTCTCCAAGGCCACACCAAATCTACAAATATTAATGGAATAGTTCCTCCTGAAGAACTGAGGGATGACTGAACAGCTTCTGCATAACAAAAGATAAAGAAACCACATAGAGAACAGCAAGAGAGAGGCAGACACAGTAATTAAGGGAACCCCCACCCCTGACACTGTGAACTACAATGGGCAGTGACTTTGGTACAATTGCATATTCTTTATTCTGGTTGAGGACAAAAACTATCCATCTGGTCCCCAAAAATGTAGTTTATTGGCAGAGCTGAACTTTATTTTAGATGCTTTTTGTCTCTATTCAGCTAGTTAGTTTAAGAGAGATTTGTAGTCTTCGGGTAAGCTATATAGATCAGAAAACACAGCAGTAAGTTATCTTTGTATTGAGTCAAAGATGGACTCTTGGAGAAAATCCAAATCCTTGAGACATTTTTTTTAGACATACAGAGAAATAGGAGGTGATTTTTTAAATCCCTGAAGCATAACCACCCAGGTATATTTTTTCATAAAAAAGCAAATGATGACTATCCTTAAGTGTGGGTATACTAAAGAAGGTTGCACATAAATTAGCCTCTGTGAAATGTTTACTTATTGAGAGAATGAAGGGCAAGACAGTATTCTAATGGTTGCGTGATACTTCATTAGTGCTATAATCAACCTTGAATGTTGGATATTTAGGTGTCATCAATATTAATAATGCAGCATCAGAGGCTCAAAGGCATAAAGCCTTTTCTGAATAGATTTCTAGGAGTAAAAGTACCTGGTTATGGAGTATGAGTATTTTTAGGGTTCTCAATATATATTGCCAAATCCAAGGGATTATGTTAGCAATAAATCAAAAGTTTTATTTTCATGCAATCTTTGTGAGCATTGGATTTTCTCATTTGAAAAGGAGAGGGCTGGGGCGCCTGGGTGGCTCAGTTGGTTAAGCGACTGCCTTCGGCTCAGGTCATGATCCTGGAGTCCCTGGATCGAGTCCCACATCGGGCTCCCTGCTCAGCGGGGAGTCTGCTTCTCCCTCTGACCCTCTTCCCTCTCGTGCTTTCTATCTCTCTTTCTCTCTCTCTCAAATAAATAAATCTTTAAAAAAAAAAAGAAAAGGAGAGGGCTAATTTCATGGGTGAAAATGGGATTTTGTTGTTGTTTAGATTTCTCTATTGGTGAGGCTGAACATTTATCTATATAGGTGGTTATGCAATTAGATTTTCTCTTTTATGAATATATTTATGTCCTAGGCCCCCTTACCCACAGGTTGAGGGAGTACTATTTAAATTGTTATGAGTTACTAGTTTATACTAGTATAA
Organism: Zalophus californianus; assembly: GCF_009762305.2. Classification (NCBI taxonomy): domain Eukaryota; kingdom Metazoa; phylum Chordata; class Mammalia; order Carnivora; family Otariidae; genus Zalophus; species Zalophus californianus. The sequence goes on from NC_045597.1 coordinate 61,978,467, forward strand.
CTAGTTTATAGATAATACTAGACATAGTCCCCATTCACTCAATTTTACTGAAAATTATTCTCTGTTATTTGTTTGTTGTACTGTGGCATTTTTTTAAAAGGAAATTTCAAATTTTTATAAAGTCAAAACTAAATCTGTTGATCTTCCATTGATTTGATTTCTTTAATCAAAAAGAATTGATGTTCACTTAAACTTCTTAGAGTTATTTGTGTTTTTTTTATATCTGATCCCTCAATCCATCTGGACTAAAATGTGCAAAGGATCTCATGAAATCTTGATGTGTACGAGTCTATTTATTCCTCCATTCCAGCCTTATGCAGACTCAGAGTGTTTATCTTTTTGACTTACTATTTCCTCCTGACTATTTAATCAAGTGGTCATTTTGATATCTTTTCTTTTTCTCAATATGAAGCTAGTAAACATTGCTCAGGGTACTATACTCAGCAATTTTTTACCGTTTTTACAGTCATTTTGTTGTAAACAGACAATGCACGTGTGTGTGTGTTTCAAATGTATAAATTTGTTGGAAATATTGTATTAGTATGGTGATTATAACTGTATTTTAGATCACTATTTCTTATTTGAAAAGTTATGCATATATGCATATTTGTGTGTGTATATATATGTATATGCACATACACACATATGTATTCATTTTAGAAAATATGCAAAGATAATCCAAAAAAGTCTCCATATTGCCACCACTTAACTAAAATTTAATATAATGTATTTATCTTTTTCTATCATGCATATATACACACACAATCATACCACACATTTTTGCATCATTTATTCATTTAAATATTGCATAGGTAGACTATAATATCCAGGTCATTATCTAAAAAACCTATCTATTGGGGCACCTGGGTGGCTCAGTTGGTGGAGCCTGCAATTCTTGGTTTTGGCTTAGGTCATGATCTCAGGGTTGTGAAATGGAGCCCCACATCAGGCTCCACGCTCAGGGGGAGTCTGCTGAAGATTCTCACTCCCTCTCCTCTTCCCCCTACTCATGCTCTCTCTCTTTTTTCTAAAATAAATAAATCTTGGGTGCCTGGGTGGTTCAGATGGTTAAGCGTCCACCTTCGGCTCAGGTCATGATCCCAGGGTCCTGGGATCGAGTCCCACATTGGGCTCCTTGCTCTGCAGGGAGTCTGCTTCTCCCTCTCCCTCTGCCTCTCCCCCTGCTTGTTCTCTCTCTGTCTCTCTTGCAAATGAATAAATGAAATGTTTAAAAAAAATAAAAATAAATAAAATAAATCTTTTTTAAAAATTAAAAAATATAAATAAAAACCTATATTCAGAAAATAGATCTAGATAAGAATCATATATTACTGTGAAATCATAATTTTCACAAATTTACTTAAGGCTAGTTAACTGCCTCTGATAGCTTTAAGCAATGTGTATTTATAGTAGAGGTTAATCAGAGTAGTCAAGCACAACATTGTGGGCTATTTGAAAACCATCAGTGGATGAGATAGGACTTGGAATGTACATACTCTTATATTCCCTAAATCTCCCCTAAAAGGTGCTAAGTGTGGGACAGCTGAATAAAAGGTAATGACCATTTTGGCTTACTCCTAAGGAATGGCTTATATACACCACGTGGATTTATGTAAGATATGTGTCTATTTTTTCTAGGAAGTTGTGCGGTTCCTAGATACCAAACATCAAGACCACTATCAAGTCTACAATCTATGCAGTATGTGCATGGCCAGATATTTTGCTACTATTGATTTAAAACAGGATGATTCAGTCTTTACATTTCATTTAATCATAAGTATTTGGTGGGTGATGGGAAGTGAGTTTAAAAAACTCTATCTTGCACTGGTTCTGTTTTGTAGGAAAAAAATATCTCAATATTTTTATCTCAATAGTATAAATGCCCTGTGAGGGAGGCAGGAGGCTTAAGTTGAGGCATAGCCAATTTGGTTGAATCTGCTCTAGTGGTATTAGGTTTAGGAAAAATACTTCTGTTTTTCCTGTCAGCTTGTGTTTTGAAGACAACTCACTAGGAGTGGGGTGTGAGGAGAGCAAAACCCAAATGAAAAAATTCTAAATAGTCAATAAACAAGGGAAAATATGCTAAAAAGCAAAACCCTGTAGAAAAGCGATTATATCCCCGCTTCCTACTCTGTTTTGTCTTTTCCTCTTCCTGTATATTAAACGGACATTTTCAGGAGGCAAGCATTCTGGTTGGCCACATTTACTTCTGCTCTGTGGTATCTGTCTACCCTATGATAATATGATGAGTAGCCTGCTAGAAAATTAAAAGTAAGACCTGTTAAACCCAAATAAGTTGGGTTTAGGTTATTCAAGATGGACAAACCACTACTATCTCTATTTTTCAGACCCTTAATATTCTTAAAGCAGCAAGAACCAGTCAGAAAGCTCTTTTTAAAGGTGGATAAGGAATTTATAATAAAAAAGTATAACTTCTTCATAACTTTATCATTTGCTATATTTATTAGGCATAGATATATGACCAGTGTATCATTTATTTTAGGTGAAGGAGCTTATGATCCTAAGTACTTCCATTACAGGGTCCAGCGAATCATGATTGATGATCACAACGTCCCCACTCTAAGGTAAGTTTTATGCCAAGATGGCTGTCAAAAGAAAGCTAAATATAGTGGGCTTGATTTTTTGGATGAATTTTAATTCAACTAAAAATTTTACATTTAAAATCAGTGAGATGGTGGCATTCACCAAGGAAGTAGATAAGTGGATGGCTCAAGATGACGAAAACGTCATAGTGATTCACTGTAAGGGAGGCAAAGGTAAAAATATTTTTTTAATTTCTCTTTTTCTAAATACATATTAATACACTAAAGTACAAGAACAAGATACATACTGCTATTAGTATTAATGGTTGTTAAATTTTTTTTTTGGCGGGGGGCTCCTAGGTGGCGCAGTGGGTAAGTATCTGACTCCTGGTTTCAGCTCAGCTTGTGATCTCAGGGTCATGAGATGGAGTCCCTCACCAGGCTCTGTGCTCAGGGCAGAGTCGGCTTGAGTTTCTCTCTTCCTCTGCACCTCTGACCCCACCCTGCGTGCGCTCTCTCTCTCTCTCTTATCTCTCAAATAAATGAATAAATCTTTAAAAAAATAGTTGTTAACATTTTTTGATGTTAGCTTCAAGACTGAAAGAAGGGAAGGAAAGAGTAAGGAGGGAGGGTGGAAGGTAAATACTAAAGGGAAGAAAATAGGAATAACAAAACTAAGGAAGGTTGAGCATATTTTTTCTTGTTTATTGACTACTTGAGTTTCTTCATTTTTGATTTGCCAAAATATGAAATAAAAATGTCTAATTTTAAAAACTGTCAGAGCACTTTTATTTAAGATTGTTCTTAAACTTTGTGAGAACCTTTTAAAGTTAAGGAGCCAACAGCATTGCTATTGCAAAACCCAAAACTTATAGTGGAATTTTTATAGTGTACAGATACAAACAAATTGATTTTTGTGAGGTAAAATGGAAAAAAAAGTGTAAACTCATTCAATTTAAATTGAGTTAGATTTTTCTCTCATTCAGCTTTAGGCTTTTAATAATCATCTAAGCATATTTCAGTTTTTGACCAAGAATTACATTTTTGGTGGGTTATAAAACAGTTTTTCCAGGAAAACACAATACTTTAAAACTACCACATATAATCGAGTCAAATCAAGTTTTAGTGTTACCTGAAAACTAGTTTCAAGCCCATGAACTAGTAGGTAGTTTCTATCTTTACCTCTACAGGTTGAAATATTCTGGACATGCAATTTGCAATACCGTGTATAAATGAAGGCTATAGAAATAGAACCATAGGAATTGCCAGTTTTTGACTATCTTTTATTTACAAATATGGTCATTTCACATGGCTCAACGTAAAGTATTATAATCCAAGCAATTAACTTTAGTTTCCTTTTAATTAAATCTAATTGCCTGCTTGAAGGATAACCTTCATTTCTAATTTCTTTTTTAAATTTTTTCTGAGAAGGGACTTCAATTATCCTGTGTTTGCATGTCTTGCATTGACTTTCCTTTAGGATTGTTTGGCAGGTTGGTATTCAGCCAGCTGGTATGCACCAGAGTAGCCTCCTTTTTCAAGTTTTCATTCATACTGGTTTTGCTCCCTTCTTGCTGGTTGGTGCCTGCACATTATTTTATTATTGATTTTTGGGACTACTTTAAACTGGATGTTGTTTTTTTTTAGTATAGTTGACATGCAATGTTGGAATGAAAATACTAATTTGAAAAGATCTATGCACCCCTATGTTCACTGCAGCGTTATTTACAATGGCCAAGTTATAGAAGCAACCCAAATGTCCATCAATAGATGAATGGATGAAGGAGATGTGGGGTGCGTGTGTACATACATTTTAGTCAGCTGTAAAAGGTGCATGCTGTTGTTTCTGTTAGTAGTTTATATTACAACTATCAACTCCTACATGTTGTCTTTTAACTTGATTATGATTTATTTTGTCATATAGAAGTATTTATCATTTTGAATGGAGTGAAATTTATTAGTCTTTCTGCACGTGTATGTGTGTGTGGTTTGTGCTTTTTGTCATGTTTAAGAAATCCAGCCTGCATACTGAAGTAGTGAAGGTATTATACTTTATAAGATATTAAAGTTTTGTTTTTTACATTTAGGTCTTTAATTGGGATTTGGGGAGGGAGGTTTTTTTTTTTCCATATGGATATACAATTGTCCTAACACCATCTATCACAAGCTCATTTATTCCCTGTTGATTTATAATCCCTTCTCAGTCACGTACAAAATTTTAATCGAAGTTTGAGATGGTCTCTGAGTTCTTTATGCCACACTACTGAAATTTTTTTATTTAAAACATTTTTTATTAAAGCATAGTTGATACACAATGTGACATTAGTTTCATGTGTGCAACATAGTGATTTGACAAGTCTATACATTATATTACGCTCCCAACAAGCGTAGCTACCATCTGTCACTATGCAATGCTTTCCATTATCTTCAATGACAATACCATTGACTCTGTTCCCTGTGCTGTACCTTTCATCCCCTTGACTTATTCTGTAACTGGAAGCCTGTATCTCCTACTCCCCTTCACCCACTTTATCCAAACCCTCACCTTCTTCCCTTTGGCACCACCACTTTGCTTTCTGTATTTATATGTCTGTTTCTGTCTTTTGTTTTTTAGAATCCACATATAACTGAAATAATATGATATTTACCTTTCTCTGACTTATTTCACTTAACAAAACACCCTCTAGGTCCATCCATGTTGTCACAAATGGTAAAAGCCTCATCCTTTTATGGCTAGTATTCCATTGTGTGTGTGTGTGTGTACACACATATACAGATATATATATCACCTCTTCCTTTGATGGGGGACTTGGATTACTTGCATACCTTGGCTATTGCAAATACTGCTACAATGACCATAGGGGTGCATATATTTTTTTAATTAGTGTTTTCATGTTCTTTCAGTAAATGCCAAGTAGCAAAATTACTGGATCACATGGTAATTTTATTTTTAAGGAACCTACAGAATTTTAAGGAATTCTGAGGAACCTCCATACTGTTTCATTTTGGTTTTTCCCCATGTATTTCTTGATTTCCTCTTTGAGTTTTGGTTGACCCATTCATTGTTTAGTAGCATGTTATTTAACTTCCATGTATTTGTGTTGTGCTCTTTCCAGATTTCTTCCTGTAGTCGATTTTTAGTTTCATAACATGGTCAGAAAAGAAGCATGCTATGACTTCAGTCTTTTAAAATTTATTGAGACTTGTTTTGTGGCCTACCATGAGACCTATCCAGAGAATGTTCCATGTGCATTTGCAAATAATGTGTTTTCCACTGTTTTAGGGGAGAATGTTCTAAATATATCTGTTAGATCCATCTGGTCCAATGTGTCCAAAGCCATTCTTCCCTTCCTGATCGTCTGTTTGGATTATCTGTCCATTGGTGTAAGTGGGGCGGTAAAGTCCCCTACTATTATCATATTACTATTGATTACTTTCTTTATGTTTGTTATTAACTGCTTTATGTATTTGGGTGCTCCCATGTTGGATGCATAAATATTTACAATTGTTCTATCTTCGTGTTGGATTTTTCCCTTTATGATTATGTAGTGCCCTCCTTTGTCTCTTGTTACAGTTTTTGTTTTAAAGTCTATTTTGTCCAATATAAGTATTGCTACCCCAGCTTTCTTTTCACTTCCATTTGCATGATAAATGCTTTTCTGTCCCTTCACTTTCTTTTTTCATTTTTTTGTTTTGAGGAATAAATTTTATAACTACATAAAGTGCATAGTAGTATACTTAGTAAGTTCTTCACATATTGTAGTTGTGTGTGTTTTTTTAATCACTTATCCACCTGGATCTTCTTTCCATAATATTTTTTCCATATGCATGCAGAAAAATTTTAGTGATATTTTATTTTATTTTTCATTTAAAGTCAATTAAGTAACATATAATGTATTATTGGTTTCAGAGGTAGAGATCAGTGATTCATCAGTCTTATATAATACCCAGTGCTCATTACATCATGTGCCCTACTTAATGTCTATCACCCAGTTACCCCATCCCCCACCTCGCTCCCCTCCAGCAACCCTCATTTTGTTTCCTATGATTACGTCTCTGGTTTCGTTTTTTATTTTTTCCTCTCTTCTCCTATGATCCCGTCTTATTTCTTAAATTCCACATATCAGCAAGATCATATGATAGTTGTCTTTCTCTGATTGACTTATTTCGCTTAGCATAATACTCTCTAGTTCCATCCATGTCATTGCAAATGGCAAGATTTCATTTTTTGATGGTTGAGTAGTATTCCATCGTATATATATACCACCTCTTCTTTATCCATTCATCTGGGCTCTTTCCATAGTTTGGCTATTGTGGACATTACTGCTATAATTGAGTGCAGGTGCCCCTTCAGAACACTAATTTGTATCTTTAGGGTAAATACCCAGTAGTGCAATTGCTGGGTTGTAGGATAGCTCTATTTTCAACTTTTTGAGGAAGCTCCATACTATTTTTTTTATTTTTTATTGTTATGTTAATCACCATACATTACATCATTAGTTTTGGATGTAGTGTTCCATGATTCATTGTTTGTGCATAACACCCAGTGCTCCACGCAGAATGTGCCCTCTTTAATACCCATCACCAGGCTCACCCATCTTCTCACCCCCCTTCCCCTCTAGAACCTTCAGTTTGTTTTTCAGAGTCCATCGTCTCTCATGGTTGGTCTCCCCCTCCGTTTTTCCCCCCTTCATTCTTCCCCTCCTGCTGTCTTCTTCTTCTTTTTTTTTCTTAACATATATTGCATTATTTGTTTCAGAGGTACAGATCTGTGATTCAACAGTCTTGCACAATTCACAGCACTCGCCATAGCACATACCCTCCTTCATACTATTTTTCGGAGTGGTTGTACCAGCTTGCATTCCCACCAACAGTGTAAGAGGGTTCCCCTTTCTCCACATCCTTACCAACATCCCTTGTTTCCTGACTTGTTAAATTTAGCCATTCTGACTGGTGAGGTGGTATCTCATTGTGGTCTTGATTTGGATTTCCCTGATGCCGAGTGATGTTGAGCATTGTTTCATGTGTCTATTGGCCATTTGTATGTTGTCTTTGGAGAAGTGTCTGTTCATTTCTTCTGCCCATTTCTTGATTGGATTGTTTGTTCTTTGGGTGTTGAGTTTGATAAGTTCTTTATAGATTTTGGACACTAGCCCTTTATCTGACATGTCATTTGCAAGGATCTTCTCTCATTCTCCCATTTGTCTTTTGGTTTTGTCTACTGTTTCCTTTGCTGTGCAAAAGCTTTTTATTTTGATAAAGACCCAATAGTTCATTTTTGCCTTTGTTTCCTTTGCCTTTGGAGATGTGTCTAGCAAGAAAATTGCTATGGCTGAGGTCAAAGAGGTTGCTGCCTATGTTCTTCTCTAGGATTTTGATGGATTCCTGTCTCACATTTAGGTCTTTCATCCATTTTGAGTCTATTTTTGTGTATGGTATAAGGAAATAGTCCAGTTTCATTCTTCTGCATGTGGCTGTCCAATTTTCCCAACCTGTTTTGTCGAAGATTAGTTGACCATAGAGTTGAGGGTCCATTTCTGGGTTCTCTGTTCTGTTCCATTGATCTATGTGTCTGTTTTTGTGTCAGTACCATACTTTCTTGATGATGACAGCTTTGTAATAGACCTTAAAGTCCAGAATTGTGATGCCACCAGTTTTGGTTTTCTTTTTGAACATTCCTTTGGCTATTTGGGGTCTTTTCTGGTTCCATACACATTTTAGGATTCTTTGTTCCAGCTCTGTGAAAAAAGTTGATGGTATTTTGATAGGGATTGCATTGAATGTGTAGATTGCACTAGGTAGCATAGACATTTTTTTTTTAATTTTATTATGTTAGTCACCATACAATACATCATTAGTTTTTGATGGGTGATCCACGATCCATTGTTTTCATATAACACCCAGTGCTCCATGCAGTACATGCCCTCCTTAATACCCATCACTGGGCTAACCAATCCCCCCCACAAAACCCTGTTTCTCAGAGTCCATAGTCTCTCATGGTTCATCTCTCCCTCCAATTCCCCTGCCTCATTTTTCCCTTCCTTCTCCTAGTGTCCTCCATGCTATTCCTTATGTTACACAAATAAGTGAAACCATATGATAATTTACTTTCTCTGCTTGACTTATTTCACTTAGCATAATCTCCTCCAGTCCCATCCATGTTGATGTAAAAGTTGGGGATTCAGCCTTTCTGATGGCTGAGTAATATTCCATTGTATATATGGACCACATCTTCTTTATCCATTCATCTGTTGAAGGGCATCTCGGCTCTTTCCACAGTCTGGCTATTGCAGACATTGCTGCTATGAACATTGGGGTGCATATGGCCCTTCTTTTCACTACATCTGTGTCTTTGGGGTAAATGCCCAGGAGTGCAATTCCTGGGTCAGAGGGTAGCTCTATTTTTAAATTTTTGAGGCACCTCCACACTGTTTTCCAAAGTGGCTGTACCAACTTGCATTCCCACCAACAGTGTAAGAGGGTTCCCCTTTCTCCACAACCTCTCCAACATTTGTTGTTTCTTTCCCTATCCATTTTTGCCATTCTAACTGGTGTAAGGTGGTATCTCAGTGTGGTTTTGATTTGAATTTCCCTGATGGCTAATGATGATGAACATTTTCTCATGTGTCTGTTAGCCATTTGTGTGTCTTCTTCAGAGAAGTGTCTTTTCATATCTTCTGCCCACTTTTTGACTTGATTATTTATTTTTTGGATGTTGAGTTTGAGAAGTTCTTTATAGATCTTGGATAGCAGCCCTTTATCTGTAGTGTCATTTGCAAATATCTTCTCCCATTCTGTGGGTTGCCTCTTTGTTTTGTTAACTGTTTCCTTTGCTGTGCAGAAGCTTTTTATCTTGATGAAGTCCCAAAAGTTCATTTTTGCTTTTGTTTCAGTAGCTTTTGGAGATGTATCTTGAAAGAAGTTGCTGTGGCCGATGTCAGAGAGGTTATTGCCTATGTTCTCCTCTAGGATTTTGATGGATTCCTGTCTCACATTGAGGTCTTTCATCCATTTTGAGTTTATCTTTGTGAATGGTGTTAGAGAATGGTTGAGTTTCATTTTTCTGCATGTGGCTGTCCAATTTTCCCAGCACCATTTATTGAAGAGACTGTCTTTTCCATTGCTTGTTTTTTCCTGCTTTGTCAAAAATTATTTGACCAGAGAGTTGAGGGTCCATATCTGTGTTCTCTATTCTGTTCCATTGGTCTATATGTCTGTTTTTGTGCCAGTATCATGCTGTCTTGGTGATCACAGCTTTGTGATATAGCTTGAAATCAGGCAACGTGATGCCCCCAGCTTTGTTTTTCTTTTTCAACATTTCCTTGGTGATTCGGGGTCTTTTCTGATTCCATACAAATTTTAGGATTGTTTGTTCCAGCACTTTGAAAAATGTCATTGGAATTTTGATCAGGATGGCATTGAAGATATAGATTGCTCTGGGCAGCATAGACATTTTAACAATGCTTATTCTTCCTATCCATGAGCATGGAATATTTTTCCATCTTTTTGTGTCTTCTTCAATGTCTTTCATGAGTGTTCTGTAGTTCCTAGAGTATAGATCCTTTACCTCTTTGGTTAGGTTTATTCCAACGTATCTTATGGTTTTTGGTGCTATTGTAAATGGAATCGTTTCTCTAATTTCTCTTTCTACAGTTGCATTGTTAGTGTATAAGAAAGCAACTGATTTCTGTGCATTGATTTTGTATCCTGCCACATTACTGAATTGCTGTATGAGTTCTAGCAATTTATGGGTGGAGTCTTTTGGGTTTTCCACTTAAAGTATCACGTCATCTGTGAAAAGAGAGAGTTTGACTTTTTCTTTGCCAATTTGAATACCTTTTATTTCTTTTTGTTTTCTGATTGCTGTTGCTAGGATTTCTAGTACTATGTTGAACAATAGTGGAGAGAGTGGGCATCCTTGACATGTTCCTGATCTTAAGGGAAAGGCTCTCAGCTTTTCCCCATTGAGGATGATATTCGCTGTGGGTTTTTCATAGGTGGATTTTATGAACTTGAGGAATGTTCCCTCTATCCCTATACTCTAAAGAGTTTTAATCAGGAAAGGATGTTGTATTTTGTCAAATGCTTTTTCTGCATCAATTGAGAGGACCATATGGTTCTTCTCCTTCCTCTTATTAATGTGTTCTATCATGTTGATTGATTTGCGAATGTTGAACCACCCTTGCATCCCAGGGATAAATCCCACTTGGTCGTGGTAGATGATCCTTTTAATGTATGGTTGGACCCTATTAGCTAGGATTTTGTTGAGGATTTTGGAATCCATATTCATCAGGGATATCGGTCTGAAATTCTCCTTTTTGGTGGGGTCTTTGCCTGGTTTGGGAATTAAGGTAATGCTGGCCTCATAGAATGAGTTTGGAAGCTTTCTTTCTGTTTCTATTTTTTGAAACAGCTTCAAGAGAATAGGTATTATTTCTTCTTTGAAAGTTTGGTAGAATTCCCCAGGGAATCCATCAGGCCCTGGGCTCTTGTTTTGGGGGAGGTTTTTGATCACTGCTTCAATCTCGTTACTGGTTATTGGCCTATTCAGGTTGTCAATTTCTTCCTGTTTCAGTCTTGGCAGCTTATAGGTTTCCAGGAAGGCATCCATTTCATCCAGATCGCTCAGTTTATTGGCATATAGTTGTTGATAATAATTTCTAATAGTTGTTTCTATTTTCTTGGTGTTAGCCGTGATCTCTCCCCTTTCATTCATAATTTTATTAATTTGGGTCCTTTCTCTTTTCTTTTGGATAAGTCTGGTCAGTGGTTTATCGATCTTATTAATTCTTTCAAAGAACCAACTTCTAGTTTCGTTGATCTGATCTAATGTGTTTCTGGTTTCTAATTCATTGATCTCTGTTTTAATTTTAATTATTTCTCTTCTAATGGGTGGCTTAGGCATCGTTTGTTGCTTTTTCTCTAGTTCTTTAAGGTGTAGAGTTAGTTGGTGAATTTGGGATTTTTCTATTTTTTTTAGTAAGGCTTGGATGGCTATGTGTTTCCCCCTGAGGACCGCCTTTGCAGTATCCCATAGGTTTTGGACCGATGTGTTTTTGTTCTCATTGATTTCCATGAATTGTTTAAGTTCTTCTTTGATTTCCTGGTTGACCCAAACATTCTTGAGCAGAGTGGTCTTTAGCTTCCAAGAGTTTGAATTTCTGCCAGTTTTTTTCTTGTGACTGAGTTCCAGTTTTAAAGCATTGTGGTCTGAGAATATGCAGGGAATAATCTCAATCTTTTGGTATTGGTTGAGACCTGATTTGTGACCCAGTATGTGGTCTATTCTGGAGAAAGTTCCATGTGCGCTCCAGAAGAATGAGTATTCTGTTGTTTTAGGGTGGAATGTTCTGTAAATATCTATGAGGTCCATATGATCCAGTGTATCATTCAAAGCTCTTGTTTCCTTGTTGATTTTCTGCTTAGATCATCTGTCCATTGCTGAGAGTGGAGTATTGAGGTCTCCTACAATTAACATTATTTGACTCTTTATTTTGGTTAACAGTTGGCTTATGTAGTTGGCTGCTTCCATGTTGGGGTGTAGATATTTACAATTGTTAGATCTTCTTGTTGGATAGACCCTTTAAGAATGATATAGTGTCCTTCTGTGTCTCTAATTACAGACTTTAGTTTAAAATCTAATTTGTCTGATATAAAAATTGCTACCCCAGCTTTCTTTTGAGGTCCGCTGGCATGGAAGATGGATCTCCATCCCTTCACTTTCAGTCTGGATGTATCTTTAGCTTCAAAATGAGTCTCTTGTAGGCAGCATATGGATGGGTCCTGTCTTTTTACCCAATCTGCAACCCTGTGCTGTCTTATGGGAGCATTTAGGCCATTCATGTTGAGAGTGATTATTGAAAGATATGAATTAATTGTCATCATGTTGCCTGTGAAGACGTTGTTTTTATAGATTGTCCCTGTAAATTTCTGTTGTATATCACTCTTGGGGTCTTTCTCCTTTTATAGAACCCCCCTTAATATTTCTTGCAGGGCCGGCTTAGTGGTCACATATTCTTTCAGTTTCTGCCGGTCGTGGAAGCTCTGCATCTCTCCATCCATTGTAAATGAAAGCCTTGCCGGATAATGTATTCCTGGCTGCATGTTCTTCTCATTTATTACCCTGAATATGTCTTGCCAGGCCTTTCTGGCTTGCCAGGTCTCTGTGGATAAGTCTGACTGAACATAAGAAATCTCTTCCCCCTAACTGCCCTTAAGATGTTTTCCTTGGTTCTAAGATTTGCAAGTTTTACTATTACATGCTGGGGTGTTGGCCTGTTTTCCTTGATCTTGGGAGGGGTCTTCTCTGCCTCTAGGACGCGAATGTTTGTTTCATTCCCCAGATTGGGGAAGTTCTCAGCTACGATTTGCTCAAATACATCTTCTAGTCCTCTCTCTCCACTTCCTCCGGGATTCCAATTATTCTGACATTGGAATGCTTCATGGTGTCACTTATTTCTCTGATTCTATTTTCATGGATTTTGAGTTGTTTTTCCCTGGCCTCCTCTTTTCCCTTTTTATCTGTTATATTGTCTTCCAGGGCGCTTATTCGTTCTTCTGCTCACTTACCCTAGCTGTTAGATTATCTAGATTGGATTGGATCTCATTGATAGCATTTTTAAGTTCTGCCAGTTCAGCTTTCATTTCTACCCTTAGAGATTCTATGTTGCCCTAATTGATTTCTCCATTCTAGCCATTGTCTTCAGAATTGCTAGCCTGAATTCCATCTCCGACATCTTGGTTATATCTGCGTCCATTTGTAAATCTGTGGCATAAGTCATAATCTCTGAGTCTTTTCTATTTTGGGGGCTCCTCCTCCTAGTCATTCTGTTGATGGGTGGTTGAGGGAATGTATAGAGTCCAAATTATTGACCAGAACCCAAGCAAGATGCACCTGTTTTCTAGGGACCTTAGGGTTGCTGGCCTCTTGTTTTCCCAGCCTGTCTTCTGCAGGAGGGGGCTGCTGCACTGTTACTCAGGCAACCCTGTTTGGGCGGAGTTGCCCTGCCCCCCCTGTGGTGGGGGCTGGGCTCAGCGGGAATGAGTTTTGGGGGCTTTTGTTCTCTGGCAGCTTTCCCTGGCGGCTTTCCGCGTCTCTTCTGCGAGTCAGAGCAGAAGAGACCATTTCCAACCCTCTGCCTCAGAGCAGAGAGACCGCAGTCTGTTCTTCAGTGAGCTCTCCAGGCCACACTGTCTCCGTTTCAGTCTGTGCTGATATAAACTGCAGTGGCCTGGGTTGTGTGCCCCTCCGTACCGCCCCCACTCCTGCCTCCAGTTTGGAGCACTTTTCTGCCCTTTCTGCTTCTAAAACCGCCAGCCGCCCCCAGATCACACGCGCGACCCCGCCACTCTGGGTTTCCGCCCCAGGGGCTGCCCTAAAGTCCTTTCCCCGCCACTACTGGTCTGTGAGTCTGTGCCCCATCACCAGCGCGGGAGGCTGTCACTCACCAGCGGTGTAGGATCCCCATGGCCAGGCACCCTCCCGCTGCTGTTTATCCTCTGATATCTGCCCATGGAATCATGGCTCCCCACTTCGTACCTCGAAACCAACCGCCTGCGATATTCTGTTTGTAGAGATCCAGATCTTCTTACATCTCAGGCTGGTTTCGTGGGTGCTTAGAATGGTCTGCTAGATATCCAGCTCAATTCCGGGGACCCATTGAAATAGGGTCCCCTACTCCTCCGCCATCTTTCCCAGTCCCTCTAGCATAGACATTGTAGCAATATTTGTTCTTCCAATCCATGAGTATGGAATGTTTTTCCATTTCTTTGTGTCTTCCTCAATTTCTTTCATGAGTGTTCTATTGTTTTCTGAGTACAGATCCTTTGCCTCTTTGGTGAGGTTTATTCCCAGGTATCTTATGGTTTGGGAGATAATTGTAAATGGGATCAACTCCTTATTTTCTCTTTCTTCTGTCTCATTGTTAGTGTATAGAATTGCAACTGATTTCTGTGCATGATTTTATATCCTGCCATATTGCTGAATTCCTGTATGTGTTCTAGCAATTTTGGGGCAGAGTTTTTTGGGTTTTCCATATAGAGTATCATGCCATATGCAAAGAGTGAGAGTTTGACTTCTTCTTTGCCGATTCGGATGCCTTTTATTTCTTTTTGTTGTCTGATTGCTGTGGCTAGGACTTCTAGTACTATGTTGAACAGCAGTGGTGAGAGTGGACGTCCCTGCTGTGTTCCTGACCTTAGGGGAAAAGCTCTCAGTTTTTCTCCATTGAGAATGATGTTCAATGTGGGATTTTTTGTAGATGGCTTTTATTATATTGAGGTATGTACCCTCTATCCCTATACTGTGAAGAGGTTTAATCAAGAAAGGATGCTGTAGTTTGTCAAATGCTTTTTCTGCATTTATTGAGAGGATCATATTGTTGTTGTCCTTTCTTTTATTAATGTAGTATATCACATTGATTTGCGGATGTTGAACCAACCTTGCAGCCCATGAATAAATCCCACTTGGTCATGGTATTGCCCTAGAGCTGGAGTTTTGCAGTTCTCATTGATAGGTAAACTTCGTCTTGGCTGGATGTTCTTGCTGATCTTCTAGGGGAGGGGCCTGTTGCTTTGATTCTCAAGTGTCTTTGCCCAAGGGATTGCTAGGGGTCCAGGCTAAATAACCTACTCTGGTTTGCTCTTTATGGCTTTTGTTCCCTCAAGGCTCTCTGCAGCTTTAGAGGATGAGAATGAAAATGGCAGTCTCCCAATCTCCAGCCTGGAGCCAAGAGCTTATGGCCCCACTACTCAGTGCACCCTCAGGGAAAAGCAGTCAATTACTCCTGTCTCCCTGGCCTCTGCACTCCATGTTCACCCAGCCCGTGACCAAGCATTTCTATCTCAGGCATAGGACGCTGTTTTGAGTCTCCAAACCTTGCAGATTCCTATGGCTCGCACCTGTGCCACTCCTCCTGGGGTTTCACTGATTCTGCCACATCTTGGGCCCCTGCTCGGAGAGCAGTCACTGGACCGCTCCTCTGTTGGTGGTTTATGGCAATCCCAGGGCTGAGAGCCCACTCCTGGGCTTGGTGATTGCAGCCAGCTTCCCCGCTCTGATGCCTGGGAGCTCTGTGGCACTCAGGCATCCCCAGTCTTCCTGTGACCGCGAGGGTCCTGAAACCTCACTGTCCCACCTAGAGTTCTGCCCCCACTTAGCCACTTGAGTCCCTTTCTGGCCAGGGCGTCCCTCACCAGAGCAGACTTCTAAAAGTTCTGATTTTGCACTCTGCTGCTATGTCACTTTCTGGATGATGGCTGACAGACGCTCCCCGCACCCATGGTTTATCTTCCCATCTATTGCCTCGGATTCACTTCTCTGTACGTTCTATCTTGCAGAAAGTGGTTGCTTTTCTGTTTGTAGAGTTGCAGCTATTCTTTTTTAGATCTCTGGTTGAAATCCCAGGTGTTCAGAATGATTTGATAGCTACTAACTGAATTCCTGGGACCAGACGAAACTAAGATCTCCTACTCTTCCGCCATCTTGGGCTCCTCCCCGTCCCTTTACTTTCATTGTGCCTATATTTTTAGTTCTGACATGAGTCTCTTGTAAGCAGTACATAGATGGGCCTTGCTTTTTTATCCATTTTGTCACCCTATGTCTTTTGATTAGAGCATTTAGTCCATTTAAATTGAAAGTAATTATTGATAGATGTGTATTTATTGCCATTTGGTTACTTGGGGTTTTTCTGTTGGTTGTTTTTGTGGTTCTCTTTTCCCTTCTTCTGTTACTCTCTTCTCTCATGGTTAGTTTGCTTTCTTTAGTGATATACTTGGATTCCGTTCTCTTTGTTTTTTGTATATCTGTATTGGTTTTTGATTTGTGGTTATCATTATATTCATATATAACATTTTATGCATATAGCAGTCTATATTAAGCTTATGGTCACTTAAGTTTGTCATTCTAAAAGCACTAAATTTTTACTCCTCTCCCCTCCCATGGTTTACGTACACTGTATCATACTCTACATTCTTTTATTTTGTGAATCCTTTGAGAGATTTTTATAGATGCACTTATTTTTTACTGCTTTTGTGCTTCCTACTTTTCTTACTCCTACTTGTGTTCTTTCCTTTCCACTCAAAGAGTACCCTTTAGCATTTCTTGTAGGGCTGGTTTACTGGCCATGAATTCCTTTATCTTTTATTTGTCTGGAAAACTCTTCATCTCTCCTTCTAGTCTGAATGATAGCCTTGCTGGATAGAGTATTCTTGGCTACATGTCTTTTCCTTCCAGCACTTTAAATATATCATGACCCTCTCTTCTGTCCTGCAACGTTTCTGCTGAAAAACCAGGTGATATTTGGGGGGGGGGGAGGTCCCTGTATGTAACTGTTTCCTTTTTTCTTGCTGCTTTTAAAATTCTCTCTTTATCACTACTTTTTGCCATTTTAATTATTGTATATCTTGGTATGGATATCCTTGGATTGAGTTTGTTGGGGGTTCTCTGTGCCTTCTGGACCTGGATTTCTGTGTCCTTTTCAGAATTGGGGAATTTCTCAGCTATTATTTCATCAAATTTTCTGCCCCCTTTTCTCTCTCTCTTCTTTCTGGCATCCCTATAATGTGAATGTTATTATGCTTGATGGTATTGCTGCGTTCCCTTAATATAATCTCATTTTTTCACTAGTCCTTTTTCTTCATTCTGTTCAGCTTGATTGCTTTCCATTACTCAGTCCTCCAGGTCGCTGATCCATTCTTCTTCCTCTAATATATTATTTATTCCATCTAATGTATTTTAATTTCAGTTATTGAGTTCTTCATCTCTGGTTGGTTCTTTTTTATGTTTCCTATCTCTTTGTTGAGGGTCTCACTGAGTTCCTACACTCTTTTCTCAAGTCCAGTATCTTTATGGCCATTACTTTAAATTTTCTATTGGACATGTTACTTATCTCTGTTGCATTTAGCTCTCTTGCTGTGATTTTTGTCCTGTTCTTTCATTTGGGGCATATTCTTCTGTCTCTTCTTCTTATCTGTCTGTTTCTATGTGTTAGGAAATCAGCTATGTCTCTTGCTCTTGAAAGTAGTGGCCTTATGAAGAAGAAGTCCTGTAGTACCCTGAAGTGCAGTGTTCCCTGTTTACCAGAACCTGGTACTTCAGGGGTGTCTCCCATGTGTGTTGTGTGTGCCCTATGGTTGTGTCTTTGCCACTTTTTCCTTCAGTCCAGTCATCTACAAGTCATCTTTGCCTGTTGTGGGCAGGTTTTGTTCCTGTGTTGTTAGTGGGCCTGTCTGGAGCCTCCTTGGACTTGATTTTAGTCAGACCAGGTATTTACCAGAGATGCAGTAGCACCAAACTGTAGGCACTTACCCTATGTTTTCCCCTGAAAAGCTTTTATTGGTGGACAGTACTAAAAGTCAGACCCCATGTCTGCCCCCAGCCCACTGCTGGGGCTAAGTCAAACTGCTGGTGTATGGGGTCTACTTTCCCTCTCTCTGGGGCAGGAGTCACTTTGGAGTGGTGCTGGCCCCTGTCAGGACTGCTTGCCCACTGCCACAGCTGTGGCACCACTTTGTTTTTAGTTTGTTTAGTTTTTTTTCCCTAAGGTTTTATTTATTTCAGAGGGGCGGGGGAGAGAGCTCAAGCATGAATGAGGGGAGGAGAGGGAGAAGCAGACTCCCTGCTGAGCAGAAAGCCTGATGCCTGATACAGTGCTCGATCCCAGGACCCTGGGATCATGACCTGAGCCTAAGGCAGACGCTTAACTGACTGAGGCACCCAGGCGCCCCTGTGACACCACTTTGGATGGACATCCAACAAGTGTGTGTTGGAGGAGGTGGGTCTGCAGAAGAATGCAGGGTGGGGCATGTGGTGCTAGCAAGGTCCATGTCAGCCCTCTGCTAGAGGGGACCTATAGTCCCCCAAAACTTGCTTTCAAGGCAGGCTGGAGGGGTGGATCTGCAGAAGAGCTCCAGGGTGGAGTGCACTGTTAGTAAGCAAAATGGAGAGTGTTTGTGTTACACTGGTTCCCCAGATGTTGTATATCTAGACTGGGGGGCTGGGGAGCAAAACAGTACCTGCCAGCTCTTTTGTTCTTGGAAAAGTCTCCTGAAGATCCCTGCCCCTCCAGCACAGGCTCTAAGATTAGTAAATAAATCTCCCTCCCACGTATCTCAAGTGTTTTTCAAACTGCTGCTTCCATGCTGTATCTTAGCTGGGCTATTGTGCTGTCTCTTTAAGGGTGGGAACTCAGTTTCTTATAGTCCTCAGGATTTCCCTGAGCCTGGCCAGCTGATTTTTAAAGTTCCAGGAGTTAAGCCTACTGATTGTAAGAACTAATGAAGTTAGGCTCCTTTGGTTTTCAAAGCCAAATATTATGGGGATTCATCTTCCCAGTGTAGATCCCCCATGCCTGGGGTGCCTGCTGTGGGGTCTCCTTCTCTGTCCTGTCCACACCAGTGGTGTCCTATCCTCCCACAGACAGTCCTGAGGGTCAGTTTGGCTCCAAACTGCATCTCTTCCCTTCGTACCCTCTTCAATGTGGCCTGTTCTCTACATTTAGTTGTGAAGAGTCTGCTCTACCAGTATTCAGGTCATTTTCTGGTTTATTTGCACTGATGTGAGTGTTATCTAGGTGTATCTGTGGGACAAATTGAACCTAGGAACATCCTACTCTGCAATCTTTCTTGGAAGTGTTTGGTTATTTTTCAATAAGAATTTATACTTCATAATGTCTTGCATATTTTTTTTAGTATAGTTGACACGCAATGTTTCATATGGTCTTGCATATCTTTGTTAAATTCATTCCTAGACATATTGCTGCTACAAATGGAAGCTGGTTTTTAATATTACATTTGGATTGTTTCCAGTTTTTACTACTATAGATAATGTTGCTATTATAAATATATGTTCCTTGTTGCACATGTTCTCACATTTCTATTGAGTATGTACCTTGGAATATAACGTTCGTGTTTAGGATAATGAATCTCAAACTTGAATAGATGATGTCCAAAACCAGTTGTACCAATTTACACTCCATTGGCATTGTTTGAAATTTCCATGTGTTCCATATCTTTACCAAGAATTAGAATTCTTAGTCTTTTTATTTTTAGCCACTGGGTGTGTGTGGGTGTTTAGTTGAATCTCATTATGGATTTAATTTGCATTTCTATTATTACTAATAAAATTGGGAAAGTTTTCATCACAGGCTTATTAGCCACTTGGATATCCTTTGTTATGAAGTAACTCTTTAGTTTCCTTGCCCATTTTTCTCCTGACCCATTTTTTCTCCTGAATTTTTGGGTTTTTTTCCCAATCGAATTGTAGGAGTTCTTTACGTATTCTGGATTTCAACTCTGTTACTTGTTATATGTATTGCAAGAAACATTTTCTGCTCTGTATTTTGCCTTTTTGTGTTTTATGAGTATCTTTTGGTTAACAGACATTCTTAGTTCTAATGTAGTGTATATCATTCTTTCTCTTTATAAGGTTAGTGTTTTTGTAACCCAATTAAGAAATCTTTCCCTGAGTTTAAGAAGACATTCTCCCATGATATCCATTTGGAATTGATTTTTGTGTGTGTGTGATGCAAGGGTAAAGTTTCATCTTTTTCCCTATGGTTATCTAATTGTTTCAGCATACTGATTGGAAGGACTTTTATTTCTTTAATGCCAAGGGGCATGGTTCAGTTTCTGAACTTTCTATTCTGTTCATTGATCTTTCATCTATCTGTGTGCCTGTCACACAACTATCTAATTTACCATAGTTTTCTAATAAGTCCTGATTTTCAGTCAAAGGAGCCCTCTTGTTCTTTTTCACAATTGTTTGGGGTTTTGTTTTTTCTCAAAATTGTATTTAAATTCTAGTTAGTTAACATATAGTGTAATATTGGCTTTAGGAGTAGAATTTTGTGACTCATCACTTACATATAACTCCCAGTGTTCATCATAACAAGTGCCCTCCTTAATATCCATCACCCATTTAGCCCATACCCCACCTACCTCCCTCCATCAACCCTCAGTTTGTTCTCTACTCTTAAGAGTCTCTTATGGGGCGCACCTGGGTGGTTCAGTCATTAAGTGTCTGCCTTCAGCTCAGGTCATGATCCCAGGGTCCTGGGATCAAGCCCCAGATTGGGCTCCCTGCTCAGCAAGAAGCCTGCTTCTCGCTCCCCCACTGCCCCTGCTTGTGTTTCTGTTCTCACTATCTCTCTCTCTGTCAAATAAATAAATAAAATCTTTAAAAAAAAGTCTCTTATAGTTTGCTTTCCTCTCTTTTTTTTTCCTTCCCATACGTTTATCTGCTTTGTTTCTTCAATTCCACATATGAGTGAAATCATATGGTATTTGTCTTCTCTGATTGACTTATTTTACTTGGCATGATACCCTCTAGTTCCATCCACATTGTTGCAAATGGCAAGATTTCATTCTTTTTGATGGCTAAGTAATATTCCATTGTGTATATATACCACATCATCTTTATCCATTCATCTGTTGATGGACATCTGGGCTCTTTCCATATTTTGACTATTGTGGACATTGCTGTTATAAACACTGGGGTGCATGGGTCCCTTTGAATCACTATGTTTGTGGGGTTCTTTTCCAGCCCCATGTTGGGTATAGAGATTACTAAAAAATAAACTTAAAAAAGAGAAAGCTTATATATTTTTGGTTAGATTTATTCCTAGATATTTTTGATACTATTATAAATGATATCCCTTGAAAATTTTTATTTTCTAAATGTTTACTGTTGCTCTGGCATGCAATTTGTTTTATTAAACTTACAATTAGCAACCTCACCAAACTTTCTTAGTCCAGTTTATCTGTAAATTCTTTTGGATGTTATGGTACATGCTTACCTCATATGAGAATAATCAGTTGCATTTCTTCCACTTCAATTTTTTTTTTCTAGCACTGGCTCAAACCTTTGGTCCAGTGTTGAATTAGAAATGGTGATAGCAGTCATCCTTGTTCCGTTCCTGCTTTAAAAAGAAAAGCTTTCAAGTCTCTCACCAATTACTTTAGGGTGTGTGTATGTGTGTATTTTATTTATTTAATTTGTTCATTTGCAAAAGAGAGCATACACACAAGTGGGGGGGGTGGTTAGAGGGGGAAGGAGAGGGACAAGCAGACTCTGTAGAGCCCCATGCAGGGCTCAATCTCACGACCCTGAGATCAAGACTTGAGCAGAAAGAGTTGGACACTCAACTGACTGAGCCACCCAGGCACCCCTTGTGTATTTTAGATACTATCAGATTAAGAAATTTCTTTAATTTGCTAAGTTTTTATCATCAGTGGATGTTAAATTTTATCAAAAGGTTTTTGAGTCCTTAAGATGATATAATTTTTACCTTTATTCTATTAGTATGATTGATTGCATTGGTGGATTATCCTTATATTCCTAGAATAGACACAATTTTGTTGTGCTCTATTGTTTTTCATAAATTGCTGGATATTTAATTTTAATTAATTAAAATTTAACCTTAAGAATTTTTGTATCCATGTCATAAGTATGACTGGGTATAATTTTTCTTTTCTCATGATATTCTTTTCAAATTTTGGCTTCATAAACCAGAATTGGGTTGTGTTTCCTCTTTTTTAAAATTCTCTCAATGAGATTGTGTAAGTTGACGTGTTTTTCCTTAAATATAATGTGGAATTCTGTAGTGAAGCCACATTGGCCTCAGTGTGGGGATTTGGCCTCATTTTCTTTGTGGGGAAGTTTTTAAATTGTGGTTCAGTTTCTTTATTAGATATAGAATTATTTACAGTTTTATTTATTCTACCCATTTTTGGTAGGGTGTATTTTTCCAAGCACTTGTCCATTTTATCTAAATTTTCACATGTCTTGGCATCACATTGTTCAAAATATCATTGTATTCTAATGTCTGTCATGGTGGTCCCTTTTTCATTCTTACATTATTTTCTTGTTTTCTTTTGATTAGTCTCACCAGAGATTTGTCAATTTTATTAGTCATTTTAAAGTACCAAGTTTTTTTGGCTTGATTGTTTCTCTTGTTTGTTTCCTAGTTCATTAATTACTATTATATTTAGTGTTTCCTTTCTTCCACTTTCTTTGGTTTAATTTGTTCTTTTTAAAAAACTTCTTTAGAGGAATGATTAACTCATAGGTTTTCAATTTTTTCTTTTCTATTTGGTATTTCAGGCTATATTTTCCCTCTAAGAATTTTTTAGCTTCATCCCACAAATTTTTATATGTAGTATTTTTATCATTATTTAGTTCAAAATGTTTTCTATTTTCCATTGTGGTTAGTTCTTTGACCCATGTATTATGTAGAAGTATACTTTCTTATTTCTAAACATATGAGTATTTTGTAATTATCTTTTAGGAGTTGATTTCTGCTTGTATTGCATTATGGTCAGAGAATATATTATGTATTTTTTTTAGTTCTTAGAAATTTGTTTATACTTGCCTTGTGGTCCACAATTTGGTCAATTTTATCAAATCTTTTCCGTGCAACTGGAAGTGTATTAAGCATTGTTGTGAACAGTGCTCTGTATCTGTTAGGTCATTTTTAAATTGTTTTATTCAAATCTTCTGTATCCTTACTGACATTTTATTTTAGTTTGATTGAAATTTTACAATATAATTCCTTTCTCCCCTGTAGCAATTATGCTAAAGATTTCAACTTGCCTCCTCCATTTAGCTATTGATTTTTTTATGTTGGATTTGTATCTGGCAATTTACCTGAACTCTCATTAATTTTAGGTTCTAGCCTGTAGATTTACCTGGATTTTTCTAATCTGCAAGTAAGGAAAGTTTTGTTTCTTCTG
The DNA here is from genome assembly GCF_009762305.2 of Zalophus californianus. Taxonomy (NCBI): domain Eukaryota; kingdom Metazoa; phylum Chordata; class Mammalia; order Carnivora; family Otariidae; genus Zalophus; species Zalophus californianus. The sequence continues at coordinate 62,001,740 of NC_045597.1, forward strand.
TTTTTATCCCAATATATTTGATTTCTTTTTCTTACTGCACTGGCTAAGCCCTATAGTACGGTGTTAAATAGGAACAGAGGATAATGGACATTTTATTTAGTTCCTGGCTTTAAAGGGAGTGCTAACAACATTTCAACATTAATATGATGTACAGGTTTCCTGCTATCTGAAAGTAGAGCATTCCTGTGAAAATTTTTGTAAGCCAAAATGGTGTGAAATAAAGAAGCAATTACCATTAATTTATATGGAAAAATTTTAGAGCATTCCCAGACCTGAAAAAATAACCCATCTTAGCCTTTTCTGGTATCTTAGGACACATCTTGCTAATGGATGCACAAAATAAATCAAGATAAACCACAGATGCTCACAGACACAGTTCAAAGCTACAGTGGCTTGATGCTGAGATGCTAAGTGTATTTCCCAGGGTAGGAGTGTGGCGGTATCACTCTCACTGCTCAGAGTGTGTGCTGCCTCCATAAATACTCGTTGCAAAATAAATGCTGAACAGTATTTTTGCTTTATTCCTTTTCTTCATAAAAGTGAAAATCCTCTTCAGATTGCTTTCACTTAGCAAAAACAGGTGCTGACATGGGTTTTTCATAAAAGTGAAGTGGCATAATGCAAACTTTGAAAAAATGGAGGACACTTACCCCTGGTAGGTATTTTGGTAGGTTCCCTCCATCAAGTGAAGAAGGTTTCCAGGGCTCCTGGGTGGCTCAGTGAGTTAAATGTCCAACTCTTGATTTTGGCTCAAGTCATGATCTCAAGTTTGTGAGATTGAACCCCTCTGTCAGGCTTTGTGCTGGGTGTAGAGTCCACTTAAGATTCTCTCTCTCCCTCTGCCCCTCTGCATCCCACTCACATGTGCCTTCTCTCTCTCTCTCTCTAAAAAAAAAAAAAAAGTAAAAAAAGAAGTTCTTAGTTTTACTTGGTTCTTAAAACTGTGAATATATACTGAATTTTAGTAAATTTTTTTTCCTGCACTTATGGAGATGATTACAAGGTATGTCTCTCTTAATCTGTAAATATGATATATTACATTAATATAGATTTCTGATATAAGATTATTCTTGCATTTCCGAGATAAATGGAACTTCATATTGATATGTATTTTTTCTACTGCTGGATTCACTTTGCAAATACTTCAAGTTTTAACATCTATATTCCTAAGTGACATTGGTATAAAGTTATCTTTTCTTATATTTTTGCAATTTGGGAATCTATTATATTAGTGCTAGTAAATGAGCTGCAAATTTTTCCCTTTTTTACCATTATCTAAAAGAATTTATAAAAGACAGAAAATATTTCTTATAGATTTGGCAACAATGTCATCTTGTTCTTTTGGAGGGAGGTGGTAAGAAAGACAGACTAAATATAATTTTTAATGCAATGTTGTTTTATTCAGGTTTTCCCTTTTTGAATCAATTTTTTAAATTGATATTTTCATTTAAGTATTTTTAAGGTTTATTTTAGAGAGCGGGAGAGAGCATGGGGGTGGGGGGGTGGGGCAGACCCAGAGGGAGAGAGAATCTCCAGCAGACTCCCCGCTGAGCAAGGAGCTTAACCTGGATCTCCATTTCACAACCCTGAGATCGTGACCTGAGCCAAAATCAAGAGTTATATGCTCCACCAGCTGAATCACTCAGGTGCCCCTGTTTTCATTTAAGTTTTTAAAATGATTGACTTATTAAAGTTATTCTTACACTGTTTTTGAACTTCTGCTATATAGTAATTTTGACCCCTGTTTTATTTCTAATATTTGTCCCTCCTCTCCTTTTCTAAAAATCAGGTGTTTGTTTTGTTTTGTTTTAAAGATTTTATTTATTTGACAGAGAGAGTGGGAGAATACAAGCAGGTGAATGGCAGAGGCAGAGGGAGAAGCAGGCTCCCCGCTGAGCAGGGAACCCAATGTGGGGCTCAATCCCAGGACCCTGAGATCATGACCTGAGCCAAAGGCAGACACTTAACCAACTAAGCCACACAGGCGCCCCTAAAAATCACTTTTATAAGAGATTTGTGTCTTAGTTTCTTGAGGAAAAAAACCACTGGTGTTTAATGTTATCAATCATGTCTATTTTGTTTTCTGTTTCATTTCTGTTTTAATATTTATTTCATTTTTTACTTGATTTTAGTATATTTATTTGCTTTTACTTTCTTGAATTGAAAATTTGGCTAATTAAATTTTAATTTTGGGGGGCACCTGGGTGGCTCAGTTGGTTAGGCATCTGCCTTTGGCTCAGATCTTGATCTTGGGGTCCTGGGATGGAGCCCTGAGTCTGGACCCCTGCTCAGCAGAGATTCTGCTTCTCCCTCTCCCTCTGCCCCTCCCCCCACTCGTGCATGCTCTCTGTCAAATTAATGGATAAAATCCTAAAAATTTTTTTTAACTTTTTAACCGTATGATCTATGCATTTAAAGTCTGTGACTTTTCCTGTTAATACTGCTTTAGCTGACTTCCAGTTGCTTTATAGGTACTGCTTTTTTTGTTTTTTAGTTTTAAATAATTCATGATTCTACTAATTCTCCTAAAAATCTTCTGGTTTTTAAATGCAGAGATAATACAGAAGTGGTTTTTAAACATCTAGATTATTTAAAAATTATTTATTTTTAATTCCCTAGTATTTAGGAGTTTTAGCTATGTTTATATTTTTGATTTTTGAATTTGTTCAGAGATTGTGATCTAGAATCAAATTGTGGTCCAGGGACTAGCAAAATCTTCATATCTACCTCAGACCTACTAAATTAGAATCCACACTTTAATATGATTCTCAGATGCCCTGTATATCATTTAAGTTTGAGAAGCATCTGTCTAGATGATTGCTCAGTAATAGTTTCGAGTGTTTTTCCCCTTTAATTTTTTCCCCCTCTGGTTTATCTAAAGCTTGGCTTCCCCTGGGCACTGATTTAACCATTTTTCTTCCAACTTGGAGGAAAGAACAATGTGAACTTTTAGCATTTTGGGCTCCCTCAAAGCTCACCTTTAGGAATGTTTGGGCCCTTTCTCCTTTTACTTAGAGGAAGAGGAGAAAAACCAAAGGGCATCATCTGGGTTGCACTTTTCTCTCCCTTTAGCCAGCATGGCCAAAATCAGCCAGGGGAACCAGCAAGCCAGTTCATATATGGTTGAATCTATTCGTTTTTAATTCCATAGATAACTTTTTCCTCTCACAAGAACAGCTGAGCTGCTGTTTCACACTGCTGGTTACCCCATAACTACCCAAGCACCAAAGATGTGTCATGCCCATATTCCTTCATCCTTCCTTTTCCCAGACAATGCTTTTGTCATATTTCAGTGAGTCAGTCATTTTAGTAAATCCCACTTTTGCCATCAACTGTGTCAGGCGTCCCTAAGACCCATCCCGGATTCAGTGATTCTCCAGAGGACTCACAGGACTCAACATATAGTCCTATTCATGGCTGTGAGTTCTTACAGTAAACGGATACAAGGGAAAATCAGCAAAAGGAAAAGGTACATGCGGCAAAGTCCAGAAGAAACCAGACACAAGCTTCCAAGTGCCTTCTTCAGTGGAGTCACAGAGGATGTGATTAATTCCTTCAGCAGTGAGTTGTGACAACACGGGTGAAATGTTTCCTACCAGGGAAGCTCCTTAGAGATCACGTGCCCAGGGTTTTTACTGGAGGTTGGTTAGTAGACATCTTCTGCCTAAGATGCACTGAAATTCCACATTCCCGGGAGGAAAGCAGGTGTTCAGCAGAAAACCATATTGTTTGCATAAATGCTCTTAGGTTCAGTGAGCCAGTCTTACCAGGTAATAGTGTGGGAATCCTCCCCAAATCCAATTTTCTAGATACTGGCCAAGGCCAAACTTCCAGACTGGCCTCTAGAAGGCAGTCTCAGGCCTGCTGTGTTAACTTCAACAATATTGGGTCTTTGGAATTTGTTGAGACTTTGTGGTGTAATATATGATCCATTTGAAATTAAAATGAGAAATCTCATACCTAGAACATAATGTATATTCTCTAATTTTGAGATGCAGAGAGATCTGTCTATTCATCAAATCAATCTTGTGAATTGTATTACTCAAATCTTTATATTTACTGTTTTCTTATGTCAGAATTTGAGTGAAGTATATTAATAATTTCCCCCATGATTTTAAGTATGCTGGTTCCTTTTAATTCTACCAACTTTGGCTTTTTATATTTCATAGCATATTGTTAGGAACATGCAAATGCATGATTTTATATCATCTTAATGGGTTATGAATTTTTCATCATTTTCTGTGTCGTTTTGGCTTAAGTATGTCTCTTACAACAACACATAGCTGCATCATTGAAAATGTAATCTCAGTAACTCCATTTTCGATGTATTTATTATCTGTGACTGCTGACATATTTGGACTTATTTATGGCATTCAATTATGTATTTTATATTTACAACAATTCTTCTGTTCTTTTTATCTCCTTTCCTGTGTTCTGTGGATCCTTTCACACCTTTTCCCCCTATAATAGTTTCTTTTGAGATTTCTTGGCTTCAACTCCTACTTACCAACTTGATTCTCTTCTCTATTTCTGATCCTCTGAGTTTTCCTTTTTATTTTTGGATTCAGCAATGAACTCAAATGATTTTCTCTGTCATCTCCATGTGTTTTAAATAGAGGCAGAGGTTTTTCAGTCCATCACTGGTGCTTAAACCACCACCTTGACTTAGAAATAGTCTTTTTTTAACTTTCAATCATCTTTGTTAGATTTCTTGAACTCTACTGCAAATAGTACTCAGATTGAATATTTTCAGTATGCTTTTAAAGTAAAGAAAGGCCTTCAAATTTCCATGTTTCTTAGAATAAATATTTTTCACTTATGAGAAAATAGTAGAAGAGTAACCAACCTGCCAGATTTGCCAGATAAATGACAAAATATCTGAAATGAAGAAAAAAAAGGGGGGGGCAGTAAAGGAAACTCCAAAAACAGCAATCCAGGTACAGTGAAGAAATACTGAAAAAACAAGAGGAGTGAAGTGACCTGCAGGTCACATCAGTGGGATATGAAAGAGCTCAAGACCAAGATAGATACATTGATTTCGTAAATTTATACATATCAACTTTGAAAAGATAAAAAGAAATAGTTACTGTACAAAAGTATTTTGAAATAAAATTGAAAAGCCACAATAAACATATAAATGTTGTAGAACAGTGTTTCTCTAAGTGTGTATATTCTTATGCAGTGGGTAATAGTGGAATAATTAGCATTAAACTCTTAATTTAAATCCTTGGACCATTACTAACCCATTTGGGTGAGTTAATAACCATTGTAAGTCTCAGTTTTCCCAACTGTACAATGGGAATTGCAATTACCTACTTCAGAAGATTGTTATGAAACTAAAATTAGATAATACGTATTAGAATGTTTGGCAAAGCACCTGCCACCTAGTAGACAGTGAATAAATGGTAGTTATTATAATTATTAAAATGGAATCTAGGGACATCCAGCACCAGAATCATTGATGAGGAAAGAGTGGCATTAGCAAGTGTAGGCTAGGGATTCAAGAAGCTTGGCTGTGAAAGGACAGAGAGGTTAGTTGTTTGGGCATTTGGGCTGATAGAGTGTTATTTATAAAATAAGGTGAAAGGACCTGAATACAGTTATTTACCATGGGGAGGGAGTCAGAGGAGGAAGTGTTTAAAGATACAGAAAAGTGGGGACTGATAGTGTCAAGACACTAAATCAGGAGAAGGGGATGGGATCCAGAGACCAACTGGAGGATCTTGCTGAATTAAGAGGAGAAATTCCTCCATTTGCAATGACATGAATGGAGGTAGAGAGTATTATGCTAAGTGAAATAAGTCAGAGAAAAACAAATGGCATATGATTTCACACATACGTGGAATTTAAGAAACAAAACAGATGCGCAAAGGGAAAAAAAAAAAGGCAAACCAAGAAACAGACTCTTAACTATAGAGAACAAACTGATTGTTACCAGGGGGGAGGTGGGTGGAGGGTTGGGGGAAATAGGTGATGGGGATTAAGGAGGGCACTTGTTGTGATGAGCACTGGGTGATGTATGGAAGTGTTGAATCACTATATTGTACACCTGAAACTAATATTACACTGCATGTTAACTAACTGGAATTTAAATAAAAAGATGAGAAACTCCTTGTAAGTGAGATTCATGGGAAGATGGTAAGGATATATGTAGTTGTAGGAAGCTTATGGTGGGGACTCAGAGAGACAAAAAGTTAAGGGAGGTCTTGCTTCTCTGAAGAAAGAAATGACACAAACTGAGAGACTTCAGGAAGGTGGTTGGAGTTGGAGACTTAAGGAATATTGGGAAAGTTTCAGCCAGATTCTAAGGGAACCAGGAAAAGGAACTGACAAGCAACATATGGAGAGAGGTATCTTAGTCATATTGAGGGCCCAGCTTAAGTGTTAGACTGTTCTTTTATGCTACCAGTATGAAAAGTTGTGTGATTTTTCTCCAGCAGGTCTCTGCATCTCCAGTGTCTCTACATTTCTGGTGTAGGGAATGAGGAAGTTGGTGCTTGAACCGACCCAGTGTTAGACTTTTACAGAGTAGATAAAGCAAAAGGGCCCAGAAACATAAGAGACAATGTTATTGGCAATGGTTTTTCAGTATTGGTAGAACCAATAGTGAAATTGTCCACCATGCATCTAGATGGATGAGGAAGTGAAAGCAAAATGAGAAAAAGCAGTGGTCATGGGACTGGATGTCATGATAAATTGAAAGGCCAGATAATCATTCATTCATTCATGTGGTTAACACCAGATACTGTGTAACGCAGGGTATGTGAAAGTACAAAGTACAAAGCACACGGGTGCACTGCTCCCATGGAGACCACAGTCTATTGTTTACAAAGAAAAAAATAAGTATTAGTTGGCGATTCATGCAATAGAAAAAAAGAGGGTAAGAAGAATATGACGTGGGGGAGCGGTTGCTAATTTGATATGTATGTAAATGGTCAAGGAAGTCTTACCAATAAAATGACACTTGAGCAGATGTCATACAAGGAGAGATACATGAGATCTCAGACCATGAGAATACAGGTATACGGAAAGTATAAAGTGTATCATGAAAATATCAAAGAAATAAATGAAATCTACCAGAACTTAGAAGAGTCATGTTTGACCTGAGTAATAATGGCTTTTCTTCATCTATGTGTATATAACCAATCCTTTTAAGTATATCCGCATTAACATTTTGCCTGAATTAACCCCAAAGTTAATGGCTGCCAGTTTGGGAAATGTACCACCTCCTGATTTTCAAAGGAGATGAAATCAGTGCTGTGTTACACCACCTTTCATATTCTTCACCATAGAGAATATTCAATGGTGTTGAGCAATCCCTTTGGTAAGTTTATTTATTCAGGAATTTTAAGCTTTCTAGGATGTAAGTCCACTGGACCAAAGGACTAGAATTAACTGAGAACTTTGATAGATTATTTAGCTCTCTTTTACAGATGTCTTTTACCAATGGTTAGTCTTTTCAATTAGATTTTTTTTCTGTTTGAACGTTTAAAAAAAAAGTTGAAAAGTTCCGGTTATCAAAACATAACAATGAAAAGCATAGGCTTTGAAATAAGATATCTGTGTTCAAATCCCAACTATGCTATTAAATAATTGTCATTGCATGAATTACTTAAAATCTCCCTGCCTTTATTTTCTAATATGTAAAATGTAATGATGACTGTACCAAACGCCTAATTATATTGTGGGGATTAGATGAATAGTGAAGAGTAGCAGGCAAGAGGTTATAAAAGCTCAATAATAATGGCCATTATTATTATCCCTCAGCCATATACTTTCAATTTTTAAAAGATTTTATTTTTAAGTCATCTCTATATACAACGTGGGGCTTGAGCTCACAACCCTGAGATCAAGAGTTGTATGCTCCACTGACTGAGCCAGCCAGATGACCCATATACTACCAGTTTTTAGCAGCAGACTTCTCTTTTCTTAGTCTTTTTCTAGTAAGTATGCAATGAGCATGTTTTTATTGAAATAATAGAGGTGAATGTCTAAGCTTCTCTAGCTCTTTCATAGTTGTTTCAAGGATGCTACAAAGTATATCTTTATTTGAGAAAATTGTATCAAATGAAGCATTGTATCAAACTGATAAAAAGGCTATTTTGGCCTGAATTTCTTGAATAAGAGATTACTTTAGATTCTTTCCTTTTTTTTTAGTTGAAGTATAGTTGATACACATTACATTAGTTTCAAGTGTACAACATACTGATTTCAGCAAAGGTATGTGTTATGCTATGTTTACAAGTGTAGCTCCCGTCTGTCACCATACAATGCTATTATGGTACCGTGGGTTATGTTCCCTGGGCTGCAACCTTTATCCCATGACTTGTTCATTCCGTAAGTGGAAATCTGTACTTCCTATTCCCATTTCACCCATTTTGCCCATCCCCTTACCCCTTCCTTTCTGGGAGCCATTATTTAGTTCTCTGTATTTATGAGTCAGCTTCTACTTTATGTTCATTTATTTATTTGTTTTTTAGATTCCATATATAAGTGAAATGATATGGTATTTGTCTTTCTGTCTGACTTATTTAACCAAGAATAATATGCTCTAGATCCATCCGTGTTGTTGCAAATGGCAAGATCTTCTTTTTTTATGGCCAAGTAATACTACATTCTATGTATATACCACCTCTTTTTCCATTATCTATGGATGGAAACTTGAGTTGCTTGGCTTTTGGAAATAATGTTGCAATAAACACAGGGGAGCAGATACCTTTTCAAATTTTGCATTACTGGATCATATGATAATTCTATTTTTTAATTTTTTGAGGAACATCCATACTGTTTTTCACAGTGGATGCACCAACTTACATTCTCACCAAGAGTGCACAAGGATTCCTTTTTCTCCATATTCTTGCCGACACTTGTTATATATTTTGTCTTTTTTCTTCTAGCCATTCTGACAGGTGTAAGGTGATATCTCATGGCAGTTTTGATTTGCATCTCCTTGATGATTAGTGATGCTGAGCATCTTTTCATTTGTCGTTGGCCATCTGGTATGTTGTCTTGGAAAAATGTCCATTCAGGTCCTCTACTCATTGTTTCATTGGATTGTTTGGGGTTTTTTGGTGTTGAGTTGTATAACTTCTTAATGTATTTTGGGTATTAATTCCTTATCAGATATATCATTTGCAAGTATCTTCTCCTGTTCAGTAGGTTGTGTTTTCAATTTGTTAATGTTTTCCTTCACTATGGAAAACCTTTTTATTTTGGTTTAGTCCCAATAATTTATTTTTGCTTTTGTTTCCCTTGCCTAGGAGACAGATGTAGAGAAATGTTGCTTAAGGGTAATGTCAAAGGGCTTACTGTCTAGGTTTTCTTCTAGGAGTGTTATGGTTTCAGGTCTCACATTTAGGTCTTTAATCCGTTTTGAGTTTACTTTTGTGTATGGTGTAAGTGGTCCAGTTTCATTCTTTTGCCTGTAGCTGTCCAGTTTTCCCAGCACCATTTATTAAGAGACTGCCTTTTCCCCATTGTATAATTTTTATCTCCTTTGTCATTAATTAATTGACCCAATAAGCATGGGTTTATTTCTGGGCTCTCTAATCCGTTCTATTGATCTATGTGTCTACTTTTGTGCCAGTACCATGCTGTCCTGATTGCTACAGTTTTGTAGTATATCTTGAAATCTGAAATTGTGATAACTCCAGCTTTGTCCTATCTCAAGATTGCTTTGACTATTTAAGGTCATTTGGTTCCATACAAATTTTAGAATTCTTTGTTCTAGTTCTGTGAAAAATGTTGTTAGTATTTGGATAGGGATTGCATTAAATCCGTAGGTTGCTTTGGATACTATGGACATTTTAACAATATTAGTTCTTCCAATCTATGAGTATAGAATATCTTTCCATTTGTGGTGTCTTCAATTTCTTTCATCAGTATTTTATAGTTTTCAGAGTATAGATCTTTCACCTCCTTGGTTAAGTTTATTCCTAGGTTTTTTATTATTTTTGATGCAATTATAAATAAAATTGTTTTCTAAATTTCTCTTTCTGCTACTTTGTTATTGTATACAAGCACAACCGATTTCTGTGTATTAATTTTGTATCCCATGACCTTACTAAATTTATCAGTTCTAATAGTTTTTTTTAAAGATTTTATTTGTTTAGAGAGAGAGAAAGAGACAGAAACAGCATGAGCACTTGCATCGGTGGGAAGAGGGGCAGAGGGAGGGAAAGAATCTGAAGCGAACTCTGCGCTAAGCGTGGAGCTCAATGCAGGGCTCAGTCTCACAACCCCAGGACCATTACCTGAGCCAAAACTAAGAGTTGGTTGCTTAACCAACTGAGCAACCCAGGCGCCCCAGCTCTAATAGTTTGAAATCTTCAGGATTTTCTGTACATAGTATCATGTCATCTACAAATAATGACAGTTTTACTTTATCCTTACCAATTTGGATAACTTTTATCTCCATTCTGTCTGATTGCTATGGCTAGGACTTCCAGTACTATGCTGAACAAAAGTGGCAAGAGTGGACATCCTTGTCTTGTTCCTATTAGAGGAAAAGCTCTCAGTTTTTTACTGTTAAGTATGTCAGCTGTGAGTTGTTCAGATATGGCCTTTATTATGTTGAGGTATGTTTCCTCTAAACCCACTTTGTTGAGAGTTTTTATCATGAATGAATGTTAAATTTTGTCAAATGCTTTTTCTACATCTACTGAGACGATCATATGATTTTCATTCTTTGTTGATGTAGTGTATCATGTTGGTTGATTTGCAAATATTGAACCATCCTTGCATCCCCAGAATAAATCCAACTTGATTGTGGTGAATTATCTTTTTGATATATTGTTGAATATGGTTTGCTAATATTTTGTTGAGGATCTTTGCATCCAAGTTCATCAGAGATATTGGCCTGTAGTTTTCTTTTCTTTCTTTCTTTCTTTTCTTTTCTTTTCTTTTTTTTTTTTTTTTTTTTGTATTGTTTGTCTGGTTTTGGTATCAGGGTAATGCTTGCCTTAAAGTATATATTTGGAAGGTTCCCTTCCTCTACTATTTTTTTAATAGATCGAGGATAATAGGTATTAACTCTTCTTTAAATGGCTAGTGGAATTCACCTGTGCATCCATCTGGTTCTGGACTTTAGTTTGGTGGTAGTTTTTGATTTCCAATTCAATTTTGTTATTTATAATTGGTCTGTTCAGATTTTCTGTTTCTTCCTCATTCAGTTTGGAAGATTGTACGTTTCTAGGATTTTTTCCATTTCTTCTAGACTGATTAATTTGTTGGCATATAATTTTTTTGTAGTACTCTCTTATAATCCTTTGTATCTCTGTGGTGTTAGTTGTTACCTCTCTTTTGCTTCTGATTTTATTTATTTGGGTCCTTTCTCTTTTTTCTTGATATGTCTAGCTAAAGTTTTCTCAATTTTGTTTATCCTTTCAAAGAACCAGCTCTGTTTCATTGATCTTTTCTATTTATTTTTAGTGTCTATTTATTTTTGCTCTAATCTTTATTACCTCCTTTCTTCTACTAGCTTTAACATTTTTTTTTTTTTTTAAAGATTTTATTTATTTATTTCAGAGAGAGAGAGAATGAGAGATAGAAAGCACGAGAGGGAAGAGGGTCAGAGGGAGAAGCAGACTCCCTGCCGAGCAGAGAGCCCGATGTGGGACTCGATCCCGGGACTCCAGGATCATGACCTGAGCCGAAGGCAGTCGCTTAACCAACTGAGCCACCCAGGCGCCCTTCTACTAGCTTTAAGCTTGTTCTTTTTCTAACTCTTTTAAGGCATAAGGTTAGGTTATTTTAGATTTTTCTTATTTCTGGAGGTGTTTGTATTACTATAAACTTCCCTCAGACAGCTTTTGCTGTCTCCATGAATTTTTTTATTTCCCTTTTGATTTCTTCATTGACCCATTGGTTATTTACTAACGTGTTATTTAGCCTCTATATGTTTGGTTTTTTCCACTTTTTCTTGTGATTGAGTTCTAGTTTTGTAACAATGTGGTCCAAGGGTGCATGATGTGATTTCAGTCTTCTTAAATTTATTGAGGTTTATTTTGTGGTCTAACATGGGATCTATCCTGGAGAATTTTCCATATGTATTTGAAAAGAATATGTATTCTGTTGATTTTGGATGGAATCGTCTATATATATATATATATATATCTGTTATGTCCATTTGGTCTAATATGTCATTCAAAGATAGTTTTCTAATGCATTTTCTCCCTGGATAATCTCTCCTTTGATGTAATTGGGGTGTAAAAGTCTCCTACTAGTATTGTATTACTCTTAGTTTATCCCTTTATGTCTGTTAATATTTGGTTTATCTATTCAGGTGCTCCAATATTGGGTGCATAGATATTTACAATTGTTATATCCTCTTGTTGGATTGATCCATTTATCCTTAAGTAATGCCCTTTCTTGTGTGTCTTGTTACAGTGTTTGTATTAATGTCTCTTTTGTCTGATTTAAGAATTACCACTCCAGCGTTGTTGTTGTTTTTTTCAATTTCCATTTGCATGAAATACCTTTTACCATCCTTTGATTTCCAATTTATGTCTATGTAGGTCCGAACTGAGTCTCTCGTAGGAAGCATAGATATGGATCTTGTTTTTTCATTCTGTCACCCTATGTCTTTGATTGGAGTACTTAAGTCATTTATATTTAAAATAATTATTGAGGGGTGCCTGGGTGGCTCAGTCGGTGAAGCGTCTGCCTTCGGCTCAGGACATGATCTCAGGGTCCTGGGATCAAGCCCCACATCAGGCTCCCTGCTCAGCAGGGAGGCTGCTTCTCCCTTTCCCACTGCTCATGTGCTCTCTCTCTCTCTCTCTCTCTCAAATAAATAAAATCTTTTTTAAAAATTTAAATAATTATTGATAGGTGTGAACTTATTGCCATTTTAAAAATTATTTTCTGGTTGATCTTTGTAGTACTTCTCTATTCCTTTCTTCTTCTCTTGTTCTCTTTCCTTGTGATTATGACTTTTTAGTGTTATGCTTAGCTTTCTTTGTCTTTATTTTTTGTGTATCTATTATAGGTTTTGGGGTCACAGTTGCCATGAGGTTTGTATATAACATCCCAAGTATGTAACAGTCTGTATTAAGCTGATGGTCACCTAAGTTCAAACACATTCTAAAAGAACGTTTTTACTCCCCTTCCATGTTTTATGTATATGTTGTCACATTTACATCTTCTTACAGTTTTCTTCTAATTATTGCTTTTTTCTTTTCCACTTAAAGAAGTCCCTTTAATATATCTTGTAAGGCTGGTTTAGTAGTGATGAACTCCTTTACCTTTGCCTGAGAAACTTCTATTTCTCCTTCAACTCTGAGGATAGCCTTGCTGGGTAGAATATTCTTGGTTGTAGGTTTTTTTTCACTCAGCTCTTTGAATGTATCATGCCATTCCTTTCTGACCTGCTGAAAAATCAGCCAATATATTGCCTGAGGGGATTTCCCTTGTATGTAACTTTTTGCTTCTTTCTTGCCACTTTTAAATTCTCTATCTTTAACCTTTGACATTTTAATTATTATGTATTTTGATTTGGACCACCTTGGGCTCATCTTGTTTAGAACTCTCTGTGCTTCCCGAACCTGGTTGTCTGTTTCCTTCCTCAGGTTAGGGAAGTTTTCAGCTATTATTTCTTCAAATAAGTTTTCTGCCCCTTTCTGCTCTCCTCCTGGGACCCCTATAATGGGAATATTTGTTTTCTTGATGTTGTTGAAGGGATCCCTTAACTTACTCTTTTTTTTTTTTTTTTAGTTCTTTTATTTGCTGTTCAGCTTGTGTGTTTTCCATTACCATGTCTTTTTGGTTGATGATTTGTTCTCCTGCATCTGCTAATCTACTGTTGATTCCTCTAGTGTGTTTTCATTTCAATTACTGTGTTCTTCAACTCTAGTTGGTACTTTTTCATGTTTTCTATCTCTTTGTTGACGTTCTCACTGAGTTCTTCCATTCCTCTCTCCAGTCCAATAAGCATCTTTATGATCATGACTTTAAACTCTTTATCAGGTATATTGTTTATCTCTGTTTCATTTGGTTCTTTTCTGAGGTTTTTTCTTACTCTTTTGTGTAGAGCATATTCCTCTGTCTCCTTATTGTACTTGACTTCCTGTGTTTGTTTTCATGACTTAGGCAGATCAGCTACTTCTTCTAAACTTTGAAGGAATGGTCTTGTGTATGGTCATCCCCTGTGTAGACAGTGTGTACCTCGTGACTTTGGCTGACTGGAGCTGTGGATGGCCTGGGCTGTGGGTCCCAGAACACTCCATGCTGGGTTTTCCTGGTAGGATGGCCAGAGTTGTAGTAGGCCCTGGCCAGGGTGGCCCCTGGGCTCTCTGCACAGAGGACATCCTGTCAGAGTGGCTGAAACTGAAATGAGTACCGTCCAGGGAGTCCCTGGGCTCTCCACGCAGAGGGTGCTTTGCAGAATGGCTGAAGCTGAAGTAGGTGCAATTAGAGGGATCCTGGCACTGTCCCCACAGAAGGTACCCTGATGGGGTGGCTGGAGCTGAGGAAGAGGCTGGAGGTTCCAGGGCACTTCATGCAAGGGGCACCCTGGTTGGGTGGGTGGACTTAAGGTGGCATGCAGGCCAGGGGGTCCTAGGGTGCTTTTCACAGGGGATGCCCTAACAGGCAGCTATAGCTGAAGTGAGTGTGCAGACCAGGGCAGTCCTGGGGATCTCCAGAGGGTGCCCTGAGAGGACAGTTGAAGCTGAAGAGGGTGCAAGTCAGTACCCTGGGGTGCTCCATGCAGGGGTTCTCTGGCAGGTTGTCTGGAGCCAAAGCAGGTATGAATTGGATTGTTTCCATGGAGGAGGAGATCTCCCCTTTGGGATCTTCCTGTGTCACCACCTTGGACTGGAATTCCCCTCTTTTAGTTACATTTTAGGTGCTTTAAGCAACTCTAAGGGACAAACATACATGCACACTCACACATGTATACACGCTACCACTCTCATGTCAGGAAAATTACCTAAGTCTCTGCTTACAGATTCAAGAATTGGACTATAAATTGTGCATTGTGGGGAGGATGATAGACACACCTGAGAAATAATAAAGTTTAAGGATTGATATAAAAGATCATGTAAACTGGCATTAAGATGTCTTTGATGATGTGAAAGTTGCTTAAATCCGTAGAACCTCAGTTTCTCCCTCTTTATGCAGGGTATTTACCCCACGAAGTTGTTGTAAAGATTCTGAGATCTGCAAAGTATTATCCAAGTGTGAGTTATAATTATGAAAGCCAGAACTATATTTTATTTAGAGATGCAAGATGCCTTTTCTGACTTCAGGATAACAAGAGCTCTCTTACAGACTTCCATCTAACCAACTGGGTGAATATTCTGATGTTCTCTATTCCCTCTATAAACACACCTGTGGTGTCCACTGGCATGTTGGAAACTTGCAGCTAGTAAGCTTCAATTTAGTGTGCCTATGTGTTTCTGCTTCCACCAGTGTCTGCCAGTTCTACTTGTTATCATACTTATGTCAAATAATCAAATATTATATAGATCTGTAAAATGTCAGAGTGAAAAGAATGTTAAAATTTTATGAGCCCTTAGTTGAATGTTTTAAGAAGATTCAAAGAAGTTGAGTGGCTACAACCAAAATTGCAGCTGAATTAAATGCAAGGAAGACTAATATAAAACATGGGGAGAAAAATCCCAGTAGTAAAATCTAAGAAGTTTCTTCACCTAGATTGCTCTAAAAAAAAAAAAATCTGAAACTAGAAATTATAGATGATGCAGTGGTTTATACCATGGACCTGGCCTTTCTAAGAAAGAACTCCAACTGGGAGACTCATACTTAAAAAGTTAAAACCTTTGTCTAATATCAGAAATTTAGTGAATAAGTATACATTTACGTTTTAAGTTAAGATAAAATATTGAAGGTAAGTATGTACCATTTTTATGATTCCCTGCTGTACCTGACTTGACTGGATGATAGGACATCTACTGTGTCTGTGACTGGTTACAGCCACAAGGACATAGAATCTGCAAAAATGTTTTTCAGATGGGAAAGTACCAGTTATAGAGACCCAGAGATGTCCTCCAGACAGAATTGAAATGTTAACAGTCTATACCACTGAGAGCTGGGTTGTTAATAGTCACGATTTCCATTAGCAAGAAGCCTTTATATATCACAGATTGAGGTGGTAAAAAGTCTTTTTTGGAAGTACTTGGCTTAGAATGTTTTTCAAACTATGGGTTGCAAAATAAGTTTAGCTGTTTGTTGGGAAAAAAAGGGGATAGAATAGAAAATCGAATGTATCTGAAGTTAAAAGGGTAAGCTTGAAATTACACCAAGTAAATTCAGCATACACTGGCTAAGACAAAAGCTACAGATAACTGTAGAAATAAAAGATGCACCATATTTTTTAAGTCAAATTTTGTATAGCAGGGCAAAAATATAAATTAGAATAAGACATAAACTTTGAGGATGAAATGACATGAAATCAAGGGTTTGCTTTAAAATGCTATAGGGGGCACCTGGGTGGCTCGGTTGGTTAAGTGTCCAACTCTTGGTCTCAGCTCAGATCTTGATCTCAGGGTCATGGGTTCAAGTCCTGCACTGGGCTCTGTGCTGGGTGTGGAACCTACTCAAAAAAAAAGTTTAAGGAATGAAATGCTGTAGAAGAAGAGAGGAAGAAAAACAGGGAGGGAGGGAAGAGGAGAGAAACAAGTACAGCAATATAATATACTCTGGGAAATATATATGGGCTTTGTTATACTGTTCTCTTTCATGTATGTTTTTTTTTTAAGATGACCTCAGCAGAGGAGTGTTTTTTTATAAGATTTTATTTATTTATTTGAGAGAGAGAGAGAATGAGAGATAGAGAGCACGAGAGGGAAGAGGGTCAGAGGGAGAAGCAGACTCCCCGCTGAGCAGGGAGCCCGATGTGGGACTCGATCCCGGGACTCCAGGATCATGACCTGAGCTGAAGGCAGATGCTTAACCAACTGAGCCACCCAGGCGCCCTTCATGTATGTTTTGTAACACACTTAAAGACTCAAAAATAGAAGGAAAAATGGGTGTTATAAATGCTGTGTCATGTTTTGGGTTCTGATCATGTTTTATCTTTTATAGGTACTTTTACTTATGTTAGTTAGTAAAACAGGGTGTGTAAATAATTCTTAATTGGTAAGTAGCTCTTTAGCTCTTGAGTCCTAGAGTAGACCTCACTGCCTCTGCCCGTTCCGGCAATCCCCAGCAGTAGTGATTCAAGAACAATATACATGTGCACCTGTGTCTTTGTGCACACAGGACAGAATTCCAGGTTCAACCTCAGAGCAGTGAAACAGCTTTGGCTATTCCTGAATTAAAATCTTTTGAACAAGCACTTCCAGAGTGAAAGAAAATCGATGCAAAATGAGCTCTTTGAATACTTCTGACAGCATCTTTATACCAAGTACTGCCATGAACAGTGGCTCATGGACTAACTTCTTTTCTTTTCCAGGAAGAACTGGAACTATGATTTGTGCCTACCTTATTGCCAGTGAAATATTTATAACTGCAGAGGTATGAAAGATGTTACTACAGACGATCTTGTGCTGATTGAATTTGATAGTTCTGAAACCTCACTGGTAGGATGTTAAGATGATTCTCTGAGTCATGGTACTTAGAGAAGTTGTAATTGGAGATGCACTTATTAGAAAGCCTGGTTTTGATACTTTATTTTTTTCAAAATTTTATTTAAATTCTAGTTAGTTTATCTACCATATTTCCTTGTTTAATTTGCACTGGTTAGTAACTGACCTAGGTGCTTCTTACTCTAGGCCGGGACTAGGTTGAGGTCCATGAGACACTTATCTTAGGCACAAAATTTAAGGGAATGCCAAAATTTTCAGTAATTCAGAGAAATAATCTAATGCAGTATTTTTTTAAATCAAAATTAATGCAAAAAAAATCCATGATGTCTACAGTAATACCAACATTTTAAATGAAGATAGAGCCTAATAGGGACAGGATTAAAGTGGGGTAAGGTCAAGCTGTCCAAGTGGAGAACAACTCCACAGTCATAATGCTTCTTACACCTTTTCATCCCGGCCCCATTCTTACGCCCCCAGATAGGGGACGGTCTCCTTCCTCGCAAGAATAATATCAAGACTGGTTTGGTAAGTTCTCCAAAGGACCTCCAACATCCTTAGAAGCACTAGGTAGTTAAAAGGTACATTTTCCAATGCATAACAAAGTTATTGGATGTTATGAACCTTTTGTAGTCAATATCTGTGGGGTCTGTTGGAGGCTGTGCTCTCTGAAAATTTCTGCAGAGACAGGGTAGGCTATTTCCGTTCTTAAAGTGGGGTTCTCAGTCTTCTTTCTGCCATGATCGAGCTGAGAAGCTCCCACTGAACGGACGTGCCCAGCAGCTCTGCTCCCTACTTGGCCTGCAGTCTGAGAAGAGAAGCTTCGGGTTGTCTACAGTGCCCCACCCTCTGGTGCCAACATCTGCTTTGTTCCTAATTGTAACACACAGGTTAGGAAAATGGATGTTCCCATACAGTGTTTTTCAAACTGGGTCCAATCTATCCGTGGAGGTGTAAAGTCAACTTATTAGGTTATGACTAGCGTTTTTTAAAATAAAATGTACTAGATTAGAATAGAAAATATCAAAAGGTCATTATTGTTTTGTGAAACTTTGGTTTCAGGTGTGTGTGTGTAAAAAGCCTTGAAATGACTTTTTTTGCTGTTAATTTCAGTTTGAGCAGCCTCTGCCCAAAGGCTGCGGACTTAAGGAAATAATGTACCCTTAGAACCTTTAAGAATGCCTTACACAGGAAAAAGAAAGTGCAGATGAACCATGACTGCATTGCCCCCTTTTCTGTAGGAGAGCCTTTATTATTTTGGAGAACGGCGAACAGATAAAAGCACCAGCACTAAATTTCAGGGAGTTGAAACTCCTTCTCAGGTAAGTTGTCTTTCTTAAAAGGGGGTTCTTTGGGGGAGTTTGGTACCTATTATTCGGTTCCGTTTTGGACTCTTTGCCTCTGGTGAAGGGGCAGCTCCACTCTGGTGCCTGTGACTGGCCTGGATCCCTCCCAGGACCCAAGAGCCACGCCTCTGAGTCCCCCCGGGGAAACTGCTGTCCGTTTTACATTGGCCACTGCTTACAGAGTTCAAGAGTTGATTCCCTTCCCAAAGTAGGAAGGTCTAATTTCTAAGATTCCAGACTCGAAGATTATGGAAAGTCACCATCCTTTGATTCCCCTCTGAGAGGAACTGGAGTCTTTCACAAACCCTACTAGGACAGTTCACCTCTTGTAGGACATCGCGCGCGCGCGCGCGCGTGTGTGTGTGTGTGTGTGTGTGTGTGTGTGTGTGTGAGAGAGAGAGAGAGAGAGAGAGAGAGAGAAAGGGAGTCAGAGAAAGAGACAGAGGAGGGGGCTGCTGTACTTTGAAAGAAAAAGGGGAAATTAAAATCTTTCAAAAACCTATTCTGTTCCAGACACTATTGTACTTTGACATATATTATCTCATTTAATACTCAGAAAAGCCATGTGAAATACATGCAGTTACCCTATTTTATCCTTTTTAAAAATGTTTTATGAGTAATTTCAAACATAAAAAGTTGAGACAATCCTATAATGAGCCCCCTTAGAGTCCTCACACCACTTCAACCATCGATTTATCATGTTTCATTCATTCCCTCCCCACTCTCCTCACACACATACCTCCCTTCTCCACAGAACCGTCTACTGTGGAGGAAATCCCAGTCATCAGATGATTTTATCTCACAAGTATTTTAGCGTGACATCTCACATAGACTCTCAGCGGGGAGGGGGACACCTTAAAACCATTGATCATATCTAAAAATATTATATCTTAAGGGGCACCTGGGTGGCTCAGTTGGTTAAGTGTCTGACTCTTGATTTCAGCTCAGGATCATAATCTCAGGGTCATGAGGTTGAGCCCCACAATGGGCTCTACATTCAATGGGGAGTCTGCTTGAGATTCTCTCTCTCCCTCTCCTTCTGCCCCTCCCTCCCTCTAAAACAAATAAATAAATCTTTAAAAAATAAAAGTAAATAAAAATAAAAATATTATACCTTAATGGTATCTTAATAATATCCAATTTCCATCATTACCTTAAATGTTTCTAAAATTTAGTTTGTTTCAATCAGGATCCAAGCAAGGGCCACACATTTCATTTGGTTGCTAGATTTCTTCAGTCTCTTTTAGTTGATAGGTTTCCCACCTCTCTCTTTCATTCCTTGTGATTTGTTTATTGCAGAAACTGGAGTAGTTATCCTATAGAGTTCACAACATTCTAGACTTTGTTGTAAAGCCATGCTTGGGGTATTATATTCATTATCTCATTTAATGTTCTCAAAAACTCGGAGTGGGCACCATTATGGTTCCTATTTTACAGATTGGGAAACTGAGGTTCAGGGAAACTAACTTGTTGAACCAAGAACTCAAATCCAGCTCTGTCAGACTCTGAAGCCCATTATTTCCCACCCTGTGCACAGCTTCTCTACATTGCCTTTTCTGTATTGCTCCTCAAGCTGAAGTGAGAGCCGATTAGGAACCTTTAAGTAGACATGGATGTGGCTGTGACTGAAAGTTTGGAGTTAAGTGCTGGGAGCCAGTTAGATACCCTTGGCCTTCGTTAGCAGCACATTGTAACTGCTGACGCTAGACGTTTAGTTAGTTTGGGACAAAAGAACGCAGCCTTATCCACTGATACTTTTCTGCCACCCCCAAGTGAAAAAGGAAGAAAAAAGAAAGTCAAAGGCCATAGGCTAAAAGTCATAAACGAACTTACTGAAGCCTAGCTGTACTCAGGGAAATCATGCCCTTTCCATGCTCAAGACCGTACTGGTTTCTGACTGCCGGTGGCCCTCAAGGTCTTCTACAATGTGACTTTTCCAACCATTTCTTGCACTATGTGCCCCCCATGTCCCACACACCGACACATTTGGACTGTTCAGGGTTTCCCACCCTGTCCATACTTTATATCCACATGCCACTGCTCGTGGAGGCCCCTTTCCAGGAGCCACATTCCCTTTGAACACAGAGAGTCTCTCGCTTTTTCAGTTCTTACAGCCCTTTGTGTTTTTCGGGGAGACTAAGTTCTCACAATTCTCTAGCCGTTTGAAGGGGTGACTTCTCTACCCCTTTTGCAGTCAAGGTCCATGTCCTACCCATCTTAGCACCATTTGCCTCCCAAAGTGTCTCACACAGTATCGCCTTTGTGAGTAGGGAATGCTTACTAGACACATGTTCGTTGTGCTAACTTCTGCTCCAAAGCCTTGTTGTCTGAGGCTGTAGAAGGAAGAGTGGGGGCAGAAGCAGCTTGAGGGCCCTGGTGGGTTACAAGTCTTCGGTGGAACGTAGAGAATCTTGTGGCAGGAGCCGAGGGGCTGTTAGAAGGAACTCCTTCAAGGATTCTCCCTGTATATCTGCACCCCCTTGTGCACCCTGCAGTTTCTCTAACTCCAGCCCAGAACTGGTACATACTGGTACAGCATAGGCTACAATGGACTCTCTTCCGATTCACTCGACTAACAAGACAAGGACTTGGCCTCAGGTGTGAGTGCTGGGTTGGCAAGGCCCCAGGACAGAGTTCCCCCCATGGGGCGGGGCGGGGGGGGGGGGCGTTCATCACAGATACTGTCATATTTTGACTGTTTTGCGGCCTGCTCTGTGGATTACATTTCATCCATCCCCAAGTTAAGAACTTGCACGAGCCTTTCTTTTGACTGGCCCTTTCCAATGGAAAGTATGGCAGTTAATTTTATTAACACTTCCCATTGGGTGGGGGGAAAAAGTCCAGTTGATTCAGTACCAGAACTCTTCCACTTTTTTTTTTTAAGATTTTATTTATTCATTTGACAGAGAGACACAGCAAGAGAGGAAACACAAGCAGGGGGGAGGGGCAGAGGGAGAAGCAGGCTTCCTGCCAAGCGGGGAATCCAATGCAGGGCTGGGACCGTGGGACCATGACGCGAGCCAAAAGCAGATGCCCAACAACTGAGCCACCCAGGTGCCCCCGAGTTCAGTATTTTTCTTCTAAGGGAGATATTCAGTCATGAGGCAACAAACATAAACATGCCTAGTTGTATAATGGCACTCAATAAATGTTTAATGATTCTCCCTAAATTCCATGTGAAAAAAAAAATCAGGAATGCTGACTGTAGACTTTTCATCTCCGCTTAAATTGAGGCTTCTGTTGTTTTGCAGAATAGATATGTTGGATATTTTGCAGATGTGAAAAATATCTACAACATGACTCTCCCTCCAAGAAAAACACTCAAGATAAAAAAAATCGTTATTTATTCAATTCATGGTAAGTGCTTTATGTGTAATTGGAGAATTGGGCAGGAGGGCAATGTTCTGACTCTTCAGGCTTGCTCCTGTCTCTACCGACAATCCCAACTCATGGCTGTCCTTTTATGCATGCTCCTGTGTGAACCCCTCCCCCCTGGAAGAGCCCAGCAGCCCTTAGATGTCCTCTCTTCACCAGTCTGCGGGGCTCCATCCCCTTCCCTTGCTGCCTTGGCCTCAGCCCAAGGTGGGCTTTTCAGAATAGCACCTCTGATGGAAAAGAGAGGAAGGGGCTCATGAGCCCTGGAGACCATCTTTTCCTCGTGTCCACCTCTAATGCAGGGCTCATCGTGGCAGCCCTGTATCATTTTCTCACATGCCCCTTTCAGAAGCCCTTTTTCCCTCTCATCGCCCTGGTCTCTCCCTCTGTGCTCCCTCCTCCACCCTTAGTTCCCTCACCCCCGCAACTCAAGATGTCTTAAGACGTCTTAAATACCCAAAGATGTCTTAGATACCCAAACAGCAAATGAATTTTGCTGCCACAAATTCTTTTTTACGAATAACTACCCAGTGCCTGCTTTGGGCCAGCTCGTGTTTCTCTGCCCTTAAGAGGGCGAGGAAGGAGAGCGCATACATAAAGAGCTGACCACAGTGGTGGGGCCCAGACAGACTGGGCCCTGCCCACTTGGGGGTCAAAGGCAGCTTCCTAGGGGACAGCACCCAGTCTTCCCTACCAGAATCGACGTGAACACAGAAAGGGGGTTGGGAGAAATCTGGACTCTCGGCCGGGGGGGGGGGGGGGGGGGGGGCATCTTTCAGCCTCCTAGCTCTTACTAGTTATTACCAGGAGTAAAAATCCTTAGAAAGTTTAAAAGAGCTGACTGTTCATCTGCTTCGAGAATGTCAGGAGAGAGACTGGGATCCACCGTCACCCGGGGAGGCAGGAAAATTAGATCATCCATCTCTGGGACTTGAGGAAGGAAACGGAAGGGGAGAGAAGGAACCACCCTCAAGTCTCTAATTCTCCATCACCCACCTTGCTTCCTGCAGAGCGCACAGGGGAGGCGGCAGAGCAGGGCTACCTCAATGGGCACAGTCTGGGGCCTCCCTCTCACTGCCTGAGGCACAGCAGGGAGCGATGCTCTGACTCCCCAAAGTCAGACTATGGACCATGCAGAGGTGCCGGGTCTCTCAGGGGCGGTATGGTGCCAGGACATTGGTATCCATCCAGACAGCCTAGTGTTTTTAGCCTTCTGGGGAGTCACACAAAGTAAGATCTAGATATATTTTTTTTAACATGTCATCCAATTATTCAGAAATAGAAGAATCCTTTAAATAAATAAATATATGTGTGTGTGTGTATATATATATATACACACACATACATATATATATATATATAAACTGCATAGTCAAAAAAATTAGTTAAAGTATGAAATGCCTTTTTCAAATTATTTTTATATCCCTTCCTCCCCACCACACACACAATAGGTGGTGGTGAGGAATTTTAATGGATTACCACAAACAGATTGCATAGGTTTCTGGCTTGTGAAAACAAATGTCAACCCAGGGGCATTGTTTCTGTGGGAAATTTTAGTCTAGGTTTCCAAACAAGCATTGTGCAGTCAGACCCTTGAAATACAGCCCATTCTGGCAGAAGGCTGCCTGTGTATATAAATGAGCAACTGTTTGTGAAAAGGCGTTGCAGACTGCAAAGTCCTCTAGAGAGTCCATTATGACTGTCTCATCAGCTGTGTGTGAATTAGCAGGGACAGGGTTGTCGTGGGTCCTAATGGTTGACCTCACTCAGAATTCTAGCTGCTGTCACACTTCTCCAGGGCAGAGCCAGGCTTGTCCAACAGGTGTCAGAAGGTAGTGGTCAGCCATGTTTTGCCCTGTTCCCTTTCCACATTCAGTGGGGTCCTGCAAAAAGAGTAGACCACTTTATTCTAGACCAGAAAAAACACAGCCACTGGAGCAGTTTCTCCCACTGAGAAATAGAAACCCAACCATAAAACCAACTCAGCGGCGTGAGAGCCAATCCTGTATCTCAGTGTATACTCTGCTCAATTTCCTCTTTGTTAACAATGGGACCAACAGTATCTATACAAATCCCTGTGAGTATTAAACTATTCCAGACAGGCAAATAGGCACTTAGTCCAATGGAGTTTTAATATATTTTTCTAACATGAAGAGTGAGAATGGGAACTGTTTCTCAAAATTCTAAGCTTAAAAATGTTTTTAGTAAGTTCTAGAATTTCGTATGTTTCTCAGTCTGATATTATATCCTAAGACTGTGACTTCTCTGTTAATATTTTAAATTTTATATAAACTCTGTAGAAACATTGTTTAGTTCAGACTGTAAGGTGCAGATGTGGAGAACAGAGGAGCTAACCCAAATGGACGAGTACTGCAGGGGAGGAGTGGGAGTTTCATGGGTTTGGTTTGCTAGTCTCGGGCTAACATAAAGTAGGTTATAAGAGTCCCGTTTGAGATTCCTCATGAGGACTTCCAGACAGAGTTGTGATCTTAGCAGTTGTTCAGTACCATGTGGGTCCAGGCTTGCAGAGCCAATTTAAGAAGGGTTGTCTGGTAACTTACCATTCTTTTTGCACCCATGTAAATAATCAGGCCAAAGCTAATGACACCAGCCTTTTTCTTTCATTCTTTTTTTAAAAATTTTACTTATTATCCTCTTATCGCCTTTTTAGCTAGTCCATCAAGCTGTACCCTCTAGGCTAAGAAGTTCTGTCAGCCCTTGGGGTCGGAGACTCTTGGTGCCCCGTCAAGATCCCCTTGGATCCTTTTCCACCAGCTCTGTGATCCCACCCCTCAGCCTCCACCCCCTTTGCTATAATCTTTGGAGAATTACCACTGGAGCCAACTCACTTATATGGAACCCCAAATCCCTGAGAGTGGCCCCACCCTGTTGGGCAGCCCATAGGCAACGACTAGCAGCTGTACAAGAACTCAACTCCATTGCTTCAAAGTGTGACAAATTCTGCAGTATAATTTGCACTCAAGAATTCCCCATGGATCAAGCTGAATCTTCCTAGGAGCACTTCGTTTATAAATCACTAGCACCCAAAGGGTTGGCTCAGGGTCCACTTCTGGGAGAAGGCAACCTGTAATCACCCATTTGCTTATATTAGGTGTAGTATTTATAACACTATTATTTACTTAGTCTGTCAGGTGATATACTCTATATTGCGAGTTGCATGAGAACAGAGACCGTTACTCATTCATCTTTGAATCCCCTAGATCATGACCCATAGTTGGAGCTCGGTAAATCTCTGTTGAGTTGACTTGAACTAAAATGTCTCTGGCATGTCTCAGCACACCCTGTCCATCCCTCATCATCCATTTCTCTGATTTTATCCCCCACCTCTCTGTCCATTCATAAATCAGCTCCAGCAACAGTGGCTTTCTTCTTCTTTTTTGTTTTTTTTTTTTTTTTTGGTTGCAATTCTTTTATAGTAACAATTCTTGGACTTCTACATGTCTCCCCCTGATTTTTATAAACTATTTCTTTATTGAAGTATACTTGACACAAAATATTACATTCATTTTAGATATATAACCTAGTGATTCGACAAGTCTATACGTTATGTTATGCTCACAGGTGTAGCTACCGCCCATCACCATACATCACTATTACAGTATCACTCACTGTATTTCCTATGCTGGGCCTTTTAACCCCATGACTTATTCCTTCCACGACTGGCAGCCTGTATCTCCCGCTCTCCTTCACCTATTTTGTGCATCTCCCCACCTGCCTTCCATCTGGCAACCATCAGTTTGTCCTCTGTATTTACAGGTCTGGTTCTACTTTTTGTTTGTTCATTTTTTTGTTTTATTGTTTAGATTCCACATATAAGCAAAACCACATGGTATTTGTCCTTTTTTGTCTGGCTTATTTCACTTAGCGTAATACACTGTAGGTCCATCCACACTGTCACAAATGGCAAAATCACATTTTTTATGGGTGAATAATATTCCAGTGTGTGTGTGTGTGTGTGTGTGTGTGTGTGTGTACACATCTGCACTACATCTTCCTTACCTATTCATCTACTGATACACATTTGGAATGCCTCCATATATTGGCTATTGTAAATAATGCTGCAATAAACATAAGGGTGTATATATCTCTTCAAATTAGTGTTTTAATATTCCTTGGGTAAATACCTAGTAGCAAAATTACTGGACCATATGGTAATTCTATTTCTAATTTTGTGAGGAAACTCCATACTGTTTTTCTCAGTGGCTTGTAGTTTACTTTGAATCAGCTGTAATATTTTACTGTTTTTTTATTCATGAGTTAAATAAAATTTTTGACATGTACTTAAAAAAATGCAAGGTACAGGACAGTGTTAGGGTATTCAACAGTTTCTGTAAAACAGAAGTGGGAGATAATATGTATTCATATTTGTGTGTGCATACATATATAAAAATCTCTGGGAGAGTATTCATATTTGATTATATGTGCACAAAAATATTAGTTATCCATTTGGAGCTGGAGAAATAAACATGTGGGGGTGGGTGAGACAGACTCTTCACCTCATGTCTTTTTTACCTTTTATATTGTGTAAATATGCTTTATTTTAAAAGTTTTAAATGTGTGCGAATTCAGCTTATAAATCAATGCCCTTTCCTGTCATATGATAAGTATTTGAATTTAGTTCTACATTTCACTGATTTCTGGTGGACATCAGTGGAAAGGAGTTCTACAACTGGAATGGGATGGGGGAAGTAAGCCTAAGAAATGATGGTGCTTCATATAAATTTATAATGTGTTAGTGAAAACAATGCAAATATAGTATGAATATCCAGAACGAATAATATATGACTTTGTTAGAATATTTTTTTAATTCTGTACCTTCTGTGCATATTTGTGACATTCGTGGTTAAAAGAAAAGCAGTAAGAATTAATTGAAGGTTTGAGAAACCAGCCCTTTAAGAACTACTAAAAGAAGGGGGTCATTTGAATGGAATACAGAGCAAGAAACCATTTGTCTATAGATGTGTCCTGAATGCCACAGGAATGTTTGGATACAGCTGTCCAATATTTTCTTAGAGACTGCCCGAGGAACTGGAGTTAGATGAGGGCAAGAGGGATTTAGACTATTTAAGAAACATTATCAGATGTCTGAAGCAAGCAACACATTAGCAGGAAAGGTTGCAAGTTACCTACCCTAGTTTTTTTTCTAGAAAGGTGAAGAGATGAAATTCTAAGTCCTAGGAGCTGAACTGTATGTCTTTCCCCCCCCCCCCCTCCAGCCTTATAAATTGTGCTTTAGGAGACAAAGTTGGGCTCAACACTTTGTTTTTTGAAGACGGAATCCAAGCAAGACCCAAATGATTCAATATTGACACACTGTTAGCTGTCATAATTTTCTCTTTAATCCATAATGTTAATTGGTGAGACATTTTGCTCTTTGCTCTAACGAGCCTACTTTTATTTCCTTCAGGTATTGGAAGAGGCAATGGAAATGATCTAAAAGTACAAATAATAATGCAGCACAAGATCATCTTTTTCTGTTCTGCTTCCAAAAACTGTCGGGTAAGAGCATGTAAACTGAAAATTCTGGTGTTTGTTTCAAATCTCAATGTCAAACCAGCATGTTGACCTCCTCAAACCATCAGTAACCACAAAGAAAGACTCTGTTGTTTTCTGGTTACCATCCAACTTGGTGTCCCTGGGTTTGGATGCAAGTCAGCGCTCAAACTCATTATTCAAGATAGTTTTTTCAGGGCATTTTCCAGAATATATTTTCAGTTCAGAGTGTTGCTTTGCCTTTCACTTTTCCATACATGCCAAGCATGTTCCCAGGAATCTATCAGAATTTTAAATTCACGTATCTGGTCATTTTTTAAGCATATTGTCTTCTTCTTGGTCATTTTATAATATGGCACTGATTCTGAAATTTTAGTGTGCATGGGAATCACCTAGGAGCCTGTAAAGATGCAGATACCTAGACTGTACCCCAAAAGTATGATTCAAGAAATCTGGAATGGGGTCCAGGAATCTCTAGAGTTAGCAATGTCCCAAGTGATTCTACCTCAGATGTCCTATGGGACTGCACTGTGAGAAGTAACACAAGAGTGGTCAGATGAGGGACATACATATCTCTTTGCCCAAAGCAATGGGACCTGATAGTGTGTTTTCTTAAATGCTGAAGAAGTGTCTTAGACTACCTACCTATTCTAAAGCAATAAGAAACCTTCCTGGATCTAAGAAATATAAACCCTCAAAATCCTCTCTCAGGGTTTTGTCTTTCTTCTCCTATTACTTTTCCAACCCCACTCCTTCCCTTTTGCCCCACGGAAGGCACTCACCCAGACCTGATCCTCGACTTTCTGTTCTTATCTCTGCACATACTCTACTCTTGGTTCTGCTCATCCGTTCCCCTGCTTTAAACTATTTTTTTTCTTTCATCCACTCTGCACATGTTTATGAGCATCCACCTCGTGTGGTAGGTGCAGGAGCTACAACATAACCACATTTGCCTCTGCCCCAACAATGTAACCACATTTGTCAATCCAAATTGGTCAGATGAGATTTTCCTCTGCTCCTGCAAATGACACCAGAATTCTCTCACTCAGGCCTTAAAATGTAGTATCTTTGATTCTCTCTTTGCCGTGTCCCCTCATCCAGTCACCAATTCCTGTTGATTATACCTGTGGAATCTCCATTCTCTCCATTCCTTTCTGTTCCCATTGCCACCGCCTAGTCCAGCACCTCATTTGCTCATGCCCAGATCTCTACAGTGGTCTCCCTACCTTTTCCTTCTCCTCATATAATACAGTGTAGAGAGATCTGCAATATGCAGGTATTTCTCTGCTCCTCCTGTGAAAAGCTGTAAGTAGAGGAGAAGAACGCACTGCGTGCCTGTAGTCAAAGCCAGTTAATATCTTTGGCTCAGTATATCTGTAGAATAAAGATCACATCTCAAGTATTGTGAGGATTCGATTAGATAATACATGTGAAGTTGCCTTGTGAGCTATAATCACTAAATAAGTGTTATAGGTGATAACTATAGGCCACGTTATCACATAGGACATGCCCCCTCCAACACACACACACACACACACACACACACACGCTTCAACAACTTTTCTATTTCTTGGCTCTTGAACCTTTAAGATATTTCCCTATCCTACCTGAGACCTGAGCTTATTTCCATCAGTAACTTGACCCGCAGAATCCATTCCAAGTAGATTGGGTACCCTCTGGCCCTTGGAACACAACACTCCCATTTCATGTGTTCGGTGGTCTTTCCTCTCCCTCCCCACACCACCCTGTCTGCACAGGATTCTCTTTTCAGTGCTCCTCATGTATACAGATCCTTCCAATCCCAACTCCATTTCACTCCTCTGTGAAGCATTTTTTTTTATGATTTTATTTATGTGACACAGCGAGAGAGGGAACACAAGCAGGGGGAGTGGGAGAGGGAGAAGCAGGCTTCCTGCTGAGCAGGGAGCCTGACACAGGGCATGGGGCTCCATCCCAGGACCCTGGGATCATGACCTGAGCCAAGGCAGACGCTTAATGACTGAGCCACCCAGGCGCCCCTCTGTGAAGCTTTCTTATTCTGTGCTGCTCATTAACCTCCCCAAAGCACACAACCACACACAGTCTTCATTATCCAGCCTGACATGTAATCTGTGCCATTCTACTATTGTTTCTTATGTGTACAGCTCCCTGAAGCATAACCTGAGTCTGCACATTCTTTTTGTATTTTGCACAAGGACTAGTACAGACTTTTCTCATTGTGGGTGCCACTATTATACAAGGGTAAATCAGTAACAAAGAAATACTCAGTATAGCTTCAAAGTCCTTCATCCCAGAAACTTGGCCGATATTTGATCACTCCATCCAGTAGTCGGCTATGGACAAGGCCTATGATCCCATCAGCAAACACCTTTTTGATAAAACATGACCAATTATGTATTGTTTTTTGAATGTGAATGCCAGCTTTAAAACTGAGCTTCTTAGTGTGTCCTAGCATATGAAAATCAAATGACACGCATTCAACAATGTTTAAATTCTAATAGAAAACTGAATATTTCAACAGTGCAGTACCATAATCTCCAAACATGTTGGCTTTTAAAAATGTAAACAGTATTGCAACTTTACAGAATTCACATTTATTTATATGTGTAATGACTATACTATGAGACCAAGTGTACTTGATAAATCCAGGAAACCTCAATAAGCAAACTGAACTTCACTCTTATTCACCCATTGGCTGGGATTATAGATCTGAATTCCATGTGATCATTCACAGATCCTTCATGACGTTGAAACAGACAGCGTCATAATTCATCTATCCAACTGCCCACCTCTGTATGATGATGTGAAAGTGCAGTTTCTCTCTTCTTCGGTGAGTAATCAAGAAACAACCTGTGCCAGTGTTCTCGTCTGGCCTTTTGAATGATTCTGACTTAGGCTTTGCTTGACTACAATTCCTGGCAAGGAATAGAATAGGAGATGTCAACCCCTAGCCAGGGAGGGGGAGAAAAACAAGTCAGGTCTGTAACAAAATTTTTAAAGGGAACATAGGCAAAGAGATTTTTGCTCAGTTATTTTTTCTAAATTCTATACAACTTGCAAATCAGAGAGGGAGAGGAACCATGAGAGACTCTGGACTCCGGGAAACAAACTAAGGTTTTCAGAGGGGAGTGGGGCTGGAGGATGGGCTAGCCAGGTGATGGGCATTAAGAGGGCACGGGCTGTGATGAGCACTGGGTGTTATATGCAACTAATGAATCGTTGAACACTACATCAAAAACTTACGATGTACAATTTGCATATATTTTCAAATAAGAAAAAAATACCAAGGTATGTTTACTGCAGAGTAGTGATCACATTTTTGTTTTGTATCTTTAAAACATATTGCTCCCCATAATTTATAAAGTACTTTAAAATGAGGGAGATTTGACTTTCCTTTGAATTGATATATAATTCATTTTAAGTAGCATTTTTAATCCAATATTTACCTTATGAAAAATGAGGATATTTACTTTGGTCATTACTCTGAATATCATGAGTAATTTCTGAGCAGTCACAAAGTGTACAAGTGTTATTCTGTATGTAACAAATTTCTAAGACTCAGTAGTTTTGTTTTCCTATTAAAATCATCAAGCAGAACTGCCAACAATTAACAATGTTGATCGATTTAGAGTGTGTATCCTGTGCCCTCCTTCACCCCCTCCTTGCTCCCTGTTGTGGGAGAATCTGTTTGATAGTGAAATGGTATCTTGGTGGAAGCAAGTGACCTGGATCGTCCCCTTACCAGACGGCTACCCTTTGATTCTGAAGCCGGTCTGAACTCTCTCTCAGTCAGTGGTCTCTGAGCAGAAGCACTGGTACAGGCAGTGTTGGTAGTTTTGTGATTTTTCAAGGGCCACGAGATGAAAACACTTTCATGTGTAGGTATTCTTATCATTACTGACAGTTGATTATCCATGTAACTGCTCCTTGTAGAAATGGACAATGTCTTTGGACATAAACTGGCATCGGTCTCTGGCCAGCACTATGGAAACTAGATTAGAGGACTACTGTCTGAGTTTATAAATATAGAAAAAATGGTATTTCCTGAAATTTTGATAGAAACAGCAAGAGCAAGAAACAGCCATTTCTTAAAGGCTCCTCCTTTGTGTTGTGAAAGGTTATATAGACTGTTAAGTGCTGGGTGTTTCATGGCTCCAATTGTTTGACAAATATAGAAATTTAATCCCTTTGGAATTAGTTTTTAGTATCATTTTTATTATGAAAAATAACTTTTTTTTTTAATTTTAGGATCTTCCTAAATACTATGACAACTGCCCATTTTTCTTTTGGTTCCATACATCTTTTATACAAAATAACAGGTATGGCTCTGATATAATCCAGTAGAAACAGTTTAATCTCCAAGGTCTGTGTAAGGCAGAAAGGGACTCCTAACCTCAATTTATAGAAACCAAGAAATCCTCAAGTCTCCCATTCTTCATTGCCTTCCACCTCTTAATCTGGTTATGTAAAATATAGGGCTATTCTTGAGAACCACTGTGGCATTATCCTCAAAGTTCATGCCATAGGACTATGTCACATAAGTTGAAACATATTCTAATCAGATCTTGAGTGTGGTAATAAATCCCTCCCATGCAAGTTTAGCGTGAGTCTGCTCAGTTACCCTATGGCAAGTCCTCCATATGTGTTAATCTACTGATGACCAACCACCCACCAAATTCTATGCCAAAAAGGAAGGCATCCTCAAGGAAGGCTTCAGCTAGCTTAAAGGTGACTGACATACTTAGATCTAGGGCAGAAGTTATAAGACACAGTAAGCATCAATGAAGACAGCTTTAAAAAAAATCATTGTCTCCCATTTATTTTTTTTACATTGATTTTCTAGTGACCAAATTGCAAAAACTTTTTTTAAAAAAGTAATTAACTGAAGATTACTATTCCAAGGAAACTTCTTCCCTATCTGGAAATTCATTCCTGAGTCTAGAAGTTCTCTAGAATTCTAGTTCTCTAGTACTTTAAGGAGTATTTGTTCAGTGCTGAGAATCTGAGATGTATTGATATCATCATACCATCCATCATCCAATACAAAAAGGGAAAAATATTTTTAAAAGTTTTGAAGTAGTTATGATTGTACATGGCATGAACTGACAGTTCTCATTACATATAATCCTAGCCTTTTCTTCAAATCTGAACATCTCATCATACCTCAAGTCCAGTAAGGCAACAGTAAATGGAACATCTGTTCTACATACTTCTAATACACATATTTAATGGAGTGAACTTTGGGTTTGATGGAAAATTTTTCCCAGTTTTTCCCTGGGTGTAAACAAACTTTGACTCATAACATGAAGAAAGTCCCTCAGGAGACAGCTGGGTAGAACTTCATTTGGTGCTACTGCTCCGGGGTAGTTCTTGCTAAGGGGCACCATTTTTCCTTTACAACACCATGATCATGTTGGAGAGGCAACACATTAGATCACTTTTCTCCTCACTTTTATAGGTTACTAGGTTTCCCTACTACTAGGTACAGCAGTTTTGTTATAAGGTGGTTAATTAGCCAAATATGCCAATGTTCTAAGAGACACTCGGTATTTTAGTACTTGGTTTTAATACACATCCAGTCTGATTTCATATGGCAATTTGCTTTATTCAAGACAAATGTCACTAATTCCATAAAAGGCAATGTGAGAAGAATCAGTGACATGTTGTTACTGATGATTAAGATTTTGTTCGCTAGTCAAGGTGGGATTGGGGGCCGGGGGGGACTTGGCTCCTGGGAAGCTAACGGAGATGCAGGAGAAGGGGCTGAGACCAACCGTGGTTGACCTTCTGTGCTTGAAACGATGTTTCTTCTTTTCTAGGCTTTATCTTCCAAGAAATGAATTGGATAATCCCCATAAACAAAAAACATGGAAAATTTACCGTCCAGAGTTTGCAGTCGAGGTATATTTTGATGAAGTCGTAGCTGATACCTGATCAAGTGTAGTTCCCTTTCTAGGACAGAATCATGTTCTTCGCAATCCCTGCCACATATTTATGTCTTCTAAACCCACTTCCTTGCTGGTATGCTTATATTTACATTTATGTACATATGTTTTTGAGAAACCTTAAATATATACAAAGTAAAATGTCAGTGGTGCTTTTTATTTTCTGAAGGAGTTAGGTCAGGGTTGAGAGAACTACTGTTTGAGTACTGTGTTCCAAATTTAAGAGTCTGAAGATAACATTTAAAATGATCCCTCACAATATTGTGTGAGGCTTATTATGTATTTTTGGATAAGTATTCCCTACTTTCACATTTGTAATTTCAGATTAGAAAGGTCATTTCTATTTTCTTCCTCTACTTGATGTATAAGCTAGTTAATAAACATCAGATTGGCACCAAAGCTTGTTTTAAGCCCAGAGATTGTTACAAGCTTCATTACACACACTGTTCTTGGGGAGGACAAGAGAGTCTTGGTAAACATAAGCAGACGTTACTGTAGATTATTTTTCTTTGTAACATCACAGTGAAGTCAAAGGAAAGGTCTGCCTAGAGAAATCTAGATTATTTAAAAATCCAACCCCCTCCCCTCACTGACCCTGCTCCCAGCCAACTTCATTTAAAGTTAGGGAACACTGTGAAGAAAGATCATCTTTTCATTATAAACACTGGTTAGTCCTATGTCCACAGGGAATCCTATTCTCTTTGGTACTGGCTGCTATTTTATTCTAAGTACCTTCATGTCATTGTATCTTACTTGTCCTTACTTATGGACATGGCCTGGATACAGGTGCTCTTTTCCCCTCAAAGGGTCCCAGCTGCCTGTGCAACAGCCCATCTACCTACAGGCTTTTTAGGCGAAGATCTGACTACATTACTTGCTGTAATTTGTGTTACAGGAACACGTGTTGTGGTGCCACCCTTGTGCGTTTTGCTCATATAAAGAGAATTTATGGGGATTGCCTCCTTAGAACCTGATGTAAATACTTCCTTGAACAACTCGAGAATTTTACATCATAATACATCTGAATGATAGTGGTTTTATCAAATAGAACTGACCACCCTGGAGCAGAATTATCCAAAATTTAATTGGAAGTTTATTTTTAAAAACAGAACAGCATCCTGCCACATCAGTCTCATCACACACATAACCAGGCAGAGAGAGAATGATGCTAGTGGGCCAACTTTCACAACTGCAGTGTACATAAAGAACACATGTTTGTCAGAGTGAAATTATTTTACATCAGGAATATTGCCGACAAAACACAATCCTCACTGCAATAAAACCACCTTGAAATATTACTCTACATAACTCAAAACATTCCTGACAGGAATGGTGTTTTTTTTTTTTTTAAAGATTTTATTTATTTATTTGAGAGAGAGAATGAGAGAGAGAGACAGCATGAGAGGGGGTTGGGTCAGAGGGAGAAGCAGACTCCCTGCTGAGCAGGGAGCCCGATGCGGGACTCGATCCCGGGAATCCGAGATCATGACCTGAGCCGAAGGCAGTCGCTTAACCGACTGAGCCACCCAGGCGCCCCAGGAATGGCTCTTAACATGTAAAGTACTTAAAACAACTCATCAAATACTCAAATATTAGGTAAATAATTTAATGATGATAGAACAGAATTGCTTTAAACATGATTTCAAGTTACAGTTTTTGTCTGGAGTACAGAGCTGAAATGGTACCAATTGTGTCCAAATACCAAACCATGAATTAAGCAAACAGAATGAAAAAAAAATTCCCCTGATTTAGGTTTCATTCCTTACTCCTACTTTTACTTGCCTCGGACTGTTGCTATTGCAGGTAGTTAAATCTTTAAAGGACAACGTGAGAAGGTCCACTACCGACGAGCCTAACTGGGCTGGGCTCAGGGATTCCGAAGTAGTTCACTTCCTGCTGGAAGCCAGTCCCCATTTTCTCTTTTGCTTCAGTCCAGGCCTGTCCAGATGAAGCACCACTCAGTAGCTACTGACCATTTAAGAATGGAGAGAAAAGGTAGAAAACATGATTCTCTTTCAAAGAAAAAGCAGATGGCAGACCAGCCATTGCTCTGGAGTCCATGAGGCACAACCCCGAGCACCCCCCTCCCCAAAAGTCTGCAGCAGCCCCCGGGGGTCAGCAGCTCGCTTCCCTGACCCTCTTGCTTCTGGTGCATGGCTAGAGTTAGCACAGAGGCTCTGCAGAGAACAAAAAGCTTCAGGAAACCAGAGGGTTCACGCAAGGCTTACAGTGTGCCAACAAGGACAGACACGCACACGGGACAGACATTGGCAGTGTCAGCCTGCTCGCTTCTAGCCTAACAGGCTGCTTACGGACACCTGTTTCTGAGAGAGCCCGTGCTGGTCTTGGAGCAGCATGGAAGGAGGAGGCTTACCTAAGTGGGGACAAGAAAGGACCCCCTTACACCAGGTGGGCCTGGGGTTTTATGGTGGTTGTTAGTGCATACATATGGTGTAGCTTAATAAAATTACTTTGCTTGTTTCCTCGCTTTATAAAGTCTGCCACTTTATACAATCATGAAAATCCATGGACTGCCAGTACCAAATGTAAAAGGCTCCAACACTGTAAGAAACATGGCAATCATGGATCCCAAGGTAAACTTAAAGGGTCAGCCCCAACATCACTCACTGTGGAGGACAAGCACTAGGTTCTGGCCAGTTCCATCAGAGAGAGGACTGTGCCCACGAGCACTGTCCTTCAGGCACCAGACAGGGAACAAGGGCTTCTCTTGGCTTTGGCACTCTGCTCCCGGGAAGGGTTTCTGATCGGGGGAGGCAATAAGTGAGTGGTCCAAAGTGGATCAACAGCCCATAGACGGTCCAAAGAAATACTCTGGAATCCTACCCGGGCCAGGACCCAGAGACAGAAGCAGCTAAGGGCTGTTGTCAGTCACAGGTCTTCACAAAGCACAGCAGCAGAGCCCCCTCCCCTCAGCCTCTCCCTCAAGCTAAAGCCCAGCAGAGGGGAAGTTCTTTGGGAGAAGGGAAGCTGGCGCAGGTGAGGTGCGTGCTACTGACAGTGCGTCCGGTGCAGAAGATGATCCCACCAAGGAAATGAATGGCACTATTTTAACAGTAGAACATCTTGGGAAAATCCAAGAGGCTTACTCCTAACTTAAATCGTTCACATGGAAGCCACACCAGTATGCAAGTATGTTCTCCTCTACAAAATCTACATGGATATTTTAGTTTTCAAGCACCACAGAAAAACAACTTAGTGTAGTGCATGTACTAAGATTTTAAAAGAGAACCTACATCTAGAATGAGGAATCATTCATAGCCAGCTTCATGAAACATGGTTACGTCTGAGGTTTTCTGGTGAGATCTGAGAATTCAACATGTGACCATCCAATCTGCATGGACACATACAGGTTTATGCTAAAGCCCTGACAAAACTATATTTAGCCTTTCAGACTGTGTGCAGGGCTGGCAGCTCACCCCTAATGTCCCACCAAGGACAAGAGCAGCAACTTTTCTACTTCAGTACAAATATGGGCAGAAATTTTAGGATATAAAATGGAGGCCCTTTCCACAAAGTGTAAGATTTAGGGTAGAATAAGGGAAGACCAAAAAACAAAACAAAATTCCTACGAAACCAAAATAATTCCACATTGGTCTTGTACTCCATGAAACCCTGAGATGAACTGTAGTCGTCAAACGCCTGAACTTGGATCTCGGTTCACCAGGACACTTCAGTAGGCTTCAAACTGGCTCATCATCAGCTTCCTGCTATATTCATAGGCCAAAAAGAGCGCCCCATTGGCAGGGAATGCTCGAATCATAGTAGGTTTCAGCCCAGAATATAAGGCCGTTATTCCTAGAAGACAAAAAGTGATCAAAGACTGAAGACGCCCCTCCTCAGAGAGACCCTGTGAAGCCTCAGAGCACAGGGCTGGACACCTACAAATCCAGACAACACACTGAACGCCAACAAGTGCTGGGAGGACTTTTTCCAGGTTTCCCTGGATGAATGGGAATGAAAGAGACTAATGGAAACGAGGACAGGCATCAGGTCTTCCAGCAAAGCTGGGTGATGCGTAGGTACCGCACGCTAATCCCAGGCCCGGTTCACTCCTGGCAAGCGGACCGGGCAGAGCGGAGGCCCCACCTGGGCAGACAGAAGCAACCCCAGGACCAGAGGGGGCGGCAGCCTTGCAGGGTCACCTGGGAAGGCAAAGACCATGAGGCATCGGGCCAAAAGCAGAGTCAGAGTCCCGTGTCTACTGCTGGCACTGCCCAAGGCGGTTATGAAGATCCAAGTGGACGAGGGAGGCCTAAGTACTTTGTGAAACTATGAAGTGTCATGCAACTTGGGGTATGAACTAAACTGTTTCCACACCCTGCGACTGTGCTCTCTCTCAAAATCAAGGCCGAGAAGTTCACATCCCAAGGTGGAAGATGTATAGTGGATGCTGGAAGGACAGGTCTTTATTCACCAGTGGCACGATCCTGGCTTTATACGAACATCATCTAGAAAATCTTTATCCCTCCTGCATAACTCTCAAAATTCAGAGCCAATCACCTTCAGGAAGTCTTAGCATTAAGGACTTGCTGCACGTTCTTTTAAATCCCTTGGTGGCTCTGTTAGAGATCATTTTCTGATACGACCTATATTATATAAAACAAGTGGTGCTGACTTCAAAGCATTTGTGCCCTTAGGCACAGTCTGTATTTTTAAAGTTCCCTCCAGGCTATTTAGAACAAAAAATCCTGGCCCAGGAGTGAGGAACAACATCAAATGTTCTTGAGAATGGAAAGAAGCTAAAGAAGGGGTTTGGAAGCGGGAAACTGTGCTAGAAAAGGGACAGGAGACTGGGGGAGAGAGCAACCATGCACACGTGATCAACCTCAACGAGGCTTACAGCGAAATGAGCAGTCCGTACACAGCCACTCCGTTTCTGCAATGAGCAGACTCACCTTCATTTTTCACAATGCTTATGAAGGTTCCGATAAATCCTGCCTGTTTTCCAGACATGGAAAGAACTTGAATTCTGGATTTGACGCAATCCACTGGGTAAACAGCAAGCCAGAGGCAGATTCCACCAACTCCACCGCTTAACATCAGAGGGACAGGGCCTGGACAGGGACATGAGCAAACAGCGGTTTTTGTCTCAAGAACAGCATTTCCAGAGGTCAGTGTAGGAGTGGCAGCAGGTAGATGGGAACAAAAATGCTGATCCTTGGGGCGCCTGGGTGGCTCAGTCAGTAAGGCGTCTGCCTTCAGCTCAGGTCATGACCTCAGGAATCAAGCCCCCTTCGGGCTCCCTGCTCAGCGGGCACAAAGACCCATGTGGCACTCTGGGTCTGCCCCTCATCACGGGAGGACCACATTGGTGCCAGTCACTGTGGCACTGTGGGCTCCCACCTAGCCTGCCCTCCAGAGGGCTGGCCCACACGGAACCAGCAGGCCCCCAGCAACATGGCAACACCCCCCTGCCCCCGCCCCATGGGGAAGGAGAACAGTGCCCAATGAAACACAGGTCACGTTTCTTCCAACCCTCTCAGTTTGAAGTTTTTCATTATTTTAATGCCCCACAGCCCTGATTCTTCCTTTACCATGAAAACCAAAGTTGTCTTATTAAACACGATACTTAAACCTGGGAGCTTGCCTAACCCCAGAATAAGTCCAAAACACTGAAGGGATGGGTTTGAGAACAAAAAAGTAATCATTCATGGAAGCCAAACATGGACATGGCTGTGTCAAGCAGCTACACAGGACAAGCTAGAAAGAACGACAGTTTTCAGTGCTCTGAAAACACTATCAAACTTTATTACCAAGTTTTATGCTTATTGCAAAATGCTCTACAGGCGATTTACACTGCTATTGGAGATTTCCCACAGGAAAGCAATTTCTGCATTCTCCCCTAAAACGTTATTCTAGTGAAGAAGTTTGGGATGCACAGCCTCAGCCCCGTGGTGAGGACATGAGTACACCCTGAGGAAGGTGCCAAAGTCCTTTCCAGCCTCCAGAAACCCCAGCGCACGCTTACCTAGTTCATCCTTCGATCTCCCTGAGGCAAAGAATGACCTGCTCAGTTCGTAACCGCCAAAGAAGAAGAAATAGCCGGGCACCTCTCGGAGTAAGGTGCTGGAGAGGCCGTGGTAGAAGCCCAAGGGGCCGTCCTTCCTGAGGACGCTCTTCACCACGGACCAGACGGTGCTGCAAAGAGGGAGCTGTGCTTAGGGTGGTGGTGGCGGGGGGGGGGGGGGGGGGGGGAGGGCAGCGCTCCCAGCCCGGTGGCAGGCCTGGCTCAGCCCTGGGCAGGCAGGGAACAGCTGATTCTAGAAACTGAGCGACCCAAATTCTGAGAATAAGAGGCTTCTGCAGGGAGGAAATCTCAGAGAAGCACAGATACAATTATTATTTTCGGACAGCTGTTCTCACCTGAACTACCCAACAGCGATGACACATTATTCAAGTGCACATTCATACAGAGCTGCGTGTGCCGGCCGCACGTCCGGCCAAGATTTCAGCAGACCACGCCAGAACCCCAAATGGAACCATGTTCACCTTTCCCAAGTGTGCCACTAAGCAAAGGAAGCCCTGGGAATACTCCCGGAAAAGGAGGTCCCTGGAATTTTGGAAAATCAGAAAGCCCTCCTCTGGCTGTGGACAAAACAATGAAGGACCTGGACCAGTGCCAACACGGCAGAGCGGGCTCCCAGAGCTGCTTTTCACTAACTGCTAGGCTCACCACTGCAGGCAATGTCTGTTTTGTGGTACACATGAAACAGAAGGGAAAGAAGTAGATGGCACTGAGCAACACTCCTGCCCAATGACAGTTCTCCCGAGGGCAGGGAGGGGGAAGGGGTCTTCAGGAATCTGCCCCACAGCTTCCCCCTGTATAAAGGATTCCATGAGCAGATCGGGACCCTCAGAAAATGTACAAATAAAATCCAACCATCTGACAAGCAGAGAAAGAAAAGTCAGGGAAAGCCAGACAAGCTCTTGATTTTTAAACTGCTTGCATCCTCTTGCCCTCAATAAACAAATTCTTTTTTCAGTTCATTTGGGGAAAAAAAAAGTGCATTCATACATTCCAGATGTCATTATCCAAGATGTAAAAGAGCCAATACCCACTTCCTTCCAATAACAAATAAGAGAAATTACAAGAAGGAGCTGTCCAAGCTCAGCAAGAATAAAAAATGGCCTTGTATTTGCTCAGTCCTCTACCTCCCTCAATGCCTACCCTCCTCAATCTTTCTTTTGAACTGGTGTGTATGGAAGGAATCTGTTCACGTGCTTAGGGTGTATTTTGTTTTGTGTTAGTGCAGGGAATGAGCAAGGGAATAGATGTTACTTGAAGGCAAGACAAAGGAAATTCTTAGAAATTCTATAGGGCAAGAAGCACCGAGAATTTAGTTCTTAGAAAGTAGGTATGCAAGAATTTTTATTTCAAGATGATGAGAGCCCTGTAGCAGCTGGAATGCAGGACACTTTCTATGTAGACCCCTCTTCCTGATGGTGTGAACCATGGCAGGCTTTATCTGTCAGAAAAACAAACAGCACCAGGCTACCCCAGTCTTAACCCCAGGCTACCATATACCCCTGGGTGGGCACAGCCACACCTAAAATGTAGTCAGCCAATATTTACTTTTGTGCAAGGTGTCCATTCGCTTAAGTTTTTGGAGCCAACAATTACTTTCTTTAAAAATACCTTAGGAAACAAACAGAAGGTTGCTGGGGGGGAAGTGGGTAGGGGGATGGGGTAACTAGGTGATGGGCATTAAGGAGGGTGCTTGATGTAATGAGCACTGGGTGTTGTATGTAAGTGATGAATCACTAAATTCTACCCCTGGAACTAATAATACATTATATGTTAACTAAATTGAATTTAAATTTAAAAATTTTTTAAAAATACCTTAAACTACTTTTTTCTTTTATTATGTTGTTAATCGCCATACATCATCAGTTTTTGATGTAGTGTTCTATGATTCACTGTGTATAACACGTGCCCTCTTTAATACCCATCACCTACTTCTAAGGGATATGAGAGCAACTTTGTGGGTGCTGTTCATGTTCTACCTCTTAATCTGGGCACTGGTTACAATAGTGTTTGTTTAAAGACTATTAGAACCCCCACTTACAATTTCTGTGTGTACACTTATTTCAACAAAAAGTTTTAAAGACATGCTTTTGGACCTCTAGGCTATAAATAACAGATTCAAACTGGTTGTAATGGATCTCAAGGGTGCAAGATACAGAGCGCTATTAGAGACCCCATCCTCACCGGGAGGAGACTAATTCTGTAAATGGTCAATTTATCTGATTTTTCCCATCAGATTTACAGACACAGTGACAAAGAGCTTTAGTCGGCCAGATGTTAAGATAAATAAGTATTGAGAGTAATAGACAATAAATTGCTTTACAATCTAAATAAATCATACTGCATATGACATACTCTCATGTAACTAGAATCTGTTTTCAAGGCTGAGTGTTTTGATGGTTACAGAGTAGCTCACGAGGGCTCTGAGGAGTGTTCTCAGAACCCCAGCCCTCTGTGGGGACATGTGAAGGATCGGGGAGGGAGGTAAGGAAGTCACCCTGGGATCTGGGCTGATCAGCCCACGTGAAATCTGGGAATGGGCATCAAATATTCATCTTGGAACCCAAATTGGCACTTACAAAGGCTCAGCTCTCAGACATGGCTCCAAAGCTGTCTGCTATGTGCCTCCAACACAGCTGGGGACCATGCCTCCCACATTCAACGAGCCCCCCACCCCCCGCTTCCCAGGTATTGAATATCCGCATACAGTGTTCTGTTGTGGGAGCAGGGGTGGATCCAACCATCAGAAAGTTCATTCAGAAAGCTATCCTCTGCCTGGTAGGGGAAAGGGTTCTAAAAAACACAGTATTTTGGAGTAGATAAATCTCCTTCTCTGCCACGTAGTTTTAAGTATAATATAAAATTGACAAATACTCAGTGCGCCAAGGCAACAGAGCCCCGACGTTTGTGCCCAAGCAGTGCTTACTTCTGGCTTCTGGCTATCTTTCCTGATGACTCCATCTCATACATGGTCTGCAGCCGGCACTTGACAAGCTCGGTGGGGCAGAGCACCAGGGCAGCAAAGGCAGAGGCGAAGGAACCCGCGGCCGCGTTCTGCAGGTCACTGGAAGGGAACCAGCACAGGAGGCCGGTTACACATTCATTCACTCACCATGCAAAGCACTCGCTGGTAAGGGAGAGCAAGCATCAAAGGAGAGGAACACTTTCCTGAGTGCCCACTGGGAACTTGCACACAGTTTCATCTAAGGATCCCAAAGCTCTGTGAGGCCAACACCAACACCCCATTTTTCATGTGGAAAAACAATACATAGAATACATAATGCACCCAAAGTCACACCACTACTACGTGGTAATGTTAGGATTCAAACCCGGGTCTGCCTGACAGCAAAATCCATGCCCCTTTTATTAGT
The DNA here is from genome assembly GCF_009762305.2 of Zalophus californianus. NCBI lineage: Eukaryota > Metazoa > Chordata > Mammalia > Carnivora > Otariidae > Zalophus > Zalophus californianus. The sequence continues at coordinate 62,044,880 of NC_045597.1, forward strand.
CAGAGTGCTATGTACAGAATGTACATAGAATGTATCCCCCATCCCTAAAGCTCTATGCTGAAGCCTTAGCTCCCCCCCAAAAAATGATGGTATTTGGAGGGGACCTGTGGGAGGTAATTAGGTTTAGATGAGGTCGTGAGGGTAGAACTTCCCCCATGATGGGATTACTGTCTTAAGAGACCACCGATCTCTCTCCACCCTTTGAGGACACAGCAAGGAGGTGTCCCTGTGTAAACCAGGAAATAGACCCTCACCAGACACCAACAACCAGCACCATGATCTTGGACTTTCCAGTTTCCCAAACTGTGAGAAATAAACGTTTGTCTAGGCCACCAGCTGATAGTACCTTGTTACAGCAGCCTGAACTAAGACATAGGGATATACAAAACAAAACCAAAAAAAAAAAAAAAAAAAAGATGGAGGAAAAAATTACCTAAACTCCCACCACCCCAAAGACACAGATCATCAATACTTCAGTGTATCTGCCACTAAGTTTCATAAAACAAGGTTCTGGAGCCATCTGTGCGTGCCCAAAATCCAACCTGGAGCAGCCACGTGTATAACATAACTGTTGTTGTAGATGAAAGCCCCAGATAAATTTTTAACCAAAAAGCTGCTCATTGCAGAAAGACTTCCCAGCTCCACTGACGACCTCCTGACCTCAGCCACAGAGGGCGCCAGGAGCACGCGATGCTGGAAGAGGGGGAGGGTGAGGGCAGTGCCCATCAGCAAGCTCGATGGCTGGAGGTAAAATGGCTACGTTGGAAATCGAAATGAAGGAACAAATGCACATCAACACAAAAACCCGAAGTATTCATCTCACCTCAGAAGTGTCTGGTACCACCAGCCACCAGCAGGGCTGTGAAAGTGAGGGCCCATCAGAGTTCAAAAATACAGGGCAAAGTCTGAGAAATCAGTTGTCAGGAATTCTCCGAGCGTTCACGAGGGTCGGAAAATAAGATCCCTTCCAACCCAGACAGTATTCTGTCACAGGAGCTCGGCGGGCACCTGGGGTCGGGCAGGAAGGACCCAGCTGCTCACAGGACGACTGGCTCCCTGACTCTCACCTGTCCAACGCCAGCAGCCCGCTGTCACCTAACCACCGGGACACCACAGGTAACCCACTCACCTGGCTGCCCTGGGTAGTGGGAACCCCTCACAGGTTTTCCCCAAACCGTGAGCAAAAGCCTAACAGACCTGGCATATTCAGCTGTCGCAGAGTTCCGTTAAACACAAACCGAGGTCAGACAGGAGCATAAAATCAGGGGCCACCTCCAATCTAAGCCCCAACCTTCTATTCCCTGGTGACCTGGTCTCAGTGCCACTGGGCAGATGGAGGCCAGGGGCCCAGGCCTGGGGCATGCTACACACTCAGGTCGCAGAAGAGTTGCCTGGGAGCGAGGCTTTCTTCCAGGGGGAAGACGCTGCTTGCAGTCTGGACTTGCTTTTCATTTTAGAGAATCAGGTATCAGACCATTACCTGGCGAGAGCCAGACATACGACTATACTTGCACTTGGCTTCTAGTGTATGGAAACTGTCCAACATGGTTCACACCTACTTAGCAGTTGTCAAAACCAAAGCTTAAAGTGGTTTCTGCGGTCTTCCAGCCAGCCTGCAGATCCATACTCTGTCTCCCTCAGGGACTCTCCATCAACGCGCTGACCAGCAACAGTCAGTTAGGGTCAGTAACCAGAGTTGCCAACTTTGCTGGAACAAAGGTGACATCACTCGACATGGACATCTATTCAACCTAAGATGCAGTAATGAGTCGGCCGCCTGAAGGAATACAAGCAAGTTGTTCTGGTGCAACAACAAGGCCAAATCAGACTTGCAGTGGACTTTGGCTCTCTCATAAATACTCTCCTCTACCAGGGCACTCAATGAGGTGTGCGGGGCCCCAGGCTGCACCTGCAGTAGAGGCATTTGGACCCGGAACTGAAACCCCAGGAGGCATAGGATAGAATTTGAAGAATCAACTGCTTGTCACCCATTCAACAAACATGTACCTGAACACTCCTGCTGTGTTAAGACCTCACGTGGCCAAAGGTCAAAGGAGAACCCTACTCGGGGTGGTGTTCAAACCAAGGACAGGCAAATATTTACGGTATTATGGCTGAAATTCACGGCAGGTTCTTCCAAGCACTGCTTTCCTTTCTCCGCCTCTACTTATCACACTTTCCTCTAGACCCGACCCCTACCACATAGTCCAGAGCCCCGACTCTGGTCTTACAGAAGGAGTACTGGGCAGGGACTCGGAAGACATGGCTGTGGGTCCACTCTAGGCTGTAAACTCAAATAATAGGATCCTAAGCCAGTATTTTTCTGCATGTCAGAGTCCCCATCTCTCAAACAGAGAACAGCACAGGCTTTGCTGTTCTCCCACGACCATGATGAGGGCTAAACAAAACAGGACAGCCGAGGGTGTCCCAGCTCTGTAAACTCCAAGGTAGCATTTCCTTGCCAGGTAATAAGCAAACACTGCTCTGCGGGATGAAGATGCAGCCGGCTGCCACCTCACCAAGCCCAAAAACGAGCAGGGTGCGGGGTTAGGTCACGTGAAACAGGATGGCTTCTTGGCTGCAGGACTTCCTCCAGGACCTCATGTGGCTGCTTGCTGTCTCTGTCTTCTCCACAAGGCGTCCTCCTCTAGGAATGCTGCAGGGGACCTAAACCTCTGGTCTCCTCCCAAAGTCTCCCCCCGGGGGGAGAGCGACAGTCGCTACAGTGTTCTGTCCAGTCTCTATCATGAGACCCCACATTCTTCTGGGTTGTCTCCTGCTTCTTTACTTCCTCCTCTTCTTTGCGACCCTTCTGGGCTGGAAGGTCCTAGAATCAGTGCGTGGCTCTCTACAGATGCTACTCCCTGTGTGATTTCATCCAGTCCCAAACCTTCAAAAAACAAGTTCCATCCATGAAGACAAAACTCTTGCCTATAAAAGGGCACACCTTTGAGACTGCTAGGTACCTCCAGAGAACATTTCTGTACAAAAGGGGCCTACCTTAGTCAGGTGGGACCTGAGTTACAATGGGGATTCCAATTCCAAACGACCCATATGGCTATCTGCCCTTTGCAACCATGAAACTGATACAATTTTAAATGATTTAAAATAAATCAACGTTGAAAAAAGGAAGGGCTACACATCCCAGTGGTTCCTGAATTCTTTATAGTCTCTGTGTAAACAAACATCCAAGGGATTAAGCACAAGCCAAAGTCTAATGTTTGGGCAGACTTGACCAAAGAGTAGGTTCATCTCCATCTTCACAGATGCTTCCAACTCTTCCTAAAATTCTAAGTTTCTCTCAAACCTATCTGGCTCAGGCAGCTTCTTCCAATCCTCTGCATTTTGCTGATGAAGTGGAACCCGAAACTCGGCTCACAAGTTGCATCTATGGCTCCAGTCCAGCCCTTGTGCCCACAGGAGAAGTAGTATCTGAAAAGCATCTTCCTGGAGAATACCAACACGTATTCTCAACACAGGCAATCCTTCTGCAGAATACCTGTTTTCCAAGTTTTATATGATGACGGTATATGACTTCACGATCAGAGAGGAAGTGGTTATTCTAAAAAAGGAAAACATTCTTCCCATAAAGGGGGAGATTATCATAAAAATCTTGACTGAATGAATGCAACAGTGTTGTCTTTTTAAACAAATGGAAAAAGCATTAGTGCCCACAACTCACCTCAGCCTCGCCTGCTTTTCCAATCCAACCACTTTCCGCACCACCTGTTGGCAGAAGCCATAGCACATGAAGAGGACAGAGTTCTCGGCGATGTTGGCGATCAGCGCTGGGCTGGTCCCCTTGTAGAAGCCGCGGAAGCCCACCTGGGAGTAGGTCTTCAGGCAGCAGTCGGTGAGGCCCCGGTACAGGTCGGGGAATGTCTGCATCTTCACTTTCAAGGTGTCAAAGGGCTGCCCAGTCAGTACACATGCCGTGCCCCCTAAAACCAGGACAGAAGTCTTCTCCAGCACCAGTGTACTGTTTTAGAACGCAGTCTCAGACACCCGCGGAAATGAGAGATAAGCAGCCTCCCCCAGGGCTTGCCTTCTGTTGCAGTTCACTTCAACCTCTCCCCCTCCCAAACCTTCAAGCCCAGTCCGATCAACAACAGAGGGTCTCCAGCGTGCCTGGCACCCAGCTCCGGCCCTGAAGGAGCCTGCCCTCGGTGGGAGAGACAGACATGTGTTCAACAGTCAAAACCAGAGGACGCAAAGGTGTGGCGTGTGTTCTGGGGTGTTGGCAATGGGGTCAGATGGACCCGGGCTTGAAGCCTGGCTCTGCTGTGAGATTCTGGACAAGCGATATTAACTTTGGAGCCTTGGTTCCTCATCTGGTTAGCATGAGGATTAAATAAAAATGGATGAGAAGGCTTAAGATAACAGCTGCTGCATGAATGGCTCATGAAGAGCAGGTACTCTGTGTGTGTGCAGCCATACCAAAAGGAGGGGGAGAAGTCTGGCAGGAGTGAATCCCTCCTCTCTGCCTAATGCCCAGCAGTACAGATGACTATCAGAAAAACAGGGAAAGAGGCAACAGATAAAGATGACAAAGAGCCTGGCTAATCCCTAAAGAGCTAAAATTTGACCCTACGGAAAATCTTCATTTGGACTCTACCAATTAATGATTTGTATTTGAATAGAAAATGCACTGAAACTTACCTTTGCTTAGCATCAATCATGTATTTTTATGCTTTTATATTGTTAAGAGTTTAGAAAACAGCAAAATCTAAACTCCTGTAGATGACCAATAAAATGTCTGAACGTAAGGAAAAGAATGAACTGCAACCACCCTGTCATATCCCCAGACCCTGGACTGGGTCAGCATTTGGGAAATGCCACTGGTTAATGCATCCACCTTTCCTGGGCCTCAGAGATCACTGTATCTCAGACATCCCCTGCCTGTGTCAGGAAACCTAACCATTGGATTAGGTTTTTAAAGATTCATCAAAATTGAAGAGAAGGCTGGGGGCCCTGGATGGCTCAGTCGGTCAAGCATCAGACTCTTGATTTGGGCTCAGGTCATGATGGCCAGGTCCTGAGATCGAGCCCAGTGTCAGGCTCTGTGCACAGCATGGAGTCTGCTTGTCCTTCACCCCCTGGTCCTGCCCTGCTCACACACTCTCTCTCTTGCTCCAATAAAATCTTTAAAAAAAAAAAAAAGTTGAGGGCGCCTGGGTGGCTCAGTTGGTTCAGCAACTGCCTTCGGCTCAGGTCATGATCCCGGAGTCCCGGGATCAAGTCCCACATCGGGCTCCCTGCTCAGCAGGGAGTCTGCTTCTCCCTCTGACCCTCCCCCCTCTCATTCTCTCTCTCAAATAATAAATAAAATCTTTAAAAAAAAAAAAGTTGAAGGCTTACATAAATATTTAAGAAATGCGATTTCATAACTTTGACATTACAGTTATTCTGACTAATCGTGCAGAGTAGAGACAGAAGAGGGGCTGTTTTGAATAACTCCCATGTAATTACTAGCAGATTAACAGACACTTTCAAGGAGTCTGAAAACTGTGAGTTCTTCTTTTAAGCAATCACAAGTATATCTGGGATCCTTCCCTACTTTCTTCTAGGAAAGTTCATTTCTTCTAGGGAAGTAATGATACATTTCCACTTTGTCTTGCCAAATTATCCCCAGTTCTGAATTAGTGGAATATAATTCAATAAGATGTTACTACAATTATAGTTATTTTCTCTCAGGTACTTATAGGAATAAAATAGGACCCTAATTATATAAAAATACTTATTCCGAAAGAAAAAGTGAATGTCAACATTTTTAAAGAGAGTACATAATTTAGGTAACCTAGATGCAGATAAACTGAATAAAGCATTTCATTCAGAGCATTACAATTTTAACTCGAACTTTTCCATATTTTAACCCTTTTCCATATTTTATTTTGAATAGTCCAGTTGTTAATATATGCATTTGTTGCATATCTGTAACAGTCGCATTTCCAACAGAGAGAAGGTAGGAGGCTAGTGCATTTTCAAATGCTAACTACAATTCTCTCCTTTCATCTATGGAGGTAACTGACTCCCATGTAATTTATCATAAACCATACTGTCCAGGCCCCCCTTAAGTGGGTGATGACTATTCTGAACACCAGCACCAGCCACTGAGACCTAGCAGGTCCTCAGATACACATCAAGTATCCATGAAGCTATGAATAACTATGAATTTCTCCACTTGCTTAGAGCACAGACCTCTGATCATCTCATTCTCCTTGACCGAAAAATGGAAATAGTTCTGCATTCTTTCATAGGTGTCCCAAAAGGCCCTGCACTTTATTCTGCAGGAGAGGGGCTTAGACCATGATGCACTCTACATTTTACCAAGGCCAGTGTTGTGGGTTTTCTACGCTCAAAATAGTTATGTCAGAAAATGACAAGGTGTTAAGGAAATCTATCAGGGCAGGGATGGTGTCAGTGGTGAAAATGGGGAGGGCAGAGCTAATGACCAAGAAGCAGACCCTTCACCAGAAAGTCCAGGATCACCTTGTCCACCCATGCAGAATGGAGAACCTCAAACCCGATGGAGGCACTCAATAAATGTTCTGTTTAACAGCACAGGGAGGCATATCATTTTCAAAATATTCCAATCAAAAAAGGCCCTTGATGGACATAATGCGCCAATCAAAAGATAAAGGGGTGGGGGGGTGGCGCCTGGCTGGCTCAGTCAGTAGAAAATACAACCCTTGATCTACAGGTCATGAGTTCAAGCCCCACATGGGGCATGGCATTTAAAAAGAAGAGAAAGAAAAGAAAAAGAAAAAAAAAGTGACTGAATGGATTAAAAAAAAAAAAAAAGCAAAACCTATCTACATGCTGCCCACAACAGATTCACTTCAGACCTAAAAACACATGCACTGAAAGTGAAGGGCTGGAAAAACATTTAACATGCAAAGGAAAAAAAAAAAAAGCTGGGGTGGCAATACTTACATAAAATAGACCATAAAATAAACACTTTAGCAAGAGACAAAGAAGGGCACTACATAATGATAAAGGGATCAATCCAACCAGAAAACAAGAGGATATTATAAATATCTATGCACCAACATAGGAGCACCTAAATACATAAAGCAATTAACAGACACAAAGGGAAAAATTGACAGTAATACAGTAATAGTAGGGGACTTTAATACTCCACATACATCAACAGATCACCCAGACAGAAAATTAACAAGGAAACAGTAGATTTGAACAACACATTAGACCAGATGAACATAACAGATACATATAGAACATTCCATCCATAAACAGATTACACATTCATGTCAAATGCACATGGAACATCCTCCAGAATATACTATATGTTAGGCCACAAAATAAATCTCAATTAATATAAGACGACTGAAATCATATCAAGCATCTTTTTGACAACAGTATGAAACAAGAAATCAATCACAAGAAAAAAACCATAAAGAACAAATACATGGAAGTTAAATAACATGCTACTAAACACTAAATGGGTCAACCAAGAAATCAAAGGGGAAATCAAAAAATTCATGGAGACAAATGAAAATGAAAACACAATGCCCCAAAATCTTGGAGGTATAGCAAAAGTAGTTCTAGGAGGAAAATTTACAGCAATATAGGCCTAACTTAAGAAACAAGAAAAATCTCAAACCACTTAACCTTATACCAAAAAGAGCTATAAGAAAAACAAAGCCCAAAGGTAGAAAGAAAGATCAGAGCAGACATATGAAAGACAAAAAACCATAAAAGATAAAAAAGAAAAAGCGGACATCACAAAAATACAAAGGATTATAAGATTATGAAAAATTACATCACAACAAATTAGACAACCTCTAAGGAATGGATAAATGCCTAGAAACATCTAGAATCACAAATAGAAAATTTGAACAGAGGGGCACCTGGGTGACTCAGGTCATGATCCCAGGGTCTTGGGATCGAGCCCCTCAGCAGGGAGCCTGCTTCTCCCTCTCCCTCTGCCTGCTGATCCCCCTGCTTGTGCTAAGTAAATAAATAAAATCTTAAAAAAAAAAGTTTGAACAGACCAATCACTAGTAAGGACACTGAATCAGTAATTTAAAAAAAAAAAACTCCCAACAAATAAAATTCCAGGACCAGAGGGATTCAAAGGTGAATTCTATCAAACACAAAGAAGAGTTAATACCTATCCTTCTCAAAATATTCCAAAAAATAGAAAAGGAAAACTTCCAAATTCATTCTAGGAGGCCAGCACTACCCTGACATCAAAAGCAGACAAAGACACTACAAAAAAGAAAACTACAAGCTAATGCCTCTGACGAACATAGATGCAAAAATCCCCAACAAAATATTAGCTAATAGCATTCAACAATACAGAAAAAATAATCCTTCAGCAAGATCAAGTAGGCTTTATTCCAGGGATGCAAGGGTGGTTTCAATATTCTGAAATCAATCAATGGGAGCACCATACATATTAGCAAGAGGATAAAAACCATATGATCATCTCAATAAATGCAGAGAAGCATTTGACAAAACACAACATCCACTCGTGAAAAAAAACTCTCAACAAAGTAGATTTAGAGTGAACATACCTCAACATAATAAAGGCCATCTATGAAAAACCCACAGCTAACATCATCTTCAATGGTGAAAAGCTGACCGCTTTTCCTCTATGATCAGAAACAAGACAGAGATGTCCATACTCACCACTTAGTTAACATAGTAATAGAAGTCCTAGCCACAGCAATCACATGAGAAATAAAAGGCATTCAAATTGGTAAGGAAGAAGTTATGCTGTCACTACCTGCACAGGACATGATAGCACATATAGAAAACCTTAGGGGCACCTGGGTAGCTCAGTTGGTTAAGCATCCAACTCTTGATCTCAGCTCAGGTCTTGATCTCAGGGTCATGAGTTCAAGCACTGCATTATGCTCCACAGTGGGCATGGAGTCTACTTAAAATAAAGAAAACTTTAAAGACTTCACCAAAAAAAATTAAAACTGATAAATGAATTTGTAGGATACAAAATATACAGAAATCTGTTGCATTTCTTATATACTAATAACAAAGTAGCAGAAAGAGAAATTAAGAAAACAATCCCACTTATAATTGCACCAAAAAGAATAAAATACTTAGGAATAAACTTAACCAAGGAGGTAAAAGACCTGTACTCTGAAAATTATACAGCAATGAGAAAGAAACTGAAGACAACACAAATGGAAAAACGTACTATGCTCGTGGATTGGAAGAACAAACATTGTTAAAATGTCCATGTTACCCAAAGCAAATCAACAGATTCAATGCAATCCCTACCAAAATGCCACCAGCATTTTTCACAGAACCAGAATAATCCTAAAATTTGTATGGAACCACAAACATCCCTGAGTAATCTTGAGAAAGAACAACAAAGCTGGAGGTATTACAATCCCAGATTTCTAGATATACTACAAAGCCCTTGGCATGTGTGTGTGTCCTCAGCCTGGATCCCTTGTCCAGGCACTGAGACACTGCTATGCAGAAGACAAAATCCTGCTCTGCAGAGACCTTCCTTCCAGGTGAATCACCCTCACTGGATTATTTATGTGTGCGTGTGTGTATTTTTTTTTTTCCAAGATTTTTTAGTTTGGGAGAGTCTAGCAGGCCTGCAAAAACAAAAATTCCTCAGGAAAATAAAACACTCCATTTTCAATACATATCCACAATGTCTTGTGTGTAGACTTGGTGTGCCTGGCTGGCTGTCAGAAGAGCATACAACTCTTGATCTCAGGGTTGTGAGTTCAAGCCCCACATTGGGTGTAAAGATTACTTAAAAATAAAATCTTTAATAAAAAAAAAAGAAAAAGAAAGAAATTACTAGACTTTTGCAAAGAAATAAGAAAATATCACCATCAGGAAAGAATTCAGTTGCTAGAAACTGACCAGATGGCGGCTCAGGTATTATAATTAAAAGGCAAAGACATGTCAATAGTTATCGTGATGAAGTTTAAAGGCCTGATGGAAAATCTGGACTTAGCGGTTGAAGAGATAAGGAAATTTCTTAAAAATGACTTGAAGGAGGGGCGCCTGGGTGGCTCAGTCAGTTAACCATCTATCCTCAGCTCAGGTCGTGATCTCAGGGTCCTGGGATAGAGCCCCAAGTAGGGCTCCCTGCTTCTGCTTCTGTCTCTGCTTCTCCCTCTGAGTCTGCTTCTCCCTCTCCCTCCGTCCCTCTTGCCTCTCCCCTGCTGTTTGCACTCACTTGTGCTCATTCTCTCTCTCAAGTAAATAATTTAAAATCTTAAAAAAAAAAAAAATAACCTGAAGGAAATTTTAGAAGTAATGAAAAATCCAAAGAACTCCAGTAGGAGTGGCAATAAATAAAAGATTTAGTCGCACAAAAAATAGGATTAAGGAAACAGAAGAAGCACAGTCTAAAATAGTTGAGGATATTGAAATTTTGACTTTTAAAAGAAAAGAAATAACTAGCAAATTAGATGAAGCTAAAGAGTACAATACAAACCAAAATAAGGAATTGTCCCATGATGAATCACAAAATCACAAAGTCATGGGAAGTGTGGAGGAAGCCATAAGCAATACAGTTGATGGATACAGAGATGCAGCATCCTATAGAAGGAACAGGAGAGAACAGAGAGATTGCAGAGGATGAACTGGTCAAAGAAAGAAGAGAGGAAAAAATCCCCCTGAATTTAAAGAATAAAGTGAGCATTCTACAAACCTCCAGAGAGGATGAAGGAGCAATACTCGGGTTGGCAGCAGACTTTTCATCAGCAACACTGAACATTAGTAAGCCATGGAATAATGTCTTTAACATTCTAAGGGAAAATGATTTTGAACCTAATTTCTATACCAAGTTAAATTAGCATTTAAGCATTAAAGCATGAAGGACTTTTTCAAATATGCAAAGCCTCATCAAATTTACCAGCCAGAAATCATTTATGAAAGAATTACTGAAAGATACTCTCCCACAAAATGAAAACAGAAAGGAGGAAGATATAAATTCGACAAAAAGTAGATAAAACTAGTAGATTCAAAGCATGGAACTGGGGAGGAAACCGGTGATGGTTTGAACTATTTGTTAAAGAGGTAAAGGTTGTTGAGCCAGAGAAGGTGAAGAGCTTAAGAGACTCAGGAGGAAGAAAAAACAAACCCTCAAGAGGAAGATGCCTCAGAGCTAGAAGAGGAGGGAGGAGAGGCTTGCGGGGGGGGGGGGGGGGGGGCATGCCTAAGGGGGGGAGGGGGGAGAGGTTTGCCGAAGGGGGGCGGGGGGAGAGGCTTCCCGAAGGGAGGTGGGGGGGAGAGAGGCTTTTAATTTTAATTAAAGAGGTAGAAGATTCTGAGCCAGAGGATGAAGAAAGTCCAGAGTGAGAAATGGAAGTAGTTTTATCGTGGGAAGAAGGAGAGGACTCTGAAATAGAACATGTAAAGACTGCCTCCCAGACTGAGAAAAGAGAGGCCTCAAGTGGACTTAAAGAAATTGGCTGTAATTATGTGGCTTGGGACTCTGAGAAGAAAAAATTGGTGAAACCTTGGATGGAACAAAAACCCCAGAATAAAGAAGAAACAGCTATGCTCATAAATCAAGGAGTTGGGACAGTCTGTCTGATCTTGTGTTTGGCCTATCCCTCAAAGTCACTAGAGGTAAGTTCTGGTAAGCAGAAAAGGCATTTATATACAAATTTCAGTACTTCATCAGGAATCACCACATTTTTAAGAAAAACAGACACAAAACTCTGCAGAGGAGCCAACATCTAAAGAAACAGACAACGTAAGAAACAGAACTTTAGAAGAAGTGTAATTAGTAACTTCAGAGAGATACAAGAGGAGATTAGAAATATTAAAAATTACCATCCAGAGGTCTTGGAAATAACTCAATAGATGCTCTGAATAGCAGAAGAGACATACCTGAAGAGACAAGGTATGATCTAGAAGATCGACTTGAGGAATGCTCTAAGGATACAATGCAATTGTTCAAACGAATCATAAAGAAAGATCCAGGGACAGAGGATAGACCCAGAAACTCCAACATCTACTTGACAGGAATTCCAGAAAAAGATAATAAAGGGAATGGAGCAGAGGAAATAATTAAGGAAATGACTGAAGAAAACTTTCCAGAGCTAAAGAAAGATTCAGGTCTTGAGATTGTCAGTGCTTACCAAGTACCTAGTAAGACTGATGAAAAGAGACTTACTCCTAGAAATCTGGGAATTCCAAGGATTAAAAAAAAAAAAAAAATCAAAGTCTTCCAGAAAGAGGAGAGAGAACGTACAGAGGAACAAGAATCAGATTGACAGCAGACTTATTGGATACCCTGGATGCTAGAAGTAAATGGGGTAGTATCATAAAAGTTCTGCAGGCAAAGGTTTTTAAACCTAGAATCCTACATCCAGCCAAAGGGGCATTTTATTTTGAAGGTAAAACAAAGACATTTTTTGATACCAAAGAACTCACAGTTTATTTCTTGCATATGCCTTTTGAAAGAATTACTGGAGGATATACTTTAGCAATCTAGGGTGACTATAAACACATAGACACCATATAGATTATCTTTCTCCCGCACCAGAAAATCCACAAGGAAAACAGGAAAATAAAATGCCACATTTCTACCCAGGAAGATGAACAGCTAACAGTGTACTTGGGGAATAGACGAAAAAAAAGTTACAGATACTATCTAGATGTTGGTAAAGTTAAAGGGTGTGTTAAAATTCATGCTAATCATCGTAACTTGTGTAGGAGTATACTTTCTAAACCACTGGGGATTACTTCTCGGCCTTCTGGCTAAGATCAAGCATAAACTACTGGGGAGAGGGAGCGAATCAGTCAATATAACCATGGACATGAAGAGGTGGGGTGAAAGTAACAGAGAAACACAGGGAAAAAGATGGCAGGAGAAGTTAGAAAGAAAAAGGCAAAAGTTGGACTCTTATCAAGAGAAGGGTAATTTTAGCATTTATGCTGATGTTAATCTTGAATCTTTATATTAAACCTTTTCCTTTCAAAAAAAAGATACTACAAAGCTGTAATAATCAAAACAGTATGGTACTGCCACAAAAAGAGACACACAGATCAAAAGAACAGAATAAAGAGCCCAGAAATAGACCCACACTTATAGGGTCAATTACTCCACAACAAAGAAGGCAACCATATGCAATGGGGAAAAAACGGTCTCCTCTATAAATGGTGCTGGGAAAACTGGACAGCTACATGCGAAAGAATGAAACTGGGCTACTTTCACCATACACAAAAATAAATTCAAAGTGGATCGAAGACCTAAAGGTGAGATCCGAAACAATAAAACTGCTAGAAGAATATATAGGCAGTAAGCCCTTTGACACTGGCCTAGAAACAATTTTCTAGATAGGTCTCCTAAAGTGAGGGAAACAAAAGCAAAAATAAACTATTGGGACTACACTAAAATAAAAACCTTTTGCACAGTGAAGGAAACCATCAACAAAACAAAAAGACAACCTCCTGAACGAAAGAGGATATCTGCAAATGATGTATCTGATAAGGGGTTAATATTCAAAATATATAAAGAACTTCTATAACTCAACACCCAAAAGAAAAACAACAAAAAAAAACCCCAAACATTCTAAGTAAAAAATGGGCAGATGACCTGAATAGATGTTTTTCCAAAGAAGACATCCAGATGGCCAAGAGAAACACGAATTTTGGCATGAGAGGATAAATGTCAATGGTCTAGGTCACACTGAGAAGCTAGGCTAGTTAAGGCATAGAGCAACCGAGCAGTCAAAGCAGGGAGTGGGTTATAGTGGTCAAACTACTGTATCTTAAAGAGAGACCAACGTTCCTCATGAAGGCAATTTATCTTCTGAGCTCCATGCTGCCTCATTTCAACATTATCCAATGACCTATCTTCTGCAAAGTCTCCCCCATCCTAGCTGCTTGGAATTTCTGGAATTTCTTTCCTGGAATTTCTCCTATACTAGCAGACAGGCAGTGACAGCTTCCCAGAACTTTATAGTAGATGAACTAGACCACAAACCTGCTGGATGGGGAGGTTTGTTTCAAAGAAAAGAAGGGACATGGAAAAGAACACATGTATGCTACACCTAGATCACCTCAGGCCTTGATGGCCCAATGTCCCGATCCAGACAGTGGCAACAGAGCCTTGAGACTAACCTCCACCCCTAGGAGTGCTGTTGGCCCATTATGGAGTATTAAAACAAAGACAACAACAGGGCCAGTCAAGGAACCAAACAACCAACAGCCTAGCCCTGCCTTGACACCATCTATCCGTGCAATCATGAGCAAATCACTCGCCCTCTCCGGGTCTCCTTTCTACATATACAGTGAGCGTTAGAGCCAAAGGTCTCTGAAGGCCCTTCTAGCGCCATCACTGGGAGACTGAGACCCATCCAAAGTGGAGCTATGGCTTTCTGTTTGCATTCCATGCACCTCCCAGAAGTTCTCAGGTCACTAACAGGAGGCTCCTCTGCCAGCCGAGGAGCCCCTTGCTTGGCTTAAAGCACAGACCCCTGCAAAGGGGCCTGTTGTCCTCCAAAGTTAGACGCTGCAGGGCAATGCTACATCAGTGAGGGGTGACCCTCTGTGACCAGTGCAGGAAGAAATCCTAACTAGTTATCAAGAGAATTAAATGCCGTATGTAGATGGGCCCAAAACATGTGAATACTATTGTAAAAAAGCATGTCCACCAGCAAAAGCCGTACACACCAGACTCCCAACAATACAATTGCAATCTGTATCTTTAAAATTCACTGTAGAGCACATATGTGGCATCCAAATACCTGTCCACACAGAAATGCCTTTCTAGGAAAAAGAAAATTCTATCACAACAGAGTCTACATCTTTGGCAGACTGACTGATGGACATTTAATTCCAAAAGCTGAGACTCTCTCCTGTGGTTAAATACCATCCTATGGGAGAGACAAACTCTGAGCACAGAGCATTCGCAGGACTGCAGAGGCAAGCAAATGGGTCCACCGTTCCCATGGTCAGTGTCATCCCAATGTGGCATGGGGGGTGGTTCATAGGGCCTAGGGGCTGCAGCTGGGATGGGACTGACCCAGGGTACTCAGCAGGCAAAGCCAGTGGGGAAATACCTAGGCAGCCCTTAGGTTTCCCTCCTCCTGGGCCAGGACAGTCCCGTGGTCTCTCACCTGAGGGCTGATGCCTATACTTTTTATCAATCTGTAATGCCCCATCTGTAGCCTTTCTCATTAGCCTACCTGGTCAACCTTTGGTTCATGAGAAAATACTTTGTTCTCTAAACTGCAACTTCTTTTTCACCATTAAGGGAATGATACTATGACAGGTGGTGGCCCTGTGGCCGCACCTGATCTGGTGACCCGGGAGGTCCCACTGGGTAAGAGGACAATGGGCAACTCACCCCTCTGACCTCTCCACTCCCAGGAGCTGCAACCCATTATAAGAATCAGTGTACGGGGCAAGGGTAAACCAGGGTTTTCATCTGGGCAATAGGAGCATTCCAGCACTCCTCTGGCTCTAAAATAACACAGGAACCCAGAGAACCAAGTCAACCACCCATACACTTCCAATTACTGACCTCAGGCTGAGTAACGTTAATCTTTCCAAAGAGTGACCTGTGTGTTGCAAGCACTGCCCAGGAGGATTTACTTGTGCCCTGTGAGGCCGCAGTCTGCCCTGGGTCTCAGCCCCTGCCCAGACCACCATTCCCTGGCAAATCCTAGAGCCTCTCCTTCCCTTTCAGGGCTTTAGAAACCATCAAGTATCAGGCTCATTTACTAAAGGCTGTCCTCCTTTCTTGCCTTGGCAGTGATAAGGACAGTAAATAGGACTTCCCTGGAAGTGTGACTGTGGACTACAAGGGCTCTGAAGACCGCCAGGCTTGGAGTAAAATCCCACGTCACCTGCACATCCCAGCTGTGCGACAATGGACAAGGGACTTCAGCTCTGCGCTGTGCAGTTTTCCAGCTGTAAAGTGAGGACATTCCCACCCTGCACCCTGACTCATAAAGTTTTACTATAAGGGAACTACTCTACCTTCTGCTGTTCTTAGAAGACAGTATTATACTTCCATTACTCCAAGGTGAAAGCATGTTGCCTCTGGAGGGACAAAGGTGATATTTTCACCATCCTTTCACTGGATCTCACTTGTAGCAGGTATTGAAGAATACAGGATGGGGTTTCCCCTGGAATTACCTGCAGCTCCCGCCGTGAGGTCAATGGCAGCTTGGATAGCAGGACTGGACTTCATGTTCGCCTACTCCTCTGCTGGTCTCCGTGGAAGGCAACTCTCTGAGCTTATGACGGGTGTCTCATGTCCCTGAAAGGAGACAAGAGCTCACCATCAGTGAGGCCTCTGCAGCCTTCCTTTCTCTAGAACTGCTGCCTAGTTACTGGGACCTCGACCTCTGGGAGCTGAGAGACCGGTTCTCCGGGAAAAAAAAAAAAGCGGGGGGGGGGGGCGGTAAAGGTGCCAACGCAGCTTAGCCGACTGGCCTCCCCTTCTCCCCACCCACCATCTCCCCATAAAAAACTCACAAGTCAAAAACCTTCCCCGAGTATCAAAGCTACAGCCCTTGTAGGGAGCATTTCAACGACTTTTCTGAAAAGCTTACAAATGAATGCCAAATACCACAGACACCCAAGCCATATCAAACTAGTTTTTCAGAGGCCTGAGTGGAACTATCAGTCAACTAGGCTCAGTTCTAAATTCAGACAGCAGCCTGGGCTGAGTCCCTAAGAGGAGGTCACAAAACAGTAGGTCTGGAAAGGAATGGATTAGGTGCTTTGCAAAGTGACACGAGTGGGTCTGAGTGCCTGCTCTGTCACCAGCAGGGTGGGCCCTCGGGCCCCTAAAACTGGAGTCCTATATATAAGGTGAATAATAGAAGTATTATCATAATACAAAGGCAATCACAAAGTCACATGGGACAGATGTTCTTAGAACTAAAGAGCATAGCACCAAACATTAGTAATTGTCATCAAAGTCATCTCCAGACCTTCTCAACCATAACCGTATACACAAAACACCTGGGGACCTTGTTAAAATACAGATTCTGATGTGCTAGGCCTCAGGTGGGACCAGAAACCCTGCCAGTCGTGACAAGCTCCCAGATGAGGCTGATAATGACTGACCACCAATCACATTTTGAAAAGCAACACCTGGTCCACTGTGTCCTAAATTTGTTTGATAAGAATCACTGGGGCACCTGTTAAATATTCAAATAACCAGGCCTCTCTCCTTAGTGATCTTGATTCAGCATGTTTGGGCTAGAGCCTAAAAAGTTTGGGAAAACTAGAGTCTACTCCTCTACCTTTAAACAAAAATCAACTATTACAGAGGAATGGACTTTATACAGATTTTTAAAAAGGAAAGGTGGTTCATTAACACAGAATATCAAGTTAACCAATTCTGTGTGGTTTTCAAACTATGTAAGTGACTTATCCGCGAACAACAAGGAAAAAATTTTATTCATCACACTAAAGACCTTTGTGCCCCGAGTCAGACCACCTCTCAGAGGGTGGTGGGCCAGCTGGATCACTAATGAATCCCAATGTCAACCTAAACGTCAGCATAAAATAATTTTATCCACTAAGAAGCTTTTTAACCACTTGATCCATGTTGCGAATGACCAGACACCAAGAATCTTGCTTTCTTTACAAAAAAAAATTGTAAAACCAGCAAACACAAAAGCACAGTACTGGACTTGAAAAAGCAACTAAGTTAAACAGAAAAGACATGCATTTTATGTTACTGATAGGACTGGAGAGGCAGCATCAATAACTACAGTTGATAAGGTCGTGGCCATCCTGTACCTAGAGAAGGGTCCTAATCCAATCTCCTTTACCAGATGGAAAACTGAGGCCAGAAGGCAAGAGCTTCTCCAAGGTCACACAAGTAGTCAGTGGATTCAACTCAAGTCTTGCCTTTTGAGTCTGTACCTACCAACCAATACTTAATTCCAGGCCATTCCAACCTGACCACAAAAAAAAAAAAACATCCAACCTTGCCTTTTAAAGGAAAAATGGAGGCAAGTGGGTAGTCACATAGGGCCCAACCAATGTGGTGTCTCCACGCGTTCTTTAGGTGTGGGTATTTTTTTTTAGTTTATATGAAAGGCATAGATCGTACTGTCATCAGTGTGAATTTAACCCCTTCAGGTAAGCCAAACTTAAACACATCAAATCCCACAAGTAACGCTCATAGTATTAGAATACTACACAGTGATGGGAACTAACAGATTAACTCAGAACGTGTGGGCAACTGATTCAAATTATTGAGTAGCTTAAGAAGGCGGCTTCAAGAAGTCTTAAAAAAAAAAAAACATATGGCTTGGAGGAGGCAAGACTGGTCAAGCAGGAGTTACTCATTCCTGAGCCAGTTGAAAAACTGAATCTTTTTGGTGTCCCTTTACCCCTCTTGCAAGTACACGTGGGTCCGACCCCAGGAGAGACAAACAACCTCGCGAACCACGCAGCCTTGTTTCCTAAGAAAATGAATTTCTCGACCAGAGGAACGTTCTGAGGCCGCATTCTCCACCTGGTAACGCGAACTGCGGGAAGATTTCAGCTTCAGGCTCAAGCTGGCGCAGCAGGCGGCCGCCCTCCCGCCCGCCCGCCGATTACTAGAACCGGGACACAGGGCGCGGCGATGCCAGCCCGTCTGGCCGCTAAGACGCCGGCCAGGCGCTCCTGCTCCGGGGCTCCGGATCCTGGTGAGCACAGGGGCCGCTACTAGGGAGACTGCTTCCAACTTTCCCTGACTCTATCCCAACAACCTGCAAGAGTCTCCCATTCATAAACGCCCCCGCCCCGGGCAGCGGCGGCGCGGTGCCCAGAGGCCTGATGCAACTCCGAGGGGGCAAAGAGGCCAACCTTCCCAGCAGGTGAACACTACGGGAAGGAGGCCGCGGAGCCCGCGAGTCTCTGGCTCGCCCCGGCCGCTGCGCCCGCAGTTCCCTGGGCACGTGTACGGCGTGCCGGGCCGCAGACCCCAGAGCCCCGGCCGGCTGCTCGCACCCGGCTCCCCCCAGCCCCCCGCGCGGGCTCCCTGCAGCCCGGAGCGCCGGCTGGGGCTGCGCTCACCGCCGCGCCAGCTGGCCGCGCGTCCTGCTCGGGCTCCGCCGCGGGCTCTCGGCTCTGCCTCCGCGGCCTGGGCAGCCGGTTAACACCCACGTCGGCCGCTGGCCGGCCCTCCGCCCCGCCCTCCCGCGCGGGAGCGCAAAGGGCGGCGGCCCCGGAGACCCAGAGAGCTCCCCTGCGCCTGGGGGCGGGCCGCGCCGACCCGGCGCGGGAGGGAAGCGGAAGTCCGCGGCTGAGGCGGCGCGCTCGGCCCGCGCAGGCCCCGCCACCCCCGGCCCGGGAGCCGGGGCGCGGGAGGGCGGGGAGCTAGGGCCTCCGAGCTGGTTCCCTTCTTCCAGGTTCCCGGAGGACTCCTGGGAGGCTCGACCCCAGTTAGAACTCAGGGCAGGGGGTTGGGGGTGTCAGGAGGACCCGCTGAAGTCTTTAGGCTGATGAATCTTTGCCGGGACTCAAAGCCTCAATTTTATATTAAGACTACAAAAGTACTGGAGACGTAGTGATGCAAAATGCATTCGCATCAGAAAAAAAAAAACCCACAAAAACATTTCCCATTTTGCCTACCGCAAGGAAATCATAACATTCGAGAAGGTTACACCCACCGATGAAAACTGGCTCTAAATCTGGCTTCTCTCATCTTTTAGTTGCTAATGAGTTATAGGCTATTTCTGTGGCTCTGTGGCATTTTATTAAAAAGCACTATTCAAAGAATCTTGTATACTGCCGCAGGTAAAGGAATTTTCTCTAGTTCCTAAGACAAAGAGCTAACACCTACTAAATTGGAAAGATCTTAGTCAATTATTACTGACAGCTACTTAACATAACTCAGTCATGGCCTTCGGATTTCTTTTTCATGCACTTATTTTCATTTTCTACACTGCATTTTCTTCCTTAAACCATGCTATTTTTTCCTTTTACAATTTGTTTTTGCCCTGTTTGATTGTGGTGTTGGACTACTGACAATGCCATTTAAGTGATGGGGAGAGGGGGAGACTTAAATATTCCACCTGACGTGTGTTAGTGCTTAACGTGACTGCCCAACTGAATAGACCTTCCGGAGGTAGGAGGTGCTGTGAAGGCATCAGAGCTCCTGATAAATGGGGGCATTCACCAAAACTGCCTCTTCACAGATTCAGCACTTTAAATGTCAAGTTTCTGAAACTTAATTACAGAAACAAGCCAAGGAGCTTGAAATACTTGCCCAACGTGACTTGTGACCCAACGACCCAACTGGTGGGAAGCAGACTCAGGAGCAAAACCTACGGTTACATCATAGCGGACTAATGGACTTTGAATATCCCCTGGTCCAGTGGCTTTAGCAAGCTAGAAACATGAGGCTCAAAAGAAACCTCATTAAGGACAGACCCAGTCTGCGGTCACAGACTGGAAAGAGTACTGGAGTTGGAGCCAGGATGCTTGTGTAAAAATCTGGGTGACCTTTAGTGAGCCATTTAACCTTTTCAAACCCCAGCCTTCATGCAATGGCATCACGGCCTCTGCTCTCCGTGATCCTGCTGGGGCAATCCACCACGTGGGCCACTGCTGCTCTGGGAGCCAGCTAGGGCCATCCACCCCCGTGAGGGCAGGCACTACTCCAGTTCACTGTTGTGCCCCCTCGCTGAGGGCCAGCCACCTCCTTCTTTGTGTTGTTGTCCTTGAGCCTCTTCCCCTATCTCACAAGGGCTGCTCCAGACTCTCACCACTCCTGCTACATTTCTTCTCTCCTTCACCTCTCAACAGCCTCAGCCTCAGTTTATTCATAAACTCAGAAATAACCAGGAAACATTTGTGCAAATATTTAACCCCTAATTTACAAAGTTACCTTTTTTGCAAAAACTCTCCTCCATTGGCCTCTGTCCTGTTGTCTTGCTTGCCATGTCCTGGTGCCTTGCACCCTCGCTGGCGCCAATGATGCTGGTAAAGGATCGGAGGCTCAGAGCCCAAATCACCTGCCCAAAGTTATATAGGTACTCATGAAAGAGCTGGAACTCCACAGAGCTCTGTTCACTTCTGAAGTTCATGTCCCTAACCTCCCAGAAGGCTTCCTTTTAAAAGCAAGAGGGTTGCAGGAACCAGTTCTTTCTCCTGAAACAGACGTCCCTTCACATTGTATAAATTCACCTCACCAGCTTAAAATCCCTCCCAGGAGTGGCTCTTTCTGTTATCTTCGCATTAGGAATGGAGAAACATAAGATGTTAAAAAGCTTAACATTTGGGGCGCCTGGGTGGCTCAGTTGGTTAAGCGACTGCCTTCGGCTCAGGTCATGATCTTGGAGTCCCGGGATCGAGTCCCACATCGGGCTCCCTGCTCAGCAGGGAGTCTGCTTCTCCCTCAGACCCTCTTCCCTCTCGTGCTATCTCTCATTCTCTCTCTCTCTCTAATAAATAAATTTAAAAAATTTAAAAAAAAAAAAAAAGCTTAACATTTCACAGAAGCTCAGAGAACTAATTGGAAAATCACCTGCTTGGCATCCACTCAAACTTTGCTCTAAGGGTAATTCCCCAGGTATCCAATGGCCTGGAGAACAGGACTTCAGAATCCTGCATTACTGCTCTCAATGTGGGTAGGTTAACCCAATGGCATTTCAGATCTGAGTTCCAAACAGCAAGCAAGTCAATGCCCTGACCTCTCTGCTCCAGGCAGTTTGCTACACTTGGGGCTACGCAATCCAGGGACATAATTGCAGTTGACTATGTGATGGAGGGGCAGGTGTGACGTAGGTCAGAGGTGGGGAGACAGAGTGGCTAACATGAAAAAGGGAGACTTTGCTACTTCAACAGTATTTCACAATGTGCTAGTTAATGATACCAAAAGGAGAAATAATTTCATCACTTGAAGCATTTTGGCCCTAATACCATGTGGATGTGTCTTAACAAAGTGTTAATTGGAGTTGTAAATAATTCAAAACATAAATCATCTCTGATTCAATGGTAATTTTAATTAATTAGAAAGAAGAAAAAAATGCTTTGATTACACAACTCACATTGAATATTGTTGGCTGCTGATGTAACCTTTACTGAAAACTCTCTCAAATCTTTTTTGGAATCTGGTAGAGTTTGTATTTGAAATAAACATGCTTTTGGATTTTTGTTATCTATGTGGAATAAGGGAGAATTTTGTATCCCATGAAAGAGTTGTTAAGACAATGTGTTAAAGGGGGGCATTTTCTTTTGTCTTTTCCTTGACAGCTTTTTAATGCTACAAGCAAGAAAAAAGAAAAAAAATCACCTGAGATGTATATTTCATGAGCCTTAGATTTGAATTTGTAACATATATTTTTAAACACATAATTTATAATAGCAAAGACTTAGAAGAAATGCCCACAAATGGATAAAATTTAATGGATCAATAAGAGGAAATACTATGACATAATTTTTAAAATCATTTTCTTAAATCATATGCTTTAGGATATATTTGGCTGCAAATAACAGGATTCACAACTATTAATATATTTATTTTGAATATAAAAAGAAATCTAGAAATAGGAAGTTCCTGGGTTGGTTAATTTAACAGCCCAAAAGTCTCTGGGTCAGCTTCTCTATGATTCTCTTGACTTTTCCCTCATGATCACAAAGTGGCTGCCACAGCTCTATCACATCCTCACATGTAACATCCAAGGCCAAGAAGGAAGTTATCACACACAGAAAAATCTTTCCCAGAAGCCCTCTGTCAAGCTTCCCCTTGTATTTCAATAGCCCAGAACTGAGTCTCATGCTTGCCCAAACATAAACACTGGGAAGAGAATGGAGTTACCATATTTGGTGTAGAACAGGGGTCAGCAAACTCCTGAAAAAGACCAACCAGCTAGTAAATATTTTAGTAAATATTTTGCAGGGCATGCAATCTCTGTCACATCTCAGCTCCGCTGTTGTAAACAAAAGCAGCCACAGACACAGTAAAGCGGTAAGGTGGCTGTGTTCCAATAAAACTTTTATCTATGACGGGGTGCCTGGGTGGCTCAGTCGGTTAAGCGTCTACCTTCGGCTCAGGTCATGATCCTGGGGTCCTGGGATCGAGGCCCACGTCCTGCTCCCTGCTCAGTGGAGAGTCTGCTTCTCCCTCTCCCTCTGCCTGCCACTCCGCCTACTTATGCTCTCTCTCTCTCTGTCAAATAAATAAATAAAATCCTAAAAAAAAAACCTTTTATCTATGAGTGTTGAAATTTGAATTTTATATAATTTTTACCTGTCACAAAATATTTTAATTTTTATTTTTTCAGAATTTTAAAACTGTTAAAAAAAAAACAAACATTTTGTATGGCTCGTGGCCATACAAAAAGAAATGGGAGGCTAGCTCTGGCTAGCAGGTTGTGGTTTATTGACCCCTGGTTTTGACCAATGATGACTTAT
This sequence comes from Zalophus californianus, assembly GCF_009762305.2. Taxonomy (NCBI): domain Eukaryota; kingdom Metazoa; phylum Chordata; class Mammalia; order Carnivora; family Otariidae; genus Zalophus; species Zalophus californianus. The sequence continues at coordinate 62,068,223 of NC_045597.1, forward strand.
CCCATTGGGACTGTAGCAGAGGCCCACCTTTCCTGAGACATCACTGCAGACCTGGAGGGGGGATGTGGGGGAAGTAAGGTTTTGTTAGGTAATCAGGAATGTCCCCTACAGCATATTAAGCATATGGGAAAAGGCTTAGAGATATAGTCATTTTTAAAAAGCAGATTATAGGGTGCCTGGGTGGCTTAGTCAGTTAAGCATCTGCCTTTGGCTCCATCCCCATGTTGGGCTTCCTGCTCAGCAGGGAATCTGCTTCTCCCTCTCCCTCTGCCCCTCCACCTGCTTGCGCTCTCTCTCTCTCTCAAATAAATAAAATCCTTTAAAAATAAGTAAGTAGGGGGGCGGAGCAAGATGGCAGAGGAGTAGGAGACCTGGATTTCATCTGGTCTCAGGAATTCAGCTAGATAGGGATCAAACCATTCTGAACACCTACGAACTCAACAGGAGATCGAAGAAAAGAGTAGCAACAATTCTCTGAACAGAGAAGCGAACTCTTTCTGGAAGATAGGACGTGCGGAGAAGTGAATCCGAGGAGATATTTGGTAGGATAGACGGTGGGGGAGGGGGCCTCCGTCGGCTGCTTCTGGCAAGTGCTAGAGCCACGGAGCACAAAATCGGAACTTTTAGAAGTCGGCTCCGCAGAGGGACGTCGCTCCAGTGGCTAAGCGGGGGGTGGAACCCTCGCGGGACAGTGTGGTCTCAGGACCCTCGGGGTCACAGAAAGACCAGGGGTGCCTGAGTGCAGCAGAGCTCCCAGGTGTCGGAGTAGGGAAGCCGGCTGCCGAGATGGAGCCGAGGCACGGGCTCCCAGCTCGGGGTGGCCATAAACTGTGATCCGCGGCCCAGTCGGGCCACTGCGCCTCCAGCAGGGACCCAACAAGTGACAGAGCCGGGGAGACTCTCCTCCCTCCCCCGGGAGAAGCGGCGCGGGAGTGCACCGCAGGGATCTGCTGGGTTTGGAGACTCCACACAGGGTCAGGTGCCAGAGATAGAAATGCTGGGTCACAGGCCGGGTGAGCACGGAGTGCGGCTGGTGACCGGGGAGACGGGAGTGACTGCTTTTCTCTGGGGGCGCACTGAGGAGCGAGGCCCTGAGTTCTTGGCTCCTTGGGAGGGGAGATTGGGAGGCCGCCATTTTCACTGTCATCCTCCAAAGCAGTACGGAAAGCTTGCAGGGAACAAAAGCTCCCGAGAGCAAACCCGAGCAGCTTGCTTAGCCCGGACCGACAAGGGCGGGGCAATTCCTCGCCGGGAAAGACATTTGGGAACCACGGCAACAGGCCCCTCCCCCAGAAGATCAGCACATACAGCCAGCCAAGACCAAGTTTACCGATCAAGGAGAACGGGAGAACTCCAGCGCTAGGGGAATACTGCACATAGAATTCATGGCTTTTTTACCATGTTTCATTAGTCTTTCAAAGTTAATTTTTTTAACTTTTTTTTATTTTTGCCTTTTTCAACCAACATCGTATCAATCCCTTTTTTAAAAAACATTTTTTATTTTTCATCTTTAGAGTCATATTCTAATCCATATTCTATCCCTTCATAGTAGTTACCCTTATTTTTGGCAGATACATATATAAGTTGTTCTCTCTTTAAAATTTTGAGATACAGTTTCTTCTAACATATCAAAATATACACTAAATCTCTAGTGTATGGTTTTGTTCTAGTCTCCTGCCTGATCACATTTTCTCCCCCCCTTTTTTTTCTTTCTTTCTTTCCTTTTTTTTAATCCTCTTCTTTCTTTTTTCAAATATCTTATCAATTCCTTTTTTAAAATTTTTTATAATTTTCATCTTTACACTCATATTCCAACCCTTCATCATATCAACCCTTATATTGTACATATATAAGTCTTTCTTTCATTAAAATTTTAGGAGGCACTTTCTTCCAACAGACTAAAATACACCCAAAATCTAGTGTGTGGCACTGATGTATGCACGAGCCTGATCATATTTGATCATATTCTGTTTTTTTGTTTTGTTTTGTTCTGTTTTTGTTTGTTTTTATCTTTTTCTCTTTCTTTTTTCTTTCTTTTTGCTTTCTTTCCCTTTCTTTTCCCCTGGTTTCAGGTCTTTTCTGCTTTGATTAGAATATATTATCTGGGGACGTTGTTAACCTGTTAGCATTTTGTTCTCTCATTCATCTATTCTCCTCTGGACAAAATGACAAGATGAAAAAAATAACCTCAACAAAAAGAACAAGAGGTAGTACCGTCTGCCAGGGACCTACTCAATATGGACATTAGTGTGATGTCGGGCCTAGAGTTCAGAATCATGATTTTAAAGATACTACCTGGGCTTGAAAAACGCATGGAAGTTATTAGAGAAACCCTTTCTAGAGAAATAAAAGAACAAATCTAACCAAGTCGAAATCAAAAAGGCTATTAATGAAGTGCAATAAAAAATGGGGGCACTAACTGCTGGAATAAATGAGGCAGAAGAGAGAATCAGTGATATAGAAGACCAAATGATGGAAAATAAAGAAGCTGAGAAAAAGAGAGATAAACAACTACTGGATCATGAGGGCAGAATTCGAGAGATAAACGATACGATAAGATGAAACATTAGAATAATTGGGATCCCAGAAGAAGAAGAAAGAGAGAGAGGGGCAGAGGTATATTGGAGCAAATTATAGCAGAGAACTTCCCTAATGTGGGGAAGGAAACAGGCATCAAAATCCAGGAGGCACAGAGAACCCCTCTCAAAATCAATAAAAATAGGTCAACACCCCAACATCTAATAGTAAAACTTACGAGTCTCAGAGACAAAGAGAAAATCCTGAAAGCAGCTCGGGAGAAGAGATATGTAACCTATAATGGTAGAAACATTAGATTGGCAACAGACCTATCCACAGAGACCTGGCAGGCCAGAAAGGACTGGCATGATATATTCAGAGCACTAAACGAGAAAAATATGCAGCCAAGAATACTATATCCAGCGAGGTTGTCATTGAAAATAGAAGGAGAGATAAAAATCTTCCAGGACAAACAAAAACTAAAGGAATTTGCAAACACAAAACCAGCCCTCCAAGAAATACTGAATACAGGTCCTCTAAGCAAAGAGAGAGCCTAAAAGCAGCATGGACCAGAAAGGAATACAGACAATATACAGTAACAGTCACTTTACAGGCAATACAATGGCACTAAATTCATATCTTTCAATAGTTACCCTGAATGTAAATGGGCTAAATGCCCCAATCAAAAGACACAGGCTATCAGATTGGATTAAAAAACAAGACCCATTGATATGCTGTCTGCAAAAGACTCATTTTAGACCCAAAGACATCCCCACATTGAAAGTGAAGGGGTGGAAAACCATTTACCATGCTAATGGACACCAAAAGAAAGCTGGGGTGGCAATCCTTATATCAGACAAATTAGATTTTAAAACAAAGACTGTAATAAGAGATGAGGAAGGACACTATATCCTACTTAAAGGGTCTATCCAACAAGAAGATCTAACAATTGTAAATACCTATGCCCCTAACATGGGAGCAGCCAAATTATATAAGGCAATTAATAACAAAAGCAAAGAAACACATTGACAACAATACAATAATAGTGGGGGACTTTAACACCCCCCTAACTGAAATGGACAGATCATCTAAGCAAAAGATCAACAAGGAAATAAAGACTTTAAATGACACACTGCACCAAATGGACTTCACAGACATATTCAGAACACTCCATCCCAAAGCAACGGAATACACATTCTTCTCTAGTGCCCATGGAACATTCTCCAGAATAGATCACATCCTAGGTCACAAATCAGGTCTCAACCTGTACCAAAAGATTGGGATTATTCCCTGCATATTTTCAGACCACAATGCTTTGAAACTAGAACTCAGTCACAAGAGGAAAGTCGGAAAGAACTCAAATACATGGAGGCTAAAGAGCATCCTACTGAAGAATGAATGGGTCAACCAGGAAATTAAAGAAGAATTAAAAAAATTCATGGAAACCAATGAAAATGAAAACACAACTGTTCAAAATCTTTGGGATACAGCAAAGGCAGTCCTGAGAGGAAAGTATATAGCAATACAAGCCTTTCTCAAGAAACAAGAAAGGTCTCAAATACACAACCTAACCCTACACCTAAAGGAGCTAGAGAAAAAACAGCAAATAAAGCCTAAACCCAGCAGGAGAAGAGAAATAATAAAGATCAGAGCAGAAATCCATGAAATAGAAACCAAAAGAACAGTAGAACAGATCAGTGAAACTAGGAGCTGATTCTTTGAAAGAATTAACAAGATTGATAAACCCCTGGCCAGACTGATCAAAAAGAAAAGAGAAATGACCCAAATCAACAAAATCATGAATGAAAGAGGAGAGATCACAACCAACACTAAAGAAATACAATTACAAGAACATATTATGAGCAACTCTATGCCAGCAAATTAGATAACCTGGAAGAAATGGATGCATTTCTTAGAGATGCATCCTAGAGATGTAGCAACTACCAAAACTGAACCAGGAAGAAATAGAAAACCTGAACAGACCTATAACCACTAAGGAAATTGAAGCAGTCCTCAAAAATCTCCCAACAAACAAAAGCCCAGGGCCAGATGGCTTCCCAGGGGAATTCTACCAAACATTTAAAGAAGAATTAATACCTATTCTCCTGAAACTGTTCCACAAAATATAAATGGAAGGAAAACTTCCAAACTCATTTTATGAGGTCACCATTACGTTGATCCCCAAAACAGACAAAGACCCCAACAAAGAGGAGAATTACAGACCAATATTGTTGATGAACATGGATGCAAAAATTCTCACCAAAATACTAGCCAGTAGGATCCAACAGTACATTAAAAGGATTATTCACCATGACCAAGTGGGATTTATCCCTGGGCTGCAAGGTTGATTCAACATCTGGAAATCAATCAACGTGATACAATATATTAACAAAAGAAAGAACAAGTATCATATGATCCTCTCAATAGATGCAGAGAAAGCATTTGACAAAGTACAGCATCCTTTCTTGATCAAAACTCTTCAGAGTATAGGGATAGAGGGTACCTACCTCAATATCATAAAAGCCATCTATGAAAAACCTACAGTGAATATCATTCTCAATGGGGAAAAACTGAGAGCTTTCCCCCTGAGGTCAGGAATGCAGCAGGGATGTCCACTATCACCACTGCTATTCAACATAGTATTAGAAGTCCTAGCCACAGCAATCAGACAACAAAAAAAAATCAAAGGCATCCAAATTGGCAAGGAGGAAGTCAAACTCTCATTCTTTGCAGATGATATGATACTTTATGTGGAAAACCCTAAAGACTCCACCCCAAAACTGCTAGAACTCATACAGGAATTCAGTAAAGTGGCAGTATATAAAATCAATGCACAGAAATCAGTGGCATTCCTATACACCAACAACAAGACAGAAAAGAGAGAAATTAAGTAGTCAATCCCACTTACAATTGCACCCAAAACCATAAGATACCTAGGAATAAATCTAACCAAAGGGGCAAAGGATCTGTACTCAGAAAACTATAAAATACTCATGAAAGAAATTGAGGAAGACACAAAGAAATGGAAAAACGTTCCATGCTCATGGATTGGAAGAACAAACATTGTGAAGATGTCAATGCTACCTAGAGCAATCTACACATTCAATGCAATCCCCATCAAAATACCATCCACTTTTTTCAAAGAAATGGAACAAATAATCTTAAAATTTGTATGGAACCAGAAAAGACCCCGAATAACCAGAGGAATGTTGAAAAAGAAAAGCAAAGCTGGCGGCATCACAATTCCGGACTTCCAGCTCTATTACAAAGCTGTCATCATCAAGACCATACGGTACTGGTACGAAAACAGACACATAGATCAATGGAACAGAATAGAGAGCCCAGAAATGGACCCTCACCTCTATAGTCAATCAATCTTTGACAAAGCAGGAAAGAATGTCCGATGGAAAAAAAGTCTCTTCAACAAATGGTGTTGGGAAAATTGGACAGCCACATGCAGAAGAATGAAACTGGACCATTTCCTTACACCACACACAAAAATAGACTCCAAATGGTTGAAAGACCTAAACGTGAGACAGGAGTCCACCAAAATCCTAAAGGAGAACATAGGCAGCAACCTCTTCGACCTCAGCCGCAGCAACTTCTTCCTAGAAACATCGCCAAAGGCAAGGGAAGCAAGGGCAAAAATGAACTATTGGGATTTCATCAAGATAAAAAGCTTTTGCACAGCAAAAGAAATAGTCCACAAAACCAAAAGACAACCGACAGAATGGGAGAAGATATTTGCAAATGACATATCAGATAAAGGGCTAGTATCCAAAATCTATAAAGAACTTATCAAACTCAAAACCCAAAGAACAAATAATCCAATCAAGAAATGGGCAGAAGACATGAGCAGACATTTTTCCAAAGAAGACATCCAAATGGCCAACAGACACATGAAAAAGTGCTCAACGTTGCTCGGCATCAGGGAAATCCAAATCAAAACCTCAATGAGATACCACCTCACACCAGTCAGAATGGCTAAAATTAACAAGTCAGGAAACGACAGATGTTGGCGGGGATGTGGAGAAAGGGGAACCCTCCTACACTGTTGGTGGGAATGCAAACTGGTGCAACCACTCTGGAAAACAGTATGGAGGTTCCTCAAACAGTTGAAAATAGAGCTACCATACAATCCAGCAATTGCACTACTGGGTATTTACCCCAAAAATACAAATGTAGGGATCCGAAGGGGTATGTGCACCCCAATATTTATAGCAGCAATGTCCACAATAGCCAAACTGTGGAAAGAGCCAAGATGTCCATCAACAGATGAATGGATACAGAAGAGGTGGTATATATACACAATGGAATATTACGCAGCCATCAAAAGGAATGAGATCCTGCCATTTGCAACAATGTGGATGGAACTGGAGGGTGTTATGCTGAGTGAAATAAGTCAATCAGAGAAAGACATGTATCATATGACCTCACTGATATGAGGAATTCTTAATCTCAGGAAACAAACTGAGGGTTGCTGGGATGCTGGGGGGTGGGAGCGAGGGGTTGGCTGGGTGATAGACATTGGGGAGGGTATGTGCTATGGTGAGCGCTGTGAATTGTGGAAGACTGTTGAATCACAGATCTGTACCTCTGAAACAAATAATGCAATATATGTTAAGAAAAAAAAAGAAGATAGCAGGAGGGGAAGAATGAAGGGGGGGAAATCGGAGGGGGAGACGAACCATGAGAGATGATGGACTCTGAAAAACAAACTGAGGGTTCTAGAGGGGAGGGGGTGGGGGCATGGGTTAGCCTGGTGATGGGTATTAAGGAGGGCACGTTCTGCGTGGAGCACTGGGTATTATGCACAAACAATGAATCATGGAACACTATATTAAAAACTAATGATGTATGGTGATTAACATAACAATAAAAATTTAAAAAAATAAATAAGTAAAATAAAAAGCAGATTGCATGTCAATATGGACTGCAATTGGACAGTCCCAACCATTTCTGCCTGTTGAAATCCCCCTGCTATTTACCAAGACCTATATTAGACACAGGCACCTCAAAAGCCTTTTCATGATCCATAGTTCTCCTAAACATGTCTGTTCACTGCTTCCTATCAATAACAAACTTTCATTTAGCACTGTTCGGCTCTGCATTAACCCACACTAAATGTGGAAATACAGAAATGAAAGACACAATGGCTAGCCTCAGAGAAACTTCAGTCCAAGTAAAGTAGGAAGAAACAAATAACTAAAATTTGGTGAGGACCTGCAGCAAGAGGGATGTGGGTAGTGTGGCATCCCAGAGAAGGGAATGAATAAAGGACAGAAAAGCGAGTTTTAGCCCCCAGGGGCCCACATATCAGGGTGGGTTTTCTAAGACAAGTGGCCCTTTCTTATGAGGAGGAAAGCCTGAGAACTCTTAGTTGCAATCAGTAGAAGCCAGCTCTGGAGCACAAAAACAAAAGATTACAAGGATGCTGGGTGACTTTCGCATTCTCTGAATGAGGAGATGGAACACCCTGAAACACTTCTTGCAATGGTCCCAAAGCCCACTGCAGAACTGTTGAGCCATGGAAACCATGCTGCAACTCCTTCAGAGCTTCTAGATGTTATAGTATTTACCACTGTCCCTTTCGTACCAGGGCCTCTGCATCGTAACTGCTGCTCTTTCAAAGCTGGGCACCTTTGTTACCAGCCTTGCCTGAGAAGTCCCTGCCACACCGTGTCCACTGCCTTGTATTGCTCATTTCCAAATTGATAAATCACATAGAGGCAGCTGATAGAAGGAGCCTGGGTCATGTACCTGTACCCCGATCTGCAGAGGGGGCTGGGAACATGAGATTTCTGGCTTGTCTTGAAGGAATCACTGGGTAGGAAACTCCCTAAATGTAGGCAGGGCTTTAAAACAACGCCAAGCAGCCAGAAAACACGACACATGTCCACTCCGGGCAGGCTGAGCATTCCCATCAGGGATGTTTACAAAACAAAATTCGACCAAGTGAATTTGATGATCTAATTGGCTTTATTAAGTAATTCATGAATTGGGCAGCATTCCATCTAGCAAGTAGAGGGAAGCTGAGAGGAGCTGTGCAAAATGGAAAGTTTTCAGAGGAAGGAGGATGGAACAAGACGTTATTTGCAAAAGAAGAGAAAGGATTGTTTCAGGCCAGGTCAGCTTCTTTTATAGGGAAAGAGAACAGCAGGGTTTATCATGGAGATAACTTCACTAGTGCTGATCAGGAAATTTCATATTGACTGTTAAAAGATCACATTCCTGGGATAAGTTGAAACTGTAATTAAGTCTGGGTTTGCTGTGGGGGGGCGGATCAAATGGTTCCAATTTGGGCTTTTTTTTAAACAGAGAAGACTGCATGTGCAAAGGTACAACTCATTTGGGGAACTGTAGCAGTCTGGCTCTGCAGGGGGCGAGGGGCGGTAATAAAGCAGGAGTGCTGGAGGATTCCGCTGGGTGGGTGGGAGGAGCCACCTGCTGAGCCCTCAGGGCCCCTGTCACAGAATCTACACTGTATATCCTGCTAAGGCACAAGAACTGTGACTTACTCCTCCCCTGGCCCCAGCTTTGCCCATGGTGGGTTTTAGGTGCTATCAAAATGAATCATTGTGAGGGGTGCCTGGGTAGCTCAGTCCGCTAAGTGTCAAACTCTTAATTTCAGCTCAGGTCATAATCTCAGGGTCATGAGATGGAGCCCTCCTTCCGGCTCTGTGCTCAGAGTCTGCTTGAGATTCTTTCCCTTGTCTACAGCCCCTCACCCACCCAACCCCCAACCCCACCACTCTGGTGCACAAGTGCTCTCTCTCTCAAATAAATAAACTCTTAAAAAAGAATGAGTCATCGCAATAAACTTGTTGGATTGCATTGTTGTCTTACAATTTATCAGTATGAACATTATAGGTATCTACAGTCTTCTTTCCCATAACTGTCTGCTTGAGATTCTCTTCCTCTCCCTCTGCCCCTCTGCCTCCCTCTAGTGGGTGCACATTCTCTCTTTCTAAAATAAATAAATGAAATCTTTTTAAAAAAATGAATCACTGAGGGCGATTGGGTGGCTCAGTTGGTTAAGCATCTGTCTTTGGCTCAGGTCATGATCTCGAGGTCCTGGGATCCAGCCCCACGCTGGGCTCCCTGCTCAGTGAGGCGTCTGCTTCTCCCTCTCCCTCTGCTCCGCCCACCTACTCCTGTGCTCTCTTTCTCAAATAAATAAATAAAATCTTTAAAAAAAAACGAAGAGAAAATAGTATATTCCTCAAATATCATCATATTACTTTTATCTATTTTTTTTAAGTGATAAGAAGAACAGACAAGGGACACCTGGGTGGCTCAGTCATTAGGCGTCTGCCTTCGGCTCAGGTCATGAACTCGAGGCCCTGGGATCAAGCCCCACTTTGGGCTCCCTGCTCAGCGAGGCGTCTGCTTCTCCCTCTCCCTCTGCCCCTCCCCCCTGCTCATGTGCTCTCTCTCTTTCTCAAATAAATAAATAAAATCTTTAAAAAAAAAGAATCATTGCAATAAATTTGTTGGATTGCATCATTGTCTTACAATTAACCGGTATGAACATTGTGGGTGTCTATGGTCTTCTTTCCCCACGACTGGGCCTATCTGCAACGGAGAGTTTTCTAAAGGCTAATTTGCTTTAGATATGAAAGTATTCAGTTACTAATTCTTAGAGCCACATCCCCATTCTTGGATGAGGCTTCCCTTTAGATGCAAGATCAAAACCATTTTTGAAAATAGTTATAAAATATGGCTTGAGAGCCAGAATGAACAATAATCTGTCCAATGGTAAAACAAATAAAAGCATTACCAACTTTGCACATCTTTTACACTTACCAAATTCATCATAATAAGCATTACAAGCATTTTATAAATGTTTTTTAAAATACGAATTGTAAAGGCCAGTTCTCTTTGCCTTCTTTTTTCTTTTGTGCTTATTAGAAGCTGCAAAATCTATTTATAATTGGTCCTATTTTCTTAGAAGTGCAAACTTATCAGAAATACATGAATAAATTTTCTCCTTCAGGTTCTTTTCATTTCTTACGTTCACATCTGACACCAATCAGATATAGCCCTTCAAATTTTCAGAGTCAATGAGCACTTATTCAGCTTGAACAATTGCTCTTTGGGGGAGGGGGTACTTAATGTATAACTTCTCCATAAAATCAGGAGGAACAGTTCCTCCTTTGATCACTATGAAGCAGCAGGTCAGGTGACACAAATTGTGGCAGAACAGTTGTCTTGGCAACTATGATGCTAGACTAAACCCTACGGCTCTTAGATCTTTCTTCTTCTCTTATATATTTTGGTCACTGTGGTCAGTGGGAGATTTGAAGTTTATTCTCTTGGGGAGGATCCCTTTTAGTGAACCAAACAAGACAACCAAAAAAGGAAGTCTTTATATTGTACCCCCAGGGATGTGATGTAGACCGATCATTTAATATATGGTTTAAAATTGCACTTGTTGGGGTGCCTGGGTGGCTCGGTCATTAAGTGTCTGCCTTCAGCTCAGGTCATGATCCCAGGGTCCTGGGATCAAGCCCTGCATTGGGCTCCCTGCTTGGCGAGAAGCCTGCTTCTCCCTCTCCCACTCCCCCTGCTTGTGTCCCCGCTCTCACTGTGTCTCCCTCTGTCAAATAAATAAATAAAATCTTTTTTAAAACATTGCACTGGTTTTTATTTTTTAAGTTTTTTTTAAAAGTAGGATCCACACCCAGCGTGGAACCCAACACAGGGCTTGAACTCACAAACCTGAGATCAAGACCTGAGCTGAGATCAAGAGTTGGGCACTTAATCGACCGAGCCACCCACTTGTCCCTGTTAACAATTATATTTGTGATTTAACACCAGAAAGTGTAAGAGGAGGCTGATTCCTCTCATCCTAAACTGGCACTAAGACTCAAAGCTTAAGGGAAGTGGTGGTAAGCCCCATACATTCCAGACAGAGCTGCCACGAGTGGACAACCACACCTCCTTGTAGGGTTAAACAGGGATGGCACAGCCTGCTGCCTTCTCATCCATGAGCCCAGCCCTCCTTCTCCAGGCTCCACTGTCACAGAATGCAGTGGGAGAGAAACTGATTAGGTGGCAGGGACATGTTTGCATTAGACCTAGGCAGACTGTAAAAGGCAGGGAGAGTTCAGGGCTCTTATCAAGATGCCTATCCTCCCCTTCACAAAATCATCTGGTCACCAAAAGATTGAAGAGGGAGGGTGGGAGAAATAGGGGAAGGGGTTTGAGAGGTACAAACTTCCAGTTTTATAAAATAAATAAGTCACGGAGATGAAAAGTACAGCATAGGAAATATAGTCAATAATGTGGTAATAACGTTGTATGGTGACAGATGGTGACCACACTTAACCACGGTGAGTGTTGTGTGATGTATAACGTTGCCAAATCTCTATGTTGTATGCCTGGAACTAATATAACATTGTATGTCAACTACACTTCGATGATAAAAATTATTTTTTAAATTGAAGGGAATATGTTTGGCTCTCTCCCCAGCTGGCAAATTGTGAGCTGTCAAGAGTGCATCCTCCACAGTGCAGTAACTGTCCAAGCAGAGTCAAGCATGATAAGGGGGTCTGTGGAGGGCTTGGTGTGTGTCTTGGGGGCAGCCAGAGTACAGAGGTCTCATGGATCTAAGGACTGAGGCGTATTTCTCATAGAGAGATTTCTGAAGGTGGAGAGGCTTATCCAGCTGGTTTGAAAGTACAGTGGCCTGGTGAAGGACATCAGGGCTCTCAGCCATTTCCATGGCTCCACATGAAGGAAAATATTGTTACAGGAAGGGGAGGAGCCTGGGGGCTGCCCAAGGAGCCAAAGGAGAGATCAATCACCTGAAAAGGGCCATGGGGGTAGGCTAACTGCAGCAGAAACCACTGCCCTTGTCTGAGGGGCACTCCACCATGAAGGGGGTCAAGGCAAACCTGCACACTATGCCCTAGAGAACCCCACAGCACAGTCTCTGAAGAGCCCTCATCTCTGCAGAGACGACCAGCATCAGATGCACCCAGAGCAAGGCCAGCGCCAAAGGCAAGCCTGCCTTTCCTATCCCCTTCCTTCCCCAGCTTTGAGGAGCTGAACTCAGAAGAGGAAAGGGAGGAGAGAAGGAGAGAAATTGGAGTTGGAATTGATCAGATCGAATTATCCTAACCAAAGCATGAGAAAGTTCTAAGATTGGTGTGACCACTCTATTTTAAAATGCACGTCAGCCCCTATTGACTGTGCTGTACTTTTTAATTTTCTGTAGCATATCACAAGCTATGTAATTTACTTACGTATTACGTCTCTTATTTACTGTCTTTCTCTTTTCCCCTCACCTCTATCTTCATCCCAGTATGTAAACTCGGCAAGATCAAGGATCTTTGCTCTTAATTGATGTTTCCCTAGCATCTGGAATGATACTGTCCATTTTGGTAGCTCATCACTACATGTGGCTGCTTAACTTGAGCTTACAATGAAATAAAATAAATTCATTGCTTCAGTTGCCCTAGACACATTTAAGTACTTAATACCCACATGTGGCTAGTGGCTCCCATATGGGGCAGGACAGATATGGAACATTCCAATATCACTGAAAGTTTTTTGTTTCTTTGTTTGTTTTTAAGTAGGCTCCATGGAGCCCAAAATAGGGCTTGAATTCACAACCCTGAGATCAAGACCTGAGCTGAGATCGAGTCCGATGGTTAACTGACTGAGCCATCCAGGCACCCCTCACTAAAAGTTTTATCAAAATTGCTGATCTAGAACAATAGCTTGCATGCTGTGGCACTCAGTAAATATTCATAAAATGAGTAATTGAGTGACCGAGTTGTTTTTAAGACAAGATAGTCTATTGGTTAAGAGAACAGGATCTAGAGGCAAATTGCTCTATTATTAGTAGTGTGTGAACTTGGGTAAATTACTTAATCTTTCTGCGCACCCATCACGAGACATTAGCCATTTATTAACATTTAAAAAGTGTTTTTAGAAAATTGATTATTTTGGAAAAATGCAGATACAGCCACTGAAAGTGTATACGAATAAAGGGATGCATCCGTTCTTTGGAAGGTCCAGTATATTTGAGGCAACATAGCCTAGAGATTATTGCAGGCTCTGGAGTCAGATGGCTTGAGGGGAAAATCCCAGCATCTATTTTTCTAGCTGGGTGATTAGAATAGTCTTCTGGGGTGAGAATGAGGGAAAGATATGTTTTTGCCAACTGGTGCTCTGTGTACCATCCCCATCCCCACTACCCCCAATGCCCAGGTGATCTCACCAATGAAGACTTCCACATGCCACATTCTAACCCTCTCTTAATAATAGGATTCTTTGCCCTCTGTGTGCAAAATACTAAAACACGGCATGCAGCCAATCCCCAAATGAATATCCATCATTCAATGCAGTTAGTCAACAATCTCCTTTCCAAGCTTTGTGCTAAACATTGGGAATTTGGAGATGAAATGCAAAGCCTCGTCTCCCAAATAGCTGGGACTGCAGCAAGGGAAGGAGTTCACTGAGTATTGCAGAGGCATGTTTGGGATGCTGCGGAACAGAAGGGAAAGGGCACGGGACCAAGCCCAAGGAACCAGGAAGGGCATCTGGAGGAGATAATGGCTGAGTCTTGAAGTATGAGAAGGAGTTGTGAGTGGGAGTTAGAAAGGAGGAAACAAACTGTGCAATTGCACAAGAAGAAAGGAGAAAGAAGCTTGACAGTCTAGGAGCCCCCAGAGTTCAGTGCAGGAGAGATGAGTGTAATAGAAGAGGCTAGCAAGGAGCGGGGCTGGAGGCCTCCAGAGTCCCACAGGACCTGCTAAGAGGGTTGAGTTCATTCAGAGGGTGATAGGGAGCTGGTGAGTAGGCGTTCTTTGTGATATGAATGTGGACAGGTGGAGAGGTAGCACAGAGAGGAGGTTGAAAGCGTGGACTCTAGAGCCGGACTGTCCTGTCCTTGAAGACCGGCTCTACCATTTGATGGCTTTGTGATGGTGGACTTCTTAAAGCCCCAAATTCCTCATCTTAAAAAGGGGAGAATAATCCTGCCTGTGTCATGGAATTTTGTGTCGGTAAGATGAGGTAACATATATAAAGCACTCATTATAGACCCTGACATATGGTAAGTGGTCAATAAGTGCTAACAATTGTTATTATAGATCACTGGAATAAGTAGTAATTCAGTTTCTTGTTTGCCTTATTTTTATAGTAAATACTAATTGAATGAATTAACTTCGTCACAGTGATGGAATTTAAAATGTTATCTGTGTACCCTAATAAAAATATAAACTTTTTTTTAAGATTTTATTTATTTATTTGACAGAGAGAGACACAGCGAGGGAGGGAACGCAAGCAGGGGGAGTGGGAGAGGGAGAAGCAGGGCTCCCATGGAGCAGGGAGCCCGATGCGGGGCTCAATCTCAGGACCCTGGGATCATGACCTGAGCCGAAGGCAGATGCTTAACAACTGAGCCACCCAGGCACCCCTAAACATTTTATTCACTTAACAAAAATTGACCATGAATGATGTGCTAGGCAGTTTTAGACTCTGAGAATAAAGCAGTGAACAAGACTGACCAAGGTCCCTGTTCTCAGACAGCTTGTATTCTAGTGGGGGAGGCCAACAATAAATAAGTAAACAAAAGGGTTGACAAGATCTGTAAGCTCCAGGAGGCAGGGAGCTTATCTGTTTGTACCCTGATATAGCCCAAGTGCATGAGACAGTGCCTACTGTAGGCACTCAGTGAATGTGTTGAGTGGATGAAAGGAGATCATTTCAGACGGTGATGTGTGCTAGCAAGGCAAAGAAACTGGGCAACACGATGGAGGGAGAAGTTTGGCTTTACCAGTTGTGGCATGGCTAAGAAGGTGGCTGTTGAGCTAAGTTAGAAAGAGGTGAGGGAGGCAATCATGGGACGATCTTTGAGAAGAATAGTCCAAGAAAGAGGGTATTGTATGCCAAAGCTGAAAGTCCAAGAGCAAAGCAGGGTTGTGTTTGTGAAGAACAGAAAGCAGACCCGAGTGGCTGGAACTACAGTGAGCAATGGGAAGGGAGGTCAGGGGAGGAGGTGGGAGCCTCAGGCAAGCTCTGGGCATGTAGGGCATTTAGGTCCATTTCCTTGCCCTGCACAGAACCCGCCTGGGAAGTTTTTCTATTCCTCGGCTCAGAATGTCTATAGAGTGGATTGCTTTGTTTGTCGGCTGCCCTTGCTCTTGTATAATAGCATTACCTTTCCAGGCTGGGGACCTGGAGACAGACTGGATTCCTCTCTCCAGTTGCCAGGACTCTGCACTGCGCTTTACCTGCTCAGTGTTTCTGGCTGTGTTGATTTTTTTTTTAAGATTTTTTATTTATTTATTTGACAGGTAGAGACACTGAGAGAGGGAACACAAGCAGGGGGAGTGGGAGAGGGAGAAGCAGGTTTCCCGCCGAGCAGGGAGCCCGATATGGGGCTCGATCCCAGGACCCTGAGATCATGACCTGAGCTGAAGGCAGACGCTTAACGACTGAGCCACCCAGGCGCCCCTCTGGCTGTGTTGATTTGTGAGATTGATGTAACAATAAAATGAAATCTTACTCTCTGGGGGAAAAAATTCGAAGTGCAATGGGGAACCAGTTTAAGATTTTAAGCAGGTGAAAAAGATGGTCTGAATTAAGTTATTAATGAGAGCTTTGGTGGCTGGGTAGGGAAGAAATTGCAAGAGAGTGGGAATGACAGGAAGGGGGCCAGTTAGTTGACCATTGAAATAGTCAAAGCCCAGGACAATGGTGGCTTGGACTAGGGGTCTAGAATGAGGGGCAGAGGAATGAGGGAACCCCCAGATCAGGTTCCGATCATTTGTAGTCTTTTGGCAGGAATGCACATGCACACACACACATACTGTGCATCACACCACACATACCCTACATACTACATACACACACCACAGACCACACACCACACACACACTATATCACACATACACTATATACCACATACACACACCACACACACACACACACACACACACACACACACACACTATACCACACATACACTGCATACCACATACACACACACACAGACCACACACTACACCACACATACCCTATTACACACACACACCATACATATACTCCCAAACCCCCCACACCCCCACACACATACTACATATCACACACATACACCCCACACACACACTATAGGAACACCACATACCGCCCCCCCCAATACCATGGTATAAATGTTTTATGTAACATGGGATTATTTCTGCCTCCAGGGGGCACTTGAGCCTTACAAATACATCCCAGGGGCAAAGCGAGTTGACTCTTAGGCAGAGAAGCGGTTTCCCCAGGGCATCATTTAAGAGGGCCAGGAAAGCAAAAACAAAACAATCTCAACTGGAGCTATAGTCTTTGGTTATTGGAATTTTTAAAAGCTCTTCTTTTAAAAACCAGATTTTCTTGCAATGGCTTGTTAAATAAATGTTAAATAAGCCAGCAATTTGGGCTTTTGCGCACGTTAGCCTAAGTTAGTTGAATTATCCAGCCGTCCTCCTGGTGAATAGATGAGAGAGAGGCAGTTTGTTGTTTGTTTGTTTTTTTTAAGATTTTATTTATTTATTGGACAGAGAGAGATAGCGAGAGAGGGAACACAAGCAGGGGGAGTGGCAGAGGGAGAAGCAGGCTTCCCGCTGAGCAGGGAGCCCAATGTGGGGCTCGATCCCCGGACTCTGGGACCATGACCTAAGCCGAAGGCAGAAGCTTAACGACTGAGCCACCCAGGTGCCCCAAGAGAAAGAGAGAAAGAGAGAGAGAGGCAGTTTGACAGGCAGGTGAGGGGAGGAGAAGCCTAATTTCTAGAGAAGATCTGGCAAGGGTGCCAGGCCTGGGTGAGGCCCAAAGCAGGGAGGCTCTGAGAAGCATCGGGAGGCATAGAGGCAGGCCCCAGGGGCAGAGCATGAGTATGAAAAGGCAAGGGGTGGGGGTGGGGTGACCAGGGAACTTTCAGATACTTGAGAATTTGGGCTGAGGACAGTTCTGCCTGGAAACATCTCTATCAGCTCCAGAAATCATTTGCTGTGTCTTAGGCTGTGCAACACACGTTAGAATGACGTGATCCTGCTCTTTGAGAAACTTAAAAACCAGAGCCATTTTACATATAAATCGACCGAGAATGAGTCATTTAACATTGAGGCAGAGAAGCGAGCACCTAGACAGTCTGATCTGAAGGGCACAAAGCCACTTCCTCTTCCGGCCCGGAGATGGGCCGCTGCTGCAGGCCTTCTACCCACCCCCCACCCCCACCTGATGCTGCCCTTTGGCTCTGGGCACTGGGGACCAATGCAGAGCCTACCCTAGGACCCAGGAGGCTCCTCCACCTGCACCCCCACAGGAGCGTGTGACCATGCCACTTCGACCACATTGCCTCGTATATCTTGTTGCATCACCTGTTAACCTGTGACCCCGACCAGATCACCAGCCCCCTGGAAGCAGGGATGAAGTCTTACTCATCTCTGTATTCCAAGGGGACCAAAACTGTACTTTCACATAATACGTGTTACATATTTATGCTAATTCCAGGTATCTACATCTATTTCAGGCTGTTTGATACTCTTGTTGGACTAGGTTTATAGCCTAGATTGCCTGGAAATACATCTATATCTACGGAGGAAGATAAACATTTCCAGTTGTGGATGGTGTGGAGACACCTGTGAAAAAGGTAGGGAAATATTACCTCTGACATTCTGCCACACACACACCCCATCCCCCACCCAAATCAGGAAACCTGGTGCCTAACTAGGCCCCAAATGAGCCCAGCTAGCCTAGCCTCATTCGTCCTCTCTGTGCCTTCAGCCAGTGCACTGCCTGGGGAAGAATGTGCATGATAATTTGATACTTTTGCTGGTGAGGTCACAAGTAAATTGAAATGACTAGCTAAAAGTGCTGGATAAGGGAACTTACGCTGCAGGCATATTTCACAAGGAACAAACCTCAGTGTACCAAGGCCACTGGTGGGCTGGCTAGTTGGATTTCCAAATATTGACTGTTCTTGGACTTCTTACATGCTGTCATCCATCCGCCGTGACATGCAATGACCTTGCATTGGATAATCCTGATGTCATTCAGAAAAGTAAATGAGATAGCCGCTATAGATTGTTTAGTGCTCAACAGTGGCAGTCAGTGTTGTTACTGTCACTAATTATTTATTTATTTAATTTTTTTTTTTCTGAGAGAGAGAGCGTACAAATGGGGAGCGAGGGTTAGAGGGAGAGGGAGAATCTTAAGCAGATTCCATGCTCAGCGTGAAGTCCAAAGTAGAGCTTGATCTCGCGACCCTGAGATCATGCCCTGAGCCGAAATCAGGAGTCAGACACTTAACCGACTGACCCACCCACGCGCCCCATTATCACTAATTAATTTTTGTGTTGCAGGTATATATGGTACCTCCCAGTTTTGCTGCAAAAAGTTTATGCACTCTTTTACACAAAAGCATTGAAATTTAATTTAGAGTTGATTTTAGAGAAGGAATTATTTTGCACATAAAATAACTTCCTTTTATTTACATATGAAATCATAAAATCTGGATATTCAGTAATGTTGACCAAATCTGAAGATAAAATATAAGATCTATGGGAGCGCCTGGGTGGTTCATTTGGTTGAGCATCCGACTCTTGATTTCAGGTCAGGTCATGATCTTCGGGTCCTAGGATCAAGCCTTGTGTCCAGCTCCACGCTCGGTGGGGGAGTCTGCTCCCTCTCCCTTTGCCCCTCCCCCTGCTCTCTCTCTATCTCATAAGTAAATCTTTAAAAAAATATATATAAGGGCACCTGGGTGGCTCAGTCGGTTAAGCATCTGCCTTTGGCTCAGGTCATGATCCCGGGATCCTGGGATCAAGCCCCGTATCGGGCTCCCTGCTTAGCAGAGGGTCTGCTTCTCCCTCTCCCTCTGCCCCTCCCTTCCCGGCTCATACTCTCTCTCTCCCAAATAAATAAATAAAATCTTTAAATATACATATATATATATAAAATCTATAGCTAAAAATAAATGTATTGGTATCAGAAAATAGTGGTACATAGTAAACAAAGCAGCATATTTATTGGAAAATGAATCACATATACAGGAGATGCTAGCGACTGAAAAGTAATTCATAATATAAATTAAATGTGGTTGCATATGAAGTGAATATAGACAGAGCAAGTGTGATGGAAAACAGGATAAAACAAGCAGCAAACACTTCAATGAATGCATAAGCAAGCAGCCACAGAAGCTGCAAAACTCACTTGGGTGGTGACATTTGTGCTCCACCCACCTGCCATCAGAGAGAAGTGGCATCTCTATTTGCTCTGTTGTGTCCACTAGTATGAACAGATCGGCAGCAAATGGGAGATTGGCAGAATATTTCTAGCTTTTCCCTAGATGTATTATTTACTTAGATCTAAGGTGTTTCTTCGAATCAGCATAGTAGTTAAATAATGTACAAAATAAATGTGGGGTAGACTCAGTATTACGGGAAGTGCATTAAGATGAAGTGAAATTGCTTTTACCATTAAGCTAACCTGCTATCTTAACATCTTTGCTGCTATTCTGTAACTTTGTGTAATTTTGCCTGTTTCTAATATTTTTATTATTAATGTACATCCGACATCATTTTTCAGCTTAGTAAGCCATTAGTCATTGAATCCCACCTCTAACTCAGTGAAAAAATTTTAAATGATCATTTATTCATAGAGTGCTTTGGAATCAGAGTAATATATATATATATATATAATTGGATGTGTGTGTGCATGTGTGTTAGGGCAATAAATATAATTATACTGTACTCTAGATAGCTGTCAGCAAAGGCTTCAAATACTGCATTCTGGTAGCTGGGCCAATCCTTTCCCTTGTGCACCACTGTGACACCTGAGCAAGGTGCAGTTCTCAACCCTGGACCTTCCTGTCTGCCCATCCTATTTCAGAGAACCAAGAATGCCTGTCTATACCTCAGGATATGACCCTTCCTAAACTCTCAGGCTGGCCTTGTCCGAAGATGTGCTATAATTCAGAATATTTGAAAAACTCCTCTCAACATCCAATACTAAATGTATCTGCTGCTTTAAATACAACTGAATGTGACATCAATAATATTTTTACTTTTAGATTTCTGCCTTTGAATCATAGATTCCAGAGATCTGCAGCACCATGAGTTGGCTAGAAACAATGTTCTCCTTAATTTTTAAAATTCTTTCATTTTCTTCAGCAGCTGCATGTAGAAATATATTAAAATTTTTAACAACAGGGGTGCCTGGGTGGCTCAGTCAACTAAGCTCTGACTCATGATTTTGGCTCAGGTTATGATCTCAGGGTCCCAGGGTTGAGTCCTGTGTAGGGCTCCACACTCAGTGGGGTGTCTGCCTCTCTCCCTCTCCCTCTGCCCCTCTGTGTGCGCTCTCTCTCTCTCTCTCAAATAAATAAATAAATCTTTAAAAAAAATTCTTAACAATAACAATACACTCTTCCAGACTATCTAGTAAGAGTTGACTGACGAAAGATCACTGTTAGGTCCAGGAGTGGTAACTGCTGAAAAAATTGGCTTTGGTGTTCTCTAGGAGTGCTACATTTGAAATCAGAAGACATCCTTATAAAGGACAGTGCTTCCTAGCCTTCTAGATAGTTTAACATCCTCAACCAAAATGGTTTTCTGCCGAAGCTTCAAACTTGGCAAATACATCTATGTGCCAGGAGGATGGGTACACCCCAAGTCAATGGGACAGAAGCTCCTGTGCCTACAACCCTTCTAGACCTTGCCCGATGTACCTCTTAATCTAGCTGTTCATTTTTTTCTTTTTTAAAATTTAAATTCAATTAATTAACATATAATGTATTATTTGTTTCAGGGGGACAGGTCTGTGATTCATCAGTCTTATATAACACCCAGTGCTCATTATATCACATACCCTCCCCAATGCCCCCCACCCAGCCACCCCATCCCTTCCCCCCCTCCCCTCCAGCAACCCTCGGTTTGTTTCCTGTGATTAAGAGTCTCTTATGGTTTGTCTCCCTCTCTGGTTTCGTCTTGTTTCAATTTTTCCTCTCTTCCCCTATGATCCTCTGCCTTGTTTCTTAAATTCTACCTATCAGTAAGATCATATAATACTTGTCTTTCTCTGATTGACTTATTTCGCTTATCTAGCTGTTCGTTTTTGACACCACTAGTAATGGGACAGATGAACACTAATGCTTTTTGGATATGGGGCACAGTGAAGAATATAACTTCACTTCTGTGGTTCTCCTGGTAAAAAAACGAATAACTTCAGTCTAATCACTAGGAAACAGGAAAAAATAGTGAGGTTGTGCTACAAAATAACTGGCCTGAACTCTTCAAAAACCTCAAGGTCAAACACCTGAAACTAAATGTAACATTGTGCGTCAACTATACTTCAACTTAAAAAAAAAAACAACCCAAGGTCATGAAGGACAAAGATGGACTGAGGACCTCAACTGAGCTAAAGCAGATGAAGAGGCATGGAATTAAAAGCAACCTGTGATCTCTGACCTGGACGAGGAAGTTTCTTTAGCTTTTGCTATAAAGGACATCACTGTGACAGTTGGTGGAATTTGAATAAGGTCCATAGATTGAATTATAGTATTGTATCGATGTTAATTTCCTAATTTTATAATTGCACTGTACTTATATAAGAGAATGTCCCTTTTTAAGGAAATATACCCCACATTATTTAGAGGTAAAGGGAATTATCTCTGCAACTTATTTTCAAGTGTTTTGTGACAAAATAACAGGTAAGATAATGAAAATGATAAAAACAAATGTGATAAAATGTTAACATTTGGGTAATCTGGGAAATATTTGTACTACTTTTGCAACTTTCTGTATGTCTACAATTATTTAAACACTACAAAAACAAAATTGTCTTCTGTACAGCTTCTGTGATTTTTAAATTTTCAAAGCATATTACCACTCACCTTTCAATTTTTACTCTAAGAGTAGCGAACACTTCTATAGTGCTTACTATGTGCTAGGCACTATTCTAAGCACTTATACACACCTTAACCCACTTAATCCTCATAGCCACCTTCAAGATAGGTGCCATTATTATTCCCTTTCCACACATAAGGCATCTGAGACCTAAAGAGGGTAAGAAAACTTGCCCAAGGTTTCTTGGGCAGAGCCTGGTCCTTCACTCAGCCTATCCTAGAACAACCACATTCTGCTCTATTATACCTGCTATAGAGTTGTTGTTGTTTAAGATTTTATTTTTAAGTAATCTCGACACCCAATGTGGGACTTGAACTTACAGCCCCAAGATCAGGAGTTGTGTGCTCTACCAACTGAGCCAGCCAGGTGCCCCCTGAGCTATAGAGTTTTAGTGTGATTGTTTTATTCTTTATTTCTTTGCTTTCAATTTCTTGGAAAAATTATAAATAGTTTAAAAACCATATGTTAGAGTTTATTTTTCTTTAATTACGTGAATTTTGTGGGTGGTCTATGTCACATGGCAAACTTCCAATAGTTTTGTCTGCTTATAGTACTGGGCCCTGTCTCAGTGTTTCTCCAGGTATTAAGGCAGTAAGGAGACCCATGTAGTTGACTCTCTAACATGTAGCAGCTTATCTTTCTTTTTTTGTTGACTTCGACATCTGCTTGCCATTGTGAACCAATGCTAAACAATGTCATCAATATAAATATTTGAGACCTGGGGCGCCTGGGTGACTCAGTGGTTAAGCGCCCAACTCTTGATTTCCGCTCAGGTCACGATCTCAGGGTCCTGGGATCAAGCCCCGTGTCTGGCTCTCCGTTCAGTGAGGAGTCTGCTCCCTCTCCCTCTGCCCCTCCCCCTGCTCTCTAAATAAATAATAAATAAATAAATAAAAATAAATACTTGAGACCTGAATATTTTCTTCACAATCCTTTGAACATTCATGACTTGTCTATGTATTGTTTTAGGTTTCCTTGGCATCATCTCTAACATTATTGCATCATGGCAAATTAATTGCTACTTTTTTTTTAAAGATTTTATTTATTTATTTGACAGAGAGAGACACAGCGAGAGAGGGAACACAAGCAGGGGGAGTGGGAGAGGGAGAGGCAGGCTTCCCCCCGAATAGGGAGCCCAATGCGGGGCTCGACCCCAGGACCCTGGGATCATGACCTGAGCTGAAGGCAGACACCTAACAACTGAGCCACCCAGGAGCCCCTAATTACTACTTTTTTAAAAAAGATTTTATTTATTTATTTGAGAGAGAGAGAGAAAGAGGGAGAGAGCACAAACAGGGGGGAGGGTCAGAGGAAGAAGCGGGGCGGGGGGCCTGATGCGGGGCTCTATCCAAGGACGCTGAGATCATGACCTGAGCTGAAGGCACACTTAACCAACTGAGCCACCCAGGCACCCCTAAATTTATTACTACTTTATTCAAAAGGGTTATCTCATATTTTACAAAATCAAAATCAGTTTGAAGAAGCCCTTTCTTTTAAATAGTACAATAAATGGGCGCCTGGGTGGCTCAGTTGGTTAAGCGACTGCCTTCGGCTCAGGTCATGGTCCTGGAGTCCTGGGATCGAGTCCCACATCGGGCTCCCTGCACAGCAGGGAGTCTGCTTCTCCCTCTGACTCTCTTCCCTCTCGTGCTCTCTATCTCTCATTCTCTCTCTCTCTCAAGTAAATAAATAAAAAATCTTAAAAATAAAATAGTACAATAAATACCTATAATCTTCATCTGAGATACAGTCTCATTAAAATCTCTCTAGTGGATAGCTCCCTAAATCTTTCTTTCCTTTTTCTTAATTTGTCTTACCACACTAATCTCAGAAGCATGGTTTTGCCGACACCAGCACTTGGATGTTGTCAAGTGAACTTCGACATTCAGGCTGGAATGATGCCAATGAAACACAAACATGCCATTGAGCAGGCATGAGAACCAGTGAAAAGCCCTGGTTAGGAGTCAGCAGGCTGTGGGCTGGCACTTACTAGTCATGTGACTTCGGGTGACTCAGCGAACTTCTCTGAGGCTCATTTTTCTTATTAGTACAATGGGAATAAAAATCCTTGCCCTGGGGCGCCTGGGTGGCTCAGTTGGTTAAGCGTCTGCCTTCGGCTCAGGTCATGATCCCAGGGTCCTTGGATAGAGTCCCGCATCAGGCTCCCTGCTCAGCAGGGAGTTTGCTTCTCCCTCTACCTCTGTGTGCTCTCTCTCTCTCTCTCAAATAAATAAATAAAATCTTTAAGAAATAAAAAATAAAAATAAAAATCCTTGCCCTGCCTACCTCAATTGTTATCACAGTGATCAAATTAAAGTTTGTGACAGTTCTTTGTAATATTTTATATAAACTGAAATATGAAGTTCTTGAACTATCATCAAATGGTTGGAAATTAAAAAAAAAAAGACAAAACAGGACAACAGAGTGGCTGATACAGTGAATGGACTTAATTAAGTTTGCTAGGAGGTGGTAGCAAGTCTCCAAAGGTCATCCCAATGAGCCACTCCTCCTAGTATTCCAGGGGAGGTATAGTTCCCTTCCTTAGAGCTGGGCTGGCCTTGCAACTCATTTTTTAACAGTGGAATGCCATGGAAATGATACTCTGTGATTTCCAGTGCTAGGTCCTAAAAACCTGTGCAGCGTTAGCCTGGACCTTATGGAACACTCACTATAAGTCTATAAGGTAAGCTGGTATCTATGTGAAAAATTCAAATACTCTAAGATGCCACACTGTAAGGAAGCCCAAGCTAGCCAGATAGAGAGGTGCAGGGGAGGAAAAAGATCTCTTTTCCTTCTACCCATCTTAGGTTCAATGGCTAGGACCCTGTAAATTAGACAGAACAAAAGACAGGTTAACAAGAGAAAAACAAATAGAAGTTTATTAACGCATATACCACACAGACACATGAGAGCTTTCAGAGATGAGTAATTCAAAGGGGTGGTTAGAATTTGGGCTTATATAGCATCTGAACAAAACAGTGGTAAATTTTCAGGGAAGTGACAAGACCAAGGCAAGGATTTTCAGCTTCTAGGACAGCAAATTGTAAAAAGGCAAATATATGGAGGAACTGATGTAAACTAAGGGCTAGTTAGTAAAGTTGGTTATGTCGATTCCTTTAGTGCCATCTCTGGGCTGACGAGGGTCTGGAGTTGTATCCAGTGCTTAACTTGTCTTTCCTGGTAGAGAGGGGAGGGAGACACCTTCACAAATTTATGTCCTGCTTTTAGGCAAATAGGGGGAGGGCAGAGAACTCGACTTGTATTTGCACCTTAAATTTTTTTTTAAGATTTTATTTATTTATTAGAGAGAGAGAACACAAGCAAGGGGAGCAGCAGGCAGAGGGAGAGGTAGAAGTAGGCTTCCTACTGAGCAGGGAGTCTGATGCGGGGCTCGATCCCAGGACCCTGGGATAATGACCTGAGCCGAAGGCAGGTGCCTAATGACTGAGCCACCCAGGCACCCCTTGTATTTGCATCTTAAATGTCCACGGCTCAAAATGATCTTTATTACCAAAGTGGTATATTTTAGGGTGGCATATTCTGCTACCCTTCAGAGGCCATGTGGAGAGAGAGCAAGCAAGAGAGAGAGAGAGAGAATATTACTCAGCCAGGCCCCGTTTTTTCCAGCCATCTGGGCTGTGCCGTTAGATATGTGAATGAGAAAAACGTCTGGGACATCCGATCCAGACCAGCTGCTATTGACTGCAGCCACATGACAGACCCTAAGTGGGAACCGCCCAGCTGTGCCCACTGAACCACAGAACTGTGAGAGAGAATAAAGTGTTTTAAGCCACTAAGTTTTGGGGTGGTGTGTTAGGCAGCAATTGATAACTGGAATATAGAATGATTTTGCTTTTTCTGTTCATAGAAGGATTGTCAAGTTCATTAGTGTAGAATTTCATGAGACATTTAGGACAAAGTCACTGATGTATATATCAGGACCTATTTCAGTTGATTTGCTGCCTCTTGCCAAAAGCACATTGTTCTAGAAAGTGCATTTCAAGGGAGTACTGAGAATAAAATGACTAGTAAGTCTATGCCAGAATAGAAGAAGGAAGGGAAAACATTTTCTACTTTCAGGCTACATTTTTGTTGCTTTTATAAATGATTGCTTTGGACAATTGCACAAGTTATGTTTTTTCAAAGGACAGGTTTTCCTTTTCTTTTTCTTCGGATGTATTGAAATCCTCCTGTGGTATAATTTGTGGCCATTTTTCTAATTGCAAATTTCTAGTTGCTTTAGTTATCTTTTTTGTTAAATTCAGCTTTGCTGAGATATCATTTATATACAGTAAAATTCACACATATTAGGTGTATAAGTCTATGAGTTTTGGCAAGTGTGAAAGGCCATGACCCCCCACCAGAATCAAGATACAGAGTATTTCAGTAAGTTCAAAAGTTCCCTCATGTTCTGTCGTACTCAATCACCTCCTTCCATCCCCACTTCCTGGTAACTTTTTATCTGATTTCTGTCCCTTTAGCTTTGTTTTCTTCACATTGTTATGGAAGCAGAATCATATAGTGTGGGGTCTCTTAGGTCTGGCTCTGTTCACTGAGCATAATGACTTTGATGTTCATCAGAAGTAATAGTCTGATTACTTTTAATACTGCACCAATTACAACATTTTTTTCTTTATGTGTATCCTAAGTGTATGCAGAGCTGTGAATAGCTAAATAGGCCATATTGTCATTGCAGTGTATCTCAAAGTTTTGTCTGAAGACCACCTGCACCAGAATCACTTGACGTGCTTGCTAGAATCTCAGATTCAGATCTTCCGAGCTACTCAGTAATGTGTATTAGTAAGTGCCCCCACATGACTTTTATGCATAAGTAAAATCATAAACCCTCAGGTATTCCAGGATGAACAAGAATATCAGAGTTAAATGCTTCTGAGTTTAAATTTAGCCCTGCCATTGATTAGCTGCAAGAAGTTGGGCAAATTACCTAAACTCTCTGCACCTATTTCTTCCTTTGTACTTGGAAATAATTAATTTATTCACCAAATATTTTTGAGCATCTATCATATGACAGGCATGGTTCTAGGAACTAGAATTGCAGCAGTGAATAAGAAAAAGTCCATTCCTTCATGGAACACACATTCTGTCAGAGTGAGATAACAAAAGCACATAAATATGAGATAAATTTCACTTAGTGATACTCTGTAGAAAATGAAACAAAGTTTTGACATAGAGGGTACCTTAGTTAAGATACGATCTAGACTACTTGTCACAAAGAAACTCAAAAATACCTTTAAACTAGAAGGAAGTGGTCCCGCCCCCGGCCCTTCTTCGTGACTGTCTGGAGGAGGTGGTTAGGGACAGAGGTAGGATGGCTGTCATCTTCATCTCTGAAATCCTTCATCTCTCCATTCCCTAGCTGCTTCAGCTCCTGTAATCTTGTCTGTATTCCAACTAGGAGGAAGAAGGAAAAGTTTGGGGGGAATCTGTGCCCATTTTTTTAGGGGCACATCACTTCTATTCACATTCTATTGATAAGATGCAGAGGTACCTGTCTGCAAGGGAGACTGGGAAATGTAGTTTCTGCCGTGGCCACCTGGCGATAAAACTCCAGAGGAAGAGGCAAATGGGAATTGGTAGACAACAGCAATCCCTGTCAGAGAGTATGACTGGATGGTGCAGGAGGCTATTTTACCTAGGGTAATTAGAGAAGGCCTCTTTTGGAAATAGGTATTTGAGAGTCGGGGGCGCCTGGGTGGCTCAGTCGCTTGAGCCTTGTACTCTTGGTTTCGACTGAGGTCCTGATCTCATGGGTCGGGATGGAGTCCCGTCTTTGGCTGTGCACTCAGCAGGAGTCGGCTTAGCTATTCTCTCCCTCTGCCCCTTTCCCTGCTCGTATTCTCTGTCTGTCTTTCTAAAATAAATAAATAAATCTTTAAAAAATTTATTTAAAAATTAAAAAACAAAAGAGAGAGAGTTGAACTAGGCTAAATTTCAGTCCCTACTAATTCATTAAGGTCATTTTCCTCAACATGTTTATGACTCATACGCTTTTCTGTATTTCCGTTTACAAAAAAATTCCCCACCAATCTCGATTGTCTTTTGAAATGGTAGGGGAAAAGTTGATGTCAGCATTCAACTGCCAGCGTGCAATTCTAAGCTAGAGGGTCCCATGTGACCTATCAGCTGGCATTCTCCCCGGGGTTTATGCTCCTGCACTTCCAGGTTTGACCACCCCTCATCCACTGCTCACGGCCTTCGTGGAGGGCAGGAAGAAGCCACGCCTTTCTCGTGCTGATTTTTATCTCTAAAACCATCTTTGAAAAAAAAAATGAAACATATATGTCTCATGTTTTGACTCTACATCAAGAACAGAGACTGAAAAGAAATACTAATTTATCGGGCAGCGTGTCCTATGGTAATTTTTCTTTTTTAACGCCGTGGCCACGGATCGTTCTGAGAATGTGATGAACGCTGTGCTTCCTCACCCCAAACACCAACCAGTAGGGTCAGTTCTCCGCCTCATTTTACTGGCCTCCCCAAAGTAGTATTTGCACAGCAGATCACTCCCTCCACTCTCTCCCTCTCCCGTCTGGGTCGTGCCTCAACCAGCACATCTTAGCTGAACTCGGGGATCCACTCCACTTAGGCCACTAGACTCGCCTGGAGGCAGCCGACTGGGCCGGGCCGAGGGCGAGCCCGGAACTCAGTTTCCAGCCCCTGTTGCTCACCGGAACGTTGAAGGGAAGGAACGCGCCAGGCCGGGGAACGGAAGAGAGAGCGAGGGACGTGTTTGGCAGAGGGACGCGGTGTTCCGCTGTGCTCTCGGTTTAGTTTGTGTCTTGGCGATGTTTCCAAGGGTCTCCGCGATCCTAGCTCTTCGCCCCCTCTCCCGCTTTCCCTCATGCTCTGGAGGCTCAGAGGCCCCGGCGGCTGCGATTGTGCTACTCGGTGCTCCGCACGGAACGGTCAGGTACCGCATTTTGGCGCTGTTGGTCCTGCAGGTCTTCAGGCAACCCCCGGCCTCCCTCCGGTGCATTCAGTGATCATTCTCCGGCTTCCTGGGGTCGATGTTCTGGCCCGCGGGATCTTAGAGGCCGTTGCTTTAAATCTGAGGAAAGGGAACTCCCAGAAAGGTAAAATGACTTGCCCAAGGTCATAACGTGAGTGAGAAACAAGAGCTACGGTTACAGGGTTGGCTGCTGTCCCGAGCGCTCTGCTACACACCGCGCCCCCTACCTCTTGCCGCTCCTCCCCTCGTTCTGTCCAGGCTCCAGTAGCAAAGTGGTCTTACTTTATTTTTTACTTCCCCAGCCTATAACGGCCTCATTCCTGCCTCCATTTATTCTTTGGTTCATTATTGAAAGTATTTACAGTGTACCAATACTGGTGTTAAGCCCCGAATAACAACAATCCTGCCATCCCCGAGCTTATAGTTTGCCAAGCATGCAATTCAAGTTTAGTGGAGTAAAGCTGAGATGGTGTAGGTAGAACAGAATGCTTTATTAATTCCAGTAATGGCTGGGTGAGCAAGTCGGGACAGCTGACTATTGCAGGAGAGGTTCAGAGTGTCCTTTCTGGAAAAGAAATCTGATAAAATCTAAAGGGGGACCCAGGGTTGGAACTAGCCAGGCAAGAAAAGTAGTTATGTATACTTCATGTTGGTATTTATTCTCTGAGAACCCTCATCATTATGGAATCTTAATTCTACTGCAGATAGCCCATGCAGAACGATTTGGGGCCAGTATGGTTAAGTGTAGCTCTAAGCAGGTTAGTAGCAATGGGGATGGGAGGAAGTAGCTGGATGGAGAAGAAAATTTGCACAGGTAGAGTTGATATCGTGTGATATATGAAATAAGGATAAGGTAGAGAAAGGATTTCAGCATGCTACCCTAGAGGACCAGTGTATCATTAGTGTTAATAGAAGATTGAGAAGCAGCTTTGAGAAAGCTTTTAAAATATGTCATAGTTTTTAGAATTCAAAATATCTATTATGGTAAAAAGCCCCTTCAATACAGAAGGGTGAAAAATGGATAGTATGAGAAGGGAGCCCTTTTTTTTTTTTTTTTTTGAGAGGGGAGCTCTTGAATGTGGTTTTGGATGTGTTGTATTTGAAGTGCTGATGAGATGCTCTCAGTAGAAACAAGCCCAGGTGGGAAGTTATGACCGAAGTTTTATTATTTTAGTGTTACGGAGTTACTGCCTATACATGATTTTCCTGTACTAAATATAGATTACTTTCTGTGGCCCCATAGCAGTCTTGGAAGGAAACATTGAAGGATGGGAGGTTATATGTGAGATTCATTCTCCTGATTGCCACCTTTTGTTATACCTTTAATATTAATTTAACTTTCACATGCAAAATAATAGAGTATTTTCCTAAATTGAATTGTACCATAAATTGAATGATATGATGAAGGTCCTGTGTACTGATTATAAAGATATTAGTTACGCAGCTGGTTTTGCATTCTAATTGTTAAGTGCCTGATTTGATAGCCTCTGACATTTTTATAAGCAGATCAAATGGTTTGTTTCAGAATGCTTTTTTTGATAGGTTTTTTTTTAAGATTATTTATTTATTTATTTATTTATTTATTTATTTATTAGAGCGAGCGCAGAAGCAGGGGGAGCAGCAGAGGGAGAAGCAGGCTTCCTGCTGAGCAGGGAACCCGATGTGGGACTTGATCCCAAGACCTTGGGATCATGACCTGAGCTGAAGGCAGATGCTTAACGGACTGAGCCACCCAGGCACCCCCAGAATTCTTGGAAATAGCCATTTTGTCTTTCATTAAAGGGTCCCTAATCTGGTACTGCTATTGGCTAGCTTTGAGAACTTGATACCATACGAGCCCAGGGTCTGACGTGGGGTCTTGAGATGAGTTGTATCAGAATCACCTGGCATCTTGGTCAAATGCAGGTCCTTGGGCCTCATTCCAAACTTAGCAACTAAGAATCTCAGGAATATGTTTTAAATAAGCTCCCTACATAATTCATATGATCCCTAAAGGTTAAGACCCACTGATTTAACCTCTTTGGACATCAGCTTCTTCTTCTGTTAAAACAGAAGTAGTAAAACCTGTCCTATAAGTTTGTAAGGATTAAATGACATATGTAACATAGCTCCTCAAATGGGGTCCTCTGATGGGTAGTATCAGCATTACTTGGAAACTTATTAGAAATGCAAACACTTTGAGTCCCTCCTCAAAGCTACTGAATCAGAATTCCTTGGTGGGAACACAGAACCTATTGTTTTAAAGTCCCCTAGGTAATTCTTATGCATATTGAAGTTTGAGGAACTTGTTCTAGCCTGTTAGCTTCAGAAAGATAGGGACCATGAAATTCACATTTACTATTGTATCGTCAATGCACAGTACACTGTCCAGCACAGAGTAGATATTCATTGTATTTAATGAATGACTTTTTATACATTTTACTTTCCTAATCTAACACACATTCATTAGCTTTTTAATTCTTTTTTTAATGTTTTTTCTTTTTTTAAGATTTTTTATTTATTTATTTGGGTTAGAGAGCGTGCACAAGCAGGGGGGAGGGGCAGAGGGAGAGGGAGAAGGAGAAGCAGGCTCTCCACTGAGCAGGGAGCCCGATGTGGAGGATGCAGGCTCGATCCCAGGACACTGGGATCATGACCTGAGCCGAAGGCAGATGTTTAACTGAGCCACCCAGGCACCCCATGCAACCTGTTTTTTTTTTTTTTAATGTTAGTTCATGTCTTTTATCAACCCATATAGAGTTACTTGTTTTCCACTTTGTTGAAGCAATAGGTCAGACAACATTTGTCACAATAATGTCTGTCAAAGTGGCTAGCCATAAAAACTCCAGCACCGCATTCATCTGAAGGTCACTTCTAATGAAGGTGACTGATTTTGCCATTCTCATCCACTTTATAGTATTTCAGGACAGCTAACTTAACCTTTCTCTTATACTTATTCTTCTTGGGAGTGGTGTAATACTTGGGAGTGGTGTAAGACTTCTTCCTTTTCTTAGCACCACCAGGAAGTCTCAACCAAAGAAGAAAAGTGGACTCCTTTTGAATGTTGTGTCGGACAAAGTAGGTCCATCTTGCAGTTGCTTGCCAGTGAAGATCAGTCTCTGCTGATCAGGAGGAATTCCTTCCTTATCCTGGATCTTGGCCTTCACAGTTTGTTATATCCGAGGGTTCATCCTGGAGAGTGGTTTTTCCCCATAAGGTTTTTCATGAAAATCTGCATTTTGGTGACGTTTCCACCGCAGATGGTGGATCAGAAAGTTGTCTCCTTTTTAAAATGTTATGGAACGCATAAAAAATGATCTTTGTATCAAACCTTGAGGTAAATGGAGGGAGACAACAGATAGGAGCACCAGCAGCGCCGCACTTCACCCAGCTACCCCAGGGACCAGGTGATCAGTCAGTCTCAGCACACCTGTAACCCATTTGTGACTCATCAGTGTGTCTTAGGCCTTAGTGAGCCCTGAGCTACATGACCTTGGGTAAATCACTTCACTTCTCTGGTTTCTAGTTTCCTTATCTGCAGAATGGGGATAATACTTGTGGAGTTGTTGTGGGTATGAGGAAATGTAGTAAATATGTTGCACCAGACGAAGCACATAGTATATATTCAATAAATATTACATTGCTGTTGTTATGGTCACTGACAATAATAATAAAAAGCAAAAGGGAAGGGTTTGAATTAGAAAATTTTAAAAATACACAGAAGCAGTGTTTTGAATCCTTGTTTTATTATTTTGCATTGTATTTTTCTTTTTTTTTCCTTTAATGCTTCTTTCCAGGACAAAAAATAATGCCCAAAGATATTTTGGCACTAACAATGTGATCTATAGCAAGAAAGATGAGCAGTCTGCTCCAACACCTGAGATTTCCAAAGAAACAGAGAGCCAAGAGAGTGTAAAGGAGAATAGAAAAAAAGACTTGTTAGGTATTATTAAGGGCATGAAAATTGAATTAAGCTCAGTAAATGTGCAAACAGCAAGGCCATCCAGCAGAAGACAACTTAAGAGTGTGGAAGCTACAATTGGCAGGCTTCAAAAGGCTCCGGAGGATGTCCCAAAGAAGAGGTAAATTGAA
Source organism: Zalophus californianus (assembly GCF_009762305.2). NCBI lineage: Eukaryota > Metazoa > Chordata > Mammalia > Carnivora > Otariidae > Zalophus > Zalophus californianus. The sequence continues at coordinate 62,101,682 of NC_045597.1, forward strand.
TTGAATTTCAATTACATTGAAAGTAATTTTTGAAACTCCTCTTTCTTTTAGGGAAAAAAAAAAATTGAAATCAGAGGACCTGGGAGATGCTACATGTAGACTATCAGTCTATAAACACAGAGACTCTTAACACTTACATGAGAGATACTGTTACCCTTCTATATTTAAATAGGAAGGAGAGAGGCACCTGGCTGGCTCAATGGGTAGAGCATGTGACTCTTGATGTTGGGGTTGTGAGTTCAAGCCCCATGTTGGGTTTAGAGGTTACTTAAAAATAAAATCTTTAAGGGGAGCCTGGGTGTCTCAGTTGGTTAAGCATCTGACTTTTGATTTCAGCTCAGGTCTTGATCTCAGGATCGTGACTTCAAGCCCCGTGATGGGCTCCATGCTGGGCGGGGGGCCTACTTAGAAATTTTTAAAAAGGGGGAAAAAATCTTTTAAATAAATAAATAAGAAGGGGACATCCGCATACAATCTAGAGAGGAAAAGAGTCATGATCTAATTGAGAATTCCACATGTTTTCTTACATATTCATCTGTTATTAACTGCCATTTAATTGCCTCTTTAAACTGTTAATTACCAAATCGTTTATATCCTGATTTGGAGGTAGCCTCATGTCTCTGAAGGAAGGACTGGTTTTTGAAATTTCCGTTTTAAAAGTTCCACTTAGGATAGAATTTAAGCATATTGATTACAGCTGTTTTATGACTTCCTTTGACCAGTAATTATCAGTGTTCTCAGCTTATGTGGTTTCTTCAAAATATTGTAATTACTTGTGCTTGTGAAAAGAGTATTATATTTCACTGATTCTAAATGCAATCAATAATATTTTAGCATTGTCTTGTAGTTTAAATGGCAGTGTTTCGTTTTAATGATACTTAAATAATGGTGAGTCTTACACAGATGATGTCATTGATTCAAATAATAAGGTATGTGGCTTAAACATCCCCATCTCTGACTTCTCTTAGCAGAATCAGCAGCTAATGTAGATTTCTATTTTTAGAATGACAATATTTTTATGAAACTTCTTGGTTTCTATATTGTATCAAAACTACCCCTGGAAAGCATAATTGGGTGGTAGAGAATAAGCTAATTCAGTGCATGCCCATCATAGGTACTTCCTTCTTCTCTATTTATTTATTTATTTATTTTTAAGAATCTCTACACCCAATGTGGATCTCAAACCCACAACCCTGAGATCAAGAGTCACATGCTCTACTGACTGAACCAGCCAGGTGCCCCATCTTCCTCCTCCTTTATAGAAACAAAATAAAACAAAAATATAAAAGTATATAGAATTAGATGATACAGACACACACACACATATACATATATGTATATATTTGTCAAGAGTTTTTTTTTAAGCTTCCAGACCTGTTTGTGACCAACTGTGGTTTTTATTATAATTATATAATTTAATTATCTATTATAGAAATGGTTAAAATGAATTGAATGCTTTGCAAAGACTCAGAAAAGGAAACTTTTAAAATTCTTTTCCAATTAGGTATGAATGAGACAAGCAGAAAAATGTAAGAAAATTCTGCACTCAGAATGCTTTGTAAACATTTTTAAATTCTTGATCTGAGTTTCCACTTTAAAGAAACCAAAATTGGAACTCTTGGAGGATGTACTATGAGTGCAGTGTATATATAAAAGATACACGCTGGAATTTCTATTCAAAGAAGGGTTTTGGTCCTGCATCAAAAGATTGGTGAATGAGATACATTTGTTTTATTTATTTATTTATTTATTTTAAAGAAAGTTTTTTTTTTTTTGAAGATTTTATTTATTTCTTTGACAGAGAGAGAGACAGTGAGAGCGGGGGGAGTGGGAGAGGGAGAAGCAGGCTTCCCGCCGAGCGGGGAGCCCGATGTGGGTCTCTATCCCAGGACCTGGGACCATGACCTGAGCTGAAGGCTCAATGACTGACAAGAGATACATTTGTTTTAAAAAATTTATGTTTTGGGGCGCCTGGGTGACTCAGATGGTTGAGTGTCTGCCTTCAGCTCAGGTCATGATCCCAGGGTCCTGGGATCGAGCCCCGCGTCGGGCTTCCTGCTCTGCAGGAGGCCTGCTTCTCCCTCTCCCACTCCCCCTGCTTGTGTTCCCTCTTTCGCTGTGTCTCTCTGTCAAAGAAAGAAATAAAATCTTAAAAAAAAAATTTTTATCTTTTAGGGACTCCTAGGTGGCACAGTTGGTTGAACATCGGACTCTTGGTTTGGGCTGGGGTCATGATCTAGGAGGTCGTGAGACTGAGCCCCGCGCTGGGCTCTATGCTCAGCATGGAGTCTTCTTGTTCCTCTCCCTCTGCTTTCTTCTCTGTGCTTTCTCTCTCTCTCTCTAAAATAAATAAATAAATCCCTGCCCAGCGGGAAACCTGCTTCTCTCTCTCCCACTCCCCCTGCTTGTGTTCCCTCTCTCACTGGCTCTCTCTCTGTCAAATAAATTAATAAAAATCTTTAAAAAACAAATCTTTTTTAAAAATATCTTTTAGGGGCACTTGGCTGGCTCAGTCAGTAGAGCATGCAACGCTTGATCTTGGGGTCATGAATTTGAACCCCACATTGGGCATAGAGTTTACTTAATTAAAACAAGTTTTTAAATGTATGTTTTAATGATTTTGTTCTCCACCCTCTTTTTTTAAGGGATCCTAGATGCACAGATTTGGGTTAATCATCTTTGATTCATGATGACTGTCATGGCTCCACGTATGACCTGATTTTAGTTTTTTATTTGTATAAATATTGAGCAGCCATTGATATAGTTAGGGTGGCTGCATAGCAATTATCCCAAAATTTAGCGGCATAAAACAACTATTTTTTATGCTCATGGGTTCTGTGGGTCAAGCAGTTTGAACAGAACACAGTGGAGAAGGCTAATCTCTGTTCAATGCTGTCCTCACTCGGAAGGTTTGCTCATTCATAGCTCTGACAGCTGAAGCTGCCTGTTAGCTAAGACCTTAGTACAGAACTGTGTGGCCTGGGCTTTCTCACTGAATGGTGTCTGGGTTCCAAAGGCAAGTGTCCCAAGAGAAGGTGAGCCAGAAGGAATTTATTGTTTTTATGATGTAGCCTGGGAATCATATTGGATAACATTGGATACTTTCCTTTTTCATACTGATTTTGGGGGGTCCTTTTATCATAGCAACTGACAGAGAACCATCTTCACAAAGACATGATGTCATCAAAAGAAATGGAGTAGTCTAACATTAAAACTGGGAACCACCTTGACTTAGTGGTTTACACAGTCACTGACAAATGGCTGTATTTCCCTGTGGTGGTCCAGGGTGCCTTAGGGCATTGTTTGGGAACCTAAGTCCTATTCTACTTTGAGCTCCCAGTGCAAGGCTGTTGGACCACACCCATAAGTTTCTTAGAATTCCTGTTGTCTGTTTATAGGCACTCTGAGGCACCATTTTAAATCTAAGATCTTGGGTTGCCTGACTGGCTCAGTTGCTAGAGCATGCAATTCTTTTTTTTTTTTTTAAGATTTTATTGTTTATTTGATGGTGAGAGAGCACAAGCAGGGGGAGCAGCAGAGGGAGAGGGAGAAGCAGGGCTCGATCCCAGGACCCTGGGATCATGATCTGAGTCAAAGGCAGATGCTTAACTGTCTGAGCCACCCAGGTGCCCCGAGCATGCAATTCTTGATCTTGGGGTTGTGAATTCAAGCACCAGGTTGGGTGTAGAGATTACTTAAAAATAAAATCTTTGAAAAAAAATAAATCTAAGGTTTTAACAAAGGGTTTTGTAGTGATGCCTTTTGCTTTATCATTAAACCATTTTTTCCTGACACTGCACTGAATTTGATCTCTGTTCAGAAGCCATTTCTTTTTCTTTAATTTTATTTAAATTCAATTAATTAACATATAATGTATTATTTGTTTCAGGGGTATAGGTCTATGATTCATAAGTGTTAATATAATACCCAGTGCTCATTACAACACATACCCTCCCCAATGCCCCCCACCCAGGCACCCCATCCCTCTACCCCCCTCCCCTCCGGCAGCCCTCAGTTTGTTTCCTATGATTAAGACTCTCTTATAGTTTGTCTTCTTCTCTGGTTTCGTCTTGTTTCATTTTTTCCTCTCTTCCCCTATGATCCTCTGCCTTGTTTTAAATTCCACATATCACTGATATCATATCAGAAGCCATTTTTAAATTTTAGCATCATTTGCTGCCTGGAGGGGCTGAGAAGGAGAAATGTTTTATTTTGACTCCAGCAAGTCTTGGTTCCTTTATATGGTACAGTTCTTTCTTATCTCCGTCTTACATTTTATCATCGGCAACTAAGAAGCCAGGAGGCACCTTCTACACTGGAAGTCTCCTTAGACTGGCTCACCCAATTCACTGGGTGTATTTCCTATTTTCCACATTACTACAAGCAACAGTGTTGCTAAACAGAAGTCCCCTTTCTCGCAGCTTCCAGTAACGATTTTCCTAAAGTTCTCCCTCATAGCGGCTTTGAGGGCCCTCAGGCTCTAAGTCTCTTTGAGGCCCTAGTCTCTCATGAATACTTGCCTCAAGGTCTTTCCCATTTCCACCCACTGCCTAATACCCAAACCTTTCCCGTACATTTTAGGTTTTTTGTTACAGTAGCACCCAACTTCCAGACACCAAAATCTGCCCCAGTTACGTGTTGCTGCGTTAACAAACCATCCCAAAGCTTGGGCAGAACATGGTAGAGGTAGCCGTGTCTGCCCCACTTAGCACTAGTGAGGGCCAGCGCAAGGCGAAGGTTTCCTCACCTACATTCCAACAGCTGCTGCTGGCTATTGGCTGAGACTATATTTGGGGCTCTTTGCCAGAACACTGAACCAAGGCCTCTCCATAACCTGCTAGCTGAGTTCCACAGACAGACATCTCAAGAAGAGCCAAACAAGGTCATCTTATATGACCTAGGCTCACAAGTCACAGTGTGTCATCTCTATCATTGTGTTCATCGAGGCAGTGAGAGTTTCCCCTGGTTTCAAGGGGAGGGAACATGGATTCCCTCTCTCGATGGGGATGTGGCAAGGTTTTGGAAGAGTTTGTGGGACCAGAAATATTGTTGTCTCTGTTTTCTAAAAATATAATCCGCCACACCCGTTAACCTGGTAACTATTGATGTCTGTTGTACTAAAGGGAACAGTACCATGATGAAATTGACCCCTGATTGATTGCATTTGGATTGGGAGAACTATCGGTACCTTATGGTTCACCATATATACTTAGGGCTTCCTTAAGTGCAGTTGCTCTTGTAACTGCATGTCCGTTGTGGGGACCCTGGGAACTCTGTGGCCTTGTTACACGAGATAACAAGTTCCTGTGGGGCACTAAGCGAAGCAGCTCCTGCACCTGCATGATATGGGTCTCCTGTCCTAACTTTTGGATGGCGTGTGAGGTGTCATCCATATGAGTGCTGCAAGGATTGCCACCAAGAGGGACACCTGAGGCTGCCCTGCCAACCTATTGTGGTTCTGTCCTTTATCTTTCTGAATAGACTGGGCCAAGCACGTTTGTGGTAGTCTCATGAGTCTGAATGTATTGTGGAACCTGACAAGACCCCTGGTGAGCATAGCAATAACCAAAATTTCTAGCTCCTACTTTAACTTAACTAAGCAACTACTTGCTCTGATCATCCAATAAGGTTTCAGTTACTTATTAATTAATGAATCTATGAGTTGAAATTTAGATTATTTCTAGTTTTTCATTAGTATAAAATAATGCTATGGTTAACTTCCTGCATTCAGCAACTTTAGATTGTCATTATATCTCAGGCAGTGTCCAATGAGATGGAGGTAGAACAGTAAACAAAAGTCTCAAAAAAAAGTCTCTACTCCTTACGTAATGGTGAGGGAGTCGGGGTGGGAGAGAGTATATATATTCACACCACATAGACACATTAATATGTCAGGTGATGAAAGATGAAGAAAAATAAGATAGGCTGGAGAGATGCTGTTTTTTTAAAAGAGATTGTGGAAGACTAATGATTGAACAAAGACCTGAAATAAAGGGGTGCCTGAGTGGCTTAGTCGGCTGGGCGTCTGGCTCTTGATTTCAGCTCAGGTCATGATCTTGGTGTGGTAAGATTGAGCCCTGCGTCAGGCTCTGCACTGAGCATGGAGCCTGCTTGAGATTTTTCTCGTTCCTTCTCCCTCTGCCTCTCCTTCCGGCCCCCATTTGCTTGCTCGCTCTCTCTCAAAAAAAAAAAAAAAAAGGCCTGAAATAAAGTTATATATAAAGCTACGCAGATATCTGAGAGATGATTTGCAAATTCAGGCCTAGGCCTTGAATTTGGAGTATGTAGTATCCCTCAAATTCCATGTATGTATCTTCTTATTTTCTTTAGACAAATAATTCCTGGAAGTGGAATTGCTAGGTAAAAGGATTTGCATATATTTTGGGCTTTAAGATGGAAATGAGAAATGCTCTGTCTTGATAAGCATGTGGGCTACATGGGCATGTCGATTTGCCAAAATCCTACAGCTAAAATGTGTATGCTTCAAAGTATGTAAATTTTACCTGGGAAAAACAAAGAACCATAAATCATCATCATGATCTAGTAGGAGATGGAAAGTAGGTGAAGATATAGACAACACAAGAATGGCAAACATGTTGATTACTGAAACTGTGTGACAGGTACAAAGGGGTTCATTACATGATTTTATGTTTTAAATTTTCCTTAAGAAAAAGCTTAAAGGGGCGCCTGGGTGGCTCAGTCGTTAAGCGTCTCTTTGGCTCAGGTCATGATCCCAGGGTCCTGGGATTGAGCCCCGCATCGGGCTCCCTGCTCTGCGGGAAGCCTGCTTCTCCCTCTCCCACTCCCCCTGCTTGTGTTCCCTCTCTCACTATGTCTCTCTCTGTCAAATAAATAAATAAAATATAAAAAAAAAAAAGAAAAAGCTTAAAAAAAAAGCTACTTCTCAGTAAATTAGGGTAAGTTAATGGGAAAATGTGCCAGACATAAAAAGAAATTGTCTACATTATTTACATATTAACTCACTAAGAATTGCTGTCTCAGTGAGTGGGATCCAAGTTAATGTTTTACTATATTAGACTTTCTACATAATGATCCGTTGTCTAATACGCAAATCAAAATTCCCAAATCCCCGATGTTGTTGGATAAAGATTTAAGGACTTTAAGATATGAGAGCTCTAAAATCAGACTGCCAAGGAAGAAAAACAGAATAAAAGAGGGAATATTATAGTTAGTTAAAAAGAAATGAGCTACTTTCAAAACTGTTACCTATGAATAAGGTCTGAACTTTATCCCAAATCACTTTCCTAAACTACTTGAGAGGTTTGTTTTCAAATTTTCATATATGTATTTGATCAGAGTATACAAAGAATATAAATGAGTATTCATTTTCTAGAACCATGCATTTTGTCACAATGGTGTTCTTTATATTCATAGCTTCTGGCTTTATAATCCGAAATGTTCTAGTTAATAAAATTGTCAGGAAGTTTCTATCATTGAAATAAGATAATCTTTACATACCAAGATCTTTCTGCATAGATTTTAAAAAGGTGATGAGAACTTGTTAAAATATCTTTTACAACAACCTATTCTATCCTATAACTTAGACTATTTCAGGAAAACATACTTTATACCATTCTGTACTTCCTAAATTTATTTAAAATGAACTGTATGACATACACAATTTCAGAAAAGAAATTCTAATAAGGGGAAGGACACTATTAAGGGGACATAGAAATTACCATAATTTTTGGCAATTTTTGGCAATTTGATGACATATCTCAATAGCCTAAGCATCACCGGGCTACCTCAGTTGGTTTAGCGCATGCCTTTTTTTTTTTTTTTTTTAAGATTTTATTTATTTATTTGACAGAGCGAGAGGGGGAGGGAACACAAGCAGGAGGAGTGGGAGAGGGAGAAGCAGGCTTTCCGTGGAGCAGGGAGCCTTATGTGGGGCTCGATCCCTGGACCCTGGGATCATGACCTGAGCCGAAGGCAGACACTTAACGACTGAGCCACCCAGGCACCCCAGCACCCCACTCCTGATTCTGGCTCAGGTCATGATCTAAGGGTTGTGAGGAGCCCCATGGCAAGCTCATTCTCTCTTCCCCTCTGCCCCTCCCCGACTCACACATGCATGCTCCAATCATGTAATGAACCCCTTTGTACCTGTCACACAGTTTCAGTAATCAACATGTTTGCCATTCTTGTGTTGTCTATATCTTCACCTACTTTCCATCTCCTACTAGATCATGATGATGATTTATGGTTCTTTGTTTTTCCCAGGTAAAATTTACATACTTTGAAGCATACACATTTTAGCTGTAGGATTTTGGCAAATCGACATGCCCATGTAGCCCACATGCTTATCAAGACAGAGCATTTCTCATTTCCATTTTCCCGTCAGTAGCGTTTTCCTGAGGCAACCACTATTAGGGGTTTTTTCACCCTAGGTTAATTTTGCCTGTTCTAGAAGTTGGTATAAATGGAATTATATAGAGCATACTCTTTTTTTTTTTCCAGCTTTTCATTGTTTCATTCATGTTATTGGCGTGAGCTGAGTACTTTCCATCATACAAATTTATCATGATATGTGAATACATTTAGCTACTTTAATATTTGCTTGCAGTGTATATAGTTTCTGAAATAAATTGGCATCTAATTAAAAAATCCAGTAAATTATAACCGCCACTCTTTTTTTTCTTCTCCTTACCCCTCTACTTTAGTATATTGTTCTGAGTTAGTATTATGCTTCAACAAGTATCCATTAACTTCAACTTTTAACATTTTAAAGTTTGTATAAAACCAGTACCTAAGGCATCTGGGTGGCTCAATGGGTTGTGTTGAGCATGCAACTCTTTATCTTGGCTCAGGTCTCAGGGTCGTGAGTTTGAGCCCCACTTTGGGCTCCATGTTGGGCATGGTGCCTACTTAAAAAAAATGCCTAATATTTAAAAATAATTGATTTTGTCAGAAATGGATTTTTTTTTGAATGACAAAAAAGTTTTCTCTGAAAAAGAATCATTTTACTTTCCATTAAACTAATGGCATAATAAGTAATGCCTTTTTTTTTCTTACTTGTTTTCCATTTTCTTTGTTAGAACCAAGTCCCTGAGTCCTGAGTTGGTAGCAGCTGCATCTGCTGTTGCAGATTTTCTCCCTTTTGATAAGCAGACAACCAAGTCAGAGCTGCTTAGGCAGCTCCAGCAGCATGAGGAAGTCTCAAATGCACAGAAAGATGGAGAAAGAGCTAAAATTAGGTTAGTGAATCAAATAGTTCTGTCGGTAATGCTGGTTTTTCAAAATAGGCTGTTTTCATGTGACTGGTTAGTAATGTACACAATGTATCAATTTATATATTAAATATTATAAGTGGAATATTAATAATTTTTTTTTAAGATTCACGTCTTAAGTAAGATTGCAGTTTTTAAAAGATCAATGGAATGGTTAAAATTGTCTTTTGCAAAGTTACATGATTTCTTGTCCCTGAAAAACAAACAGTAAATTCAGTAATGTTACTAAAAACAAGTAACAGAATAAGTTTCTCTGAGAAGATTAATTATTTCCTGTTAAATAATTTGCTGGTCTTATGTACAATATGATCATCTTCAGGTCTGTTTCCTTCACTTTTGCTCTTATGTTTTAGCTGACACCTTCTCACTCAGCCTCTCATCTCATCTCATCTCATTGCTTTATGCCAGGTTTGAGGTTGATATACAACCTCAAATGTTTGATACTTTTTCATAAGTGACAGTTTTTTTATAAGTGACACTTTTATGTTTTAAATGAGCATTTCTGAAGAACACCTTCAAAAGTTATGTTTCAAAAGGAAACATAAATCTTAGTGGTCTGTGGCATGTGAATGTTGAATGTTAACATGTGACATATCTTTCATTTAAACATAATGCTTTATGCTGTTTTAGTACATGGAGGTGAAATATGAATTAAACGATATGAATTTCATGGGTAAGAAAGTTTATTACTGTCCTGTAGCTAGAGTTTCTAATACACTTGACCTTTTTCTTATTTCAGTGTCAGTAACATAATATCAGATATGAAAGTTGCCAAATCTGCCACAGCTAGAGTTAGCACAAGACCAGTGCATCAGATTCAGTTTGATGAAGGAACTGACAATTACCTGGGACAAGAGACTGATGATCTTAAGAAAAGGTACTCAGGCTTTGCAGTTTGTTTGGTTTTGCTGGTTTTGTTTGTTTCTCTGTAGATTTACTTTATTCTGTGCATGTTATTGCTGATAGGTATTTGAGCATTATAGGTGCATTTATATCTGTCTTCTCTCCATGTACCATTTCCTATAGAGGAAAAAGTGTTCTGGGTTTAGCAGTCTTATGCTTTTCTATACCATTAATCAAATTGGGCCCTGCCTCCCATTTATCCATGATGAATGATGAATAGAGGTCTCCTGATTTAGGGTAAGTGGAGCTTATTGAATTCTGAACAAACGAACATTTTGTGAAAAGCATTATTTTTCATTCTGATATGTACATAACAATGTATATTTATATAATCTTTATATCTGTCTATATAATTATCATTATTCATACCTTAGAGAAATAATCCACCATCAAAAAAAGAAAGGAAGATCCATTATAATACCTTAAGGTGGTAGATTATTTGTGGCAATTTGAATTTGGTAATTTGCAGACTTAAAGATGTTAAGCCATGCCTTATGTAGTTATTTTATAACAAAAAGCTATCTGTATTTACAGAAAGTTTACAGAAAGTTTCTGTTTTCTCTCCTTCAAGCCCATGAAGTGATAGTTGGGGAGGGGGAACCAGATATTTAGTATGCTCTAACAAAAACTAACGATCTTCATAGAAGGGGGTATTTAGAGTTGGAGTATTTTTGATGTGTTATGTATTCTTTGGATTTTCTTTTAAGTAGAATCCCAGCAACTTGAGTTAGCTCCTTTCAGAAGTTAAACTACTAATTTGTACAGGAAAATTGTAAAAGATAGTCAACAGTTAACAAAGGAAGTTCAAGAAGTTACAGTGACTTAGGGAGATTCTTTGAATTACTAATTTAAAGTGATTTTGTACCTATGACATACTATTGAATAAAATAGAATGTGTACTTGGAGTTTTACTTAAGATTCCTCAAGAATATTTAATTTCAGGGGCGCCTGGCTTGGGTCAGTCAGTAGAACATGCAACTCGATCTGGGGGTTGTGAGTTCAAGCCCCGTGTTGGGCGTAGAGCTTACTTTAAAAAAAAGAATATTTAATTTTAGTCTTATTTGAATCAGTCTTCCTTGAAATGATTCCATGTGACTACAGCAGAATGCTATATCATAGTTTGATTCTTAATGATATTAGCTGTCCTTGAAAATTAGAAGGTGGCGGGGCACCTGGGTGGCTCATTTGGTTAAGTGTCTGACTTTTGATTTCGGCTCAGGTCATGATCTCAGGGTTGGGAGATGGAGCCTGCTTAGGATTCTCTCTCTCTCTCTCCCTCTGCTCCTTCTCCTGCAGCCACCGCCCCACCCCCGCACACGTGTCAAAAAAAATTGTTAGGGCAACCCTGTTGGGACCCCTCTCACTCTTGAGACCTTTTTCTCTATCTTCACTTAATAAACTTCTATTGCTTCACTCACAAAAAAACCAAAACAAAACAAACTCTTAGAAATTAGAAAGTGGCAAGGGAGAAGCTAAAAAAAGTAGGACAGTCGTTTCTGTGCATATAATGATTGTGTGAAAAAGCTGACTGAAGGACTCTAGAGTAAGGGGAAGCAGTGGTGAGATACCAAGTTGTTCACCCTGCTCTGTCATGGGACAGCCTGAGACAATCCAGGCCTAGACTGATCACCAGAGGTATACCCTGGGCTGATCCCATCAGTAAGAGACAGAGAGGAGTCATGGCTTGGGAGTCATTCTGGCCTGCCTCAGAATCTTGGCATTGTGCCACTGACTAATTCTGGGACTGGGGCAACTTTTATAGCCTCGTTGGTCTATTTCCTCATCTATAAAATGCTGAAATTGAAGCCTAACTTAAATGGCTTTCTTGAGAAATAGGAAAGGAATGTGCCAACTGTATATAGTAGATGCACAGCAAATGTCTGTTCCCTTCCCTTCCTCTTTAGTACCTTCTAAAATTCCATACTTTACCAAATCATTCCCTCTTTACTGTGAGTTACCTTAATCCATCATCCTGTTAACCTGATGCACAGTTAGGGACTGCAGATGGGGAGAAGGATGCAAAAGCACTGAGAATAGTTGGGGAGCATAAATACCTTTGTTTAAGAATACTTAGGGACCTGCTAAAGGAAAACTTAAGTGATTTGAGATTACTTTATCTAATTTTAATATGGTATTTGAATTTTTTCAGTTAATGTAATTTCATAGGAAAAAAGTAATTTGATTCAGAAAAGAATTTTTTTTAAAGATTTTATTTATTTATTTGAGAGAGAGAGAGAAACAGGCTCCTCACTGAGCAGGGAGCCCGATGTGGGGCTTGATCCCAGGACCCCAGGATCATAACCTGAGCCAAAGGCAGACCCTTAATCAGCTGAGGCGCCCAGACTCCCCAAGAATTCAAAATTATTTTAAAACTCACTCTCCAGTTTTGAACTGGTTTTTAATCTGCCAGTAAATTTATTCAAGTATGAATGTGAATTGATGCATAAAACAGTTGATTTAAATATACAAGGAAAAGTTACCTATTAACTATCTGACTAATTTCAATGGTTAATTTAAAATGTTATGTAAAGAAAGTTAATCATTATGTTAAAATTACAGAATGATTGCTTTTTAAGTGGGAATGTTTTGATTTATCTGTGCCATCTTTTATAATTATAATTTGTAATTAAACATGCAGTGTTTTCTGCCCTTGAACTAAGACAGCTGTTGACTTTAACAACTTTTAATTTAGCATATTTTAATAGCTTTCTAATGTTGAGGTTTCTAAAACCTTAATATGAAATGGATCACATAAAATTATGGCAAATTAAACTAATCTTTTCAATTAAATATTTTGGAAATTAAACTACTTAAACTGCTTTATTGTATCATGATGCAAAAATACAAGTGCATTTGTTCCAGTTTTAGTTATCAGTTCTAACAATGTGGCAATTTAGTTAAAATGTCTGGTGTGGGTCAGTGGAATTATTTTTAATTTCTACATTGAATATTTAATATAAAGTTGTTTTCTCAAATAATTTTTTGTTCACCATGTATAAAAATATTAAATTAAATTGTTTTTTCTTTTTCAGTCTTAGGAAAAATATGCTCAAAGGGAAAAGACTTAATATTTTTGACCTTAAGGCAGTTACTGAAGAGGCACCTGAAACAGGTTTGTTACAAACACTATTTCTGAGATGTAGAAACACTCCTTCTTTCAAAAAAGGTCCTTAATGTTTTGATTGCACAATGTCAGGTGTTTTAATAATCCATCCTGTCACTGACTTGGATCCTGCTTATGAGTGTAGTTGTTACCATTGCTAGTCTTGGTCAGATTCCTCCCTTGAAATGTTTCATTCTGGGAGACAGTGGGAGGTAAATACTACCGTCTTCCTGAATCCAGAGCTATCAGTTGGCTACTGATTTGGGTTAGAACATTAACATCACACTCCATTTGAAACTGTGCTATTACAAAAGATTCTGCCCTAAGGCAGCTTGCTATCTAGGAGAGGAGATAGCATTTGTAGAAGTAACTTAATGAAGTGATTTTGTGTTTGTTTAGGAGCTAGGAAGAAGAGCATTCAGGAAATACATTTAGCAGACTTGTAGGGTTTTTTTAATTTTTTTTTTTAACACACCGTCCTTGTTCCCTGTACTTACCCCTTTCATCTTTGGGTAAGAGGTCAGATCTTTCATATTCACCATTTTAAATCTAATTAAAAGAGATACGAGCATGTCCTCTTGCTTGACATTAAGTATCGTTTACTGATAACTTAAACGAGGAAACTCAATACGAATGGTCTTCAGCTTACAAGTGACTTTAATTTCCAAAGATTGTAAGTTAGCTTTTTAGACTTGATAAAAATAAATTTATAATTGATATTTAAGTTCCGAAGCCAGCCTCCAGTGGCTCATTTAATCTATCAGTTACTTATATAAATATCTGATTTTCCCACACTATTCAGTAAACTCCTAGATACTAGGGCCTGGGTTTCCCTGATTTTTGTATACCCAGCAGCACCTAGCCAGTGGCTGACAGATCATAGGAATTAGTTATCTTAAATCATAAATGCTTTTTTTGAACAAATTGAACTATGAAATATCTGTCCATAGAGGAAAGGAGTTAATTCAATCAGTGTTTGTTCATTTAAACTAAAGGGGAAGCTAAGAGAACAGCTCGCCTTCTCTTACTTAAAAACTGCTCTCTGTCCTACATAATGGACAGGAAATACAAGGGGCACCTGGCTGGCTCAGTCCTCAGAGCATGTAACTTTGGATCTCGGGGTCATTGGGTTCAAGCCCCACGTTGGTTGTCAAGATTACCTTAAAAAAAAAAAAAGGAATTACAAAATGTGCGCGCGCGCACACACACAGATGAAAAAAAGCAAACTAAAACGTGCAGTCATGGGGAATGGGTCACCTCTCCCCTGTTGATGTGGCAGCTGTTAAACTTGCCTCAAAAAGGGCATTTATTGTCAGGGCAGCTGCCATTGTCCACCTACTGAACAGCCAGCGGAGGCACTTGGATTCTTGAAGGAGCCAGCTTGCTCTTTTAAATCAGAAACCCTCTTCCTTAAAACTGGAATTAGCTGGCAATGAAGCACTGAAGTTTTATAAAAAATATAAAGTGATTATACTCTAATAAGGAAAATAATACACAGATTTATAAAAATTTACCCAGCATCTGGGTGGCTCAGTTGGTTAAGTGTCTGACTCTTGATTTTGGCTCAGGTCATGTTCTCAGGGTCATGAGATCCAGCCCTGTGTTGGCGGGCTCTGTGCTGGGGGTTGGGGGGGAGTCTGCTTAAGATTCTCTCCCTCCCCCCTTTCTTTGCTTGTGCGCGCTCTCTCTCTCTCAAATAAATAAATCTTTAAAAAAAATATTCACGGGGTACCTGGGTGGCTTAGTCGGTTGAACGTCTGCCTTCCGCTCGGGTTGTGGTCTTGGAGTCCTGGGATCGAGCCCCACAATGGGCTCCCTGCTCAGTGGGGAGTCTGCTTCTCCCTCTGCCCCTCCCCCCACTTGTGTGCATGCTCGTTCTCTCTCTCTCTCCCCCCTCCCCCTTCATGCTCTCTCTCGTGTTCTCTCTCAAATAAATAAAATCTTAAAGAAAACAATAAAATAAATATTCACATTCATGAAAACGTTTTTAAACAAAACACACATTCCTTTTTGCTTTCCAGTAGAGGGGGCAGTGAGACTTGTTGCTTGCCTAGCTGTGTAGTAAAACAAAAGCCAAGGCGGGCAGTAATTGTGGTGGGCTTTTTATGTCGCCTTCCTTTAGTTTTAGCTCCCAGACAGTGACCTTTCATTATATACTGTTTATTTATAAGCCTCAGGGCCGGAAATGTATTAACAATTTGGAGTTGATAAAATTTTTAAAAATAAAGATACATACATTGACTTGTGATTACTTGAAATGTTTTTATCATAGAGACAGCACCTTCACTTTGGGAAGTGGAATTTGCTAAGCAGTTAGCCACAGTAAATGAGCAGTCCCTTCAGAATGGCTTTGCAGAGATGATCCAGTGGACGAGTGAGGGCAAACTGTGGGAGTTTCCAATTAACAATGAAGCAGGTAAGTCTTAATTTCAGAGGTTTATAAAAGTCAGTGTGGAGATCAAATCTGGCGGGTGTTCATAGAGTCTAGATATTTACATGAATTTCAAAACTTGGTATAAATATCTTGGTGGTGTCTGAAGAGAAATTTGACGGTGTTTTTTTTTTTTTTTAAAGTTAGGATTTCATTTAATTCTGGGTTTTTGATAAGGAAAGTGAAGTAAAATTAGGGGCGCCTGGGGGCTCTGTTGGTTAAGTGTCCAACTCTTTTTTTTTTTTTTTTTTAAGATTTTACTTATTTATTTAAGAGAGAACATGAGTGTGAGGGGAGGGGCAGAGGGAGAGGGAGAAGCAGATTCCCTGCTGAACAGGGAGCCTGCCATGGGGCTCGATTCCAGGACCCTGAGATCATGACCTGAGCCAAAGGCAGACACTTAACCAACTGAGCCACGTAGGCAACCCTAAGTGTCCAACTCGATCTCAGCTCAGGTCTTGACCTCATGGTCATGAGTTCAGGCCCGTGTTGGGCTCTGTGCTGGGCATGGAGTCTACTTAAAAATAATAAAAATTTTAAAAGGAAGTAAAGTTATATGGCAGAAATGCATCATGAATTTCTATGTGACATGAAAGTGTTGACTGCAAATGAGAGTTTACTAATTGCTAAGCAGATTAGCTGGAAAATCTTCTTATATATTAAATCCTGGGTATGAGATTATATTTCAGTTTTGGAGAACATTACAACTCTGAAAGTTTTATGCCGGTTATCTTTTACTCATAAAACTATTGCATTAATGAGATGAAAGGTTCTTGGAGTTGAAAGCTATTCAAAGCAAAAATGTTAGAAGCCCTTCAAAATTTTTTGGACCTCCGGCTGCATACCTAGGTTCTTCGAACTATTAGATGCTATTATCTACTTTCCTGAAGATTATTCTGGAGATGTTACTTCTTCCTCACTCAAGAGGAAAACAGTATTACTATGCTATTTATTTTTATGCTTTTTTAAATGTTATCATTAGCTAAACATTTTAGGTGTATTTTCAGTTAGATTCACTTACTTTTATGGTACAGTTAGCTAGGAATTGTAAACACCTCAGTAAGTCTTAGGAAAATGTAGTCCACATTTTAACCTTTGTAGTATTATGATGTCACTGTAACATTTTATTTTTTTATAATCTTTCATTTGTTTGGATTAATACGTGGAATGGAAGCTTAAATATCAGAAATATTTTGTCTTATATCTTCATATAGTATTACTTTGTATAGGAAAACTTTGGAGACTGATAATTCCTTTAATAAAATCTGAATATTTTGTGTTTTTGTACAGTATATGCAGTAATAAAGGATGCTGTGTTGTTTTATCTGTTACATAACATGTATATTTCTCAAAGTATTATGCTTTCCATACTCTAGTAGGTATCAGAGAAAGGTGGAAAAAAAGCCCAAGGATTTTTCAGTTGTGCAAACCAGAGTACAGATCCAGTTCTCTTGGTGATTAGCCATTTGCCTTTGAGGAAACTAACCTCTAGAAGTTAAAAAACCAGATGAGTTTCCTCATCTATAAAATTAAAGATACCTCATTGGAAGAATGTAAGAACTAAGACAAAGTTATTTGAGTTGCTCAGCACAGTTCTTGGCATATAATACATGTAAATAAATGCTGTTTCATTTCCCTTTATATGAAGACAGAATTTTAAAAGGAGAAAAAGTTAACAGAATACAGTGTAATACAGAATATTAAGGGAAGATTTCCTTATTTGATGAAACTTGAGTGTTCTAAGTCCTCATAATTAAAAACATGGTTCTAAAACCCAATATTGAGGTAGAATAACATGTGACTTTGTTGTGTTTTTTTTTTAAGATTATTTATTTGAGAGAGAGAGCATGATGAGTTGGGTGAGGGGCAGAGGGAGAAGCAGACTCCCTGCTGAGCAGGGAGCCCGATGCTGGGCTTGATCCCAGAACTCCGGGATTATGACCTGAGCTGAAGGCAGATGCTTAACCAACTGAACTACCCAGGTGCCCCAACATGTGACTTTATTTAGGAGAAACAGTGGCTAGGGGTTCAAGTTTTGAATGAGTTGTATGCTTAATCTCACTAAGCCTCACTTCCCCTGTCTACGAAATGATGGGGATGAATATAGGATTTATTTTATGGGATTCTTCTGAAAAACAAGTGAGGTTATACAAGTAAAGCATCATCAACCGTCATCATCCCTGTTCCTACAACAACAATATTATGAGAGGGTTTTACTATGCTGCAAGGATCTTAAATCTTAAACTATTAGTGAAGATATGTATTTTCTAGGAACCACCAAATAGGGTAACCAAAAAGTAAGGGTTAGTGTACATTGTCGTCAACAATAAAACAGTTCATCAAAATCTTGAATGTCCAAACTCCAAAGAAATTTATCTTAAATTTGACCTGGGTTTTGAGAAAGTTTAATTTTTACAAAAGGGAAAAAAAACAATGTCTTTTGGTCAGGTTAGGGAGATAAATGTGACAAGTTTCCATATACACTGTACATATTATTGATGCTTCGGGGTGGGAAAGGGAGGTATCTCATTTCCAGCTCCTTGAGGCAATTGTTATCTGAATGAAAAACAGGAAAGGAACTGTGGAAACTTTCTCACTTTGATCACTCTCCTCAATATACACTTAGGAACTTCAGAATACTTTAAGAGACTAGCATTAGAATTTGGAACCTTAACAGTTCAATAATATTCTTCTATATTTCTTATTTTTAAATTTTAAGATTAATAAAATGTCATGCTCTCTCTAATAGTTAGCTTCATGAAGATTTACTTTGATGCTTTTGGGGAAAGGTGTTTTATTTTTAGGGGTGAGCCATGCCAGTGTCTGAACGTAATACTGAAAATGACAAAATGACGTGTCCTCTGTTGACAACTTTACTTTCCAGTGTTATGTTTTTCATTTATATAAAAAATTACAGTTTGTTGTTTTAACACATAAAACATGTAAATTATTTTCCAATTTGAGGTAGCTTTTTTCCAGTTTTTTTTTTTTTTTAAGAACTGGTTTGTCCCTTCTGTTTTGCTTTGCCGGCATAGAGATTTATAAGAGCAGTTAAGTGGCATTATTCCCACTTAGATTTTACAGTAGTTATTATATATTGGATTGATAAAACATTTTTATTTTAGCTTTGACTTTAAATTTAATCATGTTTTTACCACTACCCAGTTAACAGAGTCTTGGCTCTTGAATATTCTTTAGCCATATATATGCCACCAAAAAAGTGTAAGTGCAATAAGTTTTGAAATGTATCAGTTTTTGATGCATAACATGCTACCCCCAAAACTTAGTAAGACAACAACTAAGTTATAACTGCTCCTGAATTTATGGGTTTTCTGGTTAGTTTTGGCAGCTTAGCTGAGGGTGGTTCCCTCTAGAGTGGCTTGTCTCACATGTCTGGTTGTGGGTGCTGACTCTTGTCAGGGGAGATGGAGGTAACTGGGTTATATATCACTCATCATCTCACAAACTAGCTTGGGCTTCCTCACATGACTGTAGTAGAGTTCCTAATGGCAAGGAAGAGCAAGGATTGATGTGTAAGTACTTTTCAAGCCTTTGTTTGCACTGTTCTGAGTAATATCCCATTGACCAAAGCAGGTCACTTGACCAACCCTGAATTTGAGGGTTTGAGAAACAGACTCCATTTATGGGAAGAATGACAAAATCACATTGTGAAGGGGCATGTCTAGAAGCATAGGAGTGATATGATACGTGGCCATTTGTCCACCACCTTGATTTTATTTACTTTAGTTTTAATAAAAATAATGTATAGATCTTTAAATGTCCAATTTAAAAAAAATCTCTTTCAGTAAACTAACTCCAAGTGTGAGTAGAAAGCATTTAAGCCTTTTATTTTGAGATAATTGTAGATTCACTCGCCTTTGAAGAGGGAATGAATACCCTGGATAGCTTCTACCCATTTTCTCCCGCTTCTACCCATTTTCTCTCAATAGTTGCTTCCTCCAAAACCATAGTACAATATTACAACCAGGCAATTGGCATTGATACAATTCTTCAAACATGTTCAGATGTCACCAACTTTACAAGTACTCCTTTATACATACGTATTTAGTTCTGTGCAATTTTATCACATGTGTAGACTCACATGACCACCACCACAGCCAAGATACAGAGTTCCATCACCTCAAAGAGTCCCCTTAGAGCCCTTTTATGACCACATCTGCTTGCCTTCCACTGCTTCCCCTTCTTAGTCCTGAATCCCTGGCAATCACTAAATTCAGTCACCATTTCTATAATTTTTTCATTTCAAGAAATATATACAAATAGAATCATACAGTGTGTAAGCTTTGGGAATTAACTTTTTTTTCACTCAGCCTGATTAATTAGCTGGAGATTTATCCATGTTGTTGCATGTATCAGTATGTTTGTGGTTTGTTTTGTGTTGTTTTATTTTTAAAATGAGCCAGCCAGGTGCCCTGCATATTTAGTTTTAGTGGTTTTTTTTAAGATTTTATTTATTTATTCATTTGAGAGAGAGAGAAAGAGAGCGCATGTATGAGCAGGGGGAGGGGCAGAGGGAGAGAGAAAGGGAGAAGCAGACTCCCCACGGAACGGGGTGGTGGGGGGAGCCTGTTGGGTTTTATCCCTGGACTCTGAGATGATGACATGAGCTGAAGTCGGACATTTAACCAGCTGAGCCACCCAGGCATCCCCTGCATGTTTAGTTTCTTAAAGAAACTTCCAAACTGTTTTCTAGAGTGGCTGTGCCATTTTGTATTCCCACCAGCAATGTGTGAATCATCTAGCTTCTCATTGTCACCAGCATTTGATGTTGTCACTATTTTTCTTTTAGATGTGTTTACATTCTGATAGATGTGTATTGATAGCTCATTGTGGTTTTAATCTGCATTTCCCTAATGGCTAGAGAGGTTGACCTTGTTTTTCTTGTGTGTGTTTGCCATCTGTATATCTTCAATGAAATGTCTGTTCTTGTTTTTTTTTTTTTGCCTATTCTCTTTTTTTTTTTAATATGTTCAGTTAGCCACTGTATAGTACATCATTAAGTTTTTGATGTAGTGTTCAACGATTCATTCGTTAGGTATAATACCCAGTGCTCATCACAACATGTGCCCTCCTTAATACCAGTCACCCTGTTACCCCCTCCCCTCTGAAATCCTCAGTTTGTTTTCCAGGGTCCGTAGCGTCTCATAGTTCGTCTCCCTCTCTGATTTCTCCCCCTTCAGGTTTCCCTCCCTTCCCTATGATCCTCCGCACTATTTTTTCCCATTCTCTAATTGGATTGTATGGTTTCTTACTGTAGAGCTTTGAGAGTTTTTTTTAATATATTCCGGACACTAGACCTTTATTGAATATTTGGTTTGCATTGGGGTGTCTGAGCGGCTCAGTTGGTTAAGTATCCGACGCTTGGTTGCGGCTCAGGTCTTGATCTTGGTTGTGAGATGGAGCCCCAAGTTGGGCTCTGTGCTGGGCATGGAGCCTGCTTAAGATTCTCTCTCTCTCTCCCTCTCCCTGTGCTCCTCCCTGGCTCTCTTTCTCTAAAAAAAAAAAGAAAAGGAAAAAAAAATTTAGTTTGCAGATATTTTCTCCCAGTCTGTAGTTTCTTTTCATCCTCTTAATAGAGTCTTTCACAGAGCAAAAGTTTTTAATTTTGGTGGGGTCCAGTTTTTCCTTTTATGGATGGTACTTTTAGTGTCAAGTTCTTTGCCAGCTTTGAACTAGAATATTTTCCTGTTTTTTTTCTTTTGCTTTTTTTTTCTTTTTTAAGATTTTATTTTTAAGCATTCTTTACACCCAGCATGGGCTTGAACTCACAACCCCAAGATCAGGAGTCCCATGCTCTACTGACTGAGCCAGCCAAGTGCCACTCCGCTGTGTTTTTTTCTATAAGATCTATAGTTTTACATTTATTTTTTTTAATCTTTAATTTTTTTTTTAAGATTTTATTTATTTGACAGAGAGAGACACAGCGAGAGAGGGAACACAAGCAGGGGGAGTGAGAAAGGGAGAAGCAGGCTTCCTGCTGAGCAGGGAGCCCAGTGCGGGGCTCAGTCCCAGGACCCTGGGATCATGACCTGAACCGAAAGCAGACGTTTAACTGACTGAGCCACCCAGGCGCCCCTATAGTTTTACATTTAAATTAATGATCCATTTGGGGTTAATTTATTTGAGGTATGAGGTTTAGGTTGAAGTTCTTTCTGTGTATGTGTCAATAGATACCCACTTGCTCTGGCATGATTTGTCAGAGACTATCCTTTCTTCATTGAATTGTCTTTGCACCTTTGTTCAAAATTTGGGCACATTTGGGGCGCCTGGGTAGCTCAGTCGGTTGAGTGTCTGCCTTTGGCTCATGATCCCGGGGTCCTGGGATTGAGCCCCGCATTGGGCTCCCTGCTCAGTGGGGAGCCTGCCTTTCCCTCTGCCGCTCCGCCTGCTTGTGTTCCTTCTCTGTCTCTCTCTCTGTGTCAAAGAAAAAATATTTTTAAAAAATTGGGCACATTTGTGTGGGTCTGTATTACTCTGCTAGGGCTGCCATCACAAAATACCACAGACTGGGTGGCTTAAACAGATTAATTTTCTGACAGTTCTGGAGGCTTGAAGTCCAAGATCAAGGTGCCAGCAGGTTTTATTTTTCCTGAGGCCTCTCTTCGTGGTTTGCGGATGTTTGCCTTCTTGTTGTGTCTTCATGTGATCTTTTCTCTGGGTGCTCCTTGTGTTTCTTCCTCTTCTTATAAGGACACCAGTCCATCAGGACTCCACTGTTGCAACTTCATTTAACCTTAATTACCTCCTTAAAGGTTCTGTCTCTAAATATAGTCACATTGGGGTTAGGACTTCAACCTATCGATTTTGAGGGGGTCCCTAACAGGGTCTATTTCTGGGCCCTCCCTTTTGTCCCATCTATCTGGGTGTCTGTCCCTCTGCCAATACCACACTTTTGATGAGTGTAGCTATTTCAGTAAATCTTAGCATTATTGCTCCCATTTTGTTTTTCTCTTCCAAGATTGTTATATTCTACAAATTGTGCCTTTCCATGTAAATTTTAGCATAAACTTGTTGGTGGCAAAACTTTACTGAGATTTTGATAGGAAGTACATTAAACATATAGATCAGTTTGGAGAGAATATCTTAGTGTGTTGAGTTTTCCAGTTTAAATGTAATTAGAAATATGACTGATTTTTTTGTGTTGATCTTGTATCATGTAACCTTACTGAACTGACTAGTTGGCTCTAGGAGGGGTGTTTTTTGTAGAGTCTTTGGGATTTTCTATGTAGACAAACATGTCATCTACAAATAGGGATAGTTCTGTTTCTTCCTTTGCCATCTGTATGCCTTTTCTTCCTCCCTCATTGCAGTGGCTAAAATTTTTAGTACTGTGTTGAGTAAAAGTGGTAAGTAGGAGCTGACATTGTTGTCGTGTTCAGGAACTTAGGGAAAAAGCCTTCAGTCTTTCACCATGAAGTATGATACTGGCTATAGATTTTTTTAGATGCTCTTTATGAGGTTGAAGTAGTTTTTCTTTTTTTCTAACTTGGTGAGAATTTTTATCAAAAATGGGTGTTGTGGGGTGCCTGGGTGACTCAGTCAGTTAAGTGTCTGCCTTTGGCTCAGGTCATGATCCCAGGGTCCTATGACTGGACCCCGAGTCAGGCTCCCTGCTCGTCTGGGAGTCCTTCTCTGCCCCTCTCCCTTCTTGTGCTCTCTCTCTCTCAAATAAATCAATAAAATCTTTAAAAAAAAAAATGGGTGTTGTATCACAGGACTTTTCTTCTTCAACCTGTTGATATGGCGGATTACATTGATTTTCAAATGTTGCACCATCCCTGCACACCTGGTCTAAGTCCCACTTGATCTTGATATATAAATCTTTTTATACATTGTTGGGTTTGTTTGCTAATTTTGTTTAAAGTTTTCGCCTCTAAGTTCATGAGAGATCATGGGTCGTGGTTCTCTCTCAATTTATTTGTTTTGAGGTTTTTTGTCTCTGCCTGATTTGGTAACAAGGTAATACTGGCCTTATAAAATGAGTGAGGAGTATTCTTTCTTCCAGTTTCCAGAAGAGATTGTGTAAAGCTGGTGTTTGTTTTCTTTCAGTGTTATATAAAATTCTCAAGTGAAGCCATCTGGGCTGAGGGATTTCTATTTTGAGACCTTTTAAACTACAAAATCCTTTTCTTTAATAGTTACGAGACAATTCAAGTTATCTATTTTATTTTAATTTGAATTTTGGTCCTTTAGTGGATTTTCTTTAAGTTGTCCTTTTTTTCCCCCTTTTTTAAGTTGTTGAGTATTTTAGTGTATAGTTGTTTGCGGTATTCCCTTATGATGCCTCTGATGGTTTGAGGATTCATAGCGATAACCCCCTTTTCATTCCTGTTTCATTCCTGTCCTTTTTTCTTTATCAGACTTAATAGAGATTTATTGATTTCACTGATTTTTTTTTTTAAAGAACTGGTATTGGTTTCATTGATTTTTCTCTATTTTTCTATTTTCAATTTTACTGACTTTGGATGTTATCTTTATTATTTCCTTACTTTGCTTGCTTTAGGATTATTTTGCTCTTTTGCTAGGTTCTTGAGCTGGGAACTTAGATTATTGATTTGAGACTTTTCCTCTTACATATTCATTTAGTACTGTATGTATCCCTCTTAGCACTGCTTTAGCCATGAATTTTGATTTGTTGTGTTTTCATTTTCATGGCAATTCTGAGTGTTTTTTAAGTATATTGTTTAATTTTTAACTGTTTCCTATTGTCTTTCTGTTACCGATTTCTAGTTTGATTCCAATGTGATCTGAGAATGTACTATGTGTTACTCCAGTTATTTTAAATGTATTGCAGTTTGTGACCCAGGATGTGGTCCAGCTAGGTGAATGTTCCATGAATGCTTGAAAAGAATTTGTATTCTGAAATAGTTTGGTGGAGTGTTCTCTAGACGTTAGTTTGATAACGTTTGTTGATGTTGTTCAGTTCTTCTTTATCTTGGCTAATTTTCTACCTGGTAGTTCTTGAAATTGCTGACAATGGACTGTTGAAATCCCCACTATAATTATGGGTTTTTCTATTTCTCTTTTATTTCTATCATTTTTTTCTTCATGTATTTAGAAACTCTATTGTTCGTTGCATACGTAATTCACATCACTATGTCTTCTTGGTGGATTGACCCTTTTATTATGTAATGTTTTTCTTTCTCCCTAGTAATTTTTTTTGCTCTGAAGTCTGTCATATAACCACTCATGCTTTCTTTTTTTTTAATTAATGTTAACAAGATATATTTTTCTCCATCCTTTTATTTTCAACCTTCCTATGTTGTATTTGAACTGAGTTTCATATAGAAAGCATATAGTTGGATGCGTGTTTTTATATTCACTCTGCAGTCTCTGTCTTTTGATTGGTATATTTAGACCATTTACATTTGAAGCAATTACTGATTTATTAGGACTTAAAGCACCTATTTTATTACTTGTTTTCTGTTCATTTTCTCCATTTCTCATTCCTTTTTTTCCCCCTTTGGCTTCCTGTGGGCTGCTTGAACATGTTTTAAGATTCTATTTTGTTTTATTTATATAATTTTTTTTAGTGTATTTTGTATAGTTTTCTTAGTGGTTGCTTTAGAATTGAAGTTTTCATTAGCAGTAACTGCTGCTACACTTTGAACATTTATAATGTGCTAAGTATTACAAGAATTTTATAAGTTTTGTGTCTTTGTAATCTTTACAGAAACCCCATGAAGCCTCATTTTATACCTGATGCTCAGGTTAATTAATTTGCCCAATCAGACAATTATTAAATTGGTGGGCAAACCTAGATCTAACTCCGAAGTTCATGGCTTTAACCGTAATACTCATTAATGTTAATTTTACAATAGAGGTTTTACATCAAAATTGTAATGTATTTTATCTCATTTCCTAGGTTTTGATGATGATGGTTCAGAATTTCATGAACATGTATTTCTGGATAAACACCTGAAAGATTTTCCAAAACAAGGACCCATTCGCCACTTCATGGAGCTGGTGACCTGTGGCCTTTCCAAAAACCCATACCTGAGTGTTAAACAGAAGATTGAACACATAGAGTGGTTTAGAAATTATTTTAATGAAAAACAAGACATTCTAAAAGAAAGTGGCATACAGTTCAATTGAAGACCATGAAAATTTTTATTTCAAGCTGTTGGTGATGGATATTATAACTAAATAAAATAATTTTACTAGAAGTTTTCTTATGCTGTGTTAATTATTACATCTGATTTGAATGGTATAAATGTTAAATTGCTTAAAAGTATATAATGGTAACTGAAGAATATTCTTGCATGGAGAAAAGTTGTCAACATTCACAGATTCAACTAGTAATTCTTAAGAAGAATATTTTAGAGTTAGTAATAAGTTTAAGACAACTTCCTCTAATCTTTCTTTTCAGTGACTATACTTCTTTGAAATATAATTATTAGCCACATATCTGATGACATCAGAGCGCTGTAACAGTTGATATGATTTATAGACAGGTTTGTATGTACTGACTATATTATACACATATATTTTTATATATTTGTATATATACATATTTATATATCTTTATATATTTCACCCTAAATTAACTACCCTTGTCTAAGTCTGGGTCACCAACGAGAAGTAACCTTGTAGAAATAAGTGGCTTAGGGCGCCTGGGTGGCTCAGTTTGTTAAGCATCTGCCTTTGGCTCAGGTCATGATCCCAGGGTCCTGGGATCGAACCCTGCATCAGGCTCTCTGCTCCACGGGAAGCCTGCTTCTCCCTCTCCGACTCCCCCTGCTTGTGTTCCCTCTCTCGCTGTGTCTCTCTGTCAAATAAATAAATAAAATCTTAAAAAAAAAAAAACGGCTTATTCTAACCCCTCTAGTCCTTTAGGTCTTCGTGCCAAAGTTAGAACTATTTATTTTCTATTATGGTGCTTAGCAATGTGACTCGAATTCATACAACTCAAAGGAATGAAGATTCTAAAAAACTCAAAAAACGAATTTAGTTTACAGTGGCCGTAGGCTAGTAGTGTTTTGGGCCCCTGGCATAAGCAAATGAAAATCATATGAAGGAACCTACCATCAACTCAGAATTCAAATTACAAAACACATGAGGAAATAGTGTGATTGGACAGGAGCAGACTCGTAAAGCCTTTAAATATTGGGCTTGGGGCATCTGGGTGGCTCAGTTAAGCATCTGAGTCTTGATTTTGGCACAGGTCATCATCTTGGGGTCGTGAGATCAAGCCCTGTGTCTGTCTCTGCCCTGAGTGTGGAGCCTGCTTGAGATTCCCTCTCTCTCTCTCTCTCAAATATTGGGCTTATCATATACTATGAACTATATGTAAGATAGAGTAAAATATACAGCAGGAGACAATAAAAGTGACTAGATTTTGGAAAAAAAATTTAGGGAGTGTAACAACAGATTAGACACGAAAGTAGAGCTAAAGAAATCCATATGGGGCACTTGGGTGGCTCAGTCAATTAAGCATCCAACTCTTGATCTAAGCTCAGGTCTTGATCTCAGGGTCGAGAGTGTTGAACCTACTTAAGAAAAAATGCCTGGTGAACCCTACTTAATCCATACATAGTGCAGAGAAGAAAACAGAAAAATATGAAAGAGAGGTAAAGATTGATACAAGAAGGTAGCATTTGTTAGGCACCTGGCTGGCTCAGTTGGTAGAGCATTGACTCTTCATCTCAGAGTCATGAGTTCAAGCCCCATGTTGGGCATGGAGAACCACTTAAAAGAAATTTTTTTTTTAAAGAAGAATATAACATTTGTGCAATCAGATTTCCAGAAGGAGAGAAAAGAAGAAATGGGTCAGAAGCTATCTGTGGATTCTTGATGGGTGAGGATTTTTTATGATTTATGAAAGACATCAAGTCACAGACAGTAATCTCTTGGCCATATATAGAAGCTGCATCCAACAACAAAATACATTCTTTACTAGTACACTGGGGCACCTAAACTTTTTTGAGTATTTAGTTCACTTATTTTGATCATAGTTACTGATATATTTGGATTTCTTTTTACTAGCTTTTTTTGTGTATCCTTTTGTATGCTTTGTTGCTTTCTTTTTGGTTACTTTTTCTCATGTCATACTAGTGGAAGAGGGGAATAAAACATAAAATAGCTTTAAAACGAGGATTTGGGGGTGCCAGGGTGGCTCAGTCGGTTAAGCATCTGCCTTTGGCTCAGGTCATGATCTCAGGGTCCTGGGATCGAGCCCCACATCTGACTTCTCGCTCAGCAGGGAGCCTGCTTCTCCCTCTCCCTCTGCCCCTCCCTGCCCCCACTCATGCTCTCTCTCTCGCTCGCTCTCTCTGTCTCTCAAATAAATAAAATCTTTAAAAAAAAATGAGGGTGGGACGCCTGGGTGGCTCAGTCTGTTAAGCGACTGCCTTCGGCTCTGGTCATGATCCCAGAGTCCTGGGATCGAGTCCCACATCAGGCCTCTGGCTCGGTGGGAAGCCTGCTTCTCCCTCTGACCCTCTCTCATGCTGTTTCTCTCTCTCTCTCTCTCAAATAAATAAATAAATAAAATCTTTAAAAAAAGAAAATTAAAAAAAATGAGGGTTAAATACATTTGTCAGATAAAAGTAATTGGCTAGCAGCTGACCATTACAATCCTAAAAATGTGCTTTAAGCGAAAAGGACAAATCACAAATTTAAGGTATGAAATATAAGAAGAAATAGTGAGCAAAGAAAGCGGTAAATATGTAAGTCAATTATAAATAATAAAATGTCTTATAGGAGTGATTAAAATATATGACAATAATAGGATATGTGAGGATGCATTTTTTGTTATTTTTTTTAAGATTTTGAGAAAGAGGGAGCATGAGTAGGGGGCAGGGGCAGAGGGAGAGGGAGAAGCAGACTCCCCGCTGAGCAGGGAGCCTGATGTAGGACTTGATCCCAGGACCCTGGGATCGTGATCTGAGCTGAGGGCAGATGCTCAACTGAGCCATCCAGGCACCCCGATTTTTATTTATTTTTAAAGATTTTATCTGAGAGAGAGAGATCACGAGCAGGGCGGGGGGAGAGAAGAGGGAGAAACAGACTCCCCGATGAGCAGAGAGCTGGACACGGGGCTCCATGCCAGGACCCTGGGATCATGACCTGAGCCGAAGGCAGATGCTTAACCGACTGAGCCACCCAGGGACCCAGGGTGAATTTTTTTTTTTTCAAACCAAGTCTTGTCTTTTTTTTTTTTAATATTTAATTTATTTATTTGAGAGAGAGAGAGAATGAGAGAGGGAGAGCATGAGATGGGGGAGGGTCAGAGGGAGAAGCAGACTCCCTGCTGAGCAGGGAGCCCGATGCAGGACTCGATCCAGGGACTCCAGGATCATGATGACCTGAGCCAAAGGCAGTCGCTTAACTGAGCCACCCAGGTGCCCCAAGGATGAATTTTTTAAAACGTCAAGTGATAATGCTGTTTGGCAGAGGCACAGCTAAAACAGGAATACCAGAAGTTTGGAAGTAAAGGGAAAAAATGGACAAGTGTTAATCCGGTTGTGGCTATATTCATATCAGAAAAAAATAGTCTGAAAGACATTATTAGAGATTTGTTTAAATGATAATTTAATAACTTAAAGAAATCAGATCTCTATTTTAAAAATCTTCCCAGAGGGGTGCCTGGGTGGCTCAGTCGTTAAGCATCTGCCTTCAGCTCAGGTCATGATCCCAGCGTCCTGGGATCGAGCGCCACATCGGCTCCCTGCTCAGCGAGAAGACTGCTTCTCCCTCTCCCACTCCCCCGGCTTGTGTTCCCTCCCTTGCTGTGTCTCTCTCTGTCAAATAAATAAATCTTTAAAAGAATAAAAAAATAAAAAATAAAAATCTTCCCAGAAAGGGGCACCTGACTGGCTCAATTGGTAGAGCGTGCAACTCTTGATCTCAGGGGTCGGGAGTTCCAGCGCAGAGGTAACTTTAAAAAAAAAAAAAAAAAAAAAACTCAGAAAGAAAGCAATAATTTCAGACTATTTGTCAGGTGAGTTCTAAGCATTCAGAAGGAAAGTAATTCTAATCTTATACAAATTATTCTAAAGCACAGAAAAAGAGCAAACAAACCCCAAATTAATTTCAAGAGACTAGAATTAACAAAGGTTAATCGTAATCATGAAGGGACATTTGAAAAATGCAAAACAACATAGCAAACTAAATCCAGCAACGAATAGGAAAGAAACCACAGTCAAACTGAGTTTATTCCTAGAATGCAAGGGAGGTTTAACAATGGAGAAAAGAGAATTAAAGAATGCAGCCGTGCCTGGGTAGCTCAGCTGGTTAAACTTCTGACTCTTGGTTTTGGCTCGGGTCACGATCTCAGGGTCGTGAAATCGAGCCCCACATGGGAGCCTTCTTAAGAGTCTCTCACCCTTTGCTCCTCCTACCACGCTTGTGCACGCATGCTCTCTCTCTCTCTCTCTCAAAAAAAGGGGGGGGCAGAAAAAAGTTTTGATAAAATTCAGCAGCCATTTATAATAATTTAAAAAAATCTCGGAAAACTTGGAGTAAAGCCCCCTTAACCTGATAAATGGCATTTACAAAAAACCTATAGCAAACGTCTTACTTTGGTGAATCATGGTGCCATTTCCTTTAAGATGGTAAGTAGACCACATTTCTTTTCAACATTATACTGGCGGGGGTTGGGGTGGAGACACGCCTGGGTTAAGCATCTGACTCTTGGTTCCAGCTCAGGTCATGATGTCAGGGTCATGAGTTGGGAGTCCCACTTGGGCTCCCTGCTCAGCACGAGTCTGCTTGGGAATCTCCCCCTCTCACTCTCCCTCCCCCCTGCTCCTCCCCTCGCTCACACACGCACGTGCATGCTCACTCTCTCGCTCGCTCTCAAAATCTTGAAAAAGGGGGGCACCTGGGTGGCTCAGTGGGTTAAGCGTCTGTCTTCAGCTCAGGTCATGATCTCAGGGTCCTGGGATTGAGCCCCGCATCAGGCTCCCAGCTCAGCGGGGATTCTGCTTCTCCCTCTCTCTGCTCATGCTCTCTCTGTCTCTCTCAAATAAACAAATAAAAATCTTAAAAAAAAAAAAAAAAAAACTATCCTGGGGGCCTAACCTATGTAGTGTAGCAAGAAAAAACATATATAAAAGCTATTAGGATTAGAAATTCATCCTAAAGTAATCCTCAGTGAATCACATCCTCTCCTTGAGTATGGACAGAACCTGAGATTTGCTTCTAGCAAATAGAATATGGCAAAGGTGATGGGGTAGTCACTCCCTCAATTGAGTTATGCTCTATAGCAAAAGTGATGAAATTAATCCCGCTTGTGATTACATTACATCATGTAAGACTCCTTGTTAGCCAACGGGGTGAGAATTCTACTGCCTTTGAGGAAGCTGCCATGTCTTGAAAAGGCCTATGAATGGGCCACATGGCAGGGAACTGCAGGGTCTCCAGGAGCTAAAAGCAACTCCTGTTTGACAGCCTGCAACAAAATGGAGATCTCAGTTCTACAGCCTCAAATAACTGAATTCTACCACCAACCTTGGAAGAGGACCCCAAGCTCTGGAAAGTCACATAGCCTAGCGGACTCCTTGATTGCAGCCTTATGAGACCTTGAAGAGGGGACCCAGTTAAGTGACCCACAGAAACTGCGAGATAATGTGCATGCTGTTTTAAGCCACTAAGTTTGAGGTTATTTGTTAGACATCAGTAGAAAACTGATACAGAAAGAGAGAAACAAAATTGTTGTTTTTAGAGTCTATGATTATGTAGAAAAAAAAAATCTATAAATTACAAGAATGGGAGAGAATTTAGCAAGTTTGCAACTGCATTTCTGTACACCAGTGACAGATAAAGGATGATTTATAAAATACTGTTCATAGTAGCATCAAAAATATAACCGAACAAAATCTTAATGGAAGATATTTAGGATATTTGTGAAGAAAACCTCTTAAAAGTTTAATGAAACATAGTAAGAAATAAAAAGTAATGAAAAAAGGGACACCTGGCTGGCTCAGTCAGTAGAGCATGAGATTCTTGATCTCAGGGTTGGGAGTTTGAGCCCCACATTGTGCATGGAACCTACTTAAGTTAAAATAATAATAATAATAATAAAAAGATTTAAGTAAGTAGATGGATAAAAAGTTCATGGTTAAGAAGACTCGATATTATAAAGATTTGATTCTTTCCAAATTTATCTATAGATTTAATGCAATTTCATTCAGAGTCCCAAGGTTTTTCATAGAGCTTCACAAATTTATGATAAAATTATTGGGGGAAGCAACAAGAAGAGCCAAAATGCTCTTGAAAAAGAACACAAGATGAGGTGAGGGAGTTGCCTCGATTTGAAAGCTAACGAGACTTATTATAAAGCTATAATTACTAGACAGCAGGCCATTGCTCACAGGGATAGCTAAATAAATTTGTGGAATAGAATAGAGAACACAGAAATAGAGCCAACAGTTTATGGAAACCAGATGCATGACAAAGTTGGCATTGCCAGTCAATGGGAAAAGAGATATTCCACGAATGGTGTCAGGACAATGGGTTATCCATATGAAGGAAAAGAGGGAATTCTTTACTTCATGCTATACAGAAAAATCCAATTCAATTATTCAGTGAGAAAGGTAAAATTTAAAACATTTAAAACAAAAATATCTTTACAGCTCTGGCATAGATAAGGATTTAAAATATCAAAAAGCACAATCTCTAAGGAAAAGATTCATAAATTTGTTAAAATTTAGAACTTTTTAAAAATTTTTTAAACTTTATTATTATTTTCTAAGATTTTATTTGTTTATTTGACAGAGAGAGACACACAGCGAGAGAGGGAACACAAGCAGGGGAAGCAAGCTCCCCACTGAGCAGGGAGCCCGATGCGGGGCTCGATCCCAGGACCCTGGATCATGACCTGAGCCGAAGGCAGATGCTTAACGACTGAGCCACCCAGGTGCCCCTTTAACAGACCTTCTAATGGTAAAACTTAAGATTCCTATGCTGCTTCTGATGGCCCCAAATTTCTGAACTCTTGTGCTTATAAGGCAGGCAATTTTGTTCTCTGGAGGTCATCTGTTTCTTACAATAACTTACAAAGTGCACCAGCAATCACCCTATACTACTAATATTCTTACAAACATTACAGTTGATTAGGTATGCTATCTACATCTTGAGTGCCACAAGTGGTTTTGACCAAATACTTGGAAGCTCAAATGTTAACTGACTGAGCCACCCAGGTGCCCCCAAATTTAGAACTTTTAATTTAAAAAGGCAGTGCCAAGAGTGCAAAGATAAGCAGCAAACATGAAGATAAATGCTTTACATATAATCACCAAATAATTTGTATATATAATATGTAAAGAACTCCTAAAAATCAAATAGAGGGAAATAAACCAGCTGAAAGGATATAGTCAAAAGACAAAGACAGACATTTCATTTCATAGGAGAAAATATATAAATATTTAATAAACATATGAAAGAATGTTCAGGGAAATGCAAATTAAAACCATATTATGATAACATTTGTATATTCTTTACATGGGTGAACAATTAAAAGGCAATATCATTCATACACTTGGTGGGAGTGTAAACTGGCAACCACTTTTGGAATTACATAATTATATATTTATAATACATAATATACATATGTAAATATATAACATAATTATACATGTAACATTTAATTATACATTTATACAGATGTAAATGTATATATAAATATATAATATAAATACATATAATTTTGTGTACATAAATATTTTTTACATATATAATTATAGAACCTTATAACCAATCAATCCTGCTCCTGGAGTATACGCCCAAAGAAACCCTTGCAAATATGTGCTGAGAGGCATGTATAAAACTGTTCAAAGCAGGGGCACCTGGCTGGCTCCGTCAATAGAGAGTGTGACTCTTGATCTCAAGGTCGTGAGTTCAAGCCCCACGTTAGGCATAGAACTTACTTAAAAAAAAAATGTGAGGGGCGCCTGGGTGGCTCAGTCGTTAAGCGTCTGCCTTCGGCTCAGGTCATGATCCCACCAGTGTCCTGGGATCGAGCCCCGCATAAGGCTCCCTGCTGGGCAGGAAGCCTGCTTCTCCCTCTCCCACTCCCCCTGCTTGTGTTCCCTCTCTCGCTGTGTCTCTCTCTGTCAAATAAATAAATAAAATCTTAAAAAAAAAAAGTGGAAAAAAAAACTGAAGTGGTATAAATCGGGGGAGAAAGTGCCCATCACCCAGAGAACTGACTGATTGTGGCTTATTGATGCCAATGCAACACTGCCCAAGTGAAAATCATTAAAATGGAGCTAGCTATACACATCAACACAGATGATTTCAGAAACAATGTTGCATGGAAAATAAGTTGCAGAAGAATGCATGTAATATAATACCATGTCCATACAATTCAAAAGCCAAATTTTGAATATATTGCCTTGTGCGATAAATTTGATGAAACCTAAAGAAAAGAGTGGGAATGATGAACACAACACTGTATTTCAGGAGATATGACCATGTGGTTGAGGAGGGACACAGGGAGCTTCAATAATACTAACAATGTCTTAAGTTGGATGGTAGGTTCGCAGGTGGTCATTTTATTATCATGCTTTAGATTATTTATATTATTTTTATTTACATTATATTACAGATATTCTTTTGTATGTAACAACATTTCCTAATATTAAGGAATGAATGGAAATGGATAAATAACTGGAAGACAGGCATTGTTTAGCCGTAGTTTCGACAGATGATAGAGATGATATGTCCACAGCTGAGGCATGATGTTAAAAACATTCTTTATCTGGCCATTTACAGACTTGATTTTAAAGAATGTATTTATTATCCTTAGATTCTTGGTTCTAAAGAATGCGTTATCTTTAAATGCTTGCCTTGTTACCATTCTTAAAATTGATCCAAAATTCCTTGAAGTAATCAGCTTTAAGTTATGCAAATAATGACAACCAAATCCTCTTAATCCCAAAGTTGCTTTTAAAATCCATGCATTTATACATGTATGCAAATTGACTATTAAATTAGGAAGATTTCATTCTAAGTAACAGAGGCATAAGGGGCTGAAGCAAACCTGCTTTCTAAAATACATTATTTCAAGGACTAAGCAAGTTCTGAAAAGTGAATAATTTACCGTGTCTCTTAATATCTCCTTGAACCAGAATATTGGTAATGGTGGCAGAGAAGGGGAAGTAGCTTGTATTAGGAAAAGCAGACAGCTGCTAGAATATGCTTGTGCTTTAGAGCCTCTTAAACAAATCCTGTTCGCTGTACAAGAATGGAAGGACTAATGTTTTCCAAGATCTCAGTAGCATCTTTATGGAGAATGAAATATGGGTGCTCCTGTTGAATGTAGTACAGAATGTGAAAACACTTAGTCATGGTCTCTGGCACAGTATCCCTAAAAGGGAGCATTTCGTGTATCTGATAGTGGTTTACCTTTACCAATTTTTTTTTCTGAGAGAGAGAGAGAGAAAGCAGGAACCGGGTGGGCTGGGGGGGGCAGAGAGGGAGACAGAATCTTAAGCAGGCTCTGCATTCAGTGCAGAGTCCAACGTGGGGCTTGATCTCACGACCCTGAGATCATGACCTGAGCCGAAATCAAGAGCCGGTCGCTTGACCGACGGAGCCACCCAGGCGCCCTACCTTTACCAATTTTAATTGTGACAAATTTAAAGTACCTGTCTTGCTTTCACATGGAAAGCCACAGCTAGTCTGAAATAGTTAGCTTTGCATTTACTGAACAGTTCAGAGGGCAAGGAAGCAAACAGAAATGCTCTGATAGTTTCTTGGCTTGCCAGTTCCTGAATCATTGACAATTCTGCAGGGCCCTTCCTGTATTTTTCTCTCCTTCCTTCGGTTTTCTTCTCTGCTTTGGAGTCAGAAGCTTCTGTTCAAATGCCTGCTATGTCAGTAGGAGCTGTGATCCTGAGAACAGGGCTTAATCCCCCAGCCTGTTTCCTCCTTTGTGAACGGTGCGTAGAATTCCCTTCTTGCGGGACCTGCAGGTGCCAGAACCGAATGAGGCAAGGTGCATCACGGTGACTGGCATGCACTATGTACTTCAAAAATAATGTCCTTTCTCCTTCTCTGTACTCCTCCCCAGGCCTCCAGTATCAGGAAGGACACTCCATGAGTCATTTTTTTCACTATCCAACATTTATTTGGGAATGGCAGCTTGCTCCTTTTACGATTTCAGATCCAGTTACTGTTACCTTCCGTCACTGAAACAGTATGCTTGATTTTATGTATAATGTCCTCATTCCTCCATGATCCATAAACAGTCTCATCACCGTCGCTGTCACTATGTAGCGGACATGGGGCCAGGCAGGTGTTGGGATAGGTGGGCCTCGTCTGCAGCGGCTGGGAGCTCAGGCCTCTTTCTGATAGCTCCAGGCTCACTCCTGGCGAGAAGGGACCTGGGTCGGTCCAGATGGGCAGATGCCTTTTAAGTGAATGTCTTTTCCTGTGGTCGGCCTCAGCGTCTCTTCAGGTACCCCAAGGATGCAGAATACAAGTAGATCTGCCCCTATCAACCAGTGATAATGGTTAAGACTTGTGGGCTCCTTTCCTAGCATGCGAAGTGTTTTCAGAGCCGTCAGTCATTCGCTGTTAAGCATTTACTGAGCTCTGCCATGGGCAGGGCCTCTGCCAGGCTCCAGAATACAAGCACACTGGCGAGGCTCTCCCGGCCTTGACGTGTCTTCTTAAAAGTCACTTCCCGGGGCGCCTGGGTGGCTCAGATGGTTAAGCGTGTCTGCCTTCGGCCCAGGTCATGATCCCAGGGTCCTGGGATCGAGCCCCACATCAGGCTCCTGGCTCAGTGGGGAGCCTGCTTCTCCCTCTCCCTCTGCCTCTCTCCCTGCTCGTGCTCTCTCTCTCTCTCTCTCTGTATCTCTTTGTCTCAAATGAATAAATAAAATCTT
The DNA here is from genome assembly GCF_009762305.2 of Zalophus californianus. NCBI lineage: Eukaryota > Metazoa > Chordata > Mammalia > Carnivora > Otariidae > Zalophus > Zalophus californianus. The sequence continues at coordinate 62,138,228 of NC_045597.1, forward strand.
TAAAAAAAAAAGTCACTTCCCAAGAAAGCCTTCTCTCCCTGCTTTGTTAAGTGGCTTCTCCCTGCTTATTGTCTAACACAGCACTCTGCTTACTTCCTTTACGACATTCCCTATCCTGATCTCCTTAAGGGGAGCCACTGGGTCAGCTTCTGTTGCCTTGTGAGATCCTGTGCTCAAGACCTAGCATATTGCCAGGCCCCAGAGAGGGGCTTAGTAACGCGGCTGGTGGAGGAGGGGAATGGACAAAGGACACATGCTCACAGAAGAGAGAAAAAGATTCCATTGCTATACGGTGTGATGGGTGACAAGGCCAGGAAATGGGTTGAGGGTATAAAAGACGAGCATCTAATCAGACTGCATGCCTGATGAAATGTTTACTTCCTACAGGCAGAAAGCTGTCTCAGGCCAGCACCGTCTGCAACTAGCCGGGTGGATCTGCCAAAATCTGGGGTGCAGAATTTGGAGGGCTATCTGCTCACAAATAGAGATAAGCTGCATTATCCAAAATCAGCTTTGTTCATAATAAATGTAATAGTCTGGTCTCCATATGCCATACTTTTCTTTTTAATTTTTTTTTTTTTTTTTGAGAGGAGAGAGTGAGCGAGGGGAAGGGCAGAGGGAGAGGAAGAGACAGAATCTCAAGCACACTCCCCACTGAGCATGGAGCCCAACGAGGGGCTCGATCCCACCACCCTGAGATCATGACCTGAGCAGAAATCAAGAGTCAGATGCTTAACTGACTGAGCCACCCAGACACCCCTCCATATGCCATACTTTTTATTGTTTATCTCATGAATGGTTCAGACGTTGGGAAGAGAAGAGGCACACTATTTGTTGCCCCCTTCCATACTTTTTAAATGAAGTATCCACTTCTGTTATCCTTTTGTCTGCTCTTTTTTTTTTCTTAAGCCTTTATTTATTTATTTGACAGAGAGAGACTGAGAGAACACAGGCAGGGGGAGGAGCAGACGGAGAGGGAGAAGGAGACTCCCCGCAGAGCAGGGAGCCCGACTCAGGGCTCAATCCCGGGACCCTGGGATCATGACCTGAGCTGAAGGCAGAAGCTTAAGTGACTGAGCCACCTAGGTGTCCCTTTTCTGCTCTTCTTATCACTTAAAAAAAATAGAGCAAAGTGACGTGATGATATTTGAGGAATAGACTATTTTTCTCTTTTGGAAGAGGAAACAAAAGAGTTGAATGGCTTACGTTGTCTGCTCACAGAATTAGAAATCCCAGGCTTTGTGGTTGCCACAAAATGGTAAACGGCCAGAAATAAAATAAAAATTATTTCATAATTCTCTTCCTGGGATTCAGTGTATTAGTATGATGAAATGTAACAGGTCTGAAAATCAAGATGTAAAATGCTGCAGAATGTAAAATATGAGAAAGTCACAATGGTCAAAAGGTGGACACAATCCAAATGTCTGTCAACAGATGACCAGATAGACCAGAGGTAATAGATTCGCACAGTGGAATAGTATTTAGTCATAAGAAGGACGCAGGCTCCAGCATGGGTGAATCCTGAGGGTCTTAATGCTCAGTGAAGTTGAGCCAGGCACAAGCAGTCCCATATTGCATGATTCCACTTACATGATGCACCTAGAACAACAAATGAATCGTAGTTGTCAGGGCCGTCACTGGGGAGGGAATAGAGAGTTATTGTGTAACAGGTACAGAGTTTTTGTTCCAGAAGATAAATAACATTCTGGGGACAGATAATGGTGCTAACTGTGCAACAGTGTGAATGTACTTAATACCACTGAGCTAGGCACTTACAATCGTTAAGTGTTCGATCTTATGTAAATATAACTACAAATAAAAAATTTGTGATAAAGTCAGACCAGGAGTATAATAAAGATACTTCAGTGGCTCCTGGCTGGCTCAGTCGGTAAAGCCTGTGACTCTTGACCTCAGAGTTGTGAATTTGAGCCCCACACTGGGTGTCAAGACTACTTAAAAATAAAATCTTTGAGGGGTGCCTGGGTGGCTCAGTTGGTTAAGTGTCTGCTTTTAGCTCAGGTCACAATCCCAGGGTCCTGGGATCCCTGCTCAGTGGGGAGTCTGCTTCTCCCTTTCTGTCTGCCCTTCCCCCCTCCTGCTCGTGCTCTCTCGCTCTCTCTCTCTCAAATAAATAAATAAAATCTTTTACAAAAACAAAAAATAAAATCTTTGAAAACGAACAGACAAAACATACTCCAACCATTTGAAAGAGGAATGCTCTGGGGGCGCCTGGGTGGCTCAGTCGGTTGAGCATCTGCCTTCGGCTCAGGTCATGATCCCAGGATCCTGGGATCGAGTCCCACATCGGGCTCCCTGCTCAGCGGGGAGCCTGCTTCTCCCTCTGCTCCCTGCTTGTGCTCTCTCTGTGTCAAATAAATAAATAAATAAATCTTAAAAAAAAAAAAAAAGAGGAATGCTCTGTTCTCAAGCCACCGAGGACCGCGTCATAACATCCCAGAAAAGAGCACATGTTTGCTCAGGGCGCAGGAAAGGGGAAGGGGTGTAGTCCGGTGGCTGAGGTCCGTAGAGGGAGTTGCTCTGTTCATTCTAGTCTATGCATAATTACCTTCATCTTTATCATGGTTAGTGCCGTCCTGGCCACCACTGACAGGGTCCTTCTCAGCTGACTGGCCTGGTGCTATGTGCCTCACATATATTATCTCACATATATTATAAGTTTTGGAACATCTTCTGAGGTATTATTCCCATTTATAGGAATTTAATAAATTTCCAAAGGTTGCCAATCAGTGATGCAGCCGGGATTGAAGCCCTAGATTGCAACTCCAAAAACCAAGTGTTTCCAGTACCTCTCCAGAGTAGATTTTAAGAACCATTATATGGATCATCTGGAGTAAAGGGAATAGGAATTTCTTCATTAGGGTTTAGTGAGGTGTACCAGTGGGATGACAGCAAACAGAGGAACTTTGGAGCGGTAGTTAATGTTTAGATGAAAAATCATTAAAGAGTTTAAGGAGTGGAATAACAATGCAATCAAAGAGTTCCTGGAGGCTAATTTGGTAGGGCTATTTGAGAATGATTGAGGGGGGAAATACTAAAGGCAGAAAGTTCACCAGAGCAAATGCCACAGCGGTCACAAAGAAAACAGAATTTTCAAAATGGGATGGGAAGTGAGAAACAGCAACTGGAGAGAGAAGTGTTTTCCAGTGTCGTTATGGGCATAAGGAAAATTGTTCTTTTAGACTCTAGGTCAGCTTGTAATAATCCAGAGATTGGTGACTTTGGCCACTGATTCCTCTGACTTGGAATATGTCTCCGTCCCCTGTCCTGTCAGCAAGAGGGATCAGAGAAAGAAAATAAAAGGAAGGAGCCCGTGTGCACACTTCTGGCTGCTAAAAAACGCTTGCATGGGAAGGGGGTCTGACCTGTCCTAAAACGAAATTTCTGATTCAGGTGGATTGAGTTTCACCATTTGGAAAGTAGCTCATTGCTATTCATTACTGTGTAAAATCAAGAGATTTCAATGAGATTAAGATCTTAAAAAAAAAAAGATCTTTATAAACTTTCTGAGCTATTAAAAATTAAGACTCCAATTATCTCTGCCATGCAAATAGACTTCGGCTAATGCATTGATTTACGGAGCCACAAACTGGCATTTACGGTCACTGGTGACTTCTACACCCAAAAGCTGTTGGCCTCAGGTGGAGGTCAAGGCCGTGCTGAGTTAGGAATTAGGAAGTATGAAGCATGGGATTCCCCAACCGAGAAAGACAAATATCTTTTTCTAATTCTTTCATTGTAGAGGTGTGGAAAATTGAGGTCTAGAGGGAGTAAGTTGCGAGTGATTTTACAGTTCATTCACAGCAGAGCTGAGACATGAACCTCAGATCCCAGATCAGGGACCCTTCCACTGTGTCGTATTTCTCTTTTACATACATTACTATTTAAGCTGGTAAGAATTATTTTCTGAATGAATGACAGGGAACTCAATAAACTCATAAGATGAAAGAAGAGAAATATAATGCAAATTGGGTTTTTTAAAAGATTTTATTTATATGGGGCACCTGGGTGGCTCAGTCGTTAAGCGTCTGCCTTCGGCTCGGGTCATGATCTCAGGGTCCTGGGATCCAGCCCCACATCGGGCTCCCTGCTCAGCAGGAAGCCTGCTTCTCCCTCTCCCACTCCCCCTGCTTGTGTTCCCTCTCTTGCTGTCTCTCTGTCAAAATAAATAAATAAAAATTCTTAAAAAAAAAATAAGGTCTATCTCTATGGTTTAGGGACTTATTAAAAAAAAAGATTTTATTGGGGCACCTGGGTGGCTCAGTTGGTTAAGCGACTGCCTTCGGCTCAGGTCATGATCCTGGAGTCCCGGGATCGAGTCCCACATCGGGCTCCCTGCTCAGCAGGGAGTCTGCTTCTCCCTCTGACCCTCTTCCCTCTCGTGCTCTCTATCTCTCATTCTCTCTCTCTCAAATAAATAAATAAAATCTTTTTTTTTAAAAGATTTTATTTATTTGATGGGAGAGTGAGAGAGCATGAGCAGGGGTTCTGCAGGGGGGGGAGGGAGAAGCAGACTCCCTGCTGAGCAGGGAGCCCGATGCGGAGCTCCATCCCGGACCCAGGGATCATGATCTGAGCCAAAGGCTGATGTTTAACCAACTGAGCTACCCAGGTGTCCCTAATGCAAATTGTTTTTAAAATATTATAGCGTTTTGTGAAAACACATGGTTTAGATGAAGAGCAGTCCGGTATTAGGGGATATTATGAATAATATTCAAATCCTCCACATAGCCATTATCAGGAGGATGTGTGTTTAAACAGGCACTATGAAAATCACTCTTCAGATGAAGCTTATTCTTATTTTTAATCAATATTTTAATTTTCACTGGAGTACCTGGGTGGCTCAATCAGTTAAGCATCTGACTTTGGCTCAGGTCATGATCTTAGAGTCCTGGGATCCAGCCCCACATTGGGTTCCTCGCTCAGTCGGGAGTCTGCTTGTCTTTCTCCCTCTTCCCCTGCCCCCACTCATGCACACATGCTCTCTCTGTCTCTTTCTCTCACTCAAATAAGTGGATAAAATCTTTAAAAAAAATTTTTTTTAATTTTTATTTATTTCTGGGGTGTCTGGGTGGCTCTGTCATTAGGCATCTGCCTTGGCTTAGGTCATGGTCCCACGGTCCTGGGATCGAGCCCCGCATCAGGCTCCCTGCTCCTCGGGAAGCCTGCTTCTCCCTTCCCCCCTCCCCCTGCTTGTGTTCCCTCTCTCGCTGTGTCTCTCTCTGTCAAATAAATAAAATCTTTAAAAAATTTTTCTTTTATTTATTTCTGAAATAATTGGAGACCTACAGAAAAGTTGTAAAAATTATATAGAGTTTACATATACCTTCATCCAGCTTCCTACCGGTGTTAAAAACTTATATAGCCATAATTCATGATCAAAATCAGAAAATGGACATTGATCCAATACTACCAAATAAACTACAGACTACATTTGGGTTTCACCATTTTCCCCTTTGGTGTTCTTTTTGTGTTCCAGCCTAGAACCCAAGATCCCACTTTGCATTCGGTTCCTGTGTCTGCTTAGTCTCCTCCAACCCACACTGGTTTCTCATTCTTTGCTTCCATCAACCCTTCTGAGGAGTACTGGCCATCTATTTTTAGAATGTCCTTCAATTTGAGTTTGGCCAATGTTTTTCTCCTGGTTAGACTGAGGTTACAGGCTTGGGGGAAGAACACCCTAGAGGTGAAGTGGTCTTCTCACTATTTCATATTAGGGGTATAGGATATCAATATGATTTACTCTTAGTGAAGTTTGATCACATGATTAAGGTGGTATCTGCCCAGTTTCTCAACTGTAATGATATCTGTCTTGGAGAGGTACTTTGAGACTGTGCTAACATCCTGTCTTCTCCTCAAACTCTTGCCTATTGATTGTCACATCCATTGGTGGATCTTGCCTGCAGCAAGATGTTCTAATGGGGATTTTGTATTTTCCCCATTCCTTCTACATTTATAAGTTACAGTTCTTCTGAAGGAAGAGTTGTCCTTCTCCCCCATATTTATGTATTCAATCATTTATTTATATCAGTACAGACTTACAGGTATTTGTTTTATTCTATGGCTTATAATATAACACTATTATTATTTTTTTAGAGGAGCAGAGGGGCAGAAGGAGAGGGAGAGAGAGAATCTTAAGCAGGCTCCCCACTGAGTGCAGAGCCCAACATGAGGCTCAATCTCACCACTGAGAACATGACCTGAGCCAAAATCAAGAGTCAGATGCTCAACTGACTGAGCCACCCAGGTGCCCTGAACACTAGTAGTATTTATTCGTTGCTCAAGTTGTTCCACCTTTAGCCTTTGGAAGCTTTTTCAGGTTGGCTCTTGTGTCCTTCTGACACGCTCCCATCTTTTTAGAGTATTTCCTTGTTGTCTTGTACCGCAAGATGCTCCAGGCTCATCTTGTCCCCACCCCAGCCTGGAATCAATCGTTTCTTCTCTCACTGGAGAATAACAGTTCGAAACCAAGATGTGCACACCAGGTGGAAGCTTATTCTTTGATGATTATAAAGCTTACATATCAGAAAATTTACCAATAAAGGATCATGCAGTATCTTCAGTAATAATTCTGAGATAGAGCAGCGAAATACATATGAGTTTGCTTTAAAGTGCTTTAAAATGTTCTGCTTGCTCCAGGAGGTGCTTTGGGCATGAATGCCATTTTTATCAAAGTTGACAAAGTCCTTTTCCTTCCAAGAATGATCCTTTAGTCTTTAGTAGAAAGATTAATTTTCTTCTTTTCAGTCACATAGCCTTCTATCCATCATGTCAAAGTTATTACATCTTCCATTTTATTTATTTTTTTAAAGATTTTATTTATTTATTTGAGACATAGAGCAAGGGGTGGGGAGGGATAGAGGGAGACGGAGAAGCAGCAGGGAGCCCGATGCAGGATTTGATCCCAGGACCCTGAGATCCCATGACCTGAGCTGAAGGCAGATGCTTAACTGAGCCACCCAGGAGCCCCATTACATCTTACATTTTTTTAAAGATTTTATTTAGGGGCGTCTGGGTGTCTCGACAGAGACACACGGAGAGAGGGAACGCAAGCAGGGGGAGTGGAAGAGGGAGAAGCAGGCTTCCCACGGAGCAGGGAGCCCGATGCGGGGCTGGATCCCAGGATCTGACTGATTAACTGACTGAGCCACCCAGGCATCCCTCTTATGATTTTCTTAATCACATTTTCCTTTCTCTAGTTTACTTTATTCTAAGAATATATATATATACTATACAAAATATGTGTTAATAAACTGTTTATATGTTATTGGTAAGGCTTCTGGTCAGCAGTAGGCTATCAGTAAGTTTTTGGGAAGTCAAAAGTTATATGTGGATTTTCTTTTCCTTTTTTTTTCTTAAGGGGGCTCAATGCAGGGCTTGAACTCATGACCTTGAGATCAAGACCTGAGCTGAGATCAAGAGCCAGAGGCTTAACCAACTGAATCACTCAGGCACCCCTAAAAGTTATATGTGGATTTTCAACTGCACCCGGCTGGTGCCTCAAAACCCCAGGTTGTTCAAGGGTCAACTGTATTCAACTGTCTACCATTAGAATAGGATTTTTTTTTCAATATATATTTTTTTAATGTAGGCTCCATGCCCAGCATGGAGCCCAATGCAGGGCTTGAACTCATGACCATGAGATCAAGACCTGAGCTGAGATCAAGAGTCAGATATTTAACAGACTGAGCTACCCAGGCACCTCTGGGATTGGGTCTTAACCTGAGGTCCAGGGTCTTATTGTCTGGGCTAGAGTTCAGGGTGGGGGACTGTCTGTGAACTTAGATAGGAAAAAATATCCTATTTCCACTGACCTCTCATGGAAAATTAGCATTTCCTTCCGTTATAAATGTGCACATCACAACACAGTCATATTAGCCATACTATGACTTTGTTACCCGTAGAAGTCATAACTATTTTCGTAGCACATTAGAACATTGTTGCAGATATCTCAAAATATAATTTATGCTCATTACTATTTGAAAATTACAGTAATTATTAGATGGGCCACTAGATCTTGTTATTTAATGTGTCAACAAAGTAATAACTCTTATTATTATATCACATTTCAAAAATATTTTGATAACTGTGTTTCAACATAATTAGCTCTCTTATACTCCCATATATTTTATTTTATGCATTTAAAGACATTATTAAAGACATTATTTTATGCATTTTATGCCTGGGTGGCTCAGTAGGTTAAGCGTCTGCCTTTGGCTCAGGTTGTGATCCCGGGGTCTTGGGCTCGAGCCCCGTGTCGGGCTCCCTGCTCAGCGGGGAGCCTGCTTCTCCCTCTGCCTCTCTCTCTTTCTCTCATGAATAAATAAATAAAATCTTTGGAAAAAAAACATAATTCTGAGAAGAAGTCTACAGGTTTCTCTAAAATGTCCATGGGACAAGCTGTTAAGAACCCTACTCTGAGAGCATAGCATATACAAAATTTATACCACACTCTCCATGATAAAGTATTGTGATGGAAATTGCAAGTGCCACACCCAACTCCCTTTCTGTCAATCAGGTACCACTATTTTTTTTTAAGATTTAATGAATTAATTTATTTGAGAGACAGAGAGAGTGCACACGTGTGTGCAAGCATGAGTGGGGAGGAGGGAGAGGGAAGGGGAAAGAATCTTTTTTTTTTTTAAAGATTTTATTTATTTATTTGAGAGAGAGAGAGAGAATGAGAGATAGCAAGAGAGGGAAGAGGGTCAGAGGGAGAAGCAGACTCCCTGCCGAGCAGGGAGCCCGATGCGGGACTCGATCCCAGGACTCCAGGATCATGACCTGAGCCGAAGGCAGTCGCTTAACCAACTGAGCCACCCAGGCGCCCAAGGGGAAAGAATCTTAAGCAGACTCCATGCTGAGCACATGGGGCTTGATCCCATGACCTTGAGATCACGACCTGAGCTGAAACCAAGAGTTCAATGCTTACCTGACTGAGCCACCCAGGAGCCCCAAACAGATACCACTTTTGCTCTCCCATCTCCCAGCTCGGGGCATTCTGGTCTCTTTCAACCCTCTCCGATTGGACAAACCCCTTGTTTACATGCTTTCAATTCTTACTTCAATAAGAATGATTATTAAATATAAATAGTCAGCCTGACCTCTCTCTGGGCCCTAATCATGTAGTAACAATTGTCTATTTCTTGTTGCACCCAACATTATCCCAAGTTCTCCATTTTTCTCTACAAATTAACTCTTTTTCCCAATATTTCTCTTCTCTTATTCTCCCAAGAGCAAAATGTAACATATCAGCTTTGAGTGCTCTGTCTCTTAAGTTTCTGCTGGTTGGGCAGCAAAGCACATTAATTCTCCTAGACTTCTGACTTTCACAGTGTCCAATTGTCTGTAGGATGATTTACTTTAAAATACTTTAATATTGGGCGCCTGGGTGGCTCAGATGGTTAAGCGTCTGCCTTCGGCTCAGGTCACGATCCCAGAGTCCTGGGATGGAGTCCCACATCGGGCTCCCTGCTCCTTGGGAGCCTGCTTCTCCCTCTGCCTCTCTGTCTCTCATGAATAAATAAATAAAATCTTTAAAAAAAAATAAAAAAATAAAATACTTTAATATTAACAGTGTGATGTATGTGTGTACAAATTAAGCTACACCCTAGAGGCTATGCACATTTGAAGTACCCTAATTAGGAACCCACACTCTAGGGGGGGATTAGTTAGTATTTGAAGTACTCTAATCAGAAATTCATTCCTTGAGGTAGTTACACAAACACTTCAAATCCATTATTGATTTACAAATGAAATGATATGATGCCTGGGATTTGCTTCAAAATAATCCAGGAGGAGGGCCAAATAGGTAGGGTTGCGGATTGAAATAGGGATAGACTTTGAATTGGTAGTTGTTGAAACTGGTGATGGGTAATGTGGGGATGGCTCATTAACATTATATGTATCTTGTTTATATTTGAAACTTTCCGTAATAAAAACTTGTGAAATATGTCATAACTGCAATCTATACCAGAGTTTCTGTCTGAAGATAACAAACTGAACACGTGCCATCCTTCCTTCCTGAACCCTCACTAAAATGGCTGTAAAGGGATCTTTCCTTTAAAAAAAAAAGAGGCCGAAGTACCTAAAGTTGGACAGAATGAAAGAAAAGATGAAAGCATTTTGGAGGCTGGGTGGACAATGGGTGAGTGATAAAGGACCAACCTGTTTTATGCTACAGAATCGACCCCCTGCCCTCAGTTGGCGGTCAGTTGCACTAGCTTCCTCTGGAGGCAAGGGTAGAAGAAAATTGGTAAAATAAGGAAGATTGGTTGAAAGTCAGGTTAAGAAGCAGCCAGGTGGGGCACCTGGCTGGCTCAGTTGGTAGAGAGCATGTGACTCTTGATCTTGGAGTCACGAGTTTGCGCCCCACACTGGGGGTAGAGTTTATCTAAAAAAACACACACTCAAGAATCTAGGTGCCCGTCTCACCTACTCTACTCACAAAACACTGGAGGTGTGTTCCAGAGAGGGTAAAACAGAAGGCTGGGGCTGGGAGCTACCAGGTTCTGATAAGAGGTCCTGTGCTAATAACAGAGAGATTAAATGGAAACTCTCTAAAGGTCTAATCTCTCCTCTGAAGATATTGAGATGCTTCTTGTGTTAGCGGTTTCACCTTCCTGAAGAAGTCTTGCCTGGGAGCTCTTCACCTGCTCTGGGCTGGTTGCCCGCGGCACATGGTGAATCTCCGTCATCCCAGAATCTCTCGTTACCTCTTCCTAAGGGGACCTCTCTCCTGTGTTGCTTATAGTTCTTCCTATATTGCTTACATCTTCCTCTTAGTTGACTTCATCTTTTGCTGAAGCACATCCTCTGATAGCTTTCTGAGAGAGTATTGGTTAGTTCTTGCTATAACTTGCTCTATACCAACCAACCACAAAACCCTGCATGGGCGCCAGCCTTCAGCTTGAGGACTAGGTTCAGCCAGGCTTCCTTTAAGCTACCAATCCTGAGTGGTTATGAGAATCACCTGGGATGCTTGTTAAAAAACCCAGACTCCTGGGACCCAGCCCGGACTTTCTGATCAGAGCCCCTGAGCGTAGGAACCTGGAAATTTGCTTAATAAATTCTGCCCTCTGGGAAGTATGAGAAACACTCCTGTGGATGTTGGTTCCATAAACCCGAGTCTTCAGATATGTCCGGGGTAGGCATATTGGAGCAACCTGGGGAGTTTGACGAAAATACAAAGGCTGCTGAAAAGAAAAAAAAAAAAAAAAAAATTCAAATGCTGCTGATTCGGCCCCAGAGATTCTGATTTCAGAGGGTCTGACGAGAGTCTTGGGAATCTGAAGTTTTAACAATCCTCCCTCCCTAAGGTGATTCTAAAATGCAGCCAGGAGCCAGGGGACCAATGCATTAGCTGACAGTGCTACCAGTTAATTCAACTACTTATATCTTTCATCACTTTCCATTGATATTGACCTTTACAATGTTCAAGATACTTCCTGTTATTTGTAGATCTATTGTGGGAGATAAAGGTGACTAAGTCATGACCCCTAGCTACAACAGCTTCAGTCTGGAGGGAAAGACGGGCATAAAACAATTAGCTAGAAGCCAATGTGAATCAGAGGTCAGCGTATTTTAACCCAAGAACCATGTGTAATTTATTGAGTGCCCATTTTCGTGCTGGGTACTGTGTAGTGTAAACACTTGACACTCCTCCATGGGGCCCCTGGGTGGCTCAGTTGGTGAAGCCTCTGCCTTCAGCTCAGGTCATGATCCCAGAGTCCCGGGATCGAGCCCCATGTCGGGCTCCCTGCTCGGTGGGGAGTCTGCTTCTCCCTCTGACCCTCACCCTGCTCGTGCTCTCTCTCTCTCTCACTCTCAAATAAACAAATAAAATCTTTAAAAAAAAAACAAAACACTTGACACTCCTCCAAATGCATGTATGAATTCTGGGGACATGAGCTTTTTTTTTTTGGTGGTGGTTTAATTGCAAAGCAATCTGAATCGTGATTTCTCGTTCTGATGTTGTGTCCTCTGTTTCTGGGAAATCACTTGATTAATTCTATTTTACTGCAGGTGATACATGGAAATATCAGGACATTTTCTTAAAATTCTATCTAAACTCATTATGAAATGTTACCACCCCACTCAGAGGATATTTGGGAATGTGTGTGACAGGAGGATGGTTTTTGATTTTTGGTTGTCACCATGACTCTCAGGGGACAGTGGTGTTACTAGGGGCCACGACTGCTAAATCAACACCTTGTAATACACATGACGGTCCAGCATGTTGAAGAACTGCCCTAAATGCCAATATTGATCCTGCCAAGATACAGTGGTAGCATATTTTTTTTATTTTAAATTTTTATTTATTTTTCTTAAGTAAACTCGAAGCCCAACGTGGGGCTTGAACTCATGACCCCAAGAGCAAGAGTCACATGCTCTACGAACCGAGCCAGCCAGGTGCCCCTCAGGTCCTTCTTCTTGATTTCCCTACTTGGGGGACACTGACAGCTCAACCCAAGGTACTGGACTGCCCAGCCTTCTTTCCCAGTCTTGCATCCAGCACAGGAGGAGGAAGGATCAAACCTCTGATCTCTCTCTCTCTTTCTCAGTTCTTATCACCTTTGCAAACACCAGCTCAGCAGACTCAAGTCTGTAAAATCATCCTATAATCTATAAGAGTAGAGTGGGCTAAGTCCAGATTTGGGTAGGAGGGGCTCCCCGAATGGAAACAGAATTTACCGGAGCAGAGTCCTATAAGAAGATAACGGAACACTTTGCATCTCCTCCTGAAGCATCACAATCCTGTGGTCCCCAGGAACAATCAGGATGAATTTGCTCCTACGTGCTTAACTAAAAGAGCCCAAAGTAGATCACACAATTCCTCCCGAGTGATCTTTTTTTTAAAAGCAGTGTTGATAAGCTTTTTTTTTTTTTAAAGATTTTATTTATTTATTTGAGAGAGAGTGAGTCAGAGAGAGCATGAGCAGGCGCAGAGGGAGAGGGACAAACAGACTCCCCGCTGAGCAGGGAGCCCATTGCTGGGCTAGATCCCGGCGACCCTGGGATCATGACCCGAGCTGAAGGCAGACGCCTGACAACTGAGCCATCCAGGCGCCCCTGTTGATAAGCTTCTCTTAAAAAAATCTACCCCCCTCCCCACCAAAGGCTTCCATAGCCTTGCATTGATTAAATGGCAAACATTTTTATCTTTCCATGTGCTGATCCTTGTTTGGAGCACCACCACCTTCTCTAATTGAGAAACACCTTACCATTTCTATTTTTTTTAAAGATTTTATTTATTTATTTATTTGAGAGAGAGAAGGAGAGAGAGAGCATGAGAGGGGGAGGGTCAGAGGGAGAAGCAGACTCCCCGCCGAGCAGGGAGCCCGATGCAGGACTCGATCCCAGGACTCCGGGATCATGACCTGAGCCGAAGGCAGTTGCTTAACCAACTGAGCCACCCAGGCGCCCCACACCTTACCATTTCTAAAAAACATAGCTTAGCAGTGGCTGCTGGAGGCTTCCCTTCCAGGATCTCCCTACAGAACTGGCCCTGGTCTCCCCTGCTTGCTCCCAAGGGACAGTGTGGGACAACGTAAATGCAGCACACCCACTTAGGTTACCAACACGGGAAGCCTGGTTCCGTGATGAGCTGTGTCATTGTGCATAAATTATTTACCACCTTGTGCCTTTGTTTCCTTATTTGACAGCAATTGTAAAACTTGTCCCTAGCCCGGAGGATGGTTGTGATATGTTGTCTAATACGAATAAAGGTACATACTAAGCATGAACTAAATGCTTATTCATACATCTCTACTGTAGCCTTAAACATTGTGTAAGTAGGCTTCAGTGGATTTCTTGTTGAACCGCTATGTAATCCCAGGTTTTCTCTACGTTAATGGTGGAACTTAGCATAAAGAAAATCAGGGCAGAAGGTAGCTACACTGGTGGTGAGCAGAGCATAATGTGTAAACTTGCCGAATCATTATGTTGTACACCTAAAACTAATATAACGTTGTGTGTCAACTGTATTCAGATTAAAAAAGAAGAAGAAAGAAAAGGAGAAACCAAAGAAAATCAGGACAACTGCTTTTTACATCAGGGTTTCCAACTTGCCCTACCTGTAGGAGTTGTGCTATTAATTAATTAATTAATTAATTTGACACACAGAGAGAGAAAGCACAAGCAGGGGGAGCAGCAGAGGGAGGGGGAGAAGCAGACTTCCTGCCCGATGCGGGACTCAATCCCAGGACCCTGGGATCATGACCTGAGACCAAGGCAGATGCTTAACCCACCGAGCCACCCAGGTGCCCTAGGAGTTGTGCTTTTATTTTTTTTTTTTAAAGATTTTATTTATTTATTCATGAGTGACAGAGGGGGGGAAAGAGAGAGAGAGAGAGAGAAGCAGAGGGAGAAGCAGGCTCCCAAGGAGCAGGGAGCCCGATGTGGGACTCGATCCCAGGACCCTGGGATCATGACCTGAACCGAAGGCAGAAGCCCAACCATCTGAGCCACCCAGGCGCCCTAGGAGTTGTGCTTTTAAAGCACATTCGAGACTGCATACGCCATAATGTGTTTGTGGGTGACAGTCTATTTTTACTCTTTCTTCGATTTAGGCGTTTTAGGCAAACTATGGATTGCAGATGAATATGAACTCCTTCATGAGAATGATCTGTATATTAGTAGGCTTGCTTATAAAAACAAACAAACAAACAAAAGAAGCCAACATTCGTCCTGTCCCTTCCCCTGGAGCATGAGCTGAGAGGTACAGTTGAATCAAATTTATAATGTGCTTCTGACCCTATGAGAAATAAACCCTGAAGACGAGCATGGATTTCCAAGTTGTCTAGTTCCTGTGAAATCATAATGGGTAGGTTTGGTTTTAGAAGAACTTGTCCCTTAAAGCAGTTTTTTCCCCTACAGTATGACTAATAATGGTGGTTATTAACATTGAAGCCAAAGTACCTAGAATTAAGATTTTGGCAGAACACACTGAGGCATTCCATAGTTTTGGACATTTAAGTCCATGCCCTTGATGAAAAATTTACTTCTTGCTTAAGAGACTTTAAAACAAGAGGTGGAAATAAGTGACAGAAATAAAAGTAATATGACAAATGTACCTCAAAAGCTCTCCTCCAGTGATTTTTAAAATTAAAATTAGGATAAGGATAAAAAGCCCAAGAACATCAGGTCTAAAGGATTTGCAAACAGCTTAGAAAATCCTTGAGGAACTAGCAGAAGAGCATTTCAGGCAATTTAAATTTCCTGGGACGCTTTGCTCATTGTGAGGATATGATACTTTGAGAGCATTTTTTTTTTCACCTCAGGGCTAATCTTTCAAACCTGGCACAAGGTTATAAGTGAAATGGTTTCACTTGGCATATTTGTGACATGAATCTATCTCTAGCTTCCCTTTGGTTTTGCCAATACGGGCCCACCCATCAACGGCTGAATTGGAAACCCCTGTACGGTGTGTCTTACCCCACATGGGGCCCCTGGAACCCATCAGTGCGGATCAGGCGCCACTTGGTTGTGGTCTGCTGCTTGGACGCGCCCCTCTGTTTTCTCCTCTTCCTTCTGGCTAAGAGTGCACAGAGAGGTCTAGGCCATACGGGCTCCTTCTGGGCCCAGTTGGCTGTACACTCCACCCAAATGCAACGAGAAAAAGTAGTTTCTGTGTGCAAATCGATGTTGCGAAATTATTTTACTATCTAAAGCAGGGCTTGCTTTATTAAGGACAAAAATCTTCCTCCACATTTCATTAAAAGTCATTCTAGTTCCAACTTACCCCCCCCCCCCACTCGTTTGCCTCAGTTCCTCTCCGCGTCAGTGGCCCATTCATCCGTGGTCTCTCATGTGGCACTGAGTGTTCTTCTACTATCCTTCTAGGGGTTTGGGGTTTTGTCGTAATGGCTAGTCATCGTTCTACTTCCATAATTATCACTGTTTATGAAAATCTAAGGCATAAATTTCTTTTAAAGATCAATTCATTCCCAAAGCCTACTTCCTCCCTTTTCCTCGAGTGGAACGATGCTATTTTTAAACTAACAAAAAAGATGCTTCAGAGAGGATGTGAAGATCTAAGGAAAATTCTCTCGTAGTAAGTATATTTACTCATTAAGTAAAAATGACCCAGTTTCCAAAAGTGCAACTGATAAAAGTTTTTTTCCCCTGCCAAAACTAAATATTAGATCGAAAAGAGCTAATAGAGAATTCAAGACATTTTATGTTAAAGCATGCCTATATAATGAACAATAATGAAAATGGTGGAGTATTTGTGTTACTTTTAAGATATTTTAAAAATTAAACAATGTCTAAAAGGCTGATAAAAGACTTTTATTCCCCCCCTACATTTACGTCTTTTCTCTAAAAGGTAAAGGGCACCTTTTTTTGCAGAGGGACTACTAATATTACCTACCAGTAGGGGGCACTAAAACACTGCTTTTAGACGTTACTAAAAGTACTTTTATCAACGTGAAAAAGGACTTTTTGGCAACTTTGCCCCTTCTCATTCATCAGAAGATGATGGAGGACACTGTCAAGGGAGAGAAAAGTGGTTCAAGTAAAAGATGAAAGCTAACAAAGAACTATGACTAAGTTTGCGGAGAATCATTTTCTGTGTAAAAAGTAGCGTGACAGCTCGGTTTAATATGTTTAGTATTAGTGAACGGCTCAGGAACATAAAACTTCATGCTAGTTCTCTGACGCCCCACAATGACTGTAGGCAATTATGTATGAGGATCCCCCAAACTGAAACAAACGGCAAAACCCAATTGCACCTGGTCTGCTGTACATTTTGATGGTCTATAATATGCAACTTCAGAAAATACTACATTGTAATAGCTTTCAGATAGATGATAGTTTAGGCTTGGAACATTTAGCTGTCTACTTGAGGTGTGGCAAGAGTACATGGTGAAGAAGGGCCAGATGGCCCTCCTGGGTGCCGGGAGCCATATTGGGAAGGCTGAACTACGGGGGGGCCTTGACTACTGGCCGGGGCGACCAGCACTGGGAGGTAAATGAACTGAACATCTGATCCTAAAACAGTGCTCAATTTCTTGGAGTGTTTATTTCCATGAGAACAGAGGGAAAAGCAAGCCCATGCATTTCCCTTTGGCCCCGCCACACAGTTTGAGAATGTGCACTGCATTTAGCCCAGCCTGTGGCATTTTTGTCCTTTGTTTTGCAAATCTTAGTGGTATAGAAAGAAGCCAACAGCACAGGAAAAAAAAATTCCTATGGCTCTGAATATGTTAAGATTTATCTTAAATAGGGGGCCCAGCCCAGCTAGTCTCTTGTGGGGTAAGCTTGGTGCTCTGTCCCTGCCAAGATGTAAAGAACCCTCTCCGCAAGATAATTTAGCTGCACCAGACATGAGATGAGCTGGGTTTAGATCCTGACATGGGAGGAGCTGCAGTAATGGAGCCGAGGGGAATGCAAGCTCCGGTGGGGAGTGTTGATTTCAAAAGCACGTTCTTGAAAGAGTTTTTCTCTTCCCATCATGAGGCTCGTGCTAAGATCAAGAGTAGGAAGGGAATTAATTAAATGTTGTCATCAGCCCAAACAGGTGGATGGCAAGGCATGGACAATGCTGCTGAGGCCAAATGTCAGAGATGGGGGGTGACTGACAACTCCCCAGTGTGAGTCCAGAAGGCCCAAGCTGTGGGGGCCTGGGAGGAAGCCACAGAAGTTACCTGGAGGGCCAGGGTTTACAATCTGGGTGGACTGGGTCTAACCCGGACATCTGAGGCCTGTGTCAGGGAAGACTGGTGGCCTTATGATGCCTCACAGCCACAGGGACCATACAGGGCAATGAGCTTGAATGCACTCTGGGTGCTGGCTGCGGGAGGGAGAAGCTTCTGGTAGGTTTTGAATGTTCCCGCTCCTGGCTCCTGCAGGGGGCTGCCAACAGATCTGGTCTTGTGCTTACCTTATTCAGTAGGCTGTCTTTCCGTTTCTTTCTTTTTTTAAAAAAGATTTTATTTATTTATTTACTTAATTTTAAAAATTTTATTTATTTTTTAGAGAGAAAGAGCACAAGCAGGGGGAGCGGCAGACAGAGGGAGAGGAAGAAGCAGATTCCCTGCTGAGCAGGGAGATCAACCCTGGGGCTCGATCCCAGGGTCCAAGGATCATGACCTAAGCTGAAGGTAGATGCTCAACTGACTGAATCACCCAGGGACTCCAATATTTTATTTTTAAATAAATTCTACACCCAAGGTGGGGCCTGAGCTCACAACCCCGAGATCAAGAGTCACGTGCTCTACCAACTGAACCAGCCAGGTGCCCCAACCTTCCCCTTCTTTCAGAGCCCCCTCCCACATATGTTTTTCATCCAAAGACTGCTTGTCCTAAGCATGGTGTTTCTAAGGGCTCTGCAAAGCCTTAGGGAAGGCGGGAGAGAAGGCTCCAGAGACTAGGGGAAGGTGAGTGGGGACCTCTCTTTCCTCCCATCCTTACTTGTTCACAGAATGGTTTACGGAAGGCAAGGACGGACCTGTGTGGATGGCATGATTGAGCCCTCGCGGACTATAGATACAAGACCAACTGGGGGTGCCTGGCTGGCCCAGTTGGAGGAGCATGCGGCTCTTGATCTCAGGGTCCTGAGTTCGAGCCCCACGTTGGGTGTAGAGATTACTAAAAAATAAATAAACTTAAAAAAAATAAATAAAGGACCAGCCGGTAGGGGATATAAGCCCCTGATGGAACTAAGGCCATGGTGGATTCCCACTCAGCAGAGAACCCCTCTAAATATTTCCAGAAGGAATCTCAGTCCCTGTAAACATGCCAACAGTGCCTGGGGCTAATCCCCCCTGCAAAGCACCTTTCTAAGATTGTCTAAGTTGGCCCCCACAGTGGATAGGCGTTATCATTCCCATAAGGGGATATCATTATCATTCAGATAAGGAAGCTACCAGGAGGGGTAAGGGGTAGAGTGTGAATTTCAATTCAGGTCTTTTAACTTCCCCTCTTGTGTTCTTACCCGTTCTTCCTGATGTGTGCTGGGTCGGTGAGGAAGGGTAATAAGTAGTAGATTTACTAATTAAGGATGCCACATGGCTTCCCGGTTAAGGGCAAAGACTCTGGACTCCCTCAGTTAGTATCCCAGCTCTCACGCTTGCTAGCTAGGTGACCGTGGGCAAGTGACTCCACCACTCTGGACTCACCTGTAAGACAGTAGGACCTACCCCCAAGGGTTTTGTGAAGACGAAATGAGTTTATACAAGAGAGTGCTTAGAACAATACCTGGCACACGGTTCTCCTCTCATGCTGGCCATGCTGCTTGTTAATAAACCCAGCATTAGCAGATGGATTTGGTCGAGGCTTTGGCTCTCAAATTAGTGTTTTATTTGCTTAACTGTCTTTCTGGGTTAGGGCCTTTAGTTCCTCAATGGAATGTTAAAAATCTAACTTAACCTTTGGAAAAACATAACTGATCATTTAGTCAGTGTATTAGTTTGCTCGGGCTGCCATAACAATATACCACAGACGGGGGCGGCGGGGGTGCGGGGGGGTGGGGCTTAAACAGCAGAAATTAATTTTCTCCCAGTTCTGGAGGCTGGATGTCCAAGATCAAGGTGCCAGCAAGATTGTTTGTTTGTTTGGGTTTGTTTTGTTTGGAGTCCTCTTTCCTTCGCTGGCAGGCCTCCTTCTCTGTGTCCTCATATCATAGGCCTCTGGGGTCTCTCCTGTGTCCAAATTTCCACTTCTTAGAAGAAAACCAGTCAGATTGGATCCGGGCCCACCCTAATACCGCATTTAACTGAATTACCTCTTTAAAGACACCATCTCCAAATGCAGTCACATTCTGAGGTTCTGGGGGCTTCAATATATGAATTTGGAGCAGGGCTGGAGGGAGGACATAATTCAGCCCATAACAGATTCCTCAAGCAAAAAAAAAAAAAAAATCCAGATGCATTAACATCAATCAAAGAATGTGCCAGGTGTCATTTAAAGGGAGAAGTTGAGAGATTGGGAGCCTGATGGTTGGTGAATGCTAGCAGGAGTACCCTCGCATGAAGGGTTCAGGAACCCTGAACATCAAGGAGGATGTTCAGGAGCCAAAGTATACTCCAGATTTGGAACTAAGTTGGATATCATGGTTTAAAAATTTTCCCTAGCTTCTCTCTTCTACTCTCTTTCTCAGCTGGCTACCAGAAGCGAAGTGGTCAGGGATAGCAGAGGGAAATTAGTGAGGACTGAGGAGAGCTATTTCAGGAACACTGGTGGTCCTTGTCACCCCCCCCCCCCACTGCAATACATACACACCTGTCCAACTCAAGAAAGGCCTAAGAGTTACAGAGATAAGGGAGAGTGCTTTCCCCATTACAAGTATTTTTTAAAAGATTTTATTTTTAAGCAAACTCTACACCCAACATGGGGCTCAAACTCACAACCCCGAGATTAAGAGTTGCATGCTCTACCAACTGAGCCAGCCAGGCACCCCTACCCATTATTACTATTTTAATAATTTCTCCATCATGACCCATTTAAAAATAATTTTTCCATTATGACGAGTTTAAGAATTTGTTAGCAAAGGCCCTTGCCAATAGAAAACCTCCACATCTTTAAATGTTTTGGGGGTAACATTCTTACCTTGACTGTGTAATTTTATCAACTTTTTTTAATTTCAGGTCCATCTGATTGCTAATTTAAGAGGTTTCCAATGGTTCTCATCAACTTCTGTTTATTAGTGACTAAATCTGCTGTATGTTTTAATTGGACTGTAAAAATAAGGTGGCGATTTGTGATATTTTAATAGAATCCTGGTGTGTACACATAACGTGCGTGAGCACACACACTAGCATATGCGCACGCGCACACACACACACTGACACGTGGTTTTATAGCCCAGCTGCCAAGAATAACTAATCTAGGAATAACTGCAGAATCTGATAATACAGGTGGTGTTTCTTGTTAGAAATAATTTGTCTACATGAACAAGCATGAGTCTTTTTTAATTTTAAAAGTGATTATTAAAATTAAGTTACTGACTCCTTCCTCAATAGCTATTTAAATAGTCAAAAAAAAAATCATTCCTTAAAAAAAAAAGGATTCAGGACTTAGAAGCCATTATATTCCATTTCCATTTAAGTAGAATACTTACCGTCCCTGTTGTTCTGTAAGTTTTCTTTTCTTTTTTTGAGAGAGCTAATTTTGTAGGATTTTTGTTTGTTTTCTCTTCATGAGAAAGTCACTTGTCTTCAGTTTCTAGGTTTCTTGGATGCAACAACCTCTAATAAAATATATTGGGGTGTCTGCGTGGGTTTCATTTTTAAGAATTTTACCCTAAGGAACCACAGAAAACCAAAGAATACATTGTATCAATTCTCTGTTGAAATTATTTTAGAGAAATTTTCTCTATTGTTAAGTTGGGCTGCCTTCTGTGATAACATTATCTGTTGAAGTTGAAGCTGCCAGTAACATCATCAGCTAACCTCCCCAAATGAGTCAGCTAACTTTATTTTTAACTGCTTTTTAATTGTCTACTGAGACTGTCAAGGATAATAGGATCTTTAAGGACTTTATAGCAAAGTTTTGGTATTATCAGACCATAAAAAAGGTGGATCAAAGGTTCAGAATCCTCAAGTCCTTTTTATGTATTGCTTTCTTTTTTAAACTCAGCTGTAGGCCATTGATAGGTAGTAAAGATCCCTAATTTGAGACTTTTCCTAAATGCTTGTTATGATATTCCACGGGTATTACACACATTACTTCTGAATTCACAAAGAATCAGTTGGAATTGGGCAAGCAATGTTCGTAACACTTGAATACAAAGGCAAAGGAGCCATAGTAGGATTTTGAACAAATACCAGTGATTTAGAAATCATATGTTTACCTACGTTAAAGTAATTCATAGTGTAACAAAAACCTACCCACGAGGTTGTACCAATGTCAAAGAACAAACATTTCATCCCTGTTTCAAAGCGTTTTAAGACATTATTTTAATCTTTATAATACCTCATTGAGGTATGTGGGTGGCAAGTCATACCAAGATAAAAATTCAAAATGCAGAATAAATTGAACATTGCATAGGGAAGAAAAGAGCTTCTAGTTGATCGTGCCTTGTTGGTTTTTGGCTTGTCTTGGAAGATCCATTGGTGATTTCACTTTATCATCTTTTGCATGTAGGGCCAACAAACATCATGGCAGCATACTTTATAAAAAGGCTAACAAATCCATGTCTCTGCAGTTTCCTGCTCCCTCAAGCCCTGGCTGGAGACAATCGAAGGGACACAGTGGGGCGGGCTTTCAGATTCCAGAGGAGGCACTCTGCTCTTCTCCACCCTGTTTCCCCAGGCCCTGTCAGGCTTCTGATATAGCTGTGTCTATCATGGAAAGTGAAAAATCAGATAAAAAATCAGATACATGGCTAGTAAAGAAGAGAGGTAATATATTGGGATGATTGACTTTACTTGGTTATCACACAAAGGCTGGCATTAATCTTCGACATTTGCAGACTCTCCCGGCAACTGGATGGATTGGGAAAAGTTCAATGGGTCATTAAAAGGAGGCTATCTCCTGGAGATTCGAAAGCACTGAGGAGTGATTTTCCTTTTGTGATTCATTGGCAATTGAAAGGGTTCCTGGCTGAAAGGAAGGTAGCCGCAGATAAGTTCTTCTGACTAATACTGACCGGTAGTCTGGTTTGTAGAGACTGCCTATACTTCCCTGTGTTGTGAGGCTAAAGGCAAGAGAACACACCCTAAACCCTTAGCTGAAGGATGTTTTATTCATGCCTTTTATGAGACCTGGGGGCATTAAGATATGATCCCATGCCATTCCCACAGTCGTTTTCTAAAGGTGCTTTAAAAATATTTCTGATAGTTTGTGCTCACTGGATGGTGGAGGAGGCACTTTCCGATTCATTTTGAGGTTGGCTTCAAAATAGAAGGGAACACAGGGTTTTATTTGTTTTGCTTGTAATTTTGTTTATTTTCTCAGGAAGGAGACCTGAGGGCTCTGACCAACCCGCAGCAGATTCAGCAATAGAGCTGGATTTTAAATAAGTAAGGCCTCCATTTGAACTGTAAAATAGATGTTCATGTGTTCTAATCTAAACCCAAGCTTCTGAAACTCATATGAAGAAAGCCTTTTAGGTAAAAATCCCATACAAATAACCTTCTTTAGGGGGAAGAGAGCCCAAGCTAGCTGTTCAATTTGGTTTCTTGTGCTTTTATTCAGGATAAGACGAGCTGTGGAAAGAGTTCCAGATAAGCCAACCATTCCGGAAGGGCAGGTTGCTCTTATTGTATATGGTCGGTTCAAATAAGCAAGTGCTAATGGCTTGACATCCCCCACATCATTTGCGTTATACAAATGCAAACATCAGCATTATTATTGTTATTTATGTTCTATCTCTAGGCTTCTTACATTAACATAAAGTAAACTGGTTTCAGGCAGAGCCCACTGCAGGTAACCACGCCCCCCTAACCAAAAAAAGTCCAAATGTCAATTTTCTGGAAAAAAATGGAATCATCGAATTAATCTCTGGTGAATTTCTATTTCTCTTTTTAAAATTTCCAACATTTTATGGAGGCAGAGAGTTAGTGTTAAACAGGAGACAAGCTCTGGATTTTGATAATGGTAGGTTCAAGTCTGCCTATAATTAGATAAACTTGTAAGGTAAGACCTTGGGTTAATTGCTTAGGTCTTCGTACCTCAGTTTCCCAATTTCTGTAAAATGTGAATCATAATATCTCCTACCTTATCGGGTGGTTTTGAGGGCTGATTCAGATGATAGCTACAAAGTGCTTAGTCCATAATAGTTGAAAAAATAGTTGTTTTTATTAATCCTGGGGCACAAAGAAAATAACTTTAATGTATATGTTTGATTCTGGGTCAATAGTGATCTATGGTTTATAACTGAAAACATTTTGAAATAAGAAGTATATACTTATATTTGTCAATTTATATAACATCTTGTTTCAGATCATATATAAATCTGAAAAATAGGAGGAAGGGATTTCACCAAGCCTCGTCTTGGATTGTGGAAAGTTTTTCCAGGTTGGGTTCTTCCAGAGTGCAGGCATGCAATATAGCTGTCAAATGTTCTGTTTTTAGTTTGTTGTTCAAACACAAAATTATTTAAAGCACACATGGCATCATATGAGACAAATCAGTTTTTCCTCCAGCATGATATCAGTGATCAGCTAATTAGAAATTCCATTTTTAAATGCTAAACCTTAGAATATAGAATATTTCAATGTGTTTTAAAGGCTGTATTTACCGCCAAATAGAAACCTGATATCCTGGAGAACTACTGATCCATCTATGTTTACTCTCTGGCACAGCCGACTTTGCATATGGGTGGGCCCTGTGAGACAGCCAAATCTGAAATTTGATAAAACTCTTACCTCCTGTTTTCACACCCTAACTGACACAGTCGGTGACTATACGTATCATTAAAAACACATGTACTCTACAGAGTCATTACCTCTTGTTATTGATTTTTATCAACCAATGACAAGCAACATGGTTAGTTACTATAAAACGCTAACAGTTTTTTCTTCATTCTTCTATTACTGTCACAACTCTCATGGGTTGCTTTCCAATCACATTGGACTCCCTTTCCTTACTTAATGGTATGGAAATAGGGTGATTGGATTTGAAAAAAAAAACACCCAATTATTGTAAAACAGCAATTAATTCTTACTGCTTAACTTGAACATTCATACATATTAGTTTTCCAAGTAAATAAGTAAAATGCCTCGTTAAACTTCCTTTCTGCCAAAAATGTACTACCATCTGTGTTCTACATGGCAGCGTTTTCTTATTTAATACATATGTCCCCCCTTTTTTGGAAGCATGTTAAGAGCTTTAATATGACATGAAACAGAAATAAAATAGTGAAAACACATTGTGTTTAAGCATGGATGCAAAATTCAGATTTGTGACATTCAAAGAATTTGGGATTTCATGTGCCATCCATGAATTTTATGGCAATTTCATGAGTCCTTAATGTCAGGAAAAATTTTAATTGTAATACTGATACAGTTTGGAGTTTGGGAGAGTTATTTTATAGTGTCAAAAATAGAGACCTAGCATTTAAAACAGGTTGAATTTGAGGGGCAACTGGCTCAGTCAGTAAAGCATGCAACTCTTGATTTTTGAGTGGTGAGTTCAAGCCCCCCGCTGGGTGTATGGCTTACTTTGAAAAAAAAAAAAAAAGGTTGAATTTTAAACAAACAAACAAATAAAATAAAGTAGGTTGAATGTCATCAAATAGTCTGAAAATCCCAGTTAGCAAAGGTACTGTCGTGAGAAGCAATGCACGAGAACTCAGTTTTGGCCTGAATGTTGAGAGGTCTGCATTCTGGTCCCAGTGCTTTACTAACTGTACAGCCATGGGTCAATCTTTTAAGTTCTTAGTGTCTCTGTTTTCTTACCTGTAAAAGGAGGAGTTTGTGTTAGACCAATAATGATCACCTATAAGTCCATCACCCAGATACAACCACTGCTAACATTTTTAGCTGACAGTAGTACCTTCCAATCTTCTAAATACTGTTATCACCAGCATCGCACCATCACAAATGTCATTACAAATGCTTTGTCCACTTTATTTGAAATGACATAAGATTCTACCTTACAGATATGCCATTATTTATTTAACCATTCTCTATTGCTGGTCATTTAAATTATCTACAAGTATATTTCAGCATTCCTGTAGAGACCCACAAGTAGTCTCTCACTAACACTTCAAATGAGGGAACAGAATTTATCAAAGGTAACAAATATTGGCTCTTTGTAATTGAAAACACTGATGATCTGGTTCATGACTGGCCCAAGGCCTCTCTCCTGTTATACGTCAGTAAGCATTGTCTTTGTGATTGGCAAATAACCTGATGTAGCTTTTGTCTTTTATCCATTTGAACGAAAATCATCTAAACTCCAAGGGCTGGTGGCCAGAGCTCATACTCCCAATGCCTGTGAATGGCACATTTATTTAGTTTTTTTTACTTCTTATTATTTTTCTTCAAAATTGATGATAATATTTCAATTTTTTCCTGACAGCATTCTTTGTAGCTACCAAATGCTTTGTATGTGTATGTGTGTGTGTGTGTGTCATTCCTCCAAATAAATATTGTTAATACGCACTGGTTATTTAAGAGTATCATCCGTTGTCCTAACTCTGACATCAAAATCATATAAAGCAAAAAAAAAAAAAAAAGATTTGCAAACTCAAGGAATTTGCCATCAAAACAAAGTACTAAGATGCACAATATCTGGCATATGCATAGTAGGTGCTCTATAAATCTTTGTTGAAAGGATAACCAAATCCAAAGGAAATTATCCCTCAAGAAAAATGAGGGACTCCTACTATTGCTAGAGCTACCACTTAATATGTCAGTCGGGTTTCAGGACATCGGTTTAAGAACCTGAAGCTGTGGTTTTTCAGATTATTTTCTAGGGGCAAAGTGAAGAAAGGTTTTAGGTTGATAGCAATACCTCTTTTTTTTTTTGTAAGATTTTATTTATTTATTTGACAGAGAGAGACACAGCGAGAGAGGGAACACAAGCGGGGGAGTGGGAGAGGTAGAAGCAGTCTTCCCGCGGAGCAGGGAGCCCGATGCAGGATTTGATCCCAGGACCCTGGGATCACAACCGGAGCCGAAAGCAGATGCTTAACAACTGAGCCTCCCAGGTGCCCCGATAGCAGTACCTCTTAATAATTCAGACAAAATATCAGAAATGAGCAGTTGTTGAGGAAAGGGAAGGTGAGGTATGAAGCGAAGTGTCATGACTGAAAAAGAAACATCCGGACTTTTCATTTACTCATTATATTGGACTTAAGTTACCTATTTTGACAGGTAAAGAATTTAAACCAAAGATCAGTATGTTGGTGGTGAGGGGTAAATGCACAAGTTTCTGCCAAGGAATTGATGGAAGGGAACCATCCCTCAGTCTTCCTGTCAAGGGTGGTGCGACAGCTACTCTGAAAACCAGGCAGAAGAAAGAACACCACATAGGTTTGTGAGATGGACTTTGTGAGGATAAATTTCCTTTTTCAATTTAATTGTTCTTACCTGACATGAAACATTTCTCTTTCCATTTGGGACATACGCACCAACCAGTAAGCGATGATCATTAGAAACGGCCTTCGAAGCAAACAGCTACCACAAAAAATAGTGAAGAAAAGAAGTGAACTTTTTTCTCTTAAGCAGAACTAGTGCCAACCTCAGTACTTTGGCATCCTTCAAAGAGAGAGAAAATGTTTGTTTCTGACTAAAAAAGCCCAAACAACTTGTTTTGTAATCTTTTTTTCTTTCATTATCTTACTGTCACTATCATTTTTTTGTGTGTGTCTGCTTTTTCAATCTTCCAAAATCCAAACTTTGTTTGGTTCAGTGGAGTTCACCTAACTAAAATTACTAAAATCTGTGGGGTTGACTGGAAGGAAATACACTACAAAGTTTTAGAGTGGTTATCGCTATATAGGAATTGCGGATATTTCTGATTTTCTGTGTATTGAAGAGATTATTGATGGGAAAGCAGGAAATTGGAATTCCAGCCATGGCAGCACCACTGGCTTCTGTGTGACCTTGGGCAAATCAGCCTCTCTGTGCCTCAATTTCCTTATGGAGAAATTAAAGGAGGCCACTAAGGTGATCTCTACTTTCAATTTTAACATTCTGTGGGTCTAGCTGAAAAGAACGTTTAGCTTGGTACAACTCTTATGGAAGGCAATTTGACAGTGTGTCTCAAAATTGCAAATGCAGGGGCGCCTGGATGGCTCAGTCGTTAAGCGTCTGCCTTCGGCTCAGGTCCCGATCCCTCAGGTCCTGGTCGCAGGGTCCTGGGATCAAGCACCGCATCGGGCTCCCTGCTCGGCTGGAAGCCTGCTTCTCCCTCTCCCACTCCCCCTGCTTGTGTTCCCTCTCTCGCTGTGTCTCTCTCTGTCAAATAAATAAATAAAATCTTTAAAAAAATTGCAAATGCATTTAACTGCTGACCCAGTGATCTCTTTTCTGGAAATTCCTCCTGTATATTATACTTGCACAGAAGCAAAATGAGTTATGTATGGTTATTCATTACAGAATAGCTTGTGTGAGCTAAAGATTGGAAACAAGCCAGTGTTCACCAGCACCCTAAGGTTCAGTAAATTGACATGCACAATGGTATAGTAGGCAGCTAGAAACACCTTTAAACATTTGTTCACTTTTTTGGAACTATGTGTCAGGGACATTGGCACTGTACTCTGTGCCTGCTTCAAGACCAAAGAAAAGCAAATTACAACATTTAAACAATTAGGCAGGAGAGTCCAGATTTCAAGGACCTGAGGAAAGTCTGTAAGAAAACTTCCTTAATCAAATACTCTCCTCTGACCTAACCCATGAAAAATTGGAATTGAAAGGAAAGCAAGGCCAAATCCGCAGCTGGTTTCCTTTGCCAAGAATGATCCACCAGGGCACCGCCTATTTGTAGGGTGCGGCCATCTGAATGGGGGCTGCCTCTGCAGAGCTTAATTGGAGAGGTTGAGGGTATCCACAGTTCCACATTACCTCCTTCCTTTGAGCTCATCGTCTGGGTTACTGAGGTCCCCTAGCGGCTGGTAGAGGTGGCCCGAACTGTCCAAATTTGATAGTAAACGCGGAGACCACAGGAGAAGGAGGGTGGGAACCAACCCTGTCCTTAATCCATCAGGCTCACGACCTTCTCCCCCAGCCCCCCATTATCGGTAGGAAGTTCTTGCGATAAGTGGGCTAAGAATAAATAGGGGTCTGAACTAGGGAGATGATAGTGAGAATGTAAAGGAAGAAATAAATCTCTAAGTCCTTTCAAACTTCTGTAAATGAGGCCTAATTTTCTTTAGATGCCACTTTTTCAACTGAAGAATTACCTGTAAGAAAAAGGGGATTTTTAAAATAATTGGGAGCTGTCATTTTGGACAAGGTATTTAAAACCCTACCGTCAATCTTCCACCCTAAGTGATCCCATCCCTATGAAGGGAAATGCCTTCCATATTCCTCCTAAAAATCAAACCAAAACAAAAAAGCTGTTTCTTGAAAACTCTTTCTTTTGCCCCCTAAGACACAAGGACCATTGTCTTCCTACCTTTGGCACCACTGATCTCGACAGGACCTGGAGCCCAGATGGGGAAAGGTGTGGTGGGGTGGGTGAGGGGTTTACTGATACTCGCGGCAAACAGTTTAAATGAACCTGGGGGTGGGGCAGGGCTGAGCCCCAAGGCTTTGGTCTTACCCCTCTTGCGCTTTTACTTCTCGACACCTTACCACTTGCATCCTAAACAGCAAAGAAATAACAAGCAAACAGTTGAACTTAATTAGGGGTAAGTAATAAAGTAACAAGGTTCTGTCTGCATCCCTTCTCTGATCCCTTCCCCGCAGCGCCTGGACTATTAAGAGTCTGAGGTTCCCGCCCAGGGGAAGATGTTCCCACAGAGGGCCTGCGGTCTAGGATGCTTCCGAGTCTGTGTGTGCGTGTGAAACAGGACTGTCTTCGGCCCGCGCTGAGGCCCTTTCCCTTATTTCTAGCCTTTTAGGTCAAGAATGGAGTGAACCCAGCTGGAGGCTGCTGGGCTGAACGCCTGGCCCCCGGCGAGAGCGAACCGCAGAGGCTCAACTTGTGGGTGCGGACAGGTGGGCTCCCGGCGCAGAGGCGGCGGGGAGGATGCCCGCCGCGCGGACTCCACCGCCAGGATCCAGGTGCCGGGGGGGGGGTCTGTGCAGCCCGCGTGGGGGCTAAAGAACTTGACAGATCGCAGGGAAAGAAAACAAAAAACAAAAACAAAGCCCACCGACTTCCCCACGTCTCTCTGCAAAAAAAATCGTGGGTGGAGCCGAGAAGGGGGCGACTGAGTAGAATTCCGCGAGGCCGCCTCCGCCCGCCCACCCAGTGCCGGCGGAGCTAGGAGCGTTCCCCCGGCCCCCGCCCCGCCCCACTTTGGGCCCCGAGCGGAGGTCGAGGCGAAGCGAGAGACTCGTTCCACTCGAGCTTCCCGAGTACTCGGCTTTGCTCCTCAGTAGTAAACAAAGTGTCGCCGCCGCCTCCACGCTGGTTTGCCTCCTAGCAATCAAAACACTGAGAGCGCGAGAGACTCACAGAAACACTTGAGAATTACCAGAAAATAACAGAGATCCAAAAAAAAGAGAGAGGAGAGAGAAGAGAGGGAGGGGGAGAGAGGGGGGAGAGGGGGGGAGGGAGGGAGGGAGGGAGGGAGGGGGAGAGAGAGAGAGAGAGAGAGAGAGGAGAGAGAGAGAGAGAGAGAGAGAGAGAGAGAGAGAGAGGAGAGAGAGAGAGAGAGAGTGTGAAAGAGAAAAACACCCCACTACCCCCCCACCAAACCACTGCCGCCTCCCGGTGGAAAACCGGCCCCCGCCCAAGCGGGCGACCACTGGCTGCCTGGGCGGCGGCGCCGCGCGCTCATTGGCCGCGCGGGCTGTCAGTCAGGGGGCGGGCCGGCGCGCGCGCCGCCGCGGGCGGGGGGCGGCGGCAGATCCCGTAAGTCGGGCGGCAGCGTAATCGCTGCAGCCGCCGCCGCCGCCGCCACATTCAACAGGCAGCAGCGCCGCGGTCGCGCCGCCGGGAAAGCGAGCAGCCCGCGGCGTCCATCCGTCCTTCCGTCTGCGGGCCCTGTCAGCAGGAGTGCGGCGCCGACCGCTGCCCGGCCGGGTGACTCTGGCTTGCCGTCCTGCCCGTGCAGCGGACCTGGAAGAGCCTAGATGTTGATGGACCCGCGAAGTTAAGTTCTGGGCTCGCGCTTCCACTCCGCCGCGCCTTCCTCCCGGTTTTCGTCGGCTCGAGGCACGGACCTCGCCCCCGCAAATCTCGGACCGGCTCTTCGCGCCCCCTCCCCTTTGGCCCCGTGTGGTGCGCTCGACCCCTCGGCTCTCCCGCGGCTGGGGGAGGGGTGGGGGTCACCATGGCCGAAGCGCCCCAGGTGGTGGAGATCGACCCGGACTTCGAGCCGCTGCCCCGGCCGCGCTCGTGCACCTGGCCGCTGCCCAGGCCGGAGTTTAGCCAGTCCAACTCGGCCACCTCCAGCCCGGCACCGTCGGGCGGCGCGGCCGCGAACCCCGACGCCGCCGCCGGCCTGCCCTCGGCCTCGGCGGCCGCTGTCAACGCCGACTTCATGAGCAACCTGAGCCTGCTAGAGGAGACCGGGGACTTCCAGCAGGCGCCCGGCTCCGTGGCGGCGGCCGCAGCGGCGGCGGCAGCGGTGGCGGCGGCAGCGGCCGCCGCCGCCGCCACCGGGGGGCTGTGCGGGGACTTCCAGGGCCCGGAGGCGGGCTGCCTGCACCCGGCGCCACCGCAGCCTCCGCCGCCCGGGCCGTTGTCTCAGCACCCGCCGGTGCCGCCAGCCGCCGCCGGGCCGCTCGCAGGGCAGCCGCGAAAGAGCAGCTCGTCCCGCCGTAACGCGTGGGGCAACCTGTCCTACGCCGACCTCATCACCAAGGCCATCGAGAGCTCAGCCGAGAAGCGGCTCACGCTGTCGCAGATCTACGAGTGGATGGTCAAGAGCGTGCCCTACTTCAAAGATAAGGGTGACAGCAACAGCTCGGCGGGCTGGAAGGTGAGTGGCCTCGGGGCGCACAGCCGGATAGGGAGTGGGGCGCGGGGACCCCTGCCTCCACCTGAGGTTGTGGTGGGGCAGACGAGGGGGCGGCTGTGGAAGTTGGCTTGCCCTGAAAGTGCAGGGCATGCGGGCAGCGAGTGCAGAGAGCGCGAGAAGTGGCAGATGTGAGTGGTGGGCTTGCCCGGGACCTGTCGGGGGACCGGAATAAGTGTGTGAGCGCGCTCAAGTGAGAGTTCGAGCGCGACGGGGGAGGGGGCTCACTTGGGAATTAGGGAGTGAAAAAAGTACGACAAGAAGTGGACATAAAAGCGGAGAGAAAAGTTCGCCAGTGAAAGGAGGAAGGGGTTTACTGGGGGCTGCTCGCCCACGACCGGCGAGGACCCTGCCACTGCTCCTTTTCCTTCTGGACCTTGGGGGTGAGGGCGGCTCCTC
Organism: Zalophus californianus; assembly: GCF_009762305.2. NCBI lineage: Eukaryota > Metazoa > Chordata > Mammalia > Carnivora > Otariidae > Zalophus > Zalophus californianus. The sequence goes on from NC_045597.1 coordinate 62,170,170, forward strand.
TCCGTCTCCGCGGCGCGCGTCCCAGCAGCCTTGGACTGCGCCGCAGAGCCGTTTCCGCCGCGCTGGGCGGAGGAGGGCGCGGCGAGGCTCTTCGGGGCCCCGCCGCCCGGGGACGGAGCTGTAGGTGGAGGGGACGGACAGGTCGCGAGCCGACCCCTGGGGGCAGGCAGCGCAGTTTTTGGAGGCCGGTGTGCACTTTGCTTTGTTTTGATTTTATCCGAAGTGGCCTCGAGTGCAAGGGGCCGGGCGCGCCGAGCCCGAGGTAGTGCATCCGACACGTGCGAAGAGGCGGCCACCGCCTGCGGTGCGCGGGCGCCGGGCCGCGCGGGGAGAGCTAAAGTTCAAGTGTGACCCTCGGCGGAGGCGTGGGCGGGAGCGGGAGCTGCGACGACGAGGGAGGGGCCGCAGGCGTAGGAAGAGAGCGCCTTTAAAGGGCCAGCGCGCCCGGGCGGTGCGCCGCTCCGGGCCGGACCGCGGGGGTGCGAGGCCATCACTTCTCAGCGCTAGGAAATTCCCCCAAACTTGGCCTCGCTCATTGTCCGAGGTCTTTGATTGGGCTTGGAGAAGCTGCCCTGGGTGACTAGAAGTGGAGATGTGTGTACCTTTTTTCTCACTTTGCCACCTCAGTGTTACGGAGCGTGGAAGTACAGATAACGAGGGGCAAGGCGGGGGTCTTTGTGACAAGTGTTTTGGGGGAGTCGGAGTGGAGGTGCGCATCAAAGGAACGTGTGCTAACGTCCTGCTTCGATGGAGGACTGTAGATGAGGCTCCTCTGGTCCTTTCTGCCTTTCAGAGAGGGGAGACTCGGAGGGACTCAGGGTGGGGGCCAGGTACTTCCCTACTTGCAGGCCAAAAGACCCGGGGGCTCTCAGGACAGGCTGTGGGCTGGCTTACCGGGGGGTCCGTTCGCCGCGCGGCCTTCTGAAGCTGACAATTTCTCACTGTCACAGGTGGAGGGATCGATACGAAAGTTTAATTGAGAACTTCTTCCTCACTCCTTATCCTGACTGTACAGCATAATAAAGATTGATCTTTGCTGCGCAATTGGTTACACCACGGTTGTTTTACATACACTGTCACGTTTGTGGTTAATGTGTGTCAAAAAGGTTAAGTTACTCATATCTTATTGAAGTTCCTGGAGAAGGAGCCAGGATTTTATTTTTTCCAAAGTGTGTTTTAGAGTAAAGGTACCACTTACAATCTCATTACTAGGCATTACATGCAGTTTTACCAAGTTTTAAAAAGCTTGGTATGTATTCTTTTAAGTCACAAAATCAGGATTGTCTGCCAAATCCAGTTTTACTTAACATTTGAATTTAAGTACTTGACTTACTCATCTTATCAACCCTGCTCGAGCTATTTATTATGAAGCGTTTGCCATTTAAAAAAAAATTTTTTTTTTTTTTTTGGACATTCAAAGTACGGTGTGTACTTACACCATTCTTTTACGTCCTTGGAAATGGATACAATCTACTTCAGTTTGCTGGAGTGCCTTTCTTTAGAGATGGGGAAGGGCAGTGTTTTGGGATTATATTTAGTTTTGCCTCTCAGGGTCTTAAATCAGAGTATTCTTCTTAAACTAGGAATATAACCTAGAATTTTAAGATTTAGTGCTTTTAAAAAATAGATTTTAAGGCCAAATCAAACCCCCAACCTTTTTTATTAGGTTCTTCTAACTTTTTTCCCCAAATGCAGTTATAATTTTTTCTTTAAAAATGTACTCAAATAGCTAGAAGATCCATTAAGCGATAGTAAGAATTGTTAATATCTGCTAAGGATTGGAGGCCCAGCGGCATCTCCCAGTGGAAACCAAGTGGGGCTTTGGAAGGGAGCAGGCTGCCATTCTCAAGTGAGTAAATGTTTCAGGTGTAATGAGAGTCCGTTGGTGCAAGTCACATTATAGCAAGTGCATTTTCACTTTGAGTAAAAGGATATTTTAAGAAGAAAAGAAACAACTTTATTCTAACTCATAACTAGTCTTCTGATTTGAGTTTTCATAAAAATGTGTTACTTGTTAAAACCAAGTTTCTCAGATTTGAAAGACCCTCCTGTTTTAAAGAATCACAAAAGGGACAAATTTTATTATGACTTTTAGCTTAAAAAAAAATTCGAATTCTAAAATGCAAATCAACCAAAACCTAACTGTTTTAGAACTGAGGAGAGGCTGCTTTGGAACTATTTCCTGTGATTTACTACTGGGAATTAGACTGAATCTTTAATTATACAGTTTCTTGTGCTTCAACTTCCTGGGGCCTGCCAGAGAATTTGAAAGTCATTTGCATAGGACAGAATAATTGAAAAGCTGTTAAAGAGTTCATAAACTTCTAGTTCCTTAGACACTGGTTATATTTGTGGGATGTGCGTTTTGTATTTGTAGGGATGGTACATTACATCTGCTTTACACTTGTTTTAATATTGGCCATAACTGTCATAAGGTTACACTCAAAGTGGAAGCTAAGACTTGGAAAACCCAGGATCTTTTAAACCATGTACAGTATTTATAAATAGTGAAACTTCTTTTCCATGACCTGTTTTCTCCCCGCCCCCCCCTTCACACCCATAGAAAGCTTTCTAGAGCTTGGGAAGTAGTATTGTGAGCTCTGGTTCTGTGTGGGTCCCCCCCCCCCCCACCGCCTTTAATGGCAGTTTTAAGTTGACTCTTGTTTTTTGTTTCGACATTATTTGGAACACCTGGATTAAAGAATGCTTCAACAATAAATCTTAATACATTTTAAAGAAAAGTTTAAATTGTTTTATATACCTCAGATATTCTTTATTTTGGAATAATGTTTTTTTAATTTGGCCTATGAACTGACAGTACTTTTTAAAAATTTTTTATTTTAAAATTCATATTCTGTACTTCAGGTTTGTAATCTTCAGGTGAGTGATTTAAATAGCCACAGAGCCCTTGGCACAGCGATGACAGATGTTTTCTTGCTACATACTCATATTTGACTTAAAGAATGGCCTCTCAGTGAGGCTAACTTCTAGTTACTGAAATTACCTTAAAGTGGAAATTTCAATATATGTATTTGGGGAAGGGAGCATGAAGAGAATTAAAAATAAATAAGGGAATTATGCAGCCAAATTGGTACCATATTTGCTGAAGACTGAAAAAGGTATGTGGGACTGATGTGACAGATCTTATGGCTGGCATGTTTTTTTCCAGAAATTCTAAAATCGGTGTCGGTGTCAAGTTTGAGTCCTTAATTGATGATTATAAGAATTTTATTTTTATTTTACCTGTGTTTTTGTGGCAGATCCTTGGGAGAGCTGTGGCCAGAGTGGTGACTTCTGTTTTTGATTTTTTTCCAAATTTTATTTTCTTAGAGTGGCAAATATTTGAATACTGGAAAGAAGACATTTTTAATTCTCATGCAAACTTTATAAAAAGGTTAAAGTACATTGAGACACTCCCCTCCCTCCGCTATTACTTAGAGGCTGTCACATTGGCAATGGACACAAATGTGGCTAGATACTAAGCACTGCACAGGGAATCTTTTGAGGGGATATATAAAACGAGGAGGAGGGGAAAGAATACTCAGTGGTGAGTTAGAATCCCTGATAGGTTGAGAATGTTTTGCCTGTTTTTGTGCCTCTCCATCCAAGCTCCTAAACTACAATTCTGTATGATTTTCTAAGACAGCCGCTGTCTGTATTTGCCTGGAATTTCTTTGGAGAGTCTGAATTATTTGCATTTTTCTAGAACACTCTGCCCTTGGAAACTACCCAGTACCCTGGCATCATGGGAATTTAATCGCCTGCTTTTTTTTCCCCCCTGCATGTGCCATAACTTTGGGGCTTCCTGGAATCCTCTTGGAGAAGCAGTATAAACCCCATGGTGATTGGAGAGAGCAAAGGAGTGTTTAGTTGTACGGAGCATTGGAACATTGAGTGATTGAGCAGAGTGGATCTAGCCCTGCTTCTTTCAACATTGCCTTGGCCTTCATAATAACAACTTGTAGAGACTTGCCCTTGCCCTTGCCCCTGCCCCAAACCCCTGGAATCTCCCTTGGGTCAGATAACTACCTTTTCTTGGTGTGTACAAAATCCTGAAGTTAGCTGGGCTCCTCTTCAGTTGTCAAACAGAGAAGATCAGATGAACTTGAGAAAGTGTATTATTTTGGTGTCTAAGGCTTTGTGTGTTCCAGTGGATATGCTGTACATAAATGTACTAAAGTCTGGAAGAATTCTCCCTTTTTGCTAATTCCTGATAAGGAGTAACAGAACTCATGTCAGTGGCACAGAAATTCTTTGCAGAGAATTACTGCTTGTTATCTGTGGTCTTCTAAGGAACATATGAAATGTGAAAATGCATTTTTGTACATTAGTGATTTCATATGGTTCAATTTTTTTAAAAAACTACCCTCCCCATTGGCATCCCACTTTATTCTACTCAGTCTACCTATGGTTTATAAATTTGTGGGTTAAGCACTGCAAATACTGAGGCTTGGTATTCTTGCCACTTGGAAGGCTTTTTTGGGATGCTTTCCTTTTTTTCTTCCCCTCTTTTTTTCTTTTTCATCCATCCTCATATACCTTTGACGTAAGCTATTAAAAAGCAAACTAGTATTGATATTATGCCAAATAAGATTAGAAAGCTAAATTTACAATCCCTTTCCAGTTTATTTTTTAGTGAATTTTCACCTTAATGCATTACTTTAAGGACAGAAATTAAACATCTGTCCTTTATTTCAGGCTATATTTATTACAGAAAAAAAAGTGAGACAGAGCTGTGTGATGAGCTTCTGTAGCCCCCAATTTTTGGCTTCAGATGTTTGCTGAAGCTTGCAGTCTTTATGGGTCAGAAGTCACTAAGGCTGACAGGGGAGTGTCTAAGTCTTCTCCTTTCTCAGTTTTCCATTGACCACCCCGTACATTCTTATTGGGAACTCAGTTACATTGGACTATCCTGATACCCTCCCCTCTCCCCCTTTCATCTGGCTTCTCCTCCAGTTGGTTCGCTTATCATTTTTTCTTCTGTGCTCAAACCTAAAGATACCTCAGGACAAGTTGTGGACTTTTTCTCTGGTTCCTTTCTAGATAACTTACCCCCTCTATTGTCCTGGTCTCCAGGCCATTAGTGTCCCACTTTCACCTCAAATTGAACACGTCGAAACCCAAGTGTGCTATATTTCCTCTTACTCTGAGATGAGGTTCCCATCTTGAGTTCCTTGATTTGGTTAGTGGTCTAGTTAGTTAACCCTTTCCCTAGTTTTCAGACTTGGACGTCCTCTTCAGCACACTCTTCTCATGCCCCTGAGTCTGTTAGCTCTTTTTTCTTAGTCTCTTGAGACATTGACTTCCTGACTGTACCCATTCTCCTTGGTTAGGTCTCTTATTTAAGTTCTAGACCATCCTGTCTGTAGGACTTGGATCATCTTGTGCCTCTACTGGAAGTTCTGAAAATTCTGCTTAGTATGCAAAGCTCATGACTGTCCCACCAACTTCCAGTCTTGGTTCCTGCCTGAAGGCATTTTTGCCTTCTCTGTGTGGATGCCTGGTGATCGCTTAATTCATGCTGCTGTGTATTATAATTTAACTTTAATGCCTGCATGTTATATTGTCTCAGTTATATTGTAAATATGTGGTTGGGAAAGTTTTTCTTGAACCATGGATCTTTTATATTTTAGCTTTCTATGTGTTCACAGTGTGATAATGTTTATATTAGTATAGCTGTAAAGATCTGTGATTATTTTCTGGAGATGGTCAAAGTATTTTTACTTTTTCCCCATTTGTTGAATGATTATTGGGTAATTGATGTAATGAATGATTACAGAATGTTGTACTAGATGTATCTGAATGATAGAAAACTGATTCAAATGTGGATCCTGTAGGGAGATGAGGTATGACATGGAAATAACTATATAGTACATGGTAGAAAGGGTTAAGTGCCTTCGGGGAAACATAGAGTTCTGTGTTGGCTATCGAAATGGACCTTGAAAATGGGATGTTAGTCTCCAAAGATTGCATTATAATATTTTCAAATGTTCAGCAGTGTTGAAAGAATTCTACATTGAACACCTGTATACCTGCCATCTAGTTTTTACTACTACCATTTTATTATACTTTATCGTGTATCTGTCCATTGGCACATCCATTTTTCTATCAGATTATTTTTTTTTATTTTTTTTTATTTTTTTATTTTATTTTATTTTATTTTTTTAAAGATTTTATTTATTTATTTGAGAGAGAGAGAATGAGAGATAGAGAGCACGAGAGGGAAGAGGGTCAGAGGGAGAAGCAGACTCCCTGCCGAGCAGGGAGCCCGATGTGGGACTCGATCCCGGGACTCCAGGATCATGACCTGAGCCGAAGGCAGTCGCTTAACCAACTGAGCCACCCAGGCGCCCCAGATTATTTTTTTTTAAAGATTCCATTTATTTTAGAGAGAGAGAGAGAGAGAGAGCAAGCACAAGCAGAGGGAGAAGCAGGCTCCTCTCTGAGTGGGGAGCCTGACGGGCTCCATTCCAGGACCCTGGGATCATGACCTGAGCTGAAGGCAGACACTTTACCGACTAAGCCACCCAGGTGCCCCCCATCAGATTATTTTTAAATTGGTTTTCTAAATGATGTATTGGCATTCATAAAGGCATGAAAATAGGGGAAGCATCAGTTTCTCAGAGTAATATATGAAACCTAGGAAGTTTAAAAAGTATAGGTAGACTATTGTCAGATTGAAATTGGACTTTGTATATATTATGAAAATAATATTATAGACCAAATTTTTCTATGAAATTATATTTTTTTATAATGTAAGGAATTAATGAAAATGTCACATTTTTAGTTCTTAAAATTTAATTTCTTAGAGATGCTTATGAAAATATAGAAACCCATGGAATGCAAGTGAAGCCAGTGTACTGCATTTGGTTTAAAATTCATATACAGAATTTGATAATGGAACATGGAACTTATTATATAATTGACTTAATATGAATAGTAGGCATGGGGCGCCTGGGTGGTGCAGTAGGTTAAGTGTCTGACTCTTGCTTTCAGCTGGGGTCGTGATCTGAGGAGCGATCTCAGGCTCTCAGGATTTATCCAGCTCTCCACTGAGCAGAGTCTGCTTGGGATTCTCTTCTCCCTCTGCACCTCTTCCCCGTACCCCCCACTAAAAAAAATAAGAAAAACATTTGAATAGTAGGTATTTATAAAGTATTTAGCTTTTTGCTTGGTCTATTAATTAAAACTAACTTAGTTTTAGGGGGTGCCTGGCTGGCTCAGTCCGGTGGAGCATACAATTCTTGATCTCAGGGTGGTGAATTTGAGCACCACCTTAGGGGCAGAGTTTATTTAAAAACAAAAACCTAACCTTCGTACTTTGTGTCCTGGGAGCAGAGTGATTTAAACAAAGCAAGCTCATTTTTTTTTTTTAAGATTTTATTTATATATTAATGAAAGAGAGAACACAAGCAGTGGCAGAGGGAGAGGGAGAAGCAGACTCCCCACTGAGCAGGGAGCCCGACCTGGGGCTTGATCCCAGACTCTGGGATCATGACCCGAGCTGAAGGCAGACACCTAAACAATTGAGCCAGCCAAGCGCCACCCCCTTTTTATTTTATTTTTATTTTATTTTATTTTATTTTATTTGACAGAGAGAGACACAGTGAGAGGGAACACAAGCAGGGGGAGTGGGAGAGGGAGAAGCAGGCTTCCTGCCAAGCAGGGAGCCCAATGCGGGACTTGATCCCAGGACCCTGGGATCATGACCTGAGCTGAAGGCAGATGCTTAACGACTGAGCCACCCAGGTGCCCCCCCTTTAAAAATATTTTATTAATTCATTTGAGAGAGTGTGAGAATGAGCAGGGGGAGGGGCAGAGAGAGAGAGAAAATCACCCCCTCAACCCCCCACCCCCGCTGAGCAGGAAGCGGGACATGGGCCTTGCCTCCATCCCAGGACCCATAGATAATGACCTGAGCAGAAGGCAGATGCCCAACTGACTGAGCCACCCAGGCGCCCCAGAATGCTCATTGTTATACATAATTTTTGTTTTTTTTTTGAAAAAATTAGAAATTCTAAAGTTGGAGTTAGCAATCTCAGAATATACTTAGGGCAATTATGAGGGAAAGTTGTATTGTCTTCAAAAGATGCTTTAAAATTTAAACGTCGGTTCTAGTATTGCATTAGCTAAATAATAGAAATTCTTGATAGCTTTCTCGTAATATGTCTTTACCCACTGACCCTGGTGTAGGAATGAAGGTTATAATGAGATACTTCAGTGGATCCAGAGGAAGTTAAATTGTGATGTGCTAAACCTAAAAGTGATACCAGGCAGGCATGGAACTGAATGTATTCAGAATACTTGTGAGTGAGCCTGGCTATCTCATGGAGAACTTAAAGATTTATGCAATAGAAAATGTATTTGGGTATAGCAAAAGGCACAAATACACATTATTAACCATGTTAGAAATAACAAGTGTTGGAGAAACGTAGAAAGCTATTTTAGTAGTATATACATACCTGTAGTAGCAGACAACATATTATTTAAAAGGTACTTTGCTTTGGGGAGTGAGAGACAGGGAAACAAAAAGAGCTTACTACTACAAGGTTTTATTAAATGTGTAAATTATCTTCCACGTGGGCAAAATAGCTTTCATAGCACATCACGATATCACACTTGTGAGATCAAGTGAGGTTCAGAATTGCAGCTCATCTTTGGTCTTTTCATTCCATAAGTAGAGAGAGATGTAAAACATCTTCATCCTTTAACTTGTGTCTTGGTTCTGATTTTGAAGGAGAGAAGTGTGGAGTCTTTGCTCTTGGGAGGAGAGGCAGAGTCAATTTGTAGATCTGTGGGAGGACAGGTCATTTTTTCCAAGGTAGCCTGTCCCTTTGACACTAAGTCACAGGAGTTCTAGAATTCTTAGGAATGGTGGATGGCACATCTCTCAAGAGAATGCCACCTCTAAAGCCTGTGGTTCATTGGTCTGCCCTGCAGTGCCTGCGACATGGCATGTGCTCTTAGCTCCAGCATCCCATGCTCCTCTTAACATACTCCTGCTGACCACATACGTGGAAGTCCCCAGGCTGCCACCTTTGTGAGTGTGACCTGGTTCCAGCATCTCTCTGTGGCTCTTTGAGACCTGAAAAGAAAATCTTTTTCTGCCTTGATTAACTTCTCATCCTAGATGATACTCGTCTTAATTACGGTGTGTTGCTTAAGTTATGGAACTGATCCTGATGCTAAATCCTGTGACTTTAGTGGCTTTGGAGATGCTGCTTAACTCCTCTGATTAAAACAGAGCTGTTAGGCGGAAGAGGGTGGGAAGAAGGGGTGGCCTGTTTTCTTTTGTTGGATTAAACACATTTCTTGGATAAGCAGATTTTTCTCAGTTGCCATTCCTCATGAATCTGGAAAATGGGTCATGGTTTTGTGAATCTCTTCTTTTATTATACCAGAGATCTGATAAACATCAGAGGTGAGAAAAAAATGTTTGTCTCTTTACAACCTGATACTGAAGTTGTTACAGAGCTGCCTTTGCACTGCTGGTGAGAGGCCTCACGTTACTGGTTTGCTGAGTTAACAGTTTGAAAGTAGCTAAAGGAACCTGACTTCAGGAAGGGGAGGGGACCTCAGTAGTTGCATTTTATAACTGCAGTAGAAAAGTCTCAAAGAGGGTGATTAACCCTCTGAGTCTTGCTTGGACTCCAGCCAAGAGAAAGGCCTAATGAAGGAAGGAGGAAGAGGAGAACCAGCTTGGATGATGTGGGCAGATAAAGATCTTTTCAGTATCTCTCCAAGGGTTATCTGACGCCTGGGGGCACTTAGCTTTTAGCTTTGCCTCCTCAAATCCTCCTTGTGCGTACCCCCCCCCCCCCCCCGGTGTGCCAAACAGTTTTCCTTTTTTTTTTAGTAGGCTCTGTGCCCACCATGGAGCTTGGTCTCACAACCCCTAGTTCAAGAGTCTCATGCTCTACTGACGGAGGCAGCTGGGCGCCCCCAGTTTTCCTTTTTTAATCTAGAAAATTAGTGCTTTTCCTCTACCAGTTTCTTTCTTTCTTTCTTTTTTTTTAAAAAGATTTTATTTATTTATTAGAGAGAGAGAATGAGAGATAGAAAGCACAAGAGGGAAGAGGGTCAGAGGGAGAAGCAGACTCCCCGCTGAGCAGGGAGCCCGATGTGGGACTCGATTCCGGGACTCCAGGATCATGACCAGAGCCGAAGGCAGTCGCTTAACCAACTGAGCCACCCAGGCGCCCGCCTCTACCAGTTTCATGCCCCAGAAAGCCTAACATGCAGGTGTCTTGAGAGAAGCCCCATCTTGTTGTCTAGGTGAGAAATCCCTACATACGGAATGGGAGGGTCTTTATCTTTTCAGGGGTGGGGAGGGTAAGAGTGAAAAGGGCTTACCCTGCATTTTGTATTTGAAAAGAAATGCGTTTGGATTTCAAATCCAATTTGAAGAGAGAAATTATAATGAATTATATAATTCCTAGGGTTGTAAATATTATGTGTCCTTCAAAGCTTGAAAACAAAATAACCACATAAATATTTGGGAATGGTCTATACAAGTAAATTATCAAATACCTTAGACAGTTTGGTTGCTTGGAAGCAAGGTCAAAGGAAATGGTTTGCATATGGTTTAGCTAGAGGCTCTTATTCTGGCAGATTCTTGAGGTAGTGACAGTCAAAATGTGGATTTTATTGTACTATTTTGACATGAAAGGAATTTTTTTCCCTGTTGTTCTCGTATAACCTTAAATGTAGGGTTGCATCAGGATAAATGCATCAAGATAAGTACCTTCAGGCACCCTAACTTTGTTTTGGAGATGATGTAGTTTCTTGAATTTGTGACTTGTAATTTGCAGAATCATCAGTTTGTCACACCAGTGAAGTTTCAGTGTCAGGTTCAGCCCACCATACTGTGATTTGAATGTAGGAGAAACCCAACTACCTTAAGGCAAGTGTTACATCACCTGCTTGCATCTGGGGACCTCTCTTTCTCAGTCTGTGGGGCCAGCTCTGAAGGGGGGGAGAGGGGAACTTGCAGAACTTGTAAATATCAACTAAGGTTGTTTGTGTACTGGGTACCAAGCTAATTGCATCTCTCTAAATTTGAATGTAAACCTTTTCTCTCAGGATGGGTAGATATGCATGCCATCATGAAATTTACATGCAGTGAATGTGAAAGCTTCCTGTGGACCATCCTGCTGACTTTTACGTAATCTATGGGGCTGAATTGGTCTCTCCTTCCTCTTTACTGTCCCATTATAACGTTTGCATATGCCGAATGTGAAAGATTCCTATACTTCTGTTACCTATGTGCCTCAAATGGTTTCTTGAACCTCTTAGAATTCATGAAATAGAATTGATTATATATGGCCTAGAATAATGTCTATTATGTGTATTTGCATTAACAGGCAGACTTTCAGATTATAACACTTATTTTTTTGGGGGGGTGATATATAATACTGATTTCAAACACAGTATTTGATGGCTTTACATTTTAGAAGAGATCACCAAATGATTTTCTTTCTTTCTTTTTAAAGATTTTATTTATTTATTTGACAGAGAGAGAGATAGCGAGAGCAGGAACACAAGCAAGGGGGAGTGGGAGAGGGAGAAGCAGGCTCCCTCACGCAGAGCAGGGATCCCGATGTGGGGCTCGACCCCAGGACCCCGGGATCATGACCTGAGCCGAAGGCAGACACATAACGACCCAGGTGCCCCACCAAATGGTTTTCATTGCTATTTTCTCTTCTGAAGTATTGGGGAAAATTAAAAAATAAATGCTAAGGAAAGGTATTAGGGTTAAAAATTCCTGTAATTAGATATGTTTTGATGTGATTTTCCTTTTTTTTTTTTTTTTGGTTCTGTAATGGGTACTTCCTCAGCTGTGATCACTGTGCTTTGTAGTAGCACTGTAATATTATATCCTAGTATTTCTGGGATATTTCTTTAAGGTGCTTTATATTTCTCAAAATGCCATTTTGATATCTTTGAATAGTTATACAGAGGACATACTTGAAAAAAAACAAAACAAAACACAAAGAAGCAGATTTAGAATTACCAAAATAGAAATTTAGAATCATGGTTGCCATGGCTTTCAGAATTACCCTGCTCACACTTTGGTGTGTAGTTGGGTCCCCTGTATTTGAGGGCTAGTCCCCACGCCATCTGTTTCTATTTTTTCAGAGATTGACCTTCTTCATGATCTTTTTAGCCTGTGGTGTCTAACTCAGAAGTAAGTATTCTGGAGTCATCTTTTCAGGTTAGTTGGGTTTCAAGCCATTTAATAAGTAGTTTGAGTATTAAAGTTTGTGTCATTGCATTCCTTAGTGTGATTGCTTTATTTTTGCTTTATTTTGAGCTAAAGGTAGAGGATGTGGGAGAGAGACATAGAATAAAATGGAGAGAGTATTATATTGATACATATGTAGCTCACATTTATGCTGTTCATTCTGCTCCACAAACTCTGGGAGGGTGCATGTTTGAAAGTCAATTTCAGAATTCATTACCATTCAATTGCATGACTTATAAATTGTATTTCTAAGAAAAAAAATTAAAATAATGACTATTGTGCTGTGTGTTTCTGTTGAACGGTGAATGATCTTGGGTTATATCAGATGCTGAATTTATTCATAGAAAGATCCTACTTAATTTCTTTTGTGATGAAATTATGGAGACATTTTAATCAAAGACCAGTTGTTGATGGCTATGGTTCTTAGACTAACCATGACTTCCGTCTGTGTTTGTATAAAAGGCAAGAAGAGAAAAAAGGAAAACACAAGCAGTCACGGAAGTCAAGGGCTGAGATCATTCTCCTGCGATTGACAGCTCAGGGCCTCCAGTTAAGCCTCATTCACACTTCCCACCCCCATTTGTGTTTCAAATAACTTTTAAAGAGGACTGGGAGGAAGAAGTAAAGATGTCAGAGGCATAAAATGAAAAACTTTAAACAGCTCAGATTCTAAGATACTGCATCATAGGAATTCCTTTCCTTACTAACTTCAAATGGAGAGCCCTCCCTTAGTCACATGCCCTAGTAAGCTGAGACTGTTTCAGGGCTCACTTAAATAAAAAAATGACATTGAATTTTATTAAGCAAACTTTGGAGTCTATGACTTGCCTTTTGCACAAAAGCTCATCTCTCCTGGTGAGGGTCGCCTGCTCCCTCAGGCTATTTTGTTACTCTGGCTTGAAACAAGTTAGCAGCCACTTGCCTGCAGACCTTCACAGGGCTGTCCCATCAGGGGCCCACTGATAAGAGCATAATGACTTGTTAGACTACATTTATTTTGCAGATGAACTTGATTGTCACCAGGACAGCACACTGGGTGTAGGCTTAAAAACTTTTGAATTTAATGCCTCTTCCATCTTTCATCAGGTTATAGCTTTTGGATTTATAGTTATTCGTTCTAGCTATAAATACATTAATAGCATTTTTCTTTGGCCAAATATGGGGCATGACCTTTGACATCCTGCCTGGCTGTGCCTGGGAATTTGACATCCTTCAATTTAGATGGAATTCCCTTGCTTTGTTTCCTGTGATAGTGTGGGGAATACACATTTTGGCTCTTTCAAACAGAGGTGGAGGAAGACAGGAAAAAAATAAAATTGGACAGCACAAAGTGGGTCTTAATTATTTCTGCTGGGTGTGGTTCAAAACTGGCACGCTCTTTATAGGAGTCTGAGCCTACGAAATTATTTAGTGTGGAATATTAAGAAAATAATGATATTTAGTTTTATTGTCTTTGATCTGGGTTTAATTTTTGACTAGTTAGACATTTTAGGATCTTTGAACGCTTGTATTTATAGGAGAAAGAAAATCTTTCTGTGATGCTTTTATGTCCTAAGTATGCTATCAACAGCAGAGAAAGCTTCAAAAGGGAACCTATGGCTCCTCTCCCGAGTGGAGAGTGTTTTAAAGTTTACATGTGTGATTGTTTCCTGAACCACCGGTGGTCAGAACCACCATCAAAAATTATCCCCTCTGAATTGTCATCAAATTCAGTATCTAAAATTTGATGAGGTAGAGAGAAATGTTGAAGCCAGACTTTTGCAGTGTTTCTCTTTTTAAGAGTCACAAAAGTCCACTTTTGCCTTAAGTGCTTTAAACAGAAAATCATGATCTGTTTATGACACTCTCCCTGACCCCCTCCCCCCATTAATAGGCTTGCTATTTGTTCATTAATTTTCTCATTTCCCATCTAAGGCTGATACCTGGGGTAGATTAGTTAAAAATGTGGGATGTAGGGAGTCTTTCTGATCTTTTCTCAATTATTCACCAAATGAAGAATGCCACATAATTTTCTGAGCTTTTGAGGGCACAGATCTGAATGGCTTATATTAAATGGGTCTTTTTGATCATCTCCTACTCCCCCCTCCTTACTTTTTCATTTCCTCTTTGCTTTCTTTCTCATTTTCAGCCCCCTAGTTTATTCAATTTGAATTAATTTCTCCAACCTATTAAGGTAAATCGGGTGAGAAGTTTCTTCAAAGGTTATTGCTGGTTCCTGGTACATTTTTACTTCATTACAACAACCCAGTTGTATTAATTACTGCCATTGGAAATGGTCACTAAATTATTAATAGATCTAATGCCATTCATAAGTATTTACAAGTAGAAGATTTAATGTCTGACAAATTGTGTAGGAATTATGTCAACGTGTTTGCACTCTCATTTATTTCCTAGTTCTTGAATTTTGGCTTGGGCTTTCAAGTTTCTTAAACTTTGTATAATGAAGGTATGAAGAATCATGGAGACTATTTTATTTTATTTTATTTTTAAGTAATCTCTACACCTAATGTGGGGCTCAAACTCCCAACCCCGAGATCAGGAGTCACATGCTCCACCCATGGAGCCAGCCAGGCTCCCCTGAAGTTTTATTTTGAACAAATTTTATAACTATCACCTGGTACAGAAGCCTCTCCTTGGCCATTTGGGGATTTTGAGAATCTATTATTTCCCACACTGCTATAAGGTTTATTTCTATATTGAGCATAGGTGTTTCCCTATAACTGCCCCCTCCCCTGCCCCTGGCTTGCTTCTGGTTCTGGATTTGGGAGCTACCTTGAATTAGCTTAATTTATTTTCCCTTCAGGTACATGAAGCCAATTCCTATAATTATTCTTTTCCCAGCTAACCCATCCTAACTCTTTAATAAGCCTTTCAGAGGGACTTAGATTTTCTTTGTTTCTTTGTTTCTTTGTTTCTTTTCTTTCTTTCTTTCTTTCTTTCTTTCTTTCTTTCTTTCTTTCTTTCTTTCTTTCTTCTTTCTTTCTTTCTTTCTTTCTTTCTTTCTTTCTTTCTTTCTTTCTTTCCTTTTTTTTTTTTTTAAAGATTTTATTTATTTGACAGAGAGAGAGACAGCGAGAGAGGGAACACAAGCAGGGGGAGTGGGAGAGGGAGAAGTAGACGCTTAATGACTGAGCCATCCAGGCACCCTGGGACTTAGATTTCTATGTGTTGACAAATACAGAATCCCAAACCTAGGGTTCTGTTGTCGATGGGGAATGACCAGTGAAGTACACAGGGGGTTGGTAGCACCCTTGTCTAGGGACACCATGCTTCTGGGAAGGTGGCTTGAGCCTGTGCTAGGTTTTAGATGCTGTCACCCTTTGACATAGAAGAGCTGTAAAAGACTGTAGGGCCAAGGGGCCTCTGCTTCTAACCAGTGTTTGGAGGATGGTACTGTGCTTCATGGGAGCAAGTTCCACATTAAGCAAAGCCCATAAAGAGGAGAGTAACTGAGGGGAGTAAGCTAAATGGAAACAACTCTGTATATTATAGGCTTTAAGCTAAAAAATCTGTTAAGTGTGTGTTTGCCTGTCTTGAAAGATACTTTTATTAACTTCAGTTTGTACTGGTAAATGGGCGGGGAAGGGAAGCAGACAGCTTTTCCGGCATCAGATAGTCTGGATGTATAGATGTCAATTTTCACTTGAATCTGCACTATCAAATCCATCCCATTGTGTGATGCGTAGTTAACCTATATTTGACTTTTGGGAGGAGAGAACCATGGCAAGGTGCAAGATGAGTAATTACAGCCATATCAGTGTTAATTCTAGGTGCATTTTTTTTTTAAGATCTTATTTTTAAGTAATTTCTATACTCAGTGTGGGGTTTGAACTCACAATCCCAAGATCAAGAGTCACATGCTCTTCCGACAGAGCCAGCCAGGTGCCCCTCTAGGTGCATACTATTATCACTTGTCCTCATTGAGCTAAAAGTGTCTTCTTGCTGTTCAGTGCTGACTCTTGAACTCTGTAGCCATAATCTGGTTTAGGAGATTTTGCAGCCTTCCTGCCCTGTGATAAATCCGGAAATTATTAGTTTGGAGTTGGGTGGTGTTGGTTGACTTCACATTCTGACATGTCTCTACGTTAGCATAGTCTGTACATTAGTAAAAGGAGTTAAAAACTCGGATTGTATGGTTTTTGTACTTTAATGAGGATGAGCAAGAATGATGTCCCTGTGTATTGGTTTAATACTTGGCATAGACATTTTATCTGTTAATTACAGAGATTTGACCCTGTCAAACCAGGCATTATGGAGTTGGGATCTCCAGTGCTAAGAGCTCCAAGCTCCTATAAACCACTTGGGAAGTGCCTGAGCCAACACTGCACGTGTGACCTGTTACATGCCTTGGGATGGTTCACGTACAGATCTTAGGCCATGAATATTTCTTCGGCTGCATTAGATTGGGTGTTCATCCTGTCTCTGCCTTCATCATCATCTCCCCACCCCTCCTAATATCTCCCTTTCTGTTCCAAGCGGTGAAGTTCCCACTCTCCTCTGTCAGTCTATGTGGAAACTGTCTACTTGGCTTCATTTGTGGTGAGCTGAGGTGGGAGAGGAAGACTAGTACTAGTCCTGTCTTAATCAGATTGTTGGGGAGGTGTGTTTTAATTTCCTTCTGTCTCCATTTTCCCACCTGTGATTTTGGACAGTGCTAATTGGCCAGCCAGTGCCAGTGCCTACAAAAACATGCTTGGAGGTCTTTGGTCAGATATGTTTTCTAACACCCCTGGAAAGATGTCCTTAAGATCACTAGGGTGTTCCAGAACTGATGTTGCAGCCATTGCAGAGCCACCAGAATTCATTCTAACATTTGCATTTTAAAATGCCCTCATGAGCCTCGCTCGCCCAGATCTGTAATTTTGTGGTAAATATTAGGAGTCCTGGATTCTGTTTTCAGATTGGTAACCAGATAATTTAAATTTAGATGAATCACATCACTGCTGTATACTAGCTTCTTGATCTGTAAAATGGGGTTAACGATACCATGGGAAGTTCTTGGTAGGGCAAATGGGAGTGTTCACAGCAGGAGCTTTTTATGCCATATTACACACTTTAGCATTAGCCAAAATAGTTGGACTTAAAATTCAGAGTAGCTGAGAGTTAGGGGCTTTCATTTTTTTGTTCATGGGCTTCTGGATTTTACGGGGTATTTTTATTTTTATTTATTTAAAAAAAAAAGATTTATTCGTGAGAGGTATAGAGAGGGCAGAGCAGGGAGCCCAATGTGGGACTCGATCCCAGGACCGTGGGATCACAACCTGAGCCGAAGGCAGATGCCCAACCTACTGAGCCAGCCAGGCGCCCTAGAATATTTTCATTTATTTATTAATATTTTTATTTTTTAAAAAGATTTTATTTATTTGACAGAGAACGTGCACAAGCAGGGGGAACTGCAGGCAGAGGGAGAAGCAGGCTCCCCACTGAGCAGGGAGCCCGACATAGGGCTGGATCCCAGGACCCTGGGATCATGACCTGAGCCGAAGGCAGACACTTAACCAACTGAGCTACCTAGGTGCCCCTATATGGAATATTTTTAGATAAAAAGCACAGATCATAACCAAAGAAAGAGCCAAAATACCTAGCTATCTTTCCTAATAATACTGTAGCAAGTTTGATAGGGGCACTCTGGAAGACTTGTTTTGTGTTTTGGAAGAGCTTCTGATGGCATGGAAAATATTCATCAACATGAAAAAGCAGAATATAAAATTGTATGTAAACTGATCTGAGTGTATGAAATATCTTTCAGTTTCCAATTGTGTGAAAAATCTGAAGGAAATAATACCCAAATGTTAATGGTGGGTAGTATTTGGATTATATAAATATGGGTAATTTATTTTTCCTTTATATTTTGACTGACTTTTCACATTTTGAGCAACAAACACATTAGAAGCATTTAAAGTTTTTGAAATTCTTCTTTGAAAGATACTGGATTCAAGCAAGTGTTGATTAGTTCTACTGTTGAAGGAGAAGAGGATGGGAATTAGACTTCGTGTTTATTATTTAATTGCATGAGCATACCAGGTAGATATTGTTACTATCCCCATTTTAAATTATTTTTTCATTTATTTTTATTATTTTTTTAAGTTTTAATTATTCATTTAAGCAATCTCTGCACCCAGTGTGGGGCTTGAACTCGTGACCCAACGTCAAGAGTCTCATGCTTCTCTGAGCCAGCCAGGTGTCCTCTCTCCCCATTTTTTAGATGAGGAAACTGAGGCACAAAATTAATTGCCCAATGTTACATAGTAAGTGATGGAACCAAGCAAGATCTCACTGGGTTTTTATTGTAAATCTCAGGCTCTTAACCAGCTCTTAACCACTTTACTGTGCTACATCAGAGAGAATGATTATCTTTGGAATCTTGGAGAAAAAAACTAGAACTTAAATTTAAAGTTGGAAATAACGAAGGTAAAATAAAATTAATGATAGATAATCAGTTAATTAACAGAATCTAAACAGTTAATGCACATACTGACAGTCCCAAGACAAATTTGGTTGGCTCATCCAGCTAGTTAACTCTTGAGGATGACAAAGTACTTTGATATAGGGAACCTTTGGGTTAGTGGATTTTCTCCTCTTCTGAGGAGAGGAAGGAGTGTATTTGTGGTGATGATTAGTGAGTAGTTGGGAAGAGATGACCAAGTGACCCAGACATGGCTCACAGTGTGGCCAATAGGAGTTGCCCCATGTTTTCCTCAGTAGGTGGATGGGTGGACTTTACTCCTTTGTACTCTGTCACTCCCTTCACATACTGCTTAAAAGGAGGAAAAGTACTTCCTTTCACAGGGAGATGGACTTGGCTTTTTGATGCTCTATGATTGACAAATAGAACAAATACTGACCCATTTGGACAGAAAAGACTTTGTTCTTGGGGTGAGCTTAAGCTTCAGAAAGGTTACTGAGTCCTCATTTGAGGAGCAAGGATGAGGTAAAATTCTCAGTTAAGGTGTTATCCAAATTTCACTAAGTGCTGGTTCGTCTTCCTTACCATTCGGCAGTGTCTCCATTGCATGGATAGGAAACTGAGGCCAAGGGAGGCGTTGTGGCTTGCTCCAGACCACCCTCCTTGCATTGTAGGAGTTGTGGATTGCCAAGCTGCTCTTCTTACTAGATCATCAGTTGGCCTGTATAACTCCTGGGATTTCCCTTGTTTAGAGAAAGTCTTTTGGTTTTGCTTTGAAAGATGCATGGAGAGAGTAGTGTGGTTCAGAGGAAGGATAGCCTGGGCTTCAGAAATAGGTGCTGCTTGCCTTTGGATCTTGCTTCCAGATAATGTTCATTCCCATATAACCTTTAAGAAATCATGTCAGCTTACATTGGTTCTTTGCTTGTACGAAGTGGTGGCGTTTTAGGTGTTCCTGAACAAGTAGTTCATAATAGATGGACAGGATTTGTGCCAGTTTAGCATGAGATGATATAGAAGGTTATTAATATTTTATTAAAGTGATTGAATTTCTGTTTACCTATGTAAAAGGGCTCCTTGGGGCAGTAAATAGTGTTTTGAACCATGATACTGTCACCAAATTTATTCAAGCTTGTTGAACTTAGCAGAACTTTGGGCAAGTTAACATTAAGTATGGGTTTCTTCATCTTTAATGATGTTTGTTTTGAGGGCTGAGGGTGGGGTTGCCACATAAGAAGGCAGAGGTTGCTGTCTCCCCTGTCCTCCATCCATTTTATCTGCAGAGATTTTTCAGATAGAAGGGAGAAAGGAAAAAATTCTAAGTATTTCTACATTCTTCTTGTACAAAAGACTAGGCTGGTGGTTCTCAGCTGGGGAGGATTTTGCCCCCCAGGGCACGTTTGGCAATTGGGGAAGCACTTTTGGTTGTGGAAATGGGGCAGGAGGGGGTCACTACTGGCATATCTAGAGGTGAAAGGCCAGAGTTGTTGCTAAACATCAAAACATCCAGCAGGGCTCAGGACAGCCCCTCAACAAAGAATAATCTGGTCTCAAATGCCAAATTCTGCTGAGATTGAGAAACCCTGCTCTGTGCAAAATTACCCTGTATATTTTCCCTGCAGTAAAATCCTTCTATTTGTTGATTATTAAGCTTCTGCAAAACTTAGAGTGGCATGAATATAGAGTTTGCCTCCGTTCTTCTCATCACTGTCCTGAGAGGTCAGTAATTCACTCAGGACAGTTGCTGCCTTCTGAGATCTTCATTCCCCCAGGTGTATGTTAGTAAAATGCTCATTCCAGGCCTGGTCCTCACGCCTTCATGGAATGGGCATTGCTCACACTGTGCTTCCTTCCTCCTCCCGTGCAACCTCTTTTGCCACCTCCTTTATGAAGCTTTTTTTGATTTCCTCCCAGTTGAATGGGATCTCTTTCCTTGGATTCCTCATAAACAGGTGTGCTTTCTCATGGAAATTCTCCTGGATTAGTCTCTTGCTTCCTGTGTCTCATTGGGCTGTGAGCTCTGTAGGGTGATATTCTTCCCTTCTCTTTCCTGATCCTGGAAACACCTGAGTATGGTTCCTCACACATAATGGGCATGAAACAGACATTTAAAAAATAACACATTACATTTTCCTTGATGAGGTTGTGAAAACTATTTTATTCTTTCATCTTATGTCTTCCTCCTATTACTTTACTATTCCTCTGTAAGTTATATGATAATGATGATGTCATCAAAGGTTCTCATCTGGCTTCACATGTTTTTCTAGAGTAACCATTTAAATTATCAGGTCCTTAAATTACCAGGTTCACTGTTATTATTGGGCTAACCTAACCTGACCCAATCCATATGATTCTTAAATTTAGAAAGGAAGAGAGTATTCCAGTCTTTTCTGCCAATGAACTGTGCTGGTAGAAAAAGAGATTTCAAGAATTAAAAAAAAATACAGTTGAAGTAGGCAGACATATCATTGTTAATGAAGTAGGTGGACCCTAGGTAAAAATGTATATTGTAGCTTGGAAATGAGTCTAAAGTGCTTCAGAATTTTAGTCTCGCCTGTAATTGATTTATAGAGAAACAAAATGTTTCTGAAATTCTGTAGTATTGGTTATCTAAACTATAGATTTAAGTTATTCTCATAAAGTTTATAGTTGCTGAGAAGTCAGTGTACTAGAGGGCCAAGAGCTTGGGTTCTGCTGGTCGCACTGTCTGGGTCAAATCCTTAGCAGCTTTGTTACTTGGGCAACCCATCTCACTGTGCTTTAGCTTTCTTATCTGAAAAATGTGAATAGTAATTCTCTTCTAAGTTGTGAGAATTCAATAAAATGTAGAATGTTCTAGTGAGGTGTTTGGTATGTAGGAAGTGTTTTATAAATGGTAGCTATTATCGTTATTTTAGCATAGAACAATTTATAGAAGGCAGAAAATAGGAAGGAGATTGACATTTTTTGAGTTGGGTGGAATTTATACATGGGAAGACTCAGGTCAAGGGTGAGCTCCGCACGTGGACCTGCTGTGAGCATTTATACTAAAGTCATTAGCCATTCAATACCTCCACTGCTGCAGGGTGAGCTGCTGTCTGATTTTTGAATCCAGTCTTCCTCCATTTGTGAAGTTCTTAATCTCTACGCCTCAGTTTCCTCATCTATCAGCTGGGATAATAATGATTGAAGGTTGTTGTGAGAAGTGGTTGAGTTAATACATGTGAAGCCTGGCACATAGTCTATGTTCGAGAAATGCCATTGTTTATAATTACTGTTATTTATTCCGCTTGTACTTGGTGCCAGATACCGTGCTAGGATTGTTGCAGATGTTCTTTTGTTCTCATGGCAACCTTTCTAAATGAGTATTATCATCAGGAAACCCAGAAAGTTGGAAGAACTTGCCCAAGATTGTATAGCTTGTGGCCGTTGTAAGTGGCAGAGGTTTAACTGAATCCTCTGATTTTTTTTTTTTTTTGAAGTTTTATTTATTTGAGTCATCTCTACACCCAACATGGGGCTCGAACTCAAGACGGTGAGATTAAGTCTCATGCTCCTCCGACTGAGCCAGCCAGGTGCCCTGACCCCTCTGATGTTTAACTGATGTTTTGCACAAACATGTGATACTGTGGTCCTGAGATTTGCATATTGGTCTGTGGGCAGGGGGCAGTAGCTGGAGTGCAGTGCAGGCCCTCGAGAGTGGGTAGGGTAAACCTCCAGTGGAGGGTGAAGGACTCGGAGCAGCCATTGATCTTGTCAGAGGGTGTGCCTGATGGCCATAGGCCCTGCCTGGAGAAGGCACCAGCCCTGCTCAATTGTAGAGGGCACTGAGACAAATAGAGTTAAAGCAGTTGCCCAGACAGGACATTTCTAAATTTTCATCTGTGTACAAATACTCTGCTAGATTGTTGTGAAAATATTTTCATGATAGTTTTAACAGGGTATTTGTTCAAGGATTATAAACCTGATTACAGAAATTTCAGTAGTGTTTGAGCAGATTATGAAGCTGTGTAAAAACAAAACAGATTGTGATTTTTTTTTCTTTAAATGGCCTCAGTGGTGTATAAAATAATATTTTCCTCATTCTCACGGATTGCAGTATTAAACTATGAATTAAGTCTTTAAATGTTGCCCTTTTGTATTAAAGGGCTTTTTATTAGAAACAATTAAATTTTTTCTAAATATTAGAAGAAGCTTGTAATGTAATGGTTCTGTAAAGCTACAGATACTTGGTAGCCTACAGAAAAATTGTATCATCTTTACTCCTTTCTTCCTAGGAGGAACTGTAGAAACAGAATGAACGGGAACCACTATTTTCTTAAACTTTTTTTTGTTGTTCGTATGGCATTAGGCTTTATGGTTTCTTGACTGAAAGGCTCTTCTGTAAGCATTTCTGATGCCTGACACTTTACTTCAGGCAGAACACTGCCAAGGTGACCTGTAAGGTAGATGATCTATATGCTTAATTGGTCATGACTCATAAATGTTGTGAGTTTGGTTTAGGGGCTTAGGTTTTAGTGAATGAGGCTAAATTGACAGTGAGTTTGTAGAGGTTCCTTCCTTCCTTTCTTTTCTAGAAATTAAGACCAAAGCCACTTTTCTTAGTAATATACTAGAATGACTTATAAATTGTGCATTTTCTTCTGCAGCTTCTTACGTTTATATTCAGTTTATTGAACATCCATTTGCTCATTTATTAATGTCTAAGTGAGATTTGTTATCTACATGGTAAGACAATTACACACGTTCGCGTGTAGTTGTGTAGACACGAACTAGTTAAAATTGCTGAGTCTTCGCCTGCAGATTATCCCAACATAGAGCAAGGCTTTGTGGTGTCATTGGGAAAACTCTAAGGGGACTTTGTCATGGGTAGTTTTATTAGAAAAGTGAAGCTTCTATACATTTGCTGTAAAATCATATAGCTATGTATCAAGCCTTGTTATCCTAACACATACCCATCTGTCATGTGGGTAGACAGTTTGATGTTGAAGAGCTATAGTCAAATCCTAGATTGTAAAGGAGATTTTTCATAATTGTCTCCCACCAAAATATAGTGAGTGTTTTACTTGGAACAGTACTTAGCAACTTTATTTTTATGACCTTGGATGCTTGGCATAATATGTACAATAGGCATTTCCACTGATGCGTACCTGGGCCATTGTTACCAAGGGGGCTGCTGAAGGAAGTTGAATTCCTATAATTGATTATAAGGAAACTTGTGAGTTCTTTCCTTTTCCACTCAGAGAGTTACTGTGACTTGGTTTCTTTTAGATATGGAATGTATGGACATCCACATTCATAATTTTTATACTAGCTTTATTGAGTTATAATTCACATAGCATACAATGAACCCATTTAAAAAGTACAATTCCTGGTTTTTAGTATGTCCACAGAATTGTACAGTCATCACTATAATTAATTTTAGAACATTTTCATCACTCCCCAAAAAAACCTGTAACCATTGCCCAGTTACTTGCCCCCTACTTTCCAGCGCTAGGCCACTGCTTATCTACTTTCTGTCTTTATGGACTTGCTTATTCTGGGCATTTCGTGTAAATAGAATCATATAATAATATGCAGTCTTTTGTGACTGGTTTTCACTTGGTATAACGTTTTCAAGGTTTTTATCCATGTTGTAGCATGTGTCAGTACTTCATTTCTTTTTATTGCCCGATAGTATTCTACTGTATGGGTATACTGTTTTTTATTTATCCATTTATCTGTTGATGGACATTTGGGTTGTTACCACTTTTTGATGATTATGAATAATATTCTGTGATCATGTACAATTTTTGTGTGAACGTGTATTTTCATTTCTCTTGGCTCAGATATATACCTAGGAGTTAAATTGTAGGGTCATATGGTAACTTCTTGTTTAATATCTTGAGGCACTGCCAAACTGTTTTTCCAAAGTGGCTGTACCATTTTATACTCCTACCAGGAGGGGTATGAGGACTCTAACTCCTCCATATCCTTGATAATTCTTGTTACCGTGCTTTATTTTAGCCATCTTAGTGGATATGAAGTGGTATCTCATCGTGGTTTTGTTTTCTGATGGTGAATGATGTTGAGCATCTTTTCATGTGCTTATTGCCCATTTGTCTGTCGTCTTTGGAGAAATGTCTATTCAAATCCTTTACTCATTTTTTTTTTTTTTTAAGTAGACTCTCTGCCCATCGAGGGCTTGAACTCATAACCCCTAGATCAGGAGTTACATGCTCTATCGACTGATGCAGCCAGGCACTCCTCCTTTACCCATTTTATTTTATTTTTTTATTTATTTTTTTTTTAAAGATTTTATTTATTTAATTGACAGAGAGAGAGAGAGACAGCGAGAGAGGGAACACAAGCAGGGGGAGAGGCAGAGGGAGAAGCAGACTCCCCACTGAGCAGGGAGCCCGATGTGGGGCTCGATCCCAGGACCCTGGGATCATGACCTGAGCCGAAGGCAGTCGCTTAACCAACTGAGCCACCCAGGCGCCCTCCTTTACCCATTTTAAAACTGTGTTATTTGGGGCATCTGGTTGGCTCAATCGGTGGAGTGTGCGACTCTTGATCTAGGATTGTGGGTTCGAGCCCCATGTTGGGTATGGAAATTACTTAAAATCTTAAAAAAATTGCGTTATTTATGTTTTTATTATTGATATTTAAGGGTTCTTTATTCTAGATATAAATCTTTTATCATGTATATGATTTGTAAATAACTTCCTCCATTCTGTGGATTGTCTTTTCACTTTCTTGGTATTTTTTTCTTTTTTTTGAATTGTGGTAAACTACACATAAATTTACCATCTTCACCATAATTAAGTGTATAGTTTGATGGCATTCAGTAGTGTCTCATTGTTGTGCAACCATCACTACCATCATTCTCCAGTGTTCTTTTCATCTTGCAAAACTGAAACTCTTTACCCATTAAACAGTATCTCCCCGTACTGTCCTGTCCTACCCTCAGCCCGTGGCAGCCACAATTCTACTGTTTCTGAATTTGTATACTCTAGGTATCTCACTCGTGGAATCCTTTTGTGACTGGCTTATTTCACTTAGCATAAGTTCTTCAAGCACATACTATGGCATGTAACAGAATGTCCTTTTTTAATGCAGAATAATATTCCATCACATGTATCTGTCGCCATTTCCATTCATCTGCCAGTGGACACTTGGGTTGCTTCCATTTTTTGCTACTGCTGCCATGAACATGGATGTAGAAAAGGTGGTGGTGTTCTTGGAAATACAAAAGTTTTAAGAGTTTTTGATGGAGCCCAATTTCTATTTTGTTGTTGTTGTTGCTTATGCTTTTGGTATTGTATCCAAGAAACTATTGCCTAATCCAAGGTCACAAAGATTTCGGCTTATATTTTCTTGTAAGAGTTCAATAGCATTAGTTCTTACAGTTAGGTCTTTGATAGTTTTGAGTTAATTTCAGTATATAGTGTGAGTTCACATTCATATTTTTATGGACTGTGTTCTGCAGTTGTTTGGTCTGCTTTGATTATGCTGTGAGGTTGGAGCACAAACACTTGTAGCGGGGAGCCCTTCTTCACCACTCCCACCTCCTACAGGACCCCAGGCCTGCCATCTCCTAGCTCCAGAGGATTGAGAAGTCTGGAGCAAAGACTTTGGCAGTAATTATTTTTGCATCCTCTTCATGTTTCTTTATTCAGCATAATGGCTTCATTCTTTCTCACTTATCTATCTCCACAGCATATGTTAGGCAGAAAACTCCCCCTCAGTGTAAGCCTCTTTGGGAATCGGAAGTCACACCTGTGTGGATGCACTGTCCCTTTTCTCTTGTGAACTGCACTCCAGCAGAATGGTGTGCTGAGAGGGATCTTAGTGTACCTAAGGCAGCTTCCCTCCCATTTAAGAAATTTACAAGGTTTCAAACAAATAAAATGACAGTGGTGTTGCCAAAGCATGTAGCCTTCACAGTACTTCAGGGGGGAAAAATAGATTGTTTCAGGCCCTTTTCTTGTTTACCAGACCAATCATTAAATGACAAGCCTTTCTTGGTTTTTCCAGTGTTGACAAGTAAGTTTTGCTCTTCAGTAGGAACAAAAATAGCCCAGGACTGTTTTGAAGGATTCCCCCTGGCATGCGTGAGTATGAACTACATGCAGATTTTCTATACAATTAGCGATTCTCAGGGTTTCAGTTCCCCTTGCATAGTACTTGAATTCTTAGAACAAAGTGCCTAGCATTTTGGGGAGGTCTGGGGTTTCTGGTTTTAGCTAATTATGTTTTAAAACCTCCTTCCCTGGGTTGCCTGGGTAGCTCAGTGGGTTAAGCATCTGCCTTCAGCTCAGGTCATGATCCCAGGGTCCTGCTCAGTGGGGAGCCTGCTTCTCCCTCTGCCTGCCACTCCCCTGCTTGTGCTCTCTCTCTCTCTGTGTCAAATAAATAAAGAAAATCTAAAAAAAAAAACCCCAAAAACAAAAAGCCAAAGCCTTCTCTTATTTTTTGGTTGTAGAAAGGTAGAGGGTATTAGCCAGTTTTTAAGTGGTGAACATTATTTAGTAAGTTAAAAATACTAAATGTGACCTAACTAAAGGTTCTTACCGCACTATATGTTGATGGGCTTGAGTGCTGAGCATGAGAAAATCTTAAACCCAGCTACTTGTTGTTTCTGGAGCCTTGGTGACCACTAGTTCCTATCTGCCTTCTAGGTCCTCTGGTTTCAGAATGATGTACACTCATTTCATTGTCCTGAATCCTGTCATCTGTAGCTTCCTCTTACAGAGCACTGTGCCCCAGGGGAGCCATGTGGAGGCCAGTGCCCCATCGGGAAACTGGATCTGTGTCCCAGGCCCACAACCCAGTATGTGAAAGGAGGGTCTCTGGTGGGTGGGCCCCACACCCAGCCACTTTACATACCACAGACTGTGAAAGAAGTCAGCATAGTTTAGAGCTTATCATTCTAACCACCCATTGCCACCTTATTGGCTGGGCCTCTTCAGTATGTTACTGAATTCAGATATGGAGCTCTTAGGAAGTGCTTAAGCCAGTGTAGGAAGATGGGGGCTGTTACGCTTGTTTGCATAGGTGTATCTTGTTCATGAGGTGCACTTGTGATGAACGTGGTAGACTGAAGGTGGCTTCGCAAAGGATCAGGGACAGTACTATCTGAATTCAGGGGAGAGAGGAGTCTGTTTTTCCAAATGGGTGCCTGGGGGAAAACTTTGGGCTTTAGATGTGTGGAGGTAATGACACTCAACATTATTTTGTATTATTTCAGTTTACGTGGTACTGTCATATTTTCAACCTCAGTTACTTGGCCCTCAACCACTCTGCCAGTTCCCATCTGCATCTTGTCAGTAGGTGGCCATAATCCCCATTTCACAGATGAGGAAGTGGGCTTCTCATTGAGCATTTGACACAGCTTAGATTTGAGTCTAGCTGTGTGAGTCCAAATTCCACTATTCCTTTTCCAGGAAGTAGTAGTAGAATGAACAAAAAAACAAGAAAGACAAGCTCAGATAGTACAGTGAGTTCTTCAGGATTATGGAAAGGAGCGGTGAAGAGTAAAGGCATCAGAGGGCCACATGGTTATAAGGTAGGTTGAGACAAGTTGTCAGCCCACAAAGCCTGAAACCCTCAGAAGGCTTTGAGTGTGTGTGTGTTTTTCAGAAACCGCTTTTTGAGGTATAACTCACATGCATAAACTGCACATATTTTAAGTACACAATTTGATACGTTTTGACATACATATGCACTTGTGAAACATTACCACAGTCAAGATAATGAGCATCTCTATCACTGAAAAGCTTCTTCATGCCCCTTCAAAGGGCTTTTCATTTTTTTACTATTTTTTATTTTTTTTAAATTTTATTTATTTATGTGACAGAGAGAGAGCAGGAACACAAGCCAGGGGAGTGGGAGAGGGAGAAGCAGGCTTCCTGCTGAGCAGGGAGTCCAATGTGGGACTCGATCCCAGGACCCTGAGATCATGACCTGAGCTGAAGGCAGATGCTTAATGACTGAGCCACCCAGGTGTCCCTCAAAGGGCTTTTTAAAAAACAGAACAAAACAAAACAAGTTTTTATTCGGAAATATTTTCAAAAGATAAGCTTGAAAAATATGAAGAATTTCTGTGCACCCTTTATCCAGAGTCACCAATTTTTAACATTTGCCACATTTGTTTGCATTCTTATATATATACGCACGTGTGTGTGTATAAATTTATATAGACATATATTTATTCACACACATTTTTCTCTGACCCGTTCAGGAGTAGCTTATATAAATGGTGTTGCTTCATCCCTTAATGTTTTGGTGTGTATTTCCAAAGAATACCAGTAGTCTCCTATATATCCATGGTACAGCTGTCACATTCAGGAAACTTACCTTTTTTTCCTCCCTATTTTAGTTTATTTAAAAAATTTAAATTTTTATTTTAAAATTTTATTTTCTTTAGACTTTATTCATTTTTTAAAGATTTTACTTATTTATTTTAGAGGGCGTGAGTTGGGGGGGAGGGGCAGAAGGGGGACAGAGAGGAAGAAGGAAAGAATCCCAAGCAGACTCCTCCCTGCGCGGGTCCCATGCAGGGCCAAGCTCACCACCCTGAGATCACGACCCCAGCTGAAACCAAGAGTTGGAAGCTCAACCACCGAGCCACCCAGGCACCCCTAGACTTCTTTTTTTAAAGTAAAAAGAGTTTAATTGGGTTTAAACTTACAACCCCAAGCATCAAGAGTTGTATGCTCTACCTACTAAACCAGGTGCCCCCAAAATTTATCATTAGTACCGTGCTTTTCATTCTGTTTTTTATTCCATGTTCCAGTTTTGTCAGCTTCCCAGTAGCGTTCTTACTAGTGGCTTTCTTTTTCTCCTGGTACAGGATCCAGTGCAGGGTCGCACAATGCATTTAAGCGTTACTTTCTTCAGTAATACCTTTGAACAGTTTCTCAGTTTCATCTCTCATGCAATTGACAGTTGAAAGAACACACAGCAGTTAGTTTAAAGAGTGTCAGGCTTTTGAGCAGGTGGTTGAAGTGATCCCTCTGGGTCCAGGGAAGATGAGCAGGGTCTGGATGGGCATAGAGAGGGTCTGGGGCAACGACCTTGTTGCTGTGATTCTGAGAGGCCTACATTAGGGTGGAGGAAAGTGCTGATAAAATTGCTTGGCTGTGGGAGGAATGGGGGAAGAGCAGAGGAGATTGCAGGGTTCTAGTAATGCTCGAGATCTAGCAAATTGAAGAAATAAAGAGGAGGGAGGAGTAAAGAAAAATTGGACAAGGGTAGGTTCGTGTCCCCGAGTCATATACATATATTTCTTAATTCTTGACATCACGACACCCCTGGCCGGTACAAACTTTGTTTAGAAAGAGGTTGTGAAATGTTAGGAGTTTTGGATCTTGTGGCCAGATAGAAGTTTGTCGCACGAAGGGCAGCTGCCAGTGAAGGTCCCCCTTGTTCTGTGTGTTGATAGCTGGTAGTCCTTCAGCTTCGGGTGGAGGGAAGTTGGTCCTCTGCTCTAAGGAATCAAGGCTGTACGGAATCTGGGGCGGCAGAGTCTGGCCACCTAGTTTTAGGGAAGTTCATGAGCCCCTTGTCTGCCGTGAAACAGAGCATTGTCATTGTTCCACAACTCAAGAGAGCATACATTTGGAAGGGAGGGAGGTGTAGGTGGAGTTTACAGCATTGTTATATAGCCTATTTTTCATTTCTTTGGGTATTTAACAGAACACTAGGTAAGGAGTTAGTTACCTTTGGGTTTTCTATATGGTTGAGAAAATTTGCCAATCTAAATTGACATGGGAGGCACCTGGCTGGCTCAGTCGGTAGAGCATGGGATTCTTGATATCAGGGTCGTGAGTTCAAGTCCTATTTTGGGAGTAGAGATTTCTTTAAAAAAAAAAAGTATTAGACAAGAAATTATTTTTATAACCCTTGAGACACAAAATTGCGGGGTTAGGGCAGAAGAACTCTCACTGATAGGACAGCTTTAGAAACAGCTTTACATTTTCAGTTTTATAAAAAGTTTATTGCTTTGTATCAAACCATTATAACTACCTAAGATCAGTGAATTTACTTGGTTCCTTTGTCAGGAGATTGGGAATATCTTTGAAAGTTTTTACAATATTTTAAGTAGTGGGAATAGTTAAAAATATATCCTATTGTTACTAGAATGTCTGTTAGTAGGATTTTTTATTATTTGATCTTAGTTGAATACAGATGGTCCCTGATATACAATGGTTTGACTTAAACAATTTTCCAACTTTACAGTGGTGCAGAAGCCAATACACGTTCAGTAGAAACCCGTACTTTGAATTTTGAATTTGGATCCCTTCCCAGCTGGGCAGCAGCGCCTCCCAGTCAGCCACGTGATTATGGGGGTAAACAATAGATACACTTATAATCATCTGTACCCATATGACCACTCTGTTTTTCACTTTCAGTACAGTATTCAATAAACTACATGAGATACTCAACACTTTAAGATATGCTTTGTGTTACATGATTTTGCCCAACTATAGGCTAATGTCCGTGTTCTGAGCACATTTAAGGTAGGCTAGCCTAAGCTGTGATGTTCGGAGTTGGGTGTATAAATGCATTTTCGATTTAGGATATTTTCAGCTTACAGTGGGTTTAATCTGGATGTAACCCCATCGTAAGTTGGGGAAGATCTGTATATCCTAGAACAGGTATTTTCTAAAATAGCAGTAAAGATGAAAAAGGCTTTCCACCCTGATCTGGGGTGTCCTCATTTAAACTCTCTGTTTCAGTTTCAGCGTATATAAAATAGAGCTGATAATCCGTACTGTCCTGGATTGCTCTTAAAAGCGTACATGCAGGGATGCCTGGGTGGCTGGCTCATTCGTTAAGTGTCTGCCTTCGGCTGAGGTCATGATCCCAGGGTCCTGGGATCCAGTCCCACATCGCTTCACCCTCTGCCTGACACTCCTCCTGCTTGTGTGCACGTGCACTCTCTCTCTCTCAGAAATAAATACAGTCTTAAAAAAAAAAGTGTACATGCAGTGTCTTCAGGTGGCAATAAGGGAAGGTTGCTATCTGTGTAATGTACCCACCATGAGCCACATTTTCCTTTAATTTGCGCTTAAAACCTTATGTAGAATATAATCACTGTCTCCACTTTTGTGGAAAATTAGATTTTCTTTTTTAAGGTAGGCTCCACACCCAAGGTGGGGCTCGAACCTATGACCTTAGGATTAAGAGTTGCATACTCCACTGACTAAGCCAGCCAGGCACCCCGAAAATCAGACTTTTTAATTGGGTCTAAGATAATAGAGATTTAAGTATTATAAACTCTGTTTTATAGAATTTTCTGTTGGGCCACATAGGTTACTGGTCTTACCATTAAGTGTTAATGGTGGGAAATTGTGGACACCTATTGAGAGATAGTCAGAATTTGCTGGATTTATTGGAAAAGTGATCTATTAGCACTGAAGTCCACAAGCAGTATATATTGTTGATATGATACCGTATTCATTTTATTTGAGTGGGAAGGAGATCCCTTGAGTTTTTGGATGACACTTTGCATACTTAATCTTTAGTACATTTGTGCCATGTCAAATTAGCTCTAGGTCATAATAAGCAGTTTATTAATACATGTATTCGTGGTAATGCTTTTATTTCCTTTTTGTTTGTTCGAATCTACATTAATGTACTATGTGTTTCTTTCAATTCAGTGTGGAAATTCTGTTGCATTAAAGCTTTAAGCAGTTTTATCTTTACTAACAGTCCACTTAATCACAATAAATAGTACTTTCATGATTTCTATTGTTAAATTTATCCAATCAAAACTATATATTACTTGACTTTGTTACTTGCATATAGAATTTGAAACCATGTTTTATAATGGGCTTGCAAAGAGCTTTAGAATATATGCACAAATGTTTAATGTTGAAATTGATATTGTTAAATTTTCTACCTGAGGGATTGCCAGAAATATTCTCTTATATGCATAAAAAACTATGCATACCTCTCACTGAGAGAGTTAGTTCCATTACTGAAACAATCCCACTGAAAGTTGTAATCATACAGTCTTTTACATGTTTACAAAAAGGTATAGATTGGGAACATGGGTAATTCCATACACTTTAAAAATTTACTAAAAATAATTCAGAGTGGAGTGGGTAAGCTTTACAGAGTATTAAATTCATACACAATGTCCCCTTGCCATTTGCCTGGCTAACCACCATTTAAATTATTATGAGATGGTTAGTTACTCTGGCCTTATAACTCCCGCCCCCTCCTTTAGTCAGAGTGCCATTCTCATAATACAGTATGAATCAGAACTAGAAGTTCTTAAGTGATGGGTTGCAATGGGCAATACCTGGTAAATGATATTTAGGTATTGTTTTTT
Organism: Zalophus californianus; assembly: GCF_009762305.2. NCBI lineage: Eukaryota > Metazoa > Chordata > Mammalia > Carnivora > Otariidae > Zalophus > Zalophus californianus. Next base: position 62,203,125 of record NC_045597.1, read on the forward strand.
GGTACAAATTTCAGATGTTATTATAAAGCCAGTTTTGCAAGTTTTTATGAAGCTCCTGTAGTACTGTTCTGTTTAGTCTTAGTTTTTTCACGAGTGATATATTTTTGCAGCACTATTCATTGTCAGTAGCTTCTTTTTTTTTTTTTTAAGATTTTATTTATTTATTTGACAGCGAGAGCAGGAACACAAGCAGGGGGAGTGGGAGAGGGAGAAGCAGGCTTCCCGCTGAGCAGGGAGCCGGGGCTCGATCCCGGGATCCGGGGATCATAACCTGAACCGAAGGCAGACGCATAACGACTGAGCCACGCAAGCGCCCCTTGTCGGTAGCTTCTTAAAAGTCATTTCGTTTCATTTTTGTTTTCGTGATTATAAGTGTACTTTTTAATCCCTCTCCCTTATTTCATCCCCCCCCCAACCATCAGTTCTCCATAGTTAAGAGTCTGTTTCTTGGTTTATTTCTCTGTCTCTCTGCTCATTTGTTTTGTTTCTTAAATTCCACATATGAGTGAGATCATATGGTATTTGTCTTTCTCTGACTGACTTACTTCACTTAGCATTATACTCTCTAGCTCCATCCATGTTGTTACAAATGGGAAGATGTCAGTCTTTTTGATGTCTGAATAATATGCCATTATATATTTACACATTTTCTTCAACCATTCATCTACCAATGAACACTTGGGCTGCTTCCATAGTTTGGCTGTTGTAAATAATGCTACAATAAACATAAGGGTGTATGTATCCCTTTGAATGAGTGTTTTTGTATTTTGGGGGTCAATACCCAGTAGTATGATTACTGTATTGTAGGGTAGTTATATTTTTAACTTTTTGAGGAACCTCCATACAGTTTTCCACAGTGGCTGTACCAGTTTGCATTCTCACCAACACTTGTTGTTTCTTGTGTTTTTGATTTTGTTGCCAGTAGCTTTGATAACACTACTAACCTGCTTTCTGTTGATGGCACTATCAGGCTGTGTGATGTGGTAACACTTCCCAGGTTCACGACATCTTAGAATGGAGACTAGGTTCTATCTCCTTTCAGCCTGTCCTGCAGGAGTCACCTGGTCCCTGTTTATCGGCAGAGATGGGGGCTTCTTTGACCATAGTTTGCAGTATTGGCCTCCATTCCTTTTATGGGATGCACTCTTATTTATCAGTGTCCTTCTTAGTGTGTGCTAATCAAGAGCTCACCTATCCTCTGGCTATGATGTGGTTAGTTTTGAGCACAATGGGACTTTAATTTTCTGTGATCTTACTTTGGTTAATGCAGCCTAGGACCCTAACAGCTTGTTGAGTATTTGTATCACTGATGGTTCAGTTGAAGCTTGCAGTCAGCAAGTGTTTCTGTTTCTCACATCTTTGTCTTATAATTCTGTTGAACTTTCAATTTCATCTTGATTTTTAACCCAGCATTCTAACTTGTCAGTGTAATTTAATTCTATTGTTGGCTAGTCTTATTTTACTTCTTGTCAAGTTTGCTGGTCTACCTTCTGGGTTATCATGTGATACAGAGGTATGCACACAGAGTAAGAAAAGGTTTATTAATTAGTGTCAGCAAAGTAAAAACTAATGGCCCACATGATCCCGAGGGTCACTTTAAAAAGCCTGTGTTCATAGAGTGGCCTACCAATGGATTAATGTTTTATGGTCATGTTTTTGGTAGAGAAATGTATTTCAATATGATTGTTATTTTTCAGAAGTCAGTTTCCTGTTTGCATTGTTCTCTTCCCCTTTACCTACATTTCATTGTTTTTTTTTTTTTTAACTTTCCCATTGGAGGATTAAAGGAAAGGTGACTAAATGCAAATTAGGTTGTTTGTTTTGGTTTAGTAGTACTCTTTTTTTTTTTTAAAGATTTTTTTTTTTATTATTATTTATTCATTCATGAGAGACAGAGGGATAGAGAGAGAGAGAAGCAGAGGGAGAAGCAGGCTCCCAAGGAGCAGGGAGCCCAATGCGGGACTCGATCCCAGGACCCTGGGATCATGACCTGAGCCGAAGGCAGACGCTTAACCATCTGAGCCACCCAGGCGCCCTAGTAGTACTCTTGATAAAAGGTATTCTTTCAGTTGAGAATTTGTGATTGGCATAGGCTTAAACCTTGAATCTAACCCTGGAAGCAGATAATGCCCTAGGGAGTCTCCTCCTGTGTGGAGGTTATTAATGAGTAGAGCACTCTTCCCCCTCCATGCTTACTTGTAGCTCTAGTAATTCTTGGGGAATGGGCACGATAGGAATAAACTGGGAAGTAATTTTTAAAGGATTGGGATTTTTCGGGACGCCTGGGTGGCTCAGTTGGTTAAGCGTCTGCCTTTGGCTCAGGTCATGATCCCAGGGTCCTGGGATCAAGCCTGGCATTGGGCTCTCTGCTCAGGAGGGAGTCTGCTTCTCCCTCTCCCTTTGCCCCCCCGCCTGCTCATGCTCTCTCTCTCTTTCTCAAATAAATAAATAAAATCTTAAAAAAAAAAAAAGAGTGCTATCTCACGGTATCATGTTGAGACTTGGCTATTTCAATCAGATTTTTTTTAAATAAACACCCCCTTTATAAGTGTAGCATTTTCCACAGTTGTGAAATTTGAGATTTTAATTTTAGAATGAAGGAAAAGTCTTTAATGGAATATAAGCTTGCATATATGAGAGAAATGTCAAGCTTATTAGGATACAATTTAAAAATACTGTATATAAATAATTACATAATGCTGTAATACATCAGATCTCTTTTGAGGAGCCTCAATAATATACCAGTCTCAGAGTTCTTTAGGGTTTTAAGGGTTTGGAAGAACCCCAGTTTTGTACTGCTTTCCACTGTGGGAATGCTGATAGAAATAAAAATTAAGCTTAAATTGTAGATGAGCTAATGAAATAGCTCCTTTTTAGTTAGTACTTATTTTGTACTAGATGGTAAGGGCATATCTAATTCTAATTCTAATTCTTATTCCAGCCATATAAAGTAGATGATGTTGATATTCCCCTTCTTTAAAGTGGAAATCAAGGCTTAGATATTTCCGGTAATACAGTTAATAAAAAAGGATAGGCTGGAATCAAATCCATGTCTGTCTGTTTCCAAGGCTCTTAGTTTCAAGTGTTGTACTACCTTCAGTTTTGTAATTCTGGTCTTCAATAAAATGAAAGCACTCTTCTCTCTGCTTTCATCATCCATTTGAGCAAAATCACCCACCATAACATAATCCCGCAACATGGAACACAGCTCTTGGGAGCTTAGAAAAATGAAGAGTGTTTATTTTATTATGAATTGGTATTTATACTTATACATTTAAAGTTCTTAAATCTTGAACTAGTCTGGACGGAATATCTGGAAATGTGGATAATGTCATTTTGACAGGTGTGTTACACGTTGATTTCTATTTTTGTTAATGAAAGGATGAGGTTGAAGTGGTTATTATTTGTTCAGTGGCCCAAAGTTGTGAGAGGACTAGACCTCTTCATCACTTGTTCTTGGTAATCTTAGGCTTACACTCTAGTTTCCATTCCCTCCAGATATGTTCACATATGGTACACCTCCTTTGTTGTGCCATGTGTGGCATAGTATACTCATGCTTTCCTTGCTTAGGAAAATCTGAAATTAAAAATTAAATACTGTTAGTTTTGCTTTCTTAGTATTCAGCATTGTTACTTGACTCTTCTGTTTTCAGATCATGATTCCTTTTCCTCCTAACAAGTCCTTTGACATTTTTTTCCTTGTTCCTTCATCCAAACGTAAGTTAGGACCACAGAGATGCTGGCCTGTTGAGGCTTGTGTGCGGGGCTCTGTGTCTCTACTGGCTTGCACTTTGTCTCCCACCTGGCTCTTGCGTACCGGGGACATGTTACTTGGTCTTCTCCTTTTCTGTCAGAAGAATCTGTGGTCTGTGGTGATGTCACCTTTCTTTTTAGTGGTAAACATTTTTAATAACCTTTCACCTTTTCAATTCCCTTATTCATTAGGGATAGATGGTTCCCTAAAATACAATTTCTCTTCCTATTATCCCATTTGGATTCCATGCACAGATTCTAATTGAAGTATGCATGCAAAGATGAATACTTTTGTATAGTATTTTAAAAATCTGGGGGCGCTTGGGTGGCTCAGTCAGTTGAGCGTTTGCCTTTGGCTTGGGTCATGATCCCAGGGTCCTGGTTGGAGCCTGCTTCTCCCTCTGCCTGCAGCTCCCCCTGCTCGTGCTCTCTCTCTCTTTCTCTCTCTCTGACAAATAAATAAATAAAGTCTTAAAAAAAATCTGTTTGTTTTTTTTTTGAAAGTTATTTGGATTCAGCAAGGTGGGTAGGGAATGTCTGTGTATGTGTTTGCACGTTAGGGTTCTAGAGCAGAAGGGATATAACTTGAAAAAAAGAACACCTGAAAAACTCAGAATTTGTCTTGTGTTTCCTGTATCAATCAACCAACCACTACCAGTTAATTGCAGTTGGACCTGGAGGTTAGTTGCTACATTTCCCACATAACCCCCCTGCCCCCAGACCCCCATCCAGACTATTAAATAGTGCCAGTTTATTCTTTTCATTCCTTGGGTCTCTTATAGGTCTTAATTTTATTGTGCTTCTTTGCCTCTGCATCCACTCCAGCTCACTACTGATCTGTCCTGTCCTTCAGCACAGAAACAAAGCTTCATCTTTCCCCACTGTATTTCAGGCTGGTTCTGTTCTGTGGTAGCTTCTAACACTTACCTCGTATAATAAGTAACATTCCTTATCGTAGGCTTTTGGTACCATCAAGTGTCTCTATATTACAAAATGCCCTTTCTGCTACTCCTGCTTATGATTTTACCGATAGACTTCTTGTCCTAACCCATGTGCATTTTGCCCTATACCGAGCCTCTTCGTCTGAAATATTGTTTCCCCATCTCTTCATTAGACCTACATTGTCTCATCCTCAGGACTCATTTCCTTCTCAAGAACTTTCTAGAGGTACCTGTTTTGATTCTTGTTTTTATCAATTAAATTTCCATCTCTCTCCTTCATACTTCTTCAAACATTAGCGTCTTTGTAGAGCTCTCTTGAGAGAGCTCAGCATGGTCTACTGAAGACATTTGTGTTCCATTCAAGTAAATATTCCAAATAACACTTCTGAATTCAGAAAGAAGGCCTTTTTCCTTTCCCTTTCCACCCCATGTGTGATTTTATCAGCAAATTCTGCCCTCTCTACCTTCAAAGTATGTTCAGATTTCCTTCCCACATCTCACCTCCTCTATTCCTGGCCTCTGGTCCAAGCCGTATGATTTCTCACCAGTTGCTTGCTGTGTCTCCTAACTGGTTTCCCACCTCTGCCTTTGCTTCCTGTCAGCCTGGCTCCCTCAGTGGAAAAGCTGAAGATTCCTCCAGTGGCCTATGAGACTCCCATGACCTGATCCCCCAGTCATTTCTCTGACCTCATTTCCCTCTCCTTGGTGTCCTTCTGATCACATTGACCTCCTTGCAGGCCAGGCATTCTCCTGCCCCTGGGCTTTGGCATCATCCTTCGCCCCGTTTTCTAACGCTCTTCTCCAGGTATCTTCCTTTACTGCACCTCCGTTACTCAGATGTTAGCTTTTCTGTGTGACTTTCTCTGACCACTTTGCTGATAATCGTAGCCTCCCCCATTCCCAGTACATTCCCCAGCATTGTCCTCTGTGCTTTATTTTTTATGGTGGCATGTATTGTCACCTGACCCACTGCATGTATTCTGCTTGTCTGTCTGCCCTCTAGAGCATGGGCATCATGAAGGCAAGCATTTTCTGTTATGCTCATACCTTTGAACCCAGCACATAGTAGGTGCCCAGCAACTGTTTGTTGCATGAATATACCTTTTTCTATACCTCTGAGTTCACTGTGTGCCTTCTGTCTCACTGGGGTGATTGGGGTGGTCTTTGGGAGCATCCACTTGTTCTGTGTCATAATGCTTTCTGGAGCTTTTGAAACCCCTCCTCACCTGTGCATTGTTTGGTCTCCTTGCTCCTTAAAACTGGTTGTCGTGTCAAGCTAGGAAGGAATGAGGTTCTCAGGAGAACCTGTATAAACAGTGTGTGTTAAATAACTACTTTATACAAAGTTTAAATCTAAGCAAGCTCTGGATAAGGGTCTGAGAGGGTCTTTGTGCTCTGTAGGTTAGTACTCGGCTTTCGTTCTTTCCTTTCTGCCCTGACTTTCTGGTTCGTGTTTGTCCACATAGTCTAAATGTTTTCTGCTGGAAGGCTGGCCACCAGAAAAGGGGTGTGTTGCTGTACTTGCAGTCTTCCTTGGCAGGGCTTGGGGCCTGGGACCTGGGTCTTCCATCGAGTGCACAGCACTGAAATTCCTCCAGCATCATTCTCTGTAACAAAACCCTCTACATGAAGATTTGCTCTCAGGAGCCCTCTGTGCCTTAGTTTTCGAAAAGTGTGGGGGGCTGACTGTATTTTTAAGTCTTTTACAATTCCAGTGACCTTGAGTCACGTAGGCCACTCTGGGTAGCATGTTCAGATGAATTACATGTGGTGCCATCCTACTGCAGGATTGTGCTGCTTTGAAATGGAGGGCCACATTCCCAGCAGTGCTCTCGTCTTTCTAAAGCAGGCTTAGGGCGCCTGGGTGGCTCAGATGGTTAAGCGTCTGCTTTTGGCTCAGGTCATGATCCCAGAGTCCTGGGATCGAGTCCCGCATCAGGCTCCCTGCTCTGCGGGGAGCCTGCTTCTCCCTCTCCCTCTGCCTCTCTCTCTCTGACTCTCATGAATAAATAAATAAAACATTAAAAAAAATTAAAAAAAAAATAAAGTAGGCTTAGCTCATGGTCGGCACATATTCTGATGGTTAAATGTATCTAGCCTCAAAATTTTTAGCCACTGGAGGAGATGGGTACAGTAGAGCCCAGGTACACAGCAAACAGTTTGGTATTTAGAAGCACCCTGGCATGGCTGGGTGCACGCGCACATAACCAACTACTGGCGCTGTTAGTGCCCAGGGACTTTTCCAACATTCGTCTCCATATTAAATTTTGTTCTTATTCCTGAAACAGAGTGGCCACTGAAATCAGGAACTAGACTGCTGGAAAATACCTTTGGAAACCACTGTGTTGCATGGTAGAGGAAAGGCAACTGCCAGTTCAAATGCTGGGTTGGATGCTAGGGTTTTTTTTTTTTTTTTTTTCCTCCCCTCTCTCTTCAAAGTGGGGCTTTGATTTACTTTCTCTTCTGTCTGTTAAAGCTCTTCACAGACTCTTAGAAAAATGAGCCATTTAATGGTGCCAGCCATTAGGGTGCAACTTGAAATCCTGTGAGCGCCATCCTGGCAGTCCTGGTCGCTGGGCTCTGATGAAGACTACAGAACTGAAAAGGTGGGGCTGCCAGGCGGTCCATCAGATGGTTCTGGTGTGGTCCACACTCATGTTTGTTCAAGTGACCTGAATGTGCTTCGTCTTTGGGGACCTGCTTTAAATGCAGATGCTAATGCCCCATAATCACCCACTAAACGCAACCTAGTGAGAGCCAGGAAATTCAAATTCATAGTGCCTGTGACTTGGCCACATTGCCCACACACATATCAAGGTCTTAAATCAGAGAGACTACCATATACAGTAACACTCAAATTGCAGATGGGACTGGAGTTGCTGTTGCTGTGGGAACTGCAACTTTGAAGTTCCAGACTTTGATGTGATTAAAGTCTCAGACTTAAAGTCCCTCTGTGTGTGGTAACCTTTTTTTTTTTTTTTTTAACACCAAACTGAAAATAAAAATTGATTTAGATTGGCGATGGGTTGGAGAAGCAGCTTGTAAAGGGAGGAGGCCTCTTGCAAACCACATGTAACTGTGTCACATTCTTACGTGCCTAAGGAAGAGAGAGATGACAGGCCACTGACCTTTTTCACTCTTTCTTCTAGCCATTTGTTCCTCACACCCCGCCCCCAACACACGGGCCCTCTCCTCACCAAAAGAGGACACTTTTGACTTTGCTGTGTTTCACTGACCTAGTGATCATCCTAATGGAGAAATAAGAGTTTATGTGTATTAGCTGTTTGTTTTAACAAAGATCCCGGGGTTCAGATACTTGGGATCATCTGGTCGGTTTCTTAAAATTGTGGCTGGTTAAAGTTTACTTCTTTGACTTCACGTTGCTGAGGAAAGGAATATGGGAAAGCAGAGTTTGTGGGTCATTTGCTCTTTAAAACGTTGCCATTAAAATTCTAGATCACCTGATACCAGTAATGGAATTGACTTTAAAAAAAAATTTTTGTGCCTAGGACCTTAAAACATCTCAGCCACAGAATTGTAGGGTCAACTTTGTTTTTAAAAGAAATTTCCTTAGGTATGCTTGCACTTGTGTATGTACTTTGTGTGTGTGTGTGTAACACACACGCATATATATCAAGAATCCCTTCTATTTTTAAGGTTGAAACCCTGAGGTGTCATCCTGGTACTTCAATTTTATAGATTCATAGAGACCCTCTAACATTCTTTGCCCTCATTAATGGCACGTTCTCTTAATATTTAAGTGTCTGTAATGTCCTGTGCACCTGTCCTGCTCTGTCCCCTTTGAGCTTTATAGAACCCATGTGAGAGGTGGTGAAGCCCAGATTTTGTGGATGAGACTCAAGGTCTCCATGGTGTGACTGCTGAAAAACGCAGGATGAAGAGTGGGAACTCCCAAGTGCAGTTCTTGGCCAGGCCTCGAAGAGTCTACTGACTGTCTTTGGGGTAATTCCTGCAGGAAGGCAGGGCAAAATTTAGCCCCCTGGTTCGTGTGTTTTTTTTTTTCTCCCCCAGTATTGATAATACTATAGCTGTGATAGGAGTGAGATAACAAGGCTCATGAGAGGACATAGCTTGTGCCTTTCAAAGCTCTTGAAAATGAGAACAACACACCCAAATATGCCTTCTGCTGTTTGCCTTTCTCATGGTTAGGGACATAGGGAGAGTCAGGTGAGGAGGGAATGGACGGTAAGTCAGTGGGAACGTTGGCAGGTTTTCCTACCTAGAGCACCCTTTCAAGAGGAGATGGGATGATGGCTTCACTTTCTTAATGTAAACAGCAGAGCTGTGCATTCTTTGTATTCGGATGTATTATACACTGAGAGCCTTCTATAATTCTAAATTTATTTGTCATATCCTAAAGTATGTATGTACCTAATATTGGCTGCCATTTTGGATAACAAGATTGCATTCTGAAGTGGTGTCATCGGTGGTCTCTGGAACCCGTAAGGGAGTTATGGGTTCTAGTCATTCTCTTCTGTGGGAATACAATGAATTTAAGTAGCAGGACAGAACAAACTCATTGTTCCTAGAATGTCCTGCTCACTCATTGTAGTTATTTTATCTGCAGACAAGATGGGCTTATGGTTTTATATGCAGTGTACATGTCATCGGGGAAGCATTTATTTTGGCGAAGGTGTCCCTTTCCCGCTGACTTTTAGTTGAGAGGTTGCGGTAGTCAAGACTTTGGGTTCTGGAATGTATGTATATATTTGTGTATACATAAATGTAGTTTTATCACACCTGGCAACCTTAACAAATGGTGGTGAAATATTTTGGCTTTCTTTTAACAGTATTATCATGTGGTTGACAGTTTAAATAAGCAGCACTTTATCTTGATGAAGCGAATGCATTTAATTGGTTATCTTGGCCCACCAGGGTGTTTGTTGGTCAAAAATTTAATTTTCTTTCTGGGTGTTTATATTATTTTTCCTTCTAGATGTTTGTGAGGTGTTGTTTTTATAGCTTATGTGGAAAACATGCTTTTTCTTTTTTAAAGTGGATTGTAGTGTAGAGCTTTGTTAATAAAAAAATTAAAATAAAAATGGTAAGGCGGAATGACTTAGTTATTTTTATATTTTCCTGTAAAAACAGCCTCAGTTAAGTGAGCCACAATGAGCCATGATGTATTTCCTCCATCAGGATGGAAAATAAGCCATTTATTATTTCAGGTCTGACTCACAGTGAACCTGCTGACACTGGGATGTTTTAAAATCATAATCATAAGGAACAGGTTAGGGCAGAAACTTGGACGCTGGGCCTAGGATTACCTGCTTATTATAATGTTTTACAACTTGGATGCTTTAGGTTTTCTGGCACAATGTCCTAAACCTCATACACTAAACACCCCCTTGTTGTACAATTATTGCTTGCTGGTTTTAGATGGTGCCAAATAGATGCCTCATCATAATTACCCTTTTTTAATTTCACTGTTTTACACACACACACACACACACACACACACACACACACACACACACACACGTTGTTCTCTCCTCTCCCTTCCCCCAGTGTGCTCATCTCTTTCCCCACTCGGGATGTCCTCGGTTAATAAGGACTGGGGAGTGAGAGATGTGGCCCAGGGTGCGACACAGTGATTGCAAAGAAAGCCAGCTATAGTGGATACAGTTACTATGTGGTAATAGATGTGCTTCTTTATCAATATATTAAAATAACAGGATCTTCTGGTGAGTCATCATAATTCTGAGGTGACTCATTTACAAGTAAATATTTTGAATTTTGATAGCAACTCTAATGTGAAGATACCAAATTTCCATTGGTGCCAAAGTCACAGGTACTGCTAATACTATGTTATTAGCATTGCAAATCATGCTAAATTTCAGTGAGAGGTTAAAAAAAAGTGCATGTCAGTTTGTTGCCCCCCAGTTACCACATCCCTTGCGTTCTCCGTGTTAAATTTGGCTTCGAGGGATTCCCCCCCCCCCGAATATCTGAGTAGCTTTCATTTTCTAAAGGAGATCACGAACTCGTTTGACATAAAAAATAGATGCCTTCAAACCTGTATTTTTTTGTGCTGTTGCATAAATGGACTCACAGGTGCCAGGACCCGGGTGTAATTCTATACATACTCCAGGCATATAATGTGTATACTGATACATGAACTTGGAAATTACATCCTTTCGAAAGGAAGTATGTCCTCATTTTGTAGACAGAAAGAAGAATAAAGAAAGGAGACACATTAACCTTGTCATGATAACCAGAAGGAGAAATCAGCAGTAGGTTTCTAGTTTGGTATTTCACCCTCCAGATGAGTATTGAATAGAGTGTTCTGTGGGTCTAAACGTAATTTTATTTCAAGTCTACTTAGCTTCAAAAATTACAAATGATAACTATAATTAATTAAGCTATGGTAGTTTTAACAACATTGAACTGTGTGCTGGAATAAGAGATGGCTAAATTGAAGGGCATTTACATGGGCCTTATTGTTTAATGTTATCTTGATTTGGAGGCCCTTTAAAAATATCAGAATTCAGTGTATTTTAACCTTTATCATAGTTGAGGGTTTTAAAGCAGTCTTTTAAAAGTCTTTAGTACCTGTGCTGAAAGATGGATGTACTCCCTTCCCATCATAGGAGCTGAGAATTATTTTTAATAAATTAGCTGTGATTGTGACAAATCTTACTGCTTTGAAGGGGAAAGAAGGCATTTTATGAGGTGATACTGACAGGATACGTTTTTCTCCCACTCTCACAATACCTACCTTAAGAATCAGTAAAACATTTGGAGATGGCACTGTAATTTGGAGACCTGTTCCTTTCTGCAGATAATTAAAATAAAAGATGACCCTGAGGAATTAGTAAAATGGAAATAAAAAAGAGTAAAGTAATTGCTACTTTAACAGCAAGTTGATATTCTAAGGGGATATAGCCGTGACAGGTAACCATAAGTATGCATTTTTGACTTGAAGGATAAGACAGTGATCAGTCATCTTTTGTGGCATAACAAGCAACCTCAAAATCTTGGTGTCACATACCTACCAAGCATTTATTTCTTGTTCATGTGTATGAAGTTAGCCACATGGGAACAGTTGGGACCAACAATTCTATTTACCACAAATGCTAAAAATGTTAGCAGCTGAAGGAAGCATTTGGTTATGAGATTATATGGTGGCTTTTGTCATTTCCCATGCTCCAAGAAAGACCAGTTCAGGTGTTCATGTGACTGTGGACTGAATTTAACACATCACAGAGGACATGTTACTATCAGGTAGGGGGTGAGCTGAGATTTAGATTCTAAATCTGGTTCAGCTGTTTACCTGTTGGAGGACCCTAGGCACTTCATGTAATTTGTCTCTGCCTTGGACCACTTTGTTTTGTAAAATGAAGATGTTTCATTCCCTATCTGTATGAACAGGTTTTGTTTATTGTCACCTCCAGTCAACCTTTATGTTGCCATGTATTGGAAAGGTGTAAAACATTAGGAAATGCTTAAGAGCAACAGATAGGATTTTATAGCCAAAGGAGGTTAAGTAGTGGACAAGAATAAAAGCATTGAATGTATGGGGATTGATAATTTATGTGTATTGTACTAAGTAGTGTGGAATAGTGACTGCTGAATGCTGTATTGGGGGCTGTAGAATCCTCCAGTAGGATCTAAGTTCCTTGAGAGTGGAGACAGTGCTTTACTTTAGCATTCATTCATAGTGCCTAGTACAGTGCCTGACATGTAGTAGAGCACATTTGGAACAAATGAAGGTTGTAAGAAGCCCCAAATGGGAAGCTCATGGAAGTATAGCTTAAAAGTGTTTCCAAGAATGATGTGTGTTTTCTGGTGCTCCTATTTACCTCTGGGGATTTGGAATGTTACAGTAGTCCAAGGATTGTAACACTGATGTAGACATCATATACTCTTTGATTCCTTGCTATTTTTGCACATTTTGTTAAGTACTCAGCATGGTCCCCCAGTTTTCCAGGTGTTGCAGAGTTGCAATACCATGTGCCTCTTTCTGTAACAGAGGCCTGGACAAGGCACAAGGGAGAGACATGGCAGGAGGCAGCAGTGACCTCTGGTCAGGAGGGATACGGAGACCCTCTAGGAAGCACAAAATGGCACAGTATGTTTCGGTAGCCCACACACAAAGTCAGAAGGATGAGAGGCAGAGTGAGACAAGGCTGCAGAGAGGCAGGCAGGGTCAGATCTGAGAACCTTGCATGACTTGATCTTTACCTGATGGTACCTGTACCTTGATCTTTACCTTTCCAGCCTGGAAAGGAAAGCCACCAAGGGGTTTTTAAGCAGGGTCAGGATGGGATCAGATTTTAGAAAGTGGAGAACAGGGGTGCCTGGGTGGCTCAGTCATTAAGCGTCTGCCTTCGGCTCAGGTCATGATCCCAGGGTCCTGGGACTGAGCCACGCATCGGGCTCCCTGCTCAGCCAGGAGCCTGCTTCTCCCTCTCCCGTTCCCCCTGCTTGTGTTTCTGTCTGTGTCAAATAAATAAAATCTTTAAAAAAAAAAAAGAAAGTGGGGAACAGGGATGGCACTGAAGTTGGATGGTGGGGACACAGGACCCTCAGGTAACAGTATGGCTTGGGGAGAACAGAGGGACAGGCGGACACCTGGCAGGTAGTCTGGCATGAACATCCACTTCCATAGCCCTGCCCTTCTAAAAAACAACACATGATGTGCAGTCATTTAAAACCCCTTTTTCATAAGCTAACAGAAACTGGTGTACTACTTCTGAGTACTCTTCATAAGCTGACAGAAGCTGGTGTACTACTTCTGAGTAGTATTTCAAGGACTATTGCTAGTCCTTGAAATAGTCTGTTTTAAGTTAGACAGCTTCAGGTGACAGGATGGGTGTGGTATAGTCTCAGTGTTGAAGAATGTTATAACCTCACTTTGGTAGATTGTCAACTTGGTATGTTTGAAACCTCCTTGGTCACTAGAGTGATGGGTGTTATTTTTGATCTTCAGTTTTTACATTTGCTTTATCTTGCTATCAGACATTTGGAAAACTTGTTTTTGTAGTGTTTTGGTTAAGTAGACATGCCTTTCAGTAAATTCCTCTGTATTATTGTGTCAGGGTATCTTTTCTATTCCAGATTTGTTGATATTTTTATTATTATTGATAATTTTATGATTTATCCACTCATGCACATCTTCTAGATTATTAGGTTCATCCTTAACCAGCTTTAAACACTTGTCAGCTGGTGTGAAGAGGCATCTTTGAGTGGTTAGTGTTGTCAGTATTGGTATAATTTGTGGTGTCCTGCCACACATTAGTCGGTCACATTTGCTAGCCCTGCATCTTCACTGATCACCAGTGGTGGTGTTCCTTCCCTTTGTGCAGTTGCCAATGATTTTGTCTAGAAAAACATGGGCATTAAAAAAAACTGTAGTACCAGCTGAAGATAAATAACTCTCCATTGGTGTTTAAAATTTTTTTTTATATTACTTCTGTGAATTCTCTTTTACATTAAACATGTACATTGATTATGCATCTTCTCATTGAACCCCAAGGGATTTGTATTAATGAGTTTTATGCTTTGAACTTAAAAATTTTTTCTTGTCCTCATAAGTGAGACTGGGGAGAAAAAGGGTTTTTCATATTTCCTTTGAGAGCTTTTCTTTTAAGTACCTATTTTGAGAATTTCTCAGTTGTACAGCAGGCCTAATTTTTTTGCAGATGACTAGTTTCAATACCAGAGAATAGATCCACTGTCCCTTGGTTGTTCACTTCCCAGTTCCTTCACTCAGATTCACCTTCATGAAGTTAAGGAGAGGACACATAACCTACAGCCAAGATGTAGGTTGCTTAAGTCTGTTGTAGCTAGTTTAAAAAAGTTTAAAAAATTTAATTTGTTCCTATGATGATGGGACTGAAAATAAAACCAGAATGCTTGTCTTTTGTGAAAGTTTACATGAATTTTTCTGTGTGTGATTTCAACCAATGCCTCTTCGCTCAGAAAGTTATATATATAATTTCATTAACAACATATGTACTTCCAGGGACGCCTGGGTGGCTCAGTTGGTTAAGCGTCTGCCTTTGGCTCAGGTTATGATCTCAGGGTCCTGGAATCGAGTCCCGCATCGGGCTCCTTGCTCGGTGGGGAGTCTGCTGTTTCCCCCTGCTTGTGCGCTTTCTCTGTCTCTGACAAATAAATAAATAAAATCTTAAAAAAAATGTACTTCCATAGAGTTCCAGTTACCTTTTTTTTTTTTTTTAAAGATTTTATTTTTAAGTAATCTCTGCACCCCACGTGGGACTTGAATTCATAACCCTGAGATCAGGAGTCACATGCTCTATGGACTGAGCCAGCCAGGCACCAACCTTATTTTCAATCATAAATCTTACAGTTTGTTTTTGGATTACATAACCGGTCTGAACTGAGGATCTTTGATGGTATATCCATTTCACGGTATTTATCAAGTGAAGATTTTTTTTAAAAGATTTTTATTCATTTGAGAGAGAGAGTGCACTTGCATGAGTGGTGGAGGAGAGGGAGAAGGAGAAGCAGAAGCCGACTCCCCGCTGAGCAGGGAGTCTACCACGGGGATGCAGGGCTCAATCCCAGGACCCTGGGGTCATGACCTGAGCCTAAGGCAGACGCTTAACCATCTGAGCCACCCAGGTGCCCCTCAAGTCAAGATGTTAATGATAAAACTGTGCTTGTACAAAGATACTTAGTTATTGCTTTATCTTTTTCAAAAGAACAACATAGCAAGAGTAACATCTTATAAAACATGTGCCCAAAAGTGCCAGTCTGACCAAAAAAAGCCGTTTAACCACTGAGAATTGTAATAAGAATTCTGAAATGGGGTTACAGTGCAGTATCGTGTTTAATGTATTGGGCAGTTCAGAAGATTCATTTGTTCAGATTTACTTGGAGACTTGAGAACTAATTTGGCTTTAAATTTGTATTTATAATTTTAAAAATGTGATCATTAAAGAAAATTTGAAAAATGGGAAAGTCTGCTTTATTTCTTTAATGAAACATCTGAATGTTTTAGCAATGGTTCTGCTTTCTGTGCATTATGTTTTAAAAATCACTGCTTAATGCTGTGTATAAAACTTGCCAACTTGCTTTTGATTAATAGAGTAAGTTCATTCAGGGAATAATGTAAAATATCATTGGCAGCATAACTGGAAGTGGCTCACAGATAAAAATTAGCTTCAAGTCAACAGCTAAATTACTCTTTTCATATTATCTATTGTCCTCATTTAGAGAAAAGAAGCATGCTTCATCGTAGGGATTCTTATTTAATATCTCCTAAAGGCTGGGCTTTAGCAAACCCAATTTATCATTTGTCATCTGCTAGAAGTTACAGTCTGTGAAGGGGGAGATGAATGCAGAGCAGGCAAACAGAGGGGAATTGACTTATAATCTGTGCCTGTGGGATAATTTTATACACAGACTGGACATGGCTCAGGCTCATGTTTTCAGACATCATTCCTGTGCAGGTATTGATCTCAGATTTTCCCTTCAGTTTTTATTGGTAGTAGATTTCTTGAAGAAGGATGGATCACTGTTGATTGGTTGTTAATCATCTAGAATTTGTTATGATTAGGGAGTCTAAATAAAATATTGGATCTGTTAGATCTGATTTGGTCAGAAATTTGAGTGCTTAGTTTCATGGATTGCCTTTTAATCATCATTGGTGATATGCAAATTGAGCTAGAGTCTTGAATATGAGAAGTACCTTAGGAGTAAATTAGACAGTTTGGAAGCTCCATTAACTCTTTCGGAGTACTGGGCTGCTATTTAGTCTACCCAAACAATAATTTACTAAGTTTAGCATACCCAGACAGTAATTTGCAAAGTAATACCTTGAAGATGCTAGAAAGAGTTAATGAAGCTTCTGAAGTACCTTGGGTTTTCTTGGAGAACCTGTTTCAGCGTTTACAGTGGTTGTACTTGAGAAAAAGTGTCTTTAAATTGAATGCCTATTGCAGGAATTGTTGCTAAATTATGCTCCGATCTTTTTTTTTTAATCCAACTCCCACCCTATCCTCGGCCCTCTTTTGCATTCTGAGCAAGGGTTTGCGAGGGTTCAGTCCTGTGGTTTCTGTTCTCACTGGGTTCGGCTAGGTGAGAACAAACACACGGTTTCTGGAGACCCATTTAGTTCTTGCTGTCTTGCTCACCTCCCGTATTTTTCCGGTATCTACCTCTCTACATCTTTCTCCGAGCTTTAGTCTAATTTTCAGCCAGCTGGTGACCACATGGTGTTAAACTCACCTTCCTCCCTAAAACCACTTTCCCTTACTGCCTACATTATATTTTGAATAGCATTCACCACCATTCTCTCAAGAGTCTCATTCTGGAGCTATGGAGAAAACTGTCAAGTGTCAGGATGAAACTCCTTGGGAGTTTTGCCTCTCTCCTTCCCTGTGGCACTCACCATCTCCTATTTGGACCTCTACATTGGGCTTGCTGCCTCCAGTTTCCTTTTTCCTCACTCTACCCTGGACAGGCTACCATAACATATTTCTTGACATGTCACTTTAATTATATCCTTTATCTCAAACACCTTCAGACACACTCTGCTGGCGTTCCAGGCCACTCACCATCTGAAAGGCCCATCTTTCCAGCTTCCTTTCCTACAGACTCCTCTCTCTACCAGTCCACCTTCCATACAGTAAGACACTCTCCTGCCTCCTATAGTTGTTTTATTCATTCTCCACTCCCAGCAGGACATGCCCTTTTCCCTGTCCACACTGATTCATCTGGAACTATTCAGTGGAAGAAGTCAGGCTCAAAAAGGTACATTCTGCACAATTCCATTTGTATGAATTTCCGTAAACAAGCAAAACTCTGGTGTGTGTGTGGTAGAAGTCACAATAGTGGTTACCTGTGGGGAAGGGGCTGCTGACTGGGTGGGGCATAAGAGAGCCTCCTGCTAGGGTTCTGGAAATGATTCAGGGGTGGGCGGTGGTGACATGAGGTGAACAAATGTAAAAATTCGTATAGCCGTACACAGCAGGTATCAGCTCTTGGTTTGATGTAAATTAAACCTCAATAAAGTATAGACTAAAACAGTGCCCACCTTCTGTGGGCTCTGATAGGCTTAAATTCGATAATGTGTTTAAAATGCCGAGCATAGAAACTGGCACATGGGGAAAAATCCCCATGCTGCAGTTGAACAGTTGTCTTTCTCCTTCTGAATTGTGGAACAGATTTCCCCAACAAGACTAATTTGCAAATAATTTGACCTTGAAGACCTTTTTTTGTATTCCATTCTTAACTTGAATCTTTTATTGCCATGTTTATTGCTAAATTGATATTGATTTAATGTGGATACCTGCTTGCATTTTTTAGTGTACACTTTTTGATGGTCAATAGAAATAGTGGCCAATGTGGTGTTATGGAAAGCTTGTAATAGTTTTAATGTTTCTTTTCCCCCCAAAACATTGCGCACATCAAAAGAAGAATTTTGAGTTTGTTTTAAAAGTATTTTACGCAAACTTAACTTTAGAGTTATTTCCCTGAGTATTCTTGTTACTAGGGAAGCATCCATAAATGGGACTTAGGGGAAGGCATATTACATCTCAGTGTAGGAAGACTTTCTTAGCAGAGCTGTTAAAATGGGCTTAAATGATTTTTAAATAATAAATGTCTTGCAGAATGGTGGTTAACAAACTTTAATGTGTGTATGAATCCCCTGGGGATCTTGTACAAATGTAGGTTCTGACTCAGGTCTGGGGTGAAGCCTAAGGTCCTGCATTTGCAACCAGCTTTCAGGTGCTGCTGTGGGTCCCTGAACTACACTTGGAATAGCACAGAATGAGTGACATTATGGAGGGCAAAGCAAGAACAACTTAGTTCATAAAAACTGCTTCACCAGTTTGGGTGAATAGTGACCGTGTGAGCCATATTTGTGTAAATATTCCCGAAAGAATCCATTCAAGAAAGTACTGACTCTTCTTTTAAAGTTTCAGTGTTATGTGATTTTTTTTTTCATGCTAGGGGGCCAGACTGGCTTATTTCATTAATTTGTTTTTGTTCCTTCTTGAAAATAATGTTGTATTAGTTGAAAGGGTCATGAATTCAATCAATTTTTAGGGAAAGAAATTTAAAAATAACTTGGAATCTTTTGTGACTGCCCCTCCTTAAAAATAAAGTAAAATAAAAAACCAGAAAAACTGAACTAAATACCACTGGCAAGACACAGTCCTTCCCCATTTGTCACCATATTCCATGAACAGTACTTGACAAAATAACCACCACTGTGCGGTATGCCATTTAAAGAGCCATTTTCACTACTTCATGTTCTCCCTCTCACTGCGGGTAGATTTCCATTCCCCTCTCTGAACTGGGACCTCCTTTATTCCGTTCCTCCGTCTTGCTTGTCATATTCTTGACTCAGTAGAGGATGATTTTATACCCTGTCAGACTTTAACATCTGTCAGGCTATGATTTGAGACTGAGAAAAACCCAGGTTACAAATTGCAGATGAGGTCCAGCTCTTTGATGTTGGGAGAGCAGTGCTGTCTGAGGGCTTGTCCCCGGAGCAGCGCCCGCCAGCCCGCTTCTAGGCTGCCTGCAATTTCAGGGCAACAGGAAGAATGCTCCTCTGCCTGCTGGCTCCTGGGCACATTCCTTTCTGTTTGGGACTGAAGTACACGCACGCATTATTAAATTACTTAATGAAGATTTTGTAGCACACCTCTAATACCTTTGAAAAGGCCCTTTGAGCACAAGAAGGGTGTGTGGGCAGAGGGGGTGGGAGGAGACGGGGAGAGAGAGAGATTTCACACTGGTGAACAGGGTCCTCCGCCATCCTCCCGAGGCATGTGAGTGCTTCAAGGCTGGCTGCTGCTTTTCGGCCCTGAATTGGCAGAAGGGACCAACGCAAGCTCAAGGGAAGGTTCTTTATAGGGCAGGACCCATTACCGAGGGGAAAATGCAGGGTTTTGGCTTCAACCTTGATGCAGCGTTGCCATTTACATTCTGACACAGGAGACCTTGTTTAAATTTTTTTAAAAAAAGATTTTATTTATTTGACAGAGACAGAGAGCACAAGCAGGGGGAGGGGCAGAGGGAGAAGTAGGATCCCCGCTGAGCCAAGGCTCCAGGATCACGACCTGAGTGGAAGGCAGGTGATTAACCTATGAGCCACCCAGGCGCCCAGGAGACCTTGTTTAAAACTATGATTAAGGGCCTCCAGGTGGTAGGCTGTGGTTTACAGACCCTGATAACTTAGAGGGGTGCAGCTCACATTGATAAAAGTGGGCTCCAGTGGTCTCTGTCAGAATCGAATGTAATTGAATTATGTAGATGGTTCCAATAACAAAGATGATTCACCTCCCTGCCACCTTCTTACTGGGGAGATCTCTTAGAGACTAAGAGAACACAGAAAGGCTGGGTGGTCATGAACTTGTCTCTTGTATTAAACTCTGTGAGATTTTATCTGTAGTAATAAGAATAGTAATCCCAAATACACAGGGTTATTGTTGGGATTGATTGAGATAATATGTTTGGAAGACTATGGACCTTAAAGTATTAATCACACACACACACTTGTAAATAATGGTCTTCCAGGGTTTTGCTTTGTGTAAATAGTCCTGCCCACGTGATCAGTACTAAATTGGCAGAAAAAAAGCAGCCCATTCCTGCTTACACCGTGCTGGGGGAGTACTTTGGGATGCTGTGCTTGTCTTCAGACAGAATGAGGCTAACTTGAGGGAAGACAGCGAAGGATTAGTGAGTGATGAGATGGCATAGGGGACAGTGAAGAGAACGGTTGTACGTATTGCAGACTTTCTTTCCTGAATACCTCAGTGCTTAGATGATTACAAAGAAAGAATTATGTGGTGTTTAAAAAGTGGGTGTGACTTACATGTGTTGCTGGCTTGGAATGTAAGCCGGCTGAGAACGGAGCCTACCAGGGATTGTATGTATGTATGTATGTATGTATGTATGTATTTATTTTTAAAGATTTTATTTATTTATTCACGAGAGACAGAGAGAGAGAGGGAGAGAGAAGCAGAGGGAGAAGCAGGCTCCCAAGGAGCAGGGAGCCCGATGTGGGACTCGATCCCAGGACCCTGGGATCATGACCTGAGCCGAAGGCAGACGCTTAACCATCTGAGCCACCCAGGCGCCCTACCAGGGATTGTATTTAGCACGATGCGAATTGGGATTGGTTGGCTCGGTTGGAGAAGGTGGCCCTGACCGTAACAGTGATAATCTTGCCCTTGAACCTCACTGGGCCAACCACTGAGCTGCTAAAGAGCTCAAAGTACATGATCTTACTGGAACCTTAGGTGGCTATTGTCCTCATTTCATAGTGGAGGAAACAGAAAGGTTAAGTCATTTACCTAAGGTGGTATAACTAGTAACTGGCACACATTTGAGTAAAGATTTCTAAAGAAAGCCACATTGCTTCCTAAGGCTAGGTTTTAAAATTTTATTCCTCAAATATGGATTAGCCCACAAAGACTTTAAGGTAGTCCTGGTAGTCTTCAGAAGGGTTACGTTTTCACTAAGGTACATGAGACCATGGATAGAAATGGTAATACTAATAATAATTTTGTACCTGGATTAGAACAACCCAGCTCCATTGTCTTGGCCCAGGCTTTCCAGTGGATTGTCAGAATGAAAGCCTCAGTACTCCTGTAAAACAAGACAGTGCCCATTTGAGAGCAAATGGGCATTAATCTTCTTTTCTGTAAGGAAAGATGAGTTTTCATGCAAATGAACACTGGGTCCATTTGGCCCCTCAAGAGGAATTAAATCAGATTCCATAACTATCAGCCTTTACTGTCCTTTGTTGTAAGACAAAACACATAGACTATTGCTATTCCTCACTGAGCCCAGAGTAAATTCTGTTGTATTAGATAATCACAGTGCTATTATACTTAATTGGACTTAAACTCCTTCCTCCCCCCCCCCCCAAATTATGTTCACATTTCTACAGAGCCTTTCAATCACCAGAAGGAGAAGAACTCAAATGTCACTGTATTGTAGCTAGCAGACCAAGTTGTGAAATAAACATACCTTGAAATGTGACTTTCATACCTCATGTTTTTTATGGCCTTGATACTTAAAGTATGGTTCATGGGTGGGGTTGATGGCATCAGCATCACCAGGGAGCTTGTTAGAATCTCAGTCTTGGTCCCAGGCATACTGGATCAGAATCTGCCTTTTGACAAGGTCCTAGGTGATTCCTATGCATTTCAAGTATGAGAAGCACTGATTTTTATGGTACTCATCCCCCTCCAAGTTAATAGTTAAGCTTATTGAATGGAAGCTTTTTTCTTCTCTACAAAGCTCATTTCAAGTATAAAATTTTATATTTTAGAGCCAGGCCCTAAGGAATAGAAATGTCAGGTTTGGCTGTTTAGCATCAAGGGGCATCTTGCCATTTCTAGCAAAGTGTGAATTATTTATTAAACCTTTTAATCCATCTCAGTTTTTCTATACTGTCTTTGTATTCCGTTTGTAATGCAGAGCTAGTGGGGTGTTCCTTTATTTGGGGGAGAGGAGTTAATCTTGGCCTCTTGAGAGTATACAAATCTCAGCCAGGTTACAAACAAAAAATCTCATGTCGATCCCACTGAAGAGAGAAGCCCATTAACCAGACGTCATAGCCAGATGGCTCCTCCTTCAGCTGCGCATCTTTTCTCCTGCCTCCCTCTTGTGCGCTTCCTTAGAGGGGAGCGTGAGGCAAGAAGAAAGGTGCTCTGTCTCTTCATTTATTGTCTATGCATCCTGCCCTCTCAGCAGGTGACCTGGGCCTGACTCCTGTCACTTACTGGCTTTGTAACCATGGCCTCCGTTTCCTCACCCCCAAAATGAAGGTGTTGGGATTCCCACACTCTGGAGAGCCTCATTTTTACCCTCTCCGGCCAGCTCTTCGTGACCCGTGGCCACTACTGTCCAAGCTTCTGACACGTCTTCTTTCTTCTCTCTTCATTCTTCTCCACCCCTGCTGCCCTGCCTTCTGCTAGGCTCTTTCTTCTCTCTCAGACAAACTTCAGAATAGCCTAGAAGTGATCAGTGTGGGGTTTTTGTGCACTGTCGAGGAGGGAGATTCCATATTCAAGGACTGAGAGTTGAACTTGTGAATTTATTTGAATTCATATTAAGTCTCCACTTGATGATTATACAGTTCTCTTGGAAGTGCTTCAAGCAGAAGCACCCTTTATGAAATAATACCTCTCCCCCTCCTATTTTTAGGAGGTTAAGTTTTTTAAATTCAGAAAAAGCAAATCTTGGATCATTTTAGTATTAACTGTGGGTTGTTGTCAAGCCAGCCCTTGTGTAAGGGGACCTCATTAAGCAGTGCTCTATAATGGTGACAGGGCGGCTTAAAATATCTTAAGTAAATGTAAATGGTCTCAGAGCCAGTAGTTGAGTTTCACTTGAAAGCCAATGAAACATCTAATTAAGGAGTAAAGGATGTCAGAAGGATCCAAAGGCCTGAATTTTTGTTATGTTGCGGTAGATTTTACTGGAAGCCAGAGGATTCTTTATATGATAAATTTGGGGGAAATAAAGCAAATAACAAGAAACTATAATTTCCCTTTTCTTTACTTGTGGTATAAATAGAACCGGCTCATAGGTCAGAATGTTCAGTAGTTTGTATATACTTACTACCAGGGTTCAAATTTGAACGTGAAATATTTTTTAAGATGGGGGGAAGGGCAGGGGAGAGAGAGAAAGAATCTTAAGCAGGCTCCATGCCCAGCGCAGAGCCCCATGGGGCTCGATCCAAGGACCCTGAAATCATGACCTGAGCTGAAATCAAGAGTTGGACGCCTAACTGACTGAGCCACCCAGACGCCTCAAACTTAAAATATTTTTTAAGCACACTCTACGGTGGTAAAAGCTTTTCTTTACAACATGTATAATTATCTTGCAAAGCTTTTTTTTAACATTACATAAGGAGAAAACAGTAACATCTTGGAATGATTGTAAACTGGCACTTAAGACCCTGGAAGTGAACTGTTTTCTAATTACTGTATTATATGTGTGACTCGAGATTCCATACTCCTCCTCCTTCAGTCTTTGATTTTAAATAGTCTTATTCAAAATGCTTCCTTCTATTCTTGAGGCATAGTTGATACTTTAGCAGTGTTCAGTTTTATATACATAATTGTGTAGGCTGTGAAATTATTGCTTAATTAGATTGGTACTATCATAAGCTATGTACCTTTTAATTATGTTTAATAATGTGAGACCCAGAAATGCCCCCTCTATGCTCCTTTAATATTTCATGGCAGGACAGTAGGGGTGCACCATCACTGTAAAGTAAGAAAAGGGACTGGAAAATGGGAATTGGGGTTACTGAAACTGGAAACAGAGTAACTTGTAGATTCTTTCTGGTGATGAAAAGTTTGGTTTCTTGACTCTGCTAAGTCCTTCAGAAGGACAAACAAGGGTAAGACAGAGTGTTGGTCCTTCAGGAGCTCACATTCAAGGCAGAGCTCAGCTGATCTTACAGTTCTAGTCATTGAATTGGAGCTATTCAGAAAATGTCCCTGAGGCATGTAGAAACCCGGCATCCTTCTGTCAGCCTTTCTTCTGCCTTGCTTTCACTGCTGTTCAAAAAGCGAACGTTCTTTGTTCTGGATCTTTGAAATATGGATTGATTTGTTGCTTTTCAGAATTTAAGATAACTCCCTGAAAGCTACTGCAGGCCTGATTCATTAAGCAAATTGCAGACAGGAAGCAACTTTCTCTGTATCCTGAGTTTTGATAGGTCCCCCCCCCCCCCCCCACGGAGGACCAGGTACACAGGCTCTCAAATTAATTTGGTGTTGAGTCATCTGAGAGCGGTTGGAGGGGGAGGTGAGAGTAGCATGAGGTTTAAATGAGATGGGCATTGCACATTATGATGTCCCCAGCGTGGAAGAGTAATACGTACATAGTGTTATTGGATGGAAGATGTCAGTCTCCGAGCATTCAGCAAGCCTAATCATTTATTTCATTTAATCTACTTGCAAAGTCTTAACTTATTTATTGACCTATAGCAACCAAGAATTTTGAGTCATCTTCGCTATATTTTTAAGTTATGTGCATTCCCCAGGAGATACACAACCAGCAGGTTGTGGGGACAGTATGAGGAGTAAGAGAGATTGAGTAACACCAGCCATTACCACAGTGGTACGCACAGCCTCTTGGGTTTTGTTTTGTTTTTTTTAGTGTTGCTAGCCCTGTTTTTTTTTTTTAATATGACCATTTATGTGCAGTGTTAGAACTGTGAAAATAAACTATGGTGAATAAAAATCATAATAGAGGCTGCCATTGTTGGAGGACCAGAAGACCTCACCATTTCAGGTGTCTGAATAATGCTGGATCAACTGGAAAAGAACGCAAGGAAACGTTCAGGAGTGATAGAAGTGTCCTCTTCTTGATTGGGCTGGTGATCCAGGGGGTATGCAATTGCCAAACTCAACCATCTCTTAAGATCTGTGCATTTAATTTACTATAAATTGTACCTTCTCCCAAATAGGGAACACTTCATGAATTTGTGTTTTATCCTTGCACAGGGGTCATGCTAATCTTCTCCGTATTGTTCCAATATTAGTATATGTACTGCTGAAACAAGTAGAGTATAACCTCTTGTTACTTGAAATTTTAAAGTTTTTTCCCCCATAGAAGACTTAAACAATACAATGATTGGAAAGATGATGCAGCTACTCTTCGAAATATCTGTAATGATTTTGACTTAAGGTAAAATATATATTGAAGGGGGCACCTGGGTGGCTCAAGTCAGTTGGCTCAGGTCATGATCCCAGAGTCCTGGGATTGAGCCTTGCGTCGGACTCTCTGCTCCGCGGGGAGCCTGCTTCTCTCTCTCCCTCTGCTAAATCTAAAAAAGATTTTAAAATCTTTAAAAAAAAATGTGCTTTGGAACCTCTTATCAAAAGTAGAATTTTACAAAAGTCATTGAAGGAAAAGGCCTTCATTATCAGATGTCTTCATTCTGAGATTCACCAGGGCAAGATTCATGTTTTTGTAGAAAACTCCTGTTTCTTTTGGAGCTCTCAAAGAGATAAAAAGTAACACATCCGGGATGAAAAGTATTTTAAATTTAGTGTCATATATGAATTCCTACATCAGTGACCATGTCAAGAATATGCAGAGACTGGGTGCCTGGGTGGCTCAGTTGGTTAAGCGACTGCCTTTGGCTCAGGTCATGATCCTGGAGTCCCTGGATCGAGTCCCGCATCGGGCTCCCTCCTCGGGGAGTCTGCTTCTCCCTCTGACCTTCCTCCCTCTCGTGCTCTCTCTCTACCATTCTCTCTCTCTCTCAATAAATAAATTAAAAAAAATCTTAAAAAAAAAAAAAGAATATGCAGAGACTTTTCTCGCCATATCTCCTTCTTATTCATGGAGTCACCGTTTACTTAATACCTAACACATAGGCCTGGGGGCTGGAGACCCAGCAGTACAAAACACTCACAAAATTCATACCCATGTGGAGTTTACAATCCCAACAGGAGAGATAGATAATGATTAGCTAAGTGTAATGTGAAGTATATTATGGTGATAAATGTTTTGGAAAAAGTTAAGCAAGTGGGGCCCCTGGGTGGCTCAGTTGGTTATGCGTCTGACTCTTGATCTCAGCTCTCATACCTTAATCTTAGGGTTGTGGGTTCAGGCCCCATGGTGGGCTTCATGGTGGGTATGGAGCCTACTAAAAAAAAAAAAGTTAAGGAAAGCGGGGTAGGGGGGCAACCCTGAATTTGAGGATGGCCTTAATTGGGGTACATTTATTCAGACACCTGAAATGGTGAGGTCTTCTTTTGAATCTTGCACCGCATACATACATTCCTTCATCACAAATACATGTTTTTAAAGATATATTTATTTGAGAGAGAGCGAGTGAGAGAACGGTGGGGAAGGGCAGAGAAGGAGAGAGTGTCTTTTTTTTAAGATTTTATGTATTTGAGATAGAGAGTGCATGAGGTGGGGAGAAACAGATGGAGAGGGAGAGGCAGACTCCCCAGTGAGCAGGGAGCCTGATGTGGGGCTCGATCCCATGACCCTGAGATCATGACCTGAGCCAAAACCAAGAGTCAGATGCGTAACTGACTGTGCCACTCAGGTACCCTATCACAAATAAATATTAAGAAAAAACATAGTGTATCAGCTCTTGACTCCCTTATGTCATTCTGTTAGGATCCTGCACCCTAATGAAGTCTGTGAGCCCAAAGATAAGAAGAGTAGCTGCTATTGAGTTGGATGGCTTTGTACTTAAGGAAATCCTAATTTCAGTTGCTTAAAAGGCTTCAATGAAATGGGATATTTTTGCTGTCAATTGCTGAATAACAACATATTCTGAAACTTAGCAGTTTAAAATAACACACAGCCATTATTTCAGTTTCTGTGTGGTCAGGAATCTGGGGCCTAGCTTAGCTGAGTGCCTGGAGGAGAGGAGATGACATAGGGCCTGAATATCAGGAGATTCTTAGGGCATCGTAGAGGCTGTCCACTGTGTGCTGTCGCTCAATAGTGACCCTGTATCTCTTCAGGTCGGCCTTGAGAGCTACAATTCTTCCTGCCCCCTAAGGAAGAAGAAACTGGTTCCTGACTTTTTCATCCAGTTTTCCAGTCAAATACAGCACACGTCCCAAGGAAATAAGGGTTGGCAAAAATAACAAAACAGTAAAATTACAAAGGGACTGGCCTTTAATGGTTTTACACTTTCTCTGTTCATGGGCCCCATTGGGTGCTTCCTCTGTCAGCCTCCACTCTGCTTTCTTTCCTTCCCGGCACCTGGTTGGCCTGCTGGGTAAGTACAGCACTGAGATTCCTGTTCTGGGCCTTGGGCTGCCTTGCACACTAACCTACTAGTCACTCCCTCCATTCCTGGTCGCCTCTGGAGCTTCAGTTGCTCAGAATTGCCCAGTTTGGCTCAAGCTCCTTCCCAATGATGGTTTCTTCTTTTGGTGGGGCTTGCCTTGTCCATGAGCTGCTGTCTGTCTGAACCATGTCTGGGCCTCGTTCTGGTGCTATGTGTCTGGAAGGAGGGAGCCACTAGGAAACAATCTTAAGTCATTGCCATCCTTACCATCTTGCCCTCTTCCAAAGTGTGCATTCCCTCTTGGGTTTGTCAGGGCTCCCCTTCCTCCTCACTTGTTGGCAGAAGGGCCTCTTTATTTCTCAGTTGACTTGCAGGGTAGCAACGACCGACTTCTGGCGAACTTCTTGCCTTTTCAGCTCGAGACTGCTTGTCCTCCTGGCCTCCGCTCCTCCTGCGTCCATCAGTCATGCTCCCTACCTCCAGAGGTCTTGCAGAACCTGTGCACTGTGTGTTTTGCAGTACCTACCACCTTAAAAATCAGGGATCAGAGGAAGGGGACTGTAGATTTAGGTAGAAGAGGCTTTTGCTGGCCAATATATAAAACGGAATGGTAAATGAAAAATTGTCATTTGCCTCGTGAAATGTTCAGTTAAATTAAGTCCACTCCCTTCCCCAAGCAATTTGATTTTCTTGAAAAAGGCTGCACAGAAGGCATCAGTACAGCTCCTGGTATGTCGCTTAAGCTGAAATGGTATTTCAGTGTATTTCTCCTTCCCCACCGTGCTTCTACTCCCGGCAAGTCTGAGCCATCCTAGCAAGTTTTGGACTTGGAGACGGCTGGGTGACCTGTTCTGTGGAGATGAAAAGCTAACCTTTATCTGTTGCATTTTCTAGATTTTTGCTTGGTGTTTGGTTCATCACTCGACTCGTTCTGGATCCGAGTTGACATATTTCAGTTCTTGCTGGGCTACCACTGGGAATAGTTAGTATCTGTCCTGCAGAGGACTCTTAGGCCCCTCCCTCTGTTTCCTCAGACTGGATGGGATTACTAAAGTGGGGTCCTCTCTCTCTTTTTTTTTTTTTAGACTGACTTTTAAAGGAGTTGAAGGGTCTTTGGAGGCCATCCGTTTACTTGAGGGAAACTGAGTAGCAGAGAGGTTAAGGCTATGTCCGAGGTCACCAGGCTGGTTAGTGACACCAGGCAGAGCAGTATTTCTTGGCTACCTGCTCAGTGTCTTCTACACACGATGCTTCTTCCCAGCTGCATCGCCTTGAAAGCAAGCTGAAGGCAATCTCTGTTTTCATTCTGCACCCTTGACAGATGAACACTTCTCTAAAACTTTAGTTTAACTCTGGAAGGAGTGGGCCTTTGGATAATGGGCATTTTGGAAAGAAAGCTATTTTAGGAACGGTAACTGCCAGGAGTCATTACGTAAGAAGGGACCCAAGAGTCTCAGCAAGGAGAGGATTTCCCTGTTTGTGGCATTTAAGTCATGGTATAAATTCCTCTCATGGTGTTTTGTTTGCATCATTTGGCTTAGATGTTGTTAGATGTTACTAGCCTAATCCAGTTCCTTGTTTTATGAAAATAGGTTTTTTGTTTGTCTAAGTGGGCTTCTCTTTGTCATTGTGCTGGAATAGTCATTCTTGGACCAAAATGATGGCTTTTGAATCTCTGTTATGTTTTCAGGCATGCCTTAGAGGTTGTAAGATAATACTGTTGTTACTGGGAGGAGTTGGGTAAGGGCCATAAACACTCTGGAGAGATAGGAGAGAGGTTGCCATAGGGCAAAATTGCAGACTTCTGCTAAAACTTCTTGATTGCAAATTATGGCCAAAAAGTAAGACTTCCGTAGCTCTTCAAATTCCTAGTACTTAGGTCTTCACATTGCTGTTTCCAAGCACCCCTCAAACATCTGCTGCTTCGGGCCTTGTGCAGTCCTGCTCTAGTGACCAGCCCCAGAAGTCTGACATCTCTTCCTGTCTCGACTCATGCCAGTTCCGAACAGCTGAACTCCCAGCACACGGGAACAATGGGGCTCCTGAAGGCTCTTCTGCTGTTGACATCCAGAAGCACATTCCCTTTCTGAACTTCCAGACAGAGTTACCGGGCTGACTTTGAAATGTTCTCTCACACGAATACATTCAAGGGATTCTGTTAATCTATTCTGATTTATTTAGGAGGCAGCAATGTTCATTATTTGACTTATGTTAGTGGTTAATTAACCAAACTAGAACATGTTTTCTTTTTACAAATTGAATGCTGAGAGAGTAACAAAGACCAAATATTTTACAACACAGATTCTTGAATTTGCTCTGAAACACTATATTTATTTTGCAGCAACTTCCGGTTTTAGTGACAATTAAATACTATTTCTATTATTAAAAAGTTTCAAATTTTAAGTAACTTGAAATGGAAATGAAAGTCATTTCTAAAAATAATGCTGTGTTTATGTGTTTTTTTGTCTTTCTCTTTTTTTTCTTTTTAAAATTCCATGTCATTAGTGGGGAAGGCCTTGATTGGGGAGAAAATGTAAATTTCATGCCAGTCTCTTTGTTTGGAATTGATGAGAATTGGATTGAACTGTTTATGAGAATAGACAGAAGTGTATGAGGTTTCTTTTAGTGTTGAACAGTGTTGCAGTCATTGCTTGATGATCTACCTTGACTGTCCTGTGGACACATCAGTGGTACTTCTGAGTCACTGTCTTCTTGTTGACTCTGTTTATGTTGACTGTTTATGTTTATTCTACCAAGGAAGCTTCCATAGCTGCTCATTGTGAATTCTCTAGAGACAGTTTGGTTGAAGACCACCCTGATCAGGCTGGTATCTTCTACCAGCGTGGTTTAGGAGATTAGGTGGATAAAGGGGAAATCATCATAATTGCTTCCCAACCGCTTTTTAGTGGGGGTCTTCTTAGGGTGATTTGTTGGCTTGGGAGTAAATCCTACCCCTCCCCCCCCGCGACCCTAATCTTAGACACTCATCCAAATAGAAGGATGAAGATGTATTTCAAAGCTGAATGTTGGGGTGTGTGTGTGTTGGGGGGGATCTAAACTTTGGGATTCTGTGAGCCATTTGGCGATTGTGGAGGGTTTAACACCCTCGTTTTAATTAGCTAACTCAGTGGAAGGTGAAAGGTTGGCAGGGAATTTAGTTTCACTTGTGACATCACTTGGCTTATTCAGATGCAGGTGAATCAGGAGTGGTAATGAAAGAGCTCTGTTGTCCAGATTCACCTGACCTTGCTAAGAAGTGTAGTTCAGGGAATTATAGCCAGAGCCTGTCCTAGGAACACACTAATCAGTTGGAAA
This sequence comes from Zalophus californianus, assembly GCF_009762305.2. NCBI lineage: Eukaryota > Metazoa > Chordata > Mammalia > Carnivora > Otariidae > Zalophus > Zalophus californianus. The sequence goes on from NC_045597.1 coordinate 62,233,872, forward strand.
GGAAAGGCGGGGGGTCAGCCTACCTTAATCTTCCTTTCTCAGTTTCTTTAGGGTTAAATTAATATTTATTTAAATGTGGGATTCTGTTTGCCTGAACCCCTAAATTTCTGTTAAATGAATTTAATCTGTGAGATTATAGGCTTTCTGTGTACCATAGGAGATGTAGAGATATATGGAGCATAAATGCAGTGTTCTGTACTCTGCATTATATAATTTGAAGGTAGTTTAGAAAGCACTGTTATATCCTGAAACAGTTTGTACATTGATTCTCTTTTTTAATGGAAGAACTTATGGTCTCTGCAGAGGCAGAGACCCATTTCCATTTCCAAACCCCTACCATTTTCAAAGGCAGGGAAAGGATACTGTGCATGCCTAAGCCAGCACTTTTTAAATTGCATGAGTTTCATACTTAATGTCTCCTTAAGTAAAGACTTTTGTTGAATTTGCCTTTCTAGACCATGTGGTAGAAATTGCAAAGGAACAGGGTAACAACAGCACATCTCAGTGGGCAGCTGGTAAGAGCAGACGTGGAAGTGCCCTCTCCTTTGTTGAAAGGTGGCTGTTTTCTTTAAGCACTTGAAGGAGGTTTGGTTTTCATCTAGTGAGCTGTGCTGTAGGTTGTTGACTGACAGCCTTCGGGAACATCCTAGTAATTATTATGGTTGGTGCCGGTTTCTCCCCCAATTCTTGCGTTTGTCTTTTAACAAAAATGACTTTTTATTTGACCAAGGTACCCAACCCTGGAGAGAAGATGAAACTTGGATAAATCTTTATTTTTATTTATTTTTTTGTATTTGAAGGGGAAGATTAAATAACTGTCTTATCTGGATTTTACCATCATTTTTGTGTCCTGCCTCTTTTGGATCATTTACCATCCAGTGCTATTGATGCTTGGGGAGCTTCTCCCGCTGGTCTCCTCTCTCCTTTTCTTCTGTGTTTTGAGCCTTTCCCAGGCAGAGGAGGTCAGGCAGGTACACGTGCCTTTTGGAAGGAGGTGGTGGGAAAATATGGAATAATGAGCCCTTCTGACTTTGGATTCAGCAGTTTAGCACTGGTGCAGTAGGTGGAGTTATTCTTGGAGCCCCAGTTTGAAGATTGCTGTGCAGAAACCCATCTGTGCCACTGGTTGCCAACATTTCTGGTACAAATATTGTCATTTGCTCTTGAGGCAATCTGCTATTTCAGTCCTAGATGCAGTTTTGTAATATGCTGGGCAAAATAGTGGAGAAAAAATATCTTAAGTGGTGGTATAATCTTCAGTTTAAAAACACTTTAGCAATGTTTCCAGTAGAGGATTGTTCAACGTGTCTCCTTTCCTCCTTCCCTTGGCTGTAAACATAATCCAAATTTCATTTTTTTCTTGCTCGTCTGAGCCATGGTTTCCTTGTGCTGCACCCACCCAAAGGAAAGATGGAGGGATAGATGAAAGGCTTAAGTAATAGTACTTTAAAATTGCACTCTGTGAAGGTTTAACATGCCCTGTTCCTTCTGTTGTTAAGAACATAACTTGCTCAGAAGTTACTTCGTTAAAAAATGTCCCAACATGATACCACACAACCCTTTCCCATTGCTCATCCTTCCTTGTTCCAGGTGGAAAGAAGCACATCGGCCTCGTGGGCTACTGAGAAGAAGACCCCTCTGTTACCTCTGCAGAGTGGGAGCTCCCTCAAGGTTACAGGACATTTCCAGAAACCTTAGCGTAGCTGTACTACTATTTGGCTGGGCTTTGTCAGTAAGCCTTCCCTGGAGTGGGAAAGCATGTCCTCTCCGAAGTAGTACGTTTTTTTCTGTTGCTGTGGCTTTCTCACTTTTTTCCCCAGCCCGATGCATAGTAAGAAATCCACTTTATAATATGACTCAGTGTACATGTGCACACACATGATACAAGAGTTTTACATATTAGTATTATACTTGCCCTTTTGTGTGAGATATGCTCTATTTTACTAATTTTTTAAAAAATGCTCAGTCCTCAAAATTGATTTTGCTGCTTTATGGATTACAATCCAGAGTTTTTGGCTTGGGGGCTTTCCCACATTTATTCTTGTAAGACCTTCATGTCCTGGCAACAGCGGTGGAGTTGGGGGAGAAGAGGTGGATGCATCCATATATGGAAGACTGGCCCGCAAGGTTGAAGCAAGGAGGAGGGAGTTCATGATTCACTTGGATGTGCATGGAAGGGATTTGGGGCTGAATTAAGAAAGTAGTGCCCCTTTGGATTGGTCTCAAACATGGAACTAGTTAAAATTATGTACTAAATGAAAGACCCCAGAAGATGTTTGATGTCATTTGAGCTCTGATGTGACGGACTAGCCAGGATAGTTCTATACTTATCTGGACAGCCTTGTCATTTAGATTTTGCATTCAACCCTTGAAAACTGGCAGTGGGTTTGGATCCACTGGATGGGGTTTCATGCCCCTTTTCTTCTGCATTAACCTAAGTCAGGTGCATCTGACCTATGCTCAGTTGTCTGCAGAATCTTTGATCCCATGAAAGTACATTCCACTCTTCATTTCCTCAGAGCAGATGTGAAGTCCACCTTCACCCCGGAGTCAGATGGGTTGTTGTCAATGTAAAGGAGTTTTAGGTGTTATCAGTGTTTGATAAGATACATTACCCTTTCTCTGCGAAGCAGGAGCTCTTGAAGCAGGGGTGGTCAGGCTGCAGTCAGGTTCCTCCCACCTAGTCCCTGACTGGCCTGTTGGCATCTGGAGCAATGATCTTGTAAAGACTCCATTGTGAAGTTGGCCGTGTGTGTGTGTGTGTGTGACTGGAGCAATGATCTTGTAAAGACTCCATTGTGAAGTTGGCCATGTGTGTGTGTGTGTGTGTGTCCAAGGGAAATATTAAAGGGGAAAGCGGGGGAGGAAAATTCCAGGAAGTTGAAAGGTGAGGTTGACACGTCCTCATTCACTAACGATGCTTCTGTTTTTCTTTTTGAAAAACAATGATGATTTAAAAATTGATCTCAGAATGAACTGGCATATAATTATATTTTTAAACATCTTAATTTATTAAATAACATCATACTCATAAATAGCCTTTATTATTTGGTGTTAATGACCCAAAGTACCACTAACACCGCATTTCTCAAACTCATAGGAGATACTTGTTAAGAATATTCTGGGATTTCATCCTCTTGCTGTTGAATCAGAATCTATATGAAATAACACAGTTATTTTCTTAGAATATCAGAACTGGAAGGAATGTTGGTCATTAAGCTACTCCAGTTGTTTCCAAACCGGCTGAGTATTTTAATACAGGTCCCTGGTCCCGTTCCATTCATACCTGTTGCATCCCAGCCCCTGAGCTGAGGGCTTTAAGTGTTTCTGTTTTCAACACACTTTCTGGAAGATTCTGATCATTGGTTTGGAGTGATAACTACTCATCTGTTCAGGAAAATTGCCTTAATGTGCTTGGTTATTGGGCTAGATAATAGAACAAAGAATCCTTTTCTGCTTATCTACTGATTTATTCAAATAATATTTACATCTCAGGTACTGAATAGGTAGGTGAGTGTGGGCAGTTTCGAGATGAGTGAGCAGGGTCCCTGCCCTTGAGAGTGGATTGTTAGCCTTTCTCAAGGGATGAGTTTGGGGGTGGCATGAGAATCATTTGAGGAGCCTTTTCAAGCCCCAGCAATCAGATGGGTGTGTGCCTGTACAAGAAAGTATGGGGGCCAGCTCTCCTTCCCTTGCTGGCTGCTGGCCACCCTCCATTTGTCTTTATCTTACAACTTTTTGAACTATTTTAAACATCTAGGAAAACACAGAGCCTAACATAATTAGCACCCACATGACCCTGCCAGGTTTTAACAGATGTCACTCATCTTGCTCTAAGCCTTCTTGTGTTGGAGGGTCCTTTCCTTCAAGAAGTCTGCCTCCTTGCCGGGCTGATACATGCAGGTCCATCTCCCTACAGAGGAACGCGCATTGGGCGCCCCCCCCATTTACATAAATGTTGTCAGTTAACAGAGGTATCATTCTGCAACTTGATTATTTTTAAACTCAGCATTATGTTTTTGAGATTTATCCATTGTTGTTACATGACCTGACGTGACCGCATACTTAACAGTAAAATCAGGAAATTGAAGCCAGACGGCTTGAAAACCTTCTTAATGGAAAAAATTCAAGAAGATGTGGGTGGGAGAGAGTTTCTGTTGAATTTTTACTATAGAACATTGTTATTTATGGGAAAATAGTTGATTTGAATTATGTACTGTTTTGAGTAGCCCAGTATGAGCTTAATGAGAATTAATTGCATGTTGTATGAAAAGTTAATTGCTTTTATTTACTCTGGGTATAGTTATTGCAGTTTGGTCTAAACAGGTGAAAGTTAAGATTTGCGGCATAAAACAGGAAGCAGATGGGGGCTAATTAAAGTTCTGTTGATAAAAGGATGACTGATCAAGGAGCAGCTGGTTTCCCAATTTAAATGCAATTTGTACTGTTGTTTGAGGGCAGCCCTCTGCAAGCTATCATGAGTATCTTTTCAAAGGTGGAGGAATTCGTTTCAGCAACAAGTGGGAAGGCTGTTGTGCTCTATTTTTGTTCACCTTTTTGCCTTCAAGCGGTGTCTCTTCAGGGTCTGTCCGGGATGAGGGAAGGGATCACAAAACCTGGCCACAATTTTCAGTGGTGCTCCATCCACTCTGGATACCTGTTAAACCTTGGGAAAGCCTCAGTCCTCTTCTGTAGCCTCCAAGAAAGTGCCCTAGCATTTGATTGAATGTTGCCTTTCTTGTTATTTCTCCCAACACGCTCTCCGGGCCATAACCCAGGAAGGTCCATGTCTCCCTAACTGAAGCGCTGTGTGTGTACGTGAGCGCCAAGAGGGGCAGTGGAGACTGTTTTGAACTGAAGTGTGTTTGAGCTTCAGGCTAAACTTATTTTGCTTGATTGTGCCCTGGATGACTTTCACCTTGAAATGACAGCATCTTTTGTTGCTACTGCTAATAATGGTTGGATAAACATTAAGACCCAGTACCCTGGGTGTGTTTTGCCTAAAGAACAAATCAGCACTGGGTGCTTTTCAAATTTGTGCAGGGAGGTAACATGAGGTCAGATGAAGTTTAGCCTTTGCCTGTAGTCAGAGGCTAGACATTTGCTTGACATTTTGTACTTGTAAGTGCTTTGTGTGGTTATCTAATTTTAATCCTTACAAAAACCTGTTGTAGTGGCAACTATTATTCCCACTTTGCAGATGAGGCTGGTGAAGCATGGAGAGTTTAAGTGACTCAGCCAAGTTCATGCATTTGCTAAGTCCCAGGACTGGGTTAGAATTTGGGTTTGTCTAATAACAAGCGCATGTTCCTCAACTGCTGTACCCTACCAGTTTTGTGTAACACACTATTGTTTTTTCCGCTTCCTGCTTAAGGAAAGAGCTGTTGTTTCCTGGAAATACAAAAATCTTAGGATATGGTTTGTGAACTTCATCTTATTTGATTATGTAAGTGTGTGTGTGTGTGTGTGTGTGTGTGTGTGTGTGTGTGTGTATCACACTGATACAGGTCCTGGCACTTGGTGGAGGAAATCAGTGTTACGTTATTTTAATTTTTTGAATGAATGCCTGAAAGAATAGGCATAGGTATCTTATTTGTCCTTCACCCCCACCCCCAAAGAAAGTAGCTTTATTCTGATTATAAAAGTTATACATGCTCTTTCTTTTAGCAACAGCAAAAAAGACAACATGTAAAGGTAAACTAGAAAGTGAAAATCCCCATTACCTTCACCATCTAGAGACATTATATTCATTAAAATATCTTGTAAAAGAAATAATTGGCGCTATAGGTCTTATGTAACTGGTAATAAAGAGCACCATTTGTATTAGCTACAAATTCTAATAAAAGCGTGCAGTAGATGTTTTAGGGAACGTCATAATTGACATTCTTTGTCAAATACTGTATGCAAACTTTCCAGTTCTAGTCGCTATTTTTGCCCAGTCTGGTTCTACACTAGTTCTGCTACTCCCCATGCTAATGGGAGAGCCTGTTCTGTTTCATGTCCCCAGAAACCATCCCTCTGCTCACATCACAGTTCTTACAGTGTGAGGAGTGGTGTCACAGCCAAAATTCGAGTGTTTTCCTGACCCAGGAGAATGCTCAGGATTCTTTGTTATTTGTTTCATTCAGCTGTCTTCTCAGCAAATCAGCCTACTACACTCCTCTCCTGTTTCCTCTTGCGCTTCTCTTCTGCTTCCTGTGTCGTCTGTCTCTTCCTCTAATAAAAAGCATTTAGGGAGGCCGCCTGGGTGGCTCAGATGGTTGGGCGTCTGCCTTCGGCTCAGGTCATGATCCCAGGGTCTTGGGATCGAGTTCCGCATCGGACTCCCTGCTCCTTGGGAACCTGCTTCTCCCTCTGCTTCTCTCTCTCCCCCCCCGCCGCCCCCCTGTCTCTCATGAATAAATAAATGAAATCTTTAAAAAAAAAGAAAGCATTTAGGGAGGTAGAAGAGATTTGGAAATGAAATAAGAGTGGGCCCATTTTTCTCCCCTGGTAGCTCTGCCTCATGTAGTTTTTTAAAGTTGTATTTATTTGAGAGAGAGAAAGAGCACAAGCGGGGGGGGGGGGGCGGCGGTGGTGGTGGGAGCAGAGGCAGATGGATAAGCAGAGTCCTCATTGAGCAGGGAGCCCAACCCTGGACTCAGTCCCAGGACCCTGGGATCATGACCTGAGCCGAAGGCAGACGCGTAACCGACTGAGCCACCCAGGCGCCCCTACCTTGTGTATTTTGAAGATACTGTTGCTGATTGTTAACTCTGTGCTGTTTGGGGGAGGGGCCTGTGCAAGACCTGCTTTATATGGAGCAGTCTGACCTGGTTGGACAGTCGGTGTCTCCTTCGTTCTTCAAAGAATAGGAGATATGGTTCATAGAGCACCTGGGCTTTCCAGGGTAACTGGGAGAATAAACTTGTTCTTTGGTAGGAAGCTTGGGGGCAGCTCTGCAGCTTCAGATTAATGACCCTTTCTGCCCCGGACACAATCCTGAAATCTCACAAATGCATAGAACTTGGTTTGTGCTTTTTGAAGCAGTGGTAGCCATTATGACTTTTCTGTGAGGCAGTTAGGACAGGCATTATTTTTTCCACTTTGTAGACAAGAAACCTGAGACACACAGGATATAAAATTTGTCCAAAGTGCTACATACATACAAAGAGTTATACTTAGGTCTTCCTTTTCACCACCATCTTGCCATTGGGGCAGCATTTTCCAAAGTGTGTGCCACTAAACATTGGTTTCACAGCAGAGTCTGTCAAGAATCATTAGAGGTGGAAGTCTGTGTGTGTGTGTGTGTGTGTGTGTGTGTGTGGATACATGTTACCACACCTACGAAACAAAAAGTCTACTGGAGGGTGTTTTGTTTTTGCTTTGCTTTATGTATTAACATGAAGAATCCTGCACAGTTTTGTGACCACATGTCCCAACTGTATGTCCTCAGTGAGTTCCTCACCTTGAGAGGAATCATGGTTGTTTGAAGCTCATGTTCAAGATGCTTCACTGTGCTGTTAATGTGCTGCTTTGTCCTGGGTTTACTTTGGAGGTGTTCCAGGAGACCTCATTGGTTGGAGGAAAATCTAATCTTTGGGGACCTGGAGGGAAAGTCCAGGGGATGCTGTTACATGGGCAGTGGTTGGGGATGATGCCTTGGGAATAAAGACTACCCTGGGGTGGAGTAGGAGGCTGGCCATGGGAAATCCTTGTCATTATGTCCTTGTCAGCAGTTCAGGAGGAGCTTTATGGAGGAGGGCTTTAACCAGAACACGGGAAAGTCGTTAATCAGCAGGATCAGCATTCTAGGACCAGTTGTCAGTGTAGTCAAGGTAAAGAGCCATGAACTGTAACCTGAGTGACAGCTGCACTGTTTAGCGAGGATGGACTTAAGAAATTTGGACCCAGAACAGCATGCTGCTGTATCCTGGCACAAGTTTGACAAGGCACATTCCCTGGATGAAGCCATCTGCATCAACACGCCTACCCCCCCGCTTTTCTTTAATATTTAATATTCAACTTCGCACTTGGCTAATTTGGGGGGGGGTTGATGATAAAGGTGCAAGTGGCAGATTCTGCAGCCATCTCATTAATCAGCTTTCCTCTTTCCTTTTAGCAGAAGCAGAACTTCTAGCAAAACTCTTTTATTTTGAAGTAAAGTGTTCAACCAGAGGGAAATGATGGATTATTTTGCATTGAAATCTCAGAAGGAAGCAAGTCCAGCTTCTTAGAACTGATCTTGGATATCACACTTGATTTTTTTCCCTTTCCTTTTCTGTTCTTCTTTTCTGCCTTCCTAAGAGCAAAGGATCTACCTGCTTTCATCCTAAGCTGTTCCAGGAATTTGAGTGTAAATCAAAAGTTACAGTACAGTAGTATTTTAAAATCAGAAGATAGAAACCCTGAATTAATTGGAAGTGTTTTGTTTGGTTTTGTTTTGGTGGGGAGAATAAAATGATCTCAGTAGGAGGAATGACCGGGAGAAGGTGCTGTGAAAAATATGAGAAAGTTAACAACCTAAGGCATGATCTTTCCTCTCAGCAAGTGTTCTTTAGCTGTCCCTCCAGAAAAGTGATCAGAGAAAGCATGACACTGTATCCCCTAAGTTTTATAAAATGTTTGAACTATCCACTATTGTTTCTTTGTTTGCTAGTAATGTTGTGACTTTTCAACCTGATTGTAAATTGGGTGGCACTAACTTACTTTGGGACAGAAAGGAAAGGAGGTAGGAGGCAGGTAGAGGCCAGGGCATCTGTGCCATGGAAGAACAGAAGTCCGTGGGATTGGCCAAGGGTGGTTGGGTTTATGCCCACCAGCATATGCTTTTACAATCAAATTCTGATGGGATAATCAACTATTAAATATTAAGTTCCCAAGATTTAGACCTTCGTGTGTGTGTGTGTGTGTGTGTGTGAGAGAGAGAGAGATACCTTCCACGAGGGTGGGAGAGGGAGTATGGTGTTGTGCGGAGGACAGTTGGGGAGCCAGATGCCATCTCAGCTTATCCTCCCACCACTGTGGTCCAGCTGTAATGGGCCATCTTTGGCCCTGGATTTCATATGCACCCACCAGAGCACTGACTTAAAACTAGCGAATAATTTGTTGTAGCTTTATCCATGTTTATGTCAAACAGTCCATGGTTACATTGTAGGGCATTATTTCCTTTAATTTCCCTTTAGTAGTTCAAAACAACCTGAAAGATGTTATGGTTGAGCCCAGACAATGACCTCAAGAAACAAAAATAAACCTTTCAAAAAGTGAGAACTGAATCTGTATGCCAAATGTTGTGAACGATGGATGAAAGTATAAAAACACACTGGACTTCATGAAGGGAGAGTTTTAAAAAATTTGTTTTGAAAACAAATGGTCCCTGCCCCCGGATCCTGCCCTCCTGTGACTAGGAAAAAGTCAGAGATTATGCCATGAGTTCCAGAACAACCAAGTAGCATCCAAGTCATGAGACAAAAGCCAAACAGCTGCTTCAGTGTAAAACGCCAGCATTTTCTGATAGATCAGGTCCTAAAGATGGCACTTGTGAGACTGGCTCGGCACACCAGTCTCTCCACACGAGCTGTGGCCGCGTCCCCTTAGCGGATGGAACTGCAGACACCTCTCGGTGGGGAAGAGCGGTGCCAAAATAGCACCTCCCTGAGAGGCTTCTGCTTATCAACAAAAGTTAATATGCACATTAAAATACGGACACCCATGCATATTCACATTTTTGGACAATCAAAGAAGCCTCTGCTTTCCAAGCAGGACACAAACTCTTCTTCTCTCCCACCATCTTGTAGGGAGATAGGTTGACACTTTCCTCCAGGTTCCACGTCGTACTTTATTCTGATCTTTCATGTGCTCTTCTGTGTATTACATGGATGCAATACAAGCTCCTAGCTCCTAGATTTTTTTTTTTAAAGTGTCTTCCCACCATATCTCCCCCTTTCTGTGTTTGAGCTCAGACACTGCCACATTTACTTCTGACTTCTCTAGACATGTTCTGTTAGTGCTTTAAAATATTTTTCTCACAAATATTACTTAGCTGATATTTATTGGGCACTTTGTATGTACTGAACATTCAGTACAGTGACTCAATAAGATAAATACTGTTAGATGTACGTCACTTGCATAGTAGTCCTCATGCAGTATATAGTGGCAACTGGATTGAGTCCAGGTCTCTCTGGTTTTAGAACACATGTTCTTAGCCACCACACAGTACACTGTCAACTTTGATTCATATTCGGCCCTCACATTAAGAATCCCTTTCCCTTTTTATTCAGCAATCCAAATCTTCCTTTGTTGTGTTGTTGGCCATGTATACATATACATATACATGAAAAGCTCTTGGAAACAGGAAAGAACCTCATGCTACTTTGTTGTTTCCATAGTACCTAGTATGCAGTAGGGGCTCAATAGATACTTGTTGAATGAAAATTACACTGATTGCTTTTAATTTGGCCAAGTTTCAAGACCCTAGGGAGCCTGGGTGGCTCAGTCGGTTAAACGGCTGCCTTCGGCTCAGGTCATGATCCCAGGGTCCTGGGATCGAGGCCCGCATTGGGCTCCTCGCTCAGCGGAGAGCCTGCTTCTCGCTCTCCCTCTGCCTGCCTCTCTGCCTACTTGTGCTCTCTATCTCTCTGTCAAATAAATAAATAAAATCTTAAAAAAAAAGTTTCAAGACCCTAATTTGTTACTGAAGTGAGTGTAAATAAATAAAGTTCTGAGATTGTCAGTAGATTTAAAAATAGTTTACATTAGACTGATTTCAACGAGGCTTCGCTCAATCTCTTGATTAATTTTGGATGCAGTTTTCAATGACAAAACAAAGGTAAAATTTTATCTTTTGTTTGTATTCCCAATAAAGGTGACTGATTTCAGGTCCTATAAGACCCTTCCTTCTTGGTACACTGTCTTCCTTCTCCGCCTACCCCAGCAACAAAGCAGTGCCCTGACACTGGGCTGGGCTGGGATTGACTGAGCATGTTTTAGTCCAGCCCTGATTCACCCTGTGGTCTTTTTAGAACACACACGCACGCACACACATATAACCCAATCTAGAAAACTAGGTTTTGTTCTAAAATTGTATGATACTCTAGCTTAATTTATAGCTACTTTGAGGACTAAAATGGTTATCCAATATACTGATGTCTGTCTCTCTTGTTAATAGAAATGTATTGTGGACTTTAAAAATGGTTAAAATGTAAAATTTTATCTTCTGGGGCTAGGGTTGCACTGTGAAGAATGACCATTTCAAACTTTGTTCAATTCGGTAACAATTCTGTGCTATCCATTACATTCTTAACTAGGTTGTCAGAATTTGACTAAATTGCTTGCTGAATTGGATCCGGATATCTGCAGGATGCTTGGAAACAGCCCTGGCTTGGGCCCCAGTCTCCCATGGCAGGGGGGGATTTTACTTGATCATGAAGCAGATGGGCCCAAATGGTTTTGCTATTAGGTTTTGGGATTAGGTCAGCCAGTGATTTTTTTTTTTTTAATAGTTATTTGATTTGGGACAAGACTTTTTGGGAGGCTGCCCCCAAACAAAAAACAATGTATGCTTAGCATTCACAAATCATTGTTGCTTTAGGCCCCTTAGCCAGAGTATTGGGCAAGCAAGCCAATTTCAAGATTCTGTATAACTAATGAAACTTTATTTTGCAAATAATAGGTAATTCAGCATATTAAATTTTCGCAGTTTCTTTCCATTCTTTTTGTAATCTGGATTTGTGATATTTGAGTTCCAAAATAGAAAAACCACTTTGACTTCATACTTTTAAATTCGGTTTACTAAGAGTAGCAGTTCTTGGCAAATAGATTATGCATTCGGTAGATTCATTTTTCCCTAGATTTCCCAGACAGTGAACATATTTAGGGTAAAAAAACAATTCTAGATTGTACATTCTATGGATGGGATGTTGCCCTAGAGATTTTATTTTATTTTTTTTAAAATATTTTATTTATTGATTTGACAGAGCACAAGCAAGGGGAGCGGCAGGCAGAGGGAGAAGCAGGCTTCCCACGGAGCAAGGAGCCTGATATGGGGCTTGATCGCAGGACCCCGGGATTATGATCTGAGCCCAAGGCAGACGCTTGACCCACTGAGCCACCCAGGCACCCCTGTCCTAGAGATTTTAATCCATCAAAGTTTCAGTGTTCTTTCCTTTGAATTTATATTCAATTCATAAAGTTTTTCATTGGCTCTTTAAACAGTTTGGGCACATACCCGGAATAAACATTCACCTAACGGAACAGGTTTAATGAGCTCACCACTATCCCCAACAAAATATTTTAACGTTCACTTTGATCCTTTAATAACTTTAGGAAACTTGAAAATTGATGAAACTCTTATGTGCTGTGTTTCATTTTATGCCTAATTTGAGCTATTCATCAGAAGAAAAAAACTTCTAAAGTGTTCATTGTTTTTATTTTGTTTTACCTTACTCTGGTAGTCAAATACACCAATAGTTATTCTTCTGGTAGCCAAATACAGAGGTAGTTAATTGTGTTGTAAAGCAAAGCATTTATAGAGCCACTGAGGATGAGAAAAATGGTATGGCCTATAAAATGGACAAAAATTTTCATTAAGAAACAGCAGGATCACTTCTGCAACAAATAGTTCCCTTTTAACATTATGCTGTGGTACGGCCCTATTTGTCTGAGGCAGTCATTAGGAGCAGCAAAAAGTCCATATTCTGAGCAGATAATTAAATTGGAGTTTCAGGGGCGTCTGGGTGGCTCAGTCGGTTAAGTGTCTGACTCTAGATTTCTGCTCAGGTCATGATCTCAGGGTCATGAGACTGAGCGCCTGTCGGGCTCCGCAGTGCACTCAGAAATAAATCTTGAAAATAGAAGTTTCAGAAAGGATGGGTTCCTTTAGGTCACCTAAATGGGCAGAATGGGGAGTTGAAGCTCTTTGCTGTGGACTTGGCAGTGCCTGGTCTGTATTCCTCCCTGGGGAAGGAGGTGAGTGAGTTAAAGGGTTGCCAAGTATGCCTACATGCTGCAAAGAAACTAAATTAATCCCAAGAGAAACAAACTCCATGTTGAAATCCTTAGTTAGCCTACAGATCCCTTAAAGACACACACACACACACACACACACACACACACACACACACACACACACACACACACACACACACACACACACACACAAGAGAATTCTAACTAAATGAAATTTAGTCTCTCTTTATCCACCACTAGGACCTAATTAGCCAGGGTGGATGACACTCATTTGAGGTTGGCCTTGTTGGATTTTGTGGCAATGTGATCTGGCCTAAGTGTATGACAGCATGAGGTAGTTTCTGTTTTCTAGACTTGTCTTAAACAGGGGTCCGTATTAACAACTTTTATGGAAGTCCTAGAGGGAGAGTGATTAAGATAAATGCCTCGTGATCTGGAACATGAGGAAAGATGCTTGTATCTGTATCTAAGGTTTCAATCTTACCTGCATTTTTTGGAATTTTGTCTTGGCGTTTCTGGTTTCTGATGGTGTGTGAAGCATGGGGCGTTAAATGGTACAGGAAGGACTTTCCTTTTCATGTTTTGAAAATTAAGGGCTTTACCCTTTCTTTCATAAAACAGTAGCTTTCTTTGATATGGGGCTTTGCTGTAAGACACAGCAAGGGGAAACACTGTGCTTCTTTTTGGTTATGACCTTCTGAAAAATAAAAGCTTGTGATAGTTTTGATATCATTAAGTAAATTTTCTGTTCTGTCCCTGGAGATTTTTTTTTAAACCCTACCCAGGGAGGTTGTTGGCTGGCATGTTATTCTGAAATATTTAGGCTTTTGACTAATATGAGAGCTTATCAAAGATCAGGCAAGCATCATCTTGCATCCTCGGATCATCATCTGTTTTCTGCATTGCAAGGTTTCTTTTTGCTCTTCCTTCGAGGCTGGGGGTGCCTCTGTTTTCCCTCTTTGTTTCCTAGTATCATGGTCCCATTCACTTGTAGCTCACCTTTTTACCAAATACTTCGTCCTGCAATATGTTCTTGAAATCGCCCACCTTTTCATGGCTCTCATAGGGTTTGTTCTCAGCCAGGTAAATGGCAGTAAGTAGTGTGTGAGAAGAAATGAGAAAGAGCACTGTTCTAATAATTGCCCTCCTGAATAGAATCTGTCATCACTCTGTCTCCTCCTTGAACAACCTCGTAGACACACATGTGTTCTGACATAGGTCATCCAAAAAGCCAACAGAACACACTAGTTAAATCACATTTTTGCATTGAAAATCTTCTTAAGGGAGAAAACAATTTTTCTGTAAGGGAAAGATTGCAGTTCAGTTGTGAGGACATGGAAACAAGTCTGAGGAAGGGCTGGCAGCCTGTTAAACAGGAAGTTTGTGATGAATGGTTTTTAATCAAGTAGTAACCATTCATGATAGCTTTAAAATTCCTGTTTATGTATCCCTTTGCTTCCTATCACAAAATAGCCAACCTTTATTTCCTCAGCTTTGTGTCCAGGGGTGCACTAAGTGCTTTCCATATACATGCTGCTGTTCAGTCCCTAAGCATCCTATGTAACAATCCTGTGTAATTACTGATTCACAAATGGCGAGACTGGGGCTGCGTGAGATCAAGGCACTCACTCAAGGTGGCCCCGCAGTCAGCCTGACCCTGGGTTCTGCCTCTGTGTGCTTCCCCACAAATGTGAAACTTCTCATGGTGCTCATGAGTTCTTAAATTTGTCTTTTTGGTGTTTTATGTGAGAGCATAATCTCCCACATGCTTTTTTTGCTGGAGGTTCTTTAATGTAGTCATATTTTCCTTCTTTGGAATGATTTGAGTCAGAGAGAAAGCTGTTTAGAGCTAAATGTGTATCTATAGCCATTTGAGAATCTATAGCTGTAAGAACTGGTTTGGCTAGGGGAGGGACATTGCACGTTCTTCATACTTGTTTTACATTTCTTCTAGGAATAAAGCCCCATGTGCTTCTGCTTTTTGTAAATGAACACTCATAAATTTTTCATCTGCATTTTAATCTTTCCAAACTCTCTTTTCCGTAATATGAAATGGGGGCATTAGGCCAGTTGACCTTCCCATTGCCTTCTAGTTTGCAAATTTTATGAGGCTGTGAGTCCTTTCTTCACAGCCCTGGGCTCACTGGAGAAGCTGAGTCCTCAGTGCAGACCTGGGGTGAGAGTGGCCTATGGGATCGTTTGGTGTCCAGGCAAGGACCAGTTCCTGGGCAAGGATACCAGCCTTTTGGAAGAAGAGCTGAATGCTGCTGGAGCCTAATGTGTAAGCATGCAGATTAGCTATTCACAGCAGATCTTCTATTACAACACTTTTCAAACTTCAATCTATATGCTGTCTATTGATAGTGTGTCTATTGACATCACTTGTAAAAAGAACAATTGGCCAACGGTCACGTTTTCCTTCTGTTTGCAAGCAAAATGGATTATTTTACAAAGTTGTTTTATTAGCAACTTTAATGGGAACTCTGTTGAATAGAGATTATTCCGACTTTCTCCTTAGTTTGTTTTCACTCGTTGAAGTGCAGGAAGAGACGGTGTAAGAGAGAGGAAGCAGGAGGAGGGAGTCGGGTCCACGCTGGGAGTCCGCAAAACAATTGCAGGCATTGACAGCGTTCACAGAAATTAGATAAAATGCTTTTGGAAAAATCTAGTTTGTCTAGCATTTTGAAAGAATTTCTAGAATTTCTAGAACAACAAGTTCATTTAGTCATGTGTTCCAGCGTCTTAGTTTGAAGTTCTTTTTGTTTGACTTGGTCACTGTTGCTTACGCCCACCCGGTGGCAGGGTGCTGGGCAGCGCTAGGCTGCAGGGGCCTCTGGGGCCACTCCACTTTCCTGTGGGTCCTCACAGCCTCCTTACGCATGCTTTCCCCAGGGCGATGCTCATACCTGAAGTTCACACTTCAGCTGCTATGGTTTCTTGCCAGAAAGAGTAACCCCTTAGAATCGAAGCAAATCCTATTTTGTAAATTTATTATCCAGTGAGGCAGAAAATTAGTTTTGTAAACTAGTATTTGTAAGCAGAATTATTTCCACTCCCTCGAGATGCATTCATATAACCTTAGTCTTAAGTATGTTCTTTTGATTCTTAACGATGAAGCCCAGGAGGTGGTTTTTCTAGCCGGCAGCAGTGAGTCTACGTGCAGACTCATGAAACCTTGGTCTGAGTCCTAGTTGTACAGTTCATTTTCTGAGCCTCAGTTTTTCCATTTCTAAAACAGGTTCAGTAATATCTGCCTTATAGGGATCTTCCAAGTGTGGAATCAGATGAGGTTTTAAAAGCAATTTGTGTGTAAAGTAAAATTCAGACCTAAAGTATGAAGGCCAGCTTAAGTTGATGGTTTTGTTTTATTTTTGGGTTAAACACAAAAACCAGAGTAGTCTTAGAACTGCCAACCAGGAAAAAAAGTGGAGGGATGGCAAGACCCATGGCTGAGAGGTGGTGGTCTCCACGCACAACAATGGACAGGCTAGATGGAGCCAAGCTGGCAGCTCGAGTCAGATGGCAGAATTCAGGGTGATGAGGGTCCAGGGGACAGAGAAGTGGTCAGGAAGGAGCCTGGGGCAGGGCAGGGGAGGAGAGATGCAAACCAAGGGCTAGAACAGACCGTTTCTTCAACTCAGGTCTGGTGGGCCACACAGTTTGCTAGACTTGACTCTAGATTTTCTTTGTTCAGGTTTCTGGTAGATTAGACGCCTACTGTAATAGACTAGGGGTCTCTAAATGTTTTTGTAAGAATCACATACCCTTTCCGATGTTACATTTATTCATTTGCACTATAACAGTACATTGCATACATTATATAACATTTGCAAATATAGATTTAAAAATGAGTCAAGAAACTTAAAAGTAAATGAAAGGTATGAAGGTTTCTTCTTGCTTGTGCTTCAGTGGCTCTCTGATATTGCTTTAGACAGCAGGGCTGGGAGCATCCTGGGGAGGGGCAGTTCCTGTCTTGTGTCTTCAGGGCATCTAGGGGCCAGCCTCAGAGCCTAGCTTCTTCCAGCCAGGGAGGGAGGCAGAACAGCAGGGCTCAGTCGTAACCCCCCCCCTCCCCCCCAGGAGATACCAGACTGTGGTCTGTTGACTGTGGCCTGTGTAATCCCTGCCACTGCCTACCCCATCACGCGCCGGCTGATTGCGGAGTGCGGCGAGCCCACAGCCGTGCGTGATGCCCACGTGCAAGGCTCCAAGGCAACACCTTGAGAAGACTTCAGGGTTCTCGTGACACCGGCAAGGGTAGTGATACACCAGCTTTGGTATCTGAAGTCCTTCTTAACATCTGTCCACAGCACCCGAGACACTATCTAGTGCAGAGAGAAAACATCTTATCTCTTACCCTGAATTGGTCTATTTTTCCAGTACCTGACATGTAAAAGCCTTGTGTTAGTGGCAACAGTGCAAGGTATGATCATAAATAAAATGGTTATAATACAGATAAGTCTTTAAAACACAGACGTGTTATTTTATAGATGCCATTATTCTAATAATGACAGCTAATATTGAGGTAAGCACTTTACATGTGTTATCTCATTTCATCTCCACAACAACCCTGTAAATGTAGAACCTATTAATCCATTCAACAGATACTTGAGTGCCTCTTGGTGATGGAGCTGTGAGGATACAGTGTACGAGAAGACAGACCAGGTCCTGGGCTCATGCAGCTTACAGTGTAGTGGGGAGCCAGGCACTCCCCCAAGGGACCACACATAGCTGAATCCTAATTGTGGTGAGTAAACAAGGTCCTGTGTTAGAGAGCCATAGGATGGGATGGTTCCAGAAGAAAGGGACATTTGGGCTGAGAGAAAAGTTGGAGGAGGTGGGGTGGTGACCTTTGGCAGGAAAATGTCAGTGCTCTTGGACAGTTGTTTGTGCATCATTTTCTGTCCCAAGTGGCCATTTAGGTGGACTTGTTCTTGCCCCAGGTGGATCATAAAACACCTAGAAGGCAGACTCTGCCTGCTTCCTTCTCTTGTCCTTTCCTGCACCTTGCACAAAATAGGTCCCAGTAAACGTTATTTGGCATGAATTGGTACATGAACAGATGGTTAAAAGATGTGTAAGACATTACATCTTCCCTGTGATGTGTTTGGGATGTCAGTCACCATTCATTGAATTTGTCTTGTGTGCAGAGCGTGTGTATGTGTGTAGGGGCTTTCAGATTAGGAAATAAAAAACGTACTTCAGCCCTTACCCTTTAAGCTACTTGGAATCCAAAGATCTCATGAAATCGAACACCTGGGAGTTAGAAGCAGGCTGAACGAGCAAGCACATACCTTGTGCAGCTCCTCCTGCCTCCGACACGACCCACTGGGTTCCTTGGGTCAGGCTTTCCAAGAAGAACGTGCTGCCTTGCTTGGGGTACAATCAGGGAGCAGGTTGCAGAGAGAGGGTATGTGCAGAGGAAATCCAGCTTGGTATTAGTAAAAAACCCAGGCTGCAGAGAAATACAGCTGGTGGAGAGGAAATTTGCTGATGTGGGGGAAAAAAACCCTAATGGCGTCATGTAAAAACTCAGGATTTGGGTAAGTGGCTTACAGTGCCTGAGTTTTCTGTCTTCACAGCCTGCCTCGTTCCTCAGGTACTATTTTGTTCATAGTTCAAGAACTGAGTATCTTCAAGCACCGACAGTCGCGTGTGGCTCTGCGCAGAGTTCACGGGAGAACTGCAGTTCCCTGCAGCCGTGACTGTGCCCTGCAGGGATCTGCAGACATAATACCATTAATAGCAGCACACATTTTTACAAGATTTACCTCTTTGTGCCCCTCCCTGCCCTCCCCCGCCTACCAGAGCCCTGCTGGCTGTATGAAAAACAGGAATTTTTGTAACAAGCCCTGCACAGCAAACCTTTTCCTGTTTGGAAAAAAATTTTTTTAATTGTTGGCAAAGTTAGAAGACAGCTCTGTTACTCAAAGAGCGACCTGAAATGTCCTCTTAGAAAATATGGAGCGTGATGTTTTGATAAGTATGGGATTGCTCTGGACCCCCTTTTTGGAGGAGGGGGTTAAGTCTAAGTCTGAGTAGTGAGTTAGCGTATGTCCCACCTGAGTTAGTTGAATGCTTCCTGAACTTTTTGAAGATTTTATCATTACACGTTCTGCAGTCTTATTAAAAATGTCCCCTAACTGCAGTTACAGATGAACTGATCTAATTATGTGTGTTGTAGAGCTGCACCACCCTCCACCAGTCAGTGCAGACAGGAAGCCATCGTCTAGGGGGATCCTCCCCCTTTATCACTAACTAAATGTGACAGGGACAGGAGTCAAGCTTCCTTTCCTCCAGAGATTTCATCGTGGCTTATCTGGGTGTCTGTTGTGTTCCAAGAACAAGATAGTCATGATGGAATATTGTGCAAACGTCCAGACTTTCAGCCTATAGAACATGTCATAGGGTCAGAGCACTCGGCTCCCTTCCAGGTCTACCCCAGGGACAGGCCTGCCCCTTTTTCAGGAGGAATTTAGAACTTGGTTTGCTGGTGCTAGTGGGCCCAGGAGAGGAGGCTGTATGCTCTTGGGAGCATACATAGGTGTGTGTGTTTAAGATCCTTCAGTAGGGTTTGGAGACTCTTCCGGGAATGAAATAGGCCATTGGAGAAATGTAGTCTTTGGCCTCTTTTAGGGGTTCTTGTACGTACTTAAAGTCTTCCTCAAAGCTTGTCTTGAGTTGGGGATAGGTCAAGAGGTGGGAAGGAAGAGGAAAGTCTAGGGAACAAGAGAAACCTGCCTGCCACCCACTCACACACCTGCCCCGCATCCAGCCCGGAAGCCCCCGTTCAGGGCTGTGAGTCTGCCCTGCACTCGCTGTATGCCCTGGCAGAAGGGCTCGTCACGTCGCTGCTCTGTTGCAATTCTTGGGTGGAATGTAGTACAGAGGGTCAGAGGGCATTTTGAAATACGGATTTCTCAGCCCTGGCTGTCCAGCCTCACTCTACTCAGATTTTTGCATCTCTTTTTAGGAAGGGAGATTTATTTTTCTTTTCTGTTTTCAATCTCTTTTTAAAAAGAGAGAACGTGAATTCATGGTTTTTGTTGAGGCCCTGGCCTTGTCCTGCTGTGCAAAGGCTTTTTCTGGTGCAGCGATTGGCACTCAAAGCATCATTACATCCCACATGGATGGCAAAAGGTTGTGGGCATTGTGGCTGCATCCCTGGGTGACCACAGATCCAGCCAGAGCCTTTTCGTGGTCAGGGAGAGGGGCCACAGAGGTCCAGGGGGCCCAGTTGGCCGAGGGTGCCAGGGAAGGCTTGGGAATCACGGTGACACCCAGAATCCTGCTCCTGGCCTTGGGCTCAGGGCCCTGATGACAGAGGCTGCTGAATGTGCAGCTAGTAAGGGTCTACTCTTGCCCTGTTCTGTATGGGGAGCAAAAAGCTACAAGACTGGGGACAGGAGTCCCTTGGAGTCCCTTTTCCGTATGTCCCAGAGGCTCTCCAGATGCTGGCAGTCTCACCGTGTGTCCAGTAGAGGAATCAGATTGGGGCTTCCTTGTTTGCAGTCTGGCCTTGCTGCTTTTACTGGAGCTTGAGACTATCTGGCCTCCTGTATGTTTGGAGTTGTGGGTGTGTGTTTGTAATATGGCTAAACTCCTACCCACACCCCCAGTAAATAGGAAGAGGGGAGCAGGACTCGGGTTGGCGATATCCTTGTGCCCCCCAAGTTGGGATCTGGTACCTACTTCTTGGTGACCGCTTACCATGTGCCAGGCACCACTGAACATTTTATTTTTTTATTTTATTCAAGATTTTCTTTATTTATTTAATTGACAGAGAGACAGCAAGAGAGGGAATACAAGCAGGGGGAGTGGGAGAGGGAGAAGCAGGCTTCCCATCAAGCAGGGAACCCAATGCGGGGCTCCATCCCAGGACCCTGGGATCATGACCTGAGCTGAAGGCAGTCGCTTAACCAACTGAGCCACCCAGGTGCCCCACCATTGAACATTTTATAAACTCTATCTCATTTAATTCCTCTCCTAGCCGTAAATGGGTTTATTATTTATCTCTGTTTTACAGATAAGGAAGCTTGAGGCATCTAGGGGCCAAGCAGTTTCCCAAAGTTAAGTTGATTTTCTTTACTGATTATGTTAGGTATACACGTGGCACAGTTTAGTCATGGAGCACCTATACTTAGCGGCTGAAGCCTAGAGCTCTTTGTACTGCCCACCACTTCTTCCCCTGACCCAGGGGGTCTTTTGGACAGAGCTTGACCTCAGATGCAGTGACTGATGTTGAGTCAGTTGGCGCACACTACTGGTTATTTTTGAGAGAAGGGGGGTGGTGAACAACACTGGAATTTTTTTTTTTTAAGATTTTATTTATTTACCTGACAGAGACACAGCGAGAGAGGGAACACAGGCAGGGGGAGTGGGAGAGGGAGAAGCAGGCTTCCTGTGGAGCAGGGAGCCCGATGCGGGGCTCAATCCCAGGACCCTGGGATCATGACCTGAGCCGAAGGCAGACGTTAACGACTGAGCCACCCAGGTGCCCCAACAACACTGGAATTTAAAATTTCCCTTTTTGGCAGTTCAACTTTCTAAAATGAGAAATATCCTGTTTGTCTTGTATTCACCTATATTTGCCTAATGGACTTGAAAAGTAGAAAGGAATCTAGGTCTTACTAGTTTTCAGGCTTTTAATTCTTAACTAAGAATATACCCTGCTTCACTTCTTTCTTTTCCATAATCATGTGGGCCCAGTAATATAAAACTTCTCACTTGTGTAAATGGCATATGTGCAATCTGAAGAGAATTGGCAGTAGTTTTAGGGGTGATAGAATGGAAAGGGTTTTTGATAGCACTTTGTTACAGAGTGCTATTTGCATAGCATTGTAGCCAAGCAAAAATTTAAGTGGTTTTAAAACCAGTTCCTGTAATTGCCCTATAAAATATAGCTATATAAAAGATGTCTATAATAGTGCTTATTTAATTTTGTCCCCTCATTACGTTAAGATACAGATACTGTTTTTAAGATAAGATACTATTTCTCTTACACTGGTTTGAGCTCTTTTATAGTGGAGTTCAGAACCCATGTGGGTGTAACTGTATGGGTTGAAATCTGTACCACAAACTTTAACAATTTTTTACTTGTCTTCCCATCTATCTGTCTGTACCAAATAGTATTCCAACTGGAGAAGTATTGTGTTTCTAACATGATGTTTTGCTTTACAGAATTCAATTCGCCATAATCTGTCCCTACACAGCAAGTTCATTCGTGTGCAGAATGAAGGAACTGGAAAAAGTTCTTGGTGGATGCTCAATCCAGAGGGAGGCAAGAGTGGAAAATCCCCCCGGAGAAGAGCTGCTTCCATGGACAACAACAGTAAATTTGCTAAGAGCCGGGGCCGGGCTGCTAAGAAAAAAGCATCCCTCCAGGCTGGCCAGGAGGGTGCTGGGGACAGCCCAGGATCTCAGTTTTCAAAGTGGCCTGCAAGCCCTGGCTCTCACAGCAATGATGACTTTGATAACTGGAGTACATTTCGCCCTCGAACTAGCTCGAATGCTAGTACTATTAGTGGGAGACTTTCTCCCATTATGACCGAACAGGATGATCTTGGAGATGGGGATGTGCATTCTATGGTGTACCCACCATCTGCTGCAAAGATGGCTTCTACTCTACCCAGTCTGTCTGAGATAAGCAATCCTGAAAATATGGAAAATCTTTTGGATAATCTCAACCTTCTCTCATCGCCAACGCCATTAACTGTTTCAACCCAGTCTTCACCTGGCACCATGATGCAGCAGACACCATGCTACTCATTTGCACCGCCAAACACCAGTCTGAATTCACCCAGCCCAAACTACCAAAAATATACATACGGCCAGTCCAGCATGAGCCCTTTGCCCCAGATGCCTATGCAAACACTTCAGGACAACAAATCGAGCTATGGAGGTATGAATCAGTATAACTGTGCACCGGGACTCTTGAAGGAGTTGCTTACTTCTGACTCTCCTCCCCATAATGATATTATGACAGCAGTTGATCCTGGGGTCGCCCAACCCAACAGCCGGGTCCTTGGTCAGAATGTGTTGATGGGCCCTAATTCGGTCATGTCGACCTATGGCAGCCAGGCATCTCATAACAAAATGATGAACCCCAGCTCCCACACCCACCCTGGCCATACCCAGCCAACATCTGCAGTTAATGGGCGTGCCTTGCCCCACGCGGTCAACACCATGCCCCACACCTCGGGTATGAACCGTTTGGCCCCAGTGAAGACAGCTTTACAAGTGCCTCTGTCCCACCCCATGCAGATGAACACCCTAGGGGCCTATTCCTCAGTGAGCAGCTGCAATGGCTATGGCAGGATGGGCATTCTCCACCAGGAGAAGCTCCCCAGTGACTTGGATGGCATGTTTATTGAGCGCTTGGACTGTGACATGGAGTCCATCATTCGGAACGACCTCATGGATGGAGATACTTTGGATTTTAACTTTGACAATGTGTTGCCCAACCAAAGCTTCCCGCACAGCGTCAAGACGACGACACATAGCTGGGTGTCAGGCTAAGAGTGAGTTAGTGAACAGGTAAGATCACCCCAATGTCAAAAGACCTTCTGAAGCCAGAGCTTAAAATAGAGGAACACAGTAACTTGCCATATATCTTCCATAGTTGCGACTTTTCTGATGTCAGCTGCCTGTTCCTTGCCGAGAGGCATCTTTTATCATGCGTTCTCTGCCCCTTTTGCAGCTCATAAATTTTTTTTTTTGAGCTTAAGCATAAGGAAGCTTCCTTTGACTGCTTTAAAGATTTTCTTTTGACAGTTAGATGGCTGCATCTTTTTAGTAGCTCTTCAATAAATGAATATGTTTGATACAAATCAAATACTGCAGTTTTGTTTTGTTTTTTTTTTAAATAGAATTTTCCCCCATTGAATGATTTTGGAGCTGTTTGAGAAAGCTCCCCCCCGCCCAAGTATATCTGTCACTCTAATATGTTAAATTGAATTGATTTTAATTTGGCTGTATTTTCATTGTGTGTTTTTTCTAGGCTACACTTAAAAGTACTTCAGATTGTCTGACAGCAGGAACTGAGAGAAGCAGTCCAAAGATGTCCTTCACCCCTCCTTTTCGTTTCTTGATTTAAAAAAAAAAAAGAAAAAAAAAAAGCATTTCTTTTTTCCTTTCGTCAGACTTGGCAGCGAAGACACTTTTCCTGTACAGGATGTTTGCCCGATGTTTGCAGGTTATGTGCTGCTGTAGATAAGGACTGTGCCATTGGAAATTTTCATTACAATGAAGTGCCAAACTCACTACACCATATAATTGCAGAAAAGACGTCGGATCCTGGTGTGCTTTCAAGTTTTGTACATAAGCAGTAGCTACGGAATTGTATTTGTGTGTTTTTGTTTTTGTTTTTGTTTTTTTAATATCCATTTGGTCCAAGGAAAGTTTATACTCTTTTTGTAATACTGTGATGGTCTCATGTCTTTGATAAGTTAAACTTTTGTTTGTACTACCTGTGTTCTGCTGAACAGACGAACCACAGAGAACCAAGCTCTCCATCCTGCGCCTCCATGGAACAGCTTTGGGCCTGTTCACACAACCACACAATTCACATGAGAACCAATAGCCTGTTATCAGTCTGCTGAATTCATGGACTTGTCAAACACCTTTGGGGGAAAAACAGATTAAATGCCAGCCTTGTACAGGTCTTTTCTATTTTTTTGTTTGTTTATTTTGTTATTTGCAAATTTGTACAAACATTTAAATGGTTCTAATTTCCAGATAAATGATTTTTGATGTTATCGTTGGGACTTGAGATCATTTTTGGAATAGATACTGAACTGTAATGTTTTCTTAAAACTAGAGTCTACTTTGTTACATAGTCTGCTTGTAAATTTGTGGAATCCCAGATATTTGAGGCAGCATCCATAATTTTCATTTTGTATTTCTAACTGGATTAGTACTAATTTTATACGTGTTTAACTGGTTTGTACACTTTGGGATGCTACTCGGTGTTGTTCCTGACTAATCTTAAAATCATTGTAATTAGTACTTGCATACTCAACGTTTCTGGCTCTGTTTTGGCAGGAGGGCGGTGTATAGTTATGGACATTTTGCGTTTCATGTGTAGGAGAACTTAATACGTTTTTTATGTGTGTATTTGAAAGAAATTCCATCTGCTCCTATTATCCCGTGAACTGAGTACGTCGCAGAGCATTGAGTCCTCTGATAGATGCCTGTGTGCTGTGTTGTGTCAGTTACTCCCGAGGGGCCTCGTGATGTTTGTGGATCAGAAAGGGAGTCCTGCATCTAAAACCATGCTCCTCTCTCAAAACTGGGAGTTTTGATTAACTCAACCTTTTTGAGTTGAGCTTCAGCAAATGTTTCCCTTCGTACTTCTGTGCTCTTATTTGTGGAGGTGGAGGTGGAGGTTGGTTTTGTACATCTGCCTCGAAGGATTATGTTAAGACTCACACTTCATCCCTCTGTCCCTTCTGTCCTGCAGATTACGTAGCACACTGTGGAAATTTAGGTGGAAAGAGGAAAATTTAAAATAGGACTTTACTAATTTGCAGAATGCTTTGTGTCCCTGAGTGCAGATGGCTACCAAAGGGAACTAGAGCTTGTTTAAAGATTGGGGCAATTAATTTGAAAACCCGACAAACCAGCTGTAAGTTGCATATTTGAATTTATTTTAAAAGCTCTCAGTGTAAATTAAAAATTGGAGAATTTCTTTAGCCTTTAGCAACCTAAACTATAATTCTGCATCATGTTTTAATATTTTGCAATTACCTCTAACTAACAGACCAGGTTAATTGGCTTTGTGCCCCTCAGTATTTTCAAGTCATGTGGAATGCCCTAAGTCAGCACAATAAAAGGAGCAGGTGTATGAAAATGTTCCTCTTGCCTTCTTGAGAAGGCTTTGATTTCTTTCTGTGTACTTAGCCTGGATCACACTTGCTTTGTCTTGCATGTGAATTGCGGATCTGTTGGCTTGGTTTTTCCTACATGTTTAACAAGAACACAAGTGTTCTTGAAAGATTTCCTATAGGAGGCCAGCTCTGTTGTAAAGCTTCCCACTGTGACTTCTGCTATTTTGAAAATTCATTAAATAGCCTCCTCTCCAACTATCTTCACTGTTGGCCACTCCAAAATATGTCTGGTTTTGGAAACTCTTGTTCCTCTAAGCAGTGCCTTCTGCATATGTGATAGAACTTGTCGGTGCCAGAGTCCTCGGGTTCCCATTCCTGTTGCCATGCTCACCTTCTTTCCTCCTCTCATGCCCTCACACGACGAGCCTGAGAGCCCCCCCCCCATTTGTTCATTAAAGAGGCAACTACAGCTGAAATCGCTCTTAAAATCTTACTACATCCTAGAGTAACTTTTTAAAAAGATGTTTCTTCCTCCTGAGTCTGTGTAAATATCTTTTTTTTTTTTCCCCTTCAGATTTCTCCTTGTGTTGAGATTCTGACATGAATCTTGGGTATCTCTCTGGGGTACAGTGAAGTCCAGTGAAAGACACCTTGTCTATTTTGAAAACAAACATTATGTGACCTCTGGTATTTCTTTTTCTGTACGAATACTGACTTTCTGGAGTAATTAGTATATCAGTTATTGTACATGATTGCTTTGTGAAATGTGCAAATGATATCACCTATGCAGCCTTGTTTGATTTATTTCCTCTGGTTTGTACTGTTATTAAAAGCATATTGTATTATAGAGCTATTCTGATATTTTAAATATAAAATATTGTTTCCGTAATATAGATGTATGGAATATATTTAGGTAATAGATGCATTACTTGCAAAGTTCCGCTTCAACAAACTGACAGAGTCTAAATTAATTAGCATATATTGTATCCCAGTGGGCAGTAAATCAATGGAACGTACCAAGAAGAGAAGAAGGATGCTTAAAACGGGGGAAAAAAAGTTTTCCAAAGTTATACAATTTGGACTTGTCCAACTGCTGGGTATATGTTACCAACACCCCTCTCCTCCCCCAGACTTACTTGAAATTCTCACATTCAGCTCTTAAGAGTGCTTAATTTATAACTGACTTTTAAATGAGAAGTTTCTCTTGTGGTTTTGGTTTGGGAGTAATCATTCATTAAAAAATGCAATGTGGTTTATGCAAACAAAACAGCCTTGCATTACTCTTGGCCTCCTCCTTGAGGGTGGTGCGCACAGCCTGGCAGTGTGGCCAGGGGAGTCCTGTCAGGACGCGGCCGTGCCCTCCTGCATTTCACTACTCGAGTTCAGTAACAGCGCGGATTCCATGTTCCTGTTCCGATACTCTCTGAGAAGTGCCTGATGATGCTGATGTACTTACAGACACAAGAACAATCTTTGCTATTATTGTATAAAGCCATAAATGTACATAAATTATGTTTAAATGGTTTGGTGTCTTTCTTTCCTAATTGTGCAGAATAAGCTCTTTATTAGTGGTTTTCTTTTTTAATATTTAGGTTGAGTCAAACCTTGTGAGCCACAGTGCCATGGTGTCTTCAAATCTGGTATTTCTCTTGGTGGGGGTGGGGGGAGGGCAGGGAGGGGCAACTCTAAAGAGTTGAAGCCCCAAGAGTTGAACAAGTAAAATTCTTGATAATAAATGACCTCGGAGTACTTCATCTTTGGAATGTTTGAAAACTACATCCTGTATAGTAATTCCTAGGCATATTAAATCTCATGTCGGAATAGACTGTGCTAAAGTAAAAACTGAAGGGCAAGTTAGGAGAGTCCTGGCCAGGAGGGTGCCGAGCAGGCACTGGCTTGGGTGCGGGGAGCAGTGGCTCCCGGGGCCACACGTGGCTCCTGTCCCCACCTTACACTCCTTGCTGAAGGGGGAGGATTGTGTCCTCCTTTAAGTGGCCACGGATTGGAGGTTTATATGTTTGCTTTATTCAGAAGATGCCTGAGGAATGAGCTAGGATTAGATTAACATGGTTAAAATGCATTTTGAAACCAGGACAAAGTGTGGTCTCCTTGCTCCTGACTCATTTACAAGGCAAGTGAATGAATGAGAGTAGCAACAAGGAGATAGGTTATTCTGATGTTTATGTGTTTAGACACCAGAAGGTCAGTCCAGCTTTCAGGGTTGGTTGGTTTGTTTCCCTTCTAGCAAATAGAACCCTTCCTTTAAAAACACATGATAGTCGGAAAGCCCAGAGTGTAGAACAGATAAAAGCATTTACTCCCAGGCCCTGGGGCTCCTGCACAGATCACTTTGGGAAAACTGATCTAGCCCAAATGCAGAGAAGTGCCCTGATGGTGCTGTCAGAACTCAAGCCAGCAGTCTCCTTTCATAACCCTCCGTGCGTATACACAAAATCCTGCATCTTGTGTCGTTTATTGAGACCAGTTCCCAAGTTTTAACATCACTTGATGAGAGGAAGCGATGCAGCAGGAAGATTCCCCGGATGGATCTCAGGGCTGGAGCTCAGTGCTTAACGTAAAAGGAGAAACTTCTCAGGCCGTACATAGCCCCCGCTGTGAGCAGACCGCTGATGGTAAAATCAGGATGTGTACCTAGGATTGTTTCTTGACCAGTGAACCTGCCACCCTGAAGGACTTTGCCTCAGCTATTGTCTCGTCATGTTTGAGCTGGCCCCTGGCTGTGCTGTGCTAGGTAAAGGTACACTGGTTGGAGTGGTTAGGTAGGTGGAGGGCTGCTCTGAGAGATGTATCGTGCTAAGTGGCAGTGTCTGAGTTAGATGCCATCACATGCGCGTTGAACTTTTGATCTGCTTGTGCTCATTACAGGCCCCTGAGCCTGCAGCCGGGTTGGACCGTGACCTCCAGAATGGGGGTGTAGTCACGGCAGGTGTCTTACTCCAATTTGCTATTTCATTATTTTGGTGTAAAAAATGGGTGGGGGCGTCTGGGTGTCTCAGTCAGGATCTCAGGGTCGTGGGGTCGGGCTCCGCACTCAGTGCAGAGTCTGCTGGAGATTTTTCCCTCCCTCTCCCTCCCCTTCTGCTCCTCTCCCTGCTCGCTCTCACTAAATCTTTTAAAAAGTTTACACTGGTGATAACATACATGGAGTCTAGATGTTTTCCAGTTCTTTAAACTGGAAAATGACATTTCCCGTGGAACGGAAAGGAAGGTACGTATGCTGGTGTAAGAAAAGAAAGAAGGCGGCGAGTCCCATCAGCAGTGGGGGATACATCAGAAAACCAGATGTGAAACGACAGCTGTGGTGCGAGCTGAAGGTGTCTGGAGCCCTTGGAGGAAGCTACAGAGTGGCACGGGCATCCAGAAGCTTGAGAACTTATAGTTACTGTGGGTGGCTGGTGGGGGGAGGCTGTGCGGATGCCTGGCTTTGGCAGTATGGCTGCGAGGGGGGAAGCTCCACATTGAGAATCCATTCGTCTGTTCTAAGAAAGGGAAGGAAAGGAGATTGGCGCCAACTTTTCTTAGCTGATTGGTGGCAGGATTCTGTCTTCTCCCAGTCCCCTGTGAATTCAAAGGCCTAATGAAATTTCTTGGCATTAGTAAGTACCTTTACCGTGTTTCTGTCTTCCAAAAGTGCAAGTCTTGTTTGCACTGGAAACCACTGGTAGAAAGTAAGGATTTACATCCTCCAGGAAGAAAGAGGGCGACTTTGTGAGGGCTCAGATATTCATTCTTTACCTCTCATTCCTTCCATGAGCTCCAGTCCCCCACCAGCCAACTTCTCAGAATTCGCAGAGAACTTAAAAGTTGCAGATGGGGCGCGGCTCAGTTGGTTAAGCGACTGCCTTCGGCTCAGGTCATGATCCCGGAGTCCCAGGATCGAGTCCCGCATCGGGCTCTCTGCTCAGCAGGGAGCCTGCTTCTCCCTCTGACCTTCCCCCCTCTCATGTGCTCTCTCTCTCTCACTCTCTCTCTCAAACAAATAAATAAAATCTTTAAAAAAAAAAAAGTTGCAGATGGTAGCCTGGGAGCCATGTTGGGTACTTGTACTGCTAGAGTTTCTGCAAACATTTTTGGGGTTGTAACCATAGGAAAATGGCTGCCCCCACTGAGATGAGCTTTGTTGAGACAGCTGCTTAGAATAGGGCTCACAGTGGACCATTTTAAACCAGAGTTTTCTTTCTCTCTGATGCGTTGGGATAAAGCGGGGGTCTGTTCTGCACTTCAGTGCTTGTTTGCAGATTGAGAGCAGAGATGCCCATTCCTTGTTTGTGCTGGTGTGAGGGACGCTTGGTAGGCTTGCGGAGTGTGATCTGCTCTGCTGCTTGGGAAGCGATTGCTTCACAGATAAGGAGAGTGGAGGATACCTTCTACTACCTGCCTCCCAGGTTTGATGTGAGGATTAGAGGATGAGGTAATGTCTGTAGATGGCTTCCTGTGTCCGGGAGAAAGACCTTGTACGTGTGAGTTGGTGTCACTGTAGGTAATAGTAGGCTTTGGGGATGTGTTTGCTTAATGGGGCTTTTGGGCGGTCAGCATTTCCTGCAGAATGAGTGGGAGAGCCACTTGGTTCATTTCCATCTTTGCTCTGCATTCTTATTTGCACTCTTCCATCTTTTACGCAGAGGAGTGCGGACAGTTGGCCAGACCGATACTCCCAAGGGAGTCAGTAGGCCTTTCTTTTCTTGGTAACTTGAGAAATAGTAAGTAAGTTGTAAACCTGTTATGTGCCCAATCCAAACTAGTTGTGATACTGGTCTTTAAGAAGTTTCCCATGGTCCCATACTAAAAGAAAATTGAGAGACCTTTAGGCTGCTTGACCTTGGCTTCACCCCAGTCATGTTTTCCCAGTAGACTGTGGAGGACGCCAATTCCCTGTGTTCTTTTTAGACCGTCCTTCTTTGTGATAGGGAGAGGGGAGGGCAGGAAAAGCCTGATGTGGAGGCCACAGTGAGGTATTGGAGCCTGAACCTCCCGTTCGTGAGAAGTGCTTACGTTTGCAGGGATTCTGAGAGCTGATTTTTTTTTTTTTTTTAAGAGAGGGAGTGGGGGGAGGGGCAGAGGGAGAGGAAGAGAGAGAAAAGCAGGCTCCACTTCCAGAGCCTGATGTGGGGCTTGATCTCATGCTTAACTGACAGCCACCCAGATGCCCCATTGAGAGCCAATTTTAAATACCACCAGTATTTACAATTAAATTAGGTAAACTTATAAGTAAGTTGTAAGTTATATTAAGAAAAACAAGGGTAGTAAGTGCTCAAAACGCATCACTAATGAGTTTCATCCTAACGTACTACATTGTACTCTTGTCTGCTCTTGAGGTATGTATGTGGCTTTTGTCTGGTGGGAATATTTCATGGCGTGCTACTGCTCCGCTGAAGCCGAACAGTTTCAGTTGAATGAACGTAATTTGAATGAAGGTAAGAAATAGTTTAACAGTAAGTCATATCAGTTAAATTTACTGAGAAAATACATTTATTGAGAAAAGAGTCTGTTGGGATGCAAGTCCATTTATCTAATCCAGGCTGAATCGCTGTCATATGTTGGCACCAGATAAAAGAGTTTGGCAAAAGTCAATGAGAGCATTTTGTGGGAATCAATTGGCCCGATAGAATTTACAATAGAGAGTGTGGTATATTTTCTTATTTGTAAATTGTATGCTACACATCCTTCACGGCAGTAAATTCATAATAAACTTAAGTACATCCAGGTATCCAAAGAGCAGGTTAAATATTGACCAGCACACCATTGACAGCGTAATGAAGGCGCTAGAGGACTGGCAGTTTGGGTGGTCTAGAACAAACAGAGTGGAGATAGGGGAGACAGAACAGGAAGTTGTGGTGAGGCTCAGGGTGTGGTCGGGGCACTGGGTGACTGAGTGGCCATGGGGTACGGGCCCTAAGGGGGAAGAGGTCTGGGGAAGATGAGGCCTGGCGGTTGCGTGGGGCATGCACATTAGACTTCAGAGCCAATGGCAGCAGGACCTGGGGCACAGAGGAAGTTTCAAATTCAAGTGCCAGAGCCTTTAGTCTGGGGGAGAAACCAGGAGGCACGTGGCAGCTGGTTATCGTGACCAGGAAGGGTACACAATAGAGTAACCGGATAACGCATCAGCAGAGGTTTTTTTTAACCTTGCCGGTGGAAGAAAAAGGTTCTGGAGTTGGAAGTGGAATGCGAAAGGACACCACTTCCACTTTTGAGACTCATCAAGGTGTGTCACTTAGGGATCTACATACTGACGTGAGTGGGGGAATGACCCGTGTCAAGACCCCATCCCAATGCCTGGCATCCAGAAGGGGCCCCCGAAATTGGGAATGACCAAACATTCTGGTTTGCCCGAGAGAGGCTTGGGCACTTTGCCCGGCATAATTGTTAATGCTGCTCTTATCATTCTGAAGGGCTCAGGTTTGGGTGGTTAATTATATGTTCACTATACGTGGATAACCGCTGTTGGGTTTCTACTTCCTGGAGCCCTCCCTGCACAATGGATGTACCGAGAGTTGCCTGTGGGTGAGAGCACTCAGGGCCCCCTGGAAGAAGCTGCCTTGGGCTGGAGGGTCGTTGTTTAATCCCAGGCCTATGAGGTTTTTCCCAGCCGCCTTTCCAGCGTTTTCATATGCTGGAAGATTTGTTTATCGGGATTGTCTTTCTCCTTTCCTTAACCGAGGTACAGCTCAACGCCTTCCCTACTCTTCAGTCCCGCCGCAGCCTCTCCTCAGAGGAGTTACTTGAACAGGTGGGTCAGCTGAGTTTCAGGGCTCCTTTTCCCAAGATGCACCCGTGGCTGTGTTGAGCTCTAGCTAAATAATAATCCTCCGTAGTCTCCCAAGGCAGCCCTGTAACCATCCTCCAGAGAAGCTCGGAGCCAGGCCTAACTGACTTGGGTCATCACCAAGCTCCCAGTGAGCCTAAAGCAGCTGGACACTTGACCACTGGACACAGCCAAAGGCATTCTTTGTTGAGCCAGGCTGCGTCTGCCAACATTCCAACAAATTAAAAGCAGACCAGGAAGCCCAAGGTATTTTGACAGGTCTGGAACTGCTATTGGCGCTCTTAAACCGAGGAAAGCTCAAAGGCGGGAGAAGGGATAGGACCAATGATGGAAGACCTGTGAGAGATCATTGGCTTTCCTTGCAGCCAGTGGTCCCCCCATGTTGCAAAACCCTGCCTTTCCGTATAGCTTTTGTCTGGGCTCAGGGGACAGAGCCAGTTCCTCATGTTTATCACCCCCCTCCAAAACTGCCGTTAAGAGTACCAGTGCATCTGATTACTGCCACCCCGGGAAGGGTTAGCAGGTCTGCAGCTACAGGTCGTGCCAATCCTGTGCCAGTTTAGAAAAAAGGTGTGTGTGTGGGGGGCAACTGTTCACCCTTAGTTGCTGATGTGTTTTCACAGAACCTCCCTTGAAAAAGACATAAACGCTGCCATTTGTAATTTTTGTCTTAAAAAGTGTTGCTGTGGGATTGGGTGGCTTCTGCTTCTCCCCTACCAAATGGAATTGGATAAAATACGTGGATTTTTGCATCCTGATTTTTAAGAATATTATTGTGAAATTAATTTGAAGTCTTCAAATATTTTTTGAAATAAAATATTTTGAAAGGAAGGTAATTTTCTTCTTTACAAGACAAAAAGTTATTCCTACTTCAGGTCATCACATCTAACCAAACCAAGACTTGGTAAAAAGGAGACATTTCCTGAAGTCTGGCAATTTTGTTTAGAAATACTGTTGAAGTTGTGATAAGACATACCCTGAATAGACAATGTCATTTATTCCTGTAAATGTATCTTATGAGATCTCAAAATTCTTCAAGCCCTATGGGCTATACCTTAAATTAGTGTTATCTTTAAGGTTCCAGTTCCCTTCTGACTCCGTTTTCTGTCTTGAATAATTGATAGTCTGTTAAAAGCATGAATAATTTTCAAAAACCCTGGCTAGGACAGGCTGGAAGCATTTAACAGCTGTATGGAATCTCATGTAACCATCATGTGCCTTTTTTTTTTTTTTTTTGGAAACAACAATTGTCCTTGTCTTTTGTAAGAAAATCACATGATTCAAAAAATAGATGACTAGCAATAATTCTGCTGTCACTTGGTTACTGGCAGGAGTAGGGATAGGGAGGAAGATACAAGAAAAATGCATTCTTGGATCTTGCAGCCACACCAATCTGCAAACCTTCCTGGAGTAAAGAATTTCCTTTGTCATTTCTGGGTAACTAAAAAAAGGCTTCGGAATGTTTCCAGGACTGGGCACTCTGTTGTGTAATACTTTTGGAGTCTGAGTTTACCTTCCTTTGCTCAAAGAGTTGGCTCGAAACCCAGCCATGTACCCCCTCCTGAATCTGAGTGTCGGAGAAACTGATAGGAATTGAGTGAATGAAAATTCAGTCTTTATTATGGACGATAATACTCCCTCTGGGGTTAGAATTTCTTAATGTATTTGACAGCAAAAAGAAGTTTGAATCAGCAGCGGACCCCAAAGATGCTGGTCGACCAAGTGTCTTGAAATGAAGCATGCCTTTGTCTCAGTTGTCCCTGTGTGGGAAGAGAGCTGCAGGTACCTGTGTCACAACCTGAGCGACAGGGGAGGCCTTCTGCCATCTTTTGGATTCCGGAGAATAAAAGTCCCAAATGCGAAATGTTTGAAAGCAGCAGGGCTAGTCATTGACCTACACAAGGAAAGTGTTGGAATTGAATATTTCTTTGCAACATGAGCCAATGTTTTTTTTTCTCAGGACAGTTCTAAGACTTGTGGAGGAAAAACTATAATTAAGAAAAGTGGATGGGTTATTAGGAAAGGCTTTCTATTCAGAAGGTTTTGTGAGTTTAGTAGCACTTAGCATTTGCAATGCTTTCTGTCGAAGGATACCAAGCACCTGCCAATGTAAAGAGCAGAGGGGCACCTGGTTGGCTCAGTCGGCAGAGTGTGCAACTCTTGATCTCGGGGTTTGAGTTCGAGTGTCCATGTTGGGTATAGAGATTACTCGAAAATAAAAGTAAAAGCAGAGCGAACCCACTCTAGGTGAACCACAGACTAGGGAAAAATGTCCCCTGGGTCGGGGAGTTGTGTTACTGGAGACCCTGAGGGAACCTGCCAACGTGAGACACAGTGTTTCTCAAAGTGGGAGCTACTACTAACTGTGGGCAACAGAATTATTTGGGAACATCTGTAGACATGCCACGTCCAGGGCTCCTCCCAGACCTATGGGTTCGGAATCTGCAATAGGAGTTACGATGGCTGAGAAATCCGCATTTTAACTATTCCAGGTGATTTTTATGAACAGTGATGTTTAAAAACGGCCACCAGTCTATGGAGGTACTAATAACATTTACTGCTATTCATTCATCCGTCCGATGATTAAATATCTACTGAGCACCTGCTGTGTTCCAGGCCTTCTCAGAGGGCTAGGGGTACCCTGTATGAGGAACAGGACGGGACAGACCCATTAGCCACCCTCCTGAGGCTCGGCGTCTCCTACCCTCCTCAGCTGTGGAGTGAGGTTTACTCTACCAGAAAGATGTCATGAAGTATTCTTTAAAAATAGGCTACTTGGGTCAGATAAATACTGGGCTGATAACAGACCCTGAAACTCGAAATCCATCAAAGGCTTTTATCTGCCTACTGTGCTGGTGAGTGCTGAATATACGGGCTGACTAGAGTGGGCCCCTGTTCTCCAGGTGCTTATGAGTTGAGGCTTGGTTTGGCTTCTCACCAGCATGAGGCTCAATCCCTGAATAACGCTGTGGAGTGGCTTTTAAGCAGCTTGAGCCAAGAGGCAGACCTGGAAACACAACCGATTTGATCCAGAGGGGCCACATGACTGAGCTAAATGCTTCCAGGTCTGAGGAAAATAACCCAGTCCATGAAGGATCTGTTTTCCACTGGAAATGAGGCTTAAAAAAAAAAAAAATAATAGTAAAGCTGTAGGAGAGAAGCCACTCATCTTGCAAAATCTTTGAGGGAACGTAAGCTGGACCCAGTTGTTCTGGCTCAGATGAGCTTACCATCCAGACTTCTGTGGCCCAGGCTGGGCAAGTGCCTCCTTGCTCCCCGGCCAAGCCTGCTGCAGCTCCAGGGTAGGGAGCCTCTCTTCCAAAGCCCTGGTGAGCAAGAGCCACGGCGTGAACCGCCCTGGGTAGGGTCAGACACTCTATCATGATAATACATTGACACGTCATTTGGGTGGTGTCCTCAGGCTGAGCTCTGTTCCACACAAGGGAACGTTCCAGATCACTAGAAGTCGCTGCCTCTAGGGTTGTCTGGATTTTTTCTATTTTTTTTGAAAAGTGTCCCCAAAAGTAGGACATAAATCTCAGTTGTGAGAAGAATCTTATTCAGTTCAACTTGACCTTTTCTGATGATATCGCAGAATATCTGCGACTGAGCCAAATTGGTGTTCAGAGATGTCCTCAGGGCTGTTGACACAGATCTCGGTGTTGGACCTTCCCTCCTTTCAACTCTCTCTCTCCCTGGGTCCCTCACTCTCCCCACTCTTTATCCTGGAAAATTTCCGACCTAAACAAAAGCACGGAGAATAAAAAGTACAGTGGTCCTCCATGTACTCATCACCTGCATTGAACAATTAACAACTCAGGACCAAACTTATTTTATATATACCCACCCTTCACCCTGGATTATTTTGAAGAAACTCCATATAGCACAGAATTTCACCTGTTTAAAAGGTATATCTATATAATTATATAGAGAAGAATCCTTTTAAGTTTTAAAATATTTTTGTTGACTTGTAACTTACATACATTCAGATCTTCAGAGAACTTGGCAACTCCATCTCAAGGTACATCTCGTTTTTAGCATCCCGCCCTTCGTGCCCTCTGCCGTCAGTTCACTGTGTTGCGAAGCCACTACTGATCTGATTTTTTATTGCTGCTGATTATTTTTGCCTTTTTGAGAATTTCATATAATGAGATCATAATTCTGTTCTCCTGGCTTCTTCTGGCTAGTGTATTATTTTTGCAATTCACCCATGTCGTTGCTTATATCAGTGGTTTGACCCTTTTTATTTTTGAGTAGTATTCCATTGTATAGATGTGCTAGTTGGTTGATCCATTCTTCTGTTGATGGACACATGTGCTGTTTTCAGTTTTTGATTAGTATAAATAAAGTTGCTATAAACATTCCTATCCAAGGTTTGTGTGTGTGTGTGTGTGTGTGTGTGTGTGTGTACATATATTTTTATTTCTCTTGAGTAATTACCTAGTATTGGGATTGCAGGGTCATAGGTATGTTTACCTTCTTAAGAAATGCCAGATGGTTTTCTGAAGTGGTTGTACCATTTTACACTCTCACCAACAATGTCTGAGAGTTCTGGTTGTTCCATATCCTCTCCAAAATTTAGCATTTTTCATCTTGATTTTAGCCATTCTGTTGCTTATAGTGATATCTCATTATGATTTTAATTTGCATTTCTCTGATGATTAATGTTGGTGAACTCCTTTTCATAGGCTTATTGGCCATTTGTACATCCTCTTTTGTGAAGCATCTATTCAAGTATTTTACTCATTTTTTGATTGGGTTGTTTGTCTTTTATTATTGAGTTGTAGGTAGTTTTTGTATATTGTGGATACAAGATACGGGTGTTGTTCTATTTGTCTATGGTCTACTTACCTATCTTTTCAGATCTAGGTGTTGCACATATTTTCTCCCAGTCTGCTATCAATTTTCCTTTTTTCTTTTTTAAAGATTTTATTTATTTGACAGAGAGAGAGACAGCTAGAGAGGGAACACAAGCAAGGGGAGTGGGAGAGGGAGAAGCAGACTCCCTGCTGCGCAGGGAGCCCGATGCGGGACTCGATCCCAGGACCCCGGGATCATGACCTGAGCTGAAGGCAGATGCTTAACTGACTGAGCCACCCAGGCGCCCCTGCTATCAATTTTCTTGACAGTGTCTTTTGATAATTAGTACTTTTAAGTCCACTTTATTAACATTTTTCCTTTAAGGTCTGTGCTTCCTGTGTTTTCACCAAGAAATCTTCACCCCACCCTGTATTCTCTTATGTTTTCATCTAACCATTTTTTTTGTTTTGTTTTTCTGTAGGATCAAGAACTAAAACAACAACAAGAATGTAATCATAATACCATTATCACACATAAAGAATACGACAATCTTAGTATTATTAAGGATCCAGTCAGCACAATGTTAAAATTTTCTCAATTATTTTCTAACTTTTCCTTAGAGTTTGTTTATTCACATTAGAATCCAAATGATGTTCATATATTGGTATTTTGATACATCTCTAAGAGTCTTTCTTAATCTATATATCTTGCCTTTTTTTCTTTTTCTTTTTTTTTTTTTTTTTGCACTCTGTTGAAGAAACTGGGTCATTTGTCTTGTGGACTATCCCACGGTTTGGATTTTAGATTGTATTTTCATGGGATCATTTAATATATTTCTCATCCTCTGGTTATCCTGAAAATTACTCGTTAGATCTCGAGTTGTGATCATATTTAGGTTCATTTTTTTGTAAAGGGTGTATCATAGTGTTCTGTGAATACATAGGGTGGGAGGTACATGATGTTTGTGTCTCTTTTATATGATTTTAGTGGCCACTGATGATCACTGTTCTCATGATTATTTCATTAGGGTTAGAAAATGGTGACATTCTGGGGCACCTGGGTGGCTTAGTTGTTAAGCATCTGTCTTCGGCTCAGGTCATGATCCCAGGGTCCTGGGATCGAACCCCGCATCGGGCTCCCTGCTCAGCAGGGAGTCTGCTTCTCCCTCTCCCACTCCCCCTGCTTGTGTTTCCTCTCTCACTGTGTGTCTCTCTCTGTCAGAATAAAATAAAATCTTTAAAAAAAAAGAAAAGAAAAAAGAAAATGGTGACATTCTGTCATCTCTTTTAAATTCATTAGCCAAAAACTTCAATGAAGAGACCTCCCTGTAAGAACCATTTGGGCGCCCTATGGACTTTACCTTGAATAGTCAGGACATGAGAGATTTTAGCAGATCACTAACCTGCTTTATAATCACCAGTTTTAAATTCTCCCCACAGTATTAGGCTGAAGTTTTTGCTTATTAATATTTACAGCAATGGCAATAATTAATAATCACTGTCTGCTGAGCGCTTTTTGGGGCAGGTTCTAACGTTAAGTACTCAGTGTAGGTCACTCATCAGGTACTCCGAGGTGGAAATGATTACTCAGAGATCCTCATGGCTTTCACCATAAGATAACGGATTTATCTAATCATCCCTGATCTTCCCTGTCGGTTTCTTGTAGGCCATTGCTTCCCCTATGGATACGTGGAAGGCTTCCCTCCTCCTTTAACTCTTTAGGTTTGAAAAGATTGATAGCATGAAATCCCTTTCCCTGTGTGAAAAAAATAAGAACTCAGGATAAACACTCCTATAACAGGATGTTGACTATTCCTATTAACGGTGAAAGACCGTGGCTCTAGCCCCGTAATCCCAACTCTGGCTGTGTATTGACTCAAGCCAGAAATTTAACTAAGTCATCCTACCCTGACAAAGACTCCATTTCCTCCTTGGTAGAATGGGAAAAATAATACTGGATTATGACTTGTTGCCAAAGAGGTGTTTCCCACTACAGACCACTTGGAGACAACTTGGGTAGGTGGTGGAGTTTGTGACTGCTTCCAAATAAACATCGGAGAGCAGCATCCCAGAGAACACACCCTCCCTGGTGAGAGTCCCCATTTTTCCGTCCTCATGGCTTCGTGTCTTGTAAAAGGAAATGACCTAAGTGATGAGATGTTTGAAGGAAATTATTAAACAGAATACTTAAAATTGGCTTTGACTTGAAAGAAGAAAATGTTTAAGATTTGAAAGACTAATGAGCTTGTGCTACATAACAGTCCCTTTTGCCGGGAGACATACCACTCAGCTGGTTCATAGGCTGAGGTTTGCACTCTTTCTTGATTGGAGGAGGGGGATAATTTTTGTCTGTTAGCCTGCGTGTGCCTCCTTGTCCTTCCTAGCCCTCAGTGCCCTTCCACAAATATATCTTACACACACCCAGCTGTTTCTATCCCTTTGCACATTTAACTCAGTCATGAAACAATCTATTTTCCCTCAAAACCTCACCAAGGATTGCTGTGGGCTTTCCTGAAGATACACATATGTTCAGTAAAAGTTTACCAGTCTCCATTGTTTTTTTTTCCTTCCTTCCTTCCTTCCTTTTTTTTTTTTTTTCCCCTAAGAGAGGGAGCTGGGGGAGAGGCAGAGGAGGAGGGTGAGAGAGAATCTCAAGCAGGCTCACCACCCAATGCAGAGCTTGATGCGGGGCTTGATCTCACACCCCTGAGATCATGACCTGAGCTGAAATCAAGAGTCGGATGCTTAACTGACTGAGCCACCCAGGCGCCCTGAGTCTCCATTGTTTTAAGCTAGGGATTCTGTTTTATATAGAATGATTATTCATCCCAGTTTTCTCAGGACAGCTTCAACTTATACTTGTTGCCCTATGGTAGTTAATAATAGTATCCTCTTTCACTTTCAAAAAGTGTCCTGGTTTGGGTATGTCATATGGCCACCCTACTCATACGCAATAGTTTACCCATTACTTTTCTTCAGGCTCAGGTGTGAAGTGGTGGACGTGAGCAAAAGTCCCCCTGGCTCTTCCTGGAGGAAAGAATCACTGGCGTTTCATGACTGCCCCCTCTGATATAGTCTGTAAGATTGGGAGTTCTCCCTTATTTTTTCCCAGCCTTGCTATTTTTGATAACCAGAAACGTTGTTTTTCATCTGAAGCCACTCCAAGTCTACTGCCTTGCAGCTCATTCCAAGACAGCGTAGCAAGTATAAAGCAACTGCCATGTTTCATGTTAGCCTGTCCACGCAGATCTGAACTGCAGTCTTACAGAATGCCAGGCGCTCATGGCTGGGCATCATACTCCAGAAGCCTTTGCCCAATGAATGGGAACCATATTAAGAGGATGCTGTTCACTTCATTTTTTTATTTTTTAAAAAAGATTTTATTTATCTATTCAACAGAGAGAGAGAGAGAGAGCATGAGCGGGGGAGGGGCGGCAGAAGGAGAGGGAGAAGCAGGCTCAGGGAGCCTGACACGGGGCTCCATCCCAGGACCCTGGGATCATGACCTAAGCCAAAGGCAGACGCTTGACTGACTGAGCCACCCGGGCGCCCTGAGGATGCTGTTCACTTCAGACAGCTACCTCAATGTATGGTAACAGACCAGCACTGTCCAGGACAGAGGAGAGGCAAGGGAAATTCAGCTTGATCTGAAACACAAACACACAAACCAAAACAACCTAAGATCTACTCATCAGAGTCCTATACTTAATTTGCCTGAGTCAAAAGTGGCAACTAGGAGTGCCTCGGTGGCTCAGTCAGGTTAAGCGTCTGACTCTTGATTTGGACTCAGGTCATAATCTCAGGGTCGTGAGATGGAGTCCCATGTCGGACTCTGTGCTCAGCAGGGAGTCACTTGCTTAAGATTCCCTCTCCCTCTCCTTCTGCCCCCTCCCCCTGGTCATGCCCTCTCACTCTCAAAAAAAAAAAAAAAAGGTCAACTATATAAAAATCAAAAACTTAAAAAAAAAAAGAAAAGTGGCGACTAAACATAGCTAAAATAACCGAGTATTTTGCCTGATAGTGACTCTAGACTCAACTAAGGAAAGACAGGTTAAGAGTTGAGTTCCTAAGTGAGTTCAACTCTTTGGGATATACACAGAAATCACTCATGAATTACTTTGGTCGTTATTCATGCATACATTCTTCTAACAATGTAACAATCAAGGTAAGAGATCTGAAAACACCTTAAAAACTGAAATGTGTGTAAATATTAAGTAGTACGATTCAGAATCCACTATAT
Source organism: Zalophus californianus (assembly GCF_009762305.2). NCBI lineage: Eukaryota > Metazoa > Chordata > Mammalia > Carnivora > Otariidae > Zalophus > Zalophus californianus. The sequence goes on from NC_045597.1 coordinate 62,275,470, forward strand.
TCGGGACATTGTGTTTAAGGCTGTGGGAACCAACAACCAGTAAGCCATGATTCTTACCTTCAAAAGCTTATAATTCAGTAAAGCAAATCATCGGAACACAAGTAAAGCTCCCAGTGGCCAAAGCTAGAACAATCTGAGCAACAAAAGAAGTGATGGTAGTATTTATATTTAATATAATTTATATAATTTAATTCCTATATAATACATTATACATAATTTACAATGATAGAAGAGTATAATTATATATTCTGTGATGTAATATAGGGTATGATTATATTTAATATTAATTTTAAATAAATATTCTGCAGTTAATACTGAGAAGTGTAAATGACTGAAATAAATAAGTACATGAGAAGGAGAGACAAGTTTTCTTTACAGAAAAGTTCTGATGAATAAATATAGAAGGAATGAGGGAAGTAAAGGTCACCATTAGAATATCAGAGTAATCATTGTTGTAGGAAGATCCACTGATGAATGGTAAATTAGAAGGCAAAGGTTTAAGGAGAAACAGAATATCTGCCTAGCCTCAAAGTATCTCCCCCACATATTTTCTAACTATGAAGGGGGGCATAATGAGACTATAGTGGAGAACCCTGGCGGGTGCCACCTTGGCCAAGTGATCAAGTTCAACATCGACGGTAATAAGACCCATCAACACCATGTACTTGCTGATGTGATGTCCTGAGAAGTCACATCCTGTCTGTGGTATTCTTGCTGAGAATGAACAACCTCGGTCTAGCGGTACGAAGACATCAGACCAACCCAAGTTAAGAGACATTTTATAAAATACTTGACCAGTTCGTCTCCCAAAGCGTCCGGCTCACATCACAGATTTGGGGGAGAGTAAGGAGACTTGATGACTGAATGCAGTGAAGGATCATGGATTGGATCTGGTTACAGAAAAAAGGACATGGGTGGAAAAGCCAAATAAAGCCTGTAGTTTAGGTAATAGTATTGTACCATCGTTACTCCCTGGTTTAGACTGTTGTACGGTGGTTATATAAGGTGTTAACATTGGGGGAAGTTGGATGAAGTGTGTACAAAAACTCTTTGTATTACTTTTCTAACTCTCCTGTATGTCTAAAATTATCTCAAAAAAGAGGAAGATTTAAAAATCAGCATATGTGCACGAGAGCTAAGAGTAAACAATAAGTGCCCCAAGAAGTGTGGCAGTAGACTTGATTCCTAGTGCATTCCGCCTGGGGTGGGATGGGATGAGCGACACCTGGGGTCGGCGGTGGGGGGGAGGGGTTGGTGTGCCTGGACTGGAGGGTGGCGATGGGGACTTACGGGGGCCTTCTAAGGCGCCGGAGTGTTCGGCTGGGCCTCGAAGGCTGGGGAAGGGGATTGTGATAGTCAGGTTTCGATGGGACACGTGAGGCTTTTAAGGTGGATGGTCCTTTCAAGGTCTGGAGCAAAGCACAGTGGCAGGAAAGGGCAGGAAAAGAGTGAGTGGGTAGGTCTGGCTGGACCTCAGCAGCCTCCAAGAGACATGGCAGGGGCCAGACTTCTCAGTGCAGCCGGAGCGTGGGGAGCTGCCAGCCAGACCCAAGTCCCTGAGAACACTGCTTGGCTCTGCCCCGGGGCAGTTCACCCACTGAAGGAATCGGGGACACAGTCTGAGCCTATCCCCATTGCCTCCAGAGCAGCTCGACACGTGTGAGACAGATGGTGTATTTTCAAGGTGTCTGTGGAGGTCGAGTTGTCAGGGAGGGAAGGCCCAGGAGCCCGGTGTGTGCCAAGGGGCGGGCAGGTGAGGGTTCCCATCCCCTAGGGGCATTCATTCTGTGAACACGTGTGCTCTGTGTCTCTCCCCTGTGGTACGAGGAAGATTCCTGGTGTGACCTGGAACCTCGCCTGCTCAGAATGAAAACGATCTCCCTGTGGGACTCCTCTACTTTCTGGGAACCGGCTTGTTGGCATGACGGGATCGCTGGGCCCAGGGTGTCAGGGAAGCCTCTGCGGGGTGCTTCAACGTCTGGAGTGCCCTAGAGGGTTGCGTGGTGCTTGGCCCAGTTCCTGTGGCTCCCGGTGCAGATGCTGTCTCTGGAGCTTCCCCCAGTGTGTGCAAGGTTGGGCTCGAGGCATGAAGGCTCCTCCAGAGAGATGGGCTGGATTCCTACGTCACGGCTGGACAGCCCCTGTGGGGCCCGTTTGCTGTCCCTTTCCCTCTGCTCCTAAGTGGTGTCGGGAGATTTGGGGGAACTTGTGACTCATTTTAGAACGTGACCGTGGCCATTCTGCTGAGATTGCTGTGTCCCAAGGGAAGACGCACGTGCAGCCTGGGAAGGTGTCTGCAGTCCCGTGGCTCCCTGGGCCCACAAGCTCAAGTGGGACTTTATGGCTAGGTGTGATGGAAAACATAACATTTTTGGGGAGCTGGGCGGCACTGGTTGGGGGGGTATTTGGCTCTGCTTCTGTTTGAATAGTCTGACAACAGCTCCAAAGCGTCGAGGCTGTGACGTCTGTCAGGTCCTGCGTGACTTTGGATCTGCAGACTTGAGGCTAGAACTTGAGCTTTAAAGAATTCAAGCAGTGAGACAGCATGTACTCAGAAAAGCAAACTCTCATCTCTCTGCATATTCAGTTCTGGAAACTCTGCTGAGAGCAAGCAGCCCTTCTGTTAATTAATTTTCTGAAGAAATGGACTTTAAATGGATTGCTGTATTTTTTCTTCCAGGAATTGATCCCTAGATGCCAGATAAATATTCCCTTGATCTTCTGGGGATGTGTGTGTGTGTGTGTGTGTGTGTGTGTGTGTGTGTGTGTGTGTGTGTGTGTGTGTGTGTGATGTTTTTACTTGGTCCCATTGTACGCAGTTCAGCTAGGTCCTGCATGGAGAGCTGGTAGCAAAGCTAGAGAGGAAGCTTAGCCGGCTCCGATACCCCTTCCTCTCTGTAACTGTGATGGGGGTTCATGAAATCACAGGGGCTGGGGGACACCTAAGATATTATGTCCCACAGGAAGGCAGGCCCAGACTCTCTGTGTCCAGGGTGGGGAGCCGAGTGAGAGGGTAGAAAGGAATGGTTGGAAGGTTGGGATCTGTTCTGAGAGTCAGTGTCAAATCCTGGCCCTTTCACCTAACAAGTTATGTAACCTTGGGCAGGCGCCTTCACCGAGCTGAACCCTTCTTTCCTCCCTGACGAAATAGGATAATAAGTAATGCCTTCTTTTCGGGATTGTTGTGAGGCTTACATAACATAGTGCCTGGAAGCTGCCCGCACAGTGCGGGGCACAGAGATGGCCTCTCAGCTCCTGCCATCCCTCCTGTGGGGCTTCCCTCTCACCCTCCCTCTCATCCAGGTGGATGTTAGCATCCTCATTTGCCAGGGAGGAGGCCAAGGACGCACAGACAGGTCTGTCTGACTCCCCGGCCAGTGTGCCCTCTCTCCATGACCAGGCCCGCCCTGGAGCCCGACGGGGCAGGTGCTGTGGCCTCTGAGAGACTGCAGCAGACCTTTGAAGCCCTTTTAAACAGCTTTGCCATTGCAGAATCATCCCTGGAAAAATCTGTTCATCAGTCATGTGCCCTGCCAGGTCATCCAGCAGCCCCAGTGCTTTATTTTCAATGTTCAATGTTTTTTCCCCCCAGTGAAACAGGCTGCAAGGTCCACCTCCAGTTCAGTCCCCCACGAGTCTCAGTGTTAGGAACATCATGGTGAGTGGCTTTGCTTAAAATATCTTCTGTGCCAGCACAGTGCTAAAAGCATTCCCTGCAGTATCTCATTTCACCCCTGCGTCAGTCCTGAGAGGAAGGGGTTTTTATTTCTATTTCCCTGATGAGGAGTCTGGGGATTAGAAAGGTAAGAATTGACTCTAGCTTGTTGAACAGAGCCGATCTAACTCCGAAGGCCATGTTCTTTACTCAGACCAATCCAGAGGAAACGTTCGAGGTTTTCCTACGCCGAGTGTCAAGGGCAAGTGACTGGATGCTCATGTTTGGATATGGAAAAGCAGGAGCGCCTGGGTGGCTCATTTGGTTAAGCATCTGCCTTTGGCTCAGGTCATGATCTCAGAGGGTCCTGGGATCGAGTCCCGCCCCCGGCTCCTTGCTCAGTGGGGAGACTGCTTCTCCCTCAGCCGCTCCCCCTGCTTGTCCGATCTCTCTCTCTCTCCCTGGCAAATAAATAAATAAAATCTTAAAAAAAAAAAAGAAAAAGATATGGAAAAGCCCATTACCCACCTGACAGGTGTAACCCAACCCAGGCCACGCCTTCTGCACTCCAGGCAGGTAAAGATGACTTAACATACTAACAGTGTTCTACATTGAACGCCATCCCCTAATGATTCTGGAACAAATAATCCAGGATTCAGGGAACAAGGGGGTTTGGGATGGAACAAACTGTATAAACCAACAAGCAGCTGTTATGCAGAGCTGTGGGGAGAGCTTTAGACTTCTCAGGGCTGATTCACCAAATGTTGTAGGGAAAGCTCACCTCTACTCAGAATCTTCCTGCTGCAACGTTCCTCACAGATGTGTAAGCTCTGACTTTCGTGAAACAATGCAAAATATTTATTTTAAGAAGAATCCATTTGGTGGGTCTGGGGATCTTACTTCACCAGCTAGACTATAGTAAATAATAGGACGTCCGTGGGGCGCCTGGGTGGCTCAGTCGTGAAGCGTCTGCCTTCGGCTCAGGTCGTGATCCCAGGGTCCTGGGATCGAGCCCCGCATCGGGCTCCCTGCTCGGCGGAAAGCCTGCTTCTCCTTCTCCCTCTGACCCTCCCCCTACTCGCTGTGTCCCTTTCTCGCTGTGTCTCTCTCTGTCAAATAAATAATAAAGTCTTAAAAAAAATAGGACGTCCATGTGTGGCTCCGGGAGACATGATCATATCATTGCTTGGCAGTTCGGCTCCCATCAGGGGGGTCAGACCCACATATTGGTGGTTGGTTTCCATTTTCCTTACAACGTCCCTGGGGTGGGAGGCAGCAGTCCCACACTTTTTATAGTTTTGAAGACATGGGACTTGAGTTCTAGTGTTATTTTTTTATATGCCATTAATTGCCACAAGGTATTTGCATTAATATCAAAGGTGGAAAGATAAGAAGTAAATAATTAAGCGAGAGAGGACTGATTCATTAAAAGACTCTCTTACTCACTGTTTCTCTTTGTCAAATCATCCTTTTATACCTCACTCTTTTTATTATAGGACATTTCTGCCAGGCACAAATGCAGACTAGTATAATGGCCCCACGTGCTTAATACCCAGCTGTAACACTCACAGCCCTCATTCACCCCACACCAGAGTATTCTGAGGGAAATGCTTCCCATTATCTGTTTCTGTAAATACTTCAGTATTAATCTCTAAAAGATAAGGACTCTTTTTTTAAAAACCGCAATCTGATTATCACGCCTTAAAAAAGTCAACAATAATTGTTTATTATCCATTAGTGTTCTTATTTTCCTGACAGTCTGACACACTTTTTTTTTTTTTCAGTTTTATTGGGGTATAATTTACAGACTATAAACTTCACCCATCATAAATGTACAGTTTGATCTTTAGTGAATTTAGACAGTTGTGCAAACATCAGCACAGTGCAGTCTTAAAACATACATTCTTAATGGTTTGTTTGAGTCAGAATTTTATTAGGGCTCATATGTTGTGATTGCAAAATAAAAAAAAATTGAAAACTGTAAATTGAAAATAAAGCACTTGGGCTGCTGGATAATACCTATACATTAAAAGAGACTTAAAGCACATCATTTAACATAAATGTTCACCTCCCCCTGTACTTCCTGTAAATTGGGTTTGGTGACTCCCTGAGATTCAGGTTCCATTCCTTTTTTTAGCAAGATGACATTATAGATGGGTAGTGTCCTTCCAATGGAATGTCATGGTGTGTGATTATCTTTTTTCTTGATTTTAGCAACCCTTGATAATTATTGCCTAAATCCCTTATTTCGTTATGACTGCAAAATGGTGGTTTGCTCATTTCATTTTCCTTCTGCCCTTATTACCTGGAAGGCTTCTGCAAGATAACCTTGCCCTCTTGAATCGCTTGGTATCCTCAGTTTGAATTCGAATACGAAAGCAGCATAAGTGCTTCATCCTTTGCTTTATTTACCATTTTTCAAAATAATGGGTTGATTCGCCAGCATGCTCCAAAGCAACCATTGAGTTTTGTTTTGTTTTTTAGTGTCTAATTATAAAGTCAGAGATTCAGACGTACTGGAAGTGTTTCATTTTATGGTGGATATTGTCCTCTTTGATACCCAGTTATTCCATTTGGCCAATAGGAATCGAATCAATTTGGCACTTCCTTCTTTTGGACGTGACTCTGGTAGGTTTTGGTAGCTTCTTTTCTTTGTGGTATGACAAAAATTTGGGGCTCATCTAGAACATTTTGTGCCACAGATCTGGAATCAGACATTTCTTCAAAGAGTACTTGTTCTTTAAAGTGGAAACTTTTTTATATATTCAGAGACCGTAGTCTGGGTGCTAAGAGGCTCATTACTACTGGATAGGATCACTAGGATTTTTAGTGGACAAAGCTAGAAAAAAATGTTTGAGATAAAATACATCATTAATTCCTACTGTTAATTCCAATTCAAACTCAGGACCACAGGTTTTTTTTTTTTTATTTAACCTAATTGATTGTGCATTTGTATCTCCTTCCTCCACTGAAAATTCTCATTTTCAACTACAGCTGACTCTGAAAAATATAGTTTTGAAATACACAGGTCCACTTACATGTGGCTTTTTTTTTGATACAGTATAGTACTGAAAATGTATTTTCTCTTCCTTATGTTTTTCTTAATAACATTTTCTTTTCTCTAAGAGCTTTCTTTATTGTAAGAACACAGTATATAATACATATAATATACAAAATATGTGGTAATGTTCATGTTATCGGTAAGGCTTCTGGTCAACAGTAGGCTATTAGTAGCTAAGTTTTGGGAGCGTCAGAAGTTATACATGGATTTTTGACTCTTCAGGCTCCTGGGACTCCTAACCCCAGCATGGTTCAAGGATCAACTGTACACCAATATAATCATTTATTTGCTTTATCAGCCCAAATAGCTGTCTTAGAACAATACCAACACTATTACAAACAATATGCTTTATACTAAAAACCAGTTTAATTTTTTTTTTTTTAGTTTATTTATTTCCTTACGTAATCTGTACACCCAACATGGGGCTTGAACTCACAATCCTGAGATCAAGAGTCTCATGCTCTTCTGATTGCCCCCCAAGCATTCAAGTTTTAAAGTTTTTTTTGTTCTTTGTTTGTTTTCCTTTTCGGGGATATTCTACTAAGGAATATACAATAATATCACTGAGTTTTAAAGTCACTTGGAAATAATCTCTTTGTGTGATTATTAAAACGTACAAGTTTGAGTTTATTTGCTTTTTTTTAAAGATTTTTATTTATTTATTCATAAGAGACAGAAAGAGAGAGAGAGAGAGGCAGAGGGAGAAGCAGGCTCCCCGCTGAGCAGGGAGCCCAATGCGGGACTTGATCCCGGGACCCTGGGATCATGACCTGAGCTGAAGGCAGACGCTTAACCATCTGAGCCACCCAGGCACCCTATTTGCTTTTTTTTAAATTTCATTTTTAGGTAGTCCTTCTTTGAACAGCTTCATTGAGGTATAATGTACATATCATAAATTCACCCATTTTAAGTGTACAATTACATAATTTTTAATAAATTTATAGAATTGTACAACCAAATCAAAATCCAATTTTGAACTTTTTTTTTTATCACCCCCAAAGATTCTTTGTATCAGTTTGCATTCACCCCCCAGACCCAGACAAACACAATTTTGCTTTCTGGCTTTATAGATTGCTCTTACCTGTACTTTTCATATGAATGGAATCATCAATAGATTTTTCTTTGCATCTGGCTCCTTTCATTTAACGTGTATTTGAGGTTTATCCATTTTGTAGCACCTCCCAGCAGTATGACCCTTTTTATTGCCAATGGTGTTCCATTGTATGGATATAACATATTTTGTGTATCCTTTTGCTGCTTTGTAGACATTTGGGTTATTTTCAAATTTTGGCCACTTTAAATAATGCTGCTATGAACATTCTTATACGAGTCTTTCTATGAACGCATGTTTTAATTTCTCTTTGGCAGACACCTAAGTGTGGAATTTCTAGGTCATATATAATAAGTTTATATTTAACGTTTTAAGCAACCCTTTTAAGAAGCTGTCCAATAATTTTCCAAAATGGTTGTACCATTTCGCATTCCCACCACCAGTGTATATGGGTTCCAGTTTCTCCACACCCTTGCCAACATTTGCTTTGCCCTGTTCCCCATCTCTCTTTTTGATTATAGCCATTTAAGTGAGTGTAAAGCTTTCTCATTTGGGTTTTAACTTGCATTTCTCTAATGTTGAACATCTTTTCAAGTGCTTATTGGCCATTTGGACATTTTCTTTGGCAAAATATCTACTTAAATCTTTTGCCTAATTTTAGAAGTTGGGTCTTTGTCTTCTTATTACTGAGTTCTATAAGTTCTTTATATATTCTGCTTATAGATCCTTTGTCAGATATATGATTTGCAAATATTTTCTCCCATACGGGGGATTGTCTTTTCTTTTCCTTAATGGTGACTTTTGAAGTACAAAAAGCTTTAATTTTTGATAAAGTCAAATTTAATAATTCTTTTATGGATCATATTTTTGGTGTGATTTCCAAATTTTTGCCTACCCCAGGATCATGTAGGTTTTCTCTTATGCTTTCTTCCAGAACTTTTACAAGTTTTAGCTTTTATTTTTTATTTATCTATTTTAAAAATTTCATTTATTTGACAGAGAGAGGGAGCACAAGCAGGCAGAGTGGCAGGCAGAGGGAAAGGGAGAAGCAGGCTTCCCAATGAGCAGGGAGCCCGACATGGGGCACCTGACTAGGGGCTTGATCCCAGGACCCCGTGATCATGACCTGAGCCAAGGGCAGATGCTTAACCGACTGAGCCACCCAGGCACCCCCTGTTTTAGCTTTTATATTTAGGTCTTGGATTTGTTTTTTAGTTAATTTTTGTGTATGGTGTGAGGTAAGGGTTTTTATTGAGGTGTAATTGACATATAACAATTGTTTCACGTGTACAACATAATGATTTGGTATTTGTATGTGTTACCAAATGATCACAATAAGTCTAGTTAGCTTCTGTCACCATATGTAGCTACAAAATTTTTTCTTATGATTACAGTGGAATATTATTCAACCTTAAAATAGAAGGAAACACTGCTATTAGTGACAACATGGAGGGCATATGCTAAGTGAAATAAGCCAGACAAAGACAAATACTGCATGGTATCACTTATATGTAGAATCTTAAAAGCTGAATAAAGTCAAACTCACAGAGCAGAGAGTAGAAAAATGGTTGCCAGGGGATGGGGGGTAGAAGGAATAGGAAGAAGTTGGTAAAAGATTACAAATATTCAGTTATGAGATGAATATGGCCTGAGGATCTAATGTATGACATGATGACTGTAATTGATAGCCCTGTATTGTATAATTGAGATTTGCTAAGTGAGTAGAAAAATATTCTCAACAACAACAACAAAAGACATAAAATATGGGAGGAAGTGTTAATTAGCTCAGCGAGGTGGGATTCCTTTCACAGTACATACATATACCAAGTCATTACATTGTACACTTCAAATATTTTACAATTTATTTGTCAGTTATACCTTAATTAAAAAAAAAAAAATGAAGCCAAGATCCGGGTACTTGGTGTACTTGTGTGTCCTTGCTTCTCTCAGGTGACAGAGAAGGGAAATATATGTGTGTATATCAATCAGTGTATGTAAACATACCAATAAACAATTCTCTATATAACTCTATATGTCCATATTAAGCCCAACATGAGTTCCTATTGAAATCTCCAGCTGTAGTCCATTACCACATGGATCACTCCCCTCCCTTGTCTGTAACCTCTCACTGTAACGGTAACCTGGCTCCCACCATCCCCCATCCGTTTACTTAATTGTTTAGTTCTAGTATACATGTGGAGCAGTGTCAAATTTGTTAACCTATACCCCTGTGTGAAACAACGTTAACCACTAGAGTATTGTTCTTATATGCAATTTCTTTTGTCTTCAGTCTTTAGTCTTACAGATTCCATTCACTTTCAGAGCTACTTAGGACAACGACATCTTCCCACATCCCCTTTAGTGAGGTCGTTCTAGACATTCACGATACAGTTAGATTGTTTTGTCACATTCCGAATGCCATCCTGTTGTGCCCCCAAACTCCTATGTTTTTGAAGTTTGCATACATTAAGGCTCACTGTTTGTGCTGTTATGCTCTGTGGGTTTCGATAAATGCACAGTCATGTGTCCACGATTACAGTATCGTACACATAGTTCCACCACTGCCCCCAAAATAAAATCCCCTGCGCATCACCTGTCAGTCCTAATTCTCTTAACCTGCATTCCGGGCAACCACCGATCTTTTTATCATTGTTATCATTTTGTCTTTTTTTTTTTTTTCTTGAGAGAGAGAGAGAGTAGAAGTGCACCAGCAGGTGTGGGGAGGGGCAGAAGGAGAGGGAGAGAGAGAATCCCAAGCAGGCTCCACCCTGGGCATGGAGCCCAACATGGGGCTCGATTTCACCACCCTGAGGTCATGACCGGAGCTGAAACCAAGAGTTGGACGCTTAACAAAGTGAGCCACCCAGGCTGGTTTTGTCTTTTTCAGACTGGCGTATGTAGGAATATATGTTTATGAGTTGTCCATGTCTTTTTGTGGTTTGATAGCTCATTTCTTTCTATCACTGAGTAAAATTCCATTGTATGTATATGTGAAAGTTTGTTCATACATTCACCTATTGAAGGACATCCTGGTTGCTCTCAGGTTTTTTTTTTTTTTTTTTAAGTGATCTCTAGGCCCGGTGTGGGGCTGAACTCACAACCCTGAGACCAAGAGTTGCATGCTCTACTGACTGAGCCAGCCAGGCGCCCTGCTTTTAGTTTTTGATAACTGTGAATACACCTGCTGTAAACATTCACATGCACATTTTTGTGTAGATATAAGTTTTCAGATCAGTTTGGTAAATATGTAGGAGTGCGATTTCTGGGTTATTTGGTAAGAGTATGTTTGGTTTTGTAAGAAAGTGCCAACCTGTCTTTCAAAATGGTTGCACCATTTTGCATTTTTTAGCAGCAATGAATGAGAGTTCCTGTTTGCTCTTATATCCTCATCAGCAATCATTTCAGGTTAAAAAAATTTTTTTAGCCATCCTAATAAGTGTGTGATAGTATCTTGTTTAGTTTTAATTTGCAGTTTTCCAATGACAAATGTTTAACGCATTTTCATTTGCTCAGTTGCCATCTATATTTGATGAGGTTGTCTGTTCAAATCTTTTACCCATGTTTTAATTGTTCAATTTTAAGAGTTCTATGTCTATTTGCCTATAAGACCTTTATCCGATATGTGTTTTGCAAATATTTTCTCCCAGTCGGTAGCTTGTCTTTCAATATTGTTAACAGTGTGTTTCACAGTTTTTAACTTTAATAAAATCCAGTTTTTCATTTTTTTCCCTTCATGGATCATGTTTTTGGTGTTGTACCTAAAAATTCATCGCCAAATCCAAGATCACCTAGATTTTCTCCTATGTTTTCTTCTAGGAGTTTTCCACATTTGCATTTTACATTAGGTCTATATTCTATTTTGAGCTAATTTTTGTAAAAGAAGGTCTATATCTAGATCTGAGTTTTGCGTATGAATGTCCAGTTCTGTCAGCACCGTTTGTTGACAAGCCTGTCCTTGTCCTTTCTCCATTGGATTACCTTTGTTCCTTTTTCAAAGATCCGTTGGTTAAATTTGTATTGGTCTATTTCTGAGCTCAACATTCTGTTCTTTTGATGAGTGTCTATTCTTTTGCCGATGCCATGCTGTCTTCATTATTGTGGCTTTAGTGTAAGATTTGAAGTCAGTCTGAGTCTTCCAAATTTGTTCTTTTTCTTTAATATTATGATGGCTATTCTGTCTTTGCCTTTCCATATAATCTTTAGAATTATTTTGTCAATATCTACAAAAACACTTGCTGGAGTTTTTGGTTGGGGTTGCATTGAATCTTATAGATCAATTTGGGAAGAATTGATATCTTGACAATATAGAGTCTTTCAATTCATGAAAGAGCTTGATCTTTGATTTCTTTCATTAGAGTTTTGTAGTTTTCTGCATGTAGATCTTGCATATAATTTGTTAAATTTATACTTAATGTTTTCTTTTTGATGCTTTTGTAGATGGTATTTTTTTTAAAACTTCAATTTCCAGTTGCTAATTGCAAGAATAGGAAAACAATAGACTTTTTCCATATTAAGCTTGTATCCTACAAATTTGCTATATTCAATTATTAGTTCTAAGAGATTTTTGGCAATTCTTTGGGATTTTTCTACATAGACAATCATGTCATCTGCAAAGTTCTATTTCTTCCTTCACAATCTGTATACCTTTTATTTCCTTTTTCCTATCTTGTTGCATTATTTAAGACTTCTAATATGATGCTGATTATGAGTGGTGAAAGGGAACATTCTCACCTTGTTCCCAATCTTAAGGAAAAAGTATCTAGTTTCTCACCATTAAATATAATTGCTGCAGGATTTTTGTGATGCTCTTTATCAAGTTGAGAAATTTTCTCTCTATTCCTAGTTCGCTGAGAGTGTTGGATTTTGTCAAATGCTTTTTCTGTATCAACTGATAAAATCATATAATATTTCTTCTGTAGTCTTTTTTTTTTTAAGATTTTATTTATTTGAGAGAGAGAGTGAGAGGGACCGTGAGAGTAGAGGGAGGGGCACAGGGAGAGTCAGGGAATCTCAAGCAGACCCCATGCTGAGCATGGAGTCTGATTTGGGCTCAACCCCACAACTCCAAGACCGTGACTTGAGCTGACACCAAGAGTCGGACGCTCAACCGACCAAGCCACCCAGGAGCCCCACTTCTGTGGTCTTTTGATGTGTTAGATTACATTGATTGATTTTTGAATGCTGAAACAGACTTGCATATGTAGAAGAAATCCTACTTGGTTGTGGTACATAATTCCTTTTACACATTGTTGGTTTTGGTTTGCTAATATTTTGTTGAGGATTTTCGTACTAAGTTCATGAGAGGTGTTGGTCTGTATTTTTCTTTTCTTGTAATATCTTTATTTGGTTTTGGTATTAGGGTAATCTTGGCCTTATAGAATGAGTTAGGAAATATTCCCTCTGCTTCTATTTTCTGGAGGACATTGTAGAGAATTGATATATTTCCTCCTTAAATGTTTGATAGAATTTACTGGTGAAACATTTGGGCCTAATGCCTATTGGTTATTTATTCAATTTAAAAACAGATTTTATTTCTTTATTTATTTGAGAGAGAGAGAGAGAGAGAGAGTGCAAGTGGGAAGAGGAGCAGAGGTAGAGGGAGAGAGAGAATCCCAAGCAGACTCTGTGCTGAGCATGGAGCCCACCTCGGGGCTTGATCTGACGACCCTGAGATCATGACCTGAGCTGAAATCAGGAGTCAGATGCTCTACCCACTGAACCATCCAAGCGCCTCTATTGAATTTTTAATAGATTTCTATTAAAATAGAAATATTTTATATTTCTTTTAATAGATTATATAATCTATTAAAATAGATTTAATAGAATAGATTCAGATTTTCTATTTCTCCTTGTGTGAGTTTTGTTAGCTTGTGTGTTCCAAGGAATTGGTCCTTTTCATCTACGTTATCAAATTTGTTGGTATAGATTATTATATAATATTCCTTTATTCCTTTTCATGTCCATAGGGTCAGTAGTGTTGATTCTCACTACTTTTAAATGGATTTCTTTTTTTTTAGGGTGGGGAGGGGCATAGGGAGAGGGACAGAGAATCTTTTTTCCTTTTTTAAGATTTATTTATTTATTTATTGACAGAGAGAGAGAGAGAGAGAGAGACAGTGAGAGAGGGAACACAAGCAGGAGGAGTGGGAGAGGGAGAAGCAGGCTTCCTGCTGAGCAGAGAGCCAGATATGGGGCTCGATCCCAGGACCCTGGGATCATGACCTGAGCCAAAGGCAGACACTTAATGACTGAGCCCCAGGGACAGAGAATCTTAAGTGGGCTCCAGGTCCAGCACAGAGCCTGTATGCGGTGCTTGAGATCATGACCTGAGCCAAAATCAAGAGTCAGACACTTAACTGACTGAGCCACCCAGGCACCCCAGAGGGATTTCTAAATATTATTAGTAGTAGTTATAAAGAATATAACTCCCTGTATATTGGGAAAAGTACTACTTTTGTTAAAAAATTAAGTATATAACTTTAGAAACTAGGAGCTGGTTCTTTGAAAGAATTAACAAGATTGATAAACCCCTGGCCAGACTGATCAAAAAGAAAAGAGAAATGACCCAAATCAACAAAATCATGAATGAAAGAGGAGAGATCACAACCAACACCAAAGAAATAAAAACAATTATAAGAACATATTATGAGCAACTCTATGCCAGCAAATTAGATAACCTGGAAGAAATGGGTGCATTCCTAGAGATGTATCAACTACCAAAATTGAACCAGGAAGAAATAGAAAACCTGAACAGACCTATAACCACTAAGGAAATTGAAGCAGTCCTCAAAAATCTCCCAAGAAACAAAAGCCCAGGGCCAGATGGCTTCCCAGAGGAATTCTATCAGACATTTAAAGAAGAATTAATACCTATTCTCCTGAAACTGTTCCAAAAAATAGAAATGGAAGGAAAACTTTCAAACTCATTTTATAAGGCCAGCATTACCTTGATCCCAAAACCAGACAAAGACCCCATCAAAAAGGAGAATTACAGACCAATATCCTTGATGAACATGGATGCAAAAATTCTCACCAAAATACTAGCCAATAGGATCCAACAGTACATTAAAAGGATTATTCACCACGACCAAGTGGGATTTATCCCTGGGCTGCAAGGCTGGTTCAACATCCGCAAATCATTCAACGTGATACAATACATTAACAAAAGAAAGAACAAGAATCTGATGATCCTCTCAACAGATGCAGAAAAAGCATTTGACAAAGTACAGCAAACTTTTTTGATCAAAACTCTTCAGAGTATAGGGGTAGAGGGTACATACCTCAATATCATAAAAGCCATCTATGAAAAACCTACAGCGAATATCATTCTCAATGGGGAAAGGCTGAGAGCTTTACCCCTAAGGTCAGGAATGCGGCAGGGATGTCCACTCTCACCACTGCTATTCAACATAGTATTAGAAGTCCTAGCCACAGCAATCAGACAACAAAAAGAAATCAAAGGCATCCAAATCGGCAAAGAGGAAATCAAACTCTCACTCTTTGCAGATGTTATGATACTGTATGTGGAAACCCCAAAAGATTCCACCCCAAAACTGCTAGAACTCATACAGAAATTCAGTAAAGTAGCAGGATATAAAATCAATGCACAGAAATCAGTGGCATTCCTATACACCAACAACAAGACAGAAGAGAGACAAATCAAGGAGTCGATCCCATTTACAATTGCACCCAAAACCATTAGATACCTAGGAATAAATTTAACCAAAGAGGCAAAGGATCTATACTCAGAAAACTATAAAATACTCATGAAAGAAATTGAAGAAGACACAAAGAAATGGAAAAACATTCCATGCTCATGGATTGGGAGAACCAACATTGTGAAGATGTCAATGCTACCTAGAGCAATCTACACATTCAATGCAATCCCCATCAAAATACCATCCACTTTTTTCAAAGAAATGGAACAAATAATCCTAAAATTTGTATGGAACCAGAAGAGACCCCGAATAGCCAGAGGAATATTGAAAAAGAAAAGCAAAGCTGGCGGCATCACAATTCCGGACTTCCAGCTCTATTATAAAGCTGTCATCATCAAGACAGTATGGTACTGGCACAAAAACAGACACACAGATCAATGGAACAGAATCGAGAGCCCAGAAATGGACCCTCAACTCTATGGTCAACTTATCTTTGACAAAGCAGGAAAGAATGTCCAATGGAAGAAAGACAGTCTCTTCAACAAATGGTGTTGGGAAAATTGGACAGCCACATGCAGAAGAATGAAACTGGACCATTTCCTTACACCACACAGAAAAATAGACTCCAAATGGTTGAAAGACCTAAACGTGAGACAGGAGTCCATCAAAATCCTAAAGGAGAACACAGGTAGCAACCTCTTCGACCTCAGCCGCAGCAACTTCTTCCTAGAAACATCGCCAAAGGCACGGGAAGCCAGGGCAAAAATGAACTATTGGGATTTCATCAAGATAAAAAGCTTTTGCACAGCAAAAGAAACAGTCCACAAAACCAAAAGACAACCGACAGAATGGGAGAAGGTATTTGCAAATGACATATCAGATAAAGGGCTAGTATCCAAAATCTATAAAGAACTTATCAAACTCAACACCCAAAGAACAAATAATCCAATCAAGAAATGGGCAGAAGACATGAGCAGACATTTTTCCAAAGAAGACATCCAAATGGCCAACAGACACATGAAAAAGTGCTCAACATCGCTCGGCATCAGGGAAATCCAAATCAAAACCTCAATGAGATACCACCTCACACCAGTCAGAATGGCTAAAATTAACAAGTCAGGAAATGACAGATGTTGGCGGGGATGTGGAGAAAGGGGAACCCTCCTACACTGTTGGTGGGAATGCAAACTGGTGCAACCACTCTGGAAAACAGTATGGAGGTTCCTCAAAAAGTTGAAAATAGAGCTACCATACAATCCAGCAATTGCACTACTGGGTATTTACCCCAAAAATACAAATGTAGGGACCCGAAGGGGTACATGCACCCCAATGTTTATAGCAGCAATGTCCACAATAGCCAAACTGTGGAAAGAGCCAAGATGTCCATCGACAGATGAATGGCTAAAGAAGATGTGGTATATATACACAATGGAATATTATGCAGCCATCAAAAGGAATGAGATCTTGCCATTTGCAACGACGTGGATGGAACTGGAGAGTGTTATGCTTAGTGAAATAAGTCAATCAGAGAAAGACATGTATCATATGACCTCACTGATATGAGGAATTCTTAATCTCAGGAAACAAACTGAGTGTGACTGGAGTGTTTGGGGGTGGGAGGGATGGGGTGGCTGGGTGATAGACATTGGGGAGGGTATGTGCTACGGTGAGCGCTGTGAATTGTGCAAGACTGTTGAATCACAGATCTGTACTTCTGAAACAAATAATGCAACATATTTTAAGAAAAAAGAAAAAGAAGAAGATAACAGTAGAGGAAGAATGAAGGGGAGTAAGTCAGAGGGGGAGACGAACCATGAGAGATGATGGACTCTGAAAAACAAACTGAGGGTTCTAGAGGGGAGGAGGGTAGGGGGATGGGTTAGCCTGGTGATGAGTATTAAAGAGGGCACATTCTGCATGGAGCACTGGGTGTTATGAACAAACAATGAATCATGGAACACTACATCAAAAACTAATGATGTAATATATGGTGATTAACATAACAATAAAAAAATAAAAAAATTAAGTATATAACTTTAAAAATGCATCTATTGGAATCTGAATACCATATTAATTTGATATCTATCATTATCCATTTTAAAACTACATAAAGAAGCTCATTTTTAACTGTTGGAAATATTACATCATTTCTTTTTCTCTTTGAACTTCTATTTCTATTAAGAATTTTATCTTAACATATTTTTATGCTTAAAAATCTTTTTTTAATTTAAATTCAATTTAGTTAGCATATAGTGTATTATTAATTTCAGGGGTAGAATTTAGTGATTCATGAGTTGCATATAATGCCCAGTGCTCATTACATCAAGTGCCCTCCTTAATGCCCAACACCCAATTTCCCCATTCTCCCACCCACTACTTAAAATCTTAATACTTTCTTATAAATAAAAAGCAAATTTTTTTATTGTAAATATGTCTTGTTATAAAATAGACTTTGTCCTTCTTTCAAAATCACAATTAGTTCAAATACCCATGGCTGAATGTGACTTATTGCCTGAATGATACAAGAGTCAACATCAATTCTGTTACTATTTTTTATTTTTATAGATGTAATTGCTAAGAAATCTTGTCTGCATACCTAAGTAGATAGGAGTGGAAGGGTTCTGCTAGAGCAATGTCACTCAATTCTCTGAACTCCTTCTGAGTTAAATGTCAAAAATCACTTGGTGATCTTAAATCAAAAATTATTTTTAGATCTCTAGAGTGAATAGCTCTATTAGGAACTCCTTCCATTTTGTCGAAAGCAATGAATTAGAACTACTTGAACTGCAAGAAGTTATTTTGTTTAGTCATCAGCATCATGCACTTCCCTGAATGCAACCTCAACATTTCAAATAGATCTTTTCCTGACACCCGGCAGGTTTGGTGGGGTGGCAATGCATCATTATGAGATTTTCGATGAGGGAGAGGTAAATATTTCTTTTGTAAAGTGGGAGGAAGATTTATTATGAAGGAGGAGCTGAGTAGAGGAATTTCTAGGATACTTGATCCTGGTCAAACTCAAGTTGAACAGTTTGGGAAAGGATGCAGATAGAACAGGAGGCTTTGAAAAGCACTTCCCTTAAAATTATGTAAATGCTTCGATAATCCTTGGAAAGATTTTGTGTTTCTGGAGGCGTGTAACCATTTTGAAGACCCTTCTATGAAAGAGGCAGGAAGGCGTCCTTAATAAGATGACGTTTAATGAGAGACCTGAGGGAAGTGAGGTCATGTGGGGAGCCATGTCGCTATTCGGGAGAAAGGCACTTCAGGCAGAAGGAACTGCAAAGGCAAAAGCCTTGAGGTAGCAGTGGGCTTGGAATGTTCTGGCAATAGCAAGGAGGCCAGGGTTAGTTGTTGCAGAGAGGGAGAGAGTGGTAGGTTATGAGGTCAGAGAGGCAATCAGCATGTTAGGTCTTAGAATCCAAGGTAGGAATTGGGGATTATATACCGAGTGAGATGGGGAGCATGGCTTCCCATTGGAGGGTTTTGAGCGTGGGGGTGACATGACCTGACTTTCATTTTCCAAGCTCACCCAGGCTGCTGTGTTGATTGTTACATGGAAATATTGTTGCCTTTATCGTTTTCCAGTAGTTTTGCTAACCACTCTTTCCGAGTTCACAACTGTGGATGACAGTTTTAACTATGCAGGATGGTGAAAATAACCTGACCCTTGAGGAGTTTGGGCTGCTAGCTTGGTTTGAGTGTGGTTTTCTCAGTTTTTGTTTTTGTTTTTGTTTTTTTTTTGCCTCAGAACTCTTGTATTCAAAAGAGAGCTACCCTACTTTCTGCCTGTTATCACTTGCACTCCAGCCATAAATGTTGGGGTTTAGGAGTCAGGTAGGGTGCACTAGGGTCCCAGCTGATGACCTGCAGGTCATGGAATCACAGATACTATTGTTAAGTCTGTTTCCAGGAAACAGACTCTGAAACCGCATGGAGGAAACTTACTGAGGAGTGCTTCTTTGGATATTACCTGTTAGGCATAAGGGGGTGGTGGTGGCAGGGGGACCGGATAGAAGGAGATGCTGGACTGTGATGCAGTTGGAACAGAGCTCTTGGCCATCCTGAAAGAGGATGGCTCTTCAGAGTTTTCTTCATCGAGGGGTGTGGCCTGGGCATTAATACCTTCCTCATCATCTAGTCAATGGTTGTCATTGGTGGTGGTCCCTAGAAAAGAGATAGGAACTTGGGCCAAGAGTAGTTTCTAGGGAGGGACTCAGCTGTGAATCAGCAGCAGCCAAGACTGCAGGCAACCTGGGGAATGAGTATCCTTGTCTTGAAGGGGGCGTATGGTGGCATAGCACCCTACCCTCTACTGATGATTAGCTGGCGGAGCCTTTTGAGGATCATCATGCCCATCCTCAACACCACCATTTTGAAGCTAAAGAAACGGAGGCCCAGAGGGAGCGCAAATACTGTTTATCTGTTACTCATTTTCTCTTGTGTTAATGACAAAACACAGAATGACTTCACCACATGCCTTCTTTTCTAAAGGAAGGAGAGGCTTAAACTTAGTCTTAATTTTATAAAGTATTTGCATATTCCAGCCGAGAGTTTGCAGCTACTGTGAGTGCTGCATCTATTTATTCATTTATTTATTTTTAAGAAACACTTCTCTTACTTCAGAGCAACCACATGGACTCTTGAGGCGGTCGCCGAGTTCACTTCTCACCCGCTCCACGCACATTCTGTTTCCCTCATCCATCCCTGTGCTGTTCGGTACAATGAAAACCCGCTCTGTGCCTGCAGCGGAGACGAGACTCAATTCCTAACACTGAAGTAGTTTTCAGCCAACACGCAGTGCACTGCGTGGATAACACAGTTTGCTTTGCTTGGGTGGTTCTCTCTTCCTGAGCTCGTTGTGAAAGGAACGTCTTTGACCACCCACCAACAATATTCCCTTACCTTTGGATTTTTTTTCCCCAAAAAAGAAATTGTATAGGACTAAAACAACCAGCTTTTGTTAAGTGGGGACCGAATGCAGTAACTTAATGAAAGAGACATGTTGGAGACATTTGGGGAAAATCAAATACATGAAGAAACACTGTTAAGGAATTATTATTGCTTTGCTTAGGAGTGATAATGGATCTGTTGTCATGTTAAATTAAATCTTTATGTATTAGGATCAATACTGAAATATTTACAGATAATATAACATAAGGTCTGGGAATGGCTTAAAATACTCCAGAAAGTAAGAGGGCTCAATGACACAAAGATGGCAAAATGTTGGTGATAGTTGGAGCCAGGTCATGGTACAGGGGGTTTAAATTCTACCACTTTTTTTGACTGAAATTTTTCTATAATAAAAAGTTAAAATATTTTTTTTCATGTCTGGTTTTTAAATTTTCATCTTACTGGATAGAAGTTTAAATAAGGGGTTTTCTAGTTCAATATTGGACTTCTGGCAGTGTAAGTGTCCTAGTTAAGAGAAGAAGCATAGCCCAGCCTGCAAAAATGCCCGGCTGGACCCCATCTGAATATGCTCAGTCTCCAAGGTGAGCTGGGTTTCACTGTAAGTCGCCTCAAGCATGGCTGAAGGAAGGGTGAGCCTACAGAGCAAGACGGCCTGGGTTCAAACCCTGGGCCACCCTTCATAAGGAGAACAATCTTATATGTCAGCTGTGCCCTCTCAATCTCATTTATAAACTGGGACTTGTTTTGAGGGTTAGAAATAATGCATAGAAACTATCTATTGCATAGCTGGTGGCTGGTAAAAGGAAAGTCATTATTAATGAAAAGCTGCTCCTGTCTTGGGAAATAGTCCTTTGTCTTGCAGTCACTCAAACAGAAGGCATGAGCCATGTTGTGGGAGAAGTTGGCCCTGGGAGTTTATCTGTGTCTGGAAGGAATGAGTCCTTGTTGCTAGATTTTTCCCATGGGGTCCCACATCACCCTCAACTTCTACCCTTTAATCCTTTTATGCAGGTGTCTTTACCAGTCTGTGTTTAGGACCTGGGTTGAGAATTTGAAATGCATATTTATTTTAAACATGAAGATGGGAGGAAGCTTAAGACATCTTCTTATTGTTGGGTTGGCCTCTCACATTTGTTTGCTCCCTTGGGATCTGCTGGCCACAATGATCACCCAATGATCCTGATTCATTGGCTGGGGCTCCATTCTCTAAATTGAGGGGATCTGCTCCTTGGTGCAAAGTGGAGACTAATAATAATAATAATAATAATAATAATAATAATGCCATGCATGAAGATTTTTCAGTAGTATTTTTATTATAATCTTTTTTGCTTATAAAAGTAACACAACATGAAAATCCACTCAATTTTATATAATTTTTCATTTGTCTACTTTACAGTACTTTTTCAGCTTTTCAAAGTGTGTGTTTATCATTTCATTTTATTTATCCTAACAGTATTCCTGTGAGCTAGGGAGGTGGGAAATAATATCATTTGGAGACGGAGAGGGCCAAGGTGAAGGACTTCATTCCAAACACAAGATCTCACTTCCACCCCAGCGTCCTATCCATTAATTAGACCCAGGCTTTTCCACGGGCAGAGTATAATCTCCCCATTGATCTTGAAGTCACACCTGGTTAATTTGCCAGCTGACAACTGCCACCCGCTCCCCCCCCATGGGAATTTCCCAAAGGGAACCTGGCCAGCACTGACTCAGCCAACCCACACCTCACCCAGCCTTCCAACAGCTACCATTTCACCCACCTTGATCATATTTGAAGGCGATCAAAAGTAACACCTTTTTGGGAAAGGGCTAGGCTTCTCGCCCCAGATGATATTGCCTCCCACTCAGCAGTTGGTGTCATGTTCATTCAGACTTGCAGATCGTGTTGAGTTTCAAGAGCTGCTGTGTGGACCAGAACTAGGGGAAGAAGCTCATTTCCTGGTAGTCTGTGGGAGTGGTAGACTTTGAATCTCTGAATCTCCTACTTCTTTGCTTGGGGATAACAACAGAGGACACAACACTTTTTCCTCTCCCACTTATTTTCTCAATATGTTTCTGAGGTTGAAGTCTTGGCAGATAGCCTCTCGTTGACTAGCTGTTCTTCCCTGGTTTTATGAGTTTGAGTTGGATGTTAATAGGAGCCATTATTTATGAAGCCTATACCGTGCATCAGGCACTGTGCTGAGCAAAATAGTCCTCCTGTCAACAATTATAGAGCCCCTGGGCTGCAGCTGTGAATAAAGCTCTCCCAAAGCTTATAATCTCTTAGGGGGCGACAGCCACTGAACAACTGCTTATTTAAATGATGACAAGGGAGAAAAGCCCTATGAAGGGGATGTCCAGGGCACTCTGGAGTCTGTAACTAACATTATATTACATTTCCTTCTCATGGTAGCCCTGGGAGGCAGGTGTTGCTGTCCCTCACTTTCCAGACAAGACACCTGATGCTGAGAGAGTCTAGACAATATCTTAGTGAAGGGGATTTGACTCAAGATCTATCTAATGCCAAGGACTTGGTGTGCTCCTACCCTGTATTTAATGCATATATACGGAAACAAAACTACTCACCATTGTTGGAAGTGCACATCTTCTGTAAGTTAACTTTAGCCACATCATCGTATGTATTAGAAGATCAAAGGTTCTTACCCCTGGAAACCTGTGAATCTTCTGAAACGTTTTGCAAATTTTAGGGAATATGTGCCTGTATTTCTTGGGAGAGGGTCCTTAGATCATACCATGTTCTCTAAGGGATCAATGACCCCAATAGTTTGATAACCACTGCATTAGTTTGTGTTTTCATGGCCCTGCTCCTGACTCTGGTCTCAGCCCACCCAGCAGGTAGCTGAACACACCCAGTGCAGAAAGAGGTGGGTGTCACTAGGCCTCACATTTTTGCAAGGTGCCGGTAGTGATGACCAAGAGTTTGCCCCATCTCAGTCTTGCTCCTAATTTTCCCCTGCCAAGCCCTACGGTTGGGACAGGTAAAATAGATGGTGTGGGTCTTACCTGGGGCACTGATCTCTTCTCCCAGTATTAAGTGGTGAAGTGGTGCCTGGGCATCGGGCATTTCAGATGTTGTATTAGTTCCCTCGGTTAACAAACTACCTGCACACCTTCGTGGGTCAAAACAACAGAAATGGAGGCCTCACAGTTCTGGAGGCCAGAAGTCTGAGACCGAAGTGTTGGCAGGGCTACGATCCCTCTGAAGGCTCTAAGGAAGAATCCTTTCTTGTCCTTTCCTGGCTTTTGGTGGTTGGCACTGTGTGGTGTTCTTGGTTTGTAGCTGCATCACTCCCATTTCTGTTTCTCCACTTGACTGGCTTCCCTCTGTCTCTGTATCTCTCATGGACTTCTAATCAGGACACCAGTTATTGGATTTAGGACCCACCCCACCCCATCCCACCCCAGAATTACCTCATCTTAACAGTTATAGCTGCAAATACCCTATCTCCAAATAAGGTCACACTTTGAGGTTCTGGAGGGACATGAATTTTTGGGAGACGCTCTTCAACCCAGAACAGATATAGTCTTTGATTTTGTCTTCTGTTAACAAAATAAGTACTTCTCGGTAAAAGAGCAGTAACATCAGAAGCCTTCTCAGTAGTTTATACAGTAGTGTTCATGAATTTATCAGGTCTTCTTCTAGAAGAAGTTTCTGTTCGGACAAGTAGGTGTGAAGTTACTGGGTAGCTCCATGGGGAGGGCATAAGCTCCTGGCAGGGGAGGACAACTGAGTAGGTAGGCTGGAGACACCAAAGATAAGTTTCCTCCACTTTATAATTTTGCCTAGGAGAGATCTTACTGTGGAATTCATTTCATTTTGTAATACCATCATTCTAAACGTATTGAATGTTTGATATCTGTAAGGAGTTGTGAGGACAAAACAACAATAACAACAACAACAACAACAAAAACCAGCACAAACACAATGAATCAGATGTGGTCTCTACTCTCAAGGAACCTGCGGTCTCACAAGGGAAGTGAACAGACCCAACGTACTTGTTCTGCGAGGCAAACAGTGGTCGATGTCCCATTTGATAGCATCTAGAGCCCTAGCAGAGTTGAGACACGGGAACAGCCGTGTGTATGTCTGTCCCAGGGGTGGGTCAGGAAAGGCCTCATGATGGTGGAGGTGTTGGAACTAGATTTTTGAGGTTGGAAGTGTGGAGACATAGGAAGGAGGCAAGGAGAACCACAAGACAAAGACCCCAAGGTGGGGGATCTGAGGCCTGAATGGGAAATGGCAAGGTCTGGCTGGAGCCTAACTGAGCATTAAACACCTGGACTATAGGGGCCTTGAAGGCCAGGCTAAGAAAGTCAGACTCTAGATTTTAATAAAAGGGCCACGAGGAGTGACTGAAGGGAATTGAGCTATGGAAAACAGGATGGGAGTTTTGCTTTCAGAAGGCTCACTGGACAAGCCGTGGGTGTGGTAGGAGGAAGAAACAGACAGGGAGCCAATTAGGAGGCCACAGCAAGGGTCCTGGGCAGAGGAGAGCAGGATGGGAAACTAGGCAGAACCAGGTGAATGGGGTAAGAGCACATAAATAATCATGAGACATAATATGTAGCAAGGGGAGGACCAGGCAATCACTGGATGATGCCAAGTGTTTTGTTTTTTAGAATTGGAAACATTAACCTAACATCTATTTTTTAATCATGTTCTTTTGTTATGCAGTATTTAACATACAAAGGAACATAGGTAATGTACATGTAAGTTATGAGGCATAACAGTCAAATGAGCACCCTTGAACCTACCACTTACCACTTACTCACTTACAATCACACCCGGGTGCCTGATCTCATCTCCTGTCCTGCCCTTAATTTCACGTTGACTGTTTTCTTGCCTTTTTCTCAGAACTTTACCATATCTATTTGTATCCATAAAATGTTATTTTGTTTTGTTGGTTTTGAGCTTTATAAAATGATGTTGTGTTGTGTGTACTCTTTCCCCTATATGTGTATCTATATATATTTAACTCAATACCGTGTCTCGAAAATTCATTCACTGCCAATGGTTTTGCCTTTTAAAGAAATAGAAAAGGCTGTGAATATTATTTGGGCCTTTCCATTTCATAGGCAGAAGGCACCTCTGGCTGGAGACAGCTAGGGAGGAAGATGTCTAGTCCCTTGGATGCCACCCTGGAAGGCATTTCAGAGGAGCTAGCTTAACCTTCTCTCTGTTCCATGGAAGCCGTGGCAAGGCGCTTCTGCCCAATGGTAACAGAGGGGGAGGCACTGTCTTAACACATTCTGTGCCAGGAGCCTCCATTAAAGGAAACTGGCTGGCTTGAAAAACAAGAAGAACATTGGTTTTGATCAAAAATCTTCCGTCTGGGCAAGGATAGCTCCTTTTTATTCCACTCTGTGTTGAGGGGGGCAGTTTGAAGCTTGGAGGCTGGAATCGTTTGAAGGCTCACTCATTCACATTCTAGTGCCTGGGCTGGGAAGACTCGAACAGTGGAAGGCTGGACGAACAGCGGGGGCTCCTTCCTCTCTACGTGGTCTCTCTACGTGGTCTCTCCATCATAGCAGCTTCAGAGGGCCCGACTTTTTATATGGTGGCTCATGGATACCAGTGTGTTTGTCCCAAGAGAAAGAGAGCCAGATGGAAGCTTCGTTGCCTTTTATGACCTAGCTGCAGAAGTCATATAGCCATACTCTCTTGGAAGAATTGTTACAAAGGCCCACTTAAGTTCAGGGGGATGGAACATAGACCCCCATCTCTTATTGGGAAGTGTCAACATCACATTGTAAGGATGGAACGTACAGCATGGCCATCTTTGGAAAATACAGTCTGTCACAGACCCTGACCTAGCAGAATGAAATGCCTTGTTGTGTTTTCAGAGGAGACTCCTGAGAAGGAATAGAAATACGCATATGAAGAATATTGGCCTGGAAAATAACCAGCCAGACATCTGGGCCTGGTTTAGGATACACCTCTCCTGCTTTAGAAACCAAGGAAACGGCATAAACCCACAGTTGTTGGGCTCAACTTGTCTGCCTAGCAATCACCGTGCAGCCGCATTGAACTCCAATAACAAGCATTATCTTGGAGCTCATTTCTTTGGGGTGTCAAGGTAGGTAGTGGCATAAAGGCAGTGCAAAGTGCATGTTGTGACATGCTCACCAACTTCTTACTGAAAAATCTGGTGACCAGAGAAGGGGGAGCGAGGTGATGGGAAGGAAGAAGAGGGAAAGAGGGACAAAGGAAGAAAGGAGAAGAAATAAGACTAAATAAAAGAGAAATAAAAAGGATGGAAAGATTTTTTTCTTCCCTTTTTTATTTAAATTCAATTAATTAACATATAATGTATTATTTGTTTCAAGGGTACGGGTCTGTGATTCATCAGTCTTATATAATACCCCGGGCTCATTACTATACATACCCTCCCCAATGTCCATCACCCAGTCACCCCATCCCTCCACCCCCTCCCCTCCAGCAACCCTCAGTTTGTTTCCTTTTTTTTTTTTTTTTTAAGATTTTATTTATTTATTCGACACGGAGAGAGAGAGAGAACAAGCAGTGGGGAGCGGGAGAAGGAGAGGGAGAAGGAGGCTCCCTGCTGAGCAGGGAGTCCTATGCAGGACTCTGTCCCAGGACCCTGGGATCATGACCCGAGCCAAAGGCAGATGCTTAACCGACTGAGAAACCCAGGCGTCCCTCTCAGTTTGTTTCCGAAGATTAAGACTCTTTTATGATTTGTCTCCCTCTCTGGTTTTGTCTTGTTTCATTTTTTCCTCTCTTCCCCTATGATCCTCTGCCTTGTTTCTTAAATTCCACATTTCAGTGAGATCATATGATACTTGTCCTTCTCTGATTGACTTATTTCGCTTAGCATAATACCCTCTAGTTCCATCCACGTTGTTGCAAATAGCAAGATTTCATTTTTTTGATGGCTGCATAATATTCCATCGTATTCCATCGTACATATACCACATCTTCTTTATCCATTCACCTGTTGATGGACATCTGGGATCTTGGAAAGATTGTTTTAAATTTCCATTTCTGTATGAGTCTCTGTTTTTCTGCTGCAATATAACTTTTGAGTTCTTTCCCTACAATCTCACACCAAGAAGTTTAAGTACTAGGTTCTTGGGAGGAATTTGCCTTAATACTGTGTGAAGACAATGGTCTTTTTTTTTTTTTTTTTTTTAGATTTTATTTATTTATTTATTTGAGAGAGAGAGAGAGAGAGAGAGAAACAGCATGAGAGAAACAGGGGAGAGGGTCAGAGGGAGAAGCAGGCTCCCTGCTGAGCTGGGAGCCTGATATGGGACTCAAGCCCAGGACTCTGGGACCATGACCTGAGCCGAAGGCAGTCGCTTAACCAACTGAGCCACCCAGGTGCCCTGGTCTTTTTTTTTTTTTTTAAGATTTTATTTATTTATTTGACAGAGAGAGAGAGCACAAGCAGGCAGAGAGGCAGGCAGAGGGAGAGGGAGAAGCAGGCTTCCCGCTGAGCAGGGCGCCTATCATGGGGCTGGATCCCAGGACCCTGGGATTGTGACCTGAGCCGAAGGCAGACACTTAACCGACTGAGCCACCCAGATGTCCTGAATTCAGTGTTTTTATCTAAAAACTCAAAGCCTCAGGACTCCTTTTTGAGGCACAGCTTCAAATACCACACCACAATCTTCCCAATATACACACTGTTGATCAAGTGGGCTCATTCTCTGGCTTCCTCAGTTCCAACTCCTTGGCACACCATCCTCCAAAGCACAGTCTACCTCGTGGTCTCCCTCCTGAGGATTCTTATAGGTAGACAGAATTCATGTGATTGGGTGTGAGCAAGGAAAATGAACTCCTTATTTGCGGCATGACCCAGTTCTGTTCTGTTGGGGGGACGAGAGCCATTGCTCTGTTTGTCTGCATCACCACAGAACTTCCGACTGTGAAACTAAACAACGATGTAGGGAATCGCATGCATTCGGCAACTGGCTCTGGAGTCTCTTCCAGCTGCTGTCTATCTCTGGGGCTATCTAGAACAGTTCCATGGCCAGCCCCTACTGCTTCTGCTAGAACATGGGTCTGGGGCCCACCTGAAGTGCTACAGAATTCATCTTCCAAGCTGAGGAGGCTCCTGAAATTTTCATTGTTATTTTTTATAACAGTTTTATTGAGCTACAATTCACACACCATATAGTTCACCTATTTGAAGTGTACAATTCAATGGTTTTTAGTCTATTCAATTGTGTAGCCATCACTGCAATCAATTTTAGAACATTTCACCCACCAAAAAGGAAAGCTTGTACCCATTAGCACTCACTCCCCATTTCTCCCTAACCACTTTCCTCCACGCCTCTGCCTCCAGGAAACCACTCATCACTTTTCCATCACTAATGGACCTGTCACTATTCTGGACTTTTCTTATATATGGAGTCCATCTATACAACATAAGGTCTTTTGTGACTGGCTTCTTTCAAGGTATTCAAGTTTGTTCCATGCTGCAGCATCTATCAGTATTTCATTTCTTTTTATAGTCAAATACTATTCCATTTTATGGATATGACACATTTTCTTTATCCATTCATCAGTTGATGGACACTCATTCCCACTTTTGAATATTATGATGTTGCTGTGAACATTAGCATACAAGTTTCTGTGTGGGCATGTTTTTATTTCTCTTGGGTTTATACCTAGGAGTAGAACTGCTGGTTCATATGGTAACTCTATGTTTAACCCTTTGAGGAACTGCCAGACTGTTTTCCAAAGTGGCTGCAGCATTTTACATTCCCATTAGTGGTGTAGATGAGATCTCCAATTTCTCTACATCTTTACCAACACTTGTTATTTCTGCCTTTTTAATTTAATTATATTCATCTTAGTGGATATAAAATGATATCTCATTGAAGTTTTGATTTGCATTTCCCTGATGGCTACTCATGTGGAGCATCTTGTCATGTGCTCATTGACCTTTTGTATATCTCCTCTGGAGAAATGTCTATTCAGAGCCTTTGCTTATCTATTAATTAGGTTATTTGTCTTTTTATTATTGAATTATAGAAGTTCTTTATATATTCTGGATACAAATGCCTTGCCAGATGTATGAGTTGCAATGATTTTCTCCCATCTGGGGTTGTTTTTTCATCTCCTTGATGGCATCAGTTCAAGGGCAAAAGTTGTTGATTTTGATGATATCCAGTTTATTTATTTTTTATTGTTATTGCTTGTGCTTTTGGTGTCATGGCTAAGAAACCACTGCTTAACCCAAGGCCATGAAGATTTATACCTATGTTTTTTCCTAAAACTTTTGTAGTTTTGCTCTTACATTTAGGTCTTTGATCCATTTTAAGTTAATTTCTGTATATGGGGTGAGGAAGGAATCCACCTTTTTTTTTTTTTAACATGTAGATATTCAATTTTCCATGTATCCATTTGTTGAGTTTTTTCCTTCTCAAATTGTCTTAGCATACAGTAGTTCCCCCTTATTCATGGGGGACATGTTCCAAGACCCACAGTGGATGCCTGAAACCACAGATAGTACCAAACCCTATATAGACTATGTTTTTTCATATATATATATATATATATATATATATTTCATACATACACACACACACACACACACACACACACACACACACACCTAGGATAAAGTTTAACTTATAAATATGACTCAGTAAGAGATTAACAACAGTAATAAAATAAAAGAATTATAACAATATAATGTAATAAAAACAATGGGAATGTGTGGTCTCTTTCAAAATATCCTTATTCTTCTTGTGATGATGTGAGATGATAAAATGCCTCTGTGATGAGATGAAGTGAGGTGATAGGTGTGGCAATAAGTCAGAATGGGGATCATCTGTTTTTTGACCTCAGTTGACCATGGGTAACTGAAAGTGCAGAAAGTGAAACCATGGAGAAGAGGGGACTGTTGAACATTGTTATTTTTTGTGTCATGGAAAAAAAACAATGAGAAGGTAAAGAAACTGCAGAGAAATTTCGTGACGAATCCCCGAGTGTAGTGATTCATGGTAGGTAGCTACATTGTACTGTACCTGTCACAGGCATTCTGTCACATAATCCTCACAAAAGCTCAATGAGGTGGATTATGATTATTCCTATTTCATAGGTGAAGCAGTTGAGGCTTAAGAGGTTAAGAAGCTTGTCCAAAGGGCCATTTCTAATAATCAGTGGAGCTGGGCTCTGAATCCAGGCCTATCTGGCTCCGGCACTCTGATGAACAATCACTGGCTCATGCCAGAAATAACAATGGCAGCTAACTACATGTCAGCCACTATGCTAAGCACGTTGCTGACTCATTTTGTTCCTACAATAACCATAAGAGGGGTATGTACTACCTTTATACCTACACATGGATGGATAAACTGAGTTGCAGAGAGTTTAAATAGCAGCCCAACCAGTAAGTGGCAGGGTTAGAACTTGAGCCCAGAGTCTTTGCTTTTCACTCGCCATGTTATGCTTTGCAAAGCTTTGTTGCTGCAGTTTTCAGTTTTCAACTGCAGCCTCTCTTGTTGAATAGCTTTATAATTGATTCATTTGTGATTTCCATAGACAAGTTGCTTTAACTTTGCCAGGGCTCCTTGACTCTGGGGTTGCTCACTGTAATAGTCTTAAAGAAATTTCTAGCAGGTATTTTTGTCTTAATGAGATGAGCAGTCTTCATATGCTGAGCATCTGCCTTTCTAAATTAAAGAAGTTTCTTATAATAATAAGGGCATCAATAGTCTATAGGAAACCAACAAATCCTCACTGCAGATTTTATTTAAAGTAAGATGGATGATTTTCACCCTGTAATCCCGTGTATCATTGTTCATGGCCTACACAAGTATAATAAATGCTGCAGTTCAAGAAGGTGACTGGTACTGTGCTCTCCGTTTTTACTGTTTCTTTTGAATCACGAAATGTCAGAGTCTATTAATTCCACTTGTTCTTTTTGCAGATGAAAAAAACTGAGTCCCCCAAAGGTTCTGAGACTTGCCGGACTTTTTTTCCTGGTCCTCAGACTACGTCTTGGTGATGTCAGTATATTTGTTTTTGTTTTCTTGAGGGTGAACTGTCCCAAAGTGTCTGCTGCTAATGCATTAATGGTGGAATGCAGAACGATATAATACTTGTCAGCCATTACATTGTGAATTTACTCCAGATAGTTTTTGTTTAATCAGAACAATATTTCCTAGGTTGCCAGGCAACATGGCAATGGCATTTCAGGATTTAGTGTCAGCTAATGAAACAGAAAGGGCTCTGTCTTTTGCTTCCAGAATGAACTTCTCTTTCTCTCTCACTCTTTCTAGATTTGTGTTCACTTTGTGTTGAGGTCAAAGAATCAAATGGGCATAAGGAAAAAAGTGGAAAGAGCTAATTTAAGAGGGTACGAGGATCCTTCTTTCTGGTTCTTGTATCTGAATAACTGTTTAGTGTGGACATTCAATTTGCATGTGACACTGTGTTAGGTGGGAAAGTTGGCACCTTGGAGAGTTACATTAAACTTGAAATAGTCCTAGCCAATCAGGGAAGGGAATGCAGTTAATTAAGATGAAATTAAAAGGTTATAACCACAGAGTTTTCACTTAGGTAAAAAATGCACCCATCAAAGGAAGGACTCTTGTGAACTTTGGAGTAGAAGGGCAGGAAAAGATCAGATGCAAGTAAACTATAAATTCAAAATGGAGTAAATTAGGTTGTGTCTTCCCTCACTGCTCTTCACCATGGTTCTAACCCATTCGATAATTATGTCGAGTTTAGAAACCTCGTTGGAAATGGGAGGATGGCCATCCTGGAGAGCACTGAAGAAAATAATGCATGATTTGTGATTAGAGGCAAGACTAAAAGAAACTGTGTTGTGTTAGTTAATTTGGCTGAGCCAGAATGCCTCTTGTGACCCATCAGTGCCTCACTGAGTATTCCAATCCCACTGTTGCATCTGTAAGTGCTAGGTGTTGCTTTCTCTCCCATCACCTTGTGCCTCTGACAACCTTCACTTCCCCTTTCAGGGGAAGGTGGGAGAGTGTCTCTCGTGATGTCACTCCTTCTCATCAAGAAACTCATTCACTTGTGCTGGTGTCGTGGCCCGTGAGGTAAGGCGCCCAGAGGCTCATGTGAAATGATGCGGGACCCTATCTCCTACAAACCCCTTCAGTCACTGGCTTTACGGGTGCCCTTTGTCCCCCTCATCTTGACACCTCCCTTTCCTACCTCCTGCCTCTCAGCTCCCTTCCCTACTTTGGGTTCTAGCCCCTCTTTTTGGATACTTTCTTTTATAAAATAAAACCCACATGTTTGGTTCTGTTTACAGCTGCACTTCCCTTCCTCCCTCTCCCTACATCCTGCAGCATGCATCCACAATGGGTTTCCTTAATAAACAATACTCTTCCAGAATTTCTCTGATCTGATTTCCTCTGCCTCACCTTGGCCAGAATCACAGTTGCCAAAGTTTCCAATGGCTCCTAACCACCAACAAAGAAGGACAATTTCCCATGCTGATTGTGTGTCCATCCACCAGTGATGGAGCTTCTTGTACCAGGCTGAACACAGAAGATGAAGAGTACAGACCCTGCTCTTGACACACTTACATTCCAGCAGAGGAAAAACCCAATAAACTGTCACTTATGTCTGGCTCCTGACCCAATCTGTGGGTGGGAAATGGATTGGTAAATGCTTCCTAGGACTTTCCATAACTTAGTTGGCTGGGGTCATCAATTCCTTGCTTAATACCTTTCTTTGCCTGATCTACAGGTTTTTTTGCCTTTTACTTCAAGCTACTCTTATGTCCTCTTTTGGAGACAGGTTGTTCTGTGAGCCTACCTTTATAAAGCCCTTTAATACAACACATAGTTTTAAACATCTACTATAATCAGATCAAGCTAGAGTATCATAAAAAATGAAAGATTAAGAATACAGAAAATGAGAGTTTAAAGGCAAAGATGAACTGTTTGACACAAGAAAGTGATGGCAAAACAGAGCTTTTAACAAGTTTGAACGAGAACCTAGTCTTTACGGGCATTTACATTTATAGATATTTATGAATGTCAGCAGTGAGCATTCAGGGATGCTCATTCAGCCGGTGTGTGCCAGATGATGGAGTTGGTTGTTCATGCCCAGCATCTGCTATGATTCGTTGGTGCTAGCATGGATTTACATAAAGATAATCAAGCCTCAGCTTCAGAACCCTTTACTTTCACAGCTGTGTGATGGCCCTAGGCAAGTGTTCATTCATATGGTCATATGTTTTTGTAAAATTTGTACGCCTAAGATAAATTAACTATAGTTGGCTAAGACCTCTGCCTCTTTCCAGTATGGCTTCCTCTCCATTATACGTGTTGAATTGGTGGCTGCAGGCATTTTGGGGATCAGGCTAAGGGAAGTGGAGTTAGGCAAACATTTAGTTCAGGTTAGAGAGATTTACTTACAAGGTTCCCAGTCACTTCTGTATACAGCTAAATATTTCTAGCCATTTTTAGTTAGGACGGGTTTCCAGAAACACTGCCAATGCCTTGTATTGACTCAACCAGTGCCATGACTGAGCTGATACTTGATGTGAATAAGCTCTAAGGCACCTGACACTAGAGATATGTGGGTAAAAGGAGATAATCAAGATTTGAAAGGGAAGGAACCAGAAGCTATTTTATGACAAACTATTCCAATGATCAGATATGTAAAATTTTAAGCTGAGGATTCAAGTCTTATCAATCCCTCATCAAAATAGTTCTATCCAGTATATACTTGATGATGCAGCATGTCCAATGATAAAAAAATTTCAAATTATGATAAAAACAACAATACATTAGGAAGATAAAAATCGTTGAAAAGAAGCAATGCATACACTCTTGGATTCTTAGCAATCTAATTAAAGAAGAGGAATGAATCCGATGTTACCCCAGACCCCAGCAAGATGGGCTTCTGCTCTGGGCCCTTGCTCCAGAACACCCAGCTCTAGCTTTCTTCCTGTTCTGCCCACTCCAAGGGTGAGGAGTCCATGGAGAGCAAGGGGACACTTGCCTTTCAATATTGGAACAGTTTTGACATGAACTCTGCAGCTGCTGCCCCAAACTGGGGAACAGTATTTGGAAAGCACATTCAGGAGAGAAATTCATAAAGCACCCTGAAGAGAGCGTGGCCTACCAGGTCATATAGCTAGATGCCAGAGCATAGAAACTGAAGCACTTTTTTGTGACATGTAGAAAATAGCCACCCACTTAGGCCACCCCACAGGAACAGAGGAGAGCCGACTACCTCACAATAATAGGCTTAAGAGGAAGTTGGCTGGTGAGTAAGACCTTTAGAGAGATGGATGTTGTTGTGAGGGGTGGATGCTGGCTGGCAAGTTCCTGACGATGAGAGGCCTGTACTTTGCCTCCCAAAGCCAGGAGGAATGTGTGGTGACCCTTGCATCCTGCCCGCCTGCCTGCCTGGCTGACCCTGCAGCCAGATTACGAACTGAAGTGAAAATATCCTTCTAAGGGTATTTCAGGTTCAAAATCCAGTTGGCTAGTGGGAGGAAAAGGATATTATCTGATGATAGATAGTGGTAACCAATGTCTGACTGTTACTCATTGAATCAACATTTGCTGGGAATTCCAGGGAGGTGCATTCCAGACAACCTGCATCCTAGTACTTGACTTCTGGCTTAGGGAAACAATAGGGTCCAGGCTGAGGGAAGGGGGTGTGTGTTTGTGAGGCTGAATATTCATCTGTAGTCATAGTGTGACTGAGCTATAAGGTCATTCCTCAAAAGCCCGGGGATTCCTCAGAAAACAAAGCCCTGGGGTATGATGCTTACCTTTATGCGACTCACTGCACAAATATCTATGGTGAGCTTGCTCTCTGCCAGCTCTTTGTGCGAGGAACTGAAACATAAAGGCACAGAAGATACGTCCCTCCCCCTCGGGTTTTGTAAATTTATTGGGGGGGGGTTTACGGAATTATGTTCTGACAAAGAATGACCTAGCAGGGACTGGCAGCTACTCGTTAGTTAATTCTTTGGAAGCTGGTGTTGGCTGAATTACGTGAATGAATTTTGGACGGGGAACAAAGATGGATGTTTGGAGTAAGTTAATTGTGAGCTCCAAGACCTTTGGTCTCATAACAAATCTATTATCCCTTCACTCTGCTTTTCAGCACATCGAGGTCGGCTGCCTCATGGGTCTCTGGATGAGTAGAAGTACTTGGAGCATTCAGGAAAGGTTACGACTCTCTGTTACTAATCTTGTAACTATCTATTAAGTACGAAGCCCTCCAGGGGCTCCTTCCAAATCGGTTCACTGCCGCATGGATGGTGAAGACGACAGATACAGTAACTGCCCTTAATCTGGGGACCGTAGCACCAGCTGTTGGGAATCTTGCCAGAGCCAGAGTGTACTTCGGTTGACCCTGAGAATTTGCACAGTGGTTCTGCTGAAAAAGCGTATACTCCTCCCTCAAGAAAGCCAGTTGGGCCAAAACAGTGGAATGTTTTCAGGGCTGTAATGTGAGTAAATTCTGAAACAAATGGCCATGAAGTCAGTGCTTTATCTTCTTCCAAAGCTAGAAACATGAATGCTAGTCTGTGCTTTAAACTTTAATGGCTTGTACCACTAGGGCAGAACATTCTTACGTTATGAGGTACGGGCCGTTCTGTAGGGTGGTCAACACAACAAGACTAGCTGATGTGACTCCCATGTTTGGAGAGAAAGGGAGAATGGCCTAAAACAAAGGACCAGATAAGCGAATAAAAGTTTCATAGGAAGTTACAGTTGATGTGACAGGGACTACCATGAAGCTGTAGCAGTGCCTTTATGAACTTTGAAATTAAAGTAGTGGGAGTAAGTCTACTATGGTTTTAAGCCTCTTACGCAGTGGGATTGTGGGCCGGCTCCTACGAAACAACCAACGTGAGCACAGAGCACCCAGCTAACAAATATTCAGGCAGATGGACCCTTCTTTGCTCTTACCTGCTTTTTTTTAAATGAGTTAGTTGGATTATTTCTTTGGTGAGAAGTTAATACTTATGTTACACCCTTTGCTTTGTGGTTCAGAAAGGCGACAGTAGTGATAGTCATTTCTGGAACGTGTTTAAATTCGTTGTCACATTTGATAAATAACCTCTTTGGTCTCTCAGACATACACCAGACTCTCCACTTGGCACTCAGCATTCATTAGCTCATTTAATCATCGGCACTCGGCGAGTCAGGTGTCCTTAGCTCCATTGCATAGGTGAGGAGCGTGAGACTGAGAGGATAAGTAACTGGCCTGTGTTCACATGGTACATGGTGGCCTTGCTGGGAAAGGGACCCAAATGTTTCAGGCTCCAAAGCCTAAGTTCTCAATCGTTCTAATCTCCTGATTTCATGATACTAATGAACTGTGACTACCCTCTGCTCCTAGCCTCACCAGATAGCTATCAACCCATACAAATAAACTCAATTTTTCCCCCCTAAACAAAGATGCTATTGTTGCTTTAGAGGATGTAACTTGGAGATTAAAAAAGAAAAGACAAGAAAGCCAAATTGGGAATCCAGTCTTCTTTTAATGAGATATTTGCTATCAGGTCCTGGGGAGTAGCTTAAAGATGGTGCTTACTTTGTCATTAACAGACAGTTTTTTTTTTCTTTTTTCCCCTTCTTTTAGCTACTGGAAAAAAAAAAAGAATACTATCTAATGAGTCAAGCAGTTCTGGTGTGGAGACTTTAGTTCTGGCCTGAGCACCTTCACTCACAGACTGTGTGATTAAATCCAAGGTACTTGACCATCTATCATGCAACAAGCTAATGGAGATTAGACAGTTTGCCTCCCACCGGTAATGTAGGCAGCAGTGATTTTAGTTTCTCTATTGGATGACGTAAGCCAATGAGTTATATGGCTCTTTCTGCCCTAAAACTTACTAAGAAAAAGATTCTCCAGATTGGGCAAGCAAATGCTTCATTAAATTAATTTGTGAGACACTCTTCCCTAAAAAAAAGAGTATGAAAAAGGACAAAAGAAAACATGGACATGCTTAGGCAAGAGTATGTGGTTTCAGGCCTTCCTTTCAGCTTATGATAACTGCCCATCATTGCAAATACTCAGTGTTGTCCTGGGGGTTAACATTTCAGGGAGGGTTGGACAAAACGCATGTGCCTGGGAGTTGGTCCTGGTGATATTGGAAAATAGCCCTCAGAGAGAATCTCAGAAGGGCGAAGGAGACCCTCACAGAAGTGGCTCTTCCTCAAGATGAACAGGGCAGGGACTCCAAAGGATGGGAAATGGCCGCTACTTGAATATTATTATTCATCATCACCCTTCTAATACTTGTGCTAACATGGTGTCTTCACT
Source organism: Zalophus californianus (assembly GCF_009762305.2). Taxonomy (NCBI): domain Eukaryota; kingdom Metazoa; phylum Chordata; class Mammalia; order Carnivora; family Otariidae; genus Zalophus; species Zalophus californianus. Next base: position 62,313,066 of record NC_045597.1, read on the forward strand.
CTTTTAATTTCTAAAGCAAGTGTACATATATTGTCTGGTTTTCTTCTTTTTATTGGAAACCTGTGAAGTGGATGTTGCACAGGTTATCCCATTTTACACTTGAAGCAGCGGAGGCTCAGAGAACTTGATTGATTTGCCAAGAGTTACTTTAGGGTGCAGATTGGGATTTGAGGCTCCTTGACCATGAACTTGCTCCACGGTCTGTGGTCTGCCTCTTTAATGTCACAATAGTACCCTGACATCAAACTCCGTTTCTAAAACACAGACCCCCCCAGAAGTTATAGAGAAAGAAACAGTTTTCAAACTGAATGATTCAAAATGCATTTGGCATAAAGTCCTACAAATGTACAATTTATTCTTGCTAGTAAGCCTGGAGATTAAGGCACTTACAACAGTGTTTTGTTTGTTTTTTTCATAACTCTACCTTTTTATCTCTTTAAAAGAGAAAAAAAATCACCTAGAAGCTTACTATTTTTTCCTTATTTCTTCCACAATGAGCATGGATTTCTGTTTTCTTTCTGATTCTTCAGTAATAAGGCATGATCATATATGTAAAATTCAAATAATATATATATAAATATGAAGAAGAAAGTAGGGGAGCCTGGGTTAAGGGTCTGACTATTGGTTTCACTCAGGTCATGATCTCAGGGTCATGGGATCAAGTCCCGTGTGGGGCTCCACACTCAACAGGGAGTTTGCTTGAGATTTTCTCTCTCCCTCTCCCTCTGCCCCTCCCTCCATGCTCTTTCTCCCTCTCTCTCTCTCTTCTCTCTCTCAAATGAATAAATAACCCCCCTCAAAAAAATAAAGAAGGAAGTAAAAGAATCCCAAGGTAACCATCATTCACAGTTTGACGATCAGCATTCTCATTCATATGCTCTTTTGTGCAGAGACTTGGAGCTTCCTAGTTAAAGAAACCTAGGCTAGCAGCCTTTTATAAAGACAAATAATCATCCCAAATTTTCTTGCACAATACAGATTTTTCCTAACACCAGTTTGCTTAATGTGGAGCACAACCTATGCTTGATAATCACCTTGCAAAAATAAAGAAAAGGAGTACATTTGGGACAGGCAGTCTTTTGAAGAGCAAGGAGTTGTAGGAGATGAAGGAAATATGTGGTGTAGATGCTGAGGAGGGGGTTTAATTTGTTCAACTTGACAAGATTATCTTGAATTCCTACTCTGCACCAGGCATGGGAAAGGAGAGATTCTGACCTGTTCACTGGGTCTCACAGGCCAGTGATGGCAGATAACTTCTGAGGATGCGGAGTAAGGCTGAGGGGCAGGGCAGACGCTGTAGCCGAGCTCTTGGTGGTAGGGAAGTCTTCCTGGAGGAGAAAATACCTTAGTTGGGTCTTGAAGGAATTAACCTGGCATAGGAAGGATTCCAGGCAGAAGGAACAGTGAGCAAAAAGGCATGGAGGTAGGAATAATGTGGTGGATGAGGAAAAACCACAGATAGTTGAATATTGCTAGAAGTGTGTGTATGTGTGTGTGTGTGTGTGTGTGTGTGTTTAGTAGGGGTGAGTGGGGAGAGGAGCTGTCAAATGAAACTGAGGAGGGCTGCCTGGGTGGTTCCATTGGTTGAGACTCTGACTGTTGATTTTGGCTCAGGTCATGATCTCGGGTTGTGAGATCGAGCCCCACATCAGGCTCCATGCTCGGCAGCAAGTCTGCTTGAGATTCTCTCTTTCCCTCTCCCTCTGCCCCTCCCCCTGCTCATACCCTCTCTCAAATAAATAAATAAATCTCTTTTGAAAAAACAAAATGAAACTGAGGAGGTTGGCTGGATCAGGTGGAATGGAATGTGAGAGTCCAGAACTTAGCAGATAACCTGGAAACAATGGACAGAGCAGTTACATGGTAGGTTTGCATCCAGAAAGATCACTCGGGCAGTGGGAGACGAGTAGGGTGCATCTGAGAGGGCAAGATTGGGGCAGATAGGAGAACTTGGTCAGAGGCCAGGGGTGGAGCCCAGGTGAGCCGAATGCTGGGGTTGGAGTGGAAGGCTGGAATGGAAAGCTTCAGGAAAAGGTAGCCGAGGCCAACTAAGAAAGTCTAATCCTAGAGCTCCAGCAGCAGGACTGGACACCTGGGACCGCCCTTGCAGAGGGGGGCACTGAAGAACCAGGGAAGCTGTCCCCTGAATTTGTGCTCAGGTGAGCCCAGGCAGGCAGTGGAGATAGTTTGTTACCTTCATTGGGAAAAAGGAAAGAATAAATTAAGAAATAATACTGGGGTCTCTGGGTCTCTGAAAGAAGAGTATAGGAAAAATGCACAAAACTGGCTGGGCTTTCCCCTCAGACCCAATCCGGGAATCTACTAAGAGATGTGAGAGGTTTGAAAAGGAGATTAGAGAAGGAGTTATGTGTAAAGATGCCAGGGTAGCTGCTCAGATAGCTGTCTTTACCCCAGCCACCACGAGTGATGGTGGCTGACAGCTCTCCGCTGAGTCCCTCTCTGGGATTGCCAGGGCCAAGTTCATGCCCACCTCCTGGGACAGTCTGCACCCAATGAGTGATTGTTGTGGGCATGGCCCCCTTGACTTCATTTGGGACATTTCTGACCTCCCCAAGTGTAAGCTGAGGCTTGGATTTTGATGACACTGAAATTCAATGTTTCCTTTCACCCAGTCCCACTTCCTTTACTTCTCCACAGGTCTTGATCCGCCGAGCACTCCTTATGAGTCCTCCTGGACCCAAGTGTCTGTCTGAAGTCTGTTTCCTAGGAAACTGATCTGCAGCATGAAAGAAATGAAACCTAGTGAATGGAGAGAGGATGGAGCCAAACTGGGTTCTTCTCTTCTAGGAAAATCAGTGGTAAGAATTTGTCTTATCAGTGAGGTGGATGAAGGTCTTCTCTGAGGCTTTGAGGCTGGAAAGTGGTCTGACCAAGTCCTAAGAGAATGGACTTTGACATCAGACAGGCCAGAGTTTGAATCCTGCTCTGTTACTTATCAACTCAGAGATTTTGAGAAAGTCACATCCGGTGCCTCATCTGTGACACAGGATGTCATGCTTACCTTGCCGTGACGCTCACCTTGCATCAGACTTACCATACTTACGTTGTGGGGACAAATGAAATGGCTGTTCGTGCTGTCATTCCTAGTGCTCAGTGCACAGAAAGGTCCTCAGTTGGTGATAAGGAATGACGAGTGAGCAACACTGATGGTAGCTGTCGTTTAGGGTGGTATTGGCAATAATCCAGGGTTCGGAATTCAAGGAAAGAAGTGTAAAGAATAAAAGGAAAGTATATCATGGAAGAAAGAGAAAGCTATTGCTGCTAGTAGATTAGTGGACTGATCCACACTACACATATTCCAATTTCTGAAAGATATCCTAGCAAGTCAATTCAGTTAAGAACATTTTAAAGCATTTGCTATGAGTAAGAAGATGCTGGGGGAAGACCCGACATTTTTGGAGGACCCTAACTCAACTGTTAGTGGCTTAAATAATTTATTTTATGAGAAAAGGGCATATATAATCATTAAATATAGCCCTGACGTAGAATTGGTGCTCAAAAAACATTTCTTGAATAAAGTATAGTATGAGACACTTTGAGTTGTTAAGGATCTCAGAGCTAGTAGAATTTTTATCATATAAGAATGAGATATTTAGGGCGCCTGGGTGGCTCAGTTGGTTAAGCGACTGCCTTCGGCTCAGGTCATGATCCTGAAGTCCCGGGATCGAGTTCCGCATTGGGCTCCCTGCTCGGCGGGGAGTCTGCTTCTCCCTCTGACCCTCTTCCCTCTCGTGCTCTCTGTCTCTCATTCTCTCTCTCTCTCTCTCTCTCAAATAAATAAATAAATAATCTTAAAAAAAAAAAGAATGAGATATTTAAAAACAAAGATATGTTACAGAAGTTAGGCAAATGAAAAAGTGGAAATTAACTGAGAAAGGGAAGTACTTAGTACAGGAACATTCTAAACAGCAGTGGCTCAGTGAGAGCTGGGAGAGTATAAGATAAGGAATTTCAGAGTTCTGAATGGATTTAACCCTTCTTATCTGTGCTCATTAAAGGAGCTACCAGAAGGCAAAAAACAAAGCAGGGGTGATGGCTAAAGAAGTCCATATTTGTCTTTCAGTTTTATAGGATGATTGTTTTGGTTCATATCCACTGTCCTGGTTACATTGGTTCCAGTGTTGCATTTCCTGAGCACATACCAACTAGTAGTAAGAGATGAGAACCAGCTCTGTGTTGGAGAATCTTTTCTTCCCAGGATCAAAATTGTGGACCTGTAGAATCCACAAATTGGACAGACAGAGCTGAGAGGAAGTTAGTCATTCTCGGTATCTGAGTTTTCAAGATCTCCGGTGAGACTCTACCCCAGGGGTCACAAGTTCAGATGCTCACAGGTTGAAGGCAGGTCATGTAAATGAGGAAAAAGTCTGGTTTAAAAGAAAAAAGAATGGTGGATATGTCCTTCAGTAACTGTGGTCCTTCCATACCATGGACCACTGCTAATGGCAAAATTATAGGAATGGAGAACAGATGAGAGTTTACCAAGAGGTCAGGGGTGGGGTGGTGATGGGCTGTGGGTGGCGTTCATGAAGGATACTCGTGGTGACTCAACTGTCATTGTCTTGTTTCTATCAATGTCAATATCCTGGTAGTGTTGTGGTACTGGAGTTTGGCAGGATGTTACCTTTGGGGGAGACTGAGGAAAAGGAACATGGGATCTCTCTGCACTGTTTCATACAATCGCATGTGAACCTACAATTATCTTCAAATAAAAATTCATTTGGAAAAAGGAATGGTGGGAACCATGGAGAATTATAAAACACATGACATTTGAAAGGGCGATGAGAGAAAAAAATGTTGCCATACAGTGCAGACCCAAAATGACAAGCATCTGCCCCCAGACTAACCAACCAACCAGCCCAAAACAACAAAGAAATAAAAATGTCTGCTCCCTGGTCTACCTACTTATGCTATCCAAAAAAAAAAAAAAAAAAAAGTAACCATTTTCGTTGTCTTTAAAAAGTATGTTAAAATATATTACATACTCCTCTGCCTTCTTAAGCATAATATACCAAATATAGCAAAATCATCTCAGTTGTTCCTGGAAGCAGGATGCCTTCATGTGCAAATCATAGATAACTTCACTGAAAATGGCTTACACGTTGAGAAAACAGTGTTTGTTTGTGTACGGGGTTGGGATGGAGGGTCAAAATGTTTAGGGCTGTTTGAATGTTCTGACATAAAGTGGAACTGCCATTCTTTATAAGGTTTATGATTGCTTTTAGGATGTTTCATGTCTCTTTTACTGCTGGGCTCATGGTAATGTCTTCTTATACTGTCAGCTTGCCGGCTTGCCGTAGACTTTCATTTCCTTCTAATTTATTGTGTGCTTGGAAAGTGGGCAATAGAACCTATTGGGATGTGTATGTGTGTGTGTGTGTGTGTGTGTGTGTGTGTGTGTGTCTCGGAGATACAGGGAGAGAGAGAGAGAGAACAGGAGCTGAGGGGGAATCCGAGGGTCCGAGTATTCATTCACCAGAGCTGTGTAACCTGGGCGATGTCCATTTTGACTGCTCAAAGCCCTCATCGTTTCCAGTTAGCCAAGACTTTTGTGAGACTGCCTCTTGAAAAGGTAAAATGGAACTTAAAAATAGCAACTGCACATTGCCTTGCGTTCTCTCAGACTGGCCAGAATAACACTTCTGAGAGGCAGCTTTGTTTGAGGGTTACGAACCTAGACTGTGCAGCCACACCGTGTGGTTCAAATCCGGGTTCAAATCCACATACCAGCTGTGTGAGTTCGGGCAAGTTACATAACCTCTCTTTGCCTGTAAAGTGGGGATGATGATAATAATACCTAGCTCCTAGGGTTGGGAGGAGGATTCAATGCGTTAATTATCTGTAAAACATGCGGAATAGTACCTGGTACACTGTAAATGCTGTATACATTTTTCTATATGAAGCACGAGTAGCAGCATGAATAAGAAATGTTGCCAGCCACTATTTGCCGTCCTCAAGTCACTCCTACGGCCAGCAGGTGCGGCAGGCTTTCAGCCATTGGTAAGTTCACATGAGGCACTTTTTCCCAAGGTTCCCAGATGACTGTCACTGGACCATATGGTAACACCTGAGCCCTTGCTCTAGACCGTGTCTCTCTGGGAATTTGCACTCTAGGGTTATGGACAGGAAAGAGTGGAAGGTGCACATTGTTTCCTGTGACCTTTCCGTGCCTGGGCCTGCCAGTCCTCTGTGCCAAGTATTGCTCCAATTCCCCTTTTTGCTGACCCCCATCTTCTGTCCCTCCGGGTGCCAATTCCAGATTCCTGGGAGAGAAAATCCGATGGGCCCAGCCTGGTCCAGCTTGGGCATCAGCTATGGCTGGGGATGGTGATCTCGAGTTGCGTAGATAGGGCTGAGGGGTCGGCACGGAAGGTGGAGGGCAGTTATGGAAGGTTGTCATCGTGAGCTGGGCAGGAGCCCAGCAATGTGCACATTGCCTTGAGGAATCAGAGCAAATACCGGTTTGGGAGGTAGAATGCCTGGGAGCTGCAGTGAGCTGCCTACTAATGGAGTGACGTTAGAGGAGCCATTTGGCCTGCCTAACCCTCAGTCTTCTCATCTGTAAAAGGGGCATGTTGGTAATATCGGTGTTTTTCTTACCTCACTGGACGGGGACTGGCTATCTAGTTCCCGGGCTCCAGTGCAAAATGAAAACGTGGAGCTATTTGTTCAAAAATGACTAAGAATGTCAAGGCGATGATGGCAGAGCACAAAACCAAGCATGGGGGCCTTTGGTGCGGAGTCCTCTGTGGCCGCGCAGGTCACCCCCAGGAAGCCCCGTCCCATGCAAGATTGTAATAACGCAAAGCCTATATAATAAGGCGTCATTTACATTCACTTATGCGTTTTGTTGTTTTAATCTTAAAATGTTCTTTCAAAGAAGAAAACTTGACTTGTGCTTCTGTGAAGGCTGCCCAAGAGAGCTGATCTTTAGCCGACTTGCCCAGGGACAGTCTGGCCTGTTGTCCATAGCTGCATGCACTTGGGCTGGCTGGCGCCTCTGCTGTTGAGATTGAGGGGTGGTCTCCAGCCTCACCCCTGCACACAACTAATCAGGGTGGAAGACAGGCGTCTTCTGCCGCCTCTTTCTCTGTTCTGGCCTCACCATGTTTGGAGGAACAGCTTCGTGAGGGGTCCCTGCAGGGAGCTCCAGTACGTGGCCGGGGAGCCCAGACTTGAGAGGTCCCTGCCTGAATGCCACCTTCCCCCCGAGCTACTGTCTGGGAGCCCTCCCTTGGGACCGGCATGCAGGTTGAGGGAGTCTTGAGGTACATCACACGGCTCTCAGGGAAGGAACTTCCCCTCCTCTGTAGAAGGGGGGGGTGGCCTTTTCATCTTTACAGTCAAGCACATTTTTTATGCCTTTGGTATACACTACTTTCTCCTCTCGCTCGAGCCAATCCAAAACCATCAGGTAATTTTATTTTATTTAGATTTTATTTATTTTTGTGTGTGAGAGAGAGAGAGAGAGAGCGAGCATGAGCGGGGGCGGGGGCGGAGGGCAGGGCAGGCAGCAGAGGCAGAGGGAGAAGCAGGCTCCCCGCGGAGCAGGGAGCCTGATGCGGGGCTCCATCCCAGGACCCTGGGACCATGAACTGAGCCGAAGGCAGACGCTCGACCGGCTGAGCCACCCACGTGCCCTATCAGGTAATTTTAATTTTACTGTCCACTCACCTCGTGCACTGTTGGACTAAGTCATTGTCCTTTCTAGTCTCTGTCTCTGCAACAGTCTGGCTCCCCAAGGACTGCTTATGTCTTTCTTATCAGAAGGGCCCCTCAGGGTTTTCTGTATCTCCTTGCGTCTCTCTCTTAAGCCCTTGACTTGGCGGGGAGCTTACGCCGGGTTGCCCTGAAGCTTAGCCTTGCCCCTCTCCGTGTCACCCTGTGCCCAGGTCAGGACCATGGTGCCTGTCATCTGCTCTCAGCCCCTTTCTGGTAGAACTTATCCCTAACTTCCTTCTGGGACGTCCATGTGACCCACCAATGGTTTATCAGCTAATAAAATGGCGTGGAGGAAGAAAAGAGGAAGCGGGGGAGAAGGAGAAAAGGAACACCGTCTACCCAGAGGAAATTCAAGATAACCACATGCCTCACCTCTGAAATAATGGGAAAACAGTGTCTAATACTTCAGGGCAGTTTCCTTCTTACAAATGGCTTGCATTCCGGGTCCCAAGGCAGCCTCTTGGAGATCAGAACTTACATTCCTAAGGAGCACTGCTAGGCACGGTGATTCCCAGCCCAGCCCACAGATGCCCTTTGACCATACAGGCCCTGAGCTGCTGCACGGATAAAGCAGGTGAGCGACATCCAGCCCCATCTGTAACAAGCTCCGTGATGCACTGATGACATCTTTGCGATAGCGATAGCTCGCAGAAGGGGTACAACCCTCCAGGGGCCAGCCCTTTGCATAGTTATTAAAGAAACTTCTCCCTTAGGTAAGGCCCCTCACTAGATATGAACATTCTCATAAAGGAGGTGCCTTTTGTGGGAGGGCAGACACACCCTATTTGGCAAAATTTGAAGTGAAGACTGTACTCGAAAGCCAGAATTCCCCATTGCCCATTGCTCAAAAGAAATGTTGGAGCACTGTTTTGTGTGTGTGTGTGTGTGTGTGTGTGTGTGTTTCGCAGAAAGCCCATTCTGTATGCTCTCTCTGCAGCTGTAGACCTCAAGGACTTGACTGTTTTTATAATGATGATGAATAAAAGCAAAGCCTTTGAAGAAAAAAGTTCATTTTGATTTTTCCAGACAAGTCAGCAGCAGCCCCAGAGACTTCCCAATCCCTTTTGCCCTGCTGTTCCCTGCTCAGAGCTTCACATTCATGGTTGTTTGCTGTAACTGAAAAAGGCCTCGGTCTCTAGAAAGCTAAATGGATGCAAATGGATTGAGAATTGTCAGCTTGGAACAGTCTCCAGTGGCTGGGAGCCCCAAGACCACTTTGATGGCCCTGACAGGTCCGCCCTTGTACCTCCTTGGGAAAGCCGCTGCCTGGGCACGCCCGCTCCTTGCCATCTGTAGCTATCTGGGCCCTTGCTTCTATTCATGAGGCTGCAGGAGATGAAAGCAGAAACCACGTTAATTATTGCAAAGTGCTTTTTACTTTTAAAGTGCTTTGCTAGCGTTAATTAGTTATTCCTACTTACAGCACTCTGGTGAGGTAGGTCAGGATTATTACCCCTTTTCTACCATGGAGGAAATGAAGATACAGACATTTAATGACTCCCCCAGGGACCTGGGGGAAGTTGGTCGCCTAGACAGAGTTAGGTTTTCAGTGGATGTGTCTGGCTTCCTCCCGGGGTGCATGTTGCCGCCACAGCTAATATCCTAAGGGCTTCTTAGATAGAGATGAGATCTGCCTACCGTTGTCAGAAGAATTTGGATTTGCCAGAGGCTCAGGCAGTTGGAAACAAAGGGGAGAGGTCGTTGTTCTCGGTCCCTCACCCCCTTGAAAGCAGAGGAGGCTTGCTCCTGGTCACGGGTCCGGTGGTTATGATGGAGAAGGGGAGGGAGACAAAGTATGCGGTTGTGCGTTGTTGCGAGGCGCTCCTGTCCCTGGCATACACTTTCTGGGCTGTTTCTCATCTGCGTGGGTCAGGAAGCAGGGGTGCTGATGAAACGGCCTCCCTATTCTTGGATAGAAAGTGAGTGCGTGTTGGGAAAAGGGCCTGCCACGTGGTAGGGCAGCAGGGGGAGAAATGGGCTTTGTGACTGGCCTGCTCCTGGCTCATAGTCTGACCATTCCAGTTACTGGGAAAATGGTTCTTAGTGTCTGTTCCTCATCTACAGGATGGAGGTGATAAACAGTCCTCGCATGGCAATCTGACTTCCCTTGGGGGCCCACTGGCCACTCGTGTGCCGGGATCCTTTCCTGTGCTAGCAGAGAAACCTCTGGTGCTTTTTCTGCAGGCTTCTGTGCTGGCCCATTACTAGTTGGGTGACCTTGGCTAAGTTCCATGGCTCGGTGTCTTGTTTCCTCATCCATAAAGTGAGAAAAAGAATATTGCTCCTAGTATGAGGATCAAATGAGTTAAGACAGTGAAAGCACTCCAGACTGAGCCAAGTCAGCTGTCCTTATTAACGTTAGCACGCATGGGAGAGAGAGGACACTCTGCCTTGGTTATAATGGAGCATGAATAGATTCAGCTCATTTCCCTTGAACACGGGAGAGCCAGGGGTCTCTCCTTTCTTGAAAACTTGTTTGTGGATCAGTGGACAGGAAATACATAATTCTAATAAAGGAATATAGCCTAGGGCGCCTGGGTGGCTCAGTTGGTTAAGCGACTGCCTTCGGCTCAGGTCATGATCCTGGAGTTCCGGGATCGAGTCCCACATCGGGCTCCCTGCTCAGCGGGGAGCCTGCTTCTCCCTCTGACCCAACTGTCTCTCTCTCTCTCTCTTTCTCTCTCATTCTCTCAAATAAATAAATTAAAAAAAAAAAAAAAGGAATAGAGCCTACTTCAGTATTAGAGGTAGCAACACTCCTTGCTACCTACTGAATACATTCCACACTCCTGAGCATGGCCTTCACCGGCACAGGATCTGGCCCGACTTATCATGACAGCCCTGCCCCTCCCGCCCCCGACACAGTGGTCATGTCATGTGTGCCTCCTGAGTCTGGAGCCACAAGAGCCTTCCTCCCTGTCCTTCCACCCGAGTGTGGACGCACTGGCTCTGGATTGTTCTCATTGCTCCTATACACCTTGAACTTTCACGATTCTGGTTCTCATCTGTGTTGTTCTTTCTTCATTTCTTCCAACAAGACCCATTTCCTATGTCACCTCCCCTGTGAACCCTTTCCAGACTGCTCCCCTCTTTCCCCTTCAAACGAAATCCCATCTTCTTTGTAGTATGTAGTTTGCCCCACGATCGAATCGTGCGTGTGCGCACACATTGGATTCACCCCTGCCGCATGTCCTCCTCCCTCCCAGCCATCTCCCAGATGGCTCTAGAGTAAGAAGTCTGAAAGCCCAAATCGAGACCTCACCTCTCTGTTTAGCCAGCTGCTATACCTGAATGTCAGGCACCTGTGCGCAGCACAATCCTCCTCACAACAATCTGAGGAGGTGGTATCATTATATCATTTTGCAGATGAGACAATGGAGGCACAGACAGATTAAGTATTTCACCAGAGATTATACCGTCAGTAAGGGCAGGGATTCAGTGGGAAGTCTGGATGGCCCCCAAAACCAGTGCCCTGATCCTCCACCTACATAGCCTTACTGTGCTCCCCCACCCGCTTAAAAACCGGAAGCGAGAAAGAGCCGCACTGCTCAGCAGATGGCGAAGCCTCGGCCTGGGGTCCGGCACTGCCCGTGTACCCCGTGGCCCGGTCCAGTGGATCGGTGTGGCACTACCCACCATGACCCGTCTTGGGGCTGTGGCCTTGGCACTTCTTCTGCCTTTGCCTGGAGTGTCTAACTGCTCAACCGCTACTGAAATCTTGAGTCAACTCAAGAGTTAGTTCCTCGGGGAAGCCTTCCCTCCCTGCCCCTCTCTCCAATCACTCAGGATAATTCCGGGCTCCCTTCTAAGAGCATGGGCACCCTAAGTCCTGCAGAAGGAATGAGGAGTCACATAAATGATGAGTGCTCGTCTGCCTTGCTGGGTGCAAACTCCAGCTTCTACAGAGCAGGTCCAGCAGATTCCCATGGTGCTAGGCCATTGAGGATGGTTTGGGGGGAGACCAAGGTCCCCTTCCTACCTCTAGGATAAATGTGTGGTTCCACTGCAGGTCACCTTATAGCCCTGAGGACGGTTCAAGTCTGTCCTTGTTCACCAGGGAATCGGATGCCAGACTGTTCCCTGGAGATCATTTTGCACAACTCTGCAATTCTACCCTCCTGAGTAGCAGAGAGATTAAGTGACTTGCTCAAGGACCCTGGACCTAAGGGACAGGAACCAGTGGCCTTTTGGTTTCTGGTCTGGAGCACATTGCTCAGCCTTTGAGAGGGTTCACTGAGGGCAGGGTGGGTTTTGAAATCTTTGAGACCATCTGCTGAAGCTGACAGCACAGCAACAGCCTTCCTTTAGAGCCTCTGGGCTGCTTAGGTACCCAAGCTGCAGCCGGGACAGGAAGCAATACCTTCAGAGTTTTGGCCCCAAAACCTCAGAAACTTTTTGATGATGCATTAAATGTCAAGTACTTTGTTGAGAGACAAAAAAAAAAAAAAAAGAAAAGAAAAGAAAAAGAAAAACCACCCAGGTATCAGCGTTTGCTACTGGGGACGACAGAAGAGACTCAGTACTATCACAGGAAGTCATACTGTCAAAATAGAGAGAGGCCAGTGTCTAGGGAACCACACCTTATAATAACTGTACTTGAGTACAAAAGAGCTTTCACAGGCTTCTTCCAAGGTGGGGCCGGAGGGGGAGGTGGGGGGAGAAGACAGCGGAGTCTACCGTGTGGGCATCTTTGCTGTGGGGGGCAAAGCACAGAGTGTAACTGAAAGGCTGCTATTTGGTAGGAGCTCAGCGAACACGGCTCAGTGAACAAAACACTTGCATCTCCACGGTCTCTCTGCATCTTCCCTCTCTGTAATGCGCCTGTGAATGCTGCACAGCCACTGAAAAAGCCAGCAGAGCAGTTTAAAGACACTCACAAAATCTTTGAAAATAAAAGGGTCTTATTTCATCCCCTTAGCATGGCCGCAGCACCAAGAGCAATGTTTTCTGTCCCCCTCCCCCCCAAGGAGGCAGGTGCCCCGCCTGATCAAGGCTAGCATGCCCCGCTCCCCCTGGCTGATGAGAAGGCCCAGGCTCCCGCCCAACAGCCCGGGCGCCACGAGGGCTCAGGAGGACAGCGGTGGACAGGAGGGGGGCTCCAGGACTCCCTGCTGTCGCTAACTGTGCTGTCGAGCGTGCCCCTGGGGAACACAATTCTTCATCACTGAGCACTGAGAAACCCTTGCAGCTTGCTTCTCTCAGCGGCTCCCTGCCTCCCTCCCCGCTCAGCCCGTGGGAGGCACAGTGGCCGGGGCCGGGACTTCCTTGCATGACTTCTGGTGCCTGCTCAGAGGCTCTCAAGCTTGCCCTGGGCCCTGAGTGTGCCGGTCTCCCGTGGGGAGCCTGGGCTGGGGCCTCATGCGACTGGGACTGCATGTGGGCCAGGGGAGGCGGCACGGGTGGGCATGCCTGCCTGCCTGCCTGCCTCCCACTGTGGGCCGTCACCCCTGGGTCAGCCTGCCCCGACGGTGCAGCTACGCATAGACATGTTGTGGCTCACTCTGATGGAGGGCTCCCTAGGCACCAAACACTGTGCGCCTTAGGTTCCTTTCCATTTGAATCCCGTCAAGCGGGTTTTTGAAGCTCCATTTTTTGAGCTCCGGGGAGTTGTGCGCCCTGTGCTGGGACCCTGTCCAGGAAGGGGCAGCCCGGGAGCTGACAGATCTGGGGGGTCTGGCTCACTCCCAAACCCATACCTTCATGGCCCCAACAGCCTGGCTTTGTAGGCCCTGATTCTCCTGAGACCTGGACCCAGGTGACCAGCCGACTGGGGGGTTCGCAGGCCCTGAGGTTCACCACCCCACACCAGGAAGGTGGGGGCCCCTGGGACAGTTGTCAGCCTCCCTGTGAGGTCATGGATGTTAGAAACAGGGCCAGTTGGGCTCAAACTTAGTCTAGGTTCCACATAAAAGGAAACTAGAGCCTCCTTTTTTTTTTCCCCTTTCTCTGGCCCTTTGCTAATTAGCTTTTAAGATGCACGTGTTTTTCTTTTGTCATTTGTTTCTAAATGACACTTTATACTAAGTGCTGATATTTGAAGTTTTGTAGAACTTGGCCTTCGATTCCAAGCTTGTTTGAATTGAGATATTCCTTTTCCATGACCGGTAGGATTTCAGGGTTTTTGCATTTGCTCTCCTATGTTTTCCAGTCATGCCTCGTTGTCTTTTCTTCATGTGATAATTTAGCAAGTCTCGGTCAACTTTGAAATGATTCTGCACAGGTCATGCAGGTTGTGGGGTCAAAGGTTAACAGCAGCAAAGCCTTCAGGGGCCCTCTGTTCAGACAGCCTGGGCCTTATCTGGGGGTGGGCCTGGGGGGCTGGAAGGGAGCCCGTGCTCCGGGAGCCCCAGACTCCCTGCTGCGTGCTCCTTCCTTGAGGACAAGATCTAGGGCTCCCCAGTTTCTGCTTTGGCTCCTTACAGCATTTTCTAGTGACCACCCACAACTGCTGAGCCATATTTGCCCACAATGCTCAGACCAACCGTTCTTCCTAGCCATGCCCTCCTGACATCTTTATTTCCCTGTTTCTCCATCAACTCTCAACTCGGACAAAATAGGCTTTGCGATCTGAGATGCTTTCTCCTGAGGCTGATTTCTCTGACCTTCTTGCTGGCCAAGGCGAATTAACTTCAGTTAATCAGTTAAAGAGATTATTTAGCTAAAAGTAAACAGAGGAAGATATTCTAGTTAATTAATGAGAAAGAAGTTAAAAGTTGAAAGGAATCTCCTTGACTTTTAATTTTTTTAACTGAGTAGGTGGAATCCATTTCCCCTCTCTAGGTACTGACACCAGCCGCTGAACAATGAATGGGGGCAAGGTCAGGGCTCCTGCATGGTCCCTGTGCTCCCAGGCGATCCTGATGCACCTGAGAGCCACTGCCCTGACCTGGTCACTTCCACAGCCCCCTGAACAAGGCAGGAACCCATACGCAGCTCCCTAGTTCACGAGCAATCTCTTTGCCTTTCAGGGTATTTTTCTTTTCTTTTTTTAAGTAGACTCCATGTCCTGAGATCTTGACCCTGAGACCAAGACCTGTGCTTAACCGACTGAGCCCCCCAGGCACCCCTTTGCCTTTCAGTTTTATTTATTTATTTGTATATTTATTAAAAAGATTTATGTATTTATTTGAGAGGGAGAGATTGGGAGAGAGAGTCTTAAGCAGACTTCGTGCTGAGCCCCGAGCCCGCCATGGGGCTCGATCCCACCACCCTGAGATCAGGACCTGAGCTGAAACCAAAAGTCAGGGACCTAACTGACTGTACCACCCACGTGCCCCTGCCTTTCAGTTTTCAAGTGACCTAATTGGTTCATTAATTGTCACACGCTTCTACAAGACTGAGTTGTTAGCATCTCAAACTGGGATTCTCCTTAACTGAATTCCTTGCTGTTCTTCCAAACCTGCTCTCACTTCTGTGCTCACTCTCCACTGCCAACCTCTGGCCCATCCGATCGAGAGACCCCAGAGTCACCTTGTCCCTACCCCCACCCCACTTCCACTCTTCTGTCCTTACTGGCCTGGCCATCATGCCTCAGCCTCCTTCCTTGGTCACTGCAAGTCTTCTAGATGATTTTAGTGTCGTTGGTCTTTACAGTCTGGTCAGTTATCCTAAGACACAGGTCGCATATTACCTCCCCCCCTCGCCCCCCACCACGGCAATGTTCTGACCCTTCCTTGTTCTCATAGTTTTCCTGGGTTGGCCCAGCTGGCTTCCAGCCACCTACGCTGTGCTCTGGCCACATCACAAGCTCTCTCACTTCCCAAGCTTTTCTCTTAACCTGGCTGTTCTCGTCCCGGGAAGCCTACCTATCAGCAGAGGCCAACTCCCCTGCGAAGCCTCCTTTGGTTCTCCTAAAAATCAATGAATCGTTCAGTCCTGTATGCCTGTCAGCACTTTCTCAGGCCCTCTTTACTTCCCTCTGCCACGTGTTACTGTTGGTCCCTCTAAGGCACTGGACTGTCTGTTCCCAGAGGCGAGGCGGGGCTCGCTCGCCTGCACGTCGGAGTACTGACGGCGTGCTTCCTGCACGCTCGAGGCCTGGCCATGGCTTCCGTAACTGCAACATGCTGGAGTCCTTGCTCTGCCCCTTGAAAAGGCTTTGGGGGTTTCCCTAGAAACTGCCACTTCAAAGCCATTCAGGAAAAAAAAAATTAGAGCTAAATCAGGCAACATTGTTTACTTCTTAAGAAGATGCTTTGGTGTTCCTTCCTGCACCTGTGAGGAGCTCCGGTGCGACCTTGACCGTTCCCTGTCTAGCAACGGAGCTTGGGCCCAGGAGGGTGTGCGAGGGTGCCCAGACAGGCGGGGCCAGCTGGGGCTGACCTCCAGGCAGGGCTGCTCTCACTGTACCCCCGGCCTGGGAAAAAGGGATGCCAGGTCCTACCTGGATTGCCGACCTAGGCACCCCGTTCGGAGCTTGTCTGCCCAGGGGGGATGTTTGGAACTCTTCCACCTGGAGGGTGTGCCTTTTTTTTGATTCACAGAAAGGCTTTGACTTGTGCTTCCTGCCTTCTGTAAGTGACCACGTTTTCTTTTTGCTCCTAAAATCTCAGCAAGGGGGTGCCCTGGGTTGCCTCCTGTGTGGGAACTTGCCCTTGATCCTTGCTCTTGAGTGTCTGCATCTTCACAACAGCCCTTTGTGGTGGGTCCGTCCTTGCCCCCTTTGGCCGCCACAGGAAGAGACGTGGCCACTGTGAGTCCAGTGTGAGTCCAGGGCCTTGAAGCCACGTTAGACTCAGGCAGGAAAAGTAAACAGATGGGCGAGGTGGCCGTCTCTGAGTTCTTGCTCTCATTCACCCATCCCTGGCGGTCAGTGGATGAAGTATTTAAAACTTGGATTTGCAGTTTGTCGACTGATTAAACAATGGGGCTTTATGGAGCACTTCCCATGGGCCCGTGTCTCCTAGGCCTGCTCTACGGAGGGAAAAACTGAGTGACGGCATAGAAGTTGCCATCGACCCAGAAGCCAGCTCAACCTGGGCCGCCATATAGGACTTCTTGTGCTGACACATGGGGCCTTACTGCTGCCCCAGCGCAAAGGAGACCGATCTCCTGTGGTCGGTGGATTTTTCCTACTTCCTTTTCTCACTTGGTCGATTCTGACTGCTCCCCGTCCTTGCCTGGCCCCTCCGGCATGTCAGCATGTCATGCAAACACGGAACTTACGGTCAGGTGGGCCCAAGGGGAGCGATCAGAAGGCCAGAGTCGCAGGATGGACGGGCCTTCTGGGTGACGGGGTGCTGGCCTTTTCCCAGCCATTATTTAGCAGTCGGGAGGCGTGTGTCCTGACGTATGGGCTGCAGTCGGGGGAGGGGGCCCTGACAAACAGTCTTCATTCAGCAGGCTCTGCCACCAGCTCCCTCACGGGTGTCACATGGGGCCTGATGAAAAGGGCAGGGGGCGCCCGCCAGGGAGGCTGATCCAGGGGCTTTCTTCCCGGCAGCGCTGTTCCCTGAGCTTGCCAAGTCCCACGAGTCAGCAAACTGGAGAAGCGTTTTCAAAGCGAGGCCTTTGCCCTCCTTGGCAGGTTCCTCAAAGCCTGCCTCGCTCTTGCTGCGCCTGGGAGATCCTGTAAAAGGCTCTTTTTGTTCACGTTCCTCAATGGGGACATCCTCAGGGAGCTGTTCGAGAGGCACAGTGTGAGCTGGGGGACGCTTGAGGCAGGCCCACTTGGGTGGGCAACAGGAGGGAGCAGGCCAGGCAGCCGGGGTGGAGCAGAACGCAGGGCATGGGAGGCGGCTGGAAAACGTGGAGACTGTTCCTGGGAAGAGCCTTTCAGAATTGAGAAACACTGCCTAAGAAATGGCTTTCAGAGGCTGGAGGCCAAGTGCGCCTGTCCTTTTTTTTTTAATTTAATTTTTTTTTTTTAGCCGCATTGCAGTGTTTGGTATACAAGTAACACCTCAGATCTGTGGCCATGGTCCTTAGGAACAGACAGAGGGAGAAGTTGCCTTGGAATTTAGTGACTTCAAGATAGAGTTTATAGATCTATCTATCATCTATCTATCTGACGATTATTCACTGAAGGTGGGTCTGTCATCGGCTCTGAAATAAAGGCCATCTGAGGCTCATGTGAGCGTGATTAATACTGGAGCCCAGCTTGGAAATCAAGGGTGGTGGCCCAGAAATCATTGTCAAGCACAAATACTGTGTGTGCTTATAGAAACAGAATTATATAGAAATATATATAGAATTATATATATTTTTTATATAATTTATCTAATTATATGTATTGTATATATAAATTTATATATATAAAATATATTTTATATTATATATATTTTTATATAATTTCTATAATTCTATATTAATTATAGAAACAGAATTCTGGGACCGTGACACAATCCCCAGGTCCACCCCACCCTTCATCTCTGACAAACATTTTTAATTGAAATCTTTTTATAGTGAGCATGGTAGCTCTCTAATTCAATTATAGTCACTTGTAAGATGTCTTGCCTTAGTCTATTTATTTATAAAAATTGATTAGAAGATATTGAACTAGCTGAAGGTTTATATGTTTTTATAAAGCATAAGAAATGAATTTCATCCGGACTTGATAAAAGGTGAATTAACAGACTATCCCCTAAGTTCTGTAAGAATGGTGAAGAAGAAATGGGTAATTTTTCTCCTGAACAATTCTTGGTACGCATCCCCCTCCCCCGCAAAAAATTAACGAACCGAACTTAGACAAGAACAAAAGACCTCTCCAGTACCGTGTTTAGTTTGTGCAAAGTTCGTACCTGCTTTTATGACCTAACATTTTCCCTGTTGTTTAAATGGATTTGGGCATTATCTTTCGAACATGCCATTTCCAAGGAAGATCTGAATTGGTTTGCTTTTGCAGTGCATTTACAAAGCAGGCTGTCGAACTGGTTCACAAGCAAAACAGAGGCCCTGGAAAGACGATATACCTTCCTTCCTGAGGCAGATATTTCAGGATTGGGGAAGCCGGGTTTCCTGTGTTCTCACAAGGGGTTGAGATAAAGAAACCCAGGGCGGTTTCACAAAGAATCGAGCCTGGAATGAGCATGAGGCAATTCTTTTGTGTCCGGGCCGCACTCTACAAGGAGAGGCAGGTACGGCCCGAGGCAGAGTAGGGACAGGACTTGACGTGGTGTGGGGTAGGGTCTGGAGCCAAGAGAGTTCTTGAAGCCTAGGATATCAAGGGGCAGCTCTGTAGAACTCCCTGGCAAGTGCAGCGCCCTGCTCTCCTCCCCAGCTAACCCCCACGGTGCCAGGCTTTGACGGTGCGCTCAGCGGTGCCTCACCTCTGTCCTCTTTTACCCCAGAAGAGCACCAGCCTGCCCCCGCCCTGTGGGCAGGTTTGGTCTCCATTATTATTTTTTTATAGGTTCGACAAAAGGCAAAACAGAGAAGTAGACAAACTTTGCCTTCCGTGTTAGTTCCCCATGCTCATCCAGTTTCCCTTTCTGTGTTTTCCCCACCCTCTTCCTTGTCACACAGCCTAGGAGCCCCTCTGACATAAATAAAAGTAATTTGAACATTTCATTCATCTAGAGACCCTGACGTCTGTCTGATCCCTGTGGCCTCTTGCAGAGAGTTATTGCCTTAAAAGAAGTCCATAAAGAACCCCCCTCCCCCCAAATGTCAAATAATAATTAAAAATAATAATGATGATAATATAGCCGTAAGGAAGGGAAAATCCAATAACAATACAAAATTTCATGTTTATTGGGAGGGGAGGTGTAGGGGAGGTGGGAGGGAAATGGGAGGAATGATAAAATCATTAATTTTCTCATCTTTCTTCGTTGGGAGATAATAGATACTATTGGATTTTTGAAGCAAACTGAAAAATAGAAACTGCAGCATCTTATTTAAGATGGAAAAGGCAACCACTAATAGAACTAAAATTCAGACTGTATGGAAAAAGAAAACCAAGAAAATAAAAGTGAAGCACAAAAAGGGAAAAAAAATATTTACGATGATAGCATTATGCCAAATGTGTTATAATAATAAATGTAAATGAGATCAACTCATTTATTAAAAGAAATAAACTCATAGAAGGGGTAAAAAAAAAAAAACCCTAAACACAACTATGTACTGTCTTAAAAAATATATATACCTAAAACAGAGTGACTCAGAATCAGAGATAGTGCTTAAGCTCCCAGAAATATCTCTCTAATGGTGGAATTCCAGGCACTGTGGCATTTGGGAGGGGTAGATATTTTTGGACTAAGCTTTCCTAGCCTCTAAAATCAGACCATGTGGTTGCCAGCTCATGAGACCGGCCCCGTGTGCATCAGTGTTTGTTCTAGATTTCGGAACCTCCAAAGGGCAGGAACTGTGTCTGCTTTGGTTAATTCCAAGCATTTCATAGAAGGACCACGTGAGGACATACTTTCTGATGTTGAAGGGACGCAGAAGTGGTGGGTGGGAGACACTTGTCTGTGCGGTCCGTTAAGGTAGTGTCTTCGGTGAAGTCTCTCAGGAAGTAGCTATTTTGGGCCTTGAATGTGCTATTTGATATCTGCAAGCATTTGTATTTAACGGGTCCGGGCTTGGTTTATCAGACTTTCCCAATGTGTCATGATTTCTGAGAGGCCCCGAGTTAGACAGACCTGGGCTAGACCCCCAGCTCTTCTCCTTCCCCACTGTAAGGACTTGGGAACGTTATTTAAACTCTCCGACCCTCAGTTACTTCCTCTGTACAGTATGTTCATTCATTCAGTCATTCATTCATTCAGTAATTATTTGTTGCAAACTTACTCTATGGCAGTCTCTATTCTGGATGCCGTGGATACAACATCTCTGTTCTTACGGAACTCCTACTGGACTAGGATAGAAAATAAACAAGAGCGACAGTCAGCAGACACATTCATCTTATGTCAGGCGAGGTAAGCAAGCAATCTGCAGAAAAGCCAAGTGGAGCGATGGGAGAGAGTGTTGGTGAAGTGTGTGAGTGTGTGTCCGCCCCGGCTACTTTAGATTGCGTGTCCAAGGAGTCTCCCTGAGGACTGGCCTTCAACCCGGGAATGCACTGAGACAGCCCTGCAAGGGGACAGTGTGAAGACCAAGGTAGGAGAAAAGTAGCTAGACGGGGATGAGCAGGGAGAGGGGTAGGCTTTGGGGACAGAGATCTTTCTGGGAGACACGGATGATATTCTAGGCCATTGTCAGAAAGTTGGATCTATCAGGAGCCAGCTCAGAAACCAGGAGAAGGTTTTGAACCAAGCAGCGGTAAATCAGATTTGTATTTTAAAAGGGTTACTCTGGCTCCTGAGTCGAAAATAGACTGAATCGTCAGAAGTGGCAGCAGGAAGAGTAGTTAGGAGAGATGGTGGAGATGGTAGCATGTGGTTGATTCTGGATCTGTTTTAAAGGCGGAGACGACATGATTTCAAATTCATTGGGCGTGGGATGAAAAAGAAGGAAGGCAAAGATGACTCCAGGTTTGCTTTTTTGTGGGCCGAGCCACTGCACAAAAGGAGCTGCTGTGTCCTGAAGTAGGGAAGAAGCAGATCAGGTCAGCAGTTGGGTTTTTAGTCATATGACATGGCTGTTTGATACAGAAGTGGAGACGTTCAGCTGGAAGCTGGAAATAAAGAGATTGAGACTCAGCGGGTGAAGCTGGAAAGGAGACAATAGAGGTAGAAAATAAAGCCTTGGGACCGGATGACATCCCATACGGGGTAGTGTAGCTAGAGAAGGAAACAGGCCTGTGCCCTGGGTCACTCCACCATTTAGGGGTCGGAAGGATGAGAAGGAACTATCTAGCGCAGGGACAGCCGGTTGGGTGGGAGGAGAAACAAGATCAGGGGGATTGGGGAAGCCAAGGGAAATAAAGATTTAAGGGTAGCTGTACCAAATGCTGCTGGTGGTCAAGTGAAGCGAAGCCTGGAATTGGCAATATTGTGAGGATTCAATGAAAGAATGTTCGTACAGCCCCGAGCACACAGAGCAAACGTTCAAGAGATGGTAGGGCTCCCCAAGTATGATCAGTGCCTGGATTTCACAGAGATGCCTTCCTTCCTGAGAAGGTGCCTGGGAGCAGGGTCTCACGTAGGTTGAGGGTCGGGGGAGAGAAGGAATATGTTGGATGTGGGTGCGAAGAGAGGTTGCCACAGCAGGGAGGAGTCTGGGAAGGTGGAAGAATGTCTCTGGAGATAACGTTTCTGTGTTTGAGGTTCCCCAAGACCTGCTGCTGATGTTAGAATCCACACTGAGGATGTTGTGAGTAAGCCACAATTATTTACTCATTTTTGCACACCCATCTAACATTCGGGTCTGTTTCTGGAAGGTTCTGAGCCTACTGAGAATTGGCTGGTGGGCTGTTCTGGGCTTGCACATTGAGCCACCCCATCTGATTGCTGTATGTCCTGGCTGGGCTGTGGCATCATCACAAACAGTGATGGGGATATTTTTCTGGATTGACTGAGGCATTCTTTTCTGACTTAAGATCCAGCTTCAGAGCCTTCTCCACAAAGGTCTTCAGGAAGTCCCTGCCAACTGACCATAGTGGCAAGGGAGATGCAGTGGCGCATACTGGTTTTGAGTATAGTCAGACTTCTGGGTTCATATCCCTGCTCTGCCCTTTGCTACCCAAGTGGCCTTGGGTGATTTACTTAACCTTTCTGGCTCTCCATTTCCTCACCTGAAAACTAGGGCTGATAATAGAACTCACCTCACAGGATTGCTGTCATAATGTGTAGAAAGCACTTAGAATCGTACCCGATGCACAGCAGGTGCTCATTAAATATCCACTGCTATTTTTATCCAGTGGGAGGTCTCTTGTCGTATGTAAGTCTCCTAGATACTATACCTGGGACATTTTGAAGACAAAGTCCCACATTTATTGTTTAAGTCATCATTGACTTGAATCTCTAATGAGAGGAGGTAGCAGGGGAGATGACACTAGTGGGAGATTGGGGCACCTAGGTTCTCCTCCCTCCCCCTCTCCCTTTCAGACCCTTCTGACTCATCACTGGTCAAGCCATTTGACTGAGCAGTGCCAGTCTTTAAACAATGAGTGAGTTTAACCATTTCACCTGCAGATTTCCAGAACCTTGGGGGCTACTTGGCCTAGGTGTCTCCAGGATGATGGCCAAGGAGACTTTGATGGAGTCACTGCTTTCCCCCCTCTCCTCGGGACCGTGGACAACCACCGGGCCCTACCACTTCCAGTTTGGTGATTCAGAAACACCAACCCATTCGCCTATTTTACCCCTGAGGGAGGGTACAGATTAGTCAAAGCCATCCTGGCCATCTGCAGGCACCTGATGCTGTAGTCAGCTGGCCCCCGCATCCTCCACCAACACTGAAACTCAAAGAAACCCCCATTATTGATTTGGGGAAAGTAAGCTGTGCCATGGGGTTGGCAACAGGGAGTGTTGTTAAGTACTCTGGAGCCAGAAGACCTGGGTTCAAATGTCTCCCCTGTTACTTTGCAGCTGGATCTTGTTGGATAAATTATTTAATTCCTTTTTGACTCTGGTGGTTCAAAGGTGAGATGGGACCAGAAACAGCATTTCCCATGCTGAGTGATATAGGGTTAAAAGGAATAAAACTCAAGTAGGGGTCAGTACAGCTTCCAGCACAGGCCAGGTGCTCCACACATGCTCAGTGGCTGACGGCCAAACGATGGAGTGGGTGCTGTGTGTCTTCCATTTTGTCCAATTTCTTCTTTGGGTTTTAGACCCTTCTCCTGCTCCTCTTCCTCCCTACTCCAGCTGGACTGGGGCAAGGTATTTGTTTCTTTAATATTAAAAATGAGCAACCAGAGGAGCGCCTGGCTGGCTCAGTTGGGAGAACGTTTGACTCTCGATCTCAGGGTTATGAGTTCGAGCCGCACGTTGGGTGTGGATTACTTAAAGATAAAATCTTAAAAAAAAAAAAAAAGAGTCACTGGAAAGCTTGTTTAAAATGCATGTTCTTGGGCTCCAAACTCTAAGATTCTAATTCAGTTGGTCTAAGGTAGGGCCCAGGAATCTGCATGGTTAATAAAATGTTCTCTGCGATTCTTTTCTGTGATACGAGGGCCGTGCTTCCAGGAACTCTAGGAGTTGTTAATAAGAAGTTAATAAGATACTTCCCACATTTCCATTTTAGTAAGGACTCAAAATAAAAATCAAAATATCCATTTAAACCCACTAAGATGTAAACTGAGTTCCATCAAAATCCCTCTGGTATTGTACTCTGGTCCCATAGGAAACCTCTCCAGTTTCCATGCTTCATTCTAAAACATTTCTTCTGTTCTGCTGACTCTGTTTTCCCTCCTCCCTCCCTCTCCCTGGCTGACAGCACTTGAGGGTGATGCTCCAGCCAGACCCCCCGCCCTGAGCCCCAGACCTGTTTGCGGATTATCCGCCTGAATGGGCATCTCACACACCACAGGTGCAAAGACAGCACATGAATCTTGACCTTGACTCAGCCCCTCTGTCTCCCCCTTTGCAGTTAGTTTTTTCTCCTCCACCCAGGTCCTGGTTTCACATGTCTCTTCTGTTTCTTTTCTTTTCTTTTTTTTCTCTCCCCCTATCTAATCATTGAACAAGTGTTATTGGATCTGCTTTCTTTTTTTTCAATTCTTATTTTTCTTAAAATCTTCCCAGTTTTCTTGAGGTATAACTGACATCTAAATTTGGTTTAAATCAGTTTAAAGCGTACAACATCATGATTTGACATATGTATATAGTGTGAAATGATCATTGCAATAGGTTTAGCTAATGTCCATCCCCTCCATGGGTACAAAGTTCTTACTTTTTCTTGATGAGAACTTTTAAGATCCACTCTCTTAGGAACTTTCAAATATACCATAAAGTATTGACTTTCATGCTATCGCACAAGCAGGACCTTTGGCACCACGCACTCTGTAACTACTGTTAAATTAATTAAACAAGGACGCCATGGGACGGAGGTGGGTCTAATGCCCTGGCAACCTGTGTAAGCAAACCAAAATCCACGCCTGAAAATACCTCAGGGCTACAAGGTCAAAACGCTGAGGACAACCAATCACAAACAGCCACTCACACTTTCAGCTATAGCAGGCCAATAACCGCCTCGCTCTGCCTCCACCTTTTCTCTGGAAAAGTCTTCCCCTCAGCGTCTGTCAGTGGAAAGCTCCTAACCACTTCCGGTTTGGCCCTGCCTGATTCCAATCGATTTTGCTTAAATATACTCTTGACATTTTGAATTTGCTTCAGTTTATATTTTAGCGCTACGCTCCCTCACGTCATCTTTGCCCCCTGCCTCGTGTATTTTATGGTCTCTTAATCGGTCACCCTTGTTTGTCCCCAAGTGAGAGCTTTTCAACCTGTCAGAGCATGTTAGTCCCATCACTCAAAACACTCAGGTGCACACAGTCTCAACCCCCCACTGAGCCCCGGAGCCACACGATCTGGGCCTCGCCGGCCTCCTTCTGCTCCGCCCTCTTCTGTCTTCCTTCCATTCCCTCGGCTTGAGCCGCTCTGGCTCTTCCGCTCCTCTGGCACTTGGCTCTTTCCTGGCTCAGGTTGTTCACTCTTTCTGTTACCTCTTTCTGAAACACCTTGCCTCCAGATGCTGGCATGCCGGGTTCCTTCTGGTTTTTCAACGTAGCAGTGGAAGAATTGAGTAGAGACCACCCTAATCTCCGTGAGCACCAGGAGGTGGCTTCAGACCACCGGGCCTTCCCTCTCCTCTTCTGCCATCTTGGGTCTTGTGAGAGAAATCAAGGGAATCCTTAACACATTCAGCTTGCTCCTTAATCCTCACAGTTTCCATTTGCCTCCTAATTCTTAGACCAAGGATTTTTTTGCCTGGCTGCGAACTGACTCGGAAAAATCAGTCTATCTCACAAAGACTTCCAAATACCTTTTTTGGTCAAGCATAAGCTTTCTCTTCAGGGAAGCTAAATTAGGCTTTGTGCTGTTGGTGCTGTAGATTACTGAATTGGTGGGTGGGAATTTTTGTGAGTTACATATGGCTCTGTGACCAACTCTCCAAGTTGAGAAGGGTTTACACCAGGGGTCAGGCTACTGACTTAGTTCTGTTTGGAAAACTTATTCAAAATCCTCATTATGAAGTCAAGGCTGGCCTTCAGTTCAGCATGGGCTTCTGACAACTTTCTTCCCTGGGTTTCAGAAAGGTATGCAATAGCTCCTGAAAGCTGGAAGGGACCCTTGACACCATCTAGCGTAGTGCTTAAAATTTTCTTTGTAAGTATATAAAGATGGAGCTTTTTGTTTTACAGGTATGAGGTTCTGTGAGGTAGATCAGCAAGGTCCTCTCCTTTTCTTGGGCTTCAGACAAGTAGCGTGTTCACCTACTGCTGGAACTCAGCTCTCCGAAGGGATCAGGGCCCAGCCCTCCAGGACCCCCAAGGGCCCTGCGACAGGACTGGGTCTCCCCAGGGTGGGGCCATTGGGAGCACCACAAGGTGGGGGAGGAAGAAAGAGGAGGGGAGAGGCCCAGAGTAGGGAGAGAGGAGACGGTTGCTGGGAGGGAAAGGCTGTCAGGGTAGAGGTGTAGGAGAGAGTGGTAGGGGAGAGTGGCTCTGGAATGTGAATTTCAGATCACAGACGCAATCTGGCTTCTAATGGCAAACACTTTGGCAGGAGGCTGGCTGCTGAAGATCTAAGATAGTAGCTGCCTGCCTCTTAGCATTTTAGACCAAGTTCCTCTACTCTCTTATCTTCTTGATTTCACAGCAAACAATAGGCTATTGACTAAGCTTTCAGAACTGTGGGTGTTCTCAGAGGGAGGCCGGCCAGAACACCAGCTTTTGCTCCAGTTCCCAAGTTGGGCTCCATCTACCAGAAATGTGAAACCCTAGAGTCTTCCTCCTCCTCTCTTCTCTGCCTTACGGGGCAGGCAGCTGGGGAAGAGAACCTCGGGCCCAGTGTATGTGGGTGTGTGTGTGTGGGGGGGTGGGCTGGGCACATTTTTATGTGCATGTATGTGAGGGCATGTGTGTCCGCTTATGTGTGAATGTGTGTGAGCGTGCATGCCTGGAGGCAGGAGTGCATGAGTGTGCATGTGTTTGTGTGTGTTGGCAGCGGGGTTGTGTTTGAGGACAGTTTGCATCTACCTGGCCAGTGACATCAGCGTTCATGTGCACACACCTTTCCCCAGCAAGGGCCGCACAGATACAAAGCAGAATGGGCTGGAAAATGAGGAGCCTTACCAACACATTTTTCCTTGGAGGGGCAAGAAAAGGCTGGAGGGTCCTCTTCTTCCCATGTCAGGTGAATCAAGAAACTAGTTTCCAACGCTTTCATGCCCATGTACACACAGATATTTGACAAAGATACTGACTGACTCACTGTTCTGGGATGCCTCCCCCTCAAGTCTTTAGAAGAGTTGGCAGCAGGTTAACAAATACTAGCCAGCACTTGGATAGGAACCGGGTGAAAAATGGTGTCCTGGGACCATGTCAGAGAAGGATCTCGAACTTTGGCTGGACAGCTCAGCTCTTTGCTTCTGACGACGTTCAAGTCACATTCCTCCAAAATATGGCACCTTGGCATAGTGCATATTTCAGGCTGAAGGAATGTGAGGAATGACATGTCCAGGAAGGACCTACCCCTGCAGCCAGTCATAAAACTCTCATGTGAGCGGTGCCCTCCTTGGACCTGGATGAAAGGGTCATCTGTATCTCCAAAGGAGACCATGAAGGAACAGGAATTTGAAAGAACATGTCTTGCTAAGGTTCTTCCAGCTTACTACCCTTGGCTCATATGCTTTGATCTACCTTATCTTGCCACGATTCTTCAGTCTTCATCCAACCTAGCATAAAAACTCAAGTTTAACACTTTCTTCGGGTCTTCATTTCCTTATGAAGGCTCCTGTGTCATGTAAAACTGATACTACGTAAATCTGTATGCTTTTCTTTTGTTAATCTGTCTTTTGTTACAGGGGCCCTGGTGAGAACTTAGAAGGGTAGAGCAAAAAGTTATTTCCCCCCTCTACGATAGGAGTGGAGAAAACTTCGACCTGTTTTTAGATGTTTGCAGAGAGGTTTGAGGTGGACAAGCGGAACAGAGAATGCCTGCCAAGTTCTGAGCAGAGCATAGTGCCTGCCACACCCAGTGTTGTAAATACTAACAGCCTCTCCTCTCTCTGTCTCCTCTGAGATGGTGCAGAGCAGAAATCACCAGTGTGATGTGCAGATGATTCAGTGGGGCATGGGGAGAAAGCATTTATACTTCTATTTGAATTCATTTTTCATCTTGTCTTTTTTTCAATTTGTAGTGTATATTTTATAGTGTTCATAGTATAGTAGCACATATACATCTATAAATAATTATAAATCTTATATATCTAGATAATAGGTAGCTCTATAATATTTTTTAAAAATCGGAGGTGAGTATGTTCGTTTTTTTTTTTCACTGTTACAGAATGAACCCCCAGAGAGCTGTGTTCTTCTGCCCAATTAGGGCAGTTACCTTGGGTATCTTGGAGAAAGACAAAAGGCAGAGATAGCACCTTTGTCCTCAGTCTTCACACACTGACTTTTCCAAATATGCTGAGAAACCAGCTTAGGCCAGGGCTTCCACAGAACAGGGAAGAAAAACAAGCTTCATAGAAAGTAAATGCCCTTCTTCATGCTTCCAGCAAATTCAAGAAGGAAAGTGGGGGAAAGCCTGCCAGGAAACTTGGCCTGCTCAGAATGTTTACTCCTCACTGCAGCAACTCCCATAAGATTCCTATGCTCACAACATCATCCTGGGCACTGTGGGAGATGGGAGAAGGGTCCTGGTTCTTACCCTCACCTGCATGGACTAATTGCCATAGAAGTGCAACTTGGCTGCATAAATGCTGTAGAGACTAAGCAAAGGGGCAATCAGAGAGCCTACTCCTTATCCTTGAAAGACTTGTTTTAAATGCTTCTGGAAGTTTCAAACTTTATCAAACTAAGATTTTTCACCCTAATGGTGCTGCCATTTCTTGAGAATTTACTGATGCTATACTTATTATTAGACATTTAATGTACACAATCTCCTTTTTTCCTCACAATATTATGATGCAGATCGGTTTTACACCTGAGAAAACAGAAACAGAGAAGCTAAATCACTTGCCCAAGGCCACAGAGCTAATAAATGACTGGAGTCCAGTTCAGTTCCATTTACCTCCAAAGGGCTGACCGGTACCCACCACTGCTTGTGGGAACCGTGGCCATTTTCCTTGTAGAAGAGCTGATTTGGGAAGCTAAATTCAAATAAGGAAAAAGTGCTACGTGGAAAAGTGAGTGGACTTACTCTGGGAATCTCCAGAAGGTAGATCCAGCAATGGTAGGTGGTTAGAGGTCACTGAGAAGCATAAGAACTTTGTAACCATTGGATGGCCTAAGAGTTGGCTGGTTTAATAAATATTAATTATTTTACTTTCTTTTATGTTGCTAAGATTCAGCGTGTAGCTGCCTTCACCTGAGTCTCTCTCTAGAATGCATTTGCCACCTAGTCTTCTGTTTGTTTGTTTGTTTGTTTGTTTTTTAAAGATTTTGTTTATTTGACAGAGAGAGACACAGCGAGAGAGGGAACACCAGCGGGAGAGTGGGAGAGGGAGAAGCAGGCTTCCCGCGGACCGGGGAGCCTGATGTGGGGCTCGATCCCAGGACCCTGGGATCATGACCTGAGCCGAAGGCAGACGCTTAACGACTGAGCCACCCAGGTGCCCTAGTCTTCTGTTTGTTATATGCATCTCTCTCCCCAACCAGATGATGATGGTGTCATTCATTTCTGTGTCTCCAGAATCCTAGCCCAGTACCTGGAATGTGGAAGACACTCTGTAAGTGTTTGTTGAAGGAATGACTGATGACCAGTTGGGCCAGTTCCTGCTTCCAGATTGGGCCATGTGTTCCAGGGGGAAAAAGGCAAGAGCTTGCCCCTGATGGGAGGCTGATAGAGCCAGCACCCAGAGTTCATAGGTCCTCTATCTCTTGTTCCCTGTCAGCCCCTCAGAAGGGAGTGAGGTCTCATATTGGGAACCCGGGTGTCACGTTTGTGTGAAGATGTGGTCTGTGAGAGGAACTTCCGTGAACCTTGTGAAGACATCTCTTTGATAGACTCTTGGTTTCCTACTATGTTTTTGGACCTCCAGTTCCTTGAAACTGTTGGGGCATCACCGGCAAATGGCTCTCTGAGCCCTGGATTAACCTTGCCTCCCCAGCCCCAGTTTCCCTCTGGGGTGAGCCCCTTTCCTAGGAGATATAAGACTGTTGGCAATAATCTCAACTTGTAATAGAAATATCCTATGCAGTCCCTGAAGATCAAACAGTTTAATGACCAAACTTTCTTGGCCCTGCTCCCCTGATGTTTGCCCCCTGAGGTGGAATATCTGAGAGCCTGCTGATTGCTTTTACTCCTGCATGGTTATGGGACGATGGAAGTGTTTGACTCACTGGGTTTTCAGTTAGAACGGAACAAGGCAAACCAGATCAGTGTGTTGCTTATGCCCATATCCTAGTGATGGAAACTACTTGGGAATGCTTAGGGGGCCTTCCCACCCAGACCACAAAGCCAAGTCTGCCTCTGTGCTTTTCTCCTGAAAGCATGCCTTCGCATGGGTAGCACCACATCAGAATGCACTAAGACAGGTTTCTGCTTTCTGTCGAGATAGAGAAAGAAAGACTGGATTTACTCTTGCACCTAAAACTGCTAAAACATCAGACAAAATATATGAATAAGACACTGAACATCAAGTAATGAAAACCAGTGATCCCTGTGAGAGAAGAAACAAATGAAGTGAGCCCTATGATTGCCCTAGCTCGCTGCCTTGAGAGAGTTTCCAGATCATGGCACAGGGAGGGGCAACCCAGGTGGAGCCCAGGGGATGCCCTAAGTTGAGGAGATGGAGCTGAGTGTCCAGGGAGAGCAAGTTCACAGGGCTGGAGGTCACGGCACAGAGTACTAGAGAAGAGATCTACAAAAAGAGGGAACTCTGGAGATCTGCAGAAGCTCCCCCGTGTATTTTAGCAGAGTAGGGATCTACATGAGGCCAAGACAAGAACCACATGAGAGGATTGGGAGGAACAGTGCATAGCACTCACACGGGGCCGTGGAGCGCGCCTGTTGCCACAGGACTGGAAAATCTCCTGGGACACTGGGGAGAGTACTCAAAAAGGCCTTGCCTTGGCCTTCATCAAAATTCATAGGTTCTTCTCTTTGATAGATAGTGGTTAGAGAATGATAAGACAAGCCATGGAGTGCAAGAAAATATTTGTAAAGCATATATTTAATAGAGGACTTGTATCTAGAATATATAAAGAAATCTCAAACTCAATACGAATGAAACCAAACAACCCTGTTAAAAAATGGGCAAATTATCTTGACACTTCACTAAAGAAGATGCTTGACATTATTAGTCATGGGGGCAATGCAAATAAGACCACAGGGAATTATCACTACGCTCCCATTAGAATGGCTAAAATGATAAAGACTGATCACACCAAGAGTTGACAAAGATGTGGACATATTGGAGCTCTCATACCCTGCTGATAGGAATGTAGAAACATGCAGCCAATTTGGAAAAACAGTTTGGCAGTTTCTTGAACAATGAAGCATAGATTTATCATGTGATCCAGTTTTCTACTCCTAGGTATTTACTCAAGAGAAATGAAAGCATATGCCTATCCATCTATATTAGTTTCCTAGGGCTGCCATAACAAAGTAGCGCAAACTGGGTGGCTTAAAAACCAGAGAAATATTTGGATTTATATCTCTGGAGGCTGAAAGTCTGAGATCAAGGTGTCAACAGGGCCAGCCGGCCTCTGAAACCTGAGCTTCTGTGGATTTGCTGGGGAACTTAGGCATTCCTGGGCTTGTAGCTGCATTACCACAATCTCTGCCTTCATGGTCACATGGTGTCTCTCCGTGTCTCTGTCTTCACATGGCCATCTTCCTATGAGGACACTAGTCATCCTGGGTTAACACCAGTGTGACCTCCTTTCAACTAATTACATCTATGACCATGACCCTTCTAAATGAGGTCATTCTGAGGTAGTGGGGATTAGGATTTCGACATATCCTTTATTGGATATGTTTGGCCCATAGCACCATCCAAAGATCTGAATGTGAATATTTGTAGCAGTTTTATTTATAAGAGCCAAAACCGGGAAATGATGCAAATGGCTATCAACAGGTTAAAGAATACACAGATTGTGGTGTATCTATACAATAGATTATTACTCAGCAATAAAAGGAGTGAACTATGGATATATACAAAAACACGGATCATGGGGCGCCTCAGTGGCTCAGTTGTTAAGCATCTGCCTTTGGCTCAGGTCATGATCCCAGGGTCCTGGGATCGAGCCCCGCATCGGGCTCCCTGCTCAGCAGGGAGCCCTGCTTCTCCCTCTCCCACTCCCCCTGCTTGTGTTCCCTCTCTTGCTGTGTCTCTCTCTGTCAAATAAATAAAATCTTAAAAAAAAAAAACACGGATGGTTCTTAACACAATCATGCTGAAAGAAAAGAAAACCAAGACTATATGCTATATGATTCCACGTGTATGAAATTTTAGAAAATGAGAAGTAATTCTGGAGTGACTGAGAGCAGATAAACGGTTACCTGGGGATAGGCTATACACGGTATGAGTTTCCTATGGCTGCTATAACAAATCACTGCAAACTTAGAGACTCAAAACATCACAAGTATATCCTCTTATAGTTCTGGAGGTCAGAAGTATGAAATGAGTCTTACGGGGGCTCAAATCAAGGTGTTGACAGGCCTGTTTCTTCTGGAGGCTCTCAAGGAGATTCTGTTTTCTTGCTCTCCCAGTTTCAGGGGGCTGCCCTCATACCTTGACATCCTCCCACCCTTGATCTGCCCGGTCTGGTAGACCCTACTAGGTGCAAGGAGCCTGACTGCGCATGTCCTGTGTCCCCCAGGCTGATGTTGCGTGAGGAGGGAGGCCCACCAATCTTCGTTTGCCAATCTCTGCTTCAGTTGTCTGCTCCTACCTTAGATCTTTCTGCCTTCCTCACATGAGGACCCTTGTGATGACATTGGGCTCACCGGAATCATCCAGGATTCTCTCTCCATCTCAGGATCCTTTTTTTTAAGGTTTTATTTATTTGACAGAGAGAGAGAGAGACGGCCAGAGAAGGAACACAAGCGGGGGGGGGGGGGGCGCGGGAGAGGGAGAAGCAGGCTTCCCGCAGAGCAGGGAGCCTGATGCGGGGCTCCATCCCAGGACCCTGGGATCATGACCTGAGCCGAAGGCAGACGCTTAACAACTGAGCCACCCAGGCGCCCCTCCATCTCAGGATCCTTAAGTTAATTGCACCTGCAGTCTCTTCTCCTGTGACAGGCTAACATAGTCACAGCTCCTGGGTATTAAAACATGGAGATTATTCACATGGACATTTATTAGAACTTCTCAATTGTACACTTTAATATGCGCAGTTTATTGTATGTCAATTATATAGCAATAAAACTATTTAAAAAAACAAAACTAAGCTTCATAAACTACTCTGATTAAAAAAAAAAAAAAGCAACAGGGCTCTGCCTGCCACCTTCTGTTGGCTTGCCAGGGGTCTTTGGACTCCTCCCAGTCCTTGCTGAGATGAACAAGGATTGTTCCAGATAATCAGAGCACCTCCAGGGGAATGTGCCTCAGCTTCTGGCAAATGACTCTTCAAGCCTGGTTTAGTTGATGTCCCCAGGGCACCCCAGAGGGGTGCAGATGTGGAGTGTGCTCTGTAGTGTGCCGTTTGTATTTTTATGCTGATGAATCAAGGTAAAGAGAGGTATGATGATCAGAGAAGGGGAGCCAGTGTGTTTGGGGCCTGGCAGACTGCTTCATTAATATTCATTCCAACTGACTTCTCCACTCTTACTTTCTGCTTCCCTTGGGCCACCACCTGCATGAAGCGGGATTCAGGGAGGTTAAAGGAATTGCTCCTAACTAGTTGGGAGGAAAAGAACAAGGGCTCAATACCTCAGTTGTCTGTCTCCAAACCTTGTGCTAGTCCCACAGCCGCTTCCGTGGGCAGGGTGGTGGGAGCTGAGTGGGAAAGGGCCTTGGATCTTTCTGCAGCACGGACAGGGAGAAGTGGTCTCCTTGGATGACTCCCGTGCGGACTGCAGTCAGCCCAGGACCTCTGCCTGTCACTGCTTGATACAGCCAGCTTTCTTCCTGGCCAAGAGAGAATGATTCTTCTACCAGAGGGCTCAAGTCTGCATGTGGCAGAGAGTTAAACATTGCTAGCTTTCTTGCTTTCGTTCGTTTGTTCTTTTTTCTTTCTTTTTTTTTTTTTTAACATTATGTTAGTTTCAAGTGAACAACATAATGATTTGACGTCTGTATGTATTGTGAAATGATCACCACAGTAAGCCTAGGTAACCTCCATCACCTCCCACAGTTAACAGTGTTTTTTCTTGCGATGAGAACTTTCAAGGTCCCCTCTCCTAGCAACTTTCAAATATGCAGAATAGTATTATTAACTGTAGTCACCATGCTGTACGCGACATCCCCATGACTCACTTATTTTATAACCGGAGGTTTGTACCTCTTGACCCCCCTTCACCCATTCGCCCCCCCTTTCTTTGGTTCACTTTTCTTTCCCTCCCCTGCTCTCTCTCCCGATCCCTTCTTTCCTTCCTTCCTTTTGTTACTACTTATCATTTTTAGTTGTCAGGGGCATGTTGCTGTGAGATATACTCACATGGCTTTTTGTCTAACCACCTAGAAGGCAACGAGGAGGGGACTTTTGACTCGGAGGTCCATGTAGCAACTGAAACTGTGAGGCAAATGCTGCAGGTGAGTCCCCGGCCGGCCGGCCCCTGTGCGCTGCACCTGTGCCCTCTGTGTGGACCCCCCCCCCCACCCCCCGTGAGTGATCGCGCGCTGTGTGACGCTGCCTGGCTGCAGCCGAACCCCCTGCCCACCGAAGGAGCGAGTTGCCTTATACCACCCTGCACTCAAGAGCTTTCAAGATACGAGCCCCTCTTTGGGTCTTGACCAGAATTCATCTGACATACCTTTCAAGGTCCTTTCGCCCACGGCTGGCATTTGTGCACCCCTTGAGGCCGGGGAGGGTGGTAAGGACCTGCCTTTCCTGGTTGAGAAAGGAGCCACTTTCCAGTCCTTCTCCCTCAGGACCATCCTGGCTACAGCTGTAATTCTGCTCTTGGCTGCCCTGCAGCTGGGAATAGCTTTCTTGCTCTCTGACAGGCATATGGCAGAGTGGCTGTGTGTGTGGTGTGTAGTGTGTGGTGTGTGGTGTGTTTGTGTGTGTGTGTGTGTGTGTGTGTGTGTGTGTGTGTGTGTGTGTTGGAACGACAAGATCCCTGAAGTAAAGAGCTCTACACTACTTCCTTCCACCCTGGCTCCCCCTGGGCTGGTGGACCCCGGTAGGCACTAGGAGCCTGGCTGCGCGTGTCCCGTGTCCCCCAGGTTCATGTCCCAGTGAGGGGGGAGGCCCGCCTGTCTTCTTCCCTCTCTGTAGGGAAGGTCTCTCTGGGGGCAGAGAGACCCTGCACTAGGCTTTTCATGAGGTGTATACACTATATATGTATGTGTGGATGGAAGGAAGGAATTTTGGCTTGAAAACACCTTTTTATTGGCAAGGACAGCACTTCTCCTAAAGGAGATGGCAGAATTTGCCAAACTAAGCCTCCAGAAGAAAATATAACAGAGAGTGTGAAAGAAATCCATGTTCAAACATTGGCAAGTGTGAAACATTCAAGAATTTTTCTGTGAACATCATATTGTCAGAGCAAAATTAAATTGAGCTGGTCTCTGGCAAGTGTTCGGGATGAACACAGAATTGGAGCAAGCTGACAGAGGTGACTACTCTGACATTTTTGCAAGAAGCCAGACAGTGTAATTGGGCGAAAACCAGGGAACCCGAGGGCTGGGTTCTATTCTTCAGCTAATGAAGGCCCAGGAGCTTAACTGCTTTGTGTCCCATGGGTCGCAGGGAGCTGCTAAAAGAAGAACTGGAATTTTCTTCTCCTCTACACTCAGTCCCTGGCCGAGTACGACTTAGGTTCATTTTAAAATATTTAGTGGGTATCCCTGTGATATTTGTTGAGCAAACTGTTGTTCTTTGCATCAAGAAGGAGATGGTCTCGCCTCTCTCATAGAGTCTATAGTCCGCAGATGTGAATTCAACTAACTAGAACCCCGGTCATGTGGAGCGCATGCCATGTTGGAGATGTAAGCAGAGTGCCGGGGAGTGTGGGGCTCAAAGTGACGCGTTCCAGGAGAATTGCCTTTCTGGGGCCAGGATGGTGTTGGGGAAAACGTCACAGAAAAGAAGCGGGCATTTGAACTGAGCCCTGAAACGTGCAGAGCGCTGAGAGGAGCAGAGAGGAATGGTATCACAGCTGGTGCTGACCCCAGAGGTCACAGGAAGGCCAGAATTCAAGCAACAAACCAGAGACCTCGTATACTCCCTGCTCCGCTCTTGGGTTTTCCTCTGTGGCAGGGGAGGGGGACAGCAGGGTCTTGTGGATGTGCAAGAGGTGCTGGGACACCAGTGGGAGGGCGGCAGCCCAGCTGTGGGCTCCTGGAGGGCAACCCCCGTTCCTGCCCCACCAAGGATTCAGCCAGCACTCTGCTCTTCTCTGTCTTATCATGGACGTTGACCTTAGAGGTTACGGAACATTGGCAGGCTATGGGGTTGGGCAATGCTGATCTGCATTCTGTTTTGGAACTTAGCCTGTGGTTGTCATAATACAGTATGGCTGTGCTTGGGGCAGGGGGGTAACCAGTCTGGCCATCCCTCTTCCTTCTCTGAAGGCACAGGAGTTCGCCATCCCAGTGGCCACGTAGTCAAATTTGAGAAGTCCCACTGGACTCAGTTTCCTCTCTCCTGTTGCCTACTTTGCATTTTGGGGGGGTCAACCCATGGCAGGTTCTGTCTCTCAGATTTTTTGTTAGCAGCATCCTCAAGCCCAGGGCTGTCTTCTTCTCACCATTTCTGGGGTCCCCAGAGAGCCCTTCCTTTAGGAGCCTCAGCCTGTGGCTCTTCAGCCCTTCACTTTCCAGTGGGGACTGCTCTAGCTGGGCTCTGACGTTAGGGACCAGCTGAGGACAGCTTGCTCAGAGCAGTGCTCCCCACAGTTGCTCCCCACTGGGCATCAGCTGTTCTCATTACTGTTGGCACACCTGAGCACCTGCCAGTGCCTCCGGATTGTGGCCAGGTGCTCCAGGAGCATGCATAGTAGTCTCATTGCCAGTGGTGGTAACGACTGTTTGTCCCAAGTTAGAAGCTCAGTAAACGTTGCCTGATGAGGCTGAAGTTCTTCTGGGCATTTGCCTGAATAGTTCACACTGGATTCTCTTCCTTGGCATCTTAAATTATCCAAAGACAGTTTGTCTGAGAGTGTGAAATTGCTTACTGGATGCTAGAGTTTGTTGTTGTTGTTTGTGAAATACTTTGAACCCATGGATCTCTTTGGGAGAGAACTGACATCTTGATAAATGTACATGATTACTTGCTTTCTCTTTATGTGCTTCTATAAAGCATTATATATTCTGTACATGTACATTCTGTACATGTCCCATACTGTTTTTATTAAGGCTATACTGATGCAGTCTGTGTATTGCTGTTATTGTGAATTAGATAATTTTCTCACTATGCTTTCCATTGCTGTTTGTAGGTATAGTATATATATTTATGATAATATATAAAAATATAAAAGCTGTTGAATTTTTATTTTTTGCCTTTGTTCATGCATGTGTGTGCATGTGTGTTTTGTTTTGTTTTTATATAGACAGTTATACATTGAAAAGAAATTTTATCTCTTTCTACTGACTGTGCACCTGTTTTATTTGTTTGGTATCTTCTTGCATTGGCTAGAAGATATATGATGAGTTGTTTTTGTATGTCCCTTATTTATTTGTTTGTTTGATTTCTTTTAGGGTTTATTTATTTATTTATTTATTTAGGGTTTTAATTTTAATTTTTTTAGGGTTTATTTATAAATTTATTTTATAAATTTATTTATTTATTTATATATAGAGAGAGCACAAGTGGGAGGGGCAGAGGGAGAGAGAGAGAGAATCTGAAGCAGACTCCACGCTGAGCACGGGAGTCCAACGTGGGGCTGGATCCCAAAACCCCGAGATCACGACCTGAGCCAAAACCAAGAGTCAGGCACTTAGCCAACTGCACCACCCAGGTGCCCCTGCTCGGTTGATTTTTATGAGGCTCCCGTAGCATCTCACTGTTAATTAAAATATCTGTTAATCTGAAAAAGATTATTGTTCGGAATGTTAAGGCAGTGTCCCATTCCTAGTTTGCTAAATAGTTCTTTTTCAAAATTGAAGAATGGTTCTTAAATGTTTGATACCTGTCGAAATAATTATATTTCTCCCATGTTCTTGAAGTGATGTATTATATAAATTGATTTATTAATATTTAACCACTGCACATTCACAATTAAGCCATATTGGGTCACATTACCTTTTTTGTGTTGCTGCGCTAGATTTATTATTTAGTTTAGTTTTTTTATATCTATATTATAAGTGAGTGTGTTCTGCAGTTTTCTCTTTTGTGTTCTCTTTTTTAGGTTGTAGATTCTGGGTTATGATAGAGTCATAAAATGAATGGAGAACTTTATCAAAATCCTTCTATGGGACGGTATAGAACACAAGTAGTATTTATTTCCAAAAAATGTGTATGATTTGCCTATAAAACGAACTGGTCAGACTTTTTAGGGAGGCAATTCTCTGAGAACAGTGTCCATTTCTTTCACGACTGTCTCTTAAAATGTTCCACCTCTCATTTCAATATATGTCATTTCCCCAGATCATCTATTTCAGAGTCATTAGCGGAGAGTTGCCCATAGTTTTCATTTAATGAAGTAACTTCTTCATAACTCTCTTGCCATTCCCAGCTTTGCATATTTGTACTACCTTTTTTTTTTTCAATTACACTTCTGAGAAATCTATGCACTTTGTCGTTTCAGATATCACATGGCTAGGTTTGGAAAATTTAAACTCTGTAAATAACACTTTAGTTACATTACATTATGACAGAGA
The DNA here is from genome assembly GCF_009762305.2 of Zalophus californianus. Classification (NCBI taxonomy): domain Eukaryota; kingdom Metazoa; phylum Chordata; class Mammalia; order Carnivora; family Otariidae; genus Zalophus; species Zalophus californianus. Next base: position 62,351,733 of record NC_045597.1, read on the forward strand.
ATTTGTAGAATTGAATGAATATCAATTAATTGCTCCTGGAACAATTGATTAATTAATGTCAATCAATTCCCCCGGCAGGCGGTAATTTGGGGGCAGTAGTTAGACTCTGACATAAGGAGAACACCAGCAGCTTTCCTTGGAGAGGTGGAGGGGACCAGCAGTCTAGAAGGGACAGTGAGAGAGCACACAGCCAGGCAAAGTGCCGCACTTCTGGCGCTGATACAAGGTTTGGGTTGCACAGGTAGACCATGTGTCCTTTGTCCTCTGTCTTTCCTCCCACTCTGACTTTTTTCAAGTCTGCTTGGCTCTAGAATCCGACCTTATTCTTTCCCTTTATCCTTCACTCCTTGTTTGGGCTTGAACTTCATCCCCATTCCCTTTGGTAGTCAAAGCTAATCTTTGCTGCAAAACAAGATGCTTGGGGCACCTGTTTGGCTCAGTCGGGTTAGAGCATGTGACTCTGAATCTCGGGGTTGTGGGTTTGAGCCCCCCCTTGGGTGTAGAGATGACTTAAAAATAAAATCTTTAAAACAAAACAAAACAAGAAGCTTGCCTCAATTTGCTAAATTTGCTCCATTTTTATGCCCTGGATAAGAGAGTATTATTCCACAAAAAGTGGATTTTTTTTTAATAAAAATGAGAATTGGCAACTCACCCCATGAACTTCATTGAAAAACAGTTATATTTGAATGATCGTGGGAGACACTGAGGAAAGCAAAACTTTCTTCTTTTCCTTTCACTGGTTAGTTTTAGGATACATAAATGGTAACTAATCTGAATGATTAAGAAGTCAGACATAAGAGAAGGACTCAAATGTTATTCGTATCTTTTAAAATTGAACATCCTCATTCAACTGGTCTTGTGTTTCTGACAAAATGGGTCCTTATATCCTTTGAGAGACTTAAGGTGTCCCAAGTTGCTAAGTTTTCAACTAGGCCATTGGCCTCTCAATGAAATCATTAAAACCATTAGCAAATTTCTAAGGGAAGACCTGACTTTCAGTTTGCTTCTTTTAGGAGAAAAAGAAGAGAATCAAACATTAGAAATGTTAACTTTCTATTATACCTGCCATTTTTCTCAGAGGAAGGGCCAGGCATGGCATGTATATTGTCATCAAGGAAAAACTGTGTATCTCGATCCCTGCTTTCAGTGAGAAGTAAGCAGAGAAAGCTGAGTGTATTTTATTTCTGTCTTTGTGATAAAGATTATGTGGTTGTCATTTTCCCACAACTTCCTTTCTTACTGGATCTTGAAAATGGTATTGCTGGAGCTGGCACTGGAAGGGTTAAACCAAACAGGTCCACTTTCTACACCAGTCTGGTTGAGTGAGTTCTCTGACCAGAGTTGCACGCTGTTGTAAGGACGCTTGGTGGTGACCGAGGGGTAAAGAATATGTCATCCTTTGCCAAAATAATCAGGTGTTTAAAACATCTTCCAGGACACTTTCTGCTCTGTTTTATATGCCTCTGCTCCAAGAGAAACAAATTTGAAGATGATCCACGAGGAGAAATTCTGCCCCATATTTCTTCTACTTTCATGAGAAAAGGTATTCTACCTTTAGCGGATACTCAGACATTTCATATGACTATATATGTGCCTTCACTGACCATGGTGAAGAGCGATCTCTCTTTTAAGCCAGTGGTTCTCAAACCTGAGCCTGCATCTGAATCAATGGAAGGTCTGATTAAAACACAGATCATTGAGTCCTACCATCAGACTTCCTGACTTAGTAGGTTTGGGGCAGAACCTGAGAATTTATATTCCTAACAAGTTCCCAGGGGATGCTGATGCTCCTGGGCACTCTTTGAGAACCTCTATTCTAAGCAAACTTGTGAGTTAAGTGAACACACTTCTAAAAGTTCTTAAATATCTAAGTTTTCTCATGGCACAGTTTCACAGCCAAGTAAAAATTGGGTCTATCGTTGGAAAAGGAAAAAATTGGCATATAGTTGGAAAAGGAAGGCCAGAATAACATAGGCTGATGGAGCAATTACGGGGAGGCTCCAAATTAAAAGGATGATTGATTTCACAGAACACACCCCTGAATGATTCCACTGAATACAGGGTTTGAGGCACCTCGGCTCTGAGATTAGGCATAAGATAAATGAGACCTAGTGTGACCTTGTGGTATGTCTTGCCCTCCAAATATGGGCTTCACTGGGGCACCCCTGAGGGAGTACATTGTCATGGCCCTGGGGACTTGTGCAACGGAGCAGTACTGCCTTCCTCAGCCTGTACCTCCTTTGGCATTAGCTATGGAGCATGCCTGACAAGGACCTGGAAGTTATTCCTCAAAACAACCAGAACACTCAAACACACACGCTTTCAGACTGGCCATTTTCTTTGCATTTCCTCCCCTGCCCCTTCCTAAGGGGTTGAAGAAAATGGCTTTGCCTCTAGCTCTGCAGGATCATCATAGCTAGAAGTTCATTTTCTTTGTTAGGGTTAAGCCTGGCTAAAGAGGAGAAGACCATTGTGCTCAGCCAGTGCCCAGGAAGACTTGCTAGCCCATGCTACACAAAGATGGGAATCGAGCTGGTTCACTGTGGAACCCAAGGCCAGGGTCAGAGTTTCTGCTTTCTCTCTTAAGTTGAAAGGGTCATATCACAGGGAACAGCACTCAGCTTCCTCCTTCAAATCATGTCCTGAACAACAGGGCCTTCAGCCTCAGGATCTCCATGGGGAGGAAATGAAAACTTGTGCAAAATCAGGCGGTTGCCTGATTCCTCTTGTGGCTGAGGAACCACAATGAGGTCAGTCCCCTGCAGCTGTCCCCTGGGACAGCTCAGTGAACTCCTGGACCACCAGACACTGCCGGCTTCCCATCTGAATACTGGGTCCAAAGTGAAGCTGGTTTGTCTTTGACAGAGTGGCCTTTGAATTCTTAAAATATGTTCTGACTGGTGTCTAGCCAGTGGGAGATGTGATTACAGTAATTGATGGGCCTGTGATAGACACCGCTCTCTGAAAATGCAGTGTTGAGTGTTTTGAAAGGGATTCCATGAACTCTTATTTATACATGACTCCAGTTTTCTGTATGTGAAAGGCTTGTGGCTAATGTGTCAAATGAGGACAACCAAACCACCAAGGTCCTTTCCCTGGAAGATCACAGTAGAAGAGTTTAGGGCTAAGAAAGTGCAAGCATTTGAGACAGTTTGGTTATTGTTGGAAGATAATCTCCTTTACATTTTATTTCTTTTTCTTTTGGTTGGGGATAGAGAGGTAAAAGGCAAAAATGTCTACTACATTGAGGATCTGGGTCACATCTATCCATGTCCTACTTTCCTGGAACATCTCATTTTATTTAGCAGGTTAAAGCTGAGAGTTTCAGAGTTGAATATCTTCCCTAGCATTCAGAAACAGTAACTTAACACATTTATGAAGGAACAGCAAATACCGAAAGAACAGAAAGTGTGAGCTATAGCTTGTACTTCAACTAAGTCAAGGCTTTTTGGTATAGCTGTTTTTTCCATTTTATCAGTGATTGTTTTTGTATTCTTGATTTAATGGGTTTATTGTCTAGGTTTCCATTACTTTAATTTCTCTCATCCACAGGGAGGAATAGTAAACAAACCCAAGGCAATAAAGATGATGTTTTCAACTGTTCAGTTTTATCTGGAATCTGCTTTCACTGGTGATGAGGTGGCTTATTCTAGCCATGTGGGTACTAACGTGCTTTTATGCCCCATAGTTTTGCTTGTGATTTAACAATGCAGTATATACCTAGAGAGAAAATTGACCCCTCAAATGAAAGTCTCTTTGAATCTGGTATTTTGTTGCTTATCTGTAAGGTTAGTTTTACTTCTGTGTTTCTACCACTTTCAAAGAAGCCACTGGGAAATATTTAATGATTTCTGTGTCACTTATTTATCAATCCCATGAATGTGTCATGGCAGTGATGATGACAAAGTGCTATAGTGCTTCCACAGTCTGGGGAGAATTAGGATGATTACAGTCCTCTCCAGTCATTCAAGAATGAGACTGGAAGAGATCATTATACTGTTTGCAAATGAGAAACAGGTATAGGTGTGAAGAGACTTGGCCATGACCATTCAACAAATGAAAGGCCCAACAGAAGATGGAGCTGGATTTCTTATGCATCAGGGATCTACTTATCTGGGGCAAAACCATGAGGACCACCAAGACACTCAGAAGAGACACTTGATCTTTTCTGGATGTTCGAATTTTGGGGCCCTAAACATATGTCATTTGCTTCACATGCTTGCTAAAAACTAGTTGGTGAAATTGTTCCTACAGAGTCTACATGGATGCTGGTTGCAAGTGGGCAAGTTGGGCCAGAGATGTGGCATGAGGATGTCAGAACAGGCAACTATGTTAGCCAGGCTTGTGTGGTTCATGCCACCAGCTTGGATTTGAACTCCACTCACTGATGGCTCCTTACGGCCACAGGGGAAAGATGGCACCCCAGAAAGACAATTGTGACATCTTTCCGAACTAGAGTCCACTCCCTTTTTTATATATCAAAATCTTCATAAATACTTTAGGGTCTCATGTTTATGGATTTTTTTTTTTTAATTCATTAACTTAGTCATGAAGAATGGTTTAGCTGAAAGGTCAGAGGCCTCTCCCACAGCAATGGTGGAACTTCCAGGCTTCTTAATAGAAGCCTTCTGCCATCACCTAGAAGCTAGATCAACTGTTTCTTCTCTTTGTTCTGTTTCATGTTGCCAGCAACATCCCACCCACCAAGCCATTCCACTAAGAAACTCGTGTATTACAATATGAAGAATCTAGGGTCACAAACTACACATAAATAAGAAATTTGTTGGTTGCTGGCAGAGATCATGAACTTGTGACCTCTGGGTCACGTGGCAGTGTTTTATAGGCAGTGTCACCAGGCAGGTAATTGCTCACAATGCAAGCACTTTATACCTGCTTTCCCACTCTATCCTCTGCTTCACTCTTTTTTTGCCTGGTCAGGATTTTTGTTAGATTCATGGGGCTCCTAACCTAGCCTTCTTTAGAAGTTATGCTTCTCTTCTTAGTTTCATCTTGTTTCTGCCACAGTTGAGTCAGAGCTCTATGTACATGTTTTTGGTCCTTGTAGAGAAATGTTCCTTTTGTTTCCAGGGACAGCAGTTGAATCCAGGCCATGCTACCTTGTTAACAACTGTAAGACTCTGAGCTGCACTGCTGTTCTTTAGCCTGTGGTTCAGCGGTGTCCCAGAACTTGGCCTCCTTATGGTGTGGTTCCCTTTAACTTCCTCAGTCTTTTCTTGGGATCCTCACCACCCCTCCCATTCCAGGCCTGGGTCATTTGACTTTTATCTCCTGTCCAACTTCCTCTTAGATAATCTGTGGCCCATTAAAATTAATGTTGGCACAACCTGTTCATTGACATATGCTATATATAAGATGATTCTTATCTATAATTATGAAAGATGCACACTCCATATATACAACTGAAGAGGTACATACTGTAGAAAAAGCATCTTACTAGTGCTTTCACATATGCTTGTCTTATGGCACTGGTGTGAGGTAGGATCATCATTGTCCAGTGAAGGAAATAGAGTATTTAGAGAACTTATACAAGTTCACACAGCTGGTGAGTGGACACACAGTGGCTAGGATTCACAAACCAAATCACTTTCTTAGCAAGGGATCTGGGGTTGGGGTGAAAGGGACACAGGCAACACCTCTTGGTCCAGCTCCAACCTGAGTCAGCCTGTAGGGCACCTGTGCCTGGGCAGATCCTATGGAGTGACTGCTAGGGGTGGGCAGCAGTGCCATTTAGCCCAGGCTATAAACTGCAAGGGGCATTGACTGTTAGTCACTGTTCAAAGGCTAATTTGGGTAGAAGAAGAGCATAAGGCATTATCACAAATATTCATTCTACTCTCAAATCAGTCTGTCCCTGATTGTCTCATTGGGAGTTGGGAGGAGAGGGACACAGGTGGGAGCCACGGGGAGCTGAAGCTGCTGAGACTTTCCTGAAGCTTTTGGGGTTGTGAGTTTGGCAGTGGGGAAGGAAGGGCCAGTGAGGGAGTTTATCCTTCAGGGAGAATCTAGGTACATTGTGGCTCCATTGTCTCCTTTCTCAGGACTTTTGCTCTGCATGCAGAAAGGCGAAGGAAGGAAGAGTGTAGGTGTGGAGTGTTGTTAATGCTGAAATCAATTTCATATGCTATAGGATGTAATCAGACTTTCTTAGTTACCAGGGCGCCTGGGTGGCTCAGTCAGTTAAGCGTCTGCCTTTGGCTCAGGTCATGATCTCAGAGTCCTGGGATCAAGCCCAGCATCGGGCTCCCTGCTCATCGGAGAGCTTGCTTCTCCCTCTGCCCCTCACCCTGCTTGTGCTCTCTCTCTCAAATAAATAAGTAAAATCTAAAAAAAGAAAAGAAAAGAAAAGAAAAAAGAAAGAAAGAATAGAAGACTTTCTTAGTTACCTTGTATTGCATAGGACTATCTTTGGAAGTTTCCTGTGATTATCAATGGCTAGGACTTGAAGGTCTTTTGAATTTCTCCAGAGTCTTGTAGAGTTCTAGACACTCATACATTCTTAATAAATGTTTACCAAATAAACTGAATGAAAACATGAATAAATAAGATTTTTCCCCCATTACTAATTCCTTAATTCCTTTCCCCTTGTGCTCCTACTCTACAAATATGTATGCAGCTCCCACTAAAATGCGCAGCTGTGATCAAGACACATGAGAACTTTGCTTTTCTGAGCTTACATTGTGGAGGAGAGAAAGATGATAAACCTAGAAAACAACTGAGTGAGACAGTGACAAGTGCCATCAGGACAATAAATTAGGTAATGGGACGGAGTGATGCAGGGTGGGGATGATGATCTTTAGCGTGAATGGTCAGGAAGGGTCTAAAGAGGTATCATATGAGCTAAAGTCCATATAGGAAGAAGGAGCCAGCCATGGGAGGATTTGGAGAGGCCTCCAGTGTGAAGGCCCTTACTAGGGGAAGCTGTTCCAGGAACCTGTGTGGCCCGAATGTACTGCTACCCCCCGTATCCATTTGCTATAGGGTTGCTGTAACAAAGCACCACCCACTGAGTGGCTTCAATCACGGAAAGTCATCGTCTCACTTCTGGAGGCCAGAAGTCTGAGATCAAGGTGTTGGCAGGGTTGGTTTTTTCTGAGGTTGTGAGAGAGAATCTGTTCCATGCCTCTCTCCTAGTTCTGTTTTCCTGGAAGTATTTGCGTTCCTTAGCCGTGGGTCTCTGCCTTCATCTCCATATGACCTTCTCCCTGTGTGCGTGTCTGCATGCAAATTTCCCCTTTTGTAAGAAGAGGGGTCACTTGGGATTAGGGCCTACCCTAACGACTTCATTTTCACTTGATTACCTCTGTAAAACCCTATCTCTAAGTAGGGTCACATTCTGAGATGTTGGGGGTTAGGATCCCAACATATCATTTTTTGGGGGGTAGATATAATTCAACTTGTTGTATGGGCTCACTTATGTTTGTTTGGATTTTCTCCTCTCTGATTGGATAACACCCCTCTAAGGCATGCAAGTTAGTCATTTTTTCTCTTGGATCTTTCTAGCTCCTCACAGACTTGGTTCCCGGCTAAAAACGGAGTTTCAGAATAGCTGCCAATAGACTCAGTGTTTAACCCCCCAAACTAGGAGATCACCCTCACTGTGGGAAGGTATTCTTCACTAAAATCTCCAGTGGGTTTTAGGAAAGGCCCAGTGAATTCCAAATATTTGGGAGGGGGCTGGGCAAGTGAACTTTTTTTTTTTTTAAACATAAATATAGGCTTCGTTTCCTCTTTGGGACACTGATCAAAACAAACCGATTAGGCCATGCACATGGTCACAACAACAGGTGGTTCAGGGCGTCCCCTGTGGCTTGTTGGCTGGCTCGCCTCCTTCGGGCCTGGGAGGACAGCAGCGTGGTGGCTGGGCCCCGGGTGGAGGCCCGCCACACACAGGAGAGCCAGTGGTGCGTGTCTGTTGCTGGCGCTGGCCGGCTCTTGACTCACCGAGTGACTAACGGGGAAGTGCAGACAATGCTGGGAACAATGTAGGGCAGAGAACTGTTGATGGAAGGAAGCAAGACTTGTCAGGGCCTTTTCCCCGGCTGCTCTCAAGGTTGTGCTTTGTGAACTGGGAATGGAATCAGTCATTCAGTGATGGCGGCTTAGTCAGCTAACGTGAAGAGCCCGCAGATCTTCTAAATAACCTCCCTTCCGTAGAAAGCACGCCTGATTAGGCACAGGGGACCTGGGTTTGGGTCCCCTTGCCACCCCCGGTGCAGCTGTCTGACCTCAGGCAAGTCTCCCCGCTTGAGGAGCCCTAGGTTTTTGTCTGTGAAATGGCGTGCAGGACCGCTTCCTCCAGTGGGAGGAAAACCAAATCAAACGATGGAGAGGAATGTGACCCTCAAAGGCAATCTTGAAACTATTTTCCAATGTTACTTATATGATTTTCCTATTTTTTAAAAAATATGTGTTTATTTAAGTAATCTCTATACCCAGTGTGGGGGCTTGAACTCACAGCCCCGAGACCAAATTCTCATGCTTTGCCGGCTGAGCCATCCAGGGGCCCCATGATTTTCCTATTTGTATGTTTCATTTAGTTAATGACATAAAAGGAAAATGCTGAATCAGAAAAGTGATGGAAAGAGGCTGAGAAAGGGGAACGGCAGATTCAGAAGGATGAGGGGTCCTTAGAGGCAGATTTGCCCTAAACAGGACCCAGCTCTGAGCAGGCACAGAAAGTGCCCCCTGAGGGCAGCTGCTGGGACGTATTTGACTGGCTGAGATAGGTTTTTGAAGTATCATTTATTTCGCTTACCTGGGGATGGACCTCATGGTACCCATAAAAGTGGTACTCTTAAAAACCTCAGAGAAAGCAGATTGGCTTTAGGGTAGACCGAACCTAGTGGGTCTGCTCCCTTTTCCTGTGATGCTCTTGGCTTTGTTCCTTCATCTGTAGCTGGTGTCCTCCTGGGGTGTGAGGTCACACCTGCCATCCTGTCCATCATCCAGAGGAGGATGGAAACTCTCTTAAGGGCAACAAAGCTTCTTTCCCAGGCCTACCAGCAAGCTTCTCCACATTTCCTATGATTTCTAATTTGGTTCTCTGTGATTCTAATGGCGAGGGGACAGGATTACCTTTAGGAATCTGCGGTGCAGACACATGAGCGGAATAGGACCCACGTTCTGTTAAGTTGGAGGAAGGAAGACTGACACAAGGTGGATACCAGCTCTGGCCAGCCTGGAGCAGAGCTGAGACTGGAACTCAGGCTTCTGGGTTCCTGCTTTAATACTCTTTGCCTCCCTAGCAGGATCATAAAGTTGGTAGATTAAAGGAGGTAGAGGGGCACCTGGGTGGCTTAATCGGTTAAGCGTCTGCCTTCAGCTCAGGTCATGATCCTGGGGTCCTGGGATCGAGCCCCACATTTGGCTCCCTGCTCAGTGGGGAGTCTGCTTCTCCCTCTCTCGCTCTGCTTCTCCCTCTCTCTCTGCTCCTCTCCGCCCCACTCGCTTGTACTCTCTCTCTCTCTCAAATAAATAAAATCTTAAAAAAGGGGGGGGTGGAGCTAGAGACAAGCCATGTATGAGTGAGCTGGAGATCTGAGCTGATTTTCACTTGTGTTAGTGTAGACGGATGAGGCTGAGTGTGATATTAGGGAGAAGTGGTGATGAGCTTGTGGAAGAGGGCGCAGAAATGCTGCAGGTGGGCTAGAATTAAGGGTTAGCTTCAGTGAGTGCAGGTCAAGGGGCCACCTTCCCTAATTAAGCTTCCACACGTTGACCCTTGAGGCAGATATGCCATCTTGCTCATGCAGAGTACAGATTACTGAATAATTACAAGTATCCCCCACTTTTCGAAAGTTCGCGTTGTGCCACCTCTCTTTTATGAAAGCCCTCTATCAGTACCTGTTTTTGCTAACCCAAGGAAATCCAAAGAAGATTTTCACTTTTATGAAAAAAAGGTGAAAAGCAAAAACAGTGTTTAGCGTTGTGTTGCAGTGAGCCATTATAGAGGCAGCGCACGCTCTGAGCAGCGAGAGCGGCCCCGCCAAGCTCCGTCCCCGGAACGGCACTCAACGTCTCACCATCAAGCCGCTGGATCTTTGATCTGTGTCTGTGAACATCTCTGCTTTATCCTGATTTATTTTGTGCATCTGCTAGCACGTGCCCTAAGGTATCAGAAAAGCCTCACAAAGGTTATGTTTTGGGGTCTGAGAACGCTGAAAAAAATTTTTTCATGTAAGTTCATGGTAATTGCTTCTTTACTTTATGCCATTTTGACTTAGGGAAGTTTTCATAGGAACACTCTACCTTTGGAGAGTGGGGGAAACCTGTATGTACCCTCTGGGCAGCCACATTTCCTAACACATGTGGGACTCTTCTCATGGGATTCAGGAAAATCCTTCCAACGCAACAATTCCAAGAAGCTTTATTCAAATAACACTGTCTCTGAAGAATTCCTCCTGTATAATGGGAGGTAGGGGATATAATTAACTTGAACACTTGATTTGCAATAAGACACTAGAGATCTTAAAAATTGAGGGATTTGGAATACCAAACTACTTCCTAGGATGTAGACCCAAACAAGAGAAAGCTTCAAAATAAAATAACATAGAGATGATTAAATGTATAGTGCAAATTCAGAAACATGTAAAGGATATTCATTTTTTGGGGTCTTTTATGGAGACTGAGCAATCCCAGACTGGGATTTTTCCTTTAATGGGAGAGAAAAGAAAACCCAGTGTCAAGGAGGGAGAAGCAGTTTCCCCGCTGAGCAAGGAGCCTGATGAGGGACTCGATCCCAGGACCCTGGGATCATGACCTGAGCCGAAGGCAGACACTTAACCCACTGAGCCACCCAGACGCCCCGGGCATTCTGAGATTTTAAAGCATGGAGCTCTAGAAATGTAAGGAAAGAATTGGTTGAGAATATAGAAATGTATTCCATAGAATGGCTTATTGATAGCTTGTTAGAGTGTGTGTGCATACACCAAACTAAGACATAAAGTACATATTTGTGTATCTAGAGTGTGGGTCTGGTGTCAGGTCCAGGGTTCCTCACGAGGGCATTGGTGATGCTGAAACTCTTTGTGAATGTGGGGAGCTGAGCATGTACCCACACACATTAGGTGAGGTGGCTTATCAGATGTACCTTTACCCCTCTCTGTACCCCACTGATCCATGGTCACTTATGTCTAATCAACAGTTAACCTCTTTGAGAGCTGATATATACTTGCTTCTGACCTCTGTCTGTGGTTATTCAGAATTCAGTCTCAGTTTTCCTGCTCTGACTAATCTTCATCATTTTCTGTAGCTCTAGCCATTACTGTTCCCATTTACTATTGCACTAGTTGGTGCAACACGAGTAGTCAGAAGGCCAAATTTAGTGCATATGTACTCTGTAAAATATCCAGGCCATGCCTGTGGCTGCTATAATACGAGGGAATTTCTAGGCATCCTTGTTTTATGCTGTAGGACAAGACATCCTCTGGGCTGAAAATGCCTAGAAGGTGTTTCCCAATTACAACCCTTTCCTCTAAGTTGTCCCCATCTTTATCCTGCTCTCTTCCCTGTGGTTCTTCTCTTTTCTCCATTATTAACTGGTCCCTTGACTGCAGAAGCTGGAGTTGTAAACTGCCTCTTTTGCCAAAAAACAAAAACAAAAACAAAAACAAAAACAAAAAAAACCCAAAACCTCTCAGTCAGGGCTTTGCTGTTTTGAAGATTGCATTCTTACCAGGGTATGAGTTACACCAACTGATTCTAACTCCTGGGGCTTTTGAGCCAAGTGGAGGTGCCGATGGAACAGCATCCAGCACACATCCTTATTCAGTTTGTCAGTTCTTATCAGAGTCTGTGTAGAGATGGTTGGGGTAATCCTGCGATGCTGTCCGTGAGCCAGTGGCCAGGGCTGATCCTGTTACTACCGTGAAGTGGCCGTGCTGAGTGATGAGACACCTGGCAGGTCTCACTGACCCGCCTTGCCCAGCCATCCAGCTGAAGACACCTTTCAGCCTGGCCAGTGGCTGGAGGGTGATGACAATTCAGATAAAATTCTTGTTCACAAATTCTTTAAATCAACTGAAGTAAATTCCAGACTTACTGCCAGAAGTGAGAGTGCCCGAGACAGCTCATTGAGCCTGATAAAATCCTGAGCACATGGCAAGGGAGTCAGTAAACACACATTGTACTTGAGATGCATCTAGACCTGCCTTTAAGTAGAATCCTCTTTGCGATCAACTTAGGGTCTTGCTAATATATTTATTTGCAACTTTACTTTAATGAAAGTGATGGGAAGGTTATTTTTGACAAGCAAGTGTTATCATGTTGGATAGTCTTTTTTCTTTTCTTTTTTTTAAATTTTATTTATTTATTTGAGAGAGAGAGAATGAGAGAGAGAGAGCACGAGAGGGAAGAAGGTCAGAGGGAGAAGCAGACTCCCTGCCGAGCAGGGAGCCCGATGTGGGACTCGATCCTGGGACTCCAGGATCATGACCTGAGCCGAAGGCAGTCGCTTAACCAACTGAGCCACCCAGGCGCCCTGGATAGTTTTTTTCTTTATAGGTAGCATCAAATGAAGACACGATTTAGAAGGCTCCATGTCCAAGTTTGCATATGTACAAGAGGGTCATATCTGTCTAAAACATCATGTTGATATGATTCTCTATAGTCAGCCTCTATTACCTATTATTTAGTTTGAATCCAGAAATGCCTATAATATCCAACTGATGGAATGGGCAATCATTTCAAAAGGGGTCTGTATGTGAACAGGTATGACAGTACATTTCCCTGGTTAAACCCCTGAGTAAGGAAAAGAAGCCATGAAACCATGCTAGTTTTGAAAAAGCATCTAGTTTGTGTTAAAGCCTTTAGCTGCAGTGGAGAAAACACAGTGGTATGTATTGAACAACGGTTTGGGACCCTTTGTCAGCAGAAGACACTTATGTGGGCCTGGGGCTCAGGAGACTCAAAAGGGAAGCTCCAATTCCTGTATCAAATTGCCTGTCAGCCCTCTGGTAAGGCCTGGCAGGCTGCCACATCTGTCCTGCCCCAGCCTGACCTCCGAGCCCGTAAGCCTGGCACCGTCTGAGTACTAGATGGTGAGAATGGCCAGCAGCCAGCGCCATCTGAGACTTCAATCTAAATACCAAAGGTTAATCCCTTTCACGTGAATCACCTGCTTTGTAATTTGCTGTAGGTATTCCCTAGCAGAAACCCTTTTTCCTAGAACACCTTTTGGTTCATATTTTTAGGCATGGCTTACAGACCTCTATAATTTCTGAACTCTTGTTTTCGGATGGTGATTTCTTTCTTTAATCTTTTCATATAGATCTTGTCATTTCTCAGTGTGGGACAGATTGCATTCACAGAGTTCTCTAGAGAGGTTAATATATTCCACCTTTCTTGGATGTCGTAGCTGGGTTTGGAACTGTTTACATGAGAGACAGGAGTGCTTTTTAGACTTCCATTCCCTCCGCACGCAAGGAAATGTGATAGTGCTAGAAGCTCGCAAATAGCTTGTCATTCTCCAAACCCATCAGAAGGAGGCCGTTGGAAATTAATGGAGACCACTAATGGAAACGCTCTTGCTCCGACCCATCCAAGATTATGAAAATGCTCATTCTGAAAAGCAGAAGGTTAACTTGAGCGATTCCTCACTACAATGAAATAGGCATGTGTTCTTGTCCTACTTCCTTTTTCTTCACTAGAGCCCTTTCCTTCCCTTGGAGTTTGGGTCTGACCTGTGTCTGCGCCTCGTAGGCCATTTTGGGAGCTAACAGTCTGTGAGGAACAAGAAGGGGGAAATGATGGCAGGTAAACAGCCAGGGATGGTCAATTGCCTCCTTTACATTTCTCCACAGAAAATTGGAAAACGCCAATAAAAAGAAACTATTAGAACAAGTGATTTTTCTCTAAAGTATTACCTCTTAATACTGTTTCCCGGACCTTCTCTGAAGGTCCTGGGGGACAGGTGCTTGCCAGAGTGTACCACACCCATATAGAGATGACTAGTGTCTTAGGGAGGGCGGCCCTGGGGTCTGATACTCATGTCTAGTTACCCATCCCCCACCGAATAAGCCAGGGTACGTCTCTGAGCCTCTGTAAGCTTTAATATTTAGTGTCTTGAAAACGTGAGTGATGATTCTCTTCTCATAGGTGGCCCTGAAAATTCAATGGAATGATTCCATATAAAGTCCTTGGCACTAGGAAATGCTTAATAAACGGGAGACATTAAAATGATCATAGTATTGTTTCTATGGAGATAGAATCAAATTAAACATTAAAAGAAAAACATGAGGGAGGAAAAGAGGGCAGAGGGCACGCAGATGTGTATGTGTCTGTGTGCGTGCTGCGCACGTGTGCATGTGCTTGTGTAAGTGGGTTTCACCCACGTTTCCTTGATGGCAGTGAGACATTACGATGTTGCAATAGCACTAGGAGAAGTGTCCAAAATACTTCAGCATGTTAAAATGCGGGGCCAGTGATATGACAATGCAGCAAGTGATATGACAAAAGTGAGCCTACACAGGGCACTGGTCGGTGCTCGGGGCTCTGCGAGCCGATGGCCAATCACGCTGGTTCCAAATTTGCGCTCTGCTAGGATGCCTTGTGGCTCACTTTCAGTGCAGTTGAGTCTGTGGAACTGCCTATACCTGAGGGAGTTAGCCCGTGCTAGCTGCCATGGCCGTGTCCCTCCAGTTACCGGCCAGCCGGCGTGTGGCCTCTCGCTTTATTCCCTGCACCCTAGGGATGGCTCGGACCTTAGCAAGTTGTCTCAGAGAGCTAGATTGCTAAGGGAGACATCAGAACTGGAAGGAGCTCAGGATCTAGCTGAGCAGCTAACAGCAAAGTGAGCCCAGGTTGGGTGAGGAGAGGTCATGCCGGAAGTGGTGGAAGACTTGGAATCTGAGACCTAGGGGAAACGTTTGTTGGGAACATAGAGAACATAGAAACGTTTGTTAGGAGCAGAAAAGGGAGAGAAGGAGGGAGGGTCAGAGAGGAAACAGAATTTCTGACGCCTAATGAGGAAGCTCCTGGCCCCATGTAACCAATATCACAAGCTACAGTGGGTAAGCACGAAGGCTCTGGTTTAACACACCTTTGAGCTGACTGTTAGGCTAGTTACTGAATCTTACCATGCCTGTTAACTCCTTTGTAAATAGGAATAATAGTAATACCTTGGTCGTTGAGTCACTGATTAGTTGAGTCACTAATCCACATCAATGGCTTAGCATTGTGTGTGACACAGAGTATGTCTCTCATAAATGTTTGGGGTTAACATTTTAACGGAAATGGACTAAGAGTCTATCTTTGTGTATTTCTGCTATTCTGACCACAGGACCATTTCTTCTCTCAATCTCTTTCATTTGCCCCACCCTTTCTTTCTGTTCAAGAATCTTTAAAATTCTTATCAAAGGCGTTTGCTAAGTGCTTAATTGCATGTGGTCTTCTGCTCGATGTGGTAGAATTATCTGGCTTCCCTTCTGAAAGTGAAAGTGGTTTTCTAAGCCAGACTTGGAAAATATGTGCTTGCTTCCACTGTTCTGGGACCAGTAGGTGCTGAACAGGAACAGCATGGCTTTCTGTCGGGTGTAAATCAATAATAGTGAGAGTCAGGGAGCTGTTGTCAACCGGCTGACAAGAACTTTGGGGCAGAGATAATTCTAGTCCAACTCAATGCTTGATAGAATGACAAGAGACTAATTAGAGTATGGATTTAAGATTTTTAGAATTATAATTCTATCCCAGGCCAGTCATCTCTAAACATTTTAAACAAAGCTGCTCATCTACAACTCCTACAAAAAGAGAATATACGGGAAGGTCTTAGGCCATCAATTTATAGAAATGAGAACAATTCAACTGTTTCTTTCACAAGATAGTTGATGTTAGCAGTCACAGATTTAACCGTTGATTTCATCAAACAAATGTTAAGAAAATAAACTTTAACAAGCTATGTAAAGTCGAAGAAAATCTGTGGAACTTAGCTGCATAAGGACCAGAGGAGTTCTGAATAACTGGGTTTTCTTTTTTAAGGAGAAAGAAAAGAGAAGGACACAGAAAATAATTGTCTTTGGTTCCGGTGAAACTCAAAAAGGAGGAAGAAAACAAGATCGTGTAAGAAAAAGCTGAGATAAAAAATGTGAATTTTTAGAAGAAGAACAAGAAGAAGAAGAAGAAGAAAAAGAAGAAGAAGAAACGAAAAAGAAAAAGTGGGGCAGGTCTCCCAAGTAGCCTACACTGCTGTGACAGACGGGAGAATAAGGTCAAGCTAGCCAAAGCAGCTCATAAGACATCACTTGCAGAAGACAGAGGACAAAAGAGAGCGGGAGAAGATGTTACCCTTCCTCTTCATTAGGCGGGGATGGACAGCCAATAATAATGCCATCAGAAGAACAGAGATGTGGGCGCCTGGGTGGCTCCGTTGGTTAGGCGACTGCCTTCGGCTCGGGTCATGGTCCTGGAGTCCCGGGATCGAGTCCCACGTCGGGCTCTCTGCTCTGCAGGGAGTCTGCTTCTCCCTCTGGCCCTCTTCCCTCTTGTGCTATCTCTCATTCTCTCTCTCAAATAAATAAATAAATAAAAATCTTTAAAAAAAAAAAAGAAGAAGAACAGAGATGTTTGCTACTCCTTTAATGAACCTCTATACTTATAAAAGAATAGGAAATAGGAAGAGAAGACACATAAATTTGGAGGGCGGAGGACATAGGTGTGGTGGATGGAGATGTAAGTGGGTGAAGAGTATTAAACTCAAAAGGGCTTGGTGTACTTGCATTTCAGGGCATGAAAATGAAGTCACCAAAGTCATTTCAAGAATGAATTTGTGCAATTGGGGAGGAACCCCAAAATTATAAAGAGTGGTCACACCCAGATACATTGGCACGCATGCGCGCACACAAAGATTTAGGCCATGAACTCTAAGGAAGAGTCTCTAAATAAATCAGCAAGCATCTTGAATAAAATACCATGCAGGGTAAAATGTCCCCTACTTAAAATGGGCATCTCTGTCTGGCTCAGGCGGTTTCTTGCTCTGTGGAGGGGCAGGCTTACTGGTCAAGAGGACTTACTGGGTGTAGGGTTTGGCTTCAGAGAGACCGTGTGTTCTGATGATGGGTAAACTAAACAATATGATCTGACCAGCTACCGTATGTGTTTGTTCTTTGTTCTGGACTAAACCACTTTTCATGCACCGTGGGCTCTTGGTGTCTGATGTGCCTTTGTTTTTTCCCAGCTTAATTTTATAGCAGAATGTATTTGAAGAGAAATGGACTTCATGTGTTATATGATAATTTACCTCTGTTACAGAGGTATCAGAATCTTTGGTGAGATTTGAAATGAATTTTGATTCGACAATAATATTTTTATTGACTCTCAATAATAACCTAAAAACCATTCCATAGTTTTCATAGGTTTGCATTAAAGTAGTACCTCGTATAACTCAGTGGTGTTGATGTGTGTTTATTCTTTACAAAAACAAACCAGGAAAGGCTAAACATTGAGAATATTTATAAGTTTTTCCTGTTTTGGGGGGTATTTTTGATGATCATTTTATCAAATTGTCTCATGGAGAAGCTAATATTATTATCACCCACCCTTATCAGTGAAAATTGTGCAGTCTACCTCCTACTATATTGAAGGAAATGGGGGTCAATAATTCAGCAAAATTGATATGCTCTTCATTTTTAGAAAAAGGGAGTCTTTCCTTGACATACAGTGTGACTGTAGGGTCTGATCCTTCTCTTATGAAACAAATAGTTTCTGAGTTTCTGCTATATGCAAGAGAATATGCATCTTTCTTTTTTCTCAGAAAGAGTGAGACCTCTTTTAAGGTGGGACCATATTGTAACCCCAATACTACATACGGTGGCCTGCATATGATGACACTTCATGGATGTTGGTAGAATTGAGGTGAGCACTTTGCATTTGCCAGACTCTGTGTCAAGCTCTCATTCCCACCCTTCTGATTTTCTGCAGAAGGCCAAGAAGAAAGCTAAAATTAGGGTGGAGACAGAGCAAGGGCTGCTAACAGAGTAGCAGAGACATTAGCTTGAACCACATCTAACAAACCAGAAAAATAGAATCAGTGTTTTCCTGCCTCAAGCATCTCACTTTTTTCTCCCCAAAGTTTATTTGAGAACATAGATATTTCATTCATTCCTCAGGGTGCTCAGAGCTTCACTTTCCAGATACTGCCATATGCACCTGGACATTTGGAACAGAGTCCATGAACAGGCATGGAGGGGATGTGATTTCATCTCCCTTGGTCCCTGCCCAGCTCTTGCATGGAGAAAAATGCTTCATGGATTGTCACTATCATCATAAGACCTTCTTTCTCTTGCTGCTGGAAAGGGTCTCTTGGGAGAAGTCATCACTGGCCAAAGCAGTGTGAGCCGATATAGATGGAATCTCAGACACTGATGTGTTAAGAATGGTTGGGGCTTACAAGGCGAGTTGTGTACTTTACTGCCAACAACAACTGAAGAACCAGAGTTTACCTGCCCCACAGGGCACTTGATTTTGGAAGTTCAGGGATACATTTTTCCTGTTGAAACAATAGGGTCTATCTAAGTGGGAATGTGCTTTTCAGGGCCAGGCCTAGTTCTTGTGGATGGTGTCATACCGAGGGGAACCTGACCCTTTCATATTACTGATTCCATTTTTAGTAGTTGTTTTTAGAGGCTGGTTATATTGCTAAGTATCATGAAACATATCCACTAATGTAAAGATTGTGAATTAATCTGTATCCCTCTTTGGAGACTTAAGATGTTTGCTGATCATAACCTGGTTTAAAAGTTTCTTTCAAGTCTTAATTTTGGTTGATGCACATAACTATATTAACACATGCTGTGTTTTAAAACACAAATAATTTATGCCACAAGCTTTTGTTGAGATGTATATTCTTTTCTTTTCAAATATTAAATACTTGAGCTAATGTGAAAAAGGTCAGTTGGCTGTTCACCAAACCAATTTTCTCTTTTTCTCGGGTACATAGCTAGGCTACATTTTTCAAAAGGGGCCATCTGATTGCGTTCTAGGCAGAAGAGTGTGGGAAGAAGTGATGTGTGCCATTTCTAGGCTTGGTCCACAGGTGATACTCCATGCTCTTCTCCTTGCACTTTCTTGATGAAGGTGAGCATGACCAGCATGGAAGCCATAGGTTGAAATGGCAGAGTCACAAGGTGGGAGGAGCTTGGTCCTTGAGTCACTATTTTTAGGAAAACGGCCCCCATCAGGAATATTCATTTTTAGACTTCATGTGTGCAAGAAGTAATCTGTCCTGTTTGAGTCATTATGTAGTTTTGGGCTTGTTTGTTACAGTAGTAGTGGATGTTACCTTAACTAATCTAGTCCCTGAGAACCCTTAAGAAAAATGGTGAGCAGTGCTATGTAATGGAAAGATCATGCACTTTGGAGTACAATGGGATGAGGTTGGAGTAATGGGTCTGGCACTTAATTTCCAGGTGGCTTCTGACAAATTACTTAACTTTCCTGAGTCTCTGCTGAGACAGTGTCCATGCAGACAAGCAATAGGACCTGAGTGACTTGGTCTATACACATTTTGGGCTGGTGTGAGAATATTTCCCCTTCATGGGCTCGTTCCCTGGAGAAGCTGGTATGGACCAGAGAGAAAAGGATTAGGAAATTCCTCCCTCCCTCTCCCCATCATGACTGGTGGTTCAGTACCTAGCTAAAGGTTCCAGTTTGCAAAGGGGCCCAAAGAAGATGAAGGTGAAAGTCATTTCTATGGCATGGTAAGAGTAGCTGAATCTGGCCTTACGTCAGTGTTCTTTGGAGGTTAACATGCTAGGAATCATATTTGTAATTACCAGTGAACGAAAGTCTCACTTGGTCCTGCCCTGGAAAAAGAGGTGGAATATGTATTTTCCATAGAGAGATAAAGTATATATTTTTAGTAGAGAAAGGGAGGGCTTCACTAAATATGTTTTCCTGTGAACAGATCTGCTTGCAGCTGGAGAGCTTGCTCTTAATATTACTGTCCTAGACTAAAGGAAGTAAGATTCCTAGCTGCAGACACAGCTTGCCCTCCCTAGGGGATCCCTGTTGAAGAGCCATTTTTGGCTTCTTCCTGTACTTACACTTGAGGGTGAGTGGTTCTCGCTGGGCTAGCAGGTGTGAAATGCTTTCTCTTTTCAAGTCCTTTGGGCATTTTCTTGGGCTGTGATGTACCTAGAGGGGTCTATTAAGTGGCCCAAAAGAAGGGAGAGCTGAGGGGTGGGGAATCCGTTTTTTTTTTTTTTTCTATTAAGAAGAACATGGCCAGCTCAGAGTATTGACACTTTCAAATTTTAGACTCACTTAAGAATTTTTTAAGACTCATTCACTCGAACTTTAGACTCTACTCAAATCTGAGTAGATATTGATTTTAAGATAGTGGTTAAATTGCTGATGTCATGAAAACATCCCCTAGTGAAAAGACTGTGAAAGAATTTGAATCTCTTTTTGAATACTTACTTCCTGCTTGATACTAAGCCTGTCTTGATACTAAGCTAGACTCACCAGGAGATAGCTTCATTGTCTCAGGACTGGATTATCCAGGCAATATTTCAAATGCTGACTTTGTTTGGCCAGTGCAGGCAGGCCCAATCAGAACTCTGCTCATATTGGTTTTCATGTGCATTTTACTTTGTAAAATAGATCCAGAAATAGAGTTCATCTGGTCTGCTTCTATCAGCTCATAACCTTGAGTAGAGAAGGATGGAAATTTAAGTTCTTATTTTAATGATGTTAAAGAAGAATGAGAACACTTTTATTGAAAGACGACTCTCTGTTGGGATAATGGGAATGTGTGTTGTATTATTTGGTATACTCCATCTGGAATTTTTCAAGAACTCAGGTTATCTGGGCCAATGGGGAAATTGCACAGCATGGTGGAATGCTGCTGGATAGGATTCTGTCTTACATTTTTAGTATGTAAATCGTTGTTTACTCAAGAATGAGGTTGTGGTCAACTCTGCTTTTTTCCTCTGGCTCTGTTGTGTCTCCAGATTGTGAGGGCAAAATTGACTTAGCAGTTCAAAAATCTAGGACCAGGAGAAGTTTCTGACCAATGAGACACCTTACCACCACCCAAAGACCTACAGGACTGGACGTTATTATTGCCATGATGCACGAGTGATGGCATTTGTCATAAAGAGGAATGTTAGCCTGCTGAGCATGTACAAGGTCACCTTAAATGGAAGAGAATGGGCAGAGGTGGCCAGGAATCCACCCTCAGTTCACTTCTATCTTAGGCTTCCCTGTGCTCGCAAAGACCAAGGGAAACTATGATGGATCTTTGTCTTACCCAGTTTCTGTGTGTGTGTGTGTGTATTCATACATGTGCACATGTACATGTATGTAACAACATTATGGTCAGGCTCAGATATTCAGGGAGCGGGATGAATGACAAATCCAAGTTCAATGGTTTGGGTTTGATCACTTTAGCCAACTCTTGTCATCATTAGCTGTGTCTCCTCTTGTCTCTCTGTCTCATACACATGCACGTGTGCGTACACACACACACACACAACCCTAGAGAAATATGGCAGCTCACCGAGGAGAAAGTGAAGCAGGTTATAGCCTGATGTTGCATACTCCCCTGCACCCTGTGAGTGGGCCTTGACTGACGCTGCTTCTTCTCTCTGGGGGCAGCATGCAACATACAGTAAGAACTGGCTATTTCAGTGACCCTCGAGAATTCCATGATAAGTAGTGTTCTTTCATCTCTGATGCCTTCCTAGCTCTGCAGAGCCCTGGACAGGTATTTCTGGCCTGAATGTTCAGAGAGCCTGGTACCCACAGCCATTCTAAGACAGGACTGGAAGAGGCTTCCTGACCCTTATCTTTCGTCTCTTGTCTACAGAGGCCAAAGAACAGAGAACGGCTTCTGGCTATCTGGTTTCTTTCAAGCCAAGGGCTATGGGCAAGGTGCTTTCCAAGCCTGTATAACCGAGTGGAAATCCCTAAGGAGTGTTTAAACTCCAACTTCTGCCATGCAGAAAAGGAACCTGCCATACCACGAATGCCTTATCCACAGGCAACTTGACATTTTTCACAGTGAACAATGAGTTCTGTAGCCTCATGACACACCTAATTTGTGTTGCATTTTGAATATTCTTGAAAATGTCCATATAATGAGAGGAAAACAATATGTGTCTAAGCAGAGCCCTGTCTCCACGTGCAAATCTGCTAGCAGAAGTCACATTAATGCTAATGAAATCTGAATGCAAAAGCCTGTCCTGCAGTGGGTGGATGGTCTCCTCTGTGTGGAAACACATTTTCTTCTCATTAGCACCACCATCTTTATTAATATTAACGGTAATAGTGAGAATTAGGGAGGCTGGTTTCTGGCAGAACCCAGAATTAGTGGGGACGGGAGAGAGACGAATGGTTGAGAAGTTCAAGATTCACTCTGAAAGTGAGTGAGCTGCATCCTTCTGGGACCCTCAGAAGAATTATTTTGTTCGAAATGAGGGCTATGGTGAATCACTGTCGCCTGGCAGTTGTTCCTGCTAATGGGGAACTTCTTACAGCCAAAGCCCTAGTTTGAGAGAAAAATCTATCTTGTGATGGTTTTACAGCTGGTGTGTGTGTGTGTGTGTGCGTGCGTGTGTGTGTGATATGTGCATGTTTATGTACAGGGATCTGTAATTAACAGTCAGCTTAATCAGGATTAATTCTCTGTGAGAAGGTTTGCTGCAAGGATCCATTGTTTAATGCATATCCATAAGCATTTCATAATTTCAATGTCTTAATGACTGTCTCACCTGCCATATGACATATTTTAAAGGGAAATATGCTGAGGGAAGTGGGGGCAGAGCCAGGGAAACTTTCTTTCATAGCAGAAGAGAAATTCTCATGCTGTGGGAAAGTCAGTCAAAAGTGGCGGATGATGTGTCTCCTACTGATTCCATTCCCCTTGGAAGTTTCTCTAATTTTTGCTGCTTATTCAAGCATTGAATATCACTATGTCACATTCCCCCTATTATGTCAGGGGCTGTTTGTGACTCTCAGAGGGGTTGAGACACCTGTGTGTTGTCCCCAGGCAGGCAACTTGCAAGGGCAATATGGGGGTGGGGAGGGCAAGGCACATTTCCTTGAGAATTGCTGGTTTTCTCTTTCTCCCAGCAATACTGTTCCCCGGGGATTAGGGCTGAGAGTAGGACCGACTCAAACATGGCGCAGGCAGCTGGGGGCCATGTTGCTTATACATAGAGGGTGTCTAACCAGCATTCACTGAGGCAAAGGCAAGGAAAGCACCTTGAGTCGAATGTGTCTGTCTCCTTCTGGAGCCCCGTTCCAGCAGTGATAGTTCATCTCATCCTTTCCCATTGGGACGGTGCCATGGAGGCCTCAGGTCTGTGTGGTGCAGTGGAGAGCACCCTGGCTTGCAAGCTGGAAGACTCAGGTTTGGGCCCATGTGCCAACAGCATAATTGCGACATCAGTGGGATGACACGGCTGCAAGAAACCTGGTGTGCTCTTAGGATGGCAGCGAGAAGGGAGAGGGTGTGCCCAGAGAACTGAACTCTGACCTGCCAGCTGCCCTTGAAAAGCACTGGGGACATGTCAGAATACACTCAGAGGATGGCGTCCAGGGCAGGCAGGGGATGTGAAACCACAAGGCCTCAGCAACTCCCGGAGGAACTGGGTCCCCTGGCCCGAAGAAGAGATTTGGGGGAAGGTGTGACTTTCTGAAGAGCTGTCATGAGGAAGAGGAATGAGATTCTTTTGGTGAGGCCCTCGACGTGAGGTTTGGGCCTGTGGTGGAAATCATGGAGAAATACATTTTGGTTGTCTATGAGGAAGATTCTTCTCATAGTTGCAAATGGCTAAAGATACTTCACATCACTGTTATTTGGAATCGTCTGACCAAATTCTGTTTGATGTCATGGAAATTTTGGTGCAGTGTGGCAGTGTATTAACACCATGAACATGTGAACATGCCTTTGAGAAGAAGCACATTTTCTTGGCAACAGCAGAACATAGCTTCATACCTACTGTTAAACTTTCTTCTGTTTTTGAACTAGGTACAAAATAGATGCTTTCCACCCATTTTCCCCACCCCCTCCCTCAACCTCCTCCCACTCCTGAGCCACAGCTCTTCTCTGACCCAGGCTCCACTCCTGAAACATCTGTGGGACCCACCTACCTGTCACTTGTCCCTTTTGATTAGCCTAAAGATGGGGATAAGCTGACAGTGAAGGTCAGTGACAGATTTCTGGGGTGGACCTGGGGTTACAGCTGAAAAAATCGAAAGCATTCGCATCTTGATTTGTGTTTTAGAGTGGCTGATTTTCTGCTGTTCCCAAAAAGCCTCAATTACAATTTTATACTCCACATGTCAAGATGTCCATGTGTCAAAATGGCCTCCTCAAAATGTTCTTACGACTACCTGGACACACTCTAGTCAAGTATATTATACAAGGAACTCAAGCATCATAGGGGTGGTTGAACATGGTTATTTTAAAGATATTTTGTAATTCTAAGATTCTGGGCTCTAACTTATTCATTCCCAGATGCAGTCCTTGGACCATGCTGGTCTAGGACGGAGTCTCACCATCTGCATTAAAACGCAGAAAGATCAGAACAATGGATTCGGTTTTCTCTAAGGCTAAATTTATTCAATTTAAGGACTTCATTTGAGATAAGGGTCTTTATTTTCTTCTTGTCAATGTGTTGAATTAGTCTTCTTTAGTTTTTAAATAATGGTGATGGTAGGTGGTATTTAAAAATGCCAACAGACAAAATACATATGCCTGTGTCACCATTGCATTTTTTTCTCTTATTGATACGTGAAGTCCCAAAGTCTGGGAACCCCAATTTAAGTCTCCTAATCGTTGGAACCTCATTTGTTCCTTGGTGAAATGGGCGAAGACTCACCCGGGGTCCCCAGTAGCAATGTTGTTCCATTTTCATGGGATGACATTCTTTACAGACAAAAGTGCTGTACGCTTTGTGTGATATAAATGCCCCAAACACTGAGTGGACAGCAATGTCAGTGTTGGCGAAATGAGTCATTGCATGGAGGGACGCTGGAACAGGGGTAAACTCTCTCCTCTTGCCCTATTTTTTTCTTGATTAGCATTTCCTTCTCAGCTTCCAGTAGCACACACGAATGGCAGACGAGGAACCGTGCTGTGCTCTTCCAGAATCAGTATGACAAAGTTTCTGTCAAGGCAGCCAGAGGAAGACTGGTGTACCCAGGGAAGCCTACATGGGTCCTTCTGTGGAACAAGGAAGGGCAGAGCGGGGGTGAGTGTGGGGGCTGGAGAAGAGTCCCAAGAAGAGGGGAGAGGAGTGGTCCCGTCTGTCCCAAGGTTAGAGTCAACTCAGGGTGTGTTTATTAGGGCAGTGCTTTCCACCAGGTGTGAGGAACTGAGTCGGGACACGGAGACCACCCCACACCAAATAAATCATGAATCTCTGGTGATGCTAAAGCTTTCCAGGTGATTCTCATATATGGCCAAGAGAACCAACTCTCTTAAGTTCTGAGTGGGGATCTTTGAAAAGAATAACCAGGCTCTAGCTCCTTTGTGCTAATTTCTGTCAAATATGACAAATTTCCCCATTCAGTTGTCAAGGAATCATTGTGGGTAGCAGGGGTTTTGGTTGGTGCTCACTCTAGGGCACCTACTGGCTATACTTGATCTCCATCTTTTGTCTTGATATCTCACTAGGGAATTAATAACATATTGAGGGTAAGGGTTCCACTTATGAAGAAATTCTTGCCTTGTGCAAGGATATCCAGAGCAGCAGTGTTTCTAATGGTGGGAAGGTGGAAACAACTCTGTGTTCATCATGAGGGCCACAGATCCATCAACGATGGTGTGAGATGGAAGAGCATACAGCAGTTCAAGTGAACAAGTTGGGTCGGTAAGTATCATTGTATTATATACAATGTATAACGTTGCATGAAAAAAAGAGCAAGTTACAGAACAACACACAGAGAATGAAGCAATTTACAAGGATACTTAAAACACAATGCAACTGGGGTGCCTGGGTGGCTCAGTTGGTTAAGCATCTGACTCTTGGTTTCAGCTCAGGTCACGATCTTGGGGTCATGGGATCAAGCCCCGAGATGGGCTCCATGCTCAGCGCAGAGTCTGCTTGAGGATTCCCTCTCTCTCTGCCCCTCCCCGCCTCAAATAAACAAATAAATCTTTAAAAACAAATACAGTGCAACTACTTGCTATTATAGAGATCTTACTGTTTCTGGATATCTATATAGGTGGTACAAATAAAAGCTACAAGACTAGACGGGCACACACCAGCTCCACCATGGTTTATCTTTGGGGATGGAGAGGTACTTAAGTCCCTTTACAAAAAAAAAAAAAAAAAAAATCACTGAAGGCAAATATGAAAATGATTACATATATTTCAGGTTATGGATACATGGGGATTTATACATTCTTTGTTCTTTATTGACGTTTACTTATTTATTTATTTATTTTTTGAAATTCAGAAATGTAACTACTAGGAAAAAAATGGTCTCTGGAATAAGATCCTCTTGGCTCCACATCTTAGCTCTTCCACTTGCTGTGTGTGTGGCCCTTAGCTATTTCACCTTCTGAGGGCTTAGTTTCCTCATCTGTAAAATGGGGACAGCACTGCACACGGTGCCTGATGCATGGTTAGCACACTGTACAGGTTAGCTATTATTATTAATGTCCTCTAATTGAGATGATAGATTGACTGCTCCTATTCATCCCTCGAAACCCAGCTCAGGTGTTAATCCCACTTTTTCTAACCATCCCAGTTAGGTGGCTCCCATAATCCTATATTCTACCCCACATGGTGTCCTACACACTATCATCTTCTAATGACAATGAGGCATATTTATGAAACACTGACTACGTGCCAGGTGCTCTTCCAAGCAGCTAGCATGCTTGCCCATTATCCCATTTCATCTCACAATGTATCATCATCATTCCCACTTTACATTCTAGTGTAGAATGACCTGTTGGTGTCTTCCCTAAGAGGTGGTGCGTTTCTAGAGGCTAGGGATTGTGATTGATTAAGCTTTGCATCCTCTGTGCTTTGGTGCAGTACTTGAGAAAAAGAGATCGTTCAAGACATTGCTGAGTGAAGAATGAATGAATGCGTAAAGCAGGCAAAGCAAACCCAGCCCCTTGGTCACTACAGGGCTAGAATGTGTGAGATGGTTCGAGGGTCTTTTGTGGGCTCCTTGGCTCTACTTTGTTGCCCTGAGTGCCATGTCTCGGGAATCACAACAGGGAAGTGGGTGACTGTCTCCTCCTAGGGACAAAGCTTACTGATTATTATATAGTTAAAAATGCGTGCCACGTGTTCCTTCCCAAAACTCTTTGGCCAGCTTACTCTTGCGATTTATATCTCAGCTTGAGGGCTCCTTCCTCAGGATGGTGATTCTGGTCCCCGGCGCCACAGCAGGCCCCTGTCACATACCTCTACACAATCCCATGTGTTTGCTGCCTTTTGTTAACAATTGTAGTTCGACAGCTGTCTGTGGGTTACTGCTTACTGTCTGTCTCCCCCTGGAGCTGCATGTGCCACAAGGGAATTTGTTGTGTCCCCTCCATTCTCTGCTGTATCCCCAGGGCCTGGCACATTGCAGGTGCTCAACATGCACTTGACAAATGAATGGAAGTCAGGAGAGGCTGAGAGTGGGAAGGAGTGGGTTGTTGAAATTCAAGTCAATATTCAAATTCACAGCTGCTACTGATAAAGAGCATGGCTAAATTTTCAGGCCAATATCCTGGGGACTTGTGAGCCTCTCTGCACCTTGGAGCTTGGCAGTGCTGATAAGATTCCAGAAGGAATCTCGATCAGTGGGCAGAATCCTCTGCAGCAGGTGTCACTCCAGAGCCTCTTCTCTGTTAAAGTGGTTTGCAACTTACACTCGAGTGAGTCAGGACCACCTGGGGTCATTTAAAATACACAGATGGCCCGCACGCCTATACACACACCCACACATACCCTGAACTGGAATTTCTGGGGCAGGGCATGGAGGGCATGTGCATGATGCAGCGCATCCTGGGGTGATAGCCACTGCCGACTCCTTTCGGGCCACTCCTTAGTCAATTTCCAGGGCTCTTAATTTATACTTAGGGAGTTCCTGACATACCTACCTTTCAGCTGGAGAAAATGGGTCAGGTTTTGAAGGGCAAAGAAATGGATTTTGCTTTTTTTTTTTTTTTTTACAGCACAGAAACATGGACTTTCTCTCCCTTTTATTCTCATCCATCCCTGTCTCTCTTTCTTGTCATCTTTGTTGAATCATTCTTACCTGAATCTTAAGAGACAGATGCCTGAAACAGGCAAAGATGGACTCAGGATGTGCGGTCGTGTCCTGAGGCACCTGGGTGGCTCCCGACCTCCAGACCCTGGAATGCAAATAGATTCGTAGTCCGTTTGAAACCCCTGGGAGGGCTTATAAAAGGGGGCCTTCAAAAGGCACTGTTGCTAATTTACTCTTTTAATGGACACATTTCCTGCTCCCCGTTTTCAGCTTACAAAAAGAATTCTGTCAAAACAACACGAGACGTCACAGATGTAAACTTTCAAGTCTCTGGGAGCCTGCGAACCCAACCATTCCTTGGCTCTCAAGAGGATTGCAAGTGAACCTTTTCTCCCCATACTTCCTAAGCATTAGCTCTACCTTTCTGCAGGGCTCTGGAAAGGAGGGGTTGTGGCATGGTGAGGGACTTGGTCTCCTGGCCCTCCTCCCTGAGTAGACTCGCTCTGACATCTTCATGAGGCACTCAGGGTGCACTTGGCTCGGCCCCCCCCGCCCCATTGCACTCGGTTCCATCACTGTGGGAACTGCAAGTCGGGGGTTCCAGCCCAGCACTTTTACTTATAAGAATACTTGGGGGGTGGCGCTGGATCTGAGAGGGTAAGTGACTTCCAGGCAGGGAGCAGACACTAGCCCGGAAACCTGGCTTCCTGGCCTGTGTGCCAGGGCCCCCTCCACCCCGGGCTCCTTCCCCATGGCCTCAGTGGTCACAGCCTCTGAAACAGGTGCAGGGGTGGCACTTGCCGTGCAGCTGATTTGGCTCCATGGGACTCTCGGGCACTTGCTGTGGCCTCTGATCACTCTTGATAAATGTTCCTGTCCTACCTTAGAGGCAGGAGCCTCTACCTGAGCAAGTTAAACTTGAATAGAGGCGTTTGGACTGTGAATGTCGTCTGAGATACTAAGTTCTGTAAGGGAGGAATAGAGCTGCCTCTCTCGCAGCCTATTAGGCCCACTTTTATTCCACTTGATATTGTAAAAATTGCCATTTATTCCCTGCTTCATGCAACACCTATTTCTGGAGGGCTTCCTGGGTGCCAGGCACTGGTGTAGGGTGGGGGTGCCGCTTGTAGGGAGCTCAGAGGGCTGGAGCAACAAATGTCCCGCTAGGGGCAGGGTTCATGTGGAGGGATGCGGCTGCACTGCTCTGTAGACAGGAGGCTCAGCGAAGGCCCCTGACGGCCCGAATGTGCAGGGAACAGCAGGCTCTAAAGCTGGAGGGGGAGCAGGCATGGAGTGGGAGGGAGCCTCCAGGAGGTTGGTGCCGCTGGGGCGGGTTGAGGCAAGGGGCAGAGCAAAGACAAGGACTAGGGGCAGGCTTTGGATTTCATTGAGTGGGATAGAGAGTCTCTGCGGGGGTGGGGAGCTCTGATTTAGGGTCTTAAAGGACCATGCTGTGGGGCGCAGCTTGGATTAGGGTGGGGGTGCAGGAGGTGGGAAGGACTGGTCAGACTTGGGATGTGTTCTCTTTTATTTTTTTAATTTAAATTCAATTAATTAACATATATGCATCAGTTTCAGAGACAGCGTTGGGTGGTTCATCAGTCTTATATAACACCCCGTGCTCATTATATCACATGCCCTCCTTAATGTCCATCACCCAGTTACCCCTCCCCCTCCCCTCCCCTCCAGCAACCCTCAGTTTGTTTCCTATGGTTAAGAATCTCTTATGGTTTGTCTCCCTCTCTGATTTTGTCTTGTTTTACATTTCCCTCCCTTCCCTTATGATCCTTTGTTTTGTTAAATTTCGGGCTGTGTTCTGAAGGTAGAGCCAACAGCGTTTGCTGACGTGTTGAGTGTGGGGCAGAGAAGGAATGAGCTGTTCGGATTAGTACCAGCTCTGTGCAGGATGGGGACATCTGGAAGGGTTCCGAGGCCGTGGGCATGCCAGAAGGTTGGGGTGCGGGGGGCCCCTGGTGAGAGGCGGGCCATTGGGAACAGGTCCGTTCTCTGCAGTGGCTGCAGTGGATTCCCCGCGAGTTTCTGCTCTGACACCAAGTTATTTTTCTAAAGGAAGCTTAGCTATTCTCTCCCCTAGACAAGCAGTCTGTCCCATTGCCCTTAGATTAAGGCTCAAGCCCGCCTAGTGGCATTCAAGGCCTTAACCCGCCTTACCAGCCCATGTCCAGCCATTTCCTCCCCTGCATTAACCTAGGTTCCAGACACATCACGCTGTCCTGCACTCCACTGCCCTGAGATATCACTAGTCTCACACCCCCTGCCTTCGTGTGTGCTTCTCACACTTCTCTACCTTTCATGAGCCTTTGTTGAAGGACAGGGAAAATTCTGCCTCCTCTAGATTCATGTCCCGTATTCTTCACAAGGGACTCCTTTCTCCAACAAAACTTGATTTGTACATTTAATCTAGTCCCCGTTTAATTTTTCTCTGTATTACAGTTGTAGATCATTATATGTATATTATATATTTATATTTTTGTACATATTCTATGTTTTGTGTTATAATCATATAGTGGCACTATAATATTGCTTTTATTAACATAATGTCTCATCACTAGATTATGCACTTTTCAAGGGTGAAGCTGGGTCTTACTCTGTATCCCAGCCTAACACAGATTTTTACATCCTTTGAAAATGATCCAAATCACATTGATGAGTAAAGTTAGAAAAGGACTAAGAACAGAAAGCACTGAAGCCTCAGTGCCTTCTGATCGTAGCTACTGCTGGTGTGAGGTGACAGTAAAGTACCTTTTAAAACGTGGAAATAGGGAAACTTTCTGTTTTAGGTACAGCTAGTGCTCAAATAATCCCGTGGGCCGCCATATTTCCCGGGCTTCTTTGCGGTGGGGTGGGTCACGGGCCCTCAGATGTCACTTTCACAGAGCCTCTTAAGAGCCAGTGCTCGCCTCCATCTTTGTCTCTTTTGCTGCAGTGATCCTGTAGCCTGGGTTGATGTGTAGATGACAGAATAATTGGGACCTGGATCCAGACTCACTAGATGGGAGGAGGGCCCTGCCATCTCATGACCGACTTTGCAAAAATATGGAATAAATTGTTGTGCCGAGCTAGTGAGATTTTGATTTCCCTGTTACCTCAGCATAGCCTGACCCATCCTGACTATATCTTCTCAAAGTAAAGCTAGTAAAATCTCCATATAATGGAGGTGATTAGTCATCTGGGAGAGCCAAGTCGGAAATAGTCTATCTGTAGAATGTGCAGGCATCAGATATCACATTCAAGGTGATTCAGAGAATGACCTCATGGGGCAGAAATAGAATATGATTATAAACAAACAAACAGCAGAAATCCAATCCGTTGTGATGTCCTGTGTTTCAGAAGGGGGATGTAAAAAGAGAGATGAACAGACAGAAGTTGATCATGTCCTTGAGAGAGGGTGTCTTGGCTGAATGGGGAAGCAGCATCTGGGCCTTTTGGAAGATGTAACTCTACTGTGGAGATGGACCCACCAGGCTGTTTGGGCCAGATGCCTTTACACTTTCCAGTTATATAACTTCCTGCTCCTGCTGGGAAGTCATACTTGCAGTATAACCTTCTGACAATACTTAACTTGCCGATAGATTGTTCCAAAGGAGAGAAGGCCCACGTGTGCTATCGTATGTATTAGCTGATGTAATTGACAGCTCATTCTCATGGTAAATTAATTCTCTAGCAATCTAGTTATTTGAATCAGACTCTGTAAGGCAGTAAGTTCACCCGTGAGAGATGGATCCATTCTCAGTGTGCTGTTGAAATCAGATTCATTTCTGGGGCCTGCTGGCAGGCCACCTTGTGAGGTCTTTGGGCAGCCATCCAGCCAGATTGCAGGCTCTCCCCAGGCTGTGTCACTCAGCATTGCTGTGGACAGTTGTGTGTTGTACAGCAAGTGTTCTTAACATGGGACCTTCAGATGCTTCCAGAACAGAATTGATTGGGAAACACAGTTAGCTTTGTATATAATGAGTCTTTGTATTAAGATTGAAGGTCTCAAAACACAGTATTAGAGAATCTTCTCCTTAGAAAGTTTGATGGTTTAAGTGAGAAACTTATAAACCCAACCACAAATGGAATACATTTTTGTTCATTTAATTGAATTTTAGGGAGAGGTTCTATATACTATATATTATATAGGTACTATACTCTATGCTATGTAGTACAAACGTACTATAACTCTCCTATTTTCCCCAGAAATGTCAAAGAAAATTTTAGATCATTAAAAATGTGTATATCTGCAGCTGTGTGTTTGAAAGCTACCGGCAAATCCATGCTCATATAAATAGTTGTATCTCAAGTATGGCTCACATGAGAATTACATTTTAGAGATGTTCTGTTCTCTTTGTTCTCCTTTCTGGTTCCAGATTTGAAATATTGGTTAGGTTCTCATATCCCAAACACCAAGCCCCAGACTCACAATAGAACACAAATATTTATTAATTTTTTATGACAAAAGTGGTAAATATTCATATAAATAAGAATTTCTAAAATTGGAGAAATATAAAAATAGAAAGTAGGAACCTTCCTTGTTGTATCCCCCCAGGAAAAAAAAAACCGCTGTGAATAGTTTGCTGAATATCATTCCAGATTTTCTTCCTATACATATACACCCATATGTTTTATTTTTTACAAAAACGGGGTAATTTTATGCATGCTGACTTTCAATATGCTTTTTTCCTCTCAGCAACATGTCTTGGGCATCTTTTTCATATCAATGGACATTTGTATTTTTTAGTGGCTAAAGAATATTCCATTTTATGTATGTACTATAATTTATTTAGTGAGTTCCCACTGGTGAATATGTGAGTTGTTCTCAATTTTTCATGTTTATAAACAATCCTGAAATGAATGTCCTTGAATACATATATCTTTGAGTACTACATAGTATTACCATAGTTAAATTTCTAGGTAAGAAAATATTAGGTCAGAGGATTTCCATATTATAAATTTTAATAGCTTTTGCCAAGGTTTATACCAATTTACATACTCACCACCACCATGCTAGCTAGGTTCTTGGTTGGATTTGCATTTTGATAGTCTTAAGTAATAGAATCCTAGGGCTGGAATCTGCTGTGCAAGGTAGAGGCAACATTTTGACCTTCTAAAATATAAAAATTACCCCATAGAGCACCATTTTGTTTGTGGTTTCATAAGCACAAAATGTTAACCATGACTCATGAATGAAAGCAGAAGCATTGCCCATTCTGACGTTCTCTGTAGAGCTCCCACGTCTTGTCCCCTCCACCTGCACTATGACAACTGTACATGTATGAGGAGGTGTGTTGGGCTGGCTAGAATAGGAAGGGCTTTGTGTTTAAATCTGTCTTTTGCATATAAGTCAGTTGGTTGAAATGGAAAGGTCCTTAACTCCCACACTTACTGGCTATGCGCCCTTGGGTACATCACTAATTCTCTCTGAGCTGGTTTCCTCATCTGATGGCATCCTCTGAGAATTAACCAAGAAAGTAGACACAGGTCCCTAGCCCAATGCCTGACATGCAGCGTTTGCATGTTTTCTCTATCAGCAGAGCTTCATTCCTCTGTGGAGAATAGAACTTCTGTTCAAGGACCAATCTTTACCATGACAAAAGACTGGTTTTAAACTATTTCTTAGAAAAGGGTAGTTATTAGTTGTTGGGAGACTCTATTCCTCTTGATTTGTTTGCAATGTATTGGACATTAAATTATGTTGTTGAACAGTATGCTTTTTTGTTTGCATGTTTTTTTTTTTTTTTCTTTTTTGAGCAACTTTCTCTAAATGTTTTAACCGTATTCATCTGATTTTGTCAAGTGTGTTGAGACATAGGTTACATTACTGTTTGGCCACATTACATAGATGTAGTTAATTCTGTTTAATTTTGCCTATTGTTTCCAAAGATGGCTCTACTGACAGTAGTTTTTGTGGGAGTGACTTGAGCTGAATGAGACCAGTGTTGGATCTGTTAGACTTTTCACTCTGTGCACATGTGGAATTGTTTCTTGGGTGAACTGCTGTATCTGAGATTTGAAGAATCTGTCACCAGTGGCAACTTCCTTCTTTTGATAGCTGCCTGGAGGTCTAGCCAGGCTCTTGCAATGCTTCTGGCCATTTGACCTACTCCAGGGTGTTCTAAACCATGTGGTGGCCCATCTGGATGACCCACAAGGGTCCTGGTAGACTGTAGGAAACTGCTGCCGAGGAAGACTGGTGTCCTACATGTCCTGGTGCTCAGAATTCCCATTAAGCTAACCGTATGGAGATAAAGGCTTTGGGTTTCTCATAGGCCATTTCTTGAGAAATGTCTAGGGCTCAGAAAGTTGGTGGGAAGACAAGCCCTGGGCAGGAGGGAGGCAACACCATCTAATTCATTATATTTTGCTTTTATTTAATCACCCTTAAAGATTGGGAGGGCAGTTAAAAGTATCCTTAGTCTTCAGGTGAAGAAATGGGAATTCACAGGATTAATGACTAAATTTAATGAAGTTTGTGGATCTCGAACCCAAGAGTTTTGGTCCAGTGCTGTCTCCACTGGTAACAACCAAAAGACTGTCGTTGGGCTGAGGAATCAGGAGGCTCAGAATCAGTGTGTGCTGTCCACAGCAGAGTGTCAGGGCCTAGCCACATGAAGCTCAGGAGGAACACGATCTAGTGGGAAACAAGTGAAACTGAGGCAAAGGCCTGGTGCTATGGAGTGTGTTGCTAAGGTCAGAGATGGAAAGACAAGGGATATTAAGCTGAGATACCAGTTGCTTCATCCATCCCAAGACCTAGCTGAGAGAGGCTGGAGGCTGGTATCACACTCATTCATCAGGTTTTGTTAGGTACTAGGCATGGCAAAAGCTCAGGAGAAAGGAAGCCTCACAAATCTGGGTTACACGGGCTGCAAGCAACAGAGACTGTATGTAGGTTCACAACTTAGCTCACAGAATTGCCTTCCTCAAGATGCTTCTCTGCCTTCCCTGCTGCATCACTGCACCACCAGCTGAGTGCAATGAGCAATGCCAGTGACATCAGGCTATGCCAGG
This sequence comes from Zalophus californianus, assembly GCF_009762305.2. Lineage (NCBI taxonomy): Eukaryota > Metazoa > Chordata > Mammalia > Carnivora > Otariidae > Zalophus > Zalophus californianus. The sequence goes on from NC_045597.1 coordinate 62,386,923, forward strand.
GCTCCCTGAAAGTGTTCTGAGCCGACTTGACTAGATTCTCTTTCATGCTGGACCTCAGTCGGCTCATCATTGAAATGTGTGCTGTTCAAGTGTCAGACTTCTGTTTCTGATGATACTCTGAGCTAATTTTAGACTGCTGCATGCCTTCAGTCTCCTTCAAATTGAATACCCATTCATAGCTCTATTTATTCTGCAAAATATTTTGTAGATAATAACACCTTTTGTCCATCATGTTCTCCAAGAGTCCAGTTACATTATGCCTCTCCATGTAAGTCCATGATCTTAGATCATGCTCATGCCCAGTTGATTGGGGGGTTCCTTATCCTCCTCCCTTCCCTATCCTCTGTCCTAGGCCTTCAGCCTCAGATTAATATCTCACAGCTTTCTAGAAGGTTGATAGCAGAGTATCTTCATAAAGAGCGAAGGTCTTTTGTTGTTGTTGTTGTTGTTTGTTTTTTAAAGCTGAGTTTATTTTCATTTGCAGTAGAGAATAACCATAGAAGACACAAGCGTGGCTGCTCAAATTATTTCTCTTAAAATGAATGTTTTAATTGCTCTAAACTAGAACATTCTAGAGTGATGGGGTGGGAAAGGCCGTGCAGAGTCTACTGTTTAAGTAAAATGCCCAGATCTTGCAGTGATTTAGAGAAAAGCAAAGAAAGTCTCACGTTGAAAAGCAAGAGGAGTCTCTGCATGCGATGCTGTGCCATTTTCAGCCTTACTTATCTCCTAGGCCTTGTTTTATGTTTGTAGGAATTAAAGGTAGCTTATACTGAAACACAGAGAAAGAAATATTGAATGGGGTGCTTTTAAAACCACTTTTCTCTCTGAAACTTTTTGAAGCTTTGGGATAAGTAAATCAAATGTATTCCTTTTGTTAAATAAAACTTGAAGGAATTGAAAGCTAGGGGACAAAGTAAAGTCCGTAAACTCTTAGCTAATCAAGCCTCTAGACCCAATGACAAATTTATAGAAAAACAAGAAACAGAAGAAGGTGTTAAAAGACACCAGGAGATGCGATTGGTAAAACGTAGGTATAGGAAACTAAAGAACAAATCCTCTAATTTCTTCCTCTCTCCCCTCCACTCCTCTTCTTTTCCTTCTTGCCCTGCCCCTCCTCCTTCAACAACAACAATAACAACAGCAACACATGAGAAACATGAATGGGGCAACTTATAATTTAATAGAGAATTAAGATCTATAACAATTTATAGTAATTACTTCCTTGGATCCTAGTTCAAATAAACAAACTACATAAAAGATTTATGATCTTGGAATAACTTCAGGACAGCCCAGTAGCAATGAGCATTACTGACCTTAGATCGTGGGCTTTAATATCACTCTTCACTAAGAGGAACTAAGGTTACTTGGAGAATTGGCCAGTTCCATGCATGATATACAGTATGAATTTAAAAAACCTTGTCATATCAGATAGCAAGGAAGGTGTCAAAGACTACCAGTGCCATAGTGGAAGAACTCAAGAGATGGGAAATGTGAGCATCAATAAGAGTAATTACTGCATTGGATTGAAATAGTTCACATATGTTTGAATTCATGAGTTTATAATGATACTTTAAAAAGTAAAAAACTAATTTGTCATCATCAGAGGATGCCAAAGTTGGGTAACTCATGATTCGAGACTGGGCAAAGAAGGGGGGGGGAAGAATCAAACATCTATTTTTTTTCCTAATATGAATGGTGCCATTGTGATAGCCAAGTAGACGGGGGTGGGGGTGGGGGATGTTTCTTGCTGCAGAAGTATTCCAGGTAATAACTGAAAGAGGAATATTAATATTTTGTATGCACTAGTGAATTGGTGGATCTAGGCATTGAACATGAATGAATAATAAATATCACAAAAGTAGAGAGAACCTATTGTGCACCCCTCAATGGAAGAACATAGCACCCTCATGGTGTGTCTTCACAAAAATACCTGAATATGATTAAGTCTAGATGCAACTACCAATTTGTAGGAAATACAGAGGGCAAGGAAACAAGTTTCACTGCACCATGGGGCTACAATCACCAAAATTCAGGTTGTGGGAATTTTATAGGACAAACAATCCATTTTCTTCAACAAATATATTGCAAGGAATAAAAATCAGGGATGGATAAGGAACCTATAAGATCCAAGGAGATTTAACGGGCATCAATTAATTACAATGTGTGGACCTTCTTTCTATATTATTTTTTAAGTATCCTAATTTTTAAAAACTATAAAAGTGTTCATGATATTTGTGGGATGAGGAACTTTGAACATTGTCTCAGGAATTACGTTGTTAATATGATACTGGTTATGGTAGAATCTTAATCTTTTGTAAGTACATGCTGAAATATTTACAGAAATGATATGAAGTCTGAGATTTGCTTCGAAAGCATAGGGTTAGGAGGAGTGGTCTGTCTGGATGGAGATGAGGCCAGACCAACCATGGGGTGATGGTTGTTGGGGCCAGGTGGTCATTGTACTATGTTGTCTACTTCGGTATATGTTCAAAATTCTACATGGTAAGAAGTTAAAAAAAAAAAAGGGAAATGTGAACACTGCTCAGTGTTTAATTATGTTGAGGAGTTAATGTTATTTTTTTTAGAATTATGTTAGTGGCAGTTTGGATTTACGTGTTTTGAAAAGATAAAATGGTTTCTGGGATTTGCTTTAAAATAATTGGTGTTTGTGTCGGTAAAAATGAAATAAAAAGTGGTCGTTATTGTACAAGTTTGAAAATTGCCTAAATTAAAGACATCATACAAAAGATAGGCTAGGCTGCAATTAAAAAAAAAAAAGGATTGCAGCATGGAATAATTAGTGTAAAAATGCCTGTGTCCATGACACTTTGAATGAAAGCCATATGTTCATTTTTTTTTTAAGATTTTACTTATTTATTTGTCAGAGGGAGAGAGCACAAGCAGGGGGAGTGGCAGGCAGAGGGAGAAGCAGGCTCCCTGCTCCAGTGTGGGACTCTATCCTAGGACCCTGGGATCATGACCTGAGCCAAAGGCAGATGTTTAACCAACTGAGCCACCCAGGCGTCCCTCTACGTTCACTGATATTTCTCATGCTAAGGTGTTGGGTCATCAAAAACAAAATCTGAACACAAACCCACTTAAAGCAAAATGAATGGAATATAAATCTGGCGATATTAAAGAAGACTTCTTTGTAGTAATCCTATAATAAAATAAGGAATTTCTCAGCCCCGTTCCTAACCCCTGTATCATTTGAAGGTCAATAATGCTATTGGGTGTGAGTAGCCAAAGAAAAATTGTCTAGTGTTGTTTACATAAACTGCATGCTAAATTAGTTCCCGAAGTTAAACTAGAAGTTTATCAGTTAGACCTTGAAATTCATATGTGAAAAAGAGATAAATTTACATATTACACAAAAGAAAAAAGATAAGCACACATTTAGTTAAACTTTAAAATGGACTAGAATGGGATAAGAAGGCTGTTTTTATCGAATTGATAAAATGAGCTACAAAAGAAAAAAGTGACTTGATTATATACGGTCTTAGGTTCTGGACACTGAAAAGTAGATAGGGTAGTGGGCGGGAGAATTTGGCAAAGTCACAGTCAGAACCTGTGGAGTTCAAACGTCTCCAAATAAAGGGTTGCTGGGGACTGCGCCCTCAATCTCCATTTCGGTCCTCTGGTCGCAGATGTTGGAAATCTAAAGCTAATGTGTGCCAGAGTCCTTTGCAGCTAGGATTCTGAATGAGAATTGGGCTTTGTTAGTTATATGACGGAAGGCAGGAGTGAGGTGGGGGCCATTTTACTTTCTTGTTTTTTTCTGCTGTTTTGGTGCGGGTGCCCTACAGCAGCCTGGCAGCATGCTGTCTTCAGCCTCCTGGGTATTGAGAAGCAGTTGCCGAGGCAGAGCTGATCTCAACTCTAGCCTCCTGGTCTCTGGATTATGGCTCTGGGAGTCTGTACCTTCAGTAGGAGCCTCAGGGGAGCGGCTAGCCTGGCGGACCCGTCCTCATTGTTCTGGGAGGCATTGCTGCAGGCTCACCCTAGAATGTGAGCCTTCCCAAAGACTTTGTGAGCACCCTGTTCCCCATATTAAATCTCCTTCTGTTTACTATGCCTAAAATGATGTTTCCTGCCTTGTATCTGATGGAAACAAGCAGTGTTTAGGTTTTCAGCCCCTCACAAATGAATGTTAGGCCTGCTGAAATTTACTTTTCCTTCTTCCTCCCAGCCCCCCACCTCAATGACCAGTTCTTCTCACAGATCTCTCCCTGTCATCCCTATGTCTCATTCTCTTGGTTCCTTCACTGTTTCTTGCCAGTGGTCCCTACATTCCCAGGTGTCAGGAGTCAGGAAGGGACCTAGACTTTAGGGTGGCCAGCTGGAGAAGAGATGCCAGATTGCCCCACACTCAACCACCTCTAGGTTCATTTGCAGATTCAGCTGTCTTGGAACATACCAATCTCTCCTCCTCCACGTCTCCTGCCACCATGCTGCTAACATGTAGAGTTTTTATCCTTATTCAAAGACAAGGTGCTCGAAGCTCAGAGATTATTAACTTGTCCAGTGTCTGTGCTTAAGTGGCAGATTCAGGATTGGATCCCAGTTTTGTCTCACGAGTGCATGAACTTTAGAAAACACAATGTAGGTATATAATAAGCATCATAGTTTAGTTCTACAGCCCTGCCAATGATTGAGTGGGAGTTACACAAGAAACAGAATGATTTCTTTTCTTCTCTGCTGTGATAAAAAGCTTCCCGCCTTTCTGTTGGTTAGTGGGAGACAGCCAAGGAAGAGGGCATAGGGAAAAAACCTCACAAAGGATGAGTGAACAAGAGAGACAAAGGGCAGTGGAGGTGAGCTGGTGGTGCTGGTGCTGTGGGTCGTGTTGGCACTTCCATAGTGCTGGTGGCGGTAGTCCTGGTGAGGTTAGTGGTGGTGGTTTGTCTGCTGCTAGTGCTAGTTCTGCATCTGGGTGATTTTGGCCAAGTTCCTTAATTTCATTGAGCCTCCATTTCCTCATCTCTAAAATGGGGCGGGAGGAGAATAATACTACTTTGTAAGGTTAGACTGTGAAGAACTAAGTGAGTTAATTATCTGAAACATGGCAAGTGCTTAACACAGGGTATCCATTATATTAGCTATAAACACTTTAAATGGGGTCAATGCATAACCTCACTTGGGGAAGCTGATGAGAAAACAGGCAAACAGGCAGCCGTGCAGTTAGATGTTGGTTTGTGAAAGGTACAAGGAGCCATGGATAAAAACACAGTGTGCGTGGGTCAGGGACCTTCCAGCACATGGTGGGCACGCCTGGCAGGACGAGAAAGCACCTCAGACACCTGTTGTAGCCAGGGCAGCCCCTGTTTTCAGCATTGGGTTGGCTTCTTGTGCAATGGGGCCGGAAGTAAGGTCAGGTAGTGGTGAGATACGGAAGCTGTGGGCTTTGGTGCCCACACCGTCACTCAGAAGCTGTGTCATTCACCTCCAAGGGCCAGTCTATCAGTAAACTAGGAATCATACTGTAATAACCGCTGCCCACCCCACCTCACATTCTTCTCGGCAAGGAAGACCTCCTGGTATATAAAAGGGCTGCACAGATTCCTCAATTGGGACAAGTGAGGGATGGGAGGCAGAAGTTAATGAAGATAGAGACATCGTGATTGAAAGTTTCTTCAATAGCCCTGCTCAGGAGGCCTGGGTCACTTGCTTCCGTCCGGCGTTCAATAGGCTGCTTATCTCTTACCAGAAGCAGGGGTATTTGGTGGTAAGTAGAAGCTCTTTGTGGTGGCCTCCGGTGGGAGTTGGCTGGGTCTGCTGAGAGGGGTCATCCCAGGGTTGACGTTGGCTCTTAGCAACAGGCATTTCAAAAGCACAATGCATGATTGTGGCCCTTTTGGAATACAGCAGTTGTGAGCAGTGGTCTATAGGATGCCAACTGTAAAATGTTGCTGTGTTCACACTCGTGCTAAAGACATGGGAAGAGAAGCTAATATATTACTACTGGAATTCTTCTATATTAAGGGGCAACTTTGCAATTTACCCCACAGAGCCTTCTGGAAGAAATTAGGATCATTTTTTTTAAGAGACCTGCGCTAATACAGTGGGGCATTCATTCCTTTTATTTTATTCTTTACACGTTTGCAATAGGAAAATTTTATCATCCTGGAATTATTAAGAAGTTTGGGAGAAGGACTGTTTATTTTTAAATTTATTTTTTTGAGAGCGCCTTTCCTTATTTATTTTCATGCTAAAAAAATTTACCCTCTTGGAAGCCAAGTGCGTGTGTGTGTGTTTGTGTGTGTGTGTGTGTGTGTATGTGTGTGTGTGTGTTTAAAAAACCTTGGCATGAGCATGAGAGGCTGACCTTTGGCTTCAGAGGAGGAGGAAGTGCCGTGAGGGCGGCCGTGGAGGGCATGAGGGAGGGCGGCATGAGTCAGTGTCTTTGCAACGCCCTCCTCTCTTCTCAGGCGTGAGCCCTGCCAGTCCTTCTAATGCCGTCTTGGAAAAAGAAATCCTGTAGAAGTGACCACTGTGGCGATGGCAGTGTAAGTAGTTCCTCTTTTGAAGTCTTGATGCTCCCGGAGCTGTGGGAGCAAGTCAGCTTTCACAGGCCTCCCTCAACTACTGACAAGCCCTGAGGAACTACGTGTTTCCTCTCCAAGATGTAGGATGGTGTTGGTGACTACCAAGAACGATCGGCTGTAGGATCCGGACTAGAAGGACTGGAGGCAGATGGATGGACAGTGTTTCGGGGTGGGCTCCGTGACCATGAACCATCACCTCAGTTTTTGGCCACTACCTCTCCTGAAAAGGGGAACACCATCTGAGAACTGCGGTCTCCTTCTGTGTCTGAGCGGATGGGGTCATCGTCTGTGGTTATCTCTCTGCCAATGGAAGATGCTCTTGTCTGCCTGCCTTCTCCTTCTCTATGAAACCCGTCTTACCTAATGGAAAGGGAGGACTGAGCCTCCTGCTTCCACGTTTCTAAAGCTCAGCTCCCATACACACCATCTTATTCTTGACTTCGTGACAGCAGTATTGGGAATGGTATCACCCTCACGCTCATCACTAATGGCAAAGTCAGCAAAATGAGCAGTTTTCATATAGGTCTGGTCTTAGGCACAACACATGCAATGAGAGAGAGAGAGAAAGAAAGAAAGAGAGCACGCTTCCTTGGAGGGTCTTACAAACTATTTGAGCATAGAGACATGCATTCTTCCCCTAGCCTGCCATTAAAAGTCGTCTCACCAGGGTCATAAGTGACCTCCTAATTGCCAATCCCAGCAAATCCTTCCCAACACCTTTCCTGACCTGGCTGACATAACTTCATGTTTGAACATCTTCCCTTGAACCTCTAAGACAGCATGCAGCCTTGGCTTCCCTGGCACCTCTCACAGTATGTCTTGAGGTCACTTGCTTCCTAAACCTGTCCCAGAAATGTCGCTGCTCTTTCTCAGAGTTCCATTTTTCGTTTTCTTCTCACTCCTTAATTTTTTTTTTCTTAGCAATTTCATCTTAGCCCAGAGCATGTGATTCTACATTTTAGTAAGCTTCTCAGGTGTGCTGATTCCCAAGCAGTTTTGGGAATTTCTGGACTTCTTAATTGCTCTGGTTCTTAGCTTTCCCATAGATAAAATGGGGATAATAATGGTACTTGCCTCATTGGACTGCAGTTAGGATTAAGTGGGTGATATATATGTAAAGCACTTATAACAGTGCCTAGCACATGGATTTATATAAAGCTCTGGTTGTTCTTATGTTTAGGCAGAAGACATAAGGAAATAGGAAATAAACTTTCAAAGGAACACTGAGGTCTTTTTGCCGAGACAGATGGTTGTTCCCCAAAATCTAGTCTCCCTTTTCCCCAGATCCCCACAGCTGCCCAGCATTCCTTGTAGCGAGGTATGACCCTATAACTAGGTTCTAGCAAACAAAGGCTAAGTGAAAATGTCCTGTGGCATTTTCTGGAAACTTCCTGGCATGTCAGCCAGCTTGTGCTCCTTGTCCTTTCTTCTTTCTGCTATTCTGCTGCCTGGAACTTGAGGTGATGGCTGCCATCTTGAAAGATGAGCCTGAGGACCATCTATCAAACTTAGTGGGACGGTGAACTGGAAGCACATGGGTGCTCGAGGACCTCGTGGCAGTCTCCTTAAACCCTCGGACTATTTATTTATATCTGGACTTTCGCACGAGAGGGGGGATAAACTTCTGTCTTCTTAAAGCCACTACTATTTGGGGTCTTCAAGCTGGATTGCAGCCAACCTAATCTTCATTTATCAGAATCTTAACTTAATCTTAACAGAAGGCTGATATAGGCAGTGCATGTTGAATTAGGCACCAAAGGCCAAATTATGTTTTATTTGGTGGACAGTAGGAGAACTACTGAAGGTTTGGGGTAACACAATGGGAAATGCACTTTAGGAAGATTAAACTTCCAGTCATGTAATGGTAATGAAAGAGCCTAGCGGTAGGGAGAATAATTAGGAGACTGATAGACAGTGGGCAGAACAGGTGGCAATGACAGTGTCAGGTGGGTGACAGTGGGGAAAATGGAAAGGAGACACTGGATGGCATCATCCATGTTAAAAGAGGCCCAGTGGTGCTTTGCAGCAGATAGGGTGTCTTGGTGAAGATGTGGGAGAGGGAAAAGGTGGCTTTAACGTTTTGAATGAGATCTTTGGAGGATGGTTCAGTGGTTTGTTGGAACTGTCTTGTACTGGTCTCTTCCCTACTCTATATTCATTGAGTTCATGTTGATAGCTTGAAATTGGCCATGGTGGGAATACGGGAACTCTATGGACATCAACAAATGCTACAAGTCCCTTTCCCCCCCAGAGTCAGTTTACCAGCATGTCGCTGGTTCCCACAACACGAAAGTCAGGAGGAAGAGCTGGTTTGTGAGACAAAGTGAGCTTCCCCTTACCCCCTGAAGATTTCATGTGTTGGGTAGCTGCAAAGCAGGTGGAAGCTAGTTTGGAAGTAAGCACACAGCAATAGAAATGCTGAAGCTATGGGTATAAGAGATCATCCAGGAAGGTCTCCACTCTGTAGACCAAAAATAAAAGGGCAGAGAGCAAAACCCTCAGGAGTATCTCCTTTTAGGACTCAGGAGGAAAAGAAACCAATGGAAACAGAAGAAACAGGTGGCGAGGGAGAGGGAAGACACAGGACAGTTTTGTGCTATGGGAATGAAGGGGAAAGAGAGAGAGGCCAGGAGCTGTAGCAAAGTTGAAGCCAATGAGGTCTGAGAAAAGGCTGTTCGATTTGGGTGGGGGTCAGCGAGCCATCAGAGGGCAATATTTAGAGAGGGATGACTGCAGAAGCCAGATTCCTCAAAGCCTGATCCCAAGAATATGAAACTAATCTGTACGGCATCCAGCAAGATTTCTAGTGCATCACAGGCTATGGATAAATGCACTTTGATGCATTTTATAAATGCAAAGTACTTTGGAGATTACTTTACTGTCTGAAGACACTGATCTTTAAAACTGCATGGAGGTTGGGGCTATCTAATTCACCACAAGAAGAAAAGCAATATTGGGTGCAGTGGAGATTGTATATGGGGTGTGTGGCTTGGCCCATGTGGTCATGTTGTTATCTGTTGACTAAGGAGATGAGCCTGTCTATATGCAGGGGCTTCGGAGCTGACCACACTGTATGTGCATTAAGACTGCTCTTTGATTTGTAACCGATGTTGCTAGAGTTCTCTCTCATTTGCTCCTTGGCTCAGTCCTACCCTTTGCCTGCCGCGGTCGCTTTTTCTTTGGCGGTTCTGTGTTGGCCTTTACATGCTACAACTGTGGTGATGCTTTTCTGCAGTTCAATATCCCCAGAGTTAGGGCGCCTGGGTGGCTCAGTCGGTTAAACGTCCGCCTTTGCCTCAGGTCAGGATCCCAGGGTCGTGGGATCGAGCCCCATGTCAGGCTTCCTACTCAGTGGGGAGCCTGCTTCTCCCTCTGCCTGCTGCACCCCTGCTTGTACTCTTGTGCTCTCTCTCTCTGACAAATAAATAAAATCTTAAAAAAAAAACACCCCCAGAGTTGTGCATGGAAGTCCTTAAAATACTTCTCTATTTCATGGTTACCTGCTTCTGTTGGGAAGGTGGAGGGATGGAAAACAGGGAGAAGGAGCAATCATACTTGCAGAATGCCCACTATTTCTTTATTCATTTAACAACTATTTCTTGAGCACCGCTAATTGCCAGGCCTTTTACATCTCATATCATTCTTCCAGGAAACTTTCTGGAAGGTTATCATCCTGTCCATTTTATAGATGAGCGTTCCTGTGCATGTGTGGGAGAGCTGATTGTCATCCAGGACTTTATGGTGGGTAGTTCTTTTTTTTTTTTTTAAGATTTATTTATTTATTTGAGAGAGAGAGAGGAAGTGCATGAGCAGTATACAGCCACCGAGGTGCCCCCCTTGTCATTTATTTTAATTTTATATGTATTTAAAACCCCATAAGACCACTGTCATTTGATATTGTCAATGTTTATTTAGACAATTGTGTTTATTATGACTTATATAAATTGTGTTTATTTAGATTAGCCATTTGTATTGTTCTTCATTCTTTCCTGCACTTCTGAGTTTTTGTCCAGAATCATTTTTCTTTTGTGTAAAGAAAAGCATTTAGTGTTCTCATTAGCGTTGATGTACTGCTGATTGTCTCAGTTTTTGTTTGAAAATATCTTTACTTAAGCTTTACTTTTTTTTTTGCTTTTATTTTTTTATTTTGTTTCTTTAAATTTTTTTATTGTTGTTAATCACCATACAATACATCATTAGTTTTGGATGTAGTGTTCCATGATTCATTGTTTGTGCATAACACCCAGTGCTCCACGCAGAACGTGCCCTCTTTGATACCCATCACCAGGCTAACCCATTCCCCCAACCCCCTCCCCTCTAGAACCCTCAGTTTGTTTTTCAGAGTCCATCGTCTCTCATGGTTCGTCTCCCCCTCCAGTTTCCCCCCTTCATTCTTCCCCTCCTGCTATCTTCTTCTTCTTTTTTTTTTTAACATATATTGCATTATTTAATTCAGAGGTGCAGATCTGTGATTCAACAGTCTTGCACAATTCACAGCGCTCACCATAGCATATACCCTCCCCAATGTCTATCACCCAGCCACCCCATCCCTCCCACCCCCCACCACTCCAGTAACACTCAGTTTGTTTCCTGAGATTAAGAATTCTTCATATCAGTGAGGTCATATGATACATGTCTTTTTCTGATTGACTTACTTCACTCAGCATAACACCCTCCAGTTCCATACACGTCGTTGCAAATGGCAAGATCTCATTCCTTTTGATGGCTGTATAATATTCCATTGTATATAGATTATCTATCTATCTATCTATCTATCTATCTATCTATCTATCTATCTATCATCTATCTATCTATATCACATCTTCTTTATCCACTCATCTGTCGATGGACATCTTGGCTCTTTCCACAGTTTGGCTATTGTGGACATTGCTGCTATAAACATTGGGGTGCATGTACCCCTTCGGATCCTTACATTTGTATCTTTGGGGTAAATACCCAGTAGTGCAATTGCTGGATCATATGGTAGCACTATTTTCAACTTTTTGAGGAACCTCCATACTGTTTTCCAGAGTGGTTGCACCAGCTTGCATTCCCACCAACAGTGTAGGAGGGTTCCCCTTTGTCCACATCCCCGCCAACATCTGTCATTTCCTGACTTGTTAATTTTCGCCATTCTGATTGGTGTGAGGTGGTATCTCATGGAGGTTTTGATTTGGATTTCCCTGATGCCGAGCGATGTTGAGCACTTTTTCATGTGTCTGTTGGCCATTTGGATGTCTTCTTTGGAAAAATGTCTGTTCATGTCTTCTGCCCATTTCTTGACTGGATTATTTGTTCTTTGGGTGTTGAGTTTGATAAGTTCTTTATAGATTTGGGATACTAGCCCTTTATCTGATATGTCATTTGCAAATATCTTCTCCCATTCTGTCGGTTGTCTTTTGGTTTTGTGGACTGTTTCTTTTGCTGTGCAAAAGCTTTTTATCTTGATGAAATCCCAATAGTTCATTTTTGCCCTTGTTTCCCTTGCCTTTGGCGATGTTTCTAGGAAGAAGTTGCTGCGGCTGAGGTCGAAGAGGTTGCTGCCCGTGTTCTCCTTTAGGATTTTGATGGACTCCTGTCTCACATCTAGGTCTTTCAACCATTTGGAGTCTATTTTTGTGTGTGGTGTAAGGAAATGAATGGTCCAGTTTCATTTTTCTGCATGTGGCTGTCCAATTTTCCCAAAACCATTTGTTGAAGAGACTGTCTTTTTTTCATTGGACATTCTTTCCTGCTTTGTCAAAGATTAGTTGACCATAGAGTTGAGGGTCCGTTTCTGGGCTCTCGATTCTGTTCCATTGATCTGTGTGTCTGTTTTTGTGCCAGTACCATACTGTCTTGATGATGACAGCTTTGTAATAGAGCTGGAAGTCTGGAATTGTGATGCCGCCAGCTTTGCTTTTCTTTTTCAACATTCCTCTGGCTATTCAGGGTCTCCTCTGGGTCCATACAAATTTTAGGATTATTTGTTCCATTTCTTTGAAAAAAGTGGATGGTATTTTGATAGGGATTGCATTGAATGTGTAGATTGCTCTAGGTAGCATTGACATCTTCACAATATTTGTTCTTCCAATCCATGAGCATGGAACGTTTTTCCATTTCTTTGTGTCTTCCTCAATTTCTTTCATGAGTATTTTATAGTTTTCTGAGTACAGATCCTTTGCCTCTTTGGTTAGATTTATTCCTAGGTATCGTATGGTTTTGGGTGCAATTGTAAGTGGGATCGACTCCTTAATTTGTCTCTCTTCTGTCTTGTTGTTGGTGTATAGGAATGCCACTGATTTCTGTGCATTGATTTTATATCCTGCCACTTTACTGAATTCCTGTATGAGTTCTAGGAGTTTTGGGGTGGAGTCTTTTGGGTTTTCCACATAAAGTATCCTATCATCTGCAAACAGTGAGAGTTTGACTTCTTCTTTGCCGATTTGGATGCCTTTGATTTCTTTTTGTTGTCTGATTGCTGTGGCTAGGACTTCTAATACTATGTTGAATAGCAGTGGTGAGAGTGGACATGCCTGACACGTTCCTGACCTTAGGGGGAAAGCTCTCAGTTTTTCCCCATTGAGAATGATATTCGCTGTAGGTTTTTCATAGATGGCTTTTATGATATTGAGGTAGGTACCCTCTATCCCTATACTCGGAAGAATTTTGATCAAGAAAGGATGCTGTACTTTGTCAAATGCTTTTTCTGCATCTGTTGAGAGGATCATCAGATTCTTGTTCTTTCTTTTGTTAATGTATTGTATCACGTTGATTGATTTGTGGATGTTGAACCAACCTTGCAGCCCAGGGATAAATCCCACTTGGTCGTGGTGAATAATCCTTTTAATGTACTGTTGGATCCTATTGGCTAGTATTTTGGTGAGAATTTTTGCATCCATGTTCATCAAGGATATTGGTCTGCAATTCTCCTTTTTGATGGGGTCTTTGTCAGGATTGGGGATCAACGTAATGGTGGCCTCATAAAATGAGTTTGGAAGTTTTCCTTCCATTTCTATTTTTTGAATCAGTTTCAGAAGAATAGGTATTAATTCTTCTTTAAATGTTTGGTAGAATTCCACTGGGAAGCCATCTGGCCCTGGGCTTTTGTTTGTTGGGAGATTTTTGATGACTGATTCAATTTCCTTAGTGGTTATAGGTCTGTTCAGGTTTTCTCTTTCTTCCTGGTTCAGTTTTGGTAGTTGATACATCTCTAGGAATGCATCCATTTCTTCCAGGTTATCTAATTTGCTGCCATACAGTTGCTCATAATATGTTCTTATAATTATTTGTATTTCTTTGGTGTTGGTTGTGATCTCTCCTCTTTCATTCATGATTTTGTTGATTTGGGTCATTTCTATTTTCTTTTTGGATAAGTCTGGCCAGGGGTTTATCAATCTTGTTAATTCTTTCAAAGAACCAGCTCCAAGTTTCATTGATCTATTCTACTGTTCTTTTGGTTTCTATTTCATTGATTTCTGCTCTGATCTTTTTTATTTCTCTTCTCCTGCTGTGTTTAGGCTTTACTTGCTGTTTTTTCTCTAGCTCTTTTAGATGTAGGGTTAGGTTGTGTATTTGAGACCTTTCTTGTTTCTTGAGAAAAGCTTGTATTGCTATATACTTTCCTCTTAGGACTGCCTTTGGTGCATCCCAAAGATTTTGAACAGTTGTGTTTTCATTTTCATTGGTTTCCATGAATTTTTTAAATTCTTCTTTAATTTCCTGGTTGACCCATTCATTCTTTAGTAGGATGCTCTTTAGCCTCCATGTATTTGAGTTCTTTCCAACTTGCCTCTTGTGATTGAGTTCTAGTTTCAAAGCACTGTGGTCTGAAAATATGCAGGGAATGATCCCAGTCTTTTGGCACTGCTTGGGACCTGATTTGTGACCTAGGATGTGATCTATTCTGGAGAATGTTCCATGGGCACTAGAGAAGAATGTGTATTCCGTTGCTTTGAGATGGAATGTTCTGAATATGTCTGTGAAGTCCATTGGTCCAGTGTGTCATTTAAAGTCTTTATTTCCTTGTTGATCTTTTGCTTAGATGATCTGTCCATTTCAGTCAGGGGGCTGTTAAAGTCCCCCACTATTATTGTATTGTTGTCAATGTGTTTCTTTGCTTTTGTTATTAGTTGCCTTATATAATTGGCTGCTCCCATGTTAGGGGCATAGATATTTACAATTGTTAGATCTTCTTTTGGATAGACCCTTTAAGTAGGATATAGTGTCCTTCCTCATCTCTTATTACAGTCTTTGCTTTAAAATCCAATTTGTCTGATATAAGGTTTGCCACCCCAGCTTTCTTTTGGTGTCCATTAGCATGGTAAATGGTTTTCCCCACCCCCTCACTTTCAATCTGGGGGTTGTCTTTGGGTCTAAAATGAGTCTCTTGCAGACAGCATATCGATAGGTCTTGTTTTTTAATCCAATCTGATAGCCTGTGTCTTTTGGTTGGGGGCATTTAGCCCATTTGCATTCAGGGTAACTATTGAAAGATATGAATTTAGTGCCATTTTATTGCCTGTAAGGTGACTGTGACTGTATATTGTCTGTGTTCTTTTCTGGTCTATGTTGCTTTTAGGCTCTCTCTTTGCTTAGAGGACCCCTTTCAATATTTCTTGTAGGGCTGGTTTCGTGTTTGCAAATTCCTTTAGTTTGTTTGTCCTGGAAGCTTTTTATCTCTCCTTCTATTTTCAGTGACAGCGTAGCTGGATACAGTATTCTTGGCTGCATATTTTTCTCGTTTTGTGCTCTGAAGATATCATGCCAGTCCTTTCTGGCCTGCCAGGTCTCTGCGGATAGGTCTGTTGCCAATCTAATGTTTCTACCATTATAGGTTACATATCTCTTCTCCCGAGCTGCTTTCAGGATTTTCTCTTTGTCTCTGAGACTCGTAAGTTTTACTATTAGATGTCGGGGTGTTGACCTATTTTTATTGATTTTGAGAGGGGTTCTCTGTGCCTCCTGGATTTTGATGCCTGTTTCTTTCCCCACATTAGGGAAGTTCTCTGCTATAATTTGCTCCAATATACCTTCTGCCCCTCTCTCTCTTCTTCTTCTGGGATCCCAATTATTCTAATGTTGTTTCATCTTATGGTATCGCTTATCTCTCGAATTCTGCCCTCGTGATCCAGTAGTTGTCTAGCTCTCTTTTTCTCAGCTTCTTTATTTTCCGTCATTTGGTCTTCTATATCACTGATTCTCTCTTCTGCCTCATTTATCCTAGCAGTTAGTGCCCCCATTTTTGATTGTACCTCATTAACAGCCTTTTTGATTTCCACTTGGTTAGATTTTAGTTCTTTTATTTCTCCAGAAAGGGTTTCTCTAATAACTTCCATGCTTTTTTCAAGCCCAGCTAGTATCTTTAAAATCATGATTCTGAAGTCTAGGTCTGACATCATACTAATGTCTGTATTGAGTAGGTCCCTGGCAGTTAGTACTACCTCTTGTTCTTTTTGTTGAGGCGATTTTTTTCCGTCTTGTCATTTTGTTCAGAGGAGAATAGATGAATGAGAGAACAAAATGCTAACAGGGTAACAACATCCCCAGAAAATATACTCTAAACAAATCAGAAAAGATCTGAAACCAGGGGAAAAGAAAGGGAAAAAAAGAAAAAAGGAGAGGAAAAAAAAGAAAAAAATAAAAACAAACAAAAACAGAACACAACAAAAAAACCAGAATATGATCAAATATGATCAGGCTTGTGCATACATCAGTGTCACACACTAGATTTTGGGTGTATTTTGGTCTGTTAGAAGAAAGTGCCTCCCAAATTTTTAAGGAAAGAAAAACTTATATATGTACAAAAATAAGGGTTGATATGATGAAGGGATGGAATATGACTGTAAAGATGAAAATTATAAAAAATTTTATAAAAGGAATTGATAAGAAGTTGTTTGAAAATGAAAGAAGAGGATTAAAAAAAGAAAAAAAAAGGGGAGAGAATGTGACCAGGCAGGAGACTAGAACAAAGCCATACACTAGAGATTTAGGGTATATTTTGATCTGTTAGAAGAAGCTAGCCCAAAATTTTAAAGAGAGAACAACTTATATATATATGCCAAAAATAAGGGTAACTAGTATGAAGGGATAGAATATGACTCAAAAATGAAAAATAAAAATGTTTTTTAAAAAAGGGATTGATAAGATGTTGGTTGAAAAAGGGTAAAAGAAAAATTAAAAAAAAAGACAGTTAAAAAAATTAAGTTTGAAAGACTAAAGAATCATGGTAAAAAAGCCATGAATTCTATGTGCAGTATTCCCCTAGCGCTGGAGTTCCGCCATTCTCATTGATCGGTAAACTTGGTCTTGGCTGGCTGTTCTTGCTGATCTTCTGGGGGAGGGGCCTGTTGCCGTGGTCCGAAAGGTCTTTGCCGGAGGCGGAATTGCCCCGCCCTTGCCGGTCCGGGCTAAGTAATCTGCTGGGGTTTGGTCTCGAGAGCTTTTGTTCCCTGCAAGCTTTCCCTACAGCTTTGGAGGACGAGAGTGAAAATGGCGGCCTCCCAGTCTCCGCCCTAGAGGAGCCAAGAATTTGGGGCCCCACTCCCCAGTGCGCCCCCAGAGAAAAGCCGTCAATCACTCCCATCTTCCTGGTCCCCGGCCGCACTCCGTGCTCACCCGGCCTGTGACTGAGTGCCTCCATCTCCAGCACCGGACCCGGTGCGGAGTCCCCAAACCCAGCAGATCCCTGCCGTGCGCTCCTGCACGGCTCCTCCCCGGGGAGGATGGGGAGTCTCCCCGGATCTGCCGCTTGTTGGGTCCCTGCTGGAGGCGCAGTGTCCCGACTATGCCGCGGGTCACGGTTTATGGCAACCCCGAGCTGAGAGCCCGCACCTCGGCTCCATCTCTGCAGCCGGCTTCCCCGCTCCAATACCCAGGAGCTCTGCCGCACTCAGGCATCCCCAGTCTCTCTGTGCCCCCGAGGGTCCTGAGACCACACTGTCCTGCGAGGGTTCCACCCCCCGCTTAGCCACTGGAGTGACATCCCTCAGCGGAGCCGACTTCTAAAAGTTGCAATTTTGTGCTCCATGGCTCTATCACTTGCCAGAAGCAGCCAACGGAGTGTCCCTCCCCCGCTGTCTATACTCCCGAATATCGCCTCTGATTCACTTCTCCGCACGTCCTACCTTCCAGAAAGTGGTCGCTTTTCTGTTCAGAAAGTTGTTGCTATTCTTTTCTTCGATCTCCGATTGAGTTCGTAGGTGTTCAAAATGGTTTGATCCCTATCCAGCTGAATTCCTGAGACAAGACGAAATCCAGGTCTCCTACTCCTCCGCCATGTTGCTCCGCCCTCCTACTTAAACTTTACTTTTGAGGGATTTTTTTTCTGAATATAGAATTCTAGATTGGCAATTATTTTCTTTCAGTAGTTTAAAGGATTCCATTGTCTTCTGGATTCCGTTACTGCCTCTGAGAAGCAAGGTGTCAGTAATCTATTTTTTTTCTTCTGATTATGTCTTTGGTTTTCAAGTAGCTTCACTATATGCAAAGATATAATTTTTTTATTATTATGTTATGTTAATCACCATACATTACATCATTAGTTTTTGATATAGTTTTCCATGATTCATTGTTTGCATATAACACACCGTGCTCCATGCAGAATGTGCCCTCCTTAATACCCATCACCAGGTAACCCCATCTCCCCACCCCCCTCCCCTCTAGAACCCTCAGTTTGTTTTTCAGAGTCCATAGTCTCTCATGGTTCGTCTCCCCGTCTGACTTCTCCCCCTTCATTCTTCCCTTCTTGCTATCTTCTTCTTCTTCTTCTTTTTAACATATAATGTATTATTTGTTTCAGATGTACAGGTCTGTGATTCAACAGTCTTACACAATTCACAGCGCTCACCATAGCACATACCCTCCCCAATGTCCATCACCCAGCCACCCCATCCCTCCCACCCCCCACCACTCCAGCAACCCTCAGTTTGTTTCCTGAGATTAATAATTCCTCATATCAGTGAGGTTATATGATACATGTCTTTCTCTGATTGACTTATTTCGCATAATACCCTCCAGTTCTATCCACATCATTGCAAATGGCAAGATTTCATTCCTTTTGATGTCCATCGACAGATGAATGGATAAAGAAGATGTGGTATATATATACAATGGAATAGAATGCAGCAAAGATGTAATTTGTGTGTGTGTGTGTGTGTTTCTGGTGTTTGTAGCCTTCTTGAGTTTGTCCCGACTATGCCGCGGGTCACGGTTTACTCTCCAAAAAGAGTTTGGAGAACTCTTTTTATAACTTTTGGAGAACTCTCAGCTATTCCTGTCTTTCCTGGGATTCCACACACATTAGGCCATTTTCTAATACTCTTTCCCTATACATCTATACTTCATACTTTCTTCTGTATTTTCCTTCCTTTTGTCTTTCCTTGCTTCAGTCTGGACATTTTCTTCTGATATTATTTAGTCAACAAATTCTCCTTTGAGATAATTTTATAATTTCAGGTATTACATTTTTCCACTTGTAGAATTCTCTGATTTAAAAAAAATCTAGTTTCTAATTTTTAGTTCTTGGCCAATATTCTCCATCTTTTTTTTTTAATTCTGAAAACATATTAACTATAGTTATTCTAAAGTCCATGCTTGATAACTTCATTATGAGGATTTCCTTTAGGTCAGTTTCTATTGTTTTCCTCTTGGGTCCCTGACAATTTTTCTTCTCATATGTCTGGTCATGTGTGTATGTATGTTAAAATATCTATAATATAAAATTTGCTATTGTAACGATTTTAAGTGTACAATTCATTAATTCCAATCACATGTTCTACAGCCATCACCACTATCTATTTGCAAAACTTTTTCATCACCCCAAACAGAAACTCTGTACCCACTAAGAAATAACTCTCCCATTCCTCCTTCCCCTCAGCCTCTGGTAACTGCTAATCTATTTTCTGTCTTCATGTATCTGCCTGTTCTAGATATTGCACGTAAGTGAGATCACACAATACTTGTCTTTTTTGTCTGGCTTATTTCACTTAGCATCATGTTTTCAAGGTTCATCCATCTTGCAGCACGCGTCAGAACTTTATATCTCTTTAAGGCTGAATAACATTCTATTGTATGTATATATCACATTTTGTTTATCCATTCATCTGTTGTTGGATACTTGGGTTGTTTCCACCTTTTGGCTGTTGTGAATGATACTCCTATGAACATTGGTGTGCATGTATCTGTGTCTTTGTTTTCATTTTTTTTTTTTTTTTTTGTATATACCTACAAGTGGCATTCCTGGGTCACATGGTAATTCTATATTTAAATTTCTAAAGGAATTTCCAAACCATTTTCCACAGTGTCTGCAGAATTTTACATTCCCAACAGCAATCTAAGAGGTTTCCAGTTCCTCTACATTCTTGTCAACACTTGTTATTTATTTGTTTGCTTATTTATTTATTCATTTAAAGCCATCCTATTAGATATGAAGCGGTATCTCATTTTGGTTATGATTTGCATTTACTTAATGACTAATGATATCGAGCATCTTCTCATATGCTTATTGACTATTTGTATATCTTCTTTGGAGAAGTGTCTATTCAGGATATTTGCCCATTTTTTATATTGGGTTGGTTGTCTGTTAGTTGTTGAGTTATAGGAATTCTTTATATAGTCTGGATATTACATCCTTATTACATAAATGGCTTGCAAACACTTACTCCCATTCTGTGAAGTTTTTTCTCACTCTGTTAATAGTGTTCTTTGAGGCACACATTTTTAATTTTGATGAAGTCCAATTTATTTTTTCCTTTGTTACCTGTGCTTTTAGTGTCATATTTTTTAAAGATTTTGTATTTATTTATTTTTTTTTGAGTAATCTCTACACCCAACATGGGGCTCGAACATACAAGCCAGAGTTCAAAAGTTACATGCTCCACTGACTGAGCCAGCCAGGAGCCCCTATTATGATATTTAAGAAATCATGGCCAAATCCAAGGTCATGAAGATTTGTCCCTATGTTTTCTTCTAAGAGTTTTATAGTTTTAGCTCTTATGTTTATCCATTTTTAGTTAATTTTGTATATAGTGGTAAGGTAAGGGTCCAAGTTCATTCTTTTGCATGTGGATATTCAATTTTCCCAGCACAATTTGTTGAAAAGCCTATTCTTTCCCCATTAAGTTGTCTTGACCCTGTTGTGAGAATAAATAAATAAAATCTTAAAAAAAAAAAAAAGAGAAATCAATTGACCATAGATGTAAGGGTTTATTTCTGGACTCTCAATTCTACTCCATTGGCTTACATATCTCTCCTTACACTAGTACTGAACTGTTATTTTGTAGTAAGTTTTGAAATTGGGAAGTGTGGGTCTTTCAACTTTGTTCTTTTAACAAAGTTAAATTTTTAGCTACTTGGAGTCCTTTGAAATTTCATATGAATTTTAGGATGACATTTTCCATTTCTGTAAAAATTGCCATTGGGATTTTGATAATGATGGTATTGAATCCATAGATCACTTTGGATATTGTCATTTAACAGTATTAAATTTTCCAAACCAATGACCATAGGATATGTTTCCATTTATTTATTTCTTCAATAATGTTTGGCAGTTTTCAGTGTACAAGTCTTGTGTCTCCTTGGTTATATTCATCCCTGTATATTTTATTCTTTTTGATTTGTGAGTGGGATTGTTTTCCTTCAGATTTTTCATTGCCAGAATATAGAAATACAAGTGATTTTTTGCTCTTCATTATACATGCTATTACATTGTTAATTTTTTTTTAGCTCTAATCATTCTTTACATGGATTCCTTAGAGTTTTCTATATATCAGATCATGTCATCTGCAAATAGAGATGATTTCACCTCTTCCTTTCCAATTTGGATGCCTTTGAATAGAAGTGGCAAAAATAGGCATCCTTATCTTGTCCCTGATCTTAGGGGCAAGATTTCAGTCTTTCACCACGGAGTATGATGTTAGCTGTGGGATTTTCTATGTGGCCTTTCACATGTTGATGAATTTCTCTTCTATTCTTAATATTTTTTCGTGTTTTTGTCATGAAAAGGTGTTGAATTTTGTCAAATACCTTTTCTGTATCAATTGAGGTGATCATGCGAATTTATTTCTTCATTCTATTAATGTGGTATATTATACTGACTGATTTTCATATGTTGAGCCACTCTTCCATTTTTGGGATGAATCCTACTTGATCATTGTACACAATCTTTTTTTTTTTTTGTACACAATCCTTTTAATATGCTGTTGAATTCAGTTTGCTAGTATTCTGTTCAAGATTTTTGCATCTACGTTCATAAGAGATTATTGGTCTGTAATTTTCTCTTCTTGTAGTGTTTTTTTCTGGCTTTGGTATTAGGATAATGCTGTCTTCATAAAATGAGTTTGGAAGTGTTCTTCCTCTTTAGTCTTTTGGAAACATTTGAGAAGGATTGATGTTAATTCTTCTTTAAGTTTGGTTGAATTTGCCAGTAAGCGATCTGGTCCAGGACTTTTCTTTGTTGGAAGGTTTTTGATTACTAATTCAATCTTTTTTTCTTGTTATGTGTTGAGATTTTCTATTTTTTCGTGAATCAGTTTAGATAATTTGTATGTTTCAAGAAATTTGTCCATTTCTTATAGGATATTTAATATGCTGGCATACAGTTGTTCATAGTATTCAGAAAACACAGTGTGCGTGGATTTTGGAAATTTATTGAGGCTTCCTTTATGAAATTGCAGGTAGCAGATTTTGGAGAATATTTCATGATTGTTTGAAAAGACTGTTTTCTGTGTTTCAGGTAGAATTCTGTAGATCAAACCTTGAGCTTACCAATTATATTATTAAACCTTTGATATTTTTCTACCTTTTTTTTTTTTTTTTGGTCTATGTGCCTTATCAATTTCTGAAAAAGATTATTGAATTTCCAACCAAAGCTGTGTTTTTATTGCATTCTTTTTGGACTTGTTCTTTTATGTTGTGAGATCACATTGGTTAAGTGCACATATATTCACATTCATTTTATCTTCTTATTCTTCTTGAGCATTTTACCAAAGTATAACGTCCCCTTTTTCCCATTAAATTCTATATTATGATTATTAATTATGCTAGCTTAGTTTTGGTTCAGATTTTCTTGGTTACCTTTTTTATTTCTTTATGATTTTTTAAAAGTGTGCCCTGCAAATAGCATAATGCTAAATTTAAGAAATCCAAGACTAATTGGTGAGTTCAACTCACGTACATCTGCACAGTTACTGCTATATTAGGACTTATTTCTGCTAATTTATTTTGTGTTTTCTATTTATGCTATTTTATTTTTATTTTTTTCTTGCTTCCATTGAATTTTCTTGTGCTGACTTAAAGCCATTAATTTTATTTATGTTCTTCTTATGGTTACCCCTAGCTTATCAAAATCATGCTTATGTCCATTTTCCCTATAATTTCATAAGCTAATCATATCAATATTTTTTTGCCTTGAACGAGATACTTATCTTTATACACTCCTGGCTCCTTTTGGGAATTGCTTTTATTAATCCACAATACCATTTTGACATCATCTGGATTTAATTCTGGATTGTTATGAATATATTTTTGTTTTTCTTCTTTTCAAATTTTTTTTTCACTTAGACAACTTTATTGAGTTATGTATTCATCCTTACTTCCAATATCTCATGGCATCTTCCGGGATTTACTTTTTTCTTTTCTTTTCTTTTCTTTTTTTTGTCACAGTGTTCCTTCTGGGACCATTTTCAAAGAGGGTCTATGTGTGGTTAAACTTTAAGTCCTGTATTACTGAAATTGTCTTAATTTCATCCTTAAATGACAATTTGAGGATATGAAATTCTAGGTCCAAAGTTCTTTGTCTTTAGCACTTTGAAAATATTGTTTCAATGTCTTTTTCTAGGATTATTGATGAGGAATTTTTTTGTGAATCTGATTCTTCTTACTTTGTCTATTAATCCATTTTTACTCTCAGAAGCTATTGGAGTTTTCTCTTAGCCTCTGATGTCCCTAAGTTTCATGTCCGTATATGAGCTTTTTTTCTTATTTAACCCACTTGGCACTGCAGGAGAAATTTCTATCCAAAGTGTTTATTTCAATTTTGGAAAATTTTTAGTATCAATTTCTTCAAACACTCCCTCCCCTCTATTTTTTTCTCTCCTTTTTAGGGATTCCTACCATGTGAGTATTGCTTATTCTACTTATATGCTCTGTATCTTCTTAAATTTTCAACATCATTTTCCATCTTTTTATCCTTTCTGAGGTCTACTTGGAATGCCCCTGGACTTAATCTTCTGGCTTAGTAATTTGTTTCTTGGCTGCTCTCCAATCCATTTATTGAGCTCTTTATTTTAACTAAAATACTTTCATCCCTAGTGTGCTGGTTAATTATGTGTCAACTTGACTAAGCTATGGTGCTCAGTGGTTTGGACAAACACTAGTCTAGATGTTGCTGTGAAGGTATTCTGTAGATGTGCTTAATGTTTACAAACAGTTGACTAAGTAAAGGAGGTGACCCTCAACAATGTGAATCAGACAACGGCCTTTAGAACACAAACTGAGGATCCCCAGAGAAGAAGGAACTCTGCTTTAAGATGTAACAAAGAAATTCTGTCTGAGTTTCTAGCCTGCCAGCCTGCCTTATAGATTTTGAACTCAGGATTCATTTTAACTCTTGCCTGAGTTTCTAGACTGCTGGCCTTTCCAGCAGATTTCAGATCTGCTGGCCCCAACAGTCACTGAGCCAATTCTTTAAAGTAAATCCTCTCTCTCTCTCTCTCTCTCTCTCTCTCTCCCCTATTGGTTCTGTTTTTTTTCTGGAGAAGCCCGGCTGACACACCCATTAACTCTACTTTCTCATTTTTAAAATTTATAACTGCCTGCTCCTTCATAATTTCAATATCCTCCCTTATCTCTGAGGATATTTACTCTGCTTCTTTCAGACTCTTTTTCTGTGTTCATTAAATCTGCTTCCTCTCGTGTAGGTTGTTCAATGAGCTGTTGTTCTTATTTAATGGCTCATTATTTCCCCCTGTGAACCACATTCCCTTGGAAATACTTCAAGAGCCCTTTTCTATTTGTACCTTCCCTAACCAGGTGACCTTGCTCCCCAGGGACCTCTTATCTCTACTTTGGGCTGCTCTGACATTACCCTTCGATTCTAGTGGGCACTGGGCTGGGCTGGCATTGCTCTGTTTCTATTCCATTTGGGTAATGGGGCAGATACTGATCTTCCCAGGACAATATTGGGAAAAAGGGCAGAAACTGAAAGCTTTCCTTGCTGCCCAGGCTCATCCATGGCACTGGTTCTCCTTTAATGTAGGCGCCATTTCCCCTCCACACAGCGACCCAACCACACTCTGTGCTCCCAAGTGGGTCTCACAGTTGTGATGTCAGGTTTGGGGCCTCACCAAATTCCTTCCTGCTCCTGTGGTATCCCAGAGTTTGGTGTAGGGGAGGAAGCAGCGACCCATATTAGCTCCCCATCTTATTGGCACTCTTTCAGCCACTCTCCTGCTTGGACTGACTGATGGATTGACTAGCTGATGGAGGAGCCAATGGATGTACAGGATCTCCTGTTTTACAACAGGCCAGTGAGCCTTGATTGTGAGTGGGAATTTCCTATTTCTTCATTCTGAGCAGGAAAATAACCTTACCAACTCAGCCTCACAAATAAAAGTTCAATAAAAGGCTGGATAATGTGGCAAACCCACAACAATCTTGTTAGAGCTAACAGATCAGGTATGCGGGAGATGGAGGAAGGTGAGGGAGACAGGGCATCTTGTTTTGTGACCACCTCTGTTGGTGCTACCTGGGCTGGGACCTGGTGTCTTACATCAGTGGGCAGAGCAGACAAGTGCTTCTCTCCAGACTTGACTACCTCCCTTAGTCCATGGAGGGCATTTTCAGTGCTTTGGGATATGGCTGCTACCACCCACTTAATTGGTGTCACCGCGAATGCCCAAAGCTGCCTTTATATTTGGGCATTGTGCATGCCTACTGTGTAAATATGAGCGCACTGTAAGGTTAATCATCAGGAGGCTCCTCCTTGGAGCTTGTGGAAAATCCCTAGGTCTGCTCCCCGAGACCAAGAATTTCTCTTAGAGACTGGCGAGCTCTTGGTGTAGGCTGTGCTGGCTTGAGTGAGGCTGTTTCTATACAGATGAGAATTCCAGGTCATGCTCTTCATCTCCACGCAATGTCCTGGTCCAAATGTAGGAGGGGACTGGTGAGCTACCCGGAGGAACTCCAACTCTGTCAGATTTAACAGTACATAAGAAGGGGGAGCAGATACTTAAAAATGACAATTAAGCTCTCTGCTGGTGAGTATAGCTGCAGGTCATGCATAGTGGGGAGTGAAATGGTTTAGAGAAAGTATTTCACCTGCCCTTCATATGGCACGTTTTTAAGTCTCTAGTAACATCATAACAACTACCAGTTGTAAGAACT
The DNA here is from genome assembly GCF_009762305.2 of Zalophus californianus. Taxonomy (NCBI): domain Eukaryota; kingdom Metazoa; phylum Chordata; class Mammalia; order Carnivora; family Otariidae; genus Zalophus; species Zalophus californianus. Next base: position 62,412,833 of record NC_045597.1, read on the forward strand.
TTGTACCAGGAAATGTGCTAAGTGTTTATCTGGATTATCTCTTTAGGACACCCCAAAATCATGAGATAGTCATGGTTTTTAATCCCATTAGACAGATGCCACATATGGGAATTAGACTAATTTGTCCTGTGTCACACAAAGCGAGTGGTCGAGCTGGTCTGTGTGACTCTGGAGTCTTGTGCTGAACCACAAACCGTATTGCTGTCAGAGCCCTGGCCCTTTTGTTTGAAGGGTGGACTGCCCATTATGTGTTAATCAGCATTTCCCATTAGAAGACTTGCCTTTGTACCTTTACTGAATTGCTTATTCAACAGGCCTTTATTAGCGTAGCATCTGGTTCTAGAAGATTGAGTGTTAAAAAAGCAGCAAATGTAATGGAGTAGCAGAGACCTTTAACAGGGCTCCTTTCTTCTGCTGCCATGTTGGCATTTTGCTCCTGGGCCTGTTTCATTTTTCCTTGGCAATGAGCTGGAATACATCAGTGGGGACAGACACCGCCAGAGCTGCTGCCCCAGGTCAGTGGGTAAAATGGTCAGACCTCTGCTGCCTTGGGGGAGTAAGGAAGCCACAGGTGACCTTCAGAAATTCAGCTGCGTGTTTAGTTAGCTTCTTTGAGCCCCCACTCCCCGCCCCTCATGAGCGAAGATGCAAGTTTCACCTCGATTTTTGTTTGCTTTTGGTATTTTTCTCATATGGGTCTGATGATCCCAGGCTTGTGTCTTTGATCTGCTTTACTGATTCACACTATGTCTTTCTGAAGTGGAGGGAGTAGAATGTTTCAAGCCAGACACCTTTTCTGTTTCTCTTAAGCCCAGGTATGTTTACATGGGAACCGAATCATGTGCTTCTTATTCACATTGGATTTACCCGTGTGGACCCTCCTGGATATGTTGAGGAAGCCAGCGAAATCATTCTGTGCATTTTCTCTTTGAACCCAGAAGCTGTATTTAGCCAAAACTAGATGGAACCGTTGCCGAGGGTGGAGTGGGGCTGAAGGAGTGCATGGTGATATTGGGAGATTTTATTTTGCAAAGCTGGTCCTAAGCCTACTAAAACAACTCCTTCTGGCGCCTACTTGGGAACGTTTGAAGGACACTCCTTACAAGGCAGACCCTGAACACAAGAATGAGGAATAGAGGAAAAGAGATGTAAATAAACCTAACTATGTCACCTAATAAGATCTGGAAGTCAAAAAGGTTGGACTCCAATTTGGGATGAAGTCAGAATGGATTCCTTTGTTCAGTTCATCCTGAAAAATGTATTTGTACAATCTTCTCTTTCAAAGAGTACCTTTCAAATAATATGGGAGTGGCGTGGGGGGCGGTGAGAAAAGGCCTCAATGATGTGATGTCATTTTGATTCCCTTTTCAATGGAAATGTCAACCTTTTTTCATGAACTGGGTTCCAATCTATCAAAACTCTGAGAACAACAGGGAGACATCACCACCTGGCTACAGGTGTGAAGTTGGGGCAAGCATCTGTTCCTATCTTGTTTCCTGATGTATTTTCAAGTCCTGCACACCAGTTGGGGTAATAAAGAAAGCACTTGAGGTCGGCTAAGCAGTTTTCTCTAAGTTGTGGGCTTTTGAGCCTTGCTGGCTGAGCCTTTGCGGCAGGCCGAGGCTGGTTGATTGTCTTGCCAGCTTACAAAAGAGAAAGTAGGTGTCTCGGTGGGAGCGGAGTACAACCATCGTCTTCATGGGGCTGTGTGTATGAGGGACATGAATAGAAGCAGGTTTCAGTGGAAGCCTTACGATTGAGCTTTTTGCTTTTATTATTTGGTTTCCATGGTAAGTCTTTTCAAAAGAGTAGGATTACAGTGTCTTTTACATACCCAGGGTAGTATGAGGAGCGATGCCGTGCATCAGCAGAAGGCTTGAGAGTTTACAAAGCAAGCTTGTGTACAATGCCTCATTTGATCCCCATAAGAGCCCATTATGGTCATTCCCATTTTGCAGAAGAAGACATTGAGGCCCAGAGAGGCTAAATGGCTTACTCCTGGTGGCACAGAGAAAATGTAGCAATGTCAGGTGTTGACAGAGGGTGGGTGTGGATTTCAGAGGGTGCTCTGCCTAGCCCAGGGTTGGAGGCATCATCTCAGGATCAGTAGCCACTCCTGCCCCGCAAACCCAATTGTGTACCCACGATTAGATGAATTCTAAAATGGGAGCAGTACCTGCGGAGGGCATTTGGAAATGTGTGGGAGCTTTTTAGCTTCAGTCCTTTGAGGGGGGAGAGAACCATTTATATTTAGAGATGGGGACCAGGGATTTAAATATCCTACTACACACAGGGCTGTCCCATGAAATGAAGACTTCCGTCCAAATTTTTAATAACATTGCTGTCCAGAAACACAGAAGAGCATCTCTTCCTTCTTTAAAAAAAAAAATGCATATGGAGTTTATACATATGATTATGTTTGAGCTAAAGAGGTCTCCCCTGCTCAAAGGAACATTTGAAAGCGCCTGGGCTGGCTGTCCTTTGCAGTACCTCCAGTTCTAAACTCCCTCTACTCCCTGCGTCCTTGTTTCTGGCTTGCCCCAAACCTACCCCAGACAGGGGCTCTGGCCTCTCACTGGTCTGAAATTCAGAGATGGAAACACCAAAAGCTGAATATCATTAAAATGTGCAGGTGGCTTGGGCTCTGTGATAGGGACTGGATTATGCCAGTCTGCATCAGGTCGGAGATCCTTAAGTCCTCTCTGCTCACAGAGGGAAATCTTGCTGCAAATGCTGTGATTCTGCAGACAACCAGTTACAGATGTGAGCACCATGGGCACCAGCTTTCCTCCCTCCCCTGCCGAGAAGACCCGGTGCTCACAGTCTTCCATCTTCTCGAAAGCTGCTCTTCTGCACAGGATGAGATTTTTCAGCTGGAAGTGTTAAACTTGGGGGTGGCCGGGGAGAGGGTGTTGCACATGCAGGAACCCGTCTGTCACAGCCATGAGCTGGTGAGAGCTGAGATGTGACAGTTTATTCGCAAAGCCCGAGAGTGAAGCTGGCAGCATCTCAACCCTCGGATCGCCCTGGCCGTCAGGGCTTCCTTACATCTGCTGCCATCTGCCTTCCCGCAGGAGCTGGGCGCCACTGGAGAAGCCTGGCATTCGCTCACCAACTCTTAGTTACACTTGGTGATAGAGAGAGGCAGCACCATCAGTCAGGCTGGAAAGAGAACGCTCTTCAGTGCCGCCTTAAGAATCCACCTAGATATCCCCTTTTGAGCACACCCCACACCCCACAAGAGCCCCATGAGGTGGGTGTGGTTATTTCCACTCATTACAGATGAGGAAGCACCCAAGACCCCACAGCTTCTAGGCAGTGTGGCCAGGTTCCCACCCACGGCTGCCTATGCTGAGCTAGCCTGCCTCTGTGAGCCTAAGGCGGCCATAGATCTCCGGGGGCCATTTTCTTCTGCGAGGACTGCTGGGGTTGTGAGTAGCCCAGACTCCATGGATGTCTTGCTCAAGGTCAGAGCCTCTTGATTTGGCTGGTGCCTGGCATGTAGGACGTGCTTAGCAGCTCAGTTGAATGAGTATGCTGGAAGTCTAGGCTTCCTTCACATATCTGTGCCATGCCAATAATCACATTTTGTTATAAATTCTACCACCTAGCTGCCTTGCAGACGAAGCAGCCTCTGGATCTGGGGCGGGGAGTTTTAGGAAGGCGGGCAGGGGCCATAGCGTTTACAGCGATGGAGCACTGGGTATGGTTAATATACAGGTAGAGTGACTGGAGAGGTGAGCTGACTGAAGCAGCTGAGGCCCATGTGAGTCATATTTCACAAATACAGTAGCCTAAAAGGCTCTATATACTGCCTAGTCTCTGCCCCTCTTGGACACAGGGCTGGGACCAGGTAGGGCAAATGAGGCATTATTGGCTCCAGGCACAAGTTTAAGGTGGAGCCAAAGAGCTCTGCTCTCAAGATGGATAAAGTTGTAATACACTATTTTTAAAAATCTAAATCAGTGCAAAATTTAAGGCAAGGTAGAAACAGTCGCACCAGTGCTTGGGCTAAGCCATATTAGAGCCTGAGGCAAAAGGGAGAATTGCTCATCCTGATTCTGTCTTTATTAAAAATATTTATAGTTTGTTTATCACAGATTTTTGCATGAATTTTGATTCTTAAAAATATTGCATTAAAATATAATTTATCTTGATTACTGAGCTTTTTGGTGCCCCTTACTTTTGCACCTGGGGTGAATGCGTCACTCCCCTTACCCTAGTCCCAAGCCCCGGCCATGCCCTCGGGTCCTCCCACTGTGCCCTTGTGCTCCTCCAGCTGGACAGTGCTTCATGCTGTGCTCCAGGTATGGCAAGTACTTAGGCCACAGGGCCTTTGCTCATGCCATTCTCTTTTCCTGGTCCTCCCTTCCCCCACATACCTGAATGGCTCTGTCTCCACCTCTTTTAAATCTTGGCTCCTTTATTTGTTTACTATTCTTTGTCCTATTCTTGTCCAATCTAGTGTAGGTCCTATGAGGGCAGGTGTTTTATCGGCTGTAGCCCAGCGTGTGGTAGATGCTCAGTAAATAGTTGATGCACAAAAGAATAAAGGAAATATGAGGAGTCTAAAAGCCATAATGAAGAGTTTATTCTGAAGGATAATAACCACTGTAGGCTTCCGAAAAAAGAAATCACTATCTATAGCTACTATTAACATGTGCAGGCACTCTGCGAAGTACTTCTAAGATATATTTTCTCCTTGAATCCTCCCCATAGCCCTCTTCCCCAACATTTTACAGATGAAGAAAGTGAGATGCAGAAAGGAGCACGTCCAAACACAAGGGTCGTGGATTTACATGTAGATCTGTCAGGGCTTCCGTGAGGATCCTTGTTTGTAGGATGCGTTAGATAGAGAAGAGACAGATTGGAAGTCCATGGAAAACCAAGGAAGTAACGTGGGAGGTGAGAGAGAAGAGAGGCCACCGTGCAGAACAATTTCCGTTTCCCCCCCGTCTCTTCTCCGCTGCCTGTCCACAGGGCACAAAGTCTGGGACGGATGATGTGGGCTGATTGCTAGTCACTAGAAAGGAGGCCAGAACTGGGCCAAGAGTGGCTGGGGGACAAGTCAAGAAGGCCACTGGACTGAGCTCTGTTGACAAGTATGCATTCAGGATTTCTCTTTAAATGAAATTTTAATCAGATTAGCAATGTCATCTTTTGTAATAACAAACAAACCTGTGCTTACTTCTGACTCCGGCTTATTAACCAGGGCCTTGCCAGCAACTGTCCCATCTGACCGGGCGGCCTGGGAGTCTCTTAGAGCTCTCTGGGGCACAGTGGTACAGTTGTACCAAGTGCAACCCTTAGGTATCCCAAAACCTGGTTGCACTTTGGTTCTGTATATGACTTCACCTCCCGGTGCCTATTTCTTCAGGGTATGGTGGTGATAATCCCTTTCTCGCGGGCTGTTGAGAGGATTAAATGGGACCGTTTCTACAGAGCGCCTAGCAGGATACCTGGCATACGGGAGGTACCGCACGATGTTTGTGTCCTTTACTCTTTGTTGTTGTTTGTCCTAGTTCTTTGTAGGCTGGTCAGTAGGGCCATAGGAAAAGGTGGAGGGCAAGAGCTGAGAGTCGAATGCCGTCTGGTAAAGACAGATCAATAGGGCTAGAGGCGACCCTCAGATATGGTCCCTTGATTATATAAGCACACATTTAAAAAGTGGTATAGGATGGGGGTGCCTGGGTGGCTCAGTCGGTTAAGCATCTGCCTTCAGCTCAGGTCAAGATCGCAGGGTCCTGGGATCGAGCCCCGTATCGGGCTCCCTGCCCAGCGGGGAGCCTGCTTCTCCCCCCCGCCCCGCCGCTCCCCCTGCTTGTGCTCACTCACTCTCTCTGTCAAATAAATAAATAAAATCTTTTTTAAAAAAAGTGATACGGGATGATAAAATGGCATTTAAAGAATGATATAGCTCTAAGGAGTTCAAAGCACTTTACGCACATGATCTTATCAACCCTAGCAGAATCCCTGGGCAGGTACTGTCACCTCCATTTTCAAGAGGCGGAAGAGACCCGGGAAGGACCAAAGACCCGTCTGGTCCCTGTTCAGCCCCGTCTTGTGAGCCCACATGGCAAGCAAGGGCCGTCTGGAAAGTCGGTGCTGCCTTCTGAGTGCCTGTGTGTTGAAAAATCCCCCTAATCTTAAGCACCTTAATAAAGCAATGCTTTCTTATGGGGGAAAGTAGAGCTTTCCAGGAAAGTTTTCTTGAGATGAATTACTGGAATAGCAACTTCATCTTGTTAGAATTAACATGCTCTGGTAGAGCCCACAAGGGGATTTGCTTCATTCCAGAGTCCTGAGGGGGCAAGTTGAGACACGATTAGTCAGTATTAATGGTTTCTGACTAATCCATGGGATCAAAATTATCCTGAATTGTTGTTTCTCTCTGCTCCTCCTTTTTCTTTTCTTTTCTTTTCTTTTCTTTCTTTCTTTCTTTCTTTTTTTTTTTTTAGTGTGGGTGGCACTATTGACCTACGGGCACTAAAATGGACAACTCTTTGGGACGAGTTTGGTTAAGAAGAGGAACCAAGGCACAAAGTTCAAGCACTACTGGAGAAAGCTGAACCCCAACTGGAGGAGGAGACTGTTAAGTGCTCCCTGATGAAGAGAAAACAGCTCACTATTTGTGGTAACATTGACCCTGACTGCAGACAACACAGTCATCAAGTGGCCACAGTGTATCTTCTCCTCAGTGTGTTATATGGACAAAGATGACCTTCATTCAGAAAGATGCTGGGGAGGCAGGGTGGAGGCTCAGGGTTGCCGAGCCGGGTTTGACTTGACCCGCACCGGCTCATCATCCTGCCAACTGGAAGCAACAAGCATTACAAAATAAGGTTGCTGGTCTGTGATCTCGACTGAACCCCTGGCACCCGATGGACCACAATTCCTGAAGCCACTCGAGACTTCTTCAGTTGTAACTGACATGTTCATCAACCCATTAAATAACTGTCATACCATGGAGTTTTATATTCATTTATTCAACATGCATTTTTGTGCCTGGCTCTGTAAGAGATGCAAGTAATTTAAGGATGAGGGCGGCACAGAACACTTGCCCAGACATTCTCTGATTTAATCCTCACAGCAATCTTAGGACGATGAGCATATATTGCTCCTGTTTTATAGACGAGGTGACCAGAGCTTGGGGAGAAAACTAAAATTTGCCCAAAATCTCATGTATAGGGAGTAGACAGGAATCAAACTCATGTCTTCTGAAAACAAATCATTATGATGACAACTAGCGTTATTGAACATTAAGTATATGCAGAGGTAGTGACTTCGTCCCTTTACACGTACAGGATGGCATTGAATTCTTGAAACAATCTCGTGAAGTAGGTGCTATTTTTATGGTACCCAGTTTGCAGATGAGCAAACACAGAAGGGTAGTTCAGGAGAGGAAGTAAGAGACAGAGCCCTTGCTGGTGGCCCAGCTGCAGAGGGGATCCCACTGCCCTCTGTGAGTAGGCCATGTGTTTGAGTTTCCCTTGGGGAGGAATGTATCAGCCCTGCTCTTTTCAGAATCTATTTGGACATTTAATGAGAACATGCTACTTTCTGGGCACACTTTCTGCCTGTCCACAGAAGTGGTCCTTTTCAGGCTCGGAGAGGTCCAACACTGGGCGAGAGGGGTGCCGTCTGGTTGCTCTTGGCCTGTTGCTTTTGTAGGGGTTTCAGAAGGAGCTGCTGGTGGTCATAGTAGCCACCACTTCCATCATCATGGTACTAACATTTTTTAAAGCACTTATCCCATGCTAAGCACTTGGCAAACATTAACTCATTGAATCCTCACAACATTCTTATTAGGTAACTACTGATATTATGCCCATTTTATAGAGGGGTAAACTGAGGCCGACAGGGCCGACACCATGGGCACGGTTACTCTGCTGATAAGTGGCAAAGCAGGGCTAGCTGGTAGACGTCGGCATTTCCCACCTCCCTGGGAAGGCTGCTGTAGTCTGAACTGGTTGGTCCAGCAGGAGCATCGTTCTGCATGCTGGGCTCTCTCATCAGTGTTCAGTCCCAGTGGGCTCTCCACAGGACTGCCCGCTCTGCCCAGAGCCCCTGCCTGCTCCTGGTGACCTTGGGCAGAGACTCTTCAGGGGTTTGGAGAAAGCCTTTCTGGAAGAGTGATCCTGTCAGAAAGGCCCCTCTGGCTGGGGGAGACAAGTGAGGGCGGGTGGGCATATGGAGGAGGGAGTGACTGTGTCTGTCTCCAGGTGAGCAATTCGGTTTACTTATGGCTCCACAATTATGCCATTTTTCTGGTTTTATTCACTCAAAAGTAGACATAATTCGGGGGGGTTGGGGGAAAAGGCAGGGGGAGATACAGAGGGCTTATTTATCTGAGGTTAGAAGGGCAGGTTTAATGTTTTAAATGTAGTGGACCTTAGGCTGTGGGGTTGATGAGCCCCCTGAATGATGGTCCGCTTCACATCTGTATTAGTTTGCTTGGGCTACCGTAGGGGAGCGCTGCAGACACAGTGCCTTAACAGAAATTTATTTACTCCCACTTCTGGAGGCTAGGAGGCCAAGATCAAGGTGCTGGCAGGGTTGATTTCTTCTGACGTCTCTCTCCTTGATGTGTAGATGCCCGTCTTCTCCCAGTGTCTCTGACATGGTCTTCTCTCTCTGTGTATCTGGGACCAAATTTCCCCTTCTTATAAGGACACCAGTATTGTTGGATTGGGGCCCACCCCCAAAGACCTCATTTTAGCTTAACTGTTTCCTCTTCTTCTTCTTCTTTTTAACAAAATTACATTTTATTATGTTATAGTGTATTTTGAGTACAATCTCCCCTCTGTTCTCCAAGTTTTCTGTACTGCAGATCTTCTTTCTCTTTTTTAAAACCTGCTTAATTACTTCTTCATAGACCCTGTTTCCAGTAGTGAGGTACTGGGGGTTAGGACTTCAACATATAAATTTTGAGGGGGGACACAATTAAGCCCATAGCTATATCAGAGCAGCAGCGTTCCCTGGTGAGGAGTGGTTTTGGTTTCTCTGAGTCCGAATGAAAATGAAGTGGGAGGGATGCCCGGGTGGCTCAGTTGGTTAAGCGTCTGCCTTTGACTCAGGTCATAATCCCAGGGTCCTGGGATCGAGTCCCACATCAGGCTCCCTGCTGAGCAGGGAGCCTGCTTCTCCCTCTCCCTCTGCCTGCCACTCCCCCTGCTTGTGCTCTCTCTCTGTCAAATAAATAAATAAATACAATCTTAATAAAAAAAAGAAAACGAAGTGGGAGAACGGGATGGGCAGTCAACATGGCTCACTTACCGGTGGGGAGATCTGGGATAACGTCCTTCCCTGCTCCAGCTATGGGCCACCTGGAGACAAGCTGCTCGGGTCAGGCTTCAGAACTGGCGGGCAGAACTTGATTGTCCTTGGCTCCTCTGACGTGCACCGTAAGATTCTGCTGGGCTTCCTCCTCCAGCAGAGCCAAATGGGACAGGAGGATTTGGGGCTGGTTCTGAGAGCAGAGGGCGTTGGACCAGAGGTAGCAGCTGAGATGGTGGAGGCCACCATCTCTTGCCTCCAGGCTGAGACTCATTTAAGGCCGGGCCAAAGTGGCCTTTTCTGAGGTCCAAGGGGATTGTTGGTTTTGTGAGCAAACCTCCCAGGAGGGGCAGCAGCAGAGAAAGTCCCCTTTCCTCATTCGATGGGGCAAAAGCTGGCGGGACACATTCTCCCTGGGGAGGGGCTGGAGGATCTGGGGCTGAGGTCGAGAGAGGTGCCAAGTTAGCGGGAGGGAAGCATGAGCCGAAGGGACAGGGAGAGGGTAGGAGGCAGAGAGGCCATTCCAGGCCTGGCCACCAGCCACCAGAGATGGGGAAGGCCATCACATGGCCTTTTCTAAACTTTGTCAAGAACTGGACATCTTGTCATGTGGGGCATATCACTGGGGCATGTGAGACAACTTAGGAAATGCCAGGCAAGTTCAACAAGGTTTGGTTTCCAAAATTCAGACACCCTTGGTTTTGAACGGTGGATTTGAGAACTGCCTATGAACTTAAAGCTCCAGATCGGAGTTTTCTTATAAGCTCATCCTTCACCTATTTCTAAGTTACTAAAAACATCTATATATGTGTGTGTGTGCGTATATATATGTGTGTGTGTGTGTATCTGTGACCAAATTTCCCCGTATATATATATATACGCACACACACACAGAGTCACAGAGGCGAAAATTTAAAATCACCCATGAATTCAGAGATAACCACTACAAAGCTTTTAGGCATCATCCTTATTTGCATTTGCACTGATATGTATGAATGCATAAACATATCTATACAAAATTGTTTTTACCAAAGGGATCATTCAAGATTTACTTTTCACTTAATGGATTTTGAACATTGCTGACAAGTTTCTTTTCCTTTTTTAAGATTTTATTTTATTTTTGAAGCAATCTCTACACCCAACATGGGACTCGAGCTTGCAACCCCAAGATCAAGGGTCGCATGCTCTACCACCTGAGCCAGCCAGGCGCCCCCGCTGACAAGTTTCTATGTCATAATTTAAATAGCTTTTTAGCAGTCCATTGCATAGATTTACCACAATTTCTCTAATTCTCTATTGTGGGACATTTTTTTTTTCACTATTATAAACAAAACGTAATAGAAACCTTTCCATGTCCTGTTTATAATAGGTGTGACCTTCAGTCTTGGACTCCTTTGAATTTCTGAACCATATTTGTGCAGGAATTATAATGTGCGTTTGGGAGCTTAGTTGCCAGAAGAGAATCAGGGGTGTTATCCTGGAGCTCACAGACTGGTGTGGGTATGTCCCAAATTAACCCAATTTTAATCTGGATGAATAGAAACTGTGTCCAGAACAAGGAGTGTCAGGCCATATCTTGAGAATTTTGCAAATGGCTGATGTTGATGTTAAGTATAATGGGAAGTGGCAAAATGGAATTTGTTTAGAGAATGCCACAGGGTGTGGGGTTCTTTAAGGGATCCCTCAAAACAGTTCTAAGTTTATAGAATGGGGGCTCCTTTTTTGGCCATATTAAGTGTGGACTTGAGTTTCTTTCAGTCTTAATGGGCCAAAACATGGCAAAAGGAATGCCAGCAACTGATTGGGTTTAAGCCCAGTACTTTATATAAAAGAAGTCTAGATGACAGGTATGGGGGCTCCACGTTGTTCAGAAGCCTCTGTCTTGTCCATCATCCTTAGTGCCTGGCTTCCATCTTGAAGATTACTTCATGGTCCCACAGGACAATTGGAGCTCCAACCATCACATCATCATTTCAGGCAGGGCTGAAATTCAGTCCGAAAGAATATATATGGCCAATTAGTTGTTAAAATGTCAAATATTTCAGAATAAGTGCCATTGCTTCTTTGCATCCTTGGATGGTCTCCAAGATCTGTCAACTAAAGAGTTAACACAAGCCATGGTGGGATCCTCCAGAACTTTGCTCAGTTCTAAGGAGGCTGATGTCCATGTGAATGGTTGAACATACTAAAAATCACCCCCAGTTCCAAGTAGGAAGAAGGAAGGGGCAGGCAAAGGAGCTCACTGTTTCCAATAAGCTGGCCTCCTTTACGCAACCTTTACCACAAGCCCCACCCATCAACTTCCACTTACAGCTCATTGGCCACCCCTACTGAAATGCAGGCTGGGAAATGTAGTTCTACAGCCGCCAAAAGATCATCCAACAACAATGAATTCTCTTTCTACAGAAGCATAAGTGTTGGGTAGAAAACCCTACTCAGAAAATCAAAAACAAAAACAAAAACAAAAAAAACCAAATGCTATGGTGGCCCCAGCGGAGGAGGCACAATCATTCACAGCTTGGTGTGAATGATGTCTCAAATCAAGGCAGCGACATTTTAGGGGGACACAATTCTCCTCCATTATAGTTCTCTCTCTCTCTCTCTCTCTCTGTGTGTGTGTGTGTGTGTGTGTGTGTGTGTGTGAGATGTGGAGAGGGGGGCGTGGAAGGTTGGAGGAGGAGGGGTTATGCAGCTGGGATGTTGGATCTACGGAAAGGAAAGGAACACTCTGCTGTTTTTAGTTGTCAGGGAAAAACCCGATGCCCTCCTCTGCCGAGACCAACTGCCTAACAAAACCCCTCCTGTAAGTCTTTAAAACAAAAACAAATAAATAAAACAAAAACAAACCTCCCCCCAAAGCTGGTAGGAGTGTAAATTAGAAGGCAATTTGGCAGTATTTAGCAAAACAAAAAATTCACACATCATTTGACCCAGCAAATCCACTTCCTGGAATCCATCCTAAGGAATATTCATGTGCCTGAGTGAAGATGTATGCACAAAGATGTTGACTGTAGTGTGGCCTTCAAAGGGGGGAAATTGGAAACCACATGGACATCTATCAATAGGGGATTTGTTAAACAAATAGTATGGTATATCTATTCTGAAGAATTTTTTTAAAAAATGAAGTAGACCCTATTGTATCATCATAGAAAAATCTCCAAAATGTATTTGAAAAGCAATAAGCAAGTTGTATAACAAATTTGAATGCAAATTTAGTACGATACCACTTCTGTAGGGAAAAAAGTATATACATACCTACGTATAAAAGGAATAGGGAGAAGGCCCCATGCTGTGGACAGTGGGAGGAGGGGGGCGGTGAGTGTTGAAGGGACTTTTAGGTTTTGTCCTGTACACTGTTTAACTCTTTCAATTGGAGCATACTCATGAATTATTTATGCAATTAAAAAAGCTCGTGATGACAAACTAAACCCGTGGTGACGTTGGAGCAGGTAGCTAAAGCGAGGCGTCAGGAGGGGTAGGAAAAAGACTTGCATTTTCGGTACAGCATAAAAATAACGTAGTCATATAATAGACCTATAATAACAATGATTCAAATAATATGGCAAACATGTAGCTTTATTAAGAAGCAGGACAGTTCTAGATAAGCCACGTATATTAACTGATTTAATCCTCGCAACCACCCTATGGGATAGATGCTATGATTATTTCTGTTTAACTGACTTGGAAAGAGAGATGAGGTAAGTTGCCTCAGGTCTCACGGCTGGTTCTGACTATGGAGGGATGCTTTTAACCCTCGCAGCGCTGCCTGCGTGCATCTGGAGGGTCACCTGCAGTTTGCAGAGCAAGTTCATCTCCATGATATCCTTTGTCCCTCAGAGTCCAGTGTTACCACCTGCCTGCTCTGTGCATGTTTCCTCCTCCTTCCTCATGTCCTCCTCATTGCTCCTCACAGTCTCCGTTATGCAGATGGAGAAGCAGACTCAGAGTTTCCATCATTTTGAAGTCACATGGCTAGCATCTTCATTTGGGTTTCCCCCAGAGCTGACCCCAAGATGAAGGTCTGGTTGCGGGTGGTTTCTTTGGGAGAGGATGGGGATACGAGCTGGGGGGAGGGAAGGAAGTTAGTCAAGTGTGTTCATGACGCTCGCTGCAGGGACCTGGGCTTCGTCCTGCTGAGGGCCCTCTGACACTGTACAAAACAGACCACCAAAGATGGAGGGGTCCTGGGTCTTCAGGAGCCATAGGAGGGTTGCTCCCCAGTACTTCCAGTCTGCCCCGGTGAGGACATTCCCCCCCAGGCAGAGGGGCAGGAAGCTGTTAGCTTGCTCATGACCTCTGTGTCACAGCTCCACTAGAGTTGAGGGGAGCAGAACCAGGATTCGAACTCAAGTCTGTCTGATTCCAAGGTTCCCAGATTTCCAAGTCCACCCAGCCAGAAACGCAGGCTCCAGCAGATGCCTATTGCTTGGCCGTCTACAGATAGCTAGAGGAGTGCAGTCACGTGGCTCCAGAAGAAGAGCTTCAGTGTGAAAACAGAATCCCGTCACAGCTCCACTAGAGTTGAGGGGAGCAGAACCAGGATTCGAACTCAAGTCTGTCTGATTCCAAGGTTCCCAGATTTCCAAGTCCACCCAGCCAGAAACGCAGGCTCCAGCAGATGCCTATTGCTTGGCCGTCTACAGATAGCTAGAGGAGTGCAGTCACGTGGCTCCAGAAGAAGAGCTTCAGTGTGAAAACAGAATCCCGCCGAGAGCTCACTGGCTGCTTCCCTAACTTGTAGCCATGAACGAAGGGGCGTGTCAGCTGGGGAAGAAGGAACCTCAAGTAAACACATGTTGTCCCCACCTCTGCTGCAGCCACCCTGACCCTGGTTCTTTTTTTTTTTTTTTTTAAGATTTATTTATTTGAGAAAGAGAGCCTGCATGCACAGAGGGGAGAGGCAGAGGGAGAGAGAATCTCAAGCAGACTCCCTGCTGAGCACGGCTCCATCTCACAACCCTGAGATCATGACCTGAGCCGAAATAGAGTCAGACGCTTAACCGAGTAAGCCCCCCAGGTGCCCCTCTGGTTCTTTTTCTAACACATAAAGTTAGACATGGGCTTGTTTCCTCTGACTAAACGTCTTTTCCTCAGCTCCCTTGGGTCTTTCCTCCACTGTTGGAGAGAGGCATTCTGTGCCATATCCCATCTTTATGCTCCTTAGCACCCACCATGGGCCAACAGGAAAAGCTTTCCCTCTTCCTCTTGGCTCTTGTCTTTCTCCTGCACTGGAGCACATATAGGACCATGCATAGGACCATGCACTTGAGCACGCATAGGACCATGCATAGGATCATGCATAGGACCATGCACTGGAGCACGCACAGGATCATGCCCTGGAGCACACACAGGACCATGCACTGGAGCATGCACAGGACCACGCACTGGACCATGTACTGGAGCACGCACAGGACCATGCACTGGAGCACGCACAGGACCATGCACTGGACCACGCATAGGACCATGCACTGGACCATGCACTGGAGCACGCCTAGGACCATGCACTGGACCATGCCCTGGAGCATGCACAGGACCACGCACTGGACCACGCATAGGACCATGCACTGGACCATGCACTGGAGCACACACAGGACCAGGCACCGGAGCACGCACTGGACCACACATAAGACCATGCACTGGACCATGCACTGGACCACGCATAGGACCATGCACTGGACCATGCACTGGAGCACACACAGGACCAGGCACCGGAGCATGCACTGGACCACACATAAGACCATGCACTGGACCATGCACTGGACCATGCACTGGAGCACACACAGGACCAGGCACCGGAGCATGCACTGGACCACACATAAGACCATGCACTGGACCATGCACTGGACCACTCACTGGACCATGCATAGGATCATGCACTGGAGCACACACAGGACCACGCACTGGACCACACACTGGACCACGCACTGGACCATGCACTGGACCACACACAGGACCATGCACGGGACCATGCATAGGACCATGTACTGGACCATGCGCTGGAGCACCAGGCTGACTCTGCCACCTGGAGGACCCCCAGTAAATGCTTTTGATGGAATGAGTGAGAAGACATGCAGCTTGGGGAGGGAAAAGGAGCTTCCTTGAAGTGCCATGCGGTGGGAGATAGTAGCAATAGGGGTTAAAGGGAATGGGAGGGATCCCTCTGCACAAATTTGTTCTAGAAATATTTTTATTGGAGGCCTATGGCCCCTGGACTCTGCTCCTGACCTGGCCCTGCCTTGTTGGCCAGGTAAGCAGCCTTGCTGGCTTGGGTGTAGAGTGACCGGGTGTTTGGGGAGCCCAGCGTTCCCTCTCTGGTGTGGGAAAGGGGTGGGTGACCGGCGTGAGCTGTGGTGCCCCAGAGCAGGGAGCAGGCATGGTGCCGGGTCCTCTTTGACACACAGGCAGCCCCAGGCTTCCTGTCCGAGCCCATGGCTTGGCCCCGAGGCCTGGGAAAGGCTGGAAAACAGCAAGCTCTCTGGTGCTCTGCGTGTGGGCCGCAGGTTGTCTCTTCCGGTGGGAGAGTAATTGGCATTTCCTGCCCCCATGTAGCCCGTGGCTCTCTGGGGTCCTGCTCTTGTCTCTGACCCCCTGAGACAGGAACATCCTTTCCCATCAGGGTCCCAAAGATCCTCTATAGCTTCCGGTCACCACATGTCCCCCTTGCCATGGCTTTAACTGCCAGATTGTCCACTTTTCCTGGCCCCAGGGGAAAATCACCACTAGCTGCCGTTTATTGAGCCAGTTAGGCAGGCCCCGGTGCACGTTCTCTCTCTCTTAATCCTCAAGCTCCCTTATGAGGCTGGTACTTTTAGTTCCCCCATTTTACAGATTGATACGAATGATTTTTGCAATCTATGGAGGTCTTTCCGCGTGCCAGGCAATGTCCTGAGCACTTGATGATTGCGGCCGGCTCTGCTCCTGTTCCCCAGGGCCTGCTGTCCCTCCCAGTGGGACGGTCACACTCCCCACCCTGATGACGACAGGCATGACTCGTTTGGCCGATGGGACGGGATTGGAAGTGACAGATTTCTGCGTAGAAGCGCTGAGAGCCATTGCGGGTTCTGGTTCTGCCTTTCCTTCCCTCCCTCCGGGCCAGCCCTGCCAGGCCCAGATAGGGGCGGATCCGACATCTCCTTTCCAGAAGAAAGATGTGCAGCCAAACCACAAAGAACATGTAACAGGGGCAAGAAACAAACCTTTGTTGTTGTAAGCCACGGAGATTTGGGAGTTGCTTGCAGCATAATCTAGCGAGAGGTGGTGGATACAACATGCATTACCACATTTAATCCTAAAACTAGCCCTGGGGGGGTAGGTATTCATATACCAATTTTCAACATTAATACTATAACCCCACTAAATCCTGGCAAAGGAGTCTCTGTGGCTCCGTCTTCACGTAGAGTCAACTTTAAAGAAACACGGGACAGGAGCCAAACTCATTAAAAGGGAATTTTATTCTTATGTCTTTAGAAGAAAATTTAAGAGAGGGTCCAAATGAAGCTTTTAATTGAATTTCCTCTCCGTTGCCACCTACTTTCCTCTCACCCACAGCTGCTCCCCAGCACGTCACAGACTTCCCCACACCCGTCTCCCCTCCTGGGCTCCACATGGCCCTCTCCTCCTTGCCCTGCCTGCCCTCTAAAGCAGACCAATTTTCTTCCCACTAAAAATGATCTTGGAAGAGCCTTGCTGGGGGACTTGCTATCTACTCTTTTTTAGGAGAGACACTTTGGCACAGCCTGGAGGTGACCCACCCATTGACCCAGGGGCCGGCCCCATCATCTAGGAGAGCCTAGGTGACATGTTTCACACCAACCCCAGAGAGCGAGAGTCCTTTCTTGCTCAAAGGAGAAGGAGGGGGAATACTGGCAGAATTCTCTTTGATGGGCAGGGGGAAGGGCAAAGGCTGTGGCAATACCAAGTTAATAATATTTGCCCTGTTATATGATAATAATAATAATAATAATAGAGCACCTAACATTTGAGAGTTTACTAAATCCCAGACACGTGTCCTAAGTGTTTATATGTCTATTGATTTCATTGATTCCGTATTGCAATCCTGTAAGATCACGAAACCCTCGTTTTATGGACAAGAGCATCGAAGCAGAGGGACGTTGAGAAACTTGCTCCAGGACATAAGCCGAGAAGTGACAGAGCTGAGGTTCAGAAGCGATTCTGAACCCTCGGGCTGTGTGGGCAACCCCATGCCATGCTGTGCCCGTGCATTTGGATCACAGCTTTATAAGCCTCCAGGGCCTTCCCGGGGCCGTTGCGTCCCTTCCGGCCCTGAGCCTGCCCAGGACATCCTTCTTCCACCAGCTTCCTCCCATCCACTCCACGACTGTTCATGCCCCTCACCTTTCCTTCGGGGTGCCAGCCCTGCGGGAGGATACTTTGTGCCCCCGCTCCTGTCCGTTTGCCTGATTAAGGGCATCGATCCTACAGCTCCTGTTCAGCTTTGGCCTGCTTCCCCTGGGAAGCTCCCCCTGGACATGTGCCCCCTTGTTTTCCTTGTCATTGCCCGTCTACCACATCGCTTTCTACTTCCACTCTCGTCCCCAGGGCATAGCACAGGCCGAAGAGTTCGCGTGTGCTCAACAAATATGTGTTTAATGAATGGGTGATTGATGTTTATTTATTCAATTCATCTGAAACAGATTGTTTGGTGACTGTTATTCTTCGGTGAATATTCCTGGCTCGGGGTTCCAGGCCGCATCTGGATTCGATATCTGTAGTCAGGGGCCAGAAAGCCTGTGATGAGCAACATCCTCCTTCCCGCCTGGCACTTGACTTTTTCATATTTGCCACATGAGATGTTTCACCTTTGGCATCTCCAAAGCAGGCCAATTTTTTCCCATTTAAAAAAAAAGAATCTTGAATACCCCTTGTCCGGAGAACTCAATGATCTTTTCTTCAAGATAGACACTTGTCACAGTTGTCAGGAAGCCTTCTGTTCATGGCCAGTGATCTGTCATCTCCCAGAAATGATGGGATGAGTCCGAGGCCTGGAGAGTGATCTCTTGGAATCACAGATTTGTCATGTCACGTTCTCTGGATCAGGAACCCATGACAGCAACATGGATACCGCTTTCATCAAGGGATGAAAATAATTCTTGCACAACTCATAGTTAAAAAAGAAAAGCAGCCCAAAGGAAAACTAACAAAAAATGGGAAGCATTGGAGGCGTCACCTGGGATCTTTCAGGCTTCCAAGGCCGAGGAAGGAAAGCAGGGGGACACACAGCTTCCCACAGAACCTTGGAATTCTCATGTTCGATGCATTAGAGGAGTGGACCATATTCCCTTGTGCCTCCCCAGGGCTCCGGGCACTTGGCACAGAGTGGTTGGGTGCGGATGGGTGTGGGAGAGGGAGAGTGGGCAGGGTCTGCAATCCTGCCCCTTTAGGTAATTTCCGTCCCCACCGCTAGATGCTTACTGATAATTCAGACTTGTGCCTCAGCTAATTTATCCCAAGGACAGATTGACAAGGGGACATGCACAGCTACTCCTGAGAGTGGAGATTCTACCGAGCCCTAGCAGTGTGCTTAGTGGACATATTAGGCTCCAAATCAGTAATTCCTCAGAAATTCAGAATTTCTACAAGGATAAACCAGTATTTATTGTGTGCCAAGCACTGTGCTAGAGACCTTAAATTGGTGGTTCCCAACTGCATCAGAATCACTGGGAGGGCCTGTTAAAACACAGACTGCTGGGCCCCATCCCTAGAGTTTCTGACTCGGTAATGCTGGGGTGGGGCCTGAGAATATGCATTTCCAGCAAGTTCCCAGGTGAGGCTGCTGCTGTTGGTCCAGGGACCACACAATGAGAACCACTGCCTTGTGTGTGTTCTTATTCCACCCTCACAAGAATGAAAACACGTGAAGGTGAAGCACCTGATTCAAGGTTACATCTCCAGCAGCCTCAGAGTGGGGATTCTAGCCCGGCCTGGGCTCCTTCCAGAGGCTCTTCTCTTTCCCGTAGCTGCTCGGTCTTTCCACCACATTTATCTGCCCTGGGAACTTTGCGCTAACAAACCACAAAACCCAATCCCAAACACATAAAGGACCTGTTCTCCATGTGGCCCACTGCTCCTTCTGTTTCTCTGATAGGACAAGCTAGTGAGATTGAGTGGTATGGCAAGCAAGTAACAATCATGCCTGCAAATCAAATGCGTGACCGGGCCAGGGCTTGAGAGTCTGATTTCTGCCTGGTGGGGAGGTCCTAAGGCCACAGCATATTGTAACCGATGTGCAGAGTGATCAGGACTTCGTTTTGAAAGGGCCCGCGGCATGGCAGACTGCCATATTGCTCCCGCGTCCCAGCGGCCGTGTCTGTGTGGCAGGGAGTGGATGCACAGCCCTTACGCTGCGGGGGCCTCCAGAGGGGCCTCCTGGGAGGCTCTGACATTGTGGAACCTCGCTTAAAAGCTGCTGAATTTATAAACAAGCAGAATGACAGCTGCTAGACAGCTGGGGATCTACAGCCCAAACCAAATGGGCCAGCAGTGACAGATAAGGAGAGTGGATTCTTTTTTAACTTCACAAGGCCGAGAGAAGGGCATTTGACATTTGGCCTTGCAGATGGCTTCTACGCAATGCAGACATCATACCGAGAAAAGTTTATGCCTACATATATATCTTCTTGAATTGCTTTGGAACCCATGGACACATGCCGCATCATCTGCATCGTCTTCCATTTCTTGACCAAAGGTTGGCACATCAGCATTGTGCTGCTTGTGATGGGGCATTGACCATGAGGATGGGGGTGGGTAAACTCCTCAGTGATTGAGCACCATTGTATACATGAAAAGATGAAAATATTCCTAAAGCACCAGAGGTCTCCCTACCTAGACACACACACACACACACACACACACACACACACACACACACACACACACAAAATAATAATAATAATAAATCTTCAGAGGGCTTTGTTTCACTTTTTAAAGCAATCAAGAGATTTTTATGACATTTCCCTTGCAGAGATTACTTCTCAAAAAATGACAAAGTAAAAATGATAATAACCAAAAAGACAAGCTAAACTCAATGAAGGGAAACAACCAGCATCTTGTTCAGGCATTAAAGATGAAAATAATCATGAAACAGACTCAAATCTTTCAAAGATTGTAGACTGCATAAAAGCTTGAAGAACTCCTTAGAAGAAAAGTCCTCCAAATAGGGTTAAGAGCTCTGCTGAGCTGAGCCAGGAGGATGGAGACATATATACATTTTTTCAGTGGGAGGAGAAAAATGTGCCTTTATTCTGGGTTCCAGCAGAAACCCATTCTCTTGGCTGGTGGCTACCACCCTCTTGGGTCTCCCATGACCTGCTTTTCCTTTAGCCTTCTCTGGGGTGAGCTCTAACAATTCAGAAATACCGATTTCAGCGTCTGTTGCTTTTTATAAAGCCAGTAATGAATAATAGACAGAAGGACAAAATACCATGCGTGTAGATTCGGCACATCTGATATGTAAGCACGTAGAAGGGACTGAGAATTCTGTCACCATCCACTTAGCCACGACACGGTTTGCTCCACGATGGTCGTCCCAGATGAAGACTGTCAAGTAGTGGCCGCTTATCTCTTTAAGCACAGAAACTTGAATTCTCTCTCAGTCGTATTGCATGGAAATCTTTCTAAAAGAGACCACACTACTACTCTGCCTTATGTCTCTGTTCCTTATGAACAGAAATTATTTATAGTACAGGGATACCTTCCAGAATTACCCTAAAAAGCCCCAGCTTGTCAATCTTTTTCTCTTCTTTCTCTTCTCTTCTTCTCCCTCCCTCTCTCCCTCTCTATTTCTCTCTCTCTCTCTCCTCCTCCCTCCCTTCCTTCTTTCCTACTGCTGTCAAATTTTCCTAAAAGGAGAAAGAACATCTTACCTTTCTCCTCAGTTGCCGTGAGGAGGACTGGGGAGGATGCGTGGCGTGGAGGTAGCATGGTAATATCAGGGTTAGAGATCGTTTGTCATCTCATTTGACACACAGTATGAGTCAGGCAACTCATAACGACTCTTAAAGAAATACCTCAAAAGACACCTTGTTTATGAGGGCTAGTGTTTTTAAAAATAATTTTGTTTAGGAAGTTGAGAAAGGGGAAAAAAAAGCACCTTTTTTTTTGCTTTACATTCTTAACTATCTTTTTAGTCCATCAAGTTATCACAGAGGAAGAAGGTGTCCCGAGTAGAGCATGGGAGAGCTCCTGAGCCGAGCACTGGCTCTCACTCTTCATTAACGCGGAGTTGGGCACCTAGAGGTGGTCTCAGAAGTGGTTCGCCTTAGTTTCTGAGCTGGGAGTGAGGGCCAGGGTGGTGGTGGAGCTGGAGCGGGCCTCAGAGATGAGAAGGCGGCCATGATGTCTCCCCATGTCTTCCTGGTCAATTCATTTCCCTACAACTCCTTGTAGGCTTCGTTTTCTGATCTTCCCTCTAGTTGTTTGCCAGCTCAGGATTTTAAACCTCAAGCAGTTTTCAGTGGCTCTAGCCTGAGTTTTAAAACAACAGCTCTCTGATGTGCTTTTTCCCCAGTGTTATTGTTCCTTACTTGACAGTTAAAGCCATTTTCTGTCTTTGTACATGGTGCTAACAGTCCCTTGTGCTGCACAACAATGATTTCCAAAGTGGCCTCTAAAGATCACACGAGTTCATCCTCAGAATGGGCTGAGGGAAGTGAGTGGGCTTTCCAGAAATGGCAGGCTGCCAGAAACAGGGAAGGGGAAGGTTGTCTCAAAATATTGCAGTCAGGGAAAGATGAAAGATCTAAATCCAAATTACTAGATTCAGAATCACAGAATTTCAGACTACAGAAAGCACGTAGGAAACTCTTGTTTTACAGATGAGGTCCAGAGAGTGAAGCTGATTGACCTGTGCGTGGCTGAGGTGGGGATGTAAGCCAAGCGTTCTGATTCTGAGTTTAATGTTCTTTCTGCTACCGCCCTATCTCATTTCCCTTTGATCGCTGGAGTGCTTTCATTTCCAGTGGAATAATTTCTTAATTACTGTGGCCTACCAGTTGGGGCAAAATTAAAAATGTACCAGCATGTTAACATCCATGTCAGAAGCATTTTTAAAAATATAAGGCCTAATTAATGAGGGGTCCTAGGATATTTTTTTCATTTTCACCTCCCATCCCACTGCTATGCAAAGCTTACTAAAATCTAAAAAATGCCGAAAGAGCTACTTAACTTTTCACCATGGAAACAATTTGGCGGTTCCAGAATGAGATTTTTTTTTTCCTGTAACATCAAAGAGTATTATAAATCAAAGAAAAAGCACTTTACCTGTTCTCACGTTAGAGGAAATAAAAGGAATGAGAAAAGATGTGTGGTTGGGGTTTGGTTATCATACACTCGCAGCAAGAAGCTCAGGGTCACCGTCCCTTCATTGTGAAAGAGCACGTTTGAACCTTGAGCCCAGATTACAGGGTGAACCTTGGCTCCTGATCTTACTAACTCATTTCTCTAAGTTAACTTTTCTTCCACTTACTCCTCTAGTACTAACACAGAACTTTACAACGTATGGATTACAGCAGGAATTTCTCCAGGTGTACAGGGACATTCCAACTTCCTAGCAATTGAAGAAAAGCTCAGGCGTCATATGATCCCTGTGATTGGTCCGGTTTCATTCATTTCTCATAGAACTTACAGCTTCATTCATTCACCTGACCCGTGACAAGTTCATTCCTAATCAGTTTTTCTTTCTCCTAATGTAAAGCTTACTAAGGACGTTGGCTGAAAGTCATGAACTTCTGTGAAAACCAGTCATGCTCTGTAGTTAGGGTTGCCAAATATTTCATGGGATGTATTTATGCTGAAAAATTATTTCTTCTTGATCTGAAATGCAAATTTCACTGGGTCTCTTGTATTTTAATTTGCCAAACTGAGTAACCCTATTTGAACTGTGGAATAGATACCCTCCTGAGATTTTGTGTTTGGATAAATTTTTTTAAATGAAATCATACATGAAATATTTTAAGGAGCTAAATGTCTATCTTTTGATAAAGACATGCATAATAAATCTAGATTTTTTTTTATACATCTGGTTTGCCTTAGGTGTGGTATACCTGTGTGTGTTTTATAAATTCAGTCTTTAAAAATGCTCATTTTATATATCAACCATTGCTCACCCTCCCTAAGTTATTATACTCTCTCATAATTTGCAGACTCTAAGGCACGGTTTAGAAGCATATCATTGTCCACTCCCTCATATATGAGCACTGCGTCTATACCATAAAATAGGCTTTATTCATGGGAAGCATCCAAAATAGAAATGTTGCTGTAAAAGTAATTAGATTTGAATTTAAAAGGATCAGTTCCTCTTTAGGGGTTTCCCTAAAAGGCTTAATGAGGGAAATTAGCCACCAATTATACTACCTTATAATTTGCAGACTCCAAGGCACAGTTTAGAAGTATATCATTGTCCCCTCACTTGTGTACCTACATTTTATGGTTTTTGAGTTCTCGTTCAGGGAGAAGACTAGCCTGTTGTGGATTTTGGGAGATTTTTTTGAGCTCTGAGTCATTAACCCAAATGAGTTTCACCAAGGACTTTGGTAACCACAGTAACAACATTTATTAAAGGCTTACTGTATGCCAATCCGTATGTGTTTCCTGTATGCATTATTTCTTCCAATCCTGATAATCCAGTGAGCTGGGTCCTATTGTCATCCCCATTTTACAGATGAGGAAACAAAAGGCCCGGTACTTTGCTTCTGGATTCACAACTGGGAAGTGAAAATGCTAGGATCCAAAGCCAGGTCCGACTCCAGCATGCTTTCAGCCGTTGCCCACTCAGAATGTTTCCCTCTGGTGGACGAGGTGGGGCTTGTTGTGGGCCTTGTGGAGCATGGCTGGTGTCCTGGAGTCCCGGGATCGAGTCCCGCATCGGGCTCCCTGCTCGGTAGGGAGTCTGCTTCTCCCTCTGACCTTCCTCCCTCTCATGCTCTCTACCATTCTCTCTCTCTCTCTCTCTCAATAAATAAATAAAAATCTTTAAAAAAAAAAAAAAGAGACTTACTGCAAAGAGGGAGACTCTAGAGGCTTCCCATAATCAGCAGGCAGAGTCTGTTTTTGTAACACCCTGTGAAGTTCTCACGGAGCGTGGAGACGGAGCGTGGAGACGGTTGTCTCTGCTCTCTTAAGAGATGGGTTTGTCCACAGCCTGGAATTTCAAGACTTAACAGAAGAAAATCACAAATTATTTGTAAATGCTTTGAAATCATGCTGTCTGTTACTTTTGTGGACAGACATAGGAATCACCGGGGCGGGGGTTGGAGGGGAATTGTATGAAGATTCCTGAGCCTACACTTAGAGCTTCTGATTAAGTTCTAACTCAGTGGTTCTGCACAGGATCTGAAAACCAGACTTGCCACCTACAGTTTTGCAGGAACCCATAGTTCCTTATGGGTGCCGATGGGTACACACTTTGAGAAACCCTGCTTGAGCTCTGGGTTCCTACGGGGCAGGGATGAGTCTCATCTATCTTTGTATCCTCAAACCTAGAACAGGACCAGACACATAGCCAATACATGATGACAGGGAATTGAATTACAAGGAATGCAGAAAGGGAAGGGTTTCTGTTGACATTTGGGGCTGCTGGGAATAACCAATTCTAATTCTAACCATGGTTAAAAAGTTTTCTTCCAGCTTTTATAAGTGCAAAGTGTTGACTTTGATCTCCAGGGTCTCCATCTCCAGTGGGTGGTGGCAGGGGCAGGGGAGATGGTGCCGAGGAGCTAATATTTATATTTATGTACAGCGAAATCCTTATTACGCTTTATCAGCGAAACCAGGGCACATACTTGTTAGTATGTGAATATGCATCTGTGCCTTCCTCCCTTCCACAGCTGACACTGGAGATTAGATTCAAGCTTTAAACTTGTAAAAAGCCTTAGAGGGAAACCCTTAATGAGGAACTGATCCTTTTAAACTCAAGTCTAATTACTTTTACAGCAACATTTCTATTTTGGATCTTCCCATGAGTAAACTCTCCTTTATGCCATTGATGCAGTGCTCGTCCCTCAGTCTCTGCAAAAAGAACACCCAACAGGTGGCCCGACTGAAAGATCCCAATGAGAAAGCCAATGATTCTTTTCTGCTTGAGCAGTGGCCTTGATTTCAAAGCCTACCAGGAGAGAAAAACTTGGATCTCATGTTTATAGGCCCTTGAAAATGTTTCTATCTTTTCTCTGCTATTTAGACACTTGCTTCTACTCCTGGAGACTGACATGCAACCCAAGGCCATGAACCTTTCAGCATGGTCTCTTACGGGACAAAGACAATTGGAAGGGTGATTGTGTGCATTTTAGTCACATGGATATCTGCCTTCTCAATGTCCAACTTTTGATGGAAGCCACATGGAGGCACTCTGGCAATTGCCTTTTTATAAATTAGACTTGGGGATATAACTCTAAGGAAATACTTTGTAGATTGTCCCTTTACCATAGCGGAAAAAGACTAAAAAGCATCCCAGGTTGGTATAGGAGAAATTAAATCTTAATTTGTTTCCACGAATACCCACTGCAACACTATTTTATTTTATTCTATTGTTTTTCTTCAGACAGCACATTTTTGGCTAGAGATAGCAAGGCAAAATATGAAGAATACTAGATTAGGAATTAGGAGGCTTTCACTAATTTACCAAGCTCACCTGAGCTTCATATTGAAAATGCCTCCATGACCTGCAAAGCCTTCCATGAATGTAAGGTGTTAACATTATGGTGTCCACTCACCAAATAAGTGTGGGTAAAAGAGTATAAGGCTGATGTGTGGGTGGGTCGGTGTGGCATGAATTAATTCTTTCTACCACGGGAAGAGACTATGCCCCTGTACTCCCACCAGCCCCCTGGGGTAGGCAAGGACTGTTGTCATGACCATCCTTTGTACTGGGTTCTGGAGAATGCGTGGCCAGAAACCTTCAGCTACAAAGATGAGCCTAGGGAAAGAGTAGAGGCTGCGAGCTAAACTAGAGGCCCAAATAAAACAGGTACCAGGTCTGCCCTGTGTGGCTGTGGGCAAGTCACTTAATCTCTCCGAATTCCCATTTCCTCGTCTGCAAGAGCCTTCCTGCAGGACACCTGGTGCTAGAAAACACCTTGCACACTGCAAGTGCTCATCAAGTCAGAGTTAGTATTAAATTACTAGCAGTGGTTCTTTGGTGTCAGGCTTTAGCTTGAGGTTTTTGATGCCACAGTCTTTGTCCAATAATTCCAGTGAGTATTTAGTTACATTAAGTCAAACTCTTTTTAATGCCTCTCCATTAGCTCTTCTGTGCTGTGAACATGGTCCACTTGGACCCTAAGATCTTTTTCCCATTTTTAGCATCCAGATAGTTCTCATCAGTATTGGTGAACAGTTGTTAAGATAGATGAAGAGAAATGGGAGAAAGGCCAATCAAATCATTAAATCCTTAAAAATTGAGGAACTAGAATCTCTGAGGCAGTATGTGCACTGGTGTCAGACCACCCAGGTTCAAATGGTGGCATCATCTGTTACTTGCTTGGTGACCCTGGGCAAGTGGCACGACTTTCTTAAGATCTGCTCGTTCATAAAATGGACATAATAATAATGC
Source organism: Zalophus californianus (assembly GCF_009762305.2). Lineage (NCBI taxonomy): Eukaryota > Metazoa > Chordata > Mammalia > Carnivora > Otariidae > Zalophus > Zalophus californianus. The sequence continues at coordinate 62,439,675 of NC_045597.1, forward strand.
TTATATAGGACACATAGGGGATACTCAGAATGATTATAAGAATTAAATGGAAAGACCTGTGCAAAGTGCTTAGCATAGTGCTTGGTATACAGCTATCGTTTGATAAATGTGAGCCAATATGAGAAAAGCGTAAAAAAGCTGTAGGTAAAAGCTTAAAAGTGGTTCAAAGTCTATCTCTAAGTATATTATGCAAAATTTAGAGTGTGATAGAAAATAAGAATAAATTGTAGCAAGACAAATTTAGATCATCATTAAGAATAACATGACTCCAAGGGTGATTAAACACTTGGATAGAATTTTATCCTGCTTCCGATGTCTTATAGTTGTTTTCTCCTTCCAGTTCTTAGCTTTTCTGGAGCTGCATATTAATAGAATAGCAACCAAAACAAAGCTTTTAAAAATATAGTTAGAGACATTTGCTCCAAATACAACTCATAGCAAATAAAATTATAGTCAATAATACTGTAATTATAGAACTTAAAAGTGCTCCTGCAGCTTAAACCAGATTCCGAAGCTTCCACAGAGAATGGCTGGGATCAAGAGATGATCAGCAGATGACATTACAGACAAAGTACACGTACTAGGCAATTAGATACAAAGGTATAAGCCAAGAAGAACAATGAAACTGGAAAGAGGTTATCAAGGGGACAGGGAAGATGGGAGCACTGGTTATGTACCCAGTAGCTGGCAGAGAGAGTATACTGGGCTCCTTACATTTGCTGTTTGCTTATTCTTCCTAATAATATATTATCCCCAGGAAACGGAAGTTCAGAGAGAATGTTAAATAATGTTCCCCAGTGGCAGAGTTAAATAGTGGTGGGGGCAGTGTTCAAATGCAGGTCCCTTGGATGCCACGTCGTCGTGCATGTAAGGTACAAGAATATAGAGCTACGTTGGTGAAGGACTACAAGTATCTAAAGGAGGGATGAAGGAGCTCGGTGAGGGGATCTAAGATGGGCTTTCCAGAGGAGCCCATCTTAGATAGAGGTTCTGATGATGGGGCATCCATTCTTTGCAGGCAAGAGAAACCTACTTGGGTCCCCTTAATTAATTAATTGGAAAGATACTGCTGGCTCACAGAACTGAAGCAAAAGCTGGGGAGAAAGAGGGCTAAGGCAGAGGTTCTTAGTGGGAAATGAAGAAGTTAGGAAATAAAAGGTGGCCACATTCCCTCTCAGCTATATTGTCAATTCCACCGTTTTTAGTTTTCAAATTTCCTGATTAAAAAAACCTCTGGTAACAGAATCATTCCAACAATTCCCTCATGTTGTCTTAGGCCAGCCTTATAACTTCCTTTCCAGTCAAACTTGTGGCCTTCTGAGATGCTTACTGGCTAATTTGAAACATGGACTGTGAGTTTCTCCCGACTCACAGGGAGTGGCATATAGGGTGAAACAGTGGGCAGTGACGTTGGGGGCAATGGGGGCGGGGGGACAGGGCACGTATGGAGTTTAGGTTTGAGACAGAAAGCAACGTGGGGCTACTGACGGGTGAATCCATTGGATTTGGCGTGAAAGATCATCCCCACTGTTGATGAGGAACATTTTCTGTGGAGGGATGAGGGAGCTGGGAATGCATCCTTTGGGTTATTAATTACAGCTAGAGTTCTGAACTCTGGTTCTCCCCTGCTTCATGCTGATTTGAGAGAATTGTAGCACAGCTGTCTGGTCGATCTGGCTTCTGGGGCTGTAGAAGGCACAGTTTCACTCGGGAGAGTGGGTGGCCACTGTGATCACCGACAGCATCTTTAATGTATCTGTTCCACTTGGTGCTGAATGACAGTAAGCAGGAGCTGGGAGGTGCTTGGCCAGTCTCAGGGTGAGGAGGGTGGTGGTTGGGAGAAGAGATAGCAAACCTTGTGTTTGAGCAGCAGCAGGTGCACCTGGGCTAGGCTCTCAGGTACATGTCTGCAGTCAAGCTGGTCTTGTCTAGACGAGCAGCAGGGAGAGGTGCTAGTGAGGCTGGCAGGGGGATGATGCTTCTCTCTGATGAGGCACAGGGACACCTTCCTTGCATGCAGAGGCAGCTGAAGGTGTGTCTTGAGAGGTTGCAGTTGTTAATCTGCCATATTGTTGGAACTTCCCCCACTGATTCTGTTAGGAAGAAATCCTCATGTTAGTATCTCACCCACTGATTCTCAAGCCTGAATCTTCATCAAAATCACCCTGAAGTAGTGTTAAAACACAGTTTGCTGGGGCCCCACCCCCAGAATTTCTGATTTAGTGAGTCTAGCAATAGGGCCTGAGAATGTGCATTTCTAACAAGCAATGGTGTTGATGCTCTTGCTCTTGCTCTTGGTCCATCGATCACACTTGGAGGATCACTGCTCTAGAACTTGTTTTCTCAAGTGCCCAGGGAGCATTCTTGCATTTTTCTGGGGTCGAGAAGACATTGAACCTGGTGAGCAACCCAGAAGACAAATCCTATTAAAGATCCCAAAGTCAGCCACTGAGGGATGCTGGGGAAGTGGGGGAGGGTTACCCGGTAAGCCTTTAGGCCTACAATTTGCCTGGGGCAGAATATATAACATTTGTTAGTTTCTTATTAAAGCTGCCCTCTGGTATGCTGTGACAAGGTGATTTCTTTTTTTGTATGTCATGTGGGAGATTTCCCTTGGTTTCTGGGAGAGACCTTGCACTAAGAAAAGAAGATATGACAGCAGAGAAATCTGCCTTTCATATCCACCCACTGCACTGAGACAGTATAAGTATTTTTAGAAAATGAGGGGCTATTTGCATAGCATCTACAAGGTGCTGGGCACTGTGATAAGTACTTTGCACACATTGCTTATTGCAATTTAAAAAAAATCTGCAAGGTCTCTACTAATTGCATTTTATAAATGAGTTAACTGAGGTTCAGCAGCATTAAGAAATATACCCAGAAAAAAAAAAAAAGAAAAAAGGAACATACCCAGAATCACAAAGCTAGAAATGCGCCGAGGCAGGACTTAAAAATATGTATCACTCTTATTCCAAATCTGTGTTCTCTTGATTTACCATTGGAAATGCAGAGATCTCTATAAAAACGTGCAGTTTGAAAAAATGAAAGAGTGCTTCTTTAAGTTAAAAACAAGGTCATATAGTCAGGACCGAGGAAGTATAGGCAGGAATGAGTGGGAATTTGACATAAAGGGAGAAAGAACATAAAGCATGCCTAATCAGGACATCTAGAGATGTTTACATTGTTCCCACTGGTTATTTTAAAGCTTCTCTCCTCTGCCCACTTTGGTGGCTTTCCTCAGGTGAGTAGGAGTTTAAGGAAACTGAAATAAGATGCAGGGGGCAGACCTGGGGAATCTTCTATGCAAAGTGCCTGGAGCAGTGCCTGACACACAGGCATTGCTCAGTGTTAGCTGTCACCCTCATCACTGTGTGCCCGCGTGCAGGGAGGGCAAGGATGGGACTTAGGTGGGCACCGCCAGCAGCCGCTGGAATCGAAGAGGAGACAATACATGGCAACGAACAGATTGCTTTAGTCCTGGAAATTCCCTGAAAATTCTGGGTTCTGACTTAGAAGGTAAATATGACCTTACTGAAGGAAGTGAGTTGGAGGAATTAGGAGCGGGGAGGCAGGAAAAGGAGTGGATGTCTGCAAGAGAAAAACGTGGATCCGTGAGGATCGCGTGGGGAGCTCTCCTTGTCAGCCAGGAAGGTAATTCGGAATTTGGGGGTCATCGGACTGCAATATAAACTATCTGATTAGAAGACTGGCCCTGTACCTGTCAGAGGAACTCTGGGCGGTGTGTTAAGTGCTCCTGGCGTAAGGCAGTTCTTGGGAAGAAAGGCTTGGCAGGAAAGCCAGAGGGCGAGAAAGCCACCAGGTGAGCAAGAAGCCAGGTGATTGCACGCGGGCGTAAAGTGGGGCGATGACTACACCTGTGGGCCAAAGGTAACGAGATGGCAGGACATTTGTGCACGGAGATCCAGGAGGGAGCCCCGAGGAGGTAAGGGAAGAGGCGGTCGGCTGTGTAAATGGAAGGGGTCAGAACCGAAAGGGCTGTGGCCGCACACCCAGGGACGACCGATAGAGGAGCCGAGGGGGCAGCGGGGCGCGCCGGGTCAGAGCGGCCAAAGCAAGGCGGTCGCAAACTGATTTCCGCCCGGCCAAGGAAGAAAGGCCAGGCCAGAGGCTGCGCTTCTTTTCCTGGGAGGCTGAAGGGAGCCGAGGGACAGGGACGTGCCAACTGCCACACAGCTGGGGAGGTAAACAACTGGCCAGATGTTTTAGAGACAACCTGCGCGGCAACCCGACCATATGGCAGGTATCAGGACTGGGGCACAAGCAGGGGCCAACCCTGGGCGCTCACGCTGGCGTTTGTGAGCCCCGGCGCGGTCTGCGCCCCGCGTGCGTGCCAACGTGTGCGACGCACGGAGGCGCAGGACGCAGGACGTGACACCCCAACGTGGCTCCTGTTTCCGGAGAGCGAGGTAGGGAACCTGGTGACAAAGCAAGAGCCTGGCAGATAGGTGAGAGAGGGAGCTCGCAGGAGCCAGTCGCAACCCGAAGCTCGATGTTCCGTGCTGTGATTGATGAGTTGTGGTTCAAGGGTGGAGCCATTTTAGAACATCCTGTTCCTGTCAGCTCAAGGAGCCGGAGGCATTAACAGCCCGGTGATGCGGCCTCCGGTTAGCTCTTTTGGAAGACTGGCCGTTTCAGCCCGTTTCAGCATTCTGTGACCGTGGGGCGGAGAATTCTTGGCACAACTCACAGAGGTCCAGCTCGTTAACAGCCTCTCATTTCCTCCCCTCCAAGAGAGTTAGCCACGGGGGTTTTTCAGTCCGAAGGCAGTGGCCTTGAAGGTTGTGGAGGGCAGTTGCTGGCGAAGAAGCTAGCTGCGGGCCCTGGGCCCTGAGCCCACCGCGGGCTGGAGATGGGGTGCGTTCTGGCCGGCAGTGGCAGGTTCAGGGCCCTCTGCGGCCATCCCAATGGTTCTGTCCAATCTCAATCGAGTGAACTCCCCTCCCTCCTCCAAAGTGTGAACTCAGGGAATGAGAATCAACATGGGGGGGGGGAAGTAAAATAAAAGAGCTAGCAAGTTAACACCAACAGAAATTTTAGCTCACAAAATCAAGACCCGGGTGGTGCAAGGTGCCCTCAATTACCGGCAAGTCCAGTCCTAACTGAGCAAGTTTGTAGAATAGACATTAGTAATGGGGGAAGAAGGGAATGAGGGAGGGGGAAAAAGTGTCTGGAATGTGAGAGCACAGTGGAGGGCGGCTGAGGTGGACGGGGAGAAACAGGAAGTGCGAGCCGATGGCCAGAGGTGAGAGCCGGTGACCCGCGCGCCAGTGCAGGGGCCCCCTGGGTGACAGAGGAGGCCAGTGTCCTGTGGCCAGGCTGGGTAGGGGAGTGAGGACTGGAGGTAGGCAGGGTGCGGAGGGTGTGGTGGTTAGGGCGCCACTTAGAAGTGGATTATTAACAGGGACCCAGAGCTTGTGTTGGGGAGTTGGGGGAGGGCTGCACTTTCCTTGGGAATTGGGAAAGAGGCAGAGGACACAGGGCTCAGGAGAGCTGCTGGACATTAAGAAGACCGAGGAGATCTTGTTGAAATAGAACCACTGGGTCCCCATCTAAACTTTCTTGCAGGATGAGTAGAAAATATGGCTTGAGGGGCCTTTGCCTAGAGAAGACCCTTGATAGTTTCTTCTTCCCTTCCCCCTTTCCCCCCTCGTTCTCACTTTCAAGATTGAGAAAATGCTTTGCCAGCAAATCTGACACTGTCTGGTTCCTTCAGCTCCATATAATGTTACCTTTTGTGTCACTGTGGGCATCTTGCAAACAAGTTCAATGACGGGGATTCCACCTGCCTCTTTCCCCACCGACGCGCTCAGCAATGATTTCTCTTGTCTGTATTCTGTGCTCTTCCCAAACTCATCAGCAGCACTGAGGCTAGGGGCCATTTGCAATTAAGTGGGGTCAATGTTAGCTCTAGGCAAAGGTGTTAGTTAGCCCTCTGGCTGTGTTAGGGGAGGGGCAAAAGATGGGGACTTAATTAGGCTCATTTGATGAATTCTTATTAAGTTTTGCATTCTCTCCAACTATATGTTTGTTCCACAAACACGCACTGAACATCAGTTTTGTGCAATATATTGTCCTGGGTTCTTGGGCTTGCAAAGACGAAAGCCACCCCGGTAGCTCCGTTCTTTTCTCTTTGCTGCTGGGTTTCCAGGGAGCATCTGGGGAGCTTAACATCTAGGAATGGACAATAAGGCATTTTCCTGAATAACCATAGCCTAAAGCAGAATGGGATAAGTACACTAAGAGGTGTCTCGATTAAATGCTTGGGAGTTCATAGGAGGAGAGATTTAGCATGCATGTTGAAATTGTATTCAAGTACAAGTTGTACTGGGAGGAAATAAATAACCTATTCACTTCATAGTAATATAATAAATAAAATATTATTGACATAGTTGGCAATACTATTTAGGCGTTGCGAAAAAGTCTGATGTATAAATAATGAGGTGTTTGTGGAACCACAGGATCTAGGATGTTAGCAGCACTGCAGGCAAGCTTGAAAGACATCCAGTTCAATCTCCTTATTTTGTGGATTTACAAACAGATGTCCAGATAGGTTAAGTCAATTGCTCAAGATCAGAGAGCTCGTTTTCGGCCAAGGCAGGAGAAGAGGCCAGGGCTTGCTCGCTGTTCACACTGGGGTGGTGACATCAGCCACGGTCCTGTCTCAGCTGAACGACTGCCCTAAAAAAACCCTCATCCCATTTGGGAGAGTTATATCCTGATCCCAGCTTTCTTACCACAATGCCAGTAAAGCTTTTTGTCTTCTTACAGAATGCAGTGAATGGGACAGTACTTTGCTGAGGCCTCATGGGCTGGAGTATGAGTTGCTTCTCTAATTATGTTCAAGAAAATGTTGAGAAGTTTCAAGCAGAGCTCTGACTGCCTTGGCCCCCCGCCCCGTTCCCATCCTGTCTCCCCTCTGCGGCATGCCCAGCCCCTGCCCCACCTTCTCAGGGATCCGCTCCCCCACTCTGCAGCCGTGTGTCCCCCACTCACACGACCCAAGAAGGGAAAGTCAGCCAGTCGGCTTGTTCTGTCTCTGTCCATCTCTGTGTCTGTCGGCCTGTCTGCCAGGTAGTCCCTCTCTATCTGTTGGTCAGTCTCTCCTTCCGTTTGTCTTCCTGTCTGTCCTTCTTTCTCAGTTCTTCTCTCTCACTCTTAAGAAATGTGTGATTTTCCTCTCATCACGTTTGTACTACTCTCCTAGCTTAATTTCCAGTTTTGGCTCTCCCATAACAAAAGTTAGCCTTGGCCCCAACTCTACATCCTGCCTGCGTTGCAGAGTCTGTCTGACTCCCTGTTTCTGGCTCAGTCTTGCCACAGACCCCGGCTCCTATCCCCCTGCACCACATCCGATCGGCTCCGTCCAGCTCTTCTCCCCCGGCTGGCTGGGCAGCAGGCTCTTTCTTTCGGACCGGTTGTACCAGACCAGAGTTCTTTGTACAAAGGATGGCCATCTGCAGTTGTCCTTAAAATGTGATTTATGAGGGATGTGCATGGCTCCGTGTCTCTGCATTCCACTTGGTCACTTCGTCAGGACTCCGCCTGGCAAATTGCCCCTTCTTCCATGATGCCAGCCGTGAGTGACTGTGCCCTCCTCTCATCCCGGCCCATTGGTTGTGATGCTCCTGTGGCACTTCTTCAGCTCTGCCTTGGGCCACAGCAAGGTCTGCCAGTTCCTTTCTGGCGCTAGAATGGAAGTGACCACAGGCTAGGAACCCTGTCTTGAGCATCTTAATGAGGCTCTGCACACTGTCTTGCACACAGACGGCTCTGAAGAAAAGGCAGATTCTGGCCTTGTTTCAGTTGGGCAAATTTGAAAAACTTGCAGGATTCCTTTTGGGGGTAAAAATCTACTTGGAGGAATAGGGCAAGGGTACATGCAAAGGGTACCGTCATAAAATCACATAGGAGCAACCATGACACCACCACCACTGCCATCACTTAAAGAACCTTTCTGCCAGCCACTATTCTAAAGCACTAAGTAGACTTTTGTCTCCTTTAATCCTGGCAACAAGCCTTATCTGCTCTCTCCTTTTCACAGATAAAGAAATGGAGCCCCAGAGATCGAGATAGTTACCCATGTCCACAGACGCGGTGAGTGGAAGAGCTGGGTTTTCAACCCAAGGGTGTCAAATGCCAAATCTGATCTACATTGTGGGTAGGCACTGGTAGAATGATGGAGGGATCTTCCTAACCTCTCACTCAACCAACATATAAGAGCGCAAGCTCTCTTGGGCAGCCATTTTGTTTCTAAATCTGTTTATTTTCCTCGTTGGTCTACTCCGTGGCATTACCACACAGCTGGTAGTACGCATTTTTTTTTCTTCCAGATTTAAAATACAAAACACATCATTAATTGCTCCACTTCTAAAGCTTATGTCATACTCTTTGATCCCTGGCATCACGATTGTCATTAAAACGTCTCTTGGACTCGTTCCCCATGACATTCTAGTCAGGGTTCTTGCAGCGTAATTCCACTTGCTGATGTTTTCCCTTGCATTGCATTTTGGATGATGAATGGTCCCCTGATGCTCCTAGAATCTGCCTTCTCGCCCTCGGGCACTGACTGTGTGGGTCTTTTTTTTCCCTTTTAAAGGCCCTGCTTGCCTTCTGGAATGGTTGGGGCTCAGAAGCGCTTGCAGGCAAAGCACCTCTGGATGTTTCAGTTTGCCTCCACCCCATTGCCCCTGCTTATCTTCTTCACTCTGGCTCCTCCGTTCTGCCCCCTCGCAGCCTCTGCTTTGCAGAATGGGTCCCATTCTCCAGCCCCATTCTCCTCTCCCCATTCTCGGAACCTGCAATACCTCGCCCAGTCTCTCGTCCTTTCTTTTGAGGCTTCCTCTGAAGTTTCCATCACTTGACCCATTCACACAATCTCTTCCTTGTCTCTCGTCATGGCTGAGGCAGTTCCTCAGGTCTGTTTTCCTCAGGCCCTTGGGAAAGGGCCGTCCATTTCAGTCAACGTGCTTTTATTTAGTCTCTTCTGTATGCTATGCTGTGTGGTTAGAGGGATGGATGACAGAGTCCTAGAATTCTTTTTTTTTAAGATTTTATTATTTTTATTATTTATTTGACAGAGAGAGAGCCAGCGAGAGAGGGAACACAAGCAGGGGGAAGTGGGAGAGGGATTAGCAGGCTTCCCGCTGAGCAGGGAACCCGATGATGATGCGGGGCTTGATCCCAGGACCTTGAGATCATGACCTGAGCCGAAGGCAGATGCTTAATGATTGAGGCACCCAGGCACCCCAGAGTCCTATAATGCACAGCTTCCCCACCCTCACTATCCCCCATCAGAGTAGCACATTTGTTATAATTGATGAACCTAGATGGACGCTCCATAATCCCCCGAAGGCTGCAGTTTGCATTAGGATTCACTCTTGGTGGTGTACATTCTATGGGTTTGGGCAAATATATAATGACATGTATCCACCATTGCAGTACCATTCAGAATAGTTTAACTGCCTTAAAAATCCTCTGCGTCTCAGAGGAGGCTGGAACACAAATAATCACAATACAGTTTGGACAGTGTTGAAGTAGAGATATGAAAAGAGAGTGTCCAAGCACAAAGGAGGGGTAGCTAATGCACAAAAGTTTTTTGGGGGGGCAGGTAAAAAATTTTAGTTCTATATATTGGCAGAGGATAAGAGTCTTGTGAGGCATAGGAGGCTGAGGGGCCACCCTAAGCAGGGTCACACAGGCGTGTTTGAGGGAATGCACAATGTGGTATATTGGGGGTAGTTAAGAGAGAGAACTCTACAGTCCCATAGATGGAAATGGAATTCTGACCTCATCATCATGCTTCCTGTGTGATCTTGGTCACATGACTGAGCCCCTGTAAACTTCAGTCTCCTCATCTGTAAAATGGGGAGGATAATAGTACTTGTTCATAGAGCTGCTCTGGGGGTTCAGTGGATGCATTTAATTAGCCCAGTGCCTGGCCTCCGTGTGTGGATCTGAATGTCAGCCAGTGGTGTCAAAGCAGAAAGGATGCTGGGAATGGTCCTCGAAAGGCAGATTGTAAAGGCCCTCGCTCCACAGGAAGGAGTTTGAACTCCTCCTCTAAGTCAGTGACTTTCAGTGTTGAGGGCACATGAGAATCACCCGAGACTTTGTTAAAAGGCAGATTTCTTAGTTCTTTCTCCAGAAATTCTCTTTCAGTTGGTCTTGGCTGGGCCCAGGGATCTGTACTTTTAATGGCTCTGATGTGAGGTGTCCTGATCACACTTTGGACTAGGTCACCGGGAGATCAGAAGGCTTCTCGTAATATCTCTACAAAATGAATCAAGAGTTGACAGATGCAGAGACTGCAGAGAGAGGTTTAGGACTTCCTTAAGGTTGGGCAGCAAATCGGTCCGTGGAGCTGGAGCCAAACCCTGGGCAGGCTTCTGGACTCTGAGCCCAGGCTCTTTCTGCTTTATTCTGACACCAGTCACCCAGTGCCGAATGAAAGCCCAACCAAACCCCTGGTTGCTGCTGTAAGCCCAGTAGCAGCCAGGGGTTTGGTTGGATGGAACAACGCGTGTGCTCTGGCAGGAGGGAACAGGGCTGGATGGAACAGCGTGTGTGCTCTGGCAGGCTCGGATTCAATGAGGGGCCTGTGCTGTCACTCAGCACGTGTGAGCTGCACACATGCAGTCAGCACTGCCCTCCTCCCTCCCCCGACTACTCTACAGATTCAGAGTAAAAATGCTTATAAATGTCCACGTCCTGGAACCGGGCTCCTTGTAGCTCTAACAGCACAGGTTCTCGGAAAGGTGAAACCAGGCACCCCTTTGGGAGAGGGCTTTTTGCAAAAGAGCCCGAAGTCCTCAGGGGGTCTCACCAGAGGCTTCATTCTGGGTGTTGGGGGTGCTCTCCTATCTGCTTGGCTTCCAGGGAGGACTGTATTTTATTTTCTTGTGTCCTGCCTGCCCTCTCCTGGTTCCTAGGGCTGTAAGAAATTGTCTCCACCTCTTATTGGAGGGGCCCCTTGCCTTTTGGTGGCCAGGACTAGTTCTTTGAGCTACCTGGACAGCTTTCATTATCACCAGGCTTACAAAGAGAACCCTCCCCCTGCCCCCTTCTTCTCCAAGAGGATCCTGAAGACATTAATTGAGGTCAGTAGGCCCCTGGTCACAAAAAGCTGTCAGTAAATTCTGCATTAGGAGTCCCTGCTCTGGTTTCCAGTTTGTTCTTAAATCCTCCAAATCAGCCAGCCCCTCCTCAAATACAAAAACTTTGAGTGCTTGAGTAGCCAGTACCTCTTTTTGACTTTTGGCTTTTCCTGGCAAAAATATTTGAGAGCAAATTTATGGGATTGGCTGGATGCTCCCTCTGTACCCTCCCCCACCAGTGCCTTTCAGTGGGGGGTGGGGGTGGGGGAAGGGGTGAAACCCCATATGAAGTGGCCACAATGGAGCCGAGAAAGGACCAGCTGCATTGGCCCCAAGTCATGGACAGAGCTTATAAACTAAGTGCTGAGGCAGCTGTGAAGACCGTGGCCTCAGAGAGCTGTTGAGGCCGAGTCTGGAGCTGACGCGGGCCCTTGTTGGGGCCAGTTACCATGGCCAGCTCTAAGCTTCCTGGATGCTCAAGGCTTCACAGAAATGGTACATCAAGTTTCCCAATCCCACTGTGGCTACAAAAGCAGAGGCATTTCTGCACTTTTCCAGAGAGACTTGAGAGAGCAGGGGGCCCAGAGGTCTCCCTCTCTGTCCACTTTGATGGTAACTGGAGCGCCCCAGGAGTCAGCGACCCTCCCGCACCTCACTCCCTGCTGCCAAATCATTTCTGCTCTCAGGCTGATGCTAAACAAAACAACCTGGTGCTTTAGATGCATTATCTCAAATCATAATCGGCTGGGGAGTTGCTCCCCTATCCCCATTTTACATACAAAGGCTAAACGAGTGACCAGAGCAACTGCGCAGCTAGGCTTCCCCTGCAGGTTGGCGTGAGTCCTGCGCTGGTGCTGTTCCTGCACCCACGATCCCATGTTGTGTTGTGTCCCCCTGGAGTGAGAGTCAGGTCATTATCCTGGGTGACAAGGAGGTTGCTTGGTAACCTAAACCAGTGGAAAAGCATGAACTGCAGCTTGACAGATCACTCAGGATAAATTGGTCCCAGTCCTGGGCATGTGCCGTTCTGGACATTCCCAGAACTCATGGAATTACTTGGAAAGAAGGCGGTCATAGGGAATTAGAGCCAAAAGAGAGAGAAAGTGCTGGAACTATATGTTGACAAGAGTTTGTCTCATTAAATATGTAGGTTTTAAATTACACTTGCCTCGTGATTTCATGCCTGCTGGTGCCACCACCCGAGGCTTCAGCGCTGGCAGCTCAGCTTCCCCAGCTGTTCACATGCCAGGAAGGGCAGTATCTGGGGGCACTTGCCAGGGGCCAGGGCACTCGGGACCAGAGTGAACTTACCTTCAACGATCGAGCAAGTGGGACTTGGAGTCAACGTTATTATTATGGCAGGTTCCACTTTTGACTCGTATTTTGATAGCTGGGATTCCCGGAGAACACCCATAGTATCATCCTCCCCGGGTATCTTCAAGTACATGCTCCACGCTATCCATGTTGTGAGTGGGGTTAAGGAGTGGGCACTGATTAGATCTACAGGCTCTAAAGCTGATTGATGTGCAGCAGAATCTCTGGGAGAACAAACAAACAGAAACAAACAAACCCCGAACAATCCAGGAACAGACAGAGTCTCAAGTCTTGCCAAGCCCCGAGATGGGTTTGGTAGAGAAATTATGATTTTGAAACCCAGCCAGGTCGTCATTCTGGCACATAGCCAGGTTTACGAGATCTTGAGTGAACTGTCTTGGGCAAACAAAGGAATTCTAGTTTTCTTATTTGCCAGCTTTTTTAATTTCCCGTCTTTGAAATGAAAAGGTAACCTTAACCAAACTTCTAGAGTCAAGGTGATAGCAAAATGACATCATATTTCGGTTGGAAACTTGGAACATGAGGACCTTGAAGAGAGCAAAAGAATAAGCATTTTCGTAATCATGATGCCATTTGGGTTGAAAGTAGGAGGTCTCAGTAATAATAACAGCTGGCTAGGAACATGGGTGGGTCGCTTCACCTTTCCCCACCTACAAAATGAAGAGCTCATCCTGTGTGATTTCCGAGTTCCCTGCTAGGTCGAAAATTCTGTGACGAGAACCTCTGCGCTCTGGAATATCCTTTTATGTCCAGTGTTTTAAATCAGATTATCAGATATTTATTGAACACTCACTATGTGTCCAGGAACTGAAATTCTTTGAAAAATTGGTTCTGGGGTTTAAAAAAAAAAAAAAAAGGCAGGGGAGGGGAGTGGGAGCAAGGGAGGGACAGAGACTAGGGAAGAGAAATAGATAGAGCTCAGTGACTAAGAATTTCTGACCTTTAATACTGCCTCACTTTCTTGCTTAGGGCCATTTTGTGTGGTTCAAGTGCAGGTTGCGGCGAGACAATGGACTGAAAGCAGCAAACAAATGTAAGTGAGCAATGGTAACTGTGTTGCTCAGCCCTTTGGATGGCAAATATTGCTAGGTGATAAAAAGCACTAATGCATCAGGTGCTAATCTGGTGCTAAAATGCTGCTTCAGGAAAAACACATTCCCAGAAAGGAAATACTGGCGATTTGACTGACAAGAACAGCTGGAGGCCCCTCTCTTCGTCCAGATAGGAAGCAGGAAAAAATAAAAAAGAAGTCGTAAGTTATACAGAAGACACTGGTGTGGCCTGTGTCTCTTGAATGTTCTTGTTGCTGAAGGTTTGTGAAGGTGTTGATTATATTATTTCTCAGCTGCCTTCGGGGCTCAGATTCTGGGTGTTATGAACTGTGAAAGTCTCAGGGCACTCAGTGCAGTGGTCCAGGGTGGGGCTTTTCAAATGGCTTTCAGAGTTTCACAGAAGTGCTGAAGGTGGGGCGGGGTGGGGGGGGGGTGGTGAGAGGGAGGTGGAGTGGGGGAGGGTGTGTGGTATCACCAGCAAAGTCTTCTTAAATCAGAACAATTCTCCTTCCTGCTGTATATATTGAAGCTCTACATGAGATGTCGGGACAATTAGCCAGTTGGCAGAACTCACAAACTACCTCGGTAGCATTAGTCAACCTATTTGGCAAAGCAGGTTGGACAGAGACTAAGTGCTCACTATGCCCAGTTGGGCTGGGACAGTGAGTGACAGTGTTTGGGATGAGTTTGCTGGGTGATGTGACCAGATTTCCTGGTACAGAGAACTGGGCAGATAGTATATTTGTTACTCTACACCTTCCCCCATGTCCCATGGCTCTCCTGTCTCCTGGGGGTGGTGTGAAGTGAGGGGAGAGGGTGGAGTCCACATAGCGCAAACCCATTAATTTTCACAACAGCACTCTGGGCTAGCTGCTATACATATATATATTTATAACTTTTAGAGGAGGACGCTGAGGCTCACAAAATTCAAGGATCTAGGCCTGAGACGACAGAGCCAATGGGAAGTGCTAGGGAGACATTAAGGTGTGTGTTCAGAAGTTACCTCCTGGAGGCGACCCTGAGCACACTCCCAAATAGCCTCAGCCTGGCAGCAACCAGAACCTTCTCTGGGTACCATGGAAACCCAAGAACCTGGGAGGCTGACCTGGGCAGGGCCTCGGAAAAGAAGAGAGGGGCAGGAGTTGACCTGCTGGTCTTTGGAGGGCTGTGGGGTAGTCTGCAATGTTGCACCTGCTTCAGCTCACAAGCACTGTGATGCTGTGGGATCAGTCTGGGAAGAGAGATTTAGGAAGCACTGCATTTAATCTCAGATTGGCCACAAACCTCCTGCAAGTGCTGAATGAAAACCCCTCCAGCAACAAAACTGGGGGGTCGTAAACACCAAGCAATGCCATTGGTAATATGAAGTGATAGTTGACTTCCCCCAAATTTATAAAGGGTAATGGAAGTAACTCATTATTTTCACAGAATATAGGTTGATTCATGATCCTGCCCAGTTTAGGGATCACAATTTTACTCTCTGAGGTGAAGAAAGTGTACTGTATGCAGTACTGTATCCATAAACATTCCCTGAGTGAGCAGAAAAGGAACAAAGACAAAGTTATGTAAGGTATTCCTTCTGCCCTGGGATACATGCAGAAGCCTCTACCCTTCGAAGGGAGCTTTACTATGCACCAAACACGTTTACTTCATTTACTTCTATAAAGCTATGGAAAACTAGAGAGATGATTTTCTTATTGCTTCATACTGTGTACATTTTACCAGTCTGAGGTAGGTTTGTTGCTACTTCAGACCCTTATAAAGCCCACAGTCTACAAAGAAAGGGGCTGGAATGATACCTGTGGCACAGATACCTTCTTTCCATTTTTCTCTCGGCAGACACCTGAGGCAGAGTTTCCCCTCCGGTCTCCCTTGCAGGATATAGACCCCAATCCAACCTATGGTCTCATGTCCCGGTGGCCTCGCTGAGCCACAGACACATGTTTAGAATTCCTCAGTCAACTGGGAGGCGGGCAAAGAAAGCCCCAGGCAAGAAAGGCAGACCCTGGGCACTTTTGAACTTACTGTGGGTATTAAAGGAGCATTGAACAGGAAAGGAGATGTGAAAAGAGCAGCCAGAGGTTTTAGCTGACTCAAGAGATCATTCTCCTAGGAGACCATGGGTGCATAGCCTGCTTTGCGGTGTGTGCATTTAAGAGATAACTGTGTGAAGTCCCACTTATGTGCCTGGTGTCCTCAGTATGCAGAACTAAAGCCTTCTACAAAAGGAGGTGGGCCAGGGCTGCATCTGTGCCTCCCTCCAGGTGGAGAGATCCATAGCAGGCTCTATTCTCCTGCCCAGGGCTGGCATTTTAGCCTGCATGCATGGGAGTAGGCAGCCTGGTTGCCTCTGGCTGGTGTCCATTCCAACTGGTTGATGTCTGTGTTGTACCTGTTGGTAAATATTTTGAACATCACCCCCGGCCATAGGCATATCCTCATAATATTGGTTAATGGAAAATCTCTAGCCAATTTCCACAGACCTCCATCCTTGTTCTTAACCAATGACTTTAAAGAAATGGTAGAAAATGCTATTTAGACAGGAGATAAGCTTGATAAACTGGACTCAGTCTCAAGCTCTTCCCTTGGATAACTTCTTGGGTCTTGGCTTAAATGTGACTTTTCTAGAGAGAGCTTCCATGACTCCTCTGTATTAGGCCCCCTCTTCTCCAGGCCCACACCTCGCAATACTTCCCCAGTTAATGTGCTCATTATACTCCATCGTTCTTACTTGTTTTTAGTGAACATCTGTCCTGTTGCAAGGTGTCTAAGGGCAAGGACCTCATGGATCTTGGTCACCCCATGTGCCAGAGCCTAGCATCAAATAGGTTCAGTTAATATTTATTGAACAAATGAGATGAAATAAGTGTTGAATATTTATTAGATGACAGATGTAATACCTGTCCTCAAGGGGGTCATTCTTTACAGGAGACAGTAAAAACATCACCATATGTTATGGGTACAAATGGCACCTATACGAGGTGTATAGGAAATGCAGTGAAGGGAGCAATGAGCTCACCGCTAGGGGCTTGTGGGGGTGGGGGGAAGACTTTCTTATGAAGGCAAGTCTCAAAGTGGGAACTAAGAGTTTGCCAAGTGGGGAGAGCAGTCCAAGAAGAGAGAGCTGTAGATAGAATTTCAGAGGGTACTGAACAGATGTAGCATATTTGGAAATGGTTTTCATTCAAATTGACAAGAGTTAGAAGCATCAGGGGAGAAGTAAATAACAGGCTAGAAAGGTCTTCTAGGGCGTGTTAGGAGGCCAGGCTCTAGCTGCTATAGGATGGAGAACTTTTACAGCATTTTAACAAGGGCAGTTAATTTTCTCAAAAACACAGCATTAGTGATAAGTCTGGAGAATGGGTTGAAAATCGAAGATTCTGGGAGTAGGGATATTTCCTGGAGGGCAGATCCTTCCTCATTGTAGCATTCAAAGGGTAAGAGAGGGGAAATAGTTATAGATAGCACTGATGGTTCTACGCAGAGGGATGGAATCTGGGTCCTGACAGGCAGGAATGCAATGAGCTGTGATTTAAGACTCTCCTATGACTTCTTTGTGCCTCAGTAACTGCACCTGTAAAACCTAAGGACTGGACTGGAGGATCTGCCATATCCCTGAACACTAACATTTTAGAACTCTATGGAATCATAAACTAACAAGAGGAAATAAAGTAGGAACTCGTGCTATATTGCTAGTCCTAATAGTGTTGTGGGGACACAAATTATAAAGAAATCAACACAAATACTGCCTTAGCAGCCAGTCAGCCTGACCAGCAGTGCGAGAGGGGGGCTGGCCCAGAGGAAGACCGTGGAGAAACCAAGAGGTCCTGCTCTTTGGGTGCCAGCCAGGGCATACCTCTACTTGGAGAAGGTTCTGGGCTTCCCTTTTTCAGAGGGACATGGACAATCGAGAAGGACAAAGTAGCCGGAATGGTGAAAAGTCCAATATCCAGATCATAGGAAAACTGAATGAAAACTGGGAATATTTATCTTGGAAAATAGAAAACTGGGGGAAAATGTATTAGCTGCCTACATAGGTGTAAAAAATTTCCATGTGGAAAAGGGGTTTGATTTTATTGGACTTCAGTGATCAGGTTTAGGACCAATGATTGGAAGTTTCTGAACGCATGGTTTGGTCGAATATATGTAAAGAAATCTATCCAGTAAGTAGGTTTTTCAAAAAATAAAAGCGCATTTTTATAAGTTTAGCGCATTTGCCATACCCTTTTCATGCAGGAAAGAGGGAATTCAGTTTTGTTCAGTATTATATTGGTGCTATCCATATATAATACCTGTCACACAGCACTTGTTCAGCACGTATTAAGAGTAAACAGGGAACGTGTATTGAGTGAGCTGTGAACTGTTTTTCATCCCTGATATTAAAATGAATGTCTCAATCCCTAGCACTCTTATTTATACAGCCCTTACCATGTTATATTCTAATTTGTTCTTTCCGTATCTCTTTTCCTTCCTAGGCTGAGAGCTCACTAAGGTGAGGGATTGTGTGTTCGCTGTGTCTTCGGTGTTCCCTCTGGGTGCATAGCAAGTGCTCATTTGAGTAGGGGGCCATCTCATTTATTATTCAAATCAGGATTCTTTAAGAGCGAATGGGGTGCTGACCCGATGGGAACCGACATCACAGCATAAGATGGCACCGTGCTGGGCAAACCAGGCCGTGTAGGTATCCTAATCAGTAAGTGCTGTACAAAGTGAATGAGTTTATGGAGCCTGCAGAGGCAGGCTGTAGGAATGCTCTCCTTCTTTTGAGATTAAAAACTCCCTGGGAATGCCACCCAGCGGGCTCAGTTCTGTTTGACTAGACACGCAGAATGCATCAAGACTTCCTTTCATGTGGCATTGAAATATTGAATTCATCTACTTCTTGCCTTGGGCCGAATGTTCTCTCTTCCGGCCTACACATTCCTAGTTTCTTTAACTATTCTGTTTTACCTGGAGGTTAGCCTCATTCCATTTGGGGTTCTCTGGTTGTGGATGGGCTTCCATTTGACGAGGGCAGTTTGGGTGTTGTAGGCCTTGGCCCCCCAGGAACCACACATCTCCATCCTCCTGTATTGCCCCCCTCACATCTGTCTCCTCACACTTCAAGTCCTTTGACCCCTACACTTTCCCTGCCTGTGCAGACTTGGCCAGGTCTCCAGGATAGATTTAGAAAGTCTGAGCCAATGTTCTGCAGCTTAACCTCGTGTGAGCTTTGCCACTCGTCCAGCCCTGACCTAGTGACCTGATTCCCATCAGTATGCTTGGGCCTCACTCCAAGACGCGACTCCCTGTGGCCCCAGTTCTGATAACCAGGCCTCTGTCCTAGTTCCTTGGCCTGATTACTTGTGTTGGTCACCTGCAGAGGGCTCGTCTTGTTCTTCTCTGTCCCCCTCTTGACCCATGGATGAGGACTTAGCCCTCCAGGCCCTGCTGGGAAGATGTCCAATCACGATGTTTGTTGTGTCAGATTCCTGGCCGTCACTGCCTACCTGCAAGAGTGGGGCTTAGCTCCTTGCCAGTAAGTCTGGACTGGGGGTTCTGCCTGCCGCCTTGGAGGCCTTCCCCATACCTGTGAACAGCTGGGCTGAGCCATCCCTGGATGTGGTGTCCTTGCCTTGTTTCTTCACTTCATTGATGGTCTTTATCTTTTTTCTTCTTCCCTGTTTCCTCTCTTTTACTTACCGTGTTTTCCTATTTCTCCCCCTTTCATTTTTCTTTCCTCTAGATTTAACCAGTCTTCTCAAGGAATGTAGATACCTCTCAGTTTTTCAGTTGCTGTTTGTTTATATGGTGGCGGGGGAGGGGGGTGTAGAAAATTCTCAGGGATCCTAAACTCCTTGCAGCGAGAGGTTGAGTCTTCTGCTTCCTCCGTCTGCGCCCTACTTCCCACATATCTCCCCCTGTCCCCCCACCCTGCCATGCTGGGAACTGGGCAATCTACCTGTAAAGTGAGCACTTCAAAAAATAACTGAGAGATACTAAATTTTGATGATCCCATTCCCCTAGCAGAAAATGCTCCATATAAATGTACAACATTATTGTAAAATTGCTAGAAAGCCCTGAAGAGGGAACTGACCTTTTTCAAGTTAAGTCATATTGTACTCTTGAGCTGCATGTTCCATAAATTCTGGAATAAAAGCCAAAGCCTCCAAAAGGTTAATAATCTCAACTGGAGAGGGAATTTTTTTTTCAGGAAAGGATGGTGATCTTTCTCATAAGCTTCCAGCACTAGGTTAGTAGGTTCAACTGCATTTATGGGGCAGGGAGGGGGGGAAGGATGGAAGAAATAAAACAACATACTGTTTTCTCTTTCTTTCCCTAGTTTTATTGGGAAATAATTGACATACATCACTGTATTTAAGTTTAAGGCGTATGGCATGATGGTTTGATTTACATGTATTGTGAAATGATCACTGCAATAGATTCAGCTAATGTCCACTTATCGTATGGATACAATAAAAAAAGAAGAGGAAAGGAAAAAAAATTTTTCTCCTTGTGATGAGAACTCTAGGATTTCCTTTTTTAACTTCCCTGTATATCACACAGCAGTGCTAGTTGTAGTCATGTGTACGTTACATCCCTAGAACTTATTTGTCTTATAACTGGAAGTTTATACCTTTTGAAACCACCTTCTCTAATTCCTTCTCTCCCCAACGCCCTGCCTCTGGTAACCACAAGTCTGATCTCTTTCTCTATGAGTTTTTCTTTTCTTTTTTTTAGTTCGTACTTACATATGGAGTATTTGTGAGTATTTGTCCTTCTCTGTCTGACTTATTTAACTTACCAGAATGCCCTCCAAGTCTATGCATGTTGTCACAAATGGTAGGACTTCCTCATATTTTTTAATGGCCGAATAATATTCCATTGTATGTATATGCTACAGCTTCTTTGTCCATCCATCCATCGGTGAACACTGAGGTCGTTTCCACGGCTGGGCTGTTGTAAATAATGTTGTTATGAACTTAGGGGTGCAGATATCTTTTCAAGATAGTGTTTTTGTTATCTTTGGATAAACACCGAGAAGTAGAATACCTGGATCATACAGGAGTTTTATTTGTGACTTTCTGAGGATCTCCCATACTGTTTCACTTAGCACTGTACCAATTTACAGTCTCACACACGGAGCACAAGGGTTCCCAGTCTCCTCATCCTTGCCAGGATTGTTACCTCTTGTCTTTTCTATATGGCCATTCTAGCAGATGTGAGGTGATATCTCATTGTAGTTTTAATTTGCATTTCCCTGAAATGTTGAGCTTTTTTTTTTTTTTAACGTACCTGTTGGCCTTTTATATATCTTCTTTGGAGAAATATCTACTCAGGTCCTGTGTCCATTTTTTTAATTGGGCTATTTGTTTTTTTGCTTTTGAGTTGTAGGAGTTCTTAATATGTTTTGGATAATAACCCCTTATCAGATATATGAGTTGCAAATATTTTTTTCCATTCCCTAGGTTATCTTTTCCCTTGTTGTTGGTTTCTTTTGCTGTGAGGAAGCTTTTTAGTTTGATGTAGTCCCCCTTGTTTATTTTTTATTTTGTTGCTTGTGATTTAGATGTCATATCCGTAAAATCATTACCAAGACCTATGTCAAGGAACTTTGTTCCTATATTTTCTTTTAGGAGTTTCATGGTTTCAGGTGTTATATCTAAGTCTGTAATCCATTTTGAGTTAATTTTTGTGAGTGCTGTAAGATATGGGTCCAGTTTCATTCTTTTACATGTGAATATCCAATTATCCCTGCACCATTTATTGAAGAGACTGTCTTTTCTTCATTGAATATGCTTGCTTTTCCTGTCAAATATTAGTTGACTGTATATACTTGAGTCTATTTTGGGCTGTCAATTATGTTCATTGGTCTCTTTGTCTTTTTTATACCAATACCATGCTGTTTTGATGACTAAAGCTTTATACTATAGCTTGAAATTAGGAAATGTGATGCCTCCTACTTTATCTTTCTCAGGGTTGCTTTGGTGGGTCTTTGGTGGTTCCATATACATTTTAGGAGTGTTTTTTTCTGCTTCTGTAAAAAATGCCGTTGGAATCTCAATAGAGATTGCATCAATTCTATAGGTTGCTTTTGATAGTTTAGACATTTTAACAATATTAATTCTTCCAATCTGCAAACACAGTATATCTTTCCATTTATTTGTGTTTTCTTCAATTTCTTTCATCAATGTCTTGTTTTCAGTTTACCTCCTTAGTTAAATTTACTCCTAAGCATTATTGTTTTTGATGCTACTGTAAATGGGATCAGTTTCTTTATTTCTTTTTCAAAAATTTCATTGTTCATATATATAAATTCTACAGATTTTTGTATGTTAATTGTGTATTCTGAAACTTTGTTGAATTTATTGATTAGATCTAAGAGTTTCTGGGTTGAGTTTTTAGGATTTTCTATATATAAAATCACATCATCTGCAAATAAAAACTATATTACTTCTTCTTTTCCAATTCTGATACCTTTTATTTTTCTTGCCTGATTGCTCTGGCTAGGACTTCCAGTACTATATTGAACAGGAATGGTGAGAATGGGCATCTTGTCTTGTTCCTGACTTAAAGGAACAGCTTCCACCCTTTCACCATTGAGCATGATGTTCACTGTGGGCTTGTCATACATGGCCTTTAATATGTTGAGATATGTTCTTTCTATCTGTTAAAGAGTTTTTATCATGAATGGATGTTGAATTTTGTTGAATGCTTTTTGTGTGTCTAATGAGAAGATCATGATCCTTTTCTTTCATTCTATTAATGTGATGTATTACATTGATTTGCATAGGTTGAACCATCCTTCATTTCAGGGATAAATTCTACTTGATCATGGTGACTGATTCTTTTAATGTGTTGCTGAATTTTGTTGAGAATTTTGTTGAGCATCTATATTCATCAGGGATATTGGCCTGTAATTTTTTTTTTTTTTTTTCCTAATAGTTTCCTTTTCTAGTTTTGGTATCAGGGTAATGCTGGCTTCATAAAATGGATTTGTGAATGTTCTCTCCTCTTTGAAATTTTGGAATTTTAAGAAGGATTGTGTTAACTCTTTTTTTTTTTTTAATATTTGGTAAAATTCATCAGTGAAGCCATCTGGGCCTGGACTTTATTGAAAGATTTTTGGTTATTGGTTCAATCTCCTTACTAGTAATTGGTCTATTCATATTTTTATTTCATCCTGATTTGGTCTTGGTAGGTTGTATGTTTCTAAGAAATTTTTTCATTTTTTCTAGGTTGTCCACTTTGTTGGAATATAATAGCCTCTAATAATCCTTTGAATTTCTGTGGTATCAATTGTAATGTCTCTTTTTTCATTAATAACTTTGTTGATTTGGTTCTTTCTCTTTTTTCCTTGGTTAGTTTAGCTAAGGTTTTGTCAGTTTTGTTTATCTTTTCACAGAAATAACTGTTAGTTTGGTTAATCTTTTTTATTGCTTTTCTGTTTTCTATTTCATTTATTTCTGCTGTAATCTTTATTATTTCCTTTCTTCTAATAACTGAGTTCAGTTTGTTCTTTTTCTAGTTCCTTAAGTCATAGAGGTAGGATGTTTATTTGGGACCTTTCTTCTTAATGTAGGCATTTACTGCTATAAACTGCACTCTTAAAACTGCTTTTGCTGTATTGTATAAGTTCTGGTATGTTGCATTTCCATTTTTATTTATCTCAAGGAATTTTTTAATTTCTTCTTTAATTTATTCTTTGATCCATTGGTTGTTCAAGAGAGTGTTGTTTAATTTACATGCATTCATGCATTTTTCAGTTTTCCTCTTGTTATTGATTTCTAGTTTCATGCCATTGTGGTAAGAAAAGATACTTTGTATGATTTCAGTCTTCTTGGATTTGCTAAGAATTGTTTTATGGCCTAACATATGATCTATCCTAGAAAATGTTTCACACATACTTGAGAAGAATGTGTATTCTGCTATTGTTGGGTAGAATGTTCTATATATATCTGTTAGGTCCATTTTGTCCATAGTGTTGTTCAAAACTGCTGTTTACTTATTGTTTCTTTGTCTAGATGCTCTGTCACTTGTTGAGAGTGAGGTATTAAAGTCCCCAATTATTATTATATTACTATTTATTTCTCTTTTTAGCTCTTGTTAGTTTTTATTTTGTATATTTGGGTGTTCCAATATTGGGTATATAAATATTTCTAATTGTTATATCTTTTTGATGTATTGACCCCTTTATCATTACATAATAATCTTCTTTGTCTTTTTTTTTCTTTTTATCATTTTTAGTTTAAAGTCTGATATAAGCATAGCCACCCCTGCTTTTTTTTTTTTTTTTTTTCTTTTTTGGTGAGCATTTGCTTGAAATGTCTTTTTCCATCCCTTCATTCTTAGCCTATGTATGTCTTTAGGGCTAAAGTGAATCTCTTTCTAGGCAGCATATTGTTGGATCTTGTTTTCATTTTTGTTTTTTAATCTATTCAACTGTTCTATGTCTCTTGGAGAATTTAATCCACTTACACTTAAAGTAATTATTGATAGGTAAGGACTTACTATTGCCATTTTGTTAATTGTTGTCTGGTTATTTTACAGATCCATTGTTCCTTGTTACTTATCCTGCTGTCTTTTTGTATGTTTTTGTGTTTTTTGGTATCAGTATGCTTTTACTTCTTTATCATGTTTTTTGTGTAATAACTACAGGTTTTTCCCTTGTGATTACCACAAGGCTTACATAAACTATCTTAAACTTATAACACCTTATTTTAAACTGGTAACAATATAACTTCAATAGACATTACACTTTACACTTTTACTTCTTTTCCCCCTCACATTTTAGGTTATTGCTGTTATAACTTATATATATTTTTTATATTGTGTAACTAGTAACAGGTTGTTGTATTTATAGTTATTTTTGCTACATTCATTTTTAAAAACTTTTAGAGTTGTGAGTTATATACCACTATTACCACATTGCAGAATCTAACTGTGACTATATATTTACCATTACCAGTGAGATTTATGCTATCTTTTTGAGTTTTTATGATGTTAATTGGTGTTCTTTTACTTCTACTCAAAGAACTCCCTTAGCATTTTTTTTGTAAGGCAGTTCTGGTGGTAAAGAACTCCCTCAGCTTTTGTTTTTTGGGGGGGAAGTCTTTATCCCTTTTAAATTTCTGAAGGAGAGCTTTGCCAGGTATGAAATTCTTGCACTGAATTCTTTGGTCAGGTGAGGCCAATGGTTTTGCTCTGCAGATGGGGGAAGACATGGGCTGTGCTCTCTGTTCAAGTGCCACTGTATGTAGGGCTGTTGAATGGGCTACATAGCTTGCTGTGTTCTCTGGTTAGATTCCCTGGTCAGACAGGCTAAAGGTTGTATTCAGTCACGAGTGGGGCTACGAATTATATTCCCTGCTCAGGTGTGAAAGGGGAAGTGGCTCTAAAACTGGTAAAGCTCTTTGTTGTCTTAACACAAGCTGACCACATCCCAAGTTTCTTGGCTCAACAGGGCCACTGGCTCTGCTCTGCAAACTATTGGCTCTGTCTGCCAGCTCGAGCACCAGTGGGCCACACAGCTTTCCAGTGTTTTCACCAGCCCTTCTGGTCATGTGGAGCTGGAAGGCACTTTCGAGGTGGGTGGAACCATGACTCAGCACCTTGCTGGGGTGGGGGCAAACCAGGCTCTAGGGCCAGCAAAACTCCTTGTTTGAGGCTCTACATCAGGCAGAGCTGTACCACATTGGGTTCCCCAGTCAGTGTGTGCCTTCAGCTTGGTTCTATAGATGAGCAAAGTCACTGGTTGGGGTTACTACGTGGTAATCAGTCTGCCAAGATCCCTGAGTGCTGGTTGTTGCAAGCCCTTTCCCCCTTCTCTGTCACAGATTCTCAGTGGCTGGGCCCAAAGATTGCCCTGCAATCCCTCTGGTAGGAAATCAGAGTAGGGGCTCCCATAAAGTGACCCAGAATGCTGGGGGATCTGGTTGTCCCTCCTGGGTTTTCTTTTCCCTCTGGAGGAAATGGAGGCTCATGGGAGACCTCTCCACATAGCACTGTGCTGTCCTGGAGGAGAGGCAATGTGTTCAGTGTGTAGCTGCTTGTCGTACTCTCTAATGCAGTCTGTCTTGGTCTCTCAGGGGCTTAGTGGTGCTTCAGCCTCATCTCCATGTTCTAAGATTCTCTCAGTGGTGTCTTATTCTTGAATAGATGTTAGTTGTTCTTGTTTGGGGGAACAAAGTCAGGAACAACACTATCTTGGTGATGTCATTTGTCAACATACTATTTTCAACTCCTAAAATATTACTTTTGCTCTGCCTTTTAGGTAGTTGTGGGATTCTAGGAAAGCCATTTCTCCTCTCCAGGCTTTGCATTCTTATTTCTAAAATGAAGGTTTCGACTGAATGGTCTTTAAAACCCCTCTTCAGCTCAGTATTTTATGATTTAACATAAAGGTTAAGAAGTAACTGTTGTGTTGGGCATGTAGTGCAGGTAGATGCAACCTTTTCTGTGATTGTACATGGCTTGCCATGCATGGGAATGGCAAGCTGCAGTCAAAAGAGGGTCTCACTAGAGACCCTCTTCTGGAGTCTGAAAGTTCATGTAGGCTCACTGGTTGGAGAAGCAGGCAATATATGGTAGTGGTTCAGAGCTCAACGGACCGAGGTGGAGATGTGGGTGCTGCTTCTTCCTCAATGTGTGACATTGGACTTAATATTTCAAATCTCATGTGTCAAGTGTGGATAATAAGAGTTCCAACTCTGAGGGGTTGATGGGGGATTAAAAGAGGTGCTATGTCCCAATGTGCTGTGTCAATGCTTGACATGGTTCTTGGGATGTAGTACATGGTCAATAGAAGTCTATTATCATTGTTGATTTGTGTAGACGATCTCATGGATGATCTCTGTGGTCCCATTCAACTCTAAATGGCTGTAACTTTTATGGCTTTGTGGAAAATGTAGTGGCAGATGACCTCCAGGATGTTTGGTTAGCTGGAGTTTGGAGAATGAGGCCAAAGATCATATGAAAGCTCCAAGCCTGTGATAATGGTAAATGCTATTTTTGAGTTATGACACATTTACTGACATAATGGAGGCCTTTTATTAAACATCCCTCTTGCATGCATTTCTGTTTTGCAATTGCACTGACATTTTTCTGGGAGGTGGGGGAAACTAGGGAAGTATTTTGTGACACCCCCTGCTAGAGGCTAAAGAGTTGGGGCTATTAACCTATTAGAAATGCACTGCCTGAGGAAAATGGTTCCTTTAGTAAATCTGAAATGATCACAAAGGCTATAAGGTCGTATCTGGGCACTGATGGGGAGGAAGCGCTGGCTCAGGGCTGTGTCTGGCCTTGCTCACAATCTGGCTGGGTCCAAAGCCCACAAGCCCGAGGCTCTTTGCTGGATCTGCTTGCGGATGACTGCCTTTGACTTGTGTGAGTGATTGTTCTTCTGGGTGCCCTGGCCTGGACTCTGACCACACGGGAACATCACTGGGAACCTTTGTGAGTCTCTCCAGCCTATGACTCAGCTCAGCATGGCATGGCTGGGGCAGGGTGGTAAAAGGTAGCTTGCGTGTGTGGACTGGTGTGACTGGGCTTGGAAGGGCGCCTCACAGAAGAAATTAGTGATTCTGATGATGCATTCTGAAGCCCAATGCACAGTAACTCTCTATTAAGGGGCTATAGTTTACTGTGATGTTTGGCCTTAAATCTGTTGTATCGCATGCCTGACTTTTAGGGTGAGATTAAAAAAAAATTAAAAGTTAAAATAAGTTTTTCTCAAAACCAGTGTAAGACATAATAAATTTTGAGGAAAACAATGCATACCAATTCAAAGGCTGTCTGTATTTAATAGTAAATAATAGAATCTGTAAACCAAATGGAATGACCTGTTCACTGCATGTCAAAGGAAATTAGGGCCAATGCAAATTTAGAATAAGTACCGTACCTGTTATATTTAACTGGGACATTGCACTTTAAAATCCTCTCTACCATTTCCCACCCATCCCTTGCATTTCTTTCTCAATGGGCAGTACCAGTCTTCCTAGAGAAGAATTTTAAGGACTTTTATCTTTTCGGGTTTAGGGACCTCTCTGTTGGCTCTGGAGTTACAACAGTATCCATGAGATGACATCATCTGGCACAGGGCAAGACTGCTGATTAGTAAGATCAGTGATATGATTGAAGGCATATAGATGAAGAATATCTTAAAAATTCAGTTATTCATTTTGAGCCCATTTAATCAGGTACAACTAAAACAGAAGTTGAAAACTGAAATCAAAGAAGCCAAAATAAATCACGTTTGACCCTCAGCTCCTACCAGTGCCTTTTTACGTGTCAGTCTCCGAGATCAAGTGAGTGCCACCTCCCAGGAGTGGCCTGCTTACATCGATCCCACATCTTCCAATTCCTGCACCCACCTGTGCCCCTGGTATGTGTTTGGTGGTCAAGTAGGACATCTTCCTTGTTATCTCTGTCACCTCTGATGTACATGGGCTTCTGCATGGCTCTGATTTTGTTCTAGTCATGGTGAGCTACTCATCGCTGCAGTTGGGCTTGAAGTCTCCTCTCTGGGTCGGAGCTGCCCATCACAGGCAGTGCTAAATCTAGTCTGCAGTGTGAATTGCCTGCCTGGGAGCCGACCCTCAGTTTGCACTTTGGTCTTTGGCACACATGCTCCTTTCTGACTTCTTACTGCTTACCTGGTTCCACCTTTGGCTGTGTCCCTACCTATTGGCATCCATGCTTCTTGTGTTCCGTGTGCTCCTGACCCTGGTTTGCCCAGACACTCTCCTGTGCCTGCCTTCTCCCCTCATCTCCTTTATGTGTCACTGTCTCTGGGTGATGATGCCACAGACCAATCCCTTTCACCCCTATTCTTTTCATAAGATGCTGAGCTAGAATCCCTGCTGGCTCTCTGGGTTACAGGGTGTGTCATGGAAGAACAGTGGGCTGCAGTCAGACTCTGGTCCAGACTTTCTCCTTGCTAGTTGTATAACTTCAAGTCACAGGACCTCTTTGCTTGTGTTTCTTCATCTGCAAAATGTGAATAATAACAATATAATGGTACCTACCCATTTAAAAGTGATTACTAGAACTCTTGATGCTGGGCATATTTTTTGGGATTTTTATTTGCTAGTCCTATATCTTCTCTGGAGAAGGGACTGTTCAAATCTTTTGCCCATTAAAAAAAAAACTAGATTGTCCTTTATTGAGTGTTTAGAATTCTTTACATATTCTAGATACATAGAAGTCTTTTACCAGATACGTGCTTTGCAAAAATTTCTCCCAGACTGTGCTTGCCATGTCATTCTCTTAGTAGTATCATTAGAAGAGCAAAAGATTTTAGTTTTGAAAAAGTTTAATATGTTATTTTATAAATACTATTGTTTTTCCTTTTGTGTCCTGTTTAAGAAATCTTTGCCTACCCAAATATGTTTTGCAACTATGGTTTTTTCCTAGAAGTTTAATAATTTCTTCTATTTATGTCTGTCATTCATTTTGACTGTGTGTGTGTGTGTGTGTGTGTGTGTGTGTGTGTGTGTGTGTGTGTGTATACACATGCCATGTGAGGTCAGGGTTGAAATTCATCATTAGTCATTAATGAACGACAATTTGCTATCACTACATAGCTATAAGAATAGATAAAACTAAAGACTGGCCATACCAACTGTAGTAATGAGGATTTGGGGGAGGTGAAGCCTCATACACTCCTGGTGGGAATGTAAAATGCTACAACCACTTTGATAAACAGTTTGATAGTTTCTTAAAAAGTTAACCATACACTTAATTTAGCTGTATAGATATTTACCCAAAAGAACTGAAAGCCTATATCCCTATAAGGACTTACACATGAATATCTACAGCTGTAGATATTGTATTTGCCCCAAATTGGAAACAATTCAAACATCCAATCCATAAGAGAATGGATAAATAAATTGTGGTATATCCGTTGAATGGAATACTAGTGAGCAACAGCATGGCTGAATCTCAAAATAATTATGGTGAATAAAAAAGAGATAGATATAAGTCCATCCAAATAAAATTTTAGAAAATGTAAACTAATCAATAGAAACAGAAAGCAGGCCAGTGGTTCCCTGGAGATGGGGGTGGGGTCAGCGTGGAGTGGTTATGAAGGGGCATGAGGAAGGTTTGTGGGGTACATTCACCTCCCTGAATGTGGTGATGGCTTCACAGAGCATATGTATATGTAAACATACTAAACTGTATGCTTAAAAACATGCAGTTTATTGTATACCAGTTATCTTACTAAAGTTGTTCAATGGGGAAATATTGGAATAAATATCCACCAATGTAAAAAGGGGGGGGTTACAAGTCCCCAGTGAGGTAATGCCCAGAAAATTGCATAAACAGCCTTAATCTGCCCTAGAAATGTATATTGTCATCCTTATCTGTGCCACTAGATAGACTGGGAAAGTTTCCGGTAAGAGAAGTCGACCAGTTTTGGGGGGCCTCAGAATCTAGTTTTCCCAACTCCACCTAGTGGAAAATGTCAAATTAAGATTATAACACACATGATTGGACAAAGGCCTGATTGCACACTGGGACATTCAGACCCTCAAGGGATTTCTCTTGACCATATCCCAGTCCCTCATCCCTCTCTCTGCCTCCCAACAAACAACAAAAGAGGAGCTTAAAGTGCAAGGCTTTGCCTGTATTTAGGAGTTCTGGGCCCCGCTGTACAGCAGAATTACAGGGAACATTTGGGAAATGCTGATGCCTGGCTCTGTACCTAGAGATTCTGATTCACTTGATCTACATTCTTAAAACTCCTCAGGTGATTCTAGGTGATTCTAAAGTGCAACTAGAGTTTGAGCCCCATGTTGGGTGTAGAGATTACTTTAAAAAAAATAGGGGTGCCTGGGTGGCTCAGACGGTTAAGCGTCTGTCTTCGGCTCAGGTCATGATCTCGGGGTCCTGGGATTGAGCCCCACATCGGGCTCGCTGCTCAGCGGGGAGTCTGCTTCTCCTTCTCCCTTTGCCCCTCCCCCTGCTTGTGCACGTGCTCTCTCTCTCTCAATAAATAAATAGAATCTCAAAAAAAAATATGTATCCTTATGTGGAGTACCTGGAACCTCTCCTGTACGTCTAGGGGGGGTTATAAATTCATACAGTTACTTTGGAAAATGTTTGACAGTAACTACTAATGTTGAATATGTACATATCCTATGACTCACCAATTCCGCTCTCAGGTATATACCCACAAAAATGTGTACATATGTTCAACAAAAGTATTCATAGTTGCACTTCTAGTTATGGCCCTAACTGGAGACAACCCAAATATTCCTTAATAATAGATGTGTAAATTAACTATCGTATATTCATGCATTGGAATACAATATAGCAACAAAAATGAACGAATTACAAGGATGCCCAACATCATGCTGACTCTCACAAACAATAGTGAGAAAAGTCTGACACAAAGAATACATAGAAACGCGGCATGATTAGTTTATCCTGTTAGGAATTAGGCTAGTGATTACCTTTGTGGAAGGGGCAAAAGGAGTTCTGGGTTTGTTTCTAGGTTTGGTTGGTGATGAAACTATCCACTTTATGAAAACTCATGGAGCTATATTTTTATGATCTATATATTTTCCTGTACGTTTATTTCATTAAATTGACAAAAGCTTACTATAAACTTTCAAGGCAACTTTTGCTATCGCCTTCTTTTGACTGGGGAAAACGTGGCTTTGAAAATTGTTGTGGGCTGAATTGTGCACCCCCCACCAAATTCCTATGCTGAAGCCCTAACCCCCAGTACCTCAGAATGTGACTGTTTGCAGATTGGGGCTTTAAAAAGGTAAAAAGGTAATTAAGCAAAAATAAGGTCATAAACAATCCAATCTGACCGGTGTCCTATAAGAAGAGGAGATTAGGACACAGAAATACGTAGCCCAAGAGATGCCCATGTCAGGATGCAGTGAGAAGTTGGCTACATATAAGCCAAGGAGAGAGGCCTCAGGTGGAACCAAACTTGCTGACACCTTGATCTTAAACTCTAAGCTCCAGAATTGTGAGAAAATAAATTACTGTCATTTAAGATGCCCAGTCTGTGGTATTTTGTTGTGGTAGCCCTAGCAGACTAATATAAGAACTGAGGTGTTTTGGGGTTTTTTTGATATCAAACGTATATTATGTGGCTGAGCAGGACTTGAACATCCATTGTCTGACTTTAAATTTTACTGTCTCACCAACACCCCTGTGTTTTCATCTTTCCATGAGAGATTGATGGTGGTGCTGTGAGGCAGTGAAGGAGAGCACCATCTCCATGGATCAGCTGCTGCTGCCAGGAGGAAATGTTTCTGAGTACCCAACAGGTCACATTCTAAAAGCATGCCAGAGGCACCTGGCTGGCTCATTTGGAAGAGTATTTGACTCTTAATCTTGGGGTCATGAGTTCAAGCCCCACATTGGGTATAGAGATTACTTAAATAAAAAAAATTAAAAATAAAAAGGAAGCCAAAGCATCCTTCCTTTCTATCAGGTTACTTGCTTGAGTGTGATGACTGCCACATTTAGAGGAGACTTGCTGAAGGAAGGTGCATTCTTTTTCCAAACTCAGAACTTTTGAGATGCAGTGCTGGTTTGTAATGAATTGTTGCTGGTCATTAAAGTCATCTCATTTTCTGAAACATCCTGGGAAATGGCTGAGAGTGATAGTAATGCTATTTCCTGCTCCTCTTGTTACTTCCATCCCCTCAGATTTGGCCTTCTGGGAGCTGAAACATTTTGTTTTTCCATTTATCTGTCCTCAGTGATATTATAATGTTCACATTTTAAGGACTTATCATATTAGGACTTCCTCAGGATATTAAAACATCTGTTTCTAACTGTCAAAGAGAAGAGAGGAAAAAAATAACATGTATTTGACTTTTAATCCTAAATGTAACAAAATAATATGTATGTTGACCTGACTAGCTTCTGGAATTTTCCTGATAAGCATGTAGAATAAAGGAATGAGAAGGAGATTTGGAATATAAGTTAGGGAAGGTCACCCATCCCATGGGATCTTAATTTGCCCTACTTTGGAGAGTGTATACAATTTTCTCTCAGTTCAACAAGTATTAGTTGAGATTGTACTCCTTGTTGGATATAATATCATAAACAGTGTAAGAGGGGGTCCCTTCTGTTAAAAGATTTTGAGCTTATTGTGTCGGTAAGTAAAGTGGCTCTGCCTATGATTTCTATAACTTATGCCATAAGAGAATTTTCAGGCTGTGCTGTGGAGAGGAAGTACCTAGGAGGGGACTCGTGGTCTCTCTGGGTTGAAAAGTCTCCAGGGTTCAGAGGGCAGAGCACAGGAAAGGAGATTGCTGCACAGAAAGGAAACTCCAAAATCTGCAGTGGTCCCCTTGAGCATTCACGTGAGTTCTGCTCAGTGTATGCAAATGAGGAAACCACTTGCAGGGAGGGAAAGAACTATCCAAAAAGACTAGAGGAAGCAATGCCCAGTGTTCACACAGGACCAGGAATAGTGTCTGTCCACACCAGCCAGGCTGGAAAAACTCATAACACATGGGGCATGAGGTAGAGTCCTCAGAAAAGTTGTCCTCAGTAATGGACTAGTTAGCTGTAGATTGTACACTGCTCTGGTCTTGTTTAAAAAATCTTAAAAGCAAGACCCCCAAATAACAATTTTTCCAGCAAACATAACTGTGTACCAGAACAAAATATAAGAATTTAGGAATACAAAAATATTCAGAAACACAGTAAAATTCATAATGTCTGGTGTCCAATAAAAAATTACCAAGCATGTAAAGAAGCGGTAAAATACAAACAAAATGAAGATAAAAACCAATCAGTTGTAACTGACACACTTAACTTCACAACTGAAAAATGCTAAAATTCTCAGACAAGGACATTAAAACAGTTATTATAATTATATTCTATAGATTTAAAAAGGTAAATAGAGACATGGTAAATATAAAATACCCAAATCACAGTTCTAGGGATGAAAACTACAATATCTGAGATGAAAAATACACTGGATAGGATTAAAGGTAGATTACATGTCACAGAAGTAAAAAGATTTTAAATTTGAAGGCATAGAAACAAACTATCCATAGTGAAACACAGAGAAAAAATAAACTGGGGGAAAAAGCACCAATGAACTGTGGAGTAAGTTCAAGCAGCATATTTGGACTAGATTCAGAATCCTCCAAGGTGGAGGGGAGTAGAAAGATTTTTGAAGAACCAATGGCTTGAGGTTTTTTAAATCTGATGAAAACTATCAACTCACAGATACAGAAAGTTCAATGAACCCCAAGAACAAGACACATTAAGAGAACTACATCATCACGTCCTAATCAAATTGCTCAAAATCAACAATAAAGAGTAAAAAAATCAATGATAAAGAGTAAATCTTAAAAGTAGCCAGGAAAGGAAGGAAAAAGATAAGAAGGGAAAAGATAAGGTAGCAGATTTCTTCTTGGAATTATTCAGGGGCGGGGTCAGTGGAACAATATCTTTACTTAAAGAAAAAAATCTATCAATTTAGTATCTATACTCTGCAAAAATATCTTTTAAAAAATGAAGGCAAAATAAAGAACTTTACAGACATTCAGGTGTTGAAGCAACTCATTACCAGCACACCCACATTATAAGGAATTTTAAAAGAAATTCTTCAGGCAGAGGTAAATAATATCAGATGGAAGTCTGGCTATACATAGAAATGAAGAACCCCAGAAATTTATAACAGCAAATAAGATATTTTTTCTTATTAAAATCTCTTTAAAAAGATAATTTGCTGTTTGAGCAGACATGATAACTGTGTGTCTATTATATCTATAAAATTTAAATGCATGACAGCAAATTAAATCCAACATAAGCAAAAGAAGGAAAATAATAATGATCAGAATGGAAATCAATGAAATAGAAAAAAAAAGAAAAGAAAAAGAGAAAAACAATGAAACCAAAAGCTGGTTCTTTGAGATAATCAATAAAATGAATAAAACTATAGTCAGGCTGATTAGGATAAAAAGAGGACACAAATTACCAATATCAAGAATGAGAATGCATCCGTTTGACAGACCTGGAGTAGTTCCTGTCTGCTGCTAAGGTTTCCACTAGAGATGCAAGAAAAAAGTGTCCTCGCGCTTTCTGTCTGTCTCATTATGGCAGTCAAGATTGAATGGGGGAGTACAGGGAAAAAACAGAAGAATTTCTGCAACTCAGAAGTAACCTTGTCAACAATGAAATCTTGTTTTACTCCAAAAAAAAAAAAAAAAGAGAAAGGTGGCATCTCTAGAGATTCTATAGATATTAAAAGATAATAACGAATACTATGAACAACTTTATGCCAATAAATTTGACAACTTAATTGGAATGGGGAAACTTTTTGGAAGGCAAAAGCTACCAAAACTCACTTAAGAAGAAATAGCCTGAATAGCCATATACCTATTAAAAATACTGAATTTATAGTTTTAAAATCGTTCCATAAAGAAAACTCCAGATTTAGATCATTTTGTTGCAGAAGTCTTCCAAACATTAAAAAAAGCAATTATACCAACAATACCAAAAATACAAACTCTTCTAGAATATGGAAGTGAAAGAAATGCATACCAACTCATTCAAAGAGACCAGCACTACCCAAATACCAAACCAGAAAAGACATTACAAGAAAAGAAGTCTGTAGACCAATATCACTCATAAATATAGATGCAAAAATTTTAAAGCAAATTTTAGCAAATCTGATCTGACAAGGTGTAAAAGAAGTACATCATGGCCATGTGGAATTTATCCCAAGAATGCTGCCTTAACATCCCCAAATCAATCCATTTAATTCACCATATTAACAAACTAAAAAGGAAAAAAAACATAGTATCATCTCAATAGATGTAGAAAAAAAGCACTGGATACAGTCCCACATCTATAGTTGAAGAAAACTCTCAGGACACGAGGAGTAGAATGGAACTTCCTCTGCCTAATAGAAAGCATCTATGAGAACCTAGTGAACATTATACAAAATTAACTTAAAATAGATCACAGATCTAAATGTAAAAACTAAAACTCTAAATACCTAGAAGAAAACATGGGAGAAAACCTTTGCAGCAGACCTCAGAATAAGAAGAGCCAGAAGAGTCATTGACTGGAAGGACTCTGCCATCTTTGGAAAAGTCAAGATTGGAGGCAGCCTGGGCAGGTCAAACAAGTGGATTTTCTTCTGCTGCCCCCTCTATAGAGGCCCTTGGAAGCATGGTATCTCTTCTTCGTACTCGGTGCTTAATAGCCCTTGAAGGCAGTAGTGTGTCTCCACCAAGACAAAGCAGCCAGTATAGGTGCAGTTTCAAGGGGGCCAGTCATTGTCGGTGGCACCATGCTAGAATGCAAGGTGCAGAGAGCAGGAACACAGGAGGTGCTGTATCTGTACATGAGGGTGCACACTACTTGAGGTCAGGTAAGCTTTCACAGTTGGATTATGGTGCTCTGCTCATCAGAGGCAAGGCCAGGATCTGAGTCTACGTGGGGCAAGTGGAGTATGTGTGGGAAACATACATGTATTAACACCATACTATGTTACACACTTGATGTGTGTTGTCTCATTTCATTCATATAGTGATCCTGGTAATGGGTATTATTATTCTCATGTCATAGGATCGTAGAAGTTATGTAACTGCTAAACGCTGCCGATGCTCAGATTAGTCTGATCACTGTTGTGTGTGTGTGTATTTTCCATTATATCATCTGTCTCCATAAAAGCAAGAAGGGTTTTGCTAGCTTGCAAAGAATAATGTGAATCTCTCTGCAGGACTTGAAAGTATAAGCCCAGAGAAGTTTTCTCTCTTTATGAAAAAGCAATTGTTAAAAATTCTTGGCAAATCTCAAGTGTCCTACATGTTTGGGGGTGAGGCCGTGCATCTGCCTACATTGGGAATACCTGAATTGTGTCCTCCATGAGTGTTTCTTAGCAAAAGTTGTGAGGGTGATTCCATCTTTGGCCTCGAAATAAAAGAGATTTATGAACAAATACGGTGTTGGTGATTGCAGGTGAAGTGAGTCCTCAGCATCACCAGCCAAAGAAGTGATGGAAAACAACAAATCATGATGCTACAGAAGAGTTTTGTGACTCATTCAGAGAATCCATTTCTGATCACAGCCTATCTGCAGAACAGTTTTACAATGCTGAT
This sequence comes from Zalophus californianus, assembly GCF_009762305.2. NCBI lineage: Eukaryota > Metazoa > Chordata > Mammalia > Carnivora > Otariidae > Zalophus > Zalophus californianus. The sequence goes on from NC_045597.1 coordinate 62,476,254, forward strand.
GGAAGTCTGGCATTGCTTGTAAAGTTAATTCTGACACATTCAGGGAAGGAGCAGTGAATCAAGTACCTGTGATTTTCAGCAGAGGGACAAACTATTCCTGTACTGATAACAGTAGGTAGATTCCCCCAAAATAATACCTTCATTGTCCTAGTTCTTCCAAAGTGGGCACACATCAACTAGTGGTTTTCACAGTAGAAGCTAATGCACCGATAGAAGACTTATTTCATCCTTACTGGTTTTATTATCCTGTGGCTTGTATAGTGAAAGATTTGTTAAGGGCATCTGATATCTTTTAAAAAGTTTTTTTTATCATTAAGAATTTTTAAAAAACCCACTAAAGTCAAGACATTCCTTATCCAGATTCAGTGATTAGCAAGATTTAGCCATATTTGCTCCATGTATCTCTTTTTTTCCCCATTAATGAATATCTTCACCTCTACTTTCCTGAAAGATCTTTTTCAGTGAAAAGTCATTTTAGAACCTTTGTTAGGTCCTTGATGGCTAAGATAAGCTTAATACTCTTATTAGGTATTTAAAGCCTTGTTCAATCAGGATCGAGCCTCCCCTTGTAGCTTTCTCTCCCAAGAGACTTGCATGAATTCTACGTTGTAGACAATTTTAATTTAGTATAGTCCCTGAATACATATTGAAAATTTCTTCCCTGCTTATGCCATTTTTTCCTTTCCTTTTTTTTTTTTTTTTAAAGATTTATTAGAGAGAGAGAGAGCACATGAGTAGGGGGAGAGGGAGAGGGAGAATCTCAAGCAGACTCCCTGCTGAGCATGGAGCCTGATGTAGGGCTCCATCCCATGACCCTGAGATCATGGCCTGAGCTGAAATCAGGAGTCGGACGCTTAACTGAGCCACCCAGGTACCCCTATGCCATTTTTTTCTGTCTAGTGCTTTCCTTCACTCTATTTCTGGCAAGCCAATTCCTGCCCACTGGGTAGACCCTGGCTATCTGGTCATTTAACAGCCAAACTACATTTCCCAGCCTCCCTTGCAGTTAGGGGTGGGTGTAACTGAGTTGTACCACTTCCAGGCCTTGCTTATATAAACCTGCCAATTTACTTTCCCCCTAGTGTCTTGTCTGCCTGCAAACTGTATGTAAATATCAGAACAGCTCTGTTATGCAAGTCAAATATGGAAGGTGGCAGAGCCTTTAGCTGTCTTGTCCGTGAAAGATTGAGTGGCACAGTCTCTCCCCCATGATTTTGAACTTTTCATGCATTAGAAAAAATTACTATTGTGTCAAGCTTACCACATTGGGGGATTTCTGTCTTAGGGTAGCTAGTGTATCTTAACAAATGTATATCTGTCCTTCAAGTCTGGTTCAAATTTTCTCTTTTCTTTCACATCTACCTTTATTGCTCCAGGCAAAAGTGATGCCTCCCTCCTTTTAATTATCACAGCATAGAGTTCTGAATTTTATGTTGATTTTATTGTATGTACTCCAAGCCACCTCAACATCCTGCCCACCTGCCTCCTGAAATTGTCCCTGTACCCACACCTATGCTGTCTTACTTTCCATAAGTCCCTTGGAGGAACAGGAAGTGCCCCTCCTCATGTCTTAGACCAGGCCCCGCCCTCGAAACCCATCCCCCTCTTGCTGCTCAGGGATCCTGTTCTGCTGTGTCTGCCTGGGATTGCAAATTTTCCCTGAACTGGTTCTGTAGCATTTGACGACACGCATTGTTACTCGCTTCAGAGAACCCATTTTCCTTCGGCTCCTGTGGCTGCATCAGTCAGGATAGGCCAGGTTACGCTACAGTAACCCCGTGAGTGATCCTCAAATCTCAGTACTTGCGATTTATTTCTCAATTGTGCTCTATGTTCTAGGCCAGCCGCAGATCTGCTCTGTGTCCTCATCATTCTGGGCACTCTGTGGAATGTGGTCCCTCTTCTATCAGAGGGAAAAAAAGAGATCACAGAGAAGCACATACCAGCTTGTAAAGCTTTCCACCAGCAAGTGAGTAACACAGGTCCCCTGTGCTCACATGGCCCAGCCTGATGTCAGTGAGGCGTCATGTGGAGTCCCTCCCAGGCAGGACAGGGTGACAATCCAATCCACCACAACACTGCCTTCCCTCGCCTGTCCCCCTTCCTTGTCTCCTTGGTGGTGTCTAGTCCCCTGAATTCAAACTTGCATGTCAGATACAGCCCACATGTTCATGTTGCTTGACCTGCTTAGGGTTTTCTAATTGCTTTTTACTGTTTAAAAACTGGATGATCTCACCCGCGGGCTACGGGTATCACTTTTCTTGAAGAATCTGAAGATGGGGCAGGCCTGGGCAGCATGCACCTGTGGTAGCCTCTGCTGGAGCTAGGCTATGGCTGCCCTGTTTAGATGGACTTGTGCGCTACAGTTGGACACGTTCTTCTTTTGTGTTTATAGTTCGAGTTGCTGCCAGCCTGCTTGGCATCCCTGTTTGTTAGGCCTTCTTTAAATGCTAACTAACGACCCTACAGTTTCCTCCTTGGCCTCTAGTCTACTTACTCTGCATATTCTCCTGGAAGGAACTTCTTTTGCCCTGTGGCTTCAGTTTCAGTGCTAATCCACACCATCCTCTCTGTCTACCCACGAATGGGTTACATTAGGTCCTCATCACCTTTCACATGGCTAATTTTGTCAGCCTCCTACCTGCTCGCCTAGCCTCTAGTCTGGCAGGAGCTCTGATCTATCCCCAATAATGAATGCCATGATCTATTATAAAGTGCACATCTGGTTCCGTAAGCACTCCTACCCTTCCCTACCATGCATTTCTCTGACATACCACTGCGATGGAACTGAGCCCGGTCTCCTTAAGGGGGCTATCCTCCGGGCCCTGCCATCTTCTCATGTCTGTCTTCTTGCTTCCACTCTTGTGCTTTATGATTTGGTCACATGGAATTACTTCAATAAGCTGTACTCTCGTTCCAGGTCTCTGTATGTGCCACCTTTTTGTTCAGTGTGGGAGCATCTCCTCCTCTTGGAAGCCTTCCTTGACTGCTCCCCACCCTTACCCACACTGGGCTAGCTGTCCTATCTGATGCTTCAGAATCACCTCGTATCTTCTCTACCATATTCCTTAGTACCCTTCATTGTAATCACGTTTTAATTTCTCCACTTCTCCAAATAAATGGTGTTAGGGGCTGAATATCGTCCCCCCATCCTCCTCTCACCAAAGTCATATGTTGAAGTCCCAATCCCCAGTACTTCAGAATGAAACCATATTGGGAGATAAGCTCTTCAAAGCAGTGATTACATTAAAACAAAGCAATTAGGGTGGGACCCTAATCCAGTCTGACTGGTGTCTTTGTAAAAGGGATGTGTGCTCGCAGAGGAAGACCAGGGGAGGACACAGGGAGAAGACGGCCACCTGTCAGCCAAGGAGAGAGGCTTCTAAAGGCAGACTTGCAGATGCCTTGATCTTGGATTTCCAACCTGCAGAACTATGAGAAAATAAATTGTTGTTGTGTAAGCCACCCCACTCTGGTATTTTGTTATGGTAGCCCTAGTGAACTAGTACAGATGGTAAGGAATTTGAGGACTGGTTCAAGTCTTTTTCTTTTGGTATTCTTATCATATGCTCCAAAGCCTGTCATGTAGTAAAGGCAAAATAAACATTTATGGAATCTATCTGTTGATAAATTGACTGATAAATGGGTAAGCGAATTTGATATTAATGAAGTCCATTTTGAGAATTATTTTGAGATGACACATTTGAACGTAACTAAGGAGCCCTATTATGAAAAGACTTGCAAATCACAGATATGCATGAAAAATGCGTTGGTTAGTAAATAAGAGGGTCATATCCTAACAGTGTTTTGTGTTTATAGTAGCTTTTCTCTCAGAAACGAAAAAGGCTCTGGCTCCTCTGGGAACAGCAGTAAGAGGCACCAGGATTTGGGAACTTTTAGGGAACCCGTGGTGTGAGGGGACAGGCGGCTGGCCTGGGACTTGAGGAAGCCTGTGCGCTGGCCAACACCAAGTGCTCTGCTGGCTGGTGGAGCGCCGAGTCCTGCTACCCGTCCTTTGGGATGATCCTTACAAAACCCCGTTGACATTACTCAGCCACACTTGCTCCAGATTGACAGTTGCACCTGGAATGCGCCTTCTGAAATGGCAGTGGAGGGAAAGAAATGGCAGATTTGAGGAGAGAAGAAAGATCACTCTGTCAGAATTTTATATGACAACAAGCATCTGGGCAAGAAGTTTCTGCAGGGTCAATCAGACATCCAGATGTTTTCTAACCATAAACACGACAATATCTGGAAACATCTGGGTGGTGAGTGGAAAAGCTTGTGTTTTTCTACATGTGTGGCAGATTTGGGCAACCCCAGCCAGGAACAGGCTTGGTCAGAAGGAAGCAGATGAACTGTTGCCACATTCTCCGCAGGTTGCACTGGATTGGAAGAGGCTGGGTTTGGCCAGAGTTGTGGTTTACCAGGCACGTGCACACACACACACACACACACATGCAGTCCGAGGCTGCTTATGTGGATCCAGAGAGACTGCATGCTAGGAGAGTTCCAGAGCGAGGAAGACTCCCTTTGGGACTGAAGTATGCCAGGCAGCAGCCTACTAGACCCACAGCGTTCGATGCATCGAGCCATCCCAACCCGTGCACAAGATGGTGACCGGTATTGGTGACTGGCAGCAGCGACAGCCAGAGAACACAGAAGGATAGTGTGCTCAGAGAAAGAACAGTAGGATCAGGTCAGTGGTAAACATATTGGTGGTCAAGGTGGTTGACATGAACGGGAGTCAGAAGACAGGCTTAAGTTTCAGTTCTTAGGAGACAACATTGCCTGCAGTGAACAAAGAGGACTCACAAGGAAACAGGAATCCTGGATCACAACCCCATCTCACCATGAATTCCTGGAGTTTTGGGTTCTTCAGACTTGAGAGGGTCCTGAGACCAGATTAAGTGATGCTATCATTCCCATTCATTCAATCTTCATCCACTTGATCATATTTATTGAATGCCTACGATGTATGGATCAAGAATTCCAATAGTTACTGGGGATTAAATAGGAAACTTCTAGTCTATGGAGGATGTAGAGAAAATAGGCCCTTACAGTACAGTGGAACAAGTGCTCTGATGAGGGAGCTGTGTGGGGCCATGAGCACTCACCCAGGCCTGACACCTCCCTACCTCCTGGAGGAAGTGGTATCCATGTGAAGATCTGAAGGATGAGTGGAACTGAGCCAGGGAAAAGGAGGGTTAAGGAGTTCACCAGAAGAGGGGGCACAGCTGCAAAGCAGCTCAGAGGAGGAAGAGTCAATCGTTCAGAGAGGCTGGACTATTTGGTGGGAGAAACGTGGCAGGAGACATCAATACGGCTGGGTCCTGGGAGAATTTGTTCCTCCTGGTGGTGGGGATGGAGCACTGGCAGGCTGAGTTTATGGGCTAAAGCTCAGAATATAGAGCAGCGCAGGAGGTGAAGGTTAGGGAATCGCTTATATATAAATATCACCGGCCTGAGAATTAGTGAAATCCCTACCAGAGAGTGTCCAGAGTGAGAAGGCAGAACCCAGGACAGAATCCTGAGAATCCTCAACATTTAAGGGATGGGCAGGGTGGCAGGGGAACCTGAGGCCAGCTGGCATGGGCAGCCAGAGAGCTGGGAGGAGAATCAGGAGAGGTGGCAGTGCGGTCGGTCCGCAAAGGAAGAGCAGGTTTGAAGGTCAGGGTCATGCTTAACTGTGTAAAAGGGGCTGAGAAATCAAGTCAAATAATTGAAAAAAAAATGCCTACTAAGCATTTGGGGATCATGGTGAGGTCAGAAGCCTTTTTTTTTTTTTTTTTTTTACTAGTGAATACGATTTAAATTGCCTTAAACAACAAGCAAACCGACACTCCAGCCATTGGCGACTGCAAATCTAGGGTGCAGCCATGAACCACTCATACCCTTGCTAATAAAAAGGGTGCACATTGCACACTCTGCTCTCCTTCTTGTCCTTGCAGCTGCTAAACTGGGGGCTTTTGAACCTCTTCTTGACAGTCATGTAGCGTTCCTGGATCCTGCCGCCATGCGGTTTGGTGCACTCAGACCAGGCTGTCCACGGGCGCATCCTGCAGCCTGGGAACTGCTTGCCATCAGACTCTTACCGCAGCTGCTCACTCCTCCAGCTCTCGGGCTTCCCTCCAGCGCAGCTTCTGGATGGATGGATTTTTCAGGCATTTCCAGATGTGGCACTTTTTCTACTGCACAGGGTGCACCTCCAAACTGAGGCTCTATTTGGATCCCTCAGTGTAGGGAGGGAGTAGAGAGGAGGAAGGAGAGAGAAAACAGTGTTGCAAACTTTTTAAAGAAATCTGGTCATGATGGCGAGAAAGAGATCCTACCAGAACCAGAGGACTTTGGTATGGAGGCACATTTAAGATGAAAGAAGAATGTATTTGAATATCACTGAGTGCCTTGGGGAGCTGAGACAGTTCAGCAGGGATGGGAGTGGGTCCCAGTGTTTAAAGGAGTAGAAGGTGTGCACCACCTTACAGCAAGACCGGAACTCGTTTAGATGCTGTGTGGTTGTAAGGGACTGGAGCCCTGGGGCCAGACCGCGTAGATTTAGCCCCACGACTGCTATCTCCCGGCTGTGTGCCCGTCAGCAAGTCACTTAAACTCCCTACGCCTCAATTTCTTCACCTGCGACAATGGGACTTACCTTGTAAGGCTATTTGAGATATCACGTTCCATAATGTACATAAAAGTGTTAGCACAGTGCTTGGTAAGTACTTTCTTAACATGACTGCTTCAGGAGGATGGCTGCTGGTTAGGAGCCTGGCCATAGAGGGCAGGGGATAGGAGCCTCCCCATGTCATCCTCTAGCTTGATGGGGTGAGGCCTCCTTCTCTCTGCTCTGCTCGCTGCTCTTGCCCAGTCCCGGAAGCCACACAGCCCTTGTTGATCTCTGTGATCTCTATTGTACTTACTGTGCGGGGCCTCTGACAGGGATAGTGGCTGGGGACACGCCTACTGGCATCTCAGCCTTGCATCGTAGGTGATACCTCAGGGGGAAACCACAGCTTTGTACCTCTTTGCTGGAAAGCCCAGCTGCCTGTTTTTCTGTAGACCAGGATTGCCCTTAAAGGGAATGCGCATTGGCCTCCTGGAACTGTAAGGTACTTCTGCAGTGGTTCCTTTGTGTTTGAGCATCGCCACAATACAATATATAATGTGATGGAACAAGAAGGGAGCACCCCAAGGGAGGGCAAGGCCAAGCCTTGCTAAGTCAAATTCTCCGCTTTCTTTCACTTTTGCTGCCTGCCCCAGTTTCTTCCCAGCAGTGACTGAGGGTGCCTCCCCCCGCCCCACCCCCCACCTCCCCAAGCCTCCAATTAGAGAGCTAGATAGGCTTCTTCCCACGGAATCAGACAGGGAGCCAAAGAAGGAGCTGGGGGCTGGGTTGAGAATCCAGTGCCTAGAGAGGAAAATGAGGCTCAAGGTCACTCAGTGAGTAATTCAGTGGCCAGTCCAGGACTCAAAACTTGGACCTCCTACCTCCTGCTACAATGCTTTTTTCAGAGCTTCTCCCAGTAGATGATGAGGATTTTAGTAATCCACCCATCTCCCTTTAGCCTGACTGTTGCTGACTTACTCATCCCAAATGCTCTGCACACCTCCTGTGAGTCAGGTCCTTTCTAGGCACTGGGGACATATCAGCAAACCAGAAATCAATCTCTCTTCTTGCAGGGCTGACAGTTCAGTGAAGGGAGACAGATAATAAATATGACAAACAAATAAAGGATAGGAATATCCTCCACAACGTCTCCCCAGGGAACATTTTCTCAATAGAATGCCGCTTGAATTATCAAAGCCCAATTTCCTGGAATGTATGTAACTCTTAATACAATGTGTTGTGGGTTTTTTTTTTTTTTTGGTCAATGATGATATAGAAAAACACACACATGTGACCCCCAAACTCCATACAACATTTAAACTAAATGATTTGTAGGAATAGTTTTGAGTTACAGTCTAAAAACAATTCCTAGAAAGTCAGAATTTGTTTAAAGGCACGCGGAGTGTCGGCATGAGGTGCATGCCTTGGTTGTTGTTAGAGCTAAGAGAGGGGCCACAGCACATCAAGCAACTCTTCTGACGAACATAGTAATTTTTTGGTGATCAGGAAGCAATACTTGCAGCATCCTAACATGCATATACTATATATGTGGATATATAAATGTTTTAGACTGTATTAGTTACATTTTAAGAAATCGGTTGGGATTTTTGGGTTGATAAGTTTTCCCAAATGAAGTTATGGGAAATAAGCTTGTGCTGAAGGCTCATATTTAAGAATCTATCCTGTTCATTACATTGTGGGAAGGTGAGAGGTGTTATAAGCTCTTAGGGCCATATTTATTGCATTTTCTCATAGCAATGTCTGGCTGGGACTATGGTTGTAGTCTCAGTGTTCCCTTGGGTGACAGATTCCTTTCGTGGGGGAGCTAGCACAGAAAATGGTCTTTAAGTCAAAGAGGTTTAGGTGGACACCCTGGCCATGAACATGTCCTCCACTAGGAAGCTCGGTGATGATGACCATGGCTACTTGCAAAATAGATTCAACAGGAAGAGCAAAATGATCCCCTTGTCAAGTTCAATGCCTGACTACTTTTGCCAGGAGGGGTGGCCCAGTTCCATGAGCCTTTTTTTTTTTTTTTTTTTTGAATGGTAGCTATGGAATGGTAGGAAGTCTCCCACAAAGGATTTCCTTTGGTCATTGTTGTTTTTTTGCTTAGAAAAAACATGCAGTGGAGGAGGGACAAGAATCTCCCTCCCTTTGTGAATTCTGTGATTCAGAGCTTAAAAGGCTAGTGGCAGGATCTGGGTCATAAACTCGGTTCCCTTCTTGTGTGGGGCCTTGTGCTTCACACGCCTGTCCCTTTAAATGTTGGGACGAGAGCCCTCATTCTGTCCTATTCTTATATTTGGTCACATGAGTGAAAGGTGTTTTCCTTGAGGTTAGATTCTGTACTAAGGGAAGTACCAAGTACTGGAATAACCAAATCTCAAATTTTAGCTCTGTAAAGACTTGAAAGGTCACTGGGTTCCATCCCCTTCTCAAAGCAAAACCCCCCTCCTACTCCCAGAGCCAGCTATGTGAGAGTGTTTGCTCTGGGCACAGCTGAGTGAGACGAATGTATTAGTCAGGGTTCTCCAGAGAAACACAACCGACAGGATATGTATATGTATAGGAGGAAATTTACTTTAAGGATTGGCTCATGCAATTATGGAGGTGGACAAGTCCAACATATGCAGGGTAGACCACAAACTGAAGACCCAGTATTGTGGTCTGAATGTCGGTCCCTCCCAAATTCATAGGTCGAAATCCTAATGTCCAGGAGGCAGAACCCTCGTGAATGGGCTCAGTGTCCTTATACAAGAGCTGAGAGAGATCCCACCGCTTCTGCCAGGTGATGAAAAGTCGACAGCCAGGAAGAGGGCCCTCACCCAACCCTACAGGCACCTTGATTTTGGACTTCTAGCCTCCAGAACTGTGACAAATGAATTTGTTGTTTATAAGCCACCAGTCTGTGGCATTTTGTTACAGCATCCCAAACAGACTAATGCTGCAATTCAGGAATGAAGGCCATCTGCTGGCAGAGTCCCCTTCTTGCTCAGGGGAGGTCGGTCCTTTGGTCAATTGAGGCCTTCGACTTATTGGATGAGGCCCACCCACATTATGGAAGACAGTTTGCTTTACTCAAAGACCACTGATTTAGATTTACATCTCATCCCAGAACACCCTCACAGAGACATCTTGAATAGCGTTTGACTAAATATCTGGGCACAGTGGCCCAGCCAAGTTTACACACACACACACACACACACACACACACACACACACACACACACGGATTGAACTCCCCCTGTGCAGATGGAAATGAAGAGCAAACCTTGTGTGGGGAGGGTATCTCCTCAGTGCTTTCTGCCTAGAAAAACGGGTGGGCAAAGGATATGACACCTGGGCCTGGATACTGATTAGGAGCGACCTTGGCTTCAGAGCTTTTTAAAAGCTGGTGTTAGCCAGCTGCAGAACTTCCTGCATCCCTCAATTTGCATGGGGATTGAAAAGGACAATTAACTGGGGTGTGTGTGTGTGTGTGCACACGTGTGCACGTGTGAAAAGTGTGCACCCATCCACACATGTGAAGCAGTGTAACAAAGGTTAGCTGGTGCATGGACTGGGGAGCCACACTGACCATTGGAATCCCAGCTTTGCCCCTGACTTACTGTGTAACTGTGGGCAAGCTACTTACCCTTTCTGTGCTTAACCTACTGTAAACATCATCATCATACACAATGCATGTCAATTGTTGTCATGATTACTTTTTTAAAGAGTTTATTTATTTGTCAGAGAGCACAAGGGGGGTGGGCGGCAGACAGAGCAGCTGAGAGGGAAGCAGGCTCCCCATTGAGCAAGGAGCCCGATGTGGGACTTGATCCCAGGACTCTGGGATCATGACCTGAGCTGAAGCCTCAGGAGAAGCTTCATATGTCAATATATGTCATATAAGCTCAGATGCTTAACCTACTGAGCCGCCCAGGCTTCCCTGTCATGATTATTTTTAAGCAAAGTCCAAAACTCTACTAACATAGTGTTGCAGAGCCCATGCTGGATACTGCTTCATAAGATGTATGCTTTTGGTACTTCATTAATGAAACTCCTTTGGACAGGATCTAGATCCTATCTGTCTTGAATTAAATTAATTTTTTTTAGTAAACAGTGTTATAGCAAGATGCTGGCTTGACATTGGAATAAATTCAGCATTTTGGGTTTGCAAGGATCACCTGCAGACACGCAGCCTTTCAGCTGGGGAGAGGGGCATGCAGGCAGCTTCTCTGCTTGCTTGTGCACATACTCGGCCAACATGTTGCTGGCCACCTGAGGCTCAGGTGTGCTCGAGGCTGCTGGAACGAGAGCGCAGATAATGACAGCTGGTGGGCTCCAGTGTGATCCGGCTCCTTCTCCCTGATAAATGGCTTCACAGATGTTGCCAGCTTCATGCTCAATTAATCTCAGTTGAATTGATCATCCAGTTATAAAGAAAACCATTAGCAATAAGGCAAAACTTCCCAAAGAGCTTTTATGGGGAGGAGGAAAGGAAGTGAATTGGTTTTTTAAAGAAATTAAGATGATGAACCATGTTTGAAAAGAACACAGCACCAGCCTTCTCTCTCCCCAGCTGACTCAGCCCTAAGGGGGTGGGATAATAAAGTAATTTTTTTCACCTATTCGTCTTAGAAATCATTAAAAGGAAATCTCTTTTAAATAAGCAAGCACATATAAGGCTTATCCTGTGCCAGACTTTATTTGAAGCTGAGAAACTTTACACATACTGTTATCAACTTATTTAGATTTCCAACAATGCAGTTGGAACAACAAATGGTATTATTTTTCACCTGTTTTACAGATGAGGAATCTAAAAAAAAAAGCTTAAGTAACTTGTCCAGCATTACAAGTGGCTGAAGTGGGATCTTAAGTCTGTGCTCTTTGGGCATTTGCTCCATGTGTTACATCACTCTACTTTTGGGGGGACCCAGACTCCCAACGGGGCCAGTCCCCTTGCCCCACCTTTCCTTCAGGTGCTCATCACCAGATTCCTGACATGTTACATTCACATTTTTAATAGCACATGGATACCTTCAAAAAGTAACTCTTTTACTGTATATGTAATACATGTTCATTTTAGAAAAAAAGCAATAGAGAACCCTGGTGAGCAAACAAAAGAAAATAATAATTATTCATGCTCCTCCACTTATTATAACCCTTGTTAACATTTTGGTGTATATCCTTCTAGTTTTTTGTCTATGTACATCCTTTCCTTTTAAGCAACAGTGAGCTCATATGCATGCTGTTCTGTAATCAGGTTTTTCACCTAACAGTAGAATGTCTTTTCATTTAAATAAATACATTGCTATGACATCATTTTTAATTCTTAGAAAGTGTTCCACCATATGGAAACATTACAAATTACTCAACTAATCCTTGCTTTTTGAACAACTCACGTGTTTCCAAATTTTGAAATTAGAAATGAGCCTATTGTAAACATCCTTATAGCTCACCTCATAGGCACACTAAACATATTTTAATTAATTAAATTATTAATATTCATTAGTATTAATATTTTTAATGATCATTATAAATTCCCAATAGCTCAAAGGTTTATTTCCAAACCACCACCCTTCTGCATTTCAAGATACTGCTCTATTAATGAAGGTGATCATTGGGATCAGTAGCAAGTTCTCATCAGTTTTCATTAACATGAATCTTGATTTCATTAAAATTGTATGAATTCAACATTAAAACTGTTGTGAATTGTGTTTTAATTTTTTAGAAGATAACTGATGGCATATGAATAAAACATACAGAAAGTGGCATATTCTGACAAGCTCTCAGGAGGCCTCCCTGTAATTCCTCCTATGCAAGACCCCGGCGGGGTGGGAGACCAAGGCCCATGGATGTTGGTCTCTCTTTTCGTCATGCACTGGTTTGAGATTCAGGACTAATATTCCACGTTAGGGCAATGCCTCTGCCACTCCTTTGGTTCAGGCCCTCATTAACCTCTTCTGGAAATCTTTCCTCAGCCTCCTGCCTGGCTTCCTACCTCCTGGACCTTCCCCTCCCTAAAATGCACATTGCTACCAAATTTTTTTTTTTAAGATTTTATTTATTTATTTGACAGAGAAAGACACAGTGAGAGAGGGAACACAAGCAGGGGGAGTGGGAGAAGGAGAAGCAAGCTTCCCGCGGAGCAGGGAGCCCAATGCGGGGCTCGATCCCAGGACGCTGGGATCATGACCTGAGCTGAAGGCAGACGCTTAATGACTGAGCCACCCAGGCTACCAAATTTAGCTAACTCGCCAGGCTGATACTGCTCAAATAGCCAAAAACCTTCAGAATGGTTTCTCATTAAAGATTAAGATTAAGAGACGAAAGTGCAACAAAAGGTTTAGCCCAACTGTCAAGGTGTGTATCTCCCACCGTTCCAGAACACTCCCCCTGTCCAGGGCCAAAGCCTGTGCTCTGCCCCTCTATGTTGATTCAACAGATAGCAAAAGCTCCTGCCTACTGGGGGCGGGGGGGGGGGGGGGGGGCGGGTCCTGCTTCCCTAACCCACTTTCCAGAAGGTTTGGTCTAGGATTCAGGTAGTCAGGGGCCCTCTGGGTGGCAGCTGGCCATGAGGCACCTGTCCCCTCCCACAATGCACGCCTGCCCGTAGGCCACCTGCCCTTCTGGACCAAGAGCCAAGATTCTCCTAATTAAGAGTACTTCCTATCTCTCTCTCCTCACCCCAATCAGCTTAGATATATGTTTTCAGTGCCTCTAAAAGAATTGTATTCTTCCTCTAAAAATGTCTTAATTGGGGAAGCAGAAGTGGCAGGAATTTATAGTCAGATCAGCGGAAAGTATGACACTTGTTTTCTCATAGAAAAGGTGCTTGTGAGGAATTTTACCCTTATTAATATGACTCGGATGGAACTGAGCTTGAAAACAGATGAACTGAGCTTGCAGGGTATCTTTTAAGGATGTTGGGCTCTTGGGGAGAGTTGGTGGCTTATCATAACTTTGCATATTTTAAATGGTTTTATAAAAAAAATAATCGTTCTCTCTCTTTCCCTTCTGAGGTCCCATGCGCTTGTGTACTCAGAAATTGTGGACAGCATCACAGTGTTCCCATAGTTTGGCCTAAGGCATGGCACCTACTATGTGGGGGCAATTGAATGCAAAGATGGGGACACTTATTAAGTGTTGAGTATCTCAAACAGTGTTACCGAAATGAAAAATAGTACTTATATCATGGAGATGCAGGCCTAATGACCTGGTTCTTTAACTGGCATTTCTTTGTATAAATCTCTTCTATTTGGCTGATGCTTAAATGTACAGAATACTGTTGCTTAAGTAACCTCATTTTAACTCAGGGAAATGGATTCAGTGAAGTCAAGAGGCTGGTCCAAAGTCACGCTTCTTTTAAGTGGTCAGTGTTAGACTGACTTTAGATCCAGGTCTTTCCATTCATATGAGAGTGTGTTTTGCTAAGAGCTATTTCTGCGCCACTTTCTCATTGCCTGTATGTGCGGATTGCTTGCATTTGATGGAATTGCTAGCTAAAATCATGAGATTAAGTTTTCAATGTGAGCCCCCAAACTCCACCTTTCCCCAGTGTGGGTATCTGTGGGAAGGAATGGCTTATGAGTGTGGGCCTTGGTGGGGCCGTGGTGGGGGGTGGGAGGGGGTGGGGGTCACAGGCATTGGGACACAAAGTACAAATGTTAGGGCTTGGTTTCTTCAGTAGACCCCCTGCCCAACTGTACTTGTGGGACTGTTGGATGTCCACTGCGTAAGTGGGTCTCCATTCCAAAGAGTTTGGGTTCAGTCTCAGTTCAGGAGAATTTGGGAGGGTCCAGAGGGGAGAGGGAAATGGCAAAATGAATTTCCTATGGTGTTCTTGCCACTCTTCTTTCTTACCTTTAGTGGCCAGACAGTTCCTTAGGACAAAGCAGCAACAACGTTTACAGTGTTACTTGATTTGCAGATATTGCAGTTAACTAGGAATACATTTGAACCTTCCCTTCTTTATGCCAATATTTTGTTTTCCTGCTAGATTGCTAGTGAATGTCAAAAAAAAAAAAAGTGACATGGAAGAATAGGTTGACCTTAAAGGGGTCTACAATTATTGTCCTAAGCACTATTTGGGCGAAGTGTTGACCGTCTCACAGATGAGCAAAGGTAAAGACTACGAAGATTCTTGACTGATGTGACTGACCCTGGGAATAGGCTGCCAGTGGAAAGTGGAGGTCAGCAGTAGAGTCCCGAATCCTTGAATCCTCTTAGCGTTATTCCTTTCCATACCTTCTCTTTACTGGCTTTTGTAAAACCTCATGTCCTAAGACAAATTTAAGAGGAGGCAAAGGGAGCTGATGAAAGAAATAGAGCCCAGTGGTGTGGATGGGAAGCCTCATGGTGTTCAACTTGTCCTTTTAAACAGAGGTCTCTAACTCTGCTCTGTGTCAGACCTTCTTACTGTCTTTTCTTCCCTTGGCATGAAGCAAGGACCTAGATTTGATGTTAATAATAGTGGAGCAAAATGATTTCCATCTCTCTCTGGCCAATTGAGTTAGACCCTTTGGAGAAGAAATAAGCTTGATGTGCCTTGCTAAAAATATGTTCCACATCTGACACATAAAGTCAAGCCATAAATCTGCCAACACTATCAGCTAATATCAGTCCTTTCCCATTTTGCTTTATGGTATTGTAAAGGAGCTTCTAAAGTGTCACCTTTTGGTGACACTCATTAATGGCCTACCAACGGGTGCTGCTAATAAAACCACCTTTGTAAGCTTGGGCTGTGGGATCGGTGACTGCTGTAAAATGGCCAGATTCACTTTGGAAATAGTGAGCTAGTAGTCTTCAAGTATTTACTATTCATTCATTCTTCACTCTGCCAACAAGGAGGAAGGTGAGACCCTGTAATGAGAACCATAGGCAGGAAAGGCAGGTGATCGTATGGAAGGATGCTGTCCAGAGACAGGGCTGGAGGTTGACTGTAAATTGCTATTACTACTACTATTTTTGTTTGTTTGTTTAAGATTTATTTATTTATTTGAGAGAGAAAGAGAGTGCACGAGTGGGAGGGACAGAAGAAGAGTGAAAGAGAATCTCAAGCAGACTCCATGCTGAGCACCCATGGCCATGAGATCATGACCTGAGCTGAAACCAAGAGTTAGACATTCAATCGACTGCACCACCCAGGCACCCTGCTACTACTCTTGAAAATGCAAAAGTCCAAAATGTAAGATTGAAAATTTAAAATCGGGTTGCTTTTTGGGTGCTGATTATATTTACTTCTTCTTGATAAATATATAACTGTGTATCATTATGCATTTATCAAGTACCTGACAAGGGCCAGATGCTGTGCTTGTCTAGGACACTAAAACAACCCCGTGTTTTCTCTGGTCTTGGGAAGTGGGGAGGAACACCATCTGTTAATTTTCTACCTCTGTTCAATTGCTACCAGAGTGAGTTGCTGCTAACTAGTCAAGTGGACTCATTTGAGTCTGCACTCTTTACCCTTTCCTGTCCTCTGTGACAGTGAACGCCAAGAAGCCGGCCTCCAGAAAGTTCTAGAGTGTGGAAAACAGAGTCCAGGGCACTCCCATCCATCCATCTGAGCCCAGGACTCCTCAGTACCTAGAATTCTAACACTCTTAAAATTCAAATTAATTACACCTTGATTCTTTATTTTAAAAATTAAGGAAGCTTACACAAGAAGTACATTACAATAAAGTTGAATGAAATAGAAATGGAAAACTAAAACCAAAGAAAATAAGTCTATGGATATGTTAACTGTAAGTAATTTGCCTTTATTGAGACTTAAATTTGGTTCCCAGCTTCATGGAAGCCCAGACAAAAGGGAAATAAAACAAGTAGCATCTTCTTCACAGCTCCTTGGAGGAGACAAATCTGATCAAGCATCAAATCCCAGAAAGTATTTTTAAGGGACTGTAATGAGAATATTTGAATTTGAGGGCCACCTGGATTCCTCCCTAAAAGAATAACTAACTCTTTGTACTATGGTCCAGTTTCCTTCTCATTCTTGAATAAAGTTAATAGTAATTGCTCTTCAGGGTTGTTTTGAGGATCAAATGAAGGGTTTGGTAGAGTGTATATTGCATGATTGTTAGTTGGAATGAACCTAACTTTTGTCAGCAGGGGAATGGTTAAACACAGTATGATCCATTTTTATATACTACATCCATCCTCATGCTGCACCCCTCTCAAGCACCACACCCTTTGTCAGTGACTTTGCAGTTTCTTCCAGGAGAAGCACAGTCTGTTTCCCTACCTCACCAATACTGAACTTGACTATATGACTTGCTTTGGCCAATGAAGTGTGGACAGAAGTGACAGTGAATGGAGCCAGGCCTTAGGAAGCTTTATGTGTTTTCATTCACGCCTCCTGAGCTTCTGCCATCGCTGTAAAGATAGGATCTGCAAGTTGTATGGTCCAAGGATGATAACAGATGCATGGAGCAGGCTGGACCCAACCTGAAGTTCAGAGCCCAGACAAGTCTAGTCTTACCCTCAGTGTGAGTAAAAAAGAAAAGAGAAAAGATAGCTGTTGAAAATCATTGCATTTGGGGCTGATTTGTTATGCAAGCTCACTATGACAATAGCTGACTGATACAGTGGCCTTCTGTGGTCAAACCTGGAGAGATATCTGTGATATATTAAGTGAGAATCATATAAATTCTCTTTTGTAGAATATAAACATCTCGTCTGATTTTGTTTTAAAAAAAGAATATGCTTATATATCTAAATATTAAAAAGTATGGCGGATGACACTCACATCTTTAAAAGTATGAAATGGAAAAGTGTACACATTTTTAAAAACTGGTGGGTTTTTTTTTTTTTTTTTTTTTGCCTTTTGGTGTGTGTTTGTCAAATTTGTGGACTAAGAAAAGCTTCCAGATCAAACACAGGCCCTTCAAAGCAGGCTGTCACTACAGCACTGTGGTGGTTACCTGTCTAGGGTCATCAGGCAGACTTTTTGCTCAGACCTGCCCTCCGTCATTGTCTGAGTGTTAGAGACTGTCGAAAACCACCTTTAATTCTCTCGGCTGCTGTCAGAGGGAGGAAGCACTGCTCAGAGCTGTGCAGCTAGGGAGTAGAGAAGTTAGTTCTAGAAACAAAGTTTGTTTCCTTTCTTTCTCCCTCCAGAAATGTTTGTACTGTCAGCATTACACTAAGTGGTAGGGATGCTTTAGTGGACAAGAGACTCTAATAGAGCCTTGGCACCATCAAATCTTTAGCTAGCACTCTATCCTTTCTGCACACTTACATAAGTTTACATAAGTGCATAAGCACCATCTTATAATCTGCTGCTTTTTTCTCCCCCTAGAGCTGTCACAGTCCGTTTGGGCTGCTATAACAAACTATCGCGGACTGGGTGGCTTATAAACAACAGAAATTTATTTTTCACAGTCTTGCAGCCTGGAAGTCTGAGATCAGCGTGCCAGCGTGGTTGGGGGGCCCTCTTTCTGGTTCACAGAGGGCTGGGTTTTTTTTGCTGTGTCCTCATAGGGTGGAAGGGGCAAGGAAGCTTTGGGGTCTTTTATGAGAACACTAATATGAAAAGTGAGGGCTTGGCCCTCAGCACCTGAGCACCTCCCAAAGGCCCCATCTCCTAATACCATTGTCTTTGGGGTGAGGATTTCAGTGTATGGATTATGGGGTGGGGACAGAAACATTTAGACCATTGCAGTGCAGTCTTTTTATTCTTTCCTTTGTTATTTGGGTCCCCTACCCTTCCCTTTTCTGTCCCATTGCATGTTTCATCCCCCTTACCCCACCCCACACATATGCACAACAACAAACTAGCTTGTAGCCCTTCATACTTTCCTTTGTGATTGTACAACCATGTACGGACATTTACCCTGTGAGGTAGGGAGATGAGTGCTCTTGCTTCTGTAGAAGCTGTGGTCACTTTTTATTTTATAATCAGATTGGAGACATGCAGTTAAATTGCTCAAGGACAAATCAAGGCCAGATAATCAGGTTAGTGCCACCATTATGGATGATTCCACCCATCATCAGGGTTCTCTTGCTCCTAAGTTCTTTTGCCAATCATTCCACTGATCTTAATGTGGCAGTATGACCCTCTGTCTGGAGATCATTCTCCCTTCCTCATTTAATACAAACTCCAGTTTGTCCCAAGTCACAGGGTCACATTCACCTTGGCCTATGGGGGTGGGTAGGGAGGGGGGTAGCAGAAGGACCCTTGGCCCAGAGAGTCCCATTCACACTGAGACTTTGTGGTTGGGTGACCAGTTCATACGTCATCCAAACTGAAGGCTTTGAGCGGAAAAGTAGCCTCTGTTAATATTCCACTAGGAAGAGAGACATAAATTGATGCTCTCCTTGGCAAACCAAGCCATGTGGTCACAGCTCTTTTGGTGTTACTGGGTGGAGATGAACTGACAATGTTTGTGGCTTTGTGCAACTTGCTTTCACTTTTTTAAAGTATTTCAGGAACCCCTTCCCCGCCCCCCGCCCCCAGGCCCAGGCCTCTCAACCTCTGAGAACCTGTGGTGTGTGTGTCTCTCTCCCCAAGGAGTCTCTACTTTAATTTTTTTCGGGAAAACATCTCTAGAAGCTATGAGGTATCAATTAGCCTAACGTTTAGGGCCCCTGGCAGGTGCCAGGCATTCACTGAGCAAAGAGGCAGTCACAGTTCTTACCCCAGATGGTCACTGAGAGGCGTAACTGAGAAAATGCCTACTGGGCACTTAGCACAGCGCCTGGCACATGGTAAGCCCCTAGTGGAGTTTTCGGTAATTATTTTAATTATCATTGTAATCACTGCACAATAATAAATACAAATAAGGTAAGATTCTTGTTTTCAGAATTTTGGCAGTTACAACAGGGACACACGAAACAAACATGTAAACACAGTGGTGATTAAAATAGCTCCAAAACTATAAAATACCAGAGCTCTAGAACATTATGGGTGTGACTCATTGTGCCTGTAGGTGGAAGCAGAGGGTGGGGGCAGGAGGGTGCTCTGTGACTACCTTACACTCTGGCAAGAGGCACGGAAGCTTCTGAGGAGGAAACTCCTTTTGTTTAGACATGTGCTCTCATTTTATGCTGAAGAGAAAGCTTTTGCTTAAAAGAAATTCCGGTATGTAGGTATTTGTATTTTATCATGGTAAAACAGGCTAGTTTTTTGATTATTGTAAAAGTGATCCATCATGGCAGTTTAGAACTTGGGTTTGAGAGCCAGGAACCTGGATTTGGATTCAGGTTCTGCCCTTGTGAGGCATGTGATTTGAAGCAGGTGCCAGAGTCTCTGTGCTTTACAATTTCTGCACCTGTGAAGCAGAGATATTAGTAAGATCTACCTGAAGGAGTTCATGAGAGGGTAAATTGGGCTATCTGTGCAAAGTGCCCAGGGTGGTGCCCCGCACATGGTGAGAGCCCCACAAAAGTCACCTCTAACTTCACATTCAGCATCCCCAGCATTTGTTAAGGTGCTAGTCAATAAGCTCACCTCCTTTAAGAAACAGCTAAGTGAGGGGCGCCTGGGTGGCTCATTCGGTTAAGCATCTGACTCTTGTTTTCAGCTCAGGTCATGAGCTCAGGGTCGTGAGATGGAGCCCCGCATAGGGCTCTGCGCTCAGCAGGGAGTCTGTTTGAGATTCTTTCTCCCTCTTTCTCTGCGTCTCCTCTCTCTCTCTTTCTCTAAAATAAATAAATAAATCTTAAACAGCTAAGTGAATATGAGTTTAAAAGGTGTTTTTTACATAGAAGAAATGTGACTCCATTGACCAAATATAAAGGCTCAAAAAATAATTCTTCTGGTTCCATGGATCTAGTTAGACTGCAGTGCAAAAGATCACAGAGGTTCCCACCTATTTTTATCAAAGTACAGTATTTACACCTTATGATGGATTGAACGGTATTGTTTTCTTCTAAAATAATAATTTGTCCCGTAGGAGATGGTTTGCCAGTGTTTGCTAGAATAGGAATGGAATGTGGGGCTTCTAAGGAGGGAATTGCAACACTTACTCTCATAATAAAGAAGTTTGAAGTGAGAGCTCCCCCCTTACCTGCACCCCCAGGCTTGAAGTTGAAAAACTGCCCCTGGGCTGGATGGATGAGGACACAGGGACCCACCAGCACAGCCAAGTAGGCTTCCTGGTAGGGAGAGCAAAAGAGGCAGTGAATAATAAAGGTTAGCAAAAGTATTTAAGGATTCCTTCCTTCCATTCAACAAATGTAAACTGAGGTGCCAGACACCGTGCCCAGCGCTTTCACAAGGGCTACCCAGCCCTCTGTGGCCATTATCTGAAACTAGGCTGTCGCCCTGGGGGAGCACTGGATGGGTCCTGAGCCCAGGTTTGGTCATCTCTAAAAGGCAGCATTCACCTAGGTGGTATCTTCAGTTCTTCCCTCACTAATGTTCTCGGCCTGTAACTGCTTTTCTTTAAACATCCAGGACGATTTCCAGGCCGGCATTCCCTTTGACAGCTCTTGGATATTTCATAATTAGCACCAAGCAGTTAGCACAATGACTATGATTCCCAAGTTCCTCCCTTGCCTGATTGAACAAACTCGCCCTTCTATTCCATTTCCTCCTGCCTGAGACTGTGAATGTTACAACACTGTAAAATGCAAATAGAATAATACCTATTGCATAAAATTACGTAAAGTCCTTACAACAGCGCTTGACACATACAAATCATCCATTTGTATTTGGCATTGTTGTGATTATTAAGCATCACCTATGTGCCAGGTACTAGGCTGAGTGCTCTCCATGTGTTAGCTCAGTTAATCACCAGGAAAGAATGCATTCACTTTTATGTCTGAGGGACAGAATTTGGTGATCAGTAGTACTTTCCCTTCTCAATCTTTTTTTTTTTTTAATTTTGTATTCCTGACTCTCTTTAACTGATACCTTTGAATCTTTGATTCCTCTCTCTATTTGAACTTCCTCTCCTTTAGGCCACCTGCTCCTTATCAGATCAGGTGGATTTAAAATTCCTCCCGTATATTTCCTTGCTTTTTCTTCTCTTTGCCTTAGCCAGGCTCACTGGACCCTGTCATAGCTTTCTGACTGGTTCCCGACCATTCCAGGTTAAATACTGCTCTCCAAAGTATCCCACGGTGGAGTTCTCAACAAAATGCCCTTTCCTCAGCCTGGAACTGAAGACCCTTTACTTTCTGGTCTTAATCTACCCTTTGGAACATCTCTGAAGTGGCCCCTTTATGCACGCTATTCTACTGCCAAAGTGTGCCCTCCACTCCTCCACTTAAAATTCATGCTGCCCCATCTCCCTGGGAGGCTCTTCTTGTAATTCATTTGAATACAATTTCCTTGTCAGACATTAAAGCATTGCACAGAAATCCTCTTTGACCACTCCCAGGCCCTGCTACCTCTCCCCAGAGAGTACCACCATTCTCGGTCACAGGGCCCTCCTCCCACTCTTGTTCTATGCATTTATATTCATATATATGCACTTAGAATATATGGTGGTGCTTGTTGTTTTGTGTGTGGGTGTGTCTATGACATAAATAGTATCCAACTGTACTTATCATTCTGCAGCTTGCTTTTCTCCCCCAGCAATATGTCCTGGCAATCTGTCCATCAGGATGCATCTTAAATGCCACCAAGAATTCCCCCAAACTTTGCAAGATTCCATTGTACTGGAAGTACTCTCGACTGACACTCCTCAGAATCTCTTGAGGAGTTTTCTCCCTTCTATGTGTGTGTAGTAGGATGATGCATGATTTCTTAATACTTATACTTTTCCATAATTTCAAAAATTCCAGCTGTTCCTCCAATATTATATTTAAACAAATAGATGCTAGGTTAAACACACACACACAACACACACACTCCTTGTTTTGCTGTAATTTTGTGTTACCCAGTCACCTCCCTGTGACCTTGATATTGGGACTGCAGGTGCCTTGGAAAGGCAGGCAAACACAACATATAGGTCACCAGGAAAATGTGCCACTGTGTAAATTCTTCAGACATGCCCAACTCTTAGGCAACATCTCTACTGGCGTATGAGGAGAGCAAGTCTCAGATAAAATCCTGCTACAAGCTGGAGCCTAAGCAAAAGGAAGAATGGGTGCGTCTGTATACCTTTATCAAAAGTTTATATTTATATTATTAATATACACTCACATACATTACACATTAGATAAATATTACAGCATATTATTATGTATTACATAACTGATTATAAAGGATATATTGTATAAACACATTACATTTTATATGCTAATGTTATATTAAAGGTATTAATATCAAAAGTTAATGAAAGCTCTACAATTTTAAAAAATGACCGTATATCAAGCCCGCTGGGGTTGTGCAATCTGTTTGCGTGTTATTGTCAACCCCCATAAACTGCACAGTGGGGGGGCCCAGGTGCAGGCCTAGAACCGGGGGCTAATTGCAAACAACTGTTCCCATTCCACAATAGTGCTGCATTGTAAAACAAACATCAACAGCCTGTCTTTGCTTAAAATTCGATATTTTGTCTATCATTGATTTAAAAAAAAATGATTGCATTAAAATATGGGTTTTGGCTCCCTTTTAAATTGTGCACCTGAGGCAAATGCCTCACTGGTGTCTCGTCCTGGCTCTGTTGCCATGCATGTAGCCACTCATTCACTGAGTATTTATTGGCAAACAAACTCAAAAGTGGCATGTGAGCTGTTCTGTGCACTTGAGGAAATTCCAGCCCGCGGTCCACCCGGTGAAAGTTCTCCAGAGGCAATTTTCCCAGATCCCAGAGGTAGGAAGGAGTCTGTGGCTCTCAGCCTCCATCACATAAGGAGAAGCCTCCAAGTTCATGGCTGTTTACACAGGACTATTTAGGGAACAGCCTCGGGCACCAGCCTCAGGGCAAGGCTACAGGCCTCCTTAGGGTTGTATACCCTATTCCGGCCAGAGTGGTTAAGTGTCTTTAAATTTTGGTTTTGTGGAGTGGGAGGGTGGGGCAGAGGGAGAGAGAGGGGTGGGGGGAGGAGAGAGAGAGAATCTGAAGCAGGCTCCACGCCCAGCATGGAGCCCAGCGTGAGACTCAATCTCACAACCTGAGCTAAAATCAGGAGTTGGATGCTTAACTGACTGAGCCACGCAGGCACCCCGTTTTTAAATATTTTAAATATTTTAATCAATCCACATTTCTGAACTTTACTTGTTACCAATTTCAAACAGTCATCATGCTATTTAAAGTCTTTTATTTAACCAGTTAAAAAAATCCATTTATAACATTCACTCTGCTAATTAGCAAAGCCTCAGCTATTGACCAAGAAAGACATGGATCATGGCCCCTGTTTTGGTGGCCACTTTGGCATGTTCTGATGTAACAAGCCGACGACCCTTGGAGGGAGACATGTTTTTTAGGTCAACCCGAGAGTGAAGCTTGAACCAACTGGCACATCCATAACATCACACCATCTTTGCTTTAAATATGCTGAATCACAGACTCCATTACAGTCCCCCATGGTGAATGGACAGACGGATGATCTGGTTTTCTTCTTCAGTGTACTGGGAGTGTGGTCACCTCAGTATTTGGCCAAACCACATTTGTCCTTGACCAGCAGAGTTCTAAGGTTGGGGCATCCTCCTGACCCTTGTTGCCCTGGGGGCCCCTCTTCCTTGCCACCCAGCAGGCAACATCTGTGATCAGCAACTACCACAGGAGTGTCTGAACATGGTGGTGCTGGAAGATCAGATCATGAACCAGAGTGAGTGAGTGGAGACAGGCCAACCACCTGTATGCAACAATAGCAGCACAGACTGTGACAAGTCAAGGTGTCACAGGAGGTATTAGCCAACAGAGCCCATTGCACGGGCGGTATGGGAGGCTCAGTGTACTGGAATCTGAACTGGATGAGGGCTCCAAGCCAAGGAACCCTCACTGAGCCCGAGGTTGATGTGACAGGAGAATAAAGATTGTGCTTCAGTCCTCTCACAGCCTAGAGTACAGACTGTTACATGGCCAGCATGAAGCCAGGGTTCATGGGGTGAAGGAATCATGTTGACCCTTCAGTTCCTGGAAGGGGAGCTGAGTGAACATTACACAGGCCTGGGGCTATTTGACATACTGGACAGGACTCCCCCATCCCAGATTCAAGAGACAGTCCCTGGAACTTACTTAACATCAACCTCTGAGATTATAGTTTTGTTTTCTAGGGATCTTAAACTTTACCCTAAAAGAGAATGGCAGGAATAACTTCTGGCTAACGAAAGACACCAGTTTTCTTGTAGCCAGTTACCAGTTAGCCAATGTATTAGTGATGGCTGTTAACATTAGTTAAGCCTTTGCTGTGTGCTACATACAACTGTATATTTTATATGCATTAGTTTATTCTTATGGTCCAGATAAGACTAAGTAAGGGGTTAAGCCACTTGCCCAAGTTTAGTGGCAAAGCTGGGATTTGAACTGGGTTCCCTTCAAACCTGTTCACCTACGCTCTACATTGTTGTATGTGGCCAACAGCACTGAAGAATTTCTCAAAAGAATGCATTTTCTTCCTTTTTACATAAAGGATTCTGCTGCTCTGCTGACACATGAACTGTTCTCTGCTTTTGCTGAGAAGTATTGGGGCACTCCTGTTGAAGTGTCCGACTTTTGCAGGACTAGCAATTACTTTGTAAGCTGGGGCAGCTGTAAGCCACACTGGAAGAGCTGGCCTTACCACCAAAACAATCTGAGAATGAGCAAAGTGTTGAATTCTCACCCCAATGCCTAGACCATTGTTAATCAAAAAAGGAAAGCTTGAATGAGTTGTGAGCTGCCTCAACATGCATTCACATCCTTGGTATTGTTCTACACCTCCAAAAAATGCTGCCTTCATTTCTGGCTCACCTCTTGCTTGTTGGGTGAATTCACTTAGTTTCTTTGATTCTCTATATTCCTTTTTTTTTTTTAGATTTATTTATTTATTTGAGGGGGGAGGGGTAGAGAGAGAATCATCAAGCAGACTCCCCACAGAGCGTGGAGCCTTACTTGAGGCTCCATCTCATGACCCATGAGATCATGACCTGAGCCAAAACCAACAGTCGGACGTTTAACTGACTCAGGGAGCCACCCAGGCACCCCGAGTCTCTATCTTCTTAATATTAACAAAACAGAGTTTTAACAAGATTTTTATCCCATATAAAACTTTTTTTTTTGTTATCCATCCTTTCTCCAATCCTCCCTTGAGGGTTTGGAGTATTTTGCCAGTAGAATAAATTGGAGATTTCTTTTGATTTTTTGATTTTTAAAAAAATGAATTAGAGACATTTATAATTGCCAACATGACCTTGGCTGAACATGAGAATAATATGATAAAAGCATAGCAGTGCTTTCATTTGCCTCCCACCATTTTGGATAGGTGTATGATTTCTATCACAGTCTTGTGGTATAGACTGCTAGCCTAGAAGTCTCTGGACTCCATTTAGGTAACTGTGGGATTAAATGACCCCAAAACCCCATGTTGCTTATAAAATTCAAGGAAATTTATGTCTTCCTGTAACTTTGGCTTCCCTCGTTTTATCAAGGAAGAAACAGAGGTCCATGACATCTCAATGATTCATGCCGCAGGAGGTTTATGGTGAGCGCATTGCAGAATTCCAAGTGCCCACACACCACGGTTTCTGGGCTTAAATATGTACACAGAATTTATTTTGAAATGAATAAATGATAACATTAGTGATGATAACATTAGGAAATCATTCACTGCAAAACGTCCATCTTTAGAAGATCGAGTAATACTTTCAAAGTTAGGAAACAATTGCACCATAATGTTTAACCACCGTACCTGACCATCCCCTCACTGTGCAGATTTCTGGCTTACCACTGTGTCTCTTTCAATCTGAGGACCTTTACAGGTGCCCTGTGGGACCTATGCTTTCCTCCCTTTTTCATTGTCCCCAGACCCAGGAGCCAGAAGACATGAGTTCTATTTTCAGATCTGGCTGTGTGACCACCTTACAGAACAGTCAGGCTCAAACCAAGCAATGTGTGTGAAAACACTTGCACTCCAGAAATGTGAGGTGCTGCAATTAGACCCAGCAGGTTTTAGAAGTTCAAATAGCTATGGCATTAAAAGTTAATGAATAAATGATTGACTAGGAAAAATATTTGAGGTAGCATTTTACTTTTCTGAAATGATCACATCATTTATCTCCATTTTATCTGCGTGATAACAAGATTGGCCATGTGGGAAGGTGGTACAGGCATAATTTCCTTTTTTTTTTTTAACAGCTTTTAAGAGGTAAGAAAACATTTATTGGAACATATGCATCTGGTGTCAATTTTCCCCACACATTTTATTATGAAAACTTTCATATGGAAATGTTGAAAGAATTTACTGAGAATACCCATAAACCTGCCACCTAGATGCCACCATTCACAGTTTACTGTACTTGCTTTGTTGAGAATCTCCCTATCTAGCCATCCTCCCATCCATTCATTAATTTGTCATATTTTTAAAAAGATTTTATTTATTTATTTGAGGGGGGGAGGTGCAAAGGGAAGGGGAGAGAGAGAATCCCAAGCAGACTCCCTGCTGAGTGCAGAGCCCTACACAGGGCTCCGTCCCATGACCCTGAGATCATGACCTGAGTCAAAATCAGGAGTCAGACACTTAACCAGTGGAGCCACCCAGGCGTGCCTAATTTGTCATATTTTTAAATATATTTTGAGGTAACTTACAGACATCAGTAAACTTCGCCCTAACTGGCACACATATGATTAACTAGAGCTTAGCATCTGCTTACAGTATTTTTTTCTCGATGTAAATGGGATCTAATTTAATGTCATAAAAATCACAGCACAGTGTGATATTTTTTATTTGCTTCTTTGCTCCTGCAGCAAGGGGACCCTCTTTTCAAGCTCAGTCTCAAGAAGAAGCTGACATGTGAAACACACTTGCAGAGCTTCTCTGGATCAAACAGTCATGGGGACGGGGAGCACCAGTCCCCAAGCCCCTCATGGAATGCCTCCAGTGCCATGGATTATTACAATTTCCCCATTGGCACGAGCCTCGGTTGGATCATCTATGGAACGGGGTTTTGCAAAATAACTGTTTCCTCAGGTTCTTTCTAAGCTGCTCTCCACTCTCATTCAGTGATGCTGAAGGACTGAAAGCTTTGCAGACCTCGCCTGTCACAAATCTTCAGCAGAAAGCTTTCTTTTGTTTTAATTAGCTTGGTGCAAGAAGCCTCATTTAAGACTCTGGGTCTGAATGCCTGAGGTACAATGCACACTTGGAAGGGCTGCCTGTGGAATGGAAGAAAACTGGAAAAACAAGAACCTGATCTAGGTGGCCAATTGTAGTAGCTGAACATGCAGGTGGGCGTGTTGACTTGGGGTGCATGACCACAGGGTCCACCCTCGGGGGTCTCTGCCAGGTCACAGCTGAGAGCACCTCCCAGGAATTTTGGTGTCCTGCTGTGAGTGAAGTCTGCTTGGGAGACTTACCCTCTCCTTGTACCTGGAGACATAGCACTCTTGTGGGTGGGGAGGGCAGATTCTTCACTAGTTGGGCCCCAGCCTGGGTGTGGGGGTGAGTCTTGGGCACGTGGGTAGGAGCTGA
Organism: Zalophus californianus; assembly: GCF_009762305.2. Lineage (NCBI taxonomy): Eukaryota > Metazoa > Chordata > Mammalia > Carnivora > Otariidae > Zalophus > Zalophus californianus. The sequence goes on from NC_045597.1 coordinate 62,504,347, forward strand.
GGCTGGGACCAGCTTGGCTGGAATCACCTGAGCCAGAGAACTAGGAGAGTCCAGGCCTGTGCCACGAGAGGTCTGGGACATGCAGAGGTCATTCTTACTAGGTAGTAGACACCATGTCGTAAACTCTGTCAGGGGAGGACTGGGTCTAAGTCAACTCTATGCCCAGGGCCTAGAAAAGTGAATAGTAAGTAGTAGATAGATGGCTGAATAAATGTTTATTGAGGGAAGGGAGAGAAGAGGGGAGGAAAGAAAGGTGGGATGGGCCAGTCTCCCTGAGTTGTATAGCAGGGTCCGGGCCACCATCCACACCGTTGCTAACGGATTGTCACAGACAATTTAAATCTTACTTCTCAACCAGTGGCCAATGTTTCAAACATGTTTTGACCATGATTCACAGTAAAAAAAAAAAAATACTCTGTAAATGGTGACCCACTATGTGTGTGCGCGCGTGCGCACACACGAAACAAGTCTAAAAATGGGATGGGTTCCAATAATTTTCATTCCATTCCACTCAATCTCATTCCATTCCCCAGATACTGTCTTGTAACCCACAGACTAAAAAACACTAGGGCCAATCCCTTTGATCTCTTCTAGGACATTATTCTTTCAACAATCACTTTCCTTTCCAGAATTTGTAATCTCTCTCTCCTGTATGAGAGTTAATCATTTCTTCCTGCAAATGTATCAGGGTTATTCTGTTTTATAAAAAGCAAAGACTGTTCTTCACTTGACTTTGCTCCCTTTCTGGTGACAGCTCTTCATGACACCTTCCTTTTATAGGATTAGCTTTTAAAATAAGTGATCTATACCTGCTGCTTCTTTTCCATCCAGGCTTTCCTTCCCTAGCCCCTGGCAATGAGGGATTAGCTTTTAAATAAGTGATCTATACCTGCTGCTGCTTTTCCATCCCGGCTTTCCTTCCCTAGCTTCTGGCAGTGAATTCTCTTCCTCCACCACTTCTCTCCAAGGATTCTAATGCCTTTGGCTGTGTAGCTCCAAAGCCGTTTTCTTCTCCCTCCTCTTTTTTCTCCTCCTTTTCTTTTCTTTTTTTTTTTTAAGATTTTATTTATTTATTTATTTGACAGAGATACAGCGAGATAAGGAACACAAGCAGGGGGAGTGGGAGAGGGAGAAGCAGGCTTCCTGTTGAGCAGGGAGCCCGATGTGGGGCTCAATTCCAGGACCCTGGGATCATGACCCAAGCCGAAGGCAGATGCTTAACGACTGAGCCACCCAGGTGCCCCCCCTTTTCCTTTTCTTAATTCCTCCTCTTCTTGATTGGGATACTTTTGAAACCTATTCTCTTAACAAGGGTCTCCTTTCTTGATATATTGTTGTTCATGCATTCATTTATTTATTTGATTAGCTATTCAGCATTGGCTCAAGGGACATTTCAGTGAGTGACATATGGACCTAGGTGCTAAATGGAAAATGAAGATGAATAAGATGCATAATTCCTGCCCTCAAGCACCTTAAAGAATAGGAAAGGACTTGGATTTACACAGTGCCCAAGTGTAGGGCCACTTTGATGGTGGAATGTGGCTAAGAACTCAGCCTTTGGACCCGGAGAGATTTGGATTCAAATTTTGGCCCTGCCAGTTTCCAGTCATCTGATTTAGAGCAAATTACCTTGCTTCTTGAAATGTCCGCTTCCTCTTCTGTCAATGGTGACTGGTATTCATGGTGCCTCTCCATAGAAGTGTCTTGAGGCTACATGATCTCATTGAATTCTCACACGTTCCTCTGAGGTAGGTACTATCGTGAATCTCATTCTACAGATGAAGAAATTGAGGCTTGGAGGGGCCATACTGTCCCTAAGGGGAGACTTGAAATATGAACCCAGGCATTCTGACTGAAGAACCTGTGATTGCAGACACAAAGGCGTCTTATGTCTGTTTGTCCCAGAGTCCAGGGTCTAGTCTTTAATGATGGAAGACTTAGAAACTAGTTTTATCAGTATTTGCAGAGGTTATCAGATAAGAGGGTGATTGATAAACAAGAAGACCAGTTTATTCATTTACTGTTCAGGAAATGAGGCTGTGCATCTGCACAGGATACCTTCTGTGCAGATAATAGGGACGTCAAAAAATAATACTGCTGACTACCATCAACTGGGCGTATGTTGTTTGCCAGGCAATATACACATAAGGCTCATTGTATCTCATGGTGCTCTGAAAATGTCATTAGCCCAGCTTTACAGAGGAGAAGACTAAGCCTTTTTATTGAGAACGTGGTAAAAACTCAATACATTTTAGCAACTACTGCTATAATTAACATTATTCATAATAGCAGCAGCAGCAGTAGATGATACGAAAGAATTTTCCTGGTAGTTCCTCACTGGTCTATACCAGAGACTGGACATGAACCCAGGTCTGAGTCCAGGGATAATATTTTTCATCATTAAACCTCACAAATTTGAGGCTCAGAGCAGCTTTAGACAAAAGGGACCGAGTGTCCCTGCAGAATATTTCATCTCATTTGAACTGCTTCTATTCCAGGGAACTATGTCTAGGAAAGAACGAGCCTTGGTCATTGGTAACAGTCAGATTCTTTGGATGGCTGCAAGTGAAGATGGGTGCCATTGTCCTGATTGACTGCTTTTATTGCTTTTTCCATCAACTACTCAAAGTTCCACTCACTCATTTTAGTCAGGTCACACTCTGATTGATTGAGTGGGTTATAGCTTTCTTTACAGTGGTTGAGTCTAGATCTTTCCTTTGGTGAAATATCTAGTACTGGTCCCCTTGCCTAGAGTCAGAACATATTATCCTTGTATCTGGATCTTTTATACCATCTCTTAGGACAAGATACTTCTTCAGAGGACTCATGTTCTATGGTATATGTGGGGTCTTCAAGGAGTTATATTGCCAAGAGAATAATTTTCTACCCCAGGCCCCTGTCTCTGGGGCAGAGGGATATCTGAAGATCACTTCCATGTGATGAGAGACTCTGGTGGAGAAATGCAAAGGGCTTCATATCTGATTTTAAGGAATTTGGGCTTTTGTGGTGAGCAGGCAAATGGAAAGAAGTGTAAGATGGCACTGAAGTTGGACCTTAGGTCACTGGGGAAAATGGTGGTAAAATGGCAGAAACTGAGAAGTAAAGAAGAGAAAGAAATGGTCTCAAGATATTTTGGAGAGGTGGGTTGGGCAGGGTGGGCATTAAGAGTACAAATGGAGAAGATGAAGTAAGTTTCAGACAGGGTGGATTTGTAGTGTGGCTGTCATAAGTCAGCTTAGGTCACTCGATGTATTTTTCTGCCTTTTTACAACTGTTAGAGTAAGCAACTTTAACTTACACAGTTAAAAATACGCAGCAAAGACCATTCATATATGTATGTTCATATCCATATGAATTTATACCAAGGAATTAGGGTTTTATACATTCATGCACAAATATGTAAATATTTACCAAAACTCCTTTAAAAGATTAAACAAGATTTACAAATATGAGAGAAGAAAATTGAGAAGCAGATGAAAATGAAAAATTTCAGCTATCCACAGTAATTAAATAAAAAAATGTAAAAATATAATAAATGCATCTGAAAATTATTTTCAGAATATCAAAACAAAACATTCAATTTGTAATATGCCTGCATTTTGGTATAGGTATATTTGGTATATGAGACTTTTAGTTTATTGAAAACGATTTACTCTACAAGAAGTCAGTAATTCAAAAGGACTCATGGCTGGAGCAGACAGCTTTGATAGGTCTAACAGAAGTCATGAACTAGTTGGACAGAAAATCAAGTCAGTAAGTGAAAACAGAATGGGAGGCTGTTGTTCAGTCATCTGAGCTGGTGCTTAAACCACCATAACACATCATGACCAACACAACGAACAACAGACACAGAGCAAACCTGACTGACCATTTCTGGATCAGCATTTAAATCACAGGGTTCTCAAAACTCCCAGGTGTTCAGCAATGTGAGGAGTGATGAGGCTGACGAGTTAGTCGTGAGTGACGTGTGCATGCAGAGGGCAGTGTGAGGGATGGATGTGAGAATAAAGAGAAGAGGGCTGAGGGCAGGACCACTGGAAACACTTCCATTTCAGACAGAGAGAGGGAAAATAAAGAGTTGGAGCACTTAGAGAAGTAGAAGAAATGTGAAGATGCAGTCCTGAAGAAGCCAAGAATTTGCCAGGTTCATCAGAAGGGGTCTTCTGTTGAAAAGAGGGGAGGATCCCAGAGGATGCGGTCTGAGAATGTATGGTTGGGTATGGCCATCGTGTGGTTGTGAGGACAGCAGGCCAGAAGTCAGTGAGGACAAAGGAAGTCAGGGGGTAGGTGAGTGGAAGGTGAGGGGGAGGTCTCCTAAGGAAAGTTGATGGTGGTGGGGGGAGAAGGAGAGACAGAGACGGGGGTCGGCGGGGAGAGGAGGCAGAGAGGTTTGAAAGGGAGAGGGAGAAAGGGAGAGAGAGAAGGAGGGAGAGAGGGAGAGAGAGAAATCACTCAAGTGGAATCTTACCATAGAGTTTTTTTTTTTTTTTTATAAGTTTTGAGAAGGCTAATGTTAACATTTGGTGCCACCAAATGATGTGTGTGCTGGAGAATGACCAGTTCTTGGTATCTGAACACCTTGAGTCCAGTGACAGGAGGCAAGAGTGGAGGGGAGAGGGCAGAGGCAGTATGTCCCCAAGTGTGTTCTGCAAATACCTGTCTGCATGATGTTACTAGATCTTTGGTGAGCAGGGCACTGAGCTCCCCCGTCTCTCACAAAATGATTTTATTCCTCTCTGTCCCAAAGGAGAGGAATTATCTAAACCAGCAGGCCTGCTCACTGCTCCGTGTTTCCACTCCATTTCTGGTTCACTGAGGTGCTTATTTTGTTTCTATGCTGGGCTATGCCTTCTTTATTTTCTCAGTGTATACTTTGTTTCTCATTTCTGTGTATGTATGTACTACAGGGAGATGAGTCAGGGATTGAGCCAACTCTGCCATTTGGACCATAAACCCCAAGCAGAATTTGTGACTGGGGGATGCATCTTAGAGTGTCACGTGCTATGAAATCTCCAAGGGGAACAGCCCATGCACCGTTTCCCAAATTTATGGGACCATGGAACTGTTTCTTCCCGGTCTTTCCTATTCTGTGATTCACACTTTGGGAAGCTTGTAAATGAGATGCTGGAAATGACGGGAAGAGAAGATCCTTTAGAAAAACTGTATGAAGTACTTGAATTGAGAATGGGAGGAGGAGCACCGGCTCCAGGGAATTTCTTGTGGCCGAGTGTGCAAGACATGATGGTGCTTCTGGAAACAGGCATGCCAGTAGGCTGTGTAGGGGGTCTCTCAGCCTCCTTATCCAGGAATGTAACTGGAAAGCACTTTATTTTCTTTAAGGCTTTGGAGCTCAGATTGCTCAGGGAAGGGCACCAGCCTGAGGAGGACCTGTATGTGAAGCAGGGACAAGGCATTTCTAACGACATGACGTGCCTGCCATCTGTCCACCTGCCAAGGGGACTCTGGGTTCTGCTTGCTGTAGAGCAGGAGTTAAAACATCCGTAAGCACTGAGTGAGGATGATCTCCAGTTATTTTTAGAGGAGAGGGTGCCTATGTGGTTACGGTATATGGTGCTCCTCTAAGGCCATGGTCTAAGGAAGAGAATGTTGCTTTCTTCCTTGGATAATGGTAGAGGAGGAGACATCTGTGTGACTATTCATCAACCTACCTGTGTAACAAATACTTATTGGGTTTCTGTTGTGTGTTTGATCACTCAATAAGCAGGCAGGAGATCAACTCATATAAAGATGAAGAAAAAAGCAGTTGCAGATCTCACAGAGTTTGAAGTCTAGCAGAGGAGACAAAAAGACACAGTTAAGAGGCAGTATGTGGGAACCCCAAGACAGGAAGTTCAGGGAGATACGGGATGCATGGAGGGGCACCCAACTCGGAAGCCCATCCAGGATGGACTCAGGGGATAGAGTGGTGTTCAGGCTGAGGGCCAACAGATGGGTTAACGAGTAAGGGGGAACATTTATAAATTCTAGGCACAGAAAATAGGAGTTTTGAAGGTCTTCCAACTAATCTGTTGGAGGATGTGAAAAACATTCAGCAGGGCTGGGGTGTAGAGTTCTGGGCAAGGGGTCTGGAGTGGGATTACAGGGGTGAGAGACAAAGCATGAAGCAGGCACCCAGATCCTATGGGCCAGAGGTCCTCAAGTTCTGCCTGCGTGACAGTGTCACCAAGCCGGGGCCTCACTCCCAGCCTCTGAGACTTCTGTGGTTCTCTTCCTACATTGATCACGTGTACTTTGTTCTTTTCTCTGCCTCTCCTTCACTTTCCCACCCTTCAAATCTCTCCTTCAGAGAAATGATACATTGTATCAGGAGGGGCGTTTTAGGTCACACTGGGAGTGACTAGGACCTGGAAATATGAACTGCCCACTGGAGTAGGTCAGTGTGGGGAGGACAGCTAGCCCACTGGGTGAATACTGTACTGAGAGACGAGGGTTATAGGAGGCAGATGGAGCCCACTGAGGCCCAGGGCCGATCAGGAGTGGCCTACAAGGTTGGGGGTGGGGATAAAGAGGGTAAAAACCCGACAGCAGGGAAACTTAAGAGCAGGCAACAGGAGGAGATCCAGCCAGGTAGCCATCAGCCATGGGCAGGAGGGCTGCCCACAGGACCATGGTTCATCGAGGGACCTTCTCACCAGGTCTGGGATCTAGGAGCAGGCCTCACACATGTGACTCGCAGGAAGTGCAAGAGCGTAGCAGCGAGTGTGACTTGATGTTGAGTCACCCAAACTCTGGAACTTAGGTGGCTCCCAACGTCTCCTGGCTCCACATAGCCGGGGAGCCAAACTCCCCCTATGGTAGAGGTCAGGGGGCTCCACTGTGGGGAGAGGAGGAATCTTGGTCAGGGAGGTGGGCAGGGCGTTACCGTGTCTGTTCTCAACTCCTGCATCTTGGTGGATACCACCCGCCTTGACCTCTTAGCTGTCTTCTCCTGCCTGGTTGACCCTCCCTCTTCCTTTGGCTTTCAGCCTAAATGTCACCTCCTCTGGGAAGCCAGGCCCAGGCCCCTAACCAGGCCGGGAACCTTGTTCTAGTTCTCATGCCTCTGGGGCTTTCCTTCCTAACCCTCAGTCCCCGCACTAGAGTGATTTGGGCGATTCCTTGCTGCCTGTCCCCTGTACCAGGGGCAGGGAGCTCGCCGCACAGGGCTCTGTCTGCTTTGCTCTCCCTTATACTTGCACTGCGTGGGACAGAATGGCACCCAGCAGCAGCCCCAGCAGTACTCGATGAAAGAGTGAGGAAATGAATACTCCCAAAGGCCTGCGGGACTTCTGTTGGATTCCTAGGACTGCCCTGTCCACAGGCATCAAAACAGCTGCCCACTCTCATTCTGCCTGGGCGTGTCATATCTAGACTCTTGATCTCCATCAAAATAAGAAGGGTTGAGCATCTGAAGCAAATGACACGAGTCCCCCCCCTTGTCTGAGGTTTCACTTTCTGGGGTTTCAGGTGCTTGCCCTCAACCCCAGTTGGGAAGCAGGTGATCCTCCTTCTGAGAAACTGGCAGAAGATCGTGAGTAGGCTACCGCCATGTCACAGTGCGAACACCACTCACTGCACTTCTCACATCATCACAAGAAGGGCGAGTGCAGTACAATAAAATATTTTGAGAGACGGTGTTCACATAACTTGTATTGAAGTATATTGTTACAATTGTTCCATTCTATTATAGCTGTTGTTAATCACTGTGCCTAATTTACAAATTAATCTTTGTTCATAGGTCTGTATGTACCGGAAAGGACATAGGACATACAGGGTTCGGTCCTATCTGCGATTTCAGGCATCCCCTGGGGGAGTCTGGGAACGTATCCCCTCCGGTAAGAGGGGACTCCTGTATATGTGAATACTTCCGAGACAGATCTGAGTTCCCCATTCCACCTGGGGAAGGTCAGATTGCAAACATTAAATGAGCTTTGAAAAGCTTCAGCCTACGGAGCAAGGAAACAAGGGGGAGTCAGCTCTGCTTGGTGCAAAGCCCCCTTTCCGCACACGCACGCTGTTTGTTGCCTGAAATGCTGACAGCCTCACGGTGCTCAGGTGGAGGTGATGCTAATGATCCAGGTGCCCCGCGTGATTACGTTTGTGAAAAGTGATCTCCTTCACGAGGCAGCAAAGAGCATCAAAATGAATACTGCATTCAGGCCAGCGCACGGAGCAGTTGATATTGCTGTGAAAGCTCTTTGTTTCTCTCTGGCATGTGGATGCACAGGCTTTGATGTTAGAATTTTGGCTCATTAATAACTAATTTACATTTCCCAGACAGCAAATTGTGATCTGACACAAATTTATAAAAGAACTCCAAATGGTGAAACTCTCTTATACAATGAGTCCTTTGTGGGTTTTTTTTTTCCTTCCTAACTTAAGGAGCTTGTGATTAAAATTTTAATGCAATCATTGAAATCTCATGGGCTACTTAAAAATAAAACACCATGTTATTTCCTTCCTCTCAGAGATCATGACAACTGGCTGCTCCTCTGTGGGCGTTTTACAATTGCTTTTTCATCTGCTCGGAGCCTCAGATAAAGTAGGATGTCCTCCATGAACCAGAGGAAAGGCATGGTGAAGCAACGAGGGCTGGTAGCAGAAGGCAGGGGTACTGCGCTCTTTGGCTTCCTGATGCTTCTGGGCAGATGACAGTGATGGCATATTTTGTACTGGATTGTCTCGCTTTCTCCAGGAGCTCTCAGGGCTGATTCTCACTGCTCCAGGTGCCTCAAAGCCCAAATAGGTCATTCTGGAAACAAAGATGGGCTGATCGGAGTTCTCAAGATAAAGAATTTTACATAGGTTTGGTTCCTCTTGCCTACATCTTGGAGGACCAACTGCCTCATGGAAAATGTGTCAGGTTTTTTTTTTTTTTTTTTTTTTGTATTTTACCCCATGTTTTTTGGAGAGAATATGGAGGTCAAGGGAAGTTGCAAACAAGGTTTTGGGAGGCAAATCTAGGTGCATCTTGGTTCTGCTCCTCCCTCCACCCCCATTTTGGCAAAAGCTCTGTCATCCCGTGTGTTGATGACTCACAGCGTAGTGGGGGAGGCAGGGCAGGGCTCCTCTCCTCCTGTTGGAAGGAGAAAATGCCATATGCATCCAGTCACCTGGAAACACCTTCTCCGGACCACAAAGGGAGGTCTGTGCCTTGGGGAGGTGAAGGAGGTCGACCTGAGAGTGGACCAGGAAGCTGGCCCCCGGGCAGGGCAGTGGAGTGGGGGTGGGGGGAGCAAGATGCTGAGTAGGCTTAACCGGTTGCATCATTTCTGGCAACAGGCTCTGTCTACTGAGTTACTCTCTCCTTGGAGAAAGGGTTTAGGGAACAGCCATGGGCTTGTTGTATGGAATGGAAACATACCCAGAATGAAAAGACTTTGAAACTGGCACCACTTGAGGTTGGATTTTCAATGGTCACACAGCGTGAGCCAAATTGACTCCACGCGGAGAAGCAACAAGCCACCCCAGTTTCCTATATTATTTTAATAACAGAAAGAATGTATTAGGAATTCCAGGCAAGACCTCCACCTGGGCATGGTCCCAGATTCTAACTCATCTCTTCATGCCTTTTCAAATGAGCCTTTTACAAAGAGGCTGTTTTTCTCTCCTACCTCTTCCGGACCAATGAAGGAATCTGAGATTCTCCCTCCCAGCTTTGGTTGTAGGAAGCAAGAAATCTGAGATTTCCCCGCCGCCCCCCACCACCATCAGGCTCTGTGTATAGTTGCTAAGAAAACTGCAGTGCTGATTGGGGTGGGCTTTTGTTTGTTAAATTAATTAAACAAGGAGGCCATCCCGCTGAGACTGCTGGAATGCCATGGGGGCCTGTGTAAGCAAACCAAAACCTCAGCTTGTAAGTGCCTTGAGGTCACGCCATCAACATATTAAGGACAACCACCCACAAACAGCCAACTAGGCTCTAAGCTGTAGCCGGTCAATGATTTCCTTACTTAGCTTCCACCTTTTCTCTAGAAACGCCTGGGCCTGAGCTCCCGTCGCTGGAAGGCTCCTCACCACTTCTGGTTGGTGTGGTCTGATAAGAATAGAATTTTGCTCAAAGAAACTCATAAGACATTGGTAATCTGCCTCAGTTTCTCTTTTAACGCATTCAGAAACCAAGGCCCCTCCTAGGAGGTGGCACAAGGCACAGTGCCCTTCTCCCTGGCTTGGACGTCAGGGAACGGAGTGGGGACTGAGTCAGATGGCTGTTTCTGTCAGAGTCCGGGCGACAGCTGAAAGTGGATGTCACCACGTTGACAAGGCCGTGGGCTCCACCGAAGTGGCAGGAGGAGCCCTGTGGTGCCCGCAGCCTGCTCTGAGAGCCGGGAGGGAGGAGGGGAGCCTGCATGTCCTGACAATAATCAGGGTCTTTCTCAGCACCTAGAACATTGCTGACATTTAAAACAGAATGCTGCTGTCAGGCTTGTTAATGTTACCCTCTTGGGCCCTAAATGGCTCACATAACACTTGACTATTTTTCCACATCACAGAGATCAGACTGGATTTTCTCGGAAGGCAGTCAATTCTATTCCCAGCCAGAGAGGGACCAAAAAAAGAAAAAAAATCTTCTTGGTATAAACATGATAGGTGCCGTACTCGGCTTCTCCTGTCCGTGAGTAGTCTTCGGAGGCAGTTTAGGGTTGAATGCCGGTTCCATCGATCGCCGCTGGGGAGCTTGGATTTGTTACTTGACCTTTGTCATTTGTACAAAGCAGATGATAATAGCTGTTAAGCAGATTAAATGCGAAGTTCTTAGCACGTAGCCTGGCACACAGTAAGTGCTCAAAGGGAGCTGTTGGTATAATTATGAGGCTTACCATGGAGCTGGGTAGAAGAAGCCTCTGGAAGTGGTGTCCTCTGAAGTGATCGAACCGGAACATCCTGAGCTTCTCCCCTTATTGACACTTCTGGGGAGATGTCGCCATTGTTATGGCAACCCGATTTCTGGGCAAGGGAAATCCCTGTTGGGCTCTTTCTGTCTGAGGTGTTTATAGCAGACCCCATGGCCCTCGCTGTCATGGGAAGAGCCCATTCTCTTCAGCACGCCAGGTATGGAGAATAAACTTGTAGAAAGGAAGGACCTCATCTGACTTTTTGCATATCGTTTTATCCCCAGCAGCTCTTGGCATATTGTGGGCACTCCATGGATGTTTGTGGAAGGAAGTACTGATGGATGGGGCAGAAGGCAGAGGGCCACGTGGCTATTCCTGGGTCAGATTCCGCTCACCTTCTGCCGAGCACAGTGGAGGGAAGAGGAGTTGTTATCAGTAGATCCTGACTTGGTTCTTAGGGACCTGACTTTGGGCAACTGCACAGATACAAACCAAGATCTCTCTGTAATTATTCAAAGAAGCAGATGTCTTGGAGCAGAGATTTCTCGGGATGTAGAGAAGTAAGAAACAGGTCCAGGTGAGAACTGTATCCTGGTTATACTGTGTTAAGGGTTTTCACTAGTTTCTTAAGGAGAGAAAATTTAGGATCAAGTTTTGTTGTCTAAGAATCTCTAATAAAATACTACACAGTTCTCATTACAGAGCATGAGCCAGTCACTCCTTACTATGTCTTATTGTCAATTGCATAAGGTCTTCAGTTAACAGACTGCCTTGGGGGAACTGGCTATTAAAGCCAAGATTCTGAGGCTCAGATGGGTCAAAACTAGGGGGTCTTAAAATTTTTCATTCTGTTTTGGCGTGATACGTGCTATCTCAGTAATAATACCATGTATTCTATTTTGGCTTTGTTAATCTATATTCACTTTCATGTTAGCCTCAGGTCATTCGCAAGAAGTCAGCAGGACAGGTAGGGTGACTAATAATACCCTGATTTTATAGTTGAGGACTGCAGGCTTCAGTCTGCCATCTCTGTGAAGGGCTGGATACAGGGCTCTCTGTCTGCCTCCTTCCATATCGTGGTTTAAACTGTCTGGACCATAGACCTTGCTCCCTCAGTCGTGTGATCGGCCATACCTCTGTCTTTTAGACCAGTGGGTGGGTGATTGCTGTTGTAAGGAAGGACCCAGGAGTGAACTATGGTAACGCCTGGTACAAATAAAGGTGCGGAAGAAGGGAAGAACTCTTAGACCATCCATGGTCACTTAACTTTTGCTTAACCAGCTATCTCAGCATCTAGATGATCCGGGACTGAGGGGGCAGGTGGGAATGGTGTCTGTGAATAGCAAAACAGCAGCTGTGCCTTGTCCAGTCTGTTTGCACCTCCAGAGCCAAAGAATGTGGGAACAGGATGATGGCCATGGCACAAGGTGACAACACAGCCATCATCACATGCGTTGACTTTCATCAACTGACTAGCCTGTCTAGACAGAGAGATGCCTTGCTGTCTAGACCATTTGGCCATCTCAGAGTCATCATGAAGCTGTGGGTGACAGCTTCTCTAGCAGCTCTGGCTGGTATCATGGGTTGGCTGAGAGTTCATCAAGGATGCGGGTCTCGTGGCTTCCAAGGTGCTTCAGTTGGCTTAAACCTGGATTGGTTGGAGCCGGGAGGGGAATTCTTACAGGAGCTCTTTGTGAATATACAGTGTAGATGGATTGGGGTGAGAGGGACAGGCCACAGTTTTAGCTTACAGCGCAGATTGCTGTCTCACGATGACAGGAAGGTGTTTTTCATCATGTGCAAGCTCCCTCACCTTGGCATGTGAGAGGCATTAGGATCTTCTGTCACCATCAATCTTGCACTGCCTTGAGGTGAGGGCTGTTCGAGGAGCCAGCCTGACGCTGTGCCCAGCACCTGGGGAGAGCTGCGTGCAGCAAGCAGAGAGCAGAGAGCTGCCTGCTGCTTGTTTCCCTGTTCTCATCAAGCCCATCTGTGACTTCGAGCAGCTTCCCATCACCACTCCCCACCTACCTTCCTCCTCCCTTGTTTCCCTGATGTGAAACTTGGAAGATCAACGGTCATGGCATTCTTTGATTCGGTATCTTTGAAACAAATCTACTTAGATAGCAAATACACTTAGCGGTTTCTTTTCTGAAGTGGATCAGACCCATTAGACAAGGTATTTTTGTTTTTGTTTTTAAACAGTGAGGGTACTCTCTGAATCCTCGAGGCCTAAAGTGAGAGCGCTGGAGGGGTGTTCCTTTGCCACTTGCTGTCTCGAGCTGATCCGCGGCTTAGTAATGTGAACTCAGAGACTATAGTAACAGAGACTTCTCTGTGGGCTCCAGAGTGGCCTTGGGAAGGCCACTGTCCTGCTGTTTTGGTACCATACTTATCACCTTGTTTCTGAAACTAGATTTCTTGGGAAATCTGGGAGTCATTTCTAGTGATTTCTGGAAAGACGTGCTTCTTCGTGCAACAATTCTCACAGATTCTATTGAACATCTTATGTACAGAGGAGAACAGGTTGGAGTAATAGAAAAATGGCTTGCTGGCAATCACAAGGCTCCTGATCTGGAAGACAATATGGTCTGGAGGAGAGAAGATGGGCTTTGGAGTCAGGCAGACCATGGGCAAATCTTAGCTCTCCGACTCTATGACCCGGCACATTTCTGTTTTCTTCTCAGTGAAATGAGGCTGTAACAGTTGGGGGTGGGGATTAAGCTAGGTGATCTAGTTGCTGTTGCTTCCCAGATTGCTATCTCTAGTGTCACTAGTGCAGACCTGTCTCCTGGATTTCAGACCTAATGCCCATGCAGACCGTGTACCAGCATGTCCCAGGCTGAACTCATCCTTTCTCTCCTTCTCCTCCAGACCAACTATCCTTCTCCTCCAACAGTTCATGTCAATGGAGGGTTTCGTCATTCTCCACTTTCCACACCCGCCACCGGAGCCCCCACAAGTTTCCTTCTCCCTCAGTCTGGAAAATTCCATCAGTCACCAAATCCTGCTAATTCTGCTTTCCCTGTCTCCTTGTACTCTGTTTCATCCTCTCCATTCAAAGCCACTCTTAATCCAGTTCCTCGTCATCTCTTGTCTGGGTTACTGCAGTACATTCCATTTTAAATTTTACACTACCATCAGAAGTGAATATCCAGGTGTCACACATTTCTGTACAAGCCTCATTGTTCCCTGCATGAACTTCAAGGGCAAGGTCAGTGTCCTTGAGCTGGGAAGACATGCTCACGATGAGCTGTGTCCCTTCATTCTCTCTAACTGCAGCCTTCACCACTGCTGTGTTCTTGCCCTAGGTTGACACCGAACCAGAGTCCTTCCTGTTCTGCAGGAGTGCCAAGTGCTCTCTGACTCTCCTCCAGGGTTCTCTCTGCCGGAAATGCTTTTGCACTTCTTGTGCACCTGGCTGACTTCCCTACAATCATTCAAGATTCAGCTCTGGTGTCACCTCCTCTTGGAGAAGGTTCTTCAAGCAGGCTGACTCTGACTTAGACCCTTTCTTTCTGTACCACCCACATTTCATCTATTTATGCATTTATGGTCTTGGATTTTTCTGATCTGCCTTCCCTAGAGGGAAGCTTGGCAACATTGGCCCCCGCACAATGTGAAGCATGGGTGGACATTAAGTACATATTTCTGGAATAAATGATTGAAGGGTATTGAAAGTGACTAGTACAGAGCCTGGTTTATGGGAGGAGCTCACTAAAAGGATCTCTCTGATTTTGCCACTAAATGGCTAGTTGACTTGGGAGCCTATCACCTTTTTGGGACTCAAGTTTTTCATATGAAAAATAAAATTCATAGGTAATTTATCACAGACACATCCATATGTATATAAAACTTCAAACAATCAACATAGTATAAATCTGTAGTAGAAAGAAAAGAGTGGAAAGTAATTTATAATAAAATTTCACGTACAATGACACTAAAAGACATAATGAGGTGGTCAGATGCTTGTACCTGCTTATCATGAATAAAGCTGGTTTTCAGAGCAGTTAAGACCAAATTGTGCTTACACTTTTTCTTTAAATTTCTTATTTTGGAATAAAGGGTAAATAAAACTATTCAATTGGAGTAACTGTGAGGGAGCTAGCTGAAAATGCAGACTGATAGTGATGTTTTTGTCTTGCTGACTAACACCATGCTTAAAACCGCACGTGGCAATGTTGTTGGTGACATAATTTTCTAAATGAATGTCCAGAATGGTAGATGACGCTTGGTAAAGTTCCAAGCAAAACATCGCAATTCTTTTTTTTCTTTTTACTTGCAATGTACTTATATTCTTGGAAAATTCCCTATGTACAAAAATCGTGCCCAAAAAAGTGTTTATATGTAAAGTGCAATTAGGCCCTACGTTTAGTAAATTCTACATGGGTTTTTCACCTACATGAATGTGCAGTGCCAGACAATCACGCAGACTGTAGCACAATCCTCCCTGATGTGGGGCTGTCCCACATGTCGCAGGATGCCCAGCATTCCTCACTCCCACACAGTAAAGGGTAGTAGTGCCCAGTGTATCAATGAGACATTAAAAGATACCCCATACCCAAGTTTCTAAAATACCTTCTAAGTGTCTTGTAGGGAACTAGGTAAGCCGCACTATCCAGCAACTCAAATAATTCTGTCATCATATCATGCCTGAATTCTAGCGAAAAGCTCTGACCAGGGTTCTTACCTTAGATTTCTCTCCTTCCAAGACTATTTTCACCATAAAGTTGATGTGCGGAGGGAACCACCGTGGTTCTGTCTTGCCTAGAGTCAAGCCCAAACTCTTAGATCCAGCTTTTCCCAGCTGCTCCAATAGTCAGATTGCACACCTTCATTTTTACCAGTCCCCCCGAACTCCCAGCTGGCCATCCTGCTGTAAGGCCCATGTATTTACCAGTTGCCATGCCCTTTCTTGCTTTTATGACTCTCCTCCTCCTCCTCTCCTGCCTGGAAAACTTCTTTGCCTCATATCTGTATATGCTGCTTCTATCCCCCTGCAATGGTTTTTTTGAGACTCCAGCGTATCTCGAATTCTCCTGTTTTGGTGTTCCATCCACAGCCCATATTATGTAACTGGGCACTTTATAACTTGCTACATCTCTTTGCTTGCTTCACGAACTCATCTCAGACCATGAGCCTTTTCTCAGGGACTGGTGTTCATTTTATTTGTAAATGACACCAAGCTTACCACAATGTTGGGGCTGTAAAAAGTGCTCCACAAATAAGTTATATCAAACATATGAACATGGTTATAGTTTGGGTGCTTAGACCAGGGCTTTGCAAACTTTTTCTGTAAAGGGCCAGGTAGTAAATGTTTTAGGCTTGTGGGCCTTAGGGTCGCTGTCACCACCAGTCCACTGTGCTATTATAGTGTGAAAGTAGCCATAGGCACTGTGTAAATGAACGAGTGCAACTGTGTTCCAATAAAACTTTATTTACAAAAATCGATGTGGCCAGCAGGATGTTTCCTGACTCCTGGCTTATAGCGTGGTATGAATGAGGCCCATATTGAGACCCCCTTTGGGTCTCTATGGTAATCTTAGTTGCAACGCGAAAATTTCTAAATCTGGCCAATAGCCTTAAAGAGAGTGCATTGTCACTGTTGGAGAACTGATCAAAGCAGAGGGACACTAGGTGTGGCCCTTGCAGATTGTGTATCAAACAGCTCCAGAACTGCCATGAGGACAGCCCTCTTGAAAAGCCAGTTCTTGGGGTGCCTGGGTGGCTCCGTCGGTTAAACATTTGCTTTTGGCTCAGATCATGATCCCGGGGTCCTGGGATTGAGCCCCGCATAGGGCTCCCTGCTCAGTGGGGAGCTTGCTTCTCCCTCTCCCTCTGCTCCTTTCTGCCCTGCTCATGCTCTCTCTCTCTCAAATAAATAAATAAAATCTTTAATAAAACCCCGTCAGTTCTTTCTAGGGCACATGAGTCCTGTTGTCTTCCCGTTGGTAGGAAAGAAAACTGGTATGTGTTTGAGTATCTGCCATATGACAGGTATTTTATATGTTGTCCATCCTTTCAGTAAGTGAAATTATCCTCTGAGGTATGAGTATCATTTCATTTTTCACATAAAGAGACTGAGGCACCAGAAGTTAAATAATTTACCCAAGGCCACAAATAGGACCTGATGGGTCCCGCATCAGTCTTTCTGACACCAAAGTTTGTGTTCTTTCTACTCCACCATCATAGAGTTATTATCATAATAAGTCTGGTGCTGGTGCATAAAAAACCAAACAGAATGTAATGTTCCTGGCAAGGTCAACTGATGGAGCAAGTTGTATTTATGGTCTTAAGGTCTTACTGAAGTTTCTGCTGTCAGCTTTATTAATTATTACACTTCTTTTATAGTCATTAGAGCCTGCCAGTGAATAATGTGCTGGCATTGTCAAGTGCATCTAGATCTCAGAGATCTTACTTTGGAAAGAATCACCCTTCGACGTACCAATATTTTTACACAGTAGTGAATTGTTACACAATTGCAGTCTCACTTAAGCAAAAAGGAAATTTAACTGGGAGCTAGAATGATACTTTTTCTCATTTTTCCTCTTGTTTTCATGTCTGTTGTGGTACACGATGTAAACCTCACTGGATTTTTAAAACCTGATCGTCTCTTCTCTCCACCAATAGCCAACCTCAGGGAAAGCCAGCGGTTTGGGGATGATGTTAAAGAAGACGAGATGAGTAATTCAAAATCCCCGTAGATCCAGATTGTATTACTAAGTCTGGAGGGGGTAGAAATAAAGGGGAACAAAACATATTTATGTTAGGATTTTTAAGCTCTAGGTTCCTAAGGCCAAATAATTGTATTTGCTATTTGTTTTGTCTTCTTGCCAACCCATGGTATAAGTTCAGATGCTTTCTTCCTTTCTTGCTGTCTTGTTTTTTCCTCTCTTTGTTCTTTCTTCTTTCCCTTCCTCTCTCCCTCTGTCCATTTATCTGTCTATCTCTCTGTCTGTTCATCCGTCTGTGCATTCATCTGTCCATCCATCCTCCAGGGTTTAATAGTGTTCGATGGGTGGGGTCCTCTTATGGTGCCACCGCATGGGTCTTCTCTGTGCTGTATTTTTCTCACTGGTCTTTGACATATAGCTGCCTCCCCAAACAGTCATGGTTATTGTCCTGGATAAAAGAACCAAAGTATACCAATTGTTTAGCTTCCATCTCTGTGTCCATTGTTTTCTTATCCCAGCATTCCTGTTACAAAGATCATGTATCGTTAGATTGAAGATCCCAGGAGGTGCAGGAGAGTGGGAACTGAATCCCATTGCACTTGGTGCCTTTTGTAGTGATTTCCCAAAATACTGGATTCGACAACAACAACATTCAAAACGCACACCACGACTGCCAGCCAGACTGCCAGCCATAGAAAGTTGCAAATCCGAAAGATCACTATCGTCTCCTCGTGCTGAATACATGCTAATGTGTCTTACTTTGAACACACGAAAACCAGGAACCTGCTGGGGGATGCTTCAGTTTGGGACTGAAAGGCTTCAAAGGCTTACAGCCTCTAAATGAGGCTTTGAAGTAGAGGGTGGTGTGGTGATGAGAGCATGCTCACCCCTCTGTGTGGCTATTCTATTATTTCAGGCTTTTGATTTCCAGCTGCAAAGCAAACAAGGCCCCCTGGTGCTCTGACTTACCCCAGGTTATCTTTATAGACAGAAAGGGCTAAGTTTCCAACTAAACCAAAGATTGAGCTAATCAGCCCTGTTTATTATATATTCAGGCATCTGTAAACTCCTCCTTATTTTGATTTCATTATAATCACAGTGCCCTTTGCCATTGCTTTTTGGTGTTGTAAAAATTAAAGCCTAATGAAGTGTAATGGTTTGATTATATCCTGTAGTGGAAATCATTGATTGGCTGACTTCACAGTCATGCTCAACCTTTTTACTCCTTCCTGCCTCCCACAAAAGAAAGTGCACCACATACTCACTTCCCCAGAGACATTGGCAGCTGACCCAGCTCTAACCAATGAGATGTTAGTTCTGCTGGCCTTTGGAAGACTTTGCTTCTTTCCCTTATAAAGGGGACATTTGAGTTGGTGTCACCTTTTCTTTTTCTTTTTATTTCTTTCTGTCTTATATGCAGATATGATGCCTGGAGCTTCTGCAGCCATTTTGTGACCAGTGATGATTATGATGATGAAAAGTCAACATACTAAAGATGTTAGAGGTGGTGGAAGGAAAAGACAGAATGAGCTTAGGTCCTTCAAGTTTTTGTTAGAAAAAGAGATCCATATTTGTTTCAACCGCTGTTAATTGGGTTTTCTGTTATTTGCAGTTGAAGGCATTCCTAACTGCTACAGATACAAGAGCCAAACTATGGAAATACTAGGAGAGTTGTGCCTTGACTTGCCTTCCCTGCCCCGCCCTTTCCTTTCCTTCCTTCCTTCCTTTTTTTAAAACAAGTTTTACTGCAGGAGGCATGTTTTAATCACCGTTTCAAATAAAGTAGTACGATTTTTTTTTCTAGAAATAGCAGTATTTCACTCTCCAGGTAAAAGACTACTGAAAACATTAAGTAACTGCCCCAGTTAGAAACAGATAAATGAAGACCTTAAAAATAAATAAAAAAGGTAACATGAATTTTCAGAAAATCATTCTTGTGCCTAAATCAGACAATTGCTTAGAAAAGGTAACCTAAAGAAAAAGAAAAAGCAATACATGAATATATTTTCATTTAAGTACATGCTCTCAAGTGAGTTTTAATTAGAAAAGTGGAATTAGGATTTCCGGAGCTGTCAGAGCCTGTCTTCGCTGTAGGTAGCAGTCAGGTTCCGATGAGGGTGATGTGCAGTATCAATCACCTCCTTCTCGTGGACTGTCAGAGCTCTCTCCAGTTTGCCAGTGACTATGCTAAGTCAGGAGAGCCCAGAGTCCTCCTCTGCATAGTAGATCCATTCACCACAGGGAGAGAGGGCACAGCAAACAAAATCCCCACCTTCTCTCTTACCAGAGCTGAAGCTCCTGACAATCTGCCCTTGCCTGTTCAGGAAGACCACTCTGTTTGATCTGTTGCACACCACAAAGTGCTCTGGGTTTTTAGGAAGTAGGATACCACTGCTGACAGTGGTATCTGTCCTTGCAGTGCTGCCCAGGGATTTAAAGGTATTTGAACGTTCTGTGGTCTTCATTTTCCAGATATTTACAGTGCCACCAGAGGATGCCCTAATAATATAATGTCTAACTTGTGTAAAAGTTACTTTGTTAACAAAGGAGGAATGGCCCTGAGATTTCTTCAGGGTTTTCCCAGATTTTAAACCATGAATTCTAATTGTTCAAAAGAGGCACTACAGATCTGACTGCTACTGTTAGAAAAGCTTAGACAGGTGACACCTTACTGTGTGCCCTTTCAAATCTCCTTAAACACTGTCCACTCTGAATCTTCCTGGAGGGTTATTTCTAACTTCTACTTTTAGCCACGTGACCCGCTTTTAACTGCATATCACTAGTCTTCTCAGTCAATGAGCATATCTATGAAATACTGAATCTGGCTTCACAAATCTGACCTTTGTGATCCTTGTGGGGTGGTGAATGCATTATTCAGTAATTAATGATGCCATCAAGATATACACAAACAAATGTAGCATTTTCATTGAACACTTTCTCACTTATTTCCTCAGAGTAGTATGTTTAATATAACATGCTGTCCTCTCTCGGGGTTTCCAAGGATACCTTAGACTATCGGAAAACCATGAAGTTATAAAAACCCTAAGTTATAAGTTTTAATGGAAAATATTTTATAATACACATATCAATCACTGAGTGTTAGTAACACATACAAACAAAAAGAAATTCCGAGTAATTAAAGTCCATAAACCTACACACTTTACCCATAACCAATATCTTGCTTTTCTCTGAATCAGGCATATGAGTTCTCAGGTACAGTTTTCTTTGTGTTTTTGTGTTCATGGTTTCCTAGGAATCCAGAGGAAATGCCAAGTTGTTTTTTTTGTTTTTTTGAAATGCTAAGTTTTAGAGGAAGCAAGGAATTTTCTTCGCCATATTTTCTTGGGCTGGGCAGTACTCACTGCTTGTTTCTCTCCCTCTAAGGAAAGCAAATCACTAAATCCACTTTTTATGTTACCAGAAGAAGGAGAACTTTATTACTTTTGTTTGGTGTTCCCAGAAGAGTAATTAAATGTGATCAACAAGGCAAACTTAGGGATTTGTTTAGTTCCTAACACCACCTTCTCTTTTCATATACTCATATTCTCTGAAGAACCACTGACCTAATTCGGAGTTAAAGTAATTCCTCTTAGTAAGAATGAAATATAATAAGGATGAAACACAAGTCTGGAGAACTGTGCACTGCTTAGATGTCATCCTAAAATGAAAAGGTAGACGTGCTTTGAATTCAGGAAGGGTTTAAATGGTGTGATCATCTAGTTTCCAGAATGTGCCTTCTCCATGTTTCCAGAGCCTTCTATCAGAACCTCAGTTTTAGAGCTTTTCCTTGCATCAGAGATGTTTGTGCACACTCCTGCCTCCCCTTCTAGTTTGTGAATTTCTGCAGGGCATTGGCAGGGTTTGATTTGTCTCTGAATTTCTTCACATTTCCTATTGGAAGATTTTATACTCATATGACAACTGATAAAGGTTTGTTGAGTTGAATTCTATCCATACAGTTGTAGCTTTGTAATATCTTGATCTTTGGGGTGAGTGACCTCTGAGTCACACATTCGTATGTTTCTTAACTAGACTTCCAAGACTGTCGTAAAAGATCAATTTGTTGGTATTACCAAGCTCTGATTACTTGGTGTTATATAATTATGCTGCAATTAAACTAAAAATAAGCAGCATATTTAAATAACTCCAACAGAATTAAGGCAGGTGGGTGATTCACACAAATGTGGTGGATAAAAATTAAGTGCATCGTTAGCAAAGGTTGAATCCTTCTAATATTGACTGGCTTCACTTGAGGCAAGCACACTTGAAATTTGGATTGATACAGAAAATAAAATGAGGGCATTATTTTTTTCCTTTCATATTTGTAACTGATGTTCCTTTAAATAGTAAAGTCTGAGTCAATTTTTAAAAAATCAGTTATAGTCTCTGGAAAAGAAAACAATAAGAAATTTCTAAAAGTGGCTTTTTCTGGGGAGGAGAATTGGCAGCCTGGAAGCTAGTGTTGGGAAGGAGGAAGACTTATTTCTCAATGAAACCCCTTTGTGTGCATATATTACTTAGGGAAAGATAAATAGACATAAAAAACAAATACACAGATTTCAATACAATTTTGAAAAATAAAATGAGAGGCCCTGTGCAGCCTGATTCTAAGATTTACTATAAAGTTGAAGTATTTGGGGTAGTGTGATGTTGGTGTAAGGAGAGATACATAAGTATCAGTGAGACAAATTCAGACTCCAGAAACACAAAGACACACACGTAGACGGCCAGTTGATTTTTTTAGTATATGTGCTGCCGAAGCGAGCACTGGCCAATTGATTTTTGATAAAGACACTAAGCTAACTTGTTTCAAGAACTATGAGGAAAAAAGTGAACGTTGACACATGATACACAAGAAATTAAATCAAAATAAATCATAGACCTAAATGTAAAATCTGAAACGATGAAACTTCTTCAGAAAAGATGGGATAAAATCATTGTGAGACCTTGGGTATGCAAAGATTTCTTAGGGCACGAAAACCACAAACTGTAAAATAAAAATTTGATGAGATGAACCCTATCAAAATGAAAACTTCTGCTTTTCAAAATAATACCATTAAGATCATGAAAAGCAAGCAACAGACTGGGAGAAAATACATGCAAAACATATATCTGATAAAGAAATTGTACCCAAGAATATGGGCAAAATGTTTAAAGACATACTTCACAAAGAAGATATGCAAATGGCCAACAAGTACATGAAAAGATGTTCAACATCAATAGTCATCAAAGAAATGCAAATTAAAACCATAATGGAAAATTGAGATGACTGATAATACCAAGCATTCATGACGATACGGAGCAGCTGTAAGTCTTGTATGTTGCTAGCCGGAAGGTAAAATTTACTGCTACTCTGGAAAACACGTTAGCCATTTCTTGTAAAATTAAACATACCATACACCCCGCAATCTCACTTCTGGGTATTTGTGCAAGAGAATTGAAAACATGTGTTCACATGAAGACTTGTACTTGAATGTTGTATTAGTTTCCTAGAGTTTTTGTAACAAATTACCACAAACCGGGTGACTTTAAAGCAACAGAAATTTATTTTCTCATAGTTTTAAAGCCTAGAAGTCCAAAATCAAAGTGTTGGCAGCGCCATGCTCTCTCTGAAGGCTCTAGGAGACAACTTGATCCATGACTTTCTCTTAGCTTCTGGTGTTGCCAGAAGTCCCTGGCAATTTCTGACTTGTAAATGTGTCACTCCAATCTCTGCCGCTGTCATTACATGGCCTTCTCCTTCTGTGTCTCTCTGTCTGTATCTTTTCTTTCTTATAAAGACACCCATATTGGACTGGGGCCCATCCTAATGACCTCATTTTAACTTCACTACATCTGCAAAGACCCTATTTGCAAATAAGGTTACATTCACAGCTTTCAGGGTTTAGGACATGAGCATATCTTTTGGGGGGACACAGTTCAACCCACAACAAATTTTCATGGCAGCTTTAGTAGAAACAACTGTTTATGAAAACAACCCCAGATGCCCATCAACTGGTAAATGGGTAACAAATTGTGGTATATCCCTATAACAGGCTATTGTTCAGCAATAAAGAGGGTTGAATTACTAATACGTATAACACCCATGAATTTCAAAAATGTTTTGCTGAGTGAAAGAAGCAGACACAAAGGAGTACGTCCTATATGATTTCATACACCTGAAGTTCTAGAAATGACCAATCTAATCTATAATGACGAAAAAACCAGATCAGTATTTACCTGGAGCTGGCGTGAGAGAGTGTGGGATTGGATTGTTGGATTGACAGCAACTAGGCACTAGGGCACTTTTCGTAGAGATGAAAATGTTCTATATCTTGGATTTGGTGGTGGTCGTGGAGGTGTATAAGTTTATCAAAATTCATTAAACTGAACACTACCAAGATGAACACATTTGACTTTATTTAAATCATATGTAAAAAAATTTATTTAAAAGTTCAATGGCAAACGTCTCTTAAGTAACCTATGGCAAAAAGCAAGATCTGTCTTTGTGAGTATGTTCACATTCTTGTATTTATTTAAAATAAAGTGTGCCTGTAGCATCTATTGAAGGTGCTAGAATCTACTCATTCACCACTGGGAGGGGGAATGTCTGTGTTTTTGTCCGCACAACATCTCTTTACCCTTCTCCTGGCAATAGCATCCCCTCGTTTTCCTTTCAGTGATCTGTTCCTTTCTTATACCAGTCACATGGTTTTAGGGGTACCTCTCATCGCAACCACTTCTTGCCTATTGCCACCTCATTGGTCCGTTTCGCCCTCACCTTCTCCATCTCCTCCCTCCTGCTCTGCCAGCGGGAGCACATGGAGAACGACAATCCGCAGTAGAGGATAGTAACACTGAGCTGGAGCAAAGCTCCAGTGGAAGGAGGAAGACAGAGAGAGAGAATGTCTTAGCAGCATGAATTCTCTCACTTTGGAACTTTGCCAATTATCCCTTCCTCCTCTTCCCTCATTCCTGGTTTCTTGAGCCAATTTCCCTTTTCCTTAAGGTAAGTTTCTTCCAGTTTCAGCCAAAAGATCTGAACACATTAGGATTTTTAAAAAATTCGATTAGTTCTTATCAGGCTGTCTCATATATATACAGAGCTATTTCTAGAAGTACATTCTCTAGACTATTTAACATTTTCAAGTTGTTAATGTCCTTCTTCATGAATGTCACCCTGGGCTGCCCACCTCCTATTATTTTAGAGGTCATGTTGCCTAGCATGTTGGGAATCTGACCTACTTTTATTTTACTTTATTTTTTTATTTAATTAAATGATATAAAGCTGGGTTAGACGTTTCTGTGACTGCTTTACTCGTGGCTGTATGCTTAGCATGAAGGCAGTGAGTCACAACGAAACCTAAATTTTTAAATATGAATTTCTATCAAGCCAGGTCTCCTTCATCTAATACTTTTGCAAGTAATCACTTCAACCCCAAGACAAGAATTTACACTTATTGCTGTTCGGTGAAATTCTATTTTTCTTTCTTTCTAATATTTTAGAATCTTTTTTTAAAAAGATTTTGTTTATTTGATAGAGAGAGACACAGCGAGAGAGGGAACACAAGCAGGGGAAGCAGGCTCCCCACTGAGCAGGGAGCCCTATATAGGACTTGATCCCAGGACCCTGAGATCTTGACCTGAGTCAAAGACAGACGCTTAATGACTGAGCCACCCAGGTGCCCCTAGTATTTTAGAATCTTACTGGATCCTTACTCTGTCACCTAGGGTACTCTTTTCAGTTTTGTTTCATCTATTAGTTTAATAAGCGATAAAGTGGAAAACAATGACTTTTTTTTTTTTTTTATGTGTGCCTATATTAGTTCTGGTGTGTTCCTAAGAGCTCACCCAAATCTGTCAATAATTAGTTTGGGAATTTCCCTGGAAGTCAACAGGAAGCTTATGGATTGGTAGCCCTCTGCACTGCTGCGAACAACCAATTCTCCCTTTTATGACCATCAGGAAACGTTTACTATCTTTAGCCTTTTGGCATTTCCTTCATTCTCCAGGGTATTGTGAAGACCACGGATATGGTTCTCTGGTCATTTCTTCCATGATTTTCGTGGTCGTTTTGGGGGCCCAAAAGTTTATACTCATTTAAGGCCACATTGTGTTTCCTGAATAACTCCTTTCAGGATCTTCTATTTCTTCCAGTTCTAATTTCATTATCCTTAGTGAAGGTGATAGGAATGAAGCGAAAATGTAGTTTGACCTACATTAGTAAAGCTCTCTGAGCACCATTTTCTCTTTGTGGGGCTATCGTGAAGGATAAAAGAATTGATGTCGGGCCAAGTGGCCAGTGTGAGGTAAGATGGTTGTGAAGAGCTGGACATGGCCCCGGACTTGCAGTTCAGGGCAGAGTGATGCCTGGGGGCAGATGCTACTGACTGAGAAGCTTCTGCCTGAGAGTAAGGGGTAGAACAGTTGCTCTTCAGGCACAGGTTCCTACTGCCCAACCTGCTGTTGCTTCTGGGTAAGTGGCTAAGGACAAGTTTCTGAGAAAGACAGAAAAAACCCTAGGCCCTGTGGGCTACCTGAAGAGAATTCAGGCCTGAGCTTTTGGATACTGAAAGGTGCCCTGTGAGGGCACAAGGGAGCTGGGATTCAGGGACACCTGGGGTCAGCAGTCGGGCATTTCATCCTTGGGCAGATGGAGATTGGAGGGGATTGGTGGGCACTGGATTGATTTAGGAGGAGAACTGCCCATCTGTCAGCACCAATGACTTCATCCGGCTCCACGCTGAGACTTGACCAAATTCGAGCCTAGGTTCTATTAGTTCAAGGCCCTGTCCCTGAGACGTGTCCCAACTCCCTTTACAATGCCTGTCTGAGAAACCCAATGCTGCTGAAAGAATTTACTCTTTGTTCCAGCCCCAAACCTGACTACAGGCCCCTGACTTCCCCTTTCCTAGATATATACTTTAGAAAACTTGCAGTTGTAAATCTTTTCTCTGTCCCTTTGTGATGTATCTTTTATAACCCAGAAATGTCTTTCTCAAGGACCTAGAGGTTATCTCTTTGAAATGTAATCATCAAGACAGATAGGACATTTGTCTCCCAGTCTAGCTTGGCTTCATAAGCACGGGTTAGCAGAGTTAGCCGATGCCCCTGGCCTAATCACATTGACCAACCTGCCCCACTTAACGTCCTTCAAGACTTTTCTTTGAACACACAGCAGCATTTAAAAAGCCTCTCACTTTTTGTCTCAGCAACATTGAGGTCGGTTTATACTGGGGTCTCTCTCCCCTTCTGCAGTAGTTTGAATAAAATCTATCTTGTCATTTTAAAAAAAGTATTCAGCGATGATTTCTCCTTAACGAAGAATTCAGATCAGGATTGGTCGGAGCTCCTGGGGTGCAGCTGAACTTTGTAGAGGGGAGGTATAACTGGATCCAGCTGTGGAGGGCTGAGGGCAGCAGAAGGAAGAAGAAGGAGATGGCATTTGGCAATGATCTTCATTGAGGACAAGATGCACAGGTATAGGCCTGGTCACAAGACAGAGTCTCAGATCAGTGAGTTGATAATGAAGATGGTTCATAACTTGAGTGAACCAAGTGGAGGTTTCTAGTGGGCGCTAAAGACACTATCTTTAGCTCTTTTACTCTTTATAGCAATAGTTTAAAGCAGGCATGTTTAAAAGGCATGAGAATAGCATTCATGGTTGCATGATTCTAATTTCAAATAATCTCAACAGTCTAAGGAAAGAGCTAAAATTATCACAATGAAACGTGATAGAGAAGTATGCAGACCCTAATAATCCAGGGAGGGCAGGCTACAGAATTGGCAGGGCCTGGCGTAAAATGAAAACAGAATTTGTAGGGTCCCAGTGTGGGACAGGGAAGTCCATCTCTTTTCACACAGGCCCACTGCCCCAATCCACAGGTGGTGAACGACCCTCAGGGGATTGCAATCTCTGCTTCAGGGTGTTTTCCATACCTGGAGCAAGCTGGGTGACAGGGTAAATGTGCCTGGAACCATGAATCCAGGACAGGGTGGCCTCCGCTTTGCCACGCCCCAAGACGCTGTGGGGCACATGCTTTCCGGAGACCTCTGCCCATTGCTGTCGGGGAATGCAGCAGTGGTTGTGGGGTGGGGCCCAGAACCTATCTTGGGGTGGGAGGCGGGGAGCAGTGGGAGGTGGGCTGTTTGGGAGCCAGGGCTTAGGCCTCTCGCATGTGCTCCATCATCCCACAGACTTAACAAAACACAGTTCAAAGGCACAATTATTAAGAATTTCAAAACAGCAGCCATGGAGCATTAAACCCCAAGTACAAACCCTCCTGAAGGTGAGTCCCGTGTGATGGCACGGGTCACAGACCCATGAAGCTGATGCTGATTCTCGGCTAGGACAACAGTGTCAAAGTAGGAATGAGAGGAGCGCCTGGGTGGCTCAGTCGGTTAAGCGTCTGCCTTTGGCTCAGGTCAGGATCTCAGGGTCCTGGGATCAAGCCCCGCATCAGGCTCTCTGCTTCGCAGGGAGCCTGCTTCTCCCTCTCCCTCTGCCTGCCGCTCCCCCTGCTTGTGTTCTCTCTCTCCCTCTGTCAAATAAATAAATAAAATCTTGAAAAAAAAGTAAGAACGAGAACTGTTTTTTTGGACAAACCCATTTGAGCAGATGGATGGTCCTGTAAGGCAGGAGGAGAAAGCAGCTTAGAATGCAGGTTGAACATGAACTGTAGAGAGCTTTGAAAGGCAGGCGGAGGATTCAGACATCGTCCTGTAGGGAAGGAGAAGCAGGGGAGGTCTGAGAGCAGGGGAGTGACAAGGTGAAGGGGGTATTTCTGAGGATTAATTCCCAGTGAGATATCTTTTAGAAGCATGCGCCTTTCAACTATTCCTTTCTGATGTTTTCATACATAAAAACTGAAGGAACACTCTTTTGGATCAAAGCCGGGCAGTTGCCTGCAAGGCGTCTTTCTCTCACTTTTTCCTACCACTTCGTGCACAAAATCTGCTGGAACTTCTGACATTTTACTCTTCCTTGCCTCTGGATTTTCACGCCAGCAAATTAATGTGTAAGATGTCGGCGGAAAATGACTTTCACAGGACAGAATGATCTTGCATTTTTGGTCAGGAGAAGGGGAAAGCAGCAGACACCCTAATTGCTGAATTACAATGAACCTTTCTATGATCCTTTGAATCTCTCAAGAGGAATCAAAACAAAACAAAATTAAAGCAGTGATATCAAGCCACCAGCTTTGCATGCAGACAACAGGTAGAGATTAAAGCCCAAACATCACCTTCTCTCAAAGTCTCGGGAAAAAAATGTGACTTCTCTTCCCAAGGGACTGGTAATAATTTTCATCTGTGTTCCGCTCATCTTAGTAGTAATTTATTAAACAGGCATTTCCATGGCAAACACACATGCACCCACAGGCACACCCCAGAATCCCCTATCCCAGATATAAATAGATCGAAGCTGCCAGAGAACTGGTAATAACAGCTTAAACAGTTGTTGTTGAGAATTCTAATCTTGTAAGAAAGAAAATCTACTAGGGTGGTGTGTAGCCTGAAGAAGGACTTTCATAATGCTGAAAGCATTTGGCAACAAAACAATTTCTGGGCTTTGCCAGAGACAGAAAAATGGATGCAAACTCCTAGTGGCTGGTGGAGGAGTTTTATTTTCTCTGTGTCATTCCCTCACTCGTATCCCTGGACTTGAGAAGTTGACTTATTTCCTCTTGCCGTGTTCTGTCTGACTGAGGGGCTGAGAGGTTGCCCCCATTTATCACAGGCATGTTGAGCTAGCTTCAGCAATGGGGAGCTTGCTTTACCCTCCAGATTATGTGCCCCCCCCCCCCGATTATCTGCTCTCTTTCCATTCTTTTGAGCAATTCTTAAACATCTGTCAGCCTTTTGGACAGCTCCTGCTCATTTCTTAAGCTATTGCCACCGTACCTTCGTTACTGGGTGCCTTTCCATTGCATAGACATGATGGCCTTTCTGAGAAAGTGCTAGAAAGAGGGTCAGTGTTGGAGTCAGACTGACCAAGGTCTTGATCCTGGCACTGACCTTTGTTGGCTCTGTAACTTTTAACAGGTTACGTGGCTTCTCTACCCTTCTCTGAAAATGAGGGTGCTGATGAGCCCCCGGTAGGCATGTTGTGAGCATGAAATAAAATCATGTGCATAAAGCACATGAACATAGTAGGTACATAGGAACTGATACCATTTGCCTGATTTGCCTGCCTTCCTTTCTCAACTGATTGTAGACTGCTGAGCTGTGAAACCATGTCAGACCTTCCTACAGAGGGTTGCAGGTTTAAAGCCCATGCCAACCTATGACCAGACTTCCCTTCGTGGTTATTAGAAATTCTAAGATGATATATTTGCTTCTTCTCAAGATGTCCAGCACTCTCACTTCACCAATTAAAACCTCTTAGTTCGTCTCAATTACATTAGAAGAATCTATCTTTTGTTGCCTCCTTTATTGGCCCAGAGTTGAAATTGTCTTCCAGGCAAGTTGGAACTTGTCCCATGATCTGTTTTTAGCAGAATGCCTCTTCTAGCAGATGCCAAAAACCCTTAGAATGTCTTGACCACTACCCATGTTTTCCTGGGGCCCTTTTGTGATGGATTTCAGGAATGGCAAAGTTCCCTGTAACACAATCCCACAATCTTTATTTTATTTTATAAAGATTTATTTATTTGAGAGAAAGAGAACATGTGAGCACATGGGGGAGGGGCAGAGGGTGAGAATCTGCAAGGAGACTACCCACTGAATGGGGAACCCAACTCGGGGCTTGATCTTATGACCCATGAGATCATAACTGAGCCAAAACCAAGAGTTGGAGCTTAACCCACTGCGCCACCCAGGCACCCCTCACAATCTTTATTTTAATACGTTAGAGTACACATAGCAGCAAAAGGCCCTGCCATCTAATTATTTCCTCAAAGAATGATTTCCCCAAAGAATGATAGTCTCTTGACTATTTTAAAACTAATTGTATTTTTGTATAGATATTTTTCAATGGCTCCTGTTGAATAACAAAACTATACAACAAAACGACATAGTCAGCTACCTTGACATAACATTTTGTAGGTCATTTTTTTATGTAAGTTTTACCAGGAAGTTATATAACTCAAAGTTAAATGGGCATTTATTATTATTTTCTGGCCAAAGTGGATATTTTGTAACTTGTACTTAAAACATTTATTTAAGTTAAAATTATTATATCTATGTTTTATGCTGTATTGCTTCAATCATCCATATATTTGTAGGTAAGTACAGATCTACACTGAAGTAAATTAAAGTCTTTCCTGATTTTCCTGCATTTGGTAATTAGGTGCACGTCTTTGGTAGGCTCTGAAACTTTTGTAAGAGGTCATCTGTCAAGACAGTGGTTGTGCCCCTTACTTTCAACATAGAAGAGCTCTATTACAGAGATTTGTTGTTAAATATAACCTCAAACTTACTGCTGCTCAATACTTATGGGAAATGCAAATGAGAGAGACAGTATTTATAAAGGATTGCCTAGGTGATGTGCAACCCAATCTATCTGATACACTCAAATCTCTCCTTGGCTTAAGTTAAAGACTTAAAAAGCCCTGTTGCTGAAGATTACACCATCACTTTACATTGAAGATTTTTAAAAACACTCATGTAGAATTCATTGCTGTATATACTGCTATAATGTTGCTGAGACAGTGTTCACTCCATCACCCCTTGTCCTCTATAGAAGATCTGGGGAGAACTTTCTCTTAGTTCTTAGGATGAGATATTATAGTTGGGTTTCTCTGTTATTATCTTGTGGTCTCTGTGCATCATTTAAAAGTTACATTTTTTTTCTTTGCTTGGACTGCAGAAAGCTCAAAACCAAATTTGCCACCTGCCTTTCATGAGTGTGCACATCCCATGGTATGCATTCTGTGTGACCTCACACCCACCTCCATTCCCAGAATGGAGAGGGATCCCCAGTACTTTGGGTGCTCTGGGTACTCTGCCTCCCCGCTACCTTTCACACCTTTATCATCAGCAACAGAGAGCCCTTGTGTTCCACCTGAAAGGGAGAGCTCCCAGGTTGTTTTTCATTGCTTAATTTTCATCCACTAGGAATTTCTCATCCCTTTTTCCGATCCCATTTCCTAGTCCTCCACAGCTTCTGCAATCTTCCACTGTGCCCTATGAACCTCTGGGTCAGTTATTAGAAAGACCTTCCAGGGGCGCTTGGGTGGCTCAGTCATTAAGCGTCTGCCTTCGGCTCAGGTCATGGTCCCAGGGTCCTGGGACCGAGCCCCGCATCGGGCTCCCTGCTCCGCAGGAAGCCTTCTTCTCCCTCTCCCACTCCCCCTGCTTGTGCTCTCTCTCTCTCGCTGTGTCTCTCTCTCTGTCAAATAAATAAATAAGTAAAATCTTAAAAAAAAAAGACCTTCCATATTTCCACCACTTCTTCCAATTCCCTCACCTTCTTGCAATACCTGAGACTTGACTTTGCTGAAGTCAGTAGTTTTCCTGCCCCTCTCTCAAAGGGTGGTCTTTCTCACAGCCCTCCCACCACTGGACCTGGAGGTGGGGTGGATCCTTCTTGCTCCATGTTGCTGTTCTAGACTGTTCCCATCTTTCTTCCCTACTTCCTCACCCACAGCTCTGTATCTTATGCCGTCAGTATATTCCATGCCCATCCCTCCTAGTTGCAGTCATCCAAAGACCCCATTCCCTCGGGTCACTCCCTCTCATTCTTTAAAGATTTTAGCTCCTTGTTCACTGATCTTTTCTCTACATTAATTCTTTCATAATGGTAGAGGACTTCAAACAGAAGAGGATACTCCCAGTGCTCTAGCATCTTAGTTTCTCCAGTGTATTGTCCTCTACTGAACCTAAGCCTCTCATTGCTTTAGTCACATCCTGGAAATTGACATTGCCAATACACCCCGTCTTACTTTTCTACTGCAGTATAACAAATGACCACAAACTGAGTGGCTTAAAACAACACCTGTTTATTAGCTCAGAGTTCTGTAGGTCAGAAGTGTTGACCAGGCTGTGTTCTCACTTGGAGCCCTTTTTTGAGTACCTTGCTGTAAGTTTAAAAGTTTGGTTATTCGAAAGCCGGGAAATGTCTTATGAGTGCTCGGCATCTTGAAGAGCCTACTGTAGTTAGTGCTCACAGATTGAAAGGAAGACCAGTCAGCGCAGCAGTGTGCTTCTTCTCTAGCCACTTTTAGCCGTGTGAACGCAGGTATGGGGAAAAGGAGAGTAGGGTTCAACCGGTACCGGGAGCCCACAGGATTGTAGGGCCGAGGTCCCCATTTTCTTGCTGGCTCTCAGCCAGGGTTACTGTCAGCTCCTAGAGGCCACTCCAGTTCTTTGACACATGGCACCCTAAATCTTTATAGCCAGCAATGGGGAATCTTTCTTGCATAGACTCCTTCTCATGCTTCCAGTCCCTTTCATCAGGTAGAAACTTGTCCCTTTTAAGAACTCACCTGATTAGGACAGATCCACTGACCTCACCTTCCTTTCTCAAGATCAGCTGTCCCATATAGCATAACCTAATCACCTGAGTGATATCCCTATCGTCATAGGTCCCTCCTGTGTTCACAGCAAGGAGATCATCCAAGGGCATGAGTCGTCAGGGGGTCATTTTAGAATTCTGCCTACCACCTCTTGACTATTTTCAACTTCAAGAGTCCTATTCTTAAACTACTGCCTACTATCGGCAGCTCACTCTCTCTATTTCCATGACTTTAGTCATATTTCAAACTCACCAGAAACTAGTCTACTGATCTTACCACATTTTCATGTCCCACATTCCTATCATTTCTTTACTTCCCTCCTTTCTCTGCTTATGGTCAATCACTGTAATCACTCACTGAAATAGACCATGAACTCTCTTTTCCCGCTCTCCCTCTGTTTTATTTATCTGGCAAAATCCCGGTACCGGTTGAACCCTACTGTCCTTTTCCCCATACCTGCGTTCACACGGCTAAAAGTGGCTAGAGAAGAAGCACACTGCTGTGCTGACTGGTCTGCCTTTCAATCTGTGAGCACTAACTGCAGTAGGCTCTTCAAGCTGCCGAGCACTCAAAGACATTTCCCTGCTTTCAAATACCCAAACTTTTAAACTTACAGCAAAGGTACTCAAACCTTCTCTGCTTGCAAATCCCCTAAAATAATTTCCAAAATTATGTGTGCCCTTTCATATTTTAAATGGTATTTCAATTTTCATAAGAAATTTAAATAGTTGGAGGTCTTAGTCACAGTGTATTGTAAATACCTGTATTTTTCAGAAAGTTTCAAAACTCTTTTAAATTACTCAGAAGCAATCTTAATATCATAGTGACTTGATATCTATCATTATCAATTTGAAAATGCATAAACAAGTTCTTTATCAGTTAGAACATTTGCATCATTCTACTTTCTCCTTTTTTTTTTTTAAGATTTTATTTATTTATTTGACAGAGAGAGACACAGCGGGAGAGGGAACACAAGCAGGGGGAGTGGGAGAGGGAGAAGCAGGCTTCCCGCGGAGCAGGGAGCCCGATGCAGGGCTCGATCCCAGGACCCCTGGGATTATGACCTGAGCTGAAGGCAGACGCTTAACGACTGAGCCACCCAGACGCCCCTCTACTTTCTCCTTGGACTCAGTTTTTACTCCACTTATAGCATAGACTTTTATAATATATTCTATAATTTAAAGTATTTTATTATTTATCCTATCATCACCTTACTAAAAAAAAAGGCACATATATAGTTAAATTAGTTTAAGTGTCCTTACTGTAAGGCTCTTAATGTTCAATTTTTTCTGATTGAAGCTATCATTACAATCATAATATCGTACATATTTTTGTAAATAATCACAAAGCATGAAAGAATAAAATTTAAAAAATACATCATAGCATGTGGCTGGTCTGTATTTCCCCCAAAATTTTGTTTTGAAAAAATTTGAATTTCCAAAGTTGCAAGGATGGCACAATGAATACCCTTCCACTCTTCACCTAGAGTCAATGATTGTTAACATTTTACCATGTTTGCTTCCCCCTTTCTCTCCATATTGTTTTCTTTCTTCACAGAATCATTTGAGAGTATTCAAATAGGAGTGAGGACATGCACCGTAACAAGGGGAGGCAGAGTACGTGGCAGAACACAGACTGTGGGGGAGATGTAGTGGTGTGTGTATGTATGGAAAGCTTCTTACTGCTTCAGTTTTCTTGTGAAAGAGGAATCAGGGGTATGTGAGGGGAGTTGTTGGGAGTTTATGGAAAGAGGAGAAAGTTTTCATCATGTCAGTTAGTGGACATCGGTCCGGGGTCAAGACCCCTTGGGGTGTACAAAGACCTTCAGTGGGTACAAGGCCATAAACAGGCTCAACACAATGCATTTCCATATGTAATTGTGCCTGCTACACCCTCCAGCTCCCCAGTTTTAGGGGTCCCATTATTAAAACCTTCCCACTAGCTGTAGCTTACTTCTTCTATCTCTGTGACTTCAACAGTGTTTTGGATTCAGCAGTTTTCAATCTGATGCACTTTCTTTACTAGCCTTGTAAGATACCACATTTTTCTTATTTTTCTCCTCATTCATTGCTCACTCCCTCAGAATTTCTTTGTTTGTTTATCCTCATCCCTGAATGTGAAATATTGAGGCACCTATGGCTGAAACCTTGAACCTCTTCTCTTCTTTATTATTACCTAGGTTTTCTCATCCAGTCTCATGGCTGTAACAACCATCTGTGTGTTCCCGACTCCTAAATTTGCATCTCCAGCTGGCCTTTTCTCTGAGCTCTCGAATTGTGCATCTAACCACCTAGATGAAATCTCCATTAAAGTATATATTAAGCATGTCACATTTAACATTATCAAGACCAGACTCTTGCTAGTTCTGTTTCAAAATCTGCTATGCCTGAGGTCTTCCTCACCCCAGTACAAGCAATTCCATGCTTTCCAATGCTCAGGCCAACAACTTTAGAAATACTCTTTTTTCTCTCTCCCAATCTCCATTGCCAATCCATCAGTAAAACCTACTGACTCTACCTTAAAGACATATTCAGAATCTGGCCTCTTCTCATCACCTCCACCCTACCACCCGGGTCATAGATATCATGTTCTTAGTTGGATTTAGTGCATTAACCTCCTAACTGGTCACCTTGCTTCCTCCCTTGACCACTTTAGCAGTCCATTCTCAGCATGGTGGTCATTCCACTGCTCAGCACCCTCCAGTGGCCAGAGTCCTGCCAGCCACCTGTGAGGCCCTTCTGAACTGTCCCACTTTACCTTTCTGACCTCTCCTCCTGCCACCTCACCTGCTTCCATTCTGCTCCAGACATACCAGCTCCTTTGCTGTGTCTCAAATGTACCAGACATGCCCTCACCTCACACTTTGGCATCTGCTGTTCCTTCAGCTCGTTCCTTGGATATTGCTGAAACTCACTCCCCCAAAGCCTTCAGGTCTCTGATGCTGCCTTCTCAGTGAGGCTTCTGACAATGCAGCCTACACCAGTGACTCCCTCCTGGTACTCCTATTCCCATTCCCTACTTTATTTTTTTCATAATACTTCTTTTCCTTGTAGTGTGTTTTGCTTATTTGTTCATTATCTGTCTCCACCCAGAAAGCAGAGCTTTTGTCCGTTTTTGTCACTGCCCTTTCCCTCTCCTTTGTTTTCTTTAGCACGTATTCCTGCGTGCCTCCACCTCAGGTGTGAGAATATCCGTAGAGGTGTGTTTCTTCTTGATATGTGTTGAGACTCTACCTCCCCTTCCAACAAGACCATTTCTTTTGAATTGGGCATAGCTTCTGCAACTGTATCTCAGCCAGGAGTCCCAGCCTACCAAGTGTTGGGGGCACATGTGAAGTTGTATTTATCAACTGATTCCCTCATTAATGACTCATAAAGGTACATTAAAATTGGAGGCTGTCAGTATTTGCCTCTGACTCTCTCGCTGTTTATTATATTGAGTGGATTATTGGGTACATCCTTTCCTGTTTCCCCCTTTTCATTTGGGACTGACACCTTGCACAGTGACAAGTCTGTACTCCCTCCGCTTCCTACTCTCCCACATCTGCTTCGTATTCTGTTCTCTCTCCTGTCAGGGTATTCTGCTGACATTTTGAAATCCTTTACCTTAGACGCTGGGGGGAAAAAATTGGAGGTTGAAGCATGGCACCATTAGACATTTTTATGGATGGAATAAATCAGTTTTGTATTTTTATAGATTTGACAACCCAGCTCTCAAAGGCATAACTGTAAAACACCACATATTGGAAAATATCTTGGTGGATCCCATAACCTATTCTATCGGCTACCTCACCTATTAATTATTTTCCCTAGCACTTGAGGATTTGAAAGTGGCTGACAAAGGTGTTAAGAACTGATTCAAGACAGTTTGCATTTACACACAGTTTAAATGCACATTCAGAATGATTTCCACCTTTTAAATGTGTCGGTTATTATTCTGTGGTGTGTAACAGCGTGGCAAGAACGACATGGTTAATGCAATAATACAACCTTCCATCATTTTTATGAGACATTTGCATCCTTTTATGAAACACCTAATTGACAGTTGCCCCACCAGTCCTCCCCAATGGAACTGCCTATTAAATTGAATTTATGGCCAGTGCTTTTAAAGTCAGTTAAATGACATGAAATGAAAATCTATTTTAAATGATGTTCAATGAAATCTTTTCTCTGGCTGGAAAAATTGCATTTTGAAAAATATTTATTTATTGTGTAGTCGAACAAGCTACAGTGTCAACGTATGGTGTGCATTAAGCAGTCCTTTTCTGTTGGGGATATATCTGCTGCTGTTTGGAAGCACAATCCCAGACCTTGCTGTGGCCCTTCCCATGTAAGTCTGGGCACAGCCAGCAAAGTGCCTATATTTGGGGAGCGCATCCCTGTCCTCACCCCAGTACTCCAGATATTCCTCATCCTGCATGTGTTCTCTCTCTCTCTCATGTCAATGCTCTTACTGATTTGTTTATCTCCTTCTGCTGGAGTGTCAGCTCCAAGAGGACAGCAATTCTGTTTTGTTCATGGATGTATCCTTTAGCCAATAGTAGGTCCTCAATAAATCTTTGCTGAATGAATGAATGAATGAATGAATGAGTCATTGAATCAATGAATGAATGAATGAATGAATCAATCAATCAATCAATGCTCTGACTGCCTGGACCTCATTCCTTTTGTGATTTTGAAACAATATTTTATCCTTCTCAACCCATTAAGTCCTTATTCTACAAACCACTGAATTTTATGATGAAGCTCAAGAATAGATACTTTATTTATTTATTTATTTGTTTGTTTTTTAAGGAGGTAGATGAGCTACTGTAGCTAAGAACTGGCACTTCTTCCAACTGACTGATGGGTGGGTCTCACAGGGCAGCCAGTGGCTTGGATGCCTGTCAGGCCTTTCAAACTCCCTGATCCAGTCTGCCTGATTTTTGGTAGGATTGGTGAGGTGAGTGAGCACAGACATTGGTTTGGGTTTGGGAAGGGCAGTGACTTTATTTGAGTTCTGACTTAGTTGAGGATCAATGGGATGATCAACACCTGCATCTTCTATGACAAAGTGAACAGGGTTAGAACAGGATGGGTTCAACTGACTCTTTCTAGAGCTGAGCTGGGAATTTACCCTCAGTATGGTGCTTTGAGGGAATGTGAATCTACCCTGAGCACTCAAATGTTTTGACAGTCCTATAATGTCTCAAAATGCAAGGACCACATCTACTTTGTTTGCTCTTGTAGTCCCAGTACCTGGCATTCTTTTTTTTTTTAAGATTTTATTTATTTATTTGACGGAGAGAGAGAACACAAGTAGGCAGAGTGGCAGGCAAAGAGAGAGGGAGAAGCAGGCTCCCCGCTGAGAAGCAGGAGCCCGATGCAGGGCTCAATCCCAGGACCCTGGGATCATGACCTGAGCCGAAGGCAGATGCTTAACCGACTGAGCCACCCAGGCGCCCCCCAGTGCCTGGCATTCTTGCAAGAAACACCAACATTCACTGTGTTTTGTGAGCAGAGGGTGGTATTTAGTAAACATTGTTGAATGAGTGAAGTCATTCATTCTTGTTTTTGGTTGACACTATCTTAGGGGCAGGTTCAAGGTTGTGGTGCCAGAACCTAACATACTTTGTGTGTGGGGCTCCTCTTTAATGAAGAAAGCACAAAATGACAAGTTAGGCATGAATGTAAATACTTATTTGGAAAGGGTGAAGAAATTATAACAAACTACTGGAAGTTTAGAGGTTCATTTCCCTTTTTCCAAGCTCTTTTTAGCCAGTTTGCCAGAGTGTTTCTTAGAATGCTTCCCTGTTCTAAACTGGCTTTCCTTATGCATTTAGAATTTTCTGAAATCCCAGCAATTCTCAGCTTATGCACACGAAACTCCACAAATCTTAACTTGCATTAGTTTCACAGTAAACCTACCTTTCTGATTGCTTCACCATGGTCTTGAAAACCTGAGAAGGCCTTAGACAGAAGAAGGGTGGGAATGGGTAGAAAGAGAAAGAGAAAGCTCTTGACCAAGGTAGACCATTGGCCTGCTGAGAAAGCTCTAGAAACCATTTGAGACCTAAACTAAACCATAGTCCAGAAATGCTGCTGACACCAGGACACTCTGCACAGCCTTCTTTTGGATCCTTGCCATGGTTCCTGACTTGCCCTGTCTCTTGTGACCAGGGCTTGGCAGCCACCAGCATCCTGCCTTTGGGTTGCTAATGGATCAAGCCTCCAGCATATGTAGAGTTGAGTAAATTCCCACGCTCTATACTCCACTTGTCAGCACTCAGTAGGGATAAAGTAAGGTCAATTGTTCTTTCTTTCTTTTTTTCTTTCTCCGTCATATTTTCTGTCTTCTCAGAGAGGGGAGCAATGTACAAGTAGCAATGTCCTTTGTTCCTCTTCTGAAACCTAAAAACAAGTTCTCATTTATAGAAGTATATGATAGTCATTTTTCCTTTTCCGAATCTCTTCGATTCCTTCATAGACTTATATAGTACATTTGTGTCACCCATCAGACATTGTAAATCTTTTTCATAACATTTTTAAGAGAAAAGATCTTTAAAGCAGGTGAATTCAGTACAGTACACGTGTATGGCATGTATAAAGGGTATGATGAGGAGTTGAGATAGACATGGAACCTTCCGGGGAGCATATGCTATTTAGGAGGCAGATGGAAAATGATAAATGTGGGACCACAAAGTATATTGTGATGATGTATCATAGGGAAGGTAAAAAAAAAAAAAAGGAGGGGTAGGGTCTGTCAGAATCCATGAGGGAGAAAAACTGCATCAGGTTATATACTCTTCATGGAGCGGGTACTGTATTCTATGGTACTTTAACGAGAGGTGGGATTCCAGTCGGCATGGATGGGCTGAGAGTAGGAGAAAGGAAAGCATTCCAGGTAACCAGTACAGCATGCCAAAATCAGGAGACTGTGGGGCGTGTTCAGGGAAAAGTAAACATATAGCTTTGCTGTAATGTAGGAGACTACAATTGGGAAGTGTTTAAATATAAATATATTTATTATGTAAATATAAAATAAGTTTATATTTATATACCTAAAATATAAATTAGGTATACATTATGGATGTCCTTGAATATTGGGCTTAATAATCGATATGATAGAGAGTGTGGTATATTGAGGAAGTCATAGAACTTGGAGCAAGAAGATCTGGGTTGGATTATGATATTGTAAGGTACTAGCTAACTGACTTTTGGCAAATCATTAAGCAATTGGAGGATCCCTAATAGAATGGTGGATTAATGTGTGAACTAGTGGTCATAAGATTATAGTGAGGCTCAAAATAAAGGAAATGGTGTTTGGGCAATAAATTCTTGCAAGAAACACTTACCTAGGGCCAAGGTCCGAAGGATACTGAGGGAATCAGGCATGTAGGGCTCTGTTCTCAAAGAGTTGACATGTTGGTGCAGAGATCCAGATAATATATGCATAGACTAGCCAAAAGGAAATAAAATAATTTCAGAGAGAGGTAATTGCTGTGAAGGAAGGAGAACAGACAACTGGGGAGAGAATAATGAGACAGGGTAGAAGAGCTGGGGTTTTGGTAATTTAAATATGGCAGTTGGGGAAGGCTTCATAGAAGAGTGGACAACTGATGGAAATAAGCCAGAAATGTGAAGATCCGAGGGACTAGAGTTCCAGGTAGAGGTAACAGCAAGACCACAGATAAGGATCAGAGGACAACCAGTGTGGATGGATGGCAGGGGGAGATGGAGGAGACAATTTGCTTAAGATGCTTGGGACAGATCACCTAGGGCCACATGGTCTTGGGGAACGAGTTTGTTTTTGTTGATTCCAAGGGCAACGGGAAATCGGTTTGGGGCAGGAGGGCACAATTTATTCTATGAGAAGAGAATTGTAGCAGGACATGAATGGAAGTGCAGAGACCAGACAGGAGGCCATTGTGGTAATTTAGGCAAGCAATGGTGGTGGTTTAGAGAGGGTGGCTGTTGGGAGACAGAAATACATGGTTGGATTTGGGTTATTTGGAGTATTACCATGAAATTGCTGATGCATTAGATGTGACCATAGATAAAATGCT
The DNA here is from genome assembly GCF_009762305.2 of Zalophus californianus. NCBI lineage: Eukaryota > Metazoa > Chordata > Mammalia > Carnivora > Otariidae > Zalophus > Zalophus californianus. The sequence goes on from NC_045597.1 coordinate 62,545,334, forward strand.
AAGTGGAAATGCTTTGTAATTGGAGAGCCCTGTGTGCACATGAAGTACTAACACAGCTTGTTTTGGCAGCCGGGAGGGAAAGCCGAAGGTTTTGAGCATGAGAGTGACATGAAGCAGCACTGTAGTAAGGTAACCCTGCAGTCCCACATTAGCACGTGGAAAATGGGCAGAGCCTGGGAAGGAAAATGTGTCAGCCCAGTGCATCCCAACTTCCACATGCACACGAATCACCTGGGGATCTTGTCAAAATGCAGATTTGGTTTGGTAGGTCTAGGGTAAGCCCCGAGATTTTGCATTTGTCACAAGCTCCCAAGTGATGGCAAAGCTGCTGGTCTGCAGGTCACACTCCCAGTAGCCAAGAGTTCAGGAGAATAACTCAAGTGAAAGAGAATGAGGGCTTGAATGGGGAAGAGGATAGATATAGAGAAGAGAGATCTTTCTTTCTTTTACGGTAAAGATTGAAGAGCAAAAGGGAATCATGAACAAATGAAGTTTTGAATCAAGGTGAATCAAGGTGACCGAGAAACGATGGTGTCAGTAATAGGAATCCTCAAAGCAAGAGGAAGTGTGAGGAAGGGAAGAGCATCGATTTTCCAAACCCCATTCTTTTTTCTTGTGCTGCTGCGTGGGGACTGACTTGGGTCCTTGGAGTGGGAAACCCACCCCCCTGAGCTGTTCAGTATTGTTTGGAACGATGATGAGTCAAAGGTTCTAGTCTCTACTCCTGTGTCGCTGAATTTGAGAACAAAGAGACTGCACGTATTTGGAGAGCCCTAAGGGGAAGAAGAACTGAGAACCTCATTCCAAGTCATGTGGTTGGAATTTGACCCAGTAAATCATCTTGGAAGTCAAGAAAGGCCATGTTTCCTTGGACCTTGTTGTCCTCGTCCCTGCGTGTTTACAGCTGAGCATTCTTGAGGTCAATTTCCACCTCTGTCCCCTGCACATGACATGCTGCTGACTTCAGATATGAATATCACAGAGTCTGAGGACTGGTGCTAGTACATCTGTGTGATGTTAGTAATAACACCAGTCCACCTGATGGAACACTATGCCGAACACTGTGCCAAGCATTCTGTAGTTATTTCATGAAACTCCCATAATTCCAGGAGCAAGGTGTTATTTGTATTACCCGTCTCCATCCCAGACATACCCACCCCAACTTTGTAGTCCAGGGGTGTGAGGTTTTGCAAGGCTGGGTGTTTTGCCAAGGTCCCAAGGTCCGAAGGGTGGCAGAACTGGAATTCGGATTAATCAATTAAGGAGTTTTTCCAACAAGCAGACCCAGGGAGTCTGGTTCTTGGAGCCTCACTCTGAACCTACTACAGAATCATTGACCGTATGCTCACCTGGGGCTAAAACAGGGACCTGGCCTAGCAATTAATCGGTTTAATTGGGCTCTGCTCATAGCTCTGCCCTTAATTATCTGTGTGACCCTAGGCAAAGCACTTGAATTCTCTGAGCTAAAATATTCTCACCTAGAAGAAAAAGAGACTTCATGATAGCTGGAGTTTTCTCAGGCACGGCTATCCGTTAGAATCAACAGAGGAGCCTTTAACAAATTGCGATGATGGGTCCCTCTCAGAGATTCCAATTCACTTAGTTTGGCTCAGAACTCAGGTATTAGAACTTTTCAAAAGCTTCGAAGGACTTCCAGTGGACAGCCAGGCATGAGCCTCCAGTCTGGTTGATCATTCTTTGAAGGAAGTAAGAGAAGGCCCACATCTGTCACTGTCTTCTAAGACTTGGTGATGCAAATCTCCGCATGACATGGGCATCAGACTCTTGTCACCATCAGAACTCACATTTCACAGAGACTTTTGTTCTGGCCACAAATCCTAGGTGAGGCTCTGCGATCTGACACATGAGACGTTAGGGAGGTAATTAAATAAAAATTTTGGATTTTATAAGTGAAGAATATGAATGTGGGATAGATGACCCCCCTTTTTTAAATAATAGAAGCTGCTTCTCCAGAATGGCCCTCCAAGGAGCCTAGTTGGGTACTTTGTGTGCTGACAGATAACCTGGGGTTGAGAAATGTGCTTCGGTCCAACAGGATCCGCCTTGATTTGGCTGGGAAAACGTAGTCACTGGATGTCTGAGATATTACAAAGAGTGACATGAAAGCAAGGCATGAGCTCTATGTGGAAATTATTTCATCCCTATGGTTTGGGTGTTGAATACCCTCCGGACTTCTTGGACTGGGCTTCGGGGCAGCACCTGGTGCTCCATCAAACCCCACTTAACAGGCGCATTGCCACCAGTCACCCTCACCCAAGGGTTTTCCAGTTGGGTGGCCCCTCCTCACAAATGGTACCAATACATTTCTATTTTAAGATTCTTTAGTTGTAAGAATAAGTGTATTTCTAAGTTGTCCTGGCAGAGCCAAGCCTGGGCCACCTCCCTTCCATCCCCACCTTTTCTCACTTCTGGTCCTGAACTGCTGAACCCAAAGATGTTTGCCTTCCGTGGCAGGATGACATCAGCGAGGAGGCAGTCCCTTGGCTGAGGGAGCCAAGTCCTCAGACACGATCTCGGAAGTAGGACAAGTACATTTTGTTTCTGAGATTCAACCCAGAGAACTGCTTGGTCCACTAAGCATGTGCCAAGTGTGTTTGCACAACCTTGGCAGTGGCTTCCAGAATGCGGAGTAAGAATTTGCCAAGGGTTTCATTTCTTTGGGGAATGAACATACATGCATGGCATGACCGGTGCTGGCCAGACATGTCCGTGTAAACAGGGGGGAGGGGGAGCAGGAGGGGAGGGGCTTGGGAGGCAGGACCCCAAACCTCGAAAAAGGTTAGGGTCCTAAGAGAAGATCTCTCTGGCTAGGCCAGACTCCAGACACGACTTGGCAATACTCACCCCAGCAGGGATGCGTAGCCATGCAGAATATTGAGATTGAGCTGGCCAGGTCATGGTTCCATTTTGTTTTGGCTCAGGATGTGTTAATGCAGGGGCAAGGAACAAGAAAAGCTACCAATTTGGCTGCTGATTCTGAACATTTGCTCTGCATTCTTGAATCCTCCTGGTTAAAGAGAACTTCCTTGCTACTCTTTCCTGCTCCAGGCCATGGGACAAGAAAACACACACACACACACACACCCTATACACATACATGAACGCATGCATGTATATAGAAAGTTGCAACCTTTTAGGAAATGAAAATCATCTGTTGCATGTGTGCCCACATTCACACTCCTATTGGGAGAAATCAAGGAGTATAAAGATAGGTGTATACATATAAACAACCAATGTTTAAGGACTGACTAATGTTGATTTCTTTCAAAGGCCAATCTGATAATAAACCCCTTCATTCCGTAGTGCTTTACAGTTTGCAGAACAATTTCATATTCTCATCTGATCAGCCCCATTTGTGAAGGGGGGGGGTTCGTTTCCTCTCCATTTTAACACCTGAGGAAATGGTAGATCAGAGAGGTTAAGTGACAGAGCAAGTAAGTTCCAGAATCAGGATAAAAACCATGGATCAGTCCCATCCAACCTCTCTACCACATTGGCTCTCTAATCTTGATCTTAGAAAGACTGGGGGTTAATAGGCACGTGACTCATCTATTTCTGGGGCTGGATGGTAGGGCCTGGTGCATCCAAGGGTGGCCCACTGAGCAGCAGCAATGCCCACACCTCCTGTGAGCCTTTCAGAGTGGCAGGGCCCAGGCGTTTTGAATCAGTACCTGTGCTACATCAGGGTTCCCTGCGGGTGATTCATGTACACAGTCAAGTGTGGGATGCCCTGGCAGGGGGGTGGGCTTTCCCTCTCAGCTCCGACACAGGCAGGAGTTCCTAAGTGCCAGAACTGCATAAAAGCTGGGAAACTAGGGAGAAATAACCAAGGGGTTCCCCACCCCCCTCCCCAGAGATTCTGCCTCTGGGATGAGCCCAAGGCACTGCTTCGCTTTGGAAAACTCCCCAGGTGGGTTCTAACGTGCTGCAGATTCAAGAGCCCATAGGAATAGATTACCCCTGATGTTTCTTCCTGCCTTTTGTGAGTCTGAGAGCCTTGTCCATAAGTAAGTAAGTAAGTAAGTAATGGGCCTATCTATCTATCTATCTCTGCTTTGTCCCCTCCTGGGGTTTTATATATGTTTCAGGATTCATACAACATTCTGCATGGAATTCAACCTTTTCCTTCTGCCCCGAGACGAGACTCCGCATTCTTGAATCCTCCTTTAAAAAGCACTCCTGAGAGTGCTAACCCCTCCATGTGGTAACTGTGCCAATGGGGTGGGGGATTTTATTCCCTTCCTCTGCCCAGGAAAAGGAATTAAAAAGTCTGAAAGAGGCCTCTGGTAGGCACAGCCACCAGTGTGAGGGGCTCCCGACCTTTAACTAAGGAGCCCTGGCCGGCACAAAACCTCCTCCAGGGCTTAAGCCCTGGGGTAGGGAGGAGCGCCGGAGCACCCTCTCTTCAGGTAAAGCTCTCAAACGTCCCTTAGAACTGGCAGGAAAGTTAGCATATTGCAAATGTCACCAAGAGTGCCAAGACACAAGTTCCTGCCAAGATCTGGCTCCCAGGAAAGGCTTGGCTGTTTCTGGTAAGGCATGGAGAGTCCCCAAGACATGATTGTGTTTATTGTACATCTACCAAAAAAAAAAAAAAAAAGCAAATACCAAAACAAAACCCACATTTCCCTGTGTGTACGGAGTCATGCTCTAGGATTTGGGACTGTGTTCGCTCTCCTGTTGAGCCATCTGCTTGAGCTACCAAGAGGGAAAATTCATTAGGAAGACATTATGCCGGGGTCAGGAGAGGACAGCTGGACCGCCAGGGCGCCTGAGCCAGCCCATGTGTGAGCGAGCTCGTAACTCTAGCTGTCCTGCATTTCGCTGCTTCTTAGATATGCAGGGATGACGCCAGGCAGCAGGACCCATGCTGTTTGCTGGGTTTTGCAAAACAACCTAGAAATCGGCAGAGGTTTCTCACAGAGCCCCGCCCTGCCATTACCCAGATTTCAGGCTGACATCTGTGCTGATCAGGTCTTGCACTGGACATGTGAGGACACGTGCTTCCCCCGGGTGCCATGCACAGACGGCGGATGGTTGTTGCCCTCCCTGGCTGCCGGACTTGTGCCTGTCATGTCCCTCTTTGCTAACTGGCTTTCTTCGTCACTCCCCATCTCATGGCTTAGCAGCTGCATGGCTAATTCTAACTTCCTCTCCCCAGACTTCTTGGATTCCTCTCATCACCTCTTTCCTGTCTCTTCCTGGCCCACATACTCAGGGCACAACCTGATTCCCACAGCTAGACCTCCCCCTTTCTCTCCTAAGCTCAGGATCCCAGGGAATGTGGAAATAATGGGGGAGAACTTATCTTGGATCCCAGGGCTAGAGGCAGGAAGGCTTCTGGGCCCTTGGTACCCAGCAACATCGGCTGTCCTGTGAGCACCCCACTGCAGGTCAGCGTTGTCACCATCCATCTGTTAATGGAGAGGCCAAGGCCGGGAAGCGTCCTGTTCTCCCTAAAGGTCTAACAGCAGGATGTGGGCAGTGTGGTTGAGTGCGCCCCCAGATTACAAAAGCCTGCGGTTCTCAAGCCTGCTATGCCTTGGAATCCTCTGGGATATTTACAAAACATACCAATTCCTGGGCCCTGCTCCCAGACTTCTGACCTAATTGGGCTGGGGTGATGCCCAGGTTAGGTATTTCTTTTTTGCGAGCCGTTGGCTGGGTTGCAAGCCATTGCTCTTCCACCTTGCTCTGGTAGGGTCTTTAATCCTCTCAAATCCCCACTTTCAAGGTGCTGGCTGGGTACGGTGTTTCTCAAAGTCAAATTCTCGAGTTCCCGTAAAAGTGAACAGGAATATCTCAAGTTTGCTGATCCAGTGGGGGAAGGCCAATGTGAATGACAGTGTTAGGAAAAATGCAACTTGGTTGCTGCCTGGCCCAGACAGGGCTTATTAGCTGCTAAGTGTTGCCTGATAGTGCTCCCGGTGGGGCTGGCTAGAATGAGTAAGATGGGGGAATCCTGCTCGTTTGTAATTACACAGGAGTACCGCTCACGGGCTGCTTACACCTACCGCTCTCCTTACCGCCTCTGTGCCAGGAGGCAGACTTTCTGTTGCTTATTCCATTAAGCTGTGTCCATAGCCTAATGGCTTTTAGATTTGCCTAATCTCTTTTGCGAGGGAGCACCTTTGGAGTAAGTATCATTTGCATGTCTGTCTTAATTACCCCTTCTTAGGAAAGGAATGGGAATGGGAAGGGCTGCTCACGCTTGGATGCAGCTGCGCTGATTTGGGCTGCTGGGAGAGAAAGGGCTGCCCGCTTCCAGCTGCCTGCACCAAACTGGCCCCCTGAAGACAAATCAACACACCGGTCCTTCCTTGCTCGTGGTGGAAGCCCATGTGTGCTCTTGATTCAAGAATGTGTCTTTAGATATCATCTCTGTCTGTGGCAACAGATCTAGGAGGAGAGATTTTTAAAAAAGGGACATCTGTACAGTAGCTGCAATCCCTGTTGGTGGGGTTTCCCCACAAAGAAGTTGGAATCAGGGTTACCAGGGATCCCAAATGTCATTTAGCCTGAGGTCACATGCTCAAGTGTTTGTGCAGTCCCGTCTAATGGAACTCTCTGTGATGGTGGCAATGCCCAGTTCAGTGGCCCCTAGCCACATGTGGCTATTGTATCTTGAAATTGACTAGAATGACTGAGGAACTGAATTTTTAAGATTATTTTAGTTTCCATTTAAACTGAAATAGCCCCGTGGGCTAGAGGCCGCTGGTTTGAACTCCTTAGGTCTATAGTTGGGCAAGATGGGTCAACATGGGGGAAGTGACCAGGGCCCACATACAACCTGAGGGCATGTGGGGACTCCTGTCCTGACTAAAGGAGGCTCACTTCACCCCAGCAAATAGTTGCCATGTGAGAATATGACAGGCTCTGTGGTAAAATGTTCTCAGTTTTTAAGACAACAATTCAGGATTTTATTTGACATCTCCGAAGTTTTAAAGGTTGGAAATGGCTCAAATATTTTAAAGAGGCTATAACTTTTGATCTAGTACAATTCCTTCACTTTACAGACGAGGAAACTGGGACTCAGGGAGATGGTATGTCCTCCCCAAGGCTACATAGCAAGAGGGTGATCCAGGCATCCTTGGTCTATATTCTAAGTCTATCCGCTTGTTTTTTAATTGGTGTCTGTGCTGCTTTAGTATATTCTCATTCTAGACATTGCTTATTTGATCCTCCAGGGTTTTTTCATCTTACCAGACTGCCCTGTGAGCTTGTTTCCTTTTCTTATTCTTCCAGCCAAGAATTTTCCCCAAGCATCCGAAATGCCCTCATGGCAGAAGAGAGGGTATTTTTGCCTCTCAGATTTAGGGGGCTGGAAGCAGTCTGTCTGGAGGTCTGAAATTTCTTTGAAGTCTCATATTTTATCTTTTAAAAAAGCCTATGCAAACTTGGCAGTCTACTTCCCAATATATTTGTGCTTACTTGATATTAAGACAAAATCCTCTTTCCCATCTCCAAGTGAAACTGAAGTTCCCAAGTGAACAGTTTTATCTGTGGTTTCATGAATTATCTGGCCCACAGCTGATATCATTGGGTACCTCATACCTCAGTTTGAAAAGTGCTAATGCACGCCAGACAATTTCATGGTCGATTTAAATTATTTTGTCATCCCAGCTTTTCACTGTGAAAGGAGACTTCTTGTTTGGGGAATGCCAGGATTTCTAGTCTTTTCTAGGGAGATGTGAGTAGTCTGGGGGGCGTGAACTTGGATCCTGTCTCATTGTCCTTGAATTTCAAATATCTTAAGGGCATAACCTAGAGAGGCAATGTAAAGCAGGGAACATAACCAGAAGCAAAGCGGTCAATGCAAGGTCATTGCTATTGGAATGATGTTGTCTCCCAGGCTGCTGTTGTCTTCAAAGAGAAAGGCACAGGAGAAGTGGATGGAAGTCCCCAGGGAGGAAACCACATTCTGGCAAGGTAGCTTAAGTGACCTTAACCCAGCCTTCCACAGCACGTGCCTAAGGCAAGTTGAGGTAGAAATTCCAGCTCATGGCTCTATCTCTTAAAGACAAAGTACAGAGGAAAGAAAGGCAGCTCTCACAAAGAGAAGCCATAGGCTCAGTCTTGGGTTCATTTTGTTACTGTGTGGCTTCTCCATGTTCCAACTTCTTTTCTGTGTTTTTGCATTATCTCTACCTCACCTCAGAGACTTCCAGTCAGCGAGAGGATGTGAAGGAAAGTTCAAGAATCCTGACAGTGAGTTTGTAGCTAGTCATAGCTTAATCAAGTTAGCAGGAGAAGAGCTGCAGAAATGGATCGTGAGCATTTTTTACTTAGATAAGAGACTGGGAAAAGATGGGACCCTTTGCCTGTATACCTTTATTCACCACAGAGGCTGGAGTAGAGTGCCGTGCATCGTAGGCTCTCATGAATGTGGTTCGTCTGACAACGAGCTTCGGTTATTCTAGCCAAATTCTCAGGCCCCTTTGGCCTCCTTCTGACATATATATTTAAATTTTGAATTCACCAACTTCAACTATTACTCTCTCAAGCTTTTATCTTCCCAAAACATCACCCCATAGTTTGAATTGCCTACTAGATACATCCTTCCTGTAGAGGTATCATAAGTCTATCAAACTTAAATTTTGCTAAACAGAATTTATCATCTTTTCCCCCAAACCTGCTCTATATCTTATACTCTCTCTCTCAGGTGGTGATAAGTGGCTTATTCAGTTTCTCAAGCTAGCTACCCCTCCATTTATTTTTTATTTCTCTCCTTTTTCTCCTACCACATTCAATTAGTTGCCTCTCGTTAAATTTCTTCTTGTATATTCGGCGGCGTTCACACTTCCCCACCGCTGTGACTTGGATTCATATTACCAGGCCTTGTCTAGACTATTGCTGTGGTCTCTCCACTATTCTTCTTCCCTGACCTCTAGTCGCTCTGATATCTGGAGGAACTTTAACACTGACCTCATGAAATTATTAAAAAAAAAAAAAATGGATACAACTGTCTCTGGCTTCAGATTCCCTGTTGCCTGCTGTTCCTCCCGAAAAAAGTTTAAATTCTTGATAAAGTTTGCAAGATTTGTCCCAAAGTGACCCCATTTAGTTCTCTAACCTCAGCTTTTTCCCAGTTTTCACCTACATACTTGATGGCCAAGCCACACAGGGTCGTCCCTTGCTTCTCAAATCCAGCACATCTTTTCACCCCTCTGTGTCATTGCCATGCCATCCGCTCTGTCTGGGATGCTCTTCTTATTTCTTGTCCATCTTTCAAGTCCAATTTCTGATGCCAATTCCTTTTCAGATTTCCTCCAGCTCTTCTAGTCAGTCCACCTCTGGTCCTTCCCAGTGTGGCTCTTTTATGGCTATGATGCTTTGTAATCTCCTGGCTTACGGTTTATGTGTCTTCTCCACTAGACGGTGGGATCCTGAAGACACATAACTTGCCTGTCTCTGTGTCCCCAGGGATAGCACAATGCCAAGCTCAAGGTAGGGGCCCAGTAACCATTTGTCCTAATGCTAATCTTACTCATCACGTGGCTGACTGTGAGCCCCTCAAGAGAAGGGATCACGTCGTACCCACCTTTTCATTGGTGATGCCCATCATATACTCGTGCTTTCTAAGTGTTTTTGGACTGGCTGGATTAGGCATTCCCAGAAATAAAATATGGTGATAACTACCTCTCTATCAGCCAGTTTTGTGGCCTTGGAAAGTCATAAATCACTGTCCGGGAGGGAACTAAGACTTCTGAAGACCAGCAGTCCATCAAGGCAGCCATGCTTTTGGGGTTCTTTTTATTTCTACCCAGAAATTATATTAAGAATGGTGGTAATTCCTATTTACTGAGCCTGCAACATGTCAAGTTTTGCATTAGAAATTACCTCATCCAATTAGCATTTCTTTAAAGGCAGTTATGATTGAACTAAGGGCTGTCATCAGAAAAACCCTGGAATTTATTTAAAATTACCTTGTGCACATCTGAAAGACTCAAATTATTGTTTAAGCCCCTCAGACATTACACCACTAATCCTTTTCTAATGATCTCATCTTAAGAAATAGCACCGGCAGGAGGACTGCTGAGCCTCCCCCCATAACAACATAATGAGCAGATTTGGGTATTTACATAATAACTAAGAATGATTTCAGGGCATTTTAGACAAAAAGTACAGCCACTTAGATCACTGTCATTGTGGTTATCTCATCACTTTTAGAAATTAAATGGAGATAGAAATGGAAAAAAAAAAAGGAAAATCTGGGAGTTTTTGGATCTGTTGCACTTAGTTTAGCTACTTAAATGCTCTGGGTCTGTAGCAAAGTGCCACCATTAGGAAATTTGGTTCACAGAAAATGTAACCATTAACGCTTTGAGCAAGATATCAAAAATTGACCTGAATTAGAAGCAAATAGATTCCAGAAATCCTTTTAAAAATGGCTACTATTTAACATGTATGGAGGGGAGAAACTGATGCTCCTAGGGTTGAAATAACTTACCAAGTTACCTATTTCTGATTCCTATGCTATTTTTATTTAGTATTTTCCTTCTATCTCCTTCTCTCTTTTTTAACTTGACAGATTGGACATGATAGTTAACATTCTGTACTTTAAAATGTTATTATTATTTTTAGAGAGAGAGTGTGTGAAAGAGAGTGGGGAGGGGAGGGGCAGAGGGAGAGAGAGAATCTCAAGCAGACTCCCCACCCAATGCGGAGCCTGATGCGGGGCTTGATCTCATGACCCTGAGATCATGACCTGAGCTGAAATCAAGAGTCCGATGCTTAACCGACTGAGCTACCCAGGTGCCCCTGTACTTTAAACTATTTACCCACATGTTATTTCCTTGCCTCCTTATTTCTTCTTAAAAATCATTTTATTTCCCTCTGTGATCATTTTCTTCTTTCTGAACATCATCGTTTCGAAGTTTTTTACTGTGTTTGTTGATGATGATTTCCCTGGGGTTTTTCTTTCTTGAAATTATGTTAATTTCACTCTCATATTTGAAAGGTAGTTTTGCCAGATTGTCCATGATTTTCTCTCAGTTGTTGCTGTTTGCAAGCCAACTGTTGGGCTAATATTCTTTGTAGGTTGTCTCTCTTTTTCTCTGGATGTTTCTCTGTCTTTGGTAATTCTGCAGTCCCACGTTGAGGTGTCTGGGTGGGGCTTTCTTTGGAAATATTGGTGTTTGTTGAGCTTCGGGAATCAGAGGATTATTGTCATTAATCAACTCTAGAAAAGTCTCCATTATCTCCTTTGGGGCTCCCTTCAGATATACATTAGAACTTTTTCCTTGACCTCCTTGCCTCTTAATCCCTCTTTCATATATTTCATCTCTTTGCCATTTTATACTGCATTTTTGGTAATTTTTTTCAGCTTGATCTTTTTCATTAAATTTCTCTTCAGTTCTGACTAGTTACTTCAGTTTTTGTTTCTCAAAGTTTTAATTGGTCTTTAAAAAAATCTGTCTGATTATATTTGACAATCTCTTATTTCTCTGCCAACTTTTTGATACTACCTTTCCTTTCCTTTATTGTGCTAAAAAACACATAATGTGAAACCTACCCTCTTAGCAGATGTTTACATGTGCAGTACCTGGTTGTTAACTATAAACACAATGCTATACAGCAGATCTTTAGAACTTTTTCATCTTCCTTTCATTTTTTAAACATATCAAACATTTTATATTCTTATCTGATAATCCTATTATCTGTATTCTTACATTGTCTGATCTTGCAAGTTGTTGCTTCTGTTGGCCCTTTACAAGGTGGCTTGTTTTCCTTTGCATTGTAGGATCTCTCCCTTTCTTTCTTTTTTAATTTAATTTTATTTTTTAAAGATTTTATTTACTTATTTGACACAGAGATAGAGAGAGAAAGCGCAAGCGCAAGCAGGGGGAGTGGCAGGGGAGACGGAGAAGCAGACTCCCCACTGAGCAGGGAACATGATGTGGGGCTGGATCTCAGGACCCTGGGATCATGACCTGAGCTGAAGGCAGATGCTTAACCCACTGAACCACCCAGGTGCCCGTCTCCCTTTCTTTTTGCAAATACCTGTTTTTTGAAACATGATTGTCAGAATTCTTTGAGGTGTGTGGTGAGGTGTATTCCTCTTTAACTAAATTTTTAGCTTACAGTTTTAGACTGAATTCCAGGCTTGAACCATTTTAAGTGCGGGCTTATAGTTAAATATTCTGAGTTCTTCCACTTTCTCCCCACCCCTCAATCAAGTGCCAAGGACAGAACAGACTTATATCTACTTCCCTCTCCAGTAGATTTTCCTATTCTAGATCCACTCATTGAGAGTGATTCCTATCTGAGGTCCTGTTTATTTGTTTGTTTGTTTTTTGCCAGAATTCACTCTGATGTCTCATCATACTCTCACCCAGGATTGCTTCCTGTCCTGCGGGCACGGAACCTCTTAAAACCCAAGGACTAGGTCCCCGGTGGTCAGCAGACAACACAGTGCCGGCTCCAGTAGCAGGCGCCCATCTTGGATTCGTGTTTTCTCACTGTTCCTGCCTTTGAGAATTGTGTTTACTTTCTTTCAGCTCTACTGTATGTTTCAAAACACATTTTCCCATTTATTCAGTGTTTCAGGTATCTCTGGACGTCCAGTTAGTTGAGTTTCCAGAAGCTGAAATTTCAAGGGTGAATTCTCCATTATCTGATCAATACAATAGTTATCATTCTTGTTTGAGAGTTAAGAAACACATTTGCCAATGGGCTAAGTGACTTGATAAATAATCTGTGTCTACACCAGATCCTCAGGCCAATATTCCAGCTCTCATCTTAGCAGAGAACGTAGCAGTCATTCTACCAGCTCATACCATAAAGATATTCAAAGGACAAATGATGACCTTGTTTCATACTTCTTTAAGAATGCAGAATTAGAGAGGAAATTCTTACTGCCCCGCTGTCCAAACCCACCAGTATACCTGCTTCCATACTCATCCTTACTGCTCTGCCTTCTGTTTCTGTGGGTAAAATTTCTTCTTTTACCTAAGTCTGCCCTTTCTACCTGCAGGTGCTTTGGACCCCTTCCTCCTGGTTTTCCTCCTTGTAATCATCCATTTTATTTGCTGCCATGCCAATTTCTGTCTCTCCATTGTACTATTACCATGATTACTGGTATACCTATGGAAAGACCGCTTTCCGGTGATCCCACATCTACCCCTAGGCACACCTTCATTTACCTACTGTTCTTGAAGGCAACTAATTCAAAGTATTTTCAATGTCATGGTCTCCACTCCTTTTCACATTCTTTCCTGCAACCTATTACGGCTGGGCTTCTAATCCTTCCAGTTGTTCATGTTGTTTAAGATCATCTCCATGTTGCCAAGACCAGTGATCACTGATCTGTTCTTATCTTACTTGACCTTTGGGCAGCATTTGGCACCCCTAACCATTCTCTTTTTCCTTGAAACCCTGTCTTCTTTGGTTGTATGATACCACATACTCTGCTGGTTTGCTTCCTACCATAAAAGTTTGCTCCCTCTCTTCTGCCGGACCTCTAAATTTTGGGGTACTCTGAGGCTCTGAGCTGGACCCATCTTCTCTTCTCCATCTGTACACTCCTGTAATTCCAATGGCTTTAATTTTGGCAATGACTGTCAAATCTGCATCTTTAGCTCAGATCTTCCACTGTGCCTCCAGCATCTGGAATGGTGTCTAACACATAGTATATATAAGTGAATCTAGAAAAGGATGCCTGGGTGGCTCAGTCAGGTAAGCGGCCAACTCTTAATTTTGGCTCAGGTCATGATCTCAGGGTCCTGAGACCAAGCCCTGTGTTGGGCTCCATAGTTCAGTGGGGAGTCTGCTCCAGGATTCTCTCTCTCTCTCTGCCCCTCCCCCAGCTCATGCTTGCTCTCTCCCTCTCTCTCTAATAAATAAATAAATCTTTAAAAAAGAAGAATCTAGAAAATAAGAATCAATAGACCAAAAGAGCATCTTGAGGACTCAAAATCTAAAGTCTGAAGTGCTTTCAATCAGACAAAATGGATGTGAATAGTGTGTATTTTGGAATCACTGCTCCTCACCTGATTCACGGTGACATCTTCAAAGAATTGTGGCAAAAATCCATGAAATTCTTGGTATACCTTAGAAGAAGAAAAATCCAATTTAAATCTTCTTTTCATGTTAAGTTTGAAAATGGACTGGTGCAGTCTACGGCTCCTTTAAGTATCCTAAGCTTTATAATGAAATATTTAGAATAGGAAAGAAATTCACAAACCCTGGGGCAACAGACATCAGAGCACTGGAGGAACAAATCCTTTTCGAATCTGGGTTGCTTTTTTTCAGAAGAGGGAGAAGTGTGTCTGTGTGTGTGGGGGGGGGGGCACATGTGTTAGGGGAGAGTTAGGGGTGGAAGAGCGCTGACTATAACATTAGTGAAGGAAGGGAGATGAAAGGTAATGTTCCTTAAAAGATAAAACCTGTGCAGTGTCATGTCTGGCAAGAAAGGTACAGATTGGCTCAGATATAGAAGCAGATCGAGGAAAGGCAAGATGGTAATTAATTGCACATCTCCTTCAACCCAAGGCGTTCTCAGATGGACTCCTCCAGGGGTCCCCATTAGTCTGGACTTATTGAATTCTGGCTAATGATCTGGAGGAGGGTGTTGCCCGTCTACTAATGACTGAATCACATTTATTTTGAGGGCTTAAATCATGAGCATGGACTGAAAAGAATGCACATTGTATAAACTTTCTATTGCTGCTGTAACAAATTAACACAATTTAGTGGTTTGAAACAATATGAATTCATTACCTTACAGTTCTATAGGCCAGAAGTCTGACTGGTCTCCGCAGGCTCAAAGCAAGGTGTTGGTCAAGCTGCATTCCTTCTAGAAGCTTTGGGGAGGATCCATTTTCTTATACTCCCAGCTCTAGAGACCTCTCTTGGTCTGTACTCAGACCACTCCATTTCAGAACCAGTGATGGGGCACCGCATCCTTCTTCCACTGCCATCTCTCTCTGGTTCTCTGCAGCCAAGAAAGAATCTCCCCTCTGAAGGACTCTGATCATACTGGGCAACCCGGATAATCCAGAAGAGTCTTCCCAGCTCAAGGTCCTTGACCTCATTCATGTCTAACGTTCAGTCTAATGATTAAGAGAAAGCCTGGGGAGGCTTAAGAACAATTTTAAAAAGTTATGCCTGTGCAAACGTCTTAAAAGTGTAGTCAAGGAGCAGTAATGAGAAATGACAGGTTAGAGTAAAGGTTGGTCAGTTTCAATCAGATATAAGAAATGGACATTATTAAGACTGGGGATATGGTGACCCCCCGAAGATGTCTACATCCTATCCCCAGAACTTGTGAATATATGCCCTTATATTTTGGCAATTGGTAGTATAGTATATTATGCCATATGCGTGGTCAGAGGGACTTTGCAGAAGTGATTGAGTTGAGGATTTCGAGATGGAGAGATTGTCCTGGATTATCAGAGTGGGCCCAATGTGATCATAAGTCTTTAAAAGTGGAAGAGGGAGGCAAAAGAGCAGAGAGTCAGAGGAATGGCAGCGTGAGGAAGATTCAGCCTGGTGTTGCTGGCTCTGAACATAGAGGAAGGGGCCGTGGGCTAGAGAATGTCTGTGGCCTCTGGGAGCTGGAAAAGCAAGGAGAATGATTCTTTCCTAGTGCCTGGGGAAGGAACACAGCCGCCCCCCCCCCCCCCCCCCCCCCCCCGCCCCTTGATTATAGCCTAGTGAGACTCATCATGGACCTCTGACCTTTGGAGCTATAAGATAATACATTTGTGTTGTTTTAAGCTACTAGATTTGAAGCAATTTGTAGCAGAAGTTGTAGGAAACTGATAGAGGGAATGTGTGTGTCTTTGTGGGTCTGCTTCCTGCAAAGAGGTTTAATGCTAAATTGATGTTCCCTCAAAGTTTGACTGAAAGGATGAATAAATAAAAAACTATAGTGCAGTCTTCCTAGGATACTTACAAATGATGACAGTCCTTTGCTATTTAAATGTATTTTCCTCTTTCATAAGCTTCCTTTGATTAGGAGCATATAACACCAACAGAACCCGTAGACAACATGCAAGTAAACAGTGTCGGGCTTCTAAAGGACAGGAGGAGCCAGCCCCCCCCACCCCCCTTCCTAAATGAAGCCCAGGTTGGAGAAAACTAAATACTCTCTAGTTTGGGGCCTACCAGTGGTGTGGCAGGATGACCTGTAGCATCTGTAAAGTTCAAACTGGGGTGTGAAATGTTCTTAATCATCTGCCCTTGGACTCTTAGTTCAGGCTAATTAAGTTTGTCCTGAGTGCACAGAATGTCCTGGCTGGCCGAACTGTTGGGTAACAGTTGATACTATACACCTTTGCTCCAGGAGCTTGCTTGGTTCTCTGTTTCTCTTTTGTTTCTCCCTGCAGGATTCAGGCCCTGGTGGGCTGTTCCCTTTCAATAAGAATGCAATCTACTTGGTGCTCTCATGGGATCTCTGGATTTGTGGCCATGCAAGGGACTATTTTTGGAGGCGGGCAGCGGGCTAGAACCAGCTACATTACCATCCAGCAAATCTTCTCTGTGCCTAATGGGCTCTTTCCTCTCCTCCTGGGGAGCACTTACCTACACAAATTCTCAGCTAGGTTTGGAAGAGGAGCGTGCTGCCTGCTGTGTCTGAAAAGGGGCAGTGGTGGGAAGGGTCACTGGGAGTCAGTGAGAGTTAGTGTGGGAGGGAGAGGAGAGAGTTAGACTTTACAAGCTATTATATGAAATGTTCCTTAACCGTGAACTAGAATTAATAATGAGCCTACGTGGCTTGTGTGTTATGGTGCTCTTTTATTTTTTTTTAAGATGTTATTTATTTATTCATGAGAGACAGAGGGAGAGAGAGAGAGAGAGAAGCAGAGGGAGAAGCAGGCTCCCAAGGAGCAGGGAGCCCGATGCAGGACTCGATCCTAGGACCCTGGGATCACGACTCGAGCTGAAGGCAGACGCCTAACCATCTGAGCCACCCAGGCACCCCTACGGTGCTCTTTTAAAATTACTAGTAAGCCCTTGCTAGGGTCCAATAAGCAAGAACTCCCAGAATCTGAGAGTGTGTATCTACATATATCTCACTGTTTCAGCGGTTAGCTTGGACTAATGTTCTTACAGCCCCCTGTTTTGCAACAAAATCTGAAGTCTTCTCAACTTCAGACCATCTTATCTACCATCTATCTAAGGTGATGGAGATCTTAGGAAGGAAAGTAACACTTTTGTTTTGGGCAAGTTACTTAGCTTGTCTAAGTCTTAATTTCTCTATCTGTAAAGTGGGGGTAATAACACCAAACTCAAGGGGTTGTTGTGTAATGGTACAGTGCGTGTAAAGCTCTCGGTAGAGTGCCTGCCACAGGGTGGGTTCTCCATAGAAGTTAGCTACTTTTCTTAGTGATGCATGCTTAAGGGTGACTAGATATCAGGTACAAGGCCAAGTGCTAGAGCACAAAGACGACTAAGATACAGTCGTTACTGAGAGATTGTTTGAAGTTTGTCGGGGGCGGGGGACGAGTAAGATTAAAAAGAATCATGGGTCCCATTAAAATTATGAATAGGGAAGAACGAGTGGCCCACTGTACCTGGGAGAGGGGTGAGAATAATGAGGAAAGGCTTCTGGATCAGACACGCTGGAGCTAAGACTTGAAATACGAGTATGTGTTTATGAGGCAAATGGATGAGAAAGACAGGAGGGTGCCCCTTTTGCCTCCTGCTTGATCAAGTACCTATCACAGTGGGGCCTGGTGTCACAGACCTGGAGCATCGCCTACGTATCCCTCATCAGGCACTTTATGACATACCCACGCTGCTCCCTCCCTTTGGCTTGCTGAGGGCGGGGGAATATTACCCTGTGCACACGTAAAAGGGAGGAGGGCAGTCATCCAAAGCATTCAGCTTCTGTAGTTAGATGGCTTACAGGCCATGCAGAGGAGATGCTCTATCTGAGCTCAGCTTCTTCAAGGATCCCTTACAATGGAAACGAACTCTGCAAGGTGGATAGACTCCTGCCCCATCCTGCCCTTGCTTGCAGCCATGTGGGGAGGTGAAACGGGGAGGAAAAGTGGGCTCTTTCTTAAGTAGTAAGAAGGATCCTTACCACTTGCTAAGTTGTAATTAGTTGTCTCCATTTCTCTGACCCGCCCTTTCTTTCCATCAGGGAGTCCTACTCCTACTGATGCATGCCTACTCTAGATAGCATGTGGGTCACCAGTCATGGTAAGGGCATTTTCTTTATTTTCTCCTTCCAGGGCTGGAAGGACCTAACTCAGTTTTTGCACATAGTATGTACTCAGTAAATGCTAGTTGAAAGAAATTTGATTTCTTATATGAATGGAGGCATTTCTTAGAATATATTTGGCCAGCAAGCGAGTCACATGAAGGCAAAGCCCACATCTGACCTGCTCACCCGAATATGCCTGAGCTAGCATCAGGCACAGTGCTTGCTTGGTGCACAATAAATGTCAACACAAAGCTTCAGAGTCATCTCTATTTTCCCCCACTTTTAAGGAGTTACTAGGTCTTGTAGGTTGTGCCTATAAATATTCTCCGATTTGTCACTTTCATTCCTGCTGCTACTTTAATTCAAAAGTAGCATTTGTCTAAAGTGTTACAAAAACATTTTATCCAGTCTCCTGATCTCCCTGTTTCCAGTGTCACCTCACTATTTCTACTCCCTAGCCTACTTTTAAAAAGTATGGTCTGATCATATCTCACCTCATCATCCATGTGTGTATTCATACACACACGTAAATGTGAGCACCTGTGTGTGTGTGTGTGTGTGTGTGTGTTCCTCAGCCCAGAAATAAGACCCTTCACAATATATTCCACATCTAACTCTCAAGACATTATCTCCTTCTGCCGTTTGCTGTACTAGGAAGTACCACATGCCGTTCCATGAATATTCCATGTCTCTTTATCTTCATGAACTTGCTTGTGTCATTCGCTGCTTCTGGAATGCCCTATTACTCAGTTCCCAGTTTGAACGCTACCTTGCCTTACCCAGAGGCAGAGGGATTGAAATGTTTGAGCTGAAAGGGTCCATGAAATATTCCACTGCTGCCTCCCTACTGTATACATGGGGAAACTGAACCCAAGAGACTAGTAGACTAGGAGACTAGGAGACTAGGCTAATGTGAGCCCAACATTCAAGTCAGGACTAAAAAAGATCTGCTGGCTCTTAATTCACTACTTTTTCTATGCAGTCAGTGTCCTTCATAAACCTTCAATAACTTCTCTTATGACACCTTTTATATTCCATTTTGTTTTACAGTTTCTTGTAACTGTCTGGATTTGTAGGTCTGAGGGCAGAGACCACGTCTTAATCATCTTCGTATATTCCACAGCACTTAGCACAGGGCTTGCACAAGGTAGATGCTTTCTACGTGTACTAAACATGAATAAATGGATGGGTGGGTAGGTAGATGGATGAGTGGATGAAAGGATGGATGGGTAGATGGATGCGTGGATAGAAGGATGGTTGGAGGGAAAGATGGATAGATGCGTGGTTGGATAGATGGGTGGGTAGATGGATGGATGGATGCATGAATGAATAATCGGATAATTATTGATATGGTAGTTCTCCAGGAATGCTCAGATATCCTCATAGCCCCAGAGCAGACTTGGTCTGCAATCGCATGTATTATACAGCACTGTGGCAGGTGTGGCTTACTCATTTTCTGATGTGATGAGGAAGACATTAGGAGTGGGGGCTGGGTGAGGGACATACCCTTCCAGGTGTGTTTCATCATAATAACAGGAGTCTTCATCGGCTCCAGATCCTGTGTTAAGTACTCTGTATACATTATCGTATTTAATCTTCACAGCAACTTTATGACACAAGTGTTCTTATTATCCCCAATTTACAGGCACTGAATGAGGTTGAATAACTTGTCAGGGAAATTGCCGAGCTAGGATTTGAGCCCGGCTTTTACTGACTCGGAAGCCCGGGCTCTTACCCACGACCTAGAGCCAGAAAATATCAGGGTGGCTGGTGGGTGCGAGGCTTGGGATATCAGAACTGCTATGTTTGAACCAAGTCGGGCCACTAATTTCCTGAGCAGGCAAAGCACTTAATTTGGCTTCTCGGTTTACTCTATGGTTTAATGGAAGTAATAGAATCTTCTTAGCAGGAGTGCTGTGAAAATTAATGACTGCATAAAAAGTGGTTTAAGATAAAGATTCTCAGATAAAAGTTGCTGGAGGGAGGGCATTTAGAGCGCTCTGAGGAAAAGAATGAGAAGGTGCAGCTGACTCCATTTCCAGGGACTGGCTTGTGAGCGGGTCATGTATTTGTAAAGATGTCAGCTTCAAATCGATTTGCGTGGACGAGGTGTTCTGGGGAAGTAGAACCTGGTGCATACTTTCTAGATTCCATTTTTACACATTTATGAAACATTGCTTGTAGCATTATGGTATTTAAAAGAGAACTACTGTTATGAATGGATAATGGTGGTAGTCACACCCTGCTGGTGATCCAGGGGCGACAGTACACATGGCCTTGGCCTCTGAGCCAGTCTGGCTTCTCCACTGGCAAACTCAGCACGCCACATTCTTTTCCCTGGTCGGCTTGTGCTCAGTCATGGTCACGGGCAGAGGATGGACAAAGAGCAGCGCTTTATGTCACCGTGTCCTGCCCCCTCCCCTCCTCTCCTCTCCAGACGGGAGTGTCCTGGCATGATTTTCATAGGTCGGATTCCTGCTCCTGGATGTTGTCACCCTCGTTGTCCATGACCACCACCCGTGCTCTCTCGGATGAATGAGCAAACGTCCCTCAACCTCTTCTATCCCAGCCGGGTACCGCTGTCTAGTCCCATACCCTTTCTCATCCATCCGTCCAGTCACCAAATATTTATGGGACATTCACTCTGGGCCAGATGCTGTTCTAACACTGGGGACACAACAGACGTGATCTCTGCCCTGTGGAGAGATTCACCATCAAATAATCACACAGCGAAATAATTGAGCTATGAGAAGAGATGACAAGTGGATAAGGAAGAGAAAGGGGAAAGTAGAAAAGTCTGTGACAAAAAAGCATGACCGTATGGGGTGGGATCAAGGAAGTCTGCCTGAGGAGGTGATTTGGAGCTGGAGCTGAAAGATGCCCAGGAATTAGCAGGGTGGACGGCGCCCAGTTGCTAGGTGTATGGGTTCCCGAGATAAGCAGGAGTGGGAGGTGAATGGAACAGCCCCAATCTCAGCGTGCTTCCGCTCTGGTCTGGGAGATGGACAAATATGCCCACAGTGATGCGGAGAGTGGCAAATGCTGTCGGTGGGCGTGTGTGAGCTGGAGGGCGAACGGGGGCGCTCCTACCTGGAACATCCAGGGGCAGTCGATATGCCCGGGGACTTGGAGCTGCTCTGGAGCATGGGTGGAATTAGCAGATGAATAACAAGGGGGGGAGATGAGGGCATTTTATGAAGATGGAGCACCTGGGGTGAAGCATGGATTGCTGAAGCATCCTTTGTGAGAAAGGACAGGTAACTTCAAATCTGGAGAGGAGGGACATGTTGGGGAGATGAGACTGGAGAAAAGCTGAAGTCCCATAAGGAAGGGCCGTATGACTCATGCTAAGGAATTCGAACTTGATGGAGCAACGTTCATGTGGAGAAATGGTGAGGGGTTGTAGTCAAGGGAGCAAAGGGACCAGATTTACACTAGAGAATCCTCCCCCTGGCAGGAGTGGACTGGGCGGGTGGCAGAGGAAGCTGGGCAGAGAGCACCAAGAGCATGGATAGGATGGGAGGGGCATTTAGGAGTGACCTTCTGAGACAGGGTGAATGACTGGATGTGACCGGAAGGGGAAAGGAGGGCAGTCAGGGAAAGATTCTTTACCATGTTCTCCAAGGCTCTTTGCAATAACGAGTCCCTAAATTAGGAGTTCCTTGACCCACTGCACTTCTATCCCACCTTCTCTTAGAGCTCCCCTTGTACTGAATCACTGTGGGAACCCAGCAGGAGAGATTCCCGATGGATTGGTCTCAGTTTTCCAAGCATCTTTGACCACCATGTTGAGAGTGATCTTCCTAAAATTAAAAGCTGAGCATATTGATTCTTGCTTAAAATCATTCAGCGGTTTGGGGATGAAGCCCAAATTCCTGGTCTTACACCTCCAAGGCCTTTCTTGAATGAGTTATTGGCAGAACCTACTCTGGGAGACCACTCCAGGGTGACTCCTTTCTAGATTTTCTCCTAGGGAGATGTCTTCCCAAGTCCTTTGCCCATTTGGTTAGTTTTCTTTCCATTATTGAGTTGCAGGAGTTCCTTATACACTTTGGATATGAATCTCTTGTCAATACATGTGTTGAAAGTGGTCCATGTCTTGAGACCGGAGGAGTATGTGAAAATTCAGAGAAAAGATGATGGATGGGTTTTGGATGGGTTGAGTTTGAAATGCCTAAGGCATATTCAAGAGCAGACCCCATAGAGACTATCTTGGTTACATTTCTAAATTTTCTTAAGAGGACAATATCCTGGCTATTGTCAAAACCTTTATGTCTGTGCCATGATTGTCAATACTGCTATCTTCCTTCTGAGTGGTGGCCAGATATTGAAACCTAGAAGCCTTTACAATCTAATCCCATGAAGAACAGGTTGTGAGAAACAAATATATAAGATGTTCCCGAGCAACTTGTAACAAATCTACTTCCTGAAGATATCCAGGTCTTCACTTGCATCAAGCCAGGCCATGCTAGCGTTGTGTTGCTCTGGATGCTTAGTCACCCGTTCCTGAATTATGCTTTGGTGTTATGTCTCAGCTGTACAGAACATTATGGGCCCCAACCAGGTGAAGCCCGTTGCTGGTTCTGAGGTAGGGATGGTGTCAAGGACTTTCTCCAAAATAGCCAAAATACTACATAGTCAGGACTCCTTTGAAAAGATCCTTTTAGGATCTAAAGAGAAGAGAGGATGCATTTCTCTTGGATATGTGGTTTGCTTTCATCTAATGGATGTGGTGAATCTGACAACTGTCATATTGCTTCTTTGAATTGGCCGATGTGAAGTGTAGGGATAACTCAACTTGTAAAGGAATCCCTATGTGGATGATGTGGGCTATCTCTTACTTTATGGTTTTCCTACCTATATTTTCCCTTTGATATTTAAATCCTTCATCAAAATATGTCTTAAGTCCTCCATGGAACACGTGTAGGTGGCTGGGTATAATGGCTGGAGGGTAGTAGGGAGTTCTTACTTAGAAATATGGTTTTGGAAGTCACGGGAGTATAAATGAGAGTTGATACTATGGCCGTAGGTGAAATCAACATGGGATGGTAAAAGAAGCAAAAGGCAGAACCTGGGAAGCAAAACATAAGAAGTAAAAGAAAGAAGGGGAGACCCAAAGTAGACTAGGGAGAAATACCCATGAAGGTGTGGGTCAGGAGGAAGGTATCACGCCGGCAGGTGCCATTATCACCAAAGATGAGGAAGAGGAATTAAAAGAGAGGGGAGAGATCCATAGTGTCAGCTCCCAGGGTGTTCGAGGAAGATAAAGACTTGGCTCCCAAAGTGGATGTGAGAGTATGGGATTTGTTGGTGGCTTTAGCAAGTGGAAGGGGTAAGTTGAGGAAAGAACCCAAGTAGAGAGGAAAAGGTTGAAAATACAGATGTGGAAAGGGAAAATTAGCAAGAAAGAAACTAAAAGAAGTGGAAAGATATGAGATGCAAAGCAGAGGTAGAAGGTTCGGTCCTGGACAGGAAGAGGGAGACTTTTTCTATGAAACGGGAGGGCAGACATGACAGAGGCTGGGCAGCTGCTCCCCGAACTATCTTCCTTCCTTCCTCATATGCAGCTGGATCAGATTCTCACTCTCCTTTACCAGTAAGTCCAGGCGTATGACTGAGTGCCAGCCATTGGACTGTGAGTGGAAATGGTGTGCACCACTTACTAAAATTTTCATATACCACCACCCCCCGTCCCAGACTCTTTCCTCTGACTGAGGGAGGTGATGACCTCTAGGGAGACTTTGGAAACCACATGGGGGAGACAATAGCACCTCCCTGAGCCCCGGTGTCTGAAGGACTGTGATGAGTAGCACTCCCCATGCTCCCCACCCCTTTCTCCCCAACATGGAACCACCCTGGACTATTACTGCGGTCAGATAGAAAGTTCTCTTGTGGGAGTCACTACACCATTGCATGGTGTGGCATGTCACAAAGATTATATGCCTAAGGTGTCCCAGAATAGGAAAGAATTTTTAAAAGGAGCTGAGGGAGGGCCTTTTCGAGGAATGGCAGAAACAGGAAGATTGTTCCAGGTGGGGTGAAGAGCGAATGCAGGGTCTGTTGTGGGGAGCCACTCTGTGTGTCCTGGAATTGTCCGAAGTCCAGTGTGACTAGAGCACGGTGGGTGCATATAGGGGTGGGGGACAAGGGGAGCTCAGGGAGGTTGGCATGGCCTTCTCATCCTTGTCTCAAGGATTCAGCTAGAGCCTTCCAAATAGCCACTTGTTTCATGTGACCTTCTGTCAGGCTTGCACTGGGAGAGGAGGTGGAGCCCAGGCATTCTGGCTGTGACAAGCCCCTGCTGCAGGTGGATGGTGCCTGGGGCCATGAGCACCCCTAGATAGGCAGCTTGGGGCAGTGTGGCCTCAAGCTCGGGCTTCTACTCTTTGCTTGAGCCATCTGGAACGTAGAGCAAAGGGCTATTGATGCACTGAGTTAAAGGTCAGGTGACAGGTTTTATGTAGGTGTTTTGTCCACAGTCCACGTGGCGTCTCCTAAATCTGAGGCGCCTGTCCTCCACATGCTTTGCCGGACATCTGCCTCAGCTGAGTGGGCACTTCTGTTGTCTTTCCCCAGAGGTCTACCCCCCCCCACAAAAGCACACGTCAGTCCCCTGCCACCTGACTGCCAAGTCAGTGGCTCTCCCCCATGCAGTGCTGGAGGCCAGGACATTTTAGATACAACTCCACTAAGAACTTAATGAGTGCCTTGGCAGTTCTCATTGTCCATCTTCGAGTGCGTCTGCTCTCTGTTGCTGTGGTGACTCCTCTGTGTGGGGCACGGGGCTTTGGTTGCTTTAATGATGCATTTTACACGAATGCAGCCCTAGCTGACAGCTCTAAATCCCCCTTGCTCTAATGGAAACATAACCCATGATGCAGCTACTAACTGGTAGGTTTTTAGTTTAACCTCCTGTGTTCTTCAGAACGAAAAAGAAAATTGTACCCTTTGGGAATATGAAGTTTAAGTTGGACTAAATTCAACTGATGCTAGATCATCCTTCTTGGGTGTGCTTCCCAGCACAGAGACTGCCACATAGTAGGGGCCCAGAACATGCCGAATTCTTCCTCCTCCTTGAATGACTGGAAAGGGGTCTAGGCCCTGGGCTGGATCCTGGAGGATCACAGGGTTTGCTAGAACCCACAGAATTTGAGAAAGGAAGTGCTGCGTTCTCTTGTGTTGGAATACATTGCTCACCGCATGATTCTCTCTCCATGCAGGTGTCAACCATGAGATCAGCTGGTGTCACCTTTGGTCTTGCAGGGGTGAGAATCACAGCTTTCTTTCTGTAGAGGTTGGAAAGGAAACTTTGCCTGTTTCCGAGGTTGCCTGTGGCCCGCTGAGCTCTGCTTGCTGCCTAAAGGCCCACCCAGTGGCCGTTTCCCCCATCTTCCATGGGTTTCAGCATCCCCTGGGGCCTGAGTGAAACGGCAGATTCCAGGGAGCCACCCCCAGAGCTCTGATTTGGAATTTCGGCGGCAGGGTCCCAAGCTTTTCAAAATACGGGGCCCAAGCTTTGCAGTTGAAGGTGCCTCTCCCAGGTTCACAAGCTTGAGACTAAGAGCAGACAGCCTATGGTTGGAACCAAAAGTGTTGATGACAGGCAGCAGCGTGCTGACAGACAGACATTGGCTGTGGGCACAGTGCTCTGGGTGCCAAACGTGCTAAGCGATAGTCATTTCTTCAGCGGCTGCTAGGTGCCAATCCCCATGCTCCATGGTGCCAATACAGAAATAAATAAGAAAGAGCTCTTGCCCCATGAACTTCCTAGGCCCGTGTGTATGGGCAAGTGGACACACACACAGACCTACTACAAAATATGAAGACTGATGGTGCCCTGATGTAGCATGGTCCCAGTTGGAAGAGTCACGGAACAAAAATATTTATTGCCATTTATTGAGCACTTACTAGGGTCTGGGCCTTGTCTTACGTAAATTAAGTAAATTCATCCCAACAACCATACAAGGCAGGTAAGGAAAGAGGTCTAGGCTGTTAAAGTAGTTTGCACAAGGCTGCGCAGTTAATAAATAGCAGAGCCAGATGGCAGTGGCCAAAGTCCATTTTCTGAAGAGCTATATGATAAAGTCTGGAGAGAAGAGGCCTGTTATTTGCTGAGCACCTACTGTGTGTGGGCTCACTAAATTGAATATTCATGCCATTTCTGAGGGCAGCCAGAGCTCTATGAGGAGGAACACTGCAAGCACGCATAGCAAGGCACGCTTGTCTGGATGCTACCTTACATCTCGTAGTCAGAGCCTGAATGGATGCAGTTCCCTTAGCTTTGCTGGGGGCTGGGCAGGGTCTTGTCACTTCCAGCGATGGCCCCCAGTCAGTTTACCCCAATGTGCTCACAACAGGGGATGCAGACTGCCTTGCTCTTTATTTCCTTGCCCCCTAAAGCAATAGGTGCTGCGTAGATGGTAGTTCTTTCAGCCTGAGGTGATTGGGGATTACAGTTTGCATTTCCATCCTCTGACCACTTTGGATGCCAGCTAGCCGCCTCCCTGCCCCCTGTCTTTGGATCAACTCAGGCAGTTTGGTAGGTGGGTGTTGGGAGAAAGCGCCCATATGCTGGAACAGTGCCCCTGTCAACAGGAGTGAGAGCTCTTTAGTCCCTCACGGTTCACTTGACGTCCCACTGACTCACTTTGCACACGTTTTGTCTGTTGGGGTTTCGGTTGAAGACACCCTTCTTCACTTCCTCTCCTAAAAACGGTCACATCTTTTGTTACAAGAAGCATGGCTGCTCCAGCGTTAGTCACGTGTCACGGGTGGTCCCTGGAACCTCGACTTGAAGATGGGTTGCCATCTTTGGTGATGTCAGCGACAGGTCCTTAATCAATGTGCAATGTCTATGTGCTAGAAGTTACTATTTGGGGCCAATTATATTTAAAAAACCACTTTCTTTTACTCGGTTCATCAAAAACAGGAAGCCAAAGGTATGAATACTCTTCCTGTGAATCAACAGAGGAACCTTCCTCGTCCGCACTCATGAACCTACAGCCTGGGGCTGCTAGATTTGCTCCTGGGAGAACGGAAGGTTGCAAGTGGGACCCTGCGGTATGAAGCAGGCAGGAATGGGAGGGGGGACAGCTGTGCCCATTGACCTGACAAGCTAAGCCTGGAAGGCACTAAAGAGAGAGTCACACACCGTGAGCTGGAGTGGCAGGGGGCAGAAGCAGGGCAGGGACAGGCAGCTTCATTCCAGGGCTGTTATAAATAAGGTGACAGGCGAGTGCTGACTAGCAGCTGATGTACTTTAGTAGCAGTCAAACTGGAATGACAGTCTTGGGCCTTCTGGGAGCTAGTGAGAAGGGGGTGGAGGTGTGGTGGGTGTTAGAAGACAGGGCTCATGTCAACACCTTATGCTAGGCCACACACACACACACACACACACACACACACACCTGTCGCTCAGACTCCTCCATCCTCACTGATTCAGTCCAGCCCTGAGTCACAGGTCACTAATTTGTCATTAGCGATACAGATTTCAGTATTAACCAGTGAGTCACAAGTATCAAAGACTAGGAACCGATATGGCTTCAAGTCATCCCATGATGTCACTGGGGTTGAAAGAGTCCTTTCTTGGCTGTTAAGGTGGTTGCTTACCGGAGAGGAGCCATTTGGCACCCTCCTGTCCAGACAGGCTGGTTGGTGTGCCTTTGGTAGTGTCCGCCTTCCTGCTTCTTCCCAGGGAAGAGGTAGGCTGAGTGAGATCATGCGCAGAGAATGTTTGAAGATCTGGAAACAAAGGGCTCTCTATATGCAGGAGCTATTCTGCCACTACCCCCTGTCCAAAATAAATAGCCTCTGCTGCAGCTGTGGATGGGTGCTGAGAAGGCCTCAGAACATCTGTGCCCAGACTTGTCTAATCGCTCTCCCCTCTGCCAGTTTCCACCTGGAACCTGTGCTCAGACCAGGCTCAGAGCTTCTGCATGAGCTTCTCTTTTGTCCCTGTTTACCTGCTGGACTTAATTTCTGCAGAACCAAGGCTTAGGTAGCAGTTCCCCTCAGCATCACCAGCTCTGATGCTCTGAGTCCGCTGTCTGGGGGACAGGGGTGGGCAGGAGGGCCAGTCCTTCTCTGCTGCTGCCATTTGGGTCCATGGGCCCTGTCCATCTCTTCATTCTTTCATCAAGATTGTCCTGAGTGCCTCTTACTTGCCACACACTGTGGGAAGAGCTGAGGATACAGAGATGGAAGTGTGTGATCTGTGGCCAAGAGTTGCTTCAAGGCCAGTTGGGGAAAATGGCAATAATCTAATCAGTCTGTGCAACAGAACAGGTGAGCAAATAGTAAATGTGATTAGGAGTGGGATGTCATACCCTAGGAGACACGTAGGTAGGTAGCTTGTTACATTTGTTGCCAGATCTCATGATTACACTGAATCTAAATCTCCCTTTCTGTAACCTTGAGTCATTTATCCAGGGTCCTCCTTCTGGAGCCACACAGAACAAATTGTACTCGTCCTCCATAATGCTGGACCCCTGGATATGTAAGCTTCTCTTCCAAGGCTAATGGTCTCATGCCATTGGGTTTGGACTTGTCCCCTGTCTTAATTGCTCTCTTCTGGATATATTCTAGTTTCTTTCTCCTTTTCCTTGAAGATTTTATTTCTTTATTTGAAAGAGAGAGAGTGAGAGAGCACAAGCAGGGGGAGGGGCAGAGGGAGCCTGACGCTGGGCTCAATTCCAGGACCCTGGGATCATGACCTGAGCTGAAGGCAGATGTTTAACTGACTGAACCACCCAGGCGCTCCTATATTCTAGTTTCTTAATGTCTTTATTGAAGTCGGAGAGTGAAAACCCAATACAATATTCTGGGTTTAGCTGGACAGAAAGACAAATAAATGAGGAATAATGGATATAATAAAATGAAAAAGAGCCTGCCAGTGTGTGTGTGTGTGTGTGTGTGTGTGTGTGTGTGTGTGTCTGTGTGTGTGTTTAATGCATGGGTAGAGAAAAAGAATATATTTTTATTTTTTATTTTACAGAATGGAAAATCAGTTCAAAGACTTCTCAGTATACCATAATTGATTTTGACTGTCTTAGATGATAACTTATAGTTCCATTCTCTGGTGTGTTTATGCTAAAGTCCAATTAAGAGAGTATGATGAAGGTATTTGACCTACTTCTCTGGGCTGGTCCTACGGTCATCAGCCCTTCAAGTCCATCTTGACCTTTATTCGACCTTCCATCCTCAGCTGTGGCCTCAGTACCCTGGGGGACCCTCCATTTCTAAGTAACTTCCTAATCTAGTCATGCACATGGCTTTCTCTCCATGTCAAAGGAAGCCGCAACCGCTCTCATGGGGACAACCCTGGAGAAGCCTGGCACAGACAGCTCCATGGTGACCATTTGGCTTATGGTCTTTATGAATAGTGCATAACCTGAAGGGTGCAGGCCTGTGTGACCATGTGTTGCACCTGCACATGGATGCCCTGTGATGTCTGCCTCTAAAGCACAACCCGAGAATCCTGGTTCTCATCTGTCCTGGGAGAGCCTGTCATTGTGTCAGAATTTACCTGTCATGGGTATAATAGATGAGTACCTGGCATCTAGTCCAACTATGTATCTCCCAGAATCCCTTGAAGTTAGGGTTATGGATGCAAAGAAGTTTCCCAATTAGATGCACCCATGCAAGATATGAAAAGCGGAAATTTGACAAAAGGTCTGATTTCTGCAGCTTTGGCTACTGTTTCTGGCCACCCGGGTCTTAGAGATGCCCTGTTTTTCTGTGGCAAAATTCTATCCTATAGTCACCCACCGCCTGTGAGTAGAAAGGCAATTGTAGCAGCATGCTGATAGTTTCCAGACCCACACCTCTGTTCTGGAACTCAGCTGTTCCTGTGGCAGCCTGCCAACTCTCCACCTTCTGTTTGGGGTGGAGAGGGCAGCTCCCCTTGGGGGCCAGGTTGGCCGTGTAATCCGGGGAGTCATTCCTGGAGGTCCAACCTGCAGCCTATCCCTCCAGCCCTTCCACTGATGTAAGCACAGAATTCCCTGTATTAACCCCCTTCTTTTTAAAATAGCTAGAGTACTTTCTGTTTCCTAAAACCGAGCCTTGATGGGTGCATTTATCAAAGGCAGTGTCTGAATGGTAATTTCAACTCTTTTAGCTTCATGAGAAAGTGTCTTGTGAGGTTGCTCTCTTTAGAGCCCTAAACTAGAACTTGAGTTTTCTTCCTGTGTCTGTTGTGCCCGTGACCTTGAACAGTCACTCAGCTCTCAAGTCCTTTTCCTTATCTATCAAATTAGGCAAATAATACCTGCTTTGCATGTGTGAGCCTAAGTGGGGAGAATGAATGTGAAAATGGGGTTCCAGCAATGAAGTGATTGCTGGATTTTCTCCTCAGTCATTATAAGATATCCCCTGAGAAGCCCGATCTCTCCCTCTCACGATCTAGTTTTCAATTAGAAAATGTCTCTTCATCAAAAAGTGAGAAATAGTATCAAATGTCCTGTCACACCTTGTATTCAGATTCCTTCTGGCTATTTTCAAACCAGATGCCCCGAGATCCTGGAGAAAGAGTTGACATGTATGCAATAATTTCCAAATGAATGAGTGGAAAGTTGGTGAAATTAGGGACTTCTCAATGTCAAGACAGCTATCAAGATGGACAACAGTATTATCTAGCACGTGAACTCAGTGGTTTATGAAAAGAAGTCCTATGGAAGAAGAAGACGGTTTATAAAGTCAAATAATACCTCGTCGACAGCCTACCATTCGTCCCCTTTCTACTCTCTGTGGAAGATCTGCCTCGTGCAAGGCTTTCTGCTAGGCATCCGCCCTTATGCTAGATGTTAAAATAAGTACATTAAGGAATATTGTACTGTATGTAAATTATGTATCGGTTCACCCTACCAAATACAAAGAGAGAAGCAGAAATAAGCAGGAGCTACTTACTTTCCATGCCCAGCAAAGCCTGTTTATGTTGTATAACAGAGCCCTGGCCAGCACGCTGTAACTCACTCCCCTGTGCAGATGACTGACTGCTCCTTGCCCTACCTGTGCCTGCCCTCATCTGCTGTTCCTTCTTGTGGGAATCCCTCCCCCTCTCCGCCTACTGAGCCTCAGCATCTTTAGGAACCTGCTCAAAGGCCACCTACTCTGAGAAGGCTTTCTTGATTTTCAAAGTCTAAATGAATCCCTCTCTGTTGTCCTCTTCACTCACATACGTTACCTCTAGTAGGCATCATTTTTCTGTCTCTTATGAATTTTGGTGTTATTTTGTTATTTTTTAGTTATTCAGATATACAAGCATCAAATATTTCTGTATTTTAGTTAATGATTTTAGTTAATGAAAGCTGGTGCAGCATGGCGTTGGTAGGGAATAGAGTTTGCTGAATCCAGTACCGAGGGGATCCGAGATACATTTCACCGTATTGAGTACTCGAAAGAAGATAAGCACGGGATGGATACTGGCAGGGCCTCAGTGAGAACCAGTACTCTCTGTCTCCAACTTTCCACTTATTTCCTGTCCTTTGCCTAGCTTCCACCTACCTGTCCTTGCCACACGGACAACTACACCTGTATTATCCGAAGGAGACCATATGCTGTAGCAGGCAAAGGATATTAAGACCACAGGAAATCATGTCACCTTTTTGGCTTTAAGTTTAATTTTTACAGTGCCAGGTACATGAAATGTCAGGGAGGAAAAAGTGTAAAATTTATTTAAATCCCAATTAGATTGAATAAGTGAAGTGCAAAGGTGTATTCTATAAGCAGTTGCACTGTGGACATTATTGAATTACTATTTTAGGGGATGTATATATCCCCTCAAATTCAAGAAGAGGGTGAGAAGAACAATAAGAAGACAAGAAAAAGAGATATTTTAAGAAAGTGTAGAAGGGGGAACGCCGGGGTGGCTCAGTCACTTGATCATCTGCCTTAGGCTTGGGTCATGATCTCAGGGTCCTGGAATTGACACTGCGTCGGGCTCCCTGCTCAGCGGGGAGTCTGCTTCTCCTTCTTATCCTCCCCCTGCTCATGCTTGTGCTCTCTCTCTCTGGAATAAATAGATAAAACATTTAAAAAAAAAGTGTAGAAGGTTTGCAAACACTTGCCTGAAGAAGTGAAATCTGAAAAGTAATTTGAAAAAAATTAGTGCTGTTAGTGAAAATGCCACACATACATTTATATAGAGTTGCAAAGCATCTACTTTTTTATATTTAGTATCTCATTAGTATCTTCACAGTAACTCTGTGTGGCAGATAGGGCACATGTTTGCATATGAAGAAATGGATTTAGTCCAACGATGTGCCTCTTTGACCTTTTTATACATACCAAATTTCATTGTAAGTGAGTTAGAGAAATATTCCTATCTGAAAAATTTTAGCTGCCATTTTGTTTTAAGGTATCAGACTACACCACTAATGAGCTTAATTCCCTTTAGTAGCTTACTAGTTAGGGTCAGAGTCAGCTAATGTTATCCTGGAGCAGACAGAAAAACAAGATGTTTTTCTTTGAAATGAGGGCTTTGCTCATATGGGTTACAGTGTTGTCATGGTCTTGTTTATGAAGATCAAAGTCTGTAGAAGGTGAAAGATGCTAAACATTTGATTCCAGGCATCTGTCTTTGTCTCTTTCTTGTAATATAAATCCACACGAAATAAACACAGAGCTGAAAGAACATGGGGTGCAGATCTGACATGCTCTGGATTGGTCATAGGTGAGTGACGATGAAGCCCTGTCTGCTTTCAGCTATCTGTCCAGCTGATGTGATGCCAACTAGAAATCAGCCAGAACATGCAATCTGAGGAAAGAAATTAGAAGACAACTCTTGTTTTAAACAGAGACATGAAAAATAGTATTTAAAATATAGCAGTTTTTCAAGTTAGATATTCATTTACTTAGCTAAGATGTATGACTGCTGTACACTGGGGACACAGGGATAGAGACGGCATGGTTTTCATCCTTGTGCACCTCACAAGCTAATGGGGGAGATGAACATGCAAGCAAAAATAATTCAGTAAGAATGTCTGTAAGAGTGTGGGGTGGGAGCAACAACATATTTGAGGAGATGGGGAAGGTTTGATGGAGGAGGAGGAGGAGATGATAGCTGGAGAGTAAAGAATCTAATTTCAGTCAGTGGAGAGAGGGAAAATTATTCCAGGCAGAGGAAAGCAAAAGCACAGGGACGTGACAGGTAGGGATGATTTGCCGAAATGGTCAGTGATTCATAAAACATGCAAAAATCCAGATTAAGATGGAAGAGATTACACATGAAAATAAAGAGAATTTCTAGAAGATATTTTCATACCCAAAAGGTTACCATTCTGGAGAACACAGCTCTAGAGCGATGCCTCTCAAACTTTAACGTGCCTAGAATTTGAAAAGGGATCTCACTAAAATACGGATTCTGATTAAGTAGTTTTGAGGTGGAGCCTGAGGTTCTGTATTTCTTTTTTTCTTTTTTTCTTTTTTTAAGATTTCATTTATTTGTCAGAGAGAGAGAAAGAGAGTGAGCACAAGCAGGGGGCAGAGGGAGAAGCAGGCTCCCCACTGAGCAAGAAGCCAGGTGTGGGACTCGATTCCAGGACCCTGGGATCCTGACCTGAGCCGAAGGCAGATGCTTAACTGACTGAGCCACCCAGGCATCCCAAGGTTCTGTATTTCTAACGTGCTTCCAAGTGAACGCTGATGCTGCTCATCTGTAGACTGCTCTGAGGGATATGAACAACAAGTGGGAGAAGGGCAATAAAGGTGATAAGCCTAGCACTCAGTTTGAGGCTTGGAGTGTGTGTGTGCCTGCATGCCTGTGTCCTACCGTGGGCTAGACTGGATGCTGTTCATCAATGGGCAGCAACCAATGCTTGTAAACAGAGTGATGACAAGTTCTGATCTGTGTCTAGTGATAAAGTAAAGAATGGCTAGGAGTGGGTAAGACAGGGCACAAGGACGGGAGGCCGGGCAATAATCTAGGGACTATTTTGGGGAGCTTGAACATTCCCTGTAACAGCAGCAATAGAGAGGTTGGGGTGGATTCAAGAGCTACTCGGGAGTTAGGACAGACAGGGCATGATGATGGACTGGGTTGAGGGTGTGAGGCAGAGGCAGGAGGAGGAAAGAATGACTCTTAAGAATCAGTTATGGAAGAGTGGGGTTTGGTGCTGTCACGATGGGGTACATAATGCAGAAAGAGGAAGTGGTCAGGTTTGGGATGAAAAGGAGTACATCAATCATCCAAGCAAAGCTGCTCAGAAGGCAGCTGTGATTCAGAACCAAGGCTGAGGAGAGCAGGAAACCGTCCTGAGATGTGAAGCAGAGAAATGAATGAAGGGTTCAATAATGAATGGCCCAAGGGGTAGGAGGAGAACATCAGGCAATATTGCAGCAAGTAGAAGCCAAGTCCTTCCAGAAATAGGTCACAGCAACATCAAACACTACAGAATGCTTGCAGAGGGATGAGGTCCATTGAGCATTTAAGTGTTCAAGAGGACTTAGTGAAGGTAGTTCCAGAAGCATTATGGATGCAGGGCCATATATTAATTATGTAAGGAGACTGTGGTAGGCAGAATAATGGTCTCCCAAAGCTGTCCCTGCCCAAATCCTTGGCACCAGGGAATGTGCTATCGGACATGGTGAAGAGACTGTGCCGTTGTGACTAAAGTATGGACCTTGAGTTGGGGAGATGATCCAGATGGGCCCAATCTAATCACACGAGTTCTTATAAGTAAAGGAGGAGGCTGGATTATGGCTCAGAAAGATATGGCATGACCACTCAATCCACTATTGCTGGCTCTGAAGATGGAGGAAGGGGGCCATGAGTCAAGGAATAGGGTGACTTCTAGAAGCTGGACACCTTTCTCAGTTTACAGCCATGAAGAAAATGGGGACCTTGGTCCTACAACTGACCTGAATGAGTAGGAAATGGATTCTCGTCCAGAGCCCCCAGAAAGGAATGAAGCCCACTGACACCTTGACTTTTGTCTGCTGAGACCTGTACCAGATTTCTGACCTAGAAAACCGTCTGCATTTGGACACCTTGTGATTTTCGCTGTTCACTGGATGAGGCTGATCGATAAGTAAGGTCACTGTATTTACTGCAGGGATTATAATACATCTCTCCTTCTTTTTGAACTTTCTTAATGTGTAGATAGACTATTTTTCAGAGTAGTTTTCGGTCCTACAGCCAAACTGAGTAGAAGGTACAGAGATTTCCCCTATATCTCCTCCCCCACTATCAACATTCCATGCCAGAGTAGCTCATTGGCTACAATCGTTGACCCTATCTTGGGATTCTCATTATCACCAAAGTCTATTGTTTATGTTGGTCTAATATGTTACTCTTGGTCTAATATGTTTTTTAACCTGAAAATAGAGAGATCCCCACAGCAGCCTTTTGGTACATTGATTTCCCTGCCGTGGTCACTCCATAGCCCAGCTCAGCCCACACTGTGACTTGCTAGGAATGTGCATGTGCCATCAAAGACACCTTCCTTCTTTCCTGCTCTGTCTCCTTCCATGGCTCCCGCTCAGCAGTCTGGCTATTACAGTGAGTGCTTAGTGTGTGCTCTAGCATTGTTGTGGTATCATTTGGACGATTGCATGCTGGGCCGACACAAGTCAGAGGCGGTGAACGCATTAAGGGCTCATCGTTATCAGCCTGCTGGGGATTCGGGCAATGCAATGGTGGTAAACCTGACGCTCCACTGAGACACAATCCTATTTGTACCCTTTCCTCATCCTGTCTTGTGCCCTCGTGTTCTGTCCCTTACAAATGCTGTCTCGCCATGTCGACTGAAGCCAGTGTGTAGCCTGGCTGCTTTTCCAGTCTTGTCACCACCCCTGCCGGGGAACATAGAAGCATCAGCTGGCAAGCACATGGTTATTGCCTTTCAAATGAGAAAGGGTTTGGGGCACTGTCGTCATGGCCATAGGCATTTTTAACCACCTTTTAAAAAATAATTTATACATTTCAATGTGATTTTAAATTTCTGCGTATATTTCAGTTGTTCCAATTATATGCCTTTGGTTTTGAAAGAAAGTTGCTAGAAGCAAGGTCTACATATATTTAATATAGATTAAGTATGCCTGAAATGGAGCATCTAACACCATGCCATCAGTTTCTTACTAACACTGGTAAAGGTCTATCAATCTAAGGCAGCTGTTCTTTTATTTTTTTGTATCCATCCATATTTTTCTCTCCCGTCTTATGGGACTTTTATTACTAAGCACTTCTCTATGGTTATCATTCAGTTCAATTACTAGACACACCACAGAGTGCTGGGTGCTGGGATGATCCTGACTATAGCAGTGATACTTCTAATAAGGAGTGTTAGGCCAGTTCTCTCTACAGGTGCTCTAGGGGGTGGAGCAGGGAGGTAGGTACCCATAGACACCTGTATGGTTGTGGGGCACACACATGCGTGCCTCCCCCACAAAATGGCACAGAAGCTCGGCCTATAGCCTTAGTCCCAGAAGAATCCCCTTTATCCGAAAGGGGTACAATTCTGAGAAAAAGGGTGGAGGAGAAAGTCACATTCTGTGAGCTGCTTACCCATCAAGTTACTCTGTATTGGTGTGTATCCTTTTTATTTTAGCTGTCCTGGGTCTTCTTATCCTAGGCAGTGGCTGGGCGCGTCTTTCTTATCATATATATCTGGCAATACAGGTACTGAACAATACAGGTAAATTCACAATGAATTTTTTGCCTGGGTTTGCTCCAGATCTTTGGGACCCAATTCCTATTTATCTGTCCACCGACAAAGTGATCTTCTTACCAGAGACACTAACGCACCGCCCCTTATTTCTACTCACCTTCTTGGAATTTTCTGATGGATTTCTGATGTTGGAGGCCTGGAAGAAATGATTTATGCATGGATTCAGCAGCTAGCATTTATCAACTACTGTGAAACAGGAATTTTACCAGGCAATAAAAATACTTCATTGAGTAAGACACTGTTTCTGTGCTCAACTATTCCATTTGTACAGTACCTAGTTCAATACTACCAGTTACTAATTTGGATAAATATACTAATGTAAATCATTCCTTCCTTTGTTATCTATAACTCTGTGTCAATAATACAAAAGCTGTGCAGATACATATGATACACTTATTGGAATAACTTTTCTATTTGTAAATTTAATGGAATTGTTGTAGAACGTCACCCATGAGGGAAGGAGTACGTGGGAGCATGCTCAGGTTGGTCTGTCTGCGTCGGAGCAGTTGTAGATACTTTGGTGGTGGTAATTAGTGATGGAGAAGAAAGGAGGCACGCTGCAGAGGGAGGACATTGGAAGACATCTAGGATGGTTTTGAGGTTCAAGTTCAGTGGAGTAGATTGTTCCAGGGCTGGGCTTGGGAGTCTGTGGGTGAATATTGAGTAAGCTCGGTACAGGAGCTTGGCCACACATAGGTGGTTCAGGCCGGGGGTACAATCCAAGGAAAGACGGTTTGCCTTCCTTGTATTTGGCTTCACTCCAGTCCAGGCAGTGATGACTGGTATTGTTTAGCCTATGTCCCTGAAGTACCTCAGAAAACGGGTAGCCATTTTTTGGTAACCAACTTCGCTTTCACGAAGCGGATATCCCTGCGGGCTGTGGCTGGCTGGTGGCCTTTAGCCTCAGGGCAGCCCCTCCTGCTCTCACCCCCTCTGTGCACACCCTGCTCACATCCTGTGCACACGGAACCCTGTGGCCACGGAGATCCCAAACTGCTTCCTCCTGGGTCTGAGGCTTTCTTGGCTCTGAAAGCTTCCTGGGTTTGCTGACATCACCCTCGTGTGGAGGACGACTGGCCTGGCTGCTTGCAAACATACATGTAACTGAATGAATTCTATCAAGAAAAAGGAAAAGAACAACACGAACTCCACCAGACACACCTTCAGTGGCCATTGTTCCAGCCTCGGAATTCGTGGTTCTGTGCCACGGGCAGGAAAGGAAGAGGTAACCCTGGGGAGGCATTTCCTAAGCGCAGATTAGAAGGAGCCTGGGGAGACTGGAATTGGTCAAAAGGAAATGAAAACGCAGTGCCCTCCGTCCACACAGGGCGACTCTGAGGGAGTTGAGCTGAGGAAAAGATGTCATGCTGGGAGCCTCACAACAAGGAGTTTCCAAACAATACAAAACGCTGTTATCACCACGTAAGCAGCCAGGGGACCCCTCGAACTTCAGGGTTCTCCTCCTCCCCACACGTAGAAGGCCAGACACATTCACTCTTCAGCAATGTTTCCATATCCTCTGTCAGTGATCTTTTCCAGGGCCGAACATTCCTCAGTCTGGAAAAGTCTCCTCCTGTCTAACCCGAATCCTTCATGCTGCAGCTCAAGTTCCTCTCTTCCAGCTCCCTTCTGCGGGATGACGGACAAGAACCTGTTGCCACTTCCACCTTCGGAGTCCTTCAGATGCTTGATGACTGACAAACACATCTACTTTTCCCTCGCTCGTTCACAGCTTCTTTCCCAAGCGGTACACTCGGCAGAGTCCTAGTGGAATCTTCATGCTCAGGGGAACGAGCTCTAGCGACCAAGTGAAGGAGGGGGCCAGAAACAAGCCCCCCAGTTCTGGCCCGTCAAGGAAAACCCTTTGCCCCCGGACTCTCAATTTCCAAACAGAATGCAGCTCACTCTTTAAAGAGTATTTTGTTTTCCTTTTCTGGAACCCATTGTGAGTTGCATCAAAGACAATGTGCTCGTACAGCTGCGGTTGTTGTTGTATCAAACTTCCCAGGCAGGTCCCCGGGAGTGTTCAGAGACAAGAAGGGTAGGGCGACCCGAGGAGAAGAGGGGGAGGCGTGACTCGTGTGTGTCTGGCTGTGTCTGGGTGTGAGTGTAGAGGCACAGCCGGGCACTGGGGGCCGGGGATGCCCTTCTTCCAGCTTGAAGCACTCACTGCCCCTTTCTCTCCGTCTCCGGAGGCTGTCCCCACCGCAATACTCACACGCTGAGGAACTGAATAATTGTTGGCACGGTCCGGGGGACAGAAAGCCAGATTGGGCGGGGAGAGCATTCCATTATTATAACACAATGCCATAATAGGATATAAAATTCTTTTCGTATTAATTTTTATACAATAGGAATCTTAAAACTTGACTTTTACACTGAAAAGGGAGGTACAAGGCAGCCAGCCCCTGGTTGTGTTTTTGCAACCAAAGTTATCTTACTCATTTTGGTGACTCCCATGTGGGTCTTAGCTGCCAGGCTCTGTTTTAGAAAATGCCAGGCTCCTGTGGAGGAGTATGAGGCTCACTCACACCAACCAGCTCAGAACCTTCTTCTCGGGGGCCTGCCTTCCCTGTGTGGCTCTGAGCCTGGCAGCCAGTGCCGCTCTTGGGAAACTGGCCTGGCTGGAAGGCCCTGCTCGTTCTTCTTGCCCATAACCAGAGGGCCTTGGAGTGGGGAGCCAAGGCATGCCCAGGCCTCCTCAGAGGACTTGGGCTTGCAGTGCCTGCAATGCTGGTGGTGCACACATTGGTCTCGGAGCAAAGCATTCGCCTCTGACACCCCACCCACCCACCCCCGAGGACTTGGCATGATGCCTACCCAGGGCTGGCAAGGACAGGGTGTCCTCCTTCCTGTGCCACTCTCCCTGGGCCTAGTGGAGCTCTGTGCGTACCTTGTCAATGTTGTTGACAGGCTGACTCACGGAGCGGGCACGGTTGTTGGAACCCAGAAACCTGGATGCTATTTCTAGCTTGGCTCTGGTCCCCAGCTTTGGTTTCTTACCATGGAGTCCGGGTGGAGAAGTCATTGAGCTCTCAGCAAGGCGAGCAATTTGGGGTGGATACCAAGAGATGTGGGACTTTTTCTTCATAAAAGTGTAGAGAATGAACTTAACAGTCCCCATGACCTGGACCATCCCAAGGACAGTCTCTATTCAAGAAACCTCTGTGAACTCCATCGAGTTTTAATACGTTTTTGAGAGTAATTTAAATTCTCACCCTTAACTCACTGTTGTACTTATCTGTTGAGCATACATTTATTTAGAATCCTTAATGAGAGCCCTTCATAAAAATCTCCATAAACCAAATAAGCAGCATTCTCCAAATGTGGAAACTCCCTATGAGATCGATTCCTTTTCGAGCACCTTGAAAGCCTGGGTCGGCTTGGGCAGTATCTCAGGCTCTCTTAATAATACCTTTTGGGGAAATTATGACACATTTTATTTCCTATTAGGCTTATACTTGTTCTTTGGATGAAAGGGACTCCACATGTAAATTTGATGATTATTCTCTGAATTTCTTCTATGCAAGTAGAGCACCAGAACCTCCTGGGCTGTTTGTACAGGATTCAGGCTGGAATTTTAATGGCAAATATCAACCCCAAAGCAATAAAAGCCATGAAAAATTAACATTGCTAAAGAGGGCCGCAGGCCTCCAGGGGTTACAACCCTGAGGGTCACCAGTAAGTGACCACGATTTAATGAAGTGGTGCTCCCACTGATTAGGAAGAAACGGGCCTGGCATTTTCCACAGCATAAATAGCCTGTCGCTGAGTGTGCCAAGCAAATGCTTTCAGAGGCTGAATTTTCTCCCCAGCTCCAGTGAGCTGGCAGTGGACGGCAGAGGACATTCCACTGAAATCGGGCCGTCGGAGCTGAAGACAAAGGCAGCTGATTCAAGTGCACCAAACTGGAGTTTCTCTAATCAAATATATTAAATTCACCATCATTCTTGATTGTTTTAATGGGAAGAAAGGGCAGCTGTGCCCTTCATTTTCTAAGCATTTTATTTAGTGCCGTGGGGAGGGGAAGGGGAGGAGGGAAGGCGGGAGGGGAAGGGAAGAGAAATAGAGACGGCTAGGAAAGCTACGGGAAGCTAATGTCTTTTGTCTTAAAAGTAAAATGATTTTGCATGCTGTTCAGATCCACACTGAGAGTTCCCAGAGCCATCACTCACGGTCAAAACCCCAAGATAACCAGCTTATAAAACACGTTTACACAGGACTAGAGAAGCCGCCAGCCAACAGGCCGGGGGGTTTTGGAATACGCGGGCAGAGACACACGGGTGGCTAGTGTTAGACAGATTTGCCTCACTGGTTCCGTGAAAACCTGCTCAGTTGAGCATTTGCCCCCCTGCATATTTGTGCTTTGTACAAAAGGATTTAAATTTCAAGACACTTGGGAGAACATATCTCCCCTCTTTTGTAACCTTCCTGGCCAAGAGCGGAATTCACAAGAGGCCTTTTTCACCATTCGAGCAATGGGCTTCAAAATTCCAGTTAAGAAACTGATGGCCCAACCTTTTTTTTTTTTTCCTAAAACAGTTTAACAGAAAGTCCAAGCGTGATGCTTCCTGCCCAGAAGGCAGCGCGACATACAATGTCTTGGTATGCACCTCCAGCTTCAAAGGGGAGCTGGGGCGCATGATGTCACTTCCTCTGTCTGCTGAGTTGATAACAGGATGAACCTGAACGAGATATGAACCAGACATTCCACTCTGTAATTAATTATTTTACTCCATCGTAAGGCGTGTCTGTAGGTAGACATTGTTTTTGCACTTGGCGTTGCGCATACACAAATGTGCTTCGCAAAGGAAACAAAGGTCTAGGAATTACAGCTATGGGCTCGCAGGCTCACACAGGCTAACGTGAGTCATCCGGAGAAAGGGCTTTGGAAGTTGGTGCCTGTTACAGCCTGAAGCCAGCCTGTTTCTGAGCTGGAATGTGAAAGGCAGCTGGCTGTGTCAAAGGGGCAGAGAATAAAGCCTCAGTGTAAAATGAAGACACAATTCAGCAAAGAGAAGATGCTATTAAAATGGTTTCTGCTTCTCCGGCAGCTTCTTTAGGAGGGCCCCCTTTTGGAGACAAATGATCCTCAGACTCTTCTTTGGGGGAAAAAAAAAAAAAGGAGGTGGGGTTCCTTTCAGAAAAATGTTATCGGACTCTTTTTAATGTCCCCATTTGAAGGGAATCAAAGAGAATGTGTGATAAGGCAGCGTCTCTGTACTCAGGGGCATTGTATCAAGTGACACAATGCGGGCTAAATGAAGCTCTTTATCCTTTGGGGAAATCTAATAACTCCATCAATCAGCGTGGGTCTCCTGTCCTATATGGTGGGCGTCCAGCCCCTTGACGGAGGTTCCTTTTTTGACTGCTAGACAGCTGGCTGAGGCCTGTTCTGTGAGAGGAAGGAACTGCCCAGTGCATTCGTCCCCAGGCTCCCTCCCTATCCCACACACAATGCCCCTTTGTCCCTGTGGCTCCCATCCCTCAGGGCATGGCCTGAGCTGGGTGGAGGCATTGCCTGTTGCCCAGAGGAGCCGATTGGCTCTCAGCCTCTGTGTTGTGCAGGGTGGGCCTCGCGGGCAGGCTTGGAGTCACATCCAGAGCTGGTGGGCCCTGGAAGGTGTCCGCTATTCTTAGCCTGGGTCTGGGTGGCACTGAGGGTAGCTGTCTCTGCCTGCTGTGGGTGAGGGCCTTGGGGCTCGGGAGGAGGGCACAGTGGTGCTTGTGAAAGCATGGGGACCTCAGAGAGAGGTGGGGGGGGTGGGGTTTGAGCCACGGAGCTGCAGCTCAGATCCATTGCCAAGTTCACTGAGCAAGCTTGGGGCAAGAAAAGTCACCAAACCTCTGATTCGTCTCCTCTTTTGTGAAATCAGAGGCTAGAGGAGAGGCTACCCAAGGTCTCTTTCAGGCCCAGTGATGTGTGCCTCAGTAATTACCAAGGACATGGGGTAGGAAATACCGCGGGCTTCCAAGTCAGACGGGCCTCAGTTTGAATCCTGACCTCACCATCATGCGGTTTTGTTTCAGAGATCAAGCTTCTGTTTCGGTTAAATAATTTCTATCAGACAATTATGTAGTGTGGGTTTAATGACTTGAATTACCAGAAAGAGTCTGGTGTGATTGCTGGCACACATCATGCCCTTCTGAATGTCAGCTTTTCTTGTAACCTATGTGATGGTCACTGTCAAAAGAAAAAAGTACTTAATAAAAATCTGCGGTAGTCCAAGAGTCTTGAAATTTAAAAAGAAATTATATGGTACTTCCATATCATAGGTTAGCAGGTCCTGGACATTTCATTTCTTCAGAGACAAGTGAAGTTGGAAAAAAAAAAAAAAAAGGATTTGTTGCAAGGTTGTCCACTTTTTGATTTTGTCCAAGGAAGTTGGTTAAAAAACAGTTCTCATCTACTTCTACCATCATTTCAAAAAATAAAGGCCATAATGACCATTTGTACTGG
Source organism: Zalophus californianus (assembly GCF_009762305.2). NCBI lineage: Eukaryota > Metazoa > Chordata > Mammalia > Carnivora > Otariidae > Zalophus > Zalophus californianus. Next base: position 62,588,637 of record NC_045597.1, read on the forward strand.
GAAAGGACATTTGTCTTGTTAAATGGACAAATATATGTCACACGTGTATCTTTACTATACATAAGATGCATATGAACATTGTCCTCCCTTTTCCTTCTGTAATTCACTAGGGATGAGCCACAGTTTGTCTCATTCCGCCCTTAATAGGGAGCTGATTTTGGGAACCACCGCCTTAAGGAATCCATTTAGCTTACTTCTGTGCCTTCATGTGTTTGCGGAAACGAACATCCGCTATTTTACTGATGTTCCCTTTTTACTTTTCTCTCTAATCTCCCTACCTCTCTGTACGCAAACATGCATTTCATTTATGTTGCTGCAGCCTACCCAATCTACCCTGAAGTTTCCAGAAGTGAGCTAAATGCTTTGTAAGTGTCATACATTTCAATTCTGTGCGTACTGTCCCTCCCTCCCACTTGAAGTGACCATCCTTAGTAGCGCACTGAGCTCACCTCCAGGGGCGAGGCCCTGTCATTGGCCAGCATTTCAGGGCTGCCCAGATGTACTGCCTCTTCCGGGCAGAGTGCTATGTATACAGAAAGCAAGGGAGGCCCCCGGCCTTTACCCCGCCAGCGGACCCACTTTGCGTGGGGTATCTAGGGGGCTTCCAACCCTCTCTTGGTCTCAGCCATAGCTTCTCCTCTATACTGGCTCACTCCAAGGAAACAGGGGCTTTTGAGCCAGTCCATTGGTTCCTTTCTCCTTTCCCTCCTGGTAGAAACCAGGAGACCTCCGAGCTCAGCCAAGACTGCTCCCTTAGAGCAGATGCCTGGGCTGCTTTTCATCAGCTGGGAATGTGGGCCATCACCCCCCAGTGTCGAGTCCTGGGCAAGCACTAATAGAGCAGGAGCTGGATGGGAAAACTGGACAGCTCTTTGCCTCCTACTGCTTTGGGTTCTCACACTGTGGCCTCATGTGTTGTGAATTACAGAAATACCAAACACACCCACAATTAAATATAAGCACCAAAATGCTCTTGAATGCCAAGTGTAAGTGACTTTGAAATGCTCTCTTGATTTGTGCTGCCTATACATCGCGTGCTTCCATTAGTGCCAACATACTGAGCTCTGGCTAGTCTGCTCCCCGCTAGCTTGCCTGGTTTCTGGTGCTTTCCTTTAACTCTTTGCCAGCAGGAACCAAGGTTGTGCTGGGATCACATTTTCCCTGCAAGAGGTGTGACCTTCTTGTGGACATATCTGGTCTTCATGGGAGGTCTCTCCATGGTCAGAAAGGAACGCACAGAAAATCCATTAGGCCCAATACAAAATTTCTTTCTGGGGTAATAGATGGCGGTGCTTCTCACTGAGATCCTGGACCTGAGTGTGGCTGAGTCCAGTGGTCCAGCTGGCTGGCCACACAGATATGGGGCATGGTGACATCTCCCTGCTCACCATCTGGGTCCAGGTCCTACAATATGCAAATCATAGTAACGTGCAGAGAGCGGCCAGGGTCTTCCCTCTCTCCGGCTCCCTTCTGCCCCAGGCCTGCTGCTCAGTGGGGTCTAGTTCCTGCCAAGTGTGGCGGAAGAAGCCGGCAAGGAAGTGGGGTGGGGTACTCATAGAAGCTGGGCTTTATCTCTTTGGGCTTGTGAGTCTCTTTTGAAGTGATTTAAACCATCAAGAAAAACGGTGCTTGTTTTTCATTTGGGAGGCTTCAGTTCTAACAAGAAGCTTCTTCAGTGTTAAGAGGCTCACTGAGGTTGGTCCTCTCTCCCTTCATGTGGTTTGCAGTTCTCATGTTTTACTTATTTTTGATGTGGTAGCTGCAGCCAATGAAAGCTGGTCCCCCACCACCCTCACCTCTCCCCCCAGCCCCAGTTCAAAGTTATAAACCGAGAGTTTTGGGTTTTTGCCTTTAACATTTCCTCTCTTTGACGTCCCTGCAGGGCCAAGAATGTAACTTTCTGTCACTCCCAGTAGCTTCAACTCTCATTATGTCCTTTGCTCATAAATGGGGGCAGTGGGACACATGAGAGGGAGCCAGGGTCAGGGATGCGGGGCCACCTGCCATAGCAGGCATGCCTGAGCGCAGACCAGGTGTCAGGCATGTGCTAGCAACTGAGGACCCAAACACCAACCCAGAAGAGACCTTCATCTTGGGTGCTCCAGCCTGCCTCGGGACAGCACCCTTTTACCTGCCCAATCCAAAGGTCCTTTTCCATTCTGGCCCTGTTGATCACCCCTTCTTTAGTCATGATTTAGTCAGTGGATACTTTGTAGGTGGCTGATTCGTATACCATGTAAGGTACACCATAAAGGTTAAAGGCATTTCCAGGGTCATAACATCTGTGTTCACATCCAGCCCTGTCTTGTCTTCTACATGTGGTGCAGGTTAAGTCATGCAGCTTCTCAGGGGCTCAGTTTCTTCACCTGTTAAATGGGATTGATATCACCTACCTCATAAGTTTTTGCAAAGATGAGCTAAGGTAATATGGAGCATGTGTTTGGAACAATGCCGGGGCGGCGTGTATAGGTGCTCAACAAATACTGGTTACTGTTACTATTATGATTAGAAGCTGTGCTAAGCCCAAGGAATACAGCGGTGAACCCCAGGGGCATGGTTTCTTCCCTCACGGAGCTTGTAGGCCAGTATGGGAAACCGCCCATTAGCGTGAACACTGCAAGTACCGAGCGGAGCTTCCGACAAACTTGCTACCGCGCTCTGTCTCCCAGATTCTCCTACCTTTCTTGCCCCACCTCTGTCACGGACTCGTCTTTCTTTTTCCTGCCACAAAGCAGTGACTCCACAAGATTCTAAGGTTATTTCTTCCCCGTGCCGCCCACACCCATTCTGGTTTTCCATTAGGGCTGGCAGTGAAGGCTCAAGGGGAGTTGAAGGCTTCATGCCTGCTTAATCCGAGTCATCCTGGGGGTGGGGTGGGGGCCGTGCAGGGCGGCGCTTCGTGTGTGCGCATGCGCGGGCTTCCCGGTTGGCGAGAGATGGCTTCGCACGGCCTCCTGGGCTCTGCAGTCTTCCCACGACCTGTCTGTGACTCCCGTTTAGAGATGATAATACTGCCAAATGGGATTAGTGGACTGTGTACCTATATAGATATTCTCAACTTTATATACACAATATATACACATATGTAAACACATACATATACACATAACATATGCATGCATACATTTATGTCTGTGTCTGTGTGTGTGTGTGTATACACACATATAAATATATATATATGAAAAATCTCGACTCGATGCCTGGTCCATAATAAGCGCCCACTGTAGTTCTCAGTGGTAGCTCTGGCGCCCGCTGTTCTTAATGAGCTGGAGCGTCCCTGTGGTCTGTGGTTATTAGAGCACACTTTCTGGAATACAGAAAAGCAGCCCTGTTCAGTGTAAACCTAGAAATATGGGAGACAAAATTGACAGAGGTCAGTGCGTGTCCTGGAAGGAGTTCACGCTGCAGATTTGTGCCCAGGTGACTCTAACGCAAGCCAAACTCTAGAAGACAATCCAGCAGAGGACACCTATCTGGATGCTCAGAGAGGAGACAGTTCTTCCAGCAGAGAAGGTATGTTCAAGCTCAGCCACTTGAACCTAGAGAATCAGAAAAACTGGAGAATGGGAGATAAGGCCGGAGGAAGGCCATTCTTACTGGAAGGCTGGGGAAAGCGTGTGAGCATATGCATGGATTGAGGCAGCCACGTGGCAGGCCTACAGTCTAACTTGGGCGCCTGGAGCACGGCAGGCACGAGGGCTACATCAGGGAGGCAGCCTGGGGTTGCGGCGGGAGGTATTTAGCCTGGTAAGGGGTGCGCAGCCAACCGCACTTTGGAGCTAAAAATACATTGTCCTAGAATGACTTGAAGAATCCATCGTGAAGATCCTAGCTTGTACGAAGTCGAACTTAACAAAACGAAGAGGATCTGTGAAATAACAAAATAAAGCAGAGTTGAATCATGCCAGCAACAGCACCTTCTTTGTTTCTACTGGCAGAGGACCCTGTCATTAAGTCACAGCACCGTGGCCACGGCCATCAGATTAAAATTGTCAACAGATTTCCATGTGTAATAGAAACTTTAAACTTTTTTATTACTTAAAAAAAGGAACATGGTGCCAAAGCCACAGACTTGGTGTTATTAAGCTTTGGTATTTGAGCCTGGCTAAGTGAGGAAATAATCTAAACAGCAGTCTTTCCCCCATCTGACCCATCTTCTATCCACCACTGAAACTTCCAATGGCTCCTCAATCACCCAGTGAATTGTGTCCAAACTGCTAGGCATGGTTTGTGTCTGCTTGACCCCAGCGGCCTCTTCGCTGGTCATCCCTCTTCCACACCCCTCTGCCCTGGCCATATTTAACTCCTTGCAGATGCTGGACCCACGTTATGTGCCTGCCGGGCACTGTGCTTTCTCTCTCTACCTTCTTGGCTAAGTTAACGTTTTCTTATCCAAAACCCTATTTTATCTTTAAGATTTTATTTATTTGTCAGGGATAGAGAGAGAGACACAGAGAGAGAAACAGAGGAGAGAGAGAGAGCACACAGCAGGGGGAGTGGCAGGCAGAGGGAGAGGGAGAAGCAGACTCCCCTCTGAGCAGGGAGTCCGATGTGGGGCTCCATCCCAGGCCCCTGGGATCATGACCTGAGCCACCCAGGTGTCCCTCCAAAACCCTGTTTTGATGACACCTGCTCCAAGAGGGCGTCCTGATCTCCCATCTCAGGTAGTGACCACATGGCAACCTGTGCCTGTCTTTATAATTGTGGCTCTTCTGCCATGTTCGTAATTGCTAATTTAATAGAACATCTTACCCACATGCTGATGAGCTTCTGAGGGCAAGAACTGCTTCTTTCATCCTGTGTCCTCAGAGCCTGGCACACCATATGGATCGGAAAAGGGTTTCTGAATTGAAGAACAGTCCTAGGAATCCAAAACATTGTACTGCTGGCTGCAACAAGACATTTAGATATTTTAGGGGCCTGGAGACAACATCTAACCTTGAGTACTTGGAATGAAAGAAATAAAAGACTCCATCCTGTGAATGCTGAAAAAGGCGGGATCCACTTGAGGATGATAAAAGGGGTGGCTTTGACCTTGGCCAGTGTGTAAATGTGGCCTTGGACTTCCTGCTTCACGATCAACTGGTCTGCCAGATGAACATTCAGATTTCTGAACACCTGATGTGTGTCTCCCAAATCAAGCTGCTCGAGTGTGGGACCTGGAAATCCCCTGGCGATTCTGATCCGCCCTCAAGCCTGAGAACCCCTGACCTGGGCAGAGTCTCCAGTCAACATGATATTGGTAGACACAGGATAGAAGGGGAGATTGAGAAGGGATAGAGTACACTGAGGCAGTTTTAGGTTTCAGAATTCTCAGCAAGACTCAAACCCCGCAAATAAACCTGAATACCTATGATGATAGGAGGGCATTTTGACTGCAAAATTAAACATCTCTTTTACTGCCTTCATTCCATGGCTTTTGAAACATTTATAAAACAAGGAATAGGACCAAGACTTTCAGAATGTCATAATATCTTACTTGGATATTGGAACAAAGGCTATACACATGAGCAGTGAGAGCAGCTCTTTCTGGTTCCAAAGAGTAAATCATAAATTCACAGAAACAAGCTGCAACCTCCTAACCCGATGGCTTCCTTCAGACTGGGGACTGTCCCCAGGTTGGAGAAGATGAGAAGGAATTTGGGGTATGGTGGCTCTGGTGACCCTCAGGTCGGGGAGATCAGTGCCTAAAAACAGGAGAAAATGGGGTCTCAGGACACCAGCTGGCCTTTTCCAGCTTGGTCTCTCATTGTGTGACAGGACTGAACTATTCCCAGCCTGCTGGGGGTTTTTTTGTTTTTGTTTTTTTTTTCCCTGGGATGAACTGTGCTACCACGATCATGGAGAGGGAAGGCTTTGGATCCTGTGCTGGTGGAGACAGAAGGGACAGAGATGGCTCTCTCCTGATTGTGGAGCTTTCCTGGTGGGTGACTCAGGTACCATGACAGAACCATCTGGGGATAAAAAGACTTAAGGGTGAAACCCTGTTCACAATAATGCTCTATCCACAAGAAGACAAGAAGCATCAATGCATAGTTGTAGCATGACTCTGACATCCTCCTTACCTTTGAAACCAAAGGCAGGAAGGAGCGCTCGATATATGTTGTCAGGTGGCTAAAGAGAAGATTAAGGGATGCGTCTCTGATGAATAAGGAGGTGTGATCTATTTTCATTTAATTTATTTTTTTACTTTTCAAAATTGGTAATGAGATAGAAAAGCCTTGAGACCGAATTGACCTAGAAGCAAAGGAAGAAATTATTGTGAGCATTTTTCTAGCCATTTCCCCCAACATGAAAGGTGAAGGCAACAAATTCTTTTTCTATTTTTCATATAGATATATAAATATGATATTTTGCTTTAAGTTTTGTCCTTGAACATGAAATGGCTTTAGCTCATACAGGATTCTAATCACACTGCAAGACTGTTATAATGTGATTGTAACCTTTGACAATGACAAATCTGCAAGACATGGCAGGATGCAATGATTAATATTTCCTGTGTAAGTACCTTAAAACTTAGTTGCCATGAAGTAACTGAGAGAAAGTTCTATATGAGAACTGTATCCAAACTCTCACTTAACCTTGTAATACCTTTCAGTTCTTGCTAACACAATCTAGAATAAAAGAAGTAATAGGCAAAAGACTCTAATAAAAAAAAAAAAAAAACAGAAGGCCTGGCTTAAGAAAACTCAATGTGTGTCTACCAAATTATAATAAAAATTTAAAGAAAAACCCTCCAGAAAACAAAAATGAGGGGTAATTATTTGTATCTAATGGATTTTTCAGATTTGCTGCAGGGTTGTTTTAACCAAATATTCGTCATGATTTACTTCTCCATTTTTTTTTCTATACACAGTTTTTAGGGATAGATTTAGCACATAAAACAAGCCAGGTATATCCTATTACCCATTTGTTGAGTCAGTACGTCTCCTCCAACTCTGTTCTTTGAATAAACAGGTATCACTTTTTCAGCTGTGGCTTAAAAGAAAAATGAACATTGACACCAGGCAGGTCTTCATGACCCTACGAGATTGAAAGCCAAGGACTGTTGTTATTTATATTTCTTGGACAAGTACAGCTTATCCACTGGACACGCTATGTCTGTGTGTGACTCTGGAACATGATCTAGGACTTGGTTTTATAAAGTATTGCGTACTTCATGTGTCAGTAGTCACTCAGACCTGTGATCGCCACACGTGATACCTTCCCACCTGGCTGAACCTGTCTCCCTCCGCTTACCTCAGAAATATGCTTTCGGACTTCTCATTGAGAATGGCATCTGCGTGGCTGATGTATTTCTAGTTGGCCAGCCTGTGTCACCACGATACACTGAAGTATCACATCGCGTTTCTGCTGTGATGGGAAGCCTGCTAAGAATGCCTTGCTGAGAAGGCAATTTCTTCTAGCTAAAAGTATCTTGTCCTCCCGTGTTCTATCGTGAGAAATATGATTCACTCTTCTGCTCATCTGCAGTGTTACTACCAGTCACACAAAGGTTATCAGTAATATCAGCAGGTAACATGTTTCGAGGCCTCACTGTGGGCCAAATACTGGTCTCAGTGAACATATAGTACTTGTTATGTAAGCTGGACATTAAATTAATTTAAATTAAATTATTTTAAAACAAGAACTATGGGAGGCTATTACTATTATCATCCCCATTTACATCTGAGCCAACTGATGTAAAGAAAAAAATCAGTTAACTTGCCAAAGTTATCTATAAGCAAGGGGTAGAGCTTAAATTGAAACCTAATCAAGTCTGGCTCCAGAGTCCATGTTCTTAACTCTTTCCCTATGTTGCCTACAAAAAAGTGTTATAGCTCTTAAACCATACTGTGGTCCTACAAGGTAGATCTATTAATATCCTCATTTTGCTGATGGAGAAACTGAGGCACAGATGGCCATGTAAATTTCCTAGCATCATACATTCAAACCCAAGCCATCCAAATTCAGAGGCTTTTATAATTTTTTAAAAAAGATTTTGTTTACTTGAGAGAGAGAGAGCCCAGAGAGTCCAAGCAGGGGGAAGAGAGAAGGAGAGGGAGAAGCAGACGCCCCACTGATTGGTGAACCCCAAGCAGGGCTCCATCCCAGGACCCTGAGATCATGACCTGAGCCGAAGGCAACTGCTTAACCAACTGAGCTACCCAGGTGCCCCTTCAGAGGCTTTTAGTTCTTTCTCCGATGTGGTCTCCTAGCAGTGACAATGCTGGAGACTTGACTCTCTTCCGCAGGTAGCATTTACGAAGAACCTCCATGCAAAGGGCCAACGTGGTTAACAGCTACTGAAGGGTGGGGTTTGTGCTTGAGAGAAGCAGAAGAGGTTTGCAGTGCGTTCCAGGCTGCAGGCACCTCATCAACACACTAGCGAGTTTCATTTGCTTTACCCAGAGACCCGAGCTCAGAGCCGGTGAGGGAATTCAGTTCCCTGGTCTCTGACTCTCAGATCCCACAGCTTCAGGAGTCCTGGAGCTGGGGCAACTTCTCTGGTTCATTCCGTGGTGCACCTGCAGATTTCCCATTAAACTGCCTGCCGAATCAGGAATAATGATTCTCAGGGGGAAGAGATATTATTTGCATTTGAATTAATGTTGAGTTCAGAGTCACAGATTCCTCATCAAGAAGGATTTAGAGCAATTGCTGATATCCTGGGGATCTGTGGCCAGCTCATTATTTGCATCTCACAGGGTAGTACTAGAATTTTTAATTTTTTTCAAGTTTTCCTTTGAAAGTTTGGCTCTCTTTATCCCCATGATCATAATTATAATAATTTTGAAACATCAGTCTGCTCAGATATCAAGGTGTTGAACAGATAATTTCACTTTAATGAATTTGTCTCATATAGGCTTATTTTCCACATCTGTCCTAAGCTGAATAGCTAACTGGTTAATATGGGAACTGTTCCGTTTCATTAGCTTCTCCCTGTTGATTTCCTTGAGGGGGAACTGATGCATTGTCAATGGCAAGCCCTGTCAGCTCTTTCTTTTCAGGCAAAGCACGGATCCAAATTCTATTCTAGCACACTGATATCAACTAAGCAGAATTAAAAAATGAAATAGTTTGATTGTCCAGATACACTGCAGGATTCCACACACCCGATGGCTTCTGAGAGATTAGTAAGTACTTGTCATGGACGTCATAAACACTTGTCTCTGAGGCCATCTTGGGTAAACTGTACAAGAAAGGCCACAAAGCTCTAACAGGAACGGGGAGGGACAGAGGTCTGGCTGACAGCCACAGGAAAGGATGAGAGAAAGAAAAAGAAGGCAGTGGTGTGGCACGGGGTGCAGGAGGCTTTGTTGAGGGTCTTGAGTTGGCGAACGACAATGTCAACCTTTCCAGGAAGGAGGTCTCTAGATTGCTGTGGTGGGCTAGGGGGATGTTTTGGGAAGTAGTCTAAGGCAAGAGAGATGACGTCCATGGATTTCTGAGCCTCCTAGAAAGAGAAGGGCGGTGCATCCTTTATAGAGCCCCAAGTTCTGCTGAGGTGGAGAAATGATCAGTTAAGATGCTCTGGGCTCTAAGAGAAAACCTGAGGCAAACAATCAGGAGGTGTATCATCTCTCCCAGCAAGAAGGTAGAGTGCACCTCAGGACTGTTTGATCCAATGGCTCTTTGTCATCAAGGATCCAGTTATTTGTGTCTTTCTGCCCTGTGTCCCTAGCACTGGTTTTCATTTTTAAATTTGTTCTCCTTACAGTTGAATGATGGCTACCAGCAAGAAATGGGGCTCTGTGTTTCCTGCCTCACCACTCTGGTTCTGGGCAAGGGAGAGAGGCTCTCTTCCTTCACTTCGGTCTGATTGGGCCAATTCAGGTCTCATCCCACCCTGGCACTAATGACTATTACCAAGGGAATGTCATGAGCTGTTGGCTAAAACCTGAGCAATAGAACTAGTCACTGGCAAGAGGTGTGGGGTTACCTGGTCTATGCTAGACCAATCAGTGCCCACGCTTGGGGCTGGCAATGGGGTCAGCTTTCTGGGAGACATGTGAAACTATGTGGAGAAAGCGTAGAGTCTGCAGGAACAAAGAAGAAATGAATAGCAGTATCTGCCTTCCTAGTTTAGAGGGTTGCCAATACTACCATGAAGGTAAGAATCTCAACGGAAGTCTACTGACCCCAGAGGTAGATCAAGACTAGATAGCCCTCCCTTAATGATCTGAGACCAGGCACTTGCTCAGGTGTTTATGAGCCCTGCAAAAAAAGGGGGAAAAAAATGGAAATGAAACCAGAAAACAGAAAGCAGCACTGAGAACTCAGCTATTAAAAGGAGTGGGCATGTGTGTGGGAGGCTCTGTGTACTGGGTGTGTCAGGTTGCGCCCTCCACCATATCCTGGAAGCACTTAGAAAGATAGAGACTTGATATGCTCTATACATCCCAGGACTCCATGGACTTTCAATATTCAGCAGGAAGAAAGAGTAAAAAGTTGGTGTCGGGTCTCCATGGTCCACAACAGTGCCTTCTTGCTTGGTAAAACCACCTCTCCAGCAGTCCTAGACTCCTTGCATTTCCTTAATTTTTATGCACATTATTTCAAGCGTTCTTTTATTTCTTTTAATTATGCAGGAGTGTTTCATAATTGTCCTTGCTATGTACTCTTCAGTTTACCCTTTGGGAATAATAGATTGGTGTCATCTTTTTTAGCTAAAGGTTAGGTATGCATGAGGAAAGAGCTACTTCCCCCCAGATTATCTGATGTTTGTGATAGCAGTGTAAAATTTTAAGTAGCTATGAAGTTCATGACAGATGTCCCAGAAGAGTGGAATGTGTGTAGTGTCACTTGGTGCATCCAAATGGAATGAGCTTGAACCAACCCATGTCCAGCAAAAGACACACAGGGGTCCTATGAAAACAGAGGTTGAAACTTGGGATCAGAGAGAGACAGTGATAGAGAGGAGAGAGAGCCATCAATGTGAGAAGTAAGAAAGAGCTTGCCTTCTAGTGCTGGGTGTGCAGACTGGCTGAAGAATAAGCGACCCAGGGGGTGAAGTCAGGGGCTCACATCCCTGAGAACAACGTAGAGGAAAAACAGAGAATCCGAGATACACTAGGGCTTGTGGCCAGAATCCTTGTACATCTTCTTTTCTCTAAAATGGCAGCCTGCGTGCTATGTTAGTGCAAACCTGCCTGTGTGGCTCTCCCCATAGCCACCAAGTTCTTCCAGCCATAGGGTAAACTCTACAACACTGCAGTCCTCAGGAAATGAACAACCAGGCCATTTCTGAGAGGCTTGAAACTCCCTATAGGGCGAGAAGATATTTGCAAATGACTTATCAGATAAAGGGCTAGTATCCAAAATCTATAAAGAACTTATCAAACTCAACACCGAAAGGACAAATAATCCAATCAAGAAGTGGGCAGAAGACATGAACAGACATTTTTCCAAAGAAGACATCCAAATGGCCAACAGACACATGAAAAAATGCTCCACATCACTTGGCATCAGGGAAATCCAAATCAAAACCACACTGAGATGCCACCTCATACCAGTCAGAATGGCTAAAATTAACAAGTCAGGAAACGACAGATGTTGGCGAGGATGCGGGGAAAGGGGAACCCTCTTACACTGTTGGTGGGAATGCAAGTTGGTATAGCTACTCTGGAAAACAGTATGGAGTGTTCTCAAAAAGTTGAAAATAGAGCTACCCTATGACCCAGCAATTGCACTACTGGGTATTAACCCCAAAGATATAAATGTAGTAATCCGAAGGGGCCCTTGCACCCCAATGTTTATAGAAGCAATGTCCACAATAGCCAAACTATGGAAAGAGCCCAGATGTCCATTGACAGATGAATGGATAAAGATGATGCGGTATATACATACAATGGAATATTATGCAGCCATCAAAAATGAAATCTTGCCATTTGCAACAATGTGCCTGGAACTAGAGGGTATTATGCTAAGCAAATAAGTCAATCAGAGAAAGACTATTATCATATGATTTCACTGATAATTTGGAATTTAAGAAACAAAACAGAGGATCATAGGGGAAGAGAGGAAAAAAAATAAAACGAGATGAAACCAGAGAGGGAGACAAACCGTAAGAGACTCTTAGTCATAGGAAACAAACTGAGGGTGGCTGGAGGGGAGGGGATGGGGGGGGGTAACTGGGTGATGGACATTAAGGGGGGCTCGTGATGTAATGAGCACTGGGTGTTATATAAGCCTGATGAATCACAGACCTCTATCTCAGAAACAATACTTTATATGTTAATTGAATTAAAATTAAAAAATAAGCAAAAATAAATTTTAAAAAAGGAAACCTTAAACAAAACAAAACAAAAACTCCCCATGGGGCATGGATGGTTAAGGCTATTTGGAGGACCCCTGTGATGGGAAATGGAAGACAGTGAGAAGAGTGGAAGATACTGGTTTGTGGTAAAGAGGCTATTGAGGTTACTACCCTACCAGCTTTAATCGAGGACGGGGTTTCTGCCCCTCAGTACCACGAACACCAGAGGGCGGAAGCTTCTCTGTTGTGGGGGGCTGTCCTGTGCATCGTAGTGGGCTTAGCAGCAGCTCTGGCTTCTACCTACTAGAGAGATGCCAGTGGCATCCTCCCACCCCCAGTCGTGACAACCAAAAATGTCCCCAGACATTGCCAACTGTCCCCTGTTGAGATTTTTGTTCCCTACCCTCTCTGGTGAAAACCACTGTCCTAGAGTGAAGCAGGAACTAGAAGGCTTGGGAGTTACAGGGTTTGGTTAGATGGGTGAGCAGCTTTTCCCTAAGGTCCTGAGGGATTGATGAAGGTGACCAAAAACATACACAGATTGGTTTACAGCTAAAGAATAAACTTTGGACCCCAGTGCAGGGTGACCTATAAAGGTGGTTTTAGGACTGGATTCAAATACTGGCTAGGACCATTTTGTGCAAAAGGTGACATAGAGATCAGTTGAGAACTGAATTAGATATAACTAAGCTTGTGAACAAAACCACAAGCTGTATTTATTATAGGGGTATAATGATAACCACTCTCGTAACAGGACTCCAAATTGTTATGCACCTGGTGAGTGCCAGGAGCTGTGGCCAACACAGATTATACCCAATTTATAATCCCACAGCTGCAAGGCAGGAATTGCCCACATTTTGTAGATGAGGAATCTGGGATTCAGTTTCCCTCAACTTTGGCCACAGTCTTGCCACTGGTCATGGCCGAGGATGACTAAAACCCAGGTCGGCTAACTACAGAGCTGGTGCTGTTCTCGCTACAACAAATCACATATGATTAGAATGTGGAGGGTGTTCCGCAAAAACTACCATGAGATCTTAATTATCATGCATGACACTGTATGTGTTATATATACACATACCATATCTGCGTAAAGGCAGAGAACCTCTTAACAGATCATGTGGTAGCTCACAAAACTCTATATTAAACACATAGAGCAGCTGATACTCACTATGGGACCTGATACCCTCATTTCCTGGGGATTCAGAGGCCTGAGGCTCCCTGAGCTCTTTTGAATCTAAGCTGGGAGGAGGCTGGGTCAGCTGCTGTGTAAGGGAAGTGTCTGCGGGTGAGACAGGAGCCGGGAGGGGGGCGGGGCAGGTCCCTGAGGGAAGGAGTCCCTGAGCCAGGGCTCTTGGGGCTTGAGATGAACGTTCTCTAGAGCAGTTCCTTAAAATTTAATGTGTGCTGTTCTTGTTAAAACATAGATTCTGATTCAGAACCTGTGTTGGGCCTGGAATTCTGCATTTCTAACATACTCCAAGTAATGCCACTGCTGCCAATCCAGACAACGCTTTGCATAGCGAGGGTCTAGCAGCGTTAGAGAGGGAAACGTTACTCTTAGTGTTTCTTTGCAAAACAAGTCAATTAAGAAAGGAACTGGCCATAAAGAAGCTACAGGACACAGGAGAGTCAAAGAGATAGCGCGAAGATGATGAGTGTGGTGGTGGAGGGGTGGGGGAGAGGGCTGGAAAGGAGGAAAGAACAAATGGGAACTTCCTTGCCTGATAAACAGATGATCAGAGACAGAAGTGGCCTGAAGCTTTAAAGAACAGGAGTTTCAAGGAAGTTTGTAAAATTACAACTTTATACAGCAGGTAGCAAACGTATGGAACTCATTATCCCTAAGCTTTAGTAAAGATTAAAAATATAGTTATGACAATGCTATAAATAAAGTAGTAAATTACATACTTGCAGTAGGTTACTGAGGGAAGGGAGGGTATGTTGGAACACCTCCCTAACTTTTGAGGTTGACACACATGGTGAGCTCTGTGTTCATAGTTTCTAAACCAAAAATAGGGATTTATGATTCACAAAGGATTCCTTCCATGCCCCCCCCCCCCCCCCGCCCTTCCAGTCACTGGGTGTAGAGATACTGGAAGACGCAATGTGGATGCTAGAGCAGTAGCATTTTTAAGGGCTTTGTGATGGTTTCTGAGAACAAAGTGCTAAATGTTTGCAGTACATTTGAAGTGAGTTCTGGACTGGAGAATCCAGGGTCTATGGACCTACCTTTCAGATACCACATCGGGTCGAGTTCCCAGTCATCCTGAGAACTCCCATCCTGAGGTGGGATGTGTGGCACGAAGACCTGTTGTGTTGTCCTGCACACTGGGAGCTAGGTGGTCCAGAGCTGAACCCCCATGTGCCAACACTTTGTTTATCCCGTTCCAGTAGCTCTTTCTCAATGATTTTCTCATAGATGGTCATAGGATGGGTCTTTAAATATTCTGGTTATTGCAATGACTGAATTCACTCGTGTATCCCACCATTATTTATAAATTACCACATGTCCAACACTGGGTAAATCAAGAGGGACAAAACAGCTCCCTCTCTCTACTCATGAAGCTTGCGATCAAGTGGGGGAAAAACAATGGGCAGCAAAGTTGGTAATTTTTTATGTGTATTTCTGATAACTTATTAAAGATTCCCCGGGGAAGGAGTGTTTACGAGGACTTACAGCCTGGGGCATTCTCTGGTGGGATGGTTCACGGAAGTTCTCTCTAAGGAAGTGACTTTTGAGGATGAGTGGGAGTTTGCTTGAAAAAGAGTGAGGGGAAGAAGGGCATTCTGGGGGCATGCAATGGCCCTAAAGCAGGACAAGGCTTGAAGGTTAGTGTTGATGGGTATCATGACTGGGATGAGAGGGCTGTCTGCTGACACTGGAGACCATTTGCAGAGGGCCCTCTGGGCTGCAGTAGGTTCAGGTTCCCTCCTATATACAGTGGAAATATGGCAAAAGATTTTGTGCAGGAGTGTGTCCTCATTGGCTCTGGAGCTCAGCTATTCTAACCCTCATCCCTGAGACAGAGACATGACACTGAGGCTTGGGTTTGGATGGGGCAAGCTCAGATGGCCAGTGGCACAGAGCGGTGGGCACAGGCTGCTTCACACACACCCCCACCCCCCACCTGGATGGACACTAAGGGTTCTGTGTCACTCCCTAACCTGTGAGGCACAGGCTGACTTTATGACAGAGAAGAGGGGCGGCACGAACGCGTGGAGTTCATGAAAGAGAAGAGCTCCGAGTGTCCATCGGTCCTCCTCTGGCATGGAGTAGGAGTGAGGCCCACACAACACAGGACACTGGGGCCCTTGTCATTAATTATGCTCTGTGCTTACAACCCCTTCTTCCAGGAGTAAAGAGTAGAGTGCTGTAGAGACCTCAAGAGTTGTTTTATATTCCAGATTCTGTCACCTGCATATACTATTCTCTCGGGTTTGGGGGGGCAATTTAGATTATTATCTGCTAAAAGGATCAGCCTCTTAGTGGTAGCTAGTAGATGAAGGTGGAAAAACGTGTTGTTGTTTTATGGCTTACCATGATGAGTAGAAAGATCACTTGCTTTGTCGTTTTTTTTTTTTTTTTTTTAAGCCCTCTTATGATATATTTAGTTTGAAGGAAATGAATTCACACTATTTTCATTTGCCTTAGTCTTCTTGGTCTCGTTTATCTATAATCTCTCAGCCTCTAGATATGGGGCTGATTTTAGCTCTTGCCTTGCCCTAAAAACTGGGTATGCCTAAGGAATGAGAAGGGTCAAGTGTCAACCAGGAAAGGGACATCTTTCTTGTATTAGTTTGTAGACCCCTCGATAAATTTTCTGGGGATCTACTTGCAGTCTGGAAAACAGAAAAATGGAGCTTAGAAGTCGGCTGTGCTGTTTTTAGCCAAATAATTCACTTTTCTTGTGTCAATTTTAGCATAAAAATTTTTTCAAAAAGAAATTCTTACGCTGTTTTGGCATCCCCTCCATCTACCCACCTCCCAAAAAGATGTGTCAAAGTTGGAGTCCAACAAAGGAAAGATGAAATTCAGTATTTGCTCACACAGGAAGGCATACATCAGATTAGAGAGACTGAGTCATCTGAAACTATAAAGTCAGTATAACTGAGGACTTGGTTTTAATTCTACCCCAGCATTATCCAGATTTACTTGCTTTCTGAGCATCTCAAAGCAAGTTGGGAAGAAGCTGGAGCACATTCTCATTCTACCTATTTTGATGTGAGATTTCTCCATCAACCATCACAGATAAGGAGCTTCTCCAGATACTGCCTGGTACTTGGGGATGAAGGGGAAAGTAAATACTTAGATATGCTTGTAATATGCAGGGCAGACCGGAGCTCTGAGGACTGCATTGTGAGAAATAGATGTTCAGAAGCTCAGAAGAGAAGCGTCTGTGGTAGAGAGAGACAATGTTAGAGAATGATCTGCTTCATTATCAGCGATAACAATAATTAAAGGGCTCTGGAATCCCAGTGGTCACCACTGCACTGTTTAATAGTAATTATTGGGTAATTACATATTATTATATGAGAGAGATATAATTATATAATTGTTATTATTAAGTATGATGTTGACCATTGTGGTTCCAACCCCTTCTTCATTTGTGGAGCCTCTTTTGGGATGGTAATTGAGATAATAGGGATAAAGTTGAGAAGAGGGAAAGTAACTGGGTGAGGGCATGTCTTGCTTGGCTCGGCTAGAGCTTGGGACGGGGAGACAGGACCTAACGAATCAGTGACACCTGCGCTGGAGTGGTTTGGTTGGCATCTCTGACTGACCTGTGAGATAATTATGCTCAAAGAATTTCTGGCCCAGAGAGTTCTGGCTTCATTGTTCTCCACTGCCTGTGCAGAACGTCTAACTGTGACATCTCCCGGAAACACAGAACAAGTCGGTCTGTGATGCTCTGCCTTGGTCTTCAGGCTGTCAGGTGCCTGGGGCCAGCCGGGAGAACGGGATGTGGGCAAGGGAGACGGGGACAGAGTAGAAGTGGATTAATCACCAAGGGCAGCTCTGGCCTGCAGGGACTTTCCTAGGCACGTTGCCAACCCTCTGCGAGAAGGCCCTGTGTTCTAATGGATCGAGCCTGGAAGACCAGATGGAGTCAAACCCAAGTGCTAACTCTTTCGTGCTGTGTGTGGCCTCGGGTGGTGACAATGCCCCTGGGTCTGTTTCTTCCCGGGTCATTCAAGTGGAGATAAGGTTGGCCTCTCGGCAAAGTGGCTGGAGGGGCCGCGACCACGTGAGCTCCGCCGCTGGAGCAGCCCTGGCCCATGAGGAGAACCTGGCCATAGCTGAGGGCAGACGAGGTAGTGGACATCTGCTGCCCCCGAGGGGATTTCATCCTCAGCAATGACTATTTGCCCTGCAGCACCCGAGCTGGGAAATGGCGCAGGGCAGGTCTTCTCATTTTCGTGCTCCTCTGGTTACACTAAGAGACTCTGGGGACCCTTGCTGGCCCTTCTCCTGGGGAAGGGCCTCCGCGAGGCTCTGGGCAGACGTGGCGTGCTGTTCTCTGCTGGGTGCAGCGAGAGGCACGCCCAGGCTTGTTTGCCTCTGTCACCAGCACAGCCCAGGAGCTGCAGGGAGGGGGTTGCCAAGCAGTGAGTGGGAAACTTTCCACAGGCGATTAGATCACTAAGGGAATAGGGCCGGCTTTAGGAGAGGCCACGCAGATGGCAGAACACAGCTCGCCCTAGGGAGCTCCCTCTCTGGCGGAGTGGATGATTCCTGAGGGGAAGGGTACAATCATCTTCCCAATGGAGATAATCCCCAAGTCATCCCATACACGATGTAATTCCGTAGTCAGGAGCACATTTGCAAACACTCAGTAGGAAAACGAACCAAAGATGCCCACACTGAGGGTGAGGAGAGCCCTACCATTTGGAGCAGGACTGAGTCTCCCCCTCTGTGGTTTGATTTTAACTCCATTCTTCCGTGAAGGAGTCAGGTAGAAAGAAAGCCATTCGAGATTAGACTATTGAGTGCAGAAAAATGAAGGAAACCGAGCTCATAAAATGAGTTGCACTCAGTCTGTCACTTGCTGTACTTCATGGATGAGCCAGAGGAGAATGAACTCTGTTTTGCTGGTCCACAGCCTCCTGTTCCACGAACTGTGTTAGAGGTATGGCTCCAATAGCCTCGGACCAAGACCCGGAAGATGGGGTTCCGACCTTGGCCTATGGTTAGGGTGATGATATACTTTGTTATTCAAGCAGGGACACTTTTAAGAGTGCAAGGAGTCCCTTTAATGATTACTGTGTAACTACATGTGGAAACGGGACTGTCCCAGGCAAACTGGTGCATGGTTCCCTCATTGCATTGGTCTTGGGTAAGTCGCTTAACCTCTTTGGCCTCAGTTTTGTCAATTTTATTTTTAATATTTTACTTATTTATTTGAGAGGGAGAGAGGGCACAAGCAGGGGGAGTGGCAGACAGAGGGAGAAGCAGGCTCCCTGCTCAGCAGGGAGCCTGATGCGGGGTCAAAAGGTACAAACTTCTAGGTACAAAATAATAAGTCCTGGGGATGTCGTGTACATGACTACGTACTATGTTATTATGGTTAACTGTATTGTCTATTTGAAAGTTGCTGAGAGAGATCTTAGAAGTTCTCATCACAAGAGAAAAATTATAACTATATGTGGCGATGGGTGAACTAGATTTATTGTGGTGATCATTTCACAATATTTACATATACTAAATCATTTTGTTGTGCACCTAAAACTAATACAATGTCATATGTCAATTATATCTCAATAGAACTGGAAAAAATAAAAACAGGAGAGAGAGAAAGGAATCTGCAAATAGTATTATTAGTGATCTGTATTATTTTTTTCCAAATTAAATGAATTATTTTTAAAAAGGAGCCCTGAGAGTTAGCACTCCTTAATAGTGCTCAACCCTGCAAACAAGCTCTAAGAGTTCCAATTTTTGATTACTAGTAAACTGCTTCACTGTTACTGTCCTAACCCTTATATGCCTGTGGAGCCAAGGTCGTTACTGGATTCATCTTTTGGTGCAAGGAAGAGTGATGTCCACCCTATGGTAGAGGTTACACAACATCTCCATTTTCTTCTCTTGGTCAGGGAGAAAGGAAAAGATATTTTCTTACCAGTGTTTTGAGACACTTCTAACCACAGTCACAAGAATTAGCATCAGAAAACCGAGGAATGGCATCCAGTTTGAGGTTTCAGTGTGGTTTTTAAAACGTTTAGAAAATGACTAGATATCCAAGCTTGTCTGTCCCTGCTTATAACTATTTTGGTGGTCTCTAAGTGGCAATAATTGAAATATTATTGCTTTTGTGCCATATAATTTCCCCATAACACAACGCCTAAATATATTCCCCTCAGCTCCATTGGAAGATGGTTACTGCAAGTGTGGGCAATGGTAATCTCTGTGTCCGTGACCACATAGGATTGGAGGGGCGTGCTCTCTTCAAGGATCCCTGAGCCCCAGCACCTGATAAACTCACTGCTGCAAACGCTGATCTTGACTCAGAGATAGAAGCTGGGGATTTAAGGTCAAACTTTATATATATGTATAAACACACACACACACACACACACACACAGATATATAAGGTCAGACTTGTTATAATTACATGGTTGGAAGCACAGTATGCTTGGAGCCAAATGTTGATTAATGTTAATTTTAGGGTAAACAGAGGGAGAGAAAGACAAGAAAAGCCAGTGGACTCCAAAGCTTAAAATATTCTTGAGTTGAGACTCAGCATCTATGGTTGTACAACCTGATAATTACTTCTGAACAGTGATTACCTGTTGTTATATAATTAACCTCGAGGTTCATCTGGATGGCCAGAGCTTTTCTCCTGGAACACACCAATCGCTGTGATTCATAGACCACTGAACTGAATCCAGAAATGCCCGCACACCAAGTGACTCCACGCTGCTCATTTCAGAACAAGTGTCTTCTCTTTCTGGAATACAGGAGGGATATTGTTCATTAGAGACTAAATCTGTTGGGAAGGTAAGAACCATGGCAGCATGGTAGATATTTGTCTTGCTGAGGGTGATGTGATTTGGAAAGGAGACACACAGAAACTTTCAGCTTAGTTTAATGAAGGCCACTTGAAGAGCCTTCCGGTCCTAGAGCTCTTTTCTCTGTTTCACTTGGGAAAGCCTAGAAAAGAAAACGTTAGCAGCCCTTCAGCATTCTGGCACTGATTACTACAAGCTGTATCCAAAATAAAGAGAAAGTGAGAGACCCAGGGAGACAGAAGAAGGATCTTTAAGTCTGTGAATGTGGAATGAAATTGAATACTTTAGAACTGGGTTGCAATGAAATGAGAGGGGGTGGGTAGGGAGGAGGGCAGAATACTGTGCCCGCTTCTCTTTTAGACATCCCCTGACACTTGGAGAGACCAAGATCAATTCTAGCCAATGGATTTAATTCATTATCGAGAGCAGAAATTGCTGGTGGCTTACCAGCAGCTATTCTCCCTTTTGTCCTTATTAACAGAACCCTTGCTGGTTTAGGCAAGAGCATGTGGTACAGTTTTGCCCAGTGAGATGTGAAAGAATGTCTGCTGGGAGATGAAAGCACCTGGCAAAGATTTTTTTTTTTTTTTTTTTTGCTTATAAAATGAGACCACCGGAAAGAGGCAGGCACCTTCAGCTCCTGTGGGATGTAGGTGCTTACATGTGGTGCTAGGGGCTGCCATCTTGCTTCCATGAAATGAGCTAGCTTGAATACCTGCCAACCTGTTGAGGAAGGCAGAGCTGAAAGACAGGAGGAACTTTGCTCACGGATGATGTCAGGGAGCCCGTGAGTTAACTGACCTTGGAGCTGCCCTGTGTTGGAACTTCTTACTGTGTAAATACCTCCTTGGTTGTTTATGGCACTTGAGTCAGGGGTCTCTTCGTCCTGGCAGATGAAAACATCCCAACTGATTCAGTACTTTATTAGGAGAGTTGTATATCTTCTATAACAAATCCATTTCTTTGCCCATATTAGGAGCCTCAAATCCTTAGGAGCGGTCTTCTGAACCCCATATTGAGCCGTGCTCAAGATTAGTAACGACTATAATAACAAACTCACGCTTGTTTAGGCTATAAATTTTCCGAAGTACTTTTACATTGACCCTTGCGAGGCAGGTAAGATGAATATTATTATTATCCTTTTTTTTTCAAGATGAGAAAACAAACACAAGGAGGTAAAATGATTTACCTGACACATCTAATGACATGATGATAGAACTAGGATAAAAACAAACAAACAAACAAACCCTAAGTCTGGCCAAGAGAAATGTTTTGATAGTGAGAAAGAGTAAATGGAGAAAAGGATTAACAAGCATGGACTTAGGAGGCCACCAGAACTGGCTTTGAATTCCCAGTGTACTTCTTGTTAATATTATGGCCTTAGACAAGTGACTTAAATCTCTCTCTCTGATCTTTAGCTTCCTCATCTGTGAAATTCTAATGATGAAGCCCAGATCACCGGGACATTTCAAGAAATTAATTTTAAAATGTATTTAAGGTGCGTGGGCGGCTCAGCCAGTTAAGTGTCTGCCTTTGGCTCAGGTCATGATCCCAGGGTCCTGGGATGGAGTCCTGCATCGAGGTCCCTGCTCAGCGGGGAGCCTGCTTCTCCCTGTCTCTCTACTCCTCCCCCCTGCTCATGCTCGCTCTTTCTCTCACTCTCTAATAAATAAATAAAATCTTTTTAAAAAAATAAAAAATGTATTTAAAGTACTGAATGTGCTTGGCACATGACAGGTTTCCCTCTCCTATACATTGTTTACCCCTTACTGAAAGAAATTGTGGTTACTCCAACCTTGCTGCTTTTTAAAGATGAAATGGGTAACCGTGAGTCCCAAATAAGGCAAAGGATGAGATAGCACTAAATCATTTCTAAAAATCCTTCAAAATACAAAGAGTCTATGGCAAGAAAGAAAGAGAAAAACATAAAACAGAGAATTAAAATTGGAAGTGTTTCTGGCCATTTGCTAAAGGTGAAAGATATAAAACAGGATGCCACATAATGGAGACAGGGCTGGGAAGTTTATGTGGGAATGAAGAGGAAACCATAAAAACAGGCCAGGCGGGAGCTGGCAATGTACAAGTATGGAAGAAAAAAAGCCTGGGGCCATAGTGGTACACACGATAAACATGAAGCTGGTTGTGTTTTGCCTTTAATAAGAAAAAGGCAGTCGTAGCCTTGGAATTTGTAAACAAGCGTTGAGCATGAGGGAACTTTTAAGCTGACCATCTCACCCTGACCAGCCTCCGTCAGGACTCGCTTAAGAGCTCTACATTCTTTCTGGCCTCACCTCTTAAGTAAGATGAAGTGATCAAGAAAGGATTTGGAGAGAATCCAGAGAAGGCAAATGAAAATGATTCAGTGAATGGAAGGCAGGACGGAAGGATCTACAGTCCTTCAGTGTCTCTTGAGGAAAGGAAGGCAGGCAGGGAGCCCAGTGATTCTGACGCCTGAAGGGATGTTGTGTGGAGAACGGGATCCTGACCCTTCCAATCTTCCCTAACCTCTCTGCCTGGTCAGGTGTCTGCACCTATCAGGTCGCCAGGTCGCTGACCGCTAAGGATGCTGGTGATGTCAGTTTTAAATGGCCTTCTGGATTAGGTTGAACATTATAAAATCTCTGTGACACTAAATTTTGGAGAACCTGAAATATGAATGATAGCATCTTCTTTTAGGAACTTTTTGGAGACTACAGTAGAAACGCTGTAAAGTTCATTTTATTCCCTCTTAGACACTCAAAGAAACAAGGCCAAATAAAGGGAAACCAGTATTGAAACTCATGGAGGTAGGTAATCGGGTCCTGGTGTATTGTCCCTGCTCTGCCACTCACAGAGTATGTAAATTTGGGCAAGATCATTAGCCTCTCTGAGACTCAGTTCCCTTAACTATAAATTGGGGGTAATAATGCTCACTTCATAGGACTGTGGGGATTAAATGCAATAATGCCTACCAGCATTTATACAGTGCTTAGAGCATGGGATAAGATTAAAAGGCACAGATATTTGTGCTTAGGAAAAAGTCAGTAAATATTAGCTATTATTATTGAGCCGGTAGAGAGTGTCGATTTGTTCATTTCAGGAGGTGCCTTAGAACCTCCTTCGTCTTAGCCCCTTCTGTCGATTCACTAGCGGGCCTTAGTTCTTGACTCTAGCAGCTGTGTTGCTCTTACTGTCCTGCCATGCCCAAACTCTCCCCTTCCAGGTTACCCCTGACTCCCTCCCACCTGCATCCCCGTCCCAACGGGGAGATGAGGCAGCTGCTCTTGTCCCGTGGGCCGCAGCTCTGTCCTGACCACAGAGTGGAAGCACTCCTCTGACCTGCTGTGGTGTTGGCCCCCCCTCTCCTCTTACTCTTCCTTGGAGGAATGTCAACTAAGAGACACAACAGGCTGGGATTCAGTTGGTGGTGATCTCCAAAGTGGGAAGGTCATCTAGATGTGATGGCTAGGGCTTCCATTTCCGGACGGGCTGTGTGGGCCAAGGCGAGTGGTCCGTGGGCACTGCAGCTGGTCTGCAGAGAGGGGACGTCAGTCAGTGGTGAGATGATGTGGCCTCAGGGAAGCCAAGAGCACTCTGCCGGATGACCTCCCAACTGGCCCGAGGCCTGGCTGCGCTGCTTGTCGATTTTCTGTAATAAACACTCTAGTGATTTGAGCTGTTCAGTTCCTTGAAACCACATGACTCTCACCTTGGACACTGGCCCATAGTCTCCTCTTTCAGGCTTGAGAAGCCACTCAGTACATGTCGATGACAATGGCAGTGAAGATCACCGGGCGCACAGGGGTGTGCGGGAACAGTCGCTTTAGATGCTAAGTTCTGAGATCCCGCTGTGCCCCCTGGGGATTCTTATTTCTGCCCTGTCCCAGCTCTTGGTCGCCGAGATAAGGACACTCAGAGTAAGCTCCTTGTTTCCTGGGATAGCAGGTATAACTTCAGATCCAGGTTTTGCTAAGTTCCCAACTTACCCTTCTGTCCTTTTCTTCTTTGTTTTACATCTGGGGCTTAGACCCTTGGGTACCTAACATCCATTATTCACCCTAACCCTGGTTCCTTCGGTTTACCAACTTTTGAGTTAACCATTCTAGTCAATTAGCGTCATTAATCTACCTCTTGTATTTAAAAATGTGGAATTGCATCTTTTAGGGAGATCAAGTCCTGAAGTCTTGGAGTATAGGAGGTGAAGATCAAGTACACTCAGAATTACTACAGAAAGCCCCCCATATCATCCAGACGTAGATGGCAGTATGTGTGGTTTGCACACATAAGTCTGCACAGTAATACTCTTATATAAATGGTTAATAACACATGCAATAATGTGGAGGGAATGCTAACAGGTTTATGCTAAATTAATATCCTGCCTCCCCCTTCCCGGCCTCCATGTCTCCTTTTTGCTGAGCACCCATAGTTTCATGCACAGAAGTCAGATATGCGCATAAGGCACTATGCTGTTCTAACATAGCTGCATTTCCCGACCTTGAGCGTTTCCAGTGGGGGAGAAGGCGCTTGTCATCTCTGGTCCGCACAGGGAGGGTCCCAGCAGGCCCTCCCTCTTGCTACCCTTGCTTCACAGACACGTCTGCACCACGCAGGCAAATATACTCATCTGAGACCTAATCAAGAAACTAAAAGGGAAAATGAGGAGCTGGGAAAGATGCTAAAATCGTCAATTATCCACCTGGGACACCCACTCTTGGTTTCCTAGGCAAAGGCAGATTATGAAAAAGGAATGCAGGTGGGGGGCGCCGTGTGGGGTGGGGATGTGAGTGGAAGGGCCATTTGGGGCTCTCAACGTGGGATCATTTTACCTGCAGCCTTGAGCTCTGGAGGGCGGGGTGTGAAACAGAGGCAGCTGGAACCTCCAGTTTTCAGCATGCTCATGAGTCTCCTACCAGAAATGCAATCCCTCTGAAAACTTCAGGGTGCCCTTCAAATATCAGTAATGACATCCCCAGGAACGGGAATGCTCTTGTTCCCACGGAGCGCAGGATGTCTGACTGTCTGTATGTGCCTTTAAGTTCTGCGTTTGGCATGGCTGACTTTTTAAATAAAAATCACCTAGCATGGTTTACCATATGTCTGATGAAATGCTGTAAAATGAAATGTAGATCTGCGCCATTCACTCTTGAGCAAATACATATGTTGTCACATCTCAGAGCTATTTATTTCTCCATATTTTAAGTGTGCCCAGTGCCACCCATCCAGATGCACTTCAAGTGGACAAGTAAAAAATGGAAAATAATTTCTCAATTATTGGAACATTTACATTTTATTGGTAATAGGGAACAGATAACAATGTTTTTGGATACATAAAATTAAAAAAAATAATACAGTGTATTTTATAAAATATAATTAAAAGGTGTTGGATGATAAAATTACAAATGATAAAATGCAATAATATAATAAAAAATCCAGGAGAAAATAGGCTCAACGTGTGCCTCCTAGGAGTTGGAACCTTGATTCCGGGGTTTGGAGATGCCATTCGAGTCTTACTCAGGCTCTCTCGTGCCCTGCATCACTGGATGAACCAGGGTACTCTTCAGTGACTCGTTTTCCTGACCCTTGGTGGAGGCTAATTCTACCGAGGTCACACCACCTTGACACAAGGATGCTCAGAGGAGTGAGGGAAATAAGTGGTTCAGAGTAAACCAGAGTGCAGAAAGATGGTCTTTACATGTGTGCGGTTTCATGCCTGTTTTGAAGCCTGACCATAGGCTTATTTAAATAAAAATTAATGATTGGTTGCTGGCCAGAGAATTGCAGAAAAGCTGCTGGCCCCATAACCCTGAGTCTGTCATCCATGACGGGACAGGCGGGCGTGGGGCCACGGAGGGCTCTGCACTGGGTGGAGGGAGCGCCGCCTCCATCGTGAGGAAGTGGGTGTGAGCAGGGGGCTGGGACCCTGTTCCATCGCCGCCCCCTCAAGGGCTTTGAGGAGCTGGTCTCTGCAACAAAGTGCGTGTGGCTGGAGCTGCCGCTGCTGTCCTGGTCTCTTTGCAGCTTTTTAACATTCTGGCTTCCTGTGTGGCCTGGCAGTGTCCCTGGAGAGGCCAGGCTCTCCGCGTCCCCTGAGGCCATGCAGCTCTCTGGAACAAAGAAGAGGTCACCCCACGCTGCCAATGTCACACAATTAGATGGGCCCAGTGTCCTGGAGAACGGCTACCCCGCAGTTGGCCCCGGTACCACCCTGACTGGTCAAGCAACCTTTTTCCACAGAGAAAAAAAAGCCGATGCACACCATATGCTGAGCCTGGCTCTGGTTCTCCAGTTCATTGGCTTTTATGCAGCACATGCGAGAAATTATGGAGCAGAAATTTTTTTATGCCAGAAATTTCCACAGAAATTATGGAGCATTCAAACCACTGAACTGCTTGAAATCCTGTGCATTCTATGGAACTTACTTTCCCTCCCTACCTGGACTAGTTCTCAGGTTCCAACCTCAGGATCACTCCCTATCGGCTCCTGAAGAGAGTGTGGTACCGTGTAAAGGAAAGGGGGCGGCCTTTGGATTCAGGGTTGGGTTCACATACTGGCCACAGCGTTTACGAGCCTTGCGACCCTGGGTAAGTTACTTGACAGTTTCCTTATTTGTAAAAGGAGATAACCCTTTACTCCACAGGGATGAAATGAGGTAAGATACGCCAAACCACTTGCACTTTGTGTGGCATGAGATGGGCACTCAGAAAAGGTCGTTCTGGATTAAAGGAAACTCAAGGAACATACAGTTGAGTGTATTTGGGATCCTTGATTGGATCTTGGATGAAAAATAAAAATAAATAAAATTGTATTATATTAAATTAGTAATCTATATTAATAATGTGTGTATGTGTATACACATATACAAAGTCCATAGGCAAATTCCTCCAATTGTGTGTCTCTCTACACCATGCATATGTGTATATACACACATACACAATATATAGTGTGTATATACACAAGTATGTATTTGTGACATGTTATATATTAATGTGACATTAATTATATGTAAATTTGTGTACATATAGTTGTGTATATATATATACAGACACATATTATTGGGACAATTGGAGGAATTTGAGTGTGGACTTTATATTAGCTAATGGAATGGTATTAACATCACATTTCCTGAGTGTGGTCATGGTACTATGGCTCTGTAGGAGAATGCCCTTGTTCCTAGGACACATATGCGGAAGTATTTAGGGATGAAATGTCCCAACATCTGCCACAAACTTTACAATGGTTGATCAAACAAACGAACATACACACGTGTGCTGCTGTGCACAATTGTACGCGTGCACAATTGTACGCATGCACATGGAGATGTGACAAGATGAATATTTGGTGTATTATTATCGCAGCTTTGCTGCAGGTCTGACGTTTTCCAAAATAAAAAATTGTGGGGTGAACTGCTTGCAAAGTGTGTGATACAAGCCTGTGGAACAGCATGGTAGGACATCTGGGAGTTCATTTTGGTCTTCCTCCTGTGCTCTGTCATGGCTAGAGGACCCCCGCTGTCCAGGCCAATAGAAGCTGCCTCTCTCAGCACGGGGGTCAGCTCCCCTAGCTCCCCAGAGGGCTCGCCACCACCTGGACCCCAGTGCTGAGCCTGTCTGCCCTCCCAGTTGTGTCCCCACCCAGCATTTTAGAGATTCACAGAAGCCCACACTTAGGATTGCCAGATTTAGAAAATAAAAATACAAAATGCCCAGTTAAATTAGAATATAAATAATGAATATTTTTCTTTAGTGTAAGAATGTCTCAAATATTGCATGGAACATAACTTATACTAAAAAAAAAAGTATTTGTTGTTAGTCTGATTTCCAAAATGAACTCGGCATTGTGTATTTTATCTAGCACCCCTACTCCTGCCCCATACCCATCTCACCCGCACCCCCACACCCAGAGGTCATGGTCATCTCTGAAGACTGGAGTCTTAACATAGCAGAAAGGGTTCTCAGTCCCCTAGCAAGTTCTGCAAACTGCCACAGTGACCCTGGGCGCTCTGTGCTGGGACTTACAAGCAGGCACCTAAGAGGCAGATGGTGGAGGGGGGACAGACCCATGGGCTGCAGGGGGCAGAGAACAGCCCCAGAAGTTGTCCAGGGCATCCGGGTGGGCTCTTGCCCCAGCCATGCCCACACAGGTGAGCCTGTGTGTGGGCGCCTTCCTATCTGCCTCCTTATTGCCCTGCTCCTCAAGGCCCCAGCTACCCAGCCTCTCACACAGCCCAGGGTCTGCAAGCCGGGCATCTGGCCGCTGGCTTGGGTTTGAATCCTGGCCTTACTGCTTACTGGCTGGGTGCATCTGGGCAATAAATTATCTCAGCTATCTTCGTTTCCTCATCTGTAAGATGCAGGTAACAAGAGTGCCTCCCTCCCAGCCTGGTTTCGAGGATTAACTGAGCTAACACTTACAAAGCGCTCAGGCCACTGCCCAGCTTGGAGTAAGCCTGTGTCAGTGTTTGTTAAATAAATAATCCACCTGTGGAGGAAGGCAAGAGTCCCTGTGCAGTAAACCTAGTGGCTGGAGACCCTGCAGGGGCTGTACTGGGGTCTGTTTGATGGCGCGGGCAAGGTGTTCCGTCCTCGAGCTTCACTCCTCGCTGGGACCTTTGGGTATGAAGTCAGGAAGGTGCCACGGAGGCAAAGCTGGGGATGGGAGAGCTCCACCCAGCCAGTGGGGGCGGGGAATGGGTCAGCATGGGCTGCGTTGCAGAAAACCTCATGAGCGATCCCATCACTGAGATCTTCTATTCATTTATTCTTTGCTGCCTTTTTTCTTCCAGGCAATGCATCCATCCCTTTTCCATGGTTTTCAGTTTTGATTCATGGCTCCATCTCTTCTGTTTTGATGTATACCCTTCCCTTTGTTCTTGGTTTCAGAAGGAAAAAAAATCACTCACATGGTGTCCAGCGATGTTGAGGGTTAAGGTTGGGGTAGGTCAGCTGGTGTCCGCAGCTAGCCCCACGGAGAGATACTGGTGATGGCACC
Organism: Zalophus californianus; assembly: GCF_009762305.2. Lineage (NCBI taxonomy): Eukaryota > Metazoa > Chordata > Mammalia > Carnivora > Otariidae > Zalophus > Zalophus californianus. Next base: position 62,617,849 of record NC_045597.1, read on the forward strand.
TTGACTTGGGCCAGGGGCTGGCCTAAGCCTTGTGTCCTTGGGTAGATGGGTGGGACTCTCAGGGCCAGAGAAGCGGTGCCACAGTGATGCACGCCAACAGTCTTCTGGAGGGAATGATGGATGCTTCAAAGGACAGAGCCAGTTTCTTCAAGTACAGTAAGAAAGGTAGCTGTCATGTGGTCAGTGGGCCCTGGCCCTCCTCGTAGGCAAAGTGTATGAGAAGGAGCCTCCAGATGATTCCAGTTCCCGGCCATGGAGGTCTTCCTAGCTGACGTCCCACACATCATGGGGCAAAGACAAGTGTCCTTGCTATACTTGGTCCAAATTCTTGACCCACAGAATCCATGAACATGATAACATAGGTGTTGTTTTAGGCCATTCAGTTTGGGGTTAGTTTATGTTTTATGGGTTAGTTTATTTATTATGCAGCAAGAGTGACCAGGACACTGTTTCCAGTTGGCTGCACCCATGGTTTTTTTTCTTGGTTAATCTCCTTCTTCTATGTTTCCATTGCTGACCAAGCCTTCTTATCATTGACACATTTGTCACTTTTTTACTAAAATACTCTTAATATAAAAATGGAAATCCAAGATAGAAGTCACTGAACAAAACTTTTATTTACTTGCCCAGACTTGCCATTTAGACCCATGAGTGCTTTCTACCTGCTCACTGTGTGATAGGATGTAAAGAACCAACATTCCCTCTTTTGATGGCCTCCAATAAAACTGTCTCTTCCATACAGACCAGCCCAGGTTCATGCTAAGGAAAAAATTATTCAATGACACTTGTTAAAAACTTTATTCAAGTGGTGGTTCCATTGCAATGGGTGTGGGAACCACGGAAATGGGGTCTGGCACTGGGGGAGAGAGATTGAACTCAACTCCCGAATATAGCCTGGGCCAGTGGGAATTTATAGCCAAGGATCGGGATGGGTGTCAATGGATGGAAAATTGCTGACACCAGGGGTCGGGGGGGTTCTGGCTAAGCTGATCTAACAGGGTTCTTGCTGAAGGCAGGCCAGGTGACCAGACATCAGTTGGGGGTGGTGGAGGATGAGGAACCGGATCCGATATTGAGGTGATCAGATATTGAGGGTGGGAGTTCTGTTAAACTGACTTATCAGGATTCTTACTAAAACCGGAAAATGCACAGAGGAACATGGAAGCCCAAAAGTCAGGCAAATTACTCAGAGGAACCTGAGGAGAGAGAGTTTGGTCAAGGAGAGAATGTTTGTCACTCATAAACTTTTTTCTTTTTTTAGTATACTAGAGTTACAATCAAATCTTGCTCTCCTGAGATATATTTTCAATTTTGATTGACTTTAAATATCATTGATACTGATCTACATATTACTTACCTAATTTCCAAGTTCTTGGTGGTGGTGGCAGGCACTTAAATTTACTTTCCATCTGTACTAGTTTTCTCTTCTTTCTCTTTCCTTTTATTATTACATTTTCCCCAGGACGGGTTTGTCAATAATATGGCCTAGGGCATGGGAGGTTAGCAAAATCCCAGAGAACTGGGTAACTTGAGATGTGGACTGAGCCCAATTAGAGGTTCATAAATTTGAAGAGTCCCGAAGACTAGAGTCCCCCTCACTGTGCACATTCCTGCTTCTAGAGTGTTCATTTAGCACTAATCCATTCTGTTTCCCAAGTCAGATTTTAAACTGTGCTTAGGTCCTCGGACCTACCAATTCTCTCATCTTCTGCCAACTCTCACTGAAGTCTTTGGTCTCTGTTTCTACCTCTTTCCCCACCATTAGCACCTTTCCCTCAGGCACAGAGGCAAGGACAGTCCATGTGAGCGCTGCAGAGATGACCTTTCAGAGTTTTTTATTTTATTTAATTAATTTATTTATTTTTTTACTGAGAGAGCATCTTTAAATTTGTTGCAGATGGGCCAGGAGACCCAGGGCTGGAGTTAGAATGAGGTCAATGAGGCAGGGTCATATAAATGGAGAGTTGGATCTATCTAAATCTTTGATAATCTGTTTATCATGGAGTTTTAGCATGGAATTTGATTTTTTAAAAACATTGCTAAAAAAGGCTTTTGTCTTGATTGCTGAGTTTTGGGGCACCCCTTAAATTTTGTGCCCAAGGCAGGTGCCTTCCTCATCCTTCCCTGACAGGACCACAGGCCCATTTCCTCGTGGATTTATTCTCCTTCCAGCTCTTCTTCAGGGACAGGAGGTGCAGACACATGGTGTCGTTCTGGTCCCAGCCCTGTCCACCCTTGCTAAGGCACTGCTTTCTTTCTCCTCTGCATGGTCACCTTCACGAGGCCCGCCCCATGAATCACCTTTCTCTCATCCTTGTGAAGACCCGCCCCATGAAAACACCGGAACATCTGGTAGATGTCTGCACCTGGAGCAGGAGATAAAGGGCTGAAGCCACCAACTGAACAAAAATCTGGCACACATGACTCTCAGGCTGGATGTAGGTAAGTGAAATGACGTTTTGTTCTTTCCATGAATTATCAGAGCAATCATTTCAACGTTCCTAGTCAGACTGGGGTCCAGACATGGCACTCCACTGTGACTTGCACTAAAGGATGGGATTGGATGCCTCAGAATGGTCTGGTCAAGGACAAAAATCATCTTTTAAAGCCAGTAATGTGTGCCCCACTCCTCCCCTTCGTGAACCTCCATCATCTCTTTGAGTTGGAGTTGGGGGGGTCTGAGTTTCAAGGGTGATGGAGTGGACGGTCTCTTGGAAGGGACGAAGTTACCTGCTTTCCCATTCATTTTTTAAAATAAAAGCTGAAATATTTTTAAACATGACACAACATTCTTTCACCATATCGGTTGTATCAAAGCACCGATGTCAAAAATGATGCCCTCTACTTTGCTGATTATACGCTCTCCATCTATACTTACTATGGTTCATGTGACCTGAAATTTAAATTTAACAAAGCTTCAAAAGCAAAGCTAACAAAATGGCAGATCTCTCTGACATTATGGATAGATATGCGTATATATAGGCCCCTCTCCTCCTTCCCCTCCCCCCTCCTGTCTTCCCCCCATTTCCTCTTCCCCTCCCCTTCAGTTTTAAATATTGAAAGTCATTTGCATTTGGCCTGTTAGCTATTTACAGCAATGTGTTATGCCCATCCTAGGGAGTCAGATGCAGTTTGTATGCATTTGAAATACTGATAAATTTGGTTTAGCAATGATAATCTAAGGGTTTTTTTGGCCAGATTAAGCATAAAGAATACCTTCTTCTAGGTGTCTCTAGGCATTGAACAGTGCTGTCTTCTACTACATAGAGAGAAAGCATGTTTGGATAGATTGCCATACAGTACAGGGCACATCAGAACATTAAATTTCCTCTTTCTGGAGCATGTTTTGACTGAAGCTTAATTCACCCTCTGAAGGAATTTAAAATAGATTCTTTACCTATAACATATATTTCGCAACACTTTGAATTTTAATTTGACCCCGAGCAATGCAGACACAGCTAAACCCGGTGGCATATTAATGTCACCAATAGCACATTTTATTTATAGAATGTACCCTCTCCCCAGTTCTCAGTTAGGAGCCCATACACAGTAATTAAGCCATTGTAATAACACAATAGGGTATAGCATAATAGAACTATCCTGCTGTCAAGGCACACAGAGCAGGAAAATCAGGATAACACAAAGGAACACAATGCATCCAATTTAGTCCTGCTGTGGAAATGCCACAAACCAGTACCCTCCAAAGGATAAGTAGGGGGAAAAGTTATGTCCATGGACAACTGGAGATAGAGTCTTTATTTCCAGAAAACAGCAAAGCAACCAGCAAACTAATCAATCAACCAGCCCATCAATTGGTAAGGAGCAATGGTCCATAGCATAATGTAAGGTGCAGTCTTTGTACTCAAGAGGCTTGCAATCATTTAGGAAGTAAGGTTTAAAACAAAAATACGGTGTGACAGTAGTTCAAGATATATCACAAGAAGGATAGGCTTAAACAAACAATATAGAAAGCATGTTATATAAATCCAAAGGAAGACCAGGTCATTATGCCCCAAACATGCTGGGGAAGACTTTACTCAAGGAGGGAGGGGTTGAAATGGGCCTAAAAGAATGTTGAAAATTTGCATAGCAAGAAAGGAAAAAGGAAATGATTATAAATATATATATATATTAGGAAGCCAGACATTCAAGAAAATATTCACATGCAAATATTTGGTGCAGTAGTTCATAAAATAAAATATCAGACAATTAAATTGTGGATATATTGTCTTTCTTTTAAAATTGAGCAATGATAAAATGATAATATGTAGTGAAAATATAGATACAAGATGTATATATAATACGATCTAATCCATAAAAGAAATTCATGTGTAGCAGAGAAAAATGGAAGGAAGTATGTCAAATATTATTTTTTTTTAAATGGGAGATAGGAATTTGGGTGATTTTTATTTTTAACTTGAACTTTTCTGTTTTCCCAAATCCTAATCTAACCAATAAAAATCTCTACAATGAAGCAGAAACAAAGGGAGACCAAAAAAATCTCAAATTGTATTTTTAATGGCCTCCGTATATAAATCTTACATTCTACCATTCATTCATCCATAGACTAATGGGTAGAGTGTGTTAAAATGATTTTTCTAGACTATATGTATGGACTGAATTGTTTGTCCCCAAATTCATATGTTGAAGCCCTCCCCCATAATGTGACTGTATGTGGAGATGAAACCCTTAAAGAGGTAATTAAGGTTGAATGAGGTTATAAGGGTAGGATCCTAATCCTAAAGGACTGGTGTCCTTAGAAGAAGGTGAGGAGACACCAGGGATGTGCAAGCACAGAGAAAGGTAATGTGAAGACACAGGGAGAAGGTGGCCTTCTGCAAATCAAGGAGAGGGGCCTCAGGAGAAACCAAACCTGCCAACACCTTGATCTTGGTCTTTGATCCTCCAGAACAGTGAGAAATTAAATTTCTGTTGTTCTAGCAACCTAGTCTGTGGCATTTTGTTATGGCAGCCCTAGAAAATGAATATACTATCTTTACATAACTTATAGGATATGGATAATATAATTTGTCCATTGATATTTTTACTATAAAATTAACATTAAAATTACTCATGACACTTGTCCACCAGAGTGAAACTTCCATATCAGTTATGTCTCCCACTCTTGGTAGTTTTTACTGAGCACAACCAGAACAATGGCCCTTGGTCAACACCTGAAGAAACTACAGATTGTATAAGACGCAGAGGATAGTCTCTGCAGTGCCAGTGAAAAATACGAAGTAGTATCCATGGGCACAGCTGGTCACCTAGAGGCAATCTAGGTAGGAGACTCCGTTTGCTTCTTTTCTTAGGTAGGTGGCGCCATCCAGCTCTTCCTTCCAGATTGAACTATTCCCTCAACTCTGGGTGTGCTCCACTATCAGCCCTCTCTGGGAACTGCCCTCTATGAAGACTACCTCTTCCCCCAAGGACTGTACCCTTCCTGGGGGCAGCCTCCATCAGATGACTGGCAGATAAATGGAGGGAGATAAAGGTCTGACCCTCTTGTCCCAATTGGGGACGTCTCTGAAAATCCAGCCCAGCTTCAGAGCTCACCATGCAGTCAGCCAAGCCCTTTGCTGAGTCCGTAGTCCAATATTATCCTCCAGTCAATCCTACTTTCTTACTTCCTGACAGGTATTAACCCAGAGACCACACCCTAATAAATTTCCTGTTTGCTAATCCCTATTTCGGAGACTCTAGGGCAGTGACCTACAGCATTTCTTAGTTTATCTGCCCCATCTCTTCCTGCCCCAAACTCAGATTGCTTATCTATGTAATCTCAAGGCAATTACCTGCACATCAAGGATCATGAAACATCCAGTGAAGCATCCGTAATGCACTCAGGTGGTGAGTCTTGACTTCTGGTGAGGAGGAAGATTTATTTTATTTCCAATTTGAATTCCTAGTGAATCTGTCGAGGATTACTGGGATTAAGTCATGAAAGCTGTACAGCTCCATCTGCCTTTTCCACCAGGTAATTTTTCTCCTTGTCCAGCCTTAGGAGTTTGCAAGGGGGAGTCTAGTCTTCCTTGGTCCTAAGCTATTGATCTATTTTAGAACCTTAGAATATTAAATGTCAAAGCTGGAAAGCACTTTAGAAATTCTCTAACTCTAGAATGGCCAAGGAGTTTTAATACATGTTGTGACTTGGATTAATGAGTAGTGGCTGTTGGAGAGCTGCCTTGAGGATTCTGAGGATGGCCAGGGCTCATGTGCAAAGAGTGCTGTGGTTGGTTATGGATGTCGGGGGTGGATATGGGATGGAGACTGGTGGCAAGCACTTCACACATCCTTGGTAGTCCTACTCTCTTTTTTCACTGGAGAAGAAACTGACCCAAGGTCCAACTTATCTAAGGTTGTATGGCTGGTTATAGGAATTTGACCCATAGCCAGTATGTCTCAACTAACAGTCCAGGATCCTACAGCCCATAGAAGCTGTATTTAGCCTCTTTGGCTAAACCTCCTCTGTTCCAGCCCCTGGTCTACTTGAGCACATGAGTCTTGGGCCAGATCCCAGTCCCCCCTTCCTTCTTGGCTGTCTTCTGTTGCCATATGTGAGCATGATTCTTTGGGCCAAATTCCTATGAGTCGTTTCTGTTTCCTCTGTGTCTCTCATAGTTAAGCCCAACAAAGTTCTAGCACTTTGGGATGGGTAAACTTGGTAACAGATTAATTCTCTGCCTCTGATTTGCCTCCCCTCTCATCCATTCATTTATTCATGAAAACATGTTTTAGGTACTTGCCATTGGAAATATTAAAACTTCTACCAAAAAGCCCACCAACACTTCGGAGCGCTGACATAAATGTGTAATAAGGCCCATTCTGCCTTATAGTAGGCATTTCTCTCTTTTTCCTCCCACTGCGAACAGCATCCTGTTCTTCCCTGGGGAACTTATTCTTCCTTCCACATGGTTGTATTAGAGCTGTCCATCACACCAGCCCATGCTCTGGCTACATAGGTGTAGGTATATGTCCAAAACCTGGCTCTGATCGTTAAATAACGCTGCTCCCCCTTTCCAAAAGATGGTGTTGCTCTATTCTCAGAACCTGGGAATATGTTTTACATACTCGTTGACATTTACATACGAGTCTGCTCTTTAATATACGTTGCCATTACATGGCAAGAGGCATTTTGCAGATGGAATTAGGGTTGTGGACTTTAGGATATTGAGATTATCCAGGATTATCTAGGTGGGTCCAAAGTAATCACATGGGCCCTTCCAAGTGGCCTCTAGAAGCTGAGGATGGCCCACAGATGAAGAAAGAAACAGGAAACAGGGACTGCAGACTGACAAACACAGGGAATACATTCTAGCAACAAACTGAATAAGCAGGAAAATGGATTCTCCCCTAGAGCCTACAGAAAGGAATGTATCCTTCCAACACCTGGATTTTAGTCTGGGGGAACCTCTGCTGGACTTGTGAGCCCCAGAACCATAAGTTAATAAATGTGACCTTCTTTAAGCCACTTGGTGTGGCAACAGAAAATGAAAACACTGGTCAAATCTCCTGGCCTCAGTGATTGGCCCAGAAATGGGCATGTGATTGAAGCTGCGCCAATCAGAGTCCTTCTCCCAAGATGCCAAGAAGTCTTTTCTCTTGATGGAAGCTGTAAACATGCGTGGCCCTTGCCAAGTGGAGAAGCTGATAAAAACGGGGCCAACACATGGCGAGGGCTGCGATGGCAGTCAGTGCAGGTCCTGACAGGGTTCCTCTCCAGCTGGGCTTGAGGCCAACTCCACCCCTGCCCTTCCCTGTCGCATAAGCCAATTAACTCCTTCTTTTATTCAAATTCGTTTCAGCTGGCTTTCTGCTACTTGTCATTGAAAGACTTTTGATTAATTCATGCCCCTCAAAATTCCAATCCTTGGCCTTCCATACTTAAAATCACACAGCTTCTCTAGAAAGAACCCAATGAATGCATATATCCCCTGTGAGACTTGGCACATTAGTAGAAATGATTTTATCAGATAACTCAGCTTCCACTGAGTGATGACAGAGCCCAGAGGAAATAGTACACACCCAATTAGGGGTTTTGAGAGAAGAGGGGACTGGGAAAGATCTGGATCATGGGTGAAACAGACGAGGGAGGTGTGGGAGAGGGTGAGGTATTGAGTGAATGAGTGAATGCAGGGAGAGGCAAACCATATCAATCTTAAACGCTGGCACAGAAGTGGGGGTTAAAGAGGAGAAGGGAGATAACCGTTCTGGCATCTGCTTGGTGCTCTCCAGTTAGCCAAGATTTTCAGTCATCTTCAGCTTTCATGACAGTTTCGGTAATCTGTTCTAATTGCAATTCCTTTTAGCAGCCAGGCTAGCAGTGGACCCCCCTACCCCCTCCAGAGGAAGGAGGACACCTGTTCCTGAGCATGCCCCTTGGGCTGCCAGTGGTCCCCTACGTCAAGTGCCTCTGGACCCTTGGGGTTAACCTGCCCACACAGGCTGCTCCAAGGGCCACCAGGGTGGCCACTGAAGTCCTGAGTCCATAGCTTTCGGGAATATCACAAGGTAGAAAGGCATTCTTCCATAGAAAAGCAACACAAAACAATCTCCCCGTGCCGTTTGCTTATTGTTGGAGTTTGAAATTCTGCCAAGTGTTCATACTTCTTAGTTGTCAGCAGTTTAGTTTGAAACAATAGTGAAAACAGCCCTCTTGGCCTCTACCTAAAGTTGAGCTGAGAAAAAACAGCTTCAGAGTTGAACTTGAATGGTCTCCTTACCTTATTTGCCCTGACCCTGAGTTGCACTGTGCTAACAAGGAATCTAGAACATGGGGCATGGAAATGGTGTGTTCATGAGATGAGGCTCAGGCTTACACATTCTTTGAGTCAGAGCCTCTGGAGTTGGTGGTGATTTAGTAGGGCTGTGGGAGGGAAGCGTTTAGCCAACTTGAGAACCCCCTTCTTAGGTTCAGCATTTTAAGCAAACTTGAAAACTCCGGTCTTTCAGCTTTGGGAGTTTATTTTCTCTTGGAAAATGTCTGGATCCTTTTTCTCTGTAAAAGGGAAGGAAAAGGCTAAGAGTGAAGATGACAGGTTTACTTGGGCATGAAATCACTGTTGGACAACTCATTTTGCCTGAGTTAAGCGTCAGAAAATCTGCAATTTACAAAAGAAGTTTTCCTGAAATTACACATGGGGTGGATAATTGAGAGCAAACTGCCTGGGCTGTTCGGCTGGAGCAGCACTGCCCTTTCTGGGAACTTGGGTCCCTCCCAGTTTCGAGCCCCTGGGGCAAGTTGTTTATTTCCAGCACTGGGTTCTGACCCCCACCTGCTGAAGTCCCCAGCTCCAGGCCTTGCCCAAATGCCCTCATTTTCTGAGCAGTCCTGAGGCTAGTTTCTAGTTTGTACGGTCTGCAAGTATTCGGCTTTGGAGTGCCACCTGATCATTTTTTATGTGAATCTTGGGAAAATTTGAAAAGAATTAGAATTTTATACGGCCTAGAAGTAAGGGAAGCTGTATCCTCCCCATTTAGCAACAAGTGATGGACAGCTTCTCTCTCTGCAATGGGCTGCCTGTCACCAATGCCATCAGAATCTAGGAGCGGACATTCTGGGGTTTTCTATTTCTATCTCTATGGGTTCTGACCCATGACTCTCTCATCTCTCCCTATCTTCTGGCTGGTTTGGCACATCAGGCGGGTCCTATGGTCCTATTTGGAAGCCCAGAAGAGGCCATGAAATTTTAGGTCAGTGCAGTAAATGATTTCTTTCAAAAAAGCCCGTACATAATGTGGCTTTCTCAATTAATGTACTACATAGAGGGTTTTCTTAACTCTTATTTGTTTATTGTTTGTGTGTGTGTGCGTGTGTGTGTGTCTGTGTGTGTATTAGGTGTTAGGACTTTGTATCATTGCTAATTGACCTTGATAGTATTACTTGTCATTCAGGGAGCACCAAGTCCATCTTAAAAACCTGAGAGTAAATTATAACTAGTTACGTAAAGAAAGAGAGAATCTGGAAGGAGTCAGGGAGCATAGGGAGTGAGGCCTCTCTAGAAATATCGGCTTAACCTTTGCAAGTTTTGGCCTCCAGGTATACCAGTATTCCAAACCTCTCAGTACTGAGAAAGGAGACTGAGGCCCCAGCATGGGGCACTAAGCTTTCCCACATGGGGCCCAGTGTGGTGGGCCAGCTTTGCTCTTCCTATGCCACATGGTCCCTTGCTGTAGGGAGCAAGAATTGAGTATACTGGGTGCCCATAGGAAAGGCTAGTTTTATGCTCATGGTGTTCATATGATCTGCGTGCAGACCAAGGGAAGTTCCTCTCCTCTGATATCAGACAGTCTGTGAAGAGGCAAAAGCTCCCCAGTGATCAGCCTTTCCCCTGGCCTCTCCTGACTGAAGTGTAAATGACTTTTGAGAGCAGAATAAGCCCGTCAATAAATTCATTCTTTGAACTTCTCTGACTGGGTAGTGGTTCTGAGACTTTGAAAATCTTCAAAGATCTCAGCCTGTGAAATCAATAGTTCATGTTTCAAGTTGCCAGAGTTAAGGCAAGAATTCCACTTAGCGAGCACCATGTTGAGGACCTAGTACGTGGGAAGCAGTAGACACTAGAGATGCCATGGAGCTAAGAGCACGGTTCCAGCCCTTGAGGGGCAGTCTGGGGAAGAACAAAAGACAAGGACCTACCCGTCTATAGGCTCAGTACAGACAGCTGCAGGAACCAAGGGTGAGGATGGGTACGTTGGGTTGGGAGTGGGGGAGGGAAGATGGGGAAGGGCTAAGGGCTCTTTTCATGCAAGTAATTACATAAGCCAAGAGTTGGGAGGCAACAAAAGTGATCTGAAATATGTCCTATCCGTGTGCATTTCTTGACTGAAAAATTTAAAACAAAAACACAAATATGAATGACATCTACTATTTATTAAGCATATACTAGGTATCAGATATGAGTTTACATGAATTATCTCATTTAACTCTTAGTATAAATTCTATGAGATTTGTGATGTTACCCCTCCTTTTTTTTTCCAGATGAGAAAACTAAAGCTCAGAGAGGTCAAGTAACTTACCCATGACCCCTCAGCTAGTTAGTGCAAGAACTGGGATATAAATCCATGTCTACCCACGTAAGTCCAGTGCCTTTCCCCTAAATCATCATTTATTTATTTATTTACTTTGGATTGCTTGTTTCTTTTCTTTTTGTTTATTGTTGAGACCTGAGGAAGAGTCCTGCGGTTCCGGATCCTGAAAAGGGTCTACCGGAATTCAGAAGACCTTGTGCCTCTCTTGTTCAAAGTCACGGCTCTGGCAGCTGGGGCCTGGGTCCCACCACATGCACCACACATCACTAGATTCCAGATGCTGGGGGCTTGGGCTGAGACCATGCACTTTCACGGTGGTCCGCACAGGGCCTGGCCCCATCGCAGGCTCTAGGAAGTGAATGCCCGGGATGGGTCCTCTCCCTTCGCCACGTTGCTTCACTCATCCATCTGCCTCACTGGCTTTTCATGTAAACAGGAAACGAAACTGAAAAAGAGGAAAATGAGGCTTTATAGAAAAAGGAAAAGCATCTTCCTTTAGCCAGTGGGACTTTGTGAAGGGGAGCGATGACTAAGGTTTGGGGGATGCTGTTACCTGGCCATGGTACCTGGAGTGACAGGAGCTGCAGAAGCCCGAGGCAGAACAGCCGGGGGTCATTGGTGTCTGTGACTGGCTGATGCTGAGGGCTCTGGTGGGCTGATGGTGCCAGTAGGAGTTGTCAGCTTCCGGCGGGATGCCCACCAAGCCTGCAGCACCCAGAGGGCAAACAGTTGAAGAAAACACATTCTCGATGAGAATGTTCAGCTTGCAGATGTCACTAAGCTGCAGACGTGATTGCTAAGAGCAAATAAATCACTGCTTGCAACACCCGACCCCACCAACCTGATGCTGTCTTTTCTCACCCCTGAGTGAGAAGGGGTACAGGAGAAACCGCTTCTTGGCACCAAGTCCCCGGGAATATTATTTTGGGTTTGGAAACTGCCAGAGAATCGCTGATGAGCCGGTCTGCTGTGTTGAGAAGTCGGGAGCGGTGACCTCCCTTCTGTGTTACTGAGGAGGAAGCCAGGGCAAGCACAGATTCTGATGCACGTCCCACTGGACCACGGGCCAGAGGCATAGCGCATCGTGCACTCATTTGCTTTGGCTCGGGTGGGAGACGTGGGGTGCAGCTATTGCTGGATACTGGGGCAGGCATGGTTGCATCTTCTTCTGACTTCAGAGGTCATTGTACTTGAAGGGTGTATACTCAGGTGGCACGCGGTCTGTCCGACTTTGGGCACCTGTTCTTTCCCAGGACAGAAACACTGATCAAAAGCCACACTGGGCTTTGTGAACAGTGCTCACAGGCAGCAACCAAAGGATGCTCTGTTGTGCGGTGTCTAGGCAACACTTCCACTCACCTTTGTGTCTTAACAATATGTTTTCAATGATCAAGATCAGAGAAAATATTTGTCCCTGTGCTTGGAAAATTGAGACAAAAATACAGCCATACTCTCACCATCCTTATTTGCCAATTATTGACATGTTTGTATACCAATTCCTAGTCTTTTTATCAAAGCATTTTTTTTTCCCCCACATCTGTGGTTCAAGTCCAGAGCCATTTGCTGAGCCCCTACCCTGTACTAGTTACCAAGGCTGCTGTAGCAGCTCTGGGAAGTTTTGGGAATATCTTTTTAACCAAACAGTTAGTGATTTAAATGATTTTTTAAATGAAAGCAGATGCGGTCATACTATGTAGTAGAAGGAAAAAAATGCACATGAATCAAATGCTAATACAAGCTAAGGCTTCAAAGATGGGCTACTACTCAGCCTCTGTGTGCAGGATGGGTTAAGTGGGCTAGCAGCAGACCCATCGGAGGAGGCCCCTGCAGCTGGTTGAGGTTGATCCCGTGAGAGATGAAGAAAACCCAATGAGCACAGGACAGAGTGGAGGACAGATGTTCTTACAAGGTCAAGTTGAGAGGTCTTGGAAACCGGTGCATGTAGGACAAGAGACAGAGAATGGAGTTGACATTTTTGACTATTTTCCTTGGATAATTTCCAGAAATCGGGGTTGTGTGACTCTTGAGCCTTATGGCAGCACTCTGTAGCAACTGCCCAACAATAATGCAAATAGCATCAGAATCTTGGCTCTCATTGACTGAGTTCCCTCCATGTGCTAGGCATCGTTCTGACCTCTTGACATGCATTATCTCTTTTAAGTTGTCAACCACCTATGATGAAGGTTCTACTGTTCTATTTCCTTTGCAGATGAAAAAATGGCTCAGAGACATTAGGCAACTTACCCAAGATTGAACAGCTTTTCATATGCTAGCACTCACGTGGCTAAAACATCAGGAGGGCATCTCCCAAGATGAGGGACCTCACATAAATATAAGCAACAAGTCTTCAGTTTTATTAGAGTCCACTGAGTATGAATCTTTCTGCATAGTGTGGGGTTTTTTGGACATTAGAAACATAGTCCCTTTTACACGCCTTTTATAGAACTTTAACAACTTGGTAAGAAGTCCTTTTCAAAGATAGTCGGTAAATCTCTGGCCTCTGATGTAGATTACTCTGTACAACATTGAACTTTGCACCGAAGCCTTGTTTGGCTATCAGAAGCATCCACACTGTCATTCAGAGAGGCTCTTGGGGTGCCAAGGTGAACGGGGTTCTCGGTCCCCCTGGAGCTGGCCCCGCTCCGCCACTGCCTGCAGCCTCCATCCCCTGTCTGCCACGTCTGGTCCCTGCTTCTGGGGCTGCCATCTGCCGGATGCTTCCCTGTGCCCTCTCCATGTTTAGCTCCCCACCTTCCTTTACCATCACCTCAGTGCTCGGCTTCCACAGGAAGCATGTTGGCTTTTAATGGTGCGAAGAGCTGCTGTGTGCCGAGTGCCAGACACCCTGAAGTTTCTGTAAGGTCCTCTTTCATCCTCACTGCCGTCCTGGGGGCATCTTAGGCTCGGTTTCCAGCAGAGAGCCCTGGCCGAGTCAGGAGGCCATTTGCCTCTCCATGCTTGCTGCTTTTGAGTGTGGAGCTGGGATTTGAACTCATGTCTATCTCATTTCAATCCTGTTTCCTTCAGGTGCGGGTAGTGCCATCTGTACTAACTGGGCCTAGGAAAAGAGTCTGCTCCTGGCCTGCTACATCAAGACATAGTCAGGCAGGAACTCAGGTCCTGGAGGCAGAGCTGAGGCCAAGCCCTTCATCTGCACACCCCTGCTCTGTGACTTGGGAGTAGTAACAGTACTTAGCTCGTTGTGCTGTTGGGAGTCAGCGCCATCTTGTCAAATGATGATGGTGGTGGTAGTAATGATAACACTAATAGCAGCGGACATTTTCTGAGGGCTCACTCGGCGTCCAGTGCTGCTCTGGGTCCTTCATGCACGTTATCTCTCTTCCCCTCACTTTGAACCTCTGCTGTAGGTGCCATGCCTCTTACCTCTCACAGACTGAGAAGACCAAGGCACCAAGTGCTTAGGCAGTGTGCCTGAGGCCACCCATCTGGGAAGTGGTGTTGCTGTGGTACAAAGGAGGCCATCTTGGTTTAGCGCGGGGACACGGCCACTGTTGTCGCCTGCCAGGCGGAGTGAGCCTTTCTCTCCCTCTGTGCCCCTCCCTCACCCTGGGCCCTTCTGTCTGGCTCAGGTCTAGGCGCCTGCTCTCTTGCATCCCCCCATCCCTCTGACCTCCTTCTCTCCTCTCTCTCTGCTTCTGTCTCCTCCTTCCTCCCACCGCTTCCTCCCCTCTCCTCCCTTGTCTCACTCCCTTTCTTCCAGTCTCCAGCTGGCCCCTGTCCCTAGAAGCTGGGGCTGCTGACTCTGGGTAAGCCGGCCGTGGCTGCTGGCATGTTCCTGTCCCTTGGAGCATGGCACTCCTCCCCAGAGCCACGTCTGCCCCGAGCATGCAGCCTGCTGCAGAGCGCGAGTTCTACCTTGCCACCAATTATGCCCATGTATCATAATTGCGCATTTTTTTCCCTTGAAAGCCAAATGATGAAGCTAATAGGGTTCATGCTGAGAACAGATGTTCTTATTTCTGCCCAGATGCTGTACATGGCAAGGATTCTCTGCTTCTTTTGTGCTTTCATTTGAAGTGTTGCTGGTTGAAAGGTTCTTGGGAAGGGCTGAAAAACCATGCTGTCCTTCCAGTAAGGAACTGGGCACAGGTCTTGAGGGGGTGTGAAGTAGCCATCCTTGGCATTTTACAATCCATCTGCTTCCTGAGGACATAATCCTGTTCCTATTTGAAAACTGCCTTTGCTCGCATTTTATAATTAGGCATTCAGATTTTCGCTTTTCTAGTTGTTTCAATCTCAGGCTAATGTGGCAGTTAACAATTCTTCTATTTTCTGCTTTATTTCCTCTTCTCTCCATACTTGGAATTCATGGAAGGTTTTTCCTTCTCATTAAGAATGCTGAAAGACTGTGATAGTGTTATTCATTCATTTAATATTTATCGAGTGCCTTCTATGTGCAAGGCAGTGGGGTATGAAACAGATAGTTTCCACTTTCTTGGGGATAGTGTTCTGGTCAGGGAAGACAGACAATAAACAAACAAATAAACAAGCTCATTTCAGATTGAGGAAGTGCTATGAAAAAATGGAGCAAGATGGAAGAATAGAGACAAACTGGGAAGTGAGAGTGACTTTGTGTAAACTGGTCAAGGAAAGTCAGTTAAGTTGAGGTAAGGGGAGACTATTCTAGAAAGGGACAACAAGTGCAAAGGCCCTGTGGCAGGGAAGAGTGGGGGAATTAAAGGCATAGGACAAAGGCCAGCATGGTTGGATGTGCTGAGCATGGGAGGGGAAGCAGGATAGAGTCAGATGGGTGGGCAGGGACTACATCTCGTAAGACCCTCAGCGTTCTTATCTCTCTCCCCAAATAATTTTTTTAAGTCAATCCATAGAGGATGACTAACTAAAAATCTTTCCCTAGGATTTTCTTGTGAGTTCTGGTCTCCTTTCTGGACCACCGGCAGATATTCTGTACCAGTTTCCCCTTCACCTGATGGGCTTTGGTAAAACTCTCTTAAGTTGTGCTTTGTCTTAGGGCTGAGATGGCGGAGGAGGACAACACAGACTTACTCATATAAGCCCTGGATGTCCATGGATCCGGCCACAGTCGGCATTTCAGAGTCATGGCATGCAAAGGCACCAACGCTTTCCAGTCAACAATACATTGTGTTGAGACAGGGACCAAATCTTGCAGCTTTGTTTACTTTGAACACATATACATACAGAGAGAGGTCTGTGTTTTAACGGTGCTGTTAACGTCAGGGAGTTGCGTGATGATGCGTGACCATTCTAGACAACTCCTCCAGCTTGCGGAAATCCAGTCCTCTTCTTTTCTGCTTGGAACTGGCAGAGCACAGGGTTTCATCATGAAGTAGTCCGAGGTCATCTGTGGCTATTTGGTGAGCATGGTGCTGGGGGCCCCTAGGCCCCTGTGTGGTTCCAGGTCAGAAGTAGAGGCTGAGGTCTTCCCATGGAGTCAGGGGCCTCTTCTAGAATGTACCAAACTTCCCCAGATGCTGTTCACAGACTTGGCCTGTCTATGAAATCTGAGCTTAGCACTGTCCAAACATGAGAGAGGAAGTTAGCTCAAGAATCTACCCAGTTTCTTTCAGAAGGAAACTATATGCAAACTAGATCTATATGCAATTTAGAGACACACTCAGGAGGGACATTTTGATGGGACTCTGTGATGATGGTCCCAACTCCCCCACTCACAGGCATTCATGGGTTTCCACTGGTCACTCACTAACGTCAATTCCTGAGTGTCTACTGAAGTCCACAGCACACTGCCTCCACAGATGTGCCCGTCGATGGCTACACACACCATCAGTCAAAAGGTGCCTCACCCTAGCTAATAGTGGAGGAAGGACTGGAATGGACTGGGTGAGAGAAGCTCGAAGAATGCAGTGGGCTCTCAAGAGAGGGGAAGCAGACAGAAAATATCCTCTGATTCACAAGAGAACTGTCCTGCCTAGGACCAAGGTGGGCAGACTGGAATTGGAAAGAACCCCTGGGGGCACAGAGACCTCTAAAGGATTGGAGGAGAAAGAACAGAACTCTAAGATTTCTGGATACAACGGAAAGAACTCATATATTAGACTCAGAAGCCCATGACAATTATCTTCAAGTACTTACGGTGGAAGAGAGTGTTAGATTTGTTCTTTGCCACCCTGGAAGGCAGAACGACACCAATAACAGTGGTGACACACTCATGTTTGGCAGTAATTGAGTGGATTCTATATACCAGGACCTGGCTATACTCTACAAGGAGTTCCTCAACCAACCCTCACTGGTAGTGTTGAAGTAAGTAGTACATGTGTCGCCCTTTACTCATTAGGGAAAGATTAACTCAGGCACACAAGCTTAGTTAGGCCTTTGCCCTTGGTCACACTGCTAGCAACGTAGAGAGCTAGAATTAGACCTTTTATCTCACTGGCTCCCAAAACCATGCTGCTAATCAATGCATGGTGTCACCTTGTGCTTTAATACAAGGAAGAACATTCTCAAATAACTGGAAGGAGGATATGTGAGCTCCTTGTTGTTGGAAGTGCTCAAGCTGAGATGGTGTCATTCCTCGGGGAGGTTTATGGGCAGAGATGTAGCTGCATGACACCCAAATTCTCTTCCAACCCTGAGATGTCACAACAGTTTAGGAGGTAGGGAGTCGTGAGCCAGCTTGTTCCCAGCTGAAGAGAGGTAGCAAGCCCAGGAAGGGCATAGGCTCGTCTGTTCAGATATATTCTGTATATTTGCCACTGTGTTCCAGTGATAGCCTATATGTATGTTGTCCACTCTGTTTCACAGACCTCAAGCCTGTGGAAAATCAAACGGGAAGCACTGAGATGCTGGCCTCAGAGTGAAGATGGCAATGACTCACCTTATATTTTTCAACATTTTCCGCCCGGAGCTACTTCTCAGTTAAAAGCATCACAGTTATTAGGAAAGGTTCTTCTGTATTTAAAAAAAAAAAAAAAAAAAAAAAAAAAAAGGTGCTTCTTTTTAATTGTCTGAAACTACTGGAAGCTGATAAGCATGCTGCTTGACTTCCTCAGTCCTGAATTGGGTGATCCAGGTGAGAAATAGTGGGAGGTGGGGCCGGGCACAGATAGAAAAGTGTTCTGGGCAGAGAATACACCAAGCATAGATCTGCTGGTCTCCCAGACCTGCCTGAGACCCCACCTTCAGACATGCTTTCTTTTAGGTCAAATGGAAGGGACCTCCTTTCCCACGTGCTGGTTGTATAAAATAGCAATTGATATCTATTAGCCTGAACCATTGGAAACTGCAATATTTGTAGGTTAAATTGGCTAAATATAGTAATATAGAATAATAGTAAAAATACTAGCAATTAAGCAAGTAGTGGGCATTGAAGTTTACTCATTAGTACTTGGATCTGCAAAGGATTGTAACGTGTACTTATTTTCTTTGGTCTCATTTCTCACTTGATGGCAGAAGGGTGGATGAGGGAGGGAAAGCATGGTTTAATTTTCTGATTTAATGCAGTTCTGGCCCTCTGATTTCAAACAGCCTCTTTTATGTTAACATAGTTCATTTTGAGAAAATATTGGTCCTTTGGGATTTCTTCCTGCTCGTCTTTCTCTTCATCTAATGGTGCCACAGTCTAAGGAAAGTTCGGGTAACATCATGGGCGAGGGGAAGGAGTCCTCAAGGGTGTCCCTGCGTCCTTGCTGGCCTTGCCTGAGCTGGGGGTCCTCGGTCCTGGTACTGAGCAGCCTGCATGTGTGGCTTCTGCAGGCTCCTGTGGACACCTATGGACTGGGCCTCTGCCTCTGCCCAGAGTTTCCCTGGATCCATGGCCTCCTATTCCTGACTGTCTTCTTCCTGATCTTTTGGTCTCTGTAGCACCGCTGAGATCCCTGGGAGCTGGTAAGCTTTCAAGCATGTTCCCTCTGCCTGCCCCGGGAGGCTGCTTCTGTCCTTTCGCTCTGTCCATGCTTCTCTGCCCGCTGAATGCCCTGGATCCCAACACAGGCTTTCAGCCTGTGCCCAAGGAAGAAGGGCCCTGACCTCAATATGCTAGTAGTTTCTCAAACTGTAGAGAGCTTCTAGGAATTTCACCTCCCCTCCCTGCCTCTCTCAAGATTCACTTGAATGGTAATGGGCAAAGAGAAGTGAGGACTCTTCTTGGGCTGACTAATGCCCAGTTCTCGCCTCTGTTTCTGTCTCCTCCTACTTCCCTTCGGGGTGGAAAGAGCTCCCCTGAATGTCAGATCACCCTCTTTTCCTACTTGATGGAAGCTTTCTGCTGATTAATGTATGTGTTTCCACTTTATGACCTTCTTTGGTCTAGGTGGAATGAACTTCACCCTTGCCTGGGAATCAGTGTTAGAAATATAACAGGGTGCATTTGAGGAACAGTATCCTTGATGTCTATAAAAGGTGAGGTAGGTGCCAATCACTTTGATTTGACTCTCGTAACAACCCTGTCCACAAACTCATTTTATAGCTGATACAACGCAGGCAGAGAGATGGAATGATTTGTCTGAGGTCATAACAGAGTAATTGGTGCCGCAGAACTGGGATTTAGACCCAGACCTCCCAGACTATAAAATATAAAGATTTCACAGTAGCTGTAATCATCACATGTCTAAAATATTGCTAATACTGGGGTGCCTGGGTGGCTCAATCAGTTGAGCGTCCGGCTCTTGGTTTCGGCTCAGGTCATGATCTCGGGGTCCTAGGATTGAGCCCCATGTCCAGCTCTGCTCAGTGCGGAGTCTGATGGAGATTCTCTCCTCTCTCCCTCTGCTCCCTCCCCTGCTTGTGTGCATGCTCTCTCTCTCTCTCAAATAAATAAAATCTTTAAAATACTGCTAATACATATATCACATATATGTATCATACAAGTGTGCTTTTGGTGGGAACACCATATATTCATATATTTCATAGAGCATAACTCAGAGAGAAAGAGGAACCTTAACTTTTAAAATGTAATATTTCAACATTATTGTAATATTTTAATATTTAATAAAATATGCATACTACTGATGTAATATTTCAACTCGGAAAGTTGTGTACCTCAGTCTTCTCATCCCCTGGCTTAGTTCTTCTCCCCCACCTCTGCAAGTCCCTTTGATGCAGTGAGTCTCTCTGCCGGCCATTGGTTGGGCCTGCTGTTAATAGTCCCAGATGTGGGTGGGCAGAGCTGGAGCCCCACATCCTGCTTTCCTGTCCAGCTCCACAAAACCTAGCTCTGTGTTGTGTTCTCCCCCACGGTGAGTGTGGGCTGAATGACAAGCTGGCTGAGAGAAGCTGCTGGCAGATGGACACGGCCAGCAACCACAAGTGGAGAACATTGTTTTGGAGTCAAAGTAATGGTGCACCATGAACCCCAGATGCAGGTAGGAAGAGCAGCGGACTTAGCAAATGTTGCCAGCTCCCATAGACCGGCCAATGCCCCCCCGTGGGGGCCCAGAGCAGAAAAGACTGGCACAGGTTGGGTGCCTGGCCTGGACCTCACATCAGGCGGTGAGCATTGTGCATTCTGACCAGGAAAGTCAGTGACTATGGCATGAGTGGGGTGTGGGTTTGACTGCACTGGCTTCTCACTATGCCAACCTGTCAGCCCAGAGTGGGACCTCAGAGAGACAGGGACTGGGCAAGATCCTCCTGGCTGCCCTCACTCGCGAGCCCTTATCTAAGGCACAGGGGCCACAATTGCCGTGGGCCAGAGCAAATACTACGGGACTGTCAAGGCCAATGAGCCAGACCTGAATGTCATGGGGTGCAACTAGATTTAGGGCATCCATGGGAAGCATCACTGTGTGAACTCATAATAGAGACGACATTTGAGTCGGCTTCTGAATAGTGAGTGAGAGTTTGCCAGATAAGAAGTGGGAGAAGATATTCCGAAGAATGGGAAACAACAAATGCAAAGGTGTCAGAGCAGTAAAGTGTGTCTATGTGTAGGATCTAGAGAATACTTTGTTGCGGGGCTGGCGCCCATCATACCATGTGTTCTTGGGAGGTTGTATTCCCTACTCCCAAATGCACTTTTGGACAACATCATGATGACAAATGTCTGCTCCCGTGCTTTGGTCCCTGACTATTTCCCAGCCCCTCCTTGAGTGGAGCTGACCTCTTATGCTGATCTCTGCCCACAGACCCAGCCCACCCTGATCCATAGCCCTGACCAAGCACTGACCTTTTTTCCAAAGGAGCTCTGGTTTAATTCTGGATTTTACTTGATCTTTCTCCTGGGAAGACTTGGGCCTGGTCCTCATGGACTCATGAATAGGCGCATAGCCCAGGGTCCTGCCTCGTTTTACTGATCTTTCTCCAAACACTTGAGTCCTTTTTTTGGAACTTAAGCTCAATGACTGGGGACCTAACACATGCTGCAAAACTTCTGTGATACAGCTGCCTCTAAATTGATCCATTATTTGTTTAGAGGAGCTACTTTTTTCATCATTCTCTGAAAAAAATCCTGATTCTAATTATTTATGGTTTCTAAAATTGCCTCTGTCTCCATGTGTTGGCTCTGAGGGTTTCTCTCGTTTACCACTGTGTATACTCTGTGCTCTAAATTATTAGTGCTCAGTCCATTCCTTTGTGTGCTCCATACTATTTCAGCATTGGGGGTAGTTTCTTAATCTTTTCTTTCTTTCTTTCTTTCTTTCTTTCTTTCTTTCTTTCTTTCTTTCTTTCTTTCTTTCTTTCCTTCCTTCCTTCCTTCCTTCCTTCCTTCCTTCCTTCTTTCCTTCCTTCCTTCCTTCCTTCCTTCCTTCCTTCCTTCCTTCCTTCCTTCCTTCCTTCCTTCCTTCCCTTTTTCCTTCCTTCCTTCCTTCCTTTCTTTCTTCCTTCCTCCCTCCCTCCCTATTCTTTCTTTTCTTCTTTCTTTCTTTCTTTCTTTCTTTCTTTCTTTTCTTTCTTCTTTTTTCTTTCTTTCTTTCTTCTTTTTCTTTTTTTCTTTTTTTTTTTCTTTCTTTCTTTTCTTTCTTTCTTCTTTCTTTTTTTCTTTCTTTCTTTCTTTTTTCTTTCTTGAACACCTACTATGTGCTAAGCACTGGAAATATAGCAGTAAGCAAGACAAAGTCTCTGACATCACGGAGCTTAAGTTTTAGTGAAGGAAGACTGATAATACCCAAATAAATAAGTCAATAGGCAGGATATTGAAAGAGAAAAGATTGCTGCATTAGAGAGAGTCTGACAGGAGGTAGATGAAGTGGTAGTGGGATGACATCTCCGGGGAGGTGTCATTTAAGAAGAGAAACTAAATGATGTAAACAGCTGGGGTAAGTACTTTCCAAAACGTAGGAATGGCAAGAACATAAGACACGTGGTGGGGGGCAAAGCTTGGAGGCTTTCAAGAGGCAGTGGGGCATGCCATGAGCTAGAGTAGTGGACAAGAGCCCAATCTTGGGGAAGGAGGCAAGGTTTTCGCATTCTATTCTAACGTCACACTATGTTGAACTATGTTATGTGGACTCTGTGTTAGTAAGGATGGAGTAATAAAAAAGGAATGCGTTGAAAAGTCCAAAGACTATACTGTGAGGATGGAGACTTCGATGAGGGTAAGAGCCACATTCAGAGGCAGAAGCTCCCCATGCTTTTTGCGGTGTTCCTGGGGCTACAGGGAGACAGCCAATTTTCATCTTAAATGTCTATCATCAAGTCAAACTTGCAAAGCCATCCAGAGGATAGAAATTGCTACCAACCCTTTGGCTTGGTAGCATCATATTCTTTCTTGAGAAGGCATGTGTGTGTGACACACGGACAGGGAACATGAAATGTATGCCAGGCTGAGCTCCTCATTTGCTTTCACTTTAAACTCACATCACACGTTGGGTTGGCTATTTTTGAGATGTCAGCTCTGGCTAAGAACTAGTGCAACAGCCAACAGGGGAGAGGTACCGACAGGTCCCAAGGCAAAGCATTTTCAGAACAAAAGTTGTCAATATTTTCTGCAGGTCTCTGCCATGGCTTGCATGAACTGCAGCTCTTTTTTCCACATTTTATTTAAGAAATAATTTTTTTCTATTAAAGATGTATAACTAACAACGCTGGCATAGACTTGTTTTGTATCAAAAGCTCATCCACTGGAGATGGCCCTCTCTTGTACATTTGTGCTACCC
Source organism: Zalophus californianus (assembly GCF_009762305.2). NCBI lineage: Eukaryota > Metazoa > Chordata > Mammalia > Carnivora > Otariidae > Zalophus > Zalophus californianus. The sequence continues at coordinate 62,640,933 of NC_045597.1, forward strand.
CATCCACGGAAGTTTTGTGAACAAAGAGGGAAAACTTCTCTTGCATCTCAGTTGAACTGGACCATTAGCTGACATGGTTACTTAAAAAATTATTACATGTAATACTTACTTACTCAAATCGAAGTTGTCTTAGTACAATAGATTCTGAGGCCAAGACAGCAACTGCCCTCCATCACTGCTAGCTTAAAATACTGAAGTAGCCTCATGTCTTTATTAATTGACTTTGTGCATTTTATATATACTGGAGTGCTAATGAAGAGCTATTACCATGGGAAAAAGTGGAGGAAAATTACTCCCAAATGAAAGATAAGCAAAAAGGTAAGAGGAGAGGGATAAAGGAGTCCCAAGCAGGTAGGAAGAATGCTCTGCCCAGGACAGCCTCCTCTGGTGTTCAAGCATCAATATCTTTATGCCTGTGTTTGACAGTTGTCACAATTTCAACAGCTGTTACATATATACAACATAGACACAACATAGACATATGCACATAGATACAAACTTATATAGACACATATACACATGCACATACATATATATATATGTATTGAACTGTTTATTACAAAAGCATTTCACAAACATTCACTCATCCAGTTAATTGACAGATATTTGAACTCTACAAAGTGCTAGCCACTATTCCAGGAGGTAGGAATACATCAGTGAACAAAAGAGACAAAATCTCTGCCCTCATAGAGTTTCCATTAATTTTAATAATTCTGGAGTCAGATGCTGATATCATATTTGGCTTAACCATTCTCCTGTTTTGGGACCTTCCAGTTGTTTCTCATAATTATAGACAGTCCCCGACTTAGGATGGGGACCAACTTAATGATTTTTTGACTTTATGATGGTGTGAATACCCATTCAGTAGAAACCATACTTTGAGTTTTGCATGTGGATGTTTTCCTGGACTAGCGATATGCAGTGTGACCCTCTCCTGTGATGCTGGGCAGTGGCCGCAGCCTCCAGGCAGCCACGTGACCACAAGAGTGAACCACCGATACACGGACAAGCACTCTGTATCCATATGACCATTCTGTTTCTGTACACTCAGTATAGTAGTCAATAAACCGCATACGATATTCAACACTTTGTTATAAAATAGGCTTTGTGTTAGGTGACTTTGCCCAACTAGGCTAATGTAAGTGTTCTGAGCATGTTTAAGATCAGCTAGGTGAAGCGATGGTGTTTGGGGGGTTACGTGGATAAATGCATTTTTGACTTGTGATATACTTTTGATGGGCTTGATAGGGACATAACCCCATTGTAAATCCAAGAAGCTCTGTATTAAAAAATGTTGCACTAAGCGTCCTTGTACATTTTTGTTGTGTGTGTGTGAGCATGTATCTGTAGGATAGATTTTTTATTTAAAACTTCTACAAAAAGTTATTCCCGCAATTAAAAGCTTTGAAATGCGTTTCATTGTGAATTGTGGATTTTGATTAATGCTGTTGTGCCAAATCCAGAAAATAATTTTAATGAAAGGTTAGGGGAAAACTCCTCTGGGGTTATTTTTCTACTTTCCTGCCTCTTGCCATATGCCAAAAAAAATTTTTTTTAAATGATTTCCTTGCCAGTAACTTCTTTTGGCATAGCCAGAAGCTGAACATCATGGGGGGGGGGGAGGCGGAAAGGAGCATTTGGCTCCAAATTGCATAACTTGGCAAGTTTTACTACTATGGTAGTCATGTTTTTGCAAGATTCAGTGAACTTTCTAAAGGCTGACTCTCCATCAGTAGTTTGCTGCAGTGAAATCATGACAGCATGGCTGCCTCTCTCCCCCTTGACTCATTCCTCTCTCCCCTGCAGTTCAGGGCTCTGTGAAGGTCATTTGTTCGAGTTCTTGCGGTATTCTGTCTCCCAGTGCTGTAGGCCTTGCTTCTTCTGTATTCCCTCTTGCATTTAAACCCTTTCCCCTTCTGGGGCACCTGGGTGGCTCAGTTAAGCGTCTGCCTTCGGCTCAGGTCATGATCCCAGGGTCCTGGGATCGAGCCCTGTGTTGGGCTCCTTGCTCAATGGGGAGTCTGTTTCTCCCTTGCCCTCTGTGCTCCCTCTTCCTCTCTCTCTATCTCTCTCTCAAATAAATAAATAAAATCTTAAAAAAATAAACTCTTTACCCTTCTAATAAGTTACCTCAGACATGATAATAGAAGGCCAATGAGGGGTTCACTTCCCGAACTCCTTTGGAGTGTGTGTGTGTGTGTGTGTGTGTATGTGTGTGTGTGTAGGTAGAGACCATGAAGATGTGCTTCCGGGATGACTGATGAAATGCCACTCCATCTTTGATGCTATAATAATAATCAACGGTGGCAAATTTTTTTTTTTTTGAGTATAGGTGACACACAATGTCCCATTAGTTTCAGGTGAGCAACATATTGATTTGACAAGTCCATACATTATGCTATGCTCCTCACAAGCATAGCTACCATCTGTCACCATACATTGCTTTTTAATTTTATTGACCATATTCCTTAACAGTAGCAGATATTCTTGAATGCTTACTCTGTGCTAGGTGCTGTGCTAAGGCCTCATCATTTTTGTTTCATTCCCTTAATAACCCTACAGTGTAGGAACCATCCTCCTCATCTTCCATGTGGGAAAATAAAAAATGAGAAAGCAATTGCTCCAAGTGCACACAACTAAAAGTTGGAAGATCTGGGATTTGAATCTTTTGGATTCTGGAGTCCCACACTTCTAAGTGCCATGCATCCTGCCTCATTTCCTGTCTAGGCCATGTCTGAGGGTGTTTCATGTCGGAGGAGCTTTTCTTTACTTACTTCTCTGGCACACATCAAGGCCACGGCCATGGGCCACTGCTGAGCTTCTGAGAAACATGATAAAGGTATTTATGATGCTGCTGGTGATAACTATGATCTCATCTTCCAAGACAGACCTACCAGACTTAGAGACCTGAGTTAGAATACTGGATCTATTGTTTATTGAACACTGTGAGCTTTCTAGGTGTCTTACCTTGGAAAATAGTGGCCATAATAACTCCTTTATAAGCTGCGGTGAGGATGAGACAGTATGTGTATAAGCACCCACAAAAGGATACTTTTATTGTTATTTCTTATTATCATTCCAAGTGATGCAAAGACAATTCAAATTTCCATGAGAAGGAAGAACGTAAGTCTGAGTTCCTACCTGAAGAGACTCCAGGGTTTCCAGGAACTATGACATGGAGGAACCTTGAAAACATTACACCAAGTGGAAGAAGCCAATCACAAAAGGCCACATATTGGATGATTCTATTCATATGAAGTATCTGGAATAGGCAAATCTATATGGACAGAAAGTATTTCATTGGTTGCCTAGGGCTGGGAGGTTTAGGGGGAATGGAGTGTAACCAACACTAGACAAGTAGTCTAGTGTTGATTGTGGTGGTGGTTGTGTAACACTGTGAACATAACTAAAAACCATCAAATTATATACTTTAAGTGTGCGAACTATAAGGTATTGGAATGATATCTCAATAAAAAAGTTTCTATTTAAAGTAAGTTTCTGGTATCTGTTTACTTAAAAGAAATTGAGAAATACTACAACCTAATGTTTATATGAATGCATTTCTCAAAAAAGTAGTCTCTTTCTTAGCCATGGCACTGAGACAAAAGTATCAAAAAATACTTATAAAGTTAAACACAGAAAAGCTAAAGGCAAAACAAACTCAGGAAGAGAAGCTAGACGGAAAAAAGTAGAAAGCTGGAAATGAGACTGCCTATAAGTCCACACTGGACCTGACTCATGCTCAGCAGGGCACGCATTTTGAGCTATTTGTTATACAGTGATGGACCTGCTGTGATTCATTCACCCTCTCTTGTGGGGAATCCATGTGACAAAATGGCCTCCATGAAAAAGCAATCTGACCTTGTCCCACAGGCCACACAGATGTGTGTGGCAAGGTGCCTAAGTAAGATGCAGACAATTGGGTGCTTGTGGAATCAGACCGTGGTGTCTGAATCCCAATTAACTGACCTATCCAGGTCCGGCTCTAGGTGTTTGGTCCATAGCAGGTGTGAGACCTGCCAAAATATGAGAAGATGCAGAAGTAAGTTGGTCATAAATGTCTTGTCTCTTGTCTCTGAGAAGAGAAAATACCTATAAAAGTGCCTGGCTCATGTTAAGACTTTAATGGATGTTTGTGGAAAGTATTGTTGTTGGAATGAACCCAGCCATAAAAGATCTTGTCTCCCTCACTGACTCTTGGGTGGTGAATTCAGCGGAAAAAAAAGAGTTAAACTGCTTTTTGACATACTAATAATTTTTATTTTTGGTGGTACCTTCCAGTTTATAGGGTGTCCCTAAGTCAATAGTTCATTTGATTTTTGAACAGCACTATAGGGGCATAGATGCTAGACAGTAATATCCTCAAAGATGTCTGTCTGTGTTCAAGGTCACATGGCCAGGGCCAAGACCCGAGTTCAGTCCTCTTCCCAGGACATGTGAGTTGAAATTAGTTGGCCTAGTTAATCAACTTAATTTTTCAATGTTTCACGGGATTATATTGTTTGCTCCCTGGCCTCAAAGAGAGCGTTGTTGATAAAACCACCACATATGGCGATGATGGGGGCTGGCCAACCAAGCTACCACTTCTTGAGGCCAAAGTGAAGGAGTGAACTATGCCTAAGAGCACAGAATCCAGTGCCTGTTGGGGAAGGAGTTTAACAAGATGGTTAGGAGCAGCATTCTGGCTCTATTACAGTTTTGTCACCTATAAATTTGGGGCAATGTCACCATCATATAAGATTGTTGCAAGGGTTGAGTGTGCTACTGTGTGCTGGGTATTTAGCAGAGTGCTTAGCACACAGTCAGTGCTCATTAAAAACTATGTTTTAGGGGCGCCTGGGTGGCTCAGTCGTTAAGTGTCTGCCTTCGGCTCAGGTCATGATCCCAGGGTCCTGGGATCGAGCCCCGCATCGGGCTCCCTGCTCGGCAAGAAGCCTGCTTCTCCCTCTCTCACTCCCCCTGCTTGTGTTCCCTCTCTCACTATGTCTCTCTGTCAAATAAATAAATAAAATCTTAAAAAAAAAACAACTATGTTTTAATTAGTCATTTCTTTTTCCTATTTCTTTTTATTTCATCTTCTCATTGTCATCCTCCTGCCATTTGCTCAGGAAATTACAGGGCCATCTTATAACAACTGAGAATTTGGACCACTTGTGAGGAAGTGTAGAAATATGTGAGGGATTCAGGGTCAGCTGACATGCAGGGAAGATATTCTTTATTTAGCTTAATATTTGAAAACTAAGACCAGCCTAATCATGTTTGTTTCCCCCTTTCTCCAAATGCAGTTTATCAATCTAGTCCATTCTTCAGGCATTTTTTTTTCCCCTCACTAACATTGTTGAACCTCAACCACACTTTAGATTTAAAGCAGCTCAGGAGGCTTGACCTTTCCAGACATGACCATCCACTGAGCTGGAGAGAGTGGCTGCCAGGTCGCAGAAACCATGGGTTAGAAATGACCAGGAAGATTTTGGACTGGAGGGCAGACTGGGCTTGGGATGGACCATCTAGACAGCATGGAGGACCAGAGGACCAGGTCGTGATATGAGACACGGGATCGGGATTTATGTGAGCTTCAAAGGCAGAGCTGTGATCAGAGTCCAAGTTATCTAGCCGAACTGGAGGGCATGGCCATGGTCTGGTCTCTCCACAGGCTGGACGAGATTGGAACTCAGAAGCCCACACAGGGCAGCAAGCACAGGCAGAGACGCACTGAAGGTGGCTGTTCAGTGGTGGAGGCTGAGGCAATAGGGACCTGTCGGGTTTCAACATTACCATCTAAGCCACCAGACACAGGGCTTGCATTGGAGAGGCTGAGACATCCATTCAGAATCTGAGATAGGTGGGTGGGCCCCTCAACCTACCCACCACACATGAGGATGTCCTTGCTCAAGGCCTTTACTCCCTAACCTCTGGGCGAACTCAGGCTAGTAGACAGGTGCTTCCCCTCCAGGCAAAGCACTGGCCTTCAGAGGCTAGAGCTTGCCACAGAGGATTCTAAAGGGAATCCTACTAGCTCTCAAATGCCCAAGTTTATTCTTTTTTTTTTTAAGATTTTATTTATTTATTTGACAGAGAGAGACACAGGGAGAGAGAGAGAGCACAAGCAGGGGGAGCGGGAGAGGGAGAAGCAGGCTCCCCCCCTGAGCAGGGAGCCCGATGCGGGGCTCCATCCCAGGACCCCGGGATCATGACCTGAGCAAAGGCAGATGCTTAACCGACTGAGCCACCCAGGCACCACGCCCAAGTTTATTCTTGATGTTCCTAAGACATGAGAGGCAAATGCAAACTAGTAAGAGCTTCAGGTTGAGAATCTTTTGATTTCTCAACCCACTGCAGGATTTCTCGACCCATTAATCAACTCTGTCGGTCACCAGAGGCTCATGTGACCCCATGAACCAATCACCGCAGCTGCAAGTGACCTCTCTGCATGGTCCAAACACCCATCCTCCAGTCTTCTGCTAGATCCTTCGGTGCACACCTATGCAACAAGGTAAAAGACATTCTTTGCGGTTTGTCCAGTTCAAACCAGTACCCGCTGTAGGTGGTGGTTGATTTCAGATCTGAGCCTAGCAGGAAATGTTAATGGTATGCTATTGGGCAGAGATGAATTCAGAGTGCAGAAAATACTGCTTGGTGGAAGGAACCCTGGGTCAGGAGCACTGTGTCAGGATTTAAGAGACCTGAATTCTGGGGGCGCCTGGGTGGCTCAGTGTTAAGCGTCTGCCTTAGGCTCGGTTCATGGTCCCAGGGTCCTGGGATCGAGCCCCACATTGGGCTCCCTGCTCCGCGGGAAGCCTGCTTCTCCCTCTCCCACTCCCCCTGCTTGTGTTCCCTCTCTCGCTGTGTCCCTCTCTGTCAAATAAATAAATAAAATCTTAAAAAGAAAGAAGACCTGAATTCCAGTCTTTGCTCTACTACTGATCGTGCCATAACCTGGACTGGTGTCGGCGTTGCTGACTGTTAAATATGGCTAATACTTGTGTGCTCTCTCTGACTGTCACAATGATCTGATGAAATCATATGGGAAGAAGGATTTCAGAGATTAAAAAGTGCTTAATTCTTTCATTCAAAAGTATTTGATAGCAGCATATTGGTTACTAACTAAATGTAGCAGGCCAGGAGGGGGCAAACAGAGCCGAGATCAGCTGGGGGTCTCTGCTTTCTAGAGTGAGGCTGGGCCTCCAGAGCTATGAGAGAAGGAAGCAGAGAGGGGAGGACTGGGCAGAGGAGCAGGGTCTGGAGCCTGGGAGGGAAACTGAGGCGGGGAGGAGACGGCAGTTCCGTCAGGTTCAAATGGCAAAGATTATGTCCAGAGAGCCAGACTAGAGGGATCAGGAACCAAAGTCCAGAGCCTGGAAAACAGAGCCTCAGAGGTTCAGAAAGGGGGCTGCCAAAGCACTGGGTGGTAACCCCAGCAGGTGCAGGGCACAGGTCACCCGGGGGAGAACAGGCCTTTTCAGCATCACCTCCCCTCCCAAACCAGGTGAGCGAGATGACTGAAGAGACACAGAAGCAAGTTCTAGGTACGTGTAAAACAAAGCCGTGGTGCTCCAACCGGAGTGTGCATCAGAATCACCCGGAGTGTTTCTTAAGACAAAGCTCGCTGGGCCCCACTCTCAAGTTTCTGATTCAGTAAGTTTGGGGTGGGGCCCTCGCCCAGAGCATTTGCATGTCTAACAAGTGCCCAGGTGCAGCTCATCTGCCAGTCGGAGGGTGACACTTAGAGACCCTAGCGCACTGGGCCAGGCGCTCTGAATCCCTGGCCCATGAAAGAAACGATAAGCAGAGGAAGCATGTCCGGACCATCCTGGCAGCCTGCTCATGGCGGCGGGTGTTTTAACTTGGCTCTGACGCAGGCTCAGACCCACCCAGCGGTGACACCAGGCTCACAGCCCTGGCATGGGTGCCGCTGCCACTGCTTTCTCCGTCTCTGTTTAATCTTGGACGGGGATAGATCCTCTGCCGGAGCGCCTGGTGCCCTCTCTGCTTTACCTCCGCAACCTGGGGATGCTCTGGGCAGGTTAGGACTACGACTTATGGACACAAACAGTCTGGGAGCATTTTCTTTTCTGAATATTTGCAAGTGGGCAAACATCTCCTGTATCATGTTGAATCTCTTCCCTCATGCTTTGTCTGCCTTTCTTCAAGGCTTGCGAGTGGTTGTGATTTCCTGATTACATTTTTTTGCTTTCTGTGGTTCTTCTGCACTGGTCATGCACCTTAAACTGAAAAATATTGGGTGGCCAGTTTACTCTCCATCCTTGCACAGTCTTAGCAATATGATGGATAATGTACGGAGGTTCTTCTCCCTGTTCCCCTTCCTTCCAATTCCCTCTCCATTGAGACACACACAAGCTCTTCACTCTTTAGTCACAATTTTCTCAATGCTCTGGTGGTGGGGAGAAATACTAAGGAGAATAGAAGAAGCAACTTATTACTCAAGCGTAGAGGATGGAGTGCGGGGGGCATGGGTGAGTCAGGGAAGTTTCTCTAAACTGGTGTTTCCTAACTCTGGCTGCGTGATTGAATCACCTGGGAGCTTTTTATACCTAATACGTAGGACGTGAGATTATGACTTAAGCTTATCTGGGATGGACCCCCGGCACTGGAAAATTTGAATCTCCTTGGGGTTTTGTAATGTGTAGTCAAGCCTGAGATTTGCTGTTCTAAACCAATTTTTCTTAACAACACCTGGGTGCTAAGCACAGCTGCACTTTGGTGTGACTTCCTTTTAACAACCACAAGCCATGTTAAGGGGGGCTGGAGGCTGCCCCCTATGGGGTAGAAGTCCACACCGCAACCCTAAGTTTAGACCGGTGACAATGGGGAGGACGTATCGCAAGATCAGGTGGGCAAGATAAAAAAGGCAAGTTCTGAAGGCAGCAAAAAATCCCAGCTGAGGGTGACAGAGGCTGGAAGCCGTTCAGGAATATGAGCCAAAGGTTACAGTACCAAGAGAGCAGATGACCAGGCTCAGGTTATCCTAGGCCCATGGAGCCAGCACGGGGATAAAGCTTGATTCTAGAACCACCTGCAGCGTAGGTCAGGAACTCCATATGTCCCATGTCCTGGGCCAGAACTGGGTGAGTGGGACTACATTCACCTGGGGTTTTCACAACCAGGCATGAAAAAGAGGAAGGCAGTAGGGTCTTGAAAAGTAGAAAGGGGAGAGGAAATTATTTGCTCTACATAATGCTCATCGACCAGTTGCATTGTTTCTGTTTTTGTCTTCACCAAACTGACTAAATATTTCTGGCATTGTATAGATCCCTGAGATAATGAGAATCCAGACAGAAGTCCCTTGGAGCAGCGCTCCTTAAACTTGAATAGTGCAAGTGAATTCCCTGGGGATCTTGTTAAAGTGGTGATTCTAATTCATTTGGTCTGGGGTGCGTGTGTGCGTGTGTGTGTGTGTGTGTGTGTGTGTGTGTGTGTTGGGGGGGTGCTGGAGGGGCCCAAGACTCTGCATTTCTCATAGTCTGCCACGTGATGCTCATCTGAGGACCACTTTTGAGTAGCATGGACTTAGAGCACAGGATGGTGTCTACGTTTAATGCACTGGAGAACACCAGCTCACCGAGACCTGTTGAGTCACTGTTGATGAGAAGGTTGACACATGCGTTCCCTTTTTTCTCAGATTGAGGGGGGGGGTCTATTGTTTTTGCAGAAGGAGCCCATTCTGTGAGCAAAGTAACTTTCTGAACACCTAAGTACAAGGACAGCATCATCATGCCATAAACAATGTTTCACATCACCCACTTTCCTTTCCCATACCTTGTCCCATCAGAAAGGCGATGTTCCACAGAGTGAACCAGGCTGGAGTTGACCTAGTGAAGCAAGAACCACAAATAAGTAACCTGTTACCTGGGAACAGAGCAGCAATTCTTTAGTAAATGAATGTCAATGAGGTATAATTTTCTGCTGGAGCAGAATTCCTACACCTGACAGTATTCTTAATATACTTTAATTAAGAGGTTAATCTGTTGTAGAAATTGCTTTTCTCTGAAGCCACCTGAAATCAATTTAAACTCAATTACAAGTGGTTAGCTATTGTTTATGTGGTTAAAGATTAGAGAATACATTTTTGCTTGTCAGGAGCCATCCGAGCAAATTTTGAATGTCATGATCAGAGGAGAGTCTGAATAGTTGAGTGCTCTTTAATGGGCATAGAGAAACCATTAGAAAATATAATCAGTCATATTTGATGACTTGACCTTGGGACTCAGCTAGAAAAGGGTCTAATCATTTCTGTCCCTTAAGTGCCACCAGGATTGCTCTGCTGAAATTAATTGATCATTAGGTGCTTTCTGAGAGCCTAATATACCCTATTTGATGGAATATAAATTGCAAAAATAATCTGTAAATTACATAACAAGCTTCAGAATACATTTGCCCTCTGTCTCTTTAGCACAGATTAAATCTGACAGCTAGTTTCAAAATGATCAAAATTGCTTAACTCCTCCAATAGTTTGGAATGCTTGAGTTTTATGAAGAAAAAAAAAATCTATTGCCTGGCGTGTGCCCAGTATATAAATTTGAATTACAATCCATTTTCCATCAGCAAAATGTAGAGATAAAAAGAGGTCTGAAAAGGTTTTCTGGGGCCTGAATGCATTATTTTATTCAATTGCTTAGTAAGGTACTTAGCTGCTATTAAAAATTTGGATGCATGTCAGAGCAGGAAGCTGTTTTGAATCCTATCCACTTCCACGCTAAGTATATGAAAGAATTACATGCCTCTAATAGGCCAGCCGGCTTGCTAATGTGATACCCCATAGTCTGGGTGAACGGCACACAATGACAGCACACTCCGCTGATTATCGGCGGGTTAAAGGTCTCTTGTCATCCTTTCAGGTGTCAAAATGATGAATCCAATTACCTCCTCTGTTTATGTGTATTCTTCTGGGATCAAGACATTCTGCCACTATAGTGTACACATTCCATGACATTTGGGTTAAAGTTGCAGAGAATCTTTCTCTAGAACTCTTCTCCTCCAGAGGATTATTTTAAAATTTTTTCCTTTGGGTTGACACTTTTCATATTTGAAATAAACCTCCCAGGATTTTCTTCCATAAGTGTCGAATGGTTAACTATTGAGCAGAAGACCATCTGTTCCTCCTAATTGGCATAATGAGGGAAGACCACATTTTGGGAGCCTGGAAAAAAATAATAACGTGTGATGAAGTGGGCTCGGAGTAGTGTTTAGCAGAAGAGACTGGGGCAGCTCCCTAGATGCCAGGCCAGTGGGAGGGATTCTGGGAACTGGACCTTTGGAAGCTAACATCTCTTGGGAATTGAGTGAGGGGATGAAGATCAGCTATGGGGACCTAGTTTATTATGTTAGACTCTGGGTCGGACTATAGGGGTTCAGATCCTGGCTCTGTCACTTACTACGCTTGATCTAACTGTGAGCCTTCGGGAAGATGTCTTAGCTTCTTAAAGCCTCAATTCCCCCAACTGTAAAATGAGGATAATAATGAAGATTAAATGCAGGAGTGTGTGAAATGCTTGGTAGAGTGTCAGGCATGCCCATTTACTAAGCTCTTCATCATAATTAAGCAGAGCATAAAATGATTTGGTGTCTCTTTTCTGAGCCCTAGTCAGGGGTGCATGATTTGAGAAAGAATTTTTTTTTCCTAGCTTGTGAAATTTTTGATATGAAAAGTCTTACAAAGATACCAAAATGAAGCTGTATCTGATTTTTCATTTCACAGGTACCTTTATGACAACTCCTCTTGGAGTGAGGGTGGAATGAGGGGCTGGGAGAGTACTCAAGACACACTCTGCCCTGGGGAGGGGTTGGGGGGCTGTGTGGTAGTCTCAGTTCCTCCACAAAGCAGCTGTGAGGTTGAGAGCAAGAAGTCCCTCCTTCTCTGGGCTTATTTTATTTGTATAAAGTGACAGGGTTGAAGAGATAACTGTTAAGGTAGTCTAGAGCACTGGGATTCCATGATTCTATTTTGCTAGCCATCTCTAGAACGTTCCCTGCTCCACACCCAGGCCACAACGCTCAGAGGGTGGGCACAGACAGGGCAGCATGGCAGTGCAGTGACCTCACATCTATGGCTTCAGCTTCATGCTGTTTGACCTCTCTGTTTATGGCCCACGTGGTCCCACATGGGTGGTCCCACGTGGGTGGCCATTCACTAAGGCATGGTTATACAGCCTTTAAAAATCATGTCTCCCTTTGAGAAATACAAAACAAAAATCCTCCATTTCCTGAATTCACTCCATCCTGGGAGATGCTGATAAGCCTCCTTCATAACCCCCAACATCCCTTCCCCCACTTTACGATTTGAGGAGTATCTGCTCTGTCCTACCTCGCCCCACCCTTCCCCAAACATCCACCCTCAGCAGAGGTCATAAAAGGGCACCCCGAGGGCCAGAATCAACCCACAGATGATATTACTTGTCCCCCCAGAAAGGATGTCCACAATTGGAGTTAGTTCCTGGCATTAAAAATCAGAAAATGTCACATAAAACCCCAGCTTTCCAGCTTCTTTTGAAAAAAATAACAAAGAGGAAACTATGACCAGAATTTCCCCTAGAAGGATGACCTGGTTCTTACAGCACAGGGTGAAGAGTCTGGCCAGGAAGTGAAAAAGGCGACACCCTGACTCTTCACTCGGGAGTGTCTCAGTAGCAAGTTGAGAGATGTCCCCTCGAGCCTCTTTGAACTGGCCCAGGACCAGCAAGTTAACCAGTCACCCTGAGACCCTTGGTGCAGAGAAGCCTGATGGGAGAGCCTCACTCCTGCCCCGAGGTTTGCTTCTCTCCAAGTTGCCCGCCAGGCCCTGGTAGTCCTTTGAGTCATTTGAGTCTGTGCCCCTCCCATGTGTTCATCATACCTTTGAGAGTTTCAGTTCTTTAAGATTCAATCCTTGAGAACATGCAAATCCCTCAAACAGGATCTGCACTTTGAGATTTAAATAAGTTATACATCACTGTGCAAAAGGCTCTGATTGTATGTTTCGCTAGGAACCGAGAGGAGAGGGCTTCGGGACCAGGAGGTTCTAGGCTGCGCCCGAGGGTAAAAACAACAATCTGGGAAAGGTGCAAGAGGGGCAGGGCTGGACAAAGGCCTGACATCTTTCACAAACCTCCCTGGACCAGTAGTTGTGAAAGTTAGCACGGGGCACGGTGAGATGGGGAGTGACATGGCCCTCTCTCAGTGATCCTCCTCTTGCCTCCATACATTCTCAGGAGGATTGGTGCTCCTAGCCATCTGCTGTCTGTAGGAGGGCAAAAAATCCCCAGGGGCACTGGAACAGTGGAGAGGAGGTCTGGAACAACCTCACTGCAACTAATTTTAGGACTGGAACACATGTAAATAGCGTGCTGCCTCTGGATCTGATTTTCCTCAGATGCTAAATTGCCTTCCAGCCCTGAATTTCTGTAATTCTGGTTTCCTTTGCTATTTTGTAAGAACTGTGACTTTGGGCCAGGGAAGGGTTCATCACTAGTGTAAACCTGCATTTGACTTCACATGATACTCCCTGGCTTATTTGTCAATCAGGTCACAGGTGAGTCCTGTTGAAAGCAGTCTTGCAGAAATTGTACTCTAGAGAAGGTTTGGATTAGAACCACCGCATCACTACATCAAAACTAGTGTGGACAATACCGCCGGTGGCTAATGTCAACCCAGGAAATTGAGTTCAATGTGCCGGTCAATGACTGACCTCAGAAAGAGTCAAAGGCCATGAAATCAATATCTACATAGTAACTTCAATACAATATTGAGCATTACCTTGAATTGCGTCATTCATTTGAGAACCCAGTGACTGAAACGAATGCGAGAACAGATGCCCGCACACCACACGTGCCGACAAAAGGAAATTCCGGCCGAGGAGATAATCTCCATTGATTTAGTCATACAATGAAAGGTTTCACTCCTGTGCAAAATACTTTAACAGGCAAAGGCTTTCTGCTTTGTACTCTAAAAGCTCTAACTCCATTTCCCTAGAAATAGCAAGCATACTATGTCACATTAAATTCCCTCTCTGTCAGCTGAATTGTCTGGCATGGAATTTTTGGGTTGAATCATTTTGTTTAAAAAGGCAAAAAAAAAAATAGATCATTTGCTTTTTCTCTCCATAATTCTTTTGTTCATTCACTGGGTACTTCAGCCAAATCCTATTGAAGGACTGAAATGTGGCTTATGCTGCATGCAGATGTGATAGGAGGCTTGGGTGATCCACGAAAGCTGTCGGAATATTTTTAGAAAAATAGTTAAAAACACAAATTCTGCCATCTTGTTATGCAACTATCATATCCGTATAGTCTCCTCTAACCTTTTGTATGTACATTTCTGTGGTTGTAATAAAAATTAACACACAGTTTTTTCTTTTGTTCTTTTAGCACTCTAAACTTGCTTCATAGGCTTCGTTTTTAATGACTGGATAATAACCCATCAAATGAGTATTCCGTTTTGGTAGATTGCAAAACTGCTTCTAATTCTTCACCTCTCCCTGTTTCTACAGCCTTTGCAATGTGATTTTGTAGCTCCTTCCATCAGGGGGTAAAGTTTCTTTTCCAACCCTTGGAATATGGTCTGGTCTTATGACTCGCTCTGGCCAACAGAATGTAGCAGAAGTGATGGTGTACAGATTCCAAGCTTGTGCCTCAAGAAGGTTTTTGTACTTCGACTTGCCTTCTTGGAACCCTGCTGTAGACCACTGTCATGAGAAAAAATCCCAAGCTAGCCTACTAGAGACTGGGAACCCACGTGGAGGGGGTATCCGTCACCCCAGCTGCCATAGCTAAGCCCTTCCTAGACCAATGGGCTACCAGTTGACCTGTCACTGACAAGTTTTGTGAAGGAGTCCAGCTGAGACCAGGAGAAATTCTCTGCTGATCTGTAACCTAGTATGCAAAAGCAAATGCGTATTGCTGTAAGCCAAAGAGTTTTGGGGTGGTTTGCTATGCAGCAATAACTAAGCCATAATTCTCAATTTCCATTTTGTTGTTTATGTAGGTGTTTCCAGGATTTTCTTAATTATAAAACAATTCTGTGATGAACATTTGGGTGCAAGGGGAGAATGTGTTTCTATGAGGATTTTCATTTTGTTTAAGGAAACTGGCGATTACATTTTATCTCCTCTAACCCTTACCAAAATACTATATTATTGAAATTCTGGGGTTGACTATAAAATTATCATTGTCAAGCAAAATCTAAGCTCTTATATTACATAATTGCTTTATATGTCCATATGTGGAGCAATAACAATGCATTTTCCTTACGGAAACATATGGCACATGATCCTATCCAATCTCGAACCAGGAGAGTCATTAAAAAAAACCTCAGAAGCTCATAGAAACTTCTGTTTCATCTGAGCAAACCCTGAGCATATTGACTCCCCTCAGATGGTTCTAAGTAATAAAATATTCTTTTTTATATTTTGGGGGTTTTTTCCTTATTTTTGACCAACCCATCTTTGCTCCTCTAGAGAAACCGTGATTACCCCCAAAGTTTGGCAGCCTCCTGAAAACACCAAACCTCTTGCTGAACAAGCTGTGACCACTTGGGTTGTAGATTGGCAGGGGTCTCTTGCAAGTCATTTGTTTAAATAAAAAATCATTGTACTTAATGACTGCTTCATGTAAACTGAAATAGTCCCACTATAATAGCAATAATCATTGCGTCGTTGGATGTATATAGGTCTTGCCCAGCAATGGTCAAAAGTCAGTCTGAGATGGTTGATATTTGAGAAGAGTTGTCTAAGGAAAATACTGGCCATCAAAGATCTAGCCTTTTATAAATTAGATCACTGGAAAGCAATATAGCCATGTTATTTATTCTAGGTCCCTTGGTTCATCATCATTATTATTGTCATTGGTACTATTATTGAGATCTCATTAAGAAAATGAGATGAAAGACATTTTCGGAGCTTTGGAAATCTTGTCCTGGATGACGCTGTCATTTGTATTTTTTTTTTTTTTTTACCATTTCTTACATAGCAAACCAAAAAATACATTCCATTTAGATTTTGAAACTGTTTTATACTCTCTCTCTTTTGGTAAGTTTGGTAAGTTGTTATGTGTCCTTTTATTAGCTGTGGAGAATTAGAATCATCCTTTACCCTTTTTCTTTGACTAGCAAGAAGTTCAACTGCAGTATGTGTCTTTACCTAGATGATCCTATGACTTTTCTCCTCCTTCCATTTTCCCTTCATGGCTCACCTACTATTTTAATCTTTATTATAATGGTTCTATTATATTTGTATACATTTGCAAGTTCCTTTGACTACTTTTTGATAATATTCCTGTCTTATCCTGACTACAAAGGACTCTGGAAGTCTTAGTCATTCTGATCACTTGCCTTACCAGAAAATTAGAACTACTATCATAGAGTATTAAAACCACCTGGTCCTTCACTCATTTTGCTGAGACGTGGAAGCTCAGAAAGCCTGCCTACTTGAAGGGTGTTCACTGTGGCGGTAGGTAACAGAGCCAGGACAGAGGCAGGTTCTCTTTGAATTATATACATTATGTCCTGTACTCTCACTAAAAATGAGAAAAGCACCCCCTGTAGCATTTCACTCAGCATAAGTCTTCATGATTAAGACAAAGACCTTCCCTCCTTTCCCCCCATGTCAGTAGAAGTTACATTTTCCAAGCATTTCTGGCATCTCCTTCCTTACCCAAATCTAAATATAGTCCAAGAGCTTGGTGAGTTAAGCCCCAAATTTTACAGTGTTCTTATCCACTTAGATAATTCGAGTTTCTTGAGTCACACCCACTAAAAAACCAAGAGTCTGGATTATCTGACACAAGACTCCCCCTACCCAGTCATTCTGAGAGTCCAGACTGAAATATCTACAAATCTTCCATATTTTCCCAGAGGTCACTTGTCACTTCTATATGAATGGAGAGAGAGAGAAAACCCCACAAGTGCCTGGCTCCCTCTCCACGAGCAGTTGAAGCCTCAGGTTAACATCACCTGCTACAAAGGGCCATCAGCCCCTCTGTATCCGGTATGACCCCCACCCGTCCCCCCCTCCCCCGTCCCCACCTGCTCAGGACCCTTCTTGTACAGCAGTGTCCCAGGAGGTCGAGGGCCATTATTATGCACCTGACGTTTGCTGGGATGAGGTACTTCAGTGATTGTGTACAATGAGACTTAACTTGAAACTGGATCATGTATATACGAACTGCTACCATATAATAAAATTGCATTTCCCTAAAGAAATATTTAATAAATAATCATCTCATGTGTCTTTATTAAATATAAAGACTTAGCTGAACTTAAGAATTTTGTAATAAACATCAGTAATTAGCTGAACACTGAAAAAGTTTCAAATATTTTTTGGCACCTGCATTTTTTTCTTAAAGGAACACCTAGTGAACTATCTCAAATCAGAGAAGTATATGTTTTACTGAAAGAAATGAAAATCTCAAAGCATTCTCTGAAACAAATGGGTTAATCAGTCCCCACCTTTTTGCTGCTTCATGATCAGGAATCTTGCTAATAAAGCTTCTGTCTTCTTTGGACTGCCTTCACTTTGCCTTTCAACAGGTTTTTCCTTTCCTGTCTAAACAGAGAATGAACATGTATATAGTCTTGGTGGGAGAGAGTCAAAGTCAGGATTTTGTCCCAGCCGTGAGGAAGCTCCAGGCTATTGTCTCCAGGGTCGTATATCATCTAAAATCACAGACAGTTAATTTAAGTAATAATAAAAATGATAATGATATTGTTGCTTAACATTTACTGAAGTCCTATTATAGGTGGTAAATTAATCTGCCTCTTTCTTTTTAGACTTAGTTATCCCTTTACTTACTCAGGCACATAATGAACATTTAGTGAATCACCTTAGGTAGGTATTTGGTTAGATTCATTCATTTATCGATACCTTCTGTGAGCTGGGCAGTGACCCATATGCTGAAGGTACAGCAGTGAATATAAAAAAATCCCTGTTCTCTGGGGCATCTGGGTGGCTCAGTCAGTTAAGCGGCTGCCTTCGGCTCAGGTCATGATCTCAGGGTGCTGGGATTGAGCTCAGCGTCGGGCTCCCTGCTTGGCAAGGAGGCCTCCTCCCCCTCTCCTCTGCTGCTCCTCCTGCTTGTGCTCTCTCGCTTGTGGGCTCTCTCTCTCAAATAAATAAATTAAATCTTAAAAAAAAATTCCCTCTTCTCAAAAAGCTTACATTCTAGTGGGGCGAGGGACAGAAAATAGGCATATCTATTTGTCAGATAATAACAAGTACCACAAAGGAAAAAAAAATACAGGGAAGAATGTTAGTGATAGAAGCAGAGTAGAAAGGATTTTTTTTTTAAAGTTTATAAAAGTGGTCAGATAGAGGATAAAAATAAATTTTTGTGTTGAGATTCTGAAATTGTTAAAATTTTCTTTTTCCCATAGAATGAATTCAGATCATCTAAATCCCTTCAGGGCAGCAGTTCCAAAATTGGACTCTCACTTGCTATGCATTTGCACACCTGTAGAGATGTACCTGGGGAAGGCAAATAATCTAAAGGAGCATGAGCATATGACCCTGGAGGTCACCTTGTCCTTAACTTGTAAAACACCATTTGTAGCCAGTCTGACGTCAATCAGCAAGGGTTGACAGATGATTCATCTGTGTTCGTACCATTGTTGGTTCCTGTTATTGTTTTTCTCCTCACATTTTAGTTAATCATTTGTTTGAGTTAGGTTAAACACTCACGTGCTTTATTAGGCCTTTTCCTACAGTTCCATCCGGCCAAACCCTTGGTGAAAATGTAGGTGTGGGTGATGTAAAATCCCTGTCCTTTTCCTGAGGGGCCAGCACACTGGCAGGAGAGGCCAGAGGGAATGAATCCAGTTTGTAAAACAAAATCATAACTACCTGTAAGCTGGAGGACAGAATATGCCACTCTTCACACAAGCAAGCTCACGTTGAAGGTCCTCTTTCTACTCTGAAATTACTGGAAAGTTTATTTTTTAAATTACTTTGTAATTGAGGTATAATTGACATATAACATTACGTTAGTTTCGGGCATACTGTATAATGCTTTGATATTTGTATACACTGTGAAATGATCACCACAATGAGTCTCGTTAACGTCGGTCCCCATACAAAGTTATGAAAAATCGTTTTTTCTTGGGATGAGAACTTCTAAAGCTCAGTCTCTGAGCAACCTTCAAATATGTAATACAATATTATTGACCACAGTCACCATGCTACGCATGACATCCCCATGAAGTATTTCTTTTATAACGGGAAGTCTGTACCTCTTGCTCTCCTTCCCTGGTTTTGCCCGCGTTCACCGTCATTCTGTTCTCTGTCTCTGAGTTTTGTTTGGTTTGTCCGTTTGTTTTTTTTAGATTCCACATATAAGTGAAATCATACAGTATTTGTCTTTCTCTGTGTGACTTATTTCACGTAGCATGATACCCTCTAGGTCCATCTGTGTCACAACAAATGGCAAGATTTTGTTCTTTTTTATGGCCGAGGAGCAAAGTTTAAAATAATTCGATAATGAGCCATTGACCTGAATCCACAACATCAAATACCAAGGGGAGGGAGGGCAATGAGGATTTAAGGATAAACACAGGAAGGACAGAGACCAGACTCCACCAGGATTTCAAAAACCCAGATCTGCTTACAAAGTACATTCTCACTGAAGTTTCTGAGTTAAAAGTCACTCCTAAGATATGCAGACATGAATTGATGAGCTTAATAATACTCTCCCACTTCCTAGCCAGGCGGAGGCCCAGTTGGACTTCAGCAGGTCTTTAGCAAGTCCTGCTTTCTTACCTTTTTTTTAAATATCCTCCTTCTTAGCTTTACAGCAAACAGGACAGACACTCTGGACCTGACTGGCTCCGTCTAGATTGGGAAGCCTGAGAGGCTCTTTGTCCTCAAACACAGAAGGAGGTAGATCTCGCTACCATCAACAGCATTTTTCTGCCCAGGCTCTAAATGAAACTTTAGGCCAGAGTGGAGTCTTTAAAAGTTGGGTCGAGCCCAGGCTGGGCCCTGCTTTCAGAACCTACTAATGACTTGCTGGGAATCACCCAAGTCTGAGAAGCCTTCAAAATGCTTGAAACAGGGTTTTGGAAATGAAAAAGAAGTTTCTTCTCTTAGTTCATCTCATCACCATCTGGCTAGCTTTTACAATCCTTATTGCACTATGATTAATTTTTTATGCCATGGACTTCTGCTAATTAATTGTAATTACCAAGAACAGGAAATTTCAGCATGACCAGATCATGTTTACTTGGAATGGCAGAGTTGGAGAACTGTTATAAGAGACGTTCTTGGGATGGTCTGATTTTAAGAGCTGGGTGGATCCTTGGAAATCAGCTGGTTCAGACAGTTCACTAACACCTGAGCAAACCTGTGTGAGTTAGCCCAGGTCTTGTGGCTGGTTAGCAGCAGAGAGGGGAAGAAAATACCAGCTTCCACCACCCCCAGGCCGGTGGTGTTTGTACCAGGCTCGGCAGCCTTAAGAACTAGTTCGAACCAGAAGCAGCCACTCCCCTCTCCGTTTGGGTGGATTTGTCAAATCCAGGATGGAATTTGGTCAAAATGCCTCATTGCATCATCACGTCGCTTTGAAACTCCAAGTTCTCTGGACATAGAGTTCTTGTCTGTGTGATGTGAACCAATAAATTCTCTGGAAAAAAATCAGTCCAAACACTTGGCTGGTGTTTTGGGGGAAAAAAATAAATGGAGGCGGCTGTGTTTGGATCCTATGGGCACTCATATTAGATCTAGACAGGCTTGTCCAAACCTGGGGTTGGGTCACAGAATTGTATGGAAATTGCACCGTGATTGTCAAAGCAATGCAGGACATGTCAGTGCCCCACAGATGTCCAGGATGATGGGCTAAGCTCTGGGTTTTAGTCCAGTAGTTTTTAAACTGCCAAGCTATGTTTCACTTTGGAAGAATAGATTTTTTTTTTTTTTCAAATGAGATTTTTCTGTGTAATCTATGCACATAAAATAGCTAAGGGCAATATTCTCCATTTAAAATGACAAATTTCCCCTTTCTAAAAATAATAAATGAGAAAAATCATATTGTCTTAATGAACTCAGATTTGAAATTGTGAGTTATAGAAGTCAATGTTAGTCTTAGAGAACTGTCAGCACCTAATTTGTTTCTGTATGTGGATTTACTGGCACTGGAACCTATTCATCTGGTATATCAAGTGCTCAGCGCATGACTTGGCTTATGGGAAAAATGCATGCATCAGTGACTCTTAGTTCGTGAGCTTCATAAAGGTAGGAGCTACATCTTAATTCACCATTTTTAATCCATTCCTTCCTGAAATGACACCAACTGCCAGACTTTAACAAAGTAGACCTACACCAAATATTGTTTGGATTGGGAGGTAATGAGTTTGTATCCGAAGAGGGTAACTACTGGTGGTCCACTGGAGAGCCCAGAGCAAGAGAGGGCTGTGGCCAGGCCCATGAGCTCAGTGGGATACTCCAGCAGCCACGTGGGGGATGAATTAGAACCGAATGCATCAGCTTGCTTCATACAGGCTCTTCCTCCTGGTGGCAGATTTTAATTAAAGGCATTCTCTCGTCCATATGGTCGTCAGGACAGGGATATTTTTCAGTTCCTCCCCGGGCCTTATTCTCCTCTTTCAGCCAGTGACAAAGTTTGCAGATTTTTTATCTCTTTTGTGGCCCTCTGGCCTCTTCATAGACCACCATCTTGACTCGGGTCTTCATTATCTTTCACCTGGACTCCTGCAGTAACACTCTAACTAAATATACCCATCGCAGGTCTGGTCAATAAACTCACCTGCTTAGAAGTCTTTAATGGCTCCCTTAGTGTCTGTAGGTTAAATTTCACCTTCTTCTGCAGGCATCAAAGGCCGTGCTTTTCCTTCACCGCCCCCCACTCCCATCCCACCTCACGTGACCCTTACTTTACCTACATGGAGGACATGGCTCTCTTTGGGACTTCTGCTCCTTTCCTGTGTCACTCTTCCGCCTGAAACACCCTTGCACGCTCTCTGCCTTTTGTGTCTGTCCCCCAGTAGACAGCACCCCCCCATCGGAGCAGGCGCTGTGTCTCGTTTACTCACTCTTTTATTCCTAGTGTGTAGTCCAGTGTCTAGCACAAAATAGGCATACAATACATATCTGTTGAATGAATGACAAACTTAAAAGCCTAATAAATATGATTTGCATTGAGTTAAAAACCAAATCTATTTTTCAGTACTAGGAGATAGTATACCTAGACCGAGCTTGCTCAGTGCAGTCCGGCATTATACATAGTAGGAAACACAAAGACCGATAAGACATAGTATCTACACTTTAGGGAATCAGTCTGAAATAATCAGTGCTGGCAGGAAATGTGAAAGCTCTCAGAAGAACGGGGCCGACTCCAACAGGGGAACCCTAGTGGGGGTCTCCTTACAGTATTCCCTGCCTGTGATTTCTGCCCTCCTCAATCCAATCAGCACATGTTTCTTGGATTCACCTTCTCAGGTGCCATTTTATCTGTCCTCATCTTAAAAAACCAAATGTCCTGTGAGCCTTGCTACCTGCAGATAAAAGTCCAAACAACCTAGTAAAGCCATATATTTTCCTCAAAGGCTCCTCCAGTCTTTGGCTGTTGGGACCTGCTTTTATGGGATTCTGTCTCATTCCAGGGAGCTTCTTACACTCCACCAGCCTGTGTTGGTCCATTCCTGAAAGGATGCTAAGAGCCATGGCAAACCTAAGGCAACAATACTGTCCTGGGACAGTCTTCTGTGCTGGTGTGTGATACCCTGTGTGTCTGGATCCTAGGAGGCAGGTCTCAGTGTCCTAGACCAAACTCTTTTTTATTTTTTATGACCCTCTGGTTGTGCAACCACCCCCCTCTCCAGAGGATGCGTTCAGGACCTCCAGGAATATAACTGGGGTTCTCTCTGCTGGCCTCTCCTGGCCTTATAATCAGGATCCACTACAGATACTTCTTAGCTTCTCTCCCATGTCTTCCAAAGTCTGTTCCTTCCCTCCTGCTTTCCTCCATCCACAGCAAAGATTCTCACATTTAGAGCTGTGAGAATCACCCAGGAACTTGCTAAAATTCAGATTTCTGAGCATTGCCTTCGAGAACTATGCATTTTGGATAAACATTCTGGATGGTTTTGATGCAGGGCGTTCACCGTCTACACGTTGAGAAACATCTGGAGTATGGTCACCAACCGTTCTTCATATGTTCATTCACTCGTTCCATTCATTCATTCATTCATTTATTCACTCATGTATGCAGTCACAAACATAGGCATTTTTTTTCTACAGTAGAGCTCTTATAACAAGAATTGTATATGATAGGATCAATTAATTAAGAACAATGGGTTACATCTGCTGTTAATAGTTATAAATAGTTATCTTATAAAACCATCCAGTAATCATCCCTCCTTAAGGGAAAAAAATGACAGCGTATCCTCCGCACAGCTGCTTGAAGAAGCAGTGTGATTTACTTGGCCCATCGGTGGATGATAATAAAATAGGAGAAATCTGCCCTTGTGTGGTAAGAGGAAAAGAAATGCCTCAATTAAATGAGATGGATGGATTTGCTCGATGATGTGTAGTTTTTTCAATGTAATTCTTATAATTTTTTTAATTCCAGAAGGAAAGTAATAACTTTGTAATTGTGCATCTGGAAATTTAACCCCTAAGGCCCTAATATGAGTTTTGCTAACCAAGCATCGGTTATGAAGACAACTGTTAAAGTATAGGGAAAAAATTGTATTGGTTCCTTTAGCCTACTAAGTTCCAGTTGGTCTAGTGGGGACACAGTGATAGACTCACAGATGGGACTTACTTTCCTGGCTTCAAGGGGGTGGTCAGGATTTACTGAGTGGTGACATATGAAGATCACATTTTCCCAAATTCGAGATTAGGGGCCATGATGTTGTATGGGGTCTTACAAATTGCAATGTGAGATTATTCTTAAAATGCCTGGATGTATGTTCCTCTTTCCACATAAATTTACAACTTCAGCCAGACTGATCTATTCATCAGCACCTAACCTTGCCCCACACCTTCCAGTGGCTTCTCTTTAGCTCATGCAATGTTCCATTCTTGGAATACCCTCCTTTCTATTGTTCTACCATCTAAACCTAACCTTTATCCAAGATCCAGTTAATGTTCTACCTTCTTTGTGAAGCCAACCTAAATCATCTCAGACCACAATGAACTTCAGAACACCTTTATCCCTTATTGTTTACACTCTTACTTGGCATTTAACAGAATCCAAGGCAGCATTACCTATAGGTCGCATTTTCCCAGTTACACTACTACAGTCTTTTGGATGGCAGTGATCATGATGGCTGCTCCTTAAATTTAAGATATGAATGGGAACATGGACGTCATCTTTATTTTTTGCATTAAATCTTCTGGTTTGGGGGCCATTCCATTGTGCAGGCTTCAGAATTCCACTTATGTCTATGACATCTAAAATTTCAATGATGGATGTTGTCAAGTTCCAAGTTATTTCCTGGAGTAATGGGCCATTTAAAACCGGAAGCCCCAAACTCATGTTTCCAGGGCCAGTCAAGTAGCAAGGTAGGCTGTGCCCACCCAGCTCCATATTCTTGCCACAAGGATAGAGGGGGGGAAAGCTAAGCTAAATGGGTCTGTTCTGCCAAGAGCTGGTGGGGCAGCGTGTTTGCATCCAACAGTATGCGCCACCAGGGCTCTAACTCCACCGGCTCTCCTTGGTCATCTAACTCACTGCTATGACAGTGTGTTCTCTGGCTAAGACCCTTTGGCCACTCTGACCCAAATACAAATGCCTGGCTGAACCCGAGTGCAAAATCCTGTCTTCAAGTCTATCCTAACATAGAACTCACTTTTTGCACAGAGCCTGATTCCCTAGTATCAGTACAATCTTGCCCAGCAAGGGTTTTTGTTGGCTTCCATCTCTGCCCTCTGTTTGATAGCCAAGGTGTTCACCAAGTTCCAACTCTCTGCTGCCCTCAACAGGCCTTTGACCTCACTGGCAACTCTGATTAACTGTGGGTTCTCCATGAGACAAATA
Source organism: Zalophus californianus (assembly GCF_009762305.2). Taxonomy (NCBI): domain Eukaryota; kingdom Metazoa; phylum Chordata; class Mammalia; order Carnivora; family Otariidae; genus Zalophus; species Zalophus californianus. The sequence continues at coordinate 62,665,911 of NC_045597.1, forward strand.
AGGTCTTGCAATGTGAGATTCATCATGTATTTTGTGTTGAGTGATATGTGTGTTTGGTCCCTAATGTTTGTTCTGGGTGTGTGTGTGTGTGTGTGTGTGTGTGTGTGTGTGTGTGTGTGGTGGGAGGAGTTGCTTTTTTTCTTGACTTTCCATTATTTAGGTGCATTTTGATTTTTCTTCTCCATATACCCACCATCTTTCCTTTCATCTGCTTCAAAGAGCAATGCTATGAAGTAGGAGAAGTCAATTATTTTGGGAAAGGCAGTATGGTTTAAACTAAAAACATTTGGAGTAAGATCTGTGTTTTAATCTCAACTCCACCTTTCACTGGCTCTATGAATTTGGACTATACTTTTCTGTTTTTTCCTATATAAGAAGTACATTATGTAATAACATGCAAGCAAAACTGACTCGTGGAGGGTGCTCAATACTGGTTTTTCCCCCTTTCTCATGAGGTATTTTCGCTTTGACTAAGGTAGCCAATCATCAGCTTTCCTGCTATAGAGATTAGCAATCACTGTGTGGGAGACATTTGTTATCTTACTCTCCCTTCCCCCTTGCCCTTCTTTATCTTCTTCTGTGGTCTCTTAGACTCAGGAGGAAGAAAACACATTGGGCAGATGTTTAGTCAGCAAGCCCAGAACTTTCTCCCAGCACTGACCAAAGGGAGCTTACTGGACCTGCAAACTCAGGAACCATCCTTAGCCTACAAGCCACAATATTAGTTACATGAAAACTGCTATGTTCTGTTAAATAAAACTGGGTCCTGAAGGGCTTGTTGGAAGGCTAGGTGCTAGTTTCTTTTCCTTTTTTTTTTTTTTTTTAAAGATTTTATTTAATTATTTGAGAGGGAGAGCAAGCAAGAGATGGGGGGAGGGGCAGAGGGAGAAGCAGACTCCCCCCTGAGCAGGGAGCCCAACGCCGGGCTGGATCCCAGGACCCTGGGATCATGACCTGAGCCGAAGGCAGCCACTTAACTGACTGAGCCACCTAGGTGCCCCTGCTAGTTTCTAAGTACGATAGCCAAATGTGATTCTACTAGCAACATCAGTGCAGGCCAAGACCTGATTGACATTACCAGTTGTTGAATTTTTACTATGAAGTTTTACTATGTTACTATTTTTACTATTTTATGGATCATATCATTCAATGATCAGAAGAGCCTTATGTGTTAGACTCTCGTTCCCATTTTACAGATGAGGCAACTGAAACTCAGAGAGGTAGAAGTAACTTGCTCAAGGTCCTATGACTGGTAAAAATCAAAGCTGGGATTTGAGCCAGGGTCTGACTGGACACATGTCTGTGCTTATATCGTTGTGTTCCATCACCTCTAAAAAGCAAGGGGTTCTGAGAACCAGCCAATGGTGAGGGCAGCCTGCAGGGATATAGATCTTCATTTGGCTCTGCACAGAGCCACAGGTAATGGCATCTCATTGCCCTAAGGAGGCTTTTAAAGGGTAAGTTGAAGGCCAGTTTTAACTATGATACCATAAAAGAATGTCAGATCATTGCCTTTTGTCTGTTGCTGTTCCAGTGTTGATTGATAGGTTACATTTTTAAAGATTGCATCAGTAATTCATGCTTTATTACTTCTGAATTAGCGTAATGCTTCAAATCGTCTTGTTGTAATTCAGCATAATTATCTATAATTAAAAATAAATTCCTGTAGGGTGAGAATATTAATTCCTATCTAAATCTCTTTATTTCGATTGAGCCTATCAAACGTTACCAGCTCTGAGCCGGCAATTTGGAGCATTATTGTGGAGCTAGCTTTGCTGTATCCAGTGGGTCCACACTTCCTGTACCGCAGTGCATTCTTCTTGCCTGGGGGTCAGCGCTCTTCTAGGTATCTCACCTGGGTAAATGTTCTTAGAGCTATTGGCTTTTGTTTGTGCGTGGTTTATTTCACTTTGAGATTCTGATGAAAGCTCAGAAGCATGTTCTAGGACAAGAACACAGGGACACATACACATAGATTGTGCACGGAATTTTAGGAGAAGGAAGAATCTCCTAGAACCCAGGTTCCGCAACTGGGGTCCCCAGAACCGTAGCAGCAGCATCGCTGGGGACTTGTTAAAGAAGCAAATCTTTTGGCTTTTGTTGAATCAGAAATTCTGGGACTGGGGGCCAGTAATCTGGGTTTTAATAAGCTTTTCAGATGATTTTGATGACGAAAGTTTAAAAACCATGGCACCAGGAGGAGTTATGAACCTTGCCCTGGCAGGATGTCATTTAAGATACTTCAATAAACATCAGCACTTCTGAAAGCAGAAAGGTAATGGATCCTTGCAAGCTCTGAACTTATTTTCACCGGGTATTAAGAACTGCCTCGTGGGGACACCTGGGTGGCTCAGTCATTAAGCCTCTGCCTTCGGCTCGGGTCATGATCCCAGGGTCCTGGGATCGAGCCCCACATCGGGCTCCCTGCTCAGCAGGGAGCCTGCTTCTCCCTCTCCCACTCTCTCTGCTTGTGCTCTTTCTCTGTCAAATAAATAAATAAAATCTTAAAAAAAAAAAAAAAAAAGAACTGCCTCATTTTTCAGACCGGGGATCCATTTGCTCCCAGGGAGAATGGAGGAGGCTGGTGACACCACCATGGAGACATCTGGGGACACCCCAGGGAAATGTTCCCAGGTGCCTAGGAATACTAAAGAAGATTCAGAAGGTGGTAGAAATGGGCAGGTCCTCTTCTTGGGTAATACCCATCCATAGGTGGCTCTCCAACCCCACCTGTCCTCGTTTGGAGTCATCCTTGCCCTTGAGCCAAAGATGCTGTCTCTGGAGACTCTCGCTCTCTATAGCAGAGCCTGGGTGTGATTCGACAACACAGTTTGGTTTCCAAAGTTTCAAGGAGTTAACTTTTGAAGTCCATCTCTAAGTGTTTCCGTGTAGGAAGCTTTACTTAGTCAGGTGACTTGGTCATTAGAACTGATTTTTAAACTATGCTTCCATGTTTAAACTATGTGAGGAAAAAATTACTTAGATTTGTAAAGGAGTTCTCACCCAAGGCCTGAATCTTTCTTGAGTAAATGCTTTGACACATGGAATGTATGGCCCTGATTAACCACAATCATGTGTCCCCACATCATAGACTCCGCTCCCAACTCTTTACCCTTTCTCCACCTAAACCCATCAATCAGCCTCCCCAGCTTAGTGCAAGGAATTACAGCACATAGAAAAAGTTGTCTTTAAAAGTGAGCTTCCATTTAGATATTTATCATGTTAAGTGTTTATATCTGTGTTCTCCTCTTCAAAATGTAGAGGGGTTATGTGTTTTAAACTTAACATTTTACCACTTCAGTGTACTGGAAGTTCTCTTGAGTATTACAAGTAGGGTGCTTATAAGAATGTGGAAATGGGATTATTATTTATGTTGGTTAATTGGCTTCTCTGTGTTCAGTGGCCAAATTCCTTAGAAATTCATGTTGTTGGCTACAAGGAAGGACCAGATTGTAGAATGTAAAATATATATATATATATTTATAATATATTATAAATATATATAATATATATTATTATATATTATACAATATTGTTACATTATATATAAATATATCATATATGTTTTATGTATATTATATGCTTTCTCACCTTTGTGAGACTGTCAAGCTTCTACTCATTCTTTAAGGTCCAGATTAAATATCATGACCTCTGTACTGACACTGTCTTTTGCTTATGCTTGTATTATACGCTTACAACTTTGTTTTGTAAATATCTGTTTCCAGGTCTGCTTTCCTGGCATTCTGTGACCTCTCTGAATCCAAGCACTACGTCTTATTAATTGTTACACCTTCAACACCTGTCATAGCCTAGCACACCATAAAAGTGCAATAAATACTCCTCGAGTTCACACACACCCAAAGGGGGCACGGAGGGGTAGAAACTAAACACAGTTTTGCCGAGTGAGCAACTTTGTGGATCCAGTTGAAGGCTAAAGCTACTCTTCATACTTCTATTGGCAACCAGGGCACCAAGATGCCTTTTGACAGAGACTTCACTCCATTCCTACCTTCCAGGAGATCTTACTCTCTTAAAAAGCAAAGAAAAACAAAACAAGAAAAGAGACCACTTAATTGAATATTTGAACGGGCCCCAAACTGCTAAGCACTTCACATAAATCTAAAAATTCCCTGACTTGCTTCCCCCTCTGGCTAACACCCCATGCCTCTTCTCTGCTGAACAGGGGCCTTGAGTTTTTCAGCCCCAGTCTGGCTTCAGCCCCCTCAGGCTATTGGAACAGTTTGTGCCAAGATGACAAGTGCTGTCCCTGACCCTGTCTTTGGTGGTATTCAGATATCAGTTGGCTTCTCTGCAGTATTTGGTGCTATGATCACCTCCCCTCTTCTGAAACAATTCCCTTCTTTTTATGAAAGCACCTTTTTGGGATTATAACTCATTTTAAAAAGCTGTTGTTGTTTCTTGGATGCTAGCCTGAATATCTAACATCCTTGTTGGTTGCTGTATTTCCTTCAGTGTGGATTTCCCTAACAGTTCCGGAGTGGAAAGAGGGCATCTCAGGACCCACCTAACCAACACGTTCCCATTGTTCACCACCCCACTCAAACTGTTTCCTTTCTGTTCTTTGAGGTGTCCCTCTCCTTTCCACCCTGGAATCTTTATGCTCTCCACTTCCTCTGCCTAGAGGTCTCTCTCCCCATTCTTGCCTTCAGATATTTGCACAAAAACCTTTCCGCACAGGAGCCTGTCCTGACCACCCAACCGTCCCCATGCCAGTTGAGTTATCTTTATCACCATTCTTTTTTTTTTAATTTTTTATTGTTATGTTAATCACCATATATTACTTTATTACCATTCTTATAGTACAAGGTGCTTTTCCTTCAAAGCTCATATCCACATTTCTAAATGTGTATCTGTTTTTCTGGTATGATTGATACCTGCCTTCCCATAGACCATAAGCTCCGTGAGGGCAGGGACCTGATCTGCTTGCTTATAATGAGTGCTCAAAAAAACGTTGGCTAAATAAACAGTTTATTATCTTATGAATTTTTAAAGCAAAACTCTGACCTGACAGTTATTTAGTGGGCACCATTCCTCCCCATCTCTGCATTTCTGTCTTCACCATAAAGTAAAAACATCTGCTCTTTCATTTCACCCTTCACAAAAGGGAGGAGTGCCTGAGTTTATCGGGCAAGTTCGAGAAAAGCAATTCTTGTTAGTACATCTGCCTTGACACAGGGCACGCTCTGCTCATGGCCTGCTCGGCTGAAGGCTTTGGGGGGAAATAGGCAAGGTTGACTCCACCTGGCCTCTAACTGGGTGGGTAGATTCTCCTGTTTCTAGGTTGAAGACTGGCGGCCGGCCTAAGCCACTTCTCCAGTCCAGCCTTACCAATCAGTCTGATAGTTTGATTTCCATCTCCCTGACCTCTTTATTTTCTCCATAGGTTAATACTCTCGATGCTGAGAGTTGGGTGTTATTTAGTACCCTCACAAAAATATCAGCCTTCTTAGATTTTCCCTTTCCCTGTTGTAATTGTTGCGCTTGTTCCCTTAGCCGACTAGGTCTGAACACTTTTTCTGTTTTCTACAAATTATGGCATAAATCTTACTGAGTTCCTTTTTCCCTCTAAAACTCCTGTCCTAGTAAGGCAGTAAAATTCATTTAGATGGCCAAGATATGTTTCTCATATATATTTGGTCTTCCACCATAGTTCCTGACTCATGTCTATCAAGAACTCTTGGAATTCCCTAAATGTTGAGAGTGACAAAATTATCTCTCATTATGCTAATGAGGTAATTTTTGGACCCCACCTAAAGATGGGGCCTAGTTGCCAGGAGATCCAACACATGATTAGAGGGTTGGAATTTTCAGTCCCCCCCCCGCCCCCGCCTCCACTTCCAGGGAGAAGGAGAGAGGGCCTGGAGTTTGAATCAACTGCCAATGGGCAATGATTTACTCAATCATGCCTATGTAATGGAACTCTCCATAAAACCCCAAAATGACAGGGTTTGGAGGGCTTCTGGGTTGGTGAACATGTGGAGGTGTCCCATGAGGCCATGGAACCTTGCTCTTTCCCCATGCCTTGCCCTATGCATCTCCTCTGTCAGGCTGTTCCAGAGTTATATCCTTTTATAATAAACCAGTGACCTAGTTAAGTAAAATGTTTCTCTGAGTTCTGTAAGCCATTCTAGCAAGTTAATTGCACCCAAGAAGGGGGTCGTGGGAACCTCTGATTTATAACCAGTCAGTCAGAAGCCCAGGTAACAACCTGGGCTTGCAACTGGCATCTGAAATGTGGGGGTGGGGGACGGTCTTGTAGGACAGAACCCTTCACCTGTGGAATCTGATGCTATCTCACGGCAGATAGTGTCAGAACAGAGTCGAATTGTAGGACCCCCAACTGGGGTCTAAGAATTATTTGTTGGTGTGGCAGAACCCCCAGCCCTGGTGCTGGGGTTGGAATTGGGTCTAAGAACCCCTCTAACCTACCAGACAATCTCCCCCACCCCCAGCAATGGAGCAGACCTGAGGGCTGGGGGCACTTGAGCCTTAGGCAGATACTCATGGGAATCAAATTTCTACCTGGCATATAGTCTGTGAAGAAGTCTGTGTTCCAACAAGGTCAGAAAATGATTAACTAAGCCAACTAGAATTCTTCCCTGAGGGATTTGGATTGGAGATATGGGCAAGTGTCCACTAGTTGGAAGGAGAACCCAAGAAGGGAAGTGCATAAAGAAGCTGGAATCTGATAACCAAGTCTTGTTAAAGGAGGAACATCAGAGAGTTTATCACCAAGATCCTGCTGCTGGTTGCTAGATGGATAATCAGATGCTAGAACTGCCTCGGATCTCAAGTGTGCTTGTGTTCCACCTTCAATACTATTGGGAGCCCAGGTACTCTTTTCCTTTACAGCCAACAAAGTTCAGCGAAGACTCCCAAAATTCAGGATGCTTCCATTTCTCTCTCCTGAATTTCCCTTCTCTTTCTCCAGCCCCCCTTGAGGAAACTTCTACATGGTATTTCTTAGCACAAAACAAGAGCATGTATCTATTCTATACTAAGCAACCTTATCCATGGTCTTGGTTCACTTCCAACTTCACACATGACCTTGTTGGCCACAGGGCTACATCGAATCGATGTGGTAGAATGCAGCAAGCAGTGTGGAGCAGAGGTGGCAAACACACCACTTGCAGGCTGATCCCAGCCCTTCCCAGTGCCTGGTTTGACTCACAAGTATTCGTAAGATAAAATTTTGAATTAATTTTTAATGTGTGTAAAGGAAGGAAATTCCCCATAAAAATCTAGATTTCTAGATTGTCTTAAAAACTGCGCCTCCTTTTCCCTGAGTGCAACCATTGGTCAGAACTGAGTACTGGCCACCTACTCTCCCCCCACTTTATTTGGTACACCCTTAGCTCTCATTCATCCCTGGCCAGCCCCTGTCACTTATGTGCCTATCCTACCCCTGGTGTCATTGGACTTTGTGCTCACTAACAGACAGAATGAGGGAGCAAATGAATGAGGAGAACTAGAAGTTATTTCTTAAGCCAAAGCAAGAAAGAGCATTAAGGAAGCTAGGCGGACAAGAGAGGCTGTCAGGGAGAGATGCTAAGGGTGGGACCCCAGCAGTGTCATTGTGTGTGAGTTAGGAGGGGATCACTGATGGTTTTCACGAGTCCAAAGGTCAGATGGCAAGAGGTTAAAGAAGCTGATGATGGTCATGTCGGCTATTGAAAATTCAAAGAACTGAGTCATGAAACACAGAAGAGTGATATGACTGTTTTGGAAATGTAGAACAGTGGCTGTGGATAATGTTTTCAGAATTTCAGAGACTTAGGAAAGCTTCAGACAAAGGTTAAGCCTATGATATGAGGGGAAAATCGATATTGTCCAAAAGAACAGTGATATGTATCTATGAGGAAATACATAAGGTGTTCTGATTATTACATGGGGTAAGTTAGTACTCCAGAGCTGGAGAGAGGTTGTCCATTTCTGAGATTTGTGAGCTCCTGTGGCACTTTGTCAATCCATGTTTTAGTTTTCCTTTCAAAAGGGAAGGAATCTGAAAAAGTTTTCGTTCACAATTGATAGCAGCGTTTCCTTTAAAAAATGTCATCATGATAGCCCCTTTTTCCCCCCGAATATTATCCCATGGAGTGTTCTGTTTTTCTCAATGCTTTGAGAAAATATCTCATATAAAATAAGCACCTCAAATTTACATGAGTAAATTTGATTTATAGAAAATGCTATATAATAGCCATTAAATACTATTTGGCTGGTCTGCATATAATCACTGAGATTTAGGACTTGTGTTTACAAAATCCATGTGCCTCAACCCACAGCCACTCAGACTTTATTTCATTAAGACCTTGAGATAGACTTGGTTTGTGTTCTGCTTCCTTACCTTCCCAGGAGTCTTACTAAATGCACCCACTTCTGTCTTCCTGAAGCTCCCAGACTAGAAATATCTGTTTTTGAATACATTTTTAATTATTTATCAAGGCTAACCCTCACAAAGCCATGACCAGCTCCTAACAGAGGCTAAGAAAATTCTTTCAGTTTCACTCACTTAAAATACCACCTCTTCTTCTGAGGCCTCAGGCTCTTTGCTTCCTGCTTCATTGAAATCCATAAGTTAGTGGGTAATTTTTGCCGCTCTAGCTTGATCTCTACCTGGAGCAACAGAATGCCTGAACTCCCTTCTGGGCTCAGCAGGGGAAGAGGACTTGCTTCTTTTCACTGGTGGCCACCATCTGGTTTCTAGTCCCGGCACTGATATTTCCCCACTCCCTCCTTGCTAGTCAGTGACTTCTCCCAGCATCGACTCCCTTCCCTAAGGCAACTCCCACAGCACATAGCTGTGGAGTTTCTCTGTTTATGGTTTGCTGTGGGGTTCATTATATTTACTTGATGGGAAAAGTTTCAGTTACAACTTAGCTGGCTTGTCTTCTTTAATTTGTACTCCCACTACCTGCTCTCTTTTCCCTACACTTTTAAATATATGGAAGGAAGATACTCAGAATATCCTCCTGGGTTGGCCCAATTGTTTAGTTCTTTTCAATTAACAACTGCTTATCAAAAGGAAAATTAAAGCAATGAGAGATTTATAGTTTTCACAGCATCAGTGTTCTTTGGAGCTGGAAAGATCTTGGAGAGAGATTAATCCAAACTCTATTTTCCAGATGGGGCTTGGGGGAGAGAGATGATTTACACAGGACCATTTCATTAGCTATTGTCAGATCTCCTGACTTCCTAGACAAGACCCTTTCCACCCCAGAATATTTATGTGCATGTGCATATGTCTGTGTGTGTGTGTGTGTGTGTGTGTGTGTGTGTCCTTAAAGAATGGTTCTCATACCTGTCAGAATCATCTGAGATGTCTTTTGAAAAAGATAGTAGCATAGGATACCATCAAACTCCCTGAAACAGAATCTCTGCGGCTGTGTCCAGGAATCCAGGGTCTGGCCTGGAGAATGCTGCTTTGTATATAAGTCTCTTGCCTCTTCCCCCTTTTCTTTCACATCAGGCACTGCATTTTCTAAGACTGGCCCCAGTTTTCATAACACCATTACTGATGTGAAATGAACCCTGGGTAGGTTTACTCTGCTACATTGTTGTGGCAGAAACCAGAAACCCAGAGGAGAGAGGTGTGTACAAGGCCCTGTATCCTTAAGCAGAGTTCAGCAAGCCTAGCGACTGGCTTTGTGTGTCTACATGGAGGCGGCCACCAGCTTGGGAGCAGTACCTGGAGCCGTGGGTAAGCTGCCACATGAGTCAGGCCTGCAGAGAGCTGTGGAGTGGAGTCCCTGATATGCTTGGTGATGATTTAGGGGCACAGCTGACACGTGCTAGGCTGACCAAATAACTGCTCCCCCCGGCCCAGAGTTGGCCCTTATGGGTGGAAGGTAGTTATTCTGACCTGGATAACTGCATAACCACTTCCACCAGTAAGAGATAGAGATGAAACTGTTCTCCCAGAATCAGTCATGGTACGAGGATCCAGGTCGAGAATTGTGAGGTCAGATGGTCCAGGATGACCAACTCCCCCAACAACTCCCAATGAATAAATACACTTACTATTAAGTCATTATTGCTAGGAGACTACAAATTAGCTGGGTGTACCCTTGGACAGTTATTCATCAGCCTGATACACAGGTGGGGAACCAAATCCCTTCATATATTTGGGCATTGGACAAGTCACCTCTGTGGTGGAGGACTTGGGACAGTGCTATGTGGAAGCAATGAGTGACTTTGGCTGCTGCTTTTCAGCGCCACTCTGGATATACACATCTGCATTTGGTTCAGGTACTTTTTATTCTTGGCCCGCTGGAGGTGAAATATTGGCCTCTTTTGTCCTGAAGATGTCCAGGGTGGAGCAAAGTTCATAAATATTCCCCCTCTTCTCACCTTACGGCTCTGATTGCACCCAAAGCCTTGCTCAAGTCTTGCAGGATAACGGGAGGCTGAGGAGTAATAGGAGGAATAGTGTGTGTCACAAAGATTTTTCTGGCATTACTTTCTCTGAGTTGGGAGAGTAGGTCTGCTACCTCACATTCATGGATCACTTACAAACCAAGAGTCACAGAGCAGAGGGTGGATTTCACATGTAACAAAGAGATCTCTTGGAAGTCAGCGATCAGATGGAGCCAAACCAAATCACATCCTTCCACGTAGACAAAGGATTACAATTCACATGATCAGTGTGTCTTTACTTGTTTTTACCTTGAGACCTTCAGGCATTCTTGTTGGACAGCCAGTCCTGGGAGAGGGGCTTCTTGACTAAGTAGCTGGCCCATGTTGAAGGGGCATAGTGGGGAGAAGTTAGCTGAGCACTGAGGCAGAACTACAGCAACAGGTAAGTAATAGGACTCCCTGACAATGCTCCTTGTCAGTTTCTCTACTACATAAGCACAGGTGGGAGCAACGGATGAGATCACAAGGGTAACAGTGATAGCTGGGCCACATAAAGAGAGAAGCCACGGTTATTGCAAGAAACAAGGGGAAATGAAGATGTTCTCCTATAAGAAGCCACAGTATGATTAGTCCACACAGAGGTTAGAGCTGGAGGCAAGATAGCTCTTGGCACCTTGGCACTTGGGAATGTTGGATCTTCATGGTCTGCCACTGAAGCCACGTGGCCAGCTCCTTGGTTTCTTTATGTATACTTTAGCTTTCCTCCCAGGACTTAATAAGACCTTTCTGTGTTGTATCTTCTGTTTAATCATAGTTTGTATTTCCTCACAATTTTGGCTTGTTCTTCATTTCAACTTGCTCAAGGCTACTCATAGCCTAACCCAGTGTACCTCAGCCCCCATGGCAAACAACCCGTGTCTCTGTGTGTCTCCCAATGCAAAGTCCTGTGAATGAGGATCTGATTGGCTCAGTGGATCACTGCATGAGCTCCGCTTTTTACAACAGGTCATGTAATAAGCCTGGGTAGGCAGCCCTTGAGACAGGTATCTACTTCCAGTCCAATCAGATGAGGACAGAGGTAATAGGGACATGTCTAGGGCTGCCATTTTAACAGGGCTTTGGATAGGACACTATCTCTTGGAAAAGGCTGTGAATATGATCTAACCCATGTTTTACTACAAGCAGCTAAAAGCTAAAAGCTCCCAGTTAAAGGGAGAAGCAACAGTAGTAATCTCAGGCAAATGCCATAAACTTAAATGTTGCTACCAGGCCCTTAAAATATGGAGAAAAGTTTGAAGCAGCCTTGATAAACTATACGCAGGATAAAATGTTATGTTGATGGAACCAAATAGTAAATTTAGGGGTAAATCAAATTACACACAGATGCAAAAATGGTAGGGAAGGAGAGAGATGGGGAGAAGGGAGGTCTGGAAATCCAAGCAAGCATGACATACAAAGATCATGGTGGAACACAAGCAGAGCTGACTATGTCACTCATGTTGAGTTAAAATATGATGTATAGGAGCCAATAGAATCTCTTGTGTTCTACTCAAGAGTAGATTGATTATCTATTGTAGATAATAGATAGATTATCTATCTCAATCTACTACTCAAGAGTAGTAGATTATCTATTGGCTAAATCCTTACTACATTTAATTTGTTTTCATATTTTTGTTAATAAAAGAAGAAGAAACAAAAAAGATACTCGCAAAGATTGGGAGATGCAAGGTGAAAGGAAAGAAAGAAAAGGACTGTGAAATAATATTCGGATTCTTTTTGTCTGGGAATTAAAAAAAAAGGCAGGCTGAAGACTGACTTTTTAAATTAAGCATCAAAGTCCAAGGCAGCAGATGGGTGGACTACCCTTTGATTCCAGTGCTACAGTGAAAATCAGAGAAAAATGGGGAGGCCAAAGCTATTGGCAAGTTGATTGCCAAGCAACCGATCGGATTGCAAAGGGCCAAGCCAACTCATTTTTCTTAACAACAAAATAATTGGGCTGTGTCTGAACTGTGTGAAATTATCTCCATTTTAAAAACACCAAATGAGTTTGATTATTCAATAATCAATTCACTCCTCAGCACTAGCATGTTATATCAGCCAAAATAGCTGGTTTGACTTCAAAAATGTCCACTTCAGTGGCACCATGTAAACATACCCCCAACTTTCATACAAGAATGAGCTCTAGAACCAGGACTTCAGCTTTACCCAAAGAGACAGCTGACATGAAAGCCACTTGGCTTCCTCTTGGAGAGTGCAGTGTAAGGAGACAGAAGAGAATTTGCTTTGACCTCCTTCACTGGACTGGAGGAGATTCACCTATTCATCAAAAACATGCTGGAATGCAATTTTGACACGAACTACCCAGAGGTCGCACAGATGTCACAGGTCAAGGGCACTTGTCCTCCAGAGATTCCCTTCATTCCGTTCACCAGCCGCAGGCGCCCATACTTCTGAACAATTGGCTACAAATTTGGGGGTGTCCACAACTCCCTCAGATTTGATAATTCACTAGAGTGACTCAAAGAACTCAGGAGAGCACTTAGAGTATTATTATAAAGGATGCAAATCAGAACCAGCCAAGAGAAGATACCCACAGAGCAACTGAAATGATCTCAAACACAGAGCTGCCTTGTCCTTTCCTCATCCATTCAGGATGTATCACTCTCCCGACACATGGATGTGGTCACCAACTGGAAGCTCACCTGAGCCTCTGTGTCCAGAGTTTTCCTTGGGGGTTTATTGTGTAGTCATGATTGATCGTGTCATTGGCCACTTGTTTGAATTCAATCAGCAGCTGCCCTCCCCTCCTTGTAGGTCAGAGTGCTGATATCACATGGCTCAAAGCTCCAAACTCTAGTAACATGTTTGGTCTTTTGGGCATGGCCAGCCTCTATCCTAAACTGATCTAGTGGTCCCCATGAGTCATCTCATTAGCATAAACCCAGGTGTGGTCCCAGGGGACACTATCTTCTGGTGAGACTGGAAGTTCCCAAACTTCTGAAGCTGCTACCATTTCCCATGGGGAGAAGAATAACATTTAGATTCTATTTCTGCCTCCTAACCTGCCCCCCAGGGGCTTGCCCCTCCACCCCTACCCTCCCCTCTCCTATCAGACTTCCTTACAGCTCTTTTTTTAAATATTTATTTATTTGAGAGAGAGAGAGAGAGAGAGAGAGAGAGCAGGGGGAGGGGCAGAGGGAGAGGGAAAGAATCGCAAGCAGACTCCCCACTGAACGTAGAGCCTGATGCGCAGGACTCGATCTCATGACCCTGAGACCATAACCTGAGTCAAAACCAAGAGTCGGATGCTTAACGGACTGAGCCACCCAGGCGCCCCAGGCTTCCCCACAGCTCTTAACTGTAGGCACCCAGAGCTCCAAGATGGGGAAGTGGCTCTTTCCTTCCATCCTTACCACTTTTTGATTTGGATTATCTATGTTCCAGAATAAATGACAGTGAAATATTTATTCCAAAGCCCCAACGAACAGTCCTAAAAAGAAATAATTGCTCACTGGGGCATTTCCCAGGGTCCGGGTTGGGCTGCTTGGTCTGTGTGTACCGTTATTCTCCCCGTTCTCCTCCTCCTACTCCACAGTCACCCGAGAACAGAGGCCAACACGTGAGAAGCAGGCTTCTGTGTTCTTACCTAGAGAGAAAAAGCAAGTTCTGGGGAGGGAAGCAGACAACAGAGTAGCAGACACCGCGGGTGTGACGCCGGGCCGCTCGGCTCTGGGCGGAGGGAGGCAGAGAGAGCCGGTGGGAAGGACGGGAACATGGGCCTTCCTGCCGATAGCTGGCGAGGCCAGGCCGGCTGTGGGCCACGGGCCAGAACAGGCCGGAACACGGCCTCCCAGGGAGACAGGTCGGCTGAGGCGGTCAAAGCCAATTGCTAGAAAACAGAATTCTAAAGGGAGGATGGCAGCAAGAGCAATGGCGCTGGTCCCTGCCCTCCTGCGTCCCCAGACCCAGGGACCAGCAGGAGCACAGAGCCAGAACAAGGGCTGCTCCGTCGGCGGCCTGTGCTCACCAGGGCAGGTGGCCGCACAGGACACATGCACCAATTACTGTGCTCTCTGGGGTCGATTTGGTCATCATGGAGATGGACAGAGACTCCTGGTTGTCCCCTTAGCTTCCAGATATTCAGTCTAGTGTGGAGCTCTGGGACCGGGGAGACTTAGGTTCGAACCCCGGCCCTGCCTATGGCTGGCTGCATGGTGTCGGGCCTGTCACCTGGCTACGCCTTGTTTACCACGTGTACGAGAGAGAGAATACCTTCCTCCTTAATAAATATTAAAGCTCCTAGGTTAGCGTCACATCTAGACCACTTCCCTTCCTCCTCCCTCTGTCTCCGGGGGTCTGGTGCCATGTCCTTCTGTACACAGCATCCTGGGCCTCTAGATTTGGCTTCTGCCCCATCTCTCGCTGGGCTGTGACAACTCGGGATCCCCCGTGGTCCACCGGCGTCGGCTCCTGAGAGTGAGCAGTGCTGAAAGAGTACGGACCCCTTCCCCTTCACTCACCGTGCAGGCTTTGCTGGAAAAAAAAGGAGATTGGCATTTATGTGTTGTGATGTCAGGGATACAAGAAAGGCCTTTCGTTTGCACCCACCACCCCTCTAAAAATCGAAAACAGAAATAAAATCTCTCCTCTGCATTGTCTGCTGAAATCTGACCATTGGCGTTTTGTTCTTTTGATTGTAAGGCTTTTCAGGAGTTAAAGTGCAAATGTTCTTAGAAGTCATTCTATTTAAGGCCTGGCATTTGTTGATCTGCATGAAGGAAGGAGTCTTACTCCCTCTGGGGTCCCATGTGTTAGGGAGGGCTGAAGCCACTGGCCAATGAGGAAAAGCAGCCCAGCCTCTACTCCACAATTTTGCTTTAAGCCCTACTCATTGGGGATATAAGACCAATTTCTCACCAACGCCACAAAACTCTTACTTTCAGCCTTGGACCTTTGTCCTGCCTCACACCACCCCCGGTCCACTTACAGCCACCTCTATAGTCCATATAGCCAGAAGGAAAGGGTCACCGTTCATTGAGGGCCTACTGTGTGGCTGGTTGGGGGGATGATGTGTGTTGTCTCATTTAAACCTCATTTCCATCCTGGCAGCAGGGACACCTCACCTCACTTAAGGAAGAGAAGAAACAAGTAACAGAATTAGTCAGTTGCCCAAAGACACCAACCCCGTGGGTGGTCTAGCTGGGCTTTGGACCCAGGCTGGTGTTGCTTTAAGGAGTTTTCATAAGGGGTGCCTGCGTGGCTTAGTTGGTTAGGCGTCTGCCTTTGGCTCAGGTCATGATCCTGGGGTCCCGGGATTGAGCCCTGTGTTGGGTTCCCTGCTCCTCGGGGAGCCTGTTTCTCCTCTGCCTCTGCCTGTGTGTTCTTTCTCTCTGTCAAATAAATAAAATCGTTTTAAAAATTAAAAAAATAAAGAGTTTTCATAAGGCAGTGTTAACTGTTTCTACTTTCTCCTTGGTCTAATTGCCCAACTTCTATTTCTAGTTGGTTGACCTTAATACATGAATTAAAAAAAAAAAAGTTTCTAGAAAGGGGATAATACATTTCAAACAAAAAAATCACCCATGACAAAATCCTAGCGTTTCAAAGACATTTTATTATGAAACAGACATCCACAAAAGGTGAAGAATAGTATAAAAAAACCCTCTAGTCATAGACTGTTCCTGCAGGTGAATAGGTAAACGCAAGTGAACAGCCAGGCAATAATGAAAAGCGTGGGGAGAGGTACCAGCACAAGCCAGCAAAACTTGTATCCCTTCCAGAGTCTTTCTGCAGTTCCTTTTCTAATCCCCCCACTCCTACCCCGGCTGCCCAGGCCTGAGCACATGTTCTCACTCTGTCATTCACAGGTAATGGGCAATGACAGTCACTAATCCTTACTGGGAGCTCGCTGTGCAGCCCACGTGCTTTGTGCTTCACAAATCACAACGGATGTCATTCTCCCAGCGACCCCCTGGGGAGGGCAGAGCGGCCACTGCCCCATTTTGCAGAGTGGGGTTGCTGAGTGTGGACACGTTCATTTCTCACCCCAGGCCACAGGGCTGGTGGTTAGTGGTAGAGCTGGGGCAGGAACCCAGAGGCCTTGCTCGTGTCCTGAGCTTGACTTTCTAGATCCTTTCCCCAGCTAAATTTATGTTGCACAGCATAATCTGACAACACCACATTTCCCGGGGTTCGTGGGGGGCTCAGTCGGTTAAGCGTCTGCCTTTGGCTCAGGTCATGGTCCCGGGGTCCTGGGATCGAGCCCCGTGTCGGGCTCCCCGCTCGGCGGGAAGCCTGCTTCTCCCTCTCCCTCTGCCCGCCGCTCCCCTTGCTTGTGCTCTCTTTCTCTGTCAAATAAATAAATAAAATCTTAAAAAAAAACCCACTACATTTCCCATCTTTTGTCTGATCACAGTACTATGCTAATCTCTTTTTCTTATATCAGATGCAAACCGTTTAGAATTATTATTTGGAAATTCTGCAACATTCACCCTGAAAGAAGAGGGGGCCGGGACTTTGAGCTTTCAGGCCACACATCATTCCCCACCCCCACCCCCAGCTACCTCTTCCAACTGGGCTTCCCTAGATGATCTGCAGAAACAGGGCACCATAGCCACTGTCTACCCTCCACTTCACCACACATCCCAGTTTTTAAACAGAATTGAGCCTCTCCTTATTTGTGAAGTCGCCAAATCAATTCCACTTTATTAACTGAGAGCAAGCAGGCAGACAAGTAAACAGAGTCAGAGGTACCACGCTAGAAACGGGTTTGCAGGCGATCTTAACAGCCTGGGGAGAGGTGCTAGAACGGGCACGGCTGGCTGCTCAGCCGTCTGCTCAGCAGACCAGGGGAATCAGGACGCCCGAGGACTTGAGCTCTGCTGAGTCTCTTTCTAACGAAACTACAGCTCACAACCATGTCATCCTAGTTCTGCGTGCGTATGGTGCTGGAGACAAAACCTGGCCCCAGGAAGCTGGGGTCCTGTCCCGGTCTGCCCCAGGACTGCAGCAGACAGAGGCACTGGGACGCCTTACAGCCCAGAAGAGGGGGAGGGAGCCAGCTGGGTATGGAAGTCTGCAGAGAGGCATGGGAGCAGGTGTGCCGCCTCCCCCACCACCCCGCGGGCCAGGCTCTGTACTAAGGCCTGGGAACATTATCTCCTGGCCGCCCTGCGTGGTGGCCTTGCCTCTGCCACTTGTGACTGGTGACGGGGGTCCTACAACACAGTGCTCCAGAGTGTGGCCTCGGGATCAGAGGGCCCGCCCTTCCATCGGAGCCGTCGGCACCCTCAGGCGACTCACATCATTTATCTGGGCCTCAGTTTCCTCCTTTGTATATTGGGGACAAAAATAGTTCATGCTTCATAGGGTTGTTGCGAGGCTTACCAGTTACCAGTTACTAGACTCTTCAAATGGTACGCAGAACGTGGAAAGCCCTCTATCAGTCGTCAGCTACCAGAGAGGAAAGCCGGCCGGTGGGCACCAGGCGGCCGGAGTCCAGATCCTGGAGCTGTGACTTGTAGTGAGGGACCTCTGGCTAGAAACCTCAACTCTCTCAGACTCCGTTTCCTCATTTGTAGAAGGAGGATACCGATAACCATTTCAGGGTGTTGTGGAGAGGCTTCAAAGAGTTCTATGACAAAGCACTTAAAACCAACAGCATCAGGCACCCAGGGAGCACTCAGTAAAATTATTAATGTATTAGCCCGCAGGTGAATATTGTACAAGGCCAGCACCTGTGAAGGAGGTAATGGAGTGGTCTGTGACACCTGTGATTTTGTTCCATGATGAGATAATACGAAATTTTGGCCAGAAAGTGACCACTTCTATTTGTCACTTCGCCTGTCAGTCAGAATTGCCAAATGATTATTTTCGAAAGCTATGGTCTCAGTCACCAGCTCCTTATCCAAGACCTCTCTCCTTTCCTCCTGCCTGAATCTCACACCCCCTGATTCTGCACGTCGGTGACCCACCCATGTGCTAGTCCTTTGTCACCGGCTCACGGGTTTCTGCCACCTGCCCGAGTCTGTACATTAGCCATAATTGCTTCAGAGTTATCTGGCTCATAAAACAGAGCAGCATACTGGATGGAAAATTAAACCACAAATAAGCTGGTTTCATCACACTCTTGCAAAAGTGCATGGAACAAAATTGTTCCATGAGCTTTGATTCTAGACTAAAAATTGCAGTCGGGCTCTAGTAAAGGCAGTTCCTATTTATATCTCCCATTGTTCTGGGAGTTTTCCGATTATCTCAGAGTCATAGGCATTCTGTAAATATGTTGTCTGTTAGCTCCTCCCCCTTGTATTGCTATTAAAAGTACACAAAGAATGCGAGATTTGGGGATTTGCTTAACCAGTAGCCGCACAGCATAGCACAGGTGGTTTTAGAGAGCTGGGGAAGGTAGAGGAGGAGGGGCTTGGGGGCTCCTGTTTGATCCTCTGTGCAGCACAGGATCTTGGGGCTTGCGCTGGGCCGGGGCTGCAGAGCTACAGACAGAGAAGTCGATCAGTCAGGTGTCAATGGGGAAGGATCAGGTGGATTGGTGACAGCCTGGATCTAGGGCAAATGAGAAATTAAAAGAAGTCCCCTGCTTGAGTCTCGAATGAGAGGGAGACAGTTGTCATGGAAAGGCTGGGAAGAATCAAGGATTTAAAGAGAAGATAAACCATCAGTCCCTATTAATTGAGCACCGGGGGAGAAACATGTAAAACATGTTTCTGCTCTCAAAGAACTTACATTTTCCCTGCAGAAGACACAAATATACCAAAACAGGAATGATAGACAACTGTTTCAGAGATCCGTTCGAGCCACGAAGAAGGATGTTGCATGCATTAATTTTGGCATATGATTATTTTCCAAATGGTTAATGTAGGGAATAACTGTTGGAAGGTCACTTCTGGCCAGAGGGGACAGAGAAGGCTGTAGACAAACAGTGCCATCTGAGAGGATTTTGAAGCATTGGCAGGAATTGCAAAGGCAGAGAAGGCAGGCAGGAGAAAGAATATGGAGGCTGAAAGGCCAGAGGCATGGCGAGAGTTGCCAAATGGAGTCCTAAGGGGTGAGTGATTGGATGTAAAGCTATGCAGGGAGATCAATGTGAAGGACTGCCACGCGGGCTGGGGAATTGACTGTAGTATAAAATTATGAACTTCATGTAAAATAGGCAAGTATATTGAGCCTCCCACTGGCCATGTGACTTCTCTCCATGGCTTTTGACTCAGTCTTCCAATAGTTACTTGCAGGGCAGAGGTTTAGGCTGGCTAGGGAAGGTGTCGTCATGAATGGTTCAGGACAGCAGTGCTCTTGGCTGCGGGGAAGAATCCTTCAAATGACATCTCTGAAATGGATTAGTCATCATCTGCCTGCCACTTGAATATGTCACTTTATTTTTCAGAGTGAGGAAAAGATTGCTGATGGTCAGACTTTTACCACTTAACACCTTCAGCAGACACTGAGTAACTAGGCTATGTCAAGCACCGTGGTAGGCACTGAGGGTGTAAAGATGAATAAGACACAGTTTGATGGGGGAGACGCATAATTAAGAGATACTTACAGGAAAGCGTGTAAGTGCAGGCACTGCCAAATGCATGAGGGGGGTGTGGGAGGGAGCGTACACCTTGGTACCTCAGGCACTGCAGGCACCAGCCCCGGGGTTCAGGGAGGGTGACCTGGAGCTGCTAAGGTCTAAGCCAAGTCTTTGAGGATAAGCAGAAGATGGCAGGGAAGGGCAAGGATGGGAGGGAGAGGGCATTCCAGGCAGAAGCGAGAACAGAAGCCAAGCCATGCAATGTGTGATAAAATTAAGAGAGTGAGTGCTGGAGTCCAATTACCTGGGTTGAAATTCTATCTCTGTCACTTACGAGCTAGGCCAGTTTTGGCAAATTATATATCCTCTTTCCGACTCAGTTTCCTTATATATAAATGAGAAAAAAGAATAGCATCTATCAGATAGGGTTATTGTGAGGAATACATGATACAAAGCTCATGCAGGGTGTCTAGTACATGGTAAACACTCACGGAATAATACGAATGATGACTGTGATGATGGTAACCACCTGTGGTTTGATGTTACTGGAAATGCAGTAGAACACAAGACATGGTGAGCAATGAGGCCAGAGACGTAAGTGTTGATTAAAAAAAATCTTATCATTGGTTTTTATTCTATATGCCAATGGGAATTTTTTAAAGGGTTTTCAGCATGGAATAACATGACCAGATTTGCAATTTAGGTAGATTCTTCAGGGTTGTATGTCATGAACTGATTTGAGGAGGACAAGACTGGAAGCAGGAAGTCCTGTTAGTGAGATGATAGTAGTTCAGGTGAGAGATGATAAGCACTTACCTAACCTGGGGATTAAAAGGAGAAGGTATATTTCAGAACTTAATGTGGTAAATGTGACAGAGTTGATGAAAGAGAAGAAAGAGCTGAGGACATTCCCAGGGCTTCCAATCTGGGAGATTGGATGAATAGTGATCCATCCACTGAGATGGGGAGCATAGAAAAGGAAGTTGTGTAGGAACAACAAAGGTTAAGATCGTTCAGAAGATTTGGGTGGGGGGAATCAGTGGGTGGCCAGCTTGGATAGGTCCAGGAGACTACTGTTTACATAAGGGAAGATTATGGGAAGGTCCCAGATAGAAGGACAGATTCAGACGTAGCCAGGTGGTTATAGAACCCACGAGAGTGGATGAGATTGCCCAGGGAAAGAATGTAGGGTGAGGAAGGAAGAGGGTCAAGGACCAAATCCAGGGAAACACCACTATTTAAGGAACGTAAGGGGAGAAGCAGCCTATAAAGTGAAGAAGGAGTGATCAGAGCAGTTGGTGGAGAGGTAAGGGAAGGCAGTGTGATGGACATCAGGAGAGCAGAGAGTGTGAGGAAGAAGGAAGACATTGCCTATCTTGAGTGCCACATGGAAGCCCACCAAAGCAGGACAGAGAGGAGCCAACTGATTGGTAAATAGCAGCGCAAGAAGGGGAGGAAGGAATGAGAGATGAGGAAGTGGAGACAGAGAATGTTGACTCTTTGAGATACGTTTTGAGAAAAGAAGAAAGAAAAGTAGCTAGACAGAGTTAGAGGATGCTTCATTTTTCTTTCCCCCTGCTAGTGGAAGAGATTAAAGAAAGTTTGTATCTAACAGAAAAGAATTTATAGAGAAATTCTGAAGGCAAGAGAAGAAGAAGGTATTTGATGGGTCACAGTCCAAAAGGAGATAGGTGGACATGATATGAAGAGCTCAAGGGGAAAGAGGTTGGTCTAGAATGGCATAGGAACGAAACAAGCAAACAAAAACACCATCTTTTCCATCTTTTATGAGACTCTAGGCAAGGTGAGTGGATGAAGTTCTTTGTGGGGAGGGGGGCAAGCTTGAAATTTGTATGTAACAATCTCAGGGTTTTTCTTTTGTTTTTTTAAGATTTTAATTATTTGAGAGAGAGAGAGAGAGAATGAGAGATAGAGAGCACAAGAGGGAAGAGGGTCAGAGGGAGAAGCAGACTCCCTGCTGAGCAGGGAGCCCCATATGGGACTCGATCCTGGGACTCCAGGATCATGACCTGAGCCGAAGGCAGTCGCTTAACCGACCGAGCCACCCAGGCGCCCCAACAATCTCAGGTTTTTTAAAAGATGGAGAAATGGAGGCCATATGCTATAAGTGAGGGGTACAGGAGGTTATTAAACCTTTCTGGAGAGTTGCAAAGAAGTAGAATTTCTACTAAAAGGATGCTGAGCAAGGGCAAGAGAAAGATGGAGCCTCTGTCCTGAAGCTCAACTGAGGAAGACCGTGAATTTGGGGCAGCGCCCATCTTAGCTGTTGGGCGGTGTTTTTCCTCCCTCGTTTAATGGGTTGGGAATAGGAAGAGAAAGGCAGGTTGTGGTATTTACTCAGGATTGGAGTTTTGCCACTGAGGCACAGTGAAAGTCCAGGGATGCAAGGCCACTGGTGGTTCTGGTGAGATAGTGGTGGCAAGCCACAAGCCTGAAAACAGGCTCAAGAAGCTAACAGTAGTTCTTCTGTCTTCTTGTTTATCCCGATGAAGCTCAAGGGAAAGAAATGACCTCAGAAGCAATGCTGTGTATCTTATTATTATTTGACAGATTAGATCCCATTTTCATTTTCATTCCAATTCACAATTATGAAAAACAATATATTTAACTTCAAATGCCTCCTTGTCCATGTCCTGGTGTTATGCATCAGCTTCAGCTTTTGGGAACCCCAGAATCATTGGATGACCTCCCACTGCAATCAGAGGTTTCCCCAGTGACTTGGGGGATAGCATGGTGTTTATGTGCTTTTAGCGAGGGATGGGGGAACATTTACCCAGACCTGCTTGAGGGGAGGCTATCCAGCTCTACATAGAAATGGCGAAAGAACGATCAGGAAGTCACTTAAACAAGCATTTGTAACATGTAGTAGAAAATGAATCCAGCTCTCCCTGTCCCCCTCCAAAATAAGAATACAGCAAGAGAGATAAAGAGATTATTATTATTTATTTTATTGTATTTTTTTTAGAGAGAGAGTGTGAGTGGAGTGCGGGGGTTGCGGGCAGGGGGAGAGAGAGAACCGTGGAGCCCAATGCCGGGCTCCATCTCATGACCCTGAGATCATGACCTGAGCTGAAACCAAGAGCCATCCAGGCGCCCCTAGAGATTATTTTAAAAAACAAAGAGGCTGGGCTGTGGTCTAACAGAAGTGAATTGGCTGGATGGAAAAATAAAGAACATAGTGAATGAGGTTGTGGTGCTACCTTAATTTAATCAGGACCATCTTGCTGTGGATAGAGAAAGAGCCCACACCACTGTGGATGTATCACAGCCAATTCCTCGGGAGGCCAAGAGGCTCTGAACAAGTGCATTCTGACTCGTCTGGCAGATATTTGGAAAGGTCTTCCATACTCATCAGGTACAAGATAAAAAGTTTCTTGACATGGTCTCTCCCATTCATTAGCCATGGAGACATGTTTGGGTATCATCCTAACTTTGGACAGAAGAGAATTGAATTGAAGACCATAGAAATGTATTGCTAAAAGCAGAAATGATATCTGTATAGCACGTTAACAAAGGAATTGCTCTTGTTACCATGTTTGAGCCTCACAAAAACTCTTGGTAGTGGGTTGTTATTCTGAATAAAAACAATCTCTTATGTTTCTTAGCTTGAAAATATACTTTTTTATCATATTAATTAAATGGTATTTCTCGATTTCTCTTCTTGATATTTCTAAGGCATTTTTATTTCACTCTCCTCCCTCCTAAAGCCTTCACAGATTTCTAGAATTTAAATCTCTCATGCATGCTCAGACAAATCGTTGTTCCAGCCTTATCTCCTCACCTCACCTCCTTGGAAATATATTCCTGTCTCCTTCCTCCTCCAATCCCATCCTTCCCTTCCTCTTCTCCTGACTTTTCTGCTCTTTCCAAGACTCCATCCTAAACTTGAACCAGCTCTTAAAGGCCTCACTTAAGTACCATCTCCTTAAAAGAACCGTTCTTGCTAATACATTCAGTTGTGACCTCTTCCTTTTCAAGGTTCCCAATATACGCGCTATCTTTGTTTCAATGACTGTGTCTTAATGACATCTAGTGAAGTAACTTACTAGATTTTAACTTCTTGAAAGGCTGTGCCTTTCTTCTTTTTAATTCAGAACCCAGATCAAACATCGTTTCCCGTGTGAATTCTTTTCCACACTTAGTCCCCTTCTCTGCCTACCAGGTACTTTTCTACGGTGCTCTGCACAGGTGCGCTTATCACATGGTATTGAGATGGTTGCTTTTGATTTTTATCTTCCTTTCTAAGTTGGAAGCAACTTGAAGGAGCATAGCATAGTGGGGAAGCTGCCAGACCATCTGGGTTTAAATTCCAGCTGTGCTATTTACTAGCCATGTGACCTTGGGCAAGCTACTTAGCCTCTCTGTGCTTTAGTTTTCTTATCTCTGAAAATAATAATCGTGGCTACCTCATAGAGTTGCTGCAAGGATTAAATGAGTTTTAACATGTAAAATGCTTATCAGACAGTGAGCAATTATAATTATTGTGCTTTATTGTCCTTTGTATTTTTATTGACAAGTGTGGTGATTAAAGTAAGCAGGCGTACAGCCGGTGTTTGTTGAACGAGTAAATGAATAAATAAGAAAAGGTGCATATGACGTTTCTTCCTAATAGTTCTCAGAGTCAAAGATAGAATGTCCTCTCACCCATAGGTTTCCCACAGCAATTAATAGATTTGTAACAGGTGATCAATAACTGTTCGGGGAGCATATTTTATCACTATTAATCCCGTGACGGGCAGATTGAGAACAGTAAAAATAAATTATACAATGAATTAGGCTCATATCAAATAAATGGTCACACAGGATTTTACATTAAGGTTGTGAGAACATTTCCCTTTTGTTTTAAAGCTCCCGGTTGGGAAGATTACTTAACCTGCATGGTTGGTTTTAGCCAGACTCTAGCTCTCTTAGTGATGGGGATGTCCACAAGTTTAGATCTCAGCCAGGATCACAGAGGGTCTAGGACCATGCAGGGGAGAATTTTGACACTGAGGGTCTGTAGCCCCCAAAGGGTGGATGTGGACCCCAGACCTGCCACTGGGGAAGGCGGACAGAGCCTTGTAGCAGCTCCACACAAAATCTGGTCAATCCGGACTCTGCACTCCAGAGCAGGGCTTCCGCTGCACTGAGGCTTCGGCTGCACTGAGGCTTCGGCTAGGAAGAGTGAATCAACTGAGGATTTTGAAAAAGTAGACCAGAACAAAACAAAACAAAACAAAAAACCCTTTTGGGCAGATAAATCAGGCAGGCACTGGGCTACTGCACAGCCCAGCAAACATGCACCTTCGTGTCAGCCACCACACTGCAAAAAAGCAGGGCACCTGTTTGCTCAGCTAGAAATGCTTACAAGGGCGCCTTCCCCTCCCTGCCCGCCTTTGTCACTCAACTTTCCTACTTCTGTGTTGGAGAGGTTTCTTTCCCCCTCCCCTTGGCTTTTTAAAGTAACATCGGTGGAGCAGCTAATGAGGCGGTGGAAAGCAAGCTGGTCCGTTCTGGGTTGCTAATGACTCCATTCCCGGGAGCCTAATCAAAGATTTGTACATTTAATTGCTGTCAAGTCAGCTCCAACCACCTGCCATTTCTGCAGCACCTGAGCTCCTAGCTCGGTAGCCCCTGTTTCTAAATGAATCCATCACCATTTCTAAAGGCCAGAAAGCCAGGCTGCCAGGCAACCCTGAATGGGGTATATCCTGGAGGGCCGAGAGCAACAGGCCTCGCGGAGGTGTGCCTGATCTAACGGTGCCGGCATGGGAGGGACACCTGCGCTTTTCTAGGGTCAGACTTCGGTTTCTAGGGGGAAGGGAGGGTGGGTGTGGTGAGGACGGGGTGGGGGAACAAAGAGAGGAGGGAGAAGGTGACATCTGATCACATTCTTCCAGAATCTGTTGATGCTTTTATCCTGAAGGATGATTTAATTTGCATCCCCAGTGCATGGTTGTGCCACAGATCAATATTTGCTAGGCATCCTTTCCGATTAAAATGGTAATTGTTTTAGTGTCTTTCCCAAATTCAGGGTGTAGTTGTCCCCTGGGCTTTTTTGAAGATTTGGAGAATGAGAAAACTATTACGCTGGACCTGAGTTCAACCTAATGGGAAAACAGGCTACCTCATGGGGATATAAATTATTTGGGAAAGAAAATTATGTTTAGCTTGTTTTCTAGTTGCAATAAAAATTCTTTAAACACAGGTACTACACTCTAACGTTCTTCTCGCTTGTCAGGTATATCAGGTGTACCTAGCATATCTGATCTTTTGGGATCAGGCTCTGGAGTGGTGGTTCTCAAACCTGAGTCTGCATCAGAATTACCTGAGGGACTTCTTAAAACTGGCTTCAGTGCCCCTCCCCCACTTTCTGATTCAGTCTGATGTGGGTGGGGCCTGATGATTTGCATGTCTAACAAGTTCCCAGGTGATGCTTATCCGGTTGGACTGAGAGAACTTTCTCAAAGCCTCTTGGAAATACCAATCTCACTGTCTGTGGGTGGATGAGATTGTCATTTACCAAACACTTGATCAGCTGTGTCTGCGTGCTAGTAACTGAGTTGGCCATGGGAAAGAGGCACTGACCCGCACAACTCTTGTGGAAGAAGAGAATTCTGGGGAGGAGAGTGGGGGGATGGGTTGGCCCGGTGATGGGTATTAAAGAGGGCACGCATTGAATGGAGCACTGGGTGTTATACGCAAACTTGGATCACTACATCAAAAAACTAATGATGTACTGTATGGTGACTAACATAACATAATAAAATTAAATTAAAAAAAAAAAAGAAGAGAATTCTTTTTCAGCTTCCCATCCCAGGCTCACGTATGATGTGTAAAGGAAGAAGACATACTGGGCCAAACTAGTGGTTGGGCAGGTACATACGGCGCTTTGCCCTACTGACAGGTACCCCTCCCCCCACCCCCAAATTCCTTTAGTTGGAATATGGCTACTTTTATTTGGGAATTCATTCTCCCTTCCCGGTCTGTCCAGCCCTGAGGGGCTTCCCAGTGCTCAAACTTAGTGTTATGGGCAGCCCTCCCTCCCCTTTGGTTTAGCAGACTCTACATCAAGAAGGACATATTGTTAATCAGATTTATAAATAAAACGAAGGTAAATATTGTCAGACTATGAGCATTTTTTTCATACCCTGCCAAAAAAAAAAAAAGAGGGAACTAAGGTTATTTAGGTTGATAAATATTCATTCATGGTCCCCAGCTTGCCATTGGCAAATACTTGCCCTAGGCAACTTTGGAACTGGACCCATTTTTCATTATTGATTAATAATGGCGAGGTTTTCTTTTTTATTTCCTTCTGAAAGAAATTTGCCAAACTTGAACCAATTTTTAAAAATAAGTTAGAAGAGCCAAACACCTCCATCATTTCACCACCGCCTAGAACTCCTTGACCTTGACCTGAATTTCTAGCTTAGGCACTTATGACCAACCGGTTGATCTGGTGAAGATGTGGCAGTGACCAGCTGTGTCCCACAGCTTTCTGTTACTTGTTTTCTTGTATATTTATTTGTCTTCCTCCACTCCACACAGTTGTCACCATGTTCCAGACACATGCACACTTGTTTTTTGATTTCCTCCTTAGTGCTTCGTCTATTTATATCAGGGGACCCTGGAAAGTGTGCAAGATAACCTTACTAGAAAGCTAAATTAATTCTAAAAAGCAAACACCATATGATCTGCCAATCAGTTGGGAAAATACTGTTAATTGTTATTCACTGCCCCAAATCTTTCCCTAGAGTGCCTGAAATCACAGAACCGAGGTACATTTGCTCTCCATTCACCTTTGGAATTTAGATCTAAATGCATCCATGATCTGAGAAGATAGAACAAAAAAAATAATTGCTCTCAGTCTGACAAGACATATGTACGTGCATGTGTATGTATTTTCATGGAAAAATTAAATTGGCAACAATCTTGATGGAAAAATCAATGCTCTTGGAGTTGAGAATTCCCTAGGAGCAAAAACGGCCCTAATTAGGGGTCTCCTGGTTTGGTTGCTTACTTACAGCTGAGCTGAAGCACCCTTTTCTAGGAGTATCCTTCCTTAGCCAGAGCCCCTTCCCCACTTGGGGGACTGCTTTGACCTTCCTTCCTCCGTGTTGCAATTATTCTGTGCCCCTGTATTAGCCCTTGGTAGGTAGCCTTGGGGTTGTCTGGTATGTATTTGTCTTTCAATTTGACTGCAAAACTCTGAGGCCAGGTGCAGGATATATTCATAGTGGGTACCTTGCTGCCTCATACCATGCTCGGCATCCAGTATGTGCTCAATAAATATTTGCTGTTATACTTGAAGCAGTTTCAGGGCTTCTAAACACAACTCCTGGGGCGCCTGGGTGGCTCAGTCATTAAGCGTCTGCCTTCGGCTCAGGTCACGATCCCAGCTTCCTGGGATCGAGCCCCGCATCGGGCTCCTTGCTCGGCAGGAGGCCTGCTTCTCCCTCTTCCACTCCGCCTGCTTGTGTTCCCTCTCTCACTGTCTCTCTCTGTCAAATAAATAAAATCTTAAAAAAAAAAAATGTAAACACAACTCCTGCTGATCATTTCTACAGAATTTTTGGTGTTTACTTTAATCCTGTAAACAGGATTGGGGCCAAGTCAAGAGATGTTTTATGATCTGCCCTTGTAACATACAGTCCAGGCACAGACATCCTCAAAGGTTAACTTGACCGAGGGACGGGGTTAAAAGCATTAGGTTGAAAAGGCAATTGGTTTGCTTTATTTCACTCACAGTTCATGCGCTTGCTTCATTCCCACGGGTCCCATAAAACCCAGAGCCATGGAAAGTAAAATGATCAGGAAGCTCATCCCTCTTGCCACCATATTTCTCCTTCCTCCTTTTCCATGTAAGCTGGAAAGCTGCCTTCTGCTCTGCTGTGGGACAGACAGACTGACTCTGGTCCAGAGAGGCATTTATTATCACCCTGTACACCTTGCCAGGAACACCGTTCAAAACGGTCCCCTGTGGCCTGGGACAGAGGTCTTTGCTCAGCTCAGCCTAATGCTCACATTCCCTGCTTCTGGATTAATCTTACCAGAGTATTAATGTAAGTAGTGAAAGAAATGGAGAATGGTCTCCTCTGGAAACTTTGACTTTATTGCGGGTGTGACTCACTTTACCCCAATAGCTGTGGTCCCAAAGAGCTATGTGAAAAATTGCATTTTTAGAAGTCTAGTCGTATTTAAAGTGCATTACACTGTATGTTAACTAACTAGAATTTAAATACAAATTTTGAAAAATAAATTAAGAAATAAAAACACTTCTATCTTCATGAAAGAAAAATACATAAGTAATAAAATAAAATCAAGAGGACTAATATAACACTGTATGTTAACTGACTGGAATGAAAATAAAAATTTGAAAAGAGTAAAAATAAATAAATAAATCCATAAATCCATAAATAAAGTGTATTACTAAAAGAAGCTGGCCATTTAAAGGAGGTTTTAATGAATATTTTCCAAGTCTAGACTTTACTAATGCAATATTAATTCTGAGTCTCTCTTCTCTGAAAATCCAGATTTCCACCAACTAGTTTGCTGCAGGCAAGATGCTGTTCAAGGTTGGTTGCCTGTGGCGTGGGGATGTATCATCATGAATAATAATTAATATTCAGAGTCCTCTAAGGCCCTTGCCCTTGAGGGATTCAGCTTTTCCTCTGTCCTGCTGACTGGGGAGTGCCCCTCCCTGCCCATCTCCCTCTTACCCCCTTTGGGCTCTTCCTCCAACTGGATGAACAAAGGAAAAAACAAGGGGAACAAAGGGAGAGAGGCCTTTGCAATGTTCTCCACTTCATTCTGAAGGTGTGGGCCTGCTGCCAGAAGGTGGTGAGCAAAATTGAGACATGCAAAAAAAGAGAGAGGAAAAATCCAATCTCCAGAGCATCGGGTAGCAATGGGGTGGACTGAAACCTCCTCTGAACTCTTTCTTCTTTCTGACGCACGCCCTGACTGAGAGGGGGACGCAGCGTGATCTGTAGCAGCGCACACACAGCACTTGTCACATTCTGTTCCTCTTCTCCTTTCTCACTAACCCCACGTTCAACGTTTCGGGGCCTCCCGCTCCCATATGGGCACGGGAGAACCCCGGAAGGTCTTTAAGAAGGGGTGCGGTGTGAGGGCGCCATCCGCTTCATGTGACTGTTCTCGAATCACACAGGACTCTGTTTTTCAGTTAGGCGGTGTGCCAGAAAGAGAGGAGAGAGTCTAGTCAGGATATTTAGCTTATCAGTTGCCACTGCAAGAATTTTCCCTGCTATAAACTTCCTAACATTCTGACCCTTCTGGTTTGAAAATTTCCAAGGCTGTTCCTATGCCAACGAAAAACATTACATGATCTGTGTTTCTTGTGCAATGTAGCAGTGGGGTCTATGTTACCAGGAAGACATGTGAAAGGTGTGATTTATTTCCCATTCTTTTACACAGAGTCGAGTGATTTCCGATATCACAACAGAACTCTGTGAGACACTGAAATGCTCCTCCAGACACCCAGCTACCCTGTGCCTCCCCTGGGTCCCTTAGAAGGTGTGTGAGCCAAACACTCCCAGATACCTGGGCCACATGGAAAAGGGCAGACGGTTCACCTCAAAACTCCAAATATCTGGGTGTTTTCAATTGTGTAGTCACAATACTTGAGTGCTGCCCTGAATTACACAATTATACATTGGATGCTTGGTTTCAGGCAGCTGTAGTCTGACTATTCTGGATAAAACTTTGATATTTACTTTATGTCTCTTTTCCAGAAACTTACCCTAATTTTTATCTTTGCAGTGAAAGAAACGCTTCTATCTGTCTCGACCAGGCTGTCTTTTTTTTTTTTTTTAAAGATTTTATTTATTTATTTGTCAGAGAGAGAGAGGAGGAGAGAACGGTAGGCAGAGGGAGAAGCAGACTCCATGCTGAGCAAGGAGCCCGATGCGGGACTCGATCCCAGGACCCTGGGATCATGACCTGAGTCAAAGGCAGACGCTTAACCAACTGAGCCACCCAGGCATCCCATCTACCAGTCTGTCTTCTTATTTTGATGATGGGCTCTCTTTGGGATGAAGAGCTTAACTACCATTTAAATCATCACCACCACTACCACCACCAACCAACCAAGAAAGAAAGCAGGAAATCAGAAGCCCCAGGGCCCAGCGCTACAGTCCACTGCCTTGTTGTGATCTGGCTAAGCCATATGCTCCAGCTTCTGCTTATTCACTTAACATAACAGGGATGATAACCCTCATTCTGGAAACTTCTTAGAAGGATTCAATGAGATGCTGTTCAGAGGCACTTGGAAACTATAGGTACACTGCATTATATTTTTGCTAATAGGTCATTCAGGCTTTCAGCCTTTGCTCTAGAGGAGGACCACTGACAGCCATGTACCTTCAGCCACTACGCTTGGCTTTTATTCTAGCCATCCCTTTGCCATCCCAACCCCCATTATCAATAAGTTCTAGAAAGCGACAAGTTTGAAATGCTGTTCCCACAAGGGCCCTCTCTGTGGTCTTTCAGAACAGCAATCAGCTTACCCTGCTGGGTGAATATTGCTCACTCCTGACCTCAGTTAGCTCTCATTTTAACCATTCTCAATTAAAAAAACATCTACCTGAACATATATCAGGGTTATGAGCAGTAAAATCTCACTTAGCCATTTGTTTGTTTGTTCTCTTTACAAGATATTTTATATTAAAATTCGTTTTGGTCAAGTTTACTGAGGCATACTTTACATTGTAAAATTCACTCTTTTTATTGTACAATTCTATGAGTTTTGAAAACCCATCCTCTGTGTGCCCACCACTATGATCAATAATATCGAGATCAGTTCTGTCATCTCTCAAAGTGCCCCTTTTGGAGGTCAGCCTCTTCTTACTCCAGCCCCTGGCAACCATTGATTGGTTTTCTGCCTCTATAGTTTTGCCTTTTCCAGAATGTCATACCAATGCAGTCATACAGTATATGGCCTTTTGGGTCTGGCTTCTTTCACTTATCATCATGCATGTGAGATCCATCCAGGTTGTTGCATGTATTAATAGTTTGTACCTTTTTATTGCTTAATAGTAAGCAGTAAAGTAGTATGGTACTACTACACTGTAGTAAGTAATACAATGCATGGACTATATTCATTCGACAGGTGAAGGACATGGAGATTATTTCCATTTCTTGGTGGTTGTAAGTAAGGCTCTAAGCACTTGTATAAGATATTTTGTATGTACATATATTTTCATTAGACATTTGGTTTTAAGAGATGTATATAAGTTTAGTTCCAGATGAACAATCAGAGATTCAAGATTTGGGGGACCCCCTAGGGAGACGAGAGAGTATATTTCCTTCCTGAGTCAGTCAGGCCCAGACCTGTCAGTTAAACGGGGGCTAGATGTAGCAAGAAGCTATTATTATTTTCACTGAGGATGCTTGTAGACTAGAAATGAAAACTCACATTATTTTTCTGAGCCCCAGGGGAAGAACATAAGTACATGATGGCAACCATCAATTTAGTGGGTCTAAGGTTGTCCAGGTTATTAAAGTAATATTTCCTGGGTTTTGGCAATTCCCAGCATAGGTCACCTGCTGAAGACTATAGAGCCTGTTGGTAGACTGTTGACCAACAAACTCTTTGGGGTCATTCGGGTTGAATAAACTCTCTTTTTGGCTAATTTAGGGGGAAAACCATGGTTCTTTGTTGAAGTAGTTATATTGGAATCTCTACTGTGCACAGGATGCCGGGGTAATTATCAACCCCCACTGAGGATTTCAGGCTTAGCCCCAGCTGTCTCTCCTGTACCCATCAAAAATAGGAGGTCGGGAGGAGTTACACCCAAAGCATTAAGAAAGCTCAGCTAAGCTTGGACTCTCACCGCTTCTCCCCCACCACTCCACCTTACCACCCTCGGGCTCCTGTGTCCCCTAACCCCTCGCCATTAAATATTTATCTCCACTCAGGAGACAGGCTTACTGTGTGCTTGCCCCTGTGAAGCCCTTGGGTGAGGGTGGGAGCTCCCAGAAGTGACTGCACTAGGGAACAATCTGGCCTCTGTCACCTAGACTTCAGTGGGGATGAATTTCAATGCTGATAGTGCTAGAATCATCTCAGGACCATTTTTTTCAGGGAAGAGCTGGGTAAAATAGCTAAAATAAAATTTAAATAATACATAATTTTTTATTTAAATAAATTTTTTTTTTTTTTTTTTGCTTAGCTAAAGTACAGTGTATAACAGTCTTATGTTCTCCCTTTTACGCTTGTGGAGTATTTCAGCTTATCCGTTTGGGCTGACCCTATCTGAAATGTTATTTCAATGAGGAAATGTGTTTGGAGTTCTGAACAACTAACTTACAAACAGAACTTCAAATACAACCTATAAACAATCTGAAGAGTTAGATCTATCACTGGCCAATTTATCTAACTCCTGGTCTGGGGTTGATTAGTATCCATGTTGGGAGGCATCCCATCATCTGAGCTCTGAGTTTCATCAGTACCGCTAATTTGCATTGAGACTTTAACAATACTAAGGATAGTAATAGCAATAGTAATAATAGTGACAAGAGCTAACTTTTTATGAGTACAATGGCTAAGATAATAGGAACGAATTTAGCACCGTAAGTGGTTCCAAAGGTCTGGAACTTGCAATGGGTAGGGTGTTCGGTGGAGCATGAAGACATACACACACACACACACATACATACATACATATATACATACAACTGGGAAGCAGAATCAGAGACTAATCAACTCTAGTGTTGCTATAGGGCTTTACTGTAGGGTTTTATGGAGGGAAGGCTTAATTCCATTTTGGGAATGACCATAAAGGTGAGACTAGAGGGTAATCCGTTATTGGCTATGGCAATAATCCAAGAATGAATAACAAAAGCCTCAGGACAGACAGAAGGCAGCAGACCCAAGAGGCTATTTTACAAAGACACACTCACCTGGGTTTGTTTGGTAACCAATTGAATGGGAAGACGAGGGATATGTGGGGCCTGGTTTCCGGCAGTTGGTCAGTGGTTCTATTAATTAGAATAGGACACATAAAAGAAAGAGCTAGTTTGAAGAGGAAGGAAGCCAGATTTGGTTTTAGATCTGCCATGGAAATTACCTGGAACCAATTCTGGCTTGATATAAGGAAGATCTTCCTAATTATTTTAATCTATACAGAAGTGAGCTCCCCATCACTAGGAGTATTCAAGCAGAGGCTTGTATGACCATCTGTCAAGGTTGCAAAAGGCGTTTCCTGTATTGCATTGGAGGCCAAAGTAAACAGCCTTTAAAATCCTTTCCAACTTTAGGATCCTATGATGCTCTAAGAGTAGAAAAAAAAAGGGGGGGGGCTATTTATTCCATACATTGTTGTAGTCTCCTGACAGATTTCAAATACCACTGTGACATTTACCATGAAATAAAAACAAGTAGTGAAAGGGGGTGGTAAGTTAACCGCACACTTTTTGTGTGCATATTGATAGCTATACATTTACTTTATATACATTTTTTATGAGACTGTTCGTATCCAGAAGTTTGGTTGTTGCGTAACAAATCAACGTTCAGTATCTGGCATACTTCCCGATGTCGGGGGCTCTGACATAGCCCACTCTCTCCGTGCGGGTGTGTAAATGCGTGGTTATGTGTGTGTAAATAAAAAGAAACCATGACTTACACCTAAATGATTACTATTTTCCATTTGGTGCAGCATCTATTCTATTACTGCAAAGCAGTCATTTATAAATCTTTCACAAGGCAGCGATTTGGAGGAGAGTTAAATATCAATCTAAGTATAACATCAGTATGTAAACAGATTGATGAATTGCTCTACTGCTAGGATATAAACCATATGGAAGTGCGAATAATGCTCTGAGGAGCTGCAGATAATTTTAGCATTTTGTGAAGACCGAGGAGAAGATGGAGCTACCCTCCCAATTCTGTAAACTTCTCAACAGTCTTCTGTTTTCACTCTCCAGGCTATATGGGACAATTAGCATTGTGAACCTTAAAAATATAACCGGCTAGATCGTTTTCCTCCTGAGGCAGGATTAATGGCCTCTTGTGGGTGTGAGTGCCAGAAAAGCCTACAGAAATAGGCTGGGGAGGATGTCTTACCTTGAGGGGCAAGCTCTGTTATCAGTTCCCTCAAATACATACAAGATTAAGGTTCCAAAGCACTGAGCAGGTCTTCAAAGGGATCCACAAAGAAAAAAAAAAAAAAAAAAGGCTAAGAATCCTTTACTTTTCAAGTGGTAGGAACAACACTAGAATCCAGGCTTCCTGTCTCTCAGCTCTGAGCTCTTTTTATAAAATGACACTAGCTTCGCATACTAAATCCCGTGATGGCATAATACAGTTTCTACTTTGCTGCAATCATGAAAAGTTCTCTCTTTCTCCCCAGTTACATAAGTGGATCCTTCTCTGTGTCTCATTGCAGATATTGCCCTGCACTCATGCTGAGGGTAGATGGAATTAAGTGAAGGGGTCCTGGGGATTCTTTCATGATTTAGGGAATTTTAGGCTACAATCTATGCAGTCCGAGTCCAGCAGGTGAATTAAGCCATTTTCGGCTGACTTGAGGCACAAAAGGCAGCCAATGTGGAAAACTACTTAATCCTTCACTGAATCTGGGTTCTGCAAATCTGATCTGAATTACCACGGGAGAGAGAATTTTCTGTGGAGCCCTCAGAGGTGAGCCATGGGGATTAGTAAAGAAGGCTCTAAGAATTGCAGTCGTTTAGCCAAGGAGGCAGAGGGTGGATACGGAAACGGCTGCCAAGTTTGCACAACACTGTCATGCGGGGAATTATGGCCTGCAGTGTCTGAGCACGGAGGAGATGCGCTAAGCCTACAGCCCCGGGCCTTCGCCTCAGCTTCCGGGACCCTGTGGACATCATGCAAGCACTTGGACAGTGAGGTGGCCTTCCTCTTCAGAGGAGCAGAATAGCAAGGGGAGCCCAGTATTGGGGGCAGGCTGGCCCTGTCTTCCCGAGGGCAGGAGAAGGGTCGCCTGCGTGCCCGGCTGGGCTTGGAGCAGACCCTGTGCATCTGACTCCAAACTGGCCTTCTCTCCCTCAGGAGGGCCTCTGGGAGGAAGACGGGGACGTGACTGGAGCGGGCACCATCATTTTCCTGCATTTCCTAGTTCATGCTGCTGGGGGTGGGGAGGGCGGGTAGACTCCTCATGATTTTTTAAATAAAACACACGGCAGTGCTCTGATTTAAAGTGTTTTCCTAATTTTCTTTATAGTCAATGTCTTTTGCCACCAGATGTGATAATTTGTAACCTCATTAAGTAACGACCCCAGATTGTCTTGTTGAACCTTCCCTACCTGGAGCCTGGAGAGTGGTGCTCTTCGACAGCCCCTTGCAGGGACAGGCACAAGGACTAGGAACCCAAAGGAAATAGCCCTTCTAAGAATGAGTGTATCAAAACAGGGAGAAAAGGGGCGCCTGGGTGGCGCAGTTGGTTAAGTGTCTGTCTTCGGCTCAGGTCATGATCCCAGGGTCCTGGGATCGAGTCCCGCGTTGGGCTCCCTGCTCTGCGGGAAGCCTGCTTCTCCCTCTCCCACTCCCCCTGCTTGTGTTCCCTCTCTCGCTCTCTCTCTCTGTCAAATAAATAAATAAAATCTTAAAAAAAAAAAAAGGCGGGGGGAGAAAAATGTACACACATCACCTTGAGTGGGACCCGGTAGGGCTTGGCGCCAAGGCCAACCTTGCAAGGTTTTAGTGAAATAAAAGAATATAAACTTATCGGACCGAAGGGGCTTTGAGTCCAATGGATTGAGTTAAAAGGACTGACTCCTGGCTCTGTAAGAGGACAGGTGATGGAGGAGGGGGAGGAAGAGGGGAAGAAGGAGAACATACTGTAGCAACAGAGGACGCCAGCGTAAACTTTAGGGCACTACAACCCACTGCGCTTCCCCCTAAGGGAGTTCCTCAGTTTCACTCACTACCTAGACATCGGTGTCCTTTCTTCACTGCAAGTGCCATAGTCAGAGGCTATCCCAATGAGGTCAGCTGCTCCTTTAGGCACATCACCTTTGGCAGAAATAGCGAGTATTTGCTAATGCCCGACTCCGGGTGGCAAGTCCACATAGATCAAGCCCTCGCCTCAAGGCCATCTCCCCACTGATGACCTTTGGGGCCCTCCTGCTCAGCTTTTCTGCTTTGAGAACTTCCTAGTGAAGTCCCCCTTATCGCTGGGAAAACTTGACCTCTAACACACAAAGCCTGCCACAGAGCAGGAGGAACGGAATTCTCTGCCGTTAAAGTCAACTTGGCTTTGCTTACCTTTGAAATGGAGCATTTGTATTTTGAAACTGTTTATGAGAAGTTCTCTGAGTACTGACCTGCAAACACAGATACCAAGAAACTCTGGGGCCAGAGTGTCCAAATAACTGGAATAAGGACAATTGAGTTGAAGAGAAATAAAATCTGGCACCAATGGTCTAGGCTTTTGAATTCTCCAGTGGCAATCCTTCCCTGGCTTGGTCCTTTGTCCCAGGGAAAAGAGCACAGCGTTTTGAAGGAACGAAAGTGGATTTGAGTCTTCACATTGCTGTTCAGGAACTGTGAGAACTTAGGTATACTGCTTTGTTAGGGAAGCTAAGCTTCGGTTTTATCAGATGTAACCGAGGACGGCAGCAACTACTTCACGTGATTTTTGAGGGGATTAAATGAAGTAATAAATGCTTTCCAAGTACTTCATGAGTAATCCCCCCATTTTATAGATAAATATACTGAGGTCCAGAAAGTTTAAGTAACTTGCTCAAGGTAACACAGCTGGTAAATATCATATCCTGGAACTTGGGTCAGAGTAGGTGGTCAACGAAATTTCAGTCAAAGTGAGATTAACGTTATGTTACTATGATTCTATCTTCCCCAGAAATTTGCCTTTTGGGCGAAAATAACCATAGTTGCTCTTTAACATTTTCACAAATTGCATTAGGCTCATTTTTCTTCCATGAGACATTCTTGGAGATAAAAAGGAGAAGGGGGCCCCTGTTGTGTGTGTTCTCTGATCCTTGCAATGTAAAAATTATAACAGAATTAGTCTGGAACTATAGACATAAATTGAGGAAAACATCAACAAACACAGTCCTTAGTATCGCACTTTGCAAATAGTACCTGTTCAATAAATGCATGTTGATTGGGTATTTAGAAAAATTAGTTCTCCGCTATTCTGATAGAGGGCCAACCAGTCCTGGAAAAGAAAACAGACAATTCATATGGCTTCAAGTGTCCTCCTCTGTCGGAAAGTAAACACGCATAGAGTTAGGACAACAGGGCTGGAGTCAATGAGACACTCTAGGGATGACAAAATCACATCAGTTATTTTGGAAAATGGAGTTCTAGACACTTGCCACAGCACCAGATGATGTTTATTCCAACAAGAAGATTATTATAATGCATCTTTTGAATTAATTTTTTCCTCTTACAAGGACACTGTGTCAGATTCAGCTAGAATAAACTAAGGCTAACTGCGCTCTCCAAATGGTAGTTGCTTTTCACTTTCAAAAGCACACCTATAACTTTA
The DNA here is from genome assembly GCF_009762305.2 of Zalophus californianus. NCBI lineage: Eukaryota > Metazoa > Chordata > Mammalia > Carnivora > Otariidae > Zalophus > Zalophus californianus. The sequence continues at coordinate 62,704,326 of NC_045597.1, forward strand.
TACAATACCTTTCCGACCAGGTCCTCAGGACGACGGTGGGGAACGAATAGAGCAGGTGTTACTATTTGTGATCTTTATGGGGTGGGGTTGGGGAGCTTGCGTGTCACGCATGCATCTAGCAAAGTGGTTGCTGTACAAACAATACCTAATAAATAAACAATAAACAATAGCTCTCACTGAGTGTTTTACTGAGTGGCAGATTCTCCTGTAGGACACATTTCTTTAAGGGGAGTTCACCACACCTGATGCGTGGGTGAGCCTGCCACTCACCAGCTGAGTGACCGTGGGCAAGTTACTCAAGCCCCTTGGCCCCGATTTCATCATCTGGAATATAAGGAATAATAACAGGGTAACCTGGTAGGGTTGTTGTGAAGATCACCTGAGTTGATACATATGCATAAAACATTTGGAATAGTGCTAACATGCCTGAATGCTCAATGAATACTGGCTAGTATTTGTATTTATCTCAGAGTAACCTCTTTCTTTAAAAAAAGATTTTTAATTAATTACTTTTTTTAAGATCTTATTTATTTATTTGACACACACACACACACACACAGAGATAGTGAGAGAGTGAGCACAAGCAGGGAGAGCAGCAGGCAGGCAGAGGGAGAGGGAGAAGCAGGCTCTCTGCTGAGCAGGGAGCCCGATGCGGGGCTTGATCCCAGAACCCTGGGATCATGATCTGAGCCAAAGGCAGCTGCTTAACTGACTGAGCCACCCAGGCGCCCCTCCGAGTAACCTCTTAAGTCACTGGGGGAGCCAAGATTTGAACCTGGGCAGCCTGGCTCAAGAGCCTGTGTCTTTAATCACTATTTATTTTGAAAGAGTAACCAAACAAGTGAATAAGTAACCTAGAGTCACTCTGCAAGGTAGTAGCCAAATCCAGGTCCCCTGTCACTCCCTCCCCACACCGTTGTAGCCCTAGATCAAGGCTGGACCCCGGCAAGGGCACAGATCCCCTTTTGGGAGGAAGCTGGGTTTCATGCTCCCCTTATTCATGGGTTTCATGCTTCCCTTTTCTCCTCAGCTCTCACCTCCTTCCAGGCTGCAGAGCCTGCTCATGCCTGTGCACACAGTTAGAGGTACACCCTTGCTCTGCAGATGTCTGTTCATTTGGGTTTTAGTGGTAGAGGACTGGATTCTTTGGCTCACTGAAGGAGAAACGGACTGAGTGAGCACAACTCTATTAAGTGGTGTTTAAATAACACTCTCTGGTTTACAAAGCACTTTCCTATCCATTTTCTCACCCGATCATTGGACGTAGATTAGAATCTGCACTTTTGAAGCAACCCAAGCGCAGAGGCATCACATGACTTGTCCAAGTGGCAGGGCTGGCAAACTCCAGAACCCAGACTTTCACCAGGGTCTGCCAACTCCAGATCCCGTGTTCCTTCCTTGACAAAAAACTTGACCCTTTACACGGAGGGAACTTTGTCCGTAGCCTTGTCCTTTGTCCTGGGCCTCAGAAAAATTACTTCGTGGTATTTCCAGTGTAGATTTTGATCTTCTTGGGAAAGTTTTGGTTTGAACCTTCATGAAGACAGAGGAACGGGACAAGATGAACTCCCAGGTCACATTTATGGCCGTGAAGTCTGTGATTCTTTTCCAGGATTTTATGAAATTGAAATTATTCACTTGGAATGCTTGGTACAGGAAATATCACAGTGGCTGTAAAGAGCTATTTATTTGGGACCATCTAACCATGCACTGTGATTGAAAAATATGGGAGAGGGAAAGGGGGCATCGAGAAAATTATCTCATTTATTTCACACACGCTAACATCTTATTCTGATGTTTTATTTCAAAACTTTTGTTCACAGCACTCTTCCACATAAAACAGTGCTCTCTGGACCCTCCCCACTTCATCATGCTTCTTTCCCTCATGCTCATAGAGATTGTTTTTCATTTTGAACCCAACTGCTTCTTTGATTCTGTAGCAAATCGTCCTTCTGAGTGTGTGGCATAATTACTCCCGTGGCAATGGGCTCAAGTTAGAGACAGGCCATTATGTGAGCCCACAGCCTGAGCGGAGAGACAGGAGCTAAGAGTTCCTTTTAAAACTGCTATCCTTAATAATAGCAGGACAGAGGTAGAAAATTACTGGCATTATAAATTGCTTTTTCCATAAGGGTTTTGTCCCTATCTCTTAAAAAGCTGTGCCACACTGAGAAAATTTCTCTATGTTTTTAATTGTAGATAATTTTGTGTAAGAAAAACCTCCCAGTGAAAATGGTCTAATGAAATGTGCTTAGTTTGGCTTTGGCGAGGCTCCATGTCATCCTAAATGAGTGCCTAAAACACACACACAAACAATATTTGCTATTACCTAAAAGTGTAACCGATAATTTGCATCAAAAGCAATGCAAGAAATTGAGAAGTGGGGGTGGGCTCCTAAGTGGAGCTCCACTTACGTAGAAGAGTGGCCATAAAGGAAGTGTGGTGTGCTGCCACCCAGCGGTGAGCCACATGAGACTCCTGACTCCCGGCATCCCTCAATTATCCGGAACCCAACCGTGTCCCTCTGGAAGATGGACGAGAAGCCGGAGGAAAGTGAAGAAGACTCCAGGGCTGCCAGTGTCACTGCCAGGAGCAGACACGTTCTAAAGCTTATGGGCTTCATGCAGAGAATGGCACAATCAGGACCTTGTTTATGTGTTTTTAAGGCACGATTCTCCCATCCAAGTACTAACCAGGCCTGACCCTGCTTATCTTCCGAGATCAGACGAGATCGGGCCCGTTCAAGGTGGTATGGCCGTAGACTTTTAAGGCACGACTCTAACACGTTTGGTTTTCAAAACCTACAGCACGTTAGAATCAAATAATTAGCGTGGAGAGAAAAAGCCAGTGAATATACTTGGTTCTTCATACATATTTATCTTATTCTTACAAACACCAGGATCAACCAATGTTACCCTGGTTATGGACTCATCTTAAGGATGATAAAACAGATCCAGAGAAGGTCAGTCAGCCAGTGAATGATAAAGTCTGTCTTCTCATTTTGTGAGGATTCTGTGACCCCGAAGCTCATGTTTCTTCCTCTTCTTCCTTTCCAAAGACAGGCACGCTGAGGAGTAAGCCCCAATGGCAGGACAATGGCCCGAGACAACATGGAATCAGTACTTAAAATTTGCCACACTCTGGGAGGATCCCTCACCAGTTCCCAAATGCATCTGTTTTAGAAGCTAGTCATCACGACTTTGCATCATCAAGCTGTCCAATTGCATACAACCTTCTCTGTACAGGCAGGAGGGAGCATCCTGAGGGGGATACAGGGCGTTGGATTTGGGGATCCAAGTGTAGCTTTGCCTTTCCCTAGCTGTGGGAACTTAGGCATGTTACATCACCTCATTGTGCCTCTGTTTCCTCATCTGAAAAATTAACATAATTATTCCACCTACCTCATGGAGCTGGTTTTGGAGGATTAAATGAGGCAATTCGTTAAAGCAGTACCGGAGGCTCGGTAGCCATGGCATATCAAGCATAGACATCTTACAAACGTAAATGCTCAAAGTCTTCAAGGACTAAATCCAAGTCCTCATTTAAATGGCTTATCTGTTCATTCATTCATTCAACATGCATTTGCTAAGTACATATTATGAGCCAGCAGCGGGTAGCCGCTAGGTAAACAGATATAAATAAACTACCACTCTTCCCAACTAGGAACTCACACATGTAAACAAAAAACTGCCACGATGAGGGGGATGCTGGGAAAGCATTTCCGTGGGAACACAGATATGGGAACATACATCCTACCTCGCCCTGGAGAGGTCAGGACGGCTGCTCAGAAGGAAGGTGCCATGGAAGGTGAGGAGGGAAAGGGCCTTGTGCTGGAGGACGCAGCATGTATAAGCAAAGATTGAAACGAAGGAAGAGTGGGTGATTTTGTGCGTCGGGGGTAGGGTGTGTGGGAGGGGAGCAGGAGGGTATGAGGCTGAGGAGGCAATATACATGTATATTTGTTCTAATTACATAATACTGAGAAAACTGATTCACTCAGGGGACTCGTTGCAAAAGGTAGCTGCTTTTTTTTTTTTTTAGAACTCAATTTGCAATCCTGGGGTACTCCGCTGATTTGGAAGCTTAAGAGAGAAGAAATAAGACATGTTTAGTTCCAGTTTAAACTTATTATCTGCCAACATCTTACATTTCTTATCCTAAAAGTCAGATGAGAAGCACCACGACCCTAGGATCAGTGCTAAAATGATGTGTAACACCTTACTGAGCTGTGACCTGGTCCATGTCCACTTGTCACTGCCTGGCTGTCAGGCTGGATGAGAATGGGCACCGGAGACTCGCCTGGCCCATGAGTGAGCACTCTGGTGAGCCAGAAAATGCCTTGTGTCGAGCAACTGACACGAAGTAGATAGGTAGGTTCTCAACAAATATTAGCAGATTTGAAGAAAATCATTCTGGCTGTTATTACTACTCTAAACTTGAGTAAAAAAAATTCAGCAAGTATCCAGGTATAAAAGTATATGTGGACCTCGACAGCCGACGCCATGTTTTATTTTTCCCTAGGCCCAGCACCTGGCCCATGGTAGGTTCTTCATTGACGTTTATCAAGTGTTCACTAAACATCTGGATTTGGACATCGCCAGAGGGTGCATATGGTAAACAAAACCCTCCGCCCCGGGGAGTGTGTATGGAGTAGGAAGACAAGGCCTGAGACAGCACCTACAGGACATCAGCATGAACGAGGACCGTGCAGGCATGGAAGCAGGTGAAGAAGACAGAGAAAGTGCCAAGATGGTGCTGAATTTCCCGGTAAGCCCCGGAGATTGGATTATGCCATGCCAGTTTGTACTGTGAGAATTCCTTTACCACATTCTATACCCACTTGACAGAGCTCCCGTTGAACTGACTTTTCACTTACTTTAACAGCCTATAAAAAGGAACAAGCCAGCAGTGTTCACGCGATTAGAGACAGCCCTTTTCAGGTCTGAGGACTCAAGTATAAAGTCTCTCCTAGTGTCATAAAACTACATATGGAGGACAGGCAGGCCAGGGCTCCTGTGGTTTGCTCTTCTATTCCTCATCCTCCTTTAGGCCTTAACCCGAAACTCTCAGCTGGCTCCGTTTGGTACAGCAAGACTTACTCCCTTTACTGTATCAGTAATGTAATGGTGATTCATCCCACATTTTGGGAGGACCTCTCGCTTGGAAGGAGTTGGTTGGACTCTAGAGGATTAGTGGGTTGAGAACCAACTTCGTTCAAATTGAAGGCATTGGGCTCTCTTATGAGGCTGAATCATACAACCCAATGGAAACTTTCCCCATCCTGGGAGTCATTAATGTGTCATAACCCATAATTTAAAAATTATTGGGTGTTTAGGACTTCCTTTCTCACTTGGCCCACACACCCTTATCCTCACACACAAACTGAACCTTCAGAATATCAGTGAAGGAGGAGGTCCTCCCATCACCTCCTGTTGGAGCAATAACACGAGAACAGACACAGTCAAGAACCATCTACTCTGGGCTCCTAAGGAGGGCAATCATTTTTGCCCCCCCTAAGTCCCTATGCGCGACTGCTACTTATTGTTCTCAAAATCTCAGCACTTTTTCCTCCTGGCAGGCCCTGGGTGACTAGTCAAAATGAAGTCCTCCTCCCAGCCTGGCAGTTTGCTTCATCAAAGGCCAACCCACAAGGGACACCTGCACAGTGAAGTGACAGAGGCCGTTTCTCTGAGGATGGACGTCAACCTTGTCAGTGTTTTACAAGCAGAGCTGAATTTCTAGGTGCCCCCCGCATGTGAGCAACTTTCGGTTTCTAGGTTTGCTGTCAGGGGTCAGGAAATGGCGAGGCGAGAGAGACGGGGTCTGGTGTTTGCAACAGCCGCTCAGCTTCATGTCTGAAGGATGAGAGGTGATGCCAGGACCAAGGGACCAGTGAAGACAAGGGGAAGGATGACAGAGAAAGACGTTTTTAAAGGTATCATCCCCTCCATGTCACCCCCCCCCCGTACTTTTGCGCATCCTGCTGGCAAATCTCGATGTTATGTCGATATTTAATTTTATCTGCAGAAAGAAGGGAAAATAGAGCTCGCTAGACATTTAAAGGCAGTCATCTGTGTTTCTTATTTACTTTTAGATAAGCAACATACCCACATAATTTACTCTTGATAAAGACTACTGGAACTGCTTGTTTGCCAAAGACATGTGACTTTTAAGCCGTGAACAGTTTGAAATGTTACCAGAGCAAAACTCTTAATTCCTACTTGCCAATCCCCATCACACACGTGCGCATGCGCACACACACACGTATTTATAGATGTCACCAATAGCCTGTGCTTGCATCCGTTCTTGTTTAACCATCTGCATGTGCATATGTTGTGACATTCAGTCAAACTTTGTTCCCTGCCAGCTCTACTGCGGTCCCCCCACGCCCTGGGGCTCCCCCGATTTGCTCCTCCGCCCACTGAACCCCATCACCCTCCAGAGGGTTCTGTACAAAGGAGGAGGGTCTTGGGGGCATGCACCGCAAGAACGTGATGGCCCGCGGGACAAAGACATCTGTCTGACTGCTCCACTCATTTCTGCCCCTGACCTCACAGAGGCCTCAACTGGATCAGGCAATTAGTATGGTCAGGATAAATGCTGCCCAAATTAATGCAATTACTCTTCAGCGCAACAGAAAATATGGTTATTATAGTGAAGGGACCTGTGTGAGGAATACAGGCTCCTGGTCAGCGACCTGCCAACATGCTGCCGAGCTGTGAGGAGCAGCGAGGGTGCACGTGAGGATGACCGGAGGGGATGGGGCAGAACCCTACCTGCTCCAGAGCGTCAGAGGCAGGCTTGATGTCTGGCCGCAATTGCCTAGAGGCCCCTGTCTGATGGAGACCTGCAGATAATGGGGACATCTCTGTTCCCCAGGCTTGGAATTGAGATGTGGGGGAGCCAGGTTTAGCTGTTCCATGAGAACAATGAATTATTTACCAGATCCTGGGGAGAAAGGGATGAAGTATGAGTGACAGCAACCAGAAGAGAGGGAGCTATTTTCCAAAATTACAGTTTTAAGGGAAATTTCTTATTTATCCTTCTTAACTCTCTATGACAAAATTGACAACCAAGAAGACAATGTAGACACTAAATCTTTTTCGAAAAGACTTTATCTTCCCTTAACTGCTATTCCTCTCACCACATTTAATAACCAGGACTCTGATTCTGCATTCATTCTGCATTCACTGTTGGCCAGCCACTGTGCAGTGCTGTTTAGGGGGGCCAGTTCCTTTTAACCTCCCAAGAACCCTGTGAGTAGAGGCCTTCATTACTCCCATTTTATAGGTGAGAAAAATGAGGTTCCGAGAGGCTGAGTAACCACCCAAGGTCACATAGCTGCAAGTGACAGTAAACCCCAGTGGGATCTGTTGCTCTCAAAGCCCTTGTTCTTGACCATTATGCTGAACTTCCCCTTGGCCTTATTTCCCCAAATCTTTGTTGCCTTTCCATGCACCTTTTCATGTCACCGAAGAGAGAGGTATTCCCAAACATTCAGAAGTACACCGGACACACAAGAACCCATCTCCGCATGGAATCATATCATTCTTTCTTAAAAAGCACAGGGATTAAACACACTGAGCTCTGGGTTCAAATCCCAGCCCTGCCACTTCTTGGCTGTGTGATTGGGAAATCTCTGTTTATCAGTTTCCTCCTGTGTAAATAAGGAAAATATTTCCTCATAGACTTGTGGGAAGAGCTTTCAGAGTCAATGCACTTAAGATGGTACCTGGCAAAAGTATGCCCAAATTGTCAGCTATTGTGACAATTTCCCTTCTGGAAGCAAGTAATGCAAAGATTGGAGGCAAAGTTATTTTCTTCCGTATGCACATATGCATGCTTTCAGAGGTAGACTGCACGTAGACTTGCAGTGCACACAAGAGTCAGGCTTTCGCTGGACACGGTGGTCGCGAATAGCTATCCTGGCTGACAGCCCGGGCTTGGTGGGGGTGGGGAGGCTGCAGGAGACCTGAGTGACTCCTGAGCAAGTTCCTTGTGGGGTCGCGTAAGGTATTCCTTTAACTTAGGCTCCACCTTTTTACTGAGGAGCACAGTGAATGGGAGAGGCACGGGTGACTCACACGGGGAAGGGGCAGTGGCCCCCCGCCCCCAGATTACACTGAGTGACAGGCACTGCCTCTGCCCCTTCACATTCCCTCTGGCCCACTGCCCCCCACCTCGGAGGACCAGGAGTGCACAGTACTGGGGGTCCATCATGATAAATGGCCTTCACACAAAATCTCTGAGTTTGCCAACATGCTTCCTTTAAATGAAGTACTGTCTAGTAGCTTTGCAGGGAGTTTTGGAAAATTCTAGAAACTCACAGGAATTTCCCAGGGCCTTACCACACTTGCTTGGGTCAGCATGGCGACACCTCTGTGAAGCCAGGGTGGGGGCGACTCTAGCCTCGAGAAATGGAATGTGATGCTTTGAGTCATATTTACATTGTTCATGATCATTCTTAACCACGTTAATTTCTTCTACGGCCAGAGTCACTTTTGCAGGCACCAACAATCTAAGTTAATACGCATCTCAGTGTATACCAAGTAATGTGAGCTCTGGTCTGGAGTCAGGCTTTCCCATGATAGTTTCCTCTCTGCCGGAGCCCATCATGGCTCCACATTGCTCTGACGTCTGGTACAGTGCACCATCATGTCCGGTGCCTGTTGTGATCACTTATGATGTCCTGGCCCCATGCCCTCTGCTTTCAGATCCCCTGTGGAGGATGGAGGGCATGTGAACAGAAGCCAGGTCTCTTTGGTTAGTTTTGGTTGAGCTTTATGGAGTTATAACACTGAGAGTGGTGCTTTCATTAGGGCAAAATGGTTTACTGTCCTAACTAGAAATGGTGTCTTCTCCTATGGAACTGTAGTTGGAATGAACAGAGTAAATATGAACAGAAAAGCAGGCACCAGGCTCTTCTTTGTTTTATGCTTCTGAGTAAGTGCTGTTGCCCCCCAGCCTCAGTTTCCCCATTACTATGGGAACTGAAGTCAATCTGCCCACCCTGTCTCCTGCAAATGAGCTGGATCAGTCTTCAACGCCCTGAGCCCTCCAATGGCCAGCACCGTAAATTTAAATTATAATTGCTGGTATTACTCAGACATGGAGAAGAAGTGTTTCCAGTTCTGGGAAGAGCAGGGCTCACAGCTGTAGCTGAATACGAGATGAGGGAGGATGACAAACCAGAGACGGGCCTGGCTCTTGGGTGCTCCAGAGGGAACCTGGGCAGAAAATGGCGGCCGCAGTCAGGTAACTGTTTCAGTGTAACATGAAGAGATGTTACCTGGATTTCCACACCAGCTAAGCTAAGCTCCTGAACAATAATATTTTAAGCAACACAGAACATAAAACAAACAGATTCACTTAGCATCTGGGGAGCCAGTTGCACCCAGGCTTGCCCAAACTGGCCTTTCTCATTGCAGGGTGTGGGAGAACACAGGGCTTTGTGGGTCCCTGGGGGCCTGCCAGGCCTGGAGCTGTTGCTCAGCTGTGGGAGGCACGCCAGTTCTCAGGTCTGCTAATGAGTGGTGTGGTGTCTGGCAAGGGCCTGGCCTGTGAGTGAGTGTGACTAATCATGAATCTTTTCAATAACGCTGACGGTTCATTCTCTGCTCTCTCCTTCGCCTGCTCTCTGTGCCGGAGCTGGCTGAAATAGGAGCAAATTAGCCTCATTCTGGAAAAGGCAGGGCATGATAAAGGACCCCCTAAAAGGTTTCCAGTGCTCCCTGCCTGGATGTTTTGCAGCCAGGGTAATTATCTGACTTGGGTGGCTTGACAGGATATTTTTGTTGTTGTTGTTTCTTCTCCTCAATAGCGGGCAGTGTCTAAAGACAGTGCCCTGTGTCTGTTCTGTGAGCTGGTTAACAAATAGAGGTTTGACACCAGCAAAGACAGGGTCATTATTATCCTGCATATGCTCCAGCCCCAACGGACGACCCTCCCATTTCCTGTCCAAAGGGTACATTTTATCAAATTATGTTTCTGTCCCCACATGGAAATGTGGTAGGCCTTAAAAGCCCGGACTCCTTAATTGGGGGTGGGAGCCAAAGAGGAGATGAAGCTTTCCGCAGGTTCCTCTGTTTCCCTGCCACCCACTTGGCTGCTTGATAAGTTCACTGTGCTGCTAACACCAGAGCCGAGCTGTGTGTTCTGTCACGGGGAAGGTGTGTAAGTGTGTGTGTGTGTGTGTGTGTGTGTGTGTATCTCAGGAAAGTTAGGAATGTTATCTGTTGATTAGTGGACTGGAAGAATTTCAGGCTGGAAGGCAGGCTTTGCTGATGTTGGACTAAAACGTTTAGAAAGGAGTAGTCATTGTCCAAGGGTTGTGGCACTGTCATCATGAACTAGACCTCTGAAAACGACTCAAATATAATTTGTTCATAACAGAGCCAAAGCATTTGAATTTTGAGAGACATGAGCTAGTGAAATGGGAGGAGATGTGCATCAAGAGCTGGAAAACTAAGGCAGTGTGTAACATCCCTTATTCCCTAAAATAAACATATTGTCTGGCACTTTTCACCCTTTAGTATGTAGGCCTGTTTCTTCTCTCTTTCTCAGCCTGGTGGGACTACTACTAACTTTTAAGGAGCTCCAAAATGCTAACTAGAGAGATTCAAGCTGTATTTTCCAAATTAAAAATTGAGACATGTGTTCCAACATGTGTCAGAATATTTTCAGGAATGTTAAGTGAAAGTATTTAAAATTAGAGCTTTCTCTGAACATTCTGACCACAGAACTCTCTTTCCATTCCTGAGTGCCTTGTATGCATAAGGTGTCATGGATTGCAGTCTCATGTGGGAGTTGGAACTGGTGACCGCAGGTCCGGTCTGCCTTCCGCCATGGGTTGTGTATGATACATGCAGTGCCTCAAGAGCCAGGACATTTCTCACAAACATCCAAATTTCCAATTTCTCTTTAAAAATCCTAAAATCTGGCAACATTGACTTCATACACCAGCGTGGAACCGAACGTCTGCTGCCTTTTTACAGAATACTTTGTCACACTCCTCACTATTCTTCATTGCTTCACATTTAGCTTCTTTTTCCTACTTATGTGACCTTCCTGCCTCCCCAGACGTTTGGATTTGCACTTGTTGATTCGGTCACCCAATACGCTGGTGGTCAAGACTCCTGTCTGCTCACCATCAGAGAAGGGACAGAGCTTCTTGACTACTGACAAGTCATGTCCTGCCTCAGAGGGCTGGTCCTCAGTGTGATGTTGGTCAAAATGTGACATTCTTTACCTGAGGGGTTGGGAACCCCAATGCCTATGGTATGTTCCAGTTTTGCTTCTTTGATCAGAGAAGATCCCCAAAGAGGGAATCATCAACAGATGATCTGGGTCATTCCTTGATGATATAATATACGAGACACAAACATCTCATATGTGTTGTTTGTTCTATGGTTGTTCATCACATTTGGAGTCAGTTGTGTAACCACAATAATCATTTTTAGAACCGATGATTGGGTCTGGGAGTAGGACTGGGGGATAGGAAAATTATTTGGCTTCCAGATAATATACTGATTAGTTATGGGATTTCTTATAGCTTCAGTTTTGAGCTGGTTCAGTAGGGAACAAACAGTGATGAGTATGTACAGGTTTAGAATTCAGAATGGTGTAAGTTCATTCCAAAGTGTGTAGGGGAGTATATATGTGAATGTGTGTGTGTGCTCATCTTTGATAATTCTTAAATCTTCTGTTTGCCTGAGAACAGTATTATGAACTATCTCTATCATTCTATGAAAAAACACAACTCACAGATATAATGTATTTTTAACAAAATTCTACTGGAAGATGAAAAAGCTATTAACATGTATCCAGGAAGATAAATTAGTATTTTATGTGAAATTCATAAAAATCATGGTGTCATTTATGACACCTGTCAACTAGTAGTAGGCCAGTAGGGGAAAAGTAATCATTCGTTCATTCCCTCATCAGCAGATATTACTAAACACCCACTCTGGGTTGAACCACATAAAAGTGCCAACATTTGAGTTTTTAATCTATGAAAGCAGAAATCTCATGGGGTTCAACATGCGACGTGTTAGGTCCTAGTTGAGTACTGGGGATACAAGAAAAAGAAACAGGAAGAATGGACATGCAAACAGCAGTACAATAAAGGGTCCTAAGTACAGTGATGGGAAAGTGTAGATAGGCTTGTGAGGACCTAGGGAAGGCGGAAGTCAGTGGGGGGGGGAGGCCTTTTGTGGTGAACATGGTATTCTCGGTAGATGATGCAATCTTCTTTTTAAAATTATTATTAGTAGTAGCTAATATAAACTGGGGATTACTATTACAGTTCCCTGTTAAGGATTTTACATTTATCTCATGTTATCCTCACAGAACCATATGAAGTAGGTATCATTACAATTCCCATATTTCAGAAGAGGAAACTGAAGAACAGAGAGGTTAAGGACTACCTCCAAATTGCACAGCTGGTAAGTGTTGGAGTTGGGATCCACGTCGTGACGGTGTAAACACAACATTGCTCTGATTGTGAATAAGTAGCAGGAACAAGAGCAAAGACTTCTGACTTTTCATGTCAAATTCTTCTAGAGATCCATAACACACTTGGGTTCAATCCCCAAGAGGCAGTTTTCAGGCACCAGTGTAGACCACTTGGCGTTGAAGTAAATAGGAGCACACTCACATTCATGCACACATGCACACATGCGCTCACAGGCACACTTTGGAGTGGCCTTAGCCCATTCTGAGTCCTGAACTTGTTACATAGTCAAGAACACAACACAAAGGCAGTAAAATGTGTTGGTTTCTCAAGTGAGTTTCCTATTAATGACATGGAATGAGAATGTTGCCATGATGTACACTCCAGGGATATTATGTGAAGGAACAGCTACTGTTTGTACAGTGATTGATCTCCTTGGAGGAATTTGAAATGGTCATTATTCATTGGCATAGCCTCGGAGAACATCAGGGGAATTAAAAAAAAAAAAAAGAAAATTATAAGTTAGAGCCCTTGAGCACCATCTTATCAGGAGCACAGTGATATTTGGTTTCCTGGGTGTCCTCAGGGCTCTTTATGCAACAAGCCCCTGGCTCTGTCCTTTGCAGCAAGAGTCCAGGAGCCACTCTTGCAATATGGCCTCCCTCCTGACCTCAGCAGGGCACTGACAGCCAGGACTCGGATGGAAAAGAGGCATCGATGCGGAAGGGAAAACAGTGAGGGAGAGCACACCATCAGGAGACTGTGTCCATCGACTCCTTCTCCTTCCACTTCCTTTGGCAGCAGTAGCCTCTATAAAAAGAAAACCAAGACTCAAACTCTAACTGATTGGTAGGTGATTCAGAAGAGAGATGTTCTACTCCTTTCACCATGTGAGGATGGAAGGCTTCAATCAGAAGACGGTCCTCACCCAACCATACCGGCAACCTGATCTTGGACTTGCAGCCTCCTGAGCTCCAAAACTGTGAGAAATAAATTTCTCTTGTTTACAAGCAAAACAAAAAAAAAAAAGTTATAGGGAAAATGTCAAAGACAAAATGTGAAGAACCAAAAAATGGGGAAGGAGTCATGAAAAGAGGCTTCTTGTCAATTACTGTTAATGAAAGGAGAAGAACAGCCCTGAGTGGGGAGGGGTCCCCTGTGGCTGATACACCGTGACCTGCCACGTCAATTCTGCCAGCGCTAACTGTGATAACAGGCAAGTCCCCAGATTGCCCTGGTTTACCACAAAGTTTATTTTTTGCTTAAACATCCGTCTAAGGTGAGTCCTTTGCAAACAGCCTTCTGCACAGTGGTTCAGGGACCCTGGCTCTTTCTATATTGTGGTGTCATCCCCCAGTGTCTCAGATCCTGCAGCTCCAACCAGAGGATGGAGGGCGACAGAGAGCTTGGAAGATCACAGGCGGGTTTCCGTGGGCCTGAGTATCACACATCACTCCTGCCTACATTCCTGACCTGGAACTGAGCCAGCGTGGACCCGCATAGAAACCAGGGCAGCCACTTCCTGGCCATGACTCTGCACTTTGGAAGGGAAGCCTGACTCGGTAAGTCGCTGGTGTCCCTACAACACCTGCACACATATCACAATATAACAAATGAGCTTCAAAAGATTGTTTCAAAGGGTCCCACTCTCCAATCACTCACCCATTTCAAGGAACTACTAATGAGCCGTGCAATCTACAGCAGGACTCTACTTTATCCCGAGGGTCGAATCACAGAGAAGATAACCTGTGAGTTCACTGTTATTTGTGATATAAATTATATTTATTGTGCATACCACTCTTTTTATGCTGCTCTAATTTTGAAACATTTTCTGTTAGGTTCCAGGTCCCTAGAAATATTACTGTATTACCACTTTCAGAATGAGCATTTTTTTTATGGTAAACGGAAGTTTGTCAGGATACTTTATTATGGTATCACAGACACTTCCTTTGGTTTATGTATATTGTAGAAACGGTACAAAGATAGTTAGACCCCTGTCTGTCTATGTGGTGTCTGTATTTTTAAGACACTTGAAGTTAAAAAGGATTTGCATTTAATGAATCTTTAAATGATTTCCTTTGTCACTTAGGGTATCATTATGATAACTTGCCCAGTAGTTCTTGTTAAGCAGGAGGCAAAGTCCTCAGACATAGCATAGAGGGAGCAATCTTCTGTCTGCCTGGCATGGGTTCATATGTGGTCACGAGGGGTCCTCTCTAAGCAGATAGTGGGAGCAGGGGATTACCAGTTCTTTACAGTTCCAAAGGGTGAGGGGCCTTTCCCCATCTTATCCTTTCTGAGCATCTCTGTTCTGAACACAGGAACAGCTGAAACTGAGTGTATAAGGGAGGAAAGTGATAATTTACAGTCCAGCATAAGATACTTATTTGAAACTGGATTAAAATATGTCTCTATCATCTCTACATATTTCTATGCATCAGTGTATCTGTATCTACCTTGTGTATGTTCTGTTATTATTCCCACCAAGTACGTCTTATCCTTGTGATACACTTCTTCATGTCAGGGATTGTTTCTTTTTTCATTTTTATAACCAAACACATGCACGCCCACACACACACACACACACACACACACACACACACACACACACACACACGACCCAGCTTGAAAAAGCAGTCCATGACTTTAAGTTGCTTTTGATGTTTTCTTATTGAAGAAACAAGATAGAGTGGCAAAATAAAAACATCACAACTCAAAATAATGTATCAGAATCAAGTAATACTGTAAGTGATATGAGAGGGCAAACATTTTAGGCAGCCATTTGGAGTAAGGTGGGGGAGGGTAAAGGGTATGCTCCAAGTTCCAAGTTAAGTTGTCCTACATTAAAGGGCTATTCTGGAAGCCACACTCAGTACTTCTTTTTACACCGGACTTGTCAGAACCTAGTTACAGGTCCATACCTATTTGCAAGGGAAGCTGGGAAGCATAAATTTCAGTTGGGTGTTTTGTGACTGTAAAAATTGGAGTATTTTTAGTAGGGAAGAAGGGGAGAATGGGTTTTAGATAGGCAATTCGCAGTCTCTAGTAGAACAAAGTTATGCTTTGGGGGCCATCTTTGGGAATGGAGTCCTAGAACAAAATGAAATCAGTTACAGAAAAAATGCTAAACTATGTTTTCCCCAGTCTGAGTTGTGTTACGGAAATTTCAACTCTGCTATGAATTTTTGCTACAGCTGACGATCCATACTCTTGTGGGGATGGTGGTTAGTTGGAAAATATCACATCAGCAAGCAGAGGGAGAAAAAGCAGTGTCAAGGGAAGATAAAACCTAAGGACCATCTTCTTTTTACTGAAACACACGAGAGCTTTGCCACAGCATAAATGATGATGATGGAAATGTCTACAACAGCGACCAGGGCTCACAAGTACCACCAGACATCCCAACGCTTGGAAGGGCCTTGGGAAATTACATACATGGATCAGGAACTGCCAACTTGAGGGGGTAAAAAAATGCACCCTTCTTGACCCCTCTCTTCCAGAAGAGGTCCCTCCGCATAGCTGGGGAGGTGGATGAACGGGTCAAGTTAAACTCAGTCATGGCGCATGTGAATTAAGGAAGCTCTTCAAACTGTCCAGAGGATGTTATCAAAGTACTTCAATGAGGCTGGTGACCTAGAACAGCCTGACAAGAGAAAGATTTGGTATCTCTCCTCTCTCTCATGTCTTTCTCCTTTTGCCCAGCCATGGGGAGTGAGTGAGTTCACTGCCTGAGCAGAATTAGGTCAGACCAGAGCTGAATATCAAGCTGACAGAAAGGAGTTTGGTGCCAACATTGAATAAATGAGAAATGAAAAGAAAGTCTCACTCTGAATCCAAATATGGGAATTTAGAAGGGAAAAGGCTAATATTAGGCTACTTAAGAATGAATACGAAAAGACACATTTATTATCAGAGAAAGAGTTTCCATCCATGTCAATATTTTATTGTAAAGAAGCCACATTTTTATGTTGATAAGTGTTTAAAATACTTGAGCTTTAGCTGTTAGGATAAAAACTCTTCACTTGTTTTTTGGGAAGTCTTGAAAAGATGTACACATTACAGCTCTTCAAATACATACCGTGACATACATTATTATTGCAGGACTATTTCTTAAGAATTTTCTAACTACCATCTTCCACTCTAGAACCAAAAGAGCAACTCTCCGCCATAAAGGGGACAGCTTCTGACAGTCTTGCCTCCACATAGAAATGACAATCTTATTAATGATGCTAAGTTTATATTGTAAATATATTATCACCACTCTCACACCAACTGCTTATGTTAAAAAATAATTACTAATTAGTTCCAGCAAGTGCATTATAAAAAGGTAGCTAATTTTAACTATTTTTCTTTGCCCTGTTTTAGAAAAAAAAAATGAGTGATTCAGAGAAAGCAATCTGTTACCTGGAGAAATTTAGAATTTTTTTTTTTAAGATTTTATTTATTTATTTTAGAGAGAGAGGCCAAGAGGGGGTAGGGTCAGAGGGAGAAGCAGGCAGCCCGAGGAGCCGGGAGCCTGATGTGGGACTCGATCCCAGGACTCTGGGATCATGACCTGAGCCGAAGGCAGTCGCTTAACCAACTGAGCCACCCAGGCGCCCCGAATTCAGAATTTTTTAATGATCTTTGATCAGAGTTTTTAAAGATCTCATGAAAATGGTGGTTCAGGTAAGAAGTGAGTTGCAGCCTCCAGCTTGTATCCTTCTCCCCCAAATTTAATGAGAAAAGGAAGCCTGTTAAACTGACTTTATCTTTGTTTCTAATTTTTCTCTTGGATGCCTTATAAGATGTGGTCTGGATACCCATCCTACTCTCCGTGACAGAGGCTAATACTCTTCTAGGTCTCTTCCTCTCTTCCCGCCAGGATACCTGCACTTCCACCTCATAGAGTTGTCTGGTCCCTGTTACCCCTCTCCTTGCTCTCTTTAGATACACCCTCCCCCGACCC
The DNA here is from genome assembly GCF_009762305.2 of Zalophus californianus. Classification (NCBI taxonomy): domain Eukaryota; kingdom Metazoa; phylum Chordata; class Mammalia; order Carnivora; family Otariidae; genus Zalophus; species Zalophus californianus. The sequence continues at coordinate 62,721,725 of NC_045597.1, forward strand.
CGACTCCGCCACCTCCCTATTCAGCCTAGACTCCCAAGAAGGAATTTTATAAGCCAGTCTCTGCCCAGACCTTGTCTTCCTTGTCCATCTTGTCCTTGGCCACTTTCCAGCAAAACTCAACTCCAGACTCAATCAACCCTCCATTTTCTCTACTTTTGACCAGGGACACCAGGCACTGCTGGAGAAAAGTATACATTTCTGTGTTTTGGTTCTACTACAGATCTACGTTCTCTAATAGCTGTTTCCTTAATCCCAGCCCCGAAATCCCGTCCATTCCCCCAAGAGCTTGCATTTCTCACTGCGGTGGGGCTGAACCTGCCCGTTCGCCATTCCCAGCTGCGGTCTGGCTCGGCCCGAAGTGCTGCCTGGACCCGGTTCTTGCCCAGCTTGGCAGCACCTTCTCTTTGCCGAGTCTGTATTAAACGGCCACGGCTGAGGACCCTGGCCTGGACAACTGGGGCGCATATCCTGACTGCTGTGTCTGGGCTGAGTCATTTTGGCAAGTTTCTTCACTCCGTGAAGCCCCCATCTTACCTCTACAAAACGGATCCAGAAAGGGAAGAATTAAGAGAATTAAGTGAATGTTATGGATATAACTTCTTAAAAAAGATGTTATTTATTTATTTGAGAGAGAGGGACAGAGATAGCGAGAGAGAACATGAGCAGGGAGGAGAGGGAGAAGCAGGCTCCCCGCTGAGCAGAGAACCCCATGCGGGGCTCATCCCAGGACCCCGGGATCAAGACCTGAGCCGAAGCTGACGCCCAAGCGACTGAGCCACCCAGGCGCCCCTCAATATAACTTTAAACCGCAGTTCCGTCATCTTTATTTTTTATTTGGAGTAGTCCACTTACTAAACACTCAATGCAATTCCTGGCAATACTGAGTTTAACTTTTCCATCTTAGTGTTTGCTTTCTATTTGTCCCACCTGTTCTCCTTGCCCCTCCCCCCCCACTTGTTTTTTGCCCTCTTTTGGATTAATCAAGTATTTTTTTTATTATTATAATTTTGCCCATCATTGTGACGAATATTACTTTTGTTTGAGTTAGGATACTATTGAGTTGTGGGATTAAGGATTTGTTTCGGGGAAATTGGCAAGGATGAAATTCTTGATCTGAGCAGCATGCTATTATTCTTTTATTTATTGATCACCTACTCTGTAACACATCCTGTTCAAGGCTCTGGGAATCGAGTAGGAAATAAAAACAGACAACTGCTCTGCCCTCACGCAGTTTATTTATTTATTTATTTATTTTTAATTTAATTTTATTATGTTATGTTAGTCACCATACAACACATCATTAGTTTTTGATGTGGTGATCCACGATTCATTGTTTTCGTGTAACACCCAGTGCTGCATGCAGTACGTACCCTCCTTAATACCCATCACTGGGCTGACCCATCCCCCCTCCCCCTCTAAAATCCTCTGTTTGTTTCCCAGAGTCCACAGTCTCTCATGGTTCGTCTCCCCCTCTGACTTCCCCCCTTCATTTGCCCCTTCCTTCTCCTAATGTCCTCCACGCTATTCCTTATGTTCCACAAATGAGTGAAACCGTATGATAATTGACTTTCTCTGCTGGGCTTATTTCACTTAGCATCATCTCCTCCAGTCCCATCCATGGTGATGTAAAAGTTGGGTATCCATCCTTTCTGATGGCTGAGTAATATTCCATCGTATATATGGACCACATCTTCTTTATCCATTCATCTGCTGAAGGGCATCTCGGCTCTTTCCACAGTTTGGCTGTTGCGGACATTGCTGCTATGAACATTGGGGTGCATATGGCCCTTCTTTTGACTACATCTGTGTCTTTGGGTTAAATACCCAGGAGTGCAATTGCTGGGTCAGAGGGTAGCTCTATTTTTAAATTTTTGAGGCACCTCCACACTGTTTTCCAAAGTGGCTGTACCAACTTGCATTCCCACCAACAGTGTAAGAGGGTTCCCCTTTCTCCACAACCTCTCCGACATTTGTTGTTTCTTGCCCTGTCAATTTTTGCCATTCTAACTGGTGTAAGGTGGTATCTCAGTGTGGTTTTGATTTGAATTTCCCTGATGGCTAATGATGATGAACACTTTCTCACGTGTCTGTTAGCCATTTGTATGTCTTCTTTGGAGAAGTGTCTGTTCATGTCTTCTGCCCATTTTTTGACTTGATTATTTGTTTTTTGGGTGTTGAGTTTGAGAAGTTCTTTATAGATCTTGGATACAAGCCCTTTATCTTTACTGTCATTTGCAAATATCTTCTCCCATTCTTCGGGTGGCCTCTTTGTTTTGTTGACTGTTTCCTTTGCTGTGCAGAAGCTTTTTATCTTGATGAAGTCTCAAAAGTTCATTTTTGCTTTCGTTTCACTAGCCTTTGGAGTTGTCTTTTGAAAGAAGTTGCTGTGGCCGATGTCAAAGAGGTTACTGCCCATGTTGTCCTCTAGGATTTTGATGGATTCCTGTCTAGTCTCAACAAGAAAGAGCACGGACCCAGAGGTCAGACGGTCCTGGGTTCAGAAACTCGTGTTGTCACTAACTAGTTGTGTGACCTTAGATAATTACCTACACAGTTCATTCAGCCAGAAAGGTTGGAATGACACCTTCTTTGGATGGTTATTATAAAGACTAGAGATAATATATAGAAAGCTCTGGCACGGTTGGGGTGCACAGGTGGTAACAAATGCTGTGATAATTGTCATTATTGTATTCACCAAACTCTAACCATCTGTACGTTTTGCCACAAACTAGTATTATTAAATATATGCCAAATGGAGACCTTTTTAATATTACTTTCACTCTCTCCGCCCACACAATAAAACTGTTATATATGTGTCTTAAATGTTTGTATTTTTCTGCACTCTGATTTTCAATTTTGCGAACATGATTTAACTCATGGTACGTGAATTTGCAATAATAATAGGATTTGGAATAATAATAACCATGTGTAACATATGGTGACATTTGCCATCTTCCTCATGAAGGCAGATGTTTAAAGTTAGTGTTATATTACTTCTGGCGATTATTATTAACTACTAAGTTTAACGTTCATGCAAAAAGGATGTGTTAGGAAATCAGGATCATGACTTTAAAATAGTACTATCTACAAATATATCTACCCAGAACTGCATAATTAATTAGCATGAAATCTCTTTTCAAATTCTCTGGCTCATAACTACAGTTTTTCACATGGAAATGACTAGAAGTTCAAGCTCTTTATAAGTGTCCTCATGTTGAAGTTATTACTGACACTTTTATATATTTATCACATTTGATTTCACCCAGGCACCCTGGACTGAATTTCTCACGTTATTCAAAAATACGTACTTTTGGTTATACTTCCCAGGAAAGTGCAATTGAACCAGGAAAATGTGACTGATTATTTTGCCAGGGAAGGTTATTGGCAGTGCTTCTGGAACTTGAGGTGCCTAAGCATCGCCTGGGAGAAAGCAGGAATTGAGGGAGTGTGTGTTCTAAAGTTAAGATTGAGGACTGTTGTAAATGCAGATTCCTGGGCCCCGCCCCCTGAGACTCCAGTTGGCAGAATGGCCATGAATAATCTCTTAATCTACAGAGGGCACTCTGGGGGGCCTTTCACTTCTTGTGCCAGTGCCCAGGCACCAAAGCTGCAGGTGGGATATCTGCTAAATTATTATACTTCAAAGCTTTTCTTAGTTTTTCCTGCAGTTCTACTCTAGGAAAGCTTACAGGTTTACCTTGATCCCACTTTAATTGAACCTTTTTATAAATATTTATTTGTAAAGAAATTATATGAGCCATACTTCTTGAACTGAAAATTGAGCCACACACACTGACAAGTTTAGCTGTAATTGAAGGGGAAAGTGTGAAACTAGAAATATCAAACCAATTTTGGCAAAACTAGAGGACACATCAATTCAGTGACAAAAGAATTTGTGGAAGGCCCATCGAGGGCCAGCCAGTTCACTAGGCTAAGGGTGGAGGAGTGTATGAGATGTCAAGGGGCTCAACATCCATCAAACGAGAGAAGCTCATAAACACAAACTAATAATAGTTGAAGCATTAAGGCATGAAGAAAGATATCATGGAAATGATGGTGAAGAAACATTCAATTTCATCTGGAGGCCCAGGGAAGAAGTGACATTTAAGTGGACTTTGAAAAAGAGGTGGAAATTCATTGAGTCGACAGGGGAGAAGGGCAGAGAGGAGAGCACGAGCAAGGCTGTGGCTGGGTTATTCAGGTTGGTGGAGTAGTAGAAATAGACCAAACAAATAAGCTGGGCCCATTGTGAGGGGCCTGACACGTCTGCTAAGGACTTGGGACATTTCTCTGTAGGGAGCTTTTCAAAAGAATGACATGATCAGATCAGGGTTTTAGAAATGCAACTCTTGCTACGGTACATAACCAAAATGGGGCCGATCTGGGACCTTTGCCCGTGCAGTCCCTTACCTGGCTGCCTTTCTCCCACCATTGGCCCTGGGTTGTGCCTCCCAACTGTTTCATGCCACATCTCCAGGGCGCTCTGGTCTACTTAACTCTTGCTCATCTCCAAGTCTCAGCTTTAGATATTGGTTCTTCCCGGGAATCTTTCCTGGCAACCTGACCCTACCCCACAAATGGGTCCAGGGTGCTCCGCAAATGCCTTGTGACCACCCCTATCAGAGCCATTGTCAGGTGGTAACAAAATGCTTTGTCTTTCTCAGTAGACTGAAAACTTCTTCAAGTCAAGGAATGTGTTTTGTTCATTTTTATACAGATCGTGTCTGCCTCCTCCCTCATCTGACTTATAGTGGACACTTTTTATTTTCTTTGAGTTGATTCATTTGAAAATGAGAAAATAATGAGTTCTTTTCAGTGTGTGTTGGGTGGAGACGCATAGGGCACAAGGTCTGACTTGAGTCAGACTCTGAGCTCTGATCCTGTTCTGCTATTCACCGCTGGGCGATTTGGGGGGCATTTGCCTTCTCTGTGCCTCTTGTTTTCTTGTTTCTCATAGGGGGTTCATAATAGTACCTAATTCACGGGGTGGTTGTGAGCAGTCAATGGAATAGTGCAAGGAATGGATCCTTTCGATGTCTGGTACTTATTAAATGCTCCAGAAATGTCTGCAGGACACACAGAAGAGAGAGGGTTGGCAAGCTGATGAGAAAGGAGTCTGGACTGCAGACCCACTGACACACAGTATCTAAGGATCAGGTCTCGGAATCTGGTTTTGTTCTTTTTCAATGCATTTAACTTTGTTTTTCTTCTTTCAAAAGTAATTCTTGCTTACTTTATAACACCTAAATGATACCAACACATATAAAATAAAAAATGAAAATTCTGTACCTCTTAACTCCATAATTCAACCCTACCCAGAGATAAAAATGTTTTATAGTATGCACACCCTGTTCAGGTATAGAAGGTACAGACAGAAGTGTGGATTAATGGATGAATAGATGGACCACATGATAGAGTAGGCTTTGTAAAATGTAAGCAATAGATATACAAATGTTCACAACAGACTTAATTCAGCTATTTGGTAGAAATTGTCATAACCATTTATTGAAAAAATAACATAGGCATCCATAGGGAGAGACCTCTATGATACATTTTAAGTAGAAAAGACCAGCCTACAGAATATCATGTATGTTGTCATACAAGTTTGTTAAATATATTTATATTTATAAATTATTATACTAGTAAAAGAATAGTGGCATAAATGTGGACATGGAAAGGGTTGTAGGTATAGATCCATCTTTCTGTCTGTATCATACCCATATTTTTATGGATATCTCTATCTGGAACACAAGATACAGCTTTTATGTATAGGCTTAGAAAGGTTAAAAGTAAAAAGCTGAAAAAATATACATCCATGTCATACAAATGCTATACAAATGTTATAATTATACAAACAAAGTAGACTTTGAGGAGAAAAGTGTTACTAGCAATAAAGAAAAACATTTCATAATGATCAAATAGTCAATTCATCAAGAACATAATAGTTTTAGATTTATATGTTTCTAACAATGTAGCCTCAAAATATATAAGAATTAAAAGGGGAAATAGACAAAAGCCATAATCAGAAGTATTTTCTTTTTTCTTTTTCTTTTTTATAAATCAAGAAATTTTTTTTATTTTTCTTTTTTTAATTCTATTTTATTGTTATGTTAGTCACCATACAATACATCATTAGTTCTTGATGTAGTGATCCACGATTCATTGTTTTCATATAACACCCAGTGCTCCATGCAGTACGTGCCCTCCTTAATACCTATCACCAGGCTAACCCATCCCCCCTCCCCTCTAACACCCTCAGTATGTTTCTCAGAGTCCATAGTCTCTCATGGTTCATCTCTCCCTCCGATTTCCCCCCCTTCATTTTTCCCTTCCTTCTCCTAATGTCCTCCATGCTGTTCCTTATGTTCCACAAGTAAGTGAAACCATATGATAATTGACTTTCTCTGCTGGACTTATTTCACTTAGCATCATCTCCTCCAGTCCCATCCACGTTGATGTAAAGGTTGGGTATTCATCCTTTCTGTTGGCTGAGTAATATTCCTTTGTATATATGGACCACATCTTCTTTATCCATTCATCTGCTGAAGGGCATCTCGGCTCTTTCCACAGTCTGGCTATTGTGGACATTGCTGCTATGAACATTGGGGTGCATATGGCCCTTCTTTTCACTACATCTGTGTCTTTGGGATAAATACCCAGGAGTGCAATTGCTGGGTCAGAGGGTAGCTCTATTTTTAAATTTTTGAGGCACCTCCACACTGTTTTCCAAAGTGGCTGTACCAACTTGCATTCCCACCAACAGTGTAAGAGGGTTCCCCTTTCTCCACAACCTCTCCAACATTTGTTGTTTCTTGCCCTGTCAATTTTTGCCATTCTAACTGGTGTAAGGTGGTATCTCAGTGTGGTTTTGATTTGAATTTCCCTGATGGCTAATGATGATGAACATTTTCTCACATGTCTGTTAGCCATTTGTATGTCTTCTTTGGAGAAGTGTCTGTTCATGTCTTCTGCCCATTTTTTGACTTGATTATTTGTTTTTTGGGTGTTGAGTTTGAGAAGTTCTTTTTTTTTTTTTTAAAGATTTTTATTTATTTATTTGACAGAGACAGAGAGAGACACAGCGAGAGAGGGAACGCAAGCAGTGGGAGTGGGAGAGGGAGAAGCAGGCTTCCCGCTGAGCAGGGAGCCTGATGCGGGACTCGATCCCAGGACCCCAGGATCATGACCTGAGCCGAAGGCAGATGCCTAACGACTGAGCCACCCAGGCGCCCGAGAAGTTCTTTATAGCTCTTGGATACCAGCCCTTTATCTGTAGTGTCATTTGCAAATATCTTCTCCCATTCTGTGGGTTGCCTCTTTGTTTTGTTGACTGCCTTCCTTTGCTGTGCAGAAGCTTTTTATCTTGATGAAGTCCCAAAAGTTCATTTTTGCTTTCATTTCACTAGCCTTTGGAGTTGTCTTTTGAAAGAAGTTGCTGTGGCCGATGTCAAAGAGGTTACTGCCTATGTTGTCCTCTAGGATTTTGATGGATTCCTGTCTCAAATTGAGTCTTTCATCCATTTTGAGTTTATCTTTGTGTATGGTGTAAGAAAGTGGTCCAGTTTCATTCTTCTGCATGTGGCTGTCCAATTTTCCCAGCATCATTTATTGAAGAAACTGTCTTTTTTCCATTGCATATCAGGTCTCAACTGATACCAAAAGATTGAGGTTATTCCCTGCATATTCTCAGACCATAATGCTTTAAAACTGGAACTCAATCACAAGAAAAAATTTGGAAGAAATTCAAACACTTGGAATCTAAAGATCACTCTGCTCAAGAATGTTTGGGTCCACCAGGAAATCAAATAACTTAAACAATTCATGGGAACCAATGAGAAAAAAAAACACATTGGTCTAAAACCTATGGGATACTGCAAAGGCGGTCCTAAGGGGGAAATGCATAACCATCCAAGCCTCACTCAAAAAAATAGAAAAATTCCAAATTCACCAACTAACTCTAGACCTTACAGAACTAGAGAAAAAGCAACAAACGATGCCTAAGCCATGTGTTAGAAGAGAAATAATTAAGATTAGAGCAGAGATCAATGAATTAGAAACCAGAAACACAGTAGATCAGATCAATGAAACTAGAAGCTGGTTCTTTGAAAGAATTAATAAGATCGATAAACCACTGGCCAGACTTATCCAAAAGAAAAGAGAAAGGACCCAAATTAATAAAATTGTGCATGAAAGGGGAGAGATCATGATTAACACCAAGGAAATAGAAACAATTATTAGAAATTATTATCAACAACTATATGCCAATAAGCTGAGCAACCTGGATGAAATGGATGCCTTCCTGGAAACCTATAAACTCCCAAGACCGAAACAGGAAGAAATTGACAACCTGAATAGGCCAATAACCAGTAACGAGATTGAAGCACTGATCAAAAACCTCCCAAAAAACAAGAGCCCAGGGCCTGATGGATTCCCTGGGGAATTCTACCAAACATTCAAAGAAGAAATAATACCTATTCTCCTGAAGCTGTTTCAAAAAATAGAAACAGAAGGAAAACTTCCAGACTCATTCTATGAGGCCAGCATTACCTTAATCCCCAAACCAGGCAAAGACCCCATCAAAAAGCAGGATTTTAGACCGATATCCCTGATGAATATGGCTTCCAAAATCCGCAACAAAATCCTAGCTAATAGGATCCAACAACACATTAAAGGATCATCCACCACGACCAAGTGGGATTTATCCCTGGGATGTAAGGGTGGCTCAACATTTGCAAATCAATCAATGTGATAGAACACATAAATAAGAGGAGAGAGAAGAACCATATGGTCCTCTCAATTGATGCAGAAAAAGCATTTGACAAAATACAGCATCCTTTCCTGATTAAAACTCTTCAGAGTATAGGGATAGAGGGAACATTCCTCAAGTTCATAAAATCCACCTATGAAAAACCCACAGCGAATATCATCCTCAATGGGGAAAAGCTGAGAGCCTTTCCCTTAAGATCAGGAACACGTCAAGGATGCCCACTCTCTCCACTATTGTTCAACATAGTACTAGAAATCCTAGCAACAGCAATCAGAAAACAAAAAGAAATAAAAGGTATTCAAATTGGCAAAGAAAAAGTCAAACTCTCTCTTTTCGCAGTTGATGTGATACTTTAAGTGGAAAACCCAAAAGACTCCACCCATAAATTGCTAGAACTCATACAGCAATTCAGTAATGTGGCAGGATACAAAATCAATGCACAGAAATCAGTTGCTTTCTTATACACTAACAATGCAACTGTAGAAAGAGAAATTAGAGAAACGATTCCATTTACAATAGCACCAAAAACCTCGGAATAAACTTAACCAAAGAGGTATAAAGGATCTATACTCTAGGAACTACAGAACACTCATGAAAGAAATTGAAGAAGACACAAAAAGATGGAAAAACATCCCATGCTCATGGATCACAAGAATAAACATAGTTAAAATGTCTATGCTACCCAGAGCAATCTATACCTTCAGTGCCATCCCGATCAAAATTCCAATGACATTTTTCAAGGTGCTGGAACAAGCAATCCTAAAATTTATATGGAATCAGAAAAGACCCTGAATTGCCAAGGAAATGTTGAAAAAGAAAAACAAAGCTGGGGGCATCACGGTGCCTGATTTCAAGCTGTATTACAAAGCAGTGATCACTGCTTTGGTACCAAGACAGCATGGTACTGGCACAAAAACAGACATATAGACCAATGGAACAGAACAGAGAGCCCAAATATGGACCCTCAACTCTATGGTCAAATAATCTTTGACAAAGGAGGAAAGAAGTGAATATTTTAACAAACAGACAAAAGTCAATGAAATACAGCAGACCGGGCATCAAGATCAGCAAATTGGACGCAATGTCCAAAGAAAACATTTCACAAAATAGCCATTTGCTGGGCCATAAAGCTTTCTTGAAAAACTTCAAATGATGGAAATCACTCAGAGGTTTCATGTTCTCTGACTACACTGAAATTAGGGTAGAAATATATGAAAGAAAGTGAGAAAAATGGAACTAGGAAATGGAAATTAGAAAATATTTTGAACTGAAGGATAATGAGAGGACTCCAGTCAAAACTTGTATATGGAAACTGAAGCCATTCTTCGGGCAACATTTATACTTTTAAATGCATACAGTAAAAAAAAAGAATGGCTGAAAAACAAAATCAATGACCTAAGTATCCACCTCAGCAGTAAACAAGGAAGCTTTGTTGAGACATTTAAAAAATTACAGACATTTAAAAAATAATAAGAGGATACATAAACATCTTTATGCCAACCAACTTGAAACTATATGTGAAATTGATGAATTCCTAGAGGAACACAACTTGCCAAAGCTGATCGAAATAGAATAAATGTTCTGGTTTTTTTAAAAAAAGAAAAAAACAAATCTCTAAATAGTCCAAAGTCTATGTAAGAAATTGAATCTTGATAATATGATAATGATGATGGTGAAGATATTTGGAGGGCTATGTAGACCCTAGTTTCCATTTTTCATATTGTGCGGCTTGTTGTTAGCCTAACGTCTTACCTTATCCCTTATGTATGCCTCTTGACGGGAGAGGCCATTACCCGCCAGATGGGTTGAGGGAAGGCTCTAGGCATGCTCAGTTCAGTCTCTCCTTCCTCTATTCAGATCTGACTTTCTGCGGAGAGGAAGCCTTCTGGCCTGCTTTCTGCTTGGTAGTTAGTAATCTGCTTCTCTTCCTGAGGAGACCCACGATTGTCCAGTGACGTCCGTAAGTGCAAGGGCAGATTGTCTTCTGGGAAAAAAAGATTAGCGAGGCTGCACATCTGAAGACATCTTCCCTGCCTCTATCAATAATACGAGTAATATTTAGAGCCTCATCTGCCTTAATCTTATGTTTACCTCTCAATTCTTTTCCAACCTGGGGAAGGAAGAAAGCAGCGGTATTTATCTTTTCATTGCCAGCAGACAGGTGGCTCTACTTCTTCATCTGTAAAATGAGGTAATAATAGTATTAACTGGGTGATGGGTATGAAGTGATAAGGACCTTGCGTTGTAAACAATAAGCACTTAATAAATGTTAGTTATTGGTTTCTTTTAAAAAATGAAGCCCTAATTTCATGCCAGAACTGGGCTAAGTGCATTATTACTGCATTATGCTGTGTAATATTTACAAGAAACCCATGAGGTAGACGCTGTAATTAATTACTCTTACATCACACATGAGGAAGCTGAAATTTGGGACAGTTAAGTAACTTTGTCAGAGGTCGCACATTTTGTAAGGTCTGCCTTTCAAGTGCCCAGCCCCCTCTCACAATTCCAAGCCATTGGTCATTATAAGTGGGTGAAACAAGAGAGAGCAAAGAATTTATGGTGAATTTGTCACTGCTCCGGGAAAAGGCACGTGGAGTGCAGGTCCTACTCATGGTCAGGCAATAACAGCATCGAGTCCTGAAAAAGTGACAGTAAGCTCGTTAGGATATTTAAAAAGACTCTGTTTAACAGGAGTGAGATTCAGAGGGACATTACATATTCATGAAACTCCAAGCATGTCCAAGAGTATACATGAGCAATTTAAATATCACATCATTGAGTGAAAAGATGTGGGTCTTTTCAGATACGCTGTCTAAACTTTGGACCCCCAACTCCATTCTCTTTGGGGTTTTACCTCCATGAGAAAGTCTGAAGGAATCCTATCCCCCATCACTCCTGTGCAGGTTAAGTTTGATCACTCCGCTCTTGCGAAAGATTCCAAAGATTTCCTTTCTCTCCTCTCCCACAAAGCTGGGAGCCAATACCTTCCTTCTTTACAGCATTAACAGTCTCACAATCAGGCTTAGCACACAAGCTTTTCCTAGTCACCTCTGAGAAGAAGGGAAGCCCTTTTTGGAAAGAATATGTGATATCTGAAGCAGATCTTGGATCAGCATTTGGTGGAGAAAACATGACTTTTTTTTTTTTTTTTAGACAAAAACATCCAGGCCCCTTAAGCAGATTTGAATCTTGCTAATATTCATGCAGGTGTTTGGAAAATCTTTACAACCTGAACCTGGGCCAGGAATTAGAGAAAAAGATGTTTCTTATACTTCAGTGAGAGAGTACATGTGAGGGCATTTTCAAGACTACACTCATTTCTGGAGCCAAAATTGTAGAATACTGGGAAGGGAGCTATGCATTAAATTTCAAATTGCTATTCACATAAAGTCAAGTTGTCCAAATATCTGGAGTTAATAAATTAATCAACATTCAGAACATGTGAACAATACTAGAAACACTTCAAAGTTTTTTTTTAAATGTATTTGTGTGAAGTCTTGGTTTTTTTTTTTAATTGAATGAATTTGACATGTAACAATGTGTACATTTAAGGTGTACAGCTGTTACTTTGATACATTTCTATACTGTGATATGATTGCCCATATAGCAATATTTATCATATTACCTAATTACAGTACAATATTACCGTCTATATTTGTTACGTTGTACATTAGATCTCTGTGGCTTATTTACTACTAGTTATAAGCTTATATCCTTAAACACCATTAATTTTATCCTCTCCCCCATCCGCCCAGGTAACTGCCATTTTACTTTGTTTTTTTACATGTTTAAGCTTGTTTAGATTCTACATATAAGTTATATCATACAGTCCTTGCCTTTCTTTTTCTGACTTAGAAGTCCTGTTTTTAATTGCTGATTTGTTAGGTCTTTGGGCAAGTACGAATCTATTCTCAGGGAGCTCAGTTTCTGCATCTGCAATGAGGACTCTATGAAGCATATTGACATATAAAGAGAATTCTTCTGTAATGCCTGTATTTCCTTTTGACTTTCCTTGATATGGCAGCTATAAAACCACAAATACCTGAGCCAGATTTTCCTTATGTCTGAGCTCCCTGCCCCAGGAGGACGTAAAACACTTTTCAAAAGTACCATTAGCTCTGCTGAATTGCGACTTCCTTGTATTATATGGTACCCAGGTGGCTTTTAAGTGTTAACACAACTTCCTCAACACTGCCTCCCTGGGTCCCAAGAATTAAATAAGGTACTTGGAAGGTAGGGTCTGCTCATTATTTTAAGATTTTCTGTATTTCCTTTATAGGGCATATTCAGTTAGGCCACCCCAGAGTTTCCATTTTATAGGAATGCCCCTTCCTAACAGGGAAGAGTCTTTATGAAGCTTGTTGTGACATGTCCAAAATCAAAACAATAAAAAATCTGTTTAAATTGTCGATCTGAAACTAATGTTACCTTTCCAATAAGAAAGAATATTTTTGTGAAGCTTGTTCTAACATTTTTAAGCCTGCCTTTCTCTAATGAAGAGAACACAGTTAAAGTCTCTGTGCGTGCCTGTGTAAGACGCCTCGCTGTGAGGTCTTAGAAGAGCATGGTCTCCTGTCCTTTGGTTGGCTTTGCCATTCCTTTGCCTTGTTTTCTTCCTTATGTAGAAATATTACCCAAAGTTCAAGGCTTGTGCCCTTTTCTTCTCTCCAGACTCTTTTCACTTCACACTTCTTTTGTTTGGTTGGTTTTTAGAGAGGGAGAAAGAGGGGGGAGGGGGAAGAAGGAGAGGGAGAGAATCTCGAGCAGGCTCCACGCCCAGCACGGAGCCTGACTCGGGGCTCGATTTCACAACTCTGAGATCATGACCCGAGCTGAAACCAAGAGTCAGAGGCTTAACTGACTGAGCCACCCAGGAACCCTAAGCTTCATACATTTTTACAGAGATTTTTATAGAGTGAGCATCTATGAAAATCATAGCAATTTGCAGTCTTGAATTACCCCCAATTACTAAGCAAAAACCCGTGTGTTTCACTGGCAAATACTACAAGCCTAGGGGAAAAAGAAAATGTAACTAGGAGGTGTGGAAGAAGATGACAAATAAAAGGGGGTATATAAAAAAGTGGGTGAAAGCACCAGAGAGGTACATTTCCCCATTTCCAGAGAAACCACTCAGTCACCAAGAACAATTAAGCCTACTTGGGAATCTCTCATCGGAGAAGCAAGTAAGACTCTGGATTCAGAACCATAGGAGAAGCATTCATTGCAAACCTGAGAAAAACATTATTTTGCTCAAGCTTATCAGAGCAAATAAATAGAAATTGTATAAAGGCCCTTTCCAATTGCATTTGTATAAGATATATTCCGTTTTGTTGATCCACACAACTTTTTAAAAAAGATTTATTTATTTGAGAGAGAAAGAGAGAGAGAGAGCATGCCCAAGAGTGGGGGGAGGGACAGAGGGAGAGAATCTTCAAGCAGACTCCCTGCTGGGTGGGGAGCCTGATGCAGGGCTCCATCCCATGACCCTGAGATCGTGACCTGGGTCAAAACCAGGAGGAGGCTTAACTGACTGAGTCAACCAAGTACCCCGATCCACACAACTTCTAAATCAAATTTATTTTCAGAATGGTAACCTGAACAAGATGGCTACGTGTGTGTGTGTGTGTGTGTGTGTGTGTGTGTGTGTGTGTGTGTGTGTGTGTTGGGAGAGGGTGATTGGTGGGATCAGGGACTGTAAATGATAAACAATAAGTACTAATTGTGTGGGAAGTAAAACATTTCTACCTTTTTGTGCTGTTAATTTGTAATTATTAAATCCCAGACTTGAGAGACAAAGAAAACAATGTGTTAAACTACAGGGTCAGTAATAAAAACTATGGTATCTGCCCAAACTTTACAAGAATAAAATCTCTGTGTGCCGGGAAGTTTTGATGGATGATGAAACACCTTAAATTTTGCTCTAGAGGCGTTACCAGGTCTCCAGGACCACCGCTGAATTATAGTTTTGAAATGCTCAGAGATGTACACTTGATTCCTTAGGCAAATTATACACGAAGCTACGCTTTAAGCATTTCCTAAATCTATAGTTGCTTTAAATGGTATTGGATCCCAAAGTGTTTGGCCTCAAAATAGAGAAAAAAAATACTGCTGATTTTAAAAATAGCATTCCCTTTTTATTAAAACATTTATATGCAGTATGGAAAATTTGGGAGGTACATATAAGAAAAAGAAGAAGAAATCATGCATAATTTAGCACTGAGAAATCAAGACCACCGTATCATCTCATTACATCTTCTTTTCTCCACCATTTATAATGGCCACATGGTATAACACTGTATGGATGTACCATAGTTTACTTAACTAAATCCTTGCTGTTGGAAATTTAGGGTTGTTCAGGGGGGTTTGCCCCAGTACATAACATGACAGCGACTACTTCTGTAACATAAATCTTTGTACAGATCCATTTGATATTCTGCAAGTAACTTTGGGCAGAAACAGAATGTACATGAAAAGAAAATGTAAAAAAGCGGGAGGTAGCAAGGAAGCTTTGCTTTCTAGGAGGTCTGCTCTGGCTTCCGCAGGCCATCTGGGCCAGAGCCGGACTCCTGCTGCCTCGGGGGCTAGGAGGCAGGCTCCTCCTTCAGGGATGGTGTGCTTTGCACAGCTTCATGGGGAGAGGTCAGTAAGACTGCCGGGAAGGTTCTAGGAACACCTCCCCTTCTAGTTCTGGTGACGAGGGACAGCTCTGGGGATGAGTCGTGTCTAAGCTGGAGACTGTGATGTGTAGGAGTGAGGGGAGGGAGCAGGGAGCCAGGTGGAAAGACTTCTCTTGGCGTAGATCCTATCAACATATCCTATTGCTTTGAGAAGCATGGTGGTGCTCCCGCCAGGGTGTATCCTAGGGTGCTGTGTGCCCTCAGGTGGGTGCAGAGGATAGTAGTAGGCTGCTTTTATGGTTTTTGCCTTGGCAAGAATAGCGCCCACTCTGCGTTCTCTGATTGCAAAATCTTCAGTGAGTCCTTAGAGCTCACACAGCATCATTCTTTAGCCTGGCATTAAATGAACTCCCTCCCCTCCCCCTCTCTGGCCCAGCCTCACCCGACCACTCATTCTCAAAGCGGGGTCAGGCCTCCACACCCTCAGCTCCGTCAGCTTGCAGGTCCCTCCTCACCTTCAAAGTCTCCCTCTTTCTACAAAACACAGGATACCCATCATGTCCTCTGTGGAAACTTCTCCAAGACTCCGGGCAGTTACTTCCTCCTCTTGGTCTGATAGCAGTCTTAACCTCAGGTTGGATGTCCCCACATTACCTCCCCGAGCAGGCCCTGAACCTCTTTGTGTTTAGCATGTTGGCTCTGCATGTCTGTCTTCTTGGTGCCGAGAACAGAGTCTGACACACAAAAAGCACAGCTTTTCAGTTTCAATTTATTTTCAAATGAACAAGTTCAAATGTTTAAAACCACTAAACTCAGGGATTTGCAACTGAATATTTTTAAACAGCATTAATTAGCCAATATCCACCCTTATAATGAAATCGTTCACACAATCCACCTGACCTGGTTATTAAAATGGGGGGAAAATCACAAGACAAATTTGTCACAAAACAATTTCTGAGAAATCTTTGCTTTTCATTATATCTTGCTTTTAAAAGGAACACCAAAAGAAGTAAAACAACAGAAAAGTTGCAGCATCATACTGGCCTGTTGAGAAGCATGTATCTCTTATCTGCCTAGGTCTACTTAAGTATCCATGGGAATAGCAGAGAACCTCAGAATTTATGTGAAACCCAGAATGGGTCCCCACACATCCCCTTAACTAGAAGGCTTAGTACAGTGGAGATTCAACAGAACTTCAATATAAAAATGAAAGTTGTTATCAGATGGTTATAAATCAGTAATAGAAACATGCACTAAATGTTTCAAAAGGAAATATAAACTAATCTAGTCCTCTAAGTGGCTTTTAATTTTTTTTCTCATTTCATTCTTGGGAAGGGCCACCAAAATTCAATGGTGCATGAAAAGCCAGAAAACCTCATGTTGTGGCCATTTCAAAGAAATGTAACAGTTTTAAAAAGTACCATCCAAACATTTGAATTTTATTTTGATGATCAGAATCTGGTCTAAGGAGAGTTTATGTTGGATGTCACACTAAGAAATGAGGTTAACAATACTACCAGATCTTCGTATAAGGTAAGTTTATCTGCAAAGGGTGTCAGGGCAGAGAATCCAAAGGGATTCTATGTAGGGTTTTCCTCTCCATTTTGGGATAGCTATATCTCCCTGTGAGTGTCAGTATTCTGGGGACAAGGAATGCATTCATTGTGTATGAAGAACAGTGAGGCCCCTGGAGAGAGGTGACAGAGGGAACACCACCAGTTCTAAGGGTTTTCCAAGGAAATGTCATCCTTGAGGATTACAAAAAAATGAGTTCCTAAAGGAAAAGCAGCCTGCACTTACAATATTTCAATGCTTACACTTACTTTTTATTTAAATGCAGAAATTGGTAGTATCTTCGAGTTTTCTTCCACTTGAAAGTCATTTAAAGAATAGCCTGGTTAATATAAAGATCTGGGAGCATGCATGAGAAGCACCCAGGATGGGTTGCTTCTGGGGAAGATCCTAGGAAATTGAAGGTTAACATAATAGAAGGGCATATACTAAATCAATCAATCAATCAATCAATCAATCATAGCTCTTGAAAAGTCTAGAGGCATTGCATACAAAATATAGACCAGTCCTAGAGGAAATAAATTCCGAAATTGTTAATGGTCTGTACCTCTGGGTAATGAAGACGCAGGGAGACTTTAACTTTTATTTTGAGCTCTGCTGTCTGAATCTTTTAAAAATTACTATTACATGCACACCTTGCTTTTAGTAAAGGGAAAAAACCTTAAAATAACTATAATGGGTAGACCCTGTAGAAGTAAGTAGCTTCGATTTCGGGTCCTCAGGCTATGACTCAAGGTGTTGAATCTTTTCAAGAAGCTGCCTTGGTAGACTGTGTCTTAGTAAATTGTTACCGTTGTTTCAATTAAACATCTATTAACTGTAACAAAATGCTCTATAAAATAAAAATGAGGTATTTATAGCAAGTTCCTTAAAATCTAAAAACCAGTGAAAGACAGAGAAAACAATGTGGGCTTAAAACAGGGCCTTCTATCTTCATCCCCACGAATCACTTTGTTTTGACTGATCCTCGAATTAATGCATGCACATTTCCAACTTAAATTTAATCTAAGAATAACACAGAATAATAATTCCAAATAAGAGTACTCCTAAAGAAGTGCTGCATAAGAACCATGGTGTTTGTATTCTAGCTCATGAAAATGTAATTTTCTCCTTCCTTCAGCATAGGTGAAATGAGTTTGGGTCTTAACAAAGCATTTTGTTTATTGTCCCCTGTTTATTAATAGGGGACCAATAATGCCTTTTAAGTGAAATGTTATTCAATAGAATTAGTTTGAAAATAAATAGAGCACATGTGGTTAACTTTGCTTTTGAAATTACCCTATCAGGTGCCGATCTCTGTAATTAAAGAATCCTAATTCACAATTCTCTGAATCACTGCATTTGGCAGGCAAATGCCAGTAATTTTCATTTCACAACACAGTGCCTCAGACAGTAATAAGCCAGAACGAAACACATGCAGGTTTAATCAGGTAACAAAGCATGTCAAATACTTATCCTGAAACAAGGGAGTCTGGCACATGAAGTGTGAACCTCCGAGAAGTCCCTTAGGGGATGTTATATTCTCTGATCTGTACCTTTTCACAGCTTCTGCTGACACCTTTAAGAGCAAAAAAAAAAAATCTCAGAATAGGAGTCAGAATTCAAAACAAATCACTCTCAATGGGACTTCTTGGAGCCAAGGATACAAACACAGGCATGCACGTGCACACACACACGTGTACAGATGTATACAAGCACATATACATGCATACATGCACATTCACTCACAGCTATGTATCAGTGCAAGTATATATATTAAATAAAAGTTACTTAAAGAATAGTCTTTGTTGATCATCAAATAACCTTGGTCTAAATGCCGTAAGAAGAAAAAAATGCTACATTTAACTCTTAGGAAAGTGTGTAAAAGTTTGACTTTGGTCTATAGGCTTCCCAACCAGCTGTCTTAGAGCCCAGAAATAACCTATCAAGGTATTACTCTTTGATGGAGAATCACAAGACAGGAAGACTTTCCATGGCTCTCTTAGAGCAGCCCAGGAATCCTGAGTAAGGGACCTATGGAGCAACCAAGGAGCCAGTAACCAAGGAAAATTCTGCAAAATACATCTGTTAGCCCACGTTTCAAAATTAAGTGTCACCCACCAGTGGATGTGGTTGGCAACGATCTTGCCTCCCTTAGACCTGGACAGCCAAGCCAGGTTGGCCGGCCTGGCACCCTCTTTTCACTGTGCCTCTCCCTGTGGAGTGAAGAGTCTACAGGGCCAAGGAGAAAAGCCCATCAGAAGCCCTGTCATCAAGGTCTGCGCATGTGGTCCCCAGAACATACCCCCTCACCTCCAACAGCCTCAGGTCATTTCCAAGGTCCTTGCTGGCTTTTTCTGAGGTCCATCCTCCCGAGGGCAGAGTTTCCTGCTCGGGTACATGCTCTAAGCCTGAGGTGGTGGCCAAAGGCTGATTGTTGGAGTGCTGATAGCTCAGACCTCGGGTTGGGGTGTCTGTAGGTATATGCTCTATGCCTTCGGTGAGGCAGATAGAGCCTAAGCAGGAGACAACTGGGAGTGAGCCCTGGGTGGAGGCAGGTGGACCTATTTATTCACTTTCCCCAGCCCCACATCATTAGGAAAGGACCTGGCTACAGTTCTGCTGAGAAAACGTATGTGGGCTAATCTGAGACATCAGGATCTCAACAGGATGATGTGCTTAGCTTCCTTCCAATTTCCTTTCTAGTCATGACCAAGAACCTCTCCTTAGTGGCTTTCCATGGTTATTTGATATCCAAAGACAAACTTATTTTCAACTATAATAATGAAGTGAAATATAAAAATGTCAAGTAAGGAAACACAGTGAAGATTTTCTTGGTCATTGAATATATAATCAAACCAGTCAAAAGTTAAATAAAATTTTACAGTATGAGAAAGTATGCAAGGAATGGATCAAAACTTTATAAATAAAGTTTTTGTAAAAGGGGAGAACATAGCTACCTATTTGTTGCAATAATGAACATAGGTTTTGGTTTAATAACAAGTACATCAAAATCACATGAGTAATACTTTATTTAAAAATTTTATTGTTAAAAAGTCAGATATTTCGGGCATAAACTAAGATTGGTATTTACCAAACAAAAATAGTATGGTTTGTAACTTGCACCCTAATTCTCTGTTTTTCTATTTTAAACCCAGATAAAAGTGCTGCATAGTCACAGTGAATGACAGAATTGGAGTGACTGAAGTCTGTTTCTTGTTCTTTACATTCACTATCTGTTGTGGACTGCATTGTGTTCCCCAGCGAAAAATTCATGTGTTGAAGCCCTGATCCTCAGTGTGACTGTATTTGGAGATGGGGTCTTCACAGAGGTAATTAAGGATAAATGAGGTCCTAAGAGTGGACCCTGATCTAGTAGGATTGCTGACCTTATAAGAAGAGGAAGACACCAGAAATCTCTCTGTGTGTGCACAGAGGAAGGGCCACATGAGGACACAGGGAGAAGGGAGCCACCTACAAGCGGAAGAGAGAGGCCTCAGGAGAAATCAGCCCTGCTAGCACTTTGATCTTGTACTTCCAGCCTTCCAGAATCGTGAGAAAATTTCTGTGTCTAAGCCACCTAGTCCGCACTATTTTGTTATGCAGCCTGAGCTGCCTAATACACTATCACTATTTTTTCACTCTTTATTTTGTATCTACTGTTTAGTCACAGGAGTGGGTAGCACCATAGAAAATGAAGGTATGCACTGTCACTGAACTAAGCTTGAACAATTTCAAATCACTAGCCATAAACTCTTGCAAGAAAACTAGCCATAAACTCTTGCTGCTCAGTTGGCATGGGTGGGGGCCGCTGGGGAAAGTGGGATTCTCTGCATGAACTTCTATGTAAAACACCATGTTTAATAAAGAATCCATAATCAAAGCATGCTCATTTGAAGGTCGCATAGACACTTGTATATGTAAAATTAACAAAAACTTCAGCAATTATTCTATGCATTAGAGTATAGACGAAAAACAATTTTTTTCAGGAAGGCATGTGTTATCACTGACATTGTTTAGAATTGCCAGCACATAGAGATAATAAAAAGTGGACAGACTTGTTGCTGTTTTTATCATTGCTTTTAAATTGTCTACACATCTTGTACCCTTTTTGGCCTGCGCTCGGAGGGATCGCTTCCACAGTCCTGCCTTTGATACTCCTCTGCCCCTCCTTCTTCTGGGCCTTCTGAGAAGCAGCCCGTTGGCCCCATGGGATCGTAGCTACAGCCATCACAGTGGGTTTCACATCGCATGATAGCTCAAGCATCGTGATCCCTGAAGGAAGGGAACTGACCATCTGCCTCTGTCACTTCAGGGTTGGAGTAGTATTTCCTTCATGGTACAGCAGCCCTGCTTCATGTGGGAGGAGAAAAAAAGGACCAGTGGAAAATACGTTGAACCTCTGTCCAGACTTCTTCGTTGTTAGCAAATTGTACAGGAGTCTTTTTTGGAGCCTGTATTCAGGTTGATCCCTTGGATTATGTTCTTATAGTAGATAGTACTGATAGTTTGAAGGCCTGTTGGCTCTGATACTAATATTTCATGTGATTTACTAACTTTCTGAGATTTGGCATCTCCGATGTTACAGCTGGAAAGGCATATTGAGACTATGCTTAGTCACTGACAAGCCTTGGAACAGAAAGGAGGTTTGGTTGGTTCTAAGAGCTATGAGGGGAAGTCTGGTTGCTAAAATAAAGGTAAGATAAGAAATTCTAGGTCATCTTTCTGAAGAAGCTGCAAGCAGTTCTCTTACGGAAAGCCCTACCACTCATCTCTGATTTAATAATTATATTTTCTGATAGCTCTCTTGGTCTACCATATAATTTATTAGTTGAGTGCCAGCTATCTCTTTGGTGTAGAACAGAACTCCACCCCTCCATCTCTTGGAGCAGAAAATGCAAGAAAGATTGTTCTTGGGGGGAGCTGAAGAGCCATCTAAACAAACCATTAAAATGATGTTTAAAAAGAAAAAAAAAGATCTGTTAATTTCAGAGTTAATTTTAAAATACGGATTTCAAAGCTATGGAGGGATTTGCAAAAAACACATCAACTGGACTCCTAAGGGGTAACAAATGCCTGGCACGTAGCGGGAGCTCAGTAAATAGCTATTGAATAAAAATTTTCGGCTCCTTGGAAGCAAGGAACGACTTACTTAATTTTCAACTAATTGTTTAAAAATAAAGAATACATGAATGTGTCCATGTTCTACTATCACCCTGGCAAACTCTATGACTTAAAATAAAGGAAAGGAAGAGGAAGGAATGGAGCTTGGGTGGGTGTAGTTCCATGAGTTGCAACGAAAAAATTGGTATCAAGAAAGGAAATCTGGGAGTCTGAATCTGTGACCCAAACCAGACTGTTGAGATGTTGGGTGGGACAAATAATTCCTCAGGAGAGGTCAGGCCACAAATCAGAGCACAGAGCAGCCTGCTCTTTGATGGCTAGATAAGGTAACATAGGGCAGAAGGAAAGAGACCCTTCTAGGCCCTTTAAATAGGGCCAGCTGAAGTGGTGGACATAGATGTTTGGACAGCCAAGGGGCTTGCAGAACATTTGGCTTTTTTTTCCGCCTCACCTTGAGTTCCCCTTCTTGCAAAATGAACTGGCAAGTAAATAAGTCTTCTTAGAATCATGAGACCTAAAGATGGAAGATGTGACTCAGCGTTCTGACCAGTGATCTAACCAGATCATCAACACAGAATGCCTAAGGTCAGAAAGTCATCACCTGTTGCCAAAACAACTAGGTCTCCAAGAAGTGGTAAGTTCCTCCTGAGTAAATTGTGTCCTTCTGAGGACGTTAGCCACACTCAGGGTGTTGTCTTATTCACTTTTATTATAACTAGACATCAGGTAACAGCTTGGCCAAGACATTATAGAGTAATTTCAAGTGCAGCTAACTGGGTAGAATAGAAATACTTTAAAGTCCTTTCCAAGGCTGAGATTCTATCATGTGATTGCCTTACATGCTCATTTTACATTCCCTTATTTCACTCCATTAAGCGATGCTGGGATCAAGTAGATACATATGGATGATGTTTAAGTCAGACACGGTAAGAAAAATCACCCATCCACCCCCTCCTTCCCAAATCTATTCCCCTCCCCTGGTGAAAAAGTCACATCGTTAACAAAAGTTCAAGGTAAGTGTCCAATAGTGTCGCTTACTAGGGCTTTATTTTTGGTGAGATAGGCTTCAGTGAAGTATAATCCAGAGCTAAATCCAGACTAGAGTGTTCCCTGAAGCTCTTTCCTAGATGAGGGATATTACCAAATTGCCATTTTCTATCCAGCAGTACAGGTCACCAGATATCTCCCAGTCCAGAGACCTTGGAGCAGAGGACAAAAATGGGGTAATTTTAATCATGTGACCTTATGGGAGGCACAGTGCCTGCTTTGCCCCCCTAAGAGTGAAGAAACTATAGAGTCCATTATGCAGACAGCTCCCAACATGGAGGTCCCCAAAGATATGGTTCCCCAAACAACATTTTTTACATTTTGAGGTGAAGACTCGGTGCTTATTTCCTCTGACCTTGACCATGGCCAACATGCTCCATCAAAATAAACCTCGGGTTATCGAGAATGGATACATGGACTTGGAGAGAAATAACAGCAAGGACTTGGTAAAAGCAACACTAAGAACAAGATGGAAAAGAAGCAATGAACTGCACCAAAATGCAATGTTCCATTCAGGGAAAAATTTTTCATGGAATTTTTTTTTTTTAGCTCCACTATTTTGGACTTTCAAAAGTAGTGAAGGCAACACATTCTAAAATGCTTGGACTTAGCTCAAACAGACTGTGTCGTTTCATCTTGACAGAGATCTCTTCTAGAAAAGACTCCCTGAACTACTCTGGATATGAATTAAGTTCCTTCTGTTGAATCTCAGCTTATGAATATTTGAGAGAAAGCTCAAGTTGACCAAGAATGCATTTTTTGCTTGGATGATGTTCCTTCTGTATGATGCATTGTTATTAATAAGGATTTAACATTTACCTTTAACTTACCAATTGCTTATTGGAGAAAAAATAGACATCAGATAAACAGGAAAGTGCTACAAATTAAGGGGCTTTTTTGTTTTGTTTTTTGCCCACTAAACATTAGACTTCATTGTTTCAAACTTTTTTTTTTTTTTGCATTCTATAACATGATTCTGCATTGGCAAGTATACTTATTTACATGACAAAAATTCTTTATTATGCATCTAATATATACCAATTGCTAAGCACCAGTAATTCAAGCATAAAGGAAGGATACTCCTTTATTTCAAGGGATACCTGACCTATTGAGTGAGATGCACTTACAAGCCAGGGATGACAATACAAGCTAATAACCGCCTCGGTAAAAGGCATACACGGGAGAGGGAGACCAGTGAGTCTGCACTCTGTGGGGAATAGAGATATCAAGGACTGCCACGAAAATGTGATTTTTCCATACTAATCACTGTGGTGATGATTATAAAAGAAATGATCCAAAGGCACATGTTAAAATTCCTTATGAAGTTACACTATTACATAAATTTTCAATGGGTAAGGCTATGCATAGTTTTTAAAAAATCAATAACGTTCATTCATTTGCTGTTAGTATATTTATTTTCTTCCTTCTTAATAAAACTAAAGAAAAAAAGGAACTATACATGTGTATGTAAAGTCACTTCAGTTCAAAGTAATACTCATCAATTAACAGAAGGAGCAAGCTGCTGAGC
Source organism: Zalophus californianus (assembly GCF_009762305.2). Classification (NCBI taxonomy): domain Eukaryota; kingdom Metazoa; phylum Chordata; class Mammalia; order Carnivora; family Otariidae; genus Zalophus; species Zalophus californianus. The sequence goes on from NC_045597.1 coordinate 62,746,362, forward strand.
AGCCCGCAGAAAGCACTAGAGTTTATCTTACACTTGGCCATTTTATACACTCATTTTCCAGAGAACTGTCTTATTAGCTTTCAAAGAGTGAGTTTCTTATCTTGAAAGTTCACTGATCCTCCAAGATGGATGCATTTTTGGTTAAATGTTTCTGCATCAAGCAAGAAGTCCTATTCACGATGCACTGCTGATAATGGCTGGAAAGGTTATCGAGGGGCTCTGGCATCACTAGAGTAAACAAACACCGTACGACACCTTACAGTCAAATGCCTGGACATTCAGTGAATGCTTCGTTGTTGTTTCACAAGGGGGCTCGGTGACATTTTTAGAGGAGGCACAGTTCTTGGCACTTTTCTCACAAGACTGCCCTCCACTAGCTAGATGAGTAGGCACCTCCCGTGTGACTAACAAGGCAGGAGTCAGTAGGAGAACAGACCGGGAGGCCAGGGAAATGAACTGCCCTCTCTGTGGCTGCTTTGCGGGTGAGTACACCCTGATGTCCCGATCTATTCTCAGCTAGAGCCATTGGGAAAATGGGCAGTGTGAATCTCCTAGGTTTGCCCATAAGTTCCACTGAAGAAGAAGGAGTCAAAATACACTTTTATTTTCCTAGCAACCCTACTTCTTCTGTGGGTAAATATGAGTAGTTGTCGGCGTCTTCAGAACAACGGAGACTGTAGATATCAATTTGGAAGTCTCATCTCTCTTGAGAAGTTGCAGAATGGAACATCATTTTTGATAACAATCTCTCGTTGTGACAGAGTCACTTGGGGGAAAAGGGACCTTTGTTGCTGGGCCAATTTGTGGTTTAAGTGCTGAAGTTTGTGACACCTAAGTGTGTGCATTTTAGAGGAAGTTTGATTGACTCTTCAGTTTTCATGGGGCATTCACCCACGTCTAGGAAAGTCGGTGACTGTGGAGGGGACGATGGAAGTTGAAAATATGGTCCCTGCTCCAAAGAGTTTCTACTATAAGGAAAAGTGCCATTCATTTTTAGACTTTAAAGGAACCTTGAAGGTGATGTAGTCTAACACCCACATTTTAAATATAAGGAAATTGAGGCTCAGAGAAGCCAATAATTTGCTCAAGGACACATAACAGGTGTTAGAACTAGTATTTCAGCTCTTTCTCTAGTGATCTTTTAAAAACAGTGCATTGGCCTTTCTATGAAAGGGGGTTGGGGTCAGGGGAGACATACTCTTTGATGATGTGATGAGCCAAGTATCAGAAAGGAAAGCTCTCCACCTACAGGTCTGGGACTACTTATGAGTAAATACTGTGCTTTGCTTCCCACCATCACCAGTCTCCAGTTGAGCAAATCTTGATGGTTGAATAGGGTTTCACTTTCAACCTCAAGCTGACAGAAATGGTCATGATTCACCCAAATTCCCTGTGAACAGAAACAACTTGGCTTCTCACACCTCCGGTGAAGGCTGGACGGAGATGGTGGACGGCTCTTGGTCTTAGTTCCCGATTTTTCTGGCCCATTTGATATTCTTGAGAGCATATTTTGGATTGACCATCTGTGCTGTGAATGACACCCACATCTCACCCGTTGAGCCGGGGCAACCACGACTGGTTGGTCAAACCAGAGTTCCACCTGAGTAGGAACAAACCCACTATGCGTTGTCAAGGAGTCAAGACTCAGCTTAGCTGTGGAGTGGTTTAAGATTGGTCATCTTCAGTGTGCTAATAAAAATAAAAACTCTTCCAAGGCTGAGTTCTGGACTCTGTTTAGAGTTGTACTCAGTTGCATGTTGAGGTTGAAGACTTGGACTCAACCTTAACAGACAAGAATGCCCAGGAACAAACAGGGAGCTAGTATTTTCTTCTGAAGGGATTTTTAAGAAATCTGTCTTATAAAAAGTCTTGTTGAAGATTCTCATATGTCAATGACATTGCTAGCTTTTCTAAGACACACAACTCAGGTTATACAGTTTCAGGCTTAGGAATCGTTTGGTTCCAAGTAACAGACTCACTTCAATTAGCATATGCTAAAATGAGAAATTTGTTGGAAGGATATGAGATTATTACTTGGAGAACAAGGGCAGAAAGAGGAGCCAGGGTGCATGAAGCCCTGGAATGAGGAACTGGAGAAGAATCAGGAACAAGCATCCTCTCTGGGGATCCACTGTTGTTTGAAGGCTTCTCTCTGTGAATTGATGATCATCTCTCTCTCTTTGTGGACTGGCTCTTCCTGCTCTTCTGGAAACTTGGCTGTACATCATTTCCCAATCTCAGGGCTCTCAACTGATTGATCCAGGTTCTAGGTCCCCCTTCCAAATTTCTGAGAAAGAGACACTAATAGTTTCAGCTTAACTAGAGATTGGTTCCCCCTTTTCACCCTTGGTTCAACTAACCTCGTCCAGGAGCTCAATGGCACATCAGGCTGCTGGGGCCCAGTTCCTTCCTGGGGGTGGGAGAGGTGATTCTCAGAGGAGGGTGGTCTGGGCCAGGCAACTGCCCTGAAAGCAATGCTCTCAAGAGTTGTCATTCTAGGAAGGAGCTCAGAGTGACTCAGAGATGCTGTAGCTGTAGCATTTATTCTCTCAACATCTTCAGTTTAGCAGGGTGAGCAAAACTGTTTTACAGATAGGAAAATGAAGACAAAGAGTTGTCAGTAAATGGCTTAAGTCATTTTGAAACCTGAGTCCCTGGCTCCTGACTCAGGCTTTGCAATGCTCAATATTTGTCTCTTGCACCGTGAGGGCTGGGTAGCTGTGGATGCTCCGTGACTTTCAGAGATAAGTAGGGAAGTTTGTCCAGATAATCTGCAGTGAAGCCATGTAGACCCATGGTTTATGCTATATCATTTCACACACACACACACACACACACACACACACACACACACCCCTCTTCTCCAAAGTGCATCCTGGCTCGCCAGGGAGTGTCCTGCTACCTTGAGAAAGTGTGGTCCCAGGTCAAATGGTGGTGGCTCAGCTCAGTCTGGTTGAGCCTGGCACTTTTCATCAATAAAACAAACTTGTTAAAATTCATGTTGAAATATTCTTCCATCATTCTGAAAGTATGCACTTTGCTCATCTGAAAAATAGAACAAACTTGCCAGTTTCTAAGTTGAAATTTGTGTGTACTGCCCAGAATAACATTGACTCAGTATTCCTTTTAACATTAAGCCTCAGTAACGTTTCGCCTTTCAGTTTTCCTCTTCCATACCCTTCTTACGGTCTGCACACATAGGTGCGCATGCATGTGTACACATGCACACGCATGTACACGTGCAGATGTGCACATACTTTTCCACGCCTGTGCATCGCAGGTTACAAGGGTTTGACGAATACAGAGTTTTTGGACTGGAAAAGGCCTGGAGCTTCACTTCTTCATGTCAGAGGTTGACAAGTCAAGGTTTAGATGAGACAGTCCCTTCCTCCACTGGGTACCTCACTCCTCACCACCATGGATAGATTGCGACATGATGGTTTGCTGTAGAAAAGGTTTGGCAGCACATTCTAGAGAGATTTCAGCCAGAAAAGGTACATGCACTTTTCTAAGAAAAGAAACATTAAGTTCTAATGGAATTAGAGCAATGATCCCTCATTTCAGAATACAGTTGATGAAAGACCCCTAGAGGGGCTGAAGGGAAGTCTGAGGTCAGAACGTGGGTCCTGTTCTTCATTATTTTCTCATTCAGAACACCTGCGGAGTGATTAATCTTTATATCTCCCAAGCACATGCAACAAGACTAAAAACGCAGAAAAGACCCCTCCAGGACCTCCAGATGAGACATTCCCTTAGTCAGAATCTTCTCTATCAGTAGATCTACCACTCATGGCCATTATTTTTTGCCTTGCCCCACACCCAACCCCATTCCCACCCTACCTCACACCACGGAGGGCAAACGTGTTTCTTTCTGGCATACCTACCTGGCATACAAATAACAAATGTAATCGCAATAGTGATGATGACGATTCCTAAATCCTTTCTGTGGGGCAGTCACGGTGCTGGGGTCCCAGAAGATGGCATCCCCTCCTCGCTCAGCCCTGGGACATGGGTTTAATTCCCTGACCAGACATGAGATCTGCCCGACATGAAGCCCCGTGCTTGCAACCATTAAAATGAAATTTTCATTCACAACAATATTCTTAATAGTTATTTTGCCTATTTAATTCTTCAGTGCTCTATTCCAAAGATGTTGGGGGGAAGCAGACCATGGATGGGAACTCCAAAAGGGGCACTCCCAGACGTCAGCTCCAACTTTGATCTCCATCCCACCCAGACCCACAGAGCAGCTGACATTTCTGGGCTCAGATAAAATGTCTGGAATGGACAGTGAGAGGGAATGCCAGCCTCAAGTGTACAAATAGCCATAAAACCTAAAACTGGCACAACTTCTTCCTCATGGTGGATTACAGTCTGTTTTTATTTTTGCATCCCCAGCAACGACAGGTGTGTCTTCCTGAAAAGAGAAAGTGAAGCCCAGAAAATGTGAGTTAAAGAGAATTACTTTTGGGTGAATATTAATGTTCTTTAGATTCACAGGAGAAAAATAGGAGATCAGCACCATAGAATGACAGAGTCTTTAAGTTGAAATGACTTTAAACCTCATTTTGCCTAATTGCTTTTATTTTATAGGCAAGGAAACCTAACAGAGAAGAAAAATACCTTGACTTGCCAACTCTGCTCTATTCCATGAGGTTGGTTATGATCAAAACACTTTTGGAAATGCAGCATGGCTTGATAATCAGCCTTTGAGGAAATACTATAGTTTTTGATAGAGCTATAGTAAAATGCAAAATTTTATTGGTACACAAAATATTACTAACACCAGTATATAATACTAAGCGGTAATAATTCTCAAATGAAATTATTGAAAGAGACTATTCAATAAAAAGTCACTCTGTAGGGGCATGTTTCATTCAACTTTGGCTCCACAGATATTTATTGAACACCTACTATGTGTCAGGCACAGACCAAGGAGCTATGACTTCAGAAATGAAGGCGCAGTTCTTTCCTGTTAAGAATCTATAATCTAGGGACGCCTGGGTGGCTCAGTCGTTAAGCGTCTGCCTTCGGCTCAGGTCATGATCCCAGGGTCCTGGGATCGAGCGCCGCATTGGGCTCCCTGCTCAGGGGGAAGCCTGCTTCTCCCTCCCCAACTCCCCCTGCTTGTGTCTCTGTCAAATAAATAAATAAATAAAATCTTTAAAAAAAAAGAATTTACAATCTAGTGGATAATCACCAGCTTTAAAATGTAAGTGATGGAGACAGCCCTTTAGAAATTTTTAGTAACTTTGCTAGTTTATCAAAAGTTCCAAACCACCCGACCTCATTTACCTAGAAGGTCACACACACACACACACACACACACACACACACACACACACACACACTACCCTTCTAATACATATCAGTGTCAGAACTGTGAAAGGTCTGAGGTTTCACCCTACTTGCCAACTAAGAAGTCAGCCTGTCAGTCTCCTGGATGCTGGTAAAAGATATGAGACACCTGAATCATAGAGGACTTTATTACTCACAGCAGTACTAAGAGGCTGGTCTGCTTATTTTATCAGTAGTGGGGCTGTGCTAGATTCTTATATACCTTCGATGCCTTATTTCAAATATATTATATATTTATATATATATATTATATATATATTATATATGCTCAGACTACCAAGATTTTGCCCCACTTTTCAAAGACATGATGAAAAGCATGGCTTCTTTAAATTATGGCTATTTTGAAATCTTTAAAATTACATAGGTTCAGAAAAGCACCTTTGGAAAACATTGACTGTAACTTTGAAACCTACCAGATGAATAGACTGACATGGGGCCTTCCTAAGATGATTTACATTGTGGATGGGCTGGCTGACTTTCAGAGTCCTGCCCATCCTCAACCTTCTGTGATGTAAAACATGAGAGAAGGCCCCAGCCCTGTGGTTCAGAGACCTGCTTACTGCCTCTACCCTCTCCCATTGTCCTCTGGGTGTGCAATTCCTGATTCCTTTAACTGATCTATAACTGCACTGGCCTCCGAGAACACCCAAATCCATCCTTTTGCTCAGCCAACAAATCTACTGATCATAACTTAAATGGATCAGTTCCCTAGGGCACGGGAAGTGGAGCAACACTTAGTTGCTCCATAGCAAAAATTACTACTAATAAATATCTTCAGGAGCAGAGACTAACATAAGCTCCTTCATTAAACATACAGCTTTATTTCATAAGGGCAACACTGTCTTATGGCCTGTCAAGAAAGAAGCTGATCTGCTTTATTTTATCAATAGTGGGACTGTGCTAGATTATTATATATCTATGATGTTCCTATTTCAAATCTACCAAGATTTTGCCCCACTTTTAAGGACATGAGGAAGAGCAGGGCTTCTTTAAATTACGGCTATTTTGAAATCTTTAAAATTACACAGGTTCAGAAAAGCGCATTTGGAAAACATTGACTGGAAACTTTGAAACTTATAAGATGAATACACCGATGTGGGGCGCTTGACTTCTGTAACTCAGAAAAAGTGTACTGAGGGCCTACTACGTGGCAGAACTCTGATAGAAACGTTTTCACTTCCTTATCTTAGCCCTTTAAGGCAGAGATTTTAATATCCATTTTAGAGGCCAGGCAGCCGAGATTTACATGGGTTCCATAGCATGCCCCAAGACAAACAGCAAGTCTCTGATCTTTTTTTCTTTGCCACAACTGCTTCTCTTTCTACTGACAGATAACTGCCTCACAAAGCTGCATCAGATCTCATCTACAGAACCGTGGAACTATCAGTTCAACTCCAGAGGTGTGTGTGAGAATCAGTGTATAAAGTTGCCATAACATGTATATTTATACACAATACAGGGCACAGATAATTTTTAGCAACTATTGTAAGGAACATTTCCTTCCAGGTGTTCCACGGTTTGCTCTCTCATTTTCTTGGTCTTTATTCAGATGCTATCTTTCAGGTGCTTTACACCCTTGGTACTTAGCACCAACTAACTTACTCAATAGTTTCCTTATTTATTTCGTTTCTTATCTGTTCTGCCTTCACTAAAATGCAAGCTACACGAGGACAGGAATTTTTGTCAGTTTATTGTTGAGTTTAAAATAGATTCTGGCATGCGGTAGGAGATCAAAAATATTAAGTGAATGAATCATGAGCATAAGCTCTACACTGCCATCTAAATGTACTATGTATGGGAGGCTCAGCATGCCTTCTGGAAAGGGGTGGAGACTCTGGGCTATAATCACAAGAGTTAAGAACTGCTTCCACCAATACCCCCAAAGGAAGCAACCAAGACAGCTTCTGTCTTTGAGAGATTGCAAACTAACTGGGGAGACTAAACATATAATGCATGAATAAAAAATAGACTAGATCCACAAAATAATGTATCAACATGAACAGTTAAATCCAGCAAGGTGGATAAAAATGGTGAGTCAAGGAGCTTTATCAGAAAGTGTCTGTTATATAGAAGCAAATCAATACATACCTGAACACCAGAAAGCATTTTTTAAAAGATTTTATTTATTTACTTGAGAGAGAGAGAGAGAGAGAGAGAGCACAAGAGGGGGGAGGGTCAGAGGGAGAAGCCAGACTCCCCACTGAGCTTGGAGCCCGATAACGGGACTCGATCCCGGGACTCCAAGATCATGACCTGAGCTGAAGGCAGATGTTTAACTGAGCCACCCAGGCGCCCCATCCGGAAAGCATTTTTAAGGGTATGCTCATATACACCTTATAGAATAAGTACATTTGGAGAATATTTCTGAGAAGGTCTCAAGCACAGGTAGTGGGAATCTTTAGTCTGTAATGTGAACACACAAAATATATTTCTCAGCAAATCCTTTGTCCCTTGTATAAACACAGTTCCACCAAGTGGCAGCAACAGCAACTTGAAAAACATGGAGAAACCTGAGACTCCAGGTTGCACTCCGGACGGGCAGAAGGTATCACCAACTGGAATCTGGACACCACCTGATGAAAACCACTTGTATTTTGTAGAGGTGGTGAGTGACAGAGGAAATAAAGTTAACTGGAAAAAACCCATGACATTTGCTTCTAATCTTTTTGCTGCTCTATCTATTTCTCTCCTTTTTATTTTTTTCCCCTTGCCATTAAAGCTTTCCTTCTCATTTCTTAGATGAGTAATTAAACCCTGACCTCAGGTGTAAGTCCCAGAGGCAGTTATCAATAAAAACTAACCCGCTCACTAACTGGAGGCAACTTCGGTTTCAATGCTGATTCACCACATGATCTTAAGTTCTCTATACAGTATTCTCAATTCTGTGGGAAAAAATGCACTACATAAAGCAGAGGTTATAATGGTAGCAGATAGTGCTATTATTTGTCGAAAAATAATCCCAGTTTCACTTCTGATGTCTAGAAGTCTCTATTTTTCTCTTTCTCTATTTTCTATTTTTTCCCTTTTCCCACTCATTAAACCTTCTAGTAGGGCAATAAACAAGCTCATGGGGGTAGAATAAATTCAAGATTCAAAATAGAAAAATATTTATGGGAATCTACACAGTTGTGGACATTAAAGAAACTTTTATTAAGTGTCTAACACATTGAGATAGTAAGGAAATGTGCAAATTTCTGGAAGAATATTCCAGAAAAGTGTTTTTCATTACATCGTATTGGATATTCACTTAAAGGCAATATACATTACATCTAATCAAGTTCCAGAAGCATGGCGACAAGGCAAGGCAGCTTCTTGAGACCAAACCCCACCATGTCATTACGATGTAGTAAACTTGATCCCCAGGTGGAACTGTCTCCCTAAGTTCATTGTTCTTCACTTAGCAATTCAGAAATAAAAGGTACTTCATGGTAGAAAGTACACCTTAATGTTGCATTACACTAGATTGCTCACCCATGTGGTAAAATGTTTGAACACCCCCAATAGATACACAGAATAAGTACATTTGGAGAATATTTATGAGAAGGTCTCAAGCACATGTATTGGGAATGTTCTGTCTATAATATGAGCACACAAAATATAATTCTCACCAAATACGTTGTCCCTTGAATCACTTATAAATTACTTGACACGTGAAATAATATGTAAATCAAAACATACAAAAATAGAAAAAAATTTCTAGAATACTTTAAAGGATGGGTTAAGGATAAAATAGGCAATATTTTTAAATGTCTTGCTAGTCATGATGGCTTCATTTTATCATTAATAACATCTCAAGGTTCCACATAAGCTTCGACCACAGTTCATCTTTAATGATAATGAAGTAAGTCCCTATTTCAAATAGTCTTGTGGATAATGCCAAATGTTATCTTCCCACATCTTCTCAGGTGTGACCAGACTATCAGTGTGTTATGCTCATGGTGGGATGGGCCAAGAGCCTTTACTAAGAGAAAAAGAAGGGTCAGCTGTACCATTTTCCGTCCTTGCGCTTACTTCACATCGTGTTATCTTTCATAAGGGCTCTTTGCAAGGTTATTTGTTCTTTTTAAGATTTATTTATTTATTTGAGAGAGAGTGGGGGGAGGGGCCGAGGGGGAGTCTTAAGCAGACTCCACATTGAGCGTGGAGCCCACGCGGGACTCAGTCTTACAACCCTGAGATCACCACCTGAGCAGAAACCAAGAATCAGACACGTAACCGACTGCACTACCCAGGTGCAGGGTTACTTTGATTTAATTAAAACTAGATTTAATTAAATCTAGATCATATAGATGATTTAATTAAAACTAGATCATATAATCTATAAATCTTTTCGATAAGGACCCATGTAAATGCCATATGCTGTAAGATGTTAAAAGCAACAGAAGCATGGGACCAGCTGTGTTTCTGGGTGTGGACCTCCTCCCTCACCTGACTTCTGATTACTGACTCGAAGGGCCGTGCCAATCCATATCATAAATGATAGTAAAGCTCAGGATCTTTCTTATTTTTTAGATAAATATGAAAGATGGAATATATAGCTTTCCAATCATTTGTGTGGGGCAGGCACCCTGGACACCACTGCTCTAGGAATTTTTTAAAAAGGAGTTTTTCTCGGGGCGCCTGGGTGGCTCAGTTGGTTAAGCGACTGCCTTCAGCTCAGGCCATGATCCCAGGGTCCGGGAATCGAGCCCCGCGTCGGGCTCCCTGCTCCGCGGGAAGCCTGCTTCTCCCTCTCCCACTCCCCCTGCTTGTGTTCCCTCTTGCTGTGTCTCTCTCTGTCGAATAAATAAATAAAATCTTTTAAAAAAAGGAGTTCTTAATTTTGAAAACATGCTTAAGGCATTTCATAACCCTGGTAGTATCAAATTTTAATTTTCAGATGTCTGCATGAAAATATCAGACTAGGATAGAGCTACCAAGCCAAGACCAGTCTACCTTTTCTCCACTGAGGTGACAAAATAGCCAAATGCCAGATTTTACTGTCCTCATGTTGTTCTTATATAAATATATACGAGATATATATATATATATATATATATATATATATATATGATAGAAATTTATTCTTCTATTCTTATGTTAACAGTTCTTCATCAGCAATGCTGGGTCTATAATCTTTATTATTTCTTTTTAAAAGTTGATAGTGTAAGTTATTTCTTTGGTATATGACTTACGGAACAAGTGCAGGCCGTGAAGCAATCTTTCCACTAAACAATTAAAAGTGTATTAAGAAATGAACTACCAATACGTGCAACAACATGGATACAATTCAAAGACATTATGTTGAGTGAGAGAAAGCATCTGAGGAAGAGCACACACTCTGTGCTTCCACTTACCTGAAATTCCAGAAAAGGCAGACTAATCCATCATGATGGAAATCGGGATGGTGGTTGTCCCTTCAGTCATGGAAACATGGAATTAATAGGGAAAGGACACGTGGGAATTTTCTGGAGTGATGGAAGTGTTCCATATCTTGACAGAGAATTGGATTAAATGAGTGTATGCATGTTTCAGAACAATTTATCTGTACAGTTAATGTCAATGCATTCGACTGTATGTAAATTAGGTCAATAAAAAATTCAGGTGCATAGTAAAGCAGTTTCTAATGATACCATCTTTTTGTTTTAAGATTTTATTTATTTGTCAGAGAGACAGAGCACAAGCAGGGGGAGTGGGAGAGGGAGAAGCAGGCTCCCCGCTGAGCAAGGAGCCTGATCCTGGACTCAATCCCAGGACCCTGAGACCATGACCTGAGCCGAAGGCAGACGCCCAACGACTGAGCCACCCAGGCATCCCATAGTGATGGCGTCTTAGGATGCCTTATTCAGCGCCTGAATAGCTAGTTTCATTTCATGAAGTTAATTCCAAAGTGAAGAGGCCTCAACTGGTAAAATCTGCACATTAGGTGTCGGAATCAAATGGCAATAATATCAATAATAATAATAGGTATTATTTTATTGCATATTGACGATATGCCGAATACTGTGTTTTTGCTATCCCACGGGGAAGAAAACACTCAGACATAAAAAAAAAAACGAGTAATTTTCCCAAAGACATACAAGCAATAAATGGCAGAGTTGAACTTGGAACTCAGGTTTCTTTCCTTATGGAGCCCCTGCCTTCAACTACTAGGACAAATGCTTCTTGGAGAAGAAGATGAGAATTTTCAGTCTTTTCAAGGATGCAGTATAAAATAAAACATTTATTTAGTGTGCCTTTTGTGCCAGGAACCGTGGTAAGTGCTTCCTGTAATTATTATTATCATTTCCTTTTTTTTTTTAACAGATGAGGAGTTTGAAACTCTGAGAGGTTAAGCAGCTGGCCCAAGATCACACAGTACATGGAGGATCTCTGATTCTGTTCCAGAGCCTTTGAAATCAAAGTCCGGTTTCTTTTTTTTCCTACTTTCAGTGGTTCTTAACTAGAAGGTACGTCAGAATCGATGGTAGCGATTTTTAAGAATTACACATTTCTGGGCCTACCTTGGCTATTTTTATTCTGTAGATTAAAGGGGCACTTGGGGATTAGTTTCTTTATAGGGCCCACAGGTGATGCTAAAGAAAATCCTACCCAAGAACCACTGTGCCAAGTTGTCATTGGTTTCTCAGCAAGACCCCTCCACTCCTCTTAAAATGTCTATGCATTTATTTTATTTAAAAAATTAATAGAGAAGGGGCCTCCTGTCATGATAAACAGATAGGAGTAAACATGAGTAGATCTTGGCTTCAGCCTCGCTTCTGCCACTAACTGGCTGTTAGGGTTTTAGACAAAGTCACCGAGATCCTTTGGGCCAGTTTTCTCCTTTAATATTAAAGAGTTGAACATGCTTATCTTTTAAAGTTCCATCTTGTTCTAACGTTCAATAAATTAAAACTAATCCTATTTGTTAAATGCTGTGACCTCCTTGGAAGTACTAGAAAGGATCCTGGGGTGTCTATTATACAGATAGGTGGGAATTTGTTGAAATAGTAATTATCAACATATAAAATCGCTTAGGTGTAGTGATATCTCTAGGGAAACCTAGGGATACCATTGGTTTCTAGACAAACTGACTTGATGGGGAATTACAAATCTTTGTCACTTCAAGAAAAATTAAAGAAAAGCCCCAATTCCGTATTTCACACCTGTGAGGTCAAGTTTACAAGACCGTTTGGGTATAAAGATGTAAGAAGGGATCTTGACCTGCCAGCAGAGTTCAGGAGATGCACGGGATCGACGTCCTCTGTTGACAAGTGAGATGCATTCGCAGTAAGTGCTTCTAGTGATGTGCCTGGAGCAGCAAAGTTGCAGGAAGCTGCCACTGGGCCACCAGTCAGCTTGCTGGCACAGAAAACAAAGGTCAGGACTTCTAACTTGCTGTGTTAGGCCTCGGAGGCCAACCACAGACAGGGAGGCCTGAACTTGAGAATAAAGACAAAAGCTGGAAGAATAAATGCAGGTGGGAAAGAGCCAGAGGAATGGAGAGAGGGGGTGTCCACCACGGTGGTTGGATGTGGGCAACGGAGAGGGGTTCCGGAAGAACCTGAGCCCCTGCTGCCCGCTCACGGGCCGACCGGAAGCCCGATGCGGTGGAGGAGGAAGAAAAGACTCCGGCCCCACAGTGCTCCCCCCAGACCCATTTCAGTCTCAGCTTCTACTTCTTCTCTGATACCCGACTCTGATCCCATCGCTCTTTCTTCTCCCCTCGCTTCACCACGAGGGGCTGCCGCCTGGCAGGTGTCTGCCGCCTCCCCTCTCCAGCGGGAGGCTCCTCAGAGCTGAGTGGAAGCCCGGTTCTTGCAGGGAGCAGCCCAGGGAGGAGCCCGGATGAGGGGCAGGTTTGCGGGAGGGAGGTCAGGGCCCGTGCTGTGGACTGCGGGCAGGCAAGCCCAGAGAAGAGATTCCACTCTCAAGCCCCTTTCCTTCCGCTGTTTTCTTTCCTACCACTCCCTCTTGTCTCTATGGTCATGGTCTCAATGGCCTTGATAAAAAGCTGAAAAGGTGCATCTTTAGGAGAATGAACTTGGAAAGTCTACTCTCTCCCATTGGACTTCTGCTTTTTGTATCTTGTACTCTTCTAGGAAGGGATTTTTGTTTGTTTTGTTCTCTAATATAGAGCAGTGAGTGTATTAGGAAGAGCTCTTAAGTCAAATCCTACCTCATGGGCCACAATCCGAAACTGCAGATCTCTGCCCGCGACAGAGACAGATCTCTTGTCTATCAACTGTGTCCAGCATTGCAGTCAGCCTCCTTCAGGTGGGACAGCCTATGAGCAAAAACAACATCAGCGATCCCTTTGGTCATTCTGGTGTAGAAGGAAGCACTGGACAGAGCAATCAATTAGAGTTTCATGGGCTTTTCAGATACAACTAGATTCCCCGGAGTCACAGTTAATTGAAACAGAGTAGTATGTTTCTCTGTTTCTCTTCAATTAAGCTTTTCCATTTTAAAACACTCAGTGTAAGTTTTCGAGAAAATATAATTCAAACACTGGGTGTTATACGCAAACAATGAATCATGGAACACTACATCAAAAACTAATGATGTAATGTATGGTGATTAACATAACATAGTAAAATGAAATTAAAAAAATACAAACCAAAGTTTAAAACAATGTCTACAAAAATATGAATAATAAGGTCTCTAACGCACTAGTTTCTGCTGAAATAAAATATATATACAATAAAATTCACCAATTTTAAGAGCACAGTCTGATGAATTTCATAAACGCCTACAGTGGCCCCCCTCTTACCCGTGGGGGATATGTTCCAAGACCCCCAGGGGATGCCTGAAACTGTGGACAGTACCAAACCCTACACACACAATGTTTGTTCCTATACATACATACCGATGACAAAATGTAATTTATAAATTAGGCACAGTAGGAAAACTAGCAACAGCAACGATAATAAAATAAAACAATTATAACAATATATTGAAATTCAAGTGATGTGAATGGGGTCTCTCTCTCTCAAAGCATCTTATTGTGCTGCACTCACCCTTCTTCTTGTGATGACGTGAGATGGTCAAATGCCCACATGATGGGATAGAGTGAGGTGCATGCCGTCATAGGCACGGTCACCCTGCGTTAGACTACTGCTGACTTTCTGAGGATACGTCAGAAGGAGGGTCCTCTGCTTCCAGACCGCTGTTGACTGTGGCTACCTGAAACCCTAGAAGGCAAACCATAGATGAGGGGGGGCTACAGGGAGGTGGCCACCGGCACAATCATGATACACAACGTCTCCTTCACCTTAGAGAGGGTCCTCCTGAGGGGAAGGTCAGAAGGAGAAGCAGACTCCCCGCTGAGCAGTGAGCCCGTTGCAGAACTCGATCCTGGGACTCCAGGATCATGACCTGGGCCAAAAGCAGTCGCTTAATCAGTTGAACCACCCAGGTGCCCCAAAAGTCCTGATCTTTATGACAGTCTGATGAGAGTCCTTAATTCTATGAACCAGCTAAGAAAACCCTCTCCTCTGAAGCTCCCAACCCAATTTCTGCAGCTCCCTCCTGAGTGGAGTTCAAGTTCTCATGATCCTGTGTGGTAATCTCCTGAAGGCACTGATGGTGTCACGTGCTTTGGTTTATACTGAGCTAAACAGAGGGTTGCTCAGACACCAACTCTGGGACAGCCTATTCATTGCAACAGCCACACTTGTATGTTTCAGAAGGCCTTGGAACCACTGACTACATGGTGTCTTCCAAGAAATCAGGGGATAAAAGCCGAAATGCCCACACACTTGAACCCCACCCTTCTCCCAACCCCTTGTACGTGCAAAACTCAAGATGAATTCTCCATCTCTAAAATTCCTAGCCAGCTCTTGAAAAAATAAAATGTCTTTGTTCCAAGACTGTGGGTGCCAGAGTCTGAAGGGCCAAAAAAGGAGGCCTTGCAAAAAGGGAGGGTGCTTTTTGAAATCAGCCTTTCTGCTGAGGTACCCAAAGGGCAACCTTTGTTGGTTGGCTTTAGGGGAGCAGACAACAGGCTCCTGCTGACATTCATTCTTATGATTCAGTCATTTTGGGTCACTGTTTGTAGATTTCTATTCCTTTGTCTCTATGGCCCTGCCTTTATGAGGAGTTTTGGGGCATAGGATATCTAGGTGCACCAGGGGCTCTTGGTAGCCCATTGCCCCAGACTGGTCAGTCACATCTTAGAAGCAGCCAGCTTAGCCTCCCTCCCAACCTGGTAAAGAGCTTTCCTGATGGATCAACCACATCTCAACACAGTTCTTGCTATTCTCAATGCCAACACTGCATCAATCAAGGAGGTTGGCTTCCTTGATTAATGGCAGGAAAAGATGGCAGATACATATAAACAGGCCTATACATATAAAATGGATCAAATGTTTCTAAAAAAAGATTGTTGCAGAAAGTAGACCAGAAGCAATTAATCTGGTGTGTGTGTGTGTGTGTGTGTGTGTGTGTGTGTGAGAGAGAGAGAGAGAGAGAGAGAGAGAGAGAGAGAAAGCAAACAGGGAGGACAGGGACTGGGGCTCGGGGGTAATCGTTGGTACCTGGAACTGGTGAGGGATCTGGAAAGGAAGGACTGAGGAAGAGAAAATTAGTTTCCCCAAATTTATTATAGACTCCAAACTTGTTGAATATTCAGATCTTACCCAAGATTTAGAGATGTCAGTGGCCTAATAAAAAATGTTGTGTTGTCAGTGTGAAACTTGCTATGACCCAGTCCCATGTTTTTCCAGCTCCAGCCTCATCCAGAAATCTGCTGCCATTTCACTTCCTACTCAATCCCCTCCGAGCAAGGGCAGAAGGCAGATGGTCAACTGTGCCTAAATACGCTTGGTCCAAGTCCGTCCCTCTGCCCTGTTGACAAGTTCTTCTTGTCAGTGGGACATTTGGCAACCACAAATCATGAGAATTATTAAGCGGAGTGATGGGAGATTTTGATGACAGATTCCTTCATTTCAGTCTTCAACATTTATTTTATTTATTTATTTGTCAGAGAGAGGAAGAGTACCAGCAGGGGGAGTGGCAGGCAGAGGGAGAAGCGATGCGGGACTCGATCCCAGGACCCTGGGATCATGACCTGAGCCAAAGGCAGACGCTTAACCGACTGAGCCACCCAGGCGCCCCTCAGTCTTCAAGATTTGGAGAGGATTTACCTTTCAGCTCAAATTTTACTAGAATGACTGAGCAATGGTCAGAAACCAGGAGTAAACACACCCCAGCATATAAAATATAGAATGGGCTTAGACATCAATTTCAGAACATCTAATTCAACTTTTTACTAAATTCACATTTAGATCATTTGAAATAATGTATATATGCTTCAGAAGGAGTCTTCACCTGTTTGATAAAAATTCCTGATTTTTACCACTAACAAGTCCCTCCACACCTGGTCAAACAATATCTAGAAGAATTGGTCGTGGGGAAAGATCTACAAGACCCTATACCAAAGCAGCATCACGAATCTTATAAAGTTTTTAGCAATGGATTTATAATCCAAGCACTCATTTCCACCATGCATTGCTGAGAGAGGTGCTTTCCTTTCATTTAAATCTAGTACCAAATATTTGCATGCATTTATAATTTGAAGCATTTAGGCTTTACATGATTTTGCTAATGATATTTAGGACCAAATGAACTCATTAATATATTTCATTCTTGTGAGCTATTTTAAAAGAAGCCACAAGGTCAAACATGATTTGGGGCTGGCAGAGCATTTAAAAAGCAGTGCTGTAAAGGGAGTTACTTGAGTCCTACAATCATGACTCCACAAACCCCACAGCACACCACTCCCCCTACCCCCAGGAGTTACTTAGTGGCAGGGGAAAATATCTGTATCTGTATGAGATTCTGATCCCAAACTCAGCAAAGATCATCTCATTGGTTAGATATTTCCATTTTCATATGAACCATTATTGTAGTGACATCATGTTTGGTAAAACTTACATAAGGAATTAGAAACTAGTTTTGATCAATCACCTGTGATGGAGGTGGTATCATCCTCTCTTGCTTAAGATTATGAAACTACTTTACAAAGTGTTTTCCACTTCATATTTTGGTTTTAGCTTTCACCAATGTTCCAGATCAGTTCTATTATGAAAGCTATTCACTATAGCCATTGTTCATTTCAGGAGGTGTAGATTCTGTTTCACATATAATGCATTTTTTCAAAATGTTACAAGGCAACAGATTTTTTTAATGTCTTTTTGAGATTCTCCATTTGAAAAAGCATCTCCTCTTGCTATGCACTCTGCATGTCATGAAGCCACTCCTTTCCAAAGTGAAAGAGCCCAGGATATGTTTTATTGGTCCTTCCTAATAAGTCACTTGCCAATAAATTCTCCTTGAGCCCAGATAAGGTGTCTCAGCTTTGGATTTTCCTCATTACTCGACCAGAGTTTAGCACATCGCAGAATAAAGGCAGAGTAAGGACAAAATGAAGGCCCGGAGAATGTTTGAGTGCTTGAGTCTATTTCTAAGTTTTTCGCTCTGTGTTATAATTATCCATTTACATATATCTCCATCAGAAACTGGGGTCGTATCCCTTTCACCTTTTTTTTTTTTTAAGATTTTATTTATTTATTTGAGAGAGAGAGCATGAGAGAGAGCATGAGAGGGAAGAGGGTCAGAGGAGAAGCAGACTCCCTGCCGAGCAGGGAGCCCGATGCGGGACTCGATCCCGGGACTCCAGGATCATGACCTGAGCCGAAGGCAGTTGCTTAACCAACTGAGCCACCCAGGCGCCCCTTTCACCTTTTTATCTCCACACACAAGCACAAAGTCTGATCGAGTTCATGGCTCAAATGTATATCAGGGCAATTAAAAAACAAATATTTCCCCTTTTGTACTTCCAAAACTTTCTTTAGAGTCAGCCCTAGATGATATCTGCAGGGCTGGTAAGGCGGGAATGCAAAGAGAGAGAAAAAGTCAATGCTTACTTTTTTCCCCATTACCAAGATAAAATTTTGCATCAAGTCTTGGGAGGTAGGATTTTCTAGGAAGTGTCCTTAGGGGGTGTCATGTGGGAGAAGAAATATCTCTATACATACCTCTGTAGCTATTGATAACTATATAAATATCGATAGCTAACAAATTGCTTCATTTCTCTATCTTTGTCAGTTACTGATTAAATGTGACAATAAGGGGGCACCGGGGTGGCTCAGTCATTAAGCGTCTGCCTTCGGCTCAGGTCATGATCCCAGGGTCCTGGGATGGAGCCCTGCATCGGGCTCCCTGCTCAGCGGGGAGCCTGCTTCTCCCTGTCCCTCTGCCGCTCCCCCTGCTTGTGATCTCTCTCTCTTTGTCAAATAAATAAATAAAATCTTTAGAAAAATAAATAAATAAATGTGACTAAGTTCTACGAGCTCTCAAAGTAATGAAAGCTATAAACTAAAACATCTCTCCCTATCTTTTCATTGATGATGAAAGGTACAGTGTGGAAAAGCGTCTGGATTTAGCTATAGATACAGACACGGATACAAATATAAACAATATATTGGGGCCTGCTGGGTGGAGCCAGGAATAACAAGGGATGGTCAATTCACAATCTACTTAATATTCTCAAAATGTGCTTAGTACAATAGCAAAATGCCTGCCTTCTCTATGTCTTTATTTTTTTATAGTTCAGGAACATGTGATCAGGAGTAGGCTTGCTTTTTGCTTCTTCTTCGTCTTCTTTTTGTAATATGGATGTGCTCATTCACTTATTTTTTAAGAAAACATTTATGCTTATTATGTGCCAAGAGTTATGTTTGGAAGCCACTGAGGGATTTGAAACAGAGGAGTGACATGATATTTTTGACTTTGGAATATGAGACATGACTTTGTTTTTCTCCCAAGACTGCTTTCCAGTGTGTTCTTCCAGATCCTTTCTTTCTCAACCTTTGACAACATCTCTGGAAGATCCTGAAGGTTTCTAGTCACGTTCAGCTCTAAGAACAATCTTACTTTGACAACGGACTACTCATTTACTGATATTAAAAAGTCCAGTAGAATCTAAATCAAAACACCAATCTCACATTCAATCCATAGTTCTTTTGTTCCCTCAGTTCAGTCCTGATCTTGGGCTTGGAGCCTGCAGTTGGGGTCTACTCTATCATTTCTGTTTCTGGGTCCTCCAGGACAAGATTTGAAGGAAAGAAAGATTAATGGAAAGGTGGAAAGTTTCTTTGGTGGGTGCATTTTCAGACTTCTTCAGAAGACTGTAAAATTTCTGTACTGTGTACTTCTCCAACATGGGTGATGTATTCTAAAGATCACCTCTTCTGATACATCCCCAGCCCCTGCCTGTAAAAGTATACCCCCCATTTCCTTACCCCTGGTAGGTCAGATTACCTTAAAGATCACTTCAGTCCAGCTTCTTTCCGTGGCATGCATTTTCCCATGAAAATTTGTATATCCCTGCTGGGAGCTCAGGCCTAGCCACTGTTTTGTCTTTTCCCCCATTTGAGCTGTCACCTGCCTCTATGCCACACGTGTTGGCAAACTCCAGGGGATGCAAGTCAAGTTCTCCTTAGAACTCTCTATTGTGGGGTGCCTGGGTGGCTCAGTCGTTAAGCAGCTGCCTTCGGCTCAGGTCATGATCCCAGGGTCCTGGGATCGAGTCCCACATCAGGCTCCCTGCTCGGCGGGAAGCCTGCTTCTCCCTCTCCCACTCCCCCTGCTCGTGTTCCTGTTCTCACTGTCTCTGTCAAATAAATAAATAAAATCTTAAAAAAAAAAAAAAGAACTCTCTATTGTGCTCTGCTCTGGGTCCCTCACTACAAGTTAATGTCATTCAGTAAACATTTAGGTGGGGACTGAGGTTCCAGTATCCTTCTTTGCAGGCATCTCTATTTTTCATGAACAATTCTCTTCTATCCCACATCCCTTCACCTGAGGGACAGTGCCTTCTCTTCTTCTGGTGAGGGAGAGAGGAGAAGAACCAAAGCATTCTTTCCCTCCATCCCAGGCCTCAGAGACCCCCCTCTTCCCTAATGAACTAATGAGCTCCAGTCTTCTGTGGATATAAGCTGGATGTGTGAGACATCTTCATCTCATTTGGCCACTGCTAGTAAGCCCTGGAAGGAAGTGCGTGGTGCTTCTATTGCTTTCTATAGCTCTTCAAAGTAACATATTGTTCCCAGTAGTGGGGCTCCAGACAAAGTTCCCAAGACAAGAGCAAAACCCCTGTTACACAGTATGGATTCTTCTCATATAAATAGTACCATGATGACACTGTGAAGAACCGACAAGAAGGAGATGAGACTAGAGCTAGGGATTTCAGAGAGCCATCCAGGTGAGAAATGCATGGAGTCTAAGCTGAAGTCATGGTAATGAGAAAGGAGGGCAGGACGTGGGTTTGTGAGATATTCATTCAGGTTTCTGGCTTGGCTGAGTGATCATGCTGTTGGCAAAGACATGGCACAGAGAAGGAAGAGGCAGGCTTGGAGAACAAGCCTTTACAAAACTGGTGGGTTGTCTTGCTCATGTGGAGTTTGATGTCTCTGGGGAACCTCGGGCAGCAAAGCCCAGTTAGGTGGATAGTCCGAGGCTCAAGAGAAGGGTCTGACTTAGGGCTATAGTTGGAGGAATCCTCAGCATTCAGGTAGTTACGGACACCATAGAAGTATTTGGGGTCACCCAGGGAAAGTATGTAACATGACAAGGCAAGGGGGCCCAGTCAAGCCCCGAGAAGCACCCACATTGAAGGGTTGGGTTGGTTTGTATGACAAACTTAGGAGGGTCCCAAAAGGTGAGAAGAAAAAGTTCTCTGAAGGATCCTCTTTTCTCAAATCCTTTAGTATACATGTCACCAGTCACCCGAAATTATGCCCCTTGCACTTCTTTTTCTTGTCCTGTTCTCTTCATCTTCCCCTAAAGGAACCCCTTTCTGTGATCCACTCTTTCCAGAGCCTCAAAATGAAAGACTAGATCCCTTTGTTCTGGGACTTCAACTGCTTCCTCACACAACAGGCTCCTTGACAAAGTCTTCTAAGATGATAGATAACTAATTGGAGGAATATTGTTTTCATTACTCAGGGTGCTGCCAGCTTCTGGGGCTGGTGGCAGAGTGCCACGATTCTGCCGTGGTCCTCTGCCTTTCCCCCCTCACACCTCGCAGCGACCCCTTCATAGTGGGAGCTGGTGCTTTCTGTTCCTCAGCAACCTAAATGCTCAGAGGTTCCAGAAGGCTGAAAAACATCTCGATGTTACTGGCAGGAGAAGAGGACGATCATCAGATGTTACAAGTGGTACTCTGTCATGGGTCTCCTAGAGCTCCTCTTTAGAGAGGATCATCACCAGGCTCTTATTAATCTTCAAATAGAAAGAGACTTCTATTCTCACCAGTGGATTTCTATTTGGTGGGTAGAGAAGTGGAGGGGGGGAAATCATAAAGATGACCAAAACCAAAAATGTTTCTCAAGACACCCCACACCAAATCAATACACTCGGGAGGAAAGAAAGCAACATGGAGATCTGGGTCACTTATAAAAGCATCAGTTGAGCAAACCACCTACTTTGAGTAGTCGTATACTTTGCTTGCTTAAAATAAAACGAGTATTTCCCCCTCTCCCGCGAGCTTGCCTTTCCCAACTCCCAGAACGTAGGTCAAAACGCACATCTGCTTTTGCTTTCCAGTTCTTTTGAAATGGCATGCCAACGGGTGACAGCAGCTCTTGTGCCGGGATAAACCATGTGGCTATCCACGCCCCGTGTGGCTCTGCCAAAGTCGTGGAGGAGGCTGGTGTGGAGGCCAGGAGGGCCTCACAGCATCGGACTTTTGGGCCTCTCCAGGCAGTTGCAGGCGGCTACCCTGCTTCTTCTCCTTTCTCTGCAAGCGTTCCCTGCTCTGGTAGGGAGTCATTTCTCTCTTTCAAACGGAACACATAGACCATCCCTTAAAAATACCTTGCAAATTCGTGTCTGTGTGAGCATGTACCTAGGTTTAGGGGCACGGTATGCAGATTTCTAGCACTTCCCTCAAGATAGAAGCCTCTGCTAATTTCAGAAATATCCATCTAATTCCAGTACTGGAGGGAAAAATCACAATTTATGATGAAAAAGGTTATCAAGTGATCAGAATTTTTTAGGGCAGGGAAGCATCTTCCATAGGTAAGCTGAGTGCTCTGAGAAAGTCTATGTACAACACAGGTTATATGATCATAACTACAGTGTAAGCGGAATAGGATATGTACGAGCTGCTGTGAGTCGTGGAAGCGCCTTTGACCAGACAATAGTACTGGAACCAGAGCAAATATTTGCTGAGCGTTTGCTGTGTGGCACACCCTCTGAATCTCTCCACTTAGTTCTTACAATGGATTACCACCATTTTAAGGATGAACAAACTGAGCTTAGGTTGACTTTAACAATTTCTACAGAGCCATCCAACTCTTTCGACTATGGTGGGGATAATTTAAGATGGCTATTAATTCCATTGGTAAAATCCGTCTTCGGAAGGTTTTCTTCCCCTACTAAGAATTTTTTTCCCCTACGAGGGGAAGATGTGCGATCCAAATTTTCTCATGTGCCTCATTTTACCTCAGAGCTTGCCAGGTGTGAAGCATAATTAGTAGTCACAAAATAAACTTTCTTTGTTCATAAGGCCTGAATACACTTGGTCTTAAACTTGGAAAAATTATAATAAATACTGCACATTTCACAACAAATATTGCCTGTTGATGACATTACCATAACATTTTAATAATTATCATGAAAAACATTGGTAGAATATATTAGTTTACTTTCTAATCTTAGCAAGCATAGACAGTAAAAGCATTTAAAACATTGACTTAAGATTTTGCAGTGTCTCAAGTAATTCTTCCAGACACAGAATTGCTGGAACACATACTAGAAAATACAAAGCTCTGATTGTTTTCTTATAGTTTAACTTTTTCTCCTATAAATGTAGATAAAAAGAAAAGGAATTTGCTATGATTTTACCCCATATTTTTCAGCAGAATAATAATAACCAACCATTGGGCTCATTTTCCTTCCCATACATTTTTCTTGACAGAAATGGTTTTAATCTGCCCCATTTCTAAGTATAGCCCAAGTCACTTGATTGGCTGAACTTTTTCTGCCCATTGGCTCTAGACCATCCTCGGGTCACAGACTCTGGGGCTTCATTCCTCTGCTCCCACCTTGTCTCCAGGCTACCAGGCTGCTGCCTCGGCTGTTGACCACCATTCTGTGGCCACCAATCCACCGGGCATGGCAGTGGGTCCCCACCACTCTTCCTTCCCTCTTATACTCAATGCCAACCTGGGCACAGGCTTGTTCTCAGAAGGTCCTTACTCAGAACAGAAGCGAGACTATAACTTTTCACAAATTGATACTGAGGATTCAGAGCTAAAAGAAGACTCCTCCTCCATGACTATATCAGTATATAGATATATAGATACTATTATTAATGCAAATAATAATATTGTGGATGATAACACAAATATTCACTATATGAGTCCTACCCAGCCTCAGGTCACTCACTGGGCCACCTCCCTGTTTAGTGACCAGCTCCCTCCCACACAACGGGGATGACATCCCTTTGCCCTGTCCCCCAGCATTTTAATCCAGAGTGCTGGCCAAAATTTTTTAAATTAGTGTAAAGAAAGGAAAAAGTTGTTCCTTGACCCAATCTAAGGTCAGCTTCCTCATTTCTTTCCTAGGATCACCTTGTCCAGGATGAGTGACTATACAAATATTCTTTCCTTTTAGGAAACGTCCCACCCTTTCCTAAGGCTTTAAGAAAATGCTGCTATCGCTCCATATCAATAAATTTACCAAAGCCTGGGCTCTTCACTGTTACATAACATTATCTGTGAGAGAACAAAAATCCAATCCACAATGAACTTCACCAAATTCTTCCTGACTCCTTTTCAAGCTCTCTGCTGGGCTCACCTCTCTATCACAGTTCTGTTTCTCCTGCAGACAAACACTCAGTGAAGAAGCTACAAGACCGTGAGCACCAGTGATAGAACAGAGCATGGTTAGAACAACCAATTCGTTCATCTGTACCATTAATCCAAACTTAGGAACTTTTTCATCTTGGCAAGAGAAATCGATGCAACACACACCTGCTGACCAACACATATCTGCTTACTTCCTTTTAGACTTTGCTCCAAAGTTACATCTGCCCATGTGAGGAGCCTACTCAGTGGTCTGTTCCTAGAACAAAGGGACAGTGAGCCTTAAAGATAGTTTAAAGATTCCACTTCTTAGAAGGCACAAAAGTGCTTAAAGCTTCCATAAGGAGTTAAAAAACGTTCAAAGCTTACACTCAATCAGGTTCAGCCTGTGGCATAAGCAAACGTCTCCTCCGTCTTTAGATCTCCCCTTGAAAAACACAAGTAACGTCAGGTGCATCTAAGAAGCCATGTGACTCAGTCATACCCTAGATCATCTGTGGGTAGGTAGTCACTGTCTCCCTGGCCTTGGGCCACCGCACTGCAAGGATCTCATCAACAGACTGGACAGAACAGCCTACAGAGGAGGGGGGATTCAGGGGATTCCTCTGGTCCTGCGGACCTTTCCACACTTCTACGCAACTTTGGCTCAAGCAGCAGATGGAGTTCAGTGGAGCACCCACTCTGATGTCTAGCTCCTGCCAGTGTTCCTACAATAGAAAGTCAACAGTATCTGCAGCCTCTTGTTTGCTTTACGGCAACCAGAACTAACAATGTAACCTACCCCAGACATTTGTTGTAAGAAATAAGTGGCATGATTTACAGAAAAATACCTTTTTATTACAAAATGCTATACAAATGTTAATTGTTATTATCATCTTCCATAGTCAAAAAATTGCGGGTTTATTTCAGTTCACTCTTTTAAGTACTAAACTGCTGTGTCTATCACAGCATTATGAAATTCTACTCGTGGTGGTGATTTCTTAGGCTGTTACTTATATTTTCTCCATGTTCTCTCCCTTGAGTTTTGTGGGCACTTAAGATGGGAAACCTGCTGACCTAACATCAGTGCTGTTGGCAGGAGCTGCTTTATTTTTGCAATTACTGTTCTATGATACCTGAAGATCATCTCTAAAATGTCTTGATTCCATAATGATTTTGTTATTTTTGAAACATTCCCCGAGACTGTACCATATCCAGGACTCACATCTACAGTTGCTTTGAAACTGTATAGTTGACAAAATATTTGGGGGAACCACTGAGAAGTAAGTATAATTTTTAAAATCAGTATGGTGTCTGAATCAGTGTCCTGGCCCCTGATCTGATACTTAAACCGAAGTTTTGCCTGTGGGAACTCATGCTACACAATCGTTTCATTGTTATTGAACACAATGAATATGATGACCCTGAAAATTCACAGAGTTATCTCTTTAGACCACCGCCTTATTTTTCTAACTGAAATGGTCTAAAATTTCTTCTTTGCTCTTTATGAAGCATGAGAATCCACAAAAGCCTATCTCTGAGGCTTTATTCCGTCTATTTTCACACTCAGGGAATCTTTGTAAAAGGCTGTTAGGTGCTCCGAGGGGTGTGGAGGACACGGGCTCTGTCTTAGAGTTTCATCTAATTGCAGAGATCCAGGAGACATATGTTAGGGGAAACCACAGGTGCTTCCTTGGTCTGCCTAGCTACAAATGTAGAGTAACTTCAGCTGGACTCTGAGTGTGGCTCTAGAGAGGATAAGCTCTGATGCCCTAGCAAATAAACCTCAAAATGCTAGAACAACAGACCATAGCTCAGTTACATGATGGCCACACCTATTGGCTGGGCTCTCCTCCTCGCACTAATTTGGGATCCATTTTTGTCCATCTTGTGATGCCACCATATCATCATATCACCCTGTGGCTCCCAAGAGAAGGCTGAAGGTGGCACCCCGGCTGTCCAGCGCTTCATCATGGAAGAAACAGAAGTCATGTATGCTCACATATTGTGGGCCAGGACTAGCCATGTAGTCTTGCTTAATGGCTAGTTGGCTGGAAATTGCAGGTAAGACCCTGGAGCACAGAGTGCACGACGGCAGTCACAGGGCTGGCTAATTCCTTTGCTTCTAGTTAAATCTGACCCCCGTGATTGGCACATGATCTTGCTTCCACTTCACCAAGGAAAAATCAAGTTATTAAGATAATCATTTCTTCCTTTCTCATCCCTAGCTTTCTTTTATACCTCAACAGAGACATCCCCAGGAAGTGACTTTCCTCAGTTCTAAGGTTTGCTCTGTCACCATACTCTTCATTCTTTGACATTTTGCTACCTCCAAGCCCAAACTTAATCCTGCAATTATCTATTCTCTCTCTAACATCTTCAAATACTCACAGCAGGTGTGTATGTCAAACTCAGGAGTGCAAGAGCTAGAATTATCTTAATTTTATAATCATGTAATTTCTCAGTCCCCATTCTGTCAGGTTCATAGAAAGCTTAGCTTCTTTTAGGTTCTCTCTTATCCAATTAGGCTGAAGTTGTCTCTAATATTTGGCTCATTATGGTGGATCCGTATTTTTGAGAAATGGCTTTCTTCTGAGATGCCTCATGCCCTTCTGTGTGTATCTCGAGGAGAAGGGGCTGGACACAGGCTAGAGATGTGCTCTTCCTCTCCCCTTGTCTGCCATATGTGTAATTCTGCTCACCATTTGTAGTCTGAGTCCGATGCAGCGTCTACTACCGAGTTTTCTCTCAGCTCTCCAGACTGAAGTTCTCCACCCTACTCTGTGCCTCTATCATGGCATCTATCCCTTTGTACTGTGAATTGGGGTTATTGTGTTTATCTCTCAGCTCTCTTACTAAACCAAGCTCCTCCTTCCAAACGAGATCCATATCTGACTCATCTCTATGCTAGCGTCCTAAAGTAGTTGCCTTACAAGTAGGTGCTCCATAAGCATTTACAGACAAATGCCTAAAATGGCCATATATTTGAAAAGCAAAAGACTCTGATATCTGAGAATTCCTTTGTATTATTCTAGGGAAAAAATAAGGGGAGAGAGGGAATAGTTGAAACAAGGTTTTCGCAATAGGTGAAGTTGGGTAATGGACAAATAGGGGCTTATTACACTGTTCTATCTACTTTTATGCGTGTACTTGAAATTTTTCATAAAAGCAGTAGAAAAAAAGAATCTGATGTCTCATTTAAAAAAAAAAAACTTGAATAAAATGGTTACTTTCAGAGATAGACATCCCACTTCAAACAACTGAGTAGAATGGTTCATTCCGATAGGTTAATTTTAGGATACTGAAAGAATAGAGTCCAAGAATATTTTTTGGCTCTCAGCCCGTAGCTCTTTAAAAACTGGAAATTATACACATTTTCATTCATGGAAAGTTTCTCAGGGTTATTTGTAAGTGAGCAAGAACTTGGTGGTGCGGCTGGGTTCTGGGCGACATCGCTCTCCCCACTTCAAATGCTCTATTTCCACCATGCTATTTCTAGAACATGATTTGCTGACATAATTTCTGTAAATTGGTATGGAATATTAATACTCCTATTCTGTTTAATAGCTTTAGTTAAGAGTGTAACCTTTTATTGTCCCGCCTCCCTTTGCTTTTCAACACCTTCTTTGTATTTGAAATCATTTTTTAAAATAAACCTTTTATTTCAGAATAATTATGGATTTATGGAAAAGTTGTGAAGCTAGGGCAGAAGGTTCCCATCTACCCAGCACCGTTTCACCTCTTATTAAGATCTTACCTTAGTATGCCACATTTGTCACGAAGAATGAACCACATTTGATACATTATACTAGCTGAAGTCCATACTTTATTCAAATTTCCACCATGTGACACAATGCTTCTTCTGTTCCATGATGCCACCTAGGATAATATGTTACATTTAGTCATCATTTATGAAGTAATTTTTAAAAGAACATTTTATGTTTCTCTAGTCTGTGGTATCAACTCAATATTTTCCCAGAATATTCATCTTGCCTGGGAAATGTATGGTCCTCTTGCTCTCTTTTAAAATATTTTATTGATTCAAAATTTGACTTGGCTCTGAGCATCCGATCACAAATAGCACTTTGAAATTTCAGGACAAGGAAAAAGAAGCCCCAACCCTCCATCTAAAATTCTCTCTCACCTCAGGGAGCCATTGGAGTTGGTCAGTGCTTCGGGCTTTGAGCTCAGGGTTTTTCTAAGCCCCACACAATGGAAACACCCCAGAGTGAGATAAAGTCTTATCCATTAATTTGCCTGACTTCCCTCCTCAGTTTAAATTAGTTCCGAATCCCCTGAGCGGTTTTTGCTAATGGAAAGGGGAGAGATTATAGCTCCCAAAATCTAGTTCATGGAGGCCGGGTGCCCAAAAGCAGGAAATTATGTCCTAGGGGCAAAGCATGGGGCACAAAAAATGCCCCGGGAAGGGAAGAGGATGGAAGGAAAGAACCCCCCCCCTCCCCGAGGCCTCCCACCTTTGATCCTGGATAGCCACTCACATCTGTCCCCACAACTGGCCACGTTGGTGTCTGACTCAAGGCTAGGACCAAGATTACTATTATTGGGTTTCCTTTTTTTTTTTTTTTTTTTTGCGAGAGAAGCAGCGACAGCGTATTTGCTGCTCTAGGAGGGCAAACGTTTTACAGTCATCATATTACAATTTTGCTTCTTTAAATTATTGTGCCCAAGACGAAACTCCAAGGCCAGTTTCAGAAAGACTGCACCTGGGTTCCACTGATGGTACCCAAAAGGAAAGCTGAGTGTGCCGAAAGGGACAGTTGCCGACCTCTCATTGTTCAGAGGGGCCTGCTTGGCTCTGTCCCAGGCCAAACATCACGGCCAAGGTCTCAGCCAACTACCCAGTCTGGACAGTCACATTTTCTCATTGGGATGTCACCCACCACCTCCATTCTTTTCACCTGTGCTGCTGTCACCCATCAACCACTTTTGTACTCGTGACAACACTGGGAAATCACCGGGTTGGCTATCAGAAGATCCAAATGGATAGAGTAGTATGCAGCCAAACATTTCTCCAGCCTGGTAAACTGTGAAATCCCCGTTTAAATGTATCAACAGGCGGCTGAAACAATCAGGACTGGGGCTTCAAGGCTCTGAAAGGGGCTGAGCAGTGGAGAGAGGCTGGGGAGTCATTGGCCACTTGGCCCCTGGGAGAAGTTGCTGATTCTGGGTACAGGAAAAGATGCTGAGCTTTCCCTGGGCAGAGGCCACCACAAAAAAAGAGAAACCAACAGAGATTGTGGCGGTCACATGGGGCTGAAAATTCAAAACTAGACTTGATGAACTAAGATCCTGGTGAGAGAAAGGGTCAGAGAGCTGAGCCTAGCACGTGGGTCATTTTCCCTGCAAGATATTTCCCTAATCCTAGGAGTTTAAGAAACTAAGTGAAAAGTTTTCGAAAAGCATATTTGAGTAATTGGTAATCTTGCTATACTGAGAAGACAAGGATCAAAGTTCAGGACCAGCCAGAAGGAGGGGTCCCAGTGAGTAGATCAGGCTCTTATTGTTGGCATTGGAGGTAGAATTGGCAGAAAAAAATGCAGAATGAGGCCCAGTTCAATTTGAATCTCAGATAAACAATAAACAATTTTATAAGTATGATCCATGCAGTAATTAGGACATACTTAAAATGCAAAATTATTTGTTTTTTATCTGAAATTCAAATTTAACCAAGCATTCTGTATTTGTATCTCTTAAATCTG
This sequence comes from Zalophus californianus, assembly GCF_009762305.2. Taxonomy (NCBI): domain Eukaryota; kingdom Metazoa; phylum Chordata; class Mammalia; order Carnivora; family Otariidae; genus Zalophus; species Zalophus californianus. The sequence continues at coordinate 62,776,252 of NC_045597.1, forward strand.
GCAACCCTACTTGGTTAACTTGTGGTGGGCAGAATAGTGGCCTCCAAAGATGTCCACACACTAATCCCTGAACTTACGTGCATGTTACCTTATGTGGCAAAAGGGATTTTGGCACGTGTGATTTAATTAAGAATTTTGAGATAGGGAGATTATCCTGGACTATCTGGGCAGGTCCAATCTAATCACAAGCGTCCTTATAACAGATAGGCAGGAGTGTCAAAAGCAGAAAAATGCAATGTTATTACGGAAATAGAGAAATAGAGAGATTGGAGGCTGCCACACTGCTGGCCTTGAAGATGGAAGAAGGAGCCATGAGCCGAGGAATGCAGGTGGCCTCTAGAAACTAGAAAAGGCAAGGAGATGGATTCTCCCCTAGAAGTTCTTGAAAGGAAGGCAATCCTGTCCACACGTTGATCTTAGCCCAGTGAAAGCCATCAGACTTCTCACACATGGTGCTGTAAGGCATTAAATTGTTTTGTTACAAGCCACGAAGTTTGTGGTAATTTGTTATTGCAGCAATAGAAAGCAATACAGCGGCAATAGGGTTATCCTTTAGGGGGAAAATTACTCAGAGATCAACAGAGTCTTTCTTACCAAAGCTACAACTCAGCTTCTAATTATCTCAGTGTATACTTGGATTAAGATACTATCTGCCAAGCAGAGGGAGAAGTGAAGTCTCTCTGGAGGAAGATAGCACCATCTAGAAGTGCTAAAAGTTTTATTAGCAATGTCCAGCATTTAAATAACAAAATTACTAGACAGAGCCATATGGCTGAAAATGTGAGGGAAATATGACAAGAGAAACTGTCTATAGGTGATCCAAATATTGGAATTAGCAGGACCTTATAGCTTTGAGTAATATTATTAATTAGAAGGGTTAAATGTGGTGAAAATAGATTTTAAAAATTAAAATCTCATAAAGAAATAAAAACTTCCAAAAAGAACAAGTATTCTTGACCTTAAAAGAACAAAAAAATTACAATAACTGTAATTATGTACTCATTAGATAGGTCTAATAGCAATTTACACACAGCAGAGAGGGCTAGTGAAGTCTAAGTCACGTCAATAAGAAATATCTAAACTGAACCACGTGGAAAATGAAAAGGAGCTATAAAAACATGTGGGACACTATAAAAAGTTCTGACATTCATGTAATTGGAATTCCAGAAGGACAGGAGAGAGAAAATGGGGCAGGAGTAATATTTTAAGAATTAGCGAGCAAGGATTTTCCAAAATGATGAGAAACATCAAGCCAAAAATTTGAGAAACTCAGCAGAACCCAAGCAGGTTAATACAGGACCTGTGAGATGAAAAACATAAAACATTATTGAAAGATAAGCAAAGAGCATTGACCACGTTGAAAGAACAGGTTTTTGAATAGAAAAACTCAGCCTCATCAAGATCTAAAATTTCCCCAGGTTAATTTATAAGTTTAATGCTATTTCAGTTAAAAGAACATAGAATTAAGTGTATGAATAAAGCAAAATAGAAAATTCAGAAATAAATTCAAGGCAAGTAAAAATTTAGTATAGAAAATCTGTGGGGAAATGGTGGACTTCTTATCAAGTACTGCTAGAACATCTGGTTAAAAAAGGATAAAATTGGATCCATACCTCACACCATATGCCAGGATTGATTTCAAATCAATCAGGACCTAAACGTAGCCCCAACTATACAAGTTCTAAAAGAAAACATAAGTGAATTTCTCTTAACCTGGGATGAGAAAGACTTTACAAACTAAAACTCAACATCCAGAGGCAGTAAGAGAAAATAACAGACAAATTGGATTACTTTTTGAAAAAAAGGTAATTTGCCTAACAAAAACACCAGAACAAAGTAAAAAACCTCAATGACAATAAAGAAAATATTTGCAACTTGTATCACAAAGTGTAAATATCCTTAAATTTGAAGAACTTCTAAAAATAAATAAAATGACTAACAACTCTATTGTGTGTATGTGTATGCAAAATTATAAAGCAAAATTAAATTTTAAAAGCAGGCCCTAAAACAACATCAAAATTAACAAACGAATCTATGTACTGAGTTGCTAACTTAATCACAGGGAAGAATATTTCAAGTGACATTAAAACAGTATAATGTAACAATACACCTATAGTTGGAATATATCTTAGGGTCAAGAAGAATTATAGAACATTTTAAACTATTTTCAGGAATCATATTAAGAGTAACAACATACCGTTGGTTATTGTGAACTACTGCATTTAGGAAATGATTTTCAGCATAAGAGAAATAATACACAAATATAAAATAAAAGATGTTAACACCACAGAATCACAAATTTGATGTGGAAATATTTCAACAAACATTTTTATCTAAAAATAAAATGTATTTTCTACTTCTATTAAAAATGCTAAGAAACAGAGAACAATCTAGTTATACTGACTACTTACAACCTCCAGACTGTGGTCTCTAAAGGTCATTTCACAATAAAATAAGACAGGGCTGCTTGGGGGAAATGGCTTATTCCAGATCCAGGGCAGAAAATGTTCTAGATGAATCAGGCACATTCTGTTATATCCAGAAAACAAGGAAGTTATGCAAGGCTACTACCGGGATCATATGAAAAGAATTTAGTACCCAACTTGTAGGCAGTTCCACTAGCCAGAGATGAGACAATTTGAATGTTAAAAACGAGAGTAACTGGGGCGCCTGGATGGCTCAGGCGGTTGACTCTTGATTTCGGCTCAGGTCTTGATCTCAGGGTCATGAGTTCAAGCCCCACATGGGACTCCACAATGGATGTGGAGCCTACTTAGAAACAAAAAAAATCTCTACAAAGATTAACCATAATGGGTTAAAACGTATTAAGTAAGTTAAAATCCACCCATTTATAATTACACTAATAAAACCTTTGAAGAACCAACTCATTATTCTGAAAACTGGTAAAGTGAAAAATGTAGACGTTCATATTGTCTTTCCCGCCCATGTTGTACCTAAGAGTAATCGAATGCTTGAATAGTGCAAGTTTTTATTTGTAAAAGAATTCCCCCTGATAAAAAACAAGAAATGATAGAATTAGAATATTAGTATTTTGCAAACCCTAAGGAAATAATGGATCTAGCAGCAATAGCCAGGGCTGTTAAAACCCTTAGATGAACTTTATAAAGAATACATCAGGCTGACCATGTTCCAACCCACTGATCAATCTGAGCATCATCCAGAAAAAGAGACAACTACAAAATATACACCTCTTAAAGATGCAGTGGAAAGCACACATCAGCTGTAAGGTATTTTTTTTTTTTTTAAGATTTGATTTATTGAGAGAGGGAGTGCAAGCTAGAGAAAGCACGAGGTGGGGGGAGGGGCAGAGGGAAAGGAAGAAGCAGACTCCCCAATGAGCAGGGAGCCCAATGTGATCCCGGGACCCTGGGATCACGACCTGAGCCGAAGGCAAACTCTTAACTGACTGAGCCACCCAGGCGCCCCTGCTGTAAGGTATTCTTAACAAAACATCAGACCTGAATTTAACAAGTCTGGATCTACTATCACTTTACAGGAAATAGCAAGAGATAAAGGAAAAAGTTAAAAAATTGCAGATGCAGGTAGCAAAATCTGGAATGTAGGAGACTCTACAGAACCAAATAACCAAAATTTAAAAACCCAGGTAACCCAAATATATTGCAATAGGAAAGAGAGAAAGATTGAAAGGGGAGAGCCCCCAGAGATGTGATATAAGAGACAGATCAACCAAATACATACAGCAAGAGCCCTTGGGGAAAGAAACACTCAGACATCGAGTTTCTAAGGTACTTAAGATTCAGAACAGCCTGTGTCATCTGCAAACAAATGTCGTGGGAGGTCATTGCCGCAAAGTGGAGTGGGGAGCCTTAGAGAAGAAAGCACACAAAGAGATTTTGGGTGGAGACCCTATAGCCAAGTCTTCCCTCCTTCCACTCATGCTCAAGGCCTAGCTGGCTTGTGAAATGTACCTGCATTTTTGGAGCATATATGCACATTTCCCCTGTCTAGGATCACCTAACGGTAGCCCAAGGGTAAGCTCCTGCTGTTACAGACTTGGAACTCTGTATTCCCTTCAAATGTTATTGTCTTCCCACATTAGTCAAGTACTGCATCTTTGCATACATTACCTCATGTAATACTCACATTACCCTAACTTAGATATGATCTCTACCTTACAAATAAGAAGAGACTCTGAGATGTTCAAGATATGTAAGGCCGCATAGATGATAAGACACCGAGCCTGAATTCAAACTTCGAACTACAGATTCTAAGTTCTATTCCCTTAAAGTCCTTATAAGTGAGGACAAATTAGCCTCTATCAGGCTGGCCTGACTAATCCTTCCCTAACGAATGATGACAAAGGTCACCCCCTCCCTCCTACCCTGAACTTACCTGCACCATCAGGGAAGTCCCACAGGACTCAACACCAAAAGTAGATCTCTTGGGGGAACTTTCTCTCTCCTTCTCAGATCAATTTTATTTTGGAGTTGAAGGCAAAAGAAAACTTTTTTCTCCCCAATCATTTTGAGATATTCAGATTAAAATGACACCCTTGTCAAAGTATTCTTAATGGTGTGCTCAGAGCTACACAAATGTAGACAGATGATGGAGGGGAGGGGGGTGAAGAGGAGGTGTCCCTGAATTGATTAGAGATTGCTCAAAATGGATCATGTTCAACTGAATGATCTTCATTCTCTCCATTGTTTTCTGTTCTGATGGAGCAGCATCTGACTGGTAGGCGGAGACTATTTTGTGTCTTTTTTTTTTTTTTTTTTGTAGTTGCCAATTTCCCCCACTGTGTCTTGTCCTTTGCAGACCCAGCCTTCTCTGAGGCGATTACATGTGTCTGTGTGGGAGTAGGGCTGTTCAGAGGGGGGGGACCCTCAACGTGGAATATAAGCCTACTAAGGTGAGGTTAAAGTCTTCAAGAAAGGACCCTGGCTGAAAATTGTTGCTCCTCCTAATCATGATTAAAGAGGAAACTGAGAAAGGCGTTTCATAAAGATGCACTTAACTATGCCTCTGAGGTGTCCCGTGCCCCAGCGCTTCCAACTGCATTGGTATGAAATTAAAATTACAAACCCATTTTGCTGGGGAGTCGATCATCGAAGTGGATGGAAGTGGATAGATATTCCACAGAAGCTCATTCCCTTTTCACATCAGCTACTGAGTGCATTGGGATAGGCAGTTAATTTTCTTGTTTAAGCTATAAAACTTGCCGTCTTACATATTCTTTAAAGGGAAGAAATCACAGCAAAACAGCAAAGTGGCAGCCTACAATCAGCCAGGATTTGAGCCCCTTATTTCCATTGTTTCATTCCGCCCCCGAATCCCGGCCACAAAAAGTTACAGAACAGATTATAAAAAGAACATTTTGTTCCCACCGCTTAGGACCACATCAGTTGATATATTTATGAAACAAACTTTGAAATGATATAAAAAATCAAAATCTGGGAACTAAATCATTAGTGCATTGGCTGGTCTATAATGACCGTAGTAGTGACACCACAGGGGCAATATCTTTCCGGTTAATGAATTCAAAATAATGGCACACAGCTCAAGAGACCCCCTGCTTTCAGTCACTGATGCTTTGCTAGTTATTGCTTCCTTTGTCTTGACCATGAAAACTCTGAGTCTATGAGCCTGAGTATGGAAGGAATTACATGGTTTCAAAAGAGAGTCCTTTCATAGCTGAATACCATTCTGTCTAGAATAAGCTGAAGATGCTTTGGGGGACTGCTCCAAACTGTCAAGTAGAAACACTGGTAAAGACCTATTTAATCTCATGAAGGCAGTATATGCCCACTGACTGCCTAAATGAGATTTCTCTAATCTCATGTCAGTGGTTAGTTATTGAAAGGTTAGTTGTTCAAGTAAGTTCCTGACCATTCAGACGTACAATGAACGTGATCAAGTCTGCATGGACCCAAATTTATAGTTTCGATTTCAGACTCACTGTTTTGGCCAGTTAATATCAGCAGCATCTTTTCTGGAATATTTGCTTTAAGAAGTATAGCCCCTATTTAAGAAACTATCATAAGCTAAAACAAGAATTAAAAAAAATGTTCTTAGGCCGTCTGGGTGGCTCAGTCAGTTAAGCATCTGCCTCCCGCTTAAGTTTGATCCCAGGGTCCCTGAGTCCTTGCTCAGTGGGGAGGCTGATTCTCCCTTTGCCCTCTCCCCCCCCACGGCTCATGCTCTCTCTCATGTGTGTTCTCTCTCTCTAGAATAAATAAATAAAATCTTTAAAAAAAAATTCTCGTAATTCATCCAGAAGGTTGTCAGTGATGTTGACCTGATTTAGAAACTGAACGAATGACAACTTAGCCTAGCCAGTATCTTTTGGCACACATGATATCCATTCTTAGGTTTGGGCCTTCTGAGTTTTTTATTTGACAGAATAATTAACACTCATTTCATTGAGTGTTTCCACTTGAACATTTTATGAAGACTTGCTAATTTATAACAAATGAATTACCATCACAATGATCTGGAAGAAGGAAGAAAAGATAAGTAGGAGAGGCATTTTCTCTTTATCAGGATGTAAATGGATAGGCCATTTGTTAAACACTTCATAAATGGATCTGTCATCCAATCTCAATTAAAAATCATCTCTTATTTTGGGGAAACTTAAATCAAGAAGCTCACACAATAGTAAGCCACTGTACATGGGTAGAGTAATCATTCCTTAGTACAAATCTAAGTACATCATAGGTGCTTGCTGACTCTTTCTCGTATATTAATTAATTAATTTACAAATGAACTAATTGTAGGACTTCAAATCAGATGCCCTAATTTTTAATAATATAATGAAGAAACACTCATGACCCAGGAAGCCTACACTCTGAATTTAAAATAGACCAACATTTTATAATATTTGCTTCAAATGTTTCTACGAAATAAAACATTACAAAAAACGTTGAAGTTCTTTACATTTCCCTTTTCAATGTCCACCCTCTCCTTCTTTCCACAGAGGCAATCCCAGATATTCGTTTTCTAAGAGCTTAGAGAAAGTCAAAGAGCAAGTATGGTCAGAGGGCTTTCTGTTGGCTATAATTAGAATATTCAGAACCCTTCCTGAGATGTAGGGGCAACCTAAGAGGAATCATGGAGAAGGGAGATCATATATAAGCTCAAAGTATGAGGATATCGTGTAATTTTAAAATGTCTGTGCATGGGGCGCCTGGGTGGCTCGGTTGGTTAAGCAACTGCCTTCAGCTCAGGTCATGATCCTGGAGTCCCAGGATCGAGTCCCGTGTGGGGTTCCAGTAGGGAGCCTGCTTCTCCCTCTGACCCTCCCTCCTCTTGTGCTCTCTCTCTCTCTCATTCTCTCTCTTAAATAAATAAATAAATAAAATCTTTAAATAAAATGAAATGTCTGTGCATGGGCGCACGTGCGTCTGAGTGTGTGTGTGTGTGTGTGTGTGTTAGTGTAAATATTTCTAAAAGCTATTTTCTAGGTGCCAAGAGTCTGAAACAAAGATAAAAACTACATTCTCAGACCAATGAACATGATTTTCCCACTTTATCTCTAAATGAACTATTTCAAGTCGAAGACTAGAAGATGTGAAAAGTGATGAGGGCATAGAAGATTATAAGCTTTTCGTCAAGCCTTTAGGAGCTGCATTTTATAAGGCATTTAGAACACTGTAGATAAGATGTTAAGGAAAGCAATTATTATCCTTCAGATCTTCTTGAAACATCATTTTCCAAGGTAATGTTCCCTGTTCCTTCAAACCGACTCAGGTAATCCTGTCGTCCATTCTCATTGTAAACTTCTACATAACTTATTATAATTGTAATTAAACTACTTTGTGAATAATTTGTTTGAAGTTTGCTTCCCTTGGTATTGTAACTTTCATGACAATGGGATCACATCCATTGTGGTCATTGACATGTCACCAGCCACCCAGCATAACTAATTTTGGAAAAAAAAGAAACAGAGACAGAGAGTAAAGAAAGATTACTGAGCATTTGAATTGGAAACATAGTGCCCATGTCAGGATACTAAATGCAAGTGCTCGGATGGCAAACACCACATTCTGATTGTTTCCTCTTAGTCCACACAGTCAAGCAGTATGCTTGCTGTCAGACGAGTTCTGTGGGTTCGGAACTCTCTCCTCGCCCACTCGGCTCAACTAGCTCACTGAATGCCTCTTATGTTTCAGGTTGATACCCTCTGCTGCCCCTTAATTTCCATATTCTCAAAGGCTTAGAAAAATAATTTTTTACCAACACTTGTACCCATCTTAAAGACAGAAGTGTAGGAGGGAAACTGAGAGCTTCAATAAGTGGAAAAGCAGGATTAACCAAGCGAAGGGAACCAAGTGACCCAGGTGGTTGGTGTAGAATTCACTGTCAACCAGCAGCAGCTCTTCAACATCCATCCTTCAATTTCCTTGTTCTTTTTGTGTGGAATTTTTTTTTTCCTGGGATGTAATTGACATATAACATTGAGGTAAATTGAAGGTTTACAATGTGTTAATTTGATGCACGTATATATTGCAATATGATTACCACCATAGAATTAGCTAACACATCCAGCACGTCAAGTAATTATCATTTGGTTTTGTGGTGAAAACATTTAAGATCTAGTCGCTTAGCAACTTTGAAGTATATAATACAGTATTGTTAACTACAATCCCGATGTTGTGCCTTAGATCTTCAGTACTTACCTATCTTCTAGTTGCAACTTTGTACCCTTTGACCACCATCTCCCCAGTTTCCTGGGCAACCACCATTTTGCTCTCTGTTTCTATGAATTTGGCTTTTCTAGATTCCAAAGGTAAGGGATATCATGCAGTACTATACAGTATTAGTCTTTCTATGTCTGACTTATCTTACTTACCATAATGCCCTCTAGTTCCCTCCATGTTGCCAGAAATGGCAGGATTTCCTTCTTTCTCATGGCAGAATAATATTTCATTGTATATATATGCACCACATCTTCTTTATCCATTCCCCTGTTGGCAGACACTTAAGTTGTTAGGGAGAAAGAGTCAGGATTCCTCTCGTTTCTGCTTGAAGAACTGTGGTGACATTTCTAAGTTTATGAGAAAAGAACTGGTTTATGGGTGGGGCAGGTGTGAGATCTCTGAGACACATTTTTGGGATAACGAACTTGGTAGACTCACCAGTTCCAGAGAAAACACATTCCTGGCACAAAAGCACAGAGTCCACATGACCAACGACAGCACCAGTTGGATCTGCACACAGCTAGTGCTGAGACTCCCTTCGATGACCTCCGTCTTTACCACTGCAACGTCCTAATAACGTTTTCCAATCTAAGGAAACTGACTCGGACAGGTAATTGAAAGAGAGAGAAAAGATAATCTCCCTTTAGCTAGCTCTTTTCATCTGCCTAAGAAGTAGTTCCCAGGAAGAAATATTCAAGTAGAAGAACCAGATAAGGCCCAAACATTTTTCTTCTCATTTTGAGGTGGGTTTCTACATAAGACCCCATTACTTTGATTAATCTCAGATAGTTAACTTTGAGTTCATGTTTTCTTCCAGTGATCCCTTTAATATGGTCATTTAATATATAAATACCGAAGAGCATATATATTTTTTCAGAAAACTACTGGGTTTCCTTGTTAGTACAAAAAACAATGAAGTGCCGACTGTGTCTGGAAATATTTACTTTGTGTCTTCTGCACAGAGCATGGCTCATCTGATGTGTTATCAAATCAAGAGATTTCACACTGTTCTATAGCCTCTGACACAAATCCAATACCCTTGAGAAAGCAACTCAGAAATGATCTGAATTCTCTCCTGAGGCAGTATCTGAAAACTGGGAGAGCGTAAGATCTATGGTGGAGTTTTCCCACAAGCTACAAACTTCCAAACAACACATTGTGTAGTCTGTTCAAATCACTACACTTAGGATTTTCTTTGAGCGAAAATAAATTGCCATCATTACTTGGCTTTAAAAACTTGTTCAACATAATTTCTATATGGCCCCCCAAACACGTGGCTTAGACTCATAAATCTAATAAATACTTAGAACTTAATGCCGCTGATACAGGGGCTTATCTCTTCAGGCTTGTCTCCATAGCTTACTAAATGATAATCCTAATTAGAACCCTAATTATGTTTCTGCTCAGAGTATTTTTAGATAGACTTAACATTTGATCTGTTTAGTCTAGTTTTACAGGTGGCGATAGATTAAGAACAGGTTTTAAAATAAGATATGACTATTACATTTCTAATAATAGGCGATTGTGGTCTCAGAACCACTTTTTATTTAGTGACGCATGGAACAACTCTTTGATGATGGTAATTGTGCCCACACACCCTAGCCCTACACTGGGAAAATAGGCCACCCTTTGTAGTCAGTGCCTTATTTCTACCATATAAACCTCAGCCCTTTCAATTCAGGATCTTGAATTTCTTTTCCTCTAAAATAACCTAGCTTTTCAATCCTGCCCAAATCCTCTGGTTACATGTTCCCAGGGACACTTGTCCTGATATTACCTCCATTGCCTTGCTATCCCTTAGCAAAAAAGTCACTTGCTTTCAGTGCAACTTCTCAAGCTTGGAGTGTGCCTTAGACTCACCCAGGGAGCTCATTAAAGCATGCACATTCCCAGGCTGCACCCAGAGGGGTTCCACCTTTTATGTCTTTCAGGGGTCTGGGAACCTATATTTTAAACAACAACAACAAAAATCTCAGGTGTTTTTGGGGACGGATTTTGAGAAACATTGCTTTAAAAGACTTATTTTTCATTTCCAAATACACAGTTTCAAATTTTCCATCATGCTTACAGTTGTTTTCCACAAATGACAACATCCTACAATTATAAAACACAGTAGACAAGTAGATAAATATAAGGTGTTATTTTTATTATTTTTAATATTTTTCTGGGGTAAACATGGCTCCACCACAAATCAGCCCAATTCTTCCCTCACTTTATAAGGTAGAAAAAAGGAAGGAAACATCAAGACTTATACAAAGAGGCAGAAAGAGACTCCAGGCAAGGTCACTTTGGCTGGGCTTGGGGTGGACTATCGCTCCACTGTCTCCACTCAAGAGGCATGTTCAGTCCCCCAGTATTTTGATGTCCAGATGATTCTGATGCATGTGGGTCTATAGCCATACCTGACAAGGCAGGCAGGAGCCTCTGCCTGTCCATTTGTCTGATTATAGCTTGACCATGTCATGCACTACGTCTCCAATTCTACTGTCAAAAACAGATAATGGACTCTAAAGGCAAGTTGGGGTTTACATTATTTTTGCAAGGACAAAATCAGGACAGCTTTAAGCTACTCAGGATATACGCAACAGTTTTAGAGAGGGCGACCTCAAGTGACACCGGTTCACAGAGCCAAAATTTGGTGTCTTAAAATATTAAGCCATGGTAGTAGGATGTTGGAGTTTAGTACGAAATGGCACTTGAGTTATTACCTATGAGTGCATTCTATAGGCTGTGCCTTTAGTAATGATATCTTTTACACTCCTATGCCATTCAGAAAGAGTGAGTCAGCCATTCACTCATATTTATTTACAAACTTTTACTGTCAATATCTACTGTGTACTAGGCAGCAAAGAGACAGACAGAGAGTAATAAGAAATAGCCCTGGCCCTCAAGAAACAGACCCTGCAGTTGGGGGAAATTACCATCTGAGTGTGGTATGTGCTACGCTAGAAGGAGGCGTGCATCACCAACAGGTGCAGGCAAGGAGACACAGAGAAAAGAAAGTAACCAAAAAGGGCTTCCCAGAGTGAGGATACTAGAGCTGAGGTTTTTTGTTTTTTGTTTTTTAATTATCTTATGTTAATCACCATACAGTACATCATTAGTTTTTGATGTAGTGTTCCATGATTCATTGTTTGTGCATAACACCCAGTGCTATATGCAGAACGTGCCCTCTTTAATACCCATCACCAGGCTAACCCATCCCCCCACCCCCTCCCCTCTAGAACCCTCAGTTTGTTTCTCAGAGTCCATCGTCTCTCATGGTTCATCTCCCCCTCCGATTCCCCCCTTCATTTTTCCCTTCCTACTATCTTCTTTTTTTTTTTTTAACATATAATGTATTATTTGCTTCAGAGGTACAGATCTGTGATTCAACAGTCTTGCACAATTCACAGTGTAGAGTTGAGTTTTGAAGGACAACTAGAAGTTAGCCAAGAGGATTATGTAGAGGGGAGATGGTAGCTGCCATTTTGGGCAGACAATGTGTGCAACAAATAGAATCTCAAAAGAATGTGGCTCAATTTGAAATGCAAGTAATTTTTTAATGCTAGAGAAGAGAGGAAGAACCACATCCAGATGACATGCAAAGAATCTAGCATTTTTCTAATATATTGGCTACAACAGCCTTTGAAAGATTTTAGGTAAGGGATCAACTTGATAGAATTGGGTTTCATTCGTTTACTGATTTGCTTCCACAAATATCTGTTACAAACCAACTGGGTGTGAGGCATTGTGCCATGCTAAGCACTGAGAATATACTGCTGAAGAGGACAGAAATGGTCCCTGCCCTCAGGAAGCTTAAATTCTGACAGAAAAGACACACAATAAGCAAGTAAACAACAACAAAAGAAGAAAGAATCACAGTTCTGTTTAGTACTAAAGGGCAAATAAAGATGGGTATGGGACAACAATGAGGGGAATTGATGGGGAAATCTTCTCTTAGGATGTGACATGGAAGTTGAAGTAAGACAAGGAGCAAGTTAGGATTAGGATTTATCTGTTGATTTACTTCAGTAAATATTGCTTACATACCAACTTTGGAGTGATTTGGGAGAACTGAGTGAAGTGCATTCTAAGCAGAGGTAAGAAGAAAGGAAAATGTCCCCAGGTAAGAAAGAGGTTGGCCTAAGAACTGACAGAAGACCAGACCGTCAGGTGTGTGGTGGACAGACAGGGGACAGCACGAGATGAAGTGGGGAAGGTGGACAGTGAGACACCATGGGAGTTTTAAGTAGAGAGTGATATGCCTTGATTTCCTTCTGTAAGAACATTCTGACTAGTGTCTGGGAAGAAATGGGTGGCAGCCGGGGAGGGTAAAGCAGGCCTCCTAGCTGGGTTGTTTTGGTGGCACAGGTGAGAGGTGAACAGGACTCAGACAAGATAATGGTTATGAAGATGGGGAGAAGTTTTAGGGTTTGCCTTGGACCGAGTAGGAAGAAGAGAGCCTTGCAAAAATCCCACTGTTATTTATAACCGTGCTGGTTAATTACTGCCAGAGCCCAAACTGGAAAACAGGTCTTTCCACTCCTTGGCAGTGGTTTTTCCACTACATGATGCACTCTGTAGAATTATAAACTTTGGGCAAATCCTTTTTTGTTGTTGTTGTTGTTGTCAGTCAAATTGCTTTGATTTGAAGTGCTGTCAAGAAGTATAACACCTCAGCGATGTGGATATTCCAGGTGAAATAAAGGGAGAAAGAGTGAGCAACAATTATGTATGGTGTTGGGGTTTTCATTTTTTCATTCACTTATTTACTCATAGATGGTTTTTATTTGGAACATATTTACCCTGATGCTTTTGTTATACAAGAATGTGCAATAAGTTATCCGTAAGCGCGAATATTTTCCTTTTAATGCCCAAGAGGATGTTTGCTGTGTGCTGAAGAGAGGTCACAAGATTGGCTGGGTGGCCTTGCTGTTCACACGGGTCTTCGTAGGATGAGAAACAAAAGAGCAGAAGGAGCATAGCAGGGTCCTGTACTAATTCCAAGCACTCCAGGAGGTTTGAAGGATGGTGTTTTTGTTTTTGTTTTTGTTTTTTTTCTGGTCTGTTCTTCCTCTGGATCAGGACACCCAGACCTGAGGACATGGAGGAAGGACCCAATTCCCTTGTAAGCAGTCTGGGTGCTCTTATTTGCCCCATATACATCTGGCTTCAGGCTCATCTTTTTCTACACCTTTGCTCTCCCAAGGCCGTCCTTCCACTCTCTTCTTTCACTCTCTTTCTCTCCCACACCCACTTGCAATAGTCCTTAACGATACATAAGGGGAGGAAAAGACAAGATAAAATGTTTCAGGGAAAAAAATGGTAGAAGACATTTGCTGTTACAATCACCACATGTAAGTGCCGTTCATTATGTATTGTTCCTTCAAATTAGTAGCTTCATCTAATTGAGCTATGCTGCTCTCTTGAAAGCTCTCTATCAATGTCAAAATCAAAGATAGAGGGTGGAGGAAAGATTGTTTGGGAAGATGGTACTTTAAATGTGGATTTATCTCAAGGAAATGCCATTCTTCTTCCATCTATCTTTGTAAGCCTTTGTTCTTAGTGTGTTAAGAACTCCACCAAGGTTAGTGGTTTTAACACAAGTCCCAAGGAGAATTCTTCTTGGGAGTTAGACACATGAAATTGATGGGTTGGGATTCACTGTGTGATGTGGAGGAAGCCAGAGATCTGGATTCAGAGTTCAAAGTCTGCCACTCAATTGCTCAGTAAGTTGAGGTACATCAGATTAGAGCTAAATCCGAGAGCCCATCCTCCCTGGGGACATAATGTCACTTCACGTCTCTGGGCCTCATCTTTATCATCGGCCATGAGGAAAGCTAAAGAACATCAATTGACCAAGCATTCAGCTGAGTGCCCATGCCATTTAGAACCGATGAGGTAGGAATAACTCTTCCAATTTTACAATGAGGAAACCAAGGCTCCACAAGTCAGTCTAATTTTAAGACCTGGGCTCTTTCCACGACATGTGTCATCTTCTGTGATTTCCACAAACATTTCACGTAAAATTCACTTTTTGAAAGCCCATATTTATAGTTTACACTGTAACAAACCCAAGAAGTACACTCAAATGTGTTTTATTACACAGGCTACAACGTTGGAGATGTTATATTCATCACTTTCTGCTGTTGAGTTTATTGACTTTATGGGGAAAATGTCCTAATGTTCCCCTGCCTGCCTTCTCTGCCAAATTCAAAGGAATCACAGACAGCAAGCAGAGTTGTTAAAAAACAAAACAAAACAAAAACCAAAAAACAAACAAGACAAAACACCATTAGCTTTTGCAGCTGCTTGCCTGGTGTATTAGTTATCAATTGCTGCATAACAAGTTATCCCAAAATTTAGAAGCTAAAATAACATTTGTTATTTCACAGTTTCTACAGGTCAGCTGTCTGGCCATAGCTTAGCTGCTTCTCTAGTCGGTCCCAGGCTGAAGTCAAGGCGTTAGCTGGGGCTGCAGTCATTGAAAAGCTCTACTAGGGACGGATCTGCTTCCAAGCTCACTCACCTGGTGGTACGATTCATTTCCTCACAGGCTATTGACTGCTGACCCCTCTCAGTTTCTTGGCACATGGGCCTCTCCACTGGGGCTGCTCACAAAAGGGCAGCTGGTGTCACGAGAGCAAGCAAGCGAGAAGAGCCACAGAAAATGTGTCCTAACAAGACAGAAGTCACAGTCTTTTCAAAATCTTATCTTGGAAGTGACATCTTATTGTCTTGCTGTATTCTACTCAACAGAAGCAAGTCACTAAGTCTGGCCCTATATTCAAGGGTGGAAGTTGCACAAAGACATGGACATTGGGAAGTAAGGATCTTTGGGGACCATCTTGGATGCCAGCTTACCACACCTGGCAGACCAGTACATTCCAAACATTGTAAAGCCAAAACAAAATTGAGAATGACTTGATGCTGAAGGCAAGAGCACTGTTGTCACCCCTAACTTCAAATTTCACATTTTTGCACTCAGCAGGATCATTATTTTCATTGATTCAACTGGCAGTATATTTCACTTCACCCCAGTAAGTTCATATTTTAAAATATCTCTTTCTATCTGTGTATGTATTGTACTTCTTTGAAAGAGTCTGTTGGGGAGAGTGAGGGGCTGGAATGTCTCTGCTTACAACACAACAATATGAAATGGTCTGGGTTCTTTCATGCACCTCAGAAAATGAGGGACTGGACTTTTAAATTATATTGTTTCCTTCCAGCTGTAAAACATGTTTTTCTCATCTGTAAAATGGTCCAACTTGATTCTTTTCCGATGACCTCACAGATGTGTTAGCAGAATTAAACAACTGATAATGGATGTAAATGTGTTTTTGTAAAATTATGAAATGCTGTTTTATAATATGCATTTTAATTTTTTTTTTTTAATGAGAAAATGCTATCAACCTAGAATTTTCCAATGTTGACCCTGCATGCAACTGCCGGGTCCTCTGAGTTGTTTTGAGCGAGGTGGGAGGACAGTTGGGAAGAACTTCTGAAGGAAAAGGTGACCACATCCAATAGGCTGCAGCGATTGGTCAACATCTCCTTGTGACTGAGGTGAGACCTGCTTCCAGAGGATGCTCTAAAAATGACCAGGGCCCACAGACTGCACCTTCAAAATATGAGTGACAGAAAGTGACTCAGAACTGGGGAGGATGTTTCCTCTAGGTAACCTGGCTAAAAATAATATGATCACAAGTAATTTAATTCAAAACAAGATGGCAGTGATGAAAATGCACAACTTGTGTCAAGATGAGTGTTTGGTTTGAATCGATGATTTCTTAAAACAAAATGAATAGTTTTCAAATGCTGTGTTTTTTCTGTAGTGATAGTTTGCATGCATCATCCACCAATTTTATAACTCTTTCTGAAAATGTGAATTATTTTTGCTTTTTAAATAATTTATTAGTAGATAGATATATTTCTTTCCTCCCCCACCCCCGGTTTTCTCCTTCCAATACATTTTCTGCCAATGAAATAATTGTACTCTGTGGAGTTCATCATTTTGGAAATGCGGGAGCAATTTAAAGGTTGTTTCCAACTCCCTGATATTACAAATAGTACAGGACAGGGACGTTTGGCTGAAATAATTTCCAAATTAAAAATGATAAAAGTAGAAAAAATTTCTTAAGAGACATATATATCAATTGGGGCTATTTCATTTGGATCACATTATTATCTCAACCATGTCTTAAGTTATTTGTTCTTTTGTTTTTTCAAAAATACATTCCAAATGTTGGCATCTTGAGGGACTCCCAGGATGCACGGCTCTGGGCAGAGAATCAACATCTTCACCAAGGACAGGAGCCCCAGGGACAGGGACAAAACAACTTTCTGAGTGACTACCTCAGGAAGAAGAGGGACACGGAAGAGAGCTTGCAAAGATGGCTTATAAATACTTGTAAGATGCCCCCAGGAAAACCCAGGAACTAGTTAACGGGGCTTTAGGAAAATTGGATGTATTGCACTGTGTAGGTTAAGTTCAAAAGGACAGTGAAATTGAAAACGTCACTGTTAACGCTTTCTTGTGAGGTTTAGGGAGACCCAGATTGTACAGCTATAAGAAGTCATTGTTTTCCTCTTGCTTACCCCCCTGCCATTCATTTTAAGATCGTGACTGTCAAGGTAGGATGCAAAGATGATCTAGTGAATCTAAAACTGCTTTAACAAAAATAGTTTGTATTTAAAAAGGTGATTCATTGAAGTATGGGAAAAATATTTGCACTTCTCTTTTTATGTGTTATCGTATATAAGAAGATAAATGAAACAAAATACACGAATATGTGACATAAGGATCACCACCAGCTTCCTCACTCCGTCCCTATGTCTAGTCGTCCCAGGCCACCAAAGGCAGGTGAGGAATGAAGTCACTTACCAACCTGAGTTCTGTGAACTGTGATGTGTTGCAATTGATGTGTGCCATAGTTGAGTGGATTATACCATTTAATTCTAACTAA
Organism: Zalophus californianus; assembly: GCF_009762305.2. Classification (NCBI taxonomy): domain Eukaryota; kingdom Metazoa; phylum Chordata; class Mammalia; order Carnivora; family Otariidae; genus Zalophus; species Zalophus californianus. The sequence goes on from NC_045597.1 coordinate 62,793,878, forward strand.
TCTAACACTCCCAATATGCAAGTGGTTTAAAAAGCTTCTACATGTTAAACATTCAATGTAATTCTAACAATGAAAGAGGCAGTTATCAGTTAAGAATCTTGTAGAGCTTCTCCTTCTAATACAAACTTTTATTAGACGTAAATATAAACTTTCCCTTCAATGTAAAGGTGACATTACAACAATGAATACAAAACTATCCACTTTCAATAGAAACCCTGGCTAGAGAGAGAACGCTGTGGAAGCAGATGTCTAGAAATATTTCTATTGTTTTATTATTTCAGTGCCAGAAGCAATGTATTTCCCCTTAAAACTTGTAACTTCTACATTTAGGAAACCTGGAAACTTTTTTCCAGCGTGTTTAAAAATCCTCCAAAAAAAAAAAATTTCAGTGGTTTTTAAACCCATTTGTCAAAAATGTTAAGATGTAACAAGTTCTGATTAGTTTTAAAGCACATCTGATTGACATCAGAGAAGATGGAAAATTACTAGCCACATTTCAACTAAAACTTTAATAGAATTATTGGAAGGGATGGATAATAGCATGTCAGGACTTAGTAGATGCAGCTTGAGATGCATGTCCCCCACCGAGAAGTGCTCATACTTTGGGGTATCTTTTCCAGCTACGACAGGTTTAAACCAAGTATGCAAGTAAACTCAGTGTATATCCTGAGCATCAGATCATTGTATCACAGGGTGGGTAAAAAAACAAGATTTAAACAATTATAAAGCATATTTATTTTTTATCACTAAAATGTGCACTTACCATTAGGAAATGCATAATTATAAATTAACATACCTATCTTGAAAAGGATGTTCAAGTATTTTAAAGGCCAGAAAAAAAGAAAACTATGCCCTCTTCAAAGTAGCCGGTATTTATATTAATCAAAGTTGCTTCTTTTGTCCTCACACTGGGTCACTGAGTCTTCATGGCCACACGGATACCTGGAAGGAGAGACATTTCGGCTCCCGTGCGGCCCTGGAGGAAGGGCAGGAGGCCTCAGGCCACACCAGCGTCACCCTGCCACGGGGCGTGCTCAGGCTGCAGATGAGAAATTTATTCCAAGGTGGGTATAAATTCTTAGAGATGCAGCAGAGGAGAGCATGGTCAATACTCGGTGGTGGTTTTGAAACGGAAGATAAGGACGCTGACGAGATTGTCCATGAGTGTTTTCTAGACTCACTTTGCCAAGAACATGTATGCACTCACCGCCTGACTTGAGCAAAGTTAATGAATTATTCCACCAAATGGACAACTCTCTTCCACTCTAGTCCAGGCCCATATCCTGGCTCGCATGGGTCCCTGCAGCCGTTTGCACCTGGTTTCTCTGGTGGTAGCTGCTTCCAGCTATATCCTACCCTAATCTGAAAGCCTGAGAGCATCTCTCCATCCATGCTGGGGACCCCGCCAGAGGATCTTCCCCAAATGCCATTCCCTTATTCTGCATATGGAACAGGGTGTATCAAAATGCCTGCCAAGGCTTTCTGCCAAATGGCTCCACCCTTTCTTCTGGCTTTATTTTCTTTTATTTATTTATTTTTTTGACTTCGCAGTAACCGCCCCGTCGCATCAATCAGACTAGCCACTTTAACATTCCAAAGACACATTGTCCTCCCTGCTCTTTTCTGAAGGCTGGTTCCTTGCAAAACAAACTAACAAATGCCGTCAGCTTCTCTTCCTTTCCTATAATCCGTCAATGTGCCCACTTCCGATTCTATTCCTCTACGAACCTTCCCCTGTCTATCCAAGCCCCAAAGGACTCTTGTCTCTTCCTGGTTTCCACCACGCTTTAAAATGTGTTAGACATAATCCAGGATCCTCTTGACTTGTTTGGTGCTAGTTTACTCTTTTATTCTGATACTTTCAACCTAGATTGAAACTTCAGCTAGAGAATAAATAGATAATTTTTAAACCTTTATTTGTTTATTCTTGATAGCACCCATAGAGAGTAGTTGATCAGCAGATACTATTGATACACTGATTTCTCTTATCCAGTATAATTTCTTTTCTCTCTACCTCTGCTTATCTTGTTGAGCTCACTTCCCTTATCTGACACATTCTTAAGATAATTGAAATCTCACCCTTTCTCTGAAGGTTAAAAGCCAAACTTCAATTCCAATCGAGGCTTTGCAATTTCAGACAGCATCTCCTTCCCAGGCAGAGAGAGATCTGACCTTATGAATGAGACCATTGTTTGTTTAACAAATAAGTAAGTAAATACATTTTCAAATCCCCTCTGGGAGCTTTATTATTCTGGAAAGAATTAAGCTAAAACATAAAAGATAACCACCACGTCAACCCTTAAGTAAACACAAATTTTCATTCAACGGGGTTTAGAAATAATCATCTTCAGATTTCAAATTCTGACATTATCCTAAAAGTATGTATATGTGTGCCCACGTACTCAGTCACAGCTTCCATATTCTGATCACATTTTCATTCAGAAAGTTAATTTAAAAAATTAAGATCCTACGGATTCACTTGCGGTACTGACTCACGAAGGCACGGCTGAGCTGGTCTCTCTGCTATGAAATGCTAGACAGAATGATCTCAGACAAACATGTGAAACAGCGGCACAGTTTCAGTTCCTAATGGATTAATCAAAGCAGAATCTATTTAAGTAGCTTTGTTAATAGATTTTAAACAGAACCAGAAATCATGCATTTACCTAATTTTCCTCTCATCGGGTGGACACCACACTTTATTTGTTTGCTGGTTACAACGTGTTTATAGCCAGAACGAGCAGGAGAAGTTCAGGTATGATGCAGGCAAACAAATCTCGTATTTTAATGCTACCACAATTGCACTTTTTGCCTTTGCCACTTTTCTTGACTTTTATTTTCATTCTGTGCATAGCAACTTCTTAATTAACATTTTAGATGAGAACGTCAAAAACAGAGAGATGACAGACTGCTACTATTCTTGGTCTTGCTGACACTTTCCCCGTGGCGGAATGACAGTCACAGCTGCAAGTCATTGCAAGGAGTCTGCCTGAAATCAGTAGTAAGGTTGGGTCAGAAAAGCTTCCATTTTTCGAAGCAGTTTCACTGTCCCACGTTGTACTTAACCAAAACCGAAAGTCACCCTATGGAGTCTGTGAGCCTCCTTTGAGGGCCTCAGGGCCGTGGGAAGACCACAGACCAAACTGTGCGTTTCTCAACACATGTTTATTGAGCCTCTATATTCATGGCATGACGAACACAAAGAAGTGTAGACAATGGTTTCTGCCTACAAGTGGTTTGCCAGTGTATTGGGTTAAATGAGGCAGTCCACAACTCCAGACTTTTATGAAGGCTCAGCATTCCCCATGTCGTTCACACCCAGCTGCATAAAACAGCATCACTTGAGTTGTTTTATGAGGAAAAAGTTGGCAATTAGGCAGTTATTTATGCTGAGTACTTAAACAATAAAATCAGCCAACTCAGTGAGCATGTGTAACGAGGGTGAGGTGGGGTAAGAGAAGACTCGTTCCTTGGTAACAGGTTTGGAGGGAGCCACCATGAAGCGGTTGGTTTCTGTCCATTTCACTTCTCTTTGCCTGTGTAGACAGTGACATTGGGTCAGGCACTGGTCGTGACCCTGGGCCTCGAGATCCTCCATGCACCCAGGGCTCCATTGATTTTGCTGACTCTTTCTGGTCCACTTAGAAGCGCAGTGCCGGTGGTTAACCAAAAGGAGCTGCTGTATGAAAAGGCAGAGTGGCCTGATTCATCTTAGCTCTCACCCTTCAGATTGGATTCTTTTCTATGGAGGGATTCACTCATTGGCTTTTTTTTTTTTTTTTTTTTTTTTTTTTTTTTTTTTTTTTTTTTACTCTTCTGTCCGTATCTGCCCCGGATATTTGGAGCACGAGAGATTTTCAACATGAATCTTCTGTAACCTGCTTTAAATACACGTCCACTCTGTCACCAACAGTACCTGTGGCATCCTCCCAATAAAGTGATCATCAAGTAGTTTTTTGTCATAGGCGAAGAGATTTGTTGTGGTTTCTTTCTTTTTTTTTTTTCGGCCCATGAATCGTGCCTGACTATCCTTTACTAGATAAAACCCAACTTAACGCTTAGTGGAAGTAATGGTTCAGCATCTAGCTTTTCCTACCACTAATAATTCCAGTCTTTTTGAAATCAGCTATCCCTTTCAGAGATCTGTAAAATACTTCGAAATGACAGCTGATTCTCCTTCTCTCTCTGAAGCCACCCTTAAAAGTGCTTAGAGAGAAGATTCTACTCTCTGTTAGTCATTCCAAGATGCCAAGTCAGGTCAGTTAATATTTGTGAGCAACCAATGGGCACACGCCTCTCTGCCACATTCAGAGGAAGCACATCAAAGTGTTCAGAAGTACTAGATGCAGGGAATTCATTCATCAACACCAGCACGGGTTTAACTATGTATGAACAAGAGCCTCTATCTCACACAGCTCACAGAACCATCCAAAAGTCCATTCTGGTACACATGCTCGTGTATTGGAAAGGAAGGAGATGCCTTTTAGCTCTGCTCCCTGCGTGCCCTCCCAGTTACTCCCTGCCCTCCATAATTGTATCCCTTCTCTTGTCAAAGTCTCTCATCTCTTCCCGGAAGCAGAAAGCAGTAAAATGAGACTCCAAGCTAGGCAGAGCCATCTCCTCAAACCACAGAAGCAGTTTTTGAGCTTGTTGCTTATTCCAGGACCACCTCCTCACCAGCTGTAAAGTCCGTCCATTTGTCCCCATCATCTCCACTGCTTCCATCCTTAGACCACCATTATCTCTGGTGTGGTCTGGGCATCAGCTCTCTAGCTGGCACCCAGTTTGATAACTTCCCCCTGGACTCCATCCCACTGTGGAGGAAGCTTTCAAACACACCATCTGGTCATGCCACTCCCATGTTAAAAACCTGGTAGGAGCTTCCCATTGTTTCAGATGATGCAAAGTCCAAACTTCCCGGCATGCTTCACCGGGCCCTTGCACACAGCTGTGATGTCATCGCTCACCACTTTCCCTCTGTCATTCTTCCTTCCAGCCACACCGTATGTCTCCCATGCCTCGCTCATGCCTGGGCATTTGTCTGTGTTTGTCCCTCTCTTGGAATATTCTCTGCTCCTCCAACTTCCCAATACCTGTCCAACAGGGCTAATTCATTAATCGAACCTTTGGATTTCCACTTAAACGCCACGTACTCCGTTCTAGACCACTTGACAATTTAGGATCTATTACTCTCTGTTCTCTTGTCACTCTTCCCCTTTCAAAACAATTAGCATGCTCATTACAATTGCATGCTTTAGGGACTTCCCTTCTAGACCAGGGCTCAGCAAGCTATGACCCACAGGCCAAATGTGGGCCTGCACTTGTCTTTGTAAATAAAAGTTTCACTGAAACATAGGCACGCTCATTCATCCACGTACTGTGGGTGACCACTTGCAGGCTACAGTGGCAGAGTTGAGTAGTAGCAAAAGGGGCCACAAAATATGTAGTATCTGTCCTTCTACAAGAACGTTTGCCAACACTTCTTGACTATCAGCTCCATAGTGGCAGGGACTGTGTCCGCCTTGAGTATCAGTGTGTCCTTAGTAGTTGACACAGTACCTAGAGATTAGTGAGGATTCAATAAATATTTGTCAAAGGAGAAAAAAGAATGAATGGATGAAGTTGATATGCTTAGGGTTTGATGAAAACCACAGGGACTCTTGTTTTGCCCCATCCTGAGAAGGACATTTGTTAAACAAAGTAGGGAAATGAGGGAAATGTGAGCACCCTGATCCTTGCCGTGGCTTAACTGTTTTGGTTTGAGTGGGCCTAAAGGGGGGGTTAGGCTCTATACCCCTCCAAATCTACTTGTTGACCCCCAACCTCCCACCCACTCCTTCTTGCAGACTACCCCTCAGTTCCACTTCCCTAATCACTCCTGCAGAGCCTTCCCCTGTTCAGCGCTTGACTCGTGTAGAGATTGAATACATATGTGTTGCATGAATTGCAAAGTCTGCAATGGTTCCCCAATGGTTTCCATGTCTAGTTCCGGATCCTCTCATGATTCCCCAGGCCCTCCAGGCTGCACCCAACCGTATGTCTTGGTGTGAAACCTTTCCCCTGATAGGTTTAATTTCCTCCACTTCCCTTCTAAAGACACATGCCGCCTAGGGTCACCGTGATGTTTTTGCTGTATTGTATCTCCCAGAAGATTCAGCAGAGCTTTCAAGCTGCTCCAAAAGGGGAGTAGCCCCATGGAGCCAAGCCAATTAAAGCAACTGAGTCAACAAGCAAACTACTCAGGAAAATCCCTCAGGATCTCCCCTGGTAGACCCAGCTTCTTTTTGAAACCTGATGACGTTCTCTGCTTTCTGACCCAGTTCTCATCCTAGACTTTGGGATTCTGACTCCCTTGTAGTGTTTTTAGTATCTTCTGGAAAAGACACCCATTATTAGCCTTACTATCCTGTCATCACAGCCACATGCATGCTCCACTACCCCCTGTGATAGCTCCTGCCGTGAAGCCCACGCTGGTCACACCCCAGCGAGATTCCACCCGTCCTCAAATATTCAATCTAGATCCGACCTCCTGCACTAAGACTTCCCCGTCTGCATCAGACTACTTCAGGCAGCATTTGGTGTTTACTTCTTGGGAAACTGAGAGGATCTGGTGTCAGAGAATGGAGAACGAGGCTCCAAGCTTCGCAGGAAGCAAATCTGTCCCTACCCATTGGCCTCAAACCACGGAAACAATTTTGAGCTTGTCACTTACTCTAGTGATGTCCCAGGGCTGTTGAAGGCATATGGGACACAAGAGAAAGGAACAGGGGAGTCTGTTCCTGGAGTGATAGTTTCCTAAGTAGGGCTGTGAAGTCTGATCTGTCTCACTGCTACTCCGATCTCAGTAGCGTTTCATGGCAAAGCATGTGACACGTGTGACAAAGGCAAAGGCATATGGGAATATCTTAGTTAAATGAAAAGAAGACAAATTCACCCATTACTTAAAGGAGGGATTCTGAAATGCTAACAGTGGTTTTGCAAAAGTTTTAGTGAAAATATGTCACAAAAGATGACGTGAGGAAGGAGGACATGTCTATCTTTATCTCTGTCTCTCTCTCTCTAGCTCTCTACCTACCTCTTTATCTATCCCCCCAACTATCTACAGAGAGAAAGCGTATATGATCATCCTGTTCGGTGTTGGGGAAGGAAACCTCTGAGAAAGACCAAGAGAGCTGGCCGGAGGAGCGCGATCTGGAAGCTGCCCCAGGAGAAGGAAGCCAATAGATGTCCTCCGACCAGTGTCGGCTGCCACTGATGTGGATTCCAGTCATTCAGAAATACAGAGCACCCACCACGTGCTGACATTGAAATGACATCAGAAAACAAAGCAGGTGTGACATCTATCCCACGGAGCTTTCAATCTAGTCAAAGAAAACCGACCCTGTTGACCATTAACAAAGCCCCCCCCCCCCCCCCCCCCCCCCGCCGGCCAGGAGGCTTGCAACAAAGAGATTGATTCTCCCATGCAGTGCAGGCAGACCTAAAGGAAGCATTAGAGTCAAGAGGGGTGTGGGGGTGACCCCACCCCCCATGGGGTCCCAGCGTCACTGGACAACTGAGAGACACCCTTGAGAATGTGAAGGTTTGTGAGATGTGGTCAGGATTCCTCTCTCAACCTAATCAGAAAAAGGACTCCACTGGAAAGGCTATTTTGCAAGTCAGCTGGAGAGCAATGCACAAAGCTTTCTTTGCTACACCCAGGTTTGTGTGGGCTGAAGGAAATACCTGTCTTACTAGCACAGTGCTAGTCTTGGCACACAGAAAACCTGATAGGCCCTGCCATTTCCCCTCAATTGTATCCAACTTTATTAAAATTTTTTTATTAATATTTATGGTAATTTAGGCAGGATGTAGGTGACAATACATAACAGTACAAAACTCTTCTGGAGGATGCTAAAACTATTAAGGCATGATAAAATCCAGTGATGTCCTCATTGATATTTTGGAGAAGTTTAGAGGGACAATGGGCACCCCTACATTTAGTGCATTGTTGAAGAACTTTTCACAAGCCAACCATGACTTTGGAGGGAATAGGAGAAAAATAACAGATCCGAGAAGCCCTAATCTGAGAAGAGGAATTCTGGCTTCTGTGGGCAAAAGCATCTTAATGACGACACTGGAAAATCCAGATGGCCTGATTTCTGGATTCAGGGCCAAGGAGCAGATCCCAGGATCTCAGACTTCAAGGTAATACACTCTGTGATGAGACACTGGAGAGGAAAAGAAGTAACTTTAATGGCCCCTCATCCTAAGGCTTTTTTGCCAACGCAGCTGATGAGTGTGATCACAAAATCCCAGCAAAGGGAGTCCAAGTAGATCCCTGTCAAACGGGGTGCAAGGCCAGTCCCCTGCACGATATCAAGTAGCTCCTGAGATGTTCTGTCTGCAGCATCAAGCCATTCAACAGTGACAGCTTCTGGGTGCTACTCAGATAGCAGAAGGAAAAACATAAAATGAATGTCTGGGTTGTTTTTTTTTTTAATAAAACTTGAAATTAATCGTATGTCAAAGTGTGCATTCACCAGACTATCGGTATCTATTAAGGAGGCACAGCCTCTGTGGGGCATCTCTGGGAGTCTTGGGTTTCTGTGTTTGGGCTGTGTCTATCCCCGTTTTTGGCAGGATTCTTCCCTCTTCTCTGGCATCAGGCTTTCCTTTCTTCCTGCAGAGAGCATCGCTCAGTTTTGAGAACCTTTTCAGGTCTGAGTTCTCGACTGGGAGGAGATGGGGCAGGTAGCCTCCCTCCCCTCTGTCCCCTGGAACATCACCCTTCCCTTCGCCTCTCTGGAGCCTGGTGGCAGTGAGGTGACTTCCCAGGGCTCAGGCTGCAGAAGGTGCAGCTGTCTGAGATTTTGCTCCTGTCTCCCATGTTTCACATTCGATGTGCACACATCCATGGTTAACAGCATTGTGTTCCGCACAGGAAGAGCTGAAGACCATTGCCCCTGAGCTCTTGTGTCTTTCCTTCTTCCCTTCAGAGACTGAAGCTGGGAGAGAGACTTTAGAGCTGCCTTCACCATTGCCTGCCTGCTGCTGAGGAGGGGTGTGCCCCTCTGTCTGGCCTTGCCTCTCCCACAGAGAGTGGCCACTGTGTTCTTGCGACCTAGGGGGCTATTCCGGTACTTAAGGTAATGGCTGTCCGATCTTCCTCTCCTGTTCCCAAGACAACATGTGACTGCAGGCTGCCCTGAGATTTTTAAAATGCATAGATCACTAAGGTTACCTCCTAGTAGAGAAGACAGATTTTCCTGGGTGGGCAAAGGCCAGGGAAGCTGCCTTGGACTCAGGCTCCTGCGGTGAGTTCAGAAGGAACCATTGACTGATGATTGCCTCCAACAGAACATACCCTGATCTCTGAGGCTGCACGTCTTCATGTTCTGAGTTCTGCCCTGCGTGGCCCTCAGTCTTGGCCTCCCTTGGTTTCAGCTTCCAACCTGCCACCCAGAGGAACACACCCGTGGCTTTTCCATCCCAAGCCCCGCCCCCACACCAGCCGCCTCCCCGCCCCCCCCCCGCCCACCCGCAATGATCAGTCCCCTCCCTGATGTTATCGTCAGCAGGAAATCAAAACACCATGTGTGTGAACATAAAATTCTGTCATTTATTTATGCTACAGACTTCAGGAAGGAAAAAAAATTACAGCTCTCTTTTCATTAAAAAAAAAAAAATTGGCACAATGTTTAAGCATTGGTGGCCTTAAATCAGCCTGTTATTAACAGCCAGGAAATGCCTGACCCAAAGGTCCTCACTGCTATTATAAACTGTGAAAATTATAAAAATGGAAATAAAAAATAAGGTAATTACCTCTTCATGTGTTAAAAAGTTAAGTTGAATGGCCCGTTGCCATGGAGATGACTTCCTGTTTACTGTGCTGGTCTCCCCTAGCAGTTAAAGACCATTCACCAGCCAATGGGAAAACAGCATTTAGCCTCCCATATTCCATTAACATTTGTCATAGTAACTCAGTGTAGTCTATAATTACTAGTGAGTAAAATTTGGTAAATTGTATTTTCAGATGTATTAGTGGTTTTTAATTTTTATTCATCGTATGAAATTACTATTATGGCCCAAAGCACTACTTTATATTTTGAGGCAAGGGATGACCCTATATTTCAAATATCCTAGTCTTTCCTTGTAAAAACCTGATACTATCCTTCTGCTGCAGCAGAAGGACCTGCAGAGTAAAAAGCCTCATCTCCTCATTGCTTTTAAGGGCACTTCTATTGTTACCGATAGTAGTATACTGATAATATTCACGTTAACAATAGCAAGAACCAAATCAGCCATTCCTGTTAACTGTATATCAGTTCTCTGGGCTTTTTATTTGAAAGATAAATGACTTGGCGCATGATAACAAATAAAATTATTTGTAAACCAAGGAATTCTTTGCCTAAATGTAAAACTAAAAACTAACACAAAGATATCAAATGTTCCTTAGGAGACAGGACCACAGATTTAAGACCCTTTAGAAGAGGAGAAATGTGTTGACTTGTTAAAAGTTTCAGGCACCGTTAAGAATCGAAACCGTGGTGATAAACAGGATAGAGAGTTGTATGCTTTCTCTTGCGCACTGGGCTGATAGGAGAGCAGCTTGAAGCATTTTGACCAAAAGCTGCAAAGTGTTCCTGTTACATAGTTGGCCTCACACCACAGCTCCGGGAGCACCACCCTCCACATTGTAGCTTTCTGTCTCCTTACTGGCCCTGCCTCTGCCTCTGACGAAGCCCGAAGATTCCGTCTTATCCACTCCGCTTTCCCACCATTGCCCTCCCTGCCCAGGACTCCTGCTGGCTCCCACCCTAGCCCTCTGGACCTCTCCTTCATGCCCCTCCCCTGCCACCCACCTGGCCTTCACAGCTGGCCCTCTGCAACACCGGGAGCTTCCAGATGCCCCCCGCCCGGCAGGCACAAAATACTGGCGACAAAATGAAACAGAGACAGCTCATGGTAGGACATGCAGTGCACTTGAGCTTTATCGCAAATAATTAACAGCATTTCTTGCCCTTTAAAAAGAGTTTTAATTAGCAATAGATAGGGGTTCGACATTAAAAATTGAAATTGTGGAGTGGGATTCTAAAGTACTGTTGATTTGTGTCCACCCTGGGCACCCGCACATTGTGTCGTTCCCATAGTTAGCCGTGCCCTTGTTTAGTTCCTTTTCCTGCACTAACTGCATCTCGAGGCAGCAATTCTTCTTCATTGACCCTTGTATCTCTCACAGTTTCTACCACAGTGTCTTGGACAGAATAGAAACTAGAACTAATTGATGAAAGAAATACTCGGGATCTAAACAAGACCAAGAAGCATATTTTACATGCTGGGCATCTTATCCTCTTTGTATTAAGCCCCCTTAGCACTTCGTGTTTGTGAGCAAGCTTGCAGTATGCGTTCTGGGGAGTTGAACTGGGGTTGAAAGGTGGGTACCAAAGGAAGTGAGCTATCACTTCAGTAGGTCTGAAAAAAATGTCTGAAAAACCTCCAACAAAAGACAAAATGAGCTTTGCTTTTGTTTTGAAAGGGATGAGATAGAGTTCAGACAAAAAGGAATGCAATGCTAGCGAGCAGAGTTACACATGCATTAATGGCGGGCCTGCCCTCCGTCAGAGGTACTGCAACTTGTCTGATCAATGAGGGATGCCCCCTTTAGAGTTGTAGCATTGGGGGACTGTGTACATTGGAGGTATGGAGAGTTTTAAAATCGTCCCTTGAAACTACTGCTGAACGATGCACACGGTTCTGTTGTGTGCGTTCTAGCACGAAACCCAATTCATTGTCAAATGCCAACCCTACCCTTCCCTAATGTGACGTACATTTTTATTACCATGGCTAATTATAGAATAAAAGGATTTCCCAACTTTGATTGGCAGTTGGAAAAAGCTTGGTTTCTCTACTTTGGGAAGGTTGGAGGGGAGAGGTTGAGGGAGGAAGTGCCCTATGGGATGGCCTTGGCAGTGCCTTTGGGGTCGAATATGGACACTCTGTCATGGAGGTCGGGAGCTGAGATAGTAAAGAGGCATCATCAAATGCCACAGGAAGACCAGAGACTTATTCTGAAGCAGAACCTTGGATATTGACACTAGCAGCTCCTGCCACTTTGAGAGTCTAAGGGATGCCCACACTGACGCCCTAGGAATTAGAATGAAAAGTCACTTTGTTATTCATTACTTCACATCATTGCTTCCATTTCTCTTTGCTCCGACTCTCCACCCTGGCCTTGGCCAAACCTTTTAGGAAACCTCTGTTTTAACAGCTTCTATTATTCATCTGTCTTCCGCAAGTTACATAAAAAGTACTGAAAAGTAATGAACTTCTGCCTTCTGAAAGAGGAAGAAGCTGGAAGATTTCCATTGTGTTGCTCTGAAAAAGGAGGTGACGCACAACATACTTATCTGTCTGACACATGCCAGGCAGTGATAGGTGATGTTAACTGAAAGGTCAGCTGTGTCTACCTCTAAAGAGACAGATCACCCAAGCAGCAGTATTTCATGGAAGTTCATCTCCCCAGTCTCAAAATGCTACATGGTCGACCACGTCTATCCTGGGGGGTGGGGGTGGGGGGATGATAAATACATGTGTAGGATTTTTTTTTCCCCTGTAGTGTCTGACATTAGTCACATGTTCTGATTCACACAGAAACTCTGGGGCAACCATGGAATGCATTTAATATGCTGGGTGTTGAGTTTAATCTGACACAGAATTTTTTAATGGTGCAATTTTGGACAGGTTCATCAGGCATGAGGCTTTATGGATGAGGAGAGTGATCTGTAGAGATGTGAAATCAGAAACTGCTGTGGTGACGTGAGCATCCAGGTGATTTGGCTGCTTTTCAGCAGTGCCCAGAGAAATGAAGGTGGCTCCTGATAGAGGCTGGATGTTTCATTAAGGGACAGTCATTGTGGATGTCATCAAACTTGTCGGGAGCGCCTGCTATGGCACCCTCTTACTCCTCCCAGCGAGGAACATGTGGGAAGGGTCCCGGCAATAGCACCAAGCTCCCCGCCCCCCGCCCCCCACTCCGTGTGTCTGGCCTTCCACTGCAGGCTTCCACCCCATCAAGGTACTCTTTCTCTTTCGTAAAGGCGCTAGCACAGTACTGTCCAACAGAAACATAATGTGAGCCACAAACATACGCAATTTTAAATTTCTTTGAAATAAGTGGTATGAAATAAGTGACACTAATTTTAATAATATATTTTATTTAACCCAATATGTTCACAAAATGTTATAATTTCAACATGTAATCGGCATAAAAATCTCGAGACATCTGCTATTCTTTTTTTTCCCTACTAAGCCTTGGAGATCCAGTGTGTATTTGGCCGCGTGGGCACCTCTCCATTTGAACTAGCCGCATTTCAAGTGCTCCATGACCACGCCTGGCTCGTGGCCACATGGTGGACGACGCAGATAGAACTGCTCCGACTGTCATTCTCCGGGGTAACTAATACGTTGCCTCTAGGAGCTCCCCCAGCTTTTTCACCCCTGTGGCTTGCTCCTCCCTCGTGGGCCCTCCAATCAGCAACCGGGGCTCTGGGCTGCAGGACGGCGTAGCACCCCGTTTCTCGGCTTCACCTCTAGAGGGCAGCTCCGAAAGGCGTCCCCGGGAGCCCTCTAGCGTCTGCTGGCAGAATGCACGGGGACAGGCAAAAACCCCGGGAGGAACTTAAATCCCATTAAGTGAGCGGCACAGGAGCAGTGGAAGGGTCGCGTCTCTACACCGTTCTCTTCAGCCGTTGCTTGAACCAGGATCCAGCCCTGGAAACTGCTCCTGGGGGCAAGGCAGCTGTGCTCCGTGGAGGCCCCTTCAGAAGTACTGCGGTGTGGAGCTCATGGCTCCTTGAGGCCGCCCGCAGAATTCAGCTGTTTGGGAAGCTGCTAAACTGTGTGTTCTTCCTTTTCGCCCCCCACCCCTACCGTGCCCCTCAGCCCATAAGCTGCCCCAAATCCATGTTGCCCCTTTCTCCTGCTTCAGGGAACCCCAGCCTCCGGCTGGTATCCACCTCTCTTCTCCGAGCTCATGGGCCTCAGGAAAAGTTGCCCAACCCCGGGGCCAGGAGCAGACCTGGTTGCTCTTGGCCGTCCATCCCCATCCCCCTAGGTTGGTTGAGAGGACAGGGCTAAGCCGATCAATGCAGGCAGTTCCCTGGACCAAGGGACGTTAGCCCGACTGGATGCTAGAGGAAGTGTGATAAGATCTCCCAATAAGGCTCCTCTCTCTTAAGACTGAGCCACTGGAAGAGATCATTGTTTGCTCTTCCTCTGGACATCGCAGCAGGTGGGTGTGAAGTCGGAAATTACTGCAGCTACTTCTGCTACCGAGGGGAGCTGCCTGCATGAAGCCAACGCACAGAGAGCAGAGAGGCTGGGGAACCGGGGCTGATGGCATTGGAGCCACTGGGTGAAACCGACTCTGAAGTCCACCTTTGTGTATTTCCAGTTACTTAGTCGTTACATTTCCTATTGTGTAGACTGTCTGGGCAGGTAGGTCATCTGTGGCTTATAGTGGGAGCGTCCCTTAATGAACCAGCAGAAACTGGACCATAGAAATTTTCTTGCATCGTCTATAGCTCCTGAAAACAGGTGAGCAAATGGAACTTCTTGGCATTATTTATGTGTGTGTGTTTAAGAGAAAGAGAGAGAATCAGGCTAATGTCCCTATGCCCCTAAAGTCAGGATTGATGTGTTATATAATATGCCAAACCTAACCTGAGGGAACTGGAATATCTGCTTACTTTCCTAGGATGGGGACACAGATTCAATTCGATACTGAATGAGTACCATTTTAAAAAAATGGAGAGATCCCAGCCACTCCACAGACTGAGATTTCTAGTAGAGGAAATAGCAACATTGAAGTACTACGTGTCTGGGAACTTTTCTGTTGAAAGGACTTTCTCTGGTCCCTGCGTGTAGGTGATTTGCCTAGCCTTGTCTTGCAGGTGGCCGCTTCGGTTGAGGCCAGTGGGAAGAGGAAGAGACAGGCCCACAGGTCCCCCCTCACAGCCGGCCAGTCACCCCTCCCTGCTCCACAGTCACAGGCTCTACCCTTCCTGTCCCTGCCATCTGCTTCCAAACCTCATGTCTGTGGAGAGGGGAGGTGGCAGGTGGCTCGGCACAGACTCACCTCTGAGACTGGAAAAGCAGCCCTCGGCCCTGACCTTGTGGGAATGATTCCCTCCCCACCGACAGCTGGCCGAGGCAAAGCTGAGTCCGTTGCAGCTCCTCTGGGTTCCTGGTGGTTCTTCTTTGGCCTGTCCCATGAGAATTGTTTCATTTTCCTTCCATGACTTGTGAGCTCCTGGTTCTAACTTCCGTTCTCCCTCTGATCGGAGCTTTGTCCTATACTCTGTAAGAACGTCTACAGTGCCCGCTGCATGTCTACACAACCTTTGACTCCTGTCACTCTCAATCCAGAAAAAGGCTTGTCTTGCCAATATTGCCACTTTTCCTGAAAGTTCGATTTAACGAAATCTCTAGCCTTTGGCTTCTTCCTTTTCCAGAAGCTTGTCTAAGAAAGACTCAATCACAGAGATTATAAGTCTGAAGCTCTAGATCACACTCCCTGCTTTTTAGTCCTGGCTCTGCCACTTACTAGCTGGGTAGCCTTGAGAAAGTTAACCTAGTTAGTTTCATTTTCTAACCCATAAGAATGATGTTTCTGGCACATGAGAATCAAAGCAGTTGATGAATATAAAAGCAGTAAGACATTCAATGCCTTGAAGGTTAACACATAATCTGTCACATAATGAGCACTCAATAAATGGGTTGTGATGAAGTTGACGTCACAAAGAACCTCAAATCTGCTTCTCGTAGCATCACAGTTCAATCACCGTTCACTGTTATTTTACTGTTATTACCATTCTATTCCTCCTGACCACGTTTAACCAAAGGGCTGATGGCAAGGTTGGAAAGAGAACAGAATGGATTTGTGATCACCCAGATGTGGTTTCCAATATCATGTCTGTCACTTACAAGTGTGAGACCTCTGTCACGTCATTTATAGACTCTGATTCTCATTTTTCTCATTCAGAGAATTTAGTTAAGTATATCTAACTGGAAGAGGTTGGGCAATGCTCAATAACAGTAAACTTTGGCACTTGATAAGTGTTCAAAATTAGCACCATCATTAGGACCTTCCTGGTGAGCACTTCTGATAAAATGGTTCAGTACAGTGGGGTGTCATATTATTGACTAGTATGAAGTTTGGATTATCAACTGATTTTATTTATGTGCAGCCATGCTAACCCTATCAACATATTAATGGAGACAACTGCATAAATACCAATTTTGTAGAATTTCCAGTATCATAAAGGTACACCTTTTTATTTTTAGTTTGTATCCACAACTGTAGCACCCAAACACCCTTGTCTTTGTAAAAAGAAAAAAAAAAAAACCCACACAAGTAGATGTAAATATTCTAACCATCAACTGAGACTGCATCATGCCAAATAAAAAAGGTTACAACAGGCTGAAAACGGGTCTGTTGACAACAAATTGACTCAATTTACTGATTAGTCACATTTTTCCTACTCAGAACTCTTGTTTGGTGATTTGGGTATTATGGTCTCCCCCCCACCATGCCCCCCTCCCACCAAACACATGCACCACTCACATGCACCGCACATGACACACATAAGAGAATTATTTCTCTGCTTGGCAGACAAGTGGTAAACACCCACTGTCCTCACTGGCTACGCAATCACTGGCCCCTCTTACACACGTCACGTAAGAAGACAGGGTGACCCACCGCACTTGCCCTCTTCAAAGGAGAGAGCTCAGGAGGCGGTGCAGGGACATTGGGTGAGCTGGGGACCCCCATGGACTTAAAGAGATGCAAACATTTTTATATTGCATTTCAAAGTGTTTTTATTTTCAGAACTTGTTGAGTCTTTGAAAAGCTGTGCATATTTTTACCCAATTCATGATTGCTGTTGAGAGTTTTTCCGCAAGGAGCTGCAAATACTCCCCAATAATACCAAGTAAGCAAATGCAAAGACCCAGCGGTGGAACCAGAAGTGGGCCCTGAGCCTTAGAGGAGAGATACCGGAGCTGCCTCAGACAGAGTGCAGGATCCCCTCTTATGTGAAAAACCATTTGGGAGCTTCGATAAGTTTTCTCAAAGATTTTTTTTCCCCAAGAATTCCTCTTATTTTCAGAGCATTTTATCACAGAAGACGAGAATAGATGAGCCATGTTCTGCTTTCCTGGAACAGGTTGTAAATTGACAGTGAGGGATAAGCTGACCCAGCGGTATTTGGGGGCCAGACAAATGTTCCAATTGTTATTTTCCAATGTTTGGGTTTTTAGAAACCAAAAACACGTTTTGCCCTAAGCTCTTTCCCCTGGATTTTAACAAGTCATGTGTATTTGAAGGGAAATTCAATCCAGATGTGTCCACTCTATTTACACTTAAATCATTAAAGTGTTGTTTTGTAAGATTATTTAGGTGACCAGGCAACCTTTCGAGCATCTTTTAGAACTCTGCTTCTTACACCACAGACATCCCCGTTCTATGAAAAGCTCACATTTACCCACAGGCTCTAGAACCTGACCTTACTGTACATTCATAAATCAGATTCCTGAGACTGTTCTAATTTGGTGGGTTGATGCCACATGATTTCCCAATTCCAAGAAAGGAAATAGCTTCTATGTGTGCTACCAAAAAAAAAAAAAAAAAAAAACCCAAAAAACAAAACAAAACGAAAAAACAAATGACTCCAAAGGCCCTCAGATAGCAACAATGGTATCTTGTCCAAGGTCTGCATGAGATGGCGGTGGCTGAATTAGGAATAAAAATATACCCAATAGACACAAAATAGAAGGATAATTGAAAGCTTGAAATAGATCCAAAATAATGCTTGGGATTATCAGAAATGCTGAAGGATAGGAAGCAAAAGTAATCCTAGTCGGTAGGCCACGTAATGAATCATGCACCTGAAGGGCTTGCTCCCACAGGTTCTTGCAATGATAGTTTGAAAACTCACAATTGTTGTGGGAGAGAAACTTAGGCAGGTTATTGCATCACACTTTGCAAAGATGGTATTTTATGCAGGGCTGATGCAGGAATAAATAACAGTCATTAATACTGAGGTACCCTGCAAAGACTTGCCAGAGCTTCCCATCGGAACCTCTACTGAACATACATAATGGAAATCCATTGCCTTGACCATGCCAAGGCAAAGGAAGGTGTCAGAAGCAAGCTCATAGTTTGAATATCACAGTAAAACTAGTCCTTTCAGCAAGGCTAAGTCCAATCACAACTCAACATGCTACATTATAAAAGTTAAAACCAGTTCTAATGGTGGCAGACTTTATACCTGGAGAGTTTTATAAAAGCTCTTGTAAACTACACCCAGTTTAATGAATACAATCATAAAGGGAGTTTTGTCTTGGAATGGACACCGACAGCTCAGCAGGACGTCCCAGGCTCTCTCTCTTTCTGAAAACATGCTGTAGATCTAGACCAGAACTACGCATAGAGCTGTGCCGGGGAGGGCTTGACTCAGGGCCAGACTAGCTACGAACTCTTTGCAAGAGCCTAGATTGATCTCTGGTACTCATGCTGCTGCCCTTTGCTGAATATCAGCCAGGCAGTCAATGCTAAACACATGTTTAAAGAGAGCAGTAGGTAAGGGGCATCTGGGGGGCTCAGTGAGTTAAGTGTCTGCCTTCCGCTCAGGTCATGATCTCAGGGTCCTGGGATGGAGCCCCCATGTGAGGCTCCCTGCTCAGCAGGGAGTCTGCTTCTCCCTCTCCCTCTGCTCCCCCCACCCCGGCTTGTGCACGCACTCTCTTTCTCAAATAAATAAATAAGACCTTAAAAAAAAAAAAAAAGAAAAAGAGAAAAGAGAGCAGTAAGCAAGAGGTTAACACACATACTATCATGTTGTCACTTCCTCACCATGTCAGAAACCACATTTCAACTCACCGCATCCTAGTACAAAAGTGCCAGTGTAGGCTAGGGTAGAATCTTGGCTCTCCCAAACACAGACAAGAGGTAGAGGGCCAGGGTCTAAAGGCCTGATGGGTGAGGACCATGTGCCAGGCATGGACTAGCCACTTTGTGTACAACTAGCTCTCAAAATAATCCTGTGTGGGAGGGAAAACTAACACATATTGAATGTCTTCTCCATCAGTGACTTGACAGATAATTAAGTCGCTTAATCCACCCAAAGAGCCTGGAATGATGTTTTGAAGCTTGCTTGTTCTACTTTCTGCAGTGAAATAAGTATGACAAATATTCTACAACTTTTTAGTGGTTATATGATACTGCACTGGATAAATATACCATATTTTATTTAATAGTCTCTTATTGTTGAACATTTACAAGATTTCTAATACAACAATCAACTCCCTTTTCAATAAGTTTTTGTTCACCTCTATAATAATTTTGTCAAACAATTACTAGAAACAAATTTCTGGGTCAAAGAGTTGGCACATTTTTAAAGAATTTGGTTTCATATATCAAATCCTTTCCTGATATACGGAATCATGTATATTCCCTGCCTAGCATGCATAAATTTTCTTATAAAACTATGATCTTCTTTGGCTCTGTGATTTTAACTGCTTCCTCATGACTGTAGGTCAATACTCATTATTACCTTATTGCCACTCATTACTACACAAATTTTCTTAATTTGTGGGATTTTTTTCCTTTTTAAAAGAAATTGCCAGAAGTTTGTCCAACACATTGGTTCTTATTTGTTTTTTACTCACAAAGATTGAACTCTTCGATTTATCAGTAGTAATACTTTTCATTTCTTACTTTTACTTGTTTTAGCTTTATCTCTAAAATTTTCTTTTTCTTTGAGTCAATTTTTTAAACATTTCTAATGAGAGAATGGAATGCTGGTTTTTTGAACAAATTCTCTAATGGAAGTAACTGAGATTATGATTGCCCTGTAATGTTTAAATTTTCAAGCAGGCCTGCAATGTAGTTTGATTACCCCTGTGAATCAACAATGAGTTAGAAGAATAATTTTAATGTCCAAATGGCCAGAGGGTTTTGTTTTGTTTTTAACTTTTATTACTAATTTCTGGTATCGCTTCATGATAGTTTGAGAATTGGGTCTACCCACCCTATTTCAACTCTCAGGAATTTATTAACTTCTAGGACAACAATTTTCACCCTATTGTTATTGTTCAATTAATGCGACACTTTAAAAAAATAAACTTTAATTGAAACCACAATATGTAAAAAGATGAACAGCAAAGCATTATTTCATTGAAGGGAGAATTGAGAGGCCTACAAACACACTCATAATTAGGGCCCCTTAGTTTTGACTAAGGCAATCCCAAGGCTGTTTTGAAATTCTCCGGCTTTGCATAGAGCAATCTGTCAGTACATGATCAAGAGTTGTGTTCACAGGTCCTTGAAAAGAAGCGAAATTATCTTTCCCTACAGACTGATACATTGTTTTGGTTTTTTAAAGATTTTACTTATTTATTTGACAGAGACAGAGACAGAGAGAGAGAGAGAGAGCACAAGCAGGAGGAGCGGCAGGCAGAGGGAGAAGCAGACCCTCCATGGAGCAGGGATCCTGATGTGGGACTCGATTCCAGGATCCCGGGATCATGACCTGAGCCGAAGGCAGATGCTTAACCGGCTGAGCTTCCCAGGCGCCCCCAGATTGATACATTGTTAATTGAAGGTTACCAATAATGATTCAAGTCATCTATGTACTTAAACGTCAGAATGCTTATATTAAACATCTGAATCAAGATGTTTTCTCATGTCCTCTATGTTTGTTTTATTTTCTGCAATTCCTTTTTGTCTCTTCTCATTTTCCTAGGAAAATTGCAAGAACTGCTTAAGCTTATCCTCTGTGTTACCGATTAGCTTTTCTGTCATCAGGTCTGATGTCTTACCATTTCCAATGCAGATTTGAATTCTACCATTGCAATTTAGTTTGATATGTGCTAGGCACTGTTGGAATTACTTTAATTTTTGCAATAAGTCAGTGAAACAGGTATTATTTTAAGCCCCACTGTATATACAGGAAACCAAGGCTCAGCAAGGTCATGCAGCTAAGAAGCTAGGTTTTGCAGGATGTGGATCCAGAGTTCTCATGATGAACTATACTTTCTGAGACATAGTTTATAAGAACTTTATCATAAGTCATTTTCACATTGCTCTATTATTTGCATTTCTTCAGGAGCTTATTCTCTTGTCGTTTCTATTATTCATATTTCTTAATACTTTATCTGATTTCTCTCTCTCTCCCTCTCACACACACACACACACACACACACACACACACACACACACACTCCCTCCTCTATATCTAGCAGTGTAACCAGAACCAGGTGTGGCCTGGTGCTTAGATTTCTTTCCATATTGAGATTGGGGAACATCAGAGATCCAGTCCCAGAGCCTGCAGCAGCTGGCCCCATGCCTCGTTATGCAGTCATCTGGATCCCTCTTTAAAGCTCTGGTAAGTAGATTGATGCAAGCCAACACTCTCAGCAGCAGTTGTAATTTTTTCCACTTCCTTTCAGAGTTGGGGTGCCCCTCCCCCAAACCGGGTTTCAGGCAGGGGGCTGGTTCTGGGCTGCTGATACATATGGGCACTCTGTGTTTCCATATCCTAAAGGAATCAACCCCCAGTTGCTTTGATCCATTCTAGTATGAGGGCTTAAGCAGCTCCTGCCTGCTCTCTGATTTCTGGTCCACAGCGATGTGCATCTCTGTGTGGCAACAACTGGGTCTTTTCAATTTTGTTAAATATTGTTTTTTTTTCCCTGCTATGTTATTGTGCATAACACACTGTGCATAAAACTTGAAATCTTGATACCACCTTTACCAAATGTCCAGTAAATCATTCTGAGATGTTTTGTGAGACTCTCTATGCCTCCATGTTGTTCTTCTGTAGTATTTTTTTCTCATATGCTCTGTGTGCTGTTGCAGTTTTTCCTATCTTACTTATCTGAGAAGAAAACAAGATTGATGGAGTAAGTGTTTTCCAACTGACAAGGTCCGTGACTTGCCCCTGGCCTTGTGTGTGGTTCATTTGTAACTGGAAATGATTTACAATCAGAGGGCTAATTGAGGTACACAGTTTCTAGCCTAATTCCCAGGGACGGGCCCACATCCCACTAGTGCAATTGTGCTGAACTTAGGCTTTCTCTTACACCCAATGCCTGGTTCTGTGTCCTGAGAAACTAATCCCAGCATGCCCTTCTGTACCTGCTCTCACCTCTAACTCCTTCTTGCTGGGACCGAACCTCCCAGAATGCAACATGCCACTGCCCGGCCGTCCCTTTCCTTCTTTGCTCCTCATCTCCTTCCATACACACTTCCTGCTTCATGTCTTCCTAGAAGCCAACATCTCCAAATACAAGAGGAAGATAAATTGCTGATGGGGTTAGGGGTGTGTGGAGGGATCAGCTCTGTGAACCAAGAAGAAGTATCCAGACCACTGCATGGTGGCCACACTGTTTTCAGGTTGGTATAAACTTTAGATCTGGGAGCGAGGGTAGAGCACTGAGACAAATCTTTCTACCTCAGCTGCAACAGCTCAGTTCTATGTTGGCTGGAAAAGCACACCTAGGCCAACTGTTTTGATTTCTATTTGTACCTCATCTATCTCATCATTGGTGGAATTCCTTCCAGGATTCTGGCAGTATGTTGGCTGTTGGTTTTAGTTTTATATGAATGTTCATTCTTTTTTGCTGTCTTTATGGTTATTTGAGTAGGAAGTAAGGAGAGGTCATGTCAGGATCTGTTGGCCAAATGACTTTAAACCAGAAATCTGTCACTGATTTTATTTTTTAATACAATTTTGCTGCAACTATTACCAATTAGAGTGGTCTTATTTCACTATGTTGGCAAGAAAAGTTTGGTTATTCCCCTCAGAGTAGACATTTAAAAAAATCTCGATCAGACTACTCAGTGGCCACCTGTTGAAACTCCCCATTTGTCTGGCATTGCGAGACTCTGCTCAGTCCATTTTTGGAAGTCAGTCTGGTCCAACTTAAACTAGAAGACTCAGAAATATCTTTGAAATCAGAAGTCTCAGTTCAAATTTCTTATTCAGAACTGGCATTAGTATACATGACTCCTTTGCATGAGTTTAGGAAAAAGGTAACCCTTCATGAAGAAACTTTACTTCTACCTATTAAATAATTGCTATATTACACTTATTTTTGCAGAGTAAGACACTTTGCTCTAATTTGCAAGAAATTTGTCAAAATAAATATAGAATTGGACAACACCTATGACAGGGATGACTTCCCTTTGAATTGTGCACTATGTACCCCATACAACTGCACATGACGACCCTGCTCTTGTTCCCGAGAAAACTACTTTTAGAGATAGCAGGAGAACTTATGGTTAGAATTAGAAGGCTAAGCAACTGCTCACTCTCCTGAAACCTCACTTGAATGAAAATGAAAGAAAAAAGTTTAAGGCATTGGCTCACAAGGACAATGACTAGGAGAGAAAGAAATCGAAATAAAATTGTGAAAGCTTGAAAGCGAAAGGATGACTAAGAAATGAAATAGCAGGAACTAAAACGAATACTTGTTTCATCCACCTGCCCCTCAGCCTCTGGCAACCACCAATCTGTTTTCTGTATCTATGAGCTTGGTTTTTCATTTTCTTTAAAGATTCCACCTATAAGTGAGATCATATGGTTTTTGTCTTTCTCTGACTTGTTTTGCTTAGCTTAATGCCCTCAGGTTCCATCCATGTTGCTGGAAATGGCAAGATTTCATTCT
Organism: Zalophus californianus; assembly: GCF_009762305.2. NCBI lineage: Eukaryota > Metazoa > Chordata > Mammalia > Carnivora > Otariidae > Zalophus > Zalophus californianus. The sequence goes on from NC_045597.1 coordinate 62,817,590, forward strand.
CTTTCATGGCTGTGTAATAGTCCTGTGTATGTGTGTGTGTGCGTGTGCGTGCACACACATAGCTCACATTTTCTTTATCCATTCATCTGCAGATGGACACTTAAATTGTTTCCATGTCTTGGCTATTGTAAATAATGTTGTAGTGAACAGGGAGGTGCAAATACTATTTTGAGTTAGTGTGTTTGTCTTCTTTGGATAAATACCCAGAATCGAAAATGCTGGATTGTAGGGTAGTTCTATTTTTAATTTTTTGAGGAACCTCCATACTGTTTTCCAGAGTGGCTGCCCTCATTTATACTCCCACCCAGTGCACAAGGGACCCTTTTTCTCCACAGTCTTCCCAACACTTGTTATTTCTTGTCTTTTTGATAATAACTTTCAGTTATAAAAAAAATAAGTCCCGGGGAGTTGAGGTACAGCACAGTGATGACAGTTAACAATACTGGACTGCATATTTGAAAGTTGCTAAGGGAGGAGATCTTAAAAGTTCTCATCACAAGAAGAAAGAATCCTGTAATTATGTGTGGTGATGGATGTTACCTAGACTTATTGTGGTGATCATTTTGTAAGTATTGAATCACTATGCTGTACACCGAAAACTAATATAATGTTGTAGGTCGATTGTACCTTGATAAAAAAAAAAAACCATTATGTATAGTTCTCTGCAACAAACTTATGTATATGGATTTAATTAACATTACTTCCGGCCATAAAAAAAGGAGAATGTCAAACTGTCAGTGGGAGAAGCTAGGAAGAATATGATCTGCGCCATGGAGACCACCCCCCACCCCCATTTAACTACTGAACGTGGGACTGTAAATCATGTATTATCACTCAGTTTCTAGGCACTGGTAGCCAAGCACACACCCTACAGAGAAAAAAAAGTTTCTTCACTTGGCATCTGACCATCCCAAGAAGAAATGTCCAAAGAGATTGACTTCAGAGGATCCCAGATCACCCTCTTGTGTGCCCCAAAGGTGGGAGGTACCAACCACACACGAGGGCTACCTTTTATCCTTTTCAGGCCATTTTAAAAAATATGAAGAGACAGCTCCTCAGCTGTCTAGGGATATCTAGATATCCGTAGATATCTGAAGAAAGTCTCAAACATGAATAACACTCACAAACAGGAGAAAGCAACTTGGGGAACACAGAACCTATGCAGGATATTGAAAAAGAAAACCATCAATATTCTCAGCGAGATCGTAGAAGATTTTAGTTTCATAAAACACAATAAAAGGATATTGTTTTTCGAAAAGAACATTCGGGGAGTGGGGGGATAAAAGAGCTCCTATGGATTAAAAAGGTGCTGGGAGGGCGCCCGGGTGGCTCAGTTGGTTAAGCGACTGCCTTCGGCTCAGGTCATGATCCTGGAGTCCCGGGATCGAGTCCCACATCGGGCTCCCTGCTCAGCAGGGAGTCTGCTTCTCCCTCTGACCCTCCCCCCTCTCATGTACTCTCTCTCTCTCAAATAAATAAATAAATCTTTTAAAAAAAAAAAGGTGCTGGGAGAAATGAAAAACTCAGCAGAGATACTGGATAGCAAAGCTGGAAAAGCTCTGAAAAGGTGGGGTGACGAGAAAAGGGACGACCATGAGAGGATCAGTCTAGGATGGCCAATATGCAAAAAGTAGGAGTTCTAGAACAGACAGTAGAAAAACTGGATTGGGGGTTTGGGGTGAATGGTAATGAGAACATTAAAAAAAACTAAGAAGCAAAACCGAGGCAATTGTTGATTCCAAAGAGAGTATAAAGCGGCACACAAAAAGTTCTGTTTCTCCCATGATTCACATATAAGCAGCATTTACGATAGCAATAACTATGTAATCATTGATTGTGTAAGACTTGCCTGGGAATGGGGGCCAGGCCAGCTGAAAGAGAGTAAATCTTCACCTAGAAACGGGAGGTCAAAGTATGTCCCAAACTGAAAAAGTTTGGAGATGTAGAGATAAATACTTTTAAAGTCAAAAATAGTCAACTCTCAGAAATGGGGAAAGAAAAAGGGGGGAGGGTGTTCAGTTTTTTTTTTTTTTAATAAGCCTTGGAAACTATTTGATTGTTCAAATGACATAATTTTCTGTAAATTACATAACATGTAATCTTGATTTTTTTATTTGAGTATAGCTGACACACAATGTTGCGTTAGTTTCAGGTGTACAACCTAGTGATTTGACAAGTTTATCACCCCAAGTGTATCCATCTGTCCTGATACATGGTACATCCCTATTATAATATCATTGACTCTATTCCTTATGCTCTGCTTTTTTAATACAATCTTGATTTTTTAACAGATCTATATAAATAGAATCATGGAAAGAAAAACATCGATAGGTATAAGGGGGAGGTACATTAGAAGATATTAAGGTATGAAAGGAGATTGGATCAGGACAAAATAGAGAAAGGGACCACCCCCACCTCTACCCCACCCCCCAGAATTATGCCGGGGAGGAGAGGGCAGTGGAAATGGAGTGTGTTGGACACTGAAATGTAGGAGGAGGATGCTAAACACTATTGGGATACCTGGTCCGGGACAGGAGGGAAGCTTCTACTCATACATCATGGGCACTAGTCTTGTTTTGTTTTGTATAGTTGTGAGTATAGTTGACACACGTTAATTTCAGGTGTACAACATGGTGATTCAACGAGTCCCTGTGTTACGCTATTCTCGCCACTAGTGTAGCTACTATCTGTCACTATACGGCCCGATTAAATACCACTGACTATATGATGTGCCCTATCTTTAATTGGTTGAGGAAGGAGAAAGGGCACACGCCATGTAGAGAGTGCCTCCATTGCTAGGCTCAGAAGAGGAGGTAGCACGTCCCCCTGTGCCTGCCTGAGTCCATCCTGGCTTCCCGCGTCCTTTCCCTCCAGCTCCACCACCTCTCTCGCTCCACTGGCTCCCCTCCCACTCAGAGCGGCTTGTCTGCTGCTACCTCTCACCGGGCAGTAAAACCTACAACTATTCTGGACAGAGTGTGGGACAATCCCCCTTCTCCTAGTTTCAGTGCAGTCAAGGTTCATTTTTTTAAGAATCTATACTGAGAAAACACAGTAGAAAGTCCTAAACAAAGTCCCAAAGCCCACATGCCTTCCTCCACTGTCTGGGCACAGACTGATGTGGTTCAATGGACACCCTTTAGAAAGCACCAGATTCCTCCTCTTTTCCAGTTTTGAGCCCCGTTTCCCAGTCTCTGCCCACGTCACACATTTACCGAGATGACACGAATGAGGATTGGGACTATATCCCAGGAAGAGAGCTGCTGGAAATCAAGTTAAAAGGAAAACAGGAAGGGGAATACAGGAATCCATTATTATTTAAAGAGCCCTGAATTGTTCAAGGAGAAGTATAAAAAGAAGTCATCACTTGAAAAAGTCTGAATGATTTTGCCTCAGACTGTAAGAAGAGTATTTCTCTCATCCACTTCTTTCTTGAACTCAGCAGAAGATGGGCTTATGTGGAAAGGCAGACATTTCACAGATCGCCATGGAGAAGTGGTCATGGACAGATGTGTTGAGCAGAAAGTCCACCTCACTAAATGTTCTCTCCAATCCTTTCCGATGCATGCCAGGATGATTTTCCCGCAGCAGAACCTAGTGATTCCCATCACAGCAGACATGACTGAGATATTCATTGCACAAGGGAAAGAATTGGGTAATTTTCAATTAACCGTGAGAACATTATCTGTTAGGTGAATTATTCATAAAGACACAAGGCCTACTCCTTCAACTATCTGACAAGCAGACTTTCAAAGATGTGTTTAAGACAAGGTGGAATTGTGCTGAACACAATAAGAAACAATATGAGTTATGATTGTATGTCTTATAGAATGTGAATTTTTGGTGGGATTCTAAAGATAATATCAGCATGTTCATCATCTTTATTTATATTGTTTATACTTCTTCCCATCACCATGAAAAATTTTTACATTGGTTACATTTATCTAAAATCGATCTGATACAAGCAAACATAGAGTCTGGGCTAGCACTCACACTTCTTGCCAAGTAATATATGGTGTACAAGACTTGGCTCAAGAAGTTCCAAAATGCACAATTAGGCAGGCAAGCTATAGTATAGTGGGGTTCCACACTTTAAAGAAAATATTAAAAGCACGGACCTTTGTCTCAGAAAAATGCAGAGAGGGAGTTATGCTCAAAATTCCCAGGGCTTATGGATTCCCTACAAACCATTCATGGTCCCATAAGTATTGAATGTGAATTCTGTATTTCCAAAATAAAGAGTAGGCAACTCTGAGTTCTTGCTCATGTAATTTTCCCAAACTTGAGTTTGGCTTGAAGAAATTTCTGGTGGTTTCTGCTCATGGGGACATTCTGGTCAGGGAGACAACATGGCATTTTACATGTGGCCTCAAGGTTTTCATACAGCAGCTGTTGGTTAATACTGAGGCTTGATGCATTTACTGAGAAAAATCCTCATGCCTCAAATTGTGCTTCAAAGATTGTAAAACCAGACTAATAGGCAGAGAAGAGTTGTAAAAAAAAAAAAAAAAAGGAGGATGTCCTTTAAATAGGAGAGTATGGCTGTCACCTAATTTACAATTTATAGCTGCGACAACAAACAGGATGTCAGGCTCTGTCCCTCCCAGAGGGTGTATCAATTAAGGGAAGTGCTACTGTTGTACTGAACAGCAACCAAGAGAGACCAGCTTGTATCACTATTCGTGGAACAAGACTAAATGGCTATTATCCTTGAAACCTAAAACATGCAAGATGATATTCATCAAGGCCAAGAGGATTCTAATTCTCCATCCAATGACCAACATCGGGCTGGAATTGATGGGGATCTTCGACAATTTGCAACACTTGGCCATTTTGCCCAATCTTTTCACACTTTTTATACCCATTGTTTTAGCTCTACATGCAATATAATTTGACTGGAGCATTTATGTACTTTCAGAGTTCAGATTATTTGGTTTCTCTTAAAGCTATCATTCCTTGATTTATGATTCTCTTCATGCTTATCTTAGTTTGGATTTCTGAAGCTTTGTTCTCTGGTGATGCTCTTGGGTCCAATTTTATCTGCAATTTTAGTCTAGGGGACAAAATGACAGACACAAAAGGCTGATGTTTATGAAGAAAGCCAGGATGCTTACAGTGTCACTGCCCTTGCACTGATTTGGAAGAACACATTAAAAAAGGCAAATTGCCTTTTCTACACCAAGGACATCATCTGATAATAAGTTTTTTAAAAAATGATCAAATGAGTAATTAGCATTAAATGTTTTTTGACTTCCCACCACAAGGGAATGGTCCTGGAAAAGGACTTTATACTTATAATATTTGCTTATTATAAACCTGGTCTTAAAAGAAAGTTATATTTTAAAAATCCTATTAGATGAATTAAACCTTAGTTATTATCTAGCCAGAGGACATACATTTGAAATTTAAAGTCTCTGACTTCTAGTCACTATGCAGCCAGTAGTTTGTTTTGTGACCTTAGGCAAGTCATTTAACCTCTTACTCGTTCCCATTTCCTCCTCTGCAAAATATACACATTAGTGTTAGCCGTGTTGGAAATTATCATGAAACATTTGCAAATACTGATGTAAAAATAATGCTGTCCTTTTATAAGACGTGGTTATTGATTTGAAGTTTGGCATATAGTAGGCAACTCAATAAATGTTTATTATATGCATTAATGAAAGGATGGATGATCCAAATGTGCTTTGCCACATTTTTCATTCAGACATCCCTGGAACTCCTTAGAGCCTATGTGTGTGTGTGTGTGTGTGTGTGTGTGTGTGTGTGTGTGTGTATACCCTTTGGACTCATCTTGCCTTCCCACTCCTACCCTCCAGTTTCCCTTCGCCTCATCTCTCTCATTCCCATGTTCTTCTTCAGGATACCTCTTTCTTTTCAATCTGTTGTTCCCCAAACCCATCCCATCTACCACTCCTTAACTCATTCCAGTGGTAAGTCAAACTAGTTCAGGGCTGGCCTGTAATGACAAGATAGATAAAAATAGATGGGCACTTATCCAAAGAACTGGGAAAGAGTAACCATCAAACAATGGTGCTCCGACTGTCTGCCTGTCTTTTAATAATAACCCAATTACCACCAACAGACTCAATGAAGAAGAAAGAATATTTCTCAAGCATGCAACATTCATGACCTCCAGGGATGCTTCTGGAATAGGCAGTCACATGGACAATATAAAAGAGAAAAGTTCTCCTGGCTCCAGGGGACCTGTAATTTGCTGCCTCATAAAACTTAACAAATATTCCCCAGCTCTGACATTTACAGTGCACGTTAGCCTGTGGCAATGAACGGACTCATCCTCAACTTCTATATAGGCTCTGGAAGGTTTCCGCAAACCTAAAGTTTCCAAATCAAAACAATAGGATTATTGTTATCTTAAAACAATTGAGGTGTTTGGGTTTTTTTTCTCTTTTTGTGGCTAACTGATGAATTCTTACTTGAAAGTTCAAATATTCTCTGCGCCTCCTGGATACAGTTATAGAACCCATGGCCCACTGTAGTTTAAATTTCAAATTTGCATACATTTTAAAGAGAGGAGAAAGACAGCAGATCAGCATAGGCTGAACAGAGGGGCTTTATTGACAACATAATGTGATGACGTTTTTTTCAACAATGCTCAGAGACAGAAAAGCCTACAAGCTACAGAAGCCTGTCCATCTTGCTCTTTGGCTCTAGTGCAGTCTTGACTGGACTGTCTTGTGGTAAGTGAGTTCATGGTTCCAAGCTCATGGTTCCAAGAGTTCCAATAAGGCAACCGGATGATGGAGTCAGGGCTGCAGGGCTGGAGGGAAACTTCGAGATCTGTGTGATGACACGAAGGCCTAAAGAAGTGACCAAACCAAATGCTTTGCTCGTGAGCAACAGAATGCCCACACCTGGAACGTAAAGTTTTAATGTTAGGCACTCAGGTAAAGGGGACATGGTTGGATGGGTCATTTAATGGTCTTCACCATTAAGCAGAATTGATTATTTCTTTTAATTCAAAAAGGGCACAAACATTTCAGTGCTGAGAATTTTTAAGATGCCTCTTTCATACTAGTTCAGTCTTAAATTAATTTGCGTTTAAGACTAATGATCAGCAATCTACTCTCTTTTCTATTGATTTTAAATAAAAATGCCCTTGAAACCATTGGAGTCTAGCCAACAAAAGAGGGCAAGAAAGAGTAGAGAAGGCACATCCCGTTCTTAACGGCCTCGGCTCTAAAGGGACATACTTCATTAAACTTGCACAATGTTACATGTCAATTACATCTCCATAAACCTGGGGGAAATTGCCGCTAATATTAACAGGATGACTCATATGGAACCTCAAAATCTTTAAAAAAACTCAAGTCTATTCATAGAAAATAAACACATAAAGGGACACACTTCATTCCCACTCTCATCCCATTTGCAACCACAAGTCACATGTCCCCATCTAGATGCCAGGGGCTGGGAGAGGTAGTCCCCCCAGATAGTCACTGCCCAGGGACGATTCCACATCATGGAGGAAGAGGAAGCATTCATTTTTAGGAACATCTAGCCATCTCTGTCACATTCCCCTCCACCCATCCTCTATCACATCGTATAGATCCCTGCATAGCTTGTATTACAACCTAAAGATGGGGATCATCCCAGGGCTGACTGAGTCACAGGCTCTCCTGGAACCAGGGGCTTAAACAGCTTCAGCAAGTTTCTGTGTCTCAGGCACCTGGGTGGCCCAATTGTTAAGCATCTGCCTTCAGCTAGGGTCAATGGTCCCAGGGTCCTGGGATCAAGCACCACATCGGGCTCCCTGCCCGGTGGGAAGCCTGCTTCTCCCTCTCCCACTCCCCCTGCTTGTGTTCCCTCTCTTGCTATGTCTCTATCTGTCAAATAAATAAATAAAATCCAAAAAGATTCTGTGTCTCACTTCCATCTCTTGCCTTTGCTTTGCTTTCCCCCTTGTAGACTTCCTTCTCAGGCAGGCTCTCACCACATGTGGCCATGATGGCCATTAGGAGCTTAGAGTGCATTATCTTCAGAACCAGCAATCTCAGAAGAAAAAGAAAATAACAAAAATCACCCCTCTCTCTTGTGAAATCCAGAGCAATCCCTGAAAATAAATCTGATTGATCTTACTTGAGATGCATGCTCACCACTGCAGCAATCACTGTATCTAGGAGTAGGGGGTACTCCAGTTAGCCTCACCCATGGGAGAAGAGGTGGGGGTCCTGGGATTTATTGCTCAATAGGACTTTGGGAAGGGGCAGTTTCTGAAAGGAAAATCTGTTGGCAGACAAGGAAGTTCCGAGGATTATGACGGTTAGCACTAAGAATGGGAGGTAAACAAACATGGAACTTGTGAATTTGCTTATTATTATTTCTCCCTGTCTTTGTTAGTTTTTTTTTTAGTCTTTAAGAACACGTATCTTCGCATATATTTTTGATATTTGCTTATAAGAAGAAAATTATAGTTCTCCTTTTCTCTCATTACACTATAGAATTTTCTAGGTTAAGGATCATGTTACTCCTCCAAAAACAGCTCTAAGTAACTAAGGTGGCATTCCATAAAAAATAAATTTTGACAGATGTCTTGATAAAAGTCTCCCTAAACTACTTGTAAAATCAGATTCGATTTTATTTATTTTCATTTGGGGGAGCGGTGTTGCTTTTGGGGCTCTTTAAGGTGTCTTGTCGGATGTGAGCATTTTGTCTACTAGGGAGACAGCAAGTTTCTTAAGATACTAGGAGGATCAGAACTATGGTGCTCTGATGTTTTTCAAATCTGTACCAGTGCCTAGTCTGAAACGTTGATTGACTGATTACTTATTGAGGAAAAGCTATTATTAGCAGTATTATTTTTTCTATTTTATTTTAATTCTAGTGTAGTTAACATGCCATGTTACATTAGTTTCTGGTATATAATATATATACTAAAATATAATATTAACAATTAGTACCTACCATATGCCACTGGCATTGGGCTAGGCACTGGGGGTAAAACTATGACCGTGAATTACATGTACAAAGATCTTTCTCCCAACCAAGGTAATAGTCACAGTTTCCATGGATTGAGACATGGACATGTCTTCTTGAGGTCCACATCCAGCCTACAACAGAGGGTTAGCCTTCCTGAAGTTAGCCGACATTAAAGTTGAGGACCAGAGGATGAGTCAATGTCTGGGGAGTTGAGGTCAGAGAGTATTCCAGATTGGGAACAGCATGTTCAAAGCCTAGAGGCAAGAGTGTGGTGCAATCAAGGAACTGAAAGAAGCTCCCATTTGGCCCCAGCTCAGAGCATTGGGAAAATAAAATAGGGGAGACAAGACTGGAGCCAGATTGTGTGTAAGCCACATGAAGGGGTTTTAAGTTTATCTTTAGGCAATGGGAAGCCAGTGAATGTTGTATGAGGAGGAGAGATATAACCAAATAATCACTTTGGGAAGATCTCTGGCTGGAAAATGGAAAATGAATTCAGACAGACTAGAGCAGGAACAGGGGGCCCAGGGGGAGGTTACTACCATGGGCCAAAGAAAGAAAGATAATGTTGGGGTAAAGATAGAAAGAAATAGCTAGATACGATGTGTATTTGAGGTACAATGGGAAGAACATTCAGACAGTTTGCATGTGGAGAGGAAAGTGAGTGAGGTGTCAGAAATGACATCCAGGTTCTTGAATGTCATTGGTTGAATTTTGTACCCCCAAATTTGTATTTTGAAGTTCTAACCTCTAGTACCTCCGAATATGATCTTATTTAGAAATAGGGCTTTCCAGAAGTTATCAAGCTAAAATGAATTCATTAGGGTGAGCTCTAATCCGATATGACTGGTATCCTTCTAATAAGGGAGAATTTGGAGACAAACATCTACATAAGGAGAATACCAAGTGAAGATGAAGGTAGAGATCAGGGTGGTGCTCTACACCCCAAGGAATGGTAAAGGTTGACAGCAAAAGACCAGAAGCTAGGAGAAAAGATGGAACAGATTCTCCCTCACAGCCCCTAGAGGGAACCACTCCTGCTGACACCTTGATCTCAGACTTCTCGTCTCTAGGACTGTGAGACAAAGTTCTATTGCTTAAGCCACTCACTTGGTGGTACATCATGAAGGCAACCCAGAAGACTAAATAACCTGAGACATTGGTGGTGCCACCCGCTGAGCTAGAGAACACTGGACAAAGAGCCAGCTGGTGAAAAATAATGCTCTTAACCTACTAACAGAAGTAATTTTCCAGCCACACATCAAAGAATTATCTTTTTTCATCTGAAATTGAGATAATATGTAACTTAAAACAAAACCAGTTTCCAAATGATCAAGGAGCTGACCATTCAAACTAAATAAAAGTCGTCACATCTCTTGAGAAACTGAAGGATGGAGAAACAGAGGCCTCTGCTGAACACTGAGGTTTGAAGGTGCCTCGGCTCTAAGGCTTAATCCCTGCCCCTTCCCCTTATGGTGAATTTCATTGAAAATTATACCAAAAAATAATTACAGGAGAACATTTCTCAAACTGAAGAAGTCAGGTCTGCAGTCTGAAAGCGCTCTTCAAATGCTTAACCAAAACAACTTTGTGCTGAAAAAAGGCCTACATAAGACTCAATTAGAAGTGACAGAGCTCTAAAGATAAAGGAAAAAACTGTGAAAAAAGAAGAAGTCAAACACAAGGAAGGGACATAGAAGCCAAAGGAGAAAAGCCTTCAAAATCAAAAGAAAAAAAAATTTTAATTTAAATTCTAATACCCAGCTGAATAATAAATCAAGTGTAAAGGTGGAATAAAGACATCTCAAATGACTAAAGAGCTTTACTTTTTTAATTTACTAATGAGATTAGCCTAGAAAACAATAGTGTAGCCACATCATGTTTCCCTCAGGCCTTGCTTTCCTCCCCAACTCCAGCCCCAGCCACATCCTTCCTAATTCCTGGACTGTGCTTTTCTTCCCTTCAACACCCTAGGCCAAATGGCTGCAAGAAACCAGATTGCTCCAGAGGACCTCCACGGGAGTCCAAAAGCCAGGGGAAGAGTAAAAGCTGGCAAGAAGAAAAGAAAGGAGATCTTGAAAAGATACTTTTAATTAGGTGATTCAAAACAGCTAGAGACCATTTGTTGACTCAGTTCCAGAGTGTTGTGGTTTCCAGCTATGGCCTTTAGATAAGTATGGTTTTCCTGTACTCTGGTTAGGAAATTTAAAATAATCCAATATCAAACTTCATGGGATAATGATCATGATTATGGTGGTGAGGATGATGGTGATGATGATTATACATTTTAAAAAGAAAGAGTGTTAAAGAAAAACAACACACCTAAGTTTGTGAGTCCAGGTCTTCTGGAGCAGTTGATAAAAATACCAAGCAACTTGTGATTAGACTATGACTTACACTTCTTTTGTTTTCTATATAACACATAGTTTTCAGTAAAATCTTGAAAAGGATGACACAACTCCCTTTGGACGGTTATCTATTCACAACAAAGCATAAATTAGCAATCCTATGTCTTAATCAGAGGGATCGAGTGTATTTCTCTTCAACATGAAAGTTACCCCCTGCTAGAATATCTCAGTTGCATCCAGAGACAAAAGTGGGGTGGAAATTTAGCCATTAAAGTTATATTCCTACCACACCAAATGTTGGCAAAGATGTGCAGAGACAGGAGTCCATTGCTGGTGGAGATGCAAAATGATCCAGCCACTTCTGAAGACATTTTGGTGGTTTTCTGCAAAACTATACGTACTCTTAACCATATGATCCAGCAATTGTGCTCCTTGGTATTTACCCAAAGAAGTTGAAAATTTATGTTTACACCAAAGCCTGTATACAGATGTTTACAGCAGCTTCATTCATAATTGCCAAAACTTGAAAGCAATCAAGATACACTTCAGTCGGTGAATGGATAAATAAACTGGGGTACATCCACACAATGGACTAATACTCAACACTAAAAAGCTATCAAACCATGAAAGACATGGAAGAACCTTAAATGCATATCACTAAGAAAAGAAGCCAATCTGAAAAGGCCGCATACTTATGATTCCAACTATATGCCAGTCTGGAGAAGGGGAAACTAGGGACACAGTAAAAAGATCAGGGATTGTCAGGGATTGTGGAGGTTGGGAGTGAATAGGCAGAGCACAGAGAATTTTTAGGGCCATGAAACTGTTCTGTATGATAGATGTCATGACAGATACATGTCATCATACATTTGTCCAAACCCATAGAATGTACAACACCAAGAGTGAACTCTAAGATAAACTATGGATTTGGGGTGTTATATTTGCCACTGTAGGTTCGACCACTGGAACAGATGTGTCCTCCAGTAACGGGTATTTATCTTGAGGAAGTCTGTGCATACATAGCAACAGGAGCTATATGGGAATTTCTGGACCTTCCTCTCAATTGTGCTGTGATCCTAAAAATGCTCTTTAAAAATTTTTAAAAAAAGAAGGTCTCAAAAAATTCTTTTAGCTTGATGATCCTGGCTGAAATGCAGTAATTCCAGGAAATAGGAGTGCAGTAAACTGTGAGGAGTCACTGAAGGCTTGCAGTGACTTTGGAAAAGCAGGTTTTTACAAGGAAGGGACCATGGACCAGGAATTGAGTGCAAACGAAGGCACAGCAAAAGCAAAGGTCTCGGGCATTACAACTGTCCTTAGAGCTGTCTGGGTGTTGTTTGTTCACTCATTCAACAGATGCTAATTACATGCCTAGAATGTGCCAGGTACTGTTTGAGGCTTTCAGGACATAAGTAAATCAAACAGATAAAGTCCCCTGTCCTCCCAGAGGAAGGGATAGAAAATAGATAATAAACACATACAATTAAATCATATAGTATTTTTAAGAAGGTGATTAAGTTGCTATAGGAAAAAAAAAAAAAAGCAGAGCTGGTTCAGGGGATTAGGAATGCCAAGGTGGTAGGGGCAAGTTCTAATTTTAAATATGGTGGGTGGTTTGCTTTTTCAAAGACGTAATTCGGTTAAGAGTCCACTGAGTATATAATCAGTTCCCAGTCTTGAAAACCATGAAGTATAACTGTGACAACTGCTAGACACTGAAAATGCACATAACATGTGGGCTTGGAGGTAGCAAAGGCCTTTATTATCCTCTGTGGATATATATAGATGTTCAAATAACATCACATTATCTCCTTTATTGTTTCGTGAATGCAAGGGATGTGCTGAGTTTCACAATCAAAAGCAAAGGCAAATATGTCTATTTGAGTGATGACACATCTTCACCTCCTCTTCATCTGTAGGCTGCCATAGGTACAGATCACACCTAATTTATTGGATGTTTCTTTCATCAACATATGAAAATGTTTAAATATTTGAATTGAATATACTTCCAAAAGATGATGATGATTATGTGTTGAGAGTGCTGTGATCTGCCTCACCGTGAAAGAATCAAAGACCAGAGAAAGGGTTGCCTTAGTACGCTCTCCTTTTCTAGTAGAAGGGAGGCTGTTAATCACCAGGTTCTGTTCTCTGTCATTAGCATTCAAGGGGTTCAAAAAGCATTACTTGGGAAATGAAGCTCATTGAAAATTGCAAGGGAGAAACAGTCCTTGAAAATCACACATAAGAGCAAGACTTCAAGTCAAAATGATTTCATCCTAGATTGACGAAACTATGCCTTGAGATTTGCTTGGTGTTGCCTTTAGCCCCTAACTCGCTCCCTCGGTAACCAATTCTTAACAAAAACCTATGTGCTAGGACTGGAAAGGAAGAGAAAGAAGTGATCAAAAAGTTAACAGCCTGACCAATGTAGTTACTGAATAAAACTGAACAACTATTAAAACAAAGACTTGTGAAGCAAGAATTCGTATCCTGAGGGCCTGAAGCAGAGGCTTGAGGCATAAGTTACTTGGGTAACAGATGGTGTTCTGGTTTGAACGTCTTGAGTCTGAGGTAGCTTTGAGATTTCTATCGTACACCCTTCTTAGTGGGAGAGGATTTGCTGTCCCACACCCAGTCCCCGTTGCCGTTGGGTGGAAATCCCCTTTGTGTGTTGGGTCAGCTAGATCCATCCTCTGCCTGCTCCCAGGGCCCAGGCAATATGATCTAGGATCAGCCAATGGGATGTTCCAACTGGAGATTTTGAATTGTGTGGGGGATGTCAGGACCGTGACCGATGGTCAGTTCACTATATACGGAGCACAGTCACGATGGTGAAGGCAGCAGTATCCGTGGTCATGTCTGCAGAGCTAGCCAGTCAGCAAAGTCAAACTTGCCCTCTAGTGGGACTTGACCTGTCTGTAGTTCTAGCTGTGTAAACTCCTGGAGGTGTCCTGTTCTAGCCCTTAACTCTGTCTCTCAGCCTTACTAGCAATTCTAAAGTTCACATAATAGTCCATAATAGAGTCAGTTTCTCTTTAAGTTTCCATCTCCAGACAAGATCCTTGACTGATAAGATCCATGTGAAACCTAAAAGATTTACTCTTTCATCTCACAAAAGAGAAGAGGTTGTGACTTTTTCTGGGTTACTCAGCACCATGGTGTTCATAAGAGACCATGGCTTAAATATTGAAAAGATCACTGAAAATAAAGAATGAGGTAGTGGAACTAGGTCAGAGATAGATTTAAAGTTTAAGCCTTGGGAATGAACGAACGCACCATTTGGGAGCATGTGGTGGCATCAGAGGAGAGAGTGGGAACAGAACCACAGGGACATTTACTTTTAAGAAGTTAGTAAAACAAAAAAAACAAAATAAAACAAAAAAAATAAACAAACGAAAACAACTAGAGTCCACACTAAGGCAGTCTGAGGAGAGGTGGATAAAATACTAAGAGAAGGAACAGGAGTGTAGGGTTACAAGAGACGAAATAGGAGTATAACGTCATTGAAGCCAAAACATGAGAAATGATTCCAAAAAGAGTTAATTGATCAGCAGTTGATGACATTATAAACTGGCTACTAACATGCTGGTCACCAATTTCAAGATGCTGGGGTGGGGGTGTTGTGTCTCCACCACCAAGGAACTCTCTGACACTAGCCGGGTGGCCTGCAAGTCAACTCAACTTGGACACTGTCTACCTGGAGATGGCATCAGATCCCACAGGTTAAGGGCTCCATCCCATAAGACTACCCCCACTTCATATGCCGTCGCTGTCACCTGTGCTACTGCCCAACTGGCTATAGATCAGAGATTCCAAAGACCCCCTTCTTGGGTTCAATTAATTTGCTAGAGCAGCTCACTCAGAGAACTCAGAGAAGCATTTTACTTTTTAGATTACTAGTTGATTATGAAAGGATGTAACTCAGGAACAGTCAGATGGAAGAGATGTATAGGGCAAGGTGTGGGGAAAGGATGTGGAGCTTCCATGCCTTCTGAACTCACTGCCCAGCACCTCCATGTGTTTAGCAACCTGGAAGCGCTCTAGACCCTTTTGGGGGTTTTTATGAAACCTTCATTACATAGGCTTGATTGATAAAATCATTGACCATTGGTGGTTGAACTCAATCTCCAGACCCTCACCCCCTCCAGGAGTTTGGAGAGTAGAACTGAGAGTTCCAACCTTCTCATCATAAGATTGGCTCCACTGGCAACCAGCCCCCTTCCCTGTGGTCCAAAAGTCACCTCCTTAACATAAAAAAGACATGTTTATTGCTCTGTGCCAGAAACCAGGAGGAAGATCAAATGTATATTTTTATTTTCAATCAAGATATCACAACCATGAATTGAGAAGAGACACTTAATTTTGTAATTATGGGTTTATTTACCAATTAAGATATCTTTAAGATAGAGGTCTTTAAAGAGACGCTAAAGCCAAAGCCAGCTTGCCAAGGGTGCAGAGTAAGTGAGGCTATGAGGGTACTGAGTGTTACTTTTTCTTTCAGAAAGTTTTGTGTAGAAAGAAAGGAAGAAAGAGGAAGGATGTATGCTGAGCTTCTGAGGAGAGGTTTTTGTACAGGACAGATGATTTGAGCACCAAAGAGAAGGAATTTATTTATTTACTTATTTATTTATAAAGATTTTATTTGTCAGAGAGACAGCACAAGCAGGGGAAGTGGGAGGCAAAGGGAGAAGCAGGCTCCCCGAGGAGCAAGGAGCCAGATGCGGGGCTCGATCCCAGGACCCCGGGATCATGACCTGAGCTGAAGGCAGACGCTTAACCGACTGAACCATGCAGGCGTCCCAGAGAAGGAACTAATTTAAAAGAATGTAAGAGATGAGGATAAAGATTGAGCCACTGTTTCTCTTGACAGTCACTCTGCCTTGTGTGCAGCCAGGAGAACTGTTGAACGCATTCAGTTCATGAATGGTTAAATTTGCAAATATTTGAATATTTGGATTTATACCTGCTTTCTCTTTAGACCATCGATGACTGGCTGAATGTTCTGCTCATTTGGTTTCACGTAGCCATGGCCTGTTGTGTGGCCAATCATATTTTCTACATTTGACTCAGTTGCTATAGTGTTTTTACTGCGCACTACAACACGGAAAGAACTAGATGTTATTCATTTAGCAGGCACAGATGTAGTCATCACTGGCGGGACTGTGCTACCCTTTGAAGACAACTGATAAGGAAAAATCTGTGTCCTAAGATGGCCCACCGAGCCAGCAAGGGAGTCCCAGCCCCTGCCCCAGGGGCTCTTCAGGGTTCTTCTCCCTGCCCCGCTTCGCACACGTGCCAAGATTGCCAAGTATGTGGAAGTAGAAGTGTATAATTGCCCCCTTTGTTTGTGCTCAGGGCTCCTCTGAGCCCCCTGGCGTTAAAAAAACCTCCAATCCTCCAAGATCTCTGGGTGCCGCTCGGTTCTTCTGTCAGGCGATCTAGTCCAGGTTCCATAACAAATTACCTGGATAAGTCAAGCAGGAGAAGTTTGGCTGCCTGGGATACTTGGCTGCTGCATGCCTGTCTGTGGAGTTTGGATGCACTTGGAGTGAGTGACACTATTGAATTCATGCTGTATATTTCACACTGGACCCACACGGTGAACACCTAGCAGCCTCACCTGTCATCCCCAGGTAACGTCTCTGGAGAAACTATGATGACATTGAGTATCTGGAAGGAAAGATCTTTTTGGAAAAGTTGTTCCTCCAGCTGGTGCACTTTGATGAACATAGCAACCAATTCTGAGTCACTCTGGCAGAAGTGGGTATAGGTATTGATAAAAACTTGCCTCCCTGCCTTCTGACTGTATCTTGTATGTAATAATCAGGCTCAGTCAGGTTGAATTCTCCAAAATATTCGCTCAAATTATTAGTGTCAGAAATATCCTCCACTTATTAGTTCTTTGATCTTGGGCAAGTTTCTTAACTTCTCAGAGACTTCAATCACCCCTGTGTAAAATAATCGTATAGACTCCCGGAGCTGTTGGGGTGATAAAATAAGAACTTCTGGCTGTAACTTTTGTTCACAAATTATGATTACAGAGCATTTGTGTACAGCCTAGCTAGTGACCTTTCTGTTGATTCATATCCCTGAGCGTTTTCATACTAAAACATTGTGTGACCTTGCTAATATTAAATATAAAAGGTTTTATTGAAAATAAACATTTAGGGGCACCTGGGTGGCTCAGTCAGTTAAGCATCCGACTCCTGGTTTCAGCTCAGGTCATGATCTCAAGGTCGTGAGATAGAGCCCGGCTTCGGGCTCTCTGCTCAGTGTGTAGTCGGCTTGAGAATCTCTCCCTCTTCCTCTGCCCCTCCCCCTGCTCACACACATGCTCTCTCAAATAAATAAAATCTTAAAAAAAAGAAAAAAGAAACATTTAGATATTAGCTCTAATATATTTGCTCAGAAATAAGCCAAACTCATGTCGGATTCCTGGGCATTCAATGTTGGGTTATGACTGATTAGGCTTTGTCATATTTGCACACAGCGTAAACTCTTGCTTTCCATGAGGTCTCATAAAGCCTCAGTTCGCCCCCCCAATACCATATGTGAGCCTTTGGGGAGTCACATCAATGCAAAGTCTGTCTTTTGTCCTCCACCCGCACCTTCCATGCGAATGTAGTATGCCTTTGAAATGTGCAGAAATATGTCCATTCGGAAACTTGCATTAGTCGATCTTTTATTTCAAAATGGCCTGTAAAGAACACTTTTACTATTGTAATGGAAAAAAAAATCTTGGAGTCATCTTTGATTCATCTTTTTTTCCCCACAAACAGCAGCCTATCGGCCAGAAAATCTTGTGGGTTTTTTCTTCAAAAGATTTTCAAGATCCAACAGTAAGGATCTCCTTCACAGGTCTTCCCGTTTTTTAACCTTGTCTCCTTACAGCCTATTTTCCTCACAGCAACCAGAGTAATCTGGAAAATGGAAGTCATCCCTCTGTTCAAAAACCTGAAATGATTCCACTTCTGAGTATGTACCCAAAAGAATTGAAAGGAAGGATTTGAACAGATATTTATACACCAATATTCACAGCAGCATTATTCATAATAGTCAAGTGTCCATCAATGGATGAATGGATACACAAAATATGGTATATACATACAATGGGATATTCAGCAGTAAAAATGTAAGAAGTTCTGACCTCTGCTACAACAGAGATGAACCTGGAAGACTGGAAGAGATGAAGACATTATGCTAAATGAAATAAGCCAGTCACAAATCAATAAATATGGTGTGGTTCTACTTATATGAGGTACCTGGAAGAGGCAAACTGATAGAGATAGAAAGTAGAATGATGGTTGCCAGGGGCTGGGAGTAGGAGGGAATAGGGAATTATTGTTCGGGGGGTATAGAGTTTCAGCTGCACAACATGAGAAAGTTATGGAGATGGATGGTGATAATGTAATGCAAAGTAAATGCACTTCGTGCCACTGAACTAACTGTACACTGAAAAACGGTTGCAATGATAAATTTTGTCATGCCTATTTCACCACAATTAAAAGAAAAAAAAGGTGAAATGTCACCCATCTCAGAATAAAAGACTAAATTCTTATTTTGACCTAAAGGCTCTGTGCCATTTGATTCCACATTACCCTTCTGACCCAAATTCCTTTGCTCTCACCCTTGTTCATTCCACTCCAGCCACTCAACCTCTTTGTTATCCTCAAGACTCCGGGGCATGGCATCTTCCTGGGTGTTGCTGTTTTCTCTGCGTAGGATGCTGGTCCCCCAGATTTCCCCAGGGCTCACCATTCCCCTCTTCCATCACATCTATGCTCAAATACTCAGGAAGGCTTTTCTGGCCATTCTGTTGATAATGAAAACACCTTCCTCCCAGCATCCTTCACCCCCTTTCCTTCTTTGCTTTTCTCCATGTAATTTATTAGCATTTGATATGCTATGTAATTTACATATTTATTTGTTTCCCCTACTCTAGCCTAAGTTCCATGAAGATATGATTTTTTTCCTGTTTTGTCCACTTCTGCTTCCCCAGGGCTTAGAAACGTCCCTCATACCTAGGGTGACCTGGTAGTCACCCCATAAATACTTGTTGATAAAAAGCCAAAAGGTGCAGTGGCGCTTGGGTGGCTCTGTCAGTTAAGCATCTGACTCTTGATTTCAGCTCAGGTCATGGCATCAAGTTCTTGAGATCCAGTCCTGTGGAGGGCTCTGCTCTGCGCTCAGCCAGAAGTCTGCTTCTCTCTCTCTCTCTCCCTCTTCCTCTGCCCCTCCCCTCCACTCCCTCTCTCTGTAAAATAAACAAATCTTTTTTAAAAAAGGCCAAAATATACAAATTCATAAAATGATCTAAAAGGCAGAAAAATACTTTCAAAACATCACTTTAAAATGCAAAGTCTTTATATTCGTTAATTAAATATTTCTCAGAAAATCCCTGTAAAGGAATCATTGATTGGGAATCAAATCATTTAAGCTTTACTCTTTGATTTTTTCTGAATAATACTTGGCTTTTATATTTTTGATATTTAATATTTCATGGAATTTTTTATTTCCAAAATATCTTGCATCACTTACATTCAGATTTAATCTAACAAACATTTACTGAGGGCCTTCTCTGTACCAGGCACCATTTATCCAACTTGATTTGGCATCATTACTATCACAGCTCTATAATCAGCCAGTAAATATTTTTGGTTTTTAAAATATGTACTCTTTCAAATTTGAATAGAAGCAAATTTTTATTATTTGGGAATATGAAGTGGAGATTCAGATTATTTTTCTCCCATAACCATGATTTCTTCTCTTTATGCCCTTAGACTTCAGTTGCTCAAAACGGTCACATTGCCCCATCAGGGACAATTGTGGGTTCACAAAATCACAGAGATACTTGTGCCATGACAATCCTTCCTGCCCATCTTCCCTGCTCTTGGCCAGAAATGACTTTATACCATTATGCTAAGAAGGAATATACCTTATTTGGGGGTTATTCTGCCAGGGGTGTATACTTCTACCATAATATTATAAGAATGAATCTTGAATTATAACATAATTCTCATTTTATAGATGAAGAAATTAAGGTAGACAATTTAACTGAGTCTCCTAAAGCATCAAATCAATTTCATGCTAGAGCTGGGATTAAACTTCCTTCAAAACTCAAGTGATCAACTTCTGAGTAGCTTTCTAAAACTCACTGATTTTTATTAGTACACAATTTCTTTTCTAAAATAAATAACATTATTTCCCACAAACCAATATCTTGTAAAAGAGTAAAATTACATACCTTTTGATTCTAGAAATGACTCCATTTGAGCCCTTCTCCCAAAACAGGTTTTTATTTAAAAAAAAAAAAGTCATTTCTAGAATCAAAAGGGGAACCCTCTTACACTGTTGGTGGGAATGAAGTTGATACAGCCACTTTGGAAAATAGTGTGGAGTTTCCTCAAAAAGTTAAAAATAGAGCTACTCTATGACCCAGCAATTGCACTACTGGGCATTTACCCCAAAGACACAGATGTAATGAAAAGAAGGGGCACGTGCACCCCAATGTTCATAGCAGCAATGTCCGCAATAGCCAAACTGTGGAAAGAACTGAGATGCCCTTCAACAGATGAATGGATAAAGAAGATGTGGTCCATATATACAATGGAATATTACTCAGCCATCAGAAAGGATGAATACCCACCATTTGCATCAACATGGATGGGACTGGAGGAGATGATGCTAAGTGAAATAAGTCAAGCAGAGAAAGTCAATTATCATATGGTTTCACTTATTTGTGGAACATAAGGAATAGCGTGGAGGACATTGGGGGAAGGAAGGGAAAAATGAAGGGGGGGAAATCGGAGGGAGAGACAAACCATGAGAGACTATGGACTCCGAGAAACAAACTGAGGGTTTTAGAGGGGAGGGGGGTGGGGGGGATGGGTTAGCCTGGTGATGGGTATTAAAGAGGGCACGTACTGCATGGAGCACAGGGTGTTACACGCAAACAATGAATCATGGAACACTACATCAAAAACTAATGATGTACTGTATGGTGACTAACATAGCATAATAAAAAAAATAAAATAAACTTGTGACATAATAAAAAAATAAAAATAATAAATGTAATAGTACATTTTTCAGAGAGGCAGTTAAAAGTCCTATTGTGCCTAACTCTATGGGATGTGCTAATTAATTACTTGGAGTGGAATTTTGCTATAGTGAATATTCAGTTTAGGCATCAAATTCCTAAGCAGTAAGAATAGACGAGAACACCAGGCTGGCGTGTGAGTGCCTTGAAATAATAGTCGTTATGCCATTAATAATAGTCACCACTTCCTGAACATCTCAAATGTATCAGACCCTGTACTAAGCTCTTGCCACTTGTTTATTCTTACCCCTTTTTCCTTCAAGGTCCCACAACTTTGACTTCTTGGAAATTCCTGCTTTGGGTTACTTTGAGTAAATAATAAAGGGATTAAACTGCTTTGATTGCTGTATTGTTTTTAGTTGGTGATGAGAATAATAAGTGGGAAAGGGTGGGAAAAGAGGAGTTCCAGTTTCTATCACCTGAAAATTGACTCAAAGGTCCTATTTTGCCATGTGGTTCCCAGATAGCTCTAAACACATCCGTGTCAGTTTTTAGGAAATCAAGATCCTACCCCCCAGGGCCTGCTGGTCACCATTTCACAGGAGGAACACAATCTAACTTGGGAGGAGCAGTCTTTACTGGGGTGGGGCGGCCAAATATGGGAATCGCAGCCAGCTTGCTCTTCAGGGTTGGCTTCTTCCTCAGTTACACGGTTGATATGGAAAGGCATAATACAAACAAGGAGAATAACCTGAGCTGAGAATGCATCTTCCCAAATCTTACTCTATGCTAAGGAAACGCTCGTTAAATTTATATGTGAGATTTTATGGAGCGATACAATTCATTTTTGTTGCAGTGCTTGAACTGCGGGACCACTTACACTTATTTTATAATCAATAATTATGTAGCTCTGCAAATAGATTTTTCAAAACTCGCTAGTCCACAAAGACAATCACGCTCCTGGCCCATCAAAAGCAGTTTGGGTAGCTTTTTAACCTATAAGGCCTTGATCATGATTCAAAGGTTTAATCGTCTCGCATCACAACCAGGAAGAATAATCACACCAATTGTTAATTAAATCTAAGACAGTGATAAGGAGAAAATGGTCACATTAATCATGTATTAAGAGACTAAAAATAGCTCCCCAAATAGGCTGCTGAAATTCACATTGCAGCGTTCCATGTTGAGCATTTTAAAGCGCTCACTACCCACTACCCAACAAAGGCTGAAAATCAGCTGAACGAGAAGAAAATTCCCTTATCTGGCACAGAATGATAATGAAAAACTTGAGCTGTTATGCTACCAGCACCAAGGTCACTGTAAGTCAATTACTTCATAGGATCTTGCCAGTAGCATGTGTTTATAAAAGTTAAGTACAAGTCCAGCTATGTCAAGGTTATGATATTTAGTTGAAGAGAATGCTTCAAACACCAAAAAAACTAAATATTTTTAACCACAGGTTCAAAAGGCGATGTTATTTGCTCCTTACTGTGTACAAGTCAGGACCTAAAATATTTGGGGCAGAAGAACCCGACAGAGGATAAAATTCCTTTTGAATGCACAACACTGCTCTCTAGGCCAAGAGTAGAGTTATAGAATTCAGATTAGGAAGGAACTTCGGTGTTGATCTGATTCAGCCTCCTCAAGCCAAAGGGAGGAAACTGTAGTCTGGGGATGGTTAGGAATGGTCACAGGGTCATCATCAGACTGGAATCCAGGCCTCCTGACTTCCTACTGCTTCTCTCTGCGGCCAAGATGTCCTCCCTTGTGGAAAGTGCGGAAGCCTTCCTATGGCCTGGCACCACGTGCAAATCATGTCAACCACCTTTGTCAATATGCGGTGTCATCCTTGCCTGGATACTACAAACTCTGGAGCGCATTTAAGAAATGATACCCCCCAAACAGTTGAATGAAGCAAACGACGTTCGGTACAAGTTTGTTTCTGCACCAATGCAACCAGTAACTCAAGTATTTCCTTCTCCACATTAAACTGTTTCTCTTCCCAGTGCCATTCGTACTAAAGATTTAATCAAACCATAAATATCTATTGAGGCCTTCCTATTCAAGCACAAGCCTTTTTTCTTTCCGTGTATTAGCTTCTTACCATTCTCCTTTTAAGTTTCTAGAAGGATTGACAAGTGTCTTTCTTATGCCAGTCTTTTCATGGTTGTACAATGTGTGGGACCTGTCAAGGTTCTGTCTGTGGTTACCTTAGTGTTACAACAAAAGGCTCACAGGAAAAGTTGGAGCTGAATTATTTGGGCTTAAAATATCCGTAATATTCCTTCAAATTTCATCTGAAACTTCATTTTGGAACTCCATCATTTTCCATCATGATTTCTCATTACCCAGACCACTGGCTGATGAGATTTGCTCTGGCCCTCCAATTCACTCAGTTTCAAGAAAAAAAATACGAAAACACATCTTCTCTTTCTTTCTTCTTCCTTCTCACTTCTTTTCCTTCCTTCCTTCTTTTCTTTCCTATTTCCTTGGAAAACCTGTTTTATCACCTGCTATTCACCAGGCACTCGACCAGTTGGGTTTCTGACCTCAAAGAGCCCAGTGTCCAGTGAGGGAGAAAAACGTGTTAAACTCTTTCTTTACAAGTATCCTTTTCACACTTTTGTTGCTGCTGTGAAGTTGAGGAACAAATCGCATACCAAAAAGATATTTGAGTCAAAGAATACTTATAGAAACATCTTAAGACTTACACTTCAGAGTTGGTGTCTTAATCTATAACTTGCCAATTTTCTTTCTTAAGCCATGTGCTCAGTTTCTTTTTTCCTGGAGTTGGAGTACCAACCCCCATGTATTCTTGATAGACATGAATTTCAGGAAAACTGCCCAGTAAATGGGTTTCTATGACAATCCAAAAAGCTGAGGCTCCAAACTTAAAGATTCTAGAGCCACAGAAACAGAAGAAAAAATTCCCCCCAAAATGGCTGCAAGAAACCTTGCTTACCTGTGAACTACCTATCCCTCTGTCAAAATGACGCACTCATCAACTGCCCTGCAAGAGAAGCATCCTAGAGAAAATCAGGTCTAATTAGACTGAGCACTTTACTCGATGTGTTAGTTTCTTAACGTGCTATAAAAAAATTACCATAAGGTGAATGGCTTAAAACAACACAAGTCTATTTCCATATGTTCAGGAGATTAGAAGTCAGAAATCAGTTGCACTTGGCTAACATCCAGGTGCCCTTGGGACTGGTTCCTTCTGGAGGGTCTAGAGAAAAGTCCTTTTCCTCGTCTATTCCAGCTTCTAGAGTCTGCGGTGTTCCCTAGTTTGTGAACCATGCCTCGTAATGCTCTAGCTTCTTGCTTCTGTCGTCATCATCTCTCCTTCATGCCTTCCTCTTATAAGGACAGTTGTAACTACAGTGGACTCCCTGGATTTCCCTGTATCAAAAACTATGTCAGTCATATCTGCAAAGTCCCCTTTGTCATATAAGGTAACAGTTATAGGTTCGGAGGACGAGGACATAAATATTTTTGTGGGGCCCTTATTCAGCCTACCACACTCAGCCAGAAGTCAATTCAACCAAAGGAAAAGTTCTGATTCACTCACAGACTGTGGACTGGAAACAGGGCTGAAAAGCGGACATTACAGTGACCCATTGCTCATTCTACTAGACTGTTTTTTTCATTGCTCAATATGAGAGTTTTTTGTTTCTAGGTAAACAGAGACATAGACTCTGGTTTTGTTTTGCCATTTCCTGCTAAATCATGGTCCCAGGTCTGATGTAGTTTGGTTTACACTTTTACCCCAACACTCATTACTTTTGGCACTTGGCGCTGACCAATTTTCTCCCATCTATCATGTAGGTAATTGATTCCCAGTGGTATTAACATTTAACTTCAGACATTTTTCCTACTCCTTCCCCTTCCCCTTTTTAAAACTTTCTAGCGTTTTCACAAAATGCTGTCATTTAGTGCCAACTACAAATTTCATTGCTGTGAAATTCTTTGAATATTCTTTGAATATTGTAATGAACCCATCAATAAGATGACATCTAATTTTGATCTCCATCAGATAATTCTTATGAAATAAATAAATAGCCTTCAGTTTATAAGCTACACAAATTTCAGTCAATGTAGTGGTTTTTATTTCAATATTTTTATGGGAAGAGAGAGTCAAAGTCATGTTCTATTTAAGGTAACATATGTTCATACCACATTCATATTACCACTTGTACAGCGACAGCATTGAACAATGAAAAAGTATTCATATTTGTTGGTCTTTTCTCCCCAACTAGATTATTAGTTCTTAATAGAAACAAAACCTTTTACTTTTTTTGCATCCTCGATGATAGCTAGTATTGGATTGGCCACATAATTAGCAATCAAATTATTTTTGGTTGATCGACTAGACTTTTCCTGAAAGTCACATTTGGCTATATGATTTCATTCCTTTCTACAAATTTGGATATGTTTCATCTTAAACAAATCGTATACATGGAAACTTGGATTTATTTCTAAAAAGAAAAATAAGAGAGCAATGATTTAATTTCAAATGGAATGTGAGATTCTTATTAATTAGAACTATCCACCATAAAATTTAAAATAAATTATTAAATATATAAAATTGTGCAGAAATATATCCCTGGCAAAAGTAAAATGTGGTCACACCCTGATTGATTGCTATTTTATTCATCTTCAGCTCTCTACTGATCTTTAAAAATATCTATGTGCTGCTTTATAACTGCATTAGTGTACCACCCCACCTTTGTTTCTGGTTTATATATCACCATACTTCTCATATTTACGTTATTTAAAACTTCCATCTTATTTCATTTTTATTTTTACTTGTTATTCCTTTGTTACACATACATAAAAGCACACGGGTCACAGTGAACGGCCCGACAGGTTTTCCATAAAGAACATCCCCTCTGTAATCTGACACAGGTGCAGGAAAAGGACAACACCAGCATCCCAGATGCCCCCATCCCTCCTCTCCAGGGTTTCCCCCTCCCCACCTCTCATACCATAGAGTAGTTTTGCTTGCTTTTGAACTCACTTTATTTTAGAATTTGCTTGCTTACTAGTGGCCAATTTAACAAAGATTCAGATTCTACCGATCCCATCCCCACCAAATATGTATGTATTCATATTCCTGGGACATATTTTCTTTCCTCTTTTTAAAAGATGAATATAATGATGCGGTTCATTATCTCAAGTATGTCATGTTCATCATTAAATCCATCTTTCTCTGACTTGCTAATAGGCCTCCCATGGTTTTTTTCTCTCCAATCCTTTCATAAAAGACTTAAAAGTTCCTATAACCCTTCCGCTCACATGTTCCTTCCAGGGACTACTGTCCTTTCCTGTCCCTTGCAGTTCTCAGGCTTGCTCTGGTCTGAATCTATCTTCTTTCATATTCTCAGAGAGAGATCATTTTATACCTTTCAAGATGAAACCCTCTGTCTTCCTTTGTGAGTCCACAGTACAGCTGTACTTTTCCTTTCTTAAAAAAGAAAAAAAAAATCCCATATGTATTAATTATAGAGTGTTGCTTAAATTTCTAAAGATTCCTGGGGCACTTATGAGTATTTAAATAATTCTCGTTTCACTTGGCTGATTAGTTTTATTCTTAAAATCTTAAATCTGGAAATGAGACTTTATGCTGCTTTGGCCTAGGTCTTTGCCATTTTTTACTATGCCAAATTCAAGTTGTCATGGGAGTCTTCTTTTATGTAGGTCTCACCCTCATTCACTTCCCTCCTCTTCGTTCAGAGGCAGATCTAGACTTTGGCTGGAGCTCTCTTCTCTGCTTCTAACATCAATGCTTCTCTCTCTGACTAAAGAACCGTGTGGAAGATGGATATACCATGTGCTTGTTTCCCAGAAGAAGACTAGAATAACTCTCCCCAAGGAAATACCTTGAGCACTTCAAAGAATTTGAAGAATTGAAAACTCTAAGTACATCTCATAGTCTTGATACACTTGAACTCTAGGGACACAGAATGTTGTAGAGGACAAAGCTCTTGACTAGAGACAGAAAACATGTTCTTATCTTGGGGAGGCAGCCAAGCATCTATAGGGAGGACATCTCTTGGCCTTGTCATCTTCTGTGACATCATGCTACAGGGATCCTCGGTGGATGTGAGGAGGCAAGTACCTAGTCCCTTTGGGGACACAAAAGAATCTGTAAGGGTGCATATTTTCATGATCCCAAATACAAGAGAAATTGCTCAAAATCTTGGGTTGTAGAGATACATAGAGGTTTCACTGAAAAAGCATTGTTTAAGAACCTGGGCTTTAAAATGTTGCAAACACTGAGCAAGAATATCTTCAGATTATGAAGAATCTGATATTTATGAAGAAGATCTTTAGATTCCTTTTATTTCTGGAATTTTTGGTCACATCAGTCACCCTCTTTTCCTGTGCCCTGCCCTCCATGGAATTCTCTATAAACTATGCAATCCCCACCCAGGTTTTCTGGGCTTTCGACTCTATCAGATTTCCTAATGAAAATAAATAATTCCTTCTATTCAGTAAGAAATGTAATAAAAAAAACCAGAGGACCAAGTCCTCTGAGCAGAAGGTTTTCACGCTGACCCTCTGCTCATGCTCCCTGCAGCTTGGCTTTACCAGGACTTGGGTGCTGGAAAGAGAATTGACTTAAAGCTCAGATCTGAGTCTTTTCGGTCCTCTGGTTTGCACTAACTGTGTGGATGGTGGATGTGCCATTTCATCTCATGGACTTCTATCCCTGAACAAAGAGTTAGCATCTTGCTTCTTATACACATAGTACCGGCCTAGAATCTGCTCTGGGGTGAGCTCTTGTTGTTGCAGGGAGACCAAGAGACTCCAAGGGCTCTCAGTTGGCCCAAAGAATCTTCCAACCAGAGCAGCGTTTTCCCTAGGAGTAGATTCAGACTGGGGTGAGGGACAGGAGCCCACAGAGAAAACCCTCAAGGCAGAACTAGACAGAAGAGCAGCACTCCGGCACCGGGGGCTTGAACCAGGTGAGTCAGCTGCACCCTCTTCCCCATTCCCATCTCAGACATGCCAGGACACCAAGAGGGATGGTGGGAAGACAGAATGTCCTAACAGTTGCCTGGTGGTGATGGCAGCACCTGGAAAACCACTATGGGATCTCATTATTACCAGCATGGGGGTGATCAGGGAGGAAGGGAAGCAGGAAGAAAGAAGAGTAGATTAGAAGACTACTGGGAAGAAGTTTGGAGATGATCGTGAATGAAAATTTGTGAATATTGTTGTAAAACAAGCTAAATGACGCCACATCATTTATCTATCTTCACCATTTGGCCTCCTGAGAAGTTGATCTAAGAATGAAAATCCAAGGAATGAAACTCAGCAGGCAGCCTCCCGTGGAACTTTTCCTGTCTCTGCATCCTGAATGCAAGGTTTTGGAGCCCTGCTGAAAAGGGACTGTGGATGGAGGTCAGTGGCAAGCAGGTAGAAGGCCTTTTCCTGTACCTAAAATTGCTTGCATTGTCATGGAAAAAGGAAACAAAATTACAACTGCAAAGAATTAACTTGCATGAAGAGTGAGTAATTGGCGTGCAGGGAGCCAAAAGAAGGTTAAGCTTTCTTACCAACACACACTCTCACTTGAGCGCAAACACACACACACACACACACACACACACACAGTGGGGAAGAAAACACCTGAGAAGTGGACGATATTGCCCTAATGACTGTCAGGGGCTGACCGTGGACTCCTTCCACCAAATGGCGGGATGAGCCATGAGGTTCTTCCTCGGGCTTGGAAGCATTTTGGTCAGAGGAATGGAAGGGCTGAGCCTGTTTCGCTGACTCCCACAGGAAGTGGTGGGCTGAGAGCCCGGCTACAGGCTTTCCTGTGCAGCGTAAATTGGCCCAATTTGCGCAAAACATTCTTATCTGATGAAGAACTGGAAGTGTGACTGTATGCTGAAATGTTGGAAATAATAGTGGGTCTCTGCTTCACTGTTCCCTCATTTTTCTTTCTCTGCTGTCCCTTCTTTGTCTTTGGCAATCACACCGGGCTCTTGGTTCTTTTCTAGCTTCTCACATGGTTTTGATTAGGAAGGACAAATATAACTGAGAACAGAAATGCTCCTAGTTTTTTCTTTTTCTCATCTTCTTTCAGATGAACGAGCTTGTTAATCTTCTTGTAGGTTTGGATCTACACACACACACACACACACACACACACACACACACACACACACATCTCAACCTAAAAGTGTCCCTTTTTATCCTATCCCTTTAAAAAAGCAGTCTTGGAAAAAGAAGTACCAATATGAAACAACCATGCTACTCTTGGCTAAAAACTATTCATAAACTGAACCGGCAATCAGACATTTTGATTTTCAGTCCTGGCTCAGCATCTAGCCAGCTGTGTGGCCTCAGAGAATTGACTTGAAGGTCCTGGTGTGAATTTTCTCCTCTCTAAAGATGACAAAGTTGGATTAGATACTCTCCCAGGTACCTCCCAGGAGATTTTATCATTATCTGTGTAAAGGTGCACTTGTAACAACTTCGTGGGGTGAGCCAAAATGGGACTCCTTACCTGTACAAGAAAATGGGGGGGGGGGAACCCAAGTCTTTTATTTATTTCCTTGATGAAATAGAAAATGACCAAAAAATAAAGTTTATTACAATTTATCAACACTATTTTATTAATGGCTTAGATGGAGCAGGAACACAGATTATAGAGCTATGCACGGTTCCAAACACCTAGAAAGCATAAAATAAATGTTTGCTGGAGGACATGCTGCCCTAGGTGCAGGGAAAAGGGACCAAAATTTAAAAAAACTGAGGCTCAAGTCTTTGGCCCACCACTTGCAGTTCTATGATTTAGAACTAGCCGTGAACTTTTCTGATCCTCAGCTTCCCCAATGCAAAATGGGACGAGTATTGCCACTTCAAAATTTGGGGAGAGAAACAAATGACATCATGTACATGAACATGATTAACAATGTATAGAGGGCTTGTAAATATTCTTGTACATAGTCCAAGTTAGGTTACATAGGCCTTAGCCAGTAAATTAAGGAAGTCGGTCTCTATGCTCTATAAAGAGCCTTCCAGCTTGGAACATCCTTTACTCTGTGACATAGCATCTGCCCCCAGGGTGCAGATGTGGCTGGCCCCAGGCAATTTGCTGCAATACCTGCTGTGTCTGAAAATTTGGAGAGAGAGGCTGGGAGGTTCCTCTAACTTCACCCCTTGCCCCACATTGCACAACACCGCCCTTCTTCAAAGACATTGACAGGCCTATTGACTCATCTTGTTAACATTTAACTGCTACCAAGACATTCCACCCCAGGGCTCCTTGTGCTGTCATCATCAAAAACACTCTAGTCCCCAAAGGCAAGATGCTTGCCCTTTTATCAGTGTTTATGCACGTAATCTAAAGGAGAAGGGGAAAAGCCTGTTGGTAGTAAGTAGGGAAAGAAGTCAAGTTACGTACTTTTTCACAGCAATTGTGTATTTCTTGCTTTTGTGTTAGCATTTATTGAAAATGAGCAAACTGCTGGTAAGAGTATCCTAAACTCGCAGTGGAGGAATGACTGCTTGTAGAGTCACCTGAAAATCTAAATTACGTGTTGTGGAAGTGGGTTTGTTGTCGTGAAGTGTAGGGGAAGCGTCTTTACCAGAAGGATGTGGGCTCCCACCTTTGGAAGACCCAGCTGCACCTGCTGTGGGAGTCTGCTCCTTCAGCAGCCCTGCTGTGGGTGCCTCAGAGAACGCCACAGAGCGAGCGTTCCCATGGAGCAGCCCTATTGAATAGAAGGTGCGGATGAAGGCAGTTCTTCAGGTTTTTAAGAGATAAAGAATAAAAGGGTGGAGGAATTGATCAAGGAACAAAAACCTCAGTTTACGATGAACACCTCTTTCAAGGTTTGTGAAACTCGTTTTTATATTTTGGGATCAGTTTTTACTCATTGTTCTCTCTTGCTTATCCCCAAATGACTGTCAATTTGATTATTCATCACCCAAGCCTCTGTGTATCACCAACCAGTACAGTAAGGGGTGTCTCCGCTATTTTTAGACACGAGGATTATACAACCAAAGGGCACATTCTTCTTCCATTCTGTGGAATGCCGGCTACCCCCGCCCCCCCGCCCCGGGCACAGTGACTGCCCTGAGGCGGCATTTTACTTTTGGCTCTACAAAGGCTTTCTTTGACAGGGGAGTGTGCCGTGGGTTGAGGAAGGGAAAACGGAGAATAAAGGAAGGACATTTCCAGAGTTGAACTTGAACAAAAGTTAATGCTGACAGCAGAGTTAACTACTGGTGAGAACTCAGAAATACAGACCAGCACGGCGTGACTGAAGGCTAGTGGCCCGTCCTCTCTTGCAGGCGAGGACGTCTCCTCCAAGCCACAAGGCTGGGATGGATTTTGAAAAATCCCAGAGGGCAAACTGATCTTTGGGGATTTGCTAGTCTTTTGTTTAAAGGCTTAAGAAATATTTTGGTAGGGAAGAGATGGGGTCCTAATCAGTACAAGTGGGCTTTCCCCACCGCCCCCTTACTAGTGCTCAGGGATACCTGGCCTCCAGGGACACCTGCTAACTCACCACCCCCCCACCCCCCCACCCCCACCGCCATGCTTCTACCTGGGAGGTTATCTTAAGAAGCCAAACTACCTCAATCTGGAGGCAGGACTGAAAAGAGGCCACCAGTGCCTTTGCCTGTGACCTCCTTGTACCCTCTACCTTCAGAGATGAGAACCTGATAAGCCGCCCACACCCAGTGGCCGAGGATTCACCAGTCTGTCATTTTGGCTGGGAGGCAAGACAGCTTCTGGCAAACCTAATAAGCAGATTTTCTCGGTGATAGGAAAATTCTTGCTTAATGCATGCAGCTCTATTTCCCGTGGTTAAAACGTGCAACCTAGAGAAGATAGCAGAAGTCACCTGACCTGGTGTGAACTATAAACAAAATTTGTCTTTTACGTTTTTTCTTAATTTTGCCCCCCTTTTTTAAACTTCCATTTTCTTAAGGCAGGTGGGGAGGTGGGCTTTATCTTTAATAGGCCAGGTTCCTGTACGATAACTTGGGTTGGAATTATGAACTGGCGTAATATTAAACCTGCTTGATAGAGTCGCCAGCATTAACCTCATACATAGCATTTGGGTCAGTTTTAATCGCTTGATTAACACTAAAGGCTTCTCCTGTTACCGTCAGTCCGATGATCTCTCTGCATGTGGCCAGTGGTAGAGAAAGAATGTTGTAAGACTCTCAGAAAGCAGAGGGCAATAAATGGAACCTAAGCAAAATCTGGAGTTACTTCTGTGGATAACTCCCATAACAACGAGTTCGCATTCCACCATCTCCTCTCCGGAAATCCCAAATCTTTAAGTCAGAGGAAAAACCCAGGCTGTCAGGCTAAGCCAATGCCCCTTCACCTCAGACTGTCACAAAGATTGGGTCCCCATCCGCTCTTTTCCTTCCCAGGTATAAAGCAGGGACTCCCGGCCTAACGGGTACACCACCTCCCCAGCTGCTGCGGGGCTAACGCAAGGTAATACGTTCGGAAGGATTGTAAAAGTTTTATATGTACGATGTCAGAAGTCTGCGGGAGCCTATTTTTGAGTTTTACGACATAAAAGATACAATCTCAAAAGATCTCTTTTCTTGTAATAGTCCAAGTAAACAAATGTCGCAGGCAGTTTTACAGTTTAGCAGATCTGCATTTCATCAGTTTGTTGGGAAATTAAACAATATACCTATTAAAACTCCTTAAAACATTGGAAACTCTTAATTCGGGCTTTTATTTATAACCCAAGTTCAGGGAGCTGACACCAATCTTTTAGAGAGGCAGAGCATGACTCTGAGTCAAAACCAAATTGATTTCAGCTTTCTCAATTTGTGAACTTCCTTTGCGTTTTCTGTTGCTTCACCAGCTTCCTGCTGTGGGGCCGCTCCATTATTGGGCTGCCGGCTCCATGCGAACCCTTCTCGCCCTGGACAGACGCGGGGAAAGGGAAGCCACAGCATCCAGCAATCCGAAGTCAGAATGGGAGTGACTTGGGCCAGACCCCCATTTCAGCAACAAAAGTTGACATGCAATCAGAATAGTAGCACTGTGTTACCAGTGAGGATGGGGGACAGAGATGAAGGCACCAAAGGCCATTTTATTAAGCCCATCAGCTGGGGAGTGACTTTTGCAAATCGGCTCCTGGAACCTTCATCTGATTCTTTTTCGACAGAGGAGCAAAAACCACAAAACACAGTAGCAATGTTTTAGACTTTGTAATCTGAAAATCTAGAACATATCTACTGACTCTACTCCTTACTGTGTAGATATGATTTTGACAAATTACTTCAGTTTTTGAAGACCAAACCTCAGTTTCTTCATATGTAAGAGGGATGCAATAATATCATATTACATATTTTAGGGTGTTGCCTTGAGGATTCAAAACATTATTGAATGTCTCATGTAGAGCTTGACACATAACACATCCCAAATATAGAGAAGTCATAGTTGTTAATTTGTCAAATGCATTTTCTGTATCAAGTGAGATGATCACGTGGGAGTTTTTCCTTCATTCTGCTAATGTGATGCATTACATTGATTAATTTTTGTACATTGAATCATCCTTGCATTCCAGGAGTAGATCCCACTTGGCCATGGCATATAATCTTTTCAATATACTACGGTGAATTCAGTTTGCTAGTATTTTGTTGAGTATTTTTCCATCAATAATCATAAGGGATACTGGTCTGTAGTTTTATTTTCTTGTAGTGTTTTAGCTGGGTTTGCTGTTGGGTAATGCTGGCTATATAGCATGAGTTAGGAAGTATTCTCTCTTTTATCTTTTGGAAGAGTTGAAAACTGGTGTTAACTTTAAATGTCGGCAGAATTCTGCAGTGAAAGCAGTTAGCCCATGACTTTTCTTTGTTGTAGCTTTGAATATTGATTAGTCTCCTTACTAGTTGTAAGTCTATTCATATTTTCTATTTATTCATGACTTAGTTTTGTGCATTTCCAGGAATTTGTCCATTTTGTTTAGATTATCCAATTTGTTGGCATACAGATATTCTTAACATTCTCTTTGATTTCTGATTGTAGTTATTGGAGTCTTCTCTCTTTTTTCTTAGTCAATCTAGCTACAGGTTTTGTCAATTTTGTTGGTTGGTACAAAGAACCAAATTTAGGGGCACCTGGGTGGCTCAGTTGGTTGGGTATCTGACTCCTGTTTTTGGCTCAGGTCATGATCTCCGGGTCATGGGATCGAGCTCCACGACATGCTCTGTGCTCCTGTATGGAATCTGCTTGTTCCCCTCCCTTCCCGGATTTGCACATGCACTCTCTCTCTTTCTCTCCAAAATAAACAAACAAACAAATAAAATCTTTGGGAAAAAAAGAACCAATTTTGGTTTGTTTTTTCTATATTGTTTTTCTATTCTCTATTTTGCTCTGCTCTGATTTTTCTTATTTCCTTCCCTTTGCTAGCTTGGGGTTTAGTTTGCTTTTCTTTCTCTAGTTCCTCAAAGAGTAAGTTTAGGTTATTGACCTGAGATCTTTCTCTTTTTTTAACATAAGCATATAAGCTACAAATTTCCCTCTTAACACTGCTTTTCTGTATCCCATCAGTTTTTGTATGTTGTGTTCTGTTTTCCTTTTCATTTGTCTCAAGGTATTTCCTAAATCTCCCTGTGATATCTTCTTTGATTCATTGGTTACTTAAGAGTATGTTGCTTAATTTCCACATATTTGTGGGTTTTCTAGTTTTCCTTCTGCTATTGATTTCTGGCTTCATTCCATTGTGGCCAGAAAAGAAACTTTGTATGATATCAATCTTTTAAAATGTATTAAGATTTATCTTGTGGTCTAACATATAGTCTATTCTGGAGAATGTCTCATGTCCAGTTGAGAAAACAGTGTATTACTCTGTTCTTGGATAAAGTGTTCTGTGTATGTCTTATAATTCTAATTGGTTTGTAGTGTTGTTCAAGTCCACTGTTTCCTTATTGATCTTCTGTCTGGTTGTTGTAGTCATTTTTGAAAATCTCCTACTATTAGAGCTATTTCCTCCCTTAAGTTCTATTAATGTTGCTTGATACATTTTGGAGCTCTGATATTTTGTATATCACATATGTTCATAATTTTTATGTCTTCTTAGGGAATTGACTTTTTTATCAATATATATTCCTGTCTCTTGTGCTAATTTTTTTACCCCAGGTCTATTTGGCTTAATATTAGCTACTCCAGCCCTCTTATGGTTACTAATTGCATAAAGTATCTTTTTCATCATTTAACTCCCAACCTAATTCTGCCTTTGGAGCTAAAGTCAGTCTCATGTTGACAGCCTATAGTTCAAATTTTTAAAATCTATTCTGCCAACCAATGCCTTTTGACTGGAGAGTTTAGCCCATTTACATTTGAAGTAATTACTGATAAGGAAGGACTTACTTTTGCCTTTTTGTTGGTATCTATATGTCTTATATCATTTTCTCTCCCTTATTTCCTCCATTATTGCCTCTTTTTGTGTTTCGTTTTTGTAGAGATACATTTTGATTCCCTTTTCATTTCCTTTTATGTATATTCTATAGATATTTCTCTTTGTTGTTACCATGGTGATTACATATAACCTTTTAAAGTTGTAACAATCTAATTTAAATTGATTCCAACTTAAATTCAATTGCAAAAAACCCTACTCCTATAATAATTCTACCCTTCTTGTGTTATTAATGTCACAAATTACATCTGTATACATTATATACCCATTTACAGAGATTTATAATTATGTTGTATGCATTTGTGTCATAAATCCTGAAGTGGAGTTAAAAGTGGCATTAAATCCAAAATTATAATAATACTGGCTTTTATTTTTTCTCATATATATACTTTTACCAGAGGTCATTGTATCTTCATCTGGTTTTGAGTTACTAAGATTCTTTCATTTCTGTTTGAAGGTGTGATGTTATGATTTATAACACGAAATACATATTTGGTTTTCACCCATTCCTGGACAGAGCTCCCCAAACCGTTGGAATTTCTTAAGTAATAAAGGTGCCTTTTGTTATGTTAATGTGATGGCTTTTGGAAAGTCCTTATATAACCCAAGAATGAGGGCTGGTAGCCAGGGGAACCAATCATGTGATTAGAGGATTAGAATTTTCAGTCTCATCCCTTGACCTTAGGAGAAGGAAAGGGCCTGGAGGTTGAATAAATGGCCAATGATTTCATCAATCATGCCTATGTAATGAAGCTTCCATAAAAACCCAAAGCATGGATTCAGAGAACTTCTGGGTTGGTGACCATGTGAAGGTGCTCAGAAACGATGGGAAGCTTTGTGACCCATCCCATGTCCTATGCATCTCTTCCATCTGGCTATTCTCGAGTTTTATCCTTTTATAACAAATCAGTAATCTAGAAGGTAAAATGTGTCTCTTAAGTTCTGTGAGCCACACTAGTAACTTAATGAAACCCAAGGAGGGATCATGGGAACATCTGACCATCAGAAGCATAGGTAGGTGACAACCTGGTCTTAGGATTGACATCTGAAGTGAAGAAGTGGGGGGCAGTCTTATAGGACTGAGCGTTTAACTTTTGGACCTGACATGATCTCCAGGTAGATAGTGTCAGGACTAAGTTAATTGCTTGGTGGTACTGGAAAAACGCTCATCTGAGAAGGACTTCTTTTAACATTCATTGTAGAGCAAGTTTAGTAGTAATGAACTCTCTCAGCTTTTGTTTTTCTGGAAATGTCTTAATTTCTCCATCACTTTTGAAGGATAGTTTCCAGATAGAGAATTCTGTTTTGTTTTGTTTTTATTTCAATACTTATTAAATATATCATCCAACTGCCTTCTGGTTTCCAAGAGTGCTGCTGAGAAATTAGGGAATAATGTTATTAAGGATCACCTGTACATGAGTTGCTTCACTCTTGTTGATTTCAAGGTTCCCTTTGACTTTGGCTTTTGACAGTTTGATTATGTGTCTTGATATGTATCTCTTTTGGTTATCCTACTTAAAGTTCATTGAACTTCTTGGATTTGTATATTCATGTATTTCATGAAATCCAGGCGTTTTCAGCTATTATTTCTTCAAATAAACTCTCTGCCACTTTCTTTCTCTTCTTCTGGGATTCCCATAACTTATATACAGGTTTTTTTCCCCCCTTTTTTATTGCACTTCACTTTATTTTGCTTCACAGACAACTGTGTTCTTTGTAAATTGAAGGTTTGTGGCACCATTTTCCCAAAAGCATTTGTTCACTTCATGTCTCTGTCACATTTTGGTCATTCTCACACTTTCGGTAATTCAAACTTTTTCATCATTATTATATTTGTTATGGTGATCTGTGATCAGTAATCTGTGATGTTACTATTTGTGAGTTTTAAGGTGCCACACACCATACTTATTATATAAGATAGCAAACTTAACTGATGAATATTGTATGTGGTCTGACTACAGATGTGGTGGAAACAGCAAGAAAACTGGAATTAGGAGTGGACCCTCAAGATCTGACTGAATTGCTGGAATCTCATGATAAAACTTTAACAAATGAGGAGTTGATTCTTATGGATGAGCAAAAAAAAAAAAAAAAAGGATGGAAACGTCTCCTGGTGAAGATGTTATGAAGATTGTTGAAATGACAACAAAGGATTTAGACTATTACATGAACTTAATTGACAAAGCAGTGGCAGGGTTTGAGGGGATTGACTCCAAGTGTGAAAGAAGTTCTTTTTTTTTTTTTTAAGATTTTATTTATTTATTTTTCAGAGAGAGAGAGAGCACAAGCAGGGGGAGCAGCAGGCAGAGGGAGAAGCAGGCTCCCCCTGAGCAGGGAAACCGATGCAGGACTCGATCCCAGGACTCTGGGATCATGACCTGAGCTGAAGGCAGAAGCTTAACTGACTGAGCCACCCAGGCATCCCTGAAAGAAGTTCTAATGGAAGTAAAATGCTATCAAACAGGATTGCATGCTACAGAGAAGTCATTCATGAAAGGAAGAGTCAACTGATGCAGAATACTTCACTGTTGTCTTATTTTAAGAAGTTTCCACAGTTATCCTGACCTTCAGCACCCACCACCCTGATCAGTCAGCAGCCATTAACATCAAGGTAAGACCCTCCACCAGCAAAAAAAAATTACTACTTGCTACAAGCTCAGATGATGGTTAGTATCTAGTAATAAAGTATTTTTTAACTCAGGTATATATATTGTTTCTCTAGACATAATGCTACTGCACATTTAATAGGCTACAGTGTAGTGTACACAGAACTTTTATATACAATGGGAAAACAAAACATTCATTTGACTCGCTTTGTCGGGGTGTTCACTTTATTGTGGTGGTCTGAAGCTGAGCCCACACTGTCTCTGAGGGCTGCCAGTATCAGTTCTCTGGATGGTATCCTGGAAGTTCCTTAGATTCAGTTCACTTTCTTATCCTTTCTCTTCTGCTCCCCAGGCTTGAGAATTTCAGACGCCCTCTCTTCCAATTCTCTGATTTTTCTCTTTTGCCTGCTCATCTCTGCTATTGCAGCCCACTAGTGAAATTTCCATTTCAGTTATTACATTTCTTCACTCCAGAATTTCTCTTTATTTCCCTGTTATAATTCTTATCTCTGTTGATGTTCTCATTTTTAAGATCTATTCTGTGCCTGATTTCCTTTAGTTCTTTGTCCATGTTTTCCCTTAGCACTTTAGGCATATTTAAAAGAGTTGTTGGGGCACCTGGCTGGTTCAGTCAGCTAAGCATCTGACCCTCGATCTCAGCTCAGGTCTCCATCTCAGGGTCATAAGTTCAAGCTCCATTGGGGCTCCCCACTGGGAGTGGAGACTAATTAAAAAAAGAAAAAGAATTGTTTTAGTCTTTGTCTAGTAAGTCCATTGTCCGCCTTCTTGGGGATGGTTTCTGCCCATTTATTTTGTCCCTTCAACAAGCCGTATTTTCCTGGGTTTGCTGTTGTTGTTGTCACCATCATTGACAACTGGGCATTACATTATTATAGTATAGTAATTCTGGATATCCGACTTCTCCCTTTCCCCAGGGCTTGCTTTTTTTTAATTTTTGGAGACTGGGATAGTCCATTTGTTTTGAGACTTTTCCAGACTATTTTTGCAAAGTCTATTCCTTGCCGTATGTGCTCACTGAAGCCTCTGTTACTTTAGCCTGTGTTGAGTTAACACAGTTTGATAGAGATTTTCTTATGCCAGGAGCTGAAACACACAAACGAAAACACTGATATATATCTATCTGTATATATATATATATAGATATATATAACCATATATATATCTATATATATATATAGAGAGAGAGAGAGGAGAGAGAGAGCAATCCCCACTCACAGCCTTGGCTGGGTTACTCCTCCCTTAGTTAGACTTGCTCTCAGCCTAGACATCAGCCTTTTTTTTTATTTTTTATTTTTTTAGAGATTTTATTTATTTATTTATTTATTTATTTATTTAAGTTTCTTGAATTTTTTTTTTAAAGATTTTTATTTATTTATTTGAGAGAGAGAGAATGAGAGATAGAGAGCACAAGAGGGAAGAGGGTCAGAGGGAGAAGCAGACTCCCTGCTGAGCAGGGAGCCCGATGTGGGACTCGATCCCGGGACTCCAGGATCATGACCTGAGCCGAAGGCAGTCGCTTAACCAACTGAGCCACCCAGGCGCCCTTTTATTTTTATTTTTATTTTTTTTAAAGATTTTATTTATTTATTTGAGAGAGAGAGAATGAGAGATAGAGAGCACGAGAGGGAAGAGGGTCCGAGGGAGAAGCAGACTCCCTGCTGGCCTAGACATCAGCCTTAAAGTGAAAGGTTAAAATCGTCTGATTTTTGTGAGCATATGTCTTCCCTGGGTATGCATGTGGCTTTCTAGATTCCCCTATACAAACACTGCTTTTGAATCTCCTGATTTCCCAAAGTCTTACCCCACTTTCTCCTCCAGCCCTTAGATGGTATACTGTATGCCTCCAGTGAGAATCTATTGCCCGGGGTGTCCATGCGTGTGTATTCTCTGGTTGCTTTTATGAGGGAAGCCTGTAGCTTTTCCTACCTGTGTCTCGAATTATGTGAGAAAGAGAGAGCAAGCGAGTTCTTCAGGTATCCCCAGCCAGGTTAGAACAGAGGTACACAATAATCTGCAAATAAGGTCTGCTCTCTCCATTTTAAAGAGTGGAACTGGGAACCGAGTTGCCACCACTTGTGTCTAAGATGGTTGCCATTTGGACAAGGGTTTTTCGAGGGTTTTTTCCCCACGATTATATGGAGGAACATGAGCTTGGAGCTTCCTAGTCCAACATCTTTCAGATGTCCCACCACTATTATTTTATGTGGATTTACTGCATACCAAAACTGCACTGAGCTGGTTATTTTCTCTTTGCCCTCCAGATATACTCTCCACCCTTCTCTGTCCTAGTCTGTGTCCGGCAGGCTGATCTGCACAAACCACATCAATGGGTTCTCAGCCCCAGTGGGAGGAGAGGGAGGCTGTGAATTTAATTCCCTTCCTGCCATGGACACAATTTGGCCACATCTTTCCATCAAATATCACAACTCTCCTCCAGTGACCCTCTCCCTACGGCTACCCACCCTGAGATCTGGACCCGGCACATGTCCCTTCAGACCTGGGGGGTAAGGAAGAGCTTTCCAATCACCATCACCTTCTGCTGTTTTAGCCCCAAGATCCTTCAGCGCCCCCTTTGCACACATCCCCAGATCTTTCCGCACCTTTGTAACTCACCTTTTTATTAGCATCCCTCTCTTACTCAGCTTGAGAGTGCCATCTGTTTCCTGCTGGAAGTCTGAGTGACACACGGTGCTCTTGGCGGCTATTTCTGTTTCAGAGAAGTGCTTCTGAGGTTGGAGTAATGCGCTCAGATACCAGTAGATTCTGGAGGGTACTTTGGGTCAAAAGATAAGAATTCACTTTCCTGAACAACTTTGTAATATTTATGAAAATGATACTCTGCTTGGGGTTCAGAAAATGTGTCTTATTAAACACACAGCCTCAGTCCTATAATCCGAAATGCAGACAAATTTATGGTTCAGTTCCTGCAAGGCAAGTGAATGACAAGAAGACTGCCCTCCCTTTGTGGGTGGGCAAAGCAGAGCAGCACCCTGCCGTCACGGGAAGCCTGTCCCAGGAGTGGCATCATCCTGCCTTCCCGAAAACTGAGAAGACAAGTGCCCAGGGGAAACTGCAGAGGGAGGTATCTATTGTCTCCTGTGTCTAGAAAAGAGCTACCCATGAGGTGAGATCAAATACACCAACTGCTCCTTCTCTAATGCGTTCCCCTCACTGTCGAAAGGCCTTTCTTAAGCACAGACCCGATGAGGAGGCCATTTACTCTGCCAGAAACCTCCAGGGGCTCTTTGACCGGGACAAAGAATGACAAATACTCAGCATGTGGGTGGGCACTCCCACTCCTGGCTCCCAGGGCACACTTGTCCAATAAAGCTGCTTTCAGCCGGGGAAACTTTCCATCGTGGCTCTCCAGGTAGCCAATACTTATGTTGCTTTTCATTTCAGGTCAACGTTATTTCCCAACCTTGTCCCTTAAGGTAAAATATATTCTGAATTCAGAAGCACAGCACTGCACAATGTGGCCCCAATCTTCCATTCCAGCACCTGAGCATTTTTCCTCTTACTCTTTTGTGCCAAATTGTTAGCTTTATTCGCACTGTTCACAGCATATATTGGGCATTTGAACTATCTGTTAGACTAATACTGATACGGTCCTCTGAACTGAAGTTTGCTTTAAACACAAGCACATACACACAGAACTTGAATCTGAGCCAAATATGTTTAGAATATTGCAGTAGCCCCAGATAATATTTGTGTGTTAGTTTGGAGCATTTGCCCATACACTTATTTTTATATATTTAAAGGGTACAAAAAGCTTATTACATGAAAACTTGGGAAATATATTCCTTATGGAGCAAAAGCAACATGTTCAAGCCCAGTGTGTTTTTAACTGACTCTTTCAAGCAGGTGGCCTCATGACCTTGGCCTCCTCCAGGGAGAGTGGTCAATGCATTCCCGTGTGAGGTTGAATCTTTTCTTCATTGTACTTCAGCTGTCCACAAATAACAAAGTCCTGCTGTTCTCCCAAGTTGTCTCGATTTTACCTCTCCCCGGAAAAGCCGATGACATCATTTATCTGCTGACTTATTTTAGGTGTGAGCTTATTTAACACTAATCTACTGAATTCACATTAGAATTTCAGCTTCAGTTTCTTAAGCAGAGGAGGAACACAAAAACAGGATCTTTACGATTAGAGTTAAATTTTAAAAATGTGCTTAGAGAAAAGAATTTGGTTCTAAATATAGACAACTATACACAACTGCTTGTCAATGCATTGGAGTTCACGGCCGGTTGAGATTCAGATGATTTTCATTCTACCAGTATTCACTGAGAGACTGCTCTATCTCGGGACCAGTCTGAACACTGGGGAAGGGGGAAGGTCTGAGGAGGCCACTGCCCACCCTCCCAGAGCACAGAGGCTTGTGGGGGACAGAAGACATGCCCACAAATTCTTGTCACCCAGTTTAATTTTAAACTTCACTCTTCAGATAATATTTTCAAGCTACCCTTTAGTGAGCACTTACTGTGGGGTAGGCAATCATTATTTCACCTATATTATGTCTTTTAATTCTCATGGCAGTTTCTATACAGTAGGGTATTATTCTTTCTACTTCAGAGATGAGAAAAACAAAGCTCATAAAGTATGGGTAATGCAAGGTTCAATTAGCTAGTAAGCCCATGCTCACCAGGAGCCAGAAATTAATTATTGCAGCTATACTTTTAGACAAGCTTTGAAAACATCGAAACGTAGTAACACAGCCAAGGTTACAAATAATCCGAAAACCGAATTGTCAGCTCCTGGATAATTCAAGATAATCCAAATATGTGGTAGTTGGTAGTTGACGACCCGAAAGATATTTTTTGTTCAGAGTTAATTTCTTTACCGGAATCTTTTTTAAACAAATAAACCCACTGGAAAATATTTTCAAAATCTTTTTTCTTCCAAGGCAGCAAAAATAAATTTAGACAAAGCAAAAAATAATTGTCAATTTTGATCTCAGCAGATTTATCTTCATAAATAACCCAGGGTGGTATGTGGATGTGTGGCTCAAAGTGATAAGATTATAAAATATCAACTAGAAACAGTCACAATAGTGGAGTGTGGGAGGGCAGATTTTTTAGATTTGGCATATTTGGAATAGCTTTATTATTATTATTATTATTATTGTTTTAGCACATTTTGAAAGTAGAAACAGAGGCTTAGGATGGGGTAATACCGTTGCTACGAGGGGCTTTGGTTTCTCTGCCATCCAATAGCTTGCATTTAGAAATTGCGGTTTGAAGAAATATGCCTCTCTTTCAGTGAACCTTCTCTAAGGGCCACAGAATAGGTGTTGTTGAGATCCTGAGAGCAGCCTTCATATTGAGGGACCGGGGTTAGCTGTGGAGTGACATGGATCTTGAACCTTAGACGCAACCTCGTTTGCACAGAGGCCAGAAATGAGAAGTAGAGTCAAGAGAAACTGGTGAACAAAACCTGACCTTCCTTCCAGCCGCTCCCTGCACAAATGCAAAAAAGCAGAGTGGCGTTCAGCTGGAAGATGGCTCGAGAATGTCATGATCAAAATTTCCTCTCTCCGGGACACGGCTATTGAGGTGGACGCCTTGGGCCGGGAGGCACTGCAGAATCTTCGAGGACAAACAGAAAATGGAGGACCTTGACTTGCCCACATTAAAGTCAGTCAGCAGCAACTGGAGATTCGAGTCCAGGGCTCCAGACCCACGAGAAAGGGCCAATCTCTGTGAGTACATAGTGCCCGTGTTGTGGGGCCTGGCAGGTGGACCTGGACAGTGGGGACAGGGGTGTCGTCAGTTTGTTAAATGGCATAGTGCAGTGCATAAGCAAACCTGCTCCAGAGGTAGTCACTGCAGATGCAAGCAGCGAAAACTCGTCAGTCCAGAGGGGAAAAGGCAATTGTTGGTTTTAATCTTGAAACAAGATTTATTTAAGAGGATTTACCCAGTTCG
Organism: Zalophus californianus; assembly: GCF_009762305.2. Taxonomy (NCBI): domain Eukaryota; kingdom Metazoa; phylum Chordata; class Mammalia; order Carnivora; family Otariidae; genus Zalophus; species Zalophus californianus. The sequence continues at coordinate 62,861,886 of NC_045597.1, forward strand.
TGTATGTATACGTGTGACCCAAAGTGCAAAGAGAGTAGAATAGCAACTAGAAACAAATTCAAAAATTCAAGTTCTACCATTTACCAGCTGCGTGGCCTTGAGCATTTTGCTTCACATCCGTCAGCCTCAGTTTCCCCTTCTGTAAAACAGAGATAGTCAAAGAATCTAGTTTATAGGCTTCTTGTAAGGACCGAGAGAAGAGTTGCACATTGCCTGGCACTTAGTATTTCATCTTATTAAATATTAATAATTATCATCGAAGATCTACTTTGTACATTTAGACAATAAAACTTGCCCTTAACTACACAGGATTTGCCAAAAACTCATCATCTGTCTGTCTTTGTCTTCATTCCCTCCCTAGCTATTTCCTAGCCTTGAAGGATTTACCTGGAAAGTCAAGAAAGTCTCATTTCCTGGAATTGAAGTAAGTACGCCCCTTAGTAGGTTCCTTCCCCCAAATCCCACCAGACCTTCTCCAAGGAGGACCTAAACGCAGATGGTCAGTTGGTACCCCAGTTTCCATGCAGAGAAAACAACTGGACAATGTTTTACAGTAGCTTCTAGAGGGCAGACAATTTCTTTATGTGATTCTCTTTTGCAGCTCTTAGAACTCAGCTCTCGGGGTAAGTGTGGGTGTTAGTGAAGACGGCCAGCAGCCGTGGAGGAGGGCGGGGTGGTGAGAACGTTCTTCACCAGTGTGGGCGGAGACTGGCTCCACAACAGACGGTGCAATCTCTGCCTGACGTTCCAGATGCAGGCCAGGTAGGCAAAAAGGAAGTAGAAGACACCATCATATTTAGACTCCAGAAGGCTTTCATTCCATTTGGATCAACTTGAGAACCCGCCCCACTCAAACGGGGTTGCCAGACCATCCTGGGAAGGGCTGCAGCGACCAGAGCCGTGGATCGTGGCAGGAGCTCTGGCACACCTTCCTCCATGGAGCTGGGCTGGTACTTCACACCCTTCTCCTGGCAAGTCAGCCCTGTTCCTAGTTCCTCTGACCCGTCAGCTCTTTCCTTCCTTCCAGGCCCTTTCAGACATCCTGCCTCCACTGCGCTGCCTCGTGGGCGGAAGGTTCTCACCGCCGCCGTCACAGGGGTCCACCTTCAATCCGGGTGCTCAGCAGGTGTTTCCAAACCCCCAGGAGGACTGTGCACTGTGCTCTAGGCGGATTCCTCCCCTCCTCCCTCCCTTCTCTCCTCTCTCTTCCCGTTTTCTCCTTTCTCCCCTCCTGCCAATACATTTATTGCCGGATCCCTGACACTGAGAATTTGTTCCTGATCGGGGGTTAGGCTGAGCTCTTAGGTTTGAAGATGCCAGCGACCAGTGTTGAAAGCACCTTGAGGGAGGAGAGCATTTACGGGGTGTGTTGAAGAAAGGCACTCAGCCGATTGGAAAGGCTGAAATGGTTTGGACTTATCGAAGCCGACCGGCGTAGCGGAGGGGCAAACGGCGAAGCTCCGGCAGAGTCGATGCGCAAAGAGCAGGAGGGCAAAGCTCAAGCAGCAACGCGTATCCAATATGATGGTGGAGCGCCTCCTCCGGTTCCTCCTGCCCTGTGACGGCCACAAGGGGAGCCGAGAGAAAAGTGGAAAAAATGCTCTGGGGAGGCATGCGGAGGCAGCTACCACACTGGAGCCGCTGACCCAGACACTCCGCATGAGTTCTGCGGCGATTTCCAGGCGGGGCGGCTGGGAAACAGGCTCAGAGGGTTAGTGGTTTCCCAGGAAGGGATGCACTTCCTGCAATGAATCACCCTGTGTCAAGGAGGATTTTTATGAGATCAGCTTCCAAGCAGATCACCCAGACTCCACCACTCAAGAGGGCACTGGAGCTTAACACCACAGGAGCCCACCCTTGATGTTTTCTTTCTTGTCTTTTCCAAGGGGACATTTGGACCAAAAGTGGCCTGTGGCCCCTGGAAACTCTGAGTAGTGGCTTGGCATCCTAGGAATCCGTCTGTTGTGCTTTGTGGAAGAGTCTGGAAAGGTCTAGTTTTGTCTGGAAAACAAAACTCATGGTTGTTACTGTGAAAGTGTAACCCCGCTTACCCCCTTCTAATAAATGCTGCAATCTCGAAATAACATGAATTAAACAAAGTGATCCCTTGGTATCTAGATATATCACTTAAGATCAATTTGCTTCTATTGGTCTAATTATATTAACTTTGGATTTTGGAGGCACAGTTGCAATGCTTTTTGCAAGTCTTTCAAATCCTCAATATTTTCCTTTTTTATTCCCATTTTTTTTTTTCAGTGAAGCCTAATGTCTTCCAGCCCCAGGCTTGCGGGTCCGTGTTCGTCTCTGTGACTGACCCCATAATATTTACTTATAACGTACATAAAAATACCCTGCATGCCAAAAGCTGCTAGCTGCAGGAAAATGATAAAATATAAAAATATTTAATCAGCCAGTGGGAATTCCCTTACGTGTTAAATCAAAGGGTCTCTCAGAGGGTTCACCGTGACCTTGGAAACCCAGCAGATTCAAGCTGCCCTGAAGGGCCCCAGCAGGAGGGAATCCTGCGGAGAACCTGCAGGGCCCCTTCATGTCCTCTAGAAAACACAGCACGAAAGGGGTTTTGGCTTCATTGTCAAGGAGCTCAGGGGCAGGTGTGTGGACACACAGTGGGGCTTTTCCATTTGGGGTGTCTGTCGTTTGTCTGGTCTCACTCAGGGCCATCCCACCTTGTGACACCTACTCTGTTCCTCTTTCTCCCAGTCTGTTTCTCTAAAAGGGGCACTGTGAAGGGTTTCTTTTGCCTTTTTTTTTTTTTCCACCTTTACTGAGATATAATTGGCATATAACACTACGTAAGTATCAGGCGTGCAATGTGATGATTTGATATACATACATATTGTGAAATGTTTACCACAATAAGGTCAGTTAATGCATCCTTCACCTCAGGTGTGTGGAGGATTTCTAAGAAAGAGTTGCTAGAGAAGTAATAGGAAGAGTGATGTGGTGGGGAAAACACCCCAGGAAAAGCAAGTCTGGACCCAGCCCTGACTCTTCTATGACCTACCGTGGCCAAGTCATTGCACATCTCTGGGAATCAGAGGTAGGGGCAGTTTGCAGCTCTAGTGGTTCCACGAAGTACCCTTAGGTTAGAGAGAGGGTGACCATGTGAAGCTGTTAGGCTTCTAGGCCCCTCCCGCATTCCCATGTCAATCAGCTCTGCTTTATCAATTTTAGATTTGGGATTATACATATTATTTAATTCACAAAAAGTATCTTACTATTAAGAAGGAAAGTTTAAAAACCAGTGGGCCACAAAGAGATTCCTGTTGAATATTAATATAACTTGGGGCTCAGTGATATCTCAGACTCCAGTTTCTCTCTCCTTGGCATTCCCTACTAAAAGCTGGTCAAAACTGGTTAGTTACATCTGCTGTCCGCTAAAGAGCTGATGGGGTGTAAGCCCCAGGACAGGGACCAACTGAGAGGTGAGGCTGGGTGGCAGGATTCAAGGATGCAGTTTTGCAAGCTGCAAGCTGACCCACGTGGCAAAATGCTTTTCTCCCCCTTGGGGTTACTTTCCACAAGAATGGTACCAAAGCAGTGTACCATGTTTCAACTGCCTGCCAAAGTTTTTTTTTTTAAGCTTTAAACTAGTCAAACCGTTCGAAGCTCAGGGCAATCAGAAATGTTAAGTCACCTCATTCTCTTGTAATTAAAAAGTAAATAGATTTTTACTTATTTCACCCATTATAATGTGATAGTTCAGAGTGCCCAAACTGGATCATGATTTACTAAGTCCAAAATGTCACTGTTGGTTATTAAGAAGCACAGTTCCTTTACTTGGTGTTCTCTTCTCCGATCTTTATGTTATTTTTTTCCTAATGCCTGCAGAAGCTCCGTTGTCCAGGCACCTCACTCTCCCCATGAGTTTTCTTTCCAAAGTAAGCCACATGGCTACAACTTCGTCCCTCACTAACCATCTTGGTTCCGTAGTTCCTTCAAACTGTGAAAATCCTGTTTTTCTCCATAAGGCTCTAATGGACCACTTAGGTGAGGACCCGAAGACATTCTTGTCATTCTTCATGCCCTTCTGTAATATTTACCCTTGCAACTTCCACCAAATTTCAATCACCTCCAACGTGCATGGAATCTAAAGGCCTTTTAAAAATACCTTTTATTTTTAGATGCATTTTAGATTAGCCGCAAAGTTGAGAAGATCATGCAGAGAATTCCCATTCAAGATTTGTTTTTGAAGTGAGAATGTCTATAATCCTTTTAAGTCAGTATGTCTTTTACTTAAGTGAATATCAGTATGCTCTTCACTTGTGCAGACATTTCAGGGTGACTTACTTTTAAAACATGAGCTCCAAAAAATCATGAAATTCTCTTTTAATGGTGCCATGTTTTTTATTAAGATACAGAGTTCTTAATGGTTTCCGGTGCTACTGCTGCCTACCATATTTCTGCTTTTGAAGATACTCTTAAGGTAATGATGCAACAAGTCTATTTACCACTCATTTGAAGAACTCCTTCTTTCTCACAGTTCTCTTCCTCCTTTATTATCAAGACATTCACTTGGCCCTACTTGGTCAGTTTCTTTTTCTGGTTATCTATTTTTGGATACTGTGTTTAAAAAGATCCTGATGCTAACACTGAATATGTATTATCAATTTCCATAGTGCCCTAATCATTTTTCTAAGTAATTCTCTCTTCATAACACACACTGGCATTTTATTTGAACCAACAATTTATTTATTTATTTATTTATTTTTTAAAGATTTTATTTATTTATATGAGAGAGAGAGAGAGAGAGAGGGACTGAGAGAAACAGCATGAGAGGGGAGAGGGTCAGAGGGAGAAGCAGGCTCCCCGCTGAGCCGGGAGCCTGATGTGGGACTCGATCCCAGGACTTCGGGATCATGACCTGAGCCGAAGGCAGTCGCTTAACCAACTGAGCCACCCAGGCGCCCTGAACCAACAATTTATGAATATCCTTGGTGCAGATACACTTATTTGTAGGTCTGCTATGATGCCTAAATGTGTCCCCAAGTTTGAAAGCAATTCAGAAACAATTCGCCTGTTTGGGTGGCCAAAGAGGCATAATTTGAAAACTCTGAGATGTATGTTAAATTTAATTTTGCACCAGAATGCATCAATTTCCTAATTTTGTTAGGTGTTCTCCTGGATTTTTATTTTCACTTCATGTTTGAAACAGAAGTGTGCATGAGCTGTTGTACCCTTTCCCTAGTCTCACAGTTTGATGGGTTAGTTATAAAATGAATGTTTTTCAGAGTGGCCAAAAAAAAACAAAGCATGATAAATCAGTAACTCTGTTCCTTTGATGAATTTTTGTTTGTTATTGTTATTGTTATTATTATTGTAGAAGTGTGACTGAAGGGAAAAAAAAAAAAGAAAACCAGCTCGACTAGCACTGTGAATGCATCTGTGACTGAAGCATTTGAGAAGAATACTTCCTTCCAGAATGAAATGTGATCTAAAGGACCAAAGGTCATCAAAGAACCCACAAAAGGGAGTCAATAATCTGGGTTATTTGATTCTTTATTGCGATCAAGAATTCCCCATTAGTCTTATGCTACAAAGATGTAAAGATTGGAGGGACACTTCTGACAGGAGATAGTAATTTAGTGCATCCAAAAATGGACTTGCTCACTTGGAAACATGAGTCTACAATGAATCAATTGCCAGGCAATGAATGAACTGATGTAATATGGCCAGGTTCCAGAGAACAGGAGCACCTGTCTTCGAAGCCATGTGTGGCTAGACACTGACATAGAATTATAAGTAAAGAGACCTGGCATCACCGGATAGATTTAATTTCCATGACATTAAAATTATGTGAACTGGAGTATCAAGTTCATATCTCCTTGTTCAATGCCATCTCCTCATTTATTCATTCAATGAACTAATGTTCATCGAGCACCTACTGCATGCCAGGAACTTTCTAGGCACTGGAGTACAGCAGTGAACAGAGAGCAAAAGTTGATTAGATGATGAAGTATAGTCACAGAAAATACTTACTTTAAGGAAACTAGACAAGATGGAACAAAAGACCAGGGACAAAAGCTTTGAGAGCCAGAGAGCACCATAACAGGTGGAGGACGTATCTGGGTTGGCCACCCATGAAAAAAATTCTCTGAGCTGGGTGGGAAGTGTATTCTTACTCTAGGAGGTCAGGAACTGTTTGTCTATTTCCCCGAGGGTATTTATATATGTGAAATGACTATATATGTATATATATAATGTGTATGCCCCCCTTCTCATGCCACCCCCTTCCCCCGCCGCCAAAGATACCTAAATGCTAATCCTTACAACAATGAATGGCAAAAATGGACTTTGGCAGATGTAACCTAAGTTACAGGTTTTGAGATGGGGAGATTAACCTGGATTATCCAGGTAGGCCCTAAATGAAATCACAGAACTCCTTGTAGGAGTGAGGCAGAAGAAGATTAGCCCATAGAGGTAGGGATTGGCCACAAGATAGGTAATGCTAGTCATCAGATGCTGGAAGCTTCCAGAGGCAGCATGGCAGCTTGATTTCAACTTAGTGAAACTGATTTGGGACTTCTGGTTTCCACAACTATGTGAGAGTAGATATTTTAAGCCATCAAGTTTGTGGTAATGTGTTACAAGTTTGTATTAGTTCTTGTGTCTGCTGTAACAAATTGCCACAAATGTGTGTGTTTATCTAATGTATCCATTCACCCGCTAGACATCTCTAATATAAATACCTAATGACTTGATTATCATTTCCAAACCAGTCTCTATCCCGGCCTTTCTCATTTTTGGAAATGGCACAATCAACTACTTCCTCAGATAGAAAACCGGGACCATCTTGAGTTTCTCTATTTCCTTTATTACTACCTCACTCCCAGTTCCTAGCAATTATCAATATCTTTTGGTTCTATTTCCAAAATATGTCCGGGATGAGGTCATTTCCTTGTCACCATTACCGTCATCTTAGCCTTTAGCCACCATTACCTCTCGCCTGGAGCACCAAAGCAGCCTCTGAACTGATCTTACAGTTCCTTTCTTGCTCCTGCAATCTGTTCCCCACAGAGTACTTAGAAGGAACGTTTAAGAATATAAATCAGATTGAATCACTCCCTGATTAAGCCACCACCTGTTTCCCATGGTCCTCTTTGTTAAGTCATAAGCTTTCCCATGGTCACAAGGCGCATGTGATCTTCCGGTTTAGCTCTTTGGCCCCTCCCTCACTACATCCTAGCCCCACTGGCCTGCTTCCTATTCCCCCAACAAGCCCAGCTCATTCTGACTACAAAACCCTTGCAGTGTGCTTTTCTCTACATGGATGAGATAAATGCCCAGAGGGAGTATGAGTCTTATCTGTGCTCTTAAATTGAGAGGAAGGAAAGAAGGAAGGAAGGAAGGAAGGAAGGAAGGAAGGAAGGAAGGAAGGAAGGAAGGAGGGAGGGAGGGAGGGAGGGAAGGAGGGACGGAGGGACGGAGGGAGGGAGGGAAGGAAGGAGGGAGGGAGGGAAGGAAGGAAGGAGGGAAGGAAGGAAGGAGGGAAGGAAGGAAGGAGGGAAGGAAGGAAGGAATAAGGAGAAGTGGGAGGGGAAGGATTGGAAGAAGGAGGAGGAAGAAGAAAAAGAGGAAAGAGAGGGGAAAAGACATATTCTTTTTCTATATTATTAGTTTTCTATAACGTTTCTTTTGAAAAATTCCAATCTTGCCTCTAAGCCAAGTCTCTAATGGTGAGAAAGAGGACGTCCAACACAGTGGATGATCAAGTAGGGAAAGCAGCAGGTAACCTAGTGGTCAGCTTCTTGGTGGCGGTGAGATTGAAAGAACAGATGATCAGAAAAGAGTAGAGAATCTGATGTTGACTATCCCAGTTAAACATAGATGAGGACATTCAAATGTACTCCCCTGAAAAATCGAACACTATGCCAGTTTTCATGTTGAAGTTACAAGTAACAAAAAATGCCAAGTCAATGAGATCAAATTAGGCAAACTTGTGTCCTCATAACAGGAAGTTTAACCGTAGAGCAGCTCCTGGGTTTGTTATTTCAAAGGCTGATATTATCAGGGACTCACTCTCTTCACATCATCCTACGTCACCCCCCTCAGTATATAGGGCTTGTCTTTAGCCACACCCTGGCTCTGTGCCGCTAGTGGGCTGCAGGAGCTCCAGGCATCCCATCCTGCATTCCCACCCCAAAATCCATGGGAAGAAGAGTGACCACCCTTTCCTGTGCATGTCTTTTTGGATTCTTCTCAGAATCCATCCATCATATTTCTCCTCACATCTTATTGTCCAGAAACAACTTCTCCTAAACAAAAGATTAGCAAGGGTACTGCTTCATTGCTTAGAAAATATAGGACTTCTCCTTGAGCTGGGGTGGGAAAACTCTCCTGAAATATGGATACCTGGACAAAATCAGAATACTGTTAGCAAGGAACAGGTAAGAGAATGGGTTTTGAGTAGACAACTAACAGGGTCTGCCACATATCCTTCCTGTTGTTTTTCAATTCTTGCCTTCCTTTTCACCTAACAAAAGTTGAGTTGATAGTCCCATTCCTTGAGTGGGCATTTGATAAATTTTCGTCTAGCTCAGGAGAGCAGCAGGAGTTGGAGCTAAAAATCTGAGAGCCCATGTGCACGAAGATGGCATTTAAAGCAATGAGACTCAATGAGGTGACCTTTAAGTATGGAAAAAGAAAGAGAAACACTCCAACCTTTAGGGGTCAGAGATGCACAGTGAAGCAGCAAATGGGACTGAAAAGGAGTAATCAGAGAGATAAACAGAAAACTAGGAGAGTGATAACATGGAAGTCAAATGAAGAAATAGTTTCAAGGAGGAAGGAGTGATCTACAATGTCACTTATAGTTTAAATAATGTGATTAAGTTTTGATGATTGGATTTAGTAATATAGAGGTCATTCGTGCCCTTGACAAAAGTAGTGTAGGTGGAGAATTGAGAACAAAAGCCTAACTGCAGTAGATTTGAGAGAGAATGGGAGGGGTGGATTAGGGGACATGAAGCAGAGGCAACTCAGTTAAGGAGTTTGACAGTGAAGGATGGCAGAAAAATGGTCCAGAGATGGGACACTTAATAGCGGATGGAAATTATTCAGTAGCTGTTGGCGGGGAAACTGACTATTCAAGAAGGAGAGGACAGAATTGCTGGGTAATATCCTTGAGTATTCCAGGGAGTGGAATTTCAATTTCACGTACAAGTGCAAGCGTTGCCCTTTGCAAGGAGCCAGGATAGTACATTCGTAATAACAAAGAGGAAGTTGGACCATAAGGTCTCAGATGCAGAGTCGCGCTTAGATATGCTATGGACACTTGTGGAAGGTCTCTTGGCATTGCTTCGATTTTCTCAATTAAATTGTAAGCAAGTCATTAGCTGAGAGTATGGAGGGGGGTGAAGTGATGAGAAGTTTGAGGAAAGTAACAAAATATGAAATAATTGTCGAGAAAAGTGGGAAATAGAATAGACTAAGGGATTATAAAATGGAAAACTTGTTTACTTGGATGTTACTACAAATAGAATTCCAACTTAAAGTCTAAAATGAGGTCACCTGGGCTTGTACTTGCAGCCATAATTCAACTGAATTATAAGTTTCCAGAAAAACATATTTCCATAGTATCTCAGTAGTTGCGAAACCCTCTCTACGAGAGAGAGAAACTACTGCCACCTTGATCCAAAGTAGCTTCCCAGAGACATTTGTTTTCGTCCTAGACAATTGATGGTATTTATGCTAACAAGATAGGTCATGTTAGCATGATATATTTCAAACTCACTTCCCGGGGTGTTCTGGCCTTTAATTTCATCAGGCACCTGTCACATGTCCTTGATAGAGTAGGCAGTTCCGACCACAACTCTGTAGGGATTGGTTACCCGGAAACACACATCAAAGTACCTAAAACTATGGGCTCAGGGGGAATCCTGACTCCACTTCTTTCTTTCTTTCTTTTCTTTTTTTTTTTTAAGATTTATTTATTTATTTATCAGAGAGAGAGAGAGAGAGAGAGAGAGCGCGTGAGCAAGTGAGTACCAGCAGGGGGAGTGGCAGGCAGTGGGAGAGGGAGAAGCAGGCTCCCCACTGAGCAAGGAGCCCGATGTGGGACTCGATCCCAGGACCCTGGGATCATGACCTGAGCTGAAGGCAGACGCTTAACCGACTGAGCCACCCAGGCATCCCATGACTCCACTTCTTTCAACTGGGTTGGTAGTTGAGCCAGTTGCTGAACATCACTGTGCCTGTTTCCCTCAATGTAAATAAGGATCCAAATAGAGTTGCTCTGAGTATTGTTGAATAAAATAATGAATTAAAACATGCAGAACAGTGCCAGCACAGAGTAAGTACTCATAAACATGAACTATTTTTATGACTGTTGGTCATTGTTCAAGAACTGAGGGGTTCCTGAAACTGGTAACTTGGAAGAATAGGTCAAGGACTGGCCCTGCCTAAATATGAAGATTGTGACTCAGTAGGAGTCACGTAGGTTCTGGTGCTTCTCCTTGAAGTTTAGAGGAAAATATTTTGCTTGGGGCTTTCCACACAGAGCTATTAATTTAATGACAGCAATGATATATTTTTTAAAGATTTTATTTATTTATTTGACAGAGAGAGCGAGAGAGCACAAGCAGGGGGAGCAGTAGAAGGAGAAGGAGAAGCAGGCTTCCCACTGAGCAGGGAGCCCGATGCGGGGCTCGATCCCAGGACCCTGGGGTCATGACCTTAGCCGAAGGCAGACGCTTAACCATCTGAGCCATCCAGGCGCCCAACGACAGCAATGATATTGACACTGTGTTAATCATACATGAATATACATAATGGCTTTAGATAGCTATATTATAAATGTTGGTATTCTTTTACCTCCATGTGAGAGCATCGCACTGGGTAAGAATTCACATAATCTTCTAGCCACGCTGGACCAGAGGCAAAGTCTCAGCCCGGGTTGGCTTTCCGAGCCTTTGGTTTCCCTGAGTTGCTGGCTGAGTTGGTTGACTTCTTATGACACTGTCTCCTGCAGTAGGGGCACCTGACTTCCTTTCCACTACGGATGAAATTCTCACCTTCAAGGCTTTTTGCAAGACTTATTGTTCTAGTCTGCCACTAATTGCCTTTCCTCTCTCTTTTGTATTTCCTTCATTTTGTAGTGCATTTTGCTTCTTCTGAGTGAAAGACCCCTCTCCTCTCTCTCCAGGTCCAGGCAGGAGAACCCAACAATTCCCACTTAATCTGTAACCCTAAATTCCACCAACTGAAGTATGTTCATGTCCAAGGGTCAACGGCAATGTAGATAGGAGCCTGCTATATGTGCAGGGTGCACCAACCTTACCAAAGGCGCATCATCAAAACTACCTTAGCATAAAAGAAACACAGATGTGTTGTGCTCAGTGTTCCTAATTATTTAGGAAGAAATACACAACACCATAAAACTCCACTTCATGAAGTCAGGCACCTCAAATGATAGCGCTGCTCTTAGTTCCCTAGTTTCTGCCACCCCAGGCGTAGGGAGGGGAATGAGCAGCCAGGGCTGACCTCTGGGGCCACCCAGATCACGTGGTACAAGGATGATCATGAAATCAAGAGGAGGGAATGCTGCCACCCCCATTTTGCCAGACGTATGCCAGGCACTGCCCGGGGACAGTTTCCCGGACCACTGGAAGGGATGCTGTGCATGCAGCCGAGTTGTTAGCATTACTTGTGTGCAAAGCACCCAGTGATTAACACTGGGACGGCGACGGCTTTTACGGTCATTAAGGTTACACGTCTCCCTGAAATTGTCACCTTCTCAGAGTTGGCCTCACGTCTGATTGCAAGACTCATCAAAGAGACAATGATGATATTAATTACAATTATAAAAATAGTGCCTTACTCTCGTGCCCCACTTTACAAGCTACACAGCTTCTTTTCACATTAGCTCACATTATCCTCACAACAGCTCTCAGACAAGTACTCTCGCCTCCATTTTAGAGCTAAAAAAAAAAAAGTGGGGGAGGGGGAGTTCCACTAGAGAACTCTCTTGACAGGAGCTGGGATTACAGAGGTGCATGCATTTTTCACAACACTGCAAAAGGACACTTAAAATGTATGTATTTTCATGTATCTGCATTTTTTCACATCAAAAGAAGAAATCGTCAGCAAATCTTCAACTCTAATTCATTATCTACATGCTGAGGTATGTAAGGGGAAGTATACCAATTTCTTACAAAATTACTTGGAAATCCATCAGAAAAATAAGAGATTAATGGATGGATGGAGGGATGAATAGATGAGTAAGTATGTGACAGAGGAAGTAAAATGTTAATGGTAAAATCCAGGTGATGGGATTATGCATGTTCACTGTAAAAGTCATTTAGTTTTGCCTTTTGCTGGAAATTTTTCATAATAAAGTGTTTTGGGGGTAGGGGAAACAGGCTTACAAAGATGAAATCTGCCTGCAGGTTAGTCTGCGGCTGGACTGAGCCCCGAATCCAGTTCATCCGGTCCCGGGTCCCAGGACTGACCGGGATGTTTGAGCAGATCATCCCTGCTCAGCATTTAAAGGCGGGCACCAGGGCAGGCAAGGACTCAACTCTAGTTCACTAAGAGCTACGCAAAACCAGGGCAGACTCTACCATAAAAGGGATGCTATTCAAATAGGGAGTCTGTGCGCTTCAATCCCTCACTGATTCAGCTCAGGGAGCATTGCCCCTTCAGTAGCAGTCCCTCTGGGGTATTTGACATTTATTGTAATGATGCTCAGAGCCCTGTTGCCCCTCTTCAGGGAGTACTTTCCCGAACTTGAAGCACTTCACGTGTTCTCCACGATGACACACCTTTGTCCTTTTAAAAGATCCAAATGTCACCTGAAACCCAGTCAGGTGAAAAAAAACTCAAGGTTTACAATATCATCTCTTTGTAAAGCTACGCAGTAATTACAGAGCGTCAAAGGAGGGTTTGCATTTGTCTTGTCCGTGCCTTGTTTTTCTTTGATAAAATGAGCTAGACCTCTACGCTAACAAAACTGGTTTCCTCGTAGGACACAAGCATTCTCTCTGGGACTACTCTGTGCCAGTGTTCGGGGGATGGCAGCGTCTCATCCATGAGAGAAGCCACCAGTCCTTGTCACAACCACTTGTCTAACACTCAGGTCCCTCCGACAGACTAGAAACTTCACAAGGGTGGGCCCCTGGAAACTGTCTCATCCCCCTGATACTGGGGATTGACAAACATAACTAATTGACAAACATAACTAATAAAAGAATTAGTTAATAGATGAATAAGTAAATCAATGGACTGTTTATGTTAACTAATTTGAAAAACTATGAGCCTTCCGATGGTGTCTGGCCCAACATTTCTACTGTAATTTTGTTTCTCCTACATCACAGCCTGGACAGGTTATGCTCTGCACGAATTGAAAAGCTGACAGGTTTTCTACAAATTTCTTTTTCCGTCTTTTAATTACCATGAATCATTTTTGGTTACCATCCCTCAATTTTCTTTCTTTTTTTTTTTTTTTTTAGATTTTATTTGTTTATTTGACACAGAGCGCACGCTCGAGTGTGCACATGTAGGCAGAATGGCACGCAGGGGGAGAGGGAGAAGCAGGCTTCCCACCGAGCAAGGAGCCCGATGTGGGACTCATCCCAGGACCGCGGGATCATGACCTGAGCCGAAGGCAGATGCTTAATGACTGAGCCACCCAGGCGCCCCAACCATCCCTCAATTTTCTAAGTATATAGTTACATCTTTTGTAGAAAGAATTCTTGCATTTCTCTATTGGCTTATTTTTGTTTCTTTCCTACACTAGTCGTTAGTTAACAGTACAGGTCACACCAAGCTAAGCAGTGGGGGTGGCCTGGGCCCCTTGGTCTTGCTGCTTTCAACTCTTCTACAAAATACAATGGTAACTCTCAGGTTAAGTATACAGTACTGTCTACTTCATTGTGTCCACAAATACATTTTTTTTTATTAATAGGTGTTTAGAATTTTATTAGTAAGTGGATTTTGAATGCGATTGAATTCCTTCCCACTGTCTTTTAAGCTAGTGCTCTGCATGGGACCATGTTGCTGGCTTCTGTAATGAAGTGGTAGGGTGGGGATGATTAATCCCTACCTTCCAGAAGGCCATGAGGATTGCGGAAGATGGACATGCTGAGCTCCTGGCAGTGCATGTTACACAGTGGATGCCTGTGAAAGTTTCCCATCGCCTTCTTTGGATTCTGCTCTGCTCTAGACTACTGAGCTGTCTCTGCTTATTCTGTTCCCAGTTCCTGCCCCTGTTCAGGTGTTGTATTTGGCTTTCCCATTCCCAGGTGTGGCATTCCTCTCGGTCCTTGGGTTCCTCATCTGTCTTCATCCCTGATGCAGAGCTGGCTCTTTTCTAGACTGTGGCTCTTGCTCTGGCCATTCTCAGATTCAGTTCCTGCCTTCCTGGTGCATCCAGTCTTCCCTCCAGTGCATCCCAAGTCTGTACAGGACACATTAGCCAGTGTTCAAGTGACATTCTTTTCTCTGAGCTCAGAGTTGACTAGCCTCTTCTTCTTTTTTCTTTTAAAAATTTTTGATTTTTATATACCGTTTAAGTAAGAAATTTTTACATTAAGAAGGGAAATACATTTTAGTTCAGACATGTAATTAAAATCATTGGGAATATCTAACAAACTAAAACATATTTCTAAAAAGCACTGAGCCTGAACATATGTTAGGGCATCCAAGTTCCATGGGGTCCAAGTACCATGGCGTCCAAGTACCATGGGATCCAAGTACCATGGGGTCCAAGTACCATGGGATCCAAGTACCATGACATTGAAGTACCATGGCACCCAAGTATCATGACATCCAAGTACCATGGAGTCCAAGTACCATGGGGTCCAAGTACCAGGGCATCCAAGTACCATGGAGTCCAAGTACCATGGCATCCAAGTACCATGACATCCAAGTACCATGGAATCCAAGTACCATGACATCCACGTACCACGGGGTCCAAGTACCACGGGGTCCAAGTACCATAGGGTCCAAGTACCATGGGGTCCAAGTACCATGGGATCCAAGTACCATGGGATCCAAGTACCATGGGGTCCAAGTGCCATGGGGTCCAAGTACCATGGGATCCAAGTACCACGGGGTCCAAATACCACGGGGTCCAAGTACCACGGGGTCCAAGTACCATGGAATCCAAGTACCACTGGGTCCAAGTACCATGGGGTCCAAGTACCACGGGGTCCAAGTACCACGGGGTCCAAGTATCATGGGATCCAAGTACCATGGGATCCAAGTACCACGGGGTCCAAGTACCATGGGGTCCAAGTACCATGGGATCCAAGTACCATGGGGTCCAAGTACCATGGGGTCCAAATACCACGGTGTCCAAGTACCACTGGGTCCAAGTACCATGGGGTCCAAGTACCACGGGGTCCAAATACCACGGTGTCCAAGTACCACTGGGTCCAAGTACCACAGGGTCCAAGTACCACAGGGTCCAAGTACCATGGGGTCCAAGTACCACAGGGTCCAAGTACCACGGGAATCTAGATGAGACACAGAAGTAACATTACAGTTTAATGACTGGCTGTCCCTCATGTCTGTGCCACACCGGGTTCTCTGACTTCCAGAGATCTATGATTTTCGATATACTCATTGTCACCTTGGGCAATATTTCTTCTAATCCCTACTTCCCATGTGACCAGAAAGTCTTTTTGTTGTCCAGCTTCCCAGTGAGATGCTTACTGTGGAATATTCACTGGACTTTTGTCCCTTTCTGTTTCTTTTGACCAATCACGTCCTTGATACATCTTACACACCTCCTGAGCTTCATTCCTGTGTCATTGGCCCTCTGTATGACAACACCTCTGCTCTGCTTTGCTATTGCAGAATGTTACATAATCCTATTGATGGCAATATTTTTAATTGAACATCTTTGTGTTTTACAGTTATTAAAGTAGTAAAATTTCACTCAATCATATAATAACAATTTTCAGCAACTTAATGAATAGCTTTTGCTTGGTTTAGAGCCTTAACAATTTCTACTATAATTTTTCACAGGCTTAATCCTTATAATGATAAAATAATAGCAGAATATTAATGAAATATGACCTTTCCTGGAAGTAAAGGCTTTTAAATTTCCACTTAATTAATTAATCAGATACATCTAATAAGTTCATGTTGAGCCTACTAGATATAATTGCTGGTGGAACATAAGATAAAAGAGGCTGAGTATTACTGTACAAGGGCATACAACTGTAGAACAGTAGATTTTTGTTTCATTACTTTATCAATAATTCCACCGTAGAGACAAAAATAAAAGTAAAATCTATACCATCCCATCTGAAAAATACTGAATGATGCCCCTCTGCATCTATATGACATACTTAAAATAATTGCTATCAAATAACTAAATATATCCATTACTGGTTTATAAGCTTGAATAAATGATATTTTTTAAAAGTATGTGAGCCATAAGTATTTTATCATAAAATGACTCAGTTTCTTGAAATTCTGAAGTGAAAGTAAGCAGTGTCTGTCAATATCTAGAGTAAGGCATTTGTCTGGTATTTGTGTGTGTGTGTGTGTGTGTGTGTGTGTGTGTGTGTGTGTGTGTGTGTGTGTTTCAAAGTAAAGTAAACTTTGAAATTCAGGGGGAGTTTTGGAAAGAAAATCACTGTCTAATTAGAATGCAGCAGCTTTGATCAGCCACTCTCTGATGCACATATTCTTTCTTTGGATATGTGAATATCTTAAAGTTAGCTTCAGATTTTAACCTCAGAGGTATGTATGTGTAAAGGTGACATGAAGTGGGCCTGTTGCATATGTAATTTAAATTTTAGAAGAGCAATCTTATTTCTCTCTGTCCATCTTTATGGGATGGAGGAAGGGGAGAGAAGAGAACAACTTCATTCTTGGTCCCATGTTTATTGCCCATTCATCTGTACTGGATTTTCTCCATTTGCCCAACAGATCCACTCTCCACCCCTTTGCATCTGCTCTCTGAGTCAGGACATTGAATGCAATGAACAACTTCAATAGGCCCCACACTCCCCGCACTAGAGAGATCAGAAGAAGGGGGAAGCATGGGGTTCTTGCTGTTCCCCCAGCTCCTTGCCTGTGGGGTGACCACCTGCAGGCCACCTTCCCTGGACTGGGGTGGTAGAGGCTCAGGACACTGTTAGCCTTGTACGCTGGATTTACCACAACCTGACAATATCTCGGCAGGGAGTCGTTTTCTTTCTCCTCAAATTACTCAGTTTGAGTGTCTCATCCATTTCTCCCTGGAATCCTGACTGATAAAAACATTATCTTTGGGGCGCCTGGGTGGCTCAGTTGTTAAGCATCTGCCTTTGGCTTGGGTCATGATCCCAGGGTCCTGGGATCAAGCCCCGGTTCGGGCTCCCTGCTCAGTGGGGAGCCTGCTTCTCCCTCTCCCACTCCCCCTGCTTGTGTTCCCTCTCTCACTGTCTCTCTGTCAAATAAATAAATAAAAGTCTTAAAACAAAAAACACCAAGCATTATCTTCATTGGGCCATACAAACTCTATTGTTTCTCATCTCTTCCAAATTAATGACACTAGGGTTCCATTATCAGACTCGACTAAAACTGTGGATCCCCTAATGAAGAGTTAATGCCTCGTTTTTTAAAGTGTAGGAATTTAGAGAGAAATGCCACTGCCTAAACACGTGCAATTACCTTCTTTGTCCAAAATGTAATTAAGCTTTGAATAATCCTCTTCCTTGACGTATGAAATCATATCTTCTTAACAGAAAAAAAGTCTTAGATTGAGTGTTTTAGACCTGAGTAAAGAGGTATGGAAGTGCTCCAAATTAAGACTTGAAACTTTTAAAACAGATGGGGGAAAGAGCATGGATTGTCTTTCTTTTAGTAATTTTTTGCATTATTATTTCTAATAATAATATTAACAATATTAACAATGGTAATAATAATAGATAATAGTCATTGAATGTTTAGTATATGCCAGGGACTGTTTCAGGTGTCTTAGGTCATTAAACACCCTAACAAATCTGTGAGGTAAGGACTGCTATTATTCTTTTTTTATGATTTTATTTATTTATTTGAAAGAGAAAGAAAGAAAGCAGGCATGAGCAGGGGCAGGGAGGAGCAGAGGGAGAGAGGGAAGCAGACTCTTTGCTTAGGAAAGAGCCCAACGTGGGGCTCAATCCCAGGACCCTGAGATCATGACCTGAGCTGAAGTCAGACACTTAACAAACTGAGCCACCCAGGCGCCCCAGGACTGCTCTTATTCTTACTCTACAAATGAAGAAATAAAATGTGCAGGATTAAATAGCTTGCTCAACATAGTGCTGTATGTAGTTGCCTTCAGTGGACTTAAGAATATACTGAACAATGACTCCTGCCCAGAAAAATCACATGTACTAGTACTTTTTTTGGAAATTAAAAACCATTTTAATTCCCACTTCCATTGTCCTAACTGAATTCCAAATTCCATAGACCTGGCTGAAATAATCATTGAGTTATGCAACTTTCTTAACTTGGAAGTTTGTTCCAAATCATGTTTGTTACTTTGAGAACTTCAGCAAAAGATGCTTACATCTGTGAGCATTTCTATCCATGTGCCACACGTATTCATGTTGGATCTGTGGCTGGCACAAGGCAAAAAGTAAAACATACTCTTAGACATCATTTCAAAGTTAAACTAATTTTATCTTAGTTGATGTGAAAAAAATCATCTTGCCTAAAACTAACTTGGGCAGTGTATAGATTTGTTTTACAGTGGCAGTTTGTAAATCTTCTTATCGTCCAGGATGTTATTTTATAAAAGTACCAAAAAAGAATATATTGAGGCTATGAATCTTTAAAAAGTAAATACATATCCCTTTAATATATTTTTATATTTTAACCTAGCTTGTGAAGTTGCTGTCAGTGGTCTGAGGAGCACTGATACTTCTCTAAAACTGGAAACATAATTAACCTGCCTTTTCTATCTGTTTCAGGCAAACTGTGAGCCAGAGATTGTAACTTGAAAGCCAGAGCATTACCGGTAGCTCAGCTACCTGGTGCTGAGGTTAAAACCACACAATCAGATCCTCGATTTCCACTAGTGACTGTCACTGAAACAAATCTTCCTACCAAAAGAGTCCTCACTAGTACAAAAAAGTAAAAGGAATTAACTCTGTGTTCTCAGTTACTAGTTAAGTCTCAACTAGTAAACATATTAGTTCCTAAATCTTTGCTATGTCATCTAAGTATTAAATAATAACAATGTATTTTGCTTTCATCCCAAAATTTTGGTCACAGTGTAACTTTCAAGACACTTCTTATACAAATGCATCCATTGTGACTATACATCCAAAGGACTGTGTGCCTAAAGAGAAGAAAGTCCGGGTATTAGTGAGGATCTTAAAGATGATATACTTTAGAAGGCGAGGTCAGTAAAGATAAAATAATTAGCAAATGTATTCATGGAATGCTGTTACCTTCATACTGATAACTGCAATTATTTCTTGTTTTTACTCTGCCTTCTAAATCTTCTGGTCTTTAGTTTCACTAAAACTGAGAAATGACTAGCGCTTGGAAATCCCAACCTATATCAATATGTGTTATATTTGTGGCCTTGTCGCTCTCTCTCAATATTTTACATAATATATCTTGGCCGCAATTAAGATGCAAAGCATCACTTAAACTAATAAGTGATTGTTCTTCCTAATTTTCAACAAGCAAGATCCCCAATTAAGAATATGTTCATTGTTCTTTTCTATTTAACATTAGTCTCATCTTTAGCCTGGAATAGAGCTAGCTTTTATTCAAAGGTCCCAAAGGTGTGAACTCATTCATACTAATAATGCCTCTGTGAGAAGAAAATGTTTCCTTTCATCAATATGTCACCAATGATCGTGTAAGAGCCGGGCTGTTGACATCCCCAAGGTCATGCCAAGTTTCCCTGGACAAGTCTAGGCAGTCAGAACTTGTGGTCCCAGGTCCCAACATATCTATGATTTTGACAGTAATACCAAGAATGTGTCAGTATTAGGTGAATCAGAAGTGCCCCTCTTTAACCCATCACATGTCCTTTGACATTTATCATCAAAAGAATGTGAACCAAAACTTTGCGTGTACTTGGTTTTGTTGAGTGTGTGATTTAATTAATTTCTAACTAATTAATTTAATTAAGTAACCCTAATCTCTTTTCAGTACTTTTTGTTCTGCACTTTCACCTTTGTATCTGAAATAGATGGATGAACAATAGATGTTTAATCTATTTTTGGAGCAAAAAAAAAAAAAATGAATTCTTCGTATAACTTGATAAAATGCAACTGTAGAAAACATCCGTGAAGTCACAAAGTGAATTAGAAGTGTTTCCACCACCATCTAATTGGTGGTTAACTCTAAGATGAGCTGAAAGAGAAAGGGAGCCTAGAAGAAGGGCTTTAACTATATATGTGAAATGTTTGATACCTTTAAAAAAAAAAAACTAGAGATCAGAAACCATATAACAAATCTGCCAGATTTGATCGATGGGCTCTTTTGGTGTCATACTACTTTCTGAGATTTGAAATATTTCATGTTTTAAATTTTTAGTAAAACAATGTTTCTAAATTTCAGTAATGAAGATACCTGTTAAGGGAAAAAAAAATCGCAAAGCTCCAAAAAATGTCTGCAGACCTAGTTTGAGAGAAACCAAAATAGAATGCTTTCTGGAAAAAAGAAAATTAAAAACAGCATTTGTTTTTCTTCTGTATGTTTTGGTGATTCATCCCTGAGTTTGGAGTTGCAGATACAAGAAATGCATCCACATCTAATACCTGTACTTTCGGGGCTTGGCTGCTACCTTATTTTCACCTACTCTTGTCTTGCTGATTGTTTGGCCTTCAGGTCTTATTGTGGGTGTACAATTAATGTGAGTTTCCTTAATAACCCTAAAAAAATTATAAGTATAGGAGGCACCTGTGCAGGTCAGTTGGTTAAGCATCCAACTCTTGGTTTCGGCTGAGGTCATGATCTTGGGGATGTGGGATCGGGCCCCAAGTCAGAATCCATGCTCAGCATGGAGTCTGCTTGAGATTCTCCCTCTCTCTCTCCCTCTGCACCCCTTCCTCTCTCTCAAAAAAAAATTATAAGTAAAAATAAGAAGAGGGTATGTGGGAACAATGAACCTAACTTCTTCTTACAGTTGACATTTTAGTTGTGATATTTTAGAATTTTTAATATGTAGTTTTAAGGAGAAGAGAGAGAAAGGGGTAAAAAAAAAAGAGAGAAAAAAGGATAGGAGCATAAAGAGCTGGAGGAGGAGAGGAGTAAAAGAGAAAATGAAAGAAAAGAAATCGTAGTGGAGAGGAGTGGAAGGGGAAGAGGAAAGGAAAATTAAAAATTTCATTATTTTCAGAAGCCCGAATTTTTTATCATAGATAAACTTTCTACTGCTCTTTGTATATGCTCATGTGTGTCAAAGAATATTCTATCAGGAATCGCATATAGTCTTGAAAACAAATATAAAAAATTTACCCACTTACACATTTTACTACTTGGACTCCCGTTCTTAGAAGAATGTGTGAGATGAAATCAGAACTTGTTATATTCTTTCTTACCTTAGATAAGCGTATAGGTAGCTATTTCCTCAATTCCGGCAGGATTAAGAAGTTAGTCCACATTACTGACTATTAAGAATATAAAGCTGGGTACACTTGGGTGGCTCAGTTGGTTAAGTGTCTGCCTTGGCCTCAGGTCATAATCCCAGGGTCCTGGGATCGAGTTCTGCTCAGGCTCCCTGCTCAGTGAAGAGCCTGCTTCCCTCTTTCCTCTGGCTCGTGCTCTCTCTTGCTATATCTGTCTCTTTCTCTCAAATAAATAAACAAAATCTTAAAAAAAAAAAAAAGAATACAAAGCAAAGTCCCAGTAGTTTATATTAGCTTTTGCTTTCTTTGCCTCAGGAGACATATCTAGAAAGAAGTTGCTACAGCTGAGGTCAAAGACATTACTGCCTGTGTTCGCCTCTAGGATTTTGATGATTTCAGGTCTCAGCAAAGAAAAAAGTCAACAAAACTAAAAGGCAACCTATGGAATGGGAGAAGATGTTTGCAAATGGCATATCTGATAAAGAGTTAATACCCAAAATATATAAAGAACTTATAAAACTCAACACTCAAAAAATGAATAATCCAATTAAAAAATGGGCAGAAGACCTGAGTAGACATTTTTCCAAAGAAGACATCCCAGATGAATGACAGACACATGAAAAGGTGCTCAACATCGCTGAACATCAGGGAAATGCCATCAAAACTACAAGGAGATATCACCTCACACCTGTCAGAATGGCTAAAATCAACATCACAAGAAACAAATGTTGGCGGGGATGTGGACAAAGGGGAACCCTCTTACACTGTTGGTGGGAATGCACGCTGGTGCAGTCACCATGGAAAACAACATGGAGGTTCCTCAAAAAAGTAAAAATAGAGCTACCCTACTATCTAGCAATGCACTACTAGGTATTTACCCAAGGAATACAAAAATACTAATTCAAAGGGATACACACACCTGGATGTTTATAGCAGCATTGATAAGGAAAATCTTTGTCTTAGGACAACTGAGCCAGGTAGAGTCCCAGGCCTTGCCTTGGGGTTCTTCTGGGTTCTTCTCCCTGCTCTGCTTCCCGCATGCACCAATCCGGGTTCTTCTCCCTGCCCCACTTTGTGCACGTGCCGTAAGTGCCAGGTATGTGGAAGTAGAAGTGTATAAATTGACCCCTTTGTTTGTGCTTGGGGCTCAGACCTTTGGAGATGGCTCTCCTCTGAGCCCGCTGGTGTTAAATAAACCTCTTATCCTCCAAGATCTCCTGGTGCCGCTTGGTTCTTCCATCGGGCGATCCAGTCCAGGTTCTGTAACATTTGGTTCCCTGACCGGGAAACCCAACTGCGCTGGCCCATTGTTACCACTGGTTTGGAGCAGTGACGGAACAAGGGATCCTAATGGAGAAGGTGCGCCCTGCCTAATTTTCGGCAATCTCCCGCTCCGGTTGCCTTGGGCCGGCCCCGCTCCGCTGTTCCTGCTGGACTCGAGGAGACTTGGCAGGTGAGGACCTAGTCCCAACGTCAGATTCTGGTAAGGCCTGGGGCCCCAGGACCCAGACAGGCCCACCCCCACTGGGGTGGAAGGAAAGCCTGATCACCTCCCAGAGACCTCTTAGAGGTCTCACAGGTAGGGATTCCCAGGGAGGGAATGAAATAACTTCTGGAGTGTGAATGTGTGAGTGAATGTGCAGTCCGACCTGGCTTGCTCAAGTTGACTGATTTCTGTGACTCCACGGGCGGGCACCCTTAAGGTCCCCAGAAGCCTACGGAGTCTGAGTGGGCTTGTCTGTGATTCTGTGGTGAACGGCATACAGTCATGGTGGCATCAGAATAGTTTCCAATTGTAAGTCACAACGCTGAGACCCTTTTCACCCAAGCTCCTTTGGGACACAGCCAAATGGGCATTTGATTGGTCTCCTCATCTCAGGAGGCACCCCCCCTCTTTGTCTGTCTCTGCACCACAGCACACAGGGATATCACCATGGGGTCAGGGCAGAGTAAACCTATGGTTCTAGAGATCATGATCAAAAGTTTCAAGAAGGGGTTTTCAGGAGACTGTGGAGTCAGGAGGAACCCGGGCAAGTTGAGAACCCTATGTGAATTGGAATGGCCCACCTTTGATGTCGGGTGGTCTTCAGAAGGGACACTGGATGTTCCAACAATTCATCATCATCGAGTATGGCGAGTCGTAACAGGAGAACCAGGACACCCTGACCAGTTTCCGTACACTGACTCCTGGTTAGGAATTGCTCAGACCCTTCCCCCCTGGGCACAATTTGCTTGCAATAGGCAGGGACAGGCCAGGGTCTTAATTAAGCTTCATCCAAGTGGCCCAAAGAAGATCAGCAAAAGCCCCAGTCTCCACAAATCCTAGCCAGAGATCCTGAGGATGAACTGACCCTGCCCCCACCGTATGTAATCCCAAGACTGCCTACACCTGGCCCTTCAGCTCCAGACACTCTGCTGCCATCGGTTTCACCGGTGCCCCCAGGCCCAGAGGATCCACCAGCACCCCCAGGCCCAAAAGATCCACATTCTCCAGGACGAGCAGCCAGGCTGCACCCCAGGCTGGGCGCAAGCACCCTCCAAATGCCAGTACGAGAGACGTGGGAACCCGAGAGGCACGATGAAGACAGGATGGTCCAATGCGGCCATTCCATGATGTATTATCAGCCCTTCTCCACCACCAACCTCCTCAACTGGAAATATAACACCCCATCCTACTCTGAGAAACCACAGGCTATGGTAGACCTCATAGAATCCCTCTTCCAGACTCATTGGCCAACATGGGAAGACTGCCAACAGTTACTCCACACCCTGTTTAACACAGAGGAAAGGAGAATAATGAAAGGTGCACAGCAGTACCTGGAAGAGCACGCACCAGCGGGAGTCATCAACCCTGCTGCCTGGGCTAATACAGC
The DNA here is from genome assembly GCF_009762305.2 of Zalophus californianus. Classification (NCBI taxonomy): domain Eukaryota; kingdom Metazoa; phylum Chordata; class Mammalia; order Carnivora; family Otariidae; genus Zalophus; species Zalophus californianus. The sequence goes on from NC_045597.1 coordinate 62,886,289, forward strand.
CGCACCCAAAGAGTGCCCAGCATGGGACTTCACCACAACCGAGGGACAGGCCCACATCCAATGGTACCAGGAGGCCCTCCTCTGGGGAATCCGGGCAGGAGCTAAGAAACCCATGAACATGACTAAGGTATCCTCGGTCACTCAACAACCAGGGGAGTCCCCCGGGGACTACTACGAAAGATTATGTGAAGCCAACAGGATATACACTCCATTTGACCCCGAGGCCCAGGAAAGCCAACAGATGGTAAACACCTCCTTTGTGGCTCAGGCTGCCCCAGACATCAGAAAAAAACTTCAGAAACTAGAGGGTTTTGCCAGGATGAACAACACCCAACTAATAGAGATTGCCAATAAGGTCTACATGAACAAGGAGTTCACAGCCGAATGGGAAGCCAACAAAAAGATGAAAAGGAAAGTCAGCCTCCTTGCCACCTCTCTGAGAGAAAAGGACAACACAAAGATGGGAGACCCCAACCACCAAAAGGGGGGAAGCCCAGAACCCCCTTGGCAAGGGGTCAATATGCCTATAGTAAAGAGAAAGGGCATTGGAAAAACGAATGTCCCAACCAGGGAAAGGCTCAGAAGCCCAGCCGCTACAAGGAAGAAGCCCGAGAGGAGCACCTCCTAGGCCTTGCGGGAATGGACTCAGACTGAGGGGGATGGGGCTCTTTCCTCCTTGGCCCCCATGAGCCCACAGTCAAAATGAAGGTGGCGGGCCAACCAGTGACTTTTATGGTTGATACTGAGGCCAAGCACTCTGTTGTCACCTCCCCAGTGGCACCTTTTAGCAAAAGGACTGCGACCAGCCTTGGGGCTACCGGGACGCGGGCAGATACAGCAGCCCTTGTGCCAGGCTCGCCAGTGCGACCTCAGGGACCACAAGGTCCGACATGAATTCCTTTATCTGCCAGATTGCCCCATCCCTCTCCTGGGCCGAGACATACTCTCCAAGCTTAGGGCTCAGATAACCTTTGAGCCCACTGGACACACTAGCCTCCAACTGAACCCAAGGCAAGAGGCGATGGGGTCTCTAATACTAGCAGTTACCATGCCAAGGGAAGAAGAATGGAGGCTATTCTGTGCCCGGGCCCAACCAAGCGGCCAGCCGGAGTTCAGACTCGCCTTCCCTTCAGTATGGGCTGAAGACAACCCACCTGGACTAGCCCGGAATTGGGCCCCTATCATTGTTGAACTGATCCCAGGAGCCCAACCTCAGAGGCAAAGGCAATACCCCCTTCCACAAGCAGCTAAGATCGGCATCCAAGAGCATTTGACCAAACTCAAAGAAGCGGGTATTCTAGTCTAGTGCCAACTGGAATACCACCAACTCACTCGTCTGGGAAAAACTGCATTAGAGGCCCTTCTCAAGAAGCACTACTACATGAGCCAGTGAAGAAGCCCAGAGGGGGATACCGACCAGTTCAAGACCTGCAAGCCATCAACAAAGTGACCATCTCTCTGCACCCAGTGGTCCCGAATCCATACACCCTCCTTGGCCAAATCCCAGGGTCGGCCAGATGGTTCACTTGCCTAGATTTGAAGGATGCCTTCTTCTGCCTCCACTTAGCTCCCCAGAGTGAGCCACTATTTGCCTTTGAATGGTCTGAACCTGATACAGGGCGCCAGATGTAACTGACTTGGATGTGCCTCCTGCAGGGGTTTAAAAACTCATCAACTCTCCTTGGAGAAGCGCTGGCCACGGACCTCGCCAGCTTCCCAAGAGAGGCCACACGATGAACCCTCCTCCGGCATGTGGATGACCTCCTCCTCACCAGTGACACACAAGAAGACTGCACAAAAGGCACAAAGAACCTCCTACAGCTCCTGTCAGACTTGGGATACCGAGCCTCATGGAAGAAGGCACAAATCTGCCAACAACAGGTCCAATATCTTGGGCTCCTCCTCACCCAAGGGAAAAGAGAACTAGGGGCAGAGAGGAAAATGGTCATCATCTCCCTGCCACAGCCCCAGACAAAAAGGGGCCTACAAGAATTCCTGGGGACTGCAGGATTCTGCCACATCTGGATCCCTCGGTTCTCGGCAATAGCAAGACCCCTTTATGATCCCTTAGGGGGACCAGATCGAGAACCCCCTACCTGGACTGAGGAAGCAGAAGCCGCTTTCACAGAGAAAAAGACCGCCCTGGGGCAGGCTCCAGCCCTGGGACTACCAGATGTAGAAAAACCCTGCAATCCTTTTGGTGCATGAAAAGGAAAAAATAGCGCTTGGGGTACAACCCAGACTGTCAGACCCTGGCAACCACCAGTCGCTTACCTGTCAAAGAAGCTGGATCCTGTGGCAGCGGGATGGCCACCGTGCCTCAGGGCGCTGGCAGCCACAGTCCTACTCATCAAGGAGGTGGACAAACTTACGCTGGGGCAAGAACTTAATGTCAAGGTCCCTCATGCAGTTGTGTCCCCCATGAACGCACAGGGACACCGCTTCCTTTCCAACTCTAGACTAGCGCAATACCAAGGGCTCCTCTGCGAAAACCCACAGGTCACCCTCGAAACAGTAAGGACATTAAATCCAGCAACCTTTCTTCCCACGGAAGAGGGGGAACCAGACCATGACTGCTCCGAGGTGACTGATGAAGTCTATGTGAGCCGTCCAGCTCTGCGGGATCAAGCCATAAAGAATCCAGAGCTCACACTGTTCAGAGATGGCAGCAGTTACCTACAAGAGGGTGCCCAGAAAGTGGGTTATGCAGTAACCACAACCACTGAAGTCCTAGAACCTAAGGCATTACCAGCTGGATGGTCAGCTCAACGGGCTGAACTATATGCCTTAGTCCGAGCCCTCACCCTTGGTGAAGGCAAGCGAGTCAACATCTATACTGACTCTCAGTACGCCTTCACTACTGTACATATACATGGTGACATCTACAAGGAAAGGGGCCTCCTAACCGCAGCAGGAAAAGCTATCAAGAACAAGGAGGAGATACTGAGACTCCTCAAAGCCATCTGGCTTCCAAAGGAAGTAGCAATCCTGCACTGTAAGGGACACCAGAAAGGAGATGACCCCATAGTGCAGGGAAATCATCTGGCGGATGAGGCAGCCAAGACCACAGCCAGTGAGGACATGGACAGAGCCCCTTCCCTCACCATGGCCCTAACACCCCCAGAAGAAGTTCCTCCACCCAATTACACTGAAAAGGAAAAGGAATGGGCTATGGCTGAGGGAGCCACCCTGACTGAAAGGGGATGGTGGATGACGCCAGACGGGCACATCTTTGTTCCAGCAGCAACTGGAGGGCACCTAGTCAAGGAATACCACCAACGCACTCATCTGGGAAAAACTGCATTAGAGGCCCTTCTCAAGAAGCACTACTACATCAGTCAGCTGCCGACACTATGCCGAGCAACGAGTGAACAGTGCATAACATGTGCTAAAAATAATGCTCAGTCTGCACCACGGCCCCTGCCAGGTGTCCAAAGGATGGGAGCAACCCCCTTAGAAGATCTAGAGGTAGACTTCACAGGTGTGCAGCTGAGCAAGGGGTTCAGATATCTCCTAGTAATAGTACACACATACTGTGAGTGGGTCGAAGCCTTCCCGACTAGGACAGAGCAAAGCCAGGAAGTAGCTAAAGTCCTCTTGAGGGAGATCGTGCCCCGGTTCAGCCTGCCATTAACAATCCATAGTGACAATGGACCCGCATTTGTGGCAGACATTGTACAGGTCTTGACCAAATCTCTCAACATCACCTGGAAACTCCATACCTCTTACCAGCCCCAAAGTTCAGGGAAAGTAGAGCAAATGAAAGCCACCCTCAAGGGAACCTTAGCAAAGTTTTGTCAGGACACTAACCTCCCATGGCTGGATCTGCTACCCCTAGCTCTCCTGCGTGCTCACTGCACGCCCAGGACATCAGATTTCCCCCATTCAAATTAATATATGGACGGCCTCCCCCGTGCTTGGGAAGCCTTCCAGGAAACTTGTATCAGGTTGGAGATAAAGGGATAAAGGAGCAGCTTCAGGTCCTGGGGGCCACCCTAAATAAATTACAAAAGTACACCATTGAGAGGGCCCCAATCTCCTTAGGGTCTCAGGTACATTCCTTCCTGACAGGGGATTCCGTTTGGGTCAAAGATTGGAAGAAAGACCCCCTCAAACCGCAATGGACAGGGCCCCACACTGTTGTACTAACTGCCCCTACTGCCCTCAAGGTCTCAGGTGTCTCCCCGTGGGTCCACCACTCAAGAGTGAAGAAAACTCATCATTCAGACTAGGAACCGTGCCAGTGGAGAGTCCACCCAAGCTTCACAAACCCTCTCTGGCTTCACCTTCGATGAGACCCCACCAACTGATGGAAACCTGCTCACTGTGGTCCCTGGCTCTCATCGGCGTGATTTCCCTTATCTTGGGAGTCAGACGTTACACTGTTGCCCCTCCTGACTGGACTTTCCCTCAGAGACTTACTATTGTCATTGCTCATTTGGTGTCCCTAGGGTGTATTACTGCACTCACTTGTCCACGGGTTTCATCTGCTGATGTTTTAGCCACAATGGCTCCCTCTACCTAAGGTCATAGATCCCACTTTTATTGACCCTCTGCTGTCTACTCCTGAGCACATTTCACCATGGTTTTCCTGGCCCCAGTCCATCCCAGTCTTCTGCTACCTGGTGTGCTGTTCCTCCTCACTGCCTCTAGCTTGCCTGGCCAGGCAAGGGGGGCAAACTCTTGTACCACTGTTATTGGCAAATGGACTTTCCAACTTATCCCCCTCAATCCTGCGCCAGCTCCCCCACTGACTTCTTCCACCTGGGATGGGCACACACCAAAGGCTAACCTCCATTTTGATGGATGCCAGCTTCTTAATACCTCCTGGGAACCTCATAGGTGGCGTTCCTACCATGGCCCTCCCTCACTCAGGTTACCGGCTGATAAATATCTACAGCTGTGGGGGCCCTACACCTCAACAGCCAAACACCTGCCCTCAGTTCCGCTTGCAAGCCTGGGGATGTGAGTCATGGGTGGCGACTTGGCCGGGAATGGAATGATGATGGTCCACCAGGTGGTGACACCTCAAACAGTGCAGTGACATCCGGATTTCCTTGTCACGCAGCACCACCCCATCCTCTTGCTCTAACGATCACTGTATACCGCTCACCCTCTCAGTCTTAGAACCCAATGCCGCATCAATGGGCTACAGGAATCATTCTCCTGTTGGGCCAATATCACCCTATGGGAACCGACCCCATGGCCAAATTTATGATTAAGTCCATGTCCACTCCAAGCCTTACAGTCAACCCCCAGAGTCAGACAGAAAATAACTTGCCCTGGTGCATCCCTGGGTCCCCCATTCACATGCAGCAAGCATCTATAGCACAACTGTTAGGTATGATTAATGCCTCCCACCAAGCGCTTAAACCCCTCAAATCCACCCCTAGCGTCTGACTGCTGGATCTGCATAAAGCCTGGTCCCGTCCAACACCTAGGTGTCATCCTCAACCAAACTACCATGTCACCTCCCACCTCGGCACCAGGGACCACAGATTATCCTTTTCTGGCTCCAGTACCACTGTATGGCAACTCTTCCTCTCCCATCATGGGCCATAGTCAGGTCCGTGTGCCGAACAACACTTTTCTGGCTTGTGATCAAGAAGATGTATACATCTCCATCACCCCACGTGATCAATCATGCACGCTTGTCAGTCTCTTACCCGATCTTTCAGTCCTCCCCAGGAGCGATGTCCCACTCCTATGGAGACGTCCTAGCCACCCTCGACACTCTCCCGCGGCCATCCCTCTTATCATGAAGCTGCTGGCCGCATCAGGTGTTGCCCTCGGCACCATCGGCATCGAGATGTCTCAGGTTCAGTACCAGGGATTAACTAAACAACTCACAGAGGATTTTTCAGCCCTCACTCAGTCGGCCCTGGTCCTACAGCACCAACTTGATTCACCGGCCTCAGTGATCCTCCAAAACAGGCATGGGCTCGACTTGCTCAAGGGGGGCTCTGCCTCTTTCTACAGGAGGAATGTTGTTTCTATGCTAATGAGTTGGAGGTGGTCCAAGAAACTCTGACCCAGTTACAGGAACAGGTACATCGCCGATGGGAAACACTCCAGTGGACAACTTGGTGGGATTCCCTCTCACAATGGTTCCCTTGGTTTGCCCCCCTTGTCGGCCCCTTCCTATTGCTTCTCCTCATAGTGGCATTTAATCCTTGAATTCTTAATGCCCTTACTAGGTTTATCACTGCTCAAATTGCTAAAATCAGACTCCAATTATTCCTTACTCACTATATCAGCCCTTAGAAGATGAAGATGATGCCCTCTAAACTAGGTGTTTAAAAGGGGCATCAAAAGGGGGAATGATAAGGAAAATCTGTGTCCTAAGATGGCCGACCAAGCCAACAAGAGAGTCCCAGTCTTTGCCCCAGGGCTCTTCCGGGTTCTTCTCCCTGCCCCACTTCTCGCACGTGCCGTAAGGGCCAAGTGTGCGGAAGTAGAAGTGTATAATTGCCCCCTTTGTTTGTGCTCAGGGCTCAGACTTTTGGAGATTGCTCTCCTCTGAGCCCGCCGGCATTAAATAAACTTCCAATCCTCCAAGATCTCCGGGTGCCGCTTGGTTCTTCCGTCGGGCGATCCAGTCAAGGTTCTGTAACAGCATTATCAACAATAGCCAAATTATGAAAACAGCCCAAATGTCCATCGACTGATGAATGGATAAAGAAGATGTGGTATACCATACAATGGAATATTAGCCATAAAGAGAATGAAATCTTACCATTTGCAATGACATGGTTGGAGCTAGAGAGTATTATGCTGAACGAAAGAAGTCAGTCAGAGAAAGACAAATATCATATGATTTCACCTGTATGTAGAATTTAAGAAACAAAACAAACACACAAAGGGGAAAAAAAAGAGAGAGAGAGAGACAAACCAAGAAGCAGACTCTGAACTATAGAGAACAAACTACTGGTTACCAGAGGGGAGGTGGCAGGGGTGGGGGAACTAGGTGATGGGTATTAAGGAGTGCACTTGTGATGAGCAGCGGGTATGGAAGTGTTGAATCACTATATTGTACACCTGAAACTAATATCACACTGCATGTTAACTAACTGGAATTTAAAAAGTTAGGGGTGCCTGGCTGGCTCAGTCCATTGAACGTGTGACTCTTGATCTCAGGGTCATGAGTTCAAAGCCCCATGTTGGGCACGGAGCCTACTTAAAATTAAAAAAAAAAAAAAAATCTTTTAATTTAAAAAAAACTTAAAGAAAAAAAAAGAATACAAAGCTGATAAAGTTAATGCTTCGGGGCTACAAGCCCCTTCCAAAGCCCTGGTAGAGGACTTGATGATGTGTTTATATGTCTTACGTTTATGTGCAATTTGTAAAAGGGATTTTTGTATCCATTTTCTTTAAAAGGAACCCCCAAACTTGTACGAGCTCCAGGCCCCACAAAACTTGGATCTGTTGTGTAATAGGTTATTCAAGGAGACTGTCAAATCTGCTTTAGGGAGTTTAAAGATGAAAATTGTGCAAAATAATTCCAGAAGCCCTTCATGTGAAGTCCTGCCTGAATATGAGGGGTGGTTAGAAAATTAGTCAGCTTCTCAAGGACTCTTCCAGATCCTTGAGACTAGGACTATTTTTTGAAGGTCTTCTAATCAAAAAGCTTATTTGTTATGAAGCAGTTGTTTAAAACAGACTTATCTCACTTGTAGCTAATGCTTCACCTTGCACATTTTGAAAATAGATAAATAGACAGATACAGATCTCCAAGACAATTGCAAGTGTCCCATTTTTTAAAAAATATATAATTAACTATGCAGTGTTTCAGTTTGACATCACATTGTGAAACCCCCACCAATGAAAGCCTATAATCCTGTAAGGCCGTATCAGGTACTACTGCATTATGTGACTGTTGACTTAATGCCAGGACTACTATAATCCCAAGATATCTATGCACAATGAGTGGGTTATGATGAATAATGCAGAAGGTTGAATACTTCCATTTACTTGAATGCTAAATATAGCGTAATAAGCAAGTGAATTTAATAGCCCTACAATAACCCTCAAACAATACACTCATTGGTTACACCCTAGGCTTAGAATAATTCACATAACTTTGGTGGGCATTGTTTTCAAGATGAGGAAGCTGAGTTCTAGAGCAGGGATGGCCCGTAAAAGGCATTAATGTAACTATCCCTATTTCCTGTCCTGTGGCAGACATCAGTAATCAAACACCAGATTCTTTCCCTGCACTCCAGGCAGCCATTACCCACTGTGATCCAGGTGGACACATCAAATAAAACCCAGTTAATAAACCAGGTCTACACCCAGAACACATAACGGCCAGGGGATACCAAGGAAGCAGGATTAATACCCCTTACCACTCCCACCCACCCGAATTTGTCACTACTGCTTCTTATTTTGATAACCCTTTTCATATGACTTCATTCTCATAAATACTCTTCTTCAAGAAAAATAATCTATTTATCCAGTTTATGACTAAAACCGCTCTCCTTTCCTCTTGACACTTTGCGGGTGATGATGACTGAGAATCCTGTCTTCATACTTGGCTCTCCCCATGACCTCACGCAGTTGGTGCGATCGTCTGCACTTGGTCTCCTGGGGCCTGGTGCTCCAGGCGTGGACTTTTGCTTTCTCTGGCTAGCAGCACTGCCTGAAGCCATCTGTCCAAACATGGAATCCCTGAGCCCACATTCCCTCATTGCTCATGTTCTGCCCCTCTCGACCGTCTGCGGCTTTGGGCTTGGCAAACACCAGGGAAACTACTCAGGGCTTTACCTGTATTCTGAATAGTATTTAACCATGGAAAATGAGATGTTTCATAACAAGGGGGCTTTTCATCTTCTTTGAAGAGGCTTTCCTTTCGTCACCTTCTGCTCTCAGAGCAACAGGTGAAGACACAGAGAAAGAAATAGATTATTTTGAAGGGGGAACAAATTAAATAACAGTGATGGATGTGTAAGTCTATTTTTTAGCTTAAAAAAAAAAAAAGCTTATGGAAAGTACTCGGCACTACAAAATGGCGGGTGAGGAGTGGAGATCCAGTCCCCTTGAAGCTTGCCCCAGTACAATCAAGGGCTTTTCCTCAGCTGTCTGGGGACACGTTTTGTTACACTGTGAACTTTCCTTCCTACTTGCCACCAAGAATTTTGAGAAATATCTATTTTTTCCCATTCTGATGAATTTAGACTTACATATAGAACAGTGGTCCCTAACTAACTCAACCGACTAACTAACTCAAAAATAAGAGGGAAAGGCCAGAGCCACTACCTTTTCCTCCCACTGCTCTTCTCATGCTAACACTGTATAAACCTTGGACATGCATACAGTGTTAGGAATTTGGGTGAAGAAGCTGACTCGGTTAAAGACAATGAAGTGTATTCCAGACAAACTTCCTCCTCAAAACTCTTGAGGACTGCCTCTTCTCATCTTCATTAATTTATGTATCACACGTGAATCTATTGCATCCCCTACTAAGGGCTAAGCACCGATTTACTAAAAGATAAAGAACAGTGAAAATGAGGGGTAGACACCTCTTGAGCACCCTACTGGTAAGTATATCTAGCAGGTAAGTACGTATCCGTTCCTTATTCAAGCCTGAGATAAAGGCATTATTAATCCCCTCTCTCTCTTTTAACCAAATGATTAAAAAAGGAGACTTAGGGAGGTTATCTAGTTTAACCTGTGTCTCACGACTAAAATGTGGCCTTAAAAGGATTTGAACCCAATCCTGTCCTTCCTTTATATTGCCTCAACCCTCACGATTGAGTGAAGAAAACCAACATATAAGAACATGTTTACCCTCAAAGGGATTAATGCCATCATGAGGTGTGCATACGATGCTGAGAGCACGTGGTGGAGAGTAACATTCTGAGCAGACACTTCTGACACTCGCCTGGCCCTGGTGAGGAGTGAAATATGGGCGGCCCCTAACACAGGGATCAGAAGCACTGTTTTCTTTGTTTACAATAGCACGCAATTCCCAAAGCAGCCACACCTGCCCAGGTTAATGGTCTGCTCTATGTTTAAGTTTTGCACAACTTCAGCCCAAAGAATACCTGGATTATATGGCTCCTGTAAGAAACTTAAAAGGAATGCCAATTCAGCAAACTCATCTGGACATAAAAGCAACAGTTACTCAAACAGAAATCCGGTCTGAGTAACCATCCTTTTATCACTTTTCCAGAGGCCAATGAGAGAAGCAAAAGTACTTCCTTTCAAAACGTAAAGTATCTTGGTAATCAACATCTGGTTAGTTTGCCAGGAAAAACATATAAATTGTAAAAAGCCTTTAAATAATGCTTTAGGATAAATTACTAAATTAGAGTAGTGAATTTTCTTGGCAGTCTTTTTTTTTTTTTTTTTTTAGTGCATCAACATAGTAAGAAAAGGAATCATAGAAATAAATTGGTTAAAAAAATCGTTTTACTATTGTAACTATTACCATTATAAAACTCCTAAGTCAGGAAGTTCTCCTGCTAATTTGTTTTCTTTCCAGTACGTGGAGGAAAATGATAGCCAGCATGTGTTCTCTGGGGACTAGGGTGGGACCCACAGACTAAGCCCAGAATCGAAAAAAGCAGCATAATTGTATGAAAGGGGAAGCGCAATAAACCCATAACACTGAAAAATGAAGGTACCTAGTTCTAGAAATTTTGCGTTCCCATGCTGACGTCACTGTGGAGAGATTCTTCGCTCATTCTCTATTCCACGTTCTCAGTTGGTACTTTCTGACTGGCAGTACTTATGTTCACTTTAGGACTTGAAAAATAAAGGAGTATGTCTGTCCTGCGGGTGAACGGAATAAGGGCAGCGGAATACAGTCATTAGAGTGGCTGAAGGATTTGCGACAGCCAGGCAAGGGGCAGAGCCAAGGCTCATGGCCCAACCGTGGGGCCTCCTCAAGCAGCCATGCCACAGCTAATTAGGTTCATCCGAACTTTCAGTCAGTTGATTCAGCTGCAGCTGTTTAGATACGGTCTTTCCCCATAGCTCGGGCCAGACTGGAGCTCTTTCTACATGGCTGGAATGACCAGTAGTGAAGCCACTCATTCAGACCACGCCCCTAGTCTAGCAAGAGCCCATGATCGCAGGCTTAAATTATGGGTTGAATTGATGCAGTGTTTCTTTTTTCAAAGTGGAAAGACTGAATAACCTGTGTTTGTTGTTTTGCTATTTTCGGTACAGCGGAATATTTAATACTCAGTTGATTTCACAACTTTTTGCACATGTTGATACAATAGAAGCATTTATATGAAGACTATTTTTTTAAATAAAAGATTGCCCCCCCCCCCCAGTATTGATAACTGATTGCTGGGACTTTCCAACATTTCTTGAGCTGAGTATCTCATCCCAAACCCACCAGCATGTTATGCATGGTTCTTTCAATCCTTCCTGCTCAAAAGTCTCCATTCAGGCCCAAGACTTGTCCCTGGGGGATCTCACCCAGAACACTCTTTCGGTGAGCCACCTGCAAGTCCACGTGGCATCTTCCAGCTCTCAGATCTCCATTGGTTGTACAGGAAACTCAGGTAGAGTCTGACCTGAAATCTCCAGTTGGACAAACTGATCCACAAATGATGGAGAACGATCTTCACTCAGCTTCCTCCTCCGGCAACTTTTTTCTCCTTCCCCCTGTCTCCATACCTCCAATAATCAAGCGCAGAGTCCTCTGCTTCTGCTGTGCAGACAAGCTTGACTGTGACCATATTTGATTGGCTCCTTGCAATGTGGCCACACAGCTCTGGCTTAACCTTGGCATGCCCCATCCAGTGCATTTCTGCTGTTCACCATCTGATCGCCAATCATGAGTAAGGGTCATGCCAGAAATAGGCCTTGAACCTTTGGAAAATCGCCTCAAATTAATATTACCCCAGAACATCAGTATCTGAGTAATCAAGAAAATAATATCAGATAAAGTTAAAATTTTAAAGAGAAACTACAATTGATGCCTCCTTTTTGTTACTATGGCTTTGCTATCAGAGAAAAAATTATCTCCTCAAAGAGCTAAGTTGACTTTTTCCTAGGATGGCCAATGGTATACTTTTTAGTGTTTATCTGATGATATGTTCCAGTATGTTTGATTTAAAAAAGTGGGAGAGATGTCACAGGATATTATCTAAGTTACTGTCAACTAAATGGTGTATAGAATTGCTATATCTTTAAAAAAAAAAAAGAAAAGAAAAGGAACAAACATGTTTTGACCTTTTTTGGGTACCTGGCACTAGGCTGAAAGAGTCACTAGGGGCTTAAATTGCTTGGAATGATCCACTCTTGGCTCCTTTCAACCTCTTACACCAATTCTCTCCATTATCGCGTCTCTCCACTGTCACTGCCACCATTCTCCTCCGTCATTTTCCTCTGGATCCTTCCATAGCCACCCGCTGGCCCCCCCACTTCCATTCCTGTCCTCCTCTCATGTTGTCCGCACCTAGCTTTCTAAAACACATCAGCCCCTGACATGCTGCTCATTCTGCCAGGTGCTCTGTCCCTACTCACTCTCAAAGGACACCGGGTTTCTCTTCATTCTTCAGGTCTTAGCTTAAATGTCACCACCCTCTCTGAATAGGTTCGCCTTATGATTCTGTCTCATTGCTCATTCCTTATTACTTACTTGTTTGCTTTCCAGCGAATTGTCTGCCTCCCTCTAGGCTATAAGCTTCACAAGGCAGAGAGCATGCTTGTTTACTCACCAATGGGTACCCCAAACCTAGCAGGCCAGTCGGTATGTACCAGGTACTCAATCAATGTGTGTTGGATGAATGATAAAGAGGAACCTGAACTGGATGTTGATGGTAGAAAGGAGCTGGCATTCAGAGGTTAAGGCATCATAATTTATGTTGGTAAACAGGCAAAGATAAAGATGAAATAATACGAGAAAAAGAGAAGTGGGAAAGTGTGTGAGGGCACTGTGAGCAGACCAATACACAGCTGCCTTGGGCAAGGAGCAGCGTGAGGTGGTTTGAAGAAAGTAGGCCAGGTGTGGGGGGCACTGCCGTCGCCTCGCCGTCCACCCTCTGGACTGGCACCGTATTTCTTACACAGGGGACATCAACTTGGAACTCATAGAAGCTTGAGGGGCAAGTCCCAGAGAGAATGCCGTGGCCAATTTTCAGAAGCGTGTGCCCCCGACTGCATGCTGTTACATATTTTGAGACATTTCACACCCTCAGGATATCCTATACATTCAAAAGAGGTGTTCCTTACACCCCTCATGGGGCTTTATAAAGAAGATCTGAAAAGAACATTTGGAAAGCTCTTCAGAATGCAAAGACCTACAATCAGAAAGTGACATGAGAAGAGTAGCTTCTGGCAGCGGCAGTGATATATAACCCAGCCATTTACTAGAAGTGTGGAGTTGGAGGTGGGAACCAGCTAGGAGCTCAAGGTGTCACTGAGCTCCCATTTAATACTCTACTTCTGTTACTGACCTGGAATTACAACACCAGGGCAACAGGACACCCTGTCTATTAAAAGTCTCCAGGGAGGAATAAATCACAGTGTTTATGGTAAACTTGATCTTTGTCACAGGATCTCCAGCCCTATTTCAACACATTAATCCTATAGTAAGAAAGCCAGGTGGATGGGACACAATCCTTGTATTCACAAGTGTTTCAAATCACAGCCCAGTGTTTACTGATTTGATTAAATGTTATCTCACACTCAAGAGACTCGGTGCAGCTGTTGGTTAGGAAAATGAGACTGGGGTGCTGGTGTTGGGTTGAGCTTCTTAGGCCAAGGGAAAGTCCTTAACCCAGGAAAAGAAAAGCTAACAATAAAATTGCAGAGGAGCAATGTTGGTCTTTATTCCTTTGATAAGAAAAGGCAGGTATGGGAGAGTAATGTTGGCTTAGTTCCCAAAATGTTTATTAAGCTCCCAAGTAGAATGGTATTGGAATTTTAAGTACAGTACTGTGTGTATTGTTCACCTGTAGGAAATTGTAGACATATCCAGCAATGCCTACATTCTTTACCCCCTTCAGCCAGCTGACTAATGGTCTACCATTCTACTCTAATATGTTAGGATATGGGTGTGCCAGTGTACAGCACAATAAAGTACACGCCCCAAAGATCTGAAGGGTCTGATCTAGAGAGTCATGTGAAGAAATACTAAGAAGACTGCCAGTAATTAAGGATTAGGCTTTAAAGTTTAAGATAATGCATTCTTGTAGTCTTTTTAGAGCCAGACCAGTGATTCGGTTTAAATAAGTGTGCTAAGAAGGCATAGGGAAGAGCTTGGAATAGCATGGGAGATGCACTCTCTAGAGAGATGATTCTGGCCAAATAAGCCACATTTCTGTATCACAAATTGGAAATAGGAGCATCACACTTGACCTCAGAGGTAATTACCCTCTAAAATGCCCAGTTTCCAAGCCCAGTATCCACAAGGGGGAAGACTGATTCTTCCTCAACCTCTGAGGGCCAGGAAGCAAAACTGAGATAAAGGTTTCCTTCATCATGTATAAACCACTAACTGGGATAGGGTCTTCCCATGGGCTGTAAGTGGCTCACCTCCACCCATGCAACTCTCATTCCACTGGACATGCACAAAAGACTTAGATGACCTTTCAAGAGGCATGCACTTCTGCACTTCCCACCAGGCACCTTCACAATTTTCTTCCATAGTCCAATAAATTAGCAACAGCTCCCTTCTCAAGAACTCTGGCTACAACACATTACAAAAATTTATGGATAAAAAGAACATTAACAAATATGACATACCCTAAGGCCGATGCATTACAGTAGATTAAGGTCCCAGAACTCATTAAGTTCTCACAATGAACACTATCTAATGTCACTTAATCTCTTAGCAAATATTGCTGGCAGAAGTCTCAGTTTCTCTCCATAGAAGGCCAGTGATTACAGCTCTACTTGGAGAGTCCACAGCTCTAGAGAAAGGGTGCCAGAGCAGGGAGTCCCTTCCCTACATGGTGAGCGTCTGATGGGCAGAGGGGAGTATGCCCTCTGCGTACAGCTGGCTGCCTCCTCACATGGAGGGACTTAGGCAGCAGGGGGTCATTATACTAACATCTGTTTCCTCCGCCCTTGAAAGCATGGGACAAATGCTGTCCAATGTGCATAATAGGATAGATAATCCCACCATATAGGTTTTTCTAGTGAAGTTCCACGTACAGGCTGCCTTGATCTCAGACTTTTGTCCTC
The DNA here is from genome assembly GCF_009762305.2 of Zalophus californianus. NCBI lineage: Eukaryota > Metazoa > Chordata > Mammalia > Carnivora > Otariidae > Zalophus > Zalophus californianus. The sequence goes on from NC_045597.1 coordinate 62,901,436, forward strand.
TCCAGTGCTAAAAGAAATGGGGGAAAGGGCAGCAACCAAGACAATAACAATTGGCATGTGACTGATCATCAGTCAATACTCAAGCTTGTGTAGAACCTGGCGCACTGTTTCCTTCCATGACACCTATTTTTAATTGCCTATATGTATTCATTTACCCCAGTCAGGTTTTTAAATTAACTTTGTGGGTGGAACACAGGCTCTGCTTTTTAGGTAAAGTTTCCAAATTAACAATATCTCCATTAATTCAGTTGTGCTAGTGTCAGCTCATAGGTTGTAGGATTCCTGCCTTTATTCGTGCAATACCTATTTATGTCAGAGAAGCACAAGAGATATACGTTGTCTTTTAAGAGACATTTTTATTGGTCTCCACCCAAGCACCCTCAAAAAAAAAAAATCCTCCCATAAACCTTTAAGTTACTTCTGCTTTTTGAAAGGTCATTTTATCTATTCTCCTCTCCAGTCTCTGTATCCGGCCATTTTGGTTTTTCCACCGCTTTGGCAACTTAAAATGAAGGTTCTCATCATGCCCCAACTCTCAGTGCTACAGTTAAGGCCTTCAAACAATTATGCATAGTAACAGAAGATCTTCCATTTTTAAAGTAAACTGCACATCCAAAACAGCACCCAAGTATCTCTAATTAGCGTGTTCCCTTTTTATGCTCATACCTGTCCCCATTCTCCTTCTAGAGTTCTCCTCCATACAACAGCCTCCTCCCTTGTTAGGGAGAACCTCAAAACAACCATCTTTCTAGTAGGTTAATTCAGACATAACTTGTCAGACTGATAATTTTTTTTTAAATTCAGTTTCCCAAGTTCCTCTCATTCTTATTCAATTTCTCCCTAATCTTATTCAGAACTCTCCCTGAAGAGTGTATGTAGAGGATTGTCTATTCTTCTGCTATCATCTTGGTAAGAGGGACCGATGTGCTTCTTGAAATTTTATGTAAACAAAAAGTACTACATGTAAAACTGTTTGAAGAAAACCAATGCATAATATTATACAGTGGTTTCTAAACCTAGTTGATATCCCTTGAGAAGTTTGTAAAGATGGAGATTCCTGGCTTTTATCCCACAAAATTCTGATCAAGTAGGTCTGAGATATGGTCAAGGAGTCTATATTCTTACAACAATCCCCCCCCCTCAACAATTCTTACTATTAGCTGGGTTTGGGATCCAATCTAAGGTATTACTACAATTTCTACAATAAAAACTGACTTTCTGGGAGTTTTGTTTCATTTTTTAAAATGTTCTATTTTGAGATAATTATAGATTGACTTACAGTTGTGGGAAATACAAAGAAATTGCATGTATCCTTCATCTAGCTTCCCTCAACAATAATGTCTTTTTTTTTTAAGATTTTATTTATTTATTTGAGAGAGAGAGAGAATGAGAGATAGAGAGCACGAGAGGGAAGAGGGTCAGAGGGAGAAGCAGACTCCCTGCTGAGCGGGGAGCCCGATGCGGGACTCGATCCCGGGACTCCAGGATCATGACCTGAGCCGAAGGCAGTCGCTTAACCAACTGAGCCACCCAGGCCCCCAACAATAATGTCTTGCAAATCATAGAACAATATCACAACCAGGATATTAACACTGATACAATGCACCTATCTTATTCAAATTTGCCCAGTTTTATTTATACTCGTGTGTGTGTATGTGTGTGTGTGTGTTTGTGTTTAGGTCTACTTTACCTATGTGTAGGTTTGTGTATGCACCACCATAATCAAGATACAGAGTAGTTCTAACATGACAAGTGTTGCCCTTTTTAGCTACCCTCTCCCTGGCAACCATCGATCTGTTTTGCAGCTGTATAATTTTTTCATTTAAACAATATTTTATAAATCAAATCAAGAAGTATATGTGATAGGCTGAATAATGGTTTTGCAAAGATGTCTACATCCTAATTCCTTGAACCTATGAATACATTACCCTACATGGTAAAAGATACTTTGCAAATATGATTATGTTCAGGATCTTAAGAGAGGGAAATGGCGGTATCTGGGTGGCTCAGTCGCTTAAGCATCTGCCTTCAGCTCAGGTCCTGGTCCCGGGGTCCTGAGATTGAGCCCCGCATCGGGCTCCCTGCTCAGTGGGGAGTCTGCTTCTCCCTCTCCTTCTGCCCCTCCCCCTCCTTGTGCTCTCTTTCTCTCTCTCTCTCAAATAAATTAATTAAAAAAATAAAAAGATTTTAAGAAAAGAAAGGGAGGTTATCCTGGATTGTCTTGATGGGTCTAATATAATCACAAAAGTCCTGATAAAAGGAGACATGAGATCAGAGACATAGTAGTAGGTGATGTGGTGATGGAGTCTGGAGGGATACCAGGGAGGAGCTATAAGCCAAGTGATGTAGGCATCCTCTAGGAGCTGAAAATGTCAAGGAAATTAATCTTCCCATAGAGTCTCCAGAAAGAACCAGCCCTGTCAACACCTTGACTTTCCAAGGCTTTAAAGACTGATTTTGGATTCCTAGTTTCCGTGTAAGATAATAAAATTGTGTTGTTTAAGCTGCTAAGATTATGGTCATTTGTTGCGGCAACAGAAAACTAATGCAGTAATGGACCTGTTAGGCTCTTGACTTTTTTCCCCTCGGCATAAGTCCCTTGAGATTTACCCAAGTTGTTGTGTGAGTCAGTTGTCTGCTTCGTTGTGTTGCTGAATAACATTCCATGGTGTGGATGAACGACTGGATGTTTGGCCATTCACCTGCTGAAGACTATTTGGGTTGTTTCCACTTTGAGGCTTACAATAAAGCTGCTATAACCATTCATATATGGATTTTGGTATGAATGTAAATGTACATTTCTCTGGGATAAATGCCAAAGACTGCAATTGCTGAGTCTTATGGTAACTGAATAGTTCATTTTCTAAGAAATGGCCAAACTATTTTCAGACTGACTCTCTCATTTTAAATTCCCACCAATAATGTTTGAGTGATCCAAGTCCATCTTCCTCATTTGATGTTTTTATTTATTTATTTTTAACTGTAGCCGTTCTGATAGGTGTATAGTGATAGCCTCATTAGACTTTTAATTTTCATTTCCTTGATAGCTATTGATGCTGAGCACCTTTTCATATGTGTATTTGCTGTAAATCCTCTTCAATGGAATGTCTTCTCATGTCTTTTGCCCATTTTCTAATTGAATTATTTGGCTTTTTACCATTGAGTCTTTTTTTTGTGATTTCTTTTTTTAAAATTTTTGATTATGTTCAACTAGCCAACATATAGTACATCATTAGTTTTTAACATAATGTTCAATGATTCATTATTTGCATATAACACCCAGTGCTCATTGAGTCTTAAGAGTACTTTATATAGTGTTCATACTAGTCCTTTGCTGATATGTGGTTTGCAAATACTCTTAATCTGTGGCTTGTTTTTCATCTTGTTAAGAGGGTCTTTTGCAGGGGAAAATGTCTACATTTTGATGAAGTCCATTTTATCAGCTTTTCCTTTTATGGATCATGCTTTTGGCATCAGATCTAAGAACTTTTTGCCTAGTTGCAGATCCTGAAGATTTTCTCCAAAGTGTTTTTCTGAAAGTTTTATAATGTTACACTTTATTTTTATGTCAGTGATCTGTTCTGAATTAAGTTTGTATAAGGTGTGAGGTGCAGGGTTGAAGTTTTTTGTTTTTGTTAACCTATAGATGTCCAATTGCTCCAGCAACATTTTCTAAAAAAGCTATCTTCCTCCATTGAAAGGCTTTTGCACTTTTCTTGAAAAAAATCGAAGAAGCACATTTGTGTGGTTCTATACCTAGGTCTTCTATTTTGTTTCATTGTTGTTTATGTCTGTCCCTCTGCCAAGACCATGCTGTCTTCATTTCTATAACTCTATAGTCAGCCTTAAGAGAGGGTAGAGTGAGTCCTCTCTCTTTAGTCTTCCTTGTCAAGATGATTTTAGCTATTGTAGGGTTTTCATCTCTATACATAAATTTTAGGATAAGTTTGTCCATGTCTGCAAAAACCTTTGGCTGGTATTTTAATAAGAATTACATTAAACCTCTAGATCCATTTAGGGAGAGTTGGTATCTTTACTATATTAGATTTTCCCATCAATGAGTACAGGATATTTCTCCATTTATTTAGGTATTCTTTGTCTTTTATCAGCATTATATAACTTTCAGTATACAGATCCTGTACATGTTTTGTTTAATTTATACGTAAGTACTTTCTTCAGGGGGCACTTTTTACATAAACAATCATGTTATGTATAAGTAGGAACATGCCATGATTCTTTTAGTCGATGAGAAAATTGTAAAAGCAAACATACAACATTTTGGACTAAAAGGTGCTACCACATCATGGTTTTGAAAGAGAAATGATTTGACTATAGAAGCCAAAGGGCCGAATTTAAAAAGAAGAGCACTTGTCTCTATTCGAATATATGGAAAAAACTGTCAGTCCCATAGCACCGAATTTCCTCTGTGTTGAGCTGGTAACTATGTCACAAGATAAAAAGTAGGTTGGCTTTGATTCCCATAATTGAAACCAGCCCCATCAGGCATGATTTATGCTGTCCTTGTTTTGTAGACAAGGAAGTATGGGCCAGCTATGGAATTAGATTTTCATTCTGCATGGGCTCCATTTTTAAGGGCATCTTCTGCCATCAAAGGGGTCCCAGTGTATCAAAAGCTATGTTCATTTAAGTAGGAGACAGACCTAGGCTCTGGGGCTCTCGAGGTGATACCAGGGAGCCCAGGGCTGAGTCCTCAGAGTCATGTCAAAAACAGAAACAGAACTCCTGACATTTAGTCTGCCAATCTAACCACCGGACCGCATTTCCTCCTTTTAATTTCCACTCTGTCCTTCACATAATTACATTATTGCTTCACTGTGTTTATGACACATGGCACAGATTAAAAAGCTGAATGGGAAATGCTCCGCCTGAGAAGGCACATTACTTTGAACAATTGTTTCATTTGGATTGAAAGGTGATCTTAAACACCCTCAATTCAGGTTCATCTCCGAGTAAGGCTCCAGGGCTGTAGTCCAGAACTCAAGGGCCAGGAGACCACAAGAACCCGACAAGGATTTGGAAATCTGTCAGGACTGCCTTTAATTCTCGCCTCTTCCCTTAAAAGGCTTTATTTCAGATTCCCACCCCACCCCATCTGTGTGTGTGTGTGTGTGCTTCTTCTGCTCTGGAATTTATGTGATGATAACCATAGCCCCAGAAATGTATCCACCACAGGCCTACCCACTGGAAAAGACTGAATTTCCTTCTGCCCATGACTCTCAGGGAAAGGATTATGACCGTACTGCTCTTTTAGGGGGCCCACCCTGAGACCACACACTGGGGCCAGGGGAGTAAGAACTTAGTGTACAAAAAGACTCTGAGGAACTATTAAAGGGTAAGGAGGGAAGAAATTCAAAAAGTGTTGCACAAAATAAATAGTTGGATACTAACACTGTTTTCCATTAGAAAAAAAGAATTGGAAATAGAAATCCCCTATTGATTAAGTCAGTTTGTTTATGAGGCATCAAGGCTGAGTTTTACCATGTTGTCAGATCTTTCACATATTGACTCACAACCCCAACAGACTGGTCACAGTTTTGTTTCTGCCCTGGAATCGCAATACTTGAAAAATCAGAATATTAAGATTTTAAGCAACTTGGCTCAGAAGTACAGACAAATTTAGTGATCCATAAAACTCTGGCACCTAAGAAAAGTGAAAGACTAATTGACAATTATCACAAATCAGGGGCTTTCAGTACTCCTTTCAAGACTCTGTGACCTAAAATAAATCATTTAGCCTTACCGGTTCTTCATTTCTTCACTTATGAAATGAAAAAATGGCATCTATCTGGTTCCTTGAATTGTCTTCTCGTATTTTTGTGTATATCAAATGAGTTACTGTATGTAAAAAAAAAATGTTTTGTAAGCCATACAGTGCTCTAGAAATATGAGATACTGCAAATCATGCTTGTCTTGAGATTCATGTTTCTGAAAATAAAAATAACAATCCTATAAAGTACCTTGTGTTTATTTATTTTAATACAAGGAGAAAAAATAATTTATGTATATGCCCATACTGTTTTTACAAGACCCCTTTCAGGTTATTTGCGGCAGAAAATATTGTCATCACTTTGTTGGAGGCAAAAATGAGGACCAAATAAAACTACTTGCCAAATGTCACATAAAAAGTCATGGAACAAGACCTTTGGGCTAGAATATGATGTTAAAGAAACCAGTGTCAAAATCCTAGTCCAGGTTCCCATCCTATTTACATTACAGGGGAAAGGTGTTTGTTAGCATCAAACATTCCTGGATAATGACCTTTGAGCCATGTCTTCTGGAAGCTGGAAGCGCTGAGTTGGACAGTAGCTTCCCGAATTTCATTGCTGCCCTCATCCTGTTTTCGCCTAACAAATGCAAAGCACTGTTAGATGTAGTGGTTTGGGCCCTCTCTAGACTGCAGGATCCCTACAGCTCTCCAGCCCTCCAGAGACCGTGCAAAAGACTCCAGCTCCTAGGATTTAATTGCGAGCTCTGAGTCAAAATGCTCCCGGGGGCGCTTTCACGCTCCTCTCAATTGGCGCCAAGATTCCCGAGAGGCAGGAAACAACAATGTACCTCCCTATCGCCTAAATTTATGGAGTGAGGAATTTGATTTCTGAGAGAGAAGAACCCATTAGATAAGAGTGTTTTTGCCTATATTCTCTTAAAAGACGAGCAGAATCACACAAAACTTTTACAAATACCTCCTCAGAGACCAAAAATGTGCTATTCTAACACACCTTAAAAGTGAGACTAGCTTCAACTCCCTGTCTGGGATAGTATGGCTGAAACCAGAAGCGGATTTTCCTGTAGATTTACTCCATCATGTTTGTCCTCAGTCTTGGTGAGTGGCCCTTGTTTATTGCTCTTCTCTTTAATAACTGAAATAGCTCTGAGAAGGTCTGAAACTGGAAAAACCAAAAGCCATTTCATGGTAATGGCATTACTAAAAGCATCTCTTGTTATTTCTTTATTAGGGTGCATCCTACAATGAAAATACCCAAAGAATCAGCCTGTGTCCATTTATTATCAACACAGGTATCCCAGATTGATTCTGCTGTGTTAGTTTAATTGGAACATTATTGAGAAATGCAGGTTTCCAATGAGAAGGGATTGAAAGTCTAGATAAATCACCCCAAATAACATATGGCTTTTTCCTATGAAGATCATAGGCAATTTGTATGCCATTTGTTTTCCAAGGACAGGGGTTTTTTGGTATTAAACTGAAATCTAAAGTAAGGTACATTGATTTACAGGAAATTGTCCCTTTACACACAAATTCATCATTTACAAATACTATTTCAGGGGGCCAGCTTGAAGGAAGGCTTACATTTTTTTGAGCCAAGTATGTCATCAACCATGTCAGTATCTGTTTATAAACAGTTTTTCCCAATTTGAGGATCCAAAGTTCACAAAAATATTTGTTTTAAATCATTTCAAATAAGCGGCATAAAATCAGGGTTAGGGCTCACTTCCAGGGAAAGTTGTCTTCACTTATATTTCATAGAAAAAGAGAACGGTGGGTGGGGGTGGTTAGGGGATAAAGGGGGGTAGCCAATTAGGAGGTAGTGCCATTTTCCTAGGAAATGGGATCGGTGTTTTCTTTCTCTAACTAAACACATAAACGCACAGAAATGATGTGTGTCCCGGTCTCCTTTATTGTGAGAACTTTGAAAGTCCCCCAGAATTTTCCATGTGCCACTCTGAGCTTACAGAAAGCCCTTTTATTACCTAATATAATTTATTTGCAGATCTTAAAATGTCCATATGTCATGGAAGGTATGAGCCTTTGGTGAAAGGTCCCGAGATGTGTCCAAGAACTACTTTTCCAGGGCCCAGAGCCTGTGGTCTTGATTTAAGGGTGATGCACCCCTGGGGGACAGTTAAGCCATGAGCACCGCCAGGTGTTTAGACAGGACCCCTCCGCACTGCTCTTCAGTTTCGTCTGAGATAAGATCGCAGTGGAGCCAGGACATTCTCTATTTTTAATTCTTCCCATCCAAAGCCTATTGCTAGGAAAGTTCTTTTCAGAAAGGGACTCAAAGAAGGAAAAGGTGTTGAGGACAAAAGCTGTGGGAGAATGAGCCCATCTTCCCCGGTTGGGTCTACCTGCTGTGCCTACTGAGGAATGTAGTATTTTCAGTGCCAGAAAGGCACAGAGGCAGGAAGGAGAGGGGAAATCTGTTTTGTTCTCTGCTATATCTCTCCTCTTGAGTTTCAAAGAAAAATATTCAATATCCAATACATGCATACTTCGAACAAGCCCGATGCCTTCCCCGAGGCCACAAATTATCCAAGTGCAGTTGAGAAAAAAACCTCTTTGAGATTCCATGGAAGGTGATCATGCTAGGGAAGGTGCTTCCCGATACGTGACCAGGATGCTGGTGACTTTACAGGGGCTGAACAGCTGCTGCAATGGAAAGAAGGAATAAGACAGCCTCAGTTCTGAACGCTTAGTTTCCATTCACATTGCCTTGAAAATAAGGTTTGATCTGGGTTGGTTCCCAAACCAGTGATTTATTACGTCTTGCTCCCCTGTGTCGTATCTCCAGCATTGGAAATGCAGGTACTGTCATAGCCAGAGGAAGGCAGCATGGGATCCTTTGCTTTAGAGTACAAAGAACACTCTCCTGACCCCATCTTCTGCCTGGTCCGCTGCTGACTCTACCAGAGACAGGACAAGAAGGAGGGAGACGTGCGCCCCTCACCCACCCTGCCTACTTTCCCCAAATGCATCCATCATGCCTCTGCGCATGGCTCCAGCAGCAAGGAAAGATCTGCTTCGTTCTGAGATCCACTGCAGACACACTGGATGGTTCTGAGCCACGACTCACGACTCACTTCGTTTTATTTGCACCTCCCCCCAACCCTGCCAGGATCTCATTCTGTATATTCTGAGACCACGTTAAGAACTGCTAATTAAGGGGGCGCCTGGGTGGCTCAGTTGCTTAAGCGTCTGCCTTCACCTCAGGTCATGATCCCAGGGTCCTGGGCTCGAGCCCCACATCGGGCTCCCTGCTCCGAGGGAAGCCTGCTTCTCTCTCTCTCCCACTCCCCCTGCTTGTGCTATCTCTCTGTCAAATAAATAAATAAATCTTAAAAAAAAAAAAAAAAAGAACTGCAAATTAAGACTGTGTCTGTGAGAAGCAACCAGATAACCATTCGGGCTTAACTGCCTGTGTAATTCAAACAATCTATTTGGCTGGGGAGGGGAGACAGGAGGCTTTTTTGCTTGTTTTAGTTTTAGGTTTGGGTTTTTTACTCTAACGAGGTTTGTTTTCTGCAACTGCATTTGCATCCCATATAGTCCCACTTCCCTTGGACCTTTTGCTTCTCCTCACCCTTTCTGACTATGTTGCCTTTTGTTTCTCTTTAGCTCCTCTCATCCATTTCCATTGCCACCGACAATCATAGCTTTTCCCTGATCTTGTAAATTCTGTAGTTTGTAACCTATGGCCATCCCTCCAGGTTTTCAGTGCATACCTAAGGTCGGTCTACAGAGATTCCCAGACACCTGGTCTGACCAACCACACCCCCAAGGCGTCCCCTACCCCAGGCTCCTCTTCCACACAATTCTGTTTTCTTGCTTTATATATTGCCTTCCTTTTTTGAGGGGTGGGACACTACAGGTTTGGGTCTTGCATTCTTTCATTTCAAGCCTCATGTACTTTAATTCTCCAGCTAACTGATCTTAACTCTGGCCCGGAATGTCTTCAGATTGCTCCATTCTTCCAAGCCTCTTCCATACATTGTGCTAGGAAGACACCCTGGGAGGTAAATTAGTTTCTATTTCTTTCATTTCACAAATGGGGAGACTGAAAGCAGAGAGAGACTGAGTGTGGAGGACCCAGCTAGAGGTAAGAAGAGATTCAAACGCCCAGTCCTTGCTTCTAGCCGCTCTCACTGGGAGGTAGCTCTCTTCATTCATTGCCAAGTCCTCTTTGGAGCTCCAGTGACTAACAATACAATGCCCTGCTCACAAGGTCTCATTGTATGTTTGATGGGAAACGTCCTTGTGTAGACCAGATTCTTCCACCTTTTGTCGTGGGGGATGTTGTATTCTACGGGTACCTGCAGTCTCTCCATCAATGTACACGGTTATGCTGGGACCCCCTTTGGGTTCAGATAAAATTGTTCTTTAATTGGTCTTAGATGGTTACTGTTTCACGATCCCTGACCTCTTACTCCCCTTCCAGATCCCCAAGAGCCAAGAAAGCATACGATCCCTTCTGCATGCCATTTCTTTATTTAACCTTCCTGCCAATCACACACCTAGAATCCGTTTCGGGTCATGACAGAAAATTTAACTGCAGCGATTAGCCACAGTTCATCAAGAGCTGCAAGAACCTGCTGGAATTTTCCTCAGAAATCAATGCACTCAACTGTGACATTCTGATTGAGATAATGAGCTGCAAGATGAAAATTAAGGAAAAATAGAATGGATATCTTTTCTTTCCCCCCCTCCGACTAAGATGCAAGAGAAAAGCAAAATGAAAAAAGAGAAGGGAGAGGCAGCTAGGAACTAAAGTCGATTTTCTAAAAACATTCCTTGTTTAATTTTTCCCACCTAAATCTGACTAAGTCCACTGCTATCCAAGGCATTCGCAGATTTCCACCAGTTGTGGCTTTCCAGCTGAAGAATGTCTTTGGAAGAATGTAACTTGAATTTGTGTTAGGCAGTGTGAGTCTTAAGAGCCACATTGCCAACAGCTTTTCTCCAAATCCCTTTTCCTTTTACCCCTCCGCTTCCCAAGGATCGACTTTAATAGTTAGCTTTTGTTTGGCACCAGTACTTTGTATTGGATGTCTGAGCTTTAGTCGTTGGCACGCAGACACAGCCCACGGTGCCCATTTGCCATTGCCCCGCTGGAATTCCAGAGGCGTCTGGACCACCTGGTCCTGCTGACTTCTCAGGGGAAGCGCGACCTCCACCCAGGGGATCCAGTGTGTGGAAGCCAGGTTCCCACGGCTCCACATCCCAGCCCAGACCCCCTTCTCCCAAAGCAGGATGGAGTGGGGGTGAGGCACGAAGGCTGCCAGGAAGATTTCACACTCTGAAGTCCCAGCCTGTCTCTCAGGGAGAGCAATGTAAGTGACAACCATTGCACCGTGAACTTCAGTTATGAGATTGTAAGGTTGCAGGAGAGGCTTCAGGAGATGGCACGTGGGCGCGTTGTGTTCGTGTGTATTGGGAAGGTGGATACAGATAAGGAAGAAATAGTTTCTGCTAAACATCTCAAAAAAAAGTTCTTTGGCAATTCCAGGTCACTCACATTCAAGACACTTTAAACAGAGATGACAGCCCTTACATAATCTTAATTGATCCTGTGGCATATTTACTGAAATGTCTTTCATCTTAATGGGTAGGTTTATGTAGAGGTCTGCATTAAACTTTCATGGTGTTTGCTGCACAAATAACTCTATCACTCACCCCTCAAAATAGAAAAGGCATGTGTAAGTACATACATATCAACAGCTTGAAATGAGACATAGATATAAAATCAACATCTTGAAACTAATTAAAAATGAAGTATAAATTGATTAAACTTCACACAAAAAGTAATGCTTCCCAAGAGTCGTTTAAAATACATGTAGAAGGGCACCGGGCTGGCTCAGTCGGCAGAGCATGCGACTCGGGATCTTGGTGTTGTGAGTTCAAGCCCCATGTTGGGTGTAGAGCTTACATTAAAATACATACATACATACATACATATATAGTAAATACACATATGTAGTAAATTTATACATATATATGTAGTGAAAGAAAATGTTTGTGTGCACAGTTCTCCTTTTCTCTCCAGTTCTCTGTCATTTTCTTCTTTCTTTTTATAAGTGACCTTCTCTTATCCCGAGAAAGATGCTGCCGAAGAGACAAGGCAGCTAAGCTAAGGGGAGAAAGCATTCGATTCAGCCCCGTGGGCTACGCTCCCACCTTACCCCTGATGAGGTATGTGACCTTAGCACATCTCTTTAACCTTCTATGCCTCATTCTTATCAACAAGAGAGCCTTTCACATTACATGGTAAGGAGATGATGAGAGGTAGCTCACGGCGTTGCAAACCTCTCCACGGAGATCCACAATTTCATCAATGCTAAGATCTAAAACGTTGCAATGTCTCAGAACGTACAGTTCATTTTACAATGGATGATGCATCATACTTAATAGTAGCATCTCCCCCCCCCCCCCCACGGTACATAAAACAACAGTGTTTCTTACAATTGCAGATGTCTACATTTAATAAAATACAGCTTGGTTTAAATGTTTTGGGCTAAAGGGCTTACAATATTATTCAAAAATCACATTTTCTTGTTCAAACAAGATGGATCATGGAAGTATCTCCCTGACCTGTTCTGAACAATTAAAGCCATGCACCGAGTTACAAAGTACCCAGCTGAACCAAAAGGAAGAACTCCGTAAGTAGAAGGAAAATATGTCTCTCTTAAAAAATGTCATGCTTAGGGGCGCCTGAGTGGCTCAGTCGTTAAGCGTCTGCCTTCAGCTCAGGTCATGATCTCAGGGTCCTGGGATCGAGCTCCGCATCGGGCTCCCTGCTCGGCGGGAAGCCTGCTTCTCCCTTTCACACTCCCTCTGTTTGAGTTCCCTCTCTCGCTGTGTCTCTGTCAAATAAATAAATAAAACCTTAAAAAAAAAATGTCATGCTTAGGGGCAGCTGGGTGGCTCAGTCGGTTAAGTGTCTGCCTTCGGCTCAGGTTCATGATCCCAGGGTCCTGAGAGTCTGCTTCTCCCTCTCCCTTGCACCCTCCCCTCCCTCACCCCCTCCACTCATGCTCTCGCTGGCTCTCTCTCTCTTTCTTTCTCTCAAATGAAAAAAATCTTCAAAAACAATGTCATGCTTATTTTTTTTTCAATGTCATGCTTAGAAGAGCTCCTCACTTGTTTTAATTATCACTATCCTGAAATTTTTCATAAGTTTTGAACAAGAGTCTCCTGCGTGTTCATTTTATGCTGGCCTAGAAAAATGCTGTAGCCCATTCTGATGGGAAATTTATTTGGTTAAAAAGAATTAAAGACTATTTGATTCTTCTTACATTTCACCTTCTGGCCCCTGGTATGGGAGACGTTCAGTTTCTCAAAAAGGGTTATGAACTCTGTGAGGACTTGAATCCGAGCATTTCAGTCACACGGTGTTCTGTTTTCAGAGCCCGTAGCGGCTCAAGTTCACACTGGAGAGCACTTACATTCTGGATTTTGAAGTTTAGAAAGTGATGAAATATTTCAAAATCTCTATCTTTTAAAATAAAGAGCCTTAGGGAAAAGTACCGTACTTTGTTACAATTTGAGGGAGAAATCTCCCTGAAACTCTAAGACAGCTTTTCATGTATCCATGTTATATATGGCATATCATGAAGTTTTTTCCTAAAGAATATGATTAAAAATGGAGTTACTGTCAGAATCTATTCTGGTTATATTTTTTATCTTCAGCCAATATCTACATCTTTTGTTTTATTTGAGACCAATATGGTCTAAGCACTTGGACAATTTTCTTTGCTAAAACCAAGGGAATTAAAGCTCCTCCTTTGAAATTTGTCATCTAGAGCCAAATTCGATTCAGCAATAAATTGTGAACCTGATTCTATAAAATACACACCTAAATTCAGAGTTTCTGGGTGATCTGGGGGAGGATGTTGATAGGAAGAAATGAATAGGCTCACAACATGAGGAGTTTGTAAAATCTACTCAAATATATAAAGATCTCGCCAAAGTCAAAGATTAAATATTGTCACTTTCAAGCTTGTTTTAAAATTGAATATTTCCAAAGGTTTCAGAGGTGTGATTGGCTTGTCTAAAAGCTTAAGGAAGCAAGAAGATACATGAAGACTTCCCATAAAAGTCTCTGCTGCTTTGGGAGCACCACAGATTCAGCTAATGAACAAGACAAAGGTAACCATGTTAAAAAGGAAAAGAATCAGTGAAATTAAAAAGATATCAATGCAGACGATACTAACAATACCCAAATCCAGTCACTTCTTTTTCTCTTTATTTCAAGGGAAACATATCCATGGAAGACAATGCCAAGGGATACTCTCATGACTGTTAACCTCTGGGCCTAAACCACAGTGTAAACTGAAATGAATTAGACTGAATTACTCCTTTTGAAGATTTTCCAAAACAGATTCAGTAATGTCTATCTTATCTCAAAGATCGAGGCACAATCTGCGTGATATTAACAGCTTAAGTGTAGTGTTTAAAAAAAAAAAGTATAAACACACAAAAAAGTAAGGGGTATGGTGCAGGATGAAAAGGAATTTAAAATCAGGGTTCTTGGGTTCCGGTTCCTTAGCTCTGCCATGTTGGTTTTTTGGGTGGTACCTCTTGTTTCCTCACTGAAATTTATCTTATGATACTCGAGACCATTCTTTCCCACCAAAGCCACATTTCTTGTGGGCCCCTCTCTATAACTATCTCTAAAATTGTAGAGGTCTGTTTTCCAAAGTCTAGGGTGAGTACCTAAGTTCTCAGTGCATTCTTAGCCAGGACAGATATATATGTAAAGAGGACATAGTCACGGTTTGCCAAAATGTTTAATAGTACATATCACCAACTCCCTGCCCCCTGCCTCTTTGAGTTAGAATTCACTCTGGCTTAATAACCCCTCATATTACTTTCTCTCTTTTCTCTTATATCTAGCAATATCCCCAAAATGCAACATCACACGTTCAACCTTACAGCAGCAAGAACCACCTTCCTTTCTTTTACTTTCTCTAGAGGTTCTGGAAGAATTGGGGTAGGGAGAAGAAAGGCAAGAGAAAAATAATGGGAGCAAGTATCCTGTGAGACTCTGTGAACAGATCCTTAAAAAAAATGAGTTGTCTTTCTAAGGCAGTCACTACTGTTCTAAAAAAAAAAAAAAATTCAGCATTAGAAAAATGTAATATGTATTAGAGGGCATATAAGTGTAAAGCTTTATCACTTCCCTTTCTAAGGCAAGAGGGAAAGAAATGTTTGGGAGCCAATAATTTAGAAAATTGTATCTTAATGAATAAATGCATTGAACATTTATTTCAGTGCTTCTCTTCTAGGAGCAATTTTGCTCCACACTCTTACCTAAGTGGCCTTTTGGCAATGTCTGGAGACATTTTTTATTGTCACAGCCAGAGGGGACTACTGACATCTACTACGGAGAGGCCAGGGATGCTGCTAAAAATTGTCTAATGCACAGGACAGCCCTCCACAGCCAAGAATGGTCTGGTCCCAAATGCAAATAGTGCCAAGGTTGAGAAGTCCGACTACTTTATTCACAGACAAACAAGAGGGAGGACGGACTCATTAGTAACTGCCTTTACAATCCCTAAAATGGGTGTTCCAACCACACACAGGGGAGTCATCCGCCTGGGCGTTGTACTTATGAAGACCCTGAGTCCAGTTTTTCTGAGCCTTTCTTTTTCACTCTTTGTCATTTTAACTACGCCAACTCCCAGAGGCTCCCCTAGTAATTGGACTGACTCTGCCCCCGTGTATGATTTAAACAGCTGGAAGCTTGACTTTGACACGCAGAAATCAGAAGTCCTGAAGCTCAAGAAAGCAAAAATCTGTGCAGAGGCTTAAAAATAGCCTGGTGCAACGAGTGTCAAGAGGTAGACACTCTAATCATAAACATCAGGGAGCGTATTCTAAAAATGTTCCAAGTAGAATCGGAAAATCTGACAGAAAGTCTTTTGTCGGTTTGATTTTACATGAAAGTCAGAGTTTGAGGCAGTCAAGGTTATAGCGCCCATCAGTGAGAACTCTCAGCTAGAACACTGTCTTGCCTTCTTCCTCTGAAGCTTGAGCCACAGCCCCGCAGTGTTTTGGTTCTTTTGTACCAAGTCACTATTATCACACTTCTGCTTCTATTTTTTCTTCAGTATAATGTGGGAAACTGACTTTTGTGGACATTCCTGTGAATATTTGCATTTTTGAAGATTATCTGAATGGCACCATGTTCCTCAAACAACTGAAATCACAGAGCCTTGCAGGTAGCAATCAGAGTAATTTCATACAGA
Source organism: Zalophus californianus (assembly GCF_009762305.2). Classification (NCBI taxonomy): domain Eukaryota; kingdom Metazoa; phylum Chordata; class Mammalia; order Carnivora; family Otariidae; genus Zalophus; species Zalophus californianus. The sequence goes on from NC_045597.1 coordinate 62,917,441, forward strand.
TAGAAATTATTATGCTGAGCAGAAAACCATAGCAAAGGCACTCTAAAGGATAAAAGAAATCAACCATACGAGTGCAATAAAGGCCAAACATTTGCCTAAAATAGTAAAAAAAGAGAGAGAGAGATTAGAGTTTTATCATTCTATTGGCATCATTTGTATTTTTCTTGTACAGAAATGTATGTTTATATGCACATGAATATACATGGACATGCGTACGTACATCTGTAGCACATATATCTCTCTGAAAATTTTTCAGTTATTAACTAATATCTATATTCTTGTCAACAATAACAGCAAATGCAGAGTAGTGAGCATTATAAAATGAGTGCCTACTAAGGCGTCTGAGTGTTGTCAGAAGCTGAATAATCCATTCCATTCCAAACTTTGCTCACCACACTGAAAAGAAACAAGTCTCTTTTCGGTGCACATGACAAATGTTCAGACTAAAATTTTGTTCTTTAAAGAATATATTTTTTTCTGGGGTGCCGGGATGGCTCAGTCAGTTAAGCGTCTGCCTGCGGCTCAGGTCATGACCCCGGGGTCCTGGGATCCTGCCTGGTGTGGGGCTCCCTGCTCAGCGGAGAGCCTGCTTCTCCCTCCCTCCCCGCCCCTCCCCCCACCCACCCCACTCACGCTCTCTCACTCACCTTCTTTCTCTCAAATAAATAAATAAAATCTTAAAAAAAAGAATATATTTTTTTCTGTTATCCTAGAACCAAAAGGAGATAGTGTAAGTCATTATTTCTCAAGTTCCTGCTAAGTCTTCCTTATTCAATATCAATAATAAATGAGGTAACTCTGCCCAAAAGAAAAAGAAAATACACAGAAGGGGGAGAACGGGCAATGAGAAGGGAGTGATGTCCAGTGGGACCTGATCTTAAGGAAAGGGTCACAGTATCACAGGGTAGTGTTTTCTAGTAGAGACTTCAAAATATCTGTATTTGCCTTCAGCTTTAATTTGGGGGGAGTAAGCCACTTCTTGGGGGGGTCTCACTTTCCTCACCTGTACAATAGGGTAAGTAATGCCACGTTAAGTTGCTTTGAAAATGCCAAAGAGCAACACACAGGCAATTTAATATTTAATACGAAAGTTGCTAAAAGGAAATTCTTCTGGCTGGGGCACCCGCACGTTTAGAGGACAGGACTTACCTGTGATGAAGAGTCTTGTCTGCTCAGCAAGCAAGTTTTTCATTCAGAGCTGGAGGTGAGTGAACTACATTTACAACTTGAGCCCCACCGAACTTGTGTGGTGGGAGAACAAGGTCAACTCAAAGAACATATAGGGTGTTTGCAGCCCCTGAAACTTGTCCCACAAGGAAACAACATTGAAATTACCCTTTCCCAAATAGAACTATGTTAGGAGCAGACTCTGGGTGAAAAGTTAATGTGAGCAAAAACTAAGGAGGCCCTAAGGAAGGGGTGCATCACCCAGGATGCTGCCGTAGATAAGCAGCATTGCTAACCCAAAGGTAACCAAATGAAAATGCAAAGTGACAATTTAAAAAGGACCCAAGGGGAGAGACTTGACTTAAAAGTTGATCCAAGAACCTTTTGGAAAAGTCCAGTTTCCAAGAGTAACATTATATGAGCAGAGGGCTTTGGTACATAATGAGGGACCCACACAAAACAGCTGAGGTAGGGCCAGTGAAGAGACGCCAATGACACATGGGAGAGCCGTGAGACGCAGAGATGTGGGCCTGGAACAGACAATCGTGGAATAAGTTTGCCTGTCGAGGACCTGGGAGTGAGAGAAAGCAGCCAGCAAGGTGACAGGAAATGTATAATTGCTGTGTTATGTTTTCGGTGACCTGAGCCAGTGTTGGCTAGTAGGAAAACACTCATACGTCCAGAAGGATAAATATCATACATTTCTAAGTTGGGATTCAAACCACCAAAGCAGATACTTGGATTGGGAGCAAACCCCCAGAAAATTCATGGGACCCTTTCTACCACAAACACTGATGCATACAAGTGAAAAGAACAATTATTCTCTCTCCCATTTAAATGATGGTGAAGATCAAGAATGCTGGCATTTCTTTCTGATAGCTGTAAACCATGTTATTCAACACTGGCCAGGGATTAAAAAATGAATCCTATTAACATGAATAATCTTTATCTTGCTGGTTCATGTTAACCCCTGGGATTGCAGGACCTCTACCTGTCCTTTAATTAGAAATGGGAATCCCCAGGGCTCCTTCATTCTCACCAACAGTCCTTTGAATTCCTCGGTGGGATTCATGACAGTTGTGTTTCCTCTCCTATTCAAGCCTTCTTTAGGACCATCTACTACCCACGCCTCAATTCCCTAAAGCCGCATGAAATTTCTTGCCCTTGCCTCTGACATCCACTGTTGAGCTGTTTCCCACTGTTGAGTGTCTCTGAGTGTCACTGCTGTGACCACCACCACCACCCGTCTTGGCTTGGGCCGGGCCCTCAGGAGCCCCTTCCTGTGCTACCCCACCTGCTGGGGCTGAATGTCTGTGTTCTTTCCATGTTGAAACCCTAATCCCCGTTGTCATAGTATGTGGAGGTGGGGCTACTCGGAGGTCAATTGGTCATGAAAATGGAGCCCCATGACGGGATTCGTGTCCTAAAAAGAGACACAAGAGAGCCTGCTTCTCCTCTCCCTCTCTGCCCTGTGAGGACATAACAAGGAAGAGAGCTCTCACCAGGAACTGAATCTGCCCACACCTTGATCTTGGACTTTCCAGAAATAATTATCCATTGTTTAGTCACACAGTCTGTGGTGGTCTGTTATCCCAGCCGGAACACTCTAAGACACCACCTTTTCTGCTTTTGGCCCCTTATAGCTGGCTCATCAGAACCGTGTTTTCTGGGATCCTTAATGGAGGCCACACAGAAAATCCACGCCGAGGTAGGGAACTGCCTCCTCCCCTGAGTGTGAACTTTTGGTACATGAACACAAAAATTTCATAGCAAAATTACTCTAGTGGCTGGTGGTGGGGTGCGTGGCGAATGGACAGATACATGGATTGGCTTCATGCTCTGACTCATGACTGCCTAATCAGCTCTGTCCTACAAACATCCACCAGGCTACATTCAGCGACCTGAGATTACTGGAAGAATATAAGTGCATGCTTACTGGGGTCTCATCGCCACCATTGAAGGGTTTTTTACTAGTTTACCTTCCTGTCACAATATCAACATTTCCATTTTAATGGAAAGAGCATGTCCAATCTCGATTTGGGGGTCTCTTTTCCAACTACCTCACAAGCCCCAAAGTCATCAGCCACTGGGGCTGGGGAGATAGGGCTGGGAGCATCAGGGGGAAGACACGGACCTAAAATACGGTGGAGGGAAATGCTCTCTCCTGGCACAGACAAAGACCCGCAAGGCCTGTGGCTGCTCCCTAGAGGTTGTCATTTGCAACTTATCTTCTCAAAGAACAAAAGGTACACGACATCCTTCCTCTGGGTGGCAGGAGGGGCTGGGTAAGAAGCTGAGGCAATAGAACGCTCAGAGGGCTTCTGGTCAGGAGCTAGAAACCACTGGCCTTGGAACACTGTAAGACCCTGCCACTTGGACCAGTGGCACATGGTGTAGTATAAAGAACAGGGGCATTGAAGTGACCTGGACAGAATTCTCTAACTTCCTTGACAGATGATAATGCCTGCGTCTGACGGTTATTTGGAAGGGGAGAATGCGACAGTGACCCTACAGCCCCTGTACCGTACTGATCACATGGTTCTTCACATGCATCCTCCATCTATGCACTAAGCGTGGTTTAAAAGGACCTGTCTTTGGGAGTAGCAAGTAACAGGGCAGTGGAGGTACTGGGCCCACTCTCCACTAAGTCCTGAGGAGGAACGAGGAGGGCGAGGTGGATGTCCGGGCAGGAGGGAATGTTAGAGGCTGCTACGCAGGGCTGAAAACAAACTGAATCTTCTGGGAGCCTGCAGGGAAGGGAGAAGAGGTGGAGCGCGCAGTCGGCCTGTCCTTGAGAAGGTCAAGTGTAGCTGTGTAACTTCTTGGGGAGCACCTCAGATCTGTAGACACCACACCTTAGGTCTCTATTTACACACTCCCTAATTCTTTCCTTCACTCCCTCCTTCTTCCTTTGCTTAGCCATGGACCCTTTCTACACCTGGCAAAGGATAAGTTAAAAAAATTAAGGCATGGTGAAATCCCAGCCAACCTCCTGGTCTAAAGCCTAGCTGTTCTGTTACCAAGGTTTTATTGAGTCAGGGAGGTCAAACAGTGACCATTTTAAAAAATGTTATTTATAGATTTCCTTCACCAATGTTTTCTCTAACTCTCTCTTTACATGAAAAAACAAAACAAAACAAAAAAACAAAGGGTGGTTTTATTCCCTCCCACACAAAGCATCTCTAACAAAGCAAAAGTAGGATTTTAAATGACAGATTCACCTGGGGGGGGGGTGAATGTTTAGTTTTTATGAACAAAACCCACTGAAGGTGAAGCACATAAGGGCTTAGATACATAAAAATTGCCAGCATTAAGGAAAAGGCACAGGCTCATATTATCTGTGCTGATTTGTGGTATTATATAATTTATTGTACTTTTCATAAGTGTGCCGGCCTTCGCTACAGAAGCTGCACTGAGTCATTTGCTATCGTGGTGCAGGATTTTCTTTTTTGTTTTCATATTTATGAATTTGTCCTCCTGGAAAATATCAAGGTCAATTTCTGCCATTTGTTGCAAAATGCAGAAGGTTTAACTGAAGGTGATGTTGATTATGCATGCATCCAAATATAGATCTGGGTCTTAAATATTTATTTAAAGACTGAAAACACTTAGATGGGAACACATACAAAGGCACAAAGTAAACAAAACAAAACAAAAGTGAAACGAAATCCGAAATATGTTTTCTTAACCCACAGCATCATGCTGTATGAAGTGGGAGGACCCAGTCTCTGCAATGACTGGTTCTCAGTTAATGATAACAGTCTAAAGTGAAAATATGAAGGTAACACATGATAGCTCACAAATTAAGTTTTTGGACAAATAGGGATTTTTATTTAGTTGATGTTTTGCTTTTCAGGGGATGTACTTTTAGATTTTTAGAGAAATAAATAGCAACTCCAACTCCAACCCTATTTTGAAATAAAACAAGGAATCAGGGAAAACTGAAGCCTGGGGACACTTTACTACAGCCCTTGTAGACAGTCAGGTTATAGCTCTGGAGTTCCAACAATTTCCTGGGCACAGCAAGGAGTAAAGGATGAACCCAGTGGGTAAACATGGGGAGAAAACATCGGTGAATGATATTCACCAATTATCTGGTTAATTTTACAAAAACATGGAGAGGGAGACAATCTTTTTTTTTTCCTTTTCTTTATTTTTTAAATTTATTTATTTAAATTCAATTAGCCAGCTTACATCATTAGTTTCAGATGTAGTGTTCAAAAATTTCTTAGTTGCATATAACACCCGGTGCTTATCACATCACGTGCCCTCCTTAATGCCCGCCACCCAGTTACCCCACCCCCACCCCCTCCCCTCCAGTGACCCTGTTTGTTTCCTAGAGTTATGAGTCTCTCATGGTTTGTCTCCCTCTCTGATTTCTTTCCATTCACTTTTCCCTCCCTTCCCCTGTGATCCTCTTCGCTGTTTCTTATGTTCCACATATGAGTGAAACCATATGATAATTGTCTTTCTCCAACTGACTTATTTCGCTCAGCATAATACTCTGACGGAGACCATCTTTCAGTTGGAAATCAGATTCAATAAACCCAAAAAATAGAGATCATAGGCTGCCGTGGAATGACTACGGAGCACCGACTTGGATGCTAGAAGCAAATAGAGAAGTGCCTTGAGTATTCGCAGGAAAACTGAATTGTAATTCAGCAAAGCGCAAAATAAAGACATCCCAGAACATGCAAGGACTCAGAAGGTTTAATACCCATGAGTCCTTTCACAGAGACTATTGTTCACCAAAACAAGGGAATAAATCAAGACATAGATTAGGGAAGCAGCGGCTCCAACAACAGAGCTGGGAAGGGAAATCCCTGAGTGACCACTGGGTCCCTGGAGATCAATGAATCCACATTAGAGAAGACAGAGGCCACCAGGAGTGAGGTTTCCAGGAAAAGAAGGAAGCTGAAGGGTCATCCAACTTAGCAGAACCTTTTTTCTTAGAGCTGACTCTTTTTTGGGGCAATTTTATTTTTTAAGGTAAAATATATGTTACATAACAGGTAACATTTTAGCCATTTTATGTGTATAGTTTTGTGGCGTTAATTACATTCACATTACTGTGCAACCATCCGTTACCATCCATCCCCAGAACTTTTTCAACTTCTCCAAGTGAAACTCTCCACCCACTAACTTCCCATTCCCCCTCCCAAGATAACCACCAAAGTAGTTTCTGTCTCTCTGACCACATATAAGCGGAATCATATTCGTCCTTCTGTGTCTGGCTTATTTCACTAAGCATAAGGTCTTCAAGATTCATCCATATTGTAGCATGTGTCAGAATTGTTTTCCTTCTTAAGGCTGAGTAATATTCCATTGTATGGATCCACCACACTTTGTGTATCCATTCATTCATTGATGGACATATGGGTTGCTTCCACCTTGTGGCTACTGTGAATAATGTTGCTATATGAACATTGGTGTGCAAATATCTGTTCGTGTCCCTGATTTCATTTCTTTTGCTTATATCCTACATGGTAATTCTATGTTTAATTTTTTGAAGAATCACTGTACTTTATCCCAAAACAGACCCACGGTTTCACATTCCCCTGGCAATGCACAAGGGTTCCAATTTCTCCACAAGCTTGCCAATACTTATTTTCTGTTTTTTCAGCAATAGCCAAGCTAATAGGTATGAAGTTGTATCTCATTGTGATTTTGCATTTACCTAATAATTAGCGATGTTAACTATCTATTTATGTGCTTATTGGAGATTTGCATATCTTCTTTTGGGGTAATGTTTATTTGAGTCCTGTGTGCAGTTTTTAATTGTTTTATTGCTGTTGGGTTGTGAGAATTTTTTATATATTCTGGAAAACAATCCTTTAACACATGTGATTTGCAAATATTTTCTCCCATTCTGTGGGTTACCTTCTCACATTGATAGTGTTTTTCGATGCACAAAATTTTAATTCTGAAGAAGTCAGACTTATCTATTTTTTCTTTTATTGTCTGTTTTTTGGCATGATATCCCTTGCCAAATCCTTAGACATGAAGCTTTTCTTCTATGTTTTCTTCCACGAGTTTTATGATTTTAGATCTTTTTTAAAAAGATTTTATTTATTTATTTGAGAGAGAGAGAGAAAGCATGAGCTCAGAGAGGTAGGCAGAGGGAGAAGCAGGCTCCCCACTGAGCAAGCAGGGAGCCTGATGCCGGACTCGATCTCTGAATCCTGGGATCATGACTTGAGCTGAAGGCAGACACTTAACCGACTGAGCCACCCAGACATCCCTGATTTTATATCTTATATTTAAATCCATTTTGAGTTAATTTTTATGTATCATATAAGGTAAGTGTCTAACTTCATTCATTTGTATGTGGGTATACAGTTTTCCCAACACCACTTGTTGAAAAGACCATCTTTTTCCTATTGAATGACTTTGGTCTCCTTGTTGAAAATCATTTGATCATATATATGGGGGTTTACTTCTGGGCTCTCTATACTATTGCATTGGTCTGTATTGCAGTGTCATGCTGTTTTGATTGTTGTAGCATGATAGTAACATGAAATCAGGAAGTGTGAGACCTCCAACTTTCTTCTTTTTTAAGACTATTTGGGGTCCCTTGAGATTCCATATGAATTCTAATGTGCAGCAAGAATTGAAAACCACTGGGTTAAGAAGGCAGGATATAGGGGCGCCTGCGTGGCTCAGTTGGTTAATCCACTGCTTTCTGCTCAGGTCATGATCCTGGAGTCCCGGGATCAAGTCCCGCTTCGGGCTCCCTGCTTGGCGGGGAGTCTGCTTCTCCCTCTGACCCTCCCCCTCTTGTGCTCTCTCTCTCTCAAATAAATAAATAAAACCTTTAAAAAAAAAAAAAAAGAAGACGACAGGATATAAATAACAGAGGTCCAAAGTAGAAGAAGTGTGCACATAGGGTCATTATTTCTTAGTAGTGTGAGATGGGCCAGGTTAGACTCTTGGTACTAATGTTAACTAGCTATATGATTTTGTATAATGTGCTTATCCTCTCTCATCTTCAATTTCATTAAATTGGAAATTTAATTTCCATAAATTGGGGTAGTAATGGTTCCATCTTAAAAGAGTCGTTCCGAGGATTGAATGAGGTAAGGCATGGAAAGCACAACTCCTCGTACCTGGTAAATGTTCATTAAATGTTGGCATTATTAATTGCACTGCAGAATCTCACTAGATAAGGTATGAAGTAAGCAAGTCTTACAGGGTGGGTGGTAGGGTGGAAATATTTCATATGAATATTGGAGAAAGATAAGATTAATTTGAAGGCAATTACAACTCTATTGCCCCTACATAAATTGGTTTAACACAGTTCAGGGGTCTGATTCAATAGAGTGTTTTTGTTTTTGTGTTTGTTTCCTTAATCCTTGATGGAGAAAAGGACCCAAACTAGTAGATTTGGCTGAACAGAAAGGGTTTTGGCTACTGTTGATGCGTTCTGAAAGGGTTTATTGATCTCTAACACTAGACCTTTCATGTCTTGAGAAAAGGGCTCTCCTGAAACCATGACAAGCCAGGCTGGCTATACGGCATAAACAGTCCAGTTTACTGTTAGTATATAAACATTGCTTTGGCATTAATATAGAAAATATGAATCAGAGGGTCCTATTCATAAATAAAATATTTGGATAAGAAGTGAAGGCACCACAGAGTTAATTTGTCTGTAAAGTCAAAAAGAAACAGGAAGAATAAATAGAAAAGTTGGTGTCAGCATCAGGTAATACTTTGGATATATGGCAATTACCTGGTTAATTTAGTCAGTGTGGAAAAATTCAGGAACTCTTCCAAATTGGCTATTCACATTGACTGAAGTATTCAAACAATGAACAAATCTCTACTTTGTGTTAAGTAGAAGGGTAATGTTCACAATATGTAACAAAATGGTAGAGTACAAGAACTCAACAATCAGAACAAATACTTGCCCAATCAAATATGATGTCATCTGTAAATATGTGCTGCATCTCTACCTGTGTTTACTCACTAACTGTCAGCTCTGGGGTAGGTAATTCTCTTGTCTCTTTTTCCTACCACTCCTCCATGAAAATTGACTCTTCAAGAGGTTTTACCACAACTTTCAATGATCCCAGCTGGCTCTCTGCACTCATCAGTTTAACCACTTAGCCACAACAAAAATTTCTCCATTTTTTTGTTGCAGAGATATCTGAGAGAGGAAGAAAGAATTTTTAAAATTATTAATGTTAATGCACTGGGTCCTTTCAAAATAGATTGTTTAAAATACCACTGGAGTTAGAAAAAAAACCCAGCAGAGTAAAACAAGAAGGAGAAGAAACAGAAATGTAAGCTCCATCTATGGCAAACTAGGAAGTATATCTAATCATGAATAGTACATAAGAAAAGCTGACAAAAGCAGTGAAGATAAAGATACCAAGAATGAATGCTCATAGCTGCAGATCTCAGAGAATCAATAGAGTATAGTTCTATGAGGTTTATCCCTTAGAAGGACAAAACCAACCATCTCTTGTTTGAAACAAGAAGCACAGATACTCTTGGCAGCTTCAGGAACCTTGGAAGGTAACATTGAATGAGGAATCACAGAGACAAGCCATTTTGCAGGAAACAGTCTATCAGTGAGACTAGGAAGCAGATACTGAGTTCACCTGATAGATATCAGATTTCAGTAATTCATTAACAAACACACACAACCCAAGATATTAAGAAGAATTTCTATTCGCCTGAAACATGGCACTGACTCCTCTTTCACATAATCTGTTACAAATAGCTAGTCAAGAAAGAATTTATCTCCTTCGAAAATACAATGGGGTAAAGGGAGTAAATAGAAATTTAAAATATACAGAAAGCATTTACACCAGGAGAAAAAATGCATTTAACAAATGAGAATTTTAACTAAATATATCACGGCAAAATTTTTAAATCTTTAAGAAGCAACCACTTCTCTAAACCAAGAGCACAGAGCAGAAATGTGAGAGCTCAGAGAAGCTGTGACAGGACAATAGAAAGAGATGAAACATGAGCTGGTGTAACTTAGAAAAAAGGCAAAATAAAAACTAAAATTCTCCCATAAAGCAAAGGCTAAACTAGAAGCAAACAAATGAGAAATACAGTAAGGATGGTAGAGAAATGAGAAAAGCAAAGAAAATGAAATGAAAATAGTTTATACAGATTAGAGAATAGGAGAGTCAAAAGGGCATAGGAGAGTCAAAAGGGCATAACTAAAGTCCCTGAAAAAGGGAAAACCTAATGGAAATGGAAAATATTTATTGATATACAATTTTTTTAACTTTCCAGAATTAAGTGAAGATTTGGTTCCACAAATGAAGGCAATATATGGCCCAGGAAAATCTGACATAGAAGAACCAATGTTGAGACAGCCTAGTAAAATGACTGATTTCAAAGATAAAATATCCAGTCACCTGTAGTAGAGGGAAAAACTCATGTTGTCATCAGATGATTTTATTACTGTAGTCACTACTGAAGGATAGTCAGCAAGGCCTATAAAGTTCTCAATGAAAGAGAGTGACCAAAGAATTTTATCCTTAGATCGAGTGACCTGGTCCTACTTTATTCGGGGTGGCCCTAGTTTTTGCACAGTAGGTCTTACATCCCAGGAACCCTCTCAGTCCCAGGTGAAACCTTTATTTCAAGAGTCCACACAGCACTTATTACAATGCTGTGCATCAGGCCACAAAGTGAAAATCCATTCATTCCAACATGTAGAAATAATACAGATTACATTCTCTGGACACAAGAAATAAATCTCGAAATTAATGCTAAAACTAAAAAATAGAAAAATCTCTGCCACCTGCCAATTAGAAAGGGAAAATCAAAATGTGAGTTGCAGAATACCTAGAAAATAAAGACATAAAACACCAAAGAGAGACCCTATTACTCATTGGTAAAATAGATTTGTGATCTTAAAAATGTATAATAAAAAGGGAGAAAATTTAAAATAGTCATTTAACAATCCTCATGAACATAGATGCAAGAACACTTAATAAAATATTAGGAAATGGAGTAATAGAAATGATTATAGATACAAAAACTTGAACAGAATCATGAGAGAGTACTTCAACTCTCTGCAAATCAATTTGGAAACTGGGATGTAATGCATATATTGTTATTAAAATAAAAATTTCCAAAAATGATGCCAGAAGAGATAGAAAACCTAATTAATTTAAAAATATGTTCCCATTTTCTTATTCAACATTTTTATGTACTCTCTAATGAGAAGGTATTTTCAGATATATAATCTACCATATTTTCATAACTGGAAATCTGCAAAAATTTCTTGCAAAGCTAACCTACAAAAATTTCACAAAGATAACATACCAAAAAAGGGAACCCATAGACCATGCTTACTTATGAATATTGATGCAAAATCTTCAATAAAATAAAAACAAACAGAATCCTCCAGTAATGCCTCAATAATTCCATATTAGGAAATCCATTACTACATTACCATAGATCAGCATATTAATTAGTTAAAAGAGAAAATTTATTTTATCCTCTCCATAGATACTTAAAGGCCTTTAATACAATATAATATCTATTCCAGATAAAAAAATGTTAAATACTAAATACTAAAAATATGTACTTCATAACATGAATTACATACACATACACATATCTATATCTAATATCTATTTAAATACAGATGTAGTATATATCTAGGTACAGACAGAGAAAAAGAAAGGAAGGATGTATGCATGTATGTACATATGTATGTACGTATGTGTGTATGCATACCAGCCTTCTGCTAAAGCATTATCATTAAGATCTGGAGCAAGGGGCACCTGGGTGGCTCAGTCGTTTAAGCATCAGACCCTTGATTTCAGCTCAGGTTATGATCTCAGGGTCCTGAGATCGAGGCTTGCATTGGGCTCTGTGCTCAGCAGGGAGTCTGCCTGAGATTCTCTCTCTCCTCTCCCTCTCCCTCTGCCCCTTCCTCCCACCCCAGAAGAAATCTGAAGTAAGAAAGCACATTCCTTGCCAGCAATATTGTTTATATTGTTTCAAAGCTACCAGTCACTGCAACAGACCACAGAAATCATAGAGGTATAACATTTAAGAAGACAAAATTATTTTTTGATTATTATTATTAAAATTATTATTTCATGTGATTGCTTTTCTGGAAACAATTGTTTTCTCTGGAAAACCTAAAAGATTTAACTAGAAATATATCATAAGTAATAAGAAAATGCAGTAAAATAGCTGAGTAAAAAAATAATAGTCTTCATATATACGAACCACAACCAGGTAGGTGATGTATAAACAAAAAGTGACTAGAAATAAATCTATTCCCTAAAATGCTATTGAGGAGCATAAATAAAAACTTTAAATATGGACATACAGTCACATCTCGAAGAGTCAATATTATAAAGCTTTCAGTTTTCCCTAAGTCAACATATATGAATTTAACTTATTCACAACAAAAATACAATTTTTTGACTATACAAGCTAATTCTTAGCTCATGAGAAATTTCTTTTTTTGAAATTTCTGAAACTTCAAATTGAGAGAAAGGAGATAACCTAGCAGATATTAAGATATATTAAAAAGCTACATTAATTAATTGACCAATCCATAGATTCGTGAACACTAGATTCGTGAGTCATGAAGAGAAGAAAAGGCAATAGGAAAAATATTACAAAGGCCAGAAATAATAAGTAGAGAAACAATAATAGGTATTGTTATTTAGAGTTTATTATATACCAGGCAATGTTGTAAGCCCTGTACAATATTTGCTTTGTACTATGTTTTCAATAATCCTACGAAATTTATTCTCACCTATTGGATGAAGAAATTGAGACAACAAGATGAATCATTTGTTCAAGTTTAAACCATTGGTTTGTGGAAGAGCTAGGGTTCAAACCCAGACAGACTGCTGAGCGTATACTCAAATGTTATGTTTTACTGCCTAAACACATGAAAGAATTTAGTATATGATAAAAGTATACTTCAAACCATTGGGGGGAAGATAGATTATTCAACACAACATATCTGGTTAAAAAATAAAGTTGGGTCCCTGTCCTCTACCTGTTGGGAAAGTCAGCACCAGGCAGATAAAATAGTTGATATTTAAGTGATGAAACATTAAAAGTAAAGAACAAGTATATCACTGCAGCATTATCTATAATAACAACATCAAAATATCCGTTCATGTAGACTAGACTGTAAATTAAATTATACTGTGAAATACTATACAATCAAATACTATACAATCATTTAAAGTACTGGGCAGTATTATATATACAGCTAAGGAATATTATGCAAAATACATTCTGAGTATAGAAAGGAAGGAACAGCCAGCACATGGTGTACAGTGTGCTGTCATTTGTTTTCAGAGTTGTGCATGTGGTCTGAGTGGGCATGTGTGGATTCCCTCCGAAGCATGCCAGGATTGCCTTCAGGGAAGAGAATTTGAATGGGTAAGGTACTGGGGGAGAGACTAAACTTTCACTGTATATCCTCTTGTACCTTGTGACTATTTTGCAGTATACACCTTATTATCTATTCATAAATGACAAATGTAAAATCAGCAACTAACAGGGCAGTTGTTTTCATCATCCCCTGCATAATACTCTCTCTGCCCATTGAAGCAAATAACCTTTGTGAAAACACAAAAGGGCATCGTGAGGTTTAAGAGAAAAGGAAAGAGTGGCAGAGAGAAAAAAGTGGTTCAATGAGTGGATCTTCAGGTCTGAACTTTCTTCGGGTCATTCTATCTTTTAACAATCAACAAAAATGGAAGTCATTTAGGAAATAACACACTTAATTTAAGACAAGGGTATTGGTAATAATAAAAATCACAGGAACGACTCATACTGGCTTGGTGCTCAGTTTGTCAGACACTTTTTCAGTGCTCTGTGTATATTTTCCTCATTTAACCCCCGCAGCCACCCGATGTGCCCTACGTGCGTACTATTGTTTGCATTTTTCCGAAGAGTAAATTCGAGTTTCCATTTGGTTCGTTTCCATCAAATGAAGAATTACAGTGTATAGTGTAGACAAGGGCAGATGACAAAACCATCTGGCCACGTTTCTACAAGCCAGGCCGCCGGGCAGAGTTTTCCAAGACATTCCCTCCTCCCACACCTGGAATGGTTCCAGAAGCACAAGGTCCGACTCGGGTCACAAAATGATGATGATGGCCCCTGGGGTGGCCTGACCCTGAGCAAATGTCAACATTCAAAGACAATGTTGCTGATGGTGCAATTTCCTGCTTTGAATGCTCCACATTCCTGAGTACTCACAGTGAAGGCTAATATAAAGATTTATCTGGGACAGCATACCAGTACCATGTGGCGGGGGACTTGCTAAGATGGCGAGGGCAGTTGGGCACCATGCTTACAGCTGATTATTGCATAGTGCTGACAGTTGTCACACAGGGAAAGCTTTAAGCATGGCACTTCGAGAAAAATCTCACTCCGTCATAATCTTTTCTCCATACCTCTGCCCAAAGTGCCTGAATTTCCACAAGGAAGCATTGCTGGCTGCCGGCTGCCAACTCCACTTTTTAAATGAAAATCCAATGAAATATATTTATATAACTAACACTAAATAAAAGTGAATTATTTTAAAAGCGCAAAGCATAGAAGTCAGTGTCAGATATTTGTTCTAAAGTTTCCTATGCCTTTTTTTTTTTTAAAGCAGGCTCCATACCCAGTGTGGAGCCCAAAGTGGGACTTGAACTCACAACTCTGAGATCAAGACCTGAGCTGAGATCAAGAGTCAGGTGCTTAACCGCAACCCAGGTGACCTTAAACTTCACTATGCCTTTTAATGACTCCATGCCATCAGGCAAGCTCACTCCATCGGGGTTAGTGTCCTCATCTGTGAGGACCTACTAATGAAACAGGCCTACTAATTCTCATTTTTTAAGGTTGTTGTGAGAATTACATACAGACACACACACTTCACCAGATACAGAATCCAGTTAAATGCTAAAGCATTCACAGTGAAATGTTCCACTAACATCAGGTTCGTCCTACACTTTCCTACCCAATTAACCCCATCTTCTTGGCAGGCGATGCGAGAGCACTGGGCCAAAACCAAACTTGACCATCTTGCCTGGAAGAGGCCCTTTGTGCAGTAACCACCCGTGCCCTTTTGTTCGCTCCACTCCCGTGACCCCTGACCCAGTCTGCTCACTACAGTCCACAGCGTGGTGAGCCAATCTCACAATGAAAAGGGACATTTCCTACCTTTGGAAAAAAAAAAAATGGGCAGAGAACCAGCAGACTTGTGGTGCCTTCCATTTCCCATATGTAAATTTCTCAAACTACTTTCCAGTAAGCAATCTCTGAGGGGTCATAACGTGATTAATAACGCTAAGTGTCTCGGTCGCCTTCAGAATTTCAGGGAGAATGGTGTCTTAGGAAAGTATAGTCGTTGAGTCATGAAAGGGAGGTGGTCTGATCTGTCTTGGTCCCCTTCGCATGCATGCTAGAATCTCAGAGGGGCAATGTGATAAGCGAGCCATCATTCAGCAAGTAAAAATGTTGCTTGAAATCCAGCAGGGAATTAATAGTGTTGCTGGGGGTAAAGTGTCACCTCCGCAATCTGGAGACCTCAACTCAGCAGGACTCATGAGAATGGACATCTCACAGCGGCTGTTCCTGGGAGCACTTGAAAGCCCGCTTTTCAGGTTCCTATTGTCTGAAATGTCATTGCTGTCAAGTTGAATCTCACAAGTGCCAGTATGAGTGAGTGCGGTTTCGCTCTGCCAAACCTGTTTGGATATTCCTTACCCTTGGGGGGGGGGGGGTGGGCTGGTCGTGTTCTAGAAATGTGCGTTCTAAAGCAGCCCGCGCTAGCCACCTGCTTTTCAGCCCCGCTCCCCGGCCACTCGCAGCCAACGCCGTGGCCTCCCACTATCGTCAGCGGAGCCGAGGGCCCTTTTCCGGGCTTCCACCATTCGTCTTCCACTCCACGTCAGACAAATGAAAACACAGGCAGGGTCTGTGTTCCAGCCACCCTCTTTATCTGCCTTCACATTCCTTCCTCTGCCTATTCATGCTGCTGCAGAGGTCTGGACCAGCTTCCGGTACTCTTGGAGGGGAAAATTTCTCCGTGTAACAGGGCTTCAGAGCCCAGTTGTTTTGGGTAACTGATTTCCTCCCCTCTCCTCACTGGAGTTCATATAGCTTCCTCTGCCCGGCCTGCTCACCCTCCTCCCACGACGGCAAGGAGTGTCTTCTAAGCTCTAGGATTTCAGCCTGCCCCTCTGTTTCCTGCCGTCAGAGTGCAGGATTTCCTGAGCCGGGGATATACACGGAGTGGAGGCACCACTGGGCTCTATCCTGACCGTGCCTCATAGGGATCATCCTAGGCTGTACAACATGTTATATTTATATCCTAGAGCACTGAGGTCGGTCCCTGCTTTGATATATCATTTCCTTCATTCCCCAAAGCTGAGCAAAGTGGAAAAATCTTTCTTCTCAAGCACTTCAGCCCCTACCTTCTCCCTGATTTGATTTGATGGTGATCTTTCTGCCTTTCCCTAAGCTGAAGGATTTAGTTAATATTGAAGATCAATTAATGGCTAGAAGAGCAAAATGTTGCAGGAGATATAATCTTCCCACTGACATCTCTTCTGACTATCCTAAATATTGAAAACACTGAATCATTTGAAGATAAAAGGATTGGTAGATATACCTGAATTAGGGTCAGTTCTCTGATCTTTATTTCTCATGGAGGAGTGTAAGTAGACACTTTCAACAATTTAAAATATGAATTGCATCTATGAATAATCAGAAAACGGCCATAGAGATAGGTCCATTTTAAGTCTGGGAAGGTGACATTTACCAGTGGAGATGCAAAATAAAATACATTTTTCACGTGGTCCTATAGCAGGAAAACCAGCCCCTTTACTTCCTGCCATATCCACCTCCAGGTGCCCATCTCCTTACCAGAGACATGATGTAGCACAGAATTCTCAAGCGTTTACTAGAATCCAAAGACGATTCCCAGCTTCCCAGCCTTACTCCTGGAGCAGGGACTCAGATGTCCCCCGCTGAGGTCACCTCCAGTGCTGCCTCAAAGCCACCAAGCTGCCACCAGATGGTTCTCCGGTGGCCATGACCAAGTGTTTTTCAATTGGTCCTGACCAAGGCCATGGGCCTGAGCCTAGGCCTCCGCTCCAATTCCTAACCAGTCCATGCAGTTTGGCAAGCTCCCAGTCCAATGCTCACCTAGGGGTGCACACGACCAAGTGAGCCTGAGTTCAACACAGCGCTCTCAAACTCATTTTCTCAGGCACTTCCTTGGCCCTCAGACTGCCCCCCGGGGGTATACCTCTGCAGCACTCACACTCTGGGGGCTTCCCAAGCTTCAACAGCCAGCTCAGGGTAGGAGCCCGACCAGAGGCCTCTCTTTGGTTCTCTCGGGGAATCTATTTGGGGAGACTCACTGTTCTCCCCTGTGCCTGGGCCTTGGTTAAGGACATTGTCTTCACCCAGACAGGTTTCCTTAACTTTGAATCTAAGAGAAAAGGGGTTGGAAATCTCTTTAGAGACCTATGGACAACGGCTCTATGAATCATTCACTCTCTCCCAGTACACTTAAAGCCCTGGTTATCTGCAGTTTTGCCTAACTCCAACTCAGTGAATAGCCTACTGTGTTCTAGACTGTTAACTCCCTCCGTATCCAATGCTTACAGCCCCTGCTGCAGGATCATGTTCAGCAAATGCAGGTTGGTCGGACCTGGTGTTCGGGGGCTGTGGTCTCCTCCAGCTCCTGTTACAGTCTCCCCACTAATCCAAGCCCCTACTTCTGGATCTGGCCGCTCATCTCTCACTGCTATTCTAGGCAGCACCCTTGCCCTCGATGCACGCTCCCTTGAGGATCCTGCATCTGAATCCCTCTTTACAGGTAAAGTCAGGTGGGCTGTACCCCAATCTAGGCAGACTGATGCTTACAGCAATCTCCCAAGAGTGTTATGAATGTAAGCTCTCGGCTCACCATGAAGGTGATGGAAGCTTTGCCAGGTACAGCTTTCACATGAGATATCATGCCTGGAGCAGAGCCGACTGTGCCAGGCCTAAGTCAAGCCACAGTGCAGCCAGCTTGCTCCCCTGCCCACCACAGGTCCACCTCCAGCCCAGCCTCCACTTTCTCTAGGAGAGTATGCAAAATTACCTCACTTGGCTTGAGGTTACCCTGATTTCCGAAGATGTTCAACTAGATAGGAATGAAAAATGCACCTTACTAAACTCTGAAGTTGAATTTGTATACAAACATTGAATTGCTGTTGTGTGTGGCTACTCCTAGCTCCAGGGGCACCCAGGTCAATGGGTAAAATGGTGTTCCGATGTCCTGGGATTCAACTGAGACAGATTCTGGGTCATTTGCTGGTGCGGAGTCACAGAGTCCAGATCAGAGACTATGTTTCATAATATTGGATATGTGGTCACTTAGCGTTAGTTTGAATTGGCATGTGGTCTCACAGGGCTCTGGGAAGTATTGTCCTTTCCAGTCTCTCAAGCACATGAGTAACATTGCCAACTGCCATCATCGTGAAACAGAAAAGATAGTTCCTGTCTCCAAGAATTTTACATGAAACACAGAAGACAGTAAAACAATTCTAAAATAAGATCCTGTGTTCACTTAAGGCATTAAGAACAGAAAAAGGAAAGCTAAAACAAACAAACAAACATTAGTCATGCGGCTATTATAAAAGCCAGGCTTTTATGATGCTGAGCATTAGTAAATTTCTAAATAATGCCATCCAACTAACCCAGTGGCCACCATGCCATTGTCAATGAGAATATTTATTTCTGTTTGGAAAGTAAAGGTTTCCTAACAAAGGGCACAGGATTGAATGATACAGCTTTGTCTCCACCTGCAGGAATGAGGAGACTGAATTCTTAAAATTACTTGAAAATATGCAAGGCCTCTAGGATTACCACTAAAAATATCAGGTCAGTACTCAAGGTTTAACTACACATTCTTCTGTAATAAAATAGTAATTGGATCAAAACAGAGTCAATGACAAGCCACAATGGATGTGGACCATTATGCTTACTTCTATAACCTTGTATTGAACTATAATATACATAGAGAAAAGTTCACAATCCGCAACCTAGAGCTTGATGAATTGTCACAAAGTAAACACACTGGTAACCATCACCCAGATCAAGAAACAGGACATTACAGCCCTAGAAGGTCATTCACAAACTGCACTAATTTTTAAAACCAGGATTACAAACCTTAGTCTTCGACCTATCCATCTGTACATCTTAAGGGAGGAAGGAAGCCACAGGCTGCAGACAGACTCTTGCCCCCTAAGCATCACAGTCCTGGCACTACCCCTAAGAGGGCCATCACCTGCCCTGTTGTGATGGGGAGGAGGCAGCCACTTTCAGACTTTCTATGGCTCCTGTCTCCCACAGGGCTCCAAACACAATCAGCTCACGCTCCTGTTCAAGGTTAGGTCTAGCCTTCATTCTCATTAAGAGTCCATCGTAAGACTCAGATGAAAATGAAGGAGAGATTGAGGTTTGTCCTCACCAAAACCCATCACCTCTCATGTACTCCTTGCAGAACCCTGGCCCACAGTCCTCAGGGAGGACTCTTGTCTGATCCAGGCAAGAGTGGAGGTGCCCACAGGTTACCACAATCAGCACTTCCAACATTTGACACCCACACTAAGTAAGAGATCACACCCCTTTGCTTATGGTGCAAAGTACAACTTCTAACAAAAATAAATCTGCATCTGATTTAGGTTATCCCTAGCTGCCTATTGTCTAGCGTCTTGAAACTATTATTTTATATATAATTTTTTTCCTTCCTTTGGTTGTTTCTGACCGGAGAGTACATCCAGTCCCTGTTACTCCATCTTGGCTGGAAGCAGAAATCTGGAGTTACGTTCTGACAGTCCTCTGGCCGCTGGAGAAGAATAAGGTTTCTAGAAATACAAAGCATCTTGATTATTTTTATGCTTTGCTGTACAATAGGAACTGTTTTTTCTTTTACCACATATGTGTGGTTGCTTGTTTTGTGATCACAAAGTCTAGATAACTCCAGGCTCAGATTTAAAAGTGGTTAATAATCCCACCTCCGACTTGATTCAGCTGGGGAAGGACAAATTCACATTTTCATGTTAAGAACCCAAGGGAAAAGGAGATAGGATGAGAGGAAGAATAGAAGGGAAATAATAAAACTTAACGCAATTTAACAGACTTCAGTTTCTTTCCAATTTTTAAAGTATATGTTAAAGTTGTTTGTTAGATTATTTCTAGTATTTGCTTAAATCATTGTAAAAACACATTCAGATGGTTGTCACTCAAAGAGTTAAGCCCGACTCCACGGGGGGGACTTGGGAGGCTAGTGACCCCGCCAGGTGCTTTTGGTAAAAAGGAGGTAACAATGTGTCTAGTACATATTGTGGGCACACTTCAGCTATTCAAACCCAGACAGAGGAAATGGGGGAATGGAGCTGGGGGAGGGATGGGGCTTAGAAAATGAATAAAGAGAGAAAATGGCCCCAAACTCTCTGCTGTGGCTCTTCATGTGATGAAAGCCTGCATTGTGTGAAGCTGTGAGTCAAAATAAGGTTATTCAGCTATTACAGTCTGCATCTGAAATATGAAATACTTCTATTCCAGCCATTTAGCTTCTCATCCTACCAAAAAAAAAAAAAAAAAGAAAAAAAAAAGTCCTTCTCATTAGCTACCACTTTTTTTCTTCTGTACAAAGTCATCTCATATTTTTAGGAAAAAAATTTTTTTAAACCTCTCTTCTCTAACCTATCAAATGAATTTGCACATTCCAGTGGACTGGGGTGAATGTTTGGATCTAACCTGATGTTTGCCAAAAGAGCCCTCAGACCCCCTAATAAGCATCCAAACATTATGTGGGGAGCAACCCTTACACCCCGCTCTCTTCACTAAAACAGCTCCCTTCTGCATCCCTGTCCCCCTCCCCCAGGTCCTTCACTGCCATCTATTTTCCTTGGATGAGAGCCCTCCCAGTGAATAGGAAACATTTTTAAGAGAGAGGAGGAGGGGTTGTGAAAGAGATTTAGAGGCCAAATGGGGCCTTTGGAGGAAAAAGAATTCAGAATCGCTGATATAACTCAATGGCATTCACTGTTGCAGAAAGTAATGAACGTTTTTCCTTAGCAGCAGTTCATCTAGTGTCCTAGACTAATTGGAGACCATTTTCCAAGAAGAAAAGAAGGGTATGTGGTTTACAGCTACGCATCTGTGCCCGGTGCAGAGAGCCATCCGCCCTTCCTTGTGCAGATTTTGTGCGAGGAAAAGACTCATCTTTTATTTCTCTGCCTGGTTTCTTGTGTGGCTTTCTCTCATAGGAATAAACAAGGGAAAATTAGATGGTTTGTAATCCACCTTAAAAAGGTAAAATTTGCCTGAAAATTATGTGCTGTGACTCAATCATAATATTCTATGTCCAAATGTCCTCAGACCTCCCTAGGTAACACAGTGTCTAGAAAATATCCAAATATTGATCATGAAGCTGAGTCTTCTGTTAAGCTAGCTGAAAATGCGATCCCTTGACAAACAATGGTGTCTCTTTTCTCGTTTTTTAATATTAATAAGAATACCTGACCAGAAATAGTCATTTTCATTTGTTGGTATTGAAATCTATAAATTACTTCACCCTGGATACTGCCTTTGAATAGAAGTGACATGTCTTTCAGGGAAGGGCCAGCCAGCAGGGTATGCATGCTGGAGGGTGACATTTATGCTTCCTGGTGGTCTCACCTTCCATGAAACCAGCCACTCTGCTGCTTTAGATATTCAAAAGCAAAGTTCTGAACTTTTAACTTTCATTTGGTTAGCTATCAGGCCATGGGGTACCTTGTGGACACCCTGTCAAATTTCTCCTCTCTTTTTGAAGGCAAGTTTGCTGGTTTGAGAGCTGAAACTGTGAGGAGGAGGAGTGATTTTAGGTTTCTGGTTTGAATTCAATGCCTTTGTTAAGTAACAAAATCAAAACTCTCCTATTCAACTTCCTGACCCATATTCTTGGAATATCACTGTGAGTTTTGGCTGCGACAGATAGAAGTAGTATCTCTATGATCTTGCATGGGTTAAAATTTGATTCATTCCTCAGCCATCAGAAAGTTTCTTTCAATTTAGGAAATTCTGTGAATTTGCTCATAGTAGGTACTTAATAAATATTTATTAATTTGATTTAATCTAGGATAATACCCCTAAGATTCTTGAACATTCCTGCAATATGTGTTCCTGATAGTTCAGTTCTTAGAGGCAGAATGGAGGTGGGTCATTTTGAAGTGATTTTCATCTCTGGCTCCCTTTCCTACAATGTTAGAGACACAGCTTTGTGAGAGGTGACTTCAGGACAGAGCCCTCAAGAGGCCCTTGCTCAGTGACACCACCCTAAGAATCTGAAAGGATCTATTCAAGGGTTTTTGGATAGCTTCTGATGGCTCAGCTGAGATTTGTACCTCTGAGTTCAGCAGGACCCCCAGGTGCCATTTGGTCTTCCTCATCTTTATTCCATTGAGCCTGAGAAGTCATGTAGTCTGTCTGGTGCCTTTCCAGATAACTTCCACTGATGAAAAAAGGATAAGGAGGCTTTATTAAAAAAAAAAAAAAGAAGAAGAAGAAGAAGAAAGCATGCTGCTGGTCCTAGATCCCCAACCTAGACAAGAACAGTATCTAGGTTCATCAAAGCCCAACAAGAGGGTGTGAAGATAACTCTGTTGCTTATAGAAATGATCGACTTAAGGGGGATCCCATGGCTAATGCCAGCATATATTCTTCTTGACTCCAGATTAGCTCCATCACCGGCCAAAGAGGTCTGGAACCGAACTAGCAGTCAGCATAACAACTGCTAATACTCATCAAGTACTCATCGTATATCCTGCACTGTTTTAAGGTCTCCATTAATTCATTTTATCCTTATAAGAACTCTATAGGCAGGTACTAAAATTATTTTTCTTTTACTGATGAAGAAACTGGAGCAGAGAGACTTCAGGTAAATTGCCCAAGATTACACAGTGTGATGGTATACAATTGTGTGGAAATTCTTTGAAACTCTTCTCTTCAAGAAGTGGAGTATCAGCCTCCTTCTCCCTTGATTTGAATCAGACTTAGAAACCCAATTCTAATGAACAAAATGTGGTGGAAGTGATGGCAGGTGCTCCTCACACCAGGATAAAAGACATTGATTGCCCCTTCTTGCTGGCTCTCTCTTGAATTGCATGTCTTGAGGATTCCTAACGCAGCTTGTAGAGGGGCCCATGTGGGAGGACCAACAACCAGCACCAGTGGGCCCCCCATGTAAGTGAGCTACTCTGGAGTGGGTCTTCCTGCCCCAGTCAAGCCTTCTGATGACAGCAACCACATGACAGACCCTGAGCCAAAAGTGCCCAGCTAAGCCACTTCTAAATCTGACCTGCAGACACTGTGAGATAATAAATGGTTATAATTTTAAACTGCTAGGTTTGGGGTAATTTGTTATATATCAATAGATAATCTTCTAAGTGTCAGGGTCCAGATACCAACACAGAGGGTCTGAAAGCAGAGCCCACAGTTTACCACTATACCATTCTACCCCTGTCGATACAAAGGAGATTATTTGATAAGCTCAGATTCTGACAAAAAGTGCTCAGTAATTTGGAGGACCATCTCATCCAACTGTAAGAAATTCTCTAATGTGTTTCTAGACATTGATAATCTGCTGATGGCAATGCACACATCAGCCACTTACAGTCACTCCTTTCCTTGGATGTTCTGAATGAATGTTGGTGTAAATCTTTTGGTCCATCCTGTTTTTTCTAGACTCCAAGCAGACCTTACTTTTCCGTCAGCATGGTACTTCAGACAAGCTTGTTAGAATATAATTAATCAGATTGCAGCTTATTTTAGTGTCATTTCTATCCTATGGATACACCACAGTCACCATAACCAAATTAGATACGTATAAAATCTATGGACCTCAAGTATTAGCCTTCTTTTAGCGTCTTATTACTTTTAGGCTGGTAGGAAAATATAAAACAACTCCTCTTTGAGATAGGATCACCTCTGCACGTGGTTATTTCCCGTTATGGGTTGATCTGGGCTGCTTGTCCGAAGGTTGACTCTCTGCTGCCACCTGTTGACAGAATAAATGCTAGCGCCCACAGCACTGGGCTTCGCACGGACTGCATGCTTCCGAATTGGGAGTGCCTGTCTCTCTCCACAGACACTGTTAGACGGTTGTCAGTAAATAACCATCACTTGACATAACTCCACTGGCTGCAGCAAACATGTGTTCCCCACCACCGGTTTTCAGCATCGAGATACCCAGAAGATGCACTCAGAGATTCAGAAAGTACGTGGTGAGTAACTTATTAGTTACTTAGAGTCAAGGGAGACAGGAGGCCTCAATGACGCTCCAACCAGGAAGAAACTAACCTGCCCCCGGAATCCTGACACTCATTGTCTCTCAACAGACAGATGCCACAACCGCAGTCTCTTTGCCTCTACTCCTCGGTGTTTCCGCGTGGCCGCCACGTCACTCCTCTCCGTCAAACCCCGCGTGGCCGCTACGTCGTCACTCCTCTGCGTCAAACCCAAAGTCCAACAAGTTTCCCACCAGGTAATGGCACGGCTTTCCACAATCTGACCCTGGCCTCGCTTCTCTCAACAGTCCTTATGATTTTCCAACTTAACATTGAACTCTGTGTAATTTCTGGAGTAACCATCCTCTCCAAGGCCGCACGCTCTTTCTCAGTGTTTGAGGATTCGGCCTAGAGTTCGTCTCATCTGGAATACTATCTTCCCTCTCCCTTTGCTGCTTCCGCTTCACAGCTGGGGTGACCCCTCACCCACCACACTCCCGCAGGGCTCTGGGTGCCGCGTTGACATTCTGTTTGTTTTGCCTTTTTTAAAAAAGATTTATTTATTTATTTGACAGGGAGAGACGGAACACAAGCAGGGGGAGTGGGAGAGGGATAAGCAGGCCTTCCACCGAGCAGGGAGCCAGACGCTGAGGTCGATCCCAGGACCCCGGGATCATGACCTGAGCCCAAGGCAGACACTTAATGACTGAGCCACCCAGGTGTCCCCCCTCCCCCTGACAACAATTGCAGAAGTCTATATAACTTTGCACTCCTGGTATCTGGCCAATAGAAGGGACTTATAAATGAGATAACCTACATAAAGTATTTAGCAGATCACCGACAATAGTATGTGATCATTTCAGGTTGTTGCTGTTATTGGTAATTTGTTGAATGAAACCAGTGATTACTGTTCACAGATCACAAGCAAAAAAAAAAAAAACAAAAAGTATTTGCTTTTTTCCTGGCAACAACTAAAGAGAAGAAGACTGAATGAAAAGAAAAGAAAGAAACATAAGATATGCATAGAAAACAATGAAGACTCTAAAGACACTAGAGATAAACCATTAAATAAGCTAAATAATATGAGATTAGTGAGAAATTAAACAAAGCAGGGGGAATTTGACAAATTTTCCTAGCTGGCCAGATAGTCTCCACTGGCAAAGTAGCTTTGAGAGAAGTGGTAAATTCCCCATAACCTGAGTCACTAGAAACTAGACCAGACAACCACTTAAAAGTATATGGCAGCAGACCATCAGGGAACCAGCTGAGTTAGTGGGCTTTTTCATCTTTAATTTCTCTGATTCATTCATAAAGTATTTATAATAAGGCTGCAAAACCTTCGTTACATCTTTTCCCATTTGTTCACCTTCATTTTTCCGGAGGAAATGTGCACAATACGAATGTGCAAGCCCACAGGAGCTCGTATTTAACAGTAACACTGGAAAAGAGAGAGACGGCCATTTTACTGGAAACTTTTTGGACACAAGTGGATTATTTTGATTAGGTTTCTATTGGGGGAGAAAAAAATCTTGGGGCAGATTGCTACTGGGTGGTGGTTCATTTAGTCTTTGAATAAAATTTGTCAGAATACCTTTTCATAAAATAACCACCACACATGACACGCAAGTTGTACTTTCCTGCTCTAGCTCCCTCCTGCTTCCTCCTCCTTGTTCCTCTGCCCCTCTTTTCATGTGATGGTTCCTAGAACAAAGCCAGACACTAGAATAAAAGAGCTGATACTACTATTCTCTTGCAGTTGTTTAGTTGTTTTCTTTTGCTTTTTAAATGTGGTCCTATTTTTCTGACTCTGCTGATTAGGATTTTGCCCTAAAAAACATCTTTCCAAAGTATCTCTGAAAAGATTGTTTTAGATTATTTCCAGCTTTGCCTTTAGCTGGCATCTGGATGCTTTATTTTGTTTTGGTGCATTAAAATGTAATACTACACTAAAAAATAAGTAATCGTGGTTTTTTGAGCCACTTGAGCAAGATCTGGGAGTGTTCGGGCGCGAGTGGGAGCAGGGAGACTCTGGCAGGACCCTCTCATGTTAGTGAGGAGGGAACCAAGCTCCCAGATGTATTACAGGGTCTCAAAGCAAGTGGGAGTCAAAGCCTAGACCAGAACCCAGATGTCCTCATTTTTCATCTAGAAGTTTGCCCATTATACCAAAGATTAAGTGGGTAGAGGCAATTGAGTTGTGTGCATTTTTTTTTCTTTTTCCCCAATCTAAATTTCAGCAATATAACCATAATGAAGATAAGAACAGCTAACATCCAATGAATGCTTATTTTGTGCTCTGCATTATTCTACACTTTTAATGTGTGTTTATTTGAGTCACAAGACCATTATCCCCATCTTACCAATGAGGAAACTGAGCACAGAAAGTTTGTTACTTTATCAGGGTAATCTAGCTTAGGTAACAGATGACAGAGATAAGATGTGACTCCAAGGCTTGGCTTGGGAGAATAATACTCACCCATTACACCTGATGTCCTCTCAGCAAAACCAGACCCTTCCCCTGGGGTTGGAAAAGTAATGGAAATGCCTCTACCTCTGTCTGAGTGTTGACGTTTCATTGCTATTTCAATGTCATTATTGTGGCTTTGCATTTTGATAACCCCTATTTTACATAATCATTATAATGAATTTGCAATCTCACTCCCTTAGAATTTTCTGAATACAATCACACTGATTTCACAATGGTGTGAAAATACCAACTTTGCAAATTTTGCATCTTTGTAAACTACCTAGATTGTAAAGATAACTAAAAAGTTTGCTCTAAACCACTGATAAAAGTAAAGCAATTATCAGCAAGTAGATTTACAAAGGAACCAGTATGAAAGCTACAAAAGTGAATTTTTAATATCCAAGACAGATCACATAAAAGAGCCTTTGAACATAATGTAAGTTGTACCAAATACTAAATACAGTTCTTAGATTTTTTTTTAAACCTATTTTTAGTGGGGAGTATCCTATATTCTGTTCTAAAGACCAGAAACAATTGTCCTAACAATTTATTTTTTTTAAAGTGACTTTCTATTAGCAAAAAGAAGCCTTCAAAATGTACATTTATAAAGTTTTAAAACTGTATGAAGTTTAGGGAAGAACAGATATAATACGGAAGACTCTAAAAGTCACAAGTAAGATCTCCTTTGGTAGAAATAAACTTGGGGCTTACCGCCCTATTAATAATAAGCCAGGGAAGCAGTTGGATGGGCCTTATCCTGCAATGAGACAGCTTCACTCTGAGAAATGGGAGGCCATTTTGGAGCCTACATGTGGGTTTCCGTCCAGCCATTTTACACTAAAGCTACTCAAACTTCTTACAACCCTCACGTTCCCCTGTGTGGTTGATTTTTAGGTTCATTTTAGCTAATAGTTAGATCTCATGGAGCAAACAAAAATGTCAATAGACACATAATTTCCATATCCATCAGGACTAATTAGAGTACAGCCTGACAGGTTTATACAGGCTAACACAGCAGTTCTTAAAGAATACATTTATGTTTAAAGAAGAAGCAGCTGATTATTAGGTGGATGGAACTTAAGTCGCAGGGAAGAATTAGCCTACTTCCACAAAACTACCAGCCTTAAAAGAATCCTGCTTGGAGTCTGGCTGGTGCAGAATTTCTACATTCCAGTGACTCCTCTCTAGATAAACTGATGAGTGATAATGGCCCAGTTCTGTCACCGACTGGGCCCTGCCAAGCTACAGTCTGACAATCTTCCAAATTTTGTTTTGTTTTCCTCCTGTTCTAATCAAAGCAGAGGTAGAAAGAGATAACCAGCTTCTAATTACTGAAAATCATGGTGTCCTGGCCTCTTTGGTTGTCAGCAGAAAATGTTAAATGGCATAAATCTCTTCCTCTTTGTCTATCAGAAGCCTCACAATCTCCAGTGCTCGAGGCTCCCACTGTTAGGGGGGAAGAATCAGGTCACGCGAAGACCTCTCCCTTCAAACAGCCAAGGAAGTCCATTTGGAAAGCTTTCACTGCTGCCTCAGTCAGACCTGAGCCTCACCCAAGAAAACAAGTCTATGCGAACATCCTAAATGAGTGGCACCCAGGGAAGACCAGCCTCTTTCCTCCGGTTGCCTTGGAGACAGACTGCTCTTTTCCCTTCCTGGCACCAGGATGGGGCATGGGGGGAGAGTTAAGAAGAGCACGGGGGTGGACGGAACTGGCTTTGGATACCTGCTCTGCCACTGGGGAAAGTCCCTCAACCTCTCAGAACTTCCCGATTCCCGTGTGGGAAACGGTGATACCAATGTCTGCTTTGTGGGGTTGTGAGGTTGAGACATAAAATATGCCTAGGGCCTGGCCCTGAATTGGAGATCCAAAATGGCAGGCATACAGAAGGAGGTGGTGCCTGGACAGTGACAGGAGGGCAGGCACTGCTCAGGCTAGAGCCTCTAGTGTTTGCATGCTTCGGAAAACCCTTCGGCTCCTTGACAGAGGCAAGAGAGCACAAGGCGACCGGACAAAGGATGTTTTTTCTGTTTTCTAAAGAGACCATATGGTGAGTCGAGTACTTTTTTACTTCCACCACCCATAAGAGATCAAGGACTGAGCTCTCGGGCCAGGAAGGGAGTCTGAGGAGGCTCTCTGAGCCAGGAAATAGATCATAAATGATGTGACACCACAGTGGCAGGGAGTAACTTTAGCAAAGTCTCTTTCAGGTGTTTATGGAGCACTCCTCTGATTTTCAATGACCAAGTCCTTTCAACGAATATTCAGGGCTGGTGTCCCTGCAAAGAACACAAAGTAAGGCCCAGCTCCAGCTGTCTGACAACGGAGAGCTGAGGGGATAGAGACTACAAGCTCCCCGAGGGCAGGAACCATGCCTGCAAGGAAGAAGGGGCCAGTGGGGTTAAATCACCCCCCCAAGGGGAGCAGCTCAAATAAGGCTTCAATTATGACTATCCTCCTGCAGAGACCAAAACCTCAGGGCAGGTTCTCAGGGGCAGTCTGGCAAAAGGCTGAGGCCCACCCCACACGATAACTCTAACTGCTGCCTCTGGATCAAACACACCTGGCGGTCGTGTCTGCCACCAAAACAGCATACGAAGAAGTACCTGGAAAGTCTTGCAGTGTGACTTGTGGGGAACAAGTGCCTGTCGGAATCTGCGGGAAATAAGCTGGAAAGATGGTTGGATCTCTTACCTGCCTGCCGACGGGTGTTCCTGGGACAGGCCCCAGGTGGTGAGGAATCAGGGCGGTCCTCATCCCTCCGCCTCGGATGGAATGACCCCACTGGGCGGCTGCGGGGCGGGGGGGGGGAACCTCACCTCTGCCTGCGCCCCACCGCCGCCTGTAACCCGAGCAACAGCTGCGTCTGAGCCCAGAAAACGCAGGGCACTTTGCAGGGAAAATGAACACGAAGAAGACGGTTCATATTACCAAGTGAGGTCTTGCAGAAACGACCGGAGAAGACAATGAAGACCCAAGAGCGCGGTGACTACACGTTTCACTTGTTACCAAACCTCTCAGTGATTAAAACTTGACTGGGAGAAATTAAAGCCCGTGGTCCTAAGCCTTTTTCATTATGAATAAGGTTTTTACAATGAATTCTCGAACCATTCCCCTGAAAGCAAGTTTGACAGTGAACCTTGTTCATCAGTCTGCTAATGGCTGCAGCCACCTCTGGAAACACAAATGAATTTTTTTATTTTTAATGTAATCAAGTGGATTACTAAATAGCACAGGAAGGAAAAAATGAATAAACACATACAATGGAGCATATAATTCAGTCAGATGGGGGGGCGGAGGAAGGAGGCAGTGGGACAAAAAAGTCTTCTGTCCAGTGACAGAAGACTTGGGCTTCAGTCCAGCTTCTGTCACTTACATAAGACAAGTCACTTAATGGTCTCGAAGTTTCG
This sequence comes from Zalophus californianus, assembly GCF_009762305.2. Classification (NCBI taxonomy): domain Eukaryota; kingdom Metazoa; phylum Chordata; class Mammalia; order Carnivora; family Otariidae; genus Zalophus; species Zalophus californianus. The sequence continues at coordinate 62,947,762 of NC_045597.1, forward strand.
GTTTCTTTATCTGTAAAAGCAGGGGATAGAAATAACACTGCACTTTGAGGACCTCGGTGGGGAGACAGGGACAGGGCCTGCAGGAGTATGCTTTCTAAAAGCCCCCCTCTACTCTTACTGCTCTCCAGCCAGCGTTGGCCACCTCCGAGCACAGCTCTGTCGGGGTGAGGGAGCCTCGGCGTGGCTCCTGTCACCTTGGGGGGCCCTGAGGGCAGTGGCCTTCCACTGACATCCCGTAGAGAACACGCGGCTAATAGGTACCAGATGACAGCAATGGTGGGGGGTGTTTATTAGATAAATGACCAGATTACCACCTGTGAAACAAACCAGAAAATGTTCATACCTTCTGGCATCTTACTGATCTCTCATCTTCTTTGCAGGACAGGTTTAAATTGTGAAAATACCAAGTAGCCAACATCTTAACAGCACAAGGAATTTTGGTTGGCTGCCCTTGGCAACATGAAGGTGCTGAGTGGCTGGGGGGAGATTGCATTTTCCTAGGGCAAGGAAATTTGCCGATGTGACACGCTAGATATTAAGGTGCCATACTCAAGTATTTTCCTCCAACTTCACAGATGAGAAAGCTGGGGCTGAGAAAGAGCGACTACTTTTTCGAAGGTCCCACAGATCCAAATGATACTCTTAACCGTTACATCACACTGGGCACAGGACTGGGAATCTGGAAAGTTACAAAAGATACCGCCTGGCTGGAGGGCCATGAGTTGCTTCAACCACTTGGAAAGCAATTTGGTACTTCCTAAAAATTTAGAACATTCATATACTCTATAACCCAAAAATGCCACTCCAAGGTACAGAAATTCTCATGTATTCGTACTAGTCTGTGTACACAGGGCTCTTATGGAAGCGTTGTTCATAATGCAAAACAAACAATCTAGAAAAGCCAAAAGTCGATTTGACAGGGGGATGGATGTCACACTTGTCACACGATCCTATACAGCAGTGACGAGGAAGGAGCCATAACTCTCCACAGTTGCAGAGACGAATCTTTCACATTACACCAAGTGGAGAAGAGTAGGTTACAGGGGGCTACCTCTAGAATGACACCACTTCAGTAAAACTCAAAGCAAGTAAAACTAACACAACGAATCGGGATACATATGTCCATGATAGAACGTTTAAACCATTAAGTGAAAGGTAAGGACAAAATGCGAGCAAATGGTGCCCTGCTGAGGGGTAGGCAAGGGTGAAACGAACGCTTGCAGGTCGATGCAAAAGTATTGGGTACATCCTGGTTTGTGAGCTGGGTGGCAAGTCCTTGGGTGACTGCTCTGTCCTGCTTTGTGTTACCATATAAATGAGATCGTTACTTTGAATGAAGTACCCATCTCATCATTAAAGCCTCTGTTTTAAAGTTACTGCTGGTGGGATGGGCATAGAGGGGCCTCCGTCTTTCATCCCACCCGTGGCACCTCAAGCCTAGAATGACTGAAAGGGAAAAGCATTGGGCCGGGGTGCATGACTCCAATGATCCGGGTTTTGTTTTTCTGGCCCGCCGCGCGAGAGGGCTACCTGGGGCTCTGGGTCTGGATAAACAGCCCTGCCAGCCCGACAAAGGAGATGACAGAGTGCTAGACCCACACAGCCATCAAGGGCTGCGCTGGGGGGGAGCCAGAAATCGCAATGTTCCTGCCCCTTGGCGGCATCAAGCCACCTGTGGAGAGCAGCAGGGACAGCAGGAGTGTCCCTGTTCCAGGGCTGGAGGCCCAGCTGCCCCCAGGGGCCGGCAAGTGAGTGCAAGTGAGACATCAACACCAGGCGCTCCAGCTGGGGCAATTTATGTGAGTGGATAATTGCACATAATGGAGTTAAAATATAATTGCCTCATTAAAATGGGTTACTAAATCTCATTGTGTGTGAGTGTGAAAGAGATAGACAGAGACACGTGTGTTAAACGGCAAGAAAACAAAATTGCATAAATGAATGTGAACGAGAGCAGTCAGAGTGCCTGACTGGGCCACCTCCGTGGAAGGAGACCTGGGCACCTCATGGAGCCTCTGAATGACTCGGGAAACCCATCCCTGATGGCTGCTCTCGCACCATGGGGATGGCGCAGGCTTGGGCCGAACTCATGGTCGCCAGGTCCTAGGCCCTGCCCGGGGGGTCTCCAGTTTGGAAGCTCAAGCTCTCGTCTTGTGTAGCAAAGATGGGCTCTGTCTGGCCCCCCCCCCACACACACACCCCCATGGTCTCCAGAGGTCATCCTGGCAGGGCTCCCCCAGCAATCTGTACCATCAACACTCTTCCCACCGGCTTTCCCCTCATGGCTGACTTCAGGGCTGGAACCGGAGCTGTGTCGGCCTGTGTGACAGGTACGTCTAGAGAACAGAGAAAAACCGCAGAGGGAAACGCTCCCAATGTGGCAGCGCGAGCCCTGGCCGACCTGGAATGGTGCCCACGCAACTGCCATCTCCCCAGCCTTGGCTGGAAGAACCCAGAGCACCAGGCTCTGGCTAGACTCTGCAAACGCTCCCAGCGGACACAGTCATGCACACAGAGAGAGAATGTCGTTCTTCTCCCCTACCGCCTCCACGTCTGCCACCCAAGCCACCCATGCCCCATAGGAGAGCTCCTCCATGGGAGAAAAATCCGGCTCCTCACCTCCTTTGGGTTTTGTTTTGTTTTTGTTTTTTTTTTGAAACAATTATTTCTAAAATTAACTCCGAGTGCTTATTACCCCAAGAGCCACACATGGTCATGCCTCACTTTGTTCCCAAGTTTCCAACGAGCGCTCAATCTGGCGATCAGCACAGCTCAGTCTGGAAGGAGCAAAGTTAAGTTTTGTCTCAGAACGCTCACACATTAAAATGTCAACACTAATGAGTTATTTTCTTTTCAGTATTAGAAAGCAGATAAACATTACCAATCTGGTGTCAGTGACTGTCACTAACAAAACCCCAAACCTGCTTCCAAAGCGGCCAGTCTGGGAGTGTTGCCTGTAGCCTCAAGTGAGGCAAGGAGATGGGCACAGGAGATAGCGGGAGGGGGGGAGGGTTGCACACCCGGCCCCGACCTGGGCAGGGGACACAGACTGTGCCCTGTCACCCTCACCGGCCTGTGTGACTCACCGCTGCTGTTCAGCCCCTGACTCCAAATGCAGATTTGCACTTATATGAACAGATTTGTTTCCGTGCGTGATTAAATACTCTCTTGATGCCTCAGATAAGTTCAGAAGTGCAGAAGGGAGGAGGATGAGCTTTTTAATTACAAGCAATTCAGCCTGGCAAATAGAACTCTCAACCTGCCAAGTCCTGGACTTCTAAACCTCGCCAAGATCCCCATCTGCTTCCACGGGGGACTGGGGAGGTGGTACTGATTCAAGTTCCCACAGAAAGAATTAGAAAATCTTGGACCAGATGCTTAGCTCTAACAAATAAAGAGCCTCAGTTCTGGATAAAAGTCAAATTGTGAAGATACTGCAGAGCTCTGTTTTTTGCTTTTTTGTGTGTTGGGAGGGTGGGTGGGTTGTGGAACAGGACAAGACGGGGAAATGGCAGAACCAGATTTCAGCTCATCTTGGTGAAATTCTGGAGTTACAAAAGCTACTCTTGTTCCCTCAGGTTTTTTTGGGTGCAGGCCAGGGGTGCCTGGATGTCCCTAATCCCTGAATGGATCTCCCTATCCCACCCGCATGCCCAGTTTCCTTGAGCGCCAGGATACTCCAGAAGCCTCAGAATGGAGCCCCTGAAATGTTATGAAACAGGAATTGGCAACGCTGTCCTTTTAAGCTGCCAAACTGGAGAAAGAGCTGTGGAGGCACAGGGAAGGTGAATGCAATGTGTCATCTGGGTGTCATGACTCCACTCGTAAGGTGCCCCCAATTGGGCCCCCACCGCTCAGGTGGCAGGCAGATGGAGGGCAGATGGGCAAGAAGGGTGGGGACAGAGGCAGCATTGAGGAGAGTATCTAGAAGGCAGCAGTGGCCGGGTGGCAGCTGCTGAATCTCATCCAGCCTGGCACGGCTATCAGGAAGCCTGGAGTGCCACCCTCTGGTAACTGAGCCAGGGGTTGGTTGCTAAATCCTGTAACAGAACCCTCCCTACAGGCACTTGGCATTTGAGCCTTAATGGTTTTGGCACTTGGCCTAATTGCTCAGAATATGTGCATGGTTAGAGAGTAATTCCTTCATCACACTCAGTAAGTATCTGCACACAGCACAGAAGCTGTGATATTTTTATTCCAGTAATTCCTTTGCCGGCCACCAAAATTCGATGAAAAATTTCTCAGAAGCTACTAGGTATAAACCAAACTGAGTCTTACATTAAGTTCATGTTTCAGATTATGGATAGTTGTATAAACCTCAGAATGTCCACCAAGCAAGAAAATTGCCTCATTTTGTTCAAGAAACCGTGTGCAAGGAATGCTGCTACATTCAGTGATAAAAAGGAGTCACATTATAAATACTATCTCAAAGACTGGAAGCTGACATACTTGCTTATGCTTCTTAACGTGATTATGCACCGTAACTCATTTTGAGATAAGGTCATTTTGGTTAATGAAATCAGATTACCTTATCACACTGATCTCTTCGAGATTCAAGTCAGATGCTGGTACTCAAAAAACAGATGCAACAGAATCCCAGTCACCCACCTTAGGGTTGGAGAGAACAGAAGCGAACAGTATGAATGGTATCTCAATATGCTCTGTGAATTTTGCTTAATTTACCAAAGTGACTGGTGGTGCTGCCAGTAGTTCCTATAGCGATTATTGGCTTAATTGGTAAGTCTCCAGTTTATTTTTATAACTATGAAGTAGGACACAGAGACAGGGACATAAAAGGGCCATGACAGAAGGAAACCTATTGTCATCATCAATTGTTCTTTTTAAGAAACAAATTTTATTGCCTCACTCCTTTGTTAAAAACTAAAAGCAGAAATGCAAATAACATACTTCTAAGTAACTAAAGGTTCAAAGAAAAAAATCATAAGGGATAAAATTTAAATGTCGAGACATAGCCTCAGAATATATAAAGCAAAAACTGAAAAAAACTCAAAAGAAAATGAGCAAATACATGGTCGTAGTTAAAATTTTTAGCAAATCTTTCTCAGCAGCTGATACAACACGCAGATCAAAAATCCAAAGGACTATAGATGATTTGAACAAGATTAACAAAATTTATCCTCTTAACATGTATAGAACACTGCACCCAATAACTACAGAACATATCATTTCCACATATAAGGGGGACGTCCTTCACTAAAATAGTATGCTGGACCATAAAATAACTATGAACAGATATATAAGGATTGATATACAATTTATCGGCTGGTTACTGTGGAATTAACCTTGAAATCAATAATAAAAAGATAACTAGGAAGTCTTATGTTTGGAAATACACTTTTTAAATAATCTATGAGTCAAAGAAGAAATCAGTGGGAATCAGAAAATACCTTGCAATGAAAAATAATGAAAATATGACATAAAAACATGGATATAACTAAGTCTGTGTTTACATGGAAATACAGATGATATTTAAATGAATATATTACAAAAAAGAAAGTTTGAAGATTGATGATACCGATCTTCCTTGACTCACAATAGGGTCATGTCCCATGAAACCCACTGTAAGGTGAGGTAAGTTGAAAATGCATTTAGTGCACCTAACCTACTGAACATAACAGCTTAGCCTCACTAGGCTACCTTAAATGTGCTCAGAACACTCACATTAGCCTACAGTGAATCATCTAACACAAACCCTTCTTTAGAATAATGTGTTGAATATCTCATTTATTAACTACTGCACTGAAAATGAAAAACAGAATGGTTGTATCAGTTGTCTACCCTAGCGACTGCAGAGCTGACGGGAAGCTGGGGCTCCCAGTGCTGGCAAGCGTCACAAGAGGATCTTCCTGCATATCACGAGCCCAGGAAGAGATCAAAATTCAAAATGTGAAGTAGAGTTCCAACTGAATGCATATTGCTTTTGTCCTACCGTAAAGTCAAAATATCGTATGTTGAACTACATAGTAAGTCGGGGACCATCTCTATGAGGTCCCACTTCAAGAAGGTAGAAAAAGAAGAGCAAATAAAATACCAAGAAAGTAGAGGGATGGAAATAATAAAAATGGAGCAAAAAATCAATGAAACATAAAATAAAGATAATCAACCACATCAAGAACAGACTCTTTGAAAAGACTAACAAAGTTCACAGCTCTCAGCAAGACTAAGCAAGAAAGAAAACATAAATTATTAATACCATGGCCACAGACATTAAAAAAGGTTAAAAGAACAGTAAGGAGAACGACATTATGACAAATTTAGGTGAGAGGAACATGTATCTTGAAAAATAGAATTCATCAAAACTAACACAAGAAGAAATAGGCCGTATGAATACTCTTCTTTATACTTAAAAAATTGAATCTGAAATGTAAAACCTTCCCACAAAGACATCTCTAGGTAAGCTGGCTGCACCTGGAATTCATCCAAGCACTTATGGAAGAAATAATAACAATCTTAAACTATTCCGTGTAAGAGAAAAAGAGATTATGTGCTAATCTGTTTTATGAGGTCAGTACAATCTTGTTACCCAAACCTGACAAAGATATTAAAAGAGCGGAAAATAACAGAGTAATCTATAGGCCATGAACATAAAATCAAAAAAATTCTAAATAAAATATAAATAAATCAAATCAAGAGGTATATAAAAAAGATTGTACATTATGGGGACCATTGGGTTTATTCCAGGAATGCAAAGTTGTTTTGACATTTGAAATTCTCCACATTAAGCAAATAAGGATAAAGCCTATATAGTTATCTAAATAGATACAGAGAAAAAACAATCCATATTTGATAAAATTCAAAACTCATGATTTTAAAGTAATCATAGCAAACCAGGAACAGAAGGGGACTTTCTTAATTTGATAAAGCTTATCTACAAAATATCAGCCAAGTAAAAGCTTTCCCTCCTTCCTCACATTTTGGAAAAAGACAGGGGTGATCACGATTACCACTTCTATTCAGCACAGTAACGTTGTACTATTGAACTCTGCATGGCGTCATAAAGCTAGAAGACTAAGAAGAAAAAAAAAACCGTCATTAATCACAGACTACGTGATTGAATTTATAAAGTTTACCAAAAAATCTGCAAATAAAGTTTAGAATTAATTAATAAATTTAGCAAGGTCACTAGTCACTATATAAAACAAAACTAAATCCAGTGGTTTGTACAAAAAGAGAAAATAATGTGATCAATATAGGATTATCCCAGGAATGCAGGAGTGGTTTATGATCAGAAAAACTGTAAATGTCGGGCGCCTGGGTGGCTCAGTCATTAAGTGTCTGCCTTCGGCTGAGGTCACGATCCCAGGGTCCAGGGATCGAGTCCAACATTGGGCTCCCTGCTCAATTATAAATACTATCTCAGGAAGCCTGCTTCTCCCTCTCCCACTCCCCCTGCTTGTGTTCCTGCTCTCACTATCTCTCTCTGTCAAATAAAAATAAAATCTTAAAAAAAAAAACTATAAATGTCATTTACCACATTAACATTAAAAAGAGAAGAGCCTTATGATCATATGATGTCCTCTGATTAATCTCCTGAAAACCTACAGCAAACATAATTCTTAACGGTGAGATACTGGGAATGTCACCTTTAAAATCTGAATTACAAAACGTGCCCATTATCATTGCTCTTGGTTAACACTGTGCTGGCGGTCCTAGTCAGCATGTTAAGACAACAAAAGAAATGGAGGGCATATAGATTGCAAAGAAAGAAACAACACAGTCATCTTGTCTCAAATAATATAAATGTCTATATAGAAAACTCAAAGCATGGATATTATATTAGATATAATAAGTGAGTTAAGTGCTGAGATCTAATAATCAACATATAAAAATCAATTCTGTTTCTATACGCAGCAACAGATAATTTTAAAACGTAATTTAAAACTAGATGCCATTTACACTATGAACAAGAACTGTAAGTTTGTTAGGAATGAATAGACCAAAGTTTTCTTAGATTTATATGAAGAAATACAAACTTTTTTGAAGGACACTAAAAATACTCTAATTAAATAGGGAAAATTTAACATGTTCATGATTTGGATTATTTAACATCATAAAGATATTAATTGTACCCAAATTGATATACAGATTCAAAGTAATCCCAACCATATTCCCAACTGCTGCTTGAGAAATAGAAGTTGATTTTAAAACCTAAGTGGAAGAGCAAAAAGCCAAGAATGCCTGAGGCATTCTAGATGAAAAAGACAAAATGGAACATCCTACCATATATTAAGATTTTAAGGTTATAATATTAAAATGTTTGTTATTGGTGCAGGAATAAGTAAATCTATGAAAACATTGCACGAAAGATCCAGAAATGTGCCCACACATGTAAAAATTTATGACAGAGATAGCACTAGCCTCATCCCACTGTTACCACACACAAAGTAGGAAGCAATACTAATAATTCTGCATCATCCCCTGATACCTGCAGTTACCAAGAGCAACACCATGGCTAATGATTTACCACTTGCAAGCAGAATCACAGGTTAACCACAGGAGTGTATTTGCACATTTTTGGGTTTCTGCAAATTCCATTATGATTTATTATTGTATGATTCATTACATTAACCTGTTAATACTCAGTGGTTAAGTGATTTCTTCTTTGCAGGATTCAGAATAAAGGCAGGGTAACTTGACATGGTGTTTTTGTTTTCATTGTTTTTAACGATAGCCTTCTGACTTCTGAACACTTGCTTTGCTGACATCTTTGTTTGTGAAACGGAAGTAATACAGTTTTCAAGAGAGAAAAATTCCTGATCTTCTATTAAGTGCATATTGCAAGGCTGTGGAATACTAACCAAATCTTTGATTTCCTTTTTAAGATTTGGCTTCTCAGCAAATGCATTTTTCTACCTCAGTGCACTCCTCATTACCATTTTATATTCCATCTGAGGCCTGGATAGCAAATAGCAGCCAGCTCTTGTCTGAAGTCTCCAAAGTAGGCTCATACATTTGATACCCCTAGGAAGGCTCATGGCATCTCGGCACATGCGATCCAACTTTTGATGCTGGCTTGCGTAAGAAAAACCACTCTTGTTTCTTGTCATTTTACTTTTAGTAGGCAAAAACTAATGCTCGCTCCAGTGGAATTCCAGATCTTGACGTTGATGGAAATAAACAGAATATTCAAGTAAATTAATTTCCTCGTGGCAAAGCTATTAACTTTGAAACTCCTAGATTGGCTGGGACTTTAACTGCTTAAAATATATCATGAAAAAACACTTTGTCAAACAATGATATATCCTCTCAAAGCAAGCAAATATTTCATATGGATATTTTCAGCCCTGCCAACAATTTTCCCTTATTTTCATAAGCTTAGTACCATTTATTTTTACTTATTATCAGTGCTAGGAAAGTTTTTATTTTTGACATTAATGTTAGTTGGATTTGATAGATGAGCATGCTGTTATTAAATGATTATTATATTTCTTAGCCAATTTATAGTCATTTCTTGTGTGGATGTGAGAATAAATAATTATATAATCTATCTCCAAAAGCATATTCTAACGGGAAATAAATACATATTTTCAAGATAATTGTGCTTAAGTACGATTATAGCCTTAAAGTAACCATATGTAGACCTATGTATTTATAATAGTATCTAAACAGTATATTTAACTAAATAGGAAAAATAAGCTGACCTCCAAGTATTCAACATTATGTGACTCTGCATTTTAATATTTATTTTAAAATCTATATTGTATAAAAGGTGAAAACTTGTTGCCTAATATAAGGTCAAATATTTATACCTATGTTTCTTTCTGAGAGTTTTATAGTTTTTAACTTTTACATTGAGATCTTTGAGCCATTTTGAGTTAATTCTTGTGTATGTCATGAATATGGTCCAACTTCAATTTTTTTTTTAAGATTTTATTTTTAAGTAATCTCGCAACCAACATGGGGCTCAACCCCACAGCCTGAGATCAAGAGTTGCACACTCCACTGACTGAGCCAGCCAGGCGTCCCCCCGACTTCAACCTTTTTGCATGTGGATCTCAAGTTGTTCTGCTGCCATTTGCTAAAAAGATTATTCTTTCCCCATTGACAGGTCTTGGCAACTTTATAAAAAAATCAGTTGACGATGGATGTGTGAGTTTACTTTGAACTCTAAATTCTATCCCATCGATGCCTATCCTTATGCCAGTATCACATTGTTTTGATTGTAGTAAGTTTTGACATTGGGAAGATTCAAGATTGTTTAGGTTATTCATGGTCCCCTATATGTCCATATAAAAATTTTGGGATCAGCTTGTCTATTTCTGCACCAAAAAAAAAAAAAAAAAAAAAAAGGCAAATGAAATTTTGATAGGGACTGCATTGAATCTACAGATCAGTTTGGGGAATATTGCCATCTTAACAATATTGAGTCTTTCATCCATGAACATGAAATGTCTTTCCATCTACTTAGACCATCTTTAATTTCTTTCAACTGTGTTTTGTAGTTTGCAGTGGATAAGTATTTAACTTTCTTGGTTAAATCTATTCCTAAGTATTTTATTCTCTGTGGTGCTATTGTAAATGGAATTCTTTCCTTACTTTTTCAGATTGTTCATTACTAGTGTATAGCAATACAACAGATTTCTGCATACTGGTCTATATACTGCAGTGTTGCTACACTTGTTTATTAGTTCTAATACATATATGACCATATAATATATATAATAGATATACATGCTCATACCATCTTCAAAAGGACATAGATTTACTTCTTCCTTTCCAATCTGAGTGTCTTTTATTTATTTTGTCTTACCTAATTTGTCTGGGTATAATTTCTAGTACAACGTGGACTAGAAGTGGCAAGAGTGTACAGCCTTATCTTATTTGATTTTAGTGGGGAGAGCTTTCAGTATAATGTTAGATGTGAGATTTTCATAAATGTCTTTATCAGTTCGAGGAAGTTCCCTTCTATTCCTAATTTTTGAGTGCTTTTTGTTTTATCAAATGCTTTCCCTGCATCTTTCAGAGTAATCATGTTTATTATTTATTCTATTAATACGGTGTAGTACATTGATTGACTTTCATATGTTAAACTGGTCTTGCATTCCTGGGACAAACTCACTTGGTCCTAGCATATAATCCCTTAGTATGTTGCTGGATTTTCTTGTTAGTATTCTGTTGAGGATTTTGCATTCATAATCATAAGGGATACTGGACTATGATTTTATGTTGCCTTTTCTGGCTTTATTATACCAATAACAAGTGTTGGCCTCACAGAACAAGTTCGGATGTGTCCCCTCTGTTCTATTTTCTGGAAGACTTTGATAAGATTAGTGTTAATTGTTTAAACATTTGATAGAAATTATCAATGAAGCCATTTGATCCAGGGCTTTTTAAAAATTGGAATTGTTTGGACTCTAGTAATCAAACTGAGTCAAACTGAGTCAGAATCAATCTCTTTGCTATAGGTCTATTCAGATTTTCTATTTCCTCTTGAGTCAGTTTAGATTGTGTTTTTCTGTATTTGTCTATTTCATCCATATTATCTAATTATTGATGTACAATTATTTGTAGTATTCTGTTATCCTTTTTATTTCTGTAGGTCAGTACTATTTTTTATACCTGATTTTAGTTATTTGAATCTTCTCTCTTTCTTCTTGGTCAATCTAGCCAAAGGTTGGTCAATTTTTAAAATTTTTTCAAAAAACCAATTTATCTATTCTTTGTTTTTTTTAAAGATTTTTCTATTCTTTATTTTTATTTTTTACATATATATTTATAAATAACAACTTCTTTACATGTAGCACTGGTCAGCACATCCAATAACTGAAATAACATTTTTCTCAACATGACGAGCAAGGAACACTCCTAGAAACATCTTACATGTTTCTTTAAATCCTTGTCTGCATGCATTACATTATGAACAGCACATACACTCTCAGAAATAACTCTTCTCAACATGCCATACAAGAAACAATTTTTCAAACTTTTTTACATGTGTATTCAAACACATCTCTACATGCATTACAGAATGGCTAGCATACCCATTCACTGAAACACTATTTTTCTATTCCATATTTTCTCTGTGTCTGCCATAATCTTTATTATTTCCTTCTTCTTGCTTTCAGTTTAGTTTGCTTTATTTCTAGTTTTTTTAAGGTGTAAGGTTAGGATAACTTATTTCTTCTTTAATGCAGGCTATCTATTTTCTTCTGAGCACTGTTTTTGTTGCATACCGTAAGTATTGGTATGCTGTTTTATATCAAACTTTCATTCACCTCAAAGTTTTCTCTAATTTCCTTTATTTCCCTTGAAATAAAGCCACCGGGGGGACAGATACACTGTCAGCGAGCAATTGCTACTCAGTATTTTTCCTCTGGTGTGAGAGTAGATCATTCTTCTTTGGTTTGAACACCAGATAAAATCCGTAGTTGGTTGGATTTCGAGTTCAGACTATGTAACAGATACCTATCGTTAAACACTACATTTACATGCAGCACAGCGTGTCTACATACCTAAAATCCTTTTGGTTATTTAAGGGTATATTGTTTAATTTCCCTATTTTCGTTTTGTTATTGGTTTCTAATTTTGTGCCATTGTAGTTGGAAAAGATACTTTGTATGATTTCAGTCTTTTTAAAATTTACTGAGACTTGAATTGTGGCCTAACATATGGTCTGCCTTGGAGAGTGCAGCACGTAGACTTTAGAGGAATGCGTACTCGGCTGTTGGGATGGTGTTGCGTCTAGCTGGCTTACGGTGCTGCCTGAGGCCTCTATTTCCTTGCTATTCTTTATTTCTTTGTTGATTCAAGTGACTGTATAGTATTCTTTCACTTCAGCCACAAGGGCTACCTTTTATTTTTTTTAAAGTTTTATTTATTTATGGGGGGGCAGTGCATAAGCAGGGGGAGCAGCAGAGGCAGAGGGAGAAGCAGGCTTCCCGTGGAGCAGGGAGCCCGACGCGGGGCTCCATCCCAGGGCCCCGGGATCATGACCTGAGCCGAAGGCAGACGCTTAATGACTGAGCCACCCAGGCGCCCCTCAGCCACAAGAACTACCTTTAACATTCCTTTAAGGCAGGTGTGATAGTTTTTGTTTATCCTGAGCTGTCTTAATTTTGTCTGTATTTTCACAGGCAGTTTTGCTGGCTATAGAATTCTAAGTTAACAGTTTTGTTCTTCCAGCACTTGAATATATCATCTAATGCTTTCTGGCCTCTATGGTTTCTGAGGAGAATCATGATAATCTTACTGTAAATCACATGTATATGGTGAGTTATCTTTCTCGCTGCTTTCAAGTTCCCCTCTTAGTCTTTGGCTTTTGATAATTTGATTGTGATGTGTCTTGGTGTGTATCTCTGTGTGGGCTTGGTTAACTTCTTAAATGTGTATATTAAACTTTTCAACAAACTTGTAAAGTTTCCTACAAATATTCCTTCAAATACTCTTTTGGCCCCCTTTCCCATCTCTTTTCCTTCTTAAACACCCACTGTGTGAATACTGATAATATCCCACAGGTCTCTGAGGCCCTGTTGACTTTCATCCTTTTTTCTTTCTGTTCCTCAGATTGGATAATCTCCACTGGCCTAACTTCAAATTTGCAGATTCTTTTTGCTAACTATTCAAATCTGTTCAACTCCTACAGTGAATTTTTAAATTTCAGTTATTATAATTTTCAACTCCAGAAAAGATACTTAAAATTTTTGTAAAATTATGACTTTAAATTATAATTTTTATAAGTTTATAACCATAAAAACATCATTTTTGCAATTTCTGCAGGAAAGATGGAGAAGATGGGTGCAGTACTTGAAGGTGGGAAAATGAGGGTGATTCATCTAACAGCTATTTCCTCTATAAATTATGAGGGCCATTAAAAGTGAGGGCGGAAAAGTGGAGAGGTGAGGTTAGCTGAGAGACAGAGTAGAACTACAAAGCAATACGATGCCACCTGAAGACTGTGATCATGAATTTAAAAAGTCATTCAGTCCATTTATGTGATTTTTCTCAGGTAACATTCATCTGCTCAAGTACAGGTGAAAGAAACAGAAGAATTCAACCAGAGGTTCTTGCGAGGCAAATACCTTTCTCTGAGAAAAGGCTAACATGTATTCTCCAGGGTTATACTTATGCCACATCAAAACAGCTCAAAATGCAAACCAGGAAGTATATAGCAAATATAAGTGTTGTGTCCATGAATTCGCACTTATAATCTTTTATTTTGACTTAGTACTCAAGATAATATTGATAACACATTCTGCTCATCAATCTTCCACCATCTCAATTTGGCCCTATACTGTACTTCCTTTTCTATTAGTAGATTTTCTTAAAAACACATTCATGAGATGTATAAAAATATACTTCAATTATCATTGTTCTAGAAATAGTTTTAATATTTTGAGGAAACTGTATAAAAAGCCAAATACACTTTTTTCCTAGAAAACAAAGGGATTAATTAACGTTAAGGTAGCAATCTTTTTTTCATTGTAGAAATAAATTATATAAAATTTAAGCTCTCAATTTATATCATACTTTATTTTCTATCTTTTATATATCGTACATACTCATTGAAGGAAAAAGACTAAAAGCATAGATTTACACCAAAAGAGGTGATAAATAACTGCTCTTACTCCAAAAGACTCATATTAATATAAACAATTACAATTTCAGATACATGAATAGGCCATGTTCTGTAAATAATAATGTGTTATACATTATATGTTATATAAATATTAGTTTTATCTTACTATTTTGCAAATATTTTAGCCTTGTCCATTTTCTACTTATGCCTCAGTTTTCTCATTTATAATTTAAGGACTCACCTCTTTTTATAGTTTTACCAAGAAATTAAGATATTTTGCTAGTAAGAATCATACTTGAAATCTTACCAACAAAGTAAAGTCACATCAAACACTTGAGATCTATTTTTTTGAAAAACAATGATCTGAGTCTTACTCATAGGTAAAGTTCTAAAGTCAGAGCCCAAAATCATTCTTTGTGAGGGGCCACCAGGGGGAACAGATACACTGTCAGCGAGCAATTGCTACTCAGTATTTTTCCTCTGGTGTGAGAGTAGATCATTTTTCTTTGGTTTGAACACGAGATAAAATCCGTAGTTGGCTGGGTTTACAGTTCATACTATGTAACAGATACCTATCATTAAACACTACATTTACATGCAGCACAGGGTGCCTACATACCTAAAATCCTTTTGAAGTGTGCACTTCACCTTTAATTCAGTCCAGCATATACAGAGAGTGACATCCACCCTCTTTAAAACTACTCCACTCTCTCTCTTTTCCCACTTTTTGCTAAGTGTATATTTCTGCTCCTCAGTTTAAATAGGTCAACTCACATGAATAACTAATAAGAGAGCAACTTAATCTTTAGGTAAGGAGATGTTATGTCCCATCTTTGTATACTAATTCTTAAGTTTAGACAAATTTATTATGTATGATTATTTGGAACTAATGTTGTAAAGAAAAATCCCTCAAACCTTTCATATGACTTTTCCCCATACATTTATACTCCAGAAAACTGCAGAGCTGGGGAGGTGGCTTGCAGAGAACACATCTCTACATAAGGAGCAGATACAGAGCAGCACTAACTCAGGTCGAGATTATATTACTTACTTCCATGTATCTGTGATCAAAGAAAAGAAACCGTTGGGACCTACAATGTTATGATACAAAGAAAATTGTAACCATCAAATTTCAAAGTGAAGATTAACAGACTAAAGAACAAGAAAACTTTTAGAGTTTTAGGGATGCAATATTTTGCTAAAACATTCAAATAAGATTATCAGGAGAGAAGCGTCTGCACTTGCTGTGGCGATCGGTGTAGGATGCTTTCTGGATCTCTGTATTCATTGACTGGATTCATCACAGCTGCATATACTTCACCGTAGGCTCTGCAGACTAATTCTGTAGACTGTTTTATGATCTGCTCTCTATTGATAGACAAACAATATGTGAACACATAATCCGAAAATAAAATACTAAGAATTATAAGAAGCTTCGTATTTGAACCACCACATTTCATTTTCATAATTACCACATACATAAAAAAAAATCATTGTACAACTACACAAGTTACTTACTTTGGTTTGGGGATCAAACATACTTTTTTATATTCATTATTTGTTTACTGTTGCGGCAGGGAAGGGACTGTGTTTTGTTTACAGCTGTATTTTTAGGATTATTAGACAAGAAACAGAAACTGTGACCTGCCATCAATGTCCTGATCTTGCAAATGTGACTGATAACACATTAACCTTAAAGAAAGAGGCTTATTGTCATTCGTATTTATCAAGTCTTCGAATCTCAGAATAACTTACAGTAAACTGTCCTTTCAGCTATAGCTCCTACACCAGTAACCACATTTTAGATTTATCTATTTATATTACCAGGTTAAAATAATGTGACCCTCCAACAAGCCAGCATTTTCCACAAAAAGAATTTCTACATATGCACATAAAAGAATAAAAAGTTTTAAATGAACTGAAGCAAATTTTTAAAGATCTGACTAGAAAAAATAGCACTGGGTTCATAAAATCTGCATCAACTCTCTCCATGTTCTCATGACATTTACTTCTTGTCATTCTCAGCTACTTCTATTCAAGTATCACTATACCTAGTGATAAAAACGCTATCTTTTCTGATTTTTACAACTAAATTTAAATGTGTCTTTCATGCTTCACTCCCACACCTACTTTTTTGTTATTTCTGTCAGTGGCATAACCATGTTGCATCACCTCAATTCAGACCCTAATGAACTCTTGTATGGGGTACAGAGAAAAGCTCCCATCTGGCCTTCCCTCCTCTAGTCTCTTCCACATTCAATCTATCATAAGCACTGCTGCTAGATTAATCTTTCTAAAGCATAGCTATTATCTTGTCTCTCCCTCACCCAGGGCCTTCCTTCAAGGAGTTTCTCTGGTTTCCAAGAAGTCAAAATCCCTCATCCTATCATTTAGAATCCTTTATAATACCTTCCATTTCGCAACTCTAACCCTGAGGTCCGACTCCTGACTGTTCTCTCTGCCCTGCTCGTTTCACCTGAATTCCTCTGCTCTATTCCTCCATTTGCCCAGGATGCTTTTCTCTCACCTTCAGTGATTTTAATTCTCATTAAAGTACATAAAAATGTACTCTCTCATTTCCTGATCCTCGGAGCTAGAAATAATTATCCCATTTTGGAATGTCCATGACCAAAATGATACTTAAAAAGACTATCTGTGGAAACATGTATCTGTGGTCTAAGAAAGAATAAAATTAACTGGATGGAATGAGAAGGGAAGTACGCTTATGATTTTCGATCATCAGCACCCTGTTCTGACAGGGTCTCAAACTCTTGGTGAGGTGAAACAACTGGACATTTCTCCCAAATTGCTAAAGCTTTCAAAATGAGAATAGGTAGAAGGAAGTTACACTGAGTAAATGCTCTGAACAGAGTGGAGAAATGCTCCTGGCTATACTACCTTTTCACTGGAAGGGAGGATGGCAGAAAGTGGTTTGGAAATCTACTTAACCAGATGAGCCTTCAAGATATTTTTGATCTATTAGTGATCATTCCTATAATTGACTGAACATAATAAATGCATCAATATGATGCAAAATTATTTCCCATACATGAAAGAGATGAAAAATACTATAAACTGATTTTTAAAAATCTGTTAAATATAATACACATTTGATGCCCATTTTGCAACAAGTCACATAATGAATTTTAGGCATAGTGGTTTTTCGTTCTTTGCTCAAAGCAGTAAGACAGATTTTGGGGGAGTGTATAAAGCATCCATTACTTATACCTGATACCCTAATACTCTAAAATCTATACTCAATCTGAACATAGTGTGTTATTTATACTATATAAGGAATACAAAGAGACAAGGCTATTCCCTCTCACAAGAAGTTTAAATTCTGAATATGGTACAATAATATTAAATATAATTTAAAAAAATCCAGAGTAACTGGTAAATGTAGAATGGTTGAAAAATCTGAACAAATTTTAAATTTTATTCTCAAGTTCAAATGATGAAAAATTTTAAATTTATTGGCGTTTAGTTGCAACCCAGAGCACGTTTCTGTTTATAAGCTAAACTAGCTTACAAATGTCTACAACTCACAATGCAGCAGAAAAATCATTATAAATCTGAAATGGAGAAAACCAGAATAAAGCAATATTGCTAAGACATAAATAAATAAAATCAAGCCAATAAGACCAAGTAAGAGTTTATAATTTATTTTCAATGTTGGTATTTGATAGTACAGCGTTTCTCATTCTGTTCCTCAGAAGCTACCAAGACAGGGAAGGGATTAAAAAATGAACACGGCTGTACAGAACAAGACAAGAGATACCAAAGCTATTGGAGAAAAGAAGTCTTCCATGTAGGGCAGTAAATAAAGGAAAGGGCAAAGAACTGTTCCTCCTCGCCTGTCAGCTAGCTGCTAAAGTGAAACAGGAGAGAAAGGCAACGGGAAGAGAGATTCTCCAAAGTGAATCTGAGTCAAATCCGAACTGTAAAGAGCAAGAACTGTGACTGATAATGATTTTTCACATTTCTGGACAAATGTAAGAGTTCACCATCACTACCAAAGCCAGGTAAAGGTCCACACTCACATTCAATAATTTTTTTTCTAATGAACTACATATAGTAGAGATCAAATGGTACAGTGATGAACATTACTGTCAGAAGACCTTGACTCTAGTCGAAGCTCTGACACTTCTTAATATTGCCTTCAACAAGTAATTTAACATTTCTAGGACTAATTTCACTACTGTAAGGCAATATATTGAGCTTGATAATATTTACAGGGTACTTTTAAATTATCCCATTGGATTAAGGGCATTTTAATGATTTGCTATTTTTTAAAAAACCTTCTATGTGCATCTATTTATACACATACATACATACATGTTATTTTGGGGAATTGGGTTCCTTAAATAATGATTTATAATAAGCATATCAGTTATTTATATATAAACATTTTTACTTTTATATACAAATCTTGAGGTGTTAAAGGTTTTTACTTTCTTGCCGTTTTACTATCCCCTCCTTTTTATTTATAGTGCTAATTACTATGCAATTAGTATGTATCTTTTATCTTAAAAAGAATATGCATGTATCTGTGTATCTATCTGTCTGCCTGCCTGGTGTCTTGGCCCAAATTATTCACTAATATCATTTAAGAAATGCAGAGTTTCGAATAATGATGAATCATTATAGTGACAAATAATCAATGCTCAAAATGGAAGTTTCCGGTATTCTCTAACTAAATACAAAAGCACCAACAAATCATGTCATCATGTCAGTCATGTGCTTCTGAAAACTTGGAATGTGGTTATCTACCGATCAACCCGTGTACAGATAGGGGGAAGAAAGCAGTATTGTTTTTTAGTGGTGTATGCTGAGCACTGGTGCTAGCCCGGGCATTCACCTCAGATCTACACACTGTATTCTGATCAATCATAGCCAAGTCCATAGCTGGTGGATGGAGAGTACTTTTAGAATTATTTCTTTTTTTTCCAATTTGAATTCAATTAATTAACATATAGTGTATTATTAGTTTCAGAGGTAGAGTTCAGTGATTCATCAGTTGTATATAACACCCAGTGCTCATTACATCAAGTGCCTTCCTTAATGCTCATCATTCCGTTACCCCACCCCCCACCCACCTACCCTCCAGCAACCCTCACTTTGTTTCCTAGAGTTAAAAGTCTCTTATGGTTTGTCTACCTCTCTGATTTCATCTTATTTTATTTTTCCCTCCATTCCCCTACGATCCTGTTTTGTTTCTTAAATTCCACATATGAGTGAAATCATATGATAACTGTCTTTCTTTGACTTATTTTGCCTAGCATAATACCCTCTAGTTCTATCCACATCGTTGCAAATGGTAAAATTTCTTTTTTTTTTTTTGTTGGCTGAGTAATATTCCATTGTGTGTGTGTGTGTGTGTGTGTGTGTGTGTGTGTGAGAGCGTATATGTATACACACACACACACACACACACACATATATATATACACACACACACATACATATCACATCTTCTTTATCCACTCCTCTGTTGATGGACATCTGGGCTCTTTCCATAGTTTGGCTATTGTAGACACTGGTCAGAATTATTTCTGTAGGTTAAAATCTAAACCTAGGTCCTGCTTTTCACATGATCAAAGAATATGCAAAAAGGCCAGTTGAAAGGGAAAAAAATTTTGAATGTAAGCTATGATCATCTATAAAGTTAGACCATTAACTTCCTTGGTTTCTTTACTATCCATGAAAATCTCGTAGGTAGTAATTTATTAGGTGGTGCTCTATTGGCCTCTGGACAGTTTAATAATCTTCATAGTGCAAACAGAACTTTCAAAAAATAAAAACATAACTCATACAAATAAAGAATGAAAGAATGTCAAAAATTTAATAACTCCTTCATGAGGAAACTATTAGGATGGTAAAGCTGGTCATTTTGAGGAACTGGTCATTTACAGGCATTTGGAAAGGAAGGTTAGAATAAAACAGTTTAGACAAAAAACGGGTTAATGTCCCATGGAGCAAAAAAATACACAGGACATGAGGAAGCATGGGGTCTTTAATGAACAAAAAGCAGAGCATCAGACTATGAAACATCCCCCCAAATAATTAAATAATTCTCAAAGGGTCTGTTAACAATGCTTCAGTGTGACATGGAAAGGACACACTGCTTTCCCAGACCCGATGTGCCCTATTTCCAAGTTTCTGAAAGTCTTTCTTATATTTAGAAAGTAGTTTGCTATACCAGTGTATCATATATCAAGGATAATAGTCATGTAGTTAATTAATTACTGGAGAAAAGAAAAAAGAAACTGAAGGAGGCGATGAAGATGTTATAAAATTGTACAGAAGGGCAAATACTTTTCTCATGCATCAGAATACCATGCATTAAGAAATTCAATTTGTCCAGTTATAAATATCACAATGTCCTAAAAATTTAGTATTATAAATCTCAAAAATATTAATAAAGACTAATATATGACTAAATGAGGATATCATCCGTTTTAAAACATGTTCACAAAACATTTTAAATAATTATTTAAAGCATTTAGCTGTGATAAGAAATGAACTGCTTACTTCCAGAATCAGTGAGCTTGTCATTAATCAGTACTTTAGGATTTTGGTTGCCATAACAACATGACACAACTTTCATCATTACCATAAACCCAGCATTTCTAAAAATAGCTTATTTCAACATTCAGGCTCTGTGATCACTAAATTGAGCTTTATTACAGAACCACAGTTAAGAGTGCAATCAAATGCATCACAGGAGAGAAGAAGTCATTAACAGTTTAAGCCTGAAAAACTAAAAAGAAAAGATGATAATATACTTATAAATAATAGATTGGTTAAAGAATTTTGATTTTTCTTTTAACATAATACAAACATCAAAGACGTCACAATGAGTCAAGTTAATTTTCATCCCAGGTCAGTTTTCTGTCACTCACTGTAAAATTAAAGTATATCTTAGGGGCACCTGGTTGGCTCAGTCAGAAGAACGTGCGACTTCTTGGTCTTGGAGTTGTGAGTCCAAGCCCCACACTAAGTATCAAGATTATTTTTTTAAAAAAATCTTTTTAAAAAAAGTGTATTTTACATTAACACCCTGCCCACATATCTCACATAAGTGTTACCTACCATGCAAACATTTTTGGGCTTCCTTTAAAAATAATAATATAATCTCAACATAGGACTAATAAAAATACAGTGCAGGCCAGTGTTAAAGAGAATAGGTTCTGGAATCAGAAATACTGGATTCAAATCTTGGCTCTGCTTCTTACTAATTGCTTGCCTTTGGTTCATTTAACCTTTCTAAGCAATGTCCTCTTCTGTAAAGAGGAAATAGTAATTCATGGACTCACTGGAAGGATTAAGTGAAGTTAAAGAATCAATCTTATTGAGGTATTCAGATGGATTACATTGTAGGAGTTGGGGTGGGGCAAGGGTAAAAACAGAATAGTTCAGAAGCTAATGTGATAATACAGGCACAAATGACACTCCTTTGGACCACAGTGATAACTGTGAAGATGTTCAAAAGTAACTAGTCTCCTCTCCCATACTTTTTTCTAGATAAACATGTAATGAAGTGGTTCCATGGGAATTTTGATTGAAGTAATATTTAATTTATTGGTTTAACTATATCACATAACCAGTTTGAGAAGAATACTATGTGACTATGTTGGAACACTGAAAATCTACAGGAAACATCACACTTAATGATGAAACAGAAATATTTTCACTAAAGTTCAAAATAAGATGCACATTCACTATTACATCTACCATTTACCCTGGAGCTCTTAACCAATATAATGAGTTTAGTTATAAATACCGAAAAAGATTAATGAAACTCATTGTTTGTAGATGTCTTTACCAAAAACTAAACAATTGATAAGCTAACAGAACTAAAATAGAGTTTAGTTGCTTGGCCACATTCAAAATTATCATATAAAATTTAGTATGTTTCCTATATACCAGCAATATCTAATTAGAACAGGTAATGGAAAATAAAAGATCTTATTATAATAGTCACAGAATTACTTCCTAGGAATAAAGCTGATAATATATAGAGAAGCTTATATGAGGAAATGACAAAACTTGATTGAAAATTCTAAAAGATCTGAAAAAATAAAATTCCCATGTTCATAGATGGAAATATTCACTAGTGGATTATACTTTTTCAGTTCTTTTTTTGCTCATTCTTATATTAGCTTGGTGAATGTTTCATATGCACTTGAAAAGAATGTTACCTTCTATAGTTGTGTGTGGTATTCTATATCTTTCTATTAGGTTGAGCTGATTAGTGGCATTGTTCAGTTCTTCTACACCATACTAGATTTTTGTCTACCTTTTCTATCAACTACCAAGATAGCAATGTTGAAATATCTACTTATAATTGTCAGTGTATCTTTTATTCCTAAATTTTTTGAGCTTATACTGCTTGTTTTTTGAAGTTCTGCTATTATTTCCACATATTTAAGATAATTATATCTTCTTCATAAATTGATTCTATTATTATAAAAGGTCCCTCTTTATCGTTGGTAACTGTCCTGCAGTCTAATTTTTCTGATATTAATATAGCTACTTTAGCTTTATTATGATTAGTATTTGCATGGTATATCTGTTACCATCTTTTTACTTTTAAATATCTGTATCCTTATATTTAAAGTGGATTTCTTATACATAGACAGGCCATGCTTTTTCATCTAATCTAAGAAGCTCTGCCTTTTATCTGGAGTATGTAAGTCTTTTACATTTAATATAGATATTTATAAGGCTGAACTTAAGTCTGTCATCCTGCTATTTTTTTTTTTTTATATTTGCGCCTCCGTTCTTTTTCCTTCTCTGCTTTGTTTCATTATGATGGTTTTTTAGCATCTTATTTTATCTATTGGCATGTTAAGATAATTTTTGTTCAAAAGCTTGCTGCAAGGTTCACAATGTACCTTCAAAAATATTATATAACCTTATAACATCACAAACGTACATTTCTACTTTCCTCCCACTCCATCTTTCATGTATTTGTTGTCATAAATTTTATTTCTATATGTTAAAAATTCCACAATTCATTGTATTTTTGTTATAAATGGTCAACGATCAACTATATTTATATTTAGTATTTCTTGTGCTCATTATTCTCTGTGAGTTTTCTTCTGGTATTCTTTTCCTTTAGCCTGAAGGACTTCTTTTATCATTTCTTACAGTGCAGTATACTAGCAATAAATCCTCTCTGCTTTTGTTTATCTCAAAATGTATTTATTGCTCTTTCAGTTTGAAAGATACTCTTAATGAAAACACTATCAAAGTAGATATTTAAAGATGATATTCTATTGTCTTCTGGTTTGCACTGTCTCTAACAAGAAGTCAGTAATATAATATACTTACCATTATTCCCTGCAAACTGTTTTTTTCCCTCTGGCTGCTTTCAAGATTTTTCTCTTTATCACTGGTTTTCAGTAATTTGATTATGATGTACCTTGGTAAGGTCTTCTCTGTTGGGTTATTTAACTTCTTGAGTCTGTGGGTTCATGTTTTCCATCACATTTGGAAAAAGTTTTATTTCTTCAAATTTTTTCTGACTCAATCTCACTATGACAGTCCAGTTATACCTACTTTAGATTGCTTAATATTATGTTACAATTCACTAAGACTCTCCATCTTTTTCTAGTATTTAATTTTTTTTATCTGTGCTTCAGTTTCTACTGTACTTTTTTCAGGCCGACTGATCTTTCTAGGTGTCCAACTGACAGTTAGACCTACTCAGTTAATTTTTCATTTTAGATATGATACTTTTTGGGTATAGAATTCTCATTTTGTAAAATTCCTTATTTTTTCTCTCAGTATGTTTTCCTTTAAGTCCCTGAACACACTGTAAATAGCTGTCTTAAAAGATTTTACCTGCTAGTTCTATAAATTGTCATTTGTCAGTTTGTTTCTACTGACAGATTTTTTTTCTAGTTTTGGTTCATATTTTCCTACTACTTCACCTAAGTTATTTTTTATTGCATTATAAATGCTACACTGTTGATTGTATTTGTTGTCATCTTTATGAGTGCTAAGTTTTGTTCTGGAAGGCATTTAATTTAGTTAAAGATCAGCATGATCTTTTGGAGTTTGTTTTTAAGCTTCTTTGAGTCTAAAGTAGCCTTTACTGTAGGACTAAATTAACTCTGTTTTTAAGGCTTGGACTTTCTGAAGTCTCTAAAGCATTATGCAAGCTCCAGTTATTTTTCAGCTCACAGGTTTCCAGTAGCTGTTCTTTCCCTAGTAGTCCTATTTTCCCCCAAAACTTACTTTATTTTTATTGATACAGGTATTCCTGACAGTTAATACGGGTGGCTTAAAAGGAGGCAGTTAAAGGAAAGAGGAAAAAGAAAAATTATTCTGTCTACCTCTTTAAAAAAATACTTCCTTTAAAGCCATTATTTTTTAATTAGTACATTATTCTCCTAGTATATAAAATAGAGGAAGATCCCTGAACAAGAGTTCTCAAATCACATCCAGTTTCTGATATGCTCACTTTAGGAAGCATCTATAATTTCCTTTATTTCTTAAATTACTCATAGAAATAATTCTGAATCATGAAGAAAAGACATTGAGAATAACTTATGTATTTTTAAATATGGTTTCTGTAATCCAATCTCTGTATTTACACCATTGAAAGGTGAATACTGGAGTTTGGCACTGAAAAAAGAACACACCCTTCTAATTCACCCCAAGGAAGAAAGGAAGGAAGAATTCCTTAAACCTATTTTCTTTCCCTTTTCTTCATTTTCTATACAACTTTGCTTCCTGGTTATTTAAATTTATTCAATAGTTTATTTTGAGGCTGAGGGATTCAATCAAAATCTCCTCTGAAAGGCAGTCAAACTCTAGGACAAAGAAAAGGGAGACAAGAGTGATAGGTGTCCCAAAGGTACTGCAACCACAGTAAAGTGCAGGAGAGCAGAATATTAACAAAATTTTAAAAAGATTAAAAAAGAATATTTTACACTTCAAAGTTATTTCAAATAAACTGACATTTTAAATAAAATATGAATAGAAAATAAATTGGTGACATAAAAATATGAAATTAATTTTGATTAAAAATGAATTATCATTTTTAAAAGGTTCAAAATTTAGCTGAATAAAAGTTCTGGTCCTATTGTCTCAAATGTTTTATAAATAAACACTGTGCCTCTACAGTAGCAGAAATAAGGATAAAAGTTAATTTTGAAAATAAGAAAATGCCATCAATCAAAAAAAAAGGGAAAAAAAGCAGTTAGAAAATCTGCTTTCATGGTGAATCTTAACTGTATAAAATGTCCTTTATTTTCAAAACAGCCCTGATTTTTAAAATAAGTAGCCAAATTGCTATCATATTTTTTCTTCTGAAAATATATTCACAGGTTACATTTTAATTTTAGAATACTTTGCAAACAACATTAGAAATTTTCTGAATGAAAAAAGTGATACTGTTAAATAGGTAGTAACCAATTTCTCTTAGTTGTCCTATTATTACTTATATGTGTATCTCAATTTTTATTTTATTTTTTTTAAAGATTTTATTTATTTATTTATTTATTTATTTATTTATTTATTTATTCGACAGAGGCAGAGACCGCGAGAGAGGGAACACAAGCAGGGGGGAGTGGGAGAGGAAGAAGCAGGCTTCCTGCTGAGCAGGGAGCCCGATGTGGGGCTCAATCCCAGGACCCTGGGATCATGACCTGAGCCAAAGGCAGATGCTTAACGACTGAGCCACCCAGGCACCCCACATATCTCAATTTTTAAATGTCACTATATTAGTAAGAATTTATAACAGGATGTTAGGTACATACTATAAAAACAAAATACTAATATAAAAAATTTAGATTTTAAAACAATATACCAAAACTATGTTTCATCTGGCTGTTAATAAAACAACAAAATTTACATTATTATTATTATTAATCAATAAAACAGTAAAGTAAATGGAAAACTAAAATACTTCAGTAATAGGAGACAAACATCTGATTTGAAATATCATTTAAGCTTTAGAAAATCTGAGGAGTCCTCACAGATAAAGAATTCAGATAGAGTCATAGAAAGTGCTTAATTCCACTGCTAGTTCTGTAATTTTACTTTAAACTATTATTAAAGTTTATGAAAGGGAGGGAAAAATCTATTTAGAAGTACCCCTGAGTCTAAGGACGTACACTTTTAAAATTTTTGTTGAATGCTGTCAAATTGCCCCTCTAAAAGGATTGTACTAATTTATATTCTCATCAATAGCATATGAAATAATGCCATTTTCCCAGACCCTTTCCATTAGCATATAACAAACTTTTTATTGTCAGTAATCTGACAGGCAGAAATTCTCACTGCTCTTTTAATTTGCATTTTTGATCATTATTATGTTCTCATATATTTATTTGCCACTTGCATGTCTTCTGTGAATTGTCCAAACATACAGTGCCTGTTTTTCTACTGTTTTGTCCTGATTTGTGGGATTTTGTTCAATATTAAGGGTAACTTGTCTGTTACATAACTTGCAAATATTGTTCCACATTATTGTTTATATTTTAACTTAGTTTATATTGTTGTTTTCTGTGAAAAAAAAACAAACTTTCAAGTGTTTTGTAGCCAAATTTGTCCATTTTCTCCTTTATGGCATCTTGGCTGCATGCCATCCTTTATAAAACACATTAAAATTTCCCCTCAATTGGCATATTATGAAAAGAATAATGGTATGTTTTATATTTAGTGATGTCCCAAACAACTCAAACACTCAAATGCTAAGACTGAAACATGTGGTTAAATCTAAAAGAGCTGCAGGTATTCATTTAAAAAAATAATTTAAGAAACACATACAACAATTTGAGCCATGGCATAATGGAGTTTCTTTTACCATCTCTCAGGTCTTTAGCCTTCCATTATGTAGATAGTATGAGATCTTTCAGGATAATAAAACATAAAAGTAAAAAAAAATTAAAATCATTCACTCTAACTACACCTAATATGGGAAAATTCCCTAACTCTATGCCTGAGAAAAAAATGGTCCATCCCATTTCTAGCCAATTCTAATTGATATCAAATTTTTCTGCATGTTGAGCCAAGAGTTGCCTCCTTGCTTTATTTATTGCTGTAGACGTACTCTCCGGAAAAACAGAAAACAAGTGTAGCACCACCTCTGTATCACTGCATCCTTGCAGATAATTGAAATATTTTCTTCAAGTTCAATTGTTCTTTCCTTATTATACTTTTTAATATAAATATTTGTTCACATGTCTAAATGACCCAACAGACTATAATCTCCATGAAGACAGTGCAAATGTCTTTTAAATCTTAATCCTTGGTGCCTGTTATACAGAAAGCATTTAATACACAACTGGGTGAATGGAAAGAAAAAAAAAAACATATAGAGTTGTCTAATTTCCTTTTACAAAATTTAAATTTGTCAATATTTTCCTTATAATCAAGAAACTCAGACAATATGATCTGTTTCTTATGTGATATTCTAAGATTTTAATGTATAGTTCTTTGTCTTGAACACATTCCTGATAAATATGTGATAATGAACAATTAAAAACATATCTACAGATCCAAAATAGTCCATAAAGTAGTTCATCTGCACTGTGCAATTAATATATTATTGATCTCCCATGACATTTTCAATGTCATTCTGACATGTTAGTTAATATAAGGGAATTTGGTATTATGGCTATATACATCCAATTATATTCACATTAATTTTATAAACCATTCACTAAATAGAGATTTTGGAGCTGCGTACGTGCAAGCAGTAAGTATGAACAGAGTCAGGTCAGATCTCCTAGGGGACCTCAGGCATAAAACTACAGATCTTCAATGGTAAATCTATTCCTGAAAATAAATTTTTTCCAAGAAATGTGCATAGTATTTTTAAAAATATATGAATCTTCACCAACTAGTTGCAACCAAAAAATACTTACTTCACTGTGGTACTTAGAAGAAAGTTCAGCTGTGGCATCAGCAAGCTGTCTGGGGCTGAGAGGTAACGATCAAACTGAACCTACATGAAACAGAGAAAGAGCAAAACATAAAGTGCATATATTTGTTAGTAGACATCTCAAATACAACCATCACTTTATAAGGGTTAAATCTTAGCAAACATACCATGATACAAATAATGAGTTCTTTGTGATCAAAATGAGTTATTGCTTCAACATTCTAACTAAAATTCTCTAAAGTGTCAACTTCTTAATGTAGTCAATATCAGCAATAGCTACTTGTAAAATTCTGAATCCATGTCATTCATCTTAATCTCCTTCACCAAACTTTTGAGTAACAATATTAACAAGCAAGGTCATCAGATTTCAAGTCTACCTTACTTTCTTAAATCCACTGTATTTGTTAATTGTTAATTTACCTATTCATTCAACTAATATTTATTGAGTACCTACTATTAGGAAGGTACTATATTAGGTAAAGTGTGTATAATGGTGAGCAAAAGAGGCCAGACCCTAGCTTCACAGAACTTATGATCTACTGAGAAAGGTAATAAACAAATAATAATGTAAGTAAATATATAATTACAAATTATGTTAGATGCTATGAAGGAAAACACCAAAGTACTATAAAAGTGTAAACCAGGAGGATGGACCTAGTTTCTGTGTTTGGCAAAAGAATCTGAAGAAAGAACATGTGAAGTGAGATCTTAAGAGATGAATAGGGATTAAGTAAGAGAGTGTGTAGTGGGGGCTCAGGGGGTAGCATGCATGGGATAGCATGGGTGAAGGCTTGAGGTGAGAAAGAGAATGGCTAACAGAGATCGGTTCATGTAGGTCTCCTACGCTTTTTTAAAGGATTTTAATTCTTACTGGTAAAAGCATTTAGGAAACCATTGAAGGAGGGGAATAATCTGATTTAAGTTTTAAGAAGCTACATCTGGCTACAGCAAGAAGGAGGGAAGGTTGTAATGGTAGATGCAAGAATACCAAATAGGTGGCTATTGAAGCCATCTTAGACCACAAGGACAGTAACATGGTAAATAGAAGAGGAGATATTTGAGAGAACTGGACAGTAAAACCATCAGCATGTGGTTAGTGACAAGGTGTAAGGGCTGACTTCCAGATCTGGATCTGTATAATTTAATTCACAGCATTATCACAATTCATAACTGTATTCTTTTCACATTTATTTAGTTGTGCAACAGCTACACTCCTTACTAGATCACGTCTATCTTCATCCCAATTCTTAGTAATCGGATGCCTAGGAAACAGCAGATAATGTTGAAATGATAATGGACAGGTGCTCTTACCACTTTCTGTGTTGGGAAACTTGGAAGAGGACCTGGGGGTGGGGCAGGAAAGACTTAATTAAAAGAGTTCAATTCTGGGATATGCTGAACTGAAGTGCCCTGAAGCATTCAAGTGAAGGCAACAGACAGTTATATATAAAATGATGGACCACACACAAAACAAGATTCTGTTTCTTTAGAGAGAGAGATATTCAACTTAACTGCTATTAAAGTTTAAGAGCAAGCACAAAATAATTTGTAATGGGGTTTAAATATATTTTGTGGGTTTATATTATGGACTGGATATGTGTTGGTGGGGGAGAGAGAGAGGGAGGAAACACATTCATTGAGTACTAACTAAGGTTACTGATCTTTGTAATGTGTAGACTTATGTCCTCATTCGGGAGTGGGGAGAATACCGTGAAGTGGGACTCCTGGGTAGTAGGGTGAGTGTGTATTTAACTTTCTAAGACACTTACCTTTTTTAATTAATCTAAAATTTATTCATTTTTATTTATTTTTAAACTTGTTAGAATAAAATCTTCATATTTTTATAGTTTTTACTGTGATGTTTGATGAACAGAAGTTATAATTATTTCTCTCTATGTGTATATATGTTTTTATCATGACATAATATTCCTTATTTATTTTATTTAGTGTTTTTAAAATCTATCTTCTCTAATATTAATATTGTTGGTTCTGCACTCTTTGCATTGTTACGTATCTTGTGGGCTTATCCCTTTCATATAATTTAGCTCTGTAAGATGATAGGTAACAAAGCCTTGGTATCAAAAGTCATCCAGGAGAACTGTGTGCTGAAGTCAAGCCATTGTGGGGAGTATTTAAATACTTAGGATAGGAGAGGCATATAGGAGTTGAGAATGTCAGTGCTAGGCTGAATGGGTTTGTTCAGAGGATTAGAGTTAGCATACGAAAAACACTAGCATGCTCAATAAATGCTAAAGACACTGTTGTTATTACTACAAAGCTTCCAAACAAGGTCATCCTATGTTGGCTAAACAAGTGTCATCTGACTGGTGGATATACATACGTGCCAAGTATATACGTAAGACATGGAAACATGCTATAAGAAGTGGTGCTCACAGATGTGCAGGCAAGCTCCTCACTTGAAAAGAAGGAAATAAAGTGGAGTTTGAGGAGTCTCACACTCAAGAGTAATATATTATTTTAAGACTGGAATCCAATTTCAGTTATCATCTCAGGAAGAAATCAAGAACTGTAAGTCAAAGATCACTAACAGTAGGAAGTCTTTAATGATATATAGCCTAACAACTTTTCATCTGTCATTTCTGTTTCTCCATTACGTTAAAAGTAAAACTCTGAAAATCAAGAAAACCTAAACAGGAATGATGAGGAGTTAGGGTAGAGTGGAATACTACTACAAACGTATGTCTTGGTCAGACCTTAGTTAAAGGAAACATTCTTGCACCCAATGTGAATGTGGTATATCAAGAGATAAAAATTACCACCCAGGAAAAAGTTAATAATAATTAGTATAGAGGAAACCTATGTTGAAATGCTTTACTATTCACTTACCATTGCAGCCTTCAGTGCCACAGAATCTAGGTTGGGCAAATTAGCTAAAGAGCCCTAAAAAACAAAACAAAACAAAACAGCAAAAACAAGATGTAAAAAAAGGTGCTATAGTTTCAGTTCATTTATGAACTATAGTCTATTAATAGATTCCCCAAATTTGGAAATTCAGCTCCTTTCCAAAGAACTCAAGTGTCATCTCTTCAACGTCAACTACAGCAGAGACTACGACTTGATCATTTTTATGTAACTAGCACGAAGGCACGCAATCATATTTGTTGGAGGGAGTGAAAAACACAAGTTTATTAACAATGGGAATACCAGGATATTTCAGATTTACATAGAAGCAAGGCAAAACGCAAGGAAGCACTTAGAAAATGTCAGTAAATCATGGCGGCTTGAAGTTGCACTCTGACAATTTTAGGTAGGTAGTATAAAACAGCAGCAGAACTGATTCCTCTTTGGTAGAAATTTGCTTGCTGCCTTATCAGAATAAAAAATTTGGAACTGGTTATTTCTGAAAGCCTCATTTAAAAGTTCCTGGACTACAAATATTCTTCATGTTAATGCCATTTAAATGAGTTCTCTGCTTTTTATTTTTTTAATTTAATTTAATTTATTTTATTTTATTATGTTATATTAATCACCATACATTACATCATTAGTTTTTGATGTAGTGTTCCATGATTCATTGTTTGCATATAACACCCAGTGCTCCATGCAGTACGTGCCTTCTTTAATACCCATCACCGGGCTAACCCAACCCCCTACCCCCTCCCCTCTAGAACCCTCAGTTTGTTTCTCAGAGTCCATAGTCTCTCATGGTTCGTCTCCCTGTTTGATTCCCCCCCTTCATTTTTCCCTTCCTACTTTTTTTTTAACATATAATGTATTATTTGTTTCAGAGGTACAGGTCTGTGATTCAAAAGTCTTACACAATTCACAGGGCTCACCATAGCATATACCCTCCCCAGTGTCCATCACCCAGCTCCCCCATCCCTCCCATCAGAGTTCTCTGCTTTTTAAAGAAAGATCCTGACATAGATTTCTCGGGTTCCCCCATTCCCTTCTCTGTTTCCATTGTAGTTCTATAGCTTAACAAGATCTTATGCTGGCCTCAAAGTATTTACCTTTCCAAAGTAACAGACCAAGATTCACTAAGTTAAAAAGGGGATGACTGCATTTACACAGTAATCTATGCATTCAATTAACTCATAGTGATATAGGACTCTGGAAAATTTATCAGTATGAATATCCTTTATATATTTTATAATACGAAAGGTTTTTTTCCATTATTTTTAACCAAAATTACCATAGTAAAAAGGACAGTTAATATTTGGGGGCACTCTACTACATCTCGGGTAGTCATCTAGGAACTGTACATGTATTTTCTCACTTTATTTTCAGAACAACACTATGATACAGATATTAACATCACCCCAATTCCACAGATGAGGAAATAGATACAGAGAGATAAGTCACTTTCCCAGTGAAAAACAACATTAAGTGGCAGAGCCAAGATTCAAACTAGAGTCTAGCTCTAGAACCCATGCTCTAAATGGGCATTTCTCTAATTAGGATCCAGCATGTGCTTACCTGTTCAGGCTTATGTTGCTGTAGGGTGTTATAGATAGAACTCAAGCCTGCTCTAGTTAAAACATAAGAAGCTTGCTCATTTATAAGTGTGTCCAAATGCGCCTCAATCTAAAATAAAACACAACAGAAAGAACATGTTTTAAGAGAGGAATAGGACTGATGAGAGTAGAAGTAGACCACCCTGGAGTGAGCTCTTCATCAGGGACTTGCTCCTTGCAGTGGCTATGAGGCCAGACCATGAGGCACAGGAGCTGCTTCTGTGACAAAAGCTTTTCCTTCCCCAAAGAGGAAGTCCGTCTACAAAAGGGAGAGAGTCTCACTTTAAAAATGATAACTGAAGAGGACTCCAGGACTAGCCACTAGTCAAAAAATCTGAGTTGCCTGTCAGCTTTTTCAAAAGATGGCACTAAGCAAAGCAAAACACAAACAAAAAACAAGAAACACTAAAAAATAACAACAGTGTAAAATAAAATATTTAGGAAGACTTCTGGGAAGATGAAGGCCTTATGTTTCTGACCTCCACATTCCCTTACCCTCCCAACTTACTGGACCGACTCAACCAATCAAATGTGCCGTCTGGAGAAGCAGGTTTGTTATAGTTAGGGGAGAGCTGAGGACCCAGCAGGAGGTTGGTCAAAGATTTCAGGTTTAGGAACTGCCCATGAAGATGTGAACTAGCAGATGTGAGTTGTATATGCTCACCCGCTTTGTGTTATCTTTGAGGAAGCCATCCAATGCTAATGGGGGCAAAATCCACACAAGTGGACTCCCCTGATGGGCTGAAGTATCCCCAAGTGGGAAGAAGCCTGCTGCTCCCTTACTCTTACCAGTATAGGCCCGAGAGTTTGGGAGTCTTCCATCTTTTCCTGACCAGGGAGTTCCCTCAGTTTTACCAGTTTGTTTGCCCACGGCACAGTATACTGACTGTGCTCTTCATAGCCGAATGCTTGCCGTTATCCAAGTAAACTCCAATAGCTGAGCCCTTCCCCCCTTAAAAAACGTTAACTTAAAAGACGTGAGTATGTTCTAAGAGAAAACCCATCTGAATAATTAGAACAAATATCTTTTCCGGAGGCAACTCTATTAAAAGACACAGAGTAGGGTGCCTGGGTGGCTCAGTCGGTTAAGCGACTGCCTTCGGCTCAGGTCATGATCCTGGAGTCCCGGGATCGAGTCCCGCATCGGGCTTCCTGCTCAGCAGGGAGTCTGCTTCTCCCTCTGACCCTCTTCCCTCTCGTGCTCTCTCTCTACCATTCTCTCTCTCTCAATAAATAAATAAAAATCTTTAAAAAAAAAAGACACAGAGTACTTTAATTTTTTTTTAAGTGAATGTCCAAGGAAGTACAATTAGAGCCCTCAGTCACTAGACTTACTGGAAATCAAAGAAAAACAAGATGTGTAAATATAAACATTTAATGAAAGAGTTACTGCTAAAACCAAATGAGTATCTGAAGAAGAACAGAAGAAAAGTAATACAGTAATATCAAAGAAAGATTAAATTAAAGATATAAAAAGAAATTAGAAGAGAGATTCTAGAGATAAAACCAACTAAGGATAGGAACTTCAGAATACAAAAAGTAACAGATGGAAAAGTGGTAATTAATTAGATAGTAAAAAACTTTACTGAGCAAAAGAAAGGGTTGAATCTTCAGACTGAAATGGCTCTGCAAAATCCAAATGGAAATAATAGAAAAAGAGACATACCAAAAAATATCCTGAGGAAATATCTGAACTCAAAGGAAAATCCTTACAAGCTTCCAGATGGACAGAATAAGTTACCACAAAAAAGAGAATCAGACTAGTCTGAACACCTTACTTGAAACACTGGAAGAAGGCAAGTAAGAGTGGAGGAACATTAATAGACTACTGATAGAAAAACTCTGAAAATCAAGAATCTTTTACTCCACAAGGTGAACTTTCTTTGGAGGGCCTAAATAAACCACACCTTCCAGTATCTGCATCATTGTACAGTCCTCTCTCACACTGACTCTGGGCTGGCCCACGCAACAAGCAATGGCCAACAGCCAATCAGCAAGCATGGAATAAGTACAGGCTGCCTAGGCACTTACACACTGGGGCTTGTCCCCTTGGAATGCAAAACATGACCACAGAATAGTTAAGAAACACAGATAATTGGGGATAAAACAGATTGGGGTGCCTGGGTGGCTCAGTTGGTTAAGCAACTGCCTTCGGCTCGGGTCATGATCCTGGAGTCCCGGGATCGAGTCCCGCATCGGGCTCCCTGCTCAGCGGGGAGTCTGCCTCTCCCTCTGACCTTCTTCCCTCTCATGCTCTCTACCATTCTCTCTCTCTCTCAATAAATAAATAAAAAAAAAAAATCTTTAAAAAAAAAACAGATTGATGAACACCTGATATATCTGAACTTCTTGAGAAAAGATTTAGACAAATGGTTGAGTTTGGGGGTTGAATTAGTGATAAATACAGTAAAAACCAAAGAATTAAAAAAAAAAGAATTTTATTAATTCCACAAAAAAAGTTATGTAAGGAAGGAAAATTAATCATACTTCATTATACTTCTTTTAAAAGAAGGAATTAGAAATCAGAAAATATCACAAGTTTAGATGTATCAAAACTTATTCCTTAGAAACCCCTAAAACTTTACAAATGAATTTTTACCATAGCCACTGCCAAATTACTTATATACTTGTAATAACACAGAACATTCAGAGTTTTTTCTTAAAAATATTATATTTACCAAAATCCACTATTTCAAAATCAGAAGCCAAGTATCTGGTAAATTTTACAAATGGCTTTGTTTTAGCCACTTTACAAACTCTTAAGCAATACCATTTGGCTTATAGGACTAGAGTCACTGGTATAACAAACTGTAATGTTTTGCCTAACACTGGTTTACACATAGATAAAAATATATCTGTCCTCTGTAACACCTTCTGCACTAGCTAGAAAGCTTGAAAAATATAGCATATTATTCACAGTTCAGAAACTGAAATCTGCATACAGAATAACTGTTCCAATCAATAAGAAAAGCTTCATTCCATCATCACAAACTATGGTTTGAATAAAATGTCATATTTATTATATATTCTAGCTTCCCCCAAACAAATCCAAACTACCGAGTGTGTGTGTGTGTGTGTGTGTGTGTGTGTATGGACTTCCATCAGATTATACCAAAGGATTTATAGAAAGTAGGTCACTGAAATTGGATTAAAGCCAGTAACTGAGATCGTATACAGAAAAAGCTCCATCACAGTAAGCTGTCATCTTATGGTAAAATTTACCTGAAATTGTAGCATTTCTAGACGTCTGTCAGTGAACTCAAACAGAGCTAGTGTTGTCTTCATCATATATAGTGAATTGACCATGAAAGTGGCCATGTCAGCTGTGCCTAAATTGCTGGCAGATACAGTACACATTTGGAGGAGAGGATCCAAGACACATGATAAAACCTTTAAATGAAAAATAAAATGAAATTTATTTTTTATTCCCCAATCAGTGATACAGGCCTGGGTGAACAGTACTTCAGAACGAATATCAAACTAACTGGAAGGGGGCCAACTTACAGAAATACATTTTAAAAAGATTAAATGGTACAGTAGTCATAATGTTTTTTACAATGAGCATCACTAAATAAAATACTTTCAAATTAAAGAGAGCTGGTTTAATATTTGAAGGAAAAAATCAATGAGAAGGATTGTTATGGGTTATAAAATGCCAGAATTTCAACAGAATATATAATAGGGAGCAATAAGTATAATTATTAAAAATGATTTATAACATACTTGCACAAAGTCAGCTTGACGGGCATCTAATGGTACAACTGAAGAATCGTGAGATGCCAAAACTTCACGCAACAACATGAGTGTCTGATTTAATGCAGAACTTGGTCCAAGATCAGGTGGTGGGAGTTCAACCTAAAATAAAGGGTGGTTCATCCACTGCTTACATTTTCCACTAAATTTTAATGTATAAATAAATGTAATTCATAGTAAAATAATACATATAAAAGATGTAAAGCTTTGACATGTTATAAAACCTGTAATTTATCAGTAGCTTATACTAATAAGCATAGAAAGAACAACAAAAGTTTTTTGTTATATTACTACAGAATATATTCTTCTCATAGCAGTGCAGAATTTGTACTTCCAAAATTCAAAAATTATAAGAAAACTTAGTGGTCTTTGAATTGTAGAATTATATTTTATATAAACTTGAAATGGCTTACTGTTTTTGTTTTTTTTGCCCAAGTCATAAGAAAAAGGCAATCCAGAAACCACCACTCCCCCAGTAACATAACTGAGAATCGTCATCCACCCCAGGCCCAAATCTCAGAGATTTTGGTTCAATATACATAGGTTTGGGGCCTAGGAATCTATCTTTCAATAAGCACCACAGGCGATTTTCAAGGGATTGGTTTATGGGCTACACAAAAATGCAGTACACACTGTATTCTACACAGTATAACACTGCCACTAAAATCTTAAGAACTCAAGTTAAAGATTAGTTTTACATTTTAGATTACCATTTACCAGTTGTGTAGTCCTGGGTAAGCTCTTTAACTTCTCAGAGCTTCAGAGACATTCTGTAAGGACTAAGTTTGATTGTTGCATCTAAACTGCTGGTAGAGTACTAGGCACTTAGTAACTGGAAAGTATGCCAAGTTCATTACCCCTACTTGCCAGCATCATGATATCCAAGAAGACATCCCTGTGAATTTTTTTAAAACACATTTTTCTCAGTACTTATAATAGTAATATAGACAGATTTTGTTTTATTTATAAAATCTCATACTTAGAAGTCCATGTAAGAGACTATAGCCTTGTGTCAGATAGAAAGGTGTAAGAATTTATAAATATCTGGATTTATATTAAGAATGTTTTATATAGAAAAGTTAATACATAAGTGACATCAGCAGGAATGGCAAAGTATGGACCTCTGAAAATCCTCCCCTCCTTCACAAAACAAAACCAAAAAATATAAGACACGCAAAGAAACAAAAACATACAGTCCATACACAGAAAAAAAAAAAAGTCAATAGGAACTTTCCCTGAGGAAGCCCAAACATTGGAGTTACTACTGAAAAACTTTAAATCAGCTATTTTAAATATGTTCAAAAAACTAAAGGAAACCATGTTAATGAACTAAAGTATGAAAAGAATGTCTCATCAAATAGAGAACATCAATAAAGAGATAGAAATGATAAAAAAAAGTAACCAAATGGAAATTCTGTAGTTGAAAATCTCTAAAATGAAAAATTCACTATAGGGATTCAATGGTACATTTGAGTAGGCTGAATAAATGATCACTGAACTTGAAGATAGGCCAATTAAACTTATCCAGTCTGCAGAATTGGAAGAAAAAAAAAATGAAAGAAAGTTCACAGAGCTTCAGATACCTATGGAACACCATCAACATAAGTACAATGGGGATCTTAGAAGAGAGAAGTGCAGAAAGAATATTTGAAGAAATAATGACAAAAACTTTGCAAATGTGATTAAGACAAAACATTAATCTAAACATTCAATAAGCTCATAAACTCCACACAGAATAACTTAAATAGATCCACACTAAGACACATCACAATCAAACTGCCAAAAGACAGGAAATTTGCAAGTAGGAGAGAAGTAACATTATGACAAAGGAAGCTCATAAGATTAACAGCTGATTTCTCATCAGAAAACATGGAGGCCAGAAGCCACTGGATGGCAATAGTCAAGGGCTGAGACTGTCAACAAAAGATTTCTATATTCAGTAAAACTATCCTTCAAGAATAGTTGACAGAGAAATTGACATTCCCAAGAAACAAAAACTGTTCACTAGGAAACCTGTTCCACGAGAAATATGGGAAATCCTTCAGGCTAAAGTACAGGGACACTAGAGATAACTTAAATTCATATGAAGAAATAAAGAACACCAGTAAAGGTTCTGACATAGACAAATACAAGGCAGTATTAATATACTTTCCATTTGTAATTCCTTTTTTCCCTTATTTACAAGACAACTGCATGAAGCAATAATTATAATGCCATGTTAATGAGCACATAATGTAGAAAGATGTAATTTGTAAAAATAATAGTGTAAAGAGGAAAACTAGGCTATGTAGGAGTAAAGCTTTCATGTGCTATTGAAAGTTGGTATTAACCTGAACTGTTATAAATTAAGATGTTAATTGTAATTCCCAGGGCACCACTAAGAAACTAACTAACTACACACACAAACTTTCACTCACATATATTTAAATAAATAGTAAGGGAATTAAAGTAGTATACTAGAAAATAGTAACACAAAAGAAGGCAATAATAGAGGGACAGAGGAACAAAAACAGTTAAAACATACAAGAATAGCGAAATGGTACTACTTTATTAGCAATTAAATTAAATGTAAATGGATTAGAAATGCCATCTAAAAAGCAGCGTGGCAGATGGATTTTTTAAAAAGAATAATCCAACTATCTACATGCTGTCTTCAAAGAAACACTTTAGATTTAAAGACACAAAAAGGTCGAAAGTGAAAGGATGGGAAATGATAAACCTTGCATACAAAAACCAAAAGAGCTACAGTATCTATACTGATTTCAGACAAAATAAACTCTGAAGACAAAAATTGTTATTAGAAATAAAGAAGGGTAGGGCGCCTGGGTGGCTCAGCTGGTTAAGCGACTGCCTTCAGCTCAGGTCATGATCCTGGAGTCCATGTAATTCCCAGGGCACCACTCCATGATCCTGGAGTCCCAGGATCGAGTCCCACGTCGAGCTCCCTGCTCAGCAGGGAGTCTGCTTCTCCCTCTGACCCTCCCCCCTCTGATGCTCTCTCTCTATCTCATTCTATCTCTCAAATAAATAAAATCTTAAAAAAAAAGAAATAAAGAAGGGTATTTTATAATGTTATTAAGAAGACATGACCATTACAAACATGTGTGCATTTAACAACAGAGCCCCAAACACATGAAGCCAAGATTGAAGCCAAAATTGAAGGAAAAGTATCTCTCATGGCAAATATTTATTTCAAGTTTCACATCTCTTTCAGTTTTATTTCCTTTTTTGTATTAAATTCAAACTGAATTAAGAAAGAATCCAGAATATGAAGTCATCTCCTATAAAAGTATTTTCTATTCATTCATCCAATTTAAAAAGATATATAAAATGTTAAACTGATTGGCAATGAGGGGCACCTGGGTGGCTCAGGCAGTTAAGTGTCTGCCTTCGGATCAAGTCATGATCTCAAGGTGCTGGGACCAAGCCCCATATTGGGCTCCCTGCTCAGCAGGGAACCTGCTTCTCCCTCTACCACTCCCCATGCTTGTGCTCTCTCTGTCAGATAAATAAAATCTTAAAAAAAAACTGATGGCAATGATGGTTATTTAAAATTATTCCTAAATGAAGGAATTTTTAAAAACTTTCATCTTTGTGTTTTTCTGCATGGTTTGAATCCTTACCATGAATTTATGCATATCAATTTTACAAAAATAATAGAGCAATCACCCAAACTGAATGAAACATGTCAACCTGTTAATAGCAATTAATTCAGGATAACAAGGGATAGATGACCATTATTTTGTCCTTTGTGTTTTCAATGTTTTAAACTAAACTATTTGTTATTAAAGTTAAGTGTACTTAAAATTTTAGAAATTTTAATTAGAATATACAGGTATTACATACACATGCATGCATATACATAAGTAATATAAAATGCACAGAAGCTAGTCAAATAAAAAATGACTCGGGAATCTTTAGATAAGTATAAATCAGTAAGATCTGCCAGCACTCTAACAGCTTTAATATAGAAATAGGCAGCACCAGAGGAAATGTGTGTGTGTGTGTCTCAGTTTCCCAAAACCTTTCCTAAAAAGAAAAAATAATAATCAAGAATTAACAAATCCTCCAGGGAAGCTTCAGTATAGCTACATACACTGTATGATTAAGACCCTAATGTTTAATGTGCAATTTTCTCTTCTAAGTTATAAACGATAGTATCATTTGGAAACAAACAAAAAAAACCCTTAAAGAATATCTTTCAAAAATTCATAGTTTTTCAATGCCAATCAAAACAGAAGGCCGATGAGAGAAATCTTATGTACCAATAAGAGCTGACGAGAAACCTCTTTTTACCCTCTTGAATTAAGGTCTTTAAAAGCTGTGCAAATTTAAAGCAAAAGTCATGCCTCTGTTAGCAGAGCCAATGATAAATGATACAAGTACTACTTGAACTCACTTCATTCAACAAACTGACATTCTGTGAAGCACTTTTACACACATCTATCAGATTAGCAATAGCTCAGAATCACACTTCAAAGGCAAAGTGAGAATTATGGCAGTTTCAGATAAACACGATTTATAATTTTATAATAATGTAGTAAAAATAATGGACAGAAAATTGAAAGAAGAAAAATATCTAATTAATTCAATTTAATTTCATCCAAGTGAAATGTATTTCTAATGGTTAAACTTTATACAAGATAGTGTGGTATTGGTGCAAGGACAGACAAACCAATGGGAGTAGAATAAACTTTATAAAACAAATCCACACATTTACGGTCTTGTGATTTCTGACAAAGTTTCCACTGCAATTCAGTGGGAAAGGCTTGCCTTTACAATAAATGGTGCTTGATATACTAGATATTCAAATGGGAAAGATTTTAACCTTGACTCCTACACCTCACAGCATACTCAAAAATTAATTTGAGATGGGCCAAAGACCTAAATGTAGAAGTTAAAGCAACGAAGTTTCTTAGAAAATACATGTAAGGATAACTTAATGACCTAGGGCAGGAGAGGATGAAATGACTAAAAGTTAGGATATAGGACAAATTAAAATGAAGAACTTCTGTTCATCAAAATACACCATTAAGAGAGTGAAAACACAGGTTAAAATTGGGAGAAAATATTTGTAATGCTTATTTGTACCCAGAACACATTTTTTAAAACCCTCACAAATCAATAAGAGAAATACAGAAAATCCAATAGAAAACTAGGTAACAGACTTCAAAATACACTTCACAAAAGGGTAATCCAGCAACCAATAAACATATGAAAAACTGTTCATCATTAGTCTTCAAAAAAGTACAAATCACAAATGAAATACTACCACACAATTTCCACAATGGCCAAAATTAAAAAGATTAGCAATATCGAGTACTGGAGAGGATGTAGAACTGAAATTCTCACACATTTCTGGTGGAGTAAATTGATACAAACACTTTAAAAAATGAGTGGCAGTACCTACTAAAGCTATCAGTCCTATCACCCAGATATTCCATTCCTGTATATACACACGAGAGAAATGAGAACTTACATCCATCAAAAGACATGGACAAGAATATTCATAGGATCCTTACTGACAATACCTAAGAAATGGAAATAATCCAAGTGTCCATCAATATACTGTGGTGTATTTATATAACTGAATTATTACACAATAATTTAAAAATGAACTACTGTAGACCACATGGATGAATCTTATAGATATGTTAAATGAAAGGAGTTAGACCCAAAAAAGTTCAATTGTATCAATCTATTTATGTGAATTTAAATAGCACACAAAAACAGGAAATAGAAGTCAGATAGTGGTTTACCTTGTGGGTTACTGAGAAAAGGCATAAAGAAGCCTTCTGAGGTGCTGGAAATGTTTTATGTCTTGATTTGGGTGGAGATTAATGAGCATATACAAATAAAAAATTCAATTAACTGTACAGTTAAGATATGTGTACTGTCAGTTACATCTCCACTTAAAAAGAAAGTTTATTTGATGTTTCTGTTTATACTTATAAACACTGAGAATCAACAGTGTTTTATAAAAATATCCAAAATTCATAAACAAAGTTACCATTAATAATTATTAATGCACAAAAAGTGTTTTATGAAACAATTCATAACTTTATGTACATTTTCCAACTGATAAAGTTGAACTATAAAAAATTCACTT
Organism: Zalophus californianus; assembly: GCF_009762305.2. Lineage (NCBI taxonomy): Eukaryota > Metazoa > Chordata > Mammalia > Carnivora > Otariidae > Zalophus > Zalophus californianus. The sequence continues at coordinate 62,990,538 of NC_045597.1, forward strand.
TTAAAAACATTTAGTCTACTGAAAATTTCACATTCCATATGTTAGAACCTCTCTTTTTAAAAAATGTATAGAGCTAAAAACTAAAGAGTTATTCTTCCTGTGACTGTTCACCATGACACTTTTTAACCCTTATATAGAGAGGTGCTCTTTTTTAGAAGAAAATGAAAAGGTTGCACCATAAAAATTCCAAAAGCTGTTTTTAAGACATCATTCCACTGTCAATTTTAGTTCTATTCTTTCAAATACCTTCCACTTAAGGTCTTCTAATTTTCTGTTTTGTAGTTTCTTAGAAGGCCACTCACCCATCTTCTTTCAAAAATAAAAACAAAACCAGCAAACCAAAACCAAAACCAAAACCCTATTTTTAAACTCATTTCTTCATCTTATATATAGACTCCTTTTGCCCTATCTACATACATGTATGCTCTAGCAACTGACAATAAATAGAACTGAAGTGTATTTTAAAACCATTTTACTGAGGGGCGCCTGGGTGGCTCAGTTGGTTAAGCAGCTGCCTTCGGCTCAGGTCATGATCCTGGAGTCCTGGGATCAAGTCCCGCATCGGGGTTCCTGCTCAGCAGGGAGTCTGCTTCTCCCTCCAACCCTCCCCCGCTCTCATGCTCTATCTCATTCTCTCTCTCAAATAAATAAATAAAATATTTTAAAAAAAGATTAAAAAAATAAAAAATAAAACCATTTTACTGAGGTATGAATGATATAACAAACAGCTGTATTTATTTAATGTATATAATTTGATGAGTTTGGAGATCCGTATACACCCATGAAACCATCATCAAATTCTATGCCATAAAACATATGCATCACCTCCAAAAACTTCCTCTTGTCTTATATTTTTACTTATGGATTAAAGTTTTTAAGTTGATAAAAATATCCACAATGAATCTTAAAATGCAAACTAATATCTGTTTGAAATAACTTCAAATAATTACAACTTTTTATTTCACATAACTTTATTTAAAATTTAAAAAGCATTTTAGCTGAAAATACTGTTTTTGTTTGTTTTTCCGAAAAGAACAATCTGCAAGGAATAATGTAAAACTCAAACTATTCATCTAGAACAGCATTTCTCAAACTTTAACATGCATACGAATGAGCAGGGAATCTTGTTAAAATGCATATTCTGATTCAGTAGGTCTAGGCTAGACTAAGATTTCTGAATGTCTAAGAAGCTCAGAAGTGAGGTCCAAGCTGTTGGTCCATATACTACACTTTGAACAGTAAAAGGAGGTTCCAAACACTATTTAAAGGACCATTTAGTTTAGTTCCCCCCCCCCCCCCGCCCAGAGATCTAGGTAAATTAACCCTATTAATTCGATTTGGGTTTCATGTTTTTTAAAGATTTATTTTATTTATTTGAGAGAGAGAAAGAGAGTGCCTGCGCACACACCGGTGAGTGTGAGTGCGGGGAGGGGCAGAGGCAGATGGAGAGGGCAAGCAAACTCCTGCTGAGCCAGGAGCCAGAGTTAGGCTAGATCCAGGACCCTGAGATCACGACCTGAGCCAAAACCAACAGTTGGACACTTAACTGACTGAGCCACCCAGGTGCCTCTGATTTGGGTTTCATTTATGACATCAAATACTTTTAAATTGTCCTATCGCCATAGTGAAATATAGCAAAATAGTGAATATAGCAAATGTCTGTCTAGCTTAAACTGATACAGCATTGTGTATTTTGCAGCACAGATATATATAGTATATAGACAGTTCCCAACTAATGACAACTCAACTTAGAATTTTTTGACCTTACAATGGAGTAAAAGCAATATACATTTAGTAGAAACTGTACTTCAAATTTTGAATTTTGATTTTCTCCCCCAGGCTAGCAAGCTGCAGCTCCCAGTCAGCCACGCAACCACAAGGGTAAACAACTGATAACCATTCTGTACCCATACAACGATTTTGTTTTTCACTTTCAGTACAATATTCAATAAATTGCATGAGATATTTAATACTTTAATTATGAAATAGGTTTTGTGTTAGATGATTGTGCCCAACTGCAGGCTAATGCAAATGTTCTGAACATGTTTAAGACAGGTGAGGCTAAGCTATGATGTTCTATAGGTTAGGTGTATTGCATTTTCAACTTACAATATTTTTAGGACATAAGCCTATCATAAGTAGAGGAAGATTGTATTACCTTTAGACATTGCTAGGTTTGCAGTTATGAAAGTTTCAACACAGCCTGATAAGGAAGGGAATATACATACTTGAACACTTAAGTGCTTCAAACTGCTTTGTTAGGGAAAATGTACAACGTCAATAAAATGATGTCCTTGAATTTTCTTTTTTTTCATGGTGAATAAAGAATTAGTTCTGAAATACGTCTTTTTAAAAGCACAGAAGGAGGGGTGCCTGGGTGGCTCAGTCCTTAAGCATCTGCCTTCCGCTCAGGTCATGATCCCAGGGTCCTGGGATCGAGCCCAGCATCAGGCTCCCAGCTCAGTGGGAAGCCTGCTTCTCCCTCTCTCACTCCCCCTGCTTGTGTTCCCTCTCTTGCTGTGTCTCTGTCAAATAAATAAATAAAATCTTTAAAAAAAAAAAAGCAGCACAGAAGGAATCATATAAAGAGTTCATTTCTGGCTATGCCTTCATTTTAAAGGTTATTCTTCTCAACAAATTTACTAGCCACTTAAAATTTTATTGACAAGAATTTCCACTTGGGTGCTTTGCTGATGAAGACCATTCTGAGTAAGTGTTGTTTTCTTTATAAGGCTAGGATCTTTTTAAAAGAATTGAATGATTTATGAGATGTAGAATAAGAGAAAGATATAATTAATATAAAATATAGAATATTAAAATTTAAAAAATTTAAAAAAGAAAAGATAAAAAGAAAGAAAGATAATTCTTGAAAGAAACCTGAAATGGCTGCAGATGTAAGCAACATGCAAGCTGTAAAAAGTATTATATTCCAATCTCAACTTAATGTTAAAATATCCCTAAATATAGCCCAATTCATATCTGAGAAAAACATTTCAGGGCACAATTATTGATAATGGTAACAAAAACCAAAAATAGTCAAAACCCATGCACTGCTATAAACTCACATAACTTGTACTTAAAATATTCAAATTACAATTACTTTCTTTCCCTGTTTATCCCCTATCCTGTTCTACGTTTTAATTGAAAGATGCCATCACTTATTATCCATTTTATTTTTCTATTTTATTATCCATTTTATTTTCCTATTTTCTTGCAACTTTCATTTTAACTTTATAAGAGAAATAAAACACAGAAGAACTTAGTATTTGAGTAAAAATAAAATAAATGGGTAACCATTTGGGAAAAATAAATAAGATCCTTCCTCCTCAGCATGGACAAAAATAAACTTCAGGTAGATTAAAAATTTGATGTAAAAATGAAACCAAAAAAACACCTAAGAACATGAATCTAAATAATTTTATTAAATAATCTAACATTTTCCCATTAACAGATGCTAACTTTATCACATATTAAATTCTAAGTGTATTTTCTGATTGTCCAGAGTTTTTAAGCATCACATACTCCCAAGGGAGAACCCATATAGAAAAAAACTTGAGACTTTACTATGTAAAAATGAAATTTGTTAGAAAATACTATAGGCAAATTTAAAGGCAAAGTATTTTTAATAAAAATGACAGTTGATATTCTTTATACATGAAGAAGAGAAAACAGTTAAGACAAAACCCAGTAGAAAAATGGCAGAGGACATAAGCAATTCAGAAACAGTCAATAAACATACTTTAAATGTTCATTCTCAGTAGAATCACTGAAATCCAAATAAAAAAAGTGATACCATTTTTTGCTCATATATTGACAAAGATATTTTAAAATGTCTATTATCCAATGTCAATGAGAGCTGGCAGTTCAAGTAGGAGGAAGTATGGGAGATTTGAGGAAACAGGTAAAAGAAAGGTAAATGGGAGTCGCTGCTTAAGAACATGTAGGACTGCCATTATGGCGGGTTTTGCTGATGTTGGAAATGGTGAATTTTAGTGAATCCAGTCTGTGTGGTTACATGATTTTCTTGAGCAGTGCTCAGCAGTCAGGGTATACAAAAGAGAAATTGAAGAGCTGAATTCAGGGTGTTTTTGCAAAGGAAGGATGGTAAAATGAAAAGGGTGCAAGAGATAATAGGCTGGCAGAAAATGAAGGGAAGGAGTCATTCTTGTAACTAGTATTTATGAAGTCCCATGTGATCTGTCATACAGAAAAATTATTTTTTCCTTCTTTCTTTATTTACCTATGTAACCATCTTAACCATTTGTATGTTTGTGTGTCCAATATTAAGTGCTCACTAAATGTTGGCTATGATTTGTAAAAGGCATCATTCTGATCAGTTAGCCATCCATTAACTGAAATATAATATGCTTTTTTCCTGTTTTATTGAAATATATAATTAACATATATCATGATTATTCATTTTAATGTGTACAGCATTAAGATCTGACATATATTTTGTGAGATGATTATAATAAACTTAGTTAACATCTACCACCATATCATTTAGATTGAATAAAAAGACATGAAAAAAAATTCTTGTAATGAGAACTGACAGGATTTACTCTTTTAACAACATCATACAGCAGTGGTAACTACAGTCAACATGTTGTACATTATATCCCTAATACTTATTTATCTTATAACTGCAAGTTTGTACCATTTGACCATCTTTCTTCAATTCCCCCTCCCTGCAATCCCTGCCTCTATAACGACAAGTCAGACCTCTTTTTCTGAGTTTGGTTTTTGTTTTGTTTTTTGGATTTCACATTTAAGATCATACAGTGTTTGTCTTTCCGTTTGACATCACTTCGCGTAATGCCCTCAAGGTCCATCCATGCTGTCACAAATGGCAGATTTCCTTACTTTTTTAAGGCTGGATAATATTACATTGTATGTGTGTCTGTGTGTGTGTGTGTCTGTGTGTATACCACTTTTGTATCTCTTGATGAACGCTTAAGTTGTTTCCATGTCTTGGCTATTGTAAATAACGCTGCTATGAAGGGGGTGATTTTTTGAGTTAGTGTTTTCATTTCCTTTGGATATATTCCCAGAAGTAGAATTGCTAGAACATATGGTAGTTCTATTTTTAATTTTTTGCGAATCCTCCATACTGTTTTCCATAGCAGCTGTACCAATTTATGATCCCATCAACAAGAACAGAAGTATTCCCGTATCTCTACATCCTCACCAGCATTCATTATTTCTTGTCTTTTTGATGGTGGCCATTCTGACAGGTCTAGGGTGGTGGTATCTCATTGTGGTTTTGAGTTGCATTTCCCCATGATTAATGATGTTGAGCATCTTTTCATGTACCCACTGGCCTTTCATATATCTTCTTTGGAAAAATACATATTCATGTTCTTTGACCATTTGCTAATTAAATTGATGGCTTTTTTCTATTGAGTTGTATGAGGTTTTTTTAATACGTTTTGAATAATAATCTATTATTAGGTATACGGTTTGTAAATATTTTTTTCCCATTCTGTAGGCTGTCTTTTCACTTTGTTGATGGTTTCTTTTGCTGTGCAGAACTTTTTAGTTTGATGTAATCCCACTTGTTTAGTTTTGATTTTATTGCTTATGCTTTAGGTGTCATATCCAAAAAAAGTCATTGCTGAGGCCCACGTCAAGGAACTTTTTTTTTTTTTAAGATTTTATTTATTTATCAGAGAGCACAGACAGGGGGAGCAGTAGGCAGAGGGAGAAGCAGGCTCCCCACGGAGCAAGGGGCCCAATGCGGGTCTCGATCCCAGAACCCTGGGATCATGACCTGAGGTGAAGGCAGCTGCTTAACTGACTGAGCCACCCAGACATCCCAAGGAACCTTTTTCCTGTACCTTCTTCTAAAAGTTTCATGGTTTCAGGTTTCACATTTAAGTCGTTAAATTTCACTTTGAGTTAAATTTTTGTGAGTGGTGTAAGACTGAGGTGAAGTTTCATTCTTTTAAACATGAGTATCCAGTTTTCCCAGCGCCATTTAAGACACTCTCTTTTCTCAATTGAGTATTACTGGCTCCCTTGTCAAAAATTAATTGAATGTGTATACATGGGTTTATTTCTGGGATCTAGATTCTGTTTCATTGTTTCATTTCTCTGGTTTCATGCCAGTATCATATACTGCTTTAATTATTATAACTTCATAGTATAGCTTGAAATCAGTAGGTATGAAGTCTCCTGCTTTGTTCTTTCTCAGCATTACTTTGGCTTTTGGGGGTCTTCTGTGGCTCCATATAAATTTTAGGATTTTTTTTTTTTTAACTTCAGTAAAAAATGCCTTTGGAATCTTGTTAGAGATTGTGTTGAGTCCATAGATGGCTTTTGGTAGTATTTACATTTTTAACAATATTAATTCTTTCAGTTCATGAACACAGAGTACCTTTATATTTATTTGTCTTCTTCAATTTCTTTCACTGATGTCTTACAGTTTTCAGAGCAGAGATCTTTTCCCTGCTTGGTTAAATTTATTCCTAAGAATTTCATTGTTTTTGATGCTATTGTAATGGGATTGTTTATTGCTTTTGCAGATAATTCACTGTGTACAGAAACATGACTGATTTTTTAAAAGATTTTATTTATTTATTAGAGAGAGACAGAGAGAGAGAGAGAGAGCAAGCTCGAGCAGGGGGAGGGGCAGAGGGGAAGAATTCCAAGCAGACTTCACGCTTGAGCACAGAGCCCAGAGCCCAACCTGGGGCTCAATCTCACGACCCTAAGACCATGACCTGAGCCAAAACCAAAAGTTGGATGCTTAACTGACTGAGCCACCTAGGCACCCCAGAAACTAATGACTTTTATTTGTTGATTTTGTATTCTGAAATTTTACTGAATTTGTTGATTAAATGTTTTTAGTTTAGTCTTTTCTATACATAAAATCATGTCTTCTGCAAATAGAGACAAATTTTACGTTTTCCCTTTCTAATTCTTTTTTAAACTAATGTCTACACCTAACGTGGGGCTCAAACTTACAACCCCAAGATCAAGAGTCGCACACTCCACTGACTGAGACAGCCAGACACCGCCCCCTTCCTTTCCAAATCTGATACCTTTTATTTATTTTTTCCTGCCTCCGTGCTCTGGCTAAGACTTCCAGTACTATACTGCATAGATGTGGTAAGGGTGGACAGCCCTGTCTTCTTCCTGATTTTAGAGGGAAAGATTTCAACCTTTATCTCTTGAGTATGGTGTTAGCTGTGGGCTCATAATTTATGGACTTTATTGTTGACATACATAACTTCCATACTTAATTCAAGGGCTTTTTTTTTTTTAAATCACAAATATGTTGAATTTTGTCAAGTTCTTTCTGCATCTATTGAGATGATCATGTTTCTTTTCTTTCATTCTATTTGTGATGTATTAGATAGATTTGGGTATGTTGAACCATCCTTGCATCCCAGGGATAAATGCTACTTGATCATGGTGAATGATCCTTTTAATGTGCTGCTGAATTCAATTTGCTAGTATTTTATTGAGAATTTTTTCATCTCTATTCATCAGGGTTATTGGACTGTAGTTTTCATTTCTATTAGTGTTATTTTCTGGCTTTGGTATCAGAGTACAGCTGGTATCACAAAGGGAGTTTGGGAGCATTCCCTCCTCTTCAATTTTTTAGAAGAGTTTAAGAAGGACTGGTGTGAATTCTTTAAATGGTAAAATATACCAGTGAAACCATCTAGTCTTGGGTTTTTCTTTGTTGAAGGATTTTTGATTACTGACTCAATTTCCTTACTCGTAATTGGTCTATTCAGATTTTCTATTTCTTTCTTTCTTTTTAAGATTTTATTATTTATTTGACAGAGAGAGAGCACAAGCTTTTAGTTGTTTTTGTCAGATGGTGCTAGGAGCCAGGCTTCACAGCAGGTGGGGCTGTGACTCAGCTCTCTGCCTAGGGAGAAGGTAGGGAGGGGTCTCTCCAAGCAACTCCCAATTTTCCCAAACAGGCTTCTCAGTTGAGAGCTACCGTCAGCCTCAGGTGAAGCTATGGATTAATTCCCCTACATGGATATAGCAGGTGAATGGTCCATGCCAGAAGCAAGCAGCTCTGCTTATCCATTTCTAGGCCTGAGTATTGCTAGGTTATGCACTATCAAGAGTTCCTGACAGCCCTTCCAGTCAGATGGGACCAACAGTCATGCTTTGGAACAGAAATGACTATGACTCAGCTCCCTTTCATAGGTGTGGCAAACCAAGATCTAATGCCATCAAAACTCTTCAATTCAGGATCCAAATCAGGCAGACCTGAAACAGGATGAGGTCACTGGTCAGAGTGCACCTCTGACTTGCTTCTACAGATGGGCAAAACCACTGGTTGAGACTACTACTTGGGCTCTACAGGTATGAACTTCGTCTGCCTAGATCTGAGTGCTTGTTTCAACCCCCATTCCACTGCTCCATCAGTCAGATTCCCAGTGGTTGACACCTCAAGATTCCCCTGTAATCCCCATGGGGTAAGAATAGCATAGGAGCTCCCATGGAACAACACTGGGAAGGCTAGATGTCCACCCAGACTCTCTTTTCCCACTGGAGGAACCACAGGCTTGGTGGGGGGGCTGTCTGTATGGTGCTACTCTGAGCTGGATTGGGGGGAATATATAGTTAGCATGTAGCTACTTCTCTTATTCTTGTATGTCTTGATCTCTGTGGTGCAGGGGGGTGCTTCAGTGTCACTCCAGAGTTCTAGGATTCTCTCAGTGGTGCCTTGCCCGTGAAGAGTTCTTGTGAAAGGGAGCAAAGCCAGGAATGATCTATATCACCATCTTAGTGATCTCACTCTTCCATCCTAACCATTCTTAAGTGTACAGATCAGTGGTACTGAACATATTCTTAACACTGCACAACCCTTATCCATATCCATAACTCTTTTCATCTTGTAAACTGAAACTCTATACCCATTAAACAATAATTCCCTATCCCCCCACCTTCCCAATCCGTCAGCTACCATTTTACTTCCAGTCTCTAATTTTGCCCACTGTAGACTCTCATATAGGTGGAATCATATAGCATTTATCTTTTTGTGACTGTCTTATTTCATTTAGCATAGTAACCTTAAGTTTCATCCATATTGTAATGTCAGAATCCCCTTCCTTTTCAAGGCGGAATAGTATTCTGCTATATATATATTGCTTATCTGTTCATCCATTGACAGACATTGGCTGATTCCACATTTTAGCTATTATGAATAATGCTGCAATGAACATATATAACTACACAAATACCTTTTTGAGACCCTGTTTTCAATCCTTCTGGACTCCCTGAAGTGGAGTATCATAATGGTAATTCTATTTTAAATTTTTTGAGAAACTGCCATATTGGCTTCCACAGCACTGTACTATTTAACGTATCTACCAACAGTGCACAAGGGTCCCAATTTCTCCATTCTTGCCAACACTGCTACTTTCTGGGGTTTTTTTTTTTGATAGTAGTCTCCTAATGGGTGTGAACCCATTAGACCCATCCTAATGGGTCTTATTGTAGTTTTGATTTTTATTTCCTGAATGATTAGTGATGTTTGAACATCTTTCCTTGAAACTTTATTGGCCATTTATATGTCTTCTTTGGGAAATGTTTATTTAGTCCTTTGCTCATTTTTGGTCAGGCTGTTTTCTCATTAAGTTTTGAAAGTCCTCATATATTCTTTATGTATGTATTCCAAATACAATATTTGAGGCTTTTGTCCTATGTTTTAAGAGTTTTATGGTTTTAGGTCTACCTTTAAGGCTTTGATCCATTTTGAATTAATTTTTGTATATGGTGTTAAATAAAGGTCCAACTTCATTCTACATGTGATTATCCAGTTTTCACAATACCATATGTTAAAAAAGTACTGTCCTTTCCCCACATAATGGTCTAACATTGTTATCCTTGTCAAAAATCTTCTGAGCATAAAAGCAAGGGTTTATTCCTCGGCTCTCTATTCTATTTCATTGTTCTATGTATCTGCTTTTATGCCAGTACCACACTGTTTTGATTACTGTTGCTTTGTAGTAAGTTCTGAAACCAGGAAATGTGAATCCTCTAGTTTTCTTCTTTTTCAAGATTGTTCCAGTTATTCAGGGTCCCTTGAGATTCCATATGTGAATTACAGAATGGGTTTTTCTATTTTTGAAAAAAATGTCACTGAGATTTTGATAAGGATTACACTGACTCTAATTATTTTGAATTAACATCTTAACAATATAAGTCGTCCAATCTATGAACATGGGTGTCTTTCCATTTATTTATGTCCTCTTTAATTTCCTTCAGCAATGCTTTACAGTTTTTGTTGTACAAGTCTATCATCTCCTTGGTTAATTCCTAAGTATTTTATTCTTTTCAATGCTATTATAAATAGATTTTTTTAATATAATGTCCTTTTCATTGTTAATATACAAAAATGCAACTGGTTTTTTGGTGTTGATTTTGTACCCTACTACTTTGCTGAATTTATTCACTAGTTCTGTTTTTTGCTGGAGTCTTTAGGGTTTTTTACATATAAGATCACATCATCTGCAACAGAGATAATTTTACTTCTTCCTTTCCAATATGGATAACTTTTATTTCTTTCTTAACTAATTGCTTTGGCTAGAACTTCCAATACCATGTTTAACAGAAGTGGGCAAAGTGGGCATCCCTGACTTTTCCTGATCTTAAAGGAAAAGCTTTCAGTCTTTCACTGATGAGCATGATGCTTGCTCGAGGTTTTCTTATAGATGGTGTTTATTATGTTAAGATAATTTCCTTCAGTTCCTAGTTGTTGAGTGTTTTTATCATGAAAAGGTGGTGAATTTTCTCAAATGCTTTTTCTGCATCAATTGAGATGACCTGTTTTTTTCCCCTTTGTTTTGTTAAGTGATAATCACATTGTTTGACTTCCATATGTATTCCAGGAATAAATCCTACTTGATCATGGCACATAATCTTTTAAAATATGCTTCTTAATTGGTTTGCTAGTATTTTGTTGATAATTTTTACATTAATATTCATAAGGGATATTGGTCTGTAGTTTCCTTTTCTTATGGTGTCTTTTTTCTGGCTTTAATATTAGGGTAAGGCTGGCCTCACAAAATGAGTTAAATGTTCCCTCCTCTTAAATTTTTAAAAAGTTTGAGAAGGATTGGTATTAGTTCTTATTTAAATGTTGGTAGAACTCAGCAGTGAAGCCATCGGATCTAGGGATTTTGTTTGGGGGGCAAGTTTTGATTACTGATTCAAGCTCTCGCCTAGTTACAGGTCTATTCAACCTAATTCTTCATGAGTCTTGGTAGCTTTTGTATTTCTAGGACTTTGTCCATTTTATCTGATTATCCAATTTGTTGGCATATTGAATAAAACTCTCTTAAAATCTTTTTTATTTCCATAGAATTGACAATAATGCCCCACTTTAATTTCTGATTTTAGTAATTTGAGTCTTCTTTTTCTCTTAGTCCATCTAACTAAAGGTTTGTTAATTTTGTTGACATTTTCAAAGAACTATATTGTGGTTGGACTGATTTTCTCTATCGTTTTTCTCATCTCCATTTATCACTGCTCTAATCTTTACTATTTCCTTTCTGTTAGATTGGGTTTAGTGTATTCTTTTCTCATTCTTTAAGTTGTAAAGTTAGTTGTGGATCTGATATTTTTCTTGTTTTTTAATGTAACTGTTTATAACCATAAAGTTTCCCCTTGATACCACTTACACTGCATCCCATAAGTTTTGTCATGTTGTGTTTTCATTTTCATTTGTCTCTAAGTGGTTTCTAATTCCCTTGTGATTTCTTATTTGATCCACTGGTTGTTAAATTTCTACAAATTTGTGATAAAATTCCGAGTTTTCCTTTAAAAAAAAAGATTTTATCTGACAGAGAGCGCACAAGCAGGGCTGATTGGCAGGCAGAGGGAGAGGGAGAAGCAGGTTCCCCAAGGAGCAGGGACCCTGTGATCATGTCCTGAGCAGAAGGCATACACTTAATCAACTGAGCCATCTAGGTGCCCAAATTCTGAGTTTTCCTTTTGTTACTAATTTGTAACTTTATTTTGTTGTGGTCAGAGAAAATAATTTGTATCATATCTATCTTTTAAAATCTACTGAGATTAATTTGTGGCCTAATGTATGGTCTACCCTGGAAAATGAGGCACGTGTACTTCAGAAGAATGTGTATACTGTTATTTTTCTTGGGTAGAATGTTCTGTACATGCTGTTAGATCTGGTTGGTTTACTGCATTACCTTCTGTTTGGCTGTTCTATCCATTAATGCAAATAGGCTACTGAAGTCTCCAATTATTAATGTAGATCTATTTCTTCCTTCAATTCTGTTAGTTTGGGCTTCATATATTTTGCTAGTCTGTCATTAGTTATGTAAATGTTTATAATTGTTTTATCTTCTTTGTGTATTGAACCTTTTATTAATATCTAATTGTCCTTTATCTCCTCTAACCATTTTTGAAAGTTTATTTTGTCTTTTATTTTGTCTGATATTATTATAGCCACATTTGCTCTCTTTTGGTTAGTATTCGCACGGACTATCTTTTTCCTTCCTTTCACTTTCACTAGGTGTCTTGTATCTGAAGTAAGTCTCGTGTAGACAGCAAACAGTTGCATCTTGTGGTCTTATCCATTCTGCCAATTTCTATCCTTTGACTGGAGAGTTTTATCCATTTACATTTAAAGTAAATATTGATAAAAAACTGACTCCCATTGTTTTATTATTTTCTATATACCTTATAGTCTTCTTTTGTCTCTCATTTCCTGCATTACTGTCCTCTTTTAAGTTGGTTTTTGCAGTGAATAAACATTTAAATTTTTTTTCTCATTTCTTTTTGTGTATATTTAGCTATTTTCCTTGTAGTTACCATGGGGATTACATTTAAGATCTGAAAATTATTTAACACTCTAACTTGAATTTATACCAGCTAACTTCAATAACATACAAAAAATTCTGCTTCTTTACAGCTCCATCCCCACTCTGTCAGTTGATGTCACAAAATATAAATTAATAATCATTTTAAATGATTAGCCTCTTAAATTATGTAGAAAAAATATGGAATTACAAACCAAAGTTATAACAATACTAGCTTTTAGAATAAATAATTTTTTAAAAAGGTTTAGTCTCTTAAATCATAGAGAAAACAAAAAGTAGAGTTCAAACCTTTGTTACAATACTAGCTTTTTTTAAAAGATTTTATTTATTTATTTGAGAGAGAGCACGAGCGGGGGGAGGGGCAGAGGAAGAGGGAGAAGCAGACTCCCCACTGAGCAGGGAGCCCGATGTAGGGCTTCATCCCAGCACCTTGAAATCATGACCTGAACTGAAATCAGATACTTAACCGACTGAGCCACCAGGTGCCCCAGTACTAGCTTTTAATTGCTTATGTATTTCCCTTTACTGAGATCTTTATTTCTTCATAAAGCTTGAAGTTACTGTCTCTTGTCCTTTCATTTCACTCTACAGGGCTCCCTTGAGCATTTCTTTGCAGGGCAGGTGTACTGGTAATTAATTCCCTCAGCTTTAGTTTATTTGGGAATGTCTCACTTTTGTGAGAGAATACCCTCACTTTTGGAAGACTTTTGTCAGATAAAGAACTCTTAGTTGACTTTTTTTCCTCCTTTGAGCACTTTTAATATATCTACCACTGCTTTTTGGCCTCCAAAGTTTTTGATGATAATCTGCTGATAATTTTACGTGACAAGTGCTTTTCTCTTGGTATTTTTCAAGAAAAATTTTCAATTTTCAAATTATAATGTAATTATAATTACAATGGGTCTTGATATGGGTCTCTGAGTTCATCTTCCTGTAGTTTGTTGACCTTTTTGGGTATGTTTACATACATATTTACCATCAAATTTGGGAATTTTTCAGCCATTTCATCAAATATTCTCTACCCCCACTCAGCCTTCTTCTGTGACTCCCACAATGCATATGTTGGTCTACTTGATGGTATTCCACAGGTCCCTTAGGCTTTGTTCACTTTTCCTACCTTTTTTCATTTATTCCTTGGATTTGGTAATTTCCAAAGTCCTATTTTCAAGTTTATTGATTCTGTCCTCTGTCTGCTAAAATCTCCTTTGAATCCTTATAGTGAAATTTTCATTTCTGTTAATGTACTTTTCAACTCCAGAATTTCTTTGTGGTGTCTTTTTAGGTTTTCCAACTCTTTATTAATATTTTCATTTTGTCCATACATTGTTCTCTTGATTTTGTCCACATCTTCCTTTAATTCTTTGAGCATCTTTAACATAATTGTTTTAAAGCTTTTGTCTAGTAGACCTAGTAGATCTACCAAAGGACCTTCTATTTTTCAGAAACAGTTGCTGTTGTTTATATTTTTTCCTCTGAATTGGCTTACTTTCCTCTTTCTTTGTATACCTTGTAATTTTTTTGTTGAAAACTGAACATTTCAATGTAAAAATGTGCTAACTCTGAAAAGCAGATTCTCCCCATTCCACATGGTTTACCATTTTCTATTAATGTTTTTCGTTTTTTAAAATTGTTATCACTGTACCAAGGATCAGCCTGAGATGTAACCTTAAGGTCTTCTCAGTTCTCTTCTGAGCTGCTCCATTCCCTGGACATGTGTGGTTACTTTCTAATCATCCTTGTGTATGGAGTTGCTTTTGAATTCCTACTCTTTCACGTCTAGGCTCCCAAAAAGGGGGAAAAAAGGAAAACGAAGGGGGTGGGAAAATTGAAATTCCCAGGAAGTCACTCTAGCCTGAGGAGGTGTTTGCAACAATGGGGGAAGTGTAAAAACAATGCCCCTCCTCTTTGCACCTGTGTGATCAGAGCACAGATACCCTTGAGGTTTGGAGGACAGTCTCCTTGGTTCAACAAGCTGTGTGCAAGTCTTCTCTAGTGCCCATGGAACATTCTCCAGAATTGATCACATCCTATGTCACAAATCAGGTCTCAACCGGTACCAAAAGACTGGGATCATTCCCTGCATATTTTTGCATCACAGTGCTTTGAAACTAGAACTCAATCACAAGAGGAAAGTCGGAAAGAACTCAAATACATGGAGGCTAAAGAGCATCCTACTAAAGAATGAATGGGTCAACCAGGAAATTAAAGAAGAATTTAAAAAATTCATGGAAACCCATGAAAATGAAAACACAACTGTTCAAAATCTTTGGGATACAGCAAAGGCAGTCCTGAGAGGAAAGTATATAGCAATACAAGCCTTTCTCAAGAAACAAGAAAGGTCTCAAATACACAACCTAACCCTACACCTAAAGGAGCTGGAGAAAGAACAGCAAATAAAGCCTAAACCCAGCAGGAGAAGAGAAAGAATAAAGATCAGAGCAGAAATCAATGAAATGGAAACCAAAAGAACAGTAGAACAGATCAATGAAATTAGGAGCTGGTTCTTTGAAAGAATTAATAAGATCAATAAACCCCTCACCAGACTTATCAAAAAGAAAAGAGAAATGACCCAAATAAATAAAATCATGAATGAAAGAGGAGAGATCACAACCAACACCAAAGAAATACAAACAACTTAACAACATATTATGAGCAACTATATGCCAGCAAATTAGACAATCTGGATGAAATGGATGCATTCCTAGAGATGTATCAACTACCAAAACTGAACCAGGAAGAAATAGAAAACCTGATCAGACCCATAAGCACTGAAGGAATTGAAGCAGTAATCAAAAATCTCCCAAAAAACAAGAGCCCAGAGCCAGATGGCTTCCCAAGGGAATTCTCCCAAACATTTAAAGAAGAATTAATACCTATTCTTCTGAAACTGTTCCAAAAAATAGAAATGGAAGGAAAACTTCCAAACTCATTTTATGAGGCCAGCATTACCTCGATCCCAAAATCAGACAAAGACCCCATCAAAAAGGAGAATTACAGACCAATATCCCTGATGAACATGGATGCAAAAATTCTCACCAAAATACTAGCTAATAGGATCCAACAGTACATTAAAAGGATTATTCACCACGACCAAGTGGGATTTATTCCTGGGCTTCAAGGTTTGTTCAACATCCACAAATCAATCAATGTGGTACAATACATTAATAAAAGAAAGAACAAGAACCATACGATCCTCTCAATAGATGCAGAAAAAGCATTTGACAAAGTACAGCATCCTTTCTTGATCAAAACTCTTCAGAGAGTAGGTATAGAGGGTACATACCTCAATACAATGAAAGCCATCTATGAAAAACCCACAGTGAATATCATTCTCAATGGGGAAAAAAACTGAGAGCTTTCCCCCTAAGGTCAGGAACACGGCAGAGATGTCCATTATCACCACTGGTATTCAACATAGTACTAGAAGCCCTAGCCACAGCAATCAGACAACAAAAAGAAATAAAAGGCATCCAAATTGGCAAAGAAGTCAAACTCTCACTCTTTGCAGATGATATGATACTTTATGTGGAAAAGCCAAAAGACTCCACCCCAAAGCTGCTAGAACTCATACAGGAATTCAGTAAAGTGGCAGGATATAAAATCAATGCACAGAAATCAGTGGCATTTCTGTACACCAACAAAAAGACAGAAGAAAGAGAAATTAAGTAGTCGATCCCATTTACAATTACACCCAAAACCATACGATACCTAGGAATAAATCTAACCAAAGAGGTAAAGAATCTGTACTCAGAAAACTATTAAATACTCATGAAAGAAATTGAGGAAGACACAAAGAAATGGAAAAACGTTCCATGCTCATGGATTGGAAGAACAAATATTGTGAAGATGTTGATGCTACCTAGAGCAATCTACACATTTAATGCAATCCCTATCAAAATAAGATCAACTTTTTTCAAAGAAAAGGAACAAATAATCCTAAAATTTGTCTGGGACCAGAAAAGACCCCGAATAGACAGAGGAATGTTAAAAAAGGAAAGCAAAGCTGGCGGCATCACAATTCTGGACTTCCAGCTCTATTACAAAGCTGTCATCATCAGGACAGTATGGTACTGGCACAAAAACAGACACATAGATCAATGGAACAGAATAGAGAGCCCAGAAATGGACCCTCCACTCTATGGTCAACTAATCTTCGACAAAGCAGGAAAGAACGTCCAGTGGAAAAAAGTCTCTTAAACAAATGGTGTTGGGAAAATTGGACAGCCACATGCAGAAGAATGAAACTGGACCATTTCCTTACACCACACACAAAAATACACTCAAAATGGATGAAAGACTTAAATGTGAGACAGGAGTCCATCAGAATCCTAGACGAGAACACAGGCAGCAACTTCTTCGACCTCACCGCAACTTCTTCCTAGAAACATCGCCAAAGGCAAGGGAAGCAAGGGCAAAAATGAACTATTGGGATTTCATCAAGATTAAAAGCTTTTGCACAGCAAAGGAAACAGTCCACAAAACCAAAAGACAACCGACAGAATGGGAGAAGATATTTGCAAATGACATATCAGATAAAGGGCTAGTATCCAAAAATCTATAAAGAACTTACCAAACTCAACACCGAAAGAATAATCCAATCAAGAAATGGGTAGAAGACATGAACAGACATTTTTCCAAAGAAGACATCCAAATGGCCAACAGACACATGAAAAAGTGCTCAGCATCGCTCGGCATCAGGGAAATCCAAATCAAAACCTCAATGAGATACCACCTCACACCAGTCAGAATGGCTAAAATTAACAAGTCAGGAAACGACAGATGTTGGCGAGGATACGGAGAAAGGGGAACCCTCCTACACTGTTTGTGGGAATGCAAGCTGGTGTAGCCACTCTGGAAAACCGTATGGAGGTTCCTCAAAAAGTTGAAAATAGAGCTACCCTACAGCCCAGGAATTGCACTACTGGGTATTTACCCCAAAGATGTAGTGATCTGAAGGGGTATGTGCACCCCGATGTTTATAGCAGCAATGTCCACAATAGCCAAACTATGGAAAGAGCCAAGATGTCCATCAACAGAAGAATGGATAAAGAAGATGTGGTGTATATATACACAATGGAATATTATGCAGCCATCAAAAAACCTGAAATCGTGCCATTTGCAATGATGTGGATGGAACTAGAAGGTATTATTATGCTAAGCGAAATAAGTCAATCAGAGAAAGACATGTATCATATGATCTCACTGATATGAGGAATTCTTAATCTCAGGAAACAAACTGAGGGTTGCTGGAGTGGTGGGGGGTGGGAGGGATGGGGTGACTGGGTGATAAGACACTGGGGAGGATATTTGCTATAGTGAGTGCTGTGAATTGTGTAAGACTGATGAATCCCAGACCTGTACCTCTGAAACAAACATTATATGTTAAAATAAAAAAAAGAAGATAGTAGGAAGGGAAAAATGAAGGGGGGGACTCGGAGGGGGAGACGAACCATGAGAGACGATGGACTCTGAGAAACAAACTGAGGGTTCTAGAGGGGAGGGGG
Organism: Zalophus californianus; assembly: GCF_009762305.2. Lineage (NCBI taxonomy): Eukaryota > Metazoa > Chordata > Mammalia > Carnivora > Otariidae > Zalophus > Zalophus californianus. Next base: position 63,008,857 of record NC_045597.1, read on the forward strand.
GCGGGGGGATGGGTTAGCTTGGTGATGGGTATTGAAGGGAGCGCTGGGTGTTATACACAAACAAGGAATCATGGAACACTACATCAAAAACCAATGATGTAATGTATGGTGATTAACATAATAAAATAAAATTAAAAAAAAAAAAGCTGTGTGCAAGGTGGTCCAAGAACAAGTGCACAGCTGCCTGCCGCATGGCACCAGGGGGTGGAAGACAGGTAGTCTGTTACTGTGCTAAGTAGAAATTGACCAAAATTGATCACAATTTACTGTCCAAGCCTTCCCCCAAACATTGCAAGCTTTCACTAGACTCCAGAGTTAGAAAATAATGACATTAGCCAGATTCTACCAGTGCAATTTTTGTCTAGGTGGAGAGATAAGATTACTGGTGCTTTCAACTTTGTCACCCTCCCTGAAAATTTATTTTTGCATATTGACCATGTCACCAGATAACTTTCTAAATCCATTTACTAAGTTTTACAACTTCTCAATTAATTCTCTTGGCTTTCTGAAGTAGACATTCATAGCATCCGTAAGTAATGTCTCCTCCTTTGAAATACTTATATCTCTCATTTTTTTAATTTGGTGTTTCTATTACTTAAAAATGTTATTGGCAAACATTCTTGTCTTGTTCTTTCTTGACTTAAAGAGAATATATTGGTAGTGCTTCTGGTTAATTATGATGTGGGCTATTAATTTTATCTTCATACGGTTAAGGAAGTATTTTTACTTTGTTATTTACTAAGATTTCCCCCCCAACAATTTAATATAAAATTTTCTTATTTAACACAAACATTTAACGTATTTCTAACACTTAAACATTCTTGTATTTCTGAGAAGAACTCATACTTAGTTTTAATAAAATGCTGGATTTGACCTGATGGTATTTTAACTATTTTTATTTTTTTTTAACTCGAAGTGACTGATTTGTGATTTTCACTTTTGAACCATCTTTAAAAGGCTTTTATGTCAGCATTAAAACACCTAAAATGAACTGAGAAGTTTTCTATATTCTCCTACATTCTGGAGAATTATCTGTTTGTAGGTGTGAATACAGCTATCTGTGTAACCTGAACTAGGCCTAGCAGCATGTTCTTTAATAGTTTTTCTTCCCTTGCAAGGTGTATTCAAGTTTTCCACTTCTTTTTCATTCTTTTTGTCAATACATATTGTTTTAAAATCAGTCTTTTTATTCAGGTTTTCAGATTATTTCAGCATAAAATTGCTGTATTTTAATATGGTATTTCCTAATAAATTTTAATTATCTCTGGTTATTTCTGATATTCTAATTTTTAATTTTCTTTGGTTAAAGAATTGCTAGAAGGTTGTCAATTTTGTTGATCTTCTCAAAAAATCAATTTTTTCCTGTCTTCTAATCGATCATAGAAATTTAAGTCCATCTTTCCTTTTACCACAGTGTTTTGTTCACTTTCAAATTTCATAATATGAATGCCTAATATATTTTCAGTCTTTAGTCCATATGTTATCTGACTGGTAAAGCTTTGGGTAATATGCACATCCATGTGCTTTTCCACATACTGCACTCTTGCTCCTGTCCTCACCACACAGCTAAAATAAAATGTTCTAAGTCATGGATCATCTATGTTGTCCAGGATAACAAATCTGCTGTCCTTATTTTACTAGAACTCTTTATACAATATCTGTCATTAACAATGTTCTCCTTCTTGAAATTCTATTCTTTTGGCTCTTCTGATAAAACTCTCCTCACTTTTCTCCTGCCTCTCATGTCATCCTCTCTCAGCATCCTACCATGGGTGGGCTGGTTTTCTTCTCTTAAATGTTAGGGTTTCCCAAGACTGTGTGTCTTGTGAACTCTATGCTTATTAAACATGACTTCTAGTGACCTCATCCAAATCCATGGACTCAACTATCTTTTACATGCAAAACTCTAAACCCAAATGTACAGCTCCCAACTAGATTAGACAAATAACAATGGGATATTTCAAGGTATCCTACCTACCTAACGTGGGCAATCTATCTTTATCCTGTAAAATTTACCCTCTTCCTATATTCTATATACTTGTGATTACTATTGATATTCCCAGGTTGGTAACATAGAAATTATTTTAGGTTCCTGCCTCTCATGTACCCATATTCAATCAGTCACCAAATTTTGCAGGTTTACCTTTACCCCTTAAGAATGTGTTCCTTCATGGCTCTTCCTAGAATCTCTACTTTAGATCATGTATTTTCATAAAAACTACCTTGATATTCCCCTAATCTTTCTGTCTGCAACCTGGTCTCTCTCCTATCTACATGCTATACCACTTTCCAAGTGATTTTTTTTAATAAATGAAAAATTTGTTTACCGGTGACTCATAGCTTATGTTCTTGCATATTCTTTTTGTTTCCTCCACTTAGGATGACCTCTGTCTATCCTCTTTTCTACCTATTTAAATTCCATGTCCTTCCAAATTCAACTCTTCTATCTTCCTCTCTGGAAAGCTCCTCCTTCTGTGCTGGCACAGCACCTTGGCCACATATCTTTCATAAACTATGTGATTCCATAGCAATCATTGATTAATTTAACTATTCTCCACTAAAGGGGAAGCAATGTGAGGCTAATCAACCTTGTTTGCCACTATAATCTCATCAGCCAGCACATTTATTCATGTTCAAAGTACGCATGAATGATTTTTCAAAATTTTTGTTTAAATCAGAACTCATATAAACACATACATAACCAGCACTGACTGTTAGTAAACTTGTGGTGTAAACAAAAATACATATAACAGGAAAAACTTTAAATAGGTCCAGGTCTATAAATTCATATTGCTTTTCCAAAAGAATTTGAGTTGTGCATGGGGGTCAGAAAGTAGATTCCTATTAAGGCTTCTCTGAGCTTAGGAATATAAAAATTGACCAGGGAACTCTGGATTGGAATGCTACTCACTATTCTATACTATATTACAAATCTATGCCTAATTAGCCTATTAGATTGAGTGGTATGATTAAAAGAAAAAACAAAAAAACAAAAATAACCCAGTACAGTGATTGTGATGTATCCTTCAAAGACTTTGAGTCCTTAATGAAACAAAAGTAAAGAAGGATGGGGCACCTGGGTGGCTCAGTCATTAAGCATCTGCCTTTGGCTCAGGTCATGATCCCAGGGTCCTGGGATCGAGCCCCACGTCGGGCTCCCTGCTGAGTGGGGAGCCTGCTTCTGCTCCCCGGCTCCTGCTTCTTTCTCTCTATCTCAAATAAATAAATAAAATCTTTTTAAAAAAATAAAGAAAGAAGGATTTGCTTATTGTAAACCCATTCATTAAGGTCTTGCCACAACACACTGCTCAAGTGAAAAATATTAGCTCTCAGGACTCTTTCAGATTTTTGTTGTGGTTTTTTGTTTTTTGTGGGAAGTTTTTTGTTATCTTCTTTTCATAATTAATTGTAGTATATAACTCAAAGGAGCATAAATTTCTTAAGGATAAAACTGGACCACCAGAGAGTAAATATATAAAGCAAGCTGTTTAGAAAAAAACATTAAGAGTTCCAGTTTTCCAATCTATATGTCATCTTAGTCCTGACCTAAATATAGTAAGTTTGCTTTAATTACAAATTTTTGGTTATAGAAAACTGGTAATGAAACTAAGGCTTGACATTCTGTCTCCAATTATGACTCAATGTTATACTGTTCCAGGAACCCAGCCTATAAACCTAGATCCAGTAAAGCCATCTCAAAATATATTTTGTCGTTCAAAGGAAGAACTCAAGAGAACATTGTACGGAATGGGAAAAAATTGTCACCAATGTAAAAACTGTAAAACAATATTTTTAAATGTGAAAGATTCACACTCACATAGTTTAAGAATTGAATTTTTCAAACATACCTTGTCCATTAATTTACTTGCATGAAGACTCAAGCAATTGAAGAATATTTTTTTGCTTAGCAAATGCATTTCTTCAATGGTAGTCAATAATGTAGTTGCACTATTTCCAACAATGCCACTAAAAGCAAAGAATATTTCAGGTTGCAAAACAGAAGCTAAAACAATCAATTCTTTAACTGAGTATAATTCATTTAAAAGACTGATCTAGATTTAGGGGCACCTGAGTAGCTCAGTCAGTTAAGCATCTGACTCATTTCAGCTCAGGTCCTGATTCAGGGTCATGAGATCAAGCCCCATGTCAGGCTCTGTGCTGGGCGTGGAGCCTCCTTAAGATTTTCTCTCTCTCCCTCTGCCCCTTCTGCCACCCCCCCCGCCCCGTGCTCTCTCTCTCTCAAAACAAAACCAAACCAAAAACAAACAAACAAACAAAAAACCCATCTAGACTTAAGTAAAAGTGTGTATGTAGAATATAAACTGTGAATTAACAACAATCCCTCTAGTTTCATATAAAAATGACAGGGTTTTTTTTTGTTTTGTTTTTTGGTTTTTTTTTTTTAGTTAGGTGATTAACAAACAGTTTCAATGTTGTACAATCTCTTTTAGAAAAACAGTCATAATATGTAAACCCATCTCTCTATTTTTCTCTATTACAGTAAATGCACCTCTTGATTATCCAAGACCTAATTTTAATTTTAAGGAAGCCATTCCATCAATAGCTCTATTCATAAAATATTTAAATTTTATTAACACTGAGTTATTCTTTCAATTAAACTCTTACATCGTATCTAAGTATAAAGTTTCTCAATTTTTATACAACTGCCTCAATAGCAGTGTATTTAGACTAATTATGAAAAATCTGGTAGTATTTTAAAATATTTATTAGCACATTCTGTACTCCTTAATTTGCTATGATATTTCTTAGACCTATCCAAGGAGTTTCTCATTTTTGCCAGAATGTAACACAAGCATGTATATAAAACAATTCCCAATTTTATTCTCCAAATTCATGTATTGAAAGTCATTTAAAAATGTGATGTTAGGTGAAAAAGTTTTTTGTTGATGTGAAAGATTGCTCAAAATAAACATAATGGCATTGATAAATACCAGCAGATAGTAAGCAATGAATAAATGAATACAGCAAATTTAGAGAAAACTGATATGCTGCATACGATATATTATAAAAGCAAATACTTATACTATATATTTCAATACATTCTGAAACTGAAACAAATTGGAATGAATTCTTATATATTTAATCCACACAAAGCAAATTAACAGTTAAAAAAATATATATAAAGCAAACAGCAAAGTAAAAGCAAATTCCTAAACAGGCAGCCATAATACCTACATTAAAAAAAAAAAAGTATTTTGGTTAAAAATATTATAAGCTAAACACCAAAATAAATTGAAAGAAATTCTCACACATGCCTATACATGCAATAAAAGTAAGTATGCCTCTGAATAAAAGTATACCATCCTAAGCAATGGGGGAAAACACTGAATGGATACAAACAGAAACTGATATTTTATTTATTTTTATTTTTTGTATTTTTTAAAGATGTTATTTATTTATTTTGGTGGGGGGAATAAAAGCAGGAAGAGGGGCAGAGGGAGAGGGAGAGAATCTCAAGCAGACTCCCCGCTGAGCGCGGAGCCCAACACAGGGCTCGATCTCATGACCCTGACATCATGACCTGAGCTGAAACCAAGAGTTGGACACTTAACTGACTCAGTCACCCAGGCTCCACAGAAACTGATATTTTAATGCAAACTTTGGAGAGATACCAAGATATGTTTACATTCATTTAAAAAAAAAATGGAGTTATCAGCCATATTTTGCAGTTGCTCAGATCTCACTACTCACTAGGTACCAGTAACTGGGCTAGATACTTGTAAATGCTTTTTGTATTTCACTCCATATTTCTACCCAACATGCTTATCCTCCCATTATATTTTTCAATTTTAGATATTATAAAGAAAAGTTACATCTCTTACATAATGCTCATCCCCTACCACAACATACCCAAACTTCATCTTTCCCAGGTTCCCTAATATAGTTATATCATAGGGTTCTGGTGAATAAATCCTCAATGTTTACATTATTACAAGCACGTAAATACTATTCAGAGCTGTCCAAGGCATCAGGGATTTCAACATAAGGGAATGAGCAGGTGGATAAAGAAGACAAAACCCTGTGTCACAGCCTTCTAGTAGGTCTAAAGAGCAACCAATTCCAACTGGAGAAAGAGAATGGCGTCTCCAAGATGCATGTGGGGAGAGGAGAGAGAAGTTGGGAAGGATTGGTTGATGTGCTTGACTAAATGGTGAGAAATGTAGAGTCTACTTAAAAGTTTGGGTCTGAAATAGTGATAAGGACAAAGGAAGGGAAGCAAGTACAAAAACAAAGTGATTATTAACTACAGAGAGAAAAAGTTTTACAGGAAAGGAAATGTAATCAAAGTATGCTGGATTCCCTGTTTTTATGGATTCTACATCTTCCTTTTCTTGGTTTACTACAGTCTTTTGATGGAATCCATCCTTTGGGAGTTTTAGTGTATAGGATGCAAAATATTTTTGAAAATTGTGTCACCCACTTTTCCCCAACATCACTGGCTATTCTTTTCCAATTTTCTTTGTGGGTTTCTTTTTTTTCCTAACCTCTAAATATTAGGGTTCCCCAGGACTCAGTCCTAGGCCTCTTCTTTATCTACACTCACATAAGTGATCTTACTTAGTCTTAGTGTTTCAAATACCATCTATATACTACAAACTATCAGATTTATAGGTTCAGCCCTGATTTCTCTGTTGTCTGCTCACTCAATATCTCCCACTGAATGTTCATAGGGATGCTGAATCCGACATAGTCAAAAGTGGGCTGGACTCTTCATTACCCACCCACTCCCATCAAACTGTCCTCTCTAGAACCCTCCCTCTTCGCAAATGACAATACGACTAATCTAACTGTTCAAACCAAAAGCCAAGAACTCATCCCTGACTCCTCATATCTCACCCTCTCTAGTCCATATATAACCTCTTGTCTCTGGAAACAATTACTTTTCACCCCCTCCAAGACTATCACCCTACTCTGATTCATCACCGTCTCTGCTCAGAACACAGCTTCCTAAATAATGTCCTTGTTCCCCTTTACCCCACTACACTACATTATCCACACAGTGCCCAGAGTCACCTTATATCATAAATCAGCTCAAGTCACTGTGCGCGCGCGCGCACACACGCGCACGCACACACACACACACACACACACACACACACACACACACACACACACACCCTTCTTCAACCCACTCAGTATAAAATCTAAATCCTCACCATAGCCTACGAAGTCCTACATGATCTGGCTTCTGCCTACCTCTCTCATTTCATCCTCCCTACTCCTTCCATTCACTCTTTCCAACTACTGGCCTTCCTTCTGGTTCTCTAAAATGGAAGCTTTTTCTGGCCTCAGGGCCAGAGTGTACCTGCCTAGCACACTCTTCTCTGAGATCTTTACATGCCCAACTCCTTCACACTCTTTAGGTCTGTACTCAAACATCACCTCCACCAAAACGCCTTTAAAACAGCCACATGCACATACACCTGCTCATATGTGGTCACTCTCTATGCTTTATTTCTCCTCAGTGCCCTTATCACCAGTTAAAATTATTATTTTATACTTGCCTTTCTGCCCCATTAGAATGTAAGTTTAAGCTATTTTGTTCACTGCCATTTCTTTAGCATCTAGAAGAGTGACATTTGTAATCAGTTTTTTAATTGACTAAGTGAGGAAATATGTGAACAAGTAAAAAAAGTACACGAAAAAATGTATCAAAAGATCCAACTGTCATCTTCAAAATCATCACCCTCAAAGACAGAAAAATTATAATTCTCAGAGTCTAAGGAACCTATTACCTTCAGAATCCAAATGATTTTTTCTTAGCATTATTTGCATTAGAAACTGAGTTATCATTATCTTCAAATAAAAATTTCATGCAGTACCATCATGGGTATTACTACATAAATAATGTAAAAATGTTTTACCACTACCTTTGCCTAGTATAGCATTAGTTACAGTGTTAGCTGCTTTCAGTGGCTCTTGTGTTTCCTCAGTATGGATGATTCTCTTATTTTAGGAAGCCTATAACATCACAATTGAAACTAATTTATTGTTTTTGAGTCATAGCAAGTGGTGATAATAAATTTGTATCTAAAATGTTAGAGGACTAACCCAAATCCTATCTCTGATTAGTTTTATAGCCTGTGGCTTGTTGGTTTTGTTTAAAAATATGAAATCCATCTCTTAGCTGTGAAGTTTTGGGTGGCTAATCTCAGCTAATAGAAGGTAGGTAACATCATTGCCATAGTCTTTAGGTGTTTCTTGAACTACTGATCCCTGTACCTCTCCTGGATCTATTAGTTAAAACCCTCTTGGATTTTAACAATTGAACTTGTGTTCTTGATTCTAGCATACTGGATGAAAAGTTACTGTTTTAAATCATTTTTAATGGACTAATATGGAAACTACCCAAAACAGAGCTTGAAATTCAAGACATTGTTTTAACACAACTACGCATGGAACAACGTCTTATAGTGACATAATAAAGCTCAAGTGTATACCATCACAGCAAAGTGAAAATAAATGCACACTTTAGAGTCAAAGATCGTATTATAGGGAAAACAAGTGGTTCCTAATCAGATAAAGGAACTTTTATTTAAAGAAGATAAAGTAGCTTTTATTTAAAGCAAATAACGCTATAGTTCTGCTTTATCACTAACAGGAAACTAAATGATAAAGAATTTACATTATTTACATCGAGGACAGGACACTTCACTTACTGTGCCCTGCTTTGAGTATAATGAATGTATAGTTACATTAGGTGCCATGTATCTCTTTTACTGATGCAAGAGGATTAAAAATATACTCACCCTATAAACTTACACTGTTATAAGTTGCATGTGTGCACGTGCATGTGTGTGAGGGTGTGCACAGTTATGTTTAGGGAAGAAAAGGAAATGACAGACCTTAAAATACAGCACAAATGATATATATATAATGATTCATATGGTGTGAGGTTCTGCTAGTTATATGTAGTTGTACAAATGGTGAAAACAAACAAAACAAAATGAAAAAAACAAAAAACAAAAAACAAAAACCCTTATACTGTGTTCTAATTGAAATGATGTATCACATAGGATTTAATAAAGCACATTTAACCATTCCACTTACCTGATTGTATGATGGTAAAATTTGAGGAGGTTAGAAATTTTATATAACAAAACTGCCCCAGGTTCAGCAACTATTACTTGTTCAATTCGAACCTATTAAAACATGTGAAAAAAAATTAAAAATTTCTTAAAGGCATAACTTTCCTTCAACAATCACATGTGGTATAAACAGCATTTAAAAATATAAAATTTAATTATTGCAGAAATCACAAAATTCCTTCTAAGTAATTTCTGAATATTAAATTATAGGAGATGGTAAAATAACAGAAACATTTTAACACAGATATACTCTACAAAAAAACAAAACAAAACAAAACCCAGATCCAATACCTACAAAATTTGGCTGAAGGCAGTTGCTACCGGAAATAATATAATGATGAGGTCATTGTGAGGGTTTTCACCAGATTATAATGGAATGCAGTTCAGCACTATTTGCAAAGCAGCTGTTACATCCTAAAAACAGATTATCAGTGCAAATACTGCTCTATCACCAAATAATCAGAGAAAAATGAAAGAATTCTTATCTTCAAACTATTACACCAAATTTCCTTTTTTATTAGACAGTAACAGACAAATCTTAAATTAGCACCCCCCTATATGTCTAATTATGGCTACCAGGGCAATATCAGATCTACTGCAAAGTTAACTTGATTACTCTTAAGATTAACTACTAGGAATCCTTACTGATCTTGCTCTTACTTTATATTCCCTAATTAATGGATACAATCTAAATCACACTGATAATGTGCTTATTTACTTATTATATCTGTTCTGAAGCTGCTGCTTACATTGTGTCTTCTTGTTTCCTAACCAGATTCTAAACACAGACAATTTGTTTTCTGCTTCTTTTACATCTCTACAGCATCTGGTAGAACAGTACATACACAACAGATGCTTAATACACGCTTTTGAAAATTGAAGTTTCTCTATACTTAGACTTTGGAATATGTCATAATGCCAACATATGTGATTTGCTAAAATAGATTTTACAAATGTATGTATATGAGCATATAAAAACCTCTTAGATTACAGAAATTAAATGACCTTTACATGAATATGTTTATGAAATTCATACATCTTTTGGCATAAAGTACTAGTGAGCTAACTGACACAAATCATAAAGCATGAATGGTGTGTGAATTTAAAAACCATGATTTTTTCACATTACAATTTCTCTCTAGGTCCAAGGCCTGGATCAATAGTGATTTAAATTATATATTATATCAATAAAAGTGATACTTTCTGAATTGTAATATAATTATTAGGACAAAATATAAAAGATATTAATGTAGATACACAGCTCTTCTCTAGCAGATTTATAACAGCATAGAACCCACATAATTTACAAAGCTCAGAGCATATAGTACACTAAAGTTTTTATTAAAGAGACAGAATTCAAATGTTAGCTGAGAATATTAGATACCCAAATGAGGTCATATAGGAAGAAAATTCTTAAAATAGTGTAAATGGTAACAAGTATATAGAGGAAGGGAGAGTTGTTGGATTATATAATGTATCACTATCAAGCTAATTTTATATGTAACTACTGTGAACATCTGTTAAATATTCTCTAGAGTACGCATTTAATATTACTATCATATGAAATGATCTAAGGTTTCTGTCACTTCAGAAACTAAAAGAATTTTTATTCATTTTACAATAGAAATATTTTTGCTTGCTTACAAGTTTTTTCTTCACCTTTTGCTATCTTACATTAAAATTTCACAGGCAGTCATAATAATGCCCTACAATTGTTGAAAACACCTTTTGGAACATAAACATTTAAGGAAAATGAAATGAGGTACATTTTAAAACAAAGGCATACTTTGGTATATAATTTCTTTATATAAGCAATGGGTATTAATTTAATATTTTTAACATCATATTAATATTTCTTACTCAGACCAGAACAAGAAACTCTAAAGTCCATTCCAACCCTCAGATTCTAGCATTATATTTTATACAATTACTTTAACAACAACAAAAAAAGGAATCAGTAATATAAGGAACATAGTATCGTAAGTAAGGAAGGGGGTAAAGGGAGATAAGGCAGATAAAATACAATTTATTCACCAAAGCAATTTATTCATTGTTATGACTCCGAGTTTCCTTTAATTCTATGTAGTTACAAAAAAATATGCAAAGTGTAGAAAGAGAAATATTTTTATACTCTCCTTTCTTTTTCTATCTTTCCAATAACTGCTAGTATACAAAACAAGCAACACTTACATGAGTATAAATGTCTGAAAATCAAACTATGGCAAATAAATATTTCACTTGAGAGAACTAAGTAAAATAATTTCAAAATATTTTGCTATTTATTTACTGAATATGCAAGTGAATCCTAAGATGATCAAATTACAGTAATAATTAAATCTGTAAATCAATTGTTACAAGGGTGTGTTATCTGATATTTCCTTGCCTACAACAAAATACCAAAGAAAATCTCAGAAACAAACAAAAAAAGTTAGTTTTAAAATTGGGTTCTTGGTAAGAATAAATCATAAACCTTCTAGATTTCAATTTCTACATAGTAAGTTGAAGTCAATCAACAAGGAAAGTAAACCAACAACTACAAAGTATTCCATAAATATTATTAAAGAAAAATAGCATTTGCTGCAAGCCTAGTAGGTATCAGGAACTATGTACTTCATCTACACAGTTTTCTCATTTGATCTTCACAACCACCCTTAATAGTAGCTTTTTTTTTTTAGACTTTTATTTATTGGAGAAAGAGAAGGAGAGAGCATGAACGGGGGGATGGGCAGAAGGAGAGGGAGAAGCAGGCTGCCCGCTGAGCAGGGAGCCCAATGCCAAAGGGAACTGGATTCCAGAACCCTGGGATCATGACCTCAGCCAAAGGCAGATGCTTAACAGACTGAGCCACCCAGGAGCCGCATGGTAGGTATTTTTATATACAGGTTCAACAGAAGAGGCAACTCGAACAAGTGAACACAATTAAGCGGCAAAGTGGAAACTCTAACCCAAGTTTGACTTCAAATTCTGTTCCTTGTACTATAAATAGTATTAATAATAAAACTTACATGTTATTTTATCCTTGTATTTATCATCATTTATTGTTATAATAGACAAAAAATGTACAATGCTTGAAACAATAAAGTAAATGGAACACGTTCTTAGAAAATTTCTGTTAAGAGTTCATAGATTAGTTATTTCAATTTAAGGGACTTTTTCTCAACTGATTAACACAAATTACCATGGAAAACACAATATGGTAAAAAAAATAAATGAATATATATAAACTAAGAATATTTCAAATTTTCTTCCTTAAAGAGAAAATTGACAATATTTTTTTTTAAATGTATTTTGTTATCCTACACTAATGTGTTAACTTGAGAAAATTATAGCTTGACTTCAAGCTGTTAACAGTTTTTTTAAACTCACAGGAATAAGGCAATAATTTAGCCAGATGCCATATAACATATATAAAAAACAAAATATTTACCTTTAGAGGCCTGCACACACCCTCAGTAATGTGCCCAACAACTTCCTGGATATTTTCTTCAACACCTACAATTAATTACAACATAACTGAAAATTCTTTTCCATATTACACATAAGTTCAAAAACTAACAAACAATAATGCATATGATTAATGGCACTAATAACAAATATTTAAAGTAACATAATATTTTATTAAATTCAATATCTTTTAGGACATTATTAATTATGTTAATGTCTGGGTCTAGGCCCTTGTTAATTTATTGCACTGCTGACTAATAAAATGAACATTACTTCTTTGTGAAAAAGAATAAACGTATGTATAAGTCACAAGAAAAAATGACTAGGAAACATATTAACTGAAGGAAGCGATGTGAAGACGTATTAGTATTTGTTCTACAAACGCCTTATTCTGGGCAAGGGTGCTGAACACAGAAGCTGAGGATATAAAGATGGAAAGCACACCTTTAATCTAATAGAAAAACTGGCATTTACTAAATATTGACTATTTACCAAGCTCCTGTGTACTTGGGCATTTACTGCCTGTGACCCCCTTCTTTTTTACAGATAGAGAAACTGAGGCTTGGAAGAATGAAGCCATTCCCAAAGAATAACTTATTTCATCCAACTCCGATCTATATTCTTCCAACCTCTTCACATTGCCTCTCATATATACTTCACTAAAACATCTTTAAGAAATTCATTCTTTTAAACTAGGTAATTAGGATAACAGAAAACAACTTAAAAAAGTTCAGACCTTGTGCCAATCAAACAGACGTGCTGAGTCTAATTTGAATATCAAAGAGTTAAAAAAAGAGGAAGGGTAAATAAGGATCGTCCCCAATTTGTACACTAGCCTCTCCTGCAGATCACGTTGTGAGCCAGAAGGATGCGGGGCTGGGCAATGCAACACAGTCAAGTGATACCAGTCACAATATTTCTCTTTAATTCCTATCAAAAATAGAGTATCTTAATTTTCCATTTACCCCTCAAACTCTAACAGGCATCTTAAGGTAGTCACAATACTAAGAAGATCTGAAATTCTGTAAGAAACAGACATAGCAACTCAAAAATCATCATTTTTTCTTCCTTGAAATCAAGACCAAAATTTTAAGTACATTTAGTACTACATGAGTAATTATTCAAAAAACTTTACAACAGTCACATGAGAATGAACAAGGGGTTGGATAGTAGAAAAGAATTAGTAGCTTAATGACCTTAAACAAGTCACTCAGTCTGTTTACTCATAGATAAAAGGAGGATAATACCACCTCCCGCCTTTAAAGCGTGGCGCGCCTTTAAAGCGTGGCGCGGAAGATCTGAGACACAGTGTACGCTACACACTCCAGAAGCGCCTTAAAAGCGAGGCAGAGGAGTGCAGGCCTGATATGGGAAGGCTACAAGGGACCAGCACACAAGTGTGAACAGCTGTGTGACAGGAAAGTGATGGAGGAGAGAAGTCTATTAGCAGAAAAGGGGGGAAACCAGAGAGAAAATTAATTAACGTGCTTAATGTGGCACCTAGGTGTGAAGAGCTTATCTCTGTGAAGATGACAGCAATAAGAATAGAAACAGAGAAGCCTTGTGTTATTTTCTATACTTAGACATTAGCAATAACAACCAGAGGACCCACCTTGTATAGTTACATGCTTTAAGAGAGCTTCAAGGTGTTCTTTTTCAGAAGCAGTAGCTTGATGGAGCCAAGCCAACATATCTCCTACGTATCTAATGCAAAAACTAAATGTTAGTAAAGATTTCCTTCAGAAAACACCAAATATTCCAACACTGTCTGATTACTGTACCTCAAAGGGTCATGGGAGTGCATTTCAATGGGTCTTGGTGTGCCTCCTGGGCCCCCTCTCGTAAGAGCATCAATAAATCCACGAACAACGGTGCTTCTTCTGGCTGTCCCAAACTCATCTAAGGTATACCTAGAAGAAATACGTTATTTGAAAAACAGATGTGTTTCTTTTTAATGAGTATATCAAACTATTCATGCAATTTCTGAGATAACCAAGACATCTACAGCTTTTTTACACAACTCTCTCAAGCAATACTGTTTTTAAACAATAAAAAAAATTTATGAAATAACTTTATCATCATGAAAATTCAGTCTAAAGGTACATATTTTTACTCCTCCTCAGAAAGAATGCTGGAATTTGGGATCAGTAACAGGGGCAATGGCAATAAGGGACAGAGCAGCGGGTCTGGTAAAAGTAAAAATCAAGGAAAGGTGGAAATTCGGGATTCTTCAGGTTTCAGCACCCTTGGAGTCCAAAACATGATGTTCTAGTATTCACACAGGCCATAATATCTAGTTCTCAGAGGACTGTTTACAGTTAGAACTCTGCAATCCAAAAAACAACAATTTTTCTTCTACCATCAATTTTTTCCCACATATACTATCCATATCCAAAAGCTTATTTTGACTCCAATACTAGACATAGATTCCTTAAATTTACTGACCAACAAGGCATACAGAGCAAAAACTTTTTTTATGTATATTCAGAAATCATCTTTTGTGGTTAAACGAAAAAAAAAGACTTCCTAAAGTGAAGGAGTTTACAGGAAAGGGAACTTTGAACCGGGAGAACAGACAATTTGGGGTGAAATCACAGGATGGCCTGGAGTTGCCAAGAGTGCCCATTTCTTTGACTAGAATCAGCCTTGGTTTCCCACTATTACCACCATTCCTTACACCCATCCACCAATTCAAAGTTCTTGCTATTTTAAAAGTACACAGGAAAACAAGAAATTTTTTCGCAGTCCAATGTCAGCAGATTCTAGACCCATGAACTCTTAAATCTCTAAAGAGTTTCTAACAGACTTCGTATTAAGAATTATTTCATACCCTACATGTAAACCAGTTACCAAAATTTGGGATTTGGGTTTCCAAAAGAATTAATTTCTTCTACTACTATAAAAGCTGTACTGCTTTCTTTAATATGCTACTGATTTAATAAAAAATCCACACTTTTTCGGGGTGCCTGGGTGGCTCAGTCGGTTAAGTGACTGACTCTTGATTTCTGCTCAAGTCATGATCTCAGGATCATGAGATTGAGCCCCATGTCGGTTCCACACTCAGCAGGGAGTCTGCTTCAGATTCTCTTTCTCCCTCTGCCTCCCCACCCCCCGTGCTCACACATACACTCTCTTTCTCTCTCAATAAATAAAATCCTAAAAAAAAAATTGTAAAAAAATAAAATCCACTTTTTAAACATAAGAAAGCTGGAAGAGGGAATATTTTTTAAAAAAAGGAAAAGTGTAGTAAAGTGGTCAATATCTACAAATTTGTAGGAATCTGAACCTTTTTAAAGGGCTGCTCACTAGAAACCAGATCATGGTTTTTTGTGTTTGTCTTCAGTTAAAAGGAAATGGGTCTGAAATTCTGTGCAGTGACATACTAGCAATAAATCAAGATGAAATGCACTATGCCACTAAGCCCTAAGCACACAGTGACCTTACAATCACTTTCTACTTTTTTAAAACAAATTAGAACCAAAATGCTTTGATTTTTTTCTCATGCTCTTAAATTATAAATATGTATAGTAAAGAGTGCATTCCTTTAAGTATCACCAACTCCATGAAATGACTTATGATCAGATGATTACTTACAGCACAAAATTCACAAACTTTTAACTTCTCAAATACATAAAACTCATCCTTAGAACTCAACCTGCCACAATAAACAGAAGCAATGTAACTTCTGTTTCTAGGCCTATTCATTCTGACAAGTTATGTTAGAAACCGGTGAATTCACTGGCATTTTAATGGGGGTGGGAGTGAATTATCAAGCCTGACAAAAACTGAACTCCGATCTGTATAATTATATGAAATATACATTAATATGAATGTGAATCCCCCTGCAACAATAGATATAATTTGAAGGAAAACCAGCAGGCACTACAATGAATCTTCAATGACATCTATATATGTGAAACACCTTTTCCCAGAGAAAGAAGAAAATTTCTTTGACTAAAAAGAGATTATTTCCCAACAAAGGTCAAAAATTCAAAATGGAGCTTTACAAAGGTGAATGTTAAAATGATATAAACATTCTAAAATGCCTCTAAGCTAAAATTAAAAATTAAAGTCCCCATTTTTAATGTCTATAGCAAAAAAAGAAAAGTTCTGGTCAAAAAGCAAATTAAAATATGAAAAATGTTGGTCAAAACAAATTAATAGTGTAAAAGCCTCCAAGAAATGTAACAAATACATAAAGAATGAAGAAGCCAGCAAATTACTACATTCTTTAACACTTTATATTCTGAAGGTCTACCAAAGGAAGATGTCAATCTATTCTACTTATAACAAATTTCTTTATGAAGAAATTTTTTTTTCTTTTGAAGAATTTTTTTTAATTTATTCATTTGAGGGAGAAAGCACCAGCAGAGGGGAGAGGCAGAGTGTGAGGAAGAAGCAGAATCCCTGCTAAGCTAGGAGCCTGAGGTGGGGCTCGATCCCAGGACCCAGAGATCCCAGGACCCAGAGATCATGACCCGAGCCGAAGGCAGCAGCTTAACCATCTGAGCCACCCAGGTGCCCCTACTGAAATTTCTATACCTGATTTATTAAAAATAAATAATGCATTAACACTCTAGTTACATACTACCTAATAAAAACTGGGTGGAAACTCTTCCCAAGGACTTCAATAATTACCATTTTTCTTGCACATGATACCTACACATTTGAGACACACTAAGGGCAGTGAAGCTTTTACACATTACTTAAATAAAGTTCATATAGTGCCATCTGGTGGTTAAGAGATACATTGGTAATTTTTTCCTAAATTTAAACAAACTACCACTTTGAAGATAAATGATTATGTAATGAAAGGCCAATTTTTCTCTGTTTTAGCATCCATCTTACGGGAATCAATTGGTCTTAAAAATCCTCCTTCTTCCCAAGTTAACTTCCAAATGCCTCTTACAATCTTCCCAACTGCACTGCTGCCTTTCTTATTCCCTGGCATGTGCCCCTTCAACATAAATCTTTTTTGCCTATTATAGTTCTATTCTTTATCTTTCCAGCTTTTCCTGGCTGTCACAACAGACACCAAATACACCCCTCTGTGGTTGACAACTTTCTAGTTTATCTCCTTTCAAAATAAAAATAATAGCTAATATTTAGTGATGAGCAAAGCATTATGCCAAACACCTTATGTGAACAATCTAATTTAATATTCACAAAAACCCTGTAAGATAGGCACTATTTTAATCCTCATTTAAGGAAACTGAGGTTTCTGAAAGTAGAGGGGCTTATAAAAAATCAAATTCAGAGCTCACCTTTTAAGCTATTATGCAATACTGCTCTTTTCCAAGTATTTATCAAGAATCACACTTTAGTAAAAATATATTTACATGGTAGAAGTCAGCTGACCAAAACACACAAATGCATTTTTTTAAACAAAGACTAACTTTATGAACAAATATGAATCTGTGGACAACGTTAACACTTGATTAAAATCAAATACCAAATATTTTCAGTATAAAAGACTCTCATAATTAACACCAATACCTTAAAGTAAAAAGGCTGGGAAAGAAATTCCAAGGTAGATAAAATCTGCTGAGCTTGTGATCCATAGTGAACATGGCTTACCACATATACATGCACCACATTCAGGGCTATTATAAAGCATCTCTTGCTACCAACCCAACAACCAGTGCAAGCTTTTGCAACCAATGTCCCCAAAATACATGTTCTTTCTCAATCTACATCTTTGCATCTGCTATTCCCTCAATTTGGGATGTTCTCAATTCCCTTCTCTTCCTGGAAAATGCCTATTCAATCCTCAGAACTCACTTTAAACCTATTTCCCAGAGGAAACCTTCCCTAATGTTCATCCCTTTCCCCTACCACAGAACACCTGAGCCACAAAGCACCTGACACAGGGACTCCAAAATAGCAATTAATACAGTCATTAAAATGGATATGTTTATATCTGCTCCCATAAAATAAAGCAATTTGAGGGTAGAGTTTTATTGATGTTGTGTCTCTAGCACATAGAACTGTGCTTAACATATAGTAAGTACTCATTAAGTAGTACTGGAATGTTATTATTTTACACAGCCGTCCCAGCATTTGTGTTCTGGAAACTTCTTATGGGCTAAACAATGTTCCAATCAGAAAGAATAATGGGGAAATCCTCTGAAACTATTAAAAGCCTGTGAAAGGCATGACTCAGAGCAGGATTGAATGCCTATGTAGAAGTCCCTTGGTTTTCTGTTTCCTGCATTATAACTCCCCAGTGGGTCTCCCTATTTTCATACTATTACAGAAATTAAAAATTAAAAAAAAATACTTCTATTTTATATAAAGAATAAAATTAAAATACAGAATAATAAAAAATATGTGAACAATTAATAATGCATAGAATTCTTATACAAATCATCATCATACATCTCTTGGCCGGCATAACTTACAGAATCAAACACCTGAAATCTAAATCCTATTAATGGAATCCTAATTTTAAATTTTCTTTTTTCATTTCTGGGAAATTATATTTCTCAGCCCCCTATTTGATCTCTTTCTCTCTAGGGAAGCGTTGATAGAGGAGTTTTAGTTTCATGTAATTCTAAGGTAGTTAATGAGATGACAGATTGAGGAAAAGCCCCTTAACCTCTACATAAATAAGGGGTAGTCTAGATATAGCGACAGCCTGCTTTTCCCCTCCTTATGGCATTCTATAATACACAATATGCAAATAAGCTGATGCTCCAATGATACACATATGAGATGAAAATATCACTGTAAATTATATTACTCAAACTAGTGTATATAATTTGATAATACTGAAAGCTAGCATAACTCATCAAAGAAAAGAAAAAGTAGATTTATTTTTTTTAAATTAGGAAAAAGTCACCAACTTATATAAGACAGGTCTATCCTGCAGGGCTTCCACAGCCTGAGTTAATACTGGAGATATGTCACATGATTCTTGTGTCAATGTTCTGCATTCACCTGAAAAACAGTTAACATATAATTATAGCACTTGTTAAATTAAAATTAGGTCTTTATTATATCCATTGTACACCCAGAGTCTAAATTCTTTAACAAATATTGCATGGAAAAAAAAGCTCAGAAAAACTTAGAGACTATGCCAATCAAAAACTATTTTATGCTGTCAACCAAACTAAAAATGTAACCTTAAGTATTTGTATAACTTTATATATATGACCACACATGCTATCCAGGGCACCCCAAACCTCTATTTTATTATTTAAAAACTACAGTTCTAAAGAAACCAATCAATGAACAAATATTCACCTAGTAACTGCTACACACATGGCAGTGTTGAAGGGGAAGGGGGGGAATAAAAAATACATTACCAATCCCTTCTTTTGGGAGCAAACTTTAAGCAGTTTGCTAAAAATGTTTATATAAATAAAATACGGCAATAAGATTATAATTTCAAAACAGTTTAGATTCTAAACTTTTAAAAATCTCTACACCAACATCTTCTTTATTTTACTATTCTAATTTTATGCATAAAATGCTAACTAAATGTCTACTATGTTCAAAAAACTTAGAACTTGTTCAAAAATACCCAAACATTTGGTATATGTGGACCTCATACTAGCAGTATATTTTCTAGCAAGCACTGAGAAGAATGTACGCATGTTTGGAATTGAAAGTATCTTTTTTTTTTAATCAAGACTGTTGACTATATTCCCTATGCTGTACTTTTCACCTGCATGACTTATAACTGGAAGTCTGTATCTCTAAATCCCCTTCACCTCGTTTGCCCACCACCCCCATCCATCTCCCTTCTGGCAACAGCCAGTTTGTTCTCTGTATTTAAGAGTCTGTTTGTTTTGTT
Organism: Zalophus californianus; assembly: GCF_009762305.2. Lineage (NCBI taxonomy): Eukaryota > Metazoa > Chordata > Mammalia > Carnivora > Otariidae > Zalophus > Zalophus californianus. The sequence goes on from NC_045597.1 coordinate 63,029,209, forward strand.
TTTCAGATTCCACATATAAATGAAATCATATAGTATTTGTCTTTCTCTTTCTGACTTACTTCACTTAGAATAATAATTCCCTCTAGGTCTATCAATGTTGTCACAAATGGTAAGATTTCAGTTGCTTTTACGGCTGAGTAATAGCTGATTGTGTGTATATATATATATATGTATATATATATATATATATACATATATATATATATATCTACACCACATCTTCTTTATCCATTCAGTTGACCTTGGGTTGTTTCCATATCTTGGCTATTGCAAATAATGCTGCAATAAACATAAGGGTGTATATATCTTCCTGAATTACTCTTTTCATTTTCTTTGGATAACTATAATCCAGTAGTGGAATCACTGGATCATATGGTATTTGCTTGTAATTTTCTGAGGAACCTCTATACTGTTGCCCACAATCATTGCACCAATTTACATTCCCATGAATACTGCCCGAGGGTTCCTTTTTCTCCACATCCTCACCAACACTTGTTATTTCTTATCTTTGTGATATTAGCCATTCTGACTGGTGTGATATCTCATTGTGATTTTGATTTGCACTTCCCTGATGATTAGTGATGTTGAGTATCTTTTCATGTGTTTGTTGGTCATCTGTAGGTTTTCTTTGGAAAAATGTCTATTTAGTTCCTTTGCCCATTTTTTAATCAAGTTGTTTTTCTTGTGTTGAGTTGCATGAGTTCTTTATATATTTTGGATATCAATCCCTTATCAGATATATCATTTGAAAATATCTTATCTCATTCAGTAGGTTGTCTTTTTGTTTTGTTGATAGTTTCCTTTGCAGAAATTAGGTATCTTAAGATGACTCCAAAGTCCTTAGGAGTCAGAAGGTCATAGTTTAGAACCACTATGTTAGGTGTTGTGGAAGCACAAAAAAATGTGAGGGAATGTCCTTGCCTTTGAGAAAGTAGAAATCTAACTGGAGAGGCTAAGATATACATATATGAAAAGTTAAGTATAATGTACCAAATGTCAAATATTTCCAGCAGTTAGTGTTTAGAGATGGGAAAAGTCACTGTGATTTAATGTAGTCATGGAGAGTTCCAGAAAGATGCAGAACCTAAGTTCAGTCTAGTATAGATATTACTAGTTAACTGTTTGTATTCTTAACTCCTTCCAACAGTCAGTTGGTAATATCTATTAAAATGTCATGTACTTTTGGGGCGCCTGGGTGGCTCAGTTGTTAAGCGTCTGCCTTCGGCTCAGGTCATGATCCCAGGGTCCTGGGATCGAGCCCCACATTGGGCTCCCTGCTCAGTGCTTCTCCCTGCTTCTCCCTCTCCCACTTCCCCTGCTGTGTTCCCTCTCTCGCTGTCTCTGTCAAAAAAAAAAATCTTTAAAAAAACAATGTCACGTACTTCTATCCTATCCTGTCTTAACTGTCTTCTTTGGTTTTAACAGGCAATTCTGTAAACAGATTACTGAAACATTTTAAAACAAAACTAAAAATAAACCACTTGTGGCAGGCAAAATAATGGCCCTCCAAAGATCTCTAATTCCTGGAACCTGTGAATATGTTATAGTACATAGCAAAAGGGACTTTACAAAGAAAATTAAGGTGACAGATCTTAAAACAGGGAAATGTTCCCGGATTACCCAAGTAAGTCCAATGACATAGGTCTTAAAAGTAGAAGAGGCTGGCAAAAGAGTCAGTCAGAGATATGATATGGACAAAGAGGCGGAGAGATTAAAGTGAGATACTGACGCAATCCATTATTGCTGGCTCTAAAGACAGAAGAAGAGGCCATAAGCCAAAGAAGCCTCTAGAACTGGGAAAAGCCCTCAGTGACAGCCAGCAAGGAAACTCACACCTCAGTCCGTCCTATAGACTCAAGTTACAAATTATGCCAACAAACTAAATAAGCAAGGAAACGGATTTTTCTTAGAGCCTCGAGAAATGAATGCAGCCCTGCGAACACTATTAGTGTGGTGACACCATGTCTGATTTCTGACCTATAGAACTATAACATAATAAATTTGTGTTGTCCAAAGTCATTAAGTTTGTGGTGATTTGTTAAAGCAGCAAGAGAAAAATCAATTCATCATGTATAAAACAGTTACTTCAATAATAAAAAATGTCTAATCTACTCTAAGATAATGTAGGGCAGAAATACTGACTTTATTTTTTTATTATCATCCTTAATCATACAGAGCTTCAATGATAGAAGATGCTCATGATACAAACACAGTATGTTCAAAAGTTAAGTTCATTTTTCTTTTTAAAAATACTTTTTGATTACTAAGATCAAAATATGATATCAAAGGTCAGGTGAAATAACCAAACTGAAAACTAATATTCATGAATCTAGACCGTATGAAAGAAATCACTTACTTTGAGCCCACCGATAAAGCCTTTCATAAGCTGTTTCTTGAAGCAAGGCCATCTGTTCCATAATTTCTAAACTAGGAAAATTAAAGATTTATTTTAATTTAAAGTTTTAGACAATAGCTACACCTAAGAATTTAATTGTTTTAATTACAGAATGATCTGGTTAAAACATATTAACTTTTTATCATTTTATGGAATGATTTTGCAATAATTTTTTTATGACTTAATAAATGTCAAATTTTAATACCATCACTTAGATTGGCAAGTGTTGTTTTACTCTGTAAGTATAAGGGTATAACTAACTCCCTCCTTATCCAAAGATACATAAAGATTAAATTCCTATTTCACAAAATGTCATTATTTCAAAAAGGACCTAGGATGCCTTTAAAATTTTAGAAATATATGAGGAAATTGATTTGAAATAAATTGAAAAGGTTACTACTCACCCCGCTGTTTGTTGGTTTGTACGCAAGAGAACTCTGACATCGTTATGAATCCGTTTTACTCTTCCCAATGCCTTGAAAAAATCCTTTAAAATTAAGAATGCAATTTTAAAATGTCCATGTTTTCAGGTGAAATTGCATTACTCTAAACTGAAATATCACTACAAGGGAAAAACAAATCCTTTCATTTACTCTAATGAAGGCTTCCTATAACTGACCTCAACTTTCTCTAAATTTTTAGAGAAAGTGTAACATATTTTACATTTTAAAACATACATTAATTCAATGCCTGCTAGTACCAAATAGTATGCTAGTTGCTGGGAACGCAAAATTTATAAAGACAAAAATCCCTGTCCTCAAGAAATATATAGTCTAATGAGAGAGAATGCAAACCTAAAGATGACTACATAAAGAAAAACATGCTACGTATTACACACCTTATGACTTAATCAACCATAGCTTTGTTATCACTGAAGATGATGTTTTACATATCTTTTATATACCTGTTCTTGCCCCCTAATCCAAGAGTAGAATGTAAAGTTGGAGGCATAAAAACTGCTCATAAATATATAGGAACTGACTGATGCCGAACTCCAAGATTTTTTTTTCCTTTAGAAAAAGGCACTGAAGCCTTAATTTCCAGACACTCACAATGTTCCAATCATGAAAATAATGAACTGGTTATTTTTCTTTGATAAGTGAAATTAAAAAAAAAACTCTTCTAATACTGTTTACTATTTCTGCTAAGTGGAGGAAAGGTAAGATGTCAAATATTTCAAATGTGCAAAGTTCCACAAACCATAAAGGGCAATAACCACCAACAAGTAATGCACAAACCAATTCTACCTACTTAACCCCTTCTCCCCGATGACTGACTGCACTCTAGCCTGGCAGTAAGAAGAGTGACATCTATCAAGAGCAGCTCAGTGAGCCCCTCCGCTTTCTGAGAACTCATCCTGTTCTCAACCCTTGAAGGATGACGACGGGCTTAAAGTTTATAGCCTCTCCCCGTGAGAAGACTGCAAGATTCCTTCTTGGAGAAAGTGAATGTCTTCAGGAAAAACAAAGAAACAAAACTAACTGGTTGTTTAGCACTTTGAGGGGCTTTAGAGTTTTGTGTCAGTTTGGAAACAAGGGCATAGATTCAGAAATTAATTAGATGAAAAGAAAAGGAATTTCAAATTCCAGGAAAGACAAGAAGAAACATGTATTCATTGTAATGCCATGGTAATGAAAACAGAAAATGGCATATAACTGCACTGTAAGGTAGGAAGGAAAGACATGTATGTGTGCAAGAGGAGGAGAAGAGACTAAAATCTCCTACTTCATGATAGGAAATCAATACATAATAGGTAACATAGAGAACCAAAGCCTTTTTTTTTTTTTTAATCAACAGATCCAGGATGCAGAATTTAGGAAAGAAGCAATTAGCAAGGTTGAAAATGGTTGACAAAGGACTTAAGAGACGAGAAGTAGGTTTTCTTTATAAATTTGATACTCTGATTTCTTAAAAAAAATTTAGATATCGCTTTGAATAAACAAGCAAAAAAGCCAAATTAAGGTAATTTAAAATGCATCTTAGTTTCTAAACTTAAAATATATATATATATATATATTTTTTTTTTGCTTTTTATACATTTTATACAAGGACCACTTCAGAAACAAACGTATTTCCAGTCGATTTTAGTAAATTGCAGTACCACCTCACATGCGACACCAGTTCAGGGCGAGAATTTTCTAATAAACCTTTTCCAATGTTAAAACTGCTTCCTTTCATATCCTCCCCCAAAGTTCTACCCCAAATTGAGGAAGAGAGGCTGGATGGACCCTAAGTTCCTAGGAGAAATCCAAATTGATATGTTCCCTCTTTAAATGAGATGGGACAGGAAAATAAGTTCTAGCTCCCAAAGAAAGGACTAACAAGCAATAAATACGATGCTCCCCCCTTAAGAAGGAACTACTTAACCCACAAGGGTTTTTCGCTGTAACAGTGGCTCCCATGATCTGGCAGCAGAGAGCCTCCAGCCTCCCTCTACCACCAGCGGTAGTGAGCCAGGGCACGGTTGGCCTCCGCCATCTTGTGCATGTCATGCTTCTTCTTGATCACAGGGCCCTGGTTGTGAAAAGCCTCCAGCAGCTCATGTGACAACTTCTCCGGCATCAGCATCCACCGGTGCTTCTTCTCCCGGCACTCAGTAATTATCCACTTCATGGCCAAGAAGCGACGACGCCGGTCGGGAAGTGGCACAGGGACCTGGTAGAAATGGCCGCCTCTGAGAATGGGCACCAGCCCTCTCACAGGCTCACAGTTTTTCAGTGCTTGGTGGAAGATGGTGTAGGGGTTGCGCTCGATGGTTGCCTGTTCCTCAGCAGAAGCAGCACGGTACTGCTCAAACTGCTTCCTTTTCACAGCTTCCAGAGTCTGCGTCATGAGGGATCTGGCCAGTACTTTGTTTCCTCCTTTCATCATCATGTTGGTGAATCTACTGATCACGGGGTCTTCAAACACAGAGCTTGTTTTCGCTCCTGGGGCAGCTTTGATAAGCTGAGTCTTCCTGAGTTCCTGTTCATACTTCTCCTCCTCAGTCAGCTCGGCCAAGGCCTTGCGGTAGTACCCCTTGTCAATCTGTGGATCCTTGTATTCAGGACCATAGCGGCTCCACCTCACCTGGGTTAGCCCTGGAAACCGCAGGACAGCACTCTGCAGGCCCAGCGCCAGGACCGACCACCCTCGCGCAACCTTCACCGCGGGTTAGCCATCTTGGCTGGCCACAAGGACCCCCTAAAATATATTTTTAAATCAAACCTTTAAGATGGTAAAATAAAGTCTTAAAAAAAGTGATTTCTCTGAAAATCAGTATCTGCTATGCTTTAAATGATTGTTAATAGTGAACAAGATACCTCAGTAATAGGTCCTTCTCTAGTGCCTCGGAGGAGACCCATTTCATCAGAAGTCAGCTGGAACTTGGATAAGAAGGCATCTGCGACTTGTGCTCTTATTTCTAATCTTTGACTATAATTTTAAAAAAGCAATAAAAAGTCAAGCATGTGTGAATTTGCATCGCCTAAAACAAGTTATATCTCTGACATAATAATTTCTTAAAACAAGTGTGAAAGATTCTCAACATCTTTGAAAGCCTCATTTCTGCCTCAAACATTAGAAGCTCATCAGGCATGTAGTTAATAAAATTAGCTGAACTTGTTCTACCTCAGATACCTGCAGACAGTAAAAGGAGTTAATCATTATGCAAAAGAAGAAATAAGTTCACAAATGGTCCCTGCACAACAAATTCTCAGCCACTTACATGTACTTGAATTGTTCATCTTGTAGTAACAAGGTTATCTTACAGGAGAGAAATACGCCCATCTTCAACTAATTTCTTCTTAGTCAGTAAAAAATACTAAGCTTCTGAAGTTTTCACATGAAGTACACAGCAACCAAAAATCAGGTCTATTATTTTTTAACTTCAGGTTAGAAACGGAAGTCAAGAACTCATTTATCAATTCTTCATAAATCCATAAAAGCACTTCACTTTTGTCTTCCCCACTTTTTCTGCATGATACGGTAATAAAAAAGCCTTTTAAATTACATTATCTGGATGCAACCTCTCTAGACTAGGTTGACAATTAAGAAAAGGCATGCTTGGGCACCTGGGTGGCTCAGTTGGTTAAGCAGCTGCCTTCGGCTCAGGTCATGATCCCGGAGTCCTGGGATCGAGTCCTGCATCAGGCTCCCTGCTCAGCAGGGAATCTGCTTCTCCCTCTGACCCTACCCTCTCTTGTGCTCTCTCTCTTACTCTCTCTCTCAAATAAATAAAGTAAAATCTTAAAAAAAAAAAAAAAAAGGCATGCTCTCCTCTGGAATGTGGTCTTCAAGGACCTGAAGGACTGAGTCTAGTCACCAACTAAAAGCAAGTTAGGAGTACAAACTACCTGAATGAATTTCAACATTCCTGGCTTCTCTATCTTAGATTTAAAGATATATAAATAAAATTGGGTTTCACTAGCAGTATTCACAAGGCAGTAATATTCCACAATTTAATAATATTCAAATGAGAGTGAACAAAATAAACATAAACATTTTATGTATAGAGAGAACAATGCATCTGCCGTGTTTGTTTTGTTAGTATGGTGGGGTTGTGAGGTTTTAAATTCAGTCAAATGCTCTGAGGTAGTATAGCAAGTTAGAAAGTAAAAGTCCTCTAGGGGGCAGTAACATTCTATTTATCTCAAATAATAATGTAAATCACCCAGTGAAATCTACATTAGATAAATGGCATATGTCCTTAATCATCTTATTATGGATATCAAAAAGTTACCTTAATAGGTTTTGTTTTATACTCTTAAAGCTCTAATCATTATCATACAGGATTTAAAGTAATTATAAGAATTCATAAAATTCCTTGAGATTATACAGATCAATCATTTTGACTAAAACCTTTTTGATGCTTCTTTTGGATCTACCTTTAGAGTTAATTTATTAGGCACAAAGGAAATAAATTTCTTTAGTTTATAATTTACTTTTGTTCTAATTAAAGCTAGTATTACCTATCTTGATATTACTTCTTAATCATTAAATTTCATTCCAAATAATATTATTGACTATTCTAAAAAAAAAAAAATCCATGAAGTAAAGACTTTGAACGAGAGGCTCTATATCTACAAAAGATTTGGTCCAAAAATATGTTGAACAATGGCCATACTGCTAAAACAAGGGTTTGGTATCTCAAGATGAGAACTTTTTTTAAAGTAGTGATGAAATAAATTCTAATATATTTTTTAAACATATTACTCTTTAGTTACCATATATATTCTTCCCAGGTAAAACTGCACAACCATTCTGATAGAAAGTTACTATTAGACAGTCCATGGGAGCATCTGTGCAATCCAATAAGATTAAGGGGGACCTATGATGTATAAGAGCCCATAAATGAATTTTCAGTACATGTATTCATATATTACCTAAGTATTTAAAATAAACTAATTAATCCTTCTAATGGTTCTTTCAAGCATTCCCAGAACATGATTTATTAATCTTACGGTGCTTCTTTTTTCTTCCTGAAAATATGCCTTATTTTAACTCTACCTTTTAGACTCACCCCTACCAAATAATTTCAAAATAATAAGAAAAAGACTTTAAAAACAGGCAAAATATATAAAACAAAAAAGATTAGGAAATATAAATGGCATGACAAAATGAAAAAATACTGACTCATCAACATTCAATAAAATGTAAATTAGAATTATGATGTTATTGTTCATCTACAAAATTGGCAGTTTTTAATGACAATACCTACTACTGACAAAGGAGACATTCTCATATACTGCTGATAGCAGTGTAAATTTGTATAACCTTTTTAGAGAGGAATTTATGCAATATACATCAAAAGTCAGGATATTTTTAAAAAAGTTTCTACCATTTGGGGTACCTGCGTCGCCCAGTGGATTAAAAGCATCTAACTCTTGATTTCTGCTCAGGTCATGTTCTTGGGGTCCTGGGATTGAGCCCCACATGATCAGGCTCCAAATTCAGCAGAGTCCACTTGGGATTCTCTATCTCCCTCTCCCTCTCCCCTCTGCATGCTCATGAGCACTCTCTCTCTCTCAAATACATAAATCTTTAAAAAAAAAATTAAAATAAAAAGTTTCTACCATTTGATTCATTAATTACAATTCTAAGAGTATTTCCTAACGAAATAATTTGAAATGTACATAATGACTTAAAAACAACTGTCAAGCCATTATATTTGTAATGGAAATAATATTAATATTCAATAATTTAAGAATGTTTGACATACATGTTGGTTCATTCACAAGATGAAATATTATCATTAAAATACATGTTTTTTCTAAATAAGAGACACAGAAAAATGAACATAAAATATTAGGTGAACAAAGTAAAATGGAACTACATACATATACTCATGCTGGGAAGAAATACGCCAAAATGTTAATAGTGGCTATGTCTGTGTAGTGAAGGTATATCTGATTTTCATTTTCTTTCTCTAAATTTTATATATATAAACGAGAGGAAGAAGAAAAGAGGTCTATACTCTCCTGCCTGAACACAGATGCTTCTGCAATATATTTTATATGTAAGTTTGTGCAAAATAAACAGTTTTATATTTTTTTACAAACTTCAAAGCCTGAATTAGTTCATAACAAATAATAGAATTAAAATAAAATTAGAACTATTAAAAAATAAAATAGTAAGAAAGGATGAGAAAGTAAATAACAGCTGAGGAAAGCTATTCTAATTAAATTAGGCACAAAATAGCCTAAACTTCCTAGCCACCAAAGCCAATGTAGAAACAAGATGTGCTGATAGGTTTATCTAATAAAGGCTTTAGAGGAGGATGGAAGGGTAATGTTCCTTGATGGATGTCAGGCAGTGTGTTCAGCACCTAGGCATATCATCCAATTATCACAACAACACCGGGACACAGATGCTAGTCCCTTTTTTCAGATGTGAAAACTGAGGCTGAAGGTTAAGAAGTAACTTCTACAAAACTAAAAATCTAATAAACTCTTACTCAAGATTTAGATTAGAATTCAGGGTTTTATCTTCAAAGCTTACCTTCTTTCCACTTTAACAAACTATACCTCAAAAAGAAACAAACATTCACCACAGACTATTTTTCTGAGTCCTGAAAGTAATCTGGTTGCTGGGCCTTCGCAAGAGACAAGAAAATCTATAATAAATAGTGACTTCAATAGTATTAAAAAATATAGAAGTATATTTATGTGGATATCATTTCCTGATAATCACTAAAATCCACCCTCTATCAACTAAATAGCATAAAGAAACATTAGCTGCAGTTCTGTGAAGACAATGGAACTTTGCCTATTAGAACATCAGCTGTCACGATGACTGACCTTCTAACCCAGCTGGGAAAATAGTCATATCCTTTATATATGTCTCAGTAAGAATGTCATGTTATCCAAATAAGCCCACAGAATTTCTATTTCTAAAGCTAATCGCTTGTTTAACAAGATTTCTTGCTAAAAAGAAAAGGTAATATTTAAAAATGGAGAAACAACTCCCGGCCAGCTCCCAGGAATCTGTTATAATTTCTACTATGTAATTTTCCTAAAATACTTTCCGCAAATGTTCACTTGGCACATCATTATCTACAGCTCTTGGGATACTAAAATGTCAGAAATTTTCATTCCCAAAAGCATACCAGGCCAAACATTTTCATCAGCTTACTAAAATTATAAACATGAACAACCCTGCCTAGTTTTGAAAATATACAGAAACACAATATTCTAATGTTGCCTCCTCTAGACATTAATTAGGGTCCCATATATGGTATAAGCTCCAATACAATGCTTCTTTTTCAGTTTTTATTTTATGTTCCTTTCCTGACATTAGATTAGTTGCATTCCATATTCATTTACTCAAAAATTATTTATTGAATCTACAATATATTAGGCACTGGAGACACAAAAAGCGGGTAAGAAATTGTCACTGTTCTCAACAAGCTCACAGTTTAGTAGGAAAAGAGACAATCAAACCAACAACTAATTATAAAAGACTGTAATACACAGTAAAATACATGAATCCATATTCTACTCACCTTCATTAACCCATTTATTTAGTGAACAAATTATTAACATACCTATCTGTAAACCGCCACAAGAAAAATTTATACAGTGAACTCTTAATTATATCAGAGAGGATTAATCATAGCTAAAAAAATAAGACACAATGAGTGTGGAAAAAAATTACTAAAACTCTAAAATAATCTACATTTCAAAAAGCAATCTTTTTTAATTCCACAGCAAACAATACACAACACTGTCAACTACAAGAATAAATAATCCCTCATCCCCAGTATCAAGTTTGATACTCCTAAATTACCGTTTCATGTTTATTTCCTCTTGGAAAAGAGCTTAGAATCTTATATGCTGTATGAATTTTGAATCATCTTTTTTTATTATTTTAACTCTGATTTGGAATTACCTATAATTTTCTTTCCACTTAATCTCCAAATTAATGAAGAGATAACTAAACAAAGTAAAACTTACCTTTCAGCTTGAAGCTTAGTGGTTTTTACTATTAAATCTTGGGTCTGTTCCTTTGCTGCCTAAAATTATAAACATATCTAACATCAGTACATTTCAATATTTTTATACTTCAGAAAACTAATAAGCTATGAGAGAATCTTTTGCAAGTGATGAAAATGTACATCTTCATTACGGTAGCTGTTTCATGGGTATAGAATTGTCAAAATGCACTGATTTGTACACACCAAATGGATGCAGTTTATTACTGTACATCAATTTTTCCTCAATAAAATTGATATAAAAAAAGAAAGAAGGGCTCACACCATTATAGAAAAAATTGGATTGGTGGGCGCAAAGAAAATACAGAGGACAAAACCAAAGAGGATGTTTTGTGGTTTAAAATACTTATAATCTGTTTTGAAAATAGCATGAAGAATAAAAATACTTTGATTTTTTCATATCTACAAATAGCTATGATAAAAGGATAAAAATACAATTAAAGATAAAAATTAGAAAACAAGAGATTCTGCCCCCTAAAACAGGAACTTAAGTAATCCCATAATACCAAATATAAAAATAATAGTACAAAAGAAACGCAAGCGTATATAATACAGAAAACCTTACAGAGTGTAATCTGAGAAAAGGCATTAAATCATGGAAGCCAGAAGATGAGAAAAGGAAATAAAGGAAAAGTTAGAGAAACAGAATAGTCAAATAAAATTACTAAGCAACAAAAGTAATATTGCAAAAAATGTAAAATTACAATAATCAGCAAAGATTTTATGACTATTTAAGTACTATGTAATTCATAAGGACCTAAGGTTGAACAATAGATATGCCAGTACTGAAATGTAGTTAAGACTAGGGAAGCTAAAATTTTAGAGAAACGGGAAACTGGTTCTAGAGATAGATCATGCAAGTAGCTTAGGACTGATTTGTGGAATATGCATAGATTAATGATTCTTCCTAGAATCACTGTAGCTGTCAATAGTTCCAGGAGAATCTTAAAGGTATAAGCTTGAAATAAAAATGAAGGTAGTAAACATAATCATGACTGACTCTTAAGAGGAAGCCTATTCTATTCACTATTCCAAAATTATATAAATGGGGGTAATTAGGTTACATCTTAACTCTGTAATCAAACTAGAAGTTTCAAACTACTTTAATAAACAGATGTAGAATTCTAGATATTTTCCTGAGGTTGTTTTTTTTTTTTTTTTGTGGGGAGGCTGAGCACAAAACATAACTAAGCTGGGTCTTTGTTAGGCATAGCTTTAGTCTGGACTTAGTCCTAAGACTTTCTACTAAGGCACTAATTTCTGCTAGGTTTATGGGATATTACGGGATTGAGAGGTTTATCAAAATTCTATACAGTTACCTCTACACTGATTAGATCAAAATATAAAGGCATCTGGAGTTAACACTATCAGTAAACCATCACCCAAAATACCCATTTATAGTTAAAAAAAAGCATAATATTTATATTTGAATTTCCTATAGGACATGATATATTAGCTATCCATACATCTTGGAGATCTAGCTAACAATTTTTGAAAGCTTACTTTGAGCCAGCAACTACACTAAAATCCAGCCATTACACAGTACCTGTAGGCGACTTGTCATATCTTGACAACAATTGCTCATTGCTTGAACATCTTCATTTATGCTTTCAAGTTCCTGAAAAGGAAAAAAAGTAACAGCAACCATTACATATATTGTTAAAGAAATTCTCTTCTCTTAGCCAAATCCTTATTTTCATCTCATGAATTTTTTTTTTTTTGCCCAAGCATGACAAAAGATCCCATATTTAAGATTGGAAAAATTAAAAAGAATAACATCTAGTGTTAGAAAAGATATAAAGAAATTAGTAAATGCTTTTTAAAGGGGGTGACAATAGGAAATGGCAAAATGTTTTAAGAATATCAATACCTCTTCATTCAGGTATACTAACACTAAGATTTATCCTAAGGAATCAATCAGATAAGTGTGCAACAATATATGTAAGAAGATCAACACAAAGTTGCCTAAAACAAAAGGAAAATGTTTATATATATATATATATATATATATAGGCATAGAAAGATGTCTATATAAGATTTTAAAAAGTATTATGAAAAATACATATCATACCTACCATTTTAAAAAAAGTACATATATATACACACACACATACAGAAGAACACAAGAAAAGCAAGGCAATAAAATGCTGACAAAAGTTATTTCTGGGTGATAGGATTATAAGCAATTGCTCTGGCTTCTGATCTTATCTAACTTTTCTATAGTGAATTATTTGTAACTTTTAATTAATAAAAACAAGGAAATATGAAAACCCAATAAACTAAAAACCGTGCCTCCTCTACCTTGTGCAAAGTCATCACACAGTAGATCATGCCACAAAGTTGGCAATCTTCTCAGTAACATTCTCTCCCTGTGTACTTCCTCCTCTAGCCCCCTCCAGGTACATGGGAATGTAACTGGTCATTAAGTCCTATCATTTATACCCTTACTGCATGTATCTTATCCATTTCTTTTTTACTACTCTAACAGCTACTACTTTAGTTCAGGTCAATTGGTATCTCTTATGTGAACTGATAAAAAAAAAAGTTTTCCAACAGGTCTCCCAGGCTCTACACTTTTTACGAAACCATCCTCTCCAGTCCTTATTGAATCAATGAAAAATATTATATGAAAAAATGATATCACAAAATCATATTTAGCTTTATACTGCACTACTATCTTCTTTTTCCCAATTCAATTTGGTGTCACACAACAGAAAGATACACAAGGAAGTTTCAGTGGTAGACAGTGGACAATCCCTTTCAACAGAATACCCGGACCTTCAAATAGAAACATGACCGGCTTATGAAGGGATGAGCCAATCAGAGGGCAAGAGATAAGAAAGCTGCCCAGTGAGGCTATAAACAAAGTGTGAGGATAAACCAGTTAGAAAATCACTTATCAGAATATGAGCATAAATCTAAGTTCTAGAAGTAAGATTTTTCTCCCTTCTTTCTATGAAGTACTTTGAATTATAAATATCATAGCACCAGTATTTTCAAATGTTACTCACAATACTTAACAACAAATAGCATATAAATCAAGTCATTAAATGAAGTCCTAAATTGCTTTGAGGTGAACGGTAAAAAAAAAAAAAAAGCATGATTTCAAAATATCAATTAATATTAGCAATAGCAGAAACCTAAGTAAACTAATCTCACTATTCTCTTAAATCTCACTGTGTAATCTAATACGAATAGCACTATGACATTATCAGCCAGCTAGGTCAAGAAAAACTACTCCTAATATTTACTTTAGCCACAATAATATACCAAATGGACCTGATTTGTCAGGTCCATATATATGGAATAATATAAATTCCATCTCTGAATATCTGACTTCAATGCAGAGTTTTGATGACTGTAATTCAATGGCCTGTATATTACTTATAAAGTCTTTATTTGAACTTAGGGCAAACTGTCTTCTCCTGCCCCCCAATTAAATAAAATTATAGGCTGGGAAATACAACTGGTGTATGATAAACTTTTTAAAAACTTTTTATTGTGGAAAATTTTCAAAAATATCCAAAAGTTGAGATAATATGAATGCCAATATACATATCACCTGGCTTCGACCACTCTTGTTTCATCTATTTCTCTACCCACTTTGTACTTCTCCCTCATTCCTTTCTCCCTCCCTCACAAACTGAATTATTTTATGTTCATGATATTTTATCATTTCATTCATAAACATCAGTATATGCTTCTAAGAAGATTCAAAAAACATAATGCCATTTTCACATCTAAATATTTAACAGTAATCTCTTAATATCAAATATCTAGTCAGTGTTCCAATCTCCCCAGCTGTCCCAATTTTTAAATAATTACTGCAAGTCAGGAACCAACTAAGATTCACAAATAGCAACTCATTGCTATTTCTCATTTCTTTTTTTAATCTATATAGTCTCACTTCCCCCTACTTCTTTTTCTTTTTCTTACAATTTATTCATTGAAAAAACCAGCTCATTTGTCTCTACAGTTCCCTACATTCTATATTCGCTGACTGCATATTTCTGGTATTAACATATTTCTCTGACCCCAGTATTTCCTATAAACAGGCAGTTAGATCTAGAAGCTTGATTATATTCTGGTTCAATTTTCTGGCAAGAACTTTTCATAGGTGGTGTTGTTTATCCTTATTAGGAGTGACAGATATGAGGTTAGCAGCTTTTTGTGAGGTTAGCTGCTAGTGATGACCAATAGCTAGACCAGTGGTGCTCAACCAGGGCAATTTTGTCCCCCGATGGGGCATTTGGCAGTGTTTGTAGACATTCTCGGGTGAACAACTGAAGAAGAAGTGGTACTATTGGCATTTAGTGGATAGAAGCCCTGGATGCTGTTCAATATCCTAAACAGCAGAGGATAGTCCCCACTTGTCTGACCCAAAATGTAAAACAGTGCCAAGTTGAGAAACCTTGAACTAGATCCATAAATTTAACAGTGGTGGCAAAATCTTCTCATCTTCTATCATTCCTTCTTCATTTATTAGAATAAAGCTATAAAGAGAAGCCTCCCCTCAACAACTGTATGTAAATGGAACAAAAGACAAGATAAATGCTTGACTCTTTCCTTTTATTTAGCAGTTTTCAAAATAATTTAGTTCCCTTATATCCACGAAATATAACCAACGAGGGTTCTGTTCGGTTTTTAGAGCAGTATGAATTTGTGGGTTTAAACATGTTTGATATGTTCTAGTCCACTGAGTTATTCTTATTGATGCTCTAATCATCCTATCTCTGGACAAGAGAAGCCTCATCTAGTTAGCTCCGAAGTTCTTCCGTCACTTTCCCAAAGGTCTCATATAGCTTCCCTGCTTTCTGATATTTGTAAGATTGTTCCTTTC
This sequence comes from Zalophus californianus, assembly GCF_009762305.2. Classification (NCBI taxonomy): domain Eukaryota; kingdom Metazoa; phylum Chordata; class Mammalia; order Carnivora; family Otariidae; genus Zalophus; species Zalophus californianus. The sequence goes on from NC_045597.1 coordinate 63,044,914, forward strand.
AGTGGGAAACGGTATTTAGGACCACAATCTGGATGTGCTCATGGATACCCTTTCTATTCTTATGGACACTACCAAACTGTCCTTCCAACCTTCCAGATTTTTAGCCTCAGTCAATGAAATCTTTCTAAATTATTAAACATCATCTGTTTATTAATTAGTCATTGAAACTATATATAACACTTTCATACAACTCATACAGAATATGTGATATAAAATTAACAAAATATTGCATAAGTAAAATATAATAACATAATAAATAAAATTCATTTTTACCCTACAGTAAGTTGTCTGCTCACTCAAGTATGATAAATTACTACTTATGCCAGAAATAACTGATCTTAATTAATCTGAAAATTTCCTAATTTATGATACACTAAAGTAACTCAATCCTAATTAATCTTCAATGGAGAAGTGATTATCCAAAAGAGGTTTATTCAGTGAGGAAAAATTTCCACTGGAAAATCATTTAAAAAAATGTTTTTTCTTGTTTTTGTTGTTAGAAAAGCAAAAATTTCTAAGAGAATATCCTAGAACAAATGTTACAACTTTCTAAGAAGCAGCATTAGCGGAGGTCACAGATTCGGATATCACACTAATTGAAGGACCTGGATGCTTCTGGAGTAAGTAGTTTTCTATTTGAACATGGTATGTGAACAGCAAACGTATCAACCCAATTCATAAAAATACTTAGCACAGAGTGAGGCATACAGTAAGTTCTCAATAAATGTTAAATGAAAAGAATTTACATACTTCCTTCACCTCCTTGAAAATGCTGACAAATTCTTCATTGATGGCTAAACTTCTGCGTTCAATATCTCCACGTAAATTTCTTCGAGTCCGCAAACTGTTTTCAACAAAAAAGGCTGAAAGTGCCTTGAGAGCTTCCAACATCTCCTACACAATTGATAATAGAAGACAATTACTGGGGCCAATTCTCAAATGTTTTCCTAATCTCAAGTCAAATTTTAATGAAATTATTTTCAAATGTTTCCATTAAATAAGCAAAAAATACCAGGTGATCTTCACATTACTGAATAGTAAACTTATTTCCAAAACACAATTAAGGATCTACTTACTTTTATATTGCAGCATGTATACAAGACTACTCACTGCAAAATAGTTTGGAATTTTAAAGGCTGCAAATACCCTTAATGTCCATCTAAAGTGAATTGGTTAAAGAAATTATGATATATCCATTTTAACAAAGATGAAAATTCTTTATGTACTTATATAATACAAACTTCAAGATACAGTAAGTGAAATAGCAAGGTATAGAAACAGTTGTAATACCAACTGTTAAAAAAAGAAAAAGGACTGTATACATGCATACTTCCTGGTGAATGTGTAAACTATCTCTGGAAGGATATATATATATAAGAAAGAAGTACCACCTGTAGCCTCCAGGCTAGGAACTGAGTAACTGGGAGCAGAACTTAGAGGAAGGCCTCTCTGAGGTGACTTTTGAACTGAGGCCTGAGTAATAGGAAAGGCATCCATGGGGACAAAGCGGTTCACAGGCAGAAAAAGCTGTGAGTACAAAGACCCTAAAGCAGCAGAAAGGCCAGTATGAATGAGGCTGTGGGACACTACTACAGGCTTTAGGGAAAGGAGTAATGTGTTTTATATGTTTAAAAGTTTATTCTAACTTTGTGAGGAGAGCAGATCAGGGGGAAGGCAAGAAAGGAAGCAAGTAGGAAGAAACTAAAATAACCCAAGCAAAGATTTGATAGCGTCTTAGAACAAGGAAGTAGCACTGCAGGTGAAAAGAAGGAGATATTCCAAAACAATTTTTTTCAAGGTAGAGCTGATAGGATTTGTTAACGGACTGAATGTAAGAAGTGAAAGAAATGACAGGAATCAAAAATTATTTATACACTTTTTGCTTGTCTGGGTAAGTGATGTTCTTTACTAACAGCAGAAAGGAGAAGCAGTTTGGAGAAAAACCAAGAGTCTGGCTATGTTAAGTTTTTATGACGTTGATCAGGTAACTAATTAGAAGTGTCATGTGAGCAACAGACTATACAAATCTGGAGCTCATACATAGAGGAGAGAAGGGAGAAGACCAAGCCAGAATATCTAACTCCAAATATAAATTCCTACACCTGAACTAACATATATTGTAATGGGCTTACCCTTCTATGTTTCAGTTACAACGCTATTTTGCAATATTGGCTGGATTGACAAAAATAGTAAAGCTATTTAAATTCAATTTAATATTTAAGAAAGCACTACAAAGATTTATGTACAAAAAAAAAGAAAAACCACAAAATGAAACCATTTCTTTTGACTATAACCTTGAAATGACCTAGGCCTGGCTCAAAGAAGTAGTCCGTAATTGATGAATGAACAAAATCACATAGACAGGTGCAAATTACAGCTCCACCAGTTATTGGTTACATGATTTAACCTTGTTACACTCTTTCAATACCTTATTTTTCTCTTGAGTAAAAAGGAGATAATGTTATCTACATCACAGCAGCTGTATTAAATGAGATAATAGGTGTCAGTAGTAGACACATTAAACAATAAGCTGTATGATAAAATTAACATTTAATAAGAAATGGTAAGTGCTGGACACTCTGCTGAGCACTTCAGATTCTCTTGTCAATTGAATCCTCCCAACAACCCTGAGAAAGTTACCAGCAGTATTCTCAACTTAGAAATGATGAAAAATAAGCTTAGAGAAATTAAGGGGCTTACTCAAATCATAATGCTTCAGTTTGATGGTTATATCTAATAAATAGGTGGCCCCAGAGACCGTCTTACTATATTGTTATTTTTTTACACACAAATTCTTATTGACAGCTTATTTTCGGTTACCTACAAATTTATAAAGTTCTCTCACTTCTACGTATACTTTTTCTTTATGGCATGACCAATTTACCTAAAGACTCAATGATACAGAAGAGACAACCAGCTACGACAGAAGCTGGATGGATGAGTTTCAGGAGGTACTTGGGAGAGGATGTGGACAGTTTATCTTGTAAAGAAACACAGCATGAGCCCACATATCACAGGCGGAGCTTAGCTAACAACAACAAAAACTAGTAGTACATAGTATTTCATCTGAGCCCTGAGCAAGTAGTTCTTCCGCGCTACAAATTATTTCAGTCGTTCTCAGCCGTCAGTGGAAGTGTTCAATAATGCCTACCCCGGTTCTCCGGTTCCTCCTCACCCCGACTGACGTTGCCTCGTCTTGTAATTTACTCTTGCATGGGTTTCTAATCCTGCCCTGGGCTCTCCTCTCCCCGTTCGGACCCCCGAACACCTCCCGGATAGGAGACTCCACTGTTTGCCTCCCGGAGCGAGAGCCTTCCAGGAACAGGTTTTTCATATAGGGGGTGACACCCAAGGCACCCCTTCGCTTTTCCAGGGACTCCTCGGCCTCTCCCTTCTTACCGGTCCCACGTCGGATCCCGCGGGTCTGCGGTCCCCTCCACGGAGGGACGAAGGGATGAGGGAGTGGGTGCCAAACAGACGCCGCCCCCCGCCAGCCTCAGGTCGGCGGGCGACGCGGGACCCCCGGCCCCGCCAGCTCTGGTTACCTTGTCGTTGTCCAGCCGCGTCTCCAGGATCTTATTCAGCTTTCGCGACAGCGGGTTGCTGGTCTGCGCCGGGACCCCGCCTCCCCCATTGCTGAGGCCGTTGGCAGCCCCGGACGCGGATACTGCCACTACGTCCCCGCCGCCCTCGGCCATAGTGTCGCAGGCCCCGCCCCCAGCTCCGTGGCGGCCACCTCAGCCATAGGCTGGGACGCACGCCAGCTTTGCGAGTACTGCGCATGTGCGCGGTGTCCCGCGCATGCGCCCCGGGTTGCGGAAGGCTCTGTCGGCACTGCCCAGCTCAGCCCGGTTGCTGGAAGGGCGGGGCGGTTAGAGAAGTTAGGGGCAAGCGGGTGGATCCTTAGGGTGGGAAGGGGAGACTGGTGGGAGGTTTCGCAAAATAGCCTGAAATTTAAATTATATTTAAAGTTTGGGTATTAAGATTTATGGGATTAAAAGGATTTCAGAATCCTGAATCTCATTATAAGAGTCTAAGCTAAGCATGAGTAACATACACTGACACCTGCTCCTGGCATATAGATTGAGTAAAAGTTAGTTCTACAGTAATTAAATTCACTTTACTTGAATTCTTTTGTTTTTTAAGTATTTATTGAAGCATATTACATGCTAGGTACTCAAGTAGGTATTGGGGGATCTACATTATATGTCTGAGAAAAAGGAGTTAAATGTTAACAAGATTGTGATGAGCGCTCAGAACGTGCTGAAATGCAGTGAAAGAGCATAGTGGAGGGAGGGTCCTACTTTACCCAGGAAGGTCTGGTAAGGAGTTGACATTTAACCTGAGATTTGAAGGAAAATCTGAAACATAGGGTGAAATCATTCCCAGGTAGGAGAAAGTGTAAATTCAAAGGTCCAAAGACAAGAAGAAACTTGGGTGTTCCATGAATTGGCCAAAGCCAGTGTAGTTGTAGAGTAACAAATGAGGAAGTGAGTAAGAAGATGAAAAATAAATTCTCAGGAGGGTCTAGATAACAAACACCGTTATTTTTAAATTTCTTTTCTCACTTTTTAAAATTTAATCAGTAAAATATCTGAACTTGTTTAGTATTTTTCTGAAACACTAACCATTTAGCTTTGGTCCTTAATCCACTTATGCCATATGTGTATGTATAGATAGACACATATACATATATGTGTGTGTATATTACATATATATACCTGACAAAATCACTTATCCCAATTCTGGCAAGTAAAGGAGAAATGGCTCAATTAGCAAAAAGAAAAGACCCTAAAGGCCCTGTGAATTCAATAAATGTTGAAGAAAATTTTAAAGTGCTACTGAGGGAAAATAAAGAAGAGGGAGGGAGGGAGCAAGAGAAAGAAAAACTGGAAACAATCAGTGTCCATCAGTAAAGTACTGAATAAATAAATTATGGTCTGTTCACTCAGTACTATGCTATGCAATTTATCTGCTGTGAAAGAAATTTAAATGCTAATGTGGAAATAATTCCAAAATATAATATGTGAAAAAAGCAAGGTGCATTATAGTGCATATAGTGCATATGATCCCTTGTAGATACATGTAAATTTAAGCTTTTTCGTTTTTTTTCAGGATGGCATTCCTGTGAAAGGGAGGCTTTCACTTTTTATTTTGTACCTTTCCAAATGGATTGAAAATTTCTAATCTTACCCATGTGCTACTGAATATATTAACAGAGATTATTCAGGTAGGGTAATATGGCCTAATTTTCTTTGCTCACTTGTACTTCTCTGAATTTGCAATTGTAAAAAAAAGAGAAAATCATTTGAAAATTAGAATAATATGTAGTAGTATGAGGATGGAAATTATTGTACAATTTAAACATTTAAAGCCATTTGTATGTTTTTTTAATGTTTACTTAATTATCATATGTTCTATAAGGCTAACTATAAATTATAAGTTAAGTGCTTAAAATCAATATTTTTCAAAAGTTAAAGTAAATATTCGGGTGAGCCTCATCAGAAACCTGTTATATATGTATATATATAAAATTAAACATAAAGGTTTTCTTTTCATGAAAATGTGAAAGATAAGTTCATATATTGAGCTCTTTAATATACTAGAGCACTAAAAGAATGAAAAGACAGGCTCTGATTTAAATATTTTAATTTCATGGGAAAAAAATACATGCATGTTGAAGAGTGAAGGAGTCTCACGTCCCTACAGAGGAACCATGCTGTAGAGTAAAACATGGAGATTCTTACCTTCCAAGTCATGGTTGAAAGGAGGGCCTCCCCCAAATCCCCCTCTTCTCCTTTGGATGGTTATTTAAGCTTTCTTGCTCTTTGGCTTCTGAAATAAGTGGAAGTCACATAAAAGTGGTCACTGTGGCTTCATCAAAATGTATGATTTATTAAGCCATGTCTGGTGAGTGATAGAATTTTCAACCCTCTCTACTTTTCACTGCATTAATAGCAATAGCTCCTATTCCTTAGCATTCAAATGTATTGATAATCAGGCTCAATGCTAGATCTTTTTAATATGCTGTTCTTATCTTGATAACTACCCTGCAGCATAAGGATCATTACCATGTTATCATGTAACTAGTACTCTGTTATTGATGAGTAATCCAAGACTAAGAAAATCTTTCTAAGGATATATGGCTAACCTTAGATCACATAGCTAGTTCTAGCTAAATTGGCAGTTAGTTATCAAATTCTATTACGGCTTCCTCGGTTTTGGTTTTGAGTTGTGTACATTTCCCACTTGGAATGTAGGCAAAAACTTTTGTAGCTAAACATTCAAATGTGTTCTATGCTGGTATTGGCTTGACACTGTTCTTAATGCCTTCACACTGACACCAGAATTATTTTTCTAAAACAGATTTGGTCCTATCACTTTTTGCTTTAAAAACCATGCTGGTAATTACTGAAGAAAAGAACTGTTTAGTATAGTACATACAGGCCTTCAGAATCAGATCTTACATTATCACTCTAGTCTTATTTCTAGCCATTTGCCTGTGATTGCCACACTCCAGCCACCTGGGTTTTCTGGGCAACAAACACACCACAAACTATTCAGTCTCCATACTTTGGCTCATACAACCCACTCTTCTGGGAATATCTGCTCCTGTGAAACTAGTAAAATCCTGTTTGTCCTTCCAGCTCCGCTCAAATAAATTCTTCTGTTATACCTGCACAAAGCTCCCCACTTCTCCTTGGGCAGAATTAGTTCATTCCTTAAGCAGATTCCATAGAACTTAATATACAACACCTATTATAACTTGTTATATGATTATATTTTAAATTGATTTATGTATGTGTTGTTTCTCTCAGTACCTGAATGATGGGGACTATGTCACTCATTTTTACTTTGCTAGTTTTTGCCACGAGGCCTTGCACTTACTGGCTTGCTTACTAAAGGCTTACTGAATGAAAAGCATTGAAATGAAGTTTAATGGTTTTATAAGTTAGAGCTCTTAATTGCAATTAATAGGAGCTGACTGTGGATGACTTAAAGAGGAATTAATTTCACAAAAGGATATTGGATAAGTCTCAGAATTGATAGGAAGGATGAAGAACCACGCTTGGAAAAGAGGCAGAAACAAAAGGAGATGGGGCACTTGTAACAATTGCCAAAATCATTCCGCACAGCAGCTCATCATGGACCCCGGTGTCATTACTGCCGAAGGCTGGGATCCACATGTCACTGCACCCATACTCCTGACCCCACACGTAGGATCCCTCCATGGCACAACTGCCCATGCCGTCTCTGGAGACCATGTTGCTTAAAACTTTACCGATCCTAAAGAATTCTCCACTGTTTCTGCTTTTTATGCAGCTTTCTCTTGTTTCAATGTCTAGGACAAGTGCTTCTCATTGGCAGAGCTTAGGTAACAGATTTGTGCCCATTGTCAGGGGAGCTGAGAAAGTGGACCATTCCTCAAAAATAGAAAGAATATTCATATACTGTGTAACCCCCTCTCCCACACATACACACCCACATATATGGCATTCCTTCAGGTGGATATCTCTTCAGGTGGATAATACTAACATGCACTCTTCTTCCCATACTCATCCTTAAAAAATATTTTTGCCTAATTTAATGCAATTGATTTACCACCTGACCAAAACCTCACTTAGTTTATCTCCTAAGGAACAACATAAAATTGAATCTTTTTCTATTTAGCTCAAAGTCAAATTCCTCTCTGACTTTGTATAGTCTTTCCCCAATATCATGTAACTTATGGATTAAATTGTAAAGTAACTACCGAAGACCCATCTTTTAAAAAATGGTATTCCAAAAAAAAAAGTCATAATAGAAAATAGGGTCAAATGTCAGTTTTTACTTCTGCAACTGTCACAAAGATTTTACTGGAATTTCTCTTGTTTCTATTCTTTCCATGATCCTTTGTCTTCAGTCAATACATCCCCTAACCAAAGTTCTTTATCCACTGAGGTGACCCAAAGTGCCATACTGAAAGAAGCAGGGCGTCTGATGGAAACGGTTGTATTAAGTGACTGTACTTTCCTTTTTTTTAAAAAAGATTTTATTTATGTATTTGACACAGAGAGAGACAGCGAGAGAGGGAACACAAGTAGGGGGAGTGGGAGAGGGAGAAGCACGCTTCCCGCCGAGCAGGGAGCCTGACGCGGGGCTTGATCCCAGGACCCTGAGATCATGACCTGAGCCGAAGGCAGCCACCCAACCAACTGAGCCACCCAGGCGCCCCTGTACTTTCCTTTTAATTTTGCCCCGGGACATGGAAGTCCTAGGAAGTACTCAGGGAATTCTTTAGATTCTGTCCTTACTTCTTTTAGCTATACTATATAGCAAAACCCAACTAACCCTGTATGGTCAGGATCGGTTACTCAGCACAACCATATGGTTGTTCACCCCAGTGCCCCTAGGAGTCTCATCATCCTGTTCAACTGGGACACAACTCTTACTACCGCTGATGTGTGTAAGTTCTCTTGGGCCCTGACACTTTTAATCACAAGATCTAAGCTCTGAAATAACATGTATCTATTCTGAAACTTTCAGAAGACAATAGATGTTCAAGCAACACAGAATTCCAGAGTCAGCCTCAGCAGCAGTGCCAGACTTGGAGACAAAGAGCAACATTTTTATGAGTGGGCAATAAATATAGTAAGAGATACCATTCCTACCTACCTGCTTTATCCTTACATCATATATTCTGGCTATGGGAGAAACAGGACAAATACCGAACTCCAGTTTAGAGGATAGCATGTACCCTAAACTTATGAGATGCTGTCGTCTGGCTGTTGTGGTAATAAATCATTAATAGCTTCTATCACTATTTTGTAGTTGCTTCTTCATAATGGAATATATCATAAAACTAATGAATTTCATAGGCATTACATTACTTCTTTCACTATAAAGCAATTTCCCAGGTAAGAAGCAATATTGCATGTGAAATCATGGTGGTAAATAAGGCATTCAATAAGTCAATGGATGGTAGAAAAAGGAGGCAAATTGTAGACCAGTAGAACAAAATATTTCTCCCTGCATGAGGGAAGGAATCTAATTATGCAAAGGCGGCTAGTCCTTTTGGCGTATGTTGATGTATTGGTGACTCAGATTTGGCTGTAGCTGACAAATCTGGGCACTCAGCAAAAGTGATGGGCAGGTAAAAGGAACTTTACATTGTTGCAACTGCCATTGTCGCCAATGGGCTTTGTTCATGGGCCCAAGTGAACAAACTTTGTGGGTGGTTAGGAAGAACGATGACTGACATCCAGAATCATTTTGTTCATCTGATTATTAAGAACTTCCATTGCAGGGGCACCTGGGAGGCTCAGCCGTTAAGCATCTGCCTTCGGCTCAGGTCATGATCCCAAGGTCCTGGGATCAAGCCCCACATCGGGCTCCCTGCTCAGTGGGAAGCCTGCTTCTCCCTCTCCCTCCCCCTGCTTGTGTTCCTGCTCTCGCTATCTCTCTCTGTCAAACAAATAAATAAAATCTTTGAAAAAAAAAAAAGAACTTCCATTGCAGTGGAGGCCACATGGTCCTCCAAAGCCTTGCCATTAGTAGGCATATTATTCCAGAGTGCCCACAGGTGATAATTTGATTGATTTATTTAGTCATTGCAAGCCATAGGCTGCCCAAATCCCATCCCCTAATATTAGCCAGTTTTATTTTTTCAGCACCAATTAGACCAGATAGAAAATACTTGATTTTCCCATCTTTTCCTTAGGAATTAGTTGCTATTGGACAAACCAAAGAATCCTTGTGAAAACTGGAGAATCAAGCTCAGGAAACAGGCAGAAGCAGAGGGAAGCCATGTAGCCCGAACTATGGTTCAAATTACTCCACAACCAATTTGTTGAAGATGTCACTAGCCCCCAAGCTGAACTCTAAATTCTTTGGTTGATTCCATACATTGCACCCACCACTGGCCATATTGACACTGCTGTCATTGGAAACAACTGTGCCACAGACCCACCTCTGGGAAAAATTCTCCACGGTGCCAGTTCTTTTGTGTCCTTGGATTGTGTTTCTGTTTGTGTGTCTGATTAGTTGAAACTACAGCATGTGCCCATGCTCTAGTTTCTGGAAAAGCTGAGAAATCGAGTATGAGAGTTTTAGCTTTCATTTTTAGTTAAATCAATTTCTCTGCGGAAGTCCTCCTGCTCCTAGCATGTTCTGTCTTTGCTGCGTATTTCTCTCAGGGACTTTGAAGTAATGATCCCACGTTTCCTATGCATCTTTAATAAGGACTTCCTAGCCCTTTCTTCATACCTCTTATTATTTTTTTTAAGATTTTATTTATTTATTTGAGACAGAGAGAGAGAGGGGGAGAGAGAGAGAGAACTTTCTTTAGGCATTGAGGCTTCTCACATTGAAATATATCCTGATTTCTCTGTTCTCTTGGATACTCCATGAATTTTGAAAGCTGCCTCAAGTTTCTCATTTTCTTTTTTATTCAGGCATATGTCCTGCCATAGTTCTCATCCTTCCATTTGTCTTTAAAATTCTCTGGAACCTTAGCAGTCATGAGTGTAATGATCTCACACCTTTGTAGCAATACAATTATTTCAAATCTTCTTCAAATAAAATTGGCAGGGCGGATAACTGTGTGTTGCTGATTTGACTGAAGCATGGGTCAGGCCTCCTGCCCTTTCTCCACTAAGTACAGCCCCTTCTTTATCTGTACAGTCTACTCTAGGCTCCTGGATCACTTGGAGTTTGGGGTTGCAAAGTAACTGACAAGGTAACTTATTAGAAGGATCTGAAGGCTCAAAGGACTGAAAGGAAGGCTGAAAACTCAACTGGGAACCAGCAGGAATAGATCTCAGTGGCTAGAACCACTTGGTGTTTAGGACACTCCTGCTGGTTTTGGGGTGTGTGTGTGTGTGTGTGTGTGTGTGTGTGTGTGTGTGTGTGTGTTTATTTTTTTGTTTTTAATTTTGCCTCAGCTCAACATTAAAAGTCCTGAAGCAAGTCCACTTTGGCCATATGTCCATCCATTGGTCAGGACATCATGATTTACAATCCCAACCCAATAGTACACAACACCAGAAACGTAATTCTGGCCAACCTAACAGCTATAAATTTGTGGTCTGGGTGACAGATAAGGAAGCAATCTATATAAGAAAGGTGCAAAATCAACAAGATAGTAAAGATATTAGTTATGACCACAGCACAGGGGAGAGGTGGGCACTGTCCTGCAGATCTCATTAACTTTGAGCTGACAGCAGAGGTTAATTGCAACTGAGTGGGGTAAAAGCTATAATTAAGCAATTATATTTAGGAAAGAGTTATAGTAAGAGTTGTGTCAGAAATTATAGTAAAAATAAAATGGCTAAGAATAGCCAGATGAAACCATTTGTGAGAAAATGCAAGGATTTGAAAAACCTCCTTTCTATAGGAACAGGTTTGGTATATTAACAGGCAGCTCAGGAAGTTATTCTGGAAATGACCACTAGGTTCCAAGTCCCTGTCCAGAATCTCTGATCACCATCTGAAATTTTTTGAGTAAAGAGATGATAAAAAGACTTAGCAACTTCAGGAAGATGTAAATATCACCAGAGAAAAAAGAATGATAAAATCAAATCCTTGGAATCAATATATCTATACCAAATTTAAAAGGTTAAGGGCAAAATCTAGGTGACCACAGCTGCAGAAAATAATTGAAAAAGAAAATGGGAAATTTGAGCAGTATATAATCATCTAAAAATTGTGTGTTGCCTTCTTTTTAAATCTGATATATTAAATCTGACATATTAAACTTATAACTTTAAAGTGTTTTTGTGATTTTAAATTTAATAGGTACAATATTTGATAAATTTTTAACAGTATTTGTAAGTTTAAATAAATCTGAATCATCAAATCTTTATTATTAGGTTTAAAAGTATCATTTAAGAACTTAAGGAAATTTTGTATGTTAGATTTGTAATTCCACTTATCTGTTTAAAGTACTTTAGAAAACCAGATATATTAAATATTTTGAGTTGAGAAGTTTCAGATAATTAAAACAATCACATTTATGGAGACCTTAAATTATTTAGGAGAACATACAATTTGCATGATTTTACTATGAAATGTTTAACATAATATATGACTTAAATTTGTAAGTTGTACTTATGTGCTTGGGGAAATTTAATATCTTACATCCAGAAACTAATTGAGCATTAATTAGCAAACACTAGATTTAGAAGAGGATTTACTTTATATATAAGTTGTATCTACAACTACAAAATTTTATTATGTTGACTATTAATGAAAATGAATGCAGATGTAAGGATTTCTTTCTGGGGCGCCTGTTGGTGGCTCAGTTGGTTAAGCGACTGCCTTCAGCTCAGGTCATGATCCTGGAGTCCCAGGATTGAGTCCCACATCGGGCTCCCTGCTCAGCGGGGAGTCTGCTTCTCCCTCTGACCCTCTTCCCTCTCGTTCTCTCTATCTCTCATTCTCTCTCTCTCAAATAAATAAATAAATAATATTAAAAAAAGGATTTCTTTCTGCATACAAAAGCTATCCATATACATTTAAACAACAACAACAAAAAACCCCTCAATTATCAAAAGGTAATTCTCCAAAACAACCGATGTATTGTTACCACAGGAAGGGAGAATGGTGCTTGATGGCCCACAAGTTACAGAAGTCTGCCACGCTGTCCCTGATGCAGAAATGTAAGACCCTTAGGCCTCCGTGGAGCCCATTTGAAAACCGCTAGTGAAGTGGACGGTGCTCTGGTATGGGCGTCAGAAAACCCAGTTTGAGTCTCACCTTGCCACTGTATGACCTTGGGCAGCCCACCTTTTGCCTGCAAGTCTTAGTCTCACCTTAGTCTCACCTGCAAACTACAGCAGCCACCACCCGACTTACTGAGTAAGAAGGATCTGATGACATAAAACATGTGCAGGGTGTAATATATAATCTGTAAAGTGACACATACTTGCCAAGTTTATTCTGAGCGATTGCATGCCACCATCAGTGGAACTAAACAATAATCTTTCATTTTTGCCCATCTCATGCAACAGTTTCACATTTTCAGGCAAAGCACATTTAATTTCACACATCTCCTATCCTCTTTCAGCTTCAAGTTTCATCTGGCACACACATAAATACACACTTTAATAGTAAGGTGTAAACAGGGGCGCCTGGGTGGCTCAGTTGGTTAAGTGTCTGCCTTCAGCCCAGGTCATGATCCCAAGGGTTCTGGGATCAAGCCCCACATCGGGCTCCCTGCTCAGCAGGGAGCCTGCTTCTCCCTCTCCCTCCTGTTCGTGCTCTCTCTCTCTCGCTCGTTATTTCTCTCTCTCAAATAAATAAATAAAATCTTTAAAAAAATAGTAAGCTGTCAAACTCAACACCCAATAAACAAATAATCAAGTCAAAAAATGGCAGAATACATGAAAAGACACTTCTCTGAAGAAGACATACAAATGGCTAACAGACACATGAAAAAATGTTCATCATCATTAGCCATTAGGGGAATTCAAATCAAAACCACATTGAGATACCACCTTACACCAGTTAGAATGGAAAAAATGGACAGGGAAAGAAACAACAAATGTTGGAGAGGTTGTGGAGAAAGGGGAACCCTCTTACACTGTTGGTGGGAATGCAAGTTGGTACAGCCACTTTGGAAAACAGTGTGGAGGTGCCTCAAAAATTTAAAAATAGAGGTACCCGATGACCCAGCAATTGCACTACTGGGTATTTACCCCAAAGACACAGATGTAGTGAAAAGAAGGGCCATATGCACCCCAATGTTCATAGCAGCAATGTCTGCAATAGCCAAACTGTGGAAAGAGCCGAGATGCCCTTCAACAGATGAATGGATCAAGAAGATGTGGTCCATATATACAATGGAATATTACTCAGCCATCAGAAAGGATGAAGACCCAACTTTTACATCAACATGGATGGGACTGGAAGAGATTATACTAAGTGAAATAAGTCAAGCAGAGAAAGTCAATTATCATATGGTTTCACTTATTTGTGGAACATAAGGAATAGAATGGAGGACATTAGGAGAAGGAAGGGAAAAATGAAGGAGGGGGAATTGGAGGGGGAGACGAACCATGAGAGACTATGGACTCTGAGAAACAAACTGAAGGTTCTAGAGGGGAGGGGGGAGGGGGGACTGGTCAGCCCGGTGATGGGTATTAAGGAGGGCATGTACTGCATGGAGCACTGGGTGTTATACGAAAACAATGGATCGTGGATCACTACATCAAAAACTAATGATATATTGTATGGTGACTAACATAACATAATAAAATTTAAAAAATTAAAAAAATAGGAAGCTGTAAGCATCCATGTACTTTCTGGAGCTCTGGTTGTGGCCTCTTTCCCTATATGGATGCATGTATTCTCCAGAAGCAAGCTTCTATTCCCATGATCCTCATCTGCAGGGGTGCCAGCTAGCCTCTCTCATTTAACACTGACCACGTTTAATTACTGGATAGCAATGTCCCCAATTTAAATAGCCACAGTTAAAGTTTTCATTGTTCAGCTTCTATGCTGCAGCTTTAGGATATAAACCATATTTTTTCCCTTCATTTTATTTGCCTCCTCCTGTTACCGTTCTGCGTAGACCAGACAGCCTTCCGCTTTTCATTGATTGCTATTGATTTTCTTTTCAGAATAGATGAGCCCATGACCTCTTAGCAGAATCCAGCTGTCCATCTGTCACAGGGAATGTGATTTCTGTTGAAATCCTTCTGCCTGAGCTTCCCACATACCTGTGCTGTGCCTTGGCCACTCTGTCCCCTCTGCCTAGAACACATTCCTTTCTTCCCTTGGCTACCAGCACGTAGTCATACTTTTACTTTTCTCCAGAGCCTCATCTTGCAAAAATGTTCCCAGCCAGGCCAGGTGGCCCTTCCATGTGCTTGCAAATCCCCCTACAGATGGTTCTGTAATTGCACTTATCCCATTATACATCGTTATCGATAGATTTTTATTATTCCCACTAATCTGTGAGCCCCTTGAGGCTAGAAACAATCTCATTTAGCTTTGAATACTTGGTACTTTATGCAGTTTCTGAAATGTAGTGGGAGTTGATTAAGCATTTTTGGAGCAAATTAAAAATTAATATGAATAAATGGATAGACTGATTTATTTAAATAAACTGTGACCCAAATTGAAGAAAATCTATTCTCTTCTAAACCAAACTGAAAACATAGCATTTCTATTTTTGTCTGAAGGTCCTCACCCTGCATTCAGTTATCTGGAGGAGAAACTTGCGGCTACCTTTGGTTTGTTTCTGTGACTCCGCTCACTTTCTCTAGTAACGAATCACTTACTGGAATCCTACAGATCTTACCTCCACAGTATTTATGGGATCTAGTTTCTCCTTCCAATTTCCACAGCTTTCTCCTTTATTCAAGCCCTGAATTATCTCAACAATTTATCAGTCACCTCCCTTCTTTCTCCTTTACAGTTCATTATCAAAGAGTCTCTTTTTTAGCACCTCTGGTACCACTTTTTCCCCTAGAGTTCTTGATATTTCTCGATGCATTGATGTATCACTTCCTGGATCAAAACCTCCAATGAATCCCTAGTCCAAAATGTAGAATAATGGTTTCTCAAAATTTGAAAAGCTATCACCCCTCTATCAGGTAAAACATTTTGAGAATGTGCTGTGTACAGACACACACTTATTTATAAATGTATATTGAAGTTATGACTGTCTTAATAATTAGATACATTCTTAAACAGGCATAAAAATGTAAAAAGTTGAGCTAAGATATAATAAAAAACATTTGAATAATTACTTTATTAATGTTTCAAAGAACGTTCTAGCTCTCTAAATTTTTATCATTAATATTATTTATGTTTATTTAGATAGCACATAATGTATAATTATGCTAATTGTTTTATATGAGTAGATTTTACATATATTTATTTATATTTAAGGCATATATATGACTCATTATTTCTGAAAACTTTGGTTAATACTTTGTGGTACAGTAACTGAGGTCACTGTTCTTGTTCCAAGCTCAGTTTATTTCAATACCTACTTTAAGGGCTATCATGACAAAAAGAAAAAACCAATGCCTCAGGGGCTTTGATTTCACAAAGCCATCATGTATCTCCTACCATTCATGAGAAGGTTCATTGTAAATAAAATTGGATCTATATCCATATTTTAAGTATCACTTTTTGGAACAGTTATTTCTTGTCAGATCTGTGTTTTGTAATGTGGCTGATGAACATCTTGCACATAGTGTAAAAGGAATGTCAGCTTTGCCACTTTTTATTTATCTGTGATTGTATCATTAGTCTTGTCTTCAATCCGTGGGTTCTTGGAAGGAATCCTTTAAAACTGTGTATCTTTTTGTGATCATGCATTTAATTAAAATTAGATGACATAGTTTATAAATCCATCTGGGCCCCCAAATCTGCAAACTCCCTGAAAGCTAGATAGCATGTTGCAGTGAGCAGCTTACTGAAAACTAGCAAAGAGGGAAGAGCCCCTCCCAGCCTCTCCGCATACCGGGGCACCCACTCTTCCCTCAGGATGCCTCCCATACTGGACATGAAATAAGACATGTGTCCTTGAAGTATGGTCAGTGAGGGAACCAAGAGAGTAAATTTTAGTAACGCTTACTTTTTTTTTAGTTTTTAAGTTTAAAAATGAAAACTCACTGAAGTTTCGATATCTCTTCACACCCCAGTGCATTCTCTTACGTACCTCCCGGATTTGAAGCCCCACCTTGGAGATCGCTATTGTAGAGGATCAAATCCATAAGGCTGTCTCTGGCTTCCGGGTACTCTGTGATTTGATCCCAAGCCATCTGAGAAAGAAAGCCTTCTATTTTACTCACATCTTTATTTTATGCTGCATTCCAGGTGTTTTACTTTTTATTTCTAAACTTGCCCGATATTTTTGTCCCCACGATGCACACGCCCCCCCCCTTCTGCCTCGAATGTTCTCCCCATTTGACCTCAGTATCTCTGCCTATCAGGTTTCTCTTCCATGAAACCTCTTTCCATCTGGGTATAGTTCCTTTTTAACCTCATCTGAACAAAAGTTCATGGAACTTAAAGATTCTCTTTGGCACATGAATTAGAAATAATTATGTGCATGTATTATTTCTTCTACGAGCAGATTATAAACACCTAAAGAAAAGGCACTGGGTCTCATTAATGTTTCTGTTCCTAACAATTATCCTACAAATTTCTTGGCACACAGTATGCATGCATTAGGAGGCACTGTGATACTAGAGAACAATGTGAAGTTGGGAATCACACAGACCTGACTCACAGAAGAATTAGTATTTTTGTGAAAATTTTGGAAACAAAATTACCTTCCATCATTTAGAGCTGCCCAATAAGAGAACGGTTATACGTTCATTGTCACTGGAAGTGGTAAAGCAGGAGCCAGCTGATAATCCCTCAGGGAGATGCAGAAGAGACTTCTCCGTTTGGTGGAACATCAAATTGAAGTTCCCTTCAGTGGCATGACTCTATGATTTGGAGGAGAAAGAAATACCAAATCTCTAAAGGCCATTTCCAAGGAGAATGCTGTTCTATTTTGAAGTCATCTGCCATATCTCAGTTACACTGACCACTTCCATTCTTATTTATTGACTACCACTTATAGAAGTGGTAAAATAAGAAGTGATTTCAGATTTTGATAGGTTTGGCCATATCACATATTAACTAGATTTACATATTAACCAGTTCAGTAATTGATTACATACAAGCGGATTTTAGAGGACTGGCTGTCCTGTTGATAACAAGAATTATTAAATCAATTAATTCAGTGTGATATCATCTAGCCATGTTCTGTAGGCACAGACAATGAAGGCAATTTAGGTAATGGAAGTTACATCATTTTTTGCAGGGCTGGTTTTGTCATCTTCCATACTCAGCAATCAGAAAAAATAGTTGCAAATACTGTTTATGACTAAGACTGTTACTAACCTACCAGCATATAAAATACACACACACATACACATCTATGGTGCTTGAAATACTCACCATTAGAGTCTCTTTTGAGAGATAAGTTAGCAGTGCACTTTTAATTAAAGTTGATGCTCCCTGAAGGTGCCCCATAGTTATTTGTGGTATTCTCATAGTCTAGCTTGGGAAACACAAAGGATGGGTTACTGGATTAAGAATAGTAAGAGTGAAAAGTGACAAAGGACCTTGAAGCTGCTTAAAAATAGAGAAACACCCCTGATGTGGAGGAGGTGAAGGATGGGTCACATTAACTCAAAGTCATTCATCATGACTACACTATGCATGACCACCCTTAGCTCCTTATGACCCCCAGCCCTGGGAGTGCATAGTCCATTAGCAGTCAAAACTGGCCTTTTAGAATGTTCTCAATCCTGCCACCTTTGGACACCAGAGAATTCACCTGTCAGTGAACCAAATCAAAGAGTACAAACAATTATCCACTTTATTTAACCAAACCCTTTATTTTACACTTACCTAGCATGTTCACTCAATCCTCTCCCCTATTTAATTTTCCCCATACAGCGGAAAGGAAAATTAACTAACCCAGAATTCAGCAAACCATAGGGTAAGCTTTTTGTGTTTATTTTTGATCTTTGGCATAGACCCACTGCATCCCTTAAGAGTAAGAAGGAGGATGATCCATGCTCAAAAGGAAAAAATGAATAAGGAAGGAAAGGAGAAAGGGAAGAAAAAGAGAAAGTTTTCAGAGAAAGGAAGGAGGAAAGAAAATGCTCCCTATATAATTTTTCTATTAACCAATTTTAGGAATCTCTAATCCAGTGGTTTTTCAAAGTGTGGTTCCTCCATCAGGAACTTCAGCATCATCTGGAAACTTACTAGAAATGCAAATTCTTAGACCCTACCCCACCCCTGTCCTAGACTCATGGCATCAGAAGCTCTGGGGCCGGAGCTCAGAAAACTTGTGTTTTAGCAAGTCCTCCAAGTGACTCTGTGACACACATACTAAGGTCTGTGTTCTACTGCTCTGGCCTAAAGTATGTGTTTTCCAGTGAGGGCACACCCAAATATGACAGACCCCTAGAGGAAGCTTCATTCCTGCAATAATTTTGCCCCCTCCCCTCTGGTTCTCACAGTCTTAGGGAGACAGTAAAAAAAATAAACAAACAAAAGAAAAGTTGAATTTGTATTATGGTTATTGCATACGTGCCTCAACAATTTTCCTTGTTTATAGTAAGATGACTTGAGGTTAAAGAACATGTGTTATTCATTTGTCTACCCCACTGCAAAAATCAGCATACACATTCATAAATATTACACATTCATAAATATTTGTTAATGAACAAATAAACTATTGTCTTATAGAAAGCAAGATTTCTGCTTGGAATTTAAAAACACACCCAGTTAGGGTGGTGGATCTTTAATTTCTGTTCTGTGGCCACACACTCATCTAATGTTACAAACATGACATGTGTATTTATAACTTAAACGTAATGGAAGTTAATTACACAATCAAGAAAAGCAATTCAAATCCCTACCAATGTGGGATCAATAGCATAATTTTCCTATATGAAGGAAAATTAGATTCTCAGTTCAGTCCTAAGTTCTTAAAACACATTCAGTAAATCATGGTTGATAATGATATTGATATCAGGTAAAGATTTGCGTTTAGGTAAAGATCCATCAGAAAATTTTGTATCATTCCTGGCAACCAAAAACAAATTTATGCTGGTCAGAAAATTGGAAAATTGGGACCCACAGGTGGCTCAGTCGGTTAAGCGTCTGCCTTCAGCTCAGGTCATGATCCCAGGGTCCCGGGATCGAGTGCCGCATCAGGCTCCTTGCTCAGTAGGGAGCCTGCTTCTCTCTCTGCCTGTTGCCCCCCCTTCTTGTGCTCCCTCTCTCCGACAAATAAATAATCTAAAAAAAATAAAATTGGAAAATATTTGCTAATAACTAACATACTAGAAAAAGTACATTGCATGTTATTACTGAAATACGATGGATTTTGAAAATGCTAAGACCATAAAATCAAACACAGATGGTTAAGAGCAATTTTTTTCATGATTACAGATTTATGGCCTGGTTAATCAATATTTGAATTACATGTGTGTAGCTCAGTTGTTAAACCATTTCCCTACAAACTACAAATTAATATTAATGAGAAATCCAATAGCATTCAGCAGCAGCATTCTGTCACTGTGCTAGAGTAATCATTGATTTTAATGTTAAATATTAATGCAAGGCAATTTTTGTCAGCTTAAAGCAATAATTGCACAGAAACAACAAGACCTAAGTCAGGTGAGATTCTATTGTAGGAGATTTGATAACAAAGCTGCCCATAGTGATAACCAGCTGCCCAAAGCTGGTTAGCAAAATTTAAACTGTGCTCTCCAGCAACTGGCATATGATTATGAATGATTACCTCCCTCATAATGAATAGCTGACCCCTGGGGTTGTTCAGTTTGCAGTTTTCAGCCTGTCTGTTGAAAGAGCTGCCTGGTGTCAGAGATGGAGTACTTCCTTCCGAATAAGAAATTTGATCATGAGACTAAGGAACAGAGCCACCAAAACGGCTGGCGCTTGGTCCGGGGAGAGAGAAGAGAAGAGAAAAGATGTGGAGGAGTAACCGTAGGTGAGCAGTAACGGTAGGTGAGCAGCAAACCAGACCCATCTCTCCTTGGGACCTCAGACCTAGAAAACATTATCAGATGGGGGGGCGATGTACAAAGAGAAATCCTCTCTGTTTCTCCTGTGTAACTCTAGGCTGGCTCTTCAGAGTCTTGTTTCTTAAGCCCATCTCCTTCTTATTTTTTAGGGTAAAGTATAGGTAACATCATTATTCCTGTGTTTAACAATGAAAAGCTTATAAATCCCCAGCCTCTGGTAGAAAATCGATGTCAAAAAAAAAATTAACTCGTGAGGTATATGTCTACATATTTTCCATACTTGACACAGATTTATGATGGAGTTTGAAACTGAGAATATCTTTTAAACTTATTGAATTGATGTTCATCTCCATTTAACTTTCTGAAACAATTTTTGTAAACTCTAATGAAGTTAATATCAGCCTTTTTTAAAAAAATGAAAATACCATAAAACGCCATGAGTTTCTTTTAATTCCATATGTTAATTAGCCTTTATTTCTGAAGAAATACATGTCAATTCACAGGATAATTTTCTTAAAAAATAGAAATTAACCTTAATTATTGAAATTATATCTTTCAAAAGGTACGAGATAATTTAAATTAAGTATAACGAAAGAACGTCTTGTTAACTACCTATAACTCCTTATAAGCAATAACATTAATGATTTAATGAGGAAGCTGTTCCCCACCAGAGAGAGGAGAATAAAATACAGATACTGGACAGAAAAATTAATGCATATTATTGAGCCTAATATTTCCATTTGTTACCGGTAGGAGGCAAACAATATACCCTGATAAAGCCTTATGTTTAATTCAAAGAAAGTACTTTCCCCCAATTCCTCATATAATATTTGAATTGTGATGAGAAATAAATCTATCCACACTATTTCCACCTTTAAAATGCAGTAGTAATTGTGTGTATTTATATAATATTTTGAATTTTGGTCTACTATATGGAGCTTTGATTATTCATTGAGTGAATGGTACGTTAAATGTATTTTGGGAAAAGGTAGAGTAGAAATATTAAATAAAAATTGTAATTATGGGAATACTAACGTGAACATACTTTTTACATTTATATATAAGTTTTTGTTTGCTATACATAAATGATTATATATATACATTATATATTTATAAATGATAATATAAGCAAGGAGAGAAATACCACGTTGTTCGAGAAGTAGGAGGGATCGTGTGGGGAAAGGGGGAATGCATAGAAATAAAAAAAGGCTTCACTAAAAATAAACACCAGCATGTCTTCTTATTTCTGTAAAATTATGAATGTGTGGATAGACAAATTAGAGTTAAAAGTTCCAGCTATAGCTATTGATTTACAGAAAATCCCATGACAAATTACCAAATAAAAATTAGATTTTAAAGTTGATAGAGTGTGTCAGATAATGGTAAACACAAATAATGAAACAAAAGAGAGAAACCAGAGATATGTGTGTATAAATGACTATATTTGCCTGTTTAACTAGGAGAAAATAGGAAAGGGTGCCTACTGTTCTATTAAAAACGGGTGTCTCTGGAGATTAGGAAGATGGGAAAGTTTATTAGTGTTTCCTGTAAATTGGTTCCTTGTCTGCTTTTCAAGTGTATATAAATGAAACAATACACTATACATGGTCTGTATCTGGAAGCGGTCGTTTCACCTTATGTTCATAAGATTCATCCATGTTGCTTTATGTACCAGTAGTTCATTCCTTTTCATTCAGGTAGGAATACACCATAATTCACTTAGATTCTCTATTATTGATGGACGCTTAAGTGGCTCACAATCTTGAGATAGTAGGAGTAATATAAACACTGCCACAAAAATTCTTGTACATTTTAATAGATATACACCTTCTATCCCCTTGTATATTCCCAGGTTCTGTTGGCAGTGAAAAACCTTGAGGGACAAGGCAACGTTCTGGGCAAAAATCAGTCTAGCTTAGTGTTTGCTATATAACAACAGGTTCCCTAAGTTCAGTGTTGCTCTCTGTATTGCCATCCACTGTGCAGGTGCCATCTGGACCCTCTGTGTTGCCCCCATGGGATTTTGGGGGAAAGGGGAGGAGATGCAAGTGATGTTCATGCTGCTTCCTGTGCCATGAGTAATAAATTCCTTTGTCTCTGACCCAGAGGTCTTGGGTCTTCTGTCAGCATCAGTGAAGTATCAAAAGGCTAACCGGCTAGCTCGTAGTAAAGTAAAATCAAATCCCAAATGGATACCTGCCACACCAAATATTCCAGTGTATGTCCCACAAACATAACCACGATAAAAAACATCAGCATCTGGAAAATGACATTAAAAATGGCCTGGCTGCATGTATTTACTGACTGCGTGCTCACCGTCACAGCCCCATGTCCTGGTGGAGGACATCCACCAGTGCAGGCAGCGGACGAAGTGGGTGAAGAACTTGGAAGACCTGCCCATGGTGCTCGTTGGGAACAAGGGAGGCCGGACCGTGTGCACCATGGAACAGCCTTCCCTACATGGAGACATTGACCAAGACGCGCCAGGGCAGCCACTCTGGCTCTGGCTCTGGCTTTAGCTCCAGCTCTGCGACACTCCGGGACCCCCGGGACAGGTATGACCCAGTGGCCCCCAGAGCTGGCGGGGAGGACCTCATGCCTTCTACTCAGCGGGATACGAGATGGGGCAGTGCAAGACGTGCGAGCTGAGCCCATGCATCCGAGCGGTGGCAGTGCCTACTCTCCTGAGGTTGCTGCACGCCCTCTGCAGTCCTGCAGGACCTTTGGGTCCCGCCTGGCCCAGGCACTGGGCCGGCAGATGCCAGATGCAGGGAGGAGGCGCAGATGGAGGAAGAAGGAGAGTAGGAAAGGAAGGAAGTGCGCTAGAGCCGCACCAGCCCAGGGTCTGCGGACAGAGGTGACCACAGACCCTTCCATGGATGCTTTGCACAGGCTCTTAGGATCTGTCCCAGACGCCACCAGCCCCCCAAGTCGGTTACTCTCCTCTCAGCCCTCTTTCTCATAGCCTTTCAAGCAGAGGCTGAATCGCAGTAAATTATCTGATAGTCTTGAAAAAGATCCTCAGATCCCACTCAAGTTTCACTGAAGACACAGTTCGGAATTGCATGGTCTTTATTTCTCAAGTCTCTTTATTCTCCTCCAGTCTGGGATGGTTTCTCCGCCTTTTCTAACTTTTATGACTTTGACATTTTGACAGAGAGAGACACAGCGAGGGAGGGAACACAAGCAGGGGGTTTGGGAGAGGGAGAAGGAGAAGTGGGAGAGGGAGAAGCAGGTTTCCCGCTGAGCAGGGAGCCCGATGAAGGCTTGATCCCAGAACCCTGGGACCATGACCTGAGCCGAAGGCAGACGCTTAATGACTGAGCCACCCAGGTACCCCTGACTTTGACATTTTTGAAGATTATAAGCCAGTTATTTTCTAGAATGTCCCTCAATTTCACTGTCTCTGCTTCCTCATTCAGTATGCATTATTGGTAGGACTATCAATGCAGTTGATGCTATGTTCTTATTGCATCTTATTAGGTGGTACAGTCCAATTTGTCCAATTTACTGATGGTGTGCATCTTGATCATTTGATTAATGTGTTGTCAGCCAGTATTCTTCACTGTAATGTTACGCTTTTCCTGTTTCTATTTAATAAATGTTTCATGGGAAGTAATTTGAAACCAAGTAAATATCCTATTTTTCATCAAACTTTAAACTTGTTTGTTCAATGAGTCATAATCCATTGCTATTATTATTTATTTTTATGCTCAAATTGTCTCAGACTTGGCCAGTGGGGCCCATCCAAATTGGATTCTGTGTCTTTCTGATACAATTCCATTTGAGTTTTTGTTTGCTTCCTGTCATAATAATATATTCCAGGCTCATCTCATACTTTCCCTGCCTACATCGATATCTACATATCCATTTACATATGTTGAAAACCATGAGTTCACATCAATCATTCTATTTCCAATCAACACCACAGGGATCATTTTAGCTTTCTACCTTTCTGTGATTATAATTCCCTTCTCAAACAGTAAGAAACTTGGCATCTACAATCCCTAATATTACTTATTTGTACATTCTGTCCTATGTAACTTAATAGAAACTGGACAGAGGGTTTAGACAAGCAATTCACAGAAGAGAATATCTAATTGCCAAGAAGCGTTAAAAAAGGCACTCAACGTCACTAATAATCAGGAAATGCAAATTCAAACCACAATGAAATTTCACTACACACCCAAGTGGGTGAGGTTGGAGAGCACAATATCACTTTATGCTAGTCAGGTATATTTTCTATTTTATTTTATTTTTTAAGTAGGCTCCAAACCTAGTGTGGAGCCCGACATGGGGCTTGAACTCATGACCTTGAGATGAAGACCTGAGCTGAGATTGAGAGCCAAACTGACTGAGCCACCCAGGTGCCCCTATGCTAGTCAAGTATAAATTAGTACAACCATTTTGGAAAAGCTTTTGGAATTCATTATAAAACTTGATAGAACAATTCCACTAGTAAAGTACGTTCAAAGAGCAATGGATCTTTGTAATGAATCAAACTGAAACTACCTGAAAGTCCATCGACATCTGAGTCCATGAACAAATTGTGGTATATTCATACAAAGAAACACTATACAGTGATAAAAAGGAACAAACTCCAAGAGATATCCAAAACACAGACTAACTGAACAAACATAACATTGAGCAAAAGAAGGATGACCTTAAATGATGGTATCATATGAGGTTTCACAGAAACCAGACAGAACCAAATGTTGGCAGAGGTGGTAAAAGTCAGTTTGAATAGTGCTTGCAGAGGTGAAGGAAAGTGAAGGAAAGAACTGTATTCAAGGAAGGGCAGGGGAAATTTCTGGAATGCCCAAATGGTCTATTTCTTACAATTTTCTATAGACATATTATATTTTACAGTTTAAAGATGTCCAAAATTGATTGGCCCTTCCTAGATGCAAATAATTGATGTAAGGTCTTATTGTGTAATAGACCAGATTCAAATTGTCAGTCAGGCTTTTAAGCCCTCTTAAATCAGACTTAATTTATTCATCCAGTCTCAGCCCTTAGTTCTCTATGATATGTATTTTATAAATAAGTCACTGCCAAAGAAAAATTGGGGAAAAGTCAAGAAAAGGCAATTCACAAAGAAGAAATACAATAAAAACCACTTAAAAAATCAACCTCATTGTAAATAAAGATGCAAATGTTTAATACTTACTTATCAGATTGGCAAGATAATGATAACATCCAGTATGGTAAAGGTGTGGGGAAATAGGAATTCCCATTAAAATCTAGATAAGAAGAATAATTAAAGGAAAACAGAATATAATCAGGTGATAAAGAAATCAGCTGAAAGAATGAAGTGATATTAGTTGAAAAATATACCTAAGAGACAAAGAGGAGAAACCAAACTCAGTCGGTATTGAAAAAAAAAATCACTTGAGAGAAATACCCAGCTCATGCAATCCAAATAATACATGAACTTACATTTTTTTTCCTAAAGTCATCATCCTTTTCCCAAATGCTTTGACAATGGTCAGTTCCTCCTTGTTTGGCTCTAAAATTCTTTGCCAGGGGACAGGGATTCCATAAAAGAAATTCAGAACAGAAAAATATTCTAATGATGAAGTTAATCCTTGAATAACTTGAGATGAGAATTATAGACGACCCTCCTGGAAGATTCAAATATTGCCCTGATGATTTCTTAAATTACCACGTAGAAGCAATCAGAGATTCATTCAAGCACTGAGATGTCTAAGAGAGAAGCAGCGAAGTAAGAGTAGGTGGGAGAAGAGAGGAGGAGGCTTCCAGGGAAGGAAATAACACTGTCATATCTACTCACAAAGCTGCATACAGACAAAATAATGACAAAGATTGTACTTCCCAGCCTTTTCAATTCCCCATGTCTGGTTTGGGCATCCCTTCTTTTTGTCCTTTTATAAAAAAGTTAAATACGCTGAGGTAAGGCGGCCCCCATTGGGCTGAAGATTCCTCAGGGAAGTCCAGCCCCTCCCACATCCCATTCTTTGTGGCCATTTCTCATTCTTTCAAGTTCCCTCTGCTGAAGTCCTAACGGATTGACATTATCCCTCTCACTGGATGCATTTTAACCAGGACTCCATGTCTAAGGAGGAAACCAGATATTGCTCTTTAGCTGTTAGAAGAGATATACATGGTGGGGCTTTTGTATGGGCTCCATTTATGAACTTCATCTACAAGTAATCCTTGCCTCTTCCTCAACATCTTGGCATCTGGAAAATGGACACTAATCAAGGAGAAGAACATTCCATCAAAGTGAAACAGTCTCCATCTTTTTGTCTCAAGACTTATGAAAAGAACAATGATTGCCCACTGGAACTATCATTAAACATCAAAGTCAAGGACTGACTCAAAATCCAGTCATGAAGTAGAAGCTTTAATTTTAGAACCTAACACAGCTTCTGGTTCATTCTTATTCCAGGTGGCTTGTTCCTCTAACCTGATATGCTCTGTTCAGTTTCTTCCTATCTTCACATCTTATATATCCAACAGTTTAAAAGGATCTAATGTTGGGGTGCGTGGGTGGCTCAGTCAGTTAAGCATCTGCCTTTGGCTCAGGTCATGATCTCAGCGTCCTGGAATGAAGCCCCGCATCGGCCTCCCTGCGCTGAGGGGAGCCTCCCTCTCCCTCTGCCTGCCACTCGCCCTGCTTGTGTGTGCGCTCTGTCTCTGTCAAATAAATAAAATCTTAAAAAAAAGGATCCAATGTTATCATTTACATTAAGGTTTACATCACTAACAATAACCTAATGTGTTACTTTCTAAAAGATATTTGCATTTTGAATAGAAAGAACTCTTTTAAATCAGAAGAAGTTTCAGCCCTGGAATTGCTGAGATCAACTCCAGGTTAGAGGGCAAATGTCTCTTTTCAAAAACTCTCAAAGCAGGTTTATTTTGATGTTAGTCTTGACATATTATTGAAATCAGAGGCTGCAAACTGGCACACCTGGGCCAGATTTGGGTCACATACATCTCACTTAGCACAGAATTTGAAGTAAATCTAAGCCAAAACTTAAAACCTAAAAATTTGAATGAATTTCCAGCTTCTCTTAAAGAAGAAGGGGGAGGAGGAGGAGGAGGAGGAGGAGGAGGAGGAGAAGAAGAAGAAGAAGAAGAAGAAGAAGAAGAAGAAGAAGAAGAAGAAGAAGAAGACAAAAAAGAAAGAAAGAAGAAAAGAGGATGTTTGAATATACTGACAGATTTCCACAAGGCAATAGTCATTTGGAACAAAATAGTTCTGCCCCTTTAAACGGGCCAGGAACTTTCCAGCTTGCCACAATTCACATCACACCCTTGTTCCCATGCAAATACTGAGGTCAAATGTCACTTACTATTTATTATCAAACACCATTTTGCTTACAGTAGAAAAACATCCATTTTTTGGGGGTTTTCCAAAAGTAGAAAAATAAGAGACAGTGAGGGCCACTGGGCTTTTCCTAGACTCAGGCCTACTTTACCCATTTACACTCATTTGCTGGTCTCTGCAGACAGATTTTTAACTTAAGTATTTTAACATGCTTATCCATATTGAGCCATTCAACCAAAAAAAAAATTGAGGATTAAACAGATTGGATAGATAAATTTGCAAGAAAAGAAGAGGTGGGAGAGTCATTTTATAATTTCATATATAACAAAAATATGAATGTATATTTCTAATATATATTGCCCCCCCCAAAAAAAAGAAAAAACAGCATGAAAAGTGCTACGGAAGTGCAGAGGCTGAGGAATGTGCCCTCTGGATGCAGAGCGGAGCCTGGAGGAAGGACTGACAAAGTAATTCTTGAGCCAAGCCTTAAAGGATGAGAGAGATTTTTCTTGGCAGAGAGAATTTTATTACTTTGTGATGAAGTCTGGGAGTAACTTTGACTTATTCTTTCCCATTTCCATATTTTTTTCTTGTGGCATTCATTATAATTTTCCACACTGAAGTCCTCACACAGAAGGGGCAAGATCTCATGGATACATGGAATCCAACAGTACTGAGTCAATCAGTCATGCCCAATAGAATCATTTCCATTAGAATTTAAAGGTGACAAACTTGTGGGTGTAGAAAGAGTCCCGTGTTTGGGCTGTGGCCCTGCTCCTTCCTCCCTCTGTGACTTTGAGCAGGATGAAACTTCTCTGAGTCTCAGCTTCCTCCTCTATATGTTATAGATGGAAAAATTGCATCTCTCCTGTCTTGCAGAGCTGCCATGGGAGTTTAGAGGAAAGTATAGGAAAATCCATTTTCATCTGTGACATGTTCTTCAAATATGAGGTGTGATCCTGGAAAGTGTCCAGCATAGAAATGGACACACAGAAGGTACTTGAGATGTTTTTTTAAATACATTTTTTTTTTTTTTGCTTTGTTTTGGGATACTTGGAAATTTACAGAACATTTGCAAAGAGAGTTCAGAGTATTCTCATATACCCCTCACCTAGTTTCAGTTTTCTGCTAATGTTTTCATCTTACATTACTGTGGTACATTTGTCAAAACTAAGAAACCAACATTGGCACCTTAGTATTAGCTAAAATCCCAGATTTATTTGGATTTCTGCTAATGCCCCTTTTCTGTTCAGGATCCCTTCCAGGAGGCCATATTGACTTAGTCATGTATCTCCTTCGTCTCCTCTAGTCTTTGACAATTGCTCAGTCTTCCCTTGTTTGTTTTTTATATAACCTTGGCAGTTTTGAGGAGTATTAATGAGGTATTTTGTAGAATTTTCCCCAATCTGAGTTGGTCTGTGGTGATTAGACTGGGGTTGTGTGTTTGGGGAAAGAATATGCAGAGGTGAAGCGCCCTTTCCTCACATCACATCAGGGGTATCTGGTATCCACACGTCACTGGTAACGTTCACCTTGGTCACCTGAATAAAGTGTTGTCGGCTGGCCCTCTCCCACTGCAAATTACTATTTTTTTCTATTTCATACTCTGTCTGAGTCACTGAGTCTAGCTTGCTGTCGAGAGTGGGGGAGGGGATAAGTTCCACCTTCTGGGTGGGGGTTGGGGTGTATCTACATATATTATTTGGAATTCTTGAGGAAACTTCATATGTTTTGAATCATCAACTAATAGAAACAATATTATTGATCTGAGATTCATTTTTTATTCCTTGCAGACTTAACCTCTCGTAAGAATGCTAAGATTAGACTTTAGCCAACCGGCAGACAATGGGTGAGGGAATGAAGAGTCACTAAAGACCTACAAAATCCACAAACTAGAAAATAAGCCTCTTTATGCCTGAGCATTAACTATATTTCCAGCCACGTCGGTGCCAAGGAGAGGAGCTTCCTAGTGTGGCAAGCCATACTCGTGGGTCACCAGCAGATGGCGCGATTGAGTAAGAGCCAGGCAGTTTCCCACTTAACCTGGCCTTTGCCTAAACAGCAAACCCGCTGGAGACCAAAGAAAGAGTGCGCTTGTTATATCCACTATTTTAATTTTGCCCTGGAAGGATATTTCCAAATTTTAATAATAAAAATAGCATTTATTTGGTTTCTGAAAACTGATCAAGATAAAATGGTGTCTGCGGTTTCTATAGCAATTCTAAAGTCTGAAGTCTATTTTCATGGGAATAATCTCTTCTTGTGTTTGTACTCAGATGTCAGGCTCTATTCTCACAATGGTCAACAATGTGAAGAATGAGAAGGTCACAGATATTTTTGTAGACTCGTATGCTTTGTATTTTATCCACAAAGGTCATTAATTGTTATTAGCTTGTACTTATGTAAATCAGGAAGAGCTATACCACTTATGAGCTGATGCTATTTAATAAGGATTTGGGGATGGTATTAACATGCCTTCCCTATAGAACCCAAATATATATGTCCCCATTAAGCTGGATTGTCAAGATAGACTCAGAGATGGGGAAGGAAAAAGGAAAGAGAGAAGGGGGAGGGCATGGTGTAGAATAGGACTTGATTAGAGGAAAGAAAATAGACACATAGAATCTAGCTTTGGGGGGCTTCAGCCTCAGATTTCCTGAGATGAGAGAAAACGTGTATTTCTACGACATCCCCAGTGTTCAATTTTCATTAATTTAATGTATTAAAGTATCAAAGATTATTTCCATTGGAAAACTTTTGGGGGTTACCATTTTGTGGTATTTTATTTCACATACTGATTGAATTTTATAGAGCATCAAAGTTGGGGTACATTTTGACAAGTTTATTTATATGAAAAAGTTGGTCAGAATCTGTCTTCTTTTTTCAAAGAAAGTGTGGAAAACATAACAGATTGTGTATTGAATAATCATGTTTAAAAAGAAATCTCACTGTAATTTTTATATAGCAACCCATCTTTAAAAGGCAGACCTTTCTTTGTAGGTTGGAATGTGTTGGATTATTTGTTACTGAGAGAATTCTAAGAGTAGAAAAGAAGTCTCACTAAAATAATAGCTTCAGGGAGTGCAGGCAAGATGGCGGAGGAGTAGGAGACCTGGATTTCGTTTGGTCTCAGGAATTCAGCTGAATAGGGATCAAACCATTCTGAACACCTACGACCTCAACAGGAGATCGAAGATAAGAATAGTAACAACACTCTGAACAGAAAAGCGACCACTTTCTGGAAGGTAGGACGTGCGGAGAAGTTAATCCAAGGTGATATTCGGAAGGATAGACAACGGGGGAGGGGGCCTCCATCGGCCGCTTCTGGCAAGTGATAGAGCCGCGGAACTTTTAGAAGTCGGCTCCGCAGAGGGACGTCGCTCCAGTGGCTAAGCGGGGGGTGGAATCCTCGCGGGACAGTGTGGTCTCAGGACCCTCGGGGTCACGGAAAGACCGGGGGTGCCTGAATGCGGCAGAGCTCCCAGGTATCGGAGTGGGGAAGCCGGCTGCAGAGACGGAGCCAAGGCGCAGGCTCTCAGCTCGGGGTGGCCATAAACTGTGATCCACGGCCCAGTCGGGCCACTGCTCCTCCAGCAGGGACCCAACAAGCGGCAGAGCTGGGGAGACTCCCCTTCCTCCCCCGGGAGGAGCAGCTCAGGAGCGCACCGCAGGGATCTGCTGGGTTTGGAGACTCCACACGGGGTCGGGTGCCAGAGATAGAAACGCTCGGTCACAGGCCAGGTGAGCACGGAGTGCGGCCGGAGACCAGGGAGACGGGAGTGACTGCTTTTCTCAGGGGGCGCACTGAGGAGCAGGGCCCCGAGTTCTCAGCTCCTCCGGGTGGAGATTGGGAGGCCACCATTTTCACCCTGGTCCTCCAAAGCTGCACCGAGAGCTTGCAGGGAATAAAAGCTCCTGAGAGCAAACCCGAGCAGCTTGCTTAGCCCGGACCGACAAGGGCGGGGCAATTCCGCCTCCGGCAAGGACATTTGGGAACCATGGCAACAGGCCTCTCCCCCAGAAGATCAGCAGGAACAGCCAGCAAGCCAAGACCAAGTTTACCGATCAAGGAGAACGGGAGAACTCCAGCGCTAGGGGAATACTGCACATAGAATTCATGGCTTTTTTACCATAATTCATTAGTTTTTCAGTTAATTTTTTTAACTTTTTTTGAATTTTTCTTTTTCCCTTTTTCAACCAACATCTTATCAATCACTTTTTAAAAAAAAACATTTTTTATTTTTAGAGTCATATTTTTATCCCTTCATAGTAGTTACCCTTATTTTTGGCATATATATATAAGTTGTTCTCTCTTTAAAATTTTGAGATACAGTTTCTTCTAACAGATCAAAATATACCCTAAATCACTAGTGTATGGCTTTGTTCTAGTCTCCTGCCTGATCACATTCTCTCCCCTTTTTTTTTCTTTTTTTTAATCTTCTTTCTTTTTAAAAACAACTTCTTATCTTATCAATTCCTTTTATAAAATCTTTTATAATTTTCATCTTTACAGTCATCTTCCATCCCTTCATTGTATCAACCCTTATTTTGTACATATATAAGTCTTTCTTCCTTTAAAATGTTAGGAGGCACTTTCTTCTAACAGACCAAAATACGCCCAAAATCTAGTGTGTGGCACTGATCTATGCACTAGCCTGATCATATTTGATCATATTCTGTTTTTTTGTTCTGTTTTTGTTTGTTTTTATCTTTTTCTTTTCCTTTTTTTTCTCTTTCTTCTTTCTTTCCCTTTCTTGTCCCCTGGTTTCAGCTCTTTTCTGATTTGTATAGAGTATATTTGCTGGGGACGTTGTTAACCTGTTAGCATTCTGTTCCCTCATTCATCTATTCTCCTCCTCTGGACAAAATGACAAGACAAAAAAAATCACCTCAGCAAAAAGAACAAGAGGTAGTACCGTCTGCCAGGGACCTACTCAATACTGACATTAGTACGATGTTGGACCTAGAGTTCAGAATCATGACTTTAAAGATACTAGTTGGGCTTGAAAAAAGTGTGGAAGTTATTAGAGAAACTCTTTCTGGAGCAATAAAAGAACTAAAATCTAACCAAGTTAAAATCAAAAAGGCTATTAATGAGGTGCAATAAAAAATGGGGGCACTAACTGCTAGGATAAATAAGGCAGAAGAAAGAATCAGCAATATAGAAGACCAAATGCTGGAAAATAAAGAGGCTGAGAAAAAGAGAGATAAACAACTACAGGATCACGAGGGCAGAATTCAAGAGATAAGCGATACGATAAGACAAAACAACATTAGAATAATTGGGATCCCAGAAGAAGAAGAAAGAGAGAGAGGGGCAGAAGGTATATTGGAGCAAATAATAGCAGAGAACTTCCCTAATGTGGGGAAGGAAACAGGCATCAAAATCCAGGAGGCACAGAGACCCCTCTCAAAATCAATAAAAATAGGTCAACACCCCGACATCTAATAGTAAAACTTACGAGTCTCAGAGACAAAGAGAAAATCCTGAAAGCAGCTCGGGAGAAGAGATATGTAACCTACAATGGTAGAAACATTAGATTGGCAACAGACCTATCCACAGAGACCTGGCAGGCCAGAAAGGACTGGCATGATATCTTCAGAGCACTAAACGAGAAAAATCTGCAGCCAAGAATATTATATCCAGCTAGGCTATCATTGAAAATAGAAGGAGAGATAAAAAGCTTCCAGGACAAACAAAAACTAAAGGAATTTGCAAACACAAAACCAGCCCTACAAGAAATATTGAAAGAGGTCCTCTAAGCAAAAAGAGAGCCTAAAAGCAGCATAGATCAGAAAGGAACACAGACAATATACAGTAACAGGCACCTTACAGGCAATACAATGGCACTAAATTCATACCTTTCAATAGTTACCCTGAATGTAAATGGGCTAAATGCCCCAATCAAAAGACACAGGCTATCAGATTGGATTAAAAAACAAGACCCATCAATATGCTGTCTGCAAGAGACTCATTTTAGACCCAAAGACACCCCCAGATTGAAAGTGAGGGGGTGGAAAACAATTTACCATGCTAATGGACACCAAAGAAAGCTAGGGTGGCAATCCTTAGACAAATTCGATTTTAAAACAAAGACTGTAATAAGAGATGAGGAAGGACACTATATCCTAATTAAAGGCTCTATCCACCAAGAAGATCTAACAATTGTAAATATCTATGCCCCTAACATGGGAGCAGCCAATTATATAAGGCAATTAATAACAAAAGCAAAGAAACACATTGACAACAATACAATAATAGTGGGGGACTTTAACAGCCCCCTGACTGAAATGGACAGATCATCTAAGCAAAAGGTCAACAAGGAAATAAAGACTTTAAATGACACACTGGACCAAATGGACTTCACAGACATTCAGAACATTCTATCCCAAAGCAATGGAATACACATTCTTCTCTAGCGCCCATGGAACATTCTCCAGAATTGATCATATCCTAGGTCACAAATCAGGTCTCAACCGGTACCAAAAGATTGGGATTATTCCCTGCATATTTTCAGACCACAATGCTTTGAAACTAGAACTCAATCACAAGAGGAAAGTCGGAAAGAACCCAAATACATGGAGGCTAAAGAGCATCCTACTAAAGAATGAATGGGTCAACCAGGAAATTAAAGAAGAATTAAAAAAATTCATGGAAACCAATGAAAATGAAAACACAACTGTTCAAAATCTTTGGGATACAGCAAAGGCAGTCCTGAGAGGAAAGTATATAGCAATACAAGCCTTTCTCAAGAAACAAGAAAGGTCTCAAATACACAACCTAACCCTACACCTAAAGGAGCTAAAGAACAGCAAATAAAGCCTAAACCCAGCAGGAGAAGAGAAATAATAAAGATCAGAGCAGAAATCAATGAAATGGAAACCAAAAGAACAGTAGAACAGATCAACGAAACTAGGAGCTGGTTCTTTGAAAGAATTAACAAGATTGATAAATCCCTGGCCAGACTTATCAAAAAGAAAAGAGAAATGACCCAAATCAACAAAATCATGAATGAAAGAGGAGAGATCACAACCAACACCAAAGAAATACAAACAATTATAAGAACATATTATGAGCAACTCTATGCCAGCAAATGAGATAACCTGGAAGAAATGGGTGCATTCCTAGAGATGTATCAACTACCAAAACTGAACCAGGAAGAAATAGAAAACCTGAACAGAACCATAACCACTAAGGAAATTGAAGCAGCCATCAAAACTCTCCCAAGAAACAAAAGCCCAGGGCCAGATGGCTTCCCAGGGGAATTCTATCAAACATTTAAAGAAGAATTAATACCTATGCTCCTGAAACTGTTCCAAAAAATAGAAATGGAAGGAAAACTTCCAAACTCATTTTATGAGGCCACCATTACCTTGATCCCCAAACCAGACAAAGACCCCATCAAAAAGGAGAATTACAGACCAATATCCTTGATGAACATGGATGCAAAAATTCTCACCAAAATACTAGCCAATAGGATCCAAGTGTACATTAAAAGGATTATTCACCACGACCAAGTGGGATTTATCCCTGGGCTGCAAGGTTGGTTCAACATCCGCAAATCAATCAACGTGATACAATATATTAACAAAAGAAAGAACAAGAATCATATGATCCTCTCAATAGATGCAGAAAAAGCATTTGACAAAGTACAGCATCCTTTCTTGATCAAAACTCTTTAGAGTATAGGGATAGAGGGTACATACCTCAATATCATAAAAGCCATCTATGAAAAACCTACAGCAAGTATCATTCTCAATGGGGAAAAGCTGAGAGCTTTTCCCCTAAGGTCAGGAACGCGGCAGGGATGTCCACTCTCACCACTGCTATTCAACATAGAATTAGAAGTCCTAGCCATAGCAATCAGACAACAAAAAGAAATCAGAGGCATCCAAATCGGCAAAGAGGAGGTCAAACTCTCATTTTTTGCAGATGATATGATACTGTATGTGGAAAACCCAAAAGACTCCACCCCAAAACTGCTGGAACTCATACAGGAATTCAGTAAAGTGGCAGGATATAAAATCAATGCACAGAAATCAGTGGCATTCCTATACACCAACAAGATAGAAGAGAGACAAATCAAGGAGTTGATCCCATTTACAATTGCACCCAAAACTATAAGATACCTAGGAATAAATTTAACCAAAGAGGCAAAGGATCTGTACTCAAAAAACTATAAAATACTCATGAAAGAAATTGAAGAAGACACAAAGAAATGGAAAAACGTTCCATGCTCATGGATTGGAAGAACAAACCTTGTGAAGATGTCAATGCTACCTAGAGCAATCTACACATTCAATGCAATCCCCATCAAAATACCATCCACTTTTTTCAAAGAAATGGAACAAATAATCCTAAAATTTGTATGGAACCAGAAGAGACCCCGAATAGCCAGAGGAATATTAAAAAAGCAAAGCAAAGCCGGTGGCATCACAATTCCAGACTTCCAGCTCTATTACAAAGCTGTCATCATCAAGACAGTATGGCACTGGCACAAAAACAGACACATAGATCAATGGAAAAGAATAGAGAGCCCAGAAATGGACCCTCCACTCTATGGTCAACTAATCTTTGACAAAGCAGGAAAGAATGTCCAATGGCAAAAAGACAGTCTCTTCAACAAATGGTGTTGGGAAAATTGGACAGCCACGTGCAGAAGAATGAAACTGGACCATTTCCTTACACCACACACAAGAATAGACTCCAAATGGTTGAAAGACCTAAACGTGAGACAGGAGTCCATCAAAATCCTAAAGGAGAACACAGGTAGCAACCTCTTCGACCTCAGCCTCAGCAACTTCTTCCTAGAAACATCGCAAAGGCAAGGGAAGCAAGGGCAAAAATGAACTATTGGGATTTCATCAAGATAAAAAGCTTTTGCACAGCAAAGGAAACAGTCCACAAAACCAAAAGACAACCGACAGAATGGGAGAAAATATTTGCAAATGACATATCAGATAAAGGGCTAGTATCCAAAATCTATAATGAACTTATCAAACTCAACACCTAAAGAACAAATAATCCAATCAAGAAATGGGCAAAGGACATGAACATTTTTCCAAAGAAGACATCCAAATGGCCAACAGACACATGAAAAAGTGTTCAACATCGCTTGGCATCAGGGATATCCAAATCAAAACCTCAATGAGATACCACCTCACACCCGTCAGAATGGCTAAAATTAACAAGTCAGGAAACGACAGATGTTGGCGGGGATGCGGAGAAAGGGGAACCCTCCTACACTGTTGGTGGGAATGCAAGCTGGTGCAACCACTCTGGAAAACAGTATGGAGGTTCTTCAAACAGTTGAAAATAGAGCTACCATACGATCCAGCAATTGCACTACTGGGTAGTTACCGCAAAGATACAAATGTAGGGATCCGAAGGGGTACGTGCACCCCAATGTTTATAGCAGCGATGTCCACAATAGCCAAACTGTGGAAAGAGCCAAGATGTCCATCGACAGATGAATGGATAAAGAAGATGTGGTATATATACACAATGGAATATTTTGCAGCCATAAAAAGGAATGAGATCTTGCCATTTGCAATGACGTGGATGGAACTGGAGGGTGTTATGCTGAGTGAAATAAGTCAATCAGAGAAAGACATGTATCATATGACCTCACTGAGATGAGGAATTCTTAATCTCAGGAAACAAACTGAGGGTTGCTGGAGTGGTGGGGGGTGGGAGGGATTGGGTGGCTGGGTGATAGACATTGGGGAGGGTATGTTCCATGGTGAGTGCTGTGAATTGTACAAGACTGATGAATCACAGATCTGTACTTCTGAAACAAATAATGCAATATATGTTAAGGAAAAATAAAAGAAGAAGATAGCAGGAGGGGAAGAATGAAGGGGAGTAAGTCGGAGGGGGAGACGAACCATGAGAGACGATGGACTCTGAAAAACAAACTGAGGGTTCTAGAGGGGAGGGGGGTGGG
Source organism: Zalophus californianus (assembly GCF_009762305.2). NCBI lineage: Eukaryota > Metazoa > Chordata > Mammalia > Carnivora > Otariidae > Zalophus > Zalophus californianus. The sequence goes on from NC_045597.1 coordinate 63,082,713, forward strand.
GGATGGGTTAGCCTGGTAATGGGTATTAAAGAGGGCACATTCTGCGTGGAGCACTGGGTGTTATGCACAAACAATGAATCATGGAACACTACGTCAAAAACTAATGATGTAATGTATGGTGATTAACATAACAATAAAAAATTATTTAAAAAAAAAAATAAATAAAATAATAGCTTCAATCACTTCTATTTATTGAGCAGTGACTATGTGCTTCGCACTGTGGTAAGTACTTTACATATACTATCTCATTTAGTCTTTAGAATACGGGAAGGTATTATTATTTCCATCTTACAGAGGAACAAATTGAGTTTTAGACAGGCTAAATAACTTACTTATCCAAGATGAGAGAACCAGTAAGTAACTGAGCCCAGAATCTGCCTGCTCTATACCATAACAAGGCCTTCCTCCCCATAGGAGGTATTTCTTTTTTTTCTTTTAAGATTTTATTTATCTATTTGAGAGAGAGAGAGCATGAAAAAAAGGGCAGAAGGAAAGGGAGAGAATCTCAGGAAGATTCCCTGCTGAGCATGGAGCCTAATGCAGGGCTCGATCTCATGACCCTGAGATCATGACCTAAGCCAAAATCAAGAGTTGGACACTTAACTGACGGAGCCACCCAGGTGCCACTCCCCGCCCCGCCAAGAGGTATTTCTATGGCAAATCAAATTCAGATCAATCCTGCTTTGGTGGCAGCAAGTCATGATGCTATACCTTATACTTCTATTTGCCATTATTATTCATCAACATTTAATCCAAGACACTCTGGAAAATATCTAGACCAAAACCAAAACCGAACAAAAACAAACAAACAAACAAACAAAAACCACCTTTTCTCTTTAAAAGAAGAAAGGCAACTGGACTTAGGTCCATTATCCTTTGTTAGGACCTCTAAAAGGGTCCTGGTCTTTGCATGCTCCTTGGCAAACTCATTGTACCATGAATTTCATCTTAAAAGGGTAGGTCAGATTTTTATTACAGGTTTGGACACGTTGGATTTTTTGCTACTTAATGAATTCTAAGATGGCAGAAGAGAAATTCTACAGAATCTAAGAAAAGGAAATGATTAAAAACTGATGGCTTCGATTGATTTATCACATTGGAAAGCTTGACATCAGGTTGTTCTGACATGACCCAGTCCTGGTTAGTGCAACTGAACTGTTAGTAAGGCTTCAGGATGTTATTTTTATATAAGTGTAGGAACAAGAAATAGGAAAAAGTTAATCCCTGGCAGAATGGTGCATCTTTTCACCTATATAGCTGCTGGGGGTTTGCTGAATCCTTGAGAAGTTTACCTCTTATAGTTTTGGCTACCATGTTACAGCAGAGCATTTCCGGATACTGGCCTGATTAGACTACTGATAATCATGTTCATGTTCTCAGTCTCATTACAAAACCATGCAGGTTTTTTTTTTCTTTTTTCTTTTTTTTTTTTTTTTGAGGAGAAAATAACAGAATGATCAGATCTCTCATTTTACATTGTAACTTGCTCAAGGTCAAGCGCCAATTTAGCAGCTAAACCGAACCCAGAACTGCGTGTTCCTAACTTCAACCCCTGTGTTCAGCTCTCCTATTGGAGTCTGAGCCTCTCCCTTTTCTGCCTCTTCACAGACAAAAATGAAGGTAAGGAGCATCCATCAAAACCGGCATGTAGGGCGCCTGGGTGGCTCAGTTGGTTAAGCGACTGCCTTCGGCTCAGGTCATGATCCTGGAATCCCGGGTTCGAGTCCCGCATCGGGCTCCCTGCTCAGCAGGGAGTCGGCTTCTCCCTCTGACCCTCTCCCCACTCATGCTCTCTCTCTATCTCATTCTCTCTCTCAAATAAATAAATAAAATCTAAAAAAAAAAAAAAACCCGGCATGTTTATTCTCTGTCCCTTCTGTTTCACTCAAAGGCTCCTCCGAATCAAGGAAGCCCTGTCTTTCCTTCCTTCGCTGCGCCGTAATTGTTTTGTAAGCAACACTCAGGGTCAAGTAAGACTTAGAAGACTTTTGGATCAAAAGAAGGTGGTAAGTGAAGACTTAAAATTTAGCAGTGAGTACATTATACAAAATTTCTGATTAGGTGTGATGGCCATGAAAGAAACAATAACCACATATGTAAAAACCGAAGGAAAAAAAGAATCTCATCGGCAGGGAGTTTATAGCCAGGATAGAACTTGGGCTTCTCTTGGCCTAGTGCCCTTTTCAATATACCTATAACTGAACCATGTCTGCTCCCACGTTAATGTGTGAGGAGTGGAGACACTGGGATGCTAATCAATTTCTAACAGAAAAGTCACACAAGCTTGTGCTACAATCTAATTCACCCGCACATATCTTAGAAGAAACATTGCCGAAGGTCCATCTGGTTTGCTGTTTTTCTGCCACTAGGAGGCCTCTGGTATAAAGAAATAAACCCTTAACATTCAGGAAAATCACATTCTAACACAAGCATGACCACTAATTCAAGATCTACCTGTAACTAAAATGAGTAAGTTAATTGATTCATTTCACCTCGGGCAAGTGGTCAGAGGACAGAGGAGAGCCTGATTAAGCAAAGCCTTGGCCTTGGTAAATGGGCCATGACAGAGCTGACAACTGAGTCATAGTCCAGTCAAGATCCAGACTCTGAATTTGAGCCCAGCTCTTTGAACCCACAGCTGGACACTCTGAGTTTTGATTTTGAGAGAAGCTGGCTCTGACTCTTCTTGGAAAATATATAATTTTTTTTTAAGGCAGCAGAGTGGTGTATCTTATATATTCTTTCTTAAACCACTAATGTGGGCTTTTTATTTCAATATTTTGGCTCAAAGTGTCTCTAAGAAGATATGAAGCTCATGGTAAGTGGATGAAAAGTTGTTTTTAAAGCAATGTCCTTTGGAACATAGTCTAATAATATATTTTAAATAAGTTTGTTTTATTTTTTAAAAAGCAGACTGAGGTTTGAGCCGGTGAACACCAGAAGAAGGCACAAATCTAAGTCCCTGAGCAAGAGAACTTTTTTTTTTAATTGGGTCCCAAGGAGGGAGGATTATCACAGTGCCTCTGGCCGATGATCACCCCCAGAGAATGAACACCAGTAAGACAAGGGAGAACGCTGAAATGCTCAAAGAAGAGAGAGAAGAGACTTAAGTTTCCAAGGCCAGGGCGCCTGGGTGGCTCAGTTGGTTAAGCGACTGCCTTCGACTCAGGTCATGATCCCGGAATCCCGGGATCAAGTCCCGCATCGGGCTCCCTGCTCGGCAGGGAGTCTGCTTCTCCCTCTGACCCTCTTCCCTCTCGTGCTATCTCTCATTCTCTCTCTCTCAAATAAATAAATAAATTCTTTAAAAAAAAAAGTTTCCAAGGCCAACCTGAGAAAGAAGTACTATGGGGTTAAGGAAAAGTTTGGGGCACAGGAAAGGGTAAATGAAGGGGGTTCCAGAAAGAGGGACCCAGCTGGCCATGACAAATGGCTGTAGATAATAGGGAGGTAGTAACCCTTGTGAAGCTCCCCACTGCAGGGGGCTCTGGGATTAGGAGGCCTAATATTTCATTTGTTTGCAGTGCTAAAATGCAACCCCCTCCCTGGTGCTCCTCGAAGCCTTTAAAAACACTGCCACCTAGTGGAGATAAAGATGAAGGGGTCTTCTGGGGTCTTCTACCACTTGGGGCTACATAGGAGAATCCTGGGGTGAGACAGGTATGTGACCCACAGCTTCGCAAGAAGAGAGAGAGGGGCCCCAAGCAATCTGCAGAAATAGGTAGAGGCCTCACTGGACATGGCTTTCAGCTTACAGAAGGGTTCGAGAGAAGGTTGACCCCAGAACACAGGAAAGGGAACAGAACAGAATCTAGTAGAACTTCAGAGCAGATCTGGATTGTTTTCTATAACATTCCCGACACATGGATATGCTCTTTGAGTGGACACCTATTGTGTTGCAGTTCATGAGTTTTTGAAATGTATGTTCTCTTCAGGGACAACTCCTACCCCTCCTTACTCTGATCTGAAATACACTTCTCCATAAGCTTTTCTGTCCAGTGGGTTGGATTTAGTTATTCTATGTTTCAGAGAGCTTGTTCAATGGATAATTGCATTCTGCTTCTATTAAACATTTTAATTCTGGAAGTCATCCAGGTTATCTGAGGCGGATTAGAAGTATACCGATAAGCCAAAAGAAAAAAGTCTCTCAGTCTTAACCACACTTTAATTTTAATAATGTATAAATAATTGTTTATTTCAATTACAACGGTAAAAATTTTACATGCAGCAATCAAGGAGTGGCTGATTTGGTTAATATGTTTGTAGATCTCTAAGGATTTCACATTCTGAACTTTCAGTTGTAGAATGGAAATGTTTCCAAAGCACATCCTAAAATTTAGCACCTTTAAAAAAAAGAGATGTAAAATGTAATCTTTTTTTTTTTTAAAGACATTTATTTGAGAGAGAGAGAGAGCACGAGTGGGAAGGGCAGAGGCAGAGGAAGTGAGAGAATCTCAAGCAGACTCTGTGCTGAGCAGGGAGCGTGACGTGGGACCTGATCCCATGACCCTGAGATCATGAACTGATCTGAAACCAAGAGTTAGATGCTTAACCGACTGAGCCACCCAGGTGCCCCTGTAGTCTTTTCTGGTGATATGATGATATCCTATCAATCATAGTATCAAGTATTTTTTATCAAGTGTTATTCAGCACTTTCTGATCACCTCACTGTTGAGAGAGGGACCCCACCCTAAGTAGCATGAGATGGTAAACACCTGACACCTGGCGCTGGCCAGACGGGATGACAGCAGTTCATTGGTCACATCTACTTACAGACTGGAGGAGGAGGATCCTGCATGGCATGCAAAGCCACACTTGGGCTGCACCTGGGAGCAGACTGAACCAGCAGGGGCAGTGGGAGGCAAGGTTTTTAGTAACCAGAGGGGGAAGTGTCGCCGGTCTTGCAGGAGGATGAAATTGACTTGCCTGAATAATTCTGTGGGCTGGAAGGGAGCTGAGAGCCATTAGGTTGAGGACCCAGTGAGGTGCAGCTGACCTGGCTAACAGGGAAGCTAGTCAGGTGAGCAGCCTTTCCTTCTGGGTGCGAGGCATATCTGGGAAGAGTACGGGACTCAGAGCTAGGCCTTTGGGGCCTACTGAGTCTCAAAGATATCAAGGCAGCCCATGAAATTTTAGGCCCGACACTGTAAGCACCTGCTATGTGCTTAGCAGGATGAGTAAGGTGGGCCTTGAGGAGCTAACGATCGAGTTTGGGATACACGTCCACAACCAAATAGTTATAATGCATTGTTGTAAGCTCTGCAGTAGAAGAGGTATACATTCACTGGGAAGCGTGGCAGAAGGACTGGCTGATTGCCTGGGGCACTTGGAAAAGGCATCATAACAAACCTCAGTTATGATAGAGGGTTGTTACTGTTGGGGCTGACAGAGGGCTGGGAAACACAGCCCCCTTTTCCCTGCACAGAGCGAATGGCCCTTTGATTACTAGTGCTTCCGGGTTTACATGTCCTTTTCCTGGCATGCTACTCCCCATGGAGTAACGATTGAGCCATTGGATCCATATTTTCCCAACCCTCCCCAGACATGGCAAGAATCCTATGCCTGTGCCTTCAAGGTAGAGGACCCAGAAGTGCTATTTATCCCTCTCTCCCTGGAAACAAAGCAAAACAAATAAAAACCAAAACAGAACGGTTGTCTTCTCTCCATCTCTCTCTGTCTTTCCCTGCCTCTATTCCTCTCCCCCTCCCTCCCTCCCCCCCTCTCCTCCCTACCCCCTGCTGTTAGCACCCCACCAACACTTCTAAGGTCTGTCTCTGTCGGCTGAAATGGTTAATGCTGTATACCGCTCTTAATTCTATTTTTATTCTTGTATCTTCTGCTTCTTGTCATCTTGCCTATGTTCTTTAGCTTTTAACCCACAGGGACATTGATCTTTGGAAGACAGAAGTAGCCAAAGAGCATTCTCCTTTCATCCACACGTGCGCATGTACTCTAGCTGGCAAGGCAACCAAACACGATCTTTGACAGTTCAACTCGCTGCTAACTGCTGAAGTCAGCTCCTGTCTTTTCTCCTGACCCCATTAGTACAGACCTGGTGTTGCTGCCATATTAGTCACAAAATAGTCATATTTAATTAGTATTTCCACATGTTTACGTTCAGTTTGTGATAGTTCCTATTAGGAATCTGACAGGGGCCAATAAACAGTGCATCTCTTCCCTGATGCAATCTGGACAAATGAAGGGGAAAAAGTGGCAGACGGAAGTCAGAAGTTTATGGTTATTACCTATAGAGGCTAAGGTGGAGGGTAGCTTAGTGAGGGGCAAACGGGCCTGTTAAGTGGGTCCCAGAGCTCAGCAGAATTGCCAATTCTCCCAGACTCTGCTTCTCTAGAGTCTTGCCTTATGTGGGAGATTCACCCATAAGAGAATGGTAGTACTAACTGAACACACAAAGGGGCTTCCTCCCCAAGGCTCCAATTCCCCCAGCTGCTTGGAGGAGTGGAGAGAGACCAGGTACATTTAAGAAAAATTTCTCCTGAGGAAAACTAGAGAAATGGGGAAAAAGCATTTCTCCTCTACCATTTCACAATGGCTGTAATGTGAAATTATGTACCTTGGAAAAACCAGCGTCTGTTAACCTCTCTTTGTGTTATAATACTAAATGAACTGTTTAAATTGGTTTTCTTGTCTTAGATCATTCTATTAGTATATTCAATACTTGTGATGCATCTTATTTTGATGAAGGGGGGATTTACAAATTTAAAATGTTGCAGAAACACATCTTTGTGAATTCTCTCAGAAGGTATGAGTGGTTGGTAGCAAATATTATTACAAAAAAAACTTATCTCCTTCCATAGAACTCATTATACTCCTCTTTCTACATATTCTGGAAAGTTTTTAAAAACCCATAAGACATAATCATAACACTGAAAAAGCCTGAGATGAATTTTGATTCAAAAAGAAAAAAGAAGAATTTAAAAGTAGCAAACACAGGACACCAATTCAATATTAAACATAATTATGTACTACTTGAAAATGCTTACTGGGTCATTTAGCAAAAAATATATATAATGTATTATGGACATTTTCCATTTTGATGGCTTAATGTGAAATATTTGCTATGTTAAATGCGATTTAACACTTCACATTTTTTGCTTCTTATGAATAAGTTATTGATTTAAAATTTGTATGCTGCTTTAATTCATAAAAGAATAATATAGAGAAATTATATGGCACTTTAGATTGCCAAAGTAGTTTGCAAACTTTAAATGAATAATGCAGACAGCACCCCTGGGAGCAGGCCACGGACTCTCTGCACCTTATTTCCATGAGAGTTCCTAGGGAATACAGTCATACAAATCACTATGTTTAGAAACTGTACATAACTAGACATACACAATTTCTACAGGGAAGAGGGGTCTTGAGTCTATCAAACTCATGACAGACAGCTCATAGAAAATGACATAGGCAACCCTCCTATAATAGGATGTTAGGGCAGCTATGGTAAATGTATGCATAACCACGTAGGCAAGGCGAAAGAGCCTTCTAAAAGCAATCCATGATCTCACTCCGAGACTACTTGAAATGGAGACCAGGAAACCTGAGAGCTCATTTGCCTTGTGAGATTGTCTCCCCCTCTATATAAGATGGACACAATGCAGTAAAATACCATAGCAATACGCATTTAAATTTGTCTTGAGAAGAGATTCATGGGGCACCTGGGTGGCTCAGTCGGTTAAGTGACTGCCTTCAGCTCAGGTCATGATCCTGGGGTCCTGGGATCGAGCCTCGTGTCGGGCTCCCTGCTCAGTGGGGAGTCTGCTTCTCCCTCTGCCCCTCCCCCCATGCATGTGCTCTCTCACTCTAATAAATAAATAAATTATTTTAAAAGAGAGAGAGAGAGTCATGAAGGGCAAGGGTAGTTCAGGAATGAACAAAGGAAGGAAATGGCAAAAAAATGAACTTACCATGATCGCCAATTGTTTATTTTACACCCTCTGTCCTGGGAACTGCGATACACCCTCTGTCCTGAGAACTGCGATTAGTTTTCAGCTAATGGAGCCTCTCTTCAGATGTTTCCCTGCATCTGTGGAGGAGCAAATGACATATTCTGAGAGAGAACTGATAAGCTCTAAGCCAGGAACAGTTGAAATCTCTCTTCCCCGGGCTCTATTTAGAGCCTCACTTTTGTTATGTCCTGATTCTCTTTTACACCCTATACCTTCCCGCATCTCTCTCTTGTTGGCCTGTATCCAGAGGTCCTTCTGGTAGCCGGTCATTTGATAATGCTGGGAATTTCTGTCTTTTTTAAATTCCTCAAGGTTAAGACTTTAATGGGAGGTATTTTGTAAACTGTGTTCATGGCTATTCCTGTTTCTATTGCCAGACGTTAAGAAGGGTCCACACCTTCTCCAATACGTGCTATAGACAATGAATGCCCACAGGAAGAGCCATGAACACAGTTTACAAAATTTGCTAGAGAAAGACTCGTCCCCCAGCACTCTTCTGTCCTTTCTTTGCTCTGTTTCGTGCCCCCTCACTCTGTGCCGAATCCACTTTCCCATGGTGCTGGCTCCTGGACTACAAAAGAACAGGTCATTTCACTAGTCTAGCGGGTGCATGTTTGTTGCCAGTAACAGGGACTTAAACAGCTAAGGGTGTCTGAGGGTAATAGAGCAGCCTAGTGAAAAGACCAAGCATCCAGACTCTTGGTGCCATTTTACTCCATCATTCTTACTGTGTTGGCTTTTGTCATCATCATCTCACCTCATGGCTGAAGAATAGCTTCTGTGCTTCTGGTGCCATCACATCTGTTTTCTAGGCTGGAAGAAAGAGGAAGAGGAGGGAGGGGGGCAGCACCACTCCACTTCCATCTCACTGGCAAGCACCGGCACATGGCCACTCAAACATCAAAGGCGGCTGGGCAATGGAGATTTTAGCTTTCACTGCTTCTATTGGCGAGAAAGAGATAGAAGAAGGGGGTTGGATATGGGCATTGTATCAGCCGAACTGTAGCTTTCATCACAAATGTCAGCTGAAGAGGTCCCTTTCCAACCTCTCTCCCGTGGTCAGAAGTGATTGATTCCATAGTGTTTCCTCTATCCCACTATCATACTCCTTCCCTAATTTTACATGGCACACCCTATTTGTTTAAAAATTAACTATGCACTCTGTAGGCTGCACTGGAACAAGGATAATAAACACAATGATATTGACTTGTTCATTAATTCCCTCAGTTAATGTTCAATTATTGAGTATTTATCTTTAGCTGCAAAGCACTCAGGTACAATGCTGTATTTCCTGTCATTGAACATATGTCTTACCTGTATGGTGCTTTATCGATTAGGAATGCTTCCAGCTACTACAAGCATAAGATTCAAATGACAGTAATTTAAAACATATTAACAATCTATAATTTACTTGAAAAATTCAAAAGGAGATGTGTAGCTCCACCATGTTAGGGTGCTGGGATTATGTTTCTGTGATTCCCCTCATGGTTGTAAGAAGGCTGCCACAGCTCCAAACACCTCATCCTTCAAGTATGTGTCCAAGGACAGCCATTCTCTTTTATCAGAGAATGCAATCTTCCCTGAGGCCTCCTCAGTAGACTCATTGGTTAAAAGGGTCATGTGGTTACCACTAGCTCTAAGGGAGGTTGGAAAGGAGTTATTCACCTAGTGAACAAGGACAAGGAATTGGGAGTTAATCTTGATGGCCAACCAAGAGTGTTGTCATAGATGCTTTACAGCTTCATGATCTCATCTTATGACTCAATGAGACTACTATCCCAACGTACTAGAAACTCAAACCTGGAATAAGAGGTATAAGCAGCCTCTGCTATGTGGGAGCTTCTGGCTGGGAAATAACTTAAAGATCTTTTGAAAGTGCAAACTTAATACAAGGGTTTTAAAGACATCATAATGCATTTTGGCTATAAAGTATACACACAAGAACTCAAAGAGTAATTCAGAAGATTTTATAGTTTGGGAAGATAATTACATGGTGGAATGAGAAGAGAAATCAGGATACATTGATTCTAGGCTCAGCTTTGGTTAACACACCAGAAAGATTCTAAGCCTCTGCTTCCTTATCTGTAAAATGACTCCTAGACTCCTTCTCAAATATATGAATAATTCTATAATCATGATGCTAGAAGTCATGAGCTAGAAGAATGTTAAAAACATTTATTACAGGGGTGCCTAGGTGGCTCAGTCGGTTAAGCATTGTTCAGCATGGAGTCTGCTTGAGATTCTCTCTCTCTGCCCTTCCCCTGCCCCCTCTTTCACCAAAATAAACAATCCATTACAGTCTCTTTTTACAAATGAGAGAACTCAGGCTCGGAAAGGTCACCATTTGTCCAAATGCATTAATCTAATTTAGAAATTTGAATCCTAGTATATAACATACTATACTTTCACAAATAATTAATATTGCATCCTAATAGATCTTTAAAAAATTCAACCTCTTCCTCTATCTTCTTTTTCATTTTAGGCAGAATCTCTCCAATAGCATTTTACTCTATTTAATAGAATGCAGATAATGAGTTAATTTAAAGCCCACATTTTAGCTGTAAGGTCTTGGGCAAAATACCTAACCTATCAAATAATAATTACACCTTCTTCATAGTTTTTTTTTCCTTCTTTTTTTGAGGACTAGATAAAATAATCTAATAAGAAAAGTTAGTATAGGGATTGACACAACAAGGATGTAATCCCAGCCATCCACCTCAGGGCTTAAAACTCCTCCAAACTTGAGAAATGTCCTGGACCAATTTCCCCAGCAGGTTGTGTGGAGGGTGAGTCCGAGTGTCATGATTGTAATTTTGTCTTTATATGGTTCTATCTTCTACCTTCACATTATATAGATCTGAAGGCTCTGGGTAATAGCTAAGGGCGTGGTATATAACTGGAAGTCAGACCCATCATGGAACTCAGTAACCAGTGATTTGAATCAGGGATTCTGAAACTGGGATTCTTGGATGGGTTATAGCGGAACAGGGAACCACCTGACATTTCACTGAAACAGGTGTTCTTAATCTCAGCAATATTTGCATTTTGGGCTAGGTAATTCTAAGGGGTTGTCCTGTGCATTATAAGGTGTTTAGCGGCATCCCTGGCCTCTAACCACTAGACGCTAGTAGTACCTCCCTCCTCATGATAATCAAAACTTCTCCAGAGGCGCCTGGGTGGCTCAGTCAGTTGAGCATTTGACTTTTGATTTCGGCTCAGGTCACGATCTCAGGGTGGTGGGATTGAGCCCAGGTTGGGCTCCGTGTTCAGCACAGGGTCCGCTTGTCCCTCTCCCTACCTCCCTTTGTATGCTTTCTCTCTCAAATAAATAAATAAAATCTTTAGAAAAAAAATGTCCAGACCTTGCCAAATGTTCCCTAGGAGGCATAGTCTCCCTTCTCCCCTTGAGAACCACTGTGATAAAGCTAAATATGTATGTGTGTATATATATATATTTTTTTTTTTTTTCGGAGAGGCTTACCAGTCTCACCATATTCTGAAAAAGTTCTATATGACCTCAAAAGGGTTGGAAGTGATTATTACTCAAATCCTTTCAATATGATAATGAGAGAACATACATCTCCAGCTGTAGCTGTGGGAAGAATGTACAGCATTATGGCTAACTAAAATGATGCAATTTGAAAATTTACTATGAAATATCATATATACCTACCCATTTATTACTTCTAACTACTTTGTGAAAAAGCACTTCACAGACTATCTGGAGAAGTATCTGTTTTACATACGGCTATTCCCAGACGGCGGGATTCTTCAAATACTGTCTTTAGCTGAGACTGAATGTAGCTCTAAACTTCGAAAGGGATGAGCGCTAACGACAAGCAAAAAAAGAAATCTAATGGTGGTATTGATTACAAGAGTGATTGGATGGAGGGATGGAAGGGAAGGGTAGGTGGGGGAGAAGGGAGGAGAGGGAGCGGGAAAGACAGAGAGAGAGAGAGAAAGAGAAAAAGAGGGAGAGGGAGAGAGAGAGAGAGAATACAACGGCTTAAAAGAGGTTCCCAGAAAGGGTATCTGTTGGGAGAGGCTCGCTCGCTGGAAGCCTCCCCCGCCTTCTCCCTGGCATGTCTGGAAGACGCTTGCCAGGCAGAATCCCTGAGCCTTAGGCTTCCCGCTCTTATCTCAGTCTACACTAGCTTTTCTCACTCCTTCCAAAGTGGCCACAACCCAGGGATCTCCTCAAAGCTCCAAAGGGTCACTTTACCCAGTTTTAAGGCCCTCCTTTTCATCTACACCTCCGGTAGGGGCCGGCGCTTCAACCGCAAACCCCAGACCCAGAAAGGCAACCAGGGAACGTGTCTCGTCTTCCGCGGCCCCTCGGGAGCACCGAGAGGGACCCGCAACTTTCTCCCCTACTTCTCCGTCTGCTTGCCTCCCCGCCCTCCCCTTGGCAGGAGCCGCCACGAGGGGTGGGCGGGCTGGGGGAGCCGCCTGAGCTGCCCCCGGGACGGGCGGGGACTCCCGAGTCCCGCGCGGCCGCGCCGCGTCCCGGTTCCGCCGGCCGTGGGTCCCCGGGCGCGGGAGGGGAGGGGACAGGAGAAAGAGGAGGGCCGGGCCGCCGAGGGGAGGAGGCGGTGCGTGCCTCGCCTGCCAAAGGGAGCTCTGTTCCTCTGCGTGCGAGCCCGGGCGCCCCGCGCGTGGCCACCGCGCTCCGCCCGAGCCGCCGCCGGAGAGCGCGGGCAGCTGGGGCTCCGCGGGTGGCCGCGCAGCCCGGCCTTCTGGAGACCCTCCGCCTCCGGCCGGACGCCGCTCTCTGCCCCGAGGCGGGCCCGGGGTGGCCGCGGCTGTTAGGGACAGCGGCGAGGAGGAAGGACGCTCTTCTGCGCCGTGGATGTTCCGCCCGCGGAAGACGGCAAGTTGTGTGCGCGCCCCGGCCGCCGCCCGCCAGCCTTGTGAGTAGAGCGCTGGCTGCCCGGCGCCGCGGGCTCCGCTCTCTCCCCGCGCCCCCTGCTCCCCCGCCGCCGGAGTCGGGCTGCTCCCGGCTCCGGACTTCCTGAGCCCGGCGGCGCGGTCGGCTCTCTCTGCCGCCGCGTCCGCTGTCGGCGGCTGCCTCCGGGGGGTGCTGCCTTCCCATGCTTTCCCCTCCCTTCGCGCGGGCCGGCTGGAAAATACCCCTCTTCCCCCTTCGGGGCTCAGGGATCATGGGGTGTCGTCCAGGGTGGGGCCATTGCGAGGGGCCGACTATGGGCTTGGCCTCACCTCGGGGCTCCTCACCCTAGCTCCAGATGAGGGCCTTCCTCCCCCCACGCCGCCCCCCCAACCCGCGTCTCCCCCAGCCTCATGGCCCAGGGAGACCAAGTTCAGCGGCTAACGCTGACGCTGACCGCAGTTGACAAGATTAAAAAAAAAAAAAAAAGTAGTTGGAGCTTCCCTGGAGTGACACACTGGACTGGAAATGGGGCGGCGGGTGGGGAGGAAACGGTAGGGGTGAGGGTTGGGTTAAAGGGAGAGGCGAGGGAGAGGGAATTTGCTGGGGAGCTGGAGTTACAGGTTCTGGGAATGGAACTGTGGGGTGCATGGGCTCTGCTTCTGTATTCATTTCTTTATGGAAAGTGTGGGAAATGGTTCAAGAACTCCTTTTGAAAGGAAGGGAGGGGTGGAAGTCGATGCGGTTGAACTATTTGAATGACTGGGCTTCCATGTGGAGTACTGGAAAGTGTGGATTACTTTTCAGATTAGACACTGACAATCGTTCAGCGGGAGAGATAGTCCTGACAATTTTATTGGAACCAATGAATCAGAAGGAAGTCATACACAGCCTTTCTTTCATTTCCCCTAGGAGAAAGAAGGGAGTTAAGACGAGGGAATTCACAAATACTACTGAATGAGTACAGGGAATGCCTAATAGTTCCATCCATTCTATGTGCCTAGACAGTCCGTAGTATCTGTTGAATTTATGGTGCTCAGCCACTGTGAAAATTATCCTAATTATTTTGTTTGGGCTCGTGCAGAGCTAATGCACCTAAAGGGACACGGAAAAGTTGCTACAAATTATGAGCATGAACTTGCAAGCCAAATAAACAAACCATGGCATGGTTCACTTTATTTTAATATTTGGAATCATGTTTACTGCTAGTAAAAATGCTACATTACTTTCACTGCAAGCATGCGAATTAAATTCACTGACTTGGCAAATAGAAGCCATGCATTTCTTTAAGTAAATAGCTGTCAGAGTTAATTTGGGAGCATTTATGGGAGATAAAGACATGAAAAAGCTTTGAGCTAGTTTGACAAAACTTGAATTGTGGACAAGTTTCTAGGGAGAATTAGTTCTTCCCACTTTTGAAGTGTTGAGGCAAGTTTGAATGTTTATTCATTAGGAGTCGCAGCCCAGCTGAACTGGTGTTATCGTTTCTCTAAAAACATTTAACTTTTAATATTATTTATTGTCTTGCCAGGGACCATCGTCCTTACCACAGAGGATGGAAAGTTGATGGCCAGGAAGACTGAGGATCCCTTCTGTTGCTAGACACCCCCCATTACAGAAGTGTGGACTACCTGCCATTCCCTGGTGGTTTCACGCCTTCCCTCACTCCTGCAGTCCCAGAACGGTTACTGTGGGTCCCCGTTGCCCTGTTGAAAGATGGCATCCAGCCTGACTTGTACCGGGGTGATCTGGGCTTTGCTCTCCTTTCTTTGTGCTGCCACCTCCTGTGTGGGGTTCTTCATGCCTTACTGGCTCTGGGGATCACAGCTGGGCAAGTCTGTGTCCTTCGGTACTTTCCGGAGATGCTCCTATCCTGTGCATGATGAGAGCCGGCAGATGATGGTGATGGTGGAGGAATGTGGGCGCTACGCCTCCTTCCAGGGCATTCCCAGTGTGGAATGGAGGATCTGTACCATCGTGACGGGCCTGGGCTGTGGCCTCCTCCTCCTGGTGGCTCTCACCGCCCTCATGGGTTGCTGTGTGTCAGAGCTCATCTCCAGGACAGTGGGAAGAGTGGCTGGAGGAATTCAGTTTCTGGGGGGTAAGTGACTTGTTCGGTTTGACTTGTTTCCTGGAATCCCAAAGCAATATTGAAAATTATGTAGTGGTCGTCTGCTGAAATCCTTCTAATTGGTACTTGGAATGCTCTGGAGAAATAGACATGGGATGGCTTTGGTGACAGACTGCCAGAGTCAATGATTTTTTTTTTTTTTTTTTTTACTGGAATAGCTTTAAAACTTGAAGAGATCTTAATTTCTGTACATCCTTAGACATATATATGTCATTGGCCTCCTAAGTACAACCTATATGAGGTGGTAACATGGAGATTGTTTATAATGTAGTAGGGGAGATAGTTTAGATTTTATAACTTCCTGCTCTCCTTGTTCGACCGTAAGCAATTAGATTATCTGTGTCTTACTGGCATCTTCAGGTCTTTAGAGATGAAAAGTAGAAAAGGTTTTTGAGTCAACATTGCTGTCATAAGCCTTTAATACTCTTTGGCGGGTATAAAATTGACCCTTGATGAATCTTAAACTATATTTCTAAATAAATGATATGGTTTTAAATGAGAGATCAGTTTTACATGAACAACTATGGATTTCATTCTGCTACAAATACAGCTGTAGGCTTAATTATCTTGTTAGGATTTAACTTCCCTGGATGCTCTTGCTGTGAAGAAAGAAAAAAATAGCGAACACTGAGTGCTTGTCCCAAATGGACTGGAGAGTCTCACTAACACCAGAAAAGGTTTGATTTTTACTTGGGTTTCCTCCAACAAGTATTACTTCAATATCTCTGGTCATATGGTTTTAATTATATTTTATATATTTTCCACTGCGCTTTTCACCTCCATTCTTCAAACTGACGGGTTGAACTTGTCTGATTTATATTCCGTCCTGGTAAAATATGACAACGTGTAGATAGCACAGAACGAAGGGAAATAGGAAGCCAGGAAAACGTATAAAATGTATTTGTAACTTCATTACAGAGTAAAAGTCTGTTCCTCTTCGATGTGGGGTTTACTTACAGTCTTTTGTGAAAAATCCAGAAGAAGAATCCAGAAGAAGAAGAAAAAAATTAAAATGGATAAGTTTCAGCTAGATTCTGTTGGAGAAACCCCAACAGATGATTGCGGGTTATTTAATAGAACACTTTCAAGTAACATTATGAATGAGAAAATCCTTGCGCTAAAAAGGCAAGGGGCCAAAAAGGTTTGTGATTTAAAACAAATGACAGAGTTGCTTGCAGTTCTTTATTCCTGTACTGGATTAATGCTGTTCTCATCTGTGTTTTCCCCTGAAGTTTTGCGTCTCACTCTGCCCTAGGAGCAGTTTGGGGGACTTAGCTGTCCTTTCTTTGGTGTTTCAGTGTTCAACATTGAGCTAAAGTCATGTGTATGATACATATATATATATTTTTATATATATATCGTATATATGCGTGTATACGTATGTGAATATATATGTATTCATACAGAAATATAGTAAAACGATTAGAAAACACAAAGGGGTTGTTGAAAGCCGAGATAGAAATCCAGAATTTGAAAACTTCTTGATACCACAGATTTCAGAAATAGAATTAATGCCAGGAGTATTTAAAATTTGTTTTTCTTTAGGAGTAAACTTGATTTGCTGTTTGTGTTTCACTTGGCTAAGGAAAAATGCTTAGGCAGTTTCTTTTTCTCCTCTTATGGTGAATATTACTTTCCATTTTTCCTTCATTTTAGGGCAGGGAATGCTCTTATTCCTGGCAGGACAGGAAAATGTTTACAAAGAGAAATCACTTTTTATTGATTATCTTTAAATGTATAATGAAGGAAGGCAACAGGAAGTGAATCTGAGACCCAGAGATTTATGCTCTCCTCTTCAAGCTGTGTACAGATTTTTTGGAATGATACAGAGCTAAATGTTCTATTTTACAGAAAACTCAAGGGGAAAGATCACTGGGGAAGTTATGTATATTTTTAAAAGTAACTTTCCCCCCCTTTTGTACATGCTTTTCATGAACTCTGCTTGGCAAGAGTCACTGACATTAAGCTAAGGATATAGTTTATTATTAGCAGTTGATATTCTCTCCTTTCTCATATATATTTCTCCTACCTGCCAAAAGATACTTATGAACGCAAAACCTAAAAGAGTTTTTTCTGACTCGAACCTCTTGAGGGCACAAGTAAGTAAACACATCCCATTACTCAAGATTTAGAGTAAATTTAGAAAGAAAAAATAACTCGAGTTATGGAAAAGGTTTTGAAGAACCTGCCATTCGTCACTACTGCTTAATGGTAGACGAGTTGGAAAAAAAAAAAAAGAAAGCTTCCAAAAGAATTCTTCCTGTTATTCATTCCATAATTGTTTGGGGTTTTATGTATAAATACTTAAGTGGTCAGTAATTTTATTTTATGAAATTTTTCATAAAATGGGCCAGTTTCATAAAGACTGCAAAATACCAAGCCAGTGGGTTCTTATGCATTCCAGAGCTGGCCCCGCTTTCGAAATACAGTCAACATACAGTGAACTCTGCTATAAGGCGGATTCTCTTACTAAAAATGATTCACCCAGAGGGGTTATGTTTAGCTAAAGTTAGGGTTGCTCCAAAAACAACAGGAAGCAGGAGAATGGCAAAGTACAGAGGCGTCCTGCTTACCCCCGCCTGCTGTGTCTGGAGTTTGCACATATGGTGTAACATCAGGCAGTGAAGCCCCTGCAGTATGTTGGAACTAGTTAAAGGACAAAGTGTCAACCTTAATTTTGAATTGTCTTGCTATGGTTGGTTAGAGGTTAAAATGTCACCTGCCAACTGGCAGAGCAAGGCAAGACAGGACTGTTGGGTATGACATTTGCCCCCGTCGAGGAGTACTTCAAGGAATCAATGACTCGTGCTCTTCTTGGGACAACTTGTACAGAAACTTCAATTGCCACATCTCCATCTTATGTTTTACGTCATGTTTCTGTCAGAATTTTTTCAAAAACTGGCCTTGGTTGAGTTTTACCTGCAATTGAGTTTTTATTTTTATTTCTTTTATTTTTTTAAATTTTATTCATTTATTTGAGAGAGAGAGCGCCAGTGAGAGAGCAGCAGAGGGAGAGGGAGAAGCGGGCTTCCCACTGAGCAGGGAGCACGACGTGGGGCTCGATCCCAGAACCCTGAGATCCTGACCTGAGCTGAAGGCAGAGGCTTAACAGACTGAGCCACCCAGATGCCCTTCAGTTGAGTTTTTAAAAGGCATGCAGAGAGCCTCAGAGAAATAGAATGTATAATAAAAATGGGTCCATGCATATCGGATGGTGATGGTGCTAGGAGAAAACAGGTTTTCATGTTGGGTTCGTTTGTTGAATATAAAATTATGTGCTTTCGGGCGCCTGGGTGGCTCAGTCATTAAGCGTCTGCCTTCAGCTCAGGTCATGATCCCAGGCTCCCGGGATCGAGCCCCGCTTCGGGCTCCCTGCTCCGCGGGGAACCTGCTTCTCCCTCTCCCACCCCCCCCCCCCCCGCCGCTTGTGTTCCTGCTCTCTCTCTCTCTCTTTCTCTGTCAAATAAATAAATAAATAAAATCTTAAAAAATAATTATGTGCTTTCAAGTACTGCCGTAGTCATGAAGTCCTTCCACAAAATTTTTAAACATCAGTATCATACTTTTAATGCATGTGTTAGGGAAATGCCTTATTTGCGTGTTCTGTCAATAGAACATGGGGCAACGTTGTGAAGACAGATCAGGTCTGCCTGTAAGTTCTCTAACTGGTGCCTGTGAACGTCAGGATCTGAGTGTGTCCATCTAGTCCTAAGAAACTGCTTGCTGCTGTCATAAAGGGGCACGGAAGGGAGTCCCAAATTTATACTATGTCCCATTTAGCTTGAACGTGCGTCACGTGTATGTATAAAGTGGGTAGTCAGGAGCAAACAGCGACCTCTCCAGTTTGGAAGGTGCTCTGTTCTGAGAAGCCAGGGGAGACCATCTTCTCAACTAATTGATAGTTAAGTGCTGCTGAAGACAGTAATGATGACGGAGTGTTTTTTTGAGCATCCCTTGCTCTGTGTGATGAAGGTATCACTGCCTTTCCAGAGTCCCTTCACAGTAGGGTCCCACCCGAACCTGTCTGTCATCCCTTTAGGATGAGGGCTCATGACTCTCCTTCCCTTGCTCCCCTTTAAACCTGACTTGTCATGTGATATGCCACCTCGTGCTTTCCTTCTTTCTGGCTATCTGTCATGCATCAGGATCACCCAGGACTTTTAAGACACAGATTGCTGGGGCCCACCCAGAACTCTGATTCCGTCCGTTTGGGGAGGGGCCCGATACTTTGCATCTCTAACGGGTTTCCAGATGATGCTGGTTCTGAGCCCCCAGCCCGAGAACCCTGTTCTAAGCTAACGATTTCGTCTTTTAGAAACATGTGACTTCTGGGAGATGGTTTACTTTCAGAAGTTAGTTAACGTTTACTTGTGTTATAATCTGATACAAACTTCTGTAATTGGGCTGTGGAAAGGTGTGTAGTGTCCTCTTGGCTGAGGACATCCTTGTTCCATCTCTTCCTGTTTTTGTCACAGAAAATCATTTTCCTCAATCTTAATACGTACTATATACATGTTATAATTGTCATATGGACATTATGTAATACAGACATATATTATATATATTCTTTCATTGACCATTGCTGTATGACAGAAACAAGATTTTATAGATGGGACAACTCAAAAAAGACCTTCATACACCCTCTGTAGTTTTCATGCAGTGGATTTTCAGTCACAAATTCTCACTGACAGACATGAGGACCATGCTGCAGCCCAGAGAGATGGGTGAAGACGGCCCTTGACCAACTCCATAAAGCCATGTGTGTCTTTTTTTTTTTTTTAAAGATTTTTTAAATTTATTTATTCATGAGAGACAGAGAGAGAGAGAGGCAGAGGGAGAAGCAGGCCTCCCGCTGAGCAGGGAGTCCGATGCGGGACTTGATCCCAGGACCCCGGGATCACGACCTGAGCCGAAGGCAGACGCTCAACCATCTGAGCCACCCAGGCGCCCAAGCCGTGTGTGTCTTGCAAAAGCAGAATGACCAGGCCAGGAGGACACTCAGGAGCCAGCCAGTCAGAGCTTCTGCCGGTAGGCAAGATGGCACTTCAGTTGGCTCTGACTAAGGAAGGGAGTCTCCTGATCTTAGACATCTCTAGGGAAAAAGACGATGCACTCTTGCTGAAGAGTGGTCCTTTCTAGGGCCACAGACCACTCCTTTCTGCCCAGTCGTATGTCCCACATACATTGCTCATTGAGAAGAACAGGCTGCGGATGGAAGCTAGGCAGTGTGGCAGCGTGAGCGGGGCTTTGGTAGCCAGGGAGGGGCGAGAGGGAGCAGCAGTGGGGACAACCGACAGCAAACACCTCGGGTGCCATCCACTCTGAGCTCTGGACTCGTTAAAGGCAGGGATGTCAATGAATTAGCTGATCTTTCATAAAACCTAAAATACCAAATTTTATATGTTTGTATTTAATGTTTTATTTATTTATTTATTTATTTATTTATTAAGATTTTATTTATTTATTTGAGAGAGAGAGAATGAGAGACAGAGAGCACGAGAGGGAAGAGGGTCAGAGGGAGAAGCAGACTCCCCGCCGAGCAGGGAGCCCGATGCGGGACTCGATCCTAGGACTCCAGGATCATGACCTGAGCCAAAGGCAGTCGCTTAACTGACTGAGCCACCCAGGCGCCCCTGTATTTAATACTTTAAAATTACATTTTCAAATAGCCATAGTCACCGATTTTCTTTTTTTTTTTAAGATTTTATTTATTTATTTGAGAGAGAATGAGGGAGAGAGAACATGAGTTGGGGGAGGGGCACAGGGAGAGGGAGAAGCAGACTCCCCGCCGAGCAGGGAGCCCGAAGCGGAGCTCCATCCCGGGACTCCAGGATCCTGACCTGAGCTGAAGGCAGACACTTTACTGACCGAGCCACCCAGGTGCCCCACCAGTTTTCTTCTTTTACATACATTTTTTTATTTTTGCCCAGAAGAACTTGTACTCCTAAGGCTTACTTTGGAAAGTTTTTTATGGTTTTCCAAATTTTCCTATGAAGCTTTCAAGTTCTCCGTATCAATCACTGACATCAAAATTCAATACAATATTCTTAATTCCCTAGTGGGCCTTAAAGTGCCCTAGGAGTTTATTTCTCTGGCAGAGTCCAGCTCTGTCCCAGACAGTCTGATTCGTAGGCAGGTCTGGGTGGGGCCCAGGTGAGGCCCTTTTAATGGACTCCCCAGAGGTTCTAGAACACAGATGGTCCCCAGGCCACATTTTGGGAAACAGGACCCAATTTTATTCACTTCAAACCTCATATAATACCAGTGTTGTGGGCCTAGGCTTACGTCCACCAGTAAGTGAAGTATGGATTATCAATCTCTTTCTATCCATAGTTATTTTGGGGATAATATGATGTAAGCAGCAAAATATCATAACTAATGTAGGAACGGACCAGTTTATAGCTGTGTTCTCCCTGATCTTAGAGATTTTGGGTGTTTACTGGTGGATAGTCAGTCCTGTGTATACGCTCAGAAGGCAGAAGGACCAGATCTTTTCCACACTATGCTTAGATAAAGACTATTTTGATTTGTGACTCCACCTGCAAATTACAAACCTGCTATCATTTCTTGTGCTGTGTTTGCGTCCTTCAACCGGAGAGTGTGTTGTTGTTGGTTTATGTTCTGTGAGGGTGTGCTGGACTCTCTGGTTTCTTTACTGCCAAGTGTACTCGGTTTTTACCTATTTTGAATTATAGGTTTTTTTACTTCCTAAGTTTGTATTTGTGAAAAAAAAATGCTAATGGTAATGATTGGTTAAAATGGTGGAAGAAAGAGTTATCCGTTGCACTTGGGTCTATCATGTGAGCAGCTAGGCAAGACTTTTAACCTAGAATTATTTAGATTGATGTTTTTGACAGGGTCCAAGTCTTCATTTACTTGATGCAGAGTCGAGTCTTTCCAAGAGAGTCATTTGATTTTTAGCTTACTTCCCTTTGTTACCACCAGCTAACATAGCCATACCTAGATACTGCTGAGGCCAGGGTTAGCATGGGTTAGTTAGTTAGCCTCTCTAACACAGAGATTGCACATTGGTTCACTGTCAGGTAAAAATGCGTGATCATTCACAAAGAAAGCGAACTGAGGAACGTGATTCAAAACCATTCCTATTTAAAAAAAAAAAACCCTCAAAACACACTCTGGAGAGCTTTACATCATTCTCTGTGATACCATGAGATGCATAAAATCTGTGCTCAGGACACAGGAATCATCAGTGCCCTGTAGTACTTGACCTGTCCAGCTACCTGCAGCTTAGCAAGAGTGTCTTCTGGTGTGTGCTGGTTGTAGTCGGAAAGACTACCAGCCTCAGGTTCAAAACTTATTCATGGATGTCATTAAAGTTCATCTTTTTTTTCTTAATATATCACCCTCAGTGCGTTCTGAGGGACCCTGATTCCTGGGTGTACCAATAGATGTTAACAGGAAAAAGCAAACAGGAACAAATAGATTTGAGAAACATTTGGTTGTGGAAAATTAATCCATTTCATTATGGCAAAACTCACAGAGCATTCAGTATGTTGTCTATTACCAATCTCCTGGGAGGAATGGGGAGGGTATAGTATTAAGTGTTTAACTAGTTTATTTAGGCCCAGTGTCCTGAAGGGACCAGTAAGCTACAGAACTTACTCCGTTCTCATTTTACCCCATCGAGGCAGGCAGTTTATTCTTTTTCACAGCTGAGAGCACTGAACTTTAGAGAGTGACACCCAAAGTTTTCCCATTAGTTATTGTTTGTGCTGTGAATGCTATCACCCACAGTAAGGTAAAACATTTTTTACTGTTCCTTGGTCTTTCGTTTATGCTTGTAGTACGATAAAACCACTTTTAGTAACACGATCTAGCAACTTTTTGCCAATTCTCAAAAAATGCTTTATAGGGGCGCCTGGGTAGCTCAGTTGGCTAAGCATCTGCCTTTGGCTCAGGTCATGAATCCAGGGTCCTGGGATCGAGCCCGTGTTGGGCTCCCTACTCTGCTCGGCAGGGAGTCTGCTTCTCCCTCTCCCTCTGACCCTCCACCTCCGGCTTGCGCACACTCTCTCTCTTACTTTCTCTCTCTCAAATAAATAAATAAAATCTTTTAAAAAATGCATTGCAGGTTAATGTTAATAATGTACTATGCAGTAGAGAGGCCATTAGGGGAGGATGCCAAAACATTTGACCAACGTCTCTTAACAATTATTTAACAGAAGACTGTTATCTTTCATTATTACATGCTGACCAAGTTTTCTCGTGTAAGTGCCCCATTGTTAAGGCTAAAGATAATGTTAATTCCACAGGACACACGTCTTAGATAACAAAACCAAGGACCTTATATCTTTCTATAAATAATATTTGACGTTGTTAATCTTCATTATTAAAATGTTTGTGATAGAAAAAAATAGAGTTCGAGGTAGATCACTGGGAAGGAGTCTAGGGATTTCCCAGGGACTTCTGAATGGTTATTTTCAGAAGATCATGAGGTTGGATTCAACATTGCTCTAGTTCTGGTGCATTGATATTGCTGACTAATTATTGACGGATCTGTTACCTTCTTTATATGGTAGATGTCATACCAGCTAGTGATTTGCTTTTACAGTTCATGAAGCTCAAAGGTAATGTAAGCGCCAGCACTGACCTGCTTATAACTCTAGTAAATAATTTCCCTTTCATGTGTCTCATACTTTCAATAATCAGGCAATACCAGCTACTTTGATGTACTGAAACATGTATAAAAATATTGTTGGATAAAAAGAAAGTTCTATTTTATGGTTCTCTGTTTTTCTTGTATGTCTTATGTCTTCATAGAGCAAGAACTAAGACTTATAATTTTCTTCTAGCCCCACGGTGACTAGGATAGCAAATGTCATCTTATATGTTCAATTAATACTTGATGATGTGCTATTTAGTTTTAATTATTTACTAGCAACAGTTTTATCTATAAGGTGTGACCGTGTTCTTTCCTGTCTCACAGAAATATTTCAGAGATGAAATAAAGTAATACAGCGAATATGAGGACATTTAAAGCAGTGTCTCCTTATGATGTCCCTGCATGATGTTAGTCCTTTGGGAAAAAAGTGTTCTGTGGTCATCTGTGTTGAAATGATGCTGCATAATACAACTCTCTCTTCAAGCACACTTTAAAAGCTCTGAGTGAGCTTTGTTAATTTTCTGCAATAAAGAAACCAGCTGCTATGATCTGAAAATGTTGTCCTCCCCCCCACCCCAATTCATTTGTTGAGGTCCTGATTTCCAATGTTACGATAGTAGGAGGTGAGGCCTTTGGGAGGTGATGAGGTCATGAGGGTGGAGCCTTCATGAATGAGATGAATGCCGCTGTAACAGAAATCAGACAGCAGACAGCTTCCTTGCTCCTTCTGAAACCTCTCGAGGATACAGGAAGAGAGCCTCCACCCAGCCACACTGGCACTTTAATCTTGGACTTCCAGCCTCCACAACTGTGGGAAATAAATTTCTGGTGTTTATAAGCCACTCAGCCTGTGATATTTTGTTATTGCAGCCCCAGTGGACTAAGATACTATCTGCTTAACACTGTGTTTCACAAACTTATTTGGGAATGGCAGAGTCCTACTTACCTGTAATAGGCAATAAGATCTCTTTGAATTAATGGTCAACAGAATAAGCTTTGGGAAATGCTGAGTTAAAATACATTGTACTTCCAGGGAATTAGTGTTTATGGGCATTTAACAGTATTGAGTGCCTATTATATACCAAATAATGTGCTAGCTGTTGGGATACAAATTGAGATAAAATCCCTGCTATTAAGGAGCTCACAGTCTTTTTTTTTTTTGTAGTTTTTTTTTTATTGAAGTATGATTAACCTACGAAGTTATATTAATTTTAAGTGTACAATACAGTGATTGGACAATTCTATATATTACTTGGTGCTCACCGCAATAAGTGTAGTTATTATCTGTCACCAAACAACGTTATTACGATATTATTGACTATATTCCCTATGCTGCACTTTTCTTCTTCTTGACTTATTTATTTTATAACTGGAAGTTTGTATTTCTTAATCTTTTTTTATCTGTTTTCACCTATCCACTCATCCATCTCCCCTCTGGCAACCACCAGTTTGTTCTCTGTATTTATGAGTCTGTTTGTGTGTGTGTGTGTGTGTGTGTGTGTGTGGCTTGTTTATTTGTTTTTTTATATTCCACATATAAGTGAAATTAATATTTGTCTTTCTCTGAATTATTTCACTGGCATAATGCCCCTTAGGTCTGTCTACGTTGTCACAAGTGGCAAGATTTCATTCTTTCTTTATGGCTCAGTAATATTCCATTGTATATATTTACCACATCTTCTTTATCTATTCATCTATCGGGGGGCCCTTGGGCAGCTTCCATATCTTGGCTATTGTAAATGATGCTGCAGCAAACTTAGCAAACTCAGATCTTTTCAAATTAGCGTTCTTGTTTTCTTTGGGTCAATACCCAGCAGTGGAATTACTGGGTCATATGGTATTTCTATTTGTAATTTTTTGAGGAACCAAGGAGCTCACAGTCTTATGGAGGAAACCAACAGATAAGGTTTAATTACCATCTAAAGGACTCGTGATACCTCCACACACGTCCACGTTTTGTTGAATACAGCGACTAGCTGGTGATGCTCACTCAGCAGCCAAGCGAGGTGCTTGCCAGCTATTTTCCATCCTGCCCTCCTCCCGCTTGGTTCTGTGTTGCAGGAGTCCACATTTCCCAGAAGCCTTGGCATCTGGCATCTGGGTCGCTTCAGCCAATGGGAGACCCTTTTGGAAGAAGGGAAGCAGGGAGAAGCCAGGCTATTTCTCCCTCTCCAGCTCTTCCTTGGGCAGTATCTTCAGCAGCAGTTTTCTTTTCCTGGAATGCCCT
Organism: Zalophus californianus; assembly: GCF_009762305.2. Classification (NCBI taxonomy): domain Eukaryota; kingdom Metazoa; phylum Chordata; class Mammalia; order Carnivora; family Otariidae; genus Zalophus; species Zalophus californianus. The sequence goes on from NC_045597.1 coordinate 63,108,549, forward strand.
ACCTTCTGTGGCCCCCGCTTCCGCCAGGAAGCCACTGGGATGATCTTACCCCAGCCCAGTTCTTCCAGTCCCTTTCTTCCCCCACTATCTCACCAGTCGAAAGAATGGCAGCAATTTCCTGCTGTTGCCAGTTTCTGGGTCACCTCTTTATCTCCTGTTTGGCTTTGTAGCTCTTCCATCCTCTGCGTGACCAATTTCCTATGCTCTTTTAAATTGTCTCTGTTCCAAATACCTTAGGATGGTTTCTGCCTCCCTGGTTGGACCCTTGCTAAAGTACAATACATAATTCAAATTCCTACCTCCGGCCAGTGGAGGATCATGTCATACTGTGAACTTTTGGGATTTGCGATGAATAGACAAAAATCACAGACGTTTAGTCAAGAATCGCCAAAGTCCATTGGCGTGTGAACAAAATGCTGGGGTTGTGGGGGGCACAGCCTTCAGTCTGGAGGGATCTGCAAAGATTTCACAGCAGAGGTGCTAGTTGAGCTGGGGTCTGGAGAGTGAGCAGAAGACTCCCTGGGCCTTCAGGCAGGAGGAACACCAAGCTCTCAAAGCCAAGGAGTTGTGAAAAAGATCTGATGTGAGTTTAGGGAATGGCCCCATACTGTAAGGAATGGGGTAGGTATGATGTGACAGAGGCTAGAAGTGGACAGGACAGACGGAGTCAGGTTGTGGAAGTCCTTGTTTCTATTCCATGGTGGGGATTCCATACTTAACTCAACTGAAACCTTTGAGTGGTTATGGGTAGAATTGACTTAAGAACTCTCTCATCTGTAATCTAGTAGCCGTGAGGAGTAAGACTGATTTGGGGAATAACCAAAACCCAGAAAAGGGAGGAAGAAGCCTGTAACAACAGTCTTAGCCAGAGGTGCCTCGCGGAAGTTGTTGGACTACAGAGAACAAGAGTTTGAAGACATTTCTGAAGTAAACACGTTTTTAGATGAATAGATGAGAGAATGAATGGATGTCTCAGTAATTTTGTATTTCTATAATATAAGAAACCAGACATTTTCAAAACATTTAAAAGTGTAATAAATATTGTGGTTGCCACCAAATGTAGATATAATTTACTATACTGCACAATGTGACTCTTTCTGCTTTGGGATTGTTTGCATGTTCATCTGCGTGTAAATGAGGGTTGCATCATGTGCTCAGCACATTTGGGGGCTTCGAAGAGGAGCATTTTGATGGCAGCTAAAGTAACTGTCAGTGTCATGAACTTCGCTAGCCTCTCACAAGCAGACATTTTCCCTTTCTGTCCCTAAAATTGCAGAAATAACAAATGGGTAAATACATAAACAGTAAGTAGATGTGAAATTGATTTTCTACATCTTATTTTCATAAAAATTGTTGACATTTTCAATTATACTTTTATTTTACTTATAAAGAAATAAATGAATGTTACTGTCAACAGGTTTATAACAAAAATTGCTGTCAGTTACCTGTAGTAAATGAATCTTTTAGCTTGGAGACCTAATAGATTACTGTCCTGGCTTAGCTAGTCATGTTACAGCTGCGTATTAAGGCAGAGCAAGAATGGAAACTAGGCATCCCTTGGTTATTACCTATGAATTAATATTATCTGTGATTATTGTCTACGTTCCCTGAATCAACTGCATTGAAGGCCATGAAACACAAAATGTAGTTTTATCATTCCAGTGTAATTTATAATTCTTATATATAGGTCATATTGAATTTTTGAAAAAAAAAAAAAGAAATAGCCCTTAAGCTCTAAAATAGTCTAATTCTGTGATTAAATCTAATCCTCATCTCTAGAATGCTTTTTGGTACAAGTCACTGTGTAAGATGCAGATCTCTACCTCTCTGCTCTAGAGTTTCACTAAAACACATGCCCCTCATGTATTTAATGATGACATTACTCAGATTGTCCTCCCAGCCATCTACAAATGTGCCTTCTGTATGGGCAGCAGATAGCAGTCAATGATGGAATTGGGCACACACAGGAAACACTGGATTCCCTATGGGACCATGGCTTTCCAGCATACATATGGCTGGAAAGGGCAAGTGTTCATGGTCAGGCTCGGTATAGCTTTTCCTTATTCCTGGCCACCATTGGCTCCCCATAACAATCCAAGCTCCCCAGATTATTTCTCCTTCCCTACTATGTGTGCATAGTTGTCTTGGATACGAATATAAAATTTTCCACATTCTCTTCATGTCTAGAAGGGACCTACAATGGAGTTATTATTTTCTATGATGTGATGTATGGTTAGCATGTCATTTTTGTTGCTCTTTGTTTTGTTTTGTTTTTCCCATTTGGTGTTACATAACCTAATTTAAGTGGAAAATTATAATCCTTAGGTAAAGCCAATTCCTTATACTTTCTATAGTCACTTCTAGGTAAGAATTAATTTTCCCAAAAGTATTCTGAGGAAGAATATCAATTTTAGCCTCAAGGGAAGTTACCCTGGTATTTACAAGGCTTAAAAGTGTAGGCATACTGGATGTGACAACATGAAGAAATATTTACTATATAGTGGTGCTTTTCTCACTCATTATTCAACAAATGATTTTTGAGTGCTTACTATGTGTCAGGCTCTGTTCTAGCTGGAGAAGAATGCTGATATGGTAATATATGGTTCCTTGTCTACCTAGAATTTTAGTAAGAGAGATGAAGATTAATCAAATACTGCCCCAAAATGACTGTAAATCTACAAGCTTGATAAATGTTAGGAAGAAAAGGTACATCATGGACAATCCATGATCTAGATGAGGTGCCAAGGAAGGCTTTCCGAAGGAGAGCAGGTTTGAGTTGAGACTTGAAACACGGAAGAGGAGGAGGGGAGAACATGCCTGTGACGGGACCTCGGGGACGAAGCCCCCCAAATGAGCACGTAGGGTGCCTCTGAGGCGCTCAGCAGAGACCACGAGGGCGGGTGGGTGGATGAGGCTGAAGAGGGAGGCACTGGAAGGATTCGTGCTGAGTATCCTGTACTCAAGATACTCCTGAGATCAGAAGCCAATGAAAAGATGAAGATATTTGTGCAGGGAGATGCTGTTTATCCCTATTACATGTTTATATGAGAACTTTGTTCATTTAAGGCAAGTTACTGGAGAGTTAAGTTGAGAGGTAGCTGGTTGGAAAGCTCCTGGATTCTTTTCACTTAAGACCAGTCCTTTTGAGGTAGAGGGAATCATTAGTACATTTTGAAAGGAGAAAAAGTCATTGTGGAATTTCTCTGTGTGTTGTTTGAATACATAAGTAGAACCAATGTCCAGGTATTTGGTTAAGGGACACAACTGTTAAAATTGTGCATCCTTCGAGGGAATGGAATGGAATGAAAAATGAGTGGAAAAGGTACCAATATGCAATCATTGTTTTTTTTTTTTTTTCATGTTGATGTAATCTATTATGTCTGCAGTTTTCCTTCATGGCATTTTGTATACTTGTGATTCCTTAATCTTTACAATTATGTGTATAATGTCTTTTCTAATTGGTTGTAATACCCCAAGGGCAGTGGCCTCCTCTCTTTTCTTTGCCCCTCTATCCCTAGAGCCTAGCAAAGTGCCTGAGAGAAAATGGGCAATAAGAATTTTCTGTCTGCCTGATACTTAATATAATATGATCTGTTTGGAAAGCTACTATATATGTATTTTTTAAAAGATTTTATTTATTTGACAGAGAGAGACACAGCAAGAGAGGGAACACAAGCAGGGGGAGTGGGAGAGGGAGAAGCAGGCTCCCCGCTGAGCAGGGAGCCCGATGTGGGGCTCGATCCCAGGACCCTGGGATCATGACCTGAGCCGAAGGCAGACGCTTAACGACTGAGGCACCCAGGCGCCCCTACTGTATATGTATTTTTAACCCAGGCAACTTTGCAGCTATTAATCAAGATCTTACTTTGCAGAATGGCACAGGTGCTAGGCCTGTGTTGGATACTGACTTGAGTTTGACAGTATCTAACGTCAAGAAGCACAAGCTCTAATATGAGGAATTGTACTGACAAATGTGACACAGGTGCTGACAGGATGCAGAGAGATGTTATTTGGTCAATGTCCTCAAGATCTTGCAAGAAATACATGTGGAACAGGTGAGCTTCTGCTAGCCTTCGCTAACCTTGGCTACAGACCCTGAGTCTTTTCTCCTGCGTCTTCATCACTGCCTGTCGGAAAAGTCGAAAAGGGCCAAGCAGGGGTATAATGGGTACTCTGAAACGTTTTGCTACTGATCCAATTCCTTTGTAAAATCTTTTCCCATTTGCTGGGGGTCAGCCTCGGTGTCATGTGATCACTGAATCGCGATCTTCTCCTACCTTGCTTTATAGGATCGACTCTGCCCTGATTTCCTTGTTTCCCTACCCTCCACATCCCTCAGTAAGATAAAGTCTCACCAGACTACGCTTCATCTGGTTGGGCCTTAGGGATCTACACAGTGAGGCTCTGGACTCTAGGAAATAATAAGATGTAAAAGATAGGATGAAATATCTTCAACATGATTTGGCAACTGATTGCGGTTGGTGAGAATGACCTTCATTTGTGGCTCTCTGTTTTCATGCCTTTGTGTGTCTTGAACGAGCCTGCCATTAGGAAGAGTGGGATGTCTGTAGGAGGCCTGTTTTGTGGGAGGCAAGGTTATGAGTTTAGTTCTGGACCGTTTGTGGTTCAGGTTCCGGTGGGACTTCAAGGTGAAGGTCAAGTGGGTGGCTGGAACGATCAGGGTTAAATATATAGATTCATGAAAATATGTCTTTGAAAACCTTCTTAGGAGAGAGTACTACTTCATTTGCTTTTCATAAGGCATGGCTTTAAATCCTGACACTTCCTTTTGCCATGTGGCTGTCCTGGTTAGAAGGCAGGCTTCTAGCTCTGTCTAACTTAATCACTGATTCTAAGCCACCCCTTTGGACGGTGCCGGCTGCCTAGCAGCTGCTATGCTGGTGAGATTATAGAGGCGTTTGCACTTTGTAGGACTAGATTTTATTTTTCTGGACAAAAAAAAAAAAATCACGAGAAAAACCAAGGTAGGAAAAAACAAACCCATTCTCCACGATGTTCACTACCCAAAGGTGCCTTGCAGAAGGAAGAGTCTAGAAATGACCATGTAGTTAAAAAAAAAAGAAAAAGGAGAAAAAAAAAAGCAGAGGCGCAAAGGGTGAATAGTTTAACTTTTTTTTTTTTTTTTTTTGGTGACATGCGTAAGATGGCATTCTATTTTGATTGCCTGGTGGAAGAAAGTCGGTTCATGTATCTCATCTACCCACTGGTGGCTATCCTGATTATAGCCTCCTGGTAGGCACCATTTAAGATTCAATTTGGCTCCCTGTGCCCTTGGTGCTCAGTAGGTTTCATTAAATTACACAGCAGCGAGCTCTGTGTGGCACCATTTTATGTACATTTGACTTCAGTGTAATTTCAGACAATTATGCTTTGTGTGGAGTGGTTTTACCATAATTGTCTTACTGTCCAGGTAGGGCCGATCTGGGACTCTGAATCTGATGAGATCTGAAGATGGCAGAAAATATTGGAGGAGGGAAATGTTTTTATTTCTCTAGACTTGCTCTTTTTAGCTTGTTCGGCTTGTAAATTGTGGCAGATTGTTTTTGTAGCATTACTTACAGCGTAAGATTAGAATAACAACAGTTTTCCCCACGTGGGATGCTTCAGAATTTTACATGCAATCAGATCCTAGAAACAACTGTGTTTGTGAGACTGTAAGTAAAATGAAATGTTAGTACTTTTTTCTTGTATTAGCAAATCTTCTGCCTTCCGTTCGTGCGTTCGCATTACTCTCTGGCCATACGTTGTGGTGTGAAGCAAGTGAATGCAGGATCTGGAAGGACAGGGTTGAATTCTGTCACTCATCATCTTCGTGACCTGGGCAAGTGACTGCCTCTCAGCCCCGGTTCCTTCAACTGAGACAAATAGTAGCCCCCATGAGCTGGAGTTGGTGGAATTTAAATATGCATAAGTCATGTAATATGATGATAGAGTAGATGCTCAGTAACTGGTGGCTATTACTCATAGCTCATTTGCTTTAAAATTTCCAACTTAACTTTAACTTAAAAAGCTAATATGCTTCATTCATTACCCACATATTTATTGACTCCTGCTCTGTGCTAGGGAATGTTCTAGCTGTCAGGGATAAAGTAATGAGTAGAGGCAGGTTAAGAAAGAACTATAAAGTGAGAATTTTGGTATACTTCCATCTACTTTTAGTTGGCTATTGTACCCTACTGCATTTCTCCGACCAAGTTTTGAACTAATAATCTTACCTACAGGTAACTTATCATCCAAGACCTCGTAAACATAATAACTGGCTGTATTTGACAGATCATTATTTGAAGTGAAAGAGTTATCTGTATGGGTATTCTCAACAACTGGACAAGTGGGTTCCCTCCCTTCCTCCCCCTTCCTTCCTTCCTTCCTTCCTTCCTTCCCTCCCTCTTTCTTTCTTTCTCTTTCTTTCTTTCTTTCTTTCTTTCTTTCTTTCTTTCTTTCTTTCTTTCTTTCTTTCTTTCTTTCTCTCTCTCTTTCTTTCTTTCTTTCTTTTTCTTTCTTCTTTCTTTCTTTCTCTTTCTTTCTCTCTTTCTTTCTCTCTTTCTTTCTCTCTCTCTCTCTTTCTTTCTTTCTTTCTTTCTTTCTTTCTTTCTTTCTTTCTTTCTTTCTTTCTTTCTTTCTTTCTTTCTTTCTTTCTTTTTCTTCTTTCTTCTTCTAAAGGAGATGCCCCCATATTGTGGGTTTTCTCCATCATGACGATATTTTCTATATCATCTATAGCTTCTGTGACATTTCCTTTAACTCTCCATGTCGTCTCTGATACACCTCCATGTATTTCTAGCCTGATTATATATTTGTCTATATTTTTATCTCTTTTGAATCACCACAGAGACCAACTGAAAGCAAAATTAGTTCTTTAGAGTTCCAAGTCAACTAACGTCAGCTACTTTTAATATGGCATTTTGCAATATGCAAACACTTTTGTGCACATTTTCTCATTTAATCTTAAAATCCTGCTGCAGCTTTGTTCTGGAAACTGTGATCGCTACTATGGGAAATAAAGAAGTAAATATAATACAGACCTGTGACCTCAAGGAGTTTATAAACTCATGGCTTTTGTCACTCTACTCTCCCTTGGAAAGATGTCATTGTTATTCTATCAACAGCAAGCTTCGGTATTGTGTTATATAGCTAGATCATTATTTTATCTTCACACAATGAGCCTTACCAGTGATATTTGCAGGTGTGTGTTGAAGTGATGTTCTCTAAGATTAGAGCTCAATACAAGGGTTTTGGAGTTTTCATTTCTGATTCTCAGGGGAATTGAATTGAGCAAACTAAAAAGAAAATATCTTTGATATTTGTGTATAATTCCTTAAAAACTACAAAGTATATTGTAAGAGGGAGATGAAATGTGTTTTGAAATTGAAGATAGAGATGGGGCAGAAGAATATGCCATAACACAGTAAATTATTTTGACATCAGAGGCTGAATCCTATAGAATGATGAGAAATTTTATTGTCTTGAATATACTATGAGAAAGTTAATGGCATACATAACTGTGTGTAACTGAAACATGCTACTACCACAGTCATGATCTCTGAATGATCACTTACAAAGTCATTTGGCATTAAATATTGTTCTCATTCAGTGTCATGGGACACCATCACGTTATTTCAAATGACTCAGAGGACCTGTGCCGGTGGCGAATGTCTGTCATTCTGGGCTCCCTTCCTACACACCTGCCTTCCTCCCATCCATCCTCACGTGGCCTCTGCAGCAATCCTCTTGGCTGTGATCATGGACTTTCATTCCTTGAATACCTCAGTTGTTCCCTGTAGGTTAAGGACCTTCTATGGTGTGTTCCCAAGCTCCATTTGTCACATTACCACTCACTGACATCCTTCCTGTGCATCCCACTTGGACCAAACTGGATTTTGTTGTGTTTCCTATGCATTTTCTATGTAATCCCACTTTTGTGCCTTTGCTGACATTGTTTCCTTCACCTTCTTTCCCTTTTTTCCCAGACCCAGAATCTGTCTTTCAAGGCCTGATTGGAATCTTGACTTCCTCATACAGTCTTCTCTGGTTGTACAACTTGAAAGAATCCTGCCTTTCTTGAGCTTCTTTGGAACTTATGTTTTTTTGTTTTTTTTTCCTTCCTGGTGGAGGCCTGGGGGAGCACTCTCTACCATGTATGACTACCAGCTGCCCTGGCTGTCATCTCTCAGCCCTCCCTGTGCCTATCACCATTTTTACATTCATTTGGCTGATGATTTGCTTAAAATCATTGTGGACAATTTTAAACCTAGGTATTCAGTTTGGGGTCTATGACATGTTTGACCTGTATTCTCTATGTTACACTGTTATTAATCCTCCCCCTTTTTTGTTTTTTTTTTAAAGATTTATTTATTTATTTATTCATGAGAGACAGAGAGAGAGAGAGAAGCAGAGGGAGAAGCAGGCTCCCAAGGAGCAGGGAGCCTGATGTGGGACTCGATCCCAGGACCCTGGGATCATGACCTGAGCTGAAGGCAGACGCTTAACCATCTGAGCCACCCAGGCGCCCAATCCTCCCCCTTTTTTGGGGGGTAGGTCACTTCTGTGTTCCGTACTCTCACACCTCATCGCAAAAGACAGATGCTGCGGAATTTTCTGTTTTGGATGCCAATAGCCCTATGTCAAAAATAAAGATCTGTTTAAATGTAAATATTCCTGACTAGGTTAATTTCAAAAGATGATCTCATGGGGCGCCTGGGTGGCTCAGGCTATTGAGTGTCTGATTCTTGATCTCAGCTCAGATCTTGATCTAAGGGTCATGAGTTCAAGCCCCACATGGAGCCTATTTAAAAAAAATTAAAAAGATGGTCTTGTTTTACTTGTTCCTGTTTTAGTTACATTCAAACCAGCAGACAGCGCTAAAATAGCCAGCAATAGAAAATGTTACTGTGAGCTAGTCCACAGCCATTGCTCCATGATGACATGTTGATTTAGGCATTTTTTGCCGGGGATCTTTAGTAGGATGCTTTTGTCCTGCCCCTCCATGATGACTGATCCAGCCATTTACTTTAGATAAAAACTAACTTGTTTGTTCCTCTCCTGCAAAGGAAAAAGAGAAACTGTCTGTGATATGGGTTGGGACATGTTGCCAGTGTGTATTTTAAAGGTGGTGAATGTAGTACTAAGAAACCTTCTCTTTATTTCAATCTATGTTGATGGAGAGCATGTCTTATCTGGCAAGCTCCCAGGACATTCTTGTTTCTGTGTTGCTGACCATTTGTATTTTAAAATATTAGCAAATGTAGCTGTCAATATTGGGATTGTTTGAAGGAAACCCATAAGCCATCAATTAATGTGGATAATATGGTATTTATTGGGGCTGCCCTTCCAGACAGTCTGGTAGATGATTATAATATACCTAATGGGACAGTAGCTCTTGGGAAGACGTGGGACTCGGCTCTTTGGAGACAAGCAGAACACTTGAGTGTGTGTCCATTGAGATTCTTTTCTTGAACTTGTATTTGGAAGTACTTTGTACTCCTTTACAAGATGCTAACTTTTCAAATGTGTAAAATGATTTCCTGAAACTGCGGGTGACAGTTGGTCCTCAAGTGTTACCACGATTTGCTTGGAGAGGCCACACTTGTCACTCAGTGTGTAGCATGGAGGAGAGAAGAAGGCGCTTCGGAAAACTAAGAGGAGCAGCAAAGTTGGGTATATTCATTGAACTTAGGGCTAGATCCTTTTGAACTGCCACGTGGAATTTTTGTTTGAGTTTTAAATGTTAGTTTAGCATTTAAATATTTTTTCTTTTTTTTTTTTTAAGATTTTATTTATTTATTTGACAGAGAGAGACACAGTGAGAGAGGGAACACAAGCAGGGGGAGTGGGAGAGGGAGAAACAGGCTTCCCGCCGAGCAGGGAGCCCGATGTGGGGCTTGATCCCAGGACCCTGGGATCATGACCTGAGCTGAAGGCAGACGCTTAACAACTGAGCCACCCAGGCACCCAAATATTTTTTTCTTGTTTAAATGTTATTCTTTTCCACAGTTCTGTTTTCTCTTTTTCCTGTTAACTCCACGGGGATAATGACTATAACTGTCTTATTAGAGTTTCTCACATCTTTAGCACATAGTATGTCTCAACAAATAGCCACTGAATGGATGAATTCTGTTCTGTTAGTAGGGAAGGAGGACAACAGATTAGTAGTGTTCACACCTCTCATGCAGGACTGGTGATATAATTTGTAGGGTCCAGTGCAAAAGGAGAATGTAGGCCCCCTTGTTCAGAAGTTATTAGGAATTTCAAGATGGTGGTAGCAGAGCATTGAGACCAGGTGTGGCCCCATGCAGTTCCACAGGCTGCACTCCATGAAGCTGCCCCGCTCTAATGCAGAGAGGAGCCAGAGGTTCGAAGCTTATGAATTAAACATATTTTATTCCCTCATTTCTGGTTAATAGTATGAAAGCTTTGCTTCTTTGATTCCTAATGAAATAGGAAGAACAGGTGCTTTATACAAGTACCTGTCACAGCACAAATTTGAACTAATGCTTAATTTACCATCTTTGAAGTCAGCCCCTGCCAGTGTTCTTAGCATAAAATTTAAAGCAGCAAACTCCACCAACCTGAGCAATCTGTTCTCATCCACAGCACTAGTATTTTACTGACTTCAACTGTTTTGCACTAGTAAATCATTCTGACCCAAATCTAGTCTGTATGAACTCTGGTAAAATGATTATAAATTAGAACAGTGAAAAGTGAGCTTATTTCCTCTGTAGCTTTGGAGACAGAGGGACAAGTTTAAAATGGGATTACCGAAGAGTCACTCGTCCTGGGAAGAGGTAAGGGAAACCTTTACATCTAAAAAAATCCCCTGGGGTAGGTTTAGTTTACAAGCGAAATTGAATTCTAATAAAGCAGAAGGAAGAGGGATCTCCTCCAGGCCTACTTGTACACTACATAAACTTGAATGGAAAGTAAATGCTAACTCCTCTGCGGTCTCCACAGATGTACAAGTAAATTGGTGATTTCTAATCACACTTGTCAGCACAGATTATCCTTCAGCTGCTGAAAGTAAATCTGAAGATCAGGAGCTGCCTACAGTCTGCACCATGGCTAGAGATGAGCCACCAAGAGAAACTGTGTGCAGCCGGGCAGAGGGAGCTGGACCTGCAGAGGCAGGTGTGCACTCTCTCCAGAGCGGTTCCCCCCTATACTCCTCACCTCCCACCTTGAACTTTTGGAAGGCCAAATTGCTACCAGTGTCCTTCACATCTTCTCATCCCTTAGTTGACTGCCTTTGTGCCATGTCACTTATTACCAAAAGATAAACCTTTTGGGGGCACCTGGGTGGCTCAGTCAGTGAAACATCCAACTCTTTGGTTTCCGCTCAGGTCATGATCTCAGGGTCCTGGGATTGCCTCCCCCCCCCCCCCCAGCCCGTGGGCTCTGTGCTCAGTGGGCAGTCTGTTTGCGATTCTCTCTCCTTCTCCCTCTGCCCCTTCTGCTTGTCTGTGTGCACATGCTGTCTCTCTCTAAAAATAAATAAACAAATCTTTAAAAAAAAAAAAGGAAAGACTTTTTGGAATTAAAACGAGGCTAAAAATAAGTCTGGCCACCGATGCTTCTTGATTTCTGGGCATAAAGAATCAGTACTGAAGGAGGAAGATGTGACCCCAATGATGTGTCATGACTATCTGTGGATTTTCATTATACTAGTCTTTAATTTATACAGATAATGAAGTGCTAGTAGACTGGGAAAAATGTGTTTAAAAAATCACTACTTCACCATATGCTAAAGTGTGAAATGCAAGTAAGTACACCAGCAGCTTCTGAAATGATTGTCCTGTGGGCATTAGCTGGATCACAATCCGGGCTTTATTAACACATTACCTTTCTGCCTTTGCCTCTATGCTCTGTGCTCGGCTCCTTCCGGGAGAGGTAATATAGCTCTGGTCACCCACATATGTGATCATGAGTGTGTGTTCTCATTTGATGAAGCAGAGCAGGGAGGAGGGAATAGAAGTAAAACTTGTTGGACCCGCCTCCCTGCCTGAGAAAGGAAGACACCATGTCTTGAGTCCTGCTTGTACCTTCTCCCCACTGCTCATTCAACAGTCTCAGTTACCAGGACCTCAACTGGGCATCCGACTAAATACTGATGCTAGATCTTGCTCTGCAGTGGAGCTGGGAGGACAAGATTTAAGCACACAAACATAGATGAATTATCTAAATAATATGAAATATCTATTATATACCCACTGTTGGCGGGACACTTTTATTTCTAATCTCTACCACATTTCTGTAAGGGAGGGTTGGCCCTATTTCACAGATGGGAAAGCTGAGGTTTAGAGAAGTCAAGAGCATGGAGCAAGCTAGTGGCCAAGCTGAAATTCAAACGTGAAGCGGGTGAGCCCCAAACTCTTCCTCTCCCCGCGATAGCATGTTCCTTCCCTCTCTGTAACACAGATGAATTGTGGTAAGACTGTTCCTGTTCTGCTTGGGAGGTCCCTCAATTTTCCCTGGGATGATCAGAGAAGGTGATGGACCACATACCGGTTTTGAATGAGGCCTGGAAACATCTATGACTTGAATAATTAGGAAATTGAGGAAAAATATTTCAAGGTTCCTTTTTTATATTTTTTATGTATTTCCTATCAGATATCAAAAAGATTAACTATTAGCCAACTCATAACTATTAGTATTAGAAAGGATTTACTAGATTCAAAATTATTACCAGTACTTTCTTGTGGGGCAAAGTAGAATAAAGATACACCAGCATTTAAAAACTTGTAGATTTAAGGGGCACCTGGGTGGCTCAGTTGGTTAGGCATCTGCCTTTGGCTCAGGTAATGATCCCAGGGTCCTGGGATCAAGCCCCGCATCGGGCTCCCTGCTCCACGGGAAGCCTGCTTCTCCTTCTCCCGCTCCCCCTGCTTGTGTTCACCTTTCTGTCAAATAATTAAATAAAATCTTTTTAAAAAAAAAACCTTGTAGATTTAAAAGTATTTTGTAAGAGGTTATGTAAACATAGACCTAATAAAGTTCTGACCTTCAAGCCTGGAAATTTTTTGTTCATGACTGTGATTGTTTTTCCTTAGATGCAGATATTCATTCTTAAATTTAAACTGTTTTAATAATCATTGCTTTCTTAAAATGGTCTCCTTTGTATTTTATTAAGACCTTCTAAATATTTCTTAATCTTTTTTTAAATTTTTTAAATTTATTTTTTATCTAAATATTTCTTAATCTTAAAACAACCTATGTGTGAGCAATTCTTTTTAAAAACACATTTAAAAAGATGTCTTTATCTTGAAGGCTAAGATCTATGATATATATATATACTCATATTTAAATTGTAAAGTAATCTACTCCAGGAATTAATATGTTTCACCTACTTGTTTTTTCTTAGTTTAGGAGTAATAAGAAATAATGAATCTTTATTCTTCATTTTCTATTTTGACAAGAAAAAATCTGTATCTATCCCAAAATTATTGCATTTAGGATTGTATGCCGTACATTTTTAGAAATCTCCAAAAACAGAAGATAAGGCTTTGGTTAGATGAAAACAATCTGCATACAATACACTTAGTTTCAACCCCGGTTGTTTTTTTCTTTTATGAGAGGGTAAGCTAAGAAATTTGCCATCATCAGACATCATCCCCCTCCCCAGCCCCTGCAACCACCATTCTATTTTCTGTCTGTGATTTTGATTACTCTAGGTGCCTCGTGTAAGTAGAATCATGCAGTGTTTGTCTTTTGTTTTCATTTAGCATGACATCCTCAGGATTCATTCGTGTTATAGCATTTGACAGGATTTCCTTCATTTTTAAGAATGGATATTATTCTGTTGATGGGTATTTAGATTGATTCCTCCTCTTGGTTACTGTGAATAATGTTGTAATCAACATGGATGTGCAAATATGCCTTTGAAAGATTCTATTTAATCCCTTTGGAGATGTACTCAGAAATGGGCCTACTGGATCATGTGGTAATTCTGTTTGTAATATTTTAAGTAATATTTTAAGAAAGCTCCGTATTTTTTGTAGCAGCTGCACTATGTTTCATTTATCCACATCCTTGGCAGCACTTGTTCTTTACCGTTTTCTGTTTGTTTATTACATTTATAACCTTTTACATATATGTTCACAAACTTTGATTCTTTAGCCTGATTTGTAGTGGGAAGCATCTCTTGAGAGTTCCTAAAAAGAATAAGCTTGGCTAAAATTTGGACTATCTGAAACAGTTTTTTGTTGTTTACATTTCGAATGGTTATATGGTTGTCCTAATGGGAATTGAGGCTTCTTGTTTACTGAATCTGACTGGATGAGAAGATAAAGACTGTAAACCATGAGTAAAAGAAATTATAGGGTTTTTTCCTACTTTGAACATTCCCCTTCAAGAGATAGTCTCATTTATTTTAGGCTATGGTCTGAAACACTTAAAAGGAACACACCACCATCACATATGTAGACACGCACACACACGTGCGCAGTTGTTACGAGACTGATAGTTGCTATGATTTAAAATGAAACCATCTTATATCTGCCATAGCTTCAATCTGCTTAAACTGTGGTTGCCACAAACACTAATTGTGTAGTTATTTTCCTGTTTAGCTCTTTGATGATCATTCTGTCATATAAGGTTCCACCTCTACCTCCTCTGTTCTTGACATAGTATTTATGAATCCTGCTGGGTATTTAAAAATTATATAAGTCTTCTTAGGCATGAAGTAAGATTTCAGTTCTCTAGATTTTGTGAGTTTGTGGTTTGGAATGTAGAAGAAATCATTGTGGGAAGTATGAGTTTTCCTTTTTTCAAGTCCCCAAAGCCTTCCAAGAACATGACAGGGGAAGGGAGATGCAAAATGAAGAACGATTTGCTTGCGTTTCCTGCTGATAGGTCCTGATACAACTTTGGCTCCCTGTATTCTGTTCCTGAAGAAGAGTTGGCAAACACAGTATAGCAATGTGGCATTTTGGTTGAAGAGGGCTTTGGGTTCAGAGTGCCTTTAGGTTGTAACACTTACTCTTTACTGTATAACCTTGTGAGCTTAACTCAGCAGATGTGGTCCTCCTTCAGGCTGTTTTGAGGAATTTGAACTTGAACTTGATATGATGGGGAGACATTGAAGGGTTTAAGAAGTGTAAAGTTATTGTTATGTGTGTGTTTCAGGTAGACCGCCTCCTGTAGAGTAGATTTATAAAGAGTTATGATTTGGGGTAGAGGATCACTAGGAAACTAATGGGAGAAAATGTGAGGGTCTAAATTAAAGCAGCCTTAGAAGTTGAGAAGAGGACTTGGATTAGAATCTGTTGAGGACATGAAATCATCAGGACCTGGTATTGGGAATGAGTCTGTGGTTGTGTCACCAACAAAAATAAAGAGTTCATGGGGTAAAGGTATATTGAGGGATATTGGTGATTTCAATTTTGAACACTGTTGCGTTTGCAGTGGGGATGTCTTGCAGGCGGTTGGACATGTTATGGTCACATGCGAAGGAGACATCATGACAAGACATAAGTTTTGTACTTGTCAGTATTCAGTGATGTTAAAGCTTGCGAGAGCAAATGAGATTGTTAAGAAAGAAGGTAAAAGCCCATAGAACATTAAGCATAGTATATGCCAACTAAGATATGCCTTGTAAGACTTACAAACCTGACATTACAAGAGTCCAGGAAAAGTCAAGGTAAAAAATATTTTTTTGGGTGGACAGGACGAAGAAAAGTTTAAAGATAGCTTGTGTATGGGCCTTTGGCCATGAGGGGAATTTTAATAATGGAAGAAAATTAAAATATTAATATAATTAATATAAAATATTAAAGATATCCTCCAGGAAAAGAGGGAAGAATCTGTGAAGGTGGGAAATTGTAGAATGTGTTTGGGAACCTAGACACAGTATCATTTTGCTGGAGTGATAAATACAAAAGGAGCAAAGAAAGATTACACTTGAAAAGCTAAACTGGAGACAGAACCTGCATATATGGTTTCCCATTATGCCCTTGTTCCCCTTCTATATATAGTCTGTGTTCATAGACTTATGGAACTTTAAAGGGAAAGACACCTAAGAGTGGATTTATCTCTGGCCATTATGAGTTTTCACTTCTAGACAGAGCCACTTTGTACTTGAACAAGTGTGAAGGCTTCTGAAAGTTATTCCACTCATTTTACAACCTTTCTGGTTGTTAGTGTTTTCATTATTTCATTTAAGCTTGTGCTTTCCTCTCATTTCTGTTGTTTCTAGTTGGACCTCTGTACATACAAGAAGATTAAGATGCTAATTAATAACGTTCCTATTAATCATTTTTTAATCAGTTTGAATCCACTTTATTGTCCTGCCATCCAATCTAGACTTCTCCATCTTGACCCTAAGGAATATTAACTTGTCAAATATCCTGCAAAAATGGAGACACGTTATGTCTGTAGCATCTTCTTAACTCATCAAAACTAAAAATGAGGTGAATTTAATAAGTTTATTCTTAGTGATATAGTGTTATTTTCTGATAATCTTCTTTCTCTTGAGTAAATCTTTTAGACAATTTGGTTAATAGTTAAATCTGTAGTTTTTTGAGAGGTTCGCAATATAAAATTACTGATCAGCATTTCCAAAAATTAAAGTTTTTCCCTTTTGAAAATGAGGGCAATCATTTGAAGGGTTTTAAGATCTAGCCATCTAGATTATGCTTGTTGAAATCCCTGTCATCAGTTTATTGGTAATAGAGTCCTTACAATTATAAACTCCTAAATCATCATTATTCAAAAAAATATGTTCATAAAAACTTTTGTGGCTTAACACTGCGTAGTTTGAATAACCAGCACTATTCTAATGTTTGCAGTTTGCATCCACCCATCCATTCATCCATCCATTCACCCGCCAGCAGTATTTACTTTAGTTATATATACTGTGTGCCAGGCATGGAGCTAGAGGCTAAGGATCTTGGTGAGCAAAGCAGACATGATCTTTACTCTCACGGATTGTACTTGGCTGAGGTTTTCAGTTTTAAAGCAGTAATGAAAAGCAGTATGGAAAATGGTTTCAAGCACCAATGAAAATGGTTAACTGTTCATGGGGCGCCTGGGTGGCTCAGTTGGTTGGGCGACTGCCTTCGGCTCAGGTCATGATCCTGGAGTCCCTGGCGAGTCCTGCATCGGGCTCCCTGCTCGGCGGGGAGTCTGCTTCTCCCTCTGACCCTCCCCCCTCTCATGTGCTTGCTGTCTCTCTCATTCTCTCTGTCTCAAATAAATAAATAAAATCTTAAAAAAAAAAAAAGAAAATGGTTAACTGTTCAGGTTGAGGAGAATGGGTAAGGGCTCAACAGAAAACCCTTTGCGCTTGGTGAATCTTCTAGCCCTGCCTGATTGCAGTCACTGGATAAAGTCAACACAGATTCCGGTCTGTTGTTGGGCAGCAAAGCAGCAGCCCTTCCCTGGAGGTTGTATTGGCCTCCACCTGCTCTGGACAGAGCAAACTGTGGCAAAAGGCCTGGCAGAAGAGCTAGAGCCTGGAGCTTCTGAGCTGGGCCAGAAGGCGTTTGGACTTCATGCCATCATATGCAGAGAAAGTGAAATGCAAGATAGGAAAACAGTTTCATAGCGCATTCCAAATTTAATTTCTAGGATAAAATATTCTGTTTATAGAATTGAGATAAAACTGGCTAGTTGGTATATGTAGCTTTTGGAAACGATTTGATTTGGATTCGATTTTTGGATTCATATAGGCAATATGTATGTATAGTGCTTTTGGTTTATTGACGTAGGTTTATAGTTTTTTTCTAGGCTAAACTGAAATTGAAGCAACATTTTCAGAACTGACCAAGTCATTGTCCTGAGTGAATTGAGCAACTGCATTCTAAACACTAGGCAAGCTCACCCAACATTCATGTACCGCAAAAGGGTGTTTTTCTTGCCTAAGTTTATGTTGTATATCCTATTTTGGGCTTTTGGACAGGCTATTTCAGCTTTGTATTGCTTTCTTTCAAAATTTCCTAAGAGGCAATATTTCCTATTCTCTATTGTTACAAAAACTATGAAAATACTTGCCACCCATTTAAAGCAACAAATAGGTATCTGGAAATTTTCTCTACCCAGTGCTAGTTTATGTATAAAATTTAGTATGTTTTGGCTTTTATGGAGTTTAACAATGGGGAAAAAATGTCTCAACAAAGTAACGAAGGCCATTTGTTCTAGTTCTTCCCATAGTGGAAAGGAAGAGTGAAGCTATAAATGAAGAATTCTCATTACTCTAGAACAGAGATTGGCAAACATTTTTCTGTAAAGGGTCAGAGAGTAAATGTATTTGGCCTGTGGGCCCCTGCTGTCTCCATTAAAACTACTCAAGTCTGTCTTTGGGGTGGGAAAACAGCCTGTAAGCAATTCGAATGGCAGTAATTGTGTCCCAATAAAACTTTATATAGAAAAGCAGACTGCAGGCAGGATTTGGCCTCTGCTGTTGTTTTCCCCGATCCCTGCTCCAGAACCAGAATTGGAAACGGCCTATGAGCCAAATCTGGCCTGAGGCCTGTTTTTTGTATTGCCTTGAGGACCAGAATGGTTTTCACATTTTTAAGGAGTTGTTAAAAACTGAAGGAGGAGGAGAGGGGGAGAGGGAGAGGGAGGGAAGAGGGGGAGAGGGAGAGGAGGAGAAGAAGTGAAAGACCTTATGTGGCCCACAAAACCTAAAAGTATTTACTGTTTGGATTTTTATGAAAAACGTCTGTTGGTCCTTACTCTAAAAGTCTGTGTACTTTTTCCTTGGTAATTTCAAGTTATGGATTGGATTTTGTGCTCATTTTCTATTTTCCTATGGTTTAAGTCTTAGTAATATGGAGCAAGGAAGTTTGCTGGATAAAAATGCAGAACTTAAAATTTTGATAATACTTTGATGAAAAAATAATACTGATAGTTTTCTTTGGTCACTTCCATTCTTCTAAAATGCAAGACTTTACAAGGAATTTTAAAAATCTGAGTTATTCTCTAATCCTAAAGATGTTTTTAAGTGGGAATATGGAACACCATTACTGCGCCTGAAATTTGGAGTTTTCTAACCTTTATTTGGGACCAAGTATGCTCTCTCAATGCCAAGACCTTTTCAATAATTGAAGTGTTCTCTGATGACAGCCAAAAAATGATACTAGGTAACATTTATTCAGTGCTTACTATGTGAAAGGCACCTTGCTAAGTGCTTAGCATACATTTTCTCACAAAGGTCCTGAGAGATGAGTGTGATTATAAACCCCACGTTTGAGCCTGAAGAGATCAAGACCCAGAGAAGTTAAGCACCTTTTCCAAGATAACACACCAGCTAGTGGCAGATGTTGGACTTGAACCCAGGTTTTGGACAACTTCCCCAAGTAGAGGTCACTTTCAATTTTCCTTCCGTGCCCTTCATTATTTATTACTTTATTACTTCATCAGTCTTTCATAAAGCTTTCACATGTGATGCCACAATAGATAATATATATTGGGAGTTATTGAGATACTACTTCTGCTTTCTAAGGATTTATTCTCTCAAAATGATGCTTGAGGGATAGTAAGTAGAAAAACTGGTTGCCTTAATAGAATGTAAGGGAAAAGATGAGCTAACCAATTAGCAGTCAAAAGTTCCTTTGTTCCTGTCTCCAGCTAAATACAAGTTCCTTCCTTTAAAAGGAATGGCTCACACTTCCATCTGAAGACTTCCTCCTCTTTCTACTCTTTCCAGCAGGTTAAAATCATGCCTTGACACTTTGAACTTGAGAGGCGTAAAGTTGCTATAAATATCATTCTCAGTTTCATGAGTTTCCAGAAGCTCTTTCTTGCATTTGTTTGAGTTTGTGTCTCAGTTATATTTTGGGGTGGAAGAGTTTAAAAATTGCGTTAAAATATAAACAAAATGGCCTTCTGGCTTTTCTTTGATTTGGCTTTTTTTTTTAACTTGGCAACAAGCGTTCTCATTGTGTTTCTTGTGCCCCACAGGACTCCTCTGAGCTGGTTTCGCCCTGGAATCCCCCCATACAGTGGGCTGGAGCTCACTGGCTTGGGAGCCCCAGTGTAGGTGGCAGAGGCTGGGAGTCCACAGGACTGGAATTTGCTCACTTCAGAGTGATAATTCTCATGCAAATAGTTCTCAGATTTTCTAAAAGAAGGGCTTGTCAGCCTTAACACTTTCAAATTGACTCTGCCAGGAATTTACAGTTTGACTAGACTATACGGACTGTTCTTTTATAATAATCACATGTTCATTCAGAAATAAGCCAATTAATGCAGACCGGAAAAAAAAAAAAACAACATTGTTCCCACTAAAATCCATCCCAAACTACCCCTCACTTCTCTACTCTATTTCTTTGGTCACTTTCTCCTCATTCAGTAGCTTGTTTTCTGCTCTCGGTCATAGTGTGCCAGCATTTCATCTTATTTTAACAACTACGCAAATATAAAAACCACAGCAGCAAAATGATAGTTGGGACTTCCTTTTGCACTTTTTAAGAACTGTATTGTCATATGTAATTCGCAGTAAACTTGAACTCAAAACAAACAGAAAACAAAAAACCCCCCAAAACAAAAAGCGACTCTTTCTTTTTTGACCAGAGTATTTGGAAATGATACTCTCTATGACATAAACTGGATTGTTTTCTTAAAAGAACACTTGATTACTCTATGATGGGCTATCTTGTAGTTTAATTTAATGGCTCCTCCTCTATCTTTTCTTCCTTGGCTTATCTTCTTCTGGGCATGGGATGAGCTGGATGGCATACTTATTTCAGGATAGTTTGTTTTTTTATTCTAAGTAAATGGTATCTTTTAAGTGGCATGGGTCATTTTGATCTTTGGAGTTATTCTTAGAACTTTGGAATGTGGAAGAAATGTTTATAGTTTGGGATTGCCACTCCATCCAGAGGATACAGTCTTTACTTTATTGCCCTTTATTTTTATTTTACTTATTGAGGAATGCTGGCTGATACATCAACATATAAAAGGTATATAGCCAGGTTTTCCAGAACCTTGCCCCATCAGCATTTTTTCACTTTGTCACATAAGAGTTGGTATATTGTCCCAGTTTCCAGAGGAGAATTGCTCGCTGGCAGAGTATGGAAGTGGTATTGTTAACCCTTTGTACACAAAGGCTTTATGTTTAAATAAGCAAATTTAATCTTTATCAGTGTTTCTCTTTCCTGGTCCAAACTAAATTCACTTGCCCATGGTTAGATGCTTTCAACTTGTATATTTCCCAAAGGCCACCAAAGTAGTATAACATAACAGTGTAGTTTTTTTTCCAAAGATTTTATTTATTTATTTGATAGAGAGAGAGAGAGCACAAGCGGGGAGGGGGGGCAGAGGGAGAGGGAGAAGCAGGGTCCCTGCCGAGCCCACCTCTAGGTGGGGCAGTTACAGGTGATGTATTACAAGTAAAATCAAGGACTATTAGTCAGTGCTGTTAAGTTTGTACTGCATGGTCCACTTATCACTGTTGAGACATTTGAAGAGGCATGGATACTTGTTGCTCTGTCCCAGTCTGGATGACACAGTCTAGATATATAGACAGATAAATATTTAATATTCATTTTTTCCTTCACTGCCTCCATTTGGAAGGAGTCCAAAGAGGGCATCTCATTTAACCCTGGCAGTAGACTTTACCATTTTTATCAAATACTCTTCGTTAAGCACTCTATATTTATAATGGTGTGTTAGGTGCCCTATTCAGAGTGCACTAAATAGAGTTTATCCCTGGACTTGGCAATTTATCTACCAATTTGGCTAAACCTGTACTGTATTTCTTTAAAAAAAAAAATCTCTCCAGAGGAAAACAGCTCAGAATTTCCTGTATTTAATGACTCTCGATGGCAGGAAGCCTTCCAAGGCAAGAATAGCAGCCCATGTTTACTGAGGGCTCACGATGGGCCTGGCCTGATTCTAGTAGACTCACATCTATATCATACAGTTTTGGTTGCCCATGGGGAATATACAACGAATGTGTGTTCTCTTACTGGACAGCCCTAGGTGATGGTGTCTATTAACCTTGTTTTACAGGGGAGGAAGCAGAAGCTCGGAGAAGTAAAGGAGCATGCCATTATTTATTCCAAATTTGGTTTCCAATCCCCCGAGTTAGCTGTCACACTTTATGACCTGAGATCATGGCCATAATCTGTTACCCTGGTAGGAATAATAAAATATGGAGACATGATGGTGGATTAATAAGGATCTGATGAGGAACAAAAGTCTCCCAATCATCTTAAGAAATGCTGCTCCCAGGAAAGTAAAAATGATGTTCCAAGTCCATACCTCTACTTTGCCTCTTGTTTTATTATGATGAGACAAGAAGGCATTAAAATATGTAACAATGCTGCTCTTGAGAATGCTTCCATCCTGCTGACTTGTAGGCTTTTACCCTCCAAGAACATTTTCGGTCCCTTGTCTAATTATCTAACACCTATATGGAACTGTATAAGTCACTTATCAACCTGCCAGACTCATTTATTCTAGTCACTTAAGAATGTGTTTGCTTTTTCCTCCTCACAAAGATACCTTCCTTTATTTTGTTACATTCATCAACAGATTTAGTGACTTCGGGAGAATGGAGTCTCCCAGAAGGGGTTTTCTTACTTGATCCATCCTTGTACTTCTCTGGGTTTTTTATTTGATCTTTATAATTTAAAGTTATTGGAATTTCTGCTCCCTTTTCATTTCATCCTGATGTTTATTTTTAGTTTATTTAGCCCTGTTCTTAAAAAAGCCATTTTTTTTTTGGTCGTTGTTACATTGCTGGAGAATTTAGAGATATTGTATGTGTGTGTGTGTTTCTAGTATTGCCCTGTGATCTTTATGACTCATTTGACGAGGAATTTAAAAAATTATTATTACTCCTACTGCATTCATTATCAGCTAGCAGTCATCAGTCTTCTGCATAAAATATTTTTTTTTCTTTGAATACCCTCTATTTCCCCTCTGTGAGGAATTTATTCTCCCCTTGGTGCGTGGGGACAAATTATGTTCATAACAGCCATTAATGATAATGGGAAGAGTGTGTAAATCTTTGATGCATTGAAAACCGAATGGCGCCCTGGTGGGTCTTTGTCTCTATCTTTCCTCACCAGGTTTTATTTGGCAGCATGTGCTATAGGCTGTTTCAAACGCCTTTCCTCATGTTTTCCCCTTTACTGTATGCACATGGCATACACACGCACACGCACACACACGCACAAGTGTGGTCTTGGAAAATTAAGAGATAAATGAAACAAACACAGTTTTAACATGGTATTTTTTTTTTTTTTCAATAGACAGTCCGACCCTACGTCTGACTTCTGGGTCTTTCCTTCATGCTTGCCCTGCATCCTGGACTCTGGGTCTTCTCACATTGGATAAGGAGGGCTCTTTAATTGTTGCTGTCTGCATGAGGGCACAGACTGATTTGGTCACGTCTTTCATTCTGACTACACTGCACGGCCCACGGTGGCTGGTCAGTAAGACTTTACAGCATAATAGTGAATGAATGAATGCGTGGACGTTGAAAGCAAAGTGTCTGCTAATCTCACCTGGGCAGTATCCTAATACTGAAATCAATGTCCTGTGAAATATTAGATAAATGCTGGTTCTTATTTATAATGCATGGGGTATAGTAGCATAGGGAAATGAAAATAAATAAGAAGATGTGGACCTCATCCTGTAATCACTGGCTGTGTGAGTTTTAGGAAATTTTCCTTTTCTTCTTTTTTTAAATATTTTATTTATTTGAGAGAGAGAGCAGGAGCAGGGGCAGAGGGAGAGGGGCAGTGGGAGAGAGGGAGAAGCAGCGCTGAGTACAGAGTCTGCCCGGGGCTCGATCCCAGGACCCTGAGATCATGACCTGAGCCAAAGTCAGATGCTTAACTGGCTGAGCCACCCAGGCATCCCTAGTTGTGGGAAATTTTCTTAAATCCTCTACCCTCAGTTTTCCCATCTGTAACATAGAGAGAGTAGCTCCTATCTTAGAAGGTTGTTGTGAGAATCAAATGAGATCATATATTCACCTTGACTTAAACATTTACAGAGTATCCACTCAGTGCTGGGTCTTGTGTTGAGCTCTGAGGATACATAAGATTCCACTCATCTTACCCTGAAATCCATAGCCTGTGAGAGAATTTCTTCTCCAAGTCTAAAGTGCATCAGAGTCAAAGAGACCTTGTTGGTGTCAACTCTGAGGCTGCGGGTTTGCGGAACACCAGAGATCCCTGGGAGATGTCCGCACCGCGGGTGCATGGGTCACACCTTGATTAGTAAGGCTTTCGGGAGAGGTTGGAAGACAAGTATTGATGCAAGGAAGTAAGTGCAGCTATGCTGGCATTCTAAAAGTGAGATGGAGGGAGCAGTCAGTGCTGGGGAGTGGGGAGGAGGCAGGTGAATCTTCTAGATGTGGACCATCTGGGTCCTGAAGAGCTGAGGCCATTGGTCAGGCAGAAAAGTGGGAAAGGCCTTTGGTCAGAGGAAGCCACATGGGTGTGGACAAGTGCTGGCTCGAGCATAAGAGTGAAGAAAGCAGAGGGAGGGGAAGGATGGCAAGAGAGGAGGCTAGCATGTCACCAGGGGCCAGCTGGTCAAGCGTCAGTCGAGTTTGCCAAGCTAAAACCTTCGGCTCAATGCTGGAGCCAACACAGAGTCATGGGGTTTAACGTAGCCGTTACATGATATGTGTAAAGCTGCTTTGAAAACAGCCAAACGCTATACCATGTTAGGTAATTTCCATAACAAACTAGATTGTGCTGGAGTATTCCCAGGTAGTAAACAAAAAGAAGTCTGTATGTAGATGAGAGGCAAGCTTGTAGACATCCACAGTTTGGAGACAAACAGCAGGAATTAAATTCTGGCTCCCCTAGAAGGATTTTATCTTCTAGTTATATAACCTTGTGAAAATGTATGTACTTTCTGAATCTTAGTTTGCTCATCTATAAAGTGGAGGTAATAAATACTATCTCAGAAGAATTGTGGAGATGAATCATTTATTCATTGCAACACCATTTAGACAAAGCATGCGGTTTGATGCTAACAGAAGGTGTTTGCTAACTTATAATTACTAATAATGTTGATTTTGAGCTCATACAAACTCTTGCCCAGGACATAACCTAGTAGCGGATTTGCATGGCAACCGTGTTGATAGATTTTCGAGGACCGGTTCTCTGCGTGGCATCGTGATGCCTGTGTAGACCAGAAGCTCGGTTGGTCTTTGTGGCAGAGATCACCGGTTGAATAATTCCGCAGTGCTCTGAGAGAATTCAGAGGGCATTTTGGAAAGAATGGGAAGGATTTTCTTAAATGTTTAATGTAAGAGAGTCAAAGAAATGTTTTCTCCCGAGGGAAGAGAAGATAAAGGACTAGAGGACTGCCGTAGTAATTGTCCGAGGATTTAGTTCAACAAAACATATTGAATATATTTGAGGAGGTTTTCCTGACTTAACCAGCTCGAGGTTAGATGGCTTTTTCTGTGTCCTGCAGCATGCGGTGACCACCTGCAACAGAGTTTTCCTCATGTTTTGCCTCTTACACTGGATTTTGAGCTTCTTAAGGCAGAGACAGTTGTCCTCCTCGGTTTTGATTTCCCACTGCCTGGAGCAGGGGCACAAAGTTGGCTTACAGTAAATGGCTTTCATCTTCACAATTATTCTGTGGTATATATTGGGTTTGCTAAAAAGGAATGATGCTGGAGGAGGTGGGGTTTAAGGAGCTCCATCCCATTTGCTTTGGGGATCTGCAGTGTCCTCTTCAATTAATCCAGTTCTGACCCTGTGCCCTCTTTTAGATACTGTTTTTAAGATCCAAGTGCCCATCTTGAACCCGATCTGCATCCACATCTTGTTTCCTGCTCATTAGGCCAATTACGTTGGGAAAAAGACCTTGTCTCCTCCATAAATCCTGTGCCCAGAAACCAGAGACTGTCTCTGAATCCCAGTCTAGGGAACAGGGCCAGTGGGTCTCTTCTATGTGTAGCTTTCCTGGGAAGGCATCTCCTCCTGCCCCTAGAAGAGAGGCACTGGGTGCTCCCTTGGCCTTGAAACTGGTATCACTCTTGCCACTCTCCATCACTGAGACTTCTAGTACGTGCCTGTTATCATTTCTTTGGATGCTGTGTTTGGTCAGATAGATGGGCCTCATCTCAGCACCTAGAGTGACACCTCTCCAATGGGAACTCTGGTTCCAGGCTCTGTCCCTCCCTGTCTGTTTTGTCCAATTAAACTTAGTGGAACAAGACCGAAAGCATGATTACATTAAATTAACAGGAATTTCATCGAAAGGAATGCTTTCTAGAATCTTCCTCTATTTCAAATAAAGATGTTAAAAGCTCAACTCTGCTTAACTATATGCATAGAGAGTGGCATTTAGAGATCAGAAAACACCGTTAAGAAAATGATAGATTCTTCATTTCCTGAAATAGGATATCCTGCCTAGTACTGGGGAGAGTTAGGATGATCAAGGGTTTCTACTCTCTATAGTATTTCTATTAACCAAAGTTATTATCAGATATTCCCTAACTTTATTTCATATGCCAGCATATGACTGAAGCCCAAACTTGCATCAGATTGTTTTTATGAGTAAATTTATTGTGGCTTTTAATGGCATCATCAGCCTAGCCTGCCATCTAGTAAATGGGAGGAGAAGTGACTTTGAAGCAAGTGTTATCTGTGAAAATAAAATATTTTAGCATATGAGAGCATGTTGAGTAATGAAAAACAATAATAAATACAGTGGAGAGGAAACTTCTAATCATGCATGTACTGTTGAAGTGCTCTTGAATTTTCTTGAGGATGGTGGAGAAAGGGAAATTAACATTTATTTGGTATCTGCTATATTCTGGTCACTGCATGGACATTATCTCATTTGATCTGTACAACCTCCAACGAGTCAGGAATTATTCTCCCTATTTTTCAGACAATGCAATGAAGATTAGATAACTTGTGTAAGGCCCCACAGCTCATCTCCAAAGCTGTGGTGGTTCCATTCTTAAGACCAGTGTTTTAATATTTACAGTAGTACTTGGATTAACTTGACTGTGTGGTAGAAATAGATTGTTCTTATTAATTGAAATTTCTTTTGCTTTCTTTTTTACGATTTTATTTATTCATTTGAGACAGAGATACAGAGAGAGAGCCTGAGCAGGGGGAGAGGCAGAGGGAGAGGGAGAGGGAGAGGGAGAAGCAGACTCCCCGCTGAGCTGGGGGCTCGATCCCAGGACCTGGAGATCATGATCTGAGCCGAAGGCAGATGCTCAACCATCTGAGCCACCCAGGCGCCGCTGAAATTTCTAACTAATTGAAAGCCATGAAGGGCTCCTGGGTGGCTCAGTTGGTTGGGCGACTGCCTTCGGCTCAGGTCATGATCCTGGAGTCCCGGGATCGAGTCCCACATCGGGCTCCCTGCTCAGCGGGGAGTCTGCTTCTCCCTCTGACTCTCCTCCCTCTCATGCTCTCTGTGTCTCATTCTCTCTCTCTCAAATAAATAAATAAAATCTTTAAAAAGAAAAAAGAAAGCCATGAAAATACTCTATTTTTCACCTTTAAAAAAAAACTTTCAAAATTATAGTCGTGTCTTTTGCTATCTTTTAAAGTATATTATGCATAATTTAATACTTGAAATTTTTATTATTGAAAATCTTTCATTCCCTTATATTCATTATTGTGAACATTAGTTTCACTAAACTAATGTTTCAAAAACTCACTGAGGGGTGCCTGGGTAGCTCAGTCGGTTAAGCATCTGCCTTCAGCTCAGGTCATGATCCCAGGGTCCCAGGATTGAGCCCAGCATTGGACTCCCTGTTCAGTGGGGAGCCTGCTTCTCCCTCTGCCTCTCCTCCACCTCGTGCGTGTGCTCTCTCTCTCTCTCTAACAAATAAATAAATTCTTAAAAAAAAAAAAAGCTCAGTGAAGGGGGGCCTGGGTGGTGCAGTTGGGTAAGCATCCGACTCTTGGTTTCCGCTCTGGTGGTGCTCTCAGGGTCCTGAGATCCGTCCATGGGCCCACGTCGAGCTCTGTGCTCAGCATGGAGTCTGCTTGAGATTCTTTCTCCCTCTCCTTCTGCCCCTGCTTATTCTCTTTCTCTCTAAAATAAATAAATAAATCTTAAAAAAAAAAAAAGCTCACTGAAGTTTAGTTTCAGTCACTCATTTAACAGATGAGCAAATAGGGACATAGAGGAGTTAAAAGACTTTGCTCAGAGTTGCTGTGTTTCTTTTTAGAGGGGAAATGTACATGTGATTATAGGATTCTCTTCTGAAGATAATATATGCCTGACAGTAGCTAGTGCATGAGTCTTGATACCAACTTATTTTCCTTCTTCACTTCACAGCAGCATTTAAAAATAAATGGTTTGCTTAACAGAGAGCTCTGTTTTTCAAGGTTTTACTGTATTTACTGTATTGAGAAGTTACCCTTCACTTATCTGATTCTGCCAAATATGCCAGACAGACAAGGGTGAGAATGGATAGAGATTATAACACTTATGGGTCCTGATTCTAAATGAATTTAATATAGTCTATAGTTGTCAGTTTCCTGAATAGGAGTGAAATAGCTGATGGTGTATTGTGATATTGAAGTTTAAAATTTTGAAGGAGGCAAAAACTAACTTTCTGCTATGCATAACTTTCCATTTCTGATCAGGGAGCGAAGGGATTTATTTGCCCCACATCTAGATTTTTCTGTTGGCCAGAAAATTAAATTCGCTCCGAACAGTTCCTCTCCTTCTGAGACCCCAGGATCCCTAGCATATTACACTTGACATATTAAGCATTGTGCTGGGCATATGAGGGGTGCAAAAACTCACGTACCATGCTGCCAAAGAATTTATAACCTTCGGGTATCCAACTAAGCATAGATTCAACTGTAATGAGAAAAGGACTGTAATAGAGGGAGGTGCGAGATGTTCAGCGGAAAGGACGAATCCACCCAAAGCACTGCTGGGATGGAGGTGTGAGTGGAGGGGACCGCAGAAGAGTGTCAGAGAGTAGTCAGCCGTGGGGTTGGTTGGGAGTTTGATGGGGAAGAGGGGCTGAAAATAACATCATGAAGGCACAGAGATGTCAAAGGGTTTGGGTAATAGTTCCAGCTTGATGGTACTGAAGACGTATGGAAGGAGGCAGTGGGGAGTGACGAAGAGGGGAGATTGGGATCAGATGACGGAGCATCTCGAATCCCATGCTAAGCTGTTCAGAACATTTTGAAGGCAACTGGCAGCTGTTAAAGTATCGGAGATGGGGAATATGTCCTGGCATGTGTCTTACTAAAATCATGATTTCTATTTAGTAAAAAAAATGACTCTGCTTTAGTGACTAAAGAATGTATTAAAGAAACAAAGGAATGAGGAAAGGAAATCTTTGAGCAGACAAGCGAAGGACTTTTACCAGTGGAATGTGGAAAGGATGGAGAAAAGCAGATGGATTTGAGACCCGCTTCTTGACAGAAGCTTTAAGACTAAGTGACTGATCACAGGAAATATGAGAGAGGTCCAAGTACATTGAATAATCAAGAGTCATAGGACTAGCGTTGGTGGGAGTGGTTAACTGAGAAAACACAGGAAGAGAGAAAGATACAGAATGAACTTGAAGTTTCTTACTGTACTTGGAAAGGTAGGTGATTGTATCTGCGAGCTTGTCCTGAGTAATGAACCATCCCCCAATTTCATGGCAAAACAAGAACCATATGTTAATTATGCTCATGAGTTTATGTGTTGGCAGGGTAGTGCAGCAGGTCTCCCCCGTTCTCATGTGTCTGCCATCTGCAGACAGGTTGCCTTGTGGCAGGTTGGTATGGGATGGTCTCAGCTGAGATGGCTCTTCTTTATCTGTTCTGCATCATCCAACAGGTCAGCTGAGGCTACTTTTCATGACAGCAAGGCAGAATTCCCAGACATGCATGGCCTTTTGAGGTCTAGTCTCATTACTGCTTTCTTTTGGCCAAAGCAAGTCACAAGGCCAGTCCATCTTCAAGGGGTCAAGCAGCAAATTTTCATTTCATGGAGGGGAGATATAGGAACGAATGAAGAATGGGGCTATTATTTTAATCCATTTGCCACAGTGATTCTGACCATCATGATTATTAAGCGGTTATCAAAAGAATTTAAAATTGTATTCCATTAATTGTATTCATCTGTTCCCGATGAAGATTAAAATGAACAGTTTTGTCGTATAAGCATAAAAATGTTGGTATTTATTGAAACTTCTCATTTTTTTCGAGTTATAGAAATATTATTCCGGCTTCCCTTTGCTTGGTTCGTGCGGCTTCCTATTTCTGCCATTTAACTCCATTCAAAGGCATTCATAGAGTTTTCCCCTTTTACTTAAAATTATCCACAGAAACATAATAGTTAAGTATACAACCAGGACGGCAAGCGTCAACCCCACTCTTGGTCATCACCTCCTAAAAAGCACCCATTAAATAAAAAGAACTCGACTAAATGAGTAACTGCGCCCTCACTGTCTCTGGAAGCCCTTTGTTCCGCATGCTTCCAAAACTGCCCAGGCTGCTTTGTAAGATGTCACCGTTGGCAAAGGTGTGCTTGTCTCTGTAATTCTTCTGTATCCTTCTTGCGAATGATGTTTTGCTAGCCCCATGCAGACCCTTTGAATAACTTTCCCAGAAAGGACTACCCACAGTGAAAGTATTAAGCCTCTCCAGTGGACTTGAATGTAGGCCTTATGAAGTGGAATCTTTATGTAAAATAGACACTTGGGAAGCAGTTATTATTAATTACAGGCCCTTTCATCACAGCTTTTGATCTTGGGCCTACACCAGTACTCCCCACTGCTGGTCCTGTTGGTGACAGTGGGAGAGCCCAGCAATGGTTTCAGTGCCATTAAGAACAAAAGGGACTCTTCTGAAAAATATTCAGTTAACCAATTGCTGTCATAAACATGGTCTTTGAATGTGATCGTGTGTGTTCCTCTTAGTTCACAGATTCCTCCTTATGTTAATGCTGGCCCCTGGATCTGACAGGCTTCGAGGGTCCATGTTTAAGCTGGCTTGTTGACGTTGGGGTTAAGTTACCCATGTGTATAATTTATTTTGATCAAAAAACTTTGTGAATGAGATAACCGCATGC
Organism: Zalophus californianus; assembly: GCF_009762305.2. Taxonomy (NCBI): domain Eukaryota; kingdom Metazoa; phylum Chordata; class Mammalia; order Carnivora; family Otariidae; genus Zalophus; species Zalophus californianus. Next base: position 63,139,542 of record NC_045597.1, read on the forward strand.
TGTTTCTGATCCATGAAAGGAATGGTAGCTGGCACAGAGGGTCCTGATTTTTAAAATTTTATCTTCTCATGAGTTTTTTCTGATGTTTGGAGAGTTGCCCTGTCCAGCAAAAAGCTCAGACCAGCTATATTTACCTAATTCGCAGATATTAAGGAACTTAACCAAGATATTTTGAGTCATTATTAGGCGGAAACTTTGAAGTACAGAAGGCTGTCATTATGTTAGTGGCTGAAAGTTTAAAAATACAAAAATAAATTACTTTTTATCCATGTCTTAAGCACATTCTTTAATGTGTCAAAACTTGACTTTGGGGAATGGAGTAGGGGATAGGCAGTGATGGAAAAGAGGATGCCAAAAATAGAAACTGAATTTCCCCTTAGAAAAAAGAAATCAAAGACCTACATCAAGGGAGAGACAAAATATGTCCTTGGCTGCTGGAAGAGTCAGTATTGTTAAGGTGTCTTTTATCCCCCAGTTGACCTATAGATTCAGCACATTCCTAATCAGATTCCCAGCTTGACTTCTTGTAGATTTGGGGGAGCTGATTCCAAAATTTAAATGGGAAGGTAATGGTACTAGAGTAGCCAAAACAATTTTGAAAAGAAACACCAAAGTCGGAAGACTCATGCTATTTGATTTCAGGCTTTAGTAGAAAGCGGCATTAATCAAGTCAGCATGATTGGGTTGGTCAGAGGATAGCCACATAGGTGAATGTAACAGTCCAGACAACCCAGAACTAGACGCATATATATGTGAGAACAAATGACAACAAACAGGATAATAGGTCAGCATTAGGTAAATCTGGGTAAGTGGTAGGCAGATGTTCTATGCACTGTTCTTATTCTTGCACATTTTCCCCATGTTTGACACTTTTCAATATATAAAAAAAAATTCAACTTTGCTATTTGAAAAATCCAACATGCTTTAAGAAAGTTTACAAGAATGCAATAATTTGATTTTGGAACATTTCTTTTCAATAGGCAATTAAATTTCCCTCTGCATATGCTTTTTAAGACTATAAAGCCCATCGTTAACATAATAAGCACGTGTAAACTGAATTTATCTTATTCCTAAAACGATAATAAATAGACCCAGAGGTAGTTAATGCTTTATATTTGTGTCTGGAAATGCATATTACTGCATTACCTCTTACATTTATTCAAAAATGCTTAAAAAGTGGAATAACACCACTTCAGTGATAAAAAAATGTAATGACAAAGCATATATATTCGCGGGTGTTATGTTTGTGACATACCACTGATAATACAATATCTGGGAGAAGGTGAATAGTGTTGTCATTCTAATATATAAATTAAAACCCACAAAAGTAATGACTATTTTTCTGATAGGAAATACAGTTGCATTTTATTTTTAACATCAGGTTTATTCAGGTATTCTTCACTTGCAGTAAAATTCATCCTGCTAACTGTTGCACGAGTTTTGACAAACACCCACAGTTGTGTGCCCTCTACCACAAATCAAAAGTTCCCCCAAGTCCTTTGTAGCCGATTCCTCCAGCCCAGCCCCTGACAACCGGTGATTTGTTCTCTGTGCCGATAGTTTTGCCATTTGTAGAACGTCATAGAAGTGGAATTATATAGTATATAACCTTTTTTATAAATCAGCTTTATTGAGATACAAGTCACATGCCATACAGTTTACCCATTTGAAGTGTACATTTCAATGGCTTTTAGTATATTCAGAGTTGGGCAATCATCACAGTCAATTTTAGAACATTTTCATTACTTCCCCCCTCCCCCCCCAATGCCAATACCTGTCAGGAGCCACTTCCTATTTCCCTCCAACCTTCCCAGCCCTGGGCGACCATTCATCTGCTTTTTGTGTCTCATGCAGCCTTTTGAATCTGCCTTCTTTCACTTGACATAATGCATTTGAGATTCATCCATGTTGTTGCCTATGACAATACTTTGTTTCCTTTCATTGATGAGTAGTATACCATCTTATGGATGTACCACTTTGGTATTATATATGCTGGTTGAAAGACTTACTTTATTTTATTTTTTCGGTTGTTAGTGGTTATGAATAACACTACTATCAGCATTTGCCTGAAAGTTTTGTATGAACATACATTTTTATTTCTCTTAGGTAAATGACTAGGAATAAGATTGCTGTGTTGTATGTATATGTGTGCTTAACTTCATGAGCCAAACTGTTTTCCAAAGTGACAGTACCATTTTGTGTCCCATCAGTGGTATATGAGAAATTCTGGTTCCTCTGCATCCTTGCCATCACTCTTTATGATCTGTCTTTCTCATTATAGCTATTCTTATGTGGGTGTAGTGGTATCTCATTGTGGTTTTTGTGTTGTATCTAAGAAATCTTTGCTTAACCCAAGGTCACGAAGATTTCTTCCCTGTTTTCTTCTAGAAGTTTAATGTTTTAGATTTGACACTTAGGTCTATGGTGGAAGTGAAAGGATTTGTTGTTGTTTTCATATTGACACACAATTATCTCAATATCATTTATTGTGAAAATTACCCTCTCTCCAATGAGTTGCCTTTGCATTTTGGTTGAAAAACCAATTGACCACACATGCAATTTCAATTTGCACTCTCCTAACGGTCAGTGAGCATTATTTCATATGCCTAGTTGCCATCTATGTATCTTCTTTGATGATGCATCTCTTCAGAATCTTTGTTGATTTTGTAATAGGATTGTTTTAGTAGATTTTTTTGAGAGATTTCTTATATACTGTGGTTAGAAGTCCTGTATTAGATCTGTATTTTGTAGATATTTTCTCATTCTGTGACCTTTTCATTTTCTTGAATGGTATTTTACAAAGAGTAGAAGTGTTTTTGATCGAGTCTAATTTCTCAGTTTCATTCTTTACATATTGTGCTTTTCATGCTTTCAAGCTGGTTCCTGCATCCTTGTGACATACACTCATCTTTTTTTCAATTATTTTCTTTCTTTCTTTTTTTTTAAGATTTTATTTATTTGAAAGAGAGAGAGAGAGAGCACTAGAGAGAGAGCAAGCATGAGTTGGGGGCAGAGGGAGAGGGAGAAGCAGGCTCCCCTCCGAGCAAGGAGCCTGAGGTGGAACTCACTCCCAGGACCCTGAGATCATGACCTGAGCTGAAGGCAGGCGCCTTACCAACTGAGCCGCCCAGGTACCCTCTTGTTTTCTACTATAACAAGATGTCCCAAGTCTCACCTTGGACTTTTCCTGACCACCCTGGAATCAGCCGTCTCTCCAGACAATCCCTGGTTTCCTCTATTGAGGCATGGTAATAGGGAGGCAGAATTTTGGTGATTTATAAAAATCTCTTTCCTCTCCAAACACACACTGTAGATTTCTGAGTAACTCTGTGTAATAATTTTGGGTATGAATTTTATTCTGAAGTTAGAGAACGTGACTTTTCCCGCCAAGAAATAAGGAAAAAAGTTTGTTAGTGACCGTGAATTAGTGACTGTGATCTTAAGACAGATCCTAATATGTTCCATAGCTAATCTACCTCAATCGCTAACTATGTAGAGATGTGAAGCATCCAAATAGTGGGAATACAATAGAAAAGATCACTGGTCCTTTCTATATTTTAAGGACACTCAGATGATTCTTTAAATTGAGATTCTACTACTACTCATGGAACCTCTTGTTTCCAAAGCTTTTCTTCTCACATTGTCAGAAGAACAATAATCAAACAGACCATAAAGGGACACAGTCTCTGATTCCTAAATTTGCCCATTGGTTTGTCATTGGGAAACAATGCTTCAAATTTCCAATGTATATTCTATTGTTAAATCTTTTGAAGTGGGTAATTTCCTAGTAATGTTCCCATAGTATTCTGTTTAATTGAATTGAATTAAATTACCTGGATGTACTCTTTAGAAGCAATCTTTTGTAATAGTTTGTGAATATTTCAGCCTTTCTTATCTTGCCTTGGAATTGTTTTATCTGCGAGCTAAATTTTTGTTCATTTTCTGGAGAGTGGGGTGGAATAGGGTGAGGGTGGGTATATGTAGATCTGTTTTCTCCCAAAAAGAAAATGGCTTAAGTTTATGCTAAGGCATGGGATTACATAGCATTTCTCACTTTGGGGCATTTTGGCTTTACTTAACCTATCAGTTCTGATAATGGAAATAATTTATATCAGAATATTGCTTCATTCTTTTTTTTTTTAAGATTTTATTTCTTTGAGAGAGAGTGAGCATGAGCATGGGAGGGGCAGGTGGAGAGGGAGAAGCAGGCTGGAGGGTTCGATCCCAGGACCCTGGGATCAGGACCTAAGCCGAAGGCAGACACTTAACCAACCGAGCCACTCAGGTACCTAGAATGACGCTTCATTGTGAACAATGTTAGAAAACAAAAGAAGGAACAGATATTGAAAAAAGAACTTGGAGTCATTAGGGATATTCTTTGATTAGTAAAAAAAAATTGTGGTTTCAAAGTTAGCTGAACCTTCTTGTCCATGGGTTTGTTTCAGTTTAGCAGCATCCAACAGAGGAGCTTCGTTTCTCAGTTGCTGGTACTGCTCAAGCTTGCTGTAGTATCTCACTGTTTTGCAAAATGCTTGAGAAATGTCTGTATTCACTGTTTCACTAATTTAGCTAATTTGAGCATAGTGGCAATGAATTTAAGACCAGTTCCTTGGACGGACTCTCTACATAGAGAAGTACCTGGCCACAGATGGCACCACCCATCTCAGCCAAAAACAGAGTAAATGCTTGTTATTGGTGGATTAAATAGTTCAGCAAGTCAATTTTTGTCTCTTTTTGTGCTCAAGCACTCTGCTAGGTATTGGGGACAGAAAGATGAACGGAGCAATGAGTGGATGAAACATACAGGAAGACAGGCAGACAGAAACACAGAGGCAATGTGTTGGACACCATGGAATGAAATGTAACTCGGCCTTGGGAGAAGAGAAAAGAGTGCTTGGAAATGTTTTCCAGAAAATAAGGAAATTAAAGTTGAAGAACTAGTCAGAGTTAGCTAGGGCAGTAGAATGGAGAGAGCAGAACATGGGGAGGGAGCAGCAGGAACTGAAGTTTAGAGGTGGAAAATAGCAGAATTTGTGGAGGAAACTACTGAATGGCTTCACGCCGGTAGGGCGGAAAATTAGAGGCCGGGGATGGCATTGTACAGGCTGGAATGGCGGGCAGAGTCAGAGTAGAAAAGGATTCACAAGTCATGCTGAAGATGTTTAGCGGCCAAAGCCATAGGAAGCCACCGAAGGGTGCCAAGTTGGGAAGTGACACTGGTCGATTTGCAGTTTTAGGTACAGCTCTGGATTGGAAAGTAACAAGGTTTAAAACGCAGTGATTTGGTAGGAGGCTCTTATGGAAGTCCAGGAGGGGGAGGACTAGACTTGGAACAGAGACGCAGAGGGAGGGACAGAGAGAGCACAAAATGAAATAAAGGAGAGAGATGGAGTGGAGTCAAGAGTGACCCCAGGTTTCTGGTGCCTGGGGCTCTCAAATAAATAAATCTTGTAAAAAACATGCAGATTCCTATGCCCTAAGATTAATTGAGTTTCACTTTCTAGGGGTCAGCTCAGGAGTCTGCATTTTTTATAAAGACCAGAAGTGATTTCTAACGCGGGTGAGACCATAGACCACATTTAAAAAACAAAACAAAACACTGGCCTGGATTAAGGGTGATCTCTAGAGGCAGCCAGACATGGATTACCAACTGGTCATTTGCCTTCCGTTTTCTTATCTGTAATCTCATCATAAGATTTCACAGTCTAAAAGCTAATATTTATTGTGGGCTTACTATGGGCTAGGCTCTGTATAATCACTGGTGTTCAAGGCTCTCCACATGCTGTCCCCCATCCGTGTGACATTTATGTCATCAATTATGCATAAATGCTAATGCTAACCATATTTACAGTATATTATTTTATTAAAGATTTTCCAAACTTTATAAAGTAGGTACTGTTATTATTCCCACTGTTGAGGAGATGGAACTGAGAGAGGGTAGGAACTTGCCCAAGATCCCAGAGATAAGAAATAGATTCATGCCTATCTATAATTACACTGTTCAGAGTTACTGAGTGTTTGCATGGTGGATAGTTCTTGAGGGTGTGAGGACTGCCATCCTGACACTGGCTGGCATGCTGGGGCCTTTTTGGAAGGTGTAGGCTGGTGGCGGGTGCTAAGGAAGCTCTATGAAGTGACCATCCAAGCAGAAATGACGCTGCTGTGTGTGTGTGTGTCTGTGTGTGTGTGTGTGTCCATTGTTGCCATGTTTTTAGAGAAAAGCAGCCTTGTATATTTTTTGCTGCTAGTTCATTCATTCATTTCGTCCACTATACATATATATGTATATATTTATAGCTCAATACATTTTTAGTGTGTAAATACCACATCCCATACACCATCCAGGTGAAGAGTTAGAGAAGATTCCCAGCACCCCAGGGAGGCTCCCTGATCTCTCCTTCCATTCAACCCTTCCCCCACCACCTGCCCATGGTAACCTGTTTTGTGCATTTTAAATGGGCATCTACTATGTGTCAGGTGCTATTCTAGACACTGGAGCAGATACAAAGATGAATAAGGTGATCTGTGCTCTCTAGTAGATCAGAGCTCAGATGGAAATAAACACATCAACAAATAATGGGGTCACTACTCCAGCTGATGGATGTAGAAGGGGCAGTGAGAGAGAAGAAGATCCACATGAACTGGAGTAGTTAGAAAAGGCTGTGCATTAGAGGTGAGAATTTCGTTGGACTTCGAAAGATAAGGGATAGGATTTGGAGAGGCAGAGTTAGATGGAAGCCTCCAGATACGGAGAACACTGGGAGGTCAGGCTCAGAGGCAGGAGTAATTGTGGCAGTGGGTTATAGAGGGTATAAAATCCTCGTGACTGCATAGTTGATGACACAAGTGTCATACGGGTGGGGGACAACATGTGGAGAGCCTTGAACACCAGAATGATGAAACACACCTGCAAAATTTAATTTGTTAATTTTGGGGGGGTCCAAAATTTTTCATCAAGAGTAAACATCAAAGAATGGCAGGATTTGATTTGTGTTCAAGCTGTGTCTTTGTAGCCACCAAAACCACACTCCCCCAGTGTGGTTGTCCATGTGATCCATCTCCTCGGCAATGGCCCAGCTGGAGAGGGGAGACGGAGGGTGCTCTTAGGAGCGATATCGGGTTGCCCAGAGACAGCTGAGCTTCCCATGCTGTGAACCTTGATGGTCACCATTAACACAACCTGCTAACCTACAGCAAGAATAAGCCTTTCCTAATCTTGGCAGATTTACTCATCTTGTAGAGAAAGTATACATCCAGTGTAACTCAGTGACAGTACTTACTATGTATTAGCCATTCTTGTTTCACTTTAAACTTTTATTCAGCATTGAAGTGCTGAAGGGTGTGTTTTAGTGTCCCTCCCTGTTCATTTGTGTTCTAATGTTTGGTTGAAAAAAACGGTAAATGCATTTGTTTACTTCCTGGCAAGCTGTCCTTGATCTGAGTTAATAATGAAAGAGGTGATCTCAAATTAGCTGAACAGAGATTGGGCAATTTAAAATACTTTGAAAGGAGTGTAACTTTGTTATTTCTCCATTGAAAGATTTTTTTTTTCAACTTTCAGGTAAATTCTGACCAGTGGAAGCCGATCTTGCAGAAGGATGCAACTGTTTTACAATTATGATATTAATTGCTCACCCAAAACACTCCATATGGCTGAAAAGTTATTGTATTAAGTAGATCACATATATCCCCAATGATTTTATTTCTCATCAAGAAATCCTTTCTGCTGGGTTAGAGCAGAGATAAATCTCCCCTCCTGTCAATACATTTACATAAATTTCAGGGCACAAATTATTGTGTAAATCCAATAGTGTTTCTAATAGTGTATGTATTATGTTCTGGGTGAATACCATACTTAGAAGCAGATATTTTAAAGACAAATAACATGTTTCTATAAACAACTTTCTCATAAGACTTTACAGTAGTAATTTCGTTCTTCTATCTTTTCTTATGCTAGTCGATTTAAATTTAGAATGTCAAAATAATACATAGTATTAATTAGAAGACTCTAATGTGTTTCTTCACAAGTCTCCTATTTAACTGCCCAGTTTGAACCATAAAGTATATTACCATGAAAAATGTGGTCCTATATATAGCTTTGTATTTTATTTCAACTACTTTTATGACCTTGAAACTTGGCAGGGATTCTACTCCTCCGCCCCCGCCCGCCCCCCATTTCCAAAGAATTTATAGGCTATCTTAACTCCGTAGGTTTTTTTCCCTCAACATTTGAACCAGGATTTAGGTTTCTTCTTATTAATAGAGAATCTATAGAACATGAATTTTCTCTCAGTTTTCACTCATCACCTCTATGAAACTCCTTTAGGAACTAAATCCATTTAAACTTCATGACATGCCATATTCTATAAAAGTTTATTACATGCAGTTTTAATGGCAGAGCACAGAGGTGGACAGACTAAAGCTTTCCACTATAAGTAAACTTTTAATAGGCAGTCTGAACCAATGGTGCAGACTTAATTAATTCTCTACATATTTTACCCTGGCTTCTGTATTTCTAATGTCATCTTAAGAAGATATTTGAGTCTGTGGGAATCATTCTTTCTTGAAGGATTGCTCATTTATGAGCATCCTGACAGACAGACATGTCCTTGTATTTGAACCTGTGCCTGCCTGGGGAGAGATACTGATCTCACCTATGCGGTGCAGGTTGAGTCTAGTTTTCTCAGTGGCTTTATCCACTGATGGTGGTTTACCCAGACCATCAACACGGAAAACTGTGTTTACTCTCCCACACCACTGGGCTCGTGCAGCATACCGTACAGGAAAGTTTGGATTTGCTGTGTAGCCAATATACCAAGGAACTGAAAGAGTGAATTTAGTTTCAGTGATGTAATGAGGTGAAGGTTCCAGTGACTATTCCACTTGTCTTCAAAAGCTGGTCAAGGGTTAATCAGTTCGAGAGCCGGAGATCCCCGGTTGAATTTGGCCCATAGGTTAGGAGAAGCTTCTCAGTTGAATTTTCTTCTGATATGGTTATTTTGCTTTATAGGCACATTGATTTTGTTTTGTTTTTAATGAAATCTCCGAGTCACATGATGGAGAAGAGACTAGCTGCGTAGGAAACCACTTGCCAGATATAATGGATCTCAAAGGAGAAATATATACTGCTGCTGTTCTAAGTGCAAAGGGAAAGAGAACTAAAAGACTAAGGTAATGCTGTGTTTGTACATTGTGGCCAAGGATTGTACTGCTTATGAGCCCAGCATCTGTTTTTAAATGAAGGGGGTAGATCAGGGGTCAGGAAACTATGGCCTGGAGGCTCCTGTGTTTGTAAATAAAGTATTGAAACATAGCCACACATGTTTCTTTATGTATTGTGTATGTTTACCTTTGTGCTACAGCAGTAAAGTTGAGTAAAAGCAACAGTGTCCGTATGGTCTGTGAAGCCTGACATATTTACTCTTTTGCCGTTTACAGAAGAAGTTTGCCAATCCTTGGGGTAGATGAATAACTGTGTGGCAGATGAATAGATCACATCTTATGCACAGATATTTTAAAGTAAATTATAGATATCCTCTAATTTCTTTAGTGGATACCTCAAAAAAACCCCACATTTTCTGTATAGTCAGTTTAAAATTATCATGCCTCACAGAGTTAATAGTAATTCCTTAATGTAGTTTGAAACCAGTTCATACGAAAAATTTCTGAATTGTTTCTAAAATATCATTTACAACTTTTTTCCCAAGCCAGGAGCCAATCGGAACTACACCTTGCATCTGATGTTTGTGTCTTTCAAGTCTCCCTCACTCAAGATATGTCCCTTTTTTCATGACACTGACTTTCTGAAAAGGCCATGCTATATGTCCAGTAGGATGTCTCACCTTCTGCAACATATCTGATTGCTTTTGAGGGCTATCAACTATTATGTTCCTGTCTGCCCTGGGTTTACTGTCAACTGAAAGTTAGATCTCTCTTGAATTCAGGTTAAACATGGTTGTCCAGGAATCATAAGAAGTGACCTCAAATATGCATCAGATCTGAAAACTTGTGCCACCTCTGGTCACCCTGAGATTGACCATCAGCTTAGTCAACAAGTTATTTTAAAAATAAGAAAAATGGCGTCTCAGAAGTGTAAGAAGCAAAGTGCAAGAAGCAAAGAGTTAGAAATGGAACTTGCAACCTACCATTGATTTTCTGCTGTCTGTACTGTGCCGGGCTGACCCTTAGTATGGTCACCTAAACTTGACTCTCCATTGCCTTTTTTTTTTTTTTTTTTTAATTTTTAACTTTATTTCCAGTAGAGGTAACATATCCATTGCTTTTCAGAGTGGTTTTTGTCCCTGGATCCCATTCTGAATCAATGAAGTTCTTTGGTGATGGTTTAATAGAGTGGGCGTCGCTATATTTTCTTGGTAGTTGTGTCTTGTTTGGGTTCTGTTTTGTTGTGGAGGGCTTTGATTTTGTGGCATTTCTTCCTTTGTTTTTAACTGAAGTAATATGAGAGAAAAACAACAAAGTGGGTAAAGATTGTAAAGACTGGTAATGAGATGTGAAGGAAGTTGAAAGGAGTTGTGATTGAGATTTAAATAGATAAAGAGGGAAACCCAAACCCTAAGTTAACAGTTGCTTTTAAGTAATTATAACTATTTAAAAATTTCAATGCAGTTTTTAACGCATTGAAGTTTCTTAACATGGAAAATGGTAGAAGCTCCTTCTCTGGCGTGAAATAAACTGGACGTGTAAGGATAAATCTGCCTAAGGCTGACACAGCTGGAACCTGTGACCTTTAATGCTGGACTTCCATTGTGTTAGTCTAAGTTTCCTATTTTGCCTTATAACTCACATTTCTTTGGTTCATGGACTTGTGTTTTATAGCCCAGGTCTAGTATTTTGTGCATCTCAGCTAAAATCATATAATATCGTTTGATGTGTATGTTTTGAAACTTGGAGCTCCAGTGACCTAATCTGTCCCATTATTTTTAGGCAGGAATGCATTTAGGGGTCTTGCAAGAGGAGGGATAGAGTGTGAGGTAGAAAGACACTGTAGAGAACAGTGAATGAACTTTAAAAGTTCCCAAGGGGCTCCCATCAGTAGGAATACAGTTAATCAAAATGACAAATGCAGCAGTGTAAGCCTGTCAGAGGGAACAGGCTCAATAGCCTTGTAATGACCTCAAGAAAGTGTCCGAGCTTCTCGTGGATATTGAATGTATTAGAATAGGCATGGAGAGGAGATAGCTAAGGATAAGGAGTTGAAAAATAATCATGCTTCATTGTTTTAGGACAAGTGACTGCCTAAAAAGAAACCATTACCTGCCCATGAAGTCCTAAGTAGACAAAAAGTCAATCAGAACTGGATTCATTACTGATTGTTTGATTCACTTCTGTACTAGTTTAAGTAGAATGTGAACTTCACTCTGCTGGTCGAGCCTGCAAGAGAGCTGAGTTGGTAGGGGGAGGGAGGGAAATGGTGGGGAAGGTTAAAAAGAGGGGGATCAGGAGAAGGTGGAGAGAGCTCCCGGACTGAGCCTAGGTCTGATGCCCGTGAAATAGAGGAGGGAGGAAGAAGGGTTGGATGGGGGCGGAGAGCTTCAGACTTCAGTATAGTTCTGAGAAGACCGCACTGAGGCCAGTGGGAAATTTTCCATTAGAAGAACACTGAACTGGGTAAGAATGTGTAGTTAGTATTATCCTCACAGTGCTCAATCATTGGCTGGGAGAACCCTGGGGAGTCACGGCTCTGGCATTAGGTCAGAGGGCCTGAGGATGGCAACTGGCATCCTCTGTTGACCCTACTCCCCTGTGAGTGTTGCAGCTCCATGCTACAACAGACAGGATTGTCCATGAAAGCAACCTCTTGTCACTCCTTCCTCTCTTCCCTCATGGTTTCCATGTTCTTGTAGGATTGCTTGGTTGTATAATTTAACAAAGAGAATGACACTTTGCAATGTATATTTCTTTAGCATTTTAGAGATTGCTTCCATGTTTCGATAATGCAAGTTGACTACTTTCTGCTTGTAAACTTCGGGTTGTGCCCTGACAAACAGGTAGATCTTTGGCTAACTGGATAATCTAGAAGGAGAGCAGCAAGATTACTGTGTTTCATTTTCCCTTTCCTACATAGTGTCAAGGAGAGGGCTGAAGTAGGTCATCAATTAATGCTTTGTGAATGGTTGAGTAAATTCATTCTGACCTCTACTTACTTGAGTTATTTATTTTGAATGCTGATGGTCTCTGTCCCACCTCATGCCCCTTCTTTCTTGCATCCTGACCTTAATTGTTTGTTCAGTGTAATAACTAAGAACAGGTGATCGTGACTCAAAGGAAGAGATAAAATCATAGCAGAAGAAAGGTGTTTTTGTCTCTAGCAAAGCTCAATTTAATTCTTTATTTGCTTCAGTTTAGCTATAAAATATACAGCATACCTATCTGTGTAGGTCAACTTCAACCAGGTAAAAATTGATAGCTAGTAAAACAGAGGGTGTGTACTACCCCTGAATTCATACAGTAACCTGATCAAGTGCCTGATACTCTGGTTTAGTGTTATATAATGACCTTCTTTCCCTATTAATATAACTAAAACACATCTACCCTTCTGTTCTTTGGAATTTTTACTTAAATTTCTTCCACCAAAAGATGCATTTTCATTTTTACAGTGCCAACCAAATCTTAAAGGAAGACAAGTGATCACTGGAGTCACCCAAGCACTCTGTTGTGTTGAGCTCCGACCAAAGAGAAGGGGCCGAGAAATGAGGTCTATAGAATGTAATGGGTGATGATGTAGATTATGGTAGTGTTATGAGTTGACTGTGTCCCTCAGAAAGATCTGTTGAGGTCAACCCCTGGTGCCTGTGAATGTGACTTTGTTTGGAAATAGGATCTTTACACATGTAACCATACGTCTGTAAAGTTAAGATGAAGTCATACTGGACTAAAGTGGACCCTAATCCAATATGACTGATGTCCTTATAAGAAAAGGGAATTTTGGGTAGACACAAACCCCTGAAAATGCCATGTGACCGTGCAGAGATTACAGTTATGCCACCACAAACCAAGGAGTGCCTGGGGCTACCAGAAGCTGGAAGAGGAAGAGAAAGACACTCTCCTAGAGGCTTGGTAGAGAGCATGGTCCTGCCAACATCTTGACTTCCAGAACTACGAGAGACCATATTTTTGTTGTTTTAAGACACTCAGTTTGCAGTATTTATTTGAAATTGATGCATGGATATGGTTCACAGTTATAAGTGAGGTGAGAGATATAGGCTTCCAGGTATGGAATGAATATGTCACGGGGATAAAAGGTGGAGCGTGGGGAATCTAGCCAATGGTATTGCAGTAGTGATGTCTGGTGACAGATGCAGCTACACTCGTGGTGAGCACAACAGAATGCATTGAGTTGTCAAATCACTATGTTGTAATAACCTGAAACTAATGGAATGTGTGTCAGCTATACTCAAATACACACAAATTTTTTTTTTAAAGATAGTCAGAAAGGAAGGTAAAGTGGATCTGTCATTAAATGACTTTTTAAGACAGTTAAAAAAAAGTATAAAAGCATCTCTTGCTGTATGGTTCTGACACAATTTCAAGGTCTCCTCTAAAGGACATCCACTGTTACCACTTTCTTGGGCATCATTCAGAAAGTGTGTAATGCATTTACATGCATAAAAGAATATCTACTTTCCTTTCCCATCCCCTTTCAACAAATGACAACATGCTTTTTACACATTTTGAACCATGTTTATTATTTATAATATAACTTTGAGATCTTTGCATATCGACACTTATAGAACTACTTTGTTATAAGAAATATTTAAACTTGACTTATATAGAATTCTTTGTGTATGAAACCCAATAATTATTTCTGTTACTGTTACTTGTTAGTGTAGCACATAATCATATGTGAAATGCTTAATACTACCCTGTTTTGAAAACTATGATGGGCTACATACTGTACAAGCTGATTTGCATATTTTATTTAACTTGAGTGGAGGTAGGATTAACAAGAAAGCTTGTATTTCCTTGGCCTAAAGGACATCAAATAAATGTTTACTGTTAGAACAGGATCAAGTTCCATTTGAACTGTAGGCTCCTGAGAAGAATAAAAAATGGAAATTTTTATAGGTAGTCCTGATTACTGCCAAACTGCCTCAAGGTTAGTTATATGTTAAAAGTCTTATCTCTTGTCTTTTACTTGTCATTACTAAAAAAAAAAAACATTACTTCTTTGGTGCCATAAATCTGATTTTTCTTTGTACAGAATTTATGCTCAGCAAAGCCGAGCCTGGTTTTGATTTTTCTGAACGTTCTTTTTTTTTTTAAAGATTTTATTTATTTATTTGAGGGAGAGAGAGAGAATGAGAGAGAGAGAGCACAAGAGGGGGTAGGGTCAGAGGGAGAAGCAGACTCCCTGCTGAGCAGGGAGCCCGATGTGGGGCTCGACCCTGGGACTCCAGGATCATGACCTGAGCCGAAGGCAGGCGCTTAACAAACTGAGCCACCCAGATGCCCCTGATTTTTCTGAAAGTTCTTAACTAGGATCAAAGCAAGGTACATATATATTTTATACTGAGATTGTGAGCCAGTTTTTTTTTTTTTTAAGATTTTATTTATTTATTTGGGAGAGAGACAGAGAGAGCATGAGTGGGGGGAGGGTCAGAGGGAGAAGCAGACTCCCTGCTGAGCAGAGAACCTGACATGGTACTCCATCCCAGGACCCTGGGATCATGACCTGAACTGAAGCAGACACTTAACAGACTGAGCCACCCAGGTGCCCTGTGAGCCAGTTATATACAACCCACTGTGTCATCCTTAGATTACTATGAAGATCACTACTATCCTCAGTTCAAATATGGATTCTTCATTGGAAACTTGACAGCCAGGAATTGGAAGGGTGTGGAATGTTGCCTGTGACCACAAAGAAGTGGGGAAGTATCTGTGGCGTTATTGTCCTCCTTCAGACATGGAAATGGAAGACCGTATATCTTCTAATCTGCTGTAGACATAGGATAAATAGACCAGTACTTCTGAAAGCACACCCAAGCATCCCCATTCTTGGTACAGACTCCAACAGTTGAGAGGAGTCCCTTCTGTTTTAACTAGTGATATCTTTGCTAGAGATATGTGGTGGCAGAGATTGATAGTTATCCATCAACACCATAGCAGATAGCCAAGTTGTGTCTCGTCAATGGATATAGACAGAAGTGATGTGGGGTACTTCTAGTCCCTTGAAAGGAAGGGGTGTATATGCCTTTCCTGTTTCATTCACTGCTGCTCAGATATGCAAGTGCTGCTGGGATCTGGACCTGCCACCTTGGACTCAAGAGGGAAGCCACGTGTTGAGGATTTGAGGATGGCAGATTCACCCTACCACCACAGAATATTCCTCAAGGGAGAAATAAACCACTATCTTGTTTCAGCTCCTGTATTTTGGAGGTGCTCTTTGTTTCAGCATCTTAGATTGTGACCTAATTAATATACCCATATTCCCAATTATTGGTAAACAAAACAAAACAAAATAAAAAGAAACAAACTGGCCACCCACATCTTTTACCTATCTTTTGTATATTGAACAAATTTTAGAGCAGCCTAGATTCCAAGATAATTAGCCTCATTTCCTTTTAATTTTGTGTTTTAGAAATGTCTCCGACATGAAATGAGACTAGTTAGTATTGAGTTGGTTATAGTGGTATTTTCCAAGCTTCTTTTCAGGAAACCTGTATTAATGGGTTATGGATTCAGTACCAAATTACAATGTGAAGGATGGGTTCCCCCACACCGACAACCAATTCTCCAACACCAGATGAGTGTCCTACAATTCAATTCCATTCTGACACTATTTACCCAGAGGTAGCATCAGTTTCCATAGGTAAAAGGCTCAGTCCGGCAGGCCTGCCCTCCACTGCAGATGCCACTCAGAAGCTTAGGTTGCTCCCTATGCTTCTGACTGACTGGCTAGAAATCAGATGTTCCCATGGCCCCCTCCTTGAGTTTGATTAATTTGCCAGAGCAGCTCACAAAACTCAGGAAACCCATTTACTCACTAGCTTGCTGGTTTACCACAAAGGATATTAAAGGATCTGAATCAACAGCCCAATTAAGAGATACATAGGGCGAGGTCTTGAATGAGGAACTTCTGTCCTGCAGGAGTTTGGGGCCCGGCGTGGTAGCTCATGAAAGCATTCTGCTTCCCCAGCTTGGAAGCTCTCAGAAGCCTCTCCTTTTGGGTTTTATGGAGGCTTCATTATAAAGGCATGATTGGTTATATCACTGACCACTGTCAACCTCCAGCCCCTCTCCCCTCCCTGGAAACCAGGAGGTGGGACTGAAACTGGCTCTTCATGGTTGGGTCCCTTGGCAACCAGCCCCCATCCTTAGGTGCCTTCCAAAAGTCACCTCATTAACAGAGACCCACTTGGTAGTGGTGCAAAGGTCTTGTTATGAATAACGAGACACCCACTTCACCTTTATGGCTCTGACACAATTTCAGAAGTGAGGACAAGAGACCGAATATTATAACAAAAGATGTTCCCATTGCTCTTGTTGCTCCGGAAATTTCAAGGGTTTGGGGAGCTTGTGAGACAGGAAACTTGAGTGAAAACAAAGATCTATATTTATTATAAATCACAGTATCACATGAGTGTTCTTCCAAAAAAGGAGTAGGGGATGATTTGGAGACCATAAGTGTGAAACGTAGTGGGTCAAATAACTCTAACCAGTTTCTCTAATAAGAAACTAATACTGTTGATCTGCCAGCAGGATGATATATTATGCAATGTTTTCCAATGTTATTTAACTGTGGATCTCTTTGTTTGGAACACGTATTAATGTTTTGTAGAACCAGTGTTCTTCTGTTATTTGGCTTGAAATTCCAGTATCACACGGTTTCCAGCTGTCTTGTATTTTACTGGGCAATAAACCATCGGTCTCTCTTAAAGACAACTATGTATCTCATCCATTTTGGGTTGATTAAAACTTTAACTCATGGATGGCAACCATATTGACTTCATTTTCAAAGTCCGGAGGAGTTCTTCACATTTGGTCCCAGGAGCTATGTACAAGTAAAAAGTTTCAGTATTTGTCTTCATAAAAAGAAAATGATATAATATGAATATGTAAAATGAATATGTTCTAATAAGAAACCATTGTATCCCCTTCATATTATTTGGATTATGTGTAAGATTTTATTGGGATAAATGGTTGGGTTGCAGCAAAGATTAGTTGTAAAACCGTTGTTGGTGTTAGTAGAAGCAGTGGTGATTGTGAGGTTGGAAAACATGAGGTGGGGCTGTACAGTGGAGAGGTGACCTTATATTTAATTTGGGAGCCACTGCCGGTGTCTGGTCTAGGCAGGAGCGTAATTAGTGTTGTTGTTTAAGAATAAAAATCTGACATCAGAACAAAAAATGGTTTGGGTTGTCAAATGCTGGAGGGAGGCCAGGTTATCAGGCAGGAAGCCGCCACAATCATCTGGGGCAGAGGGACGGAAGGAATTTTCAGAATTTCCATGTTCCACAATCCTTCTGTTGATACTACATTTTTTAGAGAGCTGATATGTGGGCTTTTAGAAACAAAGTAATAATAAAAGATCAAAAGGTAGAAGCACACCACTCCACCTGGGACTGTGGGAGCCCTGTCTGTTTTCCTGCTTGGACAGCTGCTGATGGAGTCCATTGCATGGCGCTTCACAGCCTCAGCTTCTGTCCTGCGACCTTTTGTCGCTAAGTCTCTTTTCTTGGGCCCACTGGTGGCAGAGGGGGTTGAGTTATGAAATTATGTTCTGCAAAGTGTGATTTGTTCGGCA
The DNA here is from genome assembly GCF_009762305.2 of Zalophus californianus. Classification (NCBI taxonomy): domain Eukaryota; kingdom Metazoa; phylum Chordata; class Mammalia; order Carnivora; family Otariidae; genus Zalophus; species Zalophus californianus. The sequence goes on from NC_045597.1 coordinate 63,157,306, forward strand.
CAAGTTATTTATTCTTTAGTCGAATTTCTCATGCTCTTAATGTGATGTTTGAACTTCTCTTAGGAGATTTGCAAAGCCTCCAGGCCACGCATAGCCGCAGTTTGGCGGTTGATGGAGAGCTGTGGTACTTGCAAGGAATCCACAGCAAGTCCAACTAGCTTCTCCACCTAAAGCTCAGGGTTTCTAAATTTCTGCTTTAAATGTGGTACTTCTGCGTGATACATTTTTATTTCCAAATGTATATGTTTGCTTTGTTCGCACAGCAGTGTTTTGGTTTGAGTCGTCTGGAATCTTACCAGAGCTTCCAACTACATTTTGTTAATTTAAAATAGCCTTTTCCATTTTATTTAGGTGTGCTCTAATTTTTTCTTTGTTTTTAAAAGGCTGTGTGTCCAAAGGGAGACAGAATGTGAGCACAGTGATCTACACAAAGATGATGAGATTCATTCATTCTCATTTGCATGAAAAACATTTCTACCAGGGTAGCCCCTTCTCCTACTACAAACTAGATGGAATTTATCCAGAAAGAAAAGGATGTTTCCTAATCGTATGGGCCATGTCTAGATTGTTTCTTTTTTTTTTTTTAAAGATTTTATTTATTTATTTGACAGAGAGAGACAGAGCGAGAGAGGGAACACAAGCAGGGGGAGTGGGAGAGAGAGAAGCAGGCTTCCCGCCGAGCAGGGAGCCCGATGTGGGGCTCGATCCCAGGACCCTGGGATCATGACCTGAGCCGAAGGCAGATGCTTAACGACTGAGCCACCCAGGCGCCCCTCTAGATTGTTTCTAATACTGGTTCTTAAGTTAGGCCAATAAACTTTCCTCATGGAGATCACTGGAAAAAGCTGTAGTGTGTTCATTAGCTATAATACATGAGCCTGGCATGAGTTAACTTGCAGATAATTTGTGCAAAATGGAGGCAGTTCAGTGTCATTTGCTTGTGATCTGTAGGTATCTCATGAATGCCACCCTTATGACAATTTTTAATTAACCGAATGTCTTCCTGTCTGTAACAAGCAGGAGACAGTGGTTTCAGGTGGAGCTTCTGCTGGAGTCTATCACCAGCGCTATAGTTTTGACAGTGAATGTCATTTGAGGAACCTTCTTTGTCTCTGATGTTACGTAGTTGGAAGTTTGGACTCTGGCTGCGACTTTTAGGCTCTTTTCCTTATGCTCTTTCCCTCGGTGCAGTCGGAGGTGTGTGGTATCATTCATTCATGTCCCTTGTTAGGATTTCCATTTGCCCAATTCCTATAAATATGAAGAGGGTGATGTGCTTTGGATTTGTGGGATGGGAGGATGCTGATCTTGATTCCCCACACTGTAAGCTTCCCAGTGGTGGAGTGCCATCTCATCCCCGGTGGGATTCAGTTCAAGGTCTTCAGCACAGGCCAGTGCGATGCTCCATGGTCTGCCCTTGCCCATCCCTCCAGGCCCCTCTCTTCCTACTGCCCTCCTCACCTTCTCCCAGCTTCGGAAGGGGAGCTGGGATTTTCTGAGCTCTGCATACCCATACATAGCTCTGCTTTCCTAATACTTCCCCCACCTCGTGTTCCCTTAAAGAGATCCGACCTATTCATTCAATAATTCAGCAGTTATTTACTGAGGACCTACTGTGTGCCTTGCATTCCGAAGAAGCACATAGAAGTGCTGAACTGTAGTCTGGAATTGGGTAGATTAATCCTTGGAGAAGCCTCAGCGTAAAATTACCTCTTTTTCTGGGCACTTTGTACAAAACTTTCTATAAATTATCACACTGATTTCGTTTACATTGTGTTGTGGTTGCTCAGTTTATCCGTGTATTTTTTTCTCTCTAGACCGTGAGTACAAGTTATTGTTTTTTATTTATTTCCCAACAAGTAGCTCAGTAAATTGGAAAGAACAAAAATTAGAGTAGAATAGACCATTTGAATTCCAACCCCACCTCTTACTAGCTGGGCGAGTTAATTAACTTCTCTAAGTCCTGGTTTCCCCATTTGTGTATCAGAGATAAGAAAATCAAATTAAATCAGTTCAACAAGGTTTATTTGGTTTTACTGTGTCCTTAGACTTTAAATGAGAACATGTTTGTCCATGCCTGGTTCAGCGCCTTACCCACTGAGTATGAATACACCAGGTGTCTCCCAGTAGGAATGCTCTTCTTCCCCCTTAGGGGGGAACATAGTAGGAACTCATGAATGTTTGTTGAATAAATGGACAAAACACACAGGGTATCTATCACTAAATATTTTACATAGATATTAGGGAATAGGCATGAATTCTCTGCATTATTTCTTGGCTGTTGTGCCTTTCTGCTAAGTAAGGGTACAGGCAGATAGCGACCTTGCCCTCCAGCTGTCCTGAACAGAAACTAACTGGTGCTGGCTTGAGTGAGGTTTCTGTCTTTCGATAAAAGAGAGCAATTATTTGAAAATCTAGTCATATACATTTTTCCCTTCCAAAGAGTGTAAGCAACACAATAAATACATTTATTATTCATTCCCTGTTAATTCTTCTTGTCAAAGAAGAAAAATAATTTAAAGGGAATTCCTGGAAGAATATCTGGGGACTTAAAATAAAAGTCATGGTTTTATTTTAAGCTTGTCAACAGGGGTGACAAGTGCAAGATTTGTAGCTCAGATGTACGAGAAGCAGCTCATAAATTCCATTTCTCACTGTGTTTTATCTTGCCTTCCACTTTCCCTAAAATGGAGCTAATTTTTAATATCATAGAGAGAGATGGGAAATCTTCCACTTTGATTTGTAAAGGTGACACTATGGTGAATGAACATTTACAGAAACACTTGTCTATTTTAGTGTCTGGCTTTTGGGACAGAGGGATGCCCTCCAGCCTGGCACTCAAGCCCTTCAGGATGCTACTGGGCCTGCCATCACTGTTCCTCTCGGGGGTTTCCAAGCTGCTGTTAAGGGCACTAAGAGGTGATGTGGGACCCAATTAGAAGTCCTTTAATTTCCCTTGCTAAGTCAGCTTGTACAAAGTTCAGAAGCCACATTCTTTTCAACGAGAGGGGAGAGGAAGGATTTGTAAATTGAGGGGCAGCAGTAAGTGTCCTCTTTGAGAAGCCGATTCAGCCCGTTTGTGGGGACAGGACAAGACTAGAGTATATCAGTGAGTATAGAGCCGGCTTGGACTTTGAGGCATAGCCTGGAGAAGGGGCCACATGGAGCTTCTCTCTGAGTTCTGGCTTGAGTCATGGCGTGGGCCACTCGGTCCTTCTCCTTTCCCTCAACAAAACCTTTTTTTTAGGGTCATCTCAAGTGGAAGGAGATGAGAATCTGTATGATTTAGAAGTAGAGCACAAGCTAGCAAATCTGTACAGAAGAGGAGACAGGTCAGATACAAATTGTCTAGCCTAAAGTATTTCCTAGCTTAAATTTTACAACCGCAAATCTTATTTCTAACAGAAGTAACTGGAAGTTCCTAAGTCTGGAATTCTGAAAAGTGGGTCAAACCCCTGGCATGTGCAGTAAAGTTTCTGGGCTGTAAATAAAGACAACTATGAGAGTATGTCCCTGTCTTACTGATTTTATAAATATAAGACTCAGAGCAACCATTAAAGCTAAGTATAAAGGATACAGGAAATAACAACTCTAAAACTAGAAGCATGCCTCAGTTTGATACCAACATGGGGAAGCTCTTGGGTTCAGTTCAGAATTTGAAACCTGACATAATCTATATACACTTTTCTTTTTTATAACAGTTGGAGCCATGTTGTCTATAGTTTGAAGGTGGACAAGAGAAATTTCTTATTAACATGAAGTTATTCATAACTGAAACTATTTATTGTCTCTTCCCTAAGTACTCTCCTCGTGTCCCATGAAGCTGCTGTTGCTTATTGCATGATATTTATTATACTTATGGAAAGCAGACCACTTTGGGCAACAGGACGAAGGTCAAAGGCTTCTTTGCTAAGAATGAACGTGAGAATATGGTGGGTTAGGGATTAGTCGAGAGAAGGAAGACCCTGGGGAGGATGCATACAGCCCCCATTTAGTAAGAAATGATTGGACAAAGGAAAATATGAAAGCTTTTAACCCAGAATGCTAATTTCTAGATAGTTATGCTTTTTAGTATATCAAAAGTCATTGAGCCATATAAGTACTAGCACTTAGTAGAATTTATTGAGTACCATTATATACTAGTCCTTGTACTAGGGACTTGGGATACAATTGTAGCTAAGCTCCTGGGGCTTCCATCAATCAATATGGGCGTGGTGTCTATTGGACAAGATTATAGTTAGATTTCTGTATGTTTGATGATATAATAATGCATGTATTTATTCCTGACCAATACAAAGATAATATTATGAAACAATGTTAGTGGACAAAAGTGAGAGTCTTCATTTTAACTGGAAGAACTTGGTTCTATCCAGAATGCTGCATTTGTTAAGGGGTAGCACCTATTAGATAAGATTCTTTTTCTGTGACTGATCAGAAGTATTTCTTTTAACTTTTCTATAGCATATGCTGAGTTTTAAGCAAAATGAGAAGAAGTTGTTATTACAAATTAGAAACCTTGAGACTTTTTATGAGGATTATGCTTTTACTGTGTTGGTGCTAATAAAGCCTTTTGCATGAGTGGTGCTCTTGTTGCTATCATACAATTACGAGATTCTCCTAAGGGATCAGCTTAAAAAGAGATAAAGGTTCTTGGATACATGTCCTTAGCTTGGCCATCCTTATTTTATATTGTCATTGTTCTTCAGTGTCAAAGTGTGTAAAGAAGAAGATGCAAGGTGATGTAGGCACTTAAGGAGGCATTTAGCTATCACCCTCCTTTTCCAGTGGCTCGATGCTTTTTAAATCACTCTTTGAGCAGCTCGTCTGGAATTAGTGCATAGCAGTAAACTTACTATGGCTGACATGAAGGCTTAAGATAATATTAAATGCAGAGAAACTCATTACCGAATTGGATAATATCCTTCCAGAAATACAATACTATGACAAAAGATTTCTTATGGAAATGAGTTATTTTGTTATCTCCTTTAATATAAAAATGAAGTCAGAAGGAGAACTATGTCCCAATGCTTTTCACTTTTGAAATCCAAGTTTAAAAAGACAATATCCTTTGTTAGTCAATGACCCCAGAAATAAACTCATGATGAAGATATGTAATGAAAATGACTTTTAAAAAGGGTCTGAGAGGCAGAACTATGATTCATGTCTGAAAAAAATAAAAAAGGAAGCAGGCCACTCAAAAGGTTATATCAAAAATGGAAAGAAAGCAAATGACAGCTCCTTTGGCCACCTCCTGTCTGTGGACTGTGACTCTTCTCCAGCTCCTGTGCAGAACTCAAATGCCCTGAGCATTTACCAGAGGTGGTCCACAAATGCATTTTTCTTTTTCTGCCAGTCAGGTTCTCTTGCATTTCTGTCAGCTGGGCTGACAGTTTTCTTGCCATAATTTTATCAGCAGGGTAGCAAAGTTGCCACATCTGGTAGATAATAGAATTTTATTCAAGAAGTTTTGTTTCCTTTGCTGATTTTCTCCTCATTCCATATATTGCACACTTGGACAGAACCCCCAGTTATATGCTATGTTAGTGCCCCTTTCTCCTTATTAATGACATTTCCCATGAAAGTAGTTCATTATATCTGTGCCTAGCTGTGTTAAGGTCCACCTCTCCTGATGGCCATGAGAACAGGGGACCCATGGTCTCATTTCCCACTAAACCCACTGTTGCATAATAGGTGTTGAGAAAGGCAGTCAAGATGGCTGGTGTTTATGACATTCCTTCCAAGTGCTCTTAGCTCAAAGAAGACAGGGGTTTTCTAAAAGTCAAGGTACCTTTCTCCCTTTGTATAAAGGTACTGTCTACAGGTCAAAACAGTAACTGCAGAATGTTCCAGAAGGTTGAATCCAGGTCTTGTTCTCTTTCCCTTCAGTGAACCTCTGAGTGAGGCAATGGTACTGTCTCCAAATATGCTCAGTTCCTATAAATTACATGACCTAAAATTGTAACAAATTTTGAAAGGTGTCCTAATAAATGTGGTTCCTATGGAGCCACCTAGAATCCCCCCTCCCCCCACGTTTCCAACCCCTGCTTGTGAATTGCATCTTTCCTAAAGAACTGCTGATTAAACTATACTTATTTGGAGGAAAATCCAGTCTATATAAAATCAGTATAGACTGGATTTTCTTTCATAGAGGCACTAAAGAGTCATTTGCTGAATATTTAATTCTCCAGGATGAAATGGCATTCCTTAGGCACAGTCCCTTAGTTTCTTTCTTTTCTAATCTAAGCTTGTGGAGCGCCTGGGTGGCTCAGTCAGTTGAGTGTCTGCCTTCAGCTCAGGTCATGATCTTGGGGTCCTGGGATCAAGCCCTGCATCAGGCTCCCTGCTCAGTGGGGAGCCTGCTTCTCCCTCTCCCTCTGCCACTCCCCCTGCTTTTGAGCTCTCTCTCTCTCTCAAATAAATAAATAAAATCTTCTAAAAAATCATCTAACCCTCTGTTTCATGTTTCATGACATCAGTACGTTCTTTACATCTTGAAGTATCTTTTTGTATTTCAACCATCCCATCGTCAGCCTTTACTTTTTATTATCGTTCATTTGGACATGTGGCATCTTTACCTGTTGTTCCCTAATATGACCATTCAAACATCCTTTCTTTTCAGTGTAACGATAATGTTGATGCTCCCTTAAATTTCACCCAGCACATTTATGGAGTTTCTCTTTAATCTCAAGATTCAACTCCATGAAGCTCTTTTCCGTCCTTCTCTCATTTTTTTCTAATACCTGCCTGAATTCTAGAATTTTTACTTGCTTTTTCATCTTTTGTGAAATAAATGGGCTCTATATTTTTCTACCTACTTGAGAGCAGAGCTGCTGTGGTAGCAAACGATGAAAAGTAAATTCTATACCTCTCTCTCAGGCCTTTTATGTTTTCTTTTTGACATTACTGTCGAATGTTCTCCAGAATCCAGTCCCACAGCCAAGTTCCCTGACCAGTGAGGAGTCCAGTTGGCTCATTCCTCTTATGCTTTGGATCTTCATATCTATTAATGTGGCTAAAGCCAGCACTAATTTTTAATAATCATGTCACATCATTGGCTAGTGTTGAGTTTACAGAAACTTAAATCCCTTGTGGTATAATGACAATCATAGTAACGAGAAACTGCATACTTTCTGTGTAACAGGAACTTTAACATGTATCAGTTCCAAAGCATAAGATTATATAGAGGATTAAATAATGGCTTAAAATGATTATGTAAATTGTCCAAGGCGATGCAATTAACACGAATCAAGGCAGTTTTTTTTTTCTTTTTCTTTGCAAAGACTCATGAGGTTCTGCTTCCCTCAACCTACATTTTAACACTGCTCATTCCAGGTCTTTATACTTATTCATATGATATTCCAATTATGTTAGTTTCAACCTATTCTTTGAGGTTGATTTTATCATGTTATTGATTTTCTTTTTTTTCCTTTTTTTATTTTTTAAAGATTTTATTTATTTATTTGATAGAGAGAGACACAGCGAGAGAGGGAACACAAGCAGGGGGAGTAGGAGAGGGAGAAACAGGCTTACCGCTGAGCAGGGGGCCCGATGTGGGGCTCGATCCCAGGACCCTGGGATCATGACCTGAGCCGAAGGCAGATGCTTAACGACTGAGCCACCCAGGTGCCCCCATGTTACTGATTTTCTATTCCTCTCATATTTTTGCATCCTCCAATGACCTGATAAATATTCTTTCTTTTTCTGCCTGAAAGTTACCAATAGGACCAAGTCAAGACAGGACCAAAAACATAGGAAAGTTGTCCACCACCAGAAGCTTCCTATTAGGGTGACTGTCCATTAATGGACACATTTGGGTTAAAAAGTGATTAACAGTTTGTGATTTCATTTAACCATACTGTCATTCAGCCCATATTTCTACATTGTCTATAAGAATTTATGCAACTGAAATCAATAAGCATGAGGAACTACATTAGATCCTGTGAAAAGGACACAGAGAGAAAACAGTCTTTTTGTGGTTGGAGGGGAAGAGATAACAGACATGTATGCAGGTAATTATAAGTAAAACATGATTAATTTCCTCTCACCTAAAGACCTAGTGAGATTTGAAATGGGAAAGAGTAGATCTTGCTTGGGGGAAGAGATAAGATTACATCTAGATGGGGATATGCCAGCTGAATCTTAAAGGTGATGTAGAAAGCTGTGTTGGCCAAGAGAATATCACCTGTACATGTGGAGATGGACGGGTGCAGGCCCTGTGTATGGAACAGTAAGTCATCTGCTTTCACTTGGGAAGCATGGGGTGCATGTTGGGGAGGAGTGTATAATAATGTCGTAGAGGTCGGTCATGGACTGTGTTGGGGAGAAAAAAATTTTCTCTACTTTGCAAGATTCTTTTGGCTGACCTAAGAATTAAATTGACGTGTGACGAATTATAGGAGAAAATCTAACTTAATTACATACGTACGAGGGCTCCATAAGAATATGAGTCCCACAGGCAATTGAAGCGATATGTTATCCAGAGGTAATTAGAAGCAAGTAGGGATCTGGGACTTCAAAGGGAAGAAAGACAATTCATAGGAAGGTGGAAAACAGTAAATGTTTGGTAAACAAATGTTCACTGGGCAATCCAGAAACAATGAGGCACAGAGAGGACTCTAACAAACAGGCTTTGCTACATTCCTCACTGTCTACCACAACTCGTTCACATTATACTATAGTTAGCTATGGTGACAGCTCTCTTACTGGAGCAGGTCCCCCATCTAAATTCTTTTAGGCAGTTGGGGGGAAAGTCAGAGTTTCTTCCTGTGAACCGTCTGTTTCTTAAAAATAACCAACCTAAAATAATCTGCATTACAAAGAGACACAGTTTAGTGTGGCAAATTTTGCTCCCCTACAACTGACATGGGGGACTTTTGCCATGCTAAAAAGCTTGCACTTGGCCATGCTAACAGCAGTGTACTGGCCAGGAGCACGGAGTCTGGAACCAGACTGTCTGGGCTTGAATCCTAGCTGTCTAACTTTAGGTAACTTATTAACACCTGCTGTGCCTTGGTTTACCTATCTGCAAAGTGAAGTTAAAATGTCACCTACCTTTTAAAGTTTTTGTGGGATTAAATGAGTTAATATTTGTTAAGCACTTACACAATGCCTGTCAAATGGTAGATGCTAAGTGCTTGTTAAAGAAAAGAAAGATTTCAGTCTTTGGAGGAGGAAAGTGACATGACAAAATTTGGATGGCAAAATGCTCACTCTGGTGGTGGTGAGAGTGTTGGGTTAGTAAGAGGCTGTGTGTGTGCAGGAGGTTGGGGTAAGGGAGAGGTTACAGTGAAAACAATTAGAAAACCAGTGGAATGGGCAAGAAATAATGAGGGAAGGTCTCAAAGAGAATAGTGAGAGGGCCACTTCATTCAGTATTCCATTCATTCCCCTTCACTAATTGGCTTGTCCTTGTTGCTTGGTCAGAATTAAGTCTCAATGAACCAGCCCTCTTCCTTCACCTTCTGAGAAAAGAAGTTATCAGCAAAATCAGTCAACAGTCAAGAATCCTTCGACTGCCCCGCAGTGGGCACAGTAAGACATGTTGTCGGTATTTGGAGAGATGATGACTCTTTATCACGACTATATTTTACTTCTATAATTCAAGGAAAGCATACAGTTCACTGCTTTCTGTAAACATGATTACAACACACACAAAAACTCCAGCTCACAGCATATCTTATCAGCAGTCCCATTGTTATGTAAAATCCTGTGTCTGCTACTGACCAAATGATATGAACTTGAGACAGTCAAGCCAGAAATTCTTCATATATCGTAAAGAAATTTGTGATTCTCATTTTTTAACTTCTAAATGCTTTTTCATCCCATGAGATATACATGAAACACACATCCAGCGAATGATAGGTTAACAGTAGAACCCGGCTGTACATAATGTGGTATTTCAGGACACTCTGAAGTTCTGCTTTCTAAGATTCAATTCAAGATAAAAGGAGCACAGAAGTATTGTAACATGCAGCCCTGGATAGTGAGGTAGTTTAAAAAGAGGGAGTCTTCAAACTTGGAAGAAGTATTGATCAAAGCTCTGAGTGGGGACTTTTGTTTCTGTGTCTGATTTGTCTAATGATCTGTCTAAAAGGCTGTAGGCACCTAATGCTACCTCAGACCTTTGAAGGTAAGACAGTTGTTAAAGGAGCAGAACCGGTATCTGTGTAAACACAGTTTTAGGATTATGTAGAATTTGAATATGGGCTTCTGGTTTTAGATCCTGCCCTGGGTCCCAGCATGCTTTTGATTTTGGGTCCAGTTGCCTTTTCTCTATAGCTGGCACTGCACATGCCCCACCAGTGCTCCTTTCCAAGACCTGCAGTCATTCTCAACCTTGGCTGCACAGTAAAATCACCTTGAAGGCCAAAAAATACCAATGCTCACGATCCATACCCAGAGAGCCTGGTGTGATTACATTGGTAGGGGGTCCAAGTATTAGTGATTCTAAAGGGCAGTGAGGGCTGAGAATCTCTGCTTTAGAGACCATTTACAGCTCATGCAAGAGGAACCTAGGAGAATGAGGTGAACGTTCTTTGGCTCAGAAATGCCACCGTTGTTGCTGTTGTCTGGCCTTGATGTGGCTACATTTTTATTTTTTTTTTTTTATTTATTTATTTATTTATTTATTTATTTATTTATTTTTAAGATTTTATTTATTTATTTGACAGAGAGAGACACAGCGAGAGAGGGAACACAAGCAGGGGGAGCGGGAGAGGGAGAAGCAGGCTCCCCGCCGAGCAGGGAGCCCGATGCGGGGCTCCATCCCAGGACCCTGGGATCATGACCTGAGCCGAAGGCAGACACCCAACGACTGAGCCACCCAGGTGCCCCGATGTAGCTACATTTTTTTTAAAGCTGGTTTCTTTACTAGCATCAAAGACCCAAATCCCCTTTGACTCTACTTTTAATAACAAGAGTCCTGCTTTCTCTCCCTGTGGCTGAGTTCAGACATCGTTAATCTGCCCAGTTCATCACAGTTTCTGGAAGACCTAAACTTTTTACTTTTTATTTTATTTTTGCCCTGGGGGAATTGGAGCTTTGCTTGGTGAATTGCCACTAGAATTACCTGGTGTCAACTAGATGTTCCAGATAGTACTAAAACTGAATGCCCCCTCTCAGTATTATGTCTCCTAAGATGCACTCTTGCTCCCACTGGGTGTCCCAGACGTGGGATCTGAGCCAAAACCAAGAGTCGGATACTCAACCGACTGAGCCACCCAGGTGCCCCTGCTTTGGGTAGACTTAACAACATTTCAGCTTCTTTTCTTTGTTAATCATACCCAGAGTGCTTCATATATTACCTTATTTGTCCTCCAGAAATCTGTTAAGATATGAGGATGCTCACCTTTTTGACACAGAAGAGGAAAGTATGAGGCTCATCTGTAGGTCACAGGAAGAGCAGGAATGGATTAGAGCTTCCATTCTGAGCCTTGATGACATATTTCTCATGTATCATGCTTAGCTTCACAATTCTAGCTGCTGGAAATGCTTAGAAAAAACTCTCTATTTGTGTTTGATAAGTAAGGATTTTTGTTTGTTGTTAAAGCCACTGAATGACGGTAGTCCCGGGTCTAACTGATCTGACATCAATTGCAGATGGGATGTGGGGGAGGATGTAATGTTTGATAACTCTTTTAATATTCAGAGTGTTAGGGACTTTGATGCTGACCTCATCAGCAATTTGAGGAGAGTCCTTGCTGGCTCCATTGAAAAATTCGTATGTTCAAAAACCACACTTAAGACAAATAAATTAGTGACTCTTTAGAAGTAGATTCATTGTAGAACTTCTGTCATTAGCAAACTCCTCAAACACATTGATATTTGAATTGGACTTGCAAAATTTGTAACTTTGTGTATGTAATATTTCTATGGACATGTTTATAAACTGTGGTTCTGAGGCAACATAGAAACATAACGACAATATTTTCACTTTGATGAAATGTTGCTGGTCTTCCAAGATTTGACTATTTTATATTAAGTGGTTTTTATGAGTGGGTTTCTTTTGGTTATTGTAATTGGTTTGAAGGGAATTAGACAGAACCTGGTTATGTTATAGTATCCCCAAAAAGTCACTGAATAGCTTTGAGTGCCCTTTCTGAGTGAGAGCCTCCTTTTATTATAAAATGCATTGATTTGAGAAATCTTTTGACAGGCAGGTTGAACTGTGACCCTGGTGAGAGAAACACGTAGTTGAATCAGCTTGTGGAAGTCATGAGTTAGGGAGAGCTGGGATTTGGGATTCACTGAAAGCTGACACAAGGGAGGGTTATCAGACTTCCTTTTTTTTCTTTTTGAAATCAAATAGCTTTCAGTAGTGTTTTGTTTTATGGTAACTCCTTTTACTTTTTGGCAAGAGGAAAATGCTTCTGAGAAATTTGGCTTTATGGCTAATGATTTATAATACTCACATTTTTTGAGGTCTTACAGGGTTAACTATTTTGACCATAATTCTTAGCCCTAAAGAAAACAGAAATGTTAGGAGAATAATGCAAGTGAATGCACTTTGGCCTACCCCTCTAGCTTTCTTAATTATGTGTATTTATCCTACAAATTAACATTGCTGGTATGCATGAGTATGTCCTTAAAGTTTTCCCTGGACCAACTGCATCACTAAAATAAAATAAGTGAAACTGTATGGATCATACGAAACTTATATGTTCAAGATAGAAATCCAGTTTGAACTCAGCATCTGCTTTTCTCTTAACAGCTTTTTATGTACACAAATTAATAATAATCTTATCTCCACTGTGCTCTTAGCATGTATAGGGGGCATAATTTTAGGATTGTGTAAATTTGACTAGTTTGGATAGTATGAAGCAAGATTATTAGAAATAAACCCCAGTTGTAAAATATTTACATATTGGGCTTAACACCTGATTTGTTAATCCATTCTCACGTTGAAACCAAATAAGCCTTGGTTCTGCTTATTTGCCAGTTCTCTGGGTATTCTGTTATGGATTGGATGTCACTCAACATTGTCCAACCTCACGGAGCATCAGCAAACATACCTGTCTGGGCCTCATCTCTGGAGATTTTGATCCATTAAATCACAGGTGGGGTGTCTGAGCATCTGCATTTTTGAAAAACTCTCCAGGTGATTCCAATGTATCTCAAAGCTGAGACACCTTTACTCAGGTAAATACCAAACAGGTGTGGACTTTATAGACTTTTCCAACCCTGAGATTCCCTATAGACTGGCCCAGTGTGAGGTGTCAGACGGCTTTAGAAAGATTTGGAGAACCTGTGAAAATGAGAAGTTAATAAACAGAAAAATACACTTTATAAGAGATTTCTTTATCATGCAGAAAGATTTTTCTGCAGAGCTATTTCAAATAGTAATCTTCTCTAGTACATTCAAAATTAAAGGTGTTTAAACAAAATAAGCTATTAAAAATATGAGAAGACTGACATACAGTTTTTAAAACACAGCTACTGGGGATAGTAGCCAGATTGGCCCAAATCTCTTGTCTTTTATTTACCAGAAAAGTTCTTTGGGACCTGACATGTTGGCTCATCAACACCTCAGAATCTGGGAAAACTGACCCTAAGTTTGCATTATCATTGTTACTGGGGTGGTTCTCAGATAGTTAAATTCAACCAACATGTAATACATTTTTTCAACAAAAATGTAACAAATATGCAAAAAAAAATTATTATTGTTCTCTCCTCTCAGTTACTACTCTTTTTTGTTTAAGCAATTTTTTTTTCAATTTGCATCACTCCCTACCTTCCCTCTTCAGCATTCAAGGGTTGGTGTGGCTGGGAAGACCACATTTTGTTACTGAATAAAGTCACTTCACAGAGGACTTTGAACTTCAGTACTCTAAAGGATTCAAGCTTTATTCTGAAAGTAGACAAAGCCAATGAAGCAGGGAGGTGACCTGATTAGATTTTCGCTTTAGAAAGATCCACCTGTACTGCATGAATCAGAGGAAGGGAAGGGAGATTGTATGCCCAGTTAATAGATTATTTCAGCAGTCTGAGCTAGAGACAATGATGCAGGCCTATCTCAAGCTGGAGTGGGTGGAGGGAGGAGGTGGGGAGTGTGGATGTGGTGTGATCAAAGTAATTTATCCTTCCAATCTGGACCATTCTGAGAGAAAAAGGAAGCACTATTAATAATTACCCCAGGACAGCAGGCATCGACTGGAACTATCCCAGACGAACATACAGTGGTACTAAGTGTGGGGAGAATAGAAACAACTTCTAGGGATTTTCAAAAAGTTGAGGAAAGTTGGACAGAAATTTGGATCTGGAAAATGTCTGGGCTGGAGACATGTATTTGGGATCTTCAGTATAGAAAGTAGTGATAAAGGTTAATGCCTGGCTACCTTGAGGTTATTTCAGATTTTGAAAAAAGAAAAGAGAGCCAAAGACCCTGTATCTATTTGTGAAATCAGTGCCAAAAAACATTTTTTCATCAGATCTTCTTGAAAGTGTTGAATGCTTAGAGCATGAGCGGATAGGATCCTTGTTTCCCATTCCCCCTCCCCCCCCCACCGCACCATGCACGTTCACCTGCTTAACAAGTGGTATCTTCATTTATCCTCTTTTTTGTACTTCATTATTTCTTTCCTTTCCAATCAGAGAATTGCATTTTAAATAGTCTTGGGTACTCAGGAACTAATTATATAATGTAGAAGTGTGAAAGTTCTCATTACCCCCCTACAGTCTGCAGTGTTTTTCTTTGGAACCCGCAGAACACTTGGCAAGCCTTTCCCTTTAACACCATGGTAGGGTTTCTTTCAAGCAATTTCTAGGAAAAGGTATTATTTTTGGATCACATAGGGGAGATCAGGATTTTTTTTTTCAACCTCCTTCCCTCCTTAAAATTACATGGCACACTAAATTTCCAATATGGAAGATTTAAATTGCCGCCCTGGCATGCGCTTTACGTTAATAGAATGCTATGCAGGCTGATTTAAGAGACTTTGTGTAATATGCTGGATGGTTGAAATGACACAAATCCCTCCCATGCTGCCACTTTTGATGTTTGCTTTGTGTTTTGACTGTTGTCTCTGAGATTGTAAATTACTCCAGGAAGCTCATCAGAGGAAATTAAAGCCAACATCTGATTTTCATCAAGGTTTTTGTTTTATCCAGTTTTACTGTTCAGCTAATTGAGGCTTACCGAGGTCAAGCGTCTTGGCCAACGTTGTCCAGCATGTCTGCTGCGTCTTAGCTCCTGATGAGTTTGCTTTTAGTCCCCGTTGATTCCCACATTCTATATTCATCAGACTGTTAATTAACATCCAAGTCATCCTTTTGCTGTCCCGAACTGGCTGTGTTTAAGGGCCCTCAACACTAGTGGGACTTTATGGGAAGTCTGCATGCTCTTGAGCTATCTTTTATCTGCGAATGAGGAACATATAGAGATCAGTTATGCTAATCTCCTGCATTGCAGATGCAGCCCTCTAGGGATTTGTCACCCCGTGCCAGCGAAATCAAACTGTGGGCTGCTCAGGCTCACCACTAGGATGCCTGTGTGCGGTGGGATGATAAGTCATGTGCTGTCTGGTATTTGAAGCTGGCATGGCAGAAGGCAGAATGGCCTGCAAATAAATTACTTCATTCCAGGGGCATGGAGCCTTTGCCAGGAGAGAAATGTTTTGCATTCATTTCCTAGAGGCTGCTGGAAGTGTGGTATAGCTGTTAGACTTTTGTTGTTGCTGCTGTGTAGGGCTTTGTCTGCCCAGATACCAAATGTGAAGCTCACAGGAATCCAGCTAGCCGACTGTTCCAAAAGGATTAGACAAGAGGAACCTGTAATTAGCCTCCACAGTTTTGAGTCTTCTAGGATATGCTAGAATACAAAAACACTTTGAAAAATTCCTCAGTTGGAATTTAATTTAAACATATTAAGTGAGTAGCGTGAATAAAGAGAATGGTATACTGTGATTATGTACAACTCTTGAAGTGTGAATTCATCTAAAACTAGACACTAGCTACAGTTCTCTCCTGTGAAACTATACTCCCATAGTATTTTTTTATGAAAGCAAATGTTTTCTGTTATTGGTCTCCCTTCTCCATTAATAACGCTTTTTATTTAAGCAATTCCTTCAATTTGTGTCTCTCCCGACCTTCCCCCACTGCCACTCCCGTGTTGGTGTGGCTGGGAAGACAATGTTGGCGTTAACAGAGGGGCGCTCAGTGAGCCTGTTAATCACCTACCTCCACATAGATAGCTGGGGAACTGCTCTACTGTAGGGTAGAGATTAAAAATTAGAGAGGGAGACAGATGATTTAAAGCAATACTTTCAAATGGTTATCAAACAAAGGCAAGCATTTAGGAAGCTGTTAAGCCAGAGAGAAATTCCCAAGAAGGATAAGGTGACAGCCTTTATCTTGCAATAAGGGCAAATGGTAAAAATAAAGTGTCAGCCTCGGCACATTTTCTGTCAATTCAAGTGACTAAAGGCCAATTTGGCACAGCATGTGTTTGGATCATATGTGGCAAAACACATGACCTTGCTTCCTGATGCTGACTTACAGGTTGGTGTGCTTCAAGCTTTATTTTGCCTTCTGGAAAAATCCTGGACCCTTGATGGAAAAGTGGGCAAGACCTGAAGTGGCTGCCCAAGTTTTAGGACACATGACTTCTTGAAGGCGGCAGGGCTCCAACCCGGTTTGGATTGCTTTATAAAGTGGAGCCAATGGAATAAGACAGCATTTTGTCAGAAAAACCAGAAAAATGTAAAACAGAATAAGATCCTTTGCCCGTGAAGTGGACAGAGCTGTTAGAGGTGGAACCACTCCATTTAAAGGGGTTTCAAGTCTCATCAGGATCAGATGAGTGAAGTTCAACAGCAGTGGCTCAGGCAGCCCTAAACAGAATGTGTATGTAGGACGGCTTTGGTAGTTATCTACTGATTTTTCTATTCCTGCAAATGTCTAGAAAACTCCCATGTTCATCTTGCACATGCTTTGAGCTTGTTTCAAATTTGTGGCGTCCTTATCCGGTAGCACTTGACTGTTTTTCTTTTGTGTTTTGGCTGGCTGGAATTAAATATTGTACATCCATCGGTTGTGTCCTTGGTTGATTTCTTCAGCTTTGGGAATATTAAATTCTTTACTGTGCCAGTGTAGAAATGCATTTGCATTTTAGTCGGTGCCTTGCTGCCCCTGGTTCTGGAGCTCTGCTGAGTTGACAAAGTGTTATGCCTTTCCCTTCATCCATCCCTTGGCACTCAGTTAACTTCACTGAATGATAATGAGCTACTCAGGCAGGTTTTGTGGCTTGCCTGTCTTTGGTAAATTTTGTTGTCACATGTAGCATCGTATTCCAGCTGAGATTATTGTGGCATTTGTAACAGGTACAAACGGTGTCGATGTGAGACCTCTTCCTTTGTCAGTGTCAACAGTGAGTCGATGGATCAGACTGGATGAGAGAGGTCACCAGTCATTGTCCTGCGGGGGGGGGGGCAGGTGCAGCGAGGGGAGGATGAGACGTGCCTTCAGAGACGCCCTTGCACTTGGAACCCTGTCCCTTGTGGCTCCACCCCTTCCTTTACTCCCTTTTTCAGTCCCTTCACAGTCCACTGATGGGACTTGACAAGCCACCTTTCCAGTCCTTCAGTTCACAGAGGAAGGAAATGACCCTTCCTACTTTAATTCAACCAATTTAAATACTCAGTGTCTGAGGCTGGACCAGAATGTGGGTCTCCTGACTCTTGGTCTAAACCATCCTTCAGTAATTACTCCACTTCTCGTGGAGCGGAGTCTAACCAGGAGTAGGGATTATGAAGATTAATGGTTGGGTTTCAAGAATCAGGTTGGAGAGTGGGCTCAGGACGGGGCCATCAGTTGTTTGTTTGTTTGTTTGTTTGTTTTTGACTAGTTCTCAGAGTTGGAAAGAGGGGAGCACTCTTTGGATATTGCACGAGGCTTGAAGTCGTATTCTTTGTAACACTTTTCAATTGTGCTTTGGAGAAACCTGACCTGTTGCACTCATTATTAGTTGGGAGACATGTTCTTGGACAAGCCATTGATTTTTTATTTGCCTCAGCTTCCTCATGTGTAAAATCAGAATAATAGTACTCATTACTACTGGTAAGAGATGATATGAGCCACCCTCTCTGGCCTAAGTTTCTTTTGTAGGAGGCTGTGCATTCTGGGGCTGATCTAAATCAGTGGTTCTCAAGGTGTGGTCGCCACAGCAGCAGCATCCCTTGGGAACTTGTTAGAAATGTAAATCCTCGGTCCTGTTCCTTAGCTGCTGTGTCACAAACTCTGTGGTAGAGTCTAGTAATGTGTGTTCTAATGAGTCTTCCAAGTGATTTTCATGCACACTGAAGTTTGAGAGCCCCTGACCTAAACAATTCTTTCTGCTTTCCTAAAGCATAGATGATAATTGTGGAACTCAAAGTTAAAAGAAAACACCTACATGAAAATAGACTAATAGTCACAGATCACTAATCATGATTTAAACTTTAGGAAGGAGGAAACAAATGTTCTGTAGCTCTATTCTGTGACTTTATTATTAGCTGTATTTGGGGGGGAGGGTGAGAATCTGTATCTATAAGCTCTGCAAGGCAGGGGCCACACCTGGCATGTTCCCTATTTTTTCTCCAGCATCTGTCACAGGATCTGGAGCACACTTAGGACTTAATATTCTTTGAAGAATGAATGAGTGGATGAATGAATGAATACATCTTAAGAATGCACTGCATTAAAGCATGTAGAAGAAGCATAAAATTGGATAAGGGAAAATTTCAAAGTCCAAGTTTGATCCTCTTTAGCTGGGTAGATTTTATTGAGTTGCTTCCTCTGGACTTGAGGGTCCTCATCTGTGCAAAGTAAGATTGAGCTACAGTTGCTTTTGGGAGGAACCCTTTTCCCCTCAGACAGTGAATCATCTGTTAAAGAAGGTGCAAGGGCAAGGTGAGTATAGATGAAATCTTAAGCTCCCTTAAGACTTACTTTAGTTAGCCCTTTACTCAGGGGTTTCCCACATCTCCATCAATCCATCAAGACTTTCCTTTTCCACTGTATTGATTCTGTTTCACTCTCTGCTGTCCCCTGCACTCCCCCCAATTTTTTATGATTACATGGCTCCTAATTGAAAGAAATGGAATATATTCAGATTAAAGCTGATGGGGATGGGGATTAACTGCACATATTATTTATCCCACAATATACTAGTACAGTAGGGATCATAGAACACATAATAAATACCTCTTGAGTGCAGTTGGAGAAAGGCATTACTGGAACTAATGAGGGCCACATACCTGTCGTGATTGTAAGGGCCAGGATCTTAAAGCCCTGGGTTTAGATCTTGATTTGGAAGATATATGACCTTGGGCAATGAAATTATTCTCTCTGAAGTTCAGTTTCCCACCTGTAAAGTGGATATAATACTTTATAGAGTTATTGTGAAGAATACATATGGTAACATGAAAGCTTCCACTATAGTGCCTGGCACATAGTGGGCTCTCAATAAAATACAGTTTACCTTCTTCATTTTCACATTTCTCCATGAACTAGCTTTCTAAGCATCCATCCAGTAGAACATGGACATTCATTTCTCTACTCTCAGAACTCTCTATCTTTAGGTACTTTTAGTCCTTGATATTTTCAAAGACTATTTTGAGAGATTCAAATAAAGAAGGCCACTGGAAGACGTGGAAAAGAAATATAACTGAGAAGCAGGACTGTGTGTAGAAGATGATGCAAACTTGGGAGTCTAAGGGATGGGGACTGAGAAGACTTACCTTGATGATTAAAATAAAAGAGTTACTTTATTTTTTTTAAAGACCTTTATTTATTTATTTATTTATTTATTTATTTATTTATTTATTTATTTGTCAGAGAGAGAGAGAGTGAGAGAGCACAAGCAGGGGGGAGAAGCAGGCTCCCTGCTGAGCAAGGAGCCCGACGTGGGGACCTGCAATCATGACCTGAGCTGAAGGCAGATCCTTAACCAACTGAGCCATCCAGGCGTCCCTAATAAAAGAGTTACCTTAGGTCAGAATTCCATGAATGCCAGAAGAAGCATCATCCCCTTCTACTTCCAACTGGGAGTCATTTGATTTGATCTAAAATGCTTAAAACATTCTCCCAACCAATATTTCCAGGTAGTAAGTTTTTAAGCTTATTTACTATTATTCAAAAAATGTCCTTTGAGCTTCCAAAGGAAGATATTGGGGTCAGCGAGGGGAAGGCCAGTAAATAATGAGGGTATTTTTCTCTAACAGCACCCAGCACATTTTGGCCATAGGTCTTGATAAATGTGGTCTCTCTAGTGGCCCAAAGCAGAGAAATGAAAGGCAGAACGATGCAGCATGTGACTGGGCAGTCCTTTCCAACTCCTGCCTGCCACCTAAACCCTGCAAAGGCAAGGGGTAGTTTTCAGAACAAAACTGTCAGGAAGAGAGCCTGCATTCTTATCTCATCTTCTTCCAGATTCCAGACATCCCAGGCTAGTCAAGCTACCCTGACTGTTTTTAGAATTGAAGAGCAGTTGGAAGATATGAGTATTTTCCAAAACAACTTCACAGAGTAAAATAGAGAAGGAGGACAAGATGGGCTTGATCATTTTGTAACTGATGACAGAGAGAGGAATTTGATTTTATCTGTTTCATATTTTACGTACTATGAAAGGAATGAATGGAAGCGCCTACCTGATGCGCAGGCAGGGCAACAGACAGCCACAGAGATGGAGCCGTTAGCGTGAGATGAGAGGTTACATGAAGCCAGGGCATTAAGCATGAAGGAGAAGGTAAGGACTGAGAAGCTGTTGGAGTCATAGATAAACATTGAAAGCTTGATATGTTCTTTGTATTATGTCTTCAAATAAAAAAGCATTTTAACTACTCATCTCACGTCAGAACTGGAAAACAGGTATTAGTACATGGTCTCAGGGAGAGTCTTGAGAACCCCTTGTCTGGAGAAGGAAACAAGCCTTTCTCAAGGACAGTTCTATACCTCTTTCTGTTGCATGAGGCAGATACCTAACAGTAGACAAAATCTTACTATGCAGCACCAGAAAAATGGATAGCAAATACCTTCTCAGTATAACTATAGATCCAGAGAAAATCAGACTTTAAATTACTGATAGATTCCAAAAAGTTACCAAAATTCAGACAAAACAAAATAGGTTTTCATTATTTTCCTAACCTTTGTCTTTGCGTTAAACACTATGGATTTTTCACAGAAAGAAAATAGCCTGGCTTGAGGTTATTCATTTTTCATAAAGCAAAATTTCTGTAATTATTCATAGAGTCAAGCTCATTGGTCTAGAAAGTTCAATTTTTCCCAGTCTTTAGGTTGAACACTTTGTTTATGCCTCTTATTCATTTGTCAGGAATGGTTATTACATTTTCTTTTTCTTTCTTTCTTTTTTTTTTGAACGAATTTTAATCAATTGTTAGAGGTTAAGAACAAAGAGTGCCATGATTGATTACCAATGCCTGTGGAAAGTGGGAGGAAGTATATTTTTTATGCCTTGCAGTTTATTCTTATTTGTCAATTTTTAATCAAGAATGATTATTTTAATAATGTATTATATTAAGAAATAAATGAGTTTGGTAAAATGTTAAGATTAATAAATTGGGAAGTGGATAGAAAAATGTGCATTATATGATCAAAGACTTAAAATGTCCATGATTTTTATTATATTTGAAATATTCAGGAGAAAAAATTTAAAAAATAATAATCAAGGATACCAGTTCCGGTAATTTAATTTCAGGTTTAAATTGAGTATTTTAAATTGATGCTTTTCTCTTTGATTATTGTTTTGTTTTACTTAACTTTTTCTGCCCAGGAAGAAAAGTTACCAATTTCTGTAAAGAATACTTACTTTCAACTAATTTCTATGACCCCCAGCTTTTACCTTCTTCCCCATTCTATCTTTCCCCCCCCTTTTTTTCTGGAAAGATGCATGCTGACCTCTTGATTAACATAGGGTTCGGTGAAGAATTTAAGGTACAGATGCAATGATTTCAAATCTATGTAAAAGATACAGTTCCGAAGTGCCCACCATTCCCACCTCCCAGTGTTAAAATTAGAATCCTGGAGCAGCAGCAGGATAAACAGTCTCTTCTAGATTTTGAGTCTCTAGTGACCCACCCCTGGGAAGGGACAAGGCAGTGTTCTTGGCAGTTACTACAGACATTTTCACTTCAGTCTACCCCAGGACAAAAGTAGCATTTCTGAACACCAGTGTCATGTAAAGCAGGGTCTTCACGTTGGAAGAAAAAACAAAACAAAGATAAAGGAAACTGGAGAAATATTTATCAACGAGCACTGCTCAGAATGTATAATTTGATAGACTGAACTCTGCCTCTAATGGATGTTATCTTTAGTTTTTCAGTTTCCAGTGAGGTTCTCTGATTGTATGGGACTTCAGAACAGAGCATATTAGCCTTCACTTTTACTACGTGCGGGACCATTGGTAACCCCCAGCAGATGGGCTTCAGCCTCCTCTCAGGATGCTCCTCTCATAAAGCCTATTCAATGTCTGGTCACTTCTTAGTTGTTACTTCAATATTGTCTGGTTTATGCTATTGACTATCTTTAAAATCTCTTGTTTATTTATCGTCTTGGCATTCCTAAAGAAAAAAGATTGCTAATAGAATTGGAAGAGAAAGATGCTTTAAAATAGTGAAAAATAAAACATTTTTAAATCTCGGGGTGCCTGGGCAGCTCAGCCAGTTAAGCGTCTGGCTCTTGATTTTGGCTCAAGTCATGATCTCAGGGTCCTGGGATCCAGCCCTGTGTTGGGGAGTCAGTGGGGAGTCTGTTTGAGAATTTTCTCTCTCTCTCATTCTCCCTCTGTCCCTCCCCCACCCTCTGAAATAAATAAATAAATCTTAAAAAAATTTTTTTAAATAGTCAAATATAGAATAGCAATATAAAAGTAATCAAATAAAAATACACATGCAATAGAGAACTTCAGCCCACACCTCATACCATATGCAAAATTAACCCCAAACATATTCTATTCCTAAATGTAAGACCAAAAACTATATATAAAACCTCTAGGAGAAAACACAGGAAGAAGTACTTATGACCTTGTGTTAGGTTAAGATTTCTTAGATACAACATCAAAACCATGACCCATAAACACACACAAAAAATGACTAAATCTGACTTTGTCAAAATTAAGAATGTTTGTTCTTTGAGAAACACTGGGAGAAAATATTTGTAAATCACATATCCGATAAAGGACTTGTATCCAAAATGTCTAAAACCACTCAAAATTCAACGGTAAGAAAACAAAACAGTACAACTAAAAATGGGCAAAATGTTTGAACAAAGAAGATATATGGATAGCAAATAACCACATGAAAAGATGTTCAGCATCATTTGTTATTAGAGAAATGTAAATTAAAACCACAATGAGATATCATTCAACACCCCTTAGAATGAATAAAGTTAAAAAGACTAACCATAGCGAGTGCTAGTGAAGATGTAGATGAACTGGAACTTTCACACTCTGCTGGTGGCAAAGCAAAGTGTTACAGCCACTTTGGAAAACAACTTGGCAGCTTCTCAAAAAGTGAAACATACACCTGCCATCTTTCCCAGCCTTCCACTACTAGATATTTACCAAAGAGAAAGGAATGCATATATTCATAGAAAGACTTATATATGAATGTTCATAGCAGCTGTATTTGTCATAGCCCCAAAGTGGAAACAGTCCAAATGTCCATCAACAGGTGAATGGATAAACAATTTGGTATATCCATATATTGGAATATTATTCAGCAATAAAAAGGAATGAATTTATGATATGTGTGACAACCTGCATAAGTCTCAAAATAATTATGCCAAGTGAAAGAAGCTGGACAAAAAAAAGAGTGTATACTGTATGATTCCATTTATATAAAATTAAAATTCAAACTAATCCATAGTGCAAGAAAGCAGATTAGTGGGGGCCTGGGTGGCTCAGTCGGTTAAGCATCTGCCTTCCGCTCAGATCATGATCCCGGGGTCCTGGGATTGAGTCCCATGTCGGGCTCCCTGCTCTGCGGGGAGTCTGCTTCTCCCTCTGACCCTCCCCCCACCTGTTCTCTCAATCTCTCTCTCTCAAATAAATAAATAAAATCTTAAAAAAAAAAAAGAAAGAAGATTAGTGGTTGCCTGGGTTGCGAGGGTATAGAATGGGGACAGGGAGGCATTAACAAAGGATCAGGAGGAAACTTGATGGGCTGATGGATATGTTTATTATCTTAATTATGGTGATGTTATTACTGTTATATACACATCACAGTTGATAAAGTTGTACACTTTACATAAGTTCAGCTTATTATGTCTCAATTTTACCTGAATAAAGCTATTAAAAAGAAAGAAAGGGAAAGAAAAGGAAAGGGACAAGAAAGACAAAGGAAAAGAAAGAAAAGAGGAAGGAGGGTGGGGCACCTGGGTGGCTCAGTTGGTTGAGCGACTGCCTTCGGCTCAGGTCATGATCCTGGAGTCCCCGGATCGAGTCCCGCATTGGGCTCCTTGCTCAGCGAGGAGTCTGCTTCTTCCTCCGACCTTACCCCCTCTCGTGCACTCTCTCTCTCTCAAACAAATAAAATCTTTTAAAAAAGAAAAAGGAAGGAAGCTGGGATGCAGGAAAGACTTGGACTGAGAGCCCAAGACCTGGGCTGGGGTCTCGGATCTGTTACTTACTTGCTCTGTATTGCAATATGCCAAAATTTTCAATAGCTGTCGGGCATTATTATGAATATTATTGGTAATACTTACCAAGTAGATGCAGCAATTTGGGGCATTTCACACCCACTTTGGGAGGAAATGTCTGGAGTCCTCTGGGGTCGGAGGGATGTTAAGATGGGTGTGGGAAGGAGAAAAGAGGCAGGTATGTTCATCTTTGGCTATGAGACGGAATATAAACTCTGAAACTTGTTAGACCGCCCATCACACAGGAAACATACTGCAGCTGCCCTCTTGTTTAGGGTCTACAGGTCCCAGCATGCAATGCTCCAATTTAATGTGGGCCACGGAGCACTGCTTGTAGGGACTTGCAGTTTCTGTGGGCTACCCCCAGTAAAGGAGCTGAAGCAGAGACGGGCAATAAATTCTTAATGCATTGCACACATTATGCATCATGTTATTTTTAAACAAAAAGCATATCATGTTTTTTCCCTGTAAACTAAAATACATTTATGCTTACCAAAACGTGGCCACTTACTGCTTAGATAATGTAAAAAGCTTTTATAAACATAAAATGTTTATAAAGAAATTGTTTAGAAACGTGCATACTGTTCCAAAAAAAAAAATTGTGTGGTTTCTCTTTCTATTAAACATCTATTCCTTGGATAGCCCAGGGTGTGGAAGTAAATGCAAAGCACTAGGCCACTTAAAATCTAAATCAGACTTTAATAAGGGAATGTCATGTTTCATTTAAAAGCTTCTCTTCACCTTCTTTTCTTGTGCTGTCAAGTGAAAGAAAAGCTAGCTTTATAATTACATGGCTGCCTCAGCTCCACATTATACGTGAGGTCTCACATTATTTTTCGACATCTTTCTCTCTCAGTTCCTATCCCAACCTCCTCCCTTCTCTGCCATGCGCCCCTCCCCCAGCCAGGCTTTCTCCTGCACACTTCCTTCCGTCCTAAGGGGCTGACGGAATGATGGAGTTCTGTTGATTAAGCTGCTGAACGGTGGGTGGCCCTTATTAATTTAGGGGTGACGAGCAAAAAATAAAGTCAAATAAAATATGACGATTTTGAAATGTGTCTCCCTGTGACCATCCTCCTAGCCTAGCTGGGTAGAAAATTAGGTGATTTTGGTTTCCCCTGCTCATCGGAGCATGAAATCAGATGGAACTTAACTTTGACAGATGTTTACCCTTTTCCATTCGGAGCTCCCACCCCTGAGGTTGGTTCTCAAGGTTGGGCTTAGTATTCACCACTGAACATGAGGATCCTCAGCCCTCGTTAACTTGGCAAAGGTAGTAGTAGCAGCAGTCACAACAGGCCCCCTTGCAAATACATGGTACAGTAGCCTCTTTCCCCACCTAGTCACAAGTAACTGCCTCGTTGGTCACAGTATAGGAATATTAAGTCCATGAAGCTATCACATTGTTCCCAAGAAAGTGGTATTGTAACGAAGGTACCATCTAAGATCACAGTGTAGAACGGAGCTACATTATTTTAATTCTATTTCCTGCACTAATATACTTGGGGTCGTTTTTGTCTGGGAACCTTAGTGACAAGGTGGTCCGTTTTGATTGTAGGCTTGATCCGAATTTAGTGGCAGGGGATAGAGGGAGAGATGTGTCACAGATCCTTTACAGTGACTGGTAAGAAGTGAAGAAATTATGGATAATTCCACTGTTTGGAAATGCATCATTGAATAGACGATAGTATTTTTATTTCTACTGTAGACAAAATATTATTTCGACAATGCATAGAAGTAGATGTCTATCTGTCTGACTCTATCACTGGAAGCCCATAGAGGGAATGAACCTAATGGGAGAGTCTCAGGTTTGTAAGGAACCAAGGGAGTGGTTTAATTCTCTCCCTGACACGTGAATCCCTCCACGCACCCTGAGCCTTCCTTTTGAATATATTTGGTGAGAGGGAACGCACTACCTCAGTGTTACTAGACAGTTCTGTTAGACAGTTCATCTTTCTTGCAGCCAAAAGCAGCCTCTCAGAGTTTGAACCATTTGATCAAACTCTGCATTCTGGAGCCTCTGAGAATAAATTGAATCCTTTTTCTGCCTGCAAGCCCTCAAGTCTTTTGGACAGCTCTTCTGTCTCCACCAAATCTTTAATTCACCTAGTAAAAATTCCTCACTTCTTCCAGTAGTGTCTTGCTAAATCTCCTCTAGGGTCTTGCACAACTCCTTGCACATAGTAGGCCCTCAGGGAATGTTTGACTTGACAAAATTCTCACACCGCTTTGTTCTGAATCCCACTGAGATGCTTCTGACAACTGTATTCCATTCAGAGTCCACGCTCTATGTAATGTGGAGACAGCAGTGTTTCCTAGGATGTTTTGATGCCGAAGCATCTATACACGGTTGATTTTAAACCTCCTGTTTTCCTCCTGGATTGACTGGCTGACGCTCCCTCAGATGGATGTTCCTCTCTCTTTTTAATTTTCACCAAATGCCCAGAGAAGACTGTTAAGGAGAAAAAAGGTGTCTGTGTAAACCAATCTAAAATGAAGTATCTCGGAAGAAAGCCCAAGCTTTGCATAGAAGTTCTTTTATTCTCCCTAGTTGATGAGAAAAATGAAAAATCTTAGTTGTAGTTAAATTAACTTTAATTAATTAATTTGTATTACCAGCCAGTTCATTTCTGTTTATTATTTTGGGGATGTCACGTACATTGAATGTGAAGTTGTGTATTTTTCTTTTGGCTTTTGGTTGCATATATGACAGCAGATGAAGATGCAAAATAATACGCTTATTCCTGAGTAGGTTGGATTAGAATCAGAAACGTAGGTGGGCTAAATTGTGTTTCCCCCAAACTCATAGGTTGAAGCCCCAAGCTCTAGTAGCTCAGAATGTGGCTACTATATTTGGAGTTGGGGTCTTCGAAGTTAATTTTAATTCAGTTAAAATGAGGACATGAGGATGGACCCTAATCCAGTATGACTGGTGTCCTTATAAGCAGAGGAATTAGGACAGAGACACAGGCAGGGAAGAACCCATGAGGACATGGGGAGAAGAGAGCCATCGCTGGGGAGAGGGGCCTCAGAAGAAATAAAATCTGCCAGCGCCTTGATCTTGGACTTCCAGCCTCCAGAGGTGTGAGAAAATATGTTTCCATTCTTTACCCATTCAGTCTGTGGCGTTTTGTAATGGCAGCCCAAGCAAACGAATATGGTGGGGAAATGCTTACAGTGTCAGTTCTGAAGCACGAAGCCAAACTAAGGCGAAAGAATACTTAAGACCCCATAAGATACAACTACAAATAATAATTGGTGATATCGAGTCGACTAATCTTGTTCATCTGAAATAAAACCAGTCCTGTCCTTTTAACAGTTTTGAAAGGAAAATTCACAAAACATGGTGATTAAACTGTAGGTTTAAAAACGTTCTTTGTGTAACTAACAATATAATTTGGAACATGTTAGTGTTCCTCTTGCTGACTCACCCATGCCTTGCCTACTATCCTCATGTATTTCTCACAGCTTTGCTCTGTACCTTCAAAGCTAAGTTAGCATTGTGTCAAAGGACTCATATGCCAAAACTTCTGATTTTATCATCTTAGCATCTTTCTTATTTGTGCATGGACTGTTATCATGTATAGTTGTTTCCTGCCATTATGGTCATTTACCTTTGGGGGAGGCTTTCGTCTTTGCTGGTCAAGTAGCACATTGGGAGAATCGGGGCCCTATCTTGCACCCAGCAAGATATTGGCAAACAAAGCAACAGAATTTTAATTATGTCAGTGTTTTTCACTGGCCAAGTCGTGAATTATACCCAACACTTGAATAAAATACGTTAGAATAGAATTGGATTGGCTGCATCAGAGCACAGTGATGGAGTAAGGTTAAATGCTGTTGTGTGAAGTTTTGTTTCCATTACAGTCATTAATTCAACATGCATTTACTGAGCACCTGCTATATACCAGGCACTGTTCTAGGTGCTTGGGATACCTCAGTAGACAAGCAAAGATCCCTGACCTCGTGGTGCTTACTCTGTGGGAGGAGATGGTGACTGGATAAGAAGCATAATAAGTAAATTATTTGGCATGGTAGAAGGGGATAGTGTATGACAAAAAGAAAAAAAGCAGCAGAAAGTAAAGGGTATTAGGAATTACAGGAGCGGGGCATGGTTGTAGGTTTAAGCCAGGGCCATCCTTTCTGAGCCACAGTTAAACAGAGACTGACAGCGGATGAGGGAGTTGGCTGTGTGCGTATCTGGAGGAAGAGTGTTCTAGGCAGTGAGAACAGCAAGTGCAAAGGTGCAGACAGGAGTTCCTGGAGCATTTGTGGGATGGCAAGGGGCCATGTGTCCAGAGAGGAATGAGTGGAGGAGTGATAGTGTCCAAGAAATAAGAGTGGACCAGAACACAGGGCACTTGTAAGCCATTATAAGGATTCTGGCCACTGTGCTGAGTGAAACTGGGAACCCCTCAGAGTTCTGGGCAGACGACTGACATGTATATGGACTATCATAGAAATGAGTCGGGGTCTCTGAGGAAAAGACTGGAAAGAGACTGACACGTCATGAAAGTGTAAAGTTCCCATGCAATGGACTTTCTGTTTTCGACGTGTTGGAATAAAACAGAAAGTTCCATAGACGGTCTCTTAAATTTTGCAATTGGTTTACCAAGCCTCAGTGAAAGTAAGAATCACTTGGATCCTTTTAAATATCCTACTTCCCAGCCTCCTTCCAGACCTACTGGACTCATATGTGTATTATTATTAAGCAGCTCAGGAGATTTTTTTTTTTTTTAAGAATCAACATTTGCAAATCACTGACTTTTTGAAAGATCTGAGTTCAAGTCCTGCCGCTTACTAGAAATGAGGCTTGGTCAAATCACGGGAGCTGGAGCCCCAAAGCCCACCTGGGAGGGTCGCTCTGAGGTATTCTTGAGCAATCTGCAAGACGCAGTAAACACTCAGGAAACGGGAACTATGTATGTCCTGAACATTTTCTCCAGTGCAACACTTCCGACTGGGAATAACTGGTAAAGGACTCAGAAGGGAGTGATTTATAAGAAAATGAGTTCTGCTTGTGAACAATTAATTAGTCACACTGAAGGTCTACAGTGCTGTTTGTTAACTGCTCTCAGAGAGTGAAGCAGGCCTGCTGAAATCTGTAAGCCCAGGTCCCCTTTGATCTGCCTAATTATAGGGA
Source organism: Zalophus californianus (assembly GCF_009762305.2). NCBI lineage: Eukaryota > Metazoa > Chordata > Mammalia > Carnivora > Otariidae > Zalophus > Zalophus californianus. Next base: position 63,187,076 of record NC_045597.1, read on the forward strand.
AGCATGAAAACAATGTTAATTGCTTGACTCTTGGCTCCTGCTTTCCTGAGCATCTTGCTTCTGTGCCCTGGCTCACTCTGGGCCAGCCCCTTGTCAAGTTTCTGAACACATGGTTGATGCCTCTTCAGAAACTCCATGACCACACTAAGAGCAAATTTCCTGCCTCTACTCCATGGAGTGAAGGAAAGAGAGCAGGAGACAATGAATCTTGTTTTCCTCTTGTTTCTGCGAAATGCCACAAATAACCATTCTTCTCCACAGTGCTAATGTGGTAGAGAATTCCACAGATAGAGTCTCTGGGAAGCCTTAATGTATTTTGTAGGAAAACCGTTAATAATTGTCAGGGGGTGAGAAAATGGGGGCTATTTTAGGCCCAGAATCTAATTTGTTTTAATGCACAGACTTTCTAAAAATGGAATTTTAACTGAACGAGGCTGAAGGAAAAAGTACATTTTTGTGATGGAAGGAAAAAAATATCTGGGCTGTTCAAAGAAAGATAATTTCCAATATTGTAATGGAGCAGAGGAATAGCATGAGGTGGGAGACAGATAATATTAGAAGCTGTGCTGTAGTGAAAGGTAGATTCACCTAAAAGAGATGGAAAGTTAAAAAATGTCTGAAAGGGATATTGTTGAGTGAAAAGAATCTCGGACTGGGAACCAGAAGACAATCAACCTGCTGTGTCAACAGTGATGACGACACCCCTGGTGGTAACAGTCAGAATTTACTGTGCCCTTACTATGTGCTGAGCCTTGTGAGAATCACTTCATTTCTAACCCTTGTGTGTGAGGCAGGGACATAACCCTTGTGTGTGAGGCAGGACACACACCTTGTGTGTGAGGCAGGAAACATAATTGCCTCATGATACTCAGAGAGAGTGAGGAATTTGAGTGATCAGTATCACCCGGCAACATGGCAGATCTGGATGGTCATGTCTTCTGTGTGGCCACCGAGTTCATACTCCAAGCTCTGCACTCTGTTGCCACAGATCATAAATTCACATGGTCTTAGAAAGACAGAGATGGAGTTCTGGATCCAGACCTCAAAGACGTGCTCTTTTCATGTACGGAATGGAGGGAGGAAGGAACATGCCTCCAGCACAACCGTTCTCAAAAGTGTTGTCCTCAAACTAGAGCCTCAGCATCACTTGGGAATGTGTTAGAAGTGTACATTCTCATGCCCTACACAAGACCCACTGAAAAACAAACTCTAGGGGCTGGGCCAAGCAGTCTGTGTTTTCCTAAACTTTCTAGGTGGTTGTGATGTTCGCTCAAGTTTTGAGAACCACTCGTCTCAGGATACAACCCAGATTTCTTGTCCAAGTTGAGTTTCAAAATGCATATTTAATATTATACCAAATATTGGGTTTGGTTTTGGTCACCATATTTAATTTGTTGTGAAATTTCAGATAAAATTAAAAGAGCTGTGGAATTTTTAGTTATCAAAAAGAATAGGGTAGATTTCAAAAGGTTTGAGAACACTCATTGTACAATTCATGGACCTTAAGAAATTTCTAATTTAATTGAGGAATCAGCATCTCCATTAATCTATCATCAGGTGCCTGATGAGAGAGTACAGGGAATGAATGTGCCAATGGGAGGTGGCAGGAAGAAATCAGTTGAGTTCTGAAAACAGCCCCCAAAGACGCAAAGGACTTTTATTTGGGAAGGGAGACAGTACAAGGGTTTGAGGAAATCACTGAGCCAGGACCTAGAGGGTCAAGGCGGACAGGAACTGGCGTATATCTAAAGGGAGCCAAGTGGAAAGAGAAAAGTTTGGAAGAAAGAGTATACCAGTTTGTACATTGCAGGCAAGTCTGCAAGGATGTTGAACCAAACAACCCAGGAGAAGAGCTCTCAAGTAAGAAGGCCTGGTCAGATGTGTGTGGGATTGATCACTCAGGATCCCTTCAGCTTCAAGTGACGGAAACCCAATTCAGACTGGCCAAATCAAAAAGGAGGAATTTATGGACTCCTGTCACTGACATCTAAGAATAGTCCAGGGGCCCCAGCAAGGTCATTTCTGATGGGTCCCCTTCTTGCTATTCTTTGTGCCAGCCCTTTTCTCAGGGAGGTGCCCTTCTTGGGGCAATAAGTTGGTAGCCAGAAGATTTGGGCCTACATCAAATTCCCAGAAATGCAGTCTATGTCCTAGAATTGAGCTTTGGGTTCAGATCAGCTAGAGCAGGTGCATTCCCCTCCTGGAAGCGGGGTGGGTAGAGCCACTGACCCTCACACCTCGTGCACTGCACACAGCAGTGCGGGTACTGGAAAGGGGCTGCCTAAGTCCTGGGCAGAGGTGTGTCCTCTCTGTAGGGATACTGAAGTGAGGAAAGTTCGAGGAAGGAAGGTCAGCAAGGAGGCTCTTGCCGGGACTCAGGTACAGACTGATGAAGGCCAGACTCGGAATTGTTTCTGCAAAATCTCTTGAAGAGAACAGACTCTGACCATCACTGGAAAGAAACAATCATCATGACTTTAAACAGGGCAATTAAAAAAAAAAAAAAAAAAAAGGCACTTCCTCATCTTGCCGGGAGCATAGGAAAGAGATTAGTTGGTGCTCTTAATGGCCATAGTGGAGTTAAGAAGTTCGGAGAAATGGCAAAGCCTCACGGTCTCACACCGGGAGGTTTGTGTAGTTGCTGGTGGGAGATCCAAGAGCACCTGTGTGCCATGGCCAGAGACGTCAACGGTGGTCATTCGCTCCTGTAGCCTTCCTCCTTGAATTCTTCACCCAGAGAACTGGTAGTGCTTATGTGCCTTTTTGTTTCCTTTGTTAAACTAGGTATTTCAGGACTTGTTTATCCCCTCCCGATGTAGCTCTAAGCTTTGAGAGCCAGGCTATGTTTTGGATTCCTAACTGCACTCCAATGACTCAGACTTGCAGTCTGTACTGATTTTCTCTCCCTGATTTTCATCTTTGAAATAAATAAATTTCAGGAGGAAAAGTGGCCAATAGGACTCCCTAGAGATACAAGTATCCCTGATAGTCTGAGTTCTATATGTAGATGAAAAATGTGCAAAACGTCGGAAGCACTTTTTTAACAAATGGAACGTGATGAGCTCAGATTAGCCAGGTTCCGGCTCAGCCCTCCACCACATAGGTGCTTGTAAATGCGTTTTATCCTAATGGAGCTGTGGACTAGGGAATGAAGTTTTCAGCAGATTCTTCAGAGGGCGTTGGATAATTCTGATTTGGGGAAAGTCACTTAACCTTGGTAGGTCTTACTTAGGACCCAGACTACTTAGTTACCTTTTATGGGGTGGTTTGGAAGAATGACCAAAAAAAAACCAGGGTAAAACACTGGAAAATAAAGTGATACTAAAATATTAAATATGCCGTAGGGTAATAAAATTTTAGAGCAAAACAGGGATGTTCAATGGTTTTTAGGTTCACAACTGACAGGCACGCTACCTGGGGTTGATCTACCATGGTTCACGGCAGAAGCTCCGACAGTAGCAAAAAGGAGCAAAGCTTCACAGGTGTGTGCTGGCACTGGAATCAGGTAGTGTCTTCATTAGAGTCTTAATCGCAGTAGAAGTTGGAATTAAACTTGGCAACATGACAGAGAAGCTGACATCAGAGTTATTAAATTGAAAAGATTGCCACTCAAATCAAATCAGATAATGGTATTACTGTCATTTCCAGTGCTCTTAATGCTGTAAAGAGAGTGGAGAAAATAAACCCTAACTTAAACAGCTGTGTGCTCTCTCCCTATCTTTGGGATTGCTGTCAAAATACCAGAAGATTAAGTATGAAATCAAAGCAGGAAGGCTTGTGACTGATTGACTCCTATACAAATATTAAAAATTCATTAGTCACCAACGAATTTTTCCCGCGGCTGTAAAAGTGAAAGAAGAACATCTTATTGCATGAGCGAAGTAAATTATGCCAGTAAATTTTCTTTAAAAATGCACACTTGGCTCTTCTGAGGGGTATGTTCCTCATGCCTGAGAGCATCTCTAGGGATGACATGAAATTTCTCCTGGGGATGTCATTAGAGTTCCTGTAAATACGTGCGTTCTCTTTTCATTTCTCTCCTTCAATCAGGGTAAAGTCAGTAAAATTAGAGCCCATGTATCAAGAATAAAATCAGTTCTTTCAGACCTCTCTCACCTTGACCCTTTCCTCTCTTAGTGTTTGCAGTCAATGCCAGTAACTAAAGCCCTTGTGGTTTAGCGATCACCCGATTTCCTACCTCATTTTTGCTTAGCATTACCATAAAACCTGACCTAGTGCCCAGTCTGCCTCTTGTGGAGACGGCAGTAAGTGGGGGTTTGGCTTAAAGCCCATTAGTAGATTTAGAAAGTAGTTTACTTGCTCAAGATCATGGGCATTCAGAAGGGCACGTGATGTAATGAGCACTGGGTGTTATACGCAACTGATAAATTACTGAACACTTAAAAAAAAAAAAAAGATCATGAGCCTAATCATCTATCACTAAATCCATACTCCTGCCTGAAGTTTAATTGTTCCATCTTATTTTTCTGGCTCCACGATTTACAGCCAGCTGTTGGATTTGGGATAAGGGTCTGTGTTTGGGGTGAGAAGTGTTAGGATTCCAGCGAGTACATAGGTTTCCTTGGGCCACCTGCAACCTGCACGGCAGAGGTGCTGCCATTGTTGTGCCCTTTGCTCCTGAGGATTGCACTACACCCGGAGGTCCTGGAAAGTAACACCTGCACTTCATGCCCATCGGTCATTAGAAATGCCTGTGGCACGAAAGACCCCTGGATCTCTGTAGTGGCCAGCGGGGCAAATATTTTCAAAAATGGGATGTCCTTAGCCTTTTCTCTAATAGCAGATCGCCTGCCTTCCTGGGATGACTGGGTTGGGTCTGGCTGCTCACAAAGTTCCATACTCTTTTCTACAGCTCTCTACTGGTGAGTTCACCAGTCTGCTGTGTGCAGGAGGGATGTCTTTCTTTGGCACTCATACACTTGGTCTTTCTCTGCATTTGGGAGGTGTAAGTGACACGTATGTATGCATTTCTGAGGTGCTGGGGTGGAAAGAGCATGTTCTTTGGGGTCTGTTATATCACGTTTCATAGCATTCATCTCGTCAAGTATCAAGGGATTGAGTTGGTTGAGCTCTCCTTTTTTTTTTTTCCCCTTACTGCCTAATCTTTCCCTCCCATAGAGTTCCTATTAATTGAACCATGTGCCAGACACCTTATATCCATCCCCTTATTTTCCCTATACGTTTGCCCCGAGAGGTTGTTTCCATTGGCTCTAGATAAAGAAAATGAAGCTCGGAAGAATAAAATGACTCTCAAGGTCGCCTGGCTGGTAAGCAATTGTGACAGGATTTTAATTCCAAGCACTTGGTTTCTTAAAGCCTGGGCCTTTCCACAGCACTGTTGGTCCCAACTTTGGACGTACAGCAGCATAAGCTGGCGAGCTACACAAAAAAAACCCTTGAGTTACATCATAGGCTTTTCCTATTCTGAGCCCAGGCTGGGGGCCTGGCACTTAGAAGGCACACTGCAAATATTAATTTGATGTCCAGCAATTCTTGGCAGGTAGGAAGCAGTCTATAATGTTTGAGTCATGGGATAACCATATACTTACCAACAAATCCCAGTATGGTTGTTGAAAAGAGATATGTCATGCTCCATGTTAAGACCACAACCCTCAGCTCTTCACTCCCACCCCCTAAAAGGGCCATCATTTCCTTTTATGTCCATAACTGAAATGCTACGATCACTCAACAGATGCTTTGGAACTCTAAAGTACAAGACAAACAATATTCTTCTTATAAACCATAATTTCCTAGATGCACTGAATCCTATTAAATGAAATCACAGGTCAGAGGGCAAGAGGTCATAAACTAGGAATGTAGCCTAGTAAAGAGGTTCTGGGAGATCCACACCCTGAAATCTGAAAAGATCCATCAACTTGAGATATATTTTCATGTTAATAAAATGTGTTAACAAGGTCTCATGAATACAGTGAATGTACGTGGAAAACAGCCTTCTGGTTGGAGTCACAACGTCTGCTTCTGAAGGCCTCTTTTTCTTTCGCGTCTGAATGTTGATTGAGTTCAACTGTTTTCCATCACTCCCTTCTCTAGACCAACAGATATGAACGTGGAGAGCGAGGAGAATTTGGGATGGGAGAATGCAGTGCAGTCATTTCACGTTCGAACTAAACACCTAAGGATGACAGGGAATGCGGTGCCGGGAAGGTACAGCAGTTCATAGTCACAGAGCTAAACGACTTTCCTGCTTCCAGCTCAGGTGATCAGTGGTACAAACAGTGGGCTAATAAAAAATGGACAGTTCTGTCCTAATTAATTAGAAGAAGAATGCCCATGATCTCAGTCAGAGAACACTTATTTTGGCACTAGACAGTCTTTTGTGAGTGCCGTAATACAGGAAGTTTGGCCAATTTTATTCAAATTAAATCTTAAATGACTGTAGAACCTAATTCAAATGAACTGCTCCAGTGAATCTCTGGTTTTGTGAGCTATATCTATTAAAAGGGGGTTCTGTGAATTATTATTCACTTTGATGTTAGTGGGATAATTGTTCACATTAGCTAGAAATGGCTTACAAATAGGTAAGTATGTAAACTTCATTTTGATTATGTAAACAGTGTTCAGAGCAGAGGTTAAGAGCTTGGTAGAGCTGAATAGGGATGAGAGAGAAAGCAGAGGAGCCAGGCTCTGGAGGCAGACTGCCTGGGTTGGAATCCCACCACTGATGCTTGTTTTTTTTAAAGATTTTATTTACTTATTTGACAGAGAGATAACGAGAACAGGAACACAAGCCGGGGGAGTGGGAGAGGGAGAAGCAGGCTTCCCGCTGAGCAGGGAGCCCGATGCAGGGCTCGATCCCAGGACCCTGAGATCATGACCCGAGCCGAAGGCAGATGCTTAACAACTGAGCCACCAAGACACCCGCTGATGCTTTTTTAGTAAAGGACCTCAGCCAACTTACTTATCCTTTCTACCCTTCCAAGTTTTCCATATGTAAAATAGGGATATTAACAAGCTCTTAATTAATATTTCTTCATCTGCAAAAGGGTGGCATGAATGATGAAAAATAAAGGAAACTGCTTAGCATAGCGTCCTCCTTATGGGTAGCGCGTAAAGGCCACACTGGTAAGAGTCCTGCAAATGGTAACAGCGGTTTTGGAGGCCATTATGCTTCAGCCATACTTACTGCCTTTTCACACGGGAAGCTGTTCCAGCACAGTGGTCACGACTGTGAACAATACCACCTGCCCAGTGTGTTTGAACGGTCTTATGGGAGACCCTTGGCAGAATCCCTTGCATGGGACCTGAGACTCTTTGACATGGTAACACCATGAGTTTTCTTTCTAATGGGAAGCAGATGAAATTAACATGCTATGATTGTTGTTCAAGGTTTTCAGCAAGGTCACCAAGTCCTTGTGCCGCTCTCGGAAGAGGGATGAGAACGTGCACTGTGGTGAAAGTCCCCAAGTCTCCGTTTGCTTAGAGCTCATGCTCACTTGCTTCTCTCTATAGGAACAGGGACAAACTTGTCTCACAGTGTTCTAAACAACCTAAGTAAATGACATGGATGTCACCATGGTGTCTTCTTTGAGGACATGGTGACAACATCAGAGCACTCTGAGGTCTTAACCACAACACTCGATGGACTCCTTAACAGACAATTACATCTATTACAGAGCTTTTAATGTGTGGAAATGTTGGGGATGGAAGTAAATATAATTACTGTCTGGTCTCTCAGCTAAGGATAACCATTGCTAATATTTCTGTATTGTACACTTGGAACTAAGATAACACTGTATGTTATTAAACATACAGTGTATGTTATAACACTGTATGAAATTAAAAAGAAAAAAAAACCTTGTGAATATTTTTTCTATGTGTTTCCCATGCTTGTTTGTTTGTTTGGTTGGTTCTCTATGCATAGGTTTTGGTTTTGGTTTAAAAACTGGTGCCTATACTACCTATGTAATTCGATATCATGTTTTTCACTTACTCTTATAAGTATTTTTGATCTTATTTCAAAATTTTCAAAAACAACTTTTGTAAGTTTTAATATTCATGTAACATAATTTACTAATATTCTTTTATTATTTGATGTTAAAGCCTTTTAGCAGCCTTATAATATTATAAATAATTCTTTGATGCCCATGGAGGACTATTTCCTTAAGATATTTTCCCAGAAGTACTTACTAGCTATTTTAAGTAGCTTGATACCAATTGCCAAATAGCATTCTAGAATATTGGAAACAATGTAGATGACCAATAGTAGGGGTATGGTTGTATAAATTATGGCATTTTCACATGACAGAATATTATGCAGCTATTAAGATTGTTTTAGAAGAATGGGGACATTGTTCTTGCTATGAAGATTTGCCTTATTTGGAGAAAAAGGGTAGATAGACAGATACAGAAAAAAGACATAAAGGAAATATAATATCCCAACAGTGAATGCCTTTGTTATAAAATTGTGAATAACTTTTATTTTTTCCTTTATTATTTTAATGCATTCCAACCTTTCTATAAAAAGCATGTATTGCTTTTATAATCAGGAAATTTCTCAAAGCATTAAACTAAAGATATCATGGTGTTAAGGTTCTACCATTCTTATGAATCCTTTGACTCTTTTAAAGCCCTTGAGCAAAAATAACACTACCAGTTTCACTAAGAAAATGAAACTTCAGTTCTTCCAGCTGTTCAGTTCATACACTCTAGTATTTTGATTTTTAGAGCAGTTAAGCAATGAAGTTACAGAGGTAGTCGACAGTTGCTACTTCACCTATTAAGATGTTTTCCTAAATTCAACTCTTTGAATGGTGGACTCCAAGCTGCATAGACACTGTGTTCATGCATTCACCCATTCATGTATTCATTCCAAATTGTTTACTTTGAGTACTTACAGTGCTTAGGACTAGGAAATAGAAAGAGGAATGAATATTCCTGCCCTCTAGAAAGTCACTGCTAAATGTCCTTCAACAGGCACGTGACTCATGCCAAAATTTTAGGAAAGCTATCAAAAGTAATGTGAATTTCTGCCTTGTGCTACTTAAACATTTTTAATGTTATTTCTCTTGATTTCTTTGACAACTTACCTGTGCGATAGTTGTTAGTTGGCAACTGGCCTGTCCATACGGTAGTCACTAGATATATGTAGCTCTTTAAATTTAAATTGATTACAATTAAATAAAATTTTAAATTCAGTTTCTTTGTCACACTACCCACATTTCAAGTACATATTGGGTATATGTGGCTGGTGGCTACTACATTGGACAATGCGGAGAGTGTTTCCATTATAGCAGAAAGTTGTATTGGATGGCCCTGTTATAGAAGGAAGTATATCACTCTCCTTTCCCACCACCCCCACTCCACAGCCTCAGCAAGCCCTTCTTATGCTTTCATTATAGCCCCCTATGAGGACTCCAGGGATTTCCCTCACAAGCCATCCTGCCCATCCTCATCAGATAGATAATCCTTCAAGGGCGTGATGAACTATGGCTCCCAAATTAAAAAACAAAAACAAAAACAAAAACAAAAAAACTTGACTTATCTCTAGACTTCCAAATAAATTCCAGCCTCTTCAAGCAAGTCTCCCGTAACCCATCCTTCATCTCCCTCCATGGCCATATCTGTGACTTCATCTAGTGGCCACCATTCCCCATCTCCCAAGCTCCTTCTGCTCTCACCTGCCTCTGACTTACCCGTCATGCTAACCCAGCTGTTAGAAATGTCATTTTCCCTCATTGTCCAGACTAAGAATCACTTCAAATGCCACCTCTGCCATGAGTCTTTCTTTAATCCCCTATCAGAAGGCAGCCTTTTCCCCTTCTTGCTTATGGCTCGGAGTCTGTCCCGCCTACATAACATTATTTCTTAACAGATTGTATCATATCTCTTGCTCATTCCCTTTTTTCTCGTCTAGACTGTAAAGTGTCAGAGTGGTTTAAGTGTGCCGTGGTATGACTCACAGATTTTTGTTGACTAAATTCAGAGGCACACAACAGGCACTATATTTTAATTGCTACGTTCAAGTGTGTTAAATACCCGCATGACCCTCATCCCAGTGAAGTTTGGGTTGATTGTGCGTTTTAGAGAGCTAATATTTTGCTCACATGCCTAATGTAATTGGAAGTACTGGGATTTAACACCGATCTTTTTGTAGGACTTCCAGGAACATCAGAGTTCATTAAACATGGAGGAGAATTACATTAACAATAGAAAAATTTCGAAAGCCAAATAAATAGGAAATAGTAGGGAAAAGCTGTATCTTTAGCAGCTGTACTCTTCAACCTTACTTTCCAAATAAATGAATAATTAAAGACTTCTTAAGGCTTTGTAGTGTTATCGTTTTAATTGTTGCTGTTATCGGTTTACATATCATAGTTGCAATCTCGTGGCAGATACTTGGCTTCACAGCTAATGACATGGCCACAGATGCGGCTGTAATTCCAGCATTAGCGACTGTCTGCTTCCCCAACCACTCCGGCAAAGCTGCATTCGTTGCATCCCGCATCAGGTTTTTCTAGCGTGGAGACGGAGTTAACACAGAGATAGACACACCTGAGAAATACCCTCCCACTGGCCAAACCAGGACTCTCTCTCTCCTTTGGGCATCCTATTAAGGCTTATCCATCCATGCACCCATTTAGAGACTATGATTTTGTCCACCCTGCTTTGTTCCCTAGCTGGCTTTTTAAGTACCTATTCCCTTCCTGCTTTGTACTTGTATTGGCTCTATTCTCTCTATTCAGGGCATAAAAAATACCGAAACAGTTCCTGCGTCTTTTGGGATCAGTGAATAGGAAGGAGAAAAGTAGAAGAAGAGGCTGAGTCCCCCATAGAAACCTCTTTATTCCATTATTTTATCTGTTTTTTTTTGTTGTGGTTGTTGTTAGCTATTGCTCTTTTATTTGTTGTCTCCAGCTTTCCAACTTCTGGTACAGAAATAGCAGTTTTTATTTTATATTTAAATTGGTGCTTGCTTTTTAATTTCATGTTTTATTTATGTGGACTGATTTTTGTTGTTGTTTTGTGAATCTCTAAATAGAAGTTTATTTATTTTTTATTTATTATGTTCAGTTAGCCAACATATAGGACATCATTGGTTTTTGATGTAGTGTTCAATGAATCATTAGTTGCATATAACACCCAGTGCTCATCACAACACATATCAGTAGAAGTTTATACTTTCCAGCTCTCCAAAGGTTGCATGGAAAATCGTAATCATTCTTTCAGAAAACCACAGAATTCTCCATTCTTTTAGTATATTTTATTTTTATTTATTTATTTTTCTTATTTAAAAATTTTTATTTTTTTTTAAGATTTATTTATTTGTTTTAGATGGGGGAGGAAAGGCAGAGGGAAAGGGAGAGTGAGAATCTCAGGCAGACTCCCCACTGACCATGGAGCTTGATTGGAGGCTCGATCTCACAACCCCAAGATCATGACCTGAGCCAAAATTAAGAGTCAGATGCTCAATTGACTGAGCCACCCAGGTACCCCCTTTAATATATCTTTTAAATACATAGTATGAAAAGTCATGGAATAATATTATTATATATCTATTTTAAGATTCATAGGGAGCTAATAGATCATCAAGTTCAACCCTTTTGAAGAAACATTGGCTTAGGGAACTGAAGTACCTTGTCTAGTACCCGCTCCTGCTCAGGGGCGGCACTAAGACTAGAACACAGGTCCTCTGACTTTCAGGTTAGTGCTCCATCATAGAGATTCTTTGGCTCTAGAAATAGAAGAAACTATCAGCTTTGCAAAGCAATTCCTCACAGTTGTATAGTAGTATCCTAGACCAGTCATTAGTGTTCAGGTCTTAATGCCATTGTTCAATGACTTCTGCACACCACTTATGATGTGGGCGTCAACCACAACCACTTGAAGAGATGCCACAAAGCCTTCCACAGCAAAGAACAGATCAGGACTTCACAAACTTGCTGGCAGTTCTGTTTCTGTAAGAAACAACAAAGAGGGGTCTTTATATGGTACTGTGCAGATCACTCATGAGAGATGGGGCAAAAGGAAAGTAAACTCAACAGATCAAGGAAGGTATAGGAGCCACATAAAGTGAACAGATTTCCATTAAGGAGGTGTTTGCCTACAACTTCCGTGTTCATGATGAAGGACATAGAATCTGAAATGATCCACAAAGTCACATGTGTAGAGTCCAAGTAGTATGTATTTGTGACAATGTACTTTTGGAAACCTTGTGCCATGATAAATATCTAGACTGCTTAAAAACTAATCAGCACCATTCATTGCATGGTCCCCGAACTGAGAGTGCTATATTCGGTGGATGCTACTCTTCAGGAAGTGGGGGCCCAGGGCTTAGCACCCATGCTAACAATCTAACAGGGTCATGTGTCAGCATAAAGTTCATCACAGTTAAGAATGTATTACATGATCTAACAAGACATAATTAGGCTGCATTTAGTAGTTAAGATTTCCTCCATATGGATAGAATGATAGAAGCAGGGTTTATCTAACCTGGAAAGTCTGCTTAGAAGTTTCATCTTTGTTGGGAGAGAAGAATGTGAACTGGTGGAGAGTGAGAGAGGGCATGGTGACAGGGTGAAGGGTGGGATTGGGACAAGGAACAGACTTCCGGGATAACAGGAAGAGTCACCTCACTGGCCATCCATTATCTAGTCTCAGAGCTCCCATTAAAACTATCAGAGGCTGATTTTTTACTTGGATGCTTTTATAATCCTCACTAAACTGGGTAAGATGTTTTAAAATTGCTTTTTTCCCCTGTTCCTCCCTGGGGTAAATAGCGAGAGCAATTGTATTTCTTTTAATGTTACCTAATGTCTTGCTCACAAAGTAAGCTGCATGCACTTACATTGCAAAACCTCTCGGGTAATTCTGTGGACCATATATGTTACATTAATGTGGGGATTTGGTAACTATTGTCAAATGCTTTTAAAGCATAAAAGCCCCTTCCAAGCCCAATATGATGAATTCATGAAACACATCAGTGAGGTGCGTAGGTGCTAAGCCTTAACATTGTTGTCATTATCTTTTGCATTTCACAGTTGGACACACTAAAATGCAAGAAGGTTAAGTGCTTTACCCAAGGTCACTTAGGAAACCAGTGGTGCAGCCAGAGCGGGACAGGAGAGCTCCAGGCTGAAGCACAATCCTTTGTCTACTAAAAAATGGAGAGGTTGCTCTTTTTCTACTAAAAATCAAGCCCAAAAGGTACTATAAAGTTTTTGGAGAATTAAAGAATCTATTCCGTCTCCATCTGTTTCTTGAATAATGTCGGAGGGGTGCATAGTATTGCCCAAATGGATGGATGGTCCATTGGTCATTTTTAAGACTTTTTGCAAGAAAGCTTTCCAGAATGACCCTTTCTGCGGTGTGATAGTTTCCAAAAGCTTCCAAGATTTTATGTTTCGTTTCTGAGAAACAGTTCTCATGTCACCAATCAGCGAGTTAAGGTAAACATGCATTCATTGAGTTGGGTGTTGACCCTTGTCTCGGCCATGGCTGCCTGTGAAGATAGTAGCCTTTGTACTAAAGTCTCTGCTGTGCGCCAAGTAAGAATCATTGAATAAATTAACAAGAATACTCAAACAACGTTTCGTATTTTTGTAAGCAAAGACACAATTTCAATTTTTTCTTTGGGACTACCCACTTGTTCTAAATTATTGAGGCAGAGTAATCCAGGGAGGAGCTACGTTGTTTTCTCTTTTGAAATTTGACACCCTGGTATGTTAGCATTTCATTCTATTCTGCACAAGGGGCTCAGAGTGACCCCTGCATTTCAAGCTGGCGAGATTGCCTTTCCACTTGTAGTGACAGATTGAGATGCCCGTCCCCCTGACAAATCCATCTTTAGAGCAAGACACTCTGACCATAGTCGTCATGTTGGCAGCCAACCTCAGGGACCACTTGGGATAATGCTGCTTACACTCCTGGGTCTGTTCCCGAGGGTCCCCTGGGGTGGATTTGTATGTATACTAGACATTGATAAGTGATAGCACAAGGTTGTGATACATTAAAAAAAAAATCTCTTCTGTTGGTCACAAAAGCACTCATACAGCAACTGCATTGTTGCCTTTCTAGAGAAACAAAAATGTTGCCAAAACAAACAAAAATCCCCAACCAAAATGGAGACACAATCAATAGTGCTTATTGAGCATTGTGCAGGAAACAATGAGGGATGCAAAGATATGGGACTTCTAGGTCCTTGTCCCCCTAGGGACTCCTCTTCAGTCTTCCACTGGATGCTTCCAGTCTCATTAGGAAAGAGAATGTGACCTGTAAATGGTTACACCTGCCATTGAGAAAACTGTGTGGAGAGGGTTTGGGGGTCAGCCAGTTTTGGGTCCAACCCTTATGCTACCACTGATCCAGCAGACTTTGTGGTATCGAGCACATTACTGATCCCTGAGCCTTTGTCTTCTTGTCAGTAAAATGGGAATGACAATACTGCGAAGGGTTGCTATACAGATTAGAAACATTGTAAGGTGCCTTACGTAGCCCAGAACTCAGTAGAAGATCAGTAAATGCCAACTGGTATTGTTACTAACAGTAATAATGGCACAAACTAGCATATGCTAAGTGCCAAGTTGGTGATATAAGTGTGAGTGCTGGAGGAGGTCAAAACAAATTGAATTTCTTTCACTACAGTTTCTAAATTGTTAAAATTGGGCTCATTAGCCATTTCCTTTAGTTCCATCCCAATTTGTTGATCCCGGAAAATGTACTGATTTTCATATCTGCCTTGGTCTTAGCTAGCTCTCGATTATTCACCGTGGTGGAGGCTAAGGAACACGTGCATACAAGAAGTTCCGAAGTAGAACATGGGGAAATCTTATGTTAGTCTATTTTCCAGTCCAGTCTTGCGTTTACCAGAATTCTATCAGAAATCTAGGAAGCAACAAAGTGAGCTGTTTTAATCCTCTTTTCCCTGTTTCTTTCCTGTTGTCCACAGCACTGTTAATGTCTGCTGAAATGAATAAATAAGGACTGTTGGGTGGAAGAAGAACAGATTTCCCTTGAATCATTTATAAATTAGATAATTAATTATAGAACACTTGAAATAACCCAACCCATTTCTCTGAATTGGACATGCACATAAGATTTTTAGAGAGCATTGAAATGCTTCCATGACATTGTTCAGTTACAAAGTGGTGGTGCTGATAATACAAACTATGAGATACATCCCAAATACTACTTTTTGTGTTTTGTATGCAACATGGTTTTTCCTTTTGATTCATCTTCCTATATATTTTGCTTAATCTGGTATTAAATATAGTTGGTATTCCCTGAGCAGTAACTGACTATTGAGGGGAGAGTGACCCTGAAGGATAGGACGTATCAGTAGAAACCTTTCTGGGATTGAAAATCGGCCATGGAAAATCCACAGGCTTATAAGAGGATAATTGTGCATTGACTCTAGACGAAAACTGCCATGTTTGGTCATTTGTCTTCATCACTGTAAATATCAGCAAGTTTTCTCTTGCTGTGCAAGGAAGGAGTGGGGAGGAAGCCCATCAGTCATTCTGACGGGTAGGGTGAATGTAGGCCGTCACGTATACAAATCTCAAGAGAACTCGCCTCCCACACACACAGGCCTTCACCCCCATCAAAGTGAGAACTTCTGCATATAATAAAAGATAATCTTGAGAGTAGTCTATCGCAAACGCGGGTGAGGTGAAGGCTGGTATTTAGAACCCTCATAACTGACTATAGCCTCTTTCTAGGATGCTTTGTTTTTTTTAGAGGAAATTCACATTTGTGGGGAAAAAAAAAACCCAAAAGGAAAATAAATCATCTCGGTACATGAAAGGAGGGTGGGAAAGAACATAAGGAAAGGGAGAAGAAAGGAGAAGGGCTGCTGGTTTTCTGTCAGTGGCTGCCTTCCCCCAGAAGATCCGCCCTATTTATAATTCAGGATCATGTGTTCATGGAAGAGATGACTTGTCTGACCAGCCAGGGTTTCTTCTCATTAAAATTTCTAACAACGACAGCAAACTAAAGTGAAATTTAGAAAACTATTTGTGGAAAATAGAACTGAAAAGTACCTGTGTAATTGTGCTCCTCCAAGTGAATCTTTTCAAACTGGGAACAATAATTTATTACTCAACTGAGAAGATAACTAATAATGCTTGTGGCTGTGGTCAGTAATGTTCTCTTCCTTATGGTATGCCAGATTTTAAACTACCTTAAACATCTAAAGTCTCTTATAAATGTAAAAATGCAAATTTCCGTGAGTGTCAAGCCACTTCTTTCCATGGCAGGAATAGGGTGATGGATACTCACAATAAGTGATGGTTGAATATCCTAGCCCCTTTCTGCTTTTTAGTTAATAAGTTGTATATATTGACATCTCCGTCTTTTTCCTCTCTGCTTTGATTATTTTGGTGCTATTGCAAAATCCTAGATTGGGTCTATTTGGATTCTGAAGCCAACGAAGAAAAGGGCATCACTATTTCATCTAAAAACAATTAAAAGGAAATAGAATCTATACCAATAAACTGTGTGTTTCATGACATCATAAAATGCTTTTGCCTGAGGCAGAATTGGATGAAAAGCAACAAGATGTGATTTTGTTAAAAAATTGTGACCAGGCAGATGGGGGTTTGGGATAATGTAGACCTATTTTCTTTTCTTTTCTTTTCTTTTTTTTTTTGTATATGTGACAATTTTGTGTTGGACTTGAGTTAGCGACAAAGAAAAGTTCTGTTTTCTGGTTGAGTTTCAGAGTCACAATACTGGTGCGTTTTCTTGAGCCCTTGTCCCAGACACAATTCATAGAAACAGATAAGGAGGGAAGTGTATTTGATCGCTAGAGAGCTGGAACAGTGCAGAGATTATGCCATAAAAATACTCCCTCTTTTTAATGTGTGTTCAAATAAATCTCTTATGCAACATAAATATTTTTAAAGTCTTCAGATGTTTCTAGTGTAGTTTTAAGTTTCATTCAACATTTGGTTTATAAGTAATGTTTGTTTGTTTGTTTAAAGATTTTGTTTATTTATTTGAGAGAGAGAGAGAATGAGAGATAGAGAGCACGAGAGGGAAGAGGGTCAGAGGGAGAAGCAGACTCCCCGCTGAGCAGGGAGCCCGATGCGGGACTCGCTCCCAGGACTCCAGGATCATGACCTGAGCTGAAGGCAGTCTCTTAACCAACCGAGCCACCCATGCGCCCAGTAATGTTTGTTTTTATTCTGAGTGTGATATATATTCATTAGAGAAGCTTTAGAAAATACAAAAAAGAAGTGTTGTAACACCAAAATAAAATTCATCAATAATCCAGCCCATCAGAGTTAACTACTACTGGGATTGGAAAGATAAAATGTGGAAGCTCCTGCACTCATCCCCTACAGTGTTCACCAGCTGACCCGCATCTGTCCCACTACACTGACTTCCTTTTTGCTGCAACAGATGAAGGGCAACCCGTCCACTTGAGCGAGCCCTGTGTCTAATCCCTTCCCCTTCAGTCAGCTTTCATGCCTCCCTCCTTTAATGAAACCCTAAATTCCCTTCCAACTACTACTACTTCTTTAACTTTCATACAATTGAGTTTTCTATATTTGCTCTTCTTGCTTCCTTCTCTCCCATTCTTTCCTCATTCTGCTCCAAATGGATCTTACTTCTTCACCATTGTATTAAAATTGCCATTATCCAGGTCCCCCATGACCTTAATGTTGCAAACCCAATGGTTAATTCTCTATTCTATTTTATTGGACCTCTCTGCAGCATTTGGCACATTGATTATTTCTCCTTCTTGAAATAGTCTTTCAGGTCATCTTGCGAGATATCATCTCCCCCTGGTCTTTTTGATAACTTACTGTTCTTTTTATCTTCTCTGCTCTACCTGTTCTTAGGGACAGGATCAATTCTTCTCAAATATTCTTTATTTTCACTTACTTTTTTTGTGATTCCATCCAGAACTATGCTTTTAACATCATTCATATACCAATAATTCCTGTTTTCACCAGTCTTATCCTCTTCACTGAGCTTCAGATACCCAGCTGCCCACCAGGCCCTTCATTTGGCATGTCCAACAAAACATGGTGAGAATGAACATTTCATTCTCTAGATCCACATTCTACCACCCTGAGATGTGTCTCTCTCTTAGTTAACCTCACAGTATGGCATCACCATCTAGCCGTAGCTCTACATGTTTGGGGTCATGCCTGATGTCTCCTCCTCCCGCCAACTTCACCTCTACTCCATCAGCAAGTACTCAGATGATGTCATACCTCTGTTTAAAATTTTACAATGAATTCTCATTAATTAAAATAAAATGCAGACTCATCACCCAGGCCTTGCATGATCTCACCCTTGCCTACTCCTCTCAATGCATCCTATACTAGTCTCCCCACCTTCTTGCTCCCTGTGTCCCAGCTCTAAAAAGCTCATTTCATGGAGGGATCTTTGCCCTCATTATTACTTATTTCTCTGTGTCCTTACATCTCCACATGCTGGTTTTCCTTACTATTTAGGTTCCATCCCAGATATCTTTCCCCCAAGCAGCAATCCCTAACTGCATAGTCTAAAGTAGCTTCAACCCTTACACTTAACTTCCATTACTATGCCTGTTATAGTTTCTTCACAGCATTTACCTGCATCTGTAAAGATCTTGCTTTACCACTCAATACTCAGGGAATAGAAGAGTGCTTGGTATGAAATAGGTGCTTAATAAATATGGGCTGGATGATTATTGAACAAATATTTTGAAATATTTTCCTCTAGTCCATTTTTACTATGAGTGAAAATACTATTTTTAACTATATCCTATATAGTTTTTCATTGCCTGTCCCCAATTGCCATCATAAAATTATCCTTTTCCTGTGTTATTAGACATTTTTTACGAGTATGTTTTTATTATAAAACTAATACAAGTTAGGTAAACTTAAAAATACATAAATAAAGTTAAATAAAAAGGAAAACTGACCCCTAATACTCATTAATACATATGCATTCACATATGGACTTATAAATATTTAATAAATTAAATTATTCATGCTAATAAATACAATTTTTATTTTTTATTTTTACTTAAAAAAATTTTTTTATTATATTCAGTTAGCCAGCATATAGTACATCATTAGTTTTTGATGTAGTGTTCAATGATTCATTAGCTGCATGTAACTCCCAGTGCTCGTCACAACACGTGCCCTCCTTAATACAATATTTAAAAGCTAAATAGTGGTTTGTCTGTATGACTATGACATATTCATTAGTGTATGTTAATTCCAGGTTTTTGATACTAAGAAAACAATGCAATATGTAGCTTTTTTAAAGTTTATCTCTTTTTTTTTTCATAAGATCTACACCCAACATGGGACTCAGACTCACAACCCCAAGATCAAGAGTCTCATGCTCTTTTGACTGAGCCAGCCTGGTGCCCCAATGTGTACCCGTTTTTTAACCTTTAAAAATAAGTTTTAATTCTGTGATTCTAAGATTTGTTCTTTTAATAATATTGGTAAGAGATAAGCTTATAGTTTTGTTGAGTTTACCCCTTCTATTAATCATAATATAATGATACCATAGTTGCCTGATTCTGCTTTGATTTACCATGTCCAAGCCTATCTTTCCACTGAAATTTTTCTTGAGTGAAAAAAGGTAACCTCTTAAACCCAAGGAGTGTCTGTGAATGTGAAGGACTTGAATGGCCCCCACAAAAATAGTCCTATTGTGGCATTTTCTCTAAGATCTGTTCACAAGCTACCAAGACATTTCTTCTGGGTAAAAGTAAATAGCCTTCATCTAAATGGGTTCGGCTTGGTATTCCTCCTTCTTTTCTCTTTTTTCTTTTTTTTTTAGAGAATGAGAGCGAGGGAGAGAGCACAGGCAGGGGGAGTGGCAAGCAGAGGGAGAGGGAGAGGCAGGGGAAGCCAATGCAGGGCTTGATCCTAGGACCCTGGGATCATGACCTGAGCCGAAGACAGGAAGGCAGACGCTTAACCTACTGAGCCACCCAGGCGCCCGGTATTCCTCCTTCTTAACAATGCCAGAAAGGACCCTTTATCATGGGACAACAGTGGACAAATGACAAGGCCAACTGAGAAGAATTATAGTAAAAAAATGCTGTGCATGAATTTTATATATATGTAATATATATATTATAAATATATACATAATAAAATTCAGATGCAACTATCATTATGTTTTAGGGAGTAAGTACTTTCACTTAAATATACATAAAAACCTTTATCCAAGAGGTTAACATGATGTGTCTCATAGAGTAGGTCTAATTTCAGATTTCTTTCTTCTTGTATTTTTCTGATATTCTTTTCTTTCTTGAGACAAGTCCTTCTTTAAATTGGCACCTTTGACGGGGCACCTGGGCAGCTCAGTCAGTTAAGTGTCTGACTCTTAATTTCAGCTACAGTCATGATCTCAGGGTCCTGAGATTGAGCCCCGGGCATGGGCTCCCCACTTTGCAGGGAGTCTGCTTCTCTCCCTCTTCCTCTCCCTCTGCTCCTCCCCCCGCTTACGCACATACTCTCTCTCTCAAAAATTAAATAAAATTTTCAAAAAAAAACATAAATTGGCACCTTTGAAAGAATCTGTGCAAAATATTAATGAGGGCTTTCTATGCTTGTGGAATGATGGGAGGAGTTTTCCCTTCTTTTATTTATCTGTATTTCCTAGTTTGTCAAACTGACTTGTTTGCAGAGTTTCCAATAACTTGGGAAAATGCTAATTTTATACCATAGGTTAAAAAAGAAATCAGGCTATTGTAAGAAGCAGTATATACATGTGCTGGGATCTGTGTTAATGGGGCTTTGGCTCTTTAGTAGTCTGCCTTGTCCTGGCACTTATGTGTCAAGTGAGGTCAAGTCAGTCACAAGGGACTGTCAATGTCAGTCTGCCCTTAAAATACATTTTCTGACCCCACTACACACGGTGCTGATTATTGTTGATGGCATTTCTGTTACATATTCCTATTTTATCCTTTCTTTTTATCTGTCCCTGTTTTTCTTTCTTTTTTTTTTAATTTAAATTCAATTAGCCAACATATAGTACATCATTAGTTTCTCGTGTAGTGTTCAGTGATTCATCAGTTGCATATAACACCCAGTGCTCATCACATCACGTGCCCTCCTTAATGCCCATCATCCCCCACCCCCCTCCCTTTCCACAACCCTCAGTTTGTTTCCTGGAGTCAAGAGTCTCTCACTGTTGGTCTCCCTCTCTGATTTCTTCCCATTCAGTTTTCCCTCCCTTCCCCTATGATCCTCTGTGCTGTGTCTTATATTCCACATATGAGTGAAACCATATGATAATTGTCTTTCTCTGCTTGACTTATTTCACTTAGCATAATACCCTCCAGTGTCCCTGTTTTTCTATTCCAAATTGTTATCACACCGTAGTTTCGCAGTGACCCCGACACAACTCTGGAAAGCTCTGTAGTCCCTGCCTTACATTATGGCTGACTGAACTCCTCTGGGGACGGGATCAGAGACCTCTTCTACGAATTTAGATAAAGTTCTTCCCAGTCTACTTCTGCCTAGTTTACCCAGTACTCAGAAGATGTTTTCAGGATTATTTCCTCTCTCTCTCACTCCAAAAAGACATTTGTGTGGAATTGCTATTCTCTGTTTGTGACCACTATAGGTTTTAACTAGGTAATTGAACTAGATTTTTTAAAAGACCAAATATTCACACAAAGTACATTTAATGTGTTATTAGTATGCAAGTAATGGAGTGACGCTTGTGCATTCTTAGGTCCAGTCTGGGAGTTCGTTCAACTGTTATTTTATTAATTATTGTATTTCCAGCATTTAGCACAGTGCCTGGCCCCCACAGAGGCTCAAAGAATGTGTATAGTTTAGTTCTGGTTACCAAAGGAAAAATCCAATAAATATTCAAGGGACTCCACAAAGCCTTCTGTGGATATCCTAAATTCCGTTTAGGTACCACTTCTCATAACTTCCATTAATCATGGGATTGAGCATGGCCACTCCTTGAGGGGAGGGATATTCACTTCTTAGAAGCCCCCTCCACTCCCTCCTCAGAATGGTGCTGCATGTATAGTAAGTGCTCAGTAAACACCAATCCGTCTTTAGTTTGGTTTTGAAAATGGGAAGACTGTCCTCATTTTGGAACTTTTTTTAGTTTAATTCCTCTCAAAACTAGACATTGTTTTCCAGGTCAATGCTGTTAAATTGGCATTGATTGGCTTTTATCTTCATAATTTCATCAGTTTCTTTTTAGATAAGTTGATCCATGACTAACTTTTAGGGAAATCAATATATAGATGATTCACGCTTAGTAAGACCATCATTATTAGCTACCTGTTGTCTCCATGACACCCTACTAGGGTGCTTCTCATAAACCATAAGAAGAGCTAGAACTAGAACCAAAAAATCATTTGGTCTTTCTTTTCTTCTCAAAAGTGCCACTTTCTTTTCATTTAACCAGGCAAGCAGAAGACAGCATGTTTCATCTAGGGATGGACTCTTGTGTGCTATGAAAGTGCTCTCTGGTTCATATACAGAATACTCTTTCCTTCTGGACAATGTCCTACGGTCTGGGGAATTTGGTAGCAGGGTCATGTTCCTCTTTACAAATCCTCCTTGGGACAAAGATTTGTAGGCCCAGTTCTACTGCTAACAATATTATTCCATAGTTCCCATGGTAGATTTAAAACAATTTTTAAAAATACTTATGAATAAGTCCCAGCCTATGAAATCTACTCAGAGAGGCAGAAGCATATGAAGTACTATCACAAATAAGCAATGTAGTGCTGATTAGATACAACAGTGGTTAAGAAAAGGGGAGAACCCACCCAAGATGGAATCACTGGAACAGGCTTTGGAGTCACGGGGATAGCAGGTGGGGAAGGGGGTCTGGGTGTGAAGTGCATTATCAGCTTAGAAGCAGGGGCTGGGTCGGGGGCAGCTGCTGAGGGTGAGGTCAGGGGAAATGAGGACATGGTTGGGTTGGCTGGACAGTGAGAAGGCCAGATTTTGAAAGCCTGGTATGCTTGCTGGGGAGCAAAGGGAAATGCGATTGAGTTTTTAAAGTGCCAAAACCTCTCTTTAACTACCCATGTTTGATGTGTTTGATATTTACAAATATTGTCAGCAGCTAATCCAACATTGCCTTTATGTAACTGCAAAGACAATACAGAGCACCCTCTTTGGCACTGGGGCAATGGGTCTCATATTTAATGAGACTCAAAGACTGTGTATTTTGGGGCACCTGGGTGGCTCAGTCATTAAGAGTCTGCCTTCAGCTCAGGTCATGATCCCAGGGTCCTGGGATCGAGCCCGGCATCGGGCTCCCTGCTCAGCGGGAAGCCTGCTTCTCCCTCTCCCACTCCCCCTGCTTGTATTCCCTCTCTCTCTGTGTCTGTCTCTGTCAAATAAATAAGTAAAATCTTTAAAAAAAAAAAAGACTGTGTATTTCATTAAACTGAGCTTAAGAGTCTTTGTTTGCCATCATCTTGAAGGGAAGAGGTTCCCCCAGGTTCTGGAATATTGAGCACATAGATGGTTTATAAATTCTGCAGACCTGCAGTATTTTTTTTTTTTTAACCAGACTTATGTTCCTAGCGATGCTACAGTTGATATAAATTATATTGGAGGCTGGAGGAAATGCATTAAAAATGCACTTTGACCTCAACTTGGTTTTTATTAAAATTTTTACTTACCTTCACCAGAAGTCCAGAGTCCTTAGGCTCAGTTACTTTGCCAAATGCTTGCTAGATCTTTAGTAGGAATTTAGAAGTCATGCCAAGGACCAAACAACTCTTTGGCACATGGTATCTTATTTTAGTTGCAAGCCTTTATTCAAATTGTAACAATCTAATTGAATTTAAAAGAGAACTTATTTTTTATTTTGTAATTCAAATTTTTATTTCTTTTTTTTTTAAAGATCTTATTTATTTATTTGACAGAGAGAGAGACAGCGAGAGCAGGAACACAAGCAGGGGGAGTGGAAGAGGGAGAAGCAGGCTTCCCGTGGAGTAGGGAGCCCGATGTGGGACTCGATCCCAGGACCCTGGGATCATGACCTGAGCCGAAGGCAGACACTTAACGACTGAGCCACCCAGGCGCCCCTCAAATTTTTATGTCTAATTTAATTAATGCATGTTTAAATAAAAGTAGATGTTCTCCTACAGACAAAAAAAAAAAAGAGAATATATGCTCCATTAGGTTAAATACACTATTGATCATGTATTTTTGCCATAATTCATTAATAGAAATAGTAAATGATCAGTTTATGGAAAAAGGTAATTCATTTTTTTTTCCATTTGTATGAAATTTTAAAAGTTACTAGTAATCTATAGTCAGGACACAGACATAAGTACACACCATTCCCGCCCTGATTTTTCATTTCTTGCATTGTGGAACTCTGTCCTGTGAGATAGTTGCTCCCCTGGGAGGTGATGCAGAATTCAGCCCTTCATTCCTGGTGGCTGTGCCACATGCCGTGTGTGTGCTCCCTACATGGTGTGGGATGGATCATCTGACTTCCTTACTGGGACTGGTCACTGGTGATGCTTCCTTTATGCTTTGATCATGGTAACCTATTGCGGCTACTCTACGTGGGGGCCTCCCTGTGATGCTGACTGACCCCTCCCAGCTGTGGTCTCATCCAGGGCGCAGGGACCCATCATGGTGCCATCCAGAAGGTGGGTGCTCTTCTTGTGCGTCACTGTATATGGTGTCTGTGGTATTCAGGGGCCACCTGGCCTCATCTGTCAGGAGATGGGCTGCCACTGCGGTCCTCTTGCAATTTTGGTGGGCACTTTAAACCACTGTATTCTGACGCGAGTGTCTGCATTAAAAACAACAACAGAAAAGGTATTTCTCATTTCTTCATGGTTTTATTTTTTAAAAAAAGGATCAACTAATCAAATTGAAAGGATTGATCCTCAACTTTGTTACTATCATGAAAAGTTAAGTACATCTGATCTTATTTCTCATTTTTTTTTTAA
The DNA here is from genome assembly GCF_009762305.2 of Zalophus californianus. Taxonomy (NCBI): domain Eukaryota; kingdom Metazoa; phylum Chordata; class Mammalia; order Carnivora; family Otariidae; genus Zalophus; species Zalophus californianus. Next base: position 63,211,977 of record NC_045597.1, read on the forward strand.
CACTGAGATTGATTCTCCATCACATTTAGGATCAAGTTTATGCTCTTACACATGGTGAGCAAGGCCTTCATGGTCAGGCACCTACCTACATTTCCATCTTCCCCCTCAAATTTCTCAGTCGCTCCATGCCCGTGCGCACTGCCCTGCTTGTATCTCACAGATGGTTTCTCCTGCCTGATCTGCCACCCTTACCCACACCACCTCTCCCCATCTGCCTGCTTTATGATTCTCCAAGGGTGGTCCTGGGACCACTTGAATCAAGATCAGATGGGAGGCTTATTAAAAACACAGATTTCTGGGTCACTTCTGGGACATATTTTATAGGGTTCTCTTGGCAGAACAGAGTTGGACTCTATTTTTAACTGGTTCAATGTAAAATGTGAGAACCACTGATCTACAAAATAAATTCCTTCTTTGAAGAATCAGTTGCACTATTGTCCATTTAGGAGGCCCTTCCTTCATTGTCAGGATCTCTCTTCCCTGTACTCATGTGGACATGGTCTCTCCTGTCCACTCCCTCCCTTAGCATCATGTGGTGTGAGATGCTTTACTGCCTGTGGCACCTGTCTGTCCTGCCACAGTCAGCGAGCTCCTTGTGGGCTGGGACATCGTCTGAGAGCTCCCTTTGTCCAATACTTAGCACAAGGGGTTGTGCAAAGCACGGTTGACTAAGTGCTTATTTATTTGTTCATTGCCAACTCAGGATTAGTGTGCTATGGCATTATATTAACCTAACAGTATTCTTTAAATTGAAGTCACACTGACTTCTTAATTAGACTCTAGAAGAGTAAGAAAGAAGGTAAAGAAATATTATTTTCTCCTTTTTTAAGAGAGATTCTGTTTAAACAAGTGAAGGAAAAATAATACTATATTTTAAATTACAAAGTAAAAACCAAGTATGAATGAAAATAAAAAGTTGTTACCTCTTTGTCTTGCTAAGTCTCTTCTTTGTGTAATTTGGCATATGGACTCAGATCTGGAAAAATGAAAAAATAAGGACCAGTGAAATTGTCTTCATGAAACTGAAAAATAATTTGCATTGTTATTTTAAACAAGCCCATAAAATAGAAAAGCTGTATTATTACAACAAACAAACAATTTGTTCCTTTTCTTTCTAAAGTGATATTACTAAACCTTTTTTATTATATTTTCGCAGATCACAGATACAGAATGTTTAATACAGGGTCATAAAAAGGCATACCCATAAAATATCTGTAAGCAGGGGCTTTGCGGCAGAATTCTGGCGTTACGATTGCAGTTTTGCTCAGGAAGATAAACTATCCAACATTGCCCTCGGATCAATGACTGTGTGTTCTGTAGTTACCCTTTTTTCAGACTTTGTCCTCACATACTGAGGACATTTTGTGTAATTGGAAATTTTATGTAATATGGTCATCAAGTTCTGGGAAATTTTTTTCCTCTCCATTTCTCTTTTTGTTTCTCTAGAGGAGCAGAGAAAGAAATGAATTGAATTTAACATGCTCCTTAGCCGTACAAAAAGAATCCAAGGAAACTCTGAAGTAGCACTGAAAGATTTAGTCAGCTTCCAAGCTGCTCTTTGCCCAGGCTCTAAGTTACATATCTAGTTACAAACTTGTCTCTGTGAGAATTTGTATTGGTAAAGGAACTGGCCTGGGAGTGACCTGTTGATGTTTACATCCTCATGGAAATACCATCCCCATTTGGAACTGTCTTCTTCATTCAGGTTAATGCCTGAACTTGGACATCTCAACCATCCCAAGTATTCTTTTTGTAGAACACTAGCACTTGTGAATGATTTCGAGTTCTGATATAATGCCATTGGTATTTACTCTGTAACTGGATACAGTATCTGGCTCTCATAAATTCTAAATAATATAATTATTCTGTGTTTTACTTTCTACCCCGTCCATTGAAAGGTTGTTTCATACTGAATATTGGTGTGTGATGGGTTCACATCAATGACTCAAGAAGAACTTATATCAATGAAAGGAGGGGCACTGTGGTCAATGGGCCTGAAAGAGGATTTCAGTGAGCTCCACTATGTCAAATCTTGTAGATTAACCTAATAGAAAAAAGTGAAATTGGACACATTCATATTGAAAGAAATTCAATTAAGCTTGAATGGCATTGTAGGGAACAGAAACAAGACATCCTTCACCTGAACTATCATTGGCTTTCTTTCCTTCACTCTAGAGTTTCTAAGGAACTCAGTGATTGCCTGCAAGTTTTATAATATATGTCTCAGCATGGCATGTTGGACAAATACATTTTGTGTTTAATTTGTGTGTGTATATGTGGTGTGTGTGTAAGAGAGAGAGAGAGATCTTGTATCTTTCTGACCTTATTCTGGAAGGGTTGGGCATTTCCCTGAGACCTTAAGGCACACCTGTTTGAAGGGGCAGGCGAAGTGGCATCAAGGCCCAGCTGGTGTGTCTATGGAGAAGACCCCAGCCATCTTTAGAACTCTAGTTTGAAAGGAGAGCTTGATGAAACCCTCCATTTCCCACTGAGCATCCCCGAGCTCTGCCCCCTGCCCACATATCCGCATACCAGATGGTGTGAGGGTTCCACTGCGCTGTTACCTGGAGATACCCATCGCAGCTTTGCTTCAGCTCTCCCCTCCGCTCTGGAATCACTACTCCCACAATGCAGAGTCATCACTAGAGCGCTAATACCTTCAAGGAATTTTAGCTACAGTTGCAGAAAGAGCTGTACCAGTGCACGGATTACTGTTAATAGAGAAGGGGGGGAAAACTTCATTAAAAGAAAATAAAATGTTCCCATTCTCACTGCTGAGCCTTGGCATATTCCCCAGGAAATAAAACAAACGGAAGCTGTACTTTGTTTATCAGACTTTAAAGTATGAGTCCTGCAACAATGAAGATACCAGGAGAAGGACAGGTAGGCGGCCCCACCTCTACTGTGGGGAAGAGCTTTTGGAAAGCCAGCGGAAGAGGAGGTGGTGAGGGTGCTAGTAATGAAGAAGGGGAAGGCATGTTAAAGTGGATTAAACTAATCAGTGATTTGAGCTACCGTCTGATTCTTTTCTCCTGTGCAAATGACTGAAGAGTACGTATCTGGGCAAGATGCATGGAACTGCAGGGATCAGGCGTGTTTATAAACTACGAAAAGTCCAGGGTTAGCACGATGAGATGAAAGGAAAATGAACTGAGAGCCAGAAGGCCTGGAAGTCCCAGGTTCAGTCTCAGCTCTGTCACCAAACTGCTGTGTGGTTTTGGGAACACCACCTCACCTGTCTGGAGCGTTTATTCCTTTCCTATGATACCAGGTCAGAGGATAAATGCATCTCAAGTATTCCATCCACATCATTGTTCTGGAAAGGATAGAATCATTTGGTGGTGAGTTGCTCAAAATTTAAAATAAGTCCCTTTTTATTGAAAATAACTTTGGATGTTGCTAGGATGACAATGAAAGAGAATGATAATCATGTTTGTATTAATTGAAAGCTTTATTTTACAAGAATAACTTCTAATCCCTAAAAAGCAAATTCTAGTCCCCTGGTTAATTTCTCTACAAGGTTGACCATGTGGTCCCCAGTGACGTACGTGATACATATGGCGTCATACCTGCATAATAACAATACATAACAAAGTCAGCCAAAATCCAACTTAGTAGCAGATCAATATGCGCCCTTGATAAATGTATATATGGGGGTTCAGAGCTGAGGCTGGAAGGCAAGGAGGCTTGAGAGAGTCTTGGAGGCAGTGGGACCAATGCAGTCACCATTTTTATAGGACTTCCTGGATGGGCTGTGGTATGGATAAAGGGCCATTAAGCCATCATTGCTGTCTGCCATAGTACAGTGACAACTCTCTCCTCTCTGCACTCACTGGGTCTCACCTTATCAGGGTATCTGAAGTCCTCTAGGGAATTCATTTATTAACGTCTTCTAGGAGAAAATGTGGAAGGCCTGAAATAATGCGATGACATCAAGGATGGAGAGAATGCATTTCAGGGTTTTCAAGGTAGAAGGGTGGAAATGATAGAAATTCATGCTTCCTTTACCTGAAAGAGCCTTCTCTCCTCCTTCTGGCCAACATGTTCTCATCCTTCAGTCTTTCAAAATTCAGTGCAAGCACCATTTCCTCTAGAAAAGTTTCTTACTGTGATTGGATGTTCTCCCAACATCCAGCTTCCATTTTGCACGGACCTGAACTATAGTTATTGATTTTCTGGGTGTCCCTCTGACTGGTTTCCAAGTCCTTCCAGGAAAAGGACTCTCTTGGGGCGCCTGGGTGGCTCAGTCATTAAGCATCTGCCTTCGGCTCAGGTCATGATCCCAGGGTCCTGGGATCGAGCCCCGCATCAGGCTCCCTGCTCTGTGGGAAGCCTGCTTCTCCCTCTCCCACTCCCCCTGCTTGTGTTCCCTCTCTTGCTGTGTCTCTGTCAAATAAGTAAATAAAATCTTTAAAAAAAAATAAATAAAAGAAAAAAAAAGAAAAGGACTCTCTTATTTTACTTTATAGCTCATGGTGCCAAGAATAGAGCTTTACTAGTTGTGGTTTCACAATGACTATTTACTGAGCAAGTGTCTGAAGGCCTGAATTGGAGAGGGATGTTCAGGTTTCTGTTTTGGATCACTAATTGAAATTTTACTATCTCACTACCTTTACTCTTTTATGTAGTTATTTATGACCTTTACTATTAATTGTGTAATAGCATTTTACAAATTGAAAGGTGTTATCTAAAACCTGAGGAATTATTAAACTTATTCTTTTTTAAATTAATGTTTAAGTTTAGAAAGTTGTTGGACTAATAATCAGACTCCTAATGCATGATTCGATAGGTTTAATTATTATTTATTATAAATTCTTTCATCCATTTGTCATAGAATATGAATTCATGGAAGTGTCCATTCCTCTGCTTAGTAAATTAGAAGCGTGTGTGTGTACCTGAAATGCAATTCATTAAATCCCAAAAGAAGTTCTCATTTTGATTTATTGAGATTTTTTTTAAAGTCTGCATTTGTTACTAAAAGAAATTTCCTTTTCGGTTTACTTCTTAGCACCCAATGTTTAATTATCCTATAGAAAAACTGACACAAAATGGTCATTAAAAAGTTGACAGTGTGGAAAAAAATAGGATATAAACTAAGAGTAAACTGCTAAATATTAAAATGCAGTTGAAGCTCACCTTTCTCTAAATTTGAAAGGAACTTTCTTAACAAATTAGACATTTGAGATGGTTTTCCTTTTGCACTTCTTCAAACATACCCAGCACAAAATATTATACTTGAAATGGGAGATGTAGAAATGGGAAATGGGTTCATCTTGCCCATTTAGTTTAGCAAAACTCTGCCACAGGAATTTTCCATTTTAGCTAGCCTCTTATGACTTTGATTTTATATATATATATATATATATCTTAAAAGTAAGCAGAGAGGTGAGATGGTTACCTTGATTATTTAACCCCACATGCCATCTCACTTAGAGTTCTGGAGATAGCTATTCCATCTTGTAGGACGTTCTAAGATTCCTTCAACTCTTCCCCAAGGCATAGTGAATTGCTGGTGATCTGTGCTCCCGTAGTGCTGGACATGGGTTTGCACTGTAGTAGTGATGCCCTTGTGGTGGGATCACGAGTGTCTGTGTCTGCGACTCACTGGGTTGGAAGAGCCTTGTAGAAAGACACAATGTGAAGCATGTCTATCTTTGGTTTCCCTAGAGCCTGGCACGGCAGATATTCAGCAAATGCTTTGTGAAATTATTCTTTGATTCTGCTTCACTATGGTGAGGAGATAGATTTAGCTCACTTGGTCAATTGAAAATCACAAATGTCTACTACAAGTTTACTCCATTAGTCTATTTGGTCTTCCAGAGATAGGGCTTATTATATATTTTGATGACTTACTCCTGATTTATTTTCTCAGCCACCTTGGAGGAGGAAAGAGCCAGAGGACCATGAACTGTGTTGATGAAGAGGGCAAGAAGGTGGTGGCCAGTGGTTTGCATATGATAAAGTGGGCCAGGACAGAGTTATGAACTGAATGACCGTGAGAATCTGAATATCAGGAGTAATTTTGAATGTTAAATGACCAAGAAGTCATTGTACCAGTGATTACATCACTGGTAATGTAAAGTGTGTGTGTTGTAGAATGGAGGGTGTGAGAAAGAAAGGAAAAAAAGCTATCGGGGAAGTCAGGAGATAAAGGACAAAGTCTGACTTGAAGTACTTTGAGTACAGCTCTCCCCGCAAGAGTTAACGAATGTCATGCTGCAATGACTGGTATCTTACAGTTGAAATCTTTATAAATATGATTTTACTCCTGGAATAGCCAGTGTTCTTCTAGGCTTTACACAGTGATGCTAGCCTGAGGCATACAAACTTAGTTAAAAACATTTCTAGGACAGCAAACAGTGCTGAGGTGTTTACTTGAAGGGAATGATGAATTTTGAACTTATTATAGGTTCAAAATGTTTTTATTCTTACACTTTGGCATTTCCAACTGTACAAATTGAGAAAACAGAATGCTAGTCTTAACATTAATTCCCTCATGAAGTCAACATAAAACTTTTGACAGCGCCTGGGTGGCTCAGTCAGTTAGGTGTCTGACTCTTGGTTTTGGCTCAGGTCATGATCTCAGGGTCATGAGATGGAGCCCTGCATCCAGCTCTGTGCTCAGAACAGAGTCTGCGTGAGGTTCTCTCTGTCCCTCTCTTCCCTCCCCCTGCTCATGTTCTTACTTTATAAATAAATAAATAAATAAATAAATAAATAAATAAATAAATAAATAAAATCTTTTTAAAAAAGAAAGATTAAGTTTTTGATGAGAAGAAAAGAAAATCTAAAGCTGGGCTCTCTCTGAGAATTTTTATCATGTGTAGGGAAGTCCTAAGTAGTTAGTAATGAGGCTATAAAAGGATAATGTTAGATATTTTTGATATAGAAGCTGTATTCAGATCATTTCCTGGGACTATGAATAATCCCGATGAACTTCAGAGTACAAATCATGACGTTATGTTTAGGATATGGCCAAGGATGAAGAGATACATCATGGAAGCATTACACTGGTGACAGAAATGTCAAGATATTCTATGAATCTTGGCCCAGTTCAAGAAATCAGCCAGCATTTTTTTTTTTCAGGAACCACTCAATACTGGATCTGCTTGGTGATTGGAGCACAAGAGCTAAGCCCCAGTCCCTGCAGCCCTCACCAACTCACTGTTTGGAATTAAATGACAAAGGCCAAGCAGAAATGCATGATCACTTTACAGCAGCTATAAAGGGATCTGTTTAATGTTCATTGTCTATGATGGGAAAATGAAAGAATAAGTAAGAAGAATGAATGAAAGAATAAAGAACTTTCAGAGAGGCGGTAGGAGAAAGGCGATAAGGGTGTATCAGAAACAAACACTTGCACAGATCTGCTAATACTAATCAAGAAATTTGCACTGTGGGACATAACTGTGAAGATTCAGGCTTATGTGGATTGGTGGAAAAGACCTGAGTGAGGTGCCATTTCAAGAATTTCAAGGACGGCAGTGCTTGGGGAAGCCTTCAGTGTCATGGAATGTAAGGAATATGTAACCAAGAGGAATGAGTGCTGCATTAACATGACAGGCAAAAAGAGTCCTTAACCCCATGGACATGGAGATGCCTTTCATAAATTATGAGAGATGAATGTTGAAAACAGTTGGGAGAAAATTTGTTAACTCACTCATTCAACACATGTGTATGGAACACTTTCCACGTGTCAAGCGTTGTACGAAACATTAGGAATGAAAACACAAATAAGACATGATATCCAAACTCAGAACACTTGGAATCTAGAAGTGCACTAGGAATCTTAGGTGAATAGAGGCGATGAAGGGGAACGGGTACTATAGAGTGTGGACACCAAGGAGATGGTGAGGAGTAAACCCAGACTCCCTCTGTAAATAAGAATCGTAACTGCTCGAACACTTTGTCTGATTTTATCAGAACTCACCTTTTGTTCTTTTAGCATGGTAGACCTCTAAGTTGTCTTCGTCACTTTGTCATGAAGTAGCAAGGCCAGTTTGTAAAAAATAATATAGGAATTACAGAATAGAGCGAATAGATGAATAGATAGAGTGCATAATTCCTATGTTTATCCCTTATCTATTTAATATATGGTTACATAAAAGTTATAAAAACCTGAATAAGAACAACAAAGGTAATTTATTCTGCAGTGTCATCATGTGATAGATGTTTGAGAGACTTGGTCAGAAAAAGTGTTCACTGATGAACCATGGAGTCTTCTATGACCCTATTTGTTATTTATTTTTACAGAGAAGTGAACAAAGAGCAAAGGCTTTCGTTACTGATAAAAGATGCTCCAAAATGAGAAGATATTTTGAATCATCTAGGGTCACATTATTTGTCACAGACTGAGTCTTATTTCAGCCGAGGCCAACTGATGCTGAAGCCTGAGCTCCAAACTACTAATTAAACACTTCCCTAAAAAAGCACCACACAGGGGAGGGTACTCTAAGTATTTTCTTATTTCTCTTATTTCTCTTTGGACTGTGTGAAGGCAGGCAGTGTGTATGAATCATACTCATAGGTGCTTTGCATCTTCTGTGCAAGATGATAAAGTATAAATACAGAGAAATGTTCATCCCTGCTTTTCTCAAATGCCCAATGTATAATTAATATTTGCTAACTTGCATTTATGCTGATATCCAAGCAAAGGTGAATCTGAATGGGATAGCTTCCTCTTCTCTCCTCTTCCTCAGTCTTTGTGACTGAGTGTTCTATTTTTCTCAATTTGGGAGTGTCTAGAATTATGTGGCAATATTGAGGGAGCCCTAGGAAAATCCATTAGGCATCAGTCAAATTCAGATACAAATATTTTAGCTGAGCAGTTTAAGACTTTCTAAAAAGGTTTCCAAATCTCTCTTTCTAGTGAAAGGAACAGAGCTGAAGAATGGAGGGAAGTGGCCTTTCTCCATAAAAGAGAGCCCACTCGGATCGAAAGGCTGGCATTCAAGAGGGAAATAATCTTTCAAAGAGCATAGAAAGCAGAGTTCCAGGCAAGGGCTTGAGCATTCTACCCAGCAGCACCACACTTTATAGAGGAAGCCACGGATTATAGAGGAAGCCGCCATCGAGCTTCTCCAGCCAAGTCTTCTGAGTGATGGGAAGCAATCTTCCAAACAGACATCTTAGTATGTCATTAGTGGCCTCTGCTAAACCATTTTTCAGTGAAAGGAAACCTCTCGCCATGTACGTGACTCCTCCCTTCTTCATATTGATTCAAACTAGCATCCTTAAAATGCAATGTCTCTACTCGCTCAGGTCACCCTGAAATTCTACCCCTTGAAACCAAGTAGAATAGCTTTGATCTTTTTTTCCCCCTACAGAGGAACATTTGAGATCTCTTCAGACAAGGATTATGAAGTAATTTCTCAGTTTGTCTTTTCTGGAGAGGCATTCCTAGTACCATGGTGTGCTCAGCTCCTAAACATTCCTTCTGGAGCTAATTGGATGCCAGGATGGGGGGCAACAATATGGGGGATATGAGCTCAGGACAGTGGGACTCTCATTTTCTTTAACCTAAAATTGCATTATTTGGGTAAGAGCCACTTTAAACCACTGAATATGTTGGGTAGTTTCTAAATTAGGGGAGTGAGTTCTTTAGTAGCCACAGAGGTAGGAAGACTGTAGAATTTTTGAGCTTTCACTCATGTACTGTCCAGAAATCACCTCACCAAATGTCCTCTTAATTATAGATTGGGATGCCCCTTGCTGTCACAGGTCACTCTAAAAATTAGTATTGGTAAAGCCATTTAAACTCTTCAGAATAGAAGTGGTTGCAAAGTATTATTATTTTATGGTTACAGTCAGTTACTTGATGGGCAATTTCCCTTCGTGGTTTCTGATTTCTGTGAAATCCCCTAAGAATAAGGAATTGTTCAGGTGATCGATCTTCAACCCTTCCTTTATTGCCATAGCAACCACATCTGTCTTCACTACTCAAATTAGTTAATCAATGATGGTCCCTGATTTATGTTGTTTGACAGCAGCTATCCCTGAAGATTATTGCCTTTTTGTTCTTCTTTAGCTAATAAGTGCCCCTTTTAGAAGAGAGTATTCCCAGATATAATAGACACTGAATTATCTGAAGGACTCCTTCAATACGGGAATCAGAGATCTCATTCTGGGATAATTAGTTTGAATAGCAATTTAACAATTAAGGCCATGTTTCCCCCATTGTATGTTACTGATTAAGGAGAGAAACAAGTTCACAATTTCCAGTTCTCCAGAAACAGGTCATATACTTTATTTCTGCAGTGACCAAACATTCAAAACTCAAATTCAAGAAATTAGGTCTAAAAAAAGACTGTTTTTTTCCCCCTAATATTTGAATTTATTTACATTGAGCCTTTCAAATGTTATAGAAATAAAATCATACTTAGTTACAGCTTTAATTAATAGATTGTTGAATAGAATAAAAAAGCTGCCTTCTTTATGTTTTTTGTAGCACTTTGTTTTAAAACCTTTTTTACATCCATTCTTTCATATGGAGTCAAGTACTACAGTTCCTCCAGAATTCAACATTAATTGTCTTTTTTTAAATGATGTAAAACATTTCCATCCACTTTTTAAAATCTTTTAATTCCAATATAGTTAACATACTGTGTCGTATTCGTTTCAGGTGTACAATATAGTGATTCAACAATTCTGTACATTACTCAGTGCTCCTCTTGATAAGTGTGCTCTTGGTCTCCTTCACCTATTTCACCCATCCCCCACCCACCACCCCCTCAGTTTGTTGTCTGTAATCAAAAGTCTATTTTTTGTTTGTCTCTTTTTTGTTCATTTGTTTTATTTCTTAAATTCCACATACGAGTGAAATCATAGGGTATTTGTCTTTCTCTGACTGATTTATTTCACTTAGCATTATACTCTCTGGATCCATCCATGTTGTTGCAAATGGTAAGATTTCATTCTTTTATGTAGTTGAGTAATATTCTGTTTTATATATATATATATATATAGAATATATTTATTCCATTGATATTCCATTATATATATATAATATTCCATCCCATATATATTCCATTATAGTCCATATATATTCCATTCCATTCCATATATATATAAATATACATATATTTTTATATATATACCACATCCATTATATATAACATCCATTCATCTATTAATGGCCCCTTACTTCCATAATTTGGCTATTACAAATAATGTTGCAATAAATATAGGGGTGCATATATCTTTCATACTCTTTGGGTAAATATCCAGTAGTGGAATTACTGGATTATATGGTAGTTTTTTTTTTTTTTAATTTTTTGAGGAACTTCCATACGGATTTCCACAGTGGCTGCACCAATTTTTATTCCTATCAGTAGTGCAAGAGAGTTCCTTTTTCTCTGCATGCTTGTCAACACTTGTTGGTGTTGCTGAGTTCCCTAAGTCTCTTTTCATTTATTATCATTTTTATTTTCTCTCTCCTGTTCAGCTTGATTGCTTTCCATTACCCTGGCCTCCAGGTCACTGATCTGTTCTTCTGCTTCCCCTAGTCTACTACTTATTCCATCCGTAATTTCATTTATGGAGTTCTTCAGCTCTGATTGGTTCTTTTTTATGTTTTCTATCTCTTCATGACGGGTCTCAGTGAGGTCCTCCACTCTTTTTTCATGTCCAGTGAGTATCTTCATGGCCATAATTTTAAATTCTCTAACAAGCATATTACTTACATCTGTTTTGCTTTAGTCTCTTGCTGCGGTTTTGTCCTATTCTTTCATTTGGGGGCCAATCCTCTGTCTCCTCATTTTGTCTGACTCTGTGTCTGTTTCTGGGTGTTAGTAAAGTCAGCTCCAACTCCTACTCTTGAAAGCAGTGGCCTTATGAAGAAGAGGTCCTGCAGTGCCCTGCGGTGCAGTGTCCTCTGTTCCCCAGAACCTGGTGCTTCAGGGGTGTCCCCTCTGTGTGTTGCATGTGCCCTGCTGTTGTGGCTGAGCCACTTTAGCCTTCTGTCCAATCATCTGCAATGGTTCTCTTTGCCTGTTGAGGGCAGGGTTTGGTCCCTGTATTGTTAGTGGGCCAGTCTGGGGCCACATTGGGCTTGAGCTGAGTCAGACCAGGTTTGCCAGAGATGCAGTAGCACCAAACTGCAGGAGAACGGGGTGGGGGGGGGAGTGGGGGGGTTGGGCAGGGCACGTGGTGTTCACAGTGTGTGTGCAAGTCAGCTTGGGAGAGCACCTGGAGTAGAGGCCGATTGGAGGGGGTATGTCTACAGAAGAACACAGGGGTGGGGAACACCGTTAGCAAGTTAGGTAGCAAGTGTTGGCACCATGCCGGTTCCCACAGGTGTCTGCATATCCAGGCTGAGGGGGAGAGAGGGAAATGGTATGCCCCAGCTCCTTTGTTCCTGGAGAAGTCTTCCAGTGATCCCTGCCTCTCTAGTACACACTCTGGAAGAAGTAAGCAACTCTCCCTCTTGTATACCCCAGGGATTTTTTGAACTGCTGCTTCTATGCTGCATCTCTCTGGGGCTATATATTGTGTTGTCTTGTTAAGCGTAGGGACTCAGTCTCCTCTTGTTCTTCCTGCTTTCCCACGAGCCTGCTGATTTTTAAAGTTCTAGGTTTTAAGCCCCACTGATGGTAAGAATTTGCAAAATTCAGCCCTTCTGGTTTTCAGTGGTTTTGAAATCATTTGGTCGGACTCAACAGCAGCAAAAAGGAAGGGAGGGCAATTAGCCTTTCATAATCGATTCTGTACTCTTGTCATGACCCAGAATCTTGTCAACCCATCACTCTTGATAGCATCTCTTAATCTGCGTTGACAGTTGTGATGGAAACCCATTTCCTGTCGCAACCTTAGATGGCTTTGTGGGGGAGGTAGAGGGCACCTGTGTAGGATGTAAAGTTCCCTTGGTGGCTACTTCCCCTTCCTGAACATTCTCATGAGACCCTTCTTGCAGAACCAGAGGGCATTAGCCAGTAAGAACTTATTTTATTGCAGCTTGGTTTGGCTTAGCTTTTCCTTGAAGATAACCATGATAACACCCCCAGCCCTAACCTGAAGAATTATCACAAGCCTTTCAGTAGTGACTCTCACCTTGACCTCACAAAACTTCAATTCCTGAGGCTTTTGAGGGTCAGAATAAGCAGAGGAAAAGACACCAGTGGAACTTGGAGTCACACAGACTTGGGTTTGATTCTTGCTTTCACCATGTGCCACTTGTGAGATTTACCTGAATTTGTTTCCTTATCTATGAAATAGTGACAGTAATATCCACTGCCCATTTCATAGAGCGACACAGTACTGAAAAGTGCATAGTCTAATATGTGACATTTACTTCTTGCTTAATACAGGTTTGTTCCCTTTTCCTAAAAGTCCTTGAGTAACAGGCAATATTTTAGGGATAGGATGGCAGAATTTGGGAATATTTGTAGAGAGAAATGATTTTTCAACATGCTGACAATTATGTGGGCGAAAGCAAAGGCCAGATATTTTCTGTTCACTAAACTTTCCCAAAGACACGGTGCATGGGATATAATAGGGCACATTTGGCGGCAGGGGGCAGAAAAGCCAATCAAAGCAAAGGAATTTAAACTGTAGGGCAGAAGCTCTATCCAGGGAGCAGTGTTTTGTAGTGACGTTTTGATAAATAAATCCTTGGGAGAGTGTTTCTAAGAGTTGAGCCATCTCTTCTCCTTACTCTAAGGGAGTGTTAGCACACTGTTATCCCCAGGCTTTCTAAAGGGGGAGATAATGAGGGAAAAGTGTCTGCTCCATCCACAAAGAGTTACAGGATGCACAATTAGTTCAGTGAGGGAAGGCTGGCCTCTAGGCAGAAGGGCAAGTTCCCTGATCCTCTGAGGTGGGAAACTCTGAGGCGGCCCCACCTCTGCTAAGCACAGACCTAACATAGAGGACTGACTTTGCATGATCCCCAGATGACAGACCCAGCCACAGGGCTTTTTCCCACAAATCCTACAAATCCTCGTCTGCTCTTCTGTTTGTTGTGAGAGTTCTCAAACTCTTTTTTGAAATTTCAGGGATTGCAAATATAGTAATGGTTGATAACATGACAAATGTCTATAGTAAGCTCATATTAAGGGAGGAAGAAATTCCAACTGGCTGTACCATTGTATGCTGGTTGGGGACTATTTATTTATTAAAGATTTTATTTATTTGAGAGAGAGAGCAAGTAGGGGGGAAGGGGAGAGGGAGAAGCAGGCTCCCTGCTGAGCAGGGAGCCCGATATAGGACTCGATCCCAGGACCCTGGATCATGACCTGAGCCGAAGGCAGAAGCTTAACCGACTGAGCCACCCAGGTGCCCGGTTTGAGACTTTTTAAATACTTATCCTTCAGCAGCAGGTTTCCAGGTAGATTTTTATATTGGTTTTTGCTACCATCCCTCCACCCCTACCTCCTCAGTCCCTTCCCCTGGTGTAATTAGCTAAGGGTCATTTTTTTTTTCCCCTTCTGGGCACAGATGAGCCTAAGCATCTCTGAATACAAACCTCAGCTATAAGGAAAAAATTTCCCCGGGGACAGTGACTTGTGGATGTTCAGGTTCTCCAGATGGGCTGTTGACTGTGGAGTTATGCTCCTCCCCCGCTCCTTGCGCATGTAGCGGTAAACACATACAGATGAGGACATTTTGTTTTAAAGCACTGGCAGGACCCCAGAGAGTCTTTTCTCCCCATTAATATTTCTAAAGAGCAAACTAAGTATCTACTGCAAGGGTGCTAACTCCTACATAGAGCATCTGTTAAGAGTTTAAGTCACTTAGGAGCACAACTCTCAAAATAACCAGCACTGTTTGTATTTGTTTTACCATCAAATACAGTGTATTAAGTGCCCACAAACGTTGTCCTAGGTTCTGTACCAAGTAACTGAAAAGAACCTGCTCTTGCTCTTTGAGAAACTCATAATTTAGAATTGCTGAAAGCTGCTGTGAATCTTGAGGTAGCTGCTTGTCTGTTGTGTTGCTTTCTCTTCTGTTTTCACACCGGTGTGCATGTTGTCTTGCAAGCCTGCACCTTTAATATTTGCACCGTGGTTCTTGTTGAATTGTCTCCTTTTGAGCAATCATTGGAAAACCTAGGAAAAGCTGGAGAAGGAGAAGCTCTGAGATAAGCAGGGATGTCATCTTTGACCCAAAGGAAGGGATTGGAATTTCTTATGGATTTCATCAGAAGGTTCCTTGTGATCTGATTTTAGATAATCAACCATGGGACTCTTGAGCCTTGACTTGTATAAAGGTAGACGCAAGCTTTACTCTTTCTTGAGCCCTCCATGGCTTCCAGGGTTGTATCAACTAGACTACCAAGCCTCCTGTGTGAAGGTGTGCTTGAAACACCTGCCAGTTTACAGAGATCAGTTAGTCATCGCATGGGAAGCGAAATGTCAATAGGTGCTCACGGGATTTATTGAATGGCACAAAGTAAGTTAAGAAGAGAGGGGATTGAGATATATTAAGGTATATTATCTTTAAAAAAAGATCCTTATATCACATTCTTTCTGATCATTGTGGGGATCTAAAAGAGTTGAAAGGTAGGTTGATATGCCAACGCCAGTTTAGCGTATTTTCAACCCTACTTTAAGTGATTTCTTGCATATCAAATTCTTGGCTGAAACGAGGCACATTTTTTCCTGAAAATATTTATGTTTTAGGTTGTCAGAGCCTTTGTTGTTGGCGCAAACGATTATCCTTAAGTTCCTACAATTGTGTTTGCAGCCTCAACTCTGCAGGACCCTCAGGCTCTCTTGTCAGGCTGAGCTTTAAAATCCCATGCTGAATTATGAAGACATGACATTAAGGAAATGGGGAGATAAATAAGAGTGTATAACTAGAAAATTGCTGTATCCAAAATGGCTTAAATTCCCATAGCTAAATAACATCTTACTTTTATACTTAAAAGGATTAATGTTGGAGGATAGAACAGCCAGTGGTTGCTTCTCCTTAATATTAAAACACTGAAAGTGACTGATAAATTAGTTCTCTCCAGGCCAGTCCAAGTCCTGAGTAGAGCTCAACCCGTTGTGGTTTTGTGTCCCCAGTAGCTGGCACAGTGCTCAGCAGAGCCTGTGCTCAGTATTCGATGGAAGATAACAAAAGAAGGGAAGGAGAGAGGGAGAAAAGATAAAGGATGAGATGAAAGACTGGGGGAGGGAAGGAACAAAAGAAAGAGGGTAAGGGAGAAAGAAGAGTGAAATAAAGGGACTGGAAGAGAGTTTGCTTTGTTAAAACCCATGAGCGTGTGTACGTGTGTGCGTGCGCTCGCGCGCGCGCGCGCACACACACACACACACACACACACACACACATAAATATTAAGGGACTTGTCTAACTCACAAAGTTGCTCACAGACCTGGAACCAGGATACAGGTATGTCTTTATACTTTATTTCCTTCCTGTCTCTCTGAATGACAGGGAAGTTATTCCATAAGCATTTTTAATTCTTTGAGCAGAATCACAAAAAAATGCATAAATTAAAATACCCCTGGAAGAGAAAGCATGCTTTAGGTTGAGTTATTTAAGTTTAAGGGAGCCAAATAAGATTTCGAAAGGCCCCCAGAAAGGTTCTATTTCATAGAAGGGAAAAAAATATGTTGAGAACATCTGGAAAGAAATTCAAGTTATTTCTCTGGTATTTCCTTGAAATATTTGAATTTTACAACAAAATAATACACTGGCAGGCTTAGATCTCACATTCCCATCCAAATGTGGACTTCTTATCCCTCCTTCATTTCATTTTTTTGTCTTTCCTCCTTTGTAGTTTCCATATTTTTCTTTTTCTCTCTGTACACGTTCTGCTTGGTTTCCGACCCTGCTTGCTTTCATGTGCCTTGATGCTCATTCTCACATCTCTTATTTTCCTTTGTGCTTTTCCTTTGCTATCATGTAGCTCTTCCTCTGCTTTTCCCTCACCTCCTTTCACTTGATACTTTTCTACTGGTTTATTCATCAGCTTCCTATCTCTGGTTGGCATTCATCTCCCCACCTCTGGCTTTTTACTCTCCAGTCTCCAAGGTTTACGAAGGGCAGACTGTCACTGGAAATTGGAAATCGGAAGGAGCTCTTTCTCCATTATGTAATTTAACATAGCCAGAAACAGCTGTATTGCTACTTTTTCCCCCCGATGAACATTTTTGCACACACACACAAAATGCTACTGGATAACGTTCATGGTGTTGGAAGATATTTTGCTTGGATCTGGATTTCTGATCACTTTCTTCTGAAAAAATCTCAGCCTCATTATGTTATTTTGTGGTAGTTTTCCCTGGGACTGTGCCATTTGCTTTACTAAAAGACAGCAGATAAAGAGAAATATTTACATAATTTTAATTTTCTTTATTAAGGTATTTCATACAGTAAAATTCACCCATCTTATAGGGATGACTTGATGAATACTGCTAACATTTCCCTTTGTTTCACCACTGCCACTCTCAAGAAACAGAAGGAGTCCCTCATCCCAAGAAGTTCCCTTGTGCCCTTCTATAGCTGATCTTCACCCTCTACCCCAGGTCTGCTTTTTGTCACTGTGGTGTTGCATTTGTGCAGATGGAAGCTTTCATTGCTTTTGGATAAATTTCTAGGAATGGATTTGCTGAGTCAGATGATAAGTATATCTTTAATTTTGTAAGATATTGCCATACTGTTTTCCAAGGCATCTGGACCATTTTTCATTCTCAATGGCAGTATAGGAGGGTTCCACTTACTCCACACCCTTTCTAGCGCTTGATATTGTAAGTCTTTTTAACCATAGCCCATCGAATGGGGGTGGAGTCATAGCTCTTCATGGTTTTAATTTATATTTCCCTAATGCCTAGTGATAATTGAATATATTTTAATGTATTTATTTCCCATTTGTATACCTTCTTTTGTGAACTGCTCGTTCAAATATTTTACTTATTTTTAATTGGATTGTCTGCCTCCTTGAGTTGTGAGAGGTCTTTATTCTGCAAATATTTTCTCTCAGTCTGTTGCTTGTTATTTTTTTGACTATATCTTTCAAATAAAGTTTTTAGCTTTGATGAAGTCCATTTTAGCAATGGACTTCATCATTGTGAATTTGTGCTTAAGAAATCATTGTTTAAGAAATCTTTGCCTAACCCAATGTCACAAATATTTTTTTACTATGCTTTTCCTAAAATGTGTAGCTGTTATTTTTAGGTCCATGAACAATTTAAGCTTAATTTTTGAATGTTATATGAGGTTCAGAGTCAAGGCTCTTTTGTGTGTGTGTGTGTGTGTGTGTTGGTTTGTTTTGGGTTGTTTTTTTTTTCCCCCTTATAGATATCCAGTTGATTTAGCATCATTTGTTGAAAAGACTTTTTTTCTCCCATTGAATTGCCTTGGTGAATTACATTAATTTCCTTACATTTCTGGGTCATGATGGGGCCCTGACTTGGTCATGATATATTATACTCATTATGTATTTTTGATTCATTTTTAAATATTTTGTTAAGGATTTTCTTTCTATTGGTCTTTGGCTCTATTGGTCTTCAGTTCTCTTGTAATGTCTTTGGCTTATCAGGCATCAGGGTATTAAAAGTTTCATAAAATGAGTGGGGACGTGTTCCGTCTTCCTTTATTTCTGAAGGAGTTGCTTAGGATTGATATTATTTTGATCTCTGTTTTCAAAATGTAAAGATAAACCCAAAGAGAATGATATACTGAGTGTAGATATCCACATACCCTCAACCCTTTACATCTTTAGGCTTGTTCTAGAATTTTAGCTCAAAAGTGCCATGTAAGGAAATACATTGATCTCTTGATTTTCGCAATTTGTCAAAAGTAAAAATTTGTATTTTTGTTATCTAAGATAATCTTTTTACAGATTTGGGAGTAAAGTCAAACCTCTCAATCATAGTCATTTTTGAAATAGTCCTCTGAAGTTGGGAAGGGTAAGTGTATCTCCAAAAGGGCTCAGTTTTCTGCCAGTCACAAGTTATCCCCAGGAAGACTTGGCTATGGTTGGTTAATAAGCATCTTTAGACACTGACACTTGTCTACATGCAAGTCCTCATATGTTAGAAATGGCCTTTGCTCTCAGGAACTTGTGTTCTCCTCTTGTCACTAGTAGATTGTTCTTATTTCTTTGTCTACCATGCTAAGTAATTCATTACAGCTTTTGCCACATTCTGCGTCTGGCAGTCAGAGCTCTAGGAATCAACAATCTCCTTGAATTTATTTGTGTCCTTCATAGAGTGTGTAGGAGATGATGATTTTTGCCCTACTGTGGATTTCAGAGGCATCCGTATGTACACAGACACAGTATGGCTCTTCATAAATTTGATCACATTTCTACAATCATGTTATTTTTCATGTGTTTTATTTAAACAGTCACACTGGTAGTGTGATTTTAATGTGATTAGAAAAAAAAACAACTTCTTTTTCCTTATTCTCTCACATTGGAATCTTATTTGCTATTGATGACTGGAGCAGATGAAGTAAACACTTCATAACTTTTGATAAATACATTAACATCTACTGTGAAAAGTAACGAGAGACTTGAGAGCCTTGCTCCCTAGTGAAATAAAATCAGATTATTGTTCTCATAAACCATTTCTCTTCCTTAGGCTTCTGAGCAGGAGTCATTGCTGCTGTGTTGAGCATGGCTACTCTTTCTGGAACTAATTAAACTATTGGTCATGATTTTTAATAAAATGGAAAATAAGGTTTATTATCCAAATAATTTAATTAATTTTACACTGAAAATATTGATGGTATGTGACAACAAAGGCACACCTTTTCTTCTTTGATGAGAGCAGAGTATATCTTTGTATTCAGTTATTTCGGGATATGCTGTGTAAACTGCAACTTCTCCACCTTCTGTTTTCTTCAGTGCCTAACCCAGGTTGGGTTGAGGGATGCTGCTTCTCACCCCTTTGTAGCAGCTATAGGCGGAGAGTTCCGCCTGTCTGCTCAGTGACTTGTATTAAATGATTAATCATTAAAAAACTGAAAACCACTTGACTTTTACTAACAGAATCTCCAAAGGTACCACAATGAGAAGAAAAAAAGTGAAGGGCACTCTGTAATGATACAATGATTACATTTATTTTTCCAAAGGAGTTAAAATGCCAGCAGTGGTACACGTTGTGACCTTTCAGATGAAAATATTGTATCTCCATTCTCTAAACAGTGTCACTAGGAAGCCAAAAGTGATGAATATGTATAATAATAAATTCATTCTGTCTACAAAAAGCAGCTGTTTAAAGTATTAATGTTAATCAGGTGGTTCCAAAAATGGAATTATAGAAAGAAGAACTTCAGTCTCAAAGTGAACTCAACTCTTAGCGAGGGATCCCTTGATTGCAACTCTTAAGGACACATTATAGAGAAAAGATAGAAGTGTTACCAACCCAGGAGACTAAATGACGTTGGGTTATGTTTTAAAGTTTAACCATAGGTCTTGATAATCTTGGTTTTATTATTCTGGGCTCTTAACCTGTCCTACAGAGGTATACTTTTTTATAACAGAGACAGATTAGAAGTTATACTGGTATTTTGAGATCTAATATTTCTTGATTTTTTTTAAGATTTTGTTTATTCATTTGAGACACAGAGATACAGAGAGAGAGAGAGAGAGAGAGCATGAGCAGGGGAAGAGGGAGAAGCAGGCTCCCCACTGAGCGAGGAGCCCTATGTGGGGCTCGATCCTAGGACCCTGTGATCATGACCTGAGCCGAAGGCAGACGCTTAACCATCTGAGCCACCCAGGCGCCCCCTTAAATTTTTTTTTTTTTAAGATTTTATTTATTTATTTGACAGGGAGGGAAAGAGTGCACAAGCGGAGGGGGCAGCAGACAGAAGGAAAGGGAGGGGGAGCATCAGGCTCTCTGCTGAGCAGGGAGCCCGATGCGGGGCTCGATCCCAGGACCCTGGGATCATGACCTGAGCCAAAGGCAGTTGCTCAACCGACTGAGCCACCCAGGCGTCCCTAATATTTCTTAAATTCCTAATTTTACATTAGTTCTTGAATATCTACAGGGATGGAGGGAAGCTGGGTTGGCTTATTCAAAGCAGTTGACAATCCAAAATCAATTGCATTTGCCTGGGGGAGGTGGTAAAAGAGCTCAGTGGAGGTGTAGCCTGGCCTGCACATGAAGACACTCAAAACCTCTGGCCCTGACCTTGACTTTGGCCTTTTCCCAGCTCTCTCTGGTGCTGATGGTTTAATGTTATTGAAAAGAAGGTTGGGGGGCGCCTGGGTGGCTCAGTGGTTGGGCGTCTGCCTTCGGCTCAGGTCATGATCCCAGGGTCGCTGGGGTCGAGTCCCGCATCGGGCTCCCTGCTCAGCGGGAGGCATGCTTCTCCCTCTCCCCAACTCCCCCTGCTTGTGTCCCCTCTCTCGCTGTGTCTCTCTCTGTCAAATAAAATAAAATCTTAAAAAAAAAAAAATTAAAGAAGGTTGGGTTCTTCCTCTCTTCAAATATATCACACACATGATTTACTTGTTGAGTTCTTTCTCCAGTCATGATGAAAGCTTTCCATCTGTCTTGTGCAAACCATAGCCCTGGAATTGAAGTTAAGAATGGGTGAGTGGACTGCCACCTCAGGGATGCTAGTGCCGAGGCAGAAGTAGAAACAGTCCATTTCCAATTGTGTAGCTTGCTTTCCATGTAGTTTCTTTGTACATCATTTTGTACTCTTTAACAGGGGATAATAATACTTGATTTGCCAATGCCACATGTTTTAATGAAAATTAAATTATTAACCTAAGATTTTCCTTTTTAATTCAGCACTATAAAAAACATGCTACATGAAAGTTTTTATTTGCTTTTCAAGTTAAAGTGCTCTGTATTTTTAGAGGAAATGCACTGCATGAATTTAAATGCGCATCATGATATACTTCAAGGCTTATAATAAAAATACTACATATGTAGCTTAATTAATCTATCCTAATTAACCTGAGGCTGCCTTTTTACTGCCCCCATGTACATTCAATGACATGTTGCATATTTTACTTGGATAAGCCTGATCTTAAACCGTAACTACAATGCTATCACTTATTTAAATGTAGTTCTTCGAGTAGAGCTATTCAGTGAAAATTGTGTTCTCTTAGGTAGAAGAATGACCCAACTCCCAGGGTAAAACCAAAAAAAGAACAGCCTTGTGTGTTCCTCTGCCTCTGTGTATGTGGGGGGGAGCGAAAGTCAGCAGGCTTCTCTTTATCTTAAGTGTCCATAAAAAGCTTTTGAAAGGTCAGGATTCCAGGCAGACTTCTTTGTTGCTGGCATCTCCATTTTCCCCAGGCTGCCCTTGGCACATGCATGTCTGGTCTCTGCAGAGCAGCAAGAAGGTTACACTCTCTGGGGAGAGGAAACTGGGACAGATGGACAGAGCCAGACAATGGGTCAGAATGTTAGAGAACAGGGCCAGGTCACCAAGGAGTGGGCGTTAGAAAGAGAAAAGGACCAGGATGTCCTGTATCGTAATTGAACTGCCTTTCCAGTTGATCAGATCAATGGGCGGCTCTGTTTAACTTCTCCCACATGTATGCATGGCCGCCATTCCTGCTGCTCTTCCTTGAGCTTCAGTTACAGTCTTCCACACGGTGACTCCCGTATTTGAAGGGGAAACTTAAGGAGGCAGCAGAAGAAAAATGTGTGCGAGACGCCCAGCGTGGGGGCATCATAATGGGCCACATCAAGCCCTGTACAAAGTCCCCCTGTCACCCCCTTCCAACTGTGCATGACAATAGTGGTGTTTGTAACAGAAACACGTGATATAGAAAAGAAACACATGAATTTTTTAGTAAGTTTGACCGATTGAAAGACAATGTCATTGTTTTTTTTATTAGGGGACAGTATTTACCATACATGTGAATAAAAACATTTAAATTTAATCATTGTTCACTTTGTTATAAGTTCCTAAGTTAACAAGTCCTTTATTAATTAATCAGACAAGCTTGAGAAATTTTTCCTTTGAATATATAATATGGCTTTTTTTAATCCTAAAGAATTATTATATTGTCCAAATTTTAAAGAAAAACCTTAAAAATCTGAATGCACTAAATATATTAAATTGATATTATTTGTAGTATTTGAAATAGTTTTTCTGCTTAGCTCTAAAGTAAATATACTTTAGAAAATAGTAAAACATTTTATTTTGATATTTCAAATAATCTAGTGATTTAAGGATGAAGTAAATATTTTCGAAACATGATTTTGCTGTAGTTGTCTCAATTATTTTGATTGTTTATTCATGATAAAAAAGATGTAATGATAATCAAGACACTCACTTATGAAAACTAATTTATATATTAAAAAAAAAAGAAAGAAACAGAGGAGCATTTCCCTCACTGCTTGACCTTCGATTTTAAGACATTATTCTAATATCAGCAATTGTGCTTTTACTTTTGCATTAACTAAAATGTATGACACCCTTCCTCTTCTCTAAACTGAAGGCTGTATTTCTGAATTCAGGAATTTGTATCCAAACCCCGGGCAAACTGGCTTCTATAAGAGTGTCTCTTTGAAGGGCAAACATTGAACATTATTAAAATATTAAGTTCTGTTAGTACTCCGTAATCTAGGCTGGCTGAAGATTTGTTTTCAGCACAATTCACCATGTGGGTTTTCTTTCTCTGTGAAGCTTTGCCTGGATTAAATCTCAGGTATCCTGTGGAGTGCCTCACTTCCCTCTGCAGCCTGGTAGAGAGTGGGACCAGCTGGTGTAATTCGATTGACCTCTTTTACACTCTCTGTTTCATACTCCTTTTTTTTTTTTTTAACATGTTGTAGCTGTACATAACAAAATTTTTATGGAAAGCTTTTGTTCTTTTAACATGCAGGAGTCTGCTTGGGGCTCTGTGAGGTCAGTGTTCATTCGTTCATGGCCCTGATCCAGAAATATTTCTTAAGCCCATCTATTCTTAAAAGAGATCAGCACACACACACACACACACACACACACACACACACACACACACACACACACACGTCCTATCGTTTCATGCTTCTGCTTTCTGTATTACTATTCTCTTCTATTATGATGCTTAGATAGGATTTATCTCCCCAAATTTAACAGGAATGTTTGAATATACTCAAATCTTTAGGAATATGAGTGAAGGGTGTAATTTGATAAAGCTGAAAACAAGCAAACAGGAAAA
This sequence comes from Zalophus californianus, assembly GCF_009762305.2. Classification (NCBI taxonomy): domain Eukaryota; kingdom Metazoa; phylum Chordata; class Mammalia; order Carnivora; family Otariidae; genus Zalophus; species Zalophus californianus. The sequence goes on from NC_045597.1 coordinate 63,236,044, forward strand.
GAAAACCTATTTGGTTTAATTCTATGAGACTTGTTGGAAAGAGAACATTAGCAGTAGGGACATATGCTAATAGACCATGGTAAGAATTAGACTGCCGTTATAATAACATGCTTGATTATAAACTGCTTTATGTGCTTTCAAAATGTACTTCTTCTTCTGCATACTCTGCACTTCAGTACAAAACAAACTCATTTCATAGTCTACAAACAGTATGAGCGTTTGGTATAGAAGAATTTTACCAACACTTCTGTCTTTGGCTAAGTTGTATGATCAGTTGAATACAGGTCAGTTGATCAATATTTATAAAGATGATCATTTATTATAAATTTTGATCTTCTTAAATCAAAAAGCATATATCAAGTTAGGAAAGAAATTTACCTACAATAAAATCATAACGCCATTTGATGTGGTTTTTTTTTTTCCATTGACAATCAGCCAGTATCTTAGTTGCTGCAGAATAAACCCAAAGTATTTTGTGTTACCAGAGATATGAGCAAACTTAATAATTTCTCCCTTTGGCTCTGCAAACTATGTATAACTACCCTATGCCCTCACTAAACACATAAACAAAATGGATCTCAGACTTGGAGGAAAGCCTAACAATTTCCAGTTCAGCTTTGGTGCAAATTTCCTGGGGGATCCTAAGCCAACAACCAGCCATCTTCTGGATAATAGGAATAAAATAATATTAGTGTAAGTTAAAATTAAATTCTTCGTGCTGGATTTGTGGTAATTGAATGTCCTAATATGTGACCTTTCAGATATCACTTTTTTTTGTTGTTTTCATCACCATGGTTTCATTCCAGGGTCCCTACCACTATCCAGTTACTTTATGTTTACAATCTAATCTAATTTTATAATTGCCTAAGTAAAATAGAATATAGAGAAGATAACAGGTCACAAAATGGTCCATAATGCTTTGAAATGTACCCTATTAGCCTTACAAACTTGCTGATATTTGATTGATTTGGACCTATAAAAATCCTTTTAGATCATGCCCCACTATTTAATTGTTCAACTTAAGAAAGCACCTACTGAGTGTTTCCAGGACAGAGGTTAGTATTGTGATGAGAACATGAACTTTGGGGTAAGTCAGTCCCATGTTTCTGTCAGATTCTTGTCCTAGAACTCTACACTTTGGCCAAATTATCTACCTTTCCTGACCCCAGATTTTCATTGAGAAAACGGAGATAGTGAAGTCCTACCTTTCTCTGCTCTTTTGAGAATTAAAAATAACAAATGAAAAAAGCCTACCATAGTATGTAGGACTTTATCAACTAATAAATAAGATTTGCTTTCTTTTTATTATTACTTCTGTATTCCAGACACTGCTAAATATAAGAAGTGTGTAACTAATTAAAAACTGAATTCAGGAAAAATCAGTTTGAATTTCTAAGAACGTAAGCATCCCTCTCAATAGATAGGTAGGTAGATAGGTAGATCTAGCCACCCATCTACCCACACTTGCACACATACGCACATAACACAGATACCGTTTTAAGCCTTTTAAATGGATACCTTTCTAAAATGACATAACACTCTCATGACTCGTTAAATGGACCAACCAAACAAAATATGAACTTTTCTGAGTGAATGATACATCTGACAGGCCATCAGCTCTGTCATGTATATAATACCGTGCTGTCAGCAGGACTTACTGGGTTGTGGTAGATCTTATTGCAATCTTCCCAGAATAGTGTGCTTTTTATTTGCCAGTTTTAGTAGATTGTCTATTCTCTCTACTATTGTGGCCATTATTTCTCTGCTCTCCTAGCAAGTCCCAACCTCACTTACTTTTGGCTTCTAGTATTCTTTGGATATAGAAAGTAGGTCACTAGGTCCGTCATATTTTTAGGTAAAGTATAAAATCAAATAAACTTTGAAGTTGGTGGTATAAGAGGCTTTCCTCCAAAGCACAGTAAGAGACCTTTGTGGCTTGTATTTTGTGACTTAACTCACTGATTCTCAGTTAGGCTCCAAATATGTGAGATTGCTAGATAGATATTTGTGGATAAGTGAGACTTCAGAATAAGAGACCAGGGATGGTAAATCTGATGCAGAGCTGGTAGAAATTAAAAAATTATTCCATTTTAATTTGAAATTCTTTTTTATTTTTTTCACTTCATAATCAGTGAACCTTTAACTGTTAGCCTTGAGTGGACTTAACAATTGAATCACAGACAGTTACTACCCCGAGGTTGGCATAGTATCATTCAGTTTTCAGTATAGCTTCTAATAGTGTCTACAGTAATAAAAAGCTTAGCTGTTTGACTATTTGGCTCATTATCTATATATCCCACTTATATTTTGTCCTAAAAACAAGCTCCACCATATAAATTAAAGATAGGGCAGCATGTTACATAAATTTAGGCTCATTTTTAATTCTAAACTTTGAAGTGAATATTAAAAATTTCATACTCCTGATATTTTTTAAATGGCAAAATTGCAAATCAGCTTTTGTAAATAATATTGTAGAAACATTATATTCCTTGGAACCTTGAAAAAAATACTTTTCCTTCAACATTACTTTCCCATAATCCCTACGACTATGTTCATTTACACTCTTGACTGTGGCACATCAGGATATATTGGTTATAACTCTAGCCCTTGATATAAGTAAAAATTTCTTTAGGAGCTTATCTGATTTAAAATTAGGTGTTAATTTCTTGGGTTTGACACTAAAGTACATTTCAAACATCTAGGCGCTTAGGGCATGTTTAAATGCAACTATCATGAAATACAGTAAGGGACATCACAGCTCATTCAGCTCAGTCTCTAATTGACCTGGACTTCTGTTTCTATGAGCAGTAGATGCGTCAAAAGCCTTTGAAAAGCTTCTCCCTCTAAGTGTGAGGTAAGTAGCACCTTCTTTGGCTCTATTAAAACTGCAAACCAGAAATTGGGTTCCATTTTTGCATCCACGTGATTGAAGCAGTTTTAGGAGGTATGACTATGTTAGCATCAGTGTTTCCCAGATTGGATCACTCCTAATGCGTCCGCTTACATGGTTTTGCCAGCTCCACTGGCCAAGTTCCCCTCAAGCTCCTTTCATTGCAAATCCAATCTTATTAGTTGTTTCCCCTGTCAGAAACAGAGTATTACTCTTCCTTTTTGTCCTGAAATAAACTCATTAAGGAATTTATTAGAGCCTTCCAGTAAATGATTTCTGTTACAAGCAGTTTAAATATTTCCAAACGACCTTGTCAGATTAACGTAAGTAAATTAGAATTCATCACCTTTCTGGATTTAGAGTTCTCTCATGAATGATGGTTTAAATAGCCAAACATTCCATTAAAAAGAATTATAGCCATGTGATTTCTATTAATAAGGCTTACCCATATCTGAATGTAGAGTAACCATCAGACATTATGGTAGCAATTTTGTACATAAAGTTGTATATTGTTTATAGAAAATGAAAGTAGAGATATGGGAGGAAATGATGAATTTCTAGTGTTTGTAATGACTGGTCTTACTTTCCATCATTAGAAAATTTATTCTGTGTGCCCAAGTCTTTAGCTAACATCGTTCCACCCTCTTCTCAGTACATACTCCATTTTGCACTCTTCCTCATTTTTCTACCTGATGAATAAATGTGCACAGTGCAGTATAGGCAAGTCTTCAGCACAGAAACTCTGGAACCCAGAATGTTATGTTATGCTGTTTAAGATCTAAATCCAGCACACAAAAGCCTATTTAAATCAGAATGCACCCTGAATAAACATTCTATCAAACCAAGTCATCTTGAAGAACATTATTTCTATGAAAAGACAGACTTCTAAATTAAATGCAACCAACAAATCTGGTCTTGTTGAAACTCTGTAGCTTTGAGATCTATGCCTTCTTACCATTCCTGAGAAGAGGTGCCCACAAATCTGAAGGTGTAATCGCCTGGGCCTGCTACAATGGAGGAGATTAGGCATTTGGTAAGAAGGTAGTGCCAGGAATTACAATGAAGACGGGAAGATGTCAGGGGGTTTGGGCTGAAGGAGGAAGAACGGAAAAGCAGCCCCAGAGAATTTCCCTTCGCTTCCTTTCTTCCTCCCTCCCCTTGATCCTTTCTGTTTCTCACTTTCCAGCGCTTTCAAAATTATGGGGAGTTTATGGAGGGTGGATAAGAGCAATGGTCCACCCACTGTACCAGGTGGAGGTTGCCGCTCCCTCGTCTGGCTTCCTTCTCTTTTCCTCCTCTGCCCAGCAAGAACCCACCCCTGAAGTGACTTTTAGAGATGAGAAGTGGATGGCGAGGACTGAGCTTGTGTGGAGAACATGGTCAATGTGCTGTTGAAGAGGCCTGAAGTCCAAGAGCACCAGGTTCAGGGAAGGGGCGTCCTTTGTCAGGCTTTCTGAGCTTCCGGATCTTAGCATTTGTGGGCATGGGGCTATTGCTTTCCATTGTGGACACCCTGTGTCTTTCAGGGATACTCTCCAACTCAGGAATTTGAGGTCTGATTTTGCCTATTGGGTGAAATCTAATGAATCCTATGAAAAATGGCACTTAGACTATAATTCTTTTAAAGACCATGATTCCTAGGTTAGATATAACATCTTCAAAGAAAAAAAAGTAGCAAAACATAAGGCATTATATAGGCATTATTATTTCAAGAGAAGGTCAAATAAGGTCAAAATAAGATTATGGTTTTCTCTTGTAGTTTCATGTGTTTTAGGATCCTCAGAAGGCTTGAAGTGTGCTAAATGGGAACACACTCAGAATCAGTGCACGTTAACTCTGTGCTCCTAGAAAGGGTCAGCTCAGATTTGTGGTTTGAAAGGATTTGGATCCTAATTTGTTCATTTAATAGGCTGTGGCTAATTAAGTGACTTGGTTAGAAATCAGCCCTCAGGAGCTGAAGGTCAAGGGTTGAGTTTCCCTGCGGACCAGTTTATCTTCTCTGTTTCATGGTCATTGATTACACTACTAATCCCTTATTCGGGTGACTTACAAAGTTATGTTATTGATTATGGAGAATTGCATATAAATGAATCAAAGCAAAGCAAAGCTATTACCAGAGCAAAATGATTGTGTGTAGTTGGCAGGTCAAAATGGCCCACTAGTTATGATCGTGACATTTACTGTTGGGCAGGACCTACATGAAAACTGTCCTTTGTCACTTTACTATAGAGTATTTGAGAGAGATGTTTCACTTCTCTGAACCTTAGTTTCTCTATCTACAAACCGAGAATGAAATCAGCCTCACAGGGACGTTAGGAAGAATATCAAGATGTTAGCTGCTATACACAGGATAGAATCTGATCCTTGTTTCCCCTGGCCTAGCTCTCCTGGGGTACGTTTTCTTCCACACCCGATGTCCTAGGGTCCCTTCCCACCCCTCCATGCTTCACTGTTCCAGCCCTGCACCCTAACCTGGTTCAGGCACCTGCTGTCCTAAGCCATAGACCAGGAGAGCTTGCCTCTGAGGGCAATTTGTTCAGTGATTTCATTTATCTAATAGCACCACGTGGTGGGAGTTATATAGCACAAGGAGACCATGGGAGTCTCATGGAAAGTACCTAAAGGTAAATCAGCCTATTCTGTTGGAGGAAATTGCATCAAGGGACTCAAAGCTGCATCCAAATCTCCTCCTTTCTTCCATGTTATCAGGGCTATCCGGTTAGTTCTAGTCCTAAAGTCATTTTCAACTTTGTGCTCCTGAGGAACTACACTGCACGTTTCCTCATTTGTAAGTTTGTTCATCTTCTAGGAGAGGTCGGAAGTAATAGTGACCATAAAAAAGACTGCGCATACAAATTATAAATAGGATCAATAAAATATGATGGAATGATGCTTTTTAATTCTCCTTCTAAGATTATTAGCTCTTTTTTTGTGTGTGGAGAGAAAAATGCAAATGTGATGCTAATTATGAAGATCCATCTGTTATACTTAAAGTACCACAGAAAAAAGCCTAAATTTAAAGCTGTTCTGCAGTACCTTGCCATCTTTGAGGAGCCATTTTGGAGAAGCTGTTTTTCTTTCAAACAAACTTTGATGTCCTCTGAGGTAGCCGGTTTCCTTGAAGTACGCTGAGCTACCATTTGGAGAGGCCAGGTTATTCTGACTGGACCACTTTTTGTTTGTTTTATTCTGCAGCAGATATGTGGGCTGGACCAAATATGTACTTACTGGATGACTGAATAACTCTTTGGAAAGGCCTATCAAGTAAATTATAGAAAGCAAGTATTATAATTACCATCCCCTGAGTACTTCCTTGGATTATTTGTCTCTTTTAATGTCCCACCTGGCAGGGATTCCAAAGAATACTTTTTAACAAAAGTTTATTTACATCTGCTTGGCCTTGGGACTGGGCACTTTCCTGTTAATTTTGGTAAGGTCCACTTTAGTAGCTGGGCGGGTAAAGAATCCAACCTCTCCCATCTTATGTTTTTAGTTGGCAAAACTGGAAAAGTTATTTTCAACAGGTCTTTAAAAAGGCCTGAGTTAAAGAATATTTCTAAGTACTGTTAAATCCCCAAATTGTCCTATAACCCATGTTCATTATGTGATGTGACATCATTAGGCCTAGAGATAGAGATTTGAAAGTACCAACGTAGGACTACCAGTGAAGACACTAGGAAAGGTCACCTATTTGAAACAGGGGATGAGGAGAGAGTGACCATTCAGGAACTGAGTCATGAGGGCCACCCATAGTTGAGGACAGGAGTCTGTGGAGTGAGACCCTGAGTTGCCCTCACAATAAAAGCCAAGGAAGGAGTTTTCAGAGGGAGATTGTTGCCCATGGTGCCAACAATGCAGGGAAGTCCAGGAGGGTGACACAGCAAAAACTCACAAAGCCAAGAAAAGAAATTAAGAATAGAATTCTAGAGCTTAAAGACACCTCTGAGATCTTTAATTCCAACCCTGTTGTGTTACACACATACTGAAAAAGTAAGGTCAAGAAGGGTAAGGCACTTGGGCAAAGCCACACACAACCGATCAACCTCAGATCCCAGATCAGTGCTGTCTGTGGATTCCCCAACCCTGTGGGGTTTCTGCGGCTTAACTGCCTGCTTTGCTTGTGTGGCTGGTTGGTGCCCACACTGACCCTTCTCATTATCAAAGTTTTGGTTAGAATGATATTTTAACGTGACCGCAAATCTTCACAGAAAATTTCTCTCCACATGGGAACATTTGTATTTTGTTGCTGTTGTTGTTGTCAAAATTTGCCTAAGAGCTTCTTACAATTGTAGAACTTCTTCATAGTCTCTTAATGCTTAGAGGTGTGTTTCCAAATAGGAGATAAGGAGAATTTGGGATAACAATGATTTAAACAGTTTAATAGTATACTTCCTGAAATTTTCAAGTTTTGTCAGTTTGTTTTAGATGACTCTGTTCTCTTCCCCAGCCTCGGAAGACTCTTTGATATTTGGTGAAAGAAGTCTCTTTTTTTTCCCCAGGAAACCTAAATTTGGTAAATAACAAAATTTAAGCAATGTATTGGGAAGGGGAGATGTTTGGGGCGCCTGGGTGGCTTAGTCGTTAAGCGTCTGCCTTCGGCTCAGGTCATGATCCCAGGGTCCTCAGATCGAGGCCCACATCGGGCTCCCTGCTTGGCGGGAAGCCTGCTTCTCCCTCTCCCACTCCCCTGCTTTTGTTCCCTCTCTCGCTGTGTGTCTCTCTCTGTCAAATAAATAGATAAAAATCTTAAAAAAAAAAAAGGAAGGGGAGATGTTTTTCTTCCCATATCACAAACTTCAAGTCGGGGGAAAAAGGCATAAAAGCAACTGCCTTGGACCTATAATTTCTATTTCAGCCACATTTTAAGTCCCTATGGCTATGGTGGGCTCGGGTTCCTTTTTTTTTTTTTTTAAGCCTTTTCTAACTTCTTGATGAAATGATAGCCTAATAACCAGTGCATTTAATCAAGCAGATATCAAACACCAAAAAGGGATGTAACTGGAGATTGTAAATAAAATGAAGAAAGGGTTCAGGCATCTGCCCTCTGTTTTTGAAACAAGAGTATATAGTGTACTCCCCAAAGCTCTGATTTCAGTCAACCCGAGAGACACTGTGGAGTTGGCAGAATTTGTCCACAAGCCTGCCCTCTCCCACCCCCCCCAACTTGGCCCCTTGTATTCACCTCTTCTTTCTGAGGTGGGACACATCCCTGCAGTCTGTCCAGGTTGCCTTCTCAAATATCTCATCCAGCCTACAGATGATGCAGTCTCTGTCCCTTCTCTTTTAAGCCATGATGAGACTTCACCCCTTTAAGCTCTATGTATTCACTAATTCATGTGAAAAGAGTTACTGAATGAGGTTGGACTGGAAGAGAAATTAACCACCATTACCTACTCAAATGATGTCTCAGGAAAGCAGGACTAAATGGGGAGTTAACGTCTAGGATTACACCAGTAACAATAATACTAATAGTATAATAATAGAAGCACAGCAGCTAACATTTTCTATTGTAATAACTCTGTGATGTTCCTCACTTTTTGGATGAGGAAACTGAGGTTTAGAGAGGTTATAAGAGTATGCAGGAGCACAAAACTGGATTTTATCCCCATTCTGTTGGACTCCAGCAACCTAACCATTGAGCCATCACGTGGCTAAGTGGACCCAACATGGAAGTCATTCTTCTCACCCCTTTCTACCATTGTTGGGGCCACAGCTATATTTTATAGTTTTTTTTTTTAATTTTATTTGTTTTAGAAGGTGAGAGAGAGCACAAGCTGGAGGGGCAGAGGGAGAGAATCTCAAGCAGACTCCGTGCTAAGCATGGATGCCGGGCTCAATCCCAGTACCCTGAGATCATGACCTGAGCTGAAACCAAAAGTTGGACGCTAAACCGACTGCATCACCCAGGCGCTCCAGTTTTTTGCAACTATATTTAAGTGGGCAGTGGGATGCTGAAATTCATACTGGCTCAGGAAATTATAAGATCAACACAATTGGTTTTTAAGTTTTTATTTAAATTCCAATTAGTTAACATGCAGTGTTATATTACTTTCAGGTGTAGAATTCAGTGATTCATCACCTCTGTACATCACCCAGTGCTCATCACAAGTGTACTCCTTAATGCTCATCACCTATTCCCCCATCCCCCACCCACCTCCCTTCTGGTAGCTGTCAGTGTGTTTCCTATAGTTAAGAGTATATTTCTTGATTTGCCTCTCTCTTTTTTCCCCTAGAGTCATTTTTTTCCTTAAATTCCACATATGATTGAGATCATATGGCATTTGTCTTTCTCTGACTGACTTATTTCGCTTAACATAACACCCTCTAGTTCCATCCATGTCGTTGCAAATGGCAAGATTTCATTCTTTTTTTATGACTGAGTAATATCCCATTGTGTATATATATATATATATATATATACCACCTCTTCTTTATCCATTCATCTGTCCATAGACATTTGGACTTCCATATTGGGCTATTGTAGATAATGCTGCTCTAAACATCAGGGTGCACGTGCCCCTTCAAATCAGTATTTTTGTATCCTTTGGGTAAATACCCAGTAGTACGATTGCCGGATCATAGGATAGTTCTATTTTCAACTTTTTGAGGAACCTCCATACTGTTTTCCAGAGCGGGCTGCACCCATTTGCATTCCCACCAGCAGTGTAAGAGGGCTTCCCTTTGTCCACATCCTTGCATGACCAGCATAATTTGACATGCAACCTGCAGTACATGATTGCAAAAAGCATAGTGTCCCTGAGCCTTGTAATACATAAGTGTAGAAAACAGTGACTTCAGGATTTGTTGAAATTCTTCAGGTGAGAGGAAAGGTTATTTTATAAGATAAAGTATCCTGGGGCCCTGAGGGTTGGGAAACCCCAATCAGGGTAGGGGCTGTGGAGAGGAAATGGAGCATATCAAGAATTGATTGCTAGACAGAAAGAAAGGAGAGGACTGAATAAAAATGAAGAGGACAATGAAGAAAGAGAAGTTGCTTTCTTAACTAAAACTACGATCTAGTATGACACAATTCCCTGATTCATTTGTTAGTTTGTTACAAGCTGTACTCGTAAAGATTTTAACAGAACATTAAAAACAAAAAGAAATAAAATTAAAATTTTACCACTTACAGCTACTGTCAACACTGAAGTACATCCTACTTCAGTCATTTTTTGGATGCCTGTTGTATTTTATCTGGGGATCTTTCTGGCCATAAACTCCTGCAATATTCAGTGCCTACATAAAATTCTCTTACATCACTGGCTTTCAAATGATTTGGTCTTAGGACCCCTTTGTACTCTTAAAATTATTGAAGACTTCAGGTTATTCTGGTTTGAGGTACAGCTATTGATATTTACCTTGGTAGAAATTACAACTGAGAAATGATTAAAATATTTATTTATTTATTTATTTATTTATTTATGATAATATTAAACCCAATACATGCTAACGTAAATATATTTTCCCCAGAATAAACCAACCAAAGAAGAAGTTATGATTGGCATTGTTTCACATATTTATAAGTTTATTTAACATCTGGTTTAATAGATGACAGGTAGATTCTCATGTTTGTGCCCATAGTCAGTTGCAGTATATTGATCTGATTGACTATATGAAGAAAATCTCTGCTCATGTAGATATGTAGCCATAAAAGAGAACAGTATTTAATAGCATTGTCAGGTAGTTATGGATATTCTCTTTTGAAGCTACACCAAAGTTGACAAGAGATGGTTTCTTAAAAGTTGGTTGAAATGTGGAGAATTCCATGAATTTTTCCTATTCTGTTCATTAAAATCCATCCTCTTGTCTTGCATTTTGAATGGAGTCTTTACTCATGTGTAATTTTTGTAACATTATACATTAGTCATTTGGAAAAATTGACTTACTGCGTTACGTACATCTTCCAAATATTGATGTATTTCACTTTACTATATGTAAAAAGTTGTATTTATTAATATCACTAACAACTTCATATGAAAGGCCTTTCAGTATTGAGAAGATGTCAGGTACACTATGACAGAAACAAGTATCTCAAAACTCTTATTTTTACCTGAAAGCTCAAATTTTATCATTGGCACAAGATGCTGCCAGCACTGAGTTCCCTTTCCTTGTCATAGAGAAAACGTCTGCCAAATCCTCAAGTCGGAACAATACTTTGTCATTTGTTTTTTTCAAGTAAAAAATGAAGCTAGTTCAGCTTGAAACTCAAAATAACCAATCACACAAGTGTTTTAGCTCCAGACAACCATCATACTTGTGTGGGCATCCTCCCCATTTTGTCACACAGAATATTACAAAAAGAAGTACTCAAGGGTTGATATGTAATCAAATTAATACATTTTAATTCTTCATCAAAGATATTCTTAGTGACACTGGCATTTTTCTTCCATTGTGAGGGGGTAGTGAGGAAGACTATCTGTGCACACACAGTATAGTGTACATTGATGTGGCTGTGACCTTGACTTGGGCTCAGATGCCTGCAATTTTAGCTGTATTTTTGTACTGTCAGTGCAAATGTCAGCACAGTGAATATGGCTCATAACATTTTAGTGTTATTATAAAAGAAGATCTGACCTCATGAATCCCCTTGTCAGTGCCACACTTTGAAAACCATGGCAATACATTGAAATTTCAAAATTAATTCCATCAGTCTCCTGCTTTGGGAGCACACCAGTTATTTCTAAAACTGTAAAGAAGATTTTCTTGGGGTACGTTTCTACAAGTGGGATTGCTGCATTGAAACAAACACTTTTCAAAACTTTTGAGCCACATTATCAAATTGCCCTTTAGGAAGATATAGACAGGCATTAATAACATACTTGTGTACTTTATTTTTATATGGCCTTTCTATAATGGTATACAGTTTCCATGCTTAGAAAAAATTTCACTGGGCACGGAAATGGTTAAAATATTTCCATCAATTTGACCACTATGTAATATACAAAGGGGAAAATGACATTGGATTCACCCATGCTGCAAATGCTTTACAGAGAAACAGTGTGTCAGAGCAGAAAGCATGGCGCCTTGTTTGTATATTTATTAGCTATGTGACTTTTAACTTCTCAGATCTTTCGTCTCTAAAATGTCAATAATAATGAATTTTCTCACAAAGGTGCTGAGAGGTCTCTTAGCTGGACCCACAGCTGCCTCTGAGAGTACAAATCAAAGATCCCATTGGTAGGGGCGGTGGCAGAAGCTGGGATGAGCAACGGGAAGCAAAAAGCCTGATGCTAGATTCGTAAGAGTCACCAGAAAAAAAAGAGGTCGGGAATAGGGCCAGAGAGCCAGGGAAACTGGCGGGCGGGGGTGGGAAGGGGGCAGAAATCGATGTGTTGAAAGCAGTAGAAGAAACAAGGTTTAGACCAAAGGAGGCCCCTGGTGGTTGCTGGATTATCTGAGGTTTCTGTGGCTGCGGGAGCTGGATTATAGGACGAGAGCGAGACAGATAGAAATTCCTGTACTTTCAGGCTGAATGAGAATTTTCTTGCCAACATGACAGCCTTTAGCAGCAATCGGCTTCAAATTTTCATAAAATCCGAGGTCACTCAGTTTTCACTTAAGTTGCCAGTTTTGTTACTATCTGTAGTGTCATTTTGGATTTTTGGTAATAATCATTTATCACTGAATATCAGATTGACACTAATTCTTTCTCTAGGGTCTTCTGTACAGATCACTGCCTTTTGAACAGATGTGCATGTCCAGATGTCTGTAATCTTGTCAGGAATTTCCACTGGCCTAATTGCTGCTTTTTGTTATTTATTAAGCATTCCTCGACAAGATGGATCACCAAAGGTCTATGCATATTACACACTCTTTACTCCGTATAAAGTATCATTAAGGACAGAATTGTGCATGCACATGTATTGTATAGTTCTGAAATTCTTAATCACAAGAAATGCCAGTTACTTCCCATGTTCATCTTTGGTAGGATTTCTTTTGTTTTATGTTTTAGTTTATTGTTAATCTTGTTAGCTAGAGTTAAATATACTTCATAGTGAAAGTTAGTTGCCATTTGGAGGGAAAAGGATTACTCACCAAGTTAGCTGTTTCTGAAACTTAATTATCATAGCATTATACTAATTTCAAGGTGAGAGAGCGTAGATGGCCGGTTCCCTAATAGTACAGATGAAAAAAACTCCTATCAGTGGGAAAATGACAGTGTAAGAGTCACAAACTATTTACTATATCTGCTTATCTTGGCATGAGAAGGCAAAAATCTTAGTGACTAGATAATTTGAATGGATTTTTGCAAATGTGCTCCTTTGCCTCGTGGAAGGATACATTGAAAAGGGCTTACTTTCTCTTTGGGTCCATGTCTGTTTATTAACAAGATATATATTCTACATTTCTACATTTCAGCCATGGAAATTAGGGTAAAACAAAAATATATTCAGCCACTGTCAGTTGATTGGCAGATTGACTGATTAATTGCCTCATTTAACAACCATGTATTGATTGCTTATCATGTGCCAGGCTGTTGTCAAGGCCCTGCAGAAACAATAAGTAAAACTGATAAAAAATCCCCAAAATCATGGGGTTTAAATTCTGGGAATGGGGTGTTCAAGAAGGAAAAACTAATAAAACTAGAAAGGGAAACAGGAAGTACCAGGGATAAGGCTGGGTTGCCATTCTAATGGAGCGTTGAATTTGAACAAAGACTTGATGTAGGCAAGAGAGTAAACCCAGCAGATATCCGGGAGAAGAGCCTTTTAGGCAACGGGACTAGCCAGTGTGTGCGAGGGCCCTGAGGAGGAACAGCAAGTAGAGGGTGTGAGGTTGGGGGTGGGGGGAGAGTGGGAGGGGATAGATGAAGGGCAAAACCACTAGGAAGTTTGAGCGGAGAGTAATCTGCTATGTCTTGTGTTTTAATAGAATTATTTTTTCTTCTGAGTTAAAATTAGACTGTAGAGGGCAAGGACAGACACAAAGAAACAAGTTAGGAGGCATTGCATTTATTTCAAGTGAGAGAGAAGGATGGTTCTGGCCAGAGTGATAGCTTGGAAAGGGTGAGGAATGGCTAAAGATTCTGAAACTAGAGCCAGCAGGTTTGCTGACAAATTCAATGCTGGAATATGGGGGGGAAAAAAAAAAAAAGCCACCAAAATTTTCTCCAGGGCTTTTGGCTCATGTAATAAGTAACTGGAAGGTTGGAGTTTCCATCAACTTAGATGGGGAAGACTCTGCGTGAGATAGTTTTGGAGTTAAGTGAGGTGAATGGTTTAGGCCAAGTATTTAGTTTTAGATATTAAGTTTGAGATTTCCATTAGACCTCAAAGTGATAAGAAAAAAATGCAAAGTTGAGAAGAAAGATGGCTACTTCAGTCTTGGGGTTCAGATGAAAGATATGTGCTGGAAATACAAGTTTATAGATGTCAGCATTTGGATGATGTCACATGTCAACTTTCCTAAGAAGCCAACACTGAGAAGCAGATTTGCACCAGAAGTTTATTGACAAGTACTCCTGGGATCAGTAACTGTGAGAAGTAAAGGAAGCAAGATTGTGCAGAGGGAAAAGTTAGGTGGTAATAAGATCACAAAGAAGTGCTTCCACTGGGGCACCTGGGTGGCTCAGTTGGTTAAGCGTCTGCCTTCGGCTCAAGTCATGATCCCAGGGTCCTGGGATTGAGCCCTAAGTCGAGCCCACGTAGGGCTCCCTGCTCAGGGGGGAGCCTGCTTCTCCCTCTGCCCGTCCCCCTGCTTGTGTACATGCATTCACTCTCTCTCGCTCTTTCTCTCTCAAGAAAAAAAAAAAACCTGCTTCCCCTAATCTTAAGGAAAGCTCCAGAGTTGACATAATTTATTTCTCCTACATTAACCAGTCACTAGATGCCCAAGAGTGTGATCCTGAGTGAATCAGCTCTCTTTGATAAGGCAATCCCTTGGTGGAGGTAGGGAATAAGCTTTGAGGTGTCAATCATCAATACCCCTAGCAGGCGAGGAAATGAGTGCTGCAGTCGTAAAGAGCAGGGGCGCTGCTACCAACACCCACTGCAGATAGTATTTAACTTGATGAGAAGGATGAGATCACTAAAGAAATGAACGCAGCTAGGGAAGATGTCCAAGGACCGAGCCCTGGGTATTCTGAAGTTAAGAAGTTGCGGTGATAATGTAGAAAGGGCAAAGGACTCTGAGAAGGGGAAGTCAGGGTTTTCCAGTGAGTGCAAGGAGGTCCTACAAGCATACTGTAAAGAAGCATACTGCAAGGAGACAGTGATCTCCTATGTCAAATGCTACAGAGAGATCAAGTATAGAGAACTGACAATTGACCTTGGGACTTAGCAAGACAGAGGAAGTTGTTAACCTTGACAAAGAGTTGTTTCAGTGGAGTGGTAGGAATGAGAGCCAGACTGAAGCAGGTTCAAAAGAGAATGGAAGAAGAGGATTTGGAGACATCGAGTCTATACCATTCTTTTGAGGAGTTTAATTGTAAACAGAAACAGAAAATTCAACATCAGTAATCACATTGAGGGGTGCCTGGGTGGCTCAGTCAGTTAAGCATGTGACTCTGGATTTTGGCTCAGGTCGTGATCTCAGGGGAGTGAGATCGAACCCCACATTAAGCTCTGCGCTAGGCGTGGAGCCTGCTTGGGATTCTCTCTTTCCCTCTCCCTTTGCCCCTCCCCGTCACCCCTCACTCCCACATGTGTGTGTGCGCTCTCTCTCTCTCTCTCTCTCTCAAAAAAAAAAAAAACCACATTGAATATAAATAGTTTAAGCTCTCTAAGTACAAGGCAAAGATTGCCAGATTGGATAAAAATAAGACCCAGCTATATGGTGCCTACAAGAAATGCACTTTAAATATAAAGACACAAACAGGTTAAAAAGATATGCCATGTTAACACCAATCAAAAAAAGCTGGAGGGGCTATATTAATATCATATAAGTAGATTTCAGAGCAAAGAATGTTGTTAGGGAACAAGAAGATCATTTTCTAATGTTAGAGGGGTCTGTTCATCAGGATGACCTAACAACAGTCTCACATATTTATGCGCCTAATAATAGAACTTCAAAACACGTGAGGCAAAAAATGATAGAACTGTAAGCAGAAATAGAGAAGTCAATAATTACAGGTGAGAGATTTCAATACCTTTCTCTCAATAATTGATGGAACGAGTAGAAAGAAAACCAATAAGGATATGGAAGACTTGAACTGTCAGTCAACTGGACCTAATTGAAATTTTTATTTATTTTTTTAAAATATTTTATTTATTTATTTGAGAGAGAGAATGAGATAGAGAGAGCATGAGGTGGCGAGGGTCCGCGGGAGAAGCAGACTCCCTGCTGAGCAGGGAGCCCGATGTGGGACTCGATCCCAGGACTCCAGAATCATGACCTGAGCCGAAGGCAGTCGCTTAACCAACTGAGCCACCCAGGCACCCCCTAACTGACATTTTTAGAATACTCTACCCAGCAACTACACAAAGAATACATTTTTTTTAATGCAAATGGAACATTTACCAATATATACCATATTCTAGACTATAAAACAAGTTTTGATAAATTTAAACAGATTCAAGTTTTATAATATATGTCGTTTTAACACAATGGAATTAACTTAGAAATAAATAACATAAAGGTATCTGAAAGTTAGCAGTTGTTCAGAATACAAAAAGACATTTCTTAATAACCACGAGTCAAGAAGAAATAAAAAGGGAGATTAGAAAGTATTTTGAACTGAATGAAAATAAGGACAAATATATCAAAATTTGTGGGGTGCTGGTAGTGCAGTTATGTAGTGGGAAATTTACCCTAATAGTATATTACTCTGTTAAAATAGAAAAGCCCCAAATCAGTGACTTCCATTTCCACTTCAAAAACCTTAAAAAGGGATTAAATTAAATCCAAAGTGAAGAATGGGAATAATAAATACCAGAGGGGAAATCAATGAATACAAAACAGACAAAGCAATAGAGAAAATTGCTGAAATCAAAAGCTTCTTCTTTGAGAATGTAGATAAAATTAATAAAACTCTAGCCAGACTGATCAAGAAAAAAAAGAGAGAAGACGCTAATTACAAATATCAGGAATGAGAGACATGTTATCACTAAAGATTTTTATCTGTATTAAAAGAATAAAAAGCAAATATTATGAATTATTTCATACCAACAAATTTGACAAATGAAATGGAAAATTCCTTGAAAAACACAAACAACCAAAGGAGAAATAGAAAAGATGAATAGCCCTGTATCTATTTTTTAAAATAAATTTGTTGTTAAATACCTTCCCTGTAAGGAAACTCTAGGCCCAGTTGGTATCACTGATGCATTCTACCAAACATTTAGAAAAAATAATGTTAATTTTATAAATTTCTTCCAGAAAATTGGATAGAATAGAATACTTCTCAACTCATTCTATAAGGCCAGCATTATCTGTAGGTCCTGACAAAGACATCACAGGAAGAGAATACAGTTCACTATCACTCATCCACATAAGTGCCAAAGGTCTTTAAAAATTTCAGCAAGCTATATCTAATAATATGTAAAAAGTATAATATATCAGGACCAAGTGGGATTTATCCTAGTAGTGTTGGGCTGGTTTTAACACTCAAAATCAACCAGTGTAAATTACTGTACTTTTAAAATTTTTTAAATTAAAACATATGATCATTTCAATAGAGGCAATAAAAACTTTTGACAAATCCAATATCCATACCTGATAAACACTCTCAGCCAACTAAGAATAGAATGGAACTTCCATTGCCTAATAAAGATCATCTACAGAAAACCTGTGGTTAACATCATTCTTAATAGTGAAAAGACTGAATGCTTTCCCTGAAGATCAAAGACAAGGCATAGATGTTTGCTTCCTCCCTTTCATTCAACGTTGAACTGGAGGTTCTAGCCAGTGCACTAAAGTAAGAAAAAGAAATATGAAGCCTCCAGATTCGAAAGGAAGAAAGAAAACTGTTTTTATCCTCAGATATCATGTATATCCGTGTAGATATATGTATATGAGATACACGATCAGAGGGAATCCCCCCAAAAAACTTCTTGAACTAAAATATTAATTTAGCAAAGTTGCAGGATACAAGATCACTATACAAAATGCAATTTTATTTTTATATATAAACACATACATGGACAACTGATTTTTGACAAAGGTGCAAAAGCGATTCAGTGGAGAATACAGTTTTTTCAATAAATTAGGCTGGAACAATTGAGTATTCATCTGTAATACAATGAACTTCAAACCTTACATCACACCACATACAAAAAATTAACTCAAAATGAGCCAAGACCTAAATATAAAACCTAATACTGTAAAAATTATGAGCAAAGATAGGAGAAAATCTTTTTTTTTAAATTTTTATTTATTTATTCATGAGAGTCAGAGAGAGAGAGGCAGAGGCAGAGGGAGAAGCAGGCTCCCCGCCTAGCAGGGAGCCCGATGCGGGACTCGATCCCAGGACCCTGGGATCATGACCTGAGCCGAAGGCAGACGCTTAACCATCTGAGCCACCCAGGCGCCCCAGGAGAAAATCTTTATGATCTTTAGCTAGTCAAAAGTTTCTTAGGTATGACACCAAATACATGATGAATAAAAGGAAAACATTGACAAATTAGATTTAAGAAAAATAAAAATTTTTCTCATTAAAAGACTGTTAAGGAAAAAATATGGTATTTATATATGGAATATTATTCCGTCATAGAAAGGAAGGAAGTTTTGATACATGGTACATGGGTCGGCCTTGAAAATATTGTGCTAGATGAAAAAAACTGGAAAAAAAAAGACAAATACTGTATCATTCTACTCACCTGAAATGTGTAGAATAGGGAAATTATAGAGTCACAAATTAAATTAGAGGATACCACGGGCTGAGGGAAATGGGGGGGTGGGGAATTACTGCTTATGGTTACAGTTTCTGTTTGAGGTGATAAAAAATTTTGGAAATAGTGGTAATGATTGCATAGAATCTAATCAATGTCACTGAATTGTACTCTTTAAAAAGGGTTAAAATAGCTAATTTTATGTTATATATAGTTTACCACAGTAAACATAAAAATAAGAAAAGAGTGTTAGGAAAATAAAAAGACAAACCTAGACAGGGAGAAAATATTTGTATATCATATACTGATAAAGGACTTGTGTCTAATATATAAAAAAACTCTCAAAACTCAATAATAAGAAAGCGGGGGTGGCTGGGTGGCTCAGTTGGTTGAGCATCTGCCTTTGGTTCAGGTCATGATCCTGGAATCCTGAGATCAAGCCCCCGTGTCTGTGTCGGGCTTCCTGCTCAGCGGGGAGCCTGCTTCTCCTTCTCCCTCTGCACCCCCCGCCCTCCCCCCGCTCATGTTCTCTCTCTCTTTCTATTCCAAATAAATAAATAAAATCTTTAAAAAATTAAGAAAGCAAAAAATAGATAAACAATCCGTTAATAAAAATGGAGGAAAGATTTGAACAGACACTTCGCCAAAGACAATATATGGACAGAAAATAAGCAGATGATACGATGCTCCACATCATTAGGCATTAGGGGAATGCAAGTCAAAACCACAATGAGATGCTACCATGCAGCTACCGGGATGGCTAAAGTTAGAACGATGGACCCTAAAACATGTGGGTGTGGACGTGGATGCACTGGAACTCTCATACGCTGCTGGTAGAAAAGTATAATGGTAAAGTCACTCTGAAAAAACAGTTTGGCAGTTACTTAAAAAGTTAGCCATATACCCATCATATATGATCCAGTCATTCTATTCTTAGAGATATTTTCCCAAAGAAAAGTAAGTATCTGTTCATACACAGACTTGTATGCAAATATTTATAACACCTTTGTTTGTCACCATAAAAAATGGAACCGACACCAATGTTATCAACAGGTAAACGGATAAGCAATCGTGATATATTCATACAATGGGTTATTACTCTATGATGAAAAGGAATGAACTGCTGACATATGCTAAAACATGGATGAATCTCGAAACAATTCTGCTGACAGAGAGAAGCCAAAGAGTGCATACTCTATGATTCCATTTATATAAAACTCTAGAGAACACAGACTGCCCTGTAGTGACTGAAAGCCCATCAGGTGTTGCCTGTGGGAGGAGAGGTGCACGGGGAAATTTTGGGGAGTGATGGATATGCCTGTTACCTTGATTGTAGCCATGGTTTCATGAGTATGCCCAGGCCTAAGTTTACTAGATTGTACATTTTAAATATGTGGAGTTTATTCCAAGTCACTTATACCTAGTAGATCCATCTAGAACAATTTAAGGGTACAAAATAAAACTTTAGTAGTCAAAAAAAAAAAAATGCTAAGATACTTCCCCTTATTAATTTTAAGAGTTCTGGGAAATATTCTAAGAATGTCTGGTGCCCTCTCTTCAAATTTCATGCTAATTTATTACAGATAGAATTGAGAAATGATAGCCACATAGACTCCAGATCTCGGAAATTATACCAGGACATGGTCATCATTTCGAAAAATTACAGTAACATTTTTTTTAACTTAGTAAAAATCTCCATAATTTTAAATTCGATGCTATCTGGCTACTTATTTATGGGAACGTAAACTGGCACATAAGCAAGTGATCTGTTTTTCTGTAGTTCTGCTTTGCCCTTTCCTTTACTCATGTGCCCTTGGACTTTGCATTTGCATAGTATGGATGTTCCCTTCACAGACCACATGATTGTTAGCAGTGTGATGAGGCTGAGCTCGTGATGCAATGTTGACAGCCTGTTCATAACTGCATGGTGCTTCTCACATTCACAACTTCCATTTATTTAAAATTTCTTAAAACTTTACTCCCCTCAATTGTGGGGTTGAGATGAAAATCTGGTGGGTTTTTTTTTTTTTTTTCGAATTTTCATTGAATTTCCAAATCTAAGATCAAACTATTTAAAAAAAACTTCTCGTTTTATTATCAAATTTCACATAATTTTGTTTCTATTTTCGTGTTGATGCATAAGCCACTTGAGGAAAATCCATGATTTTAGGTAACTATTTTACACGGAGCTCTTTAAAAAAAAAATCGTTGTTTACAGAAACTCTGTACAAAGGAGAGTTCACTTACTTCCCTTCTACGGCCTTTATTGTAGGTCAGACCACTCTCATCCCTGGATTACTCCTATAATCCCCAACTAGTTTTATTAGGCTTCGTTTCTACTTCTAATCTAATTTTAGCCAGAATGAGCGTTCTAAAATGTACTCCTGCCCCAGTATGCCTGGAATCCTGCAACTGCCATTGCTTTTGGAAAAAGAATGCGGACAGCGCACCATGACTCACATCAAGGTCCCGCGTGCCCTGCTGGCCCCGCTCTATCTCGTCTGTCCCTCTGTTCCCTGTCTCTTACTTGACTCATTCTCTGTTGAAAGTCCTTCAGGTCTTTTTCACAGATACTCTGTCCTGCATCTGGGATCACTCCTTCCCACCTCCAGTGCCTACTTATCTCTTGTGTCTCAGCTCATACATTACTTTTCCCCAGAAGCCCTCCTTTTCCCAAGCTGGCTTTGCGCTTCTCCTTTGGGCATCTTGAAGCACCCTGCGTTCTTCCTGTCAGAAGCTTTCTTAGAGTGCTTGAATACTCTGGTAGTTGCTTCTCGCGCTATACCATGATCTGTGTGAAGTTGGGGACTCTGTCTTGATCACCATTTTATCCTCTGGGCCTGCCTAGCATAATGTCTGGTATATGATAGGGGCCAAATGACCAGTGAATTATCTTGGGAGGTGGGGGAGGGCACCCATAATAAACTAAATGGACTTGTGATCATTTTGGAGCAGAAAGTGAGGACTTCTGTTTTCTATTCAGAATTAAAGGTATCCAAGCCAACAAAAGGAAGGCTACACATAAATAAAAGCCAGCCTAATTAGCCTGATGGGTTTCTTTCTTGAGATAAATAATCATTATTCTACTTGTGCCTTTTAAAATTAAGCCAACCTAATGCCACTTATACGAGGTATCTAGAATAGTCAAATTCACAGAGATAAAAAGCAAAATAATGGTTACCAGGGACGGGGAGGAGGGGGGGGGAATGGGGAGCTGTGGTTTAATGGGGACAGACTCAGTTTGAGATGAAGACAAAGTTCTGGAGATGATGTGGTGATGGCTGCACAACAATGTAAATGTACTCAATGCCACTGAACTGTACACTTAGTGGTACATTCAGTCTTAACGTTATGGTCAATTCATTTTCAAGTTTGAGAGAGGAGACAAGAAGGAAAATGGAAAACACAGAGAGACGGTCATTGAGAAATGCGAGGCAAAGGAGTTCCAAGGTAAACAGCTCAGGTCACTGAGTTTCTTTAGACAGTGTGTTCAGAGAGCCGCAGCATTTGAATTGATTATCTCAAATTACTATTTTCCTCTCACATTTTAATGTGCTCTTAACACCTAGAGAACTCATCCATATTAATTAGGAAACCACATGTCTTCCCACAGCAATGATGCACAAGCAGATGGATGAGTTGTCGGATGAGGAGAGGACGGAAATTTTGGCCCTGATGCTCTGATAATGAATTAGACACTGAGAGTTTCCGTCTTGTCCACAAGACTACAGAGGATTCTGTGGTTACCACCAGAACATGGGATAAATTAAAGGAAATAAGATAAACAAAGGTTTTTTGCTGATATAATGCTCAGCTATAGAAATTGGCATTTGTGAAATCCCATGCAGGCTGCACTTTGTGACCTACAGCCCATATAACTTTGAAGATTTCATTGCATTGTGTGTTTGAAAAGTATATGCTTCAAATATTCCTGAAGCAAGACTTAACTAAAGTCATTTGGCATCCTGAAGTGGTGTTGATATTCCAACCCAGTAAACTTCTGTATCATATTTGATATAATCTAAGTACTGCAAAAGACCTGTTGAAAATTACACACGATGGAGCATCCTTTCATTGATTCTTGGATCCAGTAAAAGACAACACAAATGAAGCTCCTGACCCAAAATAAATTGCTGAGGGAAAGGAGCTGAATTGAAAGCTTTCCAGATAAAAGAGTATATTTTTATATGCAACCTGTGGCTGTCACCCACTGTATTTTCTTCTTGTACACAAGCATCATTTTTTTTTTTTTTTTTAGAATTGATGCCTAACATTAAGCACACAATGTTGCCTGCTGCCATTTATATAAAAAATAATGGTAGAAGGGACACCTGGGTGGCTCATTCAGTTAAGTGTCTGCCTTTGGCTCAGGTCATGATCCCAGCATCCTGAGATCTAGCCCCGTATCAGGCTCCCTGTTCAGTGGGGAGTCTGCCTGTCCCTCTGCCCCACCCCCCTTGCCCCATCCCCTGCTTGTATGGTCTCTCTCGCTTTCTCTCCTCAAATAAATAAAAATCTTAAAAAAATAATAATAATAATGGTAGGAACAGAACTTCTTTCATAACTTGCCATTTCTTGGTACTTGGTCCCAGATTATTGACGGCGATTATCTCTGACAAGATCTGCCAAAAGGGACATAAGACAAGGTCATCTCTTGAAGATTCATAACAAACAAACAAACCCAAACCAATTTTTATGTTTACTCCATCTTTTAAATTATTATACCAGTCTACCTGATTGTCCTCTCTGAGAGGTCAGATTCCTCAAATTGGCTTTGTATGTATGTATTTCTCCAGGTAAGGGAACAGAACTCGAATATGTGATAGAAAAGGTTTTGCTTGTACAGCCAGCCTTCAAATTACAGCGTTCTGAAACCACTTTTCAACTTTCCTCCATCCTCCCTCCAAGGTCCTTTTATTGGACTGCTTTGGGTTAAGTAGAAACAGATGACAGTTGTGAGTTTCCAAAATGGCCCCATTAATTTCTCCATTGTTTACCAGCAGGAATGAAGTTGGGACCTTGAAATTGTCAGTCCATTAGTATGGGATCTTGCCAAGTGAAACTTCCTTTGGAAATGATGATAATATTGATATGAAACATCTGATTTCATACCTTGTGAGACAAAAAGTGAAACGGTGGACTATCATTCACCCAATGAAATCATCTAAATGACACTGAGAATAGTTTTTAAATTCTTTCAATATGTAGGATCAGTCATAAAGCTGGAATCTATTTCATCACAGTATATGAGTGATTGGTATGTTATGAACCTAAGGCTTAAATGTTTGCAAATTCAACATTTAGTAACATTTGTAAGAATAATTTTGAATTATTAATTATATTTGGCAAAATACTTTTTTTTAAAGATTTTATTTATTTATTTGACAGGGAGAGAGCAGGAGCAGGGGGAGCAGCAGACAGAGGGAGAAGGAGAAGCAGGCTCCCCGTTGAGCCGGGATCCCGATGTGATGGATGTGATGCGGGGCTTGATCCCAGGACGCTGGGATCATGACCCAAGACGAAGGCAGGCACTGTAACCTACTGAGCCACCCAGGCACCCCGGCAAAATACTTTTTAACACAAACAATTTTATCATTAGGAATTTTAAACCAATAAGCAAATATGAAGTCCAAGCATTGCTTTTTTGAAGTGTGTTTTGAAGTTTTACTTTAAATCTTTTGGCTTTTCTCCGTGATCGACAGCCTGTCTGTTGGGGATCTTATAGGAAAGTAAATCGGCACCCACATTTGTGATACGGTTTTTTGTGTGTGATCTGATAGACATTTTTAGAAAACAGAAATGATAAAACACAACTCCTTCGCAATTCTGTTACCAAATTGTTTCCTAGTTTTGAGAAAAGAATAAGGGAGACTCTGAATTTAAAGGTGAGATACTAGTGTTTGTCCAAACTGTACTGTAGGAAAGGAGGAGAGTTCTCTGCAGGACAAATAACATCAAGACTACTGATACAACTGAGAAAGTGCTGGGCAGATACAGAGTGTAGAATTCAGGGCAGTTTTTACCTTGCTTCCCACTGTTTACAGCAGTATACCGGGAACATTCTCTTTCCCTGACTCTCACCATGTTTGGCTCCCGCTTCAAGTGTCTCTTCCAATGAAAGTGGTAACACCATTCTGCCAAGCCTTTCAAATAGCCTTTTGAAAGTTTTCTAACTTTTGACAAACCCCACCTTCCTCTTGTTGCTGAAAGTCCGAAGGCGTTCTCTCCCCTACCCAATGTCACAAAGCTCACCTCCCTTGGTATTCACAAGCTAATTCTTGGTGGGCATCTTGGGTTATACTATGTATAAAATAAATCCTGTAATTTTGATGATTTAAGAAAACTGATATGGTGGGTCCCAGCTTCCGGTTGTGAGCTCTCTCCTCTTTTCTTCCTTTAGCACAATTGTTTCAAATTGCAAAGTCTTATTTTCCTCCCATAATGCTAGCAACATTAATTGCTACTTATAGAAGGGAGACACAAAGGTTGCTTCTTGCTAAAGAGGTTCAAGTTGAAGTATAGATTACATTTTGATAGGCAAAGAGATACTCTGTATGTTGAGAATTTTATGATAACCCAGACCCATAGTCTTTAGACACTCCAAAGCCTTTGGGAAATAAGTCTTATTTCCGAAGGTGCGGTTTGCTTCAATTAGGAAGAGAGCTGTAGGAGAACAGTGGGTACAGACTCCAGAGAGCTTAATTTGAAGAAGGCTTGCCTGATAATATAAAGGCTGGGGCAGCTGAGCAGGTGCACAGACAGCTGGCGATCCAGATCTTCTAGGAACACACCAGCTATTGTGCTGAGTATTTTCCATAAAATCTCTTTGTGCCTTTGGTCACTTTATTGAAAATCATCACTCCCTTCATTTTTAACTTATATAAAAGAAATAACATGTCTTAGTAACAGTAATAAAAAGTACTTGGATATTTTTAAGTATCTCTAGAAACATTTTAATTCTAACCTATATTGGTAAAGCTCAACTTGGGAAAATACCCTCAAGAAAAAAAAAGAAAAATGGTTTCTGAACTCTTTGTAGGCAGGGGAACATGCGTGACGTTATTTTAAATTTGAGACTGGTATGTACAAAGCTCATAGTGATTAAAAATTTTAGTAAAAATTAGGATTCAGAAGGAATTATGAACTTAAACCACTTTGCCCAATTAGGAATGTAGCAGCTTTGGTGGAAGTTAAAACATTTAAATTGGTTTCAGAAGACTCTTATTTTACACACAGTGAATGAGGAGTTTATTAGTTGTAAAGCTTTCAGATGAAATAAAATAGCATCTATTTTTATTATTTTAAAATAATTCTTATTTTAATTCTTTAAGTAGGAATTATAATACTTTATCTCACATTTTCTTTCCAGAGGAGAGGATGGGAATACCAAATATGTGTTGAAACCATTTCTCCAAACCAGCCTGAAAATGTTCCTCTCTTTCTTTGTTCACTGATATAAAAGACGTTGACCTTAGACCACTGTGGTCCCACCAATGACATCAGTTTCAGTTTACTGTTGAGAGGATATGGGATTGTACTTGTACTTTACCAAGAAGCAAGAAATCCCAGCGTAGAGAAACATCCGGTTATTATGTATCATTTATTTCACATTTAAGAGTGTGTGTTTGTCTTTTGCAAGCAAGACTGAGGTCAGTCCAAAGGGAGTGCAAAGCGTTCTTGATTTGTGGGACCCGCTTCTTTAATGAACTACCATTTAAAAGGTAGACTGATTCACTGTTGACAAATTGAAAAACTTAATTCACCCCCTATTTCTTTAAAAAGGGGGAATGTGTCATATTGTTGAAACATTTCAGAAAAAGTGAATCTGTTGAATCTTTGTTCTCATCAATGGGCAGCACCTTCCACCTTTACTCTCCAGGCAGCTGGGAATGAATGTTGACTGTTGATATGCTGTAAAGTCCTCAGGGCTGGTTTGCCACAGTGAATATTCTATGTTAATGCCAGAGATTATGAGAGCATCAAATAGGAAAGGCAAAGCTGTTTAATTTCCCAAAGATAAGACAATATGGCGGTTTCTGGGAACAAATCAAATATTTTATTTCTATAATTGAAAAAAATGCATAGCTGCTGTTTGGAGCTTTAAGGAATTCTGCCTTAATGATGAGGGTCACACAGACGTCTGTCATTTAAAGTGTATGATAATCATCAAGGGCACACACGTTCAAACTAATATTAGCTTCTCCAGTTTTTTAATATGTGGCCACATGTGTTATAAGGAGATTCCTGGATAAAATGTAAAATATGCATAAATCTATTAAAAATAAGGGAGCAATACAAAAATAAGACATGGCCAGTTCTTTTTTCTCTGATATTAGTTCTACCGCATCCTAAATAAACGAAAGCTTTACTCTTTTCTTTAAATTTTTATTTTAGGAATCAGAGTATATTTTGAGCCAATCACTTATTTAGTTTTGAATCGATTATACTCCATGTGGATAAATGAGAACACCTAAATTAATTTGTTCTTTAAGTTCACTGAATATTTATATGTCCCTGCAGCATTTTTTCCCCGAATCTCATAAAAAAAGAATCGGCAGTTAATTCAGCCTTTGCCCCTACATTATTCATAAGGAAAACAAATAATTATAGACAAAACCAGTCATAGTCAAAAATGGCTAGTTTATTCCGTTCATTTGTTCCTTCGGTCATTCATTCATATGCTTATCTTGCCCTGACAGAGCAAAAGCAAGAGGTGAGGTGGGAGGAGTAGTTGTGGGTTTTGTTTTGTTTTGCTTTAATTTGAGCTTATTTTAGAAGATGCTGTGTAATGCCGTTGGCCTTCTTTTGGAGCGGATCCGCCTGTGCACTGGGGCCTGGGGCCCAAGAATAAATCCTCTTTCTCTCCCTTCATAAGGCTCTAAATCTTCCAACAATACTGACTGAATGACTCCAAATCCCATGCCTTTTTCCTCCTTTCTTTCGTTTTCTAAACATGTTTGTGTTATGAATCATACTCAGACACAGGGCCCATTGGAGGGCTGGGCCTGGTTTCCTTGTCACCACCTCACTGAATTGGAATGCAGCCCACAGCCTGGCCCCTGCCCCTGGCCCAGGAGCTCCTCTGGGGCTGGGCGAGAGTTCATTGATGTGCTGAATATCACAAAGACTTAATTCTGCACTGAAAGGTTAAAAAGAAAGGGGGGTGGGGAAGGGAAAGGAGAGAGGAATAAAGATGAACTCTGTGGAGAATGGTGGATTCAGCTAATGGATTTTTGCAGCAGGGCTCACAGGGAAGAATTTTGCAGAGGGAAACTTTATCATTGATATGACTCCTTCCCTTCTCTCTGCCCTTTTTAGGGGGAGGAAAGTTAAAGGAGCTGCTGGTGAAAAGATAAGTGGGAACAGAAAGATACACTTAAAAAAAAAAAAAAAAAACAGGAAAAAAAACTTTGACTTAGCTTCCAGTACAGGCTTTGAGGAATGTAAGCCTCTGGTGGATTTGCTGGCGCAGCCCTAAGCATTAACACAGCTGCTATGACCTAATTTAGCCTTGTTAGTACGGGTCTCCCAAGTCCAAGGATTCGGGGCTACCCACAGCTGCTTCTGCACCGTGGCTGCCAACAGCACCTTTGGGAGAAAGGCTGGGTAGTTAGTCTTTATGGTAAAATCCAGTCTCCTCTTTCTGGAGGGATATGAATAAACCAGGGTGGTTTCAAGGCAGAGATAAGACACTGATAAGAAGTGCAATAAAGGGGGTGCCTGGGTGGCTCAGTCATTAAGTGTCTGCCTTCCGGGTCATGTTCCCAGGGTCCTGTTCCCAGGGTCCTGGGATCTAGCCCCACATCAGGCTCCCTGCTCCACGGAGGGTCTGCTTCTCCCTCTCCCTCAGCCTGCTGCTCCCCTTGCTTGTGCTCTCTATCAAATAAATAAAATAAAATCCTTTAAAAAAAAAAAAGAAATGGAGGTATCTAAGTTCCTCTTGCCCCAGAAATTGTTCTATTTGAGGTGAAGTGAGAAAATGAAAATGATTTACTATATCATCAAACTTTTACCTAATTAAAAGTTCATTATTGGGGCGCCTGGGTGGCTCAGTCGTTAGGCATCTGCCTTCGGCTCAGGTCATGATCCCAGGGTCCTGGGATCGAGCCCGGCATCCGGGAGCAGGAAGCCTGCTTCTCCCTCTCCCACTCCCCCTCTTGTGTTCCCTCTCTTGCTATCTCTCTCTCTCTCTATCAAATAAAATAAATTAAAAAAATAAAAGTAATTAAGAAAAAAAAAAGAAGTGCAATAAAGACAAACTCAACCTCTTCCACCTATGTTTCTTTCCGGAGTTCAGAGTGTCCGCTTACCTTTGGGCTCTTAAAATTTGCGATAACTTGAATGTATAGGCAGGAGAGAAGAAACCTGCAAATGACATTTTAAAACAAAAATGTATTCATGTTTGCAAAAACAACCCTATGTGATTGTACAAAATGAATTCATCCTTTAGATGCCTGTGACAAATGTTTATAGGCCTCCTGGAGGCGACAAGATTAAAAATAGATGCTGGGACCAGCAGAACTGAGGTTTTAACAACTTGAGGAGGAAAATTTGATTTGCATGCCATTTACAAATAATTTCTACCACCTCTGACACCAGAGTTATAAAAGTTTAAAAAACGGCACAGTGACTTTACGATTTGCCTATGTTTGATTTATGGTCACACAAACTGCCAAAGAGAGGAAGCTGGAGAGAAAGCTGGGCATCTTCTCTTTCTCACAACTAAATAATGCATCGGTGCATTAAGCCGATGAATCCGATTTTACTGTTCTCCAGCTTCGAACTTTGGACTCTAGTGCCCAAATAACAAGAGATTGTATGGAAAAAGGAGCCCAAAGTGGGCGAAGAGAGAAAACCTTTTATTCTCTATCTTTTTACCCTTTGAACTGCAACAATCATTTGTATCATTGAGTAACACCACAGGTGAACAGAACCATGATCTCCTGCTTTCAGCTGAGAAAATGTAGCGGCAATGAACTGGCCAACGAATGCACCTAATATAATAGAGTTTAATACCCTCCTCTCTCCTCTTTTTAATTTTAACATATTAAGGTTAATTCATTCATTCAACAAATAAGAACTGAGCATCTCCAATGTGCCAGCCATTGTTCTAGACCCTTGGGATATACTAATGAACAAATGAGGTAAAGACACCAGCCCTCTTGAGGTTTTATTCTAGGATAGAATCTTGGTCTCAGAACCTGATTTGAATGGTTCAGATTTTCCCCCCTAAATCTTCTCAATGTTCTTAATCCTGGCAAACCCTTCAGTTTCTATGAATTTTATTTGCCATTCCCACTGCAGTGTATGTATGCTCAGTGCTCTGCTTTCAGATGGTACCCAGGGAAACCGCATAATCTCATCTTTGGGACATTTCTTCCATCTATATCCCTTCTGTTTCTCATTCAACACTTTCCTTGGCCAGAGATATAGAGAGGTGATATCTGAAGGGTTTTTCTAATCCTCATTCTGTATATACCTAAGTATCAAATATCCTCACAGGCAAGGTAATATATGTTTTTATTTTTTCTGCCCTCATTTCTTAATGTATTTACCCAAAGTCAAGGAGATCACTTGATTGCAAGTAAGAAAGGCTTGAGAAGAGTCAAACTCAGCACTGAGACTATGAAGTTTGGCTGTTTGTTGTACTTATTCTCCTATTGACTCATTCATTCATTTATTCTTCACCCAGTAGACTTTCGGTTAGTATGAGCCACTAAGCAGAGCAAGGATAAACCAGACAGTCATTGCCCTCTGGAACTCAGTCTGGTCGGGGACCAAGATGTTTCTTTGCAAACTCAATTCCTGACCCCAAGTCATGAATGATGTGAGCGTCTCTTCGACTGGCTTTTCTAGTTTTTTGATATCTTTGTGGCAAAGTTGTCTTTGCCATCAGAGGAATATACCATGAACATACCGATTACTGATTTGAGTTGTTTGACATATATGTGCACACACATCACATGCACACGCATACACACACACAAACACACACACACACACAGAGATTTATTTTTCCTCAGTTTTGCTGAACTACCTTATCTTTAGCTATCTGGCACGGCAGTACGGTGATATACAAGTCTTTCAGAAATCCAGTGGGATTCATGCCCAACTGAATTATTTCATTCTGCACTCTGTGTCAGTTCCTGGAAATTAACAATAGACCACTTCACTTTGGTCTTTGATCCCACCAGCTCAGTCAGGGTATTTTTCCAGATGTTTCCATCTTGGATTGCTATTATAAAAAAACACAACACAAGTTAAGCCAGGCCAAGTTGGCCTGCCCTTGGGGCTGAGGAATGTGCTGTTCCCCAAACAACTTGGTCAGGGGCTACATAAGGGTTAGAAAGAGGGAGAAACCCAAACTTGAAAATCTGAGCGATCCCTTGAATTATAAATGTTCTTAAGAAAAATACCATGCCCAGTGTCTTCACAAAGACATTGTTTCAGCCTGGTTTTAGTAAATTATTTATGTTTTGAAATAAGTTAACATGCTGTTCTTTTTTTTAGTCTAATTTACCCTACTCTCAAGAGTTTAAGTGCCGGTAGACACGGAAAAAGTCTTTAACTGCCAAGGGATTATGCCATTTAGGTGTTTGGGCAGAGATAAAACAAATAACTGGCATCATTATGCCTTCTATCAAAGTTTCATAAGCAAAAATTTCATAGCATGTTTTAACACAAGTGGCAAAAAAATGAGCCCACAGCAACAGGAACTTGAATCACTCTATGTGAAATTAACTTGATTGCTCTAGAAAAAAGAATAGGAAAGTGAAAGAAGTGCTCCAAGAGAGATGCCCCAGAGCAGGGCTCCGTGTTCTACCTGCACTCCGGCCAGAATGGCCCCCGAGAATGTTTTTAGATGTTTTTAAATGCTCTGATGCACATGCCCTAAAGCTTGGTGTGAAATCTTAAGAGCAGTTTCTTGGAAAATGGCAACAGTCCCTGTGATAGGCTCCTCTTGAGCTGTGGCTAAAATCTGACTCTATGGGCCCCTGGGTGGCTCAGTTGGTTAAGTGTCTGCCTTTGGCTCAGGACATGATCTCAGGGTCCTGGGATCCAGCCCTGCATCCAGCTTCCTGCTCAGCCAGGGCGTCCACTTCTCTCTCTCTCTCTCTCTCTCTCTCTACCCCTCCCACTGCTTGTTCTCTCTCTCTCTCAAATAAATAAATAAAATCTTTAAAAAACAAAATAAATTAAAAAAATAAAATCTGACTCTGGAGTTATGTATAAATGTTGACACTTCTCAAAAGCAATGCTTATTTTATTAGTGCTTTCTGATTTGATGTGTGCTATTACTAACATATTATTTACTGAGCTTGATTTCCAGGTAGGAAATATCTTTTGAAATGTCCATATATTCTCTGCTGTAGCAATTCCAGTCCCGCGTATATTCAAAACAGCAATATATAGATATGTGAATGAAAAACTGTATATGTGGGGCGCCTGGGTGGCTCAGTTGGTTAAGCAACTGCCTTCGGCTCAGGTCATGATCCCGGAGTCCTGGGATCGAGTCCCACATCAGGCTCCCGGCTCGGCGGGGAGCCTGCTTCTCCCTCTGACCCTTTCCCCTCTCATGCTCTCTCTCTCTCTCTCTCTCTCTCTCCCTCAAATAAATAAATAAAATCTTAAAAAAAAAGAAGAAAAGCCGTATATGAGAATCTTCACAGAAGCATTTTTTGGTAGCAGACAAAAACTGGAAACTATTGAATGCCTATCAATGGGAGAGTGGATAATATTGTGATAGATTCACACATGGACTGGTATGCAGCACTGGCAAGAAACCAATTATAATGACACTCAGCAATAGGGATGACATAAACATTTCACAAACATAAAGTTGAGTGAAAGAAGTTGTAACAGAAGAACACATAATTTATGATTCCATTTATATAAGTACAAAGACAGGCAAAACCAATCTAGTCTGCTAGAAGTTAGGATAATGATTACACGTGGGGTAGGTGCTGACTCAAAAGGAGGGGAAGGAAGACTTTGGGGATGACAGTCACGTTTTGTGATCTGAATAAAAGTTACATGGGGCATTCAGTTTATGGAAATTCTTTGAGTTGTAACCAGATTATGTGCACTTCTCTAATATACATGTTAGATTTCAGTACACTGGTGCAAGTGCAAACATGTGTTCATTTAGTAAAGAGAGTAGCATTAGAAAAAATTCATTTAAGGCGCACCTACTTTTTAAAAAAAGTAGCTCTGGGTTTGAAGTTTAAATAGAAACATATTTTGTGAATATTCAGATCTTGTTTTCTAACTTTAAATGGTAAAAGATTTTCCTGATTGCATGTCAGTGTGGGTATATTGTGTAGTTATTATTTGACTAGGAACTCTTCGAAGAGTTGGCATAAAATGGTGCTCCATAAATGTACGTTGAATTGAATTAAACAACAGATGCTATTTTCCTTTATAAAACATTCTGAATTTCTTTTGATTAGACATTATCTCTCCCTTCTTTGAAACTCCACAATATTTTGTATTCCCCTTAAGGGTATGTATACTACCTTGTATTATACTTAATTTTCTAAATTCCTTGGGGCAGGGTCAAGTCTCTTATTCATCTTTGAATCTTCTGTGATATTCTAGAGACAGTCAATATAGTGGTGAGGTTAAGAGCTTGTATACTGGTGCTAGACTGCCTGGGTTCAATTTATAAGGGGCAGAGAGGGATTGCCCCTTATAAATTATATATAACACTTAACCTCTCTGTACTTTAGTTTTCTTCTTTATAAAATGGCACCTGTTGGGGTGGTTATAAAGATTAAATGAATTAGATGCATAACGTTATGAGAATAGTTCCAGAAACATAGTAAGTGCTCAATAATTGACAGTTTTCTATTTTTGGTCATTGTCATATCATGATGATTCTTATTTTGATTCCTGAATAAGAAAAAGAAAAGACACCATAAAAATCTAGCAGTAGTGGTCAGTCAAGTCATATATAAAATGTAGAGGGGTGCCTGGGTGGCTCAGTCCATTAAGTGTCTGCCTTATGATCCCAGGGTCCTGGGATCGAGCCTTGTGTCCTCGGGGGTGGGGGGGGAGAGTCCCTGCTCAGCGGGGAAGCTGCCTGCTCAGCGGGGAGTCTGCTTCTCTCTGTCCCTCTGCCCTTCACCCTGCTCATGCTCTTGCTCTCTCTCTCACTCATGCCTTCTCTAAAAAAAAAAAAAAAAAAAAAAAAAAAAAATCTTTAAATTTTAAAAATAAACTGTAGAATTGTTTGGTAAAGATTGTGTCTGCTGATTCCCAACTACAAATTTTTTCTCAGATATTATTCAAATACAGTGTGTTGCTCTCCTTGTAGTTAAATGTATTCAAACTATTCTAAATCAGTTTGGTCATACACACTTATTTAGGGTTATTTTTGGCGAATATTGGTGGTCTCCTGATTCAGTTAAGAAGACTAGACTATGGTAATAAATAGGTCCCAGATGGATAACTTTGAAAGGCAATGAAAGTTTATTTCTAGCTCACATTACAGTCCAAGTAAATATTACTGTTCAGCTTCCACGTGATGGTTCAAGGACCCAGGCTCATTCCACGGAGGCACCATTCCCTGAGCCTCATCCTTGTCTATATCCAGCTGACAAAAGAGGGAAAAGAACCTGGAGGTGCTGCATCTACTTCTTAAAACCCTGAAACAAAACGGCACACATCATGTACCCTCACATTCCCTTGGCCAGACTTCAGCTGCAATTGAAGACTTCCCATGTATTTGAGGAGAGGCTAGTAAATGGAGTTTCAGTGTGTGCCCCAGAAGAAGAAAGTGAGTTTTAGGAACAATTCGCAGTGTTTGTCAGTATAAAATGAGGTAAGTGAGGGTTATCACTTTTCTCCCGGACAACCCCAATACAAATACAGAAGCATACTCAAAACACTTTTTTTCCACATGTACACTTATTAACAACAGGCCCTAACAATGATAGTGTCTTTCCTGAAGCTCATCAGAATCCCAGCTCTCTGTCCTTTTAGGTGTTTCAACCACAGCTGACATGAGAGAGTCCTTCTGAGATAAACGCAAGACTATTCTGGGGTCAGGACTTAAGTTAACCTGAGTGATGATTCCATCTGGCAACCACAGTCCTATGAATCATGTCAGAATACAGCACTCTGCTGGAGTCAAGTCTCAGAAGGCATTCAGAGAGTATACACAGCTCACTAGACTCTTCTGGTATGAACACAGAAGAGTAGAGATATCTCGATATTCTACCGAGTCCCCATTCCTGCAGCACCACTAACTTCATTAACCCGAACCCTCACCTCTTACGTCCATGTTGCCAGTTATAACAACTTCTCCCATCCAAGTACTAACCAGGCCCAACGCTGCTTAGCTTCTGAGATCAGACGAGATTGGGCGCGTTTAGAGTGGTATGGGCGTAGACTAATTATAACAACTTCTAAGGTTAGTGTGGTGATAAACACAACTAAAGCAAATCTGTAGGGGCACCTGAGATGTGGCCTTTTGATGAAACACTAGCTAACTACAGTGGAAGTGTATATTCCTAGTTACAGCAACTAATTGCCCTAGGGTAGAGAGGAAACAGATGACTCACACTCACCTGCTGCCCACGCAGAAATATGTTTATGATAGTCAACATACCATTATGAAAAGGAAATTTAGCCTTTTAGTCAAATATCCCTCTAACAGAGATGCCCACCTGGGAGGGTTTCCCTGTAATGAACCACTTAGTCATAATTCTATGGTTGCACATGTAATGCTTATTTGAAATATGGAATGTTGATTGGAAGCCAAGCAGCTGTGCTGTGCTATGAGGAAGTTGTAGATTCCTGCCATTATTTTTTCTCTCTTCAAAGATTAATAGGGGACAATGACTTCCTGATTCAATAATCCTCAGAAAAGAAGGAAGTAATGAAATGTTAACATTCTTCAGTGACTTTGCTTTTGGAAAACCTCCCAAAGCCACTGTGCGCTGATTGATTGTCCCAGCAGGGGTGTCCTCTGGGTGGTTTTGTACAAAATACTTGTGTTTAGATTGTGCTACAAGGAGCTGCACCTCCCTAGGATGTGGGAAGTATCTGTAGTGAGTGCTACTCATACATGTTTTCAGTTATGGGAAGAATTCTTGTCTTTTCATGATGGTCTTTTGTTAGTTTTGTATCTCTGTTGCTGGTTTGATGGGGAAAAGAGGATCTTTTTCCCCCAAATGGTATTTGAAGTGATGTTTTCTAGATTCTAGACAGCAGGTGTGTTTCTAAATTGTAATATTTGTTTCCAGGTTCAGTGGTGGTGGCCCAAAGGGATGTTGGAGACTACCCCAGCTGTGCTGGGGGCCACTATCTTCATACTCTTATGGTTTTTCACCATGGCAATGGGAAGAGGATTTTCAGCTCTCTGAGCTCTTCGGCATTCTTAAGTAAGCTTGCATAATACTGCGGGGGACAAAGCAGTTGCCCGCTGAAAGCCGAATGAATGAATAAATTTGGCCTCAGGATTTTTGAACTGTTGTGAAAGACTGTTTTGTGTCATGGCTTTTTTTTTTTTTTTAAAGGCAAAAAAAATTTGTTCTTCAGATGATATCCTTGTTATCCAAAATGTGATGTACAATTCATATCGGTGCAAATTTAGCACATAAAAGTTATAGGTAAAGTATGTGAATATCTGAACAATGATTTCCAGTCTATATAGTCTTTTAAGAAATTTTATCTTACATAAAAGCTCCCCCTTTAAACATTTGTCTGGCATTTGGTGCTGAGCATGCTCCAGCACAGGATTATTGTGTCTGGAACAAAAAATGATAAACTCTGTAGAACCTGGTTTAGAGATCTTGCCATACTATTGACTAACATTGAACACTACTGAATTATTCTTGTTCTAGAAGAGAGATGCCTGAGGCCAAAAGGAACATGTTCAGTTATAGAACAACTTATGTTGGATTGATTTTGTTTTGTTTTGTTGTTGTCACATTATCTCTTTCCTAACCAAGTACCAGTTTTAACTACCGTTACCCAAAGACCATTCTAAGTTTTATCCAAATAACTTAATGGTTACTTTAAGAAATGTAAAGAGTTATTAGTGTATGTTGAGCTGTGTATGTTAAACTCAATAAAGACTGGTTGGCCCAGAGACATATATGAGTCTCTAAAGTGCATCAAGGCTTAGAACACCGTGATGACCAAAAATGCCTATCATTGTCGGTCATACGGAGTATCTCAGTGCATCACAATTTGAACTGTAAAGTAACAAGAGGTCTGGTCAGATGAGCCAGGGAGTTATGTCTTGAAGAGAAAACCCACTTAGAATTGTGAATCTAGCCTGTAGATCTAGGTGATGTTGTCAAGGTCAACTTCTTCAGACCAGGAATTTCTTATATTTTACGGTACACTAAGCCACTTTCCCATGATGGTGCACAAACACACAGCTACTTCTGTTGTTGTGATAACATTCAGGTTGCTTTGTATGGATGGAACAAGCCAAAGGAGAAGGCCTTATTTTCTTAAAGACAACCAATTTAGCCAAATCAAAAAATAATAACTCACACTTCTCATTCCTTCCATTGCTATTTAAAATATTTCTCTAAATTATATTTCTGGTCATGCTGCTGGAAGCTCCAAACTGGACCTGCTTCCTTTTTTTTTTTTTTTAAGTTGGCAGGCAGAATGTCATTTGATGGCATCAACTAGTTGTCTTTCATGGCCCGCTTCTATTTGAATTTGATTTTTCTTTTTCTTTTTTTTTAAGATTTTATTTATTAAAAAAAAGATTTTATTTATTTATTTGAGATAGAGAGCACGAGAGGGAAGAGGGTCAGAGGGAGAAGCAGACTCCCTGCCAAACAGGGAGACCAATGCGGGACTTGATCCCGGGACTCCAAGATCATGACCTGAGCCGAAGGCACTCGCTTAACCAACTGAGCCACCCAGGCGCCTGATTTTTATTTTTCAATAACTCAAGCCACAGCAGTTTCAATCTGATCATAGGGTTAAAGGTAAGGAATAGTGTTTATTGTGTATTTGGTGCAAAACATAGGAAAGCACCATCACAAAAATAGAACGGGCCCAAATTATGGAAGGATGCATTATTTATTAAAGCATTTTACTTGCCTGTAATGAGAACTGAAAAGTCTCTGGGTATTTATAATTGGTTATATGCATGCAGTAATACTGGAAGATTCGCACAAGGATCAAATAAATTACACTTAATTAAAGTGATTATGCTAGGAACTTTGTAACACTGTTTTTAATTTGAGGATGAAAAGTTATCTTCATTACTATGAATAATTCCCTGGCCCTCTGGTCTGATAGTGTGGGGTAAGGGTTTTGTCTACATTAGGGTAGTTTAGTCTATAGGTTATCCCACCAACAAATAAAATAGCAATCTCAGTTTATGTAACTGACTTATTAAGAAGCTTACTTAAAACTCAGCTATTTCTCAGCATAATTGAATAGCTTGTTCAATAGTTTTTGGCATTTCTAGGATTGCATATATATTGGGTTTTTTAATTACATAATTAATTTTTATTTATTTACTTATTTTTACTTGAGTAAGGTTGACACACAATGTTACATTAGTTTCAGGTGTACAACATAGTGATTCGAGAGCCCTATATGTTACGTTGTATTCACCACAGTGTAGCTCCCATCTGTCACCATACAACGTTATTACAATACCATCGACTGTATCCCTATGCTGTGCCTCTCACCCTTGTGACTTGTTCATTCCATGGCTGGAAGCCTGTACTTCCCACTCCCCTTCACCTGTTTTGCCCATCCCCCTACCCCACTCAACTCTGGCAACCGTCAGTTTGTTCTCTGTATTTATGGGTCTGTTTCTGCTTTTGTTTGCTTATTAATTTGTTTTCTTTTTTAGATTCCATGTATTAGTGAAACTATATGATATTTGTCTTTCTCTGTCTGACTTATTTCATTTAGCATAGTACACTTTAAGTCCATCTGTGTTGTGCAAATGGCAAGCTCTCATTCTTTTTTATGACTGGGTAATATTCCATTATACACACAGACACACACACACACACACACACACACACACACACATACATACCACATCTTCTTTACCCATTCGTCTATTGATGGGCACTTGGGCTGCCTCTGTATCTGGACTATTGTAAATCATGCTGCAGTACACATAGGGGTACATATATCTCTTTGAATTCGTGTTTTCATTTTCTTTGGGTAAATATCCAGCAGTGGAATTACTGGGCCATATGGTATTTCTATTTTTAAATTTCAAGGAACCTCCATAGTGTTTTCCACAGTGGCTGCACCAATTTACATTCCCCCTGATGGTGCACGAGTTTCTCCACACCCTCACCAACACTTGTTATTTCTTGTCTTTTTGACGTTAGCCATGCGGACAGGTGTAGGTGGTGTCTCATTGTGCTTTTGATTTGCATTTCCCTGATGATGAGTGATGTTGAGCATCCTTTCACGTGTCTGTTCATGTACACATAATGTAAATATATGTTGTTTTTACTTATTTAATTTCCACTGTATTTTGTAAAGGATTTGAGATAGCTGAGTATAAACATCCTGCTTCGTATTATGGCAGGTACAAAGATAAGTAGTCTTTGGCATCCGTTTTCACTCCTTGGTTATTATGCAGAAGGAAAGCACAGTGCTGGACAATGTGTCCCAGACAGGCATCTGGCACCTTTCATGAGATCTCAGAAGGGAAATGCCTGTTTCTTTCCAAGGAAATCCAGTACTGTTTATCTGTCCCTAATAATTGGTTTGATGGCTAATTAAATCAGCCAACTTTTGTAAAATGGTTTGTGAAAAAAAAATTGATAGATCATAAATCAGTTTAATAATCATGGGCAAAGTCATATGTCCTGTGTATTTATATATGTGAATGAATCAGTGAATATTAAAGTATAACACCCTTTTAAACAAATATTTTTTATCTAGAAAAGCATCACCTTCATAGCTCATGACATTTATTTACTATTTGCCACCCAGATCTTTCTTTCTATTGCAAGCAGGTATTTTCTAAAGCTTTTTGGAATCATTTTCCTTAGCAAAGTTTTGATGATATGACCTAATTCTTCCAGTTTTCAATTTCTGCTTGGCCCATGCTCCATTTGGCACTTACCTGAGGAGGATCAAGAAAAGTTAGTGAAGATGTTTGTAGATAAAGGTCTGGAAAATGGAAAACTTGCATGCTGGAGAGTAATGCCTTTGCCTGCACCAAGGCGAACTTCATGCTGAGCTATGTCTAGCATATGAGGTATTCAGGAAGTTGGTCTGGAAGAACCAGATTCTACCCCAGAAATTCTCAGGCAGAAGATTTTAACAGTAGTGGAGACACTGGAAAAATCATTAACTACTTGGTCAGCAGACTTTTTAAATTTTCTTATTTTTTAAATTATTTTTTAGAGGGGCGAAAGGCAGAGGGAGAGGGAAAGAGAGAATCTTAAGCAGGCTCCAAGCCCAGCACATGAGCCCAACACGGGGCTCAATCTCATGACCCTGAGATCATGACCTGAGCCGAAATCAAGAGTCGGATCCTTAAGCAGGAGCCCCCCAGTACAGCCTTTTTTTTTTTAAAGGGAAAGGATTCGTAGAATCCAATGAAGAAATTAAGTATCTATGAAACACAAATAACCACAAATAAATACAATGGAAACAGTGAAGAATATTAGTTTTGGGCTTAATGTGGGTTGCCAAATTCTGCCAGTAAAGGAAAATCAAATAAAGATACGACTTTAATCCGGAGATCTGGGCTACAAGATCGCCTGTTTGAAAGGCATGGTCTTGAGATCCATGTTGGCCTAGTGAAGATCAAAACAGAACTTCCTTGGCATGTTGATGGCAGTAGAGAGAAAAATTACCCTGGATCTCTTGCAGTCCCAGAGTTTACCTCTAGGCTAAAAGCTATAGTTGATATTCAGTCACTCCCAGGAGAGAATGCGGGCTCACCTCTCTGCTTGTCAGCATGACCACAAAATTGTTTAAGGTGACTTGGTTGTCTTCATGAGATTCAAAATTAAAAAAAAAAAAAAGTACAATGTCAGAGAATCATCCCACAATATTAAATGTTTTGTGTAAAGAAATCTGAATGTGTTTGGCATCTTAAATGTTTGAATATCTCCATTGAGCCCCGTGATTAAATTGAAAAATGGGTAACTGACGATTTTATTCAGGCTTGTGGTTTTAAGTTGAAATACTGATAAGTTTATAAACAATATTGAATCATTTGATATAAGTTAAGATTCACTGTGTTTAAGGTTTCGTTTGTTATATTTACAAGAACTGGTTATGTATGTGGTGGAGTTCTCAAACAATTCAAGGAATTAAGGAAATTAAACATTGTAAATTTGTAAATGTGGTTTAAAATGTTTAAGAAGTTAATAGGCGCGCCTGGGTGGCTCAGGTGGTTGGGTGTCTGCCTTCAGCTCACGATCTCCAGGTCCTCGGATCGAGCCCTGTGTGGGGCTCTGGTGGAGAGTCTGCTTCTCCCTCTGCCTCTCCCCACTGCTTGGGCTCTCTCTCTGTCTCTCTCTGTCTCTCTCAAATAAATAAAATCTTTAAAAAAAAGAAGTTTGATTAATAAATGAGAGTAGTTATTGATCAAAGATCCCTTGAAAGAAATTGTTAATAGTTGCTAAATTTCTCAAGAGACTAAAAAAAATTTACAAATTGGATTGAGACACTTCAGGAATATTTATTTTTTTTTTTAGAATAACTTCTAGATAATCTTAACTGTGCACAAAAACCACCCTGGGGGATACTAAAAGCCACACACATACTCATCTGACACAGTTCTTCCTCAAATGGTATATTGTTTATTGGAAAGAAAAGGCACCCACTGGACAACATTTTACCTAACAGTCTCAAGCCTTGATTGGGAAAGAGTTTCTGCGGCCTTTCAGGACACAGGACTGAGCCGGAGCCGAGTGAAACTGTGCCAAACGCCTTATTACCATTTCCCAGTCATCCTGAACTCCGGGGAGCTCAGTGACAATGCCAAAAAATAAATTAATGTCAGTCACACACACGAGGCCTCTTTAATGTTACCCATTGCAAAAACAGTTTGGACAAATTCCATCCTTTGTTTTAATAGGATGAGTCCCCCCATTAACTCAGATTTAGATTCGAGAAAGGGCTGTTGTTGTCTCCAAGCAGCTCGGACTAATCTTGCATGTCTTCCATTAGTACTTCTACTACACGCCTTCTTTCATTCCAGAGCTCCCTAGAAAGTATTCATCCTCTCTCTCTGATATGGTCAGTGAATGTTACCTTAATTTGCAGCACTTGCTTCTGTTATGAGGCAAAGGGGCCTGAGAACTTCGTTTGGTCTGTTTGTTTCTGTGTCAGCTTGTTGAAATTAACAAGAACATGTATTGCCCCCTGCCCCCAATTTGGGTTCTGGAGTTATCTATTCAGGCCAGATGCAGAAATTGTGGTTTGTAGAGACAGCCCCAAAAGTGTTTACATCATCAAGGATTTGGGTGGGAGATAAGAATACGAATGTGAGAAGAATAAATAGTTTAGAGCTCATGAACAAATCAGTTTCTGCTAACACAGCTCTATGATTCATCAGGCTAATCATTTAAATATCATCCCAAAGGCTTGATCAAAATTAAATAAAGATGACAATCAGTTTTCAAGATGGAGATACTTCTTTCACGTTTTATGAGTGAATCTAGTTTTCTGATTCACATAAACAAAAGGCTGCTGATTTCAGCAAATGCTGCATAAAGTTCAGGAAGATTTGCCTCGTAATAGAATTCAAAAATCTGAGCAAAAGGAAGCAAAGTTGGGATGGATGGTGGCAGGCTGTGCTATATGACATAAGTTTGACTATCTGTGCCCAAATTCACTCCCAGAAGTCTGGGAGAACAAATGGCCATATATCTGTGTTACTCATCACCTTGCATGCACTGGCACTTTCTGTGAGCCCTTGTTTTTTATAATTCTGCCTTTTTCACTTCTCTTATGGTTCCTTTGCATTAATCCTATTTCCAAATAGATTACAATTCCCTCCTATCATCCCAGAGTACCTGTTAGAAAACTAATAACAGCTATCACTCAAATGTTTGGTTAGTTGGTTCATTTTCATTGGGGGAGACAGTTTCAGTGAAGTGGCAAATATTGAATTCATTGATTCATTCATTACTGACAGACAGATAATGAGCACCTCCTATAGACCAGGCATGGGACTAGCTGCTTCAGATTCTGAGATTAGGAAACCAGTCAAGATGTTGGCCCTCGAAGGACATCCCATCTAGGAGGCAGGCAGCACCAAAACAGAAATGGCACAGCTAATGATAACATAAGAAAATGTGGAGAAAGCTCTAAGACACGGGAAACTAAATTATACAGGAACCTAAATTTAGGGGCAGTGATTAGTAAAGTCTGTGCTAAGAAAAATGACATTGAAGCCAGTGGTTCCCAAATGACTACTCAATGGAATCACATAGGGAATCGTTAAAAAATACTGATGCCTGGCTCCCACCTCCAGAGGTCCTGATTTAATTTGCATGGGGTGTGATCCAGGCTGTGGGGTAGGTTAGGGGCTGTATGGGTGATTCTAATGCACAGCACAGTTTGGGAACGAGTGATTTAAGCTGAGACCTGAAGCGTGCATCAGAGTTGACCAGATGAAAAATGGAGAGGGGAAATCACATGCCCTCAAAGCAGGAAGGATTGCACTCAAGGACTAAAAGAAGGCTCTTTGCTCGATCAGGGTGAAA
Source organism: Zalophus californianus (assembly GCF_009762305.2). Taxonomy (NCBI): domain Eukaryota; kingdom Metazoa; phylum Chordata; class Mammalia; order Carnivora; family Otariidae; genus Zalophus; species Zalophus californianus. Next base: position 63,279,387 of record NC_045597.1, read on the forward strand.
AAATGGGGCAGTTGCCACCTGACCTAAGCCAGTTTGGCCATGCAGGGCACTGGAGTTAATTTTGTTAGATCAGAGTAGTAACTAAGAAGTCCTAAGTAGGTGAGAGAAAAGCCACTGCCTTATCACCTGCCTACCAGATTATAAAACAAGTAGATTTCAAACAAAATTTTATCACACGCTTGTTTAATAAAGAGCCTTTGGTAAAGCAGGCACAAAACAGCCCATATACTTTGTTCCTTAAGCTCTATAAAGTCTCAGCTCTCTGTCTTTCTAGGTGCACTGACCTTGCCTTAGAGGAAAGGTGTACTTGAGACAGAAACAACAGCATTTACAAAGTGGGATTCCAGGCTTTCTACTTGGCATCAGAAATCAGAAATCCTTCTACACCAATGGCTTGGCACAAATCCAACCAGGAATCAAGCCACAGGCACCATTCCTCCAAGAGGTGCAAGAATCAGGCCTAAGGGATACAGGATATAGGATACAGGCCAAGCTGGATTCTTGTACCTTCGTGCAACAGTTGGGGGCAAAGCTCATCTATTTTTTCCCAAGCACATATTTTGGATATCTGAAATGTCACCTAATGAGATCATGTTATTACATCTATTAAGCTAATTAACAAAACATCACTTTCACCAATAGAAACACACTGTTGATATTTATTTGGTATTGGCCAAGTTTCTACTCTTGATTGATATATAGATAACGGCAGGGCTTGTAACTACCTCTAGACTGTGGCTTTCTGATTGGAAGTTACCTCTCACTCTGACCTGGGCACTCTTTGTAGCACGTTAGCTAATGACTTCTGGGCATGAAAGTTTAACCCAACTAGTATATGCACAGTATCACACTGATTATAATGAAATAAGGTACAGACTTTGTAACAAGGGAGGAATGGTCATCTCTAAGCCTGGAAAGATTGGAGAGGAGGCAGAGATAAAATTTTTCTTGGATGAGAAACCTGACACCGATTAACATCCCTTCCTGCCTATTTATAGAACACAAGAGCTTATTGAGTGCAAGGACAGAAACGTGGAAATAGAAGAGGCTGAAAGCTGGTTGGATATTCCCTCTTCTACACTGGCAAATGCCTTCCTTGTCTGGCTCTGTGAATGATTGAATTGCCACTTGAGAAAAACATTGCTTCTCCCAGGTCTTACGATGTATTGATCCCTAATTTTCCTTATTTCTCAATATCTAGGGACTTAGATATTATTCAGAAAACTCTTGGATGTAATTATCAAATTATCATGCTGTCTCCCTGGGTCATTGTATACCCCCCCTGGGGAAATTCCTTCCAGGAGGCTTTGGCTCTTTTTCAGTAATGAGGTGCCATCTTTGATCAAGAGAAATCAAAGTGAGGATCTGAGTACCTCGGGACTCACGGCGCCAACCTCTAGCAGATTGTGGGAGCTGCTTTCCCACAGTCAGTTCGAAAGACAAGGCAGGGATTTTGAAATCTGTGTTTGATTTCTTTTTGATACTGCTAGATTATGTAGCTTCAGCTGCTGGCTAGGCCTTTATGTTGCTCTCAGTAGTGGAGATATTTATGATGCCTACTCCAATTCCAACCACTCATCTGCTTTTGTTGCCAGAAGAATCTTTTGCCTTCAGAGCAGATAATGTTTTAGACTCACTTTTCATGAGTCAGCATTTTCTAAGCCCTTTTGTATTACAGAAAGAGCCTGTGATCGTGGTCTGTGCCATCAATAGAAATATAATGTGGGCCACATATGTCATTTAAAATTTTCTGGGGACTCTATTTTGAAAAGCAAAAAGAAGCATGAATTAACTTTAATAATAATTTTTTTTGTAGTCCAATATATCCAAATAGTGCCATTTCAACATGTAATTGGTATAAAAATTATTAATGAGGTTTTACTTTTTTTTCATATTAAGTCTTTGTAATGCAAGTGTATTTGACACTGTTAGCATATCTCGGTTGAGACTAGCCACATTTCAGGTGGCTCCATAGCTCCATGTGGCTAGCTAGTGGCTACTATCTCCAACAACAGAAGTTTATATAATATCACCAAGAAATCTGTTATCTAAATAATCCATTTCCCATTCAGCTTATCATTTGGATTGATTTTTTTTAAAGCATATGTTTGGATCCTTCCCTATTTTCCCGGTGGTTCTCATGACCAGTGGTTCCTATTTTTGAGATGACAGGATGAAGGCGATTGCTAGAAGCAAACTAATTGGCCCTGTGGAGTTCAAACATGTTGCCCTTGAAGCCTTTAACCCCACACCCTAACCATTTTTGTTAACCGTTCACAGCAATATAAAAGTGATAGAAATCAGACTGATGGCTCATGGTGGCAGAGTACTGGCAACCCAGGAAAAGCATGAGAATGATTTGGCAGTAGAACTCATGATACTACTGAGAAACCTAAATTTTAAAAAAATTCAGAAAAAAAAGGCTATGTAGGTATGTCTCTAAAAAGCTGAGATTTTCATGCTGCTAATCTTTCTGCTTTAGCACCAGTCTAATAATAATGACCGGAAAGAACAGGCACACATGGAGAATGCCCCCCACTGCACACCTTAACTGAATCTGACGGCATGAGCGGATGAGGTCATGTTCCCCTTCTGCCTCCAGTCTCCTTTATCTGTGTGATCACGAAACTGATGAATTTCCCTTCTTCAGTCCGGGCAGTGAAGTCCTCAGTGTTGAAGGAGAAGGAGGAACAAACTGTATTTGTTTTCTTCTTTTCTAGTTTCTCCTTTCATTCTTGCTTGTATGAGAGGGTTCATGCAAATGACTTTGGCACTTGTGTGCACTTCTCTAAAAGTCCAAATAGATGTTGTAAAATCTCCCATATTTGAGAGGACTTTGAGAGCTCTATAATTCTTGGATTTAAAATGCTCAGGGTAAAAAAAAAGGGGGGGGGGCGCCTGGGTGGCTCAGTCGTTAAGCATCTGCCTTTGGCTCAGGTCATGATCCCAGGGTCCTGGGACGGAGCCCCACATCGGGCTCCCTGCTCGGTGGGGAGCCTGCTTCTCCCTCTCCCACTCCCCCTGCTTGTGTTCCTGCTCTTCGCTGTGTCTCTCTCTGTCAAATAAGTAAATAAAATCTTTAAAATAATAATAATAAATTTAAAAATAAATAAATAAATAAAATGCTCAGGGTATCTGCTATGACCTTTGCAGTTACACTCCACATAGTGGGGAGGCCAGAACTTAATGTCATATAGGCTCCACGAAGGAATAATCCAACTTAGTTTTCTATATATTAATTATAGGACAGCATTTTATATGTTTAAATTACCTTTTTCTATAATATTTGTTCCTTGTTTATTTCCTTGGTAGTTAAGCTTGAAATAGGTGAAACTGAGACGTAACATTGAAAAAGAAGGAAAGAAGTTTAGGATGGACCCAACAGTTGATGCTGACAGGCATTTTGGTGTTCAGAAGATACAGAAGGGTCTTACTAATGCCAGCCATCCCCAGAGTAGTCTGAAAGGTATTCCTTCTAAAACAGCGCTGTCCAATAGAACTGTCTGCAAATGATGAACATGTCTTATATCTGTGCTGTCCAATACAGTTGCCACCAGCCATGTGTGACTAATGAAGATGTGAAGTGTGGCTAGTATGACTGAAAAACTGAATTTTAATTTACATTTGATTGAACTCAGGCCAATTTTTTTTTACAAGTTAACAGGAAGAGAAAATACCAATTGAAGCAAAAGGTGTCATGCTGAGGTACACATTATGGCCATTCTACTTTTTAAATTTGACTGTTATTAATTCCACATCACTTTGGGGTTGCTTTCATGGATCAGATGTTAGTTTCTGTATTTCTTTATTTTAACCCTGGAAATCAACATCCTCTGATCACCAGAGTTCCTCCAGCCCCTTGCAGGAGCTGGTAATGATGCAATTTATCTTACCCAAGATGCAAGAGGCAGCATTAGGCAATATTAGCCATAACATTTTGACTCAGTGAATTTCTTTCTTTTCCACAGCTTGATCTTTATAGAATTCAATCCTTCTAAGACCCCATGCTTCTCCCCCTTCCATAAACAAGAGTTAATAATTCCTGCCTCGCCTTCTCAATTTTGCTGTCTTTAGCTGCCAATCAAGATACACCTACATACATGTTTTTGATCAGAGTTTGGGAAGAACTTGGGCACCTCCCTTCTAATTCTGGCTCCTTCTTAATGGTCACATTTTCCTTCTAATAAATGCTAAATGATATAGATTTCTTGATGATTTAGAACTTTACATTTTTAACATCCTTCTGCTTAAAGAAGCTAAACTCAGTTTTTCTTCTGAATCTTTCAGACCACTTTGAGCTGAAATGAATATACCGAAACCACCTTTGACTGTGGTTTCTCAACTGTCTCAACAAGATGGGTGCAAGTAGTATAGAAATGTGGTTAGTTACAGATTTTAATATAAGCAGCAGAATAAAGCAGATTGGGTGTGAAGCTGTTTTGGCTTGCAAACACTTGCGTTGAAACTTTGAAGCCTTTGGTTGGAATTTTTATAGCGTCTGAGAAACGATAGGGTTTTAAAAAACTGGAATTCTCACACTAGTTATTGGCTCGACAAGAGACTTCGAGTCATAGGGTGGGTTGGCCGCACACATGTCCAATGACTGGAGAAGGTGCTCCGCTATATTAGAGGCTGGTGGCTCTTGGCTAAATGCCATCAATCCACAACATCCAAGAGGGCAAACTAGTATAGCAAAGCTTCCAGGTTGGTAAAATGTAGCCCTTTGCTGAGTTGCCTCAAATATGGGCTAGTAAAGATTGAAGTGTCTTACTCCACCCTGGACAGAAGAGCTTTAGCCCTTAGCAAATTGAGAGATATAGATATTAACATTTCTCATTATGGCAAATTAAAGGTAGAGCCTCCCAGGTCAAGTCCCGAGAACCCAATGTTACATAGCACTTTTGTTTTTGTTTTCTTTTTACTAACTTCTTTCTCTAAAGAGCTCAAAAAAATCCACTGATCTTTCTTGAATCTTTGCCTAAGATCCATGAAGATGCTCAGGAGATAGAATTGCTTACTCAAGAAGCTCGATAAGAAAACAGGCAAAGGAGAAACAGCCCTGTTTAAAATAGGGGCTGGGGCTAAAGTTCTTTCTCCTTCAGTTTCCTTGAGTATTTTTCGTCCATGTCTCCTAGCCATGGCAATCCTGGGAGGAGTTGCAATGGAACACAATCTGAAGACTGACCAAAAGAGTTGCAAAAGATATATGTAGTGATGAGGTGTCTGCTGAGATGCTGAGATCCCGCCTCCAACCCTAAAACACTTTTTATGGCACTGTAATGCCACTTGGCAAAGCTATTACTCCTCTCTCTACACACACACATACACACACACACACACACACACACACACACACACACACACGCTCATGCACACTGAGTCTCCTAAGCCTCAAGATAATCCAAGAGTACAGGCTTTAAGTAAATGGTGATTTCAGAATAGATTGGGTCTTTCTGAGCAGCCACTCCCCCCCCAAAAAAAGAGGTGGGGGTGGGGGAACAGGGATAATTTTCTTCTACCAACCAGGAGCTGCCAGAAGTAAGGTTATATGGGAACATGAACACAGCTTCAAAATAAAAGTCTATATACTGGAAGAAGAGAAACTCGACAATGCTGAACACAGGACTAAAGAGGACTACGAGTGGCCAACCTTGAGATGAACCAGAGCAAAGGGGGAGAAGTGAATGACCTTTCTTTACCTTCTTCATGGATGGCTTGCAAGGATTAATTAAGTAAAAGTCTGTAGATTTCTTTGAGCCCTTCAGAGAAAGAAGTTATTTAAATATCAATTATGATTACACAGCTTGCATCTCAGACCTCAAGCATGCCTGGTTAACTGTGCCTGATGCTTCAGTTGTGCTTTCTCCAGATGGGGATCCCTGACTGACCTGAGTTCTCTGACTCAGTGGTAAGGCAGAGATTTAGGCTGTTACGTGTGGCATCTGAGCGCAGTCTCCCTCCTTGAACCTCAGCGTTGTGCTTGGAGAAATTGGAGGCATTTTTCTTGAAGAGATATATGCAGTGGGGGGTGGGGGGTTAGGGGCCCAGAGTTGGTTAGTAAACTGAGAAAAAAAAACTTTCTTTTCTTAAAATGTATTTTCCTTTATCAACATATTGCCTAGGAGGGTAAAAAAAATTAAACAGTGAGACAAGAAAGTGTTTTTGACTGGGCACATTAGTTTCCTAGGGCTGCTGTAAGAAAGAATCACCCGCTGGATGGTGGAAAACAACAGAACTTGATTCCCTTGCAGTTCTGGAGGCCGGAAATTTGAAATCAAGGTGTTGGCTGGTCTGTGCCCCTCCTCAAGTTTCCAGGGAGGAGCCCTTCCTTGCCTCCTCCTCACTGCCAGTGGCCCCAGGTGTTCCTGGCTTGTGGCAGCCCTACTCCAGTGTCCACAGCCATCTTCACGTGGCTCTCTTCCCGCTGTGACCGGGTGCCTTCTTAGAAGGACCCCAGTGAGATTGGATTTAGGGGGCTGCTCTACTCCACTATGACCTCATTTTAACTGATTACATGTACAGAGACCCTATTTCCAAATGAGATCACATTCTGAGGTACTGGGGGCTAGGACATAAGTCGTTGTGGGAAAGGGGACATGATTCAGTCCATAATACAGGTTAAGGTAGTTTCAAAAATATTTAGGAGCTGAACCCTTCCCCTCATAAAAGATCATATGGAAGTCCAGCCAGAGAGCAGGAAGAGCAGCTCCGCCCCATGGAAGGAACGGTGGAGCCCAGGGCCTATCTGTTCACCCCTCCAGAGCTCCTGGCCCCTTCCCACCCTCCCCGTGTGCATGTGCATGCTGTAAAGACACTAAGGAGAATCCCCCCCCCCACCCGAGGGCTTCCAGGGGCACAGCATGAAAAGCTATGGAAGTAGTTCTGCCATTGGGTTCCTTTCTCAAGTAAAATCCCATTCCTGTAAAGCAGCAGCTTTCAGGACCACACAGTCTAAAAATAGTCTGTTTGCAAAGCTTGTTTGAAAGCAGTTGCATTTCCTTTGTTTATTGATTTTAATATAAAGGAAATAGAATCTGCTCAGAAAGCACACCTCTTCCAGGGTCACCTTAGCATTGTCACCAGCAGCCATTCAACCAGAGTTGGGTGAAAAACTTAATACAGATGTGGGGTGGATTTTCTTTTGCCCTGAAGTTGAACATCCACATAAAATCGTGACCTGCAGTTCACCCTCCAGAGCCTAATGGTCACCTTTCATAAAACTTGGGAAAGTAGAAACTCAACCTTGGAATGATTGAAACCGACTGATTCGTAGCTAGTCCCCATCTATGGGGTGGCACCAGGTCCACCAACAGAACCAGCTACTCCCCAATCGCAGCTAGTCGCCATCTGTGGGGTGGCACCAGGTCCACCAACAGAACCAGCTACTCCCCAACAGAAACCCTGACGGAGGCTCGTGCTGCATCCCACCCCAATGAGGGAGCCCCTTGGGAATAGTTGCCCAGGCTCCTGGGAAGAATGCAGACTCACTTATCAGCCTTTGGGAGGCTGCGATCTCCTTGGCAAGGAGAAAGATTGTGTTTTTTGGATGGCTAGATGCTGCTGGAAGAGCAGGCTCTGGGAAAGAATACACAAAACAGCCCAAGGGGAAAGTCCTAATGTTAACTCCATAAAAGGAGGCTTTAAATGGTCTCAGCTGATCCATATTTTTAGAAAATTGTTTTGACTCAGCCTGCCTGACTATAATACTATTGCCAGAACCAGCAATGAAAGAGAGATAAACACGGTGTTGTGATTTTTCTTTTTATGCCTCCCTGGAAGCCCTTGGTAGTACAAATCATGCTTGACAGCCTTTGATTAGCACCTGCTCAGTTCCACTAGGAAAAGGAGACATTTGTCTGAGGTTCTATTCTCCCTTTGTGAATAGGCTAGAAATTTCTATGTGGGGGATAGTTCCTCTGGAAGAAGCTTGGTCTAAGCCATCTCTCTCACCACACGCGAGCCTGCCCTGAGGGAGACAATGACTGGCATGGTGGGTCAAGATGGCATCTTTGGGGCCAGCCGGGGAAGTCTGCGTCTCGCTCATAGGGTAGTGCTGGGTGAGGTGCCCTGTGCCAGTCAGATCAGGTGCTTTCTTTTCTGTGTTAATAGTGTGGTATTGCAGAAGAGAGTTTTGGACAGAGGGACAAGAAATATTGCATTTCTGATTCCTTCACTAACTATGACGTTGAGCACATCACTTTATCTTTGTGAGCAGAAGCCTAGATTCATTCTTCCAGCTGAGCTCCACATACACTGTGAGGGGAAAGGGTCGTGCGCTGTGCATCCTCAAAGGCACAGGGTAAACCCCAAATTTCTTTTGGAAGATGGACATCTTATGCCATTTTGGAGAAAGCAAATTTTTTATACAAAAAAATTAAATTATCTGTGGAGTAGACTGGAAAATCCCTTGATAATTTATCAAGCAGAAGCAAGGAAGCCCTGTTTCAGAGGAGGACCGATTTAAGGTAGGACCCCTGACTCCATACGGTATGAAGTTCTCACCTCTTCCTTAGGAACGTTTTGGTGGAAAAGTTTGAGAAGTACTAAATTAGATCATCTTGATGGTTCCTTTCAGCTCTTTCATTCGGGAGCTTAATTCACAACTCTAAGGTCTCTTTGCCCTCTTAGTAAAGGCCAGCTTCCTTGGCGTAGAATTAATGACCTTCTGCAAGAGTCACTGACCCCATCCTCACTGCTTGGCCATCCCTGCCCTCTTCTCCCTGATTCCCATCTTGGTCGATTTTCATCTTCCTCAGACTTGCACCTGCCCGTCTTCCATGTCCTTTTCTTCCCCAGGGATGACTACATCCACTTACTAGAGCCCCTCCCATCCTGCCAGTGAGTTCCAGCCAAAAACTGACTGATTTCAATGGCAATTATTGCTTTTGCTGCTAACATGGCACAAATACAAGCTTAAAGTGTTGTTTCCATGTTACTTTTCTCCATCTCAGATGCTACAGTGAATGGATCTTATCTTCAGATTTTTTAATTCCTCCATAGCAAAGAACGCCATGCTTTGCAGAGACCCCAAAGCCCACCAGCTCAATTCATGAAGAGATTAGTTTTATTCTCTGTGTGTGTGTGTAGAATTCCTCTTCAGGTAACTAAATCAGCAGGCTAAGAATGAGAATTCTGGATTCTATCCTCTGTGAGTCCTACTCTGCAAGATGCAGCATTTACCCATGTGGGGGTTTGTTTCTATGTTCATTTTATTAAACCTCTTGGGATAATCTATTTGAAAAAGATATGAGTGACTTCATTGTGTCTGCTTATGATGGTATTTTAAATACTTAGTGTTTTTGTCCATTGCAAAATACTTTGTAATCATGTTTCAATTTGTGTTTTTAAGTATTTTGTATTTTCTAAATATCAAAAAGGCACTTAAGACAGAATGTGGTACTTTCAAAATAGAATTAAAGAAAAAAACGGTATTAAGTTGACTGGAAACAAATTTTCAAGTACTTTCTAAACTTGTTTGGAGCTGATCAGTAAATCACAGATGGAAAAGTAAAAAGTTTCAGTTATCCTTGACATTTCAAGAGGGAAAGAAAACAGAAAAGGAAAATCATTATAGTTGTCTCGAAAGAAATTGCTTCCAAATTGTTGTCTGTCAGCTATTCCAGATGGCTTTACTGTTTTTTAGTGGAATTGATGGTATTCTAAAAAGACCTGAGGAAAATAAATGAGGTTTTTCTTTCCTGATACCCAAGAAGGTAGATTAAAAAAAATCTTTAAAGAAATGTCTGTCTGAAGTCCATTGGCCACCTGTACTCCTCAATGCATCTATTGATGATTTTATCATATATTAATACTCTCCATTTTTTTTTGGTGGTGAAAAAGGTGCTTTGATGAGTATATAAGTAGTGAAAATAACATATATTTAAGCCAGAAAGTTAGTAGAAACCTGTTATAAATGCCTTATAGTCTAGCCCAAAAAACCCACATGTGTATATATAACCTGTATATATTATACTCAAATGACAACATAGGCTACATCTGTAATTATATATGGCTTGTGTATGTGCATACATGTGCGTATATGTAGGCTTGTGTATATAGGTGCATATGTATATAAAATAATCCTTACAGCAGCTCTATGTATGGATTTTATTCCTATTTTACTGATGAGGACCCAGGATCTCAAAGCCAGAGGGGCACATGGTCATCTTCCAAGGCTGCGCTCTGAATTGCCTTACAACACGGTAGCAGTGTTTATGGAATATGTTCTCACTGTGGCATCAAAACCAGTTGTAAAGACAGAGATTTTTAAGTCTAGTCTCTGCTCTGGTAGTTTGTCAAGACAAAACATCTGGACAACTCCAGGCTTTCATTTTTTGTTGTTGTTAGGAAGGTAGCTGGTAATATCTAGAACTTAAAGAGAAAGCACTGCATGGTAGTCATGTCTTCATTACTACATAAGATTTTCCCTTTATGCTCCCTCCATTACATTTTCAAAAGTATTTTAAATACTCTTCGAATTTGCTTGGGCTTCGAGCCTTCAAGCAGCTCACTGTGGCAGGTTATAAACTGCACAGAGGCCTCGTCCCTCTCAATTTGTAAGAAAGTCTTTCACTAACTGTTCATTTCAGCACATGTAGATTTTACTACTTTTTAAAAATATGCCTGGCATCTGACTTTAGTGTTGTCGTGGGGCCCCCGATTGAAGTACTTAAGGACCTTAAAAATAAATAGGAAGATAAATCATTCTTATCCTGACACTTTTTTTTTTTTTTTTAAGGTCAAGTAGAAATAAATGAACAGGGTTTGAAGGCGTGGAATCTGTCTGTTTGTGGGCACTTGATGTATTGGTGAAGGAGAGAGGTTTTACTCTGCCTCCTAAATATTGCTATGTTAGAACTGAAACAGTATCCTAAAATAGCACTTACAGGGAAGCTGAAGGAAAAGCCCCAGGGAGCTCATCAGTCCTTTGGAGTTCTCCACTATCTTGGGTAATTTTATGATATTAGGATGTCAGAATTTGGGAGGGTGATATTTTCCTCCAAACACATTATCCTCCCTGTGGGCTTACCCTGAGTGATCTGCAGGGCACCCTCCCCTGTCATGTGCAAACCTGCCAAACCACCCTCTACGGGAGCAGCTACCATGCCCTGGGCAACTGGCGTGCATTTCTTGGGTCATCATGCCATCCCTGAGAGGTGCGGGGGGCTTTATCCACACTGGCCGTGAGGGAGACACTGAGGCTCAAAGGAAGTGATCTGCCTAAGCCACTCCAGCCGGGGCAGAGTCTGGCTCCACCATTCCTCTTGTTTTCATAGAGCCACTGTTGTGGAAATAAATACAAATGTTTGGAATATTACCTTCCCCTTCTCTTTCCTCATCATTTCTTTTTTTTTTTAATTTTATTTATTTATTTGACAGAGAGAGACACAGCTAGAGAGGGAACACAAGCAGGGGGAGTGGGAGAGGGAGAAGCAGGCTTCCTGCCGAGCAGGGAGCCCAATGCGGGGCTCGATCCCAGGACCCTGGGATCATGACCTGAGCCGAAGGCAGACGCTTAACGACTGAGCCACCCAGGCGCCCCTCCTCATCATTTCATAAGAGGAATCTACTTTTATATGCCCTGCACTGTGCCAGGACATTATAGCTCATCCTCTGGACAACTCTGTAAAGAGGTACTGGTAGAGCCATCTTATCAGTGAAACTCTTGGGGCTCAAGTGTAAGAGCCTTGCTCGGTCAGAAACTAGTAAGGAGCAGACCCAATATTCGAGGACAGGTAAGACTCCAAAGCCCTCGTCCCTAACAGTTTTACTACCCGAATATTTATCTGACTGCGGTAACCACCGTTTGCCGACATGAAACTGACCAGAGTCTGGTGTGGAATTGGCATTGCATTTTCAAAGCAGGGATGGACTAGGTTAAGTTTGCAGTGTGAGTTGACTTACAGCCAGGTTGTCTGTCTGTCTGTCTGTTTGTTTGTTTGGTGTTGACAGGATATTGCTGGAGCCTAGTGCAGCACACTCAGGACACTTTCATGTTGAAATGTGATCATTGTTCTTTCCTTTTTTCTTCTGTAAGGGGGATCAGGAGTGATACAGTTTGTACAAAACAGCAGTGATCCTTAGGAGAAAACGTGTCCACTGAAAACTCCGAGCTGAGTGGCTGCGCTGGGTTGGAACTCTTTATGTTGTTGTCGTTCTGGGCTTTGTGAAATGTCTCGTGAAGTTCTTACAGGTATTTCTGGGTCAAACAGCAAGCCAGCCCTGTTTTAGGTTGTGAGGTGATTGTTTGAGAAATGTGAACAGCTTATAGGTCTTCGTTGCTCTAGATTTATACGTAAATCCCTTCCGCGCTGCTGGGTCCTCATTTAGAGGCATCAGGCCATGAGGATGTCGTGTTGCGTCAGCTGTGGCTCTTGAGTCAGACTTTTGTGTCTGCCTCCTAGCTCTGTGCGGGCTACTGGCTCCTAGCTCTGTGCGGGCTACTGGCTCCTAGCTCTGTGCGGGCTACTGACTCCTAGCTCTGTGTGGGCTACTGGCTCCTAGCTCTGTGCAGGCTACTGGCTCAAGGGAAGAAAGAGGCTAGGGGATGAATAATGAAAGAGGCGTCATATGGACTGATGCTTGAAACCTACCCCCTCCCCAAAAAGATGAATTGACGGATCAATAGAGGAATGGAAAATGGATAGATAGGTAATAGAGCAGACTTTAAAACATGTTAATCATAGAATCGAGATCAAGGGTGTATGGGCATTCACTATACAATTTTTCCAACTTCTTTGTAAGTCTGATCATCTTCATAATATCATGTTGGAGGAGAAAAAAAGATATAATTACTCTTAGTGATAGAGATGTGGTTAGTTTCAGAAGAGATATTTGCTGTGACATGAGCAAGCAGTAAGGCAGAGCCCTCTGCTTTTGAGTAGTGTTTTTATTTATTTGTTTATCTGTTTGATGAGCGCCTATAGCTGCTCATGAAGCATCTGAAACTGGAAGCTCCAGTAGAATGAAATGTTTGCAGTTCTAAGACAGCAGGTCCAGCGGTACAATATCAATATCAGTATTGATACATATCTTATGCCAAGCACAGAAGTGGGCACTTTTATTAAGCCATTTATTTCTAATAAAAATGTTAAAGATATGGGTACCATTAGGTCTGTTATGTAGATGAAAAGCTGAGCTCAGAGAATTCAAAAGCATGCTGCTCAAGGTCACACATCTGGTTAGGGGGTGTCAGGATTTGCACCTGACGTGATCAACATCAAAGCCTGCTCTATACCCACTCGACCCTCAGGGCCCACAGTGTGGTCCCATGTCTGTCCCACCATGAGATGCTTGCAATCACAGGAGACCCGGCCCCACCCCAGAACTATAGAACCAGAGTCGACATTTTGAACAAGCCCCCCAGCTGTTTTGTGTGCTGGTCAGTCTGCGAAGCACTGTACTGGGCCACACAACTCTGGAAATGCAGGACCGTGTCTTTATTCCTCTCCTGCTGTAACACTGCAGAACACCTTAGAGTCAGTGAAAATTAGCATTTTTGTTTATTTCAGAGGTATAGCTGCAGCACTGAGCACTGTTAGCTCCCTTCTCATAGTGTCAGAGTAAAGACACTGAACCAAAGCAGAGAAGTAGGAGTCAGTTATGCTGAGGTTGTGGCCCAGCTCTGCCACAGGTTGTCCACTTGATGAAGCTCAGATCTCCCCACCTGTCTGTGACTCCATTCCTTCATCTGCTAAATGGGGACGCTGGTACTGGCTCTACCTACCTCACAGAAAAGCCAACATTGTCTTTAAAAGTAAAATGCAACAAAAACCAAAGCAAAATGGAACAGACAAAAATATTATTAGCCTCGGTAGTAGCATATGAATTCCTCGCCTAAATGTGAGGATTATCAGGCTATTTCATTTGTTCCTAACTGAGGTTTACATGGCAGATAGGACTTTTGGGGCAAGTGATCGTGGCTCACCATTCCAGGAATGTCCTTGCTGGAAACCGTGCCCTCCTTCCGTCTAAGAAGAGGACCTTCTCTGAGAGCAGAGGACTGGAGGACTCCATTTCAGGAGATGGTGTACAAACACACATTGGCTTGAACCAAATCCTCCAGCCTCCCTCCACACGTGGCACAAAGTCTAAAGCCTGACAATAGAGACCATTCGTTGTACCCTTACTGTAAGGCACTGTGCCCCATGCTTTACGTGCACTATCTCATTTAATCTTTGCAACAACTCCAAGAGGTAGATATTGTCCTCATTTTATAGATAAGGAAAACTGAGCCCAAAAGAAGTGAAGTGGTAGAACCGGAATTTCTTAACTACTAAGGTTAGAAAGATCATGGCTTTTAAGCTCATGTAATTTACCAGAAATCTGTCACATAGAAATGGCAAAATGTCCCCCAAAATTTCATTGTTTGAAACAGCTTGCTTTCTACCAATGATTGCCTGAGACTCTAGAAAGAGCAAAGATGACAAGTCACTCATGGCTGAAATTAGTTTGAGAAGTTTTTGCTTTGAGCAAAGAAGCAGGTATTCTGATGCATGTCTTTCGTGTCTTCTGACCCATGAACTGGAAAAGGAGAAGAAATAAGAACCAAGGAGCCATTCTGAAAGCATTTTAAGAAAATCTAAAGTATGTTCTCTTCTGCAAGATGTTTTCAGCAAAGAAAGAGTCTTACTGTCATTTGTAACAAGAGTTTAGATAGTTCCAAAATGGTCATATTTCTATTTTATATTTTAGTGCTATGATAGGATATGCTTTCCTAGGCTAGGCTTCTGATGATAAAGAATCCATTTTTCATCTGTATGCCTTGATGTGCTCTTTGTGTGCTAGAGCACACATCCAGGTTCTCCTTCCCTGGCACGAGGGGAAGCGGGAAACTGTAGGGCTCTCAAGAACCCCTACCTTTGCATACAGGTGGCAATAGAGTCAATCCTAGAGAAAAGATCTTGGCCTGCAATCCTGCTTGATCTTCTGCTGGGTTCTTCATTTTCCATTTGTATGCAGGGTTCAGTACATGTGTGGATGTAGGAGATAAGCCAGAGCTGGAACCATGAACACTTGGGGACTTGGGAGGCATTAGAAGGTAGAGTTTAGCAATATTGGCTTAGAGCTCAGACAGACCTGAATATAAGTCCCTGCATGACCGCTTAGTAGCCTCATGAGCATGAGCCTGCTTCTCTAAGCCTCTCCTCCTTTGCTAAATGAGGGCAATGATATATTTTATATGATCTATTCTATAAGTATTTTATAATTATGCTGAGGCTTTTGTAAATACTAAATAAATCATATTACTGCTATTTAACATTTCACAAATATCATGAACCAGTGAGTTAGACGCAAGTAAACATATGGTAAAGTTTTTGGCTTTCCGGGAGTTGTAATACTTGTGAATAACTATAGCAAGTTAGTAAGCCCCAGATAAATGATATACAGTGCATCTCAGTAGGAGCTCATGGCTCTGGTCGGGGGGTGGTAAAACCTGTAGCTCCCTGTTGGGGTGGCCAGGGCAGGCTGCGTGTTGAGGTTTCCGGACCTTAACAGCTAGTATTTTTTTTTTATTATGTTATGTTAGTCACCATACATTACCTCATTAGTTTTTGATGTAGTGTTCCATGATTCATTGTTTGCGTATAACACCCAGTGCTCCATGCAATACCTGCCCTTCTTAAAACCCAACACCAGGCTGACCGATCCCCGCCTGCCGTCCCCTTCTAAAACCTTCAGTTTGTTTCCTGGACTCCCTATCTCTCATGGTTCGTCTCTCCCTCTGATTTCCCCCCCTTCATTTTTCCCTTCCTTCTCCTAATGTCCTCCATGGTATTCCTTATGTTCCACAAATAAGTGAAACCATATGATAATTGACTTTCTCTGCTTGGCTTATTTCACTTAGCCTCATCTCCTCCAGTCCCAACCATGTTGATGCAAATGGTGGGTCTTCATCCTTTCTGATGGCTGAGTAATATTCCATTGTATATATGGACCACATCTTCTTGATCCATTCATCTGTTGAAGGGCATCTCAGCTCTTTCCACAGTTTGGCTATTGTGGACATTGCTGCTATGCACATTGGGGTGCATGTGGCCCTTCTTTCCACTACATCTGTATCTTTGGTATAAATACCCAGTACTGCAATTGCTGGGTCTTAGGGTAGCTCAATTTTAACTTTTTGAGAAACCTCCACACTGTTTTCCAAAGTGGCTCTACCAGCTTGCATTCCCACCAACAGTGTAAGAGGGTTCCCTTTCTCCACAACCTCTCCAACATTTGTTGTTTCCTGCCTTGTCAATTTTTGCCGTTCTAACTGGTTTAAGGTGGTATCTTAATGTAGTTTTGATTTGAATTTCCCGGATGGCTAATGATAATGAACATTTTTTCATGTGTCTGTTAGCCATTTGTATGTCTTCTTTGGAGAACTGTCAGCTAGTATTTTCATGGTGGAACCCGAGCATGAAGTAAGGAGTGAGAGTATCTCAAAGGGAAGGGATTCAACCTTCAGAGATAAGAAAATTCAAGACATTCCAAAGAACTGATAGTCCGCAGTCAGAAATGCCTTTGGGACTGGTCAGGGCCTGTGAGCCACATAATGGGACCATCTTGACCTGGCTCTGTGCCAGCTACCCAGTCCAGGGTGGGCACAGCTTTCAATGAGACCCATGAAATATGGAGTTGCCGGCGAGAAGCCCCACTTAGAAAAATATGATGTTGGTGAAATCCAACACAGCTGTGGCTGTACTTGGGTAGCAGGTGGCGAGTGTGTGACCTTGGAATGGCCTGATGTGCAAGCAAGCATTGGGATCATGATAGGTGGAAAAGAGCCTTGGTCTGGAATCCAGGAGCCCTGGGATTGATCTGGGTTCTGTGTCCTTGGACGATCCTCTTTCATCCTCTATACCTCAGTTTCCAGAAAGCACTTTGAAGGGAGGTTTATGAGCCTGCATAAGCCTCCTTTTTATAGGATACTTAAGTGCAGTTGACCCTTGAACAACACAGATTTGAACTGCATGGGTCCATTTATATATGGACTTTTTTCAATAAACACAGTGCAGCACTGTACATGTATTTTCTCTTCCTTATAATTTTCTTAGTAACTTTTTTCTCTAGCTAGACTGTAAGAATACAGCCTATAATACATATACAAGATATGTGTTAATTCACTCTTTATGTTATCTGTAAGGCTTTTGGTAAACAGTAGGCTTTTAGTAGTTAAGTTTTGGGGAAATCAAAAGTTGTACACAGATTTTCGACTGCACAGGGGGTCAGTGCTCCTGGCCCCTGTGTTGTTCAAGGGTCAACTGTAGCTTCCCTGTAATGGTGCTTTCAAGGTCCGAAGAGTTGTAATACTGGTCCTTGCTCTTATTTCCTCCCCACCAGTGGATTTGTTTTGTAAAGGGACAGTTATGTAAGGGGTGAGAATGGATGAGAATTGTGTACATAAATTAGCATATGGAGACTTGGAGATGGAAATGTGCCAACATCATCCAAAGAGAAATCCAGATAACAGGCCCTAAGACTGGGCAGCTTGCATGAGAAGAGTAAAGAAAACAATTTCCCTCTGTGCTTGCTACAGAAAAGAAGATAAAGGAACTGGAGGATGGATAAAATTATCCAAAAAACATAAAAGATGAAATGATGGGAAACACTGGTATGACCACTGAAGGGGCAATAAGTGGAAAAAGTCACGGTATAAAAAAAAATAAACTGTGGAAAAAGAATGTAGCGATAGTCATGGAAAAAAGTGAGATCACATAAAAACTTTCAAGAGTGCCTGGAAAAAATAAGGCTTTCTGAGTCTAACATGAGGACTCTATTCTTACCACCTGTGGAGAGTAATTGGCATTGGCTGTCTAGAGGTTTGTTTTGCCTTCTTGGCAGGAGCCAAATTGTTATGTTAATATTCCTCTGGCTAAGTTTTAAGTACCAACTTTGAATAGAAAGAGTTTTGCAGAAGGGAAAATTCCCAGAATCTGGTTCTCACTTTGACCACTGAGCTCTTTACAAACTTCAGACTTCACACTTGAATTCTAAGAAATAATTAGTATCATGGCAGATATTTCCAGCATTGTGTGAAAGTGAATAGAGTTTCCACTAGGAACTCTCCCAAAGGTTGTTTATGGGCAGGCAGAGTTTTAGGTAAGATTTAGGTACACGAATCCATTTGGGGAGAAAGGTAGATGTCTTTTATAACACAACATCGCAGCACAGCTCCTGATTGCTTGCGTCACATTTATCTGTGCTGTCTCTTCTCCATAAACACTGGCTTCTCCTTGGATGTCATTCCACCAACCTGGCTCTTTAACTACTGTAATTGTCTTAAACAGGGTGAGACCAAAACCCTAGGGCATTCAGGTTGGAATGGCGTCATAGTCAAAAAAAATGGAATTTTTTTCATTTAAGTATTATTGAGTCATTTCTTGGATTATTATTTCCATTCTTTGTGGGAAGCAACATCTCTCTAAATTTCTAAGACCTCCTACAAACTGACCTTCATGATCTCTTGCCCCTGGATAGCTGATTTCAGCTAGGTGCCAGGTAAAAACTAAAGATTGAGCTAATGTATGCTAATTTGTGATTTACTCACGACCCCTTAGGATTGTAAAAATAGATTGCTTCTTAGTTACAAATGAGCCTGTAGCTGCAAATGATCTCAGACCTCCTCCATCCCCCCTCCCCCCCGCCGCATTACTACCTTCCTCAGGTTGTTGCCTTGCAACAACAACTCTTTCCTCACTTCCACTCCTATAGGCACAGATTTTCCCAAAATGTGATAATGTGACTATTTTTTCATGACATCTTTTTATGGCAGTGACAAAAAGATGTGGTTAAAATACATAATTAAGCTCTTGAAGTTTATAAACCACTAGATTTATAAATCTAATAAAGAAAATCCATGTAGATGATACAAAAGTTTGTGAGCCAGAGATTCTCACTGAGCCGTTTGCTCTCCAGGAGTGAATTAGGCAACAAGATCTATTAAAACCTATTAGGTCACTAAGATATCATTTGGGCAACCACCTCAAGTTCCAGAATATTTTCTGAGCCCCATTTCAGCAGGCAGCATAACAACTAAGAGGTGTCTAGTTCAGGGATTTTCAAACTACACTTCCCTGAAACATTGATTTCTACAACATGGTCTAAGGTTTAACATGTCTAAAACTGAAAAATGACAGATTTCTTCCATTAAAAAGATGTTCTCAGGGGTGGGTCCAAGATGGCAGCATAGTAAGACCCTGAACTCACTTCCTCCCACAGATACACCAAACCTACACTAACATATAGAGCAGTTCCTCCTCAAGAAGAACTGAAGTTTGATTGAACAGCTTCTGCACAACAAATGATAGAAAGACCACATATAGAAGAGTGGGAGAGACAGAGACACTGCAATGACAGAAACCCCACCTCCAACTCAGTGACCTGCAGAGTCACTGAGGGATAATAACACTGAGGAGCCCATGAGCAGACTCTCCCACCTTGGGGCACAGCAAAAAATAGTGGCTTAAAGAGCAACCAGACTATAAGTGAAAGAAATCCATTTGCTAACCTTACAGCATCCACCAAACAGGTGAGGAACTGCTGGAACTGTCTCTAGGGTTGGAGGACCAGTGAGACCATTTTTCATATCCCCTCTTCAGCTCGATAGTGTGGGCAGAAGAAGGGTCCAGGCACTCTAGCTGGCCTGCTGGCCTATCATGTCCTGGGCCCCTGGCTCACATCAGCTCCCGCCATTCCCCCAAGGTGGCCCTGGTGTCGCATGCCATAGGCCCCCACTCGCATGCCCACCTGAGCTTCAACTATCTTATCAAAGTGGCCCTGGTGCTCTCGCCAGCCCTAGCCCTTCTGTCACCAGGGACACTACTGTCTCACCCTGGGACCCCTTCTCCACCTGTCTGTGTCTGTTCCTTCTCCAGCCAGTTTGCCAAAGCCACCAGGCACATGCAGTCTACAAAGGGGTTGTTTCTATACAAGGCCACTCCTTCAACATCGGAGAAGTAGCCATTCTGCCTGATTCATAGAAACAAACAGAGAAGGTCAAACAAAATGAGACAAAGGAGTATGTTCCGAACAAAAGAACAAGATAAAACCCCAGAATCAAACCCTCATGAAATGGAGATAAGTAATTTACCTGATAAAGAGTTCAAAGTAATGGCCATAAAGACAGGTAACAAACTAGGGAAAAGAATGGAGGAACTCAATGAGAACTTCAACAAAGGATTAAAAAATGTAAGTAAGAACCAGTCAGAGCTGAAGAATACAGTAACTGAAATGAAAAATACACTAGAGAGAATCGACGGCAGATTAGATGATACAGAAGAATGGATTCACAGTCTGGGAGACAGAAGAGTGGAAATCACTCAATTGGAACAGAAAGAGAGAGAGAAAGGGAGAGAGTTTTAAAAAATGAAGATTGTTTAAGAAACCTCTTGGGGCAACATCAAGCATACTAACATTTGCACCACTGGGATCCCAGGAGGACAAGAAAGAGAAAGGGTTAGAAAACATATTTGAAGAGCTAATGGCTAAGAATTGCCCTAACCAGGAAGCAGACATCCAGGTCCAGGAGACACAGAGAGTCCAAAACAAGATGAATCCAGAGAGATCCACACAAAGGTGTTCAGAATTGAAGGAAAGATAAAAAGCTTCCTAGATAAGCAAATGCTAAAGAAGTTCATCACCATTAAACCAGCCATAGATAAATTCCTAGAAACACACAACTTTCCAAAATTATGAAGAAATAGAAAAATTGGAATAGACCTATTACATAATAAAATTGAATTAATAACTTAAAAATCCCCAAAAAACAAAAGCCCAGGACCAGATACCTTCGCAGGTGAATCTACAAACATTTAAAGAAGAGTTAGTACCTATCCTTCTCAGTTATTCCAAAAGAATTTAAGAGGAAGGAATGCTTCCAAATTCATTTTATGAGACCAGCGTTACCCTGGTACTAAAACCAAACAGAGATGCCACAAAAAAAGAAAACTATAGGCCAATATTCCTGATGAACACAGATGCAAAAAACTTCAACAAATTATTAGGAAACTGCATTCAACAATACATTAAAAGGATTATACACCACAATCAGGTGGGATTTATTCTAGGGATCCACAGTGGGTTTGCATCTGCAAGTCAATCAATGTGGTATACCACATTAATGTGATCGATCATGTTAATAAAACCAAGGGTAAAAATCATATAATCATCTCAATAGATGCAGAAAAAGCATTTGACAAATTTCAACCTTCATTTTTGTTAAAAACCCTCAACAAAATGGGTATAGAAAGAATATACCTCAACATGATAAAGGGCATATGTGATAAACCCACAGCTAACATCAATGATACTCAATGGTAAAAAGCTGAAAGATTTTCCTTTGAGATCAGGAACAAGATAAGATGCCCACTCTCCCCACTTTTATTCAACATAGTATTGGAAGTCCTAGACACAGTAATTAGGTAGGAAACAGAAATAAAAGTCATTGAAATTGGAAAGGAAGAAGTAAGCCTATCACTAATTGCAGATGACATGATACTATATATAGAAAACCATAAACACTCCACCAAAAGACTATTAGAATTAAATGAATTCAGTAAAGTTGCAGGTTACTAAATACAGAATAGATACAGAAATAGACTGTGTTTCTACATACTAATAACAATCTATCAGAAAGAGAAATTAAGAAAACAATTCCATTTACAATTGTGTCAAAAATAATAAAATATTTAGGATTAATTGAGCCAAGGCAGTGAAAGACCTGTACTCTGAAAAGTATAAGACACTGATGAAAGAAATTGAAGATGGCACAAGTAAATGGAAAGGTATACTGTGCTTATGGATTGGAAGAATTAATATTGTTAAAGTATCCATACTACACAAAGCAATCTACAGATTCATTGCAATTCCCATCAAAATACTAGAGGCATTTTTCACAGAACTAGAACAAAGAATCCTAAAATTTGCATGGAACCACAAAAGACACCAAATAGCCAAAGCAATCTTGAGAAGGAAGAACCAACCTGGAGATATCACACATTCTGATTTCAAACTATACTACAAAGCTGTAGTAATCAAAATAGTATGGTATTGGCCTGAAAATAGACATATAGATCAATAGAATAGAATAGAGAGACCAGAAATAAGTCCATGTATATATGGTTAATTAACCTAAGACAAAGGTCAAGAATATACAAGAGGGAAAAAACAGTCTCTTCAATAACTGGTTCTGGCAAAACTGGACTGCTACATGCAAAAGAATGAAACTAGACCACTATCTTACACCATATACAAAAATAAACTCAAAATGGATTGAAGGCTTGAATGTAAGACCTGAAACCATAACATTTCTAGAAGAAAACATAGTAAGCTTTTTGACATTGGTGTTAGCAATATTTTTTTGGACTAGTCTCCGCAAGCAAGGGCAACAAAGACTAAAATAAGCAAAGGGGATTTTATCAAACTAAAAAGCTTCTGCACAGTAAAGGAAACAATCAGCAAAATGGAAAGGCAGCCTACGGTGTTGGAGAAGATATTTGCAAATGATATATCCAATAAGGCGTTAATATCCAAAAATATATAAAGAACTTACACATCTTAATATAAAACAAAACAAATACAGAAGCAAACAACCCAATTGAAAAATGGCCAGAGGACTTGAATAGACATTTTTCCAAAGAACATATATAGATGGCCAACAGGCACATGAAAAGATGTCAGCATCACTAATCACCAGGGAAATGCGAATCTAAACCACAACGAGATACCACCTCACACCAGTCAGATTGGCTGTTATCAAAAGGACAAAAAATAACAAATGTTGGCAAGGATGTGGAGAAAGCAGAACCCATGTGCGCTGTCGGTGGGAATAGCCATTATGGAAAATAGTATGAAGTTCTCAACAAATTAAAAATAGAACTACCATACAATCTAGCAATTCCATTTCTGGGTATTTATCTGAAGAAAATGAAAACATTAATTCAAAAAGATATATGTACCCCTGTGTTCACTACAGCATTATTTACAATAGCCAAGTGTCCACTAATAGATGAATAGAGAAGATGTGAGATATATACATATATAATGGAATATTACTCAGCCATGAAAAAGAATGAAATTTTGCCATTTGCAACAATATGGATGGACCTAATGGTTATTATGCTAAGTGAAATAAGTCAGAGAAAGACAAATATCATATGATTTTACTTATATGTGGAATCTAAGAAAAGAAGACAAATGAACAAACAAAATATAACAGGAACAGACTCATAGATCTAGGAAACGGACTGTTGATTACCAGAGGGGGAGGGGAATGGAATGGGAAAAATAAGTGAAGGGGATTAAGAGGTACAACCTTTCAGTTATAAAATAAGTAAGTCATGAGGATGTAATGTAAAGCATAGAGAATATAGTCAATGATATTGTAACAACTGTATGGTGACAAATAGTAACTAGACTTATGATAGATCATTTCATAACATATGAAAATATCAGATCACTATGATGTACACCTGAAACTAGTATTGTATGTCGGTAATACTTCAATAATAAAAAACATGTTCTGTCTTTTCTGTTTAATTATCTCTAACTTTACTTCACAATATAGTACTTCGGTATGGACAATAAAATGCTAGTTGACTCCAGTTGACAATCTAGGGGCAGTGGGTGAACATTTGGAGTATTCACTTCAGAAACTCACACTCCAGCGAAGGTTAATTAGCATAAATTCCCTTAGCCACAGACCACACCACAGAGGGTTACCAGAAGCCTTCTAATATCAATCTATACTTGCTGAGGTTTAGTAATCAGCATAAGTTGTATTAGAGAGAATTTTTCTTTCTTTTTTTAAAGATTTTATTTATTTGACAGAGAGAGACACAGCGAGAGAGGGAACACAAACAGAGGGAGGGGGAGAGGGAGAAACAGGCTTCCTGCCGAGCAGGGAGCCCGATACGGGGCTCGATCCCAGGACCCTGGGATCATGACCTGAGCCGAAGGCAGACGCTTAACAACTGAGCCACCCAGGCGCCCCTTAGAGAGAATATTTCATCGAGAAAATGGACACTGTACAAATTATAGGGTAGAAGAGAAAAACCTGTATCAGCACCAGTCGGGCATGTCCCAGCCAGAGTCTGACCAGTGAAAGAAACCACCACAGGTATTTCAGTTAGGAAGGGAGGTAGCCCAGGGATTTAAAGTTTCACAGACCTATTAGGTCTGGGGAAGTGAAGGGCAGAGAAGAATTCAGGAAATCAGGACATGCAGGGGTAGAAAGAATCTATAGCTGAGGATTTGCTCTTAGTGGGTGAGGCCGTGGAGACTGCCTGGAAGCCACTGCCCCAGTCTCGTCTACTATCTACAAAAAGGCATGCCCCTGGTTGCAGCTGCCAATGGGGAAGTGGTTTACTTCTCTCTTTGACCTTCTGAATCCCACATGAGAGCTTCTCATTAACAGACATGAACCAGAATTTCTGCCAGCAGAAGAGATTTGAAATGTAGTTTCTGCATCTCTAGCCCCACCTAGAAAGGGAGAATCTAAAAGAGCAGAGATGATTTTGATTAACAAGAAGTACCAGGCTTAGGATTTAAGAATCTGTCCCACCCAGCATCCTCCTGAAGTAGTGTCTTAGGTCGAGAATAGCTTTCTCCAGTAGCACTTTCTGCAGTTGTGAAAATGGTCTCTCTCTGCCCTGTCCAATATGGTAGCCAACAGTGCCATGTGGCTGTCAGGTCCTTCAAGTGTGGCCAGTGGAAATGAAGAAATGAATTTTTCGTTTAATTTTAATCAACTTAAATTTAAGTTTGCTACATGGAGCTCATGGCCACTGCATTGGGCAGGAGTAAACTCTCTTTGGTCTTTAGATGGAAGACACTGTCTGGAGTGTCTTCAATGTGCCGGTTGAATATTTGTTGTATTTATGGTATGTTGATGGCACTTGTTAGAATGACTATGTGATGGATTTGGGGAGGAGGGTTTCACTGAGCTTACAGAATTGGTCATCTGGGGCGCCTGGGTGGCTCAGTTGGTTAAGCGACTGCCTTCAGCTCAGGTCATGGTCCCGGAGTCCTGGGATCGAGTCCCGCATCGGGCTCCCTGCTTGGCAGGGAGTCTGCTTCTCCCTCTCACCCTACCCCCTCTTGTGCTCTCTCTCTCTCTCTCTCTCTCTGTTTCAAATAAATAAAATAAAATCTTAAAAAAAAAGAATTGGTCAGCTGGCTGCTTTCTGTGCCAGATGACTAATAAACATCATTGTATATTTGGCTGAATTTAGTCTAAGACTTGCTTTCTCCATAACATACAACGGTAGAAAGATAGTGGGAGGCCACCAGTGGTTACCTGTGGGACCTAAAATTGCAACAGCCAATTAGACTGATCAGCTTGTGACATACATTTTTCTCCCAGAAATGTTTCCCAGACCTTTATCATCTACGGTAATTTTGCTGTTAACAAACATTAGCAAAAGACAAAACAAAGGCTATATAAATATTAATACAAAAATCCAGATAAGCTAGTTGCCCTCCCCTAACACTTTTTTTTAATGTGAGCTGTGCCCATGGTATTTTTTTTTAAATCATACAAATAACACAAATTTCTTATGTACAAAATTTGTTCTTCATTTATATGGTTGAATTTACATTTCATTGTGTCACAAAGACACCCCATTCTACAAAGGAATCCTGACTGCCAAGCATTCTACCACTTAGAAAACCTTAGGTCAATGTGCTCCGTATATAATCTCCTTTCTATTTGATTTCCCAAAGTGCCTGGCATCATCCTGGACCAAAACAGCCACTTTTGTGATACATGACACATTTTCCTGCCGTCTGAAATGAGATTATTTAATCACTTGTTTGCATATCAGAAAAAGAGAAAACTGATGGTTTAAATGTTACTATTTTTTGTTTTTCTTACATTTGAAAATTTTCTCTTTCTGCATTTGTCATCATTAAAAAATTGCTCACAATTTCTCAAAAAAGCCGTGTTACTTATTAATTTAAGAACTGAGTATCATGGTAGCGAGACCATATTATTTATAAAAACTTCATGGAATTCAGTTTGCATAAACTTTGGCTTCCTCATTATCTCTTTACCTGATGGTGGATAACACGGGTTTAGAGTTGTCTTCAGAATACTATAAATTCTGTCCTAAGGGAGGAGCCTAAAGAAATCAGTTACTGGAGGCATTTGCTCAATCAGCAAAACCTTATAGGGTTGCTTTCTGGGTTATTCTTCAGCCTCGACACAATTCATATTCATCCAAGAAGGCATCCTGGAATTCAGGATTTGCACTTTCAGCGATTCTTTGTAGGCATTCCCTCGGATCACAGCGCCTCTGCATTAAATGGTTGTTTTACTGTTGACCAAGGGACAGACTGGAGGAAGGGGCGCCAGGGTGAGAAATCTATGTCAGTTCACGGGGGATGTCTCTCCACATAGCTCAGCATAGAGGTTGGGGAGAGTATGGAAAGCAGTCCCTCCTTAGGTGCCTGTATAGAAAGAGACTACTTATGTGTGGGGGCTGTAACTGCAAGAATCATCTGCTGGGGCAGAAGTCCAGCAGACCTGTGGCTACGTTCCCGCCAGAAGAAGCAAAACGGGAACAGAAAGGAACTCAATACAGAAATACTGAAAGTCTCTTCTAAAGGCACTTGAGTAGCTGTCATTCTGCCTCAACGTTACCACCTTAGTAGATTTTTTTCTCATTTCAGCGCTCTCTCGTTTAGCGCTGTAGAACACACATTCTCTCAGACTGGGCTCGTGTTCCCACCCATCAGACTGTGTTTGTGTGGTGGTCCTACTCGCTCAGCACACTTGTGGAACTTACAGACGAGGACAGTGCTCACTCCCTGATAGGACAAGATGTTACTTTCTGATTAGCCCTCGGATTCTGGTGGTGAGTGCTTCAGCCTCATTCAGCTTCTTGTCGACCCACATTAGGCTTTGAAGCAACACTGAAGACACGCCTATCAAAAGCCGTCCGCTCAGAGTGCTCTGCCATGATAACTTCATATATTAAAGTAAAATCGTCACCTTCTTCAGTTTGGTCATCAAAACTTTTGGTCTTAGCTGCAAGGAGGACTTAAATTATATAAATGTCCGTCTTCTAGAATATTTCTGAGATGAAGCAACGCTCCCTGATTCTCAACTTTTCAACGGAGTATAATAGCAGGTAGTACAGTTAATAGGTCCAATTGTTGTGTGCCAAAGTGGTTCATGAAAATCTTTGTTTTCTCTGCCCCTGGTAAAATTGAATGATGCCAAAACATTCTGTTTTAATTCTTAAATTGGAAAAAAAATCTAATGCACGATGAAGCATAACCTATTAGGCACTTCTGCTTGCTCTTGATTTACTTGTTTACATGGACTGATGGAGGAATTGGTTGGATTTTTACAAGAGTGATTTAGAAAGCTTCTGAATCGTATTTCCTAAACAGGGTTTGCAAGGCTTTTAATGCTTCAAAAGGCAAAGTTGGAAGCAAACTGCGTTGTCTATCAGTGTTTTGTTGTTTTTTCTTTCCTTTTAAGCAGACTTGAAATTGTTCATGGAACCAGACTGACCTTAGATTGCTTACAGGAGCTGTGGCTGGGGCTTTCCAAAAAGCAGACACCATGATCTGTTATATTGCTAATATCAACCCCCCTCCCCCCAGATGCTGCCTTTATCTAGTGATGCAGAGGAACACGGGTAAAGCCTTCTTGGCTTCTCTCTTCGCAGGCTTGTTGATTGGTGCTGGTTGTGCCCTCTACCCCTTGGGCTGGGACAGTGAGGAAGTCCGGCAGACCTGTGGCTACGTTTCCGGCCAGTTTGACCTGGGTAAGTTTTCTTCATTGATGGCACTCCTTTTAGAAAAGAACCTTATCTGACCTTTCATAGAAGCAGAGAGTAGAAGAGACATGAGGAAGAGAACCATACAGCCAGCAGTCACATGTAACCATACACAGACCTTCATTTATCTGTTTGTTTAGTGAAGTTACTGGCATACTATCGTTTGCCTGGACGAGGGCAAGTATTGTGGAGACAAAGATAAGAAATAGTCCCTGCTGTGAACAGTTTATATTCATTGATCAGTTCATTCAGAATCATGTGTTTATTACTTATTGCATGTGCTAAAAATAACTCTGTGGAATTTACAGGCTGCCTGAGGAGATAAAGCAAACAAAACTGTCCAGGGCTAAGAAATCCAAAGCGATTTCACTCCAGAGTAGCAGACAACTTTGTTGCAGGGCTGGGTCTTGAACACGGTGATGCATGCGGGTTGTCTGGGAGTAGACAGAAGCACCTAGCGAGCCAGGAATACAGCACAGCAAAAGCACCAGGGAGGAATGAGAAAAGCCCATCAGGAGACCCCGTAGACATGTGAGAAGCTGGGAGAGATGTGATTGAGTAGTCGGAAGTTCGCACACTGGTGAAGAGCACCTCATGACTTTGGTTTTGTGTGTCCTGATCAGGAATTTTCACTTGTAGTTATAGTGTGTTCTATTTAGCAATCTACAAAAAAGGTTGCAGAGTACTACATGGTTTGCATCATTATAATCTGTACTAATTGGATTATATTTCACTTGGTTGTTGAACCTCCATTTCCTTAAACATATCCTTATTTCTTTCTAGTTGGGTATTTCGTCTAGTCCAGTTTTCTGTGATTTTGAGGCATATTGTAATGAGAAATTTAATGAAAGGAAGTCTTTTCTTTATTGAATTACTTTCTGAGGACTTTTTTTCTGGAATTGGTGTTACTACATCAAAGACAATTGCCAAGCAAATATACTCTCCCTTAATATAAGGAGAGACAGATTAAGTTTTTGACCTTTAGTGCATAGTGAGTTGCTAACTTAAACATTCACTTTTCCCATTAATTACTTCACTCTAAGAAGAAATGTTCGAGGGAGTTGGTCTAATGTCAGTTGGTCTATCCTAAATCATCATTTAAAAATTCGACATTAGAACTTCTGTGAAAAAAATTCCTGTCAAATCTTGAGAAAAACGGACAGATGTGATACCACATCACGGTTTTGTGAATTTAAAAATAAAGCAATTTCTGTTTGACTCTGGATGACAAACACCCTGCTTCCCTCAACATAATACTAGTTCTTTTGGTGGAGAAGCCCATACAATTAACTACTACTAATTTGCATGGATAAAAATAAAAGAGATTTCTGACTGTGCTTCCCTCCTTATGAAGACTTTCCCAAGTCTGGATGCGTTTGTGATTGCTGAAAACGCAGAGAAGGGAAAATGCCAGCACAAAGTTGAGTGTCAGCTTGGTTTTGTTGTTGTTGTTGTTGTTGTTGTTTGTTTTTGGTTTTGGGGTGTTTTTGGTTTTTTTTTTTGCCTTTTGGTTTTGGTGGGGTTTTTTCGTTTTGTTTGTTTCTTTGTTTTTTGGGCTTTTTTGGAAAGCAAACTGTGTCCACGGGAGATATTTTAACACAGTGTTTTGCATTTTTCTTTTTCTGGTGTTTGGGGCATTCTTGGCTGTTTTCACACACGCCTCAACTTGATTAGAATACTGTTCTTGCTGATCTCTTGCTATTGTGTGTTGCTGTATTAATTAGCAGGTTATAATGAAACTCATATCCTGTTTTTGCAGTTTTCATTACTGCATCCCAGTAGTTTATATCTTCTCAGCATTGTGGATTAAAAATTTGAATGTCAAACTTAAAAAAAAAGAAAAACCTTGCCTCTTTGCTGGTGGTAATAATGTCTTTTGTGATTAAACTCACCAAGACATTTTAACAATTTAAAAACTACGGTGTGTTAATTTTTGCCTGTTTCTTTTTAAATTTCTCTTAGTTGGATGATGAGGAAAAAATAAAACTGGCATTATTTATAGATAAAATGAGCTCTAGGTCCTGCAAAACCATCCTACAAAACTGCTTCTGTTTTCTATCTTTAAAAAATTGTTACTGGGCGCCTGGGTGGCTCAGTTGGTTAAGCGACTGCCTTCGGCTCAGGTCATGGTCCTGGAGTTCCGGGATCGAGTCCCGCATCGGGCTCCCTGCTCAGCAGGGAGTCTGCTTCTCCCTCTGACCCTCCCCCCTCTCATGTGCTCTCTCTCTCTCTCTCTCTCTCTCATTCTCGCTCTCTCAAATAAATAAATAAAATCTTTAAAAAATAAAAAAAAAATAAAAAATTGTTACTGTTCCCCTGAATGCTGATGAAGGCTGAACTTCAGCAAATGAGTGAAGTCGCAGATTATGGTGCTAACTTGGGAGAGCCTAGGACTGGAGTTGGGAGCCACAGCATGTGTGTGAGGGGGAGCATTCTCAGGAAGGATGGCTCCGGGGCCCATGGTTTTAGTGGTACGCGTGCTGGTTGCCACAGACACACTCTGCCTCTACCACTTCTGAGAACCCAAGTTCATTGCTGCCACCTCTCAAAAGAGACAGTGAACGGGCACATCTTCCTCCCGAGGGTTGGGAAATGTTAATGTCGTTAAGGTTCGTGTTTTCTTTATCGTGGGGCGTGGGTCACTTTCTTGGCGTTCCGTTACTGAAATGTTACTTCCTCTCTCTAGAGCATATCCTGAAAGAAACCATCGCTTTTGGTTTTGTATGGAGGATTGTTTAAGGAGTGCACTCATTCAATTATCCAGCCAACGAGTATTTATGAGGTGCTTACGGTGCCCCAGGCCCTGTGCTAAGGTGCTGGGGATATGCCATCATCAAGACATTTTAAAAGACCCTGTTCACTGCCCTCAGGGAACTAAAAAAAACCCAGCAGGACAGGCAGATGTTCAAGAAGATCATATCCCTGGGATGTGTGTTAGAAAGGAAGGGTGTCGGGCACGGCAGTGGACCTCATGGTTGCCTTACCAATATTATTCCATGCTGGTTGGTGATTCTAGGCCAGAGGCTGAGAAACTGTCTCTGTAAAGAGCCAGCTAGTGACTGTTTTCCGCTTTGGGAGCCATATGATCTCTGTTGCAACGATTCAGCTCCACAGCTGCAGCAGGAAAGACGCTCCATGTATAAATGGGTGTGACTGTCTTCCCATAACATTTTGTTTACAAAAACAGGTGGTGGGGGTCTGGTCTGAGGACCCCTGATTTCAACCAACGCATACCCCTGACACTCCAGAAAGAGGTTTATTTCAGATAATGCTCCTTTATTGATCCCTTCAGCCGCCGGGACGGCTGGTCAGGGCCCAGGGCAGAGGCTGCGCAGAGCAGCCCCATCCAATTATCCTAATATGCTGCACACATACTACACTTTTCTTGTTGTGCTGTGTTATGAATAGGTGGCAGGCACTCTAAATTAATCTTGGCCATCTTACCTCTTAACACTAGCTTGGGACGGGAAGGTCTGAAGCCCGTTTGGACCAGGGATTACAGCAGGAGATGTGTCCAGAGCTTTTGGGGAAAAGGGGGTCACATGCCTAAGGGAAAGGCCACCAGAAGCCATGCTCCCCCTCCCTCTGGGAGCCAGGTAGAAAGGCAGGAAGAAGCAGCCTTGGGGGGGGGGGGCGGCGGCTGGGGTAGGCAGAGGAACCAGCTGAGGCTCAGCCACCCCTGAAGCAGGCCTTCCCTAGGAATTTTCAACCTCCTGATACATAGTAATTCATTTCCTTATTGGGTAATGTTAAAGGCATCTTTTCTCTGACAGCTATTTTATTTAGTTGC
The DNA here is from genome assembly GCF_009762305.2 of Zalophus californianus. Taxonomy (NCBI): domain Eukaryota; kingdom Metazoa; phylum Chordata; class Mammalia; order Carnivora; family Otariidae; genus Zalophus; species Zalophus californianus. The sequence continues at coordinate 63,310,950 of NC_045597.1, forward strand.
TATATCACAGTTCAAGCCGACTTGACCTCCCCCGGGGGCATCCTAAGGAAGTATTATTTTTAGCTGAGCTTTCATTCAAGGCTGTAAAGGGTTTATGTAGATAAAGGGTGAGTGTGGGTGTGTTTTAGGTTGCAGGGTGGGCAGGCAGTAGAGCCAAGAAAGAGCCCAAGTAGGCACACTGGAGGAGGTCGGAATGGGGGGGGGGCGGGTAGGAAGGGCCTCCCAGGTTAAGAGTATTTAAACTGGGTCCAAACACATGAGTAGTAGTTAGGCAAGTAACAGATTCTGTAGAAACTCACGTTTGTGGTTTTAACGTACTGTGGTAGAAGTCTAGTAGAATCTAGTTGTTAAAAATGCCTTTTTTCCTTAGCAAGGAGATTTGGGGAGAATTTTTTTATGTGCCTTGAAAACAATTTTATAAGGCTATTGATTATTTCTCAAGCATTTTAATATGTTGTGAAGTGCAAAGCTTTGCAGCAATTTTGCAAAAATACCTGGTTTTATAAATCAAAGATTGTTACTGTTTACCTTTGGATCCTTCTTATTTATGAAGAAGCCAGGAGCATGTTTGAATACACACATTTTTAAAACAGGAAAACAAGAGTACAAACAGGTTGCATAATGAATTCCTAAATGACCCAAGTAAAATTGCACAGTTTGCCTTGACAGTAGCTTTCAGCCTTTAGCATTAAAATCAGAGGTAGACTTGTTTCTCTCATTGGTGTTTTAAACAAATATGCCAGGTGATTCAGGTGCCAGGGATCAGCAGCCATACTTTGAAACAAAATTACCCTAATTGATATAGAAAATTACTATTTTTTAATTTTTTGTTTGAGTATAGTTGACACACAATATTACATTCGTTTCAGGTGTACAACACAGTGATTCAGCATCTCTTTATGTCATGCAATGCTCACCACAGGTGTAGTTAACGGTCTGTCACCATCCAACACTGTCACAGTACCATTGACTGTATTCCCAATGCTGTGCCTTTTATTCTCATGTCTTACTCATTACGTAACTGGGAGCTTGTATCTCCCACTCCCAAACTCCCATTTTGCCCATCCTCTAACAGCCTTCCCTCTGGCAACCATGTTTGTCTTCTGTACAGAAAGTTAATTTTCTGTACTTTGCTAGAATGCCATTTAACATTCATTTTGTTTATATACATCAGGGTGCTTTCACTTTAGGTTACAAAGATCTGACTCCAACCAGCTGAAACAAAGAAGGTATTTACACCTCTTACCATAGGAAGGCCAGAGCTAAGGTGAGCTGCCGACTTGACTGATCCTGGAGTTCCAGGATGTTGTCCAGGGCCCAGGATTTTCCCGAACAGGAGACCTGCCACTTGCGGGTCAACCTTGGCCCCACCATCTTAAGTTCGGCTTCATCTTGAGGCTAGTAGTTTCTTCTCATTGGTGATTACATTTGGTACGTGTAGCTTGTGTTCATGTCAAATAAGAGAGGGTGAGTTTCCCCTTGTCCCAGTAACGGAATAAAAGTCTCTCTCCTCAATCTAATTGGGCCAACTTGAATGAATAGCTGCTGTCAGGGGAAACCGTGTACAAATTGGCTTCTTGTGGTGGAGCTTGGATGTGTCCAGAGCTTTACAGAACAGATTTTACTGAGAAGTAGTGGCATTTGTAAGTGGAAGATGAGGCTAAGAACAGAAGAGACATCTCAGTCTGGTTTTGTTGTTGTTGTTGTTGTTGGCCTTGGTGCCCTGTGTTCCTTCCATCATGAAGCCTGTGGTTGTGGACTAAGGGTCAATAATGGCTTATACTGTGTAAGTGTTAACAATGGTGAATTTATTACTTTTTAAAGAGAACAAAACAATACAGGTGATAAGAATTATATGTAGTGTAACCTAGTATCTTCACAAAATAAAAATCCAGTAGATGTTTGCCATTGTTATTCGTGTCATTTGTACAGGACCATTTTTAATAAATATTTGCTGATTAATCTTTTCTTTTTCTTTTACATTCATAACAGTAAGTTTGTATTTACACAATAAGCATAAGGTCTTTATAATCAGGTTGTCCGGTTGATTTAATTCATGCCTCAGAGATATTTTCATCCACCCGACTTTTCTAATTATATCCTAATGATAAAAAGTAGTGTTTCAATTAATTTGTCTTGCTAATTTGCCAGGTAAATTTGAGTAACTATTGCTTTCATTTTGCTATTTAATTTGATTAAGAAGCCATCGTGTTGGGCGCCTGGGTGGCTCAGTTGGTTAAGCGACTGCCTTCGGCTCAGGTCATGATCCTGGAGTCCCGGGATCGAGTCCCGCATCGGGCTCCCTGCTTGGCGAGGGGCCTGCTTCGCCCTCTAACCCTCCCCACTCTCATGTACTCTCTCTCTCTCTCTCTCATTCTCACTCTCTCAAAATAAATAAATAAATCTTCAAAAAAAAAAAAAAAGAAGCCATCATGTTTCCTGTTCTCAAAATTATGCTCTTGGCTTCTCAAGAACAGTACCATAAACTCTGAAAACTCAGGAACTCTCAGTGTTGAAAGAGATGAGAGTCTGTTTCCTCCACATTTTCAGTCCAATGAAGAAATCTCTTCCAATCTGAGCAATGACCATGTCACATGTCTTTGACTCCTGACTCATGTTTTCTTTCCTTTCAAATCTAATCGCACTTGAGAAAAAATAATTTGCAGGTTATAGTCAGTGGAGAAAAAAATGGGAACAAAAATAGAAAATTTGTCCCAAGTTGCTAGAAGTCATTTGGAAGATCCAGGAGGAGGAGCCTGTATTCCCTCATGTAGCAGGCTACCGCAGGAGGACGACAGGAAAACGGAAAGGCTGCTGTGAGCTAAACCAAGCCCCAAACTGGGTAGACCAATGGGGACTCGTGGGAACACTCTAGAATGTGGTTCCAGATGATGCTGGGAAAGTTCCACAGGCAGAAGGAGCTCCATGTAGCCAGTAATGAAGTGATGGAGCAGGGTCCAGGCACCTCCAAAGGAAAAACAACCAGCTTTGCTGGTCGCTCAGCCTTCTTAGGGGCCTCTTTTCATGAAGAGAAGGGTTTTCTGAATTCATTCTGGCCAGTGAGGAGAAGAACCACTTCAATTTGGGGCCGTGAATACCAGTGGGACCATGACAACACATATCTGCTTTAAGTTATAGCTTAGTAAATGCCTCTAGTCTTGCTTTAGGAAATAGTACCCCCTTCTGTATAATCCTAGATCTAATTCTGTCTGCTTCCCTAAACACATCTTTGTAGGTTCCACATGAGCCTATGGGACAGGAATTTTGCAACTTCAGGGTCTATCTCAGTGTTTCGCCCAGAGAAGTATTCAACAGATTTATTTACTCAATGGATATTTATTAAGCACGTTTTTGGCATCAGAAATTGTGCCACATACTTAGGATGAAATTATGAATTAAGATAAACATGATCCTTACACATGTCACATATCTGCCACCCACTGAATGGTTAAAAGAAAGGAGGGAGAAAAGGAAAGGGGGAAGGGGGAATGAAGGGGGGAGAGGGAATAAAGAAGAAGGGGAGGAAGGAAAGAAGATGAGAGGGAAGGAAGGAAGAAACCCTGCTGCTGATTTTTCACCTCTAAAGAAGCCGCCATTATGTTTCTGTAGATACTTGGCCACTGATATCCTGGTGAGATTATGGCATTACTTTCTAAAGGAATATGGCTTAACCATCTTCCAGGAAAAAAAATCAAGTTCAGGGTCATAGTTCAAAGAACAAAATGCCCTGAGAGATGAAAAAAAAAAAAAAATCTCTAAATTCTTTCCTTCCTAAGTCTTTTTGGTTTGGTTATTTCAGAGCAGGATCATCCCCAAGCCTGTATTAAGCCTTCTTAAAACCTAATTCAGTGGCTTACAGTGATTTGCAGCAGTGAAATTCAGTGATTATAGAAAAAGGTAATTCTCTTAAAAAAAAAAAAAAAAGCCTGTGGGAAATAATATCTCTTAAGACATGGCTGCCACACTATTGAGAAGAATAGTCTTCTTTTTAAAGATTCTTCTTAATTTTTTCAGTGTTATCCCCTTTATAAAAACAAAAAAAATAAATATATCTGAGTGGCATGCTATTTTAGATATAGTGTACTTAAGGAACTTTAGGAAATTGAACTGGCTTTTCTAATTATTCTTTTGTATTAGGTGCTCTTAACTATTTCTTAGTATGTTCCACTTGGGTATTAATCTGGCAGTGGAAAAGCACTCATTTTAAATTTAACTGTTTTTGATGTTTCAGATCCTCTCTCAGGAATGAACTTTGTTCAGCTGACTCTATCAGTGATGTCTGTAAGAAAGGGCAATTAAGATAAATCGGCCATATGAACATCATCTTGAATAAATCTGTAGGTTTTACTGAAATTTCCTGGTAGTTAAGGATTTGGGGAATAATCTGTTAAGTAGGAAGAAGAACTTATCCCCTCCTCCATCCCGAAGTGCACCCCTTTTGATGATGTAATTAATGCAGCCCCCTTGAAAAGTCCCCTACCTGCTCCCTGCCCTCAAAGAAATTATAGTTGAGAGGTTTATCACAGATTTATCTTAGAACATTCTCTTATTACATAGTGACACTGAGGAAAGACCTTCCAGTGCTGTTGCTGGGAGATTTGTCTATATGAACATTAGAGTTCTTTCAAATCTTGATATTATCATTCTTAATCTCTGAAGAAATATTTCTGCCCCAGAATTGAGAACTCATCTGTTTTGTGCCCTTACTGTATATTTTTGCCTTTGTTCTACTTACCCTCCTTAGTGGGTCTTCTGTTAAGAAATGGCTATTTGTAAGCATTATTGATTAATAACATACCAAAAGTGTTTTAGAATAAAACCAAAAATGTAACAAAGTCATCAAAAGGCTGATCTGACTTCCTTCTTTTTTTTTTAAGATTTTATTTATGTATTTGTCAGAGAGAGAGAGAGAGAGAGCACAAGCAGGGGGAGCGGCAGACAGAGGGAGAAGCAGGCTCCCTGCTGAGCCCGATGCGGGACTCGATCCCAGGACCCTGGATCATGACCTGAGCCTAAGGCAGTTACTTAACCGACTGAGCCACACAGGTGTCCCTCATCTGACTTCTAATCTGATTTTTAATCTGGTGGAATGTTGACAAAAACTAATTAATGTAGAGAATTTGTAGAGCAAAACTCATTTATGAGGTCTTTTCAGAAAATTTCATATGAATGAATTGTTCCAGAGCACTGAATTTTCCCCTTAAAGGATAGTTAATGGAAAAAGCGTGGACTGGTTTCAATCCCAGTTTCACTCTCTTTTAGCTGGACAGGTTATTTAGCCTCTCAGAATTTCAGTTCTTGAGTCTCTAAAAGGGAATGACAATCCCTCCTTCACAGGCCCACTGAAAAGATTAAATGTGATGAGAGTGGAAGGTGCTTTATACATGGAAGGTCTAGTGTAACCATTAGTCCCTCCTTTCTGCCTTAAAGACCAACACACTTCCTATTTTAATCATGTTGAAATAGTTTGAGAATGTAGATGTATTATAGCCAGAATCCATCATTTTAACCAGATTATATGAAACATAAAAAAAACATAAGCAAGTCTAAAAAAACATCATTAGCAGTTATGTTCTCATAAGATTCAGAAGGAGTCATTCCTAAGAGTGAAGGACGTTTGTAGAGTGATTTGCCTTTACACTAAATAACTAAGAGTGAAAAAAAATTTGAGTTCTTTCTTGTTTTTTGCTGTTGTTTTGCAACAGTTTTATGTCACACTGTCAGCAATTACTTATTGCAGTTATTAATTATGCTTTTCTCTCCGTATTCCCTCACCTCTGATTTGTGTCCTTTCTAATCTAATCATCATAAATCATCTTAAAATCATTCTTTTAAAAGAATACAGTTCAGGGTGCCTGTATGGCACAGTCGGTTTGATAAGAAAAATCTGTGTCCCAAGATGGCCGACCGAGCCAGCGAGAGAGTCCCAGTCCTCGGCCCAGGACTCTTCTGGGTTCTTCTCCCTGCTCTGCTTCCCGTGCACACCAATCCGGGTTCTTCTCCCTGCCCTGCTTCGTGCACGCGCCAAAAGTGCCAAGTATGCTGAAGTAGAGTGTATAATTGCCCCCTTTGTTTGTGCTCGGGGCTCAGACCTTTGGAGATGGCTCGCCTCTGAGCCCGCCGGCGTTAAATAAACCTCCTATCCTCCAAGATCTCCGGGTGCCGCGTGGTTCTCCCGTCGGGTGATCCAGTCCAGGTTCCATAACAGGTTAAGCATCCAACTCTTGGTTTTGGCTCAGGTCATGATCTCAGGGTCGTGAGACTGAGCCCCACGTTGGGCTCTGTGCTAAGCGCAGGGTCTGCTTAAGACTCTTTCTCCCTCTGCCCCTCCTCCTGGTTCTCTCCTCTCTCTCTAAAATAAATAATCTCAAAAAAATAAAGGAACACAGTTCAACTCTGTTTCTGTTCACCGTGTATCTTTAAGTACTGATTTTTGTATGCACTGGACAGTTTTGTTTTGTTTTGTTTTTTTCCTTACCTCCTGATTTGGGGTCCTGTTTTGGATAGCCAAGAATGTCAGCTACATGGTATCTGGATAGGAAGCTACTTGGGCTTGGCAATTGGATGTTTTGATGACACTGGTAAATGAGTTTGAGGTTACAGGAAGCCTTGTTCCAGGGATTGGTGTCTCCGGATCATTCAAGGGTCCAAAGTCCGTTAATAGGCTTCAGAGATTTGTGACCCCACTGAAATTCTGTGCAAATTTTATATGCCTGTGTGTCCATGCTGTTTTCTAGAGAGTTTATTCGTAGCTTTTATATGTATTCAAATATGTTCCTGACATCAGAAAACTTAGAACCCTTGGTAATCCACATTTGGAAGTCTGATATTAGGAACCTGAGAAACTTGACCTCTAGAGTTTACCTGCCAACAATCCTCAAATACCTCCCCCCTCCCCCGGAAGCTGGAAAGCCACTGAACCCTTTTGACTTGATTTCATTATCTGTAAAAGTGTTTGTCGGGGGGATGTTGTAGAGCAAAACATCGTAGTTACAATATGCATTATTGCAAATAGATACTCCCAACACCAATTCTACTTTGAAATCATATCTGTGAAAATGAGTGTTCAACCTTCCTAGTGAATTGAATGTTTCCACTTAGACTGATGGCCAGTTCCATTGGTGCCACTATCAGGAGACAGTTCTCCAGCATGTCCCGAGAGCTCTTGGTTCTGAACTGTCTTGTCAAAGATGTTTGTATACCGAACAGCCTTGAATCCTGCTGGAGCAGAGGACAAGTTTGTTTGTTGTTGAGCACAATAAAGATAATGTCTCCCTCTGGGTCAAAATTTTGGCAGATTTGTTTGCAGCCTATTATAAAAAATTGGGGTTCCCTAAGCATGGGATTCCTCAACTGTGACCCAAACTCACTGAGTTTGCCACCTGTGCAGGGTGGGAGGCAAGGGGATGGATGCAGACGGGAAGCTCAAGCTGCTTGCTGAGCTGGGAGTGATGCACTCCTCCACCTCTGACCTGGGAATCTCCTGGCTTTTCCAGCATCTGTGAAATGTGGCAATTGAATTTGCTAGTTTGCAAGTAGAGTAAAATCTCAGACGCTTCACAGTTCTTGACACCACTGTCATAATGCCTGTGATTCCTTGGAAGATACTTCAGGATAAACAGAGAGAGAGATGTGTCTCAGGGGAAGTCACAACTCAGGTGCCTCCTCCAGAACAGATACTCAAAGCTGCTAGCACAGTGTTCAGTTATCCGCAACTCAGCCAACATCAGAAGCTTGACTATTAGGATTGCCATGTCAGAAATGGATTTTTATTGGTGGAATTAGCATCTTACTGATTACCACGATGAATACTAAAAATGGATTCCCTATCCTTGCATGAAGAGATTTAAACATCCGTCCAGGCATATAGCCATTATTCTAAGTCCCAGTGATATTCAGAATCTCTAACAACCAGATTTTCATAGGCCCTGACCAGTCCAAACTGAGATAAATCTTGGCCACCGCCCTGGAGCAGACTCCCAAGGAACCCTGCTCTGCCAGGCACTGACTCTTGGGAGTTTCTGGGTTTCTGGACATGAGGCTAGGATTCTCTGGAGTTCTCAGAAGCAGGGAAGGGACAATGGGACACTTGGGGAACTTGGAGAAGTGGATGTTTACCCACCAGTACCAAGAGGTACATATTTTAGTATTTTAACAAGTGAAACAGCTTCACTGAAGCATTCCAGCTACATGTATGCTGCCCTCAGGAATGGCAGCCAAGGCGTGATCATCCCTAAACAGCTCAATTCCCAGTCTTTCTTTGGAGGGTTTCCGGTTGTTTGTTGCCAAAGGGAACAGAATCCTGCCCTAGAACATTGCTCGGGTGGTTCCTTCATGCAAAGTGGTATTTCCAAACTCTTAAAGGATAGAGAGCTAGGGTTTAACTAGCTCCCAGACCAGGTTGATCACCTGGTTTGTGCCTGCTTCTTGATAGCTGTTTGTTTAATAAGCGTCTGTCTGTGTAGCAGCATTTGGTCTGAGACTCGAGTTCATTATAACTTGGAAATGAGATTGTAGGAGAGTGGCTACCGGGTACCATCCCTCACACTTTTTCAGCAGTTACTGTAATTTACCAGAGAGTCTGAAGGTTGTGCTTGACCAAATTGGATTAGGCTCGTCCCCAGCAACCACCTTACACAGAAGGAAAACCTCTTAGATGGAGGGCAGCTAACCAAGATCAAAGCACTGCTTGCTGCAGCCCATTTCCATTTAAGTGGGTACCGAGAGTATATTCAGAGGCTGCTTGGTGGCCAATGGAAGCATGACAAACAAAGGGAGGAGGGCAGATAAAATGCCAACAGGATGGCGTGCAGCACCTCTTCATGTGGGTTTGCTGGAAAACTGGCTGCAGCCGCAGGCTACACGGACGACCAGCAATTAGGCACAGTCTAGGTCCCTTCACACTCTCTTTTGTGGCCAATTTATAAGTCAGAAGAGCTGAATTTCAGATCGTTCCAACCTTTATAAATGGCAGCGATAGACAGAAACCAAAGGATAATCTGTCAGCCTACAGTGAGTGAACCCCACTGGTGATCTCAGCCTCCCCCACATGGAGATCGGATTCTGTGTCGGTTCACAGCGTGAACACAAAGGCCATCAGTGTACATTGTGTATATAGAGCCAGCGTGTGAGCCTTATCACCTTAACAGCGGCATTATCTCTAGTGACGCTTGTAGGATGGATCCGATGCTAAGGGGCAAGGATTGGTAACTGTGCTAGCAGAGACTCAGCCGGCCAGACGGGACAAAGGGGAAACCATTTTTCATGTGTAAATCTTGCAAATGTGTATCTTAACAAAATTATTTACTGGGCCACGGAACAGAGGTCCATTTGATTGGTGTGATCATAAGAATTCAGATGCACTCACCCTACTTTTCTGACACTTAAACTGAAACTTGATTATATTTCTGGAAGCACCAGGGTAGTTTTATTTTCTTTGGCCATTCCTTTGTGTCGCGGGAATGCTACGTAGGCAAAGCATCTTTGCCACCTGTTTCCCGGTTATGGGGCTTTTACCGGAATTCAGGATGGGAGGATGCAGGACCTTGAGTCAGTGTAGAGTTTAAGAGGAAGGACCCAGAATGGATCCGATGGGAAAGAAAAACAATGAGCAGGCTTGGTGTGGTAGGATCAGGAACACCCCTGACAGCCTGGGTGTGAGAGGAAGTGAAGCGTCTTTTTCCTGTGCAGCCACACCCAGCAAAATCATCTGAATGTCTGTTTTTCGCATCTTCTTGGATCCATTTCTCTGACGGACCCACTCTACTTTGTTTTCTACCTCCACGTAACACTGCTCCTTTTTTGTTACATTGTGCCAAAATGTATGTAACATAAGACTGATCATTTCAACCATTTCTAAGTATGCAATTCAATGGCATTAAGTGCATTCACAATGTGCGTCCATCATCACTGTCTGTTTTCTATTTCCAGAACTTTTCCATCATCCTAAACAGCATCTCTACCCAGTAGACAATAACTCTCCATTATTTCCAACCACCAGACCCTAGGAACCACTGTTCAACTTTCTGTCTCTATGAATTTGCCTATTTGAAGTACCTCCTACACATGGAATCCTGCAAAATTTGTCCTTTGGTATCTGCCTTTTTTCACTTAGCATGATATCTTCAAAGCTCGTCCATGTTGTAGCACATGTCTGAACTTCATTCCTTTTTATGGCTGAGTAATATTCCATTGTATGGATACACCACATTTTGTCTATCTGTTCATCTAACCCTGCTCATTTTTTATCTAGAGATCTAGAATTGTTTTCACACTGGTGATTTATTTATATTGACATGAAGTACATCTGTTCACTGGTTTATTGATAAAAGAGGTTTGTTTTTTTCCTCACAACTTTATAATTATTTGCTTTGGCTTTGTGAGGTTAACTTTAAAAGTCAGGTAGGTAATGATGTGGCATACATACTTATCACCCAATTACTCAGGACTAGATTTTTGGTTAAGAATAACCCAGCATCAGCACCCTACTTTAGACTGGAACCAGGTAATTCAATTATAAACAAAGAGAAAGACTCTCCTACTGGACATTTGGGAGACCTGGGAAGGTGACTTTGGTCTCCTGAGCTACAGTATCCTCACTGGCGAAATATGGGAGATGACCAACATCAAGGGTGCGAGCACACCATGTGACAAATCTGTCCTGCTTGTTTTTTCACGTTTTACTGAAACACAGCCATGCTCGTGTGTTTACTTGGCATCCGGGGCTGCTTTTTGACCTAAAATATTTACTACCTGGCCCTTTTCGGAAAGTGGTTGCCAACCCTTGCCTAGATGATCCTTCTCGAATGTCCCTTTGCTCTGAAATCCATGATGCTGTGATAGGCTAGGTGAGAGCTGCAGGAGTGAGGAAAAGATAAAGTCCCAAGGACACAGAAACAGAGGTGTGATGCACTTGTTCTTGACAAGGCTTAAAACGGAGGAAAGCCTCTGACCCGTGCAGGCTGGATTCCTTACCGTAGCCCATGACCCTGCGTCCTCCCGACTTGGCGGCCCCGCGCGACTGCTCACAGCCAGACCCACCAGGGATGACTTCGACGGCACGTAAACCTCCCGGGGTTTTTTTTCTCAGGGAGCATATGCTTTGCTCCTGTAAAATCTATCAGCTGGAAAAGGCCCTCTCCTTCAGTGGGAAGTGTTTCCCACGGGGCGTATGTACAACCAGTAGCCTGGAGGCACTTTGTGGAGCCAGAGGGACCCTTTGTGCCTCAGCGCTGCTCCGGCCTCCGCCTGGCGCCTCCAGGACGGGATGGACTCTGGGCTCCATTTCCTCCTCACCTGGACACCTGCGTTCTGCCCACAGACGCCGCTCCCTTAGCGTTTCACACTATGTTATGATCAATGCTAGAATGTCCCCTTTCTTTAGGTGAGTTTAATTTGTGGGCTGTTCGCTGTGGCCCGCTCTAGCGGGCCGTGGTTGGTGGCAAGGGGAGGAGGTTTTGTGGTATGTGGGGTGCAGCTAGAGGGCGGGGATTCCTCAGACCCCCCCCCCGCTGAGTGCTGTACCTGTGCAAATGGAGTGGAAGACAGTGAATGCCTCTTTTCATGAGGAAGATTACACACCAGAAATCGCCATTATGCAGATGTCTCGTTTTGCATGCCATATGACCAACATATTTATTGAGTTCTGTTTTTTTATATTTACAAGCATAAAAGCTGCGCACTCATTTTATATGTGTGTGTGTGTGTGTGTATATATATATTTATATTTATATATGTGGGGGTATGTATATATATATATACACATACATAGTTAAATTTTTATATTCATTTAATTTTGATTTTGAAATGAGCTCAGATTTCTAGAAAAGTTATAAAAATAGAACAAAGAATTCTCATATAATCTTCATCCCGTTTCCCTTAATATTAACTTTTATCATATTTGCTTTATCATTCTCCCCCACCCTCTTGCTCTATTCTGTCTCTGTCAGATACGATGCCCCTCCAACCCTAGATGCTTAAGGGAATAATTCCTAAAAGTAATGTCCTTTTCCATAAAGTACAATTACCAAAATTAGAAAGTTAACATTGATGAAATACTCTTATCTAATCTATGGCCCTTACATTGATATATTTTAAGTGTAGAATTATGCATGCGAGAAATTGAATTTATTTGCTTTTCTCATAGTGGGTATTGCTTGTTCTGGATTATATTTCTGCTATGTGGTTTTCCATTTGCAGAAAATAACAAATGCAAAGTAGTATTTGAGGTCTCCAGATGCTCAAAAAAAAAACAATGCTTGCTGTCCAAACCTACATTATGATATTAGAACATACTAAGATTTCAGAAAAGAAAGAATATATTACTAGTGTTAGTAGTGGTAATAACAGTAAATAGCAATGCCCTTTGTTCCTGATGTGTGTTTGGGCTCAGGCTACTGAACTTTTGGTCAAGTCCAGCTACCGTTCTGGGAGTCCAGACCTTTTGCAAATGAGTAGCTGTGCAGATATGAGACCTCAGATAGGTATTTTCTGGTAAATCCCTAAGTGCACGATGGTTAGCACCATTTGCTTGGGGGATAGTACAAAGTACTTGGGCAAAACTCTTCTTTTTTCTTCAGCTCCTCACCCTAAAGGTCAAGCTAAGACACTTGTATGGGGACAAGAGAGACACAACAGAGCAAGTTAAAATTATCGCTTTTTAGCAGAATTTTTGTGGGGTTTCAGAAGAGAAATTTATACCATTGTGATGAGCACTGGGTGTGATACGCAACTAATGAATCTTTGAACACTACATCAAAAACTAATGATGTACTATATGCTGGCTAATTGAATTTAAATTTAAAAAAAAAAGAATTAATTTGTAATTCAGAAAGATTTTCCCCCTGCAATCTGAGACCCAGATAGCACATAGTCATATTTGAAAATAGGGCTTGCACACCAGTCACTGCCCCTCGTGGACTCCTCTGGAGACCCCTCTCCTCACTCCTTCTGCTCCAGCTACAGAATGAATGAAGCTGGACAGGATCAAATTTACAAGGCTGACATATATTTTCCTATCAAAATTCACCCATAACATATCTTCTTAGACCTGGTGCTGTTAGGGGCTCTTTGTAGATGCCCTATCTTATCTTTTCCAGAGAGTAAATCCCTGCTCTCTTTGACATTCACGGTTGTGAAAATACTTACTAATGCCATAGCTTGAGTGTGTCAGTCCTTACCAATGGCACTTCTGCATTTTATATTCTTTGTGTGTGGGGGGGGTTGGGGGCGGCTTTAAGTTCTGATCCAGTTTGTTTATTTATTTATTTATTTGCATTTTATATTCTGATTATTAACATCTTGGTTAACTCTGTGAAGAAAGTAGGGCAAACCAAGAAGGTAGGGGGAATATTTTAAGACATTCTTGCCTCCTCTTTTTTGTTGAAGTGGTTCCAGTGCTCAGAGCTAGATCATCATTCACTGAGGCATGCTCTGTGTTTGGGGGAAGAGGTATCATTCAACTTCCAGAGACTTCAAATCCCACTGTTCAATATCCTGAACTTGGGAATGAGGGGCAGAGCAGGTCGGTAAAGTCAGCCTACCATATTTGAGTCAAAAGCCACGGTCCTTGAGGAGAAACACTGGGGCCATGCACTATGGTGCTGCTTTAGAAATTTAGAAGGCATGAACACATCCACCCCTTGCTAGGGCATTTTGGGACATGTGGTGCTTAGGATTTGAGGTTTCTACCATGACACATACCTCCCCACTATCCATTTTTTCGGGAAGTACTAAGAGGGGGCATGCCTGCTTGTAGAAGGTACCTCCTGGAGCACATCCCTACGGGGTACAAAGAATACAATACAACTGGGACCCTGATTACCTGGGTGGTGCAGTCGGTTAAGCATCCAGCTCTTGGTTTCCACTCAGGTGGAGATCTCAGGGTCCTGAGATGGGGCCCCGTGTCAGACTCTGCATTCAGCACAGTCGGCTGGAGATTCTCTCTCTCCCTCTGCTCTTCCCGCTCGTGCTCTCTCTGTCTTTCTCTAAAATAAATGAATAAATATTTTAATAAATAAACAAACAAACAAACAAACAAATAAATGGGGCCCTGAAGCTGTGTACAGGAGAGTTTATTCATCCAGTAATGACCAGATGGGCACCCGCCCAGGACCTTGAGAAAGACCCACACTTCATGTATTTTCAGTCTTTTTACCTCTACATTTTGTACCCAGCCACCAAGTTTGGGTGTTTTGCTCTTCACTTTTCAGACGTAAAAGGTATCATTTTAACCACTTGTTTCATTAAACATTTGAATTAAATAAAAAAAAATTAAATAAATAAGTGAATTAAACATTTGAATTAAATTTAAACTTGTTTCTTTTTTACTAGAGACACCTTTGTTCAGTAACTTCACAAAAGAACAAATGGAATTGGTCCAGCGATTGATTCTTTTCATTCTTCGTTATTTTTGTTTGTTTGTTTGTTTTAATGCATATGCAGACAAGATGGTCTGAATATGAAGAGACATGAAAGAGTTTATTCAAGAGGAGAAAGACCTATCCAACTTTTGTCCCTGGTACTTAAGAGGACAAAAGTTTCTGTCTCTCCACTGATCCTCCACCTTCGTGTGCCCTCATTATTTATCCAGCAAAAAGGATGATATTGAACATGTCTGCTTCTTTTCTACACAGGCTTTGCATTTATATCGTAGTACGGTGAACATTTTAAAAATCACAGAGGAAAGGTATTCCACCTTGATAAAGTCAGTCATCTTACGATATTTGGACTCAGGCCCTTGTGGCCACAAGTCTGGCAACTTGGCAGTGACCTAGTGAAGAAAGGAGGAAGCTGGGAATGGGTGAGGCTCAGGTTCAAATGCAGAGCCTGGGGAGGCCAACACACGTGGAGTTTTGTCAGAGGGCATGAGTGAGAGGGCAGGGCTGCCTGAGCTGTGTGTTGGGAGAGAGTTAAGGATAGTGTAAGTCTCTAAGGAATTTTGGAAACAAGGTTTCCAGGATCTGGAGGGGGCTAGCTATTGTTGGGGAAAAGTCATTTATTACTGTCTAATAAAACCCTAGTCACGAGACCCTCCAGATGTGTATCAGTGGGTCATATGCTTGGGGGATGATTGCCAACATGTGTCTTGGGGAGTAGAGATAAAGGAAGTTTCGAAAGGAGTTTTTATATCTTAAAAAAGACTTACAGGATCCTAGGGGTTGACTAAGATTGCCTTTTGCCCTTAGCAAAAAGTATCAACATCAAGGCAGCTGAGTCCCTAGAGGAATGTCACTCTGCCTGTTTCAAGGATTTGTCAATGGGCTCTAGGTAGCAAGGAAATTTAATAATTTTTCTTTTTCCCACATCAACAAGTACTATCTTAACACATGGAAATGGGAAAAATACATTTGATGTAGGACATCCTAATACATTATCAGGAGCACAGGAGAAAGTTCTGGAATCAGTTTGACCCAAGTTCGAGTCGAAGCCATTTATTTGAGATACTAGGCAAATTACTTACCTTGCATATAACACAATTTCTTCATCTTCACGATGGGAACCATGCTGAGAAAATATAATCAGATTTGTTTCTCTAATTTCTGGAAAGCATCAGAGGCAAAAATAATAAAGTGAGAGATGCCACTTGCAAACTGTCCCACACCTGGCTCACAGTTTATATACATGACGTCTGTTATATAATTATTAATTTCAGATTCCTGTCCTCAGCACAGTGCCTCTTCTCAGTACCGTGTCTGATACTCATTCCTGCCAGGAACTTGTATTGATCTTCCGCTGTGGTGCAGGCGTTGTACTGAGCACCAGGATACCAAAAGAGACCAGGCAGACACAGTGTCAGATCGTAGGCTCTGAAATGTTAATGGGACCAATTAATGAAAAAGCAGAGGTTAAACTGCCATTTCCTCAAAAGATGAAAAGATCTCTAGAATTCCGTTGTTACTCTTAGTATGGCTGGATTCTTTGTACTTTTTCTTCTGTCTCTATTACTGATGCAAGCTGCACCAAAAACTAACTTGAGCCTCCCGGAAAAAACCAGCCACACACCTCTCGCACCCCATCTCCTCTTCCGGCCTGCCCTGGATCGCCGCCACAGCATCTTTTTCCATTGACTTGGCAGGTGACTGTGGTTTGCTGCTTTTTGTCCCATTAACCTCTATTTTTTCTGTCAAGAATAGTATTCCCCATTGTTGAAAGCAGCAGTGTGCCAACCAAGCAAGCTTGGAGTCCTGTCTGATGGAGCATTACAGAGAGCAAAAGGGAAAGTTTAAACAGATTTGCTTCTTTAATTTCCTGAAAGGATCACAGACGGAACTTGCCCTCTAGCAAAATGCTTTTGGTTTGCATTATAATAACAAGCATTTATTGCCTTGACGGGGAAGAGAGAGGCCTTGGAAGAATGGCCCTGCATTTCCTGGTTTCCTTTAGTCCTGTTATTACTACTCAGGGACCACCATGCCATTTAAAACATAAAAACTTTCTTGGTAGCCTAATGTACTCAAAAACACTTTTTCCTCTTATTATTGTAAAACATGGTGCTAATTTCTTATTATTGCATGTGGGTTTGAGCAATGGGATCATGCTCAAAGAGGAAAAAAAAAATCTCCTTTTCTTTCTCCTGTGGAGAAGTTCAAGGTACAGGGTGTCTAGTGTGCAGTTGGAAAGTCACAGAACTCTCACGAACTCTCGATATTTTGTATTTGTATTTATGTTTCATAAAAAAGAAATCCCTCTTGTATCTGATTAATTTCATCCGACTGAACTTCTGCAAAATATACGTGTAAAATATACAAGGGATGGTTTCAAAATAATGCAAGTGATGTGAGCGATCCTTGAGAATCGGTCTTACTAGAACATAAACTTTGTTAGGCCAAAGACCCTTTCTGTCTTGTTCGCTGCTGGGTCTCCAGCTCCTGTAACATTGCAACACATATAATAGATGTTCAAGATTTATTGACCAACGTTGAATACCTTACATTTCTCTCTACTAATACAGATGAAAATTCTGGAGAGGAAGTTTTTAGGCTTCAAGCTCTCAAACTCTGGACGTGGTCACACCCAGCCCCCTCTCTTGCTTACACCCAAAGTGGCGTTCATTTCTTTCTTGAGCAGTGCTTTAACAAAACTTAATTTGCCCATATTTCTCCTTTCCCAGCACCCAAGTGCAAGTACACTCTTCTCTGGCCTTTCATATTTCCACTTGGCTTGCTCCTGCTCTTCTTCCAGGGCTCAGAGTGTATTTCACTTCTAATTTAAGGCTCACCTTCACTGATCTAAAGATCTAAAGATCCTTTGTGATTGGCTGTCTTAGCATCCTGAATTTTTTTTCTTCAAATCACACGTCTCAATTATCATTATATAATAATCTGCATAATTATTGTTTCATACTTCCTTGACCCAGACAAAACTCCTTGATAGCAAGGACTATATCTATCTTGTTTCCAATAAGATCCTCGGCACCCAGTGATTCCTAGTCAAAGTAGGCACTTAATAAATATTTGTTGACTCGATGAATGAATTGAGGGAGAGAGGAAGAATGGGAGGAAGGAATCAAGAATCAGGGGTTGGATGACTTAGTGTTTCTTTAGATTTGCCTAAATCCTATTGACACATGTTGATCTTACCAGATTGACCTTCGCCATTTCCTGCTTCTCAAAAGGTACTTGTGTGTGTGTATCTGTGTGTGTATATACTTTTTTGTATATCTTTTGAGGGTAGTTTGATGGGCTGGCTATATTTCTAAATAATCCAAAATACCAGAATAAATCCGTATTGATTTAATGATTCTGTATTTTATGAATTACTTAGTAAGTGAAAGTCTTCATATCTGAAATAGAGGAATATTTTTCTTCTATATCACACTGAACATTAGGTGCTTATTTTGGATCTGAGCCAGTTGCTGAATTTAAATCACAAAATGTGTAAACTACACACATAAATTTGCATAGATGAGTACTTAGTGGCAATATCTGATGACATTCTCAAACATTTTCTTTTCCTATGGCACACTTTTTAAATAACTTTATTTAGTTTCCTTTCTATTTTCATCTAATAAACAGCTGGTTCGATGAGTTGACCACATGTTTTATGACACAACAAGAAGGGCTCCAGAAACAACAATTATTAGAAATACTTAACAAGGCATGGAGTTGGATTTGCCCCTTGGAAGACAGTAGTGTAGACACCTGGTGCTGAATGATGTAGGAAATGTTGGGGTTCAGAGCTGATGGCTAAGAAAGAATTCCTGAGATGTCTTCAGTGCAAAAAGGTGGTTTTATTAAAGCCTGGAGACAGGACTCGTGGGCAGAAAGAGTTGCCCTGAGGTTGTCAGGAGTGGCGGATTGTCTTCTTTCAAGGTGGGAAGGGGTTAGGAACAGGGTAAATCTCTAAGGAATTTTGGAAGCAAGGTTTCCAGGACCTCAAGGGGGCTAGCTATTGTTAGGAAAAGTCATTTATCACTGTCTAGTAAAACCCTAGTCCTGAGACCCTTCAGATGTAAATCAGGGAACCATATGCTTGGGGAATGATTGCCAACATATATCTTGGGGGATAGAGGTAAAGGAAGTTTCCAAAGGAGTTTTTATATGTTTAAGTAGACTCACAGGATCCTAGGGGTTTGGGATAATGTTAGCCTAAGGTTGCCTTTTGCCCTTAGCAAAGTATGAACGTCCGCGCAGCTGAGCTCCCAGAGGAAGGTCATTCTACCTGTTTCAAGGACTTTGTCAATGGGCAATAAGTAATAAGGAAATTTGCCTTATTTTTTCTCTTTTACCTTTGTTTCCCACATCACCGAAGACTTTATCCTGTGGGTCCTTCAGTGATGGGAGGGCCTGGGTGGGTTGGGTAGGTGGGTTGTGGGGTTAAGCCTCTGACAACTGAAACCTCACAAAGCTTTATTATGAAAAAGAAAAACCAAGAAAGATTTTGTTCACTTGCTCTCGTGCAAGTGGGGAACTTAAATCAAGTTCCCCAGAGCAGATCCTGAGACAAGGATTCACGCTCAAGAAACCAGTAAGGAAATGGGAAGCAAGGTAGCGAAGGGGTAAATGCCAGGCAAGGGTGCAATTTGAGGTGAGGTCCCGGCCTCACCCTGAACTCACTGAGGCTCTGGAACATTCATTCCACCACAGATTTTGTCTCACCTGGAGGTGAGGAAACCGGCTTTCATACTTCTGCACCAGTCAGTCATTGGCTACTGGCCACACCAGGGGGCACTTAAGCTCTCTGAGAGTTGGGGCAACGAGGCTCCACACTCATGGGTCCTCTGAAGAGGGTCGCAAGGGTAAGCTGTTAGGAGCAGAGCACAATGAGAAGTTAAGGGTGAGAACTCAGGACCAACGAAAGGGTATAAGGGAATTAGGTAGAATATCTATACCATCTGCTACCAGCCTTGCCAGTTAAGAACCCCTATATTCTATTGACTTCCCTGGAGGAAAAAAAAAAAATCATGCTCTCTCTCCTGGGTCCTAAGTAGTCAATTCTTTAGTAGCTTCTTTTTCATCTTTATTTAATACACATGGCTACTGTCACATGGACTATGTTCAAATAACTGCCTTCACCAGTTACTTTTTCTTGAATAAGTGTCCAATAATTAATAAAGAATTATGCCCTCTGCTTTTCCTGTTAGGTCATGGAAGTGTGTGTAGGTCAATACCTTGTTATTAATGAATGATTGATCGTGTTCCATGTTATAAGCCCTAGGCTGAATGGATTACCCACAAATTTTGCTGACTTCTTGAAAAGTTCTCAACCACTTGCCATCCTTTAGCTATCTATTAATTCTTCCTCCTAGATTTATTTAATCCAGCTAAAGAATAATTCAAAATGGAGATTATTCCTAAGATTTACAAATGGAGATTATTCCCCAGACACATTTGCGGATGGTTATAAGAAAATTTGGTCCACGAAGGGGACTCTGTTACCCTTGAAAAATTCAAACCTATTGAATCTGTGAGTGTTGATGGAGCTCATTGTGCCAATGAGACCTACCCTGAGGTAGAGATGTGATCGTTCAGGATCTGTTAACCTGTTACATTTAACACACTCTGTATGAGGCTGTAAATGCTATAAAGTTGGTTTGGGAACTTCTCTCCAATATTTCTGTGCCAAAACAGGACTAGAGTCGTTCTTACAATAAAATTCCAGATTTACTCTGTTTTTCAGGGACTGGCTATTTGCCTACTTTGCTTCCTTTCTTTCTGTTTTTCTGTTACTTTGCCCTTCATTCAACATTTATTTAGTGAGTGCCTACTGTGAGCCAGGCACCGTTGTAGGGGTAGAGTAGGGAAGAAAATATGCAAATATCTCCCCTAATTGAAGCTTTCACTCAGTGGGAGAGACTGAAATTAAACACATGCACTCACGCGCACGCGTACACACACACACATGCACACACACGCACGCAGTATTTACAAAGCATGGTAAGTGCTTGCTGCAAAGGCGGTAAAGTGAGGTAGAGGAATAGTGTGACTTTGATGAAGCAGGTGGGGGCGGGGGTGGGACAAATCTTTACAGAGTTGCCATTTCAGAAGGAGCCAGCTGCCTAATGATCTGGACTAGAACTTTCTGAGTAGAAGGAATAATGAACGTGAAGCACCCAAGCCAACAACAAGCCTCAGGAGGTCCAGAGAGGGTAGTCAGTGTATCCAGAAAGAAGACAAGAGGGAAGCTGGTCATGAGTTTTGAAAAGTAGGCAGATAACAGGCTCATTCGAGTCCTGATAGGCCATTGGAAGGAGATTGGATGTTTGACAATCCATTAGAAAATTTTAAGTAAGGCAGGGTCTTAACAGGATTTATTTTTTACAAGATAGCTACCCGCTGTGCTGTTGGTGATGCCATAAGCAGGAGCAGGGAGACAGGAAGGCAGTGATGGCAGGGAAGACGGCTCGAGGGTGATGGCAGGCACTTGAGGAGTGGTAGTGCAGAAGGTAAATTTTGGAGAGAGAGAGGGAAAGGACTTGCCACTTACTACGGGCGAGTCTTTGGGCAGGTTATTGCATTTTTCTTGGGTTTAGTTTTCCCGTCTGAATGTACCTATCACATCATGTTCAGATTAGGATTAAATGCATTAATACTCACTCCATGTAAAGCTCTTCTGCAATTCAGAGCAAGTAGTAATCAATACATGTTTGCTATGTTTAAATTGTTACTAATATTCGATATGGAAAGGGAGAAGTCAAGGATGACACCCAGGGCAAAGACTGCACATAGCCTGTTGTCTGTGTCCCCAGGTAGTGTCCTCTTGAGATGTGGAGGCCCTTGATTTAATCTTGCTGCTGTTCCTGTATGGTCACAAGCCAGTGACTGACTTGGCTTTGCCTGATCTCCCCTTCTTATCTGTAAATGGAGCGAAGATATGAAGTCAAATTGTATGCTGCACTTAACAGTCTTTGTATTTTTCAAAAGAAAAGTTATTAATGAACAAGATAAAATGACTGGCTTGTTAAAAAAAAAAGGGTATAGTTTTCAGTCTATGGTTTATTGTGTTCAGTGACTGAAATCTAAATATCTGGGTGTATGTATCTAATGTAACGTATAAATGATAACAAAAGAAAAGGGAGGGAAATTGTTGTTAAAGCATTTTCTGATAAGATCGTAAGACTGGCTAAAAAAAGAATTAAAATTAGAGCAGAAAAGACAATGTTCAATGCAAGATATAGAGGCCTTCCATACTGTGCACACAAAAAGAATAATTTGAATGCTGTAAAAAAAATTAGGAAGGGGAGGATTAATGAACGCAGAAACCTATTTTATTAATTCAACTAGGAGATTCTGGGTCCGTGACTTCTTTTTTTTTTTTTTTGAACATGGAACCCAAGTTTGAGTCCTGGCTCTGAAGGGCATCTTGGTTGCTTTAAAGTTTTGGCGATTATGGATAAAGCTGCTAAAAACATCCATGTGCAGATTTTTGTGTGGACGTAAGTTTTCGGCTCCTTTAGGTAAATATCAAAGAGTGTGATTGCTGAATTGTATGGTAAGAGTATGTTTATTTTATAAGAAACCACCAAACTGTCTTCTAGAGTGACTGTACGGTTTTGCATCCTCACCACCAATGAATGAGGGTTCCTCTTGTTTCATATACTCACCAGCATTTGGTGGTGTCAGTGTTCCAGATGTTGGCCATTCTAGTAAGTATGAAGTGGTATCTCATTTTAGCTCGCAATTCCGTTATGACATATAATATGGAGTATCTTTTCATATGCTTATCTCCCATCTGTATATCTTCTTTGGTAAAGTGTCTGTTAGGATCTTTGGCCCATATTTAAGATCAGGTTGTTTTCTTATTGTTGAATTTCAAGGGTTCTTTGTATATTTTAGATAAGATTCCTTTATCAGATATATCTTTTGCAAATATTTTCTCCCAGTCTGTGTCTTATCTTCTCATTCTCTTAACACTGCTTTTCACAGAGCAGAGGGTTTTTTTTTCTTAATGTTAAGTTCAGCCTTTCAGTTAATTCTTTCATGGATTGTGCTTCTTACGGATTGTGTCATATCTAGAGTCATTACCATACTCAAGGTTACCTAGGTTTTCTGTTATGTTATTTTTGAGGAGTTTTGTAGTTTTATGTGTTACATTTAGGTCTGTGATCTAGTTTTTGTTAATTTTTGTGAAGACTGTAAGGTCTATGTGCAATTTCCTTTTTTTTGCATATGGATGTCCAGATATTCCAGCACCATTTATTGAAAAGACTATCTTTGCTTCATTTTATTGCTTCTGCTCCTTTTTTAAAGATCACTTAACTGTATTGATGTGGGTCTATTTCTGGGCTCTCTATTCTATTCCATTGATCTATTTGTCTGTTCTTTCACCAATACCACACCGTTTTGGTTACTGGAGATTCATAGTAAGTCTTGAAGTTGAGTAGCGTCCTCAAACTGTGTTGAAATTTGTTGAATTTTGTTCAATATTCTGAGTCTTTTGCTTCTTCATATAAACTTTAGAATCAGTTTGTCAATATCCACAAAATAACTTTCTGAGATTTTGAATAGGATTGCACTAAATCTATAGACCAATTTGGGAGGGGCTGACCTCTTCATACTATCAGGTCTTCCTATTTGTGAACATGGAATATTTCTCCATTTACTTAGTCCCTTGATTTTGTTCATCAGAGTTTTGTAGATTTTCTCATATAGATCTTGTACATATTTTATTAGATTTATACCCAATTATTTCATTTTGGGGAGTGCTAATGTAAATGGTATTATCTTTTAAATTCCAAATTCCACTTGTTCATTGCCGGTCTATAGGAAGCAATTGACTTTTGTATATTACCCTTGTATATCCTGCAACCTTGCTATAATCGCTTATTAGTTCCAGGAGTGTTTTGTTTGTTTGTTTGTTTTGTTTTGTGGATTCTTTCACATTTTCCATAGAGACAATCATGCCATCTACAAAGACAGTTTTATTTTCTTCTTCCCAATCTGTATACCTTTTATTTTCTTTTCCTGCCTAATTGCATTAGCTAGAACCTTCAGTAAAATGTTGCAGAGGAGTGGTGAGAGAGGACATCCTTACCTTGTGGGAAAGGCACAACACAGTACAATAGAGCAGTTTTCCTCTGCCATTTATTTTACCCTGAACATATTAATAAATTATTGGACTTTCTTATTGAAGTTTAATGATAACCATGTCTAAGCAGTTTCATCAAGATCATTGAAATGGCAACCCCTCAAAATTTTCCTGAATTTCTTACAGGCACTAATGAAAATTAATCTGAAAATGAAAAGCTTTAAGTTTCTCATCATTAGATATGATATTAGTTGTAAATGTTCTTAGATATTCTTTGACAAGTTGAGAAAGTTTCTCTCTATTCCTAGTTCACTGAGAATTTTTTTTTAATCGTGAATGGATGTTGGATTTTTGTTAAATCCTTTTTTTTTTTTTGCATCTATCAATATGATAATGTGATTTTTTTACTTTTAGTCTTTTGATGTGATACATTATATTAATTGGCTTTTTTTAAAGATTAATTTACCCATTTTGGGGGGGGTGGGCTTGAGAGAATCTCAGGCAGACTCCCTGCCAAGTGTGGATTCCTGGTGTGGGGCTTGATCTCATGACCCTGAGATCATGAACTGAGTCAAAATACTTAACTGACTGAGCCACCCATGCACCCCAGTAATTAATTGACTTTTGAATGCTGAACCAGCCTTTTATATTTGGGATAAATTACACTTGGTTGTGTGTATAATTCTTTTTATACATTGTTGGATTCAATTTGCTAATAGTTTGTTGAGAATTTTTGTATCTCTGTTCATGAAAAATAATGGTTGGTAGTTTTCTTTTCTTGTAATGTTTTGGTGTTAGGGCAATGATGGTTTTGGTGTTAGGGCAATGATGGTTTCATAGAATGTTAATGATTTCTGCTCTAACTCATTTATTTTCTTTTTTTTTTAAGATTTTATTTATTTATTTGAGAGAGAGAGAATGAGAGACAGAGAGCATGAGAGCAAAGAGGGTCAGAGGGAGAAGCAGACTCCCTGCTGAGCAGGGAGCCTGATGCGGGACTCGATCCAGGGACTCCAGGATCATGACCTGAGCTGAAGGCAGTCGCTTAACCGACTGAGCCACCCAGGCACCCTAACTCATTTATTTTCTTCTGCTAGTATACTTTGAGTTTAATTTGTTCTTCTTTTTCTAGTTTCCTAAGGCAGAAATTTATATTATTGATTATAAATCTTTCTTCTTTTCTAAGATATGCTTTTGATGCTATTCATTTCCCTCTAAGCACTCTTTCCTTTGCAGTCTACAAATTTTGATAAGTTGTGTTTTCATTTTCATTTAGTTCAAAAACTATTTTTTAATTTCTTTTGAGATTTCTTCTTTGGCCCTGTGTTATTTAGAAGTGTTGTTTAATCTCCACAAATTTTGGTATTTTCCAGTGATCTTTTTGTCACTGATTTCTGGCTAACTCCACTGTAGTCTAAGAGTAGACAGTGTATGATTTCTATTCTTTTAAATGTTTTAAGGTGCGTATGATGGCCCAGAATCTTTCTGTATTTTCCATGTGACCTTGAGAAGAAGGTGTATTCTGCTGTTGTTGAAGTAGTCTGTAGATGTCAGTTATATATAGTTGATTGATATCAACTACATCCTTTCAGATTTTTTCTGCATCTGTCAATTTCCAGTAGAAGAGTGTTGAAGTCTCCAACTATGATAATGGATTTATCTATTTCTCCTTGAAATCTGTCAGTTTTTGTGTCATGTAATTTGATGCTCTGTTGATAAGTACACACACATTACGGATTATTATGTCTCCTTGGAAAATTCACTCCTTTATCATTATGTAATGCCCTTCTTTATACCTGATAACTTTTCTTGCTTTGAAGTCTGCTCTCTCTGAAATTAAAATAGCTACTTCTGCTTGCTTTTCCTAATTATATTTTTAGTATTGTAGGTGTGTTGTTATTACCAGGAGTACTAATCCAACTCTGACAGGTCAGGGCCCATTTGAACCCTTTCCATTATGCTCTCATTTATGACATTTTAATTGAAAAGTGAGTGTTGACCCCAGAAAACCTGGGAATTTTTGTTCTTCAATTCAAAAGGTAAACTGTAAGTCATTCAGCAATTTTATATAAATAGCCGTATTCATTTTAGCATCATCCTTCAAATGGATCTCCTCCTCAGAGTGGTCCCTTTGCAGAAGGACTATATCTATATTTTGATTTTTTTCATTGTGCATATCAGTTTGAATGGTTTCTGTTAGAACTAATACTTTTATCCCCCCATCCTGATTGCTGTCATTCCTCCTTTTCTTCAACCAGAAGAGTGAGCATTGGTGGAAGAGAATAGGCTTCTATCTTCTTAGCTAGCAGGAGGCATGGGCCTGAAGTCCTTCTGAAATGCACACAGCCATTCTTTCTTCAGTATTGAGATAGCTTTCGGCACTTGTTATCATTCCATTTGAGTGAGTACACCACACTTTTAATGGGTATTTCAGTTTTATTGCAGTACGCCAGGAGCATACACACTGGGAGAAATAACAGAGTGTCCTGAAAAGTCATCCTGATCTCTGCCTGTTTTCTCTCCCTCTCCTGTGTCCCTAGGTAAGTGTGAGATTGGCTGGGCCTACTATTGCACGGGGGCAGGTGCTGCCACAGCCATGCTGCTGTGCACATGGCTGGCTTGCTTCTCGGGCAAGAAACAGAAGCAGTACCCCTACTGAGATGGAGCCACCGGGAGCAAACAGAGGAGAAGATAGGCCAAAGGGGTCTGGAAAGACTGAAACATCCAGCTGCTTTCAAAAGGTGGAATAGTGGTTCTCTAATCCATACAGTGCTCGTGAAATGAAACCCAATGGAATGGTCAACATTACATAATGGCATAAAGGGTTGTGCAAGATTTGCAAAAGAAATGGAGAATATGGAGAAAGAGAGAAGAACGGACCAAAGGCTAAAAATATTGCAGGGTGTTGGGTGTTTCTATTCCACAGAGTATTGTTAATGTTGAACACATACACACACCAAACAAA
The DNA here is from genome assembly GCF_009762305.2 of Zalophus californianus. Lineage (NCBI taxonomy): Eukaryota > Metazoa > Chordata > Mammalia > Carnivora > Otariidae > Zalophus > Zalophus californianus. Next base: position 63,337,381 of record NC_045597.1, read on the forward strand.
CCTATATATGCAAACAAGGATTTTGGATTGTTTTAAAAGATGAGGACTATGAAAATTAAAAGGGCTAGTGGAAACAGTATTATGTTGGGAAGCAGGGTAACACACAGATGTTCCCTGTAGGTTATGGCACTTCTGAAAGCACATACAGACATATGCGCATCCACACACATGCCCACACACAAACATAGACATTGTTACACAGATTGTATGTGAGGTTTAGCAGTGCATTACTCCTCTGTTTTCTTTTTAATGTACACTTAAAATACAGTATTATCACTTTATAAAGCATACATTAAACCTAATAAATGGACCAATAAGCCACTCTCAGTATTTTGTATATCCTGCATAAACTCTTTATGCCCTCAACATGTGTTCAGTGTTTATGCAGACATTTAGAGTTAAGCCTTTGTATTTCAATATTATTCAAAAATATGCAAGATTTCTTTATCTGAGTAGCTTCTGCTATGATATTCTTATGAAGTAAAGAGGCAACTTCCTGTCCACTGTAGGAGAGAATTCAGTTGAAGGAGTGAGAGTAATGAGAGACATTATCCATTCATTAGATCTTGTTTTCTTTTGTTCATTATTGTACTGCGTTGTACCACATTTATTTCAATATTCATTTTGTATAAAAAAAATTTAAAAGTGCTATTTTGTTTGTATTTGAAAAACCCTGTGAATAAATTCTCTTTGATCAATAGTTAAATGAGTCGTGGAGTGTTAATTCAGTTGCTGGATTTGCTTCTTTAATTTTCTAAATATAGCCTTTCTACTCCAACAGTCCTATAAATTTTCCTTTTCCTCCTAACTCCTCCCATTAATTCTCTCCCTAATCACCCAACCAGGCATTGTTCTGGGCACACAAGGTATTAAAGGTAAGTAAGAGTTCCTGCTTTCAACTGAAATTCTTGGCAACTAGAATTCTAACTACATTTATTTTTTTTTTTAAAGATTTTATTTATTTATTTGAGAGACAGAGAGAATGAGAGAGAAAGCACATGAGATGGGGGGAGGGTCAGAGGGAGAAGCAGACTCCCTGCTGAGCAGGGAGCCCGATGCGGGACTCGATCCAGGGACTCCAGGATCATGACCTGAGCCGAAGGCAGTCGCTTAACCAACTGAGCCACCCAGGCGCCCAGAATTCTAACTACATTTAAATCATGACCAAATTCTTATGAGAGAAGAATTTCAACTCTATTCTGGATTGACTTTGAGAATCTGGACAATAGTCGGACATGGTTTAGGGCAACAAGAGCCATAGGTCATTGTTGGGGAGGTGTCTGGGCCGACAGTGTCTGGGATGACGCCAGTGTCATGACAAGCCACCTGTGACTTGCTGCCACTCCACCTTCAACACGGTGCTGCGTTTCTTTAGTACTTCTGGGCCAGGGACAATTGCACACCATTCTCTTTTAGGGTTCTTGGCCATTGGAGAGAGATTATCTCACATGTCTGCTCCCGGCATAAAGCTTTGACTAAAGGGAAGGATTTGGACGTTTTCATCACCTTGTAGCAGAACCAACACTTTGAGGAGCAAAGATTGCATCCTGGCTAATGGATCTATTATTTTATTAGGCAAGCCTGAGTTATTGCATCAAATCCTTAAAACTTCAGTTTCAATTAGTTTTTAAATTGTGTACTTTTTGAATTGGGGAGTTGAGCATTCTGGTTATTTATACGTGTAACTACATTTTCTATTCTTTCTATACATATTTATCAATTGAGCTTGAATATCTGAATGTCACACTTGCTTCTGGTACTTCTAATCACCCAGCATGAGGATTCATGCTGGCCTGGAAGAACAATACAAGAATCTGGCCAATAAAATTCTGGACTTTCTAAGGCTTTGTTGCTATGGAAAAAGTCATTCTGCTCTCAGATGCTTAATTCATAATGGGCTGAATGTCCTTTGATTGTGTCTCATTGTCCGCCAAGCAGGGGTTTCTCCACTTTGTGGTTTCCTGCCAAGAGGAGATTACACTTTGCTTCCTCAATGAGCCCATCATTTTCATTATTGCTGGTGCTTTTCAAATGTTTTTGAACCACACCTTCCTGTCAGAATAGTATTATGACTTCTTAACTCCCATTATCAAGTGGGAGTTCTCTATGGAATTCATTGAGGTTATTTCTTGGACAGATTTAATGATGACATTGTTGCTTTTATGTGACCCATATGATTTTAGACATTAGTGAACCTCACTAGAATAAAAAGCTGATCACTCCAACAGGATGCAGTCAAATGGCAAACCCTTGTATCTCGAGTTCTGACTAGTCATTTGTGTTTTTGGTTCAAGATGTCCCAGCATTTCATAAGGAGCATCTAATTTATTAAGAATTACCAAAAGAAATTACATGTACTTCCTTTCAAATAAAAACCAGGATTCATGAAATAATAACAACAGCATGAATAACAAAATCTGTGAAATGTGTCTATTCACAGGCTGCTTACTGATATACACTTAAGGGGCAGAACCCCCTCATTTTCACGACCTCATAAAGCTTTTCTTGCTTGGACACACTTGTGAGGTTGAGTGGGGAGTTTTCCTTGTTTTCAGAAAATGACATGCAAAAAAGTTAACTGATGAAATGGAACCAACTCTTCCGATTTTCCACACATTCACTTGTGTATTTGGGTAATAAATTGTCCTTGAGCACCTGCTATTTGCTAGGTATCCCACTAGATATGAAGCACTCCATAAAACATGACTCCTGCTCTCAAGTTGGCCCCATGCTTGTGGGAGAAAAGGAAGAAGAAAAATCCATAAATTCCATATCCTGTGATGTCAAATGAATCTCAACACGGGGGAAATTCCTGCTGGGTAAAGAATCCTGCACAGACAAATTAAAAAGGCACAGAAAAAGAAAGATGAGAAATTATAATTTTCTGCTCTTCAAAAGACATCATTAAGAAAGTGAAAAGGAGACTGGAAGTTATGTATTTGGCAAACAAATAATAAAAAAATGAACAACTCAATTTCTTTTAAGCAGATAAAAACTTGAATGGGATCTATCACAAAGGAGGATATACAAATGCCAATAACCATATTGAAAAGGTGCTCAGCATCATTAGTGCAGAAGAAAATGCAATGTGGAGCCACAATGGAACACCACTTAACATACACTAGAGTGACCAAAATAAAAATGTTGACACCCAACATTACCAAGCACAGAGATGCATGGTTGGAAGACCATTAGGCAGTTTCTTATGAAGCTAACCGAACTAATCCTCCTCCTAAGTATTTCCGCCAAAAAAAAAAAAAATCTCCGCCAGCAAAAACGTTATATAAAAATGTACATTTCGGTTTGCTACATAATACTCCCAAACTGAGAACAACTCAAATGTCTGCCAGTACATAAAGAAATTGCGGTATATTTAAATAGTAGAATACTACTCCACAATAAAAAGAAGTGAACTTCTGATATACATGATGACACAGATGAATCTCTGATGTTGTGTTGAACAAAAGAAGCCAGACACACAGACAAAACTACTATATAGTGATAGGAATCAGAGCAGTGATTAACCTTAAGGCATTAACTGGTGAGGACACAGGGAACTTCCTGGGGTGATGGAAATGCCCCATGTGTTGATTAGGATGGTGGTTACAGATGTACACATTTTCCAGAATCCATCCATCTGGCAGCTGAAGTCTGCCCTTTATCCTATGCTCATCATATCTTGCTAAAAAGAGGGGGGAGGTCCTTAACGAGTTCTGGTGCAGTCTGCTGTCTCCTAGGGCTGCAGGGAGGGTGCCTTGGGGTATGGTGGGAGACGAGGCTAGACAGGAGGTGGAAAGGGAAGAAGTGCTCTGTAGGCCATGCCAAGAAGATCACAACTGATCGTGGAAGTGGGGAAAGCATTTGACGTGGGAGGTGGGAGGGAATGTGGCCTGACGACAGGTTTGTGTGGTTTACAAAGATCCCCGGAGCTACCATGCTGGTGAGTCACTTCAGGGGCAGAGGTGGAGAGAGGAATTGTTACAATGGATTCATCTTACCAACAGAGAGTCTTGAGCTCCTACTCTGGTCTAAGTGCTCAGGAAAAGGAGGTGAACAAGTAGGTTGATGTCATCAAGTGAGCACCAAGTTAGGCAAAGTTAGTGCAAGTGGAGAGGATGGGACAGAAATCAGAGAGAATAGGAGGCTAGAATCAATAGATGTTGAGATACAGAAAGTGGGAGGGATGAGAGCAGAGGTGGTTGTGGTCTCCAGTGTGGAATGCCACACCCAGAGACGCGATATGAAAGAACATCAAGGTAATGAAGGACTTGGGTGTGAGGTGCCTGTGGGATCTCCGGGTGGAGATGCCTAATGGGTAGTTGAAAATTAAGGCCTTAGGCTCAGGAGAAATAACAGATACGGGCAATATCAGTGACTACAGGCATCAATAAGAAATAATGGGGCGTCTGTGTGGCTCAGTCGGTTAAGCATCTGCCTTCGGCTCAGGTCATGATCCCAGGGTCCTGGGATTGAGGCCCACACCAGGCTCCCTGCTCAGTGGGGAGCCTGCCTCTCCCTTGCCCTCTGCCTACTATTCCACCTGCTTGTGCTCTCTGTCAAATAAATAAATAAAATCTTTTATAAAAAACGAAAAAAGAAATAAATGCAAGAATATTTTCACAATATTTAAAGCAGAAGCACAGCGGTTATGATGTCCTTCTGCATAAGGTTTTTTCGTAGTGTAATGTCTTAATCATAGTCTACCATCAAATATTTTAGGAGTAGCCTTAATGTTTAGATAGCATATTAGCAGCATGCAATAATTACGTCATAAGTTCTCAGGCAGAGGCAGTCTATTGCAAGAACCTTTCTTGCCACCAATTATCCTAGGTTTTCAAGTTGGAAGACTGAAGAGCAACACCAAATACTGTAGAAACGCACTTTGCTCGGTAATACTTGAGTTGTTGCAATATTTGATTATCCATTTGGTTGTGACTCAAGTATTCTTGACTCTAATTGATGGTTATTGCTGTAATAGTATATTGCCTTGTATTTCTACCTCTAGTAATGGGCTTGATGTGCTAGATTTTAATATCCTTGAGCCTGGGCAAATGCACAAGTCTTTTTAAAAGAAATATCATTTACTTGCACAAAATTGATCAGTCTTGAGAGATCGTTAATGCCTTTGAAGTGGTTTTATGGATGTGAAGCACATGGTGAGAATGAGAATTGGCCCCTCTTGTTTTATTTTATTTTTTTAAGATTTATTTATTTATTTGAGAGACAGAGAGAGTATAAGCAGGGGGAGAAGCAGAGGGAGAGGGAGAAGCAGATTCCCCACTGAGCTGGGAGTGAGACATGGGACTCAAACCCAGGACCCAGAGGTCACAACCTGAGCTGAAGGCAGACATTTAACCATCTGAGCCACCCAGGTGCCCCGGCCCCTCTTATTTTAGTATTGAAATGAAGTCTACTCAATTTATCAAGTCATGTTCATGCCCTGATTTTATATACTTGTATCTATCAATTAACCTTGTGATACTTGAAAAAAAAAGTGAATGCAAGGGAAACCTTGGGGAACGTCATCATTTAAAGGATAAGATCCCTGTTGAAAGAGCAATCATGTCACAGACCTCAATGGAAGAGAAGAGAATTTTGAGAGGAAGAAAGTTCTCAGTAGTGTTTATGGCAGATGTCTTGTGGGAGTCAAGTTATATTTATTTTATTGGGTACCTAGAAGGTGAATAATGCCCTCAGAAGACAGCAGTTTTAGCAGAGTGGCGGGGTGGAGCTGAAATTGTTAGGGATGGAAGGGTGAATCAGAGATGAGAAAGAAGGGATGATAATAGAGTGGACTTTCAAGAAACTCAGCTGTCAAGGGAAGGAGAAAATGAAGAGTTGCTGTTCAATGGGTATAAAATTATAGCCCCACATGATGAGGGAGCTCTGGAGATCTGCTATACAATATAGTGTCTGTCTTTAGTTGACCATCCCTTTTTTTTTTAAAGGTTTTATTTATTTATTTGGCAGAGAGATACAGAGAGGCAACAAGTAGGCAGAGAGGCAGGCAGAGGGAGAGGGAGAAGCAGGCTCCCCACCGAGCAGGGAGCCCGATGCGGGGCTCGATCCCAGGACCCTGGGATCATGACCTGAGCCAAAGGCAGCCGCCCAACCAACTGAGCCACCCAGGTGCCCCTAGTTGACCATCCTTAAACATGTGTTAATATGGTAGATCTCACGTAAAGCATTCTTGGTACACACACACATACAAAGGGATACAAGGAAATGTTTAGAGGTGATGGCTATGTTTATTACCTTAATTGCAGTGATGAGGTTATAGGTGTCTGCCTATGTCTAATCTCGTCAAGTAGTATACGTTAAATATGTGCAGTTTTTGTGTATCTTTTTTACCTCATTAAGTTGTAAAAAGAAAAAGAAACCTAGCCGGGAAGGAGAAATTAAATATAGAATTCATTTAGCATGTTTGTTAAAAGCAAAATGGTCCTTGTGAAATTGTTTTTGCAGTCCTTGGTAACTGGAGTGAATTTGTCAGAGCATCAAATGTTCCTCATGCACCCTTCTCTGTTTCAGGCTTTCTTTCAAAATGGAGGAGGTATCTCGAGAGAGCCTTAATGGAAATAAAACCATCAGGTTCCAGCAAGCTCATAGGACTTAGAAGAAATGGCCTGTCACCTCAAGAGGGAACAGGACTGCCCTAATTCCCCCAAACAAGGCAAAAGGATACCATGAACTGGGTCACTGCACTAATACGTAGCAACAGGGGTCAATGAGCAAATAAGCATTTTTTCCATGGAGGAATTCACCTAGCGTAGAAAAAGAACAACATTCTTATAGTCCGGGTCTTCTTTAGTTCTGTATTCCAAGTTTTATGTACTTAAGGTGGTTAAAGTAAATATTTATATCTGAAAGTAAATTTTAGGCAGTAGTGAAAAATGAGAATATTTTAATACAAATAAGAGCAAGGAGAGAACACCGTGCTATGAGGCCATCTGTGACCACACTGACTATAAATTACTTCCAGCAGCAATTGGATCTGGAAACTCTCCCTATTCTATTTTTTTTTTTTCTTAACGACTTTCATAATTGCTGTTTCTCTGGGATCTGGGAAAGGACTGTTGCTTGTCCTATTTCGAAGATTATGCTGTGCCTTCTATGTATGATTGCCTGAAACATTGTTTGGCTCACCCAGAATGCTCTTTTTATGACTTCTGATACCATGGTATTTTTCTTTTAATTATTCATTTATTTAAAAAGTGGTTGCTGATGGGCGCCTGGGTGGCTCAGTTGGTTAAGCGACTGCCTTCGGCTCAGGTCATGATCCCAGGGTCCTGGGATCGAGTCCCACATCGGGCTCCCTGCTCCGCGGGAAGCCTGCTTCTCCCTCTCCCACTCCCCCTGCTTGTGTTCCCTCTCTCGCTGTCTCTCTCTCTCTGTCAATTAAATAAATAAAATCTTAAAAAAAAAAAAGTGGTTCCTGATCACATACCACGCATCATACGCTGTGACACATCTAAGGCTGACATATTTTCTCTTTTACTATGAGCCTTAAGTTTTTCTATTCCTTTAAGTTCTCAAAACAAATATTCTTTGTTGCAGTTCTGTAAGCCTATATTAGACCATAATGCTACTACTACTAATTTTTTTAAAAATGAATGTTTAACTTGTAGCACACGCAGAAATAAGCTTCATTAGGAGACACTGCTTATAAGGGCTGTTTTTCTGTACTTACCGAGAATGAATTATTATTTGCTCAAGGCAAGTTATGAAGTGGTTGGTTTCCCAGTCACTTGGCTGACAAACACCCAGTCTCCGAGGCCGCCTTGGGGTTAAGGATAGAGCTAACATAAAGAGATGGATAGGTCAGGGCTAGTTACCGGCAATGGACTTAGATGCTCTAGTTGGGCTAAGATGTCATTTGTCCGTCAGTGTTTAAGAGTTTCTGACTCAGGGTGCCCAAGTTTGGATCTTGATTCCATCCTGCTTTAGTCATGTGAACTTGGGCAAATTTCTTACCCTTTGTTTCCTCATTTGTAGAATCTGAGCAATAATCTTATCTTCTTAGAGGTTTATGAAGATAACCCAAGATCATCAGTGGGGAGATCTTTGTTGTTCTCAGCAGGTGATAAGCACTCAATACATGTTAATTTTTGTTACCAACATTAGTTTTGGGTTTGTTTCATTCCGGGCCTGGAGTTTTGATTAATAGTAAGGGAGAGTCCATGCATTCCAAGTATATGTCTGTAACAGTATCAAGAGAAGTGAGAGAACCTGGGTGGCTCAGGCCGTTGGGTGTCTGCCTTCTGCTCAGGTGATGATCCCAGGGTCCTGGGATCGAGCCCCGCATCAGGCTCCCTGCTCAGGGGACAGCCTGCTTCTCCCTCTCCCCGCCCCCCCCCCATTTGCACTCTCTCCCTCTCAAATAAGTAAATAAATAAAATCCTTTAAAAAAAAGAGATAAGTGAAAGAACTCCGGATTTTATAAGGCGTCTGAAAAGATTTGTTACAAATCTTTTGTAACACGTATATCTTTTTACACATATATCCATACATGATTGTAAAAGCTAGACACAAACACAGTTTCTGATCCTTGGCTTCAGTTTCTCCCGAAGACCCGTTGCTCACCCTTATCTATGGTAAGTAAGGGGATGGTTCTTGCTAATTTAGTTTGTCTGCTGTGTGCTCCACATTGCTTTGTCCTGTGAGGTCTTATATGCTCTAGAATGTCTTCTTCTAAAACACAGATCTCTAGTCTTAAGTCTTTATCAGTTTATTTCTCTACAATGCTTTGCTTTCCTCCACCTGCCCTGAAACATGCTGGCTGTGATTTTGCTGTTGCAGCTGTCTGAGATTCTAAGCTGAGCTTTCTTAGCCTCCATCTGTGTTCTCCTTGGCACCTGCCTCCTCCATGGTCTGCCCTTTGTCATGATAAGGGAGCTTTAAATTCTTTTGTCAGGAAGAACCATTTCAATTTGCACATGTGCAAAATTATGTGTGGACGAGGTTTACACTGAGGCATTTTCAATAATAGTAGAAGTCTGGAAACAACTAAATGATGACCAGCAGGGAACTCCTTAAATAAATTATGGTCCATTCGAATGTAGAAAATTAGATGACCATTTAAAAAGCAGCATTTCTGTACTGATGTAGAAAGATATTCAGGGTCTTTTAAGAAAGAAGAGCAAGATGCCCAGGAGTTTGTACTGTGTACTAAAATTTCTAAGATCATTTTTAAAGAAGAGCCATGTATTTTCTTTATACAAAAGGAATATCTCTAGAAAGACGATAATGGTTGCTTCTGGATAAGAGACAAAGGTGGGAAGGAGAGTTACTTATGGGACCTTTTGTATTGTCAAACTTGTGACTGCTACTTATTCAAAAATAATTTTAAAAGAAGACAAAGAACATTTAAAAGTATATAATCCAGAGATGAGATGACAGATATGCCTACCCCTCAAAATCCATGGAAAACAAACACTTCAGGTCCACAGTCTATTAACATTCAAAGCCAGCCCCCACATTTCTGCATATTTCTGGGGGAATGTTTTCAGAGGCTACCCCATATGGACCCACAGGCTGCCTTTGTCCCTTACTTCTTTGCCCTTAACCCGAAACTCCTTTTTTGATTTCTAAAAGGAAGAAGAGTACTCACAGTAAGAATTTGAGATTTTTAGGTTTTTCTGAAGCTTTGTCAGGTGACAAGGAAGGAGGGAAGGGTTTACAATGCAGCATCACAAGCAATTTTAACGGAAACACGAGAACCTTCCTTTAGCTGCCCTTCCACTGTGGAGTTCCAATAAACTGGCCAGCCCACTCTCTTCATCGGGCCCCCTTCTCTGTACTCTTCCTTAAATTCTCCTTCTCTCCTGCAGAGTGGTTCTGTGTCCCAATTTTGTTGCTTAAATGTACCACTGACACATATACTCCAGTGCAAGTATTTTTCCAAATAGAGACAATTCTTAGTTGAAAAGCAAATTTGCTCTTGGTTCTAATATTATGTAAAATGCCACATATTAGCTAGAGTGGTAACACCAAAATCTTGATGGATTTATGTGCTTCGGGACTCAGGTTTTACATGTTGCAGTTCTTCAGGGTCTCCTTCCCTTCTAAACCACTCTCTCCCTGAGCAATCTCATGCATTCCCGTGGCTTTAAATACATCGATTCTCAAAGGCGCCCGCAGGAACATCTTCAGCCCCCGACCTCTCATACCCGAAGGCATAGGCAACATCTCTATTTAGCAAACTCCCAAAGATACCACACCCACTGACCCAAACAGAGTTGATGATCTTCCTCCTTAAACCAGCTGCATTGCCAGGGTTCCTTGTCTCTGTGTATTACACGGTACGAACCAAGCTGCTCATGCCAGAAGCCTCCCTCGTCCACATTAAATCCGCCCCTGAGGAAGTTCCACTTTTCTCCATCCCCACACAGACTGTCTTAATCCAGTTAATGGTATCTGACTGAAGCCAAATTTTCCAATCCTGTGTTCAGGGTCTTGTGGCAAGCTATTGCTAGCTTCGGATGTTTGGAGCTTTGTGAGAGCTGTAAATATCCTCCTCCATGAGTGTGCCGCCAGATGGGATGTTACAATTAAAGCAAGTCTCTGACCAGATTCTGCCGCCTGTTGCAAGCATTTGTTTGCAAGTAAGCACGAAAGCTGTCATACGATCTGTCCCACTTAGTTGGACTTTTGGCACTTTGGAAGGTACCCGGGCTGAAAGGTTCCCTCAACTATCTTCTAGCAGCGGGATTTAGCTCTCCTTCTTTTGGATCCGAATCCTCTGTTACGAAGTGCCACACGGAACCAAGAGTCTGGTTTCGAGGGTGTGGGCTCCTCCTTAGAAAAATGAGAGAGGCTACAGGGCTTGCGAGATTCTGAGGAGGTAGAAGTGATTCAGAGGTTGGAAGAGATTGTCTAATTGCCCAGAGTCGATTCATAAACTTTGAACGCCTCTCCTTTCACCAATGCAATATTCCTTCTAGCATTCCTATGCCAATGAACGGACACTGTGGGGAAGGTTTACTGGCCATATTTGAAGACATTTGTGCAGCTGCCTCTGGGGAATGGATGTCTGATAAGGGTAAATCGAATGTGAAGTAGCCACCTCTGGGGCAGAAAAAAATTTTTTTAATTTATATATACTTGTATGTAGTTACATGTAACATATATGTTATATAATATCATGCCCATATGTGTGTGTATTTATATGTAACACTTATAAAGCACATTGCAGACAGCGTATCCCTCCTATCTGCATACTTCTGACTCATCTTCCCATGTCCTCTCTTGCTCTCTGGTAAACCCATTTTCCATATGGGTGAAACAATCAAAATCACAGACCTAATCAGGTCCCTGCCTCAGTGACTTCTCCTGATCTCCTGTGCTGGGCTACATCGTCCTCCCTTCTGTTCCTTCCACTGGCTGAGATGGCAAGTGCCTTGTAGCATTTGCACTTTGTCCTCCCCGTCTAGAACATCATTCTCACCTCTCTGGGCGTAACTAAACCCTATGTGTAATGGAGGCCACAATTTAAAGGAAGCCGTCCCTGACTCCTTGGATGAAGTGGGCCTCTCGACAGACCCTCTTGTGACTGAAGTTGCAATGAGTCAATTGTCTGATGTTCATCACTGGAATGTTGTTATTTGAGGGACAAGGTTCATGTCTTTCTTACTCCTTCAGCACTGCCTTTGTCTCATTGTTAGTGTTCAATAAATATTTGTTGCACGACTGAGTGAATTTAAGAGCTGTATCATATCTGAGGAACTTCAGCCCCAGGCTTACCTTGTGCTTCCTTTTGGAACATGGGTTTGTAGTTATGTCTGGGAATATCAATCTTCAGTGAGATTCTTTGGAAAATGACATGGTGCATTAATTACCCAAGCCGTATTATATAGAAAGAAAGTATAAATCTGATGTCCTTTGAAATCTAAATGCTAAACCCTCTTTATCTGAGGCTTCCAATGATCCTTGAGAAGAGAAACATTTAGAACAAGATGAACACGAATCATTGCATACTACGTTTGGCAATTTCTCCCTCAGTCTTCCTCAGGGTCTCCTGCAAAAAGTATAGCAGGGGTCATAGGTGGGGCACAGGAAGGCCTTCTTTTTTTTAAAATTTTTTTATTAACATATAACGTATTATTTGTTTCAGGGATACAGGTCTGTGATTCAACAGTCTTACACAATTCACAGCGCTCACCATAGCATACACCCTCCCCAGTGTCCATCACCCAGCCACCCCGTCCCTCCCACCCCCCACCACTCCAGCAACCCTCAGTTTGTTTCCTGAGATTAAGAGTCTCTTACGGTTTGTCTCCCTCTCCGGTTTCATCTTGTTTCATCTTTCCCTCCCTTCCCCTATGCTCCTCTGTCTTGTTTCTCAAATTCCTCAAATCAGTGAGATCATATGATAATTGTTTTTCTCTGATTGACTTATTTCACTTAGCTAATACCCTCTAGTTCCATCCACATCATTGCAAATGGCAAGATTTCTTTTCTGATGGCTGCATAATATTCCATCATGTATATATACCACATCTTCTTTTTCCATTCATCTGTTGATGGACATCTAGGCCCTTTCTAATGGGAGTCAAAAGAAGTTTCCCAGCAAACTAGTTTGGAAATTGTGCTGTGAATTCGCTCCACATGGGGAAATCTTACAAAGGGCAAAATCTATCCACTCTGTTCAAGCAAACACAGTTTCGAAATCTGTTTGTATTGCAAGGATTAGGTTTCTTTTGTGGCATTCTGCGATGTCTTGGAGGCAATGCAAGAGATAATTTATACATTAAAAGATTGCCAATAACCTCTCAGGCATTAAAATCATCAGACAGTTCCCCCCAGCATTGTATTGCTTATTAAAAATACAGTTGGTTGGACCTAAGTCTCAAAGAGTATTATTCAGGAGGTCTGGCCCAGGGCCCCTGAATGTGCTCTTCAAAAAATAAGTTAAGACATTAAAAGCTAGAGAAACCTGTAAGAAAGCATATAACAAACATCCATATTAACCTTATTCACACACATGAATCCAGTTCACCACTTTGACCAGTTGTGGAGAGTCCCATCTTGTTACAGTCCTCACCACCAGAGAGATTAGTGATCTCAGCAGGTATCAGGGTGAACTACTGAGAAAATGGGGTACCTTGAATTTGAAATGGAAGGGAATATTATTACAAATGAGGGAATAGAAAAGAGATATTTTCTTTTTCTTCTACAGGGAGTGATCTACGTTGTCTTTTTAGCAATATCTACTAACACAAGTATGGCTTCCTCATTTCTCTTTATTAGAAAAACCTAAAGTTCCACAAGAGATAAATAATGGATAATAATGTAAGCAGTATGCTTCTCTAATACATTTAATATATGAATATACCTACAATATTTTGGCTTAAAATAGGAACACACTTTCTATCCAAAGAAAGGTATGCGCACAAATCTATTTTCAGATAAAAAGAACAAAATGTCACCCAGTTGATGATTTTTGAAAAGAGCTGTTATTTAAAAAGTATGACTCTCTCTGTCAAATAAATAAATAAAATATTTTAAAAAAACTTAAAAAAAAAAGTATGACCCATACGTTTTGGTAGAGGGTTATGAATTAGAAATGCAAGGGGTTTGTTGACTTCTTGGTGGGCATATAGGCTGAGGGGAGAATATGGAGGAGAAGCAGGAATGGACAGTATTGAAGCGCCAGATAAATAGGGAACGGGGGGATGGGTGGTCAGTAATTCCCTTTATGTACTGAAAACCTTCAGTCCCTCCATAATTGATTTTCTAAAGGTAAGAGTTAAAGGCCTTGAGGATAAACTTCTGGTTTTATTAAGACAGTTTTAGTCACAAGATAAAAATGATGGTCTAGAATTCCGAGCGTCTGCCCCCAGAGCATTTGATCTTTCTTCCTGAGCATCCGACAGCTGTTGCCAATGTGTTTTTCCCTCCGTGGGTCTGGATGGAGACCAGACTGGGGCAGGCTCAGCAGGTTTCTCCAGACAGTTCACCTCTGACCTGGCAAGAGTCCCACTCACTCACTCTCAGGGTCCTGGACAAAGTTGCTCCAACCTTTCTTGTTCTATGGTTTTATATCTTGGGTTGTTTTGTTTTGTTTTGTTTTTGGGGGGGGGGTTTTGGATTAAATCATCCTATTTGTTGTCTTAAACTCTGGCCATGTTGGAGTTTAAAGCCATGGACTAGTAGCAGTCAGAGACCTGTTTTTGTCACTTGCTAGCTGGACAGATGTCCTAATCTCTAAACCTCCGTTCCCTCGTCTGTTAACCAGAGGTGACACTCGTACGCCCGTCATGGGAAACTCACAGCACTGTGCCTGGCAAATAATGAGTGCTCAGGAAATGTTACTATGATTTTCACTCTTAACATTTTCACATTTTGAAGTCTGGTGCTCGGTTATATCTGAAAGAATCTATCAGAACCTCGTTTACCTCAAATTAACATGTGACTCTGAATTGGAAAATTTCTGTCCACGCCTGCTCTACAGTGCTCTGGCAGTTTGTTTCCTTGGGAACCTCGTAAAGCCTGTGAAGCGGTCTCTAGCGGTACCGTCAGGGGCACTGGAGACCTAGTTTATCGGAACCACCACCTAAGCAAGAGCGGCTCTGCCCAGCTCGTCCGTGGACTGATCTTTTTAATTGCACCTCACAATGTTCATGGTGTTTAAATTACATCTCCTAAATGAAGACGCAACGGTTCAGACCTCTGTGTGTCCAGTGAGGCCCCGGAGGAGGCGTGCCAGCCTGAGGAAGGAAGGGCATGACATGAGCACAGTGCACCGTGTGGGGACTAGAGACAGCAACAGGAGGGCTCCACCACCTGCCGTGTTCTCAAAAGTGAATAAGAAGTAGCACAAACCACAGGACCCCAGAACCCGTGGCCAGGATGAGCACTTTGTTGTTTCCTGAGTTCAGAACCTTGGGGCTCTCCCCAGGCCCAGCAGGTCTGCCCTCCCCTGAGGCTGGAGGCTGTCAGCGGGCTTGCCCAGGATGTAGGGCTGCTCCCGGACCTAAGGACACTCTCAAGGAGCAATTCCTATGAGCTTCCTCGGCGAGTGTCAGCTCGCTGATGCAGACATTTTCAGTCACTGATTTTTTTTTCTGCCTCTGGCAAGTGGTTTTGAGCTATTCAGTTAGTAAAGAAAAGGGCTGGGTGCTTCGGGAAGAAATGAGACAGAAGATGGGGCACCTGGGTGGCTCAGTTGGTTAAGCGGCTGCCTTCGGCTCAGGTCATGATCCCAGGGTCCTGGGATCAAGCCCCGCATCATGCTCCCTGCTCAGCGGGGAGCCTGCTTCTCCCTCTCCCTCTGCCTGCCTCTCTGCCTGCTTGTGCTCTCTCTCTGTCTCTCTCTGTCAAATAAATAAATAAAATCTTAAAAAAAAAAAAGAAATGAGACAGAAGGAAAATGTGTTTTGACCTAGTTAAGCAACTGAATAGATTGTTGTGTTTCCATGATTTCTGGTTATACCGTATTAGCTACACGCGTTTATTTTTTAAAAAAAACTGGGGCTGTCGATCGTTCTAGAAAAACATAAATTGTGAATTATAAATGTCTATCAAGTAAAGTATTAGAAACAGCATTGCTTTAGAAACATGCTACATACCATTTCCTTCCTTCTTTGCTCCCTTTTCCCCTCCCTTTCTAGCTTGCATCTTTAAGGGCAAGAAACGTGTTGTATGTGGGGCGCCTGGGTGGCTCAGTCGTTAAGCGTCTGCCTTCGGCTCAGGTCATGATCCCAGGATCTTGGGAGGGAGCCCTGCATCAGGCTCTCTGCTCCTCAGGGAGCCTGCTTCTCCCTCTGCCTGCCGCTCTCCCTGCTTGTGCTCGCTTTCTCTGATTTAAACAAGAAAAGAACAAAGAAAAAGAAATGTGCTGTATGTGAGAGGATATGCAGGACAAATAGAGGTCCCGACCCTCAAGAAGCAGTCTAACAGGGAGGCAGCCATGTTAAGACGTGGAACTGCAATTACACAAGTGTGTAGAGGATCCAGTTAGGGAGACAGCAGGAAGTGGTTATTCTACCTTGTTTTTGAGGGAAAGCAACATAAAGAGGAATTGTCCCCTGAGTTTTTGTTCTTGTTAAAGAAAACCCAGCAACTGCATCGAGCCCTTGTCAGACTTTTAGTCAGGGGTATACACACAGACAGACACGCAGATGGGAGTCAGTGAAGATCCTCCTCAATAATCTTAAAGTAGAATTTTTAGGCAGAGGAAGTTGTTTACCAAAACCTAGGACTGAATGCTTAGCAAGAATGCTTAACAGATTGGTCTCTGTGTTCACGTCCAGATCTCTGGGACCCAGTTTTGGTTTGGTTTGGCACATGTACGTTCAATTTCTATGAGTTTTGTTCTTGCTGTTTTGTGTTGTTTTTTGAGAATTTTTAGATAAGCAAATTTAGGTAAGGATTAGGATGGTAGCTTACAAAATTGTTAGTAACATATATAGCGGATGTTACTTGCAGATTCTTCCTCGGTACTAGAAAATGAGTAGATATCCAGCAGGTGGACGTGGTGAGAGAAGCAAGAGCAACATGGGCAAAGACAAGGAGGTGAAGGGTAGCTGGGTACTGTGGGGAGACGGAAGCGGTTCATGATGGCAGGAAGGTAGGGCCAGCATTGGATGGGGCCGGTGAGTGGGACAAGGACTTAATGTGCCACTGAATTGCTGATAGCAGCCAAGTGTGTACGTCCAGTCCTCTCACTGAGCACCCCAAGTCAAACATCTAATGGCCGCCATGCTACTTCCCCACAGATATCTAACAACATTCAAGCGAAGAATATCCAAAAGAGAAACTTTCATTTTCTCTATGGTTCTGACTTTTTTTTCCCTCCAATTCTATTCATCTCTGTCGGTGGTAACTTGTACCCACAGTTAATGAAGCTGAAAATAAAAAAAGTCATCTTCATTCTTCATTTTTTCCACCCAGGTCCAAATGCAAAATAAATCACAAATCTGTTTGTCTCCAATGCCACCAGGGTTATTACTCTAATCCAAGCCTCTAAATTTTTCTGTGTGTTTTTGTAATAATTATCTCTTTTACAAAAACATAAATCTGATCTTGACAGTCCCCTACCTTGGACCCTTGACTAGCTTTTCATCGCACTCTGAGTAAAACCAAGTTCTTAAGGGGTCCAGAAAGGCTCAGGCCTTTGCCTCGTGCTTCTCCAAGCTCATCTTGCCCATGTTCTCTCTGTCAGTCTCCAGCTATGCCGACCTTCTTTGCCTCGCCTTCAGGGCCTTTGCTGTTCCCTCGGCTAGGTGTTGGCCTTCTAAATATCTGAAGGGTTAACCTTCTCCTATCTTTGGGTCTCAGTTCAAGTACAGTAGTCTTTTCATGATCTCATTCTCTGAAGTAGTTTACAGAGCCACGCCCTTCCCACCTCTCACCCCCCAAGTACTACCCTACCTTTCTGTTTATTACTTCCAGGCTAATAATAACACTCTGGATTTATATTACTGATATTTTGTGGACTTGTGGGTCTGCCTTCCCTGAGTGTAATTTTCTTGAAGGCAGAGACCTTGTCTTTCTTGTGGGTTATTGTTACCTCAGCCTCCAGATCAGTGCTTGTCATTTATTAGATGTTCAGTAAATGTTTGTTGAATTGAATGAATATATCTAGGATCTGGTCCCATTATACTCAAGAATTTAAAGCGACAGGCTAGTTTTTATGGTCTAGCATTTGATTCAGAGAATGGTCCATGTGTCCTTGAGGAAACTATATTTTGCTGTTAGGTGAAGTGTTCTACTGGTGTCTGTTAGGTCAGCTTGGGTTAGAGTTATACAGGTTTTCTGTATCCTTATTGGTTTTCTGCCTAGTTGTTCTATCAATTTTTGAAAGTGGGATATTGAAGTCCGCAGTGATTACTGTTGAATTGTTTATCTTTCCCTTCACTTCTGCCTATTTTGTTTGCGTTAGGTAAGTTTTTCCACATTCTTCATTCTATCCTGGGATTCCCCCTCACTTTCTAAATGATGTATTAAAAAAATGTTTATATATACGTTAAGGTCCACTCCTTGTGCTATTAAGTTCTATGGATATTGGCAAATGCTCCATTCCAACGTCATTCCTGTCAGGTGGAGCTGTGCAGTTCTCCATTCTTACAGCGTGCGCCTCCCCCCATCCCAGATAAGAACCTCAGAGCCCCTGAACCAGAGCTAGAAATGGGGATGGCAGCCCACTTCTCCCAGAGTGACACCTGCTCTGGTGCCTTTTGTTTTCTTGGTTTGCAGTGCTGGTGTGGAACCTCCTCCCTATGAGCAAGCTGTAGCGGAGACCATCGGGCCCCAGGATTCCCAGTTTGTAGTACCTGCAGAAGAACCTTTGCTCTTTGAATGAGCTGGGTGGGGGAAGGGAGTATGCCATTTCTCTGCCATGCCTGCTCTAAACAGTGTTTTCCCAACATGAGACTGTGGAGGATGAGCAATCCTAGTGGCTTATTACTTCCAGCTTTAGACTCGATGTTAAGGAGAGCAGGAGACCCTATCTCCCCACCCCCCACCCCCACAGCAATAGTTCTTCCATCACCCAGAATGTGGGTAGGTGATGGTGTGATGGGGGCTGGTCCTAGTTCAAATGCTGGAAACTTTTTCTGTTTTTTATCAAGATTTAGCATAATTTGAGTAAATGTCAGGCTGTTTGCTATACATCCTTGGGGAAATCTCCAGAGACTTTAAATAATTGTTTCTGTTTCTATTTTTACGACTCCCACCAGGTAAATGGTTGTTTTGCTGGGGAAACCATTCCTCTAGGTCCCCATCTAGAGGCTCACGTCACCATTCCAGAACTATCCCCTCCTAGGCCAGTTTGTCAACTTTAAGCCTCAGCTAATAGGCACCCAGGAATCAGACAGTCAATTTTACATAAACGTAAAACAAATGTCCTTGCTACTATTAATGAAGATAATTTAAAGATGATAAGTCCATATTAGTTAAATGGGCACTCTGTCCCAAGTTACTGTATTCAGCTTGATGGTAGATAACATTCAACCTAAGTGAGGTTTAGCACTCAGTATGGTTTGGGGGATTTGTATTCTTTATTTTTTACTAAATTAGAGCAGCTAACTCAAAAAGAAAGCAAGTGACTTGTGAATTTGTTATTTTTCAGGGCAAAGCAAGGACTCAAAATTCCTGGAGTGATCTCTCACTGAAGACTGCTTCTGGCACCGTCAGGTGTAAAGTCAATAGGCTTATGAGTATTTTAGCTTGGGATAAAGCAGCTTACTTTTTCCTCATCCACACTTTGATGACATTCCACTCTGGAAAGTAATTTTTTTTTTTCCATTTCCATTGCCTCCCGTGGAGGTTGTTTTAAACTCTAACCAACTAATATGAAGTCCACTAATTCCTGAGTGAAGTATTTCACATACCTTTTGGAGAAGGTCAGATTCTCGGCAATCAGTCTATCATATCTTGTCTTTCTTATAAAATCCTCATCTTATATCCTCCGAAGCAACATCTTGAAATTTCACCTCTGAAGCGACAAGTTTAGGCTACTCAGAGTTCTCGATATATTGTTGAGCTATGATACTTGAACAGGCTTCATGAAATTATGGAAATGTGTTTTACTGGCCTTATAAAGTGTGATGAGCTGGTTTTATCATTATTTTAATTTCAAAGGCTGATGTGAAGCATCTTCTCCTTTGATAGTCACGAAATTCAGAAGGAGAAGGAAGCTTACACTTCCAATCTATTTGCACAATAGGCTGAAGATACCTTTATTCTGTGGGTTTGATTTGATTGCCTTACAGTTGTACCTCTCACCGTAACCCTGACATGAAGATGAGGAGTCATTTGTTGATTGACAATGGCTGTCTCTGAGAAAGTGTTCAGTGGATGGTGAGAGAGACCTTCCCTTGATGAGTCCTGAGCTCACGTTTTGTCAGTATTAATGTTAACACAATTTCTCCCATCCACACCATGGCTCATAAAAGAATCCTTAGCTTAAAAAAAGTTTCCTTTTTCTAAATTATCGTTTCAGTGTTGAATAAGTCAAAAAGCCATCAAGCCCGTCTACTCAATACACAGTGGGCACATATATATGCCAAGAGCTGATTCGTACAGTACATTATCACAACTCATTTCTCATACTAACTACCCAGAGCTAATGCACACTCCACAGGTTAAGGGCAGAGTCCCCAACAAGGCTGCCCCACCTCAGATGCCGGCTGCAAATTTCGGAGTCCTCAGGCCACCTAGACTTTTGACCAGTTGGCTGCAAATTCAGGAGTTCCCATAACCCCCTCAGCTTTGATAATTTGCTAAAAGGACTCACAGAATTCAGGAAAGCTCTATACTTGTGATTACAGTTTTATGATAAAGGACACTAATCAGGACCAGTCAAAAGGGGAAGCATATAGGGCAAGGTCTAAGACAATCCTGAATGCAAAATTTCCATGTCCTGTTCCTGAGAAATCAGCATATCACCCTCCTCACACATAAATGTGTTCATTAGCCAAAAATCTCAGACAAGCCTCAATGGTTAAAGTTTTCATTGGGATTTCATCACATAGGCACGAATGACTGAATCACTGGCACATGATTGAACTCAATCCCCAGCCCCTCCTCTCCTCCTTGGAGGTACATCTAGTATCACATGGCTCAAAGCCCCAACCCTCTGATTACATCTTTCTGGTATGGCCATCCCTCATCCGCGAACTATCTAGGGACTCACTACGGTCACTCAGAAAATTTCAAAAGTTTAGAAGCTCCATCTCGGAAACCTGGCACAAAGACCAGATAAATCCCCCATTTTACAACATACACCTTCATCCAGATGCAAAGTTTATGCCTGCAGCATGTGTATTAGTCCTTGTCTTTCCCCCTGGTATGAAGTATCCGTAGCTCCATTTGATAAAGGCCTTTGGCAATCTGTTATTAGACTGTTTCTCTGAGCTCAAGTTTACTATTATTCATACCTGTGCTTTCATGAAGAGTGTGATGCTGAGAACCCTCAATGGATTTGGACTTTGTGTTTGATGATTGCTAGTGCTTATTGAGTGTTTGCTCTTTGCCAGGCATGGTGCTCAACTCTGTACATACATTTCATCCTCATAACAAACCTATAATATTAGATAAATCTTACCTCCACATTAAACATAAGGGAAGGTGGGTAAAGGGACATTGTGTCCAAATTAATGTGCCCAGAGTCACAAAAGTAGTAAGTGGCAGAGCTGGGATTTGCAATGGCCCATCTACTTTCAAAGCCTGTGCCTCATTAGACTGTGCTACTTACATCAATAAGAACATCAGCTTTGCACTGGAAAGTTCTGGAGAAACTCGTTTGGTTTCTCATAAAAGCAATTTTTCTTTATTTGATGCAAAAGCATCATTGGTTAATGTCATAATATAACAAGGTTTCTTAAAAGAAAACACACTAAGGACTCATGTTACACAAAAAGACAATCCAATAAAATTCAATGTTCAAATATTTGTCATTCCTTGGATGCTTGTGAAATATCTTCATTTACAGATTTGCTATCCCAACACATGCGGAGTCAAATTCAATATTTACCCTGGGGACCTCTTCGCTATTCTTCATGGTGAAGTTATTCTGAGTTGGAGTATTAATGTTTCTATTTTCATCCCCATTTTTGCACTTTAACAAGCCACTTTTGAGGTATTGGGATATTTGAAAAATTATTGGTATTAAAATAAAAATGCAAGTTTAAGAAAATTAAGATAAAGCTTACATGAACTAAAAATGTATTGACCAAGGAGCCTTCAGTTCCTTAACGGTAGGGGTAGTCATTCAAGTAAAGTGTTGTGTGACTTACACAATATATATAACAAATATAAAGTGCCTCCAGGAAGGAACAGTGCTCCAAAAGACAGACAGATCTAGAATCTTCTTGTCAGTGAGCAGGAGCCAGCAGGCCCACTGGAATGCTCCAGGAGTGTCCTTCGTTCCTGCTGTATTCAGTTCTTATTTTGAAAAAGAAAAAACAACTATTTTTCTTTTGTGGATATGGATTGTTATTTTTGTTTTGGGCATCCACCAGGAGGGGAAATGTCAGACTAGCCAGTCAGAGAAGGAAGATGGAGTTTTTTATAAGATCTCATTAATGGAGAACAAACAGGGATATAATAGCACCAAGAGCAAAATTGCAACGTAATGAGAGTGTGATGCTCTTTGTTCTTCATTTTTGTTACGTGCAGCACCAGTACTACCTACTTGTCCTCTGCTCGTTCGCTGTCTTCAAACTTGTGTACTTGGAAAATGATGGAGTATTCTTTATTCATTTACACACAGATGCTTTATAAACTCCTTCCACATTTAAGAAAGAAGCATTGAAATTAATTTGGTCATTTTTCTTCATGGCTTTTAATTTATCTCCAAATTCACCAAGTGGACTGTAATTGGACCTTAATAAAAAACACAGTCTTTTTTTAAACAGTTCATATCCAGAATGTTTGTCCCTAGTTGCCTTGATCTGGTGGCTGTAAGTTCTTTTTCAGAAATTCAGCCGTACACATCCTCCAGGGCTACGAGACAACAGGCAAAACCAAGCTTCAGTCGTTGGAACTGTGTGAAGGAGCCCATGACAAGGTCCTTTCATAGCTTTTCTAGTCATTTTTAGTTAACTAAAAAGAGGGGGTGGGAAATTCCTCCTTTGAACTACAAACATTTAGAGCCAACTATTTACTTATATCTAAAATGTAAATCTTCCCTCAAAAAAAATTTTCTTTGGTCCAACAGGCTGGAAGGTGTGCTGTGTAATTAACTGAATAATTTGCTTTAAGATCACTGGCGGGTGGAGCTGGGCTCTACTCAGAGGCAAAGCTGGAATTTTTAGCCAGCCTCCAAAAGCCCCCCAGCTCTTGGCAACACTTCGTCCTGGGCCTCTGACTTGCTTTTCCTCCTTCTTAGCTGGCTCGTTTTCTGTGAGTGTGTCTGCATCCTTCCCGACCCCTTCCAAAATGTCTACAGATTACCCTCCATCTCAGCAACCAACCCTTGGCTGCATCTACTCAGCCTTCTCTGCTTCCCTTCACTCACGCAAGATAGAGGTCTCCTGGAGCGTGAACCCCAGCCTACCACTTACAAGCTGTGTTAATATGGGCAAATTACTACCTCTATTGGCCTTGACTTCGTCATCTGTAAAACGGGACAGATATAAGTTCTTCTATATTTTAGTTAATTCAAGGAGGTGTGGATGTAAACTTCTTAGCACAGAGTCTACTACACATTAAGGGCTGGTAGCTTTTATGTTAATTATTATTTACTGTACCCAGCAAAGTGAAGAGACCTTTTTTATTTAATGTATGGAGAATGTCTCCTAGCCAGTCATATGATGCCTAATATGACGGATTCAGTGAGTTCACCTCCATCATTTACAGGGCTTGGGGGCAAGAGTAGACATATATGTCCACTCCCACTTTCTTCCCACTTTCAGCTCTGTCCCTCACTGCAAGGTACCTCACCCATGCATGTGTATATATAATACAGCTCTGTCCAAACCCACTTCCCTCCTGCCCTACAAACAGCCATTCTTCGGCCACCTCTCAGGTCTATGAATGGGTCCTCCAGAGACTATACCCATGGAAGAGCTCCTTGCAGGCTGGCAGGGGCTTGAGCCCTTGGATGGAGAATTTCATGATCCTGGCTACGCAGGGTGTGGTGTGGAAGCAGAAGGTGGCATGGGCTTGGTGCTCAGAATTGTCTGCCACAGAAAGGCATAGCTGAAGGGTGGCCAGAACAGGGTATTCCACCATGCAGGACTTGGGGTAGGAGCCCTGGCCATCTGGAGGTAATCAAGTTGCAGGAGATGAACCACGCATTCGAGAGGGTAGTTCCTCCATATTCCACATCTCCAGCCAGGTTGAGGTCCTTGTGTCCAGCCAGCATAGTCACAGAAGTGACATGCCTACTCCTCTCATTAAGGTCTTGACAGCCCTTTGGACCAACCCCAACGAATGTATATTCCCTTGAGTGCTCAGTTCTTGGTGTTGCAATGTCTGTGCTCGCCTTCCCCAGAGCTGCCTCCCGAGCTGCAACACAGATCCTCTCTACTCCTCCCCTTTGCTAATGTTTCCTTTGTTTGGCATTTGCAGAGTGGACACTAAAGAAACACTGGGAAAAGCTCATCTCAAATACCAGTGAGCTTGGAACCAGGGAGAACCTCAGGACACAGAGGGGGTGAAAGAGATCCATTTGCAGGTAGTAACCTTTGACTCTAGAAAGCCCAGTGAGTAAACCATGAAGGTCAGCATACCCCACTTCCTGAAGAACTGAGGTTATGATCCATCTGTTCCTTTAAAATATATGGTTATGTCTACATTAGCAGCTTTCCTTTTATTACTGAGAGTCTCAGCACCCACATTTACTGCAGATTGCTGCAAAGGACTTGGGGTGAAGCATTAGCTTACTGAGAATTTATGTTGAGGAATAATTTGGCAAGAGAAAGTTATGAAATATAATATAGCAAATGCACACTAAAGATAGAGCCCATGTGGTAGATAGTAAAACCCCCAGAGAAGGAAATCGACGCCTTCAATTAGAAATTGTCAAGGAGTGACGTTTGGAATCTGAGCGGAAGTGCCATGCCTGGAGTGAAAACCATTCAGTTCCAGCAATGGAAGCTTGGCTGGCTTCCCTTCTGAGCAAGAGTGCCCTGCTTCAGTGATCTCAAGGGTCTGATTCCATGCCTGTGGCGCAGCTCTCACTCAGGACCCCATTACTTCAAGAAGTGGGCTCATCTGGTGAAGTATCCTTGTATTTAAAGCTGTGTATAAGGGAAGGAACCTCTTTCAGAGGTTTTTTTGTCTGTTTCTGAAAAAAGAAATGACATATCTGACTCACATTCTAAGTAGTAGGTTGCAGAACATGAGTTTCTTGTGCTGTTAATAGAGATTCAATATCAACAGCATTCTATTTTATTTGAATATAAGCTGAAGGGTTCTACAGTTACCAAGTTTGGGAAATGATGAATTAAAACCAAATCTATGCACATCTGGGTATACACCCAAAAGAACTGAAAGCAAGGTCTCAAAGAGGTATTTGCACACCCTTGTTCACAGTAGCTAAAACATGTGCCCATCAACTGATGACTGGCTAAACAAAACATGGTGTACACACACAATGCAATATTAGTAATAAAAAGGGAGGTAGTTCTTGTGTAGGTGACAACATGGATGAACCTCCAGGTCATCATCCTCAATGAAATAATCCAGTCACAAAAGGACAAATGCTGTATGATTTCACTTACATTAGGTACTTAGAATAGTCAAGTCATAGAGACAGAAGGTAAAATGGTGGTTGCCAAGGAAAGGAGAGAATGTGGAGTTAGTGCTCAGTGGGGACAGGGTTTCAGTTTTACAAGATGGAGAGTTCTGTGGTTGGATGGTAGTGTTGGCTACAGAACAATGTGAATGTATTTAAATACAGGCATGTTAACACTCCTGAACCACACGCTTAAAATGACTAAGATGTGAATTTTATTTTACGTGTATGTTAACACAATAAAAAATTTTTTTAAAAAAAATCTAAGGATGATTATTTTAACTGCAGGATGTCTCAGAGCGTCTATTATGCTCAAGTGCAATATTACTTGAAATGAGAAGTTGTAAAACACGCTTTCCCAAAATAGGATATACTTAAGAAACTATGAATATAGACTGCTTTTTATTCCTTGATCTTCTTCCTATCCCCTTCCCAGAGAAAATCTTTTAGATATTTAAGTTAGGAATGTTATTTCTTTTAAAACATGATAATTCACAATGCTCCATGGGGTGGGCAAGGTGGAGGGAGGTTCATGAATATTGGGCCCTAGTATCATCGAAAGTTGCCCATGTGAGGAGAAAAACTGGAAAATGTTACAGAAAGTTTCTCATGGAAAATAAGAAGTGAGAGAGCAATTTCTGCGTGGGCTATTCCTTGGCATCTGTGTCTTTTCGGCACCACGGAATGGCTCGGTCTGGGCGAGGACCACCCAGAGTTCCATCTCTATGTCGTGGAATAAGTTTGTTCCCACGCATGCTTCCTGAGTTCTCAGACCTCCTCCCCTAACAGATCTTCTCCTACACTTAATTACTCTTATTAAGCCGGGGCCGGAATTTGGGGGGAAACAGTAGAAAGTTAAGCATTTAGGAAAATACTCCAGTTCTCCCACAAGCTTTTATTATGTACCCCTTACTTTTTCTTTCTTTACTTTGTTCCACAGGGCAGCCTGTAGCCCCAGAAACATCGATTAACCTCTCTGGTGCCATCTGAGGCCTCTCGCCTTTGTCTAATTCAATAGACTTTCAGCTTTAGAGCAGTAGAGGGTGTGATTCAGAGGAAGGCCGGGGCGGAGAAATCAGCCTTGAACGAGCACTAAGACTCAGGGAGAGTTCATGTGCATGTTCTCACCTTTGAAACACAGGGCCTGCCTTTGGACATATACCTAGCTATGAGGAAGCTATCATGAATTCTATAAACATGGTGATCATAGTCTCCAAATCTCAAATTGGGACACATCATCTGGCTAAAGGTTTTTTTTTGTAATTTGTGAAGTTAGTTAATTTTTATAGGATATGCATTCATCTCATTTGGTTATGGATTTCCAGTAATGGAAATCTTTTATTGGAGAAAATAGAATTTTACAAAAATTTTATAAAATCATGACTATACCAGGAAAGCTGGCATAGATGATCAATATATGTGATCCCAATTGGTGTTTAGATTGCAGACTATGCCTAAGAATATTTTTTGTATGTTTATTACCCTTTTAAGGGACTGATCCTTTGTAATTCCTTGCGAATCAAGACCAAGTCCACTCTGCCACAGTTATTTTCAAAGATGGCTTTTATCATTCCCTTTCTCTCAGTGATTGAAATTGCAAGATAGTTTCTTTCTCCTTCAAAACTGTAGTTTTCACAGGGTTCCTGGGTGGCTCAGGTGGTTGCCTTCAGCTCAGGTCATGATTTCAGGGTCCTAGAATCAAGTCCAGCATCAGGCTCCCTGCTCAGTGGAAAGTCTGCTTCTCCCTCTCCCCACATCCCCCCCCCCACCCGCTTGTGCTCTCTCTCTTTTTCTCTCAAATAAATGGATAAAATCTCTAAAAAAAAAAACAAACCTCAAAAAACAAAACAACACCATAGTTTTCCCACTCTTGGACACTGCACACAGGACTTGAGAGCATGAATATGTCTCAGAGTCATGGGACTCGTTGCTGACCCAGTCATACCAAAACTCACATGTAATGCTGGAGTGGAGAAAGAATCCAAATCTTAAAGCCCAATCTCTGAGTTTCCTGTGGTATTTAATAAAGTGCTAAATGAGCGTCATCCCTGTCTAGTTCTGGTTTGTTCTTAGGTGAGCATACATGCCTACGCATGTCCGGGAGGGATGGCAGAGGGTGTGCTATTGATTACCCCCATCAGGTCCTCATATGTGAGTCAAAGTTGGCTTGCACTTGGAAGACAAAAGACAGTTGGACCTGATTAGATATGAGAAAGTTGGCAAAGCAGATCTATAGTTTCCCCCCTCCCCAACATCTTCCCCTTGGATCACCTTACCCAGGGTAGAAACTTGGCCATAAATCCTTAACAGTTTCACCAGCACAAGAAATTTTAGTTTCCCTTGCTTTGTAAATGACCATTAACTCACTTCCTTGAGCCTTGTAATTTTCACTTCACTAAGGGGAAGTACTGAATTTGACACCTTGGAAACTTTGAGTTCCTTGCTCTACCTGCAACAGAATGTTTATCAGAGACTTTCAGCAGGACCAACGTTTGTCCAACAAATTCTCTTATGGAGAGAGACTAGGGTTTTGATTTCTTATCTGGTGGTGGGCTGGGAAAAGTTTAGCAACTCGGTAGTTGCCATTATCCATGGTGTACACACTGCTGCCAGGGTTGACTGAGTTAGCAGCGGGTCATCAGTGAACGCAGGGCTGGGAAGAGGGATGGGCACAATTAGCTCTTGAAAGCCTATAGGACCTTGAGTTTATCCCCCTAGTATCTTGGCTCCCAAATTTTGGTATGAATCGCTATTTCTATTACTAAAAGTGTAGAGGTTGATTCAGATCTCTGCAACTGAGGCCAGACTATCTACATATTTAACACGTTTTAGGTGATCCTTACAATGCCTTTGAGCTCTGGTGCCTATACTCATTCCTATACAAGATTAGTCTTGTATATGTGGAGTTGCCATTCCAGATCAAGAAGTCTAAGTGCATTTTCATACCACAAAATTTACTAAGATATTATTATGTGTTATTATATTAGGCTAAAGTCCCTAAGATGTAATGAAAATAGATTCTAATATTTGGAATGAATAATGACCATCCTATTCACTTTGATATAATAGTCTATATTCAGCTCATTACTTTTCATTATCCTGAATGTAAAATATGCTATGGAAATCCAAAATCCATATATTTTAGAAATTAGATGAAATCTTTATGGAGCTCATAAATATGCTCATCCTAGAATTATGAGAAATATTTGCATCAGACATTTTCATTGTAAAAAATGATTCACATGACAGCTATCCTTGCTCACCATCAATATTCTTTTATAGGATTGTGCCAAGTGTGTTGGGCATATAATGATTTGTTTATGACAAAAAATTTCAGATAAACATACCAACTTCCTCTGAAAAATGGGGTGATTTTCCAAAAGGCTTTGAGGAGTTAGGTTATTTGTCTTCAGGGATGAACGCTTTTCATCGGAGATGATTTCACTGCTTTAGTGCTGATCTTTTTCCAAAGACTGCATTCAGCCCATGAATATCTCCCAAGACAAATTCTCTACTCTAAAGGAATTTACAGTCTCCTGGGTTAAGAATTCCTTCTATCGACAATTAAAGAAAAAAATATGGGAGGTATTTGAAACTGTGGCGGGTATTGACCGTGTGTGAGTATTCTGGGTGGTTTGGTGGGAGAGAAGGGCATGTAAATGACAAATGACAAATGCTGGAAGACAGTGACTAAAGTCTCCCTGATGGTTCAGGAGGTGGATCTTCAGGATAGTTGGAAAGGTGGGAGCATAGAAGGCACTGGAGGCAGAGGAATGAAGCCTGGGCACCCGGCTGAACAACAGAGATTTCCAGATTGTTCATTTGAATAATAAGTACTCTCCTACTCCATACACGGAGCTGTGCTTGACCCTCTCGGGAAGGAGAGTAAATGAGGGGCACAGCCCCTGCACTCAAGGCATTGATGTGCCATTTGGATGCCTAAGATGTGCAAATATTAGAGAAGGAGTGGGAAAACCACACACCCAAATACCATGATGCATTACACGTACATGTGGTATAAAAATGTGAGAGATGTGAGCTGACATGTTTAGGAAATCTTCCTGGGTTAAACGTTTTTGGACAAGAGAAGCATTTAAACAAACAACACAAAACCACCAAGCACACATAGGTGAGAGAGAACATGCTGTGTGGGAGGCAGGAAGGAAATCAGTGTGCCCAGAATAGGTAATGCTGGTGAGCCATGAAGAGGTTGGGGGAGGGCGTGGTGGGAAGCACCTAACTCAGGGTCCTGGCTTAGCTCGGGACTGGTCAGGGATTTGGGAGCAAAGGAAAAAACCTTCTATCTTTTCAGACCTCAGTTTCTTTAACTATAGAATGGGCCAAGAAAATTAACTCACAGGCTTACGAGGAACCAATAAGGCAATTTATGCAAAAGCATTTTGTTAACTGCTAAGTACTCTAAACATGGGTTATTCTCAATGGAGGGGATTCCCGAACAATGATTCCTTCCTAAGAAGCCACGGCCCCACGCCTGGATGCTTAGGCTTTCAGGAATGGCATTCTTCAGTGTGAGGATATTAAGTTGTGTGCCAAATTGAGATCTTCCCACTGAGAACCAACCTCAGAACCAAAGCATTTTAAAGAACTATGTTAAATTTAAAAATTGCAAATTTTAAAAGCAAAACTTGGTTTCTAGTTTCTTTTATTATGTCTTAAATGATAGACTCAACAATTTTTACAGTTTAAATTTTACAGTAACAATATTAAATAATTAATTGTTAACATTTTAGTGATATTAGTGTGTGTGAATTTTCTTAAGTAGGTCATATTCCTAGAGAAAAAAAAGGAAGAACTTGATTTATTTAAACTAAAAAAGTAT
This sequence comes from Zalophus californianus, assembly GCF_009762305.2. Classification (NCBI taxonomy): domain Eukaryota; kingdom Metazoa; phylum Chordata; class Mammalia; order Carnivora; family Otariidae; genus Zalophus; species Zalophus californianus. The sequence continues at coordinate 63,367,407 of NC_045597.1, forward strand.
TACTTGCTGATTAATAGCTGTTCTTCTTGGAAACATTGTTTTGAAAGGAAAACAATGCTGCTAATCTTAAAGTGTCCACTGATGACCTGATTTTCTCATCAAGGGAAACACTGTTGGTTAAAATAACTGAGTGTGTTTCTAGGCCTGGCAGACTACAAGGATTCTGTGGGCCGTCCTCCCATCTAGCTACCCAGCTGTGTCCATGAAAGTGACATAAGTACATTAAACACTATCAAAAATTATTGATTTTATACATCAGAGATTGATATTTAAAAAAAAGAAAAATACATTTTACAAAGATAATTTCCTATAACTTCACACAAAAGGGGTCTCCAAAAGAGGTTTTGGTTATGTTTCTCATTTGGAGAATGATATTCTTTCTCAGACATAAAACTTTCCCCCCAACACAGTTTTGAAGTCTTTAGTGCTTGCAAGAAGACACGGAACGTGACACCATTAGCTGGTTCCACAGAACTTCAGCCTCAGCTAAGCTCTGGGCCCTTGTGTCTATTTCAGATCTAACATCTGTTCAGTACATGAGGACTGATCTCACTTCACTTTTCCAATTTAGTTTTACTGCATTTCTTGGTAGAACCACCCACTTGGATTTGCTCAATGACATATGACTGAATTCCTCACCATCACGGGGCTTCTTCCCCTCCAACACATCTGGAATAAAAATGGATTTGAAAAATTACATTTCCACATTTGAGGAAAGGGCAAAGACAGTAGGTGGCTATCACTTTCTATCAAAACACTTCTCAAATGCGGCTAAAATCCTTTATACTTTCAGGTACACTGTACTTATTTCCCTTGGAAGAAGAAAATGCTTTTCTTTCATTCCTTTTTAGGTGTAATAAGAATGGATGACTCAGCTAATGTGGTAAATTCTGGAAAATGAAAACAGGGGTATTGAGAATTCCAGCCCCTTTGGTTGTTAGAAGGAACAAGTTGTATTTAACTGCTGCCAAAACAAAATGAAGACAAGTTGGAAAGTAATGTAAACAAACATCATGCAGTCCTAAATTCTCCAATTCTTTGGTTGAATCCAATTCTTGTTGCTTTGGTGGTTGGTTTTAGTGAAATTATTTTATGTATATAAAATAGGGCATGGTAGATTAATGATGGCCACAAATTCTCTGTGACTCCTCCCATTGAGAGGTAAAGACTGGCCTCAAGGGCTCGCTTGAGTGTGGCGGAAGTGACATTTGTATGACTCTCAGGCTAGGTCACAAGAAGTCTTCCTGCTTTTTCCTTTGTCTTTGGAACACTTTCTGGAGTCCTGAGCTGCCCTCTGGTAAGTCCACTTACCCTGGAACAGCCAGGCTTGAGAGGCCACATGTGGGTGCTCTGGCTGACCAACCAAGCCGAGCCCCTTACGGAGTTACATGGGAGTGAAGCTATCTGAAACCTCTGGACCAGCCCATCTAGTCAATACCATACAGAACAATGGAGTCACTCCCCCGAGCCCTGCCTGAATCCCTTAGCCACAGAACTGTGATATAATAAAATCGTTGTTGTCTTAAACCCAATAAATAATCAAACACACAAAAAGGTATGTTCTTTGAGATAGTAACTGGATTCTTAGCCATTGGCCTCTTTGCCTTACCTCGTGCCTATTATAAATGGCATCTTTTTATAATTCTCACAATAATCTTGCACTATGTATATTGTTATCCTCTTATTATAGATGAGAAAATAGGCACCAAGAGAATGAGTAACTTGACCAAAATATGCAAGAGCGTTATAGACAGGATGGAAACCCAAGCCTGACAGCTTTAAATCCTTAGCTATTATCAGAGGGAGAATCTTAGTTATTGCTGATGTGATCACATCATTAAGAATAAAGTTTTTCTGGACGTTTCGGGCTCTAACTGCATGAAACTCAATTAGGGGTCAGCAAACTTTTTTTTAAAGGATGAGAGAGTAAATATTTTAGGCTGTGGGTCCTATGGTCTCCATGGCAACTGCTCTACTTGGCTGTTACACTGTGAAAGCCACCGTAGGCAACATGTAAGCAAAAGATACGGCTGTGCTTTAAAAAATTTTATTTACAAAATTGGCCGGTGGGCCAGATTTGGTTCACAGGCCATAGGTTGCAGACCCCTCATCTACACATCTGAGGTGATTATATTTGAATTTTTGGAAAAGAACCTCAAATTCTAAATGAACTGTTGATGGCCCTTCCTTCCAAGCCAAAATTAAAACCAGAGTTGTAGGTTTTATTAATGTCAAGTCTCAACAGAATATGTGAGAGTCAATGGAATGTGTAAATCAATGTAGAAGGTAGCAAAAAAATGTACTTTTGGAAATATTATTTTAGAGATTCCTTTTGCTCTACTAAGTTACAAATCCCCCAAAAAGGATGGTTTATACATAAAGGTAAACTACAATGGCTTGGAACTTTCTCCACACTCGCATTACATATCAGAACGCGTTTAGTCAATTGTTACTTTAATCCTTTGGAGTCCTAAAAAGATGCTCTTGGTAATGATGACAGAGTGTTTCAGGAAGCATTTTTGCACTATTTATGGAACTCGTTCTCCCTACCACAGCCTGATGAGACCTCCTGGCCTCCGTGGCTGATTGTTAGCGGCTTGACAGCTGCTGTACATCCCTGTTATGTGCAAGGTCAGAACAGAATATTACAGAAACTATGTGAGCCCTTGGGGGTAGGGGAGGACTAGGGGTCATAGCTGAGAACCGCTCTTGGAGCTGGAAGAGTTTGTTCTTCATAAGGGAGTTGGTAAGGTCTTGAAAGTCAAGGTCAAGATTTTAACTTCTGCAAAACTTCTCTTAGTCTTTAATCTTTTAGTGTTAGTTGAACCAGCTCAAGTCATTTTAATCTATGCTGCTTATGAATTCTTTTTGTCTTTCTTGTTATCTTGCACCCATTTGTCTACTAAGTTTGAAATGACTTGAGCACAGGAAATTTTTTCCTTTTCCCCTTTACATTATCATTTCTACTGCCTGACATATAATTGTGTTTAATTCATTTTGAAATAAACAAATCATAAATCATTCCCACACTTCGGGGCGCCTGGGTGGCTCAGTCGGTTAAGCGTCTGCCTTCAGCTCAGGTCATGATCCCAGGGTCCTGGGATCGAGCCCCACATCAGGCCCCCTGCTCAGCGGGGAGTCTGCTTCTCTCTCTCCCTCTGCCTGCCATTTTCCCTGCTTGTGCTCTCTCTCTCTCTCTCTGTCAAATAAATAAATGAAATCTTAGAAAAAAAATCATCCCCACACTTCCTAGTCTAAAAATTGCAATGTCTTGCTTGACCCTTTTCCCTCAAGTTTTTATTTTTATTTTTTTAAGATTTTATTTATTTATTTGAGAGAGAGAGCATGAGAGAGAGACAGAGCACATGAGAGGGGGGAGGGTCAGAGGGAGAAGCAGACTCCCTGCCGAGCAGGGAGCCCAATGCGGGACTCGATCCAGGGACTCCAGGATCATAACCTGAGCCGAAGGCAGTCGCCTAACCAACTGAGCCACCCAGGCGCCCTCCCTCAAGTTTTTAAATATCAAATATATATACACATATATACATATGAAGGCTTTCTATATCCAGACTTTATCTATCTAAAAATGCTCTGGACAGAATACGTAATATTACCACCAGTAGCTCCTATTGCTATAATAACATTTATTTTATAATTTGATCTTGTGAATTGGCCACCCATAAAATTTCCAATAACATTGAATTTTTTATTCATTTAGAAGAGATAATGTATACACATGGTACATAACTTTAAAAGGTACAAAATAACATACAGTAGTAAAAAGTCATTTCTTCCCATTTTGTTCAACAGTCCTTGGTTTCTCACTGCTACACTCAGTTTTTTAAGCATCCCTCTATAGACACATCATGCCCACACCAGACAATCATACAGCCTATCACCCATGGGAGCATATTGTACATCGTTTTCTATGTCTTGCTTTTCTCACTTATTATATTTTGAAGTTATCCCATTTTAGTACATACAGAAATGACTTAAAAAAAATATCTGCTAGGGGCCCCTGGGTGACTCAGTCTGTTGACCGTCCGACTCTTGGTTTCAGCTCCGGTCATGAGACTGAGCCTCAAGTCCTTGGGCTCTGCACTCAGCTCAGAATCTGCTTGAGATTCTGTCTCTCCCTCTCTTTCTGCCCCTCCCCCACCTTCTCTCTCTTGCTCTCTCTCTAAGTAAAAAAATCAATAAAAATATCTGCTCATATTTTATTGTGTGGGTGACCATAGTTGACTTAAAAATATTTATCGATGTGCATTTGTGCTGTTCTTAAGAATTTTGCTCTTGCAGGCAGGGTTGTAATAAATATCCTTCAACATATGTCTTTGTGTACATGTGAGACTGTGTGTGAGATAACTTCCAAGAAATAGAACTGCTGAGTCAAAGCAATATGCATTTTGCATTTTATTAGATGTCTTCAAATTGACCTCCATAACGTGCACCGATACACACTCAGGGCAGCAACACATCCCTTCCAGTTCCCGTTCCCTCCACAATGCCTCATCAAACTTGGACTTTTGTTAATTTTATAAGTGAAAAATGGTCTTTCCTTAGAGTTTTAAGTTGTAGTTTTGTGAGTTTGCTGAGGACTAGTCAAGATTTTCACCTAATTTTCTATGTAATTATTGAACTTTTTCTTCTTGATTTGAAGTTCTTTGGATACTAAGGAAATGAGACCTTTGTTAGACGTATGTATTAGAAGATTTTTTTCAATTTTTTTCTTAATATAGTCAATGTTATCAATCTTTTTGGGTTTAGGAAATAGTACATAATATTGTTACATTGTGTAAAAAAGTTCACCCATGTTTTCTTCTCGTACTTTTATAATTTATTCTTTCTTTCTTTCTTTTAAGATTTTATTTATTTATTTGACAGAGAGAGAGACAGCTCTCTGGGGTAGAAACAAGCAGGGGGAGTGGGAGAGGGAGAAGCAAGCTTCCCACCAAGCCAGGAGCCCGATGGAGGGCTCAATCCCAGGACCCTGGGATCATGACCTGAGCCGAAGGCAGACGCTGAACAACTGAGCCACCCAGGGGCCCAATTTATTCTTCTTTTTTTTATGTAATGTTAGATTCACCTGGAAATTTTGTTGTAAAAGATGGACTTCTTTTTTCGCAGAAGGCTATCAAGTTGTCAAGACTCCATTTATTGAAGAATTCATCTTTTTCCCACCTCCATACATTAACTCCTTTATCATGTTATAACTGAATGTTATAAACATGCTTTTTGTATTCTCTTGTGTCTGCATTTTTTTCATTGGAATGGTCCTTTTCTATATACAACATTATTTTATTTATTTTTTCTTTAAAATGTTTTTAACACTCCAGTTTCCTTATTTTTTCTTTTCTAGTATTGTTCTAGATATGCTTGGATATTTACTTTTTCACATGAACTTCAGAATGAGTTAAGTTTCAAATTTTTCTATTTGTATTTTATAGTGGGATAAAATATAATTTATAGATTGATTTAGAAGGAATTGATATGTTTATATTATTAGTCTTCTTACTAAGAACAGACTATACCTTGCTTTATACTCAAGTCCTCTTTGAACTATTAAAATATTTTTCTTATGGATCTAACACATCACTTGTTAGGTTTATTCCTAGAGTTTGCTTGTTTATTTGTTTGTGGTTGCTCTTGTAAATAGTTTCTTTTCTTCCATTTTAGTTTTTCTAGTTGATAGCTGCTTATATATTGTAAGGCTATTGATTTTTATATACTCATTTTGAACCCATTTACAGAAATCTCTTATTGTATATAAATAATTTTTCAGTTGATTGGCTTGAGCTCTTTCTAAACCTACAATCATATCGTTGAAAAGCTAATTTGTACTCACTTACTAAAATGTTTTATCTCTTAGTTTTCTCTTGCCTTGTCTGTTTCACCCATTACAAAAGAGCTAAATAACTGTGTTAACAGAGAGTAAACTTCCTTATCTTGCTTTTGACCTCAATGAGAATGCTTTTAGCATTTTTAGTATTAAGCATGAGGCTGGGTTTTACTTGAAATGTACGATAAGAAGATAGTTCAATGTATAGATTTAAATATATATTTATTTAAATACAGAAATGTTCCAGGTGTACACGTGCACACACACACGCGCGCGCGCACACACACATAAATAAATGTGTGTATTTATCTAAGGAAATACTTGAAAATTTTCAGCTGGTTTTGTGTGTGCATAGGAACTGTGTATAGGAAAATGTTTAAATGTGTTCAGGTGATTTAATATTTTTTTCCTCTATGTTCCTCTTTGCCTCAGAAAACGTGTGAGTTTCCTCAGCTTTTTGTCTCGTATATCTCATCCTTTAGTCTCTGGAGCAGGCTTATTGACTATGGCTAAGTAAAAATTGAATCATACAGCCTCCAGAGCTTTTCCTAATTTTACCCCAGGGTTATAGAATTCTCTGACACACTGAATCAGTCATTTGGAAAGAGGCCACAATATTTCTCCTCTACAAGGCATTCCAAGAAGTTTAATTGGATATTGTGAGCCTCACCTACTTCACTAAACACTCAACAAAAAAGAGATCTTAAAACACAAATATGGTGGGGCCCTTGAAGTTGATGAATGGTTGCTAACTTGCCTGTCTGTGATGGTGAATTTTATAGGTCAACTTGGCTGGACCATGGTGCCCAGATATTTGGTCCAACGTTACTCTGTATGTTTCCGTGAGAGTGCTTTTGGAAGAGATTTAAATGTAAATCGATAGACTTGAGTGAAACAGATCGCCCTCTACAATGTGGATGAGCTTCGCCAATCAGGAGAGGGCCTGAATAGAACAAAGACTAATCTTTACTCCTCACTCCCGCTCCCATCCTGAGCAAGATTTCAGACATTAACTGCAACACTGATTCTTCCCTGGGTCTCTAGCCTGTTGGTCCACCTGGAAGATTTTAAACCTGCTGGTCTCCACAATCATATGAATCGGTTCCTTATAATCTCTCCTCCTTCTCTCTCTCTCTCTCTCTCTCTCTCGACACACAACTGTTTTTCTGGAGAATCCTAACATATTTCTTTTCTGCCAAACTGTGACAGGGAACAGGAAAGATTTTCTTCATTATTTCACTACTTTGGGAACAAATTCTGATACGTTTGATTTACTTTCGTTGGCTAGAGGGAGACGAGGACGACAGGAGAGTGAGGTCCCCTCCCAAACTCCAGACATTCCCAACTATGCTGGGGAATGAAAGTAGAAATACCAGAGAAAAACAGGCAGTGATCTGGGCCTGTGGAATTTCTGGTCTGGCTATAGTTCTAGGAGTTTACAAGTTTTGCCAGAAATCTTATCCTTAGACTTTTTGAGTCTTGTTTTTATTGAAAAGTCTTAGACACACACATGGTGCACCTAGACTTTGGGCTACTGCTCATTTTCCTATTTCTATCCTTTCTGTCTTTGTCAAGCCCAGTTCTCTGGGATCCATTGTTTCTCCTTCCTTCCTCGCTAAAAGTAAAAGTAAAATGAACCCAATCAGTGACATGTTGTTGCACCAAACTGTGCTATCTTCCAGGAATAGATTTCTCCTCCTTCCCCCATCTTCTTCAACTTGAAGTGGGCAGGGCCCTGGCTTTAGAGTCAGAGTTTGTGTCTTGGCACCACCACTTAGTAGTTGTCACATGGTCTCTCACAGCCTCACTTTTCTCACTTGTAAAATGGACACACAGTACCCACCCTACAAGGCTGTGGTGTGGATTAAGTGAAATCACTCATGTGAAGGACTTTGCACAGTTTTGAACACATAAAGGGCCTCAATAATGTTATTTCCTCCCAAAACTTCCTAATTTTTTAAGACCCAGTGCAAATGTGACCTTCTGTATTATAGCAGGCAATCCACTGAGCCGGCTAGAAATAGATACAGGTTCAGATTACAGATAGGATTATCAGAGATGTTTTGCAAAGATACACAAGAATGTAAACAGGAGCTAAGCACCGCAGGGTTTCATTTCTTTCCTGACCAGAACGTATAAGAGGACCTTTCACAGTGAACTGGAAAGATAGCTCTGCATTTGTAGGGACAAGAACCAGAGCTCCAAGAACATGCTTTACCTTGGTTCATCTAAAAGAAAGGGTTCAGTGGCAGTGGCGTGCCACCACTCAATATAGGTATAGGACACCTATATTGTGGTGGTTTCAGAGAAGGTTGTGGTAGGCAGAATAATGGCCCTCCAGAGATGTCCATGCCCTAGTCACTGGAAACTTCAGATACACTACTCTACATGGTAAAAGGGAGTTGGCAGATGAGATGAAGATTACAGACCTGAAAATAGATTGTCCTAGATTACCAGGTGAGCCCAGTGTAATTACATGGGCCATTAAAAGTGGAAGGGGGAGAGGGGGTGCAGAAATGGCAGTCAGAGATGCAGGAATAGGAAACAAAAAAGATGCAGAAGCAGGGAAAAGATTTGATCGGTGTTTACTGGCTTTGCCGATGGAGAAAAGGGACCTTGAGCCTTGGAATGCAGGCAGCCTACATGCTGAGAATGCTCCAGCCCACAGCCAATAAGAAAACAGGGACCTTGGATGTCGGCCTGCCGACACCTTAATTTCAACACTGTGAGACCTGTGCAGAAAGCCAGCTGAGCCCCACTGTTCTGAGATTCCTGCTACAGAAACTGTGAGATAAGTGGGTATTGCCTAAAGCTGTGGTAATTTATGATGGCAGTGAAAGCCGATGCATTCGGAGGACTTCCCAAAGGTGCTTCATTTACCTGGTACCGAACCTGCATATAGATGCTTCAGCTCACACACACGTACCTGGTACTATCGGTTGTAACAAAGCAGCGGTCAGAAATCAAAGCAGCATATGCCCACCCCGCAAAAACAGTGGGTTGGGGCCACTTTGATTAAAAGGTGGCAGTATGGAGCATCTGGGTGCCTCAGTTGGTTAAGTGTCTGTCTTCGGTCATGATCCCGGGGTCCTGGAATCGAGTCCCACATCCAGCTCCTTGCTCAGCAGAGGGCCTGCTTCTCCCTCTCCTTCTGCCCCTTCCCCACACTCATGTTTTCTCTCTCTCTGTGTCTCAAATAAACAAACAACAAATAAATAAATATATTTTTTTAAGAAAGGTAGCAGTGTATCACGGTACTTTACTGACAATGACTCCTTGACCCAGCATAGTTGGAAAAGTCTTCTCTCATCCTTTTAGGCATGACTTGATTGTGCAGCCATTCAGTCACTTAGCAAATACATCCTGAGAGCTGACAAGCAATAATTAATTTCAATAATTCATTCATCCTAACTAATAACTAGGAGTGAATATGATCATTTTGACCCAAAGTGAAGTACTCTCGTGTTTTCTTCCCTGAAATATTGTACCACGATGGCCTTTCTACCTTTCCTGGTTCCCCTGTGACCTCAGCTCTTAAAGTGCAATAGCTAATAATAGGGTTCTTGGTGAGAAAAATACATTCATATTATTAGGCCTCTATAATCATTATTTTAAACATCCTTTCGTTTTTTATTTATCTCATCTTTTTATTATTGCAACCTTAGCCCTTTAATCCTTGCTTGGACGGTTCAATATAAAATTACAGAGAAGTATTATAGACAAGGCAGCCTCTTTCCTGGTTTACTAACATTATAGGCCTAAGCGTGAAACTTAAACCTCCTGTGTTCATATTCCAGCTGTTTTTTTTTTTTTAATTGTGCATTCCTGGAGGAAACAGTAAGCCCCAGTTGCCTGTCTGTCATGGCATGCATGTCTTGCTCTTTTAAATCCTAACAACTTTGTCTCTTCTGGACAATGCCATGTTATCCTGACCTCATTCAATCAGGCTTGTTTGGGAAAAGCAAATCGTTTGAAAAGACGATGCCAGTTCTTTGGTTGTCAATGTTATTTTTGCAATATCAGCTCTAAATATTTGATAATTTTTGTAATAGAACACTTCAATATTCCCCTGATTTTCTCATTCTCACTATATTCATTAGCCCCAGAGAGCTTGAACAAGTTGTCAGACTTCTCTCAGAAGTTAAACGTGTGGAAGTAAACAAAGGCCAATTAAATGAGAAAAGCGAAGGCTATTTATTCAGGGCTTGCTACAGCAAAGGAGTCAGCCTCCATCACTTGTATTTGGCAGAGATTCAAAGGCGAGGAGGGGAGTGGGAGAGCTTTATGGTAGCAAAAGGAAAGGGAGCAGGAGTGGAGCAGGTGTGCCCTGCATGGAGGCTGTTGACAAAGGGAAGCTCGAAGCAGGCGAACGAGAAGCAGAGCATCCTGAGTGATTGGTTAGGGTGCATATTTGGCTTTCTCTGCTTGGTCCTAAGCTGGAAGAAGGGACAAAAATGAGAGAAACTGTCAATTATTAATTAGGTCATGGTCATTTGAGGTTGAGTATTACGAAAGTTGTTCAACTTCCTGGATTGTCCCTAGAGATGGCAATCTGGCTTCCTGTATTATGCATGGCAGGCTGACCTCCTGGGGTATTCCTTGTAGTGAAAGGAGTTGGCTTCCTAGGCAGGTAGCTGCAGGTTGTGGGGCAGAGTTATATTTTTACATACGGACTGGCCATTGTCCATTTTTATATTGTTTTTCAAATATATCTCTGAGCTTTTGAGAATATGCTCCTGGTTCTGCACTCTGCAGTAAGCACAAGTCCAAAGCACACTTCCAAAGAATTTTCCTTTGTTAACATTTTAGACATAGGTCTAAGGAAAGATATGAAGCTTGAGATATTAAAAACAAGTACACAAACCTAAATTCTGATGGAAAAATAACCTCTGATTCAAAGAGTTCCTTTATAAAAGAAAGACTTGATGGGCACCTGGGTGGCTCAGTCGGTTGAGCATCTGCCTTTGGCTCAGGTCATGATCCCAGAGTCGTGGGATCAAGTCCTGCATCAGGCTCCTTGCTCAGCGGGAAGCCTGTTTCTCCCTCTGCCTGTGGCTCCCCCTGCCTGTGCTCTCTCTCTCTGTGTCAAATAAATAAATAATCTTAAAAAAAAAAGAGAGAGAGAGAGAGAGAGACTTGGAGTTTACAATTTCCATGTAATTTTCTTTGAGACCTATAGATGGGCATCTGAAGAAGCACATGACAATTTCTCTTAAAGACCTTGAGTATGAATGGGCATTGAGAATCCACCGAGATGGACACTGCACATGTATACTTGTAATTTTTAACCCTTACAAAAATCACTTTCATGAAAGTAGAGGGAGATCAAGTATTGCAATGGAAATAAGTTTATCATCAAAGACTGTTTCTACTCTTACATAGGACATTATAATCCTACATTTGTTCCACTGTATGTTAACTGTTTCCTAGTCATCAGATCTTGGGGTCAAGCAGGTCAAGCATAGATCACGAGTTTCATAACTATTAAGTACTTATTATCTTAACCCAGGCAAGAACTTGGGAAAAGATGAAAAAAGATCATGTACAGAAAGTGTTTGAGGTCCTCTGATGAAAGATAAGCTACAAACCACTATTTCCTATTTAGTCCTTCTGGCCCCTTTGCTTTGATGAAAACCCAGATTATGTTCTCCATTTGACGAAAGGTGCTATGAAGGGTGAGCCTGGCAGCTGAAGACAGGAAGGTGGAGTCTCCAAATGGACACCAAGGAATATTCTAATGAATTCAACTGACTAGACCCTTAAAGCTTTGAAAATTGGTCCATTTCTTCCTGATTTAACAGTGGAACATCTATTTTAGGATACCAGATAGCTTGCCCTGAAAAATACCTCCCTGTGTTCTTACAGTCGGTGAAGTCTTCCTTACTCATTCTTTTCCAGAAAGCCAGTTCTTTCATCTATTAATTTAGTGGATCAGTCTGCATCATTTTCCTCCTTACAGAAGTTTTCAGAAGCACTCCATGAAAGGACAGATTCCCTTGGTATTGGATCCTGTGGATATTTGCATTTCATTTCTAATTTTTCCCTATAAAGTGATAAAGAGCACTTCAAAATTCTTTCACAAAGGCAAACCCCATTCAGATTTTTTTTTCCTTTTCAAATAATTTAAGGTGGAAGGACCTATTATGCACATACACAAAGAAACATGTGATTTAACATTAACGTTTCTCAATCCTTTTGAGTTTCTGTGTGGCATGCCTCAGTGATCTGAGTTACACTAGAATAGTTATGCCACAACAAAAGAAAATTTTTATTAGGGCTTTGCAGTGTCTTTGACTCTCCCTTCCCTCCCCCCACCCAAGGAAATCTTGACTCATAATAACACGTTTAAAAAAAAACTACTAGTACTAGTAATCTGCTATTAACGTGATTTCTTCCAGAGAACCCCCAAAGATCATGTACTGTAAATGACGGCACAGGGTATCTAGATGAACGTAGGGTTTGTCAGTCAGCCTTCTGAAAGCCATGTAGAGCAATGGCTGTCATTCTGTCTGGAAGAAAACACAATTGAGGGTTCTCAGCCAGATGCTATGTGCTGGTGACAATTCGCGAAGTGCAAATGTTTCCCACAAAACAATGTCTCACCATGGGTCCATCATCTAAAACTAGGGCATTGGAAAGACTTCTGGAATAATTAAAGGTACATTTCTCAACCACATGATTGATAATGATTCAGTCAAACATCTGATAAAAAGAACCGACAATTTTGTAAAGGCGATTCCAATTACATTATGCAGCCAAATGACCTGTTTCCATATTGACATTCTGATGACTTGTTTGTTTGTTTTTGGCTTTGTTCTAGTTCTTGTTTCGTTCTGATTTGTATTTCATTTAATTATTTATACGATTATCTTTCCCATTCAACTTTTTTTTCTTTTTATGGAGGTAAAAGCGCTTTTTAGGTGATATATTACGGGATGTATCTTTGTATCTGGAGTTCATGGTGAATTTCTCCAAAGCTATCTCTTGGTGGAGGAAATTTATTATTTACAACCATCCAATAAAATGAACCCATACCAACAAAAGTATTTCACAACATGGCTCAAAATGGAAGGAAGAGCTTCTAAGTGTCCATAGCATATAGCTGAGAACATGTGCCAACAGTGTAACATGGGAACACAGGAAATTCCTCCCTCCTGTCTCCTTCTGATCATGTAGGGAACAGTTTATACTAACACTGTGCGTGCAGACTCCAGCTTAAAATATAAATTTGGCAAGAAGAACAATGCAAAAGTTTCAACGTGAAGTTTCAAAATTCAGGGAACAAAAAGAACTTCCTAAAAGCTTCCAGAGAGGTTAAAAAATAATAAAAGTTGGGTCTCATATAAAGAGGATTGGGTGTGAAAAGAATGGGATGAGGTACCACTATTTTTATTTAAGTTTGTGGAAGCATCTGATTTTGAAACATTGTTTTCTTTTGTTACTTGATAACAAATACAACTTCAATTTTAAAAAAATTAAAAAAAAAATACTGTTAACTAGCATGCCCGTTTATTTGACCACAATCACTGCTGTCCTGGTTCTTGAGGGAAAAATGCCCTATTAATCTCCTTTTGAGAAAAACTTCTTTGAGGGAGGGGAAAACAACAAAGAAAAACTTGTCCAAGGGCTAAACATGTAACTGTGCTCTTGAGCCTCTTACATATGCGCCAATAGTGCCTAATGAAAAAGGAAGTCACACAGAGTTCAAGTGCTCTGTCCATGACACACTTACATAGTCCCTACCATCTCTGTGCAACTTTCCACTGCTTACAGTTGGGTCAGCAAACTTCTATGGATTTCACTGGGGGGAGTCTTTGTAAAATTTCATCTTGCCCTAGCATACCAACAACTGGTCTTTGATAGTATTCCAAATACCCGAACCATCATCATTCATCAAGGAAATTGCCGAGTTACATTCCTTCACTTTGGAATTTCTGTTGTCTTTGGAGTTTTCCCTTGCTTTGTGAAGAATCTTGTTTCTAGAATTTCTGATGAGGTACCACATTTCAGTAGGTATTATAAAATTACTGGGGTGGGAATAGGGAGAAACTTGATATTCCAAGTATCTCTGACCAGTGCCATTCTCTCTTTGATATATAATACTTTTATGATAGTAGCCACATAGACTTTCTGTAAGCTCTGTTGCACTGTTGCCTCATATTGAACTTTCTCTCAACTTTGATCTAAAGTGTTTAAAACCCTTTTCACACATACCACTGTTAAGCCTGGTCTCAACAATTTTATATTTGGATTCAAGTTCCTGACCTTATATTTATCCATCCTAACTATGGAAGGGTAGCCTAAAGGAAACTTCTGAACCATATTCTGTCACTCAATGCATATTTCCCCTCTCACAACTCCATGTCACCCACAAATTTTATAAACATTCTATTGCTTAAAATCACGAACCAGGTGGGGCCAAGAAAATCAGTCAGTGCTTTTAACAACCATTGATTCATCAGTTTCAAATGAGCTCAGTTGTAACCTTATCCAACCCAAATTTTCCCAGCATGTCCACTGTATATTATGTCAAATGGCTTGTTGAATTCCAGAGCCATTATATCTAGCACTTTCTGCTCTGACCATCTAGTAATCCTTTCAGAAAAAGAAAATGTAGATAATCGTATATGAATTTTAAATCAACACATTGTAGGTTGGTAATCACCATTCCTTCTTCTAAAGATTGCCTCACAAACCATTCTTTCTAAGATATTAATTTTAGAATTTTCCTTAAGATGGTTGTCAAAAGCAAAATAATCTACTTTCTTTTGAAGAATCGAAACCATATGTAGTCACGTACTGTTAGCACTTCATCTTTTCTTCATAGGTTTTCAAAACACATTGGCAATGTCTCATGTATCTTTTTAAAAGTAATTTCAGTGTTCTGAGATGTAATTTGCCCAGGCTATACTATTTTTTGCTCATCTGAGGCTTCAATTTCTACTCTTTACTTCTTTCTAATGATTATTGTCTTATAGCTCGCAGATCAAATAAAAATAAGTTTTGAAGAACATTATGAACTGCAAATGTAGAGAGGAGAGTAAGGAAAATAAATTCCGCGATAGTAAGGAGCTATCTTTAAACCCCCAAATATCAGTAATTACATTAATTTTAAATTGATAAAGCCTTTTAGGAAAAGTTTACGATGTGGATTAAAGAACAAAATCCAATTATTTCCTCCTTAAAATTTGACATTTAAAATATGAGGATATAGGAAGTTTGGTGGAATAAGGATGAAAAAAAGATATCCCATGCAAACACTCCCTGGAAAAAAGCAAGTGTATTGATGTCAAAGTAGTCTTTATGGGGATATCATCTCTGTATAAAAAGAAAGGTAGTTTATGATGATCAGTTCACCAGGAAGATATAACAATTCTAATGAAAATGAAAAAAGGCACAAATAAATAATATCAGGAACTTATAAAAAGAGTATCTTTTCATGTTTTGAAAAGTGTCAAAAATTTTAAACAGCTTATTATGAACAAACATACCTCTAAAGTTTGGAATTTAGATAAAATGTAAAGTTCTCAGAAAATACAGCTTATTAAAATGAGCACAAGAATTATAGAAAATCTGCATAAGTCCTGTACCTATTAAAGAAGTTGAATGCAAAATTTAGAACTTCTCACAAAAACACTACAGGCCCATTTACATTTGTCTTCATGTGTGAATTTTTTCAAACAACATAAAGAAGAAATATCACCAATTTTATACAAAGTTTTCCAGAGTGAAGAAAAAAGAAGAAATACACCCTAATTTATTTTATGAGTCCAGCATAACTTTGATACTAAAACTTGGAAAGAACTATAAAAGAAAGAAAAATTAAAGGCTAGCTTTATTAACGTAAATGAAATAATCCTAAATAAAATATTAGCAAAATGAAGGTAGCCATATATAAAGGAGGATCATATTCTGAATACATAAAACCTTGTAGAGATCTGTGAGAGGAAGGCAACCTGATAGAAAAATGGGCAAGAAAATTGAACAGACCTTTCATGAAAGAAATATTTGAATGGCTAATAAATGTATGAAAAGATATAAAACCTAAGTAACAGTCAGGGAAATGAAAATTAAAGACATCGTGTCTATCAGGCTGACTGTAATTAAAAGACTGACTCTAAGACATGAGCTGTTGAGCAACAGGAACCCCCACACTCTGCTGATGAAAATGTAAGTTGGTATAACTATGAAAATCTCTATGGAATTAACCATTGAGTTTAATCATATGCATAGCCTATGGCCCAGCACTTCTACCCACTAGGTATGAATATGCTCAATAGAAACAAATGCAAATATATGCCCAAGGACAAGTACAGAAATGTTTATAGCAACATGTTTTGTAGTAGATGAAAGGGGGAAATAATCCAAGTATCTATCAAAAGCAGATTGGACATCACATATGAGTAAAATCGTATGGTATTTTTCTTTTTCAGTCTGACTTATTTCACTTAGCATAATGCCCTCTAGGTCTAGCCATGTTGTCGCAAATGGCACAATCTCATCCTTTTCTATGGCTAAGTAATATTCTGTAATAGTCCACTATTTGATATTCCATACCTAGTCTTCCTTATCCAATGGCGTAACATATAGAGAAGTTAAGTCATTCTGTTATATACCCAAAACTAATGTAACATTGTGTGTCAACTACACTCAAAAAAAAAAAAAAAAAACTGTTAAAAAATAAAAAGTGAAAAAGGAAGTAAAGCAAAAAAAAAAAAAAAGCAGATTGGATACATAAATAGTGGTTTCTTCTACTACTATAGAATACTATAGAGTAAATAGACCAAATGAATGTCACATTCGGCGACATGGAAGAATCTCATATACATACTGTTGAGTGAATAACGCCAGAGACAGTACATACATACTACAGGACTCCATTTATATGAAGGTCAAAATCAGGCAAATCTGTAGTGTCAGAAATCCAGATAATAATTATCATTGAGAAGAAGGAAAGGAAGGGCTAATATTTGGGAAGGGGGAAGGGAGGAGGCTTTCTGGGGCGCTGATAATGTCTTATTTCTTGACCTGTGTGCTAGTTACATAGTTGTGTTTACTTTTGATAATTCATGAGCTATATGCTTATGATTTGTACATTTTTGCACATATATACTTTTTTAAATTAAATGGCTTAAAAAAATTGATGGGGATGTAGAACAACAACAATTCTCACTTAGTGCTGGTGGGAAGGTCAATTCGTACAACTGTATTGGAAAACAGATTGATGTTAACTAATACATTAGAAGAACCATGCTATGATCTAGCAAATCCCTTCTAAGTTGTATACCTGAAGAACCTCATGTAAATCCGCACTAGAATACCTGTGGCATTGTTAGCAACCTAAAAACCACCCACAAGTCTATGGACATACGCATAGCTAAATCATCATGTAGCCATAACATGATTATAACAAAGCAAATGAGTGAACTACCCCTACAAACGTGAATGAGGATGAATTCTGCAAACATGAGGCTAAGGAAACAAGACACAAAAGCACACATGTAGTATGATTTTGCTAATATGAGGTTTGGAAACATGCAAAACTATTGTTTTATGAATGCCATAAAAATTATAAATTAAGGGGAGCCTGAATGGCTCAGTCGGTTAAGCATCTGCCTTCGGCTCAGGTCATGATCCGAGGGTCCTGGGATCAAGACCCGCATCGGACTCCCTGCTTAGCAGGGAGCCTGCTTCTCCCTCTCCCTCTGCCTGACGCTCTGCCTACTTGTGATCTCTCTCTGTCTCTGTCAAATAAATAAATAAAATCTTAAAAAATATATATACATTAAGTAAAATTATAAAGAAAGGACATTATTATCACAAACTTCCGAAGGGTGATTACGCATAGGGGGTGGGGCAGGGAGTGACTGACTGGAAGGAGCACAGACACTTGTTTTCTGGGAATAGTGCCAATGTTCTTTCTCATGACCACAGTGGGTTTTCTTGAATTTTTAATTTATGCATATTTGTAAAACTAAAAATATAGGTACTTTTCCATTTCTATGTAATATTTCAAAGCAAAGAAATGGTAAAAATGCTTGCTGAATTATGTATATATTATTACCTGACTTGTTTTTCCATAATAATTATTTTTATTGCAAAATCCTGTTTTTATTCCTGAGGTCAGTTATCACTCTCTCTTGGTCGTAGAACATTCAGCATATCTGGACATTATTCAGATGAAATTATTGATGAGGATCTATCTGCTTACTGATTCTGATATTGAAAAAAAATTGAAGAGCAAGGGCTGCAGACCCAGATCTCTTTCAGAGTCTAGGAAAAAACACCAATGTGGTAATTCTACGGTAATACATCGCAGGCAAGCTCTTATGGCAAACATCTTTAATAACTGCTTAACACACTGTAGAGCCAACAAAACACCCAAATAAAACATATCCAGATAGGAGAGTAGGCAAGTATATTTGATCCATTCAAAGAACATGGCATCTGCCAGGCTCTTTTATATCACACACTCCAATTCTGGGTGCTCTATTGGTAACACATTCACCACCACATGCCAGCCCTATCAATACATCTAATATTTCTGAAAATGTGCCTTCTTTCACTCAAGCTATTACCATCTTTCCTCATTTCCCCTAAGAAATGATGAAGGAAAAAGAATAGTGCAATAAAAAATGCCAAAGCCAACTTTGCAAGGACGTAAGTCCATAAATAAGATCATTGACTTTGTCATTGCTCAGAATGTTCCCTAGTGTTCCACAACTCAGGTTGTTCTTATTAAGGGTGAGCAATTCACTGAGAATGTATCTCTAGACTTTTCCTCAGTTATGCCCATCTAATCTAATTTAGGATTATACAAGACAAAAGGAGAGTTTCCTGGACGTGGCTCTAATTGCTCACACTCATTTTCATTTCTACCATAGTAGCTAGTCTTTTCTGGATTGTATTTTGCTGGACCAGTGCGGACAAAGATTATAAAGCTTCATCAAAACAGATCCCAAGTACAGAGTGGCTCTCGGTGTTATCAAGCCGTTCAACTGTGAAGGCACCTGCAGAGAGCCATTTGTAATGGACGTTGTCATTTTTCTCCCCTGGAATTGCTGAAGTTGAATTACTAGGTACCAGTGTGGTGGGAGAGCAGCCTCCTGCTCAACAGAGTTATTTGGACAAAGGTATGTAGTACTGGGCGTGTGTGTGGTGGATGTTCTCCAGTGATGCTATTTTTATTTGAGGAGGATGATTTATTCATTTAGGGGAGGGGTAACCCAGAATAGCTCTGAAGCTATTGAAGAAAAAAAAAAAAAACACCATTCCTCTGAATGTCTATTTATGCCTTTCTATCTTTTATTTGATGTCTTTCTTTTTATTTATTTTTATTTTGAAACTTCTATCTAACACCACAAAACAGCACTGCAGAAGTGACACTCCAGTTCACCTGAGCAATTTATTAGTATTTGATGTAGTTAGAAAAAAATTTTTAAAGTTATTTCTTGGCCTTTTTCCAAACGTCTAGAAAGGCCACATTTTCCCCTTGGTGGTTTGCCGGGACTTAGTATTAAAGGAGGAAAGAAGGGAGTTAACAAAGTACAGGCAAGAAAACAAATCCTCAGATTTCTCTAGTTTTCCCCTTTGGCCAACATGACTGCATGTCGGCTGCTAGCCAGCTTCAGAGCCAGCGCTGTTTTCCCTTGATTTGCTCTTGTCTCGGGCCATGATGTTCATCCAGAATTGCTTCTTTTCATGGTACGGCTTTGGTTTGACCTATACCCTCCATAGAACACTACTAGCCATAATGGAGACATTTAATGATTATGGGTGTGGCATATTCGGCTGGTGCCCCAGGGGTCCTATTTGTAGGCTGCAGAGGGGGCTGCTGCTAATCCAGACTCCAGTAGTCTCTGGAGGATTGTTTCTGTGTGTTCAGAGCTTCCTTGTTAGGAGGTGCCTGGTTGCCTGGCAAACTGGTTGGTATACCCTCCCCCACTATCACCCCAGGGGGTCCCAGAGCCAATGACCGACTGAGGTGGGGGGGATACAAAATACCCCCTCTCACCTCTATAGGATAGACTTGAGGTTTAATTTAAACTTCAGTGTTTCCCCATTTGATGCAGGTTAGCACCGACTTCCTTTGAAGCCACTGTACCTACTTCTTTCCCATCTGGCTGCTCTCCTTCCCCAGCAGGCTTCTCCTGAGAGCACTGTAAAGAACTGGGGAGGGCTGGAGATGTGCCAGAGTCAACATTAGCCTGCCACAGTTTCATGGATATTGGAAGAAGAGAGAGTACCGGTATCAGAGACAAGGGACAATTTCTCAGATTTAGCCAATTTGGAGCCAGAGTCATCTTTGTGGCATTGGTTTCCCAGTCCCTGTGCCCAGAGGACCAAATGATGACTTGACATGGAGTGTCATTGCAGGAGAAATCCTCTGAGCTTAGGGATGTTGAACCTTTTATAGCAGGAAGTGAGCAAACCTGCCCTTTGGGCACAGGCTTTACTATCTCTATCTTCCAAAGTGGATCACATGCAAACATCCTTGACAAAGTAATCCAGAACACAGGCAGCCAATTCCTCTGACCACAGAACATACAGAAACATGACAGACCTGAGAAGATTGTCATTCAGCAGTATTCTACTCTTATTTCTACATCTTCTTGGTGTCTGAAAAAAGTCATCCACCATTACACCATTTTGTCAATGACTTCGATTAGCCTAACTAATAGAGGTGGGCACCAAACTGTTCAACTTGCTTCATCTGGGCTAAGGCTAATAGTACTCCAGGATAAGGCCAACCTGCAATATTCATCTCAACTGCACCCCGTGTCTCAGACTCAAGCAGCTGAATAAATCTCATAAACTTGGGCTTCCACCTTAGAAAGTCAAGAGTTCTCTCCTTCATTTCCATATTAACCCTTCCACTTTGCCTGAGGCATTCATTCTGATAATGCAGGATATACTTTGCCTCAGCCCCCAGAAGGAGGTCTAAGGCAATTCTACTACCCCTGACAGCTCTGGCCAATTAGTTGAGACCGATCTGAATGCCTTCAAGTACCAACGTGATGTCATCAATCACTTCAGCTACAGTCAGGGACAAATTTTGTATTGCCTTTTCTAACTGGATGGTTCTTATTGCAGGGATATCTCCTTCAGGGTACACAAAAATAATGACTCAGTTTTCCCATTGAGTGCCACCCTCGCCCGCAACAAAGGGTAGTCTCATTTTAGAAAGACATCTTTAGTTTTCTGAGGACTGTCTGATCCATTTGTGATGTTGTTTTAAACACTTAAAGAGCTCTTAAATCACCAGGTTTTTGGGGGAGGGAGGGAAGTTCATATCTGCCTTCCAGGTAAGTATAGTCCTGAGGGCACAGATGGCACCCTGGGAAAGAAGGTGTTGTTCAGATTGCTGGTGGCAGTGCCTTAGGGTTCCTAGCTCAGTTGGAATAATTGAGCCAAGTCCTTACTTTGAAGGGACTGCCTGGTGTCAAGCTGGCTTCATGCTTCAGCTTCATTTGAAAATGAGACTTGTTTAACCCTTCCCCCACCTTGTCAGTCATTGAGTTCCATGTTGTCCCACCCAAAATAAGAACACTAGGCTGAGAATCACAAGACCTCCACGGGTTAGGCATGCAGTTTTGACAAGATCTCAAAGGCAAGCTGATAGCTCTTCAAAAGAGGTGCACCTAGCAGTTATATCAGGGAGGTAACAAGTCCAAAACCCTATAGGGCATCTCCAAGTGGAGACTACCTTCCTTTACCAGACTCTACTCATCAAAACCATTGGTTGAAGATTTGTAGCTCAAAGGACTCACTAAAGCTGTGAGGTCCCAATGTCACTAAAACTCTGCATGCAGTTCCTCTCACTCGGGAGAATCTGCTCTGGCACTGGTGAGTATTCCGAGTACAAACATGACAAGCACCAACGCTGAGCATACATTCAGCCATGACAACAGTGCAGTCAATCAGCCTAAAGGACTCCTCCCACAAGGCTCTCCACTTTGAAATCTGCCCAAACCCCATTCATTAGCTAAAGCCAGGAGTCCTCCCTCACCAAGAGATCGGGTAGGATGATGACTTGGGTGCTTGCATCCTACAGAGCCATAAAACTTTCAGACCTTCCCCTTCCTCACATTCCCTACATATTCATACATGTGCATATGGCCTTTGTTCATCTTAAGACATCCTTAGAGCAGCTGAGGTTGGAATACAGGGAAGGACAGGATCAGAGCAGCTGTGCACATGTAGGCAAGGTGGGCTCACTTTTGGCTTCAGCCAGCACAGGGAATGAACAAGTCTCAACCAGATGAAGCCCCAGTGTTTTCAGTCCACATAAAGCCCTATATCAGTCAGCAAGCTCATCACTACGGATGCCAACTATTTCAGCTATGGGGGCCCCTGGATCGAACAGCCACAGCCATGTTGTTTCCCATTTGAGGCTGCAGAGTTTACACCTGCTTGCTGACTTGGGCTTGACTCATGCAGTGGCAACTTTGGAAAGGGCACAACCTTAATTCAAGGCATTTACTGCTTGTTGCCTCCATAATATCTCTTACTTTTTCACCTGCTTTTAACATAAGGCTAAGGAGGTTTTTCTGGAAAGAGAGCTCATCACAAAATTTATCTAGAATTCTTCATGTCAGTCTCTCCTACACCAGAGAGTTAGGTTCATCAGCAGTCTAAACCCATTCCTGAGTGGTAGGAGCTCTATTACTAGCCGATGCCACGTCTACAGTTTCTTGAGAGTGGTTTTTTGTTGTTGTTGTTTTTTGTTTTAAATCAGAGAAATCTCCCCAAGAGGGTCCAGCGTTCCTTTATCACAGCCAAGACCTACTGCAAAAGAATTTATGACTTTTTATCTCTGAATAGCTCCAATGTCGGCAGAAGCAGCAGGAAGGGCTGAGTCACGAGATGGCCCCCCGTTCCCATTTGGCCATGCTACCCGTCCCATTCTCATGTCTCAAGTTTAGCAGCCCAAATTATAACAATTCACTTGTTCTCTTTCCTTGAGGTTTTTTCTCTTTTCATCATATACATCTTTGTAACTGTTGTCTAGGGTGTAAAAACTTATGCCACCCACCTTTATTATATTGGTTGTTACAATGGGATGGATGTGAGACTGACTTCCAGATTGGTAAGGAACGCCCCCCCCCCCACACCTGGAGGGGTGTTTGCAACAATCAAGGCATCATTCTGACAGCTGTGTTGAAACTACTTCCCAGTAGTTGACTTGCAACCACCTTCCCAATTCATCCTCATTAATAGGCAGTACAGTTGAGGACCACATTTTGCCTGGTTGAGCACACAATTTGGCTAAAATATTCACTACAATTTCCCACAGACTTCCTTCAAATTTTGTTAATTGACTCAAGAAATCCTCATTCTTCCTCTTTCAGAAATCACATCCCTATCAGCACCCCATCCTTCTTGCTAAAACTGTCAAGAACTGTGAGGGGTCTGAGATTTTACCCTCCTTGCAAGCTAACCAGGCCACCTGCTACCATTCACGGATGCTGGAAGAAGACAGGAGACTGCTGTGTCGGCGACAAAGGGCAGCTTATGATACAGAGCAATAGCAGCAGCCAGAGTGTCTCCATTTTAACATTGGTTCCCTACACCCTGATTCCCATAGGGTGATCCCAGAGAGCCGGTGACACTCACACAGTAGGGTGCGTTATAAGAGAGAAACTTTGAGCTTAGGGAACTTCAGTCTTTTATGGGGGCAAATAAGCAAACCTATCTGACCTTTGTCCCAGGAGCAAATGTTATCTTTATGATGCTACACAATAAACAAACTGATCTTTTGCTGAGGAAGGAGGCATTATCTCTAGCTTCTAAGGCTCTTTATTACCTAAATAACCTTGAAAAGATAGTTCAGAACAAAGTCAGCCAGCACCGGTGCTGATAAAACAAGTAGAAATATGAGAGACCCATGATGAACTACCTCCCAATATGCATTCTCTTAGTAAATCAATTTTATATGAACCTTTGTCTCTAGTTCTGCTTCTTTGGAACTCAAGACAGGCAGGGAGAAATGAAGAGTTGGAGGTCCAGTTTGAAAACCACAATAATAATGATTATGACTATTGTCTCAGTCTGTTTGGGTTGATATGACAAAATACCACAGACCAGGCAGCTTATAAACAACAGAAATTTATTGTTCACAATTCCGGAGGCTGGAAGTCCGAAGCCAGGGTGCCTGCATGGTCTGGTGTGTGTCTGGTGAGGGCCTGCTTCCCGGTTCATAAATAAATGGCCATCTTCTTGATGTGTCCTCACGTAGTAGAAGAGGTGAGGGAGCTCTGTGGAGTCTCTTGCATAAGGGCATTAATCCTGTTCATGAGGGCTCCGCCTTTATGACCTAACACTTCCCAGAGATCTCCCTCCCAGTACCATCTATGTTGGGCATGAGGATTTCAACATACAAATTTTGGGAGGACACAAACATTCAGACCATAGCAATTACTGGATGGTACCCGATAATTTTGTAGATTACTTAATGTTGAATAACAGTAAGAAGGCATCTTTCTTTTAAGATTTTATTTATTTATTTGAGAGAGAGAATGAGAGATAGAGAGCACGAGAGGGAAGAGGGTCAGAGGGAGAAGCAGACTCCCTGCCAAGCAGGGAGCCCAATGCGGGACTCGATCCCGGGACTCCAGGATCATGACCTGAGCCGAAGGCAGTCGCTTAACCAACTGAGCCACCCAGGTGCCCAAGAAGGCATTTTGGATGGCCACATGTGTTTGGTTCTCTTTCTTGGTGCTGTAGTTGATCAATTCTAACTATTGAGAGAAAATGGGTGCTTTCCAAGGGAGCAATGTCAATAGAAACATTTCCAAATGAGAACACGCAGATTAAATGTTTAATTCAGCTAGCTTTGCAAACTACATCATTAGCACAAATTACCTTAAAGGTCTCCCTAGATTTTTCTTTCTAGTTCAGTTCATTGGGTGTTGTTGTTTATTATACTTATGATTATTATTACTGAGCCTCGCAGACCCTATTTCTTGGTTTAGACATTATTCCTCCTGTCAGTCTGTATAACTTGAAAGATGGAGGATTTTGAGTCCCATGATATATAAAAGGAAATGAAGATTTATTAAGGAAATGAAGGACACATGAGTCTTCATAGATATAGATGAAGACCACAGAGATATGTATGTGCTGTGTGTTTAATACAAGTGTAGATTATACACACACATTCTTTAAAAATAAGTTCCATGGTCCATCTGGATTTTTAGGCATGAAGGAAACATTTTCCACTGTTTTATGCAAGCAATTACTGTCCACCTTAGACGTTTAAATGTATGTCATCTATCACAAGCTCTATTTTTTTTTTTAAGATTTTATTTATTTATTTGACCGAGAGAGAGACAGCTTAATGACCGAGGCACCCCGGCGCCCCTATCATAAGCTCTATTAATCAGCACTCTTTCTACATCTATAGCACCCTGTTGCTAGAATATGCAACTTGATCAGCACAGAACATACTTAGTCAATAACTGTTTTTAAAGCAAAGTACATACTACAAATCAGCAACTATCCAAATGGCTTTAAAAATATCATTTTCAAGACTTCCATATAAAAAAAGAGAAGGGAGAACAGAATCATTTGAGTAGATATAGTAAGTCAGCAGACTTCTATCTTCTCACGTGAGTGTTACAGATAGATGATGTTACCTATATTATATGAAAAAAGTAAGTGAGTCTCAGTAAGGTTGATGACCTTGTTGAAGTTTCTGACACCCAGGAAGTGGCAGAGCAGAGATGTAAACCCAGGCCTGAGCCTCTCTCATTGTTCTTTTCAACCAACCACAGTGCCTTAAGCTAGGAAAGATTACTCCATGTAAATAGCCTGAAAATGACCTCTCTCTCCATCTAGGAGATTTGCAACTTTAAACTGGGCCACTTAAAACAATGCCCTGGCCTCACCCTAGAGCAACTGAATCAGAATTTCTGGAGAAGAGGAAGTGAGGGCGAACACTAGAGGTTCTGCAGGTGATTCTAATTTGCACTCGTGTCTGAGAACGTCTGGTTTAGATCAACTCCTTTCTCAGGATCTCTTGGATGTTTTGTAATGACTTCCAACTCAAAATCTACAAACCAGATCTCAGACACCCCACCTCCTGACCCTTTCGCCTTTCCTCAGTTTCTCCAATGGCGCCATCACTCTTTCAGGCTTCATTCACCAAGCCTCAAAATTCTGGTTTCTTATTTTTTTCCTAGGGTTTCAGGACAAAGCATAGTTGTTAGTGAAGGGAAGTTAATTCTCTTCTTAGCGGCTCCAGCTCATTCCTATAGTGATTTCTGCTTCTGTTGCCCTCTGCCGTGTCTTCCTTACGCGAAGGGAACCGATTTTTTCCTTCTCCAGGATAAGCTATGGCTTGGTTAAATACCTGTTGTGTTTACATGATTGACATTAATTTACTCTGGGCATTAATTTGCTTTCTTCTTAACTCTTTAATGTCTTTCCAGCGAATGTTTTTTTAAAACAATGCCTTGATGTGAAGAGAATCCTGAATTAAGTAGACTCAAAGAGTACTTTAGATGCCTGAATGTAAAGCAATCCCCGATACAAGGTAATTCTCCCAAGGATAATGTTTTTGACCAACTTGAATATACACATTTTGGGAGATATAGATGAAATTGTTAAATTTCAGCTTGCAGATTTTAAGGTATTAACTTAATTACATGCATATCAATAACATATTAAATAATGCTTAATTAGTACACATTATAAACACAGATAATTTTATAATATATATCATCATTTTGTTTAATTTAGAAATACTGCTGGGGCGCCTGGGTGGCTCAGTCGTCAAGTGTCTGCCTTGGGCTCAGGTGGTCCCAGGGTCCTGGGATCGAGCCCCACGTCAGGCTGCCTGCTGAGCAGGCAGCCTGCTTCTTCCTCTCCCACTCCCCCTGCTTGTGTTCCCTCTCGCTGTGTCTCTCTCTGTCAAATAAATAAATAAAATCTTTAAAAAAAAATTTAGAAATACTGCTTTTTCATTCTTATATTTCCTGAAAAAATTTAGTCAAATGCTTTGCATATACTTTCTCACATATACTGCCCTTACTGAGCCATCATCAAGCACATTTTTTTCTTTATGTAATTATTGGTGATACAGAATCCACGTATGAGGCAGTCACTGAAAATTATATCCCAAGTTACATGTAACCATTTATATAATATTTATGCATTTAGTCAACAAGTATTTGTTGAGCAGGTACTGTGGGCAGAGAACAGATCTAAGTACATATCATGTGCTGGGGTTACGGTAGTATCCTTATGGCGTATAAATTCTGATGGAGTTTATATTCTAGTATGGGAAAGACAGACAACAAATATCTCTCAGGAACATTCTGTGAAGTGCTATGAAGACACACAGAGGATAGGAGAATGGAGACAGATGGTGAGCTGCTTTCTTAGGATGACAGGGAAGGCCTCTTGAGGACTGTATTAACAACCATTTCTTTTATTTTCTGTATTCTTTGACATCTGGGGGTCTTCTTAACTCTGTGACTCTCCCAGGGTCAGCCAATTCTTATGGGTAGTAAACAGCTCTCCCATGAACATGTTTTTCAAATTTAGACCAACCAATCCAGAGCCCACCCCTCAACCACTTCCTCTGTGGCTTTGTTGGCTCTCATACTCCGGGCCACTATCCACCTGTTCTGATCACACCAGAGCCAGATATGAGACAACTAGGGACAGGCCCTTTGCTGCACAATCTACTGAAATTATTTAAACTAGCCAATCCTAAACATGCTTATCCTGTCGCTTTAGTTCTTTTCCATGGAAACAACGTAGGCTCCTGCCCGTTGCCCATCCCACCTCCCCGCCCTGCCTCCCGACTGACCCCGGTGTTCCCCTGTGGTCCCAGGTGATTTGGGACGCTGCCTCCTCTTGGTGATTGCGAGCGGCAAACTATCCTTTCAGTGGTGGTTGTCTCTTGGTCTGTTGGCCTTACTCTACCTCAACCTTGCTACTAATGTACTGTATTTTAAACCGAGGGAGTGACATCGGAGGAGAGACCTGTGGGATGAAGTAACATGGGGTATCTGGAAAGAGAACATTCCATGCAGAAAGAACTGTGTGTGTTCCTGGGCTTGTCTGAGGACCAGCAAGCTGGCCATGTGGCTAGGGCAGTGTGAACAAAGGCGGGAACATTAGGAGATAAATCAGTTGGAAGGTGGTGGTAGCATATGCAGGTAACTCAAATGAGAGCAGTGCGATGCACCGAATGTTTGTGTCTCCCCTCCCCCAAATTCATATAGTGAAGGCCTAATCCCAATGGGATGGTTTTAGGAGGTGGGGCCTCCAGGAGGTAATGAAGTCATGAGAGTGGATCCCTCATATGGGGCTGGTGCCCTTAAATAAGAGACTTGAGAGAAGTGATCTCTCTTTCTGTTACGTGTGGTTGCAGGGAGAAGGCCTCCATCTATAAACCAGAAACAGGGCCCTCACCAAGAATCAAAGCTGCCAGCACCTTGATCTTGGACTTCCCAACCTCTAGAACTGTGGGAAATAAATTTTTGTTGTTGAAGCTACATAGTCTGTGTATTTCTGTAAGAGTAACTAGAACAGACTAAGGTAGGCAGGCACTTGGGGACCACTTGAGGCTGTCAGTAATTGGACTGTCAATGGGAGAGGCAAAGGGAAAGTCTAGACGCTGAAGCACTCTTCTATTTTTTTTTTAAAGATTTTATTTATTTGACAGAAAGAGACACAGTGAGAGAGGGAACACAAGCAGGGGGAGTGGGAGAGGGAGAAGCAGGCTTCCGGCCTAGCAGTGAGCTCAGTGTGGGGCTCGATCCCAGGGCCGTGGGACCATGACCTGAGCCGAAGGCAGACGCTTCACGACTGAGCCACCCAGGCGCCCCATCACCCTTCTAGATACTGAGTAATTATTGTCAAAGACTGAGACTGGGACAGGCAGATAGTTCAAATCTCCCATGAGGTGGCTCTCAGGACAAGAGTGACCAATAAATGACACTTGTGGATGACAGAAGAGAAATTCTGTTTCCTTATCGTGTTCTCTGACTATAATGGATTATTGTGCTGAATTATGGAAAAAAGCACTATGTTTCCTAAACCAGAGCATTTGCAAAATGACCTGTTGGATCATCCTCATGCCCTAGATCCTATTTTGCATTTTGAATAAATGAAGCTTCCTTTCCTCTTAGTTTTCTGAAAGTGGGAAAAACTTTAGGTCAGAAGCACTATTAATGGAGTAGGTCAGAACAGTATAATTTCCGGCCAGGATTTATGCATGTATGTTTAAATGCAGGGTTTATTATGCATGCAGTGGACACAATTAGTATGCATGTAGTGGGTGCAAATTAATTAGAAAGTCTTTCTTGCATATCTTAGCACTGCTCTGGGCCTGAGGGAGTTTCAGAAGTTTGAAATCGTGTTCCTCTCCAAGAGTAGTCATTCCGATAAGCACAGATAAAGAAATAGATTTGTAATAAGGAGCAGAATTTTGTGACAGAGATTCCAACTTTTCTGTAAACTCAGAGGTGAGGGAGATAAGAAACGTTGGCATAATGAATGAAAAGCTTGATTTGCATTTTGATTTCGACCTTAGAGAAAGTGTGAGATTGACACTGAAGGATCGTAGAGACGCATGAAGGGAACAAACCAGGAGAGCCGAAGAGAACGTGGAGTGTTTCTGGACAATAAAGGGTTCAACTGGTTGAAAAAGAAAAAAATATGAACAACATATGTAATTGTTCTGGAACTTGAAAATAAGATAAACAGAGTTTAGTGATAACTGGAGGAAATAGTGTATCATTGAGCAGTTCTTTTTTAGAAGATTTATTTATTTATTGTAGAGAGAAAGTAAGAGAGAGTGAGTGGGGGGAGGGGCAGAGGGAGAGAATTTCCAAGCAGGCTCCCCACTGAGCGTGGAGCTCATTGTGGGGCTCCATCCTATGACGCATGAGATCACGACCTGAGTCGAAACCAAGAGTCGGGTGTTCAACTGACTGAGCCACCAGAGGCCCCTTCATTGATCAGTTTTTTGAACAAAGAAGTGACATAATGAGAGTGATATTTAAAGAGGGCTTTTTGGTCAGAATTAAGCTATTTAGTCCATAATAATAAAACAACCACAATCAAGGACAACAGGTGTATTAATTTCCTAGGACTGCCACAACAAAGTACCACAAACCGTGTGGTTTAAAACAATACAAATTTATTGTCTCACAGTTCTGGAAGCTACAAGTCCAAAATCCAGGTATTGGCAGAGGTGCTCCCTTGTAGAGACTCTGAAGGAACATCTATTCCGTGCCTCTCTCCCAACTCTGGCAGTTACTAGCCATCCTTGGCATTAGGTGGCTTGTGGATGCATCACTCCAGTCTCTGCCTCTGTGATCATATGGTGTTCTCTCCCTGTGTCTGTGTCCAGATTTCCCTTTTCTAATAAAGTCACCAGGCATTGGATTGGAACTCACCTTGACTTCCTATGACCTCATTTTGCCTTAATTACATCTGCAAAGATTCTATTTCCAAATAGAGTCACACTCACAGGTATCAGGGGGCAGGAATTGAACACATCTATTTGGGGGACACAATTGAACCCACAACATGAGTAGTGGGTATTACCATAGCAGGCACTGTGCACTGAATTGTCTCCCCCTAAAATTCATACGTGAAGCCCTAACCCCCAATGGAATGGTATTTGTAGCTGGGGCCTTTGGGTGGAAATTAGGTTTCCATGAGGTCATGAGGGTGGGGCCTTCATGATGGGAGTAATGCTCTTATAAGAAGATAAACCAGAGAGCTTGTCCTCTCTCTGCCATGCAAGCACACAGCAAGAAGAAGATGGCCGCCTGCAAGCCGGGAAGAAAGCTCTCACCAGGTAACTTGAGTTAGTCAGCACTTTGATCTTGGACTTCCCAGCCTCCAGAACTGTGAGAAATGAATTCCTATTGTTTAAGCCCCCCAGTCCACATGGCAGCCCGGGCTGGCTAACGCAATAGGCATGAGATGATTCATTCATTCAGTAATTGCCAGGGCCCCCCAAGTACCCAGAATTGGATGCCATGGACCCAGGGGTTGCAGTTGATGCATTAACGCATTTAGGCACCTAGGTATGTGTGTATATATTTTTCCCCTACTCTACTCCCCAAATGACTCAGGCTAGATGCTTACTTAATAGGATTCTATTAGGAGGAAAAACAATACAGAATATATGGGAAAACAAATAAGATATGATAATTTGGACAGATGAGAATTATAAAATAATACCTGCAACTCCGAGACAACAAATTTGAAAAATGTAGAAGAAATAAAAGGTCTCATGACAAAACATAAAATATCCAAATTAAATTAAGAAATAAAAAAGTGATTAAACCATTGCCATAAAAGAGATTGAACAGGTTATCAAAGAACTTTCATTAAAAATGTGTTGGCACCAGATGGGCTCACAGCTGAATTTTATCTAACTATTAAAAAAACAGGTGATTCTATCATTTGTTAGACTATTTTCAACCCCAGAAAAAGGTGGAAAACTCGGTAGTTTCTTTCATAAATCCAGCTCAGGTTTAATATCATAATTTCATAATGATAGTACATAAAATAAACCTATAAACAATCATCTGTACTAAATATAGGTGACCAAATATAAAATACTGGCAAATAAAATGCAACAGTGTATCAAAACACCAAGACACTCTGGCGCAGTAGGCTATACTCTAAGAACGCAAGGCTTATTTTCATTGCCCCAAAATCTGTCCACTTAATTCAATTAATTAAAATGAAAGGTTTATAATTAGATGAATAGACGCAGAAAGTTTATTTAATGAAACAGAGTAGGTATTCTTTATCTAAAGGCTCTAAGTTATATGGGAATTGATAAACACTAGTTATGAAAGACAACACATACTTCTCTGAATAACCAAGCACTAAAGTCAAGAGCCAGTCAAGGATGTCTGGTATTATTACCACTGTGTAGCAACATTTTAGAGGTGAGTAGTAGAGCGACTGCTGAGGTGCCTCTGATGAACCCTGCTTCTGGAATTTACACCTTGTGCAATCTTCTCTTGAGTGTAGGCTGGCCTTACAGACTTGCTCTGAATAAAAAGAATGTGGCAAAAACAATGGGCTGTCGCTGCCAAGATTATGTTGCAAAAGACAGTGATTTCTGTCTTGCTAGCCCTCTCTTACACTCCCTGGCTCTTCTTGCTTGCCTCCTCTCATGAAGTAAACTGCTGTAGGCAGGAAGCCACCCTGTGGAGAAGCCCACCCAGCAAGAAACAGAGGGGAGGCCTCTAGACAACAGCTGGGGAGGAACCCGCAAAGATCTGACTCTTACTATCAACTACTTGAGTGAGCATGCAAGTGGATCCTTCCCCACTTGGGCCCTGAGAGGCCAGCCGCCCAGACTAACACTTTGATTGCAGTTTGAGAGAATTCTTGAGGCTGGGGACCCAGTTAAATTGTGCCTGGATTCCTAACCTACAGAAACTGAGATAATAAATGTTGTTCCTTGCAAGAAAATCAAGGAGCCTGCATTTGTTGCCTAGGGATGGGAGAAGCATTAGTAACAAAACAAGGAAAATATTTTAGGAAAAGGAAATATAGAATGATTGGAACAATACACATATTGGAAGGTTAATGAGTTCGGCTGTCTGAGAAAACGTTGTAATGCATAAGGAAGTGGCAATGATTACTTTGCCTTTATAAAGTATTGTATTATATTGTACCACTTATTGCAAATAGCATGGATTCCCATTGTATTTTTTTAATCAAATACATAAAATTCCAAAATAAATACAACATTAAAATGTTGAGGGAGGGAGCACTTTTTTTTCCCTAGTGTTCAATGTTTCTGTGAAAGAAGTTCATATAATATCACTTCCAGTTTCCCTCTGCCCCTTTGCTCACCCCAAGTTAAGACGGAGGGTAGAGCTGAGGGATTCACCGATTGGTAGAACTAAATCTTTGAGCACAGTCCAATTCAGCTCTTCTTCCTCTGGGGATAAAATGATATTGGGGAGCAGGCATTCTTCTCTGCACATCCTGGAACAGGTTCTCTCCAAGGTTGAGGGAGAGCCGTCAAGAACTGCCCTGGGAAGGCACTGGTCGAGTGAGGAGCTGTGCTGACTTCCGGACTTCATTAGGCAAGCCCAGTTAACTCGGTCACTAAGCTACTTCCCCATTTTGATTTCCATCTGCCCTACTCTCTGTTTCTCCATTTACTCAGACTTGGGGCAGAAAGGAGGGATACCATCAGTTGATACCCTTTAAAATAAAACAACAACAGTTTTAATTTGGGCAGGAAAAGTTAGAATACAAAAACAAAAGATTGATTTGTGCATTTTAGTGTGGATTTTATCTAAAAAACACTGTAAACACATGTAGCCTATAGTCAGTAGTTTCGTTTTTCACGGTCGTATGGGTTCGTAATTCTGAAACTGCCTTCTGGGTATTCTCGGTTTAAGCCAATGAGTAAACATTTTGAGGATAATGGAGCCAGGTTTCTCACTCTGGGGAGACACAAATAGGGAAACATCCTGTGTTGTTGGATCAGAATTAGATCAGTATGAACTAATGATTTTTAAAATAGGTAGATAGATATGATAGATAGATATGTGTGATCATACATAAAAATAAAATGTCTTTCATATAACATATATTACCTAGGTCTGTCAGACTAAAGCGCCAAAAGCAATGAAATATCAATTGGAATGAGCATATCTAGTGCCCAGATCTTGGTTTTTCTATACCATTCTCCATTAAAAGGGACTTGATCTTCTTGGAGAAATGGCTGATTCCACAGCTGCGGCATAGTCGGTATAAAATGAAGCTAGAACATCTTATTGCACCAAAAGGAAGGGAGTGTTCAGATTCATGTCAAAAGGACATAGAGGCCAGTTTGAAGAGGCTTACACTGGCCCAATCTGGGACAATTTGATCATCAACATAAATAATGATAGGAATGAACTATAATCCATTGAATAAAATAAATATTCATAAGTTCATATAGATATAAATAAATAAATGCAGAGAAGGAAAATATTCTTCCTTCCAGTCAAATGCCAACTAATAAAAATAGAAAGAAAATGGAAAGAAAAATAGAATATCTTCAATAGGTACAAAAACTAGTGAGTGGAAGTTTCACAATTAATATGATACATAGTCACAGAGTATCCTACAACTTACTTATTGATTACCAAGGGGAAAATAGTAATTCTACAAGATAAACCTGTTGACCGCTATCTTAAGCAAGTTATTAAACTTAATATCATCAATACTAGGAGGAAATAACTTCCAATATCATGACCATGTGCCTTTTAATAAAATACCTTGACAAGGACACAACGTCATTTTAAGGACGTTCCTGTTAAAAATCTGGATCTAATCATAGGAAACATCAGACAAATCCCAACTGAGAGACATTCTGCAAAATAAATGGTTGGCACTCTTCAAAAGCATTAAAATAAAAAAAAATAAAAAATAAAAAAACAATGAAAAGCCACAGAACTCTTTCAGAGATGTTAAAGAGACATTTATGACCTGGAATTTAATTCTAAGCCAGGGGAATAAAAAGTATAAAAGGGGCAATTGATAGAAGTTGAATATAGACTTGAACTAGATAATATAATTTTATCAATGTTAGATTTCTTGACTTAACAACTGTTTTTATCTGTAAAAAGATAAGCTGCTTCTCCTTACTCTAAACTGGTTCAGATAAGAATAAATACATACAGCCACAGACACATACCCAGAGAATTATGGAATAAATGGGACAAAATAAATACAACTGGTAAACCTGCTGTGTGTGTGTGTGTGTGTGTGTGTGTGTGTGTGCTATATACACATAAATATCAATGATATATGTATTTACCCATAGTATGTATTTCATATTTAATAGCCACACACACTCAATGACCATCCCTTGTATTATTCTTGTAACTTTTCTTTAAGTTTTAAATAAAAAGTTACCAAACTATTGGGCAATGGTATGGAATAGATCAATGTTGAAGGAGTTTATTTTTTAAGGGAATTTGTGGGGAAAAGTCTATCTATGGTGAGGTTTTGGTAGTGCCAGAATAGGTGGTTTTGGGCTTGTAGTCTATAGTGTGTGGGCAGGAAGTTCAGGGACTGGTGGCACATAGTGGTCTATACTGGGTTGGCGCTTAACTTCTTCACCCAGAAGAGGCTTAAGTTTAGGCCTCATAGTATTTTGCCATTTGACTGTTAACTACAGTTTGGGATGACTTTGTCTATGGGCAAGTAAAAGTTTTTATTGAGGTCCTCACTGGGTCTTAAGCAAAGGGTCTGAGCCTCAGCAAAGTTATATATGAGTCTGCAGGTGGACTGAGCTATAGACATCATGGAGGCTGTGCTCATGATGCCAAGTTCAGCCTCTTGCTGGGAGATTTTCCCCCATTTATTGGCTTTGTGGTTTGTGGATTCCACAACACAGGCATTGGCTGGCATCCTAACAAAGCTGAAACCAAGGATGCCTTTGCTTTTTCTCTATCTCTCAGACACCATTGAGTGTCTGCTATGGCCTTAGAGGACGCTAAGTTTTAAATTTGGAAACATAATTGTTTCCTGCTTTAGGGGTTGTGGTTTGGCTTGTTTTCTATATTTGGTGGGTGTAGGACCTGGTAAAATCACACGTCCTATTAACTCTTGGACTCTATTACAAAAATGAAGCATATAAGAATCTTGATGTTATAATTTCCAAGGCCCCGAAGAAATTACACACATTCCACTTGGAGAAACCTCAAGCTGCACCTGCTAAATAAGCGTCAACTCTACTGAGGCACCAAGAATTCCAAATGCTGGGACTGAGCAGAATAAGGCATGAAAGAGCTTAAACTTCTAAGTCCACAGGGCAAGATAATTTAATTTTGGACTGTAATCTGCAGGGGGATGTAGCGTTTAATTCTCTTTGGAAATTTGAAATTATAAGAAGGGTTATATTAAAATCCAGAGTATCTCGGTTGTTATGGGTTGAATTTTGCCCCTTCCAAAATTCACATGATGAAGTCCTAAGTCCCAATATCTCCAAATGTGACTGTATTTGGAGACAGAGTCTTTAAAAAGTTATTACTTGGATGAGGTCATTAGGGTAAGCCCTAATACAATCTGACAGGTGTCTTTATAAAAAGAAGAGATTAGAACACAGACAAGTACAGAAGCAAAGCCATGCAAAGATGGAGACCATCAGCAAGTCAAAGAGAGAGAGAGAGAGAGGCCAACCCTGCTAATACTTGATCTCAGACTTCCAGCCTCCATGATTGTGAGAAAACAAATTTCTGTTCAAAATCTGTGGTACTGGGGCGCCTGGGTGGCTCAGTCATTAAGCATCTGCCTTCAGCTCAGGTCATGATCCCAGAGTCCTGGGATCGAGCCCCGCATTGGGCTCCCTGCTCCGCAGGAAGCCTGCTTCTCCCTCTCCCACTCCCCCTGCTTGTGTTCCCTCTCTCGCTGTGTCTCTCTCTGTCAAATAAATAAATAAAATCTTTAAAAAACAAAAACAAAGTCTGTGGTACTTTGTTATGGCAAACCTAGCCAACAAGTACATCAGTATTATTGGATTTGTTGCTGAAGTATGCCTATAAATTTTATTATTGGAGTAGCAGTGGTTGTTATTGGAAAGATAGCCTAAAGATGTGAAAGATTGCTGGTCCCCTCCTTATGGGAGCTTGCGAGGTAAACCCAAAGAGTTAAGAGATCAAAATGAGAAATGTGATAAGGAATGTTTTTTCACTACTCTTGATGTTCCCCTTCTGTGAAGGGACCACAATTAAGGTAACTCCTAGCCTCACTGCCTTTTACTCGTTTCACCCCAAGGTGGCAGTGGTGTAGTGGTGGTTTGCTCCATTGGTACCAAGTTTGAATTAAGTTGGTCATATATAAGAGGGCTACCTCACTGAACTACTCTTTTGACTGGGTGGGTGTTTCTAATTCCAGATTCAGCTAGCAGACATAGCAGGCTCTCCAACTAAACTGTTCTCCAAACTTCATTTCAGTTGTAAAGGTGATATTTTGATTTCCCATCTGCCTTACCTTTTTTTGTTCCATTTCTTCAGAATAGGGTTTGGGGGATGAACACCCCTTCAAAAACACCAACAAATGATTCTATGTGTTGTAATTTTCTATTCTAAAGAATTTGTTTTTTGAAAGTGCGGATTGCTATTATTCTTGGACAACTGGCTTGGATTAGCAATGTTCCCAATGTTGTCCCACACTCCAGGAAGGAATGTAGATTAAAGATAGAATCAGTGACTGACCTCCCCTTTCCTGTCGGAGGCTACATTGTAACTAGGGAGAGCCCAGCTTTTATAACATGTATATAACTTATTAAATGTTCAGCCCAGTGCCAGGTCCAATTCAATGCTGATTAAAGAAAAACCTGGATGTTGATAAAAAAATTTAGTCCTTTACAGTTTATAAAATACTTGCATATATATTATCTGATTTCCCCCCAGAAAACTGGATGACTCAGTTTATATGAATTATGAAAAGTTACAATGCAAATTAGAGAAAATCACCCAAGCCTAGCTCTTGTGGTTCCAAGTTCAGAGATCTTTCTGCTCTGTGATGTAGTTGCTTTGTAAAAATTCATTAATCCTGCTGTTTGATGAGGAGTCCGAAAAATAGAGAGCTCTAAATAACCAACAATATGTTCAGTTGCATTTGTGCTTAAACTGTGTGAAATAAAATTTAAAAGAATGTAGGAACTGTAATATACCTAAAGCAGTGTGGGATCTTAGTGTTGGAATATTCAACCTTGCTTTGCTGGTTGTAAGGCAAATGAGCATCATTATTTTTTCAGAAATATCTGAGAGTTGGCAACTGCTACATCATTCTTATAGGAGAAAATACTCTGATTACTCCTAAACTGTTCTCCTCTTCCCTTCCAAAATCAGAGAGAAATGGCAGCTTCCAGAAAGTTCTTACACAATTTCTGGTTTGCAGCATCTTGAAGATTCAACATTCATGGTTTGTCTATGCATCTTCCTACTTCCTATTTTTCCTTCTTTTTCCCGGCCTTCATCTTTTGTCTGGGGCAGCTGAGGGTGGATCTGGATCAGAAGAGAAACTTTCAAAACCCACTTTTTTCTCTGCAGGCCCGACTCTAGAAAATATTAATGGAAATCTTGTTTATCTCAGTGGTTTTTCTCCATTGGGTGGGGGCCTTGTCTCCTAGTCTCCTTCATCTTTCTTCCTGTTGCCAACCCACCGTGAGTCTCTTAACCCCTAAAAATACTTTCTTCCAAGGTGCTAGTGAGAGAAGGCACAAAGTCCTTGGTCAGATGATATCTACACGTTTGAAAGTGGAGTTTTCTTGGTTCACCATAGCTGATGCAATGGTACAGGTGTCTGCCCTATAAACTTGGTGGTTAGGATCACTTTTTCCAGGCAGGACTGTTCACAGGTTTCATATCATAGTACGGAGGCAGCTTTCATATTTTCCCCTGTAGGGCCGACCCTAGTCCCAGGAAATAGATAAAATAAAACAGAATAAAAATGAAACACAGTATCTCAGAGACCTCAAATAAATGGCGATTTAACTTTAGCACTTTGGAAGAGAAATTGCCTTGTGTTGTGACACATAGAGCCCTTATCATCCAAAGCCCTAAATTTAGAGGGTGATAAAAGTCTTCTTTCCTCTTTGTTTCTATAGCCTTCTATTTTTAAACCCTGAATCACCCAAAGGTGAATAATGAAACCTCTGTGTCTGCAGCTGACATATCTTTATTTGAGATGACATATTCATCCATTTTCATAAATTATTGGTAATAAAATATATTAACAACAATATATTATTATTTCCATATACTTAATCACATTTCTCAGCTATTTTATGAATAATTAAATAGGTTTTAAATAGATATTTAAAGCAAAATATCACTAAATACTTTATCTGTGGTAATCATCTTTCATTAATAGAGGAGGCCAGACTTTTTGGTGGCTCCAAATCCAGTTTTTAATATCACCTTCTCATCATTGTCAAGAAGGTCCTGTTGAACCTCCCCCTCCACTGCTCCCTGCTTCCCTGTCCCCCAGTGCCAGTCTCTGGGCTTGTGCAGACCTAGACCATTCCCTTTAGATTAGGAGCTCCAACAGATCAAAGCATAGAAAGTAAGTCACACATTCTGGAGCGCATCCCCAAATATATGGCTATGTTTCAGACTGTCACCATCACTGAAACAAAGTGTTTAAAAGAGCAAATGTGGATTATTTTGCATATATACATGTAATGCTTCCCTTGCTGGTTAGCTGAAATAAGCGTCTTGAAAAAGAAAGAGGAAGTACCAACAAATCTCATGAATTCAGTGTATGTTGTGTAGAACCAGCTCAGAATACTCTATTTTATTAAACATCCAATACAGGAAATAAATGAAAAAGAGCATTTTCAGATGGAGTTCAGTTGACCTAACTGTACAGTATTTATACGTGTCTTATTGAATAGGGAATATAACTTCCACAGGGAAAAAGCAAGGAACAAATTCCAGGTGCTCATTCTCAGTGTTCTCATTAAAGACAAATTCTCGCCAACACATAGCTGTCGTGCAGGAAAATTTAACTTGGAAATGTGCAGGAAAAGACAATGGCTTTTGGTAAGACCTTGACCCAATCATGTAAAGTAGAATTCATCAGTCCTCTTTCCCCAGAAAACTATTTGAAATCCTCCGATGAAAATAGAAGTGCAGGCGCCTGGGTGGCTCAGTTGGTTAAGCGACTGCCTTCGGCTCAGGTCATGATCCTGGAGTCCCGGGATCGAGTCCTGCATCGGGCTCCCTGCTCAGCAGGGAGTCTGCTTCTCCCTCTGACCCTCTTCCCTCTCGTGCTCTCTATCTCTCATTCTCTCTCTCTGAAATAAATAAATAAAATCTTAAAAAAAAAATAGAAGTGCAAAGTGTACTTATAAATAAGTAAGGATTTTTTACTGCTAGGATCAGCAGAGGCAAGTTGAGGTTTCTGTGTCTCAGAAGTGCCAAGTCTGCAGACTTGGGTGATGTGTGAAGTGTGGCAGCCATGAGAACCACGCTGGTCGCCCCTGGCTGCCGCCCTGAGCCTGTGGGCTCTGCTCAGCCCCCTGCACGGGACCTTCTGTGCAGCTCAGGGGCTCTATTAATTCCGCCGGCTACATTTTAATTACGCTGTCTACACAACAATGGATTCCTTTGCATTTTTATGCTCATCTTCAGCCATTCATACTAAATTGACTCTTGGTGTCACAGGACAACTAATCTGGGTTCAACATCCTCCTACCTCATTCCTTTAAGAATTTTTTAAAGGGGGATGTAGTTAAATTGGAAACAGAGAGGACACAAAGGCTTTACAGTTTGGCAGGAGTGGTTAGAAAACAGTCAGCTGGTCACGAACAATCTCCTCAGAGAGACACCATTAGCCGAAAATGGCTTCCCTCATTTCTTTGCCTCATCTTCCTCTCACCTCCCCATCCTGAGGAGAGATTGCCATCTCTAATGAATCTGCTGAAGTTAAAAAATTTATCTTTCAAAACCTTTGAAAATGTTTTTACCCACAAATCCAACAAACACAAACATAGACTTACTAAGACATTACTGCCTCTGGAAAATTTCACGTTTTCACAGTGTGTTTATAAAGTGTTATTTACACATGTTCATCTCACACATGATCATGACTGGCACTTTCCTGAGCTGAGTTGCAATTAATATTAACAACATCGAGGGAAACAGAAGCCTTTATAACAAAATCCTTCCCAGGTGCCATAATCAATAATGAAATTTGGTCGATATTCGGTGATTTGTTTTTTCCAAAAAGTTCAAAAATGTATCTTAAGTAGAAAATATTTCCACAATTGCAGGTAACCACTTCATCTATACTAGCACTTTTTTTTTTTAATATTAATAGAGTTTCAGAGTTTTCTCTCTGATGCTGGCTGGAATATAGCATTCAGCTGCGATGATTTTAGGTCCTGGAATGAAGGTGAATTTCTCTCAATCGGAAATTAAAGACACAAAAAAAATTTGCCAGCTTGACACTAAAAGTTATCAAAATTGTTAACTAAGAGAGAATTAATTAGCCTCCATTTGGGGACCTCTCTTTGAAGTTTCCAAGAGGTAACCTCTATTTGCGTGTACAGTTTTGTTTTTGTTTTTTTTGCAAAGTGCCCAATGTTCAGAAATGATTCCCGCTAACATTTACCTAGCTCTTTTTATTTGCAAAGGGGAAGGTGGATAGTAGTCTGTAAACTCAGCATCCTGCTGTAGATATTTCTAAAGGTCAAAAGGCATCAGGAATTTCTCAAGCTGATATACCCTGTTAGGATTAAAAAAACACGTTTATCAAAAGATGCTTTAATTTAGTTTAAAAGTTAAATTATGCTGGTTCTCAATAATTGTAAATCATCCTCTAACGATTATAATTCTTCCATGTAACTCACATTTAAAAGCCAATCGACACGCAGACTACAGCTGAGATTAACCTGGAACTCTTCATGAACAGCGAGCCCTGAGTTTCAAAGGCCTCACCCAATAAAGAGTCAATTCTAAAATGCATTCCTAGTCATCCCAGCAAGCTGACCCTGGGTTAGTAAGGAACCCAGGCCCTTAGGCTCGGTTCAGACAAGAACTTTCTGATGGTAATGTATTGTCATAGCCTATTTATGTGACTTCACTAGAAAATAAATTCCAGAAGGGCAAGGATTGACTTATTAGCTATTATAGCACAAGCATTTTGGTAATACCTGGCAAAAAAGACAACAATAATATCGTTGAATAAACAAATGACTATGAGAAACCTCTTGGGAGACCAGTGTCTTCATTTATAAAATAAAGATGTGTCATTAGATGGTCAATAAACTCTCTTTGAGCTGTATAAATCCTCTACAAAATAATAATACTACATTTTTATAAAAAGATGTGTTTCTCTGACAATTTATATATTTATTCATTTATTTGTTTTACCTTTGCCTTGAAAGTAGATTCACTTTATTTATTTATTTTTATTTATTTACTTGAGAGAGAGAGAGAATGAGTAGGGGGAAAGACAGAGGGAGGAGCAGACTCCGCCCGATATGGGGCTCGATCCCAAGACCCAGAGATCATGGCCTGAGCAGAAGGCAGACGCTTGACCGACTGAGTCACCCTGACAATTTATGATAATTTAATATTCTCTATAGAATATCTGGCTTCCACGGAAACCAAGATCTACATACACTCAGAGAGGAGGCTGAAGAGGAAGAGCTCTGTGTGTGGCCGATCCGCCCACAGGCTCTCAGCCCGTCCAGCAGCCTCCCCTCACCACCAGGCTTTGTTGGCAGCTTGGCCCACTGTAGTGTAGAAAAGGATGTTACCAGGGACTCCGCAAGGGACACTGAGGCATCGTAGGGTAGATATCAGATTACCAAAGTCAGCATAAGCCAGATTTCTCCCCGTACTTAGATACACAAAGGAAATAGTTTCAAGAACCCTTTCCACAGCTCTTAACTCTCCCAGCCAGACCAGGGATGTCACAAGGGTCTGTGAGAGGATCTTGTCAGGAGACTGGTAAGAGAATTCTTTGGAGGAAACTGAAGCCGTGTCATGGTGGCCACCAGGCATTGCAGCCAGCTCTGAGTCTAGGGAGGAAAGCTTTCGAAAAACCCCTTAGAGAGCTTTGAAATGTATTCTCCTAGGTAGTGACCTCAGAAGCCCGAGGCCTGATTCTTGCTTGAGAAAACAAAAACCAACTATAGACCTAGGCTTAGTCTCTGTCACCGGGGCCCCTAGAGGGTGAGAGAGTCCTTGCTGCTTAGGTGGTAGACCTGGATGGGGGTGTGGCTCCCTTGGGGCCAGGCTGCCATCCCGGTTTGTGAGCCAGGCAGGGAAGAGACAACGTGGACTGTGTTTAGCCCTTGTTCCTGGAGCTATGAGGAGAGCTTGGCAAAACAAAACCAGCCAGAAACTGACGGATCAAGGAAACTACAAGTGAGATGTACCTGCCAGGTGGCATGAGAAGCCTTCGAAAGATCCCCACAAAATGAGAGATGATCTTTAATCATTTGGCATGACCGGGAGTACAGAGCCAGCACCTGACTCCGCCCATCAGTCAGGCTTCTGGAATGAAGATGCAGGGAGAACACTTCAGGCTAAGGCAATCTTGGGCCAGATATTTCAGTTACTGTTGTGAAGTGACGCTTGCAACAGCAAAGGACTGTTTTACTTGAGACTGAGGAAAAGCGATAAGCCTGCCAAAGTCTTCAGGTTGGAGCACAGGAAGATTATTTAGGGCTGTTTAAAGAGTTGGGGGAGACAAAAATAAATTTCTGTTTTGATTTCAGTGTATGAGTCATTGCTTATACAATATAGTGGTTACACCACATTTGCCTCAGATTGGCTAATTACATGGGAAGCCACTGAATTTTGTTTGTTGCACATGTTTGAAGTTTCATCAGGTTGCATTTCGTCCCTCAAGAGAAGAGAAGAAAAGGCTGTGAATGTGAGACCATTTTTGGAGTTTGCATTACCAGCTGGAAGTGCAGGGGTCTGGCCTGCTGACTGTGAGCCAGTCGTCATGGGATTATGTGCTCTGTAGGGGTATCTGTCTCAGGTCACCAGTGGACAGATGCCATGCGAGGAAGGACCTGATTA
Organism: Zalophus californianus; assembly: GCF_009762305.2. Lineage (NCBI taxonomy): Eukaryota > Metazoa > Chordata > Mammalia > Carnivora > Otariidae > Zalophus > Zalophus californianus. Next base: position 63,410,793 of record NC_045597.1, read on the forward strand.
AAGAAGGGCCTTTCCTCCACCTGCTGGCTGCGCTGCCGGCTGACAGTCTTGCCCTGGGGGCTCTTCAGGGAGTGCCTTGGCCAGCTACAGACAGACACCTCGTGTAAGTGTCACCGGCCTGACCCCCTGAACTCAGGAAATTTCTAGCAGAAGCTTCTGCTTAACCATCAGCCTTACCTCTTAGAAACAAACTAATGAACTGCTGGGACAGAAAAAGAAACATTGGAGGAAGAGGCCTGAACAGATGAACCAGAAAGTGCCAGAAGTGACCAGCAGTTACCTAGGCCTTCCCTTATAATGTTAAAATCCCCTTCTGGTCAGAGGGGGAGACGAACCAGGAGAGACGATGGACTCTGAAAAACAAACTGAGGGTTCTAGAGGGGAGGAGGGTAGGGGGATGGGTTAGCCTGGTGATGGGTATTAAAGAGGGCACATTCTGCATGGAGCACTGGGTGTTATGAACAAACAATGAATCATGGAACCCTACACCAAAACAAATTATGTAATATATGGTGATTAACATAACAATAAAAAAATTAAAAAAAAATCCCCTTCTGAATATTCATCCCAAGCTTTGATAAAAGGAGCTTGCTTTCCCTCCTTCTGGGAGACATAGCTTTGGAAATTCTTCCCCATCATCTCCTTGTTAGTTAAAATATTTGACCTTGTGAGGCAAGCCCACCTGGGGTTGTCTCTATCTGTAAATCACCAAGGAGTGGGCCCACTTTGGTTCAGTAACACAAGGTCAAACCTTCTTTCCAGGTGGCCCATACTTAATGACTAATCAAGGTGGGCATTTGAAGGCTTGGGCCATTTCAGCCCAACTCAAAATAACTCTGATGGATGGTTTTAGGGCAGGCCCTGGGGTTGTCTGAGGGCCATTTGGACTGTACTGCAGCTTGCCTTCCTCTGCCCAACCTGTTCCCTTCCCCTACTTCTGCAGGTGTGGATGCCAAGAGTGCTTTTATTTTTTTTTTTAAGATTTTATTTATTTATTTGAGAGAGAGAGAGAGAGAGAACGAGCATGAGCAGTGGCGGGGGGGAGGAGTAGAGGGAGAGGGAGAAGCAGACTCTCCGCTGAGCAGGGAGCCCGATGCAGGACTCGATCCCAGGACCCTGGGATCATGACCTGAGCCGAAGGCAGACGCTTAACCAAATGAGCCACCCAGGCGCCCCAAGGGGACTTCCTAATAAACAATTCCGCTCACCTAACTCTCTGCTCCTCAGAGAGCCACACTGCCAGAGCGGTCCTCTGCATTAGCCTGTATCCTTGCAATCTTCACTTGTTTCAGATTTGCAGGGATACGCATGCACAGTTCTGTCCCTATAAAGGTGTGGTCTGGGAACAGCTAAACCCGTATGTGTGTGTTTGGGTAAAAATGTGTGCCATTTAATTTGCCAATTAAAATTTGTAAAATATGTACTTGGTAAAATTTAAATCATAAGTTGCAGTTCTTTGAGGATCCTATAGCCTGAGCATGGAGACCACGGTGACGACCCCCGCTGGCCTGCCCCAGAGACAGCCATAGAGGTTCATGCAAAAACTCGTCCCTGGAGCACCACTAAGTTCCACTCTATCCTAAATCCAAGTTTCTGTTTGATTAAAAATATATTAAACATTAGTCATTTCATCACTCTCCAAAGAGTAAAGCAATAAAGTGACACAAGTATTACTCTATGTGCTTTTCCCAAGAAGAGTAGATCAAACAATGAAATCATAGACTTTCATCTCCGTTTCGTTTAAAAGGACTGCGTGCACGCTCTGAATTCAAAGGCACAGTCAAGTCCTCCCCTTATTGAGTCTTAAAAACTAACTGGGTTTTTGCTTAGTCTGTACACATTTATTATTAACTCATTATTAAATTGTATTTTCCATTATGTCACAAGGCTACATGAGGCAATCCCTTTCCATTTGGGCCCATTAAAAACTTGATAAACACATTTACTAAGACAAACTGGCAGGGGTGAATTGTTCTTTACAGTAATTTGCTCTGCTGCCAGTTCTGTTTCAAATCATGGCTCCTTTAGGACAGAGTGTATTATAAAACTCTGCATTTACTCATAGTGTTTAGAACGGGGTCTTGCATGCAGAGCATGACTCAATACATTACATGCACAGAATTGGTTCAGTGACAAAACTTTTGGCAAAGGTACCTTTTGTTTTGTTTTGTCTTTTTTTCAAGTTGAGGTATAATTGACATTTAAAATTGTATTAGTTTGACCTGTACAATATAATTATACACACACACACCCCTACAATGTCTAATTAACATCTGTCACCATACATGGTCACAAAGAAATGTTTTTTAAGATCTACTCTCAGCAACTTTCAAATATGCAATATAGTATTATTAACTATAGACACCGTGCTGTGCATGACATCCCCCTGATTTATAAATGTACCTATTTTGAGAAGTAATTTTATTATGGGACACCTAGGTGGCTCAGTCAGTTAAGTGTCTGCCTTTGGCTTAGGTCATGATCCTGGGGTCCTGGGATTGAGCCAGCGGGCCAGCTCCCTGCTGAGTGGGGAGCCTGCTTCTCCCTCGCCCTCTGCCCCTCCCCCTGCTCATGCACTCTCTTGCTGTCTCTTTCTCTCTCTCTCATAAATAAATAAATAAATCTTTTTTTTAAAAAAAGAAGTAATTTTATTATGACCTTCCTTCACAATGACTTTATGATTGCCTTTGCACTGGGAAGTCTATGTTGATGGAGTACAAAGATATTTCTACATTTTCTAATCCTAAATTCACTATCATGCCAAGCTTGTGCCACACCCATCCAAAAAAAATCTGATTTAGCTTCTGGTTCCAGCATTTCTATCCACACTGCTAAGAAGCAACTGAAGAAGTAATAAAGGGGCAAACCAGACCCCAGGCCCTCTTAGTGAATCCATGGGTTACATATGTCTCTCTTGACCCCAACACTCCATGAAATGGGCATGCATGCTCACCTGTGCCTATGTGTACATACATCATTTCTATGTGTTTTGAGAGATTGTAGTAACATTCAGAGTTCTGCATTCCAATAAGAACACTTTGTCTGTGTACCATTTGTAGTTATTTGACTTTCCATGTCTGCATGCAGGATTTTTTCATTCATGGCTACCTTCCCCTATGAGACTTTACTTTCCTTGAGGGAAGACATCCTGTCTGTTTTACACACTATTTTTCCCATGCATCTAGCACAATGCCCAGTGCATAGCAGGCATTTAGTAAATATTGTGATCCAGCCTTGGACTTTAGAGTACTCCATGTGGGCACAGTGCTGCTAAACGTTTTCCATTTCTCTTTTCCTTTTGAAAAATGCTTGGATTCCTTACAGCCTTTGCAAATGTTCACCATTCAAGAATGGAACCAGCAGAGTTGTGATTCAGTGATAGGAAATGAAACTTGTTAATGGCATTACGTTTGTGCTTAAAATATGAAGAGTGACTCACAAGACGTACTGAACACATGATCTGTGCACATGATGTCTGTGAAAAGCGGAAGTCACCTTATAGTCATGCTTCCATACTTGTGCCAGCGCACACCAACACACACACACACACCAACACACACACACACACCAACACACACACACACACCAACACACACACACACCAACACACACACACACCATGCACATACTGTGAAAGCCTTTATGTGATCATGTAATCTTCTTCTGCTTAATGTGAGCAGGCCTTAGTCACATGTTTTTAAAAAATAGAATAAAGCAGAAGTGATGGAATATCACTCTGAAACTAAATCATAAAAGACGGTGTAGCCTTTCTCTCTGTCTCTCTCTCTCTCCTTCTCATTACTTTTTCTTGGAAAAGCCAGCTGTTCTGTCATGAATAAACCTACGGAGAGGCCAACATGGCAAGGAACTGAAGCATTTGGTCAATGGCCACAAAAGTGAATTTGGAAACACAAACTCCAGGCCAGTCAGCCCTCCAAGTACAGCCCGAGAGACATTCTCTCTTCGTGAGAGAATCTGAGCCTGAACCATCCAGCTAAGCTGCTCCTGAATTCCTGACCCACAAAAGCTATGAGATATTAAGTGTTTGTTGTTTTAATATCTTGAATTTGGGGTACTTTGTTCAGCAGTAGATAACTAATACATCATACAACCAATATCCATTTTCTACTAAATGCTAAGGACAATTCTAGATGCCAAGGAATACACTATGGCAATCAAAACCAGACATTTTGTTCTCATGGGAAAAGAAACTATTATTAACTTTTTAATATTCATATGTATAAATATCATCCTGAACGTATAAATAAGGTTTTGGGAGCAGAGCAAATTATTATTATTTACTTACAGCAAATAACAATGACAGGTTTCACCTGTGCCTCCATTCTTACCTCTGGTGTGATGGGATGAGACCCAGATACAACCTGTATATGAAGGGGTTGTAGGTGAAGAACCTTGAACAAGATAGTCTGGCTCTTGATTAGGAGGGATGGTTGTCCCTCCTTCCCTTCTGAGAGAATCTACTTGGACACACAATGGGAAGGATTTGGGGTTCTTACCCTGATTTTGTGGAGTGAAAATAAATTTCCCCAGGGGGAGAACATAAGCCAGTATCCAGGGATGTTTCCACTGTCCCAGCTCTCAGCCTCCCTTGAAATGCACAGACATACCTCAGGAAGGAAAATACCTCTAGAATTCTCCCACTATTCAATCATTCGTAATTCCTCCAAGGCTTGCTTTTAGCTGAAATCCCGTTTTAATAAAATTTGTATAGAAAACCCCAACTGTGCAGAAACATAAAAATGTCTTCTCTAGAACCACACAGTTATAAAATGCTCAGCACTGCATTAACCACAAAATGAAAATTTTGGAACAGGTTGAATGCTTTAAAATAATGGGGATGGTAAAATAAATTATGGAAGAGAAATTAAGAATCTATGTATCCAGCATCAGAAAATATCAGATGCCTGGAATAAATCTAACTAAAGATGTACAAGACCTCTGTGTGGAAAACTACAATTCAAGAAAATATAGATAAATATAAGAATATACTATGGAAGGAAGGAAGGAAGGAAGAAAGAAAGAAAAAGAAAGGAAAAGAAAGAAAGAAAGAAAGAAAGAAAGAAAGAAAGAAAGAAAGAAAGAAAGAAAGAAAGAAAGAAAGAAAGAAAGAAAAAGAAAATATAGAAAGAAATTCAAGAAAATATAAATAAATGTAGAGAATAAACCACAATCAGTGGCTAAAAGTTTCAATACTGCTAAGGTGTCAATTCTTCCCAAATTGACCCATAGATTTAATGCAATCCTAGTAACAAACCCAGTAGGCTTTTCTATAGAACAAGCTGATTATCAAGTGTTTTTGGAAAAACAAGGGACCCAGAATCAGAAATACAATATTGAAGAAAGGAAAACTTCAGATATCAAAAATTACTATAAATCTATGTACTATAAATCATATACTATATTATCTACTATAAGACTTGTGGTATTGACATAAGGATAGGCAAATAGCAGAACAGAAAGAGGAGTCTATACATATACACATACATATACAGACACCTGATTTATTACTAACGTTTCATTGAAATTTAATAGGGGAAAAAGATAATATCTCCAGTAAAAGGTGCTGGATCAATTGGATGTCCATATAGAAAGAAATGAATATTGACAGCATCTCACACCATACACAAAACTTCAATATGGGTCAGAGACATCAATGTAAAGGTGAAAACAGTCAAGGTTTTGGAAGATGAATCTAGAAATAGAACAGTCCTATGAATTTGGGTTACACAAGGATTTCTTTAAAAGAACAGGAAAGGGCAGTAATCCTAAAAGAAAGAACAGGCCAATTAGACTACATTAACATTAAGAACTTCTGTTTATCAAAAGCGCATTAAGAGAATGGATCCAGTAAGACAATGGGTAGGCAAGCTATAAACGGGAAGAACACAACTTGCAACACGTATATCCCTCAAAGGACTCTTACCCTAAATATATAAAGACCTCCTACAAATCAACACAAGAAAGAAAGACAACCCCACTTATGTTATGATTTTTGACTGCTGTGAGGTTTAGAAGAGATAAAACTTAAACAAATTAAAATTTTTACAAAAAGCTATTATTATTGTTTTATCATTACTAGCCTTCAAAGGACCAAGGGATGTCAGCACAATAGTCTAGTCTCTGTGAGAAGCACCCTCACAACTTCGAACACTTATCGACACCCTTTTTCTATTGTTTGAATTGGGGAATAATAAGTCCTGAAATTTTTATTTGTGTCTAAATAAGATTGTATGGGATGTTTTGACCAAAAATATGGGGCTCTTTAGCTTTCCAACACTTCAATAACCATTAAATATTCAAACTTGTACCTGATTCAAACAAACTGGTCAACTCCATTTAAACCATCAAACTGGTAATGCTTCTGTCAAAGTTCCATTGTTTGCATTCAAAGGAGGGGTGGGGGCTTAGAGGCTGATGAGACTCAGACCAAACACTTCTTCTGATGGTGGAGTGTGAGACATCTTCATCTGTCTTTTGGAACAGTGTCATTTGCAAACACTATGGTTTCAGAACGTAATAAAGCATCGAAACTTCTTATAGAAGCAGGAAATTAGGAAGTACAGGAGACCTTGGTCTTGCCGATTTATAAATTGGAGTAGGAATACCATGAGAGTCTGAAAAGCCACAGCATAAATGTAGCATGGATCTTCCATGAGCATGAATTGTATTCTTTCCAGTAGAAGGAAAACAGCAAATAACAATGACAGTGATTTAATAGTAATGAATTAAAAACATTCTTATACTAAAAATATGAATACACATACTATATAGAGTATATATGGTACATGAAATTTTCAGATAAAACCCAAGAATTCAAAGACTTTATCCACTTTCTGAGGGGTCTCTTTGGCAACAAGTTCTAGAACCCTGGGGATTCATGTTCAAGTTCTTTTTAGGTAGTGAAGTTTGTGGATCACTGATAGTTCGTCTAGATCAACCCCCTTATTTTACATTTGAAGATTCTGAGGTCCAAATAGGCTGATCCAGGGCCAGATCCCAGGATTTCTGCTACCTCATCTCCAGAATTTTTACTGTCTTTCCAGCCTCTGACAAAGGATGTTGCGTGAAACATTCCCAATACAGATTGGGTTGAAGTGGTATTCAATGGCTTACCAAGACCTTTCAAGAAATACCTTGATGGTTTCTGTTTGCTGAACTGAACTGAATTCACGGATGGATTAGTCTTCATTATTGCATATTTATTAATGAACTTGTGGGGTTAAATAGTGTTCTTTCAAACTCACTTAAATGTAGCAGAAATGCTCTGATTGGGATTCCAGTTTTGAGAACAGTGTGCCTGAGGATGAGCCTCAGGGAGCAAGACAATATGATGATGTGATTTGCAGTGATGACCCATCGCTTCTGTGGCCAGGATGAGGCACCGGAAAAAGATGGGCTTCAATAATACAGCATACATCCATGAGATGACACGTAGTCTGTTCTAGGTAGGTTTGTAATTTTTACAGCAATCTGAGGCATTGTTGTTTATTCTGCTTTTCTTCTGTTAAAGTTATGGAAGTTGGGGAAACAGATTTATGAAATCTCTGCTAATCAGAATTGGATATTCTAATTTTTATGAGAAGATTAATGTTATCCAAGTTTTTCTCTGAGATTAATGACAAGAATTTGAGTGGATAAACTTAACTTAAAAAAAAAAAAGATGTGCTAACCTGGGCCCTTTGGGTTTTGCCAAAGTAATTGAGATAATCTGTCATTTGCTACAGTGGCAATGCTGGTGATGTCTTGGAGCCCATGGAACAGCTGTGGACATGGTGCTCTGGGAGATGTGTGGTGGTCTGTCTCCCTTCCCTCTGCTATGTTGCTTCATTTCATACAATGTTTGAATTTGGTTTCCAAGTCTGTATGTGCGCATGTTTCACTCAGTATATATCATTCCTCCTGCCAGCCATGAGAATATTTCCATAATTTCTACTCATGTTCATTTTGAAAGAAACAACCCTGATTTCAATTTCCTACTTAAAGAACATTCAAGGACCCAGTGCTTTTTTTCTGGCAGTGCATAAAGCACCAGATCAAATCCAGATGTATCTTAAATACAAACTTTTTATTTTATAACAGTTTAAGATTTACAGAAAAATTCTGAAGATGGCACAGAGAGTTCCCATATACCCCACACCCAGGTTCCCCTATTAGTATCTTATCTTAGTATGGCATATTTGCCACAGTGAGCCTATATGGACACATTATTATTAACTAAAGTCCATACTTCATTCAGATTTCTTTAGTTTTTACATAATTTCCTTTTTCTTCTCTAGGATCCCATCTAGGATGCCACATTACATTAGTTGTCATATTTCCTTAGGCTCCTGTTGGCCATGAAAGTTTGTCATACTCTCCTTGTTGATGATCTTGACAGATTTCAGGAGTACTGGTAAGGTATTTTGTAGAATGCCTCCAAACTGGGATTTTTCTGATGCTTTCTTCATGGTTAGACTGGGGCTATGGGTTTTGGAGAGGAAGGCCACAGAGGTAAAGTGCCATTCATATCACAGCCTACCAAGGGTACATACTATCAACATGACTCACCACAGTTGATGTGGACCTTAATTCCCAGACTGAGGTAGTGTTTTGTCAGGTTACTGAAATGTAAAGTTGATTTTTTATTCTCCTTTCCATACTGTACTCTTTGGAAGAAAGCACTTACTTAACCAGTGGGGAGTTATGCTGTACTTCCTTGAGGGCAGAATATCTACATAAATTATTTGAAATTATTCTGCCTGGGAGCTGTGTCTATTCTTTTATTTATTTATTATTATTCTCAGTCATTTATTTATTCAATCATTTATTTATATTAGTGTGGACTCATAGATATTTATTTTAATCCAATGTTATTTTATTTATTTTGTAATTTAAATTATTCCAGCTTTGGCCTTTGGGATCTTTTTCAGTTGGCTATGTCTCTTTGACATATTCCCATGGTTTTTGTTGTTGTTGATTTAATCTGTTACATCATTATAAGATATTCCAGGCTCATATTAGGTATTTCCTGCCAAGTCCTCAAATTGGTCATTTCTCCAAAGAACCCTGCTTCCTTCTATTGGAGAATGGCATTAGACACCAAGCTCTGTGTGCTTGGGGTGTTCATTTCTACTGGAGTGTCTTTGCTTTAGGCCCTGTGGATTCTAACCTGTGTGTGTGTGCACATATCCATGAGCATTTCTATATGTAACAATCTGTATCTTCATTAAGCTAAGCATGAGTTCGTGTTAATGTCTTCCCCTCTAATCCATTACTATACAGATCATTCTAGGCATTTCCCTTTACATATTTCTGACCTCCTATTTCAACAGTTAAAAAACTGTTTCCCACCATCTGCCATCCATTTACTTAATTGTTTCTTTCAAATGCACATGCATAGTATATCATGATTGTTGTGGGAAACAACCTTATCAACCAGAGTCTAGTACTGACATATAGTTCTTTTACCTTTATTCTTACGGACTCTACTCTTTTTCAAAGTTACCTCGGTCAGATTCTTTTACCCCACCTCCTTAAGTGAGGTTATTTCAAACATTTGCGATGCATTTAGATAATTTTGGCACTTTCTGTATTTCATCCTGGAATCCCTGCCCTCCTAAATGATTTTTAAAAATTTTAAAAGCTTTAATTCATTCTTTCTTTTGCTGTGAAGTTCTGTAGGTTTTGACATATGCATAATGTCACATATCTGTCACTACAGTGTCATACAGTATCATTCTGCCACCCTAAAAATTATCTATATTTCACCCATTAATCCCCTTTATCTCCTGCCACATCCCTGGCAATCACCGATTTTTATACTATCTCTAATTTTGCCTTTTCCAGAATGTCACATATTTGGAATCACATAGTATATGGCCTTTTTGGATGAGCTTCTTCCACTTGGTAATATGCATTTAAGATTCATCCATGTGTTTTTTGGCTTGATAGCTTATATTTTTATCACTGAATAATATCACATTGTATGGATGTACCACAAATTATCCATTTACCTATTCAAGGACTTTCTTGTTACTTCCAGGTTTTGGTAATTATAAATGCAGCTGCTATAAACATTTGCATGCAGATTTTTGTCTGGACATAACTTTTCAAATCATTTGAATAAATACCTAGGAGCATGATCACTGGATTATATGGTAAGACTGCGTTTCACTTTATATAATAAATTGCCAAATGGTCTTCCAAAGTGGCTGTGCTGTTGCTTTCCACCAACAGTGAATGCAAGTTTCTGCTGCTCCACAACTTTGTTAGCAATTGGTGTTGTCAAGCTACCCATGAGGCCTTCTACCAAATGACTATTTTATCCATCACCTCCTATATCTGCGCCTAACTGACTCATCTGTCAAATCAGTTGCAATATCCTATCTTCATACCTTTGCAAAACATACCAAGAGAGTAAATGTGTGTAAAGTGTATAGAACATAACAGAAAGAAAGGTGTCAATACATTTTAGTTTGGATACAAAAAGTCAACAATAACCCTTCTCCCCCAAGAAAAGAATATCAGTAATGTACATTTCCACTTCATAAAATACCTCTGTTGCAATTACAGTAATTGGATACTTTAAGAACAGCATACTTAGTCTAGTTAGAAGTGGCTGAAAGAATCCTAAAGTCTTTCCAACCAACCAATGGACTTTATTAGAAAAACTACACAGGTGTGATCTGTGTTTTCTTTCTTGTGTATGCTTATCCCCCTCTATCAGGGAAAACGTACTCTAATTTTGACTAACTGGAAATGTAAGAACGCTTGGGTTTCCCTGTCTCCTGACTAGTGCCCTATGCATTATATCTGGCTGCTCATTCTGGTTACCTTTCCAAATTATGCCTGAACTATTAACAAGTTACAGTAGAGGCCCCTGGGAGGCTCAGTCAGTGAAACGTCTGCCTTCGGCTCAGGTCATGATCCCAGGGTCCCAGGATCAAGTCCCTCATCGGGCTCCCTGCTCGGCGGGGAGTTTGCTTCTCCCTCTGACCCTCCCCTCTCTTGTGCTTTGTCTCTCTCACTCTCTCTCTCTCAAATAAATAAATAAAATCTTTTTTTAAAAAAGTTGACAGAGTAAATAACACTTTGATCATTGACCTCAAGTGGCCGATCAGCCTTAGCGCCACAGGCAGTAGATGCTTGCTTGTGGCGAAGGGGATACTCAGGAAGGTCTGTCCCATTTCAAAATGGACGTGGGAAGCAGAGAGGCTAACGGAGAGGCTCATTTCAGCACTCTGCTGTCCTGTTCTTTGCTACTCTATAAACAAAGACACCTGCATGGGGATGCCTAATATGTTTTCTGGAAAGATAGGAATAGCAATCTTCAGCTTTCCCACATAAATCCACAGGTGTGAGCCGAATTTGCACGGAGGGGCTCGCCCCTTTACCTTCATGTGTTGCGTTTGCATGCTTTTGATAATGTCTAGCATTAGAAAATATACTGACATTTGCTTTTTTACTATCACATAGTCACACAGTCTATGTTAGGAACTTCTTTGGAACCACATAATTTCATATTCAAAATGTACGGAGTGGAAAGAAGAGATGAGAATAAGATGAAAAGACTCGGAAGACAAAAGCCATTAGCTAAGACAGGTGTAAGTGGCTCAATTCATCTTTATCTTGCAGCCCACTAAGTGAACGCAAAACTTACTTTCAAAGCTATGTCACACGTGCTATTATGCATGTATCGAGAAAATTAACAATCCCCCATGTGAATATCTATTCAATTAACTGCTTCTGGGGAAGAAGCAATATACAATAGCTACTGCCCTGGGAACTCCAAGTGCTTTTCCAAATGTTATCAGTGCCATAATTAATGGTCATCACTAGCTAAGTATTCATGGATATAAATCTCTGTAATAGTTTATGCAGGGTCTTCGTGTGAGTACTTAAGCTGCCTCTGTGTTGTGAAATCAGACATGTACAGGTGGGTCTGCATCAACCCACCAGAGGGTTGAGAGGGGCTCCATTTACGTGAGGACAGATAAGTCTCTTGTGGGAGAGGCAGTGATTCAGTGATGGATTGGATGCATGGATGGATTGTCCACACAGCTAAGATTCCCAAGTCAGGATGGCACAGGGGTGACCGAGGAACCTCTCAGGCATCAAACTTTTATGGAAAAGAAATTCACTCCCCGGGGAGCCAAAGGCAGCTGTCTTCACTAAGGCCCGGGGAGTCAGGATGTGAGTGGGCAAGGGATTTTAATGAAGTAATGCACAGAGTCCTGCACCCAATTATGAATAAATAATTTATATTCAGATTTGTGACTCTAGGAGTTATGTATTTGGGGTTTTTTTTTTAAAGATTTTATTTATTTATTTATTTGACAGAGAGAGGGGGAGAGAGTTACAAGCAGGGGGAGCAGCAGAGGGAGAGGGAGAAGCAGGCTTCCCGCTGAGCGGGGAGCCTGATACAGGGCTCCATCCCAGGACCCTGGGATCATGACCTGAGCCAAAGGCAGACACATAACGACTGAGCCACCCAGGTGCCCCTAGGAGTTATGTATTTGGATCAGTCCCTTAGAATTGAATTACACTTAGAGCAATTCATGAAGTTAAGTTTCTGAACATGCCAAGGTGAGGATTTGACCAAAGGTGAGGATATGACCACCTTAACCCCACCTGCTTGGCTAGCCCAAACCCCTCAGAGTTTTAGTCTCTTAAATCAGAAATCAGTGTGCTGGATTTATCACTTTTAACCCCAGATTTATTCCGTGCTTGTCAGTTGCATAGAAATGATGGCATAATAGATGAATTGTGTCATCCATTTTGTTTTCATGTTCTATTAAAGTACTTAATTGTGCACCCACAGCTTGATTTCCTTTCCAGTAGGTCTAATATTGCACAGACTCCAGGACAATTTGCATGTGCTTCAGATTTATCATGTAATCACATAAACTGCTTAGGAACTGAATTTACTGATCATATGTGCCTTCCAAGAGCACTAAAACAGATCACCTCTGCATGGTGCCTACAAAAGCAGATGTTTTTAAAGAAATATCTGAGATGAATAAGAATAGAATTATATTTTATGGGGCAGCATTTTCTATGGATGTTCCTTACTAGCGCCATGATTATTAATAGTTGTTAATGACTGAAGGGCGTCACGGTCAAATAAGTTTGTGTTATGCTGAGTCAACATTAAACTGATGTCTTTACTCTAGGGCATACCGGTCTTTAATATGCTAATGAGTTATGGATCTCTAAGAAGGAGCCATGATGTGGAGCATTTCCCAGCCCCATCTAACCTTGAAAGTCAGTACATTGTGCAAGTGCTCTCTTGAATACATTTGGAATATTGTTATCCAGAGAGAGCAACAGAAATCTGGCTGAAATCCTGGTAGGCATCTGGGTGTGGGATAGCACCTTGACACTGAATAGCTAACTACACGAGGTGTTGGTGAAATCTAGCCCTAAAGACAGAAGCAGGAAATGATTAAGCAACACTATCTCTGAGCTGTTGTCACTAGACCATATTTACCATGTTATTAAGACGTGTTGAGGGACTGTGGAAGAGACCCACTCTCAGCTTTTGCTCTGAGCTTAAAATCGCTTATCTCCAAAATTGGTTTGAAGATTTTACGTTTCCACCTGGTGTCCAATTCTGATCTCAGCAGAGAGAGCGGCTGTGTCCATCCACAGGTGGCATGGAGAGCCAGTATGCCACAGAGCATGCAGGAGGGGAGAAAAGTCCTCTCACGATGGCGATTCACAAAGATTCAGTGAACAGTGTCTGCTTGTAGCATCTACAATACAAAAAACAGGCACTTTCCGAAATGAATAATAAGAGGTCTCTGGAGCAAGCAATAGATGTCCCATAATGGACAGCTCAGGGGACAAGGAAATTGGGGCTCACAGGGGGCCATACTGGAAATTGTCTCTTGGTCACCTTACTTAAGAGTTATCACAAAGTTTCTTAGGAACAAACTGGACATCGGTTCCATAATCCATTATATATCCTTTTTGGTTTACTGCATGTAATAACCTTTGTTGAGTGTTTACTATGTGTTAGGTATCATCTCATCAGGTTCTCACAAGTCTATCCATTCCTTTTTTTTTTTAAGATTTTATTTATTTGAAAGAGAGATACAGCGAGAGAAGGAACACAAGCAGGGGGAGTGGGAGAGGGAGAAACAGGCCTCCTGCGGAGCAGGAAGCCCAACGTGGGGCTTGATTCCAGGACCCTGAGATCATGACCTGAGCCGAAGGCAGACGCTTAACTGACTGAGCCACCCAGGTGCCCCAAGTCTATCCATTCCTGAAGCGGAAATTGAATTAAACACACCTCCAGGTATCATGCACAAGACCCTGTACTAGTGATCATTTTCCTAACCATACAGGGAAGAAGAACCACATTTTGTCTTAATGGGCTTAATTCTATCTGGATATATTTAGAGTGGGCACACATCCAGTTTGCCCAGGACAATCTTGATTTATATGTTATTCTTAATGGGTCTTGCTTTCACTCTCAAAATTATCCTGGACTGGATCAAAACTATATGATCACCTTAGATATATTCACATTATGAAAATACTCTATGCCAAGAAATCTTAAAAATGTATCTTTGAGTGGAAATTAGAATATTCTATAAGGAGAAAATGAGGCAGGAGAAGGTTTATGCCAAGACTTCAGTCCCCTTACCAAATATGCATGGTTGAAAACGGATTAAGAAAAAGAAGAGTATCCAGGTTTACTCAGTATGCTCTCAGATAAAACCCTTACTTTTTGAGCAAAATGCACAAAGATTCCATATTAATATAAGGTGCGATTTTATTTTATTTTATTTATTTATTTCGCCAGACCATTTTAAAAAGATACTTTGTAACATTAGTTTTCTGCTTAAATTTAACCATGTGTATTATCTTAAGTTTATGAAGGAGTATAAAATAGAACAAACTATTCAAAATGGAAAAAAAAAAAAGAAAACTAAAGGAATTCCTGGCTAGCAGGTATTTTTGAAAAGTATATATTGAAAACCATATCCATATTATCTAATTTTACATTTTTGTTTTTTGTTCCAAATTCATAAAGGAGAAAAAGAAGGAGGGAAAGAGACTAGCACGATGTACAAATACCTTTCCAAGACTGACCATTAAATCTTTAAGATAAAAATTCAACATCCTTAACACAGCCTGCCAGTCCGTCTGTGGTCTGGCCCCTCTTTATCTCTCTAGATGCAGTTTGCTCCATGTTGCCGTTCATCCTCTGAGCTCCAACCTCACTGACCTTCTTTCAGTATCTCAAACCGGCCATGTTCCTTCTCACCATAGAGCTTCCAGTCAAGTTGTTCCTCTTCTGCCTCACTTAGTTCATTCTTACCCAAATCATCCATAGAGTACTGTCCATGAACCAACGCAGTAAAGCTGGATTTATATTCAGAAGTGTATCCCTCCCCGTTTCCAAGAGAGGAATATTGCTCCCCATCCATTGATGCTGGGCTTGCTATTGGTTTCCTTTGGCCAATGGCATGAAAGTAGATAACAGGGAAGAATTTTGAAAAGCTCATGCACCATTGGTTTGTCTTCTCATGCCTCTCTCTGCCCTTGCCATGAGAAGAACCCTCCTGGGCTGCCTGCTGTCCAAGAGGAGCATGAAAGGCCTGTGAACAGAGGTACCCCTAAGCCCATCTCAGATCCACTGATCCTCACTGAACTATGGGACTAAAGAAATGGTTACTGTTCATTGGTGCTGAGATATCTTTTGGTACTTGCTATCAGAAACTATTAACTGATAGGGCTGTGTATTTCTCTTTTGCAGTATTTACAACAACTGTAATTTTACATTTATTAGGGTTATGATGTGATTGAGATGTCTTTCCAGCACTACAGCACACACAGAGTAACCAAGATATTGCTTCACTATCCCCCAGCAGGGTCTGACATAGAGCAGGCACTCAATAAATGCTTTTTTAAAAAAACATAAAGGAACTAAAGACCCCTCCACAAACAGATACATGAATAATGAAGAAATAAAACAGAAAGATTAAATTTCCTAACTTAAAGTGGTCGAATGGTAAGCAACTAGACTTTTGTAATCTTCTTTAAAAAGCCAGTTCCCTTGCTGGGCTTGGCATTTGGACTCTCCCGTCACCTGCATACCAAAATCAAGAACAAAAGCTGTAAACAATTGCATGTATTTACACCAGGAATCAGTGCTCCTGATGAAAAAGTCAACTGTCAACTTACATGCGGGCGAGATTGATTTTTTTCTCACATTAATCACTAAAACAAACCTATTTCTTCCTCCTCTGTTTCCCTCTCTTCTACCCTACAGGGGAAGAATGAAAAGAAAGGGAAGGGAGAATGTGTTTCCCATGAGTCTCACTGGACACACCACCAGGCAGGCTGAGCGTGATTGATGGGGAAAACTACCGAGGGCCAGCAGTGTTTCAGAAGAGAATAAAAAGCCTACTTTCAGGGCAATGCTACTCAGAGCTGCAATTCCATATCAAATAATGTCAATTCTTGCCAGAATCTTGCTCAAAAGAATATACTTCTAAGATGCTCTTGAATGTTTCTTCAAATAAAGATCCAAATTCTGATTCTGTCCTCTACCAATATAAGCTTCTTAAAAGCATTATGTAAATCGACAGTCACATCTCATGCCCTACCTGCTGCCCAGACTTCAATCAGCCTTCCACGTGTCGTGGAGCCTAATTCTGCACATCATGTGCTCAGCATCTCTTATGAGTCACAGTTAATATCAAAAGTTCCAAGGCAAGGTCACCCGCGAACAGGTGCACATACAATGCAGGCATCCGGAGGCACTGTTCTTGGATACTGAGCATCCACAGTGACCATAGGATACCCACACATTCCTGGGAGGGAGAAGAGAGGTGGGTGGAGGCGTGACAGTTTAGTGGACACTGTGCCCAGGCCTGGGTGAGGGAAAGGCCATGTGGTTCCTTCTTTCAGTTCCTCATTCACTCATTTATTCCATAGTATGTACTCAGGGCCTTCATTGTTCTGGGCACTGAGGATGGAAAGATTGACAGTCTTTCTGGAGAAGACAGAGAATGAAACCAGAAGGATCCATACACTGTGCTAAGGGCGGGATAATGGGTGAGCACAGAGCAGCGGGATCACATTGGCGAGAAGCTGACCCAGTTCTCGAATGGTCAGGGAAGCCTTCCTGAATGAGGAGATATTTAAGCTGGTATTTGAAAGACAAGTGGCAATTATCCAAGGTGATCGAGTGGTAGAGAAGCTACCATAGGCATTCAAGTCTGATATGCCGAGGCTGAGAAACAGGATGGAGAGTCTTGGCTTTGGGACTCTGGAACTGTAGCACAAGGCAGGGTTGAGGTGAGGAACAAACATAAAAGAAGACAATGGACGGGGTGCCTGGGTGGCTCAGTCGGTTAAATGTCTCACTTGTGATTTTGGCTCAGGTCATGATCTCATGGGTTGTGAGATCGAGCCCTGTGTCGGGCTTCAAGCTCAGCAGGAACTCTGCTTGAGATTCTCTCTTCCTCTGCCTCTGCCCCTCCTGCTTGTGCTCTCTCTCATGCTCTCTAAAACAAATAAATCTTATAAAAAAAGAAGAAGAAGAAGAAGACAATGGAGTCTGTAGCAGGGGCCAGAGCATCTGAGTCTTTGCAGGGCTGTCCAAGGAGTTTGGGATTTAACCCGAAGGAAATGGGAGGCGCAAAGGGTTTTTACTAGGGAATGGCATGACCAAGTAGGAAAGTTGAGAGGAAGCAGTATGCTGATTTTCCTGGGTTTCTCTTCCATGTCTTATAGTTCTGGACATACAAAGTTAGTTAAATAAAAAAGGAGGTAGTGACTTACTGCCTTGAAAAGGGCACTTCTGCTCACAGAGGGGGCAGGCATGACTATAGATTGCTTAGCGGAAATGTATAAGACCATTTGAAGGCCAAACACAGTGTTGAAGAGTCAGGAAGATAACAGGAGCAATGGTAAATACCTTACAAAAACTGATGGTATAAAGAGGAATTCTGAAAGGGGACCTAGAAAAGTCACATTGGTGCTCCAACTCTCTCTTAAACCAAAAGATTAAGAGATAACCTTTTGCAGGAACAGTGAAGGACGTGGATGTTAAAAATAATGTTCAATGCTTACTATGTGTTACTACTCTTTGGAAATCAAAAGTCATTTTCATGGGTTTAGAAATGTAAAGATGAATTATATGTAAGTTGTTCTGCCCTGAAAATGAGCTTGATATGTTGAGATGTGAAACATGAGAGGAAGTCCAAACCTCTGGAGAAAATTTTCCTCTGAACTTTCAGAAGAGGCATCAAAAAAAAAAAAAAAGAACTATCAGAGAGAAAAAGGCAATTTAATGAAATTAGATGATCTCTAGTTGTTTTTAAGCTCTAGAATTCGACTTTTTTTGTGTGTGGTGTAGCGCTAGTATTGTAACCTTTTAAAAGTGTTTTTATGCATGTTATATAATTTAATCTTCAACCATTATCTTTGGCAAATTATTATTTTGAGGCCTGAATGGAAAGATACAACCCATACTGTCAAATAAACAAACATCATGAACATCTTCCTACCCCAACATAGATTCCTCCGATCTGTAGCAACATCCAATTCATTTTTCTTAAATGTCTTCTTTCAAAATTGAATGGCAATTTCAATTACTTCCTTGGGGGACTGGAAGCAATCATTTGGACACGGTAAATATGGGTAAAGAAAATTCCCACAAATTCCTTCATATCCAAGTGCCATCAGCCAAGGAAAGTAGTGAGATCTCTCTGACACCCACAGTGGGGACCTTAGAAAGAAAACAAGGGCAGATACCTTTTAGGGGGTGATTTGAGAAATGGTGCTAGGGCAGAAAGTAGTATTTCTTGACCTGTGCGGGAAGATTCTCTCTCTCCCTCAACAATAACAAGAAAAAGGTTACTAGAGACTAGATGTGTAGGCAGAAAAATAACCCCCAAAGATGTCCACAGTCTGTCAGTATGTTATGTTATAAGGCAAGGGAGAATTAAAGTTGCAGATGGAATTAAGGTTGCTAATCCAGTGACCTTAAAATAAGGAGGTTATTCTAGATTACCCAGGTGGGCCTGGTTCAATCAATTAAAAGGATTTTGGAACAAAGTGGAAGCTTCCCTGAAGAAGAAATTCTTCCTGTGGATAGCAGATTTAATCGTGTTGGCGTGAATGAGATTTCCAGCCTGGCCTTGCTGACAGCCTGCCCCCGACTACAGACTTGCCTCCTCCCACCCCCCGACAACCACAGGAGTCAATTCTTTGCAATGAATTGTTTAATATATATCACCTAATGGCTCTGCTTCTTTAGTTGAACCCTGACTGGTACCAGAGGTTAGGCAGTTATTTGGTGACAGCCCATCAACCATTTTTCAGTAAGAGTAACCCTGTTTTATGAACCAGAATAATAAAACTCAATTTTCAACCCTGTGTAACAAATGACCCTAATATTGTTTGAGTGTCTATAAGAACGTAAGCTGTCTGGCTTCTCGGCAGCATAACCACTAAGATCTCTAGTCCATTATATTTCACCTGCTGAGCAGCTTGTGCAGTACACCTAATAAACAATTATAAATAAATACTGGCTTGTTTCAGAAGAAAGTCCAGGCAGATTTTTTTCAAAACCAATTTCAAAAAAGGAGCGAAGTAATCTTGAAATAAAATCATCTGCTGTCAGAGTTAGAAGTTGGCACTTACACACACATAAAAATGTATGTGCCTCAAATTGCGGCCCCATGCATGGGCTGTGAGTGAGCGAAGGCTGAGTGAGCAGAGTACAAATGGAACGGGAATTGCAGACCAGCAGGAACAGTGAGCTCTTGGCGCATGCAGGAGAACAGTCTTTTTCTCTCATTCTGGTGAAGTTCTGTGAGCTATCACACCGCAGATCTTTGTGAGCTGTGGCAGGTCTGTAGATCATAGCAAAAGTTTGATCAAGGGAAAAAGATTGCTCTCTGGGAGTAAATCCTGTGATCCAAGCTGCTGGCTGCTTCAAGGTTTGAGATAAATTAACTTGCTGATTAGGATTTAGCAGTTATCAGTCACTCGAGCATCCTCAGAATAGTGAAGAGCGGAAGCTACCTCTCTTAGGAAAATCATTTTTCTACCATTTTCCTCTTTCAGCCCTCACCCAAGCTTGCTGGGCTAAGAGGACACTTTCATGGGTGGTCTCCTGAGATGGGCTGGTCATGGCATGGAGAACTACAAAAGATTTCCTCCAAGAATTTACAGCAGATAGTCTTTGAGATGAGCAATAGTCTATAAGTCTGAGGCTTGGGGAAAGTTAGTTTTGCTAAGGGGTTGACAGAATTCACAGAGTTCTAACCCAACAACCAACTGAATGGGGACAATCTTAGTGTATACCAATGGGTAGGTTTCTCCTCGAGTTGAGATGTTGCTATGTTATAATAATGAGGAATTGGAGGGGATCCCTCATTCTTCAGAGGCCTCTCTTTTACAGTGCTTGTATTATATAATAATTTTACCCCTACATCAGAGTGCTGTGAAAATTTAGTTCATGTGTATGTCTTGCTTGTGAAAATTTTTAAATAGGAATTTATTTGTATTAACCAAAGTGGATAAATATAGCTTAAGTTTTACCTGCATAAACTGCCTAATATAATAATTTTCACTGAAAGGTTTCAGTGAAAATGTTTAGGTATAATTTCGAGCTGAGATGGTTCCTGGAGAAAAGTATAGAAAACTTTCTATCAAGAAAGAGGGAGCCCAGATTTCCAAGAAGATGGCTGAAGAACATCTACCGAGAGATGAGGATTTATAGGACCACCAAAAAGAACAGGTCTGACAGCGGGGGCTGCCCATCCAGGCAACTGGATGGATGATCTCATTCTTCAGGACCATGCCTAATTGAGTGTACAAAATTTCACAGTAATCTATCCCAAGATGAGGCAACTTCATGGTCCTTTTTCTAACTCAGAACTCTTTAGGATGATCCCTACAGTCCTCTTATTGCCCAGAGCCCAGAACATTGCTTGACCTATCAAACAACAAACATGTTTTTAATTCTGTTCATCTGTAAATTTTTGGGGGGACTATATTAGAGCTCTCCAGAGAAACAGAGCCCATGGGAGATAGGTAGATAGATAGATAGGTAGGTAGATAGGTAGGTAGGTAGATAGATAGATAGATAGATGATAGATAGATAGAATAGGCAAATATTTTAAGGAACTGGCTCATTTATTTTAAGGAATTGGTTCATGAAATTGTGGGGGCTGACAAATCCCAAATTTGCAGGGCAGGCTTGTAGGCTGGAAATCTGCCCCCAGCTTTATTGAGATATAATTGACACCATTATATTGTGTAAGTTTAAGGTGTACAGTGTGTTGATTTGATACATGTATATATTGCAAAACCATTAGTTAACACATCTATCATGTCACATGGTTACCATTTCTTTTTTGTGGTGAGAACAATTTAAGATCTCTTCTTGGCATTATTCAAGTATATGAAACAGTATTATTAGCTATAACCGTTATGCTGTAAATTAGATCCCCAAACTTGTTAATCATATAACTAGAAGTTGTACCCTTTGACCAATATCTCCTCATTTCTCCCACCCCAATTCCTGGTAAACTCCACTCTATGCTCTGTTTTTCCAAGTTTGGCTTTCTCAGGATGCACATGAGTGATAGAAGATAGCATTTGTCTTTCTCCGTCTGATTTATTTCACTTTTGATGCTGCACTCTTGAGTCCGAAGGCAGTCTGGAGGGAGAATTTCTTCCTTCTAGAGAGCCTTTAAGTCTTTTCTCTTAAAACTTTCAACTGATTGGATGAGCCCCATTCACATTATGGAGAGAAATCTTCTTTACTGAAGATCTATTGATTTAAATTTTAATCACATCTAAAAAATACCTTCACAGCAACATCTAGACTGCTGTTTGACCAAACAACTAGGTACCCTAGTCTAGCCAATTTGACACATAAAATTAACCACCACAGGGCAGAATGTCTCTAGGAAAAAAAAAATGAAGTTTTAAAATTGAATTGGGGTTTTTAAAATCCAAGTCCAAGATGTTTGTAGAATAATTTTGGTTTGATAACCAGATAACACACGTTCTGGTACCATTTCAGTCACTTTCTGGCTGTGTGACTTTGGGCAGGCACTTGACCTCTCTGAACCTTGTCTCTGTGATCTGTAAAATCTATAAGATGGACTATATGCGTTCATTAATTCATTTTTTTACATTGATGCAACAAAAACTTAATGCATTTCTAAGATAGGCCCACCTGGGTCTATGCTAGATATTAGAAGTTTTCTAGAGGTCTGCATTATAGAGATAGCTTAGTAAATTATTATCAGGTTAGATTTTGACAAATATAACAACAGTTTTATAGCTGGCCTGTTTTGCCTTTTTTTTTTTTTTTTTTTAATTTTCCTTCCTGTGTGGAGAGCTTCTATTCCAAGACCTTTCTGCATGAAGAGCTGGAGGCTAGGGTTTAAAATATTGATTTTTGCTGAGTATAGCTCTTGCTCGAATGTGATGGGTTCTTTGGTTAATGTCTAATTAATGACGAGGCAGAGCCGTATGGTTTAACGAAAAATATCATTAAAATAATAAAAATGTAAGTGACTTCCTGGCCTTTAAACATCACTCTCAGAAAAGAAACATATTTTATAGCAATTTAAAACCACAAAAAGACTAACCAGACATTTTAAAATGTACTGCATTCAACAATGTACTATATTATATTTCAATATATTGAATATAAAATAATGGACTAAGCCTGTGAAATAAATAAATCAAACTTGGTTGCCATGAGTCCAGTTCTCCTCTTCCACCCAGCTCTTCTGTGAGAGGACTGGACACAGCTTGGAGGCGGACAGGGAACAGAAGGTGGGAAGGAGAAATGGCAGCCACCTCATCTCAGGAAGTAGGGAGAAAAAAGGGGCGGGTCCCTGCATTC
Source organism: Zalophus californianus (assembly GCF_009762305.2). Lineage (NCBI taxonomy): Eukaryota > Metazoa > Chordata > Mammalia > Carnivora > Otariidae > Zalophus > Zalophus californianus. Next base: position 63,433,687 of record NC_045597.1, read on the forward strand.
CCGGTACTCTTCATGTCCAATATCCTCAGACATGGCCTACGAAATGGATGCCAACTGATGAAACATTCCTGGAATCATGGCTGCTGTCTTGGGATCCCCAGACATTTCAGAACATAGAAAATTCTCATCTGTATTGAAAACCACCACCTAGAACCCTGAGCTGGAGCCAGAGGATTTTAAACTTGCATCTGGACCCCTGGGGCACTGGGGTAGTCATTTCGCTAACCCTTTAATGATGAATCTGTATATTTTAGGGGATTGAACTTCCAGACTCCACGTATGGCATTATGGTGGAGAGGTTACAAGGGCACACAGGAAGAACCCACTAAATAGTAGGTGATATTTAAAGTTTGAACGGATTTAAGAAGTCACACCCATTCTCCCATGTAAATCCCTAAATTTGTCTTAACCTTCCTTTACATCCAGGGCGAGACCTCACTTGACATAAATCTCTTAGATGTAGAAGTGGTTGTAAGAGAGGAGTGTTTTTAAATTCCTTAAGAGTCAAGCTTTGTTGCGCAGAAATGAAATCAAGATTTGAATTCCTATTTTTCAGACATTTGATGATTTAATTATATACAGTATGCAGGCTTTGGGATAGCCCCCTATACATATTCCAGGCCTTGGCACCATGTGAGAACATTACAAGGTCACAGTTCTTTTCAATGCGCAAGTTATCGTAGCCAGAAATTATCTTCCTTCAAAGTGTCCCCTCAGCATTTCTGAGCATTCCCAGGTAGCTGTTTTAGGGGTGATCAGGATCGGGTCCCACACCCTGTTCTCTGTCCTTTTGGTCAAGCCCCTCACACTTGCTTTAATGCCCATCACAGTCAAGATGTCATGTTTCTTCTAACACTGTTGTCACCAGCCAGCAGGAATACTATTAAACTCTGGCCTTGGGAGGAAGGGGACCTCTCTCTTGCCTTGTGTCCAAAACGTGAGGCCAACCCCTTCCTAAGTCCCCATAGCACAGCTGAAGCACAGTTATATCTTTTAGTTAGATTTTACTTGGTCGGTGCTCAGATAAAGGAAGAAAAACTATCAAAGAAAAAAATGAAGGCAATTGTCAATTGCTACTGAAAGTGTCCCCTTTTAAATCCCACAGACCCAAATGGACTTCAGGCTCTCTGCCAGCCTGAACTTCAAAAGGCAGGGCTCTATTCCCACCTGCTCCCCACTTTCTGCCCAGCCCATCTCATTACTGATTGAAGCATCCCTCTGTCTAAGAGTCCATAGCGAATCCCCCCCACCCCCTTCCTGGCTCTGGAGAGAAGAGGCCATGGTTTTTCCTCACCCTCATATAAAGGCTGTTCTTCACAATTGACTTCTTATAATGCAGACAGTAGGAATATCTTTTGTTTGTTTGTTAGTTGTATTTATTTTCAGACATACTTTGATTTTTTAAATTATTATTTCAGAATAAGCCCCACCCCGGCATGTGGTTTAGTTCTTTGATCATCATAAAAGTCCTACATATGTTCTTTTCCAAAGTCTAGGTTAATCATTAAAAAAAACAAAAACAAAACAAAACTGTCCATTTGGGATGACTTCAGTCTTTTCCTCCAGCATGACATTAAAAAAACAAAATGTCTGCCTGTCTTTATTCTTTTCCTCTATTGTGTCTCCATATTCTTGCAAACAAATGTTCATTGGAGAACACACAGAACTCTACATAATCTAGGGAATTCTAATCCCCCACTTAAGGAAATCACTTAGTTCTGTTAAAACACATACCTAGTTTATATTACTAAAAAGAGCTCCTAACTTCTCAGCTTGGAGATTCACCATTGTTCACTTTCTTGCATTTAGGTGTTTCTCTAGAATGGTAAGTAAGTACTTAATTTTCCTTCCCACCCCCCCCCAAACAAATGGAGAGTTTTTCTTAAAGGTAAAGTCATCACTTTAAGAAATACAAGCAGCTCGGGGCGCCTGCGTGGCTCAGTCGGTTAAGTGTCTGCCTTTGGCTCAGGTCATGATTTCGGGGTCCTGGGGTTGAGCCCCACATCAGGCTCCCTGCTCAGCAGGGAGTCTGCTTCTCCCTCTCCCTTTGCCCCTCCCCATCACTCTTGTGTGCGCTCTCAAATAAATAAGATCTTTAAAAAGAAAAAAAGAAAGAAAAATACAAGCAGCTCGGAACTTTCAAAATGAAGCTTTTTCAGATTAAAACAAGTATTTAATATCCTAATAGTCTCCTTCCTAAGCATTTACCCAGAGAAATGAAAACAGATGTCCACACAAAGACTTCTGCAAGCAGGTTCATAGAAGCTTTATTTGTAATAATTCAATACCAGAAACAACCAATCAGATGGTTGCTGGATAAACAAATTACAATTAATAAATATAAGAGAACACTTCTCAGCAATGAAAAAGAACAAACTACGATTTTTACCCAACAACGTGGATTAATCTGAAAAGCACCACATTTAGGGAAAGAGGCCAAACTCTTTCAAAAAGCTACATACTGAATTTATATGACCTTTTGGAAATTAGGGACAGAATCCTAAATCAGTGGTTGTCAGGGCTGGATATGGGGAGAGACGATTAGCTGATAAAGGGTATAAAGGAACTTTTAGGAATAATAAAAATAGTCTGTATCTTGATCGTGGTGGTGGCTAAACTCATTGAACTTAAAAAGGGTGAATTTTACTGAAGGTAAATATCTCACTAAACCTGACTTTATTTTTTTATTTTTATTTTTTATAATTTTTTTATTATGTTAGTCACCATATAATATGTCATTAGGTTTTGATGTAGCGATCCACGATTCATTGTTTTCCTATAACACCCAGCGCTCCATGCAGTACAGACCCTCCTCAATACCCAGCACCGGACTAACCCATCCCCCCACCCCCCTCCCCTCTAAAATCCTCAGTTTGTTTCCTGTAGTCCATAGTCTCTCACGGTTCATCTCTCCCTCTGATTCCCCCCACCTTCATTTTTCCCTTCCTTCTCTGAATGTCCTCCATGCTATTCTTTATGTTCCACAAATAAGTGAAACCATATGATAATTGTCTTTCTCTGCTTAACTTATTTCACTTAGCATCATCTCCTCCAGTTCCATCCATGTTGATGCAACTGTTCCTCAAAGAGTTAAAAATAGAGCTACCCGATGACCCAGCAATTGCACTCCTGGGTATTTACCCAAAGACACAGATGTAGTGAAAAGAAGGGCCATATGCACCCCAATGTTCATAGCAGCAATGTCCGCAATAGCCGAACTGTGGAAGGAGCCAGGATGCCCTTCAACAGACAAATGGGTAAAGAAGATGTGGTCCATATATACAATGGAATATTACTGAGCCATCAGAAAGGATGAATACCCAACATTTGCACAAACGTTACTTTAAAAAACTACTTAGTGCGTACACAATTCTAGAGCACCCCTTTGCATGTATTATATCTTGGACTAGCTCCATTGAGCTAGTGTTGGCAGATCCACTTAAAAATGAAGAAATAGCTTGAAGTAAGTGGCCAGTTAGGAGGTGAACCCACATCTGCTGATTTTCTACCCAGTGCTAATACCATTCTTCCACATTGCACGTATCAGTAGAGGTGATTTTTTTAATTAACGGTTTTTTGCATGTGAAAATGATCACCTTTTGCAAGGATTTAAACAAAGAGAGGTTAAAAAAGAAAGAAAGAGGGGCACCTGGGTGGCTCAGTTGGTTAAGCGACTGCCTTCGGCTCAGGTCATGATCCTGGAGTCCCGGGATCGAGTCCCACATCGGGCTCCCTGCTCAGCAGGGAGTCTGCTTCTCCCTCTGACCCTCTTCCCTCTCGTGCTCTCTGTCTCTCATTCTCTCTCTCTCAAATAAATAAATAAAATCTTTAAAAAAAAAAAAGAAAGAACGAAAAAACTCACTCCAAATGTTCTTGTTCCAAAATAATCATTAACATTAGAGGAATACCATTCTGGACAATTCTCCATGTATATTTTCAAAAAGAAGTATGGATGTATCAGTTCTTCCTATTGAGCAGTGTTGGACCAGGAATGGTTCTAGGCCCTGAGGATAGAGTTCAAGACAAAATCTTTTCTTTTGTGGAGCTTGTTCTGAAAAGGGAGATAAAAAAATTGTTTAAAAAAGTCACAGATCTGTACTTCTGAAACAAATAATGCAACATATTTTAAGAAAAAAGAAAAAGAAGAAGATAACAGGAGAGGAAGAAAAGGGGAGTATGTCAGAGGGGGAGACGAACCATGAGAGATGATGGACTCTGAAAAACAAACTGAGGGTTCTAGAGGGGAGGGGGGTAGGGGGATGGGTTAGCCTGGTGATGGGTATTGAGGAGGGCACGTTCTGCATGGAGCACTGGGTGTTATGAACAAACAATGAATCATGGAACACTGCACCAAAAACTAAGGATGTAATATATGGTGATTAACATAACAATAAAAAAATTAAAAAAAAAAAAAAAAGTTATAGAATATAATTTCAGATAGGAAAAATGTTATGAGGAAAGATGAAAATTGCTAAGAGAACAGAGAGCGATGGTGGGAAGAATTTTAAATGGATTGGTCAGCAAAAGCTTCTCTGTGGAAGCTTTTTCTTTTGAGCAGAAGCGTGAGTGAAGTGATGGAGGGATCCATGAGAACACCTAGGGGAAGAACCTTCCAGGCTGAGGGAAGGTAAGTACAAAGGGTCTGCGGTGGAAATAGATTTGGAAAGTCCGAGGTGCTGCAAACTGTCCCCTCTTCTTAGAAGGTGCTTCCATCCCCCAGCCTTGGGAGGTCTTTCTCTCTCTCTTTTTTTTAATTGTAGCTTTGGACAGAGTGTCACAGTGTCACTAGCTCACTTTAAAATGCTTAAGTTTATCAATGTGATATTATGTATGTGCCAGTTTATGCTTAAACCAGGGAGTAGTGCACTAACTCGCCATTAAGAGCAGCCAGTATACGGTCTGGTGGTCCTCAGCTCTGTCTCTTGGGGAAGCTACTAGTAACCATCTGGAAACCGTATCTCCATTGTAAGCAACATACTCTAGCATACTAAGGGTCAGGAAAAACTAGTGACTTATTACCATGATGACTATTAGAGCTCTCATTGATGAAATTAAAAGTTTTAATGGTAAGTGGATTCACTACAAGAGTTTAGAGTCACCCTCTACTCTAACCTAAAGTGCCTATAAGTACGAAGCTAAGTTTCTAACCTACACTCAAGTATGGTGCCCTAGACTTACCCTTTAATGGTACCCTACTTGGCCATTGGTTTGGGATGGGTTTTGATGGCACTGTGCGGACAAAAAAGCAGAGAACCCAGCCTCTGATGGTTGTCCTCTCTTCCTTAAAAGAAACTTTCAGAATTGCCTGATCTTACAGAACATTTGTATGAATATTGTGTGTCTGTTTTGCTAATGAGTGCTTTGTCTAATAAATGTGGTTGTATCCTCAGCACAGGGCACTATAAATGTTATTAAAAGTGATAATATGGGGGCACCTGGGTGGCTCAGGAGGTTAAGCTCCTGCCTTTGGCTCAGGTCATGATCCCAGGGTCCTGGGATCGAGCTCTGCATCATGCTCTCTGTGCAGCAGGGAGCCTGCTTCTCCTCCCTCTGCCTGCCTCTCTGCTAGTTGAGCTCTCTCTCTCTCTCTGTCAAATAAATAAAATCTTAAAAAAATAAAGAACAAACATTCTTTTTTTTAAAAAAAAAGTGATAATATGTATTGGCTCTATACTATGTACCAGGTATGGCAATATGCTCTGAAGATAGCAAAATGAAAAAACCAACATAGTTACCATTTTCCTGGAAGCACCATTTAGTGACAAGACCAAAATTCAAAAATTTGCACGAGAAATTATTTAAATTAATGAAGTGCTAATATCTGCAGATATTCAGCAGACTGAGGGGGTATAACAGGAGGATAACTGAATAAGGGAATGAAAAGGAAAATTTACTTGCAGAACATAGTTTAAGGTATAGTTATTTATTATTATGTTCAATAGCTAGGAGTCACAGTCCTTGGAAAAATAGGCCAAAGTACAAAACATCTTGTTGAAAATATGAGAGAGAGGTCTAAAGAACCTTGTATTTTTAGTCATTAAGATATATCCCTTTATAATGCCTCCACAAAAGGTTTACAGAGTGACTAATCTAGGCAGTGCTGACGTGAAGCCAAAGCAAATAAACATAAAATGGTTGTAGCCAGGTGTCTGCTATCATACAGAGAGATTCCATTCATCAAGAGCATGTTTAGTCTGTAGATGCCAGGGAACCAATGTGACAGAACACAAGATGGTATTTTTACTGCAAAGTTATTGATGGATGAGGGGACAGAATAATAGAATGTCAGAGTTGGAAGGGGTTCCAAGAGTATGAATGACTTAGCCAACTTTAAGCCTGTTCGTAGTGGAGGTAAACTGGGCTTCCTGATCAGAGCTTTCCACCCTGCGCTTAACCTCTCAGCAGCACAGTGGAGGCCACAGCCATGAGACGGAGGAGTCTCACTATAACCCAGGGTACACAGGAGAGCCATACACATGGATGGGTCTTGAAAATGGTCACTGCCATCTTGGATAAAGGATCACAAGGCGGTATCTGCACTGCCCTATGGTTGTGGGACTATACTTGAGTTTTTTCTTTGTTTTCTCTATCTTCCAAGTTCTCCATAATGAGAATGTCATAATATTAATAGCTAAAATGTATTGAGATTTCATATTATGCTATTCATTTAATTCTCAAAACAGCCATATAAAATAAAAGGATGTTGTTATCCCAATTAAACACATGAATCTTGCTGAAAGCTAAGAAAGACAAAAGCCCCAAGCTATGGAACCCTTGAAAAATAGAACTTGGATCTGAATCTCTGCCACAACTACTGTATATCCTTCTTTTTTTAAAAAAAAAATATGTATTTACTGAGAGAGAGAGTGCACACAGCAGGGAAGAGCAGAGGCAGAGGGAGAGAGAGAATCTTAGGCAGGCTCCACACTCAGCACAGAGGCTAACACGGGGCTTGATCTCATGGCCCTGAGATCACGACCTGAGCAGAAGCCAAGAGTCAGATGCTTAACCAACTGACCCACTCAGGCACCCCACTACTGTATATTATTCTAAAAAATAAAAATAATTTAATTTGAAAATATTTTGGCTTACAGTTTTTTGGCTAATAAAACTTACTTTAACCAAAATTATTTATGGTACAGGTTTGGTTTCCTTCAGTAGAATGATATATGTTGTGACCAGAGTTAAACAAAACATTAGAGCTATCCAAATTCAGTTATTTTATCTTTTACAGTCAGAGGAAATATATGGTCCTAAAAATGAAGGAAAAAATGTAAAATTTTATCATGTTCAAAATTATCAGCATATAGAAAACATATTCACATCTTAGGAGCCTATTGAATTCAAAAGGGCTTTAGATTCAGATATTTTCTAATATCTGCACATATCCTGAGAAACAAAGAAAGGCAAAGTCAAATCAAGTAATGTATCTCAGTGGTAGTTAAAGACCAAGCCAACTGAGAATAGCTGATGTGTTGGAAGCCATGATGTAAGAACAATAAAAGGGAGCTCCATGAACTTTCCCAAGTATCTTTGCTCAGCTCGGAATCAATGTTAGCAGCAGCAAGAAATCTCCCATGGCCCCTTCCAATCATTACCCCACCATAGATTAGTTGTGCTTATTTTTGGACGTATGTAAATAGAATCATGCAACTATCTACCATTTTGAGACTGGCTTCCTTCTTTTTAAAAAAATTTTTTTAAAGATTTTATTCATTTATTTGAGAGGGAGAGAGTGAGCAAGCAAGAGAGTGCACAAGCAGGGGGAGAGGCAGAGGGAGTAGCAGAGTCTCTGCTGAACCAGGAGCCCGACAGAGGGCTCGATCCCAGGCCCCTGGGACCATGACCTGAGCTGAAGACAGACGCTTAACCAACTGAGCCACCCAGGTGCCCCAAGACTGGCTTCTTTCAATCGACATTATGTTTGTGAAGTTCCTCCATGTTATGGGTGTTTCTTTTTTATTCTCATTACCTGATTTCCTCTGTATTAATTTTCTACAATTTATTTATCTATTCTACTGTTGATGGGCATTGGGGCAGTACTGACATGAACATTCTAATACTTGCCTTTCAGTGAACGTAACTATGCACTTTCCCTGACTATACATCAAATAGTGGACTCACCAAGTCATGGATGTGTATACAATTATTTTTAATAGAAACTGCCAAACACCTTCGCAAAGTCACTGGACCAATTTGCAGTCCCCCCAGCAGTTTGTGAGGGTTCTAATTACTCCACATACATTTTTGTCATTTTTCATCTTTTTTATTTTAATTATGCTGGGGTGTATTGTGGCCCCTGGTGTGTTTATTTATGCTTCTGGAGCCTAAGATTGTGAACATCTTTGAATACATTTACTGATTATTTGGATATCCTTTTGTGTGAGGTGCCTCTTCCAGTCTTGAACTCACTTGAAGATTTTATTCTTTGACTCTTCCTTCCTGTTTTCCATAAATTTCTCTCTAGATAGATAGATAAACAAATATATCTATATGTCTCTAACCATATCTATCTCTGTCTCTCTATCTCTCTATCTATCTGGAGAGAATATATCCAAGACTAATATAGGACAAATAAATATTTGTATTATATTATATTTGGATATATATATATATATAATAAAATATGTTTTCCCACTCTGTAGATTCCATTCTCTCCTCATTATTACATTTTTATAAACACAAATTCTTAGCTTAGTTTTAATGTTTTATATTGCATCAATATTTTTTATATTATGTTTAGCATATTTTGTTTCCTATTTAAGAAATCTCTGCTTATTCCAAATGTGGCAAGATCTCTTAATTAGTTTCATAAATATTTTGGATTATAAAAGTAAAAACCAGTCACTGTAGAAAATGTGCAAAATGTGGAAAAGTGCAAAGAACAATATAAAAATAAATAGCAATCTCACTGCCAGGCTGATAATCACTGTTATTATTTTATATCATTTTAGTTTTAGTTTAGTGTGTGTGTGTTTTACATAATGAGTATGGGTGTATGTACACTATTTTTTAAGGGGAGGGTGGGCAGAGGGAGAGACAGAATCTTAAGCAGGTTCCATACCAAACACAGAGCACAGTGTTGGGGGGGGCTCCATCTCATGGCCCTGAGAGCATGACCTGAGCTGAAATCAAGAGTCAGTCGCCTAACTGCACCACCCAGGCACCCCAGTGTGTATACGCTTTTATCATATTTTTTTTCCACCCATTTACTCATTTACTCATATTACTTAAAATTCTCCAAAAGCCTCTCTTTTTAATGATTATATGTCCTGTAAAAATCACATAACTTATATAAGGAGTCCGTTATAAATTCTGTATATATGATGTATAATTCAGATGAATATTTATCTATGTATATTTTAAGATACATCTAATAAATATTTAAAATAAAATTACTAAGGTCTGAGGTCTAAATATTTGTTTAGTCCCTTGATGACTATTGTAGAATGCCTTTTAGAAAAGTTATAGCAATTCATTATTTTTGTCAGTGTAATGAGAGAACCCACCTCACTATATCCTTGCCAATATTGGTATAACAGACCTGTGACAATTTGATGGCAAAAATAACTTATTCTACTTTACATGTCTTTGATTTTTAAAAGTCTGGGTATTTTTCAAATGTTTATCAGTCATTTGTATATCTTATTTTGTGACTTATATTTATATGCTTCCTTCGTTAACTTTCAGAGTTACAACTTGGTTTATAGGACTCCAACTAATGTTTAACAATAATGTACATTTCTTTGTGTATAAATGTATATATTTAGATACATCAGAAAAGATCTGGAAAATAAGCTACTGAGATTACAGGGGTGGCAAAAGAGATTTCTAACCTTATGTGAAATATTTTAATTGGCTATGTATTTAACTAACGAAAAATGATTTTTAAAAAGAATATTCTAGTTTAGTGTATGATCTTTGCTTCCATGAGACATGAGCGGCTCTTTGTTCTTTGGTGGTGATAGCTGCAAGAGTCAGCAACCTTTCACCCATATCACTGAAATGCTGTAGCTCAGGGAGGTCTGCTCAGTTTCACCTTATGGGCCATCCCACAAGATTTGTAGTGTCTGCCTATAGCACAGAATTGACGGAGATTCTGCGGCTGATGGTTCAGTTATGCTTGTCATGGGGCTGGGGGGCATGAGGAGTGGACAGACAGCATGAGTGCCAAACAGCGATCATCTCTGCTCTAGATACTTAGACTTTAAAACTGTGCTATATTTTAAATGAGTCAGGAGGCAGAGAGAGTAGGGTGGCAGACAGCACATAATTTAGCACACAGGGAAAACTTTAAAATAAGAAACCCATTCAATGTCATCAAAAACAAAATAAAAAAGGTATGCAAGTGTTCGTAGCTTTTTCGTGATATTCATATTTAATTGTCACTCGGTTTAAACATATAGTTGCTACTTTGTCTAAGTAGTTTTGAGATATTCTCTTCTAGTAAGTCAGTCTCTCCCTGTAACCCAAGATGTCATTATTTTGTTATATGATGACAGTTGCTAAATCAGTTCTGTCAGTTACTATGCCATTAGCTGTACTACTTCCCAGAGTGTTCTTTCTAAGATGAAGAGGGCGTGTTTTACATGGGAATATTCTTTTTAATCACTTCAAGGCTACCACGTCTACTCAACCATGTAGGTGACAAGGAGACAGCTGGAGACACAGGTCCTAAACACTGATAATTTGGATGTGCTTTGAACTTCTTTATGCATCTAGAGATGCTGCCAGGGACAGTGAACTTGAAGAGTCAGATAAGATGCTAGCAATGGTCTTTGAAGCCCTAAGGGCAGGAAAGTAGAGTGGGATGCAATAGATAATTTAACAGAGAGAGCAAATATTTCTGGGCTTTAACCAGAGCAAATGCTCTCAGGCCAGTTTGGAATGATGATTGCTGACCACCACAGGCTCCAGAACTTTGCTGTATTAATCCTTAGATTTCAGTTCCTGTTGTTAGAATGTTGACTCACCAAACATCAACTCAGGCTCTCAGCACCACCACCATCATCATCATCATCATCATCATCAACATCATCAGAATAATAGCTGCAATTTTATTGAGTACTTAGGAAGAGTTCATAAGTAGTAGGTACTATAATTGTTATTCTTCTCTTTCAGATTCTGTGCTCAGGTCCTTTTATTAAAGTACACTAATCCACACTTTACAGCTGATGGAACTGAGCTCATGGATGTGAAGTGACCTGCTATATGTCATGGGGTTGCAGGTGGTGAGGCTGAGATCTGAACCCAGTTCAGTGGAGCGCAGAGGCCACATGCTTAGGCTAAGTGCTCTACTCTATCCTTGCCCCACTACCCACTCCTCATGCCCTGCTATGGTAGGTAGAATAATGGAGACCCAAAAATGTCCACATCCACATCTCCAGAATCTGTGAATATAATATGTTATGTGGCACAAGGGAATCAAAGTTGCAGACGGAAAGAAGTTGAGTTGAAGACCTCGAGTTGAAGAGATTATCCTGGGTTACCAGGGGGAGTCTAATGTGACCACAAAGAAGAGAGAGGCAGAGAAGGGGTCAGAGTCAAGAAAAGGAGATGTGATGAAGAAGCACTCAGGATGATTCAACGTGAGTCAGCCATGGCTGACTTTGAAAAAGGAGGGAGAAGCCACCAGCCAAGGAAGCTAAGCAGCATCTGGAAACTGGAAAGAGCCAAGAAATGGATTCTCTCTGTGATGATTCCCATTACGTACCAATTTGGGCCACGATGTGCCCTGATTAAGTATTATTTCTGGGTGTGTCTGTGGTGTGTCCAGATGAGCTTAGCAATATGGCTGGTGGGCCAGGTGGAGTGATGGAACAGTCTTGGGCAGTGGCCTGAGTGACGCTGAAGCAGCAGAGGTAGGGTTGATTGGGAGGAGGTCTGGTGTTGGAGGAAGGAGCACCAGAAGTGATCACATGACATGTGCATATAATGTAAGACCCATGGGCTCTCTGAAAAATGAGAAGAGGAAGGGGCTTTTTTTTTTTTAAAGATTTTATTTATTTATTTGAGAGAGAGAATGAGAGAGAGAGAGAGAGAGAGCATGGGGGGGGGGAGGATCAGAGGGAGAAGCAGACTCCCCGCTGAGCAGGGAGCCCGATGTGGGACTCCATCCCGGGACTCCAGGATCATGACCTGAGCCAAAGGCAGTCGCTTAACCAACTGAGCCACCCAGGCGCCCCAGGAAGGGGCTTTTTAAAATTACAAAATTTGGATGTATATTTTTGATGCCATTTCAGCGGTTCAATCAATTGCTCTTGGTTGCAGGAAGATTTTATCTTTTTCTAAGGAGTGTGACATGCTTAGATTTATGTATTAGAAGTGGCTCTCCAGAAGGTGGAGTCAAAGATGCTTCAGAAAGGGGACACATGGTAGAAAGTCACTTAGAAAATGTATGCAAAAGTCCATATGAAAAGTAAGAAGGAATTTACCTTTTTGGGAGATTTTGAGATTTTGAGAGATTCTGAGAGATTTTTGAGGGAGGATTAATAGGAATTGGTGACCTAGAGAATGCAGAGAGACGTTGAGGAAGCCCTCGTATGACTGGAGATGCCATTATCTGTCCATGGGGAATACGGGGGAGACAGCAGGTCCCTGGTGAGGCCCTGTCTTCGCAGAGATGGTGAGCGGAGAGTGGGCAGGGACAGGCTAGCATCAGGCCACATTTGAGGGGACAATAGCTGGCACTACAGACTTGACCATTGAACCCATTCTTCCCTTTGCCTTAATGGCTTAACGATGCTGAGCGCACTTGAGTATTTTGGTGCACCTTTCACCAGGGGACCTTGAGACACTCATAACAAGTTTGTGTCTTGGCTTTTCCATCTTCAATCCCATAGTAATGTTCTTGGGTAGAGATTTATGAGCTAATGCTTGCAAAGTCCTTTGAGAACCTCGGTTGAAGGCTCAATATAAATATCTTTATTAAGTATTGATGAATGCTTCCAGTTTGCAGGCTAACCTGAAGAGGGAGAAAGAAGGGGGAAAAGTTCTTTGAAAAGATACCCTTCTCATATGATTGCTTTGGACTGATCGGTGGGTAAGGAGATTTCAAGAAGGGGGAAAGGATGGGGGCAGGGATGAACTCCCTTGGCAAGGCCAGGAGGATGCGTGTCTCCAGGTATGGGTAGCTGGCAGCTAGCAATGAATGTAATGCAGAGGCATCATCCGGGCTTGTTCTAGGGAAGCAGGTTCAATTCTTCTCTATCAGAATGATTTATCGTTTCTGTAAGTACTTGCCTATGTACTTCAAAGGGTTAAAGCAGAACCCCAGGAGGGTAAGACCATCAGGTGCAGGCTTTCAGCACATTGCAGGGCTCACTCTGCTCTGACAGGGACAGAGGGCTGGGTGGTAATCGGAGCCCACAGCTAACTGTTTTAGGAGACAGAAATAGGTGTCCTCAGGCTGCAGAAAGTGGCAGGTAATGGGGGCTCTTTTTGCTGAGCACTTTTTAAAATGAGGTTAGAAGTGGATCAATGAATCATTAGAGAATGTTACACACAGTGATGAAATGGGGGAGGGGCATAAGCGAAGGACTGGACCATTTACACGTCAAATTGTCTGAGCCTGCTTGCTGTTGGGGCTTCATTTGTCTGTTAACTTGTTAACTTTACCAGTTGGTAGGACTAAAGAGTGGCACCTCAGGCTTGCCATTTTCTTTGATATGCTTTTGGATACGCTGGTGCAGTTATCTTTGGTCTTCATCTCACATTCTGACCTCTCAGATTTTGTTCAAAAGCAGACTTCTGTCATAGGATGTTGGCATTAAAGAGCCTCCTCAAAGATCGCCCTTTTCATTTTATACAGAAGGAAACAGGCTCGGAGAGATTATAGGATGCTGAGTTGCCCAGCAAACTATTAGCAGCCTCTCCTCTCAAAACAGTATCCATTTCTCACTTCCAGACAACACTTCCCGACCTGCTGGACCATGAGCTGAGCACTGGCCTACGTTACCTCTCCAGGTAGGTCACCATCAGCAGGGGACTGACAACCACAAGCCCAAAGTAAAATTCTAATGAGACATTCTGGATGCTCAAAGGAAGCACAGAGAAGACATAAAGAAATGGGTAATAAGAAGGTCAGAAGGAGTCATGGAGCCATGAATGCTCTTGGTTGTGCTAGTCAAACCCGTGGGAAGGAGTCATGCCAGGCCCACTCAGTTCATCCTGGAAGGACTCCAGGGAGAGCCGCAGTGGGGCCCAGCCAGGTGGGCAGGCCCCTGTTGTCCTTCCCAGGAGGCTTCATGCTTCATCCTGGTTCTGTTTACACACCCCTTTCCTCTGTGGGTGCTATGTCTGTTTTCTATTGCAAGTAGGGTGCAATTAGGTAGATGCATTTGCAATAATAAAGTTCTGTAGCAGTCACAAGATTGTGACACCAAATACCTAATTCCCCCATGTTTCTGCAACTCTTCTTGTGGGCTGTAACACTGGATTTGAACTTTGTTTTTAAGTGACCGAAATGTTGTTTGTAAGACTTGTGTCTTTTTTGGTTCATTTCTGCTGCTCACCAGGATTGCAGAAACTGGTTGGCCTTTTTTATGATTTGAATTTATTGTTTTATTTATTTATTTATTTATTTATTTATTTATTTATTTATTTCTATTACCTATCCAGAGTGTAGCCATCCAGCGACAACATATGATCCATAAATTTAATCATGACTTCAGCCTCTGGACTGCCATTTGAGCAGCTAGAATTTTGGGGGTGGAATCCCCTGCCATGCTGACAACAGCTCTTCTAGAGGAACAGTGAGCACATGAGCAATTGGGTTTCTTGGTCCTACGCCTGCACTAATTAAGCCTCCACAGGTTTGGGAGTGGGCCACTCAGGAGGGTGAGAGATGAGCCTCTGAGATGTTCTCATCAGGTTAAATTGATGTCACTGAACAGAGTTTGTTGGTGTGATGGAATAAAACATCAGCACTCATCAGTTTCTTCCTGTTACCACAGCTAGCTAGAGCACTGGAGCCCCAGTCCTATGTAAATCCAGCCAGGTCTCTGGATCCCTGTGGTGATACTAACCTATTCCTGTCCTGATGGCCGGTGGCCCTGATGCTCCCAGTGGAGCTGGAGCCTTGCTGTGACTGCCAGTGGGCACCAACACAGATTCCTGTCACGTTTGCCCTTTTTCTAGTAGCTTCTGTCCATTCTAAATAACAGCTAAGATGAAAAATAGTATCTCTGGGTGAAGTCATTCAATTTCCTGTAGTGGGCAGTAGAGTTTTTATTTAGTTACTCTCAATCATTTTCCCTCTCGTTTGGTCATTTGCCCTGTTGACTCAGGCTGTTGCTCTCTCTATCTGAATGTAGTCTTCAGGTGATGCTTCTATCAGATTCCCTCCTGGAACCATACATTTTCACCTTGATCAATCTCACCCACCCTAAGTCTCTGTTCCATTTCTCTCCCATCTTGGTAAGCTCCTTCCACCTCCTTTTCTGGGATAGATCTAGCAGGCTCCATATGGCTCTGGTGTTAGCTTCCCTGATTCCTAGATTGTGGCTAGGATGGCATGGCCCCGAGGTCATGGACTGTTCTTGCACCTTTTTTATATCCCCAGTCCTCCTGATTCTGCTAGTGGTAGCAATGATCTTGGTGGGCTAGTTCTGTGGTATTATTCTTGGGGTGAATCCTTCAGACTCAGCTTCTAACAGCTTTTAAAGCATCTAATTCCCATTAAATCCAGTTCTGTTAACTGAGACTAGCCCCTGATTTTAAAAAATTAACATTTTTTAAATGTACATCCACTTAATTTAGAAGTGTTTAGAAGCTATTTGTTGACTGCGAGTTTTGTTCAATATATGTTGTTTTATTGTCTTAAAAGTTGTCATGATTCAACTGTCAGATGGTCCCTGCATTTCTGCCTACTCAGAGATGTTTCTCACTTCCCATTGAGGGGAGTATCCTCTGTGAAGGGCCAGATCATTTCCAAGTAAGTCCTTCTATCCTCCTTAATCTCATCTTTCTCTTTGGCTTTTGAAATCAAGAAAAAGTGCCCAGAAGTACATGAAGTAGAACCCAGGTAATTTCCCAGAAATCCTAATCTTCAGGCGTGTAAATTATTTTTCTAGCAGAGATGACCTTGGCTTGTCCTGCCAAACCCAATTGATCAGGCTCTGAGTCTGAGGCCAGTTGCACATGGAAAGTGACCGTGACCCTCGGATGAGAGGTATCTCCCAGTCTCCCCTCACCAGTGATCACAATTGCCACAAGATTAGCATCCTCAACCGCATTCTGAGAACACTTCATGTTGATGAGAATATCTTTCCGCTTCCTGTTCTCCCAAGCTTCTTCGCAAGCTTGGCATGGCTCCTCCCTCCGCGTGGTTGGCCACTGTGGTTTCCTAATTTAGGAGAAGTTAGCTAGAGATCTCACTTATGTGTCCCTTCTCATTCATCCACTCTTTTGACCTTTACCCTGGGCAAACAGAAGAACCCTCTTATTCTGACTCATATCCTAAATCTTTCTCACCATCCAGGCCACCACTGAGGGCAGACTCTTCAGAAGAGTTCCCTTGACCTGGTGACCCAGCTCTCAAAACTTTCATCTTCCTGGCTGACTCTGGCTAACCTCTGCAGCATGCTCTCTTTGTTCTGGTCCCCTTGGCTTTCAGCCTTTTCCTCATCAAGTCATAGCTTCTTGTGTTCTACAAATAGGAATATCTCCCCTCCACCCTCTGACCAAGTGTTTTGAAGGATGTGAAATTGTTCCCTCACTTCTGAACTTGGAAATATATAAATCAAATGTAAACTGACCTGGATTTGCCAGCCTTGTCAGAAATTTCTTTCTCTGACATCGTGCCAGGGTTGGGTGAGTCCCCGCAGAAACCAGTTCAAACACCCTGTTCACTCTGTTATGCTGATAACAGGCTCAGCCCTCGGGGTTATGGTCAAGTGGACAGAAATCAAAGGACACAGCAGGCTGTCGGCATTGTTCCAAATACAGGTCCATTCGTATGAGGCACCAGGACAGAGAGTTTTTTCTTTTCCAGCGTGTAATTCTTTCCAAACAGCAGGGCTAATGTGTAAAACAGGTGAGACAATGTGGATATGTGCCTTTGTGATTTATTGCTGTACTAACGGCCAGAGTCGGTAGAAAATTTAATGAGTCAGCAGTACCCTGAAACCCTCTCCACAAGGTCTAACTGACCTATACAGTTCTTCCCAGAATATACTAACTTCATTCTTCTTATTTCTTCGGGCAATGCTTAATATCTTTCTCTCTTTCTATCCAATGATCTTTTAAAAGGGAGCTACCAGATTTCACGAGTGCTGTAAGAAATTTTAACATCTATATTTATTTTTTAGCTGATTTATTTAAATTTTCTTTGATAAACTTTTATAGTACAGAAATATATTAGCATAGCAGTGTGTGCATAATGATCATAAGGAATACATATTCATTGGGGTGTGTGAGCTCTTTTTTAAACTGATAGTAATGTGTGATTAAAAGCTGAAAAACCACTGCTTTAAGCAATCAACTCAACATGTAATAGTTTTTAAATTTTTGCAGCATCATAATTTATTTTTAATTTAAAAAAATTGATGGAAAAATATAATGAACAATCAAGTTATTATGAATTCAGTAGTGCTTTAAAATTGCAATGTATTTTATCACAGTGGCCTATACACATTTGAAAAATAATAGGTCATATCTGTGTGTGAAATACATACTTTGTACATATTATATCTGTAGATCCTTTGCAATTACTTTACAAACTCCCAGGGGTTGTGTAGCAATGGTTAAGAAGTACTAACCCAATGGGTTTTTCATGTGCCTCATTAGGTCTTAGGTTCCCAGCCTTAAATATATCTGGCAGCTTATTTGTCTAAAAAGAGGTAGAGTCACTGTCTAAAATGAAGGGGTGAGAACTGATAGGTCTGAAGCCCATTAGAGAACAATTATCCCTTTTAGAAAGTTCTCTTTAGCAAACCATTCGTTAACTAGGGGTATCTCTGTGGTTTATAAGCCCTACTCCTTCTTTAGAAGGTGAACAGTGTACTGTGACTGGCTCAAGTATAGGGCAATAAGGATTTCTAGGAAGAGAGAAGTGTCTTTTAAATACCATACACAGAAAATATTACCTGCATTAACTTCGTGCTGCTTTTCTTTTACAAATAATAACACTGATCCTTATAAGTTAAACTTTAAGTTGAAGACATGTGACATTTATAATTAGGGTCATGTCCTTCCTCTTTATTAAATGATGCTAAGGAAACTATGTCATCACCAGAGTTCCCTTGGGCAACAATCAAACAGAATGAGGTTGACAACCAAAGGCTATCATTTCATTTCTTTATTCAAGGTGAGGAATGGGAATGAAGACAAAATGAATCATTAGCTCTTTCTGATTGTGAAGATTTGAAAGTAATCACCTGCATGGCTTACCAGTAGAAATATTTATATTTTAATTTTCTTATCATCTCAACTTTTCCTGAAGCTAATGGATTACATTTTTGTAACACGGTATACACAGTATATATGGTATTTAGATTTGAAGCATTCTTTGCAGCCCAAGCAAGTCACTTAGATTTCTTTCTCACTTTCTTCTTCAGAATTTAATTTAAGATACTGTCAAAAGGAAAATGTTTACTGTAAATGAGTCACCCTTTGCTGAAATCATTTTGGCAAAAGTACTTACAGTCCAGAAATATAACCCTTACAGAAATATATTCACTAAAATTGTTTCGTATCCCCTGAGCTCCCATAAGTGCCCATCTGGCTCTCATGTCCTGGGTGAGGGCAGAGGGATACATAGCTCATTTCCACCAAACAGTATTCAAGGGTTCTATTTATTCTGCCTGGAAATCCCTCCCACCCTTGTCTATCTCCAGCTAAAACCTACTCACACTAAAGCTTCTGCTTACATGGCACTTCTGTGGAGAAGCCTTCTAATCTCTCATTGAAATTAAGCTCTCCTTACTACCTCACATAGGTCAGAATGGCTAAATTAAAAAGCCAGGAAACAACAGATGTTGGCAAGGATGTGGAGAAAGGGGAACCCTCTTAAACTGGTTGTGGGAATGCAAACTGGTGCAGCCACTTTGGAAAACAGTATGGAGGTTCCTCAAAAAGTTGAAAATAGAACTACCCTAGACCCAGCAATTGCATTAGTAGGTATTTATCCAAAGGATACAAACACAGTGATTCAAAGGGGCACATGTACCCCAATGTTTATAGCAGCAATGTCCACAATAGCCAAACTATGGAAAGAGACCAGATGTCCATTGAAAGAGGAATGGATAAAGAAGATGTGATATAAATATATATATATCTCACATTTATATATATATATATATATATATATATATATATATATATATATATATACACATGACACAATGTTACTCAGCCATCAAAAAGAATGAGATCTTGCCATTTGCAATGACATGGATGGAACTAGAGGGTATTATGCTAGTCAATCAAAGAAAGACAATTATCATGATTTCATTCATATGTGGAATTTAAGAAACAAAACAGATGAACACAGGGGAAGGGAAGGAAAAATAAAATAGGGTGAAAACAGAGAGGGAGGCAAACCGTAAGAGACCCTTAACTCTAGGAAACAAACTGAGAGTTGCTGGAGGGGAGGTGGGTGGGGGGATGGGGTAACTGGGTGACAGGCATTAAGGAGGGCACTTGATGTAATGAGCACTGGGTGTTGTATGCAACTGAAGAATCACTAAATTCTACCCCTGAAATGAATAATACAGTATATGTTAAATAAATTGAATTTAAATAAAAAATGAAAAGTAAATAAATTAGGTTCTCTTGTTATAATCCCTCTTGCACGTTATCTTTTCCCTTAGTGTTTCAATTTGTTATGATTTCTTACATCTTAAAGCAATTTATAATACTGTGGCTACTTGTATTATTATTTGTTTCATGTAAGGTACACAAAGACAGGGTTTGTGTCTATTATAATATCCACATCTGTATCCCACAATGTTATGTGACTCATAAGAAGGAGCTCAAGATATATTCATTGAATGAATAGATTTTTTTCTACATAATCTTAATAATGTACATCAGAATTGAAATAGAGTGATCCTTTGGAGCTTTATTATAAAGTTATCATTCATTGTTATTCTCAAAGAGAAACTAGAAAACTCAATTATTTCAAGGTATCAGGGTTGTTGAAATATCTCTTTCAGGAGCAAAGTAATTTAGTAAATGATGGTCTGGTTTGCTAAAGAGGCTAAATCAGCCATTGACTTTCAGGGTTGCTGCTTCTTAAAATTTTCAGTAAAAGGTGAATATATATGAGGGGTGATTGGACTACACATCGTTGGCTTGGGAAAGAAAACATTTTAATATTGGATACCTTTAAGATTAGAAGTTAAACCACAATGAAAATCAAGATTCAAGTTGTCACAGTATACCAGTGGTCTTTCCCTGACGATTCTATTAAGAAATAAGGGGAGTTCAAAAGTTGTTCTCAATATTTTAAAAAACCCATGAAGCATCATACATTTATATTCAGTCAGATTTCACAGGATAACTAAAATGTACTATTCCTTTGATTTTAATTTGAATTAGATTAATCAAACATGATTACTCATGCTGATCAGTTACTTTTTTTGGCTATGAGCAAGTGTTACATCAAATTAATCAAAATAAAAATCTATTTATTACTTTATAAATGTAGTTTGTCTGCTAGACAGTGTCTTTCAGATACATAAGGGCTAGTGAGAAAATATTGTAAAAGGAATCCCTGATGGCAAAGAATTTAGGAACCTCATAATCAATGTCATGAGGAGAGGGATAGATGTCTAGCTTTGCCAAATAACATGACAACTTTCTTACTGGAGAGCAGCATAAATTAGGAAATAAATTATGAAAATCAGCACTTACAGTTGTCCTATGAAAAAAGCCTTAATTACTCACAGCTCCTGAGGAGGTCCTTAAGGGCATGACATATGTTCCCCAGAAATATAAACTAAGAACTTCCAGGCAACCTAGGAAATTAATTATTTCCCCTAATTCCCAGTAAATGCTTTTGCTCTCTGCCTTACAGAAAAATTAAGCATCATCAGACAGGAACTTCCTTAGCTTTCCTGCACCATATCTGCAAACTAGCTTGCTCCTACCCGGAGGGGGTGAGCTATCATGTCTCTGTCCTGGACCCTTTCCCCAGCCATCTTAGGACCACTCTGTTGAAGGACTACCCTTCTCATTCCTGCACCTCCCATCCATCCTCTAGCCCTCTGGCATTCTGGCTTTCTTCCATTAGCACCTAACCATAGTCAAGGGTCTCAGCTCTTAAAGAAGAAACACAAAAGTCTATAACCACACAATGTCTTCCAGGTACTGCTCTTTCTTCCTTTTCTCCTACTGAAAGAGTTCTCGCTACTCCTCATCTTCACTACTGTGCTAGTCACTACACCTGCAGGGTGGATTCAACACCCATTCTTCCCCAGAAACAATTCATGCCAAAGTCACAGTAGTGATGTTCTTGTTAGAGAATTCTCAGTCCTTATCTTACTTGGATTCTAGGAAGCCTCTGATAATATTAATGGGTCCTCTCTTCATTCAGTCATTCAGCAAGTATTGATCACTTATGAAGTGACAAGCACTGTTTTATGTGCTAGGGTAACAGTGTTGGAGAAACCAAGTCTTCCCCCCACCCAGTTTTATTGGGATGTAATTCACATATAACACTGTGTAAGTTTAAGGTGTATAATGTGATGATTTGACACACATATGTATCGCTAAATGATTACCAGAATGTGTGTGTGCTGAGAACTCCTAAGATTTCCTCTCTCAGGAAGCCTGCATCTCCTTCTCCCACTCCCCCTGCTTGTGTTCCTTCTCTCGCTTTGTCTCTCTCTGTCAAATAAATAAATAAAATCTTTAAAAATAAATAAATAAAAAATAAATGCTTTGGGAAATATAATGTATTGACTACAAACTTATGACAATAAAAATGAGAATATTTGATGGATTTTCAAAAAGTAAAATTAAAACAATAAACCTCCCTCAGTCTTTACTGACTGGCTTCAGGAGAGAAGTACCTATTGTTGTTTATTGTTGTTTATTGTTACGAAGAAAACAATAAACAAAAATAGCATGGAAGATGGAAACATAAGATCACAGTTAAAAAGTTTCAAGATCCTTATATTATTTACAAGGATGATGTAAATAATTAGGAACTTTATACTTTATCAAATTGTATATTTTTGTTGAAGTATTAAAGCTAGGCATCAGTCAGTAGAAAAAATAAAGAATAACCCATGAATCTAACAAAGAAGAGGAAGAATGGGGGAGAGCAAAGAAAAACATGACAAATAAAAAAACACGACATAATGTGACAGAACTGTCAGAAATATAAGAAACCATAACATTTTAAATAGCAGTCATTAGGGGCGCCTGGGTGGCTCAGGCGTTAAGCGTCTGCCTTCGGCTCAGGACATGATCCCAGCGTCCTGGGATCGAGCCCCGCATCGGGCTCCCTGCTCAGCGGGAAGCCTGCTTCTCCCTCTCCCACTCCCCCTGCTTGTGTTCCCTCTCTCGCTGTGTCTCTCTCTGTCAAATAAATAAATAAAATCTTTAAAAAAAATAAATAGCTGGGGCACCTGGGTGGCTCAGGTTGGTTAAGCGTCCGCCTTCGGCTCGGGTCATGATCCCGGGGTCCTGGGATCGAGCCCCGCGTAGGGCTCCCTGCTCAGCAGGGAGCCTGCTTCTCCCTCTGTCTACCACTCTGCCTACTTGTGCTCTCTCTCTGTCAAATAAATAAATAAAATATTTCTTAAAAAAAAAATAAATAAATAAAAAATAAATAAATAAAAAAAATAAATAGCAGTCATTAGTTTATAAGAGATTATCATATCAAATATGTAATATTCATGAGATCATAATGATACTGAAAAAAGAAATGTCACTGACCTCCACTGGAGGATTCTAGGAAACAAAATCATTATTCGGAAAATTGATAAATGAAGAGGAACAATAAAGCTTTTACCCTGTCTTTCTAGAACAAACTGAATTTCTGGGTAACTAAATAGTAGGAAAGTTCTTGTAAAATTTCAGCTAGTACATGAAGAACAAATTATAGAATTAGAAAACCACCAATTCTCATATTAAAAATAACAGATCTAGGACAAAATCATCAAAGATGCTAAAAATCACTGGATGAAACATTAGTGAACTTTATCCTGGAGGAAACAAGTTGGACATCATTACAAGTGGAACCACAGACATTCTGTGCCAAATAATATGGTGCAATAGGAGGTATAGCACCGCCTGTGCATGATTATTGCCAAAACATCCACATCTGAATGTAACCAAATCTCTAAATCTAATGATTATAGTAATTATAGAGATTAGCAAAACAAGTTAAAAGCCACCCTGAAGAAGCAAACTACCAAATTTGGAATGTGGGATATTCTACAGGAAAAATGATTTCTTTTTTCAAACAAAACATGTCATAACATGAAAAAAGAATAAGGGAAAACAGTCGTTTAAGAAAAGAGACCTAAGAGGCAACAAGAAAGTGCAACAAATGAACCTTCATTGCCTTCTGATTTGAGCAAGCCAATGGTAAAGAGCTTTCATGACAATTGTGGAAATTTTAATATAGACTGGTTATTAAATATTACTAAGAAATTATTGTTTTTTTTCAGATTTTATGATGGTAATATTTGAAGAAAAAATATCTTCATTAGTTAGCTGTGGGATTTACTTTAAAATACTCATAAAAAAAAAGAGGAGGAGGAGAAAAAGTTCAGGAAAGAAAACAGCATGTGGAATGGGCAGATAAAACAATATGGAAAGAATATCTCTAAGTGTTGAGTCTGAACAGTGGGTTTATGGGATTTATTATACACTAGGCACTCTTTATCCATGGTTTGGTTTTACTTTCTTTCATTTCAGTTACCTGCAGTCAACCTTGGTCCAGAAGCAGATGATCCTCCTGCAGACATATCCTCAGAAGGTTATTAGTGCCCAACGCTGTGTCACAATTCGTCCATCATTCACCACACATCATCCCATCACGTGGACATTTGATCATCTCACATCATCGCAAGAAGAAGGGTGAGTGCAGCACAATAAGATATATTGAGAGAAAGACCACATTCACATCGCTTTTATTACACTATGTTATTATTGTCCTATTTTATTATTGGTTATGTTGTTATTCTCTGGGTGTGCCTGATTTTTAAATAAAACTTTATGATAGGTTTGTACATACAGGAAAAAACACAGTGCATATAGGGTTCAGTAGTATCCATGGCATCCGCTGAAGATCTTGGAACATATCCCCTGTGGTTAAGGGGAGACTGATGTACTTCTTTTGTTTGAAAAATTTCATCAATAACGATCCTATAGGAAAGGGAGTATTTTTATCAGATGATATTTTTAATATCCAGCTCTGTGCTTCATTGTAAGAGTCAACCTTAAGGAAAAATAAGAAATAAAAGTACATAATAAAGGTATGGAAAATGATAGATCAGGGAAATACCCAAAAGAAGCTATGAATACTACTATCAGAAAAAGATGCATTAAAGGCAAAATGATTTCTAGAGTTAAAGACACTACCGATAATAAAAGCAACAATCCACCAAAATATATGGTTATCATGAACGTGGATGCATAAAGCAAAGTCAAACAGATGGAAAATTGATAAATCTATAAGTCATGTGGAGATTTAAACACATATCTCTTAGAAATTGAAAATTTCTAAGAAAAGAAATTTCATAAAAACACCGGAGATATGAATAATACGAGTCCCAAATGTGATCTAATAGCTGCCTATAAGATCTTGAACTAGTACATGGAGAATGAATATGCTTCTCAATCACCCATGGAACAGTTAGGAAAACTGACCACTTTTTAGAACACAAAGGTCCAAAGAGGTGATAGCCTATAAATTGTATCCTTGACCATAATGCGAATAGATTTAATATCAGCAATAAAAGATGATAGAGTCAATCACAGTGGAAATTGTGAATTTATTAAAAAATAATTTCTAGGGCGCCTGGGTGGCTCAGATGGTTAAGCGTCTGCCTTCAGCTCAGGTCATGGTCCCAGGGTCCTGGGATGGAGTTCTGCATTGGGCTCCCTGCAGCTTGGGAGCCTGCTTCTCCCTCTGCCTCTCTCTCTCTCTCTCTCTCTCTCTCTGTCTCTCATGAATAAACAAATAAAATTCTTTTTAAAAAATAAAATAATTTCTAAAGAAAAGTTTTAAAAACTGGTAGGATATAGCTAAATGGTGCTTAGGGAAAATTTATAACTTTAAAGACATGTATCAAAAAAGACAAGGAAGATCAAATGTGAACAAGCTAAATAGTCAACTCTAGAAGCTAGAGCAGACAACAGAGGATATTTAGACATAACTAACAATGTAAAAGAGCTGATTCTTTGAAAAGACTGATGAAAAGATTAGTAAATCTGTAAAAACGTGTCAAAAAAGGAGGAAGAAAACACTGTTAGAAATGTAAATAAATTCAATATAAAAATATGCAATATTTTATTATGAGGCCAGACTAGTTTGTGTTATAGTAAAAAATCAAGATGAAGATTTCAGTGGCTTAACAAAATAAAAGCTGATTTATGCTCACAAAAGTGAGCATAATATATATCCAGGTGACTCTCCAAGGTCCTTCTGGAGGTGGCTCCTCATTCTAGGGTGCTTTGATCTTCTGAGATTTGCTTTCACGATCACCCCACACTGACTATTTAACAATACCCTGGTACTTGGAGGTGACACCCATCACTTCCTGTCACATTACACTGGACAAACCAGGTCAGATGCCAGGCCTGACATCAAGGGAGTGGGAAAATGTAATCCCCCAGAGTGCTTCCTGAGAAGAAGAAAACAAGAACCATAGACCAGCATTAGGAATATCTACCCATATTATGAATAGCATTGTGGCAATAAATGTAAACATTTACGTGAAATTGAAAATTTTCAAGAAAAACAGAAATTACCAAAACTGACTCAGGAAGAAATAAAAGACCCAAATATAACCAAAACTATTAGAAACACTGAAACAGTAATCGAGAATCTCCTCTTCTACACAAAGACCATGCCCAAAGATTATACTGATAAATGGTAATAAATCTTCAAGAACCAAATGGTATTTCACTTTTATAATTAAGAATATGTTTTAAAAAGATTAAAAGCTACCCAACTCTCCTTATGAGGTTATTATAATTTTGGTAAGAAACTAGTTAAAGGTAGTATCAGAAAGGAAAACTGAAGATCATTATTATCAATAAACAGAAATATAACAATCCTAAATATGGGATTTGTGTAACTAGTACAGTGAACAAGCAAGAATCATAGGATGCACTCATAAGACAGCTTCATTTTGTTTCCCACTGTGCCTTTAAAATGTGTGTGAAGAGGTAGACTTCTCCCCCTGTCTGGGAGGAAAAGGGTACTCAGGCAAACTCGGAATTTTTCTGATTATTCTTAGGCAAGTAAAAATCCCAAATCAAACACAATCTCAATTCAGAAATTCAAATATGAAGTCTCATATCAAAACCTAAAACTTGATTCAGGGATAGATCTTTCCTCCCAGCTATAGCTGGATTTGGGAAAATGGAGTGGCTGTGGAAGGAGGCAGGAACTGGCAACCTTTTCCCAGCTAACTTCCGTTCCCACTTCAATGCTGCTAACAGCCCCTCTGAAGCTGGGAATGAGAAGAAAGTAGACAGGAAAGGAGAGGCAAAGAGAGCTAGAAAGTTCTTTCTGTGTGTATCACTGCTATAACCTGTTCTGTGCTCACTGGGCCTAAAACATGTTTAAAACTAGTGCCTTGTTTTGTGAGTTTTTCATACTGTTTCCATCACACCCCCCACCCCCATCCCCAGTCATTGCTAGAGACCTCTTGCCTGCGGTTCTCATGATAATGGACGGACACATCTCCATTCCTGCTTCTCACTTTCTCCTTAGTAGCCCTTAGAAATCTTGTGATACCCACAGCTTTTTTTCTGCTGATATCCGTGTGCCCCACCAAGAGGTCCTATTTTGCAGGACCTAATGTCCACATCAACTCTCTCCTGCATTTGACACGCCTTGCCCTGACAAACATGGGGAGGGAGGTGAGCCCCAATGCCTCAGCTGTCCCCAGCAAGCCAGTCCATCGTCAGCCCCTTAAAATTTTAGGTGGGAGTCAGACATCAGTCTACCCCAGCCTGCTAACTTTGGATGACACAGAGAAAGCTCACAGGGTAGTCTTGTTGATCCCATGCCACTAGGTTTAAGGAGGGGAGCAGACTTGCCCCAAATAATTCCTTAGTTTGAGTTAGAAAAAGGTGATCCTTTCTCCAACTGAGCTTGGTGAGTAGCACACAAGGGATTTCGGGCCCTATACAGTCCCCCTGCCCTGTGTCCTTTTATGCGTTGATCAGTATGCACAGATTTACGTGGAGATCCTGTCCCAGCACCACCCCTTGGAGTTATGGGGGTGGAGAGCAGGGATGGATGGCTCATACCATATTTCCTTACAAAAAAAAAATACTCTTCTAAATCCCCTTTTGAAACTCTGGCTCCAGAATCTCTTATACTTTTGATACAGGTAAAAAGGCTTAATAATTAGCTAAGAAGCTGTGGTCACCTCTTACCCAAATTCTACTGGGTAGTCTATTTCAAGTTCCCTATTGTGTCTGATAGCTGTCGTCTTAGAGTCCCAGCCAGAACTTCTAGGCTAATAGCCTGTTCAGCCAGCAAAGCAATTCCTGTTGTCTTCTAATCAAACCAACCGAACAACTAACAGGACCACCTAGGGCTTATCCCAGGATACAGTGATTATTAAATCAGAAAACTTATTATTTCAACTCACTATAATAACAAATTAACAGAGGGAAAAAATGTGCTCATTTTATTAGATGCAGAAAAATCCCTTCAAAGATATTCAAAATAATTTTATGATTAAAAACTTCCAGCAACCTAGAATTGGAGGAAATTTCATTTGCTTGATAGCATGTATTTTCCCCAAAGCAAACGGTAAACATAAGTCTTAGTGATGAAACAACAGGAGGATTCCCACTAAAATAAGGAAGAGATGAACATGTCCACTGACATCTTGCTGTTCAGCTTTATGTGGGAGGATATCAGCTCTACTTCAATCAACCAATATTTAAAAAACAATAAAATATAAAAAGTAAAAATGAAAAATAATCACAATATAGGAGAGTCTAGGTAGTGTGTTAATGCCAGGAAAAACAGAAACTGTGTAATGTTTGAAAGGGGAAGACAGAATTGACGTTTTTTTCTCTGACGATATGATTGTGCACATGGAAAACTCAAGGGAATTTACAAACTATTAAAACTAATGAAAGATTTCATTAAAGTCAGTTGATAGATGAACAACATAAAATTTAACAGCCCTATACGCTAACAATAAACAGTAAGAAAATGTAATAAGAAATACGTTACAAAAACATATCTAAGAATAAATCTAACAGTAGATGTACAAACTGTTTTGGACAAAACAGTATATTATCGAAGGACATAAAAGTAGGCCTAAGGAGGGGCACCTGGCTGTCTCAGTCAGCACACTATGTGACTCTTAATTTCAGGGTTGTGATTTCAAGCCCCACGGTGGGTGCAGAGATTACTTAAAAATAAAATCTTTAGGGACGCCTGGGTGGCTCAGTCAGTTAAGCGTCTGCCTTCGGCTCAGGTCATGATCCCAGGGTCCTGGGATCAAGCCCCGCATCGGGCTCCCTGCTCAGCAGGGAGCCTGCTTCTCTCTCTGCCTGCCGCTCCCCCTGCTTGTGTGTGCGTGCTCTCTCTCTCTCTCTCTCTCTGACAAATAAATAAAATCTTTAAAAAAAATAAAAAATAAAAATAAAATCTTTAAAAGAAAGAAAAAAAGTGGCCTAAGTAAGTAGAAAAATTCACTGAGTTCATGAAAAAGATGAAATATTATACAGATAATTTGACTTATATGACAAAATAAATGTCATTCTAATAAAAGCTCCAAATAAGTTTTCCATGGACTTGAACAAATACTCTGACTCATACAGACTAAAA
Organism: Zalophus californianus; assembly: GCF_009762305.2. Classification (NCBI taxonomy): domain Eukaryota; kingdom Metazoa; phylum Chordata; class Mammalia; order Carnivora; family Otariidae; genus Zalophus; species Zalophus californianus. The sequence continues at coordinate 63,462,674 of NC_045597.1, forward strand.
GTCCAGTGATAGCCAAGACAGTTCTTTAAAAGAAAAATGAGACTTCTCTTACTAGCTATCAAAGATTTATTAACATATATAATGCATATAAGTATATATTGTATGTTATATATTACATGATATATGTTAATGTATATAAATATGTGTGTGTAGTAATTAAGACAATGTATCATCATGTAGCAATAGGTACACAAATGATTAGAACAGAATGGTGAGCCCGGAAATAGACCCAAGCATATCTAGGTCATTGGTATCTAAGAGAGAGGATAATGCAAATAAAAGGGGAAATAATGGCCTGTTCAATAAATGGTGTTGGTATGATTCTAATTCTATGTAGGGAAATAAAATGCAATCAAGACCTACCTGATATTATACAGGAAAGATAAACTCCAGATGTATTGAAGATTAAAATCTCACATAAAGAAAATTAAACCTTATCCTTGAAGAATAAGTTTAAGATCCTGGAGTAGGGAAGGATTTCTTAAACAAGTCAGACCACAAAACAAAATAATAAAAAAGGAAAAAATAACAAAGAATTTAGTAATAATTAAAAAAGAAATAATTGAAAAATTTGTTGGAACCCAAATTTTTTAAAACAAGTAAATGACAAGAGGAACAATGAGCAAAATTAAAAGAGAAGCAGCACACCGAAATGAACACATTTGCCAAATATACAAGAATCAGTATGGAGGGTACATAAAGAAGGCCCATAAGCTCCATAAGAAAAAATGGGCAAATGTTATTAAAAGACAATTTTCCAAAAAAGGAACACTTATAACCGCTGAAGATATGAAAAATGATCACTTTTATTATGCAAAATAAAAGTGAAGAATGAAGTGACAATGACAATTTTTAAAATGTAATTATTCCAAGTGTTGGTGAGAATACAGAAAAAAGGGTCGTTAAAACTGCTTTGGAAATTAATTTGACATTATCTGGAAAATTTGAAAATATATACACCTTATGTTTTAGCAATTTTCATTTCTAAGCATAGCTAAAGGGAGAGTCTTACTCTCAGGGAGACAGACGAGGATATTTGCCATGAAACCACTTGCAATAACAAAGAATTGAAATCAACCAGATATTCATCAATATGGAAATGAATAATAAATTGTGATACATACATATGATAGACATAATATGATTTTTTGATTTAGACATCATATAAATGTTTATACTGGAATTATGATATATCTGTATGGCACTTAAATAAACTTATTTGTCTCAAAACAATAAGACCTTGAAATGAGAGGAATAAAACAAGTTTTAGAGTTATGGACTGTATTTTTTTTTACCAGATACTAAGTTAAAAGCAAGAAATTATACTGTAGTTTTTTGGATATGTAAATGATACTATAGTTTTTTGAATATATAAATGTGCTTTAGAGATTTAAATGCATGGACTGGGAAAACATTTACCAAATTTGTGATCTGGCTGCTTCTGGAGGGGCAGAGTTGAGTAAGAGAATAAATTTTAACCTTATTGTAATGTTTTAATCCTTTTCACTTAAAATTTGGATTAAAAAATGAAAACAAGTTGGTTAATTCTCAGCGGTGGGTACTTGGGATTGTTCTCCTTAACTGAGTATTTTCCTGTATTTTTAAGACTCCTCAAAAAAATTACATTAAAGCGGCATTCCACTGAGATAGAAGGCTTTATGATTGGTGGGTGTGGTCCTTCTCAATAGAACCATCAGCCAGAATGCTTAAGAGATGCTAAGGTAGGAAGACATTGGAAGTGTTCAAGAGACAATAGTGGACAGACCAAATTGTTTAGAACATCAAGTGCATGCAGTGTTAGGGAAAACCTTTGGTGATTAAGTGTAAGTCCTTAAGTATTAAGCATCTGGGGCTGGGCTAAATTCAGTGGTTAATAGAGACTCATCCAAAATGTTTAGTTTAAAAAAGATTTTAGAAAGACGTCTTTAGTTGGCAGAAATTGAAAAAGAAGTACACATATGTGTGTGGAGGGGAAAAAAAGCCACTGGAATTTTAAGTTGGTAAATTACATGTGGTCTTAAAGGGGTGGTTTCATCAGAATAGGAAGAAGAAGATGATAAATTGCAAGGAATGAATGGGTAATAAGGAAGTGGAGGGAGTGAGGATGGATTACTTGGTTTAAAATAGAAACTTGGTAGTAAAAAGAAGCCAGGGAAGTGTGGTAGCTTGAGGCAGTATTGGGACTGGAAGAATTATTATTTTTAATGATGGGAGACATATGAGTATACTTAAGGCCAATGAGATGTGGTGCAAAGGAAGAAAAGGAAAATGCAATAAATAGATTACAAGTAGCGTAATATTCTGAAGTGAGTAGCAGTGTAGGAGATGAAGAAGCAGCTAAGATCGTAGGTGTGTAAGGGGGAAAAAACATGTTTTCCTCAGAAGGAAGAACAAAGCAAGAAGAGACAAGTGAAGATGCCAAAACATTTTGAGTCAGAGATGTGAAAACGCTCAGCTGATCATGTTTGTTCTCAGTTCTTCCAAATGAAGGAAGGTCATCTACTGAGCATGAGGAGCAGGAGCTGAGGCTGCGGATTCAAAGGATGGAAATGATGTGACACATTTGTTGGGGGCAGCATCCTACCCAGACCCAGGCTTCTGCAGGCTACTGCCATTTCTGCTGAAGTCCGGATCCAAATGTGGAAAAAGAGTGGACACAAAATTATCTCAAGTAAATCTTGCTCACTTTAAATACTGAAGGATAAAAAGCATATGTTGCCTTGTGAAAGTGTCACTTCCCCAGAAAAGTTTGGATTTCAAAAAGACATTTCTCAAAGGAAATATTTGCTCGTATAAAAATATTATGTTAAGAGAATTCTAATAATTTGGGCCCACATCCACCAGTAGTGATGACAAACAAGCAATCCTGATTTCTGACTGCTCGCAAAGTAATTAATTAGCCCAACAGAGTTCTTTTTAAGATCCAAAGGATGCCAGTACGGAGAAGACGAAAGGCACTGATGAAAATGTGTTTTCTGTTAAATAGGTTATGGAAGAAGCCCAGAAATATTGAAGTAGTAAACATTTCAAAGAGAAACAGTGGAGGGAGTCCAAATTCCCAGTAATTCCACTGGAATAAGTTCAGTAAGAGCTGTGTGAGGTTTAACCCCTTCGTGTCCTAAAGGAATTCACCAGGATATAACAAAAGCTCATCACGTTCTAATTAATTTGGAAAAAGAAAACTCTAAAACTGGATTCCGTGAGTGTTAAATTACTGAAGCTAAATCACATGCAACTAAACCAGAAATGGGCCTACCATTGCCCTTGGGCCAGAGTCAGCCCACTGCCTGTCCTTGTTTCTTTTCTTGTTTTCTTTCTTTCTTTCTTTCTTTCTGGCCCACAGTCTAAGAATGGCTTTTACATTTTTAAATGGTATCATTTAAGATGGTTACCTAAGTACCTTCATAATGTCTTTGATTTTGTCTCTTGGCTGGCAAAGCCTAAAAATTTCCTATTTGGCCCTTTGCCGAAAAAGTTTGCCAACCCCTGTACTAAATGATCCTAAGACTGGGAAAATAAGAAAAGGAGGCAAGCCCCAAGAGGGATTATGTATTCCTGGATATAACTGAAATATGACCATGATGCTGTTTATCCATAAATATTAGTCCATTCACACTAGTTTTCCTATAGCAGTGAGGGGTTTGCCTTGCATTTTAAATCCTTTATCTCCATAGAGGCTTTAAAAATAAATCAGTCTAACATGTTGCAATGGTCTTAAGGTGTATACCTGTGTTTGCAAATGACTGTGAGTTACCAAGATGGCAGGCTCTGGAGCTAAATTAACCATCTGTTGGAGGGACTAAAGGTGAGTATGATGACTAACCCAAGGGGAAAGCAAAGATGGTGGGTCCTCTTGAGATCAAAACATTTTTGTATTAGCTGTCCAAAGACATGGGGTGAGCCAGTCCACAGTCTGAAAGCTGAGGAGCATAGTGCCATCTTGAAAGAATCCCAGGAGTTAAAGAAGCTGGGTGGGCAGCAAGCAGAACTTAACACCAAGGAAGACTTCTTGGGCAAATGGAATTTGAAGATGCTAGAACTGGATTTCCTTCTTTCATATCCTCAGGGGGTTTGGCCACATGTATGTTTCTGCTGAATGAATGACTCAGCATCTGAGTGGGTGCAGATGGTCAGTCTGACCAGGGGATTTGTGGTTCCTATTGACTATCCTTGGATAGATTCGCTTCTGTGTAACAACAGAGTTCTGACAACAAAAGCTTTTTTGTTGTCAGATGATTTTTCTCTCACTTTCTCTCAATGATTCCCCTAATAATGTCATGAGTTATTATTTTTTCCACGACAGATAAGCAAGCTGACACTTAGAACAGTTAAGCAGCTTGACCAAGGCCATCCACCTAGTAAATGAAAGTCAGAATCCGGACTCAGACCTTTCTTCACTCCAGCCCAAGTTTACCATTATTTACTTTACCATTAACCTTTTATCAAAGCTTATACTCTATTAGAGTGAGCTCTTGAGTACTAGGCTTAACCAACTGGGTTAACCAGTTAACACATAATCTGAAATGCCCAGAGGACTTCTGCATGGTCCTTGTGCAAACTAAACACATTTGGGCATTTTCAAAATCCTCATTGACTTCGAATTTTGGACAGTGGCATTTTTTTGTTAGTTTGTTCAGTAACTTTTAAAATTTATTTTATTTTTAATAGCTTTATTGCAGTATATATATATACTGCAATACATCAGTATAAAATAAACTAAATATATTTAAGATATAAAATTTGATGAATTTTGATGTATGTATGCACCTGTGTGACCACCCCCAAAGTAAGGAACATACCAATCAACCCCCAACCTTTCCTCATGCCCCTCATGATCTTTTCCTCCTTCTCCTCTTCCCACTACCCCAGCCCTTACCCTATCTCCAAATCTGTGTTCTGTTGCATTACATTACAGATTTGTTTGCATTTACTAGAATGTTAAATAAATAGGATCATACTGTATGTGTTCTTTTTTGTCTGGCTTCTTCCACTAAGCATGATTATTTTGAAGTTCATCCCTGTTCTAACATGTATGAATAGTTTATTGCTGAGTAATAGTCCATTGTATGGACATACCATAGGGTTTTTTTTCCATCCATTCACCTGTTGATATGCATTTGGGTTGGTTTTTGTTCTCCTGGATAAATGCCTAAATACGGAAAGGCTGGATCATATGGTAAGTAGGTGTTTAGCTTTTTACAGGATTGTCAAACACTTTTTCAAAGTGGTTGCACCATTTTGCATTCTCACCAACTGAGTATGAAAATTCCAGTTCCTCCACAATCTTGCCAACACTCGACATGGTTAGCCTTTTTAATTTTAGCCATTCTAGTAGGTATCTCATTGTGGCTTTGATTTGCATTCCTCTAATGACTGACAACAGTGAGCTTTCCTTCATGTGTTTGTTTGCCATCAATATACCTTCTTGGTGAAGTATCTGTTCAAATCTTTTGCCCAATTTTATTGGGTTGTTCTTTTTCTTATTACAGAGTCTTGAGGTTTCTTAATCTCTTGTGGATTAAGTCCTTTATCAGATGCATGATTTTCAAAGTTTCTCCCAGCCTGTGGCTTGTTTTTTCATTCCCTTAACAGAGCCTTAGAAGAATAGCTTTTAGTTTTGGTGAAATCCAATTTTTTCTTTGTTCTTAATGGATTATATGTTTGTGTTTGGACACATTGTTAAACTTATGGAGAATACCACACAGAATATTTATGGTTCCCATAGAAAATTTTCTGCTTTGTTTATTTACTTTATCCCAGAAAGTCACTTTTAATGCCTTAGAGATGACAAGAAATTCTCTGAAAGTTCTTTCAATTGTGTATTCCATTCCCAGAGTGTTCCTTATATTTGGAGATGAAAGAGTTCCCAGGATTTTATTCATTTTAGAGAAGAAATGGTACCCAAGCTATGACCATAATTGAAAGTTTGTACAATTTACTGAATGTTGGTATTGCTGAGAAGTAAATCATATTGTCATGGTTTTATAAGGCCTTATATCCTAAAGAGTTCAAATAATTCAGCATCAAAAGGGAATTCAGTAATCATTTTGTCCAGGTGCCTATGTAGCACAGATTTCCTTCCCATGGTCTCTTCTCTCTCTCATTCAGATTTTTGCTTAAAATTCACCTCTTCAGGGAGGTCTTGATCCTATCTAAAATAGCAAACCCCTCCCAGCGCCAACAGGGTCGATTTCCTTTCTCGGCTTTCCTTTCCCCAAAACACTTACCACTACCCGAAACTTGATTGTGTACTTAGATTATGCTTATGGCTTTATTTACTCTCTGCCCCTTCTATAGGGTAGACTTCTCTGTTCATTACCATGTCCAGGCACCCACTGTGTAACCATTCAAAAAATATGTATCTAGTGAATGAATTTCATCTCAGCCTCAGTGACTGTTCTGACAAATAACACATTGTATTAGAAAGAGAGCCACAGGTCCTGCATTCTTGGCCTTTCTCTGCCACCAGCTATGGAGTTTTGTTAATCAAATGGGTTGAGTTTGTGCTGTTAAGGACTGTTCCAGCTCCGTCATACCATGATCATAGGAAGTTCATACCATAAGACAGCCCCAGCCAGTGTGGGCCTCTGAAAATATTAGATTTTTTTCTTTTAGGCAAACAAATTTAGCTTTCCTAAAAAAGAAAAATTGAAACCAAATGGAGACAATTTCTATTTTTTCTACTGGATTGAAGGTCTGCTTCCTTTGGGAAACTTACTTTGATGAATGCTAGGCATGATCTGAGAACTTTGATGCTCCAACGGGCAGGTATCATTATTGGCTTCACTCTACAGATAAGAAAACAGGCATTGGGAATTCCAAAATCTGCCTAAAGCAATGGTAAGCCAGGAAGTAATAGAACAGGATTGAGCCCAAGAAGTCTGACTCAGGAGTCCATGTTATTTCTTCTGTTTTATTGCATTTTACTGAATGTTATGCTTTTTTAATAGATACTACATTTACACGAAGAAGCAAAACAATATAAAAAGTTTATATACTGAGAATCTTGTTTCCACCCTCTTCTCTTCTTCCTATTGAAAACACTTTTATTAGATTTTAAAATTTACCTTTGTAAGGTTTCATTATACAAATGAGTATTTTTGTTTCTCTTCATTTTTGCCATGAAGATAACATCCCGGATCCACTTTTCTATTGGGAAAAAAAGGCATGATTTTAAACATACATTGTTCAGCCATTATGTTGGAGAATTTCAAACCAATGGAAAAAATCAAAAGGAATATCACAATGAACACTAATATATGCTTCACCTAGATTTTCCCATTTTTAACATTTTGCCACTTTACTTTTTCTTCTCTACTGACCTGTTTGTTGTTTTGCTGAACCATTTGAAGGTAAGTTGTTATATCATGACACATCACCCCTATATACTTCAGTGTATAGCTTCCAAGTAAGCAAAATACCATCTTTACACCTGGCAAAAGTAATATTAATTCAATAACATCCACTATACAATCCATATTCAGGTTTCCCTGGTTGTACTAATAATGTCCTTTATAATTGTTTACTTTTTTCTGACTCAGGAAATTACAAATTGCATTTAATTTTCATGCCTCTTTAATGTCCTTTCATGTAGAAAAATTTCCCACAACTTTATTTTTGTTTATCTTTCATGATATTAACATTTTTGAAGCCATGCCAGTTGTTTTATAGACCATCTCACACTCTGGATTTGTCTGCATGTCTTCTTGTATATTTCAGACAAACTCTTCCAATAATGCCACTACATGGGTGATCTTATGTTCTTGCCACTGCATCGCATCAGGAGGCACTAAATTTCAGCTTCTTCTTTTATTGACAATGTTACCTTTTATAACTTGGTTGAGGTTTGTTAACCAAAGCTCTTCATTGCAGGCAAAAAACTTTTCTCGTGGGGCTCTGTGAATATCCTGTTTCCCGCAAGCTGTCACCCAATAACTCTTACTATCCACTGATAAACTGTGTCTGAATCACATTGCAATTGGGATTGCAAAATGGTACTGTTCTAATTCTATCATTCCTTCTCCATTTATTAACTGAAATTCTCAGTAAGGCTTTCCTCTCATATACACACTTTTTAATTTAATATCATTCTCATCTTAATGGATTTTTTTATCCTTACCATTACTATCATTATCCTTTTTGATGCTCAAAACTTTGATGTTTTAATGTTGGCCTGATCCTATATTCATTTCACGTGTTTCCATTAGTCTTCAAGTACTGTTTTGTTTTCAGGCACAGCTAAATATACATATCTTATACTTTGCTTAAATGCCATACTTCTTTCTTTTAAAATATATCCTGGAGATTTCCCAAATCAGTGTATTGAGAATGTCCTCATTTAAAGAAAAAAACAAAAAACCAACTGGTGCATTGTCTTTTATTCTGTGGACTGTTTACTAAACCAGTCCTCTTGCAGGACATACCGTTATTTCCAAACAACATCATGGTGCAAAACCTGGTACATATATCTTTTCATATCTGTGCATTTGTGGAATAAATTCCTGGAAGCAGAATTGCCAAGTGAGTGAAATGCATACTTAGTTGTTGTTAAATATGTCAGGTTCCCCTGTATGGATTGTGCCATTTTGCACTTCTACTAATGGATGATCCCTAGATTGCTGCTAGTAAGGTATATTGCTGAAGTTCTAGTGGTACTTCCAAATTTCCCATCTTCTCGATGGGATGGGATGACCAGGTCAGGGATGATTTTCTAGGAGTTGCTCCTGGAGGCCCAGCCGAGAGCTTACTCTTTGCTTGCTTCTAATAATTTTGTAAGCACCCATTTCCCATGCTTAGATCCCTTTCTATATAAAATAGTTAGAGAGGTTTCAGCTTGATTAACACATTCTTTTTATGGCTTCCCTCCCTTCCTTGGCTTACATCCCCTACTCTCACGGGATCATTCCCACTTCCCAAATTAATCACTGCATCCCAATCTCGCATCAAGGTCAGCTTTTGGAAGTATTTAAATTGAGAAAACAATGGACATGTATTACCCTTATAATTAGGGAGGAAATTTCTTTTAAAATCTTATTATAAGGAGTTGTCAATTTTTGAAATACCAAGTATCTGCTAAAGAGGACATGGTTATTTGTTTTTTTTATTTGAACTAAAGGTATAAATCTTTATTCTCTACAAAAGTGGGATCATATTTGAAGTATGAATATAGATATTGTTTCCACATCTCTGAGAGCACTAAAAATGTTCCATTCCTCCTAATCTGTTCAAATCAGTAAAGAAGAGCTAAAAATAGTCTATAAACAGAAGAAAAAACAAGAAAAAAAAAAACCAACCAAACAACTTTCTGACCTAGAGGAAAGAAATATGTGGTTGTTTACTTGAATAGTGGTGTTTTCTCATACCAAGAAGCTAAATGACTTTCACAGTGGCTTGAAGAAAGAAGTGTAAAGAAGGAGAACCTGTGTATTCAGGAGGGCAAGTTGGGGCTGGAAGCCCCCTTACCAGCAGTGTTACAGGGGCAGGTGGGGCACTACAATGGTCTTATTGCCCACCTAAGACCACCAAGCTCCAAGGAGGAGCATACTACCTATCCATCACCTTTTTGGAATTATCCTTAACTGAGGTCTGAAAACTTGCCCAGTACCCCCTGTGACCCATCCCATGCGGATAATTTCTAGCAGACATGTCAGGATACTTATAAACTCCATCTTCTCAAATGAGGATAGGGGAGCAGAACACCTCATTGGATTATGTTGGTGTGAAGGATAAACCGTTCCTTTGAGTGAGGCGTAACTGTATAAAGCTGTCTTGAAATTGCTTACTGAGCAGGGAAGGTGGTAAAAACATCTCCTGTATCACACCGTGACTGCTATTACTAATGGTAACTGCTGATTTTTTTGAGTGCTTTGCCCCATGGTCTATATTTAATTTCACAGCAACCCTATGAGGTAGGTGTATTCTGTCTCTTGTTCTACATATCAGGAAAGTGAGCTGCAGAAAGGATAAGGAATACAAAGCTTTCAGTACTAATGAGTGTAAAACTGGGCTTGTGATTTAACAGCTATAGTATAAACATCATAGTTCTTACTACTGCTGATCATGAAGACAAGCAATGGAAGAGGCACGTTTAAAACTAAGCAAAACATGGGGCGCCTGGGTGGCTCAGTTGGTTAAGCGACTGCCTTCAGCTCAGGTCATGATCCTGGAGTCCCGGGACTGAGTCCCGTGTCGGGCTCCCTGCTCAGCAGGGAGCCTGCTTCTCCCTCTGGCCCTCTTCCCTCTCGTGCTCTCTGTCTCTCATTCTCTCTCTCTCAAATAAATAAATAAAGTCTTTAAAAAAAATTTTAAAAATTAAAATAAAATAAAATAAAACTAAGCAAAACAGGTTTAGTACAGTTATCATGTTGTAGGGTTAGGAATGATTCATCACCCCTCCCCCCAAGTTGACCACTATAATACAACATTGTTAATCATCCTGATGTTACTTTCACTCATGTTGATATATGGCTTGAGTCTTGGGTTTCAGAGCAAAAGCACCAGATTCTTATTTGAATGTTATAATAGGAATGGGCTTTGTTTGTGCCTTTTTCTTGCTCCTGTTATCACCAGTGCTATTAGAACAGATTCATGTGGTGTCATTCCTCATTCCCATTACAACCTTTATCACAATAATATGGTGCAGTATTGGAATTTTAATGGCTCATATATTCTGTGAAACATGATGGTAATAAACTGTAATGCTTTGACCTCAGCTTTTTAATATTTGATGCATTGCCCATTTCCTGCCCCCCCCCCAGCTCCCTCCTTTCCTCATGCTACTTGAATGGGGATGAGGTAGAATGGGCAGTCACTCAAAGAAGGAAACATTTAGCATCAGGTGGAATACTCCTGTTTATAAGCCTATTAAAAGTGTATAGACATTCATATTCTATTATGAAAGGAACAAATCACCATTTCTCCTCATGCAGAGAATTCAAGGAGAATGCAAACTAGAAAACATGAATCAGCTCTTATTACAGGAATCACAACATAAACAGAAACTGATACATTCATCATCTATTCTTGACGCAATGGCTAACCTGAGGCCAAAGCACCTCAAAACAACTTCCTTCTTCTTGCTGTTGGTTGCATATGTCTGTGGACAAAGTGCAAAATATCAGAAGGTGAATCAAAGACAAATTTAACATCAAAAAACAGCCTTATTATTTATCTAGAACCCATGCTGTGACTCAGGTATAAGCCAGGAATAAGAGCCTTTGTGGAGTTAGCCAAGAAATACCATGATGGAAAGGAATTGTTGACCCATCTACTTCACAGTTTAATTTCTCTATCACTGGGCTCTTTATCACAATGTTCAAAAAACAAAAGTACATTTATTCTTGTTACAACTTTTCATGAAAAATGAAGTGCTATTCCTTCTGGCACCAATTATGGATCTGTCACTTTCCTATAAAATGGTGATACTGAAATGAAAAGGCTTGGCCCCCCAAAGTGCTGAAGTTTAAAGAAAGTCTGTGGGGAAGTAGAGGGTGCTGGCATGGAAAAGTGAACTGAATTGCCTTGGGGTATTGACCATGCACTATGGCTTGACCCTCAGTTGTGTAAATCCAGAAACTCAATTTTCAATTCCCCAGAGTTCATCAGGCTCAAGTTGACTTCATCATGCAGGATACTTCATGTGCTGCACTATAAGCAAAATGCTAATATATTAATTTATAAAGAAAATACTGCTACAGGCTGACTCCAAAGTTTAATTAATGTGATAGCCTATTAGCACCCCCTCCCACAGCAGGGATATTCCTTCTAGAGATTGGATAGGTCAAGTCCCTGGGTGAGAGCCCTCTGTTCTTTTCTCCTAATAGGATTATTAACCATTCTCCTTCTTTCAAGCTTGTATGCTTTTATTTGCTTCTCTTGATATAAATCTTCTTTACATTTGTTACTTCCATATTCCTTGAGTCTTTTTCTTTCTTTTTTTCCCTTTTTTTATTTAAATTCAATTAGACAACATATAGAACATCATTAGTTTCAGATGTAGAGTTCTGTAATTCATCAGTTGCATATAACACTCAGTGCTCATCACATCATGTGCCTTCCTTAATACCCATCACCCAGTTACCCCATCCCTCCCACCTACCTCCCCTCTAGCAACCCTTAGTTTGTTTCCTATGGGTAAGAGTCTCTCATGGTTTGTCTCCTTCTCTGATTTCTTCCCATTCCATTTTTCCCTCCCTTCCCCTATGATACTCTGCACTGTTTCTTATATTCCACATATGAGTGAAACCATATAATTGTTTTCTCTGACTGACTTATTTTGCTCAGCATAATTCCCTCCAGTTCCATCCATGTCAATGTAAATGGTAAGTATTCATCCTTTCTGATGGCTGAGTAGTATTCCATTGTATATATATATATATATATATACCACATCTTCTTTACCTGTTCATCTGTCGATGGACATGTCAGCTTTTTCCATTGTTTGGCTATTGTGGACACTGCTGCTATAAACATTGGGGTGCAAGTGCCCCTTCAGATCACTACATTTGTATCTTTGGATTAAATATCTAGTAGTGCAATTACTGGGTCATAAGGTAGCTCTATTTTTAGCTTCTAGAGGAACCTCCATACTATTTTCCAGAGTGGCTGTACCAGTCTTTTGCTTTCTATATGTTTTCCCTTGCTCTTTAGTCCCAATGCATATTTTGTATTTAAAATACTTTTGCAAATGTTTAATCTGTGGTTTCCAGTTGGTATCACAGGACATTTGTCCCAGAGATACTCTGAAAAAAGTGGTCCTACTGTCAAAGAGGCTTGGGAAATCCTGTGTGCTATGTGCTATGATTAGTGCACTTCAACATAGTACAGGCTCTGACAAACTCTGTCCATAAGTACACCTATATAAGTTTGTTAACCTAGTGTTACCCAAAATTCCTGTCCAGGGAAAACTTTCGTCTTGTAGCATCAATGAATATCTCATAGGAAATACTAATCATATCTGTTGTGAGTTTCCCTAATCACTTAACTCCCAGTCTGAATTCTAGAAATGATATTCTGGAATTTTGATGTGTCTGCTATATAGATAGATCAGTACAGAATAAATTAGGAAGCAACAGTCCTAATAAATCCCTAACCTTTCTTCCAAACTCCAAATTCGTATAACCAATTTCAGAATATTATTATTCTGAATATTATTAATCGCCATGTCTTATTTGTTTTCTTTCTAAATATTTCTTGAGTTTGGTTCTCCTTCTTCACCCTGTAGCCACCACCTTGTTTTACACTCTCATTACTCCATAATATGATCATTCTATGCTGTGGACTAAAGCCTTATGCCCCCCCCACCCAAGAATTCATATGTTAAAGCCTTAATCCCCAATGTTATTAAGAAGTGAGGCTTTGGGAGGCAATTAGGTCATGAGGATGGAGTCCTCCCCTCATGAATGGGGTTAGTGCCCTTATAAGAAAAGACACTACAGAGATCTCTTTCCACCAAGTGAAGATGCAGCAAGAAGGTGACCATCTGCAAACTGGGAAGGGGGCCCTGACCTAGAACCAACCACACTGGCATTCTGAACTCAGACTTCTAGGCACAAGAGCTGTGAGAAACAAATTTCTGTTAGCTAAGCCACCTAGTCTCTGTTATATCAATCTGAACTGACTCAGACATTCCTTCATCTGGCTCACCCCAAATTTATCCACATTTTTTCTTTTTACCAAATGACCTCTTAAATTATTTTCTTTACCATTAAATTTTTTTAGTCATTTTAGATAATTTGGTCAGAGCAGATATAGATACAGAGAACTTAAAAATAAACCATTAATTACACCATGTGGACAAAAGATCATTAAGGTTTTCTTTTGTGAATTGTTAATGTGTGTCCTCTACCCACTATTGGAATGCTAGTGCTTTTCTGAACTGATTGTAGGCATTACCTATATACTAAGAATTTTAATCAATGTATTTTATTTGTTGCAAGTATTTGTCTTAGTTTTTACTTGCTTATCCAATATTTTAATCTTTTCCTTTAGGTACTTTGTTATTATTTTATATTTAACTCTTTCATAGGAAAATAATATACAAAAGTGATCATGTTAGTCCCTTAGGAATAAACCTTCAGTGGCTTCCCAAGTGACTCAGTATGATGGGATCTTCCTTTCCAGTCCTCTCCATAGCCCATCCCTCTCTATGTGTGGCGATTTAGCTTCTCCTAAATACGTGTAATCCTCTTAAAGTGGTCTGCTTCCATTCAGACTGAGTCCTCTCTGCCAAAAAAAAGTCCACCCAACCCCCAAACTCAGAAAGCCTCATTCATCCTTTAAGACTTGGTTCAAATTGAATGCCCCATTCTCTTTCTACAGCATCCTCTGTTTCCTTTGTAGTAGAGAAGTTATGACACTGTATTATAATCACTGCTTATTTCTTTCTCTCTTCCACTGGTCTAAGAAAGCAGGACATGTTCTTGTATCTACAGTGCCTGATATATAGTAGACTTCAACAAGCAATTGCAGAAAGAAAAAGAAAGAAAGAAAGAAAGAAAGAAAGAAAGAAAGAAAGAAAGAAAGAAAGAAAGAAAGAAAGAAAGAAAGAAAGAAAGAAAAAGAGCTAGTGTAGGTATCCAGAAGAAAGTGTGACTAACTCTGTCTGGAGAAATAAAGTTTTACAAGAGAAGGCGATATTTGCAGAAGCTATCGAAGCAGGAGTAGAAATTTGTTAAAAACAAAACAAAACAAAACAAAAAGATAAAGAAAAGACATTTCAAACATAGACAAAAGTCAGAATCTACTACTTGCTTTTTCACTGAATTAGAAGCAGTGCAGAAAAAGATTCTCTCAGATAAATATTTTTAATGCAGATATTTGGGGCCATGGTGCCATTCCATGATTAGAACAATTTTTTTAAAGAGACAAAAAAAACCTAAAAACTGCCCTCTCCCCCTCCAAAATGGAAAACACATCCATATTAGAAGATCTAAAAGAATTCACTGGAGGTAAGTTTAAAAGAATGAAAGACGAGAGCCTGACAAATTGATCTGACCAAGTTTCTTTCTTATTCTCTTAAATAACCACATGTAGCCTTTCAAGAAAGCAGTTTACTATTAACATCAAAGGAAATTTCTCCTTGAAGCAAGATGAGATGAGTCAAGCAAGATTGGAAACTGGTCCAAGATAAATGTTTTAAGGCAATATGAAAATATTTAGGATATTTGTGATAGGATAAAAAGGAATTAATGGACTGTTGATGAACTAAAGTCAGTAAAGATATTAAAGGAAATGTCCTCACAGAGTTGATTCTAAAAGTGATGTGATAAGTGATTGAGCATGCTCAGAGAGCAACTGTGTGCTACCAGGGCATGAGGCTGAATAATTTAAAGCAATGATTATAGATAGGTGTGTGTGTGTGTGTGTGTGTGTGTGTGTGTGTGTGTGTGTGTGTGTGTGTGTGTGTGTGTGTGTGAATGTTCACTGGCTGGCAGCAAATAAAGCACATTCGGCCTGATCTCTGTTTGATTTATTACGTGAGTTCCCATGATCTGCAATGACCTGATCATGTAAAGAATGCACGACTTCACTGCCTCCTTTCACCCCATCCTGAAAATTCCTTAGCTTCCCATTGTCATGATGTCAGTCCCCATTACCTTCTTCAACCCAGAGCTATCCAGATTTTGTAATAGAAATTGCAGTATGCCACTCAGATCCTCCCTATTCCTCTAGGAAAATAGTCAGTCGTTCTGGGATTCACTCCCTCAGCTTCCAAGAGTATTGGCTTCTGCATCCCTCTGGGGGTTGGCTTCTGGGCGATGCTTCACCCAAAGTTACGCCCTCTGCTTGTGTTGATGTTGGAGTCAAAGGCTTAGCCAGGACAGCTAAACATAGTGATCCCAGCTAAGCGCACCCATGTTCTTAGCCCAAGTCTAATTTCAATCTGTATTACAGTTCAGCTTCTACCTCCACCTAATTTTGATTCCGTCATTTTTATGTGTTACTTCTGAGTGTAATCCCCAGTAAACTTCCTGTACACAAATTTTCTTCTAAGACAGAACCCATTTCCAGGAACTTATGACAAAAGGTGGTGAAGTGGTCCTCGAAAGCAGAATTTAAGGTGAAGTTTTGGAGGTGCCTCACCCCCCGCCAGATGACAATGAGGATCCCTTTACTGGTGGGGGAGTCCTTGCAGCCCTTGGCTTGCTCCATGCTATAGCTGTGCAGTTTGTTAAGGTTTTCGCCCATGCAGAAGGGAAAAGAAATACCAGCAGAAGAAAGGATGCCAGCTCCTATAATATCTAAGTGTTTGAAAGGTATAAGGGAAGAAGTAATTATAAAGACTATGAAACTGGATCTAGTTACTAAGTGCCACTGTGCACTGCAGAAAGATAATAGAAGGTTGAGAGTGATTGAACTTGTGTCTACTGCTCTGTAACAAACCAATCTAAAACTTGGTGGCAACAATGAAAACATTTATTTCATTCACAAATCTGAAATTAGGTAGGGCCCAGGGAAGACATCTCATCTCATCTCCCCCCGGCCCTCCACTGCCCCCGGCATCAGATGGAGAGGCTGAAACACTAGAGGCTAGAATCATCCAGTGGCTTATTCAGTGATGTGTCTGGTGGTTGATACTTCCTGACGACTGAAACACTTACATGTGACCCTTCCATGCAGCTGCTTATCTTTTTCACAGCATGATAGCTGGGTTCTCAGGACAAAAGTGCCAAGAGGGAGAAGAGAGTCAGGTGGAAGCCAGATTGCTTTTCTTTTTTACAGATTTATTTATTTATTTGCAAGAGGGGGTCAGGGCAGAGGGAGAAGGGGAGAGAATCCCAAGCAGACCCCGCACTGAGTGCAGAGCTGACATGGGGCTTTATCCCACGACCCTAAGATCACAACCTGATCCAAAACCAAGACTCTGATGTTTAACCGGCTGTGCCACCCAGGCACCCTGAAGCCAAATTGCTTTTTATGGCTTGGCCTCAGGAGTCATGCAGTGTCAATTCAACTGCATTCTATTCATTAGGTGTGAGCTACAAAGGCTGTCTAGTAGGTATGTCAAAATTTGCTGATATGTTTAAAACCACCAAAGTGATTAATCACTAATATAAGGTGAATTGTAAAAGTCAGAAGGCCTCGTTTATTGCATATAAAAAGACACTCATCTCCTCTAACACTAGAGGACAGAAAAAACTGAAGATCAGTTTCAAGACTCCAGAGATTATTAAATCTTCAACCTCAGCAAGCCTGACGTGCCAAGGTCAGGGCCTTGATTAGGAAGGACAAAGAAGCTGAGGTTTGAAATGGGGACATCTGGGTCAGTGCACTCAAGAACCTTGATACCCCAGGTCATCCTGAACTCTCTGGGTCTGCAGAAGTAGCCCTCTCCCTCCTTTTAAAGGATAGCACTCCTCCCCACCCTTTGAAGACAATGCAGAGGTAGCTGTCTTGCAGCACTGACTTAGCTAGGCAAGTAATGACTCTTGTAAGGGAAGAAACAGACTACACCCTGAAGAAGCTGGAAGACCTAGTAAACACAGACCACAAGAGCTCAAAGAGTATTGTGGGACTGGGGCGCCTGGGTGGCTCAGTCGTTAAGCGTCTGCCTTCGGCTCAGGTCATGATCCCAGGGTCCTGGGATCGAGCCCCGCGTCGGGCTCCCTGCTCTGCAGGAGCCTGCTTCTCCCTCTCCCACTCCCCCTGCTTGTGTTCCCGCTCTCACTGTGTCTTTCTCTGTCAAATAAATAAAATCTTTAAAGAAAAAAAAAAGAGTATTGTGGGACTGAATCCAGACAGTGCTGAATCAAGGAAGTCTGAATAACAAATCATATGAGTTTATCAATGTAAAAGTACTCTCCTGAGACACAGAATGTAAGATCCTGGCAGAGACCTCAGGAGACAGTGCTCATATGCAAAGAGTAGGACCCTTGAAAGCCAAGGAAACATGACGGCCTACACTAAATGAAGTAGAAATGCCAGAATGGTTTTGGCAAACAGCGTTTTGGCAAACCTAAGCTCAAAAGGCTCAGAGAAGTGAGCTTGCTAGAGAGAATATACCATATAAAAGTGAAACCCACAAACTGTACAGTGGGAGGGCCTGGAAGAAACTGGCCTTCCTGAGAAGCTCCGTGGTGTCCATCTTTCATAGGCCAGGCTAATGGTAGGAGATGTGATTATAGAACTGCATCTCTGATAGCAACAAGGATGATAAGATATTGAAATAATGGAGGCCAGTTGATAGTGCTTAACAACCAAAAGTAAGTGCATAAAATTGTCATAGTAAGTGCCAAGGTCAAGTGGTAACTAGGTGGGGATTGACCCATGGAGAGCTATGGAGATGGTTAATAGTATTATGGAATCCCTAAGGACAAGATAGACAGACGACCAACAGCTGTACAGCTCAAGCTATAAAACCAAGAGAAACCAAGGAGAAAGATCAGGAGGGGCAAGCAGTTGCCTCAATAAAACATTATGATCCCTTGCCCAGTTTCTCGACCTGAGCCAGAGCCAGAGAGTAGAAGTAAGGTGTCCCTGACCCCTGTGGCTCTGACTACTATTTTATCACCTCTCTTTCAACTCTCATCTGTTGCTGCCTATGTGGGTCCCCAGCTGACAGAGAAGGCAAAGGCCAAGCTTGGTTTAAGAATGAGTTGTCTTGGTATGTAAGTACAAGCCCAAAATAAACTGTTGTACTCCTATAACTCAACACCCCTGGGTGGTATTGAAAGACACAGGTAAAGGAAAGTCCTTCCAATTACCAGAGATATGGGAAGTATCCTTGATCACCTACTTTATGAAGAAAGAGAAGTAGTCTGGCATAAAGGCTAACAGAAAAATATATACAATAGTGAATGGTTCAGGAGCGCCTGGGTGGCTCAGTCGGTTAAGCGTCTGCCTTTGGCTCAAGTCAGGATCCCAAGGCCCTGGGATCGAGCCCAACATCAGGCTCTCTGCTCGGCAGGGAGCCTGCTTCTCCCTCTCCTTCTGCCTGCCACTCCCCTTGCTTGTGTGCTCAATCCCTCTCTGTCAAATAATTAAATAAAATCTTTAAAAAATTAGTGAATGGTTTGGCTTTTCATCAGGAATCCGGAAGGAGACAGACAGAAAGAAGTTTGGGAAGAAGCATGTGGATGTACCTGTGGAAGCAGGCACAAAGTGTGAAGACCTGTGTGTTGGGGAAGGTCATCCAAAAGACGTGACTGCCAGTTGACTCATAAGCTGGACCCAGGCACTCGGAGGCTCCTCATCCCCTCCCCTACTTTTGGAATGTGGGTTCCACTTACCTTTCCCACTCTCCAGGGCTGCTCCAAAGACACAGCCTTCAGATGGTGATGTGGTGTTGAGAACACCTATGTGGTATATGTGACTGAGCCCAGTTGGGGCTTCTTTATAAGCTTTTAAGATTTGAAGGGTGGGTGTGGGGATTCCAAGGCTGCCCAAGACAGCCTCGTATATAAGTTCCTTTTGCTTATTCAAACAGCCACCTCCCAACTGGGAGTGGCCTGCCTCTTTCTTCAGTCTCTCCCTACCCTCCACATATGGAGAGCCAACTTCAGATTACACCCAGGAAGCTCCCAAAAGGGTCGTGAACCAACACTGTGCTTCTCAAGTTAACACCCAAATGAGAAGATCCACCATAGAAGAGGAACCAGACAACCAAGTAGACAGAATGGCTCAGTTGGTTGATGTCAGCCAGTGCCTGTCATCAGCAATCCCAGTTCTGGCCCA
Source organism: Zalophus californianus (assembly GCF_009762305.2). NCBI lineage: Eukaryota > Metazoa > Chordata > Mammalia > Carnivora > Otariidae > Zalophus > Zalophus californianus. Next base: position 63,482,348 of record NC_045597.1, read on the forward strand.
ACATAGCCATACCTAGGAAATGAGAGTATGAGCTCTCCTATAAGGTTGATTTGTTTCTGCCTCTCCGAATGACCAAACTGCCAGCAACATAGATCAACACTGAGTGCCTAATGTCCTATTCCTAGAAGGAACTATCCTTAGAAGGAATAAATCAGCCATTTGGCAAATTGACTACATTGGCAAGCTTCCATCCTAGGAGGGGCAGCTGTTGATTTTGACTGGAATGGTAACATATTTAAGTTTGCCTTTCCTGCTCCCAGGACCCCAGTCACCATGATTAACTGAAAACTTACAAAATGTTTGATCCACTGACACAGGTTAATGCATAGCAGCATTTCAGACCAAGAGACCTACTTTCCACCAAAAGAGACGCAGTTGAGGGCACATGGGATCCACTGATCCTATCACATACCACATCACCCAGAATCTGCCAAGTGGGTAAGAATGATGAAATGCCCTTTTAAAGATAAAGTTAAAGCACCAATTTGAAGCCAAAGCCCTGCAAGAATAGGGTGCTAGCCTTCAGGAAGAAGATTATACACAAAGTTAAAAGACCATTATACGGTGCTGTGTCTTCAACAGGTGTAATGTATAGGTCCAAGACCCAAGGGGATAGAAGTAGTAGTGGCCTTGCTTACCAACATGCCTCCTTTGGGATTGTGTACTTCCAATGTTCCAGGCAGTCAGGGAAGGATAGCTTTGCTCTCGGGGGCATGTCTTGAAACACTCCTAATTGTAACAGTAAATGGACAAGTTCAGCAGTCACACTGTGAGAAAGGCACAGTGATTAGGAGTCCAAACTCCTCAGGGATGAGGGTAAATATCACACCATACAAAAAGCCACCCAGACCAACAGAGCAGCTAGCCACGGGTGAAAAGAATATAGAACAGGCAGTAGAAAAAGAGATGATGAGAATCAGTTGTGACCTCAAAGCCAGTTAGACTGATGGGGTCTGTAACTCATCCCACTCACCTTCCTCTTGTGGCTTTACTTAGGAAATGAGACCAATCCGAATCCTAGAGAAGCTGGTCCCAGGTGGGAGTGATCTTTTAAGAGGTAAATGGTGCAAAGGGTATATTCGGTGGTGCATTGTCCGGATCGCGCCCTTCAGACCAACACAGTCGTTCTTCCAGCTGCTGGGAGTGTTAACTGCTAATGCTTCAGAGTTGGAGCCCTCTCTGGGGGTTGTTATCCACCAAAGGGAGCACCTTACCCAAGTTTATGCCCTCTCACCAGGGCAGCCACACTAATGAATGATTGCTACAGGGTGCAAAGTCTTGGCCTCGTTGTCACAATTTGTGACAACTCTGAAGGACCCTCTGAGTGAAAGAGCTCCCTGTAGAACTGGCCCAGTCTGGTAAAATAGCAGCACCTTGAACTTCTCTGCCTGCCCAGCCCTGCTTCCCTCACTTTCTTACTGGTGATGTTCCCGTAAACACACTCCCTAATAAAACTCCTGCACAGAAATCTCTAACTCAGAGCCTGATTCCCAGGGAACTAGCCTTATGACAACTCTGAACTTTATCCCTCAGTCAGAATGAAATGCTAGAGAGAAATAAATGAGTTCACTGTGTTGTTTGCAGACTCTGGGGTGGTTTTGTTTGGTTCAATGCAATATCTCCAGTCCTCCCGCCCCGCACCGTTCCTTGCCCCTTATAGATCCAAGGCACACGGCCCTCCCTATCTTCATTTCTATACCCAACCTGGTCTTCCCATTTCATATAGGGATAAACATAGTGCATTCAGTGAACCCCCAATAATAAGTATACAATTTGATGATTTTTTTCCGCATGCATATATTCCCATAATCACCAGGTAGATCAAGATATAGACCCTTCCTGGCACCCCATAAGTGCCCCTCATGTCCCTTCCCACTCTATATCCATCTCCCGTGTCCACAGAGAACTGCTCTTCTGAATTTTATCATCATTGCAATCATACGGGATGTTTGCTGTGTCTGAACATTTGAGGCTATTATGTAGAAAACTGCTCTGAATATTCTATCTTTTTTTATAAAGATTTTATTTATTTATTTGAGAGAGAGAGGATGAGAGATAGAGAGCATGAGAGGGAAGAGGGTCAGAGGGAGAAGCAGACTCCCCGCTGAGCAGGGAGCCCGATGGTGGGACTCGATCCCGGGACTCCAGGATCATGACCTGAGCTGAAGGCAGTTGCTTAACCAACTGAGCCACCCAGGCGCCCAAAACTGCTCTGAATATTGTCATGCACGTTTTTTTATGGACATACATACCCCTAGCTCTTGGTGTGAATTGCTGGATCATACAGTCGGCCTTGTCGGCGTTAGCAGAAATTGTCAGTTTTCCACAGTGCCTGTGCTTTGGACGTTCTAGCTGGCAGTATATGAGCATTCCCTTTCTTCACGTCCCTGCTCACACTTGGAATCGTTAGACTTTTTTTTTTTTTTTTTTTTTTTTTTTTTTTTTTTTTAAAGATTTTATTTATTTATTCATGAGACACAGAGAGAGAGAGAGAGAGAGAGGCAGAGGGAGAAGCAGGCTCCCAAGGAGCAGGGAGCCTGATGCGGGACTCGATCCCAGGACCCTGGGATCATGACCTGAGCCGAAGGCAGACGCTTAACCATCTGAGCCACCCAGGCGCCCTCGTTAGACTTTTAAACTGTTGCCATTCCGATGTTTGTGCAGAGATCATTCTGTATTCCCCTGCCGACTAAAGAAGGTACACATTTTTTTCCTATGCTTGATGGCATTTGGATAGTCTCTTCTGAGAGCTGTGTTTGCCCGTGTCTGTCACGCACTATTGATCCCTGCTCATTAATAAAATAGCCTTAAAATCACCCTACAATGCTCAAACTACTATCGATAGGTAAAATCACTGCTGGGATGTAACGTGTGAGTACTGGCTTGAGAATTATTTTCCAAACAACATATTAAAATACCTTTTTAAAATTTGAAGTTCTAGAAGAAGCTGGGAGGTCTAGCCTGCTAATTCTGGGATGGAGCCTTATATCCCACTGCTCGCCCATTAAACACATGGGTTTTGCCTTCCTCCAGCTTCCTGTCAGCTTCTAGAGTTTATTTCTGCCTAAAGGAGCAGCCAGCTCCTTTTCCCCAAATGTTGGCAGGGCAGAGGAAAATCAAATCTGCAGCCATTGGTTGGCCTGGCCAGCTTTGGCATGCCCCTTCATCTAACTCACATTTGCCTTCCAGTGTTCTCTTAAACTTCTGAGAGCTGACAGAATCCAAGGTACATTTCTTCCAAAGTCTATGTTCCAAATCCAATTGGAAATTTAGCAAGTGTCAGCCTTGTCATCTGACAGGGAAAAAAAAAAGAAAAAGAATAAGAAACCCTTAACTATTTATATTCATTTGCCATGTTTCTCCTCCTCAGAGGAAAATTTAGAATGGAGACAGATTTATAGGCTTGTTCCTAAAAGCAGACATGTTCAGATGGCTTTCTGGCATACATTTTTAAAAAGCAAGTAAAAGGTTTGATTGTTTTTTGAAAGTGTTCTGTTTAGGGAGGGCACCTGGGTGGCTCAGTCATTTGGGCGACCCAGTCTTGATTTTGGCTCTGGTCCTGATCTCAGGGTCGTGAGATCGAGCCCTGCCTCAGACTCCACGCTGGGTGTGGAGCTGCTTAAGATTCTCTCTCTGCCTCTCCCCACACTGCCCCCCTCACACTCACACTCTCTCTCTCTCTCAAAAAAAAAAAAAAGTGGTCTGTTTAAGTCCAAGAAATAGTTTTATTTTTATACTGGTCATTGTCCCATGCTGTTTTTACATCCACCAATCTGTCCCACCAGAGAAATGAATGCTGTTTCTAAAGTCCCTACCACCTGGGATAGAAAATACCCAATGCTAAGGCAAGGACTTCTCTCTCCCTTGCCTTGCTGTGCCCTACCCCAGCCACCCACCTTATCATCCACAAGGGAAAACCCTATAATTAGACAGATGTGGTTTGTGCATGACATGATAATAACCAACAGTGAACCTTGGCTGTGTGCCACATACTTTACATAGACTATTTTATTTAACCGATGGGGGTAGAACTGTTGCTATTTCCATATGATGGAGAAAGTTGATCCAGGGTGGTTAGGTCACTTGTCCAAGGTTAGCCAGCAGGAAAGTGTGAAGCAGCCCTTCAAACCCAGACAACCTAATTCTGAAAGGACAATCAGCCCTTATTATCCTGCTTCTTACCATCCTGTCAGTCAACGGAGAGCATTTTGTAATACGACTCGTTGCAAAAACAGGGCCAACATTTGTTAATGTATGAAGTCCCGAGGATTCAATATTGGCTAGGAAAAAAAAAAAGGAGGGTTCAAAGTTATGTTACTGGCAGAATATGCATTTTCCTGCACAATAGATTACATTTTTAGGAGGAAATCAATCTGCACAGTGGTGAGATGAGTTTGACTTGGATATTGTGGGAAAGGAACAGCTGCAGCCTGTGGGAAAGCCTTCTTTGTGCAGCCTGTAGGCTCCCTACCCCCGGAAGACTAAAACTCATTTTCCTATTTTTCCCAGGGATGAGAAGGCACATCCAGCCAGAAACTACCCACACCTCTTTCTGCAGAAGCAGTCATTGGATGGAAGAGAAACATAACCGTAACTTAACACTGTAGGTGGCAAATTGTGTTAAGTACAGAAGCGAGAGTTGAATCAGAGAGACCCGGGCTTTAGAGGCTGGGGGCACAGAGATGGACGAAATAGGGACCCAGAATGGGAAACAAAGTTAAAGGGAGCTTTACAAGATGAAAAAGAAAGCTAGGAGAAGGTAAGGAATCAGAGAATAAGGAACAAGAAGGTAAAGGATCAGGGAGTAGGAAATGAGAGAAGTCCACGGTGGGGAAGTGCAGGCAGGAGATCTGGGAGCATCGCATGGGACTCTTGGCAAAAAACCTAGACAGTAAACACTGTAGCTGTGCCACAAGATAACTGGTAACCAGACCAGGGGCACAAAACCCATATTCTCTCTACGTGGACCCACCACTCATTTACCCCTCCCCCAACCCTGTTAATAAAGAGCTGCTGAACCCTCACGAAGGTCACTGGTATTCTCCTGGGGAAACGTATGTGAGAAGCTAAGCTGTTCCCAGCACAACAGCTCCACAAGGGCATCTACAAATACTCCTTGTGGGACTAAGACAAGGCTCAAAACTACAGCCCTCCTTTCCAATACCACCACCACCACTCCCATTGTCTAAGTAAAACTTACTATTTTTTAATTGTGAAATTGAGGATACATTCCAAAGAATGAATAAACATGTAGGTGTAGGTTAAAGAGTGACAGTAAAATGAATATCCATGTACTCTCTAGCCAACTTAAAAAACAAAACATAGCCAGTACTTGGGCTGCCATTGCTGTGGCCCTCATGAGTTCCTTCCCTCGCCACCCCCGCCCCACCCCGCACCATTCAATCACTGTTCTGATGTTTAGTTAATCTCTGTGCTCTTGTTCTTTGTAGTTTAATTAGTCTAATTATCTTTCAACAATATATTGTTGAGTTTTTTAACTTTATATAAATGAAGTGTATTGTAGATTTTCTTCTGGAATTACTACTTTTATCCAATGTCATGTGTTTGAGGGCCATGAATGATGATATGTGTAACTGTAGTTCATTGATTTTTTTTTTCACTAATGTAGAGTATTCCAATAAATAAATATAAACAAAAGCATTTATCTCTCCTACTATTAATAAACATTTGGACATGTCCAATTTATATCACAATGTCACTATGTACTTACTAGGTCTTATCCCCATAAAGAAGAGTTTCCTGGTGTTATAGTCCTAGGAATAGAATGTCTAGCTCAGAATATACATAATTGTTGAATTTTACCAGGCAATGCCAAACTTTTCTAAAAGATTTATTTTTGCTGAGACTAACACCAACATGTGTGAGAAATCTTTGTTTCTACATTCTTATGAACACTTGCTCTTGTCAGACTCTAATTTTTGCTAATTTGGTGAACACCAAATTGTATCTAATTTTTTTTAATTTCCATGTTACTGAATGCATATGACATTAAAGATATTGTCATATTTATGAGCTTTTTATGTTTCTGTGAAATTTTTGCTCATATGTTTGCTCATTTTTCTATTTTTTTCTTACTGATTCATAAGAATTTATTATGTATTCCAAATAATAGCCCTCTGTTGAATATACATGAAGCAAATATCTTCTTTTAGTTTATGACTTATTTTGAAATCTCTTGATGATGTCTTTTGATGAACAGAATCCCCAATTATGATGTAGTTGAATTTATCCAATATATTCCATCAATTCATGCGTTTGGTTTTGGCAGTTATTTGTCATTATTTCTGGCTTTACAGCATCTAACACACCTGCCCTTGACTTTAACTTGGGAAGAAGAGATTCAGAGAGGCAAAGGGTTCTGTCTCACACAGTGGTAACAATTAGTATACATGAAGTTTGCAGGGTGGCAAGGGAAAAGTACTCAATAATGGTGTCCTTTGGTCACTGGCCAAGTTTCAGGGCCAACACCATTGAGTGTATAAGCTGCATATGCTAGCAACAAGCTTAGATGTATGCTTTGGGGACAGTGTGTATGTGGCCGAGTAACCTCCAAGCCACATTCTCTAGCCTTGTTGCTATTCTGTGAACTACTCAGTGTCTTTTTAATAAATTGCATTTAAGTGTGAATCAATCAGAGTAGATACCGTTTGCTTGTAACAAAGAACTCTGGCCAACATGGTCAACAGAAGACTGTTTGGCATTATAAGCCATCTTTCTGCTTGATATTCCCTTGCCCTATTCTCTGCAAAAGCTCAAGTATAACAACCTCAGTGAGGGAGATAAAATAACTAGAAAAATGACCACTAAAAATTGCCATTCTCATCTTGCTATCTACTCATCTTGTGCAGAAATTTGGTTTCCTTCTTCGTTTCTCAGTGTTTTCCCTACCCCACCCTCTTGCAATCTCCTTATTCTGCCACATCCCTGCCCATAGTGTATTGTCAATTGGTCCCAATTTGCAAGTCTTAATGAGATCCACTCATCTTCACGCTGATGCCTTCAGTTCTCCCTTCTTCCCAGTGGATCTTCAGGTTTCTGATAAGCATACTCATATGCTTATGAACATTCATTCATTCAACAAAATCGCTGTGTGTGTCTTATGGCAATAACATTGGTAAATGTGGGAACAGCTAGTGAAAATATTTTAAGGTGACAGATTGATGGCAGTTTTGCAAACAGACTCAGAAATTCTCTCTCAGACATATTATTCATACACTGATATTTTTAAAGCACTCAGTACAGCTTTATTTCAAGCCAAGCTTTATAATGAACAGGCATGGAAAGAAAGGATTTTTTCAGAAAGCCTTTTATGATCAATTTAATGGATACAACAAATAACACTCAAAAAATGAGGTGGTTTTGAGATAAATCGAATCACTTTAGCTCATGATTTAAAGCAACTGTCAGCAATGCTTGAGTTAATCAATTTTACTATTCAGAATGTTGCTTAATACAATCAACTATCCATTCAACAGACTCTGAGTGGTAAGTACTAAGAGGGGTCAGGTGTACCATACAAGGCAGCCCATGGAAGAGCATTAAGTCCTTGCAGAAGTGAAAATAAAGACAAGGAGTAAGGTAAAAAAGTTGGAGGTGGGGGTGGAGATCTGTCTCATGTGGAGGGAAAAGCCCTGGAAGGCAGAGAGGACATGACGTCCGGGTGGTTCACTATGGCTGGAGAGTACAGTAGCTACAAGGGGAAGGGGTGTATAAGTGACAAGGTATTGGAAAGATAAGGAGAAAAGGAACTGTAAAGTCATTGTGTGATTAGTGTCCTGTAACTCATGGGGCTAAGGTGAGGTTAGAGTTGAAAGCAGCGGGATTTGGGGAGTAACATGGCTAGATCTGTGCTAAAAGAGTATTACTCTGGCTTCAGGGTCAACAAACAAGGGGTTAGGAATGAAGTCAGCAGTGGAGGGGGCCATTGAAGAGGGGGCTGCAGTAATCCGTGTAATTCAAGGATGGCTTGAACCAAGGGAGGACCTGTGTTTGGAAGTGAGATAGCATATTTGAAAGATATTAGGTAAATAGAATAAATAGTACTGGTTGGCTGATTGGACATGGTGGTGGAGGAAGACAAAAGATGACACTAAGGTTTCGACCTTGACATCTGAGTGGATGCCACCATGATGTCCCTGAGAAAGGGCACACAGAAAGAAGGGGAGATAGGGTTGAGTTGGGAGTCACTATTGTCTATCTTTTCTAATGGAATAGAAGGTCCACAGGGCAGGGCCATGTCTTTTTTGTTTATGGATGTATCCTAAGTGGCAGAACATAAGCTTGTGTTCAATAAATACTTGTAGGAAGAATAAGAAGTCCTGTGTGTAGATCTAGAGCTTAGGAGAATGTGTTAGTTTTCTACTGCTGTGTCACAAATCACCATACACCGAGTAGCTTAAAGCACACCCAGTTATTAGCTCACAGTCCTATAGGTGCGAAGCCCCGGTGGGCTCTGCAGGGTTCTCCATGTGGAGCCTCACAATGCTGGAATCGGGGTGCTGTTCAGGCTAGGCTCTAATCTAGAAGCACTGGGGAAGAATTTGTTTCCAAGTTCATTTAGGTGGTTAGCAGAATCTAGTTCCTTGTGGCTGAGGGTCTGAGGTCACCATCTCCTGACTGGCTGTCAGCTTAGCCATGGCTACTCTCAGCTCCTAGAAGCTGCCTGCATTCCTTTAAATCAACAAGGGCCGGTGGAGTCCTTCTCATGCTTTGGATCTCTGGGACTCTCTGTCTCTCACTGGCGGAAGAAAACTCAGCATTTTAAGGGCTGACTTGATTGAGTCAAGGCCTTCGGATAATTACGTATCTTAAGATCAACTGACTTGGCATTTTAATTACATATGCAAAATCCCTTCACAGCAGCACTACCTTATTGTTTGATTAAATAACCAAGAGACAGAGACCCTGGGCACCACCTTTATAATTCTGTCTACCACCGAGAAGAATCTGTTCTGGAGATATATGCTTATGGATATTTGGAGGTAATTTTTGCCAACTATGTTAGAACAGATAGATCAATTGATATTTAAAATCATTTATTAAGCTACAGGTATGTTCTGGATATTCTTATTTACTAATTGATATTTTAATAAAGAAATCATGCCTTAATTTTTTTTCTCTATTTAGGGAGGTGGATGTTATCTTATAAAAATAGAGAACTTTTTGGTCATATTTTTAAAGATTTAAAAAATCTTTATCCTGGGACACATGGGTGGCTCAGTAGGTTAAGCGTCTGCCTTCGGCTCAGGTCATGATCCCACGGTCCTGGGATAGAGCTCTGCATCGGGCTCCCTGCTCAGGGGGGAGCCTGCTTCTCCCCCTGCCTGCCGCTCCCTCTGCTTGTGCTCGCTCTCTCTCTCTCTGACAAATAAATAAATAAAATATTTTTAAAAAATTAAAAAAAATAAAAACTCTTTATCTTAAGGTTCTTTCTAGATTAGAAACTGTGTGAGGTTACTTGAGTCCCCGTTGTGTCCCTTAGTCACAAGGCAGCAGGTTTGGCATAGAGGGGAGAATGTGGGTTTGGAGAAAGGCAGGCGTGGGTGTGGAAATCCCCCCCACCTTTTCCCTGTGACCTCCAGGAAGGTGCTTGTGCACCTTCGAGAATATTATCTCATCTTCAGAAAGTTAATGACAATACCTGCATCATTAGGCTGTTTTAAGAACTTAGCTAAGTTGTAAATGAAGATCCAGGCCCATGACAAACATTTAATACAAATGCGTTCCCTTTGTCTAGATTCTGTTTTGTGACCTCTCCTGTTGTGTGACTTCACTGTGCTGTGTCCCTCAGAAGGTGCCGGTCAAGGGAAAGCCACAGGATAAATTGTGACTCAGGTTCTCCATTTTACATTCAGGACTCAGCTTGTCGACAGCACTCCATCCTTTTCTGGGCCTGGCCATTGGGGCAGGATCAGCCACCTGCCCAGACATCTGAACCCCGAGGCTGGCTATTGTACTAGACACCCCTTCCTCCTTGGCTGTCTCCTCCTGAGGCTCCACCTCCTTCTGAGAAGCAGTGCTTTTGGTTCAAATCTTCCGTCTTTGATAAACATCAAAAAAAATCTTATAAACAAATTCTCTGGTGTACACAAAAACACAGTCTCTCATGCATTTACTCACAACAAGACATACTTGGTATTTTGTTCACATGTCCTCTTCAAAGGTGAGAGACTCAAATGTATATGCATGTGTATATGTATATGTATATGCATGTGTATATGTATATGTATGTGTATATGCATGTGTATGTGTATATGTATATGTATGTGTATATGTATATGTATATGCATGTGTATATGTATATGCATATGCATATGCATGTGTATATGTATATGTATGTGTATATGCATGTGTATGTGTATATGTATATGTATGTGTATATGTATGTGTATAGCTCTATCTATACCAATTTCTCTCTACTGATCTCTCCACCAAGGGAGAGAAAGAGACCGTTTTAGGAGATCACCCACACGAATGGCAAAGCCATGTATGAGTCAGGGTTTTAGTTTGTACAAACCAACTCAGTTTAGTATAAACAGGAAGATGACATATTGAAAGAACATCAGCAGCCTACAGAATTACTGGACGGTCAGGTGAACCGGGCTGGACAGAGGCCACGCAGCCCGAAGCAATGCCAAGATCTCCCTCACTGCACTAGCCCAGCGCTCCCGCTCCTGAAAAGCCACCTTCCCTGTACCTCACATTGCTGCCGGAGAGAGTTTTCTACAGTCCCAGCATTTTGGCTTTTTGGGTTTTTTTAAAAAACATTTTTATTTATTTATTTCTGAGAGAGAGAGAAGAGAAGCATGAGCAGGGGGGAGGGGCAGAGGGAGCTGCAGACAGAGGGAGAAGCAGGCTCCCCACTGAGCAGGGAGCCCCATGCGGGACTCGATCCCAGCACCCTGGGATCATGACCTGAGCCGAAGGCAGACACTTAACCGACTGAGTCACCCAGGCGCCCATAGTCCCAGCATTTTGTATCAGAAATTCCTGACCCAAGTTCCAGGATGCCTCTGACCAGCACATGCTTGTGCCCTCCAGACGAGGGAGACCGGGAAAGTGAGCCACTGGTGTCTGCTCTTTCCAGTTACTAATAGAAAAATCTGTATTCTCTTTCTGTGGTGGTTGTAATAACCACAAACTGGGTGACATAAAACAACAGGATTTTACTGTCTCACAGTGATGAAGGCCCAAGTCCAAAATCAACATGTCAGCAGGGCTCCGCGCTCTCCTCTCTTGGGGGTAGGTCCCTTCTTTGCCATCCCAGCATCTGGTGGGTACTGGCATTCTTTGCCTTGTGGCTACACAATTAGCCTCTGTCTTCACACCGCCCTCGCTGTGTGTGTTGTCAAATCCCCCTCTACCTTCCTCCAATGACATGCATGACAGATAAGGCCCACCTCGATGATTCAGGGTAATCACCTTACCTGGAGATTCTGAATTTTCTTAACTTCTGCAAAAACATGACCTTATAAGTAAAATTCACAGATTCCAGGTATTCGGGTCTAATATCTTTTAAGAGCCAGATGCAACAAATTATCCTTTACCTCAGAAGGGATATCTGGACATGCTCTACATCCCTGGGCCCCCTAGAAATTTCTCTGGGATGTCGGGGCCCTGAATTCTTGCCAGATTTATTTCCCACTCTTGGACATGCAAATGTCTTATCAACATGTCTAGAAAAATTACTGCCTCTTGCTCACTTAGATCCAATCAGAAAAGAGGTAAGGGATTCCTAAAATATAATGAAATTCAGATGCAGATCACCTAAAAGAACGGTCAGGGTCTGGTATAATTAATATACAAGATATATAACATAAGAACCTATAGACTTTTGTTAGAAGCATGCCATAAATTTTGTTAAACTAAATTGTTTTTGGAAAACAAGATTTAACATCCAGATTGCTTATCAATTTTGGAATTTTATTTTTCACTAAGTAGCACACTGTCACAAAGAACACACAGGTAGCTGCCCAGCTAAAGCTTAAGCTTGCAGGCCCCCTCACAGTGAGGTGTGGCTGTGTTCTACTCAGTGGGATATGCCCAGAGGTGACATGCGGAGCTTCTAGTTTGTGTATTAAAAGGTGCATCCCTTCACTCTCCCTTTTTCCATCTTTCACTCATTGGGTATATTTTGCTGATGGTGACAACTACACTAGGGTGGATACAGGAGATAGCAGATGATGAGTCTTCTTCACTGTGGTCAGTGCCTCCCCTCCCTAGGCAGCTATAGACACCAGCGCTAAGCATGCACAGACTCAACCTTGCATAGCCTCTCAGGCAGTTCTGATCAAGGTGGTCCATATATCAGCAGGAACCATACCACTGAGGTGAGTGTGGACTAAGCCCAGTATATGAGGTCTTCTTGCTCTTTGAATCTCTAGTGCTGAGCAGAGGGCCTGGGGCCCTGGTTGGTCTTTGATGGACAGGCTGTAGACCACAACCTGTAACCTGGCTCCTAGGTTAGCCAGGGAAGCTAGAAATAGTGTATCTAGCTTCTGTGTGTCTCCAGAACCATAAGGGAGGGGAAATTTTAAATAAGGGAAGAAGGTTCAAATGTGCTGGATGGCCAAGAAAGAACAAATAATCTGCACTACTATGATAGAATATGCAAGCCACCTACTCTATCTAGTGCCTGGCCTAAGAAGTGATCAATACAAGAAATGGATGCTTACATGAAGATGGGTTTTTTTTTAAAAAAACATCTTATTTATTTATTTTTGAGAATCTGGTTTGGTTCCTTTCTAGTACTAAAAACTCTTTGTGGGGCTGAGAGTCTTCCCCAAAGCCTCGGTTATGTGATTGAAGCCTTACCAACTACCCTCTACCTTGCCAATCCCACTTTCCCAGAGGGTCAACTCCTCCTTTGATCACTGCTCTGGTTATGGACCCGTTCTAACTCAGATCATGCAGAAACGACAGGGTTACCTCCTGCCTGGCTTCAAGCATCTGCACTGCCTAAAGACCTCTGGGACAGCTGAAGACAGCCTCCTTAGTTTACCATGCACCCGTAAACTTCCGGTCACTTCTTTCAAGGGCCAGATCTACAGCCGAGTCTACTGCCAAGTCAGAACCCATAGTCTTTGATCCTGGTTCTCTACTTGCTGAGTCTGCTGACGTCCTGGTGTGTCTTGAAGTCCAGTCCATTGTAATTCTGACAGCAATAAGGTGGCTCAAAGTTTGGTTTCTAGGAGTTTACAGTAAATAATTATACTATATTAGTATATGCTATATTAGCATGAAGTTAGAGTTAGACACTAATGTTAGAGTAACATTAGTGTCACACATTTGCTAGCTAGATAACCTGGATTCACTAGGTCTATGATGGTGCTGGCCAATCTGTATTTTTTTAAAAACTCCACAGGTGAGCTCTCAGACTTAAGAATCATTGTGTTAGAATTGTGCGAGTCCTACTGACTAGCAGTCACAGAAGTAGAGATGAGATGACTCAGGCCAAGAAGGCAGAGGCTCGGGTTTCAGACCAGCTAACCATTTGAAGGAAGCAATGCTTTTCTACAGAATAAAAACAATGAGCCTGAAATCATTAAGGTCCCTTCCAACTTGGAAACTGTCAGATACAAGATAGAATGCAGAACTTTCCAAAAGTATCAGGATTCATGGTTAGGCAGGAAAAAACACAGCTTTGGGGTGAGACAGACAAGAGTGTGAATTCTGACTTAAGTCATCTGTTTGCTATGGGAGCCCAGCCAAATTATACAGTCGTCTGAAACATGGTGTCTCATCTGAACAATAAGGGGAACATTGGTGCTCTCTTAAATTGGCTATAATTTTGAAAGCAAGAACATAGGGCCAAAAACTGCTTACCTTTTGGGGTTAATGGGAGGATGAGAGGGGTGGATATGCAGAGGGCAGTTGGAACTGTGCCCATGGAACAAAGGTTTGTTGCTGTTGGTACCATCCTAAAGACTCTGCACGGTGATTGGCACATGTCAAATGCCCAGAAGTGTTGGTTCCTTTCTCTCTGCCAGTCCTCTGGGTATTTAATCCACCGAAGTACTTTAAGCAGAAAGGTGCTAAATTCTATGACGGTGTTAAATTGGTTTTAACTGGCTGACTGACGGGGCTCTTCTTTGATCTTTTCCAGTTTATTTAAATGACTTATTTCTTCTCTGTTGCAAGTCCTCTTGACTGTGATAGGGAGTGCAATGAACCTCACGCCCCATTTAGTACAGAAAGCTCATTCACTGAATATTGTTCATCTGCTATCTTACAAGGTAGGTGCTCTCTGCTGTTTTTGTGGGTAGGATAATCAGGTTGCCTGTGGGAAATGGCAGTCGTGAAAGACCAACGAGTATGATCTATGGCCTAAATTAATATCAGCCACTGCCAAATTAAGAGTGAAAGCACAAAAACATTTCTCTAGGCACAAACAAAACAGGTTACAGTCTTAATAATGGCATTGGTAATTAATCTGTGGAGAGTTACAGATGGTTAATGACTCATTGATTTGAGCAGACTCAATTACCTCTAGGAATGTGCTCCGTTGGACATCAGAGCATATGAATGAATTTTCACAATCCTTTCCTGGAAGGCTTATTACAACCATGCTACTTCAGCAGAAACGGGACTGAACCTGGATGCAAGTGACAGACGTAAAATATGAATCTTGACCAATGGGAGCTCATCTGGTCTGACACTTTCATTTTAAAGATGAGGAGACTGAGGTCCACAGAGGTTGGGCGTTTTCATGCCAATGAATTATAAGTCTTTTATTTGCATAAAGACAGATAATCTAAACTACAGAATAGCTTTTACTGGGACTTTAAAATTGAAACATGCGGTGATTGGAACTCTCGCATTCATATGCACACATATACAAACATTTATTGTCTGTGACAGAAAATGTCTGGAACACTGGAATTTATTTGGGTGCGACGAGCAGAATACTTGAAAACAGGATGGCCCGGAAAATCTAGGGTGTACTCTCATGATCGCCAAGGACCACACGTGTCTTTCGTTCACGTACTGAGAGGTGGGATAGCTAAGGGGTTAAGCAACTGGACTCTGAATTCAGACTGCTTGGGTCTCATTACAAGTTCTGTTTCTTACTGGCCGTGTGTCTTGGAAAACCTGACTTTTGTTCTTTGTACCGTAATGTCCACATTTGTATAATAGGATAATACAAGTTGGTATCTGCCTCATATGGGTAACATTAAATGAATTAATATAAAGTATTTAGAAGGGTGCCTATACAATGATAAGCACTGTAAAATATTAGCCTTCTTCTTTATGTTTCGAGCCCTCATGGTGATATTAATGGAGGGACTCCAGTTTTCAGTTTTAAAGCAGTCAGCAGCTGTGTGCTGGTAAATGAAATTTCAGGGCATAGGCTATAGAAGCAGAGCCCAGCGACAGGGCTTTTCACAGATGGTCTCTATTTTGGAAATATTTGTGCTCCCCTGTTGATCTTTTCCATTCATGATTCTATCCTTTTCTTTGAAAATTTCATTTCTAATTTAATTCTCTTCTGATCTGTTCTTAATAGTAATCAAGATTATCACAATTTTTTTTGTTGTTGTTTTTGCTGGGGTCACGGGTAATCTTCCACCATAACACGTGATAATTAAAGCCAAGCTTCTCATCTTTTGCTCTGAAGTCTCTGTTCTAATGTGCCCACTGCTTTGTGTCTGTTTTTCTCATGAGGTCACACCCAACTCCTGCCCCCAGACAGCCAGTCTGAATGTGCCACTTTGCTCTTCCCATATTCCCTGTGTATTTTAACTGTATCCTTTTCTGCTATAAGCAAAGCTATTATTTTAAGTAGTTTGGGGGTTACCTATTTGATAATGACTCAAGTCATGGTCAGATTAAGACCTTTACCAATCTCTGGTACGATTGTGGGATCTGCTTCTGCAACCTTCTTCACTCCCCCAAAATATGTAATTCAGAATGAAAAGAGTATTACAACATAAAACTCATATAACAAAGTCTAACAAAATTCTAATTTTTTCTCCATCATGATCATTTTGGTAGTGTTTTGAAATATCATGTAGCAAGTTTTTAAAGTATAAATTGTCTCATTTTTGATTCATCTATCTCCTGGGAAATCCTTAGCCAAATTTCCCTTTACAGACCTAAAACCCTTTAACATCTACCAGATTGGCAATAAATTTTCTCTTCTTAAGGGAAATAAAGGAGATTAGCAAGTGGAGCCTGGTGCCTACTGTGCTGAAATAAATCTCACAATAAATTCCTTACAAAACATAAAGTTCTTATTATTGCAACAAATGGATTAGACCGTGCTTGCAAAGTTCCTGTGAGAAATCGCTGCAAAAAATCAGGCTGGCTTGCTGTTTAATAATGCTTTAAAAAAAAGTCCAGAGAGGGATCTGTGGGCTGTTCTGGCCTTAAAGGAGGTAATGAAGTGTTCATCGGACTTCGCCTGTCCCATCATTTCTACTCCACGAGAAGTTCTAGGATGGGCCCAAATATTTTCTCCATCTGGAAACAAATGTTTTGTCCTAAGTCAGATCATCTATATATGCATCCTAAACTTTCGGAGGTACATTCCTCCTTGGACATTTGAAACAAGAGGGGAAATCCCACCAGTGAAGGGCTGAAACCAGTGTGGTAACATGCACATGCTGGGCCCAAGATCATGTAATCATGTTTGAGGTAAAAACTAAATGATGTTAACAATAGCCCTCGGACAGAATCTCCTTCTTCATTTATTTATTTATTTATTTTTCTGGATAAGTAGAAGTCAATTTAGGTAGTCAATGGAAGGCATGACTCTAGTTTGGGCAAGTGCTTAAATGGCTCTGATTCACTGGTGCATTGGCAGGTACTTAGGTTGCTTTTTGCTGGAATGATGCCTGATGCAGGATAAAACAGGAGGAAGACTATAGGATCAGGCAAAGAATGAGGAGGGGGGTGGGGAAGG
This sequence comes from Zalophus californianus, assembly GCF_009762305.2. Taxonomy (NCBI): domain Eukaryota; kingdom Metazoa; phylum Chordata; class Mammalia; order Carnivora; family Otariidae; genus Zalophus; species Zalophus californianus. The sequence continues at coordinate 63,499,272 of NC_045597.1, forward strand.
AAGAAGGAGAAAGAGGAGAAGCAAAACTACAGAGAAGGAAGAAAATCTATTGAGTGTAAATTATGTGCTAGATACTCTTATTAAAATCTTGATACGGAATGCATTTTCTTCCCCAATTTTACAGAAGAGGCACCAGAAGCTGAAAGTTTAATAATTCTCACTGGGTCACACAACGTTCTTCCCAGTGATACTCTTTTCTTTTCTGTTTCAGTGAAGTATTCCCTGACTTTTTCAGGTGGATTTCTTGATCTCTCCTTTCTCTATGCCCTGAATGCTTTGTACAGTGATCCCGCTGCTGTGGGGTGGGGGTGGGGATTACGTACGTTCCTTCCCACTAAGGGTGTGAGCTCTCAGAGGGCAGGAAGGTAGTAGGGAGTAGATAAATGCAAATATCTAGGGTGACAATGAAAGAACTAACAAAAAGCTACCAGAACTCTGAGGACATAACCTACTTTTTATTTCAGAAGTCCTGCCTACAGTACCCCAATGAAATAGCTTGACCATTTAACTTAAAAAAAAAGAAACTGCTAAAAAACACTTTTTCCTAAATTCTTAAAATAGTATTCCTCTCTTTTTTTAAAAGTTACTTTTACTACTTTATGTAAACTCAAGTAAATCTACTCATCTATTGCACTGAACTGTTACTAACCTTCTGGGTAACCAATTCAATTAAAATTGCTGAATTTTGTGTGTGGCCTAAAATTCTGTTCTTGTTTCTTTCAAATCCTCTAGAGAAATGTGCTGATCATCACTTGGTCACAATCTATTTAAATAACATGTTTTTATGGGAGATTGTAGAAAATGCTTGTATTCATTTGCTAGGGCTGTCATACCAAGGAACCACAGATTGGTGCCTTAAACAATGGAAACTTACTTTCTGACAGTTCTGGAGGCTGGAGTCCAAGATCAAAGTGCTGGCAAGGTTGGTTTCTCCTGAGACCACCCTCCTTGGCTTGTAGAGGGTGATCTTCTACAAGATGTGTCTTCATATGCTTCTCCCTCTGTATCCTAATGAGGTGTATCCTAATTTCCTCTTCTATTTTTTTAAGATTTATTTTTTTTAAATTATTTTTTAAAGATTTTATTTATTTATTTGACAGAGAGAGACACAGCAAGAGAGGGAACACAAGCAGGGGGAGTGGGAGAGGGAGAAGCAGGCTTCCCGCTGAGCAGGGAGCCCGAAGCAGGGCTCGATCCCAGGACCCTGGGATCATGACCTGAGCTGAAGGCAGGCGCTTAACGGCTGAGCCACCCAGGCGCCCCTAAGATTTATTTATTTGAGAGAGAGAGAGAAACAGCACCCATGAGCAGAGAGGGGATGTGGGCCGTAGGAGTGGGGTGGGGGAGGTGCAGACGGAATCTCAAGTAGACTCCTCACTGAGCGGGGAGCCTGATGCAGGGCTCTATGTCACAACCCTGAGATCATGACCTGAGCCAAAATCAAGAGTTGGACGCTTAACCGACTGAGCCACCCAGGCGCCCCCTAATTTCCTTTTCTTATAAGGACACAAGTGATACTGGATTAGGGACCATCCTAATGGTCTCATTTGAACTTAATCACTTCTTTAAAGACCCTGTCTCCAAACATGGTTAGGCTCTGAGATACCGGGGTTTAAGAACTTCAACAGATGAATTTTGCAAGGGACACAGTTCAGTCCATAGCAGGGCTTTACATCATGTCCCTTGCTGACATTCCTTCTGGAGGATCACTCCTAAAAAAAAGGAAGCTATTAAGAGGGCTGAATGTCTCCACCCAGCAGGCCAGGCCCAACACGGCATCGTGTGTTGGGTGGTCAGGCTGGCCAAGGCCGAGGCCTGCTAAGTGAGATGGAATTTAGCTGAAACCTCCAAATCTAGCTCTGTACTTCTCAAAAGGAATTCAGGAATTTGGTGCAGTGAAGGATCATGTTCTTCTGTGACTTGTTCTCCGGACTTCTCTCAGAGCCCTGAGCCCCAGAGGTCGTGTCTATGAACACAATAGGCAAAACAGTGCCTAATATGCCACTTTGTCATCTCAGAGCTATGAGAAAAATATAAAGTTATCTGCTGAGTAATGAGCCATATCCAGGAACTCTTGGGCAGTGGGAATTGCCATGGGGTTTGGCCTCAGTGCTGACAGATGCAGAGCATCCCTGCACACACAGGAGGACAGTTCTCAGATGACAACTGATTTATGGTGCCTGTGGAGGGACTTCCCTAATTAGTGATCAGAGCCATGCTGCAGTATTCTGCAGGAGCTGGGAGAGACCTGCTGTGTCATACTGTCCCCTGAAATGATGGCATTGTCCTCTATTTGCGGTGTCATTAACAAGTTAAAATAAAACTCCGTTGACAGGTGTTTTGGCTCCATGACTTAGAGCCGATAGCTTTGGGAATTGCAGGATGTTTTCACGAGCACTCGTAACTCACGGGAATCTGCACAGCAGCGTGGCTTCTTCGAGGAGGCACCGACCGGGGAGGTCAGACAGAGTCTTCCTCAGACATAAACACCCTGTTAGCCTAAAACCCGTGTCCTCTTGGAACGCTCAAAGAAGGAGACAACCTTGCTCCTCCTGGCTGCCATCTGCTTGTTGACAGCTGAGCTGGAACGAGGTAAGAGCAAGATACATTGAAAGTAACACGATCCAGTATAACCTCTTGTCCCAGCTTTGGAAAGAGTGAAGCAGCTAATACAATGATCAAAGGTGCTTTGATATATCTCATCCAGGCTTACACGGCCTGACTTCTTTTACAGTTGTTGAGATGATTAGAGGCCAGATCTCTTCTAGAGAGAGGTTCTCCAAAGGGAAATAGACTCTGAAAACTTTCTAAAATGTATTCCAAGCTTTAAAAATAAACAAGGTTTGGAGAAATATATATATATTGACTGGGGAAAAAAAAGAGTTGCCCCCAAAACCAATTTTCTCCCCAAACTGGTTTATACATGACTCAAATTTTTCATGGGATGGCGGCCAAATTAGCCAAATTTTCAACAACGTCTAATTTTCTCTCCTACTTATCTTTATGGCAATTGAAGACGGTCACATACAGACAAACTAACTTCAATCACTTCTGGGGAATCGTTTATTTTTTATATTCCGAGAAAAGAAGGGACATTTTAATTTTTAGATCATAATAAATAATAAGACGCACTTAGCATCCTACTGATTGACTTATCAGCAACAATTCCAAGTGGGACTGTACAGTTCTGAATTAAGTTCACCTGAGGCTTGGTACACTAGACACGCCCGCTGAACATTGTAAAAGTCTCTAAACCACTGTTATTAGCATAGGGAATGGCCAACGCCTCACCCACAGTTATTTTTGAATGATGGCCATGAGGACAGAGCCTAGAATTGGCCAGAATCCAGGGTGTGAGTGACACCTAGGAAATGATGGGCAGGAAACTATGGCAGCTTTTTCTCTACCCTCGTGACCTTAGTGAAAGTAACAACTCTTCTCGCTTTCTTCCTACATGACAATATTTTTTCCCATTGTTTATGAATCCCGTATCGGGAACAATGAGGTAACTTGAGGTACAGATAACATCTCTCCCATCTATTTCTGGTGTAACCTCTCTCCCAACGTTCAGAACTTGTTTCCTAAGACCTATGAGGCAAGTCTCTAGAAGAATCGCAGACATCCTGAAACCCGCATCTTCAGAACTAAACTCATTCTCCTCCTTCCCCACTAATTCACTCTTATTTTCTTTTCACCAAACGGCTTAATTAGACACTCCTAAATCATCCTCACTCTTCCTCCTCTCTTTCCTATATCCAGTCACTGCATTTTTCTCAGACCTTTCCCCCTGTCGCTTAGTTACTGCCAATTACTTGGCTAAAGTCCTTAGCAATTTATTTTGTTCCTTTTGGGTTTTTTTGATGAGCTTTTATGGGGGTCAGGCACTACTAATAGTGGGTTCACATCTTCATCTTATAAACTCTTAGTTAGAAACTGTGCTAAGCAATGAAGATTCAGAGATAAAAGATACTAGCCTGAACTTACAGATCCAGAGAAATAGTTAAATCAAGGTTGGGGGGGCAAATAGTGTACCTGTATTAAGTCTACCGGGTAAAAGGCAAATGGTAGGGGGTGCAGCATCAGGAGGGAGACTTTGATAATGTTGGCATCCGATGAGGATTTTGAAAGATAAGTAGATATGAGAGAGTAAGCAGGTAGGATGGGTATTACAGGTGAAAGGAATGACATGTACAAAAGCATGCACTTAGAGAAATCCCAGTGAGTTCATTCAGCTGCCACTAGTTTAGCAGAGCTGAAGGATTAGGGTATGAAGAAAGTGGTATGAATATCGTAAAATGCATTGAAAGATTTTTCAGAAGGTGTGATGGTCTTAACATACATGTATGAATTTGTTCATAGTCATCCCCCCAAAAGATGGAGGTTAATTCCCTTCCCTTTTCCTCTGATGAATAGAATGTGACACGAAGTGATGCTATGCGATTTCTCAGGCTAGGTCATAAAAAGGTTGGCTTCTGTGTGGTTCTTTCTCCCCTAGATCATTCACTGTGGGGAAGCCAGTGGCCTTATTGTGAGGATACTCAGAACCTGTGGAGAGTGCCCTGTGGGGAGGAGATGGGGCCTCCAGGCAAGAGCCAACTTCACCTTGCCAGTCACAGAGTGAGCCATCCTGGATGTGGATCTTCCAGCCCCGGTCAAGCCTCTAGATGACTGCAGCCCCAGCCAACATCTTAATCACAACCTCTTGAAAGACCAGGAAATAAAAACACCCAGCTGAGCCACGCCTGAAATCCTGACCCACAGAAACAATGATATTAATAAATGGTTATTTTTGTTTCAGGCCACCATATTTTAGGATGGTTTGTTATGCAGCAAGAGATAACTAAGACAAAAGAGGAGTGAGATGATCAGACTTTTATTTTATAACCAAAAATGTAATTATATTATGAACTATGGAGAATTAATGGGAGCAGAGATAGAACAGAAACAGTTAAATAAATTAGGTAGCTGTCAGAGTAATTAAGTAGGGATGTGATAAATAGAAGTTGTCCAACAAAAAACACCGGATCACTTCAACATTTAATGATAGAAGAGGAGACAGGGCACAGTTGTGAGAGATCAAATAACAACAACCATCAAAAACCTGGAGAGAAAGCACAGAAACCAAAAGAGGAGAGAATTTAAAGGAAAGGTTGCAGTGAACCAATTAAGATAAAGGTTAATGGGTGTCTACTAGATTTAGCAACCAGGAAGTTACTGGAGAACTTGGCAAAAGGAGATTCACCTGGAGTGATGGTGATGGAACCCAGAAGTGGTTTAAAGAATGACCACAAGGAAAAAAGCAGAGGCAATAAATGCAGACTGTGCTTTCTAGAAGCTCACTGTGAATAAGAGAAAGACGACCTCCCAGCTGCTCCTCCTGCCTTGGCTCTGCCTGGATGTTCACCTCCTACTGATAGGAGTCCAAATCAGACTCCTGATTCAACATGGTAGACCAGCCTCGTGTGATGTTCTCTCCTCCTTCACGAGACTCCATTTAAATATGGGTAAAGACAAAAAGGCAAGTGTAAATCAAAATAATCAGAGTCATCGGTGGGTGAGAAACAACACATTTTGGGAAGAAGGAAGGCAAAGGAGGAGTGGCAAGACCTAGAGAGAAGAGCTCAAGTACCTGTAGAAGACTGGAAGGGTCTGTCTGATCTACCCTCACAGGACCTCTGGAACTCAGAACACACAGATGTGCAGTGAGACAGAAGAAGCAGTGAAGTGCATGGCCAACAAATCAAGAATCGATTAAGGGCTGCTTTTACACTGGCTGGGCTTCTGGGGGTATTGAAATTCATTTTTCCGGATAAACAGTTCAGTGACATTCCAAAAGAGAATGCCTTGGATATCAGAAAATTAAGAAAGGCTCTTGAGGAAACTGACAAAGCTCTCAGGCATTTCTGCAAGCTGACCCACCAAACGACTGAGATGAGAAGGTCAAACATGTAGTGAAAGACAACTTAGAAGGTCATCATATAATTTGAAGGAGAATTTTCATACCACTCCCGAAATGAATCCTTGTTTTAGCTCTACTTGTTATGTGGATTCGTGTGTAGAAACAATTTTTACCGAATTTTTTAACTATAAGAAATACTTTTTTGGGGTACCTGGATGGCTCAGTCAGTTGGGCATCCAACTCCTGATTTTGGCTCAGGTTGTGATCTCAGGGTCGTGGGATTGAGCCCTGTGGCAGGATCCCTGCCAGACAGGGAGTCTGCTTCAGATTCTCTCTCTCCCTCTCCATCTGTTCCTCTCCCCCCTCAAAAAAAAAAAAAATACTTTTTAATTTTCCATTGTTGTAGATAAAGTCCTCAGCCAACCTTTGTTCCACTATTTACCCTGAAATGTTAAGCACCTTTTAAGTTCTTTTCAGATGACTTTTTCCTGATGTCAACAATTATGGATACAAATGACCTCCTGGCTATCTCTCACCCCATATCTCCTCACAATAGAATTATTTCTGTCCGTGTTCACGGTTTCTGACAGAAAGGTTCTCTTAGCTAGAACTGTGTCTTGCTCGGTCTTGCATTTCTAGAATCTCGTGCTAAATGCTTAGTAACAGAAAGAAAAGAAGGGTGAGGAGTGAGGAGTGCATCTTATTTAGCTGTAAGAGTAACTGCCATTACCTTCCTGCTCCTGAACAAGGACCTTGCCCTTCCAGTGGTCTGCAGTAGGGGTCATGGGGCCAGAACTGTGGCTGGACCTGAGTTGTTACTGAGGAGGGCTTCAGATTTTTCTGCTGGAGAGACCTCATCTGTAGGAGACCTGCTGTTCAGGAGCATGACCCCCACCCAGGTAAAATCTGTGTTCTGCTGTCTCTTTTCTCCCTTCCCCCAGGGTCTTGACCTGGAACGGTCACTGGAAAGGTCAGTGCCCCACCTTTCCCTTGTTATTAGTGTGATGCCACATGGGTGTGGATGAGGAAGTGAGAAAGACAGGGCAAGTCTTACTTCCAGTGTCCACAGTTAGATTCTTTTATCTTTTAGGTGAGGCCATAATTCATAGTTCGTCCTAGTGTTATCAGCACACAGTTCAGGCCTCACAATCTAGCAATTACGATCGGAAATGATTAGGCAATTATCACATTATTCTACAGAGAGCCCATTTTGGATCTAAGCTCAGGAAATGTCACATCGAAATAAAACTTAACTCATACCAGTTTTAAAAATACTTATTGAATCCCCACAATCTTGAATGCTTAGACTCCCAGACATATTTTAAGTATCTTCACATTCCTGGTAAGACACATTTGCATTTGCTTAAAGTTGATTTTAGCATGTTCTTTTGTTGTTGTTGTTATGTTAGTCACCATGCTTTACATCATTAGTTTTTGATGTAGTGCTCCATGATTCATTGTTTGTGCTTAACACCCAGTGCTCCACGCAGAACGTGCCCTCTTTAATACCCATCACCAGGCTAACCCATCCCCCCACCCCCTCCCCTCTAGAACCCTCAGTTTGTTTCTCAGAGTCCATAGTCTCTCATGGTTCGTCTCCCCCTCTGATTTCCACCCCTTCATTCTTCCGCTCCTGCTATCTTCTTCTTCTTTTTTTTTTAACATATAATGTATTACTTGTTTCAGAGGTACAGGTCTGTGATTCAACAATCTTGCACAATTCACAGCGCTCACTGTAGCACATACCCTCCCCAATGTCTATCACCCAGCCACCCCATCCCTCCCACCCCCACCACTCCAGCAACCCTCAGTTTGTTTCCTGAGATTAAGAATTCCTCATATCAGTGAGGTCATATGATACATGTCTTTCTCTGATTGACTTATTTCACTCAGCATAACACCCTCCAGGTCCATCCATGCCGTTGTCATCTTATCAATCCTTTTTTTAAAAAACCTTTTTTATTTTTCATTTTTAGAGTCATATTCTATCCCTTCATAGTAGTTAACCTTATTTTTGGTATATATATATATATATATATATATATATATATATATATATGTTGTTCTCTCTTTCAAATTTTGGGATACAGTTTCTTCTAACAGATCAAAATATACCCTAAATCCCTAGTGTATAGCATGTTCTTTATAAAAGGCTGCTAAACATCTTCCCAAACACACTGACTCTTTATAGGGGTTTTATTTTTTCCATATATTAAAAAAAAAACCCATCCACACATTTATGTATAAACCGTCACCAAGCTGTCTTTGAGAAGAGCGTGGTGCAGGTCTGTTCTCAAGACCTGTTCTTGCCAGAACTCCAGGGAAAAGCTGTGTTTCACCGGAGCTCTCTTGTCCAGCACTGTCCTCGGCAGACATGACTTACACTGCAGGATTGCTAACTCAGCAGGTGCAGAGAAACACACAGACCCAGGCAGGTGCTAATAAAAAACCTGGAGAAGAACAAAGGAGCATTCTCTGCACGCCTCAGAAAGTGCCACCCATAGGAAGTAAAGCTTTGTCTGTGAAGCCTGTGGGCTCATCACAGCCCACTAGGCAGAACGAGATCAATGCCATTGTCTGGAATCGGCTCAATGCACACTATTGAGTGGATAAACTCCATCTGGTTCCTGTACCCTGAAATGCCCATGGCATCAAGTGGCCCACCTGCCACTTTTTCCGTTCTCACGTCCAAGGCAAAATCCCCTTGCTTGTACTGCCCTGTTTTAAGGATCACCCAGCTTCTGCAATTCTGTTTATTTTCTAGGATTCTGAAGTTATACCTATACAGAAACGTGTGAAGGGCTGGGAGTGCAGAAAAGAACAGGCTGACTTTTGAAACCCTCACTGATTTAATTCAATTCTCACCTAGTCCCCACCTGCCCCTAACCTGTTTGTGTTTCTAAGTTAGTGCAGCTTAGGTTTTGGTTCTTCTCCATCCCCATGGGCGCACAGATTTTGCACTGTCTGTAAGTTTTCTTAGGTTGGAAGTAAAACAAATCAGATAAATGCTCACCAAGGAGATAGTGATGAATCTGATTTTTTGTCTTCCTATGTTTGGGGCAAAATAATTCTTCCTTATATAAGACAGTCCCTCCCTTTGCAGGATATTCAGTAACCCTGCCTGCCTCACATCTGCTATTCCTGCCTCCGTCCTACTGCACTGTGACAACCCCAAAGTGTTCCCACACATCTCCAAACACTGTGGATTAAGATCCACAACCAGAGATGATCATGCTTATAATAGTAAGAAGAGCTGTATTGATGTTGTGCAAGGCCTGCTAGATACTCAGCCCTGCACTTCTGGCTTCATCCCTAATCCAGAGAAACTAATCTCTAATGGTGTAATTTCAGGTGCTTGATTGGGTGAATATCTGGGAGCAGATAAGACTTGCTGGTACTGCTCCAATCACACGGGAAGAGAAGCTATTCCTGCATTAGGCCCACCCCTGGCTGAGACCCCAGTGAGGTAGTTCCGCTTTATCACTGCCAATTTCAGGAGCAAGAAGGCTTTATCCATAGACTCTATGGTATTTATTAGGGCCGGCCTGAGGACACAGTTCTACAAGACAGAGTAGAGCTATTTTGTCTGCCATTGCCAAAATTGATAAGATGCCAATCCAGTTTATACCAAGCTTTCCAATTTCAACTGCTCATGGGGCATGAATGGGCTGTAGGAGTCAGAATATCTGATGGCCCGCCGTGCCTCCACCTGGCCAGGCCCACACTGCTTTCCAGACATGCAGTTCTGACAACAGGGAGAAAAACTTCCTCAAAACTAGCTTTTGACACAAGCTTCTGGCAGCAACAGTTTCAATTCAAAGAGCCTCGAAAATCAGTTTTAGCCTGTGACAGGAAAAGGGCCACATGCGAATGTCTGTCTTCAAATGGTGACTTCTAACAAGGAGCTTTGAGGTTCTGGAAACAATGATGCATATTTACAATGACTGAAGAACCTGGTGATTACTTACATCCCTTTTTCACATTAGAATCATCGGTAACATTGTACTTGGGGGAAAAAAAAGATTTTCCAACTGTTAAAAATATTTCCAGCCCAATATTGCCTGCTCTATTTAGGATAAGAGTATTCCTTGCTCAGTTTACCAGGTTAGATCTCTGAATAGGGTCGGTGATTGGTTTGAAGAGTAATGTCTGGCCAAGAAAAAAAAGAAAAAGATTCTTATGTATGTCATCTTTTTCTTGAAAATTATTGAAAAGATCATTTCCACTTTATTTTCTAGGCATTTTTAGATGCACATATATTGAAATTATTGGGGGTAACACTTAAAAAGCCATTTGCTCCTCTTCTTCCACCATTTACCTTGTCTTTCACTGTGCACTATAGAAGATCAGATGTTTCTAGGTGATAGAAAGAAGGTAGTCTATAGGATAATGGGTATGAATGAGTTAAAGTCCCTCAACTCCTCCTGTCAAGGGCCTGTTTCTTGGGATTGTACAAGAAACATCATGGGCTGCTCCAGAGCCTCCCAGTTTCACTTCAGAGACCAATCAGAGACTAACTTTTGTAGTCAAAGAGAGCAGAATCTCATCATGGCCCTCAGCATACCAAGAAGTAAGCCCAAATTTCTCCAATGCAGCATGAAAGGAGCACACACATAATACTAAGTGCTCTGAGGTTGCAGTTGACTCAAGGCTCTTTAGTAGTTAACAATTACTAGGTTCTATTTGGAGATATCGATTAGTTTTCACTAGTTAGAAGTAAGAAACTTGAATAGATCTTCTCACTCACAGCATCGCTAATAAATGATATACTGAGAGCAACTCTCCAACCCAGTTGGAGACAAGCCTTGGCAAGCAGGCACAAAACCAATCACAGCCTATTCTGTAAGCTCAGTAAAGTAGCAGCTCCCTATCTTTTTAGATCTTTTTAGGCACTCCAATCAATATCACGTCTGAAAGACTCACTCAGGGCAAAAATACAAGAGATGAAATCCTGTCTCTGTAGCCACGCATGAGACAGGTTAGACTCCTAAACCAAGGTTGCCTTTCTGAAGGGTTTGGGCTCCCAAGCTTGCTGGATTCTCATGCTACCTTGTCTGACCACTTTTGGGCAATCCACATACCTTCGGTGCCACTCATTTCACCAATGAAAAATTATTTCTAACATCCATTATGCTAATATTGACTACAGATAAAGTCTTTGATAGCCATTAAAGATAGTGGTGGTTCTTATGACAGCCTCTCTAATGTAGACCTTTGAGAGAATTATCATATGATCTCACTGATATGTGGAACTTGAGAAACAAGACAGGATCATAGGGGAAGGGAGGGAAAAATGAAACAAGACAAAACCAGAGAGGGAGACAAACCATAAGAGACTCTTAATCTCAGGAAACAAACTGTGGGTTGCTGGAGTGGAGGGGGGTGGAGGGATGGGGTGGCTGGGTGATGGACACTGGGGAGGGTATGTGCTATGGTGAATGCTGTGAATTGTGTAAGACTGATGAATCACAGACCTGTACCTCTGAAACAAAATACATTATATGTTAATTAAAAAAAAGAAAAAAATGTATGCTGGGTAAGTGGTTGATAAATAAAATACTGATAATACTAAAAAAAATGTAGACCTTTGATTAAGAATCTTTCAAATGTTTATGAATCTTTCCTAGGATCTACACTCCTGATTAGAGCACATCTGTTGTAAAACCATTGCCCCTATGTGTAGAGTAAAAATTATAAATCACATGTTTTACATGAACTACTGGGAAAAAATTACAGAAATTATAAAAGACAGGTTAGAAAGCCATGAGAAGCATGAGACAGGATGAAGCCATCCCTCACTGAAGAAGTCAGAGACAGCAAGCATTTTATGGTGCAGATTCACAGAAGCTCCTAAAAAATAAATGGTCCAGGAAGATGGGGTAGACATACTTTTTCTTATTCCTCCTCCTACACAAGCTAAAATTCTTGGATGTTATAGATAAAGAAATCAAAGCGGAATCTGAAAGGTAGAGAGAAAGAGTCAGACTGACCGGAGGCTTTCAGCCCGGAGAAATGACATGGTGGGGAGTTCCTTGGGTTTCTCTTCTGCCTCATCTATAACCTGGACTGGGTACTTGGAGAAACTGGCAACTCAAAAATCCCAATGGGCTTAGTCAAAACAACAAGAACAACAACAACAAACACCTGCTCTGTCTAGCCGAAGACCCAGGTAAGGGGCAGACTAGTATGACAACATTTTTAGACAATAATTTTTCTGCTCCAGCCAAACCCCACAGAGAAAACTGTGGCCCTACCCTCACCCATGCCAGCAAAAGCAGAGTGGGAAGCCTAGAGCTTCCCCCCCTCACCAGACTGTATTGAGGGCTCCCCAATACCCCTCACACAGTCATCCAAATGGTGTCAGAAGAAGACAGGTAGCAGGCTGGGACTGTAATGAGATGTCCTACCCCTCTCCACTGGGGTGCTATCAGAACAGAACAAGTGAACAGTCAGGACTTTGACCAATATCTAGGGGCAGTGAGACCACTTCCCCCAACATGTTGGTATTGGTGGAGCACCAAAGAGACACTTCTACCATTTCCGTCCACAGAAGTATCATTGGAGGCCTGGTGGGGAGCCAGAACACCCAAGCCCACCCAGCAGTCATCAGGGATCCTTCTGGCGTCAATGGAGACGGTCTGGGGAACCTAGACTTCTACCCCTGTCTGCAGTAACAAGGTGGCACCTCTCCTCCTTCCCCTCCTGGAGAGCTGTCAGGGAATCACTTAAACAGAAAGTTTAAATAAGATCCAGAGCCTCATAAAATCCAAAATGTCTAGGTGTCAATAGAAAATCACAGTCACAGCAAGAACCGGGAATGAAATATATATTCCTCAGACTAAATGAAAAAAAGAAAAGAAAAGCTGCCAGTATTTGGATGACAGAGATGTTAGAATTGTCTGACAATGATTTTAAAGCAGCCATCATAAAAATACTTCAACTAGCAATTATGAGCAGACTTGAAACAAATGAAAACAATAGGAGGTCTCAGCAAAGGAATGGAAGATATAAGGAAGAACCTAATGGAAATTTTAGAACTGTAAAACAAAATAATCAAAATTAAAAAAACCAAAAATGTGGATGGGTTCAACTGTTAAATGAAGAAGACAAAGGAAAAAATGAGTAAGATTGAAAAATTGAAAAATAGAAACTACCTAATCTGAATAAAAGGGAAAATAATATTTTAAAAAGAATAAGAATAGAGCCTCAAGGACCTATGGAGCTATAATATAAGAGGTAATGTTTGTGTCATCAGCCTTCCTGGAGGAGAAGAGAAAGGAGATGGGACTGAAAAAGTACTCAAAGACATAATAATGGCCGGGGGCACCTGAGTGGCTCAGTCAGTTAAGTAGCCGGCTCTTGATTTCAGCTCAGGTCATGATCTCAGGGTGCTGAGATCGAGCCCCATGTCGGGCTCCGCATTCAGCGTGGAGTCTGCTTAAGATTCTCCCTCTCCCTCTCCCTCCACCTTTCCCCCTCACCTCACGTGCTCTCTTTCTCTCTCTCTTTAATAAATAAAATCGTTTAAAAAGAAAGACTATGAATAATCAAAATAAAATTCTTATGTGAAGTAAATCCTCTTGGATATTTCATGCTTTTCTGGAAAGAAGATGAAGGGGGACGGGATTTTTTTATTGACTGAATTTAATCCTTAAAAGGATGGTATTTGCTTACAATTAACTAGATTAAATTTCCCTATACACAGTATGGGCTTGAAATAAATTATACATATTTATTATTAATAACTATGATAATTATATGAAATTATGTATTAATTTATATATATTTTATATACCTATGATATTTTTGTGTTAGTATCCCGAGAAAGTCATACCATTTGCATGTTTAGTAGCAAAATAGTGGAATGATTGTTTTCTCCTGTGAATTTACAACACTCCTGCAAGTGACACCAGGAAGGTAGTATTTAGAACTATCTGATAGAAGCAAAAATTATGTCTCAGAAGAAGTTCAATGATTCAGAAAATTGTAGATCTAAGACTAAAACCCAGCTCATCTTATTTCAAGTACAGTCATCTTCAGTAAGCCTTAGGTGCATGAAAGAACAGGTGGTGTTAATTTCACTTCCTGCTTAAATGTCAATAGCTTTCACTCTGATTATCTTCCTGTCACTGAGAGCCAGTGTAACCCAGTTGTTTCACTTTTTCTCACCACTACCAGGAACAGTACTTCTTTTTCTCTTCTATCGTTCAGAGCTCTGTTGCTTCATTTCATCTCTAATGTCCTAAACATTTATCCTAAAATATGTTTGGGTATTTGTTCAGACGTATTGAACGTGATATCTTAGTACATGATATTTTTATCTAAAGCAGAATTAATCAACTAAATAATATATTTTTGAAATGATACAAACCATATACAAATCCTGGAATGAAAACCAGGGTGCTGTGAATCAAGAAGGTTCTCAGAACTGGGCGGACGCCCCCCCCCCCCACCGCCCCCCGGCCTACATCTCTGTTAGATAGTCCAGTCTGGGACTGTGACGCAGTCCCTTCTCCCTTATGCTCTCCTGGGGAGCCATGCTCTCCCGGGATTACAAGCACAGTATATAAAGAACAACATTACATTTGGTCAGAAAGCCTGAGCTTGATATAGTGGGCATCTGTCAGCTGCTCTAGTATTGTGTATGTGACAATTTAAAATAGTATAAAAACAGTGAGATGATTGCGTACAAATTCATCTTCATCTACAGTATAGTTACTTAGCATTTTGAAGTTCCTTAATCAAGCAAGACTCCCCGCCCCACTTTAGAGGTGGTTATTCCCTTAAAAATATCCTTACCAAAATATACACTGCGGGGTTTATGGACTAGCATATAGGACATTACTAATTGTTAATGGTGAAGTGAGTAATGCTCAGATTGGGTGATGTGGATTGGGAATATTGCAGTCTCTTTCAGGAGTGAAGTGTAAAAATCCAGCAGGCCCAGTGGGCATGCCACATGTCTCTTGGAAGACAGGAGCAGTGGTCTTCAAATTGGGCCACATGCACCCTTGCGGGTATATGAAAATTTTTCCAAGGGTGTTAAGGAAATCTACCTCCAGATCCTTACATTTCTGGTGTACACTTTTCTAAAAGTGGTTTTCCTGGGAATGTGCTTCCCGTGGCCACCACTCCCTTCCATCGCCATTCCTGCAATGCTCTTCTATTCAAAAGAAAAGCAGACATCTTACCCAGGACAAGGGACATAATCTGCGGGGCTCAGTGCAAACAAAAATGTGGGACCACTTGTTCCAAAATTATTAAGATTATCAAGATGTTGACAGCAGAACATTAAACCTGGTGTGGGACCCTTCTGAGCTGGGGGTCCTGTGCCAGCACCCATGACACCCACCTGCTCTCAGCCTTATCACACCTTATTATGGCACATTCTTTGGTGGAGGGGTGACAGTGTGAAGGCACTAGGCAACAGATGACAAAAAAAATTCCACATATTGGAATTGGTATGGAGCAAGTAAATAAAGAGCTTTTATAGGTCAGGTCGTTTATAAGTTATTGTTCTCAACAAAACGGAAAGGGGATAGAATCAAGTTGTCAGATGAAAGATAAAATTAATTTTGATGATAGATCACTACATGATTTTTGACATATAACTGAGAAGGAGTTCAAAGAAGTACCTATAACAAAGCTTCTTTGATTCCCATCGATTCATTTATATCAATAGGTCTTCTTTGAAATTTGGTCTATAAAAATGATAAATAGGCATAAAATCGGTGTTGAATCCTGTCCCATTTTAGTTAATAAATATACATGAACATATGTAGATATATATGAAAAAATTTGTTTTAAATCTCCTATCTTATTAAAAGATATAATTGTAATAAAATTTTGTTTTCTGTTTGATAATTTTCCAACAAAATGCATGTAATGTGTTATGATATTTTTATTGGTTTTAATGTAATAATTACAATGACAACTGAGTCCAGAAAGAAAAAAATTCTTGAGATTTGAGGTCATAAAAACTTTTATGAATTAAAATTTAATTGTATCTACCTGTTTTAGATACAATTGATATGTTGATTAATAAAAACCTTTTCAAGCATAAAATATAATTAAAATGAAAGTCTATAAGTAAAGTGGAAAACCCAAATTCAAAGAGAAAGATGAATAATATAAAATTTCATACTATTAAAGAAGTTATGCCTGTGTTTTTTTTAATGGCTGATGATGTTATAAATTCACGGTATGTACATTCCATAGATTACGTTTTGAAAAATAATGTAACCATTTATTTTTAAATGCCAATATTTTCAATATCCCAGAAATTAAGTCCTTAGCAATGACTAAAGCTTAGGAAGAAAAAAAATTTTACATATCATTTTTCAAATGTGGAAGCTTCATTTTTTATTTAAATTGATACAGTTCAGTATTATAAAAACACTGAAGATTGCCGTTCAGGGGCCTGGAGGCAGCACATCATGGAAGACCCATGCCTTGCTCTGTCAGGCTGACTAGTCCTACCTTCAGAATATTGCTGGGACTTTCATACATGTCCTAGTTGTAAGTGCCCAGGGGAGTGATGTTTAACTCTGGTTACCCTGTAGAATTACCTTGGGACCTTTTAAAAATACTGATGGTTCATGGAATGAACAAGTCACGGGACTAAAACGCATAGCATAAGGAACATACGCAATGATATTGTAATAACATTGTATAGTGACAGATGGTAGCTTCACTTGTAGTGAGCATATAGCATTATGCATAAATGTGTTGAATCACTATGCTGTACACCTGAAACTAACATAACATTGTGTGTCAACTACACTCAAATAACAAAATTAAAAATAAAAACACTGTTTGAGTGTTGGTTGAGCCCCTCTCCAGAGATTCTGATGTCAATATTCAGGCATTAAATGGTCAGGCACACCATCTCTGTTTCCCAGATGATTCTAATGTGCAGCCAGGACAGAAACCACTGGCATGTGACAAACACTGGGACTTCCCTGAGCTACAACCCGGCAATGTGACTGTTTCTTTGTGCTTGCCTGCTAAATATATGTTGGATGAGATTTTGTTGGAGACTCACTGTCACTGTAGCATTCTACCTGGAAGCAATGTTGGAGGACCAGGTCAATACTCTTAAATATTGGAGGTTTCCAATATTTACCAAAGAGCACATTTGGCACACAGTCAAACTGACTTAGGTAAGTTCACGAAAATGCCTTTCCCCAACCCCCTTTTCCCTTCCCAAGGGGTTATGTGGGTCCAGGACAGAAGTCCATGACCCAAGCTAAATAAAATAACCAGGACTGGATTTGGGGATAGGGCATGTGACTTAAGGCTAGAAACAAGATAACTTCAGGAATACTGCCAGCATGTTTTCTCCCTACTGGATGTAAAGATGAACACGTATAATCTGGGTTGCTGCTGGCCACTGTTGTGGGAACTCAAGGGAAGCCAATCTTAGGATAAAGCAAACACTGGAATACAGAGTGCAGAAAGCAAAGGAAATCTGGTGACAGGGCTAAACCACTGGATCAAGCCTCATCAGCTGTATCACTTACTTAAGCCAATGAATTCCCTTTAGTTGGCCAGTCTGAGTCAGATAAGACCAGGGACTTTAGGACCAGGCTGCCTGAGTCTAAAGCCCAGTTTTGCAACTCACTGTGTCATCTTGGCAGTTACTCACAGGTGCTGTCCCTCAGTGTCCCCATGCATAACCATCAGGCTACTAACACGTTCATCATAGAGTTGCCATGAACACTGAGTTAATACTGGGAAATCCCTTAGAACAGAACAAAGCAAGAACCACACTATTATTTAAAGTAATTATCACTTAAGTTGGGCTTAGTGTTATAATTGAACACATCCTAACTGATATATTTGAATTTTGATTCCACAGGTGACCTCAAGCAAATCACTTAAATTCCTGGGCCCTGGTTTCCCAATTTATAAAGTAAGAAGGTTGGTTGATCTCCAAGGTACTTTCCAGCTCCACTTTAGTAAACACATTGCATTTCAAATTATTTTCTCTCTCAATATGCATTTAGAATGAAAATATCAGAATACATGAATCGTTCTTTCATTCATGTGTTCAATAAATATTTTTTAAGAACCTACCAAGTGGGGCGCCTGGGTAGGTCACTTGGTTAAGTGGCTGCCTTCAGCTCAGGTCATGATCCCAGGGTCCTGGGATCGAGCCCTGCATCAGGCTCCCTGCTCAGTGGGGGGGTCTGCTCCTCCCTCTCCGTCTGCCCCTCACCTCCACTCATGTTCTCTCTCTCGTGCTCTCTCTCTCTCAAATAAATAAATAAAATCTTTAAAAAAAAAAAAAAAAGGAAAGAGCATAAAGGCAAAACCCTAGCCC
Organism: Zalophus californianus; assembly: GCF_009762305.2. Taxonomy (NCBI): domain Eukaryota; kingdom Metazoa; phylum Chordata; class Mammalia; order Carnivora; family Otariidae; genus Zalophus; species Zalophus californianus. The sequence goes on from NC_045597.1 coordinate 63,517,496, forward strand.
ATAGGCATTATTTTAAAGTCTTTATTCTCATTATATCCAGAACATTCCATTGGCCAAAGCAAGCTCTATAGTTGAATCTAACATCAGTGAGGCAAGGAAGTAAATTCTGTTCCTTGTGAGATGAACTGTAAAATCCCATGACTATGGTAGTGAAGAAAGGCAGGGGTGAAGAGTGGAGAACAATAATGCAATCCACCACTGGCTTTGAGATGGCAGATTATTATCTAGCAGCAGGTCTGAGTGGGCATCCTGGGAGTTCTGTATGCTCCTAGCAGGATCCACACCACCACCTCCGTCCCCACTTAATGTGTACAACAAGGGCAGATTCAAATTTTGTGGGACCTGAGATTTATACATCATGGGGTGTCCTTTTCAAGTAAAAGAACACAAAGTACTGTGAGAACTCACTGGGAGCTCCTCATGGGGTCCTCAAAAGGGCACATGCACATGAGGGTCTTTGAAACTTATGCTTCCTTACCTCACTTTTTTTTGGCGGGGGAGAGAGAGGGGTTGGGGAGCACACATGCAAGGGGGAAGGGGAGGAGGAGCAGGGGGAGGGGCAAAGGGGAAGAGAGAGGGACAAGCAGACTCTGCGCTGAGTGCGGAGCATGGCTTGGGGCTTGATCTCACCACCCTGATATCATGACCTGAGCCGAAATCAAGAGTCAGATGTTTAACCAACTGAGCCACCCAAGCGTCCCCTTTACCTCCCATTTAATCAACCTCTGCTCCAGGCTCACCACCATTATCTTTGGTTGACTTCAACCTGTGCCACATCTTTTTCTGATTGACTGGAATTATGCTGTATCTTGAATCTTCAAAGCACAGGGTGTGTTTGTGTGTTCATGTGGATCTGCAAGTAATCACGCACCTCCTCAAGTGGGATGCACCCATCGTTCTTATAGGACAGACAAGCAATGCTATAAAGCTTGTCATTTTCTCCCTAATACTAACAACACTGCTCTGCTTTCCAAGCATCAGTGTTTTCCGTGGAAAAGCAATTCGATATATTACTAAATTTCCAAATAAAGTGAAATGATTGTGTAAGGGAGCCATGATGTTTATGGGGACCCCATTTTCCTTTGTTGCTCTGCAACAGTGAATTCCCAAGTACTTGGACATCAAAATTGATACTGCTGAACTCAGAATTCATCCAACCCCACCACCCCTTTCCTGTCACAAAAGCCAAGTTTTATATTTCATCCTAGCATGGAAGGAAAATTCTGTAATTTCTTTTACCTGTGAATTACTTTATAAAGAACCAGTTAATCAAAATGGTGCATAATATCTTTCTCTCTCTCTTTTATTAAAGTCATCTTTATTATTGTGTTGTTCTTTCTGGCTTTAGTATTTCCTACATAACTCAAGATGGTCACCTTCTGCGAAGGGGGATACTAAAGTATAAGTTAACCATCCACCTACCCACTTGAGCTGGACACCTAGACATCTCTAAAATCTATCCCTCCTTTTCTCTTTTTTCTCTGCTGCCATGGTCTTAGTTTACACTCTTAGAAACCTTTGCTGTATTATTGCCTCAGCATTCTAATGGTCTCCCAACCTTGAATCTCTTCCCTCTCTATGCCCCTAAAAATGCCAGTGAGACTAGAGTTTCTTCTGTGTTTTCTTTTGGTAACTGACACACAGAAGTTTTGGATGGCTTGTAATCAATCAGGGGTAAGAGAGAGACACCCTCAGATAGATTGGACGCCAAATAATGAAACTTTAGCTGACAATTTTGCATTTTCCTTTGACATGTGGTGTCCTTTTGGGACCAAAAAAAAAGAACAAAAGGTGAATAGAATCTATTTTGGAGACTTGTTATTCAGCGGAGCTCAGGAATACAAAAGCTCATCCACATTTTGGATGAGGGTAAAATGACAAGGCAACTCAAGGTACTTGAGATCTTAATTAAGCATTTGTGAAAATTGATAGAGTTTCCTGAGTCCCTGGCTCATGGCAGTCCCTAAATACTTCTGGTTTTCTCAAGGAAAAGCAAACAATCACTTGCATTGAAATTTTAGGAGGTTCCAGAGTAGGCATAGATGCCCAACTATAAAGTAGTTGGCCCAGGGAAGGATCCAGGAAAATAATAGTATCTGGATTTGGATCCCAGAAAGATTTTTAACACACTTTCAATAACTCATCATTTTGTGTGCTTCTGGTTTATCCTTCCCAGGTTTTGCTTTGTTTTGTTTGTTTCTTTGTTTTCAGAGAGAGAGAGAAAGAGTACTCATGCAAGCAGGAAGGTGGGAGGAGAGGGAGAGGGAGAGAGAGAATCTTAAGTAGGCTCCACACCCAGCACGGAGCCTGACGGGGTTCGATCTCATGACCCTGAGATATGACCTGAGCCAAAACCAAGAGTCGGACACTTAACCGAATGAACCACCCAGATTTCTTTTTTAAAAATCTAAGCATGTGTGTGTATGTGTGTGTGTTTAAATGTATATGTATGTATATATGCATGTGTATATGTGTGTATATATGTATTCATGCATAAATGTGTATGTGTATATATACTTACATTCACATATATATGTTACATATATAATTTCCCCATACTTCTTATACAAGGGAGCATACTATATATTCACTTGCATTTTGCTTTTTTTTTTTTTTACTTGTGAGTCTATTTGGGAAATAAGGCTATACCTGTCCAGAGATCTACCTTAGTATTTGTCTTTACTAACTAATAACCTCTTATATGACTATCTTATTATTATAGTTTATTCAGCCAGTTCTTTTCAAATGAACCCTAGTTTTTCTCTGATATTTTATTATTTCAAACAATGCTGTAATTAGTAACCTTGTGCAAATGTTGTTTCATGTTGATTCATGTTGTGAACGTGTACCTTCACAATACATTCCCAGAAGGGGGGGTTGCTGGATCATAAGGTAAATGTATATGTAGTGTTACTAGATACTGCTAAATTCTCTTACATCACAGGTGTGATAGTTAATTTTATATGCCAACTTAATTGGTGCCCAGGTATGTGGTCAAACATTGTTCTGGGTGTTTCTGTAAGGGTGTGCTTGGATGGGATTAACATTTACATTGGTGGGCTTTGAGTAAAGAAGATTGTCTTCCAGAATGTGGGTGAGCCACATCCAGTAAGTTGAAGACCTTACTGGATGAAGACCCATATAGAGCAAAAGACTGACTTCTCCTGAGCAGGAGGGCAGTTCTGCCAGCAAACGGCCTTTGGACTTGAACTGAAGCATCAGCTTTTCCTGGCTCTCCAGCCTGCTGGACCACCCTGCAGATTTTGGACTTGCCAGTCTCCATAATTGCATGAGCCAATCCCTTAAAAAACATAGATACCCATCTACATACATACACATATACACACATACATCCTATTGGGTCTGTTTCTCTGGGGAACCCAGGCTAATACAGTGGTTATACCATTTTGCATTGCTACCTATAATGTGTGAGGAGTGCCTGTTTTCCCATAACCCCATGATGAGGGTGTTGCTAAGCATTTGAATTTTTGCCAAACTGATCGGTAAGAAATGATAACTTAGTGTAGTTTTAATTTGTGTTTCTCCTATTAGGAGTGAAATAGAGTATCTCTTTATATAAAGGACCATTTATATATTTTCTCCAGTGAAATGCCGAGAAGGTTTTTATGGTGTAAACGTCTCTTGTTGTGGACCAAGGTAAACTGCTCTTAGAAAGAGACTAGGTCTCCAAGATGAATGTAATCATTTTTCAATAAGAATAGCCATTCCTTTGTGGAATTCAAAGTACACATATCCTTTATTTCATCGTACTTATATTTCATTTTTATTAACCCATATTTGATTGGCAAGATAATATATACTGAGAAATTCTCTTTGATAAAATATGTCCTGAAGAGAGTCTAGATTTTACAACAGAATTGAGAAAACCGTCAGGTAGAAGAGATGCTTTGTCGGGCATCCGCATTCCTGACCTGGCACCCTTCTAGTAGCTACAGTAGGGTTTTCTTTCTTCTTATCCCTTTTTTCACTTACTCTCTATCCTCCAGGTTTTCTGAAGTTTTCTTTGTGCTGACTGAATAAACACAAGTCTGTGCCTTTTCCCTCCTAGAGCCAAATGCTTTCTTTTATTAACACTAGCAAGTATAAATAGCTGTTCAAAGGTGTCAAGTGAATGCATTTCAAGTTAAATCTGCCTCCAAGGTGCTAACTCCAAAGAAAACTAAACTTTAACGTGAACATTAATTTCCAAGGTGGATTGCTCATCCTTAAATGATAATCCATTTTCCCAAAACTGCCAGCAGGAACCGTGTTTGATAGGAATGGAAATAGAAGGGAGTAGCAAGTAGAAAGCTAGCAGTTCTCGAAGACCCAATGGGTTGCAAGCTCGCAGTTTATGAGACGAATACACCTTGCAGACATGTTCTGTTGTCTTTAAGTTTGAATCAGTTGCATGTATTTAGAAGCTCAGAAAATTTATCAAGCAATTTCTCCTTGAATAGGTCTACATTTGTCTCCAATATTTTCTTTCAACCACGTTGTGATGAATGTATGTAATGAATGCAAATGTTGCTTCACATGGCAGAAGTGTAATTCCATGTTAAGTGCCTAGAACGGGACTGCAAGATTTTTTTTTAAAACTCTGAATGTCTGACTCCTTTAAAAGAGAGAGAGAGAGAGAGAGATCTGGCAATGCTGAATCAATATTCCTCACTAGTTATAATCCATATGGAAGATGATCCTGAATAGCCAAAGCAATCTTGAGCAAGAACAACAAAGCTAGAGGCATCACACTTCCTGATTTCAAACTATGTTATGAAGTTACAACAGTCGAGACATTCTGGTCCTGGCATTAAAACAGAGAGAGAGACCAATGGAAAAGAAGAGAGCCCAAAAGTACGTTTAGGCATTTACGTTCAACTCATCTTCAGTGAGGGTGCTGAGAATACTTAAGGGGGAAAGGATAGTCTCTTCAATAAATGGTGGGAAAACTGGATATCCACATGAAGAAAAATGAAATTGGACTCTTCTCTCTCACCACATACAAAAATCAACTCAAAAGAGATTAAAGATTTAAACACGTCTTGAAGCTGTAAAACTACCAGAAGAAAACGTAAGGGAAAAGCTTCCTGACATTTGTCTTGGTAATGATTTTTTGGATATGATCCCCAAAACACAAGCAAGGAAAGCAAAAATAGGCACGTGGAACTCTATAAAACAAAACTTCTGCACAGCAAAGGAAACAATCAACTGAGTGACTAGACAGAGAAAATATTTGCAAGTCATACATCTGATAAGTGGTTAATATCCAAAATACATAAGGAACTCAAATAATTCAATGGCAAAAAACAAAGCAACCCAATTTGAAAATGAGCAAAGCATAGAGACATGTCTCAAAAGGAGATATATAAATGGGCAACAGGTAATTAAATGGTATTTAACATCACAAAGCATCAGAGGGATGGACATCAAAACCACAGTGATATATCATTTCATACCTGTTGAAATGACTATCATCAAAAACATAAAAGATAACAAATGTTGGTAGGGATGTAGAGAAAAGGGAACCCTTGTACACTGTTGGTCGGGATGTGAATTCGTATAGACATCATGGAAAATAGTATGGAGGTTCCTCAAAAAACTAAAAATGGAACTACCGTATGATACAGCCATCCCACTTCTCGGTGTATATCCAAAGGAAACAAAACCAGTATCTCAAAGAGATACCTGCACTCCTATGTGCATTTTAGCATTACTCACGATAACCAAGATATGGGCACAACCTAAGTGTCTGTTGATGGATGAACGGATAAAGAAAATGTGGTATAAATATATACAATAGAGTATTATTCAGGTTTTAGAAAAGAAAGAAATCCTAATATTTGTGATGACGTGGATGGACGTGGGGGACATCATGTTAAGTGCAATAAGCCAGGCACAGAAAGATGAATATTATGTGATATCACTTATATGTAGAATCCAAAAAAAAAAAAAAAATCAAATCCACAGAAGCAGAGTAGAATGGTGGTGGCCAAGTTCCGGGGATGAGGGAAATGGGGAGCTATTGGTCAAAAGGTACAAAGTTTTAGTTTTGCAGGACAAGTTCTGTAGATGTAATATACAGCATGGTTACTCGAGTTAATAATACTGTATCATACATGTGTAATTTGCTAAGAGACTAGAGCTTAAGTGTTCTCACCACACACCCCCACACAAATGGTAACTCTGTGAGGTGATGGCAGTGTTAATAGCTTGATTATGATAATCATTTCACAATGTATATGTCCATTAAAACATCACGTTGTATACCATGAATGTATACAATTTGTCAATTATACCTCAGTAAAGTTGGGGCAGGGCGGCAAAAAAGAAACCAAATTCAATGTCAATTTATGCCTGATACCTGGAAACATTTTCTGTTCCTGCCTCTGGCTCACAAAGTAGTTGCCTGTGTCTTTACTACAATTCTCACAGCATTTATTGTGCTTATGATGATACAGTTCTCTACCCCTCGAGGTGGAGAGTTCCTCAAGGTCAAGGATCTATGTGTCTTCGGATCCCCAGCACCTGTCTGGCACAGGTTAGATGTGATACATGTTTTTTTCTGTGAATAAGCAGTCAGTAGTCTCTGGGTCTAAAAACAGTGTCATACCAGGAAGACAGAACAATATTGTGGTCTGACAGACCAGCACCCAAAACTGGCCCAGGTAATCTCATTCAGGTAACCTCTTGAGATCATCTCTTCATTTGTCAAACAGGTTACAGGCCTATGGGCTTATTGTGAGAATTAAATCAGATAATTTAAATAAAGTGCCCAGTATGGCAGCTGGCAGCTAGGAACTCATGCCCGCTGTCGATGATTGGTTTGGACTAGTTTGTTTATGATCATTCTTGAAATCCTGAAAATAAATGGAGAAATACCACTCTTCATCCAAACAGACGAAATTTCCATTTTTGATTCGGTCAATCTTAACTATGTAAAATGAACTAAAGGCATTATTTTAAAATTTCCCAGGTGCAGGGCGCCTGGGTGGCTCAGTCGGGTAAGCGTCTGCCTTCTGCTCAGGTCCTGGGATCGAGCTCTGTGTGGGGCTCCCTGCTCAGTAGTGAGTCTGCTGCTTTCTCTCTCTCTGACCCTCCACTCGTGCTCGCTCACGCTCTCTCTCTCTCTCTCTCAAATAAATAAATAAAATCTCTAAAAAAAATAAAAATGAATTTTCGCAGGTGCAATGTGGGCATCCCACAGGAACTAGCATAGTGACCAGAGGCCCACAGGAAAAGCATTTACATATAAAGAAAAGTTCTAAAAACAGGCCCCCGTAAGAACCAAAGCACACCACGACTTGAACATTCTTATTTTTCTTCTTCCTTACAATTCTCTTAACAACTTCTTTCGTTTCAAAACCACCATCTATGAAAACCAAAGATCTTTTCCTCTCTTCTTCTTTCAAGCCAATTGCCAGCTAAGAGGGAGCTGGGGTTCATGGTTCCTGACTTTGAAAAGTCTGATGCAGATTGTCATTCAAGACTGCATTGGATCTGATGTAGTTTTATCTGCCTCAGAGAAACTATATAAATTTTTATAAAACCTTGCTTTTAATAGCCGAAAGGTGAGTCTCATCGTAGACTATGAGAGGCGAACGTGGCAAGACAAAGGAAAACCATCTTGGGAAGCTTGCGAGTGAGACGTTTTTAATTGAACAAGATTCAGAATTGGTTGCTTTCAGAAGATATTAAACCCGACCTCTGATCTCATCAGGCCTGCGCTCTGAAGGGATCTTCCGGACTAGAAAGCTGCATACGAGGTAAACATGACAGAAATTGTCATTCCCCTTGTCACTCAGAAGAGCCATCTGCTCCTGAGTTAAAGCCATTTTCTATTAAATTCACCAGCATGCTAATTAAAGAACGACTGGAGGATGGTGAAGCTGCCAGATGCTATGAAGATACATCACTGTCTTTTTATATGGTTAGGCAAACGTTTAATTAAAACTGCAGCTGCTGTGTCTGCTATGCTCACCAACACAGCTAAATTTCATTTACCTGAGAAAATCATTCCCTATTAGTGTCTTTCAAGACGTAAAACAACTTAAAACAGACCTTGCTGAAACATTTAATGCCTCTGTACAGGATTTAATTAAAGGCGTCAGTAATTACATCAGGACAACTTGAACCTGACTTTCCTTGGGGTTCTTGTTGTGCCTCCTGAGAACTGATCAACTGTCTCCTCCATGGCATCCTTACCTGGGGAAGATAACAGAGAGAGCCCGAGCAGACGTATGAGTACTCAGCCGCTCTCTATTACATTTTACTTGGGCATATGAGTTTTAATACACTTAAAAGCCCTCTTTTTGGGAAAAAAAAAGAGAGAGAGAGAGAGAGAGAGAAATTCTGAGAGATGGAAATGAAAGTGGTGCCAGGATCTGCTTGCTATAGAACTCTCGCTGATGACTAATGTAATCACCAGCCAGTGCTCAGACGTATACTGACCACCCTCTTTAATTACAGCCATTTTCTCATTTTAATAGTTTTTTTTTAATTTTGAACTTACGCACATTGTGCTCCCTTTGAATTGAGCAAAATATGTTGATCATCAGATTTTAGCTGGAAAACATGCTGCATATCACAGAGTTCAAAGCAAATCATAACTATGGATGGATGCTAACTTCAGGTCAAAAGAGAGACAAGCTGTCTTAAATGAGGTTCTTGAAGACTGGATGTAGTCCCCTCCACTCATGAGTTTTTAGTTTAATGTTTTCAGGATCACGTACAGTGAAAGGGGGAAGAAATGTTTTAAAAGCCCTAAGTCTGCTAAAAGATGAGCTTCAGTTGCAAATTCCCCCGCTGATCTTTAGGGAATACAAGCCTCCCTGGAGGCAGTCCCCTTGGCCTCCCTGCTTGGCTGGTCCCTCGATGGTGAGCTGACTGGTCTGAAAGAAGCAGGGGCGAGGTGTGAACCATCATCTGCCTGGACTGAGCTGCAGATTTAACCCAAACAGTTTTGGATTCTATTGGTTCTCCCTTGCCAGTATGCTCGACATCCTAGTGAGCACTTGCCAAGCACAACCAGACCATACGTTTCCTTTAGACCTTCCAGCACCAAGGCAGTTTCCTTCCCAGAGGAGCTAGGAGAAATGCCCCAGTTAACATTTTGAAGGGTCAGATTCATGATGCACTGCCACTGGGAGAGCGCATTGCACCTTATAGCCTTCTTTCTTGCTGAGGACCCTGTAGGGAGTTTGCTTAGAGAAAATCTGTGATACTGTCAGTTCAATGCAGTAAATATTTTACCACTCTGGTAATGAACAGCTTGGTACCTCACCACCTAGCCCTGGAAAAATGGCTTCTCCCTCAAATAAAAAAGAGCTTCTAAAAGCAAGAAGCTGAGACTCCCAGGAAAGCAGTAAAGGAGGCACACATAGGAGGTATGAAACAGTGAGAGCTTGAGGACAGAGTACTGTTTCGTGAGCCTGTACCCCAGTGTGAATTTTTTTTTTTCACAGCATGTGGAGCCTAACATGGGGCTTGAACTCATGACCCTGAGATCAAGACCTGAAGTGAGATCAAGAGTCAGACGCCCTGACCCTGGTGTGAATTTTGATCCATTTCACTATAATAGTGTCCGATTATATGACTCTGAAATCTGTGGAATCAACCTTTCCTTCTTGGGGTTTGTTGCTGTTCGCTTTTTTTTTTTTTCTTTTTGAGGAGAATAGTCATCATTCTATAATCACACCACAGCTATGTTTTGGTAGCATGAGCCACAATCACTGACATACTGGTCTCTTTCTTAGTTTTCATTTGGGAATAAACCAATGCAGAAACAAAGAAGATAAGACACACAGAATTAGACTGGGATTCCTTGTGAGCAGCTTGATGGGGAAGGGTTAGACAATTACGTCCTACCTGGTCTGTTTTAGATCAGTCCTCGGAGCATCTTCTCCTTCTTTTTGAATATTAAATTGACTCTCCAAATTAAGAAATCAGATAATCAGGAGGTTATAAATTGACTTGGGCCTTTCTGGTTTCAAACTTAAAATTTACTGCAACCTAGCCATTGGCAACAGTTCAAGAAAAGCGTGTGACTACAGCTGCCCAGTGTATTCTGACACAGATATAGGCTGGACTTGAAGATATTAAACCAAAAACTCTAATTATAAATAAGTATATCACCTGTTGTTCCATCATCAGTATCAACTGAGCCAAGTGAATTCCCTTTGGAGAGAAATTTTTAAGTGGAGGAAGTAAATACTCCTATGGGAATTTCCCATTCTTCTTAAAAACACACAAAGTAAATAGGTTTGGAGTCTTAAAAACCTAACTCATAAAAATTAAGTATCCATGATGACATTATTGAAGAGCCATTCATTTTCCTGTGAGTCAAATAAAGAGGGAAAAATTAGTTACCAAAAGCCTATTACAGGAAAGTAATGGAAAGTATATCATGACAATATTTTGCTCTTAATTTATAAGCACAGCACTTAGAGACCACTGCTTAGGAGGAAATGGGCTTTGGATTGATTTCCCAGCAATGGGGTTATTCAGTTTCACTTTCCTGAGATGACTGGTTGTGACTAAGGGTGTAATTTGTGACTTTGTATTACAACAAGCTGATTAATCTTGGCCTTATTAGTGCCATCTGGAAACAGTTGAAATGTACAGTCAAAACAAAGCAGTAGTTTGTAGGAAGAGTGTAATGTGTATTTTCAAGAAGTTTCCCAATCCTGGCTCTTGACAATAGCCAGAGTAGCTAATTCAGATAGGACAGTATATTACTCTGCCAGGGCTGCCATAACAGAATACCACAGACTGCATGGCTTAAACAATGGAAATTTATTTTCTCATAGTTCGGGAGGCTTGAAGTCCAAGATCAGAGTGCCAGGATGGCCAGATTCTGGTGGGAGCTCTCTTCCTCCTACGCAGAAAGTTGCATTCTAGCTGTGTCCTCACATTGAAGGGAAAGGAACACACGGAGAAGGAGAGATTAGAGGGCTCACTCTCTGATGTCTCTTCTTTCTTTCTTCTTTTTTTTTTTTCTGATGTCTCTTCTCATAAGGGCACTAATCCTATGATGAGGGCCCCACCCTCATCTAAACCTAATTAGTTCCTAAAGGCCTTATCTCCAAATACCATCACATCATCACCATATGAATTTTCGGGGAACACAATTCAGTCCACAGCAGTTAGCAAGAAACACAGACTTATAAATGCCCTCCCAACTCATGTGTGCTCTTATTCATTTAGCAATTATTCTTGAACACTACTGTGGGCATATAAAGGATGCAAACATGATTAAGACACACATTTCCTGACCTTGAGTAGCTTTTAACCTGGTGAGGAAGCTAGAATGGAAATCAAGAATTGCAATAGGATGTGGTAATTATTATAATAAATGTTTGCAAAAGGCATTATGGCAGGGCTTTATTACAGTGCAATAGGTTAGTTCATCATGTGTCTCTGAATTTATTGAGAACCAACTACATGCCAGACAGTGTGCTTGGCACTCAGAATATAAAGATACATAAAAACATAGAGTACTGGCTCAGCCTGAAAGATCCAGGAAAGATATCCTAGAGAAAATGATGGTATATGCTCACCTTAGATGAGGAAGAATTATCCAGGTTGGCAAGAGGGGAACGAGCATCCCTAGTAGGCGGAAGAGAGTGTGCACACACAATGGGATGATATGCTGAGGTAGAGCAAACCCAACAGTGTGGGTGGAGCACAAGAATAGGTGTGCAAATGGCTTATGGGGGTTGGAGAATGGCTTGCAGAATCCAGGTGGTAAGGATGGGAAAGAGGTGGTAAGAAATAGCCTGGATTTTATTCTGAATACATTTTGAAGCTAGAGCTATCCAATTGGTTGTGTGAAAGAAGAGTCAAAGATGACTCAAAGATTTTTGGGCTGAGAACGGGTAGAGTAGACTTACTCTTTATATAAAGACTAGAAGGAACGGATGGGTGGGAAGTGGCTAGCTGAGAAACATGGGGTTTGGTGACTACAGAGATTCATTTATTCCACAAGTTTTTTGGGGTGGGCTTGGAACTAAAAAAAGATAAAGATTTAAGAGCTCTTTAGCAGGTAGAAATGACAGAGCCTGTGGATTAAGTGAGGAAGAAGAAGGACAAGAAAGTCTAGGATGACCAACCAGTGAATGGGACTGCTCGGTGGACAGCAGGGAGCTTTCACCGTGATGGGGAGAATATAGGAGGGAAAGGGATTTTTTGGCGGGGAGGTATCAAGCTCTATTTTGTACATGTTCCATTTAAAGGGCCTGTGATACATCCAAGTGGAAACAACATTACAGTCTTTGGAGCTAAAGAAAAGAAAGTTCTAGGGAGCCTGGGTGGCTCAGTTGGTTAAGAGACTGAATTCCATTGAGGGAATATTCCATGATACAGTTATCAATATTGGTATCAGTGGGCATTTGGATAACTTCCCAGTTTGGGACTTGATAGTGCTGCTATAAAAATTCTAAAAAGTGCATTTTGGGAGTGGATTATTGGATCATAAGCTATGGCCCACAGTTAGCTTTACTTTTCCAAAGTGGTAGACCACTTTACATCAAGAAGCAGTGTGCGAGTTCCAATTAAACTGAAAGTTTTCAAGAGGGGAAATTGCTGCAAAGGGAATTCTTCAACAAGAAGAAAATGGCCAAATCCCAAGACTAAATATTTTTTCTCATTTTAATTTTTGATGGGCTAAAAGATTAGTGATAGAAATAGGAATTACTGGAGTACTATATAGATAATTTTCATTGTTATCACCAGTGAATTACAACCCTCTTATCTTCCAACTTAAAACTCACCTTCTCAAAGTCCAACTCAAATGCTACTACTGACTCCATCAAGTTTATCCTTTCAGTTAGCAGTGATGTCATTCATATAAACTTTCCCACTTTACGTTCTCTAAGTTCCAACTTGTATTTTGGACACATTGTGTATTTTATCTCCTCTGATTTATTACCAGCTTGAGCTGGCTTGAGGGCAGAGACTGTACCTTTTTTCTTTTCTTTTCTTTTTTCACTATCATTATCTATCCCATATAGGTTTTTGCCCATAAAGGGAGATTTTCATATACTCATACAGTGAATAAATAATTTTCACATTTATTGGGCTGAGTCTCACTCATTTATTCCCAACACCACCATGTGTCACACTCTCCTTGCCCTAGAGCACAAATGACTAAAGACTTGACTTCATAAAACTTAGGTTTGAAGCTCATCTCCAGCTTGCCCCAGGGAGGAGGGAGTGGGAAGGAATGTGGAGGGAAGGCAGAAAGTTAAGCAATTTTTATTGTTCAGAGGAATGCGGTGCAATATGCTCTCTTGGAGCTCTGGGAATTTAAATACCAGAGGGATTGCTGGCAGCGTGGGTTTGCATATGCAGCACCGTTTAGGGATGCTCACATGGCGTGTGATTGTGCTGTGCCTCGAACTGACAGTGCCATCTGTTCTTTGCTTTATTGAACGATGAGACTTAGCCTGTCCTCTCCAAATGAGCACCACACACACACACACACGTGTGCATAGCTCAACCTCCACCCCAGCCTCAACAGAAACCATTTAATTGACTTTCCATGTCAGGTTTTAATCTCAGCGGGCAACTTAGATGAGTCAGGTATCGACATCGTGAGATCCTCCTTTTTCGTGGAGAACTGGGAGGTCCAAGTGGCTAGGAAACCGGTAATCATCACATGCAAAGTCACTCAGTGTAGAAGATGAGTTATAATGACAGATGGCAGCAGTCAAAAAATTTAAAAAAAAAAAAAACTATAGAAAGAAACATGCTGGTGAAAATGTATCAGCATAGAAGTCAGACATGGGCAATGTAATAAGATGGCAATGCAAGATGATAGAACAAATTTCTCAAAAAAAGTGAAGAACTATTTTGTTAAGTATACCTGTATATCTATCCATAGTTTAGAAATAGTAGTTATTTCCTTATATCATCATCATCATCAAATACAGGGAAACAATGGAGCTCAGTGTTCCACAGATGCAACTGTGTTGTAGGAGATCATATGCCCTGAACCAAAAGGGAGAAGCTGAGCAACATGATTAATGAGCCATAGGTGCAGAAAACATATGTCCGGGATTTTCTGTGCTTGTCTCAATTTTATGTAGTTTTATTCTTCCCAAAATATATGATTCAAAGTTTGACTAAACAGAACATAATTTGATTTTTACACAATTGTAGATCTCTTCACATACAAAAAAAATCACAAATCAAGAAAAGTCTTTTTTTCAGAATTGGAGTCTTTACTTAGGACTCAGAAAATACAGGCATCATAGGACAGCCTTCAGAATATAGATGTATGTAGATGTCAACGTACGCAGGTGGGTGGAAGCAACAGTCATTTTCAGCAACATGTTATCACAGTTAACCTAAAAAAACAGTCTTCCATTACAAAACACCATGAAATGCTAGATAAAATGTAACAAGCATTCTTTTAAGGGTATTCATTGAGCTTGTAAGACAGAACAATCCCTGTGGGGCAAAAATGAAAAGGAAATTGCAAACCTGTGAGTTAAGCCTATAAGGAAGACCTCTGTTTTGAGGAAGGTGCAAGTTTCAGTGACCTAAGGGGCTTCAGTCTCATGCCCACTGATGACGAGGTCTTGGGCAGCCTGACACAAAAGTTCAAGTCCAAATAGGATATTGGCATAGTTTCAGAGTATCTATCCCCAAATATGTAATAATTACAAAGGGAAAATAGTAAATTTACAGTGGCGATTCCTGGCAGACATCATCTTAGCCAAGTGATCGCGGTCAACATCAGGAGTGATGCCTCTATATTGACATCATGTACTCCCTGGTAGCCTGCATTTGGGAAGTCATAGCACTTCTGCGGTATCTTTCCCAGTGATGCAGGACTTCAGCATAATCATGAAAAAACATCAAACAAACCCAAAGTGAGGGACATTCTACAAAATAATGGAGCACTACTCTTGGAAAGTATCAGGGTCATGAGAGACAAGAAGGAATGGGGCACTGTCGCAGATGGAGGAGACAAGGGAGTCAGGTCCATGTGGTGTGAGGTCCTGCATTATATCCTGGAATAGAAAAAAGACATGAATTGGAAACCTGGTGAAAGTTGAGAAATGTTCAACTTTATTTTACTAACTTTAGTCAATAGTATTGTAACAAGGTTTATTTCTTTGTTTTGATCAATATCCTTTGGTTAGGGAAGATGCTAATACAAGGGTGACGGGTGTATGGGAAGTCTATACTGTTTTTGCAATTCTTTAAAGCTAAAATTATTTCCAAAATATTAATTACTAAAACAGGTACCAGTGACCCAGTGACCCCATTGTGGTGATAAAGAGGATCAAGAAAGAAGGTGAAACAGGAAAAACAAAAGGACCAGTACATCATGACTAGAAGAATTTATTAAATTCACTCACCATGGGCTGGCAGGGTCTTTTCTCTCTCTCTCTCTCTCTCTTTTTCTCTTTCTTTCTTTCTTTTTTTCTTTTTTTCTTTCTTTCTTACTTTATTCCTTTCTTTGACTACTATAGACTGTGTCAGAAGGTGTGTGGACAGTGCTGAAGTCACCCATTAAATGGAAATGTAAACCTCAAAAGGAAGCTGTCAGACAAGCAGGCACCATCAACATTTGAAGTGGCTTGAAATTTCCTGGAAGCAGCTCCTTCCTCCTTTAATAAAACTTTGCCCTGGGCACTGAAACTTTAATGGAGCCATAAAAGTAACAAGGCTTTAAACAAATCTCAGATTTAAGAGGCTGGAAAAGTGAGAGAGGGCGAAGATATTCAAGTTAATCAAATCCACCTAATGATACATCCAATGAATATAAATCAATTACTCCAAGTCTTATGCTCTTCAATGGCCCTGAGGTTTTGTCGTGGTATTCAAACAAGAATATAAGAAAATATCAAGCAAAAACTGATAAAGCTTCCAGGAAAATTAACAAATTCATTTGTCTCAAGAGCTCAAGGAGATCAAAAAGAAATGTCTACTACAGATAATACAAACAGCAAGCTTTATCTAATGACAACAGTTAGAGAATACTCATTTATTTTTTTTAAAGATTTTATTTATTTAAGAGAGAGAGAGTGAGAGATAGAGAGCACGAGAGGGAAGAGGGTCAGAGGGTCAGAGGGTCAGAGGGAGAAGCAGACTCCCTGCTGAGCAGGGAGCCGGATGTGGGACTCGATCCTGGGACTCCAGGATCATGACCTGAGCCGAAGGCAGTCGCTCAACCAACTGAGCCACCCAGGCGCCCTGAGAATACTCATTTCTTTTCAAGAATAAATGGAGCTTTTACAAGGTTGACTGTATACTTAGCTACAATTCAAGTCTCAATATTCAAGATCATCTATATCACACATATTGCTTTCTCTGTCAATTATGCAATTAAGTTCAAAATCAGTAGCACAAAGATGAATAAAATTCCCCATAATTGTAAACTTAAAAACAGACTTCAAAAAAGAATCATTATGGAAATAAGAAAGTACTTGGAATAGAATTATAATGAAGATCCTACATACGAGAACTTAAATGGCCCAACAAAAGTGGCATTTAGTGGGAAAAACCATAGCATCATAGAAGAAAGATTTAAAATAATGAGCCAAGCATACACTTAAGAAGTTAGAAAAAGAACAGAATAAACCCAAAGAGAACAGAAAGAAAGAATAAGGAGCAAAAGAGAAAATCAAGGTATTACAGAAAAAAATCAAAAAAGGCAAACTCGGGTTCTTTGGAAAGAAAAATGGGTAAGTTCAGCAATATGGATTTTTTTCAAAAAAGAAGGAAAGTGCAGATAAGCAAGATTAGGAATGGAAAAAAATGAGTATAGCAGGAGTATAGCAGATATTAAAGAAAAAAAAACAATGCAAGTTTATGGTCAAGTAGGTATTAAGAAGGGCCTATTTTAGTCCCTCTGCGTTTCAGCTTTTGGTTCACTCTCTGCAATATTTTGGTCTTCAAAGTTGAATATTCTATTTCTCAGGCATAAGTTCACCTTCTGGTCAATACAGGCTTTTGCTTGTGGAATCTGTCCATCTCTTCAGTCGACAGGGTTGTAGGAAAAGATAGACTGAACTATTCAAACAGCAGCTCAAGGCGAGAAAACTCTCCCCAACATGGTTCTCTCTTGCACCGTCAGCCTGGTGGTGTTGGCGCCCACTGGTTAATACTTTTATAGCCAATAAGAAGTTACTTTTCTCCAAGTCTATCTCTGGACTAATCTTTAGGATATAAAGTGATGGGCAGCTTAATCCTGGCAGTTTGGGAGATCTGAGAAAAACAGATTTTTCTTTCACTCTGCGTTTCTGATGAGAGCTCAGGATCTGGCTATAAAACCAACATAATATAGTTTCTGTAGAAATTCCTGTCCAACCAAAGGGGCATCACATCATTTAACAGGGGAGGTTTACAGAGCTAAGGGACACGGTTAGCAGATATCACAGTTACAATCTCAATCTAGGTCTGTTGGGTCCAAATACCCTCCTTTCCTGTTACTCCCTTTGAGGTTACATTTTGACTTCCTGTGATGCACAGTTTCTATTTTCATGCACTATTTATGTTTTCCATGCTTTGTGTGACTGCCTTTACAACCTCCAAAATGATACCAATAGAGGTGTTTCTGAATAATTTTACACTAAGGAAGGGTGTTATTTAATTGTTTATGAAACTCTAAATGCATAGTGCCTCATCAGGCTCTCCAGGCACAAATAATAAAACTTCAGCACAGTGAGAGCACAATTTTTCCATAGTAATCTGTCTCTTCACTAAAAAATGAGAGAAAGATGAAGAATTGGACCAAATATTAATCTTTTCAGCCCCACTTGACTAATAAACTGACAGTACAGGGATAGACTCCCCGCTCCCCCCCCCCCCACCTTCTGAAGTACCAAATTTAATACTCACAGGGATCACAAGAAGAGCTATAATGTCTTGGGAACTGAGCATCACCAATTCTGTAATACAACAAGAATCCTAAGGACGCACTTTAATATAACTGAGTTATCGATAGCTTCAATTCTACCCCATGTTCGAGATCAAGTCAATGCAGTT
The DNA here is from genome assembly GCF_009762305.2 of Zalophus californianus. Classification (NCBI taxonomy): domain Eukaryota; kingdom Metazoa; phylum Chordata; class Mammalia; order Carnivora; family Otariidae; genus Zalophus; species Zalophus californianus. The sequence goes on from NC_045597.1 coordinate 63,535,493, forward strand.
TTGTTTGGTATGAATGAGAGATTTATACTAATCATCACTATATATATATTTTTAAGATTTGTTTGTTTATTTATTTGAGAGAGAGAGCATGAGTGGGGGGGAGGAGCAGAGGGAGAGGGAGAAGCAGGCTTCCTGTGGAGCAGGGAGCCTGATGCTGGGTTCCATCCCAGGACCCTGAGATCATGACCTGAGCCAAAAGCAGATGCTTAACCAACTGAGCCACCCAGGTGCCCCTATACTTTTTACTTATAACATTTTTTCTGCCACAAAATCTCTGTGCCTATAAATGTTCATTTCTTCAAAATCTTGAGGTAGTGCAAGGGGTATGGGCTCATTGTAGAGAATACGGTGGGAAGTTATGGGTAGGGAGGCAGGGGAGAAATGAATGCTTTCCCCTTCCTTTATGGTATGCTCTCTCTTACTTTCCCAATTTGGTGGAAGGAGCTCAAAGCATAAGAAAAACTAGGGCAAACCCCACTGCCCATTCTGTTATCTCCCATCCCTTCCTGTGTCAACTATCCCTTCTTTCCAATTGTTAAATTCTAGTCTCCCCTTTGCAAATATTTATGGTTCTCTCCAATCTTAAAACCAGACACATAAATGTATTAAATCCTGAATCCTTCCTAGTTAGCTACCATTATATTTCTCCCCTTCTCTTCTCAGGCAAGCTTCTGGAAAAATTACACTCTTTATCTCTCCTTCTTCACCTCCAATTGATTTCTCAACCCACAGCAAATTGGTTCCAATTTTTCCTAATTGCTTAACTGAAATTGCTGTTACCAGTTACTGAGAACCTCCTCTGGGCCCAACCCAATGGTCATGTCATTGTTTGACCTGTCTCTAACATGTTTTAAGTGCTGACCACATCCTCTTCTTAAAACTATTCTTCTGCTGCTATAACTTCTTTTTTTTTAAGATTTTATTTATTTATTTGAGAGAGAGAATGAGATAGAGAGAGCATGAGAGGGGGGAGGGTCAGAGGGAGAAGCAGACTCCCCGCTGAGCAGGGAGCCCGATGCGGGACTCGATCCCGGGACTCCAGGATCATGACCTGAGCCGAAGGCAGTCGCTTAACCAACTGAGCCACCCAGGTGCCCTGCTGCTATAACTTCTGGCACATTATTCTCCCCTGGATTTCCTCCCATTCTTCTGGTGCTTCTTCTCAGTGTCCTTTGCTAACTCTTCTCTCTTACTCTCCTCTTAAAACTTGTTGGCTTGAGACTTTAATTCTCAGTCTTCTATTATTCTTTCCACTCTGAGTGGTCTCACCTGTTGGCTTAGTTTCCACTTCTGCCTAAGCAAAGATGTCTCCCAAATCCCCATCTCAGCCCAGACCGTTTTCCAGAGCTCCAGGCTGGGATATCCAACTGCCTGTAAGAAATCTAATGTTAAATATACCACAAGCATCTCAACTTCAAACCATGTCCCAAATTAAGTTCTTGGCTTTTTCCTCAGAATCTGTTGAGATTCTTTAGTTTCCTTTTCCAAAAACCCCAAGCCAGAAATCTGGAGTCATTCTTAACTCCGTAGTGCCCCTCGCTCTCCTCATCTAGTTCCAGGGAATGCCAGGGCCATAGCCTCTAGGGTCATATGATTACTCATTTCTATTTCCTCCTTTATACCAGACTGTTGGAGGAGGTCATCGAGAGGACATGGCCACATGCTGGACCCTTGAGCTTAACCTGGGCAACTGGGGGCTCCTCACTTCCTCTCCCATCCTTGGAATGTACATTCTGCCTACCATTCTCATACAGGGAGCTGCCGCAGGGATGCTGCCTTGAGAGAGTACTGTGTTATTGAGGCCACCTGGGCTGTACACAGGACTGAACCCCATTAAGTCCTCTATATACTTTCTTTAAGATTAAGGGGCAGTTACAGAGATCTACTCATTTTGCGTCCACCCAAGACAAGCCTCATACGTCATTTCCCTTGCTTATTAAAACTGCTATGTACCAATATGGAGTGGTCTCTTTCTTTGGTCTCTCCTTGCCTTCCACGTACAGGGGCGTTTCAGATTATACTGAGGACTTCTAAGGTTGTGAACCAACTCCGATTGCCTTAGATTCTCTTCATATCTGACCTCTATTACTTCAATGACTAGGAGAATCCCTGCCATTGGTCATCTGTGCCCTTTATCTTCCTTCCCAAATATCCTCCCCAAGGTAACTACTGTGACCTTCCCAAAACAGGAAATTTTACCTTGATGATACTTCTGTTGCAATGTCTTCCCATGTCAATGGTCCCTATACATGGGTTCAGAGATCACTGTTGTGCTGTATTCATTAAATTAATTTGAGGGATAGCATGGAAGAGAAGGAGAAATATGTTTTTTAAAAAGATTTTATTTATTTATTTATTTATTTATTTATTTATTTATTTGAGAGAGAGAGAGAACGTGAGCAGGGGGAGGGGCAGAGGGAGAGAGAGAATCTCAAGCAAAATCTGCGCTGAGCACAGAGCCTGATGCGGGGCTTGACCTCAGGACTCTAAGATCATGACCTAAGTTTAAATCCAGAGCCAGACACGCAACCAACTGAGCCACCCAGGTGGCCCGAGAAGTATGTATTTTTTAAAAGCTACCACCAGAGTACTCTAATGCACAGCCAAGTTTGAAATTCTCAGAGGAAGAAGCCAACCCAAAATTGCATGGGCAAAAGGAGATCAATCATTTTGGATGAGCCACTCATACTAATGGGAACATGAGCCAAGTGGTACCCTGTATCTCTCAGGACTGTTGAGATAGAATCAAGTCAAAACTCACCTGGTACAGAGCATTCCGTATAACCTGGCCCCTGACTTAATTCTCTGTGCAATCACCTACCCTCCCCAAGAACCTTTGTTCCAACAACACCAAGCTATTTATAGCTTCCTGAGGCTTTCATGATATTTTGTATCTCTATATATGTGCAGATGCTTTCCCTTGTTCTTTGCTTTTTCCTCAGAATGTCTTTCTCCTCCTCTTCTACCCAGAAAACTCCTACTCATCTTTTAGACTATTTTTAAGCTTCATTGTTAAATATTTCTAGACTCAGAAAATCAGAGCAAATCACTTCCCATTTATGCCCATATTCTTTCTTGGACATATTTCCATCATTGCATTTACATTGCATTTAACTTTTTGCTTATATACCCAGGCTATCCATTAGCTGTGATATCCTTAAAGACAGAGACATATCTTAGACATTTTTGAGTCATTGGTACCCAAAACAATACCTAATCTACATATACTTGTTGAATGAATGAATTCCTTCAAAGACGGTCTTTCTAAAGTATCAAATGCCCAAATATTAGAAAATGAAGCTAACTGGCAAGAATTAGCCTTTGATCTAAATTAGTTCCAATAAGTGAAAAGCTTGACAATATCATTCACCAGGATCTTTTAGTCCCTAATCTTTACTTTTCTATCTGATGCTCTGATTCATGGGTCATTTGCTAAGGGATATAGCAGACTCTGGAGAGCTTAGTGTTTAGAGTATTTATTTATCCAAGGATGAAACAAACAAAAAGTTTGTTTGTGATTTCTATCAAGCATCAACTATTGTCTCTTGAGAACCCTATTACAAGCCAACCATTGTACCTGCCATTGAGCGTACAAAGATTAAACACAGTGGAGTTATGCCCAAAATCTAATGGGGCACAAAAATGTATTTGATTAATTTCTGCCTGAAAGACTATGTTCAGTGTATGGATTCATAGAATATTAGTTTATGGAAGACAAAAGGTGATTTTTTTTAGATAATAAATGGTTATTGTTCACAACAGAACTTGTACAAACAAGATGACAATAATGCATTTGTAATAGCTGTCTATTTATGGACGGGAGCCCAAGCTGTGTTAGATGCCAAAAGTGGCTACAGCAGACGGAAATGATGAAGTAACCAGTGGAGCCAGACCTACGTGTAGTTGTTTACTAATAGGCTTAATTATTTTTTAGATCAAGGAGAGCCCTATGCCTTAATTATATTTGGCAATGGGTAAAAGTATTGACTGACCCTGGATTCCTGATGTGCAAGTAGAAATCACAATGTAGGTTCTTCATCACTGGGTCATGTCGACTTTAAGGAAGGCAGGACTTCATATAATCTTATTTTCATGAAAAAAAAACCCTATTATTTTATACAAAAGGAAACTGAAACCCCAGAGAGATTTCAATAAATGATTCAAAGTAACATACTGGCAGTCGATTTCATTTCACACTCCAAGCCCACTCTCTTTCTGCTTCACCCAAAATTGGATTACCATAAATAATGGGCTGGATTTACAACACAAGTGTAAATTGTCACTGAATTCACTTAACTGAACGTTTCTGTTCCAAATATGCTGTGGCCCAGAAAACGGTGCCCCAATATGAGAGGGGTGCGTTCCATCAACACTCTTATGTCTGAAGCTTCTTGGTAGATGTAATATATGAGTAACTCAGGAGGAACTGTAATTTTTTGAAGAGTACCAGGAGAGAAAAGTTATGGTTTAAGATTTCAGGCAGCTTCAAGAGGAGTCAAGTCAGTGAAATTTCTCATTGTGATTTCTGTCTTCATGTGGTAGAGCTTGTGACCCAAAAGATGAAGAAAATGTCAAAAATTCTGCTTATTAAGCACATACTGGCCAGTAGTGGGAACAGCCAGGCTCTGGAGGCAGGTAGATCTTGAAACCTTTCTATCCTTATAACTTTGGCATTCAGCTTTGTTATATAAGTAATAACGCTAACAGCTGCCTTGAAAAGTAGCTGTCAGGAGTAAAGAACGTAGGAAAAGTAACTTGGTATGGGATGTTCTTAGTGAGGCTTTGTGTCCTCTTTTTTTCATGTGTGACCCCAGGATTATTCCTCAGGCTCCAACTGGTTTCCCAGCCCTACTCTTCTTCCCAAAATCGGGATTAGGATGAGGTGAGTGAGGCACTCATCTCAGGCATAAAATTTAAGGGGTTTCCAAAAGCGCAATAATCAAGATAAAGAAATAGGTAAATGCAGTATTTCTAACATTCATCTTGCGTGACTTGGTCTCAATTGCTTCACCTAATACCGTCCGTGTCAGATCCTGTCTTTATTTAAAAGTTTGATATTTTCTTCTTCATAGGCTTCTTTTTCTGCCTCTTTTAATTTTTAAAAATATTTTATTAAAATATTATTTATCTTAATTCCTGAGTATTTTGGTGAACCTTAAATTTTATATCCAAGCCAAGTGGCTCTCTTGCCTTGTCCTAATTCTAAACCCACCTCTTCTTTCTCTCCAGCTTCAGGTCTCAGCAGCATTTCCAGTCCTCTCAAAAGCGTTGGCCAAAAGCCAACATTCTAGCCTTAGGGCTCCTTAATTCTAGACTGGCGGTGCAGTGAGAGGCAAGCTTTTCTTTTTTTTTTTTTTTAAGATTTTATTTATTTATTTGAGAGAGAGAGAGAATGAGAGATAGAAAGCACGAGAGGGAAGAGGGTCAGAGGGAGAAGCAGACTCCCTGCTGAGCAGGAAGCCCGATGTGGGACTCGATCACGGGACTCCAGGATCATGACCTGAGCCGAAGGCAGTCGCTTAACCAACTGAGCCACCCAGGCGCCCGAGAGGCAGGCTTTTCAATGCTCCCCTTTCCTTGCCTCCCAAAGGCAAGAAAAGAGACTTTTATCTTATGACCCACTTTGAAGAAATGAGGGAGAAAACACTTGTAAAATGGAGAAGGCCATTTTATCTGTCAGGAGTTACCGCACAGAGCCTCATACCAATTAAACCTGGCAGGTACTACAGTAGAAAGCATGAAGCGTGGTGCTAGACCACCTGTGTTCTCCAGCCCTCACAGGCTATGTGACTGGGGAAGGTACTTAATCCCTGTCCCTTAGTAGCTGTGCCATCTTGGGAAGTTAGGTGAGGTCTGCTAGCTATCAGTTGTGCCATATTAGACAAGTTCCTTTAGCTCTACTCCTTCCTAGAAGTTGCCCTCTTCATCAAGTAACTTGAGCTCTGTCCTTAATAGTTGTGCCATCTTGGGCAATCGCTCAAGTTCTATCATCACTGGTCATGTCATGTTGGGATGTTATGTGAGCTCTGCTTCTTCCTAGCTATGCCATCATGGGAAGTTGCTTAAGATCTCTGTACCTTGGTTTTTCTCACCTGTAAAATGGAGGCAATAGAGGTACCTATCTTGTGGTTATTGTGACGATTAAATAAGTTAAGGCATGTAATGTTCTTAGGACAGTATCTGGTGGGTATTAAGCACTCAATACATAGCAGCAATTATTTAAAAAATGTTTCAGACCTAAAAAAGAAAAGTGTTCAAAATAAGAAAAGATGTCAATAGTAAGATTACACATATTTTCAAAAATGTTATAACAATTCCATTTATTTGAGAATACGACTACAATTTATTTTGCTTAAGGTGATGTGTGTTGGGGCGCCCGGGTGGCTCAGTTGGTTAAGTGTCTATTTAGGCTCAGGTCATGATCTTAGGGTCCTGGGTTCAAGCCCCCATCGGGCTCCCTGCTCAGCAGGGAGTCTGTTTCTCCCTCTCCTTCTGCCCTTCCCCCCAGCTTGTTCTCTCTCTCCCTCGCTCAAATAAATAAAATCTTAAAAAAAAAAAAAAAGATGATGTGTGTTGGGGTCTTCCAAATAAGAGGCCTGTGGTTCTTTCAAGGTCCTACAATTGACTTGAATTTGAGGAAGTTACAAAGTTTTTGAGTCCTACAAAGTTCCTACTATCCCAATAGCTGTATCTGTTGAATTTCTTTCAATAACAATAATAATAGCTAGTATTTATTGGACTGTCTTTATGTGCCACACACTGTTCCAAGTTCTTCATGTGCAGTATTTCAATGAATCCTCATGACAATCTTATGAAGCAGGCACCGTTGTCATGATCCCATTTTAGAGGAGGAGATGGGTCCGGAGAGCTTGAGTGACTTGCCTGAGATCACACTGCAACTAGAGGCTTTTCCAAATTCTTTCCTTTGAAGGTGAAGGACTCTCTGAGACCATGTTGCTGATTCCTACCCAGAGGTAATTTGACTATTCTGTGGATGTGCATTGTTAAAATGAAAATGTTTACTTCAGTATAATCCCCAAATACGGAGGTATCCATTTCCAAAGGATTCTTCTCATTTAGGAGAAGTGCCTTTGGGGCATTTCCTTTTCTTTATTTGTTTTTTTTTTTAAGATTTATTTATTTATTTAAGAGATTGAGAGAGAGAGAGAGAGTAAGAGAGAGCATGCCCGTGTGCGTGAGCAGGGGGAGGGGCAGAGGGAGAAGTGGGAGAGAATCTCCCACAGACTCCCTGCTGAGTGTAGAGCCTGTTGCAGAGCTCAATCCCACGACCCTGAGACCATGATCTGAGCTGAAACCAAGAGTCAGACACTTAACCAACTGAACCACCCAGGCGCCCCCCCTTTGGGGCGTTTCTTGCTCTATATGTGTGTAGACTAGAAGTTTATTCAACATGCATTGACATTATGAGATCCAAAGGTACAGAGGAACAACTTGGAGGGAGGCAGATGACACACCCAGTAGGACACTACGTCTAGGAAGAATTTCCAGTTCCTCACTTCACCACTGTACCCCATGAGTCACTGTATTAGATGGTGGCATTCCAGGTTCTGGAGGTCCACTGATGCAGGAGAGGAGAATACAGGAGAACAGCTCATGCTATTGTCAATTTTCAATTTTCTCATAATGAGAAAGGTTAAGGGTTTTTTTACCCTTGTATATTCACATAGGAGAAAAAATGTTAATCTGTTTAATGCTTTGTTTCTGACTTGGCAACAGAGGGCTCCTTTGGGCCTAACAAGTGGCTCCTTAGGTTTTGGAGGAAGAGCCCTTCCTCCTTCCTGTGTTTGTGCCAACCACTGTGAGAGACTCTCCTTTGATATGCCATTGCTGTTCTTGACTCAACTCTGATACTCGAAATCCTGCCCTACAGCTCTCCTGTTCTCCACCACTGAGGGATCTTAGAATCCAGGTGCGATTGTATTAATTGAGCATTTATTATGTGCATAGCACTGGGCTAATATCAAAAATTTCAAAATTTCAAAAGCTATTAAAAATTATAGTCATGATCTTGATAGCTGATGTCATGTCAAATGTCCCTTTTGACAACTCATTTGTTTCAAACTTGCCTTTCCTATGTTCCTAGCCAGGAAAAGTAGTGGTTTTTATTATTATTATTAATTATTATTATTATTATTAACTATAAGCTGTTGTTTCTACATAGATACTTACAGGTCTGACATATCCAATTGGTTCAGGTAATAATCTTTGTGTGAATTTTTCAAATTAATTTAAGATTGACTTTAATCTCCAGCCATTTCTTGAGGAGTCAGATGCTTTATTGATGAGCTGAAATCTCTTTGTCCTATTTTCTTTGGTAGAAATCATCCATCATCAGCCCTATTAAGGCCCTGGGAGGCTAAAGACATTTTAGTCCATTCACTGTCTATAGTGAACTTGTCTTCTGCCTTTGGGAGTTATAACTTAGAGCATGCCCTGCAATAAGACTGTAAGGCCCACAACACATTGAGAGACTGGGCATAGAGTAACTCTTGAAAAAATATGTCATTGAGAGCCATACATTAATTAAGGAGAATGTGAAGTACTTTACTGTCAAAGCTACAAGTTGATAAGCTTGATATCCACTGAAATTATTCCCTACAGAAAGGGGAGGGACTTTTTCTAAGTCTGCCTGATAGAAGTGTTTTATATTTTCAAAAGCCTTAGCTGCCTGCCATTATACTACTTTGGAAAGCTCATGGTTGCATTATGTATCAACTAATCATAGAAAGTAATTTTTCTTAGTCCAAATCATTCTTACCTTTCACCTTTCCTATCTTTCATACATGCTCAACCTCTTCTTCACTAACCAAGGTTTACCACTCCTACCCCTTAAACTATGTAGCCCTATTTACATTGCTTTTCTTAACACTGTGCACTTACTAGCCAAATGTGCTCTACAATCCCTAATCCTTAATAATGCCTACTCGCTTTCTCTAGGCTGCAAATCATGCCTAAAGAAACTAAAGGAAATGAGAACACCTGACATTCAATATTCTTGCTCTCTGGTTTTAGTTGGCAGTGAATTCGCTCATTTTGTGTTTCCTGGCATCTGCTATTCAACAGCTGTTCACATTCTTTTTAACTTCCTCTTACACCTAATCACTTTCTCTCACTCTACAAATGCACTGGTGGGTCAAGGTTATCAAACAGGTATTCTCTCATGTACCATTCCTCCACCTGAAAGTCTCTTTTTTGTTGTTTTCATTCTCCATTTTCCCATCTTATTTTCGTTCTGTTTGCATTCTCTAATCTTCTGTTTTGTTTTTTAAATCAAATCTATCAAGGTTTAATTTACATTCAATACAACACATCCATTCTAAGTGTACAGTTTGCGGAATTTTGACAGATATACAATACCCATGAAACTATCACCAAAATGCAGATATAGAGTTTTTACATTATTTGAAAAAAGTTGCCTCATACCACTCATAGTTAATCACCAACACCCGTCGTGGCTTCAGACAAACACTGATCTGTTTTCTGTCACTATAGATTACTTTTGCCTTTTCTAGCATTTCAGATTAATGAAATCATACAGGGTGTATTTTTATTTCTTCCTTTTTGTGCTCAGCATGATCTTTTTCAGATTCATCCACATCCATGATTGTATTATTTTTATAAAGTTTTGTTTAAACACATCAACACCCATTCATTTACACATTGGCCATGTCTGTTTTCATGCTACAGTGTTACAGTTGAGTATTTGAAAAGACCACATGGCCCATAAAGCCTAAAATATTTATTGTCTGGCCCTTCACAGGAAAAGTTTGCCAACTCTTGATCTAAGTGGTCAAATGTTATGTTATGAAGTTTTTTGTATTTCTTTATTATTCTTTTAATGTCTATAGGATCTGTAGTAATAAAACTATTTTCAGTCCTAATATTGGTAATTTGGGTTTTTTTCTTGATCAGTATAGCTAGAGGTTTATAAATTTCATTGATCATTTCTAAAGTCTAGCTTTTTATTTCAGTAATGTCTGTTTTCTGCTTGATTGATTTCCATTTATTTATTTTCTTCACTAATCTTTGGTTTAATTTGCTTTTCTATTTCTTTCTAAGGTGGAATCACAGACCATTAATTTTAGATTTTCTTCTTTCCTCCTATTTAAAATTATAAGTATATTTCTAAGCACTGCTTTAAATACATTTCATATATTTTGACCTGTATTTTTACTTAGTATTTTCTTATTCCTTCTGTGATTTTTTTTCTGTGACATAAGTTATTTATAAATGTAATATTTAATTTTCAAATATTTGATGATTTTTCAGGTATATTATTTTTTATTTCTAATTTAATTCTAAAAGGAGAAAATATGTTATGATTCCAAAATGATTAAATTTATTAAGACTTGGTTTATGGCCTAGCATGTGGTCTTTCTTAGTTTCTGTTTCTTGTGCACTTAAAAGGAATGTGTATCCTGCAGTTGTTGTACATAGTGTTCTATAAATATCCATTTGGTAAACTTGATAGTGTTATTCAGATATCTAGATATTTTTTTGTGTGTCTAGTTGTTCTATCAGTTGCTGAGAGATGGGTTTTAAAATTTTCAACTTTGATGGTGGATTTGTCTATTTCTGTTTTATTGTCAATCTATTTCCAAAATATTGCTATTAATCATATATACATTTTGACTTTTAGCTCATCCTGACAAAAACAGATCCTGTTATCATTATAAGCTTTCTTTATCTCCGGTAATATATCTTATTCTGAAGGCTACTTTGAGAGTAATAGAGCTACTTCAGCTTTATTATAATTACTGTTTATAATGGAATATCTTTTTTCATCCTTTCACTTTTAATTATCTTGTCTTTATATATAAAGTTTATCTCTTGTATATTTTTTATTCAGTCTATCACTGAATATTAACTGGAGTATTTAAGCCATTTACATTTAATGTAGTATTTAATTATGACAGGGCTTAAATCTGCAATTATGCTGCTATTTGTCCCATTTGTTTTGTTCCATTTCCCTATTCTTCAGGCTTCTTTTAGAATTGACTATTTGTATAGCATTTTACTTTTTTTTATTGGCTATTACACATATGTTTGTTTCACTTTTGGTTACACTAGAAGTTACAATACTGCTCTTTACATTGTCAGAATCTACTTTCAAATGATATTGTATCATTTCTCGTATTCTTAGGATAGTATGTTTTCTTTTCCTCATCTCATCCTTTATATTTTTATCATCTTTTTACTTCTACATGTTATATAAATTCATCAATGCATGTTATTAGTTTTGCTTTAAAGAGTTTTCTTTAAAAGAAATTTTTCTAAAAGAAAAAAAATGTCCTTTATATTTAGCCACAAATTTTCCAATTCAGGCCCTTTTTATTCCTTTGTGTAGATCCAAGTTTTCAAATGGTATCATTTTCTTTCAGACTAACAATCTTCATTTAATATTTCTTACAGTATAGATTTGATGGCAAAGAATATTCCAGCTTTTGTTTGCTTGAAATATCTTTACTTTTCTTCAGTTTTCAAAGAAACATTTGTTGGACATAGAATTCTAGATTGACCTTATTATTTTTCAGCAATGTAAAGATATTCCATTGTTTTATGATTTGTAGCCATTCTTATGCTTGTTCCCAGTATATAATAAATAACCCCTCTCCTCCAGTTTCTAAAAACATGTTCCTCATTTCCTTCTGAGCCTTTACGAGCGACACCTTTAAAATTCAAATTTTTACTAGCAATCTGTTTTCTGTATGTTTCCTGTGGTGGCTGTAACAAATTATCACCAACTTAGTGGCTCTAAACAACAGAAATTCACATTCTTTCATAATACTGAAGGCCAAAATCAGTAACACTAGGCCAAAATCAAGATCCAAGCAGGGCCATGTCCCCACTGGAAGTGCTAGAAAGGAATCCACTCCTTGCCTCTTCCAGCTTCTGGTGGCTGTTGGCATTCCGTGGCTTGTGGCAGCATCACTCCAAGCTCTGCCTTCATGGTCACACTGTCTTCCCTTCTGTAAGTCAAATCTCCCTCTGCCTCCCTCTTACAAGGAAACATATGAGTATATTAGGGCCTACCCAGATAATCTAGGATAACCATATCTCAAAATCCTAAATGTAGTCACATCTGCAATGTCTTTGTTTTTTGTATATAAGGTAACATTCACAAGTTCTAGAGATCAGGACCTGGATATGTTGGGGATGGTGAGGGGCGGGTGGCATGATTCAAACCACCTATTTTTTCACATGAAGTATCATCCCAGCTTCACTGAACGTCAGTTGGACATACAAAATTCAGCAGTTGTGAGAAAATAACTTTCAAAAGTGAATTTATGGGGAGAAACAATAGGAGAGCAGGTTGGAGATACCTGTGTAAAATGTAATATAGAATACAGAATATTTTTGAAGTTTCTTTGAAAATTCAAACAGTGTTAAAATACAGTATTTCAATACCTAGTAAAAGACAAAAGATTCTTGTGTATAATTGGATGGGGAAGAAGTGGGAGAAGGTGTAAAAGTCATATCTCTGCAGAGAAGAATAAGCAATAAAAATGGCAATGCTTAAAGTCACCATATGAGTCAGGATATTCCAATGAGGCCCTGAATTCTGAAAAAGGAAATAAACCCAGAATTGGGGGATAAGGGGGAGATGGTGAAACAGAGACAAATGAATAAAGCCAAGCAAAAAGGAAATATGAGAGGAAATAGGTCTCAAGAAAATAGATGAGGGCAAGTGCAGGCTGCTGGAAGAATCCTACACTTGCCTGAAATGAAATCCAAGTAGATAAACTAAAAGATCATTTCACTTGAGAAGCTTAAGTTAGTTAATGATATACTAAACTATTAATACAAGGTAATGAGAGCCATTCATTCTGTCAATACTTGACAAGTATTTGACCACCTACTGTGTGCCAGGCACTTTGGTAATGAAAAAGCAAAGTCATCCCAGCCTTGTATTAAAGCTTATATTCCAGTGAGGGAAACAGGTTGATACATAAGTGAAAAATTAAATGAGCAGTATCAGAGAATTACAAAAGCTATAAAGAAAATAAATAGTGTAAGAGAATAGAGAATGATAGTGGATGCTTATTTAGAACAAACATTCAGAATGCACCTCTTTAAAGAGGCTGTATTTGAGCAGAATCTGAAAGAATATACAGATTAAGCCAAATAAAGATCTGGAGTAAGTGTATTCCAGGTTGATGGGAGTAGCTCAATAAATAAATAGTGGTATCTCATTTGAGAGTGGGAGAAAGGAAGCAAGTATCTATTTTGGATCTATTAAGTCTGAAATAACTGTTACATGTCCAAGTGGAAATGTCAAGGAAGCAATTGGCTATGCAAGTCCCTAGCACAGAACAGTAGTTTGAATCAGAGGTGTTAATTTGGGCATGACAAAGGTACATACCACCACCTACGGAAGTCTTGCCAGCAAAATAACCAAATTCTAATCTGACAAAGCCTCTAGAACTAACTACCGATTTACAGGAACTACAGAAGACAGAGTAACATGTTAAACGAATCCACAAGGATGTAAATCAACAAAATCCAGACTCTGGGAAATTGGAACTGATAACTGCTTTTTTCAACAAATACATTATAAAGGAAGAGAAAGTGAGACCCAGAGCTGGAGCCACAGAAAGCAAGAAAAAGAAGAGGAAGAGGAAGAAACTACAGATTAAATTTAAGGAACAAGTAAAAAAAAAAATGGAATTTATTTCAACCCCGGAAATTTTAAAAATACATGAGATATTGAGGTAAAATCAGAACAAGGACAATATTTAATGGTACCAAGGAACTACTAATGTTAAAGGTGGTAACATTATGTTCAAAAAAATTATCATTACAGAAAACATGCTTAGTCAAAGAAATAATATGATGTTGGAGACAATATAAAATAATCAAAGGGCAGAGGGTAAGTATACAGGGATATCAATAAGATGACATTGTCTACAAGTTGATAATTGTTGAAATATTTCATTATATAAAGTTCAAAAAAATGGAGATAGAATTATTTGAATTTTATTATCTAAGATTTAAAATACAAATAAAGATGGAAACTAATGCAGTCATTAGTAAAGATGTAATAATTCAACATTACCAGTAATGAAGCTGTGATTGCATTTTATTGCCTTCCAACCTGATTTTTAGGATGTCTGAAACAATTACTGTGAATACCTCTGTGGGACGCATAAAAAATCTACGAGACAAGTTTGCATTGAAACATGAGCTGCTGCATGTGAAAATGGTTTCTCTTAAGGAAAAAAAAATGACAGAAAAGCAGATATGTTCCCAGAGATGAACTGATAAAATAAATAAGTACATACATACATAAATACTTAAAGCTCTGTAAGAATCATTTTCCTTCGTTCTTCACAGACTAACTTCACTTTCATTTGGAAAATATTTAACAAAAGATTCAACAATTTAATATTTCGATGTGCATGATAATTTTTAATCTCCAAGTTAGGTGGAATTATTAGAAACACTGCCAAAAGGTCACACCACAAAGAAAGCAAATTATACAAATGAACAAAGAAATGGAGTAAAAACAAATTGTTGGTCATTATTATGAAAACCTAGTCACCTGCTGTGTTGTCTAATACAGTAGCCAATAGCCACATGTAACAATTTAAATTTAATTAATTAAAAATGAAGCTGAAAATTCAGTTCCTTAGACACACAACCTACATTTCAAGTGCTCAATGGCCCATGCTGGACAGCAGAAATTCAGAACATTACCACCATCATTTCTATCAAACCCTGACAAAGACTGTGCATCCAATCAGTGGTATATACACCAAATAAGAATACTTAGTATTTATTGAGCTACTGGCTTAAAAACCCTATCCCTTTCTCACACCTTCCTTGATTACATTTTAAAAAGTTTTTTGTTTTTTTTGTTGTTGTTGTTGAAGGTATATTGTTTCATTTCACCTATAAAGATCCATGCATCTATTTCATTTTATCAGATGAAAATTAAATATGCACATTTCCTTCTTTGCTATGGCTACAAGAAATCTCAGAAGTCAGTTAATGCTTAATTGCCATAACTATTAATCCAGGTTTTGAATAAATGTATTTTCACACTGCTCTATGCAATTTTTGACATTACTCTATTTTAATGTATTTTAGAAATTTTATTGTAAAGAGGCTCAAATTCCTTTTGGAGATGGGTGGAACATAATTAATTGATAAATTCTACATAATGACACTCTACTGCCCTCTTTCTTTTAAGAATAAAAGTTCCAAGCAAGAAATTATTACCAAGTTTTCCAACAATAACCATAAGAAAAAAAACCTGTAATTAATCAACATATTGTACACATCAATGCTAAAAGCCATCATAAAATTAAGTAGTGATTCTTAATAAAATCCTGAGATTAAAGAAACTACTTAAAGGGCGCCTTGGTGGCTCAGTTGGTTAAGCGACTGCCTTCAGCTCAGGTCATGATCCTGGAGTCCCGGGATCGAGTCCGGCATTGGGCTCCCTACTCGGCAGGGAGTCTGCTTCTCCCTCTGACCCTCCCCCCTCTCATGTTCTCTCTCTCTATCTCATTCTCTCTCTCAAATAAATAAATCTTAAAAAAACTACTTAAATATGAAAATTATCAAAACTCAATAGCAAATATCGTATTAATTGGCAAAGTACCAATTATTTCCATTAAAATCAGAAATAAGATAAAGATACTTGATATCACTACTATCATTTAACATTGTTTTGAACAAGGTAGCTAATGCATTAAAATTTTAAAAATCAAACGAGCAATAGATAATTGGAAGATGTATAGTTACCTTTATTTTCAGAGTGGTATACCTAGAAAATCTGAGTATCTATAATAGATAATCAAAATTAGTAAGAGTTTATTAAGGTGAATAGAAATCACATACATAAAAAGAACTGATACCTTTTCTCTATGCCACCAAAAAGTAATTTGAAATGGGGAAAAAGGGGCACCTGGGTGGCTCAGTCAGTTAAGCATCCGACTCTTGATTTTGGCTCAGACCATGATTCCAGGGTCATGAGGTTGAGCCCCAAGTTAGGCTCTGCAGAGCATCTCTCCCTCTTCCTACCCACCCCCTACTCCATTCCGTGCTCTCTCTCTCTCTCTCAAAAAGGGGGGCAGGGGAATCCTACCCTAATAGCTACAATTAATAAATGCAAAGGATAAATCTGACACAGGAACCTAAATGTGTCTCAAAAGAAATGCACAGAATCTAAATTGAAAAAAAAAAATAAAATCTTATCAAAGGACATAAAATAAGACATAAAAGCAGAGTAACTTATTTTCCTGGATATAGACTCTTAAAACTATAAAAAATATGCATCCCAAACTAATGCAGATGAATTTAATATTGAATTTCTTAGGAATGTTTTTTATCTGTAAGAAGACACCCAACAAAAACAGTGGCTTAAATAACTAAAACATTCAACTATCTTGCATAAAATATCTGGAGAAAGGGATTACCAGGTCAGTACAGTGGTTCCCCAATCATAAAAACCCAGCCTCCTTCTATCTTTCTGCCTTCTTTAAGAATGTTGGGTTTGTTGCTTTATAGTACCATGATGACTGCTGCAACTCCAGGCATCACACTCAAGTTCAAGTCAGGCAAGAAGGGAGAAGGCAGTGGTGCTAAGTATACCTACTTTTTTTTTTTTTAATTAAAAAAGCAAATGATTCTCCAGAAATCTCCCAGTAGACTTCCATTTACATTGCATTGGCCAGAATCATATCATGTGACTACCCCTAGATGCCAGTTAAGCTGAGAAAGCAAGCACCTCACTCTTCCAGTCTTCAAGGTGGTATACAAGATAAGAAAGTTGAATGCGTGTTTATTTAGCCAACCAAGTGTTAATATTTACCACAAATTCTAGTCAGAATCTCACTTTTTTCATTCAAACTGTTGTTTTCCGAAGTAGAATGTATATTCCAGAAAAGGAGTCTTCACCTTGCTCACCACCATATTCCTGGTATCTAACATGTAGTCATCTGTTGGATGACTAAAAATAGCTTTAGTGAGAACTGAAAATATCTCTGCTTTTTAAAAGTGGCCATTTCTAGATGATAGATGACTTAATGTATCACAACTATATCTTTAGTTCTCAATAGTGGGACTAAACAGAATCATACAACAGGGAAGGTCATCTGGTCTCACCATCTTCCCAGAGTAAGAATTTCAGCCCAAAGGTGGCACGGCTGCCCATATCTGGCTTACATAGCACAAAAAAGGTGTGGTGAGTGCTTACTGTGTGTCAGGGCCTAGGTGTAATGTTTTACATGCATGATTTCATTTCTATTCACAATGATCCCATGAGGAAAATACTATCATTTCCGTTTCACAAAAGAGAAAAATGAGGCAGTCTCAAAACAACACAGCAAGTAAGTGGCAGGGCCTGGATCGGAACCCCAGTCAACCTAACTCTAGATTTCAAGTTCTGACTCACTGAACTTTACCACTTTGAATATGAACACAGTCTGTTCCACTGCTACACAGCTCTTTGCTAGAATGTTCTTTCCATAAGCTGGACAAACTGGCCACACTGTTATTTCTACTCGTTATCTTCATTCTGGAGGAAAGCTCAATAAGTCTGTTCATGCTACTATATGATCACCCTTTGAAGGTCTCAGAATTATTTCCAAACACCATGTTATTTTGGTCAACTGTTTTTGGATTAGAGTCTATTTGTAGGATTCTCTCTTAAAGGTAGCATCCAAAAAGAAACTACACCACAAATCTGTTTACCAGGGTCATAAGACTATTGTAGGGGTTAAAAACAGGCTGCCCCAAGATAGGCCACTTTGGCATAAATTACATACAAGCAGAATTAAATCGTAACAATATCCTTTCATTGTTTACAATGGAAGAAATGAAAGTTTCAAAAAGTGCTATTTTTCATTGCTTAAATTCCACTCAGTTCTTACATACAAAGGTACTATCTACATGTCATTAAATGTCTAAAGGATTAACTTACCCTATAAACTCATGGATTCTATGGCTAAGTGTCTGATGGAAAAATTACTTGGCCTCTCCATAAATAATCAAGTTTTATTTATAAGATGGTCAGCAACCACAAGGCAAAATTGTTTAAAACAAACAAACAAAAATCTAGTAAGGAAAAAGGGAATAATTCTCTGTTAATACGGATGCATTTTCTATTGTACTAAACTCATATTCAAGTTATAGTTTAAAATGAATTATTCACTTCTGGCTGTTGGTTTGGCTTTTATTGAAAAGTTGTTTTTCTTAAACATGGAAATGTCCAATTAAACAATAAAAATTTCCAATAACCCTTGGAAAATATGTCACCTATAAGCTAATTTCCTCAAGATATATAAGCTATAGAAAAAGAAGAAAAATTAAAAGTATGGTTAACTTCAATTTTTTAAAAAAATAGAAGTATAAGGAAGGCCCACAGCTGGGTTCAAGAAATGCTCATAAGCAAGACTCTACTGCCCTCTTTTGTATCAAGAATATAATGCAACCTAAGTGCCAAATAAGGCAACCCCCCAGGATGAAGTGAAAGGAAATGGTTTTCTGGGCCTCTTTGTCCAGATGGATGGTCAGCTACCAAGGCAGAGAACACTTGTCTAAGTGCCTTCACACATTTGTTGTTTCATGTTTTTGTTGAATAAATGAATCTTACTCTGACTTTTCTAAAAAGTTTTTTTATTTGATTATTGCTGAAATTTTAGAGTCAAGAGTAAAATAAAGTCATACATTCAAGTTTTTTGTTTTTTTGTTTTTAATGATTCTAACGGATTTGGTGAGTGAGTCAAAGGAGCAAAAATCTGACAGTTTCCAGTTGTCCTGTGGGCTCTCCAATCTATCCTGCTTTCAAATCCAGTGTTTAAAACCAACAAAGGTGAACAAAAGTTGGGACTTGAGTGCCTTTATTTAGCCTGACAGCCACAATGCTTGAAGCAATCTTTTAATCTGTTAAGTGATCTAAGCACAAATTATATGGGTCTTCTTAGTTTACCATCAGATTGAGCACAGGTTTTCTCTGAGGACACAAACATTCCATTGCAGAGACCCGATGTCGCGGTGGAGGTTAGGGAAGATAGCTCCAGCGTTCCTTTGGTTTTCCAATTTAGAAGCCACCCCACCCCCACCCCACCACACACACCCCCTAATAGACCTAGAAAGTAGGGGCATAAAGAGGTTCCATTTCCAATGCACAAATATATGGAGTTAGCTAGTATCACTATTATTTGTACCCACACCCCATCTCAGCCAGCCTGTTTTCTTTTGGACTTCTGAGCGATCTCTAACAAAATGTGCTTCAGCTTACACTTCACATGCGAATGAAGGAGGATATTCTCACAGCGCCAACCTGTGATTTCAGGATTGCTGAAATTCTTCAGTGGAGTAAGAAGTTATAAACTGTTTTTATAACAATAAAATCAAACATTAAATAGAGAGCCAGATAATATTGTCTTTTCTTTCCAAAAATTTAATTTGTATCTTTTAAATGACAATAAGACATTTTCTCAAATCATTTAATCAATTAATCCAAAGGAAAAAAGTGAAATACTATGATTACAGGGATGCTAATAGACACTTCTAGCAAGACATATGGCAACAAAATTTTCAGCAAGTTTTATAAGAATCTGGTATAAAGTAAAGTTGAATATAACATTTTTAAAAGGACAAGATCAGTTTACCTAACCTGCATTCCTAAGAGACATTTGCACTTCTTGTCCTGGCTTAAAAACAAAACAAAACCCTCAAATCACTTTCTTTTTATACAAATAAATTCACTGTATTGGCTAAGCTGCATAAAGTTCATGAGGATAAGTTCTGAAAAAAAGCAATAAATGCACAATTAAAGCAAACTTGATGGTTGATAGCAGGTAAATAGCACATTTAGAAGGATTTTTGTTAAGAATTTCTGCCTTTAAAGTACTCCAAACCATTTATTTCAGAAGGTACATTTGTATCTGTCATACACCTGATCCTAACAGCATTCCTGGAGAAGGAATTTTTACTAAAGAGAAAAAACTAAGAAAAACTCATTTAAGATCATACAGCTTGATGAGTGGCACAAACACACTTATCGAAGGCCTTGGAACACGAAGTTTCCTGTTGGTTGATTTACCTTCCTAACTGCATCAAGACATGATTCAAGCATTAAAATAGTTTGAATTCCCTGAGGTCTGCAAAACAGACTGCAGTCATAATGGGTGATGAGAAAAGTCAGCTCAGGATTTCTCACATGCTACATGATTTGCAGGGCAAGACTAGAATAAAGGAGGAGATGGATACAAGAAAAGGGGAGGAATGATCTGAAAGATCATCATATGGCCAGGTTCAACCAAAACCCAGAATAAACTAGAACAAACTGAAAAGAAGGAGAAGCAAATATTAAAACCAAAGGGGTAGAGAGGCCTAGAAAGGTAAGAAATTATTCACCTTAATAGTGCAAAGTATTCAGTACACATCCCCATATAAATAATTCTAAAACTTCTTTGAGGTAGACAGATGTTAGGAATGAACAGAGTACATATTTAACAAAAAGAAAAAAGAAAGGAAAGAGGCCCTGAAGAGAGGCCCCAATTTTTAATGTTACCTTTAATAAAAAAAAAAAAACATTGTAGTTAGTACTTGTAAAGATCCCTTTCAGTAAAGTGCTTAAATGCCTGTTGTTTTATTCCTACACTGAGAGGTTGAGATTAAGTATTTTACAGCTAAAGGACCCAAGCCAAGATGGGCTTTTAAAAGAAAGCCTACCAAAGCTCCCAGCAAGTTTGTAACTTTTTACCACTTGTCCACTTGGACCACCTTGTTTTCTTTCCCCTTTCAGTTTCTCAAGTTGGAGCTCAAATTGACTTCCCTGGCAAAATCTCCCGGATTCCCTCAGTCAGAAGTAATGTTCCAACTTCCAAAAGTCCTGCTACACTTAAGCCTTGCTGTCACCGTGTTGTATCAGTTTGCACACTTGTCTCCCCAGTGGACTACAAGCTCCTGAAAAGGCACACAAAGATAAACCTGCTTCTTCATCTCTGATTCTTTAGGAGCTAGCATCCTATGGGTACTCATTAATCAAGAGCCCATCTGACTTGATCTCGCAGAATGTACATTTTATATAAGGTGAACAAATTGGAGGTTTGCAGTTCTCATAAAATTCAAGATATCCCGCAAAACTCATTTTTATTCCTTTCCCTCTTCCTCCCAGGGAAAATTGGTCTACCAGAGCAAATACCCAGGTTACAACCTCAGTCCCTCTTTCCAACTCCATTTTTTTAAATATTACATTTCCTTCATTAAAATATTCTAATGCACTTACAAGTAAAACTAAGTCACAAGAAGAGCAACAAAACATATGGTTCTTCAGGATATAAAAACAATTTTTTCTCATCACCAGGTCACGGAAAAATAAAGAAACACTTTTTTATGCTTGAACATTATTTGTAAGGGCTTAACAATGAATTTGAGAATCTGAACTTCCGCTTGAAAGATCTCCACGAAAGGAAACATTACGAACCGAATGAGGGAAAATGGCTATTCATAGGGACATATTTTTGTACTTGCTTTGCTCCAATTTCTGCTACATAGATTGCTCCAGTCTTCCCACTGACATCCAAGAGATGAGGTAAAACTTGATCTGCTAGTTGGATCGAGCCGATTACAGAACAGTTACTGATGCTTCCCACTGGGGGCGCTGCCACCAGTAAGAGCCTGCTAAGTTTCAGCTGGGCTACCACCACGTACTTCCCGTCCGGAGTAAATCTAAGGAGAAAGACATTTTATAGAATGTATGCAAAATTAATATAAATGTTGACTTTCTCAACGTTTTTATCTCCTGTGACGCTAAACAACAACAGACATCTCCACTTGCTGAAGGATGCCAAGGAGAATTTAAAATTTGTCTAAGTCTGTTGATGAGGGAATAGATTTGTGATGGTAGACATAGCCAAAGATGAGTTTCAACAAACAAAAATAATATGCGAGTACCACACAAAATGAAACTAATGGAAAGTCGGTACTAGGCTGACACCATAGACTCAAGATTTCTATTTTCATTCTGTGTTTAGAAATTCATCACATGTATCCCGAGGGTGAAGGCTGTAGGAGGTCCAGCATATGTTATCTCTGAGACCTGGATCCCACAGTGCACGGGGAGTTTAACTGCTTTCGCTCTGCTTGGGATTTAAAATACCATTACGTGTTCTAGGCATACTTGGTTCTGTCCCCTTTTCACCTGCTGAAAATTAATAATATTTTAAACTTTCAGCTAGCTCTTCAGAGAAACGAACATAAACCAAATAAAACAAGCATTTTTTTTTTCTTTCAAGATTTTATTTAAATTGTAGTTAGTTAACACATAGTGTAGTATTAGTTTCTGGGGGAGAATTTAGTGATCCATCACTCGCACATAACACCCAATGCTCATCACAGCAAGTGCCCTCCTTAATGCCCATCCCCCACGCACCTAATAAAACGTGCATTTTAAAAGAAAAAAATCACCTGATTGAAGAAGGTCCCTCTTCCGTGAAACAATTATTCCATGCTCCTAACCACTCCCCGGTGTCTTTATCAAATACTTGAATTCTTTTATTTCCTCGGTCAGCAACCCACACCTGAGAAACCAAAAAAGTGTTTCTAGGAAAAGATCCACATCATAACGAGAAAGAAAACAGAAGGGGAGAGGGGAGGTGTAAATGTTTTATTTCCATTAGTTTCACATACATCACCCTCATTTAGTACTTAGAGGACCCCAAAGAAGAAGTTATTAAAAGCCCTATCTTCAGACACAAAATTAAAGTTCGAAGTGAGCTTACAGTGGGAGAGCCACTTATGGCCACATGTCTTAACCCAAAGCCCATACATAATGATCTGTTCTACTAAACATTTGAGTAACTAAAAAAACTGGTCTTCTGTTGTGATGCAGAGGATTAGCACAGTACTGAGAAGCAAGAGAATTCATTCATTCCTCCAAAAGGCATTCTCTGTCCCGCTGAGTTCTGCCAAACTGTCAGTCCCTGGGTTAGGTTAGAAGACAAAGACAAAGAAATGCAGCCTAGTTCCTCAGGAGCTCAGGCTAGGGGGGAGCCACGTATTCATTCCTATTGCAGTATCACTAAACATCTACCTGCTAGTTACCAAAGAATGTCCAAAGTGCCAAACCACCGAAAGAGGATGCTTAGAAGACTTTAGTAGCATCTCAAGAATGACAGTAAGCTAACAACAGGTTTAATTTAATTTTGCTATAGGCTGGAATGAGTTATTAAGGAAACTATTGTTATAAAACAGGAAAACAGATTCACTCTAAATGACATTTCATGTACTGTATTTTTAATGTATGCAACCTATGGCATACATACAGTGAAATGATTTTATGATATGAGGCTAGGATTGTAGAGGGGTATGTAAGAATGGACTGGAAGTGTGGGCCAGCCCTGCTGACTTCTACCTCCTCCTTTCAGGATCACTGGATTTCTTGGGTTTGTGGATTCCAGCACTATTTCCTCAGGGTAACCCTGACAATGTTATCTGTCAATGCCTGTGAGTTTTAGTAGCCACTAAATTCATCTATAATAAGAAACAAATACAGACTCATTGTATCATTTTAGAAAGGTTGTTGATCCCTAAGTAAGATAATTTCTCAAGCTCCTTTCCTGATCATGATTCTTTAGTAAGGATGAAGATTTTGGGATTACTGCCTTAGAGGAGTGACTAAGGAAGAAATATAGTTTAGACCCTAGGATTGAATATTTTAGATTGTTAGCATTATCTTTCCTACTGAACAAATCTTGATTATGAGAAATCTTGTTTAAGAAGCAATAGCAGGGGTGCCTGGGTGGCCCGTTTGGTTAAGCCCCCGACTTGAGATTTCAGTTCAGGTCATGATCCACAGGGTTGTTTTTTTTTTTGATCCACAGGGTTGTGAGACTGAACCCCGGATCAGGCTCTGCGTTCAGCAGGGAGTCTGCTTGAGATTCTCTCTCTCCCTCTCCCTCTCTCCCTACCCCAACCTGCATATGTGCACGTGCATGCACTTTCTCTCTCAGTCTCTCTCTCTCTCAAATAAATAAATCTTAAAAACAAAAAAACAAAAAACCAGCAGCAAGTTCAGCTCTGGAGCTAATTAACTATTCCTATAGGGTTGAGGTGATGGCTAAATGAGTTAATCATGTAAAATGCTCTGGATGGCATTGACTGTTGTTAAAACACAAGTGTGCGGAAATGAACACCCTCAGTTTTCATCATTCTGTAATGCCAGAGTATCCCCATCAAATGTTCTCCAAGCTTTCTCAAAAGGGCACTTATCACTATGGAGAATTCACCTGGGTCTAGGTCTTGCCTGCTCAGAAACTTGATCTTATTCTTATTCAATGAAGGAAGTAGTTAACCGGGCTCAGGAGGGTAATGTGTTTAAAGCCAGAATTCCAACTTTCTAGCTTCCCATTTACAAACAAAACTCACAGGTTCAGTTATCTTCCTATCTACAATGGAAAATACTTGAAGATTTTATGATCAAAACATTCTCACTTTGTCTACATAGGAAGCCAAATCACAATCCAAAGGTCGTTTACTGAACACAGAATCAGAAGTAGAAATGGATTAAATTTCTAACAGTATGAAGCCAAGATAGTTTGATGCATCCATCCTGCAAGACATTTAGTCACTTAACAGTTACTCATAAGATGACTACTGTGTGTCAGGCACTGAGATATAATAAAGCAAAAGAGATTCAGTATATGCTCTCATACAGCCTATATTCTGTTAAGGGAGACGACTGATCATATTATAGAGTGATAATTACTATAACGGCAAAGTACAGGCTACTACAGGAAAACAGAAGGAGAAACTAATATAAAACATTTTCGGTGGGGGTTTGGTCATAGGAAAGTAACCCCAAGGAAGTGATATATATGCTTAAAGGTGGATAAAAGCAGAAGAAGTAGCAGTGGATAGGGTAGGGAAAAAGAAATGGGTTGAAAAGCATCAGTTAAGGGTGCCTGGGTAGCCCGGTTGGTTGGGCAACTGCCTTCGGCTCAGGCCGTGATCCTGGAGTCCGGGGATTGAACCCCGCATCAGGCTCCTGGCTCAGCAGGGAGCCTGCTTCTCCCTCTGAGCCTCTCCCCTCTTATGCTCTCTCTCTCTCTCTCAAATAAATAAATAAAATCTTAAAAAAAAAAAAGAAAAAGAAAGAAATGCTTCAGTTAAAGTTTTCCATTCCCCAGAGTGGAGCTAGTGAGAACAAAGTTGCCTGAGTGGCTCTTATTTTCAAGCATCCAAGATTAATCTCTCCCATCTCCCTTTTGATCAACATATTCTAGAATTAATTTAATTCTAAAATTAAAAATATATTCAAACACTCCTAGTAGTTTTCTTAGTAGGAGGGCAACTCTTTCCTTTTTCAGGTAACTTAAGTTCTATTCCATTATTTGTTCCTTCCACCTTTAAGTGACACAGGTAATCTATCTTATTCATTTCTAAATATTTGGGGAACTCTCTTCATTATAGAACATGAACATTTATAAGAATATGTGGGTATATCTAGCCCCAGAGGAATTGCCCAGACACACCCAGATACACATAACCACGAACATTCATACATATTCAGATATCCAGACACACATGTGCACCAAGATCCATATAGAGGTCCATACGCCTACACACACACACACACACACACACACACACACACACACACACACACACACACACACACACACACACACACACACACACTCAGACACACAGTTCCATACACAATGACAGTGTATTTTTACCCGACCAGATGAATCAACGGTAACACTGTGAGGTATGTTGAACTTAGCAGGCCCCGTTCCACGTTCTCCATGCAGCCAAAGCATCATGAAATCTGACAATGGCAAACATCGTTGGTCAGAGCAACATATAAACTACCTTATATATCTGCGTGCTATATCTTATGGCTTAAGTTGCCTTAAGTTGCCTTAAATAAACTATTCAATTATACCCCCAATTGATCAGGATTTCTTGGCTTTCTGTGTATATACCAGTTTGCCTAATTGTTATGCTTTACCCCCCCGAAATTCCTTTTGTTTCAAGCAATTAATCAACTTCTTTACTATCTCCACTTGAGTTTTTCATCGCTCAAAACCACTGTGTGATTCATGTCAGTGTCTCCCTTCCCAACTATTCTGTTATTTGGTATTACAATTCCTGTGAGCTTAAAAATTCACATTATGTTTTTATAGTCTGTCTCCCTTATTACCCCTGTTCTAGGCTGAATTTTACCTCTACCCCAAAAGATATAACCAAGTCACAGGTACTTCTCTACTTGTGAATGTGACTTTATTGGTCATAGACTTTTGCAGATGTATGAAGTTAGGGATCTTGTGATGAGATAGATCCTAAATTTAGGTGGACCCTAAATCCAATGACTAGTGTTCTTGTAAGAGAAGGGAGAGGGAGATTTGAGACACAGAGACACACAGAAGGCAGCCATCTGAAGACAGTGGCAGAGACTGGAGATATGCTGCCACAAGCCAAGAATGTCTAGAACCATGGGAAGCTGGAAGAGGCAAAGAGGGATTCTCCCCTAGTGCCATTAGAGGGAGCAGGGCTGGCCTTATAGATTTCAGACTTCTGGATTCCAAAACCATGAGAGAATAAATTTCTGTTTAAGCTATTCAGTCTGTGGCAATTTTTTATAGCGGCCACAAGAAACCAAGATACCTGTATCAATCTGTCTCCTGAGTTTGGTTGTTTCTTTCGCAGCATTTTTTTGATTCTTACTTTATCTGCACCACCTCCCTTTAACTATCACCACCAAACTTAGTTACTGGGTAATAACTTAACCGTATAACCTTCATGTAGGAGTTTATGCTCTGTCCAAATGACAGAGCTTACTGCAAATACATCCTGATACAGTATTGTGTCTTATAAAAACTCTGCTTCTATAACATCACTTTCCTACTAAAAAAACCTCAGACATTTTAAAAGCAAAATTATGGCTTCAAAATTCTTAGATAAGCCTTCAAGAACATCTCAAATCTTTTTTTCTAACTCTTCCAAAATTACATCCTAAGCTCCCTTCCTAGAAGACTTGCTAATTACCTGTAGACCTTGTGTGATAGAGCCTTGTGAATGTTCCCCCCATCCATCTTCTCCTCCCACCAAAACCAGTTTAGTTCAAGAACCACTTGCTTTATGAATGCTTGCCCTCCTTATCCAGTCAACAGTAATTTCTCCTTCTCCAAATCTTATTTTACTTTAACAATCAATACCACAGAGTAGCATTTAGCAGTTTCATCTGAAATAGACCTGCACCTAGAATACTACTGAGGACATACAGCAATCAATACAATGAAACTTTAGCTGATCAATCAAACTGAAGGGTCTCTCAGCTCTGGGATGCCAGGTTCCTAACCTTCTCTTTCTTAATTGGATAGGACAAACACTTATTTCTTCAGCCCGCTATAAATTCCCAAACTGCCTCCAATTCAATTCAAAGGAATAAGCAAGCATATTATCAGAATCATTTATTATTGGCCATCCCACACATCCCACTCGAGCCCCTTACACACAGCTTCATATATAATACAATATACAATAGTTGTAGGGGTGCCTGGGTGGCTCAGTCAAGTGAGTTAAGTCCAACTACATTTCAGCTCAGGTCATGATCTCAAGGGTCGTGAGATGGAGCCCTATGTCAGGCTTCTCGCTGGGTGTGGAGTCTGCTGAAGATTGTCTCTCTCCCTCTCCCCCTGGCCCCCACCCTCAGATCGTATTCTCTCTCTCTTAAAAAAAAATACACACACACACACACACACACACACACACACACACACACGCACACAGACTAGTTATAATATTAAACCAAGTATTGAAAAATTAAATACAACCAACTTATTAAAAAGGATTCTTATGATACCATGCAAGCCATGTACCTTGGGACAATTTGATCAATCTGTTATTCAATCCTCCATCTCCATCCACAATGTAAATATCTCCTGTGTCATCTACAAATAATTCTGCGGGATTATCAAATTGCAGGGGATTCAAACCAGTGCCTTTTTTGCCTGGGGTACCCAAGACTTGAACAAGATCACCAAAGGAATTGTATTTTTTAATAGTATGACCATAGGATCCTATAAAGAAAAACATGCACACGTTACAAATATAACCACTGTCCAAACATTCATGTTTTTCAAGTAAGCAGAGAGCAAGAATTTAATAGAATTTGACAGTAATAAAAAGTTAATAGGCTCAGATAATTAAATGCTATAGTTCACAAGCAACAGAGCTTCTTCATTAGTTACAACCAAATCTGTCATGAATTAAAGTTCAGGTACTCCAAAATAAGTAGATTTTAAATTCAAATAAATAAGACCAACAAAACTGGCTCCTTATGCAGAAGGCTCATGATGTTAAATTATAGGCACATCATTTTCTTTTGTAATCATAAGTATGACAGTACAACTTTGAATAAACATTCCTTGCAAAAAGAAATCAAGAAGGAATTGGAAAGGAACTTATGTTTGAAAATCATTATTTCAGTCATGTGCAAATCTCAAATTTTAGTAGGTCAACAAAAAAGTTCACTATAATACATATTTTTTTAAAACTACACTTTCTCATAGTAGAAACAAGTGCAAACTCAACCCATTAACTTTTTTCCTAAGAGAATAAATCTTTCTAAATCACTAGTACCTTATTTTCTCACTTATATCAAGACTTCTTTGAATTAAAGTTATCTTACAAGCGAAAACATAAAGTACAGTATTAATAATTAGGAAAAAAACATAATGTGGTTAACAGAAATCAACTTGAAGGCATACCAAGACCAAACTAACTGGTAGGCATGCAAAAGATGAATTGGATACACTGAACTCACTGGCAAGAAAGTGAATCAATTTGCATTACAATTCTATCTTAAAAAACGTTTTTATTGTTATACCTGATTTGAATGCTTGAGGTAATTTGTAGCAACAAGAGAACAAAATATTATTAAAGAAAGCAACCTTCAAAGTTTCTAAAGAACTGGCAAAAGACATAGAACACCAGTATATAACATCGTTTTGTTTTGTTTTTTAAGGCTCATTTACAGCCACATTTTTATTAAAGGGAATGTATTTCTTCAAAAAATGGGAAGGAATATAAAGAGTGTCTTCAGATCCGTGCATGAAAAAAAAAAACCTTTAATGGAAAAAAGAGGTCATCTGTGTTTTTTTTTATTTCTGGGAATCAATGAAGTATTTTATAAAAACGATCACATGAATGGAATAAATTAAAGAGTAAAGGCCTTTAACAGGGAGTTCTGGGGGGAAAAAAAGAAGTCAAAATAGTCATATTTCATTATAGCATTACAAGGTACTCAGAAGTAGTCTCGATTTTTTTGTTTAACCAAAATTTATCATCCAAAATACATTTTGAAAGCAATGAAATTAGCTGAGGCTCAGAAATCTTTTGGGTTCTGAGAACAAACGGTAATGGCACTTCTAACAAAAACTGAGAGTTCATTAATTCCAAAATGGTATCTGAATTTGCCAGAAATGAAGAAACAGGATGTCCTTCAAGTCAAGACTGTAACTGGGCCAAAGACTGTCTTTATGATCACATTCATTCCTGAGATCCTGTGATAATAATGCCAGGTTATCTCTGGTACTGTCTTAAGCGACAAGAACATGCAAACAGCTATCTCTGAAAACATCCAGAGCTATAAATCCAACTGTCCCTACTTTGATTTGCAACACATTCTACTAAAAGTATTTGGTGGAAAGAAGATTTCAGACATGCCGCAGTAGGTAGGATTTCAGAAACATTTAACACCAGCTGTCTCTGCAAATCTTGCATTTTGGGCAACAAAGCAGTTCTGGTTTCTTAGCACAATTTCTTTTGAAAGTGAACTGGTAAAGGAAAATAAGACAAGGACTCCCTTCATTAACTTACGGAGATTGCTATTTTTTGGGCTTCATAGAAGAGGTTTAAAATTGCTGTGAAGAGCAACTGATGCGTTAACAAATCATAGAAATGATCCCTGAAAGTATGGTCTCACAACTGATGCTTTAAAGAGGAAAAGTCCCTTGACAAGTTAAAGGAAAAACCATAATAATTATAGCCTCCTTGTTAAATATCTTGACTCTACAGAAGCACAATATAGAGGTTTTTAGAAACAAGTGATTTCAAAAATAATTAAAGAAATTACGATTTAGCAACTCTTGATTTTAAAGCATACAAGCAAGAACATGGGCAAAAATATGATTTCTAGCAAGAAAATTTAATAGATATTACTACACATACCACTTCCTACATCCGTGATCCAGACAGACTGCTCATGTAGTGTACTGGCTGCAAATATACCATGAGGTGTGTCAACTGTATAATTCCAGGATCGTAGGAAATATCCATCCTCTGTGAACACTAATACCTTTGGGATGTTATCCCCTCTCTGAAGGTATATAAAAATAACTGCTTAGATAGGATCAGTTTTTAGAAAGTAATCTTTATTTTGGTAGAGAGAAACAAAAATTAAAGGTTAATCGAGAAATTTAATGTTTAAAAAACGAGATTCAAAACCTAACAATATCAGTATCTACTACGTTCAAAACGAAAGTATTTACTTAAAACCAACTCAAAAAAACTTCACAAACAGCATAATATAAACATATATGGTTACTTAGTACAGCAAAACAAGAAGAAATTGTTTCTTTCGTGTTCATAATTTTTTTTTTAATCCCAATTTTACTAACCTGGGCTATGTAAACCAATCCACTGAGGGAGTCAATTGCAACACAAAATGTTGCTCCAGTAAAGTATTCTGAGTGCTTAGGCCAACCCACATCCAGCCGGTAAGGAATTTCCTTGGTTCTCCAGGAAATTTGAAAAGCAAATTTCCTTAAAACCTTTAAAAAAATAATCAGAAGATTAAGATTCCGTTTACCCTCTACGTTAAGAAAACAAAGGAAAAAAAAGGGCTTATTTTTCAAGCATGCCCTGACAGCTGACACAGAGGTGTTGAGACTGCTGGACAGAAATGATTCGGAAGAAATGGGTTTATAAGTCTAAAGACCAAAGTGATCACAATACAAATCTGCAAATTATTTGAAGATGTAGTGGGATCTGGAGAAAGAAAGAAAACAGGAAAATGGCGATGTATCATATACAAACTTTTTAACACCAAGAGACAAAACAGGACGTCGGCAGTTCCGCTCCCCGGGCAGCTTTTGCAAAGACAAGCTAGTGCGGGCGCCAGGGCCCGCCACCTCCATCCCAAGACAGCCGGTCGCCTCTCAACAGTGCTATCCACACACCCAACAGACATTTCTCCCCTGCTCAACTCACCGGGGAGGCACAAAAACGCGAATGCAAAACCAGTAATGCAAGAAGGAAGCCAGCGCCGGCCAGGCAGACCCAGAATCTTCCCATGACGAAACGGCAGGGTCCGCAGGCGGCTGGGGGCCACCAGACAGCCTCAGCTCCACGCGGTTCGTCGCTGTACACGGCGTCGGCCCCAACTGGAGTTCCTATCTCCAGTTCAGTCTTCCTGGACGTGCAGGGTTTGAGAACCGGACTCGGGTGAAAAAAAAATCAGAACTCGGGTAGCGGTTTCCCGGAACATTCCCGGGTCCACGCCCCCAGGTCACGTGGCTCGGGCTGACCCACTGACCGCCCCTTTTCGCCCCTTGGGGCGGTCCAGGCGGCTGACTTCTCCCGTCCGCCAAAACTAAGGGCATCCATAGATATGCCTTAACCACTCGACGTTCACTTTTTTAAAAATTCGGATTGAAAAATCAGAGTCAAGCACACTGAAACCCAAAACATAGAGATGTGATCCTTAAAAGATGACTTTCAGGCTCTGAGAAAGATTTAAGCTGCATCCGATTCCGAGGCATCCAGGCATTCGCTATGAACACCTACGTTCCCACACCAGGACCCCCCCCCCCCCCCCGCCCTTGGCTTTCGGGAAAGAGAGGCCTAAGCTGTCGGCGCAGAGTTGAGTTTACTGGGGCGCGACGTGGTTCGTTAAAGGCCCCCGGGAGCCGGGGGGAGCTGTAGGGGTAACCAGGAAGGGCTCTAGACGCTGTGGGCTCCGCGGTGTTCGGGAGTCCCCCTACCGGGGAGCGTGCCCCCCTTCGCCGGGCTCCTGGTGCTCTCCAGCCGCCGGCCCACTCCCGGAAGCCGTGGCGGCTGATAACAAAGAGTCTGCCAGGCCGCCGCAGCCCGGGCTGTGGAACCCAGGAGCCGTCGCAACTGTTGGGTTGAGCGCAAGTCGGGCCATGAGTCCAGGTTCGCGGCGGTGAGGGGTGACGGCCGGCGGCTGAGGCGCTGGTGCGGGCCGAGAGGCCGGCGCCTCCTTCCTCGCCGCCCGCGGGAGCCAGGGTGCAGGTGCCTCTCATCTCCCACACGGGAGAGCGGCTTCACGACCTTTCGCCGGCGGCGCCTGGCCTTCAGCTGCAGGAGATCGAAGCTCAGCCCCGGCTACCAAACTCTGGATTTCTCTGCAGGACTCAGAGCACCGGGCTCTTCCCCTAGGTGTCCTGAAGCTTTGTGTGAAGAAGCTGAGGAAACCCGACGGTTTTGCTTTTAACAAAAAGTTTTTATAAGTGTGCATTTTTAGAAATTTTTGCAGATTTTGAAGTACTTTCTACCTCTTCGCATCCTTTTTCTTGCCCCTGGAGTCTTTCCTCCTCAGCTATAAACATTTCTACTATTGAAGCAGACCAGGGATGAACGTTTTGTAATTGAAAGTGTAACTGTTAAAACCACATTGAGACAATAGTCAAGATGGACAAAAAGTCCTTTGAAACGGTGTTGGATGAAATTAGAAAGGTAATTGCACTTAATTTCTTAAACCAATCTATGAGCTACGAATTCTCGTAGTTAATTCTCTTTGAGGGACTGCGTGCAGACTGCAAAATGTGGGTTTTAGGATTGCGAAATTGATTGGAATTTTAACGTACACACACAGTATGGGAACTTGTAGTTTGATACGCTTCACTATACAAATAGAAATTAAGTTATGTTAATGCTTAACTTGACTATCAGTGCAGTATTGTGGAAATTATATTCAAAGAGTTCTCATTCCCAAGCCGGCTGTACAAATCTTTAAAAGCTCTGTACTTGTGGAGAAGTGATTTAATATTTCTGAACTGATCACCTCATCCTTCAGTAACCTAAAGACTGAAAACTGGAGGTAATACGTATAAAATTTCTTTAATGGTAGTTATTATGGCAAGTTTTTCAAATCTGAAGATAGGCACACTATGTGTTGCCTGGACGGACAAAATTAATGTCCAAAAGGCCTCATGTTTTCAGGAGTGGGCTTCAATAACTTGAATTTCAAAACTTTTTCTTCCTGCTTTCCAAATTTTTGCTTCGTTTCGAGGCCATTGTATGTAACCTGCCTTCCAGAATGAACCAGACAGCAAAAAAATTTGGGACGTAGCCTTGAGCCTAATAAATACCTAAAGCACAAAAGTAAGAGGTTTACCTAATTAGAACTGGAAGGACTTTCTGTATCATTCTTATGCTAATACAGGGCGCTTTGCTTAGAATTTCAGGGTGATTATCTTGCCATTTCCAAACCTTTAAGACCCTTGATTGACAGGGTAGGATTTGTTACTTTAGGCTTCAGCTTATGAAATTATTAATAAAATTGCCTGTGGGGGCCCCTAGGTGGCTCAGTTGGTTAAAGCGTCTGTCTTCAGCTCAGGTCGTGATCCCGAGGTCCTGGGATTGGGTCCTGCACCTGGCTCCCTGCTCAGCGGGGAGTCTTCTCCCTCTACGCTTCCCCCCTGCTTGTGATCGCGCGCTCTCTCTCTCTCTCTCTCTCTCTCAAATAAATAAAATCCTAAAAAAAAAAAAAACTTCAAAAAAATTGCCTGTGTACATGCCGTTTTTCTGCATTGTCTATAAAGCAAAATGTTTTTCTTCATCCTTCATAAGACTTTTTTTCAAATTCATAGGTTATATTTACGTATTTGATGATATTGGCTGTTCTTTTTGAACAAAATTTCTGCTTTTGCAAATCTAATTGTGTAATTAAGATTTGCAATAAAGTGTCAGCTTGCCAACTATATGTTTAAAGTTTGTAACAATTTGTTCATGAGCTGATATTTAACTACTGTTTACGAGGAAATAATTTGTGTGTCCAAATAGACCAGTAGATTTCTACTTTTGGAAGCTATAGGATGCAATTTGTATATGCTCTCCCTTCTTGTTATGAAAAGATCACATAGTAAATACTAGTGAGGGATGTAGGATGTTTTTCAGAGATGAAAATCATACATGAGATAGCAACTTACATTCTTATAAGTCCTTATTTCTGGTCTGCAGGCAAAATATGTCTTTTGCTTTCTGTGCCAAATAATTAGATACATTAGCATTGTCTTAGTCTGTTAAAATGGGATTAAAATGTAGGTGTATCTCAGTGAGAATTACTGGTTTTTTAAAAAATTGCTCTCAGACTTTGTAAATGTAAGTTGGTTTAAACCAGGTGATCACTCCCTGAGGGTTACATCTCAACAGTACATTCTCTAAAGTACATTATCCAAAATGCCATTCTCTCCCCCTCACCTCCCTTTTCAGTGAAAATTAAACTATTAAAATAACAGGCAACTCGGATGTATTTTTCAGTTAACCGGTCATATTTTTTCCTAGCAAAGTGATGTATATGCCAAGTACAAATAATTGTTTTTTAGTAAAACCAAAGGGATTAGTTGATTTTTAATGATTAGTAGTTATCAAATTATGATTGTTTCCATCTCTAAGCTCTGCAAGCAGTTCTAAGGAGAGCATATGTGATTTCATCTGGCTCCAGATAGTGCTGGGTCAAGGCCGCCGCCGTACTTCTCTCTGAACTTCCCATTGATAGGGGCCATGTAAGGAAAGAAACCATAATTTACTGAGTACTACTACTGTTATGTCAACTCTTGACTATTTTAATCTTAAGGTGGGTAGTGAATGGTGTTCATCTTTTATGGGTAAAAAGCTTCTCAGGGTAGTTAAAATGCCTTTCAGAGACCACACTGCCGGCACACAGATTGAATTGAGGGCCCTCTTTGGCTCCTTGGGTTCTTATATCCCAGTGGAAATACTTATCATTCACGTTTCTCTATTATAATGCACATAAAAACTGCTCAGTAATTGATGGATGAGTCATGCCTGATATAATTAGTCTTCTTAAAAATGACAATTTGCTTGAAATTGGGATGTACTGAAACTAATTACATTTACAGGAATTCTATTTGTGATTTCTAGTAACCTCAAATCTTGTCTATTACAGTTCTGTTCCTTTTCTTGTAGGAGTGAGTAGGGAGGCCGGAGGTTTTCCTGCTGTCTCAGTGTATCCCTTACAGCATGGAACCTGGAAAGGTAGAATGTCATGTCACCATAGTGACTTTAGCTGCCTCTGTGTGCTGGGGCTGAGGAAGGTCTGCCATGTTGAATTGCTTAGGTAGTTTTGATAATATGCATATTACTGTTGCTTACATATATTAATGCTCTTTTTCTGTGTTTTTTTAGGCTGTTCTGACAGAGTACAAATTAAAAGCAATTGAGTATGTGCATGGATATTTCTCTAGTGAACAGGTATTTGTTCTATTTAAGCAAAACCTTTTTTTTACTCTGATGTTCTAGTTAAAGTCTATTTACCTGCTGGTCAGGTTCAGAATTGCTTTTACTTTGTTGCTATATTTATTCAGAAACGTTAGAAGCTTTTGATACTGATAGAAAACTTTGCAGAATTTATAGTTCAAGTATTTTATAAACATAGCTACTTTCACTGCAATATCATTTGTTAATATGATTTTAAAATGCAGTGTCCAAGAAAAGCATATTTATCATTCTGGGCACAATATCATAAATTTATAAACTTCTAATGGTAAACATACCCAAATTTGTACAGAATTTATAAATCAGTAATAACAAAATTCACTACACATTAAAAAGAAAACTTGAACAAATGGTGCATTATGGTTCTTATATGAAGCCGCTACGTAAAAATTTTAGCCATAAGAAAAGAAAATATAGTGTCTAATAAGTAGTTTCTGTCGCTGCCAGAAGAGTAATGTTTTAAAGTTTAGTGAAAACTCACCCAACTTCAGGGGGAATTAGCTAATTAAAAACAATATGTATGCATAAGCATGCGTACATACAACATACAGACCAGATTTCTGAGGAATATTTAGAAAATACTCGATAGAGAAATAGGGCGGAAAGAGAAACGTGTATCTGGAGAAGAGTTCTGGGGAAGGGTAGGAATGTGGAGAGGGTAGACAGTGGATGAATCTGTAGGTGGAGTTAGTAAATGCTCCAACTTTTTCTCAAGACTTTTCAAACTTGAACTTTGAATAATAACTTTAAGCCTGTAGAAAGTTCTGACTGCTAAATCCTTAAAAGCTACTTCATGATTTGTATGTCTTGCTGCCTATTTAATCAGTGTTTTTCGGCTGTCCCGTTACTTTTCAAAATCACCTTATGCTTAATTTATATGTTTTGAAAAGATTTATAATGTCTCATAGGTAACAACTTCCCTTTCCTTCTTTTGTGTGTGTGTGTGTGTGTGTGTGTGTGTGTGTGTATGTGTGAAATTTTGTAGAAAACTTCCCTTAGTGGTTATTCCACTTGCTAAACTCAAAGCTTCTTTCTAAGTATGACCTGCTAAGCCTACTTACTGTATTGAAGGTTTTTCTTCCTATATCAGACATAGAGTTGGTAACTTTTTTGGTTGGTAAAGTAGCAGGTAGCATTTACTATAAGGAAAACCATTATTCTCATGAAAACGAGGCAAGTACACGTAATACCCATTTGTAATTTATGCATCACTGTATAAGGAGTAAAAACTATTTTTACTCTTCTTTGTATACTATTCTAGTCTCTAGCATTAATTTTGCTTTGTAGAATAATTGAAACCTTAACACATTTTCAGGAAGTTACAGTAAAAGAATTCATTAACCCAGATTTCCTTACCCTCTCTTCTTTGAGTCATTCTTTTTTTTCCTTTTGGAGTTCCTTTGGAGGCAGTGAACAGGGTGGTGGTGACTACGCAGGGACTTAACTGCTATGACCTTGATGCCCTCCTTACCTCTCACTAGCGATTTCACAGGATCTCCCTCATTCATTTGAAGTTCGCTGGTGGTGGTGGGAGAGCCTGGCTAACTGTGCTCTCAAAATGACCTACTTACTGTTTAGAAGCTGCTGGAGTAAGTCATGGTGATTCTTAAATTTTTAGGGAGGAGATCTGTAGTGTAAATACGAGTACTGTGCCCTTCAGACTCAAGGAAAAGAGTAGGAGATAGTGGACCTACACTAATCCACACCACTGAACACCCTTTTGTGATTGATTACAAGTGTCGCTCTCTGCTAAATTTTTAAAGTTTTCCATTTGTAATATAGCTTTATGTTTCTAAACTGACATTTTATCTCTATCTAATACTTTCTCGATCTTCCTTTTCTTTAGGTACTTTGTTTTTCCTGTACCTTATACTTTCCATTTATTTCTATACCAGCGCTGCCCCAGACTCTGTGATGATGGAAATGTTCTCTTTCTGCACTATCCATTGTAGTAGCTATCTACTTCTTACAGCTATTGAGCATTTAAACTGTGGTTTGTGCCAGTAAGGAACTGAGTAGTATTTCAAAGTCCTGAAACAAATCTTGTGGAAATGTTTGCAAACACATTTCGTTAGAGCTAAAGTAATTCTTTGCTTTCAGGTGGTTGATTTACTGAGATACTTCTCCTGGGCTGAGCCTCAGTTAAAGGCAATGAAAGCATTACAGCATGTAAGTAACTTATTTTTCTTTATAGTGTAGAATTTAAGTATTTTGAATTCTCCCCTTGTTTTCTATAATTGATCTCAAGTTGTAATTTGTTTGCATTAGAAAAACTGATCCTAAATTTTATTATACTTTGATTAATCAAATAATTACTAAAAAATTAAGAGTTCCCAAACTGATTTAAATTGTATGTATTGTACTGCTAAATTGTACACCATAGGATCCTAATTGGCAGATTGGAAGAGAAAATATTTATAGGGAGGGAGAGCATAGAATTTGAATTCTTAAGTGTTTTTATGTACTTCTATTTTTTTATATCTTTATCCTCTTGTGTTTAGTCTTAGAACAATAGTCAAATGAGTTTATATTTACGTTTTTTAGACCAGCACTGTCCAAATGAACTTTTAGCAATGATAGAAATGTTTTATATCTGCTATCCAATATGGTAACCACTAGCTACACATAGCTTTTGAGCATTTAAATGTGTCTAGTCTGCCTGTGGAACTGTATTTTTAATTTTATTTAATTTTAATTTAAACAGGCCTAGTGGCTACTATTAGCACAGCCTAAATTAACAGAGACATTTAAGTCAAACAGTATCTGTCTACATAGGATTTTCCTTGGATTATCAGGGATGGATAGCCTTAAGGGAATCTACAGATCCTTAGCTTCCTAAACTAATTTGCCGAAGAAAGTGGCTGGATCTGTTAGTGCTTGCCTCTTTAGCAATTCGTTTTTTCAACTCTACAAAAAAAAGGTTACCTTACCCACCCACCCATCACTCTTTTCCCAAGGACCAAAGAGACCATGTAATCTCCTGAGAGGGAGGGCAAAGCAGAGAACTTCTGTAAGAAATACTGATGGGGACCTCTCTTTATTTTATCAAGACAACAAACTCATGACAAAGCTCTGAGGCCTGCTTGCTTGTCCACCTACTTTAGAATTAAAATTCAGAAGTGAAAAGGTTAGCATGAGCACAACTTATAAGTCAACCTTTGGTGACAAACTAAGTCTGATTTGGTGGTTTTCACACTGAAGACTAACCTCGACAATTAGGTTATGCAGTAGACATTTTCATAAGTGAGATAAATGAGTAGTTCCAGAGTTTTTACAAATATATAATAAACGGAATATAAATCAATTTTTTGTAAGTATTTAAACTTGTGGTACAGTTTTTAGATGTCAATTTAAAAACTTGCAAAGGGGTGTGTAGTTTTACCAATTCTTTTGGTGCTACCTGAATAAAATTGTCTGAACAGCATTGCTCTATTGGGTATTGATTCTAAATGACCTTCTTCCATTGACTTTGCTTTTGAATTTCCTCTGCTATTAACATAAATCTG
Organism: Zalophus californianus; assembly: GCF_009762305.2. Classification (NCBI taxonomy): domain Eukaryota; kingdom Metazoa; phylum Chordata; class Mammalia; order Carnivora; family Otariidae; genus Zalophus; species Zalophus californianus. The sequence goes on from NC_045597.1 coordinate 63,574,528, forward strand.
TAAATTGGCAGAACCTTATCTTCAAAACCAGAAGTACCCTAGTCAAATTATAGAACATTGCACACAATCTTCCAGTGTCACAGTTCATGTTAATATAATAAGACTTTTAAGAAAGTTCTACAGTAAAGAATGTTGTTTAACCCATCTTTTCCCTACCTGAAGTGACTGTAGTACCCTTTTTAGTAACACTATTCACCATAGACCTCACTTTAGGAAGCCCTGACTACAGAATGCTTAGCACTCTAAGGAATGTAATTTTTTCTAACTTTTTGAGCAATGTATCTCCCATATTTACAAATACCCCTTTTCTAGAACCTTTCTGAGGAAAGCAGTACATGTAAATATTTTTCTTCTATAAATAAATACATTGAGAGACATTGATAAAAAAAGCACATAGGGGAACTTAGATCTTCAACTGAAATAGTTACATTGAAAAAGTCTAAGGTTAATTCACATGGTTGTTAGGCCTTGTTTTTGAATAAGCAGTTTCACTTCAAATACTTAAATATTAAGAACATTTAACTATGTTTCCCCCAAAATAGCAATCTCTGGCATGAAAATTTCTCATGTTGAAAATAAAATTATTTTTTATATTAATAGAAAATGGTGGCTGTTCACCCAGCAGAAGTGGTCAATATACTCAATTGTTTCACCTTCAGTAAAGACAAGCTAGTTGCTCTTGAACTGTTAGCTTCGTGAGTATTTCTTTTTACTTTATTGGAGAAAGTTTGGAAGACTTTTTAAATGTTTCTTAACTCAGTGTGTATTAATGTCTCAGAATTATATTAGTAAATGGAACTCTAATAAAATCTGTGAAAGGGTAGACTGAATTATTATATCTAAATATCTAGGGGCATCTGGGCAGCTTGGTTGGGCGTCCAGCTCTTGATTTCGGCTCAGGTCATGATCTCAGGGTCATGAGATCGAGCCCCGCCTGGGGCTCCACTCTGGGTGTAGAGCCTGCTTAAAGATTTTCTCTCTCCCTCTCCCCCTCTCCACCCCCCCCCCACTTGCACATGCTCTCTCTAAGGGAAAAATAAATAAATAGATATCTAGTGTACTTATTACAAATGGTTACAACTTAAAAATAACCAGGCATACTGAGATTATTTATTTGATTTGTCTTCATTTCAGTGACTTCCATTGCTTTCCGACTCTCAGTAGTTTGAAAGGCTCATTGAGAAAGCCATTGGTTTTATAGTTAGGTTCTGATACATGTACTTACTCTTTCTGGACCTTATTTTCCTTGGTTATAAAGTTAAGGATCTCACCTACTTAATAGCAGATGTGAGTTTTATTTATTTATTTTTTAAGATTTTATTTATTTGACAGAGAGAGACACAGCAAGAACGGGAACACAAGCAGGGGAAATGGGAGAGGGAGAAGCAGTCTTCCCACGGAGCAGGGAGCCCGATGCGGGGCTCCATCCCAGGACCCTGGGATCATGACCTGAGCCGAAGGCAGACGCTTAATGACTGAGCCTCCCAGGCACCCCACATACGTGAACTTTAAATTCTAAAAGATCTGTGAAAACACTTAAGCATAGCACTTAATAAATGATCATAATGAATGTAAGCTCAAAGAGAAAAAGGGCCTGCTCTTCTGTGTTATGGAAGAGTCTGTAGATTGCTGTTTATTGAGAGCACATGCATTTTTAAGTCCTTTATATGTCTATAGATGTCTGCAAAAATACAAAGTTAAAGCATACGGTAAAACTTCATTTTTAGATTAACCATTATTTTTATGCGTTTGGCACATGGCTTTTTTTCTATTGCCCTAGATCTCTTACTACTCATTGAGAGGGTATATTTTCAAGAATCTCAAAATAGTGATTTTTATTCATAGAACTACTTCACTACTTTTAGGTAACCAGATGAACCTCAGTTCAGTTATATTTATCATTTTTATAAAAATATGGTTTACATTCACCAATTAAAACTAAATCACTTTTCTCCATTTGTCATTGGGGGAAAGGTTACTCAGGTATGGTTGTTTGGTAAAGGTTGTTGGCATTTGCATGTATGTCCAGGTTCTTAAATCAAAAGCTAAATTGCATTTTCTTGGTAGAAACATTGTTGATGCACAGAATTCTCGTCCCATCGAAGATTTATTCAGGATAAATATGTCTGAGAAGAAACGGTGCAAGAGAGTACTTGAACAGGTAATTTTCTCAAGATTGCTATATAAGTAGAACATTAGGTTTTTCTGAATGTTGATGAAGGAAGAAAAGTACCAGTCTCACTTCTGTGTTAACTGTGATGAATAACCTGACAGCTCTTGTGCAGTGGGTCAGGATGGCATCCCTGCGGTCCATGGAGGACAGGAGCTGGGCGAGGGGGCTTCTGGGGGATGAGGAAATGGCTTGAGAGTGAGACACCAGTTGGCTCCTCAGCTTCAGCCTCAGTGGGTGTTTATTCTTGGGCCCTTGGTAGCTTTGCCATGGCTCCAAGTTTTTGCCTTTAATCCTATGTATTTAGGAACGTGACGGAAAAAAAAATTTTTTTTTATTTTGTTTTGTCATCAGTCTTACTACGTTAGTCAGATTTGTAAGAGATGGATAATAAAGCAAAATTCCAGTCTACTAATTCAAAATCTCTAAGAATGGGAGGAGTAGTATTTACCTAAACTTGTTTGACTTGAGTTGTCATTTAAGGTAGTTATTTCTTAGGATTGTGATGGCTGGAAACAGAATTAATGATTAGAAACCTGCTTGAGGAAGATGCATACTGCTCTCCTGGGGCCTTGCAGCCTAAGCGCATTTAATCCTTGCACTGTCTGCTAAGCTCAGGGGTAGCAGAGAACTTGGCTTACTCATGAGGTCTGTTGTAGCAGAAGCAAGATCTGAGCCCACATTTCTTTACTTTAGTAAGTTCTCCATTGGTTTTCTTGACTAAATTTTTTAAGGCACCATGCATTTACTGCTGTTGTTTTCTTCCTTATGAAGCATTCTGATCATGTCAGAAATAATTTGGTCCTGAGTATTTTCCTTCTCAGAAATAATGTGGTCCTGAGTATTCTGTGGAATAGGATCTCTGGTCAGTGTAACTTAGTACAACTTTTGTGGAAGGTAAACTTGAAGAGCCTTAAAATGTTCATGTCTTTTGATCCAGAAAATTCTATTTCTAGGAATTTATTCTAAGGAAAGAAATAGAAATATACTAATTTGTATGTAAGGGTATTTACTCTGGTACTATTTATAATAACCAAAAATTGAGATAATTTTTAGGTTTGGGTGTTTAGTAGGTGACTGGATTATATAGCTAATTATGTGTGTTTGAATGAATTTATAAAACCAATATATCTCTATAACAAACGTGAATGAATTTATAAAACCAATATATCTCTACAATAAAATACATGACATCCTGCATACTTCTAAAATATAGCTATATATAGCTTCATATCCCTATAGCATAATATAGATCTGTTGGAATATACGTCACCTAATGTAGTGTTTTTCATTCAATCTTTATTGAGTATGAACTCAATATTTGTTAGTGTACCATTGTAGAAGCTGAGAATGCAATAATAAATAAGCTAGAACATCCCTCAACATGTCTCATACTTATGTAATGCTATGTTGAATACAGTATACCTAAATAACTCTTGCTTTTTCAACAGTACAGCTCTTTGGATACCCAGTGTCCCATGTTATTTGTTTGTTTTTCTCCACTAAGTTCTAAACTTCTTCAAATCAGAGTCCCTGTATCTTTCATCTGTTGCTCTCCTTGTCTTGCCTGTAACATGAGTTTGGTGTTTATACAGTTGGACGACATTATTTCTTGGTTTGGAGAAATGGGACATACGAAATAGTAAATGAACTTGTTTGCACACAATTTGCAAAATCTGCTGTGGAGATATCTTTGTATAGGAGTCTATTAGTTGTGGCTAACAGAAAACTAATTAAAAACATTATGTTACCACTTTAATAATTCCATTTAAATAAAGTGATTTTACTTATGAATTTTGGTCATGTTCACTACTGTAAGTGCTAATGAATTCATGAACAGATTAATGTGATGCTGTTCTTGATTCATATTTTTAACAGGGCCTCCAAATATCCAGAATACTTAACCTGTGAGGTTTTTTTATTTTTTATATATTTATTTATTTATTACCACCCTCTTGTTTTTTGTTACAGGCTTTCAAGGGGGGCTGCAAAGCTCCTCATGCTATGATATCTTCTTGTGGAACGATCCCAGGAAATCCATATCCCAAAGGAAAACCTAGTCGCATAAATGGCATTTTCCCAGTAAGCATATGTTTGTGGCTATGAGAAACTTCTTATGGCTTACTATGAAATTTAGCATAGTTATGATATTTAAAGAAAATGCCAGTTGATGATGCTTCTTCCAGGGAAAGGAATTTTATTACGTCAGCAGCTTAATTCATGGGTTCAACACTGATCAAAAGCTCATGTATAAACTACATTAAAGTATTTGTGTAAGATGTACAGAAGAACAAGACAAATAGAAAAGAGGATGATTTTGTTTGTTTTTCCAGGTATTTTAGAAGCACTGCTTTGCACTTAGTAAAGGAGCGTTTCTCAAACTCTCAGTGTTCCTCAGACAGTTTCACAGTTGAATATGTTTGAGAAATCGTGTGCAGTGTTTCCTTCTTGGACAGTCACATTGCATGATAAAGGTTCTGAAAAGTCCTGAAGGAAAGAAACCTGTTTCTATACCATCCACAAACGTCTTTGTAAAATTATCTTTGCAAAGAGTGCCATATTTTTATTGCAGTGTAACAAGTAACCCTAAAACTCAGTGGATTAAAACTAAACATTATCTTACACAGTTTCTATGAATCTGGAACCTGGGAGTGGCTTAGGTTGGATTTGGCTCAGTGTTTCTTATGAGACTGCAGTCATCTGGGGGCTTGAGTAGAGCTTGAGACTATACTCCCAAGGGGGCTCAGGTACATGCCAGGCAAGTTAGTGTTGGTGGTGGGCAGGGGGTCTTTGTTCCTCACAGTAAGGCCCTGCCCGTAGTGCTGCTTGAATACCTCAGGACATGCAGCTGACTTCCACCAGAGCAAATAGTCCAGGAGAAGGCAAGTGCAAGCTGTGTTGTCTCTTGTGACTTAGTCTTGGAAGTCAAATGCCATCATTTCTGGAATATCCTATTTATTATGCAGGTTAGCACTGTTCTTTCTGGAAGGGGACTTCACAAGGGCATGTAGGAGGTGAGGATGTCTGGGGGCCATCTTGGAAGTTGGCTTCCCTACTAGTATGTACTATTTAGGCACATGCTCTTAGGAGGACACATTGTAGTGGTCTGTCCACTTATTCTGATCTGTTAATAATAGTCTTGAATGAGGTCTCATTTATTCTCATATAATATGAACTACCTCATTTAATGCTTATAGAAAACATTTTTTTTGTCATCTATTTTTAACTGTAATATAGGTACTCTTTTTGATTCTTTGACCATTATACATACTGGTGCATTGGAAGTCTGTTTCTGGTCACTCCTATGGTGCAGGGGAAAAAATTAAAACCTACGTTATCCTGCTCTTCTGTCATCCCCATGTGTGTGGTGTACTTTTTTCTGAGTTCCTCTGTACATGTTGTGAGGGTTCTCTGGCAGAGGAAGGTTGAGGACCTTAGCAGGGTCTTACAGCCGAGACAGGACTGGATCTAGAATCCAGATCCTTTAACTCTTACCAAGTTAAGTCCTTTTCTTCATTGTAATACAGTGAGGGTTTTGTTTTGTTTCTCCTCTGGGTTTGTTTTTTTTAAGTCTCAATTATCTTTCTTTCTTTTTATTTATTTATTTATTTAAATAGGGAACCCCCTTGAAAAAAGATGGTGAAGAATGTACTAATGAAGGCAAAGGAATAGCTGCACGGATTCTTGGACCGTCTAAACCGGTATGTTTAAAGAATAAATGATGACACGGCCCTTAACTCGTACATGTAGTTTTCTGTCTGTTCACAGCACACAGCATCAGTTCTGTTTTCCTGTTGTGAAATTTGAGGTATACTAGAAACTCGAGTAAAGTGAATAGTCTAGGGACCTATCGCATAATTAGTTAACAGTGTCCATGGCCGTTCTGAGGTTTCATGTTTTATCTTAAAGTGAGCCCAGTCCAATTGTTTTGTTCCGTTTTGTTTTTCCCCATCCCTGTTCAGCTGTTCCCTTGAAGGTATGGAGTATGGAGAGTTCTCTTTAAGGTTGTGGTTTGGCCAAATTAGTATTAATAGTAGTGAATCAAGAGTGGAGCCCGGAGGTTGAGAGTATTTTGAAGGGAGTGATCATGATTGGTTAGGATATCAGCTGAACCCAAAGACAGCCCTGTAGGTTGAAACATTGTTCGAGCTGAAGTGGGAGAGGCCTGTCACAGCCGCCTTGCAGCCCCTTAGAAGTACAGCATCTGGCTTAACTTCAGAGACCTCTGGTTCTCTAGAGACCAATTCTTGGGATGCTTTTGTTACTTACATAGTTCTGTCAACTACAAAATAAAAGATTTGTGGATTTCAAAGGCGAAAAGACTAAGATACTGAATTCATAATCCCAGTCTGCATTCTACTCAAGTTGTCAGAGTGCTGAATGCTGAATATAGGACTTTGTTCTTCCAAGGAGAAAAGAGGGTAAGAATGGTAGGATGAATCTCTGATGAATTTTGGAGGCTGTTGGAAGTTCTTGGGTAGTCAGGGTTCCTAAACCTCGCAGATTTCTTGTGTTACAAAAGAGGAGGTAAAAATTCTTAGATTAACTTTGGCTCAGTCAGAGAGGAGTTTGCTATTTAGGATAAGGTCTGACCCTTCGTTGGAGATGATTTAATACTGAAATTAAAAATAAACCCCTCCACAGCAGTCTTTGGCAGGATCTGCCTTTGTAATTTATAGGAACCACATTTATTAAAGCAAAGACATTTCCCTCACTTGTGCCATGTATTAGGCCAGTAGCATTTGATATGCTGGAGCATTTTTAGCCTCTAACGACTAAATATTTCAAAAGACAAGTTGTATTTTGTTTGCAGGGAGATTGCTGACTTAGTTTTCTTCTAACTGCTCCACTTCCCCCTCATCTAGCCTCCTTCAACGTACAATCCACATAAGCCTGTTCCTTACCCAATACCTCCATGCCGGCCACATGCAACCATTGCACCAAGTAAGCAGTTCATTCGTGTTCTACTTTTTTTCTTTTTGCTCTTTATTAAGTTGAAGGTAAATGTTGCTATATCTACTTGGGAAAATTGGAGCACTTGTGAAATATGCTCTGCTGAGTTTAATTTTGCCCATGGTGGGCTACACAGTCTCCTGGTCTACAGCAGTGCAGGAGACAGAGTTTAGTTTAGGGTATTTGCCTTTTGATAAATTCATTATAGATTCTTTTTAATCATTATTATGCGTTTTTGCTTTAGTAAATCATCATGAATCCCATTTCAGTAGTTGGGGTTCAAAGGTATCCTCAGTACATCTCACTTAAAAAGGTCAACTGTATGTGATTGACAGAAAAGGCAGATAATTGAAGTATTGCAGGGTCTCCCTGCCCTGCCATTCAGCGAGCTGATGTCTGGAATGAGCATGCAGTGGGAAGTCAGAATCTTCAGCTGTCTCACTTGATCTCAGCTTTGTCCTTACACTAGACCCAAACCTCTGTGTAAAATGCAACTCTATCATATTAGCAGTTTTAAAAATTAGATAGCTCTGTTAATATGGTTTGAACTCTTGGCCATAGAATGATACTAAATTTTTTTTCTCTATAATTTTATTTTAGGTGCTTATAACAATGCAGGTCTCGTACCATTAGCCAACGTCATAGCTCCGGGTGTACCCCCTCCACCTCCATATACTCCTAATCCAGTAGGAACAGGTAAAATGTTGTTATGGAATGCTAAAAGTAAAAACTTACAGACGTACACTTAGAGGGGACAGTTGTTTGATATGGTGTGTCCTAGTGGGGAAAGGAACTCCCGAGCCTGACGATGGATCTGAGTATGATATACAGGCTCCACTAGAACGGCCTTGGCCCACCTGTGTGAACATGAGCAGCTTGTAGGCAGAGGAACCATTTCTCATGAGCAGGAAACTTGGATAGGCTATGGAAAAGTACAACTGACTTGATGAGTATTACCATTAGGACAGATTACTCCTACTGTCGGAGGAAAGGCCTATGCTCACAGGGGCTTAAGCTTTCCCCTGCATGCTTCAGTTCAGCATTCTCCTTTGGGTCTGTTGGGAACATGGGATTTAGCTTACGTTTTCATTTGTGTGTCTTTTACAAAAATTTAATTTTTATTTCAGTTAGGTATTGTTTATTTGACTCTTCTGAGTTTTAGGTCTTGCCTAGGAAACCCTTCCCCATCCCGACAGGATGAAAATGTCATCTGTATCCTCTAATTACTTTTATGGGGATTTTTTTTTTTTTAATGTATAGCTTTTAATCCACTCACCATCTATTTCTAGATATGTGTAGGGTAGGGATAGAACTTAATTTTTTTTTTTCTGCCCTTCCCAGAGACTCGGTTACTTGATAGCCATTATTAACAAATCCTTACTGGCCAGAGTGGTTCTGTTGTTTGAAGCTGGGTACTCCGATGAGAGTTGCTAAACAGTTTTCCCCAAAATTACTGTTTTATTTCTTAACCCTTGTTTATGGTACCTTTAGCCCTTCGAGTTTTACGTTTTTGTGTAGAGAAAGAGAGGCTATGAAAGAAAAGCTGGAACTGTTTTATCTTGTTTTAGATCTTAACTCTTAACCCTAGGGAGTCCTGGTAACCTGGGTCTTGTAAGGCCCTTACTGTGTCTGGAATTTATTTTCATATAGGGGTGAATAGAGGTTCATCTTAATTTTTTTCCAGATGGTAGCCTGTCAGGCCAGCACCATTTATTAACTCATCTGTTTTCCCCACTGGTCTAAAGGGCCGCATTTGTCTTAAGTTTTCATATACACACATGGTTCTAATTCTGGGTTCTTTATTCTGTTCTAATCTAGTTATTTCATGTTATGATGATATATTGATTTGACTAGCAGATTTATAGTGTGTTCTGATATCTAGTAAGGCTAGCTTTTTCTCTTAAACTATAGTTTCTATTTTTCTTACTATATTTGGAAATTTTTTTTTCCATCTGAACTTCTAAGATTATGTAGGTAAGAACAGCTGAATTTATGTATGTATATATATATAGTTACATATTATATATTAGTTACATTATTACACTAATATATAATTATAATATGTAATATGTGTAGTTATATGTATTAATTTGGGGAGATGTGACATTCTTATGATATTAAGTCTTACTCTTCAATCATGTGTCTGCTTTATATTATGTCAGGTGGTAGTGATTTTCCCCCAGGACTTGTTTTATCTGTTTCAAGAAGATGTTATGGTTTTCTTTATGTGGGTTCTTTGCCATGGGATTATCTCTAGGGACTTTAGAGGTATTTTTCATCAAAATTACAAATGGAATATTTCATTTCTAGGTGCTTGTTACTAATTACTTATTCTACTTTTTTTTAGTCTCTTAAGTTTTCTAGGTATAAAAAAATGAGCTGTGTTGTACTTTACTATATTTCTTTTTTGCCTGGCCTTACTGGGTGTTAATACTGTCCTAACCTTTTTGTTTTCATTTTATATAAGTATTTTGCTTTTATCTTTACTTTCAGTTTTTATTTGAGTTTTATTTATTTGGTGGGTTAGTTGGTTTATAGATTATATATATAGCTGGATTCTGAGTTTTAAACCAGTGGGCCGGGGCAGGGAGAGACTTAATAGGAATTTTCAGTCATCATAAAAATAGCATATTTGTTCTTAGTCTGTCCATTTTATTTCTGTATTCATTATTCTCTTATCCCAGTTTTTCATTTTCCTTACTTTTGTTTACTTGTATTAGTCAAATTGCTGTTTTATTTTTAACAACTCTTCCTCCTTGCCCCACTCCAACTTAGAAATGTTATTTTTAATACTGCTAAGGATTGCCTTCATATATATATATATATATATATATATATATATATATTTTTTTTTTTAACCATCATATTCTTAATGGTTGTCGGTACACAAAAACTAAAAAAAGCTGCTCCGTACTCCACTGACTTCCATTCTCACTCTTCTTTTTTGTTGATTTGTGTGTTTTGTCGGAATACCATACATGTTTTCTTCTGCACCTCTGAACTTCTGGCTTCTTACTTTTTCCTCTGTTCTTTGATACCCTGTCCTGATACGCTCATTCTACTTTTCTTTTAGTAGAAAATTTCTTTAAGCAGTTTTTTCAGAAGGGCACATGTACAGAGTTGTAGATGAGAAACCCAATTCCGGTTAATTTTCTTTTCTTTATTAGAACCTTGGTCTCTTCCTATAAGCTTACAAAGAAAATACTCCCTATCTTTAGAGTTCAGAAATGTTTTTAATCCTGGAGTTTGGCTATTTCACCAGGATGTCCAGATGTGGATGTTAGCATTAATCTTTCATGAAATTCTGTAAGCTCTTTGGATATGAAAACTCAGTTACTGCTTTTTATCTGGTCTTTTTTTCTACCTCTGGTACTCTTATTTTGCACTATATTTGCCTTCTAAGTCTCTTACCTATTCATGTATGGAATCCTCTATTTTTTTTTTTGTATTTTTGCCATTTTAAATGTGATTTTATTGTTTTTCTTATTTTCAGCTCAGTAATTTAGCTTTCATAGTATTATCTCTAATCTTTACCATTCTTTGCATTTATGTATTTGGAGTCAGGTTTTTATATCTAAAGTCTTCATCTTCTCTGCTTGTATTTTTTTGCATATTATGTGTGTATGTGTTCTTAATTTGCATTACAAGGTTTTACACTTCTTTTTCTTTCGTTGAATCTTTGTTGATAGACACCATATGTTTTGGTTGTTTATTTGCACCAAGTTCCTTAGACTTTTTTTTTTTTACCATCATATTCTTAATGGTTGTCGGTCCTCAGGACTCCGGGATCATGACCTGAGCTGAAGGCAGACGCTCAACCATCTGAGCCACCCAGGCACCCAAGCTATGATCTTTCTTTGCTCACTGTGTCAGGGCTTGTAGATTCTTTCTGCACCTCATACCTGTCCCATTGTTGGTTTCTTGGGCAGTTATTGTCAAGCTATGAGAGGTAATTTTTTTCCCTTTGTATCTTTGCCTGATGGTCTAGTTAGGTCCTTCCATGGAGGGTAGGGAGGAGTGTGCTTTTGGTGTCGGTGTCACAGGCTTCGAGTCAGCCTCCACTGGCGTTGTTCTCAGCAGCTCCTAGCAAAGGATCTTTTCCAGAAATGACTGCAACAGGAAGTCAGGGCCCCTTTCTTTCTGTTTGCTTGGATCATCGCATGGCCTGCGAGATTGGTTCCTCGGGTGGCAGTGGATTCTGCACTCAACATCCGCCTCCCACCTCCAAGTCTCCCTGCTGTTGAAGTGACTGTCAGTTTAGCCAGTAACGGTGCTCCTTCTCTGCATTCCAGCTGTAGGCTACACTTTGTCCTAGGTGGCACACTCGGGCCATCTTTTCCAGAAAGTGTTCCTAAATATATCTGTAAAATAACAATGCTTATTTAAAACCTCCTAAGTTGTGGCTTAGTTGGTTGAGCATCCGACTCTTGGTTTTGGCTCAGGTCATAATCTCATGACTCGTGGGATCGAGCCCCATCCCGTCAAGAGCTAGCATCTGCTTCCTTCTTCTCCCTCTTCCTCTGCCCCTTCCCTGCCTTGCAGTCTCTAAAATATGTAAATAAAATCTTTAAAAAAATAGAGTAAAATAAAACCTGGTAAGTTAAAGAGAAGGGGGTGTGGGAATCAGTGGCTTGTAATGCTGTCAATCTTCATATAGTGACTACTGGTATCTTTATTTATTTCCTTTTTGTTTCCATAGGCATACAGTTTTCCCTAACATAGCGTGCATACATATCCTGAGTTTTTCTTTTTTTTTGACACCAATCTTTGGTTATTATGGTGATGATTAATTTGAATAAAACTTGAAATCAAACTTTTATTTATTTATTTTCATATAGAAAATGAAGACCTTTCCAATCAGTCAAAACCTACACAGAATCAAAGTAAGTGTCCACTTTGCTGCAGATATAGCTGAGGTCTGTCCTGGTTGTCTGCTCTGTTATTCACTGAGAACAATTTGAATTGAATGTATTTGGAATCTATGCTTTGGGGAAAGTTCCTAGTTAAAGAATTTAATCAATACTTGCTAAAAGTGGCTTGATAGTGGTACATTATGTATACACAGAATGAAATGCACATATTAACTGAATTTAAAATTAGCCATTTGCCTTTGTGTTTTATATGAAAAACTTGCAATATAATCCAAGTGCTATGTGGCATTACATCCACATTCACTTTACATTATGTGATTTTAGAAGCCTCATTTTTATTTTGATATAAACACGTAAGATCCTTTTTCCTAAATGCTGTTTCAAGTACTAGTTTTAGAGTTAATTATTTTCATAAGTATTGGGAGTAGCATAGCTTAATGTAGAAAAAAAAAATAAGGGGTGCCTAAGCAGAAAGTGGAATTGAAAAAGGAAGATGAGGGGAGCCTGGGTGGCTCAGTCAGTTAAGCGTCTCTCAGTTTCACCTCAGGGCTTGATCTTAGGGGCTTGAGTTCAAGCCCTGTGCTGGGCTCCATGCTGGGCTCCATGCTGGGCTCCATGCTGGGCTCCATGCTGGGCTCCATGCTGGGCGTGGAGCCTACTTTAAAAACAAGAAGGGAGGGGGAGGGAGAGAGGGAGGGAGGACAGGAAGATGAAAGGTGATGTTCGTAATGCCTGCAGATGGCAGCAGTGCTGCAACATTTTATTTTTCTTCTAGTTGAGGATCTTTGTGGTCAGGAAGGAGCTGTGTGCTGATAGGAGACAAAGCCTGAGCTCAGTTCTTGTGTAGCAAAGTAGCACATCATTACAGTGCATAGTTAGGAGTCTTAGTGGGAATTCTGTTCCCTGAGCAGGGTGCCTAACAGTGATTTTTTGCTGGTGGTTTCTAAAGGACGTAGTATAATGGGCTGGAAAAAACACTGAGATGTCAGGACATCATTTTCTTACCCTGCCTAGCTTTGTGACCATGTCATTTAACTTCTATGGAAAGGAGGTTGAGGAAGCTTGAGCCTTTATGCTCAGCTTCATTAATCTGTTTCTGAAGGGAGTAACAGGTTAAGTGTCATAAGAACCATCATTAGGAATAGCATACTTTGTTTTCCTATGCTGTGTTATGTTAGCATGATTAAGATTTTATTTTCCTTTTGAACCATATCAAGAAACAAAAAGATAAACTAGTATAATGGTTAAGGATATGGGTCTGTCAGACCAGGGTTCAAATTTAGGTTGACCTTTTTTAAAATTATTACTGTGACAAGACCTCACTTAATGAGATCTACCTTCTTAAATTTTTAAGTACACAATATAGAATTGTTAACTGTAGATACGGTGTCATACAGCAGATCTCTGGAACTTATTTACCTTGCATAACTGAAACTTGATACCCTTTGAATGCCACTGAATAGCTGGATGATCTTCTAACAAGTTGCTTTAACCACATATAAACACATAAGATCCTTTTTCCTAAATGCTATTTCAAATACTAGTTTTAGAGTTAATTATTTTTAAGTTTTAGATTTAATATTTATGGGGTTGTTTGTACCTAACCCAGAGGGTTACCTGGGGACAAATGAAATGATAGGCATAAAGTACTTAGCACAGCATCTGACAGATAATGTTTTATGGTTATCAACCAAATTACATGGCAGGAAAGTCATATTTATCATGGTATGTTTTGGGTTTTTTCGATTTGTTGTTTTATTGCATCTTAACTGTAGGCCCTGTGTATTGTTAACAGTGCATGGCTTTTGCTTTATTATATAAGATCTTCAACAGAGACTGCTTATAAAGAATGCTATGGGACAGCCTGGTCTGACCTTGTCACTTGTCATTCACTACACGGTCTTCAGCATGTAGTTACATAAGATAGTGAATTCGCAAATATTTCCCAACCAGTGTTGACCCTAATAAATTTTTAGTACATTATTTACGAACACAAAACTAGGTATATTATCACTTGTGCTTCTAGTTGTTGTTAAACAAATGCAAACAAAAGTACAAATCCATTTTCATATGTTATCTAAATTTAAAAATCTAGTTTTATTTTCTTGAAACTAAATTACTGCTAATGACATGAATATTAGACTTCAGGCCTTTTGAGTTTGAAGTTCATGTATTTCTATATTACGGTTTGTCAATTCTGCCATCTTTCTTTTCTAAACTACCATAAAATTTGTTCAGCCCAGTATAGCACCTTTTGGGCATCTCTTAGTACAAATAGATGATGTATATGCTGTTTTCTTCCATTTTCCTGTGGTCCCTTCCCCACCATGATTAACACTGTGCATTGCTTCATTGATCATGTCAGCTTCCTTATGCAAAGTCTTTATTATGCATAAGTTTAGAAACTTAAGTCTTAGCCCATGAAAATAACTTTCACATGATTATCACTGCAAAAGGAACATTCTCTGTTTACAAGTGAAATACCTTTGATATGAATATGGCAGCAGATGATAGTTGTCATTGTGACTTTAGGTACCTAAGTCATGCTTTCCATTTGACACCAACAAGATTTTCATCAAAGGCTAACATTGGCACTAAATTGATTCAGAGGAAACACAAATCATCCCCCCAAATACTTAAAGTAATTATTCAGAGAGTTTATGAGAATAAAAAATACTGTAGCAAACTCTAGTGGAATTCTTGACAATAAGTCCTTGGATGGGTTTGGTAACTATAGTTGAGGTCATGCTGATACATCCAGTGGGGCAAACACTCATTAAATACACAGGTGCCATGCACAGTGCTAGGTGCTAAGGCTCTAAAGAGGAATTAGACATGGCTTTTTCCCCTAAGGGAACTCCTCGGACAAGGCAAGTAGCATTTGAGGTCGAGATTGTGTTGAGGAGGCAGTATGAGAAAATGGGAAAAAAAGCTCTATAGACTATAAACTGGAATATCAAGTTCACCTCACAGAGTGGCCGTAATACTGGAGAAATAGGCATGAATCCTGGGAGGCCCACTGTGACCAAAGAGGAAAGTGATGTCCTGAAAGCTCTTAAGAGGGGGAAACGACTTGTTTTATTATTCTAGGGAAGTGGTTTGAGAGAATGAAAGCTAAAGTCGGTACACCAACACTAATCACAATTAAATTTTTAATTTTTAAGAATTAGGAAAATACAAAAGTAAAGTTTGCTAACTTCTCAAGGCTTCCTCACTGTGCATTGGAGGGCTCTTCTAAGCAGAGTCTAGAAGACAACTGGCTCTACCTGAGGCTCCATAGGGAAAATCAGGGTCATGGAATCTAGCAACGTGTACACTGCAGTAGCCTATTATACCTGTTGCTGATTTTCTTCATGTTTGTCAAATGTTACAAAAATGTGGACTCATTCCTTTTGGATTAAACTTTGACATTTCAGCGTGGTGATATTCTTGCCTTTCTCTCCCAACCCCCCCCCATAGCATTTTCTACTCCAGCAAGTCAGCTCTTCTCTCCTCATGGTTCCAATCCTTCAACACCTGCTGTGACGCCCGTCCCTACCGCATCCCCAGTCAAGGCAGTAAACCATCCCTCAGCATCAGTAACTGCTACCATTTCCGGGCTGAACATGGCGAATACTGTCCTTCCGGTCTTCCCAGGGCAGGTCTCCTCGGCCATACATACGCCTCAGCCATCAACGCCAAATCCAACGGTTATCAGAACCCCTTCCTTGCCTGCCGCGCCTGTTACTTCTGCCCACAGTACAACATCAGCCCCTGTCCCGTCGGTTTTTTCTGGCCTGGTTCCCCTGCCAGGTCCTTCCGCTCCTCCTGTCCCAGCCCCTCAGGCGACATCCACACCTCGGGCTACTCCTGCTTCCAATGAAACATTTGCTTCGACCTCCGCCGCTTTCACTGGCCTCCCCTTTTCTGCCACCTCTACTGCTGCTTCTGCCAACAATGCCAATTCTGCTTCACTGTCGTCAGTGTTTGCAGGTCTGCCCTTGCCCTTAACGCCGTCATCCCAAGGTGTGACCAACCCGGCTCCCTCTGTCATTGCCGGGGGCTCTGCTCCCAGTGTGGCCTGTCCACTCGGTGTCAATAATCCTCTTCTGTCTGCTTTAAAAGGCTTTCTGACATCAAATGATACCAGCTTAATCAGCTCATCTGCTCTGTCCTCTGCTGTTACAAGCGGGCTGGCTTCACTGTCTTCTCTTACTAATCAGAGCTCTGATTCGCCGGCCTCGGGCTCTAACAAGTGCTATGCCCTGCCGGCCATTCCCGGCCCGCCGAGATCTTCCACGCCCGGGCTGGCCATGTTCCCGAGCCTGCCCTCCACCGTGGCGAACTCCGCTTCCACCCCATCGACTTTGCCCGCACCTTCTCCGCTGGTGACGCCTGCGTCGTGTGCCGCTGCAGTGCCGGTCAGCTGTGGCTCGTCCGCCGCCCTCCTGCACGGCCCCCACGCGACTAACTCGGAGCTGCACATCGCGTCCGCGCCCGCCGTCACAGCCGGCCCTGTGCTGATCAAAACTGAGCCCACGAGCCCCACCCCCTCCGCCTTCAAAGGCCCCGCTCCTTCCGCGAATCCCTCTCCTGGCGCTTTAGGTCTGTCAGGGACGTTGGGCCGCGCGTACACGTCCGCTTCGGTGCCCATCACTTTGTCGACTTGCCTTAATCCTGCGCTGTCCGGCCTCTCCGGTCTGACGACTCCCCTGAATGTGTCGAACCCCCTTTCCTCCATCGCCCTGCCGCCGCACGCTTCCTCCGCCCCCATCACTCCGGTGTTCACTGCTCTGCCTCCTTTCACGTCTTTGACCAATAATTTCCCTTTAAGCGGCAACCCGCCTCTTAACCCGTCAGCGGCTCTGCCAGGGTCGTTAATAGCAGCCACCTCATCTGCCGCGGTCACGTCCGCACCCGTCCCCCCTCCGAGTTCCACCGCGGCCGTGCTCTCGGGGCTCTCGGCCTCCGCACCGGTCTCCGGCTCCGCGGCGCCTTTCCCCCTCAACCTGTCCACCGCCGTCCCCTCCCTCTTCTCCGTCACGCAGGGACCCCTGCCCTCTTCAAACCCCTCCTACCCCGGCTTTTCCGTCTCCAACACCCCCAGCGTCGCCCCCGCCCTGCCCTCGTTCCCGGGGTTGCAGCCGCCGGCCACGGTGGCGGCGGTCCCAGCGCTGCCCGTCGTGGCCACGACCCCGTCGCCAGCTCCCGTCCTCCCGGGATTCGCGTCCGCCTTCAGCTCCAATTTCAACTCTGCTCTCGTTGCACAAGCCGGGTATGTGGATACTTTGGAGATAGGATATGGTCATTCCTGACCTACCTTGTAGTCCCTAGTCTTAAGTCATTCCGGTGAGTCTAATCTGATCGTTGGGTGGTGCTAAATTATATTTTTCTGGGCTGAAACTTCAATACTCAAAAAACACGTGTAGCTCTTCAGCCGTGTTAAGTATATCTAATACTAATATCTGTTCAGGTTATTTTAGTATTCGGTAATTTCTCCTTATTATAAAGCAGCAGGAAGTGTTACAGGCAAAACAGACTTTATTACCTTCAGGATAATATACTTTATAATAGAAAGTAAATTTTATGTTAGTGAGTGGCTGACTTTTATGGTTCCTTCCAATGCGGAAGTTTAAAGTTTGTTTTACATCTCAATAAGGTGGTTTTTGACAAATACAGAGGCAGTAGGTTTTGTGTTACTTGCATTTTGACCTGTTCTGTCTATTGTTTTAGCTTATCATCTGGCCTTCAAGCTGCAGGCAGTTCTGTTTTTCCAGGCCTTCTGTCCCTTCCCGGTATTCCAGGGTTCTCCCAGAACCCTTCACAGTCCTCCTTGCAAGAATTACAGCATAATGCCGCTGCACAGTCGGCCTTGTTACAGCAGGTAAGCAGGCAAGGTCGGGCAGAAATTAAATGGAAACATACACGCATAGCTTCTGTCCTGACAACCGTGTAATGCCAGTGATGATATGCCAACATTGGCAAAAATCTTCTCTGAGAAGAGTGTCCGGAGAGTTTAGGGTTAATCTCCCCAAATCTGCAGA
This sequence comes from Zalophus californianus, assembly GCF_009762305.2. Taxonomy (NCBI): domain Eukaryota; kingdom Metazoa; phylum Chordata; class Mammalia; order Carnivora; family Otariidae; genus Zalophus; species Zalophus californianus. The sequence goes on from NC_045597.1 coordinate 63,592,545, forward strand.
TTATGCTTGTTTTCCTTCAGAAAGCTAACAAAGGTGGTGGAATATATTCATCTATATGAATTGTTTTTCCTGTTTACAGACTTTCAAATCTTAGTTTGGAGATTTTACAAATGGAATCTTTACACATGGCAGTTATATTTGAGCTGGGTTTTTTTTGTAATTTAAGCTAACATAATGGACTTTAATTAAGTCATGTTTTTTCTAGAAAACCCATTAACCTTTTTTGAAAGAATATTAAGTATTTTAATGGCATTTCTCTTGGCCTCCACCATCTGAAGAATTTTGAATGTTTCTTAAAAATTTCAGGAGACTATGCAGACTTATCTTGCCCCAACATTTTCTCTTTTCTTTCCTATTCTAAATATCTGTAGTGTGGTACAGGCAAAAACAAGTACCAACTTGATTGAATTTGGCCCTCTGCTAACCTGCACGTTCTTCTTTCTATCAGGTCCACTCAGCTTCGGCTCTGGAAAGCTATTCAGCTCAGCCAGATGGGTTTCCTAGTTACCCTTCAACACCAGGAACACCGTTTTCGTTGCAACCAGGCTTGTCTCAAAGTGGGTGGCAGTGAATAGATTTTAATTTGTATTCTCCTTTGGAGCAACATCAAAAATGCCTAAGGACTGCCGTGAACAATCTGACTAATGTGAAGTTGGCTAAAAGTCAGAAAATGAGAATGAGGATAATCCTGGGGAAATTAGGATAAGAGTTTAAAACATGGCGATTGCATTTGTAATGGTTTTAAGTATGAACACCCCCCTGTGTAAATAGGCTGATAATGAATTGTACGGAGAATAGTATTAAAAAGGTGTTCGGGGACTTTTCACCTTCCACCCATGAAATTTTGAGTCGTGTATGTGATCTCTGTAGGAAGAATACTAAAGAGCAGGTTGAACTCTTTATAGCCGAATACAGCCTTAAATCTACTTGTATAGCATCCACTGACCGAAGTAGTAGTTGTGCCTCAGACTTCTGGGTTGCATTTGGCCCTGGGGGCATGACTGCCCTTGGTGTGCACGAGTGGTTCCTATTAGCATCCTTGGAACTCAATACTCCGTACGTATCCACAGAAGGGAGCTTGAGACCCACAGTTCTTTCTAATTTCTGACATTTATGCTCATACATATACTGCTGAATTTAACTTAATATAGTTCAGGTAAGTGAAAATGGTGCTTAATATAGTCTTTAGGATGACTTTCAGGTGTTTTCGACTAAAAATATATCCAAAATGACTTTCTTACAGAAATGAAAGTAAGGCTTGTGATAATTTGCCTTCAAAACTCATTTCTTAATCTCAGCAGTATCCAAATGGGTGAGGAACATTTGACTGACTCTTGGGCCACCTCTATTACTCATTGTACTCTGGAAACTCTTGGTGAATGTTTACAATCATGGGATGTAGTGTTTCTATTTGTACTTAAAGCCCAACGCTTATCTGAAAGAATGACATGACAACAAATAGAGAAGACTTGCTCCGTTAGTAACCATGCAGTGTGTACTCTATTTAAGGATCTGTGGTAGTATATAACATGATTGAATGTCATTAATTAAGTCTTAAGAACTGCCACATTCCGGGGGGACGGGGAGTAGGGAGAATGATTTTCAATCCTGTGATGAAAAGTGTAAACTATAGAATCTACTGTAGTACATTTCAGCATCTAGAAGTTTTACTTTTATAAAGATGGTGTCTGGAAGATGTTGCTAATGTATTTTCCTTCAACACGGGGAACAAACTTTTTAAGTATATTAAATATTCCTGTATGGTTAGTTTTTAACAATTTTTTAAAATAAACTTTATGGATATGACAAATATCTTACAAGTGTTTTATTAAGTGCTTCGAGAGGCTTTTTAATTTTTCACATATGCTAATACATAGAACATTTTTGTCCAAATTCAGTTGAAACTCAATTGCTCATTCCTTTATATATTATCTTACATGAAACTTATAACGAACACTTGAAACAGACTATGCCTTTAATTATCTGCAAACACAGAATGTAACTGCATAGTTAATCCAATGCCAGTTGCTGGAAGTTGTCATTTGTTCTTTTTTAAGTCTACACTTATAAAACCTTTTAAAGATTGTGTTGTATATATATGTTGACCATTCACTCAAGACAAATTAATGAGTAATCTTTCTCTAGTGATACTGCTACAAGGTTTAGTTTTACTGTTCTATGAGCCCCTGTCATCATAGCAAAGGAACTATGTCCTGTTCATCTTTTAGATGTATTCCTGGCATCTTGTGTGTATCGGGCACATAAAGGTTTATATAAAAATGAAGAGAACATTTTTGGAGTGCTTGCAGTAATTACTGCGGACGGGTTTTATGTATCTCATAACCCTAGAGATAAGTACTAGCAACTTAATTAACCAGATAGATAAGTCAAGATGTAAGTCCCACAACATAGTAAGTGGTAAATTTAAACCAAACATTTAATACCAATACCAGGCTACTTTTAACTACTTTTTACTACTACTTCATAGTGCTTTGAAAATAGGCAAGACAGAACGTGAGTACCTTTCTGCCTGAGGGAGTCCAGAAAGCCTTCTCGGTGACATTAAAGTCTTAGGATTAGTAAGAAATACCATCCTTCAGAGAGGCACCAAGTGTGACAGACCAGCACAGCAATATAATCCCATAACTGGGTGGGGTTTGAATGAAGTCTGTAGTTTGGGGAACTCTAAAATCAAGGGACCTGATTGCAAAAGACCTTGTAAGCCATGCGGAGGACTCGGGTGTCTGTTTCTGGTCAGCAGTTTGAAATAGAAAGCACTTTGCAAAAGTCACATAGGCTATAGCATGGAGGTTGAATTAGAGGTAGTACACTGGATGGTTTTTGCAGAAATCTAAAAATGAAGATGGTGAGGATCTGCATTATGGAAAGGGATTAGAAATGTACCTCTGCATTCTCTTCCCATAAAGCCCTATAGTTATATAGGATTTGCAAACACTGTTAATTCATGTAATTGATGAACCTTAATTTTAAGCCTTACCAATTGATTTGCTAGGTGAGTTTAGTCTTCACTTATGAAATATAGTTAGTGTCACAGAATTTTAGAAAGGACTTCATTTACTCTAAGCCTCATTCTAGATGAAAATGGGCATGGTTGTCTGTGATGTCCACAGATGGTTAATGTGGTGACATTGAGACACAGGTTATGCTTTGGTTATTGCAGGGGCGACAATGAGACCTGTAACATTTCTTGTTAAAAGTGGATGGAACAAGACTTTTCAGTATTAGAAACAATTAAGGAATAATATATTTTTAAATCACTTGACAAAATAGCAATCAGTGAACTTTCTACAGTTTTAACTTCTAGGTCCCTAAAATCAATTGTTTGAAGAAATTGGATTCCAAAGATTATAGGTGGGGAAGTTTTGAAGTATGTCCGTATCCAAGTGGAGATCAAAGAAATCCAGCTGAGGGGAATCTGGGTGCCTCAGTTGGTCAAGCTTCAGACTCTTGATTTCGGCTCAGGTCCCAAGATCGAGCCATGCGTCGGGCTCTGCACTTAGGCGTGGATCCTGCTTAAGATTCTCTCCCTCTGCCCCCGACTCAAAAAAAGAAAAGAAGCCCAACTGAAAGAATTGTGGACTGACTGACAGAGACAACTGTGAATTGAGCAAAAATTCTTTTTAAAAAGGGCTACCTGGAAGATTATGACAGACTTCGAAGGAACTAAGGTGATTGGTAGTAGGAGAAATCACATGTGAAATTCCTCAAATATAAATTTATTGACTTAAAAAAAAGACTTCACTCCAAATCAAATTTAGTGAGCCTTTGTTGTTTCTAAAGGGGGACACAACACTAGTAAACAATGTCTCATTTGGGTCAGTTAAGTGATAAAATATTGGGCAACACTGGCAAGTCAGTTGGGAAGGGCGATCAAAATTAAAGTATCCCCAGGTCCTTGTATTCAGGAGGGGCATTTTGATACTAAATTTCGAAATTCCTAATTTACTTCTGGTAAAAGTTTTACAGTAAGAGTTCAAAGTCTTTGGTGTTTGGGGCTCCTGGGTGGCTCCGTCAGTTAAGCGTCCAACTCGTGATTTCCACTCAGGTCATGATCTCGGCTCAGGTCCGATCTCAGGGTCATGAGATTGAGCCCTGTCTCTTGCTCCACGCTCAACGGGGCGTCTGCTTGAGGCTTCTCTCCCTCTTCCTCTGCCCCTCCCCCTGCTCCCACAAGCACTCTCTCTCTCTCTCTCTCTCTCTCTCTCTCTCTCAAATAAATAAATCTTCGAAGTCATTAGTGTTTTTAATTCCTAATTGGTGGAGAGGGCAAATGGAATAAGAAAAAAACACAGAGAAGGCACAGAAAAGTGGAAGAAATAAGCACACAGTAAGAAGTCTTACTTGCCAGCATGTTGGTATCACAACACTTGTAAATGGAAAGGAAGCAGTAGCCTCGGAAGTCTTTTCAGGCTCATTCTACTGCACACACTCTTCCAAGAGAATAGAAGGAGGAAACACTCATCAACTCATTCTTATAGACCAATTTAACCTTGATACCACAACTCAGACAAGCGTAGTAGGAGAAAAAATGCAAGTCAACCTTAGCCAAGAAAAATAGTGAAACATAAAATATTAGCAAGACAAGATTATTCTAAAAAACAGTACACCATAACCAAGTTGGGTTTCTGTCGGGAGTAAAGGATAGATTAATAGTAAGGCAAGGATAAAAGTAAATCCAAAAGGGCAGTCATCACATGGAGAAAAACCATCTTAGTCCATAAAAAATGGTTGATAACAATCACCATAATGGTTAAAAAACACACATTTAGCAAACTATGAAAAGAATGAAGCTTTATTAGGTAAAGTTAATCTATAAAAGTATAGCACACATTATTCTTAACTGGAATTTTAAGAAGTAGCCCTTTAAAATCAGGCTGGTCAAGTAAAATGTAGTTCAGCATGGTACTACACAGTCTGGCTAATAATGGCAAGGTCTAAAACAGTAAAAGGTATAATTAAAAAGGAAGATGTAAAGCTTAGTGAGATTTACGAATATATTCAAAAGTCAGTTGCATTTTCAAATATGAGCAACAGCAAAAAAACTTCATTCAACAAAAGGAAACACCAGGCAATGGAATACTATTTGGCACTAAAAAAAGGAGCTACCAAGCTATGAAAAGACATGGTGTAACCTTAAATGCATATTGCTAGGTGAAAGAAGCCAGTCTGGAAAAGTTTCCATATGATTCCAACTAAATGACATTCTGGAAAAGGTAAAACCATGGACATAGAAGATCAGTGGTTGCTAGGGGTTGGGGGGAGGGGCAGAGAAGGATGAATAGGTGGAGCACAGAGAGTTTCCAGAGCAGTGAAAATATTCTATGATATAGTGATGGATGACATCATCATAACATTATCATGACATTATACATTTGTGCAAGCCCATAGCATGTACAACACCAAGAGTGAATCCTAATCCAAACTATGGACTCTGGGTGATAATGATGTGTTAATGTAAATTCATCAATTGCAACAAATATACCACTCTAGTGGAGGATTTTGATAATGTGGGAGCCTAGGCACGTGTGGGAGTAAGAGGTATATTATGGGAAGTGTTTGTACCTTCCTCTCAATTTTGCTGTGAACATATAACTGCTCTAAAAAAATTTAAGTCTTTAGAAAGAAAACAGTGACATATGACTTAGGAGTTATAGAGAATTTTTTTTTAACTTTATGACAGTCATTAAAGAAAACCTATTTAAATGGGGGATACACAACTATCATGGTTACAAATAATAGATACTCTTCTAAAGAAAATGAGGAACCTGCTCTACCAAATACCAAGACTAATAAAACCATAGAAACTAAAACAATGAAGTATTCATTGGAGATAACCAAATTGATAGCGGAGAGGAGCGCTCACTCTGATGAGACCAATTTATAACAGCTGGCATGGCAGATGAGTTAAGATATTGGACGATTTGTTATAAAGTGCTCTGATAATTGGGTATTTATATAAAAGAAAATTAAAATGGATTCCTACACTACACCGTGCACAAAAAGCAACTCTGGGTGGATTTAAGATTTTAAGTCAAAAGAGCAAATAACTCTAAAAGCTTTCAAAGAAAATATAGGCGACTATCCTGTCTTAAGGATATCCTGTCTTCCATAGAAAAGGAAGGATTTTTTTAAACAAGACATACCAGACACTAAGTATATTGAAGCTTCCTATATTTGATATCAAAGGCATCATTAAAAAGGTGAAAAGATAAGGCACAACAGAGAGAATTATATTTGCCCCTCATGTAGCTGTTAAGCATCTCTCTCTCTATATATATACATATATATGTATATAGAAAGTATATATGCATATTAAAAACATGGTAGTGTATATATAAAGACTATACAAATCAGTAAGAAAATGGAAAAAATGAAAAAGTGGAAAAGACATTAAGTACAATACAGGGAAAAAGAACATGCATTGTAAATAGCCCTGTGAAAATTGTTCAGCCTTATTGAAATTCAGGGAAATCTAAATTCAGATTATAATGAAATACTATTTTACACCCACTAAGTTGTCAAATAGTAACTAAGCTCCAACAATATCAAGTGGCTTCAATGATGTGGAACAAAGGGAATTCTTGAGAGCAGTACACTGCTAGTAGAAGATCCAGTTGATAACAAACCCCTTGAAAACAATCAAAATCTTGTTTACAACAATCTTATAAAGTTGAACATAAATTCCAGCAATTCCATTTCTGGATGTGCACACCTTGATTTTCAGTACTGGAACAACTCTTGCATATATATGCACCAGGAGACATGTACAACAATATTCATGGTAGCATTATTTGTAATAGCAAAGACTTTTAAATATTCTAAATAAGTCAGTGAATGGGGGCCTGCCAATAGTGAGGTACACTGAAAATGAGCAAACAGTAGCTGCAAGCAACAAGGTGGATGAACCTTAAAAACAATATGGAACCACAAAAGCAATCACAGGAGACTACATGTGTATTTTCACCCGGGTCAAAAGCAAATAAAGCTAAGTAATACATTGTTTCAAGATGTATACATACATGATGGGGGCACCTGGGGGGCTCAGTCGGTTAAGCATCTGCCTTTGGCTCAGATCATGATCCCAGGATCCTGGGATGGAGCCCCGCAGGTCGGGCTCCTTGTTCAGTGAAGAGCCTGCTTCTCCCTCTCCCTTTGCCTCCTCCCCCCTATTCATGCTCTGTCTCTCTCTCAAATAAATATGTAAAATCTTTAAAAATAAATAAAATAATTCTTAAAAGATATATACATATACAATAAAAAACTGTTTAAAAAGCAAGAGAATAATCAGCATAATTATGGACTGTTGTTATGGGGAGGTGAGAATAAGGCTTATGAAGAATACTCAAATAGCTTTAATGGTGTTGGTTATATTCTAGTTCTGAGGTTGGGCCGTATATTCATTGTTCATTTTATTCAATAAACACACATCATATACATATATGCATTGTATATATAATAATATATTTCCATAATAATAATTATGGAAATATATAATAATAATAATAATTTCCATAATAAATGTGTCTATTTAATAGAATGTTTTCTAATGGACAGATTATTTCATTGGTGGGGGGTACATTTAGGTAGAGATATTTCATCAGCTGATAGTTGAAAATATTTATTATTCTGGAGTGAAGTCTAGGTCAGATTGGCAGTTTGGGGAGTTATCACTATAAATATCGATGAGGATCTGTGGACTTAATTTGTTATTTAAGGAGGTGGAAATTCAAGAATTGGATAAGTGAGAATAAAAAAATAGAATGGATGATATACATTGGTGAAAATTTAATGAAATCAGAGAACTTCATCATTTAAAGTAAAGGGAACGCTTTCCTGAGGGAGTAGCAAATGTCCTGGAACATATGTGTGCATCTTAGCAAGAAATGAAATGATGGTGGATGACAGGTGGTGGGAGAGGGTTCCTGAAACCAGAAGCTTAGAAAAGGAGAAAGGTCTGAGGCTAGAACGGATTGTTTCATGATGGCATTTTTGCTCTAAGATGAACACTCAAGGATAAATCAACTAGGCATATTTAGGGACAACATCCTGTACGTCAGGAGCGGGAATGGAATTAGGGCTTCTAAAATCATAGTTGTCCTAAAACAAACAAACAAAAACAAAAAAGCTGTCCTCATTTCAGGACTTTGCCCTAGTTCAGTCCCTGATAGGATGAAAATGTAGAAACCTTCACTGGGAGCACATTCCAGCAATTGGTGATCTGCCTCATTTCCCCACCCTCCCTCCCCCATGACAGAGAGGAGAATATTCCATTAACGTGGCCCACGATGATTTCTATTTTAGACAAAGGAGGAGGAAACATTGAGAATGATCTTGTGTTTCATTCATCTCCTGAAGCCCCTGGCTGTTCCAGGCATTCCTTCCTTGTTGAAATCATTCTTGCTTTCTAGGCTGAGATGCTTGGGACATTTTGCAGGAAGAAGAAGAACAGTTGCTTAGTCATCTTCCGTAGGGAGGTATTTGCTGCAAGTGCCCCGGAGGCTCTTGCCAGCCACCACCAGGGAACAATTATTGTTCCTGTTGTTTTTGAACCTTATGCCGTGACTGGCGTAAGTGGTATTCGGCTAATATTAAGGGGAATTATATTTAGAAATGAGCTAAAGCAGTACTTCCAAAACATTTTGCTGCATGACCATGGAGGGTCATCCAATTCGGAGGGAAAGGGGGGTTTCCTGTTCCAGGCAAGGACTGTTTATGACCTAGTCTCAAGAAATGACGGACATAGGAAGTTTTCTTGTTGCTCTTTTCCACGTGAGGTTAGTCCCAAAGTTACGATGACATGGTGATCAAGTAGAGATGGTGCAGGAAGAAACAGAACAGAATCGATGGACTTACAGGGCAGAACCAGGAATGGCCCTCAAGTTTGCAAATTTGCAGGAAACTGGAGAGGTGTTAGACAAAGGAGAGGTGTTAGACAAAGGAGAGGTGATGAATGTTTTGACATACTGGACCAATCACTAATCCATCTTACTTACATGTGCTTGACACAAGGATGAAAAGAGACATAGAGTGAAAATTAACCCAACATTCTCATGTTAGAAAGAAGATCACTGAGTGCTGAGAAACACAGCCCAGCTCTCATTCACAGTAATCATGGTTACAATTTATCAACGCCAGTCACCCTTCTGAGTACTTTACATGTAATTTTTCATATACTGCTCACACAGACAATGCTGATAGAGACTGTTATCATGCCCATTTCACAGATGAAAAAACAGAACATGAAGAAGAATTAAATACGTTACATGATGTCCCATAGGAGGTTCATAGTAGAGCTGGGACTTCTGTCTACACAGGCAACATGAGCCCAGGACCTGCTTTCTTGCCCACTATGCCTCTGGCACTGTTTCCACATCAGGCCATAACAAAGGATGTATGAGGAGAACACGGAGGAAAGTATTCTAAAGCAGACAAGTCCCTGACTCTGTGCATGCACATACATCCGTTTTAATCTGAGTTTCTGGTCCTCAGCCTCCTTTCCCAAAGTTCTAATATTCCACATTAATTCTTATAATTACAAACTGTGGATGACAGCCTTGGTTATTACTGTAATCTGAGTTTGTCAAGAATGCAATTAAGAGTATCCAGTAGTTGGCAAAAGTAACCCACAATCTGAGAGGTTTTAAAAGATGAAGTTGCTGGGAAGAAAGTGACTAGACGGTCGGGGGAAGAACGACTGGCAAAGACAGGATGACCAGGGAAAGATCCAAGTTGGCTTTGTGTTGCGTTGCTTTCACACAAAGTAAAACAAAATATTATTTGGAATAGTGATAGGAGAAAGATGACCATCATTCCAGTAGAATATTCGTTCTTTCTGTAGTGGAGTAAGAGCGAAATTATCATTGACTGGAAGTGGTCTGATGAAAGCAGGACTCCTGGGACGGAATCCTGGGGATCTAGATTTGACAAGGAGCTTTGCCTCTTCTGAGCTGTTATCTTTGACAAATCACTTATTCGTTCATTCAACAAGTATCTGTTGGGCATCCGCGATGTGCCCACATCGTTCTAACGCTGCAGGTGCCATGGCGAAAATTGCACAACTAGTCATATCCCTTGTGGAAGTTGTCATGTAGGTCAGGGCTCAGCAAACGTTTTCTGTACAGGGATAGATAAAAAATATTTTAGGCAGGCTGCATGGTTTCTATAGCAAATATTCAACTATGCGGATGTGGTACAGAAGTGACCACGGAGAACACAGAAACAATGGATGTGGCTGGGTTCCAGTGACACTTCATTTACAAAGAGAGATGGCAGACCAAGTTGGGCTAACAGGCGGTAGTTAGCCAACCCCTTTTCTAGAGGAAGAAACAAATATTAACCAAATAATTATGCCTATGGCATTAACATGTGCAAAGGCCCTGCGGCACGAAGGATGCAGTGGTATTCATAAAAGGCTAGTGGGCCAATTGCCAAGTGAGTGAGGGGTTTACCATGTGAGTGAGACTGGAAAGGCAGAGAGGAACAGACTAGCAGGATCTTTGGGGACACTTAAGATTTTAGTCTTTGCCGTGCTAATGATTGGCAGTCATGGGATTATTTTAAGCAGGATGGTTTCACGATCAGATTCAAGTTTTAAAAGTTTTAAAAGATCATGCATTGCAGTGTGTAGATTGAATTGAATGAAATCCTGTCATCTGCAACATAAGGATAGATATACTTGCCCTGTATATCAACAGTTCATTGTGGTGAACAGATCACACAAGGTGCATAAAAGTGGGTTATAAAATATAAATGATGTAGGGAATGGCCTAGAGATATTTTACAGGAACCAATGCCATCAGAAGGTCATGTTCTTTTGAATTTTCTCTAGGAACAAAGGCAGTCTGAACTCATGAAAGAAATCCTTTTGTTTATTTTAACAGGCTTCCTTCACCAGGGAAACTGCTCCTTAGGGTGCTCATGAAAGGCAAGGAACTTCTCTCACTTGCTCATTCCGTCTCTCTCCATTTCCCCTCTCCTAAGCACCTGGAGCCCAGGCCCGGCTCCAAACCCATGAAAATTGGCCAAGTGTAAAACTTCTCAAGAATGAGATGGATCCGGGGGCGAGTTCCCCTGAGAAGCAGGATAAAGAGAATTTAGTGGGTAAGTTCCTCTTTTCCGCCCTAAGTATGTTTTATGTATATTAAGGGAAGTGAGAATTGTGGCATTTCTGAGTTACAAAGTAGCCACGAGGGGGATTAATACATATTGGGATTGGCTTCAATTCAGTTAGAGCCCAGGATTTTGGATTCATCACTCTTTGTGGTTTTATTTCCTTCTTGAACAGCGGTCTCTAACTTGCTCTTTTCTTCAGTGTTAGATAGAATTTGTATTTGTATTTATCTTTACATTCTTTTTTTTTTTTTTTTGCATTACATAGCAAAGACATGTTAAACAGGCTGAAATGTGTCCATTTTCAAGTATCATCTGATGATGTTATGATTGAAAAGAAAAGTTGATTTGACCTGCATTACATTTGATACCTGGAGAAAAGTTGAGGAAAATAAAACTTAGCCCATAAGTACTAACTACTACCTTGAATGGCATGTCTAGATTATGAAGCATTTTGCTTGCATTATGTTTTTAAATCCTACAATAATTCTGAGGAAGATTCTCACATAATCTCATTTTATGAAGGAGAAAACTGAGTCTTGGAGAGTTTAAAACTTGTTGAAGTTCCAGAAAGTGATGATGATGATGATGATGATATGTGTGTGTATATGTGTGTGTCTGTGGGGGGGGGGGGGTGTTTTAACCCATGCTCTCTATAGTTTATGTTGCCAAAGAAGTCATAGAAATAGAGAACACACTTGGCTATCAGTTTGTAAAAGAGAAAGTATATATTTAGAAATATTTGCTTAAATTGATATGTGGGAAGCAGCAAATATCCCTTAGAAATCTAAGTGGAAGCTATCTCCAAAGTACCTTCCATTATCTTTTTGAACAAGAAGTTTCATGAGACATTTTAGCTTCCATTTAAAAAGTGAAGACATCAGCTGGGTAAATGGCTTGACTGGAGCTTTATCAGTGAGATAAACTGTCCATAGTGTTACTTGGTTTTGACTTTTTAATATAATGAGAAAAACCTGCACCACCACAGTACAAACAGAAATGGAACTTATATGTTAACAACTTCTGATTTCATGTGGTTTTAGCAATTTCTGAGAGATATAGGATTAGGATTAGCCATTCTCTAGAGATTTGTGGGATGATTTGCCCTTGCCTTCCTCCATCTTGGATACATTAACAAGACAATATTACCTAGTGCTGCAAGTTATGCAGAAATTTCCCCTTACAAATGTTGAGAGAATTAAATGAGTAACTGAGTCTTTGTTATCAACTCCAGCAGGAGCCTTCAGCAGGACCGTGCCGCTGGCTTCTTGTACAAGCTTTTGGAAACCACTAGTGTGCCTCTCTTCCCAACTCCAAGTTCAGTGACATCACAAGGGTAGATCCGATCTATAGAGTGCTATAAATTAGGGCTCCCCCCTCCAGTTGTTACACATTTACTCATGTAAATGAGTAGGACAACACTACTCATTAGCCTTTGACGTCTCTTGCAGTCTTTTTTTTTTTTTCCTCTTTTTTCTTTAAGAGTTAAAGTGAAGTCAATTGGAATCTTAATCATCCAAATCTTAGAATTTCTTCTCAATGTGAAAATGCAAAAAAAGTCCAGGGAGTTTTTTAAAATACAGATTTTGGGTTCTCATCCCTGGAAGGCCTGGTACTCTTTGTTCCGGGACGGTCTCAAGATTTTGCTTCCAAGTAAGTTGCAAGCTGGTGATGTTGCCAGGCTGAGGACACAGTTTGAGTAGCACAGTATTTCTTTTTAGCAGTTCTGTGTTTACCCAGAAAAATGTTCCTCCATGCAAGCTGTGTGCACATTTCAGAGAACTAGGCAGGAGGGAAGATGATTTTCAGGTGATGAAAAGATAGTATTTACTAGGAGGGTTTCTCTTTAGAGTCTATGTTTGACACTTAAAATCCTTGATTCTGTGGAGAAAGAACCAGGAAGTTGCTGAGACTGTACTTTACTGACTGTACCTCCACAGGATTGGAAGTGAATAGAAAGAGGGAAGAACTTTTAACACTACATCCCCAGGCCCAGGCAAGGTGATTGTTCTCATTCCACACACCTTTTATTTTTCCCCTGGGAAGCCTCCAATCTTTCCTGCTCTGGAAATACAAAGGACTTTTTTCTTTTTTTACTTGGTGTGATTAATTTTTTTTATTTTAAAACTCCCTCTAATATTATAAAGGTATCAAAAACTAAGAAAACTTAGAACAGTATTGTTGGGAAGGAAAAATTTCCCTTTACCCTTCAAAGATTCTTCTGGTTGGCCTCAGAATTAAATTGACATGAGACTGATTAACAGGAGATAATCAAATTTAACTTTGTACAAACAGGAACTCCACATACATAAGAGGTTCTAAAGACAGAAAGGTAAAATAAGGTATATATGCCATCCTGAGCTAAGGAATGGGTTGGGGGCCTGAGGTTCAAAGGGGAAGAGGGCGATTCACAGAGCAATAAGAAGAGCAGGTGTTGGGTAATTAGAAGTTTGCTCTGCCATATAGATGGGTCAATTAGATAAAATTCATCTCTGGCAAGAACTCCCCAGTTTAACCTCCAGTTTAAGCTCTTCTAGGTAGATAAAGGGGATAAAGGGGGAGCAAAAATTTCTCGTGAGCCCACTGGGTCTTGATTTCTGCTCCAAATAGTCACCTACCAAAATGACACACTTTTGAGGACACTCGTTCTGACCCCTTCAGTATAAATCATACTTCCACCACTCAGAATTAACCACTGATAACATTTTGGTCAATTTCTTCCAGTATTTTTTCTTTGCATGTGTTTTGTGCTAATTGGGATCGTATTGTCCACAGAACTTTGCATTCTCCTGCTTTTTTCTCTTAACATCATACCATCATAACTTCTGGGTTTTTGTCAATTAAAAAACATATACTCATGATATGATATTGTGTAGGTATGTCATGGTTTGCTTAATTATCTCTCCATTGTATTTTCAGAGTGTTTTTTATTTACCACTGTCATAAATAACACTATCATGAGACTGTTTGGACACACATCTTAAGGACAAGTGTTTGTTGTTGCTATTGGTAATGCTGTTATTTCATACAGAAAAGAGAGGTGGAGGAGGGACAAGCATGATGCACGCATAGGGGGAGAAAAATCTTCTCTCTACCCTTTTAGATTCTTTAGCTGGTCTACTAATGACATGGACAGAAGGAAGATTAACAAGGGAAAAACGAATTTAATTTTGTGCGTACATGAAACTAAACAGAAATGAGAGGCTCTAAGACAGTCAGGCAATTGAGGCTTATGTGCCATCCTGAGCTAAGAATAATGGGACAGTGGTCTGGGGCTTCAAAAAAGAGGAAGACAATTCACAGAAAGATGAGAAGAGTGAATGTTTGGTAAACAAATGTTTGTCATACCAGGCAGAAACAGTGGGACCCACAGAGGAATTTAAACAAACCATTCCTGCCCATCTCCCCCTGGCTTACCTTATTCTTGGTAATTATCTCTGGTGCTAGCTCTCTTCCTGCACCAAGCCCTGTATCTAAATTCTTAGAGGCAGTTAAGGGGGAAGCAAAAGGCTCTTCTCGAGTCTTTTGGGTCTTGTAGGTCTTCAGTTCAGAATAATTCACGTGCCAACGTGGAACATTTTGGGGAGGCTTGTTCTGGACTCCTTCACAAGGAAAACATTTTCTCTATTTTCTTCTCATAATCCCCAGTGAAGCAGTAGCATGAAGGAGAAAATGTGAGGACATATGGTTCCCAGTTTAATTGACTCTCTTGAGAGCAAACACAATCTCTTCTGCTGAACCATTATTTCCAGACAAGAAACTTCAAACAGATCAATAGCTGTATTATGTGGCTGAGCATCATTTTTGACAACTCAGTGCATTTGGTGTGCCATTCACTGCATTCACGCAATGAATGAGTTTAGCATCTACTGTGTGTCAGGAGATGGAGACATAAATATAAAACGCCTGCTCTCACAGCACTACTGATCTACAGGGAAGACACCCACGGTGACTGAAAATTACAGCATCCTGTGAAAAGCCAGGATAGAGGGTGTATTAGAAACTTAGAAGAGGAGCACCCAAAGGTAGGGGTGAGAGAGAAGAATCTTCCTAGAAAAGAAGGGGAAGTGTGAGCTGAGCTGTGTGGCTAGATGAGGGAGAGAAAAGTGTGGGATATGAATGGGAGGCGGGGGGGACATGAAAGCTCCTGCAAAGGCACAAAGATGTGGACAGGGTGCTTTCTCTACTGCGGGCAGTGTTTATGTGTTAGCATACGACTTAGGCAGCTAGACCCGGAGGTGAGAGACCAAAGCCCTGCCTCCCGAAAAACTGAATTACAGACTTGCCCAGGTGTCAAGCCTGGTCTCCCAAGGCATGCTTGGGAGTTGCTGGGCAGTTAGTTAGTTGACTGATGGGATGAAGCCTCATTGGAATTCCTCCTGAGGCAACAGCAGGGCGAGCTGCGTCTGCGGGGAGGTCATGACGTGGGACTTTAACTGGATTGGTAGTGCTTAAATTCTTAAGCTGAAGGGGGAGCATAAGATATTAAAAGCATTTACTTTTATACTTTTTTGAACATTTGAACATTCTATTTCAAAATTTATTTTCAATGTTTCTATAAAAGATCAAATGGTAAAAAGGAACTCTGTACACGTGTCCTAAAGTTCACGTAACTCTCAAGCACAGATCATCCTTCCGTAGTTGAGATGCAATTATGACACTGAGAGAACTCTTACGATCGTGAACTTTTGTAGTTATAGGAGCAATGGTGAGATCAGCATCTAGCTCTGATTTAGTAGTTTTGCACTAAAGATCTGCTCGCTCTCTCTCTTTCTCTGTCTGTCGTTAAGGTTCTAAAAGTTATCTGCAAGAACTTCCAGTCAGGGGCTATGTTACTTTAAGGAGGTAGACACGTTCAAGGGCAGGGCTTTATTCTCCTTGAAAATGTAGTTCTTGCCCATATAGAGGAGCCATCATCTGGATGGACCAGAATATCCACCATGGATACTTAGAATCCTATCTGGTAAAAGAAACCAATTTAAAAAAAAGAAAAAATATTACGTAAATGGTCAAAGTAAAAACTGCACTGAAGTTGAAGACTTTAGTGAAGACTATTGCAATAGAGGAGGGAGGCCAGAACTCAATCTGAATGAACAGCGCTGAAACAAAGGGGTAGAGGGTTTTTAAGGCTTGGAGTGAGTTCCTGGAAAAGAACTGGATGGCCTTGGGCAGTGGTCAGAGGCCATTTGTGTTTATTAATGCCCTTCTCATATCTTTCTGATAGGTGGTAAATTTATGACTTGGAGCAAGGTGCCCTCTGAAGTCAGGCGCCCCCGTCCCACAAAAATGGGGAGTGCTACCTTCTTTGATGATTGTATTTCAAAAGAATGGCTCCCAGGTCCTTGACAAAAATGATCCTAACAAGAGGCTTTTAAAAAAGGTTTACGTCTTGAAGGGGAAGAGAAAGAACTTACAATAAGTGTTCTAAAGAAAATACTCTAAAGAAAGGGAGAACAGGGTCTGAGAATCTGGAAGAATCTATTTAATGTTTAGTCAGTCTGAGGGAAATGTTAGGAATGTCTTGGCCAAAATACACCTCTAAGACAATCCTAGGCAGTGCGTTGGTTGGTTAGAGGGCCTCCTGATATGGCTAATATCCTTTACATATAATTGACTTAATCCCCACGACTAGTTATTATTGTGTTAATAAAGGAGGAAACTAAGATGTAAGTAGGGTAAGTGACCAGTGGGATGTCATCTAGCTTTCAAGTGAAGTCATCTCAGTTAGAATGTACGGGGAATGACTCAGGGCCACAACGTCTCATCCAGGCTGGGCATTGTCTCTGTCTGTCCACAGGATGGCTTTGCTGAAGGTTTTCTATTCCCTCTGTCCTCTCTCTGAGAAAGCAGAGCAAACAGTGAGTTTTCCATCCTCAATACTAGCCTGACCTCATATCATCTGGTCTTTATTTGAGTTATGTATTGAAGTATAAGATATGTACAAATAGGTGCACAAATCTTAAGTGTTTATCTTGAGAGAGAGAGAGACTGAATATACAAACAGACAATGGCTGGACCATATATAAAAACAGAACTCAATTGGGGAGTTTGGGCAGCCTGCCCCCCAAAACAACCCCTTTATCTAAAATAACAGCCCAGGAAAGTCAGTCTTACAAGAAGCCAGATTGTTATCTCTAGTGACAATTCAGGAAGCTAAACAACTTTTCTAACTATCAGTCCCCAGGACTTGATAAGTAACCGACAGCTTCTCTATTTTCTGTCCCTGCTTCCAACTTAGGACCAACTAAAGAAAGCCAAATATGCACCCCGAAGCAATCACACAGGATGCCCCGCCTTCACTTAGCCCACTTACAGCTTCCCCAATCAGGGGAAGCCTTCCCCTTTTCCCACTGTAAAGCTCTCCCACTCCTCTGCCTGCCTTTGAATCTTTGCCAAAACACAAAGGACAGATGCTGACTCTTCCACCATACAGCAAATTCTAAATAAAGAGCATTTGCTTTTCTCATTTGGTCGGTCTTTATTTCCACAGCCTTGATACGTGTATGTCTGTGTAATCACCACCCTGATCAAGATAAGGAAAATATACAGCACCCTAGAAGGCTTCCTGATCCCTTCCCCGATAATACGCAACCACCAACAACCCCACTAACAGCTACTACTCTGACTTCAAACATAATAGATTAGTTTTGCTCGTCCTTGAATGGAATGATACAAAATTAGTGAGATCATACAGTATGTATTCTTATACATGGAATCAAAAGTATGCACTCTTGGGTCTGGCTTATTTTGCCTGATATTTTGTTTATGAGATTCATCCACATTTTGCATATGGCGGTAGCCTTGTCTTTTTTCTTTCTGGGTTGTCCTCCTTTGGATGAGTATACCGCAACTTTATTTATTCACTTTACTGTTGATGGATTTGGGTGGCTCTTCATTTCTGGAATTTTATGAATAAAATAGCAAGGACCATTCCTTTTTTTTTTATGTTATATTATTCACCGTACATTACATCATTACTTTTTGATGTAGTGTTCCATGATTCATTGTTTGCGTGTAACACCCAGTGCTCCATGCAGTACGTGCCCTCCTTAATACCCATCACCGGGCTAACCCATCCTCCCATCCCCCACCCTCAGTTTGTTTCTCAGAGTCCATCGTCTCTCATGGTTCGTCTCCCCGTCCGATTCCCTCCCCTTCATTTTCCCCTTTCTACTATCTTCTCTTTTTTTTAACATACAATGTATTATTTGTTTCAGAGGTACAGGTCTGTGATTCAACAGTCTTACACAATTCACAGCGCTCACCATAGCACACACCCTCCCCAGTGTCTATCACCCAGACACCCCATCCCTCCCGCCCCCCAGCACTCCAGCAACCCTCAGTTTATTTCCTGAGACTAAGAATTCTGCAAGGACCATTCTTGAATGGGTTTTCATTGTAGTCACCACTCATTTCTCTCAGGTATTACTTCGAAGCGGAATACTGAGTCGTAGAGTAAGTATGTGTTTAGCTTTAGTAGATACTTTCAAATAGTTTCTCAAGATGATTGTATCATTTTGCATACATGAGGGCTCAGGTTGCTCCACAACCTTGCTAGAATGGGATATTGTCCCGTCTTTTATGTTTGCCATTCTGGAAGCTGTGTATTATGATCTCATTGTAGTTATATACATCTTTCTGTTTTGGGGTTTTGAAACAATGTCATAATACCTCAACAGCTATTTCTGCTTAGAGAAGAAATAGCTATTTTACAGAAACACAGATCTGGGGGCAAGGATTAGATGTAGTATTGATCTCATATTTAAATACTGTTGACCAAGCCAAAATAAGAAATAAGCAACCAAGTCGCCTAGCTTGTTTTATTTACTAAAATTCATTTCTACCACTAGTGCCATGTATGTGGGGCTAGCGATTTGGAATAATCTCCCCTACTTCCTGGCCTTGCGCAGGTTACCAATCCTGCTTTAAGCGTTTACCCCTAGTCCTAGAGGGCATTTAAGGTTCGTCCGGGGCTATGGGCTGTAGCTAAGTACCGGGAACAAAGCCCCAGAGGCAAGCCTCTACAAGTGAAGCTTGGTCTTGCCTCACTGTGTAAATCATTAAAGGCAGACATGAATGTCTGGCAGTTTGTGGAACTTGTGGGTCCCACTTTACTTAAAGAGAGATTAAGATGCTGATGACAACACGAACCGGATTTTCTGGCTGCAGAACGAAGGGTTGGCCTTGGTTACCCCTCAAGTCCTTCCACCTGAAGCCCTAGGGTCTGCCTCTCCAGTGTCAGCAGCGTGGGGCCCCAGGTTCTGTGCATTACGGCTCTGCCCTTCTCTTTTCCAGGCTGAGGGAAATGTGTTGACTAAACATTCTGCTGTTCTTTGTCCCAGCCACATACAGAAGGGAATCCCCACTTATTTCCTAGAAGGAGGCACAGCAGAGACTGGACCTTATTATTACACCCGCCCCTACTGCCTTTCTCTCCTGCTAGACGTGAACCCTTGTTGGGAAGTTCCATCCCTATTCTCCCTTGAATCCTCAGCTCTGGCATAGTGCCTGGTATAGAACTGGCAAAATACTGTCAAATGGATGAATGAGAAATCTGGAGCAATCTGTTGGGGGTGGCAAAATCCAGTTCTCTGCTGCAAAGTAAGCAGACGACGATGGCCATACGGTATTATGGCAATTACTCACAGAAAATACACATCCATGGATTTGGAGAAAGCTGGAGATGGTTAGGTGTGCTAAGTAAGGGCTTGCGGGGTTAATGCAGAGGTGGCGTAGGGCCCTTTCCCTCCACCATCCCCTTAGCCTCCAGGGAAGGCTCTGGAAGCACCCTTGTGGAGGCTGAAGTGAAGGCAGTATGGGAGGTTTCTGAAGAGCCTTTGTAACACAATCCCTGCATATCTTTTCAGTCAGAATTGGGATCCTCGGGTCCCCTTCCCCGCAAGGCTTCCTGGGCTCACCGTGAGGGGAGGCTGAAAGATTCCCTCCACTCGAAGCCTGTGCAGCTGGCTCACAAGGCTGGCGGCTGGGCCCTGCAGGGAAGCTGACCCCTGGGCTCACAGCCCCATTTTAACTGCAGCTAATGACACCCCCAGGCTCCAGAATTCTCAATTCTCCCGGCGGCAGTGGCCTGGGTGATTCTAAAGCTCAAGTGTAAATCTTGGAAGATGACTCATGCCCTCATCTCTTGTCTCAGCATGGTTAGTACCTAACAGCCTTACCCACAGGTCGTCATGCAATGCAAGGGCTTGGTGGGGCTCCGGAGGAAGGCCTACGGGTCAGGCCTCAGGTTGTGCCACAAACACTTGCTTATGCAGCTGGGTGTTCAGGCTGTAACTACTCTGGAAATGTCTAGTGCTTGCTCGGGGCATAAAGTGTAACTGGGATCTTGGTGGAGTCCCAGCTGTTTGTGGGGGTTGCCCTGCTAAAGTCACAGCCCCGGGACACTCCAAGGCTCCTGAATACCAATGATTGCAGTGTCAGCAGCGGGGAAATACACCCCGGGTGGCCGGAACCGTGCTGCCTTCTCAACTCATTCACCGGGATTCCAGGAAATTACAGCTGGTCCCAGAGAGGCGTGTACGAGCACCATGATGTCAGCCTTGTTGGTAGGGGCAGAAGTACAAGTGACCTTAATGTCCAATGGCTACATAAACTGAGACACAGGTGCAGGATAGAGCCATGTGTGACAATGAAGAAGAAGGAGGTAGACCTGCATGTACTGACATGGAAATAGCTCTTAGATATATTCAGTTTTTTTAAAAAAATAGAAGTGTTGGGGCACCTGGGTGGCTCAGTTGGTTAAGCGGCTGCCTTCGGCTCAGGTCATGATCCCAGGGTCTCGGGATGGAGCCCCATGCCCTGTGTCAGGCTCCCTGCTCAGCAGGAGTCTGCTTCTCCCTCTGCCACTCCCGCTGCTTGTACTCTCTCTCGCACTCTCTCTCTCTCAAATAAATAAATAAAATCTTAAAAATAAATAAATAAAATAAAACAGTAGAGGTGTTAGAATGGTGCCATAGCTCACCAAATCTACAAATCTAAGCCAAGTGTTTTCTGAGGATAGACATATGTGTATAAATACATAGGAATGGGTCAATCATGAAATACACCAAATCAATAACAATGGGACCTCTCTAGATAAAAGTGGACTGGGGAGAATGATCGGAGGACTTCAGTTTTATTTGTATTGCCTTGACTTTTTTCTTTTTTTACAATGAGAATGTTTATATACAGGCTGTGTCATTACAGTAATTTAAAAAAAGCACTAATAAACAAAATGCAACAAAGATTCTATAAGAATGCACAAAATGTTTTTTTTATCCTGCATAATGATAGTCCAATCCACCTCACCAGGGTCCAAGGCTTTGGAAGGTGGTATTTTAAAAATATGAACTTTGGGTATGCAGGCAAGTCCTTATTGCTATCGGGTATATCTTTATGTGTATTTAGAGCCCATTAAAGGACATCTGCACAAAACGTTTTTAATACTAAATATGTAACGAAGACGTAGATAGTTCCCATCTATGGGACTGCACTAATCGAGAAAGTACCTGGTGGGTACTGGCACCAGGCATGGGGAAGTAGGCAGCGTCACAGTGTGCTATTGACGAGAGTGCGGATTGGTACAAACTCGTTGAAGGGCACTTAATCATCTAAATAATTGGAAATACTAATCTCTTTGACCTAACACTTTCCCTGCCTGGCATTTACCCTACATGAGTGTACAAAAACACATATTAAAAAGCACTCATCACAGCACTGTTTTAAGAGCAAAATCCTAGAACCGTCCTGAATGTTCATAAACTTATGGCGTGGGCACTGGTGAGTCAGGGGCAATAAAATGCATAAGTGAGGATGGATGTGAGGTGGTACCAGTTTGACCTAGTGACTTCTGCAGTCGGACAGGGGCGGGGCAGTGATAACCCTGCGTCTCTAACGTGGACAATAACGTGGATGGTTAGGCATTAATTAAGCTAAGGATAGCAGAAGGTGTTTGTGGAGTTATTTGGGTGAAGATATCTAGTACATATAGTTAATTCGGGTGCTTGTGTGGAGAATATGAATCTGTTGGAGGAAGTGTGGGGTGAGGATGGGGGCGGTTGTCAAGAAGAGAACAAGAAGGAATGAGGATTTAAAAGAAGTTGAATAGTGAATAAAAGAATAAAATAAGAATAAAAGGGTCAGCCACACTTGTGTGTTCTACAAACTGGAGTTCTAAGACTTGAGAAATTGTGTAACTGAAGTGATTAAGTCTAAGGCTACAAAGTTTTAGGGGACTGAAGTATGATTTGAACTCAACATTGCAGGGCAATATTCTTTAAGCCAAAATGCCCTTGTTGTCATAATGTGTGATTAGCAAAAAGACTACCGATGTAATGAGCCAATGTAATAAAATTCCTTGAAAAGTCAGAATTGTCAAATATCAGTGTCTGACAAGTCCCTGTAAATTCTGTAAAATGGGAATAAAGTGGTAATATGCATTTACTAATGTAGATATTAATGTATGGACCAAGAGCCATATAAAAATAAATCTCATTTAGTCCTTGTCAAATCCTTCAAGGTGGTTGACTTCTATCCCCATACTATCGATGGAGAAGTGGAGGCTCAGAAAGATTGAGTGGCTTACCCAAAGCCACAACACTGGTGGGTAAGAGAGCTCTCATAGAAACTCCTACCTACAGGCTCTTCAAAATGTTTTTCTTGCCATCTTGTCTGCCTTTGGGGATAATAGTACCTACCTCTCTACCTCAGAGATTGTCTTCAATTTCAACCTGGGCACCCAAGAATTTGTCTTTTGAAACGGTACCCTAATGATTCTGATGGAGGTAGTCCATGAATTATACACTGGGTAACAGTGTTTTATGTGTTTTGAGGATAATAAACCATGTCATTCTTACTAAATATAATGGTACTTGTTATTTTTGATTCTATGAGACTTTTCTTGGAAGGGACAGGTCAATTTCAATCTAAAACCCTGAACGAACAGTGTGTGTGTATGTGTGTGTTTACTGCATTTACGGGTGTGCATGGGTTTCGATCTCCTCCTCAGTGACATCAGGCGTGGCCAGCGCACTGGGTAATAGCCTTACTCATGCAGCTGAATGGCTTTTCTAAGAACCATGTAAGTTACAGGCTTGCTTCCTCCTCATTTCTTAGGCATCAGCAGTAAACGGCTCGGTGTATGTGGCTGGATCCTCTTTTCCCTTTCTTTGTTGCTGATGATCCTTACCTTCCCCATCTCCATATGGATGTGCTTGAAGGTAACACCCTGGGAAATAAATTGGGCTCTCTCTGTGAGCTGATGAACCATTAGGACTAAATGCTCTCCCTTAATCTCTTAGATCATTAAGGAGTATGAACGTGCTGTTGTATTCCGACTGGGACGCATCCAAGCTGGCACAGCCAGAGGGCCAGGTAAGACAGTGTAGCTGTCCCTGACAAGGATCATGGCCACCTAATACTTAACTGTTGCCGCTGAGAAATTTTCCCCGGCAGCCACTTTTGAGAAGCAAAGAAAAGTCACAGGAAGCTGGAGCCCTTACCTGTCTGTACAATGGAAAGAAAGATGTTGTTCTGTTAGGCAAGTGAACAGGAGTCACCGCTAGACCTCTAGTTTGAGAGGCTGGAAATCCAGCCCTGTTTCCTAGCATTCCCCCTGAGACAGTCAGTGAATGGGAGCAAAGCGCAGCTCTGTTACATTGGCCGGACGTCCCTTATTATCAAGACCACTAGAAGAATGACTGAAGAATGAAGGGAGGGAGTAAATGGCCAAGGTAGACGATTAAGTTACTCAGAGAGAGTATTCCGGGAGCTGGTTTTTGATTCTCACCCTTTGAAAAGAGCTAATGGAAAAGTAAAAGGTAGTTTCTTCTCCTGGCAAGTAGACTAATGGAAATAGAGAGCTAGAATCTATCGCACAACTCCTTTGGTCAAATGTAGTGTTTCTTTCCATGCTTTCTCTACCTTAGAATGAAGACTGTTCCAAATTCTTCATGTTATAAGAGGATGGGATTTTGGGGGGTGGGGAGTGGACATGGGAAGGTGTTAGGTACTAAAACTCTAGACGTTAGGTATTGATTTAATTCTCATAACTTCTCTTGGTGTATATGTAGTTGAACAATATGAAATTGCTAATATTTTTTTTGATTTGCAAGTATGACAATTTCATACGATAAATTCTAATATTTTAGAAGCAGAGGCCATCAAAAATAGCATCTTACAAGATACATGAGAAAGAATGGTTATCTGCAATAGTTCTTTAATAACATTTGTTTTCTGCCCTCTATTATGATGTATTTGAGTAAACACATTCTCTCTCCAGCTGGACTATAAGCTCTCTGCAGGGCAAGGACTTTCTTAGTCACTGTGATCCTGCATGTGTTCTACACTTGGCCATGCACTATGGTAGGCCCTTAGATATCTGTTGCATTAAAAATATATATATATATGAGAAATTTCAAAAGCAGAAGCTTGTTAAAGAGGCTTGGTCGTTTCAAGTAGTATAATCCTACTTGTCTAATTTCATAAAGGACCTGAGGGGAAAGAGTGCAAGAATGACTTATTATGGATACTCTTATGAGTTCATCCAAATAGAAGTGTTAGACTGATCCAACTGAGGTACAACAGACCAAGGTTGACCCCTTCCAGGTCATGTTGCATCTGGTGGGGCCAAGCTTCTAAATTAGAGTAAAACTGGATTTGAGAGAAGTAGACTAGCCATAACTTGGAGGGCTCTAGAGAAAAGTGGATCTCTTTTAAATGAATTTTCCCAGAAGATTTCGCCACTAAATGTCCCAGGATAACTACCCTCGTCATACATGTCTCTGGGGCTAATGAGTTACCTCAGAAAGCCGTAAGAGCTAGAGAGAAACAAGCCAAATTGCTAATGGAAAACCTCTCCACTTTTGTAAATTGTAAATTATTCTTTAATAATGAAAGTATTAATAATAAGTGGTGCCACTTCTTGAGCAAGTAATACATACCTGGCACTGTGTTTAGTACTTTATTTCATTATCATGTTGAATCATGCTTAATCTTCACTACCATCTTCTAGAGATTAACTAACTGAAGCTCAGGAAAGTTATGAGAGTGTTCCCAGGTCACAAGCTAGTAAGGGCGAGGGCTAGGACTTAACCCTCTAGTTTTAGGGGCCAGGACCTCAACCAGTGACCTGACACCAAATAAGGAAGTAAATTAAGCAGCCATCCTCACTACAAGTCTCAGGAAAGTTGAGAGACCAAAAGAAAGAAAGCACCTTAGCAGTGTTTTCCTTTGATGTTACCAGCCCTTTGTAAGGTATGCCACCTACAAACCTGTTTCCTCTTTGAAAACAAAAACAACAGCACAAAATCTTTCTGGTGAATGGAAATGGATTGGTGTCCGCATCTTGCTGACATGCTTTGTGGTTCTAATCTTGGTGACTCTTGCTGTAGAGAGCATTCACCAAGCTTATGGCAGGGATTCATGCATGGGGTCTTCAACTGAATTTTCTTATCCCCATCCTTCCCCCACCCAGCCCCAAACCCAAATACTTCACAATTCAAAAAGAAGTAAGAGCGTTTATAATTGGGGAATGCCATTATACTTGAACTAGGACACAGCTCTGGAGAAACAGCAAATTCTGAAATACATTGCCTTTAGGGACTCTGAAATCTTGAGAAGATTTTGCTTCCACTATTTTTTCGGTACTATTGAAGATGAATGAGAATGTTGACAGTCATTGATATTTAAGGGTAAAAATCTATTACTTACATCTTTTGTATGAATATCTTTAATAAGGACACCGATTTCCAAAATATCCTTTTAAATTAATGTCAAATTCAACACTTGGATAGAAGTAGGTTGAGTGTTTTAAAAATAAAATCTAAAAATTAAATGTCAAGGATCTTAAGCTCTTTACCACAAGATTTTAATTTCTAGGGAACCACTTTTCTTTAGTCACTGACTAGTAGGAGGAACTAATTTTCCCCAAAGTTAGAGGTGTTCATATTGAGGATCCTCTGAGAAGCATTTGTAGTCCCTTGAAAATAATGTATCATATAGTTAGGAGACAATTTGTTGCAGTTAGTTTCAATAGGGTAAAAGTAGGGTAAAATTCATCTTTTCTCTCTCATAGGTCTGATCCTGGTCCTGCCCTGCATAGATGTATTTGTCAAGGTTGATCTCCGAACTGTTCCTTGCAACATTCCTCCACAAGAGGTAATGCCAGTTAAAGATATGTCATTAGAAATAAAACCTGTTATCTTCCCTGTTTCACGGACAGTTGATGTTTTACATTGTGTTTTCAAATTTCAAGGGACCTGCTCGAGGAGCCCTGGGTGGGTCCTAAAACTACTGAGTTTTGCTTTTCCCATTAAGAATGAAGCCAAGGGCAAGGGCTGGCTTGCTGTAAGACTTGGAATGACTCAGAGGGGAAAGTCCCAGAGAAGATAGAGAAAAGACGCAGTTGGCAGAGAAGCTGGGATGGAGAGCAGCAGCCAAGATGCTTGGGAGAGTCAGCTGAGTCGTTGTATAAAGGAGCTGAATTTAATTTGGTGGAGGGTAGGGTTTGGTTAGGATATTATCCTTGCTGTCACCTTTCCAGAAGATTTTTTAGTAAAATCTCTATCATTCACTTTTTTGTGTGTGATTGGATGCAACACAGTGGGTGAGTGTAAGGAACGAGCACAAGAGCCCACCTGCTTTTGGATTTCAAATAATTCTTTTCAGTTCTTAAAGTATTGTAACTAAATATCCAAGGCCAATAACAGGACAATAGGGAAGAGAAACAGTTACTAAGAACCAAAACAATGAAAGGAAATGTGAGTAGGGCCTACAATGTGGGAGGGCAGAGGCGATGAGAGGATTATGAGTCGATGTTAATTTTCTTCTCTCTGGTCCAGGAAACTCAGTCATGACCCAACAATCACGTCGCCATATCACTGGTGGGAATTACGGAGTCCTTACTTTAGGAGTCAGCCTGTGTCGTAAGGGAGTTGGAGATGCTTAGTGACCTATCATGGGCCTTTTCTGGCCTCAGAGTCCACCATTCTGGATGGGAGAAGGGAGCTCTAGGTTCTGCTCCTACGGTCCTGCCAGAGAGCTCTCAGTGGCTGCAAAGCACCTCGTCTCATTATTCAGAATGATTAATGCAAAACCTCGATGAAAGCAAATAGATTTCTCTTTATGTGAATACAGAGCCCGGTCTCTGGTGACATCTATGTTTTCTGAGAAGCACTGCTGTTCATCAAATCTGATAAAAACTGAAAACCAAAAAGATTTCAGGTATCAGGGCAACAAGTGTTCTATCTCTGTGTAGAAGGTAGAATTCCACAAAGTTTCTACTTGCCACATTTTAAAATAGAAGTGCTTATGCTCCCCATGGCATATCAAGAGCCTCTGCCTGTGGGGTCTAAGACTTGCCTAAGATGAAGTTGCAGGGCTGGATAAGGATTTTGTCACCACCTAGGATGACATTATACTCGAGCCAGGGCAGAGTTTGGGTGATGCTGGCATGAACTGTCATGAATGCTCTCCTCCTGGGGAGAGGGCTCTTAGGCTGGCTGACACTTTGTCAGTCACTGTGACAGTCATAATAAACATGCGATTTTCCCTGTCTTTGCTCTCCAGATCCTCACCAGAGACTCCGTGACTACTCAAGTGGACGGAGTCGTCTATTACAGAATCTATAGCGCTGTCTCAGCAGTGGCTAACGTCAACGATGTCCACCAAGCCACATTTCTGCTGGCTCAGACTACTCTAAGAAATGTCTTAGGGACGCAAACCCTGTCCCAAATTTTAGCTGGCCGAGAAGAGATTGCCCATAGCATCCAGGTAAAGATGCTGAGAACAAATAGCCTGTGTCTTTAGTTCATTTATTTTAATTATCGGTGATGATCAAATATCAGTAGTTCAAAGAATCCCTCTCCCGTGCATGCACGCACGCGTGCGCGCGCGCGCACACACACTCACACACACACACACACACAGAGCTGCTATAAACACATGGCTTCAGTTTGTGGTTTTATTCCTTTACAATCACAAGGTATAGATTTAAATATCTGAGCAGGAGAAGGGGAGCTGTAGGAATTGTACAGCTCACCCGTTTTCTTTGAAATTCAGCACATGAGTGAGCATTGTACACAGTGGCCTTTTCTGAAGAGGTTAGCATCATTTTAAATTCGGGTTACTCGAGAAGAAAGGTCACCATTTCTCAGACAGCCCGTGTATTTCTGCATGTCAATGGAATATTAGAACAGGATTCAACCAAGACATCGCAGGCCTGCCATCCCTGGAAAATCTGACATGGTGCCACCTATATCAGTAATTATCGTGATAGTAATCATAATACATGAATAAAATCTTTAAAAAAAGTAATCATAATATTGATGAGGATGTTGCAGGTATCCATCTCAACTCTTGCACACCCCAGTTTATAGACAGTTACATCCATCTCAACTCTTGCACACCCCAGTTTATAGACAGTTACATTTCTGTGTGGTCCTAAATCAAGAATGTTTTGATTCTGAGCCTCCCTGCTGTACGTTAGGAGGGAATTTCAGCTTTGGTCCTTGGCATCTCTTCCAGTGCTTAATGTGGCACAAAGACCCTAAGGCTTTCTGAGATAGTGTTGGTGCTATGTAACTCTCCATATCATTTGTAAGAGCCCCATAAGTTTGACAGCTCAGATGTTTCCCCTGCCACAGTCCGGTGACCGGCTTCTCGGGAGGTCTCACCGTCTCCCACAGTTCTCTAGAAATTGTAGAAAGGCAAGCGATCGCTTGCCATTTGGTAGTGGGGATCTCTGCCCCAGGCCTCGGAGGGAACTAGCCGTCTGATCTCACTCTTCGCAAAGCATTCTTTTTCACCCCTCCCTCTGCAGGATAACCAACAGGACATCCTCAGTGGTCTTCAGTTTTTAAAAGGACAAGCATATCTTTGATTTTAGGCTATGGTGCTCTCAAAAAAAATATGCCTGGCTACCTGTTTAAAACTGGCCACAGGACAGAGGTTCACTAGGGCAAGGCACAGAGTATCTCAACAAGTACCCGATAATATTTATTGAGTTATTGCAAGGCATTGGTAGATCTCTTACGTGTATTATCTCCAAATCTCATGAAAATCCTGAAAGGAAACCTTTATAGGTGAGAAAACAAAGAATCAGAGAGGTTAAGGAACTGGCCCAGTGATTCACGGCTGCAAATGGCAGAGCCAGGACAAAATCCAGGAGTATCTGAGAAGCCCATGCATTGCTGCTGGCTTAATGTCAATGACAAGAAAATGTGGGGTATTTGCTCAACTCTAGAGGGATGGCATATACTTCATTAGGAATAGTTTGGGGGTGAGTCCTGATACCTCCTGAAAGATCTGTCAGGTTCTCCTTCTTTTTTTTTTTTAAAGATTTTATTTATGTATTTGACAGAGAGAGACACAGTGAGAGAGGGAACACAAGCAGGGGGAGAGGGAGAGGGAGAAGCAGGCCCCCGAAGGAGCAAGGAGCCTGATGTGGGGCTCAATCCCACGACCCCGGGATCATGACCCGAGCCGAAGGCAGACGCTTAACGACTGAGCCACCCAGGCGCCCCCAGGTTCTCCTTCTGAATCCTTCCCGGGATTCCCTTCAATTCCTGGGAGTGATCAGTAAGAACTCCCTTTCCTTTCTCCAGTTGTCTCACTCCAAATGCTGTGAATACAAAAGGAGAAGAGGAAGAGGAATTTATCTTGCAGATATAAAGCACATCAGAACCTTACATCCTCTGTCTTCTGACCGATGCCTTTTCTTTTGATCTGGAAACAGACCTTACTTGATGATGCTACCGAGCTGTGGGGGATCCGGGTGGCCCGGGTGGAAATCAAAGATGTCCGGATTCCGGTGCAGCTACAGCGGTCCATGGCAGCGGAGGCTGAGGCCACCCGGGAAGCCAGGGCTAGGGTAAGAAACACTCTGTCTACACTGGAAGGCAAGATGCCTAGCTTTGAAGCAGACAAAAATAGACCTTGAATGGAAGATCAGGCCTTCTCAATGATTTTGATAAGAAAAGGGTTTCTTTTTCACAGTTTTTTTAAAATTTTTTTTAAAGATTTTATTTATTTATTCATGAGAGACAGAGGGGGAGAGAGAGAGAGAGAAGCAGAGGGAGAAGCAGGCTCCCAAGGAGCAGGGAGCCCGATGCGGGACTCGATCCCAGGACCCTGGGATCATGACCTGAGCCGAAGGCAGACGCTTAACCATCTGAGCCACTCAGGCACCCTCTTTTTCACAGTTTTTACTGAGAATTTCCTCCTGAATTAAAAGGCAATGGGCAGCTTAATGTACTTTGAGGAAGTAGGGCAACAGGTCTTGGGACAGGGGCTGCTCAGCAACATGCCCAGTGACTTAGCAAGGTGGATCCCAGGTCTGGCTGCATTTCAGTCCCCTAGAGATAACTCAACATAGCAAACACTAATTCTCAGGCCTCACCTCATACTCGGTGAAGCTGAGTCTCTTGTGGCTCAGGAATCTACATTTGTATAAAGCTAGTAATTCTGCTTTTTTTTTTTTTAATTATTGGAGTATAACTGACCGACAATGCTAGGTTAGTTTCAGGTATACAAAATATTGCTCTGACAATCCTGTACATTACTCAGTGCTGTACATTGCTCAGTACTCATCACAGTGGGTGTAGTCACCCTCTGAAAGCTGGTGATTCGGCGGTAGCCAAACGGTGCCCATCTTTTGAACATTACTGTTGCATGTGTTAAGTGTGCTGGATTCACAATCCAGGTTAGAATGACAAACCGTAAACATATGTTGGTCTCGAATGTTCTTGAGTCTGTTGGACCTACAGCCTTCTGCAGGACCTATAGCCATGTCTGCGGGGATGGGTTTCCTGGAGTATCAGAAACGAAGGAAGATGAGAAGCCTTTTGCGTACCCAACTCAGAATCTTCCTGAAGAATCGATGAGTCTTCCTGCCCTCCTCCCTTCCCCATCTCTGGTTTATTTGTGAAGCTCCAGCAGCTTCTTGGCAGTGGACTTGGAGGGCACTTTGGCACAGAGGCAGTGAGTGCCCACGGCTGGGGCAATCGAGGTGCAAATCCGTCTTGGGCAGGAGAGAACTAGACAGGGAGCCAGCACTTAAGAGAGCCTTCCAATGGGTGTTCTCAGACCCGCACTTGCTGCTCCTGGTAATCAAGAGCAGAGAGAACTTGAAATAGTCCTTACATTGTAAGGATGAGGCTAAACTGGCAACAGAATAAAAGGAAAAAACATCTCCTAGGATAAGTAAGGACAACAGAGAGAAGCCAAGCGGAGGCCTTGAATTTCAAACTTCTGTGAAAGCTAACTCAGGGGATGGGGAGGCTCCGGGGTGATCGGCCAGCATCACTAGGGCACAGACCGCCCAGGATTTGTTGGGGTTAAAGACGATGCTTTTATTTTGTTTGCAAAGGAAATCTAGGGACTCGTAATTTGTAAAAATATCTCCCCGCCTCCTTCAACCTCCTCAAATTCCCCTAATCACATTAGGATGTGAAACTCTCACCCTCGTCAACGCAGTAACTCCATGAAACCCACAGGCAGGCAGGCATCGGGACGCAGCCAGAAAAAAGAGATCCTTAGTCACCGTTGTAAGCTTTTCTTTCTGAGCTCTTTTATTTCTGCCGTTTCAGGTCCTTGCAGCGGAAGGAGAAATGAATGCTTCCAAATCTCTGAAGTCAGCCTCCATGGTGCTGGCCGAGTCTCCCATAGCCCTGCAGCTGCGTTACCTGCAAACCCTAACCACCGTGGCCACGGAGAAGAATTCCACCATCGTGTTTCCTCTGCCCATGAATATCCTGGAGGGCATTGGTGGTGTCAGCTACCATAACCAACAGAAGGTTCCGAACAGAGCCTGAGGTCCTCCTGCTGTAGTCAGCCATTGCTTGCGGGAGCTGTTTCTATCTCTCCGGAGAACCCAGCACTCAGAAGTGCTGAGAGTTGCAACATTACTGAAACAGAGGGACGCTGCAGCTGGAGTAGCATTAGCGGGGAAATGCCGTAGAGGCTACAAAAAAAAAAAAAAAAAAAAAAGAGGGCTGTGTACTACTTTTATTATTCAGAGCATAAACAACTGTGCATTATCCTTTTTAGTCTGTTAGCAGGCGTTCCTGACTTGAGGCAGGAACTTTCTTGCAGTAGGGGGAGGAAATCTTTGGGTGACAGTGACTAAGATTTCAGCATTATTTTTGATTGGTTTTGAGAAGCTCTCTAGATAATTTATAAAGTAACATAGGCCTCCTATTTATACTAGATATTTGCTTTTTATAATTCCCAAGTAACTATTTGCTATATCTCCAATAATTACAACAATTCCCCCAACACCCCCCCCCCCCCCCCGTATTTGAAATTCTGATTGATTTTCATGTGAAAGGCTGAAGAGGCACCTAGGCTTCAGTGGCAACTGTAAACTCATCACCAACCCCCAGGGCAGACTGCTTCCCGCTCTCTTGCTGCCCAGCCCCCTGCCTGGAACAGTGGCCAATGCTCAGCCTCCCCGCACCTTCGTCAGCGGCTGGGACAGGGCAGAGCGCTTGCAAGTGAGAATGATGCTTATAACAGGTTCTGTTGGTTGGAATCACTGGGGAACATCATCCTGTGGACTTCATGTTTTCACGCCATTATTAGTCCCAAGAGCCACCAGTAGTCAAGAATTGTTTGTAAACACTATTCACCCCCTCCGAAAAAACCCCAACTGTTCAAAATAAAGAAGCCATAGAATAGAATACAGATGTGATGTATTTTAAAAATTGCTTTGTCAGAGATTTTTTTTTGTTGCCATGGTACAATTTTCTTTTGGGAGTTCCATTTTGAGCAAAGGGCTAGGATTTTTGTTACCGTTTATTGAATGTCGGCTATGTGTTAACACCATGCTCAGCCCTTTATGGATGCCAAGAAGTATCTTTATTTTGCAGATGAGAAAGTGATGTCAAGAGGTTGAATAACTTGCCCAAGATCCTGCAGCTAGTTTTGGGTTAGGATTTAAAACAAGGTCTGACTCCAAAGTCCTTGCTCTTAAACATCATCGAGGTTTACTTGGGGCAGGTGGGAGGGGGTGGGGATAGAGCCCTCCCATTCCATTTTTGCCTTTCAGGTTCTGGAAGTGTGGGGACCCACTATAGTTTTTCATTGTGTCCAGGACTATGAGAGCACGCACACACATGTGCACACGCTCCCCACCCCTCATGGTCCTTGCACACGGCACATGTACTTCCTATATAATCCCCCACCCTCACATTCCCCCCCACACACCCCCAGCTCTGCTCACATCCCCTCCATATGTTCCCCTCACACACATCCTGTATAGGTATTAGCTGCATATAAATGTAAAACAGGGGTCACATTCTGCCTTTGTTTTTTTTTTGTTTTGTTTTGTTTTTTTTAAGATTTTATTTATTTATTTGTCGGAGAGAGAGAGAAAGTGTGAGTGAGCAAAAAGCAGGGGGAGCGGAAGGCAGAAGGAGAAGCAGGCTCCTGGCGAGCAGGGAGCCCGATGCGGAACTCGAACCCAGGACCCTGGGATCATGACCTGAGCCAAAGGCAGATGCTTAATTGACTGAGCCACCCAGGCATCCCTGCCTTTGGTTTTGTAACCTGCTTTTTTTCATGAAACCGTATCATACTTGATATGAATTCTGGACAATTCACAGTTAATAAATTTTTTAGTAGATTCTAATGACTCTATAACGTTAGCACTCATTTTTAACTCACTGAGGTTCATATTTTTCCTTATAAGCTAAATACTTGCATTTTAACAAAAACTGGGAATGGAAACCTATCACAGCTCACCCACACCAGCCAGAATCTGAGTCGATGAAGTCACACCATGTAGACGCTTAGCCAGTGACCGTACATCTGATGAACAGTGAGTGGTGCAGAGACTGACCACAGGCTTGGACCCTGAGGGTTACCTGAGGGGTAGGCCCTACTTGTACAAGGACATTTTGTGAGCGCACTTCCTACCCTGTGCCAGAAACCCACACTTATTACTTCTTTTGGTTTCCAAGATTGCACTAAAAATGCAAATCTTTCCTGTCAACGTACAGCAAACTCTAAACCAGTGGTTCTCTCTGAAGATCATGGTTCTCTCACTCATTAGAAGCTCTTTTTTGAAACACACAGCCCACTGGCATTCCCCTAGGGCCATCCCCCTAGGGTGGGAATAGGGTGTGAGAGCTGATTCAGAATCTCTGGGGCTGTGCAGATGTGTTTGTTTGCTTGCCTGTTTGTTTTTAAATTGCGTGTTTTCCATCTTTTTAAAGATTTTATTTATTTGAGAGAGAGAGCACACATGAGTTGGGGGAGGGGCAGAGGGAGAGGGAGAAGCAGACTCCCTGCTGAGCAGGGAGCCCGAAGAGGGGCTCCATCCCAGACCCAGGGATCATGATCTGAGCCAAAGGCAGATGCTTAAACCTACTGAGCCA
The DNA here is from genome assembly GCF_009762305.2 of Zalophus californianus. Classification (NCBI taxonomy): domain Eukaryota; kingdom Metazoa; phylum Chordata; class Mammalia; order Carnivora; family Otariidae; genus Zalophus; species Zalophus californianus. The sequence continues at coordinate 63,627,050 of NC_045597.1, forward strand.
CCCAGGTGTCCTGTGCAGATGTGGTTTGAAAGCTCTCTGAGAGATTCAAATTACTACATCCCTCCTGCATTAAGCCTCATTAATTCTTTAGGATTGCGATAGGTCATTTAATATATCAGTTACTAAGGGCTGACTAAAGAAATCTCCTTTGAAGAGAAGTATTTTGGGGGGTGAATGGCATAGATGAATCAGGGAAGGTCACAGCTCTCCTGGAATGTGACTGCTAAAGACGATATTCAAAACACAGTCATAGGGTGATAGAGTGAGATTTGTTTTTCTTCTGGGGAGGAGGGTAGCTGGAAGGGCCAGGCGGAGGAAATAGCAGACAACTCTCAGAGAGAGGGAGGCATCTGATCTCTTTAGATGCAGGCTTGGATCACCTTGGATCACCGTAATCCCCAAAAAGATTTAAGCTAGCACAGGTGACCCCTGCTGGTGCTTTTCCTGTTTTAGCAGCGTGTATGGTGTGTCATTGATCGGAGCGCCCTGGCAGGGTTCCCCAGGTGTCCCCGGCTTTGATTGCCCTTTAGATGCTGGGCCAATACAATCATATCGCACCCACTGGTCCCTAGGTGCATTTGGCTGTGCCTGACCTTGGAACAGGGATCCCTGGAGAGGTGATCTCTTTCCAAAGTCTTAAATGGGAAATGGTAGGGAAGGGGCAAGATCCTCCTTTGCTCTTGCTGTAATCCCTGCCCACCCCCAATCAGCGTCCCAGTCTCCCAGCGTCCCCCTGTCTCAGCCTGCCTTTCCCACAATCCCTTGCTACTAGAATAGGTAAGCCTTTACCCATTTTACCTTTCTCTTCCTGTCAGGACTTCATTACACAAAATCTGACTCTGATTTTCAAAGTCTTTGTTCTTACTGCTCTGATTTTGGGTACAATTAAATACTCTGGGCTCCAGATAAAAGATCCCGGCTCTTCTTCTGGAGTCTACTTTAACTCTGCCCCTAAGATTCAAAACAGGCTAGCCAGTTCCTAGAGATTTGTGCCTTTCATAGGCAAACTAAACAGTCCACAGCCCCTACCCCCAGCTGCCATCTTTATCTGTCTCCCACTCTCTGGGCTACTATCCAACTGCCCAGTCCCCCAAGTGCCAGGTACCAGACAACTAGGGAGAGCCCAAGCCCTAGACCCCATTGAAATTACTCAGATCGGCTAATCCTCAACCTGTTTACCCCACCTTGGCTGTTTCTGCTCGTGGAAACTACAAGAAAGGCTCTTGCCCACACTTTCTCTTGTTCCCTCTGCCTCATGACTGACCCTGGTGCCTCCTTGTGTGTGGCCCCTCTGGTGTAATACGTCAGCTCCCCTTGGAATCTGTGAGCATACTAAGCTTTCTTTTCAATGGCAATTGTTTTTTTTGATTCTTTGGACTTGTCATATCTGAATAATAATAAAATTTACATTTAAAAAATACCAAGTCATGAACCTGGAGTTCTCATCTCCATAGAGAAAGTACTTCTCTGTAATTCACCTACATAGAGCAGACGCCTGTTGTTGTTGTTTTAAAGATTTATTTATTTATTTATTTGAGAAAGAGGGAGAGAGACAGAATGAGGAGAGGTGCAGAGGGCGAGGGAGAGAATTTCCAGCAGACTCCGTGTTGAGTGAGAAGCCTGATGTGGGGCTCGATCTCATGATTCTGAGATCATGACCTGAGCTGAAACCAAGAGTCAGATGCTCAACCGACTGAGCCACCCAGGCAGCTCAGGGCAAGCACCTGTCTCTGAAGATAATATACTGTGTAGGTCATACCCACAGAAAACCGTATGTTTGGAAATTATAAACAAAACTTCTTTGAATCGGGCCACTGCTTTTGAGGCCTTCTCTGATGACACTTGAGTATCACCAGTGCCTCTTGACTTAGTGGTCTCTTTAGAATTCAAGCCAAATGGTGGTGAAGTGTGCAGGGAGATGGGACTCCTGCAGAACCGTGTCAGGCCACAGCCACTGTATGTTGTAATGCAGCCCATGTGTTTCAGACTCATTGTCTTCTGAATGGTTTCAACTCTGAGGAATCCTGGGAAAATATTTGTACCTCTTTTTGCATACGCCCTTCTCCAAATTTTCTCCCCCTGTGAGTACCTTGCATCATCTCTGACCTGCCTCAACTTCCTTTGGATATTCTTACTCTGTCCCATTACCTTCTCTACCACCTTTAACCACTTTGCAATTCGTCACATTTAAATTTCTAGGATGAGATCTTAGCATCTTGAAATGCTTTGCAGTCTGTTAGGAGTAGGATTTTCAAAAATTGCTATCAATCTTCCTCTGCAGCAGCTTCCTGGCCTGGCTGCTGGATGTGTGTGGGGGGGAATCAGTACTTTGTGGGCTCAGATGGGCCCAACTCTGTTCCTGATGATTCCCCCCCCACCACTGCCTCTTAGTCAGGTCTACGTCATTCTGGTTTGGGGACTTTTCCTTTAAATTGGGTGCCTCTGGGGTGACTGTGACATTATGACAGGGAGATCTTATCTCCCAGTTAATACCCAGGTGTGGCTGGATCATGAATCTTCCCTTCCTTGGTCCCCTTCCCTAACTTCCTGAAGGCCAGGCTTTCTCCGTAGCAGCTGGGAAATTTTCTAGCACACAGGCTCTTTTCTTTTCTTCTGTAATGAAGATGGGTCGAGCCCCTCATTTCTGTAGCTGATCACAGCTTTTCTGCTATAACACGGCCATTTCCTCCCCCAACCTTCCACTCTAACTTCTCTTGTGTGTTTGGCCCTTTTCTTGGGATTATCCTTCAACAGCTATAGGGGGCTGTCTTTACCTTTCCTTCTGGTATTAAATAGTGGTGGCCACCTACTAAAAATCTGACCATATAATAAATCAAATGATTACTGACTTGAGTGAAGTTTGCATAAAGGTGACTGGTCTACCTTGTCAGGGAAGCTCCCCAGCAATGGATCCGATCAGTGGATTCATCCTGATTAGTAGGATTCATATCTGTAGTAAGGTCTAGACACCCTGCTCCCTGGGACAGAGCTAATCACCTAAATATATGGTTTCCTTTAAGTATACATTGCCCCTGGCAGGCCTGTGTTGGCACCTGCTACAACTGGCCAGTAAGCACTAAGATCCTGCAGGTAGATCCTGGCGAGGAGCCAAAATATTTTGCCACTGGCATCAGAGAGGTACTGGGAGCACAGGTTCCATTCTAGAAGCCTGCAGGAGCTTAAGCTTCAGACTCAGATTGAAAGTAACAGACACTCATTGCAGACTACACGAATTCTTGGATTTTAGTGTAAATCAAAGTTGCAGAAGGAACCACAATAACTTGACCATGTTAACACATTTACATTTACATGGGCTTTATTTATATTAAACATGTGATATATTTCAAAGGAAAACAGTGGTAGTTACGCAACACAAGTGGCAGCAAGAATTATTTTAGACACGGATGGAAGACTGAATGGCTCCAAATTATTGGCATAATTGGTTTCCCAGGGATAAGCTTCAATAGCCAACAAACATGAAGTACCCCAGTAAATAAACAACAACAACAAAAACTAGACCCTGTTAGGTTTTGAAGAATTCCCATGGGAAAATCACAAAGGCCATTAAGCTCTGCAAATAATTCCATTACACACAGATACGTCACTCAGTGGCTAGATAAATATAAATTTACTGAATGTTTTGGAGGGCTTTGGGGAAGGAAGCAGGAACTTAATACAATTATCAAACACACAACTCCTTGTCCAGGCTGAAGTTTTCTTTTAGAGACAAATGGGCTTAAAAATACCTTGCCAAAAACTTGAATTCCTGAAACCACAGAAAGAGACTAGGCTTTGTACTTCTTTTTGTAATGGGCTCAATTTGGGCCCTTACAGAGATTATCTTTTATTCTTACCAGTAATTGCTTTTCTATATTTTAAGCGATTTGTATTACAATGCTCTTTATTATTAATGTTAGTTCTTAAAAATTCACATTTCTCTCTTTTCTTTCTTCTTTTCTAAGGCACAATACTGACAATTCTTATGCGATGGGACGATCCAAACTTTGGAAAAATAAGTATCTGTAGTAGAGATTCACTTAGAGTATTCAAGGAATCATGCAATCAGCGTAGGCAACATCTGGCTCATAGTGAAAGGAACATTGTGCATTTAATAATTACAATTTAAAACACTTCAATGTTGTTAACATTTTAACAGTTGTTTTTTTTTTTTTTTGCCATTTATTTCATTGCAAAGTATTCGATCATGCAAAACAACTTCATATATGTGATCTCTGGCCTTTTATTTTTGCTCAATTAAACCCTTAAAGGGATTTTGTGTGTGCGTCATAAATGTCAGTGTTGAACTTTCACTGGGAGAAAATCAAAGCACAGATTGTCATCACATTATTCAATATGATGTTTTTGATCTTTTGAAGGGAGTTCTCTCCATCATCCAAAAGCCTTAACATTTGATAAAGAAGGGACACTGCCCAAATGCTGCGCTCACTTCCTAGCTTTCAGATGAAGGAGAATGCTAATTACGTAGTGAAAATGGCAACGGTTTCCAAACTGAAAGGAAGCATTGCTGGAAGAATGATAAACAAATCTCAGAGGAAGAAAAATACCCTAGTCTGTGCCAGAGGGGAACCAAGGAAGGAAGAAAGAGAGGGAGGGAGGAAGGAAGGAAGGAAAGTAGAAGGAGACGTCATTGCTACAGCAGGGTTTTGGTTTTGGTTTTTTCTTCTGGTTGTTGTTGCTCTTAAGTAAAACACAATACTAAAAAAAAAAAAAATACAAAGAGATAACAGGAAAAGGTAACAAATGTACTTGAAAGATAAGGAAGACAGCAGAACTGTTTAAAAGTCTGCCAATTCAATATTCTGATTTGTTTTCCCGATAAAATTAAAATCATGAGCTCATATTGGTATAGTCTGTTTTATCAACTTCAGTTCTCTCTTGAGCTTTCTTTTATCTATAAAATTTCTGTATAATCCTTCCAGGGAAAATTGTAGGAAAATACAATGCACTTCTATTTTAGACTCTCTTATTAAAAGCAAAATAACTACCAAAATCTCAGTCTTCTGTTTTTAACGTCAAAGGATATGGCAACAAGGAGAAATAGACAGTGAGGGGAACTTTGAACCTATTGATAGTATTTTCTGAAAATTTTTATGTCATTACCAGGCCACACTAGAATCAATTCTAAGAAAAATCTTAAGGAAACATAGTAACCTTTGAACATTATAATGTCAAAGAAAATCCCACGATAGTATGTTTACACAAATGACCATTCTGTTGACCTTGAAAATCTCCACTGTATTTAAAACTGTATTAGGGTCATCTTTTTCTAGAAATGAGAACTTTGGTTGTCTTATGTGCACATGTGCCTGTGTGCAATGCCAGATAATAGTCGTATTTCTAATTCTCTGCCAAATTACACATTTCTAAGCCATGGCCATCAGACTGATTGAACACTTAAGCCCTACTGATCTTTTGCCCTACAGTTAGTAAAGACACCTGTTTTCTTCCTTTTGTTATTGCTCTTTTTTCTAGAAGAAACAAAAGAGTTTCAAAGAATCATAGCTCCCTTGTTTTCAAATGAATACAATTATGTAAATTCCAAATTTGTAAAACACTTGCATCTTTAAAAATTCTTTTTTCTTTTAAAGGACTAAATTGGTTTCTAAGTCAAAACTAAGTAGGTATTTTCAAAATAGTAGCAGAAATCAAATTTCCAACTTTAAAAATCTAAATGTCATTACATTTTGCTGTTATTGCTACTTTATCGTTTCTCAGTCTAGGACTATTTTAACCCTTAGCACTGATTTATACGAGGAGAGGCTCTGTGATTTTTACGCAGGCCCATTTCCATTTTCGAAGTTGACCTTGGAGCTGGTACCCTGGAAAAGACTTAAAGGTATGATGACTTGATAAAGAAGTGGTTTGCTGCTTATAGAACTAAATCCCTTTATCCTGAGCCTAGAGTTGGTCCTTCATATCACAAATGCTATGCAGTACCATGACAGAGGAATTCTAGTTGACCTTCACTCATACCGTTCAAACACTGTGGATGCTTGTGGGAGGATGCACTTCAGGAGCTGTTGGGGATGTGAATGGAAGGGAACAAGAATTTATGTGCTATATCCCATCCTTGGAATAAAGTGGGCCTGTCTTCCATTAAGAGGAAAAGTATATGCCAGGCTAGGCAGATCCCTGTAATATACCCTTTCTGTGTAGATTTGTGAGGGCAATTCCATTAAATTATTGATCTGAAATAATTTGCCTTAGATCTGTGATCACAGTGATCCATAACATGGGGTTCTTTTAGATGAAAAAGAGTAGACTCCACTGTCCGTGCTCTGGAGAGAATTTTAAGTTGTGGTTCACAGACATGCCTGGCTTGTTCTTGGTCCAGGGCAGAACCCAATGCAAACGTTGATCACTCTTGTCTAAAGGAAGAGCCACATTTGATTAATAACCTGCCCGAGACCAGGGAGGACATCTTGGTTTCTATGTAGTCTCTCAAAGTGGCTAGTCCTAGGTGAGCATTTAGTAAATGTTAACAGAGGGAATGAATTTGGAAGAAATAAAACCATCATTAAAACGTAATTATGTATTGTAATGCTTCACAGTTCATATGCTGGGAGAGGCGCTAAGGCTCCGTATATATTTTTGTGCTTTGGGTTCACTCTGCAATACAATTTCAATTATATAGTTTTAATTAGCGTCAGAAGCTACTGGGCATCTAAGGAGTTATTATAGCTCACATCCCATTGTCTATGGGAAGTTATTTTATGTAATTGTTCTGATAATACCAGCATAAATGTCTAAAAATAAAATATTGGGGAAAAGGGTCTGTTTTATTGAACAATAAAGCATTTTTGCCTGATTCCTTTTTCCACTAAAGAGTTTTTTTATGATTAATGTATATAAAATCACACATTAAATAAATAAAGAAAATGATGCCGAAATCCAAGCACTTTGTACTTAACAAAGCTACACCTGCCTATTTCCCACAGACTCTGTTTTCAAGGGGAGGAAGAAAAGGAAGAGGAGAGAAAGGGAGAGAAAGAGAGAAGGAATGGGCAGAGAGGAAGAAACTTTCCTTTGTTAAGAAAGGATAGACATGTTCTGTATTTTATAAGCCCTCCAATTCATATATGCCAGTCTCATTACAAAAACTAATTGTAGAGTGAAATTTGATATAAAATCAGTGTGGCCCAAAGGCTCCAAACAGACTTGTTGTAACGATGCTTCACGGATTACTATATTCAGTGACAGAGATGCTCAAGATAGCATGAGAGTCAGGCTCTGAAGCATCCAAACTACTAAACGAACATGAAGTCAATTGCGAGTACTTGCTCTAACAGCCTAAGTGAATTGAACCCAGTGCTAAGTCATGAAAACTCCACACACTATTTGAAGCAGCTTAACTCATGCTCATTCCTAGACAAGTCATGAGGTAGCTAAAGAAGTAGCAAGGCATCTGTCAGAAGGCAAAGCAAAAGAAAAGGGGATAATTATGAAAGCATCAATGGTTTATTTGACAAATGAACTCCTGGGCTATACAGTACTTTATAGAAGTCCTCCGGGGGACCTTTGAGTTATAGCTGATATCCATTAATGCCCCAATGGAAGGAGACTCCAGTCTACCATATTCTTTGAAAGACTTTGAATGTGAAGTACAGAGCTGCCCAAAAGGAGAGAGGCGAGCATTGGACACTTTTTACCTCTCTCTCAGCACCAATGTAGATTCCTTTTTTTCAGTAAAGAGATGGCTGGTGCCCACGGACACCAGATAAGATCCATTCCACTAGAATGTTCAGTGTGGCCAGCCTAGGAACGCAAGTGAAAACATTTCAGGCAACACTTGAGGGTTAGTTAGCCCTTACACACAGTTCTTTTTCTCCTGACCCTAATTTTTGCTTGAAATACATTCACTAGCTTTTGGAAGATTGGTCATTAGACTACTGACATTTTCCTTCGCTTTCCAACTGAAATCTCTGCCATTTGGCAAGAGTATATTTTTTTCAGAAAGGCGATGGGAGCCTTGCCAAGCAAGCTCACTAAGTTTCTTGATTTTTAACACTGTAAGCAGTGTTACACGTTATTTTTTCAGATACTGAGAGGGACCTCGCTGCATCAGCTCACTGGACTGGAGATGTCAAAGAATGCTGCTTTCCTCCTGGATCAAAGAAGATGGCAACCCCCAAGGCCATCTCTGGAATGACAGTTGCAGAGGTTCCCATTTTTAGAACCAGAGGCTGATTAGAAGGCTAAGAAAATGTCCTATGGCCAATTTAAGTTCTGGACATTGGTTGTGTGATTATGCTACTCTGAGGGTTAACCTCATGTATCATCTGTCAGAATGTTCTTTAATTCCATAAAGTATATAGAAGAGGCACTTTGGTTAAACACATGATATTAATAAATACCACTTTCTCCCTCCACCACCTATAATGATATTTCTCATTATCATCGATGGGTTCAATACTGCAAATATCTAGGCTCAGTTCTTAGAGAACATTGTCTTATAAATGTGAATCTAACTCTATAGCATTTCTTCTTCATCATCAAAACGCCACCAACCCTCTCATTTCCCACAAATGTTGAGCACCAATAAGGTATACTATCAGGCAAGGACTCGACTATTCCTCACTATGTAACAGGAAAGTCTTTCTTCGACAATCTCTTCCAGACTTAACATATTCTTTGGTTTAATTTAAAGTTAAATAAGCAAATAAAACAAGGAGGCTCTGACGAGGATGAGAAACAATTCAAATCCAAGCTAGTGAGTTCCTTCCCTCTATCTTTCCTTCCATCCCCTCCCACGTAGTAGTAGAAAAGGTGAATGATGGGTTGAGCCACCCCTGGTCATAATTCCATGCTGTCTTCACCTATTCGAAAACTTGTCATAATAAACAGTGTGTTTATCATTCTTGCAGACTGCGCATTAAAACCTTTTTAGTAATAAACTGTTACACAATGAATAAACCATGTGATAATTGCACCTTCCAGATTCATACTCATATAACTATAATAGACTCCTCTTAAACTTCTGAGAGAGTCTGCAGCACCTTTGAATAGATTTGTCTCCACTGTGTAGAGAAAAATGCCTAAAATGAGAAGCCCATCGATGGCTGTGTGTACACGTGAATACATTGCTGCTGCCTCCTGGGCCAGAGGAAAGGCGTGGTCTGTGGTCTGCATGTGTTCTCTGATGCATGAAAGAGTAGACAGAATTCAAATCCAAGTTCATGAGTACAGTCAGGCCCTCTGAGCAGCTCCGGAACAGAAGGCCCCAATTCTCGGCCGTTGACAGAAGCATTTGGGTTCCTACCGTCTTTCCGAGGCACTTGAGGCAAAGGCTGAATCCCACCTGCTCCCCTCAAACCTCTGAGCTGTCGCCGTGGTGGCTCTGCGGGGGCGTCACGGGCTTGCTGCTGCCTGAGCCCTTCGGAGCGCCCTTCCTCCTGGCGCCCTTCTTGTTCCTGCACATCATCACTGCGATGGCAGCGAGGCAGACGGTGAGTAATCCCACCGCGGTGCCTCCGACCGCGGTGACCAGGCTGACGTCGTCGGAGCTGGGCCGGTTGAGCTCGCGGGGGAGGACGCCGTCGGGAGGAACTCGCCCCTGGGGGCTCCGCTTCCTGTTGGTGCGCTGCAGGGCAATGTGCTGGATGTTTGTTCCCCGGTTGTTGTCAGCACCTATTTCCCACGCCGGCGGGGGTGGGCTCCTGATCTCCCTCTTCTTCCGGCCCTGGCTCATCGCGGGGGGCTTCCTCGGACTCACTACGGAGTGGTGCTGGTACTCGGTGCTTCTTTTGCCAATGCCTCGGTTGGCATTGTCTTTTGATCTGACTGTGTAGATCGCGTGTATGTACCATTCCCGGCCCAGGGCGACCTAGGGAACGCAACTCTATTTGTTAGAAAATTAAATACCACACCGACCTAATTCAGACTCCTGCAAGAGAAATTAGTGGCAGAGACAGTAACTGATAATTTACTTTAGTCTGCAGAATTAATACACTTCATATTTTTGCGTGGGTAGTATGTGCAAGGCTTTGTGTAAAGCACTCCAAAATATTTTGTGCAGCTCTTGAGGGAGTGTGTGCCGGTAAATATTTGGTTATCTGTGACTTGCCACAGAATGTCAGAGCTGTCACACGGTTTTAAATCATTCATTTAAAACATGGGTAAAGAAGGATGCACAGCAGTTACATAACTTGCCAATGTCACTCAACTAGCTTGTGGCCGAGGCAAGACTAGAACTCAGATCTTCTGACCCTCAGGACTCTCTTTCGGTTCGCCCGGCTGCATATTTACATATAAGACCATAGAAGGGGTCCGTTTTTCTGCTTTTTCTAGGGCCTCTGAGAAGAAGGGAATTTCTGATGGCTCTCTGAAGCCTTCCGGATTTAGAAGGGGCCTAATGCTTTGAGAATTAACAGCGAAAATAATTTAAAAAAATTATTCAGAGTAACAAATATGCTTCCTTAAGATTCCTTCTTTAGGATGAATACAGATATTGTGTCTGCAGCCCATCCTGTGTGGACAATTTTCAGGAAATTTCCTAAAAGGTGTACTTGCTCCCCCCCACCAAGGATTCACAGTGGGAACACATCTCTGAATCTTGTCTCATTTGTCTGCTCAGGGTTTAAGGTCGCCTGTGTCTCCTTCTACCGTCTGTCGCTCGGTTAGGATATTCTGTCTTGGTTTATAAAGTCTTTGAGAGTGGAGATTTATGAGCCGTGCCCGTTTCTTTTTCTGAATCCAGCAGTTCATACAAGATCAGTCTAATAAAGATGGTCATGAAAAGTCAACAGGAAGGAAGTTTTGAATAAGAAAAACAGAGTTTTGAAATGTCAGACTTAGATTTACATTCCGGGCTGAATAAAAGGGTCTTCATTACCTGTAGACTTAAAATAATATGAATGCACTAATAAAAATAGTACTAGCTAGGTTTTACAGAATGCTCACCTCGTGCTCACTATGGCCCTGTGTTGTTTACCTATATTACCTTATTCAGTGTTACTATTACTTATGCAATATTACAATCACTGCCCTTTAACAGAAGACACTGGATCATCCCACTTTTGAGTAATTTGCATGTGCTCCCAGAGCTGGTATAAGTAGCTTATTACTGGCCCACCTGAAAGAGTGGCGTTGAGTCGACTTTAAAGCCATCGGATCCAGGCTGATTCACTAAGAGAATAGCTTCAGGGTCATCTGCTGCTAGCTTGGCATTAAACAGGACATTTCCAAAACTGGTGGCTTGGGTCTCTGGCTGAGCTTTGTCCTTTAAGCAATAAAAGAAAATGAGGAGTCCTGTAGATAGTGCCAACTTTTGCAAGTACAGAATGGTTTCTTTAGGTTTGTGCAAGTACAGATTACCATAAAATGTCACCATTTCATTTCATTTGAAAAGACGCTATTGTTTTTAAATACCAGACAAAAACATTGAACTTTGATCATCTGTCTGGTTCATTGTTTGGGTCAAAGCACTTACCACAATTTTAAATCTATATAAGAGTGAAGGAGAGTCAGCTAAGCAGCCGTATTCTGCATTCGCGGGACTGTATTTGGGAACATAGCCATCAGCTCCAGTGCACAGGAAAACCTTCTCAATGCTGCAGTAAAAGGAGTCACCCAGATTCTGGACAGGATCTACCATGACACGCCCATAAATGATGTCACCTGAAACAGAGATGTGGAAGGGTCATTTCTGTTACGCGGTAAGGTGCGTCCACGTGACACTGCATACCATGGTGACCATGATGCCCCTAGGGAGTACTGCCTTTTTTCCCTAATCTGCCGTCAAATGTTGGAAGACCTTCAGGATGTCACCCACTCCCAGGCCTCAGGGGAGACCACTTTGGGGACTGGACCACAAGTGACTGCAGATTTATTGACCCTCACATGCTCAGTCAAGGCTCGGCCTATAATTTAATATTCATAATTCCACTGTGGTTTAAAGTCTGCTTCATATAAATAAATTACTTGGCAGGGTGCAGACTAATAAAGTATATAAAAAAGAAAATATTGATAAAAAGCTGAGTTGGCTTTATTTGATTTTGAAGGAGAGTTTGCGGAAATTCCCAGGTAGTCAATCATCTATTTCACAACTATTACTGAACTCCCACCATGCATGTTAGGCATTTTGCTAGGTGCCAGGAACACGCCACTGAGCAGGACAGATATAACCCTCGCCCAGGAGGCATTTACAGTCTCAAGTAGCTGCAGAATTTGAGTATATGCACCTTGAAAGAAGATTCAAGAAAAAAACCTAGATTTGCTCCCAAAGTCACTTAGGTAAGTGAAATAGAGATTAATTTCCCCAGAAGAAAAACCATCCAGTAACTTATATCCAATTTCAGTGGCCCTACGTCACCCCTGCCAAAGTGGCAAAGACCCAGTAATATTCTCAAAAGCATACCAGACGTGATAATTTCCCCTCTCCAACATGATCCCAATAAAGCAAAGCACAGCAGATGCCGTGGCAAACAGAGCAGATGTCTCATTTGTGAAACGAATACCTTCTGCAAAGGCAACATCACTCTCTTGCCCAAATCCCATGGATCCGTCAGACAACCAGAGACTCTTCTTGGAGAGGAGGTACATCTGGGTGTTCAAGCTGAACTCAGCTGCCACCGGATCGCTGACCTAAAACCAAGTGTAAAAGCCCTTTTATGGTTTGTCGATTGCTCTGGTGGTGCACAAATACATTATTCACGGACACACACATGTGCTGTCCACGGACACGTGTAGATTCCTGAAGACTGCACTGCAATTACCAAACTAATGTAGGGAATTGTAACACTGGCCTTATCCTTCGTGAGAAGGCAAAACTGGCGAGGTGAAATGTTTTTTGACTGGGACTAAATAGCATTACTTGATTTCTTTTCCCTTGGTTTCACAGGGTGTTTTACGGGACTTGTACATATCACGCTCAATGCAAAACCAACACTTAGTCTTCGTCCTTGGACAAAAAGCACCATCATGTTTCTTTTACTATATAATGGAAATTAGGTACTCTGAGATGGCAAGAACTACAGGATATTTATTTTCCTTGAAGATCAAGAATGAGACAAAGACGTGCAGAAGAACTCTAGGGGAAAATCCTCAAATCTCCAAGGCAGCACACTCCAGGAGGAGACACGATCACATAGGAAAATAAATAACCCTTGCGTACTCTTAAACTCTGGATTTTATATCCTGAACCAACGACAGATAAAGGGCAGTTCTTTCCTCTGTCATTCTTCCCTTGCTTCCCTCCTGTCTGACTTCCTTTTCTCTCAGCATGCAAGAATTTAAGTCATAGTGTGAATTTCTTCCTTCCTTCCTTCCTTCCTCCCTCCCTCCCTCCCTTCCATTTTTTTACTGATACAAGTAAGCCACGACCTTAATAAAGTGGAATTGGAGAAGTCCAGGGAAAATAACTGCAAGAGATGCACCTGTTGGAACCGTATGTCGAGGTCAAAGGTGACAGGCTCTTGGGGGTTGCAGGTGACTGGCAGGCGGTACTCTTGATGCGATGGAGTGGTGCAAGGCAGGAGTTTCACCGTGTAAGTCCCCGAATAGTCACGTACCTTTAAGGAGAAGGGAGGACATTTATGTTTTTCATTTAAGAATCTGAGGTGTTGTCCCAGGCCGCGGAAAAGGAAAAGTAAGAGCCCAAGTCACTTACTGCAAAGTCAGACACAAAGCTCCATTGCTGCACCGGCTGGTTATAGGTCGGCTCACTCCTTACGAGGCGCAGGGAGAAGGTCAGGCCTGGATGATCAGCTGACACGATCATTGAGCTCGTGAAGGATGCTAGAAAAGTGCCAATAAGAATAATGGTAGAGTGGTTTTAAGAGTGCATGACAGCTTAGAGTTTTCAAAGCACCTGACTGTACATTGCTTTGCTTGCTTTTATTCTTAATACTAAGCCTTCAAAGCCCCAGTGTTGGTATAATCAGCCTCATTTCCACCCCCCACACCCCCCAGGGAATGTGGGCTGAGACTGATTATAGTGACTCTCCCAAGATCACACAGCTAGGATGTGTGATCCTTCTGATTCCTAATTCAGTGCTTTTTCCACTCTATGATTCTGTGAAAAGATAATTGTGTAGAAATGCTCAAATAGTTCAGGGCTACTTTCCAGGGAAGGCACAGCAGTGTAATAAAAGCTGATGTGAATGCATTTATTGTGCGCCAAAGCTATGAGCTGGCTTTAGTCTCTTAGCATCCACAGAGCTGGGCAAAACCAATTTCTAAACGGAATCTAATTTTAATTAGATTGCCTGCAATTGTGTCTAAACAAAGATTCAGTTTATTAGAAAGGTAGACATGTGCAAAGGACCTTTAAAGACCAAGAAATCCTTATTTTCCAGAACTGTCAAGTACTATAAAGCAAAATGATTCTTTTTGGGTCGGCAGTTCTTGTAGCGCGGCCTCATAAAAATACAATGAACCCTCTTTCTCTTCTGAATTTTGGCCCTATTCTCTCCTTGTTTAGAGCGCAAACCCAGAAAAAGGAAGGCGGGAGAAGACATCAAGTGAACTACGTTCCCCGCCCAATCTGACATTAGTTGGCAAATGGGCAAAATATGCAGAACCAATTTAGTGATATGGAGAGTCAAATAAAAAAACTATTTCTAATGAAATATCCTTTATATTTAAAAAAAGCCTGGACATTAGACTTGAGTGACTGCTTCCTTATTGCTATTCAAAGCATAGCGCCTCATAGTTAGTAAAATGACACAGCCAAGCTTTCTTAAAGATAATTAGTTAACATGTCTGAAATATAAGTATCATAGCGCAGTACCCCTTCTGGCTCTATTATAAAGGTTTCTTACAGTATCTAGAAAAGAGTTGCGAACAGAGACGTGCTTGCTGAACAAACGACTTAAAATTCAACTTTTTACGCAGCAAGAAAGGAGGTGGAGAAGGGGATTGTGGTTGCTACGCTCTTTTATCTAAAGAAAACACCACTTAAAATGAACTCAGTGGAATTTTTGTTTAAATTTCATCACTTTGTATTTTCTCTAAAAGTCTACGTCGACAACAACCATTTTGTAGCTTCTGAGATGTAGCTGAACAATTATCAAGCCCTCCTGCGGATAAGTCACATGGACAATTCACTTGAAATTAAGGGTTTTGAAGCTCCTCAGGCAGCGTGGGGGATGGCAAATCTGTGTCCTGTGGTGCAGGGCGTGGCTCCTAGTGGCTAACAAGGCTTACCGGGATGCGATAGCACGAACAAACCGTGGAACTGAGCCTCTGTCTTGAAGTTCACCACCAAGCGCCCCTCTTCACCAATGCGCATACTTGTTGGGTAGAGAGAACCTACATGGGGATAGTGCACAAGAGTGGCGATATTGGTGACCAGGGGCTCCTTAAGTGCAGGATTTCTTCAGAATTTGAATTCGGATACCTCTCATCTTTAAGCATTCTAGCCAAAAGCTGTTATCAGAAGAATTCTGAGTGATAAGAGAAGCAGAAGTGTTTTGTTTGTTTTGCTCTGTTTTCTAACGAGAAAAGGTGTCAAGAAGGGAGGCAAAATAGAATCAGGTAACGTGAGTGAAGTCAATATGAAATAGAAATAGATTGAGGACAATAAGCCAAGATTTTTTTTTTCCCCTAAAAGCCTCAGTCTACATAAATGAAGCTGTAAATTGGGAGAGACACAGTAAAATTGTCACATTTTAAAGATTTGAACATGGAAGTGGGTTTGTGTTCTCCAGAATGATTCCAAATTTTATAGACTTAATAAAAACACTGGAGGTTTTCCAAAACTTTTTGCAGTTTGACCAAAGTTGGTTCCAGAGATAAGAAGGAACCATGTGATCCTTACGTAGAACTTGAGAACTGGATCCACAGTAAAATTTCCTTAAATATATATATATTTTAAGGCAAGGTATGTAACTAAAACATTGAAATATAAAATAATCTGGGATGATCACTCAGGGTGATCATATTGCCTTTCACATAGCTCTGAGGCAATCTTAATCTGTGTAAGATAGCAAATTTGGTGCACTGTCAATAGTACTTTCCCTCTGGCTAATAAAAAGGAATGCAGGCACAGTGCTCAGATAGGCATGGAACCCAAACAGTAGCATGTGCCTGAAAAGAAACAGTATTCATTTTACGGATAGGTAAATTAGCTTTATGCCTGTAGACTTTGAATTATTATTCTGATATGGAGATTGAAACAAAGTTTGGCAGATGCTTATGGGCAAAGCTGTACTTACCACCACTGTTCCAAGACATTCTGCTAAAATATCACAGAATAATAAAATTTTAAAATAAAAGGAGTATTAGAAGTCTATTCTACCTTTGAGAAGAAACTGAGTGCCACAAAGGTTAAGCAGTATGTTCAAGATCACATAGCTAGTTAGTGGTGGAAGCCAGAACTAGAATCCAGGATCTATCTCATTTTCAGAAACAAACAAACAAAAAACATAAATTTTTCTCTTGGGTTCATTTCTTATTTTCAATTGGAACTTCCTCTATAGGTTTTCTAGAATCTAGGAAACACGTGGACTGTGTTGCATAACGCATACATGATGAATCACCTAAAATGGACTCTAAGGGTTAAACACCCATGAAATGGACATAATATATTTAACAGTCACATGTTATGCACAGTTTGAGGCACTGATATGGTTTTGTTAGTTCTCCCGTGACAAAATGAAATAATTTTGAAATACTGATTATAAAAATAAAATCTATTGAAAGTCACTTCTATTATTTTTAGCTACGGTAAAAAAAAAAAAAAAAATCCTAAGTAATTCAGATAGATGAGAACACTCGTTTCCAAATATATTAACCCACCTTGGAGTTCAGCTTCTGGTGGGCTGCCGATTCCATCATTCCACAAGATGGCAGTGTCATATACAAAAGTCAGACGGAGCTCCGACTTCAAGTCAAAATGTTGCCAGCCTCCCACCCCGACCGGAGAATGGAACACGTAGGAAACATACAGAGGCACTCGAAGGGTCACAAAGGACTGCACTAGATTTAAGACCTAAAACAATAAAATTATCTGTCAACATGATTCAGTGTTAACGAGAGGAACCTAACTTTGTACAAGCCACTTTCTCCTTTCGCTCAACTAGAGATTTTGAGTGGCCCTTAAGGAAACAAAGTGACGGCATTTATACTATTGCCCCCTCACTTAATTTTGGAGAATTAACTAGTTGTTACCATTACCTTCCTTTGCAACAAAGGATATGCGGCAGCAAACGTGAAAGGAAATTGCATTATTTTGAGCATATTATACCTACACAGTCCTTTTGGTTTCCTAACAGCATTATTAAGATATAATTTCCATGCCATATAATTCAGTTGATTAAAGTGGACAAACCAACAGTATTTAATGTATTCAGGGAGAGGTGTAACTTTGACCACAGTCAATTTTTGAACACTTTCATCACCTCCAAAGGAAATTCCAGACCCATTAGAAGTCATGCCTTCATTCCTTCCTCCTCCCTTCCCCTGGTGGCCACTAGGCTATTTTCTGTCTCTATGTATTTGCCAGTTTTGGAAATTCCATATATATGGAGTCTTACAGTATGTGGTCTTTTGTGACAGGCTTCTTTCACTTATGTTTTCAAGGTGCATCCATGTTGCTGCACATTTCAATACTTTTATTTCCGAATAGCATCCCATGGTATGGGATGCATGTTGAGTAATGACACGTAATACTTAATATGTCGCAAAATTAATTTTTAGTTGAAATGAAGTGACTTGCTTTGAATTTTATACTTTTCTTCTTCAGGTATTTTGTAGGAGAGTTAGGAGTAGTGGAGGATAAACTAATATTCATTTATTGAGCCCCTAGCTTCACAATAAAAGCTATTTAATATTTTTACTCTCCCCCATAATTATATTTATATGTATGTGTGGATGGTTGTATGTGTGGATGGATGGATGGATGGGTGGTTAGATGGATGGATGGATAGATAATGCATAGAAAAGGAAAAAGGAAAATTAAGGTTCAAAGAAATAAAGCAAATTTCTCACAGAATTCTTTAAGCTTTCTGAATGGCCCTGCCAGTATTAGAACCCAGCCTTTAGCCTGTGCTTTTCTACTCTATCACACGTCATCACATTACAAACAAAGCTGAGGGCAGTCCTAGGATCACCTAACCAACGTTATCATACTTAATTCTCAAAATAGCTCTGCAGAAGAGCTGGGCAACTATAATTATCTTCCACACAAGAGGAGATGGACTTAGGTCAGATCATACACATTAGAAGTTCCAGTTGGGCTTTCTAATACCATTCTAATTCTCTTTCCACATTGAGCTGGCAACAGAGATCATACACATGAGTTAGTGAATAATATAAAGAATGATAACAATATTGTATCACTTTGTCATAGAGTAAAAAAATAAACTCCTTAAATCACAAAAAAATGATGACCTGAATCTCCAACAAAAATATATAAAAAGGAAACCATCATCCAAGCAACTTATTTAATTCCTAGCTGTGTGGTAACTAGCACTCCCCATCATCTGCTAACACAGCCAGCAGAAGAGGGGCCTTGGAACGAAAAGTTCTTTGAGATAATATTTGTTAAGGGTCAATATTATTGCACTCAGTGAGAACTTGATCTTGCAGTGCAATTTTAACAGTGTAAAGAAGAGTGATCAAGTCAATGTATATGCCACTGGAAATTAAGATTAATATTTCATCCTGTGATTTTAATAAACCATCATCTTTTAAAAATTAGACTTTAGGAATGACTTTCCAATTAAACTGTCTGGGTGCTGATGATTTTTGCCAACATTATACTCTATCTATCAAATGTTACGGAGTGTGCTATTTTGGACAGAACTATTAACGTTCACTTCTTATGAATGAGTTACTTGGCACAAAGCTCCCTGACTAATTTTTATTTTCTTTCATTTGATTCTTGTGGCAACCTAGAGTTTGACCATTTCCGGACATGGAATCAGCATCTTATTGCATTTTCTTGTTCACCATGGCCAGGCCTTCTTTGTCTGCTTGGAACTTCTCTCTAGAGTAACTGGTGCCAATGCAACAATGTCAATCATCCAGGTCGCCTACCTGTTCATTCTTGCAAAATTGAAGAATGCAGTGCCGTCAATCTAACTTCTGGATATCATCTTAGTGAGCAGTTAATTTTCTTTCACTCTGTATCACAGTACTTTTTAAGGGATTTGTTTATACTAAAAGAAATAGATGTTAAATCTGGTACACTGCTCTTAAAGCAACCATGACACGACACAGGAGTTTACATGTCCTTACAGACGTTTGAAGTGTCTTCAACAAAACCAAGCGAGCCTTTAAATTCCAAATTTAAAGGGAAAGCATAAAATGCGAGTTTTCTGGCAAAGGTAACACTGGTATAAATTTCTACTACTACTACTAAGTGGATAATAATGGGCAACAAGTATATATTTGGGGAGGTATTGGCAGCTAAAGACACAAAAGCAATTCTGCTGGGCTGTGTCAGATGGTAGGAGAAGGGAAGAATAGGGAGGAAAATGAATATGCTAAAAGAGAAATTATACATGGAATATTGCCTAAGGTGGGGACTAGTGTTGAGGTAAATCCCAGTGGAGTGAATTCTTCACTCACTGGGGCATCCAGCTTAAGCTATCCAAATTACATATTGCTTTATTGAAATAGGCAGTATATATATGCACTGTTTCTTATAGAAGTTGGCAGCATACACACGCACTAATGAAAACTATCTAGATTTACTTTGTTCCTTTGCAACTTTCATTTGAGCAAGGTTATATTCTACGTGTGTTGAACTTAAGCTGTGAAGAAGTCGATTAGCTTGCTCAAGATTATTCAGTACAATCAGTGCTAACACTCAAGTATGTAGACCAGAACTCTTCAATAAAAATATGTGAGCCACACATGTAATTTAAAATTTTTCTAGCAGCCATACTTCAAAAAGTAAAGAGAAACATGTGAAACTAATTTTAAGAATAGTTACTTAATCCAATATATCGAACATATTACATTTTAATATGCAATCAGTATAAAGTAATTTTTGAGACTTTTTTTTTTTGCTACTAAGTCTTTGAAATCTGGTTGGTATTTTACAGGAACAACACATCTCAGTTTTGAACGCTCAATAACCAAACATGGCTAGTGCTTACCATATTGGGCAGCACTGATTAGACTCTTCTACCCAAGGTCTTTAATTGGACCACATAGGTTGAAAACAGTAATCATTTTAAAATATTTTATAATCCAATATCTACCCTCCTTTATGTGGGATATGTGGTTTGTGCTCACTTCAAAGATTGAAAATTGGACTAGAGCTGTTAGAATATTATCTGAGGGCTACCACTGATGTGGATTTCCCACTGACTGAAATTTCTGTTGCTCCTCTTGTTTCCAGAAATATGTCTACATCATCAAGATGGTGGTGCTTGTGAATGTGTAAAGAAGGCTCATAAATCTCAATAGCTTGAAGTCTCAGTAAAGCATGGACTTAGCTACTCAGTGGAGAACACTGTTTAACAAGTTAGAATCCTTAGCCAAGGGATTAGCAGTAATAGCAGCCTACACATCCAGGAACACTTGGAAGAAAGAGACCTTGGCTTCTGTCCAATTACAAGCCTTTCTAAAGGCCTATGGGATCAGAGATGCACAAGGGAGACCCTGGAATGAGGTAGGGTCAATATTGGTCCACAAATTCTTTAATATTAAGAACAACTCTATGGGATATTTACAATAATAGAATTAGAAATTATCTAAATGACCAACAACAGAAGAATGGCTAAATAAGTTATGATGACACACAAGGTAAAATATTATGTAGCCATCAAAAGTCATGTATCTGTTTTCTTTGTCATGAGAAAATGCTCATAATGTTAAGTTAAAAAGCAGTATACAAGATGGTATAAATAACATTACACTGCTACTATTAAAAAATGTGTATGTACATTGGAAAACACTAGAAAATCTGTGCACAGTGATAGTGGAATAAGATTTTTTTTTTTTTTACATTTTTTTAGTTTCCCAGCTTTCCACTGTGCTATCATTACTTAAAAAAACAAAGAAACCAGGGAGTTTGGGTGGCTCAGTCAGTTAAGCATCTGCTTTCAGCTCAGGTCATGATCTCAGGGTCCTGGGATGTCCTAGGATCGAGCCCTGTGTCAGGCTCCCTGTTGAGCAGGGAGTCTCTTCTTCCTCTCCATCTGCCTCTCCTCCCCACTTGTGTTCTCTCTCTCTGTCTCAAATAAATAAATAAATAAAATCTTAAAAAAAAACAAAGAAACCACATTATTAAAAAAAAAAATAATTGACAAAGTTGACAAACTAAGAAGCAACATGCTCCAGGTAAGCTACACATTTTGGATCTTATTTCTTATAGAATGATTTACAGTAACATACATGTGTAAAAGAATAAATCCAAGTACTAAGCATAAAATACTGGGATGGAAAGAGATGACTTCTAAAGTATATTCGTGCCCTAAAGTTCCATGTTTCTAAATCCCAACACACAGTAACAAGGAAGAAAAATTATTCCTCAAACCAAGCAACTAGGAAAAAACACGTTTACTTTCCCAAAATCATGGAAAATCATGTCTTCTTATAAGTAAATTACAATTTGATGTTTTCAGTGCAAACTTACTTGGGGTTGCATTTCTGTAGCTTATTTATTCTCCTTGAAGGATGTTATCAGTTGGTGTTTACCCAACAAGGTAAGAGCTAAGATTCTGACCTCACAAGACCAATAGCCAGGCTCCTGAAAAGTGGAATGAATTGAGGGCGTTCATTTGTTTAAGAAGTTGTTTTCAAGAGAAAAGTCGCCACCAAAAATATCCAATAGTTTTAAAAAACTTGGTTTAACTTTAATGATTATTTTGCAGCACAAGTGCTTTTTATTGTACACCAAAACAATTTAAATTTTGATTTACAGAACACTGTTTTGTCACACAAAACAATGGAGGAGTATCATTTTTTAATTGATCTCTATTTTTCTTTTCCTGCTATTCATCTGCTTTTATATTTTAGAAACTATTAAAAATGACGTTAGCATTGAAGATTAGAAAAGTCCGTGTTTCTTTTTCTCAGCAAATAAAATTCTTAACTTTTATAAGAATGAGGATTGACTCTTAGAACTCTGCTTTGTTGGGAGTGTAAGTTCTGTGTCTGGTGTCCTCACCAGGGGCCTGGGACAGTCCCTGGCACAGAGCAGGTGTTCAGTTCATATTTCTTTAATGCACGAAGAAGGTGCAATGAATATGGTGAGAAAAGCAGAAATACTCTTGATATCAGCTAAAGTTATAGCTGTAGTCAAACTGCATAGAACTTCATAAAACTTCCTTTGCTATGAATACAGAACTATCTTGGATATTTCAGATGATTCCTTCAGTTTGGCAACTCTGTCTTATAAGTTAAATAATCTGAATGTGGGAGGTTAGGGAAGGTAGAGAATCTTTCTCAGAGAGTGTTAGAAACAGCTTTTCAGTCACAAAGAGAAATGCAGGGACTTGCCAATGTTTTGTAGAAGTAGCTTTAGCCACTGAGAGCACACGAAGGAAAAAAAGTTCATCATGTTGTTTCTGGGGGAAGCAATTACCAGTGAGTAAAATTTGTTTGCACAGTGATCATCTTGATCTAAGGTGCCAAGTCTAGAAAAGGACTAGAAAAGAGAAAGTCACATCTATTAAATACTTGGCTGGGGGCGTGCATTCTTGGCAGAGGACAAACAGACTGGGGGCAGCACTGACTTCCTTCGGGATCTGTGGTCCAGTGGAGTGGGCAACCCAATCACAAAGCTGCCAGGAAGACAACCCATATTGATGGTTTACCTTTACTCTTCCCCATTTTCCCATCCTAAATTCGGAAATGTGAAAGTTTGCAAAACTCTTACGAAACCCTAAAGCAGAATCTGTTCACCAAGTATTTAGTTTGTTTTCCTTCAGGTGTAGCCTCATGAAATATGTTTTCATTTCGATCTGATCTGCAGGTACTCAGCTGAGTCTGTGGACCCCTGTCATGAAGGCACAGACTTGTATAATTTTATCAGCACGGGTGTAAGCGTAATCCGGCAGACATGTTCATGACCCGTTGGGCAGCATTACTGTCCTGAGAATGACAGACAAGTTCATTTGCCTTTCCTGCAGTTGTATCTGGGACCAAATCCATTCCTCACCTTCACCCAATCAAATGACATTTAATTCACTCAATTAAATATCCAGATAAGAATCATGATGTGGTGAAGAGCACAGCCTTAAAAGCGAATTGAATTTGGGCACATTATTTGAGTTCTCTTTGCTTCAGCCTCCTCATCTCTAAAAGGGGCAGGGGGGGCTCATAGTTATTTCATAATGTTCTTGTGAGGACAGAATTTGTAGAAATATGTAAAGTATTTAGAAGAATGGAGGGCACACAGTACAACATTTAAATAATTGTTAGCTATTACTATTATAATCATTATTCTTGTCATTGGTACAATTAGGTATTTTCTCTTCTTCTCTAGAATCCAAAACTAATGGGGAACATTAAGGAAATGTCTGAAAGAATTATATTTCTTCCACTTTAACTTACATTTTCTTCCTCCTCGCCTTTATTTAAGTAATGTGTGTGTTGGGGGGAGGTGGGGATTTAGGAGAATATCAAGAGCTAGGGGAGAAGTAAAAGTTTAAGCCCAAGGAACCAAGTAGGGGAAAAGGAGATGACCATCTCTGAGCTCCACTCTAAGAATGAGCAAACACGTCTTATTAGACTGTATTAATGTTGAGTTCACACTGAGGCTTTTAAAATTTTATAACAAGCTCCTGAAATGTCAATGATTTACACTGAATCTGGTCATCTCTTTGTATGTTGATCATCGCGGTGATGCTATTAAATTTATTTGCAACAATGCAAAAGCAAAACATCAAGAGGGTAACACAAACTCGTTAAAAATTGGATGGGATAATGCTTATATTCCTAGTGTTATTGTAACAGGAGCCTTTCAGGCGGGTAAATCTTAACTGAAAAACCTGCAGTTGCTCGTTTTCACCTAATGGAGCAGAGCCCCTAGCAGCTCAGCCACAGAAGGGCAGTGACTTTCTGAGCTGGCAGCGGTAATGGGAAGGAGAAGTACTGAAGTTAAACAATTAAATAGAGGACAGTAATTTAAGAAAATACACATGCAGCAAAGTATCGTCAGTTTAGCTGAGCATTTTATGGTAAGATTTGGTCAGAGAGATGCACACATTAGAGGGACAGGATTTGTATTCAAAATGCCCTTGAGACACTGGGGGAGGGGGCAGATGTAACAGGATAGGACTTCCGAGGGCAAGTGCAGGGTTTTCGTTAGACAAGGCTGTCTGGCTTGCAGATATAAAGATCAGAAAGTGCTGCCATTTTGCAGAGAAGATGGAAAACATTTTCAAGGGCGAAAACAGACTAGAGACTAGATGAGAGCCACAGAAAAGCCCCATGGTACAAAGTGAATGATAAGAAAGAACTAGAACCGAGACGCCTGGGTGGCTCAGTCTGTTAAGCGTCTGCCTTCAGCTCAGGTCATGATCTCAGGGTCCTGGGATTCAAATTTAGGTCTGCATTTGCTGGATTCTAATAACCAAGCCCTTCCCACCATTCCACACTGTCTTCCTATTGCTGTTTGGGGATTTTTACTAATCCATGCAAATTTCTGAGTATTTTGCTGCTTTTAGAGAAGAAGGAGATAATGTCTCATTCCTTTGGAGTCCAGTAGTCCCCAGATGGAATGAATGGCTGCCCATTCTGCATCAGCACCAGCTGAACGTGTCAGGTCTCACAGCTCTGCCATGCGGTTAAACTGATACTCAGTTATCATCTCCCTTTCTTATGCTACTACTTGTTTTATACTTTAACACCACAGGGATATAGCACTGACAAAATCGGCCTCACCCTGGTTAAATCTTGAAAGACCTGATATATCCTGGGTACCATTCAACACTCTAATGTGTAAGCCAACCTATATGAACTCTTTGTTTAGTCCAGGTAGGACAGAGCATGGCTTTTAGTTCAAACAGTCACTACACTTCTCAACTACACCCAACATATTTTAGATTCTCTATCATGACTGCTAATGGAGACCTTGCTTCCTTATCATTTTGACAACTTTGTTGATGATAACAGGGGTGGGGATTTTGTGTATGTGTGTGTTGTGTATTTTAGATGTAAATGTCTGTGTAGTATGAAGAGGAGTCAGTAACTCTAGAGGAGAAGTAACAATAAGCTTTTAATGAAAATATTTTTGACTATGTTAGTGATGGAGAAATGAAGCAGACTGGGAGGGAATGGGGAAGAAACTAGGGAGCAGAAAAGGGGGTAAAAGGAGAGAAAGATAGAAGGTGGAAGAAGAAGAAAAGGAGAGAGAAAAATTGGTCTGACTCTAAGGATTATAAATCCTCACTTTAGACGGTTTATGACATATAGGAGACATCTCTGTACATATACACAATAAATGATAATGTACACTTTGAAGAAAAATTAGTATTTAGATTTTTATAATACCAGAGTAGATTTGGAGTTTACGGCAACAATTACATAGTGACCTTTCGATACAAAGATGTTATGGGCCCACTGCTAAAAAAATGTGTCAAAATTTTGACACCTTCTTCCAGAAATAAACATGAATTTTCATACCACGCATGCCAGTTCCCTCCTGTGCCTAATGACCTTCACCACCAAGATGGAAGCCTGGAGTTGGGATTTAGTCCACACCTGGATACCTGAACAAAACCGGCTGGTTTTCCTACCTGTCCATCGGTCCCGATGGTGCCTCCACAGTCAGTGAGAAGTTCTGACATGTCATAGTAGCTAACAAACTCCCACAAACAGGCCTCTAGGTTCAGGTTTCGATAGAAGCGTAATGTACTGGTGCCTCTGATAGATGAGCTGTACTGGTAGGGATGCGTCTCTCCAATTACTTCTGGATTTTTTGTAGCATCAGTTAAGAAACCATGGTGAGTCTTCACTTCAGTGTAATCCAGAAGGTTGGAGCACTGGTGGTTTCCAACTCTTGAGCCATCAGGACTGAGGGTGAGCTCAAAGTTGGAAAGCTCTTTAGTGGAGATCACAGGGAGCATTCCTGCAAGGAATTGTGATCATGTTGCCATCGTCACCAGCAAAGGATTTAGAACACTTATCATTTCTTTATCCTCAAGAAGACAAGTGTTATAAAATACTGTACAGCAGTGATTACTACCAACGTGGTGTCCCAGGGGTCCTCTGGCATTTTTCAGGAGATCTGTGACATTAAAGTTAATTTCATAATGATTCTAAGACATTATTTGACTTTTCCACCATTATTCTCTCAGTACAGTGGAGTTTTTGAGAGTCATCATATATTGCCATAGATTGAATGCAGAGGTACATAAAAGAATTCAGCTGTCTTTTATGAAGCCAGACATTAAAGGTATTTTCAAAAATGTAAGAAAAACACAATTTTTTTGACTTATAAGTTATAGCTATTTTTCTTAAAAGTATGTTTTTCCTGTGAATATGTAATGGATTGGTTATTTTTAAATGAATGAAAAAGTAAGTATTTAATATTTCCTCAGTTTTAATTTTAAATCCAGTTCATATTTATAGATATAACTCATAAAAACTATAGGTCTTTGAGATCCTAAATAATTTGTAAGGATGTCCTGAGACTAAAATGTTTGAAAAATACCACTATACAGTGTAAGCTATGGTTTGGCAAACTTCCTGGCTAAAAGGTCAAATGGTAAATATTTAGGACTTGTGGGCCATAAGGTCTGTGTCTCATGAAAGCTGCCACAGATAACATGCAAAATAATTCATATAACTGTGCAATAAGACTTTATCATGCACAATGGATTATGATTTTGTATAATTTTCATGTTCCACGAAATCTTTTGTTTTTTTCTAAACATTTAAAAACGTAAAAACCATTTTTTAGCTTGCAAGATCATATGAAAGCAGGCAAGTAAGCTGGATTTGGCACAGAAGCCAGAGTTTGTTGAGCCCTGGCATGGGCAATGCAGCAAAAAGGACCACGAGAGAGGTGTTCTCCTGGACTATCTCCCTCCTCTTATTCTCAGATTCTCCCAGAGCAAAACCCTGGCCTCACAAAAGAACTGGTCAGCTTCTACCATGTTCTGGCAGAGCTGTGTCTATTGACTATGTCAGGCAATGCAAAGTCAGCTGTAGGAGTAGCATGAGGGACCAGTCTTTCTATTAGGATCTGTTGGTGGGTTCCCCTTTGGCCCTTTGCTGATGGGTCCCCCTTTGGCCCTTTGCACCTCTGAGTCACACCTCCAACATGAGTCTAGAGATAGGCTGGCCATATGTGAGACCCACATTATGCTGTAAAGAGGTGCAGATTCCTGTCCACCCACCTCCCACCAACACAAATTTGGGTTTGCAATAAGCAGAAAAAGCAGAATTATATCTTTTTTCTGAGAAAGATAAATTCTACCGTATCATTCCTAATACTGCCTCATGTTTCTTCTCGCTTAGCTACTTAAAATATAACTAACTACCAAGTCATAAAGTTAATATTAACAATTTAGGTAGAGAGTCAATTGAGAAGAACAGAACTCGAAGATGTTTTCTGTACTTGGGGAAATGTTGACAGTGTGGATAAAGTTATCGACTCACAAATTCTGGCCACACTTTCCTATCTGGAGAAAATGAACACCATTTATAAATTGGATTTATAAAATTCCAGCTATGAAATAGCAAATACATGTTGAAGGTGCTCAATGAGATACTGAAATACTTTACTGGAAGTCCAAGTTCAAGAGTTTTAAAGACGCAGTCATACCATTTCATAAAAGCTAGCACATGGACCAAAGTTTTGTTCCATCGTGTTTGGACAATGTATTAAATTTATTTAATATTAAAGAAGGCTTAAGTTGTCAGACTTTAAAAAACAGGATGGAAAGAAAGCAGAATCACTTGAAAGAAACAGAAAGACTTGAAGGTGACATTGCAAAATGAACATCTTATCATCTGCGTGGAGATTTCAGGTATTCAGTGGCATAAACCAGGTAATGAGGAGCCCACACCACTCCCATGGATTTGCTTACCCAAGCCACCTACCATCTATGTGTGGCATCGTGACCGTGAGCTTGATGAGGTTTGTGTAGTCTGGGTCCTCGGGGCCCGTGTAGCGCAGCTTGGCTGAGAACGGCTCTGCCCCCACTGCCCCCGGCACCCGGGGCTGACACAGACCTCAGGGAAAAATGAACGTACTTATGCTCAAGGAACGTAATAGACAACGCTGAAAGAATATTTTTAAGCTAGGCACTATAATTTTTTTTTTTTAAGATTTTATTTATTTGACAGAGAGAGACACAGCGAGAGAGGGAACACAAGCAGGGGGAGTGGGAGAGGGAGAAGCAGGCTTCCAGCCGAGCAGGGAGCCCGATGGGGGGCTCGATCCCAGGATCCTGGGATCACTACCCGAGCCGAAGGCAGACGCTTAACGACTGAGCCACCCAGGCGCCCCTGGGCCCTATAGTTTTTTAAATAATAAAATTAAAACTTCTCTGTGGACTAAGGCATTGCTAAGAGCAGCTGTAAAAAAGCCAAAGACCCTGGCGTGAGAAGTAAGTGCAGCAGACAGTTTAGTAGCTACTTCTTTACATTTCAGGTAGTTTATAAAGTTTGAGAAATAACAGTTATTGTTCAGTGTACTTTAATACGTGCTGGACATTCTAGGTTATAATCATATTTACAAAATCGTTCTAATATAAAATGTGGACAGATACAGTAAAAAAGGACTAAAAGCCAGCAGGAAAAAAGTAACTGTGGTTTAATTAAGTGAATTGGATGCTTATTCTAGAATAATGTGCATGACTAGTCATAAAGTATCATTATTTATAACCAAATAAACTAAAAACGTGTTCATTTGTAAAACAAAAACTAAAGTCTCCTTAGAATCAGAGAACTATATACAGTAGAGTTTTCTCTCTATATGTAACTTCTTTCGGTATGTGTATCATAAATTTTAATTTATAATATACATACTGATACAAAACATACTGATACTGATATACCCATATACATATGGAAACACATGATAAGATTATTTTCTATCATCTATCTCTTAGTGATTCTCAAGCATTTTGACATGAAAATCTGCCCCCAATATTTCCTTTAAAAGAATTGTGATGAATTTTCATTTTAATATTATGAAAGGGACTAAGATGCTGGTTTATAATTTTAAGGGCACTAGGCAATATATAATCTCTTTACTATTTGTACAAAACAAAGGAAATAGACAAGTATTTATTAGAATAGCGATAAAATCAGAGGCAGGCTCCAGCACCTGGGCTATTTTATTAATAGGGGGACTCATTTTAAGGCGTTGTTTAATTTTTTTTCCTTTTGGTACCAATGTAATAGTTTGGTCTTAATAACCATGTATTTTAATCTTAACAAAAGAGCATGTTTACTATATATGACATCAATAAATATTCATCCTGAGTATATGAAGGTGGTACATATAACCTTTCTTTATGCAACAAATATACTTCTGAACCACTGGATGCAGATAAAGTTTTAAAAATGGAATCTTAAAAACAGACTGTTATTTTTAAAATCTAACTTAAAAGTTCCCAGGCAGAGTTAAGGATGAGTTTATAAATTGGATTTTTTGTCTTTTCAGTGCTGCTCCAGCTACATTCTATTCTCCACCTGCCATGTGTCTGGGCCCCAGCCCCGGACACAACCTCCCTTATAATCACAAGCTGTGGCCACTTTGGATACCTTTCCACCTGCACTGACATTCCTCTGTCCCCGTCCCCAGCAAATTCCTACTGCTGCGACAACCAACTCATCACATAGGAGCCACATTGTCCAGATCTGACCTTTGCATACCATCCTGCTTCATCTCCTCTCCACTCTCCCTCTCACCTGCTTCCCCATTTCTCTGCTTGTAGTTTCCAGAATATTGCATGTTCTTCCATGCTTCTATGAGTCATTGCTCATGCTTTTGTTTTTCTCTGCTGTTTTCAACACTCCTGTTTCCTGACCCACTCAGGATAGAACTAGTCACATTCACTGTGCCTTGTCCAGACTAAAATTTATATGTGTCCTTAGCTTGAGTGTGAACTCATCGAGAACAAGAGTCTTGCTTCCTTTTTCTGAGTGCCAGCAGAAAGCATAGTCTGGCATATAATAGGTGATCAAAAAAAAATGTGGAATGAATAAATATTTATTTTCTAATGAATATTTTTGTGAAAGTGGATGTCATTTTTTAAGTACTTGATGAGTATTAAGGAATATATGGGGGCATTTGGGAGAACTAATAACCAGAGATCAGATATTGATAATATTCCATGGTATTTCAGTGGTCTTCATGTGAAAATGGCAGCGCATTACCTTCTTCTCTGCCGATGGTGACAATAGGGCTCATCAGCTCCAGGCCCTCATTGCCATTGGTATTCACAGCGCGGGCCGCACACTGCACCCTGGAGCCGGGCTGGAAGTATATGGAATCCAAGGTGATCATCTTGGATGATGTAAAAAAGGTGTCAAAGTCCACTTCTCTCATGGGGCTGGTGACGCCATCGGGGCCAGTGGGTGCGCTAATTAGCCATCGGTACCGGGTCAAGGTGTCGTTGATGTTCTCACTTGCACAAATAGAGCCTGTTTTGTCATAGTCTGAGTATTTAGGGTTGCAAGCCTACAGGAAACAAATAACTGTCAGGACCACAGTACAGAACAATGTGGAAGTTACGACTCTCAAGCTCTCTAGCCTAGTGCTTTCCCTGATGCTTTTTTCCATTGCTACATGCTATTCATGCAACCTTCACATTTCTTTTTTTTTTTTTAAGATTTTATTTATTTATTTGAGAGAGAGAGAAGCAGCATGAGAGGGGAGAGGGTTAGAGGGAGAAGCAGGCTCCCCGCTGAGCCGGGAGCCCGATGTGGGACTGGATCCCAGGATTTCGGGATCATGACCTGAGCCGAAGGCAGTCGCTTAACCAACTGAGCCACCCAGGCGCCCACAACCTTCACATTTCTATTCTAGTCCTAACAGTGTTCATGGACTCTGATTTCAAACAGCCCCCTGCACAGTTCCACTCTAACTTGATGCGTATAAACTTGTTATTCTCTGCATCATCTCAGGACTCTCCGAGATCCCAAATCATTCTTGTTTTTCTCCCTCCCTCCCTCCTTCCCTCTTCTCTCTCACCTTGCCCCCCAAGTAGGTCAGTGACCTTGGCTGATTCTTCTTTTGCAGTGTTCAAGTGGGTGCCTTCCTTCCCATTCCCAGCACCACCTCTCATCTCATTTGGGGTCTTGCTAGTCAAGGGACACACTGCTGCGAGGTGACACCCCCTCTTCTCACACCGTACTTCTGCCCAAGAACCCCCCTGCTACCCACCCCACCAATGAAGCCCAGTCTTTAACATCACATGTAAAGACCTCTATAACTTGGCACCAAATTATTATTTCTGCCTTGTTAATTCAGTAAATATTTATTATGTGCCTATTTGACATAGGTCATGATACCAAGGCTGTTGTTATATAAAAATAAGTACCTCCCAGTTTTGCTCACAAGGAACTTAGAATTTAAAGTCAAGAAAAGGCAAGTACAAAAGTAGTAACAATATGCCATTTTTTAATACTATTCTTTAGATGTCACTTGTGTTGTAATCGCTTCTTCCTGGAACGGCCTCCCCTTGTCTAACTCTTATCTTCAACTGTTGAAATTCCACTTAAGCAGCCCAAGCCTCGCCTCACACATGGAGCTGCATCTCTAGCTGGCTGGTGACATTCTCATGGTAATGATCACATCTTGCCCTCTGGTAGAATGACTGATTCCTATATATTTTTCTCTTCCTTATTTTTAAGTTCCTTGAGTGCAGAGTTCAACCCTTATTTATTTTTCTATCAATGGCAGACCCTGAGATAACACGAGATAACACACTGTGTACACATCAGTTAATAAACCTCTGTTGGATAAGGAAGAAAAATGGGAGCTTTATTTGATTAATGTGATATTTTCATATCCAAAGTTCAAAGCTTATACCTTGTAGTATTCCCACTTTCCTTTCTTCATGGCAAAGTCAATGCTATATCGATTAACATCTATAATTATTTTAACTAGCTATTTTACAATTTTTCTCGATTTTGTCAATTTCCTACTCACTGTGATACAGACGACAGGATAGCCAGACATCGGTCCAGCACTATCTCTGGCTCTGGAAGTGTCATCATACATCAATAATGACACAATTTGAGGGACAGAAGGAAAAGTGACATCTGCCATGCTGTTCATTTCTTCTATATACACAATGGCTTTGGTCACCTACAAGGAAAAGATAATTATCTGTGATTATTGAAATATTTGGATCTAGGAGCTTCTATTGTATAGTATGATACACATGATGCTTGACAAGCCCCTGGCTTCATTACGATGAAAACTGTCACATGCAGAGCCCCAGCAGGGCGACAGGCCTTTTGTGGTTTGTTCTAGGTGACCCTGACAAACTTGGCCATGTCTTATGGCAGTTGGGGAGGGTACATGAGCCCAGGGCAGCCTGGGTTGGCCAGTGGCCCATGAGGTATTTGGGTTCTATTTTTTTTTTCTCCAAATTGTGATGATAGTGGCTGAATCTGTCTTGGGTTATGGCAGGGAAGATCCATGAAAAAGCCAGTTAGTTGCTAGGGAGAGGAATGCTGAGTGACAGGCTAAGAAAAAGCAGATCCTAGGGGTCATGTGATAGCATAGCCATGCTGACGGGGATGCCAGCGAAAATCAAGGCTCTCAATGAGCAGAGACCATTAAGGAGGGCACTTGATGTAATGAGCACTGGGTGTTATATGCAACTGATGAATCACTAAATTCTACTCCTGAAATGAATAATGCACTATATGTTAACTAAATTGGCTTTAAATACAAATTTAAAAAAAATAAATGAGCAGAGACCAGAAGCAAAGCCTGAAACCCAGGCAGAGTGAGACACTGAGTCACAGACAGGAGAGGAGTCTAGGAACATCTCTTGGTAAGGTGCCAAGACACTTTGCTGATAAATTTGTCTTAGCTCCTGAATAACCTTCTAATATCTTATATATCACAGTTTCCAAATCTGTATCTACTTGCATTTGTAAAAAGCTGTTATCACTTAAAGCAATTTGAATGAATCTCTGTTCCTTTCACCCCAGAGTTTAATACAGTGCTCTATAAAAATAACACTAAATCATTTTTAATGTCATCAAGACTTATAAAAAATATGTGTTAAAGGTTTTCTGCCCATACTTCTTGAATTTTAAATATGACTTAAAAAAAAAAGGTAAGCACTGTAGCAGGAATACCATCGAGTAGTAAAGATTACAAAATGATAAGAAATACTTAAGGGAAAAAAATCTCCCCAATTTGATCTCATACCAATAGTAAAACAAATAATAAAAGAACTAGAGTAAATTTAAGCATGGATATAATAAACACTGGTCTGTGCCTAAAATTATTTAGTTTTAAAAAATTATTTAATGTTTAAAGGTGAAAATTCTGTGGAAAACCTTTACCTTGAAGAAAATCTGGTTGATGACACAATATGAATTTAATAAGCACAGAACATCAGTATTAGGACCATAACATTTGGTCACTGAGGCTCTGGACATCAATTGATAAAGGTAGGACTAGCAGTGGGAATTTTGAGGGTTAGCAAACTGTGTTGTGGATTAAAATGTATGTTTTAATGAGCGGTAGCCCTGAATTCATAATCTCATCTTTGTGTCGAGATGATGCCTTCTCTCTGGAAATAAATCTCAAATTCAGTGGTTGCCAACTGATATGAGAAAACTAAGTGGGCTGATGTGGGGTTCAGTGACTCTAGTCCCTGAGTTTCTATACACATGATTTTTCAAAGAAAGAGTAATAGGAACAAAATTTATTTATGAGGTGAAAAAGGGATTATGCACATCAACTTTATAAAGGCTTGCACAAAATCCCAGTAGTCTATTGTACACTGTGTGATGCTTATATGTATTTTCCCCAATTAAAATGCTGGCCCTGAATTTTTTTTTTAAGATTTTATCATTCATTTGAGAGAGGGAGAGGGGAGCACAGAGGGAGAGGGAGAGGGAGAAGCAGACTCCCCACTGAGCAGAGAGCCTGATGTGGGGCTTGATCCCAGGACCCTGAGATCATGATCTGAGCCGAAGGCAGATGCTTAACTGCCCAGGCACCCCAGCTGGCCCTGAATTTCTATCCATATCTTAGTACGTACCTGCGTCTCTGCTACCATGTTCTCATCGGGTTTTAGGTGAACAGTGAAGGCCTCTCTCATCTCTCTGATCCCGTCGAAGATTACTTCAATGTTAACAATATGCTGGGTTTCTCCCTCCTTAAACTCAATTTCTACAAATGCAAAAATCACAGATTTAAGTCTTTTACATAGGAACACGTGAAATTTTTGTCAAGCTTTCTTGACAGTGACTCACAATGAGGAAAACATTGTACACTGTGGCCCAGTATATTTGTGTATGCACGCATGCGTGTGTGCATGTGTGCGTGTGTAGGTGTGTGTGTGAATAAAATGGAATCCTGAGTTTGAAAAACATCACTTATTTTTACTGTACACTTTGTATCTGAATATTTTCCATTCTATTCCATTTCATCTGAAGAAAATTCTAATCAGAAGCTACTAAATTAATTTGTTGACTGACAGTTCGAAAAAACACTAAGTTGTGGAACAGATCAATAGTTCTAATACTGAGGCATAACCAGATAAACCGGCCTCTAATTTCCAAAATTTCTGAATCTATAGGACACAGGTCAGGTGACTACAATTGGAGGTATTATGAAGTGTGAGAGGCATTTGCATTATGTATATATGGATAATTAAAGGTGGATATAAAATTGTTGAGCTTTTTAATATTATATCAAATTATATCTTAAAAAGACTTTTTTCTGTTGTTGATGTTAATCTTGGAAACTTAAAAAACTTTTTTTGGATGAATGTGGAATGCTATGCTTCCCTTAATCCTGTCTCTCCTCACTAAAAAAATTTGCTTCATTGTAATGAGAATTAAACTCAATTATGAAAATACCCTTTTTAAACGATTCATTTGAAAAGTCTTCAAACATTAAAAATTAACTGATTTTATTGAACTCAAGAGTCAGCAGCTGCCCATACCATGAGATTTGGATAAACTTTTTTGTTGGTTTTACTATACCTCTTGAGAAACTGGCTCAGGAGAAAAATTAAAAAAATATAATGCATAATTGTTCTAATTAGAGAAGATAGCAGATGTTGTTTCTGATGGAACTGAAGTTCAATCATTTTAATTCTCAGTTATAAATTCTTTAAAATGTGGCAGAAGAAAATGTGTCTCCAATGTGTTTTTCTTCTGCTACTTCTATTTTTTTGTCAATTATGAAAAAGACTTTTTTCTTTAAAATTGAGTAAGCCAGATTCCTCTTAAAAATGAGTTCTGGGGGCACCTGGGTGGCTCAGTCGTTAAGCGTCTGCCTTCAGCTCAGGTCATAATTCCGGGGTCCTGGGATCGAGCCCCACATCAGGCTCCCTGTTCGGCGGGAGGCCTGCTTCTCCCTCTCCCTCTCCCCCTACTTGTGTTCCTTCTCTGGCTGTGTCTCTCTCTCTGTCAAATGAATAAATAAAATCTTTAAAAAAAAAATTAAAAAAAATAAAATGAGTTCTCTTTCTAGATATAGCCATTTTCCACATTAGGCTTCGTGTGTTCTTAGGGTCTATTAGTCTTAGATTTCTCATACCCAGAGAGAATTTAGGGTTCTTGTATCAGAGAATGAAAACAGCTGATCATTTCCAGCCCACCAATTTGTTCGGTCTGACCTGTGTGACATTTCATTAGAAAATTAGTTTCTACGGCTACCTGGGTGGCTCAGTCAGTTAAGTGTCTGACTCTTGATTTTGGCTCAGGTCATGATCTCAGGGTCGTGAGACTGAGCCCAGTGCTGGGCTCTGCGCTAGGCATGAAGCCTGCTTACGATTCACTCTCTTCTCTGCCTCTCCTCCCCATTCGTGCTCTCCCTCTTAAAAAAAATAAAAATAAAAACAAAAGAGTATTAGTTTCTAAAACCAAAAATATCTGGGGATTTCATTGGAAAACACAGTTTTTTTTTTTTTTTTAAAGTTCTTCTGTACTTTCCTGCCTGGCTAAAGGCAGCTGGCTCTGACAGTACAGGGTTTTCTCAGCAGTGAATGGACTTTCTGGTTCAGTAATGTTCCCATCTTGTCATTTTCCCCTCATATTTCCCTCATTCATTGCTTGTTTTAGCCCTGTAAGCATTCAAGTTTTATAACCCCCAGAATTACAGAAACCCAATTTCTAAGAAGTTAAAAGCTTAAGTATTTATTTTAAATATTTATTTATTTACTAAAGATTTAATTTATTTATTTATGTGAGAGAGAGAGAGAGAGCTAGAGCATGGGGGGTGTGGGGTAGGGTGACAAGGAGACACCCCACTGAGTGAGGAGCCCAACTCCGGGCTTGATCCCAGGACCCTGAGATCATGACCTGAGCCGAAACCAAGAGTCAGACGCTCAACGCTCAACGGACTGAGCCACCCCTTAAATATTTAAATTGTTGTTTTCTTACAGTATACATGCTAGATGATATATAATTAAGTTTCCTCAATTATTTTAGTCTTTATCTGTCATTTTAGATATTTTTAGCACAAAAAATATTTTAAGTTTTCTTCTATCTTTATTATTTCTGTTTATTTGTAAGGAACTGACCTCAATTTTGACCATAAGGGAGAAATTAGAATATGGGTCAGAAGAGATTAAATTTTTATCATGAGCATTATAAACAGCATGTTTACATTTATGGGATATAAGAGACAGGCTGATTTACTGTCATTTAACCTTTTCCTGACTTCATTGGTCAGTTTACCACAGAGGTATAATTTTTATTTGTGCTTCAGCAAAAAGAATTATTTTGTTTCTAAGAAAAACATTTTCTCTTAAAGGTCATATTATCCATCTTTAGAAGATGTTTCCTTCATGTAAAACCTGCTCTTGCTCATTATAGAAAGACTTGTTTTAGCTACTAAATTAGAAAAATCTAATCAGTATTTTTTCCTCTCCTTTTGGGTTATATGTGATTTATTTCAAATATATTGTCATTCTCTGCATAGAGAATAATCTGAGGATAACTTTGAAGCTCTGCAGTAGTCAAACTTTTTACCGTAGATGCAAAGAAAACAAGTTCCTTTTTTTCTCTTGTCTCATCAACTTTATTACAAACTTAGTAAAACCTATCCATCACTTTCTAAACTTTGTTTTTCACAAGTCTCGAGATCAAGATGAATGCCTGAAGCTCTACGATCAAGAACTGAAGACTGTTGGTAGTAAGAAGTAGGAAACTAGACACAAAGTGAATAAGCAACTACATAATTTATAAACTTAACTTTACACATCAATTTACATCTATTCTGTCAGCAGATAATTCATAGAGCAAAGAACTGACTTGTATTAATTCCTCATAAAAATAAATGGTGAAATGGTCCAAAAATTTGAAGGAGGGGGATGGATGAAAAGCACCTATAAGGAAATCCTAAAGGCCCAGAAAATTCATAGTCTTTTTGCGTGGCATTCCACCAGCCTTTTACTGACCTCCATTAACACAAAATTTTCTACCTTGAAGTTTTAGATCATTGGTGTTCCATAGACTAGAAAGCTATCTCAGCTACCATGTATATTTTGTGTACTAGTGTACTAGAATATTCTAGAATAGATATTATTTAGCATCCGATTACCATAATGAAGGTAAAACCTATTAAAAGTAAAAGTAGACTCAGAACAGAAGGTCATCTAGTCTACTCAAAATTTCCCTAAGTGCTCATGCATAAACCCCGTAAGTCAAAAAGGAAAATTCTGGAACTAAATTCTACTGCCATTATTTTTCTGATGGAGATTAATGTAAAGGAATATGCCTATTTTTATTTCAGTTGGATATTTCTCTTCTTTTTCTCAAGAGTGTGAGCATCACCCCCCTGGGGGCAGGCCCCGGGAACTCCCATACCTTCTGACACAGGGTGATAGTCTTTTCCAGAGGTGGCGGAGCCATCCTTGGTGTGGACTCTCACGATGGAAACCTTTGAAGTATCTCCTTGGCGAATCACTGGAATTTTTACAACCACAGACTGTCCCGGTTCTTTGGGTTCACTGACGCTGAATTTGGTTTCTCCAAATTTAATAACAGTCTCTAAAATTGTGGGAAACGTGGACAAATTAAAATGTAAAGGAAATGCTTTTTCTTCATGTCTAATGTCTCTTTCCATATGAGCGGAACTTAATTAGTATTACACTCATGGCTTCTCTCTGTCCCCTCACCCATCATTATTGGTGAGTGGGTTAGGAGAAACTGAGTGTGTATCATCCAGTTCCTTCTTTGGGAATCAACCAGCCCCAGAGAGCATGTACTCTTGGCAGCCTCTATGTGCCATAAGTCTTATAGGAGTGGGTCCCTGAGAGTGGGAGGGGAGGGAGATACTGCTGGCCCGGGGCTGCTTCTACCCTACCGGAGGTATGAACATGTGGGATTTAGCATTAGATGTAAAGCACGTTCTCCAACATCGACTTTATGTTTTATTTGGTTCCCCATTTATCTTAGTCTTTTTTCCTATTTCTCAATTGTTTTAAAACCCTTGTCAGAAAGAGGGGATTATTTTCTGAGCCACCTAAAGCGTTAACATAGATGGGTTTCAATTCCCAATTTACAGGCGAGGACAAGAAATAACTTACTATCGGCATCATCTTGGATCCTTATCAGAGTTTCATTTTGTTCCCCAACTGCAGCCCCAAAGGGGGAGTCACTTTGTGGGGTGCCAAGAACCAGGCGGAGCTCCTCTACTTCCTCAAAGAGTGTGTCGTCCATCAGCTCAAGGACACAAGGCTTTTCGGTCTCACCTGGAGCAATGATAATGACAGCACGTCAGTTCCATCCCATCATGACATCCCAATCACCTCCCAGGCCCCAAAGGATACCTGGGCTACTAGAATATAAGCACCACAGGGCATGGATGTTGTCTTTTTCCCTGCTGTACTGAGAGTGCAAAGAAGAGTATCCGATGTGTAATAAGCCTCCAATAAATATTTGCTGAATGGGGGCGCCTGGGTGGCTCAGTGGTTAAGCGTCTGCCTTCGGCTCAGGTCATGATCCTGGGGTCCTGGGATCGAGCCCCGCATCGGGCTCCCCGCTTTGCAGGAGGCCTGCTTCTCCCTCTCCCACTCCCCCTGCTTGTATTCCTTCTCTCGCTGTCTCTCTGTGTGTCAAATAAATAAAATCTTTAAAAAAAAATTTGCTGAATCAATGACTAAATGTTTGAACATACACAATGAGAGCCCCTATTTGTATGGGAAATTTCTCCAGTGTCTGTTTTTAAGTTCTGTAAGTCATCTTAGAAAACAAGGGATAAAGAGCAAATACCAATTTTATGTATGAATTTCTAGCATTATGGTTAGGAAGCAAATTTATCCACCTTGTACAGGACAATCAGAGTTAGTTTGACTACAGGATTAGTTTCTAGTACAATTACAGGATCACAGTGATAGAACATTTTAAGGCTCTGAATTCACATTAAAAGTGTGATCTCTATTTCCTTTCATTTCTCTCATTTGAACACTATCTCCCAGCATTGCAAAATCTACATATTTGTTATACCACCAAATTCGTTTTGAATAAACAATATAGCACATCACTGGAAATTAATTCATAAACTGATACAGACACCAAAAAGACCACCGATTCAATCTGTTACAATCTACTTCACCTTATTATCACATAGTGCACACAAAACCACATCATAAGCTTGTTGAGGTCAAGAAGGTGTCTTTTCCTGATATTTCTCAACAACAACTTGGCTTCCTCAAATGCCAAATAAAAATTTCAAGCTCCACCTTACCAGGGAGAAATGTGATGATGGAGCTACCAGTGTTTGGACGTTCCTCAAAGTCTGTCATCACCTGTGCAGAACCCTGCCGGGTGTAGCATCTCACTGAAGACCTGTAGTGAACGTCTCCACTCCTGTGGATCATTGCAACTATCTGCCCGTCATTTTCATTGCCAGTATATACTCGTTCTTTGAATTGCATCCTAGGCACTGCAAAGCAAACAGACATATGGATCAAGATGAACGGAAATTTCCTCAAGGAAAACGGCATTTCAGAAAGCAAGGTTTAGTGGAAAGAAGAATGGAACAGAAATGAAAATTGGATTCCAGTTTCCACCCAGCCACTTGACAATGTTTTGGCCTTAAGCAATCACTTAAATAAATTGTTTTGATTTTCTTATCTTTGAAATTCTGCTCTATTTCATGGAGCAGGCAGATGCAGCAAAATGCTAAAAAGTAGATAAAACCAGAGACTTTAAGATATCTGTTCTATATGTGTTGCTTAATCATGAGCTTTTCAGAATTTCTGAAATTTCTGAATAATTTCTGAATTATTTCCAAATAACACTCAATATTGTGCACACAGTTAGAAGCATAGTTTACCCAGACCATGTTAGAAAAGTTGATAACGAATATAGTGTTTTATATATATAAAGTAAATATATATATAAAATATTTTTGACAAGAAATATTATGTCTGTATTTAAGTGATACGGATGATGGGTAAATTAAATATAGGTCTCATTAACAATAGGTTACACTCTCCCAAGCAATGTCAAGATCACCATGGTTGAAAATTATTCAGAATTCCTTCTGAGGATGTGTCAGAGAGCCCTCCCATGTATCCAGCAGCTGCTTGTCTTACAACTATGTTTTTGGCATCTTATTAGGGAAATTTCAGGAGTGTCTGGGTCTAAGGAGATGACAGGAAAGTCTTGTGTTGAGAAGTAGAAAAAGCTCATTACATGTGGTTGGTTCCACCTATCTATGGTGAGGGAACTCTTCCCCCCCATTATTGTATTTTTATTTAAAAAAATTTTTTCTATTAACATATGATGTATTATTTTTCAGAGGTACAGGTCTGTGATTCCTCAGTCTTACATAATTCACAGCGCTCACCATAGCACATACCCTCCCCAATGTCCATCACCCAGCCACCCCATCCCTCCCACCCCCCACCACTCCAGCAACCCTCAGTTTGTTTCCTGAGATTAAGAGTCTCTTATGGTTTGTCTCCCTCTCTGGTTTCGTCTTGTTTCATTTTTTCCCTCCCTTCCCTTATGATCCTCTGTCTTGTTTCTCAAATTGTGGTGAGGGAACTCTTGAGACACAATCAAGATATTGCTGGCAATCTCACTTTTTTTTTTAAATTTGAAAGGACTGCCTAATTTTATCAAAATGGTCAGAAGTAGAAATGAAGACGTGGTCAGACAGGGTATTGTTATGGGTTGAATTTCTTCCCCTCCAAATTCATAGGTTAAAGTCCTAACCCCAACAACCTGAAAATGTGACCTTGTTTGAGGCTATGGTCTTTATTGAGGCAATCAAGTAAAAATGAGGTCCTTAGAATGGGCCCTATCTTAATAGAACTGCTGTCTTTATAAATAGGGGAAATTTAGACACTGTGACACACACACAAGATATAAAGACACATAGGGACAAGATGGGTATCTACAAGCCAAAGACAAGGCATGGAACAGATCCTTCCCACGCAGCCCTCAGAAGGAACCAACCCTGCCGACACCTTGACTTTGGACTTCTAGACTCCAGCACTGTAAGACGAGAATTTCTGAGTCCATAGGACTTTGTTAGGGCAGCCCTAGCAAACTTATACACGCAGGTCATCATTTTACTTAATCTGTATATAAATAGCCTATGAATTTAATTATCATTGTAAATGAATAAACACTCACAATCTGAGACAGAATCATTTATGGACACTATGGCTTTGCTGGGCTCGCCGAGGGCAGCATTCATAGGCATACGAAGCACCAGTTCAAATTTCTCAATTCCCTCCAGCACCGGTTGCCCAAGGTCATCCAGGATGATAACACGAACAGTCTGCATGTTGACTCCAGGTGCAAAATCTAAATTCCGACTGATTCCCACATAGTCCGTTCCAGCTATACGCATAGCAAAAGAATTATTCAGTTGGGGACTGACTAAAGTAAACAAAATTATGAGAAGCAAATTATGTAGATCTATTTATGATTCTTTTTTAAAAAAATATAGAGACCAGTATAACATTACAGAAAAATACATTTAGTGAAATGCAAAGGATTAGTATCATATTGGTTTTCAAGATGGTAGAACAAAGGTCTACCATCTGAAACTTTATTTTATTTACATCTAGTGAGTTAGTTTCGCTTTAGTTATATAATCCCTCTATCTTTATTTTGGAATTCTTGAAGGGAGCTAATAAAAATCAGGTCTGAAAGAATCATCACATGAATCATATATGTGATCATCATCAATGACCTATAAAATATATACATTTAAATTTTGTTAACATCAGTTAAATATCTCTATTTATTTTCCAAAGCTACAAGAGAATATCCTATTTAGGTGTGTGTTTGCCTGTTGGCTAAAGAAACACATTTCAGATATAAGCTTTTGTCCCACACGATCCGCCCACACTCACCCCGGGCAAGGAGAGCAATCCTTTATTCTCAAAAACGTATTTGATTTTTGGCTTATTGTTTCAGACCATGGGATGCAAACCTAGAGTTGACACCTCCATTTATGTCTAAAGTAGTTACAAACAAAACTGTCTGTCAATTTTTAGGCCCCACATTCATAAAGACTGGGAGTGGGTGACAAGGGTTTGATATTATTGCTTTTGTGTTTTCATACCTTCTGTTCTTCTAACCCTCATTTTACATATATTCTCTTCACTTCTGAATACACATCTATGAGTGCCTCTGCCCTTAATTCATTTTTTAAAATCTCTATCTGTATCTCTTTGTGGTTCTTCTTGTATTTTTCTTTTCCTCTGCTTCTTCATCTCTGTTCTCACCTTTCTCTGATTTGAATTTTTCTTAAAAAATAACTAATTCGGGTGAATCAAATGCTTACTGGACACCTACTACATGCAAAGCATCATGCTGGTTCCACTACATGATATGGCCCCTGTTTGCTCTGTGTGATAAGTATGCAATGGGCATATGATGTATGTGTGTGCGCACATAAGAAAGAAAGGGTGCATTATTGGCAATTTAGGAGAGAAAAAAAGGAAATTTTTAATCCTATGCTTACCCTAAACTTTATGATCAACTCTTCAGAGATGTAAATTCCAGAATAAAAGGCAAGTGCTTCCTGGCTAGGGTAGCTTATATAATGAAGTGTGGAAAAAGCCTTTGGCTCTGAAGTATTTATGGGGCCATCTGGTTAAAATGAAGAGGGAACCAAGTTGGAGATGCACATCTGCATGACACTTACAAGTCATTAGATTTCTGTGAGGGTGGCCAGCATGAACATTCTTGTGCATACCGATGCCATTATAGTCAGGTGTAGAGAACCAAATTCATGCAAGGACAGGCATTAGAATTTAGGGTCATTGACTTACATGTTTGCAACGTAATCTCCAATTTGTGGCTTTTCAATGTATTTTCTCACAGTAATACATAGAGCCTAGACTTACTTACGATATAATAATAATTTCAGAAAATAATTCCATTCATCCTGACCATTTTCACAGGCGTGAAGGTTTAGCTTTAAAGTATTTTGCGTCAAGGTGAGTTGAACCCAGGAGAACGATCAAAAGAGCTCCAGTAGGAAACCGCTCACCGTCAGCAGAGGGAGGATCCGTTTTCCGGGATCTGACTGTGACACTGGAAGACCTGGATAGGTCCGTGCCTGTTCTCCACACCCGCACCTCCACGTAGCCGGCGCTCTCATCCACAGGGTACTCGACGTCGCCGAAGTAGAAGACAGGTTCTGGGAAGAAGGAAACAGTGCCCTGGTGGTTAATTGTTTTCTTCCACATCAAGCCAGACTGATGGAATTCCAGAATAGAGTTAGCTTCCTTTTACTGTCTCCCTTCTATCACATTTTCTCCTTTCAGTAAGATAACGTCCTTTAATCTGTAGATTTATATAGTTTTCAGGTCAAAAGGTCTCTGCTGAAAAGCAAAAATACTTATGGTTAAGTGCTTCGTGGAACATTCTCGTCTTGAGGCTTGAGTTACTTTGTCCCCCATCTGTGGGATTATAAGTGGCTCTAAATGTACTTCCTATTCAGTTTAGCTGGTAAAATAGTCCCCCAAGGAAAACAAAACACACAGGCTGAAATGCAGTAAGTTTGGGCTGACTGCTCATTGTATCGTCACCTGGAGACTATTTGCATGACGACGTCTTCTGATCCGTTACATTTGGCCTTAATCCAGCGTCATTGGGTCTATAATAACCACTGCAGAGTTAGTACCTATTGGCATAACTAGACTAAACATATATAATTGCCAGTCCTGAAGACTTTGAGGAGACCCGGACATGACTGTAGGTTACCTGTAGAGTTTTGGGGGTGCCTAATACCAACTGAGGTTCCACTAGAGAAATAAGCTCCTACCAAGGGATTTGTCTTAAACATGTATGAAAATGATGGGACTTAGTCATGAAGGTAGGACACATGCTTTGGAGACTCTGTTTTTCTCTGGTACTGGTGATGAATTGATCTAATCATTGTCACTCTGTCTGACTCCTCCTG
Source organism: Zalophus californianus (assembly GCF_009762305.2). Taxonomy (NCBI): domain Eukaryota; kingdom Metazoa; phylum Chordata; class Mammalia; order Carnivora; family Otariidae; genus Zalophus; species Zalophus californianus. The sequence goes on from NC_045597.1 coordinate 63,671,514, forward strand.
TGACGGACAGTTTCCCTGGTGAGACAGCTGCCAAAAGTCACAGGGGTAGCAGTTAGCTGAATAAGGGGGGACACTGAGAGAGAATTTGTGGGCTGACTTATAAAAAACTTACTTTGAAATATTTATAGGCCATAAGAAAGTGCAGAAATAATATAGAGGGTATATTTTTACCCACTGTGAGTTTGTTTTATAACCAAACCTTGACAAAGATAAATTAATTTGAGAATAATAGCCCTTTGACTCGAGACTTTATAGTCATCTCTGTCTGGTTTCACAAGAGTCAAAAGGACTGAGTCTCAAAGAGTCATACAGCTCATCAATGTTCTTCAAACACAAGACCCTTAAAGAGACGACCATCATATCTCAGAGCATCTAACTGAATTACTAAACACACAAAAATCAAGCAAAACCCTACAATCATGGCTTACAACCAAAGGCAATCCATTTTGCGCACTGTTTAAATTGAGCATAAATTCTTTATTTTTCTGACCCAAATAAATTACCTTTATTAAAACTAGAAAATTATGTTTTCTTTGTTTTTCCATATGGGGGGCATAATAAGAGGCATGCAGTTCCCCTGAACTCTTGAATAATACAAAACCGACCTTGGAAATTTTGTTTGCCTATTTTGGTTCACGAGGTGATAAATCTGCCCAGGGCATACTCCACCTCCTTCTCATCCTTTCAACTTGGATGGTATTAGGGCAAGTGAGTGTGTGTGTACAGATGAGGGTGTTAGCTTATTAACCTCAGTCAAGGCAGGCCTCAAGTACATGCCAATAAATTCCTTACATTTCTCACACCTAAGTAGGGGGCAAAGGTGAAGACAGAACTCTGAAAATGCTTATTCTGACCAGATGGCCAAACCAGGCACATCTGTATGTTTTTTCAAAGGCTTTTAACATTATTATGGAGGCTTGATCATTGGCATCCAACGTGATCTCTCTCTTCACACTGCTGGCAAACTGTATCATTGTACAAGTTAAGTTTCTGAGTTATGGGAGAGAGCCATGAAGTGCGGTGAGGGGGAGAATCTATATAACAGCACCTCCTATCTTCCGATTTCCCTCCTCCTCACAGATATATATAGAAGTGGGACAGATTAAATCATGTAAGGGAATATGACTGTTAAACACTGAATGGGCTACATATCAGAGACAAACTGATGCAAAACATGTGTGTGTTTAGACTCATTTTGTCAACGTGTCAGGAATTTTTATGTTATAGTTTAATGGGTAGTTCATATAAGGAAAAATTTAAAAAGTCCTATGTACTACTCTGAAAATTATGTCAGTCAGCATGAAGAGTAATGATAATAGTTACTATATTATAACATGAACTATGTGTCTGACATATATGCTTTATAGGCCTGTGTGGTTGTGGTTGTGTGTGTGTGATGTGTGTGGCAGAGAAGGGGAGAAAGAGAGAGAAAAAGAGAGAGAGATGAGAGGGTCTGGCACATGTGACAATGCAATAAATAATATGATTTATGTGAATTGATACAAACAGTATTATCATAATTGCTTATTGGATGGTATGTTGTTACCTCCAGCAGAAAGAAAGAGGGGAAATGGAAAAAAGTTTTAATCCTAAACCTCTCAATTTTACTACAGCAACCAATAGAAGCATTGGAAAAGATATTTCCTTAAAATTAATTTGTTGAAAATTGGTAGATTTATGTGATTTTTCTCCCTCCTACGCTTCACTGATGACAACTAGAAAATCGATCTGTTAATCAGTTGTAATCATTACGGCGAATGTATAGAGTGATTAATATAAGCTTAAAACACACTTCAACCGTTTTTATAAGAAACAACTCTTGTTAACTGCCTAGTTTCTTAGGATATGAAATAAAAATAAGTGGCTAGACATGAGTACCTCTCTATCTTTTCAGTGTAGTTGAATGAGAACTGAAAAGAATCATTATTATCATTTCAATTTCTCAAAACCTTGTCAAAAATCTCTACAACTTTAATATTGTTTATAACTGTTACCATTTGGACAGAATCTCATGTAATATAAATGAGTTAAAAATCCTTCAAGCAGTGAATTGAGTTACAATCACTGAAGATAAATGGCAAGATGTTCCTGGAACATTTTAATGTGTAGGTAATAAGCAAGTAAAAGGAAGCAAAGGGTAAATAAACCAAGACTGCCAACAGCTGAAGGATACCTATACAGAATCCAGAAGAATGGCTTGTTCTGGGAAATTACTCTAATTTATGAGCAAGATTTTCACTCCCCTTTCTTCGGCAACATGTTTGTTTGTTTTTGTCTAGGAGCTTGGCTTCTCTTTAAATTTCACTGCAGACCTTTACCTATTAGTTTTGTAGAGACCCACATTACAACTTTAAGTGCTTTAGAAAAAGCCTATTTATTCTGTAATCAGATCTCAAATAGGCACTGGGCTGTATAAGTTCATAGTCTTAATGAAGAACACAGTAGGTGGCTGATATTATGACCTGGAATGAGAGAAGAATCTGATAAAGTCATGTATCCTACAGCCTGCACCACAGAATACCATAAAATAGTTATTCCTCATCACTCCGGGACCCATTAATGATACTCTGGAATCCATGTTTATTCCCTCTGCAGAGGAAAGATAAGTTATACCCAAATAGTGTGTGTCTGAGCAGTGCAGTGCAAGGGAGCTTTTAATTTAGCCTAGTGAAACTTACAAGGGAAGCCACCCTATTCTCTGTATTCTTTGTGGTGTTACTCTTTTAAGTAGAGGGCACAGATGAAGCTATTGACTACAGAAAAGTCTATGTTAGCTCATTAAAAAATAACACGCTTGTAAAGAATTTACACGCTTAAAAAAAGGAACACACTTTTCCGGGGGGGGGGGGGTGGGTACTTTCACCACAAACAGCAGGGATAGGATCCTGTCTGTTTCTTACAAATGTGGTTGATGAGGCTTGGCAAGCCAGATAAGACACCCACAACCAGGACAAAGGGAAAATAACTTACGTTTTTCCCCAGAGGGAAAAAGTAAACTTTTTTTTTTTTTTTTTTTTTTGCTAAGTCTATGGTGTCTAGATTGATGCTTACAATTACATTGTGTCTCATGAGATGAAAGAAATAGGTGCCAGTAGTATTTGCTATCTGGAGCCAAATCTTATTTACTCACGCGTATAAGGACCATCAGTCAAGGAAGCTTTGTAGTTCTAACTAACACGTTTACTTAGAAAGGAACAAAAATGCAAGCTTTCATGCTGTCTTTTGGTTTAGTGCTGAAAATAATACGAAGAAACCTCCCTGAATTATTTCCAACTCAGGTCTCTGTTCTGAGCTCTGGACCTTGATAGCTAGCTGCCTCCTCAGCCCCGTGTGCCTCACAGCAAACTTCTTTCAAAGAAAGTCAGGAGAGTCACCTCCACTGCCTGCTCCTGGTTTCTCTTGGGCTCAAGGGCCACTTTCCTAGATTTGGCCAGCACACTTGCTGGGGGGGTAATCCCACCCCCACACACACCCACTTAACCAGGCTCTTAACCAAAAAGTTCATCCCTCAAAGAAAATTTCATCATGGTAATCCAGCTACAGAAAACCTGTCAGTGTTCCTCACCGTTCATAGATTGTTCGCCAACTCCTTAACATGGTTTACAAGACATTGGAGCCTCTGGTCTCAAGTTTACCTTTAGATCTCATTTTAGGCCCCCTTCTGCTCAATAGTCTAGGGTCTTGAATGTCTTAAAAGTGTTGCTTCCAGGCTTTGCTGTAGCACCCCCTTGGTTTTGCACACTTCTTTCCTCCTCCTCATGGGGGTAACCCCTGCTCCTTCCAGACTTCTGCTTAGAAGTAAGTTACTTGTGCTGGGAAGCACTCTGTCTTCCCCATCAAAGGCCCCACTCTCTCCACTGGTGGGGTCTCCAAGTTTTCTGAGGGGAAGAATTAAGCCTCTTTCATTCACTCTACTTAATGTAATGAATGCTTGGCAGTAGGTGCTCAATCAACATTTGTAGAGTGAAGGAACATCAATAAAATAGGATTTTTTTTTTTCCAGAACAAATGAATAAATACATCTTTGTGGTGGGTGAGTTAGAAGACTACACTCTTGGGACACCTGGGTGGCTCAGTTGGTTAAGTGTCCGACTTTTGATTTCGGCTCAGGTCAGGATCTCAAGGTCGTGGGACTGAACCCTACATTGGGCTCTGAGCTCAGAGGGGAGTCTACTTGAGATTCTTTCTCTCTCCCTCTGCCCCCCTCCCCCAACCTGGTCTGTCCCTCTCTCAAATAAATAAATAAATCTTCAAAGAAGAGTACATTCTTAGCATCAGGTAGTGGGAGTAAAGAAGCCTCTGAAGAAGGAGCAAGTGGTCATCCTTGTAGTAAAAGGACTTCGTAGGGCTGCCTTTTGGATCTGGAGGAAGTCCAAGGAGAAAGGGAACTGAATCACAGTGAACTCAAAGAAAGAAGGTTCTTTCTCTTTTTTAATCCTTTGCCTCAGGGGATTCCAAGTTGGATGTGCATCGGAATCAACCAAGATCAGGGGCGCCTGGGTGGCTCAGTCTTTAACTCTGCCTTGGGCTCAGGTTGTGATCCCAGGGTTCTGGGATCGAGTCCCACATCAGGCTCCCTGCTCATTGGGGAAGCTGCTTCTCCCTCTGCCGCTCTCCCTGCTTGTACTCTCTCTCAAATAAATAAATAAAATCTTAAAAAGAAAACAAAAAAAAAGAATCACCCAAGATTTAAAAACTGATTGGATGCTAGGCCTCACCTCCAGTTTATGGAATTAGAATTTCCAGGGGGCGCTCCAGGCACCACTGTTTTTTGTTTTAATGAAAAAAATATATATTTTTAAATTTTTATTGTTATGTTAATCACCATACATTACATCATTAGTTTTTGATGTACTGTTCCATGATTTATTGTTTCTGTATAACACCCAGTGCTCCACGCAGAACGTGCCCTCTTTAATACCCATCACCAGGCTAACCCATCCCCCCATCCCCTCCCCTCTAGAAGCCTCAGTTTGTTTTTCAGAGTCCATTGTCTCTCATGGTTCCTCTCCCCTCCGACTTACTCCCCTTCATTCTTCCCCTCCTGCTATCTTCTTCTTTAATGAAAAATATTTTTTATAGTAGTTTTCAGTTCACAGCAAAATTGAGCAGAAGGAAAAGAGATTTCCCATATACTCCTGGCCCCCTCCCACACTGCACCAGTGTGTTTTTTTTTTTTTAAGATTTTTATTTATTTGACAGAGAGAGACACAGCGAGAGAGGGAACACAAGCAGGGGGAACGGCAGACAGAGGGAGAAGCAGGCTCCCCGCTGAGCAGGGAGCCTGATGCGGGGCTCGATCACAGGCCCCTGGGATCATGACCTGAGCCGAAGGCAGACGCTTAACAACTGAGCCACCCAGGCACCCTGCACCAGTGTTTTTAAAAGCCCTTACAGATTTCAGCAATCTGTGTGTTTTAGCTCATTTCCGTGTCTTTAGCAAAAAATGACTACTTGTTGGATTATCACACTAATTGTTTTGATTCAGTATCTTCATCCTCACCATCACCTTATGAGGTATGTACTATATTAATCTTGTTTTCACAGAGAAGGAAACTAAGGATTAAGGAGGTTAAGAGACTTGTCCAAAGTCACACATGAGGGAAACGATGGACACCCAGACAAAGCCCGAGCCCTTAACTGAACTAACTAACGTTAACTAAGGCAGGAGAGGAGTCATAATACAAAAGGTTTTCAAGCACCAGGTGACAAATGGAAGTGCTGAATCACTATATTGTACACCTGAAACTAATGTAACATTGACGTCTGCTTAAAGGCAGTTTTGTGATTTTCTGTCTTACATTCTCTAATCTAGCAGCAATGATAGATTAAAAATTAAAGGTAATATGCCATTTCTTGGTAGCTTTGATGATTTTCCCCTTTATTGTTAATATACTTGATAAGGAAAGGAAGAGCTATGCTCCAAACAAGGTAAACATCTCTGTGAACTAAAAAGGTAAGACCATCATAGTGATGAGTGGAGCCAATGGTTGTGCTCATCTCTGAAGTCTGAAGACGGGCTGTAACTCAACATCTGAGTCACAGAAACCAAATGAAAACATAATTCAAAAGTGAGGGCAAAATATAGATATTTCTAGGCAACAAAGATAAAGAGGTTTTTAGTCATCTATAGACGCACACTGAGAAACTGCTAAAAGCACAGAAAAAATACATAAATTCAAAGGGAAGAACTGTATATACAAGAACCAATAAAATATGCTGGTAAATCCAACTAACTATTAACTACAGACATAAATAAGAATCACAGTTGATATTTTTCAGTAGCATTATTAACTAAAGTCCAAGTATGATTTAAAGCAAAATCATTAATAAAAAGGAACTCTCTATATAAAGAGTTCACCAAGTTTATGTAATAATCCTGAATCTGTATTGAAATATATAAAGCAAAAATTGACAAGATTACAGGAAAATATTGATTAATCTACAATTATAGTGGGGTTTTTTAATTGTACAATTCTCAGAAAATGATAGATGAGTCAGAACAATTTGTAGAAATACAAAAAAAATTGCAACATAATCTTTGCCTAATGTATGTATGAGTCTGTGCTCCCCAAAACAAAAGATTAGTATCCAAAATAAATTAAACCTCCCATGAATCTATTAAAAATGTCTTTTTTTTTTTTTTTTTTTTGGAGTTAAGAGAGTGAGAGTGTGCATGTAAGCAGGGAGGGAGAGGAAGAGAGAGAATCTTAAGCAGGCTCCATGCCCTGCGCAGAGCCTGACGTGGGCTCGATCTCATGACCTGAATTGAAATAAACAGTTGGACACTTAGAACTGACTGAGCCACCCAGGCATCCCTATAGCAAAAATTCTAAAGCAAATGGAAATATTGCAGTTATATAAACATTCAAGTCTCAGAAGAGGAAACTTCCATTGTTGTATGTAAATAACCTTAAAACGATACATTATTTAATACTCATGCAAACTCAAAAAAATAATACTCATAAAATTTAATATGCACAAAACCTACATAGTTCAACAGGATGAGAAAACAGACATTGTCAGATGCTGCTGGTGGGAGTGCAAATAGATTATCCAGCATGACCCATCAATCCTACCTTTTGGTAAATATCCTACAGAAGTTCTGCACATGTATACTTAGAAACATTTACAAGTATGTTTAATGCAACATTATTTATACTTACAAAACAAGGAGAAAACCCAAATCTTCATGAGTAAGAGAATGTATAATTAAAACTCATCTAACTGTAATGACTAAGTTGTATACCTGAAACTAATGTAACATTGTGTGTCAACCATACTAAAACAAAACAAAACTAAACTAAAAACAAAAAGCCACACTCATCTAAATGCATCAAAATAACAGATCTTGGAAACACTATGTTAATTAAAAAAAAAAAAAAAGCAAGTTGCAATAGACACATAACCATTTCATGACCATTGCAGCTTTGGGGGACTATGGTAGTTGAATAATACCAGAGAGGACTTCCATTTCATGAAAAGTGTTTAATTCCTTTAAAAGATCTGAAGCAACTATGAAAAATGGTAACCATTAGTTTTAGATGGAGTACATGTTATCCTGTATTATTTTTTACATTTTTGTAATAAAAAAAGTTTACATGATAGTTATAGAATGATGTGCATAAGGTAATTCATTTTATCAAAAGGTATGTATATATTGTCTTAAGATTTTATTTATTTATTTGAGAGACAGGGAGAGAGAGAGAGCACAAGCCGGGGGGTGGGGGCAGAGGGAAAGGGAGAAGCAGACTCTCCACTGAGCAGGGAGCTTGATGTGGGACTCGATCCCAGGACCCGGGGATCATGACCTGAGCTGAAGGCAGATGCTTAACCAACTGAGCCACCCAGGTGCCCTATATTGTTAATGCATAGAAAAACAGAACAGAATATATGTCAAGCTGCTAACTGGTTATTCCCTAGGGATGGCATTATGAGGAAATCTGACCTCCTTTGCTACACATTTCTAGCATACATTAATTACATACATACACTTAACTTTTTTTTCAAGTAGCATGTATTATTTTGTAAATAAGAAAAACCAGGGGGGAAAATATGATGAACTTTCTCCTATAAATAATATCTTCAAAAAATTAGTTTTAAATAATTTTGACTGGGCCTTTCCTTACTTTTCTTTCAAGAAATACTTTAAATACATAAACATACATTCTTAAGAATGACCTCATAGCTAGGCTTTAAAAAGCATTTTCAAAATTCTTGTTGGAAAATAAAGTTCAAATGTGTATTTAAGGGGAAAGCTTAGGAGTATGTATCAGTTTAAAGGCATGTTTTGACATTTCTTTTTCTTGCCAACTATAATTTTCTCAGAGAGCATAAAGAAAAGTCAGTACATGTCTAGAATGCTGATAATTTAAGGACTGAATCTTCCCAAGATTTCAGCTGAGAATATATGGCGAGCTTTTCTCCAAAAGGATAACGTTATCAGAGATTTTACTGTCAATCTAGCTTCACTCCAAAACTCTGATTTTGTCTTTTCCAGGGTCTATATAAGTTTAAAATAAAGTTTAAATATTATGCTCATCAGAATTTTCCACCATCTAATAGCATTTGAAAATCTTCCAGAATGTTCTTTATTCAACAAATACTGTTAAGCATCCTGCCTTCTAGGAGTGCGTTGTGGGTTTTTTTGTGTAACTTTTTATTTTTGTTTCTATCCTAAATGATTATCGCATAAACAGAGGAGAAGAAAAAACTGGTCATGACCCACTAATGGATTTCTCAACCCAATGGGATGCAATTTACAATTTCCTAAACATTACTCTTTATTTATGGCAAGGTTTCCCAAAGATGGTCACTTATCTGTATTGCAAGTCCCTGAGGCGTTTTTAAAAATGTAAATTCCTGGGGGTCTCACATCAAATCAACAAAATCAAAATCTCAAAAGATTTACTGTCTCAAGTGAAGAGCCTGCACACTGGAGTCTGAGAATCGTGGTGGGGGGTGGCACGGGGGCACAGGGACTGCACCAGGTGCTATGGTGCAGAGGTTTTCCATGGGATGTAGTGTGCTGAAGGCAGCAGGACGGCATCCTGAACAAGAAAAATGCTCTGTATTCAGGCTGAGCAGGTTTTGACAGCAGTGAAAAGGAAGGACATCTCTAAAGGATTAGAAGCAGCCAAGTCCTGAGCATCTGCAGTGTGGCTCAACTATATGGAGTTCTTGAGAGCGCAAAGATGAAGGCTGAAGTTGAGGTTACAACGAGTGGTGGCTGTGTGCGTTCTTGTATTCGATGCCAAGCACTATGGATAATGGGCAGTCATTGATTGTTTTTAAGCGAAAAGTGACACAATCAGGACTTGCTTTGCAAAAAGGGGACCCAGGATGATAGAGGAAGGGCGAGATTAGAGACTAGAAAAGGGTTACGGAACTACAATGGATGGAAGTGTTGGTAAGGTTTAAGATAGGGCCTGAAGGCGGGAAAATTGAGAATTCAGCTTCAAGAAGAGTCTCAAAAATAGAGTGGCAATGCTTTGTGATCAATTAAATGTGGCCAGCGATAAGAAGTGGATGAGTAGGGGGTATCCAGCTTTGTCAATGGGGCAGCTTTTTAACTGTAAAGGGCATCCATGTTGTCAATCGTAGTTGCTTTCACCAACCGATTGCTCTGCTCCGTAATCCTTCTCTCTGCTTTCATTTGCTATCTTTCTCAAGACTCTTGGATGATATGTTTCTTCAAAAACGATACGCGAGCATGCTGTATTTACATCTGTGGATCCTTCCTTTAGGGCAGATGAAGATTCCCAATTATTTGTGGTTAAGAAGCCAGAGGAGAGCATCCTCTAATTTTCACAGAGATAATATATTTAATTAAACCTAAAGGTACAAGTGCTTGGCTCGTCACAGGAGCTCAATAAACATGAATCATTATTTTCATTATATTTTACAGATATTTTCTATTCATAGGTATATTGTCCCATCTAAAACCAAAAGTAATGATAAATATTAGACAATTAAATGACAGGTATGTGAGAAAGGATATTTACTTACAGCACCTGTGTGATAGAAAAAGATGTTACAGCCACTCTGTGGAATACTATGTAGCCACTAAAAAGAATAAACAGGGTTTATGTGTGCTGGTATAAAAAGCTTTTCATGATATGCTGCTCTGTGAAACGAACATAGCATGAGGTAATATGTATAATATGATCATGTAGGAATAACAAATACTTATTTTCAGTGCGTCTGAGCTGTTCTAATACATGTATCTCATTTAAACCTCCTGACTACCCTGTGAAGTAGGTACTATTACCATCTCCACTTTACTGATGATGACTGCTAATCAAGTCCAGACATTTAAGATCAATAGCCAGTACATGAAAGGAAATCAGACCCTCTGCTTCTAGAATATGTGCTGGTTGCCACTTCACTATAGCAGTAATTACCTCTAATCAAAGTGATTGGATACATGTGTGCATCTAAGTGTGTATATAAAAAATCCACACATCGCACTCAAGTGACCTCAAAGAAGAGGTGTGGGTTTGGTGAGAGACATAACCAGACACTCCCCATTTAGCTGATGTACTTCTTTTTCGTATTCATGTAATACTTTTGTAATAAAAAGACTAATACTAAACGAGGGTTAACCTGCATAACATACCTCCTTTAAACATAGCTGCAAAATATTAAAGAAAAAAAGATTAATCAGAGAACAAAAAGTCTGTCCTCTCCTGTTAAAATCTTTAAGACATTTTTTTACTCTTAACAGTTTCTGGCATCTTTACCGACTTGCTGTGGTATTTCACAGTGTTGTGGATGAGTACACTCTCGAGGGAACTGAGCTCTTACTTCACCTTCAAAGAAACCATTATCTCTGAGTCCCAAGGCCCTGCAAAATTTGTCTTTCCTTTCTTCTATATACCCTACTCCCCATTGACAGCTGCCAAGCCAGTCCTGCCCCCAACACTGCTCACACTGCATGCGACACGGTATATTCAAATGACTCATGCACTCATTCGTGTCCTTCATTAGATCTTCCCAAAGGCAGAAACCGTGTATTGTTCATCTGTAAACTCCAAGGAGAAGCACGCAGCCCGGCATAGGAGGCGGTCATCAAAAAATGCGTGGAGACATAAGCGAGGAGGATTAACTGCTTCCAGAGTTTCTTATCCAAAGTAATCATTTTGGCTCCGAAGCTCCTCTTGTGAGGGAGAATACACCAATTAATATTATAGTTACTGTCACAGTAATATAACAAAATAATTGCCACATTTACTGAGTGTCTGCCTCTGCCAGTCACATGAGAATGCCTAGAATCGTATTTCTTCTTTCTCTGAACACAATTAAATACCTGGAGAGGTGAACATTTTTAGAGTATTTTCTTTAAAGATGTGTAATGAGAGTCTCCTTGAGTGACAAGAGAGGAACACAATAGTCTATGTAAGAGAAAACTAGAATATTAGGCTCATTATTCTTCAGTTGTGATGATAAATTTCTTCATCAAAAAAATATATATATATCATCATAGGAGGGGAAGAAAATGAGGTATCACTTTAGGCTCAAACTCCCCATACCTTTAAAACTGTTACTGCTCCAAAAACCACCGATCAGAAGGCAAATGTGTACATTTTTATTCCTACTGACTAAAGTGAACTTTACAAGCAAGATTTCAGAATCAATGGAGACTCTGACATCAGGGTGATTTATGTGGGAATCCCAACAGCTGAACGAAGAAAGATTATGACCAACATAATGTCAAACACAATCTGTGTGAGGTCTCAGGAATAAAAGCATGTGGTTGACACTTGAAAAATAAATAATCTTGACCACAGACTACTCAACAGTTGACACTTGGAACATGCCCGCAGGCGGCAAAGGAAGGGACTCCAGAATAAATAGCCAAAACGACTCCATTTCAAGCTGAGAGGAATGTGCTCCTTTATCGTAAGAATCCTTCTTCCTTGTTCCTCCTTGTGAGTGCTGCACAGTAGAAGCTTTGCCTTTGCTCCATCACTTCTGGTGTAGTACATGAAAGGGGTCCCAAGAGTCTTCCATCCTTTTGTGTTTGGGTGGGGGAAAAACGCACAACTGTTCCACAGGCCATGGGTGCTAGCTAGTCTCTTTTTAGGCACTTCTGAAATGCCTGACATTGGCAAAGTCAGCCTCTTTGGTTCTTGGCTTTCTGGTCTACAATATGGGGATAATCCAGTTGGGTCTGTGTGAAGTCGTATCACCAAGCTTTCAGGTCTGTGCACATTCTTCTTGCCCTTCTTGGAGACTGGTGTTTTCCTTGTCAATATGATACTAGTTGGCAGCGTTTTCTCTCATTTAACATTCACGTAACCTGTTCATGCTCACTTCCTGCATTCTTTATTGAAGAGAAAATAGTTGCTTCCTCTCAAGGAAAAATAGTTAGAAGACCACTCTTGTCTCAGAAATGGTTTGCAAACTAAGGATAAACCCTAAACCAAGATGATAAAAATGTAGACATTATGATTTTTCATATGACTTCTTACATTCAGATAAAATGTACTCAGTAACATACAGGACCTCCTAAGATAGCACCTTGTTTAATCATTCGAACTTGTGTTTTGTTTTAATTTATAGAGAATCAAAAACTAATTTTTTAAAGAAGTAAAATTAAAAAATAAAGCCATAGGGGCGCCTGGGTGGCTCAGTTGGTTGAGTGTCCAACTCTTGATTTCAGCTCAGGTCATGATCTCAGGGTGATGAGATTGAGCCCTGTGTTGGGCTATGTGCTCAGTGGTGAGTCTGCTTAGGATTCTCTCTTTCCCTCTCCCTCTGCCCCTGCCCCTGCTTGTGCACACACACACACACTCTCTCAAAAATAAAATAAAATAAAGCCATATCACCTCCTAGGGTGTCTCTCCATACATCTTGAGTTGGGATTCAGGAACAGTTGTGGCTGAGATGTGTGATCTTAGTGGTTAAAGGGTAGCTCAGAAAGGAGGTCAGTAATGGAATTGGGCAGCTAAATAAATGGCTTATATAGGGAAACTTAAAAGCTAATTCAAGACCGTTAGTGTTCAGATAAATATAGTGTCACTAAGAAGCTGCTGAGCATCTATAATCTAACAGCTGAATAGAGACTGGAGTGGACAGAGTTGTCCAGGGGGCAATGGCAATGCCTCTTTTCAACCCTTAGGTGGGAAACCAACATTGGTTGGTTGAGAAGGACCTCAAAAATTCAAGTGAGCTAAAAGGTACCCATTTTGTTCTTAAAATGTACACATTTTGTTCTTGTTTTAGCATTTTGTAAAGACATGAAATGTTTTTTTTATTTTTGATAAACAGAGCTCTATTCTGTTTTGCCTTTTTTTCATATTAGAAAAAAATAGTAAGTAGCCCTGGTCAGCCTGCTATCTCTAGGCATTCATCCATTTATTTATCACATATTTATCGAACACCTATTACGGGCTAAGCACCATGATCCATGCTGGCCATACCAATGGAGACACAGCCCTTCTCTTTGAAGAGTTTCTGGTCCAGTAGTTGAAACAGAAAGTAAATACCCTATTGCACTGTTGTCTTGACAATAATAATGCTAACTAAACATACTGGTGTTCTAAGTACTTTACATACATTAACTTATTTATTCTTCATGACAGCCTTATGAGATAGGTGTTATCATGAGGAAACTGGGTCTTTTTTTAAAAAGATTTTATTAATTTATTTGACAGAGAGAGAGATAGCGAGAGCAGGAACACAAGCAGGAGGAGCAGAGGGAGAGGGAGAAGCAGGCTTCCCGCGGAGCAGGGAGCCCAATGTGGGGCTCCATCCCAGGACCCTGGCATCATGCCCTGAGCCAAAGGCAGATGCTTAATGACTGAGCCACCCAGGCGCCCCAGAAACTGGGTCTTGACAGGTGATGTATCTCCTAAGACAGAGCCAGGATTAGACACCAGGCAGTATGGCTTCCCAGGCATATAGTCTCCACACATGAAGCAATTCTAATTGCTTGAATTGTGCTACCTGATCTTGCTAATTATTGATGTTATAAATTGTATCTATCTCCTTGTTCATTCTTCCCAATTTAAGATTATCATAAATAATCTTTCCCTCAATACTACCACACCTTCGTTCACAGCCACAAACATCACTATTTGATCTGAAAGATTTTCCTTTCTTCCTTTCCCTTGCATAATAACTTTAAAAGACTATCCATTATCTTTAACTTTTTCAGCTCCCATTAACGTTGAAACTTATTGGTCATTGGCTTCATCTTCCAAAGCATCTGGAAACCCTCTCTCCAAGTTGACTGGTGCCCTCTTCTTTGCTAAATCCAACTGCATACTGCGAACCTGTGTTCTTTTCTCTCCCCGCAGAATGTAACGCTGTAGACCATACCTGTCTTCCTGAATCTCTTTATCCTTTTCCTTCTGTAATACCACTCTCCTCTGGTTATTCTCTCCTCTCTCCCCTGTCCCTTAATTGTGGGTGTTTCCTTTTATAGGACAAAATAAGAAAATGGCCATTAAATGCTCAGCACATTACCTGCACATTTTAAGTGCCACGTGGTGCCTGTAAATCATTAATCTTATTAGCAGCTGGATTTTGCAGCACTGATACTAGACAGGAAAGCATGAGGAGGTGGAGTGGGAGGATGTCCCCAGCAGAAGCAGCAACACAGAGCTTCACACATCTGGGGACTGCATAGCACTTGGCATGTTTGGGACGCTGCCCGGGGTGAGGAGGTGGGGGAAGGAGAAAAACAAAGAAATGGCCAGGTCACACAGGACCTTGGGTGCCAAGCTAAGGGGCCTAGAAGTTGTCATGTGAGAGGTATAGTTTTTTTTGTTTTTTTTTTTTTTGAGAGAGAGAGCGAGCGAGCCTGTGCATGCACATGAGTGGGGGAGAGGGCAGAGCAAGAAGGAGAGAGAATCTTAAGAAGGCTCTGCGCTGGGTGTGGGGCTCCATCTCACGACCCTGAGATCATGACTTGAGCAGAAATCAAGAGTCAGATGCTTAACCGACTGAGCCACTGGCGCCTCAAGGTGTGCTCAGTTTTAAGAAGTGTAGGGCCGTGATAAAATGAGTGTTTAGGGGGTGTGGAGGATGGATAGGCTGGGGGTGGGCAAACTGGAAGCAGGGAGACTAGTTAACAGCAGCTGGGCAAAGTATGAAGCTGGCTGCAAGAGGTGGTGGCAGTTCCGACGGCAAAGAGAGCAAGGATATAGTATTCAAAGATGTAAGAGAGGCAGGGGCGCCTGGGTGGCTCAGTCATTAAGCATCTTCCTTCAGCTCAGGTCATGATCCCAGGGTCCTGGGATCCAGCCCCGCATCGGGCTCCCTGCTCCATGGGAAGCCTGCTTCTCCCTCTCCCACTCCCCCTGCTTGCATTCCCTCTCTTGCTGTGTCTCTCTCTGTCAAATAAATAAAATCTTAAAAAAAAAAGAGGTCTTCATCTAAAAAAAAAAAGATATAAAAGAGGCAGAATTAGGGATTTGGGGTGGGGAGTGAGAGAAAGGAGTCTAGCACTGGTAGAATTGCTTACCAAGATTAGGAATACAGGAGAAAAGCCAGGTTAGAGCAAGAACCACCTGTCCTACTTTGTTTTGTGTTTTCCCAATTTGCTTTGATTTCTTTCAGAAGTCAAGTCACTAGACCCATGATAACATACTTTCCCTTTACTGTTTAAAAAGAAAAAGAAGATCCATACATAAGTAAATTATTGGGTTTTCCATAATTGTAACACAAGGGTTTGATGGAGCTTCCCTCTACACAGAAATGTCAAGGGATGCAGTGTTTTGAACAAAGTAATGAAGCTCTCCTCAGAGACTTAATCAAACATCTTCTCCTGCTGGTAGTTTATTTGTCCCCTCAGTACACTGAACTGGATCCATCTACACTGGTATTTAGACATACTGACATTTTAAAGAACTTCAAAAGATGCATTCTGGACCAGTGTCAGTTAAAACATGCTAGTTAGATTCGGTAGGAAGACAGAGATCCTCTGGAAAGTGCGTTTAAAATTGTGTCTCTTTCAACCCTGATGCATAGTGTAGATAGTATTTCATCAGTTCACTGAGCTGTACACCATGCACCCTCGGCCTACAAGGTGTAAAGCTCACACCTATACTATTTATAATCGTATCTTATATGTATAGGATACCCCCTTGCAGCAGTGAGAATGCGAAGAACCCTTCTGGCTATGGCTTTTTCAAGCTCTCCCTGGCAATGAGTGTGCTCTTGAAAATCACCCCTCTAAATAGGTGTGATTCTAGAAGATGACGAGGAAGGAGAAGAAGGAGGAGGTGGAGGAGGAGAAAAGAATGAGCTTCTTGTTGGCATTTTGAGCACAGAGCTTTGCGTTGTGGTGTACTTCCTGGGAGTGTGACACAGACTGTTTGTGAAACACCCTCACAGAAATTGAAGCTGAGATATATCGCAACCTGGGTAGGTGTAAAAAGAGAGCTCTTTTTCTCTCACAATGCCTATATTCTGACTATTCCGACTTTTTAAAAAAGTACTAGCTAATAAAGCTCTACCAACCATTTAATTTCTTTTCACAGGACTGTGTTTAAACTCGGCGACTGCTGATCTGGACTGTGACTTGGCCCATTCCGAACTGTGCAGTTGTCTTCACAATTGAGAGACTGTCACAGCTTAAGGAGACATGTGACAATGCACATCAATTTGTGAGCTGCCAACTCGCGTGACTCAGTCTTCGCAGTTCTTTGTGTGGAGGAGACCTGGCCTTTCCGGAACTGAGGCCACACTGGATGCTCCTTTGAAAACTCCCATTACATGGGGAGCCTGGTCTTACTGTTCGCCATGTTGAATCTGTTTGCCCCTGTAGATTGGCCCCATCTTGTTCACTGCTGTGTCTTCAGTGCTTTGGAGAGTGCCCAGCGCTTAGTAAGGTGTAATAAATATGTGAAGTGAGGACAGGACAAATTTTAAGTGCTTCAAATGGCCTAAAGAAAAGAGGTATTTTTAGTTTTACTACATTTTATATTCCCAATATAGATTATTATTGTGATTATTTGATATAATAATGATATAGGTCACTAGTTTTATCAAATGATATTACCCATATTCTTTACCGGGCAATCTTGTATCTCTTTAGGTCAGTAGTAATAAGGTTCTCTATAGCATTTAAAGGAAGATTTAAGGCCAATTACAAGAAAGGTATGTATAGGATTTATAGGAATAATGGGAGAAAAAAGATCCAAATGTCTGCTTCAGTAAGACAGAATGAAGACCTGTTGCTTAGGGAATTCATAAAACCCATCTGAATCCTGTGAAAGGTAACATGTATCCATAGAGAGAAAGGAACGTGCACAGAGGACCTGGCCACCCAGTAGGGAGCCCTAATTCCAGGAGAACTGCTTCTGGGTGCTGGGAGGTTTTATAAAGAAGCAAACGAACAAGCGTCACATTTCTACACTGACCAACAAACCGGTAGATCAACAGTGTCAGAAAATAGTACACATATTCCAAATTTTTTTCCTTACTTTTTCCTTCTAATACCATAAAAGGAGATGCTGTTGTCCACTTAATAATGAAATTTATGAAGAGCATGTTTTCCACAACAGACCACAGGTACATACACCTTGTCTGGACTTAGTCAATGAATCATCATGCCTGTGTAAGTTCTTTGTATTTCACAGACTCTGGCCTCTCCTTACATCATGGGACGTGAGGGTCACAGCTTTGAAGTTCCTACTTCAGCTGAGTTGTAGCTTTGGGCTTATCGGCATTTTCTTTGTGTGTTACGATTTCAACAAGAGGAGGCACTAGACCTCTGTTTCTGGAGAATAATTTGCAATTTCTGATGCTAACAATTGCATTTATTAAGAGATCTTTTCTAATTACTCAACCTCTTATGTTTTTATTGTTTTTACTGTAATACTTTTAATAATTTTAACCTCACAAAAATCTGTAAGTCAAGTATGTGAGAAGTCACTTCTCAGATTTATGTGATTTTTAGCACTAAAATGGAATTCGTCTGTGACTGAGATCTCGAGGTTTCTACAAAGGTTTAGTGATCTACTTCCAGGGTTTTAGTGATAATAAATCAGCAATACAGATCCTTTGATGTCTACAAGATGGTATTACATGGCCAGTGCCCACTCTCCTGTGTGGAAAAGATGAGAGTCAGGCATTTAGTGTTACCATGAACAAGACAAAACAAACATGAGACGGCATTCACCCATAAGGATTTGACAAGAGAGCCCAAACCTGATCCTTCCAGAAGTGGGCAGATTGCTAAATGATGGGGAAAAATCAATGCTGCTCCTCGTCCAGTTAAAGTACCAGAAGGTACTACTATGCTTTCCTAATGATCCTCGGAATTCAAACTGGTAAAAGGTGAACCTGAATGGTTTATGTACAGAGTTCACGCCTAAAGCCTATAACTGTCAGCAATTTAATTATTCCAGGATTCTCGGGTGCTATATGCATATAAAAGTATATAGCTTGTTTCATCTTGTCAAGTTCTCTATTAGGATACCTCCTACTATCTTTGAGTAGAACAGCGTAGAATCAATCAGAAGCCAGCCTAGTGGTTAGTTCCATGGTCACTCTGGTCTTCCTAGCTCAATGCTTACCAGCTATGTGACCCTGAACAAGTTACCTAACCACTCACAAATGAGGACACTGAGGCATCATAAAACCTTGCCCGTAGTTTGTGTGTCCTTGTGTGAAACAACATAATTCAAGGAAAAGGCTTAGCACACCGAAGATGCTCATGTCAGTGATTATTATTTTATGACATATTTGATTATCTATGAAGCCCTAAGAAAGAAAGACAGGAGTTAATTTCATCTTGTCAACAGTATGGTCCTACTCAGTATCACAATCTTAACATCTTACAACCACCCTAGCCAATGACATGCCTGCAAACTTACACCCCATGAATGTGAGGGTTTATTTCTGGGTTGACTGGCCCTGCGTCCTGGCTCCGGTTCCCTGTGCTCACTTTGTTGGGGGCCACAAGGTCATTCTTCAGTGTAAACTATATAAAATGGTTAGCTGGTCTTCTAAAGAGCTCTGGAGCCTCTGTCTCTTCTGGTGGCGGTGGTGAATGCTTTCATGCGTCTAGCAGGAGAGATTCAGGTGGCTGCTTGCCAAGAGTGCGTGCGCAGAGTGGAACAAAGCTCTCCGTGCCTTTCCCGCGGCGAGCAGTGCACCGTGTCAACAGTTTTCAGGAGGCGAAGGGAGTTCACAGAAGCAGAGCGGCAAGGTCCTTTAGAGCTCCTGACCGTAACCGGTTGAGTCAAATGTACTCCTATTGCTAAGGAATTGCCTTCGGACTCGAAGTAGGAACACAAGCAGCGGGAGTGGGAGAGGGAGAAGCAGGCTTCCCACGGAGCAGGGAGCCCAAGTGGGACTCGATCCCAGGACCCTGGGATCACGACCCGAGCTGTAGTCAGACGCTTAACGACTAAGCCACCCAGGCGCCCCTCGTTTGCCTTATTTTAATACATGCTCTTGTACTTCAGCCTACTGCGGAGTGGCTCCCTGTTTACAGCTAGCCTGCTGGGCGCTGGGGCCAGCCAGGTTCACAATTAGGCAGACAGGACCAGGAATAGGGACCCTGAGCGTCCTCCCAAAGGTCAAACCTGGGAAGTCTCAGTTCTCTGGACCCTCCTACTCAGATTTAGTGACTGACCCCCCTCATTCACATTCACAAATGCTCTTTTTCTTACCTTCTCCCACTCATGAGTTTCTTAATAATGAATTAAGCCTCTAATTTTGCACCCCCCTCCTGAAACCATTATAATTTCAAAAAATAGTACGAAGTAACTTTTTACCATAAAATGGCTTAAATTTAACTGAGAAGTTGTATAAGATGAGGGAACTAAACCACACTATTTTAATGTTAGTTAATTTTTTTTTAAAGATTTATTTATTTTAGAGGGGAGGAGGGGCAGAGAGAATCTTCAAGCAGACTCCCTGTGAATGTGGAGCCAGATACAGGGCTCGATCTCACAACCCTGTGATCATAACCTGAGCTGAAACCAAGAGTTGGACGCTTAACCAAATTGAGCCACCCAGATGCCCCGATGTTAAGTTATTTTAAAAAGAGGCAACATTTAAAACCAGTTTAAATGGCCTAAAAGTGTACTTATTGTTTGGCAACTCCAATAATGTGCTTTGTTTTGCATATTCCCACAATTTTCTTGCTATGTAACAAGTGATACTTAATGATTTATTTGCAATTAACAGCCCCCAAGTCTGTATATTAATATTTAGTAGATAAATATTCTAGTAACCTTTATTCTACTTTACACACTTAACTTACTGAAATATATTGGAAATTGTACTGCATAGTGATTTACCGTTTTACCTTCTCCTCTCTTTCTTGTGAATCCTACTGATTTCAATTGTCACATCAGGTGTGCAACTGTGTATGTAACACAAATCCCTAACTCCAGCTTGGTCAGTTCCATATTCATGGGGGCCTACTGCCCAGTTTCACTGGCGTGAAGCCATAGCTAACTTGAACTTGGTGTGTTTAAATAGAATTTCTCACCTTCTTCCAATCTCCTTTCCCTTGGCTGGTTCCCTCGCCTCCCATAATGAATGGTACCTCCCTTCTTTGAACCTGTCAAGCAGGTTTTTTAGAAACATATTTTTTAAATTCCCCTCCTCCCTCTTACCTGCATGAGATCCAAGTCATAGCAGGTATTTTTAGCAATAGGTTGTTTCCTTGCCAGTCTCACTGTCTCACTCTACACTTTTGGTTCCAATCCTGTTCACTTCCACGGCTATCTAATTAATAACCTCCCAATACAGCTCTGATTATTGCACTCTCTTGTTCAAACACTTCCAGGAGCTCCCTACCCAATAAATTTGGAACTCCTTATCGCATTCAATGGCACCCACGATATGCTTTAATCTCTTTCTCAGACTCTACTGTTCATGATGCCCACCTTTCTTTTCTTTAGCTAGGTTTTTAAAGTGCCTCCATACAGATCATGTTTGGTCCTCACAAAAATTCTGAAAGGTAAGAAATTCAGGTGATAATATGCTCATGTTTCAAATGAGGAAAACAGACCCGAGAAGAAAAGTGGATCGGTCAAGACTCCTTTACTAGAGAATAGCAAAGTCTATCTATAGCCCAGGGCCAAGAGTTAACCCAAGGACTGGAGCACTCAACCTTTCTCAGAAAGGCAACCTGGCCCAACTAGATTGTCCACTGCTCCCAGAGCTCTGACCTCCCAGAGCTCTGCCTATTCCACGTAATCTTGGAATACTTGGCTCTGTTCTCCATTTACCTAAATCCTTGCTGCCTGTGAAGCTCTCCTCTTTTCCTCCTCTGACTCACAAAGTGATCATGCAATTGCTTTTAATCCCACTCTGCCTTCTTAGTCTCCCTTTTACTGTCTCAAATTATGATTGAAATGAATGATTCTCATTTAACCTTCTATGCACTTAGTTTTTTTTCTCCCCAACAGACTGTACACGTTGTGAGATTCTGGCCTATGTCTTAAATGTCTCTGTAGCCTCCGCCTATTACTCTTCGTAAATGCACAACAAATATTTGCTGTGTGTGTGTACGATATGTGTGATTCTATTTTTTTTAGATGGCAGGATATTTCATACATTGTTTCATGTTATTGTTGTTTTCCAAGTGTAGAATATCTACATCATTATATCTAGAATCCTAGCCATGCGGAAAACCTGGTATAATCTTTATCATCCAGTGCACTCTGACAATACCTTTCACTCACTGAACATCCGTTGGCATTCACTAAATCCTTAGTTAGCGTCACCAACTATTTTAAATAGTCTGCTAATGGCTGCAATGAATTAATATTCTAAGCAGCTAGAGACTCATTTTCCCATACCTTGATTTTTAATATCGTTCTAACTCAAGCACACTAAGTCAGAATGTAACTTTGTTTTTTGTCAAGCTGTTACTAATTGAATTTGGCCGTTCCTTCCAATGACTGGCCTGGCTTTGCTTAATTGGAGCTTACCCTAATGCAAATAATGGTATTAAAGAAGAAAAAAGATGGTGACCAGGTCTTTCAGCTCAGCACAAATGAATAAAACATATTTCACCCACACACCATACCACAATGTATTTTTCTAGTATTAGAAATGTTTTTCTTCTCTAAAGCAGTCCTACAGTTGAGAAAGCTTTTCTGATGTCAGTAAGCTTCTGAATGGCACTCAACTGAGTTACATTTACCATAGGGCTCACCATACCGCCTCTTAACGAGTCCCAGCGGCTCTTATCTAGAATGGTAATTTGTCCAGGGTGGTTGAGGAAGCCAGCCACTTTAGCTAAAACCCCTGGGGGTTGTTGCACAAAAGCAGAAAATGGATTCAGTTTGAATGTTCCTTAATTAACTTCCACAGACGGACAGCAAAGATTAGTGAAATACTGTTAGCCCCGACTTAATACTCTTCCCAGTGAACAGAGGCCATAACCGTTACTGAAGTACTGAGGACTGAGGACAGTGATGGAGGACGTTTAAAGCCGCAGAAAATGACAGCATTATTCTTATGTCAGTGTGTGTGAAAGTCTCTTCCAAACACAATGAAGGCTTCAGCTGTTTCTTAAAGATTCAATACAGATTTGGCCAGGTGTGTTTCTGCACTTTGAGCCCCTGTTCTATTCTCATACACTGAGAGTGTGCACAGAGAAAACCCTTGGTTCTGGGTGAGATCTTCTGATACTGGGACCTGAAAAGAGTCACTTGTGGTCCAGGTCTTGATCTTCTCCTATGCAGGCACAGAAACAACATCTCTTCACTTCATTGAGGAATAATCTAGCTTTGGAGAATCAATTCACTTTTTAAAATTCCAATTACTCTGAGTTACAAAGTTACAAAGAATTTATTTCTTATTAGTCAGGGAATGGTTGGATATTTGTCATCTAGTGTACCCATTATCACAGAAATAGACATGCAATCAGAGCAAAGAGTGTTGGAAAGTCAGGAGAAATATTTCATCCAGATACGTAACAGGCTTGAACATTTTCCCTACTCCAATTACATGACTTTTAGTGATTGAAAGATTGGTTCTCCTCAGAAACAATACTTTTCCCCTCCCTACCAGTGTGGACCTATATTTATTCTTTTCTAGATTCTATGACAATTGCCTCCCTTCAGTTATGTTATTAGGTGTTACTTATATTTTAATCCCCTTGATGAGTTTCAGGATTCATTATAGCCTAGTGATGAAGCACATCAAATCTGAGTGAAACAGACATAAATTTAGGACATATATCCAACACTTTACATCTGTGTGATCCTAAGCAATTTTCTTAGCCTGAGTCCAGTTTTCCATCGGCCAAGGGTAGGAGAGACCTACCTATTCCTAGAGTGGTTTTGAGATTTAACTGGATAATTCATGTAAAGTTCTTGGTACACGATAAGTGTTCAGAAGGGACAACTGTTTGTATCGGTATTACTGCTCATGCGTGAAATTTGACTTTCTCCCCATTAAACCAGCATTCTTTCCTCTCTCCATGATGAAAGTTCTTCATGGCTAGCAGTATTGTTTTCATTTATAAACTATGTATGTGACAGGCAAAACACACTTATAAGATGTCAACTTCCAAAATGAAAAAAATGTAGGTAAAATTAGTATCCCCATTTTACTGATGGAGTATTAGAGACATGAATAAAATCTGACCAGACAGCTAGTAAGATGTGAAGTATTCCAACAAAGATGATAACAAAGCAAACTCCTCTTACATAAGCTTTGGGTTTCTCGTTCATATCATTTAAAAAAAATAAGTGAAATATTTACATGTTGAAAAAAAATCCCTCAAATAGACTTGTTAAAAATTTTGGACAAGCAAGAAAAATTAAGGTAATGACCTAGCTTGTTGCATGAGAGATAATACCAATTTATAATGCTTTACAGCAGTTAGACACAGAAATGTGTTTGATTCTTAGATTCTTCCTAGCATTTTCTTTACTGGGATTTCATACCCTTACAATGACTACCTTCCTCTTCATCATTTCGCATTGTATCCTTTGCATTCATGGAATGCACTCTGTCCTTTGAAATAAGAGAATTGAATAGAATATGCCCATATTATAAATCATATGAGGGCTACTTTTGCGTGTCCTCTAAAGCAATTATATATTCTCCCATGATTTTATGATTATCAATGGAGATACAAGCAACAATGTCTCTAGTGTACAACTATGTCCGTCCTAATCTCCAGACCCATATCTCCATTCTCCTACTCCATGTCCAGCACTTTGAAACCATGCAGGCTCTTCAAACCAACATGTTCTAAATGAACTCATCGTTTCATCCCTAAACCCATCCTTTCCCTGTTCTCCCTAGCTTGGTGAACTGGACCACTGTTAACTCAACTGCCCTAGCTAGAAGCCCAAACATTATTCTTCAGACTTTCCTGTCCAGTTAATCACTACGTCATGCCCAACGTTGGACATCAGTGGAAGCTGAGTGATTCAATAAAAAACAAAGATTCCAAACCAAAGTGCTTTGCCCTAATGCAGGAAGATTAATGTCTTAAAGTAGCAAATACATACCCTAGAGACATTTTGATTCATGGAAAAAGGGAAAAGACATTTTTGTTTCCATATTTCTCTTAATGATATTTGTGCAAAGAAGTATATGGTAGATGTATTAAGATGACTTTCAACAGCGAAACAGAAAGACCTCTTGTCAAGTGACAGCAATTAAGGTCAGCTATACTATGTTGGGGAGTACATAATGGATGTGGGAGATTCTACTTGGCTGAAGGAAACTAACTCTCTTACTTGAAGAGACTTTCTGGCTTTGAAAGTCAGGCAAACGGTAAGGATAAAGATTAGCCAAATGAAACAAACAGTGTTTTCTGTTGTCTATGTCTTTTGTACTTTTGCATTTATTCTTCTCTTTTCTCAACGCATAAGCTATTTCTTATTTTCCTTTTTTAAGGTTTTATTTTTTTTAAGTAATCTCTACACCCAATGTGGGGCTCTAACTCACAACCCCAAGATCAAGAGTCACATGCTGTTTCGACTGAGCCAGCCTGGTGCCCTATTAGGCACAAACTTATTTCTTGAGCTGGGAAGATTAAGACCCTTCTGCTCCTTTTTCTATTCCAAAAGTGGGATTATTTCATGGTAAATGAGTTTCCCTCAGAAAGAGTGGTCTAGGATAAACCCTCCTCCCTCTTTGCGGCAGGGAGCTGCCTGTTGGATTTCATTTTCCATACATTTATTATCTTTCTAGTTATTTAACAGTCTTGTCGCATGGGTTTCTTTGTTAAACAAGTTCAAATACTGAGATTAACATTGCAAAATATAAGCTTTTAAAAGCAAGACAAAACAAACAAAAAGGAAATACATTGATTACAATTGCTTCAATTCTTCTTCATGAAATTGGAAGAGTTTAATCATTTAATGGTAAATGGCATTGTAAAAGAAAACTGTACAGAGAAAAAAAATACCTAAGTGTGACTTTTGCCTTTTAAAAATATTAAATCAAGAAAGACAAATTGATGCAGCCAACTTGGAAACTTAATCACACTATAAAACCAAACATAAAAAAACATGCATGCTATAATTTTTTTACACTCTCATTTGTCTGTCACAGTTTGTGCCTGATGTTGGTCTGCCTGGTAGGAGGAATAATTTTCAATTAAATTAGTACTTACCATCATCTTTGTCAGGGACGATCTTAACCTGAGCCCCTGGGAACTCTGATCCAATCCTCCCACCCATGGGCATGCTCAGAAGGACATGGAATGTTTCCTCCTCTTCATACAAGGAGTCATCAATAACAATGATGCGACACATTTTCTCGCGCTCATCTTTGTCAAAGCGGATGACACTGGTGTGGTCCTCGGGCCTGGATATGTAATCTGAATAGGACAGCACTGATGTGGGCACAGTTCCGCCTGCCGTGCCTGGGGACAGAGAATCCGAATGGTGTTTATGTAGAACATGTTACAAGGGTGTTTCCAGAAATAATTATTTTCATATGCAACATCTTCGTGGTCAATTTGTATATCTGAACCTCCCTGGAAATTGCAATAGTGCCTACATACCGTTTTAGCATCATGAGTCCCCTTCGCAGTGGTCTCAAACATACAAAGAATATTACATTTCAAGTGTTTTCTTCTCTACTTCCTGCCACTGGTCTTTCAGAAGAACACAACATTACAAAATAATAGCTCCTACTATTCCAATGCTTACTGGGTGCAGGCAAAGTGCCAAGTGCTTTACATGCATTACCTGCTTAATCCTCTCAACACTCTATTGGGGGTTACACATTGGAGACTTACAGAGGTTAAACCACTTGCTCTGGGACCCAGAGCCCAAGGCGGACCCTGAAGGCTGTGTTTTAGACCACAATTCTTTATCGCCTTTCAACTCATATAAATACATTAATGGGAAATTTTCACTAATGTCTGCTCAGATATCAACTGCCTATATGACATTCTCTTTTACATTCTTAGAAAGTCTACCTGTTTCTTAGAAAGATACTTAGCATATTAATGAATATTATGTATTAATTTTAATTTTGTATTACATAAAATCACCTTTCAGAGGAGGATTACCTAATGCGTAAAAGAAATATTTTGAAATTCAGAGTTTTAAACTACTTTGAAATTAGTTTCTTTTCCTTGGGTATGTATTTTTTTGTCCCCCCCACCCCCCCTTTTAAAAAAGAACCCTCTTCTACGTGATTGTGTTTGGGTGGGGGAAGGGGACTTCAATTTCTTGCACTCCAAACAGCTTTGAGTATTAGAGTAAGTAACCACACGAATCACATATGTTTTGATAAGTAACAGCAGTGCTTCCAGGCCCTCTTATCTCTAGTAATTGCTTTTTTTCTCCCCAGAGGTGTAATAGTGAAAGAAGACTTCTGGATAAATGCTTTTTTGTACTTTATGAAAACTGTAATAATAAAGCATATCCCTCAAGGCATAATGTTACGGTTCCAACATGTCAAAGAGGCTTACATATACATCTTTGGGGGGACAGTTCAGTTCTTTGGTAAATCGAGCTACCTTGTTGTGTATAACAGACCACCATCAGCTCCTGGCTCACGTCTCCACTTCTCCTGACGGGAATGAACAGCTCACCGACATCTTCTTCAACAGAGTATTCAGACTGGGGAATAAATACAGTTGACTCTAAGGAGAAAACACAATCGCAGCTACTATTATTTTTGTCTGAGCTTCTAACAATCCTAGGCAAATTAAAATTGCTCTAGCGATCAACATTTTCCCCCTTGCATATTCTTTTAGAATAACACAACGTGAGGGGAAAGAGAAGAGGGGAGCAATCATAGGTATAAAGCGTGCAGGTTCTGGGCCAGTGAATTCTTAACCTGGAGATAAAGCCCAACATTGCTTTTATCTCTAGTAATTGGTTTTTTTCCTCAATCAGTGCAGCTGACATACTTCCTTTAAATGCAACTTTGTTCTCTTGACACAGGTCACCACCTTCCAGTGGCGTAGTCGAATTTTAGAGGCAGAAGAGATGTCAAAGTCACCTTGTACTTTACAGATGAAGAAACTCAGGTGCAGAGAGTTGAACTTATTTGCCAAGGCCTCTTACTGGTTGAGTCAAAATGAAAATTCAGATCTTGTAAAATCTGCTCAAATTTACCTCAGATGTATTCCTTTTGAATGATTAATGCTTAAAAACATAATAACGCATTGTTCAATACTTGAATTTTTTTGTTTGTTTGCTTCTTTTTTAAATCGCAGCTCCTTTAGAATTCATGAATCTATTGGTTAGCTATAAGGAACATACCTGTGGTTTCCTTCCTCCCCTCGAGAAATAACAATAACACACAGTATACAACATTATATTTATAGAATAAGTCTCAGTGATTCATTTTTAAGGTAGTTGAAAGGCATGCTAAGTAATAAAAATGGCATAATTAAATTGGTGAAAAATATAGTTCAATGTAAAAGTAGGTTGAATTCAGGAAAACATTTAGTTCAGTAAGTTGACATGATAACCCCCAAACAGATACTTTGGCGACTGGGAGTCTGTTTCACTGGAGTCTCGCATATGCATAGAAAATGCTTCATGGGGCGCCTGGGTGGCTCAGTTGGTTGGGCGGCTGCCTTCGGCTCTGGTCATGATCCTGGAGCCCCGGGATCGAGTCCCGCGTCGGGCTCCCTGCTCGGCAGGGAGTCTGCTTCTCCCTCTGACCCTCCTCCCTCTCATGCTCTCTATCATTCTCTCTCTCTCAATAAATAATAAAAATCTTTAAA
This sequence comes from Zalophus californianus, assembly GCF_009762305.2. NCBI lineage: Eukaryota > Metazoa > Chordata > Mammalia > Carnivora > Otariidae > Zalophus > Zalophus californianus. The sequence goes on from NC_045597.1 coordinate 63,699,655, forward strand.
AAAAAAAAGAAGAAAATGCTTCATGGTTATTTTTCAAACAGTAAGCCACCCTGCTTTTGATGATTATAAAAGACCGTTGGAATAAGACATAGGCGCTCGGGGTCCATGTCCCATCCACTCCACCCTGCCCTGTGCCCCAGGAGCTGATGAATGTGAACCACATCAGAGGTTTCCCTTGTGCTCTGGCTTCCCGATGGGTCAGCCAAAGGGGAGCACAGGCAGGACATGGAGGTGAGGAACAGAATGAGGTCTGCACCATTCATTCCCCTGGCTGCTTCCGGGTTCAGGGCTGGCTGCACCCCTTCCCCCAAGTAACAGTCATGGTGCCCACTGGACTCCCTAGCTTACTCTCTGGGCTCAGCTAACTTCTCCTTCCCTTGCCCTCAGGCCTAGAGGTGGTAAGGGTGCCTACTCTTACTAGCCTTTATCATGCCTGGTGGTCTCCCAGTCTTTGCCCTCAACTTTGTAAATAGTCATACTATTACATTCTTTTTAAATTACTTAAATTAATTTAAATTTAAATTATTACATTTAAAATATTGAGTATGTCATTTGTTTTCTTCTGAGATTCTGACTGATATATCAATGCAAAAAATGGTACCGTTAAAAAAAGGTGGTTATAAGATTTTATAACTAATTATTCATTTATCAAACATTGATTGGGTGACTTGTACTTGCCAGACACTCCTACTAGGCAGAGGGGATATGGAAGTAAACAAAATCCCTGGTCTTAGGGAGTTTTCAGTCTAGTTGGGGGTGGGGGAGAAGAATAAAACAAACCAATACACAAGAATAGACGTCAGGAAGTAACAAGTTATATGAAGAGAACAGAGTGCGCTGAAGGGGGCAGGGAGGGCTAGGGCAGGGTATGTGCCACAGTGGGCCTGTGTTATATAGCAATGTATCTCTGATAGAGTCACATTTGAGCTGAGATTGCAAGGTGGTAACCAGATGCCCTCTGTGAATAACTTACAGAAGGGAATTCCAGGCAAAGGAATGAACAGGCGAAAAGGGCCTCAGGCCAAGTCGTGCCAGGTGTGTATAAGGAATGGCCAGGAGGCCAATGTGGCTTCAGTAAACTGAGTAAGGAAGAGAGGGCAAGACATGGGACCAGAGAAGCAGCGATTGGGTGGGTGGTGGGAAGATCAGGTGACGCTTTCAAGATCACTGGGAGTACTTTGGGTTTAAGTCAGAGTAAAATACTGTGTAAATAATCGAAGATTACCCAATGGGATGAAAACACAGTGGCTATTCAAAGTTCCACATAGCAAAGGAGTCAGTCACCATCACTTGTCTTTGGCAGAGCCTCAAAGGCAGGCTGACGAGTTGGAGGAGATGGAAAGCTTTATAGGAGAAGAAAAGGAAGGCTGCAGCTGTGCCCTGACTAGAGGCTGTTGGTACAGGGAAGCTGTGGGCAGGCTGACTAGAAGTGGGGCATCCCATCTGACTAGTTATGGGAGCACATCTGGTTTCTCTGGTGGGTCTTAAATTGAAAATGAGGAGAAAAATTAGGGAAGCTGTCAGTTATTGATTAAATTTTGACCCCCTGAGGCTGATTGCTTCAGAGGCTGTGGTGTCGCTTCCCAGTTGCTGTCTGTTGTGGGTCTGAGTTGTATTTTAATATGTGGTCTGTCTGTTGCTTGTGTGTATGTCCATCCACCTCTCAATAGAAAAGCATGAAAGGCTTTGAATATGGGGGTGCTGTAACCTGACATATTTTAAGAACATTAAATATCCAAACTGAGATGTAAAATTAGCCAGTTGGGCATATAATCCTGGATTTCAGTGGACAGGGCCAGATGGGAGAGATAAAAGTGGGAGTTACCGGCACGCTGGCGTGTGTGAAGTCAGAGTCAGGATGAAATCATTTAGGGAGGGATTGTAGACAAACAAGACAATGGAGCCAGGGACTAGCCCGCAGGGCATTTAGAGGTCAGGGAGATAAAGGAAGACTGAGCAAAGGAGGCTGAGTGGGGTCCCAGTGATGAGAACAACCAAGGGAGTGTGGATACTGGAGGCCAAGTGCAAAAAGTGTTTTAAGAAGAAGGGACCGATGAAATGTTTCAAGTGCTGCTGACAAGTCAAGAAAGTCGAGAATAGGTCATTTGGGCAAAGGGAAGTCACTGGTTATCTTTACAAGAACTGTTTCAGTGGAGTCAGGGGACAAAAGCCTGAAGGAATGAATGGGAGGAGAGACACTGGAAGACAAAAGGCATAGACATTTCAAAAAGTTTGCTGTCAATGGAGTGACATCTAGAGAAATACCTTGTTGATTTTTAAGATGAGTCTTTGTAAGGGCAAAATTACGCCTATTATGAAGTAGGATTTTACCAAACATAAAATTTCAACACAGAAATTATCATAACATTTCATTAGAAAAAATACACAAAGTGCCATGGAATATTCAAGTCAAGTATTCAATGAGTTCCAATGAGTTTCTTTATTAACTAATGGAAATTAAGTCCAGTATCACTTAGGTTTTGGCAGTCCTCAGGTCATTTACTCCAACAGCATTAGTATATATATTACACAAAGTTTTGTTTCTTTATTAAAGTTTGCTGTGGACTGAACGTGTCCCTCAAAATTTATACATGGAAGCCCTAACCCTCAGAGTGATGATATTTGGAGGTGGGGACTGTTGGGAAGAAATTAGGTTTAGATGAGGTCATGGGGGTGGGGTCCTCATTTTGGGATTAGTATCCTTAAAAGAATAGGGGCTCTCTCTCTCTTTCTCTCAGTCTCTCCACACACAGGCACCAAAGAAAAGCCATGTGAGCATATTAGCAAGAAGGCAGCAGACCGCAAGCCTGAATCTGCCGGCACCTTGATCTTGACTTCCAGCCTCCAGAACAATGAGAAATAAATGTCTGTTGCTTATACCACCCAGTATGTTATATTTTGCTATAGCAGTCTGAGCTAAGACTGAGTTGATCATATGTAATACTTATTCTGTACTTCTAATCTATACTGGCCAACTTTTAAAAATAAGTTATTCATAAAAGTCCCAAGTATGGCATTGTAACTGCATACCTTGAGTTCCTCCTACATGCTATGGCCCATGCAGGTTTGATTAAACAAGCCAGCACTGGTTGCTAGAGCCAGGATCTTTGAAGTATGAATAAAGATGAAAGTTAGGTGTCCAGAGCTTACCCTTAGCTCTGGAACCCACTCCTACACTTGGTCTGACAGAGGGTGAAGAGGTCCAGCACCACGTTTAGGTCTTCTGCTGACCAAACTTTGGGCAGAAATGGATGGTTTATGGGAGAAACGGGAAAAGGAGAGAGGAAGAAAAGCTTCCCTGGTAGATTTTTCTAGTTAACATCATTTTTCAACTTCACTTCATATTTATAGTAGATGCTCACAAGCTGACTGCCTCAAGCAAGCACAGCTTTTTAAGTGTAAAACCCCCCAGCGTGGCATCCTTAAAAATTATTAGCTAATACCAAAAAAATATTACCTAATACATATGGGGTTCTTACTGTTTGTGAAGACTTATTCTAAACCCCTCACATGTATCGGCTGGTTTTATACTGGCAACAAAGCTTTCATGTAAGAACTATTATGCCTGTCATTTTACCTCCGAGGACACGAGGCACACAGAGGTTACGGAACCAGTGGAAGGTTAGGCTGGTAGTGGCAATGCCCGTATTTGAACCCAAGAAGCCCATCTCGAAGACCAAGCCCATGACTGCTATCGTCTACTTCTAAAGGAAGAACATTCAGGGTAGCAGGCATCAGCACTCACACCAGAGACACACAGAAGGCTCAACTGAGATTATAAAAGACATAATTACTGCAAAAACAGAGCCGGCAGGGACCGCAGAGGCAGAACAAAGGAAGCTAAAAACAAGTATTTTGAGAATTCCTTTACAGATCCAACGTATTCATAGAATTCTATATATAAACTTATACATATAAAAGTATGAAAGTATTACATAAGGTATAAAATCTGTATGATATTCATATTAATCAAGTTATAGAAGTATTATGTGTTACATGTACAAATACATAATAATAGGTGTATGAATATAATACCTGCATTATGTAATATAACAGCATATCATATGTCAGATCCCAATGAGCCCATTAAGTGGAAGCTACAGTAGCCTCTGAGAAGGGGTTCATTGAGAGGCAAAACCAGGGTGGTTTTATACAAATAGTAAACCCTCTGCTAAGTAAACAGAGACACACACACAAAAATGACTTCAGGGTCAATCTCTCCAAACTTAACACTGGCTTTCCCAAGGGGTAGTCCTACAAGGGACTTTTCCTTCTTTAAATCTCTCAGAATTCCTGATGATGAACATGTGTTACTTTTAGATTTTCGGATTGGTTTCATTATTCTGTATTTTGAAAGATAAAGCCGAATAAAGTGAGTGCATTCTTTGTTAGTCAATGCAACTATACTGTAATGAGTGCTTTGGTCTGCAACTGCAGGTTTTATTTTTAGGTTTGACTGGGCTGTCACTTAGGCAAAAAAAAATGACTTCTGTTCTCAGAAATAAAGTAGTTGTAGTTATATTTGAAAGATAATGTTCATGCTGCCCTTTTCTCAATTATCCCAAACAGATTAAAAAAAACAAAACAGATTCTACTAAAAACATGATAGAACAAAATATCTTCTAAAAATCTTTGTTATAATGGAACAGAGAAAGAAAATGCAGTGCATGGAGAAAGGCACTGAGTGTTCATCTTTGGAAAGTTTGGCACATTGAAAAACCAACCCCAAAGATATTCTGGGACCTCCTCGGGCTACCATGGTGCCCTTAGACTGGTCAACAAGTGGTACCGAGTATGGAGTCTGTCCCTGATGTGTTTAAACTTGGACAGCTCTCTTAATTTCCATGGTCTGTTTTTTTGTATCCCGAAACAGACATAGTGATTAATATAGGCTACTTTCACAGGGACTCAAAAGAGACACAAATGAGAATAATGAAAACATCTAAATCACATGATAGTAAGTATCACATGTTCACATCAGGATGCCATGAGATCCAAAAATCATCCTTTAGCACTATGCAGATGTGGGTTAAGAGTGAATCTTAAGGTAATCTTTGTTCCTATCATTAAATGTTTTCATTTTGTGAAGGCAGAAACTTTCACACAGTTTTACACCACGAAGATGGTTTTATTTTGCACCACCTTTTTTCATATCTACCTTTTGGTGCCAGAAATGTACAGATATGTGCTGTTACTTGAACAAGTATTTAGAATTGTCTGTCTCTCTTAAGACAATGACTTGTGCTTTACAGTAACAGAATTCAAAAAGACAAAAAGCTTTCCATTCTCAGAAAAAAAATAAATAAATAAAAAGAGAAGAAAAAAAGAAAAAAGTTTCCACACTCACCGAAATTGAATTTTTGCATGCTTATCATTTTGGTGTGATAAGCTGCAGGGAACTACCATTTCACTAATTCTGGATCTTCAATTTTGGCACACTCATCGGCTAGCCAGTGATCCCCCATGTCAACACTGACAATGGTAGAAAATTTTAAAAGTAATAACTAGTGTTTGTGTTTCATGTAATAGCCTATGTCATCTGAATTCTACCGCATGAAATGGGTTTGGTTCACTCAGCACACAAAAATTTTCCTTTCTTTGTATCCAATAAGATTAGGGTTCTTGAGGTATAATTTCTACTTTCCTGTAGAATGGTATGTTTATTCTCTACTATATATTATAGAGAATTAACCTAATCTGATCATACAAAAAATGATTACAGAGATCAAATATTTAACTCACTAGGTACATGGTCAATTTTGATATCATAAAGGTATCAGAAGAGCCCCTTTCAATCAGAAGTTTGCAGACACTTCAAGTGTACATACTAAATAATTGCATAAAATACTTACAGCCTCTAGACATCTATATGCTAGGTATCCATACTCAAATACCTATATTTGAGGTCATGTTCTCTTAATAAAGTATACATAAAACTCAATTTACCCCGGTTAGAAATTATTCAAGGTAAAAAAAGGAATGGGATCTTAATATAAAATAGGCTTTAGCTCTTACCTATTTTCCTCTTAACAGAAATAAAAATGTTTAATATTAATTAATATCTATATACTACTAAGAGTGAGAAAAGATGGTGTTATGTTTGACAGTTAGGGAACCTAATATATAGGAAATTAAGAATCTTCTTCCAGGTTAAGAGACCTCTCTGGGTGCTGATTGTTCCTTTATCACAGCACACAGCATTCTGTATTGTTAGCTGTGATCGTTTGGTGGAAATCACCTAAAGATACACTTTCAGAGTTAGTGTGCCTTCTTCAGTGTAGCTCCCTCATCTCCAGCTCTCAGCAGAATTCCTGGCATATAGTGAATGTTCAATAAACAGCTGTTGAACATAGATGCATTGTGCAAGAGCTGGAGTAGTCTTGATCATCTTCCTGGAACCCTTGTTTTGTTCACCTATACTAATATATTTTTTGGCTTGATAAATAAAGGGAAAATTTAATAGAAGAAGAAGAGAAGGAATCCCTTTATTCCTGGTTTTGTTTGTTTTTTCATATACAAGAATAGGTGAAACAATGTTGCCATTGGCAAAGTGTGCCATTTAATTATGATTCTGGATATTATTTATTTTCAGTCATGTGGAATGACAGAAGATTGTAAAACTCAGGGAAAAGAGAAAGGCTTCATAGGGGAAAAAAATCTCTCTCTATATTCAGACACTGGCTCCGGCACTTATTAGCAGAGAACTTTGGGGAAATAAATTCTTTGAGTCTCAGAGATCTCATTTGGAAATTAACATATAAATCACAGGTTTCGATGAGATATGATTGTGAGGCTCCTAACACAGTGTCACGCTCACAGAGGATACTCAAATATGGTAGAGCTTGCTATTATGATTACTCTCTTACCCTTGGCCTATGGAATAATCCTTTTGGACTTCTCTGGGTTGGGTTAAAAAAGAGGGCAGGAGGAGTAACAGTGACCTGAAATTTCCTCGAAGCCCTTCTTGTCTTCCGGCAATCTGCTGTCTGCTCTTGATTCAGTCCAGCCTAGCTGCAGAGGATCTTTCCGCGAAAGCTAATTGTTACCACTCAGTGGGACCCCACAGAGGAGTGCCCATCCTCTCAGAGAAAGTGTTATTTTACCCATCTCTGCCAATACTAAAGACAACCAAATACAACAGCTTCCAAGTGGTCGATTTAGGCAGAGATTTAAGGTTGGCTCTATTTCTCAGGTTCCCCATCCAGAAAATGAGTTATACGCTTCACGCACTTTAAAAACCACTCCCAACTGGAATGTTCTACGTGCATTTGTAAAGGATGGAGATTGTGGAATCAGCTGAAACAAGGGAGGATAACAGTGATAGAGAATAAAGCAGTGAGGTAAAAATCATGACACCAAGAGTAGATTTTCCATGGGAGTGCCTCCAAGGCCACAAGCAGTTGGGGCAAAGATGGTGTGACAAAGAGAGGTTAACAGCTCTGCTTAGCTGTCTGTATTCTTCCTATTCTAATTTTCCTCTTTGTACCACAGATTTCAATGTGTGAGGAAATTGAATTTATTGATGTACCCAGTAAATGACTAAACCCATTTGTCTGGGAAGCTATTGATATCCACAGTCATGGCAGAATGGTGTGTCCTTCTGTGCTCCCATTGAGCTTTGTTGAGTAGAAGGAAAAGCCCTTTTCAGTCCTCCATTTTATTTTTTTTAGAGATTATTTATTTATTTAACAGAGAGAGACAGAGTGAGAGAGGGAACACAAGCAGGGGGAGTGGGAGAGGGAGAAGCAGGCTTCCCTGCAGAGCAGGGAGCCCGATGCGGGGCTCGATCCCAGGACCCTGAGATCATGACCTGAGCCGAACGCAGACGCTTAACGACTGAGCCACCCAGGCGCCCCTCAGGCCTCCATTTTAATGCAACAAACTATGTCTGTTCTCAACAAAATGTGGGCTTCTGAAGTCCCATTTGACAGTTGAGCTGTGCCTGAGTGGCCCCTCTCTGAGTGGCAGGGAAGGTACCAGCATGACAGCGAGATCTGCATGTGGCCAGCAGATTAGCTCCCTTCTATGCATGGCCACCCCAGGGGATCCAGGGATGAGAACTGGGGTACACTTGTTATCATTGGTGTCTGCCCTTTGAAGCAGGCTGCCTTCCTGCACAGAAGATGCACGAAGACAGAGTGACTGGATCCACTCTTTAGAATAGAGTCAATCTATTCGCAGCCAGGTCACAACATCGGGAGGCAGGAGCAATATTACAGAACATCCATATGGGCATTGCATAGTACCTGAGGTGAAACAAATAAGCACCTAAATGTATGTATTATCTCTGCAGTGGATATAGATACTCACGTATTGAATAAAACGAATAGTCATTTAAAATCTTTAATCACAACTATGTAACTTAAAAAATATAAATGGATACAGTATTATAAGAGTATAATTATGAAAATGTGAGAATTTAGGATGTATATATGTATACATTCATATATACGTGTGTGTGTGTGTAAAGTTTATGTTAGTAAGTTGTTTGTTTTGTTTTGTCATAAAACATGTGAAGAGTATTCTAAAATTTGTCAAATGTGGGGATACCCGGGTGGCTCAGTCGGTTAAGCCTCTGCCTTAGGCTCAGGTCATGATCCCAGAGTCCCAGGATCAAGCCCCGCATCGGGCTCCCTGCTCCGCGGGGAGTCTGCTTCTCCCTCTGTCCTTCACCCACTCATGCTCTCTCTCTCTCACTCTCGCTCTCTCTCAAATAAATAAAATCTTTTAAAAAAAAGAATAAATAAAAAAATAAAATTTGTCACATGTGAAATTGAGAGCATTCTATAAACAACAAGTAAAATGCCTAAAATGGTATATATGTCTACACCATAGGGAGGTAAAAGACAGTGAGTGAAGGAACGTATATAATGTGTTAAGTACATTGTCTGCCAATTGTGTTTGATGAATTTCCAATATCGTTAGCAGTAGCAGTTATGGATAAGTAAAGAAATGGGAAAAGTATGTATTTGCATGTGCTTATATAAACTAGCTAATAAGTGATGACCATTTCCAGACTAAAGTGAAGCAGAGTTGGATATTTCCTCTTCTTAGTCCCATAACACTGCACATACTTTGTTGTACCACATCACATTCTATTGCGATCATTTACTTATAGGGCTCTCCTTCCCATTAGACCATATGAGCTTTGATAGAAAGAACTATATCCTATTATCTTTGCATCCCTAACACATAGTGATACCCAGCACAAGTATGAGCTGGATACATTTTTAATGCATGCAAAATAAAATCTCATTATCATGTCCTAGAAGTAATAAGCAGAGGGGGGGTTTACAGGCATAATGGTTCCTAAGGTTAGCCAATTTATATGTGAAGAGTTACAAGACAGTGTAGAAAAAAACAATTAATTTTGAAATGGTAGGGAAAGTGACCCTTTATGGGGCGGAGAAGGATTCTTTAATCTCTTAAAATGAAATCTAACAATATTATTTGTGATATTAGAAATAACACTCGGGCGCCTGGGTGGCTCAGATGGTTGAGCGTCTGCCTTCAGCTCAGGTCATGATCCCAGGGTCCTGGGATTGAGTCCCACATCGGGCTCCCTGCTCCTTGGGAGCCTGCTTCTCCCTCTGCTTCTCTCTCTCTCTCTCTCTGTCTCTCATGAATAAATAAATAAAATCTTTAAAAAAAAAAAAGAAATAACACTCATATTGTGCTTTGTTTTATAGAACTCTTTCATAAGAATGATGCAATATGAGAATCATTAATTTTTCTTATTTTGCACATTAGGAAACCAAGTCTTAATAAAACCTGTTTGATTTGATTAAGGTCATAAAACTAGAAATGGCGGAATTGGTAATCAAACTCAGATCTTGTAACTTTTAAGACCAATGGTCTCCAACAAGATGTGGAATATATCAAGCATTATGGGACACTTATCAGTTATCCTAGGGATGATCATGGCCTAGAATGACTAGGGCTGAACTTCATCTAGAAAATTCCATAACAACTTAGATGACCATTAAATGAAATGAAATTATGGCAAAGTTGTGTGTGTGTGTTGTGTGTATGCATTTTTTTATTTTTTATTTTTTTATTATTTTTTTTTATTGAGAGAGAGAGAATGGTAGAGAGAGAGCATGAGAGGGAAGAAGGTCAGAGGGAGAAGCAGACTCCCTGCTGAGCAGGAAGCCCGATGCGGGACTCGATCCCAGGACTCCAGGATCATGACCAGAGCCGAAGGCAGTCGCTTAACCAACTGAGCCACCCAGGCACCCTGTATGCATTTTTTTTTAAAGATTTTTATTTATTTATTTGAAAGAGTGAGTGAGAGTGAGAGCACAAGTAGGGGGAGGAGCAGAGGGAAAGGGAGAAGGTTCCCGCAGAGCAGGGAGCCTGATGTGGGGCTGGATCCCAGGACCCTGGGATCATGACCTGAGCGGAAGGCAGACACTTAACCAACTGAGCCACCCAGGCCGCCCCTTTATTTTGTTTTTAATATTCCTCTTATCAGACCTCTTAAGGGTATAGAGTGTTACTCTGAGCTTATAAATAGGAAGGCTCAAATGAGTTTAAGTGTCTTTTTTTTTTTTAAGATTTATTTATTTATTTATTTGCAAAAGAGAGAAAGAGAGAGAGAGATTGGGAGGAGAAGCAGAGGGAGAGAATTTTCAAGCAGACTCCTGGCTGAGCTCAGAGCCAGACATGGGGCTTGATCTCAAGACCCATGAGATCATGACCCGAGCTGAAACCAAGAGTCTGATGCTCAACTGAATGAGCCACCCGGGCACCCCATGATTTTTAGTGTCTTATTTCTTAAAGTAAATTATGGCAATTATACCAATTGGCAAATAAAATATCAAGAAATGGCTTCTGGGGTCCCTGGCTGACTCAATTGGTAGAGCATATGACTCTTGATTTCAGGGTCATGAGTTCAAGCCCCACATTGGGCTTAGAGCTTACTTAAGAAAGAAAAAAGTAAAGAAAGAAAGAGAGAAAGAAAGAGAGAAAGAAAGAAAGAAATGGCTTCAAACAAACTAACTGATGGTCCAGTTTATATGTATTAAAGTTGCCACAGCCTTGTTCAAAAGAGAGCTTTGTTATGCTAGCACTTACCCAAAACTCAGGACTAGAAGAAAATTTAGTTATTTATTCCTAGATAGTGCCGATAAAACTAAATGTAATTAAATGCCACTGTTCTTTAAAAGAATTATAAACATAACTGAACTCCATATTTAACTAAAATAGAGATGTTAGTTAAACAAACAGACCCAGAGCCCTGGTTCTCTTATGCGTTCTAATTATGTTCAGTCTTGTAACCCAGAGATTTCCACATGTCTCCATTTCATGTACTCTGTAGATTGTATCTTCACAGAAAATTTAAGAGTTTTCTGACTGACAAAATAAAGTAGGCTGGCAGTTGAAAAGAAAGTCACGTCTGGCTTCTGACAGGATTTCAGCATTAGAAGAGTCTCTCCCACCTTTGTATAAATGCCAGGCCTCAAAAAGCCATTCAACCTCTCTCTCTCTCTCTCTTTTTTCCTGACTGCACTGAGACAAGCCAGCACTATAAAGGTATGGCAGGGGAGGGAATGGGTCAAATTACACACAATTGCAGTGAGACTCCCTTTTACCAACATCAGCCAAAGGTGTGCACTAACAACAAAGCATCACCTAATAGGAGTTAAGAGCAATGATTCAAGACACGAGTCACTGAAGAGCAAGGTTAGGTTGGGTGGGTTTTACATAACGAATGTGGAAGCATATGGGCCAAATGCCAATTTTTGGCTCATAAATATATGCAGGAAACTTGAACAATGAAGTGTACCATGGGGAGCAAATTAATCCAAAAGTGGCCTAATTCTTAAACTATTTGTGTAAAGAAATTTTATAAAGACACTTAAAAGACTTTAAGAAATAATGAATTAATTCAAGAAAAAGGAGATGAACAATATTGTTTCTAAAGGATGGAATTATAGTAAGAGAAAGAACATGTTGATAATCATATGTGCATTTGTAATTCATTTACTTGGAACAATACAGCTTCCCTTATTAATGAATTTATTAGTTTTTGGTTTCCCTCTCCCATCAGCATATCTGAGAATACTGAACCATGAGTCTAGAACATTCCCCCCATAGAAAGTCCAAAAATTGAATGTAAAACTTCCTTTATAAGGTATTTTGTCATTAAAAACCCAATAGCAACAATATAAACAAGTTGATGATAGCTCTTACCATCTCCTGGGTCAACAATCTCCACCGTGGTCACTGCAGGGAATTCCAGAGCAGCCAGCACGGGCTCTGAGAGAACCACCTGGAAGGTCTCCGACTGTTCGTGCTCCCCATCACTCATGATCCGCACTCTCCAGGTGGCCCTGATCTGGCCTGGGTTGAACTGCACTTGTTTCTGTGCTTTGCCCTTGAAGTCTTTGTCTTTTTCTGCAGTCCCATCTCTTGTGCCAATACCTTCACAAAAACATGGTATCATTTTCTTAGTTTCACTTTCAATTGGATTATTAAGGTTTTTCTTGTTGTTAACTTTTTGTGTGTTACTTCATCCTGCATGTTACTAGATCCAGGTTTGATTCCACAAAATGGACGGTTGGGTATGGGTCCCACAGTGAAAGTGTTCTCCTGTAGGTGTTGGTTGGTTCATGATTCTGTTCTATTCTGACCTCATGATGGTTTTCCTGTATATTCCTTGAGCTATGTTTGTGTTAGATGGAACCTCTTATAAAGCAAGACCCAGTAAATTGATATTCATGTTGTGAATATTCTTAACTCCTACAAATTCATTCAGTCTAAAAACTCTTCACATTTGCTTCTGCATGTATTATATTGCACATGTTATATGATAAAAACATAAAAAAGTTCTCTAACTAGAAAATATAAACCAAAAAAAAATTCGTGAGTCAAGAATTCTTTGATAATCAAAGTTGTAAATGGTCAAGCATAATAAAGAATTACAATGTTCTCTACACATTTACTAGAATGAGGACCCTTAAAAGAATCTAATTCAGTGATTGTCAACAGGACCACATCCAGGTTTTTTCTGGTGGAATACTTCAGAATTCCATGAAACCATATGAACAGAACTGGAGAGCTAAATATATAAGGTTATTATGAGCAGTATGTTTGGCTTACTCTGATGGTTCACTCAAGGTCAACTGCAGTGAGCTGAGGAGGTTGAAGGATCTCTTGAGTCTTTCACTACATTACAAGAGGATCTTTACCATTACTATACCATGTACTCAAATCATAGATTATCTATAAATAGTCAACAGTCAACAAATCCAATGTCATAGAAAAATTATAAAATTGCAGTAGTGCTCATACCAGTATATATCCTTAAGTACTGAATCAGAACCTCTTAGTGAGTTAATAGAATAATTTTCAAATATATTTCTTTAAACATTGGCATTTTGAGAGAACTTGGTAGGAAAGACAGACTTAAAAAGGGAAAAATAAAATCTTGTGACTATTAGAATTAAAAGTCTGAAAAATAAAGTCTTTGTAACATTTCTTATTTAATTGAAACAATTTTCTTCTTAGAGAGTGGTGCTTATGTAAGATTAATGTGACTATTTCTTCATCTGAATACATTACTGTTAGTCTCATCTTAAAATGAAGATGAAAATATTTCATTAAAATATTTTTGTTTTATAGATCTCAGAAAAAATATAAATATTGCATTTTTTTCAATAGTAGGTAAAACATCTCTTTAATGTCAGGAGGAAAAAGGGTACAGAACTAGGAATCCCAGCACTACATATTTTGTTGAATGTTGCAGACTTCCTGTTGGCTCTCTGGTTCCTAGGACACACAGACAGGTTGTCAACACCTCTTGGGTCCACCATGATTCACTGCCAAGGTGATGATGAAAGGAATCATTCTCTCTGAGGTTCCAGCACACATGCTGCTCATTGACCCATCTATCCCCAGTGGCATGGGCCAGCAAAGAATCTATTATTTGGTCTCTGATAACTACTGCCCACTTTTCTGTTTTGCTTTGTTTCACCAACAATGCATTATTTTCCTAGAGATTCAAAAGGCAGTTAAAAACAAAAAAGGAATGAGTACAATACAAGGAATGTCCACTAGTTCCAACTAGTCGTCCTTACTAAGTGATAATCAAGTTACCCAACCTAATAAAACATACTGTAATACCAAATCTCATTGTTGCTGCTAAAAACACATATAATTTTTTGGGTGGATTTTATAAAATATTCCCAGTTGAATGTTGGATGTAAATTATAAATAGGCAGTATTGTTGATTCTCCAAGAAAGAGGAATGGACTTCTATTTCTTTTTTTTTTAAGATTTTATTTAGGGACACCTGGGTGGCTCAGTGGGTTAAGCATCTGCCTTCGGCTCAGGTCATGATCCCAGGGTCCTTGAATTGAGCCTCGCATCAGGCCCCTTGCTCAGCAGGGTGCCTGCTTCTCCCTCTGCCTGCCACTGCCCCAGCTAGTGCTCTCTCTCTCTCTCTCTCTCTTCCCCTCATCTCTCTCTGATGAAAAAAAAAAACCAACAAACAAACCTTAAAAAAAGATTTTATGTACTTATTTGAGAGGGGAGAGAGAGAGAGAGAGCAAGAGCACAGGAGGGAGGGGCAGAGGGACAAGCAAACTCCCCGCTGAGCAGGGAGCCCGATGCGGGGCTCGGTCCCAAGACCCTGGGATCACAATCTGAGCTGAAGGCAGATGCTTAATCAACTGAAAAACTGTGTTTTGTGTTGTCTGTCTTTCGTACTTTTGCATTTATTCTCTTTTCTCAAGGCACAAGCTATTTTTTTTTCTTTTTTTAAGATGTTATTTTTTTAAGTAATCTCTACACTCAATATGGGGCTCAAACTCACAAACCCAAGATCAAGAGTCACACACTCTTCCAACTGAGCCATCCAGGCGCCCCTTTATTTTGTGGAAAAAAAAAATTGTGGTCTTAAACTGTTGATATGCTTCTCAAACATGAGATAAAACTAAGAAGGACAGGTTATATTTTTAGAAAGTAAAATAAGACTTAGATGAAATACTAAACTTGCTTTGGATCAAAAATAAAGATTTCCTTTTTATAATTAACATGCAGTACCTATTCTGAGTGTAGTGCTAATCTATCTTGTTACTTAACAGTGTGATCCATGGATCAGCAGCATAAGAAACATCTGAGAGCTTGTCAGAAATGCAGAATTTCAGGCTCTACTCCAGACCCCCTGTATCAGAATCGACACTTTAGCAAGATCCAGGTAAATCTTATGTGCATTAAAATTTGAGGGTAGATAGACACACACTACTTTGTATCTCCATAGGGCCCTTTATATAGGTGCGCATTTTAATAAACAATGAAGAAATGGCCCATAGACTGTGAAGAACACAGATTAGTCCACATTTTAATCTCATGTGGTAGATGAGACAAGTCAAGTACACACAATGCTCAACAAATGCTCTTTCTTGGAAATACAGATATTCAGCTGGTAAACCATATATATTATAAATAACATGATTAGATTGGGCAAAAAGAATTCTGGAAATCAAAAAGCTTACAAATTGGGCTTAAATATATGCTTTTATTTTTCAAAGAGAATTCATTATTAAACAAAACATATTACTTCGATTTACTAAGCGAAACCACAATTGCATCTTTTCCTCTGGCATACAAAAATGGCATGGAGGTCAAGCAAGCTACTTTTGGAATGAGAGAGCAGATTTCATTACCCTACCTCGACCACATAGGAGCAATGGGATCATAGGCAGGTTATGAACTTCCTCAGTTGTGGAGGATTTAAGAAGCAGCAGGGTGTGATATGTGATAGTTCAGAAAGTTAGCCGTGGGGCCAAATCTCGGCTCTGCCCCTTAGTAGCTCTGGGCATATGACAACTTTTCTGTTTCTTTAACCTGCATAATGGGGGCTATCATGACATTCCTTTTATGGGGTTGACTATGTAAGGTATTGGGAACTAGGGCTGGCACATCATAAGAACTCAATAAAATTTTAGCTATTATTGCCCGCTCATAGTCCATTATGTTACACGGTGTCTGGCACTCAGTAAGCGCTCTAGAAAATTAGGTTGAGTTAGTGAGTAACTAAGTTGTAAGGAGTAAAAGACAAAGGTGAAGTACCTAATGTGCTTAATGAAGTATCTATTTTTTAGTAAATGCTTGATAACCGGTAGCAATAAGACCTTTGAAATTCAAATACCTTTATAAAATGCACAGACATATTTAATTTATTAATGTGTTATATTGGTTATAAAATGAATCATCATCTCCGAGAAAACACCTATATAGATTTCATGTAATTCATGATTTACTAACTGTGCTCCTGAATGTAGTGATAGGCTGCCTTTAGGTATCATGCAAACTATCTAATTCTAAAAGTTCGTAAGTGAAAGTGGAGGTTTTAGGAAACAGGAACATGAAACACATTCACTGTAGAACTTCTTGGAGGCTACCCTCCTCTTTAATCTGACTTCCATTCTCTGTCCCAGCTTGAATGCTATTGACATCTTCAGTGATTGATGGGTGTGGGCCACACACGCAAGTCTTGCCAACTTCCTATCTCCCCAGGTTACTAAGTAACATGTGAGGTTAACCAAGTAGAGCTAAAGAACCTTTACAGAATGGCTGGTGCTCATCTCAACACAGAGGAAATAACAGTTCGTGGAAAAAATAACGTCAGGAGAAAAAAAGGGCTCTTGTTTGACATTTTAGGATTCTGCTTTAAAAAAGAAAATGAAGGTGGGGCGCCTGGGTGGCTCAGTTGTTAAGCGTCTGCCTTCGGCTCAGGTCATGATCCCAGGGTCCTGGGATCCAGCTAGCTTTGGGTGCCCTGCTCGGCGGGAAGCCTGCTTCTCCCTCTCCCACTCCCCCTGCTTGTGTTCCCTCTCTCTCTCTCTCTCTCTCGCTGTCTCTCTCTGTCAAATAAAGAAAATCTTAAAAAAAAAATGAAGAGAAGAATGTGAAAAGATAGTTTAAAAAATATCTTTCCACTAGTAACTTTCCCATGACTTTCAGTGGACTCTGTGTAAGTGAGTAAACTGAACATACCCACCAGGAATTCAGGCAAAATGCAAACAGATGAAGGCATCCTTAAGAATTGCTAAGGTTCTCTGTTTTTTCATAATTATTTTCCCCCATATTTTCAAGCACAAAGAACACTGAAGGCTCATCACTCACTGACAATAAGTAAAACAGGATCAGATTCCTGATCTGCAGAGCACGCGTATGTGTGCAGAGAAAACATGTTTCTAAAGAGAGAGCAGTAAGAGCGTTCACAATGCTTTTGAGGGTTTGACACAGAGTGGAAATGACAGCTGAGAAGAGGTACATGTGAATAAAGATGGAAGCAGGGCTGTCCTGACTGCAGGAGGTCTGCAGGTGGATCAGCACCCCTTGAGCAAACTAACCTTAAGGGATCAGCAGAGCATAGTGTGAAAATCTCTCCTCTACAGTTAACTTTAAAAATAAGGGGTAATTAATATCCGGCATCCAAAGGTCAGAAGGAACAAGGTGGGGGGTGGGGACTGTGGCTGTGGCTCAAGTATGGTGTATGCTATGTGTGTATACGTGTGTGTACGTGGGTGAATAGGGATCTACTCTTTAAGGCTTTTGAATTTCACGGGCCAGTAAAATTTCAAATAATTGTTTTCCAGACTAACACAGGATTGCCCAGTTTTAATTTTTTTATTGCGAACATTTTCCTAGATTCCTACCTTAACTGCACTCTCAGTCAATGAAAGCTCCTTTACCTCGAGAAAATTCTATGAGCCTAGATGTCTATAAAACATATGGTACCAAAAATAATATATTGCTTGGGGTGCTATCATTTTTCATCAATATGCCAATTTTTTTGTGCCAACTGTATTATTGCTTAAAATTACCAATATACCTACTCTTCTCTATTTTGTGCCTGCATGAAATCGAATGTGAAAACTTGAATTGGGCTTGTAAAAAAGGCTTTATTCTTTGCTTTTGACTCTCCGTTTTATTTAAAAGTTACGTAAAGCAGCAGAAAATGACTAGTATTTAATATCTTACTGTTGGTCCTGAAGTCACAAAGTACATCTTTTATGTAGTGCTTTTATGTAAACTTTTCCTTACCGAGCAAAGCACTCCAGTGCAACAAATGGTAAATTACACCTCAACGCCTAATAGGTTACTGAATGGTTTTTCACTTACTTATTAAAGTGGCCCTCATATAGATTTTATACTGACATTTCTGCAGATTTTTATCTTATGGTTAAATTACAGATTAGCCTAAGCCTCTTCTAAGGGCTAGTGACATTTACAATTTTTTAACTTATGAGCGATTACTGCCATTTTTGTATGGTTATTTACATCAGAGAAAGATCATATGTAGGTAGAAGGTTTGGAGAGGTATGTTAATTGGTTACACATTTCCTATTTTTGCAGCCTTTTGTCTCTATGATTTAGCCTTGACATGAAACTCTTGGCATATTTCTTTAAATGTCAACATCTCCCTAAACTTTAAAACTAGAGCAGTAAACGGAACATATTTTAATCATTGTAAAATTATGAACTTTTGCTAGAAAAAAGGGGATTTTTTTGACAGAAGTGCAAATTAAACTTACTTATAAATGAAGTCTCTCCCAAGTAACCTCTACGTTTAAGAACGACATCTAGAAATTTGGAGTCCTCATTGATCAGGTAATATTCCTTTTCAAAGGAGATCCATGCCCAATTCAGACGAAAATGCTGCTTGGTTAATTTGTTTCCACCTGGAAAACAAAAATTTAAAGCCCTAAATCAGTGCTTTCTTGAATGAATGACCTTAAAAATTCCACAGATGACTTTACTGATGCAACATTAAGAATCGCTATAGTTACTTGGTTTGACACGCAACTCCAGAATACATACCCGGAGATATAGCTTACTGTTCAGCGACTGTCATACAAAAATACAACAGCTGATATAATCCTTCACAAAATCCCTTGATGTTTAGAAGGCAAAGTGGGTAGTGGGGAAGGAGCACACAACTACCAGAAGCGATTTCCTTTAAACACAATCAAGTATCCGAGTTGCAGGATGACCTACTTTCCACAAGGTGCCACCGGAGAGCAAGTTTTTCTATTAAAGAAGGCTGCAAGTCTCTCATTTGTGATGTTAAAAACACACTTCCCCAATACCTTTTTCTGGTTCACCGAGCAACTGGGGGGAAGGCTTTAATTATAACCACTTAAGAAAAAACAAATATCCCTTCTCCGCCTCCCTTTCCCACTATACTCCACTCCACTCCGTAGAGCAAACAGCTCTTTTCATTGATTCCATTCTACTCTCGAGATAAGGCTCTCTCCTCCCACCTCCCCACCAAAATGGAGCTGGCTGCCTATGAGGAGAAACCGAGCTGTGTGTGATCTCTCTAATGTGAAAGCTGTGAGGCTAGGAAAATGAAAGGAGAAATGGTTATCAGCTGATCACTCTGCAGTATCCCTCCACTTCCTTTGATCTACACCAATTATTTCACAGTAAAGTGAGGTTTATAAACAAAGGCACTGGTAATTTCTTTTAAGTCTTTCTGGAAAAGGGTGGGAAAAAGCCCAAATAACAAACACAGCTAGAGGCACCATTTTAATTCTAGTTTCTTCTCTTCTGAGTTCACATAGAGAGAGAGAGCTACCCTAGAAAAAAAAAATGAGACAGGAAAACACCAAAACATCAGAACTTTAATGGACTGAGGGCAAAAAAAAAAAAAAAAAAAAAAAAAAATCTGCGCAAGGGGAAACGCAGTGAGTGAACAAGTCCACGAAAGAATGTTCATCTTGGCTAGAAATTTTTAAAAATAAAAGTCACAGCGACTTTGAGTTCTCAAATGACAAGTACCAAGGATGAATGAGAACACCCAGTGCAGCAGAATTATGTAGGGAAATTGGTTTTCTTGTTTATTGTTGTTTGAATTGTAAATTAGCACAAGCCTTTTAGGCAGCTACACGGCAACAGAGACAAAAAGATGTTGGTACCATTTGATCCTGTAAGTCCTTCTGTGGAAGGAATAATTACAAAATATATTTGTAAGGAATTCTTTGTTGCAATTATTTTCTATAATAGGCTCCCAAACCCAAAAAGTTTTTGAGCTTTTGTGGTACATCAAATCAATAAAATATTACCCAGTCATTAAACAATAAATGTGAAAATTTTGTTGGAACCCTTATTAAGACACTTCGAGACACAGAAACAAATGGTATTGATGCCATGAATGAAGTAGTTTGTAAAATGAGGCATTACAAATGTGGCGCTCCTCGGTGTGTTAAATTGACAGGATTATGGACTGTCCCATTTTAGTTCGTTTTTTAGATAGAAAACATAAATGGATGGAGAGCAGGAAGTTCACGCCACATTTTGTCCTTGGGAATTTTTTATGCCCACCATCTCCTAGACACCCGGGGCTGTCGTGGAGAGGAGAGGCCATGGCGGCGGGTCGCCTCAGCCCTGAAGTCCAAGGCCTACTTCATTTCCCATCTGCTGTCTGACTCGGAGCAAGTTTCTTCCCTACACCTCTGTTTCCTCATCTGGAGAGCCAAAGGACGGGGATATTAATTAATGCCTGCATCCGGAGCGCGAATCTAGTGAGATAAGCCAGGTGGGCACACAGTACAGGGCAGCGCGTGGAGGGCCGCGTCCCGCAAACGTCAGCTCGGCAGCTCGCTCCCCGGCCGCACTGCGCATGCCCAAATCCAGCCCACGTGCCCAGACTACCGGTGATCCGCCTGAGATCCGCCTGCACTGGGCTTGCCTGGTCTCCCCGCAGCTGCTGCGCGCATCAAGGCCGGCCATCCTTGCGATTTCCAGTGTCGTCTTGACCTACCCTGTCTTGTCCCCGTTGCTCTTTGCTCACTCTCCGATCCAGCCAGGAGCCTGCTGCTCCATGGATTTGCTAGCCTCACCCACTCCTCCTGTCACCTCTGTCGTCTGGCCTAAAATGACAGCACGTCATTCTTCTGCTCACATCTCCCACTCCTCGCGGGCTCCCTCTACCACCTCCCTCATGAAGCCTCCTGCACAGACTCCAGCCCTCTCCTCTGGGTGTGATTCTGCCCCTGCTCACTTATTCATTACTTTGCAGTTTTGCGCATTAGTGGATATCCTCTCCTATTGCTTAATTGTACATTTACTAATTGTACTAAATTGTACTAAGTTTTGTTAGAGATTGAGAGTGGCCGTTCATTCTTTTACTAATGCCAACACTTCGTTTTACTGCCTTTAAAAATACCTTTTAAATTATCGTGTTTATGTCCTACTACTCCTTGGAACATTTCTTCCAGAAAGTAATAGACAAGAAAGACTAGAATAACATTTAATTAGCGGAATTAACACATAAGACGTTTCTAATTTCTCAACTAATTATTACATGAAAACATCTTTATGCCACACTTCTCATTTAGGCTGTGGCTCCATCAAGTCCTAGATGTTTCTTCAGACTTCTTGTCATGCTAGGCCAAGCCATTGGTTGTCCATCCTAACATCTGCAGCCTCACAGCCTGATGCTGCTATAGGGGATCATCCAGTCACCCCAACTTCTCAGCGTTTTCCGAATAAGGTATGGGCTCTTGCGTGGGCTAGGTCTTCCGCCCCGAATGCCTTTAGCTTTTCTGCTGCTAGGTTAGCATGTTGTGTGTACTTCTCCACTCAGAGTAATTGTAATTATTATTATTTTTTTTAGGATTTTATTTATTTAAGAGAGAACAAGAGCGAGAGAGAGCTTGAGCAGGGGGAGGGCAGAGGGAGAAGCAGATTCTCTGCTGAGCAGGGAGCCCCATGCCAGGCTCCATCCCAGGACTCTGGGATCACGACCTGAGGCCTGAGCTGATGGCAGATGCTTAACCGACTGAGCCACCCAGGCGCCCAGGAATTGTAATCCTTTATCCACATGCCTGTGTGTGCTTCATCTAACTGCCTGAGCTCCTCAGGACAGGTGTGGTCAACTTCATCCTAGTCGCCAAGTCCAAAGTAACGTGTGCTACACAAGGAGGACTGAAGAAACCTGCGGAGTAAGTATGATTTTTAGGAGTCGAGTGGCTACTTTGTGACTCTTGCTTGTTTCATTCCTTTTTTTCGTAACAGTTTTCAGCTTACACAAAGCACATAACTTCAGTTTTGACCTGAGACTAATAATGCCTGACCTCTTCAGTAACTCTTGTGGCTCAACAAATGAATTTTAGTTGATAGTTCTGGATACTTTATTGTTATCTCTTTCCCTTATATCCAAAAAGAGATCACTAAGCACACAGTTTCTCTAAATTTTGACACTTTTTAGGTCATTGTAAGATCTGACTCTATCCTTTCCTTGAGTATTCCAGAAAATATCACACCTCTAAGTATTACATGTTTTAGGAATATGGGAGTCCATGAGGCTTTCCCTTGACTATATAAAACAGCCCCAGTGCAAACTGCAGCAGGCTCGAGGCCCTTTCTTCGGATTCATTTTTCTCCACAGTGCTTTCTATAACCTCATACCCTATATAATAGGTTTACTTTTTTGTCTCTTCACTTGTCTCCCTCTTTCGCAACTCATGATCCAGGAGGGCAGGGAGTTCATTTTGCTTAACTGTTATAGAAATGCCTCCTCAGTGAATTAAGACACTCTACCATCTCTGTTGAAGGAAATTTAGTAGTGCTTCATTTCTCAGGCAATATAAATGTCCTACGTAAGTGTAACATAACTCTCTGGGTACTGGGTCTTTTGCTTGAAAAAAAAAGTAATTGTTTTTAATAATACCCTTTCTAAAATGTCCTGCATACTTCTATTCTTAAGCACTATGTGAAGGCTTTAAGTGATTACCTATGAATGTAAATCACTGGGATTTGTGTTTATCTAAATGACACCTGCAGGGGTTATTGATGACTCCAGGCCTTTTTAACCCTTCCCTTCCATTATGAAGTAGCTTGGATGGTTTTAGGAATAGCTAACTTCATCTCTACTTACAAATGTATAAAACATTTTTGGGTTGGTGCTTATATTCTAGAAGGATGAAGGTACCAGGTTACTGGTTAATCAAGGGTTTCGAGTGACACACAGCTGAACAAGTTTGCCAGGATTTCATATGTCCGCTGCTTTGAAATTTTCCTTGAAATAAAATTCACAGTACCGAGTAACTTTGCTTTGTGAGACCATGACATGCTCTAGGGTAATTGTTTGAGATGCTTAGCATTCACTCTAAATCTGGGCTTTTTAAGTACATATTTTGCTAGAGAATATGAAGTTAAGTGTATAAAACTTAATGATGAATAAATTAAATGCTACATCACCTCTGATTTAATATACATACAAATCCTACTGAGTTTTGGAATTTGTAAAATCTAAGGTACTATTTCTCATGCAGGAGCAGTACAGGGATCTGAGGGACTAAGCTGCAGTTTATTGCAATTCTTGTTATTAAAACTGACCTTGCACAATTGAACTCTGTATTTTATCTAAAGAATGAAAAGACATATTAATTATTCATTTATCACATGCCACGTAAACTCTTCTAGAACCTTGATGTGTGGGAATAATAAATGTTAATACTTTGAGTAACAATAGCTGTGGCTTACTGAATGTGAAATTAACTTAAGAAATTGACAAATTTTTACTTCAATTTCACTTATGCTATTATTTAATTTTATTTTTATTTCTTACTTTTAAAAATTATTTTATTACTTATTTTAGTTTCTAAAGCAGACTGTCATCTGTAGCACCAAGGAGCAAGTCTCAGCGTCTCACTGGAAACAAACTAAAGTCCCTAACTGTGTCATAAATCCATAGAACAGGTGCTTGACAGCTGATAACCACACTCTCATAGGCATTGTCCCCAAACCCTGACACTAAAGCCATTAAGGGTTTGATGAAAAGACCTCTTTTGAACTTCTCCAGCTGGTCTTTAGGATTCTTCATTTTCTTTTTCAATGGGAACACAAGAGTTTTTTTTTTGTTTTTTTTTTTTTAGAATAACAAAGAATCACAACCTTCAATTAGCCTTCCCTAGGAACACAGAGCTGCCCGGTTTCTCTAAAGACAAAGTACACATTTTCAATTCAAAACTAATGTCACACCTCTGACTTGTCTTGATGAGGGTAATTTCTGGGTGTCCATTTAGCTTTGACAATTTTTTTTCAAAGATGTTTTCACAAATATTTTTCTTGGAGAAAAGTTAGTTGCCGATAGAACATAATTCTATTTTAGATGTTTCTAGCTTGCTCACGTTTCATTTGCCCAGAATAAAGTTCAGACTGAAAGCTGAACTGGCAATCAACGATGCAGCCATTTTAAAAAGCTGAATATTGTCCTTTAAACCAGCAATAGAAATAGATATTTATATTAGAAAAGATTAAAGCAACAATATTACCTAATTTACTGGGAAAATTAGGTAATTTGAGTTTTCTTTAAATTTTTTATTGTTGTTAATCACCATACATTATTAGTTTTTGATGTAGTGTTCCATGATTCATTGTTTGTGCATAACGCCCAGTGCTCCACGCAGAACGTGCCCTCTTTAATACCCATCACCAGGCTAACCCATCCCCCCACCCCACTCCCCTCTAGAACCCTCAGTTTGTTTTTCAGAGTCCATCATCTCCCCCTTCAATTTACTCCCCTTCGAAGATTCTTCCCCTCCTGCTATCTTTTTTTTTCTTAACATATATTGCATTATTTGTTTCAGAGGTACAGATCTGTGAGGCAACAGTCTTGCACAATTCACAGCGCTCACCATAGCACATACGATAATTTGAGTTTTAAGCGTTCTTGTTCTCTTAGAAGGCAAGGAACATGGTTAACAACCCTGCAGCTTCCATCAACGTCTATGTTACTCATTATGGTGAAAATCAAAAACTAAAGCTAAAAGAAGGGATGTATTTCATTTTCATTTCTGTGCTAGAATGGTCTTTTTTTTTTTTAAAGTTTATTTATTTATTTTAGAGAGAGAGAACGTGAGCAAGGGCAGAGGGAGAGAAATCCCAAGGAGACTCCTCACTGAGTGTGGAGCCCCATGCAGGGCTCGATCTGATGACCCTGAGATCATGACCTGAGCTGAAAACACGAGTCAGAAGCTTAACTGTCTGTGCTGCCCAGGCGCCCCTGGGATGATCTTTTAAACTTTGCTTTGCCTTAGAATCTTCCATACAACAAACTTTGAGAGCTCCTGGATTCCTGTCCTCTGGCCCTTCATCTGGTGGATTTCACAGTTTACTGAAAACCCTGGATGCAGAGCTGAAGTCAGCTTGGCTTTGAAACATCCCTCCCCTTGCCCCCGAGAGTGGACATTCAGAGATGGGAGATGGCATAAATACATAGATAAGTGTATAAGCTAAAGATTGACAAATGCTGTGGGAGTTCACAGAGTGAGGGATTGCTTTAACTTGAGGGCATCAAAGACAAATTCATAAAAGAGATAGTGTTTAAATGGGGCCTTAAGTACAGGGTAGTATTTGGACATTTACAGAGATGGGGGAAGGTGTTCCTGGAAGATTAAGTATAAGAACAGAGATAAGAAATCCAGTGAGAAGGAAACTTCAGGGAATTCAGTTTGGTAGGAGTTCAGGACATTTACTAAATATTCATTTCCTTCTCTTTTTTTTCTATAAAAATATAAATAGTAATAGTAAAGACAAAGAGGAAGGGATCAAGATGCTTTAAAATCTGCCCCAAGCATTGGGGTGGGGGGTGTGCATTCATCCTGCTGCAACCCTGCCCCCTAGAGATGAAGAATCTTGAAGGCTCCTGGGCCTTAGTATGACTGACAGAGCTCCTGAAGAACTGGGGCGGGGGGGGAGACCCAGAAAAATTGTCAGTAAAGTATATACTTTCGTAGGCTACTTAATAATTCCAATGGTTGTTTTTGTTCAATAGTGACTTTTGATAATGGATGTATCATTTTCTTCCTTCAATCTCAACACCCACCCCCCACATGCCACCACGTTCCCACTGCCTTATGCATTCTGAAAAAGCATCAGCACAGAACACAGTGTCAGATTCACAGATGCAGAGACTAGATAGAGAAATGCATAGAAAGAGAAGTAGTGTGCCAAAGACCCAGAGAGAAATATGCGTAGCACATATGGACTGCAGGTGGTGTGGTCTTTTAGGCTATTCTCAGGAAAGGCTCCTATAAGCACATCTTTCAGAACCAAAACCATAAATGGAGCTGCGATAGCTTGGTCATTGTCACATGACCTGCAGGGAGTGGCACTGGGCATGGATTAGTTCACACTTTTCTGTAGGATTTAAGATAAGTTGCCAGATAAGGTGGAGGTAGGGATGGAGCTGACAAATAGATCAATGTTCACATTAGAAGCCAAGATCACAATTCACTTTCTTACATGGAGTTTTGCTCCTTAGGGACCTGATTTATATACCCATCATGGTACATGACAGTATTTGTACATGAGATTTCCAAAGAGTTGCATTCCTATTCATCCACTATACCAGAGGTTGATATACAGCTGATGCTCATTATTCCTGGATTCTGTATTTGCAGATTCGTCTACCCACTAAAATTTATGGGTGACCCCAAAGTCAGTACTCGCAGGGGTTTTGTGCTCATCTGTGGATACTTGCAGAGCAGCTTTGAAGAATCTGCCTCACCTGATGCTCTGCCTTCTTGTTTCGTACAGTACACTAGGGTCCTTTTCACAGTCTACTTAGTGCCAAACTTTCTGCATTTTTGTACTTTATGTTGGTGAGTCCATTGATTAAAATATCCCACAATCATAGAGCCAAAGTGCTGTTCAGTTTTCTTAAGCACAAGAAAGCTGTGACGTGTCCTATGGAGAAAATACATGTGTAACATAAGTTCTAGAGCTTGGCTGTGTGTTTAATGTCAACGAATCTACAACATATATCAAATAAGATACGTTTCAACAGAAACACATGTCAAACAAGGGTATGTATTGACCGGATAACAAAAGGTTGCGACCAGAAGCTTGTAGAGAGCCTTCCCCTGTGTTTCCCCAAGGAGCAATCGTTCAGTATTTGCAGCAATTTTATAGAACATGACTACTGCAAATAACAAGAATCAGTGTACTTACTCAAAACACGCTACAGTAAGTTAACCCTTTGGGACAAGACAAAACAGAGCACAAGGAGTGGAAAAGTGTTCTGCATCCACACACATTCTGCCTCCCTTTAGTCAACCCTTTCCCTAGTACAGAAGCAGGAGTGTGAACTGAAAGGAACCTTCACCGCCTTGTCGGATGGGAAGCGGTG
Organism: Zalophus californianus; assembly: GCF_009762305.2. Taxonomy (NCBI): domain Eukaryota; kingdom Metazoa; phylum Chordata; class Mammalia; order Carnivora; family Otariidae; genus Zalophus; species Zalophus californianus. The sequence continues at coordinate 63,726,809 of NC_045597.1, forward strand.
GCCTCCCTCCCTGGACAGGACAGCATTAGTCTGCAGACACAGTGTGGCTCATGCATAAAGGGTATACTGGCTCCCGCGGGGCTGCCGGCCATATTCTCAGAATATACAGAGAGAATTTACAAGATGATTTTTTTTTTTTTTTTAAGTAGGCTCCATGCCCAGCGTGGGGCTCTAACTCACAACCTCAAGATCAAAAGTCACATGCTTTCCAGACTGAGCCCGCCGGGCGCCCTGCTAATTTTTAACCTATAGGAAAACAGTACACACCAGATGAGTTCTGATGCAGAATACCTCCAAATCCTGCTAGAGAATCTTAGGATAATTACAGGGATCTCGGTTTAAGCCTATCCCCCATCTGGGATTCATGCCTATCTATGTTTGTTGGCAGAACTGGAGTAACAGACCCCATGGAAGCTGATTTTCTTGGGTTCTAAGGAGCCTCTGGAGAGAGAGCTCATTGTTACAGACCTGGATGCGTCAGGCACAATAATGTACATCTCTACAAAGTCTTAAACATGAGAGCAAAGTAGAGAGTCAGAGTACAGAGTAAGGGTGTTACTCATCTCTAATTCATGCCCAGGCTCCTGAATGAACTTTTGGTTGCCATGAAACGAGTAAACCATGAGTGGAAATTTAAAGAGATACTTAATCTCTTTCATACCAGGTTCCAAGCAGCACTCTTTTGGACATCCTTTTCATTGGATACACAATAACGGAAAAGTTCGCCACTGGCTCCCACTCCTGGTGGCTCCTGGCGCCATAGGCAGGTCCCTGCTTTGGGGCAGCTGAACACTGCAACTGGGATTCCAGGCAGGGCTATGGTGACATTGTGGGGCTGCGCTTATCGTGGGGAACACCTATCCTTGAGCAGAAACATGGGCTTGACCACCCAGAATTGGCACAACATGGGCACTGATCAATCATAAGAGACCCTGGCCAAAAACAACTGGAACTCACTCTAGTACAGGTGTAAATGGGCTGAATGTCAGCTCTGCACTGGGGACCTCGAAAATGCATGAAGAGGAGGGCTGAACACAATGGGGCCATGGTCAGGGTCATTTTGGTAATATACACACACTATCTCAATGCATGTCCCAATAATAACCCTGCCAATGAGGCATTTCCACATTCTATGGAGGAGGAAAATACTATCAGGCTAAATTATTCGCTTTAATTTCTCAAGTATGTGATAGATCTGGGATTCACAGGCAGCCTGCTAGTATTCTTTCTATATTTCCTCTGAGTAACCAGATTACTTCATTTTGGTCTGTATTCTATTTACAGATAACTCTAGCTCAATTTTAATTTGCTCTAATTTAATTTATAAATGAGTGCTCTAGAACAGAAGCAAACCAGATGATCTGAGTGTGTTTTCCTCTACCAGCAGCAAACTTCATGCTAATGAGTAGTGAGGCTCACAAATGGTAAGAATCCAGTGGGAAAACAAAGGGTATAAAGGACACTTCCCAAACATTTGAGACTGAATCATAGAAAAATTAACACAAGCTAGGAGTGAGACCTCCTTGTTTTATGAATGAATATGGGGCCACAGCTAAAAGTCAGGGAAGCCGGAAGGAAAACCCTTCCAGACAGAATGAAGTGCCCCATCAGGCCACAGCTGGGTCAGAGTGGCAAGCCTAAGCCTGCAAACTCTCCCAGCTGCGTTCAGCGTGTCCCCCTCCCCCCAAAAGAAACCGAACGTACTTATTTTCAGCCCCTGTAACAAAAAGAAAAGAAAAAGAGGAGAACCATGAGTTTACATCTCCAGTTAACCTCAGGCTTAAAAAAAAATTTCCTTAATCTAAACTTGATTTAACCGTGCAGTACTTTGCTTTCTTAATTAGAAGTTTAAACCCCGTGGAATGAATGCCTTCACTGCTGGTATGCATGGCCAGGATGAGGAATTCAGGTGTACATCCACAGAAGACAAAGGACAAAGCAAACACATAATTGCAAGGTGAGCTCTCATTTACAGCATGCACGTTACTCGATGATCACGTGCTATCGAAATTAAAAGCTAACTTAGTCATCTCAGGGCTGTGCTCTGAGTGGCCAAGGAAACTTTGTTCTGAAAATGAAAGTGTAATGCTGTGTTTTAAACAAGAGCACAAACTATTTCAAGAAATGATCATGCAGGTGAACAACGCAAATATAAACTTCAAGCATTGTGGAGCAAGAATGAAACATGGATTGCATATTTGCATATTTTCTCCCTACCAAATTTTACCAAGATCCAGAAAGCTGCGATTTGAATAAGATTACCTAGCAGCCACTGGCAGAAGAGGAATAAATTCCTAGGGGTTTTCAGGTCTAGTTTAAAAAGTCTAGTGGACTTTTTATTTAACAAACTGTGATTTCAAATACTGTTGTTCTTCAACATAAGATCATAAAACTTGTGTGCTTAAAGTAGTATGAAATAATATCTACCTATTTATCTATCGCTCTATTTTTAATTTGAGGGGGGACTTAATTATTTCTCTTTAAAGCAGCCCAGAAATAATTTTCATCCTATTTTCCCCATTAACAAATAGCATTTTAAATTTTTAAAAAGATTTATTTACTTTTTTTTTTTGAGAGAGAGAGAAAGGGAGCAAGAGAGCAAGTGCACACACGAGGTGGGGGAGGGGCAGGGGGAGAGATCCCAAGCAGACACCTCGCTGAACGCTGAGTCCAACATGGGGCTCGATCTCACCACCCTGAGACCCCGACCTGAGCTGAAATCAGGAGTCGGTCGCTTAACCAACTGAGCCACCCAGGCACCCCAACAAATAGAATTTAAAAAAAAACCCAAACCCTATACTTTCATAGAAACAATAACTGCTTTATCAAAAGCTGAGTTAAGTTTTGTCAAGAAGATCCACACCCTCTCCTGCCTCTGGGGATAGGAAAAAAAATACAAAACAAAACACCTGGTGCAGCAAGACTTCTTGCATGCACTGCCTGGAGCAACAAATTATATAAATTTATTAGATCTCTGGCAACACATTCTTAAAATAAATTTAATAGCCTGAAGGTCTCTGTTCAAACCAGAGCCTAATTCCTTCTGTGGCGCCAGACATCTCCCCCCACCCCAAGAAACTCTATGGGGGAAATGAAAGCAGTGCTCCAAGCACCTCTCGGAGTAACCGGTTTAGCACCATTTAGTTAATTCCCTGTGAAGTCAGGTCGTTTTCTAATTCCTATTTGTATTACCGCGCCATGCACACTTCCATAACACAACAGCCATTGCAATTAACCAGGATTACAGCTGGAGCTATATTTTGGATTATCTTTTGAAAATGTGTTGTATCCACACTGAGACAAAAATAGAAAAGAGAATAAAACCCCAGAAGTGCCTTAATCTGTTTAAAAAAAGAAGACATCTTCTTTGACCTAAATTGTTTCTATTATTACCAAAATTTATTTAAATTTGGTAGCCGGGAAGGAGGGATTATGATGGAATGACAGCATCAGAGCTATTCTATGAATTGATATATGGTGAGTGAGTTTTCACTTAGAATCCTAGAATGTTAGAGCTGACTGAAAACACCTCAAAGACACTTTAGAATTAGCCTGTTGTTACTGTTTTTAAGCCTTGAGTCCAGACACACATTCATAGGTCTATTTGTGCTCAGCAGCAAAATCAGATTTGGAAGTTTTAGATTTCCAGACTTAAAATTTAAAAGAAAGGGCGCCTGGGTGGCTCAGTCGGTTAAGCGGCTGCCTTCGGCTCAGGTCATGATCCCAGGATCCTGGGATAGAGTCCGGCATCGGGCTCCCTGCTCGGCGGAGAGCCTGCTTCTCCCTCTGCCTAGTGCTCTCCCTGCTTGTGCTCTCTCTCCCCCCTCCCTCTGTCAAATAAAAAAAAATTTTTTTTTTTTAAGAAAGATGTGGAATCACATCAGGTTTCCGGGTTATGGCTCCTTTGACAAATAGACAAGCCTCGTCTTTGAGGTCTGCCAAGGAAGGAAGGAGGGAAGGCGGAAGGGGAGAAAGTGGGGGGCGGGGGAGTGGTGCGGAATGAAGTAGAATACCATCAATGTCATATGTGTGTTCTGTCAGATTTTCTTTTCATTTCTTTCAGATTAATTTTACAAAGCTAGCTTTTGTACTTAACTTGTGTATTATTTAATTAGTCAAAACCTTTGGTGGCTGCCCTGATCCCTTTAAAATTATTCCAGGGCCACAAATACAGGCCTCTTTAGTGATTTTACTGTCTCTGATTAATATAAAAGCCATTGTTTTGCATATTTAGCTACTAAAGACAAAAAAAAAAAAAGACACAGTAAGTATAAAGACAAGTCGGTATGGTCTTAGAGCAGCAGACCTTGCAGGAAAAAGATTTAGCCAACATACAGCAATACAACAGTGTTTTGTTGTTTTTTAAAGATTTTATTTATTTATTTGACAGAGAAAGAGACACAGAGGGAGAGGGAACACAGTAGGGGGAGTGGGAGAGGGAGAAGCAGGCTTCCCGCGGAGCAGGGAGCCGGATGTGGGGCTCCATCCCAGGACCCTGGGATCATGACCTGAGCGGAAGGAAGATGCTTAACGACTGAGCCACCCAGGCACCCCCAGTGTTTTGGGTTTTGTTTTGAACAGAGCTCACAGTACATGTTATGAAGTTCAAGGATGGTTCACACACAGTCCCCTCTGTAAGACCTAGATTCTAGTAAGGAGGCACACCAAATACCCTCCATTAAGTTATAATACAAAATGTAAGGTAAACCCGTGAGCATGCCGGACCTGGGGCTCAGAGGAGGGAAGGGAGGGCGTTCAGTTGGGGAGACCACTACAGACGTGGCACAAGGGGTACCGTAGAGGGACATCGGCGGACAGTGCCCCTTTAAGGGAAAGGAATGACAAGAAAACAGGTACAGGAGGACAGCATGTGCGGCAAAGTCCAGCTTTGTGGGGTTGGCAGAAGCAAAGCGGGGGAGGAGGAAATAAACGGCAAAGTGAGGGAAAGGAAGGACACGGGCTAGAGAAAGATGTAATCTGAACTCTGCCTGAGAAATAGGAACTTGGGAGAATTATTCAAGGATTTAGATGAAGAAAGACAGACTAGGAATCAAAGATACCATTCACTGGTACCCCACAAATATTTCCTCCTGAAACGGATTTTCTGCCAGTGGAAGAGAAAATTTGCATTATGACACAAATGAGTCTATAAATATTGCTGGAAGGAAAATAAAAAATGTTGTCCACAATAAAAGAGCAATCCTTAGAATATTACCCATGAACAAATCAAGTGGCTAACTAAAGATGCCCATCATAAGCAGCCAGTATCATGAATACTTGCGCTAGAAGACTGGACATAAACTTCTGCCACATCGAAGAACTCCTTCTTACTAAAATTCTTTTGGCAACTAACTTTGTATGGATGGAAGTCAAGAAAGAAGAAGGACGCTGTCTTCCACTGAATTTTAGCAAAGTTCTACAGTCTACACTTTCTATTAGGTATGTTTTAGAAAGACACGGGTGTCTTCTTAAAACTTTGAAAAACTTTATGTTTATTTAAAAAATAATTTACAACTTGGGTACTCTCGCTTTCAAACTAAAAGTAACTTTCTGGTTAGAAAAATTTTATGTGTTTAATGCACCACTCCAGTCTGCTTAAAGAAAATTACTTATACTGAGAGAAAAATATATTATTATAAAACAGAAGTCATTATTAGCAGCAATGATAAGGTATTCCAGTGATCCTTCAATGGCCATCTGGGTTAAAAACCTTGAAATAAACATCGTCAGCAAGCTTTATGAGTAACTTTTTTAACATACCAGGATGAGAAACTAAAACCTCTATTTAAAGGTCTTGCAATTTAAGCATTCTATATATTCAGGGCTTGGAAACTCAGGCCTTCTTTAAATATCCACAACATCTGAAATTATAACAATTTTTTAGTTCTGAAGAAAATGGTATGAAGGAAAATACTTTAAAAGCTCATTTATTTTGAGCAGTGGAAAGAAACAATGACTAGATTTCTTGGAGGAGTTTTGGACCTAAGTGTTTATTTGGTAAAAATCCAAATGCATACCACAGGTGAAAGTTTCTCTCTTTCTCTCTGTCTCAAGTTAAAAAAAAAATGAGGATCAATGTGACAGATTCTTTTAGACAAAGATAAACCATACAAGTCATAATATAGTCTAAACAAATAGCTCTCAGTGTGTGTGTTGGGGGGGGCGGGCAATAAATGATTTTGCCCTGGTGAGGACATTGGGTGATGCTGGGAGATGGTTTTGGTTGTCATAATAAGGGCGAAGGAGGGGAAGCTATGGGCACCAAGTGGGTGGAGGCCACGGAGGTGGGAGCTGAACAATGCACTGAACAGCCAGATCTCACCCCCAAAATAAGAATTAGAATTATCTGGCCCAAAATGTTGATCATGCTATGGAGAAACTCTGGTCTAAACTTACCATATATATTATACAGACACATACAGCCTAACATAAACATATTATCTGACTTTCCTCTGTAAATTCCATGTTTTTTTATTAATTGATAAGACATGTAGTCAAATGATAGACCTGCTTCCTCTTGTTACATAAATATGCAGAACTTTTCAAAACCATCATGGATGTGGGAAAGTTACTACAACAAATTTTATGCTCTTATTGTAGGAAGTAGCTGAACCAGTAGTTTTCCCACACAGTCAAAATTTATGGCTAGTCCTCTGGGAGGTCAGGACTGAGGATTTTTAGAAATGCACCAAACTGGGACACCTGGGTGGCTCAGTCAGTTAGCATCTGACTTCGGCTCAGGTCATAATCTCAGGGTCCCGGGATTGAGCCCCAAGTAGAGTCCCACATCTAGCTCCCTGCTCAGTGGGGAATCTGCTTCTCCCTCTCCCTCTGTCCCTCTCCCCACTTGTGTTCTCTCTCTCTCTCTCTCTCAAATAAATAAATAAAATCTTAAAAAAAATGCACCAAACTATGTCAAAGTGATAATGTATGCATGATTTAGATTTTAGTATGAAATCAAACATGCAGGTAATGATTTCCATTCTAGAGATTTTCCTCAGATTAGGTTTTGCTAAAACACCTCTGAGCTGAGAGTATGATGTGGAAGGGCTTCCTGAGGTAGTTGTAGGAAGGCAGACGTGGACACTGAACACAGGACAGCTAGCTTTCCATGACTTTCCGGAGCTGAAAGGAGAAACGTTGCATATTCCAATTCCTGTGTGTGCTGGTGTGTGCACACACACCCTTACTTTTGCTTTTACAAAAGATGAAAATACTGTCTAAAAGATTCTCCAAAAATATCGAATGCATAGCCCTTTATGTGGTTTTCTCCTGTACAATTCAGGAAAGCATTTCCCAAAATATGTTTTTTCAAACCTTATTTCTCCTGCTGTTAATAGGTATTATGCTTAAAAAAAAATCACTCTGAGTCAACTAGGAGAGAAATGTCCTAGGATTAAGCTATGTATGCAGAATTCTTTACTGACACACATTTTAGGGTCTTTCATATGGGAATGTGCACTAAGGCATATGGGAGGATAGAACATGTGGCACTTCCCAGTCTCAATTTCACCAGGGAACCCAGTTTGGAAGGGATCATGTGAGACTCTGTTCTACAGAACCTACTTTGGGACAAGTTGCTCTGGGTATAAACCATTTAAAATCCAGATATGAGCAGAGAGTCTTGCACAGTATCCATCATATCCAAGTAACAATTCTCAATTGTCCACATTTGACACCAAAAGTTGAAACTGCAACTTCATAATCTTGAGGAACAAAAGCAATAAAATTAAGGAGCTTTCCCCTTCTATCAGCTATACAAATTGTGGTTCAAGACTCTTCCATTTCCTAATTTAAATGGCAAAGTAAATATGGTAGCTTGTAGAGTGCCAACAAAAGTAAACTGAGTTCACATATACACAACTGACTACTGGTCTACTTATTCCCCAGAGATGATAGGTATTGTGGGAGACACACGCTTTGCTTTTTTTTGTAGCTTAACAGTATAGTGTCCCAGCCGTGTTTTTTAATTAGTCAAATGTGGGATCCAATATCACCAGAGACAAAGATTAGGATTTTGGCCAGTTCCAAAAAACACAGCTAAGATCACCAACCATGTACAACGACCATGTCAGCCTCCCATTTTGAGTTGGCTCTTACTCCCTGTGGATATTTGAACGCTATGATCTGCTCAACTCTGATAAGAGACTTAAAGGCTTACTAAAAAGAATGCTTCTGAAGCTATTAAAACAACTGGCACAGGAAGAACGGACTAAGCTGGGTTTTAGAAAGAGGATAATGCTGCAACAAAAACTTTAAGGCTGATAAACAGATAAAAAATCTGAAAGCACATTGTTCCCTAGTCTGCACTTCTTCCTCACTCTGATTATGAGAGTGGCAGGCAATAAATCCAACAGCTTTGTGCTCATCAATTTCAGAAGGAAGCAGAGAGACATCTTTGAGCCATCGACTCATATCTCAACTGGTTGCTGTACTGGTACTGACCAGTTCTACCGGAAAATACCTTTTATTCATTGAAGAACCAAATGAAGAGGGAAATTAATTAACTCCACTACTGGGTTATATATGTATGGAACTGTGCATATACTAGGTGCTCTGGAGACTTAGGGCAACGAATGAATACACACACACGCACACACACACACACACACATTTTGGGCCATCAAGAAACTGAAACTGAAAATCTTTCCAAGATAAAATTCACACAAACGGAAAACCAAACCATGAGTAGCTTTGCAAGAATAATAGGAAAATTATCCTTGAGGAAAATTATCCTTGAGGAGTATAGAAGCTTCTCAGAATGCTTTCTTAAGAGAGGAACATCTCGGGCGCCTGGGTGGCTCAGTTGGTTAGGTGACTGCCTTCGGCTCAGGTCATGATCCTGGAGTCCCAGGATCCAGTCCCACATCGGGCTCCCTGCTCAGCGGGGAGTCTGCTTCTCCCTCTGACCCTCTCCCCTCTCATGCTCTCTCTCTATCTCATTCTCTCTCTCAAATAAATCAATAAAATCTTTAAAAAAAAAAGAGAGGAACATCTCATAAATCTGTTAGTACCTTCCTGATAACAAAGGAAATGAAATGTGGGGAACACCATATTTCTTCCTTTTTTTACTGTCTTGTCTCAGTAGGGGAGGGCACAGGGGAGGTGAGGGATGGGACTCAAACAGGAAATACCTGATAGACATTAGAGAAGCTGGACAAAATGGATTTGAACAAGGAAACCAGACCAAACTGCCCTAGCTTGTACTCTCAAGGTCTGAATTAAGATATTGGAACTAGTTTGGAAGGCTGCACCTGGCCAGTGTTTGGAATTCTGCCTAGCTTCCACCAAAGACCCAGGCTCAGCGGCCAAGTAGGCAAATTTTGCATACCTCCTGTCCTGGTAAGCTCCTCTTCCACACCTTCAACTTGTTCTCTGGAGTGGTCACATCCCCTCTTTTGGTCACTTAAAGCCCTCACTCCTTGCCTGCTGCCCTTCCAGCTCGGCATTTTCCTTCTTTCCTCCTAACCTCAATGATAAACCCCTGTTCCTGAATATTGTCAGCTATAGGACAACTGGGTTAATTAGGTTTTTCAGCTCAAAATACACATAATTTTATCTTTGTAAGGTTTATTATAAATGAGGGGCTTCTTGACATTAAATTTTCTTCTCCTAAGAAGACATTTTTAAGCGTGGGCATTCCACTCATTGTTGCCTACTCTAGACCGTTATTCTTGGCTAATCTGCCAGGGTGTAAATGCATAAAAGTTGTATGACTGACAGATGAATGGATAGAAGATGGAAGATATATGCACACACACACATACACATATATATGGCATATATATGGAATATATACATGGAATATTACTCAGCCATCAAAAGAATAAAATTTTGCCATTGCAATGACGTGGATGGAACTAGAGGGTATTATGCTAAGCGAAATAAGTCAGTCAGAGAAAGACAAATACGGTATGATTTCACTCATATGTAGAATTTTAGAAACAAAACAGATGAACATAGGGGAAGGGAAGGGAAAATAAAATAAAATGAAACCAGAAAGGGAGGCAAACCATAAGAAACTCTTAGCTCTAGGAAATAAACAGGGTTGCTAGAGGAGAGGTAGGTTAGGGGATGGGGTAACTGGGTGATGGGCATTAAGGAGGGCACCTGATGTAATGAGCACTGGGTGTTATATGGAAGTGATGAGTCACTAAATTCTACCTCTGAAACTAATAAAAAAAATCATATGATTTTTTTTTTTTATTAGTTTGAAGTTCACTTCATATGAAGTTCACTTCATCTAACTACCACCACCCACTGGCCTGCCCCCCCCCCCCCCTTTACCCATGCCATTTCTTAGAGAGAAGGTTTTGGCTAGAAAAATGATCTGAGTATTGTGAATATAAATGTGAGCACTTTGATATGTTATGGCAAAACCTGGATCAGAGCCTTATTGCTCCTTATAGCCAATATAGCTCGGCAGCATTACAACTCTTTCATCGGGAAGAGTCCGAAAGACACATATGGCAGCTTCAGCAGTGCTCAGGTTTCGTTCCTAATTATGAACTTATTTATAGGCCTTATCAAAAAATCAAATAGTCTTGGGATGTTATGAAGAAAAAAGTCCAGATAACTCTGGACCTATTTTTAGAGTTCCTAGTTAGCATAAAATGGTTTAGAGGCTAAGTGAAGACAGGTGACTAGACATGAATGCAACTGTAAGAGTTCTAAAAAACAATATACCCCCAAACAAATATACCCTAAAAAACAATATACCTCAGTACATCTCGTAATGAGTATTCGTGCTGTCCTCAGTGAGGCAAGATTCCCTCATGTCTATGGCATAGGGATCACGAGAGTGAGAAATGGGACTGAATTCTTCATCATGAGGGATCATGAGGACTCGAACATGTGCGTTACCAGAACGTGAACTTGGCCCTGGGGCCAAAACAGAGGCTACCCTTGAGAAGCCAGGAAAAGAAGGAGGAGAAATGAGGTAGGCAAGCTCGTGCAGGCAGAAAATTTCCACTTTTGCCCTAACCCTGTTCTAAGAATATGGATAACACCCTAGCACTGACCTTGTCAGCTTCCTGGTTTCAATCTACGCCCATGATATATGGGATTGAGAAAAGAAAAACTCAGCTTGTCTACAGATAGGATTTATATAAGGTGATCTGAGAAAACAGTGACTGGATTAGCATGCCAACCTAGACTTCTTAGGTCACAGAAGGGGGCGAATTAAGAGAAGTATTTTTCAATCTTAAATTTTTTCCCTTCTTAAGGATATTTTGGGAAAACCACAGAGGGAAGGTGGAAGTGAGCCTGGTGTTTTCAGGAAGCTGATGAAGCACCAAGCGTGACCTTTCTTTACAAGTAGTTGTACCAGAATGAAAAATAAAGAATAATCTTATGAAATGTTAGGGAATATACCCAAAGCTTTTAAGTATGGCATGGAAGTCCAAATAATTTATTTAAATGAAGTGTGTTTCAGGATTGGCTTTGCAGCCTAGATTGGAACTTTCTATGAAGATGTATCACAAAATATAAATAGCATGTTCAACAATGCTTTTTCTTTTAAGTTTTTATTTAAATTCTAGTTAGTTAACATATAGTGTAATAATGGTTTCAGGAGTAGAATTTAATGATTCATCACTTACAAAAACCGCCAGTGCTCATCACAACAATGCTTTTCTTTTTAAAATAAAAATATACTTTAAACAGAATTTAAAATAATTGAATCAGATTAAAACCTGGTTAATTTATGAATATTTACCCCCCAATCTTTCAGCTTCTATATACTATTTGTGTTCCTTATAGTTCCATTTTCTTTGCAGGCATCATCTTAAAATAGGATTATTGGGCCACTCTTCCTAACTAATACTTTAATGGCCATGAATTAATTTGCTTTAGAGAAAAAAAAGATGTAATCTGACTTCTAGTGAGTAATAAGTAATTCAGCCAACTTCCATGCCATGTTGGTTTATATAAAACTAAATATATAATGGTTGTGATTGTTTGGTACTGCATTAGGGCCTCTGAATAAAAGTACTATTGAAAATCTGCCTAACACCCGGATGAGGAAAGGGGCATTCCTTTTTAGTTAAAGAGCTGACTTCTTTTCCATAGAATTATTTCGGATTATTTTAAATTTGGTAAAGTTGGAGTCATTCAAAGAAAAACTAAGGTTTGCCACTCATCTGTAAGCTAGAGCAACAATATTTTAGATGCCTTTTTTCTGAATTTATGGATGTTAATAGTTTATATTCTTAACTGACCCTCTTTAAATTCAAAAATATCTTTGTGTTGGCTCTGTTCACTTTATCTTTTTTCTACCTCTCCCCATCTATTCCTGTAAGAATTAGGGGAATTTGCCTTTATATGTTTTGTTTCCAAAGTATTTCACTGACCTGCAGCAATATTTACCTGCAACTGTTTGTATCTACCTATCCATCTATCTATCTATCTATCTATCTATACACATTGCTCCCCATCTATTAGCCCATTTATTGTATAAGTAGTTATGAGTAGCTACAATGAATGAGGCACTGTGCTAGGTGCTGGGGACAAGGACATAAAAGGCGAGTTCATGATGTAGTAAGGGAAAAGACAAAGAAAGACATCTTTACTGTCCTGTTTGGTAAGGACAGAAATATTGGAGAGCAAAGGGTGCTACAGTGGTTGAGAGGGGGGACACACACAGGTTTGAAGACACCAGAACCAATGATGCACAGCTGTTATTCTGTTGCTTTGTAATAAAGTGATGCTTCATTGCTTACTGAGAGTTTAAGGCTTTCTGTACTTACACTACATAGCCCCCATTGTGCCAGTTGAATTTCTGGGCTTGTTTTAAAATAGATTTCTCTTTCTTCCACTATTGTAAATAGTTTGCTGTGACTTATGTTATCGATGCTTTACCTCTTTTATAGACTCTCTACCCCAATCCTAGGGTTATCCATGAAATCTTCTGGGAGCCTGAAATAATGAGACAAATGAATGCAGGCTCTAAGTGAACCAAATGAGAGATGCCTTTTGCCACAATCAGTTTTTGGGGAAAAAGCATAGTGGTAAAGAACGTATCATCCAGAGTGATAAAAACTTGTGTGAAAAATTTACTCACGTGTGCCAAATATAAAGTTGGCTGGAGCATCCTTGGATTGTAGGTTAAGTGTAGATTTGGACAAGAGGAGAACCCCCACCCGCCACACAGGGGCCTATCTGTGAGCAAGGTGCATGAACTTAATGGCATCAGTTTTGTTCATTAGTGGCTCATTTTGCTTACTTGCTCCTTCTTACCAGTGTTCTCTACATGTAAGTTTGTCAAGTGTGTTGAGGTTTATGCACGTGAAATATTACAGTATTTTCAGTCCTAGTTCAATGTCTAAGTTATCCTAGGAAACCTAGTTCAGACCTTGCTATTGCGCCATTTCTACCAACAACATAAATGCCTTTGCCCTGATGATTAGTTAACAGTGCGGTAATTTACAAGCGTTGGTCGTTGCCGATGTAGAGATCGGGGACCCAGTTAAGTCCTATTTTAAATCCTAAACTCAAAACTCATTTGAAGAACTACTGTAGTGTAGTAAAGAAAAAGGGTTGAGGTTCAGGGTTAGAAGATGAAACACAACTTACACATAGATACTTCTACCCTCTTTGGAAGCCCCTCAAAAATTATAATCCTAAAAACAAAAAAATGGCATGATCCCTCAAGAACAAGAGAACACTGAATGCAATGCAATCACATTTGAAACCCGGAAAACACATGGACAAGTGTAATAGATTTTTTTAAGAGTAGAGAACATAAAAAATGAAATCAGCATTGAGAAAAACCCAAAGACCTAATTTGTGTCTAAGGACCCTAAAAAGGCTTCTAAGTTGATGGTACCATGAAGCCCCTCCCAGCTAGCCTGTTTTGTCCCCTGTGCCAAATTCACATTCTGGTACCCTTACTAGTCCACGTAATTGCTCTATATGAGGAATCTGATCCTATTTCTCAATTTCATGATCCCTGTACTGTACAGATTAGGGAATTCTGCTTCACAGAACACAGCAGAAATAGTCATTAGATTTACAAATGCATATTTTTTTGCAGAACTCTTATAGTTGTATTCATTTCTATTCATCTGTCCTAAATGGGTCTGTAAACCACTCGGGCTGAGTAGGGGCTCTAAACATAGATAGGCTCAAACACAGGTAGAGATACTTAAAACCTGAACAGTTGGGTATCCCGTAAGGAAGAAATTTTCAAGACAAGAAAATGATGGTCTAATTGTTATTGTAATTAAAGTACTACTTTGGCTTATTTTAGTTCAACAATTCAAAGATACATTTTTAGTGGTTTACTCACAGCGCATTCCAGCCGCTGATCAGCATGTACTTTTTAATTGTCAACATTTATTAGATGAACGGTAGGAAAAAATATCCAGAAAGACCTCAGTGCCTCCTTTACCTCCAGACAACATATCAGACGTCAGCTCTAGATTTACACACTTTGGCTTTGGAATATTTTTCACCGGTGTTGTGATTAAGATGATTCCCACTTTCACTTCCCCACAAAAATGCAAGCCTAGAGCAGGGGCTGCATAACCTTCCATGTGGATACTTTCCATGACTGATGAGCACAGCTGCTTCCATTCAGTGAGAAAATGAAAAGAATCCTTTCGAAAAGGTTAGGGGTCGGGGAGCCCACTAAGTGAAGAGCTAGTAAGGTAACAGCTATCTCTGATGTGTGACGTGCCCTAGGAAAAACTAAGAGCAAGTATGCGCAGTGCCTTAATTCACTTCTGACCAATGACTTCCCTGGAACAGTAGAGGTCCACACTTTTAGGTGTTCGCCACACACCGCCTTTGATGGACTCGAGCTGACTGTCCCTGTACGTGGATTTTTCAGAAAAATTCACTACGCTCCAAGTGTGTGGTAATTCCATGACTCACTTCAGGGCACAAAAGGTCTTCATTAGGGAGAAACTGCTTATTTGTAACTTGGAATCAATATTTCTTCCATGTTTTACAATGTGTTAAGAGAGCACCGGAGATTGCTGGCACTTACTCATGTTTTATTTCTGATTGTCCAGCCCTGCCTCTCCTCCCAGTGTGCGGAATCAGGCAGAAGCCTCACTTGTCTCTTTTGTGGCCATGCTGCCTTCTCTTAGGGCAGTGTGGGCTTTGGAAGAAACATGAGCTTTAGAGTTCACTACGCAGGAATCTGACTCCCAGCTCTGCCAATGACTACAAACCACTTGAGATATCTTATTAACCTCTCTGTGCCTCAGTCTCCTACCTTGTGACATGGACTAAATAATTTATAGGGTAAAGACTTGGAGTCTATGAGTATAAAGCTAAAATATATATTCTTTAATATTATTATAGAAGTGTGTGTGTGTGTGTGTGTGTGTGTGTGTGTGTGTGTGTTCATGACCTACATGTACGCAAGAGGGTTGCACTGCTGAACGGTGAAACTTTCCAGAGGAATTGTCTTCCTTATCACTATGAGGGCAGGCAAAGAGGTCAAGAGTTGCAAGTTCAATCCTCACTCCTATCTTCCTTTAAAACTAACCACTAATGATGGGGCAAGCTTCCAAATTCATGTCGCACATAAAAGTTTCCTAAAATCTTAAAAAAAGTTTTCTGAAACCTTGCTATACAAGAACTCAGTTTTCTGAAATGATCACATACAACGATGTTTCTATGTGTGATTAAAATTTTAATTATTATATGTATTGGTGCCTACAGGGCCAATAACACTCTATGAAATTTTTCATCATGACAAGCACTGTAACAAAATCAGACCGAATACAGAATGATGCCTTTGTTTCCTAATGAGGAATAATGCCTGCAAATAGGATACTATAATTTCCGTTGTCTCTTTTGTTCTTGCAGGAAAGACTATAACACAGAGTAACATGATCATTAGATGCATCTACTGGCTCCAAATAATATCAACAATTCATATATTTTCAAGTTCATTTGAGAAGCCATAGCTCCTAACAGTGCACACATTGGTAAAACCCCAACTTAAACTGTGCATGTTTAAAATCTCACTTAGTTTACTTTGTTGCCATTCTTTAAAGTTTATAAATCAAAATTATATATATATATATTCTTAAAGATTTTATTATTTGAGAGAGAGAGAGAACATGCATAGGGCCAGGGGGAGTAGGAGGGAGGGGCAGAGGGAGAGGGAGAAGCAGACTCCCCGCTGAGCAGAGAGCCAGACAAGGGGCTTGATTCCAGGACCCCCAGATCATGACCCGAGCCGAAGGCAGACACTTGACTGAGTCACCCAGGTGCCCCAAAATTATATATTTCTATAACTTGAAACTGAGTGCATAATGGAAATATTTTAAAACCATTTGTTCTCCATAGCTTATTATTTGAGAAACTTTATTTTACTACTTCCATTTTAACTAATTATTTATATAAGAATATACTAATTGGGATGTACTAATATTATAACTCAACTTAAAGTTTCCTTAGAGTTCATAAAACACAATGAAAAGTTTCTGTGAAGATACGGATTTTTTTGGCTTTGAACTGCCATAAAGACTCAAATAGTTAAACTATAAGAGTGGAAGGAACAGTTGAAGAACTCTGATCAGTCTTGGTATTTAAACAGAAACAAATGTAAGTCACTCTAAACCGAAGGATAAAATTGTGTAGGCATCAGCAGGCAATGTCCTCTGAATGCACTCAGACCTTATGTAAATTTGGGGTGCTGACACCAATATCACATTTTCTAAGCTAACAGAAAAGCAACTTGAAATTATATCATCATATAGTCCCAACTACTTTATCATTATCAAGTTCCAGCAATGCACTGCATCACCTAGTAAGACCTGGCATCCCTGCTCTTAGAGGCCCCAGGTAGGACCTCTTTGGGACTTAGACAGATAGCACGAAGGCAATCCACATTAGCTTTGTAGGGGTGGGAGGGTGCGGGGGACATGTGCTAAAGGAGTGAATACAGGAGAGACGGTGAAAGAGTGAAGGAAGGGAGATGACAGGAGACTTCAGGGAGAAGTTGGGACTTTGGTTGAGTGTTGGGGAGAGGGATGATCAGAGCAGGGTGGGCTCAGGCTTCTAGAAAGAGCCCTTCTAGTATGAGCAAAGGAAGGCAACTATAAGTGGAACAAGTTTGCTTCATGAAGCATCAGGTTGAAACAGGCCAGGAATGCCATGCAGAGCGGGCTACGCCTAACTATTGCCTTATTTTTTCCCTTCCCATAAAAAATCAAAAAAGAGGACTCTACATAATGAATCCCAGTCTCCTTACCTTCCATTAACACCTTATCCACATCACAGTAAGCTTTCTGGTCCCACTAAAATTGGGTTGTGCAAGGTCACCAATCAAATCTAAGTTGTCAGGTTTTAGCACTTGTCTTCCTTTGTCTGTTCCCAGTATTTGCCAATTTAAAAAATCATATTGAATTATTTTTGAAACTCTCAATAACAAAATAGAGACAATAATTATTATTACAATTACCACTACTTCATAATTTCTATGCCTACTCATACTTTCTCCACCAACAGCAACTATTGTGCACTAACTATGGGCTAGACATTTACGACTTCTCTCTATATATGATATTACCTCATCCTCATTCATGTAAATACTATGAGATCGATACTTTAACCAAACCCATTTTCAAACCAAGCTGGTGCTTAGAGAAGTTAGATATCTTGCCTGGTATGATACAGCTAGTATTTTTAAACTGAAGTTCAAAACTGATGTGACTCTCTGGGTTTTTTTTCTGAGCTCTCTGGATGTCTCATTTGGTTCAAGCTCTTCACAAGCTTCTCTTTCTCAAGAGATTCCTTAGCTGCTCTGTTCTCCGGGGTTCTATGCTCATCAATCTGTTGGTCTTAGATTCCGTGCCTGACTGATCTTGATCCATTGTCAAGGCTCCCGCTCCTACTTGACTCCAATTACTTTGAAATCTGTTGACGCATCCAATCCACATTCATCAGTTCCAGAGCAAGATCATGCACTTTCCATTGCGTGTCTGCCTTGATGTCCCATAGGCACTTGGAACTCAAATATGTCCAGAGCTGAACTCAGTATTTTTTTCCACAAAGCGGCTTCTCCTGTTGTGTTCTATATTGTAGCAAAGAGTTCTTTCTTCCTCTCAGCTACCAAAACAAAACATGAGGAGTCGTACCAGCTTCTGTCGTTCCCTCACTTCCATATCTAATGAGCCACCAAGTCCTAAACATCTCTGGAATCCATCCTTCTTTTTCTTTGCCATGGCAACTTTCTCATTTCAGCCCCACATCATCTTTCTGCAATAGCTTTCTACCTGAGGGATCTGTCCCTCACTTCACACTCTGCTATCTGCCATCCATCCTCCACTTAGTTCCCCAGTAATCTTCTCAACCTGCTAGTCTATATCACACCATTTCCATAGGAAAATCCCTTACTAGCTCCCTATTGCCTTGAGGATAAAGTCTAAAACCTTAGAACGTCACACAGGAACCTTAATCATTTGTCATCTCCTTATGGTCCAGACTCATTTCCGGGGTGCCCCTGTACCAACCATTCACTAAGTCACAACAAACTGCCTGCCTGCCCAGAAACATGATGTGTTCCACTATAAAGAATATTTAGTGAATGTCAATTATATACCGAACACTGATCTAAGCTGTTCCCTTCACTGCCATATTCTGCTTTCTTGGAAATTTCTTGGCCGTCACTTTGTTTTAGTTTACTATTAGTTCCCATTTTCAAATTATAGTTCAGACCTGGTATGTACTCCACAGATAAAAACAAAGGTTTCCTGTAGTTTTATGTATGACAGATCATCTCTAGCAACCTGCACTTTGCCATAGACATTCGAGGAAAATATACTATTGTTTTATTTTTTACCTTTAGATATGTGTTCGATCCTGTTTTTAATTGTTAAAAATCTGAATAATAAAATCATGTACATTCCTTCCACCTAGTATTAAAATAACAACTGCTCTGAGACCTTTTTGGGTTCTTAATCGTTCAAAAGCTAAATCTGTTCAGTATTTTATTCATTTACTCAACAGATCTTGAAAATGCACAATGTGCAAGGGCTGTGTTAGGGGTAAAGGATGCACAGATGAAGGGGACATTGTTCCCGAGGGGAGATGGCCAGGAGC
The DNA here is from genome assembly GCF_009762305.2 of Zalophus californianus. Taxonomy (NCBI): domain Eukaryota; kingdom Metazoa; phylum Chordata; class Mammalia; order Carnivora; family Otariidae; genus Zalophus; species Zalophus californianus. The sequence continues at coordinate 63,745,871 of NC_045597.1, forward strand.
ACCAACTACTAAAATACCCACATGTGGTACACACACGCGCACACGCGCACACACACCCAGGACTTTTGTGGCAAGGGGAGCAAATAGAAGTTTTTTTCACATGAGTCACTAATGGTTTTCAAAAGAAGACTATGCTAAAGACAAATCTTCAAAGACAAAGAAGGCTTAGATTAAAGAAGAGAGTATGGACATTTGAGCCAGAGAGACTACCAAATATGGAGGCCACTAAAACAAATAAAAAAGAAAGAAGGAAGCAGGAACAAAACTAACCAGTTCATATGTAAGCTACCTATCTGCGTATCTTCTGCTGAAAATTAACACCATCCATTGGTTAATGGGATTTCCATCAAAAGGAAATATGTTGGTTTTTAACATCAATATAAATTTCTCTCCATGGTGATTTTCCACTATTTATTTAAACTAGGAATATCCAGTTATTCTAAGCTTTGTCTCCCTAATGGTTGAGGTTTAGCCAAGAATCTATGGGTCTGTTTGTCTCGTAAGCCACATGTTCGAAACAGGCTTCCTATATATCATGTTCCCTAACAATGGAGAGAGAAAACACACACTGTCTTAAGTAACATTTGGGCAAAGGATGTAAAAAATGGAAATATTTCATTGTAGAACATGAAAAAGATTTCATGTGTTGAAATAACATAAAATATTATAATAAATTATAAGTACCATTTTTTTTTTTTTTTTTGCTTTTCAAAAACAATGCCCACTGGCCCACTCTCTGGTTACAGAAAGCAGTTTTGAAGATGTACCAGTTAATAAAATCATGATTCTTCCAAAAAGGTGCCCTTCACATATCAGTCTCTCAACCAGTTTCCAGCCATCTGCTGTGGGGCCCATTTATTCCCTTTTGAGACAATTTCGTAGTGCCCTAAGGCCAGAAAACAGAAGCCAGTTAGAGCCACTTGCTAAAATCATTCTTAGAAATAGGTTACTTTCTGGTTAAAAATTATCTTTCAAGGCTTGAGATCTCTTGTATCATTAAGTGAACCTCCCAGGCAAAGGAAAGCTTGGCTGAATAACCAGTGCAGTGCGGTCTAGTCCCCAGTGCTTGCGGCTGGGGCGGTTAGGATCCGCGGACGGGGCTTCAGGCAGCCAAGGGAGCCATGTTCTGCACCCCCCACCCCCGTTCTGCCATTGACGGCTTCTCTCCGTTCCCTGGAGAACGGAGGACTACGATTTCCACACCAAGTCACAGCGCCTCTGTGACTGTGAGGGGGGTCAAAAGAATTACCCCACTCTCCTCTCCTCATCGCCGGGAAGCATGGGTAGAGATGGCTGCCCAGGTGGGGAAGCAGGGAGAAGCAGTGGGGGTGACTGTCAGAGTACAGGTGCTCCGCTCCCCCCATGCTCACCTGAGCCGAGCAATGTTTCTGGTACTAGAAACTCAGCTTCTGGGTGTACTCTCAGAGCCCTTCCCTTCTCTGGTTAACGGAAACTGTTCTGGACTCCTCACAATTGTGTGTTAAGTTGTTTGGCAACAACTAAGCGTCCTAAGTAGTTCCTGAGTAAGCATTTTTTTTTAAAAGCTCTTTCTACAATTTCTTACTGTGATGACAAGTAATTACTGGTTTGATAAATGGATTTTTTTGTATACTAAGAATAAAAACTGAAAATGAAATGACAAAGGAATGGTTATCTCTTTCACAGATATAATCAGAGAAAACCATCAAAGAGAGCAAGTTAATTCCTTCCTTTAATGAACTTTACTTTCAAACATACCATTACTGGGGGTATATGTTGCTGTCCTCAGTCTCCGCTTACCTACCTCGGACCATGTAATTTCTACACATTTATACTTTGGATTATAGGGATTAACATCTTATACATAAGGATGAGTCGCAGTTTCTAATAACTATATATAGGGTGAAGATATTAGAATTCTTCATAAAAGGGAAAGTAGTGAGGCTAGGTTTTCTTAATACACTTCAACCAAAATGACCTATCACCACAGACTGAATGCAGAATCACATATGAGAATCCAGCTGTCTTCTCTGAAGCCAAACATTAAATAGATAGCTAAGAATGTATAGCGATGCCTCTCTTCTCACTAAAAAAAAATAGTTATTTTTGATAAAAATTAATGTTATGGGTTCATTATTGTTATATTTAAATGAGTTAATAATGAGTCCTTAAAAGTTTTCTCAGCTTAAATTATGGTACATATCAAAAGAGAAATTCCTAACAAAAGCTCTTTGGGGTACTTAAGACATTTTTCAGAATAAAAGAGGTTCTAGATCCAAGCTGTTATACAATATGTATAAACAATAATTTAATCACGCAAGCTCCAGGATTAAGGAGAAATCTTTTAACTAGTTATATACATAAAAGACTTCATAGTGGCAAAAGACATACATTTCTTCCTACAATTTCATCTAGCCTCGCCTTTCTCATATTAGCCTATTCCTCTTGCCAGACTAAAATAATGCATGCTGGACACAGAAAGCTCAGTAAACATGTGATTATTGAAAAAAATATATACACACTCTTTTTTATAAATCAAAACCTCTCTAGGACAGATTAATTTTACTTGATTTGTTCCCTTGAAAACAGCTTTGTTATAAAACCATAAATGACTAATCACAAGGTGATCTAGTTAATTATGTAAATTATTGCTTTCCTTGCATTAACTTATACAATCTATTTATTAGGCTTCCTAAATATTTATTTAGATGAATTATTTTTCTTGGATTGAGACTAGAAGACTCATTTTTATTATTAATTGAACATTAAATATAGTTCTATACCAGACATTTTGTCAAGTGCAGGTAGCTTATGCTTCCAGAAGAGAAACATCAGTGGTATTTTGTCCAACAATTTTTAAAACAGTAAAACAAAAGAAAGGGATTTGAACTGAAGAATGATATGCCTCTGGTTCAGTCACTGCTGTAGATACATACAGATTACAGATTCTTAAAAACTCCTTTGTTTTATGACAAGAAAAATCCTCTACTATGATGTTTTCCTAATGCATTCCATTAGTGTTTAAGAAATCATTTCCATGGGTGGGTCTCAACCAACGTTTTAACAAAAGGAATGGAATTTAAAAATGTCTGTTTATTGTAGATGCTGAGGAGAAGTAGGGTGTCAAAATGTGCTGTGCTCTTTTTATTTCTGTTCTAGTACAGGCACACGTTTCTGTGTACTTGAGCTTCTCTGTGGCGCCCCCCCCGCCCCCCCCCCCCCCCCCCCCCGCCGCCCCGGCCCTGCTGTCTTATCTGTGTGGAATCTGCCCATCCTCAGGAAAAAAAACCAAAAAAACAAAACACTGCCCTGGGACACCTGGGTGGCTCAGGTGGTTAAGCTTCAGCCTTCGGCTCAGGTCATGTTCCTGGAGTCCCAGAATCGAGTCTCAGTCGGGCTCCCTGCTCCTTCTGCCCCTCCCCCTGCTCTCTCTCTCTCTCTCTCTCAAATAAATAAGATTTTAAACAAAACAAACAAAAAACCACTGCCTTCAGAGTCCTCTCCAACAGAGGCTGTTTTGTGCTTAGTATCTACTCCCCACAATATGAGAAGGAGGTGCTGGTCTATTTCCTACTCCTCAGTGCCCCACGGAAGCTGGTGGTTCTACTGCCTTCCCTTCAACACCCTTTTCCTCTTTGGCTCCCACATTTTAGTCTAGACCTTGAGACATCTTGCTCTTTGCTGGATGATTGTAGTAGCTGTCCAGTTTTCCTCTCTGTCATCTGCTGCCAGCCTCCGTCTAAGTAACTCAAGATGCTTAACTGACTGAGCCACCCAAGCGTCCCCAACGTCATCAGTTCTATTGGCGAGCTTCAGTGATATTTCAGGTCTGCAGAGCTAGAATTTGAACCCAGTTGGTCTGACTCCAGTGTCAGTGTTTCCCCTCCCCTGTATCCACACCACTTCCCAGCAGGAGCAGGTCATGGTGACCTTTGAATCACGGCATAGAGCTGAGCAGAAAGCCTTACACACCTCAAGAATAGACACTTGTTGAATTGACAGTATACTTGGAAAATAATGGCTTGGATAACTAAATCAGTTTATTAAGTGAAAATAAATCACATATTGTAAGGAATACACAGTACTGATGTTTTATTATTCATAGTAATTTCTGTTCAATTAGCAGCATCCATGGATTAGCAAAGCTTAATAAGGAAATTGACAAAATCTGATAGGAAACACTAATGGTAAGTCCTGATCTCTAGGTAGTCTTTATATTAAAAATCTAAGAACAAATAATATTTAAAATTTTCTACTTTAAAGGACTGCTGAGACATGAAATTTTGTCCAACTTAGTTACATTCTTTTAAGAAGATTTTAAGGAAGCTTAGACCTTAAGCACCTTTAATAGTACATGCTTCAAAATGAAAGGGGTAATGCATCTGTACATATTCCACATTTCTTTTGCAGTTACCAGTTTAACTGAATATAAAGTAACTGGTGGTATGAACCATTTTAACATTTCAAAACTCTCCATGACACATCTAAAGATGAAAATTCGGAATCATTTGCTTTATACTAGATATCAAATGCTGTTAATTCATGGAATCTCTTTTCGCAGAACATAAAGTTATGTGTGTATGTGTATATATATATTAAATGTGTATATGATATATAGAATAATATATACATATTACGTATATGTGTGTGTATATATATGTGTATGTATGTACATATCTTACGGACATGAACAATAGCTGCCTGACTGAGGTCAATTATTTGTAAATCACTCTGTTCTGGGCAGATATTTTATTTTGCACCAGTACTATCAGTAAGCTCCAGGAGGGCTGCCCTGTTGGTTTATTTCACAGTCGCTTCCCAGAGCCGTGAATGACAACAAAATAATGATGACATGTGGTTATTGAAGAGTTTTCTTCCCCTCTTGTGAGAATTCATAATCTGTAGGTTGAGCATTCTTTTGTAGGTTGGCTATTCCTTTTTACTTGTCCAGGACTATTCCGGTTTATATCAGTTGTCTTGGTTTCCAGTGTGGTTAGTGCCCTCTTTCTCCTCAAAAGTATCCTGGCTAGATAACAGATTACACAGTCCACCTGACTCCTTCAGACAATGACATAGAAGGTCCATGTGTCAAGCTAAGGCATTCAACAGAGGGCTTGCCGCTCGGGTACTTTTCACTGGCATCTTATAATTTCTGAGACACCCCATACCCCCTCCAGTAACACCTATATGTTGTCTTTAAAGCCAAATTATCTAAGAATAATTTTTAATCATTTACTTCATATGCTCTAGTCATGGTAATTTTCTTGATTTATTTATTTATTTAAAGATTTTATTTGACAGAGAGAGACACAGCAACAGAGGGAACACAAGCAGGGGGGAGCGGGAAAGGGAGGAGCAGGGAGCCCGACGTGGGGCTCGATCCCAGGACCCTAGGATCACGACCTGAGCCGAAGGCAGACGCTTAACGACTGAGCCACCCAGGTGCTCCAATTTTCTTGATTTAATACCTAGTTACTGAGTAAAATAAATCCGTTAGGCAGAAATTCTTTCTCAGTGGCTACATTTTCTAGAAGTTAATGTAGACTTCTCAAAGCCTTCTTGAGGCTTTTTTTTTTTCTTGTCACCCTAATGGAGAGTACTTTAATGTAAGATTTTGAATGGAGCCCTGTTTTAAAGAAATTGAAATTGAACACTAAGCTTTGAGTTTTGCATTTGAATTTAAATTCAGGAAGAAAAGTATGGGTTCTTTAGATTAGACAATATTCATAGGAGCATTAGCATTTCTCAGCAAAGACATATGTAAGAACTGTGGAAAAGAAAAACTTGAGAAAAATTGAGTTGCATAAGAATTTCATAGCCATTTTGGTGTATTTGAGGGAGGTTTTACACCTTAATTATTTTAAAGAGATTTTAAATAATCTCTGTATACAACGTGAGGCTTGAACACACAACCCTGCAAATCAAGAGTCTCAGGTTCTACTGACTGAGCTGGCCACGTACCCCCTACACTTTAAAACCTGAAGAAAAATTGTGTCTTTGAAACTTTTAAAATATACAAACACTGTAATATTTCTGGCTCTCTCATCTTACCTGAACTTATAAAATGAAGGTGAGAAGCCTTATCTAGATGACAAATCACAGTTCCGTAAAAGTGTTTTAGTCTTGTAAGGGAAGCTATGAACACGTTGCAAAACACATAGGTGCAAATAATGGGTTTGGGGGAGGGCGGGGAGTGAGGGTGAGCTGCCCAAGGAATAGGTCAAATATAATTCTTTTACTTTCTTCTTGCAACTCTTTCCAAGAAAGTGCCAAGTCTTAATGAGAATCTCCAGCAATCCAGCATTCCTTTCTCCCAGAATAAGATACTGATTTGCACTGATAGAAAAGCAAAAGCTCACAGAAATCCCTCCATTAAGCACGTTAAGTGCCTTGATTAATCACCTGCCCTGTACATATTCCATACAGTGAATTCTTACGTTCCATTTGCATTTTTACCACTGAATAAATAGTTAGCAGAGAGAATCCCTTTATAAGCAAAAAAGAATATCCTTTATAAATATCCTGTATCTGTTGAATGTATACAAATCCATCCCCCCCTTTTTAAAAGACAAATGAACCATAAACATACTGAGACAGTACAACAGAAAATTTAAAAATTCCAGTTATAGCAAAAACCTTTTTTACCTTGCACCTGGGACCAGGGCTGCTGTGAGATGTGTAGGGCAATGGAGTCTTGGCTTCCTTAACACTGGGCAAGGGCAGTGTCCTAAATCTCTTTCTAAATTCTTGGCCATCATGACTTTACTTGTCTTTATCACTCTTACATAACTATCCTAATAATTTGGGGGGGTAGAATTGCTCCTCATATTTTTATTCTCTTCATTTACATACTTCATAGACTTGTAAATTTATTCTGTTTCCTCTGTTTTATCACTTAACAGATCTGGATAAAACCATAGTTAGCCAACATAAGATACTTTATGCTTACTGCCAGACTGCAGATAGGACTGTCATGCCTCCTGATATTGCTAATTCATTATATGAAACACAATTTTAAATACTCTTATAATTATGCACCTTTGGAAAAAGATACTGACCATGGTTTGACCACAAACGTTAAACTTCTAGGGATGATAGAGCCCACATGTAATACTTATGCGGAGGTCTAAAGAAAGCCTCAGTCCACAGACCACACATACTGTATTTGTAGTAATGTATCACTCACAAGTGAGTATAGGGTCTTTAAAGAAGTATTCCTTTGGTAAAGAAAATCGACTGAGAATTATTCCAAGTCCTTTCATAAGACTGAAGATGCTGGAGATATAAGTAGCCCAAATCCTAGTTTGATCACCAATTTAGTGATAATTAAAATAAAAATTTAAATATTACCATCCCATAGAAGCATCCCAAGTGTCCATCGATAGATGAATGGATAAAGAAGATATATATCTATATCTATATATATAAAATGGAATATTATTCAGCTAGAGAAGGGAACGAAATCTTGCCATTTGCAATAACATGGACGGAGCTAGAGAGTATAATGCTAAGTGAGATAAGTCAGTCAGAGAAAATCAAATACCCTATGATTTCACTAATGTGTGGAATTATAAAACAAAGCAAACAAGCAAAGGGAAAAGAAAAGAGAGACCGTCAAAGCAAGAAACAGACTCTTTAACTACAGAGAACACACTAATGGCTACCAGAGGGGAGGTGGGTGGAGGGAAATAGGTGATGGGAACTAAGGAATGCGCTTGTGATGAGTACCAGGTACGGAAGTGTTGAATCAATATATTGTACACCTGAAACTAATATCACACTGCATGCTAACTAACTGGAATTAAAGTAAAAATGTAAAAATTAAAATAAAAAAATAAAAGAGGGCAAACATAAAAAATAATAAAAATCACAATCCTGGTGATGTTGGAATAAGAAAAATTATATGCTACTATACTCCTGAAACTATGACAAATACACATTCTTTTTGGACAGTAATGCGTCAATACATTTCAAGGGTGACATACAAATTCTTGTTACCATCTCATAAATAAATCAGCAGAAGGAAAGTATCATATGCACAAAAAATTCATCATTCGATCCCATAGTGTGCATTCATGAGCTATGTTCTTTGGAAGAACATATGCTAATTGGTGTGCTAATTGGTATTACCTGAAAAAGAAAACGTCTGTGATCAAATGAGTATGGGAAATTCTGAGTTAAAGTTTCATTTTCTTCAAGACTCTCAAACTCGTGTGACTCTTTGGGATGAGGATAAAGCAAGGAGCATTTTCTAAATATACCTGACTATGAGACTCTTCATGGAGTATCTCATGAGCTGAGGGTTTTGGAGAACACATTCACAGAAAGGAGAGGGTGGAGAGTCTTTGTGGATGTTCCTTCTAAATCACAAAGCTTTTGTTCCCTGCTATGTGACCTTCTGAATAACCCAATGGAGACCATGAGAGCTCACGCTCATTGTACATTCACACCTGTAGTTAGTAATCCTGCTTGGTGAACATGGCAATCCTGCCAAAGACAAAAGGCGCCCTGGTCATTATCAGAGACTCAGAAAGCCACGAGGTAGAAAAAAAATAATGCATAATGTTCTGCATTATTTCTGGTATCATGTGCCCACCAGAGCAAAGCTTATCTGAGGATTCTAGTCCTGAACATACCATGAACTATTTATGTGAATCTAAGTATATCCTAAAACTCACTTTCTTCATCCAAGAAATGGGCCAAAGCTATGTCCAAAATATGTCTGTAAGGTTAAATATGACTTACCTGAAAGTTTTGGCAATGTTACTGTTGTAGAACTTCCTGTTCCTAAGCCATGCTCATATAATGAGCTTGAATTAACTTGTAATTAAATGAAAGAAGAATATAATTACTTTTATAGTTCTGAATTGTTCTGTTTTTTCCATCATAAAATTACTTACTAAAATTATGAAATACTATTGGCAGAAGTAAAACAGGTCTGAAGAAAGCAAGATATTGAGACGCTCTGCAGTGCAGAAAGCAGGACGTGGCAATACTTATTACATACATGGTAATTGCTGCCTTTGTAATTTACTTGGTGTCCATTCATGCATTTATGCGCTAGATTTCATTGATGGCTTACTGTGTCAAGAGTTATGCAAGGTGCCAGGTAAAATGGTGACTAAACATGGTCCCTGTCCTCAGGTAGCCTGTAACATTTTATCTGTAAAAGAAAAGTTTTCAAATGCATTTGAACAGCAGAGTGTTGATCTGTATCTCTTAAAGCATTTAAAATAAATGCACAGAACAATACACTACCAAGAGAAGTTCTTTTAAAATTCCTTATATTGATGATATAATAAAGATTTCTATGTCTTAGACCCAAATCTAAAACCTAAATACCTATGATTTAGAGGTGCTTTTGGTGCAATGTAGATGAAAATTTCTGGGTGAGTACAACTGAAATTATATCTAAGGCATAAAAACCACCTCTAATAAGCTTTGGGGAATTAAAACAATACCTTCTTTGCACCTTAATTAAAGTCAGTCAAGAATCTTACTTTGTCAGACCTGACAATTACCACCTTTCATTTCAACTATTTTAATTAAAATACCCAGCAACTTGGCAGACGTTTTACTGATTAACTCAACTACCACTTAACTCTTTTAGAAACATCTATCAGATTCCAAATTAAGGTGTAGCAACAGCTGTAAGCTCATTATATGCATAATGGGTAAATATTTTTATTTCCTCCACCCACAATCATATGCCTATGGTAAAACATCATGTAAAAACTGTTTGGGGAATAAGATGGGGTAGGGGGAAGCAGCTGCAATTTCTCTGAGCTCCCTGTGACCATGATCTTGACTAGTGAAGAGAAAAAAACAATGAAAAGGAAAAAAATATTTTCCAATCTCTCTTTTGGATGCATTTTCCAGCATTTACTGAGGGCGTCTGAGATAGTGAATAGTTGTCAACCATTTAACAGCCCTCCACCCATCCCCCTGCCACCACACACGTGATAGATGTCATTTACAAATTCATACCTCCAAAGCTGTTATTGACTATATTTTTGACGCTCTGGCATCTGGGGTCTTGCTGCTGATAGCGGAGAGATTGCCCCTTCCAATCAACCAACAAAGGTGAGCTGAGTCAAACTGAGAGGCAGAAAGACTCCAGGTCCTCATGAGGTCGTATCGAATCACTCCTGAGGTCAGCCTCTCTAGGCTTTTTAATTACATGACCAAATACATTTAGTTTTGTCTTAAGGGAATTTCAGTTTTTTTTTGTTTTGTTTTGTTTTTGATCACTTTCAACAGAAAGGGCCCTGGAAGACACAAGTGAGTGATGCTATCATAAAGATAATTTGTATGTTACATAAAAATCTATACTGGGAGTTACTCACTTTTCCTGGGTCCTTGCCATGTATACAGGAGCATCCAAAAGGATGAATAATATTTGCTGGGTCTTCAAGAAGAAAATAATTATGACTGGAACCAAAGTCCCACAATTCTCCATAAGCAACCTGCCATGTTACAGATTTCTGGGAGAGCTTTTTCGTAGGAACTCTCTACTGTGGACTGAAGATTTGCACCCTTCCCCCATTCATATGTGGAAGTCCTAGCCCCTAGTGTGATGATATTTGGAGATGAGGCCTTTGAGAGGAGAGTGGGGTTAGATAAGGTCATGAGGGTGGGGCCCTCTTGATGGAATTGGTGGCTTTATCAGGGCAGGAAGAGAGATCTCTTTTGGTCTCTATGCACATGTGCTGAGGAGAGGACATGTGAGGACACAGTGAGAATCTGGCTATCTGCAATCCAAAAAGAGCGCTCTCACCAGCGACTGAAATGGTTGGCACCTTGTTCTTGGAGTTCCCACCAAAATTGTAAGAAAACAATTTTCTGCTGTTTACATAAAAACAAAACTAAACAAAACTAAACTGCTTCCTAACCACTGGTTGGTTAATCTTATGAATGATAATAAACACCTCTAAAGCTTGGGCTCTGGAATCTAGTACTCTACCTGTAGTGTGAATTCTGCCACATGTTGGCTATGGGGGCTTGGTTAAATTACTTTATCTTTCTGAATCTCTATGTCTTTAAACTATGAAATATTTTATCTTAGAAGGGTCTCATGAAAATGAACTGAGATAATGCATAAGGCTCATAGCAAACATTAAGCCAAGTTTGGTTCCCTACTATAAGCAGGGCTGACTTTCCCTCTGATGGTCATTCTTTCTTCCTGTACCTCCCACTACCATCCCCAACTAGTTCTAGATACAATATAACACAGAAGACAGAAGGAATAGCAAGCTAAGGGACAATCTTTGAGCCTAAATGCACTGCAGCACTAGATGCACTTACTGACTCAGCAGTACATAAATCTAAAAGAAACACAAGCCTAAGAAACACTGGAACTATGATAAATACAGTGTTAGCAGAGCAAATAAGAACATGGATTCCACTACTCTTGGCTTGCATACTGCCTCTACTACTTACTATATGACCTTAGACAAATTACTTAGTTGTACCTCAGTCTCCTCACCTGTAAAAATGGGGATAAATGATAGACTCAACTTTTAAGATAGCTGTGAGAATTAAGTGAGCTATTAACTACAAAGTGCTTGGAGCCATGCCTGGATTTCAGCCCTCTGGCAAATGATGTGAATGATTATTTTTTTCAATTCTCTCAGAGTGGCACATAGCAAGAACCACTGCAAATGCATGCTAAAGAAGTAAATTCATTTCATATAATGGATGCTTTCAGGCATTAGGGATTAATCCTCTCATGGAACCCAGTTGAGAAGAGCCCAATACATAGATTTAGAAAGACCTCAATAAAGAGTAGTAGTTATTGAAATTCTATTTAGGACATAGTGAAGGTACAATTACATCACAACTCACACACAACAAGGACTCTAAAAATCCTTTCCACACATTTCTTAACCAAAAGTTTTCCTTCCCCATTCCTTACCCCAATTCACCAAAAGTTAACAATGGAAATTTTCTTTATGTAAGGAGGAGCAGGGGAAGGATTTCAAATATTCTCATAATTTAATTTAGTATTTTCAAATATTTCTTCTTTTATGTTTGACAAAATAAAAAAAAGTATGCATGTGTTGACAAGCTCTCCATAGTGCTTACTATGTGCCAGACAGACATGATAACTCATTGAAGATGAACAAACAAATTGACTGTGGCACCTCCCCCCCCCGCCCCCAGGTATCTCCAGCTAGGTTTTAAATACTTCAAAGCTTAAAATTTCAATATTCAGCTAAAATTTTTTTTGCAAAAAAAATTTGTCAGAAATGACAAAAATAAAGGCACTTGAAATCTTGTGTTTGATACTAACTCTGGGTCATTGATTGAATCTCTGAGGTCATTTGAACAGGCAGTAGGATGGAAAAAAATACTACCAGGTATAAACTCTGCTTAATTATCTTTATATCATCTTTTTAAAGCAGAGGTTCTCAAAATGTGCTTCCAATGCCAGTAGCATTGATATGGCCTGAGCCCCATCCTAGACCTACTGAATCACATACTCTGGGCGTTGGGTCCATTAATCTGTGTTTTAACAAGCCCTCCAAGTTATTCTGGTGCATGCTAAAATGTGAGAACCACTGCTCAAGCAATGTAGACTTAGCTTGGCCAATGAAATGAGCGTATAAAAAGAGGTCAGAATTTCAGGCTGGATTTTGAACCTACTTTTTCTAAATCAGTGTTTTGTAATCTTGGCTGCTTTCTCTATATAATTATATATATATATATATATATATATGAACTAAAGAGATTACCTCTCTCTATATCTGTATCAATCCTTGTGTCCAGCTTCAGACATTGATTCCTGGGCCTGCATTTTTAAAAACTCCCCAGGCGATTCTGATATCTGACAAGAACTGGTATTTTATTCTCTCTAAGCCATAGGTTATCTACAGGGAGGAAACTATTATCATCTTCAAACTGTATTTTCAGGATTTAATCTTCTGGCACTAGAACCATAAGGAGATAATGAACCTGTATTTGTTCCACTAAAACGCAAGTGTAAATATTACTTAATTTACGTTACTTAGAAGACAGTTTGGCAAATTTTATCAAAATGATTGGATTCCTCAGTGCTAAATATTCTGAAGAGCTAGACTAGCCTCAGAAATAAGAGTTAGGAAACAGTTAATACTTTTTTTCCCTGCAGCTTTGCAATTTGTGGATATTTTATTGCTTGAATATGCATAGCCTAGCCAACCACTCTTTTTCATAAAATATGTTATTAAACTGCCTCTTTTGGACAAGTATCGGCAGATGTCACCTTTGATATAGCCGTATTTGGCTTGGTACAGGTTACGGGACTGTTGCATAGGACAGATCAGCTTGCCACTGTCACACAACAAATGAAGCTCTTTGGCTGGTGTTGCTTCTCCCCACCCCAGGGGGCTTCCCCTGCTCTCCTTCTAGGGTGCTATCTTCGTCCAAGGCTGGTCCATTGTTTGGGGTTACTCTCTGTCACTCTTCCTGTCCCTACCCATGCCCTCCATGACTCCTTTTCTTCCGATGTTCTGTCAGTTTATTTCACTTTCCTCAAGGTCTGGGGACATCTGGACTTCATTTCAACATACGGTCAGCGAACAAGAATTTGTTTTTCTTCCGGACCTACCAAACACATGATGACTTTCCTAGTCCAGCACCTGTTTTCACGCAAGCCATGATCAGAGATATCTCCATCTACTTCTGCTTTGAACGATACCCTGACTGGACAGGATCCATGTTGAGGAAAGGAGTAATACATCTTAGAAATAGGACTCCTTCTTTTGGACCCCAAAGTTCTGGAGGCCCTAACATCTCCCTCCTCACCCCAGGGAGGTCAAGAGGCCCTATGTTGTCCAGATTCAGCCTTTCTCCCTCCCTTTTGAGTGGTTGCCCCTTCCTCGTTTCTTTAGGATCTGTCATTTTGCCTCAAAAAGTATTTGCAAAACACTTCTCAGCATCTTCAACTGGCAATTCAGTTCAACTGAGGATTTTAGTTTTCTGCCCTCTAGGCTCTGGGCTGGAAACCTATCCTTACCCTATTCTAGCTCAGGCTCAGAGATCCTGCCTGGGGCCAGGTACCTAATTTTATAGGGGTGTGAATCAGGTAACTTTTTTCTTTAATTTGTCTAGATCACTCTGGTCTGAATTTATAAATATAGACTTTCGTACATCCGTATCTACCCAGAATTAGAGACGCAATTAGAATCTGCGGAAGCATTTGTCAGTCCTATAACCTTAAGCAATGTGGCTTGCACAGGCTAAGAATTTAGCAAAATTTTGTCCAATTGAATTGACTACACTTAGTGTCAATCTCTGTAGATAAACTTCCTTCCCAATCATAGTTGGTGGTGGGCCATTTGATTTTCTTTAGAGTTAAACTGTCAAGTATCAACAAGATAGCCATAAATATGGATTAATAATACAGAAAATACATCAAAGAAAAGCTACAATGCTGTTTGTACATGCCATGTACGCCTAAGTAACGGGGAAATCCCACCACTAAGACTAGCTGTGGGCCCAATGATGTAATAGGCTAGAAAGAAAATTAGCATCATTACACTGTCCCTTTTAATGACCTTTTTTTATACCTTTCCTTTACTTCCTGTGTACTCAGTACGCTGCTGATAAATCTTCTCTTGAAGACCTCTTAGAAATTCTTGATGACTTTTGCATATGAACCTCAAAGAAACTAATTCTAACGATGCAATCTCAGGTATTATGGCAGGCAGTGGGTTAGATACTTTTGCATAGGAGGACGTATCTGTGACCCTCGATTTCCACCAACACGTGGACAAACCTGGACCTGACTCATCACTTGGCTCATAGGATGATTTTGGCAGGCAGAATAATGGTTCTCCAAAGAATCTACAACCTAATCCCCAGAATCTGTGAATATGTTAGTTTGTGTGACTAAGGGGAATTAAGATTGCTTATTAAGTTAAGGGTGCTCATGAGCTAGCTGTGAGATGGGGAGATTGTCGCGAAATATCGAGATGAGCCCAATATCACCAGAAAGATCCTTTGAAGTGGAAGAGTGAGGCAGAAGGTCAGCATTAGAGAAATTTTTGAAGATGCTACATTTCTAGCTTTGAAGATGGAAGAAGGGACCATTAGCCAAGGGAGTGTAGGCAGCCTCCAAGAACTGGGAAAGGCAAGAAAACAAACACTTTCTCCTCTAGATCTTCCAGAGGAACATAACCCTGCCTACACTTTGATTTTAGCCTAGTCAGACCCATTTGAGAATTCTGACTTCCAAACCATAAGATAATAAATTTGTGTTGTTTTAGGTCACTAAGTTTGTGGCCATTTGTTATAGCAGCAATAGGAAATTAATATAATAACTTTGAGAACTTTACTTCAATTCTTTGAGTTTCACTTTCTTCCTAAGTACATGGAGATAACAGAAAACACGGATTGTTCTTATAATAATTCAACGAGTTAATTTGGGCAAATTTCTTGTCATATAGAAAGTATTCAATACATACTGTTCCCTCTCTCTTCTTTCATTCTGCTGGCCCACTACCAAATGGCCACCATAAATCTTGCAGTGGTGGCTACGTTAAGGGTATGTAATTAACAGATAATTGTCTAATAGGTTTTATAAAATTATCTCTTAAATGTATTAGTGTGATTTTTTATAGTGAAGGAAAGGGAGAGAAACTGGTAGAACAAGAACCATAAGCAAATATTAAGGAAACTCTGTTTATGTACAGCTTATCACTGGAGGACGGAAAATGACTTCTGAGCTAGTAGTTGCTCTGAATAAGCATGCCAGGAATTCAAAGTTCAAAAGATCATTAAAACCCATACTTTCCTTCCATTAACACTAAGAGGGAAAAGGAATGCCAAAGGGGGTATTGGGCTCATCAACTCTTCAAAGCAATAAAAATGCAGCTTGATTCCACCTGTTAGCAGTGGAAGAGAGAATGTAGATGGATCTAAAAATATCTTTTCACCCTGGAACAGGGGTGCCATAATTAGTCATGTTAATTGCATTAAAGCCATTTAATAATTCATCTCTTAAAAATATAGACTTTTAAAAAGGTCTGCAATTATTCAGATAAATTGTGGCATATACTTATACAGTGGGATACAAAGCCATCATTAAAAACCATTGGAGATCTTTATTTGTTGTTCTAGAAAGATATGCAAAACATATGAAATGTGAAAGCCAAGATTCAGACTAGTATATGTTGAATGATGCCCCCCCCTTTTTTTGGTAAAACGTGATATGGAAAGATACAAGGCTAAATGCCCATCATGATTTTCCCTGGTTAGTGAGATTATGATGATTTCTGTTATTTTTAGCTCTATATTCTGAATTCTCCCATAATGAATATGTATACTTGTGCAAAAAGAAAACCTTAAGTAAGTCCTATTGATGAAAACTCACTGTAATAGTCTTTCAGTTAGTAAAATGGAAATTTTTTAAGGAAAAGCTCTTAACTTGCTATATACTTATCAAGATAAGGATTTAGCAATCTTCCTCTGAAAGATCATTTTCTCAAGTGAAGCTTAAATCCCAGAAATTGAGAATTAATATCTAATCCAGTCTCACCCTATCTAATATTGTTTTAACACCCTTGACAATGGCCATTCAGTCTACTTGAATACTTCTATTGACAGGAAGATTATTATGACACGACAGCTCTGGGTAATTTCAGGCAGCACATCACAGCTAGCCTAGCTAATATCTTTCTCTTCCTTCCACACTTTGGTTGTGGTTCCAAACTTAAGGAATTTAAAGTCATTGACAACAAAAGCTCTCTTTACCTGGGTGCACACCATTGGGGACAAATAAAAAGAGATTCTCATTAAAACTTGTGTGCATACGCGTGTGTATGTGTGGTTGAGTGCATGCATGCAGACACGTGTTAGGAGGACAGGAAAGAGCAGATATGACTCCTGAGCCAATGAGGTGGAAGTAGGCGTGAGGAAAAGGGGAAGGGGAAGTAAGATACAAAAGAAGGCTTATAATGAAAATATACTGTGTTGATGTTCTGGAACCCCAAAGATGTTTCCTAATGGTTTTGCAGTATAGGAGTAGCTGGATGCAAGCTGATAAAATCTTTGCTTATGTATATATTTTTCTAAGTAAATTTTTAAAAAATCTGAGTATGGTTGACACACAATTTTACATTATTTTCAGGTGTATGACATAGTGATTCGACAAGTCTCTACATCACTCTATGCTCACCACAAGTAGAGCTACCATCTGTCACCATACAACATGATTACAATACCACTGACTACATTCTTCTCTCCCTTTGCTGTGCCTTTTATTCCCATGGCTTATTCATTCTATAACTGGAAGTCTGTATCTCCCACTCCCTTTGACTCATTTTGCCCATCCCCCCTACCCCATTTCTTCTGGCAACCATCAGTTTGTTCTCTGTATTTATAGGTCTGATTCTGCTTTTTGTTTGTTTCTTCATTTGTTTTGATTTTTAGATTCCACATATAAGTGAAACCATATGGTATTTGTCTTTCTCAGTCTGAGTTACTTCACTTATGCATGATTTTTGATTGAAAATAGCAAAGCATATTGTACAAACTGCTAATAGAATGGATCACAGAAAAACAACAAAAGCTGGTAGCGCAGAAAAAAAGATAGTAGATTTATAATGGTCTCTGACACGAGCAAGAAAAGGAGGCTTCCAAATATTCAAATCATGTGGAAAACAAATGCTTTCTATTAAAAAAAAAACTTCGGGGCGCCTGGGTTGCTCAGTCATTAAGCGTCTGCCTTCGGCTCAGGTCATGATCCCAGGGTCCTGGGATCGAGCCCCGCATCGGGCTCCCTGCTTCGGTGGGAAGCCAGCTTCTCCCTCTCCCACTCCCCCCGCTTGTGTTCCCTTTCTCGCTGTCTCTCTCTCTGTCAAATAAATAAATAAAATCTTTAAACAAAAAACAACTTTGTCCATTAGAAGTAACTGTTGGCAGATTTAAAAAATATGATTAGGACCTAGAAACAAATCAGGGCTATTAGACTCTCCTGCCAAATCTTGTTGTCTAGAGGGTTATACTAAATTCTACGAGAGGAGACACCAGAGTGTCTCACCAGTGGGACTACTGACATTTTAGACCAGACAGTTCTTCGCTGTAGGAGGCTGTCCTGTGCATTGTAGGATGCTTAGCAGCATCTCTAGCTTCTCGGTCCACTAGATGCCCCCACCCCAATTTAGTAAGTCAAAAATGTTTCCAAATGCTGCCAAATACCCTCTCTGGGACAAAATCGCCCACAGTTGAGAATCATTGGTCTAAATAGGGGAAGAAGAGCTTGCTTTGGGATAGAGTGATCTGACAAGTTTCATAGAGATTGACATGAGTGGTCCTTTAAAGATAAGTAGAGCAGGGCTCCTGGATGGCTCAGTCAGTTAAGTGTCTGACTCTTGGTTTAGGCCCAGGTGATGATCTCAAGGTCATGAGATCGAGCCCCGCATGGGGCTCTGCGCTTAGCAGGGAGTCTGCTTGCGATTCACTCTCTCCCTCTCCCTCTGCCCCTCCCCTGCCCCTCTAAAATAAATAAATCTTTAAAGATAAGTAGAGAAACATGAAATTATA
Source organism: Zalophus californianus (assembly GCF_009762305.2). Classification (NCBI taxonomy): domain Eukaryota; kingdom Metazoa; phylum Chordata; class Mammalia; order Carnivora; family Otariidae; genus Zalophus; species Zalophus californianus. The sequence continues at coordinate 63,764,375 of NC_045597.1, forward strand.
CTTTAAAAGAGGTATAACATGAATAACTGTGTTGATTAGTGAAATTATAAGTAGGTGTAATGGTGAGAAATCCATTTGAGGGAGAATATAGGTAAACAGGAGAAGACAGAGAAAGAAGGGTTGGTTGGTTGGGGCCACAGAGTGGCTGACTGTAATTGCATAACATACAGCACAATCTAGTCAGTAGATAAAGGAAGAAAATTGAAGGGATTGAGCAGGTGAGTGACAAAAAAAATGATGCCAAGGAAAGGTACATCAATAATAGTAGTATACATCACGGATTCATTACATTCTATGTCCACCTTCCTTGTATCACATAGTCCCTGTAACACAGTTGAGAGACTGCCCCATCAACATTACATTCTCATTTTTAAAGATGGGAAAATAGAAGTTTAAGGGACTTGAAGCTTAACAAAGGCAAGCTTACCGGACTTGCCTTTTGTCATACTGGTAACACGTGGCAAAGCAGAGAGCTGGACCTAAGTTTCCGAGTCCAAATCCAGGATGAACTCCAAATCCCATTCAATTACAAATGCAGAGACTTCCTCTGTGAAGGATTTTGTTCAGAAGGAACTTGTAGGTAGGGAGACTGGAGAGGGGAAATGAATTAGAGACGACTGGAATGACTCAGCGACTCCTAGTACTTGGGTGACACCCACGGGAGGCACAGAAAGGGTCCAAGAAGAGTGTGTGAATGAAAAGCAGCAGGTTATGAGGACTGGTTAGGGGGAGGATGGGGGGGAGGGAAGTTAAAAGACGTTCAGATGATTGAGAGGATAGACATACCATTAAAAGAAATGGGGACAACAGAAGAACAGCATCTGATAAAGCGCCCTAACTACTGTAAGAATTAAGTGCCGAATTCAGTTACCATGTGGAAGTAATTCAAAATATAATAAAAAATTCCCAGCCCTTGTCATCCTATTGTTTAAGAGGACAACTTTGGAGCTAGTTGCAGGAAAAGTTACTAATTTACTAAAGTATAAAACTGGTTCCCAAATAGTATGAATATACAAGGATGCACTCGAGGTGTGTGTGTGTGTGTGTGTGTGTGTGTGTGTGTGTGTGTGTGTGTGTGTGTAACTGCCTGCCTCAAGTAACTGATGGGATAAAAACAGAAATGCATACAAAATGCTTTCTGAATTTTAACGAATAAAGGTACTACATGATCATTAAAATATTAAAAGGGGGTCTATATGGTATATATATATATATTTTTTTGAATTTATTTATTTGACAGAGAGAGACATAGCGAGAGAGGGAACACAAGCAGGGGGAGCGGGAGAGGGAGAAGCAGGCTTCCCGCGGAGCAGGGAGCCCGATGTGGGGCTCGATCCCGGGACCCTGGGACCATGACCTAAGCCGAAGGCAGATGCTTAATGACTGAGCCACCAGGCACCCCTAGTCTATATGGTATATTATCCTTGGGGAAGAAATAAGAATATGGCAGAAACTGTATTAAACTACCCTTGTTGATTCAAAGGAGTTTTAATCGTGAATTCGGCTCTATCTATTACTTATAAAAACAAAACAAAACAAAAAATCTTGGGCCAGGTAACACAATCACCAGGGATTAAGCAACTACCTAACAAGTCAGAATCATGTTTTTCTAGAACATTGCAGAGGAGCCCTTAACCACAGCCAGTGTATATACCCTGTCTGCCCTGCTGCTTCTGATTCCTAAATTCAGTTTCGGAAATTCACAAGGTAAGCCACTGTATTTACAACTGTTTGTGGTTACTGTCGATTATTTGTGAATAATAATAACAAAGTGTCGAATGTGCTTTTTTAATCCATGTTTTTTAACTACATGGATTCAGTTCACTTCAGTTTTTTATAGAAAAAACTGCTTTAAAAACTCCAAAGTGATTTTTAATGTTTTAGTAAGTGGTAAGACTTTTTAAAACTATCTGCATATGAATATAATAAAATGGTGATTTGATCAACACATTAAAACTTTGGGAATTTTCTTTTTTCTTCTTCTTCTTCTTTTTTTTTTTTTAGAGAGAGAGAGAATAGGGGTAAGGGGCAGAGGAAGAGAGAGAGAGAGAGAGAGAAAATCTTAGGCAGGCTCCATGCCCAGTGCATAGCCCAAAGCGGGGCTTGATCTCACAGCCAAAATCAAGAGTTGGACACTTAACGGACTGAGTCACCCAGGCACCCTGGGAATTTTCTCTTTAAAAGACAATCCTTTCTCTGAAATCTCAAAATCAAATGCTATATGGTATCTATAATTCTGAAGGCTGTAACAGATGGTCTTCACCACATTCATCACATACATTTGTACAGTGAATATTTAGTTAAGCAGGTAAAAATAGAGACTCAAAGATGGATATCTTTAAAAATGACTTATTTCTGGCATTTTCACATCATTTAGGAACATCATTTATTTAGAAAAATCTCCAATATAAAATGCTTTGATAATCCATTTCATCTCTTAGTGTTATTTTTCTCCCAAATTAAATGAAATAGATATCGGATGTCATTTAATTGGCCTGGTGCTTTTTTTATGAATGGTGACTTTTACCACATATAGACTTGAGGTGGGCTTGGACAGGGGGATGGGCGGGGAAAGGGCTGGTTGTTATCTCAGTTTGTTAAAGTCATGTAGCAGAAAGGGGATTGGAGTGAGTCTATTAAGGTAGGGTATAAACTCATTCCATTCTCAATGGTGTCTTAACATAAATCATAAGATCCAGCTCGCTTATTATAATAAGTAAGTCGAAGAAATTCCAGCATCTACAAATGCTGAAATGTCTAAAAGCTAGATCTCTCACCTAGAAACATATCCACAGGAAAAGAAACGCCATATTATAATAAGAAAGACAGAGTTTGATGTCACCATAAAATCTCTGCAAAGAATATTGGAAAAACATATGTTTGTATACACCTATGTGTGTCTGACAGATATTTAAAAATAAACACCAGCTTCCATTTATTTTACATTTTTTAAACTGATAAGACTATTCTATTTTTCTTTAGATTCCTCTTCTCACTTCTGAAATAATTCCACATACAACTTTAAGAGAAAGTAGAAACCAGTTATTTATGTTTAGCATTTATTCATGGCTTCACTCTGCAAATATTTATTGGCCTCCTACTAAGTACCATGTGGAGACTAAGCACTGGACAAGGAGATCCATACGAAGCAGCTCCTGCAGGGGAGAAGCTTGTATATAAACGACTGCAGCACAAAGTGGTACGTTCTGAGCTGATATACCAATTTCTAAGATGGAGAATGCCATCTGAACTGATTAATAGATAGACAGAAAGATTTAAAACTTTGCAGGATCAAGATTCAAACCCCCAAAGCCTCAAAGAGCTCATATTGTTAACCAACATATTACACTGCCTCTCACTGGTCCTAAAATATTAAGTTCCACTAACCTTGCACTCCAGCGAATAATTTCTGTAACTTTGTCTATAAATAGTGATATTGAATATATAAAAGTGCCCTGTATTTTTTAGTCTTAGAAATAATTTGGATGTCACTGATTAATTCAAAAAAATCTGGGAGTAGATTTAATACCATGAACAGTATCACTGATGTTAAGAGCAATTTTCTACCAATTGGAGTTACCAGCCCTTTGGCAAGAACCAGTTTTCTGAGGCTAAGTCCTCAGAAAAGTTTGATCTCATGTCAAATCATGGTCCAGGAAGGGCATTTTTTAGTTTGTGGAAGCTGCTTTAAATAAAAGATGACATCAAAATAAAATACACTTAAATTATTAGTGATTTGGTGAGTAATCTGTACTATAATAATACACTTGCAAGCACTTTTATACATATATAATATTTTATACTACACAGTATATTAACAATCTTATACAGCATATTATTTATGCTGCCATGTCTATCACTTGGTAAACAATTTTATATATACTGTATATATATATATGTACACATTCATATGTATTGTACATATACTGTATATGTATTTATGTGTATATATGTGTATATATAACTTTATATATATATCAATCAATTGGCATGACTTAAATTACTACGTAGATAATATGTGGGTCTATACATAAACATTTTGAATATCATCCCTGAATACAAATATGAGCAGTTATGATGTGGTCTATATATTATGCAGCCATCAAAAGGAATGAGATCTTGCCATTTGCAACGACGTGGATGGAACTGGAGGGTGTTATGCTGAGTGAAGTAAGTCAATCAGAGAAAGACATGTATCATATGACCTCACTGATATGAGGAATTCTTAATCTCAGGAAACAAACTGAGGGTTGCTGGGAGTGGTGGGGGGTGGGAGGGATGGGGTGGCTGGATGATGGACATTGGGGAGGGTATGTGCTATGGTGAACGCTGTGAATTGTGCAAGACTGTTGAATCACAGATCTGTACCTCTGAAACAAATAATACATTATATGTTAAAAAAAAAGAAGAAGATAGCAAGAGGGGAAGCATGAAGGGGGGGAAATCGGAGGGGGAGATGAACCATGAGAGATGATGGACTCTGAAAAACTGAGGGTTCTAGAGGGGAGAGGGGTGGAGGAATGGGTTAGCCTGGTGATGGGTATTAAGGAGGGCATGTACTGCATGGAGCAGTGGGTGTTATACGCAAACAATGAATCATGGAACACTACATCAAAAACTGATGATGTAATGTATGGTGATTAACATAACATAATAATAATAATAATAATAATAATAATAATAATAATAATAATAATAAAAACACAGAGAAGGTGATGTCTGACCCTAAGTACAAGAGTAGAAGAAGTCAGGGAGAAACTGCTATCCAGACTGAGTCTCTTGCGGAGGCAGGAGGAAGGATATTCAGGAAGAAAGAGAAAAGGCAGGACACGTGAACTAGCCCAGCACGTGAGGAAACCCCGTGTAGGCGCCGCGGCCGGATAGATCCGTAGTGGCCAGTGTGTACATCAACAAGGGTCTGACTTTTATCTGGTGCTTAACAAGACACAATTTGCAAGTTGGAAAATAAAGATGGCATCAGATTTGCATGCTAGAAAGTCAACTGTGGCAGCAGAGGGGAAGACAGAAATTTTTTGTTTTTGTTTTGTTTGTTTTGTTTTTTTAAGACAATTTAAAAATCACATTTGTATTTTTAGGTAACTATAGAAATGGTATACCTGGATCAGAAGGGAAAGTCGTGAGAGACAAAGAAATCCATTAGGAAAATCACATTAGGGAAAATGTATTCATTCACTCGATAATTAGTTCTTGAGCATCTATGTGTGCCAAGCACTGAGGATACATCAATGAAAAGCAAAGATAAGAATCCTGGCTCTCAAAGATACGGTATTATATTATAGTGGGGGAAATGGCTAACATTTATTTGGCACTTACTCTGTGCTGGTCCTTATATTTAAGCAGTTTTTATCTATTCAGTCATTTAAGACAAACCTCAACGTGGTTCTAACGGATCAACAGGGATTGAGTTAATGAAGGAATCTGATTCAACAGGAATTCAGGAAGCCGGTAAAATTAACTGGATTTAGTAACCGGATGGACATGCATGGTGGAACAAAATGATTCTTGAGCTTTAGGTAGCAAGGGTAATTTTTTGTTAAAGGTTAATAATAATTTCTGAAATGGTTATATGTACCCTACCTTTCTTAATTGTATAGCAAGGATGCAGTGCCCTTTATTTGGGGCTATTTCTACATAAAATGAAGTAAGAGAAGAATTATGGGAACACAGAATGTTTCTTTTCTGTCTCCTGCATTTCTGAAGTCTACTGACCAGTTTTACCACTTGATTTTCAATTTCTGAAGTGGCTCTCTTGAGCTAAGCTTGAGAACACTGTTTTCTGTGTTCTCAACTCACGCCTCTAACAGTCATATAAGTGGAGTTAAACGTAGCTGGGGGGAGCATTACCAAGATGAAATAATTAAACCTTTCTGAGCTGAGCTAACCAGCAGGAAAAAAAAAATGGAGAGCAAGTACTTCTGCTGTCTCAGCTTGGAAGAATGTAGTGAGAGCTCTCTTGAAACAAAAAGAGAGAGAATTGTGTCTTGGCTTCCTTCATCAAAAGCTACTACTGAGGGAGTTATTTTCCCAGCTTAGTTCAAAATTTACATGAAGAATAAAAAAATAGTGCTAAATTGAAAACCAAACACAGCGCTATAATTATTTTCCCTTCATCTTTTTCTTTTAATTTCTTGGTACCAATGATACTGATGCCCTTTGCAAAAAGTAAATTTTATGTTAAATGGTTCCTAGCCAGGACTGAATAATTCATTTTGGAAACTTCTACCCTAACAGCACTGGAAGAATTCTAAATGTAAACTTCTGAAGCTACATTGTTTCCTTTACATGGCATTTATTCCTGCAGTGAGAAATTACTTCTATACAGCTACTTGGCAATTGACTTTTTGGTTCTTACCGGCAGAACGAGATTCATAAATTGATAATTTCATTAAGTTTGCACTAACTGTTCTAAAACAGAATATTAGAGAAAATTATTTTTTTCTCATTTACACATTTTTGCTCTTAGGAAAATGCACATTAAGATAGCAATCTACACTTGTGAAGCAAGAACAAAGACACTTGTATTTATTTGTGTGCGTTGCTCACTCACTTACCACTTTTTCAAGAAATTAAGCCTCGCTAAATTTTATTTTTTCCTTACTTGCAATCAGGATTAGGTGTGACATTTGTCCCTTTGGACCTCACTGGATAATTACAGAAAGACACATGGCTTTAATACTTGTTTTATTTTATCAGTGTCTTTAGTTAGTTATGGCTCAGTGTATTAGAGTCGCAGTCGAAACTATCATCAGAGCCTCCCATTTGCTAAAACCCAGATGTTTGAGTGCTATTTTTTTTTTAAATCAAAGCTGGTTACTCTATATAACTTACAAGTCTATAAAATTTACACTTCTAGCTATTAGAAAGAAATAAAACATATAAACTGAACTCAAGAGAGATAGTATTTTGTATTTCCGTTATTTGACCCCAGGGAAAACTCTTTATTATTAGCTTAATGAAAATTTTTGTGTAGCTCCTTGCTAATGGCAAAACGACTTTGGAAGCATTCTTAGCCTTTAAACTGAGCATTGCAGAAGCACTCCCCATTTCTCCACTTGCAGCCCTGTCTTATCCCATCTCTCCACCAAAAACAAAGTCAAATTTTCCAAACAGCTGTTGTGGGAAAGATAAGAGAGAGGAAGAAGAAAGCAAAGGAGAGAAGGAGAAAAGAGAGAGGGGGGAAATAAGCAAGAAATGAAAGAAAAATAGGAAGAAAAGCCCTGGAAAGCGTCCCAGAGGTAACCTCAAAAGCACATCAGCTACCTGCACAGTCATTCCTCAGAGGCAGGAAGTGTGCTGCATGAATGATCCCACTTCCATGAATTGTCTTACTTAACCTTCAAAAAGAACCTTATTAGCTAGAGGACGACTATTGGCCCACTTGGCAAATGAAACCGAGGCTAAGAAAGACTCAGTGACTGAACTCAGGGTCATGTCGCCGTTACTGCAAAGGACAGAAGCAATATTTGGCTGCGCTCCTAACTCCTCTGATGGACGGGAAGATAAGCAGGGTCAATAGGCTGGCCTTCCTGTATACATATTTCAAAGTAAGGCATCTCATTAATTAATATGTTCAAAATGACCCCTTCATTTCCTCCCTGAAACTTTTTCTATGCGCCCCCCCCCCCCCCCCACAAGTCTCTTCCATCTCAATAAATAGCACCACCACTCTCTTCTGGCCAAGAAACCCAGAATTATGCTTATGTTCCCCTTTTCCCCCATAATCCAATCTGTCAATAAGTCCTATAGATTGAGACCCAAAAATTGTCATCTTCTTTCCATATCACATCTGTCTTGCAGCACCAGCCTCCTATTAGCCTCTCTCTTTCCCCCTTGTCGCTTCCCCTGAATCCTCTACGGCTGTAAGAGTCATCTTCTCAAGACATAAATTAGGCCATGTCACTCCTTTGCTTTAATATGATTGGGGGAGGGGGTTCGCTTTGCCTTAGAACAAATTCTACATCACTGTGCTGGGTTATAAGGTTCTCCGCCATCGGGCTCCAGTCTAGCTCTCCAGCATCACCTTGTGTGGCACTCTGCTTTGTTAAGCAGAGTTGATGCTCTTCCAGTCACTTGAACACACAGAACTCAGTGCCTTTTGCACGTGCTTTCTCCCCAGCTTGGAACATTTCTCTATCCCTTCTTCCTGTGGCAGCTTCATCTCATCCTAAGTCTAAGCTCAAATATCAGCCTTCAGAAGCTATGCCTGACAGCTGCATCTCTTTCTCGGATTTAATGATAACCTCCCTAATACTTCAAACATTGTATAAGTGTTTTATTTGTCTACTATTTTATCATCTGAGCCTATCAGAACCTCAGGTCAAAGATCACAACTGTTATGGTCATCATTGTTTTCCCAGAATCCAGTAGATGCCTGAAGTATAGTGGGTGCTCCCAAAATGCTTGTTGCATAATTTCCATAAATAAATGAATAGAAAACCTCTTTATAGCAAATAAGTTTTGCCAGAGAAACTCTAACCCTCCTCCTACATTATATTCTGATTCTCTTTGGATTGGCATAAGTTTTAGCAAATATAGAATCATACCAATTACGACTATGTACTAGACCACTGAATACCACCTTCTATTTCTCTCAGCCACCCAGAGCAAACTTAAAAAGAGAAAGGATGGGAATATCAGAGTTATGTAATATACACCACATATAAATATTTGATTTGAGATTATGGTATTTTAATCACCTATAAAAGATTTATTTAGTTTTAAAAGGCAACTATCATTGCTTTTCCGAGTAAAAATAGAATCATGCTAAGCCTCTAGAAACGTGATTAGTAAGGATTCATATTTACCAGAAGATTTAGCCATTTAAGAAAATTTCCCTCTAAATTAAAGCCAATAAATATAATTTTGGAATGAACCTAAAGAATAGTAACTGATAACATTTACTTTATACTTTTCTATTTAAAAGGCGTATCTTCTCTCATGGACACACAGTACAGGTACCTGCTAAAAGCAGGGCTCTGCTATGGAAAGACCTGGATGATTTGAACCATTCTAAACTGCTCGTTGAAAAAGAGAAAGGCTTACAAATGTTTAGCCATAGTAACCAACAGCCCTTCCCAGGACCTGTAGTCTAGTAGATCTTAGGCTTTCTCACAGATTAGAAATATTTGTCTCAGTGCCTGACATGACTTCACCATCTTATTATAATTCCCGAAGGCACTGGTATCTTTCCTTTGGTTCTCATGTCACTAGCAATTAATTTTATTGCCAAGAATGCTTGCTTTTTTCTCTAAGCTGTATATGTCTGTATAATTTTTAATGCTTGTCCTCAAACCTCGTTTTCCGACTTACTGCACTTATTTCTATTTTTCCAGGCTTTGCTCTCAATTCCAGCTAATTGTCAATAATGACTTTGCCTTAAACCCTGAGTTACTGGTCACTTTCATGCAAAAATCTGTGCTCCTTCTAACTAGAGCGAAGAGCTTCCCGTCTGCTTGCGTCTCAGTAGTCAGTCATCAAATATGGAATAAAAATCTGAAAGCCTTGTCCTTAACTGACATTTCATATATAAGAACTGACTGGGCAGCTTCTCCTATTATGTCAAGATGCTATTTATATCTTTCAAAAGCATATGAATTAAGGATCTTGGCAAAAGAAAAATTGGGCACCAAAAGACATAATCAAAGACAGAGGCAACAAATGACTGGCTTTGGACCAGATACGTTACAATGGCCAACACAGATATCATATCTGACGCCTCAGTTTTAATGCCAAACCAGGAGACGGCACTCTCTCCCGCCGTGAGCCCAAGTCACACGGGAGGTCAAATGAGGAAGCAGCAAACCAATTTTCACAATGGAGAAAAAAGTAGGGCTCCTCCTACTCAGTGTATCGAGCCAGATGGATGATCACATCTCCTCTTTCCTATGCCCATCAAAAAAAAGGTCTTGGATCTGATGCTGAGGGCTTGAAACTTAAACACATAAACAAGAATCTAATAAAAATTTATAGAATGACATTTTAACGGGGACTGAGGATACTTTCTTCTAGTAAGAGCTTTCTACTTCTCTACCTGGCATTCCGTCTCTTATCACATGAGGCACAAAATAGGGGTAATTAAAAATACTTAAGGTAGTGGTGCTGACTTTAAAATTACACTGATTGATAGAAAATATCGATTACCCATTAAATTTTAAAGATGTACAATTGTTGATATAAGATACTGACAACTCTTCTTTTTTTTCCTGGAAAGAATTCTTTAAAGATAACGTGAGCTCCGAACTGGTGGTTACCGGGAATCTGAGAATCTCTTCGGTCCTCAGTGTATTTCACTGAAAGTTTTAAAGGAATTTTCACAGCAGTTGGTTTCATGTGTTTAAAAATGTGAAAGCTTTACTAAAAATTTTTCTTGATGCCACAGGGATTTAAATTAATGCTAGGATAAGAGAATGTTCTAAAGGAATGTCGAGGTCCACTGGCAATTGTTTCAAAAAAGCTTTTCTTGGAATATGATGTAAATGATCCTTATATAAAAAGGGAGCATCTTTTTCCCATTTATCTATCCATTCATTTTAATATTTGTTAAATATTTACCCTGTTTTCAACCCCGGGGAGGCGCTGTGGTACAAAGATTAACGACACTTTTTTTGATTTGAAGGAGTTCCTTCTCTACTAATAGAGGTCTTCACATTAGCAAATAACCAGAATACAACATTCTTGTAGAATAAGGGTAGGGACAGATGCACAAAGAGGGGCGTGGCTAACTTTATCATCACGATGTCAGGAGCAGCTCTGGAGAGGAAATGCCACTTGAGTCAGGTGACGAAGAGTGATGAAGTTCATCAGGGTTGAGGGCCGGACACAATGGGAACAGTGGTGTGAGACCAGCTTTCGAATCACAAGAGAGAGCTAGAAAATTTCCTTGGAAAGAAGACTAAAAAGGGACAGAAGCACTTTCCTGTTAGAATACTTTATAGGAAAATTACAGGGCTTTAAAGGCTGAGACAAAATCAGAGAATATGTTCAATTAGGAGCAGGATAAAAGAATGCACGCTTCTGTCTTCTGCTAAAATTGTGGAGCACTAGATCTGGAATTGGACTTCAAAGAGGCAATTATCAAATGGGGATGTTTTTTCCAGGTCTGTAGTATTTTTATATTGAGTTCCCCTCAGGAAGATAGGAAGGGTGAAACAAAAAGAAATGGAAGACGGTTCTGCTGAATCCGCAGGTGATGGCTACATGGCTCTTTAGGTGAAGCCAAGGATAACGAGAACACATTTCCCAACTTAGGGTTTGACCTTGTAAATCATAACTTATAAATTGTAACCATATAGTAGATCGCTGGCCCCAGAGTACCTAGATGGACGGCCTTTTGATATACTATTTTCATGTTCTTTACCAATATTCCAAAAATTATATTTCATTACTAAATGCTCATTTTAAGAATTACACTATGACAGACTCTGTAATTTAAAATTTTGAGAACTGCATAACATTTTAAGAACCGCCATTACTAAAAAGCGTTTTCTACGTTTATTGGGCACTGAGAATAATTTCCAGATTGCTCTTTGAATACATGGTGACATGAACATGGCTGTAAGTGTTTGCTTCCATTGAGCCATATCCTAAGTGGATTATTACATCTTGCAGGACTCCAACTACTTATTCACAGATTTTTCCAAAGCCTTTTCTCACTTTACAACTTCACACACATTATGGAAGTATACCTGTGTCATCAGGACTCATATAGTAAGTGTGTTTTTTTTTAAGTTTCTTTGTAATTTAATTGATAAAACAAAAAATGGTACTGTAAGGTTGATTTGATTTGTGTTTATTCGAACTTTAGAAAGACTAAATATTTTTCCACGTGTATTTTTTAAAAAGAATTACAGTATGATATCAGAAAAGAATCCTATAAATTTGAGTACACGGTGGCCTTTAAAGAATTCTAAAATAAAAATTCACACTATATAAGAGACATAACTTTTTGCCTATGGAAAAATCCTCTTCAATTTCATTCTCACCATTAAATATTTTTAAAACCTTGGTCAGGAGAACCCAGAAAACATCGAGTTAACTCCCTGTTTTGCCTATCCTGAATAAGTATGGAAGTTACTGCTTGCAGAAAGAACCCTGGGATTCAGATTGGCCTCTTGTTGCCTGGTTACGAAATCTGAGGAAGGTCAATTACCTATTTCTGTGACTGTTTCCTCATCTGCCAAAAAGGAACAGTAATGTTTTTGTTTGTTTTTACTCAGCTGATAGGAATGCTATGAAGGCAAAACTGCACAAGTAATCATAAATCTTATATAAGGTTTAAGATCTAATTGAAAGAATCCCAAAATATAAGAATCTCTCTCCGTGTGTGTGTGTACATGTGTTATATCAACCAACACTTATTAAATCCAAACACAGTAGCACTCCCTGAAGTAAAATCCTGACATTGCCTATTCTTCTTCAGTCCTGCCATTTGGTAACAGCCCCAAGCTAAAAAGTGGTAACCTGTCCTAAGCACCATCCCGTTAGTGATGGGTGGTCCAAATCCATCACGACATCATAACAAGATTTCTGTGGCTAGCTAGTTTCTTATGATGATATAATTAAATCTGAAACAACGGTTTCCAGCTCTTTGCTTTCCTAATTCTCTTCTTGACTCTTGAAAGTAAAAGTTATATTTACTTTTTTAGGTTATTCAAGGATTATGCTTGCTCCAGTAATTTCCTTAGTCACTGTCCTAAAAGCACTGTTTTTTTCAAGATTTCATCTATACATTTGACAGAGAGAGAGAGAGAGAGCACAAGCACACAAGCAGAGGGAGCAGCAGGCTCTCCACTGAGCAGGGAGCCTGATGTGGGGCTCAATCCCCAGGACCCTGGGATCATGACCTGAGCCGAAGGCAGATGCTTAACTGACTAAGCCACTCAGGCGCCCCTCTAAAAGCACTCTTGAGGACTTGAAGAAGGTGAATTTAATGGATTGGAAAGAGAATTGGAGTAGACAGTTCTTAATTTTAGGCCATGGTGCTGTAACTGGCTTCCCAGATGTGAAATACTGGAAGCATTTCATGTATTTCATGGAGATGGTTTATGGATATGCTTACTATCTTTGTATAAAAGAGATGATAATAAATCACTATGGCTGACTTTGGTAGCCAAACTCACTGGTCCAGAAGTCTGTCATCACCTATGCGGGAAGAGTAAGTTACCCTTGACAGAGGTCTGGATATATTTGGAGAAGTCACCTGGCTTTTCTGAGACCTGGATTCCTCCAACTAAAAAACATGAATAATGTTTGTTCATAGGATTCAAGCACTTTCCATAATTCCTAAGACATACATATCTTTGAGAAGTGTCAAAACATATCATATATGTGTCTTCACAAACATGTATTCTGTTACATAAAATTTACAGCATTAAACGTGAAGATTTTGAAAATAAAGGCTCATATTATAATCTCTACAAAAAGATTTTTTTGGGTGTATTTTAAAAAAATTATTGGGGCACCTGGGTGGCTCAGTCCTTAAGCATCTGCTTTCGGCTCAGGTCATGATCCTAGGGTCCTGGGATCAAGCCCCGCATCGGCTCCCTGCTCAGTAGGGAGTCTGCTTCTCCCTCTCCCCCTTCCCCTTCTTGTGTCCCCTCTCTCACTGTGTCTCTGTCAAATAAATAAATAAAATCTTTAAAAACAAATTATTGACTGGGGGTGCCTGGGTGGCTCAGATGGTTAAGCGTCTGCCTTCGGCTCATGATCCCAGGGTCATTAGATCGAGTTAGATCGAGCCCCGCATCGGGCTCCTGGCTCAGCGAGGAGCCTGCTTCTTTTTTTTTTAATTTTAATTTTTATTGTTATGTTAATCACTATACATTACATCATTAGTTCTTGATGTAGTGTTCCATGATTCCTTGTTTGCGCATAACGCCCAGTGCTCCACGCAGAACGTGCCCTCTTTAATACCCATCACCAGGCTGAACCATCTCCCCACCCCCCTGAGGAGCCTGCTTCTCATTCTCCCTCTGCCTCTCTCCCTGCTCAGGCTCTCTCCTCTCTCTCTCTCTCTCTCTCTCTCTAACTCTATGTCTCAGATGAATAAATAAAATCTTTAAAAAAAAATTATTGACTGTATGAACGAGATATATATAATTGGATCAAAAAATCAAAACTCTTAGTTTAATATTTTTATAGAAAGGAAAGATAGCTTTATTTTTTCTCTTACCACAAATATTGCCAATATTTTTTTATTTCTGTATGGCAAAATACCTCATACTTCCAAGAGACATAATTTCATTCAAGATACTCTTCAAATAGTATTGCATTTCTCATTCAAATGTTAGAGTATTTTACAAGACAGTGCAAAAATCCTAAAAAACAATTTTGAAATACATACATGAATTTTTATTTTTTAATCTTGCAGGTTTCTTGAGTTTATTCTGCCAGAGGGAAGTTTTCTAATATCAGGTGAATTAAGATAGATTCTGTTCCATAGATAGTTGGCCAGAATCTGCCTGAGCCCCATAAGTAATGCCATGTCGGTGGCTAGAAGAAAGTTCAAGAACAATATCTCTGGAATGTTTCCCTTTCATGTGAAACTCCAGCTCTAAAAAAGCTCCTGAAAATGATGTATTTCCTATCTCCATAAACACAACCCCTAGACGCTCAGCCATATTTTCAGCAAATCCAAAAATAAACCCAGTTTCTTCAACTAGCCATCGCTCACTTAATATTTTGAAACACGATACAGCACAATGTTTTCTAAAGTTGAAGTATAAATCACAATTTTAAAGCACATGCTACCAGTCTCTCCAGCTAAGGAAAGAAATGGGCGGAATAACAGAGTGGTGCTGTGTCGGATTGAAAATGTAGTAACTGAGGGGAAAAAGCAAAATATTAAAAAAGTAAAAGCTATCATATCTTAGAATTGTAACTCTTTGATTTCAAGCTTTTTTGGGTAATATTAAAAAAAATCATACTTTTTTGCTACTGGGGTATATTCAGTCATTCTAGTGACAAACCTGGTGCCTCGAGCCAATAATTTAGTCTACAAATTTAGATCTACTACACAGATTTGAATTATTTCAGAGTTCCACTCTAAAGTTTACTGACAGTAGACTTTCCCATTTGAGCATCAAGATTCAATAAGCACATCATTCTTTAGAAATTGGCTTCCTTCTTAGAAATTGGTTTTATACAAAGATTCCTTTTATCAATACATAAAACATTGAACTATGATTTGGTTACTATAAAAATAAAGGCATCAAATTTATTAAATGTCCGGCCTTTAGGGAAAATCAAATAGTTGAACCGAAGTTAACATCCTTTTTTGCCTCTCCCGCACGCACCCAGCAGATGCCATTTTTCAGAGCTGTGATCACATTACGTCCGATGATATTTTAAACAAGTGCTATTTAATGCTTCACAAAATATGGAGGGTAAGCATGTCATCCTTTTGAGATAGATGACATAATAGTGTACTTTTTAAAAAAAGCATCATAAGAAAACAGATGACTGGATCTGAATCATTTCTTTTCTCCTTCCTTCATCTCTTATCCCCATACGCCCCCACTTCCTGTGTCCTGTTCACACGACACATGTACTTCCTGAGATTCTTTTGCTTCTCCTGAGAGCACGAGAGAACAGAGACATCTTTATGATGAATCTAGAAGTGGCCAGGTTTTCTCTCTGCCTACAGGATTAGGAAGAGAGCTGAACAGAGAGTGAGCAGCACTCAGGGCTTTGGGGGACAGTGACAATAACACTGCTTGGGAGACTCAGAGCACAGTATTCTTCAGACTTCACTGAGGAAAATTTTATTTTATCATTATTTTTTAAAGATTTTATTTATTTATTTGACAGAGAGAAAGAGAGAGGGAGAAAGCAAGCACAAGCAGGCAGGGGAGAGCAGGCTCCTCACTGAGAAAGGAGCCTGATGTGGGGCTTGATCCCAGGACCCTGAGATCATGACCTGAGCCAAAGACAGCCGCTTAATGGACTAAGCCACCCAGGCACCCCCACTGAGGAAAATTTTAGCTAGACTAAGTCACAAAATCCCCCAAACTAAGAAAATCATTAGACATACTGAAATTGGTAAGATAAAACACACATTTGCTTGGCACTGATTTCCTGGCGAATGCAATTATTCATCAGCATTAGTCCACACAGCACCCAAGTACAAATTAGCAAAAGGGACCCCCCCCTTTTTGCAGACACCATGTGGGTAGGTGCATGGCTTGAGAGTGGAGCTGGGCTGGATTCCAACATCCTCTTGCCACCTCAAGCAGGCAGCATTGTGTAGAACGTATTTGGAACAACTGGACACGGGGATCCTATTTACATAGGTCTTTCTTTTTAGCACATTACAAATCCTAAGACAAAAATAATGTAACTGGAACATTTATCTATACTCATTGCAGAGTAGTACAGTGTCAGATTGAGAATGTAAGATTATCTATTGGCAAATGACAAATTCACTCAGTATAAATTCAGGTGAGCTGAAAAGGATACCTGATACAGATTCTTTGTAGTGAAGTCATCAAAGAACAACCAATAAAAGTCACTCTCCTTGTTTATACTAACAGGAGAGTGAATACTTACCACCATCTTCAACTGTAAAATGGAACATATCACTTGTGGCATTGGCCCCATCTTTTAAAACGTAGCATATTTTCATGTCATCAATGTCAGCTAGAAAATAACCCAAGAACAAGATGATTCATTACTAAGGTGAGATTGGTGACTCATTACTTATGGCAAATTCAACTGGCTCTTACTTCTCTGCAACCATGTTTAGGTTTCCTAATTCCAAGGGAAGCAGTGCTATATCTGATTTCTTCTATCTCTAAGCCCCTTGATTTCAGCTGTCCCACGGAAATCTGATCCCTCACCCAGATAGAGTGCAAGAGTTAGGCTATAATAATAGCAAGGTGTTGCCCCTCCCAGTGGTGTTTGCATGTTCATGCACTAAAGAAGTGACTGTCTAAATACGGAATGTCAGACTTCATGACAGGTGGAAAGGGAGATATTTTGAGGCATGAAAGATTTCCTGGCACTACCAAAAATCACGCTCTTTCCCTCCCTGGAGGGCGGCCCTCGGAGGAAAGAACTTCCCTGCCCTCCTCTGGCTAACTTTTCTTACCTCTTGCAATATATAACAGGTTGTTTTTAAGCTCTCCAGAGTTCGAATGAAAAAAATAATAAAAGGCATTTTAAATCCCAAAGACTGAAATAACAGTCATGACCCCAGAAAGCAATTAGCATAGAAAACATCTAATAAAAACCGAAACTTTTATTCATAGTGAAAAGTTATCCTGCCTCAGGAAGGCTCTTTCTTTTGCTTTCTGCCCTAGCTCTCAAATATACCGGCATAGTTTGTTTTCAGTGATTGACTAACATACAACTTCAAAAATTTATTCACCCATTTTACTAGTTCCTCTCCTAAATTATGCAGCACAGACAACATAATAAACCAAGCATCATCCTGTTCTGTGATGCTCGCGCAATACGCTGTTATTGACCTGGGCCAGGCAGTAAGTAGTTATTTCCAAGGCTACTTAAAATCAAGATCACAGCTAAGGGTAGCTTCCACAGTGGCATGTAATGTTTATGTGTCTCAGGGGGACTCTATAGTTTTTCCATCTTCTAAGAGGTCTACCAAGTTTGTGCTATCAAGTCCACAAGCATCATATGTAAGAAAATGACTTTATGAAAGAATAAGCTCAAGTGATGTAAGGTACTGGCATCAACACTCCATGAATTTCTGTGACCCCATTTGACAGATGTGAAACGTACAAGCTCCCTTGCTCATAGAGTTCTGAAAGGTGACTTGCTTACAACCCGACAGCCGAGGAGGGTAAAATTGATTTAATAGTTAAGGGTAGCTTCTTGTAAAAGGGGTATAGGAGATGGAGCAAATTCAAGACATTTTATTCCCCCTTAGCATTTTATTTCTAACTCTGCTGTAATTTCCCCAATTTCTGCCTAGTTTTGTATCTTTCTGTGTGGCTACCTTTCCTAGAAGGCAGAAAACTTCTGGGATTGGTTTTTTTTTTTTTTCCATCTTAACTTCCCAGAGTCCTTTGCTTAGGATCTAATATTCAGTAACGGCTCAAATGTTTCTTAAAACGAAAGAGCCCAGAGGTCTGGTGGACCACGCTTGGACTGCTACCTCCGCATGTGTGATGTTTCAACAGAGGTAAGGAGCGAAGCCCCTGCAAGGTCTTTACCTGTCTACTCCTACAACTCTGACCCCTTACAACCTTTTAATTCATCAGGAAGGAATTAAGTGAACTGTACCCTGAGGACACATCCTTAGCCTAAGGACAAAGTCCTCTGGTCATGTGGAAAGAGCTTTTTCCAAACTTCCCCATTTGCTCTTTAACTATGTAAGAAAATCTAAAGGCTTTACTATGAGAAAAGGAAAAATTCATTAGTACACCCAAGCTCTGCATAAATTACCACTTCAAAAGTGATTTTTTAAAAACTTTTTTTTAAAAGTGAACATGAATGCAATTAAGACATGCAGGTGTCAAATTTTCTGTCCATGTTAGGGCATGCAATATTGATTAGTTGGAACAAATCAAAACCCTTTTCATTTTCTTTATAACTCAGTTAATAATTCATGGTTCAAAAAAGGGACTAAAAAAGGTCTAAAAAAATCTCAAATAAGTAAAGACTTTGATCATAGTGCTGTTATTCTATAGGAAACTCTAAAGCTATCAAAAACATCATAAATTATATATAAACACTCACTTCTTAAGGCACACTAGTATTAGGAAGATCAAAACCTACTAGCAAAAAAATGTTATTTCCTTTCAGTAAACAACTAACAATTAACTGGATTTTCTTCTTTTTTTTTAATTTTATTTTATTATGTTATGTTAATCACCATACATTACATCATTAGTTTTTGATGTAGTGTTCCATGATTCATTGTCTGCGTATAACACCCGGTGCTCCATTCAATATGTGCCCTCCTTAATACCCATCACCAGGCTAACCCATCCCCCCCACCCCCTCCCCTCTAGAACCCTCTGTTTCTCAGAGTCCATAGTCTCTCATGGTTTGTCTCCCCCTCCATTTCCCCCCCTTCATTTTTCCCTTCCTACTATCTTCTTCTTTTTTTTTTTTAACATATAATGTATTATTTGTTTCAGAGGTACAGGTCTGTGATTCAAGTCTTAACACAATTCACAGCGCTCACCATAGCACGTACCCTCCCCAATGTCTATCACCCAGCCGCCCCATCCCTCCCACCCCCACCACTCCAGCAACCCTCAGTTTGTTTCCTGAGATTAAGAATTCCTCATATCAGTGAGGTCATATGATACATGTCTTGCTCTGATTGACTTATTTCGCTCAGCATAATACCCTCCAGTTCCATCCACATTGCTGCAAATGGCAAGGTTTGGGGGGTTTTTTTGATGGCTGCATAATATTCCATTGTATATATATACCACATCTTTATCCATTCATCTGTCGATGGACATCTTGGCTCTTTCCATAGTTTGGCTATTGTGGACATTGCTGCTATAAACATTGGGGTGCATGTACCTCTTTGGATCACTACATTTGTATCTTTGGGGTAAATACCCAGTAGTGCAATTGCTGGGTCATAGGGTAGCTCTATTTTCAACTTTTTCTTCTAATTACTGATCATGCATTGGATTTATTTCAGTTCATGTATACAAACATTCCATGATTTTGTGTTTTCGTTTTAATTCTAAGTTCACTGACAAACCTGGCAACCACACCTTGGTTCAAACTCGTTGGGGGAAGTTTCTAAAAGTGATCTGTAATGTATCTCCCACAAGATATCACTGTGTACTTATTATAGAGAAAAAAGTCCAGGTCCTTGAGACAAGTGATGGAGACAGCAGGGGCACCCTGGCAAAGAGGCAACATTGAAATAATTTCTCTAATTTGTCTAATTCTACCTTGTTAAGTCTTCCTAATAATAAAATTGAATGAGGTTTAGAAATGAATGGATTTTCTTCTCCCAGGGACCAACTAGCAAATCGATTTGGGAATAACCTTCTTTGCCCACATATGCTAACTTGACTTAACCCAGCGCACTGAAAATCCATCAAAATAGAGTTCAGCTTATCCCTTCGGGATAACAGAAACACAAAAACAAATACAAAGTTAGCGTCGTCCTCACTAAAGGTACTGCTTTTATTTCCCTTCGAAGAGAGCAACACAGTAGCTGTATAATGGAGCATCTCCATTTTTACTCATCCATCTCGTCTCAAGAAATAACCACCCTGAACCAAACCGCAGCCTCAACTTGCTTAAATGAGTGCTCTGTGATGAACTACCAACAGCCTTCCCAAGCAGTGTTTGGGTTCTTATTGGAATGTGCTCATTTCTCTTATAATCTTAAAAATGTATCTTCACTTGTTATAATAAACTGACTATATTTACAAATGACCATAAAGAGTAATCATGGTGAGTCCTTATCAGTGAGAGAGAGAGAGAGACAGCCTCTTTCTGAAATAGCATAATTTAGGGTTCGATATTTAAGATATAATATTCCAACATTTTCAGCTGTTGGACCTGGTCCATAGAATTTTAAATTAAATAGTCTGCTTGTCTTCTTCCACAAATTCTTTAAAAAAAAAATCCTAAAGTCAGATTACTTTTTCAGGTCAGAGGACCAATGTGAAGTCACATTTTCTATCCTGTAATATATTCCTTTCATCCTCTTCACTTTCCATGAAAATAAACCAGTCTAAGATTGCATGGCATCTCTGTCCTCAGAAAGCCCTCACACACAAGTGTCCTGCTGGTCTGGCATGACACTTGGCACTCTGAGCTTTTCCTGTCCCTGCAGCCCCTAGAATATATTCAGGCTTTCAGCCAAGCATCAGGAGGTTGGAGTGCAAGGGCTATTTGCCAGCATCTAAAACAGAGAAGCAGTTCACTTTAACACTATACTTTGCGACATCCGTTTATTAAAGCATTTGTTAGAGCCCAACACTGTTGCAGGAAAAGAACACCCCCACTGGGATGCTCCAAGGGTAAACTTCATCTCCACTCACAGAGCCCACATAGGAGAGATCTAGTTTCCATCCTGACATGGTGAGATTTTCATGAAAGCCACCCGAAGCCCTCTGTAGTGAAGGTCGCACATTCTAGAGAACAGAGCCCTGCCTCCCAAGCCAGCATACTGAATGGGCTTCTCCCTTCAGTCACTGAGTAACTCTGCAGAGGTCACCTGCCCTTCCTGTCTCAGATTGTGTCCACACACAAAGAAAATTTAGGTTAGAAAAACGCTTTAGCTTCAAGAATGCAGATGCTAGAGGTGTTTGCCTAAGTCATAAAATATCAGAGAAGAATTATAAATCTACAAAGTAGGTATAAACACATTTTTTTCAATTACAAAGTTTCCAAGAACTGTAACAGGATTAGAACAATGCTCTCACAATTAATCAAAGTAATATAGATTTGAAGGCTCTATTTCAATGGTAGGTGAAAATAACAGCAAGAAGAATACAAAGAATGTAGATAGCACATCTTTCTCTAAGGTGCCCAAATGCTTCATGAGCAACCTGCAGCATACCCAACAGGCCACTGTTGGGTACAGGGGTGGAGGACAGGGGTGGCAAAGAAAGCAGAACTAAAAAGCCTGCTTCATTCTTAATTCACCCAAGTCTAGTTCCTGCCTTGGCAGCATACCTTGCTGCTGTTGAAAGACACTCGTGCTTCTTCTTATGGCCGGGCACTGCAGTGGGACATACAGCAAGAGGCGAGCTCTTCTCCCAGAAAAGTGAGTCTCTGTATTGCCCCCCCCATCTATTTCCCTTACCTTTTCTTCCCTTACATTCAAATTTGATCCCTTACTTACAAAGTTTTTGGGGATAGCCATACCCTCAGAAAATAAGACCTGCATTTTCCATTGGGTATAAGGAAAGAAAAGCATGCCATACCTTGTGTAAACTGAGTCACACTGTGGTTGCCTCTGTCCAGGTTGAGGAGATATCCGTGTTGAGGGGTCTCTGTCACAATAAACCTGAGAGAAAAATGTAGGCTGTCTCTGTCCTCCGCTTTCAATATTTTGCTTGTGATCATGAACCCCAAGTGACCAGTAGCCAGAGTGCGAAGTGTGGAGGCCCCTTTGTTCACGGCAATTTGGGGGACACTATCATCAACAGCTGAGACCTGGATTTTCATCACTTGGGGTCTCCTTGTTTCAAATATTGTATCAGGGAAAACATAGAACTCTGTATGGGAACCATCAGTCACCGTGAAGGAGAAGCTGTCTTCACTCGACTCAGTGCCATCATGTCTGTAGCTGATTAAGTTTTCATTCAAGTCTTGCTTGGTAAAAACCGTGGTAGGTCTGGTATTGTTGAATAGGAGTTGGCCATGAACAGGCACCTGGGTGACAATGAACTTCAGAAGTTTGTCAGGAGTATCTCTGTCTTCGGCAGTGAGTTCAAAGGGAGTGATCAGCTTGTTTTCACCCTCACTGACAACCAGGTTATGGATGGTGACCACTGGCTTTTTGTTATCCACATCACTAATGGAGATTCGGAATGTCCGAAAGACAGGGTTACGTCCATCGGTGACTTGAAACTCAAAGCTGTCCATCTTGACTTCATCATCAGCTGTGTGGATGTAGTAGATTTTGTTGCCAGCCAGTTGGAGCTGAGTGAAAGATGTGATGGATGCTCCAAGTTGATCTGTGCACTCTAAGTGACCTCTCATGGGAGCCCTGGTGATGGTAAAAACTAAGTTTTCATCAGGACTGTTCAAGTCACTGGTGCTTAGTAGGTCTGTTGTGAGGGTGACTTTGCCACCTTCTTTCAAGGATACTCCCTTGCTTATCACATCTGGGAAGACAATGTCAATGTTCCCAATGGAAACATAAAAGTAGCGATCTATGAGGGCATTTATTCCATCAGTCACATCAAATTTAATTAGGTCCCGAATGCCCTCTTGTCCAAAATGGACATACTGGATTAAGTTTCTGTCCACTTCGTCCTGGGTGAAATTCATGCCCAGTGTGATATTTTCAAAGGCACCTGTAGGTTTTTGTCTCTGCAATAAGCCATGTCCTGGCCCATAACGAATAATATAAACCAAAGATTTGTCTTCAGAGTCCAAATCAGTTGCCATTAATATTTTGTTGTTAATAATTTTGGTTTCCCCAATTTCTATTTCTAGTCCATTATTGATAGTCATTCTGGGGGTTTCATCATCAACTGGGATAACTATAATGAGGACCATCCTTTCCACTGAGTGCTTACCATCCGTTAGTCTAATCACAAAACTGTCTTCCTGAGTCTCAGAGTCATCATGCTCATAAATAATGCTTGAACTCTCTAGGATCTGGTCCAAGGTGAAGCTTTCAACCAAAACTGTACCATTTATCAGCTGGTTCATGATGTGACCGTGAGTAGGAAATTGGGTAATAGTGAAAGTTAGATCATCCGGGGGGATGTCAGCATCAGCAGCATTGAGAATGGGCGTATCGATCACCAGACTCATGCCTTCCATCACCATAAATTCTCTCATAAATATTTCCGGCTGTTCATCATTGGTGGGAATGATGACAATGGGGAAAAAATGTCTCTCTGAAAAGTTAATGCCATCAGAGCAACGAAATATAAATCGGTCTTCTACAGGTTCGACACCTTTATGGACACTCTGGACATAGTTAATATGACTCTGCCTGAGGTCTTTCAGGGTAAAGGCACTTACGGCAATTCCTGCTCTTGATTTCTCAGAGCCTGGAGCTGGAGAAATGTTTTCAACATAACCGGAGGTAGGCTGAATAACTATGGTGCACAAGATGTCATCAGTTAGTGAATCAATATCTTCAGCACTTATATGTGTTGAGGTTATAACACTTTTATCACCTTCCACGACTATAAACTGTTCATCCACAGAAATTTCTGGAGCCTGGTTATCAACAGGGAGGATGGTTACCCACATGGTAACTCCTTGGATAGTATTGCCACCTATTACCCATTCTTGAGACATATCTGACAGACTCAGGTTAAATGAGTCCCCTCTGGGCAACAGGCCTATCTCACCACTAGTGTGGGCATAGACGGCAGAGCCCTCTAAGATGTCCCTTTGGGTAAACTGCTCTGCTGGAACTCCATTGACCAGGATTTCTCCATATAAGGGTGGATCTTCCAAGATGAAAGTCAACATCAAATCATCAGTGTCCTCCTCAGTCCCCTTGATTATACTGGCAGTAATTTCAGTAGCTCCATTTTCTAGAACATCTAGATATGACCCCAGAGTGCCAGCAGGAAGGCTCAGCGTGGGGACCTCATCATCCGCTGGCCGGACATTCACTCTGAGAGTGATGGGCACCACGTGGTGTCTGTCACTGACCTCCAAGGAACAGCTATCGGTGAGGGACTCATCTCCATTATGGGCATAGGAAATCCGACCCTGTTTTATGTCTTCCAAGTAGAAGACCTCCCCTACATGCAGTACCTGTCCAGACACCCTCATGTGGCCATGTTTGGGCGCCTGCGTGAGAGTGAAAGAGATGTGCGCGACGTCAGTGTCTACATCATCCACACTCAACTCAGTCTCACTCAGGATGTGGTGTCCCTTCTCCTGAATGGTGAAACCCGTGTTGAGGATCTCAGGTGGCTGGTTGTCCACTGGCTGCAAGTAAAGGGTGAAGGTGCCCGGAGCCACATTCCCAGCTTGGTCCTCCACCTGGAACTGGAACTGGGCCACTCGGGCAGCCACTCCCAGTTCTTGCTGCGGGGGTCTGTAAGCAATTTTATGGTGGTTGATCTGGGCTTGGGTAAAATGGGCCACGACGACTGAGGGGCTGTCAGTCAGGACCAAGGTGCCCAGTGGTGCTGGCGAGCGGTTTTCATCTGTGTCCATGGGGGGCTGGGTCACTGTGTAACGCAGTTCTCGGTCATCTGTGTCCAGGTCAGTGTAGCGAAGCCACTTCCTCCTC
Source organism: Zalophus californianus (assembly GCF_009762305.2). Lineage (NCBI taxonomy): Eukaryota > Metazoa > Chordata > Mammalia > Carnivora > Otariidae > Zalophus > Zalophus californianus. The sequence goes on from NC_045597.1 coordinate 63,789,282, forward strand.
AGCGGGGTGAGCTGGGATTCCTGCACCACCATCCTAAGGGGACAGCCGCTGCCCAGCTCTGGAGGGAGGCGATCCACAGGATGAATGCGTATCACAAACCTGTGTGGTCCCGATTGATTAGGGGGGTCATGGTTATCCTGCACTCGAAATGTGAACTGGTCCATCACTGGCCCGGGACTATGGGGCCCTGAGTGCCTGTAGAACAGCCTCCCCTCAGTTATGTCCTGCTGCCGCCACTCTGTCACCGTTTGCTCATAGAATGCTCCCTGTCTCCTCCAAAGGCCCCTGCTCAGTTCCTCCTCCTCCTCCTCCTCCTCACGGGGAGGATGAGTTTGGCGGAGAAGCAGATGCCCTACGGTTGAGGAGGGCGGCTCCAGCACAAAAAGCAGCAGAGAGTCATCTGAGTCAATGTCAGTTGCACTTAGAGCAAGCGGCAGGATGGGCGCCGTTTCACCTTCTGCCAGTGTTAGCCCCGTGTTAGCATTGAGGACTGGTGGTTGGTCATCCACAGGCACTAAGGTGATGGGGAACAGGAACTGCACCTGGTGCCTGCGTCCTCCATCCACCATTCGAAGGACAAGGTTGTCACTCAGTGAGCCATCTTTGTCATCGTGATGGTAGACCACCTGGCCGGCTGCTAGCTCGGCCACCGTAAAGGTCTTAGGGGCAGCACTGCCATCGGTGGCACCCAGAAGGACAAGGTGACCGTGCCGGAGCCCAGCCACCACCTCCAGCTGCACTGCCTCCAGGTCATCCTCGTCGCTGATGACCAAGTTTTGTGGTCCGATGCCCGCAGGGCCTGTAAGGGGTCGGGACTGGCCCTCGTAAAGAATGAGACCGGTGTTCCGGGTGACCACGGGAGCCAGTGTGTTCATGGGCTTCACTACTACCATAAACGCAAAAGGGTCTGAGGCAGCTCCTTCCGGGTCCACTACCTCCAACTCCAGTTCAAAGAGACGTTCCTGGTCAGAGTCCTCAGACGGGGGCTGGTAGGCAATCTTCAAGAGCCGCAGGTCCCTCTGAGTGAAGGAGGAGAGGGGCAGGCTACGATCATCAGTACTTACTAGGTAGCCCTGGCCAGGCTGGAAAGGAGAGGTGAGGTTGAAGATCAACAGGTCAGGGGGCGACTCAGCATCCTCGGCGGCCAGCATGTCTGGGGTCAGGGCGGTGAGTACAAACTGGTCCACCTCCATCATCATCATGGCCACGAAACTGGGCTTGGGTGCGGTGTTCTCTGCCCCTCCTCGGATTCTCACCAGCACCTGGAAGTGCTCACGCTTCAAAGCAGGCCTCCCCACAGGCGAACCTCGAGAGCGCAGCTCCACCACCATGGGCACCCAATCCCTATTTGGTGACCGACTGGGGGCCGTGTGGCGGTAGCGCACGCCTAGCTCCTGGAAAGCCCTGCAGTCCATCAGGAGAGGCTCCTGGGCGCCCCCCTCGCTGGCTCCACCCGGAACCTGCGGGTAGTAAAGGAGTTCCCCGTAGCGAGGCAGCGCGCTCAGGCCGGACAGGATGCCCACGCGACACTCCTCGGTCTCGGGCTGGTAGGCGAACTCCAGGCTCCGCGCGTCCAGGGCATTGCTGGTCCCCAGCAGCTCCTCCACGACGAGGGGCAAGTTTCGAGTCACAACCTCCAGCTGGGTGAAGAGCACCTCCACCTCCAGCACCAAGGGTAGCACTGCGGCCCCTCCCGACGCGTCGTAGCGCAGCTGCAGCCGAATGCGATCCCGCGACGGGCTGCGCCCGCCCAGGTGCGAATAACGCACCTCTCCCGGGCCGAAGTCGCACCGGAAGCGCTTGGGACTCAGGCGGCCAGGCCTCTGGGCCAGCGCGTCGTTGTCTAGCACGGTCACCGCGCAGCGGTCCCCCGGCTGCACCTGCAGCACCAGGTCGTGCAGAGGATCCAACCAGACCTCGCGGCCGAAGGGCACCCGGAGCCCACGGTTCGCCAGCACTATGGCCTCCTCGGCGGGGACCCCTGCAGCCCCCGCGAGATCCGGGGACAGCAACGCCCGGCCAGGGGCAGCGGGCTGTGCCGGGACGCACCTTACCAGTGACAGGAGAAGCAGCAGCAGCAACACGAGGCGGGGCGGCAGCGCAGGTATCGGCTGAAAACTGGCGGAGTAGGACACCCCGCCGGCGCGGGAGGCGATCCCGGGGGTCCTGGCCACGTGCATGGTCCGGGTGTTAGAGTTCGGACAGGTCAGCCTGAGAGAGCGCAGTCAGTCCCCCGGCAGGGAGCAAGAGAGCCCTCCGGAAAGTGCCTGGAAACCCGTACTCTGTAGCTGCGGCTGGGCCAGGTTGGAAAGTTGCGCGGGCCGGGCCGGGCTGGCGCTGCTGCGGAGGCTGAGCCCCACTGGCCGTCCCGCTCCGCCGCCTGCCGCACACTGGCTGGGAGAACCGAGTCCCTCCACTCCTGCTTCCCAGGTCCCGGGACCTAGAGCTTTGAGGGAAACTCCTCCCCTAGCACCCCCCAGTCCTCCCAGGAGGCCAATCGTTGGTCCCGGGAGGAGGCCCCGAGTCCAGGGTTGGGTAGTGATATCTGCCAATCAGCTCCTAGGGGCGGAGGCGGGGAAACCGTACGGAGGGGAGGAGATACAAGGCGCTACATGTTGTCCTGGAAGCCACTGGCGGTCTCGGGGTGCCCACCTTTGCTCACGTTTCGCTGTGGGATGCCAGGGCTGTGGTTCCAGCAGAGGGGTTGGGACATGCGGCTGGGCTTAAATCAGTTCTTCAGCTGCCTGGGATCTAGGATTACCCATTTTAGCTCCCATCCCCTTCGATTCGATGCAGTCTCGCGCGGGGGAGTGTGTGGTTATTGCTCACTGAAATTTGCAAACCGGAGAGGAAAGTTATTCGCAATGTCTCTTGTGTTTGATTCGAAACCCAGAGCAGTTTGGGAAGAAAGGCTGGGGCATATATGCAAAAGAAGGACAACTAGAATTAAAAGTCAATGCTAGAGCAGGTTGCTCACACACACACACACACACACACACCCCACCCCACCCGGGGCCGCTGCCGTCTCCTCGTAAATTACAAGGGGCACAGTCCTTGGTGGTGAGTTTTAAACAAGCCCCTCCTTTGCAACCAAAGTTCAGAGTAAGAGTAAAAGGGAGGTGGGAGGGGGTCGGGAGGGACATTTGGAACGCGTGAGAAATGCACTCAGCCCGATCGGAATAGCGAGACTAGCCCCCCAAAATAAGATCTAGGGAATGTAGCCCCAGGCTCTCCCAAAGCAGCCGCTGTTCGGGTAGCTGTCGTTAGAAACGTTCCTGTTCTCTTTGCAGTAATTAGACCAAGTACAAACTAAACCTACTTGTCAGCATCACATTTCTTTGCATGCCAAGAGAATTGATAAATATCCGGAGGGCCAACGAAAATAGGTCAGCTCCCATTTCAGTGAGCCGGTTTTTAAGTCAGAGTTTGAGCTCTTCCTGCCCCCTTGTGTTTGTGCGGTTTGAGAAGTGTGCGATTTCCCCTTCTGCAAGGTTTCTAACAGCACCCACCTCTTCAAAGAAAAAAGAAGAGACCTCACAGTTAAAACCCAGCCATTTCCAGATTCGTTTCTTGAGCAGTCTTTACTTACCCTGATCAAAATGTTTTCTTTTGGAGAATGTTGTTTTCTGTTCAGTAACACAAATCAGATTATTAGTCGGAATATAGAATTGGAATCATGGTCATCCTGCACTTTTCCTGTTTAAAAATAGTTTAGATTTGGGAAAGAAAATAGTGTAAGACACTGCTGTGACATTTTCAATTTCAGTCAAAACTGAAGATCTAAAACGCATATGGAGGTACATTTCGGTAAGAAATACTTTATTAACCCTTCCAGGATGTTCCCCTGAGCTTCTCCAGTCCAGAATTTTGATCCCTGCCAGCACACTCACAGCTACTTTCCTGGTCACAGCCCAGCCTCTATATGGAGTATTGCTGGGAAGTGTCAGATTCTGCTCCAGGAAGGCCACTGAGCCATGTCTGTCCCTGGGAGTTAGAGATGGAAAATTCTGAAATCTTTTAAAAAGAAGCCAGACACACACACAGAGAGAGATTAATTTAAAGGAGCCACTCATACCAGCAAACAAATGACATTTAGTTAATTGAATATTAATCGAACTAATTATTAATGCTTTGCACTTTGGGGGAGCTTTTAACTCCCACTTATGATTGATGAATACATTTCACAACTTAGTATAAAATGAGCATCCAGGAACCTAGAAGGGATGTGGCTGAAATTTTAAACATATGAGAAAACCCCCATCCAAGTCCACCGATTTCCAATTTACTTTGGTGTTATTATTTTATAGCTTCTTATAATGATTCATTATGGCAAACAGAATTCAAATTGCAGTGACAAGGAGAAATTTTACTCTTTCCCGTTCACAAATAGAACAAATGGAAAGATGCCAAATGAAATAGAACATCAGTTTCAGAATATGGTTCTTTATATATTATATTTCAAATTCTGGTTACATACTTTGAAACCTGTCAACTGGGAGCTGAGTGATTCTTATTCAGGCATTGTGACCCTGGGTCCACTCTGACCAGGACCAGACCAACAGCCTGACCCCTTGATGCTTCCCAGTGGCTCCAGGCTTTTCCTTTCTTCCTTTTAAAGTCCAACTCTGTTTGACTTGCAAGCGATGATAAGATCAGCATTTGAAGTATGGTAGCATGCCCAAAGGGCAGAGTTCAGTATTTTGTTTCATGGTAAGAAGAATAGAGGTCCACAGTTATTTTTAAGTAGCCTAAGGAAATCAATAAACTATAATCTTTTTTTGACTTTTTAATTTAGACTGCCTTGAAGTGATGGAATGATTCTTACTCTTCTTTCTTTTTTTCTTTGGAGGAGGGGTAAGTGCCTTCATTATTTGTTGTTGTTTTTTTTAATCACATAGGAAGTAACACATACTGTGATTTGCTTAAATACATTTTGCATTCATAGTTATTGATAAAATAGTGAAATATTAAATTCTCATCTGCAAGCATTATTTATGATGATAATCTCTCTTTAGGATAAATACCTCAGTGTTAAAAGATTTCTATACCTAAGTGGCAAGGAAATATTATTTTATGGCCAGTAGTCTTAATATCATAAGGGATTAAATAAGCTGGCAAACTTGTAATTTTTTTAAATCTGAGCTTAATTATTCAGTGCTCCTTTCATTATCCTTGTAACACTGACTGTGCTTCCTCTGGGCAAAATATCTTTTTTAAATTCTTAAAGTTGCTTAGCATATGAAAAACATGCTAAAATGTCCCCTCAAATCAACTTAAAGCTGAAATTATTCATTGTTAAAACTCAAATGACCTCCGACCTAGGGTTAAGCACCAGAGAACTTATTTCCTAAAATAAAGAAGGTTATGTGATGAATTCAAGATACAAGCGAGATATTCAGGTGTAAACCGACTCTGGTTAAATTTACACCAGGTTAAATTTTGAATATAACGTTGTCATTCCAAAGTTTATTTCACTTTTCTTATATCACTCTCCTGGCCTGTAAGACCCCCTTAGAAAAGATGGCTTCAAGGACCCCTGTAGAGTGCTCCCAGATGAATGATTGAAGCATTATGCCAGGCACCTTTAAGAGCTCTCAATAGAATTGTAGTCTTTGATGGCTTCAAAATCATGGCTTGCCTGTAAACACCAAACTTGACTGATTGCAGAGCAACACTGAAGGGGAAACAGCCCTGGACTGATGGACCAAGACCTGGGTCCCCGCCTTGGCTCTGACATCCACTGACCCCCTCCTCCTCTCCAGGCCTGGATCTGCATGGGAGTTGGGCAAGCCTGGGGAGTTGTACTGTGGGGGCTTAAGATGCAGCTACCTCAGAGTGTGGGTCCCGGCCCCTGGCGGGCTGCTTTGGGTCCCTAGTGCCGGGGGCCTGGCGTGGGGTGAGGCGAGACTGCCCCATCGTAGCCGGGGCAGTCGTGGGTTCCTGGTCAGCTTCACATACCTCAGATGTTCTGTTTGCAATAAATGCCCTAGAGCCAAAACAAAAACAAAAACAAAAACAAAAACAATTCTCTCTCTTTTGCGACTGTAGTCTCCCTAGCTGTAAACCAAGGGACTCAGTCTTCTCAGACAAATTCTCTTTTGGGTCCCCTTTGGTTTTGGTGTTGGTGCTGTGAGACCAAATTTATGGATGACCTGCCATTTGGCTTCCTCAAGTTACTTTTTAGTTTACCGTGCTCCTTCTATCTGCAGTATTCTCCCGAACGGCCTGTGGGAATCAATCGGAAATTTAAGAGCCCTACTAAGCTTGCAGACCACTTGCTGGAACTTCCTCATTTCATGGGCATGGAAACAGAACCAAGGAGGTTAAGACCCAGGAGTGGAGCTGGAAAGGCAGAGAGATAACTGACTGACTGCAAGGTCAGTATCCATACCCTACCTTAAGCTCCAATTTAGCCTTTAAGGATGATGTCAAATACTTACTCCCCCATGGAAATTTTGTTTATCTACCCAACTTAGTATGAGCTGTGCGTCTTTTGACTTTCTCATACCACCTCCTCCCCTTTGCGCCAAATGCCTTTGCTTATATCTCTTATGAGATCCCTCTGACTGTATGTTGTGTTATAGTCGTCTGAGTTCTTGTTGTGCCCTTCACTGTTTTGAAAGCATCTTGAGCTCACAGCCTGCATGTACTCATCCTTTACCTTCATAAAGATCTTAATAAATATTCACTACATGATATTAGATCTCAATTTATCATTTCCCAAGCAATTTCGCTTGAAATAACTCAGCCAGATAATTCACAACAGCTTCGCAAGGTAACCAGGTATGTTATTCAGTTTTCTTAGTAGCAAGCGACAAACAGACTGGCTGAATTAAGCAAAAAGGAACTGAAAAAAATAGTGAATCGCTCACATCATTCCTGGAAAGGCAGCAACATAAGGCTCAGAAAAGTGAACATGAACCAAAAACCAAACCTTCCACTTGGTGATGGTCTGTGGGGACAGCACTGAGCCACTGTGAGACACTGAAGGCTGCAGGTGACACTCCCACTCTGGCCAACACTAGATGTGAGTCAGCAGCCTTAAAGCCACTTCCTCCGCTGCTCGTGGGCACAGATGTCACTGCAGCCCATGCCCAGAGATTTTTATGTCTCTGTCACTGCAAAATCAGAGGTCTGGGCAGGATTGGCTTATCCAAGCTTAAGTCATGGGCCCACACCCCAGCTGCCGAGGCATGGGGGAGTGTTTGTCTGGCCTTTTTGGCTTCCTGGGTTTGAGTGGCTCCCCTTCCCACTAAGATTCGTACCATGGGAACGTCTCATCTAGAAGAAAGAAGTTCACATTCCAGGGAGCCAAATACAGCCTACTCATCATAACGGGCTAAGTAGCAATCTTACCATTTTATGTTTGAGAAAACAGAGACATAGCAGGGATCCGTGACTTCTTTTCAGGTTCATACAGAAAAAACCAGAATTAGGGGCGCCTGGATGGCTCAGATGGTTAAGAATCTGCCTTCGGCTTGGGTCATGATCCCAGGGTCCTAGGATCGAGTCCTGCACCAGGCTCCCTGCTCAGTGGGAAGCCTGCTTTTGCCCCTACCCCAGCCCCTGCTCTCTGTTTCTCAAATGAATAAATAAAATCTTTTTTAAAAACCAGAATTAAATAAAGTAGATGAAATAAATTAAATGAACTAGAATCCAAGTAGTCTACTGTAGGCTGCTTTTCCTTTTACCCTCTGAAATAGGCCATTTTTCACTTTTAAAAATATTTGGCAAAACTTCTTAATTTTTTCTTCCTCAGAGAAAGGGTTTTTGAGAACTACAGAGTGGGGGAAGTGGTTCAGGACAGCCTTATCTTCCCACAGCCTGTGGTAATGGGGATTCCTGGATGTCCACACTGGGGAGCCTTGTGAAAATCTTTCTTGTTGAGGCAAGTCATAAATGGAGGAGGAAAGGGGAGAGACCAGCTCCCTGTGGCCGCAGAGGCCTGTGCTGAGCCAGCCGGAGAGCTCCCTGTGGCCTGAAGGTCAGCACAAAGCCCTGACTTGGCAGCCTTGAAAATAGTTTTCCCGAAGATTTGGCTTGTCGCTTGTTGAGATCTTTTAAGCCAGTGATTCTGGGGCATTAATATCCGTGGATTTTCCACTTGTAAGTTTTCAAACAAAACTCAGAATGAAGTGGAATTTAAACACAGTTGAAACAAGAGACCATGACTCAGCTGAACCAACAGGAACTAAAACAAAGAATAAGGGAAAAAGCTCTTCTCTTATTGGGATTTAAATTAAAAAAAAAATTATGGCATGACTTCTGTATGTTTCTTATAGCAATCTTATTTTTTGACTCTTATTAATAGGCCTTCATGGAAATGCTCACCGTGTCCTTGGCTTATACCACGGGGGGACTTAACAAAAGGCCCTCTGATACAGAGTGCTATCTCACGTGAATTAAATTCTGTAAGACAGAAATGTAAGGGGTGAATTTAAATTAAAAAAAGATCTATCTAATTTTAATCTGAGGTGAATAGTGCATACACTTCTAGAGGGGAAAAAGCTCCTTCTTGAGTAGCTTTAATCAGAAATACAAAGTCATAACATAGAGAAACGATCACAGGTTTGTTTTCAGGAATTATTATTTAAGATGTATCAATTCTTGAGAATGATTCCCTTGATAGGTCACTTAAAAATTTCCACCAATATTCTCTTTTTTTTTTTATTTATGAATCAATCTCCAAGACCCCATTTTCAGCAATTTTCTAGGTTCGACTGGAAAGATGGCTGCCTTGGGCGCCTGGGTGGCTCAGTTGGTTGGGCGACTGCCTTTGGCTCGGGTCATGGTCCTAGAGTCCCGGGATCGAATCCCGCGTCGGGCTTCCTGCTTGGCGGGGAGTCTGCTTCTCCCTCTGACCCTCTTCCCTCTCGTGCTTTCTATCTCTCATTCTCTCTCTCTCAAATAAATAAATAAAATCTTTAAAAAAAAAAAAGAAAGAAAGATGCCTGCCTTGTTCCCACCAGTGCCATGCTCAGGATCTCAAGGAGTGTTCCTGAATTGCTCCCTGGAGGGCCAGTCCTGTTAGGTTTTGGCAGGGCCCCCAAATTCCAGTTCCCCATCCCCTACCTCCCTGTCTAGCATTTAACTTTCACCATCTAGATTAGAGGGTCATTTGGCTGCAACCAGAAATCCCCCAAAGACAGAAAGCCTGCTCCTCGGGGCGGAAGTCAGGTTTATCACTGAACAGCTGTAATTATTAGAAAGCCCATCCTTCTCTAAAGTTGAAAACTGCCTTCTTGTGATTTCCATCTGTTCTCTTCTCTGCATGAAATGGATTCTATCTATTCCTTCTTCCACATGACAGCTCTTCAGGTATTTGAGGGCAACCAACCTATCCCCATGATGTTATCTTTTCTCAGGACTAAATATTGCTGCTTCGCTCAACTGTTCCTTATGACACATTCCCCACACCCCTTGCCATTTTGTTTGCTGTATCTCAGTGTCTCTTTTAAAAGGTGGCACCGAGACCGAAGCACAACAGCTTTCTTGGGATTGCATAACTGATAAGTGACAGGGCTGGGATTTGAACACCGATAGTATAGATCCAGTGACTGGCTTCCTCTGTACTGGACAATCCTATCTGGCAACACTGTGCCTCAATTATTTGTGGTTTAGAGATATTTTCAACTAGAATAAGCTACATTGTCTTCTGAAACATATTGTGACAAAGTAGAAGGAAATTAACTGGAAAGAGCCCCAGCTCCATTTTTATCTTTTAAATTCTCAAAAAACAAACAAGAGAACAGCAACAAAAATTTAAAAAGGAAGAGAAAAGAGCAAGAAGGCTAAGTTATGAAGGGTGTGTGTATATGTTGGAAAGGAGTTAGTTTATTGTTAGTATATTGATTTCCAGTGAGTGGATGATATTTTTGTTCCTTTGAAGTCATCATTGCAATTTCAAGAATTTGTCCTAGGAACTAATCCAAAGTTGAAATAAGCTCTATATAAATAAAGATGTTTATGGTAATATTATTGATTTTAAAAAGTCACAAAGAAAAATCAAGTGTCTAAAAGCAAATGGAAAGATTAAGGATAATCACGTATATTGATTCATTATATTAGTATGCATATTTTATAAATGATAATTATGTGAGCTAACACGGAAAATGTATAATATGAAATCTACATACTATGATCCCAAAATATGAAAGTAATACATGGACAAGAACTGAAGTAATATGCAAAACAGAAAATCATTGCTGTGTTCTCTTGTTGGGTTTGTGGATGGCACTTATTTTTGGTTACCATATTTGTTGAATTTATAACAAAGGAAATTTAAAAGTTAAATAGTTTATCCAGATTTGTTTTAAAAGCTACACCAAAATCTTTTGAAAGGTGAACCGAAGTCCCACTCTTGAACTGAATTTGTATAACAATTCAACACACTTAGGCCCGAATGCTTAAGATAAATATTGGTCATGCTATAAATTGTAATTCTTCCTCTCCCTTCTCTTAAGATATTGGCTTGCACCTTAATAGCAATTGTTATAATAATAAAAACAGCATATACAAAATGCTTTATCAATGTACTAGATTGTAAACATTGTTCCCAGAAAGGTATACATTTTCTTGCTATTATTAAATATCGGGTGGCCTACCCTACCACAATTATAGGCCTTTACACTTTAGGATAGTGAGTCACTTGTAACTGAAGGCACAAAATGAAACGTGGAAGGTACTGTTTCATAACCAATGTTAATGATCATATATCTTTACCCAATAAATATGAATAAAAGGTTTTCAATACAAAGCATATTCAAAGTAATGTTATTTATTGAGCTTAAAAATCTGAGAATATCAGGGAGCTTGGGTGGCTCAGTCAGTTAAGCGTCAGACCTTGATTTCAGCTCAGGGTTGTGAGATCGAGCCCCTTGATGGGCTCCACATGGGCATGGAGCCTGCTTGAGATTCTTTCTCTCCCTTTCCGTCTGCCCCCCCCACCCTTGGTGCACACACACACATGTTCTCTCTTTAAAAAAATCTGAGAATATCATTTGTGTGGCTTACTAACTTCTACATAGAGTAATATTGGAAATAATATTTAGTGATTTCTCAAGTTCAATACAAGAACATCTCTTTTATCTTAACTTTACACTTACTTCTTGTATATGAGACCTTAAAAATGTTGCTTGATTTCTGTTCTCAGTGTTCTTTGATTATTTAAAAAATAGTTTTTCACTGAACAAGATATATCACTGTAGCCTTATGGGAAGGATCAATATATTTATGTTACCTTTAAAAATAGGCTTTAAAGTATAATACCAATATCTGAGATTTAGAGTAAAAATTTCAGTCTTTCCCTGAAGAATCTATACTCAGTTGAATTAAGTGACTTAACTTACTTAATTAAATGTGTAAATGTAATGTGCACTATTTGATTTTTACATATAGTTAAAATTATATAATTAGATTTGTTATTGAAAATTTTGAACTCTTACTCAATTTAGCTTTGTCAAGATACATTATCACAGACAACCATCTGTATGCGCAAGAAGTTACAAAATGGATATAAGGCAGAATGTAGGACTTAGGATTCACTGAGAAGTCACTTCACACAATATGGCAGGGAAATGCTGCCTTTTTATATATGAGCTAATGCTATTGAGTCCTAGGCTATGATTCTGTACATTCCTATCACCTTGAGCTCATTAACTCCATGTTCCGAGCAAACAAAAGAACACCAGGAAATCAATTTAGGTGAATATGTTTATTTAACAAGTGCTGTTATTATTATTCATAATATTTTGGGTTGCTAGGGCCGGATGATTAGGGTGGCTACAGGAATAAGGAGAAAAAAGAAAGATTGGAACATTTGGAAGTAAGAATGTGTTCATCACAAGTAATTTGAGAAAATAACTTCTGATACTATGTGCAAGGCTAAGCAGAGGAGATTTGTAAGGATATAGGAAGGAGATCATTTCTCAATGAAAATATCAGTTATATACAACAAAATGTGTTCATCTCACTTGAAACGAGTGAATGTATTTTAACTTAATACTAAATCCAACACATTTTAAAAACTAACTTAACTTGAAACAAATTTTTCTAATTGTTAGTGGTGGGGGGGGTTGGTTGTTTTTTTAGAGATAGAGAGAACGCATGTGTGAGTGGGGGCGTAGGGACAGAGGGAGAGGGAGAATTTTAAGCAGGCTCCATGCTCAGTGTGAAGCCCAACGTGGGGCTCAATCTCATGACCCTGAGATCATGATCTGAGCCGAAATCAAGAGTTGGATGCTTAACTGACTGAGCCACCCAGGCATCCCAGTGTTTTTGTTTTCTTTTTGTAAAATGTGATCATATTCTTTCCTACTACTTATAAAAATATTCAGATTTCTCATGTTCTTTGTTTTACAACTTCAGAAAGCTAGAATAATAGGTGACTAGAAGAACAATAAAAGTGAACTCTACTGAAGCAATTTCTGGATTTCCTTAGAGTTTTCAAATTCATATTGCTTTGAACTTAATGTACCTGCTGTTTTCCATAACTTACACATGATTTTTATCATTGGCATTGATTTCCAGGAAAGAAAAAAAGTAGTTTTTTACTCCCCTTTCAACTAGTTTCTTTGAATTTTCTGACTTAGTGCATCAAAATCAGTATGTAGCATTAATAAGATCAGTAAGTATTCCTTATATACCTATTATTCATGATTTTGAGCTTAGAGATGGTGATTAAAACCTTGTCCTGACCTGTAAGGATAGGACATCAAATTGGATAGACCAGACTGGAATAATTAGAAGGAACCTAAGGGACATTGGAAGGGAAAGTAAGAATAGTATAAAACTGAATAAAGAATATTGCAAGGTGGATTAATGACTGTGTTCAGGGGGGAAAAAAGGTACTTCAGGTAGTTGAAGTAAGAAATAGGAAGGTTTTAATGAAGGATGTGGGCTTGAGTTGGAAATCAAAGGATGAGTTTGGATAACTGAAGAAAGAGAGGAGTGCCACAGGCCAAGGGAGTACATGATGGAAAGCTCAGAGCTTTGGTTAGACCTGCACCTGAGTAGTGATAGTCATGGGGAAAATAGGCTATTTGTTGGTATAAAGAAAAGTATTGATGAACATGCTGTGGTTGCTCAGGTTAGAGATTCACTAAAACAACAACAACCAAGTATTAAGATTTGAAAACTAAACTAGAAGTAGCTATTGGAGATTTTGTAAGTGATGCACGATTAAAGTAGTATTTTAGGAAGATGAGTCTGGCAGCTAGCTCTCTGCAGGGTGAAAAAGAATGTAGTGCCTAGGATATCATTGCAATGGAAAGACCGGTGTCACTGCAGAAAGAAGGAGAAAGAGGAAAGGTTACCACGTTTGGAAGTAAAAATATGACCATAGCAGGTAATTTGAAGAAATAATCACTGAATGTTTACTGTGTGCAAGGGACGACGCTGAGAACAGAAGGAAGCACAAGGAATAAGGAAGAGAGAAGAATTCAAGATAGCTGTCTGGTTTCTGACTGGAAGAGTGGAAGATAGATTTCACAAGGAACAGAAGAGGAACTGTTACAGCTCAAGCATGTGGGAAGACGTTAATGGGCCCAAAGAACAGAAACTCAACACGATCTAAGTAAGAGATTTTGCCCCAAGTTTTTTCCAAAAGAGCATGCATTAACATCCATGTGTACATAGCCACGTCTACCATATTAACCACATCTACCATCAAAGGAAAGGAAGCTATAATTATAAACACAAGGCTGGGAAGTTTCTTTGATCTGTTCCTGGTGTAAAACTGTTGTATTTAAAGATATTCATAATGGGCTCTGCTTATAGAGAGTGGTTGTAATGTCTCAAATTCCACTGGGCCTTTTTCTTCTAGTTCTTTGCACTATTATTTAGATTTTGAAATAATATAATTACAAAATTTCAAATGTGTACCTTGGGACTTAAATTCTACAAGTTACCTTCTTTTTTTTAATGTAGCTAAACCAATATTTTTTATCCTTAACTCTTTGAAACTACACTGTATATAAACCTTTCTTTTTTTTTTTTCCCAACTAATATTTTATGGCACACTCATGCTTATTCTTCCTAATGCCTCAAGATTCCTGCATGTTGATATCTGTCTGGCTATGTATTTGACTACAACTTTTCAATATGTGTGGATATTTTTTGTAAAAATATGCAATTAAGCTGAGTCTTAACTCAGAAAAAAAATATATATCTTTGGGTTCTGTGTTTTATCTAGAAATATATTGCTTTTATAGGTATGCTGATATGGGTATATGATATGGCAGAAGATTATCTTTTTTTTTACCTTAGGCCATGATGGAATATTTGACTTTAGCTGCTGACTATCTTTGTTCCCCAGAGCATGTGGCCCACAGTACCCACAATATTATTGTGTTTCCAGACAGGCTACTGTGGGTGCTTAAAAATATTATCTCAGATGCTGATTCTGCTTTGCTGGCCACTGACTGTAGGAGAGCTATTAAAAGAATAATAGAAATACATATATATATATATATATCACATATACAGAGAGAGACAAACATATATGTTATATGTAATTGAAATATTAAAAGTTTATAAAACATTCCTAGTTTTGAGAGAGTATTACAATGATGTCATCTGGGAGTTGATGTGACTGAAGGTAGTAGCATGTTACAACTATAAATATCAACATATTTCACAAGTGTTCCAGATAATATTAGATAGGGGAAAACCAGGCTATTAAAAGAACTAATTGATGCCTCCAAATGAAAGTAGATTCTAAATATTCTCTCTTTCTTGGAATATGTTGCCTGCCCCCCATACTGGTGATGTGAATAAAGAAGACAACGGTTGGAATATCAGAATCCATTTGACTCCTCCAATAGAACGCAATCAATTCCATTTCTAATATCACTGCAATGACATATTAGATTTTAATAATATTAGAAAAATCTCAACAATTTTATGAGAAGTGGTGGCTCTGATTTATATAAGCTCTTAAGAACTAGCAACAAAAATCAGGCAATTTGAGGGAGGTATAGAAAATACAATGTTCCACTCTGCTGATGGTGTTCATCAACAGAGTCATACATTCATTACGTGTATAATGCTAAAGCTGGGGCAAGGATTCTGAGCTCTGTGCTTGCCTTCCACAAGCCAATTTAAATTACAGGGAGTGCCCAGGGCATAGTGACTTCATGAGACACTGAGCCCATCACAGTGCAGTTCTTCCTGGGATGGAGAATGGCAACCACAGCCCAACACAGAAGCATACATACACTTAGGGTAACAGGCTGACTTATCTTTCTCTGAACAATGGGAAGTAATACTTCTTTTGGGGGGGTTTGGGTGGGGCAGCATATTCTCCCCTTATTTTTTTTTAATTTTATTTATTTTTGACAGAGAGAATGACAGAGAGAGAGAGAATGAGAGGGGTGAGGGTCAGAGAGAAGCAGACTCCCTGCTAAGCAGGGAGCCTGATGCAGGACTCGATCCCGGGACTCCAGGATCATGACCTGAGCCGAAGACAGTCGCTTAAACAACTGAGCCACCCAGGCGCCCCATATTCTCCCCTTACTAAAGGATGGTAGGACAGAACATGAGGGTTGAAGCAGACAGCATCTGGTTCATACTCAGGGAAGGTTTGTTGAATGAATATTGCATCAACGTTCTAGACGCTTAAGTCATGAAGACAAAACAAAAACAAAACCCTGTCCTAAGAAGCGTACCATTTAATTGGGGAAAAAAGACAGTCCGATAATGACAAAACAATGAGTAAATCCTCGAACAGAGCTATGTTCTGGATGCAATAGATGGATAGAGGGAAGCTTCATCTCTGCCTGTGCGACAGCAAGCAGGAAGTTTTCACTGTGAAGATGGAAACTCAGAGCTGAGTCCTGAGCAAGGGATCGGTACATGTCCGTCAAGTAGACAGGCTGGAAGGCATGTCATCTCTGAACCTGATGCCCCCATGGCTGATTCACTTACTTATGGCTGAAGCTCAACTTGACACGTGCCCTACTGAACCACTAATTGCAGAAATACCTTTGATCATGTTCTCAGTTTCCGCTTGGATACAATTGGTGTCCTCTGTCCCTCTCTCCCCTGCATTGACATTTTACTTTAAGCTTTGTTAGCCACGCTTTAATTTCCCGCTTAGCCCTGCTCAGATCCTGTCACCTGATGGCCCACTCTGAGTCCTATTTTTGACAATGGATATCTTTTTAACTTGCCCAGTTTTAAGAAAAAGAGAGCATGGTAATTGTCACTCCAGAAAACCACCATGGTGACGGGTGCCTTCTGACTTGAGAAAACACAGTAATATTTAGGGGTAAATGTGTCACATTGACTTAGATGCATTTATGGATGCACTGAAAACAATTAACGGGTGCATATTTCTGTACTTGGGAAGAGCAAATTGTTGAGATAATTATTACTGGAGAGTCACCTGTGAATTCTTTCTTATAGAGTCCCTTGTCTTTACTTCACTATTTGGAATATCATTTAAAAACATCTGATAAGTGACTCTTCTTTGTCACATCCTGCTCTGTGCAAAAAGATGAAGTTACTTAATTGACCCTCACGTTTGCTTCTTGTGCTTGGTTAGTCATTCTCTCTTTTTTTTTTTAAGATTTTATATATTTATTTATTTGCGAGAGAGAATGAGAGAGAGAGCGAGCATGAGAGGGGGGAGGGTCAGAGGGAGAAGCAAACTCCCCATTGAGCAGAGAGCCCTATGTGGGACTCGATCCCAGGACTCCAGGATCATGACCTGAGCCGAAGGCAGTCGCTTAACCAACTGAGCCACCCAGGCACCCTTGCTTAGTCATTCTCAACCAAGGGTGATTTCTGTCCCCAAGGACAGAAAATATATATATATATATATATATATATATGTGTGTGTGTGTGTGTGTATTATATATATATGTAAAAATATATGTATATATAAATATATGTGTATGTATATATAAATATATATATAATATATACACGTATATATTTGACAGAGAGAGAGAAAGTCCAGAAAATATCAGAAGTAAAGCTGTGACTTCAGTGAAACCGAAGAGCAGGCGATATTAAGAAAACAGAGACATCACCATCAGCGCAGGCATCAAGAGGGGAGAGAGGACAAGCAAAAGCTGGAGGACAGCATTCTTGCAGCTTGGGCAGCTTGACCCTTTGTGGGGGAGAAGTGACTGTTACTATAATTCTGCTTTACCCCATAGGCTGGCATAGCCGTAACACCATTTAACAATATTAGGCTTCTCGTCAACCCCCCCCTTTTTTTTTCAGCCAAGCTTTTCCTTGTATTTCTAAACAAAACAGTTTTTGATCTCCGAATGGGACTTGTTGTGGGGACCTTGTTATTTATATTTTATGGCAGCCATGGACTCATTTCTGTGCAGTATTTACACCTACGGCAACTTTTTCAAGGTTGTTGACCCTTTCCCTGTAAAATGCTCAACTGCACATTCCCAGAGAAGTTTCCTTGCAGTTTCAGGGAGTTCGTGGATATAAATTTCCCATCTCCCCAGGCTCATCCACGGGAGTCCAGGAGTTCGTGGATCTTAGATTTAGAGCACCTGCTTTCTAGAAACTAAAAGAAAGACACACAGAAGGCTCGAGACTGAAGTTTCCACCTAGGGACCGAAGTGGAAACGGAGAGCAGTGATTGCGAGGGGCAGGAAGAGAATCTCAGATTGAATCCCTCTGCTGGATCGTAAAAGTCATCCCATCCTGTCTTGATTTGTTCTGATTCTGAAAGCTTTGAAGTTTAAAACTATTAAGGTAAGGTGGACCAACGTTAGAACAAAGATCCCTACTAAATAACCTTTGATTCTTCCTAAGCGAGCTCGGGAGGGGAGGTCCATTTGCCCCGTCACCCAGCTTCAGTGTGGCTTCAGCTACAGATGCAGAGGCTCAGATGGAAATGAAAAATAGGAAATGTTGTGTGAAAATAGCAGAATCTTCCTCCATGGGGCATATGTTGTTTCTGTCGCCCCACTCGTGTTAACCTTGGTATTTTCACTGATTGACTTCACGACCGCGGGCAAATGACTTAACTTCGGAGCTGTGGTCTATCCCACAAAATAGGAAAACCTTCCCTTTCCATCACCCGGTGGCTGGCACTGTGTGTCTGTCTTTGGTTTGAAGGCTGTAAGGATTCTGGTACGACTGCAGGCAAAATACCACTTGTACATATTTGACATAATTCATTCTTAGGCAGATTTTATTATGCAAACACCGAAATGACACACCATCAAGTTTGAACTTGCAGAGGATGGTTCTTTTTCTCTCCACCCCTGCATGTCTCTTGCTACCTTTGTGAGGCAGAAGAAAAGCCGTGGTGACAGTCTGAAAAGCAGATACAAGTTTCTGAGGCAGACCACAGGCAGACGTACCACACCTTGTGTGGGATGTGGTAAATACTTATTGACTAATTTTGAGTTTGCAGCTAGGTAGCTAGGTCACAAGACCAGTTTTTGTTCCAGGCCCCAATCTTGAGTTTTGTGTCATTCATTCGCTCAGGCTCTGAATTAAAAGAAAACCAAGCCAAACTAAACAAAGCAAAGCAAATGGTCTCTGCCATAGACCTTATGACTTAGCCCAAGACAAGTGATGGAGGAGAAAATTGCAGATTTTATCAACATTATGGAAGAAATGCAAGATGGCCCCCGTGGTGTAATGTTTGGACTTTACTAAAAGTTCTCTCATTTGTGCTATGAAAAATGCAATGGCATCTAGAGATTTAACGACAGATTCCATAATCCAAACATATGAGGAAAGAACTTTTTTTTTTTTTTTTTTTTTTTGCATTTTGCTTTCTTTACGTAATGACTAAGGATAGGAAGGTTTAGCTGCTGCTTTGGGACCTAACACCACAGGAGGAGTAGAGGTTCTGCATACATGGACTGCCCTGCACTAGCGGTCAGAGGGAGTAACATGGGAGTGAGACAGAGGGAGGCAGGGAGAAGATTTTAATATTTCAGAGGAGATATTGCAATTAAGTCAAGCAAGCGAAGGGTACAGAGAATAGGAAGATTTCAGGAAAAGGCATTAATGTGAAGGGGTTTGACAGAAATGAGGCAGTTAATTGTGCAAATTAAAGACCAGGAGAGTTAGTAATACTCTGTTTCTCACTTTTGGTTTCTGGGGACATGGCAGCACTACTTTGATCTGCAGGGAAGCGAGAGCATAAAAGCAAAGGTGGCAAGAATGGGAAGGTGCTTCTCTCCACTGAGCATGCTCAGTGAATTTTCATGATTCTGAATTTAACATGTCAAAGGCTCATTTGTTTATTTCAAGCCTTGTTCTTTCGTAGAAGGCATTAGGGAGTTGTGGGTATAAAAGAACTTTGATGTTCTGCCACATAACTCTATAATCTCTCATATTCCCAATTTTCTCATAATATGGATCTCAGCTAATTGTGAGAATTAAGGTAATGAGTATTACACCTGTGATGGAGAGTAGCCTAGGTAAGCGTTGGTCTCCCCATCTTTCTCCCTTTCTTGCTAAAGACTTCACTAATGTATTATGCAGTTAACCTAAGACTCACACTGCCATTGTATGTAGATGTGTGTGTGTGTATGTGTGTGCGTGCACACGTGCCTACACTTCATAGCTTGAAACTCCCTAAGAGAGGATTTTTTTTTTGTCAGTTTTTGGTCTGTTTGTGCCAAGAAAGTGCCTGACACATAATAAATGCTCAGTAAATGTTTGTTATTAAAGAGTTATGTTGTTTTATTAACAAATCCTTTAATTGACTTTATAATCTCCCGAATTAATACAAAGAAAAAAGCAAGCAAAGCTAAACCCCGTTGGGATTGTTAGTGAGAAATACCCAAATAATCCCATCACCACCTGGAGCAGCTAAATCTTAATATATGGGAGAAGTTAAAACAGCATCCCTGACAGAATAGTGCTGAAAAATAGAGTCTGTTCCTATTTATGTCACCCAAGTGTTACACAGATTGTAGGGAATTTCAGCATTTCTCTCAGAGAGGGAATAAAAGATTAGCATAAACAAATAAATGCACACGTGGCACATAAGGGGGGGTATGATACATAAGAAAGAAGACCACTGCCCAAGGGGTGTGGGGTAACATGAGAGGAAGAGATCAGTTAGAGCTGATTCCTCCATCCTATCCTTGGACCAAGCACGTACCTGGGAAGAAGGGCAATAGCTTCTCAGAAGTTGACTCTATTTGGGAGATTGGAAGTGTCTTGCATCTTTTGGAAAGCTTACTAGAAACCCAGTCACCTCCTCCTGACTCCAACCTCTACCCTCTACACACATGGAGGGCTGGAACATCCCAAAGGACCTTAACATTGTCTCTGTGCCCTGTAAGAAAACCTATATTCTGAATTACTTGGGAAGAAGGAAGGAAGAAATCTTGGGAGCAGAGATATCTTCTCGGGGCTGGGATCATTGGAACTAAGCTTTTGAATTGAGGAAAATGACATGAATGTCCTGCAGATCATAAGGCAGATGATCTTCTTTGTCCTTCTTGTTCATCTTTCTGTTCCTAAAACTCAGATAGTGTCAGACACACAGTGCTCAGAATTTTTGTGAACAAATACATCTTACCCTGTGGTCCGCACCCCTTTGAGTGAGGATGGGGCTGGGGGTTAGGTGCATCATCTTTCATGTCTCTCACAGAAGCAAATGATGGAAAGCACCATCATGTGCCTTAAAGCCCTCCAAAAAGGCAAGCTACATATGAATGTTAGAATTAATGCTTAGAGTGACAAAAAAAGTATTTTTCCACATGTTCTCTTTGGGAGAAAAACTTTTCATCCAGTTTTTTTTTAAAGAGCTTATTTATTTATTTGAGAGAAAGTGAAGGTGTGTGTGTGAGAGAGAGCGAGAGCACGAGCAGGGCAGAGGCAGAGGGAGAGGGAGAAGCAGACTCCAAGCTGAGCCGGGAGCCTGATCCCAGGACCCTGGGATCCTGACCTGGGCCAAAGGCAGACCCTTAACTGACTGAGCCACCAAGATGCTCCCCCATCCAGTTTTAAAGTGAAGACAAAATCGGTTCAGTAATAATTTCCAGAGAGGAAAAGGTTAAATTTTGTTCCCATCTAAATTTTTTCTCTGTTAGCTTTTGTTTTAATCTCAACTGTAAGAGTTACTGCCTGTAAACAGCTAGGGTCTTGCCCAGGTCTTCAGTTCAATGACTCATACAAACTCATGGTAAGAAGAGGATTTGGAACTGATTTTGTAATCAGCCCGCTTTCTTTGAGAAGCATGGTTAGCAGATAAAATATAGAGTATTTAGAAAAAAGGACAGTGGAAACTTCTGCCCCCATATTCTTCTTCTAAAGAAAATAGAAAGAAAAATACTACATGTCTACTTATTTAAAGCATATTTTCAGACGAGATCAGGCGCGTTCAGGGTGGTATGGCCGTAGACCTCAGAGCGCTTACCGAAGAGGTCAAAACACACGAGGCTATTCTGTTTTTTAATTTTTGTTCTCTAATCTATCCACTGATAAGGAGCAGAGCTCAGAATAAGATAGCAAGAGTTTCCAAATTTGCAAAGTCTAGATGAATCAAGATTTAAACAAAAGAGGGCAATTACTATGCTTTTTAGTGCACATTTTTTCCATTCTCTACCCCCATCCTCACCTGTTTCTCAGAAAGGTAATAAAACGTGATTGAAGTTCAATCTCATTATCATCTTTAAAGTTCAAGGTAACTACAGACAGATTTTTGAGAGCCAAGGGAGTCTGGATCTTTGGATCATCCCTTTCTTCTTAAGGGTGTGTGCCTCGTAGCCAAAAAAGTCGACTTTTTTATTTCAAGTTTCAATTTAAATTCTACGTTCTGTGTGAGCACCAGATAGCTTGGGGGAAGAAAAATATCTGTTTTTTTTCTTCTGGTTTTCCAGGAACCAAAGAATGAGTATACGAAAAGAATGGTTTAAGGTGTTTTATATTCTTCTATATTGTCTTTCTTGTTTCCAACATAATCTATTTTTACATATTCATATGTTTCTGTATTCTTCATTTTGTTGTAGCATTATCATCCATGTGTGTGAAGGTGCAATATTATGGTGATTTCTTAATGTCTTACAAATACCAAAAATTACATAAAATACTCAATGTTTAAAAATAAATATTCAGTCCTTTTAAGCTTCTCTTTTGTCTCTAGCTCACCTAGCCTTTCAATAGCATTTGGATCAAACCAGTCACACTGTGATGTCATATCCACGGAGGCTTGGCACTGATACAAGCTTCAAGTTCAGCTGAAGCTGCCCACGCAGAAGAATTCAGTAATGGGTAGGTCTCAAGGCAGAAGTACGTATGTTGTTGGTCTCCTTCTAGTACTTTAGTTCACATTAAAGGTCATAAAGGGGTAGGGAAATTTCAGATTCAAATTTAACTCGACCTAAATTGGATATTAGGGCTTTCAGCCCATGGCTTCAGTGTCTTCAATTCCAGAGTGGGAAATGGACACACAATTAGGCATAAGCCCAAGCGTGTGGCCTGGGTACGCACGGAAGGTGTGTGTGTGTGTGTGTGTGTGTGTGTGTATGTGTGTGTGTGTGTGTGTGGTGAGGGTTAGAGGAAACGGGGCAGGGGTGTGGACTGGAGGAGAAGGTGTCAGGTAAAGGCTCAGCATATGTTTAGGGCAGCAGGATTAATTATACTCTGCTGCTGCATGTTGGCGTGTCTAAGCCCATCGGAATGCAGACTGCCATGATGAGGACTGGCTCAGTATCGGAGCTGAACAAAGCCTGAAAGTTCAATAAAGTTAATTCCTGCAGAAGAGAGGAGCTGGAGAAATTAGGCACTAACTAGTCCATCTTGGAAGCAACCCAGATCAGAACATATGAGCTGGCTGTGTGTGTCTCGGGATCCATGTGAAAATGCCCTTCTTCCATTCATCATGGGTTTTGATATCCTTCAATCCACTCCACACAATCAAGCCATACATAAATATATAGGTATTGTTACTGTCTCAAGTGAATAAAAAACCTGATAGTCCATGAAATAGATCGATATTTGGTTCTATTTGTTTTGTGACAGAGTAAACAGCATAACATTTTCATCAAAATAGAAACTAAAAATCACGATATAGCATGAGTGCCAACTCATAGATGTTTATTGTTACCACATCAGCCTATGTCCCATGAATCATGAAGACTCCTGCCTTTATTTTGGGTGGAGGATGTTGCTATTTGTACCTTTTGATGCTCCTCACCAGATCCAGTACACCACAAAGAAAGCCAGTCTTTACTTTATGGCAGAGCCTTCTCACTGTCACATATTCCATTTTCTCCTCTTGGCCAGGTATAAAGAGCACATTGTGCAGCTCTCCTTGAAGTTCATTTGGTGATGGGTGACTGAGTTTGGCCATGGGAAGTGGGCAGAGGTGAGATGCGCAATTTCCACCCCTGGTGATAAGACCCCATGTGAGATCCTCCGCTTGACTTTCTCCCATGTGGGGAGATGAAAAGATGAAAGAAGCCTGCATTGCTGATCTGTTGCTTGGGGTACAGTTGTCCAGACCACATCTAACTCCTGTGTGATTAAGAAATTTACTTTTCTGTGAAAAACCCCTGAGATTTTGGGGCTAGTTTATTTAGCCTATCCCAGAGGCAAGAATGATAATCTCGCTTGTTATGGGGGCATTTGAAATTTACTGAGATACACGCTAAAGAAAAATCAATCAACGGCAGGGAAAGGGCAGTTAACACGTTATACTTTTGGATGAACTGGAAAACAAGGAATCTGAATCTTAAAACCAGGCTCAAATGACCTCATGTTGTTGAGTGAATTCTTTATTGCTGTATTACACATTGCCCCAAACTTAGTGCCTACAAACACTAAACATTTGCTATGTCCAGTTTCTGGGGTTCAGGAATCTGGGAGTGGCTCAGCTGGGTAATTGTAGCTCAGGATCTCAGATAAGATTACAATCAAATGTCAGTCAGGGCTCTAGTCATCTAAAGGATTTACTGAGGTTGGAGGATCCAGTAGCAAAAGAAGCTCGCTCACATGGCTGTTCACTGGAGGTCTGTTTCTCACCCAGGGAACTCTTGCTAGGACTGTTGACAGCATGGCAGCAGATTTCCCCCAGAGTGAGGGATCCCAAGGAGAAAGGCAAAAGCTACCGTGTCTTTTATACTTACTCTTGGAAGTGACATACCATATACAATACAATTTTGACTCTAACTTTGGTTATATTTCATGGCGAGCACAGCCTCCTACAAGGCTGCCCTCAACTTCAAACACTAGCTTCAAGCTCAGGGTTCCCAGACCACCTGCACTTTTGATCAACCAGCTACAAATTTGTGGGTTCTTACTATCCCCTCAGGCTCAGTAATTCGTTAGAATGACTCAGAACTCAGGAAGGCACTATATTTACAATTATTTTAAAGGATACAAATCAGAACCAGCCAAATGAAGAGTCTAAAAGGCAAGGTCTAGAAGGGTCTCAAGCACAAAGCTTCCATGTCTTCAGGATACATCACCCAGGGAGCTCACCCAGCTTCTATGATGTCCAGGGTTTTCGTTAAGGTTTTTTCCATGCGCTTGATTGACTGAACCATTGACCAGTGTATTAAATTCAATGTCAGCCTTCCATTTCCTCCCAGGAGATCTGATTGGTATCATGTGGCTCTAAGTCCCACCCCTATAGTCACGTGGTTGGTTTTTCTAGTGTGGCTGGTCCTCATTGTGAAACTATCGAGGGACCTTTCAAGAGTCAGCTCATTAGCATAAATCATGGTGTGCTCTGAGAGGTGCACTATGAGAAACAGACACTAACCCTAACTTTTTGTCCCAGGAACCAGGCATGAAGGCCAGGAAAATTCCTTATTATACAATATCATGCTTCTGCCATATTCTATTTCCATATAGACCATCCCTGATATAATTTTGGCACAAGCACCAAAAGTCAGGGATCATCGGGAACCACCTCAGAGGCTGCCCGCTGCACCTAATACAAACAAGATCAAAATATTAATATATTCTTACAAAATACTATTGAAATTATTAAAGTACTTTTACGTAGCAGGCAAACAACAAATAATTTGGGTGTGAACTGAAATATAGCAAGGAGAAATGTAATTTTTTTCTTTTGAAAAATGAATTATGTTTAATTGAAAATTATATCAATCGCACTTAGTTCACAGTTAGTAGTATTTAAGAAAGAACTAATGGAAGTATGAATTTGTATTGATGGGGTAAATTCTTTTTAATAATATTACATTGAATATAAATTAAGAAAAGAAGCTTTTAGTATGAAAGCTTTGTAATCTATCCTAAGATAAATGAGGAATGAACAAAGATCAAATAAAGAAAACCAGGATCTTTTATTTGGCACTCATTTTTAAATCAACATGTCTGCGTTAAGGGACATTCTTCTGCTTCGTGCAATCAATTTTCTTTCCTTTCTAATATGACATAGAAATTAATTTTAAGCACAATCTTTCCACTAAATTACAAAGTAAAAGGACTTAAGGAAAGTGTAAAAACAACCAGAATTAATCTTTAACTAAAGTTAAAATAGCAACTTGGTTATATGGCTCAATAATTAATGAATACAGTATATTTAAATAAATGTGTTATCTTTATTTCTTTAATCATAAATTTAAACCAAATGACTTTGGATGCTATCATACTTAGAAAATTTAACTAGGTATATTCTATTTGAAGATTAAGTTACAGATTGAATTTATTTTATTCCCAAATCTTAATATTTTTTGATCCTCTGAACTGAATCTTTTCCTCATTGAAGCTTAATGGTATAAGGCTTTGTTTCATTCTGTTGACTCTTCTTTTGATAAGTGGCCTTTGAAAATGGCCTAAAGGACCAAAAGGGAGTATGCTCTCTTACAGGAGTTATTTCTTATCTTCATCCTTATTGATGAATTTTAGCAGAATTATTATAAAATTAAAACAACCCATTCTTTGCCTTTTTTCCTTTGTGCAATATAGCAAAATACACAAACACAATAGAAATCTCTCAAGAAATACAACTTTGGGATTTAGAGTTGCCTTTTGGGGGAGTTATTTTAAAACGTAAACTAGCTTATTTTTAAGTCATCTTGGATTAAATTTCAGCATTTGTCTGGCAGCACAAATGAAACATGCATAGAAGACATTCAGAGGCCAGTGGGGCTTGTAAGAATTATTTTATTTATATCCACGAGAAGACAAAGATCAAGGGCATTTGAAAATAAATCAAGCCAGCAGTGGAAGAACCAGACAATTATGACCTGATGACAAAAAAGGCAATTTCTTGCCTGGATATTCAGATACCAGATTATGAGTTCCCATGAAAAACAGGATTCACGTGTCAAAGCTTCTCAATTTAACTGTAAGCATTAAGCTGCACAGATTTAATAGATTCTGAGATGCACCTCTCCAAGACTGCATTGCTAGAAAGATAAAAAGATTCTAGTCTGGTCCAAGAACTTAAAAATCTCTAGAAAATCTCTGTCTTTGATCAGTTTTCATTCTGATGAAATCTAGGAGTCTGTCCAGCAGATAGATCTGCTCACAATGCATGATAGCGTGAAGTGCAGTAGCACTCATGGGAAAGAGTTGAGCCCCAAAGCTACTTTAAAAGACATCCCATCTCCGGGCGAGAAAGCTATTTTCAGAACAGCAGATTAAATGATGGTATCTGGCCCAGGATTTGGACCATTTAAAAAAATCACTAAAAGCGACAGTAACTATTTTTTGACCACTTACTTTATGTAAAGTTCTATGCTCTGCTTAATGAAGAAATAAAGAGACATCAAAGACACCATTTTACTTTCAAGGTGTCTAAACAGAGTGTAGAAGTTCGGTAGATGGGTAAAAATAATTAAACGTGAAGTGAACGACACTGGAAATTTTCCTGAGCTATGTACAGTTAGTATCTGAGTAAGCCCGTAGGCACAGGGATGTCTGGAGGAAAAGAAGAGAGTTCCCTGAATAAAGAGCGGGGGAAAGATGGTATTTACACCAGTTCCATTGGGACAGTGGAAACCTGAAGGTGGGTAGAGCCAGGAGCCTGAAAATGTAGGTTTGGGGGCAGAAGTGAAAGTACAGGAATTTAGTTCTTTTCACTTTAGATAAGAGGAAGTTCTCAAAGATGGGTCTTTCAGAAGCATTAATAAGTTGGCAACCTTCAGAATGAGCTGTAGATAGAGAAATGGACGTGCAGAGAGCAGGAGGCCACTGGAGTAATTTGAGACCAGAAGGATGTGAACTTTTACAGTGGCAATCATAAAATGAATCATATGAAATTATTGATAGTTGACTATTTTGGACCTACATAAGGAGAGATTTCCTACGGTTCAATAGAGTAAAGGATTGGCAAAATTCAACATTTGAACAAAATATGTGATGGTGACTGGAAGAAAGATGCTACCACAAACAGAAATAAGAAACCTAGAGCGAGAGGGGCACCTGGGTGGCTCAGTTGGTTAAGTGTCTGCGTTTGGGTCAGGTCATGATTCCAGGGTCCTGGGAAGGAGCCCCTCCTTGGGCTCCCTGCTCAGCGGGAGTCTGCTCGTCACTCTCTGTCTGCCCCTCACCCCCACTCGTGCTCACTCTCTCTCAAATAAATAAATAAAATCTTTTTTTTTTTAAAGAAATAAACTTTGGGAAGGAAAGCCAATGGTATGCTTCCCCCTCCCCCCAAATGGCCGGGTTGAAAAGCCCAATTTTAAATATATTGTATTTGAGGTGACAAGAGGGAGATGTCCATTGGTAGTGGAATATGCAGAACTGGTTGGAACTCAGGGCAAAGTCGAGGATGAAAATGTGGTTTTAGAGATTCACCTTACAGGCCAGGGGAATGAATAGGATCTCTGAGGAAGGAAGGGTGGGTAACAAAAGAATAAGATCAAAGATACATTTTTAAAAGTGAGGGGCAACTGGAGAAGGAGGGATCAGAAGTCAAAGGGGAAATGGTTTAGTGGGATTCCCCCACCATGTGCAGTGAGTACCAGTCGTTGGTTTTGAACTTAGAAGGTGATTCATAATTTGTGAGGAAGCCAGCTCAGCAGTGGAATGGGGATGAAGCCAGACTGTTTAGGAAAAGGGAGGCCATGGATAAAGGTGGTTGTAGCTTTCTATGACGGAGGGGACAGGCCCAACCTATAAATCTGGCTAGTTAGTAGAAGCAAAATTCAACTGTGCTCTGTGACCTCAGCCCCTCAGGAAGGAGAAGCAGTGATCTCTTAGAGTTCTGTGCATGTCTGGGCTTCTCTCTGGCACTCAGAATCATTTCCCTTGGAGCACTCCATAATATAAATAGATGAAACTGTCTTAAAGAAGTTCCAGTTTACAGTTAAGAACCAGAGCCGCGTTTACCCTATTGGTGTTGATTGTGTTCTTGTGAATTCCCACCCTGATCTCGGCTGCTAGGCCTGAAGCATTCACATCCAGGTGCAGGGCGCCTGTGGAGGCAATTTGGACGGTGTGAGACTGCCAGGGCCCTCGGATCAGGAGTCGAGATAAACCTGATAGAAGCTGGCGCACACAACTCGCAGAGCTCCTTCCTGTTCTCAGTTTTTGTTTAGCCCAAACACTCGGACCTGAGTCAAATGCCATCCATAGCAACCATCATGACTCAAAAAATGAGCTTATTCATTCCCATTTGTATTATTTCTCTGTGAGACATTCTCGTCATTTCGGTTCATGATTATTCCATCCATTTCTATCTCTCTCTCTCTCTCTCTCTCTCACACACACACACACACACACACACACACACACACACATAGATGTATTTACTGTTTGAGTTACTGAAAACTGTTTCAAGAACTGCGTCAGCACCACGTGGAAATTGCAAAGAAAGCTTATCACAATCTGGACACTATGAAGATAATAGGGAAATTAACTGGTTCACATTCACACTGCCATATCCAACTGTACATTGATTCCTGATTTCACTCACTGAAATATTTTTATTATGCTAAAGAACATTTTCCTGAATTGTTTCTTTTCCCTAACTTTGGTATGATTATGTCTGTAACTTTAGTATTAAACTAAACTTTTCATTTAGACCCAAAATGACTTTAGCATTACAGGAACGTAGTAGAGCGTTAACAGACATTTTCTCATAGTAGACATCACACAGAAATAGGACTCTATAGACTTTCCCTCTTTTATCATAAGTACCCATGGTGAGGCTTACAAATTAGAAGACCCTACTCTCTGCCTCCTGAGCCAGACCCTGATCCCTACTGTCGGGGAGATGTCTTAGAACAAGCTTGGACCTGAGCTGGCAGATGTGGATGGGAGACAGAAAGGTATTCTACTAAGTGCTTATATTAATTGCATTTTCTAATATAGGCTTACTTAATTTTCTTAACTTTAGGGATGGATGTTGAAGGTGAGGCATGAAGGAGATAGATTTAACATTTCCTTTTTCTTTTTAAAGTAGGCTTCGTGCCCAGTGTGGAGCCCAACTCAGGGCTTGAACTCCCAACCCTGAGATCGAGACCTGAGCTGAGATCAAGAGTCAGACGCTTAATTGGCTGAGCCATCCAGGTGCCCCTGACATTTTTCTTAACATAAAATAAAAGAGGTAAGAATAGGACATGGCATTTTACCATGAGTAACATCATTGGAATTTACTACTGAGAAGAGAAATTGTACAGAGTTCCATTATGGGTAAAACAACTGCTTTTAGGTTGTGTGTGTGTGTGTGTGTGTGTGTGTGTGTGTGTGTTTAAGGATTTTATTTATTTATTTGACAGAGAGAGACACAGCGAGAGAGGGAACACAAGCAGGGGGAGTGGGAGAGGGAGAAGCAGGCTTCCCGCCGAGCAGAGAGCCCGATGCGGGTGTCGATCCCAGGACCCTGGGATCATGACCTGAGCCGAAGGCAGACACTCAATGACTGAGCCACCCAGACACCCCTGCTTTTAGGTTTTGAAGAGCTTGAAAGGCCTAGCGAAGGCACACCAGGATAAACAGAAGCCACTGAAGTCTATGTCATGATACGGAGAATACAATTTAAAATAAACTAACAGAAAAGGAACATAGTTTCTTCTACCTTTCATGGGGGGAATGTGTGGGTCAATAATCGTGATGGTGACCTTCAATCCACAAAATCGGCTGGGTGCCTACTGCATGCCCACTGCTGTTCTAGGCACTGGGAATACAACAGGAGAAAGTCCTTGACCTCATGGACTATAACATATATGCCCCTGTGTGCTAGGCACTGGGAACACAGAGAGGAATGTTTCTCAGCCTTAACATCACTCTCCCAGAGAAAGAGAGAGATACAAACACTCAAGTAAGTGCAAAAATACAATGTACTAAGTGGAGAAACTCTTACTTAGATAAGTCACTGGTGGGGCACCATTTATTTAAGAGTATTACAGAAAAACTGTTGTCTTAAATAAAGCTGGTGAAAAGTCTTCAGCTAAAATTCTGGATGCTCAGAAAATAGAGATGATACAGGACATTACATTTAACTTCTGTTGCTCTTTCAGCTTTGAGATTGGCAAAGCCCAGAGTATCGAGTGGCAAGGAAGTTGTTAGTACATCTAGGCAGGACTTCTGTTTATGCTTCCCAGCTGGATAGTGTTGGTTCAACCACTCTGAATCAATTCATTCTTTTCTTCATTTGTTCTGTGCTTAAAGATGCCCTCTAGGAAGAAGAAACAGAGAACTCAGTTTTATGGACCCCACTTGGTTACTGCAAGATTTTCCTGTCTTTGGTACGCATACCAAGTAAAAGGTATCTTTGAACAATAATGCTGTAACAAAGACAAGTTGTGTTGGTTGTATTGTACGTAACCAAAGTGCTAATTACTATCGGAAGAGAGGCTGATAAATTTCACCACCAGCCATTCTTCATTACCAACGCATATTCTTTGGGCCACATAAGCACCACCAGTCTTGTTAGCTAGACATAAACGTCTGCCTGAGTTTTATCAGTATGTATCAAAGAGAAGACCTAAGCATCATAAAATTCTTGCTCCGACCTTCCCTTCAGTGTACTTCAAACGATTCCTTTAAACAGTGTTTGATCTCTTCTTTTGGTAAAGAGCCATGCACCAAATAAAAATACAGAGATTCTAATTTCACAAAAGCCATGTGTAGCTATTACTTGGTCCTCACAATTATTTTAGTAAACAAAACATGGGTCTTGGTTACAAGAAACAGCTGCCACCTGAAAAGGAGGGGTGTGTTGCTGCTCTTTGCTCTTGGCATCAGATCAAGACTTCCGTTCTTTTCCCCAAACTTTCTTCATTGGATTAGAAGACAATGAGGAAAACCATGGCAGAAGAAATAATGATTTCTTCCATTACTTTACTGTTTTCTTGGTGTCCTGGTAGAAACAGAGGCTTCATTTGGCCAGTGTTCCCTTAGTTTGTTTTCTCTTTAAAAGAGAAAACATTTGGGATTTAAACATCAGCTCTCTTGGTCTTTATGTTGAATGGGCAAACATAGTGGTAGGCCAAACTCATGGTGCCTCAGCACACAGCCACACAGTGCACCCATCTATACCAGTAGTCATTGTTTTCTTTACCCCCCACTGCATGTGCAGTTGAGAATGTTACTGATGCAGAAGTAGTCGTAAGATTCAGCAGTCTTCTACTATGCTAGACATTGAAAGATTTGCCAGAAATGTAAAGTAATGCCAATTTTCTATTTGTTTTGTTTTAGAGAATGTGGTTATTTTTCATAAAAATATGTTTACTTATGTTAACATTAATGGGATTATTGCAGCTGGATAAATAAATTAATGAATTAATCAGTTAGTAAATACACCCTTTAAAAATTTCTCCAGTTTCGGGGCGCCTGGGTGGCTCAGTCGGTTAAGCGACTGCCTTCGGCTCAGGTCATGATCCTGGAGTCCCGGGATCGAATCCCACATCGGGCTCCCTGCTCGGCGGGGAGTCTGCTTCTCCCTCTGACCCTCTTCCCTCTCGTGCTCTCTCTCTCTCATTCTCTCTCTCTCAAATAAATAAAATCTTTAAAAAAAATAAAAAAAAAATTTCTCCAGTTTCTAATACAGCAAATATAAAAAAGATACCATCTACACAGACAAAAGTTCTTTGACGTCCTCAATAAATACTAAGAACATTATCAAGAGCATGAAGGAGCCATGGAGGCAAAAAGCACAGAATTGTTTTCCTACATTATTATACAGGAATAAGCAGGAAAGAGATTTTGTTTTTTTAAGTGGTAACAATCAGGAAGGATCATCGTTGAGTGATATGTTGAGATTGTGTAAATGACTGAAACGTTGATTAGAATGTCATCCTGGCCTTTGTGTTGGGAGTTCCTGACATGTAGCTCAGGCATATTCAGATAATAGAGATATTAGTGTGTAATTCAGGAAAATAATTTAGGTGAGCCAGGGTAGCATTCTGTGATACTGTGGAAGTTGGAATCGGAGGGCTTGAGTTCGAATCCTCCCTCACCATAGCCCAGTTGTAGAATCACTGGGCACATTATTTAATTTCTTCATGTCTCAGTTCACCTGCAAAATAGAAATAAAAGTACTGTAACTTACTGCGTAGAGGAATGGTTATATGGATTGAATGAGATAAGAGATATAAAGCCATTAGAAGTGTGACAACGTCATAGTAACTATTCCTTAAATACTATCCATTATTCTGCTTCTTCCTATCCTATACCCTTTTCCACTTATCATGTTCCTCTGCAGGCTTTCAATATCTAATATTTTAGTTGATCACTTAATCGACAAAAATGACTCTCCCCCCTTTTTTTTTCTGCTGAAACATTTCTTCTCCCATCTACTCTAACTGGGCATGTAAATACACTATAGGAAGTTTTTAGGATCTCAGTAACTAACACTTCAGACAAACAAAGCTGGAAATTTCCAACATTCCAATAAAACACCACCATGTCAACTATGCCAAAAGAAGCAACATCCGCACCAACTTAATAAGCAGAGAGACCATGCTTAATACTTAAATCCTTATTTTTGTTTCATGTTCATAGATCTTTATAGAGAGGTTAGGACCTTGAGACATTTTTCTTGGGTTAGGGAGTTTTGGTGGGAAAAAATCCAGAATTTATAATACCAGAAGAGAACAATTCTTCAGCAGTGGCGAGGGTGGAAAGATTAACATAGCAAACAGGGATTTTGTAATGAAGGTTTTTTCATTTTAGGATTGACATTAAATTGGCTGGCTATGTGTTTGCCATTTTGCCGTCTTTTCTCTCAGTGTCCTTTTTACTTCTTTTGCACCTCCTCTCCCAGTGTCCTGGTGTTGACACAATCCAGCATCTCAATTGTAAGAAAAGAACACTTTGCCTTACTTTACCCCAGAGGAGTTGTAACAGGAGAGAAAATAATCAGATGAAGGATCTTTATGAAATTGACCTTTCAGCATCCCTCTTTCAATTTGTCTTGGTTCGTAGAATTTGCCCTCAATTTGTCTTGGTTCGTAGGATTTGCCCACAACTAACCTTTCATGCATAGAAAACTGCTCCTTCACAAGAACGAAGGAAGATTGAGATTTTGTGCATTATGGGAAGAACAGGTCTGACTTCAGAGATTCATGGTAAGATCTACAGCAGTTCATTCCATAAATAGGTTGCAGTCATACCTATTCAATCCCATCAAGACAAAAGGAGTCCTTAATAAAGCCAGCCAGCTGCACGGACGTGGTCAGCTAAATGTAGATGTAGACAGACATATGTAATTTATGCTATTAATATATTAGCAAAATGAGCCCAGATATATTTTATTTTTTTAAAGATTTATTTGTTTATTTTGGAGAGAAAGAAGTGGGGGAGGGGCAGAGGGAAGGAATCTTCAAGCAGACCTCCCATTGAGCACAGAGTCCAATGTGGGCTTGATCCAGTGACCCATGAGAGCATGACCTGAGCCAAAACCAAGAGTCAAGATACTTAACCAACTGAGCCACACAGGTGCCCCAAGCCCGGATACATGTTAAAAAATATTGCGTGCCCCAATCCATCATTCTCTCCAGCAAACATTTTCTTAGGCCTAAGTTTTCTCTCCCAGATTTCTGATCAGAAAAATAAGAGTGTATTCCAACATCATCTACAATGATATTATTAAATTTGAATTCTGGAGTGTCTGCTTTCTCACCTTAGATTTAACAGGAGTTTAGTTAGATTTCCTGCCGTCTAGTTGTTGAAAGAATGAGACCAAATGTGTGAGATTTATTATAAAACCTTTTTTCTAAGGATCCTAAAAATATTTCATTGTTGATTGATTATTCCACAGACTTACAGCTTTTAAAATTCCTTTTGCTTAAACTTTATTCCTTACTTTTATCTTTTATTTCCCAACTTTTAATTCACATCCCTCATTTGTTTCTTATTCTATTTTTTTTGGTGTATTTCTTTTTCTTTGTTCAACTCTCTGCCCTGTCTTCATATTCATTTTTTTATACTCCTAATTCTGTCATCTATTTTTATCCCCTAAATACAGGCCAAATTTTTTTTCTTTTCTTCTGATCTGTCCATTAGGAAAGTATTTAGTGCTAATTGCCTTAGATACAGAATTGCATTACAAAGGCAATTTAAAATGTTTTCCTCTATTTGAGAGAGAGGCATAGTTTAAGATTTGAGAAAATCATTGGAAATAGCTTCATTTGAGCGTCGGTAGAAGAACATTTCTTTCATAATATGAATAAAAGTGACTTTCAAATGTTCTAACATTTCTCAATAGTATAAATATTTGAATGCTGACATTCATTTTGTATTTGAGATGTTAATAAGCAAATAATCAAAACTTAATCATAAAGAATGTATATTCTTAGTAACTAATGAGTATTCAATAAATGTTTGAACTGAACTGAATTGTTTGTTGAAGTAAGAAAAGAAATTTCGCCTGGACAGTCCTCAAGTATCTCAGAGCTCTAGTTCAAGGTTCAAATGCAGACACTTAACCTCAAATGGAATGATTAATGGTTCTCATTGCATAAACAAATAAGCTAGGAATGCCGAACTATTTCTTTAGGTACTTGCCTTGAAACCTATGAAGGTCATGACCTCAAAGGCTCCACAAAAATTTTATTTGGTTATTGTTTATATGTTACACCAAATAAATTAAGGGACATTTTCTTGGTTATGACTTTCTGGTTATAAAATATTAAAATGCTTAAAATATTTGAATATACAGTTTTATTTCTCTGTTAATACAAAGCTCTCTGAAATGATTTTAAGTCCTTTTTTTTTTTTTTTTAATCTCCCTGGTCTCAGGACATTTTTTCTTTGGGATGCAGTTGTAGCAAGTTCTTTGTCACTAAAAATGAGGAGCAGAGATAAAAGTTTTTCTATAAAAACAGTAACATTATTGTTGGGTATGCATGCCTAGTATCAGAAAGGGTTCAGTCAGAGAAGCTGAACCAGTAGGAGGTATACATTAAGGTATTTGTTGTAAGAAATTGGCTTTGAGGGCGCCTGGGTGGCTCCGTCGTTAAGCGTCTGCCTTCGGCTCAGGTCATGATCCCAGGGTCCTGGAATTGAGCCCCGCATCGGGCTCCCTGCTCTGCGGGAAGTCTGCTTCTCCCTCTCCCACTCCTCCTGCTTGTGTTCCCTCTCTTGCTGTGTCTGTCAAATAAATAAAAAATCTTTGATTAAAAAAAAAGAATTTGGCTTCGATAGTTGTGGGGGCTGGTTAGGTAGGTCCCACATCCATAGACCAGACAGTAGGGATTGGCGGACTGGACCTCTGGAGCTGAAGCTGTTGTTCACAGGTGAAATTTCTTCCTTATGGAAGCATCAGTTCTACTCGTAAAGACTTTCATCTGATGAATTGGGCACACCCAGATTATTTGGGATTATTTCCCTTACTCAAAGTCAGCTGATTATGAATTTATCACATCTATAAAATACCCTCACAGCAACAACTAGATTAATGTTTGATTAATTGGGGATTGTAGCCTAGCCAAAGGGACAGGTTAAAAGACCATTACACCTAGAAACATAACATTTACTTTTAATGACCTTCCCTTTATTGCCTTTAGTGTTTTCTGTCCTTTTGACTTTCTATAGTTCTATATTGTGTTGATTCAAAATAGTATGAGTTTTTTTCAGAAAGGCTTATCTTTCCCAAATAGGAACAGTCGTTGAGAGCCAGCTTGCTCGGCTCATAATACTGTATCCCAGCTGAGTAGCATGGTTCTTAACTTGGAATGTATCATTAAGTCTACTGATCTTTAAGTTCCATGAAGCACTTTTCCAGTAGAACTAAATATAGAAGCACTAACGTAAGAAAAGCAAAGTGAGTACAAAGATATACCTAAGCTTAATAAATTAACACTTCTCATGTTTTTATAAAGGTTCTTATGCATATATTTGAAGAGTAATTGTTGAAGGATTGCAGAGTTCTTGTCTCACAGAGTCAAAACAATGAATCTCGAAGAATGAATCTGGGGGACACAAAAGTGTGAAGTGAAATGAAGATTTATTAAATAAAGGTGAGAATCGAAAGGAAAGAACAAAAAAATAAAAGCTCTCTAAAGTGAGAAAGTCCCCAAGGCTTGGTCTGACTTGCCGCTGAGGGCTTGTATGATCCGCCTTTTATAAGATTCTGATCAGGGAACTTGGTATGTTTCTTGTCAATATCATGGTGGATTTGTGAATATCATGTCTATATTTAGAACAAACAGGTGGATTTGTAACTATCATGAGAAAAAACAGGTTGTTCTTGTAAGTATCATGTCCATTTCTCCACAGCTGGGATTTCTGACAACCTGGTTCCTGGCCCCCCGGGGGGAGCCTAGTCACTAGCCCCCTACATGTCTCTCCCTACCTCACCTTTCCTGTCCCTTACTCATATACGAAGCATCTGGAGCTTATATTAGAAGTGGCCATCTAAAATCAGTCAGTCCTCAACATTTATTAAATATTTACAATGTATAGAAGTAGGCTCAAGACATTTGGGGTTTTACAGCCTAATGGGAAACACAGATCATATTAATTTGAAAGATAAATAAGGAATTTAAAGAGGCATGCAAGCAAGTCCAATACAGATTTCTTGTGTCAGTATGAGGTTATATTTTCAATGTGGTAAAAGTTGAATACTCTAACACTAACTGATACAAACAGGATTTTTGTTTATTTATTTTCATCTATAAAATGTCATCTTCTTAATAACCTTGGAAGGTATTTAAAAGAAGCATTATTGTATCTATTAGTGGTGAGAATCATCCAAGGGCAGAAGGTCAAAATAGTCACCCATGATCGATGTCAGCTAATCAGGACAAAAATCTCCACCAATAACATTTGTACCATAATTCACTAGATATTTGTGTAGACATTCTTACTCGGCAGTTACTCAATGGGTTCTACAGTCTATTTCAATTCATTTTTATTAAACAATTACTAATGACACGTATTTCACAAATTACACTTGGTTCCATCTTTGATTTCCCTCCATCACTCACCCTCACACACACACTCTCTCACACACACACACGCATGTGCCATTTATACATGCTTCTTCCTCCATGTTTTCCACATGTCTTTCTGATATTTCCTGTATTTTCTTCCTTATTCAACATTCTGCTGAAATCTCATTTCTTCCATGAAGTATTTACTATAAAGTCTGTGCACAGCCTTGCTTTATTATTTGGGTTTTCTGTTTGGCATTAATTTTCATTTGGTTTTGTGCTTCATTTATAGAAATATAGTCATATGTATTCTTTTTCTGATAAATGTTTTTGGTGATGATGATGTTTTGATATCTATTCCCTACCAAAATTATTACTATATTTACAAGGAAACTTATTACAGAATTTAAATTACTAGCTTACTAGAATTTAAATTATGGATTGCCTGTGTATGTGTTTAAACACCATTCTCTTTGAGCAGAGGCTAGATTTCCTGTACACTTGGTATGGCAAGCTATAAGGACACCAATAATGATTGATACCAATTTTTATACCTGGAGAAAAGAAGGAACTTTCTGGGGTGACAGAAATACTTGATTTGTCTAGAGTGTGGTTTATACACATTTTGATGACAAAACTCATCAAACAGACATTTGGATTTTTGCATTTCAATACACATAAATTATACCTTAGTAAAAATTTATAAAGACTAACAAGTGGGATACCGGAAGAATTAAAATGAGAAGGGGGGAAATCTTATCCAAATGGGTATTACTGTTCCCAGCCTTGCCATGGACCAAATTTAGAGAAACACTGGAAAGGAATTTTTAGATTAAATTGATAGGGCTTCTCAGTCTCCCAGCTAGTTTTGTTTTGTTTTACTGTCAATGTTGCTTCACTCTTGTTAACAGCAATAACAAGAGGAACTCTCTGAGTAGAAGAGATGTATCCAGGATATGACAGAGGAATGAAAAGTGGGTCCCTTGGTTTTGATTTTAGATATATGTTTATTTCATAAACAATATTTTCCAGAAGTATGATATCTAGTTGGCTGCATATAAAATCTAGTAAAACAGACATTTAGAATGAGCAAGTATGTTTATAAAATATGATTTTCTTAAATTTGAAAATATTTTTGTTAACATGCAAAACTAGGGCAGAGAAATGT
Organism: Zalophus californianus; assembly: GCF_009762305.2. NCBI lineage: Eukaryota > Metazoa > Chordata > Mammalia > Carnivora > Otariidae > Zalophus > Zalophus californianus. The sequence goes on from NC_045597.1 coordinate 63,827,694, forward strand.
TTGCCAGGAACATTTATAGCTAGAAGACATCATTTATCTTTATCCCTCTGCCTAAAATACTTTCTTCTCACTTTTCCTTCTGTCAAACTCTTAATCATTCTTAAAGACACAGAAAATATCACTTTTTCTGTTAAGCATTCTAGATTTTCCCTGAGGTGACCATATTTTTGCTCTTCCCAAATACCCTCATCTTTCTCACAGAGCACATGTCATATTTTTATGGAATTATATTGGATCGCCTTTGCGTTTCCAATTAAACAGCAAATTTTTAAAGGTACACTGGATCTTGTTTACTTCTTGTATTACTACAGGTAATGTGCTCAGGACACAGCCGATGCTTTAAAATACTTCTTGAAGAAATGAATTTTTTAAATTGAAACGTACTAAGGATGATTTTTACACTCTTTCCATCAATCACCATTGACCAAAATAGAATGCCTCAAAATGATAACTTTTTTTGTGATAAAGGTTGATATAAAAGGGGAAAGCGGATGTTTGGCTCTTAGGTCACATTATAAAAAAGCTCTTGATTGATAATTCAGTTCAAACACATTTATTTTTCTTGGTAAAAATACACCCTCTAAAAATATGTCATCTTATTTCCTTGCCATCTTCCTCCCTCAACTCTGTGCTTGAAATCACCAAACTGAATTTAGCAGGCTCCCATTTTTTCTATGCTTGGCATGCCCTTTGCTTAGGAAACTCCCTTTAAGACTAAGCTCAAATGTCTTCTTTTTTTTTTTTTATAAATCCTTACTAGTTCTCCCTAGCATACTTTTCTGCATTTCCCTTTAATATCCAGCAGTATTGGGGTGTATTTTTTTTAATTTTTAAAAAAAGATTTCATTTATTTATTTGAGAGAGGGAGAGAGAGACAGAGAGAAAGAGAGAGAAAGAGAGAGAGAGAGAGTGCACGAGCAGGGGGGAGGGGCAGAGGGAGAGGGAGAAGCCGACTCGTGGCTGATCCGGGAGGCTGAGGCAAGGCTCCATCTCAGGACCCTGGGATCATGATTGTAGCCAAAGGCAGATGCTTAACCAACTGAGCCACCCAGGCACCCTTTGGATGTATTTCTATTAAAACCTTGTCACTTTGTGTTTTTTTAATTATTGGTTACTATTATCAGATGGTGAGTATCTAAAACCCATTTATTAAGCTCAAAACCTATTTGTTAAGATTTGAAGAAAGGAGTCAATCCACCCATTTCAACACCCAGTGTGCAAACAAAATAATCAGGAGGTGAAATTTGTGGCAAGGTGAATTCCCTCTCAATCTATATGAGCTTTCAGAAAAAACAAAAGATAAAACTTGAATGTAATTATATAAACTAATCCTGATTGCTCTTTGGATTACAAGACCTTGTCCAATTTATTATTGTATCAGCCGGGACCAGCACAGTGCTTGACACATAGCACAAATCATTAAATCATTATTGAATAAATAAATAGATATATGGGGGTTTTATCTGAGATTCTTAAGGTTCACTTGTTTCATGATCTTTTTTAATACATTCCCACAATATACAAATGGGTGTAATGTCTATGTGACTCTCAGTTCTACTACTGGCCTGAAAATTTTATAAAGGCCAGAGCTATACTTAGCTCCACCACTTACAGATATTAATTAGCTATACTTTAAATATTGTCCAATGCTGACATCCTAGGCATTTACAGAATAGGTTTTTTGCTTTGGTATAAAAGAAAAAAAATTCTTACCTCTTTCATTCTAATAATGATTGAATTAATTTCAACCCATTACATGGTTAATAAGACATATTGAGGCAGGGATAGCAATACTTTGAATCAATTATCTTGATATTCACTTAATGAGATAAAGCATAATATTTATACATGTTATCTATAAATGTTTTAACATTTTAGAAGTTTTGAGTTAATTTAATTCATCTAGAAAAATGCAGGTATACAGCCCAGTATAGGGCTTAATAGATTCTTATGACTGAGTTAAAAAAGTAATTTCCTCGGGCCGCCTGGGTGGCTCAGTCGTTAAGCATCTGCCTTCGGCTTAGGTCATGATCGCAGGGTCCTGGGGTCAAGTCCCACATTGGGGTCCCTACTCCGCGGGAAGCCTGCTTCTCCCCCTCCCACTCCCTCTGCTTGTGTTCCCTCTCTCGCTGTGTCTCTCTCTGTCAAATAAATAAATAAAATCTTTTTAAAAAAATAAATAAATAAAAAGTAATTTCCTCAGTGGCAAAAATTTACATTCAGAGTTGCAAAGAAGAGCCCCCAAAAACCAGAATCAAAAATGTTACCTTTATGTTGAATGCTTTGAGGTTTCCTCTAACGCAGTTGTCAGGAATGAGGGCTGTCTACACCTATTATAGCTCTACATGCTTTAAAATAATTTCTCTTTTCACTTCTGCTTTTAATTAACTTCGTTGGAAAGTTTTTATTCTGATTTTTCTTATCTAAGAAGGAAAGAGAGAATCATATGGTTATACCTTATTAGATCAGAAGGCAGAAATATGTCAAAGATAATTTAAAATATTCTCACCACAAAGCCTGGGATCTGTTGAAGTAATGAAATCTGTTAGATTTAAATAAATAAACTCATATAAAAAAGTGAATTTTAACTCTTATGAAAAATTCAAGCCACAGTTAGCTGCTTGATTCTGTGGATCTTGGATGCTGAGAGTAGAATCTAGGGCTTTGGGATGGTTTGGGATCATCTATTGTCAGGAACATAAACTCCCTTCAGGTGGAATAAAGTCATGTCCCCATTTTCTATAATACACACATTATTCTGCGTCGGTATTGTCTAATACAACTTTTTGTGATGATGGAAATATTCTATGCTGGAATGGTCTTTTATGATCACCAATAGTTACATGCGACTACTGAGCACTTGACATGCTGCTAGAATGACTGAGGAATGGAATATTTCACTTTACTTACTCTTTACTAATTTAAATTTAAGTAGCCACATGCGGTTAGTGGCTACCATATTGGACAAAGTAGCTCTAGGTAGCTTATTATTAAGGAAAACGTCTAGTGGATTCTGTAAAAATTAGTCCGTGCATCCACTAGAGGGTGGTAATAGCAAAAACCAGGCAACTAACTATATTTGCGCAAACAGATGATTCCTCAAATAGTACCCTCCTCCCTTCTACGGTCAAGAATAAAGGATTCAGAAAATATGAAAATTGCTATCACAACATAAAATGGGATTTCTTTTCACTTACTCAAACAAAGGATGGTTGGACCAACTGCAGGAAATTTATTAGAGTGTTTCTTCTTTAAAAGTGAGTGCCTTAAAATATTTCTAGTATGCGATTTGCTTTATAGTGATCAAAGACCTTCAGAAATAAAAAGTTACCATTCATGGAAATACCTTCAGAAATAAAAAGTTACCATTCATGGCAGTGGAGTGCCAGCTTGAAAGAACCCTTCTTTGTGGTACTGAATTTGCAATAGGTCTACCTATTATATATCAGTTGTCAGCTGTGATCGTTCAAGGTGACACATGAAAGTGATAGGTCCTAAAAAAAAATAACTATTTCCTACTTTCTTGCCTTTGAGTATTTCATCTCTTTTTCATTCCATAAAAGATATAAGATGTGAAAACACCAAGGACTCCAAAAATAGTTACCTAGTTTCTGGTTAAAAGTCTTAGCAAACAATGAGGATTAGGTGATCAAGACCTTGGTTTTGGTGCCTAGATTAGCCAGTCAACTCAGAAGAAGAGGAAAACAAAAACCAAGAACTCTGTCCTGCAAATGTACTATTGATTAGGGTGTAGAGAGGATTTAGGGAAATGATTCCCACAGAACTGATGACACAACTTTCATATGCGGAAAAGAGCACTCCACAGTTCACGTGGAAAAGCGAGTAGTGGAAATGTTACCTGACATCAAGACAAAGATGTTCAACGATTCTTTATCACAAACTATACTTTTAATATTTTCAATCCTTATCAGTGCCTTTTTTTTAAGATTTTATTTATTTATTTGAGAGAGAGAGAATGAGAGAGAGAGAGCACGAGAAGGAAAAGGGTCAGAGGGAGAAGCAGACTCCCTGCTGAGCAGGAAGCCCGATGTGGAACTCGATCCCGGGACTCCAGGATCATGACCTGAGCCGAAGGCAGTTGCTTAACCAACTGAGCCACCCAGGCGCCCCGAGATTTTACTTTTTTTTTAACACATGGTGATTAAGAATGCCAATAGCCCGTATTAAGCAACATCCCTTGTTCCTTTTCTCCTTTGTGCTCAAGTCTTTTTATGTATTTTCAAATCAGCCCTGCCTGGAATTCAGACAAATTCCCATCTATCTCTGAGATTGATTGTGATTGCTGGGCTGGAGTGCTGTCCTCTTGGTATCTGAGTATCTTATGCTGTCTCGGGCCCTCAAAAAAAACTTTAAGCATTAAAAAAATTAAAATAGAAATGACATAATTAAAAATTAAAATAATTCAATAAACATACAATGGAAAGTAAATCTTCCTTCCATTGCAAGTCAAATTTTCTTTTTAAAAGAGATGATTATCAGTTTCCTCCTATCCTCCAGAGATATTCTCTGCATACATTTATACCTCCATTCTTTTGTATTCAAATGAGAGCATACTACATGTACTATTTTGTACCTTAAGTTTTTAGATCCATTTATTTTGTACTTTAATGTACATAATTGAACTTTTATTTTAACCAATACTGTAAAAATAAATGGTTGTATAAGAAAATTAGTTTTACTAGGTATAAAACTAAAAAAAAATAGTGTCCCCTCTCTTTGTTATGATTGTCACTGCTCGGAGGCAGGAGTTCACAACTCACATAGCTGCTTCTTTGCTATTTCCCTTCGTATTTGTAAATATGTTTCTATTGGTATTTCCAGATTTTTCAGTTTCAAGTATCAATTAGGTAGTTTTGGAAAACTTGCTTAGCTGAAAAAGATGTTAATTATACTTTCCCACTTGAGTGATGATTTGATGTTTAGAAATAATCTGAGTTTTTATTATTTATTTATTTATTTATTTTAAAGATTTTATTGATTTATTTTGAGAGCGAGATCGCGAGCAGAGGGGAAGGGCAGAGGGAGAAGCAGGCTCCCCACTGAGCAGGGAGCCCGATGCGAGACTCGATCCCAGGACCCTGAGATCATGACCTGAGCCGAAGGCAGACGCTTAACCAACTGAACCACCCAGGCGCCCAATAATCTGAGTTTTTAAAGCATCGCTTCATTGTCTTCTAGTTTCCAAGTTGTTCAGAAGATGATGGCACTTTGATTCTTGATCTTTCAATTTTGATCATTTCCCCCCCCCTCAGTAATTTTTATAATTATCTCTTTAGACACTGAGTCCTGGAATTTTTCTGTTGCTGTATTTCTATGTAGCTCTTCTATTGTCTGGGAAACTCAGTGGGACTTTTCCATCTGGAAACTCATGCCCAGCTCTGGGAGATCATGTCTCCTCTTTGGCATTTTTTTGTTCTCTGTCTCTCTGGAAGTCTCTTATTTTAATGCTGATTCATAATTTTCTTATGCAATTTGTATGTTTTTCTTTTTGATTTTCTGAAAAATTTCTTCAACTTTGTTTTCCAGTTCATTTTTAAAAATTTTCCATTTCTGCTATCTTATTTTCAAATTCCTTGAGTTCTTTAATCAGACTGCTCCTTTTTTTTTTTTAAGATTTTATGTATTTATTTGACACAGAGAGACCCAGCGAGAGAGGGAACACAAGGAGGGAGAGTGGGAGGGGGAGAAGCAGAATCCCTGCCAAGCAGGGAGCCTGATGCGGGGCTCAATCCCAGGACCCCGGGATCATGACCTGAGCCGAAGGCAGACACTTAACAACTGAGCCACCCAGCCACCCCTAGACTGCTCCTTTTTAGAATAACATTCTATTTTTAGTTTAGTTCAGTATCTTTGAAGATCCTAATTCGAGTTTTGGGAAATTTTCTTCTGCTACTTGCATTTTCTCTGTTCTTTTCTGAGTTACTCCTTTGACTACTTTGGCCTTTGTCTTTCATGTTAGAAACTGACTGGAACTTGTGTGTGTGTGTGTGTGTGTGTGTGTGTGTGTGTGTGTGTGTGTGTGTTGGAAGGGTGTTCTCGCTGTAGGATGATCTGGTTGGGATATTTTGTTGGAGAAACTCTCAACAGTCGGGTCTGTGTGTCTTCTCTCTTGGTCTGAATGGTTTCCCCCGAAAGGGATTTTCTATTCTTTTTGGGAAGGATGAGTGTAAGCCCGCTAGTGTTTTTTCAGAGTTGACTGGAAAAACTGGTGGGCGATTTTCCTTTTCTTATGTAGGGTTTTCACTGCATCCTCAGTTTGCAGCTTCCACAGCTAAGTGCCTTGCCAGCAGGTCCTGGTATCTGGCCTCACAATCCCCCTAACTCAGCCTTTCTGGAAGGCACCCCGCCTCAGTGGGCGAGGGGCAGTTGCTCCGATGGGTGGGATAAAGGGCAAGATCTGGGGAGCAAACTGCTACCAACGTGGACATTGAGCCCATCTTAGTTTTATTCTTCACTTCCCCCTTCCTTTTAGAGGCCTATGGTCCTTCCAGTTTTGGTGCTTTGTTGGGTTTCTGCTGCTCAGACGGCCTCGCTGCTGGCTTTTCTCTGCTGCCACTCTGGTCCTGGCTTCCTTGAGTCTGTGAAGTTAGTTACTATTTGTTCACCTGCTTTCCAGCTTCCAGAATTTGGCTGGTGCCACATCATCTCTTCTATTTGTCCCCGGGGATTTATGCTTTAGAAAAAAAACCCTTTGGGCACCTGGGTGGCTCAGATGGTTGGGTGTCTGCCTTCAGCTCAGGTCATGATCCCAGAGTCCTGGGATCGAGTCCGGCATCGGGCTCCCTGCTCCTTGGGAGCCTGCTTCTCCCTCTGCTTCTCTCTCTCTCTCTCTCTCTCTCCCCCTCTGTCTCTCATGAATAAATAAATAAAATCTTTAAAAAGAAAAAGAAAAAATCCCTTTATCATCATCTGAGTGCAGTTTCAGGAGAGAGTAGAGGAAAACACATGTGTTCAATCTACCATGTTTCTCTCCCACATTTTTCACAATCACTCGTTTAACCCTATGCATTAGCTTATCACCACTCCTGTGTGGGCTTTAACCATGTGGAGTCTGGGCCTCTGTCATTATTTTCTTTGCTCCCTACCTACGATTTTCTTCCGTCTGGCTCATCTTCTACATGCTCCTTGCTCGGGTGTTGTTTGGAATATGCTGCTCCTTTTAGAATGTCTGTGAGGGCTCCTAACTGATATAAAACTAAAATGCTACCTCATGAGCTCAAACCTGTATCATCCATCTTCTAGATGTTTTGGCTTGCCGTCAGTAAAAACCAAAAAAGACAAAACAGGATTATTAGTTGCTGTAGCTTAGGGGAAACCTTGTGGCCTCAGAAGGCACCTCCCTCCTCTTATGGCATATTCCAGATTGTGGTTATACTCAGCTGCAATGAACTGTGACTCTGTCACATAAATTGTGTTTACCTACCACTGAATGTCTCACCGAAACTGAGATCTATTTAAATACTTCGCTTAACTTAGCATTTTAGAAATCAGAGTTGCCGAATAAATTATTTCCATTAACTCTTTTTTATGACTTGAATAGAAATGAAGCGGATTTGGGCGCCTGGGTGGCTCAGATGGTTAAGCGTCTGCCTTCGGCTCAGGTCATGATCCCAGGGTCCTGGGATCGAGTCCCGCATCGGGCTCCCTGCTCCTTGGGAGCCTGCTTCTCCCTCTGCTTCTCCCTCTCTCTCTCTCCCTCTCTCTCTCCTCCTCTGTCTCTCATGAATAAATAAAAAAAAATCTTTAAAATAAAAAAGAAATGAAGCGGATTTATTAATGACAAAGTGTTTTAAAGAAATAATTCAAATTTGGTTAACTGTTTAGATTATAAGATAATAACAGTTTTTTAGAGATTAGGAAATTCATATCAAATGTGAAATAACTATTTGTAGTTGTGATGGCAGTTCAATAAACAGTGCATGGATTAAAGGCATCCCCACCCCCAACATACTCAAACCTTCCTCTGAGTACAGTATATTCAGAGGAGCAACATTTGCTAAAAATAAGCATTATTTTGATTGTGTCTGTGTTTTGCTGGATTTGAAATGACACTTAAACATCAATGTTAATATCAAATGTCTCATCATTCAACCTTGCCAGAATAGACACAAATATTATCTAGCAATTACCTCTTAGTAACCATTCTGAAAATGCATTTCCTGTATTATACATACCCTCAGTCTTCTCAGCCACAAACATTTCCCAATGTGCAGTTAAACTTTAATCCGCCTTTGTTGATAACATGCACTGATGGAGAGTGGGCCAACCTGTTCAACTCGTTCTTAATGACAGACCACTTAGAGCAGACCTTCAGCCAGACTTCGCTGGATGCACGTTGGCATGTTCTTCTTTCTATTCACTAGCTAACCACGCTTTACATGGCACTCATTTGAACAATAAAGCCTCTTAGCAAAATCTGTGTTGTTATCTGTTGACATTTATCACAAATTTCAAAGTTTACCAAGAAAGTAATCTACCTATATATCCCTATACAACCTGCGCATTTGGATTTTATATACTTTCCAGAGCTTTATTTCAGCAATTACACTTTAGGAAAAAAATTTTTTTTTGCCTGACTACCATTTATTTCCCTGATATATCGCTATTTAATGGCCTTGGAAATTAGTAGGAAAAATCCTCCCTAACAAATGCTGAGAAAACAGCAATGGCAATGACAGCCACATAGAGCACATTGCCCCAGAACAAACACACATTACTTTGAAAACCTTGGTGACAGGTTCATCATAAATTGTTTCTTGCTCTGAACAAATTCTAAAGTGGCTTTTATCAAGATTTTCTAAACATTGATAATTTTTTCTCATTACTGATATATATATATATATATATATATATACACATATATATATATATATTTAGAGAGAGAGAGTGTGTGTAAGTAGGGGAGAGGGGGCGGGGGAGGGGAGGGGGCAAATGGAGAGGGAGAGAGAGAACCTTAGGCAGGCTCCACGCTGAGTGCAGAGCCTGACTCAGGGCTCAATCTCATGACCCTGAGGTCATGACCTGAGCCAAGATCAAGAGTCCACTACTTAACAGAATGAGCCACCCAGGTGCCCCTTTCATTATTGATTTTCATACAAGAGTATGTTTAAATTTAAAATGAAATTGAGATAATTTATGTAATTTTAAAAGGTTCTATAGAACATGTCAAAACCTCCTTATGATGATAATCTCTGAGAATAATGCCAAGATGTCCAAGAGACTTGCTAATGTCAGAACATGTGCACATCAGTGACTCAATGAAACAAAATATGACATACACTCTGCACAACTTTGTACCACATGGTGTCAGTCTCTAAGGGGACCCAACAAAGAGCTCCTTCCCCATCAAGGTTCTGCACAAATTAAGACCTAGGCATACGAGAAGAGTAAGGTTGACCTCATCACTGGGGGACAGCTTGCCCTAGGCTTGCTCTCAAGAGGAACAGGCAGGGCATGCTTGATTTATTTTTACTAAGTGTATCAATCTGATGAGACACTTGGAGCTGACTGAGTAATGGGGTGTAGAAAGCCCAGAAGTCCCCAGGTAAATTCCCTAAGAATTTTCATGGAAAATAAAGAGTGGGTGGAAAGTATTTTTCCTTAACACCTAGTGTTGTGGGTGCCAGGCTTTGCCCCACCATAATTATTTATAATTAGATCTACTACATGCTTATTGTTTTATATCTTTCTTACTGTTTTTTTCTTTCTATTTCTTTCTTTGTAGGGGACCAGCAAAGAGTCATCTACTTAGTATTTCTAAAAGCTTTGCCTCACATTTGGTAAGGGTTTGAAAATATTCTTATATTTCTGTGTTGGAGAGTAAAGGTGCTAAGCTCTCCCACGATAGTATAAGATAGAGCCCTTTCCCACCCACTACAGAAAACTTGTAAACAATATTCATAGGTTCCAATACTTTCATCAGATTCTCTAAGGGGTATAAGATAACAAAATGTTACAGATCATTGTCCTCCAGGGAAAGCAGGGGAAAGCTATACCTTCTTGATACCTTGCTTGGTAAACCCAGACATTCTGTGTCTCTGGGGACAGACTGTGTGGGAGAGAGTAAAACCTTATTCTATTCCCCAGGTGATTTGCTCCTATTGTTTCAGAAGGGTCTTGGAATTATCCGGTCTTAATGCTACTCACCTCACATACCCAAAATGCCCTACACTGAAAACTGGGATAGATCTGCCTAATCCTGGTTGGAACTTGCCTGAGACTGATTTCCTATCTGGGGGAACTTCTCCAGGTTCTTAGCAACTTTCTGCTGAATCCTTATTTTATGGTGCTATCTCTTTGACTCCAAGCAGATCTTACAAATTTGGATTCTTCAATCTGAGATTGAGGGTTGGGATGGGATTACCTATAGATGAGACAATTTTGCGTGGGTGTTTATTCAACAAATACTTGTTGGGCATTTGCTATATGTCAGGCACTGTCCCAGTCCCTAGGGGCATTAAGATGAATAAGACATGAAGTTTACTTTCAGTTTGGGAAGCGGAGTGGGTTATAGATATTATCTAATTTTTCATGTTCTCATGTAGGGCCAAAGTAAAGTCCATCACATATTGCCAGTAAGTACAGAACCTGAAAGAAAGACAAGAAACAGAAAACTGGAACTTTTTTTTAATTTTTAAATTAAAATTTTTTTTTTTAGATAGTGAGCGAGATAGAGTGGGGGAAGGGCAGAGAGAGGGAGAGAGAGAATCTCAAGCGGCTCCACACCTAGTGTGGAACCAAATGCAAGGCTCAATCTCACAACCCCTAAGACCATGAGCTGCGCCAAAATCAAGAGTGGGAGGTTTAATTGACTGGCCACCCAGGTGCCCCGAAAACTTGAACTTATTAAACACTTCAAAAATGAATTTATCTATGAGGTGGAAACATTGTTATCCATGTTTCTCTTTTTTTTTTTGAAGATTTTATTTATTTATTTGACAGACACAGCGAGAGCAGGAACACAAGCAGTGGGAGTGGGAGAGGGAGAAACAGGCTTCCCGTGGAGCAGGGAGCCCGATGTGGGACTCGATCCCAGGACCCTGGGATCATGACCTGAGCCGAAGGCAGACGCTTAACGACTGAGCCACCCAGGCGCCCAATCCATGTTTCTCTTACATCAGAGTCTGAAAATCTTATTTCCCCTTGGGACAACCACCATACTAGTAAATGATTGACCTAAACTGAAGTAAATGCCCCTTTACAGGTGTTGATACAGATGCTGTCTACTTTTGACAACAGCATGAACAAAACCGTGCCTCCTCTGCTTGTCATACCTTTGTTAAGCAAGGGGAACTCAAGAGGCCATAATACTCCCACCCTATTGCTTGGCATCCTTCAAAAGTTGGGACTGAAATCAGGCCCACCTAATTGATCCTCCTACCCCTCTTCATACAAAAATAAAACTGTTTTCTACTTCTTTAAGCCTTTTCCTTTTCTTTGATTTGTGATCATCTGGGACCTTAAACATTAGCAACCTTTAAGTCTCCATCACATCATTATGTCTCTCCCTTTGCACTTGTTAACCTTTCTATATCATGGGCTTTGGAATGTGTCAATGGTGTCTGTTAAGTGCAGGGAATAACGTTTCTTCCATACCACTCTTGAGCAAATAATGTTTGCCAGAAATAGTGCATGATGTCAGGGACATGTAGTGAACCAACCATAGTCCCTGTAGCTGTGGAACTTCACTTAGTGGAATAGACATTAAACACATAATGGCATAAGTAAACGGCAGTTGTAATAATCCCTATAAAGGAAACACACACACACACACACACACACACACACACACACACACACACACGCACGCACATTACCATGAGAATGCAAAACTATGTGACCAAATTTAGATTGGGAAATCAGGCAAGGTCCTTGTGTAGAGATGATGTTTCAATTTTGATCTAAAGGATAGGAAGGCATCATCTGTCCTGACAGGGTAGTGTAACAGGAAACCTGCCTTTTGATGTACTTATGGAACTTATCTTTCTAGAAAGCCTAATACGAAAATATTGTTTCTGATGCAGACCTTCTTCAAAATTGCATGAAAGGAAAATTCTTAATCCTTAAAGTGATTCAAAGTGGTGACTTCAATTTAGGTGATAAAAAAAGGTGATAATAATAAATAGTAATCACTTGATTTTTGTTACCAAAATAACTTAATGCCACCTGCGGCTATTATTAACCTCACTGCAGAGTTGAGATGGCATCATGAACTAGGAACACAGCTCTCCCATAACACTGATGATGCTTAGTTTAAGACCAGTGTTACTTGTGGTGTTTATAACCTTTGCAGCATATGTGCCTTTGTCTTTGCCAGAAATATTTTTGCATTACACTCCATTGATGTAAAGTCTTTATATTTTAGGTGTGAAAATAAAACATGACAGGAAAATAAAACATTTCCTATTTTAACATCTGGTTATTTCTCCTGTATGAAATAATTCACAGCAATCTTAAAAAGTGAATAACAATGAGGCAGTTATCAGATATCTGAGGTTTTAAAGACAAAAGCACGCCACCTGGGGGTGGCTTCAGCTGAGTGTCAAAGATTTGGCATTTGGGGGTGCAAGCTAGAAAGCAAATAAGATGATTCTAGCATGCCAGAAAAAATAGGTGCAATGTGCCTCATGGATAAATTCTCAGCCCAAGTTCTGCTCTTTCTTGTTTTTCATTCAAAGGCCACTCAATGTCACCACATTCCCACTCTCTGGTTTACTTCTACCCTAAATTTCTGTCTTCTATATTCTCTATTCTCACTGTTTTCAATCACCTCCATGGCTTTGATGGCGGATCCCTTCATCTTGATTCTGATATTGTGAATTACTTGAATAATAAATGTGTTCCTCAGCAATAATGTGCGTGATACTATTTGTAGCATAGCATGTAATGATCAATGTCCTGAACAGAATAAATTAATTCAATTTGGGAAATTTTAATTCTGTTTTTGCAGTTTAGTGACATTTGGAAAATACAAATTTCCCATTTGAACTGTCGAACTAGGTATTGTATTCTAAAAACAACATTAACTTTACTAACTTTTAAAATATTCTAACAGTTAAAAGGCAATAAACTGTAGTTCTTAGTAACAATAGCTTTGGAATCAGGTGAACCTAGGTTCAAACAAACTTGGTAAGAATCTCTACCTTATTACTTTATCGTGATGACCAAATCATATAGAGTACGTGCAGACTTAGTATTGTACTAGGGCAAGGCTGTCCCCCATCATTTGTAGGGATTGGGCCAGGGGCACCTGGGTGGCTCAGTCAGTTGAACAGCCAACTCTTGGTTTTGGCTCAGGTCATGATTTCAGGGTTGTGAGGTGGAGCCCCACATCAGTCTGGCTCTGAGCTCAGTGGGGAGTCTGCTTGAGATTCTCTCCCTCTGCACCCAAGGCGCCCCCCACCCCCCACCGCTCTCTCTCAAAAATAAAATGAATAAATAAAATCTGTAGGGATTGGGCCAGAGGAAAAATGACGATGCATATCTGATATGTCTAAATATTTAAAAGTTAATAAATAACACTAACAATCTGTGAAATAAAAATTTGCCCTACCCTTCTGCCTTGAAAAATACATCTTCATAATGCCAATATTCAAAAATAGGTGTAAAGATGTGCTTTTCATATGGGCCAAAAGTTGGCAAAATATCAGGCAAATGAGTTTATTTGTCATTACATATCAGGAAGTTCTGCTGATGGGCCAATGAGATTTAGATGAACAATAAAATAAAGACCTATAAAGATTTATAATTATTATTTATTCTACAAAATTTACTTTTGGTGCTATTTTAACAAAATCATTAATTATATTGTTGTACCCAAGATTTTCATGTAAATTGTGTTCTATTGTCAGCAACGATCTAAAGAGTAAAAATAAATAAATAAATTTCTAGCCAAAGGATATCTATCTATAGAATTTTTTTTCATAAAAATGTAAGTTTTGTTTAGGTTTTCAGAGAAGTTTTTTTTTCTTTTAAAAAAGCCAAACTTATCTTTTAAAATTCAAAGATACAAATTATAATTAATTAGTATCAAGTGTTTGAATCACAATCATTAAATATAACTAACCTTTTAAAATTTACTCTTTTGAATATGTAAGTACATCTTGTTAAAATTTTACAAAAGTAAAATTATTTGAAAGATTTTATTTATTTATTTGTCGGGGAGAGAAAGAGAGCACAAGCAGGGGGAACGGCAAGCAGAGGGAGAAGCAGGCTCCCCACTGAGCAAGGAGCCCGATACAGGACTTGATCCCAGGCCCCTGGGGTCATGATCTAAGTCAAAGGCAGACACTTAACCAACTGAGCCACCCAGGCCCCAATTATTTGCTATTCTAGTGTTCAGTGCATGCAGATATCAACTTATAGAACAAGTGATGTGCTGGGGCATTGGTGTGTGTCTCTAGTGTGTTCAGCAATGCTATGTTGGCAGCTTGAAATAAGTCATGGTAGAAGTATCTAAACTATGAAAATCAGCCAACATGCAAATTGGGCTTTTCCCCCCCACCCCCCAAAAGCCAGTTGTTAAATATTTGCCAGCATACTACTGAATATTATGTTTCCCTTCGGAAAAGTATTTCAGAACTTTTCAGGTATTAAGTGAATCAATACTTCTAAGGGTTGAACATGATCAGGGGAGAACAGTATCTGAAGATGTGTCAACAATGGGATTCTTAGTTCTTTCAGGAGCATTTCCGTGGAAGGGTAAGGAAGAAAGGCAGACTGGTCCGTGTGAAGAGTAAGGGAAAGTGAGTGTAGTTCTGAGGTATAAAAAAAAAAATAATCAAAACTGTAGCTACAGGGGAAGCAAATGGATGGGATGGTAAATGGAGGGTTGTTAATTCATTTAAGGTGAACTGTCACTGACAATATATATTCTTTTATATTGATCAGAGTCAAGTACTGGGGATATTTAAAAAACAAATGCTTATGGAAATCGACATCATAAAATTTTCTTATGGGAATAGCTTCCTACAGCATGAAAAAAAATTGTGTCACTTAGATCCAGGAAGATTTAGGAGATTGGGACTATATTCAGAATATTCATATAAAATTCAACATTGTTTCAACATATGAGGAATATTTTTATCCTAGTTGAAGTTGCTTAGCCCTTTGATTACACATTTGTGATGATATACATTAAAGAAATGGCTTTTGGAACTGACCTGTGTCAAACTGACAACCAGTGCTGTCTCTGCAGCCTGTAAAACAAAAGTAAAATCTAAGTTAATATCTTAGCAATAATGGAAAATCTTATTAAGTCATAATAATAAGATGACTGAAGTTCTAAAAGAAGTCATTAAAATGATGAAGATAGGAGGTAACATTATGGAGTCCTGCTATTGCCTGGAACTGTGACAAGTACATGTTTTATTTGATTTTCTTTCCAGAATATCATCTCCAAAGCCCTCTGAAGCAGGAACTGCTAATTCTTCCCACTTGATGATTCGGAGAACTGAAGTAACTTGACTAGGTTCATGGAGAGGGAATTTGGATTCCAGAAATCTTACTGGTTCCAGATGGTTCAAAAAGCAGATCCGGGCTCTTCTTTTCCAGATCAAGGAATTGGCTATGATAATTTCCCCCGGATATAGATCACAAGGTCCTTGAGCTTAGACATAGATTCTTTTCTCATTTTTTTTATCCCTGTCACTTAGCAGCATAGTGTCTGTACACAGCATTTGCTTGACAAACATAAACTGTACTGAATAGTTAGTTCAGTGACAGGAACTGCCTCATTTTTTCCTTTATTTTCAAATGAAAATAGAGGAATTATAATGCATTAAATATTAGCAGCAAAATCAACATTGGAAAAATCTGAATGAAGTTCTAAGTCTTCAAGAATGTTGTTATTGTAGCCTACCTGGAAACTTTGCCTAAAATCTGAGTACCCCCGCCCCCATCATTCCTGTCTAAATATTCCTGACTTCTTGCAAAACTGCATTACTAGAGGCTTATCATCGCAAATGTAATCCCTTGGCAAATGAGATTAAAAAACAAAAACAAAACAGAACACAAAACTACACATTACCTGAAATCAAAGACAGAAAGGTGATCACAATGAGTTTGAAAGGAAGAATACTGCTGATACAGTGTCTCTGAAATCATTCACATATTAATGGCATCGGGGCATCTGTGTGTATTAATTTCCAATATGACTTCTCCTGTTAAGTGAAGAAAATATTATATCTGGTCCAGCATATTTTCTATGAGTAAAATGACTCCAAGTTAAAAAAAATATCTGTGGTGAATGAATAGGAAATATAAAGAGAGAAGTCACGTTGGACAGGCTCCATTTGTTCAGTTTAGTTTGGTATTTACTCCTGAAGGCAAAAGGAATTTCAGTTATGATTTAGAATGCCATGTACCCATGTTACAACAGGAAGACTTGGAGCTTCTCAGATACCTGCAGAATTCAGATAGTGCCCATGAAACCTACAAAGGCAGTCTGGGAGGAAGTCAGGGAAATTGGGATTTGTGCAAATTGTTTTAAGAGCCAGGTATGTATTAGGCTCACTAACATAAGATTTTTCATTTCATTTAATAGTATACTATAGAGCGCATAGATTTAACTGTTGGGAGACATATGGGTGGTCATTTTGGTTGCAAGGATCCGTGAATCTCTCTGGTTAATACAAGGAAGGGTCTAATAGTTCTTAGGAATTGAAGGGAAAAGAAAACCGTAAAAGACTCTTAGCAACAATTTCTATATCATCTCTCCATTCTACCTTTGACAATGACCTGGCTCTTAGGCTCTGCATTTCCTGGGTCATCTTGTCACTTTCTTCTCAGCTGTCAGATCAAATAAATCATTCTCTACCCTGTCCATATTTCTCCATCTATAGCTTCTACTTATTAATAATTCAGCTCATTCATAATCACTCTATGACTTACAACTTCTTTTTCTTCATCATCTTTTAGTTTGTCTGCCAGTTACTAAATTCTTCTTATATGTCTCGATTCAAATTTCCAAGAAGGAATAATCCCATTGACCTAGTTCTTTCTTATTTGGGCTGAGTTTTTTTTAACTCAGGTTACTTCATTACTTATCTTTAAGTCATATGCCCAACCCTGCCCCAATCGGTTAGGACCATGAAAGGGTGTTAAAACAATTCAATGGGAAAAAATAGTCTCTTCAACAAAAGGTGCTAAGAGAACTGGATATCCACAAAAGAATGACATTGGACCCTTACCTCACACCATATACAAAGATTAACTAAAAATGGACTATAGATATAAAGGTAAGAGCTGAAACTATAAAACTATTAGGAGAAAACATAGATATAAATTTTTGTAACCTTGGAGGAAGCAATGATTTCTTAGATAATGACACCTGAAGTATCAGCCAAAACAACATCATCAATATTAAAGTCTTTGCACTTCAGAGGGTACCATCAAGAAAGTGAAAAGACAACCCACAGAATGGGAGAAAAATCTTGCAAATCAATATCTGATAATGACTTGTATCCAGAATATATAAAGAACTCAGTGAAAAGATGCTCAATGTTATTAGCTGCCAGAGAAATGTAAATCAAAATCACGATGAGACACTACTTTATATCCACTAGGATGGCTATAATAACAAAAAGGATAGAGAATAATCAGTATTGATCCAGTATTGGTGACAATGTAGAGATATTGGAGTCTCACCCACTGCTGGTGGAAGTATAATATGATGCAATCCCTTTAGAAAACAGTTTGGCAGTTCTACAAAAGGTTAAACATTAAGTTACAATGTGGTGCAGTAATACTCCTTCTAAGTATATACCCAAGAGACATGAAAACACATGTCTACACAAAAACTTACATGTTAGGTGTTTATAGCAGCTTTATTCATATTAGCCAAAAGCTGGAAACAATTGAAATGCCCATCAACTGATAAATGGAGACCAATAAGGGATGGTATATAATGAAATGACATATAATGAAATATTTTCAGTAATAAAAATAATGTACCGACACATGCTACAACACGGATGAACCTTAAAAACATTATGCTAAGTGAAAGAAGCTGGTCACCAAGAACTGCGTATTATATAGTCCCATTTATATGAAATGTCCTAAAGAGATATCCAATCTATAGAGACCAAAAGTAGATTAATGGTTGGGTAGGCTTGGGGGAGATGGGAGGGGTATTGAGAGTGACAACTGAAGGGTGTGGTGTTTCTTTATGGAGTAATGAGAGTGTTCTAGATTTGATTGTGGTGATGGCTGCACAACTCTATGAACATAGTGAATGCCACTGAATTATACATATTGAATGGGTGAATTGTATGGTATGTTTATTGTATCTCAATTAAGCTGTTTTTAAAAAAGATTTTATTTATTTATTAGAGAGAGAGAGAATGAGAGACAGAGCAGGGGAGAAGGACAGATGGAGAGGGAGGAGCAGACTCCCCATTGAGTGTGGAGCCTGACTTTGGGCTCCATCCCAGGGACCTGAAGTCATGACCTGAGCCTAAGGAAGGTAGACACTTAACTGATGGAGCCACCCAGGCAACCCCTAAACTTTTTTTTTAAAGTTCTGTTACTGTAAGACTGATGAATCACAGACCTGTACCCCTGAAACAAATAATACATTATATGTTAATAAAAAAAAAAGTTCTCTTCCACCCTGGTTGCTATCACAAAGTCACCCAAGCTAGGAACTTGAAAGGCATCTTCAATTCTTTCCTGATTCATCCTTCACTTTCACTTAGACTACATTTATTCATTTTCCAAGTTTTTTACATTCAACCACCTTAATATCTCTAAATCTTTCCTTTTTACCCAGCTTCTATACCCACTGCTTGAATTCAAGCTGTAACCCTTTATTTCCTGGATTGCTGCCTTCTCCTCCCGTCTTTTCCCTTTGTCCCTAATATGGGCCCCCTCCATGTTACTACCATGACAATCTCTGCCTGTAGTAACCACTCAGTATGACATCAATGGCTCTCTATAGCTATGGGGATAAATTTCATGATCCCTTGGCTTAGCATGCATAGCTCTTTATGAAGTGATAATGCCCATCTCTACTTCTCCAAGTTAACCCCTCTCTCTAGTGATCCATATGAAACTACTTGTAACATTTTGAACTTACCATTTAGTTTTAAATCTGCAGGTCCTAGCACATTTACAGTGTCACTGTGTCTCTGTTGAAGAATAGGTAAAATACATGAGAATTAGAGATGTGAATATTACTATGTTCATACATTGGAAATTCTCCTTTTATAAGTAGTAATTTAATATCTTGAGTCTTTAGGCTCTAGCCCCCAAAAGAACCAAAGCAAGCATCGTGGGGGCTGAGTATTTTTTCCATTTTTAGTGTGTCATCAGGAGACAGGTATATACTGGCGTGGGGTGTGGGGATGAAAAGGAAAGGGGTTCTTGAGAGAAAGAAGCCAAGCAGGAGTAACAGTTCTCATGGATGGAAATGGGACAGTATTTGCCACCCAGAAGCTGTGTCTTCTTCGAGTGTTGAACAGAGCCAAGCACATTATCAATGCTTTGGAAGAGACAAATTATTACTCATGTTAAATGAGTAAATGAGTAAATGAGATTTTTTTTTGAGAGAAGAATTTGGTAAATTTATTAATTTTTCTCTGCTTTGATACTTCAATTCATTGGATAAGTTTTTTTATAATTTTTTTTTATTTTTATGTTAATCACCATACATTACATCATTAGTTTTTGATGTAGTGTTCCATGATTCATTGTTTGTGCATAACACCCACTGCTCCACGCAGAACGTGCCCTTTTTAATACCCATCACCAGGCTAACCCATCCCCCCACCCCCTCCCCTCGAGAACCCTCAGTTTTTTTTCAGAGTCCATTGTCTCTAATGGTTCGTCTCCCCCTCCGATTTACTCCCCTTCATTCTTCCCCTCCTGCTATCTTCTATTTTTTTTTCTTAACATATATTGCATTATTTGTTTTAGAGGTACAGGTCTGTGATTCAACAGTCTTGCACAATTCACAGCGCTCACCATAGCACATACCCTCCCCAATGTCTATCACCCAGCCACCCCATCCCTCCCACTCCCCACCACTCCAGCAACCCTCAGTTTGTTTCCTGAGATTAAGAATTCCTCATATCAGTGAGGTCATATGATACGTGTCTTTCTCTGATTGACTTATTTCACTCAGCATAACACCCTCCAGTTCCATCCACGTCATTGCAAATGGCAAGATATCATTCCTTTTGATGGCTGCATAATATTCCATTGTGTATATATAAAAACATCTTCTTTATCCATTCATCTGTCGATGGACATCTTGGCTCTTTCCACAGTTTGCTGCTATAAACATTGGGGTGCAAGCACCCCTTCAGATCCCTACATTTGTATCTTTGTGGTAAATACCCAGTAGTGCAATTGCTGTATCATATGGTAGCTCTATATTCAACTTTTTGAGGAACCTCCATACTGTTTTCCAGAGTGGTTGCACCAGCTTGCATTCCCACCAACAGTGTAGGAGGGTTCCCCTTTCTCCGCATCCCCACCAACATCTGTCGTTTCCTGCCTTGTTAATTTTAGCCATTCTGACTGGTGTGAGGTGGTATCTCATTGAGGTTTTGATTTGGATTTCCCTGATGCCGAGCGATGTTGAACACTTTTTCATGTGTCTGTTGGCCATTTGGATGTCTTCTTTGGAAAAATGTCTGTTCATGTCTTCTGCCCATTTCTTGATTGGATTATTTGTTCTTTGGGTGCTGAGTTTGATAAGTTCTTTATAGATTTTGGATCCTAGCCCTTTATCTTTTATGTCATTTGCAAATATCTTCTCCCATTCTGTTGGTTGTCTTTTGGTTTTGTGGACTGTTTCTTTTGCTGTGCAAAAGCTTTTTATCTTGATGAAATCCCTATAGTTCATTTTTGCCCTGGCTTCCCTTGCCTTTGGCAATGTTTCTAGGGAGAAGTTGCTGCGGCTGAGGTCGAAGAGGTTGCTGCCTGTGTTCTCCTTTAGGATTTTAATGGACTCCTGTCTCACATTTAGGTCTTTCAACCATTTGGAGTCTGTTTTTATGTGTGGTGTAAGGAAATGGTCCAGTTTCATTCTTCTGCATGTGGCTGTCCAATTTTCCCAACACCATTTGTTGAAGAGACTGTCTTTTTTCCATTGGACATTCTTTCCTGCTTTGTCAAAGATGAGTTGACCATAGAGCTGAGGGTCCATTTCTGGGCTCTCTATTCTGTTCCAGTGATCTATGTGTCTGTTTTTGTGCCAGTACCATACTGTCTTGAGGATGACAGCTTTGTAATAGAGCTGGAAGTCCGGAATTGTGATGCTGCCAGCTTTGCTTTTCTTTTTCAACATTCCTCTGGCTATTCGGGGTCTCTTCTGGTTCCATACAAATTTTAGGATGATTTGTTCCATTTCTTTGAAAAAGGTGGATGGTATTTTGATGGGGATTGCATTGAATGTGTAGATTGCTCTAGGTAGCATTGACATCTTCACAATGTTTGTTCTTCCAATCCATGAGCATGGAACGTTTTTCCATTTCTTTGTGTTTTCCTTAATTTCTTTCATGAGTATTTTATAGTTTTCTGAGTACAGATCCTTTGCCTCTTTGGTTAGATTGATTCCTAGGTATCTTATGGTTTTTGGGTGCAATTGTAAATGGGATCGACTCCTTGATTTGTCTCTCTTCTGTCTTGTTGTTGGTGTATAGGAATGCCACTGATTTCTGTGCATTGATTTTCTATCCTGCCACTTTACTGAATTCCTGTATGAGTTCTAGCAGTTTTCAATGGGTTTTCCACATGCAGTTTCATATCATCTGCAAAGAGTGAGAGTTTGACTTCCTCTTTGCCGATTTGGATGCCTTTGATTTCCTTTTGTTGTCTGATTGCTGTGGCTAGGACTTCTAATATTATATTAAATAGCAGTGGTGATAGTGGACATCCCTGCCGCGTTCTTGACCTTAGGGGGGAAAGCTCTCAGCTTTTCCCCATTGAGAATGATATTTGCTGTGGGTTTTTCATAGATGGCTTTTATGATATTGAGGTATTTACCCTCTATCCCTATACTCTGAAGAGTTTTGATCAAGAAAGGATGCTGTACTTTGTCAAATGCTTTTTCTGCATCTATTGAGAGGATCGTATGATTCTTGTTCTTTCTTTTGTTAATATATTGTATCACATTGATTGATTTGCAGATGTTGAACCAAACTTGCAGCCCAGGGATAAATCCCACTTGGTCATGGTGAATAATCCTTTTAATGTACTGTTGGATCCTATTGGCTAGTATTTTGGTGAGAATTTTTGCATCCATGTTCATCAAGGATATTGGTCTGTAATTCTCCTTTTTGACGGGGTCTTTGTCTGGTTTTGGGATCAAGGTAATGGTGGCCTCATAAAATGAGTTTGGAAGTTTTCCTTCCATTTCTATTTTTTGGAACAGTTTCAGGAGAATAGGTAATAATTCTTCTTTAAATGTTTGGTAGAATTCTCCTGGGAAGCCATCTGGCCCTGGGCTTTTGTTTGTTGGGAGATTTTTGATGACTGCTTCAATTTCCTTAGTGGTTATAGGTCTGTTCAGGTTTTCTATTTCTTCCTGGTTCAATTTTGGTAGTGGATACATCTCTAGGAATGCACCCATTTCTTCCAGGTTATCTAATTTGCGGCATAGAGTTGCTCATAATATGTTCTTAGAATTGTATGTATTTCTTTGGTGTTGGTTGTGATTTCTCCTCTTGCATTCATGATTTTGTTGATTTGGGTCATTTCTCTTTTCTTTTTGCAAAGTCTGGCTAGGGGTTTATCAATCTTGTGAATTCTTTCAAAGAACCAGCTTCTAGGTTCGTTGATCTGTTCTACTGTTCTTTTGGTTTCTATTTCATTGATTTCTGCTCTGATCTTTATTATTTCTCTTCTCCTGCTGGGTTTAGGCTTTATTTGCTGTTCTTTCTCCAGCTCCTTTAGGTGTAGGGTTAGGTTGTGTATTTGAGACCTTTCTTGTTTCTTTATGAAGGCTTGTATTGCTATATACTTTCCTCTTAGGACTGCCTTCGCTGCAACCCAAAGATTTTGAACAGTTGTGTTTTCATTTTCATTGGTTTCCATGAATTTTTTTAATTCTTCTTTAATTTCCTGGTTGATCCATTCATTCTTTAGTAGGATGCTCTTTAGCCTCCATGTATTTTGAGTTCTTTCCGACTTTCCTCTTGTGATTGAGTTCCAGTTTCAAAGCATTGTGGTCTGAAAATATGCAGGGAATAATCCCAGTCTTTTGGTACCGGTTGAGACCTGATTTGTGACCTAGGATGTGATCTATTCTGGAGAATGTTCCATGGGCACTAGAGAAGAATGTGTATTCCGTTGCTTTCGGATGGAATGTTCTGAAAATATCTGTGAAGTCCATTTGGTCCAGTGTGTCATTTAAAGTCTTTATTTCCTTGCTGATCTTTGCTTAGATGATCTGTCCATTTCAGTCAGGGAGGTGTTAAAGTCCCCCAGTATTATTGTATTGTTGTCAATGTGTTTCTTTGCTTTTGTTATTAATTGCTTTATATAATTGGCTGCTCCTTTATTAGGGGCATAAATATTTATAATTGTTAGATTTTCTTGTTGGATAGACCTTTAAGTAGGATCTACTGTCCTTCCTCATCTCTTATTACAGTCTTTGTTTTAAAATCTAATTTGTCTGATATAAGGATTGCCACCCCAGCTTTCTTTTGGTGTCCATTAGCATGGTAAATGGTTTTCCACCCCCTCACTTTCAATCTGGGGGTGTCCTTGGGTCTAAAATGAGTCTCTTGCAGACAGCATATTGATGGGTCTTGTTTTTAATCCATCCAATCTGATCCAATCCAATGGTTCATTGATTTTGCTTTGTTCTCTTTGGGTATAATAATGACTAACCCTTGTGTGGGTGTGGGGGTTGTCTATTCTGGTTAGACCATGAAGATTTTTACTGGTGTTTGATAAATAGATGTCCAGATGACTGCAATATCAAGATGGACAATACTCCAAGCACAGTTTTTAACCCCCTTTTACCAACTGAATAAGTTTGAGCTGCTCCTTGATGAACCCAAAATTACATTTTCGTATTGTCAAACCAATCAGAAGCAACCACATTAATGATTATTTCAGAAGTATCCTCTAAATATTTCTATGCATCAAAAGTCAGTTTAATGTAAACAAATGATTGTCAGATATTTCTTGCTTTTAATGAGGGGCAGACAGTCACAGATTGATAATGACCCACTCTATTTATGTACTTAATTATGTACTTAATCTTTGAAGACATAGAACACTCTAAGATTCAGAGACATCCTGCAAGAAGATTACTCTTTGGATAGACAGAAATGAGATACAGGAAACTATTTATTAGACAGATGAATAGGAGAACATGTTATTCCCAGCAACTCAATTGCATTTTTCTTCTAATTCTCAGAAACTGAGACAAAAGGTGATCTTTCTGCACATTGCCCAAAAGGTCAATAAATAGGGATTCTTTTGTAGGAGAAAGGAGATGAATTTTAGAGCCTAGGCCTTCCCACCCTATTCTTTTCTGCCCTCAGCATTAATACATAACACACTTGAGCAACTGTCTTTCTTTCAATGGGAGTGTCTTCACATGTCTAAAAAAAGAATCACCCTGAGACACTGAGACTCTATAATTAGGACTGATATGTTAACAGCAAATACCATGTAATCTCTGTTTTTATCACATGGGAGTAAGGCTTTTTCAAGAACATTCCCAAATGTTTATGTTATCCTTGCACTCTCAGCATGAAGATACACACAGGTACACACACACGTGGACTCTCTTTGTGACACACATCGCTTGGGCCCTCACACACACACACACACACACACACACACACACATAATTCTTTGGGTATGAAGTAATATTTCTTAAAGCCATTATTTCAAAGAGCTGTCTTCCCTGCCTTTCTCCAAAAGTTTTGCAAAAACATGGCATCAGCAAAAAATCTTGACCTTTTGATCCTTTTGAAAAAGTACACTCTTAAAAAATTATGATGGCTTATTCCATTCCCATCATTCAGAACTACTGAATACATTTGAATACGTTGAATATGAAATTGTGGAAAATGAGTAGGACATCTACCTATTTTTTAAATTTAAAATTTAAAACATTTTCAATACTCTCATTCTTGGACTCTTATGCCTTTTAAATTTTTTATTAGACATGGAAATAATTAGCTTGAGAAAATCCTTTTTTATCCTTATTCTCAGCAGGGAGTCAATGGATTAAAAAAATGAAATCTTAAAAAACTGGTCAGTCCAACTTAAAAATAAGGGCTGCTTTAATACTGTGTGAAACTGGTACTTCCAGATTCCATCTACATAGATAAGTTGCAAAGCAATGAACCAACTGACTAAAAAAAAAAAATGATCTGATTCGGTTCCAACAACCGAAACTTGTCCTACTCACATAATCTTAAATTAATGCTGAATTTTTACCCTTTTTTACTTTTATGCTCCTTTTAAAAATGAGCCTGTAAATATGAATAATTTTTAACCTCTTCTTTTCTCTCTCACGAATGTCATAATTGTGAAATCAGCGTAGTTTTTCTCATATTTCAAAATACTTTCAAAATTATCATCTCTGTGTGCCACTTTCTACAGAGAGAGATCAAAGTAACAATGTGTATCAGCGACCCCCATTCAGCCACCCTCCCTCTGTCTATCCAACACTGATGATATACCATGCACTGCTGTGTGCTGGGGATAAGAACAAATCTGAGACAGTGCTTGCTGGAGGCCTAACATAAACACAGTCCCACATAATGCTATTTCTAACTGGGCACAGGCCTACGGATAAAGTATCACACAGCCCAGAATTACAAAGCATTCTCATCATTATCACCACATTCAAATTTATTTTTGTCTTTTATTGCTCATGTCACTATCTGACATAGTATTTATATAAACATCTTTATTGTCTTTTACCCCCAATAAAATTTTACTTCCTTGAGAGTGAAATGAAATCCCTTTATAACTGCTATAGCCCTAGTATCTGGAGGAATGCTTGTCATACAGTGGTTTGCCAACAAATATTTGTTGAATGAACAAACAAATGAATTCACGAACATATGGATGGATGAATGAATGAATGAATGAATGAATGAATGAAGAGGTTTGCCATCAGGTACTGACGTTTTCATACTGGAGCGGTGAGGCAGTGGAGGTATGTGAGCTGTTGTGTTTTGAATGGCAAGCAAGCATTCGTCAGGTGGGCAAATGAGAAAATATCCTAGGCAGAGGGAGGAGAAGGTGCAGGTTTCCTGGAGTAAGGGGAATCGGCTGTGTTTGGGAACTGAGAGTCACATTTAGTTTAGCTAAAACTACTTCTGAAGGAAAGGGTGTATCAGAAAATGACTTGGTTATATTACAGTAGGAAAAAAAAAGAGAAAATGAATGAATTTAGGCATTTATGGATAATGTAATGTGTGGAGGTGACTATTTCATTAAATTTATTAAGCTCCTGGAGATAGGGTTGGTCATAATTTTTACATAATATGTTGTAATATTATTGCTATTTGTTCTTATTCTATTCTTTTTTTCTCCTTGTGGTATAATTTTTTAGATTCTGTATCAATTCCTTTATCGTTAGAGGAAGTTAAATCCTTTTATCAGAGGAACTAATGATCCAACAAAAGCTATGTGTGGTTTTCAGATCT
This sequence comes from Zalophus californianus, assembly GCF_009762305.2. Lineage (NCBI taxonomy): Eukaryota > Metazoa > Chordata > Mammalia > Carnivora > Otariidae > Zalophus > Zalophus californianus. The sequence goes on from NC_045597.1 coordinate 63,854,342, forward strand.
CTGAAAGAGGTTTATTATTCAGAGAGCAGAAACACATTTGTGCATCGTTATTTATTTCATCAATCTTTACGTGCCAGGTATTGTTCTAGACCAAGAGTCCATAAGCTTTTTCTGTAGAGTTTAGGCTTTATGGTCTCTGCCCTACTTTCCTGACCCAGTCATGGTAGGGTGAAGCGGCCATGGGCAACACATAAATAGGTGAATGTGATGGTGTCCAATAATATTTATTACGGACACAGAAATTTGATTCGTATATTGTCCTGTGTTGTGTGTCATTCTTCTTCTTTTGATCTTGTCCGACCATCTGAAAACGTAAAACCTTTTCTTAGCTCATAAGCCACACAAAAACAGGTGGTGCAAATTTGGCGGTTGGCCCTAGTTTGCCAGTCTCTTGTCTAGACGCTAGGGATACAACCAAAGGAAAAAATGTCTCTTCTCACACAAAGCTTACATTTTAGTTCACAATAAGCAAAGATGGTTAATGAGTGCTATGAAAAAGTCAAACAGAGTAGGGAGCATTGGGATGGATAAGGGTGTGTGTAAGCCAGAGGATGTGTGTGTGTGTGTGTTATTATTTCTTTTTCTTTTTTTAATTATTATGTTATGTTAGTCACCATACAGTACATCCTTATGTGTGTGTTATTTCAAATAATGTAACTAGGGAAGATTTCTCCGACAAGGCGGCACTTGGCCTGAACGGAACGAGGGAGTGAGCTGCGTGGTTGCGGGAGGGGAGAGGGGCTCAAGAAGGGAGGACAGTAGGGTGTAGCCCCGAGGCAGGAGCATGCTTCCAACGTTCTGAAACTGAAGACAGCAGCAGTGCAGATGCAGGAGAGTATGTGAGCCGTAGAGCAGCTGACAGCCGGAGACATGAAGCCAGCATCCACACATGGACGCAAGACCAAAGACAAGGAACAGGAAGAGCCCTTCTCTCCCTGAGTCCAGTCATCTCTGAAGCCGGGGCTTCACTATGAGCCACAAAGCGCCTTTAGTCCTGAAGCCAGTTTGAGTTTAGTTTCTTTGCAAATAAAGGACTGATATTATATCTCGAAACATCTAAAAACCAGAAATTCCTAAAGATGTGTATACGCTATTTGACAGCTGACATTTCTAAATATTTCTGAAGCTCCCACCCACAGGCGTGAACTCTGAGGCTCATTTCTCTGCTTTAACTTCTCTCTGCCAGCCATAGGATTCACTAATCTCATGTTACAACACAAAGAAATCTGGAAAAGGAGAGGGGTAATGAGTAAACCTACTGCGGACACATATGAGGAGATGAATGAAAAAAATGGACAAATAAATGAATGAATCCTTACATTAATAAAAAGGTACTACTCATTCATAAGGAAAGCAGTATTATTATCGTCTTCTCTTAGGAAATCACTCACGAACATACTCTAAGGCTCTCTTAATTAACTTAGAAACACTAGTCAACACTTCTTATGTACACATATGTCTACAGTAACATATCATCGCATCTGGCCCACTGCCGATCCATAATGACTAGTAACAGGACCAGCAGGGTGACAGAATACAGGAGAAGGAACTCAATGTAGTTAAAACATATATTCCTGTCACAATCATTATTTTATTTTTTAAAAATTGTTGTACAATATGCACAACATAAAAGATACTATTTGAAATGTACAATTCAGGGACATTAAGTACATCTACACTATTATGCAACCATCACGATCATCTTCAGAACTGTTTGCCCCTTCTCAACCTAGAACTCTGTACCCGTTAAACACTGACTCTTCTCCCCTCAGCCCGCAGCTCCTGGTACCCATCATTCTCTTTCTGTGTCTATGACTTGACAACTCTAGGTACCTCATACAAGTAGAATCATACAGTATCACAATGGGCTAATTTTGCTTAGCACAATGTCCTCAAGGTTCACTTATGTAGTAGTTTGTCTCAGAATTTCCTCCCATTTGAAGGTGGAATAATATTCCATTGCATGTACAGCCCGCTTCTTGTTAATCCATTCATCCGTCGATGGACACTTGGGTTGTCTCCATCCAATAATGCTGCTATGGACACGGGTGTACAAACATCTATTGAATTCTTGCTATTAATTCTTTGAGTGTATGCCCAGAAGTGGAATTGCTACATCCTATGGAAATTCTAGCTTTAATTTTTTCTCAAAATTATTTTTATATCCTCTTCTTTTCATTTTTTGGTGTATATTTTCTTCTAATCCATTAGCATGAAACCTTGAATCTAATGAAACAATACCTCAGTCATTTTAAGGGAATGATTTTAGGAAGTGAATATCAAAAATAATTCCTGTTGGCAATTAGCAAATCTGTTGCAAAGTATACATAATCCACTTGTTTCATTCAAAAAACCCTAATTATAGCTAGTCATGGAAACAAAACTTCATCCTGCTAAGAATCTCTAAATGTGATGTAACCCTTCTTGGAACCTTGAACTGAAACAGAAAAAAAAAAAAAAAAATCAGACCACCCAAGATAAATAGAGTAACATTCCATTATTGAAAGGGATGTTAGTAGATTTTTTTTTTTTTTTTTTGCGGGAGGGATCCTTATTAAGGCTAGAACTGGTTTTCAGCTGACAATACAGTTTCTTCTGAGCCTAGAGCCTCATTGGATAATGTAAGTCTTCCTTTGGATTCATGCACACATAAAGTGGTGATAATAATAATTATTATAAATGCAAGCTACAATGTTGATCGCTTGCTATGTGCCTGTTACTATGATAAACATTCCACATTACTGTACGAAACACAACAGATCTGCAAAGCAGCTTTTTACAATTATCATTGGGGCAGAGTCTCCTGCTCTCCACTGATATTCTTCCCTCTTAAATGACAGCAGCTCTGTGTTTTAGCTGGACATGGGTCTGCCTGGTCAGCATGCTTTTCCAAGCATTGCTTACAGTGCCATTAGGCTAATACAATATGAACAGAAGTGATGTGTGTGACTTCTGAGTCATGCCCTTCAGAAGGTGTGTGCACTTACTTCCCTGGCCTTGGGGAGAACTGGAACAGCCTCCTTGAACCCAGGAAAACTATGTGTTAAGGAGGGTGGAGCCTCTACCCAGTCAGTGAACTCTGGACTGTTTCATAAGAGCAATACACTTGTAACTTTTTTAAAGCATTGTACTTTAGGGGTTCTGTTTTAGTACTTAGGCTTTAAACTTAACAATATAATTTCTTTGATAGATGAGGGATTGTTAGTTAAACTTGCTTACCTCCCTCAACCATGTTTGGAACACTGGAGCTCTGAGGGCAAAGCCCAACTATGAATAGCTATGCCATACTGTTTCCCATCCTGGGAACATGCTAGGCACTGTCCTCAGGGTTCCTCTCCCATCTCAATTTCTACAAAACAAGTGCATGGGCTTGTTGCGTACATTAAGGCAGTGGGAGAAACAAGGTGCATCTGGTAGGGAGGAGTTATGTCTGGCATATAACACAGCCCGTATTTAAGAATTGCAGACAAGACTCTAAAATCAGCAGTGCATGGCCAGGGAAATGAGTTAAGGGCCATAGCTATTAGGTTTTAATCTGCCAGGGTCCGTAACTCTTCTGCTTATAGCACCTGCATGCTTAAAATTCTTCCTTGTCTCCCTATTGTTCTCATGGTGCAGATCCAAAATTCCTTAGCTTGCTATACAATGCCTGCCTAATCTCTTTCTACTTTATATCTCTAGCCTCATCATCTCTCCAGCCTGTGTGCGTCCCATGGCTCAAGAGCAGTGAATTATTTTTCCTTGAATATACAGTGTTTTCACAGTTTTACATTACTGTGTCTGTGAGGGGTCTTTTCTGACTCTCCCAGGCTTAGTTAAGAACTACTTTTATGTGCTGCAAGGTATCATCCACATATTTATAGTATAGCACTTGTGCTTTGTGGCAAAGGACTATGAGCTTTCTGAGGGTAGAAAGTTAAATTTTAATTGCAGAGCTCAAGCGAGGGCTTGGCATGGTTAGATACTCAATGGAAGTCTGTTGGATAAAAGAATGAGGCATTATGTTAAGGTATGGCTAGTAGATTGAAACCAAACTTAAAATAAGTATAGCTTATTATACAATCCATATTAGAGATGATAAAATAATTATTGTATTCTTTTATTATTTTACATTTGTACATATTGAAATGTATTAGCACTTTCTTACCTCACTAAATGTTTAGATCAGTGCCTGCCAGTAAAATGATTCTGTCATGCAGAAAAAATCATTTGACCAGTGATGAGAAAATACATTATTTGTTTCTGGATATTGTCATTCACTAGGATAAAAACAGAGCAAAACAAAAACACCGTGGATGAATTTCAATATATGAAGAAAGCCACTATTTATGGCCTTTAGAGTTTTTATTTGATTATTTGGGTGTTACTATAAAAATTTTGAGTCATTCTGGATTCTCTTCTAAAATTTTTCTCATTTCTATAAAACACTTGACAATAAGAGCAACGTATGAAATACTAATCAACGATACCTGTGAAATAAATTGTTGGAAGCTATTCACTGGAACCCTCTTTAAGGAATAAGAGGCACTGGTAATTAATGGTATTAATTAGGATTAATTAGCTTGAAATGAAGAGAGTTGAAATTCTTTCTTTTTTTTTAAGATTTTATTTATTTATTTGAGAGAGAGACAGAAAGGGAAAGAGAGAGAGAGGGAGCGAGATCATGAGCAGGGATGAGGGGCAGAGGGAAAGGGAGAAGCAGGTTTCCCCGCTGGACACAGTGCCCGATGCGGGGCTCAATCCCAGGACCCTGGGATCATGACCTGAGCCGAAGGCAGACGCTTAACTGACTGAGCCACCCAGGCGCCCCGGGAGTTGAAATTCTTGATCCAACAAAGTCATCTTTTCAGGACGCACTTTCTATTTTAAAAAGAGATTGATAAAAGTTGCTATATCCCAGCTTCTATGCCTCCCTGGTCTTTCCTGTCATTAGTGCTGTCCAGGTCTTAAAGTATAGGGATTTAAATTTCTCTTAATGCCAGAAGCAGTGAACATTGGGGGGCCTCGTGAGCAGCCTGTGTACGGCACTGTTGAATAAGGAGACTCTGCCTTAGAGCGCTGGTGGGGAGAAATGGACCTTGTGACTTTTTGTGGTGGGACTGACTCTAAGACTCTGACTTTGGATAAAGATAGAAACTGAGCATTTTATTTTTATGAGTCTCACTACCTTTCTCATGAAGGAGTAAGAATCAGAGATCTCTTTGGAAGAGTAGCTAATAAAATTTGATATAATTAAATTTTCAAAATGTAACAATAAATATGAACATTAGAGTAACTTGACTATTAACACAACCATCTAATTTTTTTTTGAAAGGCCACTTTTTCCAACACATGTTATGAAAAATTTCAAAAACATACGGTAAAGTTGAAAGAATTTTATAGAAGACGTCTACGTCTACCCCTAGGTAGACTGTTGATCATTTTATTATATTTGCCATACCATCTTATTGAGGCATTTTAAAATCCATGCAGGCATCAGTATACTTTTCCATAAATGTTTTGGCATGCAAATTATTAATTAGAGCTGAATGTAAAATTTACATAAAAGACAAAGTATAATCTTAAGTATACATTTGCTGAGTACTGATAAGTGCATACATTTTTGCAACCGAAGCTTTAATCAAGGTATAGAACATTATCAGTACTTTAGAAAGTTTCTTCATGCCCCTTTCCAGTCAGTCCTGCCACCAGGTCCTCCAGAAGCAACTGTTCTTCGGATTTTTTTTCCACTAGAGATTAGTTTTGCCCATTCTGGAACTTCATATAAATATAATCATATGAAATGTACATTTTGAGTTTGGCTTCATTTATCCCTCAATATTTTGGTGATTCACCAATGTCGTCGTCCTGTGTTCGTAGTTCATGGCTTTTGATTGCAGAGTAGTATTTGCTCGTATAAACCTGCCACAATTTGTTTATCTATTCTCTTGTTGATAGATACTGGGGCTCTTTTTGTTTTTTAGATATTAGACAAAGCTGCTGCCAATATTTGTGTAAATGTTTTTGTGAACCTGTGTTTTTGTTTTTATTTGACATGCTGGAGGATATCATGATGGGGATTATTGGGAGGCAAAATCTGGTCAGCGGACACTTCTTGAGACCTCTGCTGGTACCCAAGGAAATCATCTGATCGCCCACATAACAGGCCTGGGCCTGCATCCCTTGGCCTGCTCCTGCCAGCCTCATGCCCCAGGATTGGGACCATGATTCACCTGCATTCCGTAGGATTTCCATCTGACATGACCTGCAAATTCACTTGTCACTCTTACAGCTGTAGGCTGCCCTATTTTCTGAGATTGCATGTTGATTTCAGCCCAGCGTCAGCCTGGGAAATTGTTTCACTTGTGAGATTCTTGGATGGAGGTTGGATCTCTTGTTCTGTTCTCCCCCTTCTCTGCTAGCCTGATATTTGGTAGACATCAGATCACGGTTTATTAAAAACTTCTGGATGCACAGGTGCAGTGTCAGGAATCCCAGCCCCATAGTTCTAAAATGTAGACTAAGTAATTATTATTCAAATAAGTCAAGAGAAAGTTTGCAAGGATTAGCAAAACATATGGTAGCTATTAGCATAATGTGCATACAAAGTGTTCTTAATCTATGCTTGTTTAGTATATGCAAACATAAAATGGAATGAGCTGTAAGGGTTTGGATGAAGTAGATCAAAATGCTATTTCTGTTTTCTGCATTTCTGCCAACAGCGTTTATAACAATACCTTATGTATAGTAGATATTTGATGAATGTCCATTGGACTTATTAATAAATGAATGAATGTTAAGTGGTCTTCCCCAAAAGGCACATGTTAAGACACAGTATACTCGGGCGCCTGGGTGGCTCAGTTGGTTAAGCGACTGCCTTCGGCTCAGGTCATGATCCTGGAGTCCCGGGATCGAGTCCCACATCGGGCTCCCTGCTCAGCGGGGAGTCTGCCTCTCCCTCTGACCTCCTTCCCTCTCATGCTCTCTCTCTACCATTCTCTCTCTCTCAATAAATAAATAAAAATCTTTAAGAAAAAAAAGACACAGTATACATTTTTCTCTCTTATTTGACAGTGGGTGGAAGCTGCAGCTGGTCAGAGAGTTGACAGATGACGTGAAAGACGTGTATCAAATATCTAAGCACGTTTGGTATCAGGCTGTTTTGTATGTCATGTATCAGGTATGAGTAGATTAGAGAGACTGTCCCTAGCAGTTTAGAAAATATAGTTTCTTTTCATAGTTCTGTCCAACAAGAAACACCATAAAATTAAAAAGCAGTGAAGTTATTTACATGAAATTGAAGCCGTAAACTGTGTATGGTGACAGTACTGAGTTGTGGTTATTCTTTCAACTGATTTAGTGAGTAAATACTATAGGAATGCAGAGAAAGATCACTCTTTGGGAATCTTACAAAACACTAAATATTTTGTGACTTAAAAACTAAAACAGCTCAATGACTACTCCCAAACTTCTTAGTTTCACCACCTACTGAAGGCTCAAACACAGTAGAAGAGGTCCAGACATTTGTCAAAATGCAAATAAGGAAAGAGAGAGACAGAGACCTCCCAGCGACAGGGAGAGAGAATGGCAAAGTTCCAAGCATGCCCTCAGCAAAAGAGAAAGGGAGTTTAGATAAAGTGTGACAAAACTTTTTAAACTCTTGAGGCATGCATCCCCCAGAATCAATGTCACTGGCCTAGATCGGGAAAAGACTGCATATACTTTTTTTGTATCCAGCCCTTTGGGTGCCTGTCAGGAATGCCTCTGTGGCCATAAATCAAAAGGCAACATTCCTAAATACGTACCAAAATACAACGATAGTGGTTATAATGTATATTAACTAGCACATTACAGACATTAATACTTACCAAAAGAGCATAAAGATTCAAGGTTACATCAAGTATACATAGACATAAAATAGTTCAAATCTCTTAATTAACATGAAATTATTCAACTAGAATTAGACCTGTAGGAATAAGGAGGATTTTGCAGTTATTAACAGGTCAAGTACTCAAGTACTCAAAGAAAATCCATAATAAATACAATAAATAATTCCTCCTTGAGTGACCCTTGAGTGGTCATTTTTAGGTATTATACATTGGAAAGCAAAGTATTGTTTGCAATCAAACAAATTATTTGAAATAAATTAAGTTGAAATTTGGATATGAGTAGATTGGGGAACTTTAGTTGAATACATTTTATTTATTTTATTTTTTTAAGATTTTATTTATTTATTTGACAGAGAGAAACAGCGAGACCAGGAACACAAGCAGGGGGAGTGGGAGAGGGAGAAGCAGGCTTCCCGCAGAGCAGGGAGACCGATGCGGGGCTCGATCCCAGGATCCCGGGATCATGACCTGAGCCGAAGGCAGACGCTTAACCAACTGAGCCACCCAGGCGCCCCAGTTGAATACATTTTAAATACTACTAGATCCATTTAATATTATATGGGTGAAGCATTTAATATAGAAAATTATATACAAATATATTTATATGAATATGTTATAAGATCACACACATATATATAGTTTTGTATTTATATCTATTAAATGAATATTTTTAAGAATTTAATATATTCCAGCCACTGTATTATGTACTAGAGAAACACTGGTATACAAGATAGAGAGTTCGTGCATTATCATATGAAATTTGCATGTAGTACAATAAAATCTAAGATGGTGTTACATATTATTAAGTTCATTTGTTCCCAAATCTTATACACAGGGAATATATATATATTTTTTTTCAATAAACTTTTAATTTTAGAACAGTTGTAGATTTACAGAAAAATTATAAAGATAGTAGAAAGAATTTCCATATAGGCCCCACTCAGGTTCCCCTATTATTAACATCTAATATTAGTTTGGTACATTTGTTATAATCAGTGAACCAATACCGATACATTATTATTAATTAAAGTCAATAATTCACCAGATTGCCTTAATTTTTACCCAATGTCTCTGTTTTGTTCCAGGATTCCATCCAGAATACCGTATTATATTTAGTTGCCAGATTTTCTTAGGCCCCTCTTGGCTTGGACAGTTTCTCAAAATTGTCTTGTTTTTGGTGACCTTGCCTGTTAGGAGCACCAGTCAAATATTCTGTAGAATGTCTCTCAATTAGAATGTTTCTGATGATTTTCTTTGGGGTAGACTTAAGTGTTTTGGGGAGGAAGAGCACTGAGAGAAAGTGCCATTCACCTCATATCATGTGAGCATGTGCTTTACATGACTTATCACTGTGGATGTGAACCTTAATCACCTGGCTGAGATGGTGGTTTTTTGTCAAGTTTTTCCACTGTAAATTACTATTGTTCACTCTTACACACTGTACTCTTTGGAAGGGAGTCACTAGTACAGTCTACCCTTAAGGAGTGGGAAGTAATGCTCTGTGCTCCACAAACTTGAGAGGAGAATGTCTATATAAATTACTTAGAATTCTCCTGCACAGCATATTTATGTATTCTCCCCCATTTATTTATTTTTTCAACCATTTATTTATATCAATATGGACTTTGGATTATAGTCCAATGCTGTTTAATTTTGTTGTTCAAATTGTTCCAGCTTTTGCCGTTGGCGTCTCTTTTAATTGGCTTCTGTGTTTTTTGGCCATACTCCTGTAATTATTTTAACAATCTGGCATTTCAGAATGCTCCAGGCTTATCTTGTATATTTTCTGCCCCGGTTCTAGAATATGGATTACTCCAAGGATAGATACCCTCCTTGCTATAAGGATGTCATTGATTGTAAGTTCCCTTAACTGACAAAACAAGAAGATAAATGTGGATAAATTAACCCAAGTATACAAATATTTCTATAAATATTTTTATATTTAACCATATGTGTTTATGTTAAGCTAAACATGAATTCATACTGATGTTTCCAAAACCAATCCATTATCACGTAGATGATTCTAAACTTTATTCTTCTATAATAAAATATTCTACACATAATGGATTTTTAAATCTGAAGCCTTAATTTAAAATACTCCAAGCACTTTAGAATGGACCTTGAGCTTGTACGGAGATTCTGGTGGAGGCACATGGCTATATGTCTGTAGTCACGTGCCTGAGTGACTTCTGCTGCCTAGATGATTATCCTTTTCAGCAGAGTATACCCCTTCTGAAAAGATACATGGTCAAGTAATTCACCTCTGGCAATGAATTAGACCTGTTGATTTTCCTTACATATTACTGGTTCTTTAAACCTAGAAACCCATCAGAGTCAACTTGTGGATTAAAGAAAAGAAAACAATTTTGCTACTCCAAAGGGACTGAATCTAATTCTGACATCAAGGAATGGTCACAGAAATATGTAACCTAGTGAAAAACTTAATGCCCGCAACTTTGTTAACTTAGATGAAATTGACCTACCCATCGAAAGCCACAGACTACCAAAACTCACAGAAGGAGAAACAGATCATTTGAAGAGAACTAAACTACTAAAGAAATTGAATCAATAATTAAAACCTTCCCAAGAAAGATATTCCCAGGCCCAGCTGGTATCACTGTTGAATTCTACCAAATATTTGAGGAAGAAATTATCCCAATTCTGTACAGTCTGTTGCAGAAAATAGAAGCAAGGGGAATATTCATGCTATGAGGCCAGCATTACTCTAATGCTAAAATAAGATAAACAGATTACATGAGAAGAAAACTATCAGACCATTATCTTTTATGAACACAGTTGCAAAAATTCTACAAATGTTAGCAAATCAAATCCAACTATATATAAAAGAATCATACACCACAACCAACTGGGATTTATCACAGGAATGAAAGATTGGTTCATCATTTGTAAATCAATTAATGTAATTCATTATATTGAACAAATAAAACCATGTGATTGTGGATATGTTTAGTACCTTGGTTGTTGTGATGGGATCATGAGTATATGCATATGTCCAAACTCAAGATGTAGACCCTTAATGTGTCCAATGTTTGTATATCAATTATACTTCAATTAAGCTAAAAAAAAGAAAGAAATGTGATTATGTCAATACATACAAGAAAAGCATTTGACAGAATCCAACACTGATTCATAATAAAAACTCTCAACAAACTATAAATGGAGAACTTCCTCAACCTGACAAAAATTTGTCACAAAAAAAAGGAAGGAAGGAAAAAAAGAAAGAAAGACGAAAGAAAAAAAGAAGAAAGAAAGAAAGAAAGAAAGAAAGAAAGAAAGAAAGAAAGAAAGAAAGAAAAAGGAAGTAAAAAGTAAGTGCTTTACCAAGCAAGTTTGATGAAATGGTTAATAAAGTTTTAAGATGTCAACACATTATTGATGTTAAGGATGACTTGAATTGTTGAACAAGGACTGATATACTGAATGATGAAAAATATTGTTTGTATTGGTTAGGTTCCTTCATCAGTTTGGTTCTAGAAATATTTTATTGTTATATTATCTTTGCCAATTCACTTGTTGAGTGAGGAACAAAGGTACTAAGTCAGATAAGAAGCTTGTTTATCTCTTCTTCAATCTTAACCAAGGTAAATATCTTCTGGCAATCTTAATGTTAGGAGTTCCAATTGTTATAGAAGTGTTATGAAATAAACTATTTCAAACTGTGTTGAGACTTACTTCGTTACAATCTCCAGAAATCATTCATTTAGAATGTTTATATAAAACTAACATAGAGGGTCAAATATTTTGGTTCCTGCTCTAAGGAAGCTAAGAAACTTTTTTTTTTTTTCTTTTCCTTTTTCCTTTTTGGGTCAGAGGCAAAAGGCCATGGGCTAGAGAAGCGAGGAAGATTCAGGTGCTCTTTCCTGTATGTCAACCCTTTGGCCCACGAGGGAGGAGACCTTCCTATTTTTCTTTTCACACCTTTCTGGCTTTTCCCCAAAACAAGAGGAGTTGATAATTTAATATAAGACCTAATAGTCACTGGACCATGCTCTACCCAAGGGAGAAGTTACTCTGCCAACCTATTTTCTCTCACCCCCTGTTCCCACATGCTAAGTTGACATGCACAGGGCTACCTCCTTAAAAGTCATCTCCAATATTCCTTTCTGTTCCTTTCTCACTCAGGAGTAATTAGAAATATGGTCTGTCTGAAGACACAATGAATCCAAATTCCATCCTTATATAGATTTATTTCATAAACTGCATTCTCCAATCCCAGTTGTTTACCTTGACAATATTGGGATTTCATGAGGTATTTCACCCACAAGTCAGACAGAGTCCTCTGACTTATGGAATAGCAGTTTAGCTTTTATTTCTACAATGTATATTCAGTTTTGTTCTCTAAGTAAGACAACCATAAGTGGCAGGTGAAGGGGTGGCTATCTTTGGGAATAAGATAATGATGAAAGCTTTGGACATACTGGGTTTGAAGTCGTTGTGAATACTCTAGACGTGTGTCAAAAGCATAGCACGGTTGCAGGACCATTTGGTTAATCCTGAGGTGAAGAGTAAGGAGGAGAGATACAGGATTGAGTTCAAGATACTAAAACAGTTTTGTAGCTGGAAGTCTTTGAATAAAAAAGTTTTCGTCTTAGACTCAGGTTCCGAAGAATGTAGGGAACAGAATAATAAAAAGTGGTAGCATCCTAGCATGTTTCTGAAACTTACAACCACAGAGATAGTTAAAAGTCCTTTTTACTTTTGCTGCTGGAAGGGAGATTATGGAGCCCTCATTTTGTTTTAAACTTTGTAACAGTTCATCTGCATTTTGTGATCCCGAGGCTTGGTCTAATTGGACCATCTTTAATTACAAACCCTCGGGAACTAAATGAGGAGCTGAACAGAACATAATTTTTTTTTTTTCTAAAGTAAGAATCATTAAGGTCTTCTTGCTTCTGGACCAACACAAAATCTAAAATCATTAAGGCAAGGATACAGGACCTATGGCAAGTAAAGCTTGTGCCTGTTTCAACTCGACCACTTTCTAGTCATGTAATCTTGGAGAAGTCAGCCCTCTGACCGTCAGGTTCCCTGTCTGGAAAATGAGGACATAAATATTATTATCAAAATACCACCTAATTACGAGAATTGTTACAAGACCGGAGAAGAACCATCTGTAAAAAGTTGTAAACCTGAGTGCAGCGTGTGAATGTTAACTACGGTTAATTTTGAATGGTTTCCTGACAAAAAGGTTAAATATGTTTGTTAAATATTTCAGTTGTTTATTATTCTGTAAGGCATTTGAAAAAATGCACACACATACAAACACGCTCAGGGATTTTAAGAATTGCTTAGACACCTCAGAAAACTCTGGTTTCAATGTTTTCCTACATACATCTCTTTCTAGCACTACGTGTATTGTTTTCTTCCAGAAATTGGATCATCATATGATTTTTAGTCAAATTGTGTTTAGCAAGGCTTGCCAAATCTGCCCAATTTTCTTTTCTCATCACTCTCTGGATGTGGCCTATAGGCAATAACTGTCTTTTTTTTTTTATATGATGCATATTACAAGTTCAGACAGGTTTATATTTTCAAGACCCAGTTAAATGTTAGAATGATATTCTTTAAAAGTTAAAGGTTAGACAGTACTAAATAGCAAGGCTATAGCCTGTAAATTATATTTTGGATAATGTTTCTGTGAAGTCAGATTTCTTTTTGGTTAACACCCTATTGAGGGAAATATTTGAGATGAGACTTGCAGGATTGATAAGTTAGGGAAAAAATGTGAAAATTTTACTGAAGGGAGTCATAATTAGGCAGAAAGAATTTTGGGCTGGGTGGCAAACAATTTGGGTTTCTAGCTTTAATTCTGCCCTTGTCTTTGGGTAGCTTTGGGCAATGTGCCACACTCAGTTTCCTCTTCTACAAAGAGGACAAAAGGGATGAAAGGTGGGGACACCATGATCTCTGAAATCTCTTTTACTTAGAAGGGCAACAAATTCTAGGCTTTTATGAGACTAAAGCCTCAAGCACATTTTTGGAATGTTTAACTGACTGATGTTATCTCCATATGAGGGAAGGGGACTTACGGGGGGGGGCATCTCTGTGCAACATTGTATTATGCACCCAGTTTCCATGTTTTCTTGTTGCTTTCATAATTGTCTACAAAGAAACTTTCTATTTTTGAAGGTTATTGAGCGTAACTCCGACTTAGTGTCCTCTGAGATGAATGAAGTGTTTCTCCATTGCTCTGAATTATCTGGAAATATCTGGAAGTATTTTGGGGATACCTAGCATGGTATTCCTTATATCCTATCAGTACATGTTCTGTTCATCAAGAAGATGAACCATGCATGTAGCAGTTGGCTTCCTCGATGTTTCTTCTTTCCACCATCTAGCCTAAAATAACTGTTTGAAACAAAAGACAATAGGAGCAATATTTTACTTTTTTAAAAATAGACTTTATTTCTTAGAACAGTTTTAGGTTCACAGAAAAATGGTTAGAAGGTACAGGGATCTCCTGTACACTCCCTGCCCTGGAATATGCATGGCCTTTCCCATTGTGAGCCTCCTCCACCAGCTTGCAACATTTGTTACAAAATCCATAGTTTGCCTTATGGTTCACTCTTGGTGGTTACATTGTATGGGTTTGGACAAGTGTATGATGACACGTATCCACCATTACAAAATTACACAGAGTAATTTTATTACTATAAAATTGTCTCTGCTCTGCCTATTCAACACTCCCTTCCCTCTAAGCCTTATGAATAAGACTGCTATAAATATCCTTGAGCAGGTTTTTGTGTGGACATGAGAGTTCAACCCCTTTGGGCAAATACCAAGAAGTGTAATTGCTGGATCATATGGTAAGAATAGATTTAATTTTGTAAGAAACTGCCAAACTGCCCCCTTAAGTAGCTGTAGCATTTTGCGTTCCCAGCAATAATGAGTGAATTTCTGTTGCTCCATGTCTTTGTCAGCATTTGGTGTTGGCGTTGTTCTAAATTTTGATCGTTCTAATAGGTATGTAGTGGTATCTGTGCTGTTTTAATTTGCATTTCCCTAATGGCATACGACGTGGAGCATCTTCTCATGTGCTATTTGCAATCTGCGTATCGTCTTTGGTGGGGTGGTTTTAGTTGCCTTCCACTTTAGACTGTGGCCCTTATAAGGGCAGGGATTCCATCTTTCAGAATAAACACTGAATAAATATTTCATGCATGGCTCAAATGAATCCAAGATCATTTATTTGTGCATCCACGGCTTTCAATCAAATGGCAAAAATTCACTGCAAAAATGAAAATGAAGCCCCGGTACATTAGAGGGAGAAATCCATTCAAATGTCCAGCACTTCTGTTCAGGTTTTCTTTACTTGGATTTCAAAACCACAAGAAAGATTTATCACCACCTGCTTTCCTTGGAGAATAACAATTTATGTTTATGTTGGAAGTTGCTATATCTTTTTCTTTAAAGAAGCCAAATTCATTTATCCACCTCTGAAGGGAAGAAGTAGGAATGTGTGGTCTATGGGATTTCTTTAAAGAAAGTGGTGTGTTTTGTTTCACATCATATCCACTCCCACGCACTAGGGTCAACTATAATTCAACAGTGGTGAAGATTTCTAGACCACCTGGGTTTAATAGCTCTCCTCAATTCTTTTATACTAGGCAGACCTAAAAAGGAGAAATCAGTGAACCAAGTGCATGGAATTATTCCAAAGGAACAAATATTAGAAACAGGTGTGAGATATTTCCTGGGAAAAATGAAGCATTAATTCATTCTAACTGGGGGTGGACCATGTTATGTTTTCTGAAGAATTATCTGCTTTTAAACATTTTAACAAAAGAGTTAATTATAAATAATGCTTTTTTTTTTTTCATTTCAAGCCAACTTTTCCAAAGCATAAAAAGTGGATAAAAAACTTTTAGGCAATTATAAAACTGCAAAAAATGTTTTATTCTCCATCTAATTCCCACTTAAATCATATCTTCTGAGCATAAGTATAGGTGAAACATATTTTTATTATATTGAAAGCCTATAATCTATGTTTTACACTTGTCCTATAACTCAAGTCTTATAGCAAAATGTCACAGTATCTAGTGTTTACTTTTATGTATTTTTTATGTTCTTCCTCATTCCTGAAAGGTTTTGAGGTTGTGGCATTGAATAAATTGCTTGTTGAAAACCTTATTTTACCTTTAGAGGCAACAAAAGCAAAATAAACAAGGGGGACTATATCAAAAGAGAAAGCTTCTGTATAGAAAAGGAAGCTATCAACAAAATGAAAAGGAAGTCTGCCAAATGAGAGAAAATATTTGCAAATCATATATCTGATAAAGGGTCAATGTCCAAAAAAATAGTGAACTCTTACAACTCAATAGAAAAGAACAAACAGTCCAATTTAAAAATGGCAGAGGATCTGAATAAACATTTTTCCAAAGTAGACATACAGAGGGCCAACGGTACATGAAAAGGTATGCAGTATCACTAATCATCAGGGAAATGCAAACAAAACCACTATGAGCTATCACCCCATACCTGTTAAATTGGGTGTTTTCAAGTATGACAAGAAATAACAAATGTTAGTGAGGATGTGGGGAAAAGAGAACCCTTGTGCATTGTTGGTGGGAATGTAAATTGGTTACAGTCACCACAGACAACAGTGGGGAAGTTCTTTAAAAAACTAAAAATAGAAATACCACATGAACCAACAATCTCACTTCTGGGTGTTTTCTCAAAAAATATGCAATCATTATCTTGAAAAGATATCTGTACCCTTGTGTTCATTATAGCATTATTTATAATAGCCAAGACATGGAAACAACCTCAGCGTCCATGGATGGATGAATGGATAAAGAAAATATGGTGTGTGTGTGTGTCTGTGTGTGTGTGTGTCTGTGTGTGTCTGTGTGTGTATAATGGAATATTATTCAGTTATAAAAATAAAAAGAAATCCTGCCATTTGTGACAACATGGATGGACCACGAGGGCACTATGCTAAGTGAAATAAGTCAGAGAGAGAGAGAGAGAGAGAGACAAATGCTGTATGATCTCACTTATCTGTGGAATCTAATAAAAAAAAAGCCCTGAACTCATAGATATAGAGAAGAGTTTGGTAGTTGCCACTGGTGAGAGTAGGGGTGAGAGGGAAATGGGTGAAGGAGGTGAAAAGATATAAACTTCCAGGTATGAGATTTTTAACTCTTGGGGATGTAATGTAGAACATGATGGTTCTAATAAACAATACTGTGTTGTAGATTTGAAAGTTTCTAAGTCAGTAGATCTCAAGAGTTTTCATCACAAGAAAAAAATTTTTATAATTGGGTGGTGATGGATGTTAACTAGTAATTTTTTTATAATATATACATATATCAAATCATTATGTTATACCCCTAAAACTAATACAATGTTACATGTCAATTACATCTTAATTGAAATCATTTTAAAAATTACAAAAACAAAACAACAATCTCTGACAGGCTGCCCAATAATGGATGTAAATGTGTCCAAAATTTAGGATAGGATGATTACACATAATCCAGATTCAACTCTCAGAATCTTGCATTTCTGCTGGTCTGTCAACTACTTGGATTACTTCTTAAGTGATGTTCACTGCCCGGAAAAAGAAAATAGTTGTTTGGCCTTGCTGTCTCCACTTCCCTTCTACTCCCTTGAATCCAATTCATCAGGTTTTTATCCCAACACTCCCCAAAATTGTTCCTACTGGGATCAACAGTGACTTCCCTCTTGCTCCTCAGGAATCAGCCAGAGAGGTAAGTCCACCTCCAAACAGAGCTTGCCGCTCCCTTTTCCTTGGTCTTGTTGGCTCTAGCCTCACTCCTCACTCTCCCTCTGAGTCTTCCGCTGAACTCTGTGTGTTGGGTGCCCTGAGGATGATCCAATCTCATTTACTTAAATTACACCTACACTGATGACTCTCAAATGTACACCTTTAATCCAGACATTGCCCTCAAACTCCAGACCGATATATCCAAGTATCTATTTGCTGTGTCTACTTTGGTATGTAATAAGCGTCTAAACATGTGTCCAGAGCTAAGTGATTTCTTCTGCCTTTGCCTCTTGCTCCCTGTGCTGAAGCCATGTTGGCTCCTTGATGTCTCCTCAACCTGCCAAACATCTTCTTCCTTCGGGGCCTGCTGCTTCCTCTTGCCTGGAATGTTCTCCAGTGGGTCAGTCAGGGCTCAATAAGAAGCAGAACAAGTTGGATAGAAAGATTTTTTGTTAAAAGGAATTGGCAACTGTGGGGCTAGCTAAGCATGTTTCAGCTTCATAAGCCAGGCAGTCAGGAAAGGGCTATTATAAGCAGGATGGAATTCTGCAGGTGTGGGCTGACAATTTCTCCTCTCAAGCAGAATTTCTTCTCTCTTTCTGGAAAGTTTCAGCCCTGCTTTTAAGACTTTCCAACTGAGCAAGTTAGGCCCACCCAGATCATCTGGGATAATCTTTCTTTTGAAAGTCAACTGACTACAGACTTTAATTACACATGCAAAATGACTTCACAGTAGGACCTAGATAAGTGTTTGAATAATTGGAAATGGTGGCTGAGTGAAGCTGCCATATCAAAACAGCCATCACCCCCAGATATCCTTAGGACTCTTTCCCTTACTTCCTTCAAAGTTTTGCTACCATGTCACTTCATCAGAGGAATCTCCCCTGATCATATTCTGTTGATAACTTATTGCTCTCAGGCAACCCCCAATCCTGCTTTCACTCTCTT
Organism: Zalophus californianus; assembly: GCF_009762305.2. Classification (NCBI taxonomy): domain Eukaryota; kingdom Metazoa; phylum Chordata; class Mammalia; order Carnivora; family Otariidae; genus Zalophus; species Zalophus californianus. The sequence continues at coordinate 63,872,909 of NC_045597.1, forward strand.
ACCATTTTTTCCCTTAAGGCACTCTCTTTGCCTTCCATTTTATATATTTTATTTTTTTCTCTCCTTATAGATCTCAAGAGTACATTTCTGTTTCATTTTATTGCTCTAGCTCCTCTGCCCAAACACTGGTTGGGCAGAGTAGGTATTTAATAAAAATAAGTTGAATAAATTAATGAATGATACCTAACAAGAGAACACTGTAATTTAAAAGTACGGTTTTGAAGATGGTTATTGCTTTCTCCAAATTGACCATTTCTTTTGTTGAAATCAGTGTTCAAAATAAGTACTTCAAAAATAATGTTCTACCAATGCCTTTGTATAATTCAGCTACACAGACACACAGACACACACACACACACACACACAGACAGACACACACACAGTCTTTTATTGATGCCCCAAATGACCTGGATTAAGAATCTTATGGATATTTTGCTTTATATAGAATATCCATGACACTGGACTGGGTAGTGGTTTGCCTTCCAACATATAAATTGGCCTTGAACACACCTATGTAACAAGTCTAATCATCATAAATCAGGAAATAATGTTAATCAGTAGCTTTTGTCCTCATTTCTGGCCTTTTGCCCAGAGACACATTTTGTGTGTGTGTGTGTGTGTGTGTGTGTGTGTGTGTGTGTGTGTGTGTGTGTGTGTGTGTGTATCCCTGAAGGTGAAGGAGACTCATGCATTCCAGCTATTTTAACACTTATCTGAGGCTTCCTGAAATCACCTCCATTCCACCAGCCAGACATCTACAGCCCATGTCCACACAACGCTTGCTTATGGCTTTCTTGCCTGCATCCCAAACTCCCAAATTGTAGGTAGATGCTTCTCAGGTGTTGAGAGATATAAAGGAATCAAAGCTCCTTTTTCTTGCTGCTAATTTTTTCTCCACGTTTCTCCTCTCTGCTATTTCTTTTGTTTCCTGAGAGCATCCTCTGGCAGCTTCTTCTTACAGGTGGTCTTCCATCTGCCACTAGTGCTAAGGAAGATGCCATTAGTCAGTCATGAATGAAATCAATGTTGTTCTGACCACATCCTCCATCTTTCTTGTCTCCTAGACCCTGATACTTCCTGGAGACCAGCACCAGTGTCTGTGCTGTTACTATGGGGTCAGGATGCAGATTCTGGCTGTATTCATTGGGATACTTTAAGCCCTGTATCAAAGTGTTCTTTGTACACTTTGCTGTCTTTTGCATACTTTGTTGTGCTGTTTCCTGGGAGGAGGGCAAGGGTCTGCTTTCATTGTAGGCTGACAAGAAGAGCCACAAAGAAAAAAGATAGAAGGGACTCTCTGATTCTGCTTGTGACCATGGCCATAAGTGTTTCTTAACGGAACTATTCATGAATTTACACTGCTCAAAACAAATACTTTTTAGGAAAGGCTGAGATATACAGATAGACATTTCCAAATCATTTGTGTCTTCATCCTCTGGCCTAATGTTTTAAAATGTCAGAATAGTATCTGTCACATAAAAGAACATAGAATAAAAACCAGACAACCTGCCTCATCAGCTTTCAAAAATATGTAAAGTGACTTATTTGCTGATGAAATTTTTATTATCTTTTCATGTGAGCTTTGACATTCCTAAGGGGGCCTTGAAAATATTGCCTAGTAATAAGAAATAAAAATTAGTGCTTTGCACGCATAAATCAACTTTATTACACCAGAGCCTTATTTATCTCTGTGGCAAAATGTAAAGCAAGACACTTACTGCTCAATTATCATAGATACTAAACTTTGTTGAGTAGAATATGACTTCTCTCTTTTTTTCAGTTTTGTATCTTTTTATTGCAGTGATCTCTATACATTCTAAAATGTGATAATGTAAATTGATCTAACTGACCATTGAGGTCCCAATGATTTAGGGACCAGGTTAATGCTTAATTTCTGAATTTATACATAGATTGAACAGGTACCATTTTATAGAGTAAACTTTACTTATGTGTCTGTATAATCATGGCTAAAGGCTTAAAGTTAGCAACTTATCTTTTTCATAAATTTCCTGAGTGATGAAATTTGTATGAATAATATTCTAAAGCTTCAGATGACCTAATTTGAGGTATTTTATAGCCTATTTTCACAGTTCTTATGCCAATAATTCCTATTTGTCTCTCCCAGATGCTTTCAAGGAGCTATTACTCTAAATTAAATAATCTTAAAGATTGTTATGGCTTTTTAAACCAAACCCAACAAGAAATTTAAAAACAATTAATAAACTTAATGTACTTTAAAAAATGAACAAGTGTATGGGGCACCTGGGTGGCTTAGTCATTAAGTGTCTGCCTTTGGCACTTAACTCAGTCGTTAAGTGTCTGCCTTCGGCTCAGGTCAAGATCCCAGGGTCTTGGGATCGAGCCCCGCATTGGGCTCCCTGCTCAGTGGGGAGCCTGCTTCGCCCTTTCCTGCTCCCCCTGCTTGTGTTCCTTCTCTCGCTGTGTCTCTCTCTGTCAAATAAATAAATAAAATCTTAAAAAAAATGAACAAGTGTAGAATATTGGAGATAAACTTTTTGATAAATATTTAATCAGTGTCTTTAATTCCTGTAGCAGCTTTCTCTTAATTATCTCGTGGCCCTCCCCCCACTGAAAGTGAAAAGTCCTGACACAAAGAAGAAATTGCTTTGTGTTTTAAAAGAAGTACACTTTTTTTAAGTACCTAGGAAAATCATAGCCTAAAAGCAAGTGCTTTTAATTTGTGAAAATTGATTTTGTTGAATGGGGAAAGGCTTTTCCTTTAAATCCTGAAAGCCAAGCCTGGAATACACAGAGGTTTCCACAAAGAACCTCTGAGTGGGAAGAATGAATTACTAAGACAATTGCTTTCTGAAAAGCAGAGGAGAGACCCTAGGACTTGAGAGAGTAGAGCGTGGGACTTGAATCTTCTGTTTCAGCATTGAAAGCCCAGGAGGTAGGATTGGGTTTCAGTCAACTAAATCACTCAGTCCAAACTTAATTATATAGTGAATACACTGGGATAGGTTCAGTTGAATTAAGAACGTCAAGTTTAATGCTACTCTTTCCTGAGTGCTCCCCAGGAAGTGTGCAAACCTTTCAATTACATGGCCTTCACTGGAGCACCTGCACAGGAGTGCCAAAGGTGCAGCAGCACAATTAGGAGGGAGGGTGTCGATGTGGGTGGGCTTGGGCCCAGCCCCCCAGGGACTATATGCTCCAGTGTGGGGCAGATAGAGCAACTGAGTCTCTGCTTTCATAAGTGGGGGTGCAGAAGCAATTAGAGGTCCCGTGTACAGGGAGAGGTCACAGGGATGGGGACGCTACCACTGAAGGGAATGGCAGGCTCCATGCTCAAGAGTGTGAGGTCCCAGCCCAATGCTCTCAAGACCCACAGGGATGCCGGGTCTCAGAGGTGCACAGATGTGGGAGTTTGATTTAGAAGAAATCTGTTCAAATTTTGGTTATGCTATGAATTTCTGTGAGTCCATTGTTTAAATTCTGTGAACATTTCTCTTTTCATTTAAAAAGTGAGGCTAAAATATCTTTTTTTTTTTTTGAATTGTGACCTCATTTATTTCTAAACCAAAGTAAGATAATTGGCCTATTCTTGGAGGAATAAGGGACAATCTTGGAATTAAATGTTTGCCTATTACTTTGGAATATGGGCTTATAAGTTAGCATTGATCGTGTTGAACAGTCAGTTCAGTCCAGACACCCTTGAGGAAGACATGCAAGGTCACAAGGAAGTCCTTACATCTTAAAAGGATAAAGACATTGAGAAATTCCCTTCCAGTTCATCAAGGAATCCAGGACACAGAATGAAAAAGTTTTGGCCTTTGGGGAAAATTCTCAAAGAGGAGGCTAAAATACCTTCTTATAGGGTTATTTCGAAGATTAAAAATGAGGTGTGTGTGTGTGTGTGTGTGTGTGTGTATACGTATGAAAGTGTGTAACACTGTGTAAGACACATCATGACTACTCAAAGTGACTGAGAGTCCGGTCTAGAATCCTGGGTTGCTCTAACCACACCTCTGCAAAGAAAGGCAAAACGTGATTTAAAAGTCTTAAGCAAATTAAGCCATCTAGTTCATTCCATATCACAGATGCTCAAAGTGGTAATATGGATACATTTACCCTACCTCCTTCCTTTTTTCTCTTCCTTTGATGAAAGTGATCATGAAATCTACAGTGGTCGTAATTTAGAGAATGCTTAGGTCTTGGATGCCACAAATGGGCAATTTAGCTTGAAATAGTTAAGTCTGTAAGAAAATGACAAGATTATCTTTCATTCAAAAGCAATAAAAACAGAAAAAAAAGTAATGAAAGTGTAAAAGCCATTATTAATGCATGAAGTTACCTATTATGTCATCGGCATCTCTACCCAACGGATGTGAGAGCCAGAATAAGTGGGTCATGGAGTTGCCGGGGCACTCACCGCAGAAAGCAGAACACAGGATCTCCTTTTGTGACCTCTCAGTGTTTGAAATGCAAGTCAGAGCAAAGCTTATTTTGACAGTATGTTCTAAAACATCTTGTGCCTATGAAGAACAGCCAGCATCTGGGTACCTAAGCCTAAATAACGTAAAACTTTCTCAAACCTAAACTAAAGTGGTAATTAGCAAATAAAAGCCAAATGATCTGGAAAGAGAGAAGGAGTGGTCTTTTCTTTTTAAAAATCCGTTAAATTGTTTAATAATTAAAAGAGTGATAGAGGAGGAGTCTTACGGTTACAATGAGTTAACTTTGTTCCTAGTCTCTTACCTTCTTTAAAACTTTAAAACATTAACATCCCTACCTCATCCAGAAAATATTTTTGTGTAACTCCACCTCATTTTAGCCCTGCTTTTATTTAAGAATCCTTTACACTTATGTACATAGTTTGTACTACTCTCTAGAGAACACCATGCTGTTCATACGTTGCTTGGTAGTTTGCCCCTCTGTTAGTTCATGGATGCCCCTTCCCTTTGATTATAGGCTTCATGAAGAAAGGAATAGTGTTTCACTTTCTTTATGTTATTCCTTTGGTATGCATTTAAATTTAACAGGCATTTTATTCAGAGTATAATCTGAAATTAAATCATATATAAGGCAATATATTTTGAGAACTTCTATAACAAAACTCATTCATATTTATTGGGTACTGCAGAAGAGTTAGCCCTCTGTTAGCTTTATTTTAAAAATATTTTAAATATAGCTTTTTAAAGGAAGACAGATTTTTGGAACAAATTTCAAATGTTATGAACGAGTAAAAAAGTTAAAATTTCTCCTTCTCTATATCAATCTTTACTTAGTAGTTTGGCATATGTTCAGACTTGTTTTCTTTTCTTTTTCCTTATTTTAACCAAATACTATTCTGTTCTGCCACTTGTTTTTCTACTTGCTCTACAAAATTTCAATGAATGAAATCTTCATCCCTGGGTACATTTTTTTTTAGTTGAATTGAGTTGCATAAAGAATTGACAAAACTGGTAATAAATATTTTATTTCTAACAAGTTGTCTACTTAACATGTTCTTTGTAAACTTTAGGATGAAAGAAAAGTCCGTTGGAATTATGTGTTAGGGAGAATGAAAAAGAAACATTTTGTAATTGGAGTCACAATAACTTTTATTTATTTCTATGCTTGAAATGCATTATTTAGAAGTTCTTTTTCACTTTTCTAAGAACTCTGTTATCATTGACTTAGAATAAGAATCTCTCATTGATGGGCGGCCTGGATGGTGCAGTTGGTCAAGCAGCCGACTCTTGGTTTCTGCTCAGGTCCTGATCAGGGTCATGAGATTGAGCCCATGCTTAGCATGGAGGCTACTTGAATCTCTCTCTCCCTCTTCCTCTGCCCTTCCTCACCCCCCTGGCACTCTCTCTCTCTCAAATAAATAAGTCTTAAGAAAAAAAAGAAGAATCATCTCTCATTGCAGTTGGTCAATTACAAATGGTCATCTGGCCCACTCAGTCATTTAGTGTCAGAATCCATTTTACATTAACCAGGTCATTGTTAACCCTGTCTCTAGCAATAGTAATTATAGTACTACAATATCTTCTAGGGGAGCCCTTCCTTTTTCAGAGATACCCAAAAATTAGCTTATTTTTTTTCCTTGTCGTTGCTTAGTGTTTCACTACCTAGAACTTTTATCCATTGGGTTTATTTTATTTTATTTTTTAATAATTTTTTATTGTTATGTTAATCACCATACATTACATCATTAGTTTGTGATGTAGTGTTCCATGATTCATTGTTTGTGCATGACACCCAGTGCTCCACGCAGAATGTGCCCTCTTTAATACCCATCACCAGGCTAGCCCATCCCCCCACCCCCCTCCCCTCTAGAACCCTCAGTTTGTTTTTCAGAGTCCATAGTCTCTCATGGTTCATCTCCCCCTCCGACTTACTCCCCTTCATTCTTCCACTCCTGCTATCTTCTTCTTTTTTTTTCTTAACATATATTGCATTATTTGTTTCAGAAGTACAGATCCGTGATTCATCAGTCTTGTACAATTGACAGTGCTCACCATAGCACATACCCTCCCCAATGTCTATCACCCAGCCACCCAATCCCTCCGACCCCCCACCACTCCAGCAACCCTTAGTTTGTTTCCTGAGATTAAAAATTCCTCATATCAGTGAGGTCGTATGATACATGTCTTTCTCTGATTGACTTATTTCACTCAGCATAACACCCTCCAGTTCCATCCACATCGTTGCAAATGGCAAGATCTCATTCCTTTTGATGGCTGCATAATATTCCATTGTGTATATATACCACTTCTTCTTTATCCATTCATCTGTCAATGGACATCTTGGCTCTTTCCAAAGTTTGGCTATTGTGGACATTGCTGCTATAAACATTGGGGTGCACATACCCCTTCGGATCCCTACATTTGTATCTTTGGGGTAAATACCGAGTAGTGCAATTGCTGGATCCTATGGTAGCTCTATTTTCAACTGTTTGAGGAACCTCCATACTGTTTTCCAGAGTGGTTGCACCAGCTTGCATTCCCACCAACAGTGTAGGAGGGTTCCCCTTTCTCCACATCCCTGCCAACATCTGTCATTTCCTGACTTGTTAACTTTAGCCATTCTGACTGGTGTGACTCATTGAGGTTTTGATTTGGATATCCCTGATGCCGAATGAGGTTGAACACTTTTTCATGTGTCTGTTGGCCATTTGGATGTCTTCTTTGGAAAAATGTATGTTCATGTCTTCTGCCCATTTCTTGATTGGATTATTTGTTCTTTCGATGTTGAGTTTGATTAAGTTCTTTATAGATTTTGGATACTAGCCCTTTATCTGATATGTCATTTGCAAATATCTTCTCCCATTCTGTCGGTTTTCTTTTCGTTTTGTGGACTGTTTCTTTTGCTGTGCAAAAGCTTTTTATCTTGATGAAATCCCTATAGTTCATTTTTGCCCTGGCTTCCTTTGCCTTTGGCAATGTTTCTAGGAAGAAGTTGCTGTGGCTGAGGTCGAAGAGGTTGCTGCCTGTGTTCTCCTTTAGGATTTTGATGGACTCCTGTCTCACGTTTAGGTCTTTCAACCATTTTGAGTCTATTTTTGTGTGTGGTGTAAGGAAATGGTCCAGTTTCATTCTTCTGCATGTGGCTGTCCAATTTTCCCAACACCATTTGTTGAAGAGACTGTCTTTTTTCCATTGGACATTCTTTCCTGCTTTGTCAAAGATGAGTTGACCATAGAGTTGAGGGTCCATTTCTGGGCTCTCAATTCTGTTTCATTGATCTATGTGTCTGTTTTTGTGCCAGTACCATACTGTCTTGATGATGACAGCTTTGAAATAGAGCTGGAGGTCTGGAATCGTGATGCCGCCAGCTTTGCTTTTCTTTTTCAATATTCCTCTGGCTATTCGGGGTCTCTTCTGGTTCCATACAAATTTTAGGATTATTTGTTCCATTTCTTTGAAAAAGGTGGATGGTATTTTGATGGGGATTGCATTGAATGTGTAGATTGCTCTAGGTAGCACTTGACATCTTCACAATATTTGTTCTTCCAATCCATGAGCATGGAACGTTTTTCCATTTCTTTGTGTCTTCTTCAATTTCTTTCATGAGTATTTTATAGTTTTCTGAGTACAGATCCTTTGCCTCTTTGGTTAAATTTATTCCTAGGTATCTTATGGTTTTGGGTGCAATTGTAAATGGGATCGACTCCTTGATTTGTCTGTCTTCTGTCTTGGTGGTGGTGTATAGGAATGCCACTGATTTCTGTGCATTGATTTTCTATCCTGCTACTTGACTGAATTCCTGTATGAGTTCCAGCAGTTTTGGGGTGGAGTCTTTTGGGTTTTCCACATACAGTAGCATATCATCTGCAAAGAGTGAGAGTTTGACTTCCTCTTTGCCGATTTGGATGCCTTTGATTTCTTTTTGTTGTCTGATTGCTGTGGCTAGGACTTCTAATACTATGTTGAATAGCAATGGTGAAAGTGGACGTCCCTGCCACGTTCCTGACCTTAGGGGAAAAGCTGAGCTTTTCCCCATTGAGAATGATATTCGCTGTAGGTTTTTCATTGATGGCTTTTATGATATTGAGGTATGTACCCTCTATCCCTATACTCTGAAGAGTTTTGATCAAGAAAGGATGCTGTACTTTGTCAAATGCTCTTTCTGCATCTATTGAGAGGATCATATGATTCTTGTTCTTTCTTTTGTTAATGGATTGTATCACGTTGATTGATTTGCGGATGTTGAACCAGGCTTGCAGCCCAGGGATAAATCCCACTTGGTCATGGTGAATAATCCTTTTAATGTACTGTTGGATCCTATTGGCTAGTATTTTGGTGAGAATTTTTGCATCCATGTTCATCAAGGATATTGGTCTGTAATTCTCCTTTTTGACAGGGTCTTTGTCTGGTTTTGGGATCAAGGTAATGGTGGCCTCATAAAATGAGTTTGGAAGTTTTCCTTCCATTTCTATTTTTTGGAACAGTTTCAGGAGAATAGGTATTAATTCTTCTTTAAATATCTGATAGAATTCCCCTGGGAAGCCATCTGGCCCTGGGCTTTTGTTTGTTGGGAGATTTTTGATGACTGCTTCAATTTCCTTCGTGGTTATAGGTCTGTTCAGGTTTTCTATTTCTTCCTGGTTCAATTTTGGTAGTGGATACATCTCTAGGAATGCACCCATTTCTTCCAGGTTATCTAATTTCCTGGCATAGAGTTGCTCATAATATGTTCTTATAATTGTTTGTATTTCTTTGGTGTTGGTTGTGATCTCTCCTCTTTCATTCATGATTTTGTTGATTTGGGTCATTTCTCTTTTCTTTTTGCAAAGTCTGGCCAGGGGTTTATCATTCTTGTTAATTCTTTCAAAGAACCAGCTCCTAGTTTTGTTGATCTGTTCTACTGTTCTTTTGGTTTCTATTTCATTGATTTCTGCTCTGATCTTTATTATTTCTCTTCTCCTGCTGGGTTTAGGCTTTATTTGCTGTTCTTTCTCCAGTTCCTTTAGGTGTAGGGTTAGGTTGTGTATTTGAGACCTTTCTTGTTTCTTTATGAAGGCTTGTATTGCTATATACTTTCCTCTTAGGACTGCCTTTGCTGCATCCCAAAGATTTTGAACAGTTGTGTTTTCATTTTCATTGGTTTCCATGAATTTTTTTAATTCTTCTTTAATTTCCTGGTTGACCCATTCATCCTTTAGTAGGATGCTCTTTAGCCTCCATGTATTTTAGTTCTTTCCGACTTTCCTCTTGTGATTTGAGTTCTAGTTTCAAAGCATTGTGGTCTGAAAATATGCAGGGAATGATCCCAATCTTTTGGTACCAGTGGAGACCTGATTTGTGACCTAGGATGTGATCAATTCTGGAGAATGTTCCATGGGCACTAGAGAAGAATGTGTATTCTGTTGCTTTGGGATGGAATGTTCTGAATATGTCTATAAAGTCCATTTGGTCCAGTGTGTCATTTAAAGTCTTTATATCCTTGTTGATCTTTTGCTTAGATGATCTGTCCATTTCAGTGAGGGGGGTGTTAAAGTCCCCCACTATTATTGTATTGTTGTCTATGTGTTTCTTTGCTTTTGTTATTAATTGCCTTATATAATTGGCTGCTCCCATGTTAGGGGCATAGATATTTACAATTGTTAGATCTTCTTGGTGGATAGACCCTTTAATTAGGATATAGTGTCCTTCCTCATCTCTTATTACAGTCTTTGTTTTAAAATCGAATTTGTCTAAGGATTGCCACCCTAGCTTTCTTTGGTGTCCATTAGCATGGTAAATTGTTTTCCACCCCCTCACTTTCAATCTGGGGGTGTCTTTGGGTCTAAAATGAGTCTCTTGCAGACAGCATAATAATGGGTCTTGTTTTTTAATCCAATCTGATAGCCTGTGTCTTTTGATTGGGGCATTTAGCCCATTTACATTCAGGGTAACTATTGAAAGGTATGAATTTAGTGCCATTGTATTGCCTGTAAGGTGCCTGTTACTGTATATTGTTTGTGTTCCTTTCTGATCTATGCTGCTTTTAGGCTCTCTTTTTGCTTAGAGGACCTCTTTCAATATTTCTTGTAGGGCTGGTTTCGTGTTTGCAAATTCCTTTAGTTTTTGTTTGTCCTGGAAGCTTTTTATCTCTCCTTCTATTTTCAATGATAGCCTAGCTGGATATAATATTCTTGGCTGCAGATTTTTCTCGTTTAGTGCTCTGAAGATATCACGCCAGTCCTTTCTGGCCTGCCAGGTCTCTGTGGATAGGTCTGTTGCCAATCTAATGTTTCTACCATTGTAGGTTACATATCTCTTCTCCCGAGCTGCTTTCAGGATTTTCTCTTTGTCTCTGAGACTCGTAAGTTTTACTATTAGATGTCGGGGTGTTGACCTATTTTTATTGATTTTGAGAGGGGTTCTCTGTGCCTCCTGGATTTTGATGCCTGTTTCCTTCCCCACATTAGGGAAGTTCTCTGCTATTATTTGCTCCAATATACCTTCTGCCCCTCTCTCTCTTTCTTCTTCTTCTGGGATCCCAATTATTCTAATGTTGTTTTGTCTTATCGTATCGCTTATCTCTTGAATTCTGCCCTCGTGATCCTGTAGTTGTTTATCTCTCTTTTTCTCAGCCTCTTTATTTTCCAGCATTTGGTCTTCTATATTGCTGATTCTTTCTTCTGCCTTATTTATCCTAGCAGTTAGTGCCCCCATTTTTGATTGCACCTCATTAATAGCCTTTTTGATTTTAACTTGGTTAGATTTTAGTTCTTTTATTGCTCCAGAAAGAGTTTCTCTAATAACTTCCACACTTTTTTCAAGCCCAACTAGTATCTTTAAAGTCATGATTCTGAACTCTAGGTCCAACATCGTACTAATGTCAGTATTGAGTAGGTCCCTGGCAGATGGTACTACCTCTTGTTCTTTTTGCTGAGGTGATTTTTTTCGTCTTGTCATTTTGTCCAGAGGAGAACAGATGAATGAGAGAACAGAATGCTAACAGGTTAACAATGTCTCCAGCAAATATACTGTATACAAATCAGAAAAGACCTGAAACTAGGGGACAAGAAAGGGAAAGAAAGAAGAGAGGAAAAAAAGAAGGAAAAAGAAAAAGATAAAAACAAAGAAAAACAGAACAAAACAAAGAAAAACAGAATATGATCAAATATGATCAGGCTAGTGCATAGATCAGTGCCACACACTAGCTTCTGGGCATATATTGGTCTGTTAGAAGAAAGTGCCTGCTAAAATTTTAAAGGAAGAAAGACTTATATATTTACAAAATAAGGGTTGATACAATGAAGGGATGGCAGATGAATGTAAAGATGAAAATTATAAAAGATTTTATAAAAGGAATTGATAAGATAAGAAGTTGTTTTTTAAAAAGAAAGAAGAAGATTTAAAAAGAAAAAGAAAAAAAGGGAGAGAATGTTATCAGGCAGGAGAATAGAACAAAGCCATACACTAGTGATTTAGGGTATATTTTGATCTGTTAGAAGAAATTGTATCTCAAAATTTTAAAGAGAGAACAACTTATATATATATGCCAAAAATAAGGGTAACTACTATGAAGGGATAAAAATATGACTCTAAAAATGAAAAATAAAAAATGTTTTTTTTAAAAAGGGATTGATAAGATGTTTTTTGAAAAAGGGAAAAAGAAAAATTAAAAAAAAAAACAGTTAAAAAAATTAACTTTGAAAAACTAATGAATTATGGTAAAAAAGCCATGAATTCTATGTGCAGTATTCCCCTAGCGAAGGAGTTCTCCCATTCTCCTTGATTGGTGAACTTGGTCTTGGCTTGCTGGCTGTTCGTGCTGATCTTCTGGGGGAGGGGCCTGTTGCCATGGTTCCCAAATGTCTTTGCCGGAGGCGGAATTGCCCCGCCCTTGTCGGTCCGGGCTAAGCAAGCTGCTCCGGTTTGCTCTCAGGAGATTTTGTTCTCTGCAAGCTCTCCGTACAGCTTTGGAGGACCAGGGTGAAAATGGTGGCCTCCCAATCTCCACCCGGAGGAGCTGAGAACTTGGGGCCCCGCTCCTCAGTGCGCCCCCAGAGAAAAGCAGTCACTCCCATCTCCCCGGTCTCCGGCCGCACTCCGTGCTCACCCAGCCTGTGATCGAGCGTTTCTATGTCTGGCACCCGACCCTGTGTGGAGTCTCCAAACCCAGCAGATCCCTGCGGTGCGCTCCCGCGCCACTCCTCCCGGGGGAGGAAGTGGGGGGAGGAAGGGGAGTCTCCCCGGCTCTGCTGCTTGTTGGGTCCCTGCTGGAGGAGCAGTGGCCCGACTGGGCCACGGATCACAGTTTATGGCAACCCCGGGCTGAGAGCCCGCGCCTTGGCTCCGTCTCTGCAGCCGGCTTCCCCGCTCCGATACCTGGGAGCTCTGCCGCACTCAGGCACCCCCGGTCTTTCCGTGACCCCGAGGGTCCTGAGACCACACTGTCCCGCGAGGGTTCCACCCCCCGCTTAGCCACTGGAGCGACGTCCCTCAGCGGAGCCGACTTCTAAAAGTTCCGATTTTGTGCTCCGTGGCTCTAGCACTTGCCAGAAGCGGCCGACGGAGGCCCCCTCCCCCGCCGTCTATCCTCCCAAATATCGCCTCAGATTCACTTCTCCGCACGTCCTACCTTCCAGAAAGTGGTCGCTTTTCTGTTCAGGCTGTTGTTACTATTCTTATCTTCGATCTCCTGTTGAGGTCGTAGGTGTTCAGAATGGTGTGACCCCTATTCAGCTGAAATCCTGAGACCAGACGAAATCCAGGTCTCCTACTCCTCCACCATCTTGCTCCGCCCCACTCCATTGGGTTTATTTTAACTCTCCGTGTCTTATTAGACAAATGTAATCCTGTTCAAATGATATTTGCACATAATCATCATCTTTCTCCTGAATATTCATTTTTTTTTCCAAGATAACCTCCTCTTCCCCAATTACTTCAACAGTTGGGCTCATGTTCCTTCACCCTCCTGGTGATTTTTCTCCTGGTTATATTTCTATTTAGCCATTTTATTCTTAAAGTACAATGCCTAAAATGGAAGATAATAGTTCAGATGAATTTTAAATGCTTTTAAGTGGAGCAAAAATTTCTTTTCCTTATTTCAAACGCCTAATTCATTACAGAATGTTTTTATGGTAGAGATTTACCATTTAGATTAAATCTACCACAAACACAATGCGGTTACCTCCTTTAATCATTCATTTCAGACATTACTTCGTAACAACAGAATCTTTCTAGCTTAGACAGAACCTAAAATTCAGGGAAGGTGATCACACTGAGATAGAGTGAAGCAGAAACTCACAGCTCACAATCTTGCTTTCTTAATGTAGAACCACCTGTTTTCTTTACAACATCAGAGAAGACACTGAAATGGGAGGCGCAGATACTAAGATGCCAAATGTTTTGATGAGTTGCCTAACATTTCTTTAATTTCACCAGAAGGAGTAATGTGGGAGAGTGAGGATCCATGCTCCGAAGCTGGTCTTTTAGCAACATGCAGCAGAAGAGAGGAGGACGACGGTTCTGATAATGTCAGTGAGAATTCTCGGGTTAATGCCTTTCTCCAATACATCCTGAGATGCCGCTTCGTTCAATGTGAAGATAATAAAATAACACTTGTAAAAACTGGGACAAAGTCACTGTAGACTAAAGAGATCAAAAACCTCAGACCTGAAATTTTTTGCTGCAGGCTAGAGAGTCTTCGTCAATTCATGTCATACTTGGATTGTGGGCATTTCTCTTTCCTTCCACTTTTTTAGTCATGTTTAGGTAAATATTCAGGACTCACAGTATCAAAATTGTGATTAATAATGAAAACTTAAAAATTCTCTTCTAGTAGAAACGTTGACAAATCTCATGTATGGTGTTTTGAGTAAGCAGGTAACATTTTGAGTCCTTCAACCCTATAACTTCCAAGTTAAATTAATTTATTTTTTTAAAAAATCACGTTATTTGAGATAATAGTCTTTTACTGTTGTGAAAAAAAATTCTTTAGAGAACCACATGTTTTCCCTCCATTGAAGACTAAACTCAAAAGATGAATCCATTTAGATTTAATAGAGAAATACCAGAGCTAGGTAAAATCTTAAATTACCCAGTTCAAGCTCCCAATTATATAATAAATAAAAAATGGCACAAAAATCTCGTGGTTTGTCCAAGTTCACATGGAAGATTAAAATAAAACCCAGGTCTTATGATACCTATTGTAGTAAACCTTGTGGCAATGTAGAAAATGTAGTAACATAGTAAACCTTTTACAAAATTGGAAGACAGAGGCAGATCAAAGATGTTTGAATAATCAAAACATTGAACATACAGATATTCCTCAATTTACCATGGGGTTACATCCCAATAACCCTGTTGTAAATTGAAAATACTGTAAGTCGAAAATGCCTTTAATACACCTAACCTACCCCATATCATAGCTTACTTAGCCAACTTTAAATGCACTCAGGACACCAATGTTAGCCTACAGTTGGGCAAAATCATCTAACACAAAGCCTATTTTATAATAAAGTGTTGAATATCTCATACTTTCTTGAATACTGTATTGAAAGTGGAAAACAGAATGGTCATATGGGTACCAAATGGTTGTCAGTATATCAATTGATTACCCTTGTGATTGTGTGGTTGACTGGGAGCTGGGGCTTGTTGCCCAGCATCACAAGAGAGGATTGTACAAATTCAAAATTTGAATTGCCGTTTCTACTGAATGCCTATGGCTTTCACATGATTGTAAAGTAAAAAAATCATAGGTCAAACCATTGTTAAGTCGGGGCCCATCTGTAAGCAATAAAGCATGAAATCATCTTTCATTTAAAAGATAAACCAATCCTTTATCTCAAGAATTTCTCAACTAAATACAATGTGGCAGAGAGGAAAGAGAATGGACTTCATAATTATATATAGTTAAACTTGTCCTGCCATTTACCAGTTATGGGCCAATTACTTAACTGTTCTGAGCTTCCTGACACATTATAATACCACTACAATAACTTTTACATAATTGAAAAGACTAAGTTAGATAATGTATGTGAGTAGCCCAACAGAATGCCTAGTATGTAGTAGGTACCCAATAAACTATCTGCAATTATTTTAGTATATTCACAATCAATTTTTCACTCTTGCTAATCTTACTAATCAATAGTATAGTCATTGGAAAAGAGATGTAATGGTGAAATCCCTATAGAATTTTGATTCTTGCTAATGGCATTTTCCAAGATAACAAACCACATGTGACCTAAAGAAAGTGATGGCAGTATTTGATATTTCCCTATCAATGCTTTACTCAACTTTGCATACTATTCAACATGTTCCATTTTATTTTGTTTTATTTTTTTAAGCGGGTTTTTTTTATTATGTTATGTTAATCACCATACATTACATCATTAGTTTGTGATGTAGTGTTCCATGATTCATTGTTTGTTCATAACACCCAGTGCTCCATGCCATACGTGCCCTCTTTAATACCCATCACCAGGCTAACCCATCCCCCCACCCCCTCCCCTCTAGAAGCCTCAGTTTGTTTTGTTTTGTTTTCTTTTATTTTAGAGAAGGAGAAAGAGCATGAGTGGGGGGTGGGGGAGGAGCAAAGGGGAAAGGAGAAGGAAGGGGAAAGAATATCAAGCAGACTTTGCACTGAGCACAGAGCTCAACATGGGGCTTGATCTCATGACCCTGAGATCATGACCTGAGCCGAAACCAAGAGTTGGACACTTAACCCACTGAGCCACCCAGGTGTCCCTGTTTATTGCTTTTGTTGGGCAGATTTTTAAGACAGAATTTAGGACCAGAGAAAAAAGGCAAAGATTGGCTACTGAGATTGGTCATTACTTTGAGGCTTTGTCTCAGAAACAGGATAAAGGCACACAGTTCCTTCACATGGAATACAACATATGAAGTAGGTGGGTTTGATTCAGTTCTGATTATTGACCTCTATCTTCTTAAATTCATTCAAAGGGATGACGTGACCTCAGCTAAAGAGAGAGGCAGGCTGGTGAAGGAATTCCAGCAGTAGACTCAGGATTTGAGTAAGTGGGCACTAAGGTTCACTATATTCCAGGCAGTAAGCAGGGTAAGGGCCCCTGCCCTGAAGGACCCATGGTCTACGAGGGGAAGCAGAAATATAGAGTACTCTGAAGTACAAGTTCCACAGTTGAGAAAGATGGTTGAAGAGCTACTGAACTGTGATGGCATGGCATTCAATTCTCTGAAACAATTCCCTCACCTGATCTACACTCAAATCATACTTGTGAGTTTTAGACGTTTGTGAAAGTGCTTTGCAAGTTGCGTAGTATCATTATGTAAATAAAATACAATGCATAGTACAATGTCCTAATCAAAAGGTATAATAAAAAAACTATGAATATTCAAAAGAAGAAATGAATAATGGTGACAGGAGACATTGGGAAAGGCTTAAGAGAAGTTGACCTTAAAGAATTAAATGCAATTTTGAAGGAGTATGAGGTATATGAGGTAGAGGAAAGGTAACCCATGCAGAATGAACACCATAACGAAAGACACAGGGTCATGAAAGTGCAGGGTATATTCCAGAAAAGTGCATAGTTGTGTGGCTAGAGTCTTGGGTGTGCAGGAGACAGCGGAATACAGAAGATGAGGCTGGGAGTAGAGCTCAGTATACGATAACAAGACCCGTTGATGTCCATACTAATAGTATGATGTCCATACTGATCATGCATCATTTTGTGACAAAGTATATATTTTTTTCCTTTTAAAATTTCAGTATAATTGACATATAACATTATGTTAGTTTCAGGTATACAACATAATGATTTGATATTTATATATATTGTGAAATAATCATCACAATCTAGTTAACATTTATCACCACACATAAGTTACAATTTTTTTTATCATGATGAGAACTTTTAAGATCTACTCTCTTAGTGACTTTTATGTATACAATACAGTATTGTTAACTGTAGTCACCATGCTGTCCATTACATCCCCATGACTTACTTATTTTATAACTGGAAATTTCTACCTTGTCACCTTCACCCATTTTGTCCACCCCTTATCCCCCAACTCTGGCAACCACCAATCTTTTCTCTGTATTTATGAGCTTGTTTTTTTTTCCTTTTCTATTATTTTTAGATTCCACATATAAGGGAGATCGTACAGTATTTGTCTTTTTTTTTAAAGATTTTATTTATTTATTTGAGAGAGAGAGAGAGAATGAGAGATAGAAAGCACGAGAGGGAAGAGGGTCAGAGAGAGAAGCAGACTCCCCACTGAGCAGGAAGCCCAATGTGGGACTCCATCCCGGGACTCCAGGATCATGACCTGAGCCGAAGGCAGTCGCTTAACCAACTGAGCCACCCAGGCGCCCCATACAGTATTTGTCTTACTTTGCTTGACTTACTTCATTTAGCATAGTGCCCTCGGACTCCATTCATGTTGTGGCAAATGCCAAGATTTCTTTCTTTTTTAAGGCTAAATAATATTCCATCAGTGGATTCATGGTTAAAGAAAATGAAATAAACATGTATATATTTAGATTTCTTCCATACCTTGGCTATTGTAAATAATGCTGCAATGAACATGAGGTGCATATATCTTTCTGATATATGTTTCCTTTGGATAAATATCCAAAGCTGGCATTGGCATTGCTGGATCATATTGTAGTTCTATTTTGAATTTTTTGAGGAACTGCCATATTGTTTTCCACAGTAGCTGCACCAATTTGCATTCCTACCAACAGTGCATGAGGTTCCCTTTTCTCCACATCCTCACCCACACTTGTTATTTATTGTCTTTTTAAAAATAGCCATTCAGACAGGTGTGAGTTGAGACCTTATTGTGGTTTTGATGATCATTTCCCTGCTGATGAGTGATTTTGAACACTTTTCCTGCATCTGTTGGCTACCTGAATGTCTTCTTGGGGCACTATTTCTGAGTTTAGATTGTGACAACCTGAGGTCTGCATTTTGGTGGCTGTGTGGATGTTGGCTAGGACAGAGGAGAGATCCCATCTGGGAGGGAGTGATCCGTTACAATGAAATATTAAAAATAGCTAAACTTGGAGGGTGGCAATGTGAATAGAAAGCAGACATGTAGAAACTACTGGGTTGGAGGTCCAACTAAAAAAAAGGGAAAAGAAATTAAAGATGATTTTGGGGTTAAGCTCTTTCTTGAGGATTTACCACAGCTGTCTCAGCTTTTTGGCTATTTAGGAAGCGGTTTCATCTCTTTTATAAAACTATAAATATCTGGAGGTCAGAGTCCATATCTGATTTACAGCTATTTGTACTATAGCATTTCTTATGAAAATAGTGGCAAGATTGGGTCTGTGTTTTACAGAGAGATGTGTCATGTCTTTGATTCCTCCATATGTTCCTTAAACTTAGCAGTGCTTTGATAATCATGATGATTTATTTGGTGTGGTTCACACACTGACCGACTAACCCATTTAGCGAGAAGTCTAGTACTTTTCTGTTAGTGTGTAGTGAAATGTGTATGATATGTGACATAATCTGCTAAATACTGTTAGTTCATAGTAACAATTGATGCTCTCTATGCCCTGCTAAAATCTCCGAGGTTATTTGTAGAGTTTCTTAAACAACTATGGTTTTGAAAGCATTTCTTCCTTAAAACTCTAGGAGATTTTGGAAAGGAGACCAGGACAAAACAAAGTGAATTTTGTTTGAATTCCACGTTGTGTTATTATCTTTGGAGCTGACCTCGTCTTGACACCTTCAAAGAAGCTGGTACTGCCCTATTCTGCTAAACAAGGTGACTTTGATAAAGTCCATGCCTCTCTTTAAGCCCTAAAAACTGGCCTAGAGAGAGAAATCATCCAGAAATATGATGACAGAGAGCCTAGCTCGTAAATCCAATAGGCATTTCGTCACTAACGCAAAGACTATACTGGTAACTACTATCCTCAAATTCTGAAAACCAAAAAGACTCACTCATTTAGGGGTTAAACTTCTAATTTTCAGAGGATATGAGGTGATGTTAATTCACAATTACTTAAGTTTTGCTTCTTACTGTATCAACTTTAAATTTCTCAAGTAATTTGTAAATTAGTGACTTTCACAATTCCGATTGCTAGAGTTGTCTGTAAATTAGTAGACATCAGTCATATCTGCACAACAAAAGCGCATGTGAAATGATGCTTTAGGGTAATCTTGGTAATTATCCACTAAGAAAGGCCCTTCTCCTGCTCTTACTTTAATGGGAGGAGTTTAGGTTATGCAGGTTAAACATACTGCCTAAACTGAAATCTTACAACTGTGCTGAGATTTAGAACTGCAGTTTCCTGATTTGAGTTTGTTATTTACCTCAGAATCACAATGCTTGACAAAGTGAAGGTTTTCATGTGAATATTGAAAATATTATATAAATCAACATGCTCTACTTTGGTATTAAAATTATATCCACTTTTCTAGAATCTAGAATTTATTTTTTGACTTAGAGTTTATGATTGTTCTCTCAAGCAAAGAGTATGACAGTTAAAGAAGAAGTAAAAGGTAGGAAAGAAGCAATATAATAGGAAATATGCCTAGAAGCATTAGGATTTGCAGACGCAGTCTTCTGCCAATCAGCATGGTTATTGCACAGAAACGTCAAATCAAAATCACTGAAGTCTTTTTTTAATCTCTTCTTACAATAGCTAAAAAGTGTCTTGACTTCATTTCTTATGTTGTCTTTGTCTTTTTACTACTAAGATTTACTGTGAAAATTTCACATATGCAGAAAAGTTGAAAGATTATAATAAACACCCATATTCTCCTTACATCTATGTAATTTTTTTTTGATGTAGTGTTCCATGATTCATTGTTTGCATATAACACCCAGTGCTCCATTCAATACATGCCCTCCTTAATACCCATCACTGGGCTAACCCAGCCCCTCAACCACCTACCCTCTAGAACCCTCAGTTTGTTTCTCAGAGTCCATCATCTCTCATGGTTCGTCTTCCCCTCTGCTTCCCCCCCTTCATTTTTCCCTTCCTACTATCTTCTTTTTTATTTTTTTTTAACATATAATGTATTATTTGTTTCAGAGGTACAGGTCTGTGATTCAACAGACAATTTACACAATTCACAGCACCCACCATAGCACATACCCTCCCCAATGTCTATCACCCAGCCACCCCATCCCTCCCACCCCCCACCACTCCTGCAACCCTCAGTTTGTTTCCTGAGATTAAGAGTCTTTTATGGTTTGTCTCGCTCTCTGATTTCATCTTGTTTTATTTTTCCCTCCCTTCCCCTATGATCCTCTGTTTTGTTTCTTAAAGTCCATATATGAGTGAGATCATATGATAATTGTCTTTCTCTGACTTATTTCGCTTAGCATAATACCTTCTATTTCCATCCACATCGTTGCAAATGGCAAGATTTCATTTTTTTGACGGCTGAGTAGTATTCTATTGTGCATATATATCACACCTTCTTTATCCATTCATCTGTCGATGGACATCTCAGCTCTTTCCATTGTTTGGCTATTGTGGCCCTTTGTCCATTTTTAATTGTCATTTTGTCTTCTGTTCTATTTTTAAGAGTTATTTTTAGTTCAGCAAGATTAGCTTTTTTTTTTCTAATGAAGATTGCAAATACATTCTCTTGTCATTTGAATTTTGACATTTTATAGTGAAGTCAAATTTATCAGTCTTCCATGTTTTCTCATTTGGGGGCATATGTATGATTGTTTGATTGATTGATTGATTTACATTTAGAGCTCTAATCTAAGTATTTTATTCTAGTGAATAGTGTGAGATACAGATATAATTTATCTTTTTCCAAATGTCTGTATGATTGACCCAACATCGTTTATTAAGAAATCCATCCTTTTCCAATAATCTGAGATGTCACCTTTATATATACTAAATGTCTATGGTAGGCAGAATAATAGTCTCCCAAAGATCTCCATCTCCTAATCCCAAAACCTTGTGAATACGGTAAAGGAAATTTGCAGGCATGATTAAGGTTAAAGACATTGAGATGGTTGGATTATCCAGGTGAGGACAATCTAATCACATGAATCCTTAAGAGAGGAAAATCTCTCTTGGCTGTTATCAGAGAAGAGGTGTGTTGACAGAATGAGACTCAGATAGATGCCTTGTTGCTGACTTTAAAGATGAAGGGGTCCATGAGCAGGGAATACAGGCAGCCTTTAGAAACTACGAGGGACAAGGATATGAACTCTCCCAGAAATCCTCCAGAAAGGGCTTCAGCCCTGTCTACACTTTGATTTAGTCCAGTGAGACCTGTGTTGGATTTCGGACCTACAGAGTTGTAAGATGATACATTTGTGTTGGTTTAAGTCACTAAATTTGTGGTATTTTATTACAGCAGCAATAGAAAACTATTACACTGTCCATCGTGTACTTTAACCATGGAATTTTTGTTTTGTTCTATTGATGTCTATCTCTGTATGTTTAACATGCTACTATTTTAATGTTACTCTTTGTGGTATCTTGTAATATGTGACTTAATTCTTTGACCTTGAGAGAACATTTCAATTGAACTAGAATTTATTATGCATACTACACTCTATAGTTGGTTGACCTCTTACTACTCTCTTATAATATTATGACCAATTAAATTGTTTTGAATGTTAATACATGTTAATAGTGTGTACCTACAAAGTACTACATCTAAGAGAACAATGGTTTAATGCTTGAGAATCAAATAGGGAGCTTATGTCTTTGGGAAATCTTCTGGGAGAGTATAGTACTAAGGAAAGTTCCAGTGAGGTACATGGAAAAGAAACATGCCCAGAATTAATAAATAAAATAAATTTAAAATCACTGAACCCCGATTTTCCAGGTCCTGTGCTAAAGAAAAAACAATGTATTCCCCATAACTTGAGCTTGCAAGAAGTTTAGAGTCCAGTGGGGAGACAGGCCAATTTCAATACAGGGTGATTAGTGCTATGGCAGGCTGGGGAAGAGTCTTAGAGAAGGTGATGTCAGTAAGCGGGTGGGCATTGCCGGACCAAAGAGAAAAGGGAAGGTGTTGGGGAGAAGGCAAAGTGAACTGTCTGTGTTATGATGGGGAGGAGGCCAGGAGTCCCTGGGGAGAAGACAAAGGTTTGCTATGTTAGTGGATTTGGACTTTAATCTCAAGGCACGGGACAGAGAGAATGAGAGACCCACCAAGAACCCAAGAGGATGATAAGAAAAGCAAGAGCACAAGGCACCTCTGAATTCAAGGGAAAGATGGCTGTCAAGAGTGTCAAACATTTCAGAAGGATGAAGTAGGATAAACAGTATCAAGTGTCTATTAGCTCTATCCACAAAGAACACCGATCACCTTGGTGAGTGATATCACTACAGAGTGACGTAAGAGGAAGCTGGTTTGCAGGAGGCTGAGGAGTAAATTAGAAGTGAGGAAGTTGAAGTAAAAGAAGAAAGGCAGTAGCTGGAATGGAAAGTACATTCAGGAGAGGCTTGCTTGCTTGATTTTTGCTTAGTTTCTTTTTTAATTTAGAGAGTTTGAGGATGTTATCATGCTGGCTGCCCCGAGACAGTAGAAAGGCAGACATTGGGGAAAAGGAGAGCTGGTGTTAAGGGAGTACAAAACCAAGGCTGGATGGGAAGATAGAAGCATCTTTGGGTGGAAACACCTGTGATATTGTAGTAGAATGAGACTGGGAACGCTTTCCTATAGAGGAAGGTAGGGAAAGATGAGTAGGGATGCCAGGCAGTGCTTGGGTGGCATGACAAGAAACTGAAGACTTACTCCTCTACTGGACCCCATTTTCTTTGCAAAGTACGAGTGGAGCCATTTGCTGAGGTTAGGGTCTGGCTAATAGTAGGTGTTCAATAAATATTTCACAAACTAATAAATAAGTAAAAAAATAAATGTGAGAGAGAGGAAGATGTTTGGGTAATAAGCTCTAACAAAGTTAAACAGAGCTGGAAGATCTACTGTGGAGAAGAGGGGAACCACCTTGGATGGATGAGGACGGTAAGGGAAGGCCCCATTAGGAGAGGTCCCCACGAGTCAGTAGACACACTCACCTAAGAGGAGGTTGTGTGATTGTTTTCCAGTTGTTCTCAACAGTTGTGGGACTGGTAGAGGGGGGTCTACAAGCATCTGTGAATGGGAGGAGGGCAAGATAGTTGAGGGAAGTGGCAGACAGTGAAAAAAATTATTGCTCTGGGATCCAAGCTTAATTGAAGGAAGTCAATACAGGTACGGATGTTAGGTTGGGGGACAGTAGAACCAGAGGTGTTGATGACGTAGAAGGATTGGTGCGATATGAACAATAGAGTGAGATAGTCCTAATTATAGTAGGTTGTAAGTACTCTGAATTTGAGAATAATGTAGAAGAGCCATTTGGGAGGTAACATTAGCTAGTTTGGAACCATGATAAGGGTTCCTAGAGTGGAATGGAGGACAGAGGTAAAGAGCCTTGGACATCAAGGGGCTGGTTTTCTGGGGGGTCATATGTGCTGTCTGTGATGATGTTGACCAGGATGACAGTGGGACTTGGGTAGACAGACAGACAACACAGCAGATACTGAAACGTTGGTAGTTTATCTGTAATCTAAAACCCAAAAGCCTAAAAATTCAAAACTCGGCACATATCTAAACACAAATAATCTCTATAACTAGCATCTAATTAGCAATCATTTCCAGGAATTCAAGGCCTTGCCATAAATTTGTTCTCCAGTGGCTGTTGCTCATTGGTCTGAAAAATTAGAATCAGGAAAAAATGACCTGAAAGTCAAATGAAATATTTGTTTGTTTTTTTTTTTGCAAAAAGCCAGGGTAAAGTAGCTTTGGGTACAAGATGAAGTTTTAGCAGGTTACATGTGAATGTAAGCAAAGTATAGCAAGGACACCTTGGCACCCATCGCTAATAGTGACACTTCTTTCCAACAAAGCAATGGGACAGAGGCAGTGCTTTCTCTTTACCTCTTTCTGAGTTTACTCTGAAACACGGTTGATACTATATGCTTAGAAACTGAGTTCCTAGAATAAGAAAGTGTACACTTCATCAAGAAATAAGAATCCAGAATTCACCTACACTTGATTGAGGTTTTGAGGGTTGTGAATGAAATCTTAAGAAGCATGCGATGAAGTTGGTTCTTTCTCCTAAGGTTTTAGAAATATCAGGAAAAAAGGAATGAGAAGAAGAATATAGAAAAACGGGTTAGCACAGGAAAAAGGGGGATTTATAGGACCTAGAAATAGCAAGTCCAGGAAGAAAATAGAGACGCATTTGCTATCGTGGAAAGGAGATTGGATTCTTGAGTTCAAATATTAGTCGTGTTATTTCCCAAACACGAGGTCTTGAAAAAGTTATATAACTTCTCTGAACCTCAGTTCCCTGAATCTGCAAAGTAGGCATAATAATACGGAATGAATAGTGTTACGGTAAAGGGGAAAGCAAGTGCCCTTAGGTGAAGGGCCCAGTGCAGACGGGCTTCCTTCTCTCTAGGGATGTTTTAAGGTTATTGGAAGGCTACTAACTTTTCACTAATAACTTGGTACTTTCTATTTTTAAACTATTGCTCTGATTTTTGTTAAACTCGATTAATTTTCTATGAGAAAAGACCATTGATAATTATGGCGTCGGTATAGCAACCTAAGGCTGGTTATTTCCTATTTCTGGATACTGTACCTACAGCAGCAGGGGCCCGAATCAGCCCCAGGAGAGCTGCCTTACTGATAAGCAGGTGGAGCTGAACACCCAGCCAAAGTGCTTGGCTGTCTCATTCTGCCACTGCCTTGATTAGTCAGTGCGCATTCCTGCCCAATCTCGTTGGAGCTTTGAATTACACATTGTTTGCTAAGCCTGATGCTTGGCCAAAGAGGTACTTAGTGGCACTTACAAAAGAACTAACGATCAAATCACACAACCTTGCCAAAGCATCATTATCTTTATGTTGAGTGATATTTTAAGCCTCGCTGTGCTTCTGGTTCCTTTGAAAAGTGCAGTCTCCAGATAGGATGACCATGCTTGAAAACGATGAATAAAGGCTGGAAAGCGTGAAGCTAGAGTTGCTTCACATTGCTGCTTTCCCACAATAGGGAACGGGGGCTAACGCTGAAGCTAGGAGTAAGTGCTAGTCATTGATAGCAAGCATCTGCACATCAAGTATTCCAGGAAAACTATACTTCACATTCTATTCTGTAAAGTGTCACTGAATCACTTACACTTTCATACTTTTTTTTTTACTAATTCTTTTATATGTAGAAAAAATTGCAGTTATATATGTATAAACCTCATAGAGAGAAAAAGAATTAGGTATTTGATGTCATTTGTATTTCTCTAGTTAGGCTTTTTTATTCTTATTTTTCAAAGATTTCATTCATTTATCTATTTTAGAGAGAGACAGTGCAAGGAAACGCAGAACGAGAGGGACAAGCAGACTCTGCACTGAGTGCAGAGCCTGATGCAGGGCTCCATCTCACGACCCTGAGATCGTGACCTGAGCCGAAATCAAGAGTCCGACGATTAACCGACTGAGCAACCCAGGTGCCCGTAGTTAGGCTTTTTTGAATATTAAAATGCATATAAGAAATTCAACTTGAATAATAAGGTTGAAGAAGTAAGTTATTCACTTATTTCAAAATAAATAGCAATTAAAAATATGGATGTAATAATTTTATTCTGAATTTTAGACCACTTTCTTATAGGAATTATTTCCTTCTCATAAATGGGACAAAACCCATGCTAGCTAACATCTTAGAAACTTCTTTCATTTTGATTTATATTTTGCAAAGATTTAATAAGTGTCTACCATGTTCTACACACTGGGATAAGCATATAAAATATGAAAATGACTAGGAAATAGTCTCTGATCCCCAAGTTTATATTCTGATGGGGAAATAAAGGCATGCAAGAACAGATCAAAATTCAATGCACAAGAAATGCATTTGAGGTTAATACATAGCAGAATACATAGCATTAAAGAAAGACAAAAGAGAAAATTCTTACTTCCACCTAAGGAAAACAAGGAAGACATCCTGAAGGAGGTGAAATTTGAAGCAAAAATTTAAGAATATATACAAGTTCATGAGTTGAATAAACATGTGTTGGTAGGCAGTGCAAAGAGGACAATATTCTGGGTAGAGAGAGAAAAATTCGAAGTACATGTGGTTTTGAGAGTAGTTAAAAATGTAGTTTAAAAATGGTTTTAAAATGCCATTTTAATAAATTGAATTATGACTGAGAAATGGAAGATGAATATAAATTTAAGATTGACCAATCATTTTCTAACTTCTTAATTCCTAAATGGCTGCTCATTTATGGTGGTCAGCAGAGGGCTTCTCAGAGTGGAGAGGTGTCAAGGAGAGACCTCTCAATCAAGAGAAACCGTGGTCTCTACCATAGCTATGTGGGCAGCCTCCCCGCTAATTTTAGGAGAAATTGACACAGAAGTTACTCTACTTAAAATCCTTGCAAACTCCTTTGTGTTTTCATCTTTTGTTTTTTAGCAATAAATTAGGACATTTTCCAGGTGAAGAACTAATTCTCCACTGCATGTCCTTAGAAATACATTTTAGCTTTTTCTTGAGCAAATAGAGAGGATATGGGATATGTTGTAGGTATACATGTGATATTGCTGATGCACTATTATAATCACATCAATGCTAAATTAGCGTTGTCCTGTATTATTTATGAATGGCTATAACATGTACTGTTACCCTTTTCAACCGCAATTATACACCACCCCTGAAAAATGAAGGAGTTAACCTTTATTTGTTATTTACTGTCCACCCAAAGATTTGCTAAGAATTTTATATGTAATATCATTCAAAGTGCCATTATTTTCTGATTTTAAAATTATATTATATGTAAAAATAATAATAATTATTATTTTTAGTCTTACAAACGGGGAAATTAAAGCATAGACAGATTGAATACATGCCCTAAATCACACACCTGGAATGTGCCAGAGCTGGGATTAGAACCCATGGCCCTAACCATTATCTAGTATGGAGTTTTACTGTCACTTCTAGATGAAAAGGTAGCTACAAGACTTGAACTGTTTCCAATCACAGCGTCATAACCAATGGGCAAGGCTGGAACTCACTTCCAGGTTGTCTGACTCCTAATTTTATGGTATGCCATAAAATGCATGAACAACACAAGGAACAAAGCCCACGATTAAATTAATCGTCAAAATATTCAATGTGTATTTATTGTTTCCTGAATTCTTTCAAGTGATGGACCTAGTTATAAATAAATACGAATAAACCTAATACTCTCTAGGTCCACCCATTTTGTTGCAAATGGCAAGATTTCATTCTTTTTTTATGGCTGAGTAATATTCCAGTGTGTGTGTGTGTGTGTGTGTGTGTGTGTGTGTGTGTGTGTACCACATCTTTATTCATTGATCTGTTGATGGACACTTGGGCTGTTTCTATAATTTAGCTATTGTTAATAATGCTGCTATAAACATCAGGGTACATGTCTCCCTTTGAATTACTATTTTCGTATTCTTTGGGTAAATACCTAATAGTGCAATTGCTGGATCATAGAGTAGTTCTATTTTTAACTTTCTGAGGACCCTCCATACTGTGCCTGGACCAGTTTGCATTCCCACCAACAGTGTGAGAGGGCTCCCCTTTCTCCACATTCTCACCAACACCTTTGTTTCTTGTGTTTTCAATGTCAGCCATTCTGATAGGTCTCATTGTAGTTTTGATTTGCATTTCTTGGATGATCAGTGATGCTGAGCATCTTTTCATGTGTCTATTGGCCATCTTTATGTCTTCTCTGGAAAAATGGAAGTGTTGAATCACTATATTGTAAATCTGAAACTAATATTACAGTTTATGATAACTATCTGGAATTCAGGTAAAAACTAAAAAAATAAAAGATATAAGCTTATGAGTCTTTTTCTTGGTTTCTTAACTAGAGACCAAAAGGATGTGTACCAGAAGGGAGGTGGTTTGGGGGGGATGGGGGAAATAGGTGATGGGGATTAAGGAGGGCACTTGTTGTGATGAGCACCAAATGTTGTATGGGAGTCTTGAATCACTATACTGTACACCTGAAATTAATATTACACTGTAGGATAGCTAACTGGAATTTAAATAAAAACTTAAAAAATACTAATAAACAGATTCTGGCATAACTTAATAACTTAGATAGTGACACCCTTTATAAAAGTGATAACATGCTAAAATCTGTCTTTTGTTTTGCTTACTTAGGATCTTCATCCTTAATGCTTTCTCGTTTAATATTCAGTTACATCTTATTTAGAAGATCTGTAAGGTGAAAACTCAAACAGCAAATTTTTAGTGTAGATATTAGACATAAAAATGGTAATATGTAAAGATTGGGCCATTTACTAGCACCATATTCCTCACTGGAGATTTTGGAAATGTCTGAATAAAGCAGCAAGAAAGACACCTAACTAATTTAGTGTTAGTAAAAATAACAAGGTAAAGAATACAGAAGAATAGTACATCATGTTTAGGAGCTTATAAATTAGATATCACTGCTAGCCCACCATTGTTCAATAGAGCTGGTTTAGGTGGTTGTATCGATCTTTGGTGATTATACATGTCATTAAAGACCCCAGTCTGCTTTTGTCTTAAAAAGACCTTCAGAAATAAGGCCTCATAAAAGATACACTAACCCTAATGTAACCGTCAATTATTGGTTTGAGCATTGGCAAAACTTAGGGGTATTTGGACGCTCTTCTCGATATTGGAGCACCTCCTCCCTACCCTTCCTCCACCCAGCATTGCCAGGAACCCTCTGCTCAGTTTCTTCTCCGAAACATTTAATATATGGCTTAAAAGAACTGTTTGTAGTCCATGTCCTTCTATCAGAACATAAGTTTTATGGTGTTGAGGACATTGTCTGGTTGAGAACAGTGCCTTGCAGGTAGTTGGTCAATGAATGGATGGAGGGATGGGTGAAACGCCAATGAATGGAACAAGGCATGGATGGGACAATTTCTCCGATCTGCGATACCTTCATCACAGCACGGTTTTGTAGCTGACCGGCTGCAGATTGTAACCCTTCCCTTACAACCTCGCCCTCACCCACAAACTGACATTCGAGGGGTAGGAAATGACACTTTATCTCTGCTTTCCCTGGCTGCCTGTGTCTTTCCCCCAGCAACCTTCTGTGATCGGTGGAGGCAACGGGCTTTGTATTTCTCCTCTAAAATTTTTGTCTCCCACCAGATGGCACCATGCCTTCAATATTTAAAGCCATAGCTAGTTTAGGTTCATTTTCTTTGTTCTCTATACGACCTGAACTTTCGCTCTTAATAAATGGGTTCCAGTGCCAAGATACACAAACAGTCCTGGCACGTGCTGAACTAACAACCCTCAATACTACTTCTCTAAGATGCAAAAGCAGCTGAGTTATATTCTATTTTATGAAACATTTGTACCAGCCAAACACAAAAGCGGTAAAAACACTGGTTCACGCAACACCAAAGAAACTTGATTTACATGAAAATGAAAGTGTGAAATATTACCAACATCCTTAATTACAAAACTAAAGTGACAAAAAGATGACAAATAAATCAGGGGGTGATGTGGAATATATGTATATGTATAAACACATGCTATACATTTTACATAATATAATATCCAGCTAAATTTGCCAGAAAGTTGCTGAAGTCAGGTTTGATTAAAAAAAAGACTCCTGTGATTACACTGTGGGGTAGCCCCACTGTTGGAACATTCATGGAAATTCTATATTCAGGGACGAGAAATGTGTCATTTTTGCTCTTACATCAAGAGAGAGACACATAAGGGGTAGACTTGCACTATTTAATTCCAAGTGCATACGGACATACAGAAGAAATACAGAAATCCCCATGATTTCTCCCTAACCTACATGGAATTGTAGTTTGGCTAATGTACTTTACAAATCTTTGATTTACTTGAAAAACTGTTTTCAAAGTAGTTGTAATAGTTCCCAGTTTTCACTAAAATAATGTAATGCACCATCAGCAATGGGAAAAATCTTCAAGAGTTTTCAGAAATGTCTGGCTTAGAATCCTGTCATTCAAGTATCGAACCAATGCTTCTTTTTTTTTTTAAGATTTTATTTATTTATTTGACAGAGAGAGACACAGTGAGAGAAGGAACACAAGCAGGGAGAGTGGGAGAGGGAGAAGCAGGCTTCCCGCCGAGCAAGGAGCCTGATGTCGGGCTCGATCCCAGGACCCTGGGATCATGACCTGAGCCGAAGGCAGACGCTTAACGACTGAGCCACCCAGGCGCCCCCCAATGCTTCTTTTTTAAAAAAATATTTTATTTATTTATTTGACAAAGAGAGAGAGAGAGAGCACAAGCAGGGGGGGACAGGAGAGGGAGAAGCAGGCTCTCCGCTGAGCAGGGAGGCCGACATGGGACTTGATCCCAGGACCCTGAGATCATGACCGGAGCCAAAGGCAGATGCTTAACCAACTGAACCACCCAGGCACCCCAAAACCAATGTTTCTTGAAATCTTTACATTATAGTTCATCTTACTGTTACTCTCAGATCAAAGATTTCTTAGCAGGCAAGTCTATGGTTTGTAGATCTCACTGTCAGCTTCTCTCCATGCATGTTTGGTTCATGAGAATACTGAATAGTTTTAAAATACTTCTATTAAATATCCTTACTGTCCTGAGAAAAATACACTATTGTTCTTTCTTTCAGGTTAATAAGAGTTTTAGGTTAGCCTTTGCAAATACTCTGTAGATCAGATGTTTGATAGTTAAGAAATATTTCATCTTCTTTGTATATTTAAACTCAGTTCATATCTTCGACTTAAAGATGAGGGAGGTTCACTTGAACTTAGTGAGGAGGAGAGCTAAACCACCGACAATGTCACAATGTGATCCATAAACTAATATCAATTTTTGTCTGCCTGAATTTTAATTCATAGAAGTTAAAAAAATCGAAAATTGGAATTTCTTTATAGTCAGAGAACAATGGTCATGGTATCTAACTTTCCTGATCTCTTTTCTCAATAGTATTTATCGTCTAAACCACACATGTTGGGCCTTCGTTATTCCCAATGATCACCTTGTTTTATAGCAACGCTTCACCCATGAATGTGTATTATGTGTGGACTTACTTACATAGCTTAATTGTTTTCCCTTTACTGAGATATAATTGACCTATTGTTGTGAGTTAAGGTGTGCAATGTGATGATTTGCTACACATATATAGTGCAAATGATTACCATAAAAGGGGTAGTTAACACCTCTATTCCCTCACGTAATTACCATCTTTATTTTGTGGTGATAGCATTTAGAATCTCCCCTCTTAGCAACTTTTGGGTATATAATACAACATTGCTAACTATACTCATCGTGCTGCATAGTAGATCTACAGAACTTATTCATCTTTTCTCTGGCAGTCTGCACCTTTTCACCAAATCTCTTCTTTTTACCACCCACTCCTGGCCCCTGGCAACCATCATTCTACTCTCTCTTTCTTCAGCTTTGTAAAGATTCCACATGCAAGTAATGTCACACAATGTTTGTTTTTCTGTCTGACTTATTTCACTTAGCATAATGTCCTCAAGATCTTCCCATGTTGTTGCAAATGAAGGATTTCCTTCTTTTTTATTGCTAAATTATAGATAAAGATGTATAGATACCTTCATTCATCCGTAGATGGATCTTAGGTTGTTTCCGTATCATGGCTAGTGAGAATAATGCTGCAATGCACATGGGAGTGCAGATATCTGTTTTGGATCCTGATGTCACTTCCTTTGGATGTATGTATACCCGGAAGAGGGATTCCTTGATCCTATGGCAGTTCTATTTTTTTAATTTTTGTTTTTGAGGAAACTCTACACTGTTTTTCGTGTGGCTGCACCAACTTTCTTTCCCACCAGTGGTGCACAATGGTTCCTTTTACTTTACACAGTCTCCAGTTATCTCTTGTATTTTTATAATAATCTTTCTAACAGATGTGAGGTGATAGCTGATTGTAATTTTCATTTGCATTTCCCCAAAGATTTGCGATGTTGAGCAGTTTTTCATGTACCTGTTGTCCATTTAAATGTCTTCTTTGGAGAATATGTCTATTCAGGTCATATGCCCATTTTAAATAGGATTGTTTGGTGTTTTTGTTATTGAGTTGTAGGAGTTCCTTATATGCTTTGGATAATAACCCCTTCTTAGATGAGTTGCAAATATTTTCTCCCCTCACATGAGTTGCCTTGCATTTTCTCATTGTTTCTTTTGCTGTGCAGAAGCTTTTCCGTTTGATGTAGTCTCACATTTATTTTTGCTTTTGTTGCCGTGCTTTTGGTGTCTTTCAAAAAATTATTTCCAAAACCAATATCAAGGAACTTTTCCCCTATGTTTTCTTCTAGGAGTTTTACAACTTTAGGTCTGATTGAATAGTCATGGTACAATCAGTTTGGTGAACTTAGCTGAATTGTATGAAAGAACATACTACAACGCAATCATTAGAATGGGAGTGACTTCTCAGTTTATTGTAGAGACTTGACCCTTTGGATTATCATTCAGGGAATATAATTAATAGGTATTCCAAAGGTTTGGAGGTGATGACTGTATCTTATTGGGCCCCAAAATATATGTATATAAGACAGAGAAAGCAGTGACAAAAAGTTTTCAGTGACACTTCTCTCATAATTTATTGATCTCCCTTGAGCAGAGGAACCATATTCCTAGTTGACCCTATATACACAGAACACCCAGAGGAATGTTGATTTCTAGGAGAGAAAATCCTGGAAATCTTCCTCTCCACCCTACCTCAACCTTTTCCCCCTCTGCCTGCTTTATTTCACTGGGAAGTTGAGAGAATGCTCATCTAGATTCTAGAACATAGGTGGACTGAGATGTATCTTCTAGGAGCCAAATCTTAGAAGGAGAATTGTAAAAACACCTATGCTGATTTAATCCATACACTCATTAATTCATTTGTTTATTTTTCTGCTGCTCTTGAGTGTGCTTTTGTAAGTCGCACAGGGGAATTAGGAGGCTATGGTTTAAGCTTTGATCTGAGAATAGACAAAGAAGGTTGTTGGTCCAGCTTTGGTTTGAGTGTTTCTTGGCTGGGGCTGCACAAAGGTTTGCCAATGTTCGTGTTTTAGCTGCTCGACCTTTACCTGGCATTTCTAAGTGTTATCCCCAGTTTTGCCTGACGGTTCAAACATATTGTTATAAATTTACTCAGCAATTTAGAATAGTTCTATTTGAGGCAATTTTCATGGTATTCGATGCTTAATATGTTCTCACAACACCAGAAGTGCAGCTAGGAGAAGGAATATTTATGGAAGACTAAAGAACAACCAGACCATTGATTCCTCCACAAGAAGCTTTTTAAAAAGTTACTATCATTTTTTAATGGTATTAATTTGTTTTCAAATGAACTGTTTTTTTAAATTTCTAGTATTTATTTGAATAGTAACATTTATTTAAAGATAAATTTTTAAAGATTAATGCAATTTAAATTTAAAGATAAATGCAATATTTTCCGGCATATTTTTACCTATAGATTTTTTAAACTTTATTTTATTATGTTATGTTCATATACATTAACATAATGTTGTAATATACATCACAACATTAGTTTTTGATGTAGTGCCCCATGATTCATTGGTTGCTTATAGCACCCAGTGCTCCATTCAGTATGTGCCCTCTTTAATACCCATCACCAGGCTAACCCATCCCCCACCCCACTCCCCTCTAGAACCCTCAGTTTGTTTCTCAGAGTCCATAGTCTCATGGTTGGTCTCCCCCTCCACTTCCCCCCTTCATTTTTCCATTCCTACTATCTTCTTTTTTTTTTTTCAACATATGATGTATTATTTGTTTCAGAGGTACAGGTCTGTGATTCATCAGTTTTACACAATTCACAGCGCTCACCATAGCACATACCCTCCCCAATGTCTATCACACAGCCACCTCATCCCTCCCACACCCTACCTCTCCAGCAACCCTCAGTTTGTTTCCTGAGATTAAGAATTCCTCATATCAGTGAGATCACGTGATACATGTCTTTCTCTGGTTGACTTATTTTGCTTAGCATAATATCCTCTAGTTCCAGCCATGTCATTGCAAATGGCAAGATTTCGTTTTTTTTTTTTTTCTTTTTGATGGCTGCATAATATTCCATTTTGTGTGTGTGTGTGTGTGTGTGTGTGTGTGTGTGTGTGTGTGTGTGTATACACACACACACCACATCTTCTTTATCCATTCATCTGTAGATGGACATCTTGGCTCTTTCCACAGTTTGGCTATTGTGGACATTGCTGCTATAAACATTGGGGTGCACATACCCCTTCAGATCACTACATTTGTATCTTTGGGGTAAATACCCAGTAGTGAAATTGCTGGGTCATATGGTAGCTCTATTTTCAGCTTTTTGAGGAACCTCCATACTGTTTTCCAGATGGCTGCACCAGCTTGCGTTCCCACCAACAGTGTAGGAGGGTTCCCCTTTCTCCGCATCCTCACCAACATCTGTCATTTCCTGCCTTGTTAATTTTAGCCATTCTGACTGGTGTGAGGTGGTATCTCATTGAGGTTTTGATTTGGATTTCCCTGATGCTGAGCAATGTTGAGCACTTTTTCATGTGTCTGTTGGCCATTTGGATGTCTTCTTTGGAAAAATGTCTGTTCATGTCTTCTGCCCATTTCTTGACTGCTTATGCAGGACTCTAAGAATTAAAAGTGAGTTGCTGCTTTTCTGGAACCTGAGAACTTCCACTAGGCTATGTTTTGAGAACCAATGCTATAGCCATTCTAAAACCTCATGTTGGATTGCCCAGAATAACAGACTGCTGCAGAGCTGAACAAAATTGCTTTGGCTTCCTGTTGAACAGCTTTAATTGAATTTCACATTGCCAAAATTATATTGGCTTACATTGAGAGATAAGAAATAGACTTGTACTTGTTGGTTTAATGTTGTTGAAATTTCTATGCATTGTATTACATGGCTTGTTAAAAGGACCTGAGATGTAAGTTTCTTTCC
Organism: Zalophus californianus; assembly: GCF_009762305.2. Classification (NCBI taxonomy): domain Eukaryota; kingdom Metazoa; phylum Chordata; class Mammalia; order Carnivora; family Otariidae; genus Zalophus; species Zalophus californianus. The sequence continues at coordinate 63,908,206 of NC_045597.1, forward strand.
AGTCTTACTATAGGGGGGAATTTGATTGTATCTGATGGATCCTGTGGATAGTAGAGGTGTTTAAATCTCTGGAAAGCATAAAGATATATTTCTATTTCTTCTACAAAACATAACCAGGACTTGATGGTTTGTATTAATTAAACTTCTTGCCTATAACATGTCCTTTATGTTTTCTCTTTTTGTAGGTTTTTCAAATATTTGGTGAACTACTTTTCAACACATCACTTTTTTTTGTGTTAGATTAAGTTTCTGATGTTTTCAGCCACAGTACCCTGAACCATACAATATGAGTATGTATATGCTCTCTCACACACACACGCATAAACTGTGCATGCTCATTAAATATATCTATGTATATTGTATGCATGGTACATGCTTTTATATATATTTACATAAATACATATATTTATAGAGAGAGCAAAATGTAAAATACTAATTATTGTGATCTCTGGCAGTGACAGTATATGATCTTGACATACTTTTTTGTATTTTTTCAAATTATCTTTTATGACATTTTATTTTAAATCATAAAAATGTTCCTGTATGATTTGAAAATAAATATAATAGAAATTTATTATGTGTATTCTGTAAGGAAAGACTGAACTTAGTATTTTTTCTTTCTTTAAAAGATTTATTCGTTTATTTAGAAAGAGAATGTGCGTGAGTGGGGGGAGGGGATAAGGGAGAGGGAGAGAGAATGTCAAGCAGACTCCTCACTTAGAGCGGAGCCCAACCTGGAGCTCCATCTCATGACCCTGGAATCCTGACCTGAGCCAAAATCAAGAGTCCCATGCTTAACTGACTGAGCCACCCAGGTGCCCCTGAACTTAGTATTTTTCTAAACACTTAACCAATTTCCTTGCATCATTTTGGAAAAAATCCATAATTTCCCAATTAATATAAAATGCCAACTTTATTATATTCTAACTCATTTGTCAGAAGCTAGGAGTTGTCTAGCCCAACATCTATCCACTCTCTGCTGCAGCCTCCATGGAAAAAAATTCTAATTTTCTGCTAGGCCGACTACTGCATAAATGAAACTGAATCCTCCGCATTCCTCCCTGTAGCAGGGTGTGATCACCTGACGACATTTTGGCCAATGAGGGGTAAGCAAGATTATTGCATGTGCCATTTGCAAAGGCTGATTAGAGGGAATTCACTTACTGAAGAGCCAGCTTTTTGCTTTCTTGTCTTTTCTTCCCTTCTGACTGCAGTGCGTCAATGATGGGTGATGTTCCAGCAAATGTCTTGGACTAACACATATTCTGGAGGACAGAAACCACACAGTGGCCACTCAGAAGCTGTACTTGGAATGGAAGCCTTAGTGAAAGAATCTGGTGGAAAGCCTCAGTTTTTGATGATACCATGGAGCTGCCTTGTCAGCTCTAAACTGTTTACAGCCGGATTTCTTTTATGTAAAATACAATAAATAGGTGTCTATGTCCTTTACATTTCTGTTCTTTTGAGCTTTTCTCTTATTCCCAGTTTCAGAACTTCTTCCAATCGGTTTGGACTGTTTAAGTCTAATTATTGAAACACTTTAATGCATCTTAATAGTGGATGGTGAAACTCTCCCGCAAATTTCTTTATACTATTTTAGCCCAGTTTTCCAACTCTAGAAACTTCAGTAACGTTTTGTAATTGCAAAACATTAAAAAATTTTTAATTATAATTTTATAGTTATTTTTGTAATTATACTCTTTTTGTTTTATTATAATTATAATTGGTTTTATTATAATTACATTATATTTTGAGTCATATTAGGGAGAACTATTATATTACACTATTAAGTTTTCTCCTTCAGTGATAAATTACCCTCATTTGCTAGTCTTTTTTGTACTCCAATGACTTTTTGTAGTTTATTTAGATTCTGCACATTTATTGTAAGGCATTTATATTTTTTTATTGTTACTAAGAATAAAGTATTTTCACTTCAATTTTTTAAATAGAAAAAATGTTGCTGGTACATAAGATACTATCAAAATTTACATTAATGTGATAATTAGATATTTTTCTGAGTTCATTTATGCGTTTTGATTATGTTTCAGTTGATTCTCTTGCATTTTCTTAGGAGAAAATAACACCACCTGAAAATTATGATAAGTTTACCACTTTTTTCCAACAGGCATTTGTCTGAATTGTTTTTTGTCACAGTATTGCATTGATTAGCATGTCTAGATAATATTTGATAATGGTAATAGTGTACTCGTTTTCTTCTTGACTTTAAAGGTAATTCCATTTTTCTGATATTAAATAGTATATTGGTTTAAGATCCTCTTCTTTACCGTATTAGGGATGAATTGTTCTGTCCTCGTTTATCATGTTTTCACTTGCACTGAATTGATGAAAGGAAAAATTCTACAACATATTAAGTTTGATTGTCTCCTCCTGGGACTTCTACCACATGCATATTAATTATTCTGATTCTCTCCCATTTTATTTCATCCAATAAAGATTTTTGAGCAGCAATTCCTTTTTGCTTTCACTGCTTTAGATTTAATATTCCCCAACTATTTGAAAATGACCAATTAACATTATAAACTTTTACTGAGTTAACTTTCCCCCAAATTTTCTTTAATATTCTATTTTGATGCCTCTGTTCACAGTGTTGGTTAAAATTTTTGTGGTGATAAGTATAATAGAGGGTCTGAATTAATCAGTGTTGGTGGATAGAGTAAATTTTCTCATGGTTCCCTTACAAATGGACAAGATCTGAATGTAAAGAGTGCTCCCTTAAGGAAGTATGGATCTTTTTTTTTAAGATTTTATTTATTTATTTGAGACAGAGAGAATGAGAGAGAGAGAGAGCACATGAGACGGGGGAGGGTCAGAGGGAGAAGCAGACTCCCCGCCGAGCAGGGAGCCTGATGCGGGACTCGATCCAGGGACTCCAGGATCATGACCTGAGCTGAAGGCAGTCGCCCAACCAACTGAGCCACCCAGGTGCTGTTCTAGGGTTGAAAGCTTCTTTTAATATCCTCTATCATTTTAATTCGACTTCAAGAAAGAATGAAACATCAATACATATTAGGTGTTAAGCCAGAAGCCAAAACCTGATAAATTCTTGATCCAGAAGAAGAAAACTTAGTATGTTTTTTTGAGTCTGTCCCATCACCAGCACCACCATCATCATCACTGTGATCATCTATTACCGTTTGGTATTACACTTACCAAGAAGTTCAATGCTTGCTTAGTATTAAAAAGGAGATGGTGTTTTCTGAAATTGTGTGGGTCATTATTTTATTTTATTTATTTATTTATTTATTTTTTAAAGATTTTATTTATTTGACAGAGAGAGAGATAGAAGAGCACAAGCAGAGGGAATGGCAGAGGGAGAGGGAGAAGCAGGCTCTGCACTGAGCAGGGAGCCCGATACGGGACTTGATCCCAGGACCCTGGGATCATGACCTGAGCCAGATGCTTAACCATCTGAGCCATCCAGGCGCCCCTGTGTGGGTCATTATTTTAATCATTCTGTCTCAAATAATAGAAGATGAAAATTGTAGCTTTACTTTAGTTTTCCTCTGCCCAGTCAACAACAAACCACCTGGGAAATGGAAAAGCTGGAATTTCTATTCACTATTTGATAGAGCAGCCATCTTGTGCCTGGTGGGACCAACTGTGTCAAGCTCCAAGCCTATTAAAAATAACCCCATGTATTTGCCATAGGTGTAGTCTCTGGTATCTGGCAGTTTTTCCAGAGGAAGATGGTGGGATTCAGACATGCCCCTGATTGTTAACCAACCGGCTGCCACTTCCAGCCTAAACCATTCTGAATTGGACAATGATGGTCTGGTCATGCTTTTTCAGTAGGCTGCTCCTTCCCACATGGACAGGTAAGCTTTTTAATTATTAATATTTTGTTCTAGTCCAATTTGAACTATACAGCATCAATCATTTTTTTCTCAGTAAATATCACCTTTTTCCAGATTCAACACTGACAGAAAAAAGATGGGTCCCTTTTCTCGTTGTTGTGACAGCTATGTCAATAGAGATCTAAAATCGGAGGAAAGGCACCTGGGTGGCTCAGTCGGTTAAGCATCTGCCTTCAGCTCAGGTCATGATCCCAGAACCCTGAGATCAAGCCAGGTCAAGCCCTGGGATGGCCCTGGGATTGAACCCTGGGATGGAGCCTGCTTCTCCCTCTCTGTTTGCCTCTCCCCTTCACTCATGCTCTCTCTCTCTCTCAAATAAGTAAATAAAATCTTTAAAAATAAATAAATAAAAGAGGAGGAAGTTAAAATAGGCATTCACGTCAACACCGATTCATTCAGCAAATAAATTTTGAATATTCATTTCATTCTAGGTACTATCAGAGGCATTGAGATATACCAGTGGACAAGAGAATAACTAACCCTCGTCTGTAGAAAGAATTCAGGCTCTCGGGATCTTACTTGGAAATTATCCTATTTATTTTAAATTTTATCTCATTTTGAATTATGTGCATTTAATATAACTAACAATTTTGAAACAAAGCAATTATAGATGAGTAAAAATAAAATATTAACCATGTATGTATAAAAAAATGATTTCACACAGGGCCCATCATTCAAACACAAGAAGCTTACACTATGAATCCTTAAACACTGGTTCCATTGTCTAACAATTTCTCTATACCTCCATTCTTTAACTATGTAACATGACATTTTTAAAAATCCCTTGCCAAACAGTTTCACTGTTTATTGGAAACTTTAATCACAAGATAACATCATTTCTGTATTGTGTTCTTTATTTAAAAAATTGGTTGATACATATGGTAATCTCAGAATATTCCACTCCACTTTTAAATACTTTTAAAAATTGATATCACTGTGTTCTCATTAGTCTTAAAGCCTTCTGTAGCAGTAAAAGAGACATAGGTATGCTTTAGACATATGTATTTTGATATGCTGCTTTGAGTAATTGGATCAAATCCTTACTAAAATAATCTTTGTAAAGCATTTTAATCCTTATAAAACATAAATTTATAGTATTAAAATACAAACCCTATAGTATTATGTCATTTTGAAGCTCTGCTACAAATCTTTTCCCATTTATTCAGTGTATGATTTTTGAATAATAGATCCAGTCTTTCGTGCTCATTTCTGTTCAGACTGCAGGCTTAATACACACAATTCTGCATTTCCTCGTCATGATCATTTCTAACATTGTTGCTCACTGTTACCTTGTCATATCTGTGTAAATGGCCCCTGGAAGTTATGTAATCCATCCTTCACTTTTCTCCTGGAAATTGTTTCTTTGTCTCTTATTTAAAGTAGAAGCTTTACTTGGGTCTGAGTAAACGGCCACAGTACCAGTGACAGCTTTGGGAATTCTGATTACAAGTCACTTACTTACAGAGAAGTTCTGTTCTATTCAAACCAAAGAAGACATATAAATGGCCAACAAGTACATGGAAAGCTGCTCAACGTCAGTAATCACTGGGGAAATGCAAATCAAAACTACAATGAGCTATCACCTCACAGCTGTTAGAATGGCTATTATCAAAAAGACAAGGGATAAATTTTGGAGAGCATGTGAAGGAAAGAGAATTCTTGTGTGCTGTGATGGGAATGAAAATCGGTATAACCACACTGGAAAGCAATGTGAATATTCTCCAAAAAATTAAAAATAGAACTGCCATATGATCCAGCAAACTCACTTCTGGGTGTATATCCAAAGAAAATGAAATCAGAATCTCAAAGAGATATCTGCACCCCCATGTTCATTGCAGCATTATTCACAATAACTAGACATGGAAACAACCTAAGTGTCAATTGACAGGTGAATGTATAAAGAAGTTGCAGTATATATACTCCATGGAATTTTATTCGGTCATTAGAGAGAAGAAATTTCTGTCATTTGCAATAACATGGGTGGCCCTTGAGGGTATTATGCTAACTGACATAAGTCAGATAGAGAAAGACAAAAACTGTATGATCTCACTTTTATGTGGAATCTTCAAAAAAGCCAAATTTATAGAAACAGAGAATAGAATGGTGGTTTCCAGGGGCTGGAGTAGGGGAGATGGCGAGATACTGGTCAAGGGTACAAGCTTCGAGTTATAAAATGAATAAGTTCTGGGGATCTAACATACAGCACCGTGACTATATTTAACAATACTCCATTATACCCTTGAAAGTTGCTAAGAGAGTAGATCTTAAATGTTTATCACCACACTCACAAAGGTAATGATGTGAGGTGATGGATGTGTTAAACAACCTTATTGTGGTAATCATTTCAAATTATATGTGTGTATCAAATCATCATGTTGTACAACTTAAACTTACACAATGTTGTATGTCAACTGTATCTCAATAAAGCTAGAAAAAAATCAGTCCTTCTCCTGGCATGGCTCCCAGTCTGGTTGGAAAATGATGCCAATAAAGAAACAATTGCAGTATAGCATTCAAATGCTATAGGAGGTACATGTTTCTATAGAAATGTGGAGTAGAGCCTCTGAATTCACACAGTAGCTACTGCTCAGTAATCTGGTAGGAATTTATCTTCTGGTGAATCTGTTATGAACCATTATATTAACAGCCAGACTGGAATTGGGGAATTGGCTTCAATTCTGGAAAAGAGGCAAATATGAAAAGCCCGATGACTATTTCCAAACTAGGGTCTAGAAGAAGACTTTACTTTTGGAGGGGCCTTGTTAGCAGGAATTGTAACTGACTGCAGCAAAGACTAAAGACAAGGCTAAAGACAAGATGTAAAGAAAGGGGTAATTCTTTAGGGATGAAGATGGAGATAGTACAATGGTAGTTTCTAGTGCCTTTGTGTTCTGAGTAATTCACATTATCCTTAAGGAGAGATGAGCAATGCAGAATCCAGTACTGTCTCATAGACCTTGAAGGGCAATTTAACTTTATTCCCCAATAGAATGTGGCTCTTGCTCATTTTTCTAGTTAGGTCCAGACTGAGTCAAGAACTGAAGTATGACTATTAAAAAGTATGCACATAGAGGTGTCAGTTTACTCATCTTTAAGGAGCTGGACATGGCGGGTGTGAAGGAAACAAGGCTAAGTCTCACAAATGTCTAATGATTATTAAAAAGATATGCACAAAAAGGTAATGTTTCAAATATTCTCTTTTTATTTTTATTTATATGAAAACTTTAAGGTTTTATCTTAAAAATATTCAGGTTGAACTCTTCTTTTTTTTTTTTTAAAGATTTTATTTATTTATTTGAGAGAGAGAGAATAAGAGAGAGAGCGCACGAGAGGGAAGAGGGTCAGAGGAAAAGCAGACTCTCTGCTGAGTAGGGAGCCCGATGTGGGACTCGATCCCGGGACCCCAGGATCATGACCTGAGCCGAAGGCTTAGTCGCTTAACCAACTGAGCCACCCAGATACCAGTTGGGTATCTGACTACTATATTTTATGATCATGAAATATAAAAAACTGCAGAGTTTTCAAGAAGTGTGTAAAAATACTGGACTGGCTAAAGGCACAGAGAATTATTTTCTCTTTATATCAGAGTTTCTCAACTTGGCACTATTAACATTTGGACCGAACAGGTCTTTGTTGTGATGGACTGTCCTGGGCATTGAAGGGTGTTTCCAGGCATTCCTGGTCTTCACCTAATAGATGCTGGTGGCACCCCCACTCTCCTCTGGTGAGGTTGTGCAATCAAAAATGTTTCCAAGGGCACTGCGTGGCTCAGTTGGTTAAGCATCTGTCTTCTGCTCAGGTTTGAGCTCCCCACTGGGCTCCCTGCTTAGTGGGGAGTCTGCCTCTGCCTCTCCCTCTGCCCCCCCGAACAACCCCCCCCTTGGTTTTCTCTCACGTGCTCTCACTCTCTCTGTCAAATAAATAAATAAAATCTTTAAAAAAAAGTTCCAGATATTAGAAAACTCACACCTAGTTGACAGCCACTGCTCTATATTTTGGAGTTTAAATAGTTATATAACATTATATTATATACTCCATACATACATTTCCTGAAAATTTCTCAATTCCTTTCCTAAAGGATGATTCAATTTCTTTGAGCTAAAAGAATGTAAAGATATCATCAAAACTCATCAGTGAGCAATATTTTAAGAAAAACCACCAACACCACTTCCCTGAAGACATTTAATTCTATCATCCTTCACTCACCATGACAAAATTAAACCAAGTAAGTTCAATAAAAACCATTCGGACTTATTGAGAAGATTGGTTTAGTTTTTAGGAGAATTAACACTGAAGCTTGATTTTTCCATAAGCAAAGATAGTGTCTAAATGTGCTGGGGATAGTGTCATGTTCACCACATGGGTTGCAAGTAGCAAGACCAAGGACTGTTGGAAAAGCCACATTACACCTTTGAGGAGCATTGGTTTACACTCTGCTAGCTTGCATCTTTTCATTGATAATATGTTTTAAAGATAAGCAATGTTATAAATTAAATTTCATAATATGGCATCTTACTTTTATTTATTCTCATTGAGTTAATTTTTAATTAAGTTATTTATCAAGTATAAACCTACCACCTGACATCCAGAATAGTGCTTTGCACTCAAGAAATACTTAACTAAATGACTATATGGTCACAAGATGCCATGGTATTACCAGGCTTCTTTTTTCAAAGATTTTATAACTTTATTTTGTCAGAGAGAGAGCGAGAGCGAGAGCGAGAGAGAGCATGCACAAGCAGGGGGAGGGGCAGGCAGAGGGAGAAGCAGGCTCTCCGCTGAACAAGGAGACCGATGCAGGACTATCCCAGGACCCAGGGAACATGACCTGAGCTGAAGACAGACGTGTAACCGACTGAGCCACCCAGGTGTCCCTTACTAGGTTTTTTTAAAGGCAAAATTAAATTCTTTACCAACTACTTTCAGGAGAAATTATTTGCAAGATTCTCTCTTCTAATGTCTGTAGCGAATGCCTTGACACATAGTCTTAATGAAGCACTCATTTCCCCAGGTGCCAGGAGGGCTGGCTGCTGATGTGCTTATAGCTGAGAATTTCCCAGGAATCACGCTCAGTCAAAAGAAGCTAGGGCGCCTGGGTGGCTCAGTCGTTGGGCGTCTGCCTTCAGCTCAGGTCGTGACCCCAGGGTCCTGGGATCGGTCCCGCATCGGGCTCCCTGCTTGGCGGGAAGCCTGCTTCTCCCTCTCCCACTCCCCGCTTGTGTTCCCTCTCTCGCTGTCTCCCCTCTGTCAAATAAATAAATAAAATCTTAAAAAAGAAAAAAAAAGAAGAAGAAGCTAGGACAGCTGCCTGCATCCAATAGTGGTTGATTTAGAAATATTTACAAAGTTGCCTCAGTGTGAAACATCTTTGGAGGGTTATCCTAATGCTAGTGCTCTCTGCTTAAAGACTAAAATCTTTGTTTCAACTACATCCTGGTTCAACTTTTCCTCTGCCCTCTCCTGCTTTCTTTTTCTTTTCTTTTCTTTTCTCTTTTCTTTTCTTTTCTTTTCTTTTCTCTTTTCTTTTCTTTTCTTTTCTTTTCTTTTCTTTCTTTCTTTCTTTCTTTCTTTCTTTCTTTCTTTCTTTCTTTCTTTCTTTCCTTTCTTTCTTTCTTTCTTTTTCTTTCTTTCTTTCCTTTCTTTCTTTCTTTCTTTTTCTTTCTTTCTTTCTTTCTTTCTTTCTTTCTTTCTTTCTTCCTTCTTCCTTCCTTCCTTCCTTCCTTCCTTCTTCCTTCCTTCCTTCCTTCCTTCCTTCCCTTCCTTCCTTCCTTCCTTCCTTCCTTCCTTCCTTCCTTCCTTCCTTCCTTCCTTCTTCTTTCTTTCTTTCTTTCTTCTTTCTTTCTTTCTTTCTTTCTTTCTTTCTTTCTTTCTTTCTTTCTTTCTTTCTTTCTTTCTTTCTTTCTCTCTTTCTCTCTTTCTTTCTCTCTTTCTTTCTCTCTTTCTTTCTCTCTTTCTTTCTTTCTTTCTTTCTTTCTTTCTTTCTTTCTTTCTTTCTTTCTTTCTTTCTTTCTTTCTTTCTTTCTTTCTTTCTTTCTTTCTTTCTTTCTTTCTTTCTTTCTTTCTTTCTTTCTTTCTTTCTTTCTTTCTTTCTTTCTTTCTTTCTTTCTTTCTTTCTTTCTTTCTTTCTTTCTTTCTTTCTTTCTTTCTTTCTTTCTTTCTTTCTTTCTTTCTTTCTTTCTTTCTTTCTTTCTTTCTTTCTTTCTTTCTTTCTTTCTTTCTTTCTTTCTTTCTTTCTTCTGTTCCCCTGAGCATTCCCCAGAAAGCTTTTGCATGCAAAGGTTCATCTCAGGGTCTGGCCCCCTGGGAACCTGACCTACAACAGTTGATGCCAGGAGTACACCAGGAAAGAAGAGTCTAAAATGGGAATTTGGAACTGAATAACCACTGACCTGATGAAAACCCAGTATCCTCACTTGTAACAGGTGGAGTGTGGATAGCCCCTGGTGTGTCTCAGCAATGCGGTAGCTAAAGCTCTCCATTGGTAAGCTATAGGATGAGCTACTGCTGTTGTTCTCAATGGTGTGATACCAGTCCATTCTCTCCCTAGGACATCTGGAAAAATCTAGAGACAGTTTTGATAGCCATGACTGGGGTGTGGAGGCTGGGGTAAGGGAATGGTGTTTTTGCCAGCTGGTGGATGCTGCTATATATCCTACAATGCACCAGACAGCCCCCGCCCCCGTGACCCCACACCGCAAAGAGTTATCCTGCCCAAAATGCCAATAGCCTTGAAGATAAAAAAGCCCTGAGTTACTGGTAGAAGAGAATGTACTCACTGGTGTAGTATTTCAGGTGTTGGAAATGTTGAGGGAAATTAGTAAGTGTAAGAACAATAGAATGAGATGGTTCTTACTGTGCAGTTTGGGGATGACTAATCACCAATTTAAGGCAACATGTGAAAGTGAAAGATCCCTGGCAGTGTATAAAGAGATTCACAGCCCCTGTAGTAAAACCTTGGCATTAGGCCCAGGGCTTAATTATAAAGATAGTTGAACTGAAGAGAAATTTGAATTCTCAACCTAAACAAGTGTACTCTGCCAAGATTAGAGCTGAGATGGGGAGCAGTGGAATGTCAGACTTGGGATGTGACATTTGGGTTGACTCACTTGAAAGCTTTGCAGTCTAGATCACCCCTACCTCTCTGGGTCTCTAGAACACCTCTCTCACTGACCCCAACCCAAGCCCAACTTGAAGAAGTTACCAAACACTCTGCCTTGCAAGAAAGCATGTGCTCTCCTTAGGATCTACTTCCATCTCCCCGCTTGATGACCAGAACAATGCCCAGGGTCAAGTAACTACAAAATCCAGCCAACAAAGTACTGGCCTTGCTAAAGGAGAAAAGGAACCCCATGTAGAAGAAATTGTGGGATCCAGGAACATGGGCGCAAGAGTCATGCAGGACTAGATCCCATGTGTGCCCGAAAAAAGGGGACGGAATATACAGTGGGATAAACGAGAGTTTATTGGTATCAAAGTACTCTCCTGTAATACAGGATATACTATTTGTAAAGGTCTTTGGGAGATGCTAATCTGTTAGGTTGGTTCTCAAAAGCTTAGAAAATAAAGGCTTACACTAAGTAAAGCAGAAATGCAGGAACTGCTATAGTAGATGGTGGATGAAGGAACCAAAAGGCCCAGAGTTGGGAAGGCCGGAGGGGATATGCTTCATGAGGCTTCTGTTATTGTGGGATCCTAGCATGCCTCTCAGCCCTGGCCTAGAAGAGACACACCATTGAGAGCTTCTTTATAATGCTGGTGCCCCTCCTACCGTATTGCTTCATAAACTGTTGTTTTCTGAGCTGGTGGATTTATCCAACTCCCATGTTCATTCCCTGCTCCCCTACATCTAAACACTTCTTAAATAACAATAAAATAAAATAATAAAATAAAATAAAATAAAATAAAATAAAATAAAAACAAAGCAAAACAAACAAACAAAAAAACCTCAGCAAATTTCTTATCCTATGCTGCCTGAGTGAACGTAACTCTGAGGTCATCATGCCACTCAAAGGGCAGGAAAACCCACACAAGCAGATCCAGGCTGCCTCTTTATTGTTGCATCCGACAAACACACCCTTGTTTCTTCCATCTTGAGAATGGGAAAAAAGTCTCCCCTTGCTCTCACAGTCTTTCCCAACAACCCAAATTTTTTGGACCCCATATTTCTAGGGGATTATGTAGCCTACTCTGCTTAATTTCTAAGATCAGATGGAGAGTGAACATTTCGGCATATTTATCTCTTACACATATTTGCAGTTTTACATTATGAAATATCATTAATTCCAGTCAACTGACAGAATCTACCAGAAGTTGAATTTTGGTAAACCTCATTAAGTTTTATAGCGTTGTAACCAGATTTTTCACTGTGAAACACTTAATCATACTTTAAGTTTCAGTGTATTTATAAGATTTCGAATTCCAGTTTTGTCTTTTCATTGTAAAAAAATCTCCATCTTTCTGTGGATTTCTAGGGAAGCTTCTTACAGCTTTTAGGAGATGCTTTTACTTCATATGGCTTTATTGAAATTTGGGATGGCATCTTCTGGCAATACCACCTAGCACCCCTTCTCTTTTTTCTTCTAAAGGCAGCCAAAAATGAATGAAATTCACACATTTCACTCATGTAAACATATTTCAGCCAGAAAATATTTTGCATATTGGCTTATCATAAGATTCAGGTGTAAGATATGTTTTATCCAGTTCTTTCAGTAGGAACTTCACAGCTTCCTGCAACAAAATGCTCTCAGTCTTGATGTGGAGCTCTGTTTGAGAGATCTTATGCAGCAAAGCAGAAGGAAACCAGGTGCTTGCCATGTTTCATTAAATGTAATACATTTCAGTTTTATTGTACATTATATTCTCCAGATGAAATGGAACAGCTATAAGAATATCTAAAACATTCAATAAAACTGGGAAGAGTAAATAACTCAACAATGTGCCCCCCCAAAATGCTTCATCAAAAAATAGGATAAGTCTGATAAACAGATAAAAATAGAAAAACATTGTGAAAAATTACATTGTGCAAAAATGAGCTGGAAGGAATAAAAGATCTATCTGAATATATAATGCAATGAAACAATAAGATTCTGAATCAAGCTATACAGAGAAACATTTAAAAGCCTGGATGCTGAGCATTTAGGAGGCAACAGACACAATATAATTCCATGCAATTTATACTGAATCTACATTTGAGTAGAGATATTATTCTATTTCTGAGCATGTTGGACCATTTTACGGTGTCCTTAAATGATTTCATGTGCAATAATAGGTCAGAAATGCTTACCAGTTCTACTCTCAAGGAACCTGAAGATCTGCATTGGACGTGTTCATTTATATTGGAATCTGAATACTATTTTTGAGTTGACTCAATTAACCTTTCAAGCTTTCTAAGAAGCGAAGCAGTATTTATTTGTTATTACTTAATCACTAATTCCCTCCCAGAGACATTATTGGATTGGGGAAGACAGTATAAAAGAATGGTAGGTGGGTGTTTCCAAAGCCCAGCAGAACATTCCATGGTGTGCTTGACACTTCAAGTCCAATAGAATAACGCTATGTGAGTATTGGTATTCCAAATCCAGTCTTACTCGAAGTTTCCCCACCATGCCACCCTCCTTGCTTTCTACTCCAGTCTACTGAAGAGAATTCCTGAGCAACTGTACGTGAGGGTGCACAAGACTTCTCCACATTCCACACACAGAGGCTCAGAGACATTTTAGAAAATTCATATAAAATAAACATTCCTAAAGGCAATAAACTCTCTTAATATTTCCCTATCCATAATGGAAATGACTTTTTGTATTATACGCAGAATGTAGACTTGCCAAGAAAACCCATTAAGCTGTGCATTCTTTGTTTATTGTTAAATAAAAGTGCCTTCTATCCCATATATGCCCTCAGTGGGGATATGGAACTGCCAGAAGCTTTGAAATTATGTATTATTTTTAATGATATAACGAATATTTATATTGTATGCATTCTGAATATAGTTAACTTTTCCCGAGTGTTCAGTATACATCAGATCAACTTGTATACTCCTTACGCAGATTTTCCAGTTATTAATTGTTTATTTGTGTTAGCATTCTATGTAAATATTATTATGATTATATTTTTGAGCCATATGAAAATAAGTTTCTGACATTATGCCTTAATATCCCTACATACATACGGGTATATTTCCTAAAAACGATGATACTACCCTACACGTGTCCATCAAAATTAGGAAATAAATGTTAATTCAGTGCTATCATACAATCCATATATCTCATTCAAATGTCTCCAATTGCCCCTCAATGTCTTTATATCACCCATCTCTTTCTGATCTGGGATTCAGTGCATTTTCACACATGGCACTTAGTTGCCATGTCTCTTCATTCTCTTTCAAACTGAGAGAACTTCTCTATTTTGCCCTGATTTTCATGACCATGACTTTTTTGAAGAATATAGGTTAGTTACTTTGTAGAATGACCTCATTTTGGATTTATCTTTTGTTTTCTCATAATTAGATTGGGGTTATGCATTCTTGACAGAATGTTATAAAGTGATGCTGTGTTCTCAGTGCATATTATCAGCAGTGTCTATTTTCTCATGGAGATGTTGAATTTTATAATTCAGTTAAGAGGGTCTTCACCAGGATTGCTCAAGATAAGTTAATTTGTCTGTGTTTTGTACTTATTAAAAAGTAAATGGGAAGTTCTCTCGTGTAAAGGTTTTGGAAGTTGTCACTCTGGTCCTTACAAGAAAAAAGTTGAACAAACTGAGAATCAACAACTCTTTTTACATCCACTAAAAAATGGAAGTCACAAGCTCTACAATCACCATGAAATCTGGGAAGGTCAGTGAATAAAGAGAATCACTGCCAAGATCAGGTCATAGGAACAGAAGCTTCTAGAGACAATAACTGGTAGGAAAATGTAAAAGGTAATTTTGGTGAACTGTGGCAGAGTGAGTATGGACTAGTTTGAGAATGAAATCTGGGGGGCCCGGTCTTTAAGGGCAATATCTATCATGATCACAGATGTAAAAAACCTCAGCAAAATGTTAGCATATAGACTCCAACATTGTATAAAAAGAACTATATGCCACAACTAATTTGGATTTAATACAAGATATTTAAAGCTGGTTTGACATTTGAAATCAGTTAATGTAACTGATCACATTAACAGGCCATGAACACATTAACAGAAGAAAGATCATGTCAACTGATGTAGAAAAAGTATTTAACAAAATCCAACGCCTTTTCATCATTAAAACTCAGCAAACTAGAAATAGAGGAAAACTTCTTCAACTTGATGAAGAACATCTTCAAAAACCTACAGCTAGCATCACACTTAATGGTAATCAATGGGTGCCTTACCCCCAAAATTGGGAACAAGGCAAGGATATCCCCCCACAACTTCTATCCAACATAGTTCTAGCTATTCAATAAGAAAGAATAGAAATAAAAAGTATATGTACTGGAAAGGACAAAATAGAATTGTCTTTGTTTGCAGATCACATACTTATCTATGTAAAAAAATCCTAAATAATCAACAACAAGAAAAACACCTGAAAGGAATAAACAATTATAGTAAGGTTATATGATACAAGTTAAATGTGCAAAAATCAGTAGCTTTTCTGTGTACCAGCAATGAATATTTGAAATCAAAATCACAATACACATTAGTCTTGAAATAATGAAATTCTTATGTGTAATTCTAATAACACATGTATAAGAAATAATGAAGAAAACTGTAAAACTCTGATGATAGTGATCAATGAGATATAAATAGATGGAGAGATGTTCCATATTCGTGAGAAGGAAGATTTGATATTGTCAAGATGCCAGTTTTCCCCAATTTGAATCCAGCAAGTTATGTCATGGATACTGACAGAACAATTTCAAAGTTCATACAGAAAAGCCAGAGACTCAGACTAGATAATGCAATACTTCAGAAGAACAAAGTTGGAAGACTGGTATTATCTCACTTCAATATTTGGTATAAAGTGACAGTAATTAAGAGAGCATGGTATTGACTAGAGAATAGAAAATACATCAGTACAACAGAAGATAGATCCCAGAAATGGACCGACACAAATACAGTCAACTGATCTTTGACAAAGGAGCAGAGATAATTCAATAGAGAATGGACAGTCTCTTCAACAAGTGGCTCTGGATCAGTTGGACATCTACATGCAAAAAAAAAAAAAAGTCTAGATACAGACCTTACATCTTACACAAATATTACCTTAAAATGGTTCATGGATCTAACTGTCAGATATAAAACCTCTGGAAGATAAAATAGGATAAAATCTAGATAATCTTGGTTTTATGATGAATTTTTATATGTAATAACAAAAGGATAATCCTTGAAAGGAAAATTAATAACTTGGAGTTTATTAAGTGAAATGTTTCTTCTCTGTGAAAGACACTGTTCAGAGAATGAAAAGAAGCAAGAGACAGAGAAAATACTTGTAAAACACACATCTAATAAAGATTTGTACCCAAAATATACAAAGAGCTCTTAAAACTCAACAAAAACAACAAAAAACAATTAAAAAATGGACTAAAGATCTGAACAGATAATTTATCAAGAAGATATGCAGATGGAAAATAAGCATATGAAAAAATGCTCAATATCATTGTCATTATGGAACTGCTAATTAAAACAATGAGATACCACTACTGGCCAATTAAAATGGCTAAAATCCAAAAAACTGACAATACCAAATGCCATAGAGAATGTGGAGCAGTAGCAACTCTCGTTCATTACTGGTGGGGATGCAAAATGGTCCTTTGGAAGACAGTTTGGCAGTTTCTTACAAAGCTAAACAGTTCCACCATACTATTTAGCAATCATCTTCTTAGGTACTTACCCAACTGAGTTGAAAACTTACGCCCGACCAAAACCTGCACACATATATTTATAGCAGCTTTATTCATAATCGCCAATAACCCGCAGCAACTGAGTTGTCCTCCAATATGTGAATGTATAAACAAATTGTGGTGATATGGAATAGTATTCAGTGACAAAAAGAAATGAGCTAGCAAACCATGAAAAGAAATAGAAGAATCTTACAAGAACATTGGTTAGGGAAAATCTAATTACTATACGATTCCAACTATGACATTCTGGAAAAGAGAAAAGAACAGACAATAAAAAGTTCCACAGTTGCCAAGGATCCTGAGGAATACAGGTCGTGGGAGAGATGAATACATGAAGCACAGGGGATTTTTAGGGCAGTGAAACTGTTCTGTAAGTGAAATTATTCTGTATGACATAATAATGGTAGAGACACGACATTATACATTGTCAAAACCTATAGAACTATACAACATAAAGAGTAAATCTTCATGGAAATTTAGTTTAAGTATTTACAGCTGGGACTAATATAACATTGTATGTTAATTATACTTTAATAAAAAAAGAAGAGACTCCTTAATTGTAACATGTACCACAATCATGTGAGGTATTAATAATAGGACAAACTGTGTGGGGTAGGAGTAAAAAGAGAACGCAGCACTCTGCTCCATTTTTTTGTAAATCTAAAACTGTTAAGCGTAGAATCTGTCAATTTAAAAAAATATAGGATAAACAAATGGAATTTAGCACAGTATGAAAATTTAATTGAGATCTTTTTTTATTCCATAAAAACACTTTTAAGGTAATCTTTAAGGAACTATTTGTTAATTTTTGCTGTGGTGCCAAAGAATATCTACCATTATTTGAAAAGGTTGTTAAAATACCCTTTCATTTTTCAACTACATATCTGTGTGAGGCTAGATTTTCTTTATGTAGTTCAACTAAAACAACATGTCACATTAGAGTAAATACAAAAGCAGATATGAGAATCTACCTCTTGTATTAATCCTAAAATTAGTAAGACTTGCAAAAAAAAAAATAAGCAATGCCACTACTCTCACTAATTTTTGAAAAAAAACATTTTAAGCAAAATTGTTATTTATGTCAACACATGCTTATTATTTCAATTTTGTTTTTAATTTTTATTATTTATTTTTTAGATTTTATTTATTTATTTGACAGAGAGAGACACAGCGAGAGAGGGAACACAAGCAGGGGGAGTGGGAGAGGGAAAAGCAGGCTTCTCGCTGAGCAGGGATCCCGATGCGGGGCTCGATCCCAGGACCCTGGGATCATGACCTGAGCCGAAGGCAGACGCTTAACGATTGAGTCACCCAGGCGCCCCTATTATTTCAATTTTTAAATAAATAATATTAAAATAATTGTGGAGCTACTTTGAGATTAGGTAAATAATCTGTTTCTCATCAAGCTTCCACTCATTTTTTTTTAAAGATTTTATTTATTTGAGAGAGAGAGAGAGAGAGAGAGAGACAGAGCACAAATGGGGCAGTGGGAGAGGGAGAAATGGGTTTCAGGGCTCGATCCCAAGACCCTGGGATGGTGACCTGAGCCGAAGGCAGACACTTAACCAGCTAAGCCACCCAGGCGCCCCCCCACTCACTTTTTAAACACCTAGGGATTATCCTTTTCTGAATTAATTTTTATTGTGGGGATTGCCAAAATGTCATATTCTGAACTCATCATAGTTGGCACTTTACTGTAACGTAGAACAATCCTTGTCCTATTTTGTTCACTTACTTATTCACTCATTCACTTATGTATTTATATTAGCATGGACCCATGGATTCCTATTTTACTCAATGGGTTATAATTAATTATTATCATTATTTATTTTGCTGCTCAAATTGTCCCAAGTTTTTGCAGTAAGAGCTCTTTTAAGGTGATTCCTCTGCTCTTTGACATACCCGACATATTCTTTGACCCCTTCTTTTCTTTCTGTTGTTACTACACCGTATTCCATTTCCACCTTATATCTTTCTTACTCTGAAACCATCCTTTTTTCCAAGGAGTTATGCTTTTGTTTAGTGGAGAATGGTATTTAGAAACCAAGATCAGTATGCTAGGTGTGCTCATTGCTCATTGCTTCCAGAGCTTCTCAATGGGCAGACCTAGGAATATACATATACACACACATATGCATATACCCACTTAGAGCTGCATCTCTTTCTATACCCATCCACTTATACATATAGAGAGAGCCATGAGTTTACAATTTCAATCCAACACTTCTGGATTTATTCTCACCTTCCCCATTCTATATTTATATTTTCTCCAGCAGTGAGAAATTTGGCTCCTATAATTCTCACTATATTCACTTAGTTTTCCTATGCCTGTATAAATCCAATTTTCTAACCACATGAGTCATCTTCTCTGCCTCAACTTCTCCACGGATGGAGGTTCTTTCATGCCAAGCAAGGTCACTTCCCAAGCTGTGGTTTCTCTGATTATGTTATTCTAACATGATTAAAGTGTTCCTCTCCCATTATACTCTGTCATATTAAAGGGAACAGTATTATAAGTTATTCTCCTTCTGTTCAGGATGACATCAGGGGTATTGTGTATGTCACCCATTTGGGTCAGTTACATAATTTTTGCTGCCTGGTGTAAAATAAAAATGCAGGGACCCAGTGGGGACAGAAAAGTCTATCTCCCCTTCCTATTAGCCACTATCACTCCCATGGTTGACTGGGTGACTCCCCGAGATTGCAATTCCAAGCTGATACACACTTGGTACCTGGATCAGGTGTTCAAGAAAAGCTTGCCCCCATCAAACATTCTGTGGCACTGCCAGCGCAGGACCAGGTGACCATCACCTTGCACCTTCTCTAGATACTGCAGGGCAGACACTAGTGACTCTGACCCTCCCCATGACTCTTGCCCAAGCCTCTGATGGGAGTGAAGGGCAACAAGAGGAATGTAGGCCTCTACCTACCAACATGATCCTGCTGCTGCCCTGGGTGGAATGTGACAGAGGTCAGGGAGTGGGGACCAAGAAGGAAGGCAGGACAGGACCCAGGGTTACAGAAAGTGGGGAGTCGGCTGCCCAGAACTCTTCCCATGGAGTCAGGGAGGTGGTAGGAGGGGGGAACCATGTGTGGGCTCAGGTTCCAGGTCCCAATGCATGCACCACTCTCTCACTGGGTTTCATTTATTCATTTAAAAAACACAAATTCAAAGATAAAATTATTAAGAATTTCAGAGGATGATTACAGAGCATTAAACTCCAAGTGCAAGACACTTTTGAAAGTAGAAACCCATGTGACTGTGCTGGTCACCTATTCATGAAGCTGGCCCTGTAACTATCATACAAAAGGAAGAATCATCTTTGCCTTGGCTCCTCAAGACAATGGTGGTGGCAACATAGTCCCTGAGACCTTTAAGAGACAGTTAACGAAAACAGTAGGAAGTGGAGCCATATAACATGGAGCCAGGTGGGGGAGTGAAGGATGGACGGACAGACGATATCCCACCTGAGGACTCCATATGAGAGGGTCTGAGGTCCTGCTATCATGTGGTACGTTTCCAAGCAGCAGGATTTGTCCTATTCATGCAAACATGACTGCAGTTGTTTTCGAAGGATGTTCAAACAAGAATTCTGGTAAACTTGTCCGTCAGTCTTTACCACCAGTCTATTAGTTTATCAATAATTGAGACCATCAAAGGTTTGTCTTTGTTTCTGAAATCCCTGGTATGTGCTTGTCAAATGGCTGGTGCTCAACAAATGTCAGCTGAATGAATCAATGACAGGAATGGAAATAAGCACACACACATGTTCAAACATCACATTCAAGGTAACTCAATCTAGTTAAGATTCTACTTGGTTTCATTCCCAGTATTATGAAAATATTTCCTTTTTTCCCTTGCTAAATTATGGGACTCAGTAAAATTTTACAGGTTGGTCTAGGAAAAGAACCTTTATTTTAACATTTTTGGGGGAAGTAATTCCTTCTGAGAACCTAAAAAGGATGTGCAAGTCAAATTTTGGAGCATCTAGTGTCATTTGGAGTTTGCATGCATATAGGAAGGAAGTGAGTGGTACACTACTAACGAAATAACCAGGCATCAAATCTGACAGTTATTTAGTATCAATCATGTGATGATTTGTATTAATTTCACCAGTGCTATAAGTCTTTCTGGACCAGTTGGTCAATAACGTTCTCATGCACTGTTTGCAGTAATAGGATAGGAGTAATCTGTGTGTATGAGCATTTTTGCTGAAGGCATGGGTCCCTAGAGCCTGCACAGTGTCTCAGAAGTCTATGTGACATAGACCATTTCTTTGGCCCATTTCTTAATTTCATCTAGGGAAAGATTAAGGTGGATATGCGCGAACAGAATGTTGGGAGAAGAATTTTGCATCCCTTCCTTTTCCTTGACATCTTCTGGGACTCCACTTTTAAGATTAATGACAATGACAAAGACTTCATTGAACGCACATCTCTGGCCTTTATTCCCTCAGATAAAGCTCTTCTTAGGAAAAATTCTGAGCCGGGTCATGTTTCCTATCAGTGACCTCATCATCCCCTTTTCTCCCTTTATCCTGATTTGGATCCTTAGTGTTTTAATGGCTTTTCTACTATACGAGATCAAAATATGTTCTCAAGGCTTAATGGATACAGCAGTTAACCAGAGTTAGGAAACCTGAGTTTAAGGTCAAGTTCTATAGCTGGCTGGTTATTCAACTTTGAGTCTTCATTTCATCACCTGTGCAATTTCAATATTGATACCATCTTGTGATACATATGTTTATAATGTAAAATCTGTTCAAATGTGAACAGATTAAACATGATATAAACATACATACTGAGTGATTAAGGAGGGATCAAACATGGTGGGTTCACTTTTTCATTATCATATTAAATTTAGTAAAGAATTATTATCTTTGCCTTTTGACCAAGTAAATAAAAACATCATGGTAGAGATCAGCAAGTAAAATGTGTTTATGTGGTTGCACATCTTGGATAAAAAGAGCTGGAAAAGGGGATGTTGAAAAAGGCACATGGAAGCCTACTATTGTCATTCCTGAAGGCTTTCTGCCTCTTAAAGGTTTCAGACTCTAAGCTGTGCATGATGATTTTTTTAAATCAGTACTTGCATAATGCAACCAAACTGTGATGAGAGAACCACGGCATTCACAGCCACCACTCAGTACTCCCAGATCATTTGTTTTGAACTTTGTTGACTCAGTGATTATGTTTTGGGGTGGGGAAAAAAATATTGAGCAGCCAGGACAGGTGTGAAATGCTAACAATTTTAATTAAAAAGACAATGGACTGAAGATGAATATTCCTATCATCCCTGGAGCTTGACTATGTTGATTATGTTTGGCTCTTTGCTGTTACGGTTCTTTTTTTTTTTTTCCCTTTAAATTTTTTTATTGTTATGTTAATCACCATACATTACATCATTAGTTTGTAATGTAGTGTTCCATGATTCATTGTTTGTGCATAATACCCAGTGCTCCACGCAGAACGTGCCCTCATTAATACCCATCACCAAGCTAACCCATCACCCACCCCCCTCCCCTCTAGAACCCTCAGTTTGTTTTTCAGAGTCCATCATCTCTCATGGTTCGTCTCCCCCTCCGATTTACCCCCCTTCATTCTTCCCCTCCTGCTATCTTCTTCTTCTTTTCTTTTTTTTCTTAACATATATTGCATTATTTGTTTTAGAAGTACAGATCTGTGATTCAACAGTCTTGCACAATTTACAGTGCTCACCATAGCACATACCCTCTCCAATGTCTATCACCCAGCCACCCCATCCCTCCCACCCCCCACCGCTCCAGCAACCCTCAGTTTGTTTCCTGAGATTAAGAATTCCTCATATCTGTGAGGTCATATGATACGTCTTTCTCTGATTGACTTATTTCACTCAACATAACACCCTCCAGTTCCATCCACGTCATTGCAAATGGCAAGATCTCATTCCTTTTGATGGCTGCATAATATTCCATCGTATATATATATATATATATATATATATATATATATATATATATATACCACTTCTTCTTTATCCATTCATCTGTCGATGGACATCTTGGCTCTTTCCACAGTTTGGCTATTGTGGACATTGCTGCTACAAACATTGGGGTGCGCATACCCCTTCGGATCCCTACATTTGTATCTTTGGTGCAAATACCCAGTAGTGCAATTGCTGGATCGTATGGTAGCTCTATATTCAACTTTTTGAGGAACCTCCATACTGTTTTCCAGAGTGGTTGCACCAGCTTGCATTCCCACCAAAAGTGTAGGAGGGTTCCCCTTTCTCCGCATCCCCGCCAACATCTGTCGTTTCCTGCCTTGTTAATTTTAGCCATTCTGACTGGTGTGAGGTGGTATCTCATTGAGGTTTTGATTTGGATATCCCTGATGCCGAGCGATGTTGAACACCTTTTCATGTGTCTGTTGGCCATTTGGATGTCTTCTTTGGAAAAATGTCTGTTCATGTCTTCTGCCCATTTCTTGATTGGATTATTTGTTCTTTGGGTGTTGAGTCTGATAAGTTCTTTATAGATTTTGGATCCTAGCCCTTTATCTTTTATGTCATTTGCAAATATCTTCTCCCATTCTGTCGGTTGTCTTTTGGTTTTGTTTTTGCCCTTGCTTCCGTTGCATTTGGCGATGTTTCTAGGAAGAAGTTGCTGTGGCTGAGGTCGAAGGGTTGCTGCCGGTGTTCTCCCTTAGGATTTTGATGGACTCCTGTCTCACGTTTAGGTCTTTCAACCATTTGGAGTCTATTCTTCTGTGTGGTGTAAGGAAATGGTCCAGTTTCATTCTTCTGCATGTGGCTGTCCAATTTTCCCAACACCATTTGTTGAAGAGACTGTCTTTTTTCTATTGGATATTCTTTCCTGCTTTGTCAAAGGATAGTTGACCATAGAGTTGAGGGTCCATTTCTGGGCTCTCGATTCTGTTCCACTGATCTATGTGTCTGTTTTTGTGCCAGTACCATACTGTCTTGAGGATGACAGCTTTGTAATAGAGCTGGAAGTCCAGAATTGTGATGCCACCAGCATTGCTTTTCTTTTTCATCATTCCTCTGACTATTCGGGAGTCTCTTCTGGTTCCATACCAATTTTAGGATTATTTGTTCCATTTCTTTGAAAAAAGTGGATGGTATTTTGATGGGGATGTGTAGATTGCTCTAGGTAGCATTGATATCTTCACAATATTTGTTCTTCCAATCCATGAGTATGGAACGTTTTTTCATTTCATTGTGTCTTCCTCAATTTCTTTCATGAGTATTTTATAGTTTTCTGAGTACAGATCTTTTGCCTCTTTGGTTAGATTGATTCCTAGGTGTCTTATGCTTTTGGGTACAACTGTAAATGGGATCGACTCCTTAATTTGTCTCTTTTCTGTCTTGTTGTTGGTGTATAGGAATGCCACTGATTTCTGTGCATTGACTTTATATCCTGCCACTTGACCGAATTCCTGTATGAGTTCTAGAAATTTTGGGGTGGAGTCTTTTGGGTTTTCCACATAAAGTATCATCATCTACAAACAGTGAGAGTTTGACTTCTTCTTTGCTGATTTGGATGCCTTTGATTTCTTTTTGTTGTCTGATTGCTGTGGTTAGGACTTCTAATACTATGTTGAATAGCAGTGGTGATAGTGGACATCCCTGCCACATTCCTGACCTTAGGAGGAAAGCTCTCTATTTTTCCCCATTGAGAACGATATTCACTGTAGGTTTTTCATAGATGGCTTTTATGATATTGAGGTATGTACTCTCTACCCCTATACTCTGAAGAGTTTTGATCTAGAAAGGATGCTGTACATTGTCAAATGCTTTTTCTGCATCTATTGAGAGGATCGTATGATTCTTGTTCTTTCTTTTGTTAATGTATTGAATCACGTTCATTGATTTGCAGATGTTGAACCAGCCTTGCAGCCCAGGGATAAATCCCACTTGGTCGTGGTGAATAATCCTTTTGATGTACTGTTGGATCCCATTGGCTTGTATTTTGGTGAGAATTTTTGCATCCATGTTCATCAAGGATATTGGTCTGTAATTCTCCTTTTTGATGGGGTCTTGTCTAGTTTGGGGATCAAGGTAATGTTGGCCTCACAAAATGAGTTTGGAAGTTTTCCTTCCATTTCTATTTTTTGGAATAGTTTCAGGAGAATAGGTAATAATTCTTCTTTAAATGTTTGGTAGAATTCCCCTGGGAAGCCATCTGGCCCTGGGCTTTTGTTTGTTGGGACATTTTTGATGACTGCTTCAATTTCCTTAGTGGTTATAGGTCTGTTCAGGTTTTCTATTTCTTCCTGATTCAGTTTTGGTAGTTGATACATCCTAGGAATGCATCCATTTCCTCCAGATTATCTAATTTCTTGGCCTAGAGTTGCTCATAATATGTTTTTATAATTGTTTGTATTTCTTTGGTGTTGCCTGTGATCTCTCCTCTTTCATTCATGATTTTGCTGATTTGGGTCATTTCTCTTTTCTTTTTGCAAAGTCTGGCCAGGGCTTTATCAATCTTGTTAATTCTTTCAAAGAACCAGCTCCTAGTTTCGTTGATCCGTTCTACTGTTTTTTGGTTTCTATTTCATTGATTTCTACTCTGATCTTTATTATTTCTCTTCTCCTGCTGGATTTAGGTGTTATTTGCTGTTTTTTCTCTAGCTCCTTTAGGTGTAGGGTTAGGTTGTGTATTTGAGACTTTTCTTGTTTCTTTATGAAGGCTTGTATTGCTATATACTTTCCTCTTAGGACTGCCTTTGCTGCATCCCAAAGATTTTTGAACAGTTGTGTTTTCATTTTCATTGGTTTCCATGAATTTTTTTAATTCTTCTTTAATTTCCTGGTGGACCCATTCATCCTTTAGTAGGATGCTCTTTAGCCTCCATGTATTTGAATTCTTTCCAACTTTCCTCTTGAGATTGAGTTCTAGTTTCAAAGCACTGTGGTCTGAAAATATGCAGGGAATAATCCCAATCTTTTGGTACCCGTTGAGACTGGATTTGTGACCTAGGATGTGATCTATTCTGGAGAATGTTCCATGGGCACTAGAGAAGAATGTGTATTCTGTTGCTTTGGGATGGAATATTCTGAATACGTCTGTGAAGTCCATTTGGTCCAGTGTGTCATTTAAAGTTTTTATTTCCTTGTTGATCTTTTGCTTAGATGATCTGTCCATTTCAGTCAGGGAGGTGTTAAAGTCCCCCACTATTATTGTATTGTTGTCAATGTGTTTCTTTGCTTCTGTTATTAATTGCCTTATATAATTGGCTGCTCCCATGTTAGGGGCATAGATATTTACAAGTGTTAGATCTTCTTGTTGGCTAGACCCTTTAAGTAGGATATAGTGTCCTTCCCCATCTCTTATAACAGTCTTTGTTTTAAAATCTAATTTGTCTGATATAAGGATTGCCACCCCAGCCTTCTTTTGGTGTCCATTAGCATGGTAAATGGTTTTCCAGCCCTTCACTTTCAATCTGGGGGTGTCTTTGGGTCTAAAATGAGTCTCTTGCAGACAGCATATCAATAGGTCTTGTTTTTTAATCCAATCTGATAGCCTGTGTCTTTTGATTGGGGGCATTAACCCATTTACATTCGGGGTAACTATTGAAAGATATGAATTTAGTGCCATTGTATTGCCTGTAAGGTGCCTGTTACTATATATTGTCTGTGTTCCTTTCTGCTCTATGCTGCTTTTAGGCTCTCTTTTTGCTTAGAGGACCCCTTTCAATATTGATTGGAGGGCTGGTTTCGTGTTTGCAAATTCCTTTAGTTTTTGTTTGTCCTGGAAGCTTTTTATCTCTCCTTCTATTTTCTTTTTTTTTTTTTTTAAAGATTTTATTTATTTGACAGAGAGAGACACAGCGAGAGAGGGAACACAAGCAGGGGGAGTGGGAGAGGGAGAAGCAGGTTTCCCGTGGAGCAGGGAGCCCAGTGTGGGGTTCAATCCCAGGGCTCTGGGATCATGACCTGAGACAAAGGCAGATGCCCAGTGAATGAGCCACCCAGGCACCCCATCTCCTTCTATTTTCAATGACAGCCTAGCTGGATATAGTATTCTTGGCTACCTATTTTTCTAGTTTAGTGCTCTGAATATATCATTCCCTTCTTTTCTGGCCTGCCAGGTCTCTGTGGATAGGTCTGTTGCCAATCTAATGTTTCTACCATTATAGGTTACATATCTCTTCTCCCGAGCTGCTTTCAGGATTTTCTCTTTGTCTCTGACACTCGTAAGTTTTACTATTAGATGTTGGGGTGTTGATCTATTTTTATTGATTTTGAGAGGGGTTCTCTGTGCCTCCTGGATTTTGATGCCTTTTTCCTTCCCCACATTAGGGAAGTTCTCTGTTATAATATGCTCCAATATACTTTCTGCCCCCCTCTCTCTTTCTTCTTCTTCTGGGATCCCAATTATTCTAATGTTGTTTCATCTTATGGTATCGCTTAGCTCTCGAATTCTGCCCTCGTGATCCATTAGTTGTTTCTCTCTCTTTTTCTCAGCTTCTTTATTTTCCATCATTTCGTCTTCTATATCGCTGATTCTCTCTTCTGCCTCATTTATCCTAGCAGTTAGTGCCCCCATTTTTGATTGCACCTCCTTAATAGCCTTTTTGATTTTGACTTGGTTAGATTTTAGTTCTTTTATTTCTCCAGAAAGGGTTTTTCTAATAACTTCCATGCTTTTTCCAAGTCCAGCTACTATCTTTAAAATCATGGTTCTGAACTCTAGTTCTGACATCGTACTGATGTCCATATTGAGTAGGTCCCTGGCAGACGGTACTACCTTTTGTTCTTTTTGTTGAGATGATTTTTTCCATCTTGTCATTTTGTCCAGAGGAGAATAGATGAATGAGAGAACAAAATGTTAACAGGGTAACAACGTCCCCAGAAAATATATTCTAAACAAATTAGAAAAGACCTGAAACCAGGGGAAAAGAAAGGGAAGGAAAGAAAAAAGAAAGAGAAAAAAAAAGAAAAAGAAAAAGGTAAAAACAAACAAAAACAGCACAATACAAAAAAACAGAATATGATCAAATATGATCAAGCTTGTGCATAGATCAGTGCCACACACTAGATTTTGGGTGTATTTTGGTCTGTTAGAAGAAAGTGCCTCCTAAAATTTTAAAGAAAGACTTATATATGTACAAAATAAGGGTTGATACAATGAAGGGATGGAATATGACTGTAATGATGAAAATTATAAAAAATTTTATAAAAGGAATTGATGATAAGAAACTGTTTGAAAAAAGAAAGAAGAGGATTTAAAAAAATAAAAGAAAGAATAAAACGGGGAGAGAATGTGATCAGGCAGGAGACTAGAACAAAGCCATACACTAGAGATTTAGGGTATATTTTGATCTGTTAGAAGAAACTGTATCTCAAAATTTTAAAGAGAAAACAACTTATATATATATATGCCAAAAATAAGGGTAACTACTACAAAGAGATAGAATATGACTCTAAAAATTAAAAATAAAAATTTTTTTAAAAAAGGGATTAATAAGATGTTGGTTGAAAAAGGGGAAAAGAAAAATTAAAAAAAAAAGACAGTTAAAAAAATTAACTTTGAAAGACTAAAGAATCATGGTAAAAAAGCCATGAATTCTATGTGCAGTATTGCCCTAGAGCCGGAGTTCTGCCGTTCTCATTGATTGGTAAACTTCGTCTTGGCTGGCTGTTCTTGCTGATCTTCTGGGGGAGGGGCCTGTTGCCATGGTTCCCAAATGTCTTTGCCGGAGGCAGAATTGCCCCGCCCTTGTCAGTCCGGGCTAAGCAATCTGCTTGGGTGTGCTCTCAGGAGCTTTTGTTCCCTGCAAGCTCTCGGTACAGCTTTGGAGGACCAGAGTGAAAATGGCGGCCTCCCATTCTCCACCCCGGAGGAGCCGAGAACTGGGGGCCCCGCTCCTCAGTGCGCCCCCAGAGAAAAGCAGTCAGTCACTCCCGTCTCCCCGGTCTCCGGCCGCACTCCGTGCTCACCCGGCCTGTGACTGAGCGTTTCTATCTCTGGCACCCGACCCCGTGTGGAGTCTCCAAACCCAGCAGATCCCTGTGGTGTGCTCCCACGCCGCTCCTCCCCGGGGGAGGAAGGGGAGTCTCCCCTGCTCTGCTGCTTATTGGGTCCCTGCTGGAGGCGCAGTGGCCTGACTGTGCCGCGGATCACAGCTTAAGGCAACCCCGAGCTGAGAGCCCACACCTCGGCTCCATCTCTACAGCCGGCTTCCTGGCTCTGATACCCAGGGGCTCTGCCGCACTCAGGCACCCCTGGTCTTTCTGTGACCCCGAGGGTCCTGAGACCACACTGTCCCGCGAGGGTTCCACCCCCCGCTTAGCCACTGGAGCAACGTCCCTCAGTGGAGCCAACTTCTAAAAGTTCCGATTTTGTGCCCTGCAGCTCTAGCACTTGCCAGAAGCAGCCGACGGAGGGTCCCTCCCCCGCTGTCTATCCTCCCAAATATCGCCTCGGATTCATTTCTCCGCACGTCCTACCTTCCAGAAAGGGGTCGCTTTTCTGTTCAGAGAGTTGTTGCCATTCTTTTCTTCAATCTCCTGTTGAGCTCATAGGTGTTCAGAATGGTTTGATCCCTATCCAGCTGAATTCCTGAGACCAGACGAAATCCAGGTCTCCTACTCCTCCACCATCTTGCTCTGCCCCTGCTGTTATGGTTCTTAAAGCCAAAACTCATTCCTTGATGCCCATGTGGACCTTAACATATTGATAAAACATGCAAATGCAGTAACATCATTATATAATATTGCCTTTGTTTAAAAGACACTGTGATAGGTAAATAACAGGTTTAAAATTTAGAAAAGTGGGAGGTAAGATTATTTGAAATATTGAAAATTAGGGAAGAATACCCAATCAAAAGCACACCCACCACAAGGGAATTTCTTAATTTCTCAGCTGAAGTTCCATAAATATTGCCTGAATTTACTTCTCTTGACATAGTTACCAAATCGTAGAAACACTTTTCTACTCCCATAAGAAAAACATTAAACTTTAAACTTTAAATTAAACATTAAATTATCATTGATTGCCAGCTATACTGGTTAATGAAGTTGACTCTGTAACACCATTTAAATTGCTTTAAAGACATTTAAATTTCTTTAATAGCTAATGGACTGAGATTGAGAAGTTAATACTGGCAATTGTTCCTTATACTTATCAGCAGGAAAAGAGGGCACACTCAACTGAAGTAATTAACTATAGTTTAATAGAAGAACTATATACAGAGGTTTGAGCTGGGATTTAAAGAAAAAAAAAACAAAACAGCAAAAGGGATGACATCTCAGTCCTAGCAAAGGCAGGAAGCGCTTAGCATCCTAGATCTGAAGGGGGATGAGTATTGGAACCCAGAAAGAAATGTCAGTATTGCTTTGGATGTCGCTGTGGTTATAGGAGAGGGAGGCCAAGCAGGTGCCCTGGCCTTTGGTGGAGTGCCAAACTGCTTGGCAAAGGTTAGCCAGGGGCTAAATAATCTGATCTCACACTTCTTCCCCATGCAGATCTCCTGCAGCCTTTCCATGGGCCAAAGCCAACTGGAAGTTAGAGGGAGTCTGTGCAATTCATGGGGTTCATCCTTCCAGGCACAGAGCAGGAAGGAGAAATAAAGGGTGGATATGAAGGGAAAATGGTAAATCTCTTGCATACTCAACATTCATTTTGTTAAAAATATTTCTCCTTTCAACAAATGTAAGCCCCCCCATGCATATCTCCCTTTGTTCATCTTTAAGAAACGTACTAAATTTTGAAGATACATAACTTCTGTTTTTCATGCTAAATTATTAAATTATATTTCAACGTTTTCTCCACGTCTCTGTTTACAAATGTTAAAGCATAAGTCCTACTGGACTTGCTTCATGTTCTCCAAAAGCACTTCTTGAAACAGTGATTTTTATGAAAATTTTTCAGTGTCATAAACTTGATAATATTTCATGGCATAAAACGATAGCTAACCATGAATTTGCTAGGGGTTAGTTTTCTATTATTTTTTTCTAAAGTCTGCATTCATTGGCTCACACATATATTAGAATGAGGTCTGGGTTATTTCTATGGAGACTGAGAAATGCTCTCAGAATGAAGGGTATAAATACAAGTATATATACATTGAATAATGCATTTGTTTAGAAGAGTTTAACAGATTACGTTTGAGGGTTTGTTGGTATTCTGCTTTGTCGCTGAAAACAATTACTTCATTTTAAGGGTATATGGAGATAATATGAACAGAAAAAAGAGCTACCCACTAATGAATTTGCAGGTGAAAAATATCTCCATTGGATTTTCTAAAAGTTAGATAATAGAAACTATGAATTTCTTGAATTCAAAAAGAGAAAATGTACTATGGCATCCTTCTATTTTCTCGCTGACGCTGTTCTGGTTCCTTAGATTACTTTGTAACTAACACATAGCAGTGACAAAGAGGAACCACATTTCACCTTTTCATCCACATCTAAAATTATTTCCATTTTCTCCTTGGCCTTCGAGGAGTGACTAACAGCAGTAATTATTTTCTTTCCTTGCTATCTGAGAATGTGTTTCTGTCTTCCTTTAAACTTTGATGTAAAAATCACTGCTTCTGTGCAGATGGGGGCTTTAGCTTGGAATACAATTTGAAAAAATTCTGAACTGAAAATTAACTAGAAAGCAGCAGATGAAGTCACTTCTATTAAGTCTAAGTTTGGTGAGAATGGAAAATGAAATTATGGATTTTGTGTGTCTCAAATACTTAATTTTAAATACAAGATGAAGACAGCTTTTCTGCTTTATACATGATGAACTCGTAAGTTTGAGGCACACATCAATTCTTTAAAAACAACTTTAATGGTGTTTTATCTGCTTAAAATGGCATAAAGGAACCTCACTGTTGCCTTAAATCCCTATACAACTATTAAATGTAAACGCCTACAAGTAATTTTTATAAGATAAAGAATCAGTGTACTGCAATTTGAAAAAAGCAAATGATATGGTCATGATAGAAAACTGGGTATATTTAAATATTGTAGGGGTCCTTAAGGTCATGGGTTAAAATATATTCTCCATGAATCCATCATTCATCAATTAGTTAACCATTAAGCTTCTCTTGCCTCACTCTAGAGTTAATATTGCAGGTTGACAATTTGATACATTTTATATTGCATAGAAAAAGACGTTTACTAGAAATGTAAGATTTGATAAGAATAAAATGAGAATAAAAAAGAATACAATGAGAATTAAAATGCCACATGATCATAATCAGTAATTATAATAATTATTAGTAAATAATAATTACTATTTGCTTTAAACTTAAGAAATTCTGTGTATAATTTAAGGAATATTAATGTTAAAATGAATGAACTATGGACTTAAATTCAGGCCCCAACTTTTACCACCTGTGGGGTAGTGAGTTATGCCAATTTTTGGGGTCTCTTTTCTGGTCTGTAGCCTGCCATAAAAAAAAACAAAAAACAAAAAACAAACTTATTTCATGTGGCTTTGTGAGGATTAAATGATGTAATACCTCCAAGAGTTGCTGGAACAAAACAGAAATGCAGTAAATTTTAATTTTGTTTTTTCTGCCTTCCTTTTTGCTTTCTTTACGTTCATAAGCTATGGAAAAGTATAAAAGCAAATTAGATTGAAAATAACTACTAAAAAAGGGCAGCTATTATAAAGATGCTAGGACTAATAGAGAAACCCAATAAAAATTTTCCTATTTGCTTGTTTATTTAATAAATGCTGGTTCAATATTTGCTATGTGCTAGACACCCATCTAAGCACTTTGCAAATATTAGTTCATTTAATCCACATAACACCTCTAAGAGGTCTATACGATGATTATTTCCCATTTTATTTATTTATTTATTTATTATTTTTTTATTTTTTTAAGATTTGATTTATTTATTTGAGAGAGAGAGAATGAGAGACAGAGAGCACAAGAGGGAAGAGGGTCAGAGGGAGAAGCAGACTCTCTGCTGAGCAGGGAGCCTGATGTGGGACTCGATCCCAGGACTCCAGGATCATGACCTGAGCCAAAGGCAGTCGCTTAACCAACTGAGCCGCCCCCCAGGTGCCCAAGATTTATTTATTTATTAGAGAGAGAGTGTGCAAGTGGGGACAGCGGCAGGGGCAGAGGGAGAGAGAATCTTAAGCAGACTCCCTGCTGAGCCTGGAGCCCCACCCCGGGCTCCCTATCACAGCCTAGAGATCATGACTTGAGCCAAAATCAAGAGTCTGAACTTAACCAACTAAGCCACCCAGGTGCCCCATTATTTCCCACTCTGTAGGGGGGTTAACTGAGGCACAGAGAAGTTAAATAACTTGCCCAAGTTTACACAGCTAAAAATTGCCATATGTGAAAAAAATAGCCCAGGCATCCTATTTCCAGAGTTCATGCTCTTAAATACTATACCATGCTACCTCCTAATGTGAGGATGACGATAACAACCATAATAATAAAGACTAACACGTACATTATACTTAGTATGCGGCATGCATTTTCCAAGCACTACATATAACAAGTTATGAGATAGATATAATTATTGTTCTCTCTTACAAATGAAGAATTTGATGCACAGGGATGTTAAGCCACTACACTTTCTTAGAATAGAAAGGTTAAAAGTGCATTTTATATAAAACCTATCTTGTTTCAGTACCATAAACATCTGATTAGATGGGATACGGCTTCCCTTCAAGTCTTAATCACATTTATGGTATCCCCTTGATGATCACTTTTCCATAACAAAAGACCAGTTGGTTCAGGATGCTAATACATTTTCAACTTTCTGAAAACCTCTATCGGTCACTGACTGAGACACCCGGCTGAATTTGCACCTGACATGCTTCTGTCGCTATAGCAACCTGCTACTCTGAGAAACCTCTGCCCTTCTTTCCTCGTGGTTACCCAGGGACTTCCGTTTTTCCCCTAAGCAAGCACATCTGGGGCTGCGCCACTGAGAGGTCATCCCAGATGTACCTGTTGATTCAATGTGCCCCCAAACAAGTCCCATTCAACCGCTAAAATGTTTCAATTTGTTTCTTCTATTCTCCACACAATCCATTCTTGTCCTACGCATTTATCTTGTAAGCTCTTCCGTTGCCCTCCTGTTCATCTTCCCACAGCTACCAGCATTATCTTTCCAAAAAGATAATGGTTGGGATTTTCACAGTTTCTCTCTGTTTTCGAGTTTCTACTGTGAGGATGATAGGTTGCAAGGGGGTCTAAAATAAGTTAGAGGTGCAGAGATAATATGCCAGTAAATAAACACAGATGCATAGTATACTAATGCTGAACTATAACATGACTTAACTGACATTATAAATATGACGAATCCCAAAGAAGCTAAAACGATGACTTTGCAATAAAATGTTTATTTAAGGTAGAAAACAGTAAGTAATCATTAGTTTAGCTGTACATCGTATTCATGGATAATTCCCACCTCAAACATTTACACCACATGGTTAGTTTTGCCAATGTTTATCTTAGAGTAAAAATAGACTCCAAATTTCGTGACTAAGTTTTACAGTAAAATAACTCTGAGCAAGTAATACGTGTAGATGATGAGTTAGTGATTAATAGATTTTTATTAGTCAGAGGAGAGATGCAAGCAATTGATGCTTTTCAAATATCATCTTAGACATTGTAGTTCGGTAGTAAGGAGGAGTTTTCATACCCTTGAAAAGCGCTTCTAAACTTTATACAACCCACACTCTGGCTCTGGCTGTGAAATGGTGGCTCAGTTTGAATTCTCAATCTGTGGAACAAGTCATTATGATTACATGAAAAAAGGAACCCGCACCCCGTCATGTTCTCAGCGAAACTACATAGCATAAACTCATGCTACGGGGTTCCAAATAGTTCCAGCTATTTTAGAACAACAGTGTCTATTTTTCATTTTGAATGACTGCAATTTCAGGAGCAGCTGTTGCACTGAAAATTATAATGGTCAACATTTAATCAGCACAATGTTTCTCCCCCCCTCATCAATCAATCATTTGCTTCAGTTACCATAAAAATCTCAAACTTTGGTTAGCAGTTAGTAACTTTAAAAGCCTCATTAGAATCTGGCACGACCTACTGATCTCCCATTATTTCCCACGACTTCCTAACATGCAATCTGGGCTCTGTTTCAGCAGTTCCCATAAACACCAGCCTCCTTTTGCTTTCCCTTACTTTGCACATCTAGAAAACCATCTGTTTTTCCCCAACTCTGTACAAACACTGTCTTTTTTGACATCCGAAGCTAGTCTCACCTCCTGAAAAAAAGTTATCTTTGCTTATACTAACTTAGCTTTTATGATTTCCCCATCTCTAGACTTCTGTTAACCTCAAAACTTCATCCCTTGGTCAAACAGTATTTACTGGTCTTTTCTCTCCAACTCAATTGCAAATATAGTGAAGCATGAATCATCTCATATTTTTTTAGTTCATTTGCAGTATATAACTGTGTCTGTCTATATAAGAGATATCTTAGCATCTCATTGTGTGCTAATAGGGGCACATTCATTTCTTTTTCTTTGAGGTTTCCATAATATTTTGTATGAAGTTAGCATTTTAATCTCAGGTTCTAGACCTTGTGTTCTAAAGCTATTTGTATATGTCTCGGCCTTCTGTAAGCAACCTTGAGTTCATTCAGTCATTATGATCATTCCTGGAGCACGGACTGTACATGAGGCAGTGTGCCAGGCACTGGAGAAAAGAAACCGAGTAGACCTTAGCTATCTAAGACCTTTGGGGATGAAAGTCAACAACATGAGGTGGGATGGGGGTTTCAGTAAGCTTGCGGAAAGAGGGTAGCAGAGGAAGGCTTTGGTTCAATTTGTTCAGCGTGGGAAGGACCTAATGATGGATGTGGGCGTCGCAGCAAGAGTAATTCTTCACTAGTAGAAGAGACAATTAGGGGAAGGATATTGAAGAAGTAGGTCTTGCAAACTCCCAGACGTAGGAAACAAAACACAGTGTGTTTAAGAAATGACAAGCATATGGGTGCAAAGGGAAGGTAGTGGCGAAAGAGAAAGTTAAAAATGTGGTTTGGAATATGAATGTTGGTCACTGATGAAGGTATTCTGATCAAGCGTTACTTGACCCTTGGGAAATTTGGCTATCTGTTACTGCCTGGGAAATTAAAAATGACATAGACATATACATAATAGATAAACTAAAAGGGGGTATATATAGGATGCCAAAATGAGCTCATTCGGTGATTTAAAAATATTTTTTTTTAGATTTTATTTATTTATTTGACAGAGAGAAAGAGCACGAGCAGGAGGATCAGCAGGCAGAGGGAAAGGGAGAAGCAGACTCCCTGTAGAGCAGGGAGCTCCATCCCAGGCCCCCAGGGATCATGACCTGAGTCAAAGGCAGACGCGTAACTGACTGAGCCACCCAGGCGCCCCTCAGTCAGTGATTTTAAAAATCATTTTAATCTTCAATTTTTTATTGTGAACTCTGCTGTACCTGGAACAAAGGACATATACATGCATGTATAATTTAAAGCATTATAATAAAATGAACACCTGTTGGCCCGCTGCTGGGATGAATGCACAGAGCAAGCACTATCAGTATCTCTGAAGCCCTTTGTGGGCTCCTCCCCAATATATCCTGCTGCTCCCTCCAGCCCTCAGCGGTACCGTCTTCCCTGACTGTGGTAATTAGCTTGCTGCATTTCCCGAAATGCATTGCTCTCCCCAAAGACTGTCAGAAGAGATAGTTTAGACTTGTTTTTAGTCTGACACAAATGGAGTCATACCAGTCCTTTATTTTTTAATACTGAAAGAGGAAAAAGCCACATAATCAAATAATTATTTCAAGTTTGACATTTCCCCTGAATGTGTCGGCACCATGGAGCCACCAAGACTTTTCCTCAAGGATAGATGAGTCTTAAGACACTTCTAGCTTCAAAATTCTCCAAGTAACAATTATTGATTTGTGTGAACGACTCCTGGTGTGCTCTTTGGTTAAGTGATTTTGATTTTCACTGTTTAGATTTAAATTATGCTCATTGCAACTTATGTATCATTTTTTTCCTTTTTTTCAGAATTGAAGGCAAAGATGTGTGACTATAATTACATTTATATTTAAATCCTGAAATGTTATTTTCTTCATCGTTGTAGGAATGCTGGTTTGGTATATTTGTTAATGATTTCAAATGCCAAAAGTCATTGCAAAACAAAATTATTACTGTTTGGTTAGTCTTAATCCTCCAAAATAATGACATATGTGTTCTGTCATTGTTTTTTCTAATATTTGTGCTATTAGGTACCTTATTTGGTTGCCTAATTAAAGAAGTCTAAGACTGTTTTTTTTTTTAAATCAGAATACTGCTGGATGTTTTTTATGTGCACGATACTATAAATATGCATGTGTATGAATCCCTAATTTGTGTCAGGTCATAATTGCTTTGGTTTTAGTGAAGCAGAACCAACAATTGTTTAGGAAAGAACTTGTTTTTATGAAAATTGACATATTTGCCCTTAAATTAAGCATGTGTTTGGCAATTTATTTTGTAAAGTTATTAGTTATCACTATTTTG
This sequence comes from Zalophus californianus, assembly GCF_009762305.2. Taxonomy (NCBI): domain Eukaryota; kingdom Metazoa; phylum Chordata; class Mammalia; order Carnivora; family Otariidae; genus Zalophus; species Zalophus californianus. Next base: position 63,945,419 of record NC_045597.1, read on the forward strand.
ACTATGGGGTATTTAATTTCCACATTTAACATTTGGTGTGATTATGTAAGCAACTGACTCATGAAATATAATCCAAACCCTCACTGTGCTTGGGATCCCATGGAGGGCTTAAGAGAAGTAAGCAAGTTAAAGGAATGCAAGATCTAAATGAATGGGAGTGTGAATCAATAATAAATAGAATTTATTAACAAGAATATTGATGAACCAGAACATCTCATTTTATATTGATGCTGAATTCCACTTTGACTTATGTTAATTAGTAAAATGCCCTCTCTCTTTTTTGTAAACAGGGTATCAACTATTTTGTTTACATTGATGATATGTATACACACAATATACACATACATCATATCTATATATTCCTGGAGGCGAGAAACATGTATAAAATGTATACTTGATCAGCATCAAAGGAAGATATATTGTGATTATTACAGACTACAGCATATCCATTGTTCATCACAGCAATGTTGATCTGATATATTATTTGAAAAATCACTTGAGTGGCTACAAGTTACAAACCTATCAACTGGGTTATTATAACTAGTCCTCAGCCCTAGACAACCAGATGCCCTGTTTCTGTCTAGATGACTGGTTTTCTAAAAAGCCAAAAGCTGCGGCTGAGCATTATCTATCCTCCCAACAGTCTAGTGAAATAGGTTAATCACAAAAATATCCTGTGATGAATAAAAACAAGAACTCTTGAGGTGCCTGGGTGGCTCATTTAGTTAAGTGACCGACTCTTGATTTTGGCTCAGGTCATGATCTCAAGGTCATGAGACTGAACCCTGCTTTGGGCTCTGCACTGGGCATGGAGTCTGCTTAAGATTCTCTCTCTCCTTCTGCCTCTGCACTCCCCTCTTAAACAATAAAATAAAATAAAATAAAATAAAATAAAATAAAATAAAATAAAATAAAAAAGCAAGAGCTCTTGTATCATATGTCCTGGGTTTGAACCCTGACTGTCACTTATAACAATCTGTGTGATCTTTGGATAGTTGATTAAGTCCTTTGTGCCTCAGTCTCTTCATGGGTAAAGTGGGAAAAATAGTAATATCCATTAAGGTTATTGTGAGAATCAAATTATATAATATATACTAAGCCCTTAGGAAAAAACTCAGTGCACAGTAAACACTAAAAACGTCTGCATTATTTTCATTCCAAGTTACACTTTTCATTTACAGGTAGGCAAATGAGCCTAAAAAGATTTTACTTGAAATATCAAAGTAAATCATGAGCAGATGTGGGTTACCGAGAGTCCTTGATCTTACTAACTGGCCCCTTCTCTGAGAATAAAATATTATTCTTCACAATAATAAGAACTTATGGCACCAGACATCTTAAAATTAAACTTTATCTATATTTTGCTTCCTTAGTATCAGAAGTATTCCATAAACATTTTAACCCTACCAATTCTTCAGAGTGCTAAGACAGGACTATCTCATCCATCTTTGGATCTACATACTAAGCCTGTCCTACAGATGGTAGGTACTCAAAAAATGTTGGTTGAATGGGTAAGTCCTGGTCTATCTTAGTCCTGGTCTACCTGCTTAGCATGAAGAGCAATGATCTGAAATTTCAACTTATTCTATAAGGTAAGAAAAAGAAGATTACTTCACCATTAAGGTAAACAGCAGAATTTAATGACATCAAAACATTCCTTTGGAGACCACATTCATTTTTCTAAGTGTCCAATAGAGTGTGCTAGCTCACTATATAAGAGTAGCAATTTAGAGGTGTAGTCATGTATCACATTTATTTTGATGATTTATTTGCTTGAAATAATTGAAGAGAAAAATGAGACCATGTTCTTAATAAAAAACAAAACAAAGTTCAGCAAATTTAATTCTATATAATGTATGGGCATGTGCAAAGTAAATGTATAAAAAAGAAAAATGAAAATTGTGGTTTTTCCTTTTTACATAGGTTTACTATATAACATTCTACCCTATGGATTAAAAAACGAAAGCTCTTATTAATTTATATACACTAAAACTGTATACTCCTGCTCAATTTTACTTAGCATTTTAAGCTTCCATATTAAAAATTAGTAGATGCCCTCACAGTTTTCATAGGCTACTAGTTTTTCTAAACCCATCATATTTCTTTTGATTTTATTTTAACGATAAAAGCACCCCCGCCCCAGGCATATGATTGAAGAGCATAGTCAATGCATCCAATCCAGTATTTATTGGAAAAATTAGAATGGAAAACATACCAAAGTGTCATCAGCAAGCCAAAAAGGCAAGATGGACAAAAAGCATAGTCCAAATATCTCAAATGATTAACCTCTATTTATCCTTTATTTTTATGGAATTCTCTAACATTTAGAAAAAATGAGTACTTTAGTTACCTAGGAGCAAATGTCTGCTATTTTATTTCCTGCATGCATTGCACATTCATGTGCACGCATGTGTATGTCTGTATGTCGTGTGTCTCTGTGTCTGTCTGTCTGTGTCCTATGGGAAATCGGTCAGAAACCTTGATAAGTAAAAATACTTGCTGAGACTGCTTAGGGGACTTGGTAGCCCAGCCGTACCTTGGCATTTATTTTTCTGCCCAATGTGACCACAATTTTCAACTCAGACACTGTAGCAGACATTTGTCATTGTTTCTGGCTGCCCAGTATCTGAATTCTCTGCCTATATTTTGGATAATATTATGAGATCTCATGATTCTCGGAGGGGAGCAGAATCAACTTTATATTATAGAAACTGAAAATGCTGGAGCCTCATTGCCCCAGCCTTCTTTGTATCTGGGAATCGAAGCTCTGCCAGTCACAGACACCTATCCCAGAGACAGAAGCCCCTCGGGCCCCCAAGAAGCAGCTGGTCGTGAGTCTGTGTTGTCGTGGTCCTTCTCAGAGCACCAGGGCCCTCAGTGCAAACTGTAAGCCTTGCAACTCAGCGGGAAAACAAGTTTCCTTCCTCATCACATCAGTTCTGTGTACGATTTGGGCTATTGTTTCCAGCTATGGAACACGAAGCCTGGTTCTCCAGCCTTCCTGTTGAGTCCACGAAACATATAATTTTTTTTTCAGCTCACATCAATCAAAGTCAAATTCTGCCTCTATTCAGTAACACACAATGGTTATATACTTGTCATTCCGAAGTTACTCTTCTCAACAAAAGTAATTTATAGCTCCTTCCTTCCATTACTCTAGTTCATAGAATTTTAATGGATTGCACAAATCAAAGGGGAACAGTCCCAACGCTCAGGGTGGCCTGAAGAGACCCAGCTTCCGGGCAGCCAGTGAGCAAAGCCGTAGTCTGTGATGATGATTCAAGCAGGTGGTTAATGCTGTGTGCAGTGTGTGTGTGTTTGTGGATGCAAACCTCCACAGCTGACTCTTACACTGAACTCTGGGCAAGTTCATGAGTGGAGTCTGAGAGGAAAGACTGAAAAATGAAAGCAACAGTCAGCAGAGATAATGGAGGACAAGACTAACACCCACAAAATGTTCAGCAGGACTAAAAATGTAAGGAAAAAAGAAATGTAAACCAACAAAGTGTTTTCTTATCACCTGTCCTTTGGTAAGGAAATATAAAAGTTTATGTGTAACTTTACAAAATGTATTTTAAATCTGAAGTGCAGTTACCACTAGTTTGTATAGAATCTATCAACTAATAATCTCCAACATAGTGCTTTCTAAAAACCAACAAATACACAAATATGGAAAAAAGAAAGGGAGGAAGGAAGGAAGGAAGGGGGAAGGAAGGAAGGAAAGAAGAGAAAGAGAAAAACAATAGATAATTTCATTCTCATTGTCTTGGATTCTTTAGGAATGAATGGCAGTTCCTGAAGGGTTTCCTCTTTCTCTGGTCAGTGACTACATCTCCTGTACATAGTGGTTTCTATGAGGTGCAGGAGTGTGGTTTTTCTCTTGGGTTTCCTTCTTCCTTTGCCATGTAAACATCCTGACTGGCTCACCCAGAAGCAGGCTCAAGGTGTTTCCTTATACACCTCATCTTATTTTGAGTTGTGCTTCTGTTTCCTGAATCTGATTTCATAATAAGTACTTCTCTGTCTCCTCTTGGATATTGTTTCCTTTTCCCAAGAAATGAAACCTAATTTCCAAGAAGGTATTTGGGCTCCTGTTGCTCACGGACTGCCTTACTAGAGATGCTGTGTTGGGGTTTCAAGTGACAGTGAAATTTATCAGATATTTGTATATATGTAGATATTTATGTATCCATGTAGATATTTCTTGTCCTTCATTCACTTCTCCTATTTATGAGCACAAAGGGGTCTTCAGTGGGAGATATTCAGGAAATAGAAGAGACAGTTTGCTGGGCAATTGGAAAGAGTGGGTAAGATTGGGAAATCTTGGATGACCCTGGTTAAGACACTTCCTAAAATAAACAATATGGGGAAGAAAAGAATAGATTTGTTGGGTGAGATGAAGTATTCAATTTCGGATCTGCTGAGTTTGAGCTCTCTATGAGGTATCAAGATAACGATGCTAACAGGTATTTGGATGTGAAATCATTTTGGGAGAAAGTATATGGATTTCTAAATCAGACAGATTGTCATTCAGATCTTGAGATTTGGTTCTCCTGGTGAAAATGGAAATAATAACACTGGCAGATAAATACCCATGTTTTCTAGTCTCTGCTAAGTTCATCTTTTGCTGGCCAAAGACTAGTTACATAAACAGTGGGTGTCTTACTTTTCCAATAAGAGATAGCAGGATGCTTTGTGGCCTGTCAGCCTTTGTCATGAAAATTACTGCCCTGGATAAATGGAAAATTGAGATAGAATGCCACTCCCTTGGGAGTGTTCAATCAATGTAGCTTCTTTATTTTCTGTGAACTGATTTCATCTTGCTCTGGAGTTCCCATTTCCCTCTGTTGGCAGGAGAAAACCTTCAAATGCACCAGCAAAATATAACAATCTCCCCTGATTTAGGTGACTATTAAGTCAATCTAAAGAATTTGGCATTTAAATTCCCTTGATTAGATTTTTTTAAGTTTTATTGAATATAATTGACAAATACAATTATAAGATATTTAAAGCATACAAAATGATCATTTATATACGTATACATTGTGAAGGGATTCCCCCATCGAGCTAATTAACACCATAGGGTATCTCCTGCAAAACATTTTCACGGTCTTATCCAACTGCCTAAAAGGGCATCTGGGTGCAGAGGAACATAGTATCTTCATCAAAGTGACTGGGCTCCAGATAAGGGCTCCAGAATTTCTGCTTTCCTCTGTTGTCTCTGTTCTCAGCTACAGAAGGTGGTATGTAATTGGTCAGGGCTGGAAACCTGAATGAGTAGTGAGCGGTTTGACCTCGCCATCCTCTGTCCTGGCAGGGTTCTGTGTTTGCTGCTCTGTGCTTTAGGTATGAACACTGAACTAAGAGGTTCCCCTGTCCAGAACCCTGATGTCTGGGGTCCACCACTACCACCCCTATCTTCTCTCCAGGACATGTAAGGTCCTGCATGCCATCTGTAGATTGTGGGAGGGAGTGTGTGCTGGGGCACAAGCTCAAGCTCATCCATCTGGTCTTTTTTATCACTCAGGCTTTACAGCTGCACTAACATGGTGAAAACTTGAAGAAATTAGAACACAAGCTCAGATTTCTTGGATTTTCCTCCAGTTTCTGTCTCTCTGTTTTTTTTCTCCCTGTCTGTCTCTCTCTCAAATCATCTACATCCTCCATCTTCCCCATATTTGACCAAGCTTAGGACAGAAGCACTAGATTTTTCTCAGGGACTCAGGTGGCACCTTCACCGTGGTAAATGCTCCTACACATCTCTCCTTCTCTCCAAGAAGAAAATGTCTTCCTCTCTTGCCTTTCTGTCTGAAAACTTCCCTATGACATATCATCCTTTTCCCCCCCATTCTATGCTTTTTTTGCTGTTGTTGTTCTAGAAGCTCACTTACCTCATCTGCCTCCTGGGAAAGTAAATTCCATAGATTTGCCTTAATGGTGAAAAGACTGAGAGGAAGAAAAGACAAAAGATGGGTTATCAAGAGGGAGACTACATTGAAGAATCTTTAAAAACTACTATCCCTATTTAAAAAAAAAAACTAGGTGAAGTAAACACAGGCTGTGGATATAAGGGAAACATTGCAAAGAGGTTTTAGGTTGCATGCCTGATTATGATTGGCTTTCTGAATTTCTGGGTTGAGAAGTTTTTGGAGACCACATCCAGGCTTGGCTGCAAACAGTCACAGTTGATGTGCAATGTCCATCGTGGGAGAGGGTAAAGATGAGTTGCATATAATTGGCATGGGTTGTATATAATTGCCATCACTGATACAGTGGAAAGATCATCGAATTTGGAGTCAGCTAGATTTGGCTTAAATTCTAGCTTTCCAGCCTGTTTTCTGTTACAAGCTTTTATATTCTTATAAAAATAAGTACATTTTAAAATAAATGTGGATTCATTTTACTTTTATATTTTATACATACATAAACTCTAGAAAGCTTCTATAATTTTATATATTAGCCTTTTATATCTAGCAGCTTCCAATGAGATATATTTCTTTTAAAAACAAAACAGATTTTGATACCTTAATAATTCAAAGCTATTTCATCTAGTATCCATTTGGGGTTAATTCTGTCAGCAAGCTGTTCCTATTTCATATAAAATTATTGAGTTTGGTTTCCAATAAAATTCAGCCTACGGTAAACAAAAGAAAAAAATGACATTTTGTGTGCCTACAGTAAAAAATTGTTCTCTCTTTTATAGTGCCCTGGAAAAATATCCTATCAGCACAAAATTTTAATTAAAAACCCAAATAATTTGTCCAAGTGGTTATATGATCTGTCTTCCCCCTCTAGATTCATTTCTGTTACTTATTTACATGTTTATTTTTGTACTCCACCTATATCATTATTAGTATTATATATATATAGAATTGAGATGGGGAGCAGTAGCTAAGGCAACTTCACAATGCCCTAGGATGACCAGCTGGGGCAAGGATCATGACCAAGGGTAACCAAAACAAAAGCTTTGTTCGTTTATTCTTATCAATTAACTATGTGTGGGGCCAAGCCCTTACATTCCATAGGAAGATTCAAACAACGCCCCACTGGTTTGATTGTGTTCGTGAAGAGGAGGCCATAAAAAGTGAACCAGAGGAGGTGGGAAGTGATTAGGGTTCCCGAAGGGTTGACCACTGCCGGCTCTCTCAAACCTAACTGGGCCGCTGGGACGAGGGAAATCAGGGAGGAGAGGGAGAAGGGCTGAGGGGAGTGGTGTCCCCGGGATTGGACGCTTTGAGATCTTACAATGGTTAGAGGCACTGTGGGCTCCTGGGAGGAGGTGCCAGAGCAGAACGTGTCCTAGGAGGACGCTCCGGCTTAAAACATCAGAGGAGAGCTCCACACACTTCCCACCACCAGCATGGAGGTGATCTCTTAGGGAGAAGCTCTTCCCTCCTTCCCAGGCACGTCAGCCTTCTTCAGTCCCTTCCTCTATAAAAAAAATTAAAAATATATTTTACAACAGGGTTAGTATAAAGATAAATATAATCCAGGCTGGATTAGTGGTTACACAGTCATTATCATTATATGCATTCTTTCTTCTAATTTTAAATTGAAATTAAAATGTTTCTGTGGGTCCTAGGCACTGTGCTCACATGCGTAAGCTAACTAAGGAAAAAGGTGGCCCTGTGATCTCAGGCAGATAATGGTACCTGGGACCAAAATGAAGGAAAGAGAAAATATCCATTAAAGAAGGAATTTCTGAGATACAGATTATAAATTGGACATTTATAGAGATTTAAATAACTAACCAGATGACAAAATAACAGGGATGGATTAAGAAAACGAGAATATGGCAAAAATATTTTAGGTGGATTTGGTGTTCAGAGTCAAAGGCAGGACTTGCAATTATGAAAATGGAATGATTTTTATGTTTGCACATATCCAAGTGGTAATTATTAAATAATATTCAAAGTAAGGTAAAGAAATGTACTTATGTTTATGCTTAAGCATTTTTTTAAATGTAGAACCGAAAGCATTTAAGTTATTTTAACTTTAGTCTCTATTACTTACTATTGTGAAATCTCAGTAAGATTTTGGGGAATTTGGAGGATTTTAATGAATTTCGATTGTATTTACTGATATGACTTAGTTCAGTCAAATGTGTCTAAAATATTTAGTTAAGTTTGTTCTAGGCAAGGTTCGATATTACCTAGAATAAATCATAAGTGATACTACTGTTCATTGGAATGAATTTTAAAAAGAAGGGACATTATATAAGCAAACAGTTGAGTCAGTTTTTAATATCAAATTGCTTATTAAATCAATTGCACCAAAATCTCCCCCTTTTTTTTCTTTTTGCCAAAAGATCTATTCCACATATTACAAAAGGAAAGACAAAGTTATGTTTACAAAATCTCGAGCGAGATCTGTCTTAGTAATATTTATAGGAGAGAATAGAGAAGATGTCTTAAATGAAGTAGTACAACTGTGATAAAATTTCATATTAGTTAGCTTTTGTTGTATGAAAACCCCTCAAACTTTGGAGACTTAAAATAACAGCAATGCATTTGGATCAGATTTTGCAGAGTTGAACGCAGCCAAGCGGTTGTTCTCACCTGGGCCTGCCTGCTCTGATATTGTCCTGGTTTCCTCGTGTTTCTGGGGAAGGCTGGAGGGTTCCCTAAGACAATGAGTCTATGACGGGCTCAGCAGGAGTGACTGGGAAAATTGAAGTCTCTCCCCACATGGTGGTCTCCCACCCTCCAGCTGGCTAGCCTGGGCTGGTTCACATGGCACTGCAGAGTTCCAAGAGACAGGGGAAGCATGCAAAACCTGAGTCCTGCAGTTGGAATTTGAAACACGTTACCTCCTTCGAGTTCCATTAGCCAAAGCAGGTCACAATATGACCCCGGATTCAGACTCGGTGAGAGAAGAATTACATTCTCCCTGTTGATGAAGGGAGCTCCCAAGTTACTCTGTGAAGGGATATAAATACAAGGGGAATAATTAGCAGTCTAGCACAGAGGTAATCATTAGATTTACCCACATGACATCATTAAGACGTTATTGCCTATCACCAACAGACTTGTCTTTTTCTCTCCCCCCAAGAGGTACAAGTTAAAGGAGGTGGAATACCTACGTCTTTTGTGATAATCAAGCGGCCGTGTCCACAGGAATGGCCGTGGCTCACATAGAACCCTGGGGCCACTCCTTCGTCCCAGAAATCTTTGACAGCTCAAGTGTTCAGGATGGCTAGATTGTTTGAAACAACTCCATACCTACCACACGGGTGACTTCAGGGAAGGTAATGTCTGAATGACATTTATCATTGCCTTTGACAGGAAATGAAGAAATTAAAAAAAAAAAAAAAACAGCAACAGCAAAAAGTAACAAAGCCCACTGAGATCTCTAGCATCTGAAGTTTTAAGATTTCCATTTCTTTGCACTTGAACCAGACCGGGGCGCTTCGGTGGCTCAGTCGGTTAAGCGTCTGCTTTCAGCTCAGGTCACAATCCCTGAGTCCTGGCATCGAGTCCCGCATCGGGTTTCTTGCTCAGTGGGGATCCTGCTTGCCCCTCGCCCTGCTCCTTCTCTCTCTCTCAAATAAATAAGTAAAATCAAAAGAACCAAAGTAAGCTTTAGCCCCTAAGAAGTTAGTAATCTTTAAATTTAGCAAGTTTTTAAATGACTTTGCCTTAGAAAATTGTGGTCAGTCAGGTTTACTTTTCAATTCCCATTTTCCTCCAATATACATCAAAATGTCCACTCCTTGAAAGCAAAAGTCTTCCTACCTACTTTGTCCCTACATCCCAGTTGTCTAAGATGGTGTTTGATATGGCAAATGCCAAAACAAGAATTTGTTAAATGAGCAAATAAATAAAAGGAACTTCTCCTTGTTCCTCAGCTGAGATGCCTTTGTCTCTATTTTGATTTTATGACAAGATCTAAAATCACTAGAACAAAGTCATAAATCACTGAGCAGTAGTTTAAGATAACACTCTTCCAAAGGGTATAGTCTATTATTTGCCTTGGTAATGTGGTATTATGCCATTTTGTTTCTAATGGAAATCATAAAATATTTCAAAACCATGAACATGCTAAACTTATGAGCAAACACTGTATATATGTATATTTATTATCTGAAAGCCTAAGTGTAGAATAGTTACCAAATGTTAAAAACAGGTGGGGAGGGAAAGGGAAAGATAAATTTTGATAATGGTAATTTTTTTCCACCCAATAGAAAGATAATTAGACTTAAGCAAAAATATTTTTGCCAGTTGTCATCTTGGAACAGATTGACAGAGTCCAAAAGCATGTTTAAGCCTATTTTATAGATAAGTTTCTCATGAATTCGAAACGAAGTTCAAGCATAAAGGATTTGTGTTCTGGCATTACAATATTTGTGGTTAACTTCTTGTGAAAACCTGCACAGGGGTGTGAGTTACAGAGACAAATTGAGCTCCTTGTTTGACGAATGAGTCATTGTCCTCTGACATCTAGAAGACCAATATATCAATAGATATTTTCAAGGAGAATATAGAACGAATCAGAATTGCCCCAGATGTATGGGGCAAGAGGGAACCCACATTTTTGGCTTGGATCAAAACAGTTTTACAAAACCAAAATATTCGGCTTGCATTTTTTAAAAAGATTTATTTATTTATTTGAGAGAGAGAGAGAGAGAGAGACAGAGAGCGTGAGCAGGGGGAGGGCAGAGGGAGAGGGAGAATCCTCAAACAGACTCTGGAGGCGGGACTCCATCCCAGGACCCTGTGATCATGACCTGAGCTGAAATCAAGAGTCATATGCTTAACCGCCTGAGCTGCCCAGGCGCCCCCTGCAGTAATTTTTGAAATTACAGCTGACTTTTCATGTCACCACAAATCCCCAGTTCCTCTCCAACCTTGTCCCCTCCTCTGGGCACAGAGACCCGGGGACACGTGGCAGCCATGGGGAGCATGTAGGTCCTTCTGTTTAAAGTGGTTAATCTTTCCAAAATCAAACCTCTTTAATCACTTTCTCTTTTGAGTTTTTGAGTGCCTTTCTATTGCTGCTGATGTTAAGCTCTATTAACACTTTTTAGGTAAAATGGTCTTTCAAGTTTCAAAAATGGCCTTGATTTTTCAAATCATACACAGAAAACAATTAATGAAAGGGGATTGGATGAAATTGCGAGTTTCAAAAGTCTTTTTTATGGGGACTGTGCATACTTGATTGAAATGATTTAGGTTTAAAAATGGCTTATATAATTAAATATTGAAATGGAAAATGTCAAGCAGCTATTTGACTAAAGGCATATTTCCATGGCAGAAAGTTTGTGAAAGTACATTTTGGGTCCAAATAAATATCATGCTTCGTGTGTTTGGCAGAAGATTCTCACATTTTCCACTGTGGCTGAGGAATTATAGAAGTCCCTCTTTTTTGAGCCCATTACACTCAGAGACCATTGCCATTGCCTTTAGAAGCCCCCTCACAGACCCCACCCAGCATCTCGCACTGGGCCCGGGACGTGACCCTGCCTCCCCTGGCCGTGGTTTCTTTTTTTTTTCATTCTAGATCTTTGTCTGTCCCATGTATTTCTTCAAATTATTTGTTTGACTGTTAACTATTCACCAGGAACAAAGTGTCCCTTTTTAAATTATTTTTAAAAATTTTTTAAAATTCCACTTAGTTAACACACAGTATTCTATTAGGAGCAAGGTGTCCCTTAAGATCTGACCAGACTATCACTTTCTTGGTGAAGTTTTAACTGACCTGCCCAAAAAAGGGTTAGAGGGGAAAGAAGAATAGAAATTAGACTTTCTGAGTCTGGGTTGATAGTTGTGCAACATGGAAGAATGTTGGGGTTCGGGGTTCATCTGGGAACGTGCTTTCTCCTTGTATTCTCTTGAAGGCTCATTACTTGGGTTTAGCATCTTGTCCTTTTAAAATTTTTAAACACCAAATTTTTTAAATTGAAATGTAATTGACATACAACATCCTATTGGTTTCAGGTGTCCATCATAGTGATTTGCTATTTTTATACATTACGAAATAATCCCCACGGTAAGTCTAGTTACCGTCTGTCACCATACAAAGTTATTATAATATTATTGACTATATTTTTTCTGCATAGCATCTTCTTAGGGAAGAAGAAATACAATATAAACAGTGGCAGAAAGACAATTTAATAATTTAAAAATAGACTTCTACCTATACAATGACATGAATTGTGTGCCTGTAAACAAATTAGATATACCAGTATCAGAAATCTAATCCTGGTAGGCTTAAAGAATTTTTGATGCACCTTCTATATCCCCTTTATTATTTTAGTTTTGTTATTCTTAGGTTTTCGGTGAGTGTCTTTAAAATATCTCAGCTTATCTCAGTGAGCTGAGAGGAAAAAGAGAAAAAAATGAATAAAGAAAATGTGATGGATAGATTGAAATATTATTCAACCATACAAAAGAAGGGAATCCTGCTGTTTGGAAAACATGAATGAGCCTTGAAGGTATCATGCTAAGAGAAATGAGTCAGACAGAGAAAAACAAATACTGTATGATTTCACTTATATGTGGAATCTTAAAAAAAATTAAAAAAAGACAAAACTCATAGATTCAGAGTTAACCTTCATCGCTCATGCAGATTGGTGGTTGCCAAAGGTGAGGGTGAGGTGGAGGTGGACAAAATGAGGGAAGGGCGTCGAAAGGTACAGACTTCCAGTTATAAGATAAGTAAGTCATGGGGATGTAGTCGACAGCATGTGGACTGCAGTCAGTAATACTCTATTATTTACTTGAAAGTTGCTAAGAGAGTAAACCTTAGAAGTTCTCATCACAAGAGAAAAAAATTCTGTAACTGTGTATGGATGGATGCTAACTAAACTAATTGTGGTGATCATTTTACAATATATACATAGATCAAATCATTATGCTGTATGCCTTAAACTGATAGAAGGTTACATGTCAATTATATCTTAATAACACTGGAAGATAAATAGAGTAAATTTCGCATTTTCCCACACCCTTCCCCACCCATCGAAAAATAAATTCTGTTTTTGCCCCAACTTGTGTAGAAGACAGAGGTTTTTACAGTTTTCATTGCTGTGGTACAAACTAAGGTAGCACTTAGTCATGTAAGACAACCATTTTCTTATGCTTCTGGATTTCATGGGCTGAGAATTCAAATGAGGCAAGGCAGGATGGCTCGTCTGTTCTAGGATGTCTAGGGCGTAAGTTGGTGAGACCTGAAGGCTAAGGGTAATGTAACTAAGGCTAGAGGCTGAACTCACTGGAGGCTCTTTCATTTAGAGGGCTAGTAGCTAGGCAGGGATGACGGTAAGGCTGGGCTTAGCTGAGGCATAGCCTGGAGCGCCTACTACACTTCCACTCTCCACGTGCCTTGGGATTCTGGTATCTTGGTGTTGTGTTCCCACAAGACATGTGGAGAATATGTTCCAAGAGAAGCAGGCAGAAATACATGGCTTCTGTGTGTCTGTGCTTTATTCGTTGCAGTCATGATTCCTTTCAGAGGAATGTCAAAGAATTTGAAGACATGTTTAAAACTGCCTGGAAACAGAATTACTCTATCCCTGAGACCTAAAAGGAAGGTAGAGGAGAGACTCAAGTTGAAAGAGAGCCCAAGGAAGACAAGGCAAAAGGAAGTGGGAAGGAGGAGGAAGCATCTTGCATAGTTGCTTGTTTCTGGCAAATGAGTGTTCATTTGAAGAGCTTCTTGCTTCAACTTTGGTTAGTTTTGTACTTCACCCCAGTTAATTATTAAAATTGAACTCACTACCTTCTGCCTCTTTCCATGGTACCCCTTTAAAACTAATGCTTCAAGGGTTGGATTCTATGAAGAGTCACACCACTCACTCAGGTGCCAGTGTTCATAATCATCCCTGAGTCTCCCTTCTTCCTTGTGCTCAGGGACAGCTTGGTGGGTGTGTGACCTGTGTAGTCACACGAGACCCTCTGCTGAGAAGCACCTCACGTTTGGTTTCATGTTCTGCTCTCGCCATCTGGATAGTCTTAATTTTATTTTGATCTTAACGTTTTGTAAGTGAAGTCTGCTGCGACGAAGCAGGGGAAAGAGCATGTCAAGCAGCAGGGGACTGTTGCGGCCCAGCAGCGTCTGTGGGCACAGCGTCCCTGGTAGCTGTTGGGGAAGTCCTTGGGCCATGAGGCCCTGAGGGGGTCGCCTGGTGGGACCTGATCCAGATTGGTGGTGGTCACACTGAGGGTAACTGCAGAAGTGACCATGGCTGTGGGAGAAAGGAGGGGCTCCATTTGGGGGCAGCGCCATACCCACGAGGGAGGCAAGCTTGCCTGTCCATCGCCAGACCCTGTCCCTGCAGTTGTCTGTGCAAATGTTAATTCTCCAGTTGGAGGGCTGGGACAGGAACTCCAGTCCCCAGGAAGTAAACTTTCAGTAAATCTTACAACATGAATTGCATGCATATTAACGTTGCAATAAAGCGTATCAGGGAGTTACTAAAATTCTTTTAAAAATATAGAATTGCTGGTTTTGAAAAGTGCTGTAACATTGCAAAGCAAATATCCACAGGCTTAGAAATAGAAGTTAAATTTAAGGATCATCACATTCAATAGAAAAGAACATTTTCGATAAAATTTCAAAGAACCAATTGTTAACAAGGGACAATTTTGAAATTAAGTTTTCCTTATAAATGAAAATAGAGTGATAAAATGCACAAATAGGTATTTTAAATTGTATAAAATTATATACATTTTCAGTTTCTTAAATGACCTCAAGTTACAAGAAATGTCAGAGGAAATGTTAAAATGCTCTTGTAAAAGTTTACATTTAAAAATAAATTCAGAATTACACAAAATTAATTTGTAAAAAGAGTTAAATTTTTTTAGAAAAATTGTTTCCCCAAAATCCTCAATTCTAGCTGTAACAAAATGGATGTTTGGGGAGCATCCAGGAAGTGCAGTCTGTTGAACTTCCAACTGTTGGTTTTGGCTCAGGTCATGATCTCAGGGTAGTGAGATCAAGCCCCATGTTGGACTCCATGCTGAGTGTGGAGTCTGCCTAAGTTTCTCTCTCTCTCTCTCTGCCCCTCCCTCCTCAAATAAATAAATTAAAAAAATTAAATGAGTGTTTTATTAAACTTATCAGAAATTTGTCCCTATGTGACAGATGGTAACTACACTTATGGTGATGAGCATTGTATAATGTATAGAATTGTTAATTCACTATGTCATACACCAGAAATCAATACAACATGGTATGTCCATTATACTTTATTTAAAAAAAGTTATCCCAATGTTTTCACAGCCTGTAAATTGCTCTTAACAGCTCCAATAATAGTTGCATCAGCAGAAACATGCTTCTCAAAATTAAAAATTATCAAAAAACTTGTTGAGACCTTGAATTTGCCAAAAGTAATACATCACATTAATAAAGTATTTTGTTATATTATATAAAATTATGAGACCAAGATACTTTCATTTTTTGATTTTGAAGTTTATGTTTTTACTCCTATACCTCTATTACCCTTCTTACATTTTATAAATAGTAAACTGTCTTAAATGGAGAGGCTTTATATTTTAGTAACTTTAGCAGTACTTTTTTCCTGCCCTTTGAACAAAAGGCTCCACATTTTCGACCTCATTCATTTGCACTGGGTCCTGCAAATTTTTGAAGCCAACCTTGTTTGTGCCCCATGAATCTAATCAGTTTCCAAATTACAGTTGTAGACTACCTATCTCCAAAAATGTCTCTTTCCCTTTCTTTCCCTTTCCACTGTATTATCACTCCATCGCACAAATGATTATGATAGATTCCTAAGGATTTCCTTAGATTCCAATATTTTGTTTTTATTAGTCACACTTTTTTCTAAGTCTAAGTCATCTTATTTCCCTGATCAAAAGTTTTATTAATTTCCCTGTGCCCCCTGAATAAATCAGAACCGTTTGCCTAGTTATCGAAGGTCCTTTATGATCCAACTTCATTTGGCCTTGGAAATAAATCCTTTCTCCCACTATTTTTCTTCAGGAAATCCATGGTCCAGTCAACCACAGTCATTGTTATTGTTCAAACTAAGTCTTTTCCCACTTCCACGTCTTGACACTGAGCTTTGCAGGTTATATATGTTCAAGAGTAGAGGGAATAAATGCATGGATGAATAAACAGAACCATGCTTCAGTAAGAAGATGCTTTGAAAATCTAAAGATTTTTATCAACCTGCTTAAATTATCTCAAAAGAAAGTAAAAGAAATTAACCCAAGTTAAAAAGGGTGAAGGGGGGGTTTACCAACAGGGAAGAGTCAGCCTCTTTAATGGGCAATTATCACAAAAGGTAACAAGGTCACAGTTTAATGAACTGAACTACTTTTACTGAGTGATTAGGTTCAGTTTTTCTTTAATTATATATTTCAAGCCTAGTATCTTCTATTCTGCAGTTCCAAATATAGACTAGGAGAGCATGCATCGAACTATATCCACTACAAAGCTTATTTACCAGACCATAATCACTTCTACCTGGTACTTTCATTCGTTGCTTCTATGAAGTAAGTTCTAAAATCTGTATCGTCAATCTTGGTCATCCTGTTAGACTCTAGTCTGTGGTTTTCAACTGCCTTTTCTCACTCTGTCCTTGCCTCAAACCTCTAAGAGTAATACAGAAAAAAATCCTTTGAGAATTTAAAGAAGGGAGCTGCAGTAGTCAAGGCATATTTATGGTGAAGTGATGTTTGGGCTGGGACCTATAGAGTGGGTAAGGGGGATCCTGACAAGGATAGTTGAAAGGGAAGGGCTTAAGCTAGCTAGAACTAATATTTGTCATGGTCTTGTTGCATATTGCCAATGGTCCAAGCTTTTTAGAAGGTTGGGTGTGTTAAAAGAAAATAAATGCTTAGAAATGAGAAGAAGGCATAGATCATGGGAAAATTACATCCTGTGGTGAGGAGTCTGTAATTTATTCTGTATTCATTTGAGCACAGCAATGCCATAATCAGAAACACTTTTCTAAAGAAATATTCTGACAGCAGTATATAGGATGAATTGACAGGGGGAAGATATGGTGCACACATAGATTTATTAATTGTTCCTTTAATTTTTCAAAGACTCTGTTATTACTTTGAAATCACCAGTTTCTTAACAAACTACTACAGGAGGCATCCTTTGGAAGGGACAGCTTTACCTAAAGGGCTTATGATTTTGCTCAGCAAATGCAACATAATATAAACTCAGAATGAGTTATGTGTATGACTTCGAGTAGAACACTAAACTAGTGATAGGAAAACATCCAAAATGTCTTTTTTTTTCCTCTTCTAAACTCATACTTTTTATTGTACTGGTGTAGAAATGGCCCAGACCCGCAGGAGGTGACACAGAAAAGGAGTGGGCGGAGGGGTGGGGGCACAGAGAATCAGGTCTCCCGTGGGTCTGTTCCATGGTCCTCTTCTACCTTCAGGTCCCTCTCTTCGTCTTCTGTGCCAGTCTTGCACAGCCAAACCAGGTCTCCCACAGCGGTGAGTCCTTACAACCAGGTCGCTGGCCCTCCGGCAGTAGAAGCGGCCCTGGTTCTTCTCACAGGAACTCCTCTGCTAGGCAGGCAGATCAAGTGGGCCTTTAGGGGGCAGCCAGGGTGGAGATCACACGGGGCGGGGCTGGGGTGGGGGTTGTCATCCTGGAGCTCAGGCGCAGGCCAAAGCAGCCCCGGGGTTCTGGTCTGGCTCACACTCTCCGCCAGCCAAGAGACCCCTCAGCGCCTGGGAGGGGGGGGGGGGGGGGGGGGGGAGGCAGGCACCATAGGTGGGCCCAGATCACATCCAGTGGCTTCCAAAATGAAACCTAAATGGATTTCAAAAATAAGACCTCTGGATATGATTTGCTTAGCTTCATAACTCCCAAATGACAAGCCATCGGGGTTAGGCCCTACCACAATCGACTCAACATATTGGCAATAATACTACATTCAGAAAATGAGAGTGGGCAGAATACAGCAGATACACAGCAGTGACTTAGTGAGTGAGCTAAGTATGGTAGGAGAGAGCATGGGACGGCTCAACCACAGTGTTTATAATTCGGCTCCCGCCACAGGGTGATTTCATCAGCGTCTGGTCTGAGAAAGAGAATCCACTCTGGGTGTTTCAAGCAATAAGAGATTTATTTTAAGTGGTTTGAAAGCCTTTGGAAGATCTAGAGCAGCAACACTCAGGCAAAGTCAACTGCAGGTCTTCCTTCTGTGAGTAGATTTCAAGGAATCAAGAAGTTACCATGATGCCAGGGCACGATCTTAAGGAAACGCCCTAAGGTCGCACTGCCTGCATCACGAAGGTCAGTGGGTGTGTGGCCGGGAGCTGCTAAAAACCCTCAGGTCAGCTGGGGGCAAGCATTGGTCAGTCACTGCTGAAAGAGGATGATTTCTGCTTATCTGATGCCAATTCTTGCTGAAAGTAATGTAAACAGTGTTCCCAGGATCTGATCCTTGCAGTACTGGAGAGAACATATGGGTCATGAGGTGAGTGGTGATTTAAAAAAAAAAAAAAAAAGGATCTATACATACCTGTCCTCTAAAATCAGGCTAGTAAGGAATGATGATATTTGACTGTCGTGCATTGTATATGATAGTGTTTGAGAGCAGTTCACCGAACTAGGGGCATGTTAACTGATGGCAATGTTGATTTTAGAGCAAGAACAGAAAGAAGACGCACAGTGGGAAAGAGTTACCCTGGAATGTCTTCTTAACCCAAGCTCCAATAACAAGCCAGAAGTTTTATGGTTTAATAGGGAATTTCACAATGGTTGGGAATCCATCTCTCAGTAAGATAAGAGCATGTACAGGTGGGCCCATATTAAGCTACTTTATCCAGATGATTACTTATTTATCCAATGAATATTTACTGAACTACTACTATGTCCCAGGCATAATGAATAAATAAAAATGAAAAACATAATTTTAATGGCCATGTATTTGGATAGTGTTATTTTTACTTAATCATTTTTCCCTTTTTAGACATTTAGAGAATTCACATTTATCCTCCATTGTAAATACAACTCGAAAATCAGCCTTGTGTATAAATCTTTTTTTTTCTCTCTGATGACTTCTTAATGCTGTAACCAATGATTATTTGACTGAAAGGAATACAAATTTGCTTAAGTGAAAATGTAGTCCTAATAAGGGCACAAGGGGAGTAATGTGATATGTACCGTATCTAGTGTGGAAGCTAAAAAGACCTTCACGCAAAATGAAAACCTTCCAGGTACTCTGCTAGGAATATAGTGGTAAATAAGGGAGACCTCCCTTTGCCCCTAGAGCTGTCAGATTAGCCTTTGAATTGTCACTCTTCCTCTTCCTGTTTTCCTAGTGCATACCTGCAGCCTCAAGCCACTCCTTCCAGCTGTCTTTGGGACTTCATTTGACCACTTATACACATTTCTACCCATTTCCTCATCATTTTTCTTTCCATTTGCCTTTCCCCATCCTATGAACAAGGTCAAGTTTCTCCATTTGAAAATAGCTATCCCTCCTTAGATCATACGCTGTCTTTTTTTTTTTTTAAAGATTTTATTTATTTGACAGAGAGAGACACAGCGGAAAGGGAACACAAGCAGGGGGAGTGGGAGAGGGAGAAGCGGGCTTCCCGCCGAGCAGGGAGACCGATACGGGGCTCGATCCCAGGACCCTGAGATCATGACCTGAGCTAAAGGCAGACGCTTATCGGCTGAGCCACCCAGGCGCCCCAGATCATATGCTGTCTTACACATCCTATTATTCTCTCCTTCTCTTCTCAGCTAAGCCCAAATTCTCTTGTTCATAGTCTCCACTTACTCATTCCCCAACCACCATATAATCCACATAAATCTACTATAAACAGTCCCTAACCCAGTGAGACTGCGTGGGTAAAGGTCACATATGACTTCAATAACCTCACATCCAGTGAACACTCAATCACTATCTCTCTGAACCTCTCTGTCATATTCGACACAGTTGGCTGGCTGTATTGTAACACTCTTTTAAGTGACAAAAATCTTTTCTGGTTTTCCTTCTTTTGCTCCAATTATTTCCTCTCAGTCTTTTTATGGGCTCTTCCTTTACTGCCTTCTCCTTAAATTTGGCTTTTCCCCAGGTTTTCTCCTTGAACCCATTCATGGTGCCCATGCATCACCTAATATGATCTTGATTGGCTTCAGTGACTAAATACCATGAAATTGTAACACATGATTTTGCACACACAGACATGACTTCTGGGGAGAGGTCCATAGCTTTTACTAATGTCTCAAAGCCACTTAGCAACAGTCATTTAAAATCTGCTGAACACTGGTCCATGGATTACCTATCAGTTCTTATCATTTTGTTATATTTCCAAAATTCAACTCAGCTCTAGTCTGAGTTCCAGTTTCAATTTATACTCTTTGCTTTGCCAGTAATTCACGTCCTTACTCCTCTTTCACACTTTTTTGGGAATTCATGTCCTCAATCCCTTTTGCCTTTTAATTCCTGCTCACCTTCCATGACCCAATTGAGGTATCATCCCCTCGGAAATCTGTTTTTGAGGATCCATGGTATTCTACCTCTTTTCTGATAATGCATCATGAATTTAATAGGTTCAAAAAGTTAACATATTCATACTATGTAAAAATGAATCACTTCTTGCTTGCTTCTTTTTTTTCCTTCCTTCCTTCTTCCTTTCTCTCTCCCTCTCTGTTTTATACTGCTGGATTCAACTCCCTGGTCAGCATGAAATAATATCTTTGCATATAACACATATTTATGTAAAATATTCAAGCAAAAACAAATGGTAATTTTTGTGTGCTCCTCTACCACTCTATTGGGGAACTGCATGCTAATTGCCTATTTACATGCCAGCCTTCCATGATGGCCAGTCTTTTACTTGAAGCCTGAAGAAATGTCTTATTCATCACTAAAGTTTTAGTGATCAGCATAGATTATTTAATGAAGAAATCCAGCCTGACTTACTTTTCTCTTTTATAATACCTTTCAAGTTGTGCAAAAACTCTTTGTTATATTACATGGCATTACTTTCACTATTGTCTGTTTTACAATGATATCAGCGTTCATATTTTTTATTAAACTCAAAAAAAATAACTAACTAGCTTGTTTCAGCTCTGCCACGTAAAGAGTCAGCACCTATTCATCATTATAACCAGAAAAAATGCAATGAACTGAAAATTAATGACTTTTCTTGGGCCCATTAGAGACTTGAGTTCACAGGAAAAGCTGTCACTCCAAAACTTGGGAAGATAGACACAGAGAGTAAAAGAAGACAGAGAATCACAGCTGAGGTTGACTTACACAGAGTAGATGTTCTGAAGTTATAAACTGGTAGGACACTTAAATAGCAATTTTGATGAATTGCTGAAGACTGTGGACTAAGCTGAAAATGAGAACTGTTGACAGTCTTTGGGGGTACCTCAAGAAGGCCCCCCCCACCCAGATTCTCATGGTGAAAATCTAAGAATAATACCCTCATGTTTCTGGCAAAGGGAAGAGAAAAGTAACTATTTCAAAATATACACAGAGTATTTTCCATAACAAAGGCCTATTCTTCAAGGGAAAAGACTTTAGCAGATCCTTTTCAGCCTGAAAGAAGGGTAGTTGGTCAACTCTAGTATCTCTAGCTTTCCTGTCTCACTTAAGAAGAGAAAGAAACTAACACCTGAGAAGGTCACAGCCCAAGGACACAGAACCACTGAAAGACTGAGATTTAAATGTTACATTCTATAAGGCTTCCCTCCCCTACATCTTCCACCCACATCAACAGGGGTCCAGTATAATAACACTGGGTTACAATGTAAAGAGCGGCAAGATGCAGACTCTACTTACGAATGAGTTCTTAGGGAAGCCCAAAGACTATGGGATAACCAAAAACAAGAACCTCAGGGGATACTGAGGTCTCCAGTACTTACAGCTAGAGTGATTATTAAAGCTCATCTCCTAACCAAATTAAGGCTAAAGGCCTATTTACCTCATTTCCTATTGCCTAATACATCATCTCCAGCTTTAAAAAAAAAAAAAAGAAAAAATTACAAAACATGCCAAAAGATAAGTAAAAAAAAAAAAAAGCCTGAAGAGAACAAATAAGAAGACTCAATGCTAGTTTCAAATATGATACAAATTTTGGAATTAGTAGATAGGGAATGTAAACTCCTATGATTAATAGGTTAATAAATAGAGAGATGGATATTCTAAGAAAGAGTCAAAGGAAATGCTAGTAATCAAGACACTATAAGAGAAATGAAGAAGGCTTTTGAAGGGGAAAAAAATACCACAAATGCCTTTGATGCTCGTAAAGACCAGCTAGGGCTGAGGAAAGAATATGTAAGCTTCAAAATATCTAAGTAGAAACTTTCCAAAATAAAATGCAAAAACCAGAAAGAATTAAAGTATCAAAACAAAACATTCAAGAATTATGGGACAATTTTATAAGGTGTAACATAGGCATACTATGAACAACAGAAGAAGAAAGAAAGGAGCAGAAATATTTGAAGTAATAATAGTTGTGAATCTTCCAAAATTAATCATAGACATCAACCCATAAATCTAGGAGGCACAAATAACACAAAGCAGGATGAATATCAAAACAATTTCATATAAGCAAATCACATTCAGATTGCAGAGTACCAAAAACAAAAAGAAAATCTTGAAAGAAACCAGAGGAAAAAACCCACCTTACTTACAGAGGAGAAAAAAAAAAAACAACAGTAAGAGTTACAGCAGACTTCTTATCACAAACTATGCAAACAAACAAACAAAAAGGAGTGGAGTGAAATATTTAAAGTAGTGAAAGAAAAAAAAAAACCTGACAACCTAGAATTCTATACACAGTGAAATTATCCTTGAAAAGATTCTCTGACACAACTGAAGGAATTTGTTACAGTAGAACTGCCCAAAGTTAAAAGAAGATTTTCAGGAGGAATAAAACGTCAAAAGCTCATACGTGCATAAAGAGAGGAAGAGTGTCAAAAAGATGTCAGTGGGGTGAAATGAATTCTCTTATATTTCTTATTTTTAATCTAATAGACAACTGTTCAAATTAAGAATAGCAGAAATACATTTAATGCATTCAGTGATGATAGCTTATGGGTAAATGAATGATAACAATGTTTTAAGGGGTGTAAGGAGGGAATTGGAAATACTCTTTTATAAATCGCCTATACACCGTGAAGTGGTATAGTGTTATCTGAAGGTGGATGTAGATTATTTGTAAATATATACTACAAATTCGAGGAAACCACTAAGTTTCTTAAAAAGGAAATATAATTGATATGCTAAGAAAGAGAGAAAATAGCATCACATACAATGCTTAATTAAACCAGAGATGGTGGGAAAATAGGAGATGACAAAAAAGAATAAAGAAAAATAGGCAATTGTCAGAAATATGGTAGATATGAATTCAACTCTATCAATAGTCTTATCAATAATTACCTTAAATGTGAATGGTTTAAATAAACCAATTCAAAGGCAGAACTTTTGAGAGTAGATAAGAACAAGACCCAAATATGTTGTCCACAAGAAAGGCACTTTAAATATAAAGACACAGACTGGTTAAAAGTAAAGGGATAGATGGAGCTATACCATGTTAATACTAATCTAAAGAAAGCTGAAGTAGCTATATTAATTTCGGACAAAACAGAATTTGGGCAAGGAAAATTAGCAGGGATAAAGAAGGACATTACCTTATGATAAAATGGTCAATTCTTCAAGATGACATAATAAAATTATTAAACAGGTATAGAGTAATAGCAGCACACCAAAATACAGGTGACAAAAACTTATAGAACTGGAAGGAAAAACAGACAAACCCACTATTATAGTTGGGGATTTCAACATGCCTCTTTTAATAATTGAAAGATCCAACAGGCAGAAATTGTTAAGAATATAGTTGAAATAAATGGCACCATCAACTAACTGGATCTGATTGACATAGAATATTTCATCCGACAACAGTAGAAAACATATTCTTTCACGCTGACTGGAATATTTGCAATAATAGATAGAACACATTCCCAGCCATGAAACACACCTTAATGAAAATAGTAAAAATCATACAAAGTCGGTTTTTAGACTACAAAGAAACCAAACTAGAAAATAAAATCAGAAAAATAGCTGGGAAAGTTCCCAAATATTTGGAGATTAGATAGCACACTTCTTTTTTTTTTTTAAGATTTTATTTATTTATTTGACAGAGACACAGCGAGAGGGAACACAAGCAGGGGGAGTGGGAGAGGGCGAAGCAGGCTTCCCACAGAGCAGGGAGCCCGACGCGGGGCTCCATCCCAGGACCCTGGGATCATGACCTGAGCCAAAGACAGATGTTTAATGACTGAGCCACCCAGGCGCTCCAAATAGCACACTTCTAAATAATACTTTGACCAGTGAAAAAAATCTCAAGAGAAATTTTAAAAATATTTTGAATTAAATGAAAATGAATAGATGATAATCAATTTTGTGGGATGTAGCAAAAGCCAAGCTTAGAGGGAAACTTATAGCATTAAATGTATATATTAGAAAATAAGAAAGTTCTAAAATCAATAATCTAAGTTTCCACCTAGATACCAGAAAAAGAAGAACAATTTCATTCAAAAGCAAAAGGAAAAAAAAATAGAGTATAAATCAATGAAATTTAAAGCAGACTATCAATAAAAAAATAATAAATAGGTGAAATGAAATATTAATAAAATTGATAAACTAGTCAGGCTAATCAAGAAAAACAAGAGAAGACATAAATACTAATTTTGAAATGAAAGAAGAGTCATCAATACTGACTCCTTAGACACTAAAGGGATAAAAATAAAAGAGTTTTATGAACAATGCTATGACAGATAAATTGATAATTTATACAAAATGGACCAATTCCTTGAAAACACAAACTACAAAAATTCATGCCCAGGAGAAATAGATCACCTGAGGAGGCTTGT
Organism: Zalophus californianus; assembly: GCF_009762305.2. NCBI lineage: Eukaryota > Metazoa > Chordata > Mammalia > Carnivora > Otariidae > Zalophus > Zalophus californianus. The sequence goes on from NC_045597.1 coordinate 63,970,253, forward strand.
ATTTATGAGATCCATTGGTCAATAATAATCTTACAAAAAAGAAACCACCAACCCAAGATGGTGTCACTGGTGAATTCTCCCAATAATTTAAAGAAGAAACTATGGGAATTCTGTGCAATGTGTTCCAGAAAATAGAAGAGGGAATATCCTAACCCATTCAATGAGGCCAATATTTTAATACCAGAACCAGATTAAAGACATTACAAGAAAAGAGAGCTACAAATCAACATATCTCATGAAATACTTGTAAAAAGCCTCAACAAAATACTAGCATATAAAATGTATCATATAGAGTACTAAAAATCAATTATCAATACCAATGAAATACCTCAGTTATCTGTAGTAAAAAGATCAAGTTAATGTTACTATTTCAATTCACAAGAAAAATTAAAATCTCATTCAATAATTTTAATCATATATACCCAATATATTGTTCACTATTTACAGCAGAGAAGTTAAAGCCCTCATATATGTTTAATATTCCATCAACCACTCTGATTTCAGTAACTTCCAGTTGGTAAGTTGATAAGCAGTTGACACGTTCTAAATCTAAAATCCCAAGCAAGATAGAGAAAAATCTAATGAAAAAAAATGGATACATATTAAACAAATTCCCCCTATATAACTGAGAACTTGTGATACTAATTATAAAATACATATTTTCAGCCTGCACACATCAAACATATTCATCTGAAAGTAGTAGATTAAAATAATTAATCCATCTGCCTCTTTGTGCTCAGTGTCTGAAATTGTTTTGACTGTCCCCAAAGCAGAGTAGGTGTTATCATGATGCAGCTCATTTGTAAAGATGGTCAACAATTTAACAATTGCTAAAATGGACTGTGTATGGAAATGCTATAATATATTAACAATGACATGCTTTTCTGATTGCTGACTCAGTGGCCCTCTGCTTAGTTCAAACTCCTTGGTGCAGCTAAACTCCTAATTCACATTTTTTCTTCCTTTTTTAATTGCTTAAAGTTACATCTGAAGCTATGATGCAAAGGAGCATCATGATGACACAGTCAACCTTATGTAACTTAAAGGAGCAAATTATCAGTTTTACTCTAGCTGTCTGGTCTGTTAAATCATCAGTATGCAGAGAAGCGAAGCCATGTTTGCTTTTAGGAAGCTTATATTTTAGGTGATATATTTGTGTTCGTCAGTGCAGCCAATTCATAGAGACTGCCAAAGATGTGCCTTTACCTGATTGTATTAAGACAGCTTTGAAATTAAAAATACATTTTTGAAAATTTAAACTTAATAGTCACTTATGGTTCCTATCAGATATCTTTTATGGCCTTGTGTCATTTTATGTCTTCAAAATGTACTTTCACTTGTCAATGAAATATTAAAATGTGTATTTTGTTAATAAATGATAAAATACATTTGAACACACTCAAGTAGATTATGGAAAAAATACCATGGTGGAAAGAATAAAAACCCTGTCTATTTCAGACTAAATTTATTCAAATTTGATTAAAAGAAACCCTTACTAGAAAGAAGAGAAATCATAATGACTCTTTCAAATCAAATTTGTTTGAATTTAAGCATGATAAACAAGCTAAGTCAACCTTTTTAACAAGCATTACAGTATGGGGTTTTAGTGATATTCCTGCCTTTGACTAAAGTTGAGTTCCTTTTCTTTTTTCCTCTTTCTCGGTTCTGGGCCACAGTTTGTAGATGTACTAAATGTCTTGGGAGGCTGTCTTTCGATTTGGGCACAGAATGGCTGGAAATGTCTGTAGAGATGATGTCTTCATTGGATTCTGCATAATCAGGATTAAGTTTCTCTTTCAGAATCAGGAGATACCTCAGAACTGTCTGCCAGCCACTAGGAATGACAACCCTCCTCACATTCTTTAAGGAAACTTCAATCCTTAAGTGCCTTTAGAAGTCTTGGTTTGTTTCTGCATAGGGACATTATCTGCTCATCTTACGCTTACATTTAATCCCTTTGAAAACTTATTCTATGTAACCTAATTTAATATACAATTTCAGAGGAATTCATGTATATTGATTTTATCACATCATCGTTTTAGTGACTTAGTTAATATTTGCTCAGGTTCTCTTTAATGAAATGCCTGGGACACAGTTTCAGAAAAGAAAAGGCATATAATGTTTTAGACTAACTGTACTGTTTTCTTCTCAGAAGGTAGTTGGGAATAGACATTATAGTAACCATAACCTGGCTATTATTAACTCCTTCAGGGCAGGTTCTGAATTCTGTTCATCATTATATTCCCAGAACCTAGTACAGTGCATGTCATGTATTGCTTATTAAACGTGTTTTAATTAATTGAGTCCTCTCATCAAGGAATCACCAAGACAACAGCAACAAAAATGCCAATATATGTCCTACTTGGAGAGAAAATTCATCATGCGTTGGTTGGATTTGTCACTGTGACCAAAAAAAAAAAAAAGGTTTGGGAATTGCAGTTCTAGATTCACAAATTATACCAAAATGAGTATGGACAGTTGGCAGTTTTATTTACAAAACAATTAACAAAATAACCAAACCCAATACTAGTCTGTATGTGATGCAGATGCCATCACATGCATGTTTTCACCTGTGAGTGAACAGTTGGGTGTTCAGCTGCAGTAATGACAAGAGATTTGTATATGATCCTTCATTCTTTCAAGGTAATTTGTAGCTCAGTTGTGAATCAGTGAACACAATACATTCTGTCATTTTACAAAGGTAGTAATATGCTCCATTAATATAAAAGAGGGCTAACTGAAAGACCAACTTCATGTATATGGCTATATCAAATCAGATATCAGATATAAATTAATCCGGGGGAAAAAACCCTACTCATTTTGCAGATATGTTAATGAATTGAAGCCATCAGAGACATATGAGGAATAGAATGCCACTTCTGGGTAGCACATCTGCATTCTGCTCTTCTTGAAATGTATATCTATGTATATCTATGTATATCTACCACTCTTTTTTTTCTTAAAAGATTTTTTTTAATTTGACAGAGAGAGAGAGCGCAGGAACACAAGCAGGGGGAGTGGGAGAGGGAGCAGCAGGCTTCCCACCGAGCAGGGAGCCCGATGTGGGACTCAGTCCCAGGACCCTGAGATCATGACCTGAGCCGAAGGCAGACGCTTAACGACTGAGCCACTCAGGTGCCCCTCTTTTTTTTTTTTTTTCTTTTTAAAGATTATTTGCCAGCAAGAGAGCATGCACAAGCAGGGAGAGTGGCAGGCAGAGGAAGAAGCAGGCTCAGGCTGAGCAAGGAGCCCAATGTGGGACTTGAACCCAGGACCCTGGGTCATGGCCCCAGCCGAAGGCACATGCTTAACCGACTGAGCCACCCAGGTGTCCCATATATATATACCACTCTTAAGCATTATTGACATTTGCATTTTGTAATCTGGCTGCATATTTTCCTGTGAAAGAGATGAGAACACTGTATAGATGGGAGTGGATGTTACTGTTCTCCTCTCAGTCTGGGCTCCTTCCCACTATTCAAGAGCAACCCAGGTGTGGATGTAACATGTGCCCTTGAAGCCATTCAGACTGATACACATCAACACAGGTTTTTCATTGCGTCCATTCCCCTAGGTGTCGGCACAACTAGTTCTCATTTGTTTTCTTATTTCAAGAACTGCTGAGATGAATAGATCCATAAATGTCTTCTGTTACACATGGGCGGTCATTTTCAAAAATATTAAATGGCAACACATTGTTCCACAGTGGTTGTACCTGATTACCTCCCACATGCAATGCCTTAGATTGCCTTTCTCCAAAACTTTACAAAAATGTAGTTACCAAAGTTTTAAAACTATATGTATTTTTTGCATGCCTGTCTAATTATTATGTGATGACATTTTACTGTTTTCTAGATTTTTATTTCTTCAGTTACTCATGATACAAATATCTTTTCATATACATAATAGCCATTAGGTTTCCTTTTTTTCTGAATTGCTTTTTTCAAATCCGTTTGACTGCTTTTCTATTAGATCATGTTTTTTCTTGATTTTTTTTAAGATTTTTTATTTATTTATTTGACAGAGAGAAACCCAGCAAGAGAGGGAACACAAGCAGGGGGAGTGGGAGAGGGAGAAGCAGGCTTCCCGCGGAGCAGGGAACCCGATGCAGGACTCTATCCCAGGACCCTGGGATCATGACCTGAGCTTAAGCAGATGCTTAAGGACTGAGCCACCCAGGAGCCCCTGTTTTTTCTTGATTCTTAATTGATTCTTACCTCTACTACAAATTGCAAATACCTTTTCCCAGAATGTGACTTGTCTTTTTGCTTGGTTTGTGCCTTTATATTTTTGGCAAAAGGACTGTGTATATTTTGATATCAAAATTACCTGTTTTTCCCTTGTGACTTGCATTTTTTGCATTCTTGTTGAAGGAATCTGTCTCTCCTCCAAGATGGTAAATATATCCTTTATTTTATTCCAACAATTTAAAGTATATTTTCACATTTAGGTCTTTGATCCAGTATGAGTTTTCTTATTTTTGGTGTGAAGTAAGATTCTATTTATATTTTTAAAGGAAAGCCAGTCAACTCAGCAACATATATTAGATGGCTCACCCTCTCTAATGATTAAAATGTTCTATTTTATATCGAGTCCCTCATATGCTGGCAGCTGTTTCTGGGTTCTCTAATCTTTTCCATTTTTAATTAAAACGGCACTGATAAAATACCATATTAGCTATTATAACTATATACTAACACATTTGTGGGCAAGTCCATGCTTTTTTTTAGCCAAATACACCTTTATGCCTTTATTTTACTTTATTCTTTAGAACTAATTTCCTTGCTTTGATGATATAGCCTGAAAATGTTTATTCTAAGGTTTCATTAAGTATATAGATTATTTTGGTAAGAAGCAACATTTAAGAAAAATATTACTGTAGTTTCCCATCCACAAATTCATCTATGTATTGGAATGGAATTCAGTGGTGAAGAAAAAAAAGACAGTCACTGTCCTGAAGTCATCTAAAGGGATGAAACTGTTAACAAACATATGAACAAGTAATCTATAACATCAGATGGCAAGCTGTTATGGAGAAATACAAAGCAGAGGGATGCCCGGGTGGCTCAGGTAAGGTTAAGTGTCTGCCTTCAGCTCCAGTCATGATCCCAAAGAGTGCTGGGGGCGAGTCCCACATTGGTCTCCTTGCTTAGCGGGAAGCCTACTTGTACCCTCTCTCTCACTCTCTCTCTCTCTGACAAACAAAGTCTTAAAAAAAAGTACAAAGCAGAATAAGGGGGATCAAGTATGCCAGGGCAGAAGAGAGCACTATTTTATGTAAGAGGGTAATGATAATGGGACATTTGAACAGAAACCCAAGAAGTCAGGAGTTTTTTGGGTAAAGGCATTTCAAGTAGAGGGAATCACACGTGTCAAGACTCTAAGAGTGTAAATTCATCTTGTAAGTTCAAGAAAGAGCCAAAGGACTGGATCTGAATGAAGGGTGAATGAAGGGTAGTGTAGGACCAAGGACAGTGTGAGTCAGGTCTGGGACCCTGTAGAACTCTATTATGCACCCTGGGTTTATTCTAAATGAGAAAGAAGACATTGGTGAGTTTTGAATGGATCTACCTTGTGTTGTAAAAGGATCGCTCTTGCTGCTGGAGAGGAGAATACATTGCAGAAGGAAAGAAATCAGTTCTAAAATGAGTGCAACCATCTAGGCAAGAAAAGATGGCCTTATTTTATGTCCTTAAATAATGACTTTTTTAATTCCAAAATATTCTCCTGCAACTTATGTTAGATAATGTGCTTATAATTGAGATACTGGTTTACTATATATTTTCTATTTTATTATTGCTGTTTAAAGGAAATGCCCTTAAAATTTGAAGAAAATGTTAACCTTGTAACCTGCAAGACTACCTCAATCTCTTATTAGTTCCACTAGGTTATAAAACTTTTCTTGGCTTTTTCAAATAGACCTTCATAGCTATTAGTAATCATGATAATAATGACTTGGTGGCATAAGTACTTCCTTTCTTTTATTTTACTTTTTATTTTATAATGGTAGTAATAATTTTTTGTCTTTGCTTTTTGTGGTTGTTGTATTTTGTCTTTGCCCTACCTAATCCCTCTCCTGATCTTGACTCAAATGTTACAATTTTAACATTTCACTGATAAGCAGTTTGTTGTAAACCACTGGGTGTTTTTTTTTGTGTGTGTGTGCAGTTTGTTGCAAATATGATATCCTTTACTAGGTTGAGAAGGTTTTCTAGTCCTATTTAATAAGAGTTAGTTACTGTGGGCAAATGCAGAATTTCTTCAAATACAATTGGTACACGTTTTTCATGTATTCACATAGTTTTCTCTGTCTTAGTTCAGGCTGCTATAACAAATAGATCATAGGCTGGGTGGCTTAAACAACAACTACTTATTTCTCACATTTCTGGAGACTGGGAAGTCCATGGTCAAAGTGCAGGCAGATCTGGTGTTCCCCTGGAGAAGAGCAGGGCGGAGCAGAGAAAGCGAAAGAGCACGCTCTGGTGTCTCTGTAGAAACTAGTTCCATTTTTTTTTTTTTTTTTAATTCTATTTAATTGACAGAGAGAGAGAGAGAGAGGGACAGAGAGAGACGGAACACAAGCGTGGGGAGCGGGAGAGGGAGAGGCGGGCTTCCCGCCAAGCGGGGAGCCCGATGCGGGGGCTCGATCCCGGGACTCCGGGATGAGGACCTGAGCTGAAGGCAGTCGCTTAACCAACTGAGCCACCCAGGCGCCCCACTAGTTCCCTTTTTGAGTGCTCTAGCCTCATGACCTGATTATCTCAAAGGCTCCACCTCCTAATACCGCCACATTGTGAGGAATTCAACGTATGACTTTTAGGGGATCACAAACATTCAGTCGGTAACACTGTTTTCCTTTGTTCTTAGAGTGAATTACGTTGATTTCTTTTCTTTTCCTTTTTTTCTTTTTTTAATTTTTTTTATTTCTTTTCTTTTTATAGTGAGCTATCCTTATATTGCCAGGATAAATCTACTCGGTTATGATGCATATTTCTAATACGCTATTGTATTTTACTTTCTAGTATTTAGCTAATATATTTGTGTTTTTGTTTATAAGTTAGATTTGACTATGGTTTTCTCTTCTTACATTGTCCTTATTAAATTTTCTTATCACCTTAATGCTTCATAATGCTTCATAAAATAAGCAGTCATGCTTCATGTTTTATAAAATGAATTAGGTTAAGTCCCCCCTAATTTTTTATTAATACTTGAAAGCAGTTTGTGAAGAATAGAAAGTGTTCCTCCAAAGTCTGACAATATTTACCTCTGAAATTGTCTGGAAAAAGGAAAAATTGATAACTTTACTACACTAAAATTAAGAATTTCTATTATTCAAAAGACATAATGAAGAAAGTGAAATTACAAGCCAAAGACTGAGAGAAGATATTTGAAACATATACAAGTGTTGAGGATCAATATCTAAAAAGTCCATGAAATGCCACTTCAAAGTTAATATAAAAAGGCAATGGAGCCCACGTTGGGCTCCTTGATCAGCAGAGGAGATCCCTCTCCCATTCCCCATGTGCTCACTCTCTGTGTCAAATAAATAAATAAATACATAAATAAATAAATAAATAAATAAAATCTTTTAAAAAAATCCAAACCAAAGCGAAACAAAGGCAATGTAGTACAAGAGTATACACTCTACAAAAGGGGAAATCCAAATGACCAGTAAACACATGGACAGTTGCTCACGAAAATGCAGATTAACACGGTGACACCATTATTCCCATAAAGTCAAAAAAAAATTTAAAGTCTGGTAATACTAAGGTTTGTGAAGAAACAAGATTTTTAAACATTTTTTTAAAAATTTAAATTACCACAGCAACTTTGGCAACCAACTTGAAATTATGCATTCCTGTCCTAGGTATGAAATTGTGCATGTGTGCACCAGAAGTAATGTATAAGAATGTTCATATTTAAGAAGCAGCATTGTTCTGAGCAGCCCCTAAGCTGGAAACAAACCATCAAAAGCAGAATTCATAAATAAATGTTGGCATAGTCTGAGAACACTGTACAGCAGTGAAAATAAATGAACTGTAGCTACTCACAACAAAATGGCTGAATCTTAAATACGCCATGTCGGGAGACAGAAGCCAAATACAGAAAGTACATAGATTATATCCATTTAAATAAAGCTCAGAAATGGTCTTAACTAATTTGTTGTGTCATTTATTATTACTGTGTAACAAACTACCCCAAAACTTTTGACATAAAATAAAAATTACTTTATTATGCTTATTGTTTCTGTGAGATTAGGATTATGGCTTCTCTCTGTTCCTAAATTAAATCTCAGGCCTTGGCTGGGATGCCTTGCATGACTGGAGTGTTTCAAATGGCTGGGAGCTGGACTCATCCCGAATGTTTTTTTCCCCATGTCTCCACCAAGGGAGATGACTAGAAGACTGGATTTAGCCAGAACTGTTGATCAGAGGGGCTACACATGATTTTTCTTCGTTGATTGGGGTTCTCACCGTATGAAGACTCGTTGTCAAGTGGCTGTGTCTGGAGAATGAGCAATTGAAGAGACTCAGGTAAAGGCCGCATGTAGTGTCATTTCTGCCATAGTTCACTGGTCAAAGTAGTTCTAGTCCTGCCCAGGTTCAAGGAGAAGGAGTATAGAGAACACTCAATAAGAGAATGTCAAAGAATTTGCAGCAATATTTTAGAACAACAATTGTTTAGAAGAACACAATTAAATAGCCTGTGTATATCTGGTAGCTTCTGTATACCAAACCTTTTTTTTTTCTCTTTATTTTTTTTCTTCCCTCTTGCATTCTGTCGGATTAATAAAGTCTCTTTGTTCCATATGCCTTCCCCACGCCTTGGCTGGTTTATGGTCTGAAGTTACAGCTTATTTGCTATTAAGTATTAATTTTTAAAAACACTTTTTAAAACTTTTTAAATTTTATAAGATATTAGCTTTAAAAACCTTATAAAAAACTTTATATACAGCTTTTTTTGCTATTAAATATTAATTTAAAAAACTTTAAATATAAACTGTCAGTGTTTATATTTTCCTCTCCAGAAGATAAGTAACTTAGCATGTTTTAACTACTCCTTTATGCTCTGCTCAGATTCCACATTAGTTCCAAGTTTAAAAAAAATGAAATTGGTAGTAGTAGTATCTACAGTCCATAGTTACTAGATTCACAAAGATATGTCTTATATATATTTCTTGCTTTTATCATCTGTGTCTTCTACTCAGTTCCTTTTTTTTCATTCGTAATGAATGTGGATTATATTCTTTAATGATTCTTTCTGTGATGGTAGAGTCCTACTTATTGAAAGTTCCCTAAGGGCTTTTTTTTCTCTTTAAATTAGTTCAAGTTTAAAAACTGAATATATTTGAAGAGGAAGCATCATATCACCTCATCCTTCCTTGCCATATATAGGTAACTTCTTAATACCATGGAAGTAAATTTGTTAGTAAATTTCAGCTTGATTCTATTAACTCATGAAACATTGAAATCTTTCTGTTAAAAGGGAAGATTAACAGGTGTTTAAATCCATGAATAGCATTTAAAACAACCCACAAAACACAGAAGTACATATGATATTAACACTATTTAGATAAGAAAAAATGATTTATATTTGAATGAATAGATAATAGACAAATATAAATAAAACTAATAATAATACATTTTTCCAGGGAGGGAAGATGGGTAGGGGGACAACGGTGAGTTAAGAGTTTTTAATTGAAGTTTCACTTTATAAACAATGTATATGTAATGTCTCTTCAGAGTAGCATTAAAGTAGGAGAAAGAAACCAGCATCAAATTAAGACTGTCTATTGACCTAATGAGTAAGGATTGGAAAAGTAACAAACACTTAGTAACTTTATCACTATGTGATTTAATGCTGTGTACCACCTAGAATTATCTTGTAGTCAGTGATGTGCATCCCACATTTCAGAAAATACTGTAGTGAGAAAAATAAATTTGGAATTAACATAATTTTGCTCAAATAGTCAATGCCTCTCTGTTATTGGCTCACTTGCAAGAGATATTCTTCATTTTCGGGATTTATCCCATTGAGAATAAAATTATTCCATAGACAGAAATGCATTTAGAACATTTAGGCAATCTTGGCAAGACTGATGCCTGAGAAGTACTATGAATCTCTCCTAAACTTTCTCACTGCACCTTTCCCGTTTTCTCCTAGTGCTTTTGAAGTGTATGATAAATGCTGAGCATATTCTCAAGGGTTTTTTGGTTGAATTCATGTCTGAAGATGATTGAACTGGCTACAATCTAAGGACTGGTAATAAAACATCCTAATCATCTTCATGAGATGAAATGTTCTCTTTTCTTTTTCATTAAATGGACTGAACCATTCAATAGAAATTGATTAAAAACATTGGCAGAACATTCCAGCTTGCTTTCTTTTAAAAATAAATCTACTTAACTCATTCTTACATTGCCTTTAATTACTCATATCTACTTCAGCAACTCTCATTTAAAATATTCAATTTGCCTTCTCTTTCAAATTGACTTTCAGCGAGATTTTGCTGCTGCTGAATGCATTGTATGGTGAGATGTGGTCTGAAATAAGTCTGTCGACATTTACTTTAATTAGACAAATAAATGCTAAAGCTATGACATGAAAAGCATCATTTGGGAGAGATTCATAAATCCAAAGGAAACCACTTTACACAAAATATTCCATACATGTAGGTTTGTTGACATCTAGTCTCATATATCTCAATTTTGTATGTGTTCTTGCATTCATTGTTAACTGTTGACAAACTCAAAGAACACTAGACTCTCAGAGATCATCCATTCTTGCCCTCTCATGTACAGACACAATGTTTAAGTCACCTACTCAAAACTACAATGAATGAGTGGCAGAAATGAGAAAACTTGCACTATTTCCCATCACATTAAACAACCGGGACACCCGCCATGCCCTGGCAGAGAACAGGCATTCAAGGAAAGCTTCCAAATTTTGTTCTCTAAGTTTTTCCCAAATGTTTGCCTATCATGGCACACAAAGAGAATGATAATATTTGTAGCATACCCTGCAAGATGCAATAACATAGATGAACCTTGCAAACATTATTGTAAATGAAATAAGCCAGTCACAGAAAGGCTAATACTGCTAATTCCACTTATATGAGGTACCTAAAACAGCCAAATTCATAGACTCAAAGAGTGGAGTCAGCGGTTGCCAGGGTCTGGGAACGGGGTGTGGAGGGTAGTTATTAATCAGAGGGTGTAAAGCATTAGTTAAGCAAGATAAATAAGTTGTAGAGATATGCTGTACAATATTGTACTTATAGTCAATACTGTATTGTACACCTAAACATTTGTTAAGAGGGCAGATCTCATGTTAACTGTCTAAGCATGATAAAAACAAACAAAAAAGAAATACAGAGTTAAAAATCCCTAAAAATAACAAAGAACTTTACAAGTAAACATTAATGTATATAAATTAAAAAAAAAAAAGAGGGTTAAGAATCCCAGAAGGGAATGCAGACTTTGACAAAAGAATCTAAAGAGTAACTTTGTAGTGGAGACACCTGTCAAATGCCAGATAATCAAAGTTTAATATCACTATTGATGAGTCCTACTGATAGAAAATACCTTTGACGTGATGTTATGAGAATGGCATTTTAGCTTTGTGGTCTTCCTCTTAAAACCCCATAACCCCAGAGAAACATCACACAAGTCCAAATTGAAGGACATTCTACAAAATAATCTGACCAGTACTCCTGGAAACTGTCAGGTCATCAAGGACAAGGAAAGTCTGAGAAAATGTCACAGTCTTGAGGAAACTAAAGAGACATGATTAAATGTAATGAGGTATTTTGGATAGGATCCTGGAACAGCAAAATAATATTAGGTAAAAACTAATAAATTTGGATAAAGTATGATCTTTAGTTAATAAGGGGCACCCAGGTGGCTCAGTCGATTAAGCATCTGCCTTCGGCTCAGGTCATGGTCTCGGGTCCTGGGATCGAGCCCCACATAGGGCTCCCTGCTCGGCAGGGAGTCTGCTTCTCCCTCTCCCCCTGCTTGTGCATTCTCTCTGTCTGAAATAAATAAAATCTTAAAAAAAAAATAATGTTTCAATATTGGTTCATTATATGTGACTAATGTACCACGCTAATATGTTAGTAGGGGTAACTGGCGTGGGGTTTAAGGTAACTCTCTGTACTATCTTTGTAACTTTTCTGTAAATTTAAAACTATTCTAAATATGAAATTCTATTATTATTTCTTTTTGAAATATTATTTTATGTATAATATATATAGAATTACTGTATGATTATTTCTTTTATTGCTGTAAACAAATTACCAGAAAGTTAGGAACTTAAATGTGAATTTATTAGTGTTCAGTTCTATAGGTTGGAAGTCTGACAAAGGCCTCACTGGGCTAAAATCAAGGCATCAGCAGGACTGTCTTCCTTTCTATAGATTCTAGGGGAGCATTTATTTCCTTGCTCAGTTGAGTTGTTGCAGAATTCAGTTCTTTTTGGGTGTAGGACTGAGGTTCCTATTTCCTTGCTGGATGTCAGCAGAGGGCAATCCCCAGCTTCTAGAAGCTTCCTATTCCTTGGCTCATGGTCCCCTTCTCTCATCTTCCAAGCCAGTAATTGTTTTTGTGTCACTTTTACACTTCAAATCTCTCCTTTTTTCTTCTGTCCGATTTCTGACTCTAGTTGGGAGGCGTTCTTTGATTTTAATGCTTTTTATAATCAGATAATATTTTATAGCCAGATAACCCAAGATAATCTCTTCATCTCAGGGTCAGCAGCCTTAATCTCATCTGCCCAATCCCATATTATATTTACAGATTCTGGAGACCTCGCACATTTGGAGGCAATATTTTGCCAACCATATTTATTTTTTAATATATACTTATGCCCAGCATCTTCCCCAGATTAATTAGATCATCGTCTGTTGGAGTAAGAGCCAGACCTTGTTAATTTTTTTAACTACCCAGAAAATTCTAATATGCACACAGTGTTGAGAATCTCTATTCAGGAAGCGAGCAGGGGTGTCATTCTCATGGACACTAGCAATGGAGCTAATCACTCGAGTGTTGTCTACCTCTTCCCTTTCTTCAGTTGCAGTTTTGGTAACATAATCTCCATGTACACAGTTGACATTAAAAGTCATCCAGTAGTAGTTCTGATTTCTGAATGTTAAGATCTATTTGGTGAAGAGCCATCAAGAGAAACTATAATTCTTACCTTATAAATTATATAATTATATTTGTTTCTAAAAGGTTAAAGTGGGTCCTGTGTATGTTACGTTCACAATACGGCAATGTCTTCTAAAAACACAGGAGCTCAAAGCTCTTACAACCACAGATTCATTAAACTTAAGCCATCCTCTAGGGAGACAGCTGGCTCATTTCTTTCGATTTCTTGTATACAAACGTAATGGAGATTCTGAAATACTCTTCTGGGCTGGAGCATGGAGACTCATGGATATGGCTGTTTTGAAAGACTCTTTTACTTTAGTGGTGCTCCAGAGACTGAGATTTGAAGTCATAATTTTTTTCCTCTCTCTCAGGTCTCTTACAGGTGAAAGGAGCTATTTTTCTTTGGTATAACACATTGCTTCTGGATACAATCCAGATTGAATCAAAAAGTGCAATTAAATGCAGCTGAATCTTACATCTAAATGTCACTCTCTCCCTTTTCTTGGTTGCATATAAAGCAAAAGGAATAATCATGTTCCCGGAATTTTCAGGGTGAGAAGGAAAGAAATGAACTTTTCTTTATATCCTGATTTTCACTACTCTTTTCTTAGTCTTCAATTACCTCAGTTTTTATTTTTAAAAGTTTCTGTAAATATCTAGGGCTGCCTGGGTGGCTCAGTCAGTGTTGGGTGGCTAGCTCTTGATTCCAGCTTAGGCTGTGATCTCAAAGTCCTGGGATCAAGCCCCGTATCAGGCTCCACGCTCAGTGGGGAGTCTACTTGAGAATTCTCCCATCCCCTCTGTCCTTCCCCACCTCTCATGCTCTCTCTCTTTCTCTCTAAAATAAATAAATAAATCTTTTAAAAAATTATCTAAGTGTGTAAATTCTATCAGGGTACTAAGGCTCTTTGCTATGAGATTCTTTAAGAAAAAAATTATATCCTCTAAATAATAATTGTAATTCTATATATTATTAATAAAAGGTAAATAACATTCATTTAGCATCTACTAAATGCTGTATGCATACATTATCTCAGTTAATTTTCATAACAACTCTCCAACATGATTATTATTTATTGCACATCTTATTCATCATCAGATACTACCATCTTCATTTTTCAAAGTAAAAAAATATGACTCCTTCTCATCACTATCACATGACTCCAAGCTGTCCTCATCTATCTCTTATACTACTGTATAAAATTCCTAAAGTTTTCCCTGTCTTCCTTCTTCTAGCCCTACAATAAATTCTTCACAGAGCAGCAAGTCTTTAAAAAATTAATTATGTTGTTCTCCTGCTCAAAATATTTTAATGACTTCCATCCCTGTAACATAAAATCTAAGGTCTGTACCTTGGTGTGGTAGGTGTTTATGTAATTCCCTCCCCTTGAGAGTGGGTAAGACTTGTGAGCATGACCGGAGGGGCCATCACCCCTGATGAGGTCACCATATTTTCAACATGGTAAAAGTGTAGGGATTTTGCAGGTATAAGCAAGATCCCAGATCAGCCGATTTTTGGTCAGTCAAAAGGGAAATTACCTTAAATTGACTGGTGTAATCAGGTAAAGTCCATTAGACAGGAACTGGCCCCATCTTGAAGGTAGATTCTGGCTTTGGCCTCAACTAAACAGCCATTTTGTGAATTGCTTATTGAAGGGACCAAAGGAAGGGACCTGAGGGCAGCCTCTAGGAGTTGAGAACTAGCAAGAAAATGAGGAATAACAATTCACTTGCAAAATAATGAATTTTGCCAATAACCTGAAACCTGGAAGTGGCTTCTCAGCCAGTCGAGCCCCCAGATGAGAATGCACCCTGGCCAATACCTTTATTGCACCCTCGGGAGACCCAGAGCAGAGAACTTAGTTAAGCTTCACCTAGACTCCTGATCTATGGAAACTGTAACAATAAATTTGTGTTGCTTTAAGCCACTAAGTCTGTGGTGCTTTGTTACACAGCAACAGAACACTAACAGACTTGGCCCACACATGTTGCCATGATCTTGTCCTTACTATCAGTCTCCATCACTAGGTTTGCTTTAACCACATTGGCTTTCTTATTGATGCTTGAACACACCAACATAATTCTACCTCAGGGACCTGGCACTTTCTCCTCCCTCTGCCCCACCCTCTTAGAGAAATCTTCCTTGACTATTTTTTTCTAAAATAACTCATAAACAATTCTCTTATCCCTCTTCTTCTGCTTTAATTCTCCTCTCAGTTCTTACTGCTACTCAGTATTGTACACTAATTTTTATATTTATGCACCTGAATGTAAGCTCTATGAGGCTGGGGACTTTGTATTCTTTATATCTAAATTTTATTCTGGAACGTGCTTTAACTGTGCTTGGCTAGGAGATGGAGCTTGAAAATATTTGTTGAATAAATAAATTTTATTGGCTAAGTAATTTGTCCGAAGTCAATTAGCAGTGTACGGTGGGTTCAGGATCTGAACAATGCCCTCTCTGACTCAAAAACCTATTCTCTTTCAACTGCAACATTCAGGTGCTCAAGAATCATGCAATTGGCCCCATGCAAATTGGCCCTAGAGTGAGAGAGATGGTGAGTGTGGGGAGGAGTCTTCTATGTGATTGAATCACACTGCCCCAGATTGTGTGGCTTTACTTTGCACTTTTGGGATAACTTAAAAGCAAAATAATATTCTACCTCCTTTTTCAGAAAAAAAATATTTTTAAAATATCAAACAAAATAATGCAACCAAAATCAAATAAATAAATATTTATTTGTAACATTGATTAAGATTAGGGTTTTCCTCCAGTTGGGAAAATAGCACCAACTGCAGGCAGGTTCTGTTCCAAATTTTTTTTTTGCTATGAGAAAGAGGAAGGTTTCATTCTCCATGCAGCTGCCTGGATGTAGCCCAGTCAATAGAAATGGAACACTTGGTCAACTAAACAGAGTAGCTTCTGAAGATATTTACTCTAGTCCCAAGCTATAATCTGAAAAACAAACACAGACAAACAAGACCTCTGCCCAGCATGGTTGCTTCTTTTTTTTTATTGTTATGTTAATCCCCATATATTACATCATTTGTTTTGGTGTAGTGTTCCATGATTCATTGTTTGTTCATAACACCCAGTGCTCCATGCAGAATGTGCTCTCTTTAATACCCATCACCAGGCTAACCCATCCCCCTACCCTCCTCCCCTCTAGAAACCTCAGTTTGTTTCTCAGAGTCCATCATCTCTCCTGGTTCGTCTCCCCCTCTGACTTACTCCCCTTCATTCTTCCTCTCCCAGCATGGTTGCTTCTATACAAGCAGAAAGCTAGAGCATTGTCGGAATCATGGGTTAGCCATGACAGGTTGAAGGGTTTGTGATTCTGCTCTTGATTGCTCTCGCCTTTTTAACGGCTGCTCAAGTAGAAAAACACTAACTGGGGGCACCTAGCTGGCTTAGTTGGTAGAGCATGTAACTCTTGATCTTGGGGTTGTGAGTACAAGCCCCACATTGGGTTTAAAGATTATTTAAAAATAAAATCTTAAAAAAAAAGAAAAAGAGGGACGCCTGGGTGGCTCAGTTGCTTAAGCGTCTGCGTTTGGCTCAGGTCATGATCCTGGAGTCCCGGATAGAGTCCCGCATCGGGCTCCCTGCTCAGCAGGGAGTCTGCTTCTCCCTCTGACCCTCCCCCTGCCATGTGCTCTCTCTCTCTCTCTCATTCTCTCTCTCTCTCAAATAAATAAATAAAATCTTTAAAAAATTTTTTAAAAAAAGGAAAAGAAAAATATTAACTGAAGCTTTACAGAACAGATGCATCTTTCTTTCATAAGCCAGGTGCCATGACCTTGGCGAGTGTTTCAGGGTCTGCCCGGTGTGGCTACCTCTTGGATGAAACCATACTTAGTTGTAAATTTTCAACAAATAGGAATACTAATAACTTACTTTCCTTCAATGTCTACTATGTTTAGGTATTGTTCAAATCAGTGGTGTGTTGAAGCTGACCTATACTGTGTTCCAAGAGCCAACTGGCACATGTCCCCACCTCCAGGTTCAATAATATCACATTGGCAGCTTGAAATTGGCCAAAGTGGGAGAATTTATATCATGGAAATTGGAAAATTCTATAATTGGGGGATTTTTTTCCCCCAAATGTCAGCTACTCAAATATTACTAGCATCCTCTAGTTCTAAACATTTTACATGTATTATTTCATGTAGTCCCTGCTGCAAACCTGCTGTTGTTATCACATTTTGAAAAGAAAGTGAGACACAGAGAAGTTAAGAAAGCCAACCAGAGTCACACTGTTATTAAGCAGCAGAGCCAGGATTTCAACCCAAGCACTCTGACTTTTGAGCTCATTCTACATTTCACTATATCCACAAATTACAGTAAAATGAGGGATAACAGAAGCTTTATTTTCTATGTGCCCTCAGTATATTACCTGATGTTATTCACACTGAATAATGGGGCATTCTCTATCCATCCAGATTGCCTTGGGTGCCTGAATTTGAAAGAATTGTCCCCACTCTGAAACGGAGGGCACCAACAAAATAGGGTAGCCCTTGGTAGCCAAGCTTTGGTGATATCCATTCATAACTATGCTGGGGTGGAGAAATGTCTCAAACACTCATTGTCCTGATTAAGGCGTCATTCAGGGCCCACAAAAACATTGAAACACAACCTTCATTACCTTTATTTGGAACATTAATGGACAAATGTTCCTGGATTTATTTATAGGAATGCCAGTGCAAATAACCATGCACGAGTCTTTGTCAAAAATGACTTTTGGCAGAAAATCATCAGTCAGGATTTGATTCCCCTCATTAAAAAATACACAACCTAAATCAGAGCAGATGTAGTAGATTCTGAAACCCTTTAGTCAAGTTAGAGAGTCATGGTTTGTCCCATACCTGCTTCTGGAAAGAAAGGAAAATCATCACACAAAGATATTTAAGGGGATCTCAGGCCCTACTTCATAATTTTCTAAAGAAAATTATTCAAAAATGTTTGTTAAATAAAAGATTGAATGAATTTAAAGTCCATAAGAATTTAAAATAATCTATTTTCCCCAAAGATAGCATGTTTCAATTCTTCACTATAATTTGGAAATTATATCAAAGTCAGGGTCCCCAGGATGTTTTGATCAAACGCAGTTAATCTATAATGCTTTTTCATGCATGATGTTTAATCAATTAATATTGGTAGAAGAAATAGATATATGGTAGAAGAAATTTTCAAGTAAATGTCTCATCAAGCCTATGACATTTTCTATGTCCAGCCTGAAAATTCAATTAAGTTATCCATTTTCCCTATTGATATAAATTTGCTAAAGCTGGAGCTAAATGTTTACTGTATTTACATAATTTTTAATGCAAACTTTGATAATATTGTGACAGTCATTATCAAAAGATGTCCTCAGTAACTTTCAGAAACCTTTCATTGGTGGTTCCTGGCCCACACTAAAGGGCTATCATATAGAAAAATCCAAGCAGAAGTACTGGAAGCCTCCACTACCTCTTACAAGACCCCCTTAGCTTGGCTACAGTTTCCTTATTGTTTGGTCAAACACCAATCTATGTGGTGCTCTGAAGCTATTTTTTTTTTTAAGATTTTATTTATTTATTTGTTAAAGAGAAAGAACACAAGCAGAGAGAGCAGCAAGCAGAGGGAGAAGCAGGGTCCCCGATGAACAGGGACTCGAACCCAGGACCCTGGGATCATGACCTGAGCCAAAGGCAGATGCTTAACTGACTGAGCCACCAAGATGTCCCTGAAGTTATTTTTTTTAGATGAGATGAACATTAAAATCAGTAGATGCTGACTCTCCATAATGTGGGTGGGCCTCATCCAATTACTGAAGGCCTGAAGCGGAAAAAGCTGAGTGTTCCCAAAAAGGAAGGAATTCTGCCTTCTACACTGCCTTGGACTCAAGACTGTATCAACTCTTGCCAGAATTTCCAGCCTGCCAGCCCCATCTACAGATTTTGGATTTGCCAGGCCCCACAATTATGTGAGCCAATTCCTTAAAGAAATCTCTATCTCTTCGTATATACATTCTATTGGTTCTGTTTCTCTGGAGAACCCTAATACACTGCCCACCTCTCACAAAATAGAAACGAAAAAGTAATCCTGCATTATTACTTCTTATGATTCTAGATGTTTTGTCAATCACACTTTCAGCCCCGCCCAGCACAGGTATGGGCCTGTAACCTAGGTGTGCCATCAGGCTTTCCTCCCGGGGAATCTGAATCTTGAGCTTCAGGCCTGAAGCAGTGGGAAGAGCCATTTTCCAACAGCAGCTGCCTATAGAGACTGGATCTTCCAGCTGGGATTCTGGAAACTGCTTTCTGTCTTGTTCTCGAGCCTGGCTTTTTAACTTTTCTTTTTTTTTTTTTTTATTCTGTAAGATTTTCTGTATTTCATATGAAATGAAATTATTTTACTTTTACTTCTATTTCAGTTAGCCGGAAGTCAGTTTCTATAGCTTGCAAACAAAAGGACTTCATTTATATGGAAATTGATAGGAAAATGTTTGAAAGCGAGACCATCAGGGTCAGACTGCCCCGTGTTTTGGTCTCACTCATTGGCATTCGGGCTTTATGCACTCACTGTATTGTTCTTCTACAGCTGCATTACCAAATCATCACAAATGTAATGGCTCAAAACAATACCCATTTATTATCTCACAATTTCTGGCTGTCATTTTTTTTTGAGTACTGGTGAGCTGAGTCTTCTTCTTAAGGTCTCACCAGGGTGGAAGCAAGGTGTCTTCCTGGGCTGTGATTTCCAACTGAAGCTCCAGGCCTCTTCTAAGTGGGCTAGAATGGGTAGAATCCCCTCCTGGCAGTTGTATGACCGAGGTCCCTGTTCTCTTCCAACCAGGGGACCCTGTCCCAGCTGCCAACAGGGTCTGCTCTCATTTCCTAAGGTGGCATTCGGGTCCTTGTCACATGGCCCCCTCCATAGGTTTTCTTATGCTTCCCTATCTATCTCTCTACCTTCAGATCCTTTTAAGGACTCATCTAAAGAGATTGAGCCCACCCAGATACTCTTTCTTTTGATTAACTCAAAATCTACTAATTGGTGACCGAATCACAGGAGTGACTGTATTCATTCACAGATTCTGCCTATATGTAAGGTGAGGGGAGTTTTGCACCTAACAGGGTGGGATTCTTAGGGGTCTTAATAGAATTCTGCCTACCACAGGCAAATTTCTCAAAGGGTCTGCTTTCCTCAGTAAAACGAGGAAAATAAGTGACACTTTTAGTGGTGTCATAAAGATCAAATACACTGAATTATGTAAATTGATTAGAAAGAGCTTGGTTCACAGTAAGAACTCAGTAAATTGTTATCAACAGTATTCATTAAATGGAATAAAATTCTTATATTATATATTAAAATTCCCCTATTCCACTGGAAGTTCAAATGAATTTTGAGAAAATACATAAAAAACACTTGAAATATCACTATCTATAGTGAAAATTCCCTCGTAGGATATTAAAATTCTAGTTAATCTGTAATATGTGATCCCTTTTATGATTAGTTCACTAGGATAGCATTTTAAAAGCATGTAAGTGGGATTTATTCCTTAACTCTTTCCTTGCCACACTGGTGGTTAGATTGCAATAGTTCCTAATATAATGAAAGGCAGTGAAACACTTTCTCCCATATAACAAATTGGCTTCCTTCAGATTTTTTTATTAAAGATTTTATTTATTTATTTATTTGAGAGAGAGAGAGAGAGAGTGCACGAGAAGGGGGAGAGGCAGAGGGAGAGGAAGAAGCAGACTCTCCACTGAGCAGGGAGCCTAATGTGACATGGGGCTAGGTGCCAGGACTCTGAGATCATGACCTGAGCCGAAGGCAGATGCTTAATGGACTGAAAGACTCAGGCACCCCCAGATTTCTTTTTGCTACAAGTCTCATGCTCCTCTGTGTGCTGGATTTATGGTTAAAATCTTAAACCTAAAAGTAGTCTGCAGCTTTCCTCTATACCTATCAACTTCTCTCCTGCTGAGTTTTTTCAAGTTACACTGATTTCCCATTCATTGTCATTGTCAAACCCATCATATTTCAATCTGTTTTATTCTCCTGTTGCTAAGAAACAAAGTTGCTTTATTATGTAGGGTCTTCATATGCAGCTTTACTAATCAGTTAGAAATACATTTTCTTAGGGGATTATTTTCTGGATAATAGCATTTACTCCTTATGGTGGTTGACTATTGATGTTATGACAGTGTTTCTGTTATTGCCATTAAACTACAGCACAATGAGCTATAAATTTACCAGATGTTAGCTTTAGCAAAGAAAACCCAGTGACTTCATTTGCTCCATTAAGATTTGATCATCTGCACAGGATTTATGCTTTTAAAATTTTCTACATAAAAATTTCTACATAATGACTATTTTGATCGAGACTTTCATCCAAGAATTTAATTTGATTCAACACAAAGAAATGAAATAAAATACTGCCTTTTCAATGGAGATCTGAATGTGATCCTAGGGATGTTCACTTTCCCCTAAAAATGTTTGTTCTTTGCAGGCAATACAGGGGTTCTCTGTTAATACAGAATTAACAATGAACAAGCATTTTCCCCAGAGTCAGAGGTGTTATCGAGTCCACCGAAGGTCTAGCGGAACCAGCCAAGGATGTGAGGAAGAACATTTGGGACTGTTCCTGATTCCATGTTCTATCAATCAAGACACTTAACTTTTATGAGTACCGGTTTTCCTACCTCCAAAATAAAATAACAATACCTCTGGACCTATTTAACTGGTTTACGTGAAATCATATATTTGAAAGCTCTCTGTGAATAGATGCCCCATGAAAAGATCAACGGTATGGGCATAATTATGACAGCATCACTTGAGCTAGAGGAAGAAATAATTCCAAGATTCTTCTTTCCTTTCCAAGGAAAATAATAAAACTCACATCTTGATGGAGAGTGGAAAGGTAGTGATTTAAATTGCTGGAAAAATACCTGTGACTTTATTTGGTGCTGGAGGACGCTGAGAAAGTAGAAGTGCTCCTGCCAGGAGTTGTCCTGTGACAGTTTTGCTGTGAGCTGTGCTGTGTTCACTACAGCTCCTGCAAAAGTTGATCATACGGCCTCAGTGCTGTCACTGGGATTTAAAATTCTCTGGTGTCTGAAGCACCCACATCTCCCAGTATATCTGGCTTTCCTAAAAATGATGGAACTAAGAAAGTACAGCTTATGAATCCTAGGTATTATGAATCACATAGGTATTAGGTGACTTCACGTGTTCATGCTGTAAAGCATTGAAGTTTTTGGCATAAAAGGTACATTGAGCTCAGAAGCTCATTGTCCTTCTAGCTAAAAACAAGTAAGAATTACTTAATCAGTTGAAACTGGCTGAACAATTAGTTCATGAATCCTTATGAAAGATAGAAAATGTGTTTGAAAATGGCTTAAGAGAATACCTTAGTGTCTGTAAGAACTCATCGCACATGGCAAGTGACACTAAAAGCTTATTGAATAAAAGAACACGGATTTAGAATTCAAAGGAACAAAGAAAAAAGTAGCAGCTTGGAAGGATCAAACAAGCAAACATCATCAGAGCCCAAGACTAAGATGCAAGTGCAATTAATTTACTTGAGCAGTGATCCTTCGAACAGCTACTGGGGAAGTAGGAAGATGAGACAAAGAAGGGGAGGAAATCAATGAGTAGGTTGGACAACTGGGCTTCAATTCTGCTAGGTAATATTGGGAGACTGTGTTTATACCAGAAGGGCAAGGATGCTGAGGTATTTATCTACCAACTCCCTTCCATATTGCCTGCTCCCAGAAGCGTGAGCTTCCTGGCACTTCCAGACGGCGTTGCACCCGGTCACGAGGTGGCACAAGCTCTCTTGGCCAGAGGAAGCCCCCAGGCTGATGGCAGGTGCCTGCCTAGGAAGCCCTAGAAAGTAATGGAATAGTGAGTCCTGAGGGTCACGGTCAGGCACCAACAATGTCTGCTTCATTCATTCATATTATATCCTAAGGAAATTTCTATGCAACTGGAGTATCCTCTCTGTGTTGTTAATTAAATTAGAATAAAATGATTGAACATTCTTTCTGGCCTGTGGTCTTTGGGAAAGCTCTCACTTAGCAGCTATAAATTCATCCTGAGACATCTTCTGCCCGAGCTCGTAATCGGGATCAAGATCTCCAGGTCCATTTATCAATACTTACTCCTACGACTTAGCAACATTATTTATCAAATAAATATTTATTGAGCAGCTTCTCTATGAAAATCCTTCAGCTAACACTGGTGACATGAAGATAAATAAGATAAGAGTCCCAGGTTTCAAGCAGAGGAATTGCGCTTAGAAACACAGAGTTACTAATAAAGCCCGGAAGATTCAAATACGAATTTGTGTCACGTATTGTTGAACATGATTTCCTTAATTTCTTCTCTCTTTCCGGAAGGGAGGTGTTCATCCTATTATACTGCTATTTCAAATACCACTTTATACCAACAAAGGGGTAATTCTCATTCAAAAAAAAGCCAAATACCATTTTATAGGGAACTGGCAGTAGCCGCTGCGGCGGCAATAACTCATTCTTTTGTCACAAAGAACAGAGCATTAAAATAAGCATTTGTGTATTTTATTTATTTATTTTTATTTTACCTATCATTTTTTAAAGTTCTTGTTTAGTTCGTTAGCTAACACAGTGTAATATTAGTTTCAGTTGTATGACATAGCAATTCAACAGAGTTTTCACTTATTTTAAAAGAAGTGTGATTTTTAGACAATTTTTAGGAGAAACTATTTTCAGTATGATAAAAGGACTCAATAATTTCTTTATGTCAATGAGATATTATCCTATTCCTCCAGTTACTGTAAATATGTAATAATTCCCAGTCAGTAAAGGAAAGAAAGATAGGTTTATAGGTTGAGGAACTGTAGTTCTTCTTTAGTAGATTTGTTTTTTGAGAGATTCAATTTTAAGATAAAAGACTTGGTGCCAATATTCAGGTTATTCTAGAGCTTTTGAAAACAAGAAGATGATGTGTATTTGCTTTTGGATCCTGGGAGATAGATAATATAAGGCCTGGTGATTGCATAGGTAATCAGTTTGCACCAGCAGACACCCAGAAAATCAATGAGAACTGATGAGTTTTGTCAGCCAGCGATATGCTAACTTCTGGTGAGATCTAGGGGAGCCAACTGCTATGGCTCCAAGTGTGCCTTAACCAAATAACTGATAGGCAGCTGGGAGCCAGGATCACTGAAAGCCAGACAAGCCAGCTGAACGTATGAGAGCTGACCTGAGACAAGAGCGTCTCCAGCTCCAGAAGAACCAAGTGGGGCATTCAAGTCCAAGAGGCCGACAAAGTGATTTTATTGCAGACTGGCTCAGTCCTCACAAAGAAATCAAAGTGGAGGCCAATTTTTGCTTTTGAATGTATTGTTTTTTCTTTTTCCTCTTTTGCTGCCTAGGTAAGTGCTATGTTTGAAAATGTTAGAACAATCAGGTTTGAGTTCTGATAGACAACAAATGCCATTTCCTACCCACTTTTTCACCCACTGAATAGCTAGCCACCTTTCACCCCGCCAGCTAAGAGGTTAGGAAAGTAATGTATTCCGCTAAATAATGCCCATTTTAGATCAAGCAAAACCTAAAGAGAAAGCCACCAATACCTGGATTGGATGGATTTTATAGTGTATTTCTGTATCTTATGATGTTTCTCCACTGACCAGTAAAAGGTGATCCCTTTACACTACCCACATTCTGCTAGATATTTTCCAATGTTAACAAAGGAAATAAAAGAAAATAAAGAGACTGACTTGAGATCCAATGAGTTTTCTTTTCATAAGTTTGAAATGTAATCAAATCAAATATTGATTTTTATTTATTAAACCGTTTCCTTATAAAGACATTTCAGAAATAAAATTTCTGCATATATTATTTTAAAAATCCGAACTATTTTTAAAAACAGAATAGAAGAGGTTTTAAGTCATTCTGCATTTTTTAAAAAATGATTTTTTTTGATGTATCACCATGGCAACATTGTGTTTTCTCATATAGAAACATTTCCTTTGAGCAAACAAATTATACCAAATGTTTCATTCCTAAGCAATGGAAAAATCCTCTCTACTGCCTTGGGAAATTCTGACAGAGTTTAGAAATGAATACTATTCATCCGTTTCCAGTGTTTTAAGAGAGGAGATTTATCAGGGTATGTAATAAAATGAACTGTACTTTAAGAAAATGTATAGCTGTTGGCTAAACACATTTCTACATATGACTTAGTCATGTACATTTTAATTATATGCATCTTAAAATGTCGTAGCTTCCTAAAGAACAAGTTAAAGTTGAAAATCAGGCAGTTTTTCAGGTTTTAAATACAAAGGTATAGTATATTATTTGTTTATACTTTTAATTGCAGTGTTATTTACTATAGGCATTTTATTTAATTGAATGTTGCATGTGGAAATAATGAGCATAGTGTTACACACAAATTATTTGTTTAATTTTTCTATCCAAATAATTTTTAACATAAAGTTAGTATTTAAGAGGGAGAAGGGAATGTATCTCTTTAAGCCCTTTAAATCTAGAATTTAGGAAAAATAATTTCATAGGTAATAGGCTTCAATAGGTAGTTCAAAGGAAGCACAAAATGCTTATAGTTCTTAGAAAATACTTAAGGCTGTTCCTTTATTTTTCCAAATACAAGTTATCTTTCCTTTGCCAGCATTTGTGCACAACATTCATTCATTCATTCATTCATTCCAACAAATCTTTTTGATCATCTACTAGGTGTAGATGATCAAAGGTCAGGTACTATGGTATAAAAAAAATGAAAGGTAAAAGTGTAGAATAAGTCCCCCATCTTAATTGATCTTTGATTCAAATGGTACATTCACAGAAGAAATATTCTTAAATAAGAGATAATTGTTAAACTATTTGGTATTTTCAAAATCTAATTTGTATCCTAAAATAAGCTTTCAAAATACAATAGTCTCTCTCCATCTCTCTCTCTCTCTCTCTGCCTCTCCTCTCTTTCTGTCAGATTCATTACAAAATTCTTGTGGAAAAATCTTTGGAGTCACACTTGGCTTACGTTAATGTACCAGATTTGCTACTTATTACTCAAGTGACCTTGGACAATAAATGAATTTCCAAATTGTATTTTATAGAATGTATGTTCCATGATGATTATAACATTATCTCCCATTCTATAGATTCTCTCATATTATGACCTTGCTGCTACCCATGAAGATATGGAGGCTAATTCTCCTCCCCTTGAAACCTGGGCTGGCCCAACGACTCACCTGTAACCAAGAAAATTTGGTGGGAGTGATGCAGCTCTGTCTGGTTGTCTTGGGATGGTCGCTCTGGGAAATCCAGCTGTCATGTAAGAAATCCAAATACCCTGAGAATGCCATAGGGGAGAGACCATGTTGACCGTTCCCACTAAACCCAATGATTCATCCATCCCCAGAAACATGAGTGGCATTTCTTGGACTCTCCAAACCAACCCACCTACCAGTGGAGCTCCAATAAGTGGCTTCAGTCAACAGAGCAAGGAGCAGAAAATTCACCTAGCCCAGTCTGTCCAAATTCCTGTTTCACAGAACTTGTTAGATACACAAAATGGTTTTATTTTATGCTACTAAGTTTTTGGGGTGATAGGTTATACAGTAATCATGATTGGAACACTATCCTATGACTATTGCATGTTTCTTATTGCAATACATCTAGAAACCAAATTTTCTGGAATGGAAAAACTTTAAAGCAGAAAACATTTGAGTAATTCCTTCGAGGGATAGCACTCATTCACTGGAAGAACAGCACTCTACCTCTAATACCTAGACAATACTACACATCTTTTATCACATAGACATTCCTGTAAAATAAGATAAAAAATGTAAAATGTAATTGGGAAATAAGTTTCATATTTTTCCAGGCTCTGTAAAGTATTGCAAAATATTTGTCCAGGCCTTTTTTTTTTTAAGATTTTATTTATTTTATTTGAGAGAGAGTGAGCAGGAGGGAGGGGCAGAGTGAGAGGGAGAGAGTCTCAAGCAGAATCCCCATGAACACAGAGCCCAATGCAGGGCTTGATCTCACAACCCTGAGATCATGACTTGAACCGAAACCAAGAGTCTGATGCTTAACCGACTGAACCACCCAGGTGCCCCTGTTCAGTTCTTAATATACATATTTTCCAGGTGTGAGTTTCTTACATTTAGACAAAGATTGTGATATTTATTTTTCCTTAGAAATCATTGCTCTTTGACAACTTAAAGTCACCCATTCTTCCCACAATGAGAGGAAGCAGTACTGTCTCTGCCTCAGTACTCAGATTCCACTGGAGAAGTCATCAAAAGGATGTGACTGACGATTGGCATGGGCATTCAGAGGCTCCTTGTCCCCCTCCCCTGTCCTTGGAATGTGGGACCCACTTGCCTTTCCGGTTCCTGGAGGCTGCTCCAAGGACACAGTATGGAGATAGTGACGCAGTGATGAAAACACCAGCACAGTAGATGTGACTGAATCTAGCCAAGGCCTCTCTGTAAACTGTTAAGATCTGGAGGGAGAGTACAGGGATCCATTCATCTTTCTGCCACTTAAGACAAGTCTCGTTGGTAAGTTCTCTTTGTTTATTAAAACTGCCCCTTGCAAGCCTGGAGTGGCCTGCCACTTCTTCGGGCTCTCCCTGCCCTCTGAGTACAGGGGCCAGACAGACTCACAGAGCCGCTAGATCTTGGAACATATTCCCTGTGCTGGAAAGAGATGTCAGTAATTTTTCCCTTGTGGATGTGATTTTTGAAGTACTTCTGGTGAATTATCACTTTGTTAAATATTATTTGTGACTAAAAATAAAATGTATTCAACATAAAACTGAACTTTTACTAATCCTCTTTTAGCCACTTACATACAATTTTTATATTTATTTTTAATTGTTGTTTACATCCTTACAAGGAAAGTCAGATTATTTTTTATTTTATTTATTTGTTTTTTAAAATTTATTTGTTTATTTGAGAGAGAGAAAGTGTGCATGCAGGTGCCTGTGCACCTGCATCTGAGTGAGTGGGGGGAGGGGCAAAGTGAGAGGGAGAGAATCTCAAGCAGACTCAGCGCTGAGCATGGAGCCTGTCACGGTGCTCCATCCAACAACCCTGAGATCATGACCTGAGCGGAAATCAAGAGTCAGATGCTTAACTAAGTGAGCCACCCAGGTGCCCCAGGAAAATCAAATTGTTAAATAAAGATCAGTATATCTGTTAGAAAAAAAAAAAATACAAATGAAAAGAAAATTTAAAATTCTGATGCATTCTTTTGCAGTTATGCTAAAGTCTCCTTAACGTCAATATAAATTTTAGGTAACTTACATTTTCCTGGGATGATGATCTGGATTGGGAAATAATTATGGCCTATTTCTATCTTAAATTCTGGACTTTGTTATTAGGTTTTTCAGGGTACTCTCTTTACAGACATGTATGGGAATTACATTCCTACTGCACCAGGGTTGTATTTATTCTCTCAAAATGTACCCTCCTTTTTGGCCCTTCTTCAAATTAGGAGGCATGACGGCTTCTATACCAACTTCTACTTCACTACAGTGTTACACTATTTTTTTCTAAAAGGGGTTATAAATTGATCACTAACGATTTGCTCTAATTTGGTTTCATCCATAAAATATCTACCAAATATTTGGTGAAGTTGAAAGTAGTTAGAGGACAGCTTGATGAATGATGCCTATGTTTTCCCATTTCACTTTTTCTTTAGAAATTTTGGTCTGTTTCTGCCAGCAATTAGAAGTTTTTCAATCAGGAATATTTAGGGGCTCTCCATAAAGGAGTTTAAAATGAAGAAGACTTTTGATTCTCAATAATGGTTTCCCATTCAACAATTCCATATTTTGTGTGATTTTCCAATTAAGTTAAATTAAGCAGAGTTCCAGTGTTTCATGCAATAGTACTTTGTTATGGGTCATAGAAATTTTAAGAAAGCATAGATAAAGCATATATAAACAAATGTTCTTATTTAAATGACTTGATTAAAAACAATATCCCCATTATGACTACATAGCTATCTCAATCTCTCCATTACCTAAGTAAAATGTTATTAACTAGTGCTTCTTTGAAAGGAGTAGTGGGTGGAATCTTTTTCTTTTCTTTTTCAAAGCTCAAAAGTAAATAGCACAAAGAATGTATACTGAGTAACTTAAAAGGAAAAGATTTGCTGATGCAAACAGCATGAAGGCTCAATATGAGCACCTAGTGAACAGCAGCTTGCCAGCACCTGAAGGCAGTGTTCGGTGTTGATTGGATTATTTATAGATTCTAAAGTCCATTTACAGTCTATGGAGAGTACAGGTGCAGAGTGGAAGAATTCTTAAGGTGCCTTTAAGGACCCAGCAAAAGGAAATTATAAGCTTGTGATTCATCTGTATGGATATAATTGGTGGTGGGAAGGATGAGCTTGATGAGAAAATAAACAGAAACATCAAAGCCGTGTTGAGAAATGATCCTGCAGACAACATGCCCACAGGAGGAGGCCAAGTCGGGGTGCAAAGTCCATGCAATTAGTCAAGTCCCAGGGGAGAGCACATTAGCCAGGTCACAGATTTCTTCTCAGTGGTTACTGTCAAGGCTATTCTTTTCTTTTCTTTTAAAGATTTTATTTATTTATTTGAGAGAGAGAAAGAGAGAGGGCACGAGTGGGGGGGCAGTGTGCAGAGCGAGAGAGGAAGCAGATTCCCTGCTGAACAGGGATCCTGACATGGGGCTCAATCCCAAGACTCTGAGATCATGACCTGAGCCAAAGGCAGATGATTAACCTACTGAGCCACCCAGATGCCCCAAGGCTATTCTTTAAACTAAAGAATCCCACTTCAAAACCCACTCTCCTATTTTTTTTTTTTTTAATTTAGGAATAAGAAACTAAAGAAAATTAGGGTTCAGGAATACCACTCTCACTGCAAGCTTTAGCATCTGGTTTGGAGCAAAGTACTGCTAATATTGACTGACTTCAGAGTCAACATTCACTAAAATGTCAAGAACTAAAGGGGAAAATGTAAATCTAGTTGGAAAAGTGCAAATAAACTGGCTTCTTAATGAATTATATAAATGATCCAAAATTGGATTGGAAATATAAGGAGTTTAAAAACTCACTGAGAAATAACCAGCAGTAGAAAGACTGTTTCTCTTGTGTGCTTGTGTTGGCATGTTTAGAGCTGCCAAACTTGGATTACAAAATCTGAAATCCATCTCTTTGCTGGTTCTTTAATTAACTAAAGTAAAAGACTCCTCAAAACACCTCTCCATTATTGTCTCATTATTGACTTCTTTCTTGGCAGGTATTCATCTAAACTCAAGCTGGAAAGATGAATGTTCCCTCTTTTTAGATATTATAAGGCAATAGATTTTATAATATTTCCTATTGGTATTTTATCAGAATCAATTGGGTATCATTTGCAACATTTTTGTTTAAGATATGGTTTAAAATATCTTTAAAGGAAGATTTGCAATCTGACTGAATTTCCTAATGTGACCAGTTAATTTAATTAATTAACTGCTGGATTGCTGGTAAAACATTATTTCTGAGTATGTCTGTGAGGGTGTTTCTAGAAGAGATTAGCATGTGAATCGGTAGTCTTGAGTAAAGAGATCGCCCTCACAAATAGGAGCATTAATCATCCAATCCACTGAGGGCAGGAGGGGAACAAAAAGACCAAAAAAAAAACACACCAAAATGAATTTCTTCCCTCTTTTCTTGAGCTGGGACATACATCTTCTTCCGACCTTGGAGGACCTTTGGACTCTGGGACTTTGATCAGTGGCCTTCAGACTCCGACTGAATTATACCACTGGCTCTTTTGGTTCTCCAGCTTGCAGTCAGCATATGCTGCATAGCTCAGCCTCTATAATAATGCAAGCCATTTCTCACAATAAATCTCCTCATACATATATCTATATATTTGCTTTTGGGTCTGTTTCTCTGGAGAATCCTGACTAATGTAACTAACATTTTGTAACTCTTCCTAAGAACTGAAAAATGTGTACTAATGGACACAATAACTGTTGATGTGACCTTCTGGTTGTCCAGTTATTTGGAAATAGCTTGTCAACTTGCCAATGACTGTAAAAAGTAGAAAACCAAGCCTTAAGTGGCTACTATGATAAAACTAGGTTAGATACCAAACCAAGAGACAGAAAATTGAAAACAGTGGAAAAGGGATAAAAAGTATCCAAAAATATCATCTGCTGGAGAGCAAGCAAATACTTTAGTTCCCAAGAAACCCAGATTTAAGAAAGAGGGAAGATCTTACTGTATGGTAACTGTTTTACTTCTCTACATTTAATATTTCTTGGAAGATTGTCTAAAAATGAAGTGGAAGTGAGTTAAGTGGAAAGAAGATAGATCTAAAAGTCATAGTCTTTTGGCCATCACATTTCAGGAATATATTTATAGTAGGATAAAGAAAAACTTAAAAAATAGAATTATTTAATTTTGTAAATCGGTAAAGACTAGGATGCTAACTAAAAGGTTGTTGGGTATATTTTATTGATAAATTCAAAGAAAACTGTTACTTCAATTCCTGTTCCTACAGTTCATGATTTTGGCTTCACCTGTGATAAATAGCTGATTATAAAATTATCATTTTATATATGCTTTTGGCCATCTTTATAACTGAATCTGGCCAATGATGTAAAATATTATATTTATTGTTAAGATTGCTAAGAATTAGTTGGTCCCAAACCAGGTAACCATCTGAGCTGTAAAGCAACAAAATAACCTGAATAAGAAATAAAAAATCTGCTTGTTTATTGTAAGAGATTTTAAAATTTGGATAAATTCATGAATAGTGTAATTTATACCTTTATAATTGGTCAAATTTTTTGGTTTCACTGATTATCTTTTCTAAGTGAAATATATTAGCAACTTGATGACACGTATTCAGCTAGAGGAAACAGTTCTCCCCATTTTTTTCTAAAAGAATGACTGAGGATTTGCCAAAAGAATCTTTGTAAAATTCTCGTTGCTTTGCTGCATCTTGTTAATTAAAATTACAACAGAATGTTTGCTGTATGTGCAAAATAAAACATATTACTATGAATTATTTTTGTTTATTAAAATCACATTTTAGGAAGAGGGAATAGACAGACATTTCCCTGTTCCTTCCATCAGATACAGTTAAAACCCCCGCACATTATATCTAGAGCAAACACAAGAATACGCTGAAGAGTAGAAGAAGGCAGACCAGCCAGGGGCCTTAAGATGTGAGGAGCCTCACAGTGATAAGTTCTCTGGATTTTTTTTTTCCCTCATATATCCTAGACTTTGAATTGAAGAAGACAATAACCTGGAAATGCCAAAGGGTAAAGATGAAAAGAACTCCAATAAAAACATATACTCCTTTGACCAGGGACTAGGAAAGAGACAGGCTAGTGAGACAGAAAACTTTTAGACAATAACTGTTCTGTTCCAGGCAGAGGACACAGGAAAAACTGTGGCTTGCTCCTTTCTACACCAAGTAGTGGCCAAGTGAGGAGCTTAGATTTGCACCCTCAGCAGGCTATAGAGTGGTGTTCCAACACCTCTGTTTGGGTAATGTCAGAAGAAGCCAAGTAAGGGGTCAGGACTTTTATGCTCACTGGCCAGTAATGAGGTCCCCCCACCCTGGGAGGGTAAGGGAAAGACTGGGTTTCTACCTCCACCTGGCTGTAAAGAGGTGCCTCTCTCCCTACCTGATAAGATGGTGCAGAGGAGACCTCCTGAAGAGTCAGGACTGTTACTCACTGGTAATGAGGCCTCTCCCATTGCTGTATCAGTGGACATCATGCAGGAAGCTAGAAATGCCACCCCTACTCTGAAGTAATGAGGAGCTCTCCCACTTGGGGATCAGTGGAGGCTAAGTAGGGAAACTGGATTTCTTCCTGCCCCGCCTCCCCCATGGGGATGCTCTCAGAGAAAGCCAGCTATATCAGAAAGTTTAAATAAGATCCAGGGTATTATAACAAAATAAAGAAAGGTCTAGGTTTCAATAAAAAAATCATTCCTCATACCAAGAAACAAGAAGATCACAAACAGAATAAAAAAACACCATAGGTAGTAACACTGAGATGAGATGTTAGAGTTATCTGACAAAGAATTTAAAGAAAGAATGATAAAGGTACTTCTATGAGCAATTCCAAACCTGCTTGAAACAAATTAAAAATGAGAAAGCCTCAAGAAAGAAATAAAGTCCCAGCAAAGAAAGGGAATCAAATGGAAAATTTATATGAAAAACATAACAAATGAAATTTTAAAAAACTCAGTGGATGCTGTTGACACAGACTGAGAGGACAGAAGAAAAAAATCAGTCAACTGGAAGGTGGGACAAGGGAAATAACTCAATCTAAACAACAGAAAGAAAACAAACTAAAAAAGAAGAGCCTCAGGGACCGGTGGGGCAACAACAATAAAAAGATCTGATGTTTATGTCATTAGAGTCCCAGAAGGAAGAGGGAAAGAGGGCAGGGCTGAAAAGTTCTTGAAGAAAAGAATTACCAAATTTATAATTACCAAATATTACCAAATATATAAGAGATATAAACCTACAGAGTCAAGAGACTGTGTAAACCCAAACAGGATAAACTCAAAGAAATCTATGCTAACATATATCATAATTAAACTCCATGAATCTAAAAGCAAACAAACAAAAATCTTGAAAGCAGCAAGAGAGAAATGCCACTTTATGTATAGGGGGAAATAATTCAAATGACAGTAAGTTTCTTAATAAAGTTGGAGGCCAAGAGGAAGTGGCACAATATTTTTCAAGTGCTGAGAAAGGACAGTGAACCCAGAATCCTATACCTGGTGAAAAATATCCTCCAGAAATGAAAGGGAAATCAAAATAGTTTGAGATAAAGAAAACTAAGAGAATTTGTTGCCAGCAAAATGTTTCTAAAGGAATTACTAAAGGAAGTTCTTTAAACAAAATGGAAACAATAAAAGAAACTTTGCAATATCAGGAAGAAAAAAAGAACATGGTAAGCAAAAATATATGTAAATGCAAAAGACTTTCCTTCTCTTCTTGAGTTCTAAATTGTTTGATGGTTAAGGCAAAACTTGTAAAAATGTCTGTGTGATTCTAAACATAGAGGAAATAAACAAGAAAAGGCAAAGGCATATAAATGAAGGCAAAGTTTCTATACTTCACTCAAACTGGTAAAAATATAACTGTAGCCTGTGACAATTTACATCCATAACCCCTAAAGCAATCACAAAAAAGACACATTCAAAAACACTAGATAAATCAAAATGGAATTCTAGAAAGTATTCAAGTAACCCACAGGAAGAAAAAGAAAAACAAAGCAATAAAAAAACAAATAGAAAACAAAAAAACAAAATGGTAGACCTAAGCCCCGACACATCAATAATTACAATACATTAAATGGTCTCTATACACCAATCAAAGACAGATTTTTCACACCGTATTAAAAAACACAATCCATGTACATGTCATCTATAAGAAGGCCAATTCAACTATAACAATATAGGGAGGTTGAAAGTAAAAGGATGAAAAAAGATGTATCATGCCAACTTTAACCAAAGGAAAAAAGGAATAACTAATATCAGATAAATTAGACTTCAAAGAAAATTACCAGAGACAGAGAAAGATGTGGTATAATGATGAGAGAGTCAGTTCATCAAAAAGATGTAGCAATCCTAAATGTGTATGCACAAAACAATAAACTGCAAAAAACAGTAGAACTGAAAACAGAATTAAAGGAGAAATAGATCCACAATTACAGGTGGGTACTGAAACACCCCTCTCTTAGTAATGGATTAAAACAACAGAAAGAAAATCAGTAAGGATATAGAGGAACTGAATAAGAACATAAACACACCAGAGTTTAACTGACATCTTATAGAATATTCTATCTAACATTGGAATAGAAAATTTTTCACATGTCCTTAAAACATTCAATAAGATAGACCATATCCTGGGCTATAAAAAACGAAAACAAAAACAAAAACAAAACCTCTCAACACACTTAAAGTATTTGAAATCGTAGAATGCATTTTTTTACCACAATGGTATCAAACTAGAAATCAAGAACAGAAAGATCACAAAAGGGTGGGGGGATGGGTTAGCCTGGTGATGGGTATTAAAGAGGACACGTATTGAATGGAGCACTGGGTGTTATATGCAAACAATGAACCATGGAACATTATATCAAAAACTAATGATGTAATGTATGGTGATTAAGATTAACATAACATAATAAAAAAAAAAGAAAGACCAAAAAAAATGCCCAAACACTTGGAAACTAAACAACACACTTTTACATAATCTATGGGTCAAAAGGAATTCCCAAAGAAACAAAGAATACATTGAGCTGAATGAAAATGAAAATGCTACATGTAAAAATTGGTGAGTAATAACTAAAGTGTCAAAAGATAAATTTATAGGACTAAATACAGGAGAAAAGAGGAAAAGCCTTAAATCAATAAACTAACCTCCGATTTCAAGAATATGAAAAAAATAAGAAATAAACCCAAAACAAGTAAAAAGAAGGAAATAATACATGAAAGAGCAGAAACCAATGAAATCCCCAACAGTATACAAAAGAGACAATTAATAAAGCAAAGAGCTGGTTTGTTGTGAAGATCAATAAAATTGACAAGCATCTATCAAGATTGACAAGGACAAAAAGAGAAAACATACATTTGTATGTTTTGAAAAAATAATTAAACTCTATAAACCGATATCAGGGATCAGTCATGGGATATTAACTGCAGACATTGCAGACACCTAAGAATAATAAGGGAATCCTATGAACAACTCTACACATATCAATTGTACAAACTCCTTGTCTACTTCCTTGAAAAATACAAAGTGTCACAGTTGATCCAATGTGAGCCCTATAACTATTAAGGAAATTGAATTCATAATTTAAAAACTCTCAAAAAGGAAATCTCTAGGCATAGGTGCTTTCACTGGAAATGCCTACCAAATGTTTATAGAAAAGTTAACACCAATTCCATACAATCTCAGGAAATAGAAGAGAAAGGAAAACTTTCTAATTCGTTTTATGAAGTCAGTAAAACTGATACCAAAACCAGGCAAAGACAGTACCAAAAAAAAAAAAATCCCCCCAAATAAACAAAACTACAGATCATGAATATAGGCCCAAAATTCCTTAGCAAAATATTAGCAAATAAATTTTGGCAATATATAAAGAGATGTATACATCAAGACCAAATGAAATTTATTCCAGGGATGCAAGGCTGGTTCAATATTAGAAAGTCAATCAGTGTAATCCACTATATTAGCAGGCTAAAGAATAAAAGTCATATGATCATCTCAATCAATATAGAAAAAGTCTCTGACAAAATTCAACCTCTATTCATGATAAAAATTCTCAGAAAAATAGGAATAGCAGGTAACTTCCTCAACCTGATAGAGAACATCTATGAAAACCTATAGACACCAAGATGTTGAATGGGAAAGACTGAATGCCTCCTCTAAGATTGGGAACTAGGCAAGGATGTCCACTCTCATCACTCTGATTCAACATAGGGCTAAGGATCTGGGTCTAGGCAAAGAGTTCTGAGACTTGACATCAAAAGCAGAACTATAAACAAGCCATATGTCCTTCAGTGTGTGAATAACAACAATAACAAACCGTGGTAGATCCACACCGTGGAGTTCTACTTAGCAATAAAAAGGAATAGACTACTGATCAACCTAACAATATGGATAAATCTTCAGAGAATTATGTTGGATTAGAAAAAGGCAATTACAAAACATTGCATACTGTATTATTCCACTGATATAACATTATTGAAATCATAAAATTATAGATATGGAGAACAAATTAGTGGGTACCATAAGTTAAGGAGGAGATGGGAACAGGAGGGAAGTGGAGGGTAGCCATAAAAGGGCAACATGAAGGATCTTTAGGCTGATGGAAATGATCTGTATCTTGGCTGTACCAATGTCAATACCTTGGTTGTGATATCATCTTATGGTTCTGCAAAATGTTATCATGAGGAATACTAGGCAAGAGTACAGAGAACTAATCTATAGTATGTTCTGACAACTGCATGTAAATATATAATTTGTTAAGTTTAATGAGCAAAATGACATATTCCCTGCCCTATCAAATTGATCTGTGTCCTAAAAATTTTCCATTTATTTTTGTTTTAGTTTTTCAAATTTTTTTAACTCTACTCTTGCTAGATGCAAATTGAGAAGCATAAATAAGCTTTTTTCATAGACAAAACATGGCAAAGTTTTGAAAAAACTACTAAATAAATTTAAAAATACTAGAGTCCCACCCAAGCTATATAATTGTGAAATATGTAGGGGCAAAATTATAAGATATTTGGCCTTTCTTTTTTCAAAAGACTTCAGTAAAAAAAAAAAAAAAAGCAAAGAATTAAAAAATGTAGTAAATCTTGACAATTATAGAATTTGGATTATGAGTGCATAGGAGTTCATTATATAATTCTTTCTGCTTTTGAGCATGTATGAAAATTTTCAACCAAAAAAAAGATAAATGGAAAAATATGGAAGGTTCAGCTCACTTTAAATTCCTGGGAATTATGTAACTATGCATCTGTGTATAAATTATGATGCTTAATGTCAAAGTCATTTTTGTGCTACTTATCTCAAACTGTATTTGAATGTTTTATGCACATGGTGATCATAACAATGATTGTTTACATTTTTTGGAATTTAAGGATGAACTCAAGATATATGTTTTTCTCTGTTATGTGTTTAGCTCCTTAAAACTGAAAAGATGATAAATAAAAGTTATAGTAGGTAGATACTAAAACTCATGATGTTTTAATTACTATTACATTTTGATAGTGTATTAATAGCTCAATATCATCATATCTCAATTATTGGTATTGCCATATAAACAGCAGTGTTTTAGAAATAGTACTGCCTCTAATTTCCACTTCTAAATATTCATCTCACTTTTGCCTTCCCCTGATTTCCTGCTGATTTACACAGCTGCCAACCAAGGATTTTCAATGCCATATGAACATGAGATATGTTAAACTATTCAATCTGTTCTTTAATTTAATTAGACATAAACTCTAACTACAGTAGAACAATGAGTTTAATTTTCTCCTTTCTGGAGTCTAAAAGAGGATCTTGTCTTGGGACTCAGCAAACACGGAGCTCACTGACGTTCTGCTTTGTAATTACGATGTACTTTGGGTACAAGCTGGCCAAATGTGAAAGTGCACATGTTTCATCAGCTGTATGGAATAAGGTTT
This sequence comes from Zalophus californianus, assembly GCF_009762305.2. Classification (NCBI taxonomy): domain Eukaryota; kingdom Metazoa; phylum Chordata; class Mammalia; order Carnivora; family Otariidae; genus Zalophus; species Zalophus californianus. The sequence continues at coordinate 64,008,604 of NC_045597.1, forward strand.
ATACCATTTTGTTGAATATCATGGGGCACCACAGCATTTTTATTAGTAATGATCATGTATTATTTGGAATTTGAGCTCCGGGTAAATGTTCCAGTTCATTGACCTTGTTTTCCAACATCCCTTCCCGGACCTCACCTGAGAACTTCAATGATCACATCACACCCAGAATTACAGTTTCAACCATTCCACTGAAAGACCATAATTTCTGGCTTTCCAGCTCATGAACTCTACCAACCACCCCCACCCAACCCCACACTTAAACAATTTATCATCTATCAGGATCCCCAGTCTATTCATCTTACTACTTTTTTTATTGTCTCTCAACTCCTTAGGCAGAGAGTTTCATTGCTCTCTAGGTAGTTAAGATTCCATGCATCATTACTAATCTCACTGCCCTCTCTTCAACCTTTTTTTAAAAAAATATTTTCAGCAATCATTGGTTTAATAATTAATTTAAGACTATATAATCACATCTATATCCTGGAATGTCCATTCGGGATATCCCTTAGGACCAATCTCCAACTTTTTTTATCACTTGGAAACTCCTACCTTAGTTGAACCGAGCTCTTTGCTGACTCTGCTCCACTAATACTGTATCTGAATGTGGCTGGAGAATAGATAATCACACTGAAAGGACTCGGGTTAAATTATGATCACAAATATTAGATTCTTAGCTTTCTCTAGCAATTTGACACTTCCCTAGTCAATTTCCCAACTTGTCAGAACATTATTTCATAAGTCCTCTCTCCTCACATCTTCAATATTCCTTTTTCCCTCCTCTCGACTCTCAAGATAATAACCTTTCCTCGATCAACAAAATTCAGAAATATTTTTTGACACTGGGCACTGTTCTAAATTCCTGAAACACAAGGTGAGCGAAACAGGCATATTCCTTCTTGGTTGATGTTATATCTAAGAGAGAAAATTAACAATAGACATGATAAATTATATTATACCTTAAGGATATATTTATCTAGTCCCAAAGTTTTAAATAGTATCTCTATACTAATGGCACCTAAAATTATGCCTGCAATTCAAATTTCTCCCTTAAGTTTCAAATTTATATAGCATAAATATTGAAAATTATCTTTATCCAAAGTTGATATAATACAACTGAAAAAGTCTAGAGAATGAACAGGGAAAAATTTCGAAGAGTAACAAAATCCAGCAGGTTACCTGAGTACATTACTCATACATGAACTTAATAGTTTTCTTAAATAAGTATGAATGATTTAGAAAGTAGATTTAAAGAAAAAAATGATATATATTCTCCAAGATATATTAAAATAAAATAAGATGCCGAACACTATTGGATGCTATTTTCTGTGTTTAAAATTTTATAAATATTATTTCGCAGGCATAATTTATCTCTGGAAGAATACATAGGAACTGCTGAATAGAGGTGATGTATTCTAGAACTTGTAGTGTCTTCCCAAGGTATGCAGGTCTAATCATGAAAGGCAAGCTCTGGAAGCCATTTATCCTCTAAACCCTTGCTACCTGCCATGTTGGCACAGCTTGTTAGAAATGCAGAATCTCAGGCTTTGCCCCATACATGTTGAATATAATCTCCATCTTAAAACTACTTGGTTCCTGATATGAATATTAACACTTGTGAGCTCCACTCTCAGGAGTCAGTTCATATTTGTTTATTTGAAGGTGAGGGAGGGTGCCTGGATGGCTCAGTTGGTTAAGTGACTTCCTTCAGCTCATGTCATGTTCCCGGGGGTTCCTGGGATCAAGTCCTGTGTCGGGCTCCCCTGCTCTGCGGGAAGCCTGCTTCTCTCTCTTTCTCTGCCTGTGCTTTCTCTCTCTCTCTCTCTGTCAAATAAATAAAAAAAAAATCTTAAAAAAAAAGTGAGGAAGAATTTTTTTGAGAGAGCCAGGAAAAAAGCAACTCTTTTAGAGGTTCATAAAACCAAAGAAAATCTAGAGTCATCAACAGAGAGTGTTAAGAAAAACAGAAGATAGGCAGAACCGAACTCTTTCTCTGATTATGTATTTCAATCAGTTACCGTATTCTCTTGCTTGTAAACAGCCATTCCATCTTTTATGTTGAGGCTATTTTTAAATAATCGCTTTATTTATTTATTTTTTAGATAAGTCTTTTCCAGAGAGTATTTTGCTTCCAATTAATTGAACCAACATAAAATAAATACAGAGCATGTTCTATTTTCCATTCTTTTGAAATATCCAGAATCATGAATTTCAATTATCTATTTGCATAGTAAGAATAATTATTATTTTCAGCTGTGTCAGCAATCTTTATAAATATTTAGAGATGGTAAATAATTATCATGCTAATCAAAGGAAGTAAAGCTATTTTCATTATATGAACAAGGTTGTCCTAGACTCCCCCAGTTATAAACCATATTTCTATTTCCTCTAGAAATAATTTTAGAAACAAAAGATATACTTTTAAATTTTGACATTTTCCAGAGTTAATGCATATGAGAAATATACAAAAGAATCATGTAGTACCCAATCTTTATAGGATATGAAACTAGGTTGAGCAAATCACTGGCTAGCTAAATACAAACTACAAGAAAATAATAAAATGGCATAATGAATTGATCTGGAGTATCTTTGAAGAGAACGTGGACTCTTAAAAAGCATAGCATGTGTGGCAGGCATGTTTTCTGTTTGATAAAGTAAGAGCTTAGTGGGGAACAATAAGGTATAAAGGACATTTTATGTAAGTGATAGGGAATAGATCAGTTATCTAAAAATCCATCTTGGCTCCTTGGAAGCTCTAATGTGAATCCCAGCAGGGTTGACTCACTATGTTTTCCACTGAAGACAGACATTGAACTGGGTACTCTTAAATAAAACTTAAGAACTACCAAGACCATTTTCTGAATGATAGGTGTTCAAAAATAGTATCTGTTGTGTATGAAATGAATTCAAATTGTTGGGAGAAAAATATATGGAAATGAAAGGGACCTAGAATAGCCAAGACAATCTTAAAAAATAGAACAAAGTTGGAGGACTCACACAACCTGATCTCAGTACAAAGCTACAGTAATCAGGACAGTGTGGCATGGTGTAACGTAAGGATAGATGTGTATCAGTGGAATAGAATGAAGAGCCCAGAAATAGTCCCTTACATTTATGTAATTCGTCTTTTTTACAAGGGTGCCAAAACAATTCAATGAAGAAAAAACAGTCTTTTCATCAAATATTGCTGAGCCAATTGGATTTTCACATGCAGAAGAATGAAGTTCCTTCCTCCCCTCACATCCTACACACACACACACACAAATAACTTAAAATGGGTTATAGACCTAAAAGTAAAAACTAAAACTGTAAACATCATTTATGCATACGTAGGAATAAATCTTTGTGAACTTCGGGTAAGCAAAGCCTTCCTAGATATGACGCCAAAAGCTCAAGCAACAAAATAAAAATAAATAAACTAGACCTCATCAAAATTAAAATCTTTTGTGCTTCAGACAACACCTCATCAAGAAGGGAAAAAGCACACAGAATGGGAAAATGTATGCGCAGATCATTTATCTGATTTGTATCTAGTGCTGTACCTAAAATACATACAGGACTTCTACAACTTCATAATAAAACAAATCACTCAGCTAAACAAGAGGTGAAGGATCTGAATAGACATTTCTCCAAAGAAGGTATGCGACTGACCACTAAACACATGAAAAGATTCTCAATGTTACTAATCATTAAGGAAATGAAAATGAAAATCACAATGAGGTGATTTTCACACCAACGAGGGCGGTTATACACAAAGGCAGCCAATTGTAAGTGTTGATGGGACTGTGGATAAATAGGAGCTCTGACACACTGCTGACAGGAATGCAAAGTAGTGTAGCCACTTTGGAAAAAAGTGTGGCAGTCCCTGAAAAGGTTAAACAGAGTGATCATACAGCTCAGCAATTCCACTCCTAGGGAATACACCTGAGAGAATGGAAACATAGCACACAAAAACTTTTACAGGAATGTTCGTAGCAGCATTTTCCATAATAGTCAAGATGAGAAATAACCCAAGTATCCATCAGCTGATGCATAGATCAACAAATTGTGGTATATACATACAATGGGATATTATTTAACAATAAAAAATGAAGTACTGATACGTGGAAGATAAACATTGAAGGTATTATGGAAGTGAAAGAAACTGGTCACAGAAGACTACATATTGCATGATCCTATTTGTATGAAACATCCAGAATAGGCAAATCTGTAGAGAGGGATAGCAGATTAATGGCCGCCTAGGGTGGGGACATGGAGGGCAAATGGGGAATAACTGCTAATGGGTTTTAGAATTTCTTCTTGAGATGTTGGAATAACTTAATTTTTAAATATTTACACAATCTTTAAAATGCAGGAGAGTTGAATCAATATGCAGAAACATTTAAACTCTTTAGAGAATTGCTATCCTATACATCTTCCATGATATACAATCTCAAGTAAATGCTTCAGAAAATAATCTCTGAAAAGTGTCTCTCTTATGATAATTTCTAGTAAAATGTGAATTTCCATTCCATTGAGCTTATGGTGTTTACATAATTAAAATACAGCCAGTTGCTCTGGGAGACAATTGTATTTCTGAGGTTTGAGCAACAATAAGAAATATGACATTGTATTCCATTAATGTTTTTAACTGACTACCAAGTGGAAGTATATTAATCTTTTTAGATAGAGATATGTTACTTAGTCACTGATGTAGTGTCAAAAAAGAAGCATTTGACTCTTAACTGAAAGGAATCCATATTTGAAAGATAATTTCAGCTGAAATAGGAATAAGTCCATTGTGAAGTCAAATGACTGGCAGTTACCTACATGGTTGCCACCTGACTCAGGGCTTGATTCCTGCCGTGCCCGGTGGCTAGTGCACAATGTTGGAAGATGGTCCCTGAGCCTGAATCTCTTCAGTTCAGAATGTCTGCTCTCAGACTCAGAGAGAGGGAATGATGGAGGAAGACCATTGGCTTTAGCTCTTCCCTGGGAATCCGGATAAATATTCAGCATGTAAAGAAACATTGTTGCACAGTGGATACCAGACTTTGTGCAAAATGCTGGCATTATAGAGAGGAGAAAGATCTAATCTGCTATCCCTCTCTATAGATATGCCTATTCTGGATGTTTCATATAAATAGGATCATGCAATATGTAGTCTTCTGTGACCAGTTTCTTTCACTTCCATTATATTTTCAATGTTTATCTTCCATGTATCAGTACTTCATTTTTTATTGTTAAATAATATCCCATTGTATGGATATACCACAATTTGTTGATCTATGCATCAGCTGATGGATACTTGGGTTATTTCTCATCTTGACTATTATGGAAAATGCTGCTACGAACATTCCTGTAAAAGTTTTTGTGTGCTATGTTTCCATTCTCTCAGGTGTATTCCCTAGGAGTGGAATTGCTGAGCTGTATGATGTCTAGGACCATCTCAAAGAGAGGTCACAGCAGTTGTTACTGTTATCTGCCAACTCAGATGGGTCCTTGTAGACTCCTGTGAGGATTTACTCTGAGGGAAAATGAGAAGCCATTGCAGGGTATTTTTTGTTCGTAAAGATTTTATTTATTTGTTTATTTTAAGTAAACTCTACACCCAACGTGGGGTGAACTTATGACGAGGCAATCAAGAATTGCACACTCTACTGACCGAGCCAGCCAGGCAGGCAGCCCACCACTGCACAGTTTTACACAGAGAGGTAAGATTGTCTTTCAGGTACAAATGGTACCTCTGATTGCTCAATTGAGAACACATTGTAGAGGAGCAGGGGTAGAACAAGGGGGATATTACAGTTATCTAAGTAACTTTGTGGCTTTGACCAAGGTAATAATAGCTAGAGAGGTGGCAAGGAATGGACAGAGTACAGAGACAGGGGGTCAGATATCCCGCATCACGATATATCCGGAGTCTGACTTACATGGACTCTGGATACAAAGAGAGATGAAAAGAACAGCAAAGGCCACTGCCAGGCAGCAAAGAGGGTCTGGGAGTCATTCCAGCAGATCAGCTTCAGAATAGGGCAGTGGGAAGCAAGCCAAGAGACAGCAAGCCCAGGAGGCAGGCTAAAGTGTGTTGGGAATGCAGATCACCGCTTCCAGACCTGCAGAGGCTCCAACAAGGGAAGGCAGAGAAATGGGGCAGGCGATAGCCAAGAAATGACAGGGCCACTTGACATCTAGTTTCCATGGGAACATGTAGCCACCGATACACCAGTCTGGGAAAAGAAGAATGCATGTGGGTCATAAAGAATGAGGAGCTGATGACACACTTCGGGGGTAATGCATAACCACCCCACTTCCCCCATCCCCCACTATTCTCTCCAAGAAGCACAGGAAAGTGGTTTGACAAAAATTGCCATTCCAAGCAACCTGCAGGGGCACTAAGGCGTAGAATAACAGGTTTATTACTTTTCTGCTTCTTAACTATTCCTCAGGCTATTGCATTTTTAATTAAGAACCTTAAAACATTACATTTTGAAGTCACATCTCTAGGTATTCAGTCCAGGAAATTGGGTTATATTGTCCAGTCATTTATACAGTCAGCATTTCTGACCGTGAAGTATATGCCTGGCATTGTGTTGTGTGTAAAGAATGAAAAGAATAATCACCAAACTCAGTCCCTGCCCTTGAGAAGCTCAGAGTTAAACTATGGGAAACATTCAATGGAATGCATTCAATATGCAAAAGAAGTCTCCCACTCCGTGTCTGAGTAAAATTCATTTTCTCATTTTTTGTTTGGTATTTGATATATGTAACATTATAGTTTGCAGTAGGATAGGAGGATGGCCAAAAAAATTGTTTGAAATGAATAATGAACAATTTTTGAAATAAAGTGATCATGGGAGCGAAATATCACTGCTTAAATGAAGGCATAACAAGTGTTTTCCTCTTGAACCTAGAAAAATACTTCATAAATGAAGGAAGCATTTTGGAAAAGAATCTAAAAAAGTGAAAGAAGGAAAAGACTTAGGACATTAATGTTTTTTAAAAGATTACCTAAGCTTGGCTACGTCAGGCACAGATTTTTGGAATCACCACCAGCATCTTGAAAAAAAGACAGGGAGGCCTGAACAAACATGCCCAATTATTTTCGGAAGATTTGCTCTGAAAGCACATTGTTTGTACTTTGCCTCTGGAGAGGGTGGCAGCTGAGTACTGGCCCCCGGAGATGCCCTGTTCTAATGCCTGGAACCCGTGAATACCTTAGGTTACATGGTGACAGCTAATTAAGCTGAAGACGGAATTAAGGTTGCTAATTAGCTGACCTTAAAATGGAGAAAGTAATCTGGATTATCCAGGTGGGATATCCAATGTAATCACAAAGGTCCTTAAAAAATGAAAGGGGGAGGCAGAAGAATTTGTCAGACTTTTTCGATGTGAAAAAGATTCAAGGGGCTGTTACTGGCCAAGAATGTGGACTGAGAAAGGCAGTGACAAGCGCTTCACTCCTAGACCCTCCAGAAAAAATGCAGCCTAATTTCACCTTGATTTTAGCTCAATGAGACTCATGTAAGAGTTCTCCAGAAGTGTTAGAGAATAAATTTGCCTTGTTTTAAGCCACTAAGTTTAGGGTAGTTTGCTAATAGCAGCAATAGGAACTAATGCAGATAGCATATGAAATTGCCTGTTTATATGTTCCCCCCTTCTCCTCCCTTCACCCTTCCCTGAATACATGTTTCTCTCTGCCCAGAAGGTCCCCCCAGCTTTCAATCTCTAGCATTTAGCACAGCACCTGGTGCCTAGTAGGCACTTGGTATATAGTTGTTGAATCAATAAATGAATGAGAGACTATTCCAGATTTACCTTTAGCTGTTCATTGAGTTTATTTTTTTTCTGCTACATGATTTTTTTATGGCCTCATAGTTTGGAGTTGACATTACTCCTATTGACAGACAAAACAGAGCAGCTAATTGAGGTGGATGGTTAAGAATATCCATTAGAAGTTCACTTCCCTGCGGTCTTGTTTTTCTCATTCTTACATTTGAGGACAAAGTTCAGCTCTTTGAAATCACTCCAGTTGCTATTTTAAAAGGCTGTAAGAATAAATGGATCTTGAAACTCAAACCCTGAACATGTAATCTGAAACAAAAGTCTGTGGAGACCTGCAGAAAGCCCGAGGGGTTCCAATTTGGGGTTCTAAATATCAATGTTTTCTTTTGCCTTTCCCCACCAAGCTGCTCAGCTCCAACCAAACTGTTTTCAGTCATTACTACTTATGATCATATATCTACAGCGGCTCCTCCCTCCCGCTGTTACAGTGAAACATCTTGTCTTACAGGAAGTGGGACCATGAAAATTGGTCTTGCAATCATTTCGGTTGTTTTTCATCTAAAATTACTCATATACAGAACAACTCACTCTGTTTACTAATCACTGTCATGACACTACCCATAATAAAAAATAATTCTGAGCCCTTTGAATATTTAATACCTTATTCAAAGCATTTCACACACTTTAAAAATATAGCTTGTCTTCATTAGAACGTAGAGAAAAACCCCAGAAAAGAGAAGATAAAATCTTATAATCCCCCTACATTACTTTAAATTATGTAAGTAACTGCTTTAAAAATTTTGGTGTTCGTCCTTTCAGACTTCCCATTTCAAAATTTTAGTTGATTATCTTCAAAGTGTGCCTGGAGGTTGGTATGTAATTTGAAATTATTGCATTTAGTTAGCTATTGAAAACACTCTAAGGATGAAAGTCACAATTGAAAGACCAAATATTAGACTAGTTTTGAGAAAGACCAAAGTGGCCTTTGGCAACTAGGAATTTTCCAGGCACTTCTTACAGTCTTCACATGCCTGGTGTCATGAAGAGCGGGCCTGGGATCCCCTCGTGGACCTCTGGTGTTCTTTTAAACGTAAACAATTTTCAGAACACCAACATCAGAGAAGGCCCCTCTGACCATGGTGGGTCAGAACAAACATAAGAAAGATCACTCCATAATTATGTCTGAGCATGTAAAAAAAAATTCCAAGCCACAAAACGTTCCCCATTTTGGCTAATGTGACTGACCACTGCTTCTTTACGAAATAGAACTTTAGCTTCATTTTGGTCCACCCTCATTCTATATAATACTTACTGAGATACCTAAGTATAGGATTATCTCTGCTTCCTGACAATGCCTGATCCAGAGTAAAGCTCTGCTTCCTTAAATCCAGCATAAAGCCACCTAACCAAAGCCCAGATCCTGTACTAAGTCCTTCGTAATACCGTCCTACTGAGATATTCCACATTTTGCCATGATGTGTATTCTCTACCATTGCAATTAGCAGTCAACCCAATTCATTCAACTGCATGTGTGTTTCTGGTGGTCTTTGGCCAAGGAGCATTGACATTTTAGAAAAGAACTTCAAATAGATCATAAAACCTGTTTGTTCAAATTTTCTGTGCTGCTTATACATTCAGTTAAATTTTTGGAGCATTTTACTGTGTCAAGCATAATTCTAGGCAGTAAGTATTCTGTAGTGAATATGACAAAGGTCTGGTTCTTAAATTCTTAGGGTCTTTACGTTATCTTGGGTTTGACGGTCATATTTTTAAGAGATTAAATGTTTCCTCAAAGTATGGAGGAGAATCCATTTAAGGTAACAAGTTGTTTCTTCAGGATACTTGTTGCGTATAATTTTCTCTGTGTAGTTCTCTTCCTAGCTTTTCTTAACAAAGAAATGTGCATTGGAAAGAAATTATCCTACAGCGTACACAATTATAAAGAGAAGTTCTAAGCCAAATGTACATTAAAGAGTCTATATATGTTCTGTATATGGCAGCGTGCTCATTTTTATCTACAGAACTCTATCATTGCCTTTGGTAGTCAGGAAAAGATTTTCTTGTAAATTCTCTAAGATTTTTTCATCTGAAGCATCAAAATATTTGTGATTCAGTCATCTTGAGTACCTGCAGCCTTTCAGATATGGATTGATTTTTTTTTTAAAGTTTGCTATTCTCAGCTGTTATCATTTTCATTGTAGGTCCCTTCAAATTGTACCAGAGACTTCTTGGAAGTATGCACTAGGGCTATTGCTGTAGAGAAAGAACAGGATTTAGATGAATATCTCCTCCTGAATGTTTCATGTTAGACAGGCAGTTTCCTTTGCCACAGTGACTTCTCAGTAGCATGGTGACATTGCTATATTTCTCTATATAACTTTATCTAAGGACAAATATGTTGTTATGAAATGTGTAACAGTAATGATATCTATGGTTTCAGAAGGTTACTCATTAACCCAGATAGGTTAGTAGGGGAAAATGTAATTAGTAACCCAAAGATTTTCTCCCCTACCTCCTTATAATAGATTACTTTCTAGAGAAATTGTTATGTCATTTCCACTCATATTCCAGCTGATATTTGGGTCATAGGAGTCTCTCTGGACTATAGTGGTCTGGAATTTATATGGAGTGGGGCCAACAACGTGGCTGGACCATTGAACACCTTTTACCATATCATCCACTAATTTTGTCAGGCCATCAGCATTTTCCCAAATGATTATACTGAATGTAAAGAAACGTGCCTTCCTTTGGAAGGTAGAGTCTATCAAAGAGAAAGTAAGCAGCAGGAGTGCAACACTTAATTGATCTTTTACCAAATTGCCCTGGTTCGACTCAGAACAAAACAGGATTTTCAAACCATGTCAATTTAAAAATTCTACTTAGAATGTGGGGCACTTCCAGGTAATCTGGTATTCAGTCTTCATTTATCAATGATAAAAACAGTGAACAAATTAATTGCTAACATGAAAGACCTATAATCTCTCATAATTATACTGATTTTAAAAGTCCACATGGGCTGACTGTTATTAAGTAATGGCACAATTTGTTCTTGAGTAGGTGGCAGTGCTGTGCCCAATGTGTCAGGAAATAAAGCTAGATCCAAACTAATGCCAGAAGCGTTTTCTTTATCAAAATGTATTTTAAAATTTAGGAGAACTAGCTGCATGGTCAGACTTGCTGTTAGGATTAAAAACTCAAACTCCTTAGCACACGTAGGAATAAAGCTTTTTATGATCTTATGGTTGTCTGCCTCCAACCTCAGCCCCCAGTGCTCGCTTCTTAGTTTGCACACGCTGCTGTTGCCTTATTTACTTAATCATTCCCTGATTCGACTTTTCAAGGCTTCCTGGTTTTTAGCATTTTTCATCTTAGCCAGCACAGCTTCCTCCCTCATTCTCCCAGTCTCTGGAGAGACCATGCTGCTTATGTTCCAGATCCGGTTCTGGGATCTTCTGTCCTAGGAAAGCTTCCTGCATCTCTGAGTGCCTTTCTCTGTGTTCCCACAGCACATCTGTAGATTACCATTTTAATAATTACCAAATTGTTTTGAGTACTCATTTCCTTGTCTGCTTTCCCAAATGGACTTTAAGAATCTTTACTTTATTTTATTTTATTATGTTATGTTAATCACTATACATTACATCATTAGTTTTTTTTAACTTTTTTATTGTTATGTTAATCACCATATATTACATCATTAGTTTTTGGTGCAGTGTTCCATGATTCATTGTTTGTTCATAACACCCAGTGCTCCATGCAGAACGTGCCCTCCTCAATACCCATCACCAGGCTAACCCATCCCCCTCCCCCCTCCCCTCTAGAACCCTCAGTTTGTTTTTCAGAGTCCATCATCTCTCATGGTTCGTCTCCCCCTCTGACATACTCCCCCTTTCTTCCTCTCCTGTTATCTTCTTCTTTTTCTTTTTTCTTAAAATATGTTGCGTTATTTGTTTCAGAGGTACAGATCTGTGATTCAACAGTCTTGCACAATTCACAGCGCTCACCGTAGCACATACCCTCCCCAATGTCTATCACCCAGCCGCCCCATTCCTCCCACCCCCCACCACTCCAGCAACCCTCAGTTTGTTTCTTGAGATTAAGAATTCCTCATATCAGTGAGATCATATGATACATGTCTTTCTCTGATTGACTTATTTTGCTTAGCATAAACCCTCCAGTTCCATCCATGTCATTGCAAATGGCAAGATTTCATTTTTTTGATGGCTGCATAATATTCCATTGTATATATATACCACTTCTTCTTTATCCATTCATCTGTCGATGGACATCTTGGCTCTTTCCATAGTTTGGCTATTGTGGACCTTGCTGCTATAAACATCAGGGTGCACATACCCCTTCGGATCACTACATTTGTATCTTTGGGGTAAATACCCAGTAGTGCAATTGCTGGCTTGTAGGGTAGCTCTATTTTCAAATTTTTGAGGAACATCGATACTGTTTTCCAGAGTGGCTGCACCAGCTTGCATTCCCACCAACAGTGTAGGAGGGTTCCCCTTTCTCCACATCTTAGCCAACACATGTCGTTTCCCTACTTGTTCATTTTAGCCATTCTGACTGGTGTGAGGTGGTATCTCATTGAGGTTTTGATTTGGATTTCCCTGATGCCGAGCGATGTTGAACACTTTTTCATGTGTCTGTTGGCCATTTGGATGTCTTCTTTGGAAAAATGTCTGTTCATGTCTTCTGCCCATTTCTTGATTGGATTATTTGTTCTTTGGGTGTTGAGTTTGATAAGTTCTTTATAGATTTTAGATACTAGCCCTTTATCTGATATGTCATTTGCAAATATCTTCTCCCATTCTGTCGGTTCTCTTTTGGTTTTGTTGACTGTTTCCTTCGCTGTGCAAAAGCTTTTTATCGTGATGAAGTCCCAATAGTTCATTTTTGCCCTGGCTTCCCTTGCCTTTGGCAATGTTTCTAGGAAGAAGTTGCTGTGGCTGAGGTCGAAGAGGTTGCTGCCTGTGTTCTCCTCTAGGATTTGGATGGATTCCTGTCCCACATTGAGGTCTTTCATCCATTTTGAGTCTATTTTTGTGTGTGGTGTAAGGAAATGGTCCAGTTTCATTCTTCTGCATGTGGCTGTCCAATTTTCCCAACACCATTTGTTGAAGAGACTGTCTTTTTTCCATTGCACATTCTTTCCTGCTTTGTCGAAGATTAGTTGACCATAGAGTTGAGGGTCCAATCCTGGGCTCTCTATTCTGTTCCATTGATATATGTGTCTGTTTTTGTGCCAGTACCATACTGTCTTGATGATGACAGCTTTGTCATAGAGCTGGAAGTCCAGAATTGTGATGCCGCCAGCTTTGCTTTTCTTTTTCAACATTCCTCTGACTATTCGGGGTCTTTTCTGGTTCCATACAAACTTTAGGATTATTTGTTCCATTTCTGTGAAAAAAGTGGATGGTATTTTGATGGGGATTGCATTGAATGTGTAGATTGCTCTAGGTAGCATTGACATCTTCACAACATTTGTTCTTCCAATCCATGAGCATGGAACATTTTTCCATTTCTTTTTGTCTTCCTCAATTCTTTCATGAGTACTTTATAGTTTTCTGAGTAGAGATTCTTTGCCTCTTTGGTTAGATTTATTCCTAGGTATCTTATGGTTTTGGGTGCTACTGTAAATGGGATCGACTCCTTAATTTCTCTTTCTTCTGTCTTGGTGGTGTATAGAAATGCAACTGATTTCTGTGCATTAATTTTATATCCTGCCACTTTACTGAATTCCTTTATGAGTTCTAGCAGTTTTGGCATGGACTCTTTTGAGTTTTCCACATAAAGTATCATATCATCTGCAAAGAGTGAGAGTTTGACTTCTTCTTTGCCAATTCGGATGCCTTTGGTTTCTTTTTGTTGTCTGATTGCTGTGGCTAGGACTTCTAGTACTATGTTGAAGAGCAGTGGTGAGAGTGGACATCCCTGCCACATTCCTGACCTTAGGGGGAAAGTGTTCAGCTTTTCCCCGTTGAGAATGGTATTCGCTGTGGGTTTTTCATAGATGGCTTTTATGATATTGAGGTATGTACCCTCTATCCCTATACTCTGAAGAGTTTTGATCAAGAAAGGATGCTGTACTTTTCAAATGCTTTTTCTGCATCTATTGAGAGGATCATATGGTTCTTGTTCTTTCTTTTATTAATTTATTAATGTATTGTACCACAGTGATTGGTTAATTGATGTTGAACCAAACTTGCAGCCCAGGAATAAATCCCTCTTGGTCGTGGTGAATAATCCTTTTAATGTACTTTTGGATCCTATTGGCTAGTATTTTGGTGAGAATTTTTGCATCCATGTTCCTCAGGGATATTGGTCTGTAGTTCTCCTTTTGGATGGGGTCTTTGTCTGGTTTTGGGATAAAAGTAACGGTGGCCTCATAAAATGAGTTTGGAAGTTTTCCTTCCATTTCAATTTTTTGGAACAGTTTCAGAAGAATAAGTATTAATTCTTCTTTAAATGTTTGGTAGAAGGGGCACCTGGTGGCTCCATACTTAAGCATCTGCCTTCAGCTCAGGTCATGATCCCAGGGTCCTGGGATCGAGCCCCACGTCAGGCTCTCTGCTCAGTGGGAAGCCTGCTTCTCCCTCTCCCATTACCCCCTGCTTGTGTTCCCTCTCTCACTGTCTCTCTCTCTCTGTCAAAATAAATAAATAAAATCTTAAAAAAAAAATAAATGTTTGGTAGAATTCCCCTGGGAAGCCATCTGTTCCTGGGCTCTTGTTTGTTGGGAGATTTTTGATTCTGCCTCAATTTCCTTAGTGGTTATAGGTCTGTTCAGGTTTTCTATTTCTTCCTGGTTCAGTTTTGGTAGTGGATACATCTCTAGGAATGCTTCCATTTTTTCCAGATTATCTAATTTCTTGGCATATAGTTGCTCATAATATGTTCTTATAATTGTTTGTATTTCTTTGGTGTTGCCTGTGATCTCTCCTCTTTCATTCATGATTTTATTGATTTGGGTCATTTCTCTTTTCTTTTTGATATGTCTGGTCAGGGGTTATCAATCTTATTAATTCTTTCAAAGAACCACCTCCTAGTTTCATTGATCTGTTCTACTGTTCTTTTGGTTTCTATTTCATTGATTTCTGCTCTGATCTTTACTATTTCTCTTCTCCTGCTGGGTTTAGGCTTGATTTGCTTTTTTTCTCCAGCTCCTTTAGGTGTAGGGTTAGGTTGTGTATTTGAGACCTTTCTTGTTTCTTGAGAAAGGCTTGTATTGCTATATACTTTACTCTTAGGACCCCCTTTGCTGTATCCCAAAGATTTTGAACAGTTGTGTTTTCATTTTCATTGGGTTCCATGAATTTTTTTAATTTCCTGGTTGACCCATTCATTCTTTAGTAGGATGCTCTTTAGCCTCCATGTATTTGAGTTCTTTCCGACTTTCCTCTTGTGATTGAGTTCTAGTTTCAAAGCATTGTGGTCCAAAAATATGCAGGGAATGATCCCAATCTTTTGGTACCAGTTGAGACCTGATTTGTGACCTAGGATGTGATCTATTCTGGAGAATGTTCCATGGGCACTAGAGAAGAATGTGTATTCTGTTGCTTTGGGATGGAATGTTCTGAATACATCTGTGAAGTCCATTTGGTCCAGTGTGTCATTTAAAGTCTTTATTTCCTTGCCGATCTTTTGCTCAGATGATCTGTCCATTTCAGTGAGGGGGGTGTTAAAGTCCCCCACTATTATTGTATTGTTCTCGATGTGTTGCTTTGATTTTGTTATTAATTGGCTTATATAATTGGCTGCTCCCATGTTAGGGGCATAGATATTTACAAGTGTTAGATCTTCTTGCTGGATAGACCCTTTAAGTAGGATATAGTGCCTTTCCTCATCTCTTATTATAGTCTTTGGTTTAATATCTAGTTTGTCTGATATAAGGATTGCCACCCCAGCTTTCTTTTGGTGTCCATTAGCATGGTAAACGGTTTTCCACCCCCTCACTTTCAATCTGGGGGTGTCTTTGGGTCTAAAGTGAGTTTCTTGCAGACAGCATATCGATGGGTCTTGTTTTTTTATCCAATCTGATAGCCCGTGTCTTTTGATTGGGGCATTTAGTCTGTTTACATTCAGGGTAACTATTGAAAGATAGGAATTTAGTGCCATGTATTGCCTGTAAGGTGACTGTTACTGTATATTGTCTCTGTTCCTTTCTGTTCTATGTTACTTTTAGGTTCTCTCTTTGCTTAGAGGACCCCTTTCAATATTTCTTGTAGGGCTGGTTTCATGTTTGCAAATTCTCTTTTGATTTTTTTTGTCCTGGAAGCTTTTTATCTCTCCTATTTTCCGTGAAGCCTAGCTGGATATAGTATTCTTGGCTGCATATTTTTCTCATTTAGTGCTCTGAATATACATGCCAGTCCTTTCTGGCCTGCCAGGTCTCTGTGGATAGGTCTGTTGCCAATCTAATGTTTCTACCATTGTAGGTTACAGATCTCTTCTCCCGAGCTGCTTTCATTATTTTCTCTTTGTCTCTGAGACTTGTAAGTTTTACTATTAGATGTCGGCCTGTTGACCTCTTTTTATTGATTTTGAGGGGGGGTTCTCTGTGCCTCCTGGATTTTGATGCCTGTTTCTTTCCCCAAATTAGGGAAGTTCTCTGCTATAATTTGCTCCAATATACCTTCTGCCCCTCTCTCTTTTTCTTCTTCTGGGATCCTAATTATTCTAATGTTGTTTCATATTATGGTATCACTTATCTCTCGAATTCTGTCCTCATGATCCAGTAGTTGTTTAGCTCTCTTTTTCTCAGCTTCTTTATTCTCCATCATTTGGTCTTCTACATCACTAATTCTCTCTTTTGCCTCATTTATCCTAGCAGTTAGAGCCTCCATTTGTGATTGCACCTCATCAATAGCCTTTTTGATTTCGACTTGGTTAGATTTTAGTTCTTTTATTTCTCCAGAAAGGCTTTCTCTAGTATCTTCCATGCTTTTCTCAATCCCAGCTAGTATCTTTTTTTTTAATTTTTTTATTGTTATGTTAATCACCATATATTACATAATTTGTTTTGGTGTAGTGTTCCATGATTCATTGTTTGCTCATAACACCCAGTGCTCCATGCAGAATGTGCCCTCCTCAATACCCATCACCAGGCTAACCCATCCCCCCACCCTCCTCCCCTCCAGAAACCTCAGTTTGTTTTTCAGAGTCCATCATCTCTCCTGGTTCATGTCCCCCTGTGACTTACTCCCCTTCATTCTTCCTCTCCTGCTATCTTCTTCTTTTTCTTTTTTCTTAAAATATGTTGCATTATTTGTTTCAGAAGTACATATCTGTGATTCAACAGTCTTACACAATTCACAGCGCTCACCGTAGCACATATCTTCCCCAATGTCCATCACCCAGCCACCCCATCCCTCCCACCCCCGACCACTCCAGCAACCCTCAGTTTGTTCCTGAGATTAAGAATTCCTCATATCAGTGAGGTCATATGATACATGTCTTTCTCTGATTGACTTATTTCACTCAGCATAACACCCTCCAGTTCCATCCACGTCGTTGCAAATGGCAAGATCTCATTTCTTTTGATGGCTGCATAATATTCCATTGTGTATATATACCACATCTTCTTTATCCATTCATCTGTCGATGGACATCTTGGCTCTTTCCACCATTTGGCTATGGTGGACATTGCTGCTATAAACATTGGGGTGCACGTACCCCTTCGGGTCCCTACATTTGTATCTTTGGGGTAAATACCCAGTAGTCCAGCTAGTATCTTTATAATCGTCATTCTGAGCTCTACTTCTGACATCTTACTAATGTCCATATTGATTAGGTCCCCGGCAGTCAGTACTGCCTCTTGTTCTTTTTTTTTTTAGGTGAGTTTTTCCACCTTGTCATTTTGTCCAGAGGAGAATAGATGAATGAAAAACAAAATACTAACAGGGTAACAACGACCCCAGAAAAATACACACTGAACAAATCAGAAGAGACCTTCCAGAAAGTGGTTGCTTTTCTGTTCAGAGTTGCTCCTATTCTTTTCTTTGACCTTCTGTTGAGTTTGTAGGTGTTCAGAATGGTTTGATACCTATCTAGCTGAGTTCCTAGGACCAGACAAAATTTAGGTCTCCTATTCCTCCGCCATCTTGCTCCTCCCCTGGACTTTAAGAATCTTAAGTGCAAGAACATTATCTCATTCATATTTCTGTTACTGCCTTCTCAATAACTTGAATGAATGATTTAACTAATTAATCTAAATGAATGACTCTATGCTAATAATTAATTCTTTAACCTAAATAACCCACCTAGAACCAATTTTTATATAAAATAGCTGAATAACATCTGCCTTATTTTATTTTATTTTAAAGATTTATTTATTTATTTTAGAGACAGAAAGAGGGAGCCCCAGTGCACATGAGCAGGGGCAGAGGGAGAGAAACTCAAGGAGACACCATGTAGCTGAATGCGGGACTCGATCTTGACCCTGAGATCATGACCTGGCTGAAATTAAGAGTCTGGTGTTTAGCCGACCCAGGCATCCCACAACTGCCTAATTTTAATTGATCTAAACATGTCTACTATATATTTGTTTTTGTTTTTCAGTTGAAACTAGGCTGGGAGTAGATGTTTGTACTTCCATGTACTGCTCATGGAATTATTCTCAATAGCCAGAGGTAGAAACAACCCAAATCTCCATGGACAGATGAATGGATATACGAAATGTGGTATATACAAACAATGGAATGTAATTCAGTCTTTAGAAGAAATGAAATTCCAGTATATGCTGCAACATGGATAAATCTTAAAAACATTATGTAAGTGAAATAAGCCAGACACAAAGGGACAAATACTATATAATTCCACTTATACCTGGAATGGTCACATTCATAGAGACAGAAGGTAGAATTGTTACCAGGGCTGGAGAGAGGGAGGACTGAGGAGTTATTGTTTAATGGGTACAGAGTTTCAGTTTGGAAAGATGAAAAAGTTCTGGAGATGAATGATGGTGATGGTTGTACAACAGTGTGAATGTACTTAATGCCACTGAATCACACACTTAAAAATGGTTAAAAAGGTAAATTTTATATTGTGCATATTTTACCACAATAAAAAAAGAATTATATTATAACATGTTACACACACACGTAGATTCTCCAGATGGTATGGATGGATGGGTGTCCATGCCTTAGAACAGTTTTGGCTTGGTAAAGTTAGAATGGAGGCTAGTGAACATCACACATTGGGAAGTCTGCCATTCATCCTAGGAAACACTTGCCTCTATTTGGGAGGCAAGAAAACACAGAAAGTTTGGGAGATTGGGGCAAAAGTCCTGGGTGGGGCTTAATCCCACACTTATGGTGGGATTAACCACTGCTTAATTGACATAGCGCTCAAGGATCTCATGAGAAACAAACAAACAAACAAGCTTATTTTTAGACTATAATTAAGATTTTTTTATAGGACTGAGACATAGAGAAGAAAACAGAGATCCTGGAAAAAAATCTTCATGAGTCAAGAAGTCTTGCAGGATAGGTCAGACTGAAACAGGCATCAGTGTTGGCGGGAACACCTGCAGGTACAATGGAATACTTAGTTGGCCATCTCTTTAAACCTTCCCAAAGTACCTTTGTGGTCTGAAAAGTAGAGGCCTGTGATGTAAGGGAAAACAAGAAAGAGGGTCAACAGTTCTCTGTAAGAATCAACCTAAATGACCTGGTCATGGAAAGTGAGAGGAACTCTCCTACCCAAAGAAGAAGGATGGCCTGATGGTAGAAGGTGGGTTCATGCTGGTGTCAGCGGCCAGAGGCATCAGTGTTGGAAAGCAGGCCTGGCAGCACTATATAGGTTCAAGGGCAGCAGAACAGTGGTCATCAAGAATGTTGAGGGCAATGGATTTCATGATGCAGGAATTGGGGAGCAGCTGGCTATAGATCAGCTTATGTATAAGAACCAAGAGAAGCTTGGTCAGCTTCTAATTAAGTGTAGGCACTGAGAGCACTGAGGAATCAAGTATTCCTCTAAATGTGAACTCTTTGAACTCATCAGTGTGTGAAATCAGTCATGAAAATTTTATATGGTATGGACATATTTATAATATTAAGGTGAGAGCCTAATTTCATATAAATACTAATGGAATTTTCTTTCTCTGATTAATACTTCTAACATTAATTATTTCTATCCCACCCACCTTCAACCTTAAGACCTGAGAACCTCCAGAGCTAAGAAAACACAACAATTATAGAAACTGCATCTCTTATTTTCAGCCATTAATATGGAAACTTCTACTTGGATTACCATCATCATCTATTTTAGGGCTAATTTTACTTTGAGTTAAATAACTATATCACTATAAACCCAGCAAAGAGTGGGAATAAGGAAAAAAGGCTTTTCCCCCACAAAACATGCTTTAGGTGCAGCCTTTCGGATGGAGGATGTAGTCCATTCTACTCCACCACTGAAAATGTTTAAAATGCAAAACAAATGAGTCCTGTAATAAACAGTTTTCTAAATATATTTAGTATTTCCAGATATATTCCCCCAGAACACTGTACAAGGGAGAAAATAACTTAACATTTCTAGTTATAAGAAGAGGAAACTATAAGCTGTTTTTGCTCAGGATAAAGATGTTTCACTCAGCAGGGTAATACCTGGGTTGTTCAAAGGCAGAGAGAGAGGAGAAATGAGACAAAACCATATAGTAGCAGCAGGAAAAGAAAGACTCTGCAGTTGAAAACATTTATAGGTAATGTGAGTACCTCTGAGGGTGGTTGTTCAACAATTTCTTATTCTCTTACAATTGTGCTTTGTGATTGATCAGCCTGGGGATAGATATCTGGTTCAAAGTGAATCAAACAGATGTTTATATTATTCATATAATTTTTTTCTATCCCCATTTGACAAATGAAGACATGTTTTAGTTTTTTTTCCTTTCCCCATTTTACAAATGAAGAAACTCTCAGAGAAATTAACTTACCTGAAGCTACGAGGATAGTAAGCGATGGGTTGGGATTCAAGAGATCTGTTCAAACCTAACTCTCATGCTATTCACATGGGTTGCAAGGATTTATTCACCATCAGCATACCAACTGAAGCTAAATGTTGATTTGCACATATTTAGATGGTGAGACTAAAATACTTACCATGTATCTATTTTGGAAATAAGTCACATTTTCGGAAAATGGGATTGGAATGTAAATGAGATTTTTTTAAAGCTGTAATATAAATATATCATGGGTTTTTTGAGATAGTGTCATAAAGAAAAACTTTAAAAAAGAGAGTGGGAGGAAAGGCACTATTTAGGATACTGCCATATTTCTGATCCTAGTGGTTGAGACTACATATAAGAAATTATTTAATGCTGATGTTACCTCTAATGTATGAGTGTAAGAGGAAAATAATAATTTCCAAGTGACTGGAACTAAGGGGTTAGTAAGCCTGTGTATAAATGAATGTCAAGGACCAGTGGTGTTTGGATTTGCCATGGGTAAAATTGAGGGAGAAGGAATAGATTATGGTCATATTTGTACTCTGCAGTCTTGAACAGAAGCTTGCAAATGGTTGTTGGTCAACAATAAAAGTTTGTTAAGTGTCAACTATACTTTAATTTTAAAAAAACTTGTAGAAAAATGTTTGTTAAGTGAATTCAAGTGGACGTCTAATCATTATTTTAATTGTATTTTCAACAATATGAAGTCTTAGAGAAGTAGCAATAATTTTTTTAAAGATTTCTTTATTTATTTGAGAGAGAGAGAGAGAGCATGAGCAGGAGGGAAGGGCATAGGGAGAAGGAGACAGGCAGACTACCCACTGAGCCGGGAGCCAGACTCATGGCTAGATCCCAGGATCCTGGGTTCATGACCTGAGCCAAAATCAAGAGTCGGCTGCTTTAACCGACTGGTTAAGCCACCCAGGCGCCCCAGCAATAATTTCTATCTTGGGACAAACACAGGTTTTATAGTAAGTTACTGTATCTTCTATAATATGGGGCTCTGTTTTAAAAGCTCCATAACACACAGTCATCATGAATTCTTAGTTTGGCAAATTTTTCTAAGGCGAGGGCTATAAAAAAAAAGTTCTTGGCTGAAAAGTGCTTTATTTGATTTTTCAGATTTTTCTAATGATTGATTTATATTGAGAGGACTTAATCCCTCACTGGGCATCTACTTTCCTGCAATCATCTGTACTGTGGAAGTGAGGCAGGCATGTCTTGCCAGTTGGGGAGAGCTATCTCTGCCCCAACTGTCAACCTCTAATCTTAAACCTAGCTAAATTAGCATTAAAAACTCAGGGTAGGGGAGTCTGGGTGGCTCAGTTGGTTAAGTGTCCAACCCTTGATTTCCACTCAGGTCATGATCTCAGGGTCCCGGGATCAAGCCCTGTGTCAGGCTCCATGTTCAGCACAGAGTCAGCTTGTCCTTCTCCCTCTGTTTCTCCCCTGGCTTGTGTTCTCTCTTTCTCTCTCCCTCTCTCAGACAAATAAATAAAATTTAAAAAAAAAATCAGGGTGAAATAGAAGTCTTTACAGGCCAATGGAAACGGAGTTTACCCCAAGTCATACGAGAGGGACTTCTGCAAAATGTACTTTAGTAAAAAAGAAAATTATTTCAGATGAAGATCTAAGATACAAAAAAGAATAAACAATAATAAAATTGTTTAAAAATTAAGGAAAATCTAAGCATATATTAACTGTATATATATATATATATAACCCTAGTAGTGTCTACTTTTCAGGGCAGAATAAGCTAAGATGGAACAAAATACTGCTATTCAGAAATGAAATTAACAAGGATGAATTTCTAAAGCATTATGTTTAGTGAAAGAAGTCAGACATAAAACATTGTGTGAATCCATTTACATTAAAAATTTAAAAAGCCAAATTTATAGGGGCAAAAAGTAGATCAGAGGTTTCCAGTGGCCATGATTGGTAGAAGGAGACTGCCTACAGAGAGACCCAAAGAAACCTGGGATGATGGGAATTGTCCGTATCTTGACAGGAGTATGAGTTACTTGACTATATTATGAAATAGTGATTCTTCTCCTTATATCATATGGCTTTACTTAACACCACTCTTTTTATAAGGTAGCCTGTTCCTGGTGTGATGGAAATGCATTGTGTTCATGAGCACAGTAATTACTATGGTAAATAACTTTTATTGGTCGGCACTATGCAAAGAAGCTTGTACGCATTCTCTTATACAATCTTCACAATAGTTTCATATTTTCATACACATTTTGTATGTAAAAAAAGTGGGTTGAGGAAGATTAGGTGATGTGTCTGGTAATTTCTACCAATGAATGTTTGAGGCCATTCTTTCTGACCTGTAAATATCCAGGGAATTGATAATACAAGCGATATTTTCAAAACATACAAATCTGACACCTATATGATGATACAGTGGTGGGCCCCTAATTTTAGCTTGAAGTAGCAAAGTACAGGTTTTACTACATTGATTTGCATTTCAAGTTTGCAATTGTCCACTAGTGGCATAGAAAGAATAGCATGATTCTAGATTCTTACTAAATAAACAAATGTTCAGATATCTTAATAGAATATACTCGCCAAAATATACCCCAGAAATACTCAAACAATTATAGGATTTAAGTGAGTGAGATTCTTAACAATAGTTTTTTTTGTAATTTGATTGTCTTAAAAATAAATCATTGAAACCACAGTGACCTAGTTGACAATAATTATTTGATTTTGCTGCCTAAAATGTAGCCCTTATCACCTCTGAGAAATTCTCATATTTATATTTGGAGGCATTCAAAATATCAGCTACAAAGCGACATATCTGTTAAAGGGTTAGTATCCAAAATATATAAAGAACTGATACAACTCAACACCCCCAAAACAAATAATCTGATTAAAAATGGGCAGAAGACATGAACAGATATTTCTCCAAGGAAGACATACATATGGCCAACAGACACATGAAAAGATGCTTAACATCAGTAATTATCAGGGAAATGCAGATCAAAACTACAATGAGGTATCACTTCACAGGGATCAGAATGGCTAAAATAAAAAAAGAAACAAGTGTTGGCAAGGATGTGGAGAAACAGGAACTTTTGTGCACTGTTGGTGGGAATGCAAACTGGGTGCAGCCACTGTAGAAAACAGTGTGGAGGTTCCTCAAAAAGTTAAAAACAGAACTACCTTATTATCCAGTAATCCCACTACCATGTATTTACCTCCAAAATACAAGAACACCAAGTTTGATCAAAGGGATACAGACACCCCTATTTTATACCAGCATTACTCACAATAGCCAAGATGTGGAAGCAGCCCAAGTGTCCTTTTATCTATCCTATAGATGGATAGATAAAAAAGATAAAGACCCATGTGGTCTGTATATACCCATATATAATGTAATATTACTCAGCTATTAAAAAGAATGAAATCTTGCCCTTTACAACAACATGGATGGACCTAAAAAGTATAATACTGAGTGAAATAAGTCAGTCAGAGAAAGACAAATACATATGATTTCACTCATATGTGGAATTTAAGAAACAAAACAAACAAGAGAAGGAAAAATAGAGAAAGACAGAAATATCAGCCAGGGATCTGTTAGGTACTACTTCTATAGAGTGCTTAAAAAAAAGTCTTTAATCAGGTTCTCTAGGGGTTTTTTGTTTTGTTTTGTTTTGTTTTTTTAATCAAAGAACTCAAAACCAGTGTGACTGATAGCTTCACCCAGGAAATGGTTCATGTGGGGGAAATAGAATACGCTGAAGTGGGTCATTTAGTCACCATCAAAGGAGTAAATTGTTCACTGTGAAGTTAAAGAAGTGAAAAAGAGCTTCTCAAGTGAAGAAAGCAATGAAACAGAGAATGACTTAGGAAATACAGCACAGTATGCTACTATGAAATACTGCTGGTGAGCCAAAAAAAGAATTTCATGGCCTAAACAATTTTTGAAGACTCCTACTAAGGTGATAAGTTTTGCCATACAGATAATGTTGGAAAGAAGACATTACTTTCTTCAAATATTTTGTGTTCTAACCCGGAGCATGGGTGATGAACAAGAGAAATGCAGTAATGCATGTACTCCATCAAAATATTTGTTCTGTCAGTTTTACTCCCTTTACCCCTCTACATGTTCCAAGAAAGGAAAAATGCTGACCAGGCTGAGATTAGGTGAAGAGCACATAAACAAAACATTTCAGTGTTATTTTAATATACAGTCTCAAAGTACTTAAAATTTTACTTCAGTTGTCTACTTATTGTTCGTTGAATAGTTATTAAAGAGTAGAGAGATAACTTATGCTTATGAATCAAGCCAGGTTACAGAGTTAAAGGCATTACTCTATCTCCAGCTGACTCATGGCTGAGTTTGCCATGATGTTTGGTCATTTTCCCTAATCGATACATTTGGTCATTTGTTGTCCCTCCTTCCACCAACAAGGAAAAAGGGTTTTAAAACTATCACT
Organism: Zalophus californianus; assembly: GCF_009762305.2. Taxonomy (NCBI): domain Eukaryota; kingdom Metazoa; phylum Chordata; class Mammalia; order Carnivora; family Otariidae; genus Zalophus; species Zalophus californianus. The sequence continues at coordinate 64,033,765 of NC_045597.1, forward strand.
TAATTGCTAAGATCCTTCTTAGGTGAAAGAAAAAAAAAAGCAACAGCAAGAAAGGACGTAACAAGTAAAAATCATCATTTACATCCACAATGTCAATCATTCTTATGAAACTATTGAACAATATTAATTTAGGGAGTGATGGCATGAATCTGTACTAATTACAATACATAAAGTTCCAAACACAGGGCCCTTCTGACCCCCAGGAGGTTGTCACACATTAACAGTTTATGTTCATTGTACATTTAACACGTGCCAGTTGATGTGCTAAGGACTTGAGTTTCATTACCTCATTTAATTCTCATGGTAAACCAGTGAGAGCTATAGGACCATTTTCCCTGAATTTATAATTTAATAATGGTAGAAAGAAAACAAAGCCATGTAAGTCATTTGCATGCTAAGGCGCACACATAGCCTAAAAATCAAGGTGATGAAAAGATTAAAAGAGGGAACAGATTAAAAGTGGAGGGACTGAATTAAGTCCAGAAGCTGAGAACTGAATAGTTTGTTACAGATGGAATGAAGAGCACACTATTTCTCAGTCAGTAATTACAGACTCCATTATGTCCAGGATTCAGACGTTAAAACACAAAAATTACAAAACGTCAGCCTCATTGGCAAAGGTAGAATTTCATTTCTGAGGTGTTTTGACTACTAATCTGGGAAATCAAGACCTCTCAATTCATCGGTTAGTGAATTGTTGGGATATGTTCATTTCATAACATAAAATTAACTCAATGAGCATAAGCTAATTGGCAGTTTTAATGATAATCTAAAATTCTCATTTCACTTGGGGTAAATTAAAGAACTTTCTCTGTCTTTATGAAAAAGAATAGATGGCTAAGGCCATTCTCAATTTAAATAAATTTCCTAGAATCAGGGAGATTACCCCAGACCCAAGGAAGCTGCTAAATCCTTTCTTCATTTTCTTTAGTAAAACAGGTCAAACACTCTGTATCCAGGACTGACACTGCTCCTACACAGAATGACCCAAAAATCTTAGAGGAAAAAACTAAATGAAAATCCCCTTTCTCCCTGATGGCCATATTGTTTTAGTTATCTCTTTGGAAACTCTAACTTTGGATAAATTATTATGTCTTTTGAAATATGTGTAATAATGAAGAAAGTAAATGGAAATTTTCCATAATCTTTCTCTATGATATTTCATACAACATAATTTTAGATGAAAGATATGCAGAATTATTTTTACTAAGTTGTGTCACAAAGTGAATGCTTGATGATAGATTCCAACCCTTTCGTGAGGTGCAGGCTTAGCTAGGCAGAACTGGTAGTCTGGGTAGATTAATTTAAGATTTAGGAGGGAAACTAAATCTTTTTTCTTTTTCTACCCATGTTATTTATTTTATTTTAATTTCAGTATAGTTAATGTACAGAGTTATATTAGCTTCAGGTATGCAACATAGTGATTCAACAATTCTCTACATTACTCAGTGCTCATCATGATAAATGTACTCTTTAATCCCCTTTATCTATTTCACCCATCCCCCCATCTACCTCCCCTCTGGCAACCATCAGTTTGTTCTCTATAGTTAGGAGTCTGTGTTTTGGTTTGTCTCTTTTTTTTTTTGTTCATTTGTTTTGTTTTTTAAAGTCCACATGTGAGCGAAATCATACGGTATTTGTCTTTCTCTGAATGACTTATTTCACATAGTACTATACCTTGTCGATTTACCCATGTTGTTGTAAATGGCAAGATTTCATTCCTTTTTATGGCTGAGTAGTATTCCATTATATATATATATATATATATATATATATATATATATATATATATATATATATATATATATTACCTGTTATATCTTTTTAAATCGGTGTTCTCATATTCTTTAGGTAAATACCCAGTAGTGGAATTACCGGATCATATGGTAATTCTTTTTTTTTTTTTAAGATTTTATTTATTTATTTGAGAGAGAGAGAATGAGAGATAGAGAGCACGAGAGGGAAGAGGGTCGGAGGGAGAAGCAGACTCCCTGCTGAGCAGGGAGCCTGATGTGGGACTCGATCCCAGGACTCCAGGATCATGACCTGAGCCGAAGGCAGTCGCTTAACCAACTGAGCCACCCAGGCGCCCTCATATGGTAATTCTATCTTTAATTTTTTGAGGAACCTTTATACTGTTTTCCACAGTGGCTGCACCAGCTTGCATTCCTACCAACAGTGCATGAGTGTTCTTTTTCTCCACATCCTTCCTAACACTTTTTGTTTCTTGTGTTTTCGATTTTAGACATTCTGACAGATGTGAGGTGATATCACATGTGGTTTTGACTTGCATTTCCCTAAGGATTAGTGATGTTGAGCTTCTTTTCATGTGTCTGTTAGCCATCTGTATGTCTCCTTTGGAGAAATGCCTGCTCATGTCTTCCATCCATTTTTAATCAGATTATTTGTTTTGGGGGTGTTGAGTTGTATCAGCTCTTTATATATTTTGGATACAAACCCTTTATTGGATTCATTTGCAAAATATCTTCTCCCATTCAGTAGGTTGTCTTTTAGGTTTTTAAATTATTTCCCCTGCTGTGGGAAGCTTTTTATTTTGATGTAGTCCCAATGGTTCATTTTTGCTTTTATTTCCCTTGCCTAAGGAGACCTATCTAGAAAAATGTTGCTAGGGCTGATGTTAGAGGAATTACTTCTTGTGCTCTTTTCTAGGATTCTTTTGGTTTCAAGTCTCATTTTTAGGTCTTGAATCCATTTTGAGTTTCTTTTTGTTTAGAGTGTGCAAAAGTGGTCAAGTTTCATTCTTTTGCATGTGGCTGTCTGCTTTTCCCAACACCATTTGTTGAAGAGACTATTTCCCATTGCATATTCTTTCCTCCTTTGTTATATACCATATGATCATGGGTTTAGGTCTAGGCTTTCTATTCTGTTTCATTGATATATGTGTCTATTTTTGTGCCAGTACCATGCTGCTTTGATTACTACATATTTGTAGTATATCTTGAAATCTGGAATTGTGATACCTCCAGTTTTGATTTTTTTCTAGATTGCTTTGGCTATTCAAGGTCTGTTGTGGTTCCATATAAATTTTAGGATTATTTATTCTAGTTCTGTGTAAAATGCCATATTTTGATAGGGATTGCATTAAATCTGAAGATTATTTTCAGTAGTATAGATATTTTTAAAATATTTGTTCTTCCAATTTATGAGCATGGAATATCTTTCCATTTCTTTGTGTCACCTTCAGTTTCTCTTGTCAGTGTTTTATAGTTTTCAGAGTACAGGTCTCTCACCTCTTTGGTTAAGTTTATTCCAAGGTATTTTACTATTTTTGGTGCAATTGTAACTGGGATTTTCTTAATGTCTCTTTCTGCTACTTCGTTATTAGTGTATAGAAATGCAACAGATTTCTGTACATTGATTTCGTATCCTGTGACCTCAGTTCTAATAGTTTTTTGGTGAAGTCTTTTGGGTTTTCTATATATAGTATCTTGTCACTTGTAAATAGTGAAAGTTATACCTCTTCCTTACCAATTTGGATGTCTTTTATTTCTTTTCCTTGCCTGATTGCTGTGGCTAGGGCTTCCAGTACTATGCTAAATAAAAGTGGTGAGAGTAGACATCCTTGTCTTGTTCCTGAGCTTAGGGGAATGCTGTCTGTTTGTCACCATGGAATATGATGTTAGCTCTGGGTTTTTCATATATGGCCTTTACTATGTTGAGGTATGATGTTAGCTATGGGTTTTTCATATGTGGCCTTTATTATGTTGAGGTATGTTCCCTTAATTTTTGGTCTTTACTTGGTCTTTGTTGAGAGTTTTTATCATGAATGGATGTTGTACTTTGTCTAATGCTTATTCTGCATCTACTGAAATAATCATATGGTATTTATCCTTTCTCTTGTTAATGTGATATATCATGTGGATTGATTTTTGAATATTGAACCCCCTTGGATCCCAGAAATAAAAACCACTTGATTGTGGTAAATTATTTTTTAATGTATTGTGGATTTAGTTTGCTAATATTTTGCAGAGGATTTTTGTATCTATGTTCATTAGAGATAATGGCCTGTAGTTCTCTTTTTTTGTAGTGTCTTTATCTGGTTTTGGTAACATGGTAATGCTCACCAGGAATAAATTTGGAAGCTTTCCCTCTTTTTTGTGTGGGAGTGGATAGTTCAAGAAGAATAAGTACTAGCTCTTCTTTAAATGTTTGATAGAATGCAATGGTGAATCCATCTGGTGGTGGACTTTGTTGGGAATTTTTTGATTACTGATGCAATGTTATTGCTGATAATCAGTCTGCTCAAATTTTTTATTTCTTCCTGGTTCATTTTTGGGAGGTTATATATTTCTAGGAACTTATTCATTCCTTCTAGATTGTCCAATTTTTGGCATATAATTTTTCATAATATTCTTATAATCCCTTGTATTTCTGTGGTGTCAGTTGTTATTTCTTTTCCTTCATTTCTGATTTTGAGTTCTTTCTCTTGTTTCTGTTTTTTTTGGGGGGGGTGTTTGTTTGTTTTTCTTCTGTTTGGTTTGAGTTTTTTTTTTGAGTCTGGCTAAAGGTTTATCAGTTTTGTTGATCTTTTCAAAGAACCAGCTCCTGGTTTCTTTGATTTGTTCTATTGTGTTTTTGATTGTTGTTGTTGTTTTAGTTTCTATTTCATTTATTTCTGCTCTAATCTTTATTTCTCTTTTCCTTCTGCTTGTTTTGAATTTTGTTTGTTCTTCTTTTTCTAGCTCCTTTAGGTGTAAGATTCAGTTGTTTGAGATTTTTCTTGCTTCTTGAGGTAGGACTGTATTGCTATAAATTTCCCTCTTAGAGCAGCTTTTGCTATATCCCAAAGATCACATACATGCAACAGTCAGGGGTTAGTCTGAGGCTTGGGCCAATTTTTAAATATGTCCAATTCTCAACATCTTTGTTATATGGTTTGGGGTCTGTCTCATTCATGCACAGCCAGGGGGCGAGCCTAAGACTTGTGCAGGTTCATAGCAAGTTATGGAATCCCCCTCTTCAGCCCTCTACCCTCTGGAATTTCCTCCCACCTACCTCCTGCATCTTGACCCAATCTGCTTCTTTTCCAGATTCCTATGGTCAGATATATAGGATTCTATAGGACGTTTGGCTTCCCATGACTCTATTCAACGATGCAGCTGTGTAAGAAAAGAATAGAGCACACACAAACACGCACACCCCATCTGGGCGCTGTCCCACGATTTGACTTCCTTTCATAAGCCATCTATTAATCATGGGAGAGATGATGTAGTGGGGATTTCTTGCCATGGTGAAAGCAGAACTTTGTATCAACACTTAATTATCTGAAACGTTTTTATTTTGCCTTACTTCTGAAGGATTTTTTGGGGGATATGGACTTCTAGGTTGACAGCCTTCTTTGCCTTCTTCCTCACCCCTTCCCCCTCCCCCTCCTTCTTCGTCCTCTTTTTCCTCTTCTTCTTCTTCTCCCCTCCCCTCCCGTCCTCTCCCCTCCTCTCCCCTCCCCTCTCCTCCCCTCCCCTCCTCCTCTCTTCTCCCCTCTCCTCCTCTCCTCTCCTCTCCCCTCTCCTCCCCTCCCCTCCTCTCCCCTCCTCTCCTCTCCCCTCCTCTCCCCTCCCCTCCTCTCCCCTCCTCTCCTCTCCCCTCCTCTCCTCTCCCCTCCTCCTCCTCTCCCCTCCTCTCCTCTCTCCTCCTCCTCCTCCTTCTTTTCTTCTTCTTCTTCCACTTTAACGAAGTTGTCCATTGTCTGGCAATCTACAACTTTTATGATGAGAAGATAGCTCTCATAGTTATTGGAGTTCTGTATGCATTGTGTCTCCTTCCTCTGCTCAATAGATCTTTTTCTTTATCATTTGTTTTCTATAACTGACCACGATGTATCTAGATATGGCTTTGGTTTTATCTGCCTTGTTTGGTCTTTGCTAAACTTCCTGGATCTATGGGTTATTATTTTTAAAGAAATACAGAATATTATTTTTGAGACCAATGTTTCCTTGTGTGTTTTTCTGATTCAGTATTTCTCGTATTTCCTCCTTACGTGCATATTTGAGAGGAGCTCCTCTTGTGGGTTTCCTTCTCACTGGCATTTTTCTTTTATACTTCTAACTGTTCTGACAGTCCCAAATTCCATCATCATCTGACTTCATTCCTGCCTAAGTTCTAGCTTCCTCACACACCAGGTCTGGAGAATTCTCTCAGGGGAAAACCCATATAAAATAGAAATCACTCATGTATACAAAGATAAATAGTTCAACTTGTAAGTTCTTTTAATAATAATTTATTATTTATTATTGACCAGTCGTTGATTATTGACCAGTCTGATTTATATGTATGTGTTGGTGTACACGCTGAATTTTGTGAATAGGGTAAATGGGACTTTAATCTAATCGCAAATAAAATACATGTATTTAAAATTGTATGGTATTTTAGATCATTGATGTATAGAGACACTATCAACTAGAAAAAATTCAAAATTAATGAAATCTTTTAAGTGTTTAGAAAGAGCACAAAGGTTGGAATCAATAATCTGTGTTCTACTTCTAGAGTTTTTTTAAAAAAATAGCTGTATAACTTTTGAGAAATCACTTAGTGTATTTTTCAAATAAATATAACCTCTTGTACTCTAAAGGATTATAACTTTTCTGCTCTAGCACATTGTCTGCTTAGGAATAATTCAGTTATTCATTTGAAAATTTTTTTCTGAAATTCTACTGTGTATGCCAAGCACTGTGTAAGCACCAGAAATAAAATGATGAACAAAACGTTAATATTTTCACTCAGTATGGAACTAAATTTAACTTTCAATCTTAAACTCAATATGGTGGGAACATAAATTGATACACATTTTTGGAAAGGAGTCATGCCTTATGTATCATGGATCTGTTTTTAAAAACGTATTCTTGACAGAGCAATGTTATTTTTGGAGTCTAAGAAATAATTAAAATGCATTCAAAGATGTATTAATAATAGTAAATGACAAGAAAAAAACTCACATTTTCATAACAAAGTTATAATTAGTAAAGAATGTTATGACATATGACAACAAAATGCAATCATTAAAAATATTGTTTACAAAGGATACTTAATGATGTGGGAAAATGCTTATGATATAACAATGATTAGAAAGAAGTAATATGGTTTACACAGTTTGATCTTAGAGATGCAAAATAATTTGTACAGAAAGCAAAAAATACACCAAACGTTAATAGTGCTTATTGCTTGGTGATGGAATTATTGATAATTTTATTTTCTCTTTATTAGTTTTCTATTTTTTGACAATTTTATTCAGGCACTACTATTGTTCAGACTTTCCATTATAATGTAACATTCCTTGTATGATAAATTTCTATTTCATATTTCTTTTGAACCATTTTTAATATATTACTATGTGATTTACTCCTTTAAATTAAGTAAAATTTTAAAAGCAGCTACTCAAATATATTAATTATTATAGTAAATGGAAATAAGCAAGACTTCCTTCTTAAGAAGCCAATACCATCATATTGTTTTTAAAAAACAAATCCAACTCTATATTTTTATGCAATAACTGTATTAAATAGTAAATATAAAACAATCAGAAGAAGTATTATAAACTAAAGCAAAATAAAGCAGATGTAACAAGAATCATATGAAGCAAAAAAACAGAACTCAAAGCAAAAATTAAATTGGGTCAAAGGAGACATTCTACATTGATAAAATATGTAATATACCATGATGATTTAGTAACACAGCATCAAAACATGTGAAGGGGAAAAAAAACTGTAAATGCAAAGGGAAATTAGCAAAAGCAACCACAGGAAGAAACTTTAACACAACTATCTTAGCTTTTCATGTAGGAATAAATAATAACAAAAATACATAGAGACAAATTGAATAATATATTTCATGAAGCCTAGTATTTTACACTTGTATCCTATGGAGAATTAATTTTCTTTTCACACATCCTTAAAACATTTCCAAAAGCTATTTTTATGTTATGCTAAAAGGAAAACTGCATTAAATTCAAGGAAGCAGAAATTATAGAAGTCATATTCTTCTAAGTATGACAAAATTAAATAAGAAGTTAGTGGTTATGGGTGACCAAAGCTCCAGCAATGTCATAGTTTCCAGCCACAGTAGCCAGGGTAACACTTTCTCAGAGGTAGTGCTTCTAGCAACTTATCAGGAAGCATGATTTGCTAAAAGATTTGTGATACTTGCACATTTTATGGAGAAAATAGATTTTTTTAAATTATTCATTTTATTTTAGAGAGAGAAAGAGAATGAGGGCAGGGGAAGGGGCAGAGGGAGTAGGAGAGGGAGAATCTCAAATAGACTCCCCACTGAGCTTTGACCTTGGACACAAGGCTCAATCTTACACCCTGAGATCACAACCTGAGCTGAAGAGTCGGATGCCTAACTGATCCAGCAACCCAGCGCCCCTATGTGGGAAATAGATTATAAGCATTCTTGGCCACGAAAGAATGTAATGTTGAATATGACCAACTTTGTTGATAAGGATGAAATAACCAGAAATTCCAAATTCAACACGTGAATTCCGGAAGCCAGGTGTGGTACCAGTAGTTTGAATGAATGACGAAAATCTGGCCTTTATTGGGGACTTTATTCAATAAAGTTGAGATGCCAGTAGAGAAGTGAATCCTAAGGCTTAAGGATATAGAAATCTTCAAGTGAACTACTTAGCAATATTCTAATTGCCAAGGCCCAGTGGAGACTTCCTTTACTGAAGCACTGAGAAACATAACAATGTAAAACATACCAGCAAGACTGGAAAGCTCTAGTAGTTGTGCTCTGCATGATGGGGAGGCCGGTGGGAGATGCCTTTATAGAAATGGGTTCTCTGACTTCAGTGAGGATGATAGGATCCTAAAATTGCAGAGGCTAGAGAGCAGGGATTAACCACCAAAGAAAAGGTAGACATGTTTATGTAAATGGGCAGCAGCCCCAGAGTAGTATTAGAATTCTATGACCCACAAAAATTTGATGTTGGTATCCTATAGCTTAAAATAGATGCGTGGACTACTAAAGTTTTATTTGGTATGCATGAAACCAAATTCTCTATCAGGTTTTGGAGCAGTCTTAAGGGGTAGATTTGCAAAACTGATTCAATGCACAGACCAAGAACCTTGTGAATCAGGGGGAAGACAGGATGAATGCTCTTGAGAAAGAACATTGGGACAATGCCATAGTGTGCAATTGAACCTTCCTGCAGCCACCTACCAAGGTAGGAGACTAGGAAAAGAAAAATATACAGATTTGTGGGAATTACTAGACATTGGCTCTAAACTGACACTAATTCCTTAAGACTCAAAATGTCACCCAGTCAAATGTGCTTCTCTGATCCATTCACCAATCAGAAGGCTGCCACTTTTGAGCAGGTGCCAAAATAAGAGAAAGCTCTGCAACAAGTCCAGGATTCAAGGCAAGCTGTTCTGCTACTTGGGCCTCATGACCCAGTAGATCCAAAAGTTCTGAAATCTCTTCCCCTTACCAAAGTCTGATTTTCGTTATTGTCAATGCTGAATACCTAGCCAGACATCACATGACCCCACTACTGGTGGGCGGGGGGGGCAGTGGCTAGCAAACTAGCCTGCCATCAGGTTGAGCACAGTGAATTCCTACCATCATAGAGTGGGACATAATTCATCCTCCTTTTAGTAGACACTCTAGATTCTATCCAAAATCATACTTCTAGCACTCTTTTCATCCTAACTTGACTCATTATGCACCTTCATGTTACCCCACATCACATTGCTTTTGACCCAAGAACTCATTTTATAGCAAAAGAAGGAAATAGGCTTTGGTCCCAAGGTATTCATTGGTCTTCCTATGTGCCCCATCATACAAAAATATCTATTCTGTTAGAATGGTGAAATGGCCTATTGCAAACTTTACTTGGCTAGCTGACAACATGTTCCAGGTCTGAGACCATATCCTAAACAGTGTCTATATGCTCTAAACCAGCAACCGCTATATGGTACTGTTTCTCCCATATCCAGAATACGTAGGCCAGGAATCAAGGCATAGAAGTAAAGTGATTCCTCCTATCATTAATCCTCATGCCTCAGTTTTAGAATAACATTTGGTTCTTGTCCCCTCAACTTTAGGCTTGCCTAGTAAAGAGGTCTTAGTTCGCAAGAGAGGGATGCTTCCGTTTGAGGACAAAATGCTTCCAGAGAACTGAAAGTTGAAACAGACAACTGGATATTTGGAGATCCTCATGCCAATGACCTCACAAACAAAAAAGAAAAAGAGGACTACTATATAGGATGATTGATTTCAAAGGTCACTAGGAAATGGGCTTGCTATTATGGGATGGAAGAAGGGAGGACTATGTGAGGAGTATCTTGTACAGATGGTCCCAGATTTACAATGATTTGACTTGGGATTTTTTGACTTTATGATGGTGTGAAAGTGATGTGCCTTCAGTAGGAACCACACTTGAACTTTGATCTTTTCCCCAGCTAGCAATATGGGTATCATCCTCTCTTGTGAAGCTGGACAGTGGCAGCCAGCTGCAGTTCCCAGCCTCTTGACTGTGAGGGTGAGCAACCCTAACACTGCCAACCATTCTGTCCCATACAACTTTATTCTGCTTTTCACTTTCCGTACAGTGTTCAATAAATAACATGAGATATGCAACACTTTATCATAAAATAAGCTTTGTGTTAGATGGTTTTGCCCAATTGTAAGCTAATGTCAGTGCTCTGAGCATGTTTAAGGTAGGCTGGGCTAAGCGGGAATGTTCTGCAGGTTAGGTGTATTAAATGCATTTCAATTTACCATATTTTCAACTTACGGTGGGTTTATCAGGATGTAACCCCTTCATAAGTTGAGGAAGAGCTGTAGTACTTCAGTGTTGAGTAGTAAAATTAATGGCAGATTATAGCACCCACAAGAAAAGCATTTCCTTGAGCACTTTAAAAATGAAGATGCAGCTCAAGTCATCAGAGGAAGGAGGCTGACAACCTGAGGGATGACTAAGGGAAGAGGCAACATGGAAGGAAAGAAAAAAAATGCATTATGAATATTAATCAGAAACTTGCAGCCAGTTAGAGGAATGAAAATTTAGCCAATATGCATGCATATTCCCTCACTTGTTATGCCTACATTTATATATGCTAACTGATACTTCCTCCCTCTCTTTCTACTACTATTTTATTTAAAGTGGTGGTGATTAATATTAAAATTATTCTTTAGGATATAGAACATCAAGGCAATTGATAGAACTAAAAAAGGAAGTATTCGTCAGGTAAGGATATGGTGACTGGTAGGACTCTTGTCATCTCTTTTTGGGGAAAGGAGACTGTTTAATCTTATCAGGACTATTTGTGTGATGATGTCATTGCTCTTTTTGCTGTTGGGAAGTTAAAAATGGATAGAATTTTCTTTATGAATGCTGAGAAGACAAGTGGGTGGACTCTTCCATATAAGGTCCCTGGCTACTCAGCTCCATTGTCCTGTTTTCTTTCGTCCTGCAAGGAGCTGATAGCCTGCAAGCAACAATTCCAAGTCTCCCGAGGCAGCTGGTTTATGATTAGGTTCCGCCAACCGAGGCCACAGCTAAGGGATTCGATTGTGAGGGAAAGTAAGATGCTGTCTTGTTCCATGAGGACAAGTAGCAGGCAACTGAAAGTGACTGAGGGCACTAGAAAATGCCATCAACTTCAGTACCCACAGTCAGAGCTCCTGTTCAGATGCAGCAGCCATGCCGTCACCAGCAGTGACGGTCCCACTAACTTCAGGGTGGAGGCTGTGCATCACCAGCAGAACCCCTAGCTGCTCAGCAGGAAGCGCGGGCTCCTGCGCTCCAGCCCGGGGGTGAGAGCAGCTTCCTTATGTCTGGGCAACACTTTCTCCCTTTAGGACTTCCAGTCCTTCCTACATATAACTTTCTGATTTCTATGGTTCTCTCTTTCACTTATCTTCAATCACCTTTGTTGCCAGTTTCCAGAATTAATCCCTGAAGTACTAGAGTGAATTCTCTCTCGATTGATATTTACAGTTTCTAACTACAAGAGAGGATGGGGGCAGGACGGTGGTGGGCAGGGAGGGAGGGATTTTGGAAAGGAAAGGAACATGTTAAAGAGCCCATAGCAGAATTCTTCAGAAAACCAAACTTTCTTTGTAGAGCAAAATATCCTAATGAGTCATCTGATTATGGAATGATAACCCCAGGCACACAGCAAGGTGAGCTAAGAATGAGACCATAATCATAAATTCTAGAACATAGCAATAAATGAAAGTATTCTGCTATTTTGCCAGGATCCAGAGTTGGAGGCTGTGAAGAAACCAAGAATCTGAAGAAGAGTTACTTAGAAAAGAAAATTCTGGGAAAAATGGTGGAAATCCAGGACCCATGAATGAAAAGCAACCAAGTGAGAAATTCCTCATGATGAGAATGGCAGATGGACAAAAATCAAAAATGGACAAAAGGTAAAATAGTTCTGTGTGCCCAATATTAAAGATGCCTAATATTCAATGTTAAATTCTTTCTTGCTGTGCAGTCATGTAACATTATTTCTCCAGATATAGTACATGTTCCTTCCACCATTCCCACCATGCACATTTTCAAGTAAATCTTTTTTTTACAGATTCTTTTTCTTTATTATGTTATGTTAATCACCATACATTACATCATTAGTTTTTGATGTAGTGTTCCATGATTCATTGTTTGTGTATAACACCCAGTGCTCCATTCAGTACGTGCCCTCCTTAATACCCATCACCAGGCTAACCCATCCCCCACCCCTTCCCCTCTAGAACCCTCAGTTTGTTTTTCAGAGTCCATCGTCTCTCATGGTTCGTCTCCCCCTCCGATTTCCCCCCCTTCATTTTTCCCTTCCTACTATGTTCTTCTTTTTTTTTTTAACATATAGTGTATTATTAGTTTCAGAGGTACAGGTCTGTGATTCAACAGTCTTGCACAATTCACAGCGCTCGCCATAGCACATACCCTCCCCAATGTCTGTCACCCAGCCACCCCATCCCTCCCACCCCCCACCACTCCAGCAACCCTCAGTTTGTTTCCTGAGATTAAGAATTCCTCATATCAGTGAGATCATATTACATATAACTACCCAGTGCTTTGAGAAAAGCAAGGAATCAGTGCTATTCTCCACATTTGAGTGGATAGTTGGAGAAAAAAGACTAACCTCAAAGAGGCGTACTGTGAAAGGGATTCTGCATTCCAGGGAAGCAGGAAATCAAAACAAGAGGTAACTAGAAGAACCATAAGAAAATGAAAAAATGAAAAAACTAGAAAATCCACAGACACTGGGAAAAATAATAAGTTTCCCACTGTGCCTGGGGAATGGAGATTGAGGCTGATTTGATTTGAATCTTAATTAATAAATACTAGGAGGTGTTGACCCTTATGCCACAAATAATTATTTGAAGAAAGAGAAAATGAAAATTCTACTTTTCTACTTCATAAATGATGAAAATGGCAATTTTTCCTACCAACATTTATGAGAAGCCCTACTCCTTATGTGTGGGTCATACATGAGGGATTTTTTTCTAAAGAACACATGTATGTATGTTGGTCATACATATGTATGGAGAGGTCAATAAAAGAGTAACTTTGTAATGGGAAAACTTGACAAACATTTCAGCCAGGTAATCAAAGTTTATGTTAATACCAGTAAGTCCTGCTGACATGTACCCTATAAGTGATGTGATGAAAATGGGACATTATCTCTCTGGGCTTCCCCACAAAGCACAGAACCCTAGTGCAATCATCATGAAAACATTAATTAGGAGATATTCTACAACGCCTGATTAGTACTCCTCAAAAGTATCAAGGACATCAAAAACAAGAAAAAATCTGAGAAACTCTCACAACCAAGAGGAGTCTAAGGAGACATGGCAATTAAATGGAATGAGAGAGCCTGGATCCCTGGGGTGGGAGGCGACTCCTTAATCTGACAGTTGCAGGAAGGGCAAGATTGAGTCTTCATGACCCCACAATATTAGACTGGATTAGACGGTAAAAATCAATTAAATATCCAGGATCTTGGAACTGAAAAAGAACATGAGGTAAAAACTAAGGAAATCTAAGTAAGCTATGTACTTTAATGATAATGTATTGGTATTTTTTTCATTAATTGTGGCACATGCACCATATTAATGTAAGATGTCAATAATACGAAAAGCTGGGTATGGGGTATGTGGGAGCTCTAAGAACTAGCTTCTCAATTTTTCCATGAATATAAAGCTACTGTAAAAATTTAAAGTACTTTTTAAAATGTATAGGCTGCATTGTTCCCAGAGAAGTAGAGTGAGAATTCTAGTATGCCGTCCAGTAAAGTTAGGGGTCTCTCTTAAGATATTCTTGGTAGACCAGCTTCCTAATTGTCATGGGTCCCTTAAAGCCACTTCTAATTATCACAGAATATTCAGAAACCCTTAAAACAAATATTGTGCCATAGTCTCTGATTATTTTTGGACGTGGGGGCCTCACGAGAAAGAATATGAATTCAGTCAGAATGTAGAGTTCCGACATATACTGAATATTCAAATACTGAACTATCCAAACAATATGAGCTGCCCCCCCCCCCCACCATTCCCTTACTTCTTTTTCTCCCCTGGGACGACACCCCTGTCACCTGTTCTGTGTCAGCCACACCAGCCAGCTGGGTTTTCTTCAACCCTCCAGACAAACTTGGTTTATAAGCCCTGGCTGAGTTGGGAACTCAGATTTATATTCACTACATGGATTTCACATGCAATTAGTTATCGTGAGCATTTCTGGAAAGGCTAGGACTTTCTGTTCATCATAGACGTGGGTTTCTGTGAGTTGAGATTTGGGGAATTATTGTTAATAGTTACTGTAACCACTGCTGTACTTACATTTGGATGACTCCTTGGATATTTACAGAGCCCAGCACACTTTAGCAGGATCTACCCGTCCTGCAGCTCATATTGTCAATCGCAGAGTCTCATAATTCAAGGTTTATTTCGCTACCTTATTGTATGGTTTGGTATCCAGCACAGAAACACTTGCCTAGTCTCTTCCTTGTCTCTGAATGAGTGTTCTTTCACATGAACTAAATTAGAATTTAGGGTCGGTTCTTTATTCCCTTTGAAGTTTGGATGTTCTTCAGCATCATGCATAACACAGCATGGAGTTTTTATCTCAAAGACGCTTCTAAAGCCAATAGTTCCTAACCATTTGTGGCACTACCTAAAAAAACAACTTGTCATTGAAGCACCACAATATCAGACTTCTAAATAAGAAATAGTTAGAGGCTTTAAAGTGACATTATTTAGAGGCGCTTGGGTGGCTCAGACGGTTAAGTGTCTGCCTTCGGCTCGGGTCATGATCCCAGGGTCCTGGAATCGAGCCCCGCATGGGGCTCCCTGCTCAGCGGGGAGCCTGCTTCTCCCTCTCCCTCTGCCTGCCACTCCCCCTGCTTATGCTCTCTCTCTCTTTCTGTCAAAATAAATAAAATCTTTTAAAAAATGACATTATTTAATCCAAAATGTATAATGCAAAAAAAATTCTTGTATAACAATATGAAAATAAATTAATGGAGATACCTTCCGTGTGTGTGTGTGTGTGTGTGTGTGTGTGTGTGTGTGTGTTTCATTTGATTTCGACTTGAAGTAAGTCACACCTCAAATCTCAAACAAACCACAGTGGACTGAACAAATCCGTTTCTTGGACTCAATTCTGTTGCTTCTAATAACACTTGAAAAATATGCACCATTCACCCAGACTAGAATTTTTGTATTTTCTCTCAGGTAAAAGATCAGACAGAAACTAAACAGAAGCATATACAATTAATCTGACTATATATGTGTTTTATATTAATTAATTTTATATTAATTAATCTGACTGTAGCTCTATATAAAATGTAGAGGTATATTCACACATATTTAAAACATTTCTTCTATCTTATTTTTATTAAACTCTCTTAATATAATGGCTTGAGGAGTGAAAATGATGGCTCAAATGTGACTGTCTGGATAAATCATGCTAAAGTAGATCTACTGGATAGTCCAGAGTTCCATCCAAATGGAATGTGGCCACCTAGTATTGTACATATTCATGAGGTCCTCTCTTTTCTCAGTTGCCACCATGATGGAATCATTACACAAAAAACTTCTTATTAAGTGGCTTCATGGATTTCTTGCTGTGAAAGTTAACAGCTGAAGAGTAAGGAGATGACAAGTGAAATAATATTTAGACGGCCAACTTTGAAGACACAGAAGTGCATCAGGGGATCCATGTAGCATTGCTGTTGCGTGTTGGGAAAAAAAAACAGAAGTATACAGACACATCGGGTGGGAGGTGACTCCTTAATCTGACAGTTGCAGGAAGGGCAAGATTGAGTCTTCATGACCCCACAATATTAGACTGGATTAGATGGTAAAAATTAACTAAATATCCAGATGCTTGATTTACTTGAAACTTTGATTTACTTGAAATTTCTAGATGTTTGGCCTTATGTCAAGTTACAGACTAAACATCTGGACTAATTGTGCACTGTTTGTCTTTCCACACACATAATTTGGTGTCATGCCAGAGATGTGGGAGTGCCATAAACATCATCGTGCTCCCAGATGGTGAACAATCACAACACATCTCCCTCTCATTTCCCTTTCTGATAAGTTAGAATATGCACTATCTGGTCACAGAGCTAGAGTGAATTTTGCTTCAATGGTCATAGCTCAAAATATTGTGTTTATTGGTAATGAAAACATCTACTAACTTTGTCAATACAAGCCAGTCCATTTTCCAGAGAACTGAAAACATTACATAGAATGTTATCCTATCTATTCCTAAATTCAATGCCCATCATTTCCCTTGAGCAATTATTCTGTATTGTAGTGGTCTTAAAGTGCAGTTCTCCGACCAGCACTGGGAACACTTGTAAGAAATTAAAATTTCAAGACTCACCCCAGATCTACTGAATCGAAACTCTGGCACTGGGGACCAGTCATCTGTGTTTTTACAAGCCTTGCAAGTGATTCTGACAGTCCATAAAATATGAAGACTCTTGTAACCAAAAAAAAAAAAAAGAAAGTCTAAACTTCCAGATTCACTTCTCTTCTTCAGATTAACTGCACTTGTAACTCTTTGAACCAGGAGAAATAATGTATTTCTTTATTTTCTCTTTTCTATCTCCAGACACAGACTTTAAGGCTTTTTACTTCTTTGGGCTATTTTAAACCTCTATGTTTTGCTAACATCAATGTAATGAAGTATTTTTCCCCCTTTTCATTCATTAACATTTTATATCCTTCAGCATTTTTTTGTTTCATTTTCTCACATCTTCTGGACTTTTAGGGGAATCTTGGCCTGAAAGCAGAATTCCAAATATAAACCATTTCTATATGAAAGTGCTGAAATTCTGTCAAGCATAGTTCTGTTTTCAGCCAATCACTGAGCAAACTTTTTAAGCCACTCTTAACGTCAATATTTTATCTACCTTAATGTCAAAATGCTTAAGAAATCGTTTCTCCCTCAGAAGAAAACTCAGAAGAGTTCCAGTGCTGAATTATATGCCCCAATCTTGGCTAGATTATTCATAATTTCTAAGGTTAGTCCCAAAGGGGACAACTAAGCACAAGATGTAAATTCTTCCATCGCTTTGAAATTGGTAGGGTATTTATCGTTGGTAGTCTCCCCAAATGATATTTATTTACTCAATCACTGAAAATAAGTGAACCCTGATCTAAAATCTTGCATGGGGTAGAATATACATGCATTTCAAAACTGATTACTGACAGTTTTTTCTTAACAACAGACAATTAAGAACACTGTGGACTTTACAAGGCAATCAGGGAAATAATTTTGGTGTTAACTCCATAGACTCTTTGTACAGACTAGTCTTTCATAACAGCAGAACTGATATTAATGTTTCTTCAGAGTTTATACCTAAACAATTGTGAGAAAATGATGGCAAGCAGGAATCATGGTGGATACCATGACAGCTCTAAACGGTGACGTAGCAAGGCTACGTCCCAACCTCTTTTCTTATTATCTGACAACATACGGCAGTTACACCTTGAGATAAGAAGCAAGAAAGCCTGAGTTGCGCTCCTGGTTTCATCACTTACTAGAAGTGAGATGCTAAGTGTAATAGAGACAGGAAGTTGATTCTCTATAGATATTCCCTCTTGTTTTCATAGTACTGGAATCCCCCATTTTCAGCTAGGCACATGGAGCCCAGAACCAAACAATTTGTGCGTTCTTGTCAGCAGAAGGAATGTATGACTTCTAAAGATTATGCTTCCCTTTCTTGTTTTTCCTTCTAACTAGAATATGATCACAATTGCTGGAGCTTCAGCAGCCCTTTTTGTTAATGAGGTGACCTTGGGACTGAATGCCTTATACTGTAAAGCAATAAGATAAAAGGATCTTTGATCTCTGACAAGTAAAGCACTATAGCAGCCCTGGACTTGAGAGGGAAATGTAAATATAAAGGCTTAGGAAAAAAGAAATTTTATCTTGTTTAGGCCAAAGTGTTTCTTGTTTCTCTTTCTTGAGTCAATCCTAACTCAACTAATAAACTAGGCATGATATTTAATCATTTTGAGCCCTCAGCAGTCTTACTTGAGAAATGTAAATAATCTTATTCACAGAGTGGTTCTTAGAATTTATCGAGATAATATATGTAAAAGCACTTCAAAGCAATATACAAATATGGGTTCTCATTATGAATTTCATAATATTTCATAGTAAAAATTTGATTATAGTAGAGATCAAAAGCACTGACGCATTGTTTTATGTGTTGATCTATTTTTTTCCTAAGTAGAAACATATGCAAGAAGATTCTTGGTCAATAATTGTTAGAATGGTTTAACACAAAATACATTAGAACCACAGTCTTTGCTTTTAGTTAATATTTCCCAGCATTTCACTGGTCAGTTTCCATCAACCATTATCTAAGGATAAGTTTTGAACATTTCGTGAGCATCATTTTTCAGACAGCTTATCCAAGGATATCACAGATGCAATTCAGATCATCTTTGTGGAGCCTGTTGATGATATTTCATGTCAAGGCAAGAATGTTTTATACTATGATTACAGAACTTTGGGGTTTCAATTACACACTGCTCCAAATTCTTGAGAAAAATCAAAGGTCAGCTAGGAAGGAAATCCTGAATTTAATCAGAGGCACTCCTGTGACCTTAATCTCCACCAAAGCAGTGGAGATTGGATCTTGGATCCATCATTGGATTCCAGTTTTCATGAAACAGAATTTTGTGGCCTGCAAAGAGGCTTGTGAAACATAGGAAGCTCTTAGTAATCAATAAAGTAGCACACAGGCACTTACCGTATTCATCAGAGAAATCAACTTTGATTTGATTGCACAAAATTTGTCCCACTCATTGACTATATAAAATACTCAGCATTCATATCCTGTGATTTGTATCGCTGCATTCAGTTAGATCGTAAGAACTTAGTGTGCGTTTAACCCAGTGATACAGCAAAATTCTAAAACTCTGTGATACAGCAGTACTCTCACATTCAGATCCAATCAGAGCTATGCTAATGTTTCATTCCTGGGGAGAGATCTACTTTTCTCCTAACGAAGTGTACAGAGTAAGCTGCTTGTTCATTCACCAGTAATTGCTGTTCATTGCCTTTGCTCATGTAATGATGAAAAAGAATTTTTCACGTAGGGAAGAAAGGGTGATTAGGTATGGTGATTCTCTAGTTTGATCATTACTGGGAAATAATAGTTAATTAATTAGATTGTCCAGGATAGAACACTAGGAGCAATTATTAGCCTGGATTAATGTAAGTTCTGTTTTTTTCTTCTGAAAGGTTGCACCTGGGGTCCTTTTATGGCAGTTGTGTAAAGATCTTCTCTTTGTCTGGATGGTGGAAAATGCAATCTTACGTGTAACTCATTTATATTATTTTTTACAATGCAGAAAGATGAAAAGGGGTAAAGTGAACATGGAAACAAAACAATACTGACTATAATAGAATTCATGTCAAATATTTGAGTTGAATTTTTGGATAGAGGTTTAAAAGACTCACATTTAAGTTAACCCCTCAGGATATTCTCAATTGCTCCAACTCAAACCCCTTTTCCCTTCTGTTTGATGTTTATTTCCCTTAAAATGTAATATGCAATGTTCTGCTCTAATTTTTCTCTAAATGTATCATAGGAATAGTCCTGGTGGCCCTGTTTTTTGAATTCATTTATCATTTATCATGCACTGATTTAACAAATATTTAATGAGCACTTGCTAGGCATTCAGAATATATGTGATAACAATGCACATTTTCTGTATTCACAAGTTCATAATTTTATAGGCTTCATGTCTTAGAAGATATTTAATTAATACTAACAGTTTTTACTTTTAATTAAAAAAAGAATATGTGTGTGTGTGTGTGTTATAATGTCATGAAATGACTCATCAAACAGAAAAATGTTGCATACTAATAGGGATTAGTAGGGAAGTTAGTGGAATGAGATATATTACTTAGTAATTTAGAATAATTCTTCATTAATGACTTTAAGACATAAAATAATCACTTAAAGGCAAATTATAACACAGTATTATACAAATTTATTTAAAAATTTATTTGGGGGCATCTGGGTGGCTCAGCCAGTTAAGCAGTCCACTCTTGGTTTTGGCTCAGGCCATGACCTCAGGGTCGAGGGATTGAGCCCCAGGTCGGGCTCTTCATTCAGTGGGGAGTCTGCTTGAGGATTCTCTCTCTCCCTCTGCCCCTCCCCCTGCTCATACTCTCTCTCTCTCTAAAATAATATAAAAAGAAATAAATCTTAAAAAATGTATTTGGCAAATGTCCCATCTAGGAATTCTATATATAATGAGAAATGACATTGAAGTCCTCATTCTTAGATGTCTTTCTTGTTCCTCCATACCCTTGTTAATGAAAACAAA
The DNA here is from genome assembly GCF_009762305.2 of Zalophus californianus. NCBI lineage: Eukaryota > Metazoa > Chordata > Mammalia > Carnivora > Otariidae > Zalophus > Zalophus californianus. Next base: position 64,054,600 of record NC_045597.1, read on the forward strand.
AGAAAACTTCATTGTTGTAAAGAAACATTTCTTAGGGTATTATGTTCACCCTCAAAGCTACAACCCCCAAGCGGCAAAATCTCTGAGCCCAACACACTCTGCTCTTCCCTCCAACGTGACTTCCTTTGGGTTCCCGACTGCTTGCAAGGACAGAAGCAAAAGTCTAGAGCTCTGTTGGTACATCTGAACAGGCAGAAATACCTCATTTAAGTTCTGTTTTTCTCACTTAATTGCTCAATGGATTTGGGTTTTGGTTAACTCATTTGTGAACTGGAAATAGTAATAGGGTTGTGAAAATCAAGTGAAATTAAGTGTGTAAAGATATTTTGAAAGACTATAAATAAACCAGTGAAACTTAGGACGGTGGTGCTATTAGACCATCAGCATCTACGAACCAGGTTTAGGTTTTCTTCAGGTTTTTTTTTTATCCTTCACAGTATCAAGCACAATTCCTGGTCTGATGTAAAGAGTTCGTGAAAGTTTTCCAAATGAATTACTCACCTTCACAAATAAAATGAATTTCTCCACTTAGAGCTTTAGACAAGACAGATTGGCTTGTTGTCTGTGATATGAACCCAGACTCTTAAGAGTGAACCCAACATGAAACTACTTCTTCCTCATGCAGAGCTTTCTGCTCATCCAGTGACTCAAAGACAGCCATCCTTCATGGAATGACCTAGAAATCTATGTTGCCTACCACTTGTGATTTCTCCATCTAATGTTGGCCTCCTCTAGAGATATAAGGGAATCAAAGAGGGCTCTTTCCAAGCCTCAGTTTGGAAGTGAGAGTGACTCACAGGGCTGAATAATGAGAAATGCCTGCCCATTGGGAGGAACATCCATGACAGTTCACCAGGAATCTTTAAAAGAAAGCACATGGAGTGCAGAGGAGACCTCACTTTAATCAAGCTTCCTTTACTACAAAATGACTATTTCATAGTTAATCATATTTCCACCATAACTGGTAATATAGATTTTCTTGGATCCTAAAAATAGAAGACAACATTTTTTAAAATAATCAAATAGAAATAAGAAGGGATAAAATAAACATTTACTTAGCCAGGGAAATGAAGAAAAAAAAAAAAAAAGCAACCCAGAAAATGTAATGTGTAATTCAGAGGTTTAATGGGAATACAGATGGTAAGGAAATGAAAGATGTTCATATGTTTTGAAACGAGAATATAAATGTCTAGTTTTTAATGTTTTTTACAAGGCAACAAAAATACAATTCTTGTTTGTTTTGTTGGGAAGAAGGTGGGGACAAAGAGAGACAATGATAGGACAAAAAATTAAGATAACATTTACTGAGAACTTTTCCAGGTACTTCCACATGTACTGGTTCATGCTTGGTATCATTACTTTTTAAAATTTATTTTATTAAAAAATAAACAAAAATGATCCAGGATTTGAATCCAAATCTGTCTTTTTAATTATACAACATTCCTTCTCCATATAAGGGTCCAGGGTGACATCTACAGGCTAAAAAGTAAGACCGACCTGGTAACAGAGATTGTTCTCCAAGTTGTGGAAATGTTTGTGTCATGTTTGGCCCAAAATCAAGGATATAAGGAAAGTACAGACACTTTGGATCAATTGTACTCAATGAAATTATGAAAATCAATGTTTGGAATGAAGACTAATCTTTACAAAGGAAATTTAATGTTTATTTATATACAGGTGCAAATAATGGAAAGTCAAGGTAAAGAAATTCACAAATAACCACAGCCCATAAATACTCTTTACTTTAGTAAAAAGATAAACCCATCCCAATATGTCAATAAATCTGTAAGAGAAAGAAAAGATTCACAGTAGTGCCAAATTTTAACTTCTTCTGTCAAGCACAACTTAATAAAAATGTGCCTTATTTCAAAAGCTGAGACAAATCAGATGTTCTCTCCTTTTATTATAAATCACTGCATAGATCAGCCAACTCATGTTCCTTGTGGTGAATTTATTTGGGAATGCAATACACAAAGAGAATAAATAGCCAAAACTATTCCAACTTCCAATATTTTTATAGGCAGAAATATGTTCCTGATATGTATATGTATGTATACACATATGTGTATCTGATAACATTTCATAGTCATGGACTTAATGGTTCTCAAAGTTGTCTCCCATCTGAAGTACTAAGTAATATTCTTGGCAGTATGAGCCCATTTTAAAGGTCAAAGATAGAAAGTTGATTCTTCATTTAACACTAAGAAAAATGTTCTCTAGGGATGGAACCTTTCTAACACCATACATTCTCAACCAATTTTCTTGAACTTTGGCCCAGACCAAAGAAAAATTTTTTACTCCTGCTGTAATTTTGTAAGAAACTAACAGAAAAAAAAAATATTATCCTTAGAAATCACACAGAAGAGTCACATCTGTAGGGACATAGCTAGAGATACAAGATGATCTGCAGAGTTACCTGTGTAATAGACACATTTCTGGTAGCCTTTAAAAACATTAACAGCATTGGTCCCACCCCAGAAGAAGATGGGTTCCCATCCCATCCCAGATGAAGGAATGAGGTCATAGTGATCCTTGTGCTAACTGGTCTTGCCAGATGAGTAAGTCAGGATGGCATACCATCGAACTGCCAGGAAACTGTTATTTCTCTAGGAGGATTTTAGACCAAGAGTTAACAGAGACAAGAGAGGGGCCGTTAGCACAATAGCACAGAACACCATGAGTGTCTGTGCTCAGATGAGTAAGTCAGGATGGCTTGTGATCCTTGTGCTAACTGGTCTTGCCAGATGAGTAAGTCAGGATGGCATATCATCGAACTGCCAGGAAACTGTTATTTCTCTAGGAGGATTTTAGACCAAGAGTTAACAGAGACAAGAGAGGGGCCGTTAGCACAATAGCACAGAACACCAACGGTGTCAGAGTCCGTTGGTGCAAACCGTGACTCGTACTAACTTGAGGTGAGACCTACAGCAGGTTGCTTAACTTTTTGTTCCTTAATTTCTTCATCTGTAAACCATGGATAAATATAATACCAGGGGGAAAAGTTAGTCCAGTCAGACTCACCACAAATGATAAATCTCAATCAGTACCACTTTGACTCATAATATAAAAGACAGAGGTCATAGCAAGACCAAGTAAGCATTCTTTCCAGGGAGATGTTTGAGACTATCAATGTCAGTCCCAAAAGTCCTTTCTTTTCCACACATTTCAGATTTAACATAGAAGTCATCATTGATTCATCTCTCTTTTTTTCAACAGATTCTGTTGGGTCCACACTTAAAATATGTCCAGAATAAGATTATTTCTTGTCACCTTCATTTCTAATCCAAGCGATTTTATTACTTTGCCTGCACGGATGCAAGACTTCCAGACTTGAATTCTTCCTTCCTTATACTCCTTCTCTCTTATAGTTTAGTCCCCACACAGAAACCAACATATTCCTTAAAAATGCAAATTGTATCACATCGTTCTCCTGCTAAATGCTCCAATGGCCTCCCATAGCACCAGAACGAAATCCAAAGAATTTAGCAAAGCCTCCATGATCTGGATGCTCCTCTGACCTCATTTGGTCCTGCTCTTGTCCCCATGGCCACTACCCGAGTTGCACTGGCCTGTTTAGTGTTCTTTAAGCATGCCAAGATTGCTTCTGCCTCATGGACCTTGGATCCATTCTTTCCCTCTGCCTGGCAGGTTTGTCTTTCCATCATGAGCATGTTCCTTCATCTCATTCATGTCTCTGTGCATATAATACTCCCTCAAGAGAGCCATCTCTGACCACCTTAACTAATACCATCCTTCCCATCATTTATTATTCTCCTATCCTGCTGTACTATTTGTTCCTAGCACTTATCATGTCCTAATATTATTTTATGTACTTTGTTGTTATTCTTATTTGTTACTCTATGAAAATCAAAAGCCTTTAAGGGTTAGAGATATACTTAATACCAATGCCTCCTCAGTGCCTAGAGCAAAACTTAGAATATAGACATGTTCAATAAATATTAGTTAAAAATGAATAACTGTCAACTGTATGCAAAAAACACAGAAAGCTTTGAAAAGAAACAAAAAACACCAACAGCAAAACAACTTGAAAATGAGTTCACAGGAAATTTTTACTTTGTTTTTTACACATTTCAATATCAAGAAAAAATTTCTATGAGCATGTATTAGTTTATAACAAAAAAATAATCATTTGGTTAAAGACAAAAAAAAAATGATCAAGTAGACTTTATTCCAGGGATGCAAGGATGGTTCAACATCAGCATGTCAATCACTGTGAAAAACCACATTAACAAAATGAAGTTGCTCAGCAAGCAACTGATGCATTAGGAACTGCAAAAGGAAGTAGAAGAAAAGAGAGAAAGGTTGGCACTTTTCTCCTGAATAGATATGTATATGTAATATATTAAACATTTAGGATCTCCAAAATCTTAATATATTCTCAACAACATTTAGTCTTTTGACATTGCACATCTGATTTGATAACACTAATTTTTAAAAATTAAAGTTAAACACAAACACACACAAAGGGGAGAACACATGCTCTTTATAGAAAATTTGGATGATATAAAATTTAAGCAATTTTTTAAAAATCACCTAACCACTGCTAAAATTTGAGCAGGTATGTAACATTTGGTATATTATATAAACTGTCTTGCACCCTATTTTTATTTAACTTAATATTTTATCATGAATATTTTCCAATGGCATTACTATAGTTTGTGCATAATATACTTTTTTAAAATTATTATGTTATGTTAATCACCATACATTACATCATTAGTTTTTGATGTAGCGTTCCATGATTCATTGTTTGCATATAACACCCAGTGCTCCACGCAGAACGTGCCCTCTTTAATACCCATCACCAGGCTAACTCATCCCCCCACTCCCCTCCCCTCTAGAACCCTCAGTTTGTTTCTCAAAGTCCATAGTCTCTCATGGTTCATCTCCCCCTCTGATTCCCCCCCTTCATTCATACTTGAATCTCTATTATTTAACATTTAGGTTGTTTCCTTTTTGTTTTCTGTTGTTTTAGTATGTAACGCTTCAATGAATATCCTTGTACAGAAACCTTCTTTCGCATCTCTGATTACTTCCATTTAATAAATTCCTGGAAATGGAAATACAGGGTAAAAGGGAGATATTTAAGACTTTTGAGAATGTTACCAGTGGACCTCCAGAAAGACTGAATCACTTCCCATTTACACTAGCCCTGTGTAAGAGTGTTTATTTTTTGCATCTTTACCAACTCAGTATCATCTTTGAATTTTAATCTTGGGCATTTTGATGGATGAGATAGCATCTTATTGTATTATTTTGCATCTCTGATTTCTAGGGAGTTTGAAAATGTTTACATATACTTTATAAGCCATTTGAATTCCTTTTTTAAATGAATTTTTATTTATCAGTGAATGCTTTTTTCTTTATTGAGTTGCAAAGACCCTTACATATTAGGATCAAACATTGTCTCGCCATATATACCAAAAACCACTTTGTTTTCCCTGCTCGAGAGAAATTCCTAGAGCAACGTACAAAAACAAGAAGAAGCAATTGCTCCATATTAATTACCAACACTGGGGTTGATTTGATCACCAGCAACTCAACAGCTTTTGATCTCTTTCTGTGTGCTAGGGACCACACTGGGTACAGAGTAAGAACACACAGCCACTGGGCTGCAGTCACACACAACGTGCATGGGGACGCAGGTGCATAAACCGCTAACTATGAAAAACGTGTTAAGTCTTGAGACATAGACCCACTGTGTGACTTCCCTGGGGATGTGAGGGGACTTGTGTCGTTGCTGAATTCCCTTCCAATCCTCATTTTGCCCTGAACATAGGCATACACACACATTACACAGACATCACAGACATACACACCAAACACATAGAACATACTCATCCACCCACACCCTTCTTTCATATATATATATACACATATATATATATATTTTATAGATATCTTTCTCTGTACCGTTTACAGAAGAGCATTCTTGGTAAGCAAAGGTAAAAAGGGAAGACCAGACAGGTCTATTATTTCCCCCATGCTTCCTTTTAAAATTTATGTTCCAGTGGCACTGCTCATGTGAATGTAGCCCTTTGCTCCCAAGTTCCGTCCGGCCTCGTGCCAAGCTACTCAGTCCACATCCCCCTGACTTCTGTGTAATTTCCAAAGAAGTGAACCAAGGCACAGCTTGGTTAGCCTGCTGATTAAAAGGTAACAATAATAAAGTTTGTTTTAGATAAAATGGAAGTGTCTCTTTCAAAATAAGAAAAAGGCATTTTAATACGTTCTAGGACTATAATAAAATAACCTTTTAGTGTTCAGGAGATAAACAACATTTATCCCTGAAAAACCTATGAACACCTTTTTCTCTGACATTTTGTGGCCTTTTGAATGTAACCCTATTCATACAGATAATGACACATGTTTGTAGAGGTCAAGAGACACAAGTAATCAAAAGGAACACTAGAACTGAATCCAGGTACTAGGATCCCCGGCTTACTGTTCATCTCAGTACATGATGTTGCCTCCCTGTTTGAATATAAGGAATACAGGCTTGACCTGGAATCCACTTATCCAAGCAGAGTTGGACGGGCCATATGGGGCTGCATTAGGTGGATGCTGAAGGAAGCTGAGTGAAAGGTGTGGAGAGGACATCACATCAGTCCATGGCAGAGATAGTGATGTCCTAGTTCAGGCAGGCCTGCGTCCTCATTGCCATGGTTACCATCATCCTCAACCACCTCTTTTCCTCTGCACTACCACAGCCCCCGGACAGCCGTCACCGTTGTTACCCTTACTCTCCTCACATCCTCTTCACACAGATGCCAAGGTGATATTGACCAAACTCTTACTCGGCTGGGTAACCACTTGCTTCAAACCTCCTATCTGCAAGATTAGGTTTAAGCTAATTGATAGGACTCGTCTGTGATCTGTCTCTGCCTGCTCTTCAGCCTCATTTTCCATTGCTCCTTACCTTGAACTTGATACTCCAGATGTAGTTCATCCTTTTGGGAAGCCTCCCTTATCCCCTTTAGCTGGGTTAAGTTTCCATCTTTGGATCTTCTGTATGTCATTCAAGAATTGTATTAATATTTTCTAAAAACCAAGGTTTTTGTGTTTGATCTGTACTAGGCACTCAGGACATGTTTTTTTGTTTTTGTTCGTGGTGGTGTTTGTTTGTTTTTTGTTTGTTTTTTTAGGAGAGGCCATCGAATGTAGAATCAGACTCTGGAGCCCAAATCTCTGGGTTTGATCACAGCCCCCAGCACTTGCTGACTGTGTGACTGGCATCGGTTACTCAATCTCTCTGTTCCTCAGTTTTTCTGTCCATAAAATGAGGGAAAAAAAAACCCCTAACATTCCGAAGTGTTATTGGGAGGGTGCATAAAACACTTAAAACAGTGGCTGGCAAATACATGCTAGGTAGGCTATACAAATATTTGCTGTTTGGAGCGTGATGAAAGAAACATATAACATGTGCCCTCCCTCAAGGAGCATAAAGAGAGAATAAATGTAATATGAAAAGATAACTAATAATTAAATTCAAACTACTTAGCACCAAACACACAGGCTAATACATAAGGAAGTCCTCCCGAATTCCCGAGGAGGTCCAAGCGTGTGGGACATCAAACACGGCATGCAGGTGGTGCTCTCAGTGGGGCTCTGGGGACGTTTTCAGAGCAGGTGCCTGCTGTATGGAGCTCTCCGTACAGAATGGCTTCGCAGACTGCTCAGCAGCTCCGGCTTCCCGGAGCTGGCTTCCGGTAGCGCCCCCACCGCGAGGGAACCGTCAATGCTGTACACGCTTCCACGCATCTCCTCGGAGAATGGCATTGCACCTCGTGAAGAACCCTGCAGATAGAGAAGAGCAGATAGGGACATTGTAGGCAAGAAGAGCATGACCAAAAGAATGGCTCTAAGAATGCCCATAAAGGGTTTGTGGATCAGGGTGTAGGGTGAGATGTAGCAGAGATAGAATTCTGATAAAGACACCAGGGACCAGAAGGTGAAGGACCTTGGTGACGGGTTAAGAGGTTAAATTGGCATGCTCTGCACTTTCTCTTCCTATGCCTCAATTGCTGGAAGTGAGTGGAAGGAGGGTAAGCTTTGGAGTCAAACCAGCATGGGTTTGAATCCCACTTCTCCCATTTACTTGGCATAGAAGTCATTCCATTTCTCTCAACATCCATAACAAAAATACATGAGTGGATCGTCGTGAAGAAGTAAGAGGTACGTTAGACAAAGTCCTCAGCAAAGTGTCAGGTGTGACGGGCACCAAAAGCGTGTTTGCTTTTTGAAGCCCCGGCTCTGTTCTGCCCTCACTTCAGGTGAATAACTTGCACCTGGGTAACTTTCCACTTCGTTTTATTTTTGACTCTAACTAAACACACCTAATTATCAAGTTTAGAGATCGGGAAAGAATGTATTTTGCTCCGAGTATCTGAAACAAATTATAGTCTCGAGGCTCAATGGCAGGTTCCTAGGAGGAGCTGCTCTGAAGAGGGCCGCTGAGAGGGGTTTATTTAGAACGCCTCCGACAAAGCACCTCGGAGAGGCAATTAGCCAGCGCCGGGAATCTGGTTAAGAGGCGGAAAACGATTACTTTGGCAGGCAGGATGGATGTTCTTTTTTGTATATGGCCTATCATATATATATATATATATTTTCAATTTTACTGAAAAGAAAGTCTTTAGAGGCAGATTTTTTTTTAAAGAACCTTCTATTTTGAAGTCTCTTCAATGAGCAGAAATGTACCTGTACTTGGCTCTGCTGCTTCCATTTCCCACCTAATTTGAAGTCTCCAGGTTAACAGCCTCTCCCTGCTTACACTTTGTTCTTTTAGAGGATACTTTGGATTGCCCATACTTTTTTGGGGGTACCAAATGGGTAGCTGAATGATGGATACAGCTTGTTGCATCTTTGTAAGTTAGCGTAGGCCATGGAAAGTAGTCTGGCTACCGAAAAGAAAACATCCCCTTTGTTCGGGTGATATGGTTGTATTCAGTTAAACATCCAAGCTAAAAGATCTTACAGATACAGCCTTTCAGCCACTGTCAAAAACTCAAGCTGATGACTGTTGGGGGACTAATGATGAAGGTGTCTGAATTATAGGCCAGAACTTCTGTTCCTTCAACTGTGGGCCTTTAGAGCATTGCTATGCCCTTTGTGAGTACAGCCAAGGGCCTAAAGAAAAGAGAAACTCAGTGTCATTGGCTCCTGTGGTTCTGCATCAGCATAGGCAGTGGATTGTTGGAAGAGGCTAAGGTGAGTTTGGGATTAAAATGCATTTCACTTTCCCTTCTACTTATTCCAGTGGATTCAATTGATTTTTTAAATTATGGAGCTTGGGGGCACCTGGGTGGCTCAGTTGGTTGAGTGTCTGCCTTCAGCTCGGGTAATGATTCTGGAGTCCTGGGATTGAGCCCCGCATCGGGCTTCCTGCTTGGCGGAAAGCCTGCTTCTCCCTCTCCCTCTGCCTGCCATTCCCCCTGCTTGTGCTCTCTCTCTCACTATCTCTCTCTCTCTGTCAAAGAAATCAATCAAATCTATAAAAAAATTTAAATTATGGAGCTTTATTAATACATTTCTGATTGGATTTGTGAATTGCATTCACACATGCAAAGATTGGCGGTGGGCACATTTATTAATTCATGAATTTCACCTATAGGCTTATCTGGGAAGCTGCACCTGCCCGGCAGCATGAGGTGGGCTGTCATAGGTTGAATTGTGTCCTTTTCCCCAACCACCGGCAAACAAACAAAACAAACAAAATAAAAACATATGTTGGAATCCTAACCTCTAGTGCCCCAGAAGGTGATTTTATTTGGAAATTGGGTCATTGCAGATATAATGAGTTTAGTTAAGATGAGGTCATTGGTGCTGGTTCTAATTCAATATACTGGTATCCTTATAAAAAGGGAAAATTAGAACAAAGAGACAGATAAAGAGAGAGGGAAGAAGATGCAGAGAGACAGGGAACAGAATGCTGTCAACCACCCAAGGAGAGGACTGGAATGATCTATCCTTCAGAGCCATCAGAAGGAACCAGCCCTGCTGACATCAGCCCTGCTGACACCCAGACTTCTAGGCTCCAGAATTGTTTGTGAAATAATAAATTTCTGTAGCATAAGTCACTCAGTTTCTAGTATTTTTTTTTAATACCAAACTAATATAGAGGCTTACACTTTAAAATTGGCATTTCCTACTTCAGACATCGTATTGTTTCATTGATATTAGCTTGGTCACTCTAGATATTACAAGAACAATTTCACTTGAAAAATTAATTTGAAGATACCATTGTTCTTATAGCTAATTTTCAGTGCAGTTTCTAAAAAGCATAATTATGTGCATCCTCTGTACCTGTCCTAATAACACACTATATTATAGTAACCTGTTTAAGCATCTTCCCAACATAGTTCTTTGCTTCTCATCAGCAGGGACCAAACAGATCAGGTCCTTGACTTCAGATTTCCTCCTGCTTCTTGGCTGGGACAGTAGTTGTGTCATATTTAATTTTGAATTTTTGAACCCCCTCTGAGACACACCTATACGAATTTACCCACTGCTCTTGCCACGTCGTACCCCAAAATACCTACCATGCCTTGACCTATTACCCACGAGATTTCTGATGCTTGATCAGTCTTCCAGTTTAGAATTTCTATTTCCATCTTCATTCCCGAATTCTAAGTTTTGTCTATTTTTGTCCTTCTCCTCTGGTTACTACCTTGCTTCCTGGCCTTACCTTTTTTGCTTCACATGGTTTCTTACCTCTCCCCAGGTTCATTGACCTTGGCCTCAGGGATCCTCAACTCTGTACTAGACGCCATTTAAATAATGTGGTGGAGGCTAAAGTTCTGTGAGTCCAAAGCTGTAATAGGGATTTGTCGGGCCTTAAACAAGGGATAAGAACATCCAATGAGACCTACGAAAGATGGCTGAAGTTCTAGGAACTGTTGCCCACACAGCCTGCTCTCCAAGCCTCGGGAGCATGGACTTTAACTCCGAGGGGCAGTGAGCTGGTCTAATTCATGTTCTCATTCTTGATAAATGAATACCTGAATAAAGGACTGAAAGAATTTCAAGTAGGTATCTATGAAGCAACATGAAGAAATATAGATGCAACCATATTCATGTCACTCTCCTTCCTCACAGGCTTCAAGACGCATGGAGGGGTTGGAGAGGCCAGGAGAAGGAGGAAGAAGAAGCTAGAGACAGAGGCAGAAGGCGGCCAGAGGGAGGCACCAGCCGGGTTTTGAACGAGGCTAATGCCCCAGGACCGCCCCCTCCCCCCCCCCGCCCCCCACAGAGGCCGTGTGGTGCAGTGGCTAGGAGTTTATGTCCCGCAGCGGCACACGTGAGGCTTGACATCGTAGCTGCTTAGTAGTTGTAGAACTTGGGGAAAGTACCAAATCTCGTTGAAAGATCCAGCTTAATAATCCAAAGTATGGTAAAAGATATTATTGACCTCACAGACTACAAAGAGGATTAAATAAGATTGTAAAACATAAAACCTAGTGCCTAATACATACTAGAAACTCAAGAAATATTAGTTGTTCATATGTACTCCTTTTTAGGAAAAATAGTGATTCTTCCTTTATAATTTAGGTTTTAGGCTCAAAGTACCAGGTATACCTCTCTCATACACCAAGAAAATAAGCATACAAAAAATGATTTAGTAACTCAACAATTTTTTTTAGGAATTTTTTTTTAAAGATTTTATTTATTTATTTGACAGAGAGAGAGACAGCGAGAGCAGGAACACAAGCAGGGGGAGTGGGTGAGGGAGAAGCAGGCTTCCCGCCGAGCAGGGAGCCTGATGTGGGACTCGATCCCAGGACCCTGGGATCATGACCTGAGCCGAAGACAGACGCTTAATGACTGAGCCACCCAGGCGCCCTTTTTAGGCACTTTCTAACTCTATGCCCAAACTGACAATGCTGAGTGAAACAGTCTAGCAGATAATAATGGATTTATGACATAAGTCACAAAGGATTAAGACCTCTGTGACTCACTCATTTATTCATTCCTGCTTAATTTGCACACCGAAGGCTAATTTAATGAGCCCTACTCCATCCATACATTTATCTAGAAAATCAGAAAGGCAAGTCTTTGAGAGACATCAAAATGTGGCACTGACAACACGTACCTCATACGGTTTATTTCTAAAACAGCTCATCAGTTGTAAATTGTACATTTAAGAATTAATTTATTAAATCCAGTGTTACACAGCCAAACAAATATTGACATGATGTATCATCACAATATGCTCTCAATAACAGTTTTTACATTGCTAACGAGTTTTGCCAGAAAATCAAGAGATTTATGCCAAAAACTGGCTCTCTGCGTTTGTCTGCCAACCTTGGCCGCTGTTTTGCATCCAAAGACAAAATTACCACAACACCCTCTGTATAGCAAAGCAGATTATAGAGCCATAAACCTACTTCTCGAATGTTCACAATTCTTTGTTGTGTGTGTGTGTGTATATATATATACTGAAAAAGAGTCTAAGTGCGACTATACAGATTATTGAATGTTAACTTTTTCAAGCCAAGTGAGATCACAGAAATGTTCAAAAGCAACCTGTGAAGTACTCTTTTTCATCTTAGAGAAATATTTCAATATAATTCTAGGAAAATGATAGCAAACATGTAATGATTTGCAGGGTAGACTTCATAATCATATAGCCCTAGGAGCCTATTTCCTTCTAACTTTGGACACATTAACCTAAATCTTGGCTTTAACAGTAAAGAAAAAAAAAATTAACACCAGCATTTTGTACAGAGATTAAGGATTAGATGAGATTATGACGGTGAAGTGCATAGCACTGTGCCCAGCACATTAAAAAAGGGCTTGATAAACATCTTTATTTCCATGTAATTACATCTTCAGTAGATTTTACTGTTTCTGAAATGTGTAAATTTTGGGGACCCAAAGAAAAGGAAATGAGTCTTGATTATATTTCATCTCCAGCAATTCCCTTGATACAGCTAATTAATATATATTTGTTAAAAATGGGAGAATGCTTTTCACTTTTAAAAGACCAATTAATTCATTTCTGAGTCAAGAGTAAATTCTCTACTACAAGAAACAGTGAGGAATATATTCATTAACCAAATATTCTAGCAAAAGAATTTATTAGGCATGAGCCACAAATTGTTGCAATTTTCAAAGTTTTTATTCTTTTATGTAGTCTTTTGATCATAAAGTACTTATTATTATGGGCAAGGTAATTTGGAAATCCTGTTTCAGTCACACTTACACTTTTATAAAATTTATACTTTAAATCAGAGACAAATATAACTCTGTATTTAACAATTGCTACAATGGGGTAATGTCCAAAATGCAATGGGTGCTTTGAGAGTTAAACAACCTAGCTCTGCTCGGGAGGAGTGAGGAAAGGCTCCCCAGCTTTCAAACTTGAAGAATCAATCCTAGATTGTTCAGGAAGACCACTGGAGAAAGTAGAGGCACGGAGGTGTGAGACCATGGCACAATGGAGATACTAAATATTTGTAGTTCAGTGTAGCTGCAGTGCAAATCAGTCGTGATAATAGATGACTCGGAACAAAGAGCAGCTCATGAAGGTTCTCACATCATATAGATTTTTATTCAGCAGGATTTTGACTAGTGGAACTACACAATTGTATTTCCATGCCAAAAAGCTCATTACGAAAACTGTGTGAAAGAGGGAACAGAGAGACTACAAGCTTTTCTAATAGCATTTATGAGAGGATGAGGACTTTAATTACAGATCTTGAACAGATTTTGTAAATGGAATCAATAGAATCTCGTGATGGGTTTGCTATGGCAAAAGAAAGGAAAAAAAAACCTAATGAGTCCCAAATACCTGGCTTAGGCAATTTGGAGGCTGTAACTAATAGATTAGATAGGCTAAACCTTTCGAGAATGTTTATTTCAATAGAATGGTTTAACTACATAGCCTGATTTAAATAATGATTTATCTCTAGTATTATCAGAGGGTAGTTCCAGAATTTCTGTATTGGAGGGGCTTATGGGCAACAATCTGGTCAGAAGAGCAGGGTACCAATCTTGTAGCTGCATCTGCAAGATACATAAAATGATAGGAACATGAATTGTTTGAAGCTGATGAATACGGTGCCATAGTCCTGCTCTCACTGGGCCAACCTATGCAGTAGCACCAGAATCATAATTATCTTTATTTGATTGGCTTTTACTGAATGTCCTATAATTTTACCATATTTACACCATCAAATTTACACCATGTATTGAAAAGTAATGCCATTCATGATTATTAGACATTGAAGTCCTAGACATTTTCTATTTTTAAATTTGTAATTCAATACAGATACAGATTTGGTAAAAAAGATACTAAAAATTCTCCTTGTATGATGTGAGGAGTTCCAAAGTCATAAAAGGGGTCAAACCCAAATCTCAACCTACCTAAGCCTTTCTTCTGTAAAATGGGGATAATTTGGAATTGTGAATGAGGAAGTCTATCGAAATATTTGACACATTGATGTTCAATACATTTCTTTTGGGTGAATTACCTATGTAAATCATATATACATGTGTATGTACATATAGAACCACAAACTACATAAGTTAATATATATTCATACATATATACACATATACATATATGTGTGTGTGTATATATATATATATATATGGAATTTACCTATGTAACCTGCTGCTTTATAAACAGCCTTGGGAACACTGAACAGTCAATTCAGAACTGCTCCATTAAAGTGTATTAATGCTTCCAAGTTCAAAACTATTTCAATGCCTTGGGTTAAAGACATGGTAAATATTTTTAGTATCTTAATTTGGGGAAAGGGGGCCTTAAAGGGACTGAATATTCTTCCCATTAACTTTCCTTTCGAATAATTTTAAGAAATAAAATATCCACAAAAACTATTGTATAAACACTTTAAAATGAGGTTTTACTACCAGTGAGAGAGACTGTTAGCTAGCGTCTCTGCACTTAGCTACTAGAGAACCAAGAAGTGGATGTACACTTTCCAAGATTCTAGAACATATCCTAGTCACTTCTACTCCTTGGACTTAATTTTGGTCATCTACAAAGTGAAAAGGTTGGCCTTATCATTTTCAAACCCAGCTGCACAACAAGTATCACCAGGACCGCTTTTTGTAAACAGAGATTCTTCTACAACATACCAAATTTAAGGATTCAAAACTTTAGGGGTGATTTCTAGATATCCGTATTTTTAGTTCTCTGGGTGGCTCTGATAATCACTTAGGTTTGGAACCTATCAGCCTACACAATTACTAAAATCGCTCTCTTTTTTGTTCCTGAAAAAGGACTGGCATTTGGAAGTATATATTCATTTCTATGACCTATGGTGATTAATCATCTTTGCCCCACCCCCACCTTTTTTTGGCAACATTTGTTATACACTGGCTCAACAGGTGTGCTGATTAGGAGCTTTAATAATGAGGAGTACACAAAACAGTTTACAGTATGACAAAATGTATTTCCCTAAAATATTAATTATGTACCAATAATGTATTTAAACAAAATACAATACTTCAAAACATTCTGCACAAAGAACTTAGAGATCACATTTATTTAATAACAAATATCCACTTCTTTAGGAAATGTTTTTAATTTAAGGACTTACTATAACAAAACTTTCAAAACCAAGGAACAAAAATATTAAACAAATTACTTTATGGCACAGGACATCATAACTTATGTAACACAGCAGGCAGATTTCGTTGTACAAACAGGATGGAGGGAAAGCTAAATTAAAAAATTCAGAGAATGGGTATTCATAAATTTCTGGTTAACTGAGGCTTAATGATATTAAGAACCTGGGGTCTTTGAGCAACAGTTTTGTTTAGAAAAATAAAAACTCCCCAAATATTAGAAGCATACTTTTCAACCTTTACAATTCAGAATCTCACTGTTCATTTGTCAAATATATGACAACATCTGGTTAATTTCTTAAACTACCAATGTCACCCTTGAGATGCTGACCCGGTTGCATCTCCTTATACATTTTTTTCCCAATGAACCTAACGCCTATGACAGGGAAGATAACTGAAACATGCTTAGATAAAAATTGGTCTTAGAGATAATTTATTCATGAATAATTCAGCAAGTACTTACTGAAAGCCCACTCCATTTCCAGGTCTAAAAAGAGCAAGACAGACACAAAGCCTGCCTCCAGGGAGCTCACCATCCAGTATATAGCAGCAGGCCAAGCACTGGTTCCGCATCACTATGAACCTTCCTTTCATCTTTCAAAATTTGCATAGATACTGATTTCCTCTCTAAGGGCAAATAAAGTCTTCCCTTATGCATATCATTCTTTAGATTATCATAAGGAGAATTCTGAAGTCTGTGTGTTGACAAAGCCTCCACTTTGCTTTCTCTAATTGCCTTCTGCTCCTTCTGACAATGTCAGATATTTTTTCCCCTTCGTTCTCCACAACACACACTCTGCACTTTTGCCAATCCAGTTGGCTTTTTCTGTGATGCTTTGCTATAGCTTTCTGTTCCCCTTCACTGTGTCTTTTGTTTCTCTCCTCCTCACTAGAAAACTGGTCATTGGGGTTTCCCCAGGATCCCTTTCCTGACTTCTTATTCACTTGAGTGACTAAACTTAAGTTAACCTCCTTAAATGTTGGGTCTTTAGTAAGTATAATAATCAGCATTTCCAATTAGCATTTCCTAGAGCTCTGTTAAGAATTCCAGATCTTTCCAATACTCTCTTCCTGAATGCTATTTAGAAATATGACCCTCACAATAAGACAAGAGTTTCTTGAGGATTCCTGTTTTAAAGGTTGTATTTGGAGACTGACAAAGGATACACAACTTAGCAAAGAACGCTTCTAACTTTATTCTCAATTCTTACCAAGTAGTGGATTCTGCAAGATCATAGTTAAAACTCTTTGGTGTGAGGTATCAATTTTACACAAAAGGGCTAGATCAAAAAATTCAATTTTGGAGTCTCTGATATAGTTTGAAACTTAAGAAAACCTAAATGATAAAAAGTTAAAGATAGTTACGTATTCATTGATTATGTCTATATTCTTTATCATGAACAATATACAATTGAGAATTCAACTATTTTTAAGTGTGTAAGTCAGATGCTATCAAGCAAACTGCCATGTATGACCCATAGTCCTTTTAAATGTTTAACTCAGACAAACAGGAAGATTCAGTAAACTTCAATTTTCCAAATGTTCTCAGAAAGAGTTATCAGAAGCATCCACCACTTACAAAACACAGCTGGATAATCCACTTAGCCCGAATGAACTACCTGTGTGTGTTGTGAGGTAGCAATGACAGACTATGATCTTCTGTGGAGATGATAACCTCTATGCATAAGCAGTCCCTCTTCACAGGAAGAGTGTGAATAACAAGAAGGGACAGAGTTACCCTTCATTATTTCATCAACTACTGGTGTTTTCATAGTGTTTTAAATGCCTGATTTCAGTTTTACAACAATACCAATATTTATTTGGAAAGGTCATCTTATGTTCCAGGTAGCAGATATTAACAGCTTCCAACACGATCTCTGGGAATAATTCGCAGTTCTGAGCCATGCTTTAGGAAAACGTTTCCTACACAAACAAACAAAACATAAAGTTAGGTATTTAAAAAATGACAAGTTACCTTAACATTCCAACAACGATCATAATACAAGATACAAAGAAGTGTAAAGTAAGTAGGTACAGAAGCTCAAATATTTTCAGAATCTAACTCCAAGCTTTTTAAGGCTTGTTCCCATTCCTCTCACATCTTCACAACCCAACCAAATGTCTGAAAATTTTAAATAAGAACACTAGCCACAAAAGTACTAATGCATACACTCAGCAAACACCAATGTAATTTAACCATCAATACTTGCTAATTTATTACACAATAAAATATCTGAGGACAGAAAGAATAGTAAATTTTTTTTTTTAACATTTTATTTATTTTGACAGAGAAAGAGAGAAACAGCGAGAGAGGGAACACAAGCAGGGGGAGTGACAGAGGGAGAAGAAGAC
Organism: Zalophus californianus; assembly: GCF_009762305.2. Lineage (NCBI taxonomy): Eukaryota > Metazoa > Chordata > Mammalia > Carnivora > Otariidae > Zalophus > Zalophus californianus. Next base: position 64,072,570 of record NC_045597.1, read on the forward strand.
TCTCCACTGAGCAGAGAGCCCAACATGGGGCTTGATCCCAGGACTCTGGGATCATGACCTGAGCCAAAGGCAGACGCTTAACGAATGAGCCACCCAGGCGCCCCAAGAATAGTAAGTCTAAATTACCACAAATGACAGAGGTTTAGAAACCTGATCTGACCTATTTTTGCTCAACTGCTTGCTGAAATTTTCTTCACGCCCCATGATATGCACATTTCAACTTTTAAGGGTAATACAACAGGCAGCATGTTACAATAAGCGCTAACTCAAATTAGTATGAACTACTGAACATTTCTACAGCAAGAAGAAATAAAACCTTTAAACCAAAGTTTAAAGACATCTCCACAATAAAATGCCTCATGGTTTTCAATAATCTTTTTAATTTAATAACATTATATACTTAAAACTACTGATTTAAGTAAAAAAAAAAAAATTACAATTTTAGGGTGCCTGGGTGGCTCAGTTGGTTAAGTGACTGTAGCTCAGGTCATGATCCTGGAGTCCCGGGACTGAGTTCTGCATCAGGCTCCCTGCTCAGCAGGGAGTTTGCTTCTCCCTCTGACCCTCCCCCCTCTCATACGCTCTCTCTCATTCTCTCTCTCAAATAAATAAAATCTTAAAAAAAAAATTACAATTTTAAATCCCTCTTCATTTTCTATACGGTTAAATTTCAATTCCAAGGCCTTATGAGGACAATATAATTTTTTTATAATGCAGAAGTACTCTAGAATGATTTAAACATAACTACTGCTCAAATAGAGATCACATTATATTAAAACATGCTTAATTTTAAAACACTGTAATTAGATTATAAACCAAAAAAAGCTACATCTAAAAAATATAAAACTACCTACTAAAAAGTTTAAGATCACTTTTACTTTGCCTGCTTGTTAGGACATCAATATATAGCACTGTATAATACCAAGTTTGAAGCTCTGAGTGTGGACTAAGTCCCCTAAAAGACTGTACTTTCTTAAAATAACAGTAACAGCTAGCACTTCCTGAATGCTTACTATGGATAATGCAGACCTGTAAGCACTTCCCATGGACTACCTCACCACTATCATATAAAGGTAGGTCCAAATCATTATTCCCGAAAGAGTACGATCTTACCGTCACTTTCGGTTCTATGTATTAAACACCTTTTAATGCTTATTAGTGAGGTTTTCTCTTTCTTGTAGCCAAAAGCATATATAACTGATACCTGTAACAAAACAAATTATTGCTCCAAGACACAGGTAAAGACTCCTACATAACCCTTAAAAAATAGCTATTATCCTGGTAAAAACCCTATCTAGTCTAATTAGAATAAATCACATGTTCAGTATCAATTGACACGCACAGCCCCACCCACATGTCCGTGAGTTTCAGACAAATACTCACCAGCAGTCTGGGCAGGATTTATTCCTATTCCATCTAGAAAAGAAGTCATAAAATTATCTAAGTGGTTTTATTTCTAAAGCTAAAATGGTTTAATGTAACAAAAGATTTGTCATTACTGTGTATACAGGCACAAGCCAAACAATTTAAATCCAAAAACATGAATGACAAATCTTTCAGGTAAGTTACCTGTTGAAATATGTTGAAATAAATATCCATTATTATTATGCATTTACACATATGCTGGATTAGACAAGAACACCTGTCAAGGCCATGATCCTGATAAGTTCCACGGAAGACAATGTATTTTACCACACCACACCCAGTGAAAAATAAAGTCAAAAGCACTTTTATGTCCTTCATCATTTACATATTGCTCCCAAGGCATAAAATCTCCCCAAGAGAGCCCCCAAAGTCATTTAATTCAAGCTGCAGTGACACTTGATGAAACTTTACAAAGCACTTTCCTAACAGCTAATTTGTAAACCTAAACCTTTCTGGAAAGTAGGTCAGGTAGCAAAACACTGCAATATGACAGCATATGAATATATGTTTCAGAATGAGAAATTCTGTCGTATCTAAACTAAAGCATGCTACCATGCATTAAACCCATGTTCTCTTAGACTATCCTAACTGCACATGAACCACTGGCCAGCACCAACAAATACTACCTTGTATTTTTGCAAGATTGTGAAGGCCTTCCCGCAATCTTTACTCTTCATCTTATTTCAGTATCTTCTCACAGGGTTAGTTCCATCACAATAATTACAGTATTCTAAGATATTCAGAATTTAAACTATAGATCTAATTGGATAAAATCCTCATTATTTCAAGCTTGTAAGAAATAGTTTACCACAGGAAAGCAATAAAAAGCTATAGCAAAGGTACATTCCCATGTAACTTCCTATATTCTAAAGCATCTACAACTTATTAAAAAACAACAACACACCTTGTTAAATAAAGGGAAAAGTTATTTTTAGTAATAATCTGGCATGAAGTGGTAAGGACACAAGATATTGTAAAGTGCTATAATATATCAGAAGCATAAAGAAACTGAAAAGAGCTCATTATGGACAATACCTATGTATATCATTTATGTTAATATAAACTTTGGCCTTTTTAAGTCGATTTTAATTAATTTGACTTTTTAAAACAATTTCTATAGCTCTGAGGTAATAGTTTTAAAATGATTTCTTACCGGGTGCCTGGGTGGCTCAGTCGGTTAAGTGACTGCCTTCCGCTCAGGTCATGATCCTGGAGTCCCGGGATCAAGTCCCACATCGGGCTCCCTGCTCAGCAGGGAGTCTGCTTCTCCCTCTGACCCTTCCCCCTCTCATGTGCTCTCTCTCATTCTCGCTCTCTCAAATAAATAAATAAAATCTTTAAAAAAAAAATGATTTCTTACCATTGGTAATAATTGCACTTGTTGCTGCAGGAACTTTAAACTAAAAAGGAGAAAAAGGAAAAAAATTATTTTTTATTTTTGTAAAAGTTTATATAAAAATATATATAAATATTTATATACATAAACTATAAAAGATGGTTAGCAAGGATGGGGTACATATAATCAATTCTATAATCCTAAAATGTGATTTATCTTTTAGGATAATGTCATCAAAGAAAAACTATTAATTGGCTTATATTTAATGAACAATATTTTTTTCTAAATACTGCATTTCACTGCATGTAGGACACCAGGGATTGGAAAATGCATCTTATTTTATGCATTACAGAAAAACACTGTCAATAAATCTACGATCGATGTTTACTCTTTCAGACTTAGACATGTTATTTTTATCATATGTAACTCTCTTGCATAATCAAAAATAAAAGCAAAACACTTGCTTAGAACATTCCTAAAATTTCTCTGTAGAAGCAGTAAGGTCAAACAAATGCTATCTTGTATTTAAGGGAAGACCAACCAAAGCTCAAATTCCCCTCTGAATGTATTGCTGACTTAGATTTCACAGGACTGCAACAGTCTAATTATGCCACCAGGAAATAACAACTAAGTTCAAGTGGGTGCAGATGATGTCAACTAGACAATTATGTGACTGCCACCTGGCTAATAGTGAGAGTAAAACTCCATTGATCTACTTCCAGAGGTGTAAAAAGATTCGTTTTCTGAATCAATAAAATGTGGTATTGAACTTATTGGTAGCTAAAGGGAGAAGTCCTAATTCTTTTGAGACCAGCAGTTGTCAAAATGTGTTCATGTACACATAAGTTCATTCATTTATCTAACAAATATTTATTAAGTACTTCTATGCTTATAGACTAGTTTTATAGATATTACAGTTGAGTTTTGTGATCAAATAAATCTAGAAAACACTAAAGTAGTATTCTTTTCAAGATCAACTAATATGCAGCTAATATAGTTGATTTAATGTTAAGAAGGAAATGGTGAATAAAGTATTTCCCATACTCTTTGGCCACTAATTCTAGTTTTTCATTATTTTTGTTGTTGTTGTTTTGGTGGTTCTAGTGGCCTTGGAAAATATTCTGGGAAATGCTGCTCTGGGAAATGTATAATGGTCCATATACATAGTTAAGAAAAACAACTAAAAGTTTACTTTAAGTTATAAATTAAAGACTCAAGTTTTAAAATAAAAATTTATGCATGAGAACAATACCTGTTACTGGATTATGCACCTGATAAACACATAACTTCACAGTCTATATGGTCCATTTTTATTTGTAAATGTCTTTTTAAAGATTTAAAAAATTAAAATAAACCTAACTTAAAATAACTTCAAAATGTGCTTTAATAAATATTAAAATACTTCAAGTTATTTATAGAGATTGTAATACTTAATAAAACTTAATAAAACATCTCAGATTTCTAAAATTTGAGATTACAAAGTTTCTAGTTACCCTATTGTCTTATTCTTACATTATGTCCATTTTAGGATAAACTATGCATTTTTAGTCACCTCCATATAGTGGCAGCATATTTACGAACATTAAAAACCATAAGCAACTGCTGACATAATTACTCCCTTTTCCAGAATGTAGTAGCAACTGTTTAGCAGAAATCTGGGAAGCATCACTAGTGATGTAAAATTCAGCAACTATTATGTTCATCCTATTCTACTGACAAGTTTCCTTCTGGATGCAAAGTATTTCATGCTCCTAAATTTTCATTTCTTTTCTTTCTCAGACCCCTAAATCTTGTAATTTAGGATGTTAAAAGGCTATTCTCAGGTTTTCACAACTCACTACTTAAATTAATTCTTACTCCTATTGGGGAATTTTCCTATTTTTTTATTGAGAGATTTTACTAGGGATTTAAATCCACAGACTCAGTTTGTCAAGTCAACTCGTCTTCACTGTAAGATCCTATAATGTCTCATCTTGTGAAAGTCCTTCTCATTGCTGCCTGAAAGTCATAACCTTTCTAAAGGTGTAACACCCACGATTCATCAATGGTTATAAGTTACATTAAAACCTCAATAAATATATGCAGCCATGTGAAATTTGTAAGTGTATTTTCTATTGCACGTCTGTTATGATTTTTTTATACTTTCACCAGAAGACCAAGATCACAACAATGCCTTTGCCTTACAAAGAACACATATAACTACAAAATATAATAATAAAATATTAATTATAGCTCAAATTGACATACTTCTTAAATTTGTGGGATCTGCTATGCCCCAGAACCAGGAATAGTTCTTGCAGGTGATCTGTGCAGCAGAAAGTAATGCTGATGCTGTACTCAGATTTGTTTCCTACCTCTTTTTAGTTATTCTATATGGGTGAAAAAGATTAAAAATTGACTATAAAACAAGTACTACCACTTTTCAGTTCAATTCTGAAGGAGTGATAAATGATGTCAGTGGTCCCAGACAGTATCTGTAACTACTGATGGTTTGGCTGATTTTCCACTAATAACTTAAATTCAGGGTAGGATTATGGGTTAAGCCAGTTTATTTAGTTACTAAAATTATTTTTCTGTGACTATAAACTTTTTTGAAGATTCTGAATCAAAACATTTGGATTTGAGTTACTCTAGATTTGTACAGCACTTTTAACTTCACAAAATATCAGTAAATGCAATTATATTTTTACTCAAAATCATTTAATCAGACAGGAAGGATAGATATTAATTACTCCCATTTTACAGGATATGAAATTTGAAGAAAAGAGAGATTGATTGGGAGGTTTGCCCATATCACACAAATAATTAATGACACAATTAAACGTCTCCCAAGTCACATTTTTATGCCATTTCCACCAGACCAAGCTACTCTTGTAGTGTTATGTCCAAAGAGCTTATGGATGCATCTGATAACTCCGGATGAAAAAAATCTTATTTCTTAAGAACCAAAAACCCAAAAATGTTTTAAAAGACTACACACTTTTAAAAGCAACCAGTTGACATGCTCATACATAAAACTTGAAAAATATGATAAAGACATTAAAAAATTCTAATTCGAGAATCAAAATGAGTAAAAACAGGTTTATGGACTACACTGTAAAATAATGTTGCTGTTTAAAAAAATTCCCATATCCTCATAATTTTTTCCTTATAATTTTCAACGGATGCATTAAATAGAGATTTGTTTAACTCACTTTCCCTACTTCTATTAAGTCTTAACTTCCATTCACTTACTTCTGTAAGTAGGGCTTAACTTTTTGATAGCATAAACTTAGTAATGAATCCGCATGGAAGTGGTGGGTCAGAGTACATGCAAAATTTAAGACTTTTTCTCTTTTTTTAAAGATTTATTTATTTGAGAGAGAGAGAGAGAAAGGAGGAAAGGGAGGGAGAAGCAGATCAGGGCTCGATCTCATGACCCTAAGATCAAACCTGAGCTAAAGCCAAGAGTCAGACGCTTAACCAACTATGCCATTCAGGTGCCCCGCAAATTTAAAAAGACTTTTGAAAAAGATACCAATAAACTGCATTCCATACACATTGTTCCAATTTCTATACTTACTTCTTCTGCTGCAAACTTTAAGACTGCTGTGAAAGGTGTACTTTCAGGAACACTAAGTCTGCAAGAAGAATTAAGAATTTTTTAAAAAGCTGATTATTCTTAAAGCCGCTCGTTCCTTATTTTGGCTAATGTGGCAGACCTGGACAAAACTGTCTTTTGAGGCTGAAGGTTGTCTATTTTGACTGCACACTATGCTCATTAACTTTAAAATGGAAAAAAAACCAAACAATTAGTTTCATAATTGAGATGATGCCCACAGCTCCACCTGAAAATTAACCCATGTAGGTGAAACCTTATATATTTGCAATACTTTGATACAAAAAGATCTAGCGTATAGGCTGCTGCTTGTTTCCACAAATGGATTTCAAAAAGTCACATTTCTCCTTAGTCGTCAGTCCATTTTACCACCTCCAGTCCAAACACCTCCGCGCCTGATGCAGGAAGATCATCACTTTCATTTTAAGAGTCTAGCTTAAACTTCTCATGAACTTTCCAGTGCACTTTTAATAATCAAGTCTGAAATAGTAGATTAAACTGATGTAAATGAGTATGTTCACTATGATAAAATGTGAAGTGATTTTCTACCTTTATATTGTCATTAGAAAAAGGGCTTAATACAATCTGAAATAACATTTTGGAGAGTCATGTGTGATTTTGTTACTAACTTATGCAGTGTTAAGTATATGAAAGATTACTGATAAATGGTCAATCTGAATGAATTCTCCAATTAAAAACTAAAAATAGAATTGACATTATACCCTAAGAAAATACTTAAAAACAAAGAAAGAAGTTAAAAAATATATAAAAAGTTCCTAATGTGAAATAAATAAAAATGACTTAAGACTGTAAAACAGATTATCTTTCAAAGCAGGGAAGTGACTGGCAAGCTAACATTTCTCTTTGAAACTTCTCTATTTGTCACCAGAGTATTGTTTTTTAATGTTTTAATAAATTATCATTATGTAACATCTTAAGTACGTGTCCCATTTCTTCATTTAGTTACAGATCACTGAATATAAAAATCACTAGCTGCCAAAACACATTATAATGACTTCCCGTAGGAGATTCTTGGCTGCCACCATTCTACTTCTCCAAAATACCACTCAAGAGTGAAAATGGACATCATTTTTCTCCCTCTTCTTTCCTTGTTTTTTTTTGGAGACAATAAAAACAAAATTCTAAAGGACAGCCATTTGTTTAAAAAATACCTGCTAAAATGGGAATGTGATAGTATACAAAGTAGGGAATGGTACTTGGCAAGTATTTCTGTAGTACATTTACAGTTTCGAAACTGAGATTCATTTTCCTAAACTGCTTCAAAGGAACTCTTAACCTTAGGGTTTCAATTCACTTGTGAACTGCAGACAGGAAATGTCCCTGTAATACATACCTAAATGTCATACTGATATTCATTAAAATATGTTTCTATCTGTATTTTAAATTGGTGAGCCTGTCCAAAGATAATCCAATAAAAAAGTAAAATGAAAACGTATTTTAATGCATGTTCTAAGCGGCAGAAAAATCAGAGAGGGACTGGGAGTTACTGTAACTCCACAAATTTTATCTAGATTTGGATTTGTTTTGTTTGCCAGTTGCATCATTTTGCAAATTTGGCGCTTAAACACTACACTGGTGTCTTGAAAAAAATGGGAATTATTCTGTATATTAAGATGAATTTTTAAAGTAAATTACTAGTAAATTTTCTTTTTAATAAATATTACATATAAACAGAAATATGACAAAACTTGACAAGAGCTATTATAAAGAACTGAGAATGAAGTTTCTATAGGACACTGAAGAAGGGAGAGGTGAACTCCCCCGACAATTACAGAAATCTTTACTGAGGTGACATTCTGATTATTAAAGGGTTGTTCGTCCAGAAGTGGTGGTCCCAAGACTGCATTCCAAACACAGAAAAGAACATGTATAAAAGCAGAGAGGACTAAAGGGCTTGCTTGTCAATATGTGAACATTGACTGAAGCTTTGATTAAGTAATCATGGTAGTAAGGAAGGTGAGAGAAGAGGTGGAAAGTGAGAATGAAAGATAGGAATCAGACTGAAAAAGTCAAAGGTACATTTAATTCATCCCATATATACAAGAGCACATTTGATTGAACATTTCTATAACCTAACGGCAATACCAAGAGTGAATCTATCAAAAAATAAAACAAAAAAAACAGTAAAAACTCTTGATATTCCCCAGAATAAATGAGGAACTGAAACATCCTTTTTAGAATTCAACTATTAGTAATGTTAGAAACTCAAAGGACATTTTTCTATCAAAGCATACATTTACTGGCTTGGCAAGTGAAAAGGAACATTAAAAAGTCAAAGCATGTTCTCCCATAAATTTTAAAAATTGCATTTAATAGTACCCAAGTACTAGTTACCAATTACTTTGAATAGGATATATAGCATAACTAACCTTACACACACACACACGTTATACGTATTTTATATAAACACACACCCATATACAGATCATACATACACACACCAAACACTAGGTATGCCTATTATATTCATTCAGTCACCAATATTACTTGAACTGGTTCAAAATTCCAGGCACCCTTACAGATACTACTGCTGTCCTACTCTGTCCTTTCTTCCACCTTCTCACTTTTTTTCTAGAGAATATTTATACATTGATGAGAATAACCCAGTATAAAGGGAGAAATCAAAGATGATGAGAAGAGAGGAATCTCTGGACTCCATCTACTTTAATCTTGAGAAGACTAAAATAGACGAGACCCAGAGCCCAAGTGGTACAGCTGGTGTTTCACAGGAATAAAGTCATGTTTTCCTTTGTAATAGGACAGTGGACAGAAACTATGGGTTTATAGACATAGTAGTAACTTTATAGATGTGATGACGGAAAGATGAATTTTCCTCTGATGGCTTCGGAAAAAGGGAAAAGCACTGTAAAAAGTATTAACAGATTTTAAAAATTCTTTCAGAGAATAAAAAGACAAGCAAACCTGGGAACTGTAGCAGAGCATTCGGTACTATTGAGCATAGTTGTGAATTTTACATAAAATCCATCAGCCTAATTGTGTAATTTTCCCCAAAGACATTCAGCTAGGTACATAGTGGTTGAGTTCAGAGTTGGATGTTTCACCAAGCAAAACATACTGGGGAGAGGAGAACACCAGAGTTGAGGTGAGTGGACACCAGACAGAATGACCGGACCATGGACTCTAGGAGGGTAAAGCAAGGAGGAGAGGGTAGTGACAGATTTAAAAAGCAGTCTGATCAATGAATTAATTCCTTTTAATTCATTACTCTGAAATATTAGAGTAAATTAGATGTAAGAAGAAAATGTGGTCATCCACAAGAGCATACTTGAAAATGACACCTTAGCTGGAGCAGTTACTGAAAAAGACCTTAAGATTTTAGGCTGTAACCATGCATATTTGAAAGAAGGTGAAAAAAAGATTCATCTGGAGATCAAATGATCAAAAACGCTTAAGGGTAGGAGTTGCATGGGTCACAGACAGTTAAGTCACTGAGGCTGACAACTGCTAACAGTTTGGTTAAGTAGGTCTCGGTATTAATTATTTTAACTATGCTTAAAATCCTATTGAAGTCTTGTCCTTTGCCGCATTTTATGCGACTTCCAGCTGCAATAACCTCAATAATGTTGATCTAAAATCACAGAAAATTCCGAATGAGTATGTAGTTAAGGCCGTGCCAATTCATCATTCAACTGCTAAAGGAGAAAAAAAGGCCTCGCGTGGATAAACTGCCCTATTTCTGCATTTCCCATTCCTACTAATCACACTTTATTAAATCCCAACATAGGAAGTGTATGACTTGAGGCTCATTACTTTGTGACGCCCGACTGTTGAGTCACTCACACGGAAATCAGAAGCCGGACAGTGATAAACGTTCAAGTAACTTCAGAATCTGAACTGGGCTGTCTTCCCCTACTTCCTGTAACAGCTGGTCAAGGCGGCAAAAGGCCCTTCCAATCAGGAGCAGATAAGGACTTCTTTAAGGACCCCGACAAATCATTAGAGTCGTCTACACGTCCTCCCGCTCCAACACCCAACCCAGGGAGTCCCGTGGACAGGTCACCTGTCAGCAGCAACGTTCCCGTCACACGCCCTTGCTCCCTCGCGCCGGGGTGAGCTGACAGTGCAGCGGGCGCGGGATGTCGCCTCTCAGGCTCGGGTGGGATCGGGGAGGCTCCAGGAAGAGCGAGGGAGTGGGAAAGGGATGGCATGCAGCCTGCTGGTGTGGAAGAGGATCTGGAGGCCAGCCTGGTCCCCCCAAGCCCGCAAGGCACACCGCCGCCCGGCTACTCACACTTTGTAAGGCAGCCGCGGGTCCGACGTCAGCGTGATCTTAAAGGAAACCTTCGACCTGAGAAGGAGAGCGGGAGAGAGTTAAAGTCCTGCAGCGGGACCAGGGGTTGGAATCCGGGTCAGCAAACACTTACATGGTGGAGCCGCTCCCGGTGGAGATCCCCGCCAATTCCGCTGGTCTCCCACTTCCTCTACGCTGCCCGGGAACGCACCGCCCCACTCAGGTCCACGTCTCCCTCAGCAAACTGGGGGCCTCCAAAGTTGCTGTTGTCTAAGGCACTGCCTGAAAAACCGGCTCCTGTTGCTCGTGCTAGGCGGAGCCTCCAAGTTACAAAGAGCTACTTCTTTTGGATTTCAAGCTCTGAGACTAAAGCATGGATCGTACGGAAGAATATTTTTCTAATTACGATTACGTTCTTCCGTATTTTCAGTCAGGCAATACCAATATGGGTAGAGACGGTAGGACTCTAGGTCCCAGCTGTCAGCCTGGGGCGGAAGTAAGAGCATAGAGTAGGCGGGCACAGAGTGAGGCGTGGCGAGGGGCGGGAGGTGGGCGGGGCTGGGGGGGGGCCGGCGTTCCACGAAGTTGCTAAGGCAACGGTTCGCGGAAAATCTGGTGTTGAGTTCAAGAAACTGGAATCTTCGCCCCGCTTTAGTGTTAGTATTCTTCTGTCTTTCCAGCAATGCAATGCTGTTATATCTTGTATTTCCAATTTTTTCCCCTTAACACTTAACACAATATTGACGTCTAACTTCAACAGACAACGGAGTTATCAAGTTGGTGAGATAGACAAAATCCGTGTGCTAGAGAACTTGGAGTGTAGATGGAAAGAGCAATCCATGAACAGGTTTCCAATAGTTTGTTGTGTGGCCTAATTGGATTAAACCAGGGAACTAGGGTGCCGATCATCAGCACGTTTATTCAATTTAATAACAAACTTTGAATCCTTTCTATGTGGCGGGCAGTAAAGCTAAATGCTGGGGATGCTGGAATGAGTGAGATAGGTAGGTGCCAACCCTCTGGGATCTAACAGAAGTTCTTACATGTGAAGACAGACTGAATGTCCTCTAAATGTATTACAAATCTAATCATCTGTGTTTGCAAGATAAACATCCCTCTCACAATGTCTGTAATGCCTTTTCTAAGAAATATTGGCAATGAATGACAAAATAGGAAACAGGTAAGTACTAAAACAATGAGGAGCTCTAGCTAATTTTTCAGGTATTATGTTAGATTTTTTTAAGGAGAGATATCTAAGAGGAATAGGGAAGCAACTGCAGTAGGAATGTTAAAGACCAATTTCTGTAATTTTATATCAGAGTGCTCTTCTGTGGTCACAGCTCCCCAGGGGAGAGTGCTGACTCTGCCTTAGGAAAGAAAGGCTTTGATATTCTCATGACACTCATTGTGTTCCTCACTTAGAAAAATGCAGGTCTTGCCATAGGGAGAAAGCTGGAGGCAAATGTTGATTGATAGATTTGGGGATTGACAGGTATAGCATTAATAGCTGAAACTATGGGATTAGTTGGTATGACTAAGATTTTTGAGAATAGCAGTAAGAAGAAAACTACTGATTATGTCTACCTGGTGTCAGATAGCCAAGCAATGAAGAGACTAGAGTACATACTTACGGTCTTTATTTCTAAAAATACATATGTATTTTTAAACAATATTTGCATCTTTTTTATTTATAGTTTTATTTCTGCTCATGTATAAAAACATGTCGTAAAATCCTGAAGAGAAAAAGTATTTTGTTTGGAGTGTTTATTGTATTTATAAAAAGTAATGAAGACAAGATTCAACCCCAGGCAGTGTGACTTCAGTACTCACATTCCACTGCCTCTTTAGAAAACATATTAATATAATATATTATATCAAAAGGACAAGGGGAAAATATTGTGTTCAAAAGATATTGAAAAGAACTTATTCCTAAATTTTTAGAATTCTTTCCCACCTCAATACCCTAACCCTCCTACCCATATATTTGTATCCTCAGAGTCACAGCATAATTTCTAGAGCCTTCTGAGTTTTATTTTCTTGATACAAGAAAAGAATTGATAAATAGATTCATTTATACTTAATATTTTTTGTTCTTTTAAACTTTGCTAGGGCACCCAGCAAAATTTGGCAAATATATCAGAAAAAGAACCTTATTTACTGAAACGTTAAAGTGCTGAAGTTCATTTAATGACCGTAAACAAAAGCAAACTCTGGATTTTAGGAGGTAATTGGCAAATGCAACATTTTAAGGCAAAGAACAGCATAAATGGCCTAATGTGTTTTGGAAGGGTCTAATTAGTATCACGTAGAGGCAGAAATGATTATAGAGTGCACAGTATGACCATATTAGAACCCATTAAATATAAATGAAACATACCAATGTTCTGTTTGCAAAAGCATACAAATTTCTCATTATTAGAAAGGAATTAGAGGGAAATTAAATTTGTATAAGAACTAAAAAGATTTGCTTATGTAGTCATAAAAATCCTTCTTACCAGTATATCTGTAACCAGCTTTAAATAAGATAGAAAACGTCAGATTTGGAAGCAAAAAAAAAAAATTTGTCTTCCTAAATTTTTCACCCTAATTTGACTATATTTATGATTATGACTAAAATCACCTGATACTCTAATTATGTAATCATGAAAGATTTTCTCTGGGATAAATCTTAGGATCTTTTACTCCAAACATTTCATATACAGGAAAAAAATTGTAGTTTGGCCAATTGATAATGAATGGATAATTTTATTGCAGTTTAATTTGTTCATTTTTTAAAATTATCTTTACTCTTCCTACAGTCCTCTATGGGACATTAATATCATTGGGGCCATGATAATAATAATGGCTCAAAATGTATTAAGATTTACTTTGTGCTAAGTATTATCTTTAACATTTAGTATAAGGGGAATCACAAAATACAGATTTTAAACTTTGATTGCCTTTAAGTTATAAATCAATGAAAAGAAACCTTAAATGGGAGATTTGATCTGGTAGACAAAAGTACTTGGGAATATGTAAATGTTGTGTTGATCCTAAGATAAGGACTATAAATTTACATCCTTGAGAGCCAAAGAACAATGAACTAAAAGTGAGATTAGAGCTTAGTAAGGCCTTAGAGGAGATCACAGCTCTAAATGTGCTGTACTTGATTATTATTTTATTTATTTATTTTTTTGATTGAGAGAGAGAGCCAGAGAGCTGGGGTGAGGGTGGGGGGAGGGAGAGAATTCCAAGCAGACTCCACCTAGAGCTTGGACCCCATACAGGGCACTGATCTCACCACCTTAGATCATGACCTGAGCCAAAACCAAGAGTCGGATGCTTAATTGAATGAGCCACCCAGGCACCTCTGCCCTTGATTATTATGATTCCATACCTTCCCAAATATTTCCTGAAGTTAAATGAGAAAAAAAAGGACTTTTCTTAGGAAGGTCATTGTTTGACTATAAGCCTTGTAAATGTGAGATATAATCGCAAGACTTGGAATATTTTAACTACAGAATTTGTAAAATACTTTCATTGTGAGAAAACATTTTAAATTGTAAAAACAAACGAACAAAACAAAATGGGAATTTACCAGTCTTGTATAATTAAATTTTCTCTCTAAATATCGTGTGAATTATCTGTTTAATGGGAACATTACTTGTTAGAAAAATTAAAATAATCTCTGACAGATCTATTCCAAACACAGGATTATGGTTTCTTCTACTCATTTTTATTCTTCCAACAGCTATGAGGTTAGGACTATTAATATTCCACTATTAGAAGAAGAAAGTAGCACACAACAATTAAAAGACTTATCCTAAGTTTAAGTAAGTGGTTGAAATGAGATCGAACTCAGATATCTGATATTAAAACCGGGTTTTATTTACTACAGGAGTTTAAGGATCTAAGCTATATCCTTAGCTAGTACAAAACAATACTTTGAGGTAGCAAATATTGTTATCCCTCTTTCACAGATAAGGAAGTTAAGAGAAACTAATTTTTTCAAGGTAACAAAACTAGTAAAGTGCCAGAGCTGGTATTGGAATCCTGGCAGGTTGGATTCAGAGTCTACACTCCTCAACGTGATATACCATGAATCTATGATCACTTATTTATAAATATTACACTTACGTCATAGATACTCTGTTTTTCCCACTTCAGTCTCAAAGTCAGTTAGATTTCTTATCCTGTGCCAGATATAATAATAGTTATTCCTCTCATATAATTGTAGAATCTTTTTATATTATGTTGAAAAGGAATTCAAAAGGAACTCAGGAGAGACAGTACCATTTTGAGAAAAAACCAGAAACAGAAGAGTACACACTGAATGAGACCATTTATATATATGGTTCAACATCAACAAAAATCAATCTATGGTGTTAGAAGTGAGAATGGAGGTTGCTTTTGTGAGGGCACAGTGACGGAAGTGTAAAAGGAGCTTCACAGGTGCTGATAACATGTTTCCTGACCCGGGTGTTGATTATACTGCTGGATTAACTCTATGAAAATTCATCAAGTTAATATACTTAGGGTCTGTGTATTTTGTGTGTATTCTATTCCAATAACAGTTTATCTTTAAAGATTCTAAAGGCTAAAAGAAAAACACAGTTACAAAAAAATGACTGGGAGTGATAACTGGAATTTAGTGGGCAGGTTGTCAGGGGACTAGCAATGCTAAATGCAAAGAGTGGGAAAGGGTAAAAATCATGCATTTTCAAGGTATGCAAGTACAATAGAAATCAAGAAGAGATTTACTTTTCATTTTTCCTGGTACTTTTCAAGACTTCTTAAGCTTTTTGAAAAATCGTGTAATCAACTGCTACACTTTTCATGGTATTTGAATTTCCAATCAATACAGCAGTATCAAGGTATATTTGTGGCTATTTTATTCATGATTACCTTAGACATTGGCACAAGTATTAGCCACTTCACTATAACAGCTTCATTTCACTTCACTGTATAGATTTTATGTGAAACCTATATTAAAGTACATGCCAAATTATTATAATTTACTTTTATTTCTCTTATATATTACAGTTAGGACATGATACAGATTTTTTAAAACTATGTGTGTAGGTAGTTTGTATTATCCAGGAACCTATATTCAAGTTTAAAAAGGGAGCGTTAAAATAATTGCAATAAGAAAAGGGGCATTGGGAAGCACTGATTTATATTTATAATGGATACTAACTTCTCATAGCCCGATCTCTGGTGTACTAAAAATATAATTCATTTTTTCTTTCTGTCTCTTTCTGTTTCAAGCCAATTTCTACCTAATGGCACTAAGTTAACCTGATTTTTCTTGGCCAAATCAAAGTTTTCTTAGTCAAATTGGGATTTCTAGATCCAATATGGTTCCACTACAGTTCTTCTTGTATGTAGAATACAGGCTTTCAGAATATCTGTTTGTCATCATCTGTCCATATACCCATTGTAGTTTATATCCACTGACATCATCTGAGATATCTGCTATCCCATTATTCTCTGGGGATATATGTTCTTTGTGAATGATGGCAAGGTGTCTTCAGACCCTCCAGTCCTATTTAAGGGATATAAGAGATTACTCTGTGAATGTAGGAAATCAGCAGGGCTGGATCTTCTTTGACTGATTATAAGTTTCTCTCTCCAGAATGGAGGGGGGAATTTGTTGCTTTCCTGGGTTCCACTGGAGCAAAAATTAGACATCTTTTCTCGGGTTCTATAATTCTATAGGGGTTGTTTTCCTAGGGATCAGGGAATAGGTCCATTTTTTAAGGAATATCTTCCATGTCCTAACTCTATGTTTGTTTGTTTTTTCCTCCTTACTTCAGCCCAAACTAGTTTAACATCTTGGCTAGAGAAGGTTGAGAAGGCAGCAGAGGGAAAATGTATGTGGCTCAGAAATTAAGCCTTCAAGTATCTACTTTATGTATTTTGCAACTCACAAGCTTAGAATTGTCTTATTTTGTTCTATGTTGCCTCACGTGGTTTTCTTCTCTATGAAGTACTGGAGTACTAGTGTCTTTGAACAGAAGAAAGAGTAATGAAGTAAAGATTAAAAAGGAGAAAGAAACTTCTATTATTACTTGGAAATATTTTCCTGATGCCTCCGTGGTGCAGAATTTAAAGCCCAGAATTTATAAAACCAGTTTGGGGCAAAACAGATCTTCTAGGTTTCCTGACTGCTCTTCTGTTCTAGTACACAGGGATATATGCTTTGAGGATTTTAAATGATCTAGTAACTCTACTATTGGTGAAATCAGGTATTCCCTAAAACCTCACAGATGCAAGGCTATCTTACTGGTGAGGTAAGTTTAGCAATATTTTACTTTGTTCCTGTTAGATATAATGTAAAACTATTTTCTCTGATATGTAATCAGATTCTCTTCTTTAGTTCCTGCTATTTTACTTCCTATAAGAAAAAACATTCTTAAATGTGGAATTGTAGATGAACTTTATCAAAAGATCATTCTCACATAAAAACAAGTCCTGTAATTAATCACTGAAGAATTGCCACTTGGGAATTGAAGACATGTGCCACTTCAGGCTACACTGTGTTGGGTAGGCAAGTTCGGTGGTGGTGGGGTGGGGAGAGTTCTCATTTCTGTCTAAAATTCCTGTACCAGAGTCTTAATTTACTGAGTTGCTTTCACATTAACCTATGGGAAATGTGTTTCATAATTATTCTATATGTAGCAGAAAAAATATTGCAAAAGAAGTAAATTTCATATAAAACCACACTACAAGTCCTTGAAAGTTTCTCTTCCTTATTCTTAATCTTATTCTTCATAACGTCAAATAATGATCAAAGGCATTTAAGAAATATAATTACAATGACATAAGAAAATAAAAATGGTAAAGAGTAATTTAAAAACAAAAAATAAAGACAAACAGGGATAGATGAATATGTTATTTAGAAAAGAAACCAGTTTATTTCAATTAAAATAAGTTATTTTTATAAAAATAAAATAAAATAATGATAACTGATATAAATATGAGTTTACAAATAAAAGAGTAGAAATGTACTTTAAACTGAAGCACGTGCCTTCATATAATAGTATGAAATGCTTAGTCTCTAAGAAGACAAAAATTTATTTCCATATATACTGGAAATTTTCATTTAATATTTTTGTAAATTGAATGAACTTAGTAGTTATTTCTTAAGGGGAAAATGAAATTGCCTTTCTTTATCTTCTTATTTTATTTGTATAATATTCTATCTTGTAAATTCTTGTCCTAGATTTTTTTTTTTTTTCAAGTAGGCTCCATGCCTGGCATGGAGCCCAATGCAGCGCCTGAACTCACAACCTGGAGATCAAGATCTGAGCTGAGATTAAGAGTCGGACACCCAACTGAGCCACCCAGGAGCCCCTAGATTTGTTTCTAACTAATATTTTCTCTTTTCTTTTTAGGTTTCTGTATGGAATTATATGATAAGATTTTCTCACAATGTTTAATTTTTTGTAATTTGCCTTAAAAATTAACATGGTCGGGCGCCTGGGTGACTCAGTTGGTTAAGCGAGTGCCTTCGGCTCAGGTCATGATCCTGGAGTCCCAGGATCGAGTCCCGCATCGGGCTCCCTGCTCCGCAGGGAGTCTGCTTCTCCCTCTGACCATCTTCCCTCTCGTGCTCTCATTCTCTCTCTCTCAAAAAAAAAAAAAAAACTTTAAAAAAGAATTACATGGTCATCAGACCCCTGTTTTCAGTTAAAGTATTATTAGTTGTCATTATATAGATTAGTCTCTGAGACCCTTTGAAAGTATTAAAACTGGTGTGACATCTTAATTATATAAGAACTGTATCATCACAAGAGCATAAGAAAGTATAAAACTCATTGGTAAAGGTAAATATAGAGATAAAAACAGACTATTGTATTACTATAATGGTGGTGGGTAAATTGCTTTTAATTCTATTACAAAAGTCAAAAGAGAAAAGTATTAAAAATAAGTATAAATAATGCTAATATATATAAAGATATAAATCGTGAGAACCAAAGCAAGAAACAGCCATTGATAATATTCCCTTCCATTTTCATGGCATTTTGTTCTCTTCGAAATGCTTTTACATTCACTGCCTTATTTGATGTTTAAAATGAAATACAGAAAGCATTTAGGGTGGATACTATTATCTCTTTTAAAAATGAGAAAATAAACAAAAAAAGTTACGTACTGGTCTAAGGTCACACATGGTGTGTAAGAGATTAGTGAAAAATCGTAGTTATTGATATTTATTTACAAAACTTATCTAACTTGATCCTATACAATGTTTATTTATAGTATTAATTGCTTAAATACAAATAATTGCATTGTTAACTTCATTTCATGAGCTTCTCAAGGAGTTCTTACTCAGTTTTTATTTTCAGCACCTAGAACAGTATCTGGCATATAGCACTACTCAGTATTTATTTAGTGAATTAATATTAGTTTAAACATGCTATAGATTGGTAATGCATTCTAATGGCAGTAAAGTTTTTAAATGTTATCAACCTACAGTCATAAATGTTCTTAATGCAGTAGATTATACATTTTGATTCTTGCATTGTTCTTAAGGCTTATCTATTCAAAGGACAGGGCTACTCACATGATTTAGTGCTTCTAGTGAAAGCTGAGGTTAGAAAAGGCTAATTAAAGATTCTTATTCAATATGATGATATAAAGAAGCCTTTCAAATAAAAAAGTATGTGAATATCCTCACATGTTCCCTCACCATTACTTTATGTGATGTGTTTATTCTGAATCAAAGGCCCTGCATTAGAAATCTCATTATTGATTCACCTAGGATTGTATATTTCTTAGAAATGAAGGATTGCTCTTTGATATTAACCTTCCTTGTAGCTTTCAAGGTGGTGGTGTGTAAAGCAGGGTAATGAACTAATAGCAAATAGCCGTGGGGAGTTCTGGGTTTAGTCTGTACAGTGCAGCTAAGTAAGTGTTCTATTTGGTGCGGATACAAATGGTTCAGCTCCTATTATCCTAATCACACCTTCACAGGTTCTGTTCATCTCCTGCAGCCATTTGAGCTTCCGACCCTTGGTGTAAATGGTAGGATTTAGAGAAAGCATTGGTAATTGCAATTCCACTAGCCAAACGAAGCACATGAATACTTAATAGATGTTTTGCAGTTAGAGTATAGAAATTAGAAATCTTAAAGACCCAAATAACTATGTGAAAATCTTACCTTTGGTTTAAGAGCTATGTCAGGAAGAGGAATTGATTTTAAAAAGCTGACTTGAAAGAACTGTAGATATTAGATTGATCTATTCTAGATTATTCTAAAACTATTAATTGCACAGAATTTAAATGTTTCAAGTAACAACTTTAGAAATCTTGCAAAAGAGATCAACTACCTGCTGTGTCCACATTGTCATTGCCTGCAATACTGAATGCCTTTTGGCACCTCTGATCACATTGGTTTAGTTGATTCTATCCAAAATCTATACTAATTCCTTTAGTATTTCCTTTTTTTTTTCTTATTCATAGCTATTTTTTCTCTTGCTTCCTGAGGTATTAAAATAATTTCTATCCTACAAAACTTTGTTTTTTGGAGTTGTTTTGCATGTGTATTTTTGGTTTTTATTTTTTGTTTTTTGGGTCTTTTTTCAGTTTGCTTGTTTTGCTTAGTAGTTTAAAGATGGACCTATGATGATAAATGAATAGGTCACAAACTTGTAATTGATAAGAATTTCTTCCAGAAGCTATCAGACTATTACAGAGAAGTAAAATATTTTTCCTGTGTCTTAAGCAGTTATTGGGAATATTTTGTACTTCATTTAGAGGAGAATGAAATATTGGTTCATTTATGTCCTACTTACTTTGTGATTACTAAATAAAATTTGCTCGTAAAGTTTTGTTTTTCCTCCCAGCTAAAACAGTCATTACTTCCTAAGAGATTTAGCATATTGTGGCACTTTTTTTTTGTCCTGACTCATTGTTAATATGAACTTCAAATTTCTATTACAAGAAATAGATGCCATTCTAATAGATATTTGCATAATTTAATATTTTTCTGCTCACTTCTAGTTCTCTTCAAACAATGTTCATGAATACAGTCATTTTAATTTGACTTTTATGTAGCATAAATGTTAAGTTAAAGACCTTTATATCCAATATATCTTATCATAACATAAAATTCAAAGATAGTTCACAATACATTAAGACATTTCTTTTTTTTAAATTTTATTTTATTATGTCATGTTAGTCACCATTCATTACTACATTTGATGTAGTGTTCCATGATTCATTGTTTGCATATAACACCTAGTGCTCCATTCAATACGTGCCCTCCTTAATACCCATCACCAGGCTAACCCATTCTTCCCCCCACAAAACCCTCAGTTTGTTTCTCAGAGTCCATAGTCTCTCATGGTTCGTCTCCCCCTCTGATTCCCCCCCTTCATATTTCCCTTCCTACTATCTTTTTTCTTTTTAACATGTAATGTATTATTTGTTTCAGAGGTACAGGTCTGTGATTCAACAGTCTTACACAATTCACAGCACTCACCACAGCACATAACCTCCCCAGTGTCTATCACCCAGCCACCCCATTTCTTATAGGAAGAATAATATGGAGTGTATTATATATAAACTAGGTAATGTCAAAAGAAAAAGTATTAACTTAGATGTAAATTATAATGATATAATCTTACTGTTATTGTCTGTCTTCATGGAATATTTCTCAATCACCAGGTTATATCTCAAGAGCTATTAAACACACATTTCTATTTCTACTTGTATTAGTCATGTTTTTTATTTTCTGTATTTTGTGATATTTTGACATCTTGAAAGGCTTGCTGATCAGGGAGAGGCTGCCCCTTTCAGGGCTGGCCAATTCTTCAGGATAGCAAAGGGCTCAGCTGGGAGCACACCTCTCATCCGGCAACCAGCCAATCTCAAGGAGCCTACAGCCCCGACTACCTCCTTATCCAACTCATACACACCAGCCAACATTTGCTCTGCCTTAAATCAATTCAGGTACCAGGAAACTAGAGACCACCTTTATAGCCCAAAGCCCACCTGGATTATGCAAACTAATGAACTCTAACCCCTTTACCCTGCTCTGCCTTGCCTTTCCTGCAGTTCTGGCCTAAGCTTTCTCCTTCGCTCCTGCTTCTGCCTCCTGCGCCATATCTGCTGTTTTCCATGTGGGCTTGCATACCATGATATGTCCCCTTCTCTTGAGAGATGTAATAAAAATCTTCCAATGGCATTAGCCTCTCCATGTCATCACTCAGTCACCTCTATAAGTTAAAATCCTATGGGTACAATATTAGGAGCACCGTTTGCCAAATAAGCTCGTTTATATTGTCCTTAATAAAGGAATAACAAAATTGATTATCTGGTAGAATTTCCAAAATGGATTTTAGGGCTAAGAAAGTATAATGCTAGTAATCTCTAATGCAGCCTCTTATTTTTCTCTGAAAACACTGATGAAGGCATAACACAAAACAGGAGTGATGACTGCATAGCGATTTCATCGGACACCAGTCAGCAGTAAACCTTTTGCTTTTCTTTAAGACATTGCCTTAGTCACAGAGCTAACGGGGTTACAATGATAAGTACAAGCCACGGTTTGTACCTGCTGCACATGTAAGCCAGGACGTATGAACAGAAGCAGTAGGATGGGGCTTAGCCTATCCCTCCTCTTATTTTTTCTTTAGTTGGTTAAGAAATTAGCTAAGCAAGGAGCATCAAGTAATGGCACCACCCTCCTTCTAGGGAGAATTGAGTATAGGTTCTTAGGAGAGACTAAGGGTATTAACTTGGGGACTGGGATTATCAAGCAATAATGGAGAGACCTCATGGCTCAGAAGACCTGTTTCTGGGGCAACCCATCCATCATATCTTACCCCAACTTGCAATCCACTGGAAAAAGTCTGCAATAAAAAAATAAAGCACTAAGAAACAGTCTAAATAACAATCCTAATACAACAAAGATTTAAAAGAGAGGCACCAACCTCAACAATAGAAGAAATCAAACTTGAATAAAAACGTATATATTACTCACACATGGTCCAGGATTCTCTCTAGGGCGCTAGGACTCTTGAATCAGGTAAAAACCAATAGTTTTTGGACACATGCTTCTTAATTCAGGGCACATGAGGTACTCATATAAAGAAAGAGGCTGCTAAAATGACCTCACAAAATTATAAGATAAGGGAACAAGCTACCAGGAGTGAAATTCAAAAGGAATAAGCCAACAGCCTCCCAAGAATTTGAAAAGTTCGACTAAACAACATAAAATCACTCTAACTCTAAAAAAGAGTTATGAACTATGGAAAAGGGAAATTTTGAAAAAGAAAAATGATGAATTCTGAAAATAAAAAATTACTGATTAAATTGAAATTTTAAAGGGCAGGAAAAATATAAATAAAATGAGTTGAAATCATAATTAGTAAGCTAGAACTTCTACTTCTGATCATAATGGAATAACAGGAACCAGATCCATTCCTGTGCATTAAACAACTAGAAAACTAGATAAAATATATGAACAATGATTTTCAGATACTGGGAAACAGGAACAACAAAAAGAAGAGAAATAGACAGGATTAGTTCTGTGATTGCCACAGCTTGCTGCTTCTAGAACACAGCACAGGGAGAGGAACTCAGATCCCAGTGGTCTCAAGGAGCTCAGGAGACAGAGGTCAGAATTCGAGGAGTCAAAATCCCTAAGATCTGTAGAGGGTCTTGCACTGAGTTCTGATCTGCCCAGGCATGACAGGAAACTCCTCAATGCTAGAGGCATGAGCAGAGGGCGAATGGACTGAAAACAATAAGCCTAACGATCGCCAGTGCTCAGAAAGAGCTGAAAATATTTTGTGTTCCCACCCATCAAATGGAAAGAGTCTAATCCACAGGCCATTAGGTAGAATCTTCCAAAGGGTTATGCCTTAGTAGTAGTTCTAAATAATTTCAGATTAAATGGTTTACCCACAGATTAATTACTTTACCCACGTCAACAAGCCTTAAGAGCAAGCCTCAAAAGGATTGATTTGATTCCAAGTAATTTACTCATATGCCATAACATCATCCAGCATTGTTTAAAGGGTATAGCAAAATCTAGTACCCGGAAGGTTTAGCATCCAATAAAAAACTAACAGGCATTCAAAAAAAAAAAAAAAGTCAGTAAAAACAGATCATGATCTTAAATACCTGTTACAATTTTCTCCATAAATTCAAGAAGATAGAGGAAAACATGAATATGACAAGAGAAATGGAATATATATATGTTTTTTTCAGGTGAAACATGTGGCTGAAAATGATAATATCTAAATAAAAATCTTACTGGTTGTGGTTGTGATTAACTCATTGACACTGCAGAAAATTTAGCAATAGAAACTATCCAAAAGAAAGTCCATAAAAATGAATAAAACATCGATGACCTAAGAGAAAATATAAAATATATGTAAGAAAGAGGGTGATACCCAGAATGTGATGGGTACAGAAATATATTTGAAGAAATAGTGGCTGAAAAATGTTCTAAATTTAATGAAAATTTTCAGTCCAGAAATCCAAAAAATTCAACAAACCCTAGTAGAAGAAACAAATAAACAAGCAAAAACAAGGTACGGAAAAATCAAATTTCTGAAAAGCAGAAATAAAGAAAAAAATCTTAAAAGCGGTCAGAGGGAAAAAAAAGACACATTATATACATGGGAACAAGGATAGGAAAATCAGCCTTTTCATCACAAAGTTTTCAAGCCAAAACATAATAGAGCATCTTTAATGTACTGGAAGGAAAAAAAAAATCTGTCAGAATACTGTACCCGTAAAAATCTTTCAAAAATGAAGGTGAAATGAAGATTTTTTTTTTTTTCAGAAAAACAAAAGCTGGGAGATTTCATGGCCAACAGTCCTAGGAAATTCTAATGGCAGGAGTAAAATAATACCAGATACCAGAAGGAAGTTTGGATCTATGCAAAGGAATGGAAAGTGCCAGAAATGGTGGCTAGTTGGATAAATATATGACAATTTGACTAATTTTGAGATATTCCTTAAAAGCTAATTATTCAAAGGAAAAACAATAAAAATTGGTTGAAGGTGTTCATAACATATGCAGAAACAAGGCGCATGACACCATTAGGACAATGAGCAAGGGGTAGGGGAGTGGAAACATAGGCTCTTTGAATATAAGTGGATGGTATAATATTATTTGAAAGTAGACTGTGATAAATAAAAATGAATATTGCAAACTCTGTGGTAGCCACTGAAACAAAAAATAAAGAATTATAGCTAATAAACCAATAGTGGAGATTAAATGTAATAAAAAATCAATCAGTTCTAAAGGAGGCAGGAAAAGAGGAAAAAAGAAACAAAGAACAGATGCGACAAAGGGAAAACAAAGAATAAGGTGGTGGATGGAAGCCCAACCACGGAATGTAAATGTTCTAAACACATCAATAACGATGCAGATGAAGATAAGCCTCCACTGAAAGTAAACAGGAAAATTTGAGATCACTATATAGCCACCTGATGAAGAGAGTATATACGTCTTCATGTAAAGGTATTGCTAAATTTATATACAAGACTCTAGAGCCCTAATATAATGTATTTAGCTTATGAATATTGCTTAGACTTCTATTGGGAGGAATGTATACAAATGTTAGAGAATGAGAAATCTGAAAATTTGGAAGGAATGCAGTTGTTTTGTTTTATTGTCATTTCCAGCATCATAATCTGTGAAGGATTGGGTGATGATCATTTTTATAATTTTAGATTTTGCCTGTAGCTAAGCAGGAGAAAAAAGAAATAGTTCATCTGTTCCATTGTTGGGATACTTTCCAGATATGTTGAATTCCCAAGGCAAGGCTCTTGACTTAGAATAGCTTCTAAAATTGAAATTTTTTGGGCTGTTGAGCATTTCTTGACCAGTTGCTTGGCAGCTAATGGATGATAGATTCAAAGATTTTTGAAGGATTTTTTTTTTTTGTAGCGAAGTAAACAGATTTAAACATTTGGCTAAATAGTATAGTTTAGACTGAATATAAATGACACAGAATGAATCTTAATTGGTTTTATATTCTAGGAGCTATGGAAGTGTGGTCTAGCAGTCTGAGATTAGGAACACAAGCCAAAATTATTGAAATTCCCTGGCTACAAAGATATTAGTTACTTTGCCTTCTAAGACTTTCTTATTTGCATTTCCTTAATTCTCATCTTTCCTGAATGTCATAAAATTTAATTTCTTAATCGTTCATCCGCCCTGAAAAAATCCAATATGGATGTCATTGTAATTCCAGATATTCTTTTCTCGAAATTTTGATTTTCTCTCCACTTTGGAGTCTTGAAATGATTCACAATTTTCAGAGGAACGAGACTACAATTCACAATTTGTTCACAGCTTTTAACAAGCTATTATTAAGATGTGTCATATTTACCTTTTAAATATTTTTACATTCCCTGCTATTTTACCTGCTATTAACAAGGTCCTGGTAGTAGCACACTGAAGTGTTTCATTCATCAGAGATACCACACTCCTTACAATAACCTCTTCAGACCATTGTAAGAAACAGGACACCATTGTCATAGGCAAAATGTGTTTTTAAAATGATTTTCAGTCTTTTTTTTTCACATGTAAATTTTACCAGTGAGTATGCTTTTAACTATGTTCCTAATTTTAAGAAAATCTACCATGTTTTTATTCATGCGTGGGCTAATTGGACCAAGATCATACTGAGTTCATTATTATAAAGTTTGGGGTAAAATCAATCTCTATAAAAAACATGCTCTTTAACTTTGAGTGAACAAACTATAGTTTTCTGCAACAAACATTCCAACAAATATGATTTCCTATAACAAATATTTTTAGTGAAAAGTTTCAAGTAGCAGTTCTTGGAATTTTCATTACAAACTATGTTACAGGAAATACTTTGGCTTTCGTGGTAAGGAGACATCGACATATGGACTTATATATATTTTTAGATGTTTGATATATATAGACACACATACTACTTTGTTAAGAGAAAATTAAAAAATAATTCTGCAAGTTTCAGTTTGTATAGCCTTGATTAAAAGGGACTAAAAATGAAAGAAATAGCTTTGGTAACTGATCATCATTTGTGAAGTCAAGTGCTATAAGAGTCAATTTAAGTACATCTTTCTTCAGTATTTCAGCTGACCAGCTTCCCTTTCTGTGTGAATTCTTTTTATCCAGTGCAAAGCGGTAACAATGTGATAAGATGACACTTATTAAAACATTTTCACTGAAAAGATTGTTTTTAGGCGCCTGATATGTAACTTGTTAATGTCTAAATTTGAACAAACTGTTGGAAATAGTAAAATATAAAAATGTTCATAAAGCAAAAACATGATTATTTTCTCTCATATTGTAAATGATATCATCAATGTAGTTCTCATTTCTGGTTTTGTTCTTTAAGACAGTATAAGAAGTTGGGGCACATGGGTGGTTCAGTCGGTTAAGCGTCTGCCTTTGGCTCAGGTCATGATCCCAGGGTCCTGGGATCCAGCCCCACGTCGGGCTCCCTGCTTAGCCGTCGGGCTCCCTGCTTAGCCCTCTCTCAGCACCTTGTGCTCTTTCTCACTCTCTCTCTCTCTCTCAAATAAATAAATTCTTTTAAAAAAAAGACATTATAAGAAGTTATAAAACTAAATTTCTTAGATGGCTTTCATGAGTTGTCATCTCTCTCTTTTGGCCGTTTAATTAAGGTGTTTCTGACAAATTCAGATTAAAGAAGAAAGAAAACAGATTTGGTTATTCTTCAACTGACAGGAAGTCATCATGGAAGATAAAACACAAAATATGAGTAGATTTAAATGTATGCTAACTAACGTGTAATTTTTCACTAACCTTTTTCTTTACTGCTAACAAGGCGTAATGGATAGTTAGTGATTATTTTCTAAAAACATTCTTTTAATACTTTTTAGGAAATGGGGAATTTTAGCCTATAGATTGTGACTTCAGTTTAATGTCTAGCTGTGATTAAATTAGAGAATATAGAGTTTATAAATTTCTTTTCCCCACTGCACTAAGACAATGGCTTCTGGAGCTAGACAACTAGTTGTAAGGTCCCATCTCTAGCACAGTTTTTTTCCAAAGACACTAATACTCACGTGAAACCTACCTGAGTAATGTTCTTAAACATGTGAAATAAAACATGTGGGATTACAAAAGGAATCTACTATAAAGAAACAGATATCAAAGCATTTTAAAAAATTTATTCCATTATATTACATGTGCTCTCTTAGTACATCATATAACAATGCAATATACTTAAGCATATGCATGATAAAGTTAATTTAATTTTATTTATTGATGCATAATTTGCATATAAAATGCATAGATTTTAAATGTACAATTCAATTAGTTTTGATAAATATATACATCTGTGAAACCAGCACCTCCTAAAGATATAGAATATTTACTTCCTTTGTGTTCTTTTCCAGTCCATTCATCTCACCCAGAGTCAGCCATCAATGTGATTTCCATCACCATTGCTTAGTCTTTACTATTGTAAAATTCATATACTTGAATTATATAGAATATTATCTTTTGCATTTGGCTTCTTTTGTTCAGTCTAATGATTAATTCATGTTATCAGCATATTGCTGAATAGTATTCCATGGTACAGATATACATGATTTGTATATCTATTTTTTTGTTCATGAACAATTGGGTCACTTCCAGTTTTTTGACTGTTAAAAATAAGGCTTCTATGAGCATTTTTGTGTAAATCACTTTGGTCACATATATTTTATAGATCCTGAATAAATTTCTAGTGGTAGAATTGCTGGGCAGATGTATGTTAAACTTTGAAAGAACTGCTCAAGAGATTTCCAAAGTGGTGTTACCATTTTACAATCCCATCAACAGTGTATGAACTGCCAAATATTTCTCCCCCTTGTGAACATCTGCCATTATCATTGTTTAAAAAAATTAGTCGTTCTAGTGGTTGTATGGTGGTAACTTGTGTGGTTTTAATTTTCATTTCCAGATGTCTTGTGATGAACATTTTTTCATGTGTTTATTGTCCATTTGCATAATCACTTTAGTGAAATGGCTGTTCAGATCTTTTGCTATTTTCTCATTGGATTATTGAATCCCAGTTTTTTTTTTTCTTATGGTTACTGATTTTTTTTTAGCTGGTATAAGAAATCTTTGTCTAATCCAAAATCATGAAGATATTCTCTTGTATTTCCTCTTGGGAGCCTAATAGCTTTAGCATTTACATTTAGGCTCATTATCAGTCTTAAAGAAATTTCAGTGGCTGGTTTAAAGCTAAGGTCGAGGTTAATGCTTTTTCATAGGGGTATCAAATTGTTCTAGCACCACTTGCTAAAAACAAAATAAATTAAGGTGAAAAAATAACCACCCTTTCGCCCATTGCATTACCTTAGTAACATTGGTTGAAGACCATTTGACTGTATATGTGTAGGTCTACTTATGGACTCTGTCCTGTGCTTTTGTGCTCTGTGTCATCTTTTTGTCAGTGCCACACGGCCTTTATTACTGTAGCTTTAGAGCAATTCCAAAATCAGGTGGTGTAAGTGCTTCAGCTTTCTTTTTTACTGTTCAAGATTGTGTTGGCTATTCTAAATGTTGTGGATGTCAATGTAAATCTTTCCATTAGCGTGGAAATTTCAACAAACATGTCACTGGGATTTTAATTGGGGTTGTATAGTCTTAACAAGAAAGTGAGGAAGCTTGGCACCTTATTAGTATTGAGTCTTCCAATCCATGAATACGGTGTATTTTCTCCATTTATTTAGGTATTTTTAAATTTCTCAAAAATATTTTAAAGTTTTCAGTATAGAGATCTTTCACATTTTTGTTACCCATTTATTCTTAAATATTTCATTTTGATTTTATTTTATATTTTATTATTTAATTTCCAGTTGTTTGTTGCCAGCAAATAAATATCCAATTGTTCTTTTTTTTTAAGATTTTATTTATTTATTTGAGACGGAGAATGAGAGAGAGAGAGCACAAGAGGGAAGAGGGTCAGAGGGAGAAGCAGACTCCCCGCTGAGCAGGGAGCCCGATGTGGGACTTGATCCCGGGACTCCAGGATCATGACCTGAGCCGAAGGCAGTTGCTTAACCAACTGAGCCACCCAGGAGCCCTATCCAATTGTTCTTTAAATATTGATTCCATATACTGTGACTTGGCTAAAGTTACTTATTAGATCTTGGAGGATGCATTTTTGTAGATTCCTTGTGATTTTTATATAAACACCATGTTCTTTATAAATATAGCTTTACTTCTTCCTTTGTTTTTTATGACTTTTTTCTTTCATTTTTTTCTCTTTCTTTCTTTCTTTCTTTTAAATTGTACTTGCTAGGGCCTCCCATAACATGGTAAATAAAAGTGCTGATGTTAAACATTTTCACCTTGTTCCCAGTCTTAGGGGAAAAACATTCACTAGCTCACCATTGATTTTGATACCAGCTACGTACATTTTGCAAATACTCTCATTAGATTGAGAACATTCCCTTCTCTTCCCATTGAAAAATAGATTGATAAAATTTTCTTCTATTCCTAGTTTGCTAAGATTTGTTTTCCCCTGAATGGGTCCTGCTTTTTCTCCCTCAATTGAGACAATCATATGATTTTTCTCTTTTACTTTAATTAATGTGGTGAATTATGGTAATTTTCTAAGGTTGAATCAGTCTCTCATTCCTGGGAAAACCTCTCCTTGGTTATGAGGTTTTATATTTTGCTCAATTCAATTTGCTAACATTTTGTTGAGGATATTTGAGTTCTGTTCCTAAAGTAAATTGGGTAGATATTTCTTTTTTTATAAAGCTCTTGTGAGGTTTCGATATTGGGGTTATTCTTGCACCCATAAAACAAGTTGAGAAGCTAATATGCACCTTAAACATTGAGGAAGTTTTGACAAAGCCACATGTATGTCATACTGGACATTCAATTCATTTTGGTTTAGTGTTTAGATAGTGTTTACATGTGATGAAAATCCCAATTTTCAGAGATATGTTAAATAAATTCTTCTTTATTTGTTTAATATAATCCAAATACCTCTTTCTGTAGTCCAGAGCAAATGAAGACTTCTTTTTTACAATTAGGAAATTATGTGTTCTTTAAGGCTAAAAATATATTTGAAATTTGAAATATGACTTAAAATTCTAAAAACATGCCTTGTACTGCGTTTGAATATCTAAACCTTAATCTATAAGTTTTCTGAAAAGAATAATAGTGGGTTGATAAGAGACTAGTCAGTGAGAGGATTTATGACAGAGCAGACTCTAGGATGCTGCTGCCCCCGGACCCAGTGCTCATTCCATCCCAGCACCTGCCCTGTCCAAGGGGGTTGGGAGCTAGCATTTTAAGTGCTCTATTTCATATAGTCCCATAGTAAATATATATTTAGACCTTCTCCCATCCAAAATGGAAGTTTGGGAACCTCAAAATAAATTCAGGATTTTGGCAATAAAGGGTGGATATGACAGATACAAAATAAATATATATAAATGTAGACACTATAAGCAAGCCAATTTGAATTTTTAAATAGAGGCAGTTAGCTTAGTGAGATTCTATATTACTTAATAGAAAAGGTCTAGTTTTGCATTATTAGTACACTCTGAATCAACCGTACAGGGTTTATACAAAACAACAGAAGTTAAAATTTTCAGAAAACAGGAAAAAGGGAACAAGGGAAATGATTGCACGACTTAATCTCTCATATTCAATCACTTCATTCTTTCATTCATACAGTAGACACTATTTGAACACCTGCTATGTTCAGGTTCTGTGCTGGTATTATTAAAACACCCACCCCCACCTCCCCCATACACAAACACAAGCAGAAACAAAAACAAGACCCTCTGTATTTTAGGTTGTTGTAAAAAAGCATTTGAGAAAACTCACTACCTAGATTCCTATATGTTCAGAATAAGAGTTAATGAAAGTTTTATAAAAGATAAGGGTGGAGAGAACAAAAATTTTGATAGAGAAGCTTATGTTCAGAAGCTTTGATTTTTTCATCATTACACCAAATGTAGAAATTTTATCAACTATTCACTTTTTAATATAATTGCACTTGGTAGAGTGTATATACTGATTGAGAATATTTACAGTTCCAGTCTTTCAGATCCCTAAAAAATTAGGATTTTAAAAATTCGTGTGAAAAGTATACATTAAACATGTTTGTAACATTGTTTTGGAATGAAAACCGTTAAATATTAGATAACATTCCTGTGTTTAAAACTACTAGTAGGGATTCAAAATATACACAGTTTTTTATTTTTATTTTTTATTTATTTTATTTTTAGATTTTATTTATTTATTTGACAGAGAGAGACAGCGAGAGAGGGAACACAAGCAGGAGGAGTGAGAGAGGGAGAAGCAGGCTTCCCACTGATCAGGGAGCCCGATGCAGGGCTTGATCCCAGGACTCTGGGATCATGACCAGACCTGAAGGCAGATGCTTAACCGCTGAGCCACCCAGGTGCTCCTACACAATGTTTTTTAAATGATGGACTAGTTATTCTAGTTTGACATTACAAAGTGTCTCTCATCTTTCCCTTTTTCCTGAATTGCCACTTTCTCTTCTGTTCACATTTCCTTGTGATACTGTTTCTATCAGATTGAGAAAGAGGACTGCCACTCCAGAAAGCATCCTAGGATGTTCTATCAGAAGTTACTGCCTCCAAAACAGCATTTTAAGACAATACGAATGTAAGTGTTCAATCTCCATTTCTTTTTTTTTTTAAGAAGGGGTGGTAGAGGAGCAGAGGGAGAGGGAGAGAACCTTAAATAGGTTCCATACCTGGCAAGCCCAACACAGGGCTCGATTTCACCACCCTGAGATCATGACCTGACCAAAATCAAGAGTTGGAGGTTTAACCCACGGAGCCACACAGGCTCCCCCTATCTTGTGTGTGTGTGTGTGTGTGTGTGTGTGTGTGTGTGTGTGTGTGCGCGCACCCTCAATCTCACTTTTTTTCCAGTCCCTGTTCCCAGCCTGTAAATATTCTCAGAGCTCTTTCGTTCTTAAAATTTCTTTTTCTTTGGAAAAGAAAATTGTTTTTAAAAACTTCCCAGAATGGGGCGCCTGGGTGGCTCAGTCGTTAAGCATCTGCCTTCGGCTCAGGTCATGATCCCAGGGTCCTGGGATCGAGCCCCACATCGGGCTTCTTGCTTGGCGGGGGGCCTGCTTCTCCCTTTCTCACTCCCACTGCTTGTGTTCCCTCTCTCACTGTGTCTCTCTCTGTCAAATAAATAAATAAAATCTTTAAAAAAATAAAATAAAAAATAAATAAAACTTCCCAGAGCATGCTTTTTGCTTGCTTTTCTCCTTCTCTCCCACTTACTAACCACAGTCTTTAAGGAGTGTCATATACTTAATGCTTTCATTCCCTCTACCTTCATTCATTCTTTAACAAATGTATGAATTTTATTCTAGCTTTTCTGTTAAAACTCTTCTCTTGAGGTGCAACAATGATCTATTTCACTTTCAAATGCTCTATTTGACTTCTTCAGTTACACGGGTCAGAAACTCTATTCACTCTAGAAACTATATTCACTACAGTTACTAGTGACAGAAGCTATATGCACCTTTAAAAAATGCTGCAAAGCTTCATTCTGCTTCATGGGTAGTGTGTTTTTTACAGACTGAAGGTTTGGGGTAACCCTGCATCAAACAAGTCTATTGACGCTATTTTCCCATCAGCATTGGCTCACTTCTTGTCTCTGTGTCACATTTTGGTAATTTTGAAAATATTTTAAGCTTTTTCATTGTTATATTTTTTAAGGTGATCTGTGACCATTGATCTTTGATGTTACCATTATAATTGTTTTGGGATACCCCAAACCATGCCCATATAAGACCATGAACTTAATCAAGAAATCTACATGTTCTGACTGCTCCACCAACCAGTCATTCCCTCATCTCTTTCCCTCTCCTCTGGCCTCTCTATTCCCGGAGACATGGAGACATGACAATATTGAGATTAGGCCAGTGAATAAGCCTACAATGACCTCTAACTGTTCATGGGAAAGGAAGAGTTCCATATTTCTCACGTTAACTCAAAAGCTAGACATGATTAAGCTTAGTGAGGAAGGTATGTCAAAAGCTGAGGTAGTCCAAAAGCTAGGTCTCTGGCTCTAGACAGGTAGCTAAGTTGTGAATGCAAAGGAAAAATTCTCAAAGGAAATTAAAGTTGTTCGTGGGCCTGTGTCTCAGGGCCCCTACTTTCTTTCCTTGCTCTAATGCTCCTAATGTATTTGCTTGAAGCCTGAATCTTGTTGACTTTATCATCACCCCCACTCACTTGGGTAAGACAGAAAGGCTAGAGGGAATTAGAGTATGAAGAATTCCCTTCCCTAGGGCACCTGTGTGGCTCAGTCAGTTAAGCTTCCAACTCTTGGTTTCAGCTCAGGTTGTGATCTTGGGGTCCTGGGATCGAGCTCCACATTGGGCTCCAAATTCAGCAAGCAGTCTGCTTGGGTTCTCTCTCCCTCTCCCTCTGGCCTGCTCCTCCCCACACCACCTGCTCTCTCTCTAAAAATAAAAGAAAAAGTTTAAAAAAAAAAAATGTGCTTCTCTCAGCAAGAACAAGGCTCTGGCAAAGTGTTTTCCCCTAAAGAGTAGATGTTTGTTATAAGGAAGTCTCTAGGAGTATACGTATCAATGATTCCCTTCTCTCTGCCAAAGGTAGGCAGAGACCTGAGCAGATCATGAAGACCTGGTGAGGTTTCTAGACATAAATCCCATAAAATTATAGGGGATCCCTGAGATTGTGTCCTCCACAAGTTTCTTACTCTCAAGCTAGACTACACCTAGTTTCCAGCAATTGATCAAAATTACCAGTTAAGTGTTTCCATCAGTTTGTGGTTCCAGCAGCTTTTGATCCAGTAGGTCTCATGTATGACTCTCAGGATGTGTCTGTCTCGCTAGAATTTTTTTTGGGGGGTAGGGGGGTGCAATCTGTCTTGCAACCTGAGTTCTCAGATGGAGCCAAAAAAAATAGGTGACTTTCAGTTTGTCCAGCTTTTTCTTGTTGCAGATGTGGAAGTGAAGATTTTCAAGCTCTTCATACGTCAGAGCAGAAACTGGAAGGCTGAAATTTACTTTTGACCTTTTTGGATAATCAAGGCAAGAAAAAAATCTAATCCTTTGCAGTTTGTATATGCTTGTGACATATCATTAATGGAGGCCTTGCCTTATATTGTTCATATCTCCAATACTTAGAATAGTAGTTGACCCAAATTTTGTTGATTGATATATTAGAGTTGCCTACATAATCTACATACGAGTTAACTAGTTCCTATTGACCCCTCACAGGAAGCATTTTCTTTTTTTGAGAGAAACAAACTGCTTCCCTAGAAATGAAACTAGGGAAAAATTTATAAGGTTGCTCATAGAAAGAGAAATGAGTAACATAATGGATGGCAAGTTGAACTACCACTTGGTATGTATTTTTGAAATACACATTTATGAGACATTTCTTAAATCTATAGAGTTTACAAAGTAAAGCTGTGCAATAAATTTTCATTCAGTTGATGTCATTTCTATAGAATTGATGTAATCTCTATGTATTGCTTTTCTGCAAATGCTAACATGTATAAAAAGAACATACTGGAGATCTTTGAGTGGGAGAACATGTATCAACATCACCTGGTAGGTTTGTTCAAGAACAGATCCTCAAGCCCAATTTTCAAACTAGGATTCAATGAAATCAGGAGGACCTAGAGAATCTGCCTTTCTTATTTAAAAAGCACTCCTAGGGGTGCCTGGGTGGCTCAATTCGTTAAGCTTCTGCCTTCAGCTCAGGTCCCAGGGTCCTGGGATTGAGCCCCACATTGGGGTCCCTGCTCCATGGGAAGGCTGCTTCTCCCTCTTCCACTCTCCCTGCTTATGTTCCCTCTCTCACTGTGTCTCTCTCTGTCAAATAAGTAAATAAAATCTTAAAAAAAAAAAGAAAAAACACTCCATAAGGATATGTGATATGGGTCACTTACTCTTTTAAAATGGTGCCTTAGAGAAAAGGACTGTCTGTGTTCCTATGTATTATCTCATGTGATTTTTTAGGCAGAAGTGGGTTAGAGTGAATTCATAATTGAATTTTGTGACAGTAGTCTGAATTTTCAGTATTTTATGTCGTTGGCTATGTTACCATATGATTCTGAGACAAGATGCTTGGGAGGAGAGCAATCCTCTTGTGATGAACACTGAAGAGCACTCCGTAGGGGCGTCTGGGTGGCTAAGTCGGTTCCTGTGTGTGGAATTGGAATACTTTCCCCCTTCTGAAGGGAGATGGGCTACAAAGGGGCTTGACATAGTCAAGACACTTTTTTTCCCTTTAAAATTTACATGTTTGTACTTAAACACAAGTAGGAATTCATTTACCATATTGAATAACTGTACTATATTGTATATTTCCTGAGAGAAACGACTTTATCCTGAAACAACGTAAGGGTAAATGTTACTCTTGCCTTTACCATAAATTGCTTTGCTGCGGGCTGAATGAAATAAAAAGGAATGAAAATGACGGCATATGAGGGAATTCATTATCAAAAATTCAAGGCTCATAGAGAATTGATGTTATAAAGTTTGAGTAGAATGAGGAAGACCTCTGTTTTAAGAAATGGATTTCTGGGAGCCAGTGTGCTTTTGGTAGGAAAGGAACATGGGGTTGAGAACCACTTGGTCACACATTTAACTCTTGGCTCTGATAATTAGGACATTAGTTGCTTACCTTCTGGGGTCTTAATATCTTTGTGTTTCATTTTTTTCATTGTTAAATAGATTAATAATAATAATAATATACCTGGCAGGGTCACTGTGCGGATTATTATGTTTATGAACAAAGAAGAAAAGAAGGCTCCTGGGTGGCTCAGTCGGTTAAACATCTGCCTTTGGCTCAGGTCATGGTCCCATTGGGGACCACATTGGGCTCCCTGCTCAGCAGGGAGTCAGCTTCTCCCTCTGCCCCTCCCCCCACTCCTTCTCTCAATCACTCTCTTTCTCAAATAATAAATAAAATCTTAAAAAAAAGAAGAAGAAAAGAAAGAGGAAAAAGGGAAAGGAGGGGATTTGTTCTCTTCTCTATCATCCATTTCCCTGCTTCTTTTCTAGTATACTAATCTTTTCTGTTTCTTATTTAAAAGTAAAAGTGTAATTGTTTAAAAAATTTAAGTATTGTCTAAAAGCAAGTGAGGTGTAGTGGTATCTCATGGAAAAATGTATAACTATACAAGATTTATGAAACAATTCTCAATACCATAGAGGGGCCGAGTCTTATTTTTATTAATTGCACAGCAGATGAATTGTACAGTCAACCCTTGAACACCACAAGAGTTAGCGGCACTCACCCCCGTGCGGGTGAAAATCCACGTATGACTTTTGACTTCTCAAAATCTTAACTACTAAAAGCCTGCTGTTGACCAGAAGCCTTACCAGTCACATAAACAATCCATTGGCACGTGGAAATTAATAACGGAAAATCTTACTAAAATGGAGTCAGGAGGTTTGGCTGGGAAAGCTCTCATGCAGCACAGAGATGGACCTTGAGCACAGATACTATGTTATGACTCCAGCAGGAGGAAGAAAGCCTTTCCTCTTTTCCCAGCAATAGTCCAGCCGATGAGAGATAGATAGACTCAACTCAGCCAGTGAGAATTCACTATAACTTGAACCTCCTACCTTACTCAAATGGACTTTTTGTTTATATCAGCCTTCCCAAATTACTCCTTTCCTCTATAAAAGAGTGTTTCTCTTTGTTCTGCAGACCAAAGATTTTGCCATAGCTTGCTTGTCCTGAATTGCAATTCTCTGCTATTCCCAAATAAACCCCCCCTTTTTTTTGCTGTATAATAACTGGCAGTTTTATTTTTAAGGTTAATAACACATATTTTGTATATGTATTATATACTGTATTCTTACAATAAAATAAGCTAGGGAAAGAAAATGTTATTAAGGACATCATAAGGAAGAGAAATATATTTATAGTACTGTACTATATTTATAAAAAAAAATTGTGTATAAGTGGACCCATGCAGCTCAAACCATGTTGCTCAAGGGTCAACTGTCTATAGTAATCAACTTCTACAACTTAAGTTGAATGTTGGTTTTCTTTTCAGAAGAGAAATTCCAAATTGCAAATTCTAAGATTTTTGGGGAGGACCACCATCCCTCTTCCCCCCAATAATCAATTATACCCTTGGAAGTAATATGGCCCCCCTAAGAATGCATGCCCTGCATGGACTAAAGGGGGGCACTTAAAGCCCTAAGGAGTGGAATTAAGGAGTCTCTTTCTCTCTTTCTCTCTTTCTCTAAATAGCCTTTGATTCCTACTTTTCTCAGAACAATGACTTCTCTTCCTGTCTCTGAACATGAACCTTCTCCATTATACTGATTCCTTGGCCCTGTTCTCAGATATACATCCCTTCATTGTCCAAGGTTTTAAGAGACAAATTAGAGTCTCTCAGGTCCAGCTCCAGATTTCTAAGAAATAAAATTCCAGGGGCCCAGGATTTGTCCAGTGTTTTTCTCTGATTCCATCAATTGTGGACACAAGCGAGGATATGTTCATGTTATTCACAGCCCCAACAGGAGTGATTAGGGGAGTGAAATTTCTCAAAAGAAGGCTTGAGTAGGTTCTGTTGGGGCAAAGTTTTCCCTTCTTTTCTTCTAGGTTCTTTGGCTTGTTTAATAATTAAATTGATGTAAGACAGATTAACAGGAGAAAAACAAACAAAATTTTAATAACATGTATACCTCTTAATGTGGGGGAAACCCAATCAGATGGGGGCCCACAAGGAGGGCAGTGAAAGAAGTCACCCAAGCAGAACAAAGGAGATAGAAGTTTATTGAATACACTGCAAGGGAGGGTGGGCAGGGCAGCAGAGGAAAGACTGTGAGGAGGAGGGGGGGGAGGGGTAGAGAGGGTCTGTAGCTAAGTGGGAAGGAGAGGGGGAGGGGAACTTATACAGAATTTTCCTTTTTTGGTACCTGTGCCTGAATGTAAGTAACCCATTGGTAGCTAGGGTTTATGGACATTTTGAGGTGGGTCTCTTAATGGGCCTGTTTGTATTCAGCCAGGGGGTCACTGTGAACCCTTCTACTTTACTGGGGGGGAGGGGTCCATTGCTCAAATTGGTTGCCTGAAAGCGGCCTCTACACTGTACACAAGAGAGAGACCTAGGAAAATGGATTATCTTCCCCATTGCCTGAAACTATCACATTAATTACCATCTTCAGTTAAAGATAAATTAAGATGTTGGGGATGGGGAGTCAGTTATGGGAGGTTAACAAAACACAGTAAACAAGGGTAGGGTTGGGCTCCTGGGTGGCTCAGTCGTTAAGCATCTGACTTCAGCTCAGGTCATGATCCCAGGGTCCTGAGATTGAGTCCCACATCGGACTCCCTGCTCAGCGGGAAGCCTGCTTCTCCCTCGGCCACTCCCTCTGCTTGTGTTCCCTCAATCGCTGTGTCTTTCTTTGTCAAATACATAAATAAAATCTTTAAAAAATTAAAATAAAAGGGTAGGGTTGTTCTGCGGATTGAAGTTGTCTTCTCCATTGATAAGAGTTTCTAGGAATTTATGGTCATCCCCTTCTTTCTGGTACCGCCAGGGAGACACCTTTGCAAATGTAGATTTTTCCTTATACATGTAAATGTCTCTTTCAAAAGGGAACTTTCCCGTGGTTTTCAGAGCTTCTCCTGTGTTTGCAGTTACTTAAAAATAATCAGCCTAAATTATACCAGAGAGACATATTTTGGGGAGCAAATTCTGCTCCCCTATAGTTCTCAAAGAAGTGAATTATGGGGGCAGAGAGGGAATGATTTTCATTTCCAGAAAGTAGTTAAAGATTAGCAATAGTACTTGAGTTCAGACCGTGGAAAAGTTAGCGTAAGGAAGTTTTTATTTTATCTTTTAGGATTTGGACAACCATTTCAGTGTTTCAATCCAGCACAAGGGCAGGAAAATTTTCCCTTCTTCCCTTTTAGATTCTTTGGCTGGTCTAATAATTAAATTGACTAAAGAGACATTAACAGGAGGACAAAAATTAAATTACATATGTACAGGTGGCCCCATAAAATATAAGACCCAAAGAGCAGCCAGGTCATTGAAGCCTTTTGAGCTAAGGAAAAGATTATGGATCTGGGGATGCAAAGGGGAGGAGGGCTATTTGCAGGAAGGTAAGGGGAGATATTTGGAAAACAGAGGTTTGCCCTGTTATGCAGATAGGTTCCTTCCGTAAAAAGGCATCTCTGGTAATAACTGACTTCCTGGTACAGGCCCCCTTTCCGATGCAAATTTAGGCAGTTGAGGGGGAGTCAAAGAGATTTTCCTGAACATGCTGGCTTTTGATTACTTTTAGCTTAAAATAATCTTTATGCCAAAGTGGCATATTTTGGGGAGATTTGTTTCGAACCCCTTCCCCAGACATGATGAAAGCAGGATTTTAATAAAATAAATCTCATCATGACATAAACAAGCGGAGAAAGGAAATTCTGGATAAATGTAGATGAGTAAGGAAGCTGTTGGACTAGCTAGGAAGAAAGTAATTGTTTTAATTAGGAAGGTGGCAAGTTGTAGTAGAAATAGCTCAAATTTTGGTGTCAACTCTAACAATTTAGCTTACTCATCTGTAAAATGAATACAATCATACCTAATTTGCAAGATTATTTTTGGGAAGATTAATCATAAGGTAGGAAAAATACCTGGGCTATGTATAGAACAGAGTAGGTATTCATTCTCTACATAGAATATTTCTCTTGCCCTCTCCCTCATGCTCACTCAGTCTTACTTTGTCACTATCTCTGTTTCTAAACACTGTTTTCTCTTTTTTGAGCATACGATTTAGACTGGACATGATAACTTTTTACAAGCAATTTGAGAAAGGTCTATATTTCTCTAAGACAAGTTAACAAGTCCAACAGAGCTGTCACTCTCCCCATATTCAATGCATAATGTGTTTAGGTGCAGGAAGAAAAATCTCTGATTGGTCCTACTGCTTCAGAAGACCAGGCACCATGATTGTCACCAGTAATAAGGAGAGAGCTAGCTCATCTCTTGGCTGCACTGCTGTCTCTAACCCTCAAATCAATACACCTGGGAAGATTCAAGAAGCCACTGATTGGATGGTTACACCCAAATCAAAGATCCAAGTCTATATATGCTACAGGTAAACATATCACTGTCCATAGGACTGCCCTATTCAGGACTCAGCTTGCAGTTTGGGAAAATGTGTCAATCTTTTTGAGGATTTTTGTTTAGTACTCTGCTTGCTCCCCAGAGAACCACATCCTGCCTCTTTTTCAAAAAAAATCTTTATACTTATAACCCCATTAACACATTAGAAGTGTTGTGTTTTAATGTTGCAGCAAAGGATACTGCTAGCCAGTCCAATGATTTGTGGGAAATTTACAACTAAGCAGCTGGCTAGTCAAAAAAAAGCACCAGTCCCAAGAAATAATAATAATATTATATAATGGTCTTTATAAATACTATTGATATAATAATATGGCCTGTACAGAGAGGCCTGTCATCCACACAATGCACTTTTGAATGAATAACCATGTGAAGTTGTATACTTTCATCCTAAGTAGAACATTTCATTGTAACAGTCCACAAATTTTATTGCCTGATGGGCTCAGATTCCACTTTCCAGTGAAGTACATGAATAGCTGTATTTTTTTTTTTTTAATGAATCATTTTTTCAGGATGCTAAATGTGGAGTATAGCTATTATGGACTGAATGTCTGTGTCTCCTTCCCAATTCCTGTGTCAAAACCTAATGCCCAATGTGATGGGATTTGAAGGTGGGGCTTTGGGAGATGATTAGGTCATGAGTGGAGCCCTCTTGAATGGGATTAGTGTCCTTATAAAGAAGACCTCAGAGAGTTCTCCAGCCCCTTCTGCAAGGATACAGTGAGAAGTCAACCCTCTATGGCCCAGGAAGCAGGTTGTGTGTCAGCATCTTGACCTTCGACTTCCCAGACTCCAAAACTGTGGTCTAATATAATGCCATTCTGAAAAATCACCTGCTACCGATAGATAGGCCTTGTAGGACAACGACTATCAGGAAAAATTTCAGTATAATAGTTTTAGCAGTTACCAGGACATATAAATGACTGCGACAAGACTTCTTGCTCTCTAAACTTGAAACACAAGCTATGAGGACATTTTTGAGAACAAAATCATACTAGAGGTTCATTCTGTCAATTTTCATACCTACTGGCTCCCAGGAGACATACTGAAATATGGTTATGACTATCAGTCCTTTAAGTGAATGAGTAGACTTTATCCTTCTGTGTTAGATTTTTTTTGAAAATGATCACAAAGTATTTACTACTTTTCCTACTAAGGAGTGGAATCTATTTCCTCATCTCTTGAATCTAGAATGGCCCTGTGGCTTCTTTTTATATTCTTAAGAAGTTTTTATATTTTTTTTCCTGTTGTTTGGGTCAGTGTATCTACCCCTAAAATTAAACTAAGCAACTAGATGTTATCCTATTTATCTGTTTTTTAAATTTTATGGAGGTGAAGAGAAAAGCTTTCTTCATTTCTATTTCTAATAATCCTTCCCATCACTTATGGGATGTTTGTAGAAATTTTCCATCATCTTCGATGTTAAAATCTGCTTCCATTGTGACTTTTAATTCATCTATATCATTCTTAAATTTTATTACTATTTCTTTTACTCATCACAAACCTTTTCTTTTTTCTACCTCTTATCCAATTCCCTTTTTAAAAGTTGTTTATTTATTTAATTTTTTTTTTTTGAGAGAGAGAAAGAGAGTGAGCAAGGGGATGGGCAGAGGGAGAG
This sequence comes from Zalophus californianus, assembly GCF_009762305.2. NCBI lineage: Eukaryota > Metazoa > Chordata > Mammalia > Carnivora > Otariidae > Zalophus > Zalophus californianus. The sequence continues at coordinate 64,114,917 of NC_045597.1, forward strand.
AGAGAATCTCAAGCAGGCTCCATGCTCAGTGCAGAGCTCCTTCTCTTGACCCTGAGATCACGACCTGAGCTGAAATCAAGAGTCCGATTCAACCAACTGGAGCCACCCAGGCACCCCCACAATTCCCTTTTGATTCTGTTCTTGTCTTCATATTTCATCTGTAACTTGTTTCATAGAATTAGCTTTCTTCCATTTAAACAAGTAATAATTAGAGCCTTTGAAAAATATATATTTCCCGCAGTAGATTTGGGGCATTTTTTAAGATTTTTTTTTTTAATTTATTTATTTGACAGACAGAGAAAGAGCACACAAGCAGGGGGAGCTGCAGGCAGAGGGAGAGGGAGAAGCAGGCTCTCCGCCAAGCAGGGATCCCGACGCAGGGCTTGATCCCAGGACCCCGAGATCATGACCTGAGCCAGAGGCAGCCACTTAACTGACGGAGCCACCCAGGTGCCCCAAACTTGGGGCATTTTATTTGCAAAGTTCCAATCCTCTTATGTAACAAAACACTTTTTTAAGTCTCATAGTATCTTTCATTCTTTCAATAATTAAGTCACAGCTTCAATAATTGTTTTATAGCACTGTGCTAATTGGCTGTGATATATTGGTGGAAAACATACGATCTGTTTACTAAAACTTGAATAAGGAGTGGTCTCTCCAATATGCTCTTTACCTGTAGATAAAGTGAATAATTTTACTTTGATTGTCACAGGTGTTTATTCGATTTCCGTGTGAATATTGTTCTTAGATCTGAAATCGAAAGGATGATTATGTGCCTATCCTCTAATAAACATCATGGTGTCCAATATTATTTTATCTAGCTAGCACTGTTCAACAAGTCTCTTTCTAAGAAAGAACCAAATCTGATATTTGTTTTTTTTTTTAAGATTTTATTTATTTGAGAGAGTGAGATAGAGAGAGAGAGCATGAAAGGGGGGAGGGTCAGAGGGAGAAGCAGACTCCCCGCTGAGCAGGGAGCCCGATGCGGGGCTCTATCCCAGGACTCCAAGATCATGACCTGAGCTGAAGGCAGTCGCTTAACCAACTGAGCCACCCAAGCGCCCGAAAGAAACAAATCTATATCTGTTCAGGTGTTCCAGGCATCAGACACCATGACGGAGCTGCAAGTTCAAGAGATTTACTAGGGTTAATGACTGTCAGACAATGGGAAATGGAAACAGGAGCTGGCAATGCAAGTAGAACACCTGGGAAAAGAAGAGAGCAAGAAGGATGGGATAGAAAGAAACTCACACTGCAGTGCAGCTCCGAGAAAGTCTCACCAAATCTAATGGGAACCCAGATAAAAAGACTTTCTTTCTGCCTGAGGCAGAGAGACCAAACTCTGGAAACTTCTCTGCTCCATCGTGGTCTGAGAGCTTCCCAGGAAGATCATAGCCTCTGCTCAAATGCTGTGATGGATCTCAAAGGCACTGCAGCTGAAGATGGTTAATTAACTGCACTCCTTCTGGTAGGTTCCCTTTTGAATAAAGATCTGAGTTGTGCAGGTACATGGCTGCCACAGCTCGTCCCTTGCACTGGGCAGATATGCTTCTCTATATAAGGAAATAGCTGTTCCGTGGTTTCTGTCGGTTTCCCTTCCTGAAGAAATATTTGAAAGAGGGAAGTCTGTGGGATTAACAATAATTCTTGCTGCTTTAGTTAGTCCTGAGGGCCATAACTGGATTTAATATCTCCCTCCTCCTAAATCCTTTTCCTTTTCTAAAACTATTTCCTTTATAGGTCTTGGTGGCTTATCCAGTGGTATGACCCAAGCTCTCATTCTCAAGAGGATGATATACTGGTGACCACACCATTCTCAGACCAGTGTTGTTGCATTTGTCCATTGAAAGTCACATATAAGCAAGGGATTACCAAAGAACCACGGAAGTTCTGCACACGGTCCTCCCTTCTGTTTTGTAACAGTAGTCTTCCTGGTCAGCATCAATATTTCCTGCCTGATGATGACTCCTTTTCTAGCCTGCTGGTTCCTAGGCCCTAGAAGATTCAAATGACCAGGGAGCAGCCATACATGATAGTTCAGCAGAACACTTGTTACCATTTTTGGGGAGCAGGACCTCTAACCCTGTGAAGTCCAGTTTTGGAAAAATAGAATACTCCAAGTCTTTCAGTTAGGTCATGGGGAGAAATGGTAAGAAGGGCCACTATTACATCCATCCTTGGTTCATACACTCATGTGTTCTTCCTAATGGGGACATAGTGCCTTACAGAGGCTATTGATTGATGATTATACTGCAACAAGGAGTATAGCACTTAAACTTTTCCAAATATTCTCTCCAAGTTGTCACTTCATCTATAATTTTAGGAAGTCATTCCTATTGTAACAAGCTGGCATCTTCTGTCTGGTGTTGTATATAATCATAGGCTCACTGTCATACGCTCTTTGCAGTGTACCCGGGTTAGATGCTGCACTGTGTGAGATTCTATTCTATGTAAGGCACTGACTAAGATTCTGGATAGTGATATTTGCTGTCTACAGTCATACCTGGAATATCTCTTTCAGTTTGAATGAACCACTGGCCCTTCTAATATGGAAGGGCCATGATGTAGTCAACTTGTCATTAAGTAACTGGTTGGCCTCTCGAGGACTAGTGGACTATTAGTGGTGTATTGTACATTCAGGGACAAGAGTAACTAGAATGGGCTTAGGAAATCTATTCTGTTGGGCCCATATTTAGCCTCCAACTCTGTCATCAAGGCTACTTCAATCATGTGTCCCTTATACCAATTGTAGAGTGGCTGATGATGAAGGCTGGGTGATGTCAACTTACAAAATCACTGTTTACTTAGTGGTTTAGTGCCTCTATAATGGTAGATGCTTTGTGATAGTTTCCATTAACCCAAACGGATGCCTCTACTTCAAATCTTCTTGTCTCTCATCATCCAGTCATTTTCCTTTTAGGTCTCTGGCCAGCTGCCACTGTCCATGAGTCCCTATATATTTTCACCTCAGGCCACTTCTCCCTCCACACAAAGTGGTCAACACAAAATCGACCAGATGCATTGTTTGAAGTCCCATCCACTGGGAAGATTTTCCTTTACTATTCTCTTTCAAGGCCACCCCTACATATGATTTTAGTGCAGCCACTATCCATTTCCAGCTTTGTCTACATACCAAGATGATTCATTGTAAATCAAGCTTAGCATCGTTCCTTATTTTCAAGGAAAAACTGTTCACATAAGACTTCTAATATAGCCACAGGTGTGAGCTTATATAACCATGGTGGATAATATGGGGGTCTTGGCTACCTACTCATATAGCTTACTCAGGTATTCTGATGCTGCTTGGATTCTATCACATATGTGCCATTTCTATCTTATGATGGACTACTGCCAGGTGTGCCCAAGTTTATGACTTCCTGGTCTGATAGCCTCAGTTCAAAATGTGATGCATTGTCACCTGCTGCCTCTTAGTTAAGTGTCGCATCTCTACTACAACCCAATAGCATGTCAGGATCCGTTTCATACATTTCTGCTGTAGAAAGCATGTCCTTGCTTCAGAACTCTAAGGATCTCATGATAATGCTTTTACTGGGGCTTGCCATAACTCCATACTGTGTGTTTTCTCCCATATGACCCTTTTAATGTTAGAGGGACTAATGATTTGTACAGTCAGAGACTGACAGCTTGTCCCACACCTTGGACCACCTTCTGGGCCATTTCCTGCTCTAGGTCTCATTCAAAGCTAATAGTCATTTATGCACCTGTATATGGGCTGTAATAAGCCCATATTCCTATCATAAAACATGTTACTCCCCAAACCCAACCCATAAAACCCAAACAGATTTAGCAGGTATTGGTCTTGCTTCTCTAATCAGTAAGATACAAGCTGCAACAATATGTCTTTTACTTTGGGGAAGATATTTTCTGGGAATGCCACTGACCCCTGGACCCCTAAAAGCTTTACCAAATGGCAGATTCAGGAATCTTCATAGGGTTTATTTCTCACTCTCTGGAATACATGTGTCTTATTAAGGCCTCCAACATGCTGGTGTTGCTTTATTAAGATGTCATTGATGTAACGGATCAATGTGATATTCTTTAGGCTGTCCAAGCCACCAAAACCTCTTCAGACTATATTATGACAGAGGACAACACAGTTAACATATGTAAAGCAAAGTATTTCTCTTTTCTAGTAGGTATAGAAAAGAACACATTCACCAAATCAGTAGCTACATGCTGTGTATCCGACACCCTAATTAATCTGTTGGGATAGTCTTCATATTAGAATATTATATCAGATCAGTGTATTAAGATAGTCATATGATCTACCTGATACCATCCAATTTGGCAGGTTTAATCAGGGCTACTACTTGGTTGAGCTTGTTTCATCTTACAATCTTTCTCAGGGACCCACTTAGTTTCTTTAGGAGCCAGGCTGGCAATTTAAATGAAGATATGCAAGGGATCTTCCTCCTTGCAAACTTTGGATCTTTAAGGGTGACCCTAATCTCTACCAACTTCCTCTAAACGTGATTATTCAGGAGGTCATTGAGAGAACTTGGCCATTGATTGACCAGCAAGTTGGACCTGGGCAACTGGAGGTTCCTCACCACCTTTCCTGTCCGTGGAATGTGTATTCTGCTTGACTTCTTTGTCCCAGAAGCTGCCCCAAAGTCACAACCTTGAGATAGTGATGTAGTATTGAGACCTTCTGACAGATGCAGAGATCTACTCATCTTGCAGCTGCCCAAGACAAACCTCGTAGGTAAATTCCCTTGCTCTTTGGAACTGCCACCTACCAATCTGGAGTGGCTAGCCTCTTTCTTCAGTCTCTTCCTGCCTCCAAGTATGGGGATTGGTTGCGAATTACAGCCAGGATCGTCCTGAGGCTACAAACTAACTGATATCTTGGCTAGAGTGGGGGAATGAGTGATTCATTTTCAGAGGTTTTTCTTGGGCCTTCCCCAATATGATAGTTCTTAAAACACAGGCCAAAGCTCCAATGAAGGTATTACTCTAATTGGGTGAGTGGTTCTCAGACCACATGGACTCAGGACTCCACATATTTTTTTATCTTATTTTTTTAAAGGTTTTTTATTTTTAAGTAATCTCTACACCCAACATGGGGCTTGGACTCACAACCCTGAGATCAAAAGTTACATGCCCCACTTATTACCTATTTATTATCTGGTCCTCAAATGCCTCCACTTATTAGGGCTGCCATACTGATACTTCAGATCTTCGGGTATAAACTTAGGCAATGTGTCCAATAAAGTTTAAAATATCTGGATTAGTGATTCTTCAAGTGTATTCTGGAGTTTGTGAAAAACTTATGCTCATAATAATACAAAAGTATTATTTGCCAAAAGGATGGTTGGATATTTGAACACAGGCTATTTTTAGAATTGAATAAGAGTGATCGATGTTGAGTAAGTAAACAAAAACATACACTTTTCTTTCTGTCCTTTCTGTACATGTGTAGGAATGATATTAGCAGTGGCTATTTCTGCATAGGAATATTTACATTTTTTCTATGTATGGTGTACAAATTTTTAAATTTGTTCTAATGTACTCACACACAAAAAAGTATTATATCTGAAGATTTTGTAAAGAAGAACACTGCTTTTTGTATACCTAAAATTCCAAAAGCATTAAAGCCATATAACGAGAGTACCCATCAAAAAATATATTTTTTGCCCCTTATGACTATACCACTTCAACCTCTAAACCCAAAGGACCCAGAAGGCAGCCTAGGGATGGGAGAAGGAAGAGCTACACGTTAACAGGAAGAGAGAAATGCTTATTGTATGCCTCTTTCCAATTCAGACTTCCAACTAAAATAAGATCTGAGAAGAAAGGGAGAATTTAATCTTGATAAAATATCTGGTTCGACTGTTTCATTAGACTTGATGTACAGTTACCAAAGTGAAACTTTTATGAGATTAAATGATTAGGGGAGATTTATTAAGCTACAGTGGCCTAAATAGTTTTGAGATCCACCTGAGATGTCAACCAAAGGGCATGGAAGAAATATCAGATTTGATCAGGCACCAGAGAGTAAAGAATAGAGTTTAGTTTTTGATGCCACACTACGAAGTCACACTCTTTTAGCATAACAGTTAGATTTGTGGAAGAGTAAGAATCACAAATGAGCCTCGATAGTGAGGCAATTTACAAAGAATAACTAGACTACAGAAGAACTAGGTTTGGAGAACAAAAAGTTTACTTCTGAATATGTTAAGTCTGAGATACCTGTAAGTCATTTAAATGAAGGTATTATATGGGCAATTAATTGCATGGGTTTAGAGCTCAGAAAAGACAACATTGTTGGAGACCTTCATGTGGAAGTCATTGTGAGTAGTAGTAAAGTCAAGGGGGTGGAAGCTCAGTTAGGAAAAGAGTGAAGACTGAGACAAGAAGACTTGGAACAAAGCAATGAAACTTCTCACATTTGGGTATCAGAGAAGAGAGGAAGCTGACCTAAGGTACTATGAACAGGTATTCAGGGAGGTATTCAGGGAGGCGATGAAAGCAGGACTAAAGAAATCAAGATAAGGCAGGAGAATATTGGCCGGCATGTCACATGTAGCTAAGAAGTTAAGAAGGGATTTGTAAATGGCTCGCCGAACAGCAACGTGAAGGTCATTGGTGAAGCGAACGAGGGCTGTTGAAGTAGAATGGTAGAATCAGGATTCATACCTGAGAAGGTGGAAGGACAAGCGAGATGTGGGAAAAGGAAAACAATAGAATAAAGTGTGCAGCGAACTCAAAAAGCTCGCCTTTGAAGAGGGGTGGAGAGATATGGAAATACCTGCAAAGGGATATGGGCTCATGACATTTGCTTTAAGGAGGGGAAATCTCACAACATATCTGAATGATGATGGAAGGGACCCAGGAGAGAGGGAGAGTTTAAAGAAGCAAGACAAAAAGGTACAGCTCTTAGCGCATTTGGAGAGGACATGCGTTTTTGGAATAAAGGATGCCTGTGGAGAGAATTCCTTTTGATAGACAAACATCATAATTGATCGAACAAAAGTCATCCCAGTTTGCAGGATCCAGCATATAGCCAAATAATTTGTTCTAAAAATAGCTCAGAATTCTAGCCCTTAAGCCAGGAGGTTGGATGGGGACTCATTTGTTGTAAAGACACCAGTAAGAGTCACATAAAAAAGCTGAGATGGATGTGCTTGTGAACTAGAAATCAAGAAATCTAAAATCTATTATTACACTGTGACTTCAATTTCTCTACTTCGTCTAAACAGCAGGTGTTCTTTAGTATTTTCTGAACGTCTGCTATAAGCCCAGTCTTGGGTTATGGCTAGATACTTATTTTGGTTTACTTAACACCTGATGGCAGCCATAAAGCAGAGCTATTAATCTCTTTATTTTATAGATGAACAAAATGAGATAAAGAGACAATAAGTTACCTAAGGTCCTAGGGCTAAAAAGAAGGCCAATGGGGACTAAAACTTGATCTTTGCTGATTCCAATTCCCCTTCTACATTATACGAATATTGGAAAATATAAATATATCCTAATCAGTAAAGTTCCTTGCACTCTTTTCGGAATAAAGTTCCATTATACGTTGAGGATAGTTTTAAAAAAATATGCTAATAGCAGAGCTATCATGTATGTCTTGAAAATTTATGTAATGAATCAGGAGTAAAAAAAAAAAATCATCTGCAAATATTCGGTATTTTTCCACAGAATTTGCATTGATTTTTCTTTATTTTCCAGAGCCATCCCTCACCCTAGTCACAGCCATCTGGTTTCCTTCTACATCCTGCTATCTCAGTAAAGCTAAAGGAACAAGCTGATCTGCTGGGAGCAAATCAATTTCTCATTATCCTTAATGTGTGAAGATGAAACTACTGACAGTGATCACAGTCTTTGTCTATGGATAGGGTTGAAAACTCGTGTTTACATAACAGAAAATGTTTTCATATAGAAGAGATGGAATAGGCATACATGGCTGTGGGATGCTGTGTCTTAATGTGGAAGCTAATTCGTCTCAACAAATAAACTTAGCATTTCTCTACGTACAGGGTTAACATGCCTCTTGCTGAGAATGTGGAGGAATTCAAAATAGGAATGCATTTATCAAATTCTTCAGAGTGCTTGAGAGAATCTGTCTGACCGAAATTAGAGGTTGGATGATCAAAGCACAGAGGGCAAGGTGTGCAAAGGTAAAGAGCCCCACTCATCATTAATTCCTTCCTTCCTTCGTTCATTCGATCAGCACCCACTATGCCAGGCACTCCTGAACTGTTCCCAGACCAGTGAAAAAATGAGATAAGTTTCCTGTTCTCATAAAATATACGTTCTAGTGGAGGAAGACATAATAACAACAAATAAAAAAAATGAAAAGTCTCCAGTGGTAAGTCCCATGTGAAGAGTTAACATAGGGTACTGTGTTGAATATGACTGGTGACTACATTATTTGGGTGGTTAAGAAAGGCTTGTCTGAGGAGGTAACATTTAGGAAAAGAATGCACTTGCAGGAATACCCCAGATGTGCACAAATTAGGTGGAAGAGTGTTTCAGGCAGAGGAAAGAACCAACGCAAAATCCTAAACAAATTTTAGAACTTGGAATGATAGAGAAGATCAGTGAAGGTGCCCATAGCTTGCAGATACTAGGTAGACGTGGTGTGGTGAAGTTAGAACTAGGTTGGCAGGGACCAGATCTGATGGGGCTCTGAAGGCCAAAGTAAGGTGTCTACTTATTCTTCTTATGTGTATAACAAACCTATTGGACAGTTCTGAGTAGGAGAAGAAAGTAATCCAGTTTAGTCTGGAGATATATGGAGGATGGGTTACTGGGAAGTAGGAATATAAGCAAAGAAGAACCCATAGTAGTCTTGCACACTCACCTCCCATATAGTGGAGCTATATGTATATTTTTACATATTTTTTTAAGGTTATGCTGTTAAGGAAAAAAACCATGGGCAAAAAAATCATAATTTTGGTCTATATCAACATCATAAAAATAATTGCAAAATATTTATCAATCCACCCAAATACATCTGCTATGCAGTCCCATAGGTGTCTAAGTCATTCCCCTGCATTACATACATTAATATCTGCTTAAGGTGGTCTACGGTACTCATACTTTTATTATTATTACTCTTAAAATCTCCAATTCACTGTATTTCTTAGATTCATTGTAAATTTCCATTTGTTCCTTTGCCTGAGGCTGTTAATGTTTTTAGTGATATAATTTTAAGAATGTCATCTTTATTTCTATTCACCTCTGTGCATGACACACTGTATAGCCTGAGGAAATTGTGCCCAGCTGTAAAAAGGTGTAGGTCATTACATTTTTGTAATTCTCAGTGAGACTCTTCTATTTTACAACAATGCCTACCAGAAGTGTCTTTGTTTAAGACACATGGACACCTGGAGACTTAAAAAACATAACAAATCTGGAAGCTAGAGTCAGAAAAATATATGTTTTGGATATTGTCTAAGTTATATAATAATTGTAAGAAATGAAAGATATTTTAAGGCTTTTCTTTTATGTTTATCCTTGACAATCTACCAAACAATTATTGTCAACCATAATAACAAGCTAATATTTACTGAATGTTCATTACTATATACCGTTTTAATATACCAGATACTGGTTTTACAATCATCTTATTTAATTTTTCCAAGGATGTGCTTCTAACCACTACTCTCATCCCTATGTGCCAATCGTGTGCTGGATACTTTAGGATACTGAGTTAACATATGAAATTGTTAGTCTTCATCAACTCATATTCTGTGAAACAGATAATTACATTGCAGTATGCAAATACTTTTCTAACTCTCTCAAGCGAGGATCTGGGCTTGAATTTAGCATGTTCCATTGCTGGTTCATGATTGGAAACATTTGGAAAAACAGAAAAAATTTGACAAGTTAATATGCATGAGAGTTTTTGAATTTGGACCTAAGGAGGTCACAAATATCTGTGCCTGGATTTTTTGGAAAGAATGCAGCAATAGAATGAGATGGCCTAGTGTTTGCCATCCAGCTTCATGAGTTAGATGTGAGCCTTTTGGAGAGACATTTTGCAGGCAGAAGGAAAAACCTCTGCATTAACAAGGGACTTAAAGAGACACAGGAACCAAGAAGAGAGACTTTTGAAGTCAAATGATAAAGGTGGCTGAAGACACAAAGGCAATTGTGTCTTTGTGTCACTGTGCTACTGAGAATTGGAGGAGATAATCTCTTCAAAGACTTGTTCACTGTATGAACAAGCGGAATAGTCCTTGTTACACTTTTCCCCCATTTTTCACTAGAAAATTGGGGAAGGGAGAGAACACAGTGAGTCATCCATTGGCTTTATGGGGAAGGCAGTATTTGTGGTTAGAAATGGTCAGAAACTTTCTCTTTACTCCCTTTAGAAAGGTGAAAGGACAGCAAAAAGAGAAGGAATGCTTAGCCCCATCAGAGCAATTCCCTTCCCCTTCACAAGCCAAGTGAACACAGGAAGATTCCAGGTAGTCATTGGTAGATTTGGGAGGTTTATGTGAAAATCTGCAGTGGAGGGGCGCCTGGGTAGCTCAGTGGGTTTTAGCATCTGACTCCTGATTTTGGTTCAGATCATGATCTCAGGGTCCAGGGATCAAGCCTCACGTGGGGCTCTGCATTCAGCAAGGAGTCTGCTTGTCCCTCTCCCTCTCTCTCCCTCTGCCCCTTCCCCCCATGCTCTCTGTCTCTCTCTCTATCTCTAAAATAAATAAATAAATAGATAAATAAATAAATAAATAAAATTTAAAAAAAAAGAAAAAGGAAATCTGCAGGTTAACTCTGGAACAGAGGTGTTTATCGGAGTGACAACTGATCCAGGCAGATGATGGAGGTGAAAGAAGAGAATTTGGTAAGATTTAACTGGAGAAGGTGACGTCTCGAAGCTGTCTTTAACATGAAAAGGTGTCCAGGTGATAAAAGTAGAGGACATTTCCAGCAGTGAGGACAACTTAACTTCATGTAGTTCAGAACAGAAAAGAGGATGAGTAACAAGTTAGGGGCTGGAGTATGGAAAGTGTTTATACCACGACAGACCTTATGTGCTATTCAAAATTCAAATTTTGAATTTTATCATATCGAATAGTGTCACTACAGATTGACTTCTTTGTGATTACTCAGGCAGCAGTTTTGATAGTCGTTTAGAGTAGGAACAATTAATTAACCTGGGGTGCAAGAACTGCTAGAAGGATGAAGGATAGGATTCATGGATGCAGGATTATTTAAAATTGTACGTGAAATGTCCTGTGTACATGTTTATGTTCCTATTGTAGACAAAATGTTCTTTACTCTCGCTGGAGAAAGAGCTCTTTGTTTCCAATAAATGTCAAGACCCATTGGATTAAGGGAAATGCATTAGGAGTCAAGGAGACCATTTAGGTGGCTGTCACTGTACTGCAGGAAATAAATGATCAGGGTCTAAGCGAAACAAATGACAACATGGAGCACTTTTTGGGGGCGGGGGGAGAGACGTGGGAAGGAAGCAGGTAAAGGATATCCATGTTGACATGCTGAATTTGAGATTCCTGTGAGATCTGCAATTAGACCTGCAATAAGCACTTCGATATATCTCTGACTCTTTTAGAAAGAACTGGATTGGGAAAATACATTTTGTATTCATGAGAATACACATTGCAGTTGAATCCTTGAAGTTGGGTGTGCAAAAACCAAGTGGTGTAAATTATCTGGTATTATATCCTGAGGTGTTTTGTTAACCAAGGTACATTTTTTTCCTTCTGCTTACCCCTTAACTGTGGGTCATACTCCAGGGCTGTTTTCTTTCCCTTCCTTTTCTTCTCTGCCCTGAGGATTCTTGCTTTTGTTTTAGGTGTCAGCTTAAGACTTATTTCCTTTATTAATGTTCCTTTCTCTCAAAGTAAATGAAGCCTGAAGGAAGTGAATTGTATTTTCCAGAATGCCTTGGCATTTATTTGTTAACTTCTTACTTTGACAATGGCTTTAAGATTTTTACTTGCTTTTATGGTTGGCATGTGAAACTGAGCATGAACTTCTCTTAATACCCGTCCTTTAGAGATGAGGGAGATGGTATAGTTTCCCCAGGGAGCTAATCTGCAGAAAATTGTTTGCCACAGTTTTGAACATCTATGAATAAATTTTGTTAGCACACATAGTACGGATTTCTTATTTCTTATTTTTTGTTTATTATTGCACACTGAGAACATCAAACTCTTATTGAGGATAAATTTAAACAAAGGGCTTGAAGGAAGAAAACATATACATGTTTCCTTAAACTACTGAAACAAGAAGTTCCAAGAAAAAAATAAATACAGGTAACATAGAGATTTGACAGTAATGACTTGGAAAAATATTTCAAACACTTAAAAAGCTATATAAACTTGATCTTTACCATTCTTTTATCTTTTGGCAGGAAAATTAGATGGCATATAAAATGTTTGTTTGGGGTAATAACTTGAAGTATCAATCTCTAGATTCCACTTTTCCTCCCTTGGGACCATTTCCCACCCAGATCACCGAGGGCAAAAACACTATTACTATTACCAAGGAGGCGGCCTATTGGAGATCTTCCTAAGAATGATGAAACTTGAGTCAGGAGATCTAGAATGTCTCTGTATCCTCCAGTTATTAGAAAAAGTCCTTTTCTTCTTATTTCTTAATTGTCCTTTTCTTTGTATTTCTTATATTTATATAGATGAGGAAGGTTTTTCCATGAAGGGGAGTCTCCAGTATAATCCATAATAAAGGTAGGTGGTGTCTTCACTTCTCATCTCAATTGTGCTGACTGGCAGAACTGATAAATATATTTGGAATTCCTAAGTCTTGGGGATATAGCAGAAAAGATATGGCAACATAACATAGGGAATTGGAAAAGAATATGGATTATTTTCATTTTTTATTTGATATTTGGGATTTTTGGTTTCTTCTGACCTCAGGGAAGATGCTGAAAGGTATGTGAGACATGGATTGACTTATCAGCTCCCCAAAAGGCTACACAGTAAAACCATTAAGTCTTCCCATAGAGGCTATGAAGTGGCTTGCTGGCTAAGGGTAGGAAGGAGGAATGTGTTATTTCCAAATTCAGGGAGTATTGGAGAAACTGTCCCAATTTAGTGCTTGTAGACTCTTCAATATGTATAACTATAGAGCCAGGAGTTACACACTTGCAGAAGCAAACTTTAGTTGGGGTAAGAACATAAGCTACAGTGGAAGAGCACCAGTGGAAAAATGAATACAAACTAGCATGCAACCTCATGTTTTTCACCTGCAACCTGTTTAAGTAGACTTTTCTTCCTTCTCAGTTGCTGTCACAGTGAAGTAAAGAACAAATGGTAAGCCTCTTTTGTGATTCCTCCGAATTTACATGGTAATCACAAGAAGGGGAAGCTCAGAATTTTTTTTTTTTTAATTGAGGTATAATTGACATGTAATGTATTAATTTCAGATGTACGACAGGATTTGGTATTTGTATCTACTGTAAAATGATTAACCCCGATAAAACTAGTTAGCATCTGTTACCATACATAGTTACAAAATTTTTTTCTGCTAATGAGAACTTGTAAGATCTACTCTCTCGGGGGGAAAAAAAAGATCTAGTCTCTTAGCAACTTTCAAATATGCAGTACAGTATTAACTATAGTCACAATGCTATACAGCATATCCCCAAGGCTTATTTATTTTATAATCCCCCTTACCTATTTCACCCTCACCTAACCCTCACCTCTGATAACCACCAATCTGGTCTCTGTATTTATGAGCTTTTTTTTTTTTTTTTTAGATTTTGCATATGAGTGAGATGATACGGTATTTGTCTTTGTCTGACTTATTTAACTTAGCATAATGCCTTCAAGGTCCATCCATTCTGTCGCCAAATGGCAAGATTTCATTATTTTTAATGGCTGAGTAATATTTCATTGCACCTTTGCTGAAACAGTCTCGTTCAGATTGGATAATCTCAATTGACCTATCTTCAAGTTCACTGATTTTTTTCTTTTGCCAGCTCAAATCTGCCAGCGAGCCTGTCTGGTGAATTTCTTTTTTTTTTTTTTTTTTCAGTTGTCTAGAATTTCTATTTGTTTCTTTCCCCTTTTTGATTTTTCCTATTTGATGAGAGATATCCTCCTGATACTTGCCTTTAGTTCTTTAGACATGTTTTCTTTATTTTATGAATTGGATACATTTAGAATAAATGATTTCAAGTCTTTGTTTAAAGCTTTCAGGGACCATTTCTATTGACTTTTTTTTTTTTTCCTGGTACATGGGCTATATTCCCTTGTTCCTTTGAATATCTCATGAGTTTTGTTGAACCCTAGACATTTTTAATAATAAATTTGGCAATACTGGAAACCAGGTTTCTATTTTTCCCATGGTTTGTTGTTGCTGTTCATTGTTGTGGTTATGATTGTTGTTTTTGCTGTTGTTTCATTAGTGACTATTCTAGATTAATTCTGTAAGTTTATTTTCTTTGTCATTTTGTGACCACCGAAATCTCTGTTTACTTAGGTTATTGGTCAGCTAATGAGTGGATAGAGATTTCCTTAAATGGCTATAACCATAAGTCTCTCAATCTCTGCTGAGGGACTTGTGTGTGTTTAAAATCTGCCTTGTTCTTTAATTTCTGCTTGTGTAGAGATTTGAGGTCAATGAAGGGTGAGCCTTTAGGGCATTCTCAGGTCTCCCTCAGAGCCAGGGGTATGTACACAACTCTCTAAATCTAAATAGCATAGTGATTTGAAGTAAACCATTATCCATTTTTAAACTACATGAACAAGTTCTTTAGCCGTTGGAAATTTAAATTTTTTTTTTTTAACTTTTGGCACTCTTACTTCTATTTCACTTATATTAAAGAATGTTCTCCAATGCAATGTAAGTTCATGCTGGGAAGTCTTTTATTGATTATTTGTCATATACCCATCTAACATAAACATGCATATATATCGAAATGACTTTCCTAAATTTCTCTGCAAACATACGGCTCTAAGTTAAAATTTTTCTTCTGAACTGATGCAAGTGGTAAACAATTAGTGGAAATGATAAAAATACATTAAAAACTTCAATAAATACAAATTAAGTGAAAGTTTTATTGGCTATATGCTTTTTAATGAGACAAATGAGGCTTTCTTTTCCAACTTTTTACATATTCATAGATAAATATTATAGTATTACAATATTACACCATCACAAATAAGCATATTCAAACAAGTTCAATAAATATTTTAAAAACACTGAAAACTAAATTATGACAAGTATTGTGTTAGAGAGACTACCAAAAGCAGTCAGGATTAAAATTTTTTACTTCTAATATGATCCATCACCCATTTTGTAAGTAATACAAAAGTTAATTCATATGTCCTTTCTCATCATTTAATAACACCATATAATGTATATCTAAAAATTATTAGTTATTGATAAAGCAAATGGCATGATAAAAGGCATATTACTTCAGTAAGTGTGTATGAGCATTGTGTGTATATTTATCAAATTATGTTGTTCTGCATTTGGGAATAATGTAAAAAAAGTATTATGTATTAAGATTAGGAATAACTATAATATTTTTATTAAACATCATGATAAAATTTTCCTGTTTAGTGAAATGTATGTTTGTCTCTCTCTCCATCTACATACACATATATAAATACAACATACATATTTATGCATACAGATATATTGCTGCCAAAACCAATTGATTCAGAAGCTACAATTTAACATTATCTTTATTTTAAATTTGTAGAAAACATTAAACATTTTATCAGAAATAAGATTAGACCTGACTCCAACTGGAATAAATACTTCATAATACAATTTTTTAAAATAGGTTTTAACTATCTCATTCATTGAATGATGCATGTCAAATATGAAGAACAATCAGAGTAGCTGAAGCTAATTGCTTATATTTAAAAGTATTTTCTTAAAAAATAGGGTTTTTTTAAAGATTTTATTTATTTATCTGAGAGAGAGAGAGCATGAGGGGGCGAGGGTTAGAGGGAGAGGAAGAAGCGGACTCCCTGCTGAGCAGGGAACCCCCCCCCAACCGTGGAACTTGATCCCAAGACCCTGAGATTGTAACCTGAGCCAAAGGCAGACACTTAACCGAGGTACCCCTAAAAAAAACAGTTTTAATGTTCGATAATTTTATCCATGCTCTCTTTGTTTTGCTGGGATTTCCCTTTCATTGCATATTGATACACCCACTGATCAGGCGGTTGAATAGGCTATGTCATTAAACCAGCCCTGTCTTCTGACTTTGCTCCTGTCTTCCCACTCTTCCACTCTGCTTCCCCCTGCTCCAACCACTCACGCCCATACTCACATTCTTGCATAGATCTTGTCATTACCCATAACTGCAGCTGCTTCATAATCTCAATTTCACTCGTCCCATTCTCCGGCCAGCTCCTCCCACACCCTCCCTTTTTCTTCCCCAGCATATTCCCCCACCCAGTCTCAAATTCTACAGTCCTTTAAATACAAAGGGGCCATTCATTATCTCATTACCTTTTTATTCTCTCTCCCTTCTTTGATACCATTTTTGTCTTCCTGTCTAACGTAAATCCCACAGTTGATCATTATTGTCAGTCTGCTGTATTTACGCTCTACACCTTTGTCCTTCCCTCCTTTCATTAGACTTGCTCGTCAAAACCACAACCCTAGTTAAAAGCAAAAGTCTACCTATTGTGCACTTGCATCCATGCAACTAAATGTGACTGGAGAAACCCCCACAGCCACCATGCCCATTCTGAGTTTAAATTCATCACTATTGACCTCCACTGGTTTCTTTAAGTCTCAGACAATTATTCCATATTTCCCAGGTCACGGACTCCTTTTCCTAGAGAATTGGTTTACAACCACTCCTCCCATGTCATTTACAACGCCTCCTCCCGAGTCCTCCCTCTCAGCCACTGATCTTGCTTTCTCCTTTCTCAGAACATATAAGCTCTCAGGAGAGAACACCCACCTATTAGTGTTTGCACATACCTTCCTGCCTCCTGTACTATAGGTGAAAATATTCATGGGCCTGTTTAAAATCAATCCTCACATTGTGAACTCAGCCCTGGCCCCCTGTTGCATCCAAGGAGATCAGCCCAGCAATTCTTTTTCCTCCTATTCTTAAATCTGTAGTGTTGCATTAGTCCCATTAGTTTAAAGGGATGCTGTTCTCTCTCCAGGTTAAAAAGAACCTTCTTTGGACTTTACTTCCATACCAGCTACTGCCCCAGAAGCACGGGTTTTCTGCTCCTCAAATATAACAAGCCAGTCTTGAACTTAGGGTGGGGTACTGTTTTCTCGGCCTTAAATTCCCTTCCCCTACACTTCAGAATGTTTGGCTTCTTCTAAATTTAGATACAATGCATTTTAAACTCTCTATCAGTAAAGAGACCAGTCATAACCTTCCAATTTAAAGCAACCTCTCTGTTAATCTGTCACAAAACCCTGTTTATTCACCCTGACTTAATTAGGGCATTTTTCACTCTCTCATATGTTGCTTGCATACTCACGTGTTGGTCTGTCTTTTCTCTCTACATCATAAACTCCACTGGAGTAGATATATTACCTGTCTGTTCTCTACTATGTACCTAGGAAAATGTTTCTCAACTTTAAAAAAATTGCACTCCATATACAGTCTTTTAAGACATTTTGTCTTTATCATCTCCACCTTGTGAAATTTTAATACCACAATGTGTTCTGGTCCTTTAGAGGCTTACGAATTATATAATACCTAAGGTTTTTTTGTCTTCTACCCTCCAGACCAAAATTTGCCTCCGTCGGTTATGTATTATAAATATAATCCATTTTAATTATTTTTTTAAAACATTCCCTTGAGAGAAGGAAACCCTCATTTCAAAAGCTAATATATAGAAGCTTATTCAGTGCAGAATTTTTGAGCAATCGTAATGTCTAAAGTAGCAGAGAATGATGGCAGCATTGCAAATAGTAATGCTGAAATCTTGTGAGAGAGACCAGCCCAGCACTTAAGCAACTGAGTACAATGTAGGATAGAATAAAGTAAGTGCAGAATAGAGGCTTAAACTTCGTTCTGAGGGACTGAAGAGGAAGAAGAGATAAACTCACAAGGATAAATACCTAGTGGAGGGTAAGGCAGATGAGAAGAATTTCACTAGACAAGAAAATGGACTTTTCTTGGACAAGAACGAGAGTCTTGAGGTCCTTAGACCCTGCTTTGAGAAACTTTGCACCAGCAAATAAACCCGGTAAAGAGAAAGGAGGACTTTGTGTTGGCAATGATCTTCTTCTGAATGTTATTCTGTTGGCACTAGTGAATCTTTGAAAGTTAAATTACACAGAGATTCAAAAAATATAAGAAGAAATTGTCACTCTAGTTTTTGTAGCCTCTTTTAGAATGAGAAAATCTGTTGCTACTTAGCATTTCATATTTAGGCTTCCACATTGCCACCAGATTAATTTACCTAAAAAGCACATCCAACCATGGCTGCTCTCCGTTTAAAAGGACTCAGTGATTTCTCAGCACGTGCCAGAGAGAGTATTAGTTCCGGAGCTGAGAGAAGGTTCTTATTCTCTGTCATTAGTCCCTCTTTTATTTGTTGAATTTTATCACTTATCGTCCCGTGTGCCTCAAACTCTAAAATAGTTTTCTTCTTATAGAATAAAATAGTAATAGTAAAATACTAAAATAGAAAATAGTAATTTCTTATAGTTTGCAACCTTGGAGCTTGCTAATTTCCATCTAATTTTCCAGGTAAGACAGCTCTTCTGTAAGTTCTATTTAATAGAGAAAATCAATATACCCTTCAATACTGTCCTCCAAAGAGTAACTTCGGTAGCAAGAGGGCCTTTTATAACCATATCAGAGGGTTGGAGTAGAGAGTGATGCCTGTTCTCTGATTTAAGCTGGAATAACTTTAGAAAGGTATTTACATTTTTCTTTCATATATGACTAAGATATCATTTTTACTTTGAAAATATATGAAATATGATTATTTTTATAAGAGATTGTTTGCTTTCTCAACATCTCTTTCAATTGTGAAATATACCATATTCATGGCAGATTAAATACAACTTAAACACTTTGAAGAACAATTAGAATGCTACTAGAACCACCACCAAGGTTGATAATTAACATAATAGTAACACTCTTGAGCACCTTGAGTCTCTTTCCTCTGTCAATCTTGGATTCTGCAATATTTTTCTTAACTTCCTTTACATTTTTAGTTTCCATATATGAACTTATAAATGTATAGTCTTTAGTTTTGCTAGATTTTGCAATTCATATAAATGCAGTCATGCAGTAAGTATTTCCTTATGTTGGGTTTCTCTTGCTCAGAGAGGCTTGTGAGTTTCATCCAGGCCATTCCGTGCAACTGTCTTCATTTTCTCTCATTGCTCTAGAGCATTCAATTGTGTGAATATGCCATAATTTATTTATGCATACCTCTGTTGATGGATTTGGGGGTGTTTCCAGTTTTTGGCTATGGTAGTGCTATAATGAAGATTTGTGCATGTCTTTATAGAGGAATGTAAATATTCATCTTGGAGTGGAATTTTCTAGATCATAGACCATATACACATGTTTAGCCTTAGTAGGTACTGTTAATTTCCCAAAACTGTTGAACTAATATACACTCCCACAAAGCAGTGTGTGAGAATTCCAGTAGTCCACATGTACTATTGTCTGTATTTTTTTTAAAGGTTTTACTTATTTATTTATTTGAGGGAGCGAGAATGAGAGAGAGAGAGAGCACATGAGAGGGGGGAGGGTCAGAGGGAGAAGCAGACTCCCCGCTGAGCAGGGAGCCCGATGCGGGACTCGATCCCGGGACTCCAGGATCATGACCTGAGCCGAAGGCAGTCGCTTAACCAACTGAGCCACCCAGGCGCCCATGTACTATTGTCTGTATTTTTAATTTTAGTCATTCTGGTCAATGTGTAGTTGTAATCACAAGGTGGTTTTAAATTGAATTATTTCACTCCTGACTAGAGAAGTTGAGGAACTATTCATATTTATAGGCCATTTAGACACCCTCTTTTGTGAAGTTCCAGCTCAAGTCTTTTGCCAATTTTTCATATTGAGTATATGTCTTATCCTTATTGATTTTCTTTAATGTATGCTTGTCTTTATTTTTATTGATTTGTTATGCTATTCTCTATATTATTTCCCTGTGTTTAATTTCTTTGAGTTGAATTTACTGTGCTTCTCAAAATTGAAGCTTATATCACTAATTTTCAATATTTCTTCTTTATAATACATCCATTTATTTTTAGACACATTTTGCAATATTCCCTTTGCTGTATTTTTATTATCATGATATTGCACTATTTCCTATATCTTCTGAGATTATTCTTTTGATCCATTAATTCTTTAGAAGTATGTTATTTAACTTACAAATGTTTAGAGATTTTCTAGTTGTTTTTCTGTTCTGTTCTTCTAGATTAATTCCATTGTAATCAGAGATTTCAGTTGTTTGAAATTTATTGAGTCTTCCTTTATTCCCCAATTTGTCTATTCTTTTTAAGATTTTATTTATTTATTTGAGAGAGAGAGAGAATGAGAGATAGAGAGCAGAGAGGGAAGAGGGTCAGAGGGAGAAGCAGACTCCCTGCTGAGCAGGGAGTCCGATGTGGGACTCGATCCCGGGACTCCAGGATCATGACCTGAGCCGAAGGCAGTCGCTTAACCAACTGAGCCACCCAGGCGCCCCAATTTGTTGTCTATTTTTGTCTGTACCTTATACACACTTGAAAATGGGTATACTTGAGATTGTTGCTTTCTTAAAGATAAAGCATCCTTTTATGTAGTTGTAAGTAGGATTTTCTCTATCTTTGGTACTAAGTGGTTTGCTATGATGAACCTCAGTGTTTTGTTCTTTCAAATCACCAAGATTTTGAACCCATTCACTGGCGTCATTAATCCGCTTTGGGAAATGATTGCCCATTATGTATTCAATACTGCTCCTGAACCACTCTGTCTTGCTTTTCTTCTGTGGTTCCAGTTACACACGTATTTTTGACTGTATTGTACAAATCTCAGGCTATCTTCCATCTTAGAATTTTTATTTTTTCTATTTTTCACTTCTTCTATCTTCTCTTACCTGGAATCCAATGTCACTTATTCTGTTTTCTGCTGTGTCCAGTCTGCTGTTTTTAATTTCAGGCACTGTTTATAATCTCAGATTGCCAATTTTATACTGTTTTAGAGAGTCTTACTTTCTCTTTATTCTCATTTTTTCCCATTAATTTCATCTACCTCTTCCTCTACCTCTTCCTCTATTTACTTTAACATATTAATCAGAGTTAATTTTAAATTCTTATTCCACAGGCTTCCAGTTATGGAATGAGTAATTCACAGGAATAAAAGGCACAGCATAAAGAATGCAGTCAATGATATTGTAACAGCGATGTAACAGGATGGGTGGTTGTCACACTTGTGGTGAGCACAGCATGACTTGTCAATCACTAAGTTGCACACCTGAAACTAATGTAACATTGTGTGTCAACTCTACTCAAAAAGTAAGTAAATAAATAATATATATAGTATATAAATATACATCTATTTTTTAACTCTATGCCACATACATTGTTTAAGGAATTATAGAGAGAGTCATCAAGTGTTATTTTTCCCTAGGTATAGTTCACACTTTCCTCTGTTTTAGGCAGATATGATAATGTTGTGACTACATCCATGTCATTATAATTGTGGTGTCAGGGCAAGGTGGCAGTTTAGTTAGACTCAAGTGACATCTATCTTTATTCACCTCCGATCTTTCCCTGTAGCAAGATTTTGTCTCCTTAAAACTGTAGGTCTGTGAGATATTTCCTTCTGTTTTTCCTGCACAACCCCAGCTTGGGTATGGCCCACATGGGCTTCATAGAAAAACCAGTAGTTCCTGCCTCTTCCACCATGAAAGTTGTGACCAGCTTTTAAGCCACTCATACATGTGGACTCAAAATGCGGCAAATAATGAGGGAGAGAATGCTCATGGATTTGTTGCAATTCCCTCTGGTGTGACTTCGTCTCGGTAGCATGCTCAGACCATCTCCAGAACATTTAATTTTTTTGGCCATAATACTTGTAATACTTCATGATTTTGGAGAGATTTGTGACATATAGAGAAAAAGTATTGGATCTCTGGAAGTACCTAGAGGATGGTTATAGCAACAGATATGTAGAATCTTGTAGAAAGGTCATGCCTCAAGACAGTGGGGGATTTGACCCTACCTTGTAGGATCACACTCCCCCTCTCCTGTGACATTTCAGACTCAACAAATGTCCTAGTTGGTAAAATAGGCAATTTATTTGAGCCTCCTTTAGGTTTCAACCCAAATAACCGTCAAAATCTCAACTGTTCTGTCTTCTTTTTAGAATATTTCTTTGTCAACAAAAAGCTTGATCATGCCCAGGCATGGCAGATTTGCACAGGAAATAAAAGAGCCAGGGGTGCGTGGGTGGCTCAGTCAGTTAAGCATCCGACTTGACTCTTGATCTCAGCTCAGGTCTCAATCTCAAGGTAAAGGGCCAGTAGTTATCAGCTCATGTAAGAAAGTATTTTCCTTGTTTGGTGAGGTCATCTAGTGCTTTCTGATTCCACAACTCTATGATGGCTCTAAAATATCATTTAAAAATTTCCAAAGTTTTATACAAACTTGTTACTAAGGGGAAGACTACCACTATCTAAAACATTCTACCAAGAAAGTGAAATTCTCGGCCATTTACATCTTAAGACTTTTTTATTTAAAATAGTTTTAGACTTACAAATAGCTGAAAATGGTAGCATAATCCCCTTCCCTTTCACCCAGGTTTCTCTAATGGTAGCATCTCACATGAGCAATGTAAAATGAGCTAACCCAGGGAATTAACATGAATATGGTATTATTAAGTACTTATAGACCTTCTTCAAATTTTGCCAGTTGTCCTACTAATGCATTTTCTTGTCCAACATCCAGAACTTGAAGTTTCATTTAATTGTCAAATCTCCTTAGCCTCTTCAAGTCTTTGACAATTCTGGAGTGTTTCTCTGACTTTCATGGCTTTGATAATTTTGAGGAGTACTGCACAGTTATTTTGTAGAATGCCCCTCAATTTGTCATTTTGTGTTCTCATGATTAGATTGAAGTAATACATTTTTGGCAAAACTACAGATGTGATATTGTAAACTTCTTAGAGTACCGTGCATGATAATAAAACAAAGATTTTTAATTTTTTTAGTTAGATTTATAGAAGTATAACTCACATAAAGTAAAATTCACCCTCCTTAGTGTACAGTTCTATGAGCTTTGACAAATGTTTATGGCTAGCCAGCCAGCACAACTATTCAGACATGGAACAGTTTTATCACTTTCAAAAATTCTCCTGCCCCTTTATTGCCAAATACTCTACACCTCATTCTCTAGCAACCATTGATATGTTTTCTGTACCTATGTCTTGTCTTTTCTAAATATAATATAAATGGAATCATACAGCATGTAGTCTTTTAGGGTTTTTTTTTTTAAGATTTATTTATTTATTTTAGAGAGAGAGGGAGGGTGTCTCAAACAGACTTCATGCTGAGCAGAAGACCCCGATGCAGAGCTCCAAGAGCGTGTTGCTTAACCGACTGTGCCACCCAGGTGCTCCATTCAGGGTTTTCTTCTTTAACTTAGCGTATTGTATTTTAGATTCATCCATGTTGTGTGTAGCACTATTCCGTTATGTAGTTGTACCATAGTTTGTTTATTCCTTGACTAGTTTTTGACTAGTTGAAAAACCTCTGAGTTGTTTTTAGTTTTTGGTGATTCTAAATAAATAAGAAACTTTGCATATATCAGATTTAACTTTATAAATATTTCATATTTTCCTCATTTTGAATTATTTCATTTGTTAACTGTAGTTTTAATAAAGTTCATTTTTCCTAGCAGCCTTAGAGATTAATGCATGAATGCATAATAAATGCTATCTCTCTCTTATACAGATCTCTATAGTCATGCAAGTGAAACTAACTTCAGAGCATAATTAATTAATCATATCTATAACCTGTAACAAAGTACCCATTTAATGATTTTGCTAGGATGCAAGACATAGAATGCAAATTTTTCATACTCAATGTGTGTGACAATATTCTTCTCAGGGGCCCCACTGAATAAGAAACACTGCCAGAGAGAGAAAAGTAAAAAAATAAGAAAAAAATTGATGAACTGAAAATCAGCAATTTCAAGATGTATCTATTGGTTCACTGGAACTAGACTGATATCCAGAAAGTGACATTTAAATTGCTATTCTAGTCAAGGAAAGTGTATGTCTACTTTTTTATAAAATGGATAAGTACTTCATCCTAAAGTAAGAAAAATTCATTCACTGGGTAATTTGCATTTATTAAACATTTGTAAGTGAAGAATAGAAGCTAGCATGATCGATGAAAAATAACAATATGCATTGTATCCGATCTCTGAAATAGACATTGTGTTTGAAATATGTAGGACTTTTGATAAAATTGAATAAAAGGCATCAGCTGAGTGGTAGAATATTTATATCTGTGATGCTTAAGATTTATACTTGGAATGCTGTCACCATTAATGCGATTTTACTAATTTTAAATGGTGATTTCATATTTTTCTAAACATAAGTTGATATTTATAATGGATTGTCAAGGCTATCTTTTTCAAAATATTGGTGCTTATAGAATGAATTTTTTTTTAATTAAAAACCTGGGTGGCTCAGTTGGTTAAGCAACTGCCTTCGGCTCAGGTCATGATCCTGGAGTCCCAGGATCGAGTCCCGTATCGGGCTCCCTGCTCAGCGGGGAGTCTGCTTCTCCCTCTGACCTTCTTCCCTCTCATGCTCTCTCTCTACCATTCTCTCTCTTTCTCAATAAAATAAATAAAAATCTTTAAAAAAAAACCCACAAACCTGACTTCAAGGATTATTGATCAAATCAGCTCATTTACCTCCTCTACATTTCAGTTACCCTCCAATTTGGTTAAAATAACACATTTATTACCATTTGAAAGTGTTTCACGTATAGTATGCCAAGCTCTGACCACAAGATCTTCAGATTTTCTGCTTTCCAGATACATCTTTACCAATGTATCTCTTCTTGCAGTGTTCTTACTTCTCAGGTTGGCTTTATCATGTACTCTGCTCTTCCTTCCTCCTTCCTTCCTTCCTTCTCTATTTTCAGACTTCATCACTTGACTTGTGTTGAAAATGTTAAAGTTCTATTTATGCATTATTAGTCATATAGTATTATTGATTGGATAATTGCTAAGATACTATCTTAATTGAACTCTGATTGCTACCTTTAACCTTAGAGGTTATTTTTAATCCTACTTAATTCTTACAATATTAATTGAAAGAATCTTACATAATTTTATTTTATTTTTTATTTTTTTGAATCTTACATAATTTTAAATGAATTTTATTTACAACAATTTGTTTAGTAATCCATAAGTATATTAGAGATATGATCTTTCCATTCTTCCTTAATAAGGTGAACTGTGGGACTCAAAAAAAAAAAAAAGAAAAAAAAAAGAAACAAACAAAGAAACTGGAAAATGCCAGAGGAAAGCAGTATCAGGTTGGTGTGTATTCCAACCCATCCTCTTAGTCATTAAATTCGGAAACAGGACTAAAATAAGTCAAATATGAGTGAAATGGTCAAACAGTTAACTAAGAATTTGGGGGAGCACATTCTCTTATTTTTTTTAAAGCCCTCAGCCCTTAAAGAACATTGCTTATTTTCATATCAAGATTAAATTATACTTTACTCTTTCACTTCCCTTTGTTTTCCAATTCTCATAGTTCTTCTTGTGCCACAAAAATTCAGATCATCTTGGGGTGCCTGGGTGGCTCAGTTGGTTGGGTGGCTGCCTTCAGCTCAGGTCATGATCCTGGGGTCCTGGAATCGAGCCCCGTATCAGGCTTCCTGCTCAGTAAGGATCCTGCTTTTCTCTCTCTCTCTCTCCCTCTGCCCCTCCCCACTGCTCATTATCTCTCTCTCAAATAAATAAAACATTTTTAAAAAGTTCAGATCGTCTATAGATGGTTAATTACTCCATATATAAGAATGTTTTGCATAAGGTGATATTAGGAAAACTGTAGAAGGTCTGAACAACAATGAATGTGGTAAAATGCTAGCATACGAGAATTTTACTTTTGCAAATGTTAATAACTTTGCCATTAAAAAAATGCTGGAGTGCTGGTCTTGGGTTCCATATGCTGTTAGAAGTTTTCCAGATGTCTGAGAAATATAATACCATTCATTTAAATCTCTCTATAGTTAAGCCATCTGGTACAGTTAAGTACCAGAAGCTTTACAATTATTCACAATTCTGTTACATAGAATGCCATTTTTGCTATTGGGGAATAAACTGATGTCACAGAATGCTGTTAGTAAATTTGAACAAGTTCTCCCATAATGGAGATAGACATTGATGTTCCTATTAGGATGTTGTATCAGTTATGACTGATATATTCATCAGCACAATGTTGTAAATGGGATGATATTCTAAACATCCGCAATTACACTGACATTTGGATTCCACATATTTTGTAATATGGTCATTTTATTGTAATATGACATATGCTGTTACATCCTTTGGTAGAAATCATGGTCTTACCTATAATCGGTGGTGCTGTTACCAGAAAAATATTCAGGATTTGAGTGAGTCTTCAAAAACTTATGCATGTTGCATTCTAATAGCCTCATCAATGTGGAAGGGACAGGAGCATCAGAAATTCAATACAGCTGGAATAAATGATACAAATATATCCTCCCTATTGTCTGAATGTTGTCACAGGCTAGGGAGCGCCCTATATTTGACCCTAGTTCTTCTTCACTTCTGGAATTATCACAGTCAGAGTAGGATTTAAACATTAATCTAATAAATCTTTACTGAGTATATAAAATGTGCCAGGAGCTCTTTTAGCCATGGTAAGGCTTACAAGGTTGAATAAAGTGTAATTTTACCTTTAAGGAGCATGATTCAGTCTCACTGTTGTTACTAATCACTTTTTTTGTTGGCTTTGTGGATTTCTGTTGCTTACAGCCTGACAGATGCCTCTGAGGGAATAAATCCCCAGAATCAGGTGGTAAAAGTTTTAAACTTTCATATGTTCTTAAAACACACATTAATAAACATTTATGGAATACTTTTAATGTGTAAGTTTCCCAGCATTGAAAAAATAAACAAATAAAAGAGGAAAAATATCCTTAAAAAATTTGGGGGCTAGTAAAAATTATGGAAATGTAAACAAACTATAAAGTAAAATAATAATACATGTTAATAATACAAGACAGGTAGCTTGTGTCTTGGGAGCACATTGGCAGGAATGCCTATTCTGAAATGGTTTGGAGAGATTTTTCTAGAGAAAGAAATATTTGAGCCTATTCTTGAAAAGTGGCTTCATATCTGTTCTCAGCTGAGAAAACAATAATTTCCATGTATACAGAAAACTAGAACTGAATTATGTGATCACATAAGAACTCCAGCAAGCATGATGTATCAGAGCTTTTGAGTCTTTGCATCAAAGTGGAAGATTGTTCACCTATCCCCAAGAATGTTATCTAGAAGTTGCCTAAACCCTCATGATTTTTTTTAAAAGTTTTAACAAACATAACAATATTTGGAAAAATCGGAGTTACTATTTATTATATCCCTGTGCTGACACTTAATATGGGCTCAGCTCAGTGCTTTGACCTGCATCTTAGAAGTTATGACTTTTATCTTGGTGATTCCCTCAATCTCAAGGTTTCTAAACTACCCAACATCTCTTTCCAGATCTCAATCATGTACTTCTAATGACAACCATTTATGAGTAAGGTTATGTACTAAGGACTGAGAATGCCCAAAGTGTAAGGGTGTGGTCCCTCATTCCTGAGGGACTGAGAATGTAATTGGGGAGATAGAATATTTACATGAAGAATAGCAACCTACATTTAAAACAGCAAACCTATGGTGAGTTTTGTGACAAATGAAGCAGAGAGACTGTAAGTGCCATAGATTTTCGGAGGAGTAGCAATCCATGAAAACTAAAGAAATAAAATAAGCTCCTGGCAGAACTTGGAAGATAAGATTTAGAAAGAAGAAAAATTCCAAGCTTACTTTAAGGCCAAATTTTGAGAGAGAGGAAGAAATGAGTTTGTATGTACTCAAGGAACGATGAGTAGACATCTTGGCAACAGTGGAGACTCAGTTAAAAAGTGCAATAACATTAAAAGATAGATACAGGCCATGATATGCAAACCTTTGAACTTTGTCTCACACAAGAAAGACAAACAGAAGCTTGAGAACAGGGTGATGGCATATCCAAAGTAGTACGGGGCGGTGGGGTGGGGGTCGTAGATTAAAAGAGGGGTTTGGCTGTCAGAGCCTACGTATCAAATAGGAATAAAGACCCGACTAGGATGCTGTCTAGAGAGCAAAAAAAATGTCAGTGGGAGAGCCATTACAGAGATTCAGCAGTATCCCGTACCTGGGCCTTTCCTCTTCTACTTCATCTTTATGCAAAATGTGGAAGTTCTTCAACCTGTTTACTCAGGCCTGCTCTCTGCTCTTTACTAATATATTTATGGTGATATCAAGTCAGCATAACTTTTTTGAAGCAAAATGATTGCCTTTTAATAAGAGCCTACAAAAGTCTACTTTTTAATCCAAAAAAGTAAAATGAAGAGCAGAACTGCAGGTCTTGGGACAAGTCTGGGAGCAGATTTTGAATTTAGATCAGTAGGACTGCTTGCTTTGGTGCAGTAGACTCTGGCATGGGAATTTGTTTTTATATGACAAAATGGTCAACATAAAGAGAATAGCACAAATTTCAGAAAGATGACAGATAACACTAGGAAATACTGATAAGTACAACCAATGCAAAATGAGTCTCTGTATGGTTCCTTTTTCTTTGATAAAACTAAAATATTGGAAAGAATATATTTTAGTAAGAATTTGATTAAATAAAAAAAGTTATGAAAGACAAAATAAAATCTCAATAAAATAAAAGATTATGGAACAAGAAAGGATAGCAAATATACAAATAACTTTCCATTACGTTGCAGAATGAACAAGGCTAAAAATACAAATACATGGCCGTATCCAAAGAGAAGAATAAGGTTTTGATTAAGCTAAACACAAGATGCATAATGTCTATCTCATGCTTGGACACAACCAAGCACCCTCTGGAGGCATGATAAATATTGTTTGAACTTAACCAATCCACCTTTTAAAATACAGTCGCTTACATATCATTCAAAATGTAAATATATACTCTAATGATTGGAAAGAAATGATGGAGATCACATAGTCCAATGACTTCATTTCACAGATGAAAAGTGGAGACCCTGGATGTTCAAGTGACTTGACTGATATCGTAGAACCAGTTAGGGAATGAGACAGTAGTCCTGACACCCCAGCAACCACTGCAGAAACAGTCTCTCCTTGTATCTCATCTGTTACTGTTGCCCCTGATTGATAATGTGCTGACTCTAACTCTCTACCATTCAAAGCCAAGTGCTATATTTCATTTTTTTCTCAGAAAGCTTTTCCTGACTGTGGTAGGCAGGATAATAAACCCCATGGATGTTTGTATCAGAATCTCCAGAACCTGTGAGTATGTCACCTTGCATGGCAAAAGGCACTTTGAAGACATGATCCAATCAAAGATGTTCAGATAAGATTATCCCGAGGTAGCAGAGGACTCATATGAGTCCTTTAAATGGGGAAGACAAGACCGCTGCTGTCTTTCAAGATGGAAGGAGACCATACATCAAGGAGTGTGAGAAGCCTCTAGATGCTGGAAGAGACAAGGAAATGGATGGTCTTCTAAACCTACAGGAGGAACGCAGCCCCACCAACACCTTGATTTTACCCCAGTGAGACCCATTTTTTTTTGAACTTCTGACTTCAGAAATACAAGATAATAAATGTGTGTTATTTTAAGCCACAAAGTCTGTGGTAATTTGTTACAGCAGCAACAGGAAGCTAATACTAGTGACTATTCTAGCTTTCAGGTCATTTAGTCATACATGAGCTTTTCATTATCTGTTTTTAGTTTTTAATTCAAGGAACATTCTACAAATAAGTAACGGGTTCTTCAAAGCTGATGCCCCTGTCGCATAGACCTGGATACTCTGCTATTCCTAAAATTAGCCGTCTGTGCCCTTGGGCAAGTTACTTAACCTTTTGCTGTTTTAATTTCCTAACTATGAAATGGTTATTATAAAACCTTATCTTGAGGAATTTTGTGAGGATTAGCAATGATAAATTCATTCCAAGTAAAATTCTATAACTGTCACGTTGAAAGTATTTAAACACATCCATTAATGTAAAGTTAATTGTACTAATAACTAAAACACATATTTTAAACTGACAAATTAACCAAAATCATGCTAATTGGTTTGTGAAACACAAAAAATCCTAAATAACTAGAAATAGTATCGTATCAGCCTTCAGTATGACCATTATTTTTCTTCTGTGTATTGCCCGTAAACTTGATTATGGTTTTAGTCTATGGACCCATCCCTAGGGTGGGAGAGGTTTTTGGGACAGAGGTGGAAACTCTAATGGAATGTGAATGGGAGAGAGTATGTTACATATATCTCAACATTTAGAGGGGCTACATATTGGCAGTGATTTCCTATATCACTATTCTCCTAGCCTTAACAATTGCTGCCATACGTTGCTACCAATTTTTACGTGTGAATATCCTGGGTCCACTGACAGATGTAATATATGTATAGATGCTATGCTATGTAGGCTAATAGAGATATAGAAAGAGTGTTAAGTTGGTAATTAAAACTGGGTTTGAGGGCATCTGGGTGGCTCAGTCCATCAAGTATCTGCCTTCGGCTCAGGTCATGATCCCAGGGTCCTGGGATCACCCCAAGCATCAGGCTTCCTGCTCAGTGGAGAGTCTGCTTCTCCCTCTCCCCCTGCCCCTGCCCCGCTGCTCATGCATGCTCTCTCTCTCTCTCCCTCTCTCACAAATAAGTAAGTAAAATCTTAAAGAAAAAAACAAAACTGGGTTTGAATCTAACTCTTACTAGGTGTATAAACTTAGGTCATTAATTAACATATGAATTAAAATGAGAACTTTGAACATGCAGAGTAGATGAGAGACTGTATGTGAGAACATTGCTGTAGCAGAGCCCAGTACACAGAATGTTTCCATAAATATTACTTTATTTTCTCTTTGAAGATTCGGCATTATACTTCTTTTGATTCCTTACTGTCTCTCCTTCTGATAAGCTTCTAAGAAACTCCAAGTAAGTATTTTTTTAAACTGAGAATTATGATATATCTAATTAAGATAATAAAATAAATAAATCACCATGGAATATATTTTAATAGTAAGAAAGCCATAGTGGAAAGTCTACATTTTGTAGACTTGTTTGGTTTGTTGACACTCAATAATTATTATATATTCAGGGTCAGATACCCTTTGAAATTCTGATATATTGTACTTTTCCTCAAAATGTACTTCAATACAGGGAATTTACATAGGGCCTGGAAATACGGTGTTTAGAAAATCTGCTTTTTCATTTAATCTTTAAAATGAGATTATATATAATAAAAATTTGTTAAAGTGTAGCTTTAAATGAAGAAGCAGAGAAATTAAGGCATTTAATTTCAAAACATCATCTCATATTGCCTTGCAAACAGTTTCTACCTCTCATTCCTCCCCAGTCGAAATTAATCTTGCTAGGTTAAAACGAAGGCCCTTTTCTGTTAAGCTCATTTTCATGTTGAAAAAATGTCTAATGACTTCCCATTGCCTAGAGGGTTAAACCCAAACTTCTCTGCTTGGCACTCAGATTCCTATACATTTATACGCCCAATTCGTCTTTCTGGTCCTATTTACAACTATTCTACTATGAAATGTACATACTGTAGTGTGTGTTCTGGACAGCAGGCAAGTGACCTCTTCTCCTTCCCTAATTCAGAAACTTCCTGTCTCTGTGATTTTTGTACTGGAGCTCTCCGCAGTTGGAGTTTTAACTCTTTTCCCCCTCAGAATCAATGTGTTTGTTAAGATGACAAGTTCCATCTCTTCCCTAAAGTCTTTCTTGAGTCCTTTGAGATGAGAGTCACACTTCAGTCGTGGTTCTGTAGAATCTAAGAGCCTGTCCTTTAGACATTATATCCAGCCCTGTGTTCTAGATTTGGTAATTTTATCTCATCATGCCCCCTCCACTGGGTATTCACCACAGATGATGGAGGTGAAGAAGTCATCTTTGTATTTCATTTACTACACGGCACAGCACCTTGCTCATAGTCGTAATCTAATAATTCGTTTAAAGATATAATAAATATTTGTGAGTGTCGACTATGTGGCAAATGAGAAAGTAGATGTCCGGGCACGGAGATCAGTAAAGTTTTTGCTGCTCTGGTCAGATCTCCTTCATCCTCCATCACTGCATGATGGCTGGCAAGGACTCACAGCTACTCTCGCCTCTTGAGAACTGCCCTGGAGTAAGTACCTGGCCTAACAGGCAATAACTGACTGGCCTAGATGCCAGCGGCTCAAAATGAGTCCAATTTTGTGGTATGATCCATGCTCCGGAGCTCACTGTGGGTTCGTCCTGCAGGACGACTCCCAGCACAGATGACATCTTTACTTAGCTCTTCTTGTCCTATCCTACTTCCTTCACATTCTTTCTTCTGAGAGTGCTTCCGTAATAAACCGTGTGTATCTGCATTCCTTCTCAGGCTCTCAGATGATCCAAACTGAAACAAAGTTGTGTGAGTGTCATTCCCAATAGCCAAGAAACCCAACAACCTGTGTCCTTCAGTGGATGAATGGATAAAGAAGACATATAGAAGATATATACAATGGAATATGTGATATCACTTATAGATGGAATCTAAAAAAGACAAACTCAGAGAAACAGAAAGTGGAATTATGGTTACTAGAAGTTGAGGGAGGAGGGAAATTAACCAAAAGGTACAGAGTTTCAGGTCTAAGATTAACAAGTTCTGGGATCTAATGTACAACATGGTGATTATAGCTAATAATACTGTATCATGTACTTAAAAATTGCTAAGAAAGTGGATCTTAAATGCTCTCACCACAAAAAAGAAATGATAATTATGTGGCAGGATGAAGGTATTACTAATACTGTGCTGGTAATCATCTGGCAATCTATAAATGCATTAAATGAACATATTGTGCACCTTAAACTTACACGATGTTTATTCCAATTATATCCCCGTAAATCTGTAATGGTTTTTGTTTTGTTTTGTTTTGTTTTCAAAAAATACTGCACCTTCCTTTATAGCAGACCATAGTCTAGTAAAAGGCACAGCTGTGCAGAATTGTTCATATCTCCAAATGATGAGCTCCCGTGAACTGGTTTACATGGTTGCACCAGAATAGAGCAACCACCTGTCTGTGTATCTGGGGGTGTCACAGAAGGCTTCACTGAAGAGAGACCTTAAAGATAGACTTGTAGTCGTTCTAAGAGAATGCCTGGTAAAGCAATGGGAAAGGAAGCAAACATACCTGAATAGAGAACACCTGGTTTCCAATATGAGTTGACTTTTCTTTCTTTTTTGGTTTGCTGTGGGGAAACTTCTCTCTAGCTAACAGTCTCCCTTGCTACAAGAGTCAATTTTCTCCCAGATACTAGATTTTTGAAAACTCAGGCCAAGAAATTATCGATTTCCTCTTGCTACTGTTTACTCAAGGCCCATCTACCACCATTCAATGTGGCAGAAACAGAATTTTTAGGACTTGGGAGCACTGACCACTGTATCTTCAGGGCCGAATGTTCTTCCTGGTATGTAAACTGTTGATCAGTAAATGAGTGATAGGCAATGAATCTGGAAATATAGGTCAGAGCCAGAATGAAGGACCATGTCTCTGAGGCCAGAGGGAATGAACTGATCCTATAAGCACCCTGACATTTTTAGGCAGTTTTGTCTTTCTGCGAATGATGGGCTGCAGAGAGGGAAAGCTGGTCCTGAAGAGATTAATAACTATCTACTTTTCCTTGAGTATTTACTATATGCCAGAAACTATACAAAGTGCTTTATATGGATAATGCTATTTAATCTTCATAGCAACACCATGACATAAGTACCAACATTCCTCCTCATTTTACAAGAAACCATTTGAAGGATGTAAAACAGGGATACATTCGATACATTCTGATTCATGAACATCTTTCTGTCTCCTGCATGGTGAAAGCTCACAGGAGGCAAGAGTGAAAGCACAAACACCCACAAGGAGGCCTTTCAACAGATCAGGGGAGAGATGATGTTGGCTTGGACCCACCAGTACAGCAGTAAGGAATAACTAAATTCCGGATAGACAGTATTTTGAAGTTGGAGTCAACAGATTTACTGATGCTTTGGATAGCAGGTGTAAGAATGAGAAAGGAATGATACCGCAGGTTTATTTATTTATTTTTTTCCTGAGCAAGGAGGTGAATAGTACTGCCATTTACTGAGCCAGAAACGACTAAATGAGAAGCAGATTTGCTGGGAGTGGAGATTGAAAGTTCTATTTTTAACATGTGAATTTTGAGATGCCTTTTAGATTCAAATGGAGATGTTGAATAGGCAGTTGGATATCCGGGTCTGACATTCAGAAGAGAGGGAAGGCGGGAGATATACATTTGAGAGTTAACATAAGGTGGATATTTAAAGATATGGCTCTAGATGGGACCACTTGGGAGTGAGTGTCGAGAAGCAAGAATAAAGTAATGAAGGCTGAGTTCTGTGACATTCCCACAATGAAATGTCAGGAAGAGAAGACACCAGAAATTGACACTGTGGAGGAATATAGCAGGTGAGTGTGTGTAGTCCTAGAAGCGTTTTGAAAAGGAAAAAAGAGATGAATTGTTTTAACAAAATTAAGTAAGATACATGTACATATAATCATATACACTCCCTCTTTCTTCAGGGGGCTATTCCAGAGATAGGTAATTTTTCAACAAACCAATATTGAACAATACATCTTTAAATAGAATATGCCCAGAACTTTGCCGGGCTCTGTCTTTAAATTGATACAAATTTTACATTGTAACCTAGTCTCTGGAGAACAGAGTGCACTCTGAAAAATTCTAAGCAGCACTGAAGAAGTTAAGTTTGTCAATAAGGAATGATGCGAGTTTAAGATGGCATTTGGCCAAGGACCCAAATTCTCTCCCCAGTAATAGACTTCTACGTGCGAAGTTACTCAGAACAATATTCCCAAAGAGTAAGAGTGAGCAAAACAATGTTTTATATAAACACTCAACTTTACTGACAAAACCTTATGTAGAACTCTACAAATTTGCCTAAATAAAATAGATTTCTTTGTTGTAGGCTACAGGCAATCCAGAATCTAGAAGGGAAGCACATACCTGAGTCTTAAGGAGCACAACCCAAGGCAAGGAAAATTTGAACAATGCTGGCTGATGAGGAGGCCTAAACTTGCTCAGCTACATGGAAGCAGATTCGTCCAGAGGTGGAGAGAGAGTTTTCCTGGTCTTGCCTCAAGAAGAATGAGATTATAAAACAGCTTATTTTTTCTGATTCCGTGGAGAAAACCCACCTAAATGGAGACAGAACAGAAAAAAAGAGATATGCCTGAGCTTTTCTTCCCCAGAAAGAGAAGTTCTTTTCCCCTTATTACGCTGGACCTAGAGTTCTTCCTCATTCCCAACTGGACGCTAAAGGATCTCTTCTCCCTACACAACATAGGTAAGCTGTGGAGAATGGAAGGGGGTACATATTAGAACCATCAGGTATACATTCCATTCACCCACATCTAGTCTTCCCCCCAGGGCTTAATGTGCGAGTATGATACCACACTGAGTCTACAACATTATAAGTGTTAGTAATTTTCCTGGGGTGTGCTCTGCTAAGTGAATAGCAAGCCAGGTATTTTGGGATACTCACCTCTTCACATTTCTGAGTGTGTCTACTATTAACTTTAACTTTCCTGCCCCCTGAAGCAAGGACTGAGCGAAGGGGATTTGAGGACACTCACAATTATCCATTTCCCCCCTTTCTTTGTTTTCTCCTCCAACTATATCACAAGGGCTTTCGAATTCTCTGCTCTATTTATGAAAGACACTTGCTTCATAGCCTCCTTTTCCTTACTTTATAGACTTCCTATCTCCAGAATGATCCACTTTCCCCTTACTGTAAATCTCGTGATTTGGCTTAATATTGGTAAGTCTACAAGATAGAAAAACAATTTCATTAATGGAAAAAATATATATAACAACCTTGTGATTTTTTAAAATATGGTTTTGTTTTCTACCTTTTAAAAGGGGAAAAAAATCCCACTTGTCTGGGCCTCAACTTTTTCATCTATAAAATGAAAGAATGAGAACAGATGATCCCTAGATTAATTTTTTTTAATTCAAATTTTGTAAATCAATTTCATCAGCTAAGTGAAACAAGAAAGTAAATTTTGTCTAGTGAATATACTAGAAAGGGTAAAATTAGACCTAGTATTTTAGGCAAAACAAATGTTAATGAAGTATTCTCTGTTAAGTCATAAATATTTGTATCTGAGAAATTAACAAGGTGCCTTCAAGAGTTAAAGACAGAGCGATGAAACACTTTATATAATTTTTAATAGCAAATTTGGAGGAACAAAAACCTGCCAAATTGTATCTTGGAGACCCACAGAATCTACTTGAGATGAGTAGATGCCATAAAAATTTCCAATCGAATGTGGTTGCCTAGCTGAAAGCAGAAAATCACTATCTTTATTTTTCCACAGTTTTATGGTATTGCTTTTTTCCCATCTGTACATCTATGGTACTATTCACAATGTTGGTGTCCTCCCATTAGGTACTCATAAATCAACTGAATTTCAGTGAAAAATCAACAAAAACAGCATTACTTTTTTCCAATAGTTAAGCTACCTACAGTTTCAAAGCACAAAAAATTGACGTAACGGCAAAGTAACCAGAAACAAATGGCTAAAACTGATCTAAACTAATCTTAAAAATAGGCTGCTCACTAGTGAACTAATGTTTTACTACAGCATGTAATTTATGTGTGAATCAAGCAGAAGTTGGATAAATCAAGATATAAGATGTTCAGTAATCAATGTTATGATCAATTCTGTTTGTTTTAAGGGATTTACATCTAAAATTTCTGATTCATGACTTTTATTTCAAATCTTAAAATTTCCCCAAAATGAAATTAAGAAAATATTCTCTTATATTTCTATAAATGTGTATATAAAATTTCTTGAAATAGTCTAAGAACTACAAATCACCCTTGGCATGTTACATGGGGTATATTTTTCTTTTTTTTCTTCTTTCTTTTTTTGTGTGTGAGAGAGAGAGAGAAAGAGCGCGCCTGAGTGGGGGGAGGGGCAGAGGGAGAGAGAGAGAGAGAGAATCTTAAGCAGGCTCCACCCTCAGCACGGAGCCTAATGCGGGGCTTGATCCCATGACCCTAAACTCATGACCTGCCCTGAAATCAAGAGTTGGACACTTAACCGACAGAGCCACCCAGGTGCCACTGGAGTACATTTTAAAAAACTTTTTTCTTTTTTACCCAACATCAAAAAAGCACCTGCAACTCTAAATAATGCTTTAATTGTAGCATTAAATCAGTTTGGTTTTGCTGCATAACCAGTCATTTCAAAACATGGTTT
The DNA here is from genome assembly GCF_009762305.2 of Zalophus californianus. Lineage (NCBI taxonomy): Eukaryota > Metazoa > Chordata > Mammalia > Carnivora > Otariidae > Zalophus > Zalophus californianus. The sequence goes on from NC_045597.1 coordinate 64,152,409, forward strand.
AAAACAACCACCATTTATGTGTCTCAAAATTCTGCAGATTGATCTTTTGGGCTGGGCAGTTATTTTGCTAATATTACTTGGGTTCATGCTGTATCTACAGTCAATTGCCAAATGGTCTGTGGAGTGAAACTGGGCTGGCTAATGTCTATTCCACATGACCTCTCATCTTCTATGAGGTTGGCTCATCCTGGTCCCGATGGTGGTGAAAATGTTCTGCAAGCCATGAGGGAGAAAGCTTCGAGAACTTTTCAGTTACAGGATCAAAACTGAGACAACTTCACTTTGACTACATGATGTTGGTCTAAGCAAGTCACAAAGCCAGTTGATAGGGGCGCCTGGGTGGCTCAGTTGGTTGGGCGGCTGCTCAGCTCAGGTCATGATCCTGGGGTCCTGGGGTGAAGCCCCACGTTGGGCTCCCTGCTCAGTAGAGAGCCTGCTTTTCCCTCTCCCTCTGCTGCACCTACTGCTTGTGCTCTCTCTCTCTCTTTGTTAAATAAATAAATAAATTCTTTAAAAAAAAAGCCATAAATTTTACCTCTGAATGGGATTTGCTCCTAAATATTCATGGTCATTTTTGCAAACTGTCACAAATATCCACTTCAGAAACTGTCGTGGGAAATTTGCTATTCCCTGAACTTCATACTCAATACCAGTGTTTTTCAACATACATGTTTTGAAGGTTATCATCCAGCACCTAAGAGGCATTGTAGATATAACGAAAACAGTATCTATTGTTTATTACCTTGTGCCAAACACCAAAATGACTTTTAGCATACTCATTTTGCAATTGAAATAATATTACCTCCATTTAGAGGAAAGAAGCTAGGGAATATTGAGAAATTTGACAAAGTCTGCACAGCTCGTAAATGGAAGAGCCAGAATTTGAACTCCAGTGGATGTCATTCCAAGTCTATCTATTGCAAATCGAAGTTTTTTAACTATTCCGCTATACTTAGTCATTTGTACCAGATAGGCGCATTTTTGTCTGGAGAGGGACTGGCTTTTCTCAGACCCCAAAATATCCACTCCGAGTATCTATTAAAGTACCTGAAATCATACCATCAGTGACTGCCTCCTTTTACCTGAAAAAGTCTTTCTGAATTTTTAGGGTGCCCTTTTCATAAAGGCATAGTTTTAACTATAATCAGCTAAATTTAGATGAATTGAGCCCTGCCTGAGAGCTAATATATATATATATTTAAATGAAGGACATTAGGATAGATGGCACAGAGCAAGAGCGTCCAGGAATAAGTAAAGAGAGTGCTTTCCAAAGGAAAGGCAGAGAACATTTAAAAAAAAAAAAAATCCTCTTTGCATACTTTATAATTTGCCATGAGAACTCATATAGTATTATTGACTGTGGCACCTCTCAGCCGTGCCCTGATCTTCAAAGCAACTCTAGATTTCTGTTGAGTAAGACCAGGGATTAGGTTGTATTTAAAGGATCCTAAATCTCCGGGAAGTATTTATTCTGAATCTGGGCAGTCTCCTGTTCCAGAGGATTTCAAATGGGAAGGTGAAGGAGCATAGGGCAGCTTCTAAGAACATTGCTTTTCAAATATAAATTGTCTTTTCCCGTTTGGAAACATTCTCTAAAAATACTAAGAGTAGTCTGAACCCCTGATCCTAAATCTACCACATTGCTAATGCAGATCAGAGTTAACTCCAACCTCATCTAAGCGGAAACATAAGAAGAGTTTGGGGGTATCAAAAAACACTCTGTGAGAAAATTTAAAAAAAAACCAGTCAGTCTGTGATCTGAAATATAGTACAGAGTCCAATATCCTTGTATGGCCAGTATGACCCAGTGTGCTCTCTGCTCTCCGGGCGCAACACGTGTTCTCAAAATGTGACGTCAAGTTATTGAAAACTTCACCATATCAAACGCATGAAAAATTATTAGAAATTAAGGTAGAAAGGTAATGAAAAAACTAGAAAGAGGTCATTTGCTTTCCCCCTTTCTCCCTCACTGACAGAATCCTATTAATGTCGTAGGCTTTTATTACAAAGCAACACTCCCATGAAGCTTTCATAGCTCTTCACACAGATAGGATTAACTACTCCGTTGTGTTCTATACCTACAACTCAGTGTTTATGACTCTATAATAAGATGTTCCTCAATGTTTTTAACTATTTGGCTAGGTACCACTGTTTGTAAACCTGTTTGTGCATGTACTCAATGTTTATGACTCTATTATAATGATTTGTGTATGTATGAGTCTTCTCCACTATACTGATGTGCTGAGCTGCAAGAAACAGGCAATGTAGCATTATTCACTCTGCTGTCTTTGTGCTGAATGCAGGCACACAGTCAACATCGAAACAGATGATTCTTTGAATTTGCAAGTCATTTTTAATACTATTTACTTATTGAAAAAAATTATTGATGCCCAGATTTTCAACAGAATAAAGTTTGGTATTCAGACATTCAAAATATCCAAAGTCATTGCAGAGCCAGTGGTGTGGTTCTAGAAGTCGCAATTACCATTTTAGAAACAATATGACCCTGTGTAGACACTTACCCCGAAATAAACACTATGGCTGTAGCAAGACTACTTTCTCTGTGTCCCTAAATATAACATGTCTGAACACAAGTTCTAATTACCCCAGGGGGAATAGCTTTACCATTTCAATTATATAGAACTTATTATTGAAAGAGCACATTTGATTCTTTATCACAGTTGTTCAATTATGATTGTCTTCCCAGAGATGATAAATTTCTGTAAGTCTTTGCTAATAATTTGTATTTCAATGTTAACTCCTTTAGACTAAATGTGACCAAAAAAGTAATTACTTAAAAGCACATGGAGTGGAAACAGAAGAGGTATTTGGCATTTGTTTAAATTACAATTTTTCTCCTTAATAGATCTGTGCATAACAATAAGCAAGTTACTTAATCTAAAATACAGTTTCATTATCCGTAAAATAATGATAATAATACCTACCTTGAGGAGTTGCAGGAAAATAGTACATGTAACAAGGCTGCACTTAATACATATTTAATACATGCTAAATATTACTATCATCATACATTTGGTATGCTCAATCCCTTCTTTGATCTGCAAGGACAGAAAAATCACACGTATGTCTTTTGAAAGGGAAAACAAATAGTAAATTCAAGACTCAGAAGAAAACATTTCTTCTAAAAGTAATTCTCTGCAAAATAAAAATTTAGAAAAATTGCAGTATTTTTTTTTGAAATCAAAATCAAAATCTCTAAGGAGAGAAATAGTTGATATAAGAAGGCAATTGGAAAGTTAGGTTGGTAAGGATACTACAAATTCAGTAGTGGAATTGAAGTTAATATTGCAGGAAGTAAAAGTAGAAATGACACCAATGATAATCCAAAATATTAGCAAGAATGTCTCTGTATTAGTGATGATTTCAAATTTTTTTCTTTTTGCATATTTTAATTACTGATTTTTGTGTAACGAGCACTTATTCTTATGTAATAAAGCTATTAAAATAGATCATTATGTTAAAATAAAACAGAAAAATTTGAAATATATAAAAAATATTTTTATTGAATGGTATCAAAATATTAACAGTGGTAGAAATCTGGTTAATTTCATTTTATGTTTATCTTTTGGTTCAATATTTTTATATAGTACAATGTGATGAAAAATGGGTTTAAAATCAACACCAACTACTCATAATATTTATTCAGCATCACTAGATATATATACATAGCCCCAGAATCAAAGGAAAGATGGCAAAATGTTGACGAAACTCTGTGTTACAAGCTATGTATAATTTCCTCTTCTTCATATGTGTTTTCAAAACATTCTAAGAATGACTCAGGGTGCCTGGGTGGCTCAGTCAGTTGAGTATCTGACTCTTGATTTCAGCTTATGTCATGATCTTGGAGTCGTGAGATCAAGACCTGCATCAAGCTCTGCACTGGGCGTGGAGCCCCAGTGCTTGAGATTCTTGATCTCCCTCTCCCTCTGCCCCTCCCACTCATACTCTCTCTCAAAACAAAACAAAACAAAACAAAACAAAAAACAAAGAAAAAAACCTTAAAAATAATTCTAAGAATGATTACATAGTATTATTATAAAGATAAACATTCAAACAATGAATTAATATCGATCTGAGTCTTATTACCTTGTATAAGTTCCATCTTGTTTTCCTAAGATATAATAAGTGATAATATAAACCTTGGGGGGATTATTTATAACATTCAAGTAGTTTTATTTAAACTGCCCACCAATCCCTACATCATCCGTACAGCTATATCAGTAAGAGTGTTCTGGCTTTAGCTATTATGTTTCAACTTTCCAACAGCTAGGTTCATTCCTCTCTATACCTAAAGCTCACCATTTACTAAAAAATCACAAAATTCATCTTTCAGTGAATAATTTCATAGTACAAACCTTTGGAGACTTCTAGCATAGCTCTTCTAAAATGCAAGTCTTCAAAGCACACTAGAACAATGATCTCATTAATTTCTCCCAGAGTCCTGAGAGGTAAATGACAAGTCTGACCCGTGAGATGGATTAGTGAGCATTTTAATTAAGTCCTGGCAGACACTGAAGGAGGTGGCCAGCACTTCACCAGATGGAATTAAAAATTAAAAGACACTTTAGAGAAGTAACTAGATGCTACAGAATGGAATTTTAGAGAGACTACTTCTGTGCAGTAATGAGAATAAGTGTGTACTGCAAAAAGGAAACAAAGAACAAAATGAGACTTAGAAATTGTTAAGTAAAAGACAGAAAAGGAAAATACATACATACTTCATGTATTTTTTTAATTAGAAAGATGTCAGATTTTCCGACAGCAAAAATTTAGCTTCCATAGTGTATTTAGAGTTTGCCACATTCTCCCTGAAGTGCATTTTCTCGTTTGTCTCCAACCTGGGAGAAACCAGGAAAAGTTCAAACACAGACAAAGAAAAGTTTCTGATATAAGAAAAAGATTGAAAATGCAGGATGTTTTAGAAGAGATTAAAACACTTTGTGCGGATTTTGAATGGCAAAGAAAGGTCAATATTTGTCATAAATTTAAGTATGAGGAAAGGTTACAAAAAATGGAGACTTTATGATTTTATCTTCTACAAAGGTCAAATAAATGTAAATAACTTTAAAGGGCAGCCACAGTTATTTAAGACAGAAGTGAGAGTTTTTAAATATTACCAAGTGAATGATGCTGGAAAGGCTCAGAAGACCTGGGGAAAGGGCTTTTTGTATTGTTTAAAATTGTAGTAAAATATACATGACATAAAATCTACCATTTTAACCATTTTTAAGTGTACAAGTATGTGGCGTTGATTATATTCACAATGTTGAATAATCGTCACCACTATTTCCAAACCTTTCATTACCCAAAATGGAAATTCTGTACTCATTAAACAATATTTCCCCACCCCCCTCTCATAATCCCTGGTAACCTCTAATCCTTATTCTGTCTCTATGATTCTGCCTATCCTAGATGTCATGCAGAAGTAGAATCATACATTATTCATACTTTTTTGTCTGGCTTATGTCACTTAGCATAATGTCTTCAAGGCTCTTCCATGTGATAATGTATCAGAATTTCACTCCTTTTTTATGGTGAAATAATTATCTGTAAATAGTTTATCAATTCATCTGATGAATTTGGGGTATTTCCATCTTTTGGCTACTGTGAATAATGCTGCAATGAATATTGGCATGCAAATGTATGTTTGAGTCCCTGTTTTCCGAATTCCTTTAGGTACATACCTAGCAGCAGAGTTGCTGGATCATATGATAATGCTGTTCATCTTTTTGAAGAACTACCAAACTGTTTTTCATAGTGGTTGCCCACTTTATATTCCTTCCACCCCCAGCAATGATGCAGGTTCCAACTTCAGCAAATTCTCACATCTGTTATTTTCCGGATTTGTGTTAATAGCTAATAGAGATAATCCCTCTTTACATTAGAGATACCTCCTATTGTGGAGGTAGAGATAGGAACAGGTCAGATTTGAATGCCCTAAATTCTGTTGTTACCACCTAGGTTCAGCAGTTTTTCTCGAATAAATGCTCCTGAGATTGTTGCAAGTCATTGGTTAATTTTCAGAGTTCCAAGGAGTTGATTTTGACAATTTTGGGGCAGTGTTTTTGTTACTTTTATGTAAGGACTTATTTGCAGAGGTCCCCAATCTGCCTTTCCTGAAAGTAAATAATGTGGTTTTGACAGCTGGTCAAGGCCTGTTAAAACTCAGTAAACTATTAAACACATATTCCCATGGCTTGGAGAAGAATCACAGGAACTTTGTTTCAGTTAGAAAGTACAGTTGCAAGATTAGTTTTGTTTCTCTTTACCAGTTTAGCATATTTTTTTCCAGTTGAACATATTTTGAAGTATTATAACAACTGACTCTTTTCTAATAACTAAAGGAAAGGAATGTTTTTGATATTTCCTATGAAGTCCACTTGAGTTTCAGGGAAGCATAGCTCTCTGAACATGTGAAAGGCAGCATGTAGTGGTCAAGAACGTGGACTCTATTATAAAGTTTTACTGTTCAGATTCAAATCCTGGCTCTGTCATACACTATAGCTGTGGGACCTCGGCCCAGGTACTTAACTTCTCTGTACTTGAGTTTTTTCACATGTAAAATTCTGATAGTAATCATATTCACTTTATGGTGTTTTCAGAAGAATTAAATGAGTGAAGATTTTCAGTGTGCCTAGAACATTGCCTGGCACATATAAAAACTGCATAAGTATCTTTTATGTAAAACTTAAAATGAAATAATGTGATGTAGGATCTGTAACTACATACATGGATCTCCCTATTGTTCTTCAGAATCAGGCAAAAATTTCTGGTCTGCCTCTCATTCTTTTTAACGCAGTGACAGTGAAGATGTGACCTCAACTTTTCCCAACTATTCCACCTCATTAAGTAGCTTAAAGTAAATGAAGCATATGAGGTGAATCATTTCTCTCTTCACTGTGAGACATAAAGAATAGGCTGCAATCCCTGTTTGGTTTGCCATGATCCTGGAGTCTGGGTGTCTTCTGTGCTTGGGGTAAAACTTTAAAAAAAACTATCAAGCAAACTTTACATGAGCAAGAATCTTGCTGTATTCACTGCTATACTAGCATCTAGAATGGTACAGGAAAGCTTTATTTTTGTCAATGAAAACATATTTCACATGAATGGATAAATTAATGATCCATTAAATCAGTTAGCTGAAATAGTTGTTTCTTAGTTCAGTAGTTAGAGATCAAGTATTGTCTGATTTTAACCATGTTTGACTTGCCAAGTCAATCCAGAGGATTGAAGAATTATACAATCAAGTTTATAATAAGCAATAGAAAAAGCCAAAAATTATCGTAGACAGGATAAAAATCAGGTATTCACAGTTTTGATCACAAAATTGTAAAGCTTCAACTTTAACAAAGTGTAATTCTTGTGGACTCCTCCTTATAGTCAAACTTAAAGCACAGAAAATTTAGTGAAGGGTAAAAACATCTTTCAATAACTTCTACTATGTTTATTTCTTTCCCTTTTAATTATAAGAATTTTGCAGATGTTAAGACAGATGGTTCTTATACTTTTAAAAAATGTATCTTAGGAAAGTATATAATTGGTTTGTATGCAGTATTTTCTCTGAATTACTCTTTTCAGTTACAGAGCAAAAGCTGGGGGTACATTTTTAGTTTTACTGTGTCATATATGTTGAATTTTAGAAGGCTTTATTTTCTTATTATAGACAACTGCCTGATTTTTCTCTATTATTTTAAGAAATAGATCAATTTGTCAAAAATATATTGGCATATTAGTGTAGACTAGATTTTTCTTGGGCAAGTTTATAATACCTAGTATTATTTTAAGGATAAAAATAAGTCTTAAACTATTTTAAACATGCTAAAAGCTTTGCAAATATAATCTGTTCTGCTATAATACCAAGAGTTGCATTTCTAAAAAGAATTTTTTGAGATACATTAAAGTAACAGTAGTGATTAGTTTCTTGGTGCTTGGTGTAAATTTTTAAAGGAAAATTTAAAATAGAATTAGTAAAAATTCCCAAACAACTTATTATTTTGTGACCAAGATCTGTGGGACTTAAGGAACCCTTGACACTGTTGTTACCTTTTTATACATTACAGTATTTTCAAAGTATCTCTATTTTTGTCCTTTTTATTTCTTTTCATTTCTTCCTTTTTTTTTTTTTTTCATTTAGAATTGAAGGTAAACAGTGAGTACCAGTTTTATGGATGACCAATACAATGACTATAGCTTTGATTGCTCTTTCTTTATGGAGGCTGGAGAGAAATCTACACTTAAAAATATAATTAAATGAAGAAGGAAAGATAAAGTTGATTTACATCAGTTCTGCTTCAGTTTAATAGCATTGGAAAAAAATGTGTCATAGTGCCTTTGTCTTCCATTATAATGTGGACATTTTTCCTTTGTGATCTGTACTTTTAAAATTTGAATTAAGAGAAACTTCCCTAATCTACTGTCACACAAATTGTCTCACATATTTTTTTCTCCTAAAGGTATTAAAGATTCGCTTTTAAACCTAAAAGATTTATATATTAGAATGAATTTTTGCTAATAAGGTAATCCAAGAGATCTATTTTTGTATCATAACAAACTGATTTGTACACCTGTCACATACAACACTCAAATATATTTGGGGAAAAAGTCTCTTTTTTAAAAATTTAAACTCAATTAGTCAACGTATAGTACATCATAGTTTCAGAGGTAGTGTTCAATAATTTATCAGTTGCGTATAATACCTAGTGTTCATCACATCACTTGCTTTCCTTAAATGCCCACTTGTGTTTAGTTGTTTTTTTTTTCTCTTGTTCCCATAACAATCTGGTGTAAAGATTTATTACTAGATTCCTAACAAGTTTGTTACTATCGTAAATATTACCTTTTAAAAATTCGATTTTCTCAAAAAAGATTTTATTTTCTCATTGATTGTTGTTGGTGTAAAAGAACACTATTAACTTCTGTATTGTCTGGCAAACTCATATCTAGCAAACCTATATCCTAAAGTCTGTTATAAGTTCTAAGGATTTTTTTTCCCAAGCCTTTTGGATTTTCTTTGTAGAGAGTCACACTAACTCGAAATAAGGATAATTTATTTTCTACCCCCCTCAACATTTTAAACTTTTTATTCCTTCTTATTTCACTTACGTTAGCCAGGGTTTACAGAACAAGTTTAAATTGAAGACTGTTATAGTGATCACGTTTAATTTTTTTGTAGGTTTTCTATAAATATCAGCAAGTTTCTTTCATATTACTAATTTGTTCAGTCATTTTTTAAACCATAAATGAGTGATGGTTATTGTCAAATGATTTATATGCATCTATTTACAAGATTATATATTTTTATTCTCTGCTCATCTTATAATCTGCTCAATTATGATAATTGTGTAATTAAAATGTTTAAAAAAATTTTGATGACTATAGCCAAGTGAGAAGATTTGCAAATCCCTCTTTCCTCAAAATGGGCATAAATTATCATTTCAGAATCATGGAGATGGACCAAAAGTATACACCAATCTCAAAAGCATTTATTCTTGAAAAATGGATGACATTCAGGAAAGAACAGTGAGAATCTGTGGTGTTCTAGCTTAAGGCTGCTCTCATTCTCCTAGCTCGGTCTACATGGAATACATGCCAGAATGAGATGGGCCGTTAAGACACATTAGTTTCACTGCCGTAGCTGAAGGAAGGTCACTTATTTTGGCGTATTAGTGATGAAAGACCAGAAACACAGTTGGTTGAGGGGATGATTTCAGATATAGGTGAGCAGGGGAGGGCCGATGTCATGTTTATCCTGCGTTGCGGTCTGGGCAAGCAGTTCCTGGCAGGTTTTGCATGTATGTGCCCAGGATACCAGCATAAACTGAAAATAAGACCTAGGGAAGACTTGAACATGGTTTGGATTTTTAATGTGTTCCTCTACCAACAGATAGGTAGAAGAAGGAAGTCTTATTGGCTTGAATTGGTTGAGTATAATCTCTGTCCAGTCATTAGATGACATCAAAGGCACACGGATGTAAAAATACTGGCCCCTAAGAATCAAGGCCTAAAAATAAAAACAAGACTATCTGTTTTAGAGATTTTATTTTATTTTATTTTATTTTTTAAGTGATCCCAGTGTCCAACATGGGTCTCAAATTTACAACCCCAAAATTAAGAGTCGTTCGCTCTACCAACTGAGCCAGCCAGGTGCCCCTAAGACTATGTGTTAAAAAAAAACAAACCTGAGCAGAGATAATATGAGTGGCTGCACAGCACAGTGGAGACAAATTTTACAGATTTAGCCTAGGCACACAAACCAAAGAAACACACAAATCAAAGGAAACATATAAACCAAGAAGCAAAAGCAAAAGCAAAGAACAAAACCCTGCAAGAACACCAACAACCTTTGAGAAAAAAGATAAGATACTAGAATTGCAACATTATCTAAAATGTCCAGGTTTCAACAAAAAGCAAAAAGATTAAAAAAAAAAAAACAAACAGGAAAGTGTGACCAATATTAAGGGGAAAAAAATAATAGAATTTATATTTTCATGTCCTCAGATGTGGGATTTCACAGACAAAAACACTTCAGTTATTTTAGACATGTTCAAAGAATTAAAGAAATCATGTTTAAAAAATTAAAAGAATACAAAGTCACAATAAATGGAGATTCTCAAGTAGGAGATTAACATGATACAAGACAGGAAATGGAAATTATAGATTTGAAAATTATAAGAAACAAAATGAAAAATTTACTAGAGGAGTTCAGTGGTACATTTGGTTTGAGAGAAGGAAGAAGAAGTGAAATTATCTAATCAGAAGAGCTGAAAGAAAGATACTGAAGAAAATGACCAGAACTTCATAGATGTGTGGGGTAATACCAAGCTTGCCAACATGTATGCAATGGGAGACCCAAAAAGACAGGAGCGTGTGAAAAAGTATTTGAAAAATAGTGAATAGTGAATTAAGACTTTCCAAAGTTGATAAAAACATTAATTTACAGATCTATGAAGTTCAATAAATCCAAAGTTGAATAAGCACAGAGACATGTATACCTAGACATATCACAATCACACTGCTGAAATCTAAGAACCAGAAAAAAGTCTTGAAAGCAACAAAAGAAAAAAATGACTCATTACATATAGGACAGCATCTATATGACTAATGCCTAACTTCTCATCAGAAAGAGTGGAAACCAAAAGACAGTAGGGTAGCATATTCCAAGTGCTGAAAGAAAAAATAATCTAGAATAATGGCCATAGTTGATATCCATAGCACACTCCTTGAAACCTTATCTGTTACATTACATTGAAAACCAGGACTAAGGTTGCAGATGGATTTGAGTTTGCTAATCAGTTGACCTTAAAATACAGAGATTATCCTAGATAAAACCCAGTGAGTTTATATAATCACAAAGTCCTTAAAAGTGTAAGAGAGAGACAGAAGAGGAAGTAAGAATGAGGTGATATGAAAAGAAGTCAACCTCCCACTTCTGGCTTGAAAGATGAAGGAAGAGGACCATGAGCCAAAGGCAGGCTCCAAAGGCTGAAATAGGCAAAGAGATTTTCCTCTAGAACCTAGAGAAAGAACTCAGCCTAGCAACTTCACTTCTGCATGTTAACCCTGGAGAAATTAAAATATATAACTATATAGAAATTTGTGTATTTGGGCGCCTGGGTGGCTCAGTTGGTTAAGCAACTGCCTTCGGCTCAGGTCATGATCCTGGAGTCCTGGGATCGAGTCCCACATCGGGCTCCCTGCTCAGCAGGGAGTCTGCTTCTCCCTCTGACCCTCCCCCCTCTCGTGCTCTCTATCTCTCATTCTCTCTCTTTCAAATAAATAAATAAAATCTTAAAAAAAAAGAAATTTGTGTATTTATATTCTTATCAGCCTTATTCATGGTGGCCAGGGATTGGGAATGCCCTAGGTAAGTGTGTTGTCCATTGGCCAGTGTGTGGTGTTTCTCTGCAGTAGAACGATGTTTAGTATTGAGAGAGGGAGGAAAAACTGCTGTTCTATATATGTGACATAGATGAACCTCACAAGTTTTGCATTGGGTGAAGGAGGTCAGAGACAGGAAGACAATTATTGTATGATCCTATTTTTATGAATTGTCCAGAGGAATAAATCTGTGAAGATAAAAGCAGATTCACGTTTGCCTGGAGTCGGAGGGGTGAGGTAATTAACGGACATAAGAGATCTTACTGGGATGATGAAAATGTTCTAAAGTTGTTTTCTGGTAATAGATACACAACTTGATCAATTTATTTAAAAAACTTTGGATTGTGTACTTGAAAATGTTGAATTATATACTATGTAAAATATGCCCCAATAAAGCTTTTTTTAAATTTTATTTTATTATGTTATGTTAATCCTCATACCTTATATCATTAGTTTTTGGTGCAGTGTTCCATGATTCATTGTTTGTTCATAACACCCAGTGCTCCATGCAATATGTGCCCTCTTTAATACCCATCACTAGGCTAACCCATCCCCCCACCCCCTCTCCTCTAGAACCCTCAGTTTGTTTCTCAGAGTCCATAGGCTTTTTTTTTTTTTAAATGAAAGCAAATGAAGATATTCCCAGAAAAACAGATCCTGAGGAGATCTGTTACTAGGGACATGCCTTACAAGATACACTAAAGAGAGGTCTTCAGGCTAAAAAGAAACAATTCCAGTGGGTGAGTAAAACACACAGGGAGAAATAAAGAACACCTGAAATTGTAAACTTGGGCGTAAAGGCTGAAGACACATATTTTTTTATTTCTTTTTTAAGCTACTTTAAAAAGACGTCAGAATGCGCACGATAATAACTATGGTGCTACTACAGAGTTTGGACTTATAAATAATAGATGTAATATATATGACAATAATGGCATAAGGGAGAGAGATGGGAATGAAGCTGTACTAGAGTTAAGTCTGCATATTTTGGCGGAATTGGTATTATGCTGGAGTAGATTATGATCACTTAATATGTGTATTGTAATCTTTGGAGCAACTGGTGAGAAAATAACCTAAAACTCTATTGTTAAAGAGTGAGCAAAAAATGGGAAAAGGAATTAAAAACAACACCGCAAAACAAAACAGCTAAGGAGGATCAAAGGAACAAAAAGACAGAGGAATTAGTGCTCCCCTAAACACATTCAAATAAAAAAAAACCCACATTCCAATACTGCGCCAGCCAACCGAAGGCATCTTCAGGTCTCACCCAGTTTAGTAAAAGCTAAGATTGGGATCATAACTGCATCACTTTCTAGCTATGCCGCCTTAGGCAAACTACTTGCTTTCCAGTGTTCCATTTGTTAAATAAGGATCATAATATTTACTTTAAGGAGCCAATGGCATGATTAAATATAATTAAAATTTAAAAAGAATGTAAAGTGTTAACACTGCCTCACATTCCAGGGATTCTTATTAAATAGAAGCATCAATGATAATGTTAATTGTGATGATGAATGTTCATGCTGTTGCTGCTGCTGCCTCCGGTTATTTGGTTGTTATTATCGTGTTATTTTAGAACTCAACTTTTTGAGTTCCAATTCCTGAAGGCATCATCTCAACATAAAGGAAAGAAATAGATTCAGTCTGTTCTCTTTGAGACTGTGTTGGTATGAATAAGATCCATGGTTCTTCACACCCTCTGAATATTTCTCACTTCCCCACAGCAGTTTAGAGTATGAAAAATTAATATTTTGCATGATGGGGGTTGCTTTGGGTAAGTGCTCTGTATATATATATATGTACACAATACAATTGTATTGTATATTGTAACCTGATCCCCACTGACTAGGTGTGATTCTAGACTGTATTACAAGTTCTTTTCTTCTGTGAATATTTGAAAGCATTATCAACAAATCTACAAGAGGTGCTACCGCACAAAGGTCTTCATGCTCATGATCATTTTTATATTCATCAACAGCCAAAGTAATGGGTGGACTTTTATAACATATTCCAGAAGCCTGAACTTACTTGTGCTAACAAAATAACTAAATAAATAAATGTAATTAAGGGCTTGATGAACACCCATTTGAAATAAGCATTAACAAATGAGTAGACATGCAAGGATTTGTGTTTACAGAACAGATTTACTCATTTAGCTGAATTGCTAACTGGGGGAAACATGCATCTAAACACCATTTAGCTAATATCCTTGTTATCTACATTTCCATAAAAAGGCCCAGAATGAAGTTTGTTTATGACAAAACCTTGCAGCTGAATTGTTTGGGCAATGAAAGAGAAATGGTATAGGTCACAGAAAGAGATGGTATCACAATGATGAAATTGAAAACTCTTGATAATTTCTCACTCTGATCTGCAGATGTCAGATAGGTCTTCTGGGTCCTGGATGTCTCTGGCAAGCTAACATTCATGGAGGATGGCTTGTCATAGGCGTATGTCCTCACAGACAACCAAACTACCCTATGCAAAGATGCAAGCCCTCCTCTGGATATAGTGGGGATTAGCTGGATGAACATTATTGTTAATTAAATTGTCCTTTCTTTGATCCTCAGTTTTGCAGAAAATTTCAATCTTTAAAATAATTGTGACATTATCTTTCTTGTAACCATATGCTATTACCCTTTCAGTGACCAGCTAATTCAACTGTAAGCCACTGCCATAAATTTGTTCTCATTAAGTTTCTTAGAGACATTCAGATACATTGTTCCCAAATGAGGCTGATACCCAGGATCTTTTGTGGAGCTTTGGAAAATACCAAAGCCTGGGCACGACTCCAGAGATACTGAATCAATCTCCTTGAGAGGCTCCTTAGAGAGGTATTTTGATTGTGATAATCAGTAGAATTTGTCAAAAATGAGCTATAATGAAAAACTCCCCATGCCCCTGTAATTTTGACTGTTTTGTTTCATTGATACTTGGAGGAAAATTTCGTTGCCTAAAATTATTTTGTTTCTTAGCCGAGCCCTAACAATATGCCCTTTTGGAATAATTTATGGGAAAAAGGGAGAAAAAAACAACCCTTAAAAGAATAAATTTGGGCTTCCCACTTGTGTGAACAGTATTTGAGAAATGTTAACTCTGCAATGATTATTGAAACCCCAACACCAATATGGTTTGAGGTCCAGTCTATGCAAGTGGTCAAACTTACACTTCCAGCGACTTTCTAAAACAAGAATTTTCAAACTTTTTTCGGCAGATGGCTACAAATCTGCATAAATACCTCAGAAACACAGCTGATATTGAGTAAATTATCACATAGTAGGGCATAGATAGAGGTCCCGCTTACCACTTAAATCAGTCAATCTATTCCTACCAGATTTTATATTTGGGAATTCTATTAAAGAGGTATTTAGAAACAATGTTCTATTGTAACTTAGCCTCCAGAGTCTTTACCAAATCAGACTCCCACAATGCATACATTCTTACCTGCCTTATAATTGTTGGACACCAACAATTTATTTAATTTCTTAAATTCATTTAATTTCTCTAGTTACATTTTTTTTGGGTGATCTTAACCAGTCTCTGACCTAATCTTATTATCTATGTAGTCTCAATATGCTAATAAATTCTAAATTTATGAATTGTGCAGGCCACTTCATTGAGTACCAACCAGATTATCCGACTACCTACTCAAACTCTTTTCTTGGATTAATAAATGTCTCACAATTAATATCTTCAACTTTCTCCGTCCCATCCAACACAGATCCAAAGAGAGCACCTCTTCCCCACAGAGAAGCCACGTTGATATTTCAAAAATGAAATTGTTGTCATTGCCTTATTAACCTTTCTAATATCATAACCCTTAGAAAGCCCAAACTCTGCTTGTGATCCATAAGCATACAGTGTCTGCACACTATCTTTCCTTCAGGACTGTCATGCTGGTTAATAAACTATTGTCTCTAGATGCCAAACTGCCATTCTGTGTTCTGCTTTATTATGCTGAGGTTGGGACTCTGTAAATTACATGTGTCTTTTGCAGGCTGGACTCGTAGGTCAGTGGAACAGTCATCCAAAAACACCATTATGGCCTAAGTTGGGAAGCACTTTGAAGCAATGGTGTTCTGTCATGTAGAATGCATTTTATAAGCCTCCTTTATAAGAGCAGTGGTTTTCAAATCACTTTCTGAAGAGTTCTTTATTTTGATACCAGTACCTCAGTAGCAACAACCGGACAAGTACCTCAGTAGCGACAAATAGGGAGAGCACCTAATAGATGCGGCTTTAAGTTCACAGAGCAGATTGGTTCTTGCCTCACAGGTAACCAATTTATTTCTCCCCTAGCCAGAATACATAGGTCTGGAAATCAAGAAAGGGAAGGTGGAGCGTTTCCTGTCATTCATCTGTCTAATAATCCATTCAGAGAATTGTTGGTTTTTGTTTTTACAACTTTGGGCTCTGCTGGTTTGGATGTCCTCACTGCCAAGGGACGGATATTTCTGCCAAGAGAACCAACAATAGCTCTGCTGAATTGGAAGTGGAGACTGCCACCTGGCTGTTTTGTTCTCCTCCTGCTGATAGACCAAAATATGCAAAGCAAGAGGGTTCCTTTCCTGGATGGGGTGAGGGATTCAAATTACCAAAGATAAATGGGACTGCTATGAAACAATGTAGAAAAGAAGTCCCAGAGTATTCTCTGTGTGGAGCCTTTTGTCTCTTCCATGACCTCTGGCACTCATAAAGGGCAGGATTCCTGCGATGTCAGACCATGGAGAAATGAAAGCTTGAGTCACTCTACAGGATAAAGAATTTTAGGAGAAGCTGAGGTCCTCAATGATATAAAGAAAACATGAAGTAGTGCAGATGGAAGTGTCTTCCCCTCTAGTGCCCTGTGTCCTCCCCTCTATTAGGGATCCTAGAGGAGTTGATTTTTCCATCTATTCGGTTTTTTCCTTGTTGCGAGGACACAAGGTAACTTCCACGCTCCCTATATATGGAACTAGTGGCTGTTGGAAACCCTAAAGCAATCTCTATAAAAACAAAACAAGGTATAGCTCACACAAGCCTACAAAGGACATAAAATTAAATAGTAAACAATATCCAATCCAAAAGAAGACAGAATTTTCAAGAAAACCTCTCCTCTAGTAATAGACTAAACTCAGAGAAAGAATCAAGGTATGAATTGGTTAAGGCTAATTGCTGACTTTATTATATGAAGCAAAGAAATGAAAAATTTCTCAGTCTAGCTGCTAGCAATTACTAAAAAATATAGGAAGAACATTGCAGTAAAGATTTAAAAATATATTTGAAAACTTTAATACTAAATGCATGCAGAAGAATTACATACAGATTCTAATTAGTGAATATACCAAATAAAGATAAATCCTTGGACTTATTAGATCAACTTACTCATTTTTGTTTAAGAGACAGTTATATAATCTTTCCTTGATTTTTACCCCAGTCTGAAATATAGTGAAAGCATAATATTAAGTTTATGTGAAACTTGGGTTAATTTTCTCATAGAAAGCCTAATTAATTTAAACTTCAAATTTTTCCTATTACAGTTTGGTGGTCAGATATGTTATTACTTCTATTAAATGTGATTAATGTTACTTATTAATTACTTTTAATCTTTCCAAATTAATTAGAGATCTTAGAAATTAATTTTATGTTGGCATGGAAGAGCAACACAGTTTATATTTAAGTTAATTTGTAAAATATGAAAATCATGCTGATAACAAAGCAAAGATATCTGGTTACTTGCAGGGATAACTAATAATTACATTGGATTAATTTTACAACGTATTAATATAATTAATTATTAATATTACTAATTTGTTAATTAATTCCCCACGGAGATTGGCGAATATCTTTTCTACCAGTATTATTTCAATATTTCATATGCATAAAATAATTAGAATCTATGACAAGCTATGAAGGATATGTTTATTTTACTATGTTCTATTGTCTGTGGCACTTTGTTCAGAGTACGTGTTGCTCTATCCCTAATCCTCAAATTAGTAATTCATAATTATGCAAACCAGAATAAATCCTTTGAATGATATGGTCCTCCAACTGATCTCTGTGATTTTATTGGAAGAAGAGCAAGACAAACCAGAGGTTGCAAATTTATAAAGCAAAGAAATAAAATTCTCAGAATAATTTCCCACTTGAGCACTGTAGTGTGAAGACTTAAAGTGACCCACATTAATCCCCACCTTCCCATATCCATGCATTTATATGATCGATCCTCTCTGCTTATGTGCCGTTGAGACCTATGATTTGTTTCTAACCAACGGATTGTGGCAAAGGTGTTGGGCTGTATGTGGTTATCTGTACATGAACATGAAGCATAACGCTCATTTTGCTTGAGTGTGTGTCTGTGTGTGTGTGTGTGTGTGTGTGTGTGCGTGCGCACATGCCTTGCTGAGTTTGAAGAAGCCTGTGCCCTGGAAAGAATTTGGAAACAGATCTTCCCCCACTGGAGCCTATGATGAAATCCCAGCCTGGTTGGCACATCAATTCCAGCCTCATTAAACCCAAGCAGTGCCTGGACTTTTGACCCACAGAAACTGACTGAGATAATAAAGATGTGTTGTTCTAAGCCACTGAATTTGTGCTGATTTGTTATGCGGCATAGGAAACTAATACAAGCACAGTCCTACAGAATCCACTTCAAGGGAAAGCATTATGTAGGTAATCCTAGTAGATCAATTCTTTTAACTTCTTGAAAGGTAACAAATCCTCAGGGGAATTTACAGATGATCATTCTAGTAACAGAGACTGAGAAGAGTACTTTTTGCAATAGGTTAAACTTGGAGAAATCACAACTCTTCTTTAATAAGAGACTCTAAACTTGTATTTCCCTAACGTTAATAATTCTCTCTCTAATTAATAAATTAATTAATAAACCTCTCTCTGAAATTTTAAATTTGGTGCAGTCTATGACTATTATGCAAGAAATTTGAATTATAACAATTGAACTTTTAAAAACCAGAGCTACCTGGGATGATGGCTAGATATTATATTAAGTGTTATTACAACACTCCTATATTTAGCATATAGCTTTAATAGGAATCAGTCTTATTTTCCACCAGGATATGAATGGACAAAACTACTATGCAACCACGGCTGTATTTAATGTGTTGGATATAAAGATGCATCTTACTTGATCAGGTATAAGTGGTCACCTGTTGAGGAGCAAGAGGTGAACTTCAAATGTGGGAACAAAGACTATTATGTTCTATTAGTGGTGGGATGTTTATGGAGTCACACCTTAGAAGTAGTAAAGAATGTCACTTTCTGAGGTGAACTTTGTGTAGTTAGAGAAATGAGATATATCTCCACATTACTGCTATGCAGATAAAATCTCAAGGAACAAATTTCCTGTCCTTGTTTCCTATCTTCAGATTTTGATGCAACAATGAAGAGTGATAAAATAAAATTCTGAAATATTACAGGCAATAGAGAATGCACCCTGTAGTCCTTAAGCTTATCTCCAGATAATTCTTAACACTTTTCCCTTAGTATTTGCCCAGTACTGTGTGGCATTAAATTTGTTAACTACACAACAAGAAAGTTCAAGTGTATTTATCAACGCTTTTTGATAAGCTTAAGTAAATATATCAATATTTATACAAAATGAATGCCTAATTTCAGAGAGTCGCAAAAATAGCTGTCATTTAAAGTTATTCAACCTAAGATTTTGTCTGGAAAAGTCTGTCTTAGAATTGAAAACATAATCAAATCATTTAATACAGAAATCTTAGTTTCAATCTTGTTTTGTTATTGTACTGTGTAAATCCAGCTTAATTTACACAGTGAGTTTCACTGCTTATGAGAATTTGAATAAGCTTTTTATTAGCGACATGATCCATACATTTCTTAACAAACTTGTAATGAGAATGACCAAAAGTGGGAAATGGAGAAAAAAAAATTATGTTGCATGGTTGAGAATATTCTTATAGCCATTGGAGAGGTGGCTCTCCTTAGCTGAACTTTATTTGGTAAATGCCTCTATTAACTGATCTCCCTTTGATGCATTTGGCAACTCTGGGCTAATTGGCACTTTAACAGCCTATGAAGCCTTGTTTGTTTCCTCCGATTAACATCCAAGTTCAAAATGCTTATCAGGTACTACTCAACTGGATTACTCATCATTTCTGATTCCTTGCATTTCTTTATATTACAGATTATTAGGGAAGTATTTTGGTTGTTTTTAATTTTTGCCAGAAGAGGAAATCTATAAATTGAAAGGGATCACCAGTTGTGAAAAAAATTGTACAGACACCAAAACATAACTGGATTAATATTTGTCTTTCAAGGAAACAAATTTTGGAACTATTCATCAGGGAAAACAGAGACACCCAAACACAGAAATAAAATCTGCATTTTTCTTTGCAAATTTAAAGAAGCTAATAAATAGAATTTCCAAGGGGAAAAGACTGATGGTAGCACTGAATATCCAGGCAAGCATCTCATTCATGCTGAAATTCAATGAAAAATTATGAGATATCTAACAGCTCTTACACATTTGGAGAAACATTACTTAAAGGAGTACTGTAGCCAACCAAAGGTGCCTGAAATAACTCAATATAGAAAGAAAATGTTATTTTTAAAAAATGGAAGTAAACAACTCAAGAAATCAGTGTCAAGTCTAAATTGCTATTACTAATATAATTGTTATATGCTACAATTTAAAACAATTCTTAACAAAATATGATATATATCTAGTAGGCATTGCATTACCTCTGATAAATTAATAAATACTCTCTGATCACTCTTGAAACAAATATCTCATAATAAAGGAAAAATATTTTTGGTGTCTCTAAAGCCTTTTTCTTAAGGAAGTCTTCTCACACATTGGGTTGTGGATACAAACACCAACCATGACTTTTTATATTTTCATGAGTTACTCATTATTATCAAGTTCGAATTAAGATTGTCCAGAGAACCTCTCTTCCAGAAGTGTTGCTTTACTCCTCTGTAAAACTTTAGAAAATTCTTGAAACAACTCCTTTAATGCTTAAAACAACATTTTAATGAAGAAGAGAATCTGAAAAGGAGCAAACTGTTTTTTCTTATGTATATGTCTAAAGTTTTTATATATTTTATATTTTTAGTAAAAAAGACTACAAGAATCTAAGGAATGCATGCCATAAATTTAATCCATGGTGATTGTTCAGCTCTGTTTAATTTGCCTTCCCTGAAGCATTTATTTATTTTTTTAAGTAGGCTTTACACCCAACATAGGGCTTAAAGTCACGACCCTGAGATCAGGAGTCGCACGCTCTACCAACTGAGCCAGACAGACACCCCTAAAAAATTAGGGGAAAGTATTTATTTATTTTTTAAAGTAGGCTTTTCATTTGCCTTCTTTGAAATGGCTTCATAGACTCCCCTAGAGAGTCATTCTCTTTTTATATTTTGTACCAATTATCTTCCAGATCAAAGGATAGGAACTTCTGGGAAGACATTAACCTAAATGAGAACACCAGAGACTCACCTCTTTCGATATACCCTTTTTAAAAATCTCACGAGTGCCCAAGACTGTAGGTGGGGTTGGAACTGGCAAGAATGCCTCCTGAAACTAAAGAAAAGATTCAGGCATATTTTACAGTAACTTAGAAATTTCTACAAATTGTTCCACCCATGCTACAGTATACAAAGCAGATTTCAGGCACAGTTAAAGAGTTTTTGTCTAAACTGAAATGTCTTCCTGTGACACAGGTGATTGAGGGTTATACCCAGAGAGACACCCACATGCAGATTTAGAAACAAATAAACCTCCATAGACTGGAAAATGTAGTTGAGGAGTATCAGAAAATGTAAAATTTTTCTTTTAATTCTGTACTTCTAATGCTTTAGAATTTTAGGAGCAGAAAAAAATTTAGGAGCAGATTTCATGTGATATGTATTAGGGTTATGAAGAGTGAGGCCCCATCCATTACTAGGACATACTTATGAATTTCTTTATGCCTTTTTTTCATAAAATATGAATTTAGTAGCAATTTCAAATACTGCATTATGGATGAATGACGTTTGTTGAGAGATTAGAGATGAAAGAATAAAATTACACTTATTTTAACATGTGCATACAACTAGCCTATTTTTAGACTCCGAGGAATTACGGGAAATAAGGATATATAACGAAATGTGTAACAGATGATAAACAATTGTTTGTTAATACAGCTTAAAGTCTCAGTGGAATGATTTTCTGAAAATATATAATCTGCCAAACTGTTAAAATTAGCAGAAGATCTGAATGTACCCACACTTTAGGGAGATAGGAATTTTATAAATTACTAGCACATATAGGACTCAAAGCATGGTTACAATTTGACAAAAAATATCTCAGGGGGAGGGAGATGACATCTACTCCATGTCATTAATATTGGACTTCAATCACCAGAAGCCATAGGTCATGGTTATTCTTTTTCATCCAGCGTCTCTCTCTCTGCGAAGTCCTTTCCTTACATTCTGTCTTGGTGACTTTGCACTGTTGGTAATTATTTTTTTACCAATAGCTGATTTCATGTACTTTGACTGTTGCATTATATTTGGAAATTTTATATATATTTCCTCTAGGAAAAATAGGAAAGCATATGCCTCCTTCCCTTATGTCTTCCTAAAGCAACAGTTGTGAGTCCAAACCCATTTTGTACTGATGATGATCTTTAAAATATATTCAAGGCACATGCAACACTGACATTCTATATTATCTATGATAGTAAAATCTGCGGGAAACTAGAACTCATTTATCATTAATCCTAAATATCAAATAAAGCATAAACGAGAAAGATATGCATTAAAATGTCAAACTAGAAAAAAAATGTATATAATTTAAACTAAGTAATAATTTTAAGCTCTCTTCTCGTTCCAAATGGAGATTCTGCTGGGGGAAGCTGCATCGCAACAGGCCTAACTGGCTGCTCCTTTCAACCCGGCTGATGGTCTTAGAACTTTTAGCTTTGCTGAGGTGTCCTAGAAAATGTTGAGGAATATGAAATAATACCACTGTCATTCCTTTTTAAGTACCACTTAGATTTCATGTCTCCCTAAATTCACTACTTCTATATGTATTATAAACAGTTTCTAGTGAAAGTCACCTAGAAACTTCAGATAGATAATTGTGAGACATTAACTGATAGTTCTCGGTGCTGGAATCAATCAAACCCACCTTTTCTGTCTCTGACATTGTCTGTAACTATTCTAAGAGACTTCCTGTTGTCTACTACCCTTAATTCAATCATCTATCACAAGCAAGTTTCTGCATACCTAATAACTCCTCGTGTTAATGCTATAGCTTATTGTAGTGTGTGGCAAGACAATTTAAGAAACGGTAATCCAGGGCGCCTGGGTGGCTCAGTCCTTAAGCATCTGCCTTCAGCTCAGGTCATGATCCCGGGATCCTGGGATCGAGTCCGGCATCGGGATCCCTGCTCTGCGGGAGGCCTGCTTCCCGCTCCCCCTGCTTGTGTTCCTGCTCTCGCTATGTCTCTCTCTGTCAAATAAATAAATAAAATCTTAAAAAAAAAAGAAACGGTAATCCAAATTTAAGCTAAAATTCAAGTATGAGTGTTATTCCCAATGAGTATAACGCACGAGGGGTACTGACTTGATCCAGAGAATACTTTCTGTTTGACCCCAGTTTAAGGGCTTGGTTTCTTGCTGTTGTTCATAACTAGATTTGAATTTCTGCTTCTTGTCTTCTTTAGTAGCGGGTCAAGCACTTTCATGCACATGAGCAAAAGGTGCTGCTTCCTGGAACTGCAATGCCGGGGCCCTATCCCCTGACCAGCACATCACCGGGGCCCTATCGCCTGACCAGCACATACAGGCCCCTATTGCCTGACCAGCACATACAGGCCCCTATCGCCTGACCAGCACATCACAGGGGCCCTATCGCCTGACCAGCACATCACAAGCTGCGCCTCAGACCCCACTTACTCTCTCCATCAGGCATCCTTCTGCAGAGCACGCCCTGCGCCCTGAGCGCAGTAAATCCATTGGGAACCAGTGACAAGCTAATCTGTCAGAAACCATTAGAGTTCACACGTATGTAGGTGAGACCTGAAGTGGCATCAGGCCTTCAAGGGTGTGTCTTAAGTTCTAGCATTTGCTTAGCCTTGTTGATGGTAGGAATCCAAGGGAAACGAAGTCAGGAAAAGAGCTCAAATTCTCCTCAGGCACTTGTGTGCATACAACCAAATGAAAAAGATAATGAATAAGGACATCTGATGAGACCCCTTGAGAAGCTAGATACAGTCCCCTTGTTTCCTCTGAGCTGCCATATTCCCTTCTGCGGCCCTACCCCTCCCAGTGCATCACCCAGCGAAGAGGTGCAGGATGCAACGACAGCCAGGGGTCCTCTAACTTCTAACCAGGTAGAGAAGACTGCATCCGAAATGGCTTGCCCCCTCTTCTGGGATTCTAACTGACCTGTTCCCAGCAGGTCACACAGGGATGTTTACCCCAGGTGGCAATATATTTCCAGGCCTTCCCAGTGACCCGTCTGCCTTTGGACTAACCTTCTCTGTTGTCTGGAATTTCGGTTTTGTCACCCTAAAGCTCCCCTACATTCTCAGGCTCCTGTGTAAGTGTTCCCTTTACCTTATTTTATAAAACCCCAGGGTCCCAGCTTGGATATCCCTTTCCCGTCACACTCTTCAAGAGATTGTTTATAACCTTGCACCTCCTACACCTCAGAGCCTGGAATGAGTTAAACAGGTTTATTTTATAAACTAAATGTGACTTTATTCTTTCTCACACTGCGCCTGCAAGCCCTTTTTCTCCACTTGTTCTTCCCTGCCTCTTGGTAAAATACAGCATCTACAGATTTTTCTGGTGATCCCCAGGTAACAGAGAGCCCTCCAGTCAATTTTAAATGATGTAATGCCAGTATAGTTTAGTGATGACATAAATCTAAGACTCCTCTCTCCTAGTGTGTGACTACTTCAGGCTTACAAATCTGTAGGTTAGAAAGGGACTGTGATTGGCTTCTTCATTGTTCTTGAAGCATCTTTGCCTCCACATGTCAGCTGCTGTTTGGGTACTCTACTGGATTCTAGTAGAGGGAGGGAGGAGTAGTAACAGAAAGTACTTGGCTGGTACATTTATAATCTACAGTGTTACATTCTGGATCTAGCAGATGGCCAAAACTCACCCTTTCTACTTTTGGTGGCTTCTCAGGAGATGTTCCTAATCCCTGGATACTTCTTACTTCTAGCATCTTTGCCCTGAGAAATTCTGTCTGACCCACCATGAACAATTCCGGCTTATTCCTTGTTTCTTAGGTGTTCACATTCTCGGGGTCATTTGAAATTCCCAAGTGGGCCTCTGGAATAAAGCACTCTTAAGATGACTCATTCTGGTTCTCTTGAGAAGGGCCATGTCTGGCCACAGGGGAATTATCCATACATTCTTGTAGCATCATGTCTTAAAGGAGGGTGAATAATAGTCTTGATTTACCCAGGACATCCCCCATTTTAGCTGTGAAAGTCCCATGTCCCAGTAAATCCTTCAGTCCCGGGAAAACCAAAACTGTTCATTACTGTGCCTAGAGATCCAGGAAAACCCTCCCCTTTCTGAAGCCATTTACGGGCAGACATGAGCACAGTCTCTCACCTTAAAATCTACTAGGCGGAAGCCAGATGGATACTTGCGTCCATATCACTCAAAGCCTGAGGACTAGTGCTAAACTCCCACCAGGCAGTTCTGAAGATATCTTATTTTGACTTAATGAGGAGGAGGCATCCACTTCCTCTTCTCACTAGGGAGTGGAAAAGAAAACACAGTACATGCGAAGAGGGTCTCCAAACCAATGGGTGATGGGCTAATGCTGGCATAACTTGTTTCTCAATCTCTAAAATGCCCTGTGTACATGATCTTGCACTTTTCTTAGAATATGGGGTTACTTGGAATCAGTTGTGCTGCTGTTGACTTTTGAGATCTTTGCCAAACCCTTGGGCAGTAAGAATCATATTTCTAAGATGGAATTCTCTGTGCTCCCATTGTTACTTTCAAAAAATGTCAATCCCGGGCGCCTGGGTGGCTCAGTTGGTTAAGCGACTGCTTTCGGCTCAGGTCATGATCCTGGAGTCTCAGGATCGAGTCCCGCATCAGGCTCCCTGCTCAGCAGGGAGTCTGCTTCTCCCTCTGACCCTTCCCCCTCTCATGTGCTCTCTCTCTCTCTCTCAAATAAATAAATAAAATCTTTAAAAAAATGTCTATTCCTTCTTTCTACAGGTCAACTGTGACTTTGAAATGAGTGATAGCAGATGGTACCATTGATAATCCTTTGTTGCTTTTATCTGTCACTCCCAGGTTAGAACAGATACATTTATTTGTATTTTATTTCTGATCACTCAACTTCCAGCCCACAGGGAAAGGACATCTTTAAAACAAATCCTATGTCCATACTCCATTCTAGAAAAACAAGGTACAGTAGTGCATTTAACCAGACAGATGTTCTTAAAACACCTGCAGATAATGTAATGATAACTTTTACCCTCAGGTCAGGTAAATAATCATCTGCTATCTACCACCAGACATCTATAGCATAATTTTTAAAAATTTTCTTTTGTTACCAAAAAGGATAATGTTAATTATAGAGGTGAAACCTAAAACAAGTGGTTTAGTGGTTCTTTGAGAGTTAGTCTTGTAGAAAAATACGGTTGATTCAGGAGGAAAAAAAAAAATCAGAATTTATTCATTTTAAAGGATGTATAATAGTAGCTAAAGCATATGCTGGTTTTATTTGCCCAAATGTATTATTAATATATTCAATCCTATGTAGGGAGTGCATTAGAAGGTGTAGAAGCTGAGAATATACTATATAAAATACATGAGAAATTTATAGAACCAAAGACTCAAATAATTCATAGATGCTATTTGTAGATAACCACTCCCTTTGTGCCCTAGATGGTTAAGGGGCACAAGATTTTAATTGTGCGCATGGGCTGAGATCTCAAATCTATCACATGGTGGTTGCATGGCCTTTGACAAATCAGTCTCAGTGACTGTCAGGCTCCAACCTCCTAATGATGAAGGATGTTCCTGAACAATCTGTGTTTTCAAAACACAGTATAGAGATAATGATTTGGGGGGGCAGAGAAAGACATCATATTAATAGTAGGTAGTCAATAATATAATTTTAGCCAGTCTTACCTAGATGGCATCTCGCAGGGACTGATCACAGTTAGTGGAAATGTGATGCTGTGATCCTCCTTCTCTTAGGAAGAGCAATGGACAAATAACGTGTCAGAGTCACTGAGCTACTTTCAGTTCATCCCTGGCATAACTGAGCCAGTACTTCTTTTGGGTGGGATGCTGTCAGAAAACACAAGCTGGGTAAATTCTTACAACAGCCAAGGCACATATTCATGAAATTTCAGAAAACTGAAGACAAAAAAAAAAAAAAAAAAAAAACCTGTGAGGAAAAGCAGGTCACATGAAAGGGATTCGGTGCCCAAATCACTGAGTACTTTTTAATAGCAACCCTGGCAGCCTTGAGACATTGGAGATATCTCTTCAAAAGTTTGAGGCAAGAATATTCCCAACCTAGAATACTATCCTAAGCTAATATTAATTGACTGTGAAGGTAGAGTGGTAACAATTTCATATATGTAAGGTCTCAGAAAGTTCACTTTGTATGCATTCCTTCTCGGGAATCTACCAAAAGTCATGTCACGCAATAATTAGGAAGTCGGTTTTAAAAGGTAAAGACATAGGATACATAAAAGAGAAGATCCAAAACAATAGATTATGGATATGAAGGGGCTATCCCAGGGAAACAGCCATGCGCCTAACTTCGAGAACAGTCAAAAGTGCAATTTATCTGAAGCTCTCGGAGAGATAATTCCAAGAAGAAATCAACGTAGTACCTCATGCATCTGAATGGCTTAAAGCAAACTTAGACAATTGGTGGGAAGCCAGGGCTTGCATTAATACTGATTGTTTAGTAAACTGAACAAATGAAAAATAAAACAGGGATTAGCAGACCTAGGAAAATAAAAACGTACAAACAATAACAAAACAGAATTGTACAAGAACAGAAATAGTAATTATACAATATATGTTTCAGCTGTGAATAGCACTTTTGTGATCTCAGCGATGCCTGTACAGAATATGGATTTAAACAAATTTATCATGTAGCAATATTGGGAGGATAAAAATATTAAATGCATTTGTGTGCATGTTTGTATGAAATTAGAAGGAGGGATTGAAATTGGGAGGTCAAGAGAAAATGTCTCCTGTTGGAAAACAAGACCAAGTCCTATAAATGAGTTTAATAGCACTGTGGAGGTAAATGCCAAATGAATAAGTTAAGGAACATCACGTATGGTTGCTTTTGGGGAGGAATATGAAGGAAGTGGAACATAAGGGACTTCTCTTTCTTCTCTGTTTGGTCCTCATCCATTCTCTGTCTTTGCCTGTCCTCCTCAGCCTTTCTGGGAGGCTGACCTCTACGGTTTACAATATCCATCAGTCTCCCTGGACTCATGGAAGATCTAAGTATCACCGGGTGGGAGGAGAGGGAGTATTTGCTTCTGCTCTTCCTGCCCTCTGGCTTGTGTCTCTCCTCCTTAGTGTCCCTTCTGCTACCCTGACTTCTCACCTAACTAGATTTAATAGATAATTGCAAAGTTTACACAAAATTAGTAAGCTGTATATAACCCATGTTTACTTTTACTTTTTCATTTGAAGTACTATAAAAACTGACTTTTGGGGGCAGCTGATACTTAAGGTATATTTAGAATAAATACTTGCATATTTGCTTGATGTAAAAGGTGAAAGTTTGAGTATTTGTCTGGGAGAAATAAGAGACCTGGACTATTCCTGAAAGTTCATTTGTAGAGTCGCCTCTGTGTTCTGGTGGTGCAGGTAGACAGGGGCATGTTTGAGGACTTCTGTCAAGATTCCTGAAACCAGACACTGCTCAGAGATATTGAGAGACTTCCTACTGTCAACCCCTGGAATCCTTCCCTGCTCCACTCTCAACTGACTCAATGAACACACGCACCCGAACACACTCTCACACACACACTATGAAAAAGAGCCTAAAGACACGTACCTTGCCTTGGGGTATGGTAAAATGGAGAGGTAGGAGGCCTCGATCATGTGACAAATTGCATTGCTCTACATTAAAGAAGACAGGTCAAATGCTCTGTACAATAATCTTAAAGGGTTATTGCTAATACACGTGAGCTGCTACAGTAGACTTACCAGCACACCTACTTTAACGCTGTCCCCAAGTGGTGATGCTGAAAAAGCCGTGTTGACCTGTCCATATTTACTGGCACCTCTAGGTAATTGGAGAAAATGGAAATCGGAATGCCTGTTATGATGGTTGCTGGGGAATAACGCTGAAAGGGGCTGCCATGATATCCTCTAAAAATGGTAGTTAACAAGAACAGGATAAGATGAAATGAGACAGGGAGAATCCTGACAATGATTGTAGTTGACAAATACTCTGGCACTGTCTCAATTGAACATAGTGTATGGTACACATTTAGTTTACCCTGAATAGTGGCTCTTTACTTGCTTAATTATCTCTTTCTCCAATTGCCAATCCAAGAAGACACTGGCAACCTATTTTCATGTTCGTGTTTGGAAAATGCTCATGTTATTCTCTGCTTAAGCCTTCTTCATTTTTTCCCCAAATTAGCTCAATTTGCTTTAAGATCCAAATCTTCTATTTTTCTGGTAGTTGTGGATAATCATTTCAAAAATAATTTCTGCAACTTGCATGGCTCATTAAATGCTGAATAATAAAACCAGATTCATTTTCATATTTCACATCTGAATGTCTCATCATAGTTAATAATACTTGGGAAAATCTATAAATTGGAAAAAAAGTTCAATTTAGGAAACACAGTATATCTTAATAAATTGTGCCCTTGCCTTCTCTACTTTTCTACCCACTGTGCTCACCATCTTAAGAGTTTAAACTGGCTGATTTTTATACTGCCCCCTCATCTCATGCCAGAAACATTTGTTGAACACTTAGTGTTTCTCAGGAACAATGCTGAGGAATTCTCAGAGAACTAGGAGACGGGTCTGTGACAACTGACCCTGGGTCCAGTGCTCAGTCAACCACCTCATACAACCTCCCTTCTAATAATTAGCTGTCCAAGATACTCCATCATCCTGAAAGTGAAACTCAAAACTAGTTCCCTATTTTGAACAAGGTTGTGGCAGGACAAAAACATACCTGTCTTCTTTATGTGAAGTAATGTAGTCTCCTTAGTGAGGAACAGGTTGGAGAAATACAGTGTTATCATAGTAGAGACACATAGCAAAGGAGACTGTGTATATGTGATTGAATTATGGATCTTAAAATGGAGAGATTATCTTGGATCATCCAAATGGATATCCCAATGTAGTCCCAATGTCATCAGCAGGGTCCTAATAAGAGGTAGGAGGGATGGTCAGAATCAGAGAAAGAGATATAATGAGAGAAGCAGAAACTGAGTGATGCAGCCAGGAGGCAAGGAAATGTGGGCAGTCTCTAGAACCTGGAAAAGGCCAGAAAGGAATGGGTTCTCCCCTAGAGCCTCCAGAGGGAACACAGCTCCGACATCACCTTGATTATCAGTCCACTGAGAATGAGTTTGTACACCTGACCTCCAGAAATGTAAGAAAATAAATCTGTGCTGTTTTAAGCCACTGAGTTTGTGGTGATTTTGTTGTAGCAGCAATAAGAAATAAATGTAGCTCCCTCCCAGTCAGTCAAGCACAAGCCTTCTTCTGTGTGACTGGCCAGTATATGAGACTATAGTGCAAACAGAAGCAGTCTGCTTTCTTTCACGGAGGTGCAAAATACATTTCCTCTTCACGGGCCTCTGTTCCCACCCACCAATACGTAGGGGAGGGTGTTCATTGACTCCCAAGGCAGTGTTTCACAACATTCAAAACTACTTGGTTTCTTCTTGTGTTTAGGAACTATATTTTAAGGCCATTTTACTTGCATTTTTTATCTGTGTAAATTCAGGTGATAAAAGCATATTGATAAGCACAGGACCTATAATGATAAAATGGAAAATAAAACTGGGGCACCTGGATGGCTCAGTTGGTTAAGCATTCGACTCTTGATTTCAGCTCAGGTCATGACCTCAGGATCGTGAGATCGAGCCCCGGTTCGGGTTCCACGCTGGATGTGGAGCCTGCTTAAGATTCTCTCTCTCCCTCTCCTTCTGCCCTTCCCTTCACTCCCTCTCTCTAAAAAAAAAAAAAAGAAAAAAAGAAAAAAAGAAAAAAATGGAAAATAAAACTAACAGATTTTCCCATGTATTCTAGTGGCCTTGGGGAACCCTTTGTAAAACAGCTAAAGTTTGTTCCATGAAGTCCTTAAAGAATAAGGAAACCTCCATATCTCTTACTGTACCATTAAGATATTCTAGAAGAAAACAAATGCAGTGTGTATAATGGGTGGATTCAGAGCGATAAGTAGATGCCTGAACTTTCTCTCTTAGTCATCACCAGTCAGAATAATCTTGTCTTCCCTCAAACTTCTAGAAAAGTCACATTATAGTTGGTCATTTATTGGCACTGAGGAAGGCCACCTAACATAATGAAAAGCCATCTTGATGAGGAATTATGGGTACTGAGTTTTAACTTTGGCCCAGAAAGACTGTGTGACTTCAGGCAAATATTGAACTCCTGAAGAACTCAGTTTATACAAATAATAAAGGAGGCAAGGAGGATCAGATATTTCCAAGGTTTTTCTTCATCTCTTAGAATTCTGAATTTGTATGATTCTGGTAGACTGTTTTATACTATAATTTCTTGTCATTTTCCACTTTCCATCCAGGAACATATCATGTTTACTTTGTAACCACTTTGCAATTTTGCAAATTATTGTGAGATTTACATATATAAAAATTTTTGAGACAACTAGCCGAGGACCTGGCATATAATAGGCACTCCATATAAACCATAGGTGGGTACCTAGCTTACTACAGACAGATGACAGACTTAATGGATTATACATGCCTAAGTACATAATGGTAAAAGATGGTGTCATATACTTCTTTGAGTGTTTCACGTACACACTAGTTTCCAGAAGAACACAGGAGATGCATCACTCCAAAACAATCTTCCTTTTTGTGTTTATAGCACTATAGCACTCTAGGGACCAACTACAGCCAGATGTTAGGTGGAAACTGATAAACAATAAATGGAAAACAAACTAGATAAATTAAAAAAAATGAAAAAGAGAGAGATTAGTCTTGTATAGATAGAATAATATATATAGTATACATTGTACTATATATGGTATATAGTATGTATAATATGTATATATACACATATATAAAAGATTTATATAGTATAAATATATATGTAGTATAAAGATATCTTTATACTATGTATATATTATAGTGTATATATACAGTGTAAGTATAAAGTATATATATAGTATAAAATACAAACAGCATATATATACTATAAAGGTAATCTGTTTGGTGAGGTTAGACTCTAGTCTTTCCCCTTAATTCTAGAAAATTCTTCCTAGAGTCTTATTTTTTCCTGCATTTAAATTTCTAGAAATACAATCCATCTCAGGCTTTTCATGAACATGAAGGAATAGGAAAGATAAATTCTGCTTTTTTTTCTTTTTGGTTAATCTTTCTACAGGTAGCTATTATTTCCAAAATCATAATCTTTTTAATTTTCCTTAAACACTATGTGGTTTTCCTCCAAACACATTTTATGTAAATGGTTTCATCAAGAAATAATTTGTAAACCATACGTTGTACATATTTAGAGTGCACAATTTGATAAGTCCTGACATATTGCTAAATCAGTGAAATCTATCACCACAGTTAAGGAATCGAACATCCCTCTCAGCCCCCAAATTTTCCTCCTGCCCCTGTGTGGTTCTTCCATCCAGCCTGCTGTCACCAGCAGGCAGCCATTGATCTGCATACCTGTCACCTAGGTCAGTTTCCATGTTCTAAATTGTATATGAACAGAAGCACATGTAGATACACATTTTTGTGTGATTCATCTCTGTTATTGCATGTATCCATAGTTCATTCCTTGTTATCACTGAATAAAATTTCATTGTACAGATACACAACAACTTTTTTTCCCATTCAGCTATTGATGGACATAGGGGTTGTTTCTAGGTTTTTGCTATTAAAGACGAATCTCCTGCTAACATTCAGGTAAAAGCGTCTGTATGGAGACCTGCTCTCATTTCTCTTGAGTAAATACCTGGAAGTGAAATGGCTATCCTATGATGGTGAAACAAAAAGGCCTCTTCAAAGTAAGTGTACCATTTTCGTTTCCATCAATAGTTTTACCAATTCTGGCTATTCCCCACTGTCTCCCAAACTTGGTATAGCCTGTCCCTATAATAGTTCATAACGGTATCTCATTTTTCTACTGTTCACTTTTATTAGTAACTGACGATGCAGTGGCTCTCATCTTGGTGATAAATCAGGAAGGCAAGAGTAGTTTTTTAAAAAATATAAAGTACTGATCACTTTTCTCAGAATTGCTGAATTGTTTTTTATTTCAATAAGCAGTCCAAGTGATTGTCATGTTGTGGCTCACAGCACTTTCTCAGAACCTCTCCTGTAATCATATAGTATATCTTCAGGAAAATAAAAAAACAACTCTAAGAAATTCACTGTCTATGGGGATTTCCTCCTCTTCCCTCCCCAACACTGAAATACAGGACATATATTAAATAAGGACTAATGAAGAAAACAGCAAGTTAGCCTGAATATTCCCCACCAGTTGGGCTAAACTTCAGACAGAATCTTCTTCACTATGTGCCGGACTTCCTTTTTCTGAGAACTATTAACTTTAGAAAACTTGTAATACAAATGATTCTCTGTACCTTGGAATTGTAAATATTCTCCCAGCTCTTGACAGTTTTATACCTCAGGAAGGTCTTTCTCAAGGACCCGAAAGCCACCCCTTTGAATGTAATCCTCAGGAAAATAGTACCCCTGTTTCCCAGTCTCTGTGGGAAGGTAGGAGCCTAGCTTTGATAAGCACCAGTGCAGTTAGGAAACAGAGATGGCCTAATTACATTGATCAACTTCATCCCTAGTATCCTTCAGTATTTCCCCTCTACTTCCGGTATTTGACACTCAACCCAAGATCTTAAAACTCTCCTGCCTTTCGTCTCAGCAGAGTTGAGTTCAATGTCTCTTTTGTCTTGAATAAAGTATCCCTTGTTTATTTAACTCTGGAAATATCTCTCCATTTCCCACAAAGTTTTAAGATTAGAATGCTTAACGAACTCCTTTTTTCAAACTAATGAAATTTTATTAAGTCCATAGAGACTTCAATTTGATTTTGACACTGAAGGAATCTGATCTCATTTTATTTCTTCAGATCCAAAACAGGGAGAAAAATACAAGGAACAGGTGTGTGATCCTATCTGATTTACAGGCTAATTACAGCCAAGTTCCTTATTAAGCATGAATGGGAGCATTAATGGGAAGATAACAAATAAATAGCTTTGGGAAAGAATTAGCAGGCAGAAGGAAAGGGCAGTAAAGAACCTCCTGCAGTTGTCCAGGCAAAATGCAGAACTACCACCTGATCACCTGTGAGGAGGTCCCCACATATCGTCTCTGTTGGAGGTGATTTGTGTAAGCAGAAACATTAGAAAGAGTGCATTTAAAAAAATACATATCTAGAAAGTTTAAGGAAATTTTAGTGTATAAAATTTTCTTGATTATTATAGAAACATGGGGCTTCTGCATGTCTTTTACAGAGCTTAGAGCCCTTCAGGAAGAATAATTTTTAAAAGAGAAAAATGCATACATCATTTGGAGTCTGAGAAAATCTTGTCAAATTTTCCATTTGAAATGATAAGGTTAATATTATAAATAAACTTTCTTCTCTATTTCTGTATGTATGAACTCTTACTTATATTATTAGTATTATCATTTTTGGATTTTTAAGAGAATTTCTGACAGTATTCTATTAGCATTTTGTTTAGGATAACCCCAAATAACAACACTTCTTTATTTAAAATATAATTTCCTTTTACAGAATCAATACTTTGATTTCTGAAAACATCACGCCAACATGCCAACATAATGGTAGTGTCTTATATATGAATAACGTTTAACAACTTTCTTAATGTGGTTTGCCACAACTCTATAGAATTGGTCATCTCCATTTTAGAAAAGCTATTTTGGCCAGTGTAGATGTAGCTCATAAGTAGTAAAACCAGTTCTAAAACACAAGCCTCTTGGATAATTAGATACTGTATGTGACATCTTATGTTTCCATTTATTCAGCATAGCATTTTTGTCTCAAGAATTTTAGGTTCTGGAATCTTAACTACCTGGTACGTGAGAATTCTATAGCAAGAGGCCAGAGTTTGTAAGAGTCACAAGATTAATTCATAGCTTGGAAGTAGGATCAGAAAATTATGGAAATGCAAGAAAGCTTAGAAATTATCCAATCCAGCTAATCCTTTCTTATACTTTAGAAACACTGCTGAGAATCTTATATTAACCATTTTGCTAGTATGTAGGTGAATATACACAAACTCGGACATAATTGTATACAAGCAGTGTGGATATTGGACTAAAGCCCTCAGTGTCAACTACCATCATTATGCTATTAATACAAGAGTTAGTCTTATTTTTCCCTTGTACTATACATGTCAGTTTCATTAAGTTTTTAGTCCTTAAAAAAAGACGATGATGCTCTGAAATCAGATAAGCCACTTTTTAAAATTGTAGTTATAAATGTGTTATTTTTTGTATTTAAATGTTTTACTTTCTAGTAGTTTTAGATATAACAAAAATTGCAAAGATAGTGCAGAAAGTTCCTGTATACTCTGCATCGTATTTTCCCAGTTGTTATATATTTTATATTGCTATGGTACATTTGTTACAACTAATAAACCAATAATGGTGCAATATTATTAAACTAAACTTTACACTTTATTAAGATTTCTTTAGTTTTCCCTGATGTCCTTTTTCTGTTTCAGGATCCAATCCAAGTTACCACATTACATTTAGTCATTATGCTTCCTTAGGCTCCTCCGGGCTGTACTAGTTTCAGACTACCCTTGCTTTTGATGATTTTGACAGCTTTGAGGAGTACTGGTCAAGACTTTTTTAGAATGTCCCTAAATTTGGGCTTTTCTGATTTTTTTTTTCTTATGGATAGACTGGGGTTAGGAAGGCTTTTGGAGGGGAGGGGCTCGTGGGGAAAGGCCAGGTAAGTGAAGTGCCATTCTCAAGACATTGTGTCAAGGGTACATGGTATTAACATGACTTGTCATTGATTAGGTTCACCTTAATCATCAGGTCTCTATGCTGTAAAGCTATTTACCCCAACTCTTTTCCTACTATATCCTTTGCAAGCAAGTTACTAAGTGTAGCCCAAATTTGGGAGGTGGGGAGTTATGCTCCACCTCCTCAGTGAGGGGATTATCTACATAATTATTTGGAATTCTTCTGTATAAAAGACTTGTCTATTCTCTGTCATTTCTTTACTTATTCAATCATTTATTTTTATCAGTATGAACTAATGGGTAATTATTTTATACTTTGGGTTACAATTCTGTACTTCATTTGTTGTGTTCTTCCTTTTTCTCCAGCTTTGGCCATTGGGAGTTCTTTCAGTTAGATCCTGTGTCCCTTGGACCTACCGTTTCATTTTACTTCTTGAGTACTTCCTTACTTTCTGACACTATAAGATGCTCTGGGTTCCTTTGTGTATTTCTTGGCTGGGTCCTAGAAATCAGCCATTTCTCCAAGGAGCTCTGGTTCTTTTTATCGAAGAATGTTACTGGAAACCAAGATCTGGGCACTGATGTACTCATCACTTTTGGGGTGTCATTGCTTCCAGGCTATCTGAGCAGACAGAGCTAGGAAACATATGTATGTATAAAACTCACATATACCTGCAAATCTATACGTATTTTTGTGTCTATCCAATAGTATCTATTTTAAACTAAATAAGAGTTTATTCTCATGTCTCCAACTCTAACCCAGTCCCACATGGTTCATTCTGACCTTTCTCTCCTTGCTCATCTCTAACCTCCTACTCCAACAGTGAGAACCTGCTACTCCACTCACCATCCTTTGGCTTATTTGCTCAATGCCATATATAGGCATAGTGGTTTCAAAGTAGTTAAGCCTTACCCTTGTGAGAAAAAACTTTACCAATTCGAAGAAAGTGCTTAGTTATATTTCTTTTTGCTTTAGTCTTGTAGCTTCCAGTCATTTCCAAAGTTACCTAAATCAGCACCTCTTCTTCCTCACCTGCATCAGTGAAGTTATGTCATACACTTATAATAAAGCTGGATTATTTTGTGATATTTTACATTTTATTCTCCTATATGAGTTTTAATTTCTTTTAAGTTTGTTTTGAGAGATAGAGAGAGTGTGCACAAGCGGTGGGCTGGGGGAGGGGTAGAGGGAGGAAGAGGGAGAGAGAGAGAATCTTAAGCAGGCTCCATGCCCAGCACTGAACTCGAGGTGAGGGAAGGTGGGGAGGGGGGCTCCATCTCATGACCCTGAGATCATGACCTGAGCTGAAATCAAGAGTCCGATGCTTAACCAACTGAGCCATCCAGGTGCCCCGAGTTTTTAAAAATTTACACACACACATTAAATTTCATTCTTTGTGATTTAAAATTATATGGATTTTGACTCATGGAGAAACTAAGACTTTTCAAGCTCTCTATTAAATCTGGATAGTAGAGATAATAATATATAGTAATAATAATAACATATAGAAGCTAACAGGTGATGATGTGATGTGAGATGAGATGAGAGATGTGAGATGATAGTGGAGTGACAAAGTCTATGGGGGCAAAGATCCTCCTTCTTTACCATTGGAGTTCTGCACCTACCAAATTTCCTGGCTTATCGTAGGGGCTATTATTAGAGATCTTTTACTTAAATGTATTCCTTGATGACTGCAGATTTTGGTATCGCTATTCTCTTATATCACTCTTCCTCATCTAGACAATTTGAGATTTTACAGCTAGGAGCATGATCACATTGATAAGCATACCTCCTTTCCATAATATTTTTCTCTATATATTGCAAATCTAAACTATTTTTTAAGTTTTGCCTTCACAGAGTATGAATTATGAGTTTGCAGATGCCTATCCTTTACTTCTCCTGTATTAAATGGTAGGGATTTCTGTTTCCACCATCGCAAGTATCTTTGTTTCTTTTAACTTTTTTAAAAATTGTTTTCCATTTGGTTTAGAATTAAGTTCCTCTAGTCATTTATTCAATTCTTAGAGAGATTAAATTATTACCACAGAAACGAAAACTGCTTTTAGCTGAAAAAACTCCTAACAGGTATCCAGGGAGTTGAAATTTCCCAGTGCTACTGTATCTGCCCTCTGGGTCTACTGTAATTTCCATTACACTGTCATTATAATAATAACTAATGTCATTAAAATCAGTCTTTGTTTATAAAGGCACAGGACAATTTCATTTGATTATCAGAATGAATCCAGAAATAAGTCTGAAATTCATTTTGTAGTTGATTTCAAAGATGTAAAGTGGGGTGCCTGGGTGGCTCAGATGGCTAGGCGTCGGACTCTTGATTTTAGCTCTGGTCATGATCTCAGGGTTGTGAGATCGAGCCCTGAATTGGGCTCCACACTCAGATCAGAGTCTATTTCTCTCTCCCTCTCCCTTACCCTAATCCCCATACCCCACTTGTGAGCATGCTCTCTCTCTGTCTCTCTCTCTCTGTGTCTAAAATAAATAAATAAATCTTAAAAAAAAGAAATGGATTTGTTCATATCATCATGCTAGTAAGTCATGATCTAAAATAGGAACACAGTGTTCTATCTCCAAATTTTGTGCTCTGTTTTAATTTTTTTTATTTTGACATAATAAAAGAAAAATATTTTGAGACAGAGAAGTTGCAGCAATAATACAAGAAAACCTATCTCCATATGTATGTTTCTCTGCAAAAATACAGATTTGTTTTCTTAACGGTTCAGAGTAAGTTGCAGACATGATGCTCCTTTACCACTGCATACTTCAGTGTGTATTTCCCCCAAACAAGTATGTTCTCTTACATAACTGCAGCTCAAACTCAGGAAGCTAACATTGATACAATAGTACTTCTAATCTTCAGATTTACTGCAGATTTTGTCAACAGTTCTTCTGCTCTTTTGATGACACCCTCTCCTTCATCTGGTGTAAGCTACTCTCGGTTTTGCTTTTAATTTCAGCATCATCTATAGTCTCTCTGGGTTGATTTCACTGTTAGATTCATTAATTTTCCTGCACATCTGTATGTCTTTTAACTAAGAGCTCAGTTCTCTTTTTGTCTTTTCTTAACAAGGCTATTCCTTTGCAATAGTGCATCTTTTCTCCTTGCCATGTTCTAGCACCCAGTCTCGACTCCTCTAGATTTGTTGATTTCTAGAGAACAATGTGAGCAGTGCCGTGTTGGGCTCTCCAGTTTGTATATTATCAATTATATTTAGAAGTCAAGTTGCCTATCTCTACTCAGTTAATATCAGGTAATATTGTTTTCCTGTATGAATCTCTTACCATCACTTCTATTTTACTTCCCGTGTTAAACTTGCTATTTGCATAGAAACTAGACTAATGTGTTTACCTAGAGTATTTTTTCCATCTGTCTACAAATTCAGTTTAAATTTCTCATTATCAAGTCATTTATCTCTGGAATAATACTTTTTCCATACTTATGACATAGCTTATTGGCAAGGGACAAAATGTATCAGTCTGGTATCTTGAGTCATAATTTGGAAATGCACATTTAAAAAATTCCATTTTCATACCCAGTGTTTTTATTCCCATACATTTCTTTCTCTTGTAGAGTTCCAATTGCCAGTGGGAACAATGACTAAAAACACCACCTGTGAATACTTGTCTTTATTAATGCCAAAGACTTCATAATCCCTAAAACATTCCTTTATTTTTTACTCAAACCATAAGGATAACAAGTAATTGATGGAATTTAAGTATCTTAAAAAAATGTTTCTTCTCTTTCAAATCTACATACCTGAAAAGGCAACATACCTACGGATTGACTATTTAGGGTCCTCATTCATTCATTCATTCATTCATTCATTCATGTGTTTAAGAAATACTCGAATTCTTAAATCCATATATCTACCTGACACTTTGAAAAGTGCATTACAAGAATAAACAAGGCAAGTGAGGAACCGCATTGAGCTTATATTATAGCCAGAGTTTCATACGATAAAGAAACAAGAAAGCAAGTATAACATACAATTTCTGGAACTAAGAAATGCTAACATGTATTATCTACAATTTTTATGAGAATTTTGTACTTCTTAGATATATTTTTTCCTCTAACATTTCCTACATCCTCATTTTAGTTCATATCCTTGACTTTGGTATTCTGGATAATTGAGTGGTTTTATTAAGTTCCTTCAACATTCATCAGTTATTATTCATCCATTTTAAGTTTATATTAAAGTGCACATTCAAAAAATGGCCATATTCTGAGTCTACTGATAAATCGATGTTCATAAAGTGAACTGAGTCATATAAACATCACTTATACCAAGAAATAGAATATTTAACAGCATCTCAAATGTTCCACTTTTGGCCCTCCTCAGTCATGTTTCTTCACAAAGATAACCACTGTTATAACTTTTATAGCCACAGAAGGCAGATGCTTAACTGACTGAGCCACCCAGGCGTCCCCCATAAGAGACTCTTATCTGTTCTCGAATTTTATACAAATGATTTTAAACAGTATGTGCTGCTTTGCATCTGGCCTTTTACTCAATATCATCTTTACAAGATTCTTCCATACTGTTATATGCAGTGACAGTTTGTTAATTCTCAGTGCTGTGAAGCAGGGGCAGCAAACTATTCCTCACAGGTCAACTCTGGCCCAGTGCTTATTTCTGTAAATACAGTTTATTTGGGCATAGCTCTGCTGATTTGTTTATTTATTGTCTATGACTACGTTCATGCTACAATGATAGAGTTGAAGAGTTGTGACAGAGACTGTATGACCTGCAAAGCCTAAAATATGCACTTTCTGGGGCATCTGGGTGGCTCAGTCAGTTTAGCGTCTGCCTTCGGCTCAGGTAATGATCCCAGGGTCCTGGGATCGAGCCCCGTGTTGGGCTCCCTGCTCAGCGGGGAGCCCGCTTCTCCCTCTCCCACTCCGCCTGCTGGTGTTCATTCTCTTGCTGTGTCTCTGTCAAATAAATATATAAAATCTTTAAAATTTAAAAAAGAACTCTAAAAACAAAATATAAAGAAAATGATCTGAAAATTATGACCTAGACTCTCATAATGAAGGCCAGAAATATTCTTTAGAAGACCAAATGTATCAGACTTATTTGCTTTATGAATTATCCTCTGCTTCTGTTGGTTGGCTGAAACTTGGACCAAAAGGTGGACCACAGTGAGCCAACTGGAAGTGCTGGGCCTGCCCTGGTTTAATGTAGAAGAAAGGATTCAAAGGCTTAGGGATATTTTATATGCCAGATATAAATGATATCATACAATATTTGATTTATCTTATTTGTCATAATGCCCTCCTTCAGTGTCCATCCATGTTGTCACTAAGTGGCAAGATTTTGTCCTCTTTTATGGCAAACTACTATTCCATTGTGTGTGTGTGTGTATGTATCACATCTTTTTTTTTCCAAATTTTATTTAAATTAAAGTTAGTTCACATGTACTGTAGTTTTAGTTTCAGGGGTAGAATTTAGTGATTCATCAGTTGCATGTAATACCCAGTGCTCATCAAATCACATGCCTTCCTTACTGCCCATCACCCAGTTACCCCATTGGCTCACATTCCTCCCCTCCAGCCACCCTCATTTTGTTCTCTATGGTTAAGAGTCTCTTATGGGGGACGCCTGGGTGGCTCAGTCAGTCAAGCATCTGCCTTCAGCTCAGGTCATGATCCCAGCATCCTGGGATCGAGTCCTGCATTGGGCTCCTTGCTCAGCGGGGAGCCTGCTTCTCCCTCTGCCTGCCTCTCCCCCCTGCTTGTGCTCGCTCGCTCTCTGACAAATAAATAAAAATCTTTAAAAAAAGAGTATCTTATGCAACCATAAGATGGATATGTCAACATGGATGGCCTCCCTCACTTTTTTTTATCTTATTTTTCTTTCCCTTCCCCTATATTCATCTGTTTTGTTTCTTAAATTCCACATATGAGTAAAATCATATGGTATTTGTCTTTCTCTGTCTTATTTCACTTAGTATAATACCCTCTAGGTTCCCCATGTCCATCAACTGATGAATGGATAAAAAAAATGTGATATATATATATATATATATATATATATATGCAATGGAATAATACTCAGCCATAAAAAGAATGATATCTTGCCATTTGTACCACATCTTTATTCATTCATCTGCTGATGGACACTTAGGTTATTTCCATACCATGCTATTGTGAATAATGCATGTGAACATGGGAATGCAGTGAACATGGGAATGCAGATATCTCTCTGATATCCTGTTTTCATTTCCTTTGGGTATATACCAGGAAGTAGGATTTCTGAATCATATGGTAGTTTTATTTTTAATTTTTTGAGAAACCTCCATCCTACTTAAAAATTGCTAAGAGAACAAATCATTACTGTTCTCATCACACACACACACACACACACACACACAGAAAAAAATGATATGTGACATAATGGAGGTGTTAGCTAACACTCTGGTGGTAATCATATTGAATTATATAGGTATATCAAATCAACACATGGTACATTTTATTTATTTTTTAAAAGATTTTATTTACTTATTTGAGAGACAAAGCACAAGAGGGGGTTGGGTCAGAGGGAGAAGCAGACTCTGCTGAGCGGGGAGCCCTGGTATGCAGCTATCGATTGGGCAAATAATTTTTCTCTGTCCCTCTTAATAAGTGTCACCAGAATCTGTTTTCAACTGGCACAGCTGGCAATGAATCTTCAGTGGTATACCAACTCTTCAGTCTTTTATCATAATTTAGTTCTCAGGGATTTTGATCACCTTTCCTTTCCAAAAGAAATCACACTGGCCCATTACATTGATGACATTATGCTGATTGAACCTAGTGAGCAAAAAGTAGCAACTACTCTAGATTTATTGGTAATAAATTGGCACATCAGAAGGTGGGAACTAAATCCAGCAAAAATTCAGGGTCTTTGTACCTCAGTGAAATTTGTAGAGATCTAGGGGCATGTTGACATATCCATTTTAAGGTGAATGATAAGGCCCCTCCTACAACCAAAAAAGAGGCTCCTCTGATCTGAGTGGACCACAAACACTATCAGGAATGCTTGTCTGGACTCAACATGCAATCAAGTTTGTAACCTTCCCCAGACCCATCTGCCTGGCATATGGTAATGCTTTGGAAAGTGATTCAGCTTGTAAGTGTGAAGTAAACCAGTCAAAATCTTGGAGCTCAGCATTAAATCTGAAATAGTCCGTGTATACTTCCTGTGCAGGGCAAGTATCACTATATTATACAGGGCCAGTGTAAAAATTACTTTCTGTGGCAAGAACTGATTAAAAATGCTGATGGACTGATGAGACATTCAGTTCTGTTGCTTCCCTTGGGTACTGGAAACATGACAGGAACAAGTAAACATAAAGTATAAGTAAGCAAATACCTGTGGACAATTAAACAAAAGAAGGATTTGGCCTGAGAAAGATTGAGCTTTCTGCTTAAAAAAAAAAAAAAAAAAAAAGTCTGTTGAAGGTCAAGTCTTAATTGGACAAATTAAAGAAATTACCATCATAAAACAGAAACTTGTGAACACATTCTTCTGATCTTTTGTCCATTTTAAATTTAAATCTCTAAACTTTATAGATAAAATAAAATATCCAATTCCCCAAATAAATGTAAATACATTGAACTTCCACATACTTAAAAGACCTGCTAAATATGTAAAAGAGGGTGCCTGGGTGGCTTAAGCATCTCCCTTTGCCTCAGGTCATGATCCCTGGATTCTGGGATAGAGTCCCACATCTGACCACTCCCTG
Source organism: Zalophus californianus (assembly GCF_009762305.2). Lineage (NCBI taxonomy): Eukaryota > Metazoa > Chordata > Mammalia > Carnivora > Otariidae > Zalophus > Zalophus californianus. The sequence continues at coordinate 64,196,229 of NC_045597.1, forward strand.
CTCAGTGAGGAGTCAGCTGCTCCCTCTCCCTCTGCACTCCCCCTCCCCCAGCTTGTGCACACTCTTTCTCTCATTTTCTCTCTCTCAAATAAATTCTTTAAAAAAAATGAAAAGGAAAATGGAAAATTGGATGTGCTAATCATTTTTAAAGCCAATAATCATTCAATATGTAGAAAATATACTACCTAGGGGCACCTGGGTGGCTCAGTCGGTTAAGCGTCTGCCTTTGGCTCAGGTCAAGATCCCAAGGTCCTGGGCTCAAGCCCCACGTCGGGCTCCCTGCTGGGCGGGAAGCCCACTTCTCCTTCTGCCTGCCGCTCCCCCCTGCTCGTGCTCTCTCTCTGTGTCAAATAAATAAATAAATAAATAAATAAATCTTTTTTTAAAAAAAGAAAGAAAATATACTACCTAGTAAGTAAGCAAAGGAATTCAATTAAAATAGTACCGAGACACCATTTCACACATCATCAAGTTGGCTAAGATTAGATGATTCTCAAGGTAGCGAGACAAGCACTGCTATTCACAGCTGGTCAAGATAAAAATTGATCCAACCTGTAAGGAAAAGAATTTTAAAACACATTTATAAAAATAAATAAATAAATAAAGCACATACTTTTTTTAACAACTCACATTCCTTAATCCTATTATGTTCTCAGTAAGATAATTTTCTAGGAAAATAAATCAACATTTGCACAGAAAGTATATGCAAATATATGTATTAAAACAGTATCCATAATAGCAAAAAAATAATGAACAAAAGGAAACAATGTGAAAGTTTAACAATCAAATCAAGTATTGTGTAGAGATCACTTGGAAAATTATTACAGTAACAAAAGGAGTTTTTCTTTTTTTTAGGTGAAATATAATACCATGGGTAAGCATTATTATCACATGAAAAATGGAGAATGTAAAACTATTGACAGTATGGACCAAAATTTTTTAATAAAAATATGTATTGATCAATAGCCAGGCATTTTACATATCCATTTCATCCACAAATCCATTGAATAAAATAGGAAAATGTATGCTTATATGTAAATAGTATATCTATGGATGGCGGAATGATGTACAATCTTATTTTCTCAATATTTTGTAATTTCCAAATATTTTCATTTTCTACATTGAACATACATGATTTTATCAATCGGAAAAACAAACCTAAACAAAATGCTATGAGAAGAAATAGTTTGTAACCATAAATTCATACTGGTGTTTGTATTAATAACAGTAACAGCTGTCAGTTATTTTGTTCTGAATTTTGTAACAAATGTTAGGCTTGATAGTTGCAGCCACTGCTTTAGTTTTCAAAACAGTATCCAGATTGTTAAGTAAATTCAACAGAAACTGACTGCTCTTCTTTGCCAAAAAGTAAAACTCTTGCAAGTAGCAACTTGTGACACTGTTGTGTGGAGCGGCTATCTTTTTGAAATAACTCACCACATGGGGCCAGAGCTTTGCATCTGGGGTTTGTGATAAATGAAATGTCACCACTGGTTTTTGTAAGAGATGCATACTGCACAATGTTCCTTCTCAGAGTTGGTCATGGCGCTCTCGTCCTGAAATCGTCTATCAACCAGATGAGCATATCCTGAGACAGTGGGAGTGCACATTTGCAGGTTTTGGCAGACTCCTGAGTTTCTCAGCAAACAAGATAGTACCTTCAGCAATGACCGTGGAGGAGTCACGCGGCCAGGAAATCACACTCACAGTTCTTCTGGAACAACAGTCCCCTGCCCCGATCCTTGGATGTTTTACTTTCATTTCACCTATCACTGTTTGAGGGGGCCCTAGATCGTAGACAATAAACATACCTGTGACAATTGAATTTGATTTATATATGTGATTATTAAATATATATACTTGGTAAATCCTTCAGGAGGAAAAAAGTTAAAAATCTCAGACATAAACAGCATAAAAAGTCATCGTATGTATATGTAATGCTCATGTGTGCACACACACATTTAGAGGGCATTACTTAAAGCTAGAAAATTGGTGGGGCACCTGAATGGCTCAGTCAGTTAAGCGTCTGCCTTCGGCTCAGGTCATGATCCCGGGGTCCTGGAATTGAGTTCAGAGTCCGGCTCCCTGCTCAGTGGGGAGTCTGCCACTCCCCCTGCTTGTGCTCTCTCTCTCTCTCTGTCAAATAAATAAATAAAATCTTTAAAAAAATAAAATAAAAAATAAAACTAGAAAATTGATTAGGAGATTTTAATTGTTGTCAAATACCATGAAATATCCTTTTTCACCTCATAATCAATAATAAAAAGTATGTGTATAATAAAGACTGGCCAATTTAACTCAATGACCCTTTAATCCTCAACAGAGGTCGGGACATACCTGCTAATTTAGAGATCTCTGTAGTCATTTTCATTTAGGTGATTAGCTCAACTATAAGTATTTATCTATCTATCAACCATCAGTTATCTATCTATCTCTCTAATCTATGTACAGAATTGTGCACCTCAGCATATCTCAAATTATTGTGGTGGCAAACTTTTTGAGGGTTTATTTTGATCCTCCGACAGTTGTCCTATAAATAATGGTACAATCTGCTGTAGTGTAATCTATATTATTGGCAGAATTCTTCATGTTTATGCATTAAGTATCACTAAAAATACATTGCAGATTTCCACATTGGAAAAAAACATTAACCTTTGAATCTCTTAGGAGATAGTTTATAAATATAAACAGAAATAAAAAGAAATATCCATAGATTTTAAAAATAGACAAACATGGAACCACTAATATTTCAAAATAATAAGCATTAAATGAAATCAGATTTATAGACTTAAAGACATGGCCCTATTTGTTTCTTGGGATGTGAAAATGCTTTGTAAAATTATTGACCCTATACATAGGGTATATTCTGTCACAAGAACTATCTGTTTTGTCTTAATATGCTTCTTTTTAATATTTTGACAAAATTTTCCATAGCTATAGCTTATCTTAATTAGCACCTAGACTTATCCTAATTAAATCATAGCTGCCAATACCATGTTAGTTTTGAATAATAAGAAAATGCATATTGAATTAGATTTCATTGTTTTGGGTATTATTTTCATAAATTATAGAAGAAAGTGGAGATATCATACATTTCAAAATGGGAGTATAAAACACAAATCAGAATAATTAGTGAATTTTAGCAAATGAAGGTCCAGCACCTTATTATAGCTGTATTGTCTAAAACTTTTAACTGATGATGTCAATTATTACTCTAAATGGAAAGATTCCAGTAGTTACTTATGAGCTATCCAAAACAGTGAATATTTCACCACTTTTGTATTGTTTCTTAACTAGTAAGAATTAATGTTTCCACTTTGTCTGTGTGGGCAAGTCCAAAACAGTCAGACCAAAGCTTTTTCCCTAATGCTCAATTCCAAGCATACCCGAGAGTGGTTCTTCTGATCGTTCTATTCTGCCATCTATTCTGTGAACCAGATTTCTAGTGAGATGTTCAACAAAATGTTAGTGTCCCTGAAGGCCGGTCGTTTTCAAACTGTGTTCCTCAGAGTTGGAAAGGGCTGCGGTGATGAGGAACTGGGTGAGGGACCCGCAGAGAGAAAGAATCCCCAAGGGTTTCCATAAATAGGGTTTACTATTTCAATAAAAGAAGCTGCTTCTATGTTCATGAGGTAGATTGAGCGATAACTACATATGCTCCTTGCTTCAAGCGCTCCCCACCTTTTATCTGCATGACCTCTGTTAAAGGCAGCCGGGCTATCTGTCTTTGACCATGACAATGGACCTATTTGGAGAGGAAATTGCCACCGTGCCCTGGGAGATGGAGATTTAGAGCTGGAAGGAAGCCTCAGAGATCCTCCGGTTCAGTGCTTTCTTTTATAAGAGATAAATCCAAAACAGAGAGGTTAAAATACTTGTTCAAAGTCTCAGATTAAATCAATCAACATTCACTCATTTAAAAATTTATTGACCAACTACCATGTGTCAGACATTGGCTTTGCACTCTATCAGTGATAGAGTATTGATTAAGATGGACACCATCACTGCTTCAGAGAGCTGACGTTCTAAAGAGAAATGTAGACAATAAACACGTAGAAAACAAATGACCAAGTTCCGGGTGCTGATAAGCGCTATGAAGGAAACACAGCATGGTTAAGAAGGCAGAGAGTTGAGGGCATGAGTGAGGTTGGAATGGTAGTGGAGCATTATAATAAGATACTATAGGAAGACTTCTATGAGAAAGTGATATTTAATTTTGAAGTAAATGAAAGAATAAAGATATGATCTTAGGAGAGAGAGTGAAGTCACAGGAAATAGCCTGAGACAGAAACAAGCTTGATTTCTTCAAAAACAGAAAGTAGCAAGCTAGTGTTGCTAAGAAAAAGTAAGCAATGGCAAGCGTGACTGGAAAGGAGGCTAATGACATTGCATTTTTTACAGGATTGGCCTTTGAACTGCTTGAGAGTCAACAGTGGAAACAGGGAGCCGTGTTAGGAGCTCTTGCAGGTGTCCTGGTAAGAAATGAGCTGGAGCGCTAATAGTAAGATTAGAGATCAGTAACTGGTCTCAAGAAAAACTTTTAAATGTGGAACTGAATAATAATAGAATAGGTGTGTGTAATCAAGAAGGAGTTCTGGGTATTTAGTTGTAATCAAGTATTATTTAATAGGGTGCAAGGTGCAGGTGGATACCCAGATTCACTGGGAAAAAAATGGTAATACTTATATCCACTTATGACAAAACAGGACACAACTCTGCTCTTTACAAAGATTTAGGGGCTGGAGAAGGCTAGAGAATTGGAAGAGTCAAGACATCTTTTGAAGTTTGGATCATCTTTGTTTATTGATGATTTGAATACAAGGTGAAGAACAAGGAGGAATTAAAGAAGAAACTGTTTTTGAACTGGGAAACAGGGTAATCAGGTGTATCCATTAACTAAAAGAAAGAGAAAGAACATTGTGGAGAACAGATGCATCAGAGGACAGAGATAATGTGTTCTGAGTTGCCATGGACCCTCGGCCTTCTGGTGAGATGCCTAGAAGTCAGCTGGACATGTAGTCCTAAGGCTCATTTGAGGAATCTGGAAAATGTATAGACATTGATAGAAACTTGATTAGATGTGTGCTTTTCTATAATCATTTTAAATATTATCATTATTATTATTATTATTATTTTAGAGAGGGAAGGAAGGAGGTGGGGCAGAGGGAGAGGGAGAGAGAGAGAATCTCACCAAGCAGCCTCCACACCCAGCATAGAGCCTGAGGTGGGGCACCATCTAACAACCCTGAGATCATGACCTGAGCTGACATCAAGAGTCAGATGCTTAACCAACTGAGCCATCCAGGAGCCCCTAATCATTTTAAAAATCTTAAAATTTCAACACAACTTATTTCTAACATAGCAATACACTGAATGTGTTTATGTATGTTTCGTATCAAGCTTTCCCTCATGCTCAAAAAGACATTTTACATTTAGAGAAGCAATCATTTATAATGATAATTGTTGCCACTTATTGGAAGTTTCTTCTTATTAAACATATATTATTCTATATTAATCATTGAATTTACTCTGTTCCAAAAATTTCTGTGAGACCAAAAATTTAATATTCACAGAGGGTAATTTTCCCAAGTCAAGTAACTAATAACTAGCAAACTAAGATAAAATTCTGTTGTGTTGTGCCCAAAGCTCTTTATCTTCCATTATGTTATACTTCCTGAACAATACTCTGTTCACTCTTGGAACAGCCAACCGCACAGGCAATGTAGCTTGCAGGGGAAACAAAGTACTACTTCCACATTAGCGAGTACCTGATGTCTATCAGTGTCATCAGGGAAAACATCTTTTCCGGCAAATGAGACATCTGCCCCTTACTGGGAACTTACCACCTATTATTTTATGACTTTGTTGGTGCCACCATAAGTTTTTCTGCATTTGTGTTATGCCATCCTGATTTTAAGTGTCTTGAAGGCAGGAACTATTCCTTATAACTTGATATGGTTATGAAATCCCAAGAGACAGTGTCTCCTACTTAGTAGTTGATCAAGTAACATATCCTGAAATATCAAATTATGTATTGACGATGCTTCACATGTCAATGAGCCAGAAGGCAGCACATAGATTTAAATGATACATACCTGACCCTTTTCTAAAAGCAGAGGTGAGAGGGAGGTGTACAAGGGTGGTGGTTTGGATATTGAAGCATCACAGGAGAAGGGAGGAGGAAGCAAAGAAATTATAAAGAAATGTGGTATCTTTTCCAATTTTGCCAACTGTAGACTCTGATTAACAAGAGGACCAAAGCATAGACTTAAAATACAACTAACAGCTGTTATCATGACTTTAAAAGAAACTTCTTGGAAAAACACCCAGTGAAAACATAGCTCTTAATGACTCTGCTTTCAGGGGGAAATTACCATCATTAGAACCAAGAATTTTTAATATGTGGAAGTATTATGTTTGAAACCTCCCTTAATGCCCCAAGGAAGAGAGGTTATTTAAAGTAATAAAGCTGCTAAATACAGATGTCTATCAGTGGAGCGTTTAGAACAGAAAACAATGCTCATTAGTCTTCAAGTTTCTACTTGTTCATGGTTAGCCAGTTCTAGCTATCCAAATGCAGAATCAGTAAGAAATCACTCTGTCTCAGAGCATAAGCTCACAAGAAAACGTAAGGGCAAGCCTTTTCCAAGCGATTTTTTTTAACTTTCTTTGGAATTTGTATAAATCCTGTTTTAAAATGCGGCATATTTGCGGTTTTTTTGAGTGCCTCACTCTTGGTCATTTTAGGGTTTCACATCAGAGACTATATAAGGAGGCCTTCCCTGTCCTGGAAGCACTGACATTTGAAAAGAAATAAATCGATATTTTGAAAAGGCAAATGAAAAGTGGGCAGCGATGTAAGAAAGACAAAAATGAGAAAGGGTTAGAAGAAAAGACAGAAATTGTGAGAAGTAGGGAGAGAGGAGGAGAAGAAGAAACATTAAAAATAGTGAATTTAAAAAAAGAAAAAAATGAGTCTAGTAGATGGCTTTAGAAATTTGTCACCAATTAGTGCTGTGTCATTTAGTGGCACTAAAAGCCTCTGAAATGTTCAAATTGCCACAGGGCCAACAGGGCACTGCTGAGTAAACAAAAATAATTGATAAAATAAAAACCTGTCTGGGTAAGATTCAGGTTCAGCTTGATTCAGCAGTTACTTTGTTGTCTTATATCATCTCTCATCTTATATCATCTCTGAAGCCAACTTCATTAGACATCAAGACCAAGGCAGACAATGAAGTATAGAAAACTATTCACAAAACTATTATATGTTAAGATTTAGGCAGCTATACGTTGGGAGGAAAAAGAATCAGGAGTAAGGACAGATAGGCCCAAGTGGTAAAGGCAAGCCAAAGTAATATGGTGCATTGGGGCCTTTGTTTGTCCGGGTCGACTCAAACACATCTTGGGTGCACATGCCAGCCAAAGAAAAATGCTCAGTGAGCTCTGCCAACCAGAGCAAAGTTGTTACAGGCTCTGGGTACAGACAGAAGGAAGTCTCTGGCAAGGTCTTTACATCCTTTTCACCCACGGGATCTATGCAGAAACCCACAGAAACCATTGTAAATCTCCAATGGCTATTTTCAAGCAGTCCAATGTAGCTTACGGTATTAATGAGCATGTTGGCTCTTGTATAAAGATTTACTTTAACTAATTTTTTGTCCATTTGAAATATATAAGTTGTGCTATAACAAAAAAAAAAAAAAGATTTACTTTAACGCATCAGTGTCCTCTAATTATATCAACAGGAAGTCTATCCTAGGGTTCAAGGACCAGTAAGACTCATTGACCAAATTGAGATTTTCAATAACACAGAATAGGAAATCCATTAAAACACACAATGTGAGCCAAAGGGAAAGGATAACACACATAGGATGGAATAGAAGCAGGGTAGAAAGAACCTGGAGTCCTGAGATGTGTTCTATCAGAGAGACATAGAGAAATATGCCCAGCCAAACTGTAGTTTGTCATTTAGCTGGATGAGAAGCTGTGGATTTTATTCACATGTTTCGTGGGGTACAGGTAGGGCCAGGTTGGCTAATCTCAAAATGGATAAGTGCTTTCATGAACCTCATGAATTTTTTTGTGCATCTGGAATATTACCTGCCATGAGTATATTTACTGTATTATACATACTAAGACATGCCATGAGTATATTTACTGTATTATAAATATTAAGTGCCACTTGATCTTTGTATCTATATGTTTAGCACACACATGCTTTACTTATGTTATCTATGCTTAATCTGTCACATAGTTCACTTATCTGTAGTTAACATGTCTCATTGATGTGGAGAACAAAGGTAAAAGGAATATAGAAAAAAAAATTAGACTTCCTTACAGCTTACAGCCCATTCACAAGTATTTGAGACAGGCAGAGTGAACTTCAAGTTGCTCAGCTGCCTCCATGTTGATACTTTGCTAAGGGCAAAAGGAAATCTTAGCCTAAAATTAGCCCAACCTCCAGGATCCTGTAAGTCTCCTTTAATATATAAAAATTGCTTTGGAAACTCCCTTTATCTCTATCTGCCCCCCAAGATACACGTTGACGATCATCCTTCAAGCATATGGCCCACTGATATACGTCTGAAGGGTCTCATGATGAAGGTTTTACTGGGCAGTAGTAATGACCTTTTCTTAACAATGGCTAGTGCCCTCAAGGTCCTGGAAACCTTGCTTCCAAATTCCTTAGAGACTTACGCTACCCCTTACCCCTTCTCAACTTGAAAGTATGTAATCGGTCACCTGTCACAACCTCAGTACGGCTCTTTCTGCCCACGGGTCCTGTCCCCGGGCTTTAATAAAACTAGCTTTTTGTGCCCAAGACGTCTCAAGAATTCTTTCTTGACCGTTCCCTCCGAAACCCCAACATTTCTCATCACCATGAATTCTGACTATGGTGCACAAGCCGTTTATTTCTATATTTACTTTTATTTATTAACGTTTTTGTTGTTATTCTCTTATTTTCTACAGAAGAATTGAGTGGCCTTAAATAATAAAGCAAACTCACATTACATTAAGGGTCAGAGGGGACTTGTTAGGAGGAAGGGAAACATGAAAGCTGGGAGAACTGAGTCAGTAATTGAAATCTGATAAAGTTGTGGCAAAGGCTGAGGGTAGTAAAAAATAAGGATACTACAGATACTGAGTCCAGGTCCACCTCACAAGGCGGCTGATTAGTGTCTACTTTCCCGTTAGAAACAGGAGTACCTGCCACAAGTAGGAACGTCTTCTACCTTCCTCTGCCTTTGACTTCAGGACCTTACTCTTAAAAGTTACAGTAGGATATAAAAGTAGGTTCCTTCCTTCAGTCCAATTATCCCCTCCTCCTTAATCATTACTTCCTTTGGGAACAACCTCTTAACGGGGTGATTGACAGAGGGGATGTTCACTCTTCAGGATAAACCCTATATTCTACCCAATGGTTCCAGCAGCAAAATTACCACAGTAGTATCTCTTGGGTTCCTGAGATATTTATTGAAAAAGAAATAATCCAAGTGCAGTAATATTGGAACTGCATTTGGACTTAATAATATTTGTATAAGGATACATCTTACAACTAGGTAAAAATATAATGTACTTTCTTTTCCTTGAAGGCTCTCTCTCTTCTAGTGGGAGATGAGTTTATATTTGCATATAGTCCTCCCAGCTCCCATTGTCTCAATCTCAGTTCCTCATTCCCCATCATTTCCTCCCTAATCATCCCCGAACACACACGCAAACTACACACATACACACGCCAAAGACACACGGTGCCCCAGCCAATTAAATGTCTCATCAAGGAGCAATGAAGTCAGTACAGATGCAACAGAGGCTCTATCACACATGTTGATTAACTTTAACAAATAAAAAATTATCTTTCAAGTAAAACATCTGCATTTGCACTACAAGAAAAATGTGAAATGTGACAATACGTATGTAAAGTGAAAGAGTTCAGCTGCTTCACAAAACCACATTTTAATTTAAATGTGAATTGGATTCTCCATCATGAGCAAGTCAGAAAAAAAAAAAAAAAACACCTCAAGATAAAAAGATAATTCATTTCCTGAAGTGTGTATTGCTTTGCTGCCCCTCTTCTTGCACATACATCCCTGGGACCCTAAATGGTTCTTACAACACATTGACTGTACTGCTACAGTTTTGCTGCTGGTATAGAATACTCCATATTATCTCTTCATCAGTCAGGAGGCTGAGCATAAAGACTAGTTGGTGGTAGAAAGCTTCCCAAACAAAATTTTAATGATAAACTAAGACTTGCAAAGTGCTTATTCCTTAATAATAACAACCATTTACCAGACACCTACTATATGTGCCAGACATTGTATCAAACTCTTTAAAAGTGTAATATCTGCCACAAAATATATTATTATTGGTTTTATACAAATAAGGCAGCTGAAGCTTAGAAAGAATATGCTACTCATCCATAGAGTCATTTGGCAAGAATCAGAATTTAAACTCAGATTCATCTGATCCAAAGATGGTTTCTTTTCCACTGGATCATTTTGCATCAATAGGCAGGGGAGACTCTCTGAGAGCTTTTGAACGGAAGAGTGGAATGATCACAAAAGTGCTTTAGTTAGATGTGTGAGATAACCTTCAGGGAAATTGAGATGGGGTTCCCAGCAAGAGGAAATGGACAAGAATAACAGAAGCTTGAACAAAGATTTGGCAGTAGAATAGGAAAGTAAAGGAAGTACGGTAAAGGCGATTCGGTGAAAAGAAAAATATGCACAGTGGTTTTATTCTCCTTTATATATCTTGAACCTTGCACAATGCCTATCCATGGTTGCTCGACACTTGCTGGTTGACTATGTGGAAGCAGTGAATTCTGTGTGAGTGACTAATGGAGAAAGCATCAGTAACTCTGCCCAAGGCACAGAAATCAGGAGAGGGACAGGTTTTTAAAACAAAGACTTCATTCAAATCTATTAGAAAGGAAATGATGGCAGCTTTTTTCAGAGAGGAAGTTATTTGAAAATAATACCTATAGCTGTAATAGAGATCAGTTTTATCAATGTGAGAAAAAGTGGAAAATAAATGGTTGCCACATATTCATCTTTTCCCAGAAGCACAAACATAGCCTAAGGTTAGGCTTTGTTTTACTCAACCACCCATTAAACACATGTGATGCCACAATCAAAATATGTTTAAAGGGATACTTTACAGTTTATGAAGCACATTCACGGAAGGTACATTTTCTGGAAATTGAGGCAAGATTTTTTTTTTTAATTGATGGACCAGATAGAGGAAGTGATTTTGTTACCATTTTATAGATAAACTGTATGAGGATGAAAAATGATCATACAGCTAGTTAAGAAGAAGGACTAGATTCTAAAACTTCTATTTTTTTTCTTCTTGTCTATATAATTTTAATTGTATTTATTACCAGAGATTTCCTACGACCAAATTCACTCATTTTAAGAGTGCAATTTCATAAATTCTGACAAATGTATAAGAGCAGGACAGCCATATCCACAAAGGCACAGAATATTTTCATCACCTCAGAAAGTTTCCTTCCGTTCATGTAGGGTCAATCTGCTCCACTCATCCTTGGCTAGAGGCAATAAATGGCTACCCTGTCACCGTATACTAGTTTTACCTTGGCTATAATTTCTTATGAATGTAATCATATAGTATAGTCTTTTCCATCTGCTTTCCTTCAAATTGCCTAATACTTGTGAGATTCATCAAGCTGTTGTATATATATCAGAATTTTGTTCCTTCTTATTGCTGAGTAAAATTCCATTGAATAGGCATGCAATGATTTCTATCTCTCCACCAGTTGGCCATTTGAATTGCTTCCAGGGTGGAGCTCTATGAATAGAACCGCTTTGAAAATTCACATACAAGTATTTGTGCAGAAATGTTTTTAATTTATCTTGAAGAATACCTACGAGTGGGAATGCTGAATTTTAAGGTAAGTTAATTTTCAGTGCTAAAGGAAACTGCCAGACTGTTTCCAAAGTGGCTATACCATTTTGCATTTCTACTCGGCAATGTGTGGGAAGTTCAGTTACTCCACATTCTACCCGACACTTGACAATTTCAGAATTTTAAATTTTGGCCTCTCCAGTATTATAGTGATAAGTCTTATAGAGAGGGATATCATTGTGATTTTAATTTGCATTTCCCTATTGACCAATGGTGCTGAGCATTTTCATGGGCTTATTTTCCAGTTCATCTTTGGAGAAATATTCGTATACGTTTCTTGTACGTTTTTAAAAAATCAAGTTGTTTATCTTATTATTAATAGGTTTTAAGTGTTATTTATGTAGATACTGAATACAAGAACTATATCAGATATAAGTTTCCTCAGTGTATTTTACCAGTTGTGGCTTTTTATATTTTCCAAATTCAATGAAATCTAATCGATCATTTATTTCTTTTTTGGTTCATTTTGTTTTCATTCAAGCCAAAATTAATTGATCATATATAACTGACTATATATGAGAATTTCTAGACTCTGTTCTGCTCTGTTTATCTATAAATCACTCTATGGGTCATTCCCACACCAAATTGATTATTGTAGCTTCATAATTAAAATACAGCAGTATGCACATGAGGGGAGGGGCAGGGGGAGAGGGAAAGAGACAATCTCAAGCAGACTCCCTGTCGAGCACAGAGTCAGATGTGGGGCTTGATCCCATGACCCTGAGATGATGACCTGAGCCTAAATCAAGAGCTGGACACTTAACCAACTGAGCCACTCAGGCGCCCCTATTTTTCTGTATTTTTAAAGCAATATTAGATCATTTTTCATTTTCACATAAGTTTTGAGATGATTAATTTCTAAAAAAAATATTTCTGGGATTTTAATTCAAATTTCATAAAGCCACAGATTATTTCGGAAAAATTAACATCTTGATGATACTGAGTCTTCTACCCATGAACATAGTTCATATTTAGTTCAACATTTGTTTCTTTCAGTGATTGTTTTAGGATTCCCCAGGGAAAGAGAACCTATAGGATAAATGTCTATATATACGATTTATGATGAGTTTGTTCAGGCAGTTATGAAGGCTGAGAAGTCACACGATTTGCAGTCTGCAAGCTGTACACCCAGAAAAGCTGGAGGTGTCATTCTAGTCCACTTTAGACGATCTGAGAAGCAGGAGGAGATTGTAGTATAAATCCCAGCACAAGGGTACGAGAGGACTGAGGTCCCTGTTCAAGGAGGCAGGCAGGAAGTGTGTGAATCCTCCCTTCCACTTTTGTGCTATTCAGATCCTATAAGCACTTGATGAAGCCCACTCATCGGGGAGGGTAATGTACTGAGTGCATCCACTGAAAATGGATTTCTCGCCCAGAAATATCCTTTCAGACACGATCAGAATCAAGTACCCTCTGGCCTCGTCAAATGGACACAAAATTAACTATTTCAATGATGTTTTGTAGTTTTTGAGGCACAGATCTTGTGCCTTTTATGTTAAAGGTATTTCCGTTTTGTGATTCTAAAGCTGTGAAAATCTGGAGCACCTGGGTGGCTCAGTTAGTTAAGTGGCAGCCTTTGGCTCAGGTCATGATCCTGGGGTCCTAGGATCCGGCCCCATATAGAACTCCCTGCTCAGCAGGGAGTCTGCTTCTCCCTCTCCCTCTGCCACTCCTCCTGCTTCTGCTCTCTCTCTCTCTCTCAAATAAATAAATAAAATCTCTTTTTAAAAATGCTGTGAAAATCTCAGTTTCCAAATACTGATTGCTAACACATAGTAATACAGTAAATTTGTAAATATCCATTGTATCCTGCCCCTTATCTAAATTCATTTATGAGTTTTAGTGGCTTTTTTTTCTTACTTCTTTGAAGTTTTTAAAAAATAGTCTTTATTTTTAAAAGCAGTTTTAGATTTACCAAGAAAATGCACAAAATATACAGAGTTCAGAGTCCCAATCATCCGCCCCCACCCCACAGACACACACATTCAGTTTCTCCTATCATTACAATCTTGCATTAGTGTGGGGCAATTCATGAACCGATATTTGATATTATTATTATTAAACTAGAAATCCACAGTTTACTACTGATTTACTCTTTGTGGTATATAGTTCTATGTTATTGACAAATATATAATATCCTGCCCTCAAAATTCCCTGTGCCCCACCTATTCTTCTCTCTTTCCCACCAACCACCGGCAACCACTGATCTTTTTACTCTCTATAGTTTTGCCATTTTCAAAATGTCATATGTTTGAAATTTTACAGTCTGTAGGCTTTTTAGAACAGCTTCTTTCACTTAGTAATATGCTTTTAAGTTTCTTCCCTGTCATTTCATGGCTTCATTGCTCTTTTCTTTCTAGTACTGAATAATATTCTACTGTCTGATGTACTTCAGTTCACGTATCCATTCACCTGCTGAAGGACGTCTTGGTTGCTTCCCAGTTGTGCTATAAACGTTTGTGTGCAGATTTTTGCATGATCGTCACTTGCATTTTCTTTGGGTAAATATCAAAGAGCAAGATTATTGAATTTATGATGATTATGTTTAGCTTTTTAAAAAAAAGAGCCAACTGTCTTCCAAAATGGCTGTACCACTTGGCATTCCCACCAGCAATGAATGAGAGTTCCTGTTGCTCCACATCCTCACCAGTATCTGGTGTATAATAAGCTGAGTTGTGTTTCCGCCAAAATGCATATGTGGAAGTGCTAAGCCCTAGCACTGAAAAAATATGACTGTATTTTAAGACAGGGTCTTTAAATGAAGTCATTGGAGTGGGTCCGAATCCATATGACCAGTGTCCTTATAACAAGAGATGATCAAGACACAGATACATACACCAGGAAGATCAGATGGACGCACATGAAGAAGGAGGATACTCCAAGCAGAGGAGAGAGGCCTCAGAAGAAATCAGCACTTGGATCTTGGACTTGTAGCCTCTAAGACTGTAAGAAAATAAATTTCTGTCATTTAAACTACCCAGTCTGTGGTACTTTGTTATGGCAGCCCTAGCAATCTAATACACTGGGTTTGGGATTTTAGCCATTCTAATAGTGGTATCTCATTGTTATAATTTTCAATTCCCCAATATCATATGATGTTGAATATCTTTTCATATGCTTATTCACCATCACTATATATTCTTTTGTAAGGTATCTGTTTAGATCTTTTGTCTCCTTTTTTAAAATTGAGTTGCTTGTTTTCTTTTTTTTAGAGAGAGAGTGAGAGCATGAGTTGGGGGGGGCAGAGGGAGAGAGAGAGAGAATCTCAAGAAGATTCCCCGCTGAGCATGGAGCCAGACATGGGGCTCAATCTCATGACTCTTAAGATCATGACCTGAGCAGAAATCAAGAGTCTGACCCTTAACCAACTGAGCCACCTAGGCACCCCTACTATGGAGTTCTTTGCATATTTTGGATATCTGTACTTTACCAGATACATTTTGTAAATCTGTGGTTTCTGTCTTTATTCTGTTAAAACTATTTCACTGAGCAGACATTCTAAATTTTAATGAAGTTTAACTTTTTTTTTTTTTAGAGAGAGTGTGTGTGAGTGGGCAGAGGAACAGAGGGAGAGAGAGAATCTCAAGCAGACTCCCAGACAAGTGAGGACCCAGACATGGGGCTCAATCTCATGACCCTAAGATCACGACCTGAGCTGAAATCAAGAACTGGATGCTCACCTGGCTGAGCCACCCAGGTACTCCAACATTTTTTTTTTCTTTTATGGATGGTGCTTTTGGTGTTGGAGATACAAAAGCAGTCACCAAATCCAAGGTCTTCTAGATTTTCTCATCTGTTATCTTCTAGAATCTTTATAGTTATATGTTATATATTTAGGTCTATGATCTATTTTGAGCTAATTTTTGTCCAAAGAGTTGTACGGTGTGTATCTAGATTCTTTTTTTTTTTCTTTTTTAATGTGGATGTTCAATTGTCCCAGTAACATTTGTTGAAAAGACTATTCTTTTCACATTGCATTGTATTTGCCCCTTTATCCTAGATCACTTGACTATTAGGATCACTTGACATTTAGTTCAAAACTTTTAAAAAAATTTCTCGTGAGACTTTTTCTTTAAATAAATAAAGTAAAAATAAAATAAAAAAAAATAAAACATTTTTATTTAGAAGTGTGCTGTTAGTCTCCAAATATTCTGGGAATTTTCCAGCTGTCTTTCTATGATTGATTTCTAGTTTAATTCTATTGTAGTCTGAAAATGTTCTTCATATAATTTTTGTTTTATTTTTAATTTGCCAAGGTGTGTTTTATGGCTCAAAATATTGTCCATGTTGGTGAATATTCCACGTAAGTTGGAGAAGAACATACATTTTCTATTGTTGGATGAAGTATTCTATAAATGTCAAATAGATCCAGTTAATTGATGATATTGTTCTGTTCAACTACATCCTGCTTATTTCCTGCCTGCTGGATATGTCAGTTACTAATAGAGGGGGTCTTGCTGTCTCTAACTGTAGGAATGGATATGTCTATTTCTTCTTGAGGTTCTACCATTTTTTGCCTCATGTATTATGATATTGTTGTTAAGTGTAAATATATTAAGGATTGTTTTATCTTCTTGGAGAAGTTACCCCTTTACCATTATGTGATGCTCCTCATTATTCTTTTTTTGTTTTTTTAAAGATTTTATTTATTTATTCATGAGAGACAGAGGGAGAGAGAGAGAGAGAGAAGCAGAGGGAGAAGCAGGCTCCCAACGAGCAGGGAGCCTGATGCAGGACTCGATCCCAGGATCCCGGGATCATGACCTGAGTCGAAGGCAGACACTTAACCATCTGAGCCACCCAGGCACCCTGCTCCTCATTATTCTTGATAATTTTCTTTACTCTAATATATTCTTTGAAATTAATATTGCTGTTTCAGTTTTCTTTTGATTAGTGTACCTTTGTATATCTTTCTCCATCCCTTTACTTCGTCCTATCTGTGTCTTTATATTTAAAGTGAGTTTCTTGTAGAACATACAGTTGGGCCTTGTTTTTTAGTCCACTTTCAATCTCTGTCTTTTAATTGGTGTACTTAGACCCTTCGTATTTAAAGTGATTATATAGTTGGTTTAATATTTATCATATTTGAAACTGTTTTGTATTCATTGTCCTCATTAAATGAATTTAGATCCCTTTATTTTTCTAACATAAGTTAGTATCACAGTGTCTCTCTGATCACCTCTTTAAGTGAATTCCACAAATTTTTGTTTAATTTTCATTCTCCCAAGATATTCTCTAAATTCCTTTAATATTTTTGAGTTATGTTATTTAATAGTGTCACCTATGGGTTATTCAGAAACCTACCTGAACTATCTCCAAATAAGTAGATTTTTCAATGTATCTTCCAGCTATGATATGATAGCTATCTTTGTTATGTTCAATGAATTTACTGTGTATGATTTCGTTTCTTTTACATTTATGAGGATTTTCAAAGGCCTGTCTCAGTAGCTGTTTCATATGCATTTCATCTATACTGTAAAATTCAACAACAGTAAACTTCCATTTTCTGTCCCAAACTCTTGTATTACTATTATTAATCAGTTTCCTTCTACATAGGTTATAAATCTTTTACAACAATGCTAGTAGTTTTGCTTATAGAATCTATTATCTTTTAAAGAAGTTAACTGAAAGAAAAAGAAGTCTTTTATATTTACCTATGTATTTTTCACTTCTTGCAACCACATTTCTTTGTGCTTATCCAACTTTCCACCTTGTTTCATTTCTCTTCTGCATGAAGAGGGTCTTTTAAGTACATTCTTTCTAATATCATATTTGTTCTGCTAAGAATAAATTTCACAGATTTTGTTTGTCTGCAAAGTCCTTATTTTGTTTTGATTTTTGAAGTATATTTTTTCTTGTTCTAGAATTTTATGTTGACTTTTTTTTTGTCTTTCACTATTTTAAAGATATCTCTCCATTATCTTAATCTGGCTTGCATTGTTTCTGTGGAAATCTTTATTCTTGAGCTCTTTTTAAGATTTTTCCCTTTATCACTATTTTTCAGCAATATCTTGGATTAACGAAAATGACACATAATCAAAATTTGTGGAATTTATAGTATTGTACATATAGACATCTTAATAATGGCTCTTTTAATGTTTTGCTAATTCCATCATGTCCTTTATGTCTGGGTCTGTTTCTATGAATTCATGTTTCTTCTGGTTAAAGGATATGTTTTCTTACTTATTTTTATGTCTAGTAATTTCTGATTGGATAAAACACACTGAATTGTTGTTTGTTTGTTTGTTTGTTTGTTTGTTTTGTGTGCTGCATTTTGTTGTACTTTTTAAGAAGACTGTCAGGAGCACCTGGGTGGTTCAGTCGTTCAAGCACTGGTTTTTGGCTTGGGCCATTATCTCCGGATCCTGGGATCAAACCCCGTGTCAGGCTCTGTGCTCAGCGGGGAGTCTGCTTGAGGATTCTCTCTCCCTCTCCCTCGGTGCCCCTCCCTCCACTTGTGCTCACTCTCTCTCTCTCTAAAATAAATACATAAATCTTAAATTTTTTTAAATTAAAAAATAAAAAGACTGTTGGACTATTTTGTTATGCAATTTGATTTTTTTTTTAATCTTTGTGGGTCTATCTATCCAGAGCAGACTTCAATTTAAGCCTAAGTTAGACCATTGAGGCTGTACTATTCTGAACATTCTACCCAGTGATCCTTGTTTTATGTAGCCTGTCCATTCTGGCTGGTCAGAAGTCAATCTATTCCAAGTCCTAATTGAGCTCTAAGAATTAACCAGTTTATTGCTTTCTAGAGATAATTTCCCACATACATGTAAATGTGCCAAGGAATTGAGACATCTCTCAACTTTTTGTGGGATCTTTTTGTGCATATATCTCTCCTCTCAGTTATATAGTCATATACACTGTAGCTGCGTCAGTCTACCTTAGCTGCCATCTTTGTCTCCTCAACTCAGTAAGACCACTGGGCTCTGTTTGGGATCTGCCTCCTGGTGCTGAAACCTAGAAGCCAAAATTGCAGGGTTTGCCTTTCTTGTTTCTCTTCCCTTGGAGTTTACAGCCCTGTATACTCTGTTTTCCTTTCTTTCTGTCTTTTTTTTTTTTTACTATGTATGTTAATCTGTTTTATGATATTGGGAAAGCAATGGATTTTTAATAATTTTAATTCCAGTACAATTAACATATAGTGTTATATTAATTTCAGGTGTACAATACAGTGATTCAAAAATTATATACATTACTCAATGCTCATCACGATGTGTGCTCTTAATCCCCTTTACCTATTTCACCCACCCCCCCTCACCTCTCTGTTTTTCCATGTCTGAAAAAACTTCCTTTCTCATCTATTTTGTCCATGTTTCTTAATGTTTACAAGGGGTGTGACCCTCTGTAATCTTTCATGGATCTCAGTCCCATCTGTTTGTTTTGAGACATTCTCAGTGGTAAGGCAGCTACCTGTATGTCTGTAGATAGTCAAACAGCCTTTTATTTAGACTTAACTTTGTGCACATTTTAGAAATATAGATATCACTGTGAGATAAATAGCATCCACTTTGCTTCATCTAGAAACAAACAAAAATATTAAAAAAAAACAAAGAAAGACAAAAAAATAGACAATCTCTACTTTCTTATTCCAGACTTGCAGATAATTATACGTCTAAGAATCTTCTGTGTTTTACCTAAGAAAGCTCAAGATACAATATTTCAGAGTGGCAGACTTTGTCATACCAGGCATCGACTCCAAACTCTGCATGAAATGGTGATGAAAGGAGAACAAAAAAAATATTTTTGGAAAACAAAAGTAGCAAGAGCACTGTAATCCAAACGTCACATAACAACGTATGACAAATAAAAGGGAATATGTACTGACTTACTGACTAATTATGGGAAATTAGTGAGAAATATTATTGAAGGAGAACTCATTCAATGACCATTTTCTCCACTATGTCCTGAATCCATTAGTATATATAACTAAAATATAAGATACATAGAGAAACAAGGTCATTTTCATTACTAAGGAAGTGCCAATGATGAACATTTCCTTTATTTGGAGGCTTGCGGACTTCCTAATAGTAAATCCCAAAAAGTATATTAAAGAGTTTTTTTACCAAATCATTGGTAAAATTGGACCTCCCTATGGAGGACCCGTCTTTGTAAACATATTTGAAAGGAAAGGAACAGAGAGTGTGTTCTTGCAGTATGCCCAGGCTCCCAGGAGTGATCAGAGTAAAAGGAGCTTGGCAACACATGCACAGTTTCGCCTCCCAAATTCTCAGTCCACCTCTGAAGGGAGGAGAATGTCCAAGAGAGACCAGTGCCTTAATATTCATGATATTAATGGTGTTACTCAAAATTATGAAAATTTCAGCAGTGTTTGTAAAGCTGTTTCATCATTCCAAAGTACACTATGGATTTGTTTTTCCTTACTGTATGAGTACCCTTCCTAATGTCGAGATATAACAATGTTTAGCTATGTGCATGTTTAACTATATATATGCTTAATTATACATAACTATGTTTAAAGAAATTTAGAGGGGGCTTGAGAGCAGATTGTATGGAATAGAACTGTTTCAGGATGACGGGAAATTGTTTAAAAACTGTGAAAAGACAGACTGGAGCCAGATCATGAGGACACTGAATGCCGACACGGGAATTTAGATTATATATATTCTCTCAGAGCAACGTGGAGGAATAGCCTAGGGACACTGATGTTTGAGATACTATTTAGGAGGCTACTGTATTAATCTAAATTACCTATAAAGAGGGCCTGATGGCATATTTGAGAGACATCTAACTGAATACATAACTGTAAAGGACTTCTTTCTTGCAAACTTTAATGAAATTGCCTATTCTAAACTACATCACCAATTCATCAGCAGGTGAAAGTTCAAATCCTACCCAGTGATTTCAGCTGTTTCTGGCATGAGTGGGGAAGAGCCTTATATCTCCTTGCCCTGTTCTATATAAGGTATATTTTTAAACATTTTGTTTGATATAGTTCTAAATAATCCCTACAGCATTAATATTTAATCCTGAAAATAACATGACACATACCATGTCATTGACTATAATTCCATGACACTGATAGAGAGTATTTCGGACAATTATGAATTTAAGATTAAAAAAACAGGAATTGAGGGGTGCCTGGGTGACCCAGGCAGTTGAACCTCTGATAGAAAGTATTTTGAACAATTATGAAGTTAAGGTAAAAAAATAAAACAAAAAAAAACCCCCCAGGAATTGAGGGCACCTGAGTGATTCTGTCAGTTAAGGCTTCAGCTCTTGACTTTGGACTGGGTCATGATCTCAGGGCCATGAGATCTGCAGCCTTGGGCTCCATGCTCAGTGGGGAGAGTGCAGGAGATTCTCTCTCTCCCTCTGCCCCTCCCCCTGTTCTCTCTCTCTCTCTCTCTCTCTCTCTCTCTCAAATAAATAAATAAATAAATGTTTTGAAGAAACAGGAATTGATTAACATCATTATACCTTTTTTTTGCTTAAAATATATTAAAATATTGTGCATTTAATTTGCTAAAACAATCCATAGATCCATTCTTATAGGGGCCTATACCTAAATCTCAATGAAAAAATTCCTTAGTCATTGTTAGGAAGAAGGAAGAAACAACAAGAAACCATAAACTTACAAACTTACTTATCTACTTTAGATAGAAATTTAGATAGATATCACATCATTGGTTTGAGCAGAGAGGAGTGGTGAAAAGTATATTTATGAAAGCCTTCCTCTGTTCTCATAGTTCACTTTAATTTCAACTGGACATAATCATTCAAGTCTCCAACTTGATCTGTTTGTTTGTTTGTTTTAATTTTAGGAAAAAAAATATATAACCTTAGAAAAATGGTGGGGAATGCCATGGTTAGAGCCTGCATAAAAAAAAGTCTCAAGAGAAGAAAATGTGATAGTATCTAAAGAAATCTCTGTGACTTTGGAGAGTTCTTTAGTGATTGTATATTTAGAAAGAAAAAAGCAGGGGAAAAGTGATCCTAAATACAAATCTAGGAATTGCATGAAACCGTAATAAGGAGGCTAATAAGAAAAAATCTGAGCCTTGCAAAATATGCTAGCAACAATAAAAAGAACATTTTTGCTAGGTTGAAAACAGCAAGAAGAACAAGGAAGAGCGAGTTCCATTCCTTGGAACAGATGGTATAATGTTGACAGAACAACTTAACTGCCGTTTTGCCTTTGTCCTATTCACAAGAGGAATCTGTCTCACTGCAAATGTTAGAGGAAGATAGGAGGCTGTTTACATCCCGGGGTAGCTGGGCAGGTAGGGAGATAGCACAGGGCTCCAGCACTCCCCGATCAGGACATCTCCAGGTCAGAAAAATCAGCAGAGTACAGAGAGAAAGAATGTTCAGAACCAGGTTCCTCAGTCATTGCAAAACACAGAGAATGAGATAGATGACTAGAACCAGAGAAATAATCCCATTTTATAAAAGGAGGTAAATGACATGTATGAGAACTTGAATTCAAATATTTAGGTTGTTTTGTAGTACTGGATATCTGAGAAGAATGAAGCAAGTACTAAGGTCCATTATGAATTCATGAAGAACAAACCACAGCATGAAGTATAATTTCCTTTTTCCTTAGTAAATGGGGAATGTCAGTACTTTGGTATACATTAACTTAGGGAAAGGCTTCTTGTACTCAGCATAACTTTTGTGAGATTCTTCCTTGTTTTCCCATGTATCAGAAGCCCATTCCCTTTCATTATTTTTTTTAAGTAACTGAAATTATTTATTCTTTAATGAAATGCCTGCAAATCTGTTCAAGTAAAAGTTCTCTGAAAAACATTTCATTTTGTACTAAATTAAAACAGAGTATCATGATCTTTATTAACATTATTAATATCAGTAATTTCTGTGCTTTTTATTTTTTAAATTTTTTTCTTTAAATTTTTTATTGTTATGTTAATCACCATACATTACATCATTAGTTTTTGATGTAGTGTTCCATGATTCATTGTTTGTAAATCTAACCAAAGAGGCAAAGGATCAGCACTCAGAAAACTATAAAATACTCATGAAAGAAATTGAGGAAGACACAAAGAAATGGAAAAACGTTCCATGCTCATGGATTGGAAGAACAAATACTGTGAAGATGTCAATGCTACCTAGAGCAATCTACACATTCAATGCAATCCCCATCAAAATACCATCCACTTTTTTCAAAGAAATGGAACAAACAATCCTAAAATCTGTATGGAACCAGAAAAGACCCCAAATAGCCAGAGGAATGTTGAAAAAGAAAAGCAAAGCTGGCGGCATCACAATTCCGGACTTCCAGTTCTATTTCAAAGCTGTCATCATCAAGACAGCATGGTACTGGCACAAAAACAGACACATAGATCAATGGAACAGAATAGAGAGCCCAGCAATGGACCCTCAACTCTACGGTCAACTCATCTTCAACAAAGCAGGAAAGAATGTCCAATGGAAAAAAGACAGTGTCTTCAACAAATGGTGTTGGGAAAATTGGACAGCCACATGCAGAAGAATGAAACTGGACCATTTCCTTACACCACACACAAAAATAGACTCCAGATGGTTGAAAGACCTAAATGTGAGACAGGAGTCCATCAAAATTCTAAAGGAGAACACAGGCAGCAACCTCTTCGACCTCAGCCGTGACAACTTCTTCCTTGAAACATCACCAAAGGCAAGGGAAGCAAGGGCAAAAATGAACTATTGGGATTTCATCAAGATAAAAAGCTTTTGCACAGTGAAGGAAACAGTCAACAAAGCCAAAAGACAACCCATAAAATGGGAGAAGATATTTGCCAATGACATATCAGATAAAGGGCTAGTATCCAAAATCTATAAAGAACTTATCAAACTCAACATCCAAAGAACAAATAATCCATTCAAGAAATGGGCAGAAGACATAAACAGATATTTTTCCCTTTCATTATTTTTTTAAAAGATTTACTCATTTATTTTTGGTGGGGGGCAAAGGAGAGGGAGAGAGAGAAACTCAAGCAAATTCCCCAAAAAGTGTAGATCCTGACTCAGGGCTTGATCTCATGACTCAGATTGTGACCTGAGCTGAAATCAAGAGTCAGAGCTTTAGCCAACTGAGCCATCCAGGTGCCCCTCCCTTTCATTATTGAGTAGTATTCCATTGTATGAATCATTGCAGTTCATTTATTCATCCTCCTATTGATAGACACTTGGACAGTGTCCAGTTTTTTATTAGAAAACAATGCTGAGAAGGATATTCTCATTAAAAACCTTTTTAAAAATAGTTTTTCAATTTTCTTTGATAAATGCCTGGGCATGAAATTCTCTGGTCATAGTGAAGGTATATGATATATATGATTTTATTTATATATGTTAAAAATTTTATATACAAATAAATGCCAGCATTTGGTTTTGCCAGACTTTTTAATTTTAGCAATTCATGTGCATGTAGTAAGGTATTGATTTTTAAAAGCATTTTTTAAGGTTTCTTTAAATATCTTTGACAGAGAATAATCTTGTGAATTATAACTGGTTGAATAATTATATCTTAAGAATGGCAGTCAAAGGATCACCTTTAATTCTCCTGGTCCACCTATTAACTGCATAATGTTGGGCAAATGCCTTAGTTTCCCTCTTTGTGAAATGGCCAAGCACACCTCTTACTGTGCTTCACTTCACTGCGCTTTGCTGTTACGGCAGTTTTTCCAAGTTGAAGGTTTGTGGCTACCCTGTGTCAAGTAAGTCTGTTGACTCCTTTTTTCCAAGAGCATTCCCTCATTTCATGTTTCTGTCACAATTTGGTAATCATTGCAACATGCCAAGCTTTTTCATTATTACTGCATTTGTTATGGTGATCTGTGGTCAGTTTTTCCAACTCGCTGAAAGCTCAGATGATGGCCAGCCTTTTTAGCAATGAAGTATTTTTAATTAAGGTGTGTACATTTTTTTGAGATAATGCTATTGCACACTTAGTACTACACCAATACTACAGTATATGGTAAACACAACTTTCACGTACATTGGGAAACCAAAAAATTCACTTGACTTGCTTTATTATGCCTGTTGCTTTATTGCAGTGGTCTGTAACCAAACCTGCAATATCTCAGAGCTATGCCTGTTAATAGATCCACGGTATAAGTTTGTTATTAAGATTAAATGAAAATATTCAGAGGAAACTTAGAAAGGTCTTTGTCACATATCAAATACTCAATACATCTTAAATAGAATTATTACCATTTACCATTTGTACCTTTGGAACCAACAAGTATGGGGGAACTGAGAGGTTGGGACACAGATGTGGACCAATCTTAAACTCATTAAATCCAAAGTCAATCTGGAGAGTTAAAGACAGATAATATTTGATGCATATATTTTTGGTACATACATAAGAAGGAAAAGTTTCAGAAGACGAGGTGGCCGAGCAGGGATGAGAAGTGAACTATACACTATAGACACGGCAGAAACAAAATAGAAGTATATGTAAAGACAAAGTAACAGAGACTGAATGTAACACAGAATATGATAGAAATGGAAATATATGCAAATAGATTCCATCTTTGATGATAATTTCAGTCTTGATTAGAATCCTGGGGGCCCCTGTAGTAGATATTTCCCCAAGTTGGAATTGGTTCTTCAGCAACAGGCAGTCGGTAAGCATTTCCCTGGGGACATTTATTTTATGCTACACTAGAAACCCAGGAGACCCTGTTCTTTTCTTTCTTCCTTTTCTTTCCTTTTCTTTTTTCTTTTCTTTTCTTTCCTTTCCTTTCCTTTTCTTTCTTAGTTTCATCCAAGTTTTTATTTAAATTCCAGTTAGTTAATATACAGTGTAATATTAGTTTCAGGGGTAGGATTTAGTGTTTCATCACTTATATACAACACCTGGTGCTCATCACAACAAGTGCCCTACTTAATGCCCATCACCCATTTAGCCCATCCCCCCACCTCCTCCCCTTCAGCAACCCTCAGTTTGTTCTCTATAGTTAAGGGTCTGTTTTGGGGCACCTGGGTGGCTCAGTTGGTTAAGCATCTGCCTTCAGCTCAGGTCATGATCCCAGGGTCCTGGGATTGAACCCCACATTGGGCTCTCTCCTCAGTGGGGAGCTTACTTCTCCCTCTGCCCCTCTACCCACTTGTGCTTGCTCTCTCTCTCTCTCAAATAAATGGGTAAAATCTTTAAAAAAAAAAAAAGAGTCTGTTTTATGGTTTGCCCTCTCTTTTCTTCCCCCTATGTTCATCTGTTTTGTTTCTTAAATTCCACATATGAGTGAAATCCTATGGTATTTACCTTTGACTTATTTCACTTAGCATAATACTTTCCAGCTCCATTCACGTAGTTGTAAGTGGCTATTGTTGATAATACTGCTATAAACACTGTGGTGCACGTATCCCTTTGAATCACTATGTTTGTATCCTTTGGGTAAATACCTACTAGTGCAATTACTGGGTTGTAGGGTAGCTCTATTTTTAACTTTGAGGAACATCCATACTATTTTCCACGGTGGCTGCACCAGTTTGCATTCCCACTAACAATGTAAGAGGGTTCCCCTTTTTCCACATCCTTGCCCACATCTGTTGTTTCCTGTGTTGTTAATTTTAGCCATTCTGACCAGTGTGAGGTAATATCTCACTGTGGTTTTGATTTGTATTTCCTTGATAATGAGTGATGTTGAGCATCTTCATGTATTTGTTAGCCATCTGGATGTCTTCTTTGGAAAAATGTCTATTCCTGCAGGAGACCCTGTTCTTCACTTTATACTGATCAGCACTTTTATTATTGTCTGGACAAAAATATAAGTAATGCTAATCAAATCTCTTAATCTGATAGGAGAGTTAAAATATTTGGTATCAGAATTTAGATTCAAAATATTTGGACAGATTGCAATGTGTTGTTGTAATCTAAAAGGGATAAATCATTATTCTTTAAAAGCAAGCAAACAAACAAGAATTCACTGCATTTATATGGTCTTGCGGTATGTAAAAAAATAGATGAGGGGAGAAAAATTGGTTGAGTATAGCATTATGATACTAACTACCAAAAATGTAATAATATCTTAAACTCTGTTTATAGAATTACATTACTCATCTCATGAAATAGTATTCTGTAAATTTTATTTTAAGGAGGTCATGAAACAAAAAAGTATATTCAAGAGAAAATAAATAAGATTCAGACTTCTTTTTATCTGAAAAGAGGGTGATGAGATTTAGTAGGAGATGGTGACATTGATGTCCAGTTAGGTCAAAAGAGGAAAAAAAAAAAAACCCTCCAACCAACAGCAGCAACAAAATTTAAAGACTAGCCATGTGGAAGAGATGTTTGATTTCCGATGGACTAAAATGTATGCATAGATCCAAAGTAAGTACATCATGGAGAATGTGATTTCAGTTAAAAGTGGCAGGACCTGAACTCCTTTTTCCCTCTATTCTAGAACCTATTTCTACTTCTTTCTAGTGCTTGTCAAACTCTGTTGTGATGTGCACTTTTCTGTCTGTCATCCTGAGTGTGAGCTTCTTAAGGAAAGAAATTGTCTTGTTAATCCTTCACCATTACCATAGGTCCTGGTATGCATGCTTGAGAGATGTTTGCTAAATGGAGTGGAATGGATTGTTTAATAAATAAGGACATCCAAAAGCCTGACCAGAGGCATTGGAGGTAGAACATCCCCAGTTCCTGGCAATTTGCACATTTGCGAAGGTAAATAATGTCAATAGTTTACAAAGAATTTCTTTTTGTATTAGTTGGGAGTTAGTTCTAGAAGCTCTCTGCACCAAGTCTCTATGTCAATTCCATGAAGAATCAATGAATCAGATGAGATAAGCCTGTTTCATTATGAATTCTTTATATGTGAATAAATTTTCATGGATTCACAAGAATTAAAAAATAATGATAATAAAGTTGAAAAATGAGGAACATCAGTAGTGCCTCCTGCAGTTAAGGCCAGAATCTATGACTAACTTGGCACACGAAGCATTTAATATCCTGGAAGTGATATTAAATTTTGCTGGGGTGTGAATCACTCGTTTTGTTTTTCTAGAATGTCAGTTTCTGCTATTTTTTTGAAAACCATATGTCATTATCAAAAGAATCATACTTCAAGTTTAAACTCTCTTGGTACTGAATATGATTCATTGTTTTTAACTTTTTAATTATTTAAGCCATAATCATTCATCTCCATTACTTAAAAACATTGTGTATGAATATGGATGGAGATATTAAAGGAGGCTCATCAGCATCCTCTTTCATGCTGGCGGAAGTAGAGTTTTCACTATGACATTTCACTATGTAGATAAGATGGAAAGGCCTGGTGTTTCAAAGATAAAAGGAATTTTTAGTTTTTTTTACTTTAATTATGATTGTCATCTTTTAACCCTTTTTATTCCCTAATGTTAGTTTTATGAAATATTGTATCAATTTTGATATATTGAAATTCATGCATTAGTTTTCATTGGCATAACTTCAGACTGTGTGTGTGATACTTCTTTTTACTTTATAAAAATGCACTGTTGTTTCTTATTTTGTTGCTCATTATGTTTTGTCCCTTGGAGCTTTGGGTCATTCTTAAATATTTATAATTTTCAACAAAGCTTCTTATGAATAAATTAATCAAGTCACTGAAAACCCCAACACTTATTTTTTACACTTATCCTCAGAATAAAAACCCCTAAATGAAAAGATTTCCAAAATATACTATGAGTTACT
Source organism: Zalophus californianus (assembly GCF_009762305.2). Classification (NCBI taxonomy): domain Eukaryota; kingdom Metazoa; phylum Chordata; class Mammalia; order Carnivora; family Otariidae; genus Zalophus; species Zalophus californianus. Next base: position 64,224,802 of record NC_045597.1, read on the forward strand.
TATAAAAATACAAACCTTCCTTATGGGACCTAAAAATATTGAGTGTGTTGAGTCACAGGTAATTATTGTTTTCCTTTAAAATGTTGATTTATAAATAATTTTTAAATCATAGAATTAAAAAAATTAGATAGAAATAAACAAAATCACTTTAAGTTCAAAATATAAACATGTGAAAGAGATAAAACTAAACAGTATCCCGTGCCATAGGAGTGATTATATTATTAAAATGGAATAAATCATGTCTTACAAGTGTTTCAGAAGCAAAAAGAATCTGAGGTCCAGACTGTCTAGCTAGCAGCAGATGGGAAATTTCCACCCACTTCAACTGGGGCATAACTTTTTCTCTACTGTGCACTTTCCAAAATACAAACTTCTCACTAACTCAAAGGCCTTTCCTCAGAATGCTTATAATACATTTCAAGTTCTTTCTTTTTGGGCACAATGTTGGTATAATATTGAAGGAGGGTTTATGGTGCTCAGTTTCCTAGAATGCAATATACTAAAATTGTAGAGTGCATAAAAGATCACTGTAACTCAAAGATAGAACATATGTCCCACGTTCTAGCTCAAGTTCCTGTTTATGCCTTGTGGCAAGCACCGTTGTTAATAACAGCTCCATTTCACTTTCAAATGTGTCCCAGTTGAGTGGAAAAATCTAGGATCATCTTACTTATAAATTAACAATTGAATTCTAGTTAATCCAGTATCAGTCATGTGTCCTGGGAGCCTTGTTCCTTAAAAGAGTTATCCTTGGACGAGCAGCAGAGAACACATTCTTGTTAGAATCTCAGGCTCCACCCCAAACTGACTCAGATTCTGCATTTGTAACAAGATGTCAAGGTGATACACATATACAATAAAATTTAAGAAACATTACCCCAGAGAAACAGGCTGATCTGACATGTGCTTTGGGACACATTATATACACTTAAACACAAAACACAAAGAAAAACAAAGAAAGTTGACTAAAAAAAGGTCAATCTTTTTTTCTGCTCTCATTTGCGATTAGATTATTTTCTTCATTTGCAACTAGATTGTTAATTACCATGACATTAAAAACACTTCTCTATATATCTTTAGAATTCTTTTTCATTTTTAATTGCTTACTATGACATGTATCAAAAATATAACTAAAACATAGATATATAATTTTATCAAATCATTATGAAACTAAAATATATATTACCTTACTCACATCAAGAAGGAGAACATAATTAGCATCCCTCCCCCAAATTTCCTCCAAACTTCTTTCTCCTAAATATAGTTGTTATTCTGAATTTGTAAAAACCAGTTTCTTGCTTTTCTTTATAGTTTTTTTTTAATTTTATTTATTTATTTGACAGAGAGAGATCACAAGTAAGCAGAGAGGCAGGCAGAGGGAGAGGGAGAAGCAGGCTCCCCGCTGAGCAGGAAGTCCAGTGTGACAGGGGGCTTGATCCCAGGACCCTGGGATCATGACCTGAGTTGAAGGCAGATGCTTAACCGACTGAGCCACCCAGGCACTCCAACATTTCTTTATAGTTTTAACAAATGTGTATGGATTCCCAAACTATATAATTTAATTTGTCTGTTTTTGAACTTTGTAAGTTTGTGATATCAATACATGATACTATAGGGGATCATGATCATGGTGTGTTTATTTCATTGCACACAATTTTTTATTATAAAAATATGCAACAGCTTATAAACTCATTCTATTATTTATGGATTTGTGGTTTGTTTTTCTTATTGTCAGTTCTTGTGTACTAAAAAGTATGCTGCCCAAAGCATTCTTATACATGTATCAAGGTGCAAATACAGAAAAGACTTTTCCTAAGATATATACCAAAAATTAAATTGTTGTATTATAGGATACCCACATCTTCACCTTTTCTAAATAATGACAATCTATTCTTCAAAGTGTTTATGTGAATTTATACAGACACCATCAGTACATTTGGGTTATATTGTCCATTCCCACGCTTGCCAACTTTTCTAATTGTCAGACTTTTAAATTTTTGTCCATCTATCAGATGTGTTTTTAATTCTCATACCATGAATAATTCAACATGGTTGTGCATGTTTTCTTGTGGGTTTTGAGCATTTAAATATTTTACTTTGTAAACTGTATAGTCAAGTTAGGCCATTTCTTTTCTTTTTCACTCATTTTAGTATGTGGTGATGACCAGAAGTCCCTTATTTTATATCGTTGAATTTATCAATTTTTTTCTTTAACATTAGCATTTTCCCATATTGTTGAAAAATTTTTCCATATTTTGAAATTATGAATCCATTTTCTTACATTTATTTTATTTTACTTTTTTTAGAGATAGAGAGGAAGAGCCCATGGGTGTGTGGTGCAGAGGGAGAGGGAGAGAGAATCTTAAGCAGGCTCCATGCCCAACATGGGGCTTGATCTCATGACTCCGAGATCATGACCTGAACTGAGATTCAGAGTCAGAGGCTTAAACCACTGAGCTACACTGGTAGCTCTTATATTTAATTTTTATAAAATATTTACAGTTCTGACTCATGCATTTACGTCTTCAAACCACAGGAATTATTTTTCATATGGTATGAGTTGTGAATCTTCAATTTTCTTGAAATCATTTATTTGGAGTATATAAGTTAGCTCTTTTATAGGATAAATCTGTTTTGGAGCATACTATTCCATTCCATTGGATATTTACCTGTCCTGTTAGTAATGTCAAGCTGTCTTAATTACTATATTTATAAAATATAAGGAGAGATACCTGGTTGAGCAAGATCTCCCATTTTGTTTTTCTTCAATGGTATCTTGGCCATTGCACTTCCATAAACATTTTAAAATCAGGTAATCAAGTGCAACAGAAGTAAATCTGTATTTTAACTTGGATTGTCTTAAACATGGACATCATTTTTTTTGCCATTTTTAAACTGTGAAGGTGGCATATATCTTTATCCATGTATATGCTTCAAATTTTTTCTAAAAACCTTTACTGTTTTTTTTTCTCAAAGGTCTTGTATATCTTCTATTGGATTTGTTTCTGTATAGTTCATTTGTGGTGTTATCATAAATGGTTTCTTTTTATTTCATTTTATAATAAAATCATATTTAAAAATTCAATTGATTTCTATATATTGGTTTTGTATATAGATACCTAACCCTTTTATTATTTCTAATAATTTACAAGTAGATTTGTTTATATTTTCTGTATACACAATATCATCTTCAGTGTGCAATATTTATGCACATTTCTTGATGATTTCCTCCTTTGCTTACTAATATAATGTAAAACTATTTAATAGACATGGTGATAACACCATTTTTTATTATTCCTGATCTCAAAAAAAAAAAGATTTCAAGATTTCATCAATATAATCTCAAAGGGAAATATTTCACAAATATGGTATTTGTGAATGTTTTACAAATATGGTATTTCTTGTCAAACTTCTTATAAATAATGATAAGGTTAAGAGAATTCCATTCTATTCTTAGTTTTCTAAGTTTTTATCATAAATGGATATCTTTTTTTCTTTTGAAATGGTCACATATGATTTTTCCCTATCTGATAATGAAGTGAAAATATTAATCCATTTTCTAATGTAAACATTGGAATTCTGCAGCAGACCACTTCTTGATCAAGATATGTTATCATTGTATATATGTCCGAATTATCTTTAACAATATATTATAATCTGAACTATTCTTTTTTTTTAAAGATTTTATTTATTTATTTGAGAGAGAGAGAGAGAGAAACAGCATGAGAGGGGAGAACGTCAGAGGGAGAAGCAGGCTCCCCGCTGAGCCAGGAGCCCGATGCGGGACTCGATCCCAGGACTCCGGGATCATGACCCGAGCCGAAGGGAGTCGCCCAACCAACTGAGCCACCCAGGAACTATTCTTATATGTAACTTGTGCAGCTTCCATTTTCTTACTTTTGCTGTCAGGTTTTAATAGCAAGGTAATAAGAGTCCCCAAAAACAAACTGGGAAATACTACCAAACTTTCCAATCTCTGCATTTGCCTGTTTCTAATTATTCTTCTGACTGATACATGGAAATTTCTTGGTAGATAGACTTTCAACTACTGCTATAATTTCTTAATCATTGTAGGATTATTCAGGTATTTCATTGTTTAAATCATTTTTAGTAAGTGTTTTTTTTTTCTGTGTTTACCAAACTGTTTTTATTTGCTTCTGTATACATATTTAAATCACATATCCAGGGGCCCCTGCAATCAGGGGAGGCTATTTGACTGGGTAACTATTGTATGTTACATCTATGCTTGGTCTCTAAAGACCCCTATGTAACTTTCTACATATTTTCTCTCTCTCTAATTAATGCAGCTGAATGTAAAGTATTTTTAGTATTTTGGAAACACATGATGGTAGGATCCTAGATTCCTGAGTCATCATTTGGGGAGAATCTGGCCTATCAAACTACTTCAGTCTGTAATGTGAGGCAGATATAAACCTTTACTGACATAAACCACTAACATTTCAAAATGTAATCATTACCATAGCATAGACTATGTGTTATCATTACCTACATAGTAATTACTACCTTGAGATCGGACATTACTGTGGGGGAAAAAAAGCAAAATACATAACATTTGTTATAGCCAACATACAAAATATATAGTATTAGTCACCAGGAGGTGGCAAATAAAAAGATGTACTAGGACAGATGGCTACATATTCATGTTATGTTGTTGCAAAACATTTAATAAAACTCTCACCTGCTGTAATTTGTAATGCAGATAATATGCTTACTCTGTCTTTGGCTCCAGGGGAAACATTTGGAAAACAGTACCATAATAGTGCATATTGCTTACTGTTGGCTGCATTTGGGAAGTTATTGCAGGAAAGAGAAAATGAGCTTGGTAAAAAGTTGGCTGTTTAGAAATCAGAAATGAAAGGTAATGAAGAAGTCCAGGAATTGGGGCCTTGCATATTTTGAAAAAGAGATTATTTTTATCCCCCCAAAGTGAAAAATGGAACTTAAAAAGGCCTTGAATGTCTGAGACTAATAAAATTTCTCAACTGAATCAAGTCACTCAGAGCAAATATCAGATTTAGATGGTGTCCATCCCAGCCACTATGCCAGATCACCTCAAAATCGTTACCTATAAATTTGGAGAGAGATCCATGTTCTAGAAAGCTTAGAAATAAGACAGAAACCACACTGATTGTTTAGTTGGATGATTGAATAACATCCTACTTACTCCAGTAGTAAATTCCCATCTATTAACACATAAAACTAGTCTAACTCTCCATTTTCTGGTTTTGACTCCTATTGATACTAACTCATTTTTTCACCTGACAGTTTGCTAATTATAGAATTAGCTCACAACAGATAATGGCAACTCTGAGGACCTCAGATGCAGTGACTGAGACAATAAACTAACCCCAAAAGATCACATATTATAGGAAGAATCAGATTTAACCTTGATTCACACTTCACCCCTTCCTATCTCCATCTGGAACAAATTTAGGTACCTGAGGAGTCTCTGTTGACCAATCCAGTGAGACATGATTGTTTCCTGACAGAGCCAACTTTTCCCATGTCTCCAGGCCTAACTCTTGCTCATGGACTAGAGTTTACACTTTTCCATCAAATCTGTGACCCTGTCTTTAGCCTTTCTGCTCCTGTTTTTTTTTCTTTAACATAATCCATCTCTAAAATTCTAACACAACTATCTAGATTCTCATCCTCATACTTGCTTATTACTTCTCATTATCACATATCCCAACATTTTTTTTTTTTGAAAACTTATTCTATCACAGGTACCTAAGAAGCAGACAGCAGGGTCATTCACTGCAGAACTTATAACAGAGCAACTCTTTTCTTTGGAGCACACAGGTTCAGTGGAGGATGAGAGTGAGCAGTTAAGCTTAATACTGGAGAAATATGTGAGAATGTACAGGTTGAATGGTGAGATATTCTTCGCTACCATCACAACTCCTCCCCAAACCACCCCTTAGATATGTGGCAGTTTTCCTTTGCAGAGGATCCTTCCCTAGACACTGACAGACAGAAGACAATAATGTCAGCAGTTAGAAGGCACACAGGGCAAATGGGCTCCTGTCTGATTATCCTACGGTGAAAGCCACTACACGTCCACAGGGGCCCATGGAATTATAGATGGCTTTTTTAAGCTTCACTTTTAAGTATGAGTGGGTAGCCAAGAAATCAAAGATATGTGAAGAAATATTCCAAAATGAAAGATAGAGAACAAATCAAATAAACAACAACAAAGTGGAAGGGAGAGTCCAACGAAATAAAGCAATGCAGGAAGCTGAGGCAAAAATATAACTAAAAATCATAAAGAAGAAGAAAACCACTCAGCAAAGTTCACAACCAGAGAAGAAGATATTTTTAAAGTATTGTATCTGAAATTAAAAAATATGAACAGAAGGTTTAAGTGATAATATCAAGTGAAGTTCTGAGAAAGTAGATTGAAAGGACTAAGAGATAAAAAATGAAAGAGATGTGAAAATCAAAGATTCTATCTAAAATGTCCAACATCAGAAAAATAGATGTTCTAGAAAGACACAAAGATTAAATATGAGGCACAAGCTCCAAAGAAACATTTTACACATATTTTCCAAAATGAAGAATATAGATTTCCAAACAGAAAAACCTACTGAGTTCCTGGCATGGTAATTAAAAAAAATAAAAAAATATATATCTATATAAGTATGAAATTTCAAAATATTCAGGATAAAAAGGAGCTCCTAAAATTCTGGAAGGACAATCACTCACTCCCTTATAAAAGAATCTGAATGACCTTGAAATTTTCAAAAACAGTACAGGAAATTAGAAAATAGTAAGACCTTCAATTTCTTGGCAAAAGATGTGGAATTCTATATCCAAACATACTCTGAGGCTTGCATAAAAATATTTTGGGGATATGAGTTCTTTAAAATATTCCTCTATGCTCTATTTCTCCAGCAGCTTCTGGATGGTATTAGCCACAAAAATAAGTGAAAAGAGAAAAAGATACAGAGGAAAGAAACATGATAAAATATATAGCATTAGACAGTTGGAGGTGGAAAATAAAGCTATACAGCAGGGCAGATAGCTGGATATCCATACTATGTATTTGCAAAATATTTAATAAAACAAGGACTCCAAGAGAGGAGAGAAGCAGGTGAATTCTCAAAAACTGGGGAGGGATAAATAGTATGGAAATGAGCCATACAGGAGACTTAGTGAGCAATTTGCAAAGGTTTGTACAAGATAATAAAAAGTTCCAGGAGGATGCCTCCAAGAAAATAGAAATGGATTTAGTAGATTCTCTAAAATATGGAGTTCTTTGGGGTATGTTACAGTTTTGCATAGGAAAAATTTTTGTTACAAATGCAGAATATTCAGCAACAAAAATTGAGGCAATTATAAATTCTAGGAAGTAATAAAGCTTTGTAAAAGGAAGGACATGTGGATTAGGTGTCAGATTGTAAGCTATATGCCTACACACACACACACACACACACACACACACTATCAAAACGGTAAAATAATATTGGGAGAAAGGAAAAGGATTGGGTGGAAAAAGTGAATAATGAAAAGTGCTAAATCTTGATCTCAATAGTTAGAATTAAGTGGAAATATTTAACAGAAAATTAGAAAGTGGAAGTATGAGAAAATTCTAGATTAATAATTCTAATTCTAGAATTATGAAGGAAGTTCAGGAAAAAAGGAACATAGACCTTTTTGGAGGGGAGCTGGGAACAGAGTTTGGAACAGTTGATATTCGTAATGACACATGTATAATTTGATTTTTAAACTATATACTTTATTATTTATACATAAATAAAATCAAAGTGGAAGTATTTTTTATGTCCACAGGATCTCAGAGAGTTTCATGGGAATGAATTATGGTGGATCAGTTATGACACCATGAAGAATGTGAATTTGGAATATGTCACAGAGAGCTTGGCATACTATGCTGCGTTTTGACCTTCTCTTAAAGGGATTAGAAATTAATGAAGAATTTCAACTTGAACATGATTAAATTCTCATTTTATAAAGGTTGCTCTCATGCCATGGAAGATACTTTGGTCACTCTCAGTGTTGAATGCTCTGATGATCTTGTTTGGTGGAGGTTTTGACCATGACTTCTAGTCTAGCTCTACTTTGCTTTTGCCTCATTCAGACACAGCTGCCTCTCCATATATATTATCCCCATCACACTGTGGCTGAAACCTTGTTAATTTGCCACAGTGACACGGAAAACCTTGAGTCTGTCTAAATTCAGGGACTCAGCAAACATTCCTGTAAAAGGCCAAACACTAAGTATTTAAAGATTTGGGAGCCAAGTATGATTTCTGTCACATATTCTTTCTTTCTTTTTTTTTCCCCCTTTAATATGGTTTCAACCATTCTTAGTTCACTGGCTTTACAAAAAAAAGCCATGTGCAACATTGGTCCTTGGAGTGTAATTCATATTTTGTCTTAGATATCGAAGCAGATCCAATAGTTACTGAGTTTGTGCTGTTGATATATTTATGTTACATTCCACTGTTTTCATGTCACGTTGACTTTTTTGACATTTTCAGTCTTTCTGTCACTCATCTAGAGAAAGCAAAGATTCCTTATTGGAGGCTTCAAAATACTTTATTAACCAGTTTCCCTACCCCACTATTTTTTTTAAAGATTTTATCTATTATTTTAGAGAAAGAGCAGCGGGGTGGGGGGGGGTGTTGGGGGACAGAGGGAGAGGGAGAAAGACAATCTTAAGCAGACTCCTTACCGAGCATGGAGCTGGACACAGGGCTCGATCGCACAAACCTGAGATCCTGACCCGAGCCAAAACCAAGAGTTGGACATTCAACCTATTGCGCCACCCAGGCGTCCCTTCTTACCCCACTGTTAATTTCTTATTATGCTTGTTCCTAGTGGTTCCCCAGAGCCACTCAATATACCATTGCTTGGAATCACCTGGAGTGCTTATCACAACATAGTCATAGGCCCAGCTGAACACATGAAAGGATTTGCAAACCCTGGAATGGTTATTGTTATGCAGCTTCCTAAGAGATTCCAATAAAATTCCCTTTTAAAAGCACTATTTTCTATCAATGCGCTCACCTCATACCAACCTCTGAAGCATAATACCCTTCCCTTCAGGCTTTCCTGTGACAGTCCCCACTCTCAGACCAGCTTCTGTTGGCATTCACCACAGGTCTTCTCAACATAATTCTGTGCCCATTAGTATGAGCAAGTTATAAATATGCTAAATTGTCTCTCCTCTCACCATCTGACTCTCTTTTGCATGTGTATATTATGGTGTTTTTCTATGTAAAGAGTTTCAGGCCCATGTGCAGAAATAAGCCTCATTGCAAATTACTCTGTGATTAGGGATGATGGCGGCTACCCAAGTATAGAAGAAAACTTGCTTTAAAATAACGTAAAAAGAAATCTGTCTGATTCTGGCAAAATGGTAGACCAGGCTGGCCAGAATCTTTCCCCATAAAAAAAAAAAAGATTCTGGAAAAAATAAATACACCATTTTTAGAGAAAAAGTTTCAGTTTCATTGCTGGTCCCTGCATGTTTACTTTCCTTTATTGTGAGCTTGGACTATTATTGAAAATCAAGTATTTATTTTTTCTAGAATCTTTTTCAGTTTCAGAGAAAAAGAATGGAGATGATGGGAGAGAAGCAGTATTTGAAAATTCTTTTCTGAACTGGGGAAAGACATGAATCTTAAAATTGAAAACACTCCACATTTTGAGCAGAATTTTTAAAATGCCATAATTAATCACATTATGGTAAAACTGCAGAACACTGAAGACAAATAAATAAGCCCTAAAAGTACCCAGAAAGAAAGGAGAGACTATCTACAAAACAACAATTTGAAACAACAACAAAAAGCAATGTGAAAAACAATAGTGAAGGGCTTCTTAATAGCAATAGGAGAGACCAGAACGACATGAAATATTTCCAATGTTGTGGGAGAAAGTAACTAAACTATCAATGAAAAGTGAGAGTTAAATGCAGAGAATTTCAAGGAATGAAGCACAGATTTAAAAAAAAATCAAATTATATGATTTCCATGCAAAGAGTTACCATATATATACTTCAGAAAGAAGTTGAACCAGAAAGCAGTAAGATGCAAGAAACCAAATATATATATATATATATATATATATATATACATATACATATATCATATATTTAAATCTAAATAAGAATTGATTTTGGAAATCAATACAACAAATAACACTAATTTGGGAAGTATTTAAAACTGGTCAATGCTAGACTATGATAATTTAATAAACAGTAGGGTAATTTTTAGCTTTAAATGTTGGTATGATAGTCAAACTATTTAATAACCAGTTTGGATTTTTAAACCAATTTAAAACCAAATATGAATTAAATCTTAAAATATATATATGCCTTTTCATTCTTTAAACAAAACTTTATATTTTTCAAATTTGCTTACCACATGATGTAGTTTATACTGAAATCATCCACTGATAATTGAAAATCTAGCAATTTCCAAATCATTTGTTGATTTTTAGAATGATAATGTTAGTATGGTGTTGTGTTTAAAGAATCTTTTTCTTACTATTTCTTCCATTCTTGCTATGATTTCTTTTAGAGAAAAACACTGACGTCTTTAATGACTACCCCCAATTAAATTCATTATTAAATGATAAATAGTTTCAAGAAAAAGTTTCTCTGATAAAGAGTTTCAAGGAAAAAATGACATTGTTGATGCTACTGTATTCTTTTTCTACTTTCTCTGAACTACACATATGTTAAAGATAAATACAGAAGTCCTAAAAAGCACCCAGAAAGGAACAAAAGATTTCCTATCAAAGAACAATTGTACTGATGGAAGCCTTCATTGGGTTTATAACGCTTCTAATACTGTCTGAAACCTTTATATAACCAGTATTTCCATTTTGAACACATCTTGAGAATCATGGATTGGACTCTCATTTAATTCTTCAGGCCAGGTGACATGTGGCATCAGAGGATAATTGAGAACATGGCTCTATGGCTCCACCACCCAAGTGGGAAATGACACATCAGAGTCTCAGTTTCTTCATCTTTAAAATAAAGATGATGATGAGCATTACCTCATTCTAAAGGGTTAGTATTCATTTAGAATTATGTCTAGCACAGGAAAGATGCTGTATAAACATTAATTCCATATGTATTAATAGGAATAGAGTTAATATCTATGATAGGTTAATGTTTGAGACTTTTTCATGATCCAGGACAAGTATATGGACATAAAATTCAACACGAGCCCACGTCCTTCATGTTCGTGGCCCCAAACCACACCAAAGTCTCCTTCAGTACTTGTGGTCTTACTCCTGTGGCTGGAGTGTTCACTATGGCAGTAGACCCCACAGTGCCTGGCCAAAGCCAGTGGTGGCCCTTTGACACCAGCCATGGGCTTTTCTGGCCCTCCTAGAATCTCTCAGAACCAAACTGAGGAGGGGAAGCCAGATAGGCTTTTTTCCTCCCCCGGGGTGCAAACTCTGCGGCCAGTGATACCAGGCTCACTCTTACTATGCAGACTTTTGGAGACTGTGGTCAGTGTGAGAGACTACCAGTGAGATACTTGATGTTCCTGTGTTGCCCACCTGGGGCTTCTTGGGGTCATATGTGTAAAGTGCTTCGGGAATGCAAATGGCAATGTCTAGGAAGTAAGAATTTAGGGGTTCCCAGGACACTGGGAATTGATTGGCCCTAGGATGTAGGTCTGAAGGCAGTGCTGCTGAGGCAAAAGGAAAATTGCTCCCCCTCTATGGGCTTATCAAAATATTCTCCCATATTTTGAATCAAGTGGAAAGGAACTAATAAAAAAACTCTACAATTAAAAAAAATATGACTGACTAACTATAATGCCCTGTGTTGCTCAATCTGTTTGTATGTCTTTATTAACATTCATAAACTCATCCAGCTGGTGATCTGCAGACTGAGAACTTCAAGCTAATTGGTAATGAATGTTCCTATGGCAGGGTCTTAAAACAAGCAAACAATAATTGTTCTAACTTAACATCTTGATATTTTGTTCTCCATAGATAATGAACATCTATTTTGATTTTTTTTAACATGGCATGAAATATTATTTTCTTAAATCTGAGTTTTTTGGACTTCTCTTAAATATTGTCCCCTGGGTAAGTACATAATTTGCCTCACTCCAATTCCAGGCCTGTCTGGTGGAGATAAAAGGTCCAAGAAAGCAGTATACATGCCTCAAGCCTTGTGTGACCTGAGGGGTAGTGGCTAGGGCAATAGGTTTCAATATATCTGAACAAAAAGATTTAAATATTTTGACAACTGCTATGGGCTCATGTATGCACTAGCAAAAATCAGTTTTACTTAAATGAATGCATTAGAAAAAATGTCCAACTCAAAATATTAGAGAAAGCCTAGCAAATTAAGTCCAAAGTATAAGAATAGTAATTAATATACAAATTAGTGTTGACACACACAAAAAAACAGGCATAAAGTAAAAAAAATTATTAGTGAATTCTTTAAAAAGACATAAAACAGATAAATGAAAATACTTTCGATTGTTTTACATAAATACTAATTGGTAAGAGGGTAGATCTTAAAAGCTGTTATCAAAGGAAAACAATTGTATTCGTGTGGTAATGAATGTTAATCATTTCATAATATATACAAATATAAATGATTATCATGTTGTACACCTGAAACTAATACAATTTTATCTCACTAAAGAAAAATACTAGTAAATTGACTTCAGTAAAAATGTATGGTTTCTGTGATATATTCTGACCATGTAGGTTTTCACCAGAAATATGAAGACAAAAAGATAATTTGACTTTTTAAATAATAGAATTTAGAAAATATGTATTATAAGTAGTGAGAAATAATTGTTATTATAAATAACATTTGTATTTTTAAAAATAACAGTTATGTATCTAAATTTGTGAAAATAATGTTTTTAGATGTATTCATTTTTATTTTTATTTTTTATTTGTTTATTTTTTAAGGTTTTATTTATTTATTTGGCAGAGAGAGAGAGACAGCGAGAGAGGAAATACAAGCAGGGGGAGTGGGAGAGGGAGAAGCAGGCTTCCCGCTGAGCAGGGAGCCCGATGTGGGGCTTAATCTCAGGACCCTGGGATCATGACCTGAGGCAGATGCTTAACAACTGAGCCACCCAGGCACCCCTAGATGTATTCATTTTTAAAGCCAAATATCTGAAGAGTTTTTATACTTTTATAAAACCTCAGAATTACATAGCTGTATCATACATCACTATAAAATATATGTAGGAAGTGGGGGGAAATGAACAAAAAATTTAATGCTAAAAATTGTATGTGGCCAAGATATTATAAGTTGTGAAGAGCAGAATAAAAGACATAAGCAGGTTGCCAAATTAATGCCAAGTGAATCAGGAAGGAAAAAGAAAAGTACTTTGTAAGCATCTGGTAGATTCTGTGCTAACCAGAGAAGAAAATATGTTTTGGGAATTAATTCTCTCTGGCCAACTCTATTCATTTTTTTTGAGAGCTACACAATTCTAAAATGTAGAATATTAATCTTGGTTGTCTCTGTCTTATTTGTTTAATTTTTTAGGGCAAATATTTTATTTCTTTTCTTTTTTTAATTTAAATTCAAGTTAGATAACATAGAGTGTAGTATTGGTTTAAAATATAGTGATTCATCACTTACATACAACACCCAGTGCTCATCACAAGTGCCCTCCTCAGTGCCCATCACCCATTTAGCCCATCCCCCCATCCACCGCCCTTCCAGCAACCCTCAGATTGTTTTCTATAGGGAAGAGTCTTTTATGATTTGTCTCCTTTTCTGTTTTTATCTTATTTTATTTTTCCTTCCCTTCCTCTATGTTCATCTGTTTTGTTTCTTAAATTCCACATATGAATGAAATCATATGGTATTTGTCTTTCTCTGACTGACTTATTTTGCTTAGCATAATACACTCTAGTTCCATTCATGTCATTGTAAATGGTTAAGATTTCATTCTTTTTAATGGCTGAGTAATATTCCATTGTATATATCTATACCATATCTTCTTTATCTATTCATCAGTTGATGGACATTTGGGCTCTTTCCATAATTTGGCTATTGTTAATAGCATTTGTGCCCCTTCAAATCAGCATTTTTGTATCCTTTAGATAAATACCTAGTAGTTCGTAGGGTAGTTTATTTTTAACTTTTTGAGGAAACTCCATACTGTTTTCCAGAGTGGCTGCACCAGTTGGCATTCCCACCAACAGTGCAAAAGGATTCCCTTTTCTCTACATCTTCACCAACATTTGTTCTTTCCTGAGTTGTTAATTTTAGCCATTCTGACAGGTGTGAGGTGGTACCTTGTTGTGGTTTTGATTTCTATTTCCCTGATGATGAGTGATGCTGAGCATTTTTTCATATGTCTGTTAGCCTTTTGTATGTCTTCTTTGGAGAAATGTCTGTTCATGTCTTCTGCCCATTTCTTAACTGGATTATTTATTTTTTGGGTGTTGAGTTTGATGAGTTTTTATAGATTCTGGATACAAGCCCTTTATCCGATATGTCATTTGCAAATATCTTCCCTCATTCCATAGGCAGCCTTTTAGTTTTGTTGATTGTTTCCTTCACTGTGCAGAATCTTTTTATCTTGATGATGTTCCAATAGTTCATTTTTGCTTTTGTTTCCCTTGCCTCCTGAGATGTGTCTAGTAAGAAATTTCTGCAGCCAAGCTCAAAGAGGTTGCTGCCTGTGTTCTCTTCTAGGATTTTGATGGTTTCCTGTCTTACATTTAGGTCTTTCATCCATTTTGAGTATGGTATAAGAAAGTGGTCCAGTTTCATTTTTCTGCATGTCACCATCCAGTTTTCCCAATACCATTTGTTGAAGAGACTTACTTGATTAATTTTTAATGTCTTAAATCATAAGTGGTAGATTCAGATTTTTCATGGTTTTGAGACTTTTTGGGGTTCTGGCCAGTTAGATTGTTAAAGCAAAGGGAATTTCAAAACTCCCATAAATTAAAACAAAACAAAACAGGAAATAGAACAGTGGATAATAAAATAGAGAAAACCCCCAACATTCAATATTCACAATCCAATATACAGGAGAATGGCTTCAACCAGTGGTTCTATAACATTGAAAGGTGGGGCAAGTCATGGAGATAGTGCCTAAGCCTTGCTTTCAACATTATAATTTCCATAAAAAGTAAAAATGCCATTGACAGAATGGCAACATTTTATGGATTTTTGTCTTCAAATTTCACCCACAATGTCTTCTCTTGCTGTTGAACTGGTCCACTTTTTAATGTGGAAATCCATTCAATAACTTTCTGGCCAGAGAATGATTCCAAATCCCCAGTGCTCTGGGTACTGACTGATGTCTTAGGGGAACCAGGCCAGTCTACCTCTCATAGGTTTCATTTTTATTTGTGGATAACCATGAAAAATTTCAATAAGAAAAAAATTTTTTAAAGTTATGTGATTGGATTTGATTAAGAAAGTAGGGGCGGGGCACCTTGCCAGTGCAGTTGGTTCGGTGCCTGACTCTCGGTTTTGGCTCAGGTCATCAGGATCTCAGGGTAGTGAGATCAGTCCTCCCTCAGTCTCCAAGCTCAGCATGGAGTCTGCTTGAGATTCTTGCTCCCTCTCCCCCTCCCACTTGTGCTCTCTCTCTCTTTCTCTCTCTGTAAAATAAATAAATAAATCTTAAAAAAAAAGAAAAAAGAAACCAGGGGCACATGGGCAGCTCATTCAGTTAAGCAGCTGATTCTTAGTCTCAGCTCAGGTCTCAATTTCAGGGTCGTGAGTTCAAGCCCTGTGTTGGGCTCCACACTGGGCATGGAGCCTTCTTGAAAGAAAACCAAAAAAGCAACACAACTGTGGTCCCAATAACACTTGATTTATACTAATTTTTAAAATATATATGTGAAAACTGCACTCCTTGGCAAGGATAACACTGTACTGGTTGATTAGCTAGTCACCTACATTGGGTGAACAACGTTTCACTGGCTCAATTCTGATTTCTCAGAATTACTTAAGTTCCTATGGTTCTCTCTCTCTCTCTCTCTCTCTCTCTCTCACACACACACACACACACACACACACACCTGATTGGAATGATACAGATTGACGTATTCATTTCTTTGTCCCCCATAATGTTTTGTTTATAATACTAGTACTGCTTCTATTATAATATAGTTTATCTGTTTACAAATATTCCTTGTGTGCTCACTGAAGTCAGGAAATATGTAATATTCATTTTTGTATTTCCCAGTGCATTCTAAATACTCAGTGTTTGCTGAATGAAAACATTTTAGAAAAATTATACAATAGTTATTGAATTGATGAGATGTTCTTCTATAGAATAAATAAAATCTCATCACCAGTTTTGATATCTTCGCTTAAGTATTAGCTATTTGTGGAGTAGAACTGTAGAGCGAGTGGACACACATAGAGAGAGTAACACATTTTGATGAAGGAGAGGAGAGGGTGAAATAATGGTGTTCATTCTATAGACTATTGGGAAAGACCATGCTCCCTTAGTCCTGGAGGCACAACAAAAAGGATACAGAAATAAAATTGACAGTTGCCAAGAAAAATATCATCTTGCATCACAATTTTAATTAGAGTTTAGCCTGTTGGTTTCTGGAAAAAACACTTAAATGGTAACTATGGTTTTGCTTTTACCTCTATAGAGTTAATCTCCAAGGAAAGATATTAATTAATATGTACTATATCTAACATCAGCGAATCATTCAGTATTAATCATAGCCACAGAAAAATCTGTTGTGTCTGAGGGGACTATCACATTCATTTCATAGTCAGCAATTGCTATTCATATGAAGGTAGCATTAGATATAAGAAATGACAAGTAAGTGAAATTGAAAGAAAACGAGGCATTTTATGAACAAAAGACTATGTGTGACTCAATAGTGAGCTAAAACCAATGAAAAAAATGTTTTTTTTAAAATTAATCTGGTGAAATGATCCTACTGTGAACTTTTCCTATATTTTTTCCATACTGAGATTTAGCTCATAAGACACAAGGCCAACAGCAAATATTCCCTGAGACATGGGATTTTCTGCCAGAACTTTTCCAAGCACAGTAACAATGAGGACTTCTGAATAAATTTGTTACTCGTTGCTCTTTACCCCACAAGAATATCTTCCCCTCCTATAAAATTTATCTCAAACTCATCTCATTTATGAAGTCTTCCATAATTGATTCCATAATCTCTGATTTTTGCATTTATACAATACCACTGCTATATCTTTTTAGCACTAAATTACCTACTTCTACATGTCTCAGTTATTTTGTATTTATGTACAGGCTTCCTTTTCTGGGTTTCTCATTGGATGGTAGGGATTAAACCATATAGTTACTATGAAGTCAGGGTATTAAAATTAAAATGAACAATTACTAATATCTTACTACCCTAAATAAGCTACCCTCATTCTGTGCCTCATCCATTTCAACATCAGACCGCCAGTCATTCATTACCTTTTTTTTTAACTTAAGCATGCTGACCTATTGCTAAATAGCCTTAGTTTTTACAATAATTTAACAAATACATAAAAGCGGAAGGAATGAAAATAAGAGGTATCTCAAATGTTGAAGTCTATATCCCATGCGGCTAGATTGAGAAGAGAATTTAGGGTAAAAAAAAGAACTAAAATGTGGAAAGAACCAGCATGACTAAGCATTTTAGGGGCCTGTTTCAATCCTAGGTGTTTTATAGGAAGGGCACCATGAATCAATGTAACAGGCCCATTAAGTAAGCATATTATTTACATTTTATGCATGGGAAAGCTATGAACACAAGTGGCAAGTGTTTTCGACAGTCACTCATCTAATACCTGGCAGAGAGGATTTGCACCCATTCTTATGTACCTAGACTAAAAGCTCATTTTCCTTTCAAACACTGTGTACCTCACAAAGAAACATTTTAATTTGTATTGCAATTGAGAGAATATAATTGAGATTTTTGGAAGAGAGCATTAAAAATTAAGCTTTGGGGTTTTATTTTTAGGTATAAATACCACTTTCAGATTTTTTCACTGTATATCTCCCAGATGAAGGTTTTAGAAATTATAACAACTGTTTCTTTATAAAATGCTTATCAAATTTTTTTAGGTTTGCTCCTGGTTTACATTTTAGTGGAAACTTATTTCATTCAAAAACAAATACTCTTGTAAATCTGAATTACAATTAATCACTAATTTTCTTTACAGGCTGTCACAATTTTAGAATTTGGCTTGATTTAGCTGTTTTTGTTGTTGTTGTTTTTTTTTTTTTGCAAACTACCGGAGAAAATGATAGAAAATGTAACTGAGTCAACATTGCTTTTATATTTGCCATATAAACCACCCTACAACTCTTTGAAAAGAGCTCAGCACCAAGATAACATGAAGGATAAACACCCTGGTACACACCAAAGACAGATCTCAGAGCCAACATGTAACATTTGTTCTTTCCATAAATACTTACATTTATCTAAATTTTAGAAAAAAAAATGCAAATTCATGCAATAACTCTTGTCACTTAGGCAGAGATTTTCAAATGTGTTGTTACACTATCATTTTATTCAATGCCATAAATAAACTTCAGTGTAAGCAAGCATAAATTAGACCAAGGTCTCTGACCCAGGATCCAGTTATCACATGTAAACTCATAACAAATCATAAAATGTAATCACATGTAAACACTTAATTGTTAGAAGCACTCCATGTGGTATAAATGAAAAACAATGTGATTTATGTTTTCATTAGGTAAACACTGGGGCAATTTGAGACAATACTTTAGGTCATTTTTAATAGAATTGCACACTGAAAAAATTGGAGATTTCTTTCATCTATCTAATCCAACATTCTTGTTTCTTTGTGACGATTGTTTTTACAGATGAAGAAACAAATGTCTGAAGAGGTTTATAATTTGTCAGAGGTTACACAGATTTTTTGGCAGGGCTGGGACTCTAATAGAAGTCAGATCTCTTTCCTTCATTGTTTTCTATTAAGCATATTATTAAGCTAATCACTGATGGGGGTGTAATTGTGAGGCCAGAGTGTAGGTTGGGAATCAATGAGGCCACATTTATCAAAGAATATTACCTGAAATATTTTGCATATTTCTCAGCCAATGGAAAGGAAAGCAATACCTAAAGGAGGAAATCAGGGGCGTCTAGATGGCTCAGTCGGTTAAGCATCTGCCTTTGGCTCAGGTCATGATCCTGGAGTCCCAGGATTGAGTCCCTCATCTGGCTCCCCACTCAGCTGGGAGTCTGCTTCTCCCTCTGCCCTTCACCCAGCTCGTGCTCTCTCTTAAATAGATAAATAAAATCTTTTAAAAAAAAGAAGGAAACAAAACTGACTGACTGACTGTGACTCACATTGGAGAAACTGGAGATGGTGATGTAAGTGTGACTGTACACTAGACTTGGGTAAAATAGTAAGGATGGTAGGAAAATTGTAGACTTTACTGGACCTACACTTGCTTGCCTAGGCTTGGGCTGAAAGGGGAGATCCTGGGAGTGCTTCCCTGAGTTGAACCGGGCTGGGCACCTCTGCAGTTTGAGACTCTCATACGCATTTTGTTCAACAAATATTGAGTGAGCACTTGGTGTGCTAGGTACCCTTCTGGACGCTTGGGAAACATCAGTAAACCCATGCAGACATACGTCCCTGCCCTCCTAAAGCCAGCATTTTCGTAAAGGCAGATAATACACATGGCAAATGAGTAAAGTACGTGTTAGTGCTGAAGCCGATCAACACTGTGGAATTAAAAAAAACATAAACTAAATACTTGAGTATGGGCGAGGGAAAGGGGTTGGCAGAGGATCCTCCTTGTGCAGCTGAAGACTAGTTTCAATTGGAAGTAGAAAGGTCAGATCAGGCATGATGGTAAGTGAGCATGAAAACAGAGACCTGAAGGCAGAGAAGGTCACAAGAAGTAAAGGAAGTAAGGTGTAAGCCACATAAGGATCTGGGGAAAGAGAATTTTAGGCAGTGGGAACAATCAGTGCATATGGTTTGGGTGAAATGCGTAGGGGGTGTTAGAAAACAGGCAAGACAGGAGTGGAGTGACGTGGACAGCTGCACAAAATGATGGCAGGGAGGAGGTGACAGGCCAGACAGTGCAGGGCTCCTTCTAAGAGCCCCTTCTTGCAGTGAGATGTGGACACCACTGCAGGTTTGAGCTAATGTGACAAGCCATGACTTGGAGTTTAAAGGTATCCCTTAAACATACAAGAGAGGAAGCAAGGAAACCAGTGAGGAAGATATTCCCGTGGCCCAAGTGAGAGAGAATGATGGCTTGGACCAGGGGGAGAACAATGAAAGTGAAAAAAAAAAAAAAGTGGGCAGGTTCGTGGTTTATTTTGAAGGTAAAAGAAGCATTTGTTTCATCATTTAATTAATTAAATACGTACAGCAAATATGTGACTCAAGTAGACAGTAGAACCAGACTCACTGGCCACTATTGAAGAGTCCCCAACCTCTTTTAAGCAAATAACACATTTCATGGTGCTCATGTACACAATTTAATCTTTACATTCTAAGGACTACAGACCATACCTGAATTCCAGCAAATTCTGCAAGACTGCCTCATTTGTGTTGCAATCTTTTTCTCTGCTGTTTCCTCTGGACACTGCTCTGTTACTTATCAAATGTCCTTTCTTGCATTTAATCCCTCTTTTGGCTCAGGTCATGATCTCAGGGTCTGGAGATTGAGCCCAGTGTGGGGCTTGGTGCTGTGCCCGGAGCCTGCTTAAGATTCTCTCTCCCTCTCCCTCTGCTCCTCTCCCCACTTGCATGTGTGTGCGCTCACTCTCTCTCTCTCTCAAAAATAATAACAATATATATGTATATGTTTGTGTGTGTGATATTTGCCCCTCAAAAATAAGAAAAGATCAAAACAAAGAAAAAGCGCTCAAATTGTTTCTCCACCTAATTATTAGCCAATGTCTAATCCTTACATAGAAATTAAACTGCTTGAAACAGTGCTCTATACTGGATCTCTCCCATTCTTCACGTCCTGTCCATACTTCCAGCCACTCTAATATTGCTGCTACAGAGACAGGTCTATTCGGACTGCCCTTAGCATAGTTAATGGTAATCTGCTTTTGTTAAATAACTCCTTTTAAGTTCTCATTATTTATTGCATTTTATGCCACTTGTTAAACTTTCCAAATTGCAATCAAACTAATTTCTATGAGTTCTTCTGAGACCTGCTCAATTATTGTCCTTTTGTCTCCTCTCTTTCACCAACACTTCTTCTTTCTACACCAGTAGGACTTGGACCCCATTCTTCCCCTTTCACCAGGAGTCTCTCTTTTTCTCTTCTCCTTCTCCTCTTTATGCTTTTCTTCAAAATTTTACTTATAAATACAGACTCCTCCAGGGAAACCTAAAACATGCCACTGGCTTCACCTTTTGCCTATATGCTGACTAAAATGAAATCCAAGATTTTTCTCAATTGAGACAGATATTTCTTTCTGGACTCAATTCCTGATGTTCTCCAAACTTGTCCAAAATAAAAACTCACTCTCTCCTTCTCAACAAACTAACACTAATTAAAAATCATGTCAATGGGACACCTGGGTGGCTCAGCCGGTTAAGCATCTGCCTTCGGCTCAGGTCTTACTCCCAGGGTTCTGGGATAGAGCCCCACCTTGGGCTCCCTGCTCAGCAGGGAGGCTGCTTCTCCCTCTCCCACTGCCCCCCTGCTCATGGTCTATCTCTGTCTTGTTCTCTGTCTGTCAAATAAATAAATAAAATCTTTAAAAAAAGTCAATACTGTATTTCTTTTTTACCTCAGAAAATGACTCCCCCCCTCAGTTACATAAGCTGGTAACTTCCCTCTTATTTTTTATTTCCAATTTCTTCGTAATTGTAATTTTGTTTAACTTTATATGCCTAGGAAATCCCTTTTTTACTCTGGATTTTCAGTGCTACTGCGTTATTTTTGTTCTGCAATATTTCATTGCCTCTATTACCTCAAGAACTCCTGTACTTGCACGTACATACTTTTATGTGCAAGTACTATTATGAACCGTCCTTTTCTGAAAGCTGTCTTTCTTATCAGTGTGAGTTAGCCCCCTAAGGGATAGCATAGACTTATAGTTCAACATGGCAGATTAAATACATGCTTTTTTGTTTTCTCTCATCCATAAAAATCTCTAAAATCACAATGAAAAGATGTAAAACATAACAGACCAAAAAATGAAAAGAACTGAAGAAGAGAGAACAAAGTATTATTTAAGAATATTTAGGGAGATAAAACTTTGATGATGCACTTTCACCTCTGTCCTAGATAGAGTAACAGGGACTAGATTCACCTTTCAACCTAACAAATGAAAAGCAGACAAAAATAAATGAAACAATGTTGTATGAGACACTGGACATCAAACAAGAAGGGCCAGTGATCCCTGAGAGAGAGAAAACAACCTCAAAGTTTAATGAAATCAGAAAACATACTCTTAATTATTATTCCCTTCCAGAAAATTCAGGTATATTTTTTTTCCTATCATGATAGTCAGGAAACAGACCCCAAAATGAATCTGATGTCATATGAAAATCTTCTTTTACATGAGATAACATGGGGAATTCAAGGTTTACCTTTCCACATTTTAGACACAGGGATCTCTGCTAAAGACAACTCTGACTTTTCCTAAGTTTGAAATGACACTGGGAATTTTCAGGCAATGTCTACCACCGTTATTAATTCCATTACAAGTGGAAATTGAGTGCCCTCACAGAGTCTAGAAGGGTGGATACTCAGGTCTCCTAAAAAGAGAAGGCAGAAAATCACTCCACATGAAAGACAGTACATCTTAGTTTCACACGAGGCAAACTTGCCTCGAGAGAGTGTCTACTATATTTGGAATAAAACAGAAAAATTCACCTTTTTCACCTTCTTATGTCCCTAAAAATACTTCCATTGCCATATTTCCCAGTTTATGGTTTATGAAGAAATCTGTGATAGTCTCAGAAGGAATAATAGAAAAGATATGTAGCATCTTACACTCAAATATAGAAGAAGAGGGATTTTATAGGCCAAAAAAGTTTTTACGTAACCTCAAAGAAACAGAAATTGCTTACCTTATGAACAAAAATGAGCTTGCTTATGTGTTTGATAAAAATGTGAAAAAAAGTTCTGGGCTGTTTCCAGGACTTTATACAAAGTTACTAGAATGATCTTCTGAGGAGAAGAGCAATGGTTGCAACAGTCCGACTACCCAACAACAGAGTAAAGATGTGCTGTAAACTCCAAAGGAGTGATTTCCCAGTAGACACAATGTAATTCTAGTGAAAACAGAATGATGCCTTCAAAAAGTTGAAAGGAAGTGCCAGTATAGGATACCATACCCAAGAAATCCTAGGAGTAGAAACAAGATCAGACAAACAAAAGCAGATTTTATTGCCAGAAGCATGGAAATAAATAGTAATATGTTGATTCAACTGCAGCTTTTAAGATGGTCACATTATTTTTTCTTTTCAGCAATTTTACTATGCTGTGCTTGTTTTCACTGCATTTTTTTCTACTTGGACCTTCTTTGGGTTTATGAGGCAAGGATGTCTATTCTAGACCCTGAAGAAAAGCTCAGACCATGACCAGTACTGATGAGAGGACTAGGTAGCACCCAGGACAAGATCGGCTCTGCACATACCTCCTCAGAGCTCCTGCCGGAGGCTCACCAGCAGTGCCGTGGCAAGGAGGAATCAGAGCCTGACACAAGAGATCACAGTGAACTTTTAGTAATGTGTTTTATGACTGGATAAAAATGTCATTTCAGAATACGACATTCGCTATTCTAAAAAAGTGGAATCTGAGATACAGAACTCCTCTCTGGTTACATTTTCAAGGGAACTTGCATGACTCTCAGGAGCCTAAATGATGTCTTATCTTTATTTGGGGAGATCTGTTTAATATGATATCAGTACTTCATATAATCATAAGCATGAACAGAGTTCTCAGGTTATAGATTCTAAAGGACAGAACTATTATATACGAAAGTATGTGCAATGACAAAAGCTTGAAAAATGGATGTTCAAAGGGAGTAGGCAAATGAACAGCTTTTGCAGAACTTGGACATACTGATGTAAAGCCTTTTATTCTAAATGAAGTATCTCATATGATAAGTTTATGTAAATAGTCTCTCTCAGGCAGGTGGTTTAAGGATTAGTAAACACATGTATGCTCTATCTTCCTTTTGGAGCTCCGGGAGCATTTATTGAGACCATCGTGTTCACTTACCAGGGCTTACCATTCACATCATTTTAAAGTTTGCCAAAACCCATGACAAGAAAAATTGCTTTTGGAGTTCCAGTAGGAACTTGCCAACTATGGGGGGCAACATGCACTACTCTTCTGTAAGGCCCACCATGCACTTTGTGTATTCTGTTCAGGATTGCTTGGCCTGAATCTGCCCTACTGAGATTACTCCCACGACCTCCGAAGGCCATCATTTTCATGTGTCTTTGGAGGACTTCAGGTTTTTAGGAGACAGAAACTAACACAGTTATTAACCTTTCCTCGAATGGAGGGAGCCAGATTATTATTCAATAGGAAGAGTCAGGAGGTGCCTGGTTAGCTCAGTTCTTAAAGCATGTGACTCTTGAACCTGGGGTCATGAGTTTGAGCCCCACGTTGCAAGTAGAGATTACTTTAAAAAGAGAGAGAGAGAGAGAGAGCAAACTTAGATACTTGTCACTAATGGATAAAGTGAAAAGGCTGAGGTCAAGTTCTTGCTTTCCTCCAAAATATTGACAATGCTACAGCAACTGTGATGACAACTAACAGTAGATGAGTAATAACACAGGAATAATAATGATGTATCAACTCCAGGCTCTGAACTTGGAGCTTCCCTAAAGAGCTTTCATTTCCAGTGCAGAGATCTGAACACCTCTTTGACTATAGCTGCTTCTATTCATTTTTCCTTGAACTGATGATAGATTATTTTTGTTTTTCAAAAATTTATGTTCCTTCATTTCCCTTTGGTTTTGGTCTTGCTCTTCATTTTTTAAAAACAACATGTCTTTTCAATAGAATTGAAGTGATCCAGAAGAGCAGTCACACTAGTCTGGGATCTGTGGGCAGGAAGGACTGCGAGAATGTAAGCTCATGGAAGAATGTGGGCACCCTTGCCATTCCAGGGCAAGCACAGTCAGGCTTTGTGCCATCTTTTCCCTATCTTGTGGGTGAAGTAGATCCCCAGGATATTTGCTCTTGGGTTGTTGTTTTTATTTGTTCGTTTCATTTTTGTTCTTTTGTGGGCTCTTTGTGTTTTTTTTGTGGGTGGTTTTTTTTCTTTGAAAATAAATAGCACAGATGTCAGAGTAGTCATACAAATGATAGGACAGATTTTTTAAAAGGTGAAGAAAATTGGAGGATTAGAGTAAGAAGCCAATTAAATTATCCATTTGGTCAAACAAAAGAAGACAAAGTTTGGGTAAAAGAGTAAATAAACCACATGCACAGTATTCCTAATTCATTTGGATGAAGAGGCCACCTTCTAAATGACAAGAAATAGTTTCCATGAGGCTATTTAATAACATTGTATTACTTGGCTCTCGGTCATTAAAATATTGTCAGTAAATGTATGAGACCCTTGACTATAATAATTAGTAAAACTATCAACTAGAATCCTGTTCCTGTCTGTTTTAAAGAAAATCAGGTGTATCATGTACCAAATATTGTCTTGGTTAAACTTATTGGTACCTATAATTAAGTTTAGAAAAAGCACTTGTATACCTGTAGACATATTTTCATTAATCATATTTTGTATTTCCCAATATGACTTTCATGGCCTGAGAGAAAATATTGCTCCAGCTTTCAAATGAACAAAGTTCTGAATTTAGAAATTATAATAGTTTATTATGTTTGCTATCCAGTACCTGAGGCTGGATTTTGCTGTATTTGACAACTGATGGGTTACTAGTCTTAACCGAGACAACTATTTAATTTATCTTTGTGCTCATCAGTGTGTACTTGCATCTTAAGTATTTACTGTCTATCCCTTGCCAACAGGGTCCCATTTACACTCCGTCAATGTGAGTTACATGAACTTTGGAAGGCACACAAAGAAAAACCACTTTAGGAATGTGCATGACCTTTGGTGAGGTGAGGATTTGCCAGCAGTTTCCAGGCCTTGTCCTTTGACACGCAGCTGAGATAATTGGCTTTTGTCTCCTGCCATTCCCTTCTCTCCTGGATTTTTAAAAGGCAGCAGAGGTTTTCCTCGATAATTTTCTACTACTTTCTTTCTTTTTTTCTAAAGATTTTTTATTTATTTATTTGAGAGAGAGAGCAGGAGCGTGGGGAGGGGCAAAGGGAAAGGGAGAAGGAGACTTCCCGCTGAGCAGGGAGCCTAATGACTCCAAAGACACCAGGCTCAATCCCAGGACCCTGAGATCATGACCTGAGCAGAAGGCAGCCGCTTAACTGACTGAGCCACCCAGGCACTCTTCCCCTCATTTCTTTCGGTGGTAATGTGCGCCTCTAATTTCCTGCTTTTATTGTTTAGGGTAGTTCCTTCTCCTGAACAAACCCAAACTGATAACAGTCCATCTCCCACCACCATGGTCATTCAGTTCATTCTCTCCCTGTTTACACTATCAGTTTAATATTATCTTGCCCCATTTTATATTTCTTTGCAAATGGTACAAGGAAACAATTATTTCATCTGGAAGACTATTCCAAGTTCTTACTGGTTCAGTTACTCTTTATAAATAAAATAGAGTTTCTTTTCTTTCCCTCAAAGCCTAATACTTAGATATTTCCTTTTCCACCAACCTTGGCAAAATAACACCATAGATGCAAGCATATTTTCTATAATCAAAATAATAAGTTGTATTAGAAAAGACACTTTTGACAAATATTTCATGATTTTAACTTAAATTATCAATGATAAATCCATTTTCTTCTTGATTTAAATTAAAAAGGACAATAGCATGTCTAACCATTTTAAAACAGGTTATGATGGCATTTAAATTTACTTATTGTAAAACAACACAGGTTTTTAATAAAACAGAAAGACATGAGGTTTTGAATAGCTTAATGAACTGTTGCTTTTCCTAATTAGATAATTATGTGCTTATTCGGAGGTCAGAATAATTAAATTTATATCTATTTACCAAACTGTGACAACATTAGTCTATAGCAGTAATTGATGCACACTTCCAAAGAATTTCAAAGATAACTGGAAAAAAATGACAGCTTTTTAGAGCAGAAAATGTTCTAAAATATATGATGCAAAATATTTTTTTAACAAATAAGTAAGCATATTATCTAGAAAAATTATAACCATTGAATTCTAGTTGGTCCTGGTTATACAGTGACCCTTGAACATCATGATTTTGAACTATATGGGTCCCCTTATATGAAGACTTTCAATAAATACAGTACAGAACTATAAATGTATTTTCCTCCTTATGACTTTCTTAATAACATTTTTTTTCTCTAGGTCATTTTCATAAGAATATAGTATGTAAGACATATAACATACAAATTATGTGTTAATTGTTTATGTTACAGTAAGCTTTCTGGTCAACAGTAGGCTATTAGTAGTAAATTTGGGGGGAGTCAAAAACTATACATGGGTTTTGAATCATATGAGGTTTGGCACTCCTAACCCCCATACTGTTCAAGAGTCAACTCTACTTCTACTTTCCTCTTCCTTCAGATTATTCACCACTTTTTTCTATTGCTCTCCAAATGTATTTAGGGCCTGCAAACAAACAAAATCCTGTTAATTCACACACATGACAAAAAGTAATGAAAGAAAATATATAGATTAACTTTTACCTCCAATAGATTTTCTTTCATAAGTGGAATAGCTGGTACATACTTCTGTCTTTTTAAAAATATTTTATTTAATATAATTATAGAATCTAAAAAGAAAGTGACATAATTTAGTAGCCTAATTTACCTTCTTGACTCTAATGGAAATAGAAAATGAGTGTCTTTTTTTAGAAAAAAAAGTCTTACTTTGAAATAATTTGTACATATAGAGAAGTGTGTAAATGTATTGTACCCTTTAATTATAACTGATTTACACATTTATAATTTAAATCAAGAAGAAAATGGATTTATACATTGCTAAATAGGTTAAGAAGTACAATGCAACCAATGCCTTGGAGCAACCACACCTTTCTCCAATTACATCCTTCTTTCACTCCAAGGCAATTAGTAATTGAATGATCATTCTTTTGTTTTTCTTTATAAAATTTATGTCCAATGTAGTTATACTTCCTACTTTTTTTTTTTTTTTTACTTGGGAAAGGCTGAGTAGCTGTCACAAATTCAGCTTTGTAAGGAAAGGACAAATTACCACACCCTGGAGAGGATAAGCCAAAGAGTCTGATTTCAGCTTCCCTGATAATTTATAGAAGTCCTTTCTGGAAAAGTTAATGGTTAATGTCATTGAGGAGTCTTGTGAAACATATGTCTTATCACAGTAGAAACATTTTCATGATTGTAGTGCCAGCTAAATGCTGGACATCCAGCCCTAATAAGTTCATGAAGGCTAGGCTACTCTGCATGTTTTGCTTCTAAATTTACCATGGCAAAGACCTGATCTTAGGAGGAGGTCTAAAAAGAACACCTCTCTGGAATTAAAGGAATATTTTCAGCTGATCCAGGCACTGGGGAATGAAGGACACAATGTTTATCACCACACTGTCAAGACTAATATTCCCAGCTTAAAGATGGCACAAAGACTGGGGGCATCCGGGAGTGACGACAAGAATATGACTTTCTTCAAACATAATCTGCAGCCTGAATTGATGATCCTCCTCAGTGTTGTTGATTTCTTCCCCTCCGTTTAGCCTTTGAGGAAATTTTCTGGTTCAGATTTTGGACACAGAGACAAGACTCTACATTTTCTTAAGTTTTCTCTATAATTTTTTAAATGCCACAGTTTTGCTCTACTTTCTGAGATATTTCTTAAAACTGTCTTTTAATACCTCCTTTAATTTTTTATTTTTGCTATTTGGGTGTCCATTTGAGTTGGCCAAATGAGTTTCTAAAAACTTATTTTCTTCCTTTGTAAATAGAATTCTCTTTTGGTTTCATTGATTTGATATTTTCTCTCCCGTCAAATGCCTGGAGGCATAAAGGCTTAGCTGCTTGTCTTGCTGGGAGCTCATTGGAGGCAGAGGACGAGATGCCTCAAAATTCAGTAGAGAGTCATGCTCTTTACTCCCCAGGCGGAGGAAGAGGGGTCTCCATGATTGCATATGGGAAAGGGGCACGTGGGAGCTAACTCCTGTCAATCATGTTTCAAATGTCTGCATTTATTTTACACCCAACACTCCAGTTTTGGCTGATTCTGAAACTGTTATTTGCTAAGACTTTAAGAATCTTCTGGTCCGTTTGAATTGGTTTTCATTTTTCCTGACTTCTAGTTTAGGATTTAGCTTTCTCCAGCCTATTAAATTAAGTAATTAATACTTCAGTCTGCATACCTGTTTCTAGAATTTTATTACTGTCATCTGCTCTTCTGTTATGCCCCTCCTTTTGCGTTTTGTCTTTAAAAAAAATGGGTGTTATATGCAACTAATGAATCTTTGAACACTATATCAAAAACTAATGATGTACTATATGCTGGCTGATTGAACAAAATAATAAAAAAATAAAATCAATGAGAAAAACATAAAAAAATAAAAATACTTCTGGAGGAAAAGGAAAATAAACAAGCAAAAAAATTCTCTTTATTGTAGCTTTACAGAGAAGATTAAATTAGAAGCATACCTAGAAAAATCCTAAGTGCCCTGATTTAAAAAAAAATGTATGGGAATGGAAAAATTCTAATCTGGTTATGTCTGTGAAATGTGTTTTCACAAGGTTGATATAGGGGAGATAGAAATTAATGCACTGTAATTAAGACTGATTTTTTTTTAATTTAAGAAAAGCTTAACAAATTCTAAACATATGCTATTTATGAGCAAATTCTTAGCAAGAACTCTGCTTCTCTTTCTCTAGTGCCTTTAGTACCTAATAAACATAATGCCAATCTCTGATGATCAGATCACTGGTTTCTTCACGAGGTTGTCAAACACTCAATTCCTATAACATCGTAAAAAGAACACTGGCCAAGAAAATAGTAGGTTTTCCCGAGGTTAAGAATATTGCATATATTAAATTTTATCAGTCTTCAGTATTCCCAATGTCGCTGAACCCAAGTTGGATTGCTGGTGGCTTGAAAGGCCGATACTCAAGAGACAAGTTTTGATTGGAAGGAAGTTTGAGGAGGCCAGCCACCTGCAAAGGAGGCAGACTCAGATCCAAAATCCAACTCTGAGGTTTTTGTCTGGTTCAAGGGCTTTAAAAGGGGTCGAGGGTAGTTAATCAGCACTGGGAGTACAGTGGCCTGCAACATTTCTTGATTTTGTGCAGACTCGATAATGATGTCAGCTACAAACATTATCGCAGTGCTTGGGGGTTGTGTGAGGGAGGACGATTTATGTTCTATGATTTGCAGGAGTACCTTCTTCTTTCCGCAAAGGAGGGCAAGTTCTATAGATACGCAAAGGGAGGTTAGTAAAATCATCTGTGTGACCTAAAAAGAAAAAGAAAACATTTTGCTAAAAAATTGCTAGGTTAGTCAGAAAGCCAAGGTGGCTTCAAACAGACTTGCTGCCTTCTGTAGCCTGGGAAAGTTCTGGTCCTTCCCTCCTCAAGACCAGTGGTCTGCAAATCTCAAAGAAGGCAAATTTGGATTGTTACAGATCAAGGGTCTTAGGTCAGCAAGTGAGGAGGTGTTATGTTGAAGCGGGTTAATCTGTAAGACCAGTTGGAGTGCTGTTTCAAATCTGAAGCAATTTAGCTTTGGGTACTCTCGCTAAAACCCTGGATGACAGAAGAATCTAAGGGCATTATTTCTGTAATTTGAGGACCGCTAGTGTGCTTGAAAAACAATTGTGAGAAATCAAGATAATCCAATTAAAAAAAAATACCTCAATACAAAGATAGAAATTACCTTGTCAAGAGCTGTGAAATGTCTGAGATTTTCATCCTATTTGTAAATTAACAAGTAGTCTGCTCCAGTTTTATGGATACTGGCAGAAGATACAAGACTCCTGGGTTTGAGACAAAGGACTTCATTACTTACAGCAATAGGAATAGCCAGAGTATTAGAATGTTCTTGTACAAATTGACCGAGCCCAGTTTCTACCAGGCGGCATGGAGAGGGCCAGTTCACACCTGCATATGCAATGGGTTGTATTCCAGGGGAGGAAGCCTGACACTAAATCTTTTTTAACAGACAGCAGAAAAAAAACTTGACTTTTCCTCCAAAAGGACTTGTCCTCTTTATTATATTGGACAGTGTTCTTTGTTCTAGAGAGGGGCACTATCTATAGCTCTAAGCCTGTGAACATACCTGCCGTTTGCTTTGAAGGGAGGCATTGTTTATTTCTTCCAAGATTCTTTGTTATATGAACATTCTTGAAATGATCATGAGGAGCAAAACTGCTGCTGGCTGGCACACAAAATGTGTAGAAATGTCAGACAGAGTGGAGAATTTTCTCCAAGCTGCCTCAGGACACTTTTCAAGAGTGTATTGCATTCCTAGACTTAACCTTTACATCAACAGATTTAGTGGTCATTCTTAAATAAATTGAAAAGGGAAGTTTCTGCTATATATTTTATAATGTATTAGCAGATTACTGTGGCATCGGGAGAGAATGATTTTATTTAAAAATGAAGCCTTGGGCGCCTGGGTGGCTCAGTTGGTTAAGCGACTGCCTTCGGCTCAGGTCATGATCCTGGAGTCCGGGATCGAGTCCCACATCGGGCTCCCTGCTCAGCGGGGAGTCTGCTTCTCCCTCTGACCCTCCCCCTCTCATGCTCTCTCTCTCATTCTCTCTCTCAAATAAATAAATAAATAAAATCTTAAAAAAATAATGAAGGCTTTATGTTTTTAAAGATTATAATTCCTTTCATTTAGTGTATTTTTAGTATATTCTGGAATTTATTCCATTAAGAAGATTAATGGCATCTTTCTGTGTTCCTCTGTAGAGTGCAGTTTAGAATTACTTCCCAAAACTATTATATTAAAGCATTGCCGGGGCGCCTGAGTGGCTCAGTCGTTTAGCATCTGCCTTTGGCTCAGGTCATGGTCCCAGGGTCCTGGGATCGAGCCCCGCATCGGGCTTCTTCCTCAGTGAGAAGCCTGCTTCTTCCTCTCCCTCTGCCTGCCACTCCCTCTGCTTGTGTGCTCTCTCTCTCTCACTCTCTCATTCTCTCTGACAAATAAATAAATAAATCTTTAAAAAACATAAAGTATTGTCATAACAAGGCATATTATTTATTGCATAAACAGGGCAATATTTCTGCTACAACATACAGGATCTTGTTTCATCAAATTCCTTACTCATAAGGAATTTCTAAGAATTATAATTTTCTTCTTCAAGGTAAATATTTTTAACAGTTATTCTTAAGTAAAGATTTTAAGGTTTCTCCCAAACTTAGCAACTCATCAAAGTAATATTTCTTTCAATTGTCATTATTTCTACCTAATTTACCTTTAACAGCCACACACTAATCTTACCATGAAAATGTCAAAGCTGACAAAAGTGTATGACAAAATTAATATTAGCCAAATTCACTCTTGAAAGTAATTGTTTCCAACTCTTCATCTCTGCAAAACTTGTACATTTAATATGCTTTTATCTCATCTATGCCTGCTGAAATCCTGCATATATTTTGAGATTTGATTCAATTTGAATGGCTTCTCATGAAAAATTGCCTGTTTTACTCCATTGGAATTAATCATGTTTTCCTATCCCCGCCCTCCCGCCCCGCCCCCCACACTGTAGAACATGGTTGATATCTGTTAGGTCACCAACACATTTTGCTTTATCACTTTTTTCCATTTTTGTTGTTTTCTCTACCAGACTAGAGAATGCTGTTGGAGGAAAAAAAAGTCTGTCTTGCCCATTGTGATGTCCCTTATATTGTATTTGTTGTGGTAGTTTGTCTGTTTGTTTGAAGTCCATATGCTCACAGAGACATGGAGATTTGCTTGACACACAAGTGCAGAGAAGATTGTATGGTGGGTTTTATAAGGGTGTGTGTGGAAACGAGCAGAGGGAATCTAACTGGAAGAGCAGGGCCACATGTCACAGAGACTGGATTTTAGTCTGGGAACTGGCAGTTGGTTCAGGATAAAATCAATTCTAGATTTTAAACACCCTCTTTGAATTTCTCACCTCTTTCCTTTTCACGGTCGCATTTCACAGATAGAAAAGGCCAAAGTCTTTACAGTATTCTCCAAAACCCTATGTGATCTCCTCCCACCTTCCTCCACTACTCTGTGCCTTTATCACATGTTTGTCCTGGCACAATGGCTTCCTTAGGGTCTTTATGTGTGCTGTTCCCTCCTGCTGGAAAGCTCTACACACAGATAATGCCACAACTCACTCCTCTGCTTTCATTAATTCATTACTTGGTCACCTTCTCTGATATTTTTTACTCATTTAATATTGAACCCTGGTCTTTGTACCCTTTAGCTCACCTCTGTCTATATTTTATGTCCTTATTGCTTATCTTGGTTTTTTAAAATTTTTTTCTTTTTTTAAAGATTTTATTATTTATTTGAGAGAGAGAGCAAAGATAGCGACCGAAAGCATGAGCAAGCACTGGTGAGCATGAGCTGGGCGGAGAGGGAGGGATCACGACCTGAACGGAAGGCAGATGCTTAACCGACTGAGACACTCAGGCGCTCCATTGCTTATCTTGTTTTGACATACCAAATGTTTAATTGATTTGTTTGGTCTATTGTCTATTACTTCACTAGAGTGCACACTGTGCATATAGGAATTTGTGTCTTTTTTTAAAATTAAACTTCCAATTTTGATACCACTGTAGATTCACATGCAGTTTTCAGATACCAGAAGTAATACAGAGAGATCCCATGTCCCTTTTATCAGTTTCCTCCAATGGTAATATCTTGGAAAACAGGATGTGGACATTGAGGCAGCCAAGACACAGGACATTTCCATCACCAAAAGTAGCTCTCACGTTGGCTTTTATATAGCCAGCCACATCCACTTCTGCCCCACTCCCTACTTCCCAAACCTTGGACACCATCAATCTGTTCTCCATATTTATACTTTTGTCATTGCATGAATATTACATATATGGCATCA
The DNA here is from genome assembly GCF_009762305.2 of Zalophus californianus. NCBI lineage: Eukaryota > Metazoa > Chordata > Mammalia > Carnivora > Otariidae > Zalophus > Zalophus californianus. Next base: position 64,258,877 of record NC_045597.1, read on the forward strand.
AATAGAGGTTGACTTTTTTTCACTCAACATAATTCTCTGGAGATTCATCCAGGTGGTTTTGTGTATCAGGTTTGTTCCTTTACTACTGCTGACAGTATTCTATGGTATGCAGGTCCCACAGTTTGCTTAATCTGCATTCATTGAAAAGTATCTGAATTATCTCCGGATTTCAGTTATCACAAATAAAGTTGTTATAAACACTAATGTACAGTGTGAACATAAATCTTCATTTCCCTGGTATAAATGCTGAGGATTGCATTTGCTGAGTCATATCCCAGTTGCATATCTAGCTTAGTAAGAAATTCTATACTGCCTTCTATTGTATCTGTATAACTTTCCAGTCCTACCAGCAAATTCATAATTCACTCTTTGTATGTTCTTGCTCTTGTTGCTTTCTGGGATTGCATCTCAAAATAATCTATCTGCAGTTAAATCCCTGTCCCTGACTTTGCATTAAGGGACCAAATCTTAGACACAATAATTCCATTTATACACCTTATTTCCCACATTAATAATTTGCAATAAGTTTTTTTTTTTTTATTTACCTCTGGAGGTATCAAGTTACTCACATCTAGGTCAGCTCCAGGTATAGTAGCTATAACAATTTGTACAAGAAATAATTATATTACTCAGATATTTTGAAAATGTTTAGTATGCATTTTGCTAGAGAATCAGAAACATGAGTTCCAGGTGAATGTGGTAGTGGCCATCTTTTGGTACTCGCTTGTCATTCAAATCTCTGTCAATAAGAAAGCAAAGATAAACTTCACAAGGAAATGCAGCCACTGTTTGTGACATAAGCTATGGGACCCCATGTAAGTTATTTTTATAGCCACCAAACCTAGCAGAGTATCTGGTAAAACACTGATCCTTAATGAATATTTACTATTGAATATTTTCGTGTTTATTATTTGGTAGAACTAATAGAGACTTGAAACACATCTTAGTTAACCATGCCATCTGTCTGGCATGTTATGTTTCCTTAGCGTGAGCATTATAATAATCATTCTGCAGTTCCTATGCAGCTTTCCCTGAGCTTGAAAGTGTTTGTCTCCATTATTAGCAACATTAGAGATACAACCATTATCAACCTCAATAGAACAATGTAATAAATGACGAAAAAAATTCCCCCTGACCTGACATATTTAGTGAGCTCATTTATTTCTCTTCTTGGGTTAGAGGAAACGGATTATACATTTAAAATTTAAATTTCTAGTAAATTATTATTCTCCTTCTGTCCCGATTTCAGGTTGAAAAAAAACACCAATAGGATTGTCTGATGAGAACATGAGAAGAATGGAAATAATTTTACTAATAAGAAAAAAAAGGAGTAGAATGTGTGTATTTTAAAAATCCACTTGATTTTCTATCAGAATTTTACCTAGTCTAGAAATACCTTTAAAATTCCTGGAAACAAACAGTATCATTTTTCCTTAATGTCATAAATTTAGGAAAAAAAGAAAACAAAGCTAGAACCACGAAACAAAGAACACTGTGATGAGCTACTTATCTCTTGACCTCCAATCTCTCCAGTTAGTCATTACCTTAGGATGAGTTCCCCCAGAAGCCAATGCTAAGACTGAGATTTGAGTTCAAGTAGCTTATTTGTAAGGTGGTCCCAAGGATCTCCTAGAGGCGAATGCAGTGGTGATACAGGGAAGGGAAGGCTATAGACAATCCAGTATGTATTGTAATGGCCACACTGTGCAAGGAAGGTAGACCGCATTTGACCAATTTGCATTCACCTTTGATTGAGGGCTGCGCCGGTGGGTGTTAGTTTCCTGGCACTTAGGACTGCTCCTCTCACAGGTAGAGCATACTCCCATGTGTCTACAGAAGTCCCTCCAGATCAGAGTCACGGATTCCTTATGAAGCTGTTAGTAGTCAACTTAAGAATAAGTTGCCAAGGGCATGAGAATCAGACATCAAGGATACCTGCTACAGGCCCTGCTTGGCATTACTCAGATCTACTTGAGCCCCACACTTGACTATATTCTGCCTGTCTCTGATTCTCTAAATCATAACAATTTAAAAATAAGACTTAGCTTCAGAGGGATGGTTCCTACCACTCCAGTTGGCCCAAGGCTGTAACTGATCACTATTATCCCCTTTTTTGTTCACCCCTTCTTCATTTCCCTCAACCATGGCCAGCATTTCAGTTCATCTAGATTGCTTGACTTGTGGATTGATAGTTGAGATTTTCCTCCCTGAATGGTCCATACCCCTGGTTACCATGACCTGGTATGGTCACAGTTGCTGTAATTTTCTACTTAGAGTTTTCAGTGGTCATGTAAGCAGTAAGAGTCACCCTAAGGAATTCTTTGTATTCCAGAAGTACTCAGCCTTGCTTTATAGAATGAAAACTTTATGTCCTAATAATAACTGTGGTAAATCACCCACTCTAGTAGAATAAATCTGTTGTTTGCCTAATGGTCTATCTACACGAAAACACTCTGATGTAGCGATTGCAGCTCCCGGTTTAGTTGAACACTCACTGTGTTCTCCTGTAGTATCATCTCCCTCCAGGAGCCAGGAACTCTAATCCAGAAGAACAGTAAATTGTAATGACAGGAAACATAAATTCATCACATATGCCGTTGAGAATGTTGGTGAGAAAAGAATTCTAGGTATAAGGAACACAGATTCATATAATGGCTTTTGGTTCCAAATATGTGCTACATCTAGCAAAACAGTGTCACCATACAGTGGAGTGTTATTTCTTAGTTGGCTCATTAGCTGAGGCTTCAAGATCCATTTCCATAAGTCTATCAGGTTTTGGCGATGTGGTATAAGACTGTTTAACAGAAATAGTTCCTTCCTTCACTATAAAGAATGTCACTTGGTCCCTGCTATAGATCATGTTGGTAAACCCTTAGATAATAATTCTGGCCAAACTCCTGTGGACAGGGAAGACAAATCTCCACACAGAATACATATCGATTCTAACAAAACCTTAAAAATACCTTAAAAATTCCTGGAAACAAACAGCATCATTGTTTGTTTCCCTCTTTGAGGCAGAAATGTCTGAATCAATCAACTTGTTCACTGTCCTGAGGAATAATATCCTTTCAAGGACTCAACATGGGCCTCTGATGCTGACAGTTTAGATATGTGACAAGGTGAGTAGCTTGGCCAGTCGCGGGAGGAGGGAGCCCACATTCTCGAGAACCTATCTTGCCTTCATTTCTGCTGCCAGGGCTACTCCATTTGTTGGCTCAATGTGATAACAATGGTGTTCCAAGGGCTGAGATTGTCTAAAATTCCCCTAGAAAAGCCATATCATGTTCTCATTTGCTCAGACCCTTCTCCGTAGAGTGTACTACCCAGTAAGAACTCATGTTAGACCAAAGATCCACACAATTTGTGACCTTTCCCATGGTCCATTTACACATCTCTTCTCCATATTTCCTTGCCTCCAAGTCTTCAAAACTTGTTCCTTTCAGTCTCCTGGCCTGTCAGCCATGCTATTTGCAACTGTCCAGGTTCCATATCTGTTCTTATCTCAGACAACTTTTCCCACCACACAGGCTTGGTAACTGTAACTTTCCAGAATCTTTGCCTAGAGAGAGGATTTTCTCCCACCAAATCTTTTAGAGTAACTACAGAGTGTAGCTGTGAGAGCAGTCCACGTCTAGCTTACACTGGCAAATTGAGGCAATTTATTCATGTTCTAAGCCTGGGATATTTCCTTTTTCTCTTTTTTTCTTTAGCTAGTTATGGTAGTTATAGGTAATTTGCCTCCATAAGACCTTAAGTGCTAAGAAAGAGGTATTGTTGCAACAGAGATAAATGACATCTATATGTCATCTCTATGTCTGGGACACTAGAATAAGTAACTGATTTGTGTCCTACAGATCTTGCTGAGCCTGATCACAAAAGCCTTGCTTTTATTTTATAATGTCCTGTTGCTGTCCCTGCCTAATACTGGTATCTAGTGGTCTGACCATATTCAGCTCATGATGGAACTCTGGTCACATAGTCACTTGCTATCCCATGGCCAGGTACTCAGTTTGCACTAGACCCCAGTAGCATCTCATAAGCTGCTTCTAAAATGGTACAGAGAATGTAACAGCTTCTTAGACCTGTGCTGCGCCCCTTCCATCAGGGATTACAAGTCCCTCTGGTACTCCTGTATCTGAGAAGTCATACACCCAAGAGTAAGGCTGCTTCTCGCAGCCTGAAACTGCTGCAGAGCCCTTTGTTGTTTTGATTCCCACTCACAACTGTAAGTCTTCTGTTGTTCAGTAAATGGTTAGCGTGGTATTATGCATTACGGAGTATGCATTCTCCAGAATCCAAAAAGACGAATGACGTGCTGTTCTTTATTTTTCAGGGCAGAAGATGCAAGGTACGATAACTCATCTTTGATCTTGAAGAAGATGTCTTGCCTCCTTATGTGTTGTCATCTATCCCAACTTCTGGCATGCATGAGACTTACCATACAAATCAATACTTTGAAATCCCTGTCACAAGGCCTAGGGTGGAATATCAAACAATAAAGTTTCCTTTAGATTACATTGTGACAATGAGCAAGAAAGTTAACATACTCCTAGGAAAAGACAGTGAATATGTACTTCTTCCTGTGCCAGGAAATATTTACAACACGATGTAGAGTATAAATGAGTAAGGCAGCTCACCCTGAAGGTAAGTGGTGCAATCAAGAAAAAGTATCACGTAATTAAAAATATCCACTGTCTATAGCACGGAGAAAGCTTAAGTAATAATTTAAAAGTGACTGAGTAAAGACTTTCAAAGGCACCACACTTCCAGTGCTCATGAATTGTTGAGTAGGGCCAACTGTGATAGTGCCAAAAGGTATGTCAGTATCAATTACACATGGAAAATAACAAAATGATGCAACAGAGATAAAGAAAGTTGCATGAGTGTGTTATAGAAGTGAGATGTGCAGGATTGCTGTGTTACATTTAAGATATAAGCCTGTGAATATTAGGGATGTGTGACTGTGCTCTGGTTATGTATTTTTCTTAATTGAAAATTGATGTCATCAGTTAGTGATATAAGTGAAATGAAAAATATGATATGGATTGGGAGAAAATAAACTCAAAACTAGCCTAGATAGCATATCCTGAGAATGGGATTCGGAATTGTGTTATTCATCAGTCAGATGGCAACAAAAATACCAATGCTAGTGATAAATGGGAATTCTAGAAAGCTGGATCACCGAACATTTTTGTATATGGTGGATGGGGATGGGGTCAGGTAGAAGGGGACACCTTGACTTATGTAAGTGGCTAGGATTTGATATATATGATATATATATATTATAGTGATAATATACTCAGATACTTGAAAAAAATGTTATTATACCAAAATTGAGGACTGTTCAGGGCTGACGAGTGGTTGTAGGGGCAGGCAGACATTAGCTAGCCACTATTTCCTTGGAACATTTTCTAAGCCTGGAAAAATAATAAGTGGGTGAACTTTTGAACAAAGGACTCAGAGGACTACTCTTGGGGGCATAGAAACTATCAGAGCCTTTATTATTCTCACAGAAACAGAGACAGAAATTGGAATCTCTAGGGGTCAGGAGTCCGATGTGAAGAGAGGGGTCAAGAAGTGATTCAATACAAGGGCGCCTGGGTGTCTCAGTCGGTTAAGCGACTGAGTGACCTGACCTTTGGCTCAGGTCATGGTCCTAGGGTCCTGGGATCGAGCCCCACGTCGGGCTCTCTGCTCTGCGGGAAGCCTTCTTCTCCCTCTCCCACTCCTCCTGCTTGCGTTCTCTCTCTTACTGTGTCTCTGTGAAATAAATAAATAAAATCTTAAAAAACCCCAAATGATTCAATACATATATGAAAATGTAGGTTTTCTTATTATCACATATGGTGAGGCCAAGTGATCAGGAAACGACTGTCATTGAAAAGATGGTTTGCTATACTCACAGATCTTTAAAGGAGAGGGCACACTATGACTTGGGGCAAAGGGCACACATGGAGAAGCATCAAGTTAGGAGGCAGAGGGAGTGAGGGCAAAATGTCATCAAAAGACTTTGCTGTGGCTTTCATATGAATGAACGGGCAAGAAAGGGAAGCAGGTTTGGGATTGACCAGTCTGAATAATAGCAGCAGGCTCTGGGGTGTAAGGGCTGTCGTTAGTTGTCTGGTACCTGATGCTGGAGTGATCGGGGCAGAGCAACAGTGGCTCAGAGTATAAAAGCTCAATAAAGAAAGTTGGTGGGAGATTTGGGCTCTGGATTTGTTTATTTGCATATGAAAGGCATATTTGTGTGTGAGTCCTTTACTATCTCCAGGAATTGGCTAGTCTTGGGAGGAGCCGTCCTTCAGCGGGTTTCCAACATGTCAAAGTACCACAAATATAGAAAAAAGACATATGAAGGGTTCAGGACACCCTCCCCCCCTACCCCCGAATGTGCCACTTTGGCATGTGGATTATTTTGACCTGAAGGTCCTTGAGACCCTGTGGGCTCAAGTGAAACTTTTGTCCCTCCCTTAACCACACAGAAGAATCTAAATTGGAGGTCTTTCCCAGAATAAGGGTTATTAACAGAGATAAATTTTATCTGAGTGACCCATCTAATTACCAAACATCTGTTCTTCTTATCACCCTATGAGGTACATTCCTTCCCTCTGAAATGCCAGACCTTTATACCCTTCTCCTTAGTTCAGAATAACATATATATGTCATTTTACCTGTCTTTGGAATTTCCATGTCTATGTAGATTCCCAGTGTGTACCCCTATTAAATTTGATTTTCTCCTGCTAATCTGTCTCATGTCAATTTGATTCTTAGTCCAGCTAGAAAGATCTTTGATGAGACAGGAATTCTTACTCCCCAACACATGATTAATTCAATGAAGTTAGTTTTCCCTCAAATTGTATTTGCCATTATCTAATGTACAAAATGAGAGTCTAAGAAGCTAGACAGAAAGCCTTGGAAAAGCAGAAAGGAGATTCTTGTAGTCTTGTAGTGCTTAGGCACAATTCTTAACCCATCCTGTGAAAGGGCCAGTTAACAGCTCAGGCTCAGAGCTGGAACTGCTAGAAGGTTATTCCATGGCAGTCAGGTAGTAGAAGTAGATGGAGCTGCATTTAAACAGCAACTTGGCCTGAATACAGTTCAACGGCTAATTGCTTGAAGATGAATAGGCCAAACTCTACCAAAGAAAAATATGAATTCTGTCTAGACTAAGAAAATATTATTGAAACACTATACATTTTACACATAATATTCAAATTTCAATGAAATTTTTCCAATACCAGGCACACCAAAAGACAGGACCAGATAATTACAAACAGAAGAAAGAATAGACAAATTAATGGTCCCATGTGTGATACAGATATTGAAGAGAATAACAGTAATCTTAAGATAACTGTGATAAATATGATCAAAATATAAAGAAAATAATGAAGAAAAGAGTTTAAAAGAAGATTTTCATCAGAGAATTGGAATGTTTAAAAATGAGTAAAATAGAAATTTTAGAACTTAAAAATAAAATAATTGAAATGAAGAACTTACTGGTTGTTCAGAACAGAATAATTGATTAATAAATAGGAAGATAGATTATTCAAAAAATCTAGGATCCAGGCCAGAGAAAAAATTATATAGACAATTCAAATCAGAATGTAAGAGATGTATGGGAGAAAATGAAAAAGCCTAACATATGTTCAATTTAAGTTTTAGGTGAAGAGACAAGGAATATATAGAAGAAATATTGAAAGTCACCAAGAATTCTCCAATGCTAAATTAAGATATTAAGGTACAGATTCAGAATCTCTATAAACCCTAGATGGAATATGCATAAAGTAAAACACTCTGAGGCATATCAGGATAAAAATGTGAAAACCAAAGCAAAAACAGCAGCCAGGAAAAAAATATCTGTTGTCTTCAGAATAACAAGAATGACAAACTAATATTTTTAAATATCAATAATGGAAGCCCAAAGCTAATGCAATGAGATTACTAAAATGCTTGAAGAAAACAATGAACAACAAACACAAAGAATTTACTGCTGGCACACCATTACTAAAGAAAATACTAAAATGATTCTTTAGAAAAAAGGAAAAGGATTTTAGACAAAAATGTTACAATTCAAATACCCTTGAAGTTAAATATGTAGATAAATTTAAATAAATATCAATTCAAAACCACAGTAAAAGCAGTATTAACAATAATAAATGTCTTAGGGTTGAAATAATTACATACAATTAAATTGCAAGATAATGACAAAAAGAAGGGAAGCTAGTAAATGGATTAAGTACTTTAAGTCTCTAGAAAAATCAGGGAAATGTTTAAATTAATTATATGTGTTAGGCTCTAATTGTTTGAGAATGCATGATGTGATATTTAGCTTAACCTCTGGATAAATAACAAAGGAATGTACAATCAACATGCTAATAGAGGAAGGAAAGAAATAATGAAATATCATTGGTTAAATCAAAAGAGGAAAAGAGACAAAAAGCATATATGTATCAAATTAAAAACAAATAATAAGATAGTAGATTTAAGCTTAATATAGAACTTATTTTAAATGTAAATGGACAGCAGCTCCTGGGTGGCTCAGTCCATTAAGCATCTGACTCTTGATTTCAGTTCAGGTCGTGATCTCAGAGCAGTGGGATCAAGCCCCTTGCTGGGCTCCTCACTCAGCGGGAAATCTGCTGGAGTTTCTCTTCCTCCCTCTACCTCTGCCCCTCCCCCCCTCAGATAAATAAATAAATCCTTAAAAAATGTAAGTGGACAAAATCCCCAATTTAAGACAGATGTTAGACTGGCTAAAATCTAACAACACTACACAGTAATACACTAGATATAAGAAATTTGGTAAAATTCAATATTCAACAATAATCATTATATTATAGAAAAGATGAAAATGAAAATATAAACAAACCAAGACTAGAAGGGCGCCTGGGTGGCTCAGTTGGTTAAGCGACTGCCTTCAGCTCAGGTCATGATCCTGGAGTCCCAGGATCAAGTCCAGCATCAGGGTCCCTGTTCAGCCGGCAGTCTGCTTCTCCCTCTGACCCTCCCCCCACTCATTCTCTCTCAAATAAATAAATAAAATCTTAAAAAAAAAAAAAGAATAGAAGAGTACTTCCTTAATCTGAATGGGATTATGTACAAAAATTCTTCAGGAATCATTATACTAAGTGATGAATTATTGAAAACATATTTCTAGAGATAGAGAATGAGAAAAGTTTATAATTGCCTTTATTATACATTTCACTGGACAGTCTAGCCAGAGCAATGTAACAGGAAGAATAATTAAATCTGTAATGATTGGGATGAAAAAAAAATAAACTGGCATTATTCATCACAGGTTGATGGTGTATGTAGAAACCCAAAAAATGTTCTGGGATAAACAGAGATGAATTTAGCAATATAGTAATATTAAAAATGATAGTTTAGTATACCTGGAACAAAAAATAAAAAAAATAGAATTTATACAATTTATGCTAATATTAACAAACATCTCTAGCTAGGAACAGATCTCATAAATTGATAAGCAAGAGTCTCTACTAAAAAATACAAAATATTATTGAATGAAAGAAAAGAAGCACTTAAGTAAAGAGCTATCCCATGTGCACTGTTTGGAAGATTCAATATTTTTAATATATTGCTTCTTCCAGAATCATTCTATATACTTAATGCACTTAAAATGAAAATATAGTGTGTGTTCTTTGGGTGGAAATGATAAATTGATTCCAAAATTCAGATGCAAGTTCAAAGGCAAGAATAGCTAAGACAGTCATAAAGGAGAATGAAACAGGGTGTCACAATACAGATACCAAGACTTAGAAAGGTATAGTTATTAGTTTAGTGTGGTATTGATTCAAATCTAGACAAACTACCAAAAGGAACATAATATCATCTAGAAACAGACACTCATAGTACAATTTATGACAGAGATGATACAGAACTACAAAGGAGAAAGTATGGTCTTCACAATGAATGGTGTCATGTCAATTTGATATTAAAATGGAAATATAATGTAATGGTTTGTATTTGGGTGTATGTGTGTCTGGGTGCATGTGTGTGTGTAGATAGATGATCGATCGATCGATAGATGATAGACTCTTTCCTCACACTCACACCATATGCAAAAATCAATTTAAGATGAACTGTATATCTTAATATGAAGTATAAACCTTAGTTTCTTGAAGACAACACAGACCCATATCTTCATGATACTGGGAACACAATGACTTCTTAAACAAGATTTTAAAAATGATTACCCCCCCCAAAAATGATAAACTGGACAATATTAAGATTTTTCTTAAAGATACCATAACAAGGGTGCCTGGGTGGCTCAGTCGGTTAAGCAACTGCCTTCGGCTCAGGTCATGATCCCGGAGTCCCGGTATCGAGTCCCACATCGGGCTCCCTGCTCAGCAGGGAGTCTGCCTCTCCCTCTGATCCTCTTCCCTCTCGTGCTCTCTGGCTCTCATTCTCTCTCTCTCAAATAAATAAATAAAATCTTTAAAAAAAAAGATACCATAACAAGAGTGAAAATGGATAGTATAAAGTGGGAAAAGACATTTGCAATCTGTACACATGACAAAAGATGGATAGATAATACAGGATGGACACGCAGATAGACTTCTATAAGTGAACAAACAAAAAAGACAGACAAGCCATAGGAATACGAACAATAACTTAATTAGGCACTTCACAAAATGAAATGCATAAACAGCCAATAATAGATGAAGTTTCTCAACTTTTTTTAAGCAGGGAAATGAAAATACATGTGCCTCACCCTCAAGACATAAAACTAGTAAATAGAGTACATTAATACTCTGATTCCAGTTTTTAGTATCAGTGGAATCCTTTCTTATAGAGCAATAAATTGCCCTTTGATGAGTTCTAAATGATCTTGAGTTTGTGCAAAGCTAATTAGTGAAGATTCTGTCACATAAATGTTGGATGTGCTCTTTTCTTTGGCAGAGAGCAACAGACAGCTAGACATTAGTCTGTGAATTCCATTTTATAACCCATTGTACCCAAATACTGAAATGTGTGTAAGGCACAATGACAGACCACATTTAGGCATCTGAGAGCCAATGTTTTACTAAGCAACCTTAAATCTCTCAGGTCACTTTAATAATCAAATTTAAAAGAATAGTAGCATAGTAAACAAAAATGATCTCATTTTAAAATACTAATATGAAAATGTAATATTTGCCAGGTAGTATTCTGAAAATTTTACATATATTAACTTATTTGATGCTCACAGTAACACTCTAAGGTTGGCAATATTACTGTTTCTATTTACAAATGACAAGTGTTGAGTCAGGTAGATTTGGTAATTTGCAAGATCACTGAGCTTCAAGTGGTGAACCCACTATACAGCGTAATATGTTTTATATTAGTTTCTACTATTTGCATTTTAGGGTTATTTCTGCTTTATTTCACTGCGTTTATTTTCTCTTCTACTTCATTTACAACTTGTCCCACTAATATGTTACAGACGTATAGATTTAATAATTAATTTATAGTGGCTGGCACTTTAAAATTTGGCTTACTGGAAACAAAATTGGAGATGGTTTTGTGGAAATTTTTGTATTCTTCAATGTTTTATACATTGTGGAAACTAATGCAAGCTTCATAAGCAGTAAAATAACACATCAGAAATCTCTCAGACATTAAAGAATGAATTCATTATAGCATCTTCTATGTTTCTATCTTTGTCAAATAAAGGCTGTGAAAAGCAGGTTCATATAGTCTTGGCATGTTTTTAGATGCCAACAGGAAGAAATTTTGCAGGTAGTTAATTTTCTACTCCTTTTCTCTAAAATCTCTCTAAATGTTGTGTCTTTGTCCGTGAAAAGTAACTATATTTTACATTTTTACATAATATTTATAAAAATATTCCAATGTATAGGTAGTTTCTCTATGTACCTATAGAGGAAACTCTTTCTGCAGATTTTATTACTTCTTCAGAAAAAAATATTACTACTTCAGAAATTCTTTCTGCAGGTTTTATTACTTCAAAAATAATTGATACTATTGTTCCTTTTTGGTAAGTATGATGAGGGGGATAAAGATAATTTTTTTAACCAGAACTTTATTTTTGCGAGTGACAGAGGCTCAACTGCTTAGGAAGATGAAATGCATTAATTTGCAAGGTAAATGAAGGAGTGACATCACCATATCATGGGAAGATAGGGATGCAGCTGGGCCTTAGCATCAATTAGACAAGAATCTCAGACACTGGGGCGCCTGCGTGGCTCAGTTGGTTAAGCGACTGCCTTCGGCTCAGGTCATGATCCTGGAGTCCCAGGATCGAGTCCCGCGTCGGGCTCCCTGCTCAGCAGGGAGTCTGCTTCTCCCTCTGACCCTCTTCCCTCTCGTGCTCTCTCTCTACCATTCTCTCTCTCTCAAATAAATAAATAAAATCTTTAAAAAAAAAAAGAATCTCAGACACTGTAGGAATCAATCTCCTCTTCCACCCATCTGTATCTTTGATATTGTTTAGCAATCTCTCACTCTGGAGAGTTTCTTCTACATGGTAAGGGACGCATATCCAGTGACTCTCAGATCTCATACCTCAAAGCATTTCCCAGCTTGGAAGTGCCCCTGTTTCAGTTTTAAAAGACTCAAAAACTACATGGTTATTCTGGCTGGGTCTAGAGCTCAGCTCAGTGGCGTGTGTAATAGAGTCATGGGTTGGAATGGAAGAGTCCACGGGAACCACAGGACTGGAGAGGCATGACAAATGTGCTGAAAACCATGGGGCTGCTTTTGCCATTACGACAGCAAGGTCCCTGGCTTAACAAATCAGTGGGTATTCATTGTGATAGCGACTTTGATGATCATAAGGATGGTGGTGGTCCAGCAAATTCAGTTGATATAGCTATGATTGTTGTTGAGAACAATGCCTAGGGAGAATTTGGCATGCTTCTGTCCTCCAGGTAGTTACAATCTAGTTGGGAGACAAAAAATATATTAAAGCATTGAATAAAATGTGACTCTTCAGCATTAGAATATTGATATAAAGAAATACAATAAAATAATCATTGAGTCATCTCCAAAGAAGCTTAAATTTTAAAGGAATTATTTTATATTAATTGGAAAATGAGTAGTTTTATAAAGCCTATGCCATGATTTCATTTTCATGGAGTTTTGATTAATATTTTGTGAAAAATATTATATTGTGCTACTATCTTCTTCTTCATCAAATATTTTCCCACCTTCCTTAGAATCCACGGAAGATTACCAGGTCTATCAGCTACCACTATGCTGACTGCCAATTGGTAACTATATAGTTTCTATCATTTTTCTACCTTTATTAGTTTTCCTGTGTAAGCAGGAGCTTTTCCTACATACACACACATACATTTACACATACATATATATTTAGCTTAATGGATTTCTATTTTATTCAGTGGGTTGTAGTCTGAGATGCATTTTTTTTTTAATTCTGATATTATCCTAAATTTAGCCAGGGGATGCCCTTCAAGCTGATTCCTGTGTTCTTTTCCTATGCTCCATTACTATTTGAATATTTTCTTACTCCTTATTCTTTCGCCCAATACAATATTCCAGGTCAATTTGTACTTTCTTGTGCAAGTCCTGAAATCAGTGATTTCTGAAAAGCTCCCTGGTGCTTTTAGTAGAGGATGCTATTTAGACACCAATCTCTTGGCATTGGATGTGTCTTTGCGATAGACAGAACTAAGAAATAGGTACATATATATAGACATAGATACATAGTTGATCCCCATTATTCATGGGTTCCATTCTGGTAAATTTGCCTGACTTCTTAACAGTTATTTGTAACCCTCAAATCAATACTGGGTACTTTTTGCTTCATTCATGGAATGCAGAGAAGGGTAAAAAATTTGAGTTGCCTTACATACATGTTCCTGACTGAGCTCAAACAAGGCAATGCTCTGTCTTCTTATTTCAAGAAAACACTGTACCGTAAACGAGTGTCCTTTTTGCAATTTATTTAGCGCTATTTTTTTGCATTTTGCTTTTTTTGTAATGTGTTCCTCAGTGCAAGAAGCCTAAGATGTGCCTTACAGAGTAAATATGTGTTAGATAAGCTTAATGAGCTCTAATGTCATTGGCCATGAATCAACTATATATATTGCATAAGGTGTCTTTAAATAGAAGCACACATAAAACAAAGTTACGTATGGACCAGTTGATGAAATGTGACCAGAGGTTTGCAGGAACCCAATGGTGTTTTCCCTAGGAGTAATGGCTCAGTATTTGCTAATTTCATCTTCACAGCAATTTTATAGAACTTAACTACCATGATAACAAAAACTGGCCCTCTATATACATATATACACACATACGTATTCATCTGCAGCCATTGTTATTTCTGTGTGTGTATGTATAAATGCAGTCTGTGAGGTCATGCTAATCTTTCCAATACTTCCCATTTCCATTCAGTAGGTCAAGATTCTTTTCGGCTCTTTACCTTTCCATAACTTCTACTTCCTTCTCAGACACTAAGAAACTTGACTCCCACAATCCTCAATATACTTACTTATCTGCCCAATTTCTCCCAAATCAAAACCATTTTGGCCCTCTTTGTTGCCATCTTCTTCACAGACCACATCTGTGCCTGGTCTCTGCATCTTTCTGCTTCGTTGGCAACTTGGAACTTTCTCCAGAGCATCCATGGCACACTTTTGACCTTAGTGTCTCCTTAGTATTCCTCAGGTGCTGGGGCATTGTGCTGTGCCTTTCTCCTCTTCAACTCTACTGGGCTTTGAGGCTGACATCTTCCCACCTGCCATCCCCCAGAGTGGAAGAGAAGGTGGGGGGGGACAGTTGGGAGGGTGTTTAAAAAAATGGAAAAGGAAGATGGGAAGACAAAGAAATGCCAGGATTATTTATGACGCCTTTACAACTAAAAGAACACCCTGCAGTTTCTGTCAGAGAAAGCAAATATATTTATCTGCCAGTGATAAAGATGTATATACATATAATATGGAAGCAAGGATAAAAGGGAGAATGCGCACTGAAGGGTGTAAAGTGATAGAACGCATGTAACTGTATAGCGTAAACCATTTTAAAGCTCCCTTTAAGCCTAAAATATAATGTCTGTGGTGGCCTAGTGACTATGATGCACACCTAAGACTTAATTATCTGTTTACTTCAGTGGTTCATAATCTCTCAAATATTGGTATTTTTTAGTAATTGTTTAAACTATGTATTAAAATCTCTATCAAACAAGAAAACTCTTTGTTACCCATACACTTATTTATAACTGATCGATTTTACTTCCTTGACTTTTTTTTTTTTCAAGAGGGAGAGAGAAAGAGAGAGAGTGAACAGGAGCAGAGAGAATCTTAAGCAGGCTCCATACCCAGTGTGGAGCCCAATGAAGGGCTCAATCTCACGATCCTGAGATCATACCCTAAGCTATAACCAAGAGTCTGATGCTTAACCAACTGAACCACCCAGGCTCCCCTTCCTTGACTTTTCGATATCTTGGCTAAGCATAGGCCAGTACATACATTCATACCTCCTGTTTAAACATGAATTAGAAATGCGGCTGGATTTTCAGGAACCATACAAGTTGTTAGACCATATACCATAGAGAGAAACTCTGCTCAAGGGTGATAGTATACTGACTTAAATAAATAAAACCCTAAGTATTTATCTCAAATGGCATTGGGATCGAATATACATTCTGTCATAATTATTTTTTTCCTTAGCCTGTTATAACTTTCCTTTTTTTGTTTCAAATTTTTATTTAAATTCCAGTTAGTTAACATATAGTTAAAACTTTACATTTAAAAGTAATGCAAGGGCGTCTGGGTGGCTCAGTCATTAAGCATCTGCCTTCAGCTCAGGTCATGATCTCAGGGTCCTGGGATCGAGCCCCGCATCTGGCTTCCTGCTCCGTGGGAAGCCTGCTTCTCCCTCTTCCTCTCCCCCTGCTTGTGTTCCTGCTCTCGCATTGTCTCTGTCAAATAAATAAATAAAATCTTAAAAAAAATTAAATAAATAAAAAAAGTAATGTGAAATGTTAGTATTCATGCTTTCTCAGAATGTGTGAACTATGGTGAAAAATTAAACTCTGGGGTAAGAGTATTTGGAAAAGAAGAAAAAAAAAGCACTTTCTTGAAGACATTAATACTCCCTTACACAAACCACCTGAGATACCAGCAATGCTGCCCCTCCCCACCACTTGTTCTCTCTCTCTCTTGCTCTCTCTCAAATAAATAAATAAAATATTCAATAATAATAATACTGTATTACATATTTAAAGGTTGCTGTGAGAATGGATCTTAAAAGTTCTCATCATAAGAAAAATATTTTGTAACTATGTGTGGTGATAGATGTTAACTGGACTTACAGTGGCAATTATTTTGTAATGTATGTAAATATCAAATCATTGTGTACACTTGAAACTAATATAAAGTGATTATTAATATAGTTGGACATATTAATACAATACATAAATATTAACATCTGCCACATCTGTTACAGTTTTCTGTTGCTCTTGTTGCCATCTTTTTTTCTTTTCCTTCCTTCCTTTCTTCCTTTCTCTTTTTCTTTTGTGTCTTTTACTGTTTTACTGCCTTCTCAGTTTTTAATTATGCCTTTTATAGGATTTTATGATTCATTTCCTCACTATCTTAGCATGTCAATTATTTTTCTTTTATTACCTTTTTAAGTAGTTGTTCTTGAGTTTACAATAAATATTTGCAAATAATCCAAGATAGCTTTCTAATAACATTATAACATTTCATGAGTAGTACAAGTAACTCAACAGAATATAGCCAATTCTTTCCTCCTATCCCTTGCTGTTATTTATTTAACTTATTTACTAGTTGTAATTACCATACACTTTGTTGCTATCATTATATTGAACAAACTGTCATCTGTTAGATCAATTAAGAATAAAAAAATAAAAGGTTTTATTTTACTTCATATATTCCTTCTTTAATGATATATATTTTTTTAATTTAAATCTGAGTTAGTGACGTATTTTTTTACTTCTTCTTGAAGAATTTTTTTAATGTTTTTTCCAAGGCAGGTGTACCAGCAAAAAATTTCCTCAATTTTTAATTTTCTGGAAAAGTCTTCATTTCTCCTTCACTTTTGAAGGATAATTTCACTTAATATACTATTCTAGGTTGATGAGTTTTTTTAATTTCTTTCAGCAATAAATATTTTACTCTCCTCTCTTGTCAAATGTGTTCTGCCGAGAAGACTGAGAGGGTTCTTATTCTTCCTCCTCTATATGTAAAGTGTTCTCCCCTGGCTTCTTTGTTTTTGATTTTCTGAATATAATATACCCTAGTGCAGAGTTCTTGATATTTAACTTCCTGGGTGTTTTTCTAAGCTTTTCTAAGTTTCCTGGACCTGTGGCTTGGGTCTATTAGTACTTTGGGGAAACTCAGTCATAATTGCTTCAAACATTCCCTCTGTTCCTTTCGCTTTCCTCTCTTTGTGATACTCCCATCACATATATGTTTATCTTTTGTAATTGTCCCCAAATTCTTCAATATTCTGTTCTGTCTTTCAAATTCTTTTTTCTATTTGCATTTCAGTTTTGAATATTTCTATTGCCATTATTGCAAGCTCACTGATTCTTTCCTTGGCCATGTCTGATCCACTGATGAACTTATCAAAGACACCTTTCATTTCTGTTACAATGTTTTTGATTTCTGGCACTTTCTTTTGATTCTTTTTTAGCATTTTCATCTCTCTGTTTACTTTATTAATCTGTTCCTGAATGTTGTAACCTTTCTTCAATGGATCCCTTAGCATGTTAACCATAGCTATTTTAATTTCCAGTCTGATAATTCCAAAATCTCTCCTGTATCTGAGTTGGGGTTGATGTTTGCTCTGCCATTTTGTTCAAACTGTGTATTTTTTGCTTTGTTTGGTTGGTTTTGTTTGTTCTTTAGTGTGTCTTGAACATTTTATTGAAAGCCAGACAGGATGTGCTGGGTAGAGGTAGATCAAGTAAATAGACCTTTAGCGTGAGGTTTTATATGTATCTCATTAAGAGTTAGGCCGTGTTGATTGTTTGTGGTGTTTGTAGGTGTCTGAGGCTAAAATTTCCAAATATATCCTTGTTTTTTCCCCCTGTTGTCCTTGTGTTTCCTTAGAGACTTCCTTCTGTGTTCTCCTGCAGAGATCCTATTCTTCTTTTTTTTAAAGATTTATTTATTTGTTTGAGAGAGATGGGGGGAGGGGCAGAGGGAGAGGGAGAGAGAGAATCCTCAAGCAGACTCCCCACTGAGCCTGGAGCCCTACTCAGGACTCAATCCCAGGACCCTGAGATCATGACCTGAGCTGAAATCAAGAGTCGGCTGCTCAACAAACTGAGCCACCCAGACACCCCAGAGATCCCATTCTTTTATTGAACCTGGTCTGTTTCTTTCACAAGTGTTTCTCAGGGTTTTGTTTTTATTTTTATTTTTATTTTTACTTTTAATCCCCTTAGGCTAGAGAGAGCCGGCATTGGGCATTTCCCTTCCCCACATGGATGGGTAGAAGGGGCTAATGTTGGGTGTTTCCCTTCTCCTATGCTGACAGCAGAGCAGGATGGATTTAGGTATTTTTATTTCTCAGGTTAGTTAGGTTATAGTAAAACCCCAGGCATTTAGGCTCTGGTAAAAGAGTTTCTCTTGATGCCATTTTGAAATGGCCGATTTTCCATCCATCTATCAGAATATGGGGACTTTTTTTTCTGACCCCACTGTGAGACCTTAGGAGGGCTCCCAAAGATAAAACTCACAGAAGCGTTGGATCCCCCTTAAGACTGGGCCAGACTGGGGTTTTACTCTCAGACTTGGCCACAATGAACATCAAGAAAATCAACAACTGCAATTTTTGTTTTTCTACCGCGGTACTGGTGCCCATGGAAGTTTCTGCTTTAGGTTTCTACTCCAGCGAGCTGTGATCTCTGTGTCGGCCTGTCTTCTAAATTTGCCCCATGTATCGTACAGATGGAGGTTACTGTGATTTGTCCTGCATAACCAATCACCCCGACCTGCATGTACACATTGTTTGTGAGACATAGGCTGCCTGAGTGACCTTGGGAGGCTGATTAGTTGACATTAGCTGGCCTCCAGGTCAGAACTGGCCCTTCTGGTCTGGACGCTAAGAGCTGGAAATCTTGCCTTACATCCCTTCCGGCTCCAGGCTGGGCTGGCCCCCCCAGAATGGAATCTGGGAGGGGAGGCAAACACATATGGCTCAGGCTCCTTAAATATGTAAAGACATGATAATATAGGAATGTGGCTCGCCCCAAACTGCAAGTAGGCAAACAAATGTTTAACTCCAAACCCTGTCATTTGCCCTATAACTACGGCTCTTATGGGTTGGTCAGTTGGAGTCTTACCTGAGGGGAAGATTCTGCGTCCAGACCTGTCAATCCCAATTCCAGCCTGGCTGTCTCCACAGGGCTTCCCCAGCTGATGAGGTTGGTTGTGGCAACTACCCAATTTGACGTAACTGTCTTATTCTCCTTTATTGCTTACAATTGCCCTCATCAATGCACAGATTTCCCTTTTCTTCTTTCTGTTTCCATTAGATTTTTTTATAATATCAATAAATTGGTTTTTCCCCTTTGAAACTGAGAGTACAGCTGCTGTGAATCTTTTCTCTGGAATACCCCATGACCTCAGTTCTCTGATGTCTCAAATTTTCAGTTTGTTCAGTTTACTTCTCCTTGTACAGACAAACATGATGACTTCCAATCTCCTTCTCTACGAGATCGGAAACCAGCTATTTAACTTTTTAAATAGAGTATATTAATGTCAATAAGAATCAAGATTTTCTACTGCAAGAAGAAAGTGAGAGCCACTGTTTCATCCCTCAAAAATAATAAACTTTCCCACACCTGGGGTCTTCATATAAGTTGACCCTCTACTTTAAAAATTCTTTCCATGACAACCTGTCACTCCTCTTCAGGTCACATCTTAAATGACACTTCATCAAGGGTACTTTTCCTAACAATTCAGATTAATATTGTTTGAAAATTTATATATTTTCTTTTTTTAAGATTTTATTTATTTATTTGACAGCGAGAGACAGAGAGAGAGAAGGAACACAAGCACGGGGAGTGGGAGAGGGAGAAGCAGGCTTCCCGCTGAGCAGGGAGCCTGATGCGGGACTCGATTCCGGGATCCCTGGATCATGACCTGAGCCAAAGGCAGATGCTTAATGACTGAGCCACTCAGGCGCCCCTGAAAATTTGTATATTTTCACATCAGCCTGCATTTCTTCATTTTAGATGAGCAATGATGATAATATTTATGTACAATATCTATTTAAAGGCTTTCTCTCTAAGGGCACCTGGGTGACTGAGTTGGTTAAGCCTCTGCCTTCAGCTCCGGTCATGATCTCAGGGTCCTGGGATGGAGCCTTGCATTGGGCTCCCTGCTCAGCGGGGAGTCTGCTTCTCTCTCTCTCTGCTCATGCTCTCTATTTCTTTCTGTCTCTTTCAAATAAATAAAAAAAAAATCTTAAAAAAAAAAATAAAGGCTTTCTCTCCCAATAGACTGTGAAACCAGGGACTGTGTCTCTTATTCTCCTTTGAATTATCTGTATACAACATACTTCTATGGCATGCCATAAAGAATCAATACACAATTGCAAGTAGGAATGTGTGAGTGAACAAGTGGGGTGCTATTCCTATTTCCAAAAGGTGCAGAGGATATCATATTAGTCAAGCTAGAAAGAAGGTTATCATCCCCTATTTTTTTTTAAAAGACAGCAATGCAAATTTTGCCCAAAATATTCCATTCAATAAATGTAAGCTTCAAAATTCAATACTCTTCAATTTATTACATTTGATTAAACATGAGAGTGAAAATAGGTTTCACAGGTCCAGGCATAACAGAAATAAAATCATAATATAAACATTCTTTTATTCATTAATTACAAGATATTTACTGTATTCCTCTCAGATGTGCAGCAGATATAAGTTCATCTTATAATTGAATTTGAATCCTGACAGTTACTGAGGCACAAGAAGGAGTAATGGGAATCCCTATAAAGTTTCTCAGAGATTTTCCATGGCTCTATTTTTCCCATTTAACTTTCTTCAAGCATTCATTAATGAACACCTCTGCAGAAGGTGTTCTAATTAGTGACTTAAAAACAAAACAAAACAAAACAAAAAACTGTGTTCAGGGGACACCTGAGTGGCTCAGTCAGTTAAGTGTCTGACTCTTGATTTCGGCTCACGTCATGATCTCAGATCCTGAGACCAAACCCCACATCAGGCTTCCTGTTTAGTGTGGAGTCTGCTTGAGATTCTCTCTCTCCCTCTCTCTCTCTCTGCCCCTCCCCTGTGTGTGTGTGCTCTCTCTCTCTTTCTCAAATAACTAAATAAAATATTTTAAAAATTGTGTTCAGTATGCTTTGCTCAGAGATTGCTGTTTGTTGATTCATGCGCTCCAGAGGGTACTTACCTACCAAGGAGAGATTGCACCAATGAAGACAAACCCAAAGCAAGGCATAAAGAAACAAGACAAAAAAAAATCAGATCTGTATTTAGGTCTTTGAAGACACCATTTATTTTCTCTTTATCCTGGGAAAATACATTCTCTCCAAAAATATACAGAGCCACCATAAAAATGAACAGAACCAAGGGACGCCTGGGTGGCTCAGTGGTTAAGAGGCTGCCTTTGGCTCCGGTCATGATCCCAGGGATCGAGTCCCACCTTGGGGTCCCTGCTCAGTGGGGAGTCTGCCTCTCCCTCTGCCTGACGCTCCCCCTGCTTGTGCTCTCTCTCTCTGACAAATAAACAAATAAATAGAATCTTAAAAAAAAGAATGAACAGAACCAAAATTAAAACAAATTATAGATGCTTTTATAGTTATATTGCATGCTATTTATATGATCATCTCTGATGTTACTTTTCAATGTCATGTGAATATATTTTATATCCTGTAGGTTGAAAATGAGAAATGTTATTTGCGGAAAATACAGTTTGCACCCCACAGAAGAAAAGATACCTAGGATGTAGTACTAGATTTACCAAGTAAATGCGATCCAAAAAGTAAACAGAAGTTTAACCAAAACATCAAAAATTTAGGCTAACATTAGTTATATATTGGAGTCATTTATTCATATGATAGAAAACTGTGTATGTTAAAATTAATGAAATATATCTACATTAATCAATTTAGATAAACATCAACAGCATAATATCAAAAGAAAAAACATATCATGGTAAAATAATATTTATGTATATGTGCAAAACAAAAGAAAAAAATTATAAATATCATTCATATACAGTAAAGTATGAAATCAAGAAAATGTAGCACACCGATTTTAAGGAAGAGAGAAAGAATGCAGGGGAAGGCCTTGCCTAAGTTTGTAACTTTTACTCTTTTTAAAAATGCAAAAATAATTTTAATGTTAATATGATAAAATATTAATGTCTGCTTAATCTAAGCAGTGGATATAGTGGTAAATGTTAGATTATTTCTATATAATTGAAATATATCTACTACCTAGCTATCTTAGATACATAGATTTTTTAAAAATTAAAATTTTCCACTCATAATTAGCACTCATTTTGCACTCATTTTTTTCTTAATAATTAAGTCTAAGTCAAGGAAACAAAGCAAATAACTTGGCATAGAAAGCATTCCATTATAAGCTTTAGAATATTGTTATTTATGTAAATGTA
This sequence comes from Zalophus californianus, assembly GCF_009762305.2. Classification (NCBI taxonomy): domain Eukaryota; kingdom Metazoa; phylum Chordata; class Mammalia; order Carnivora; family Otariidae; genus Zalophus; species Zalophus californianus. The sequence goes on from NC_045597.1 coordinate 64,281,484, forward strand.
ACCAGATTTCTGGTTTCATTTAAATCCATTTTTTAGAAGTTGAAATGTAGACACATCTGGAATGGAATACAAAAGTTTTGTAAAATTTATGAACTCCTCCTTAGTGACTCCCACTTATTTGAAGTACAAATTACATAAGGGTTTTGTAGATCTTTAAGAATGGCACTTTATGGTACATTCTAAAATAGCATTTCTGGGGCGCCTGGGTGGCTCAGTGGTTTAAGCGTCTGATTCTTGATTTTCTCTTAGGTCATGATGTCAGGGTCATGATCTCAGGGCCCACCTCCATGCTCAGCTCAGAGTCTGCTTAAGATTCTCTCCCTTTCCCTCTCCCTCCCCCTCTGCCCTTCTAGAACACCCCACACTTGTACATCATGCACAGGAGCTCTTTCTCATAAATAAATAAATAAATATAATAAATAAATAAATAAATAAATAAAGTCTTTAAAAAATAAAAATAAAATAACATTCCTTGTTATGTTTTATTTTGATTTTTCACGAAATGGAGTATTTACATAATATTTTCTTTAAATTTAATGAATAAGCTTGAAATGGTTTCATATATTAATAGATTCAAATATACTTTGAAATTTATATCTCATACTTTAAAAATATTCTTATGCTTTAAGTTCTACTTATATCTTCAAATGTAAATTTTTTTTTACAATTTTTGAAAAGGTAATGATCACGTGATTGGAGTTGGGCTGCCATTTTGAGTGTTCTTGGCATGGTCTAAATAAATTCTCATGAGCTGGAGCAAGACTTTAGGCACAGAAGCGGAAACCTACAAGTGCTTGGGGTGGGAAGCTGTCAGCCTGCTCTCAGAAACATACAGGCAGCTGTAGGTTAACCTGGATGTGGGCTTAGAAAGATGGGACATCAGCAGCATGTGGTTCAGTAATACAAGCACATGCTACAATCTAGAAAAAATTATCAGAGGGTATAGAATGAAGATTAAACTTGCTTCAGTACCCAGAGACAACCAGAGTTACTGGTTTCTTGATCATTTTTTCCAGAGATCGTCCATGTAGAAGGAAAAATAAATATGTGAGCATATGGGTATATATTTCATATACACTTCATATATACAGATTAGTTTTCATGCAAATTATTGCATACTATACACATTGTTTAGTACTTTGCAATTTTATTTGAGACTATAGCGAAGGAAGTTGTCAGTAACAATACATTTGGAGATGCCTTTTAAATTTTAAGCTGCAGTATTCCTCTGTGTGGATGTATCAGACTTTGATCTGATCTGTTCCTTAATGCTGCACCTTTAGGTTGCTTCTACTTTTCCCATTTCAAAAAATAATATAATTTGCATATTTGCACATGTAATATTTGAAATATATGTGACTATATGTCTAATTCTCCAATTATTTATGTCCAGATTTGAGTCTAAATTGTAGTTAGCATCAGTATATAGTACATCAGAACTATCAGAAAGTTTGTTATTTTAGGGTAAAATCTGTTATATGACATTTCATTTTGCATTTAGAAATATTTTATACACACACATGAACATACACAGAATCAGAAATTCTATAATTAACTATCAAACATTAATAAGTCGCATGTACTGACTAAAGATTTTTTTCCTAAAAGTGCTAAACTCGAGTTTTTTAAAAAAGGTAGCTGTTATAGAATTCTCTATAAAATGTTTATTTCTCTGATTTTTAAACATTAAAGACACTTAATATAATCCAACATTTTGGATGACTCAGGTTCATCAATATGAATTTCAATCATTGTGCTCTGTGCTAATACAGGCTAATTTGACACTTAAAACTTGTTGCCTCTGTATTATGTGGTCCAGATCCTAATGATTCTTATTGTTAAACTTTCATAATGTTTTTGAACATCTCTGCTATATTTAGGCAATCTAATTCTTCATTAAATTACTGCAAATGTCTTTCAGAGCTTTCATGCATTTATTCAACAAACCGTTACCTATGTGTCAAACATGGTTCTAGATCCTTGGGATGCATTAATGAGCAAGTGGGGAGTCTCTCTGACCTGATGGAGTTTATTTTCCACAGGGAAGTTAGATAATAAACATTTGCTGTCATCTGGGATACCAGATAAATTGTTATTTACCCTGATTTAGTGGGTAATAAAGCTCCAGAACTTTGTTTGATAGAAAACCTTTCTCATAAAACAATGTATTTTAGTCTGACAACATTCTTTCTTTGATATTGCAGCCAAGCAGAATATGGTAGGAACATTTATATTGAAATATCTTGGGTGAGTATTAGAATCTCTTCTGTTTGACACTATAACTGCCAAAATTAGAGAAATGTGACCAGAAGCATTGCAGATTGTATTCATGGATTCTGATAGAACTCTTCATTTCTTGCTTTGACAAATACTTAGAAAGTAAAAGAAAGGAAAACTACTAAAGGCTAAGAACATTGTGTGTTTTATTACTTTGGTTTTTATAAAAGTCCCATAAAACAGGTCGTATTATTTTATAGATTCAAAAAAAATCTGAAGCCTAAATAGATTTAATGGCTTTTCCAATGTCATACACCTAAGTGGGAGGGAGATGTCTTCCAGGCTTCAGAACACAAGATTTCTTCAATAAGCCGCAAATAAACTAATAAAGAATCCAGATTTTTTTTTTTCTGGTACTATATATTGTGTGTCTACTAGGTTGATTGGTGAGTGGAACTGTGTGAGGGAGAGGCAGATGCAAACATTCCACAGAAAGTTGGCAGGCTATCAGGTGGTCTGAGGGCCACAACAAATATAGGGCTTTAGAGTCATAAAACAAATATTTCCCAAGTATAGACATAACTCTAGGGAGTTTCTACCACTGTCTCTGGGATGCAATTCAACTTTGATCTGGCTGATTTATATATACAGAAATATTCATTCACCAACATAAGCATTCTATGTCTGCTTTCCCCCTGTGAATTACTCTTTCCAAATTTACTCTATAATTACAAATTGATTTTCTGATGGAAGAATAGTAAAAGCCCTTTTTCTGATCTGTTTCCAAACTAAACTAGAAGATGCTGTTTCCTAGAGTTCCCCAGAAATTAATAACACTTAAAAATCATATGTCAAGTTGTAGCTATGACTTCTTATGGATAAGTAAAGAAGGACATGGAATAGTCAGTTTGTAAGTTTTCTTTTTCCTAATTTTCAATGAATATAAAATTCACTAGGAGATAAAATTCATCCTCAAATTCATACTTAGACATAAAAATATCCACCACCTTCTTTAAAAGAAACTACATATTTTTAATTAGTATTTTCCCACAATAGTTTTTAACTAAAATATTCATCAGTTAGCAATTTTAATTATAACAATAGTAATAATAAGTACAGTTTTAGGGTGATTTGTATGACTAGACTTAAAACTTAATAGATTATCTCATTTAACATTTACTCAATATACCTGTTAATCAAGATATCTATAAGCTAATTCTAAGAAAAGTGGACCCTACCTACACACACACCCCCCACTCAAGTGGCAGCCAGAAAAAACAATGCTACCTTATCTTCCCTCTTCCTGACACCCATGCATCTACTGATTGGTCCAAGTGTAGATTTGTGCCTCAACATTCGGTCCAAATCTCAACAAGTCACCAGTAATTCTGTATTTTGGCAAAACACGAACTGAGATAGTTATATGTCTTAGTCTTGGAAATTGAGCTAGAACATATTAAGAGAGTAATCAGGTCAGTGGGTTTAGTAGATTTATAGTCATGAAAAAAAAAAAAACAACTAACCTGGGAACCTATGTCATGTTATATACAATTTAAAGGAAGGTCAAAGTTGGAAACTATCAGTAAGTAAGAGTTATTTGGTGGAAGCTGAATAAATGAAAACAACAGATTGGATATATATATGAAAGAGAAAACACAGAAGACAGAAAGAATAATCTGAAAAGAAAAGGTCTTACATAGGACTTCTCGGTTCAAGAGTTCAGTTGCCTTGGATTAAGAATTAGCCTCTTGCTCATCCTCCCTAATGAAGACAAGAGGTACCGCAAATTCTTTCCATGGATCTTCTTCCTCTCATTATTCAAGGATTATTTTTCAAAACAAACCCACCCTGACTCAGCCCTAAGACAGATATTATTATCCTTATTGACAAAAGAGAATTTGAGATTTAGAGTGTTAACAAAGTTTTCTAAGGTTTTGTAGTTCAAAAGAGGCAAGATAATATTTGAATTAAAGTCTCTCTGCCTCCAAATTGTGCACACCAAACCAGTACACTTTACTTTTTCCCCATTGTGCACTGTTCCTACTCTTCTTTATTGAAACCTTGATTTAGACAAGTGAACATGAGTTTGAAAATTAATTATAGTTTTCCACAGAATGTTGCTGAAATTTACTCAATCAACTGTTGCTTATACACAAAAAAGCATAAGGGCTTGTTGAATGTAGAATGTACTCATTTAGCTGAATTATGATGTCATATTAATTTCAAAGATTATATTTAATAGGAATCTTTCAATTAGAATGCCACTAAGCCTAAATAAAATGTATAGATATTTTTATAGTTCTTTATTAACAGAACTAACTAGTTGGATTCTGGTGTGGAGGGTTCATTAAGATGTATCTTTATCTTGAGGGAATGAGGAGCCTCTCAGATTAGAACTAATCCTAAGGAAACAGAGAAACAGTCAAAAAGAAAGCAAGCCTCGATCATAAGTAATCCAGGGTAGAGTATGGGGTTGGTGTAATTATAGATTTTCTCAATCTAGGCACTATTGGCATTTTAGACCGGTAATACTTTGTGGCAGGGGCTGTCCTGTACATTGTAGGACACTCTATGGCACTAGATGTCAGCAGCAATTTCCCCTGGGATGGGGCAAAATCACCCCTGGTTGAAAACCACTCTATCTGATGGGTTTTCATAGCAACCTATGAATGGCACATGTATGAGTTTTATAAAGAAAAGAGTGTACAGGTTAGGACTAGATGCATCACTTCACTTTTACCAATGGGAGAGGGGACATTCGTTGAGACACAGTTCTGCTGAGGGGGAGAGGAACTGGGGAGCAGTGCCCAGCTCTCCAGGAAACATAGGGCTGTTTCAGCACATTGAAAAATCCCAGACGTGACGGTCTGTTCTGTAGTGGTGATTCTTATAAGAAGACAACTCAACTGTTCACTTTGTGCTGGTAGGAAGGGAATTCATGGATCTTGGAGAATAGAGCTACAAATATTATAAATAAAAATGGTATTTTGGGAAGATGCTAGGACAGCAGATTCTAGGATCTAGATATCCTCTACGAATGTGCTGCACATCTTCTGGAAACACTATAAAACTGTTGAGGAAAACATTGAACATATTTGCAATAACCACTTGGAGAAAAATAAAAGCAATATCCAGAGCATTACTTTTTTTCTAGCGTTTTAATTGTAACTTTTATATTTTTGTTCAATGATGATCATGAAGATTTAAAAAAAAGGTCCTTGATTTATTACCGCCTAGTTTGAGTATTTTGCCAGTGCACAAAAGTGCAAAAACAGTTTGTACTATTTAAGATCCCTTCCCATGGTACGTTTATTGTTTTGTGTTTTACTGTATGTATTATATAAATGGCATATCCCTCATTTTTAAAGATCTAGCAACATTAATTTACACATACCCAAACATGTGTACTCTTCCTTCATGCTTTTCTGACTGCTCGGTATGTCTGAGATTCTTTATCGTCAGCCATTTAAGTATGCATTTTGGAGAAGATCTTTTGGAGAAGATTTAGAAGACCTTCTAGATCTTCTTTCTAGAAGATCTTCTATAATGAATTGTTTCAGTATAAAATTACTTCCATCATTTTAGAGGGTATTTTCACTAAGTATAGATTTCTGGATGGTCAGGGTTGTTATCGATGTTTACTTTCAGTATTTTAAAGTGTTGCTTTATTAAGTGCCGGCTTCTGTGGTTGTTGATACAATTTAACCACCAATCTTGTTTTTCCTTTGAAGATGACTTTTTTCTCTGACTACTTAAAAAAAATGTTCCCTTTGTCTTTGCATACGCCTCTAGGCATATCACAGGACTATGATATGTCTAGATGCAGTTATCTTTTTATTTATCTAAATTGGGTTTTACTAAGCTTTATAAACTTGTAAGTTGATAGCTTTCATCTGATTTAAAAAATTCTAGACCAGCATTTCTCCAACTACTGCTTCTATCCCATGTTACCTATCCTTGCCTTCTGAGAAACAATTACAATTCAACTATTTGATCATGCTCCATACGTTTATTGTTTTATTTCTCTTTTTTCCTTATTTTTTCTCTCTCTGCTTTAGTATGTACAATTTTTATTAACCTCTCAATAAATTCACTAATTATTATGCTATATCTAATCTACTGTCAGATCAATTAATGAATGACTTCAAATATTTTCCTCAGATTTTTAAAAATATATGAATCAGAGTTAGTTTGAAGTCTTCTTTTTCCTAATTCCATCATTTGGATCATCTCTGGGTCTTTTTCTCTTGACGATTTTTCTCTGTACTGGCAAGCAGCTGAATCCAAACACATTTTCCTGGTCCTTTCAAGGTTTTGTTTTAGGCTTTTTAAAGGTACTCTATTTGGTTTGTCCTTACTCCAAGGAACTGGTTCTTACTCTTATAAAATGATCTTGTTGAGTTTCAAGCTAAAGCTCAGGGTATTCATCAAATTCTTTCCACTGTAGCTGGGACCAATGCCGTCTTTCATCTCCCAAGTACTGTTTGGTTTCTGTTCTCTTTGCTAGGATCTCCACCTTTTAGAAGCTATTCTATGCAAGGCCTTCCCAAATCACCCCCAGTGCATTCACAGTTTAGGAGTTGGCCAAGAACCCAGGAGAATTTGTGTGACACTTTGGAGGCTCCTTCTCCGTGTCTCTCATCACTCTCCTACTAATCTAACCACTTGGGCACCTTAGAACTCTTTCTCTTTTCCCTCTGCCTAGTGAAACTGCCACTCTCATCTTGGGCTCTATGTAGCAACATAGTAATTGGAAAATGACCTTGGAGGAACGCTGGAATGCATATGGTCCTAACATCCAATGCTTCCTTCATTCAAAAACCATAATCCTGCATTGATTGTTTTCCAATACCAACAAGCAGTCATTGTATACATTTTGGTTCTGACAGCATTAAGGATCCAAGACATGTCTTTTAATATGCCAGGGCTTACATTGTTTGAGAATCTTATTCTCATGTGGTTTGAAAAAAACAAGGTCTTCAGAGGAAAGAGATAAATACAAGGGAAAAAAGCACACATTATATAGTGATAGAGAAATATTTTTTGGCATATGACTTGGATTCCAGACATATTCAATCCAATCTCCAGTGATTTTTTACATCTGCAGGATTATAAAAGAAAGATTAATAGTCACTGTTATGATTCCTAGGCACAACAAATTTTGAATGATCAAATTAAATTGATTAATATCCAGTAGATTTTACTTATTAAGCTATAGAAGTATTTTACTGATACTCTGTGAGAGATGATCTTTAAGAAAATAAATTTGAAAAGCTTAACCATCTTTATATTTGCATCCGGAGAATGAGAGTCACTGCCTTTTTTCTCCTGTATGGCACGAGTGCTTGGACTCAGCGTTGTTGTAATGCCATTCAGTACTGTCAGCCATACCTCACAACACCCCAGTGGGGAAATATAAAATATCTTTCCATTTTGCAGGGAGGAAAGGAGGCTCAAAGAGCTGGTTTGCTTGTATAAAATATCACACCTAGTTAGTGGTGAATAAAATAGTAAAAAACCCACATATTTAAAATTTTCCATTGTAAGACTTTTTCCAATATACCACACTTTTATATTTAACAAAGTTTTGTGTGTGTGAGTGTATAGGAAAGAGAAGTAGGGGCAGGATCAAGGTGAGGAATAAAAGGCTTATAATTAACCACATAACTAGCGAACATTATCTAAACAGTAAATCCCAAAAGACTCTCATTAAGCTGGGTTTTATCAGAAACCTTCTTCTGAATCTCTAGCCCACAGTCTAAACAAAGATTCTGGGAGGCTGCTTCAAGAGACTTCCAGGAAATTTCTACACAATACTGAGTAGGGGCTGAGGCTTGTTTTTAATGAATGGTGTTACTTCTTCAATTTTGAACTAGTCCTTTCACTTGTCTTTGGAGTACTGTAAACTTTGTATTTTACCCTAATTACAGGAACAGATTCAATAAAATTTTTTTTTAAATTTATTTGACAGAGAGAGACACACACAGAGAGAGGGAACAGAAGCAGGGGGAGTGGGAGACGGAGAAGCAGGCTTCCCACTGAGCAGGAAGCCTGATGCAGGGCTGGATCCTAGGATCCAGGGATCATGACCTGAGCCGAAGGCAGATGCTTAACGACTGAGCTACACAGGCGCCCCAAGATATACATATTTTTTACTCCTCTTTTTTCCTCTCCAGGAAACATTAATGATCCGGAAAGAATCCAAACTCAGCCAGCAGAAAGATATTTAAAATATACGTTTCACCACCCTTTAGCTTTAAACTGGGAATTTTCAGCATAAAAATTATTGGATATGCAATATATGGGTATGCCTAATGAGAATACAGTGATGCGGCAAATTTAAATAGCTTTGTTTAAAGCCTGAATTATAAACACAAAATATATTGTGGGGATGAATTTCAAGATCTTTTAAAAATATGCATGTATTCTCTCCCCTTTCCACCACTTGAGATTACAGATTCTCTTTGCAGCCGCAGAGTGCATAAGACAGCACGAAGCATGCCATTCCGTGTACACAACCCCAGGCACATTTATTTTTTTCCATTCTACATTAGTGAGTTAGACAATCCTGTTGCTCTAGTTCCTGGGGAAGATTGTTGTTTTTTGGTGGGAGGCTTGCAAAATGAAGAGATTTCAAAACTTCCAAAGTTGGCTTTGCAGCTGTGGCATGCCACCTTTCTTTAAAAATGGCAGCCTGAGCTGCTTCTCATTTCTCTGGAAGGAAAGTACCACCTGTCATAGAATACTGCGGCCCCTGCTCATATGTTTGATAAGCGATTTCCATTTAGGTTTTCTTTTCCTGGTGAAGGGTCTAACCTAATTGAAAAGTGTTTTGTTTTGTTTTTTCTGTTGTAAGAAACTAAAAAAAGGATACTTTTTGGCAAAGTGTTTATATTGAATAATCAAAATTTTACAGGCAGGATGAATTTTGGAACTTGTCTAAGTCTCTTGTTTACACATTAATGAAACTGAGGTGCTTATCAGTTCAAAGATACACATCTACTTAGTAACAAAAGTCAACACTAAGACCCATTTTTTCTAACTTTGTTGATATTGGTCTTCACTTTATTTGAAAATTTTTTAAGATTTTATTTATTTACTTGAGGGAGACAGACAGTGAGAGAGAGAGAGATAGCACAAGCAGGGTGAAGGTCAGAGAGAAAAGCAGACTCCCCACTGAGCGGGGAGCACAATGCAGGGCTCTATCCCCAGACTCCAGGATCATGACCTGAGCTGAAGGCAGAGGCTTAACTGACTGAGCCACCCAGGCACACCAATATTGCTCTTTACTTTAAAAACTAAATAAGTTTCAAGAGGACCATGTTCCAACCTCCTTTTATTTTCTCAAAACTAAAATTACCCTTGTTTACATATAAAATACCCTTGAACATTTTGCTCCACTAATCAATTACATTATGATTAATTTTGGTAGATTTTAATGATTTTTTCAAATGAACTAATTAAGCATTCAAAAATTGTGGTCTACAGAAATAGATTAGAAACTGCAAAGAGATAGTCATGCTTGCCATTTAATTTATTATATAACAAATACACACCAAATTACGCAGGACACAGATGATGCATGTTAACTATAAATATATTTAATAATTAAATATATGCAACATTTTGAAAAAAACTTACTTAAAACATGAAACTTCACTTTCAAGAACTTCACTGAGGAAGACAAACCACTTAAACAAATATAACAGAAAGTCCAATAAAATGAATTAATAAGCACATCATTTATGTGGAAGTTGCAATAATAATGAATTGAAATGGGGATTTCAGAGTATTTACATGTAATCATACTTACATTCTTATAAATGAACTATTATTTAACAGTTCCAGTTCTGTATGATTGCAGAATGTATTTTAAATTTTCTCAGTTCCTGATGTAACTGTTAAATATCTGAAGTTTGACTAATTATCGAAAAAGTTGTCAGGAAGTATATAAAGGTTTTGCAATATTTGATTCCCATGGAACGGATTCACATGGAACTGATTCACATGGAACTGATGAATAATCAAAGAATAAATATGAATATCCAAGCAACCCCTGTGAACTCATATTAAAGGATTCTTTTGGCACACCAAAGGTGATAGCAGGATAGATGACTGGAAAGGAGACCAGTTAGATTGTGGCTGAGGTCCTTCGAATTCTACAGATGTTAATGTTTAGCTCAGATTTTATCACAAATCTAGAATTCAGCTTGAACCCCAGTAAGTAAAACTGAGTGCAAAATGTCCTATATAGAATGGAGTTGGTTTTTTGTACTAGACAGCTGAGTATTTTTCTTTTGTAATAAAAACAACCGTTTATCAAAGATTTACTCTTTTCCAGGTAATGGGACTATCTCAACCAGTTATCATGATAATTCATTGAGATAAGTAAATTATGTTGTCATTTTATAAGTAGTCACACAACTAGCAAATGGCAGAGATAAGATCTACCAAGAAAAAAAATAGAAAAAAAATAAATGGACAATTGTCTAGTTAATTTTTATCTTAAAGATATCCTTATCACTTGCTCAGGAACAAGAAAATAACATTTCCTCTTAGTTATCTGAATGAGGGGTCTATATAGGTTTTATATCACTTCTGATATATAGATCTATTATTGAAGGCTGTAAAATGTCTGTTGTTTAAATCTGGTCATACACCTCCTTTATGGTATATCACACTTCTAGAAGCCAACTTAGAAACCATCTAGTTTAATCTACTTATTTTCCATCTGAGTGGACCAAGAGAGAAAGAGATCGAGCCCCGTGTTGGGCTCTGAGCTCAGTGAAGAGTCTTCCTGGGGTTCTCTTTCTCCCTCTCCCTTTGCCCTCCCCTGCTCACATATGCATGTGCTCTCTCTCTAAAGTAAATAAATAAATATTTTTTAAAAATAATGGTTTTAATGAGAAATAATTCACATGCCATACAATTCATGCATTTAAAGGGTACTATTCAATAGTTTTTATAGTCATATATTCACAGAAGTGTGCTACCATCAATAAAATAAATTTTAGAACATTTTCATCATCCCCAAGAAAACCTCATATCTATTAGTAGTGACTCCCCACTGTACCTAACCTCTGGCCCCAGCCATAGGTAATTACTACCCTACTTCCTGTGTTACATTTGCCAGTTCTGGACATTTTATAGAAATGAAATCATACAATATGTGGTCTTTTGTCACTGGTTTCTGTCACTTGGCACAATATTTTCAAAGTCTATCTATATTATAGCATGCATCAGTATTTCATTTCTTTTTATTGATAAATAATATCCCACTGTATGGATATGCTACACTTTTTAAAGATTTATTTATGTATTTTAGAGAGCGAGAGTGAGCATACGGGCACATGAGTGGGGGGAGGGGCAGAGAGAGAGAGAATCTAAAGCAGACTCTGCACTGAGCGCAGAGCCTGAGACAGGGCTCGATCCCAGGACCCTGAGATCACGACTTGAGCTAAAATCAAGAGTTGGCCACTTAACTGACTGAGCCAACCAGGTACCCCTGGATATACTACATTTTTGATCAACTGTTCATTTTGTTGGACATTTGGGTTGTTTACAATTTTTGGCTTTATTTTTTTTTTAAGATTTTATTTATTTATTTGAGAGAGAGAGAATGAGAGATAGAGAGCATGAGAGGGGAGAGGGTCAGAGAGAGAAGCAGACTCCCCGCTGAGCAGGGAGCCTGATGTGGGACTCGATCCCAGGACTCCAGGATCATGACCTGAGCCGAAGGCAGTTGCTTAACCAACTGAGCCACCCAGGTGCCCCCAATTTTTGGCTTTAATAAGTAGTGCTGCTATGAACATTTATGTACCAGTTTTTGTGTGAACATGTCTTTTCATTCCAATTGGGTATATATCTAAAAGTGGAATTGTTGGCTCATAAGTTAAGTCTAGATTGGGGAATGGCCAGACTGTTTTCCAATGAATTGGAACATTTTATATTCCCATCAGCAACATATGAGAGTTCCAATTTCTCCACTTCATCTTCAACATTTGTTAATATCTTTTTTGTTATAGTATATGTGAAGTGGTATCTCATATTTCTGATTTACATTTCTCTAATGGCTAATATTGTTGAATATCTTTTTATAGGCTTATTGACCATTTGTATCTCTTTGAAGAAATGTCTAGTCTCATCCTTTACCTATTTTTAAATTGGGTCTTATATCTTTTTATTATTGAATTATAAGAATATATATAAATATATATGTATATCCTTATATATTCTAGGTACAAGTCCCTTAACATATCTACGATTTGCAAATATTTTTCCCATTCTGTGGATTGTCTTTTCATTTTTGTGATGGTGCCTTTTGAAAACACGGTGGCATCTACTTCTGTTTTGGGGGATTTTGTGTTTGTTTTTATTTGAGTATGTTTCTTGGTTTGCCTCTCTCCCCCCCGCCCTTTGCTGGTTTGTTTTGTCTCTTGAATTACACAGAGTGAAATCATATGGAATTTGTCTTTTTCTGACTTATTTCACTTAGCATAATACTCTCTAGCTCCATTCATGTCATTGCAAATGGCAAGATTTCATTCTTTATTATGGCTGAGTAATATCCCATTAAAAATATATATGTGCCACATCTTCTTTATCCACTCACTAGTTGATGGACAGTTGGGCTGTTTCCATAATTTTGCTATTGTAGATAATGCTGCTATAAACATCAGTGAGCTTATATCCTTTTGAATTAGTATTTTTGTATTCTGTGGGTAAATACCTAGTAGTGCAATTGCTGGATCATAGAGTAGTCTTATTTTTGACTTTTTGAGGAAACTCCATACTGTTTTCCAAAGTGGCTGCACCAGTTTGCATTTCCACCAATAGTGCAAGAGGGTTCCCCTTTCTCCACATCCTCACCAACACCTGTTGTTTCTTGTACTGTTGATTTTAGCCATTCTAATAGGCATGAAGTGATATCTCATTGTAGTTTTGATGTGTATTTCCTGGATGATATGTGATGTTGAGCATCTTTTCATGTGTTTTTTGGCCATCTGGATGTCTTCTTTGGAAAAATGTCTTTTCACATCTTCTGCCCATTGTTATTTATTTAAGACAGAGAGAGAGAGTGGGGGGAGGGGCAGAGGGAGAGAGAGAGAATCTCAAGCAGACTAACCACTGAGTATGGAGTCCCACGTGGGGTTTGATCCCACAATCCCGAGATCGTGACCTGAGCTGAAATCATGAGTCAGTCATTTCACCAACTAAGCCACCCAAGCACGCTTCCTCTGCTTATTTTTTAATTGTTTTATTTGTTTTTTGGCTGAAAAACATGGTGGCATCTACTTTTTTTTAAGATTTCATTTATTTATTTGAGAGAGAGAGCATGAAAGAGAGAGCATGATAGAGACAGCACAAGCAGGTTGGAGGGCAGAGGGAGAGGGAGAAGCAGACTTCCCGCTGAGCAGGGAGCCCGATGCAGGACTTGATCCCAGGACCCTGGCATAATGACCTGAGCTGAAGGTAGGCACTTAACTGGCTAAGCCACCAAGGGGCTCAAGGGTATTTTTTGCTTTTAAAAGCTGCATTCCATACATAATGTATGTGTGACTGATAGATGCCAAAGGAATGAAACAGACTGCATCCCTCTTATAAAATGTAGAGGTCAGGACCAAGAATTTTATGGCATTCAGGACAGGACACAAAACTTAATAGTCAGTCATCACAGAACTCAGATATAATGACCTTCAAAATTAATTTAGCATAATATATCATGCCTCAGGTATAGAGTAGTATGTCCAATCCTAAAATTCAATATATAAATTCATATATATACATATGTATATGTGAATGCATATATATATATATATATGAGCTAACCATATAATCACGTAGAATTACATAGAATACTTATATAGAATAAATTACAAAACAGCTGATCCAGAGAGGCAAAAGGACTAATGACAAAACAAGGCACCCTGTGCGTCTCTGTTGGAGATACTTTTACTAGGCATCTTAAGACCAACATAACTTTATGAAGCCAGGAAAGCTGTTCGTGGAACTAGAGGTCCACTGATTGGCTTGTTTTCTAGGTTTAGGTTACACCCTTCCTCTCCCAGTTCTGATTTATTTATTTATTTTTTAAAGTTTATTTAAGTAATCTTTACACCCCACGTGGGGCTTGAACTCACAACCCCGAGATCAAGAGTTGCATGCTCCAGTGACTGAGCCAGCCAGGTGCCCCCGACCCAGTTCTGATTTATTTGAGTACAGGGACTTCAAAACCCAAATTGAAGGAAGAGAAGTAAACCAGGAATGAATGAGAGGAAAGAAAGACTTGAGTACTTATCCTCTTAAGGTGCCTCAATTCTCTCAGATCTAGTGTTTTGGGTTAGATTCCAAGAAGTTATTACACACACACACACACACACACTCACACACACACACTATTGTGTGTACTTATTACTGCCCAGTATTAATTGATACTCAGCTCAGAGGAAAATATATAAAGAAGCACCTGTGGTTCATTACTTTTTCCGCAGAATCTAAAATTTATACTTCAGTTCTTATCACCCAAGATGAGAGTATCCAGACTACAATGCATTGGTGCCCCCTGAGATCGTTTTTTACTGAATTGTATCTTTGACTTATCATTCCAATGTGAAGGATACTGTAAGTTGTGTCTCTAAGTGTCCTGAAAAGACCCTTAAGTAGTGACGTGCTAGTAAATGTTTGACAACTAACTCCCCAGGGAGCAAAAAGCCCTCATTTATAGAATGTACTGATTCCCATGGTGTAAACTCTTCCATAGCAGCTGATTTCAAGACACCAAAGTGACATCACTGGCCTCAGGGTTGGGAAAAGAGGCTTATAACTGAATCCTATGAAGTGGTTGAACTGGTGTGAGTCAGCTCCTGACCACCATCTCCTTCAGGAGTAAGCATGCTTCTTACCTCATGGATACAGTCAATTACAAATGAGATCAAATTGTAGGTCTTGCATTTGTACCATTAAGTTTACAGCCAAACTGGAAGCTAATTTAAAACAACATGTGTAGGTCTTCATAGTATGCTTTTTGATATCTCATTCCTAGGTCCATTTGTAAATCAATCCTTATTTTTATCTCTTCTTTTACCCCTACTTTTGGTTTATTCAATCTTTCAAAATTCTATTGTAAACTGTCTCAGTTATTTCCCAGAATGAGTTATGATAGATTTAAATAAAGAAATGAATAATCCTTATACAACCTCAGGCACAGAGTGGGGATAAAAGGCGAAGTACTGGCTTATCCCTGGGATAAAAGCACAAAAAGAAGGTTCCCTGTTAGCCCCACCTCTACCCAGACAGGAGCAATTCACTTCTCCCTCTGGTCCTCAGAGTCCTTGCCTATGCAGTTAGGTATGTCTGGAGGAGTTCTAATGTCATTCAAATTATCCTTAATTGTGTAATTCCAAAAGCCTCTGATTCATTCTAAAATTAAATTCTATTGATATTCAACACAGTTTGAATAAACTATGTAATTTTATGCCTATGTTCAAATGACTTTAATACTATACTCAATTTTAGCTTTTGCAGATTGCTATTGGCTCAGTGGTGTTGACAGGCAAACTTGTGGGTGCATATAATTAGCTTTTTATAAAATGACATTTCATCTGTAGGCAGAGTAACAAATTTTGAATTTTATGCATGAAAAGATTGATAGCTGGCACAATTATTAATTTCTGTAGGCTTCCTGTTGGTGGTATATGATTTGGAAAAGCATTTGCATTTGTACTCTAATAAAAGAAAACTCTATCCTCTCCTGTAATTTTGGAAAGTATAATAGTTTAAGCAACTCTAACTTAATAGTCCTAATACCTAGGGGTATGTTAGCAATTCATATGAGCAGGTAGCTATGACATGGTAGAAAATGTTCTTGGTTTGTTAGAATTTTGGCTGGAGTTCCAGCTATACCTGGATAACCACTTGACCTTAAGCAAGTTCAACACTTCAACCTGAGTGTTCAATATGTCTAAGCCTCAGCTTCATGCTGTCAAATGGGCAAATCTATTTACCTTTCAAGGCTGGTTTGAAAATCAAATGCAATAATAGGTTAAATATCCCTAGCATAGTTCCAATTTGGCAAATGTGAACATTAATGAGAACCTTCTCACTAGTCTTTCAACTGTTTTTTAGTGCAAAATTGCTCAGTGATACTCAAGTGCTTGGCTTAAACCAAATGGTATGGGAATTGATTCTTTCCAAACTCCTTAAAGTAGTTATATTCTTTCTTGACTTTTCTCACCAGAACAAATGTGGTAACCTATTGTAGTCACAGGTATTCAGAAGAAAAAACAAATCTAAATCATTGCCCTAAAAGGCAAGTGAGGCCTTTGTGCCACAAATATTCTGAATTTAAAAGACTGCTTAATTCTGTTTTTTTTTTCTATTGCTTAAATATATGAAAATCACATTTCTTGGTATCTCACACATAAAATAAAAATTCACTGACCTATTAAAAATTTAGGAATGACTACATTATATTCTAATTCTATATTATAAGGAGACATACATGTATTTAGAAGTTAAATTTAAGGAATAAAAAAGACTAAAAGAAAATCCTTTAAACATTCTATGGATCTGTACATTCAAAATAAAGCTTACTGTAGAAGATACCACCTTATTTTAAAAATGTGTTGAGGAAAGAAACTGTCAGATGGTGAACTTGTGAAAGTATCATGTAAATGCAATTTATAGGGTACAAAATACACCTTATTAAAAAGAAAAAACAGAAGTTAATGGATTCTTACTTTCAACTAGAAACTGTTAAATTTAAATCCCAGATAAAGAAGATATGAATGATCTAATGTGTATCAAGTAAGTGGCCATAACAATTAAGTATGAGATTGTGTCATCATATATCTATTTCAAAAATGCAATATACAAATGTATCATGAACAAATACAGTGGTGGGAAAACCCAAAACCACTCTTGGAACAGAGTGAACTGTGGAATAATATTATGAAACAATAAAGCACCTTTCTAAAAATATAAGTGAAATTTACAAATATATAAAGGTAATTGCCTCTTTATCTTATAATTTAATGTATATAAGCATGTAAAACTGTATTAACATATGGGCTAGATGGTTCATAATTATCACCACTAGTAGTGTATATATATAATTACATCCGTAAAAATATTAATACAAAATATATTATTTTGAAACCTTGACTAAATATCATCTATCTCCAAATAAACGTTCACAGATTTGATCATTCATTTTCAACCTGAGTGTTTTGCACACCCTTTCAGGTGTAGAGAAATGAACAAAATTTCTTCCTTCTCTCCCATCTTGTTAGGTTTACTTGAGCCTCTGCCCAGACACCAGCCTAATGGTTCTCCAGGTCTTGGGAAGCCCAGGGTGTGACTGCATTAATTTCAACAAAGAGGGACCTCCTTCACACCCAGGAACACAGTCAGCAATGCAAAAATGATGTGTTCCCTCGTGGACTGTGCACCCTTCCTTATCTAAATTTTCAGCACAGCATGAACTGAGCACTTTCATTCTCAAGACTAGTAACTATTCTCACTGATATTTGATTTGTTATTTTCTCCTACAGCAACTATGCCCAGTACATAGTAGTCTCCCTATGCATTTTTTTTTAACTTTTTAAAAAAAGACTGGGGATGGGGCACCTGGATGGCTCTGTTGATTAAGCGTCTGACTCTTGATTTTGGCTCAGATCATGATCTCAGGTTGTGGGATTGAGCCCTGCGTTGGGCTCCACGTGCAGCGTGGTGTCTGCTTGTCCTTCTCCCTCTGCTCCTCCCCTGCTTGCTTTCTCTCTCTCTCCCCCTCATAAATAAATAAAATCTTAAAAAAAAAAAGACCGGGGAAGATAGCACCTACCTTTCTTATCTCTGTGAGGCCAATGAGTAAGTTATACCAGATGAAGAGGTGTTGTTATTAAAGGTTCATATTATTTAGCCCCAAATTTGTACATGACTTCATGTAAAAACATGCTTGTATTTTTATGAGCTTGTCTCAGGGCCAGCTGTCACTGAAAGGATTGGAAACGAGGAAACAGCAGGTAGGAGGCCATCGAGTGCTTTCACACTTACAACTGTTTCCATTTGCTTTCAGAACCATCTTTCCCAAAGAGAACCTAGAGAGGAGAAACTAACTGGCAAAGCTACTCCTGTAAGACCATGCTGACACCCTGATCTTGGACATCCCAGCCTCCAGAACTCTGAGAAATAAATTCCTGTTGTTTATAAGCCACCCGCTCTGTGGTATTTGTTAGAGCAGCCTGAATGGACCAGAGGAGTAGCCTCACGCTAAATTCATTGGTAAATGTGTGTGTTCCTTCTGCTCCACTGACTGGCTGTTCCTTTGTCTCTTCCACTCCTTGGGCCTCCCTATAACCTGAGACATAATATTGAAATTAGTCCAGCTGATAACCTGACAATGGCCTCCGAGTGTTCAAGTGAAAGGAAGAATCATACATCTCTCACTTTAAATCAGAAAGTAGGAATGATTCAGCTTAGTGAGGAAGGCTGAGAGAAGCCAGGAGCTAGGCCTCTTGTGCCAAGCAGTTAGCCAAGTTGTGAATGCAAAGGAAAATCTCTTGAAGGAAATTAAAAGTGCTACACCAGTGAACACATGAATGATAAGAAAGAGAAACAGCCTTGATGATATGGAGAAATTCCTAGTGGTCTGGTTAGATCAAACCAGCCACAGCATTCCCCTAAACCAAAAGCCTAATCCAGAGCAAGGCCCTAACTCTCTAAATCTGTGAGGGCTGAGAGAGGTGAGGAAGCTGCAGAAGGAAAGTCTGAAGCTGGCAGAGGTTGATTCATGAGGTTTAAGGAGAGAAGCTGTCTCCACAACCTAAAAGTACAAGGTGAAGCTGCAAGTACTGGTGGAGAAGCTACAGCAAGTTATCCAGAAGGTCTAGTTAAGATAATTAGTGAAGGTGGCTACAATGAACAATAGATTTTCAAAATAGATGAAACAGCCTTCTATTGGAAGAAGATGCCATCGAGGACTTTCATAGCTAGAGAGGAGAAGTCAGTGCCTGGCTTCAAAGCTTCAAAGGACAGGCTGACTCTTGTTAGGGGCTAATGCAGCTCCTGACTTGAAGTTGAAGTCAATGCTCATTGACCATTCTGAAAATCCTGAGATCTTTAAAAATTATGCTGAATCTATTCTGCCTATGCCCTATAAATAGGACAGCAAAGCCTGGATAATGTGTAAATGTGTTAATGTGTAAACACATCTGTTTACAATATGGTTTACTAAATACTTTAAGCTCATTGATGAGACATACTGCTCAGAAAAAAAAAAGTTTCTTTTCAAAATATTACTGCTCACTGACAGCACACCTGGTCACCCAAGCACTCTGATGGGGACGTACCATGAAATTACTGTTGTTTTCATGCCTGCTAACAACATCTATGGTGCAGCCCACGGGTCCAAGAGTAAATTTGACTTTTAAGTCTCATTATTTAAGATATACATTTTGTTAAGCTATAGCTGTCATAGATAGTGATTCTTCTGAAGGATCTGGGCAAAGAAAATTAAAAACCTGGAAACAACTCACCATTTCCAGATGCCATTAAAGACACTCATTATTCATGGGAAGAGGTGAAATGTCAACATTCACTGGAGTTTGGCAGAAGTTGATTCCAACCCTCATGGATGACTTTGAGGGGTTCAATACTTCAGTGGAGGGAGTAACTGCAGATGTGGTGGACATAACAAGAGAACTAGAATTAGAAGTGGAACAAGAAGATGGGACTGCCTTGTTGCAATCTCATAATAAAACTTGAACAGATGAGGAGTTGCTTCTCATGGATGAGCAAAGAAATGGTTTCTTGAGATGGAAACTGCTCCTGGCGAAGATGCTGTGAAGATTGTTGAAATGACAATAAAGTGTTTAGAATATTATACAAACTTAGTTGATAAAGCAGCTTCAGGGTTTGAGAGGATTGACTCCAATTTTGAAAGAAGTTCTACTGTGGGTAAAATGCTATCGAATAGCATCTCCTGCTATAGAAAAATCATTCATGAAAAAAGGAGTCAATCTATGTGGCAAACTTTGTTGTTGTCTCATTTTTAAGAAATTACCACAGGCACCCAGCCTTCAGCAACCACCACCCTGGTCAGTCAGCAGCCATCAACGTCAAGCCAAGCCCCTCCACCTGTAAAAATTACAAGTCGCTCAGGTCAGATGATGGTTAGCCTTTTTTTAGCAATAAAGTATTTTTCAATTAAGGCATGTACACTGTTTGTTTGGACATAATACTCTTGCATGCCTAATAGTATAAGCATAACTTTTATACATCCTGGGAAACCAAAAAATTCATTTGACTCACTTTACTGCAGTATTTGTTTTATTGTAGTAGTCTGGCATGCATGGAACTCACAATATCTCTGATGTATGCCTGTACTGACTGATTTTTTTAAAAGATTATATTTATTTATTAGAGAGAGAAAGAGGCAGGCAGAGGGAGAAGCAGTCTCCCCGCTGAGCAAGGAGCCCAATGCAGGACTTGATCCCAGGACTCTGGGATCATGACCTGAACCAAAGGCAGACGCTTAACCAACTGAACCACCCAGGTGTCCCTGTACTGACTGATTTTAAGAAAATAGCAGATTTAATATATTTATTTAATACAGAAATTTAGTGCAGAGATACAATAAGGCTTATCAGACCAAATCTTCTCATACGAAGACACTTAATAACCAGAAACATTCAGTAGCTTGCCCAAAGTCACACAAGTACTTACTTTGTAGTTATATTGAATTTTTCTCTGGTCCTCTGCTCAGTATACTAAGTTCAAAAGAAATATACTCCATGTTCTTATACTCCTGGAACTAGAATGGGCCATTTTGTCAACCTAATGTATTTCAGATTACTAGATCAGTATGGCATAGAGGTCAAGCACATAGACTTTGAGGCTAATTACCTGGGTTTTAATCTTGACCATTCACCTCCTAGGAAGTTTGTCCTTGAGCAAACTACTTAAACTCAATCTACTTCAGTTTCCTTATCTGCAAAATAGTAATAATATGAAAATTAAATAAAATAAAACTCTAAAAGTACATAGAACACTATCTGGCACACAGCAAACACTTTATAAATGTTAGTATATTATTAGTGTTATTACTTTAAAATACAGTGATTATACAACTTGATTTTTTTTCTCTGTTTTCAATGTAGATGAAACAGCCTTCTATTGGAAGAAGATGCCATCGAGGACTCTGTTTACAGAAAAGTAAGCCATATTTTATAAGATGCAAGAGAGACCTGGATTCATATTTTATATCATCTTCTCAGTTTGACATTATGAAAATATGGAACTTTTGTGGTGATCATAGCATCATGTATATACTTGTCAAATCACTCTGTTGTACACCAAAAACTAATGTAACATTGTGTGTCAACTGTACTCAAATAAAAAATAATAATAAAACACCTAAAAAGAAAGAAAGAGAAGGAAAGAAGGAAGAAAGAAAGAAAGAAAGAAAGAAGAAAGAAAGAAAGAAAGAAAGAAAGAAAGAAAGAAAGAAAGAAAGAAAGAAAGAAAGAAAGAAAGAAAGAAAGAAAGAAAAAGAAAGAAAGAAACTATATATAAGAATGAAATTCACCTGGGGCTCACTTTTCTTATCATTGGGTAAATAATGGTTTGATTCGCCAAACTAGGGAAAACACACTGGGGATGGGGAGAGGTTACAGAGCAGGAGATGGTTTAAGACATATTTCTGTCAAACCACATGAGGCATTGTAAAGTTGTAATTGGTATGTGAGTCTTGAGTTTAAGGGGAAAAAAGACATTAAGATATAACAGTACAAATACCTATTTTTTAATCTTAGCTCCACCCTGTACCAACTGTTTGACCCAGGACACGGCTATTAATTCCTGAATTTCAGTTTTTGGATTTGTTAAAAATCAATGGAAGGATCAACACCTAACTAAACTGCAAATAATGAAATATTGTATGTAAATTGGCTAGCACTACAGCTTAGGCTTTAGTTTACCTTTTATCTGTTTTTCTTTCCATCCAATACTTCCTCTTCCCTTCCCTTGCAGTATAGTGGAAACATCATGGGTTGGAGATAGGAAGACTTGTTTTGAATCCTGATTCTATCACCTTCAATAATGTGACCTTGAATATTACTTAATCTCCATGAAATTACCTTTATCATCATTGATAAAATAGGCATGTACTTATGCATTGGATTTTGTGAAGAATAAATAAAGACATAATTAACATTTACTATTATTTAATTTATGATTATTATTTAGGTAATATGCCAGGAATATAGAAGATTTTTGTAGGGTTGGTTTCCATTATTATTCCTTTTTTGTTTTGTACTATTTCTATTTTTTATCTACACTTTTTCCTTAAATATTTTTAATTACCTTAAGAAAATGCAGAGTAAATATACTTTAGAAATCTATGTAAGATCTTGATTTTGGTGTTGTTCTGTGCTTTCGCTGGGTTTTCTATTATTGGTCACAGTAAAACTTAAGTGATATCTAAATACAGTTTTCTATTAATAAGTGAAGGTAACATTAAATGTTATGCATGACTTACTTGGTTGACACACTTTCTCATTTGTTGAAATAAAAGAAAAAAAAAACCCTTCAGAGATTCAAGTGTCAGTGTGAGTGAAATCCGAGGAATTCTGAATTCCCAACTTACTTGATCTTTTTCTCCAATCCTTTCTTAACTGCCCCCAAGCTTTGAACACCACAAAATGTATTGTAAAAAGCAGCCAATGCAGAATAACAGTTTTATTTTAATAATGATGCACTCTCTGATATCAAGAAATCAGAGTAATAAGCCTTTATTTTCATTTACCAACTTGCTTATTCTAGTAAGTCAGTCATTTTTTCCTACATCCATGAAGCACAAATAATATTTTCCCTTGTCTACCTCTTCAGATTCCTGAGGTGATGAAATAATCTCTATGTAATTTTTAAAACTCATAAATTAGGACAGTGTTGATAATAATACCTTAAGGAATGGTAATATAGAAGAAATTAATGCATAAAATGATACCCTGTTGTATATCTGACAAAATCAGTTGTCACTAAATCCTGTGTATAATCCAGCAGAAGTTTCTATACCATTTTTTCACTTCAGAAGTAAAACTTTCAGGGAAGATACCATTTAGGTGAGTTTTAAAATGTTAAACATACTGTGTGTAGAAGAAATACAAATGCTGTTGAAAAAATAAGTTTGTTGGCATTCGTTTGCAAGGACACACATAAAACTGTAAGTGTCTATCAGTTGTACAGCACTAAAATAAACCTGTCCTCATTTTTCAGAATTTTATCAATAACCATGCAGCTGTGAACTGCACATGCTAAATTAAATCAACATGTTGGAAGAAAAAGAGTTGATGATGGCACTAATCACTGAGTATTTAAATGATGTAAGAACTAGAAGGAGAAGAAGAGAGAGGAAAAAAAATGGTAGAGGGCAATTAGTAAGTAGGGCAAGCCAGTGGCTCTAATGGACATATTCTATAAAAGAGCATAAAAGCATTATGCTTAAAATATTGTGCCTACAATTAATTATTGCTGCTTCTCTCCCTGCCCAGAGGACAATAGACTGAATTTGTAATTTTATTATTCTGGACTAATTGGTTTTATACATAATTCTGACAGAGTCCTTTAAATTCTTCATGAGATTTCAGTAGTAGATATGATTGAGTGCCGTGAAGTGACTGGATATACTGCAGCAATGTTTCAAGTGTAATTACTAAGATAGCAAATGTTTTCAAGAATATTCCATTATTTAAATCCTAAGTTAAATACTTGCCAAGAATAGCTAAAAACTGAAAACCAATGGTCTACATTATTCAACTCAGGAAGTTAGAGAAGGGATTTAAAAGAAACTAAGCAAGTTGGCAAGAAAAAAATAATAATTTATTCTATTAATAGTTAAATAGTTGAAATTAAAAGAAAAAGACACCAAGGAAAGCAATAATTAAATGGTGGAATAGAATCCAACTTTTATTGATAATCGCATTAAATGTTAATGGAAACACAACTAGAAGGCAGAACCTGACAGAGTGAATTTAAAAAAAAAAAAGACCAATCAATATGGTTTCTAAATAAATGGACTTTAAATATAAATGCACATGGAGGTTGAAAGAAAATTGATGGAAGTGTATATCATACAAACAGGATAATAAGGCTTGTTTGTATAAGGCTTGTCTACAATAATCTTAGATAAAATAGATTCCAAGACTGTACTGCAGATATTCTTGCAAATGCTTCCCGATACCCATTTCTATGAGACTCTTCGGTACTTTTCTGAAATTGAAAATGCTTGGTCACAAGTATGCATATCTTTCAAATTACTTAGCAGCACACTGTCTTCAAAAGTGTTTATAACTGTCGACCTCCACAAATGCTATATAATGAATTCCATTGCTGCATGACCTCACCAAAACTTAGTCCTTTCCAGGTACACTACCGTATGTTGAATGTAAAATCATATTTCACTTAGTGAGCATTTCCCCGATTACTAATGAGCATTTTTCATATATTTATTGACCATTCATACCTCTTCTTCCATGAAATGGCTGTTCATATCTTTTGTACATTGTATTTTGTTTCATAATTGTCTTAATTTTTCTCTGACTTTTCTTCCTTCTTTTTTTATATTGAGTTTGTACATAATTTATTCTTGTATCATTTTTTTCCTCTTGAACTATTTTTCCCACTCATTATTGAAAGATAGTTTTGTTGAGTATAAAGTTCTAAGTTTGCCATTCTATTTGCTAACATTTTGAATACATTATCCCAATATATCCTAGTTTTCTTTGTGATTCTTTTGTATGTGATGTCCTTTTTTCTTCCTGAATTTCATATTTTCTTTTAGTGCTCTTCATTCTCACTATAATAGAACTAGGTGTGGATATTTTTTTATTTTGTAATTGTGAAAATTCACTGAACTATTTGAACTCAAGCCTTCAAGTCTTTCTTTTTTTCTGAAACATTTTCAGACATTATATCCTCATATTGTCCCTCACCTCCCTTTTTGGAACTCTGTTTAAAAAACATTAAATTTTCTCATTTTATCATCACACGTATATCTCAAACTCTCCTTCATGTTTTCCATCTCTACTTGTGACTCTATAATGCATTATGTATAATTTTATAAGTATACCTTTAGTTCAATAATTTTTAATCTATCACAAAATCTGCCACATTATTTATCAACTGCTTTTTATTTCAGTGACTATTTTTTAATTTCTAGAAGTTCCTTGGTCCATTTTTAAATATTTCTGCTTTATTAATAACCTTTTATAAATGGTTATTTTGTTTAAAGCTTATAGTCTATTTCTTAATAACTTACAAAATTGACTAATTTTATGTTTTATCTCTAATAATTCCTTCTGAACTCAAGAGTTTTTTCTTATATTCACTCATATTGACTTACTTCTTATTTTTTTCATTCTTTCTATTGAGTTCATTTTGCCTAAACATTAGCTTGAGGGCCTTCATTTGAAGAAATTCTCATCCAGAAAATTTGAACTTACCTCTGCATGTACCAAAGAATCCTATAATTTACTTTTTCACCTAGAGGTCTTCTAACCATGTGGGCACAACAACTTTACATTCTAGGCCCAAGTGAGACAGCACTTTATTACAAAATCTCAGGAGAGATCATTTTTTAATCTGGACCTAAAGT
Organism: Zalophus californianus; assembly: GCF_009762305.2. Lineage (NCBI taxonomy): Eukaryota > Metazoa > Chordata > Mammalia > Carnivora > Otariidae > Zalophus > Zalophus californianus. The sequence continues at coordinate 64,307,351 of NC_045597.1, forward strand.
ACAGATAGATTTTCTTTTGGGTTCCTTGCTCACAGTTGTATTTGAATTCTTTTAGTTGTAGTCTTTCTCTGAGGGAGGAGTCTTCCTCTGTCAAATCCATTAAGTTATTTGTAAGAGATTTCACCTCTCCTCCTTCTACAGGAAAAAAAAAAGTTTTTATGTTGTCTTAACACTGATTCAGCTCGCTATATTTTTATTTTTATTATTCTTTGGGGGTTTTCCTTAATACTTTGTGAGCTTAACTAGATATTTAAAATTATGTTTGTTGTAACTTATCGAGAATCAGGATGTTTTTAAGCAGACTACCCAATCCATACTACTCATAAAAGCAGTAGTCAATTAGATAATATTGGCATTATTTGAGATTTTTCCATAATTTGGTGATGAATTAAATTAATATTTGACATGCTTTCCGTTCTAAGAATCTGAAAGAAAAGCAACGGTTAATATAAATGGTATAGTCTTCTCATTAACATCAGCTTTTAGATGAAAATTACATTACTCTACCAGTCAATTAGATGAGACATTCTATCCTGGTACCATTCAGAGCACACCACTGACATTTTGTAGAAAACATTTAGTCATTTGTTTTATAGGGAGATGTTGGACTTCTCCATGAAACTGAAAGGAATGTGAAAGGAAGACAAAAATATACTTCAGGTAGAAGAGATTGAGAGAGAAATTTTATTTCAAACATTCCCACTTAATTGGGGCTCAAGTGAAGCCCTGTAAGGAGGCAAACATTTATCAGAGTAGGATAGGCAGAAGGAAAAATGAAAATTTTCATTTCATGTGTAACTGACTGAACATTAGTTTAAAGATGGAAGCCAGAAACTACAGCTGGTGAAAACAAAGAGGACCAAGTTGTTGATATCTTTTAAAATATATTATTTCAGGGGCGCCTGGGTGGCTCAGTTGGTTAAGCGACTGCCTTCAGCTCAGGTCATGATCCTGGAGTCCCTGGATCGAGTCCCGCATCAGGCTCCCTGCTCGGCAGGGAGTTTGCTTCTCCCTCTGACCCTCCCCCCTCTCATGTGCTCTCTCTCTCTCAAATAAATAAATACAATCTTAAAAAAATAAAATAAAATATATTATTTCAGTTTCAATTTGAAAAGTTTTCAATTTAAAGGAAAATAATCAACTTCTATCTTAAGCTTCTGCATTTTTTTATTTTGTTCTGCCAACTTAAAATTAGGACCTAGCTGAGCGGATTGAAACCTGTGTGATGTCATTCATAAACACACACATCATTAGAGTGCATTGAGCTTTTTAAATGTAAAATGTTATCTCCCCTATTCTCCTATCAATGTTTTCTTTTAAAAAAAGACACTCCTTGTATTACATATAATTTAAATGTGTGTGCTTGAGTGTATGCATACATATAATTTATAGATATTTTGATATTTTATAGATAATTGCAAGTGTGTGCTTATGTGCATACATATAATTTATAGATATTTTTCTCTTGTCTTACAAATAAACCTGAATGACAATTTTTATTAATATTAACTTACCTATTTTTTTTCTGTGAAATTGCCTTTGATGGCACATGAGCTCTAAAAAGCTATTTAAATAATAAATTGACACTTACTGCAGTGTCTTATTGATTATCGAGAAACATAGTGGAATTTCTTCATTTTATAAGCTAAGCTAAGTATGGACAAGTAGAGCACATGAGTAGCACAATTGATTTTGGTGGCAAAATCTGAACACGATGTCACACTCTGGCTACTTTGCCTGCCGATGGTGATATGTTTCACAATCATTTGTGCTGAGAATTGGTTTTCTCGTAGACATTTCCTGCTGAGTGATCTTTTGCTCATTTCCAGCTGTAACACCGTGCTTTGAAACTGTACAGGTTTGATTATTTCGGAGCTACTGACATATACTATTCAGGAAGCTGGAGAAACAGTGGTAAGTATTACTAATAAGACCCCCAAGTTCATAGATCCAACTATGTGAAGAATCCCTGAAGAAAATTAAATAAGTATGTTTAATTATTTTAAAACTAAGAGAACTCTTTCCCAGTTTTTTTTTTTCTCCCCAGAGATCTGCCTTTTCACAGTCTAGGTAGATTTTAAATACCATTTTGACTCAGGAGTTAGATTTAGTATTAATTCATATGAAATGGGTATCAACAGAACTTCCTCACTGTAACTGAACACAGATTTTGTATGATTACAGAGTAAAGTAGCAGTTGAGTTACCTGTGAGTCATATCAGATCAGGCTGATTTTCATCTTCTAATTAGCCCAGAATCAGTTTGAAATAGTAGTAGCATGCACATGTGCATGTATGTGTGTTTAGGAGCATATTTATGGAGTATGTGCTTGAGTATGTGCACCGTATGTACACGTGTGAAAAATAGTTGTTCATGAGGGGATAGTAGGGGAATGGCTGGGTTTAGGTGAAAAACAGTGAGAGTAATTCACCAGTACTAAAGAAACTGCTCTACATTTCAGAAACAGTGATGTCTTTTCAGTTTACCAAGGTAAAACAAAATCAGTCATTAAATTTTTTCTCATATATATACTTAATTAATAATTAACTATAATATTCTAATTCAGCAGGCAGATATTAGTGCTTGGAAATTATACACACACACACACACACACACACACACACATGCACACACATAAAATGACATTTCTGGACACAATACTTTCAAAATTGCAAAACTGCTACCTTATTTCTCAAAATGAACAATACCCTTGGCCCAGAAGAAAAGTACTTCTTCAATCATTCACTTATTCCTTCATTTTGGCAAATAAACAATTTATTAGAAAATGTCCTGGGAGCTCCACGTGACATTAGTGAAAAAGATTAATGAGGTACCTGCTCATGGGCTTTTATTAAGAATTTGGTAGGTAAAGGGTAAACAACCAAAAGTGTGTAATTTCAGTTTGTGATAACTATTTAGAAGGAGACTAAAGCAGTGTAAGGAAATAGTAAACATGAGAGTTTAGGGGTTTGGCCAGTTTAAATGGGGGTGGGGCAGGGAAGGCACATTTGAAGAAAGCCACTGAAGCAGAGATTTGAATGAAGTAATGCAATAAGACAGGCAAAATCTGGAGGAATGGCATTTCCGGGGAGGGTATCTGAAAATACAAATGTAGCTTGTTCAAGGCAATAAATGGGATATGGGAGCAAAAGATGAGTACAGGGATGTTAGCCATGAAAGTATGAGATTGATTCTGAGGGTGGTTTAGAAAAGGAGTATAGAATTCCTGACTAGAATATTCTCTAGTAAGTTTTGTATATCAATGTGAGTGATTTTTAAGACCTGTCTTAAGTCCAAAGGAAGAAGGAAAAAAAAAGTGAACATGTAAATCAAAAAGTTCTGCTTCCTTTTTAAATTTTTAAAAATTTTTATTGTTATGTTAATCACCATACATTACATCATTAGTTTTTGATGTAGTGTTCCATGATTCATTGTTTGTGCATAGCACCCAGTGCTCCATGCCGTACGTGCCCTCTTTAATACCCATCACCAGGCTAACCCATCCCCCCACCCCCCTCCCCTCTAGAACCCTCAGTTTGTTTTTCAGAGTCCATCGTCTCTCATGGTTCGTCTCCCCCTCCGATTTCCCCCCTCATTCTTCCCATCCTGCTATCTTCTTCTTCTTCTTTTTTTTAAACATATATTGTATTATATGTTTCAGAGGTACAGATCTGTGATTCAACAGTCTTGCACAATTCACAGCTCTTACCATAGCACACGCCCTCCCCAATGTGTATCACTCAGCCACCCCATCCCTCCCACGCCCCACCACTCCAGCAACCCTCAGTTCGTATATAGAATGGAATATTATACAACCATCAAAAGGGATGAGATCTTGCCATGTGCAATGACGTGGATGGAACTGGAGGGTGTTATGCTGAGTGAAATAAGTCAATCAGAGAAAGACACGTATCATACGACCTCACTGATATGAGGAATTCTTAATCTCAGGAAACAAACTGCTTCCTTTTTTAAAAAACAGATTTTATTTATTTGAGAGAGAAAGAGAGAGAGAGATTGAGAGAACAAGTGGGAGGAGGGACAGAGGGAGAAGCCGACTCCCTGCAGAGCAGGGAGCCCGAGGTGGGACTCGATCCCAGGACCCCGGGAACATGACCCGAACCGAAGGCAGACGCTTAACTGACTTGAGCCACCCAGGTGCCCCAAAAAGTTCTGCTAGCTGAGTTAAAGAGAAATTGAGAAATGTGGATCATATTCTCTAAAATAACAGAAGAGGCACTTTCATTGTATCCAGTTACTTAGAAACTATGTTATAAAGAAAAAATCATATCCATCATATATGATGTTGTGAAGGATGCATCTGTTTCATTTGCATTTATAATCTATTGGCTATTTGAGTCAGTTTGGGAAGAATCACACACACATATTTTATCAGATAACTGATAAGTGATTTTGTAAATGTTGTTATTCTATAGGAGTTTATTTCTTTAACAATTAATAAACATGAGATCCTTTCAGAAACGACTAAGAAGTCTCTATGTCTGCTTAAAATAAAATTGCAAAAACCATTATTCTCTTTCTGCAACTGTAAAATGCATAGGTGTGTTTTGTTGTTTGAAAAACTGATCAATTATCGATTTGTAGACTTAGCCGGTTCGTTTTCCACATAAACGTGTAGCTACAGAATGAACTTACTGCAAATTTTTCTTTAGGCTTTGTCTTTCCAGCTTGAAATAGGAAAAGCAAAAACAACTGCCTCCAATCCTCAGATGACTGAAATTAGAGGCAATTACAGGTTATGTGTTTGGTTAAAACATATATTAGCTTGAAATACAATTGAGTTACCACTGATGGTTGGAAATAAAACTAAAAGAAATTTAAAACTATCCCCTTTGGCTGGAGGACAAAGTTTTTTCATACTACAGGACAAAAGCAGAATAAAAATACACTTACAGCATACAATTGTGTAGTGAGCAAAAGTATTTTAACCTCCATATATTTAGTTTCTCCAATGCATTAGTTAAATAATTGAAAGTCAATAAATTGTTATCTTTTTAGAAGTAAAGAAAGATAGAATCTTAAAATTTTTAGGGTTTCATTCTCAAAATATAAAAAGAAAAATCATTGAAAATGATGCATTTAAGTGAGGGTCTTCTGCTTTCAGATATAATGGAGTAGTTGCACAAACCAAATATCCCATCAAAAGAAGGCAGGAAAAAAAGTCCAATAAACTATAATAGATGAAAGATCAATGGTAGATGATAGATAGATAGATAGATGATAGATAGAACAAACATTTGTTTGAAGGTATTTGAGAATTACTGCAACAAGCTAGAATTGTGAGTAAAATTTCCAGAAAAGGAAGAAAGGTAAGCAGTCATGCTGCAGTTTCTGGTGACCTCAGGACATTTGTACATTCTGCGTATGAGGCAAGATGCAAGGGATCCAGGTAGAGTACCTGGTCAGAAGGCTGCTGTTAATTGGCAGAGAAACTGTTTATGTTTTTGGTAGTTTCTCAGGGCTAGAAAAATGAAAATCAGAGAATCGTGAGACCAGAATCTTGATGTTAAGAGATGGGACATCCAAAATATGAGCCCCATAATTTATTGCTTTTCTTTAAGCAGAGGCAATCCAGAGGTCAATAAAGATTGCCGGCATTACAAAACAGAATTTAGATAGCTTTGTCCCTAATTATATTGAAGTGATCAGTCCTAGTCTAGCTGCCTGAAAGGGTAAACACTCTTTGGAAGAAGATAATCACCCCAACCTCCAATGGCCAACATGCAACCCCAGATTATGAGCTATGCCAAGAAAAAGACTCCAATGTCACTAATTTATAAGTAAACTTAGTTAACGTTAGATTTCTATTATTATCAAGAAAATGCTATTACTTAACAATTCTAAAATCAGTTTTACAAGAACTCTAAAGTGAAGACTCCAAAATACTAAGGAAATCTAAAAACAACTAAATGAATGGAAAGATAGATCATATTAATGGATTTCAGTACTCAGTATTTTTTAAGATATTATTTCTATATGAATCTACAAATTTGGTGCAAATTCAATCAAAATCCCAACAAGTTTGTATGCATTTGTGTGTGTGTATGTGCACTTACTAGTTCCAAAATTAATTTGGAGGTGTAAAATGCCAAATGTAACCAAAATCTTGAAGAAAAGTGAAGATAGAGATTTTTCACTGCTAGTTACGGAGAAAAACAACCTATAATGATTAAGATGATGCCACATGGGCACACACATAGACAAGTAGAATGGAATCAAGTAGAGTGCAGACCCACACATACAGGGTAATTTGGTTTGTGACAAATGTGATACCATGGTACGATGAGGGAAATGACAATTATAAATAAGTGTTCTGGGTCAACTAGTAAACTATATAAATATAAATTAATCTTGCCCAACCACAGATCATTTGCAAAACTCAATTTTAAACTGATTTTAGATCTTAATGTAAAATGTAAATATGTAAAACTTTAGAAAAAAACAGAAAATATTATTGAAGTAGGCAAAGATTTTTTAAACAAGAAACTAAGATCACTAGCAATAATGGAAAAATTGATTAAGTTGGACTCCATTCAAAATAAGTACTTAAGTTTTACCAAAAGACACCATAAGGAGACTAGAAAGGCAAGAATGGAGCAAGCCACCTGCTGTTGGTGTATCTGGCAAAGGTCTCCTATCTAGAACACGTAAAGATCGACAAATCAATAATAAAAAAAAATTAACAGCTCCATAAAAAATTGGACAAAAGGCTTAAACCCACACTTGACAATATCATGAAGGTAATAAACATATTCCATGTACTTTGTACTAGGAAAATGCAAATCAAAACCACAATTACTACTACTCCATACCCACCTGAATGACTAAAATAAAAAAGATAATATCCTGTGTTGGCAAAGATGTAGAGCAACCAGCACTCTCAGACACTAGTGAAGAGTGTTGTTAGCAACCACTTTTGAAAATTATTTAATGGTATCTTATATAACTTAAGTATGCATACCCAGTGATTTAGCCACTCCTCTCCTATGTGTATCCAAACATAAATATATACATTTGTTTGTCACTAGACATGTGCAAGGATGTTCATAGCAGTATTATTAATAATTACCAATGTCTGGAAACACAAAAATAAATTTGTAAATATTACTACTTATAAAAAATGATGTGTCAGAAATAGATTTGAAAGAACACATGTACAAATGAGTATATGTTACATGATTCTATTAATAAAAATGTTATTCAGAAGTAAAACCTATCCATAGAGGAAGACATCAGAATAGTGATTACCTTTGTTAGAACATTTTGACTGGGAAGTAGGCTTTTCGGCTATTGGTAGTGATTTATTTCTTACATTGATGCTAATTATTCTATTCATTTCAGTATGTAAAAATCAAGTTGTATGCGTTTGATTTCTACACTTCTGGTATGTGTATTCTAGTTCAATAAAAAACAACATCTCTGACCGAAAGAAACATCCTTTCTACCTCAAATAATGAATTATATTAAGAATATTGTAGTAATAAATACAAGTGATTCATTCTTAGCTAAAAATTCAGTTTTATTGGGGCACCTGTGTGGCTCAGTTAGTTAAGCATCTGCCTTTGACTCAGGTCATGATCCCAGAGTCCTGGGATAGAGCTCGGCATCAGGCTCCCTGCTCCGCAGGCAGCCCACTTCTCTCTCTCCCTACGGCTCATGCTCTTTCTTGCTTTCTCTCATTCTCTCAAATAAATAAATAAAATCTTTTCCAAAAAATTTCAGTTTTATTTTATATTCTAAAATTGGACAAGAACTTCTTATTTGATAATGAGGTTTGTCTTATATGTGTATATATAATAGTTTGTAATTCCCTCATTCACTCCCTCATAGGAAAGACAATTCTTTGTTCCTTTGTCTTGTCAGAAGGCACATATTCATAAATCTGCAGGAACATGCAGCTGATCATAATGACTAGAATCATGTAATCTCCTGTTAGGGCAGAATGATCTGCTTTTGAAGCAGACTCACACAGGCTACTGGTCTCTTACCACACACGTCCAGGGACTGTGAATAAACTTTATGAATTTAAACAGTTCTTTTCAGTGTAGATGATACACTGCCCAATGCTTTCTTTTTATTAGTCTTTTTTAAAATAATTTTGTGCACACAAAATTATTATATATATTATATATAATATTATATATATTATTTAATTCACACATATATAATATTATATATATTATTTAATTCACAAGAATATAAAAATGAATTATTTTAATAGCACAGAAGTTAAGAGCCAGACTATTACTTGATGCTCAATTTCCTTTTACATTTTTTGGAGCATTCAGAGTTGTCATTTTACAGAGAAACCACTGTCCTATCAATCTTATTGTCCTCAAAATGAACTGTTAGGGAATTATTTAGAAAACAGTAAGTGGCATTTGAAGGTGTGTAAGGACGGGTAAGTGGCATGATGGGAGCCGGTGAAAACTAAGCTGGCAGTACGTTGTAGGCTGGATTCAAGAAAAAGTGCCTGGAAGACACAAAGCCAGACGAGATAATAATTAGTTAAATCTAAGCAAGAAGTAAGTATAACTTAAACTAGGCTATGAGACGTAAAAATAGAAGGGAAAAGGTAAAAGTGAAAAATAATGATGCCATTTAATCAGCAAAAATTAAAGCTGCTTGGATGTTGGGAATTAGGCAGAAGGATACATCCGAGATTTTGTGCCTGGCTCACTGGGTGAATGGAAGGTGTTCAGTTTACAAACACATGGCTTGTATGCATTGGGAGTCCACTTGAAGTTTTCCATCTGTGTACTAACTCGCACATTAAATCCACTTCAGCACTGCTAACCTTTGAATACTTGATCTTTTGTTCGAACTCCTGGAATCTCCACTTTTGTTCCCTATGCTTGTTATGGCACAGGGGAGGAAGTGCCAGGTAGAGCAAACACCACATCTTACGCAAATCCTTGTCATTAAAAAAGGGAACACCGATAAATAAATAAAATCTTAAAAGAGGGGGAACACTGGGTGGCTCAGTTGGTTAAGTGTCTGCCTTCGGCTCAGGTCATGATCCCAAGGTCCTGGGATGGGAGCCCCACATCGGGCTCCCTGCTCAGCAGAGAGCCGCTTCTCCCCCTGCCTGGCGCTCCCCTTGCTTGTGCTCTCTCTCTCTTATGAAAAGGGCACATTGACTGTGTTGTAGCACAGAAAGAATGCTTGACGGAAGCTGTGTCCCAAGAATGAGGACATTATACCTCTCCCCATGTCCTTTCTTTCTCTCCTTTTGACAAACCAAAATTTCTGGCTTTGTAATAACTTGATATAAATTCTTGTATATTGACTCTAACGCTCAATGTTGAAAGGCTCGAAAAGGTGTGATTTGGAGAATGACTACGCATGAGATTCAAAATCAGAACGTGTGCCTGAGGTAAGTGAAATGTGAACCCAGAGGCCAGGCCAAGTCAAATTGTTGATGGAGCATTTGGATCAAAGAATATTTTTATGGATAAAATCAAAATTCATTTCTGCAAAAATTGTCATGCTGCAGGAGTGGAGCCAGAGTCTTAGGAATTCGGACAAATTATATCCACTCTGCACCAAACAGTATTATTAAGAACACTGTGAAATTCATGGCAGTGATTCCATTAGTAAGTGTGGCTTTTACAGGAAAGGGCAGACGAAGGCCACGCCCCCAACCGTCTGCAGAGAGGTGACCTGTTTAATAGTAAGGAAACATTACTTTGTGCAGGGAGGGCGCCAGCGAGAGAACATAAATCAGTCTCTCCGAATTAGAAGATTGTTAGCCCCTAGGCAGCTCTGAGTTGGCATGGGGCCATTTGTTGCAAAGCAAATGTTGCTTGTTTGCAGGATGGTTTCCTCATTTCCTTGTGTCAGTTCCTGACAGGAAGATTTGTTAAGCATGCACTGTTTGACTAGTCCATGTAAACTCACAAACTTCCTTATTTGCCTGTGGTTTGGAAGCCCAAAGTGATTAACCTGCTGCCAGAAACAAACTATGGCCTGTTTGTACTAAATCCACTACTCAAAGACAGTCTAAATATTGATAAAGAGCAACCGAAATAAAACTTTCCAAATCTTGTTCACTGAAAGACCTCATAATCCACAAACTGGGAGAATACGTGAGTGTGCACGGGTGTATGCATGTCTGGGGAAATCTTAACATACAGAGTATAAAGAACTCCTAAAAATTAACAAAGAGATCAATATGTGAAACAGCCCCATAGAAAAATAGGCCAAACATGTGACACAAGAAGAAACACATAAGGCCAATTAGCGTACAAAAACTGCTAAAAATTGGTGTTAATCTAGGGTACAGAAATCAAAATAAAAATGAGAAACAACACATATATAGCTCAGGTCTCCAAAATTAAGAGGTCAAATAATACAACCATGATCTCATATATGCCTAGTGAGAAGGTAAATCGGTCAACCATTTTGGAAAATAATCTGGCACCATCTCTTTAAGCCAAATATTTGCAGGCCCCATTCCCAGTAATTCCATCCATAGACTTACACTTTGCCTGTTGCATGATGTGCAAAAGCATGTTCTCACCAATACAGTTTTTCTTAGGGAAGAAAAAAGCTAGAGACTATTCAAATTCATAAATTGTGGTATATTAACACAATAAAACATTATACAGCAGAGAAATTAATGAAATACAGTTGCACAGAGCAAACATGGATGGATCTTGGAAGCATAATGCTGAGCAAAAGCAGTAAGCCCCACAAGACTATCTACAGTATGTCACCTTTTATTTGCTAATTTAATAAGAAAAATTAAGTAACTCATTTTTTGAAATATATATATATACAATAAATATGTATATATGAAATATGTATATATACTATAATATATATGCACATGTATGAAATATATATCTATGTATATATATATATATATACACACACACACACACACACAGTAAAATACAGAAAGAGGTGGAGAGAGAGACACAAAGCAGCAATAGGTAATACAAGTCATTTGTTGTATTCTAGTTCTTGGACTGGGTGGTTGTTCATTATATCATTTTAGTTGGTCAGTTACATTAATATTACTTATATCTATTTGTATTTATCCAGTACATTGAATTTGATAAAGCAACAACAGAGAAAAACTTAAACTGCTATATACAACTGTTTTCTTAATATTGGGACAGTAACAGCTTGCTCCCTCAGATAGTTTCTTCCACATGCTGTATGAAAAAAGGATACTTCATCTTATTTTCCATATAGTTTGCATTTTCTTATGATTTTTGACTAAGCACAAATCAAATAAGAAAGGTTTCATTGTACAGCGTTCATTACATATGATTTAATACGTTGAATAATACATTGAAAAAAGGTTTAATATCGGGCGAAATAAAAGGTGGTTGAATATCTTTCCCTTCATAGACAGTCTTATAGAGAGCATTAAGGAGATATTTGTATATATTTCTTTAGGAGTACATTTTTCAGAAGACGAAGTCTATGTTTACATGTAAATTTTTGTAAATCTAATGAATGTATTTTTAAATGTCAAAATTGAAAATTCCTCAGTCATTCAGATTTTCAGAGTGTTTTTTTTAATAGTCACATAAAAGACCAATAAAAGATCTATTTTATGTGCTCAGTAAGCCTTCAAATTGAAAATGGTTTTCAGGACACTGTTGGTTTCTCCAGTCGTGTGTTCATGTGATTCACAAATGGATTCATTTTTCTTGGGAAATTTTAAGTTGCCACTTGCATGCAAGAAATATTTACTATTTCCAAAATAGTTAGCCAGTTGCATCTTAATTACATCATAGCTGTAACTAATTAAAGAATATTACTCTGCCAGTTTTAGGTAAAGATTAACCATTCTGCAAAAAAGGGGTCTAAAGTTTCTATCCACGGCTAATGGAGCCAACACGATTTTAAAAGTCCAAAGTTCAGCACCATGCAAAGACTTAAATAGTAGCCTGTATTACAAGGTTGCAACATGAGAATTAGAGTATCTTAAAGATGAAAAAGGGCTTAGAGGCAATATCTAAGTAATCCACCCAAACAAGAGATTCTGTCTGCAACATTCCACAAAAGTTAACTCGTTTATCAAACTAAATTAATATCTTTAGTTCAATTCAAACATCTTTCTCAAATGTACTGTAGTAATATATGAACCAAATAACTAAAATTAAAAGGGTACTAGGTTAAATTTGCCTATCAAATATGCCCTTGATCTTAGTGTTATTCATCATCAGATAACCTTCCACTATGGTAAAACGTACACAAATCCCAACATTCTTTCTTTGGAATAACTATGCTGCCTGGCAACTAGTTATTAGTTATAAAGGATGGATAGTTTTGCAACTCGTCAGAATAAGCATTGCTTCTAAACCACCAAACCAGACGCTGGTAATTTTTCTCTTCTTGATGTATTCATTTTCATATGCTTCAAATGTTTTCATATGGTGCACACCAGGGATAATGGGAAAGATCTCCCTGATTTAAGAAAAAATCTTAGAAACACCCGGAAGTTGCACTTTAAACTATGGTTAAACAAAACTGTGTACACAGAATTGCCTGATAAAATTATATTAGAAATAAGGGGGCGGAGCAAGATGGTGGAAAAGTAGGAGACCTGGATTTCGTCTGGTCTCTGGAATTCAGCTGAATAGGGATCAAACCATTCTGAACACCTACGACCTCAACAGGAGATCGAAGAGAAGAATAGTAACAACTCTCTGAACAGAAATGCGACCACTTACTGGAAGGTAGGACGTCCGGAGAAGTGAATCCGAGGCAATACTCGGGAGGATAGACGGCAGGGGAGGGGGCCTCCGTCGACGCTTCTGGCAAGTGCTAGAGCCACGGAGCACAAAATCGGAACTTTTAGAAGTCGGCTCCGCTGAGGGACGTCGCTCCAGTGGCTAAGCGGGGGGTGGAACCCTCGCGGGACAGTGTGGTCTCAGGACCCTCGGGGTCACGGAAAGACCGGGGGTGCCTGAGTGCGGCAGAGCTCCCAGGTATCGGAGCGGGGAAGTGGCTGCAGAGACGGAGCCGAGGCGCGGGCTCTCAGCTCGGGGTGGCCATAAACTGTGATCCGCGGCCCATTCGGGCCACTGCTCCTCCAGCAGGGACCCAACAAGCAGCAGAGCCGGGGAGACTCCCCTTCCTCCCCTGGGAGGAGCGGCGCGGGAGCGCACCGCAGGGATCTGCTGGGTTTGGAGACTCCACACGGGGTCGGGTGCCAGAGATAGAAATGCTCGATCACAGGCCGGGTGAGCACGGAGTGCGGCCAGAGACTGGGGAGATAGGAGTGACTGCTTTTCTCTGGGGGCACACTGAAGAGCGAGGCCCCCAGTTCTCGGCTCCTCCGGGTGGAGATTGGGAGGCCGCCATTTTCACCCTGGTCCTCCAAAGCTGCACCGAGAGCTTGCAGGGAACAAAAGCTCCTGAGAGCAAACCCGAGCAGCTTGCTTAGCCCGGACCGACAAGGGCGGGGCAATTCCGTCTCCGGCAAAGATATTTGGGAACCACGGCAACAGGCCCCTCCCCCAGAAGATCAGCACGAACAGCCAGCAAGCCAAGACCAAGTTTACCGATCAAGGAGAACAGGAGAACTCCAGCGCTAGGGGAATACTGCACGTAGAATTCATGGCTTTTTTTTTTACCATGATTCATTAGTTTTTCACAGTTAATTTTTAAAAAATTTTTTTTAATTTTTCTTTTTCCCTTTTTCAACCAACATCTTATCAATCTCTTTTTTAAAAAAACATTTTTTATTTTTCATTTTTAGAGTCATATTTTATCCCTTCATAGTAGTTACCCTTATTTTTGGCATATATATATAAGTTGTTCTCTTTTTAAAATTTTGAGATACAGTTTCTTCTAACATATCAAAATATACCTTAAATCACTAGTGTATGGCTTTGTTCTAGTCTCCTGCCTGATCACATTCTCTCCTTTTTTTTCTTTTTTTTTTAAATCTTCTTCTTTCTTTTATCAAACAACTTCTTATCAATTCCGTTTATAAAATCTTTTATAATTTTCATCTTTACAGTCATCTTCCATTCCTTCATTGTTTCAACCCCTATTTTGTACATATATAAATCTTTCTTCCTCTAAAATTTTAGGAGGCACTTTTTTCTAACAGACCAAAATACGCCCAAAATCTAGTGTGTGGCACTGATCTATGCACTAGCCTGATCATATTTGATCATATTCTGGGTTTTTTTGTATTGTTATGTTTTTGTTTCTATCTTTTTTTTTTTTCACTTTCTTTTTTCTTTCTTTCCCTTTCTTTTCCCCTGGTTTCAGGTATTTTCTGATTTGTATAGAGTATATTTGCTGGGGACGTTGTTACCCTGTTAGCATTTTGTTCTCTCATTCATCTATTCTCCTCTGGACAAAATGACAAGATGAAAAAAATCAACTCAGCAAAAAGAACAAGGGGTAGTACCGTCTGCCAGGGACCTACTCAATACAGACATTAGTATGATGTTGGACCTAGAGTTCAGAATCATGACTTTAAAGATACTAGCTAGGCTTAAAAAAAGCATGGAAGTTATTAGAGAAACCCTTTCTGGAGAAATAAAAGAACAAAAATCTTACCAAGTCGAAATCAAAAAGGCTATTAATGAGGTGCAATCAAAAATGGGGGCACTAACTGCTAGGATAAATGAGGCAGAAGAGAGAATCAGCGATATAGAAGACCAAATGATGGAAAATAAAGAGGCTGAGGAAAAGAGAGAGAAACAACTGCAGGATCATGAGGGCAGAATTCGAGAGATAAGCGATACGATAAGATGAAACAACATTAGAATAACTGGGATCCCAGAAGAAGAAGAAAAAGAGACAGGGGCAGAAGGTATATTGGAGCAAATAATAGCAGAGAACTTCCTTAATGTGAGGAAGGAAACAGGCATCAAAATCCAGGAGGCACAGAGAACCCCTCTCAAAATCAATAAAAATAAGTCAACACCCCGACATCTAATAGTAAAACTTACGAGTCTCAGAGACAAAGAGAAAATCCTGAAAGCAGCTCGGGAGAAGAGATATGCAACCTACAATGGTAGAAATATTAGATTGGCAACAGACTTATCCACAGAGACCTAGCAGGCCAGAAAGGACTGGCATGATATCTTCAGAGCACTAAACGATAAAAATCTGCAGCCAAGAATACTATATCTGGCTAGGCTGTCATTGAAAATAGAAGGAGAGATAAAAAGCTTCCAGGACAAACAAAAACTAAAGGAATTTGCAAACACGAAACCAGTCCTCCAAGAAATATTGAAAGGGGTCCTTTAAGCAAAGAGAGAGCCTAAAAGCAGCATAGATCAGAAAGGAACACAGACAATGTACAATAACAGTCACCTTATAGGCAATACAATGGCATTAAATTCATACCTTTCAATAGTTACCCTGAATGTAAATGGGCTACTTGCCCCAATCAAAAGACACAGGCTATCAGATTGGATTAAAAAACAAGACCCATCAATATGCTGTCTGCAAGAGACTCATTTTACACCCAAAGACACCCCCAGATTGAAAGTGAGGGGATGGAAAACCATTTACCATGCTAATGGACACCAAAAGAAAGCTGGGGTGGCAATCCTTATATCAGACAAACTAGATTTTAAAACAAAGACTGTAATAAGAGATGAGGAAGGACACTATATCCTACTTAAACGGTCTATCCAACAAGAAGATCTAACAATTGTAAATATCTATGCCCCTAACATGGGAGCAGCCAATTATATAAGGCAATTAATAACAAAAGCAAAGAAACACATTGACAACAATACAATAATAGTGGGGGACTTTAACACCCCCCTGACTGAAATGGACAGATCATCTAAGCAAAAGATCAACAAGGAAATAAAGACTTTAAATGACACACTGGACCAAATGGACTTCACAGATGTATTCAGAACATTCCATCCCAAAGCAACGGAATACACATTCTTCTCTAGTGCCCATGGAACATTCTCCAGAATTGATCACATCCTAGGTCACAAAACAGGTCTCAACCGGTACCAAAAGATTGGGATTATTCCCTGAATATTTTCAGACCACAATGCTTTGAAACTAGAACTCAATCACAAGAGGAAAGTCGGAAAGAACTCAAATACATGGAGGCTAAAGAGCATCCTACTAAAGAATGAATGGGTCAACCAGGAAATTAAAGAAGATTTAAAAAAATTCATGGAAACCAATGAAAATGAAAACACAACTGTTCAAAATCTTTGGGATACAGCAAAGGCAGTCCTGAGAAGAAAGTATATAGCAACACAAGGCTTTCTCAAGAAACAAGAAATGTCTCAAAAACACTACCTAACCCTACACCTAAAGGAGCTAGAGAAAAAACAGCAAATAAAGCCTAAACCCAGCAGGAGAAGAGAAATAATAAAAATCAGAGCAGAAATCAATTAAATAGAAACCAAAAGAACAGTAGAACAGATCCACGAAACTAGGAGCTGGTTCTTTGAAAGAATTAACAAGATTGATAAACCCCTGGCCAGACTTTTCAAAAAGAAAAATGACCCAAATCAAAAAAATCATGAATGAAAGAGGAGAGATCACAACCAACACCAAAGAAATACAAACAATTATAAGAACATATTATGAGCAACTCTATGCCAGCAAATTAGATAACCTGGAAGAAATGGGTGCATTCCTAGAGATGTATCCACTACCAAAATTGAACCAGGAAGAAATAGAAAACCTGAACAGACCTATAACCACTAAGGAAATTGAAGCAGTCATCAAAAATCTCCCCCCCAAAAAAAGCCCAGGGCCAGATGGCTTCCCAGGGGAATTCTATCAGACATTTAAAGAAGAATTAATACCTATTCTCCTGAAACTGTTCCAAAAAATAGAAATGGAAGGAAAACTTCCAAACTCATTTTATGAGGCCACCATTTCCTTGATCCCAAAACCAGACAAAGACCCCAACCAAAAGGAGAATTACAGACCAATATCCTTGATGAACATGGATGCAAAAATTCTCACCAAAATACTAGCCAATAGGATCCAACAGTACATTAAAAGGATTATTCACCATGACCAAGTGGGATTTATCCCTGGGCTGCAAGGTTGGTGCAACATCCGCAAGTCAATCAACATGATACAATACATTAACAAAAGAAAGAACAAAAATCATATGATCCTCTCAATAGATGCAGAAAAAGCATTTGACAAAGTACAGCATCCTTTCTTGATCAAAACTCTTCAGAGTATAGGGATAGAGGGTACATACCTCAATATCATAAAAGCCATCTATGAAAAACCTACAGCGAATATCATTTCAATGGGGAAAAGTTGAGAGCTTTTCCCCTAAGGTCAGGAACGCAGCCGGGATGTCCACTATCACCACTGCTATTCAACATAGTATTAGAAGTCCTAGCCACAGCAATCAGACAACAAAAAGAAATCAAAAGCATCCAAATCGGCAAAGAGGAAGTCAAACTCTCACTCTTTGCAGATGATATGATACTGTATGTGGAAAACCCAAAAGACTCCACCCAAAACGGCTAGAACTCATACAGGAATTCAGTAAATTGGCAGGATATAAAATCAATGCACAGAAATCAGTGGCATTCCCATACACCAACAACAAGACAGAAGAGAGACAAATCAAGGAGTCAATCCCATTTACAATTGCACCCCAAACCATAAGATACCTAGGAATAAATTTAACCAAAGAGGCAAAGGATCTGTACTTAGAAAACTATGAAATACTCATGAAAGAAATTGAAGAAGACACAAAGAAATGGAAAACCGTTCCATGCTCATGGATTGGAAGAACAAACATTGTGAAGATGGCAATGCTACCTAGAGCAATCTACACATTCAATGCAATCCCCATCAAAATACCATCTACTTTTTTCAAAGAAATGGAACAAATAATCCTAAAATTTGGATGGAACCAGAAGAGACCCCGAATAACCAGAGGAATCTTGAAAAAGAAGAGCAAAGCTGGTGGCATCACAATTCTGGACTTCCAGCTCTATTACAAAGCTGTCATGATCAAGACAGTATGGTACTGGCACAAAAACAGACACATAGATCAATGGAACAGAATAGAGAGCCTGGAAATGGACCCTCAACTCTATGGTCAACACATCTTTGACAAAGCAGGAAAGAATGTCCAATGGAAAAGACAGTCTCTTCAACAAATAGTGTTGGGAAAATTGGACAGCCACATGCAGAAGAATGAAACTTGACCATTTTCTTACACCACACATAATAATAGACTCCAAATGGTTGAAAGACCTAAACATGAGACAGGAGTCCATCAAAATCCTAAAGGAGAACACAGGTAGCAAACTCTTCGACCTAAGCTGCAGCAACTTCTTCCTAGAAACATCACCAAAGGCAAGGGAAGCAAAGGCAAAAATGAACTATTGGGATTTCATCATGATAAAAAGCTTTTGCACAGCAAAAGAGTCCACAAAACCAAAAGACAACCAACAGAATGGGAGAAAATATTTGCAAATGACATATCAGATAAAGGGCTAGTATGCAAAATCTATAAAGAACTTATCAAACTCAACACCCAAAGAACAAATAATCCAATCAAGAAATGGGCAGAAGACATGAACAGACATTTTTCCAAAGAAGACATACAAATGGTCAACAGACACATGAAAAAGTGCTCAACATCGCTTGGCATCAGGGAAATCCAAATCATCACACCAGTCAGAATGGCTATAATTAACAAGTCAGAAAACGGCAGATGTTGGCGGGGATGCGGAGAAAGGGGAACCCTCCTACACTGTTGGTGGGAATGCATGCTGGTGCAGCCACTCTGGAAAACAGTATGGAGGTTCCTCAAACAGTTGAAAATAGAGCTACCATACGATCCAGCAATTGCACTACTGGGTATTTACCCCAAAGATACAAATGTAGTGATCCGAAGGGGTACGTGCACCCCGATGTTTATAGCAGCAATGTCCACAATAGCCAAACTGTGGAAAGAGCCAAGATGTCCATCGACAGATGAATGGATAAAGAAGAAGTGGTATATATACACAATGGAGTATTATGCAGCCATCAAAAGGAATGAGATCTTGCCATTTGCAATGATGTGGATGGAACTGGAGGGTGTTATGCTGAGTGAAATAAGTCAATCAGAGAAAGACATGTATCATATGACCTCACTGATATGAGGAATTCTTAATCTCAGGAAACAAACTGAGTGTTGCTGGAGTGGTGGGGGGGGTGGGAGGGATGGGGTGGCTGGGTGATAGACTTTGGGGAGGGTATGTGCTATGGTGAGCGCTGTGAATTGTGCAAGACTGTTGAATCACAGATCTGTACTTCTGAAACAAATAATGCAACATATGTTAAGAAAAAAGAAAAAGAAGAAGATAGCAGGAGGGGAAGAATGAATAGGAGTAAGTCGGAGGGGGAGACGAACCATGAGAGACGATAGACTCTGAAAAACAAACTGAGGGTTCTAGAGGGAAGGGGGGTGGGGGGATGGGCTAGCCTGGTGATGGGTATTAAAGAGGGCACATTCTGCGTGGAGCACTGGGTGTTATGCACAAACAATGAATCATGGAACCCTACATCAAAAACTAATGATGTAATGTATGGTGATTAACATAACAATAAAAAATAAAAAATAAAATTATATTAGAAATAAGACTGAATGTGTAACAAAATAATCAAATAACAGATATTAATAATTGACATTTTACCCTCTGATGCGAGGAAAACACTTAGTGCCTACAAATACTAAATCCAAAATTAACTAGATTATTTAATAACTAAGTAAATGTCTATTCTTATTCTTATTGTTGCAGTTCTGGTTTCACAGATAGAAGAGGGAAAGTTGGGTTTAGAACTCCAAGGGAGAAAAAGAAGGCACACTTGAATAAGAATAAGAATTAAGAAGGATGTTGTAGAACATATACTTAACAAATCTTCATGTGAGACCAGTGAACATGCAGATGGAGTATTTAATCAGATCCTATATTGCATTAAACTAGCAATTCAAAATGTAAGAAGTCTGTGCTCCTATTGTCATAAATTATTTAGAATCCATTATTGCAATCTCAAAATCACTTTCCAAGATTAATTCTCATACCCTGTAACCCCCACTGCTTGGAATCACATAAATAGGGGAATAAAAGCCTAAGTGTGTGTGTGAGAGAGAGAAGCATTAAATGTAATTGTATTTTAGAAGGCAATGTAAAAATATTTATATCCCAAACTTTTATTCAAATGTGTCCCAATTTGTGGTTCAAAATATAAACATATATAGAATAGTGTCTCTTGCAAGAAAGGTATTAAAATGAGTGTGTTGTGATATTCTTCCCTTTAGGTGCTAGTTGTAAAGATATTCTACTAAGTATTCAACAAGACAGGTTTAAACAATGTAATCTGTACTCCTCTAGTTGCACATAATTTAAAACTCACAATGCTCCAGAACTGATTAATTACATATAAATTATATTTTTCTTTGTGTGTAACTCAATAGATAATTATACTTAATTGTATTGTGAGAGAATAGGAGTTGCATGTCAGAGGAGTTTCTATTATATGAAATTAAAAATTTAAAAAGGTTTCAAAAATAATTTTTAAAACAATATTGGACTTGTAAAGAGTCCTAATTAGCCAGAAAATTTTGCATTGGCTCTGTCCACATTTAATAATAATGTACATCTGCTCTTTAATTTGATTTCTTCCAAATGTTCTTATGTTAGGAAAACAGAGGAATCTGCATGATACAAATGAATTCACATAAATTTTTCTGCCCACCCCTAGACCTAGAAAATCACCCTTATATACAGCATAGACTGTATATAATCAATTTCCTCCATATTTTCTTTTTTCTTTCTTTTTTTTATTGTAAATACCTATTTCTTTTAGGCCATCATGATTTATTTCATAATATTTCTAGATCTATAGACAAGATCAGGTTAGAGGTTTTAAACTTTTGTGACACTTTATAGTCAATTTCAGGATAAATTGAATTTCTTTCCATTTGTGTAAGATAAAGATTAGGTTTTCTGCTTCAGTGACAGAGCTCTGGGAGACTGTGAAGGAACCACTACCATGATCGTACTCACTTGCAACTTACCTTCAGCTTGAGCTGCAAACATATCTGAGCTCATGTGGTGGTGGTGGTGGGGGCGGTCAGTGAATGTAGATGGGAGGAGGTTAATTTCACCTGTACAAAACCTAAATTTATTTTGGACCCTGAATTAAACTGTTGGTTCTCAATTAGGCAGAGGTAGCAACCTCATCATACAATTGATATTTTCTCTCAAATTACCAGTTATTATAGCAAATGCATCTTTCCCATTGAAGCTTTTCCCATGCAGGGTTGAACAGGGTGATAGCTCTCCCATTATCCCATTGTCTTTACAAAATATATGCAGCCCGCTACCTAGGAAACTTGAGTGTAGGAGGAGCTGTTCTGAGAGATTGCACATGGCTCCAGTTGCCAAGGAAACCCATGCCTTTTTTTCCTGTAAATGTGCAAAGCAGTTTCCTTATTAGGAATTGGGTTAACAGTGTTCTCAAAGGAAAAGCTGAGTGAGGAAGGTAGTAAGTTCTTTTCATACATAAAAACTGAATTGTAAACTCTGTATAAGCTGTGATGAATTGTTTTCAGCATGTAGGTTTTAGTGATAAAAGTGAAGTTTTGTGGATTATCACACTTTTGCTCTGACATAATTAAACATGTTAGAAAATGTAAAATCTTGCTCTTAAATGAAAAACAGACCATAAGAATGTAGAGAAAGTGGACTTTTCTCAATAATAAATGACAGATACCGACCATGTATGTAAGACTTACCTAAATCCATGTGTTGCATGTGCACTTTTTGAATGTTATGTTACCTCAAAATATTTTTCCTTAAATGCCTTTATATGTAGGAATTGCAATGAAGTTTTAAGGTTAGCCCTCTTTTTTAAACATCCCTCTGTTATTATTGTGCCAGAAATCACATATTTCTTATTATACTAGCATTTTATTTTTTATGCTTTTGGGGTAATTAAAATATTCTAAAATAAAAATATCCCAAGTCATATAAATATCACATCAGCATGATCTATCATAATTTGTCACCATTCATTAAGCTGCCACTTACCAACTATATAAAACAACTTTAGCAAAAATTCCTAATAATATTTTTCAAAAATATCACAAAAAAACACATAGTATGAGAGAAAAAAAAAAACACCTAAATGTGGGGATCTTTGCATACTTAGCAAGAAGGCCATTTCTTGGAAACATTAGCCCTGCCTTCCATGTTAAAATATAAGCACCGTGTCCTTAGGTTTCCAACCTAAATGCAGATAGAGCTATATGCCAGTATTTTATTGCAACCACAGTAGCAAAATTTAACTTTCTTCCTCTTGGGAAATAATTCATGAAGAACTATAATTCTTTGAGTATTCTATTGAGCAGCCAAGGTGGGTGAAAGTAGGCACCTTCATAATCATTGTGGAGGGTGTATTGTAACACCCTATATAGAGTACAATTTGGAAAAATATCTTAAATGTCTGAAGATATCAATAGTTTTCATCCAGCTCAGTAATATAATTTCAAGGCACCTTTCTAACAAACTATATGTACCAGGATAACCGTCAATCTTTTTATTTAAAAAAAAAATCAAATTCCAACACATGATCATGGCTAAAGTTATGGTAAAAGTATACAGTAGGTAGTGTGTTAATAGTCATTAAAAATAATCACAGTGAGAATACACTCACCATGATGAGCACCGAGTAATGGCTAGAATTGTTGAATCACTATATTGTACACAAGGAACTAATATAAAACTGTGTGTTAACTATACTGGAATTAAAAAAAAACTTAAAAAAATAATCATAGTAAGAAAAGTACATAATCACATGGAAATTGTTCACTATAGAATAAGTGAAAGTAAAAGATATGAAAACCATGACATGAGAAAATCCTGGAAATGTATGAACCAAAGGGTGAAGAGTAGATGGCTTTGTGTATTACTTTTTCTGGTGTTTTTCTACTTCTGCCAAGTCTTTTGCATTGAACATTTATTACTCTGTATTTAGAAATGTTTTAAAGTGTTATAAAGGACAAAGTTTATGAAGAGTTTAAATGACTTAGAGGGATACTTAGATTATAATGAAGAAAAGCGGGTTTGCCCATGGTATAGACATAAATATCACAGGGACAACAGCCCCGCTGTGAGCCCCCATCTTGGAGGAGCTGAGCGGTCTGCTCTCAGCTATTGCCCACAGACAGGAGAGGCCATCTGCAGGAAGAGTACAAGTTCTTGACACCTGAGGAAGCCTCAGGGAGTTGATATGACTGAGACACTGGAAGTAGAGAACACAGAATAAAAGTAAAAGAACCAAACCCCTTGAAGCCTCCAGCTGAGAGCAAAATGTTACTGAATGAGAGGCACCTAAATATTATTACTACAGACTTTTATAAAGTAGATAACTGTATGGAAAATTCAAATGATAGGAAGGCAGGCTTATGCTTAAGAACTCGGGGAACTATTATGTGATTTGTTCTGATTTTATGGTTTTTTTTTTTACATTTATGTGATTTATGTATAAATAAATGCATTTCACTAAGATCTGAAAACCCAAAATATTTTCCTAATGAAAGCAGCATCAAAATATGGGATTTGGGGATAGTGTTTGAGGATCTCTACATGGCCACCAGCCTAACTGATACACAAGTCCTAAATAGTCTTATATAGCTGGTAATACATGAGTCCCAGATGGTTTTACATAAATGCTACACTATAAGACATGTATTTGGAATATGAAATGCTTTGTTTATGAAATACCCCTCTCGTCACCAAACATGCTTGGCAGAAGACAAATACCCTTGAATGAAATCATCTACCAAAAATTATAGCCTAGCTGATAGAACAGATGAGAACAATGTCAAGCAAAAACCCAAAGGAAAGATCCTTTCAAAGATATATTCAATAGCAGATATGACATAAAATTCAAGTCTTTGTTTTTGAAATCTACAGAATTAAATACTAACATATAATTATTGAAAAATTTGTAACTCCAAATTCAAATGTGCAGCCCAGTGATTTCAGTGAATGCTGACAGCAGTAACAAAATCACCCCATCATTATTTTTCAGAGGTCCCAAAACAAGCAAAGTGGGTAAATACAATATTTACTCCGAGATGTATCTGTGGATATCTACCTGCCAGAAATACCTAGCTGATGAAAGCCACCCAGCAAGGAAGTCATAGAATAAAGAGCACTGGAAAAACGAGCAGTATGTCAATGATGAGGGGAACTAAAAAGGAATTGCTTAATCCACCTTAACTATCCTAGGATCCTAGGATCTCCATGGTTCTCATGAACTGGGAAAAATGGTCCTCATGTAAAGTAAGAGCTCCCACTTTAAAACTAACTATAACTCCAGGCTTGACAATAACGTTCCCAGACACTTTTGTCCTGAAACCATGGGGAAGTCTGTGTAGCCCTTATGCTAGTTCCTAATAAAACAAGGAGAAAAGCCTTGACTCCTTGGAGGATAAAACTAGCAGCCGCAGGTGCTCTGGAGGAGAAAGTCCAGCTTGGTAGCATGGGCCAACGTCAATAGCATAAATCCTTCTACCACAGCCAGTGATAAGCTGTCAATGGGACATCACTAAGTAAAGGAAGGAAGGAATGTGCACAGTCAGCTCAGCCTCAGCCCACTACTGAGATCCATTTGTCCTGGAAGCACTAGGAAAAAACTACCACAGAGCATAAGGTCAACCCAGCTGGATTGCTTCATAGTTTTATGTTAGAATGCTCCCCTTTTAAGCAATAAAGGAAGAACACATTGAAAGTCTTTACCTAAATAGGAAGGAAGGAGTTTCCTAGACCTTGGTGTTCTCAGATTGTCAGTAACCTAGATCCAGAGATGACAAACAAGATACAGACAATGTCTGCAAACAATCTGAGAAGTATGAGAGTCTTAAAAGCATATATCTCTATCACTAAGAAAAAGGAGAGGTGATTAAAGCAGCCCCGGGAAGAGGTTTCCAACTCTTTTTCATTTCATGGCTTTTACTGAGAAAACATCCCTGAGTGCCACAGCAGGGCCAGCTAGGCCGCCTCAGGTACATTTCAGAGTGCTGTTCAAGGTATTTGTCTGATACTGATCCAGGTTTACACCCATTCTCCTAGAAATTCAACTGCATCATCCAACAAGGTTTGCTATGAAAGGAAAAGTCATACAAAATGAAATGAATGATCTGGTATAGTAAATTAAATGTGCTCTAGATAGGAGTGTATAAAGACACATGAAACAAATCCCATGACAAAGTTCAAGGTTTATCAGAAAGACTGGGATGTATCAATATGCCATGGCTGCAAGTAGCAGGAACTCAAGCTCCAAGAGCTTTCTCTAACAATAGTGCCAAGTTTAAATACTAAAAATAGGGAATCTGTTGTGATCTTAAAAACTACAGTAATTTGGGCATAAGCCTTTCAGAGATGGAAAAATTTAAAGAAGGAAGAAAGGGAAGAAAGTGATGTATTTGTGCTTGTCACATGGAGAAAAGTAGAGAAGTGTAACAGTGTGAAAGCTTTCCAGCTGAAATCTTTTTAAGCCAACATAAAAGTTTGAATATTTGTGCTAATCTGTTTCCAGAATTTACAGCAGGTTTACATAACGATAGCACTATTGACATTTTAAAATAGATAATTCTCTGTTGTGGAGGGCGGTCCTATGCATTTTAGAATACTTGCTGGCATCCCCCCAAAATTAATAAATAAAACTTCAAAAAATAAAGAGGGGGGCACGTGGGTGGCTCAGTCAGTTACACATCTGACTCTTGATTTTGGCTCAATACATGGTCTCAGGGTCATGAGATCAAGCCCCACGTCAGGCTCCACGCTCAGTGAGGAGTCTGCTTGAGATTCTCCCTCTCCCCCTCCCTCTGCCCCTCCCCTCCCCTGCCAAGCTGCGTTATATTCTGTACTGTGTACAATAAAGAAGTTTGCTTTCAGTTTACCAAGTGCCTGAAAAAAAAAAAAAAAAGAATCACCTATGTAACCCTACCACCCCACCGCCTCCCTTTTGGTAAGCATCTGTTTCTTCTCAAGAGTCGGCTTCTTGGGACCAAGCTGGTGGGACCGAGAAGCTGGTCAAGCTGGAGCCTGGGCTGAAGGCATGTGGGGGTGACGACCGGATCTGGGCCCTGACTCACAAGGCACACACCTGTCCACATTGCAGGTGGAGTCTCTCAATGTCAAGTGACTGCCAACACCATGCCACACTTCTAGACACATCTGCTACTTTGTGAGCAAGCCCAGCAGCTCTGAGCCTCCTGCTGTGTTCACAGGTGACACCTTGCTCATGGCTGGCTATGGGAAGTTCTGTGAAGGGACAGCGGATGAGATGCACAAAACTCTGCTTAAGATCCTGGGCCAGCTCCCTCCAGACACAAGAGTGTACTGTGGCCACGAGTATACCATCAACAACCTCAAGTTTGCACAGCACATAGAGCCCAACAATGCTGCCATTCAGGAGAAGCTGGCCTGGGCCAAGGAGAAGTACGGTATTGGGGAGCCCACGGTGCTATCCACCCTCACGGAGGAGTTCACCTACAGCCCCGTTCATAAGAGTGAGGGAGAAGACTGTGCAGCACCATGCTGGCGAGATGGACCTGTGACCACCATGAGGGCCATCGGCAAAGAGAAGGACCATTTCAACGTGCCCCGGGACTGAGGCGGCTGTGGGGCCTGGGCTGCCCGTGGCCGCCACCTCTCTCAAGCATATTTGGGTATTCAAATGTTTTAGATAAATTTCCTGCCAGGAGTGCAGGAAATCCAGTCTTGGTTTAATTTTAAATTAATTTCAGGGCCCTTTGCCCGTGTTATCAGATGTTCTAATGCATATTTATAAGAGAAGTTGAAAGTGTAAAGGGAGGAACTCCCAAATCATGACAATTAAAAATGTCTCCAGACATTGGTAAATGTCCCCTGATGAACAACAGTGTCCCTAATTTAGAACCACTGACTTATATTTAATTGAAAGGATTTATGCTCACTCGTTTTTATTTGTCTGAAAATATCTTTATGAGAATATAACAGATTAATAACCATTCAATCTGGCCATAAAGATTTCTCTAGAAATTTTGTTGTGAGTCTTACCTGAAATAAACATAATAATAAACTAACATTTACATAGCACTTTCTGTGTCTCAGGTACTATTCTAAGTACTTAAATAAATAGTTTAATAGTTAATAGTTTAATCCTTACAATAACCCCTTTTGTATATGGAGAAATTGAGGCAGAGAAATTAAGTTTTTCATGATATCACAACTAATAATTGGTAGCACTGAGAGTGGTACCCATACTTTGTGTTTCTAGAATTTTTGTATTCACACAATATGCCCAGAAAGAAATACCAGAGTCTGTGAAATCAAATGACTTCTGAAATCTTTGCCCTTTCAATTAAAATATTAGAATTATTCAGTCACTCTGAGCCCTGGCCATATTTTGCCTGGATTATTGCAGTAGTCTCCTAAATAGCCTCTGGGTTTCTATCCCTTCCCTTCCTCTGTAGTCTCCTCTCTACAAAGCAGGGAAGCAATCCCTTTAAACATGTCAAATCATGTCACTCATTTCGCAAAACCTTGCAGTGGCTGCCCATGTCACTCAGGTACAAACACAAGTCCTTACCATGACTATAAAACCCTATAAAACCTGGAGTGGACCTGTCTACATCCCACAACCGTCTCTTAATTTGTCCTGCAGTCACCCAACTTCCACGTTGATCCATGGCCTTGACTTAATGCCTTGGTACTCACCACTCTTTCTACCTGCAAGGGCCTTCCCTCCAAAGACTCGCCCCTCACTTGTTTCAAGTCTCTGCCCAAAAATCACCTTCTCAGCTGGCTCTCCCTGGCTACTCTTTGTGTGCAGCCACACACCCATCTCTTTAGTTCTTCTTTTCTCTGCTTTATCATTCTTCATAGCACTTATACCTACCTGAACTACTTTATATTCAGCCATTTTTATGCTTTTCACCAAGTTCATCCCATAGAATGTAAATCCCATGAAAGTAGACGGCCTGCTTTGTTCACAGCTCTACCCCAGCACTTAGAACAGTGTCCAGAAAAAAACATATTTGTCCCACAAATATTGTTGAATATAGAATATAAAAGTAGAATGATGGCATGAAGTTCATAGCACTTAAGTGAGATAATAAATGTGAATATGGCTAAAAAAGGGCCCTTGCTTCCTTCAGTGATAATTTCTAATCAATCAATGATAGTAGAACAACAGTGTACTTTTAACTTTGCAAGAAGATATTCAATGTTTTATAGCAATCAATTGGATAATTAGAAATGTTAGTACTAGTGGTGGATTTATAATTGGTGTAATTACCTGTGGATAGTGAGCCCCTGGCCTCTCTGAAGGGTCAGAATCTTCTTGCTCTTCGACTACATCAAGTAAACACATTTCTAATCACCGATTTTTTTTTCAACAAATACTGTGCACACTCTCAAATCTTAAGATCACAAAAAACTAAGGAAAAGAAAATACATTGGATGAGATCAGCAAGAATCAAATAGATTTCAAAAATATTCACACCATTAAATTAAAGATTTAACATCCCTAGACTAAAAATAGTCCCTAAAATTGAAAATAAAAATGAATACAGAAATATGCTAAATTTATTACCAGAAATCTCAGTATTTTAAAATAAATATAAGATGTTAGTCTTTGTAAGTAATCAGAAAAATCCAAATTGCAACATGCGATGATAATTTTCATTTTTGTCACATGGGCAATAGTTTAAAAATTGATAATTTTCAGTGCTTACTGTAATAAATATTCTCTCATCTATTCTGGATAAGAGTGAGGATTGATGAAATTTATCTGGAATGAAATTTGATGGTGTTTATTAAAATTGAAAATGTGTGTATATTTTGACAATTTGTCTAGGATTCCTCAATATCTGCATGGGTTTCTTAATTTAGGGGAACCTAGGACCATATCTCCTGCACAGAAGCTTCAGTGCAGCAGATACCCCCTTGAAATTTTTTTAAAGAACAGTAGTAAGTCTTGGCCAATCTGATACTTCTGCACAGGAATTTGATCCCTAAAAGAATGGATATGATATGCAGGGACAGCAAGAGGTCATTTGTCTTGCCAGTGGTAGGATTTAAAATCCAGTGCTATAGTAAAGGTTTTTCACTAACATTTAGCACTAATATTTGTAAAATTTTAAGTTCAGAGAAATAATGAAATGCCTATTATTTAAGTCTCAAAGATGTACAAACCTGTGATGAGATATTGGTTATTCCTTACCTTACTTTTCTGATTGTTTTTCTAAGTTCGTGACTCTAAAATTCCTGATGACATTCTGAACCACAGTATTCTTATGATAAAGTATTTTTGCCCCTAAATTAATTAAATTATTTCCTGTATTGCTATCAGGACCCATGACTGAGATAATGCACCTCCCTTTGGACCAGAAATCTGATTTCTAACCTAGTATATAGAGATACTTAAACAAATGTGAAAAAAAAACCCTAAATTATAAGGAAGTTCAATGCTATATTATTTATATTCAAGACAGTGTGAACCTTGATAAGGTAATTGTGACATATAGCATTCTTATAAAATATAATATAGACATGAGAAAGACTTTCATCTGTATTAATATTATTTTTAATATTAAACTTCCAAAGCTTGATGTATATGATCTCACGCCATTAAAAAGAAAAAGATAGAGATGTGTGTGTAGTTGTTTGCTTGGAGAAAAGAGATGTAAGAGATTGTTTAGGAAAAAAGTGTAGAAAGAAATCACTGATTTACTAACTTATTAAACTGGTTATTCCCTTATCTGTGCATGAAATGGCCATGTTTTAAAAAGTGAGAATGTGATCTTACTTTTAGGAAGAACAAGAATGGGTAATTAATACTAATGTTCTTTCTCTACACTAATTAGGTCAATATGTTTCTGTTCCCAGTGAAATATTTTAAGAAGGACGAAGTAAATTAAAACACAATTAAAAGAGGATGACTGGATGTCAAAGAGTCTAGAACCAGGCCAGACCAAAAAAAGAGGTAGCATAATTATAACCATTTAAATGAAAACCTGAAAGTATATAAAAATCCACTGGAGTTTTTCCTCTCTCTCTATATATAATGGAATATTATTCAGTCTTAAAAAATAAGAAAATTCTGCCATTTGTGACAGGATGGATGGATGGGTGGATGGGTGGAGGTACCTGGAGAACATTATGCTAAATGAAACAAGCCAGACAAAGATAAATACTGTATGATATCTCTTATATATGAAAAAAAATGTTGGTATACACACTAATTTATAATTCTCTCCTTTTTAGTGTTGGTGAGGCCTGGGTATGTGATTGGAAAATCACATCAATAATTAGGTTACTAATTAACTGATTTCCAGGTAATCATAATGGAGATCTAATCTTATCTAACCTACATCTTTTTCTGATCCTATTTAAGTTGTTGGCAGAATTTAGTTCTTGCTATATAGTGTGAAGTTTCCTGTTTTCTTGGTGGATGCTGACAGAAGATCTCTCTCAGCTTCTAGAGACTACCTAAAATTCTTTCACATGGCCCTAACACAGCCAGAAGGAAAGTGTTCTTCTGATGTTTCTTTCACTCTTCATTTCATGTTTATGATAAGTTTTTGTGTAAAGGGCTGATTTGATTAGCTCTCTTTTAAGTGGGAGCTTTGTAAACTATAACTTTGAGGATCATTTAGCATGGCCTTGTGCCATGTATCTAATTATTTGCTTATTTGTTTGGTTTATTCTGTAGTACCAGAGTTTACCAAATTTTCATCTATTATGTAAGCTTTATATTTCCAGGTAATTCTTTTAAATATTAGACTCATATGAAGGGCAAAAATAGTTCAGTGAGTCCCCACGTACCCTGAATCTACTAGCTTCCCTCAATGATAGCCTCTTACAATACCACAGTACATTATCAAAACAGGAATCTTCTTTTTTGATATATAGTTCTAGAAAACTTGGATGGATGGATGGATGGATGGATAGATAGATGGATGACACAAATTGCTTCATAATCTCAAAGAAACCCCCCAATGTTATCACTTCATAGACTTACCCTCCCCCAACTTAAAGCCCTGATAACTTCTGATCTGTTCTCCATCACTTTGATTTTGTCATTTTGAGAATATTAAAGTAATAGAATAATACATTATGTAACCTTATGATATTGGTTTTTTTGGGTATTTTCACTTTTTTTTTTTTTTTAAAAGATTTTATTTATTTATTTGACAGAGAGACACAGCGAGAGAGGGAACACAAGCAGGGGGAGTGGGAGAGGGAGAAGCAGGCTCCCCGCCGAGCAGGGAGCCCGATGTGGGGCTCGATCCCAGGACCCTGGGATCATGACCTGAGCCGAAGGCAGACGCTTAACGACTGAGCCACCCAGGCGCCCCTTGGGTATTTTCACTTTTAAAAAAACTTTTGCCATTCTAATAACAGTGTAATGTTGGCTTATCCTGACTTTAATTAGCATTTCCCCAATGGCTAATGATGTTGAATCTCTTTTCATATGGTTACTACCATCTGTATATCCTCTGGCAAGTATCTGTTCAAGTCTTTTTTCCTATTTTCAAGTGGGATTATTTATTTTCTCATAGTTGAATTCTAGAATTGAAATGATATGGACTGATTTCTCAAATCCACAAACTGGAAACAAAACAAAACAAAACAAAACTTCACCCAGGATGAAATTAGACAATCTGACTATGCCTATAACTACTGAATTCATGGTCGAAAACTGAATTCATGATCAAAGAAATTGAATTCATGCTAAAAACCTTCTGAAAAAAAAGTACTGGATCCAGATGTTTTCATGGGTGATTTCTACAAAAATTTACAAAATCTCTTCTAGAAAAAACAGAAGATGAGAAAACATCTCAACTCATTTTCATAAGGCCAGCTTTTCACTGACATCAAAACCGAAGACAGTAGGACCAAAGAAGCAAAACTAAAGACTCTTATGAACATAGCTGCAAAATAAGTATTCCTTGTGAATATAGATGCAAAAATCCTCAACAAAATATTAACAAATAGAATCTAACAATATACAAAAGGAAAAATATGCCATGACAAACGGGATTATTCTATAAACAGAGGGCTGGATCAGTCTTTGAAAGTCAGTTATTATAATCTACTATATTTACAGTCTAAAACAAATAGATAATTATAACAATTGAGAATCGATCATTTGACAAAATTCAATACCTATTTAAGATAAAAAATGTGAGTAACTGTGTACAGTGATCTATTAATATATTAGTAGATATATATATATAACTATATGTAATACTATTTTGTTTTAAATAGTTTAATGCTTTTTAAAAGTGATGGGGCACCTGGGTGGCTCAATAGGTTAAGCGTCTGCCTTTGGCTCAGGTCATGATCCCAGGGTCCTGGGATGGAGTCCCACAGTGGGCTCCTTGCTCAATGGGGGGGGAGCGTGCTTCTCCCTCTCCCTCTGCCCCTCCCCCCAGCTCGTGCTCTCTTTCACACCCTTTCTCTCTTTCTCTCTCTCAAATAAATATATTAAAAAATCTTTAAAAAAATAAAAAATGAAAGAATTAAAGACTTATGTATGTATGTATGTATATATTTATTTATATGTATATTTTCTACATATTTACAGTTTTGAGATCTTTTCATCCTTTTCTCTAAATTAGTTCCTTCAAACTAACTTCTTTTAGTATGTCTTATAGCACAAGACTGCTGGTAGTGAATTCTTTTTGGTTCTGTTGATCTGAAATTTTATTTCATGACTGTTAATGAACATTTTCAGTTTTTTTGTATAATTTTGGGTTGATGGTTCATCCTTTTTCTTATCATTTTAGCACTTTAAAAAATGTTTCTCTATTGTCTTCTGGTCTTTATCTTTGTTTCTAATAACAAAAATATAGTCATTCTTATTGCTATTATTTTGCTATCCTACTATATGTAATGAATCTTTTGACTTTGCAGTTTTAACATTTTTCTATTTATTTTTAGTCATCAGCACTTTCAATATGATGTACCTGTTTTATTTTCTACCATATTTATCTTGTTTGAGGTTTGCTGAACTCCTTAATATGGAAAACATGTGGCCATTTATTCAAATATTTATTGTGACTAATTATTGTTTTTTCCTCTTTGTGCTTCTAATTATACCTCTATATTAAATAATATTGTCTCACAATTTACCAAGACTGCTTATTTTTAAATTTGTTTTTTCTATCTGTTCTTTGAATCAAAGAATTTCTGACAACGCAATTTCAAGCTCACTGACCTTTTCTTCTCCCATTTATAATCTATTAAAATCTCACTCAGTACATTTTAGGTATGTTTTACATAATCTTATATTACATTTTGAATTTCTCACATTTTCAAGTTTTTTCCCATCTCTTCTTATCACCACATATTTAAGTCCTTGAAAACATCTAAAATAGCAGCTTTATGTTTTATATTTTTCTTGTGCTAATTCTAATACATGAAGTGTCAGTTACTACGTACTGCTTTTTCTTTTAACAGTGGGTCGCAATGCGTTTTCTTTTGCACATTTAGTAATCCTTTATTATAAGTTGGACATCACATATGATAGCTGTAGGGCATCTGGATAATGCCAAACTAGTTAAAACGTGTTGAATTTATTTTGACAGATAAATTGCTGGTGGATAATTTTGGTCCTGTCAGACTCGGATTCATTTGCTGTTAAGGCATATCTATTTTGTTTTGAACTTAGTCCTATGGCTCAGCCCTTACTCTTGGATGTGGTCCTTACTAAAAAATATGGTCTTTCTGGGGTCACAACCGACAGCCAATGTCCTCAATAATTACTTTCTACTCTGGATGACCTGTAACTCCTGTGTCCTCTTGCTCAGCTGGCCTCTCAGTATTCAGTCTTCTGCCCCATGGTACCCATTCTCTGCTAGGAATCAAAGAGCTTTGCTCTTTGCTTTTTCAGCCTAATCCCTGGCCAAGAAAGGAATAAATTTACGTGGACTTAGGTAACCTTTCCCTCAACAGGTCCTCTTTCTCGGATCCTGTGTCCTACAAAATCCAGCTCCCTCAATAACTACAAATTCAGACTCTGTCTTCTTGGTTAAGCAAGACTTACTTAGGTTTGGCTCCATTTCCCTGCTCTGTGTCAGTGAAGAAGGTTGGATCAGTTATTAGGCAATCTTGAGGCTCACATCATTTGTTTTCCTTTCATCAGGGATCACTGTCCCAAACTGCCTCTTATTCGATGCCTGAAAATAGTGACTCATGTGTTTTGTACAATTTTATAGGTGTTTTGGTTGGAATACCAAGTTCTGTACCAGTTACTCTTTCCAAGCAGAAATAACATTCTACCTATAAGATAAGAAAATGTAAATTAAGAAAAGCTAAGTTATTTGTTTATTGTGACAAAATAAGTGATAAACAAAAAGGGTTTTTATCCAGGTCTTCTGATTTTATATCCAGAGTATTTCTACTGCATCCCAGCTGTTTTACAATGAATAGCCCGAGAAAAATATAGATTGAGGTAGGTTTTTCTAATTCAGTAGTTTACAAACTTTTCAGTTCATGTAATAATAAAACTGTAAACACTTTGTATAAAGTAATTTGAATTTTGTACACTGCTTTTTTCTAGATATTATTAAATGCATACATAGCAGCAATAACAATAATGATCATCTACTAGGTTAATATTTAATAAAAAAAAGGACATGGAATCACCAAAATGGTGTAAACAAACATCTCATTTCATAATAAAGAAGAATTTTATCAAAGGAATGATTTTGTTTTATGTAAGTCTTACTTTATTTTACTTTATCTCCTTTTGGCCTTAAAGCAGACTAAACGTCAAAGTGGACCAAAGCCTGTCTGAAGGCAGGTATTTGGAAATAAATGACAGTACATTTCATTAAAAAAAAAAAAAAGTTTACAGCATTTCCTTTGGGTCAGACAGCATTCTCAGTGCTTACAGTTATAATCCATGTAAACATTATAACTACACTATGAATCAGGTCCTCTTGCATTTCTCACTTTATAGGTAATGAATGTGATGCATGAAGAAATGAAATATTTTGCCTAAGATCACCCAACTAATAAGTAGCAGAGTTAAATTGCCATTCAGAATCAGGATCTTAAACTTTGCTCCTTTTGAAATGGGAATCTGAGGAGGAAAAATAGTTATATACCTATGGGTAATGTTTCAGATTTTTTCCAAATCAATTTTCAAATGGATATACATTATCCTTATAATGTACTACTGTGTTTATTTTATTTTTATTTTTATTTTTTGGTACTTCTGTACAAAAGAGAGAGATTTCAATTTTTCAATTCTTGAAATTTTATCTACATAAAATAATAATGCACCATAGGATTGGAAAAGAGCATTTTTTTCTAGTTCTGCATTTCTAGCTATAAATGAAGGTTAATATTTGAGAGCAGATAGAAGAGCATTTTATTGAAACAGATAATGCTCACAGAAAACTGATATAATTCAGATGGTTAAAAATTCAGTTCAGATGAGGCTAAAAAATGTAGCCTATTTTAAAAACTTAATCTAAATAAATTTATGATGCAAAGAAGCATTTAAAAGAGCTCCTTGAAATGAAGGAAGTCATGCATCTAAGAAAACAATGAGGTAGTGCTCAAATGTAAGTAGAAAATAGTGAATCAGGGTAGTACCTTCTGAGTAAGAAGGAAAGAAATAAATGTTACTCTTCCAGTTTTGATTTTATAAGAAAATTAACTGCAGGTCCTAATCAAAATGTACTTATTAATAAATATTCAACAATTTAAATTAACAATTACAAAATAAACATGTTGCAATTTATCGTTGAAAGTTAGACACATTAAAAATAGAAAAAAATAGGGGTATCTGGGTGGCTCAATCAGTTAAGTGTCTGCCTAATGGTCAGGTCATGATCCCAGGATCCTGGGATCTAGTCCCACATCTAGCTCTTCTTGCTCAGCCGGGAGCCTGCTTCTCTCTCTCCTGCTCCCCCCAGTCAGGTTCTCTCTCTCTCTTTCTCTCTCTCAAATAAATAAATAAATTCTTTAAAAAGAAATAGGAGAAAAGAATAATTTTAAAAGAGGTATATCAGAATATCCAGGTGTTTAATGACTAATTCATATATCTAATTTTTCAGGAAGAAGATATTTAGATCTAAGTAAACTTAAACAGATGGAAATGACTGACTTGCTTGGATTTTGGTGGAAAAACTTCCATTTACTTGGAATAAAAAGAAGTAGGAGGTAAAAATAATTACAGTATATTGCTGAACATTATTTTATGTGAAAAATAAAAAATTAAGCTTGTAGATTAAGTGCCTATTATAAGAGAAGCATTGGCAAAATGAAGTCAATATATGGAAGTATATCTTCCAAATATATTAATAGCCCAAGACGATCAGAATGCCTTTACTTTTTTAAAGATTTTATTTATTTATTTGACAGAGATAGAGAGAGCTAGAGAACACAAGCAGGGGGAATGGCAAAGGGAGGAGAAGCAGGCTCCCTGCCTAGGGAGCTCAATGTGGGGCTTGATCCTAGGACCCTGAGATCATGACTTGAGCCAAAGCAGATGCTTAACCGACTGAGCCACCCAGGTGCCCCTCAGAATGGCTTTAATACAATTTCCAAAGCAGGATAATGTTATCGTTGAATTTTAGCCTCTAAATAAAACCTGTGTTAGAACTGCACAATGCAACTCCTTTGGGATGCTAGCCTTTACCTTCTGAACCTAGCCTTTTAGAACTGAGCCTAATATTTTTCAATCAGGAAGGAGGCTTAACTGGATCAACAAACATGCATTGTGGTATGTGACTGACTTCATTCATTGCTCTTTCAGATGGTGAAATGAAATCTACCAATTCTAATGCAACATTCTGCCCATAGAATCACCATAAGCTAATAATAAAATACATTTACTGTTGGGTGTATCTCATTTTTCTGTTCTTGGGAAATTCACATTCACATGCCCTAACTCCCAGTCTAGCAAAACAGCCAGTGGAAGCCATTTTTTGAACTACTCTGCATAAGTGGAAACTAATTTGGAGCAAATACATGTCTTGAAATGACAGTCTTCTGGATCTCTTTCAAGCTCTATTTTCTCATTTCCTTGCCAGTTCATTGACCTTTGCCCAGGAGTTAAATGAAGGACATTTAACTCAGCCTTTGGTCTCAGGCACTTTTCTTTTCTGATGCTACAGTCCCGAACCTAAGAAATCTCATCAATAACCATGGTTTCACTTACTGTGAATATGTTAACAAATCCCAAATTCATATATCTATGCCCAAATTCCACTCTGAGCTTCAGACTCTTATATAGAAGTGTCCACCAAACATCTTTACTTAGATGGCTCAAAAATATCCTACTCTCAACCTGTCTGGATAAAGCCCAAAAATATTAATTTAAGCATATTCTACATATTACTCTAACTCTTCCATCTTGTAGTTCCTAAAGAAGAATCTGAGTTAACTTGCTTTTTCTTTTAGTCTAATTAAAATAAAGGGAAGAGAGCAAGAACCAGAAAGAACCAAAGTTCGGCTAAAGATTATTTACATTGTGTAACAGAAAATCTAACTAGAGAAAAAGAATTGATATGAGATTCTGAGGTTGTGGAAACAGGAGAAACAGAAGAGACCCATGAGACCATTTTGAGAGAAAATATTGGAAATCGATGGTGAGTTTCAGAGAGGTTTGGGAGTATTGGCAACTATTTCTGTAAAGGATATTGTAAGTGGCAGAAATCTGGGTATAAGAGACTTTTACATGTTTTCCCAGACATTACTAGAGTATGCTTCTTTCCATGTTAAAGGTTAAATTTTTCCTTTATTTATTTTTGGAAACAATGTTCTCTCTTCAAATCCACGGTCTATGGAGATGAGGCCATTATATTTGAATCATGTGCTTTATTAGTTAGGATCCATTTTAAATTCATACAAAAGAAAACCCCAAAATAGCAATATCTAAAACAGATAAACATTTAACTCTCTGCTATGAAAAATAAATCTAGAGGTACGTGGTCCCAAACTGGTGTGGAAGCTCTAGACATACCAAGGCTGCTTCTTCCTTCCCCTACTACTACACTAGTACTAGCTGGAACACAAATGAGTCTCAGTGGTCTCACTTCAGACAACCCGACGGGATAAAGCTGGAATACCTCTTCCTTTTTAAGTAACCCTACTAGTCAAACACTTGTGATGTCATCTCATTAGCCAAAAGTTAGTCATATGGACACATCTGACCCAAATAAAATTGAAGTATCTAGTCTTTATTCCAACAGGCAAAATGCTCAGCTAATAATTGGGATTCTGTTACTAGGCAAGGAGAGAATAGATCTTTAGTAGATAATAAGCTTCTGCTGCTAAATATGCACAAACCTGAATCCATCATCTCTCCCACCTTTAAACCAGCTTTTCTATATCAGGGTTCCCTGTCTTAAGAAAATTACTCAATTGCTCAAGACCCCGGAGGTATTACTGGGTAACTTCATGTTATTCATCTTCTTCACTACTAAATCCAATTAGACACCATTTTTTGTCTTTATTACAACTATCCTAGTTTGGGCCATCTGGATTTGGAACCTAAGCCTTATAAATATGAACTCTGTGTGTGTGGTTTTACCTTTTTGTCTCCGACTACCCAAATGCATTGTACATAGCACAGGGTACCTTTGTGTAAAGGAAGCTGGTCATTTTACTCCCCACATAAAAATGACTCAAGGATATCCTTTGGTTTTAGGATAGAGATCCATATCTACAAATATACTGTATACGATATAGACTTGCATATTATGAAACCCACTGGAGTAGTTACCCATTGTTGTGCAACAAGTGAAATGTGCATAATTTCTATTTCTTTTTCCTGACCTACTGTACTGGCAAGGCGTTAGTACAATATTGAGTACAAGTGGTAAGAGTGGAAATCATAACCTTGTTTCCAAAAATAAGTGGAAAGCATTCAGTTTTCCAAAGTAACTATGGTGTTAGCTATAGTTTCTATTTTTTGTAGATGATCTTTATCATATTAAGGAAGTTCCCATGTATATATAGCTTACTGAGAGCTTTTATCATGAATGGACTTTAAATTTTGTCAAATCCTTTTTATTTTTGCATTGATCTAGATAATCTTATGGATCTTCTCCTTTAACTGATTATTTAGGTAAATTACATTAATTGTAATCTAAATTTTAGACTAGCATTGCATTCCAGAATAAACTCAATTTGGTCATGATGTGTTTCATTAAATATGTTCCTGGATCGATGTATTCATATGCAGTTAGTACTTTTGCATCTGTGCTCATGAAGGATATTGCTCTATTGTTTTCTTGTAATGTCCTTTACTGGTTTTGATGTTAAGGTAATACTGGTCTCATAAAGTTGGGAAGTACTTGTTCTTCCTTTTTTTTCTTTTTCTTTTTAATTATGTTATGTTAATCACCATACATTACATCATTAGTTTTAGATGTAGTGTTCCATGATTCATTGTTTGTGTATAACACCCAGTGCTCCATTCACTACATGCCCTCTTTAATACCCATCACCAGGCTAACCCATCCCCCCACCCCCCCCAGTACTTTCTCTTCTTATTTTATGGAAAAGATTATATAGACTTGGTATTATTTCTTCCTTAAATGATTGGTGGAATTTTTCTAATAAAACCATCTTGGTTCAAAGTTTTATTGTATAATATTTTTAATAAGAATTTAATTTATTTAATTGATAACTATTTATTCAGGTTATCTTTTTGAGCAGTTGTGGTACTCAAGTATTTAACTGTTAACCATTTATTTGGTATTTTGTGTAATTCAAGGTATTGCTACATTTCATCTAAGTTGTCAAATTAGTGGGCATAAAGTTGTTTATTGTATTCCATCTTTACCCTTTAATGTCTGTCTATAGTGTTCCGTAATGACGTCTTTTATTCTGGATACTGAAAATTTGTGTCTTCATTTTTTTTTTTCTTGATCTGGCTAACTATAGGTCTAATTACTCATGGGGATGAAAGGCACAGCATGCGGAATATAGTCAATGGTACTGTAATAGCCTTGTATGGTGACAGACGGTAGTTACACTGTTACAACATAACGTATAGACTTGTCATATTAAAAAGAAAAACTTTCTTAGTCTATCCAAAGAACAATCTTTGACTTCCTTGGTTTTATTATTACTTTTGTGTTTTCAACTTCATGGATTTCAGCTCCTTCTTACTTGCTGTAGGTTTAATTTGCTCTTCTATTTCTAGTGTCTTAGGTGAAAGCTTAGATTATTTTGAGATTTTTCTTCTTTTGTAATATATACATGTAATGCTTTAAATTTTCCTCTACTACTACTACTATTTTTCTCTACCACTACTTTTTTCCCCATCTATTTCTTCTTTCTACTACTTTAGCAGCATTCCACAAATGTTTATGTATTGCATTATTTTTGTTTAATTCAAAATATTTTCTGTTTTCTATTGTGATTTCTTCTTTTGAATATGGATCTCATAGAAATGTCTTTTTTTTAATTTTCAAATATTTGAAGACTTTCTAGCTTTTGGGGAAGCGGTTCAATAATAGTTTAATTCCTTTGTAATTAAAGAACATATTTTTAATCATTTTTATTCTTTTAATTTGATGATTTGTTTTACAGAACAGAAAATGTAGTATCTTGGAAAATTTTCCTTGTGCATTTGAAAAAAAGTTATGTTCTATTATTGCTGATGGGGCATTCTATAAATATTGACTGAGTCATGTTATTTAATAACATCATTCAGTAATTCTATACCCTGGCTGATTTTCTGTCTATTAATTGTTCTATTAATTACAGAAAATAAATGTTGAAGTCTCCAATTATAATTGTGGATTTGCCTATTACTTTTTCCAATCGATCATTTTTTTGTTTCATTTCCTTGGAAACTCTGTTATTGAGTGCATACATATTAGGATTGTTATATCTTCTTCTCTTGTCATTATGTAATGTTCCTCTTTATCTCACAAAATATTACTTGTTCTGAAAACTGTTTTTTCTCATTAATATAGTCTCCATAATGATCTTTCACTTAATGTCTGTATGTTGTATCCTTTACAAACTTTTACTGTTATCCTGTCTATATTATATATTTAAAGTATATTTCTCATAGATAGCATGTAGTTAGTTCCTTTGTATTAATATGACAGTCTTATGTCTTTGAGTTGGTATTTTTAAAATATATTTTTTTATTTTTATTTTTTTTAAAGATTTTATTTATTCATTTGAGACAAAGACATACAGAGAAAGAGAGAGAGAGGGAGAGAGAGCATGAGCAGGGAGAGAGGCAGAGGGAGAGGGAGAAGCAGGCTCCCTGCTGAGCCAGGAGCCTGATGTGGGGCTCGATCCCAGGACCCTGGGATCATGACCTGAGCTGAAGGCAGATGCTTAACCATCTGAGCCACCCAGGTGCCCTTATTTTTTATTTTTTATTTTTTTGACAGACAGAGAGAGAGAGAGAGCCTGTGAGTGGGAGAGAGGGGCAGAGGGAGGGAGAGAGACCCTTGAGTAAGCTCCACAACCAGTGTGCAGAGCCTGATGAGGGGCTCGATCTCACAACACTGAGATCATGACCCGAGCTGAAATCAAGAGTAAGTCACTTAGCTGACTGAAGCAATCAGACGCCCCTGAATTGGTATTTTTAAATCACTAGCGTTAGATAAAATTCTTCATATTGTTAAATTTATGTCTACCATTTTTTAAATTCTGGTCTTCTTATTTTTTAAAAATTTTCTGTTCCTTCTGTACTGTCTGCTTTTGCATTATTTGAACATCTTTAGTATTCCATTTTAAATTTATCTACTAGATTTTTTTAAAAAGATTATTTGAGAGAGAGAGAGCATGACTGTTGGGGGGAGGGGCAGAGTGAAAGGGTAAAGAGAGGGAAGCAGACTCCCTGCTGAGCTGGGAGCCGGACCCCGACCCCGGGGTTCCATCCCAGGATCCTCAGATCCTCATGACCTGAGCCAAAGGCAAACACTTAACCAACTGAGCCACCCAGGTGCCCCTATCTACTAGATTTTTTATCACTTTCTCTTTGTTTTATTTTTGGTGGTTGGTTTAGGGTTTACTCCAGTCCATTAAGAATTATCATTTCCCTCTATGTAAGGTGTCATTTATTTTTTATGGCTGCTCTCAGGGCATTAATGTTGATGATGATTTATCTGGGCAAGGTTTTCTTTGATATCATCATATTTGGGATATGCTGAGATTCATTCAACTCCAGGAAGATTTTGGTTATTATTTCCTCAAATGATTCTTTTTTTGGACCCATCTCCTCCACTTCTAGGCCTCCAAGGATACAAATATGACACATTTTGATATTATCTCGTAAGTCTCTGACATTTCTTTCTTGTTCTCTCTGTTCGTCAGATTGCATAATTTATGTTGATCTATGTTCAAGTTAGCAGACTCATTTTTTTCTTATTTCCATCTTGCTAAAACTCCAACAAATTTGTTTTTAAAATATTGCTTCTTCAGTTCTACTGTTTATTTGATTATTTCCTATAGTTTCTTTTTCTCTGTCAAAACTTCTATTTTTTCTGGTCACTGAAATAGAGTTTACCTTTACTTTATGGAGCATGGTTATAATGGCTGCTTTAAATTCATTGGTCCCTGCCCAGGCAGGGAAGAAAATTTGAAGTGCTGCCCAACTACTGAGTTTAGACTCTAGTCCTGCCCAAATAGGAAGCCTGGCCAAAGAATATGGGCAGCTGCATAGCTCATTCCACAGCCTCAACTGCAGTGTCATCCAAGCAGAGATCCCAGCCAGAGGCTCTACCACCTGCAGATACAAATTTGTGGCTCCAATTGGCCAGAGAGCTTAGTTGGCAGTTCTGTCTGATTCAAGTTCCCAGACAATGGGCCATACTAGCCATGAAGCTTGTTCTATAGCCTTGCTTCAGCAGAGAAAGCACATTTGGGCTGGCCTCACCCAATGCCTGAGCATAGCTTCCAGTCCCTCTGGACCAGGAGACCTGACTAGAGAATTTAGGCAACCACAGAACACAACCTACACCCCACTTGGGCAGGGAGAAAGTCCAGCAGCCATGCCCAACTGGTCAGAATAGCCTCTGGCCTTATATAGCCAGAGAGCTTAGAGTGACCCTGGCAGCCACGGATATCAGCCTACAACCCCACATAACAATGAAGCCCAGTCTACAGCTTTGCCCAGTTATTGAACACTTGGCTTGTGGCTTCATCCAAGCAGGAAGCCCAGCCAATGACTCCTGCCCATTCACTGAGCACAGCCTGCGACTCATTCAACAAGAGAGCCTGCACAGAGACACCCCTACCCCCAACTGCTAAGCAAGGTCTCTAGACCCATGGAACTATAGGATATAGCTGGAAGCCTCTTCTGCCCAGGAAGCCCAGCCGATGACTTTGCCCAAGAGCAGAGCACAGCCTATATGATCATGAAACCCAGCTGCAGCCCTGACTTCAGGGCATAGATTGCAGCCCCCACACAATCACAAAGCACAGCCTAAGGTCCCATCCAATCATAAAGCCCCGTGGAATCCTGCCTGAACATGGAGTCTAGACAGTAGCACCATTATGTTGGAGAGCACAGTCTGAGACTCCACTCCAGCAAGAGGGATTGCAGCTCTCAGACTACAGCCCTGACAAGTTATGGATGCAACAAGTGGTACCACCTTGCCAGGTAACACAGCCTGTGAACTTGCCAGACCACAAGTGATGACAGAAGCTAGTGAGTGGCCCCCCTGCCTCCAAAGAACAGCCAACAACCTCACCCAATCAGGGAGACCACTTAGTGGCTCTGCTGAAATGTAGACCCCAGCCAACAGATCCACCCAACCACCAACCCCACCAGTGGCGCCCTGCCATCTTGACCTCAGAGTACATACAGTGGCCTCGCTTGACTATGGAGCCCCTGATTATCAGATATACCCTACCATAGAGCCCAGCCAGTGGCACCCCCCAGCTTCAGAGCACAGGCAGTGGCCTAGCCAAAATAGAGATTTTAAACTCCACCTGGCTACAGGCAGACACAGCTGACCTGTCCAGGCCCCAACCTGAGTTGACTCGTAAAGGTCTGTCCTTGCCAAAGCAAAACTGAATGCAACTGAACTTGGATTCATGCATTTGTTCTTTTTTAATAGAATGCACAGTAA
This sequence comes from Zalophus californianus, assembly GCF_009762305.2. NCBI lineage: Eukaryota > Metazoa > Chordata > Mammalia > Carnivora > Otariidae > Zalophus > Zalophus californianus. The sequence continues at coordinate 64,351,440 of NC_045597.1, forward strand.
TTAGAACTGTTCCAGTTGTTCGATAAATTTGTTTGACTTAATTGCTCTTTTTCTTTCATTCAATGTTCACATTCCCATTTCTGGATCTAGCAGCCTATTCATAATATCAGATCTAATATTGCAGTTAATGCTTGGCTTGTTAAGGGTTAACTAGCACTTTTTTTTTTTAATCTTGCTTTTACTTCTATTAAGACAACTTTTCAGTCATAGTGAGAAGATTAACAAAGATATAAAATTAGATGAAAACCTAATCAGTTTTAATAGCTAAATAACAAGTATAATTATTTTTAGAATAAAATAAAGTTTATTTTATAAGGTAGGGAAATGAGACTATATTTGACAAAAACTAATGCTTTGGGAATATCCAGAAAGTAACTGGATTTATTATTTATTCTTGTTCTTACATCATATTGTTCTTTGTATATCTCAGATAGCAACCTTTATTATGGTGTTTTATAATAATTTTTGTGCTTATTTCCAAAAATTCAGAGAGCCATATCTTATACATCTTTATATCCCCAATATTTAGCACATTCCAAGTCGATGATTAAATTTCTCCAACAAACATAATTTCTTTTCTGGTAAATACTAGTGCAATTTAAAAGAAGAACCCATACCTTTTTAAAGATTCAATTGCTTGGTAAGTAAGTTGCTTATCCTGCCACAACAGAATAAAACTGAGCCATTTCAGTTATTTTTTCTTCATTAGAAGGCAGACATTTTATTAGATAACAAGTATCAGGCATGATTTATTTTAAAAAGAGTTTATATTTTTTAAAGTGATAAAAATAGCATCATTCACCTGATGTCGAAGTTTCTAAAAACAAAAAGACAGGAATTAAACCTTGTATTCTTGCCACTTATACTCTATATATGGGATCCTCACTGTTATTGTTCTTAGCTAAGGTTATAGTGACCAAATCAACATACCAGATCCTGCAAATATCTCTCTAAGAGGGCTTAAAATTTTTTTTAGGGGAAAAAAGCCAGGAACTCAGACTGAAGTTATTTATCACAAGTGTTTCTTAATTTTGGTTTCCTAGAAACACTTTGTTCAACAATTTCTTGGCTGACATATCTCTGCAGATTTTTTGTACCTAATACCTACTATATTAAAATAATACAAATATAAATATATCTGTCTCCAAGCATCTTTTAATCATAAATTTTTCCCCAGTTGTATGGTTATAAATACTTAATAGAACACTGAATATGCACATGAGAGAGAGACAAAACTGTTAGTAATTAAAACACAAGTAATGTATTTATAAAATGTTTTAAGCTTTTTGTGAAATGAAAATATGGATGCTCTTTTAGTAGACAGGAAAAACAATAAAATCTGTTACTGTGTGAACAACTCCTAGGATAAATAACATAAACATTAATCACAAAGACTCAGGAAATTTTTTTTTAAGATTTTATTCATTTATTTGAGAGAGGACACAAGCTGGGGGAGGGTCAGAGGGAGAAGCAGACTCCCTGCTGAACAGAGAGCCTGATGCAGTGTTCGATCCTGGGACTCTGGGATCATGACCAGAACCAAAAGCAGACACTTAACACAATGAGCCACTCAGGTGCCCCAAGACTTAGGAAATTTTGCTTATGTTTTAAAGCAGGGCTTACAAAATATCAGAGCTAACATGGTAAGAAGAAAGAATAGATTGCTGAGTTTCCTGGTGATTTAAAAATTAGAGGAACTGAATAGCCAAAGCAATTTTGAGAAAAATGAACAAAGCAAGAAGCATGACCTTCCCAGATTTCAAACTATAGTACAAAGCTATAGTAATCCAAACAGTGGGGCATTGGCATAACAGACATATAGATTAATGGAACAGATAGAGAGCCCATAAACAAACCCACACATGTATGTTCAATTACTTTATGACAAAGGAACCAAAAATATGCAATGGGGAAAGTACAGTCTCTTCAATTAATGGTGTTAGAAAAATTAGACAGCCACATGCAAAAGAATGAAACTAGAACACTGCCTTACACCTCACACAAAATTTAACTCAGAATGGATTAAAGACTTGAATGTAAGACCTGAAATCACAAAACTCCTAGAAGAAAATATGGGCATAAGTTCCTTGACAAAGTCTTGGCAAAGATTTTTTGGATTTGATATCAAAACCAAAAATAAACAAGCAGGACGACATCAAACTAAAAAGCTTCTGCTCAGTAAAAGAAGCCATCAACAAACTAAAAAGGCAACCTACAGAATGGAATAAAAAATTTACAAATTATATCTGATAAGAGATTAATATTCAAAATATATAAGGAACTCATATAACTCAATAGCAAAAAAAAAATCACAAACAATTCGATTGAAAAATGGGCAGAAGATTTGAATAGATATTTTCCAAAGAAAACATACAGATGGCCAACAGGTACATGAAAAGATGCTCAACATCATTAATCATCAAGAAGATGCAAATCAAAGCCAAATGAGATATTACCTCATACCTGTCAGAATGGCTATCATGAGAAAGATAGGAGATAACAAGTGTTAGTAAGGATGTGGAGAAAAGGAAACTGTGTATCATTGGTAGGAATATAAAGCCACTATGGAAAAGAATATGGAGTGTCCTCAAAAAGTTAAAAATAGAACTACCATACGATCAAGCAATTTCACTTCTGGGTACCTACCCAAAGAAAACAAAAACATTAACTTGAAAAAACTACATGTACACCATGTTCATTGCAGCATTATTGATAATAACCAAGATATGGAAACAACTTAAGTGTCTATCAATGGATGAATAGATAGAAAAATTGTGACATATAAATACAATGGAATAGTATTCATCCATAAAAAAGAAGAAAATCTTGCCATTTGTGACAACATGGATGGACCTTGAGGGCTTTGTGCTAAGTGAAATAAGCCAGTTAGGGAGATATGATCTTACTTATATTTGGAATCTAAAAACAAAACAAAACATAAAACAAGATACAGTGAAGAGATGGGTGGTTACCAAAAGTGCTGGATGAGAGTAGGAAAAATGGGTTAGGGGGTCAAAAGGTACAAACCTCTAATTTATAAAATAAGTCATGGAGTAAAACATACAGCATGGTGACGGTAGTTAATAATACTGTATTGCATATTTAAAAGTTGCTACGAGAGTAAATCTTAAAAATTTTCATCACAAGAAAAAGTTTTGTAACTGTGTATGGTGATGGATGTCAACAAGACTTAGGTAGTTGATCGATATGGAATGTACTATGCAAGTATTGAATCATTATGTTGTACACCTAAACTAATATAATGTTATCATTTATACCCCAATTTTTTTTAAAGTAAAAAATGAAAGGTAGAGGAGATGGTAACAACCCCAGAGGAGGTTATACAAAATGTATCCTTTCATCTTATATGTGGTGACTACCAAAACTTCCTTCCCAATAAAATTTCATAGGGTACCATTTGGAACACTGCACTGGTAACCAGCCAATCTGTTAAATAAAATAATTTCAAGGGCAAAGATCACACAAGTAAAATCAGGCTGGAAAATCAACTACTTGCTCTCAGTAGACAGATAAAAAACTCTTTGTTAGTAAATAATAATGGATTTCTGAAAGCACGGTGTACATTTTAGTTATCTTTTAATCTATAATGTCTGTTTTTTCTAATGGTCCTTGTGCAATGTTATCTCTACTTAAATTAAAATTATTTACTGAAGTTTTATATATATATACTAAAACACAAATTACAAGTGAATGGTTCACTACATTTTCACTAAGCAGATACATTTATGTAAACATGTTACCATCAACAAGATCAAGAAATAGAACAATTCCAACACCACAGAAACACCAATTTATCTTCTAATCAAAGTTTCTCTCAACAAAGTTAATCACTATCTTGCTTATCCTAATGCCAAACTCGACCAGAGATTGGTTTTGCTTCCTTTTGACCTTTATATAATTTGGATTCATATATTGTATACAGTTTGTGTCTGACATCTTCAGCTAAATAAAAATGTTTTTATGGTCTGTCCATGTTGGTGAGTGTAGTTGTAGTGTGTTTAGCCTTGTTTGGGTAGTACACCATTGCTTAAACTTACTACTCTTGTTCATTCTACTGTTAATAGATACCAAGATTGGTTATAGTATGAAAATAATTGTTAAATTGTGATAAACATGTTTCTACATATCTTTTAGTACACATGTGGATAAATTTATTTTGTATGTATATTCAGAAGTAGAATACTGTATTAATGAATATGCAGTAGTTTAGTTTTTTTTTTTAAGTAGGCTCCATGTGGAGTGTGGAGCCCAACATGAGGCTTGAACTCACCATTCTGAGATCAAAACCTGAGCTGAAATCGAGAGTCAGATGCTTAACCGACTGAGCCACCTAGATGCCCCCAAATGCACTAGTTTTAATAATTAATCCTATATGATAATCCAATGACCTTGAAAGGTGGGCAAAAAGCCTTTAGATAGAAAACACAAAGAGATAAGCATAAAAGTAAAAAATGTTAAGTTTATCTACAATAAACTTAAGACCTTCTGATTGGATCTCACAAATCAATATTTAAAAAAGATAGTTCTATAGATAAATGGGCAAAATATTTGAAAAAAAATACTAGGAAAAAGTGGGTATTCAAATTGTCCGTAGGGCTCTCCAAATTGAAAGAAATCCTACTAAAAATTAGCTAGAATGGTTAAAACTGAAAAGACTGATAATGCCAAGTTTTGTGTAAGATATGAAGCAATGGAAATTTATAAACTTATAAATTTGTAAAATGGGTCTCTTTTTGGAACTCTGGAAATTTATCAAAAGCTTGCAGCAACCCAGAAACTACTTATAAAACAACAGCTGGATCTCAGAAAGAACAGCAAACTTTGTGGCATCCTAATTTACCCTGACCCCAGCTCAGCAGCAGCCTTCAAAGTAACAGCCCACAATCCCGTTTTCAGTACTAAAGTGACCAGAATGAGCTTATTTGCAAAGAATTGTCCTTAGTTACCTGTCTGATGACTCCCTGGAAGGCCAGCTCTATCTTACCCAATTTAGAACTTGCTTAGTGCTAAAGCTTCATCTGGCTTGGTGGGGGAAGGGGGAGGGCAGGGTGAGTCATTTGTCAAGAAGACGAAACAACGGACAAATATTTTAGTCACTGTTGCCTGAAGCAATGGATAGCCATTGGGGAAAATGAAGAACTGACCCAGATGTAGGAAGAAAGGCTAGGGGAATGAGATTCTTTGGGAAATAAGGATTTTGAAAAGTTTTGACATATTCTTGGGAATCCGAGAAGGCCATGCACACACATGAGCAGGGCTGTGGATACATTCGGGAAAGCCCTGGGACGGCCTTGAGCTCTTCTTGCTCACTAACCTTGACACTCCGTGGAAGCACAAGGAAAGAAATGGTAAGGCAGAGACAGATGTACACTGCCCGATCTGGTATCGAAGGGTGCTCCAGTGTACACTTGGAGTTTCTCTACAAACACAGGGGTTTTCTGTTTCCAGACATGTAAGGATATCTCCCTCTAATAATTAGTTGAACACTAAGCCAGTGAACAGAGACTCCAGTCTCTGAGACCAAGAATACAGCCTTTACAAAATTAGTTGAGAAAAGTCACTTGTTGAACAGACAAACAGCAATAATGACAACAAGCAGCAACAGAAAGCTCTGGGGAGGGGAGATAATAGGACTCCCAGAGTTGCCACATGATAAGAAATTGTCCAATTTTCAAACAAGCAAAAAAAAAAAAAAAAAAAGACAGGTAAAAAAAAAAACAAAGACATTATGGGCCACATATAGAGCAAACCAGCAATCACTAACACTGTACTAGAGGAGGCACAGATATTTGGATTTACTAAATTAAATACTTAAAATAATCTATTTTAAATATGTTCAAAGAATGAAATGGATGCATGTCTAAAGAGCTAAAGGAAAGCATGAGACCAATGTATGCAAAGAGAAAAATCAAAAAGAACTAAAAATTACTTTTAGAAAAGAAGAAAATAGAAATCCTGGAGTTGAAAAATGAAATAGCCACAATGAAAAATTTACTGGAAACACTCAATAACAGATTTGAGACGGTCACAGAAAGAATCAATGAACTTGAAAGTAGATCAGTTGAAATGATATAGCCTGAGAAGTAATAAAAAAAGAAAAGATTGGGGCACCTGGGTGGCTCAGTTTTTAAGCATCTGCCTTTGGCTCAGGTCTTGATCCTGGCGTCCTGGAATCGAGCCCCACCTCAGGCTCCCTGCTCAGAGGAAGGCCTGCTTCTCCCTCTCCCACTCCCCCTGCTTGTATTCCCTCTCTCGCTCTCTCTCTCTCTCTCTCTGTCAAATAAATAAAAATAAAAAAAAAAGAAAAGAAAAGAAAGAATAAAAATGAAAAAAGCCTGACAGACCTACGGGAGGCTGACATCAAGCATGCCAACATACACGTCCTAGGGGCCCCAGTAGAAGGAGAGATAGAGAAAGGGACAGTCCAAATATTGGAAGAAATAATGGCTGCAAAGTCCCAAATTGATGGAAAATGTTAATCTACACATCCAAGAAGCTCAACCTACTCCATTTGGATACACTCAAAGAGATCCAGACAGAGAAACATTATAATCACACTTTTAAAGTTAGACATCTTGAAGGCAGCACTTGAGTAGTGAGTCTTCCATTCAAGGGATCATCAGTAAGATCAACAACTGATTCTCATAGAAACCACGGAGGCCAGATGGCAGTGAGGTAACCTATTCAAAGTGCCAAGAGAAAAATACTGTCAAATAAGAATTCCCTATCTGGTAGAACTCTCCTTCAGAAATGAAGGAGAAATTAAACAGTCCTAGCAGAACTGTTCTGAAAAATAATAAGGAATGAAGGTCTTCAGGGTGAATGGAAGGACACTAGATAGCTGGAACCCACACAATGGATATACGTATTCAAATAACATGTGTGTGTAGGTATATGAATATGTATATGCATGAATTTAGACAGTGCCACAACTCATAATTCAGAATGAGGCTTAAAGATAAAATAGTTCAATTTTTTTGGTGTTTAAAATGTGTAGAAAGGAAATATGGTGAGAACAACAAATGTGATTCTGGGTTTTTGGGTGAAGAACATGCATTAAAGGTTGGGCCTTTTTAGTACCTTGTGTCTTAGAGTATTATGTAGGCTACCATTTGACAGCATATGTTGATGATTGTAATTACTCATATTTGATACTTTTAATAAGACATTTAAAATATATAAGCTATAAAATAAAAAGTGGAAAAATAGTTATTTTTCTTACAAAGAAAATTGGTGACTTCTTTTGGTTTTCAGGGTAGAAATAACAATATTTTACATCATAACTTGATGTTAAAGTTCCATACTTAAAGGTGTCCCCATCTGGACCACAACGTATAGAGTCACCTTACCAGTTAACCATGCAACACTAGAACTCATGTCCACTATTTATTCCCTGTTTTGCTTGGCTTCTCGGCAGTTTTTGGCAGTGTCGACAACTCTTTTCTCAAAATACTTTCAGTTCATGGGCTCTAATTTCCTCACTACATGTATGATCTCCTTGTTAGGTGCTTTCTTCCTCTACTCACATCTTCTGGGACCAGATATTATGCCAAACACTCTCCCTAATCATTTTCCCCTGGTCCAGGGGGAAGCTATTCAGGAAAGTATTAATTACAGTCATTTTTTAAAAATGCAAACAATGTCATGTATATAATTTTTCAAAGCAAGGACCATGTTGTTTCAATAAACTGAAATGCCTCTCATGCATCTCTCTAATAGAATGTAATAACTACATGAATGGCAAATAACTCTGTCCAACTAAACTGTAAATAGACTCCAAGGATTAGTAAGAGAATTAAAGCTTAAATGTTAAAGCAGTGTCTCTAGTATGGTTTCAGTAAATCAATAACAAAATTATACTCCAGATATTTTAGAACTGCTGCAGAATTAATTGCTTTTCATTTGGTTTAAAACATTGGGTTAAATATATTCCGTCATTTTTATTTTTTTGTCAACGACTATAATGTGGGAATGTACCCTCCATCCACATCATTGTTCTATATAGACTAAGTCAGGTGCCTTTCAAAGGATTACTTCTGTATTTGTGATGGAATTGCTATCATAAAATTTATTTCAACACAAATTTTTTCTTCTTTTTCCCCAGTAGGATAATATTTTTCTTATTTGCCTACATGAGAGAAAATAAGACCCACACACATAGAGAAAAAAACAGGTGAGTAACAAAAATCCAGCTTTCTTTTAAATTGTTGAAGAATGCAATGTAAGTTTTACAAGAAAATAAATTGACAAAGCTTCTTATTACTTTTTTATTTTGGTTTGCTGAGAGGAAATGAGGGATCATGTTAATAAGTGCATATTTTAAAGCAATTAGGGGGAGAATTTGAAGCCTATAAACATTTCAAGAGTTCTCTTAGCAAAAGCCTACAGTATTTTCACAATTTCTCCATTGAAATGTTCAAAGGGATATTGCATAGTCACTTCCTCACCTCTTAAAGATGGTGGATGGCGAGGTGATTACCAATAGACAATTATCCTTAAGTGAACATTTCCAAGTGTATAATTAGCTAAGAAGGCAATTTCCATTCCATTTGGGTGAATTTAGGTAGCTGAATCTTGCTGGAAGGAAAAGATTTATTTTTCCAAAAACAACTACTTAGGAGCAGGCATGCCAGTCATTTTTTATATGTGTAGCTTAAGGTCCTTGATGCAAGCTTTGAAAGGAAGCAGTCTTACATGAACAACAAGTTCACAGCAAGAAAATGCCCATTAAAAGCAGGTGAACATTGTTTAGGCATGTATTGAGGGCACATTCTGGAATTCCAAAAGAACACTCTAGACATGATTTTCATAAAGGAACACACTAGTTTAATATAAGAGGCCCGATCAAAATGTATATACCCAAACTATAGGATGATATATCCATCCTCATAAACATTATGATGAAATGAGACATAAAGAAAATATGCCTTCTTCCTCTGAAACGTATGTAGTATAATGAGGGAGAGAGGAAGAAAATAGGCTTTTCAACAGACTGTGTTCTATTGACTATTGTAGTAAAGAATCGCATTTGAGCTGCTAGTGACAAAGATCAGAAACAAGATTGAATTTTACTTTCTCTCAATTAAATCTAAGGGTGCAAAGGTGGACAGTTTAGGGCTGGTATGTTAACACAGGATTTTTATGGTTTTTGCTTCTTACCTTGAGCAAATGGCTTTCATTATACGAGTCACCTTGTAATCCAAAATAGTATTTGGAGCTTCAGCCATCTGTATTAGGGAGCAAGAAATGAGGAGAGGGAAGACAGAGAAAGAGATGTATCATTTTCTTTCTCCCTTTTAATGAACTTCTCCAGAAATCCCGTTCAACAGTTTCTTCTTATATCTTACTGGCCAGATATATTCTCATAGCTACACCCAGCTACAAAAAGGCTAGAGAATCAGTTTTTGAGCTGGAACATTTCTTCTCTAACAAAATCAGAATAATTTGCTTGAGACAAAAGTGAAAATGGATATTGAATTGGAATGTGTAATGATAACAACAAATTGCAAACCAGTACTTTCTGTCACAATAAGAATGAGGTAAGTATGAAAAGCTGTTTCTTCAGTCCCTCATTCATTTATTACTTCATCCTTTCAAAAATACTTATTAATTGTCAAATATACACCAAGTGCTATGCTAGAATGGAAATTCCTTTAAAGGATGCATTAAACAGAGGTAAACAAGTGAGTTGAGAACTACAATCAAATGTAGAATCATGTCTGTAATATAGAGAAGCACAGGTAGCTGAATTCATTCATTTATTTATTTCATCATTCCAAAATATCTACTAATTGCTTAAAAAGTGTTAGGTTTTATTATGTGCTGGTAATATTCCATAAGCAAGATAGACAGAGTCCTTGCTTCTGTGACTAATATAAGCTAAGTGTCAAGTTTTCCCCTCCTTTTTCTTATTCTTTATTTTGAATTCTGATTAAATTTCATCTCAAGGCAAACCCATTAAAACAGAATCTCTTGAGTCACAGCCAGACATAGATTTTTTTTTTTTAATTCCCCAGGAAATTCTAATTAGCAACCAAGATTGAGATCTACTTGTCTAGAACAGTGATTCCCAACTACGGTCAGTTTTTCTCCCCAGGGACATTTGACAATATCTGGAGACATATTTGAATGTCACAACTGTGGATGGAGGGAAGCGCTACCAGCATCCAGTAGTTAAAGGTCAGAGAGACTGCTAAATATTCTACAGTGCAGATGAGAGTTACCCCTCCACTGTCCCTAACTAAAATCATCCATCCAGGTCAACAGTGCTGAAATTGAAAATCACCAGTTTAAAAGCTCAAACTGGCAAGTCAACAGGTACTTATAAAATAGGGCATCTGTTTTCCAATACAGGAAGTACTAGATGCTGCTGGGCATTTAGGAGGTACATCAGCTGGCTTTTTGGAAGGAGTAGAATCTAGTTGATAGGAGTTAGCCATGCTAATGTGTGAGGAGGAGACCAAACCAAGAGGAGGAAGCGTTACAGGCCAGAGACCAGTGTATCTCTAGGGGTGAATGTGGAAGAAACTAGCAAAGTACAAAGGCATAAAAAAAGAAGTTACTTAATTGGACAGAGTAGGTGTTAACTCACGGGACGGGGGCTCTGCATCTAGAGCTAGACTCGTAAATCCCCACAGATGTTGCTGTTTGCCTAGAATTGACGATGCTGCCATACTTTTCTTAAACTTACTGTCGGAAAGTCCTTTTGATTTGGTTGATCATTGAGTCAAAAGGGAAACATCAGGATGAATAAAACATGAATACTTTATCATCAATAGATTTTCTATTGGAGTAAAGGCCAATAGGAGTCTAGATAGATTCGTGGCTTGATTTTGAAAAGTGTCATGTGATGAGACTTATATCTGAGAAAATGTACACTGGTGACAATGACAGATGAGCCTAACGGAGAAATCGGAGATGGGAGGAAGGTAACAGGGTAGTTAGGAATATTTCCATGACAACCCAGGAAAGAACTAGTAAGAGGCGAAGCCAATCAAGCACTATAAAGCAAGTGACTGACAGGGACACAGGGATTGGAAATTGGGAAGGTGCGTATTTTAAAGTGTCTTTCATCATTATTCAGTCAAATACAGTTGTGCTTGAAAATATTTGAGTAGTGGTTCACAATGTTGGCTATGCATCAGCATTATCTGGGGAACTTGCTCGCAGTTCAGACTTTCAAGTTCTATCCAAACAGAAGACCAAAAGGAATGACGGGGGTAGGGCCAAGGAAGTATAAATTTTTTAACGTAAGTTTTAGGTAATTTAGAATAAAAAGTTTGGAATCCAAAGACCTCAGCTTGGGAACCATGTCATGGTTTGACTAACTCAAATGCAGAAGAAATGATAAGAAACAGATCATCAGTGGAGTACAACCCAATGTAAACTATTTTTGTACTTGTTCATTTTAAAAATTTTTGGTTAACATATGAAATATAATTCAAGAACATCTAAATTAGTATTCTAATACCCAATCTAGGAAAAACAATCAAATCCATCAATACACAGGTTTTTTTTTTAATTTGGTTGAAATAAAATGGTATTATGTATATTGAGTGTTTTTATATACATTATGCCATTTTTTGCAACATGAAAATGAAATGAAGAGGATATATTCATATTGATTCATATCATAAGCCACAAATCACACACAATTTCTTGTTTAAAATAATGTATTTGGATTTTGAATATAAATGCATTTGAAGTGGTTTTCAAAAGCTAATGGCATGAGACAGTTCATCTGTGCTTTGTTAATGTACAACACTAACAACGTCTGCAATTTTAAATGCATTAAACTGTGGTTGTCTATTTCCCTGTGTATGCATTCCAGCTCTGAAATTTAATTGAAGCTCAGTAATGTACTACATTTCTGTCTTTTTTTCATTTTCTCTATTATGCATATCTAATGGGAAGGCAGATCAAAGTTGTATTTAAACATGACTCCTTGCCTTTGAAAGTAAAATTATATTGTGTTTATGACGGGAGAGTCTTTCTAAATTGAATAACATTTGGAAAAAAATCTCTAGGTTTCTATTGTTAAGAATTGAGCTCTGTGAAAATCTCATTCAAAAAAAAAAAAAAAAGAACAGTTTACATGTACGATTAGAAGCAAAGAGCAAGATGGGAACTTAGAAATCACCCACTCCCACCCCTTCATTTTTCAAATAAGTTTATTACCTTACAGATAAACTAAGCATCTTTCTAAGGATGCTGATCTTGTTGGTGATGGAATGACAACTGTAATCCATGCTTTCTAAAAAGCTTGTAAAATGGCTTGTAAAACTTTTCCTAGGCTAGGAAGGAGGCAGAGAGCTCAGAGAAAAAATGCAAATATCTACTTTTTTTATTTTTAAAAAATCTGCTAGGCATGTTCACATCTGTGGGGATTTGCACTCCTCTGCTTGATTAGGCTGGGACTTTAGTTACTGGAGTATGCGTCCCTGTAAGGTTTTGGATTGGAAGTGTCCAAAAGAGATGTGAAGGGAATAAGAGAAGTCACAGCCTTTATTCTCTGAAGGTCATCATGCCTAGATCCAGAGACAGACAGTTGTAGTGTCTTGGTAGCTTCCAACACGGCATGCCCAGCTATTTTCTGGCCACTGACCCTAATGATGAATAGAGTCCCCAAAATCTGGCTAATTAGAGATTACAGAGCATTTGGGGATCAAATTTATATGCCAGGAATTTTTGATGGAGCCAGTGTAAGATGGACTTATGCATTTAGTTTCAGACTATATATGTTTTTTAAATTTCTTATTAATATCTACCTTAGAACAGTTTCTGAAAGTTGGCTGTCCCTCTGTTGACAAATGAAAGAGATTCACCCTTCTACTGTGTTTCTTAGATGGAAATATAAGCCTTTTTGGCTTTTACATTATAAGGATATATAGGACAAAGATGAACTTAACTCCTCTTACTGTTGTCTCCTTTCTGATTCCCTTTTCTTCATCAAGTGCTAATCATACCTGTCAATTTTAAAGATCCAGTTTGCAATTTTACCCTGTAAAAATGTGGTAGACTTTATAATCAAACAAAGGGAAATAAGGACAATTCTAACATTGGAGATGGCAGAGATTGCTATTGTCCATCAAAATCTGTCCTCTAATTTTTCACAGTATAAAGTTATAGTTGGGAACATGGACACACTACATTCCCCTGTATCTCTTACAGTTGATTATGGTTCTATGACTAAGCCCTCTCCAATGGAATATCAGTATGAAGGATATGTGCCACCTCTAGTACAAGGTAAGAGTATGAGTATGCCTACCCCATACGCTCTTTCATCTTCTCCCCCGGGCTGGAATGAAAACTACCCCAGCATCCTTGGATACCACCACTGAGGTAACATACCCGGGCTTGTGTGGGTTCCTAAATGACAATGTGATGTCCACCCTCCTCGGATATTCAACTTTGACTTTTATGAGAAAGTGTAAAGAATTTCAATATTCTTTCAGCCATTGTTTTTTGGGAACTCTGCTATATAAGTTTAATATGTCCTAATTAAATCAGAAGGTAGAACCTCCATTTTGGTAGATGGTAGAAAGAAAGCTGAATGAAATTATAATGATTCTGAAGGTCCAAAGTATAAATAAAGAAAGCTTGTGATAATGAAGCTTTAATTTGAGGAATTATGCTTACATAGAAAAAGACAGAGATATTAAGAAAGAAAACTTTCAGGCACCTGGGTGGCTCGGTAGGTTAAGTGCCAAACTCTTGATTTCAGCTCAGGTCATGATCTTGGGGTTGTGAGATCGGGCCCTGCATCGGACTTGGTGCTCAGTGCAGTCTGCCCATCCCTCTCCCTCTGCTCCTACTCCCGCCCTCTCTCTTTCTCTCTCTCTCAAGTAAATAAATAAAATCTTTTAAAAAAAAGAAAGAAAGAAAGAAAGAAAGAAAAATTTCAGGATATTTTACAAGATTAAGAATCAACAACTATATACCTTGCAAGCCAATTCAGGCCCACAGCTTATTTTTGTAAATAAAGTTTTATTGAAACATGGCTACATTTATTCACTTATGTATTATCTATGGCTGCTTTCACACTACAATGTTGGAGTTGAATAACTGACAGAAAGAGGATGGTACACAAAGTCTAAAACACTGGCTGTCGGTTCTTTATTCAAAGTTTGCTGCCTCCTGCTTTGAATGAACTGAGAATTTTGACTGAGGAAAAGAGTGTTACTCTGGAAATGAGAAAGAATAAACTATGGTAGTCATTAGGGAGTACTTAAAGGTGATTTTCAAGAAGATCAAGATTTTGAAGGCCAAGTCAGAGATGTATGAAAGAGAACAAAGAAAACTGTGTCCCAGAAACTCATTGATTTAATGACACTAGAAAGGTATGAGGCATTTAGGTAGCTACTAGACTGGGGAAAGTTGTTGAGTCCAAAGAAACCTAGGACCTGTGTTTCTCAGCCAGACATATAAGCTTTATTGACCTTCATATTATAAGGCTATACCAGGGCCAATATTTTAAGGATAAGAATAAAATCACTTCTCTGGAAAAATGCCAAATCCAGGAAACTTTTGAAAACCTCTCTAAAGAGGGAAAGAGACTCTGTAATAAAATAAATGGAGGAACCGTAACTGACAATTGAATGGATAAATATAGAGAAATATGTGTCTGTGTGTATGCATATATAATATGCATATTATCTACCTACCTACCTACCTACCTACCATTATTTACCATTTCTAAATGTAGTCACTGAGAGGGCCTAGTAGCAATGAGAACAACAGGCACTGAGATGATTTATATATATATATATATATATTTCTAGAATGACATATTTATTTATGTATTTATTTATTTATTTGAGAGAGAGAGCAAGAGAGCCTGCGAGCATGAGTGGGGAGGAGGGGCAGAGGGAGAGGGAGAAGCAGACTGCTCGCTGAGCAAGGAGCCCGATGCAGGACTCGATCCCAGGACCCTGGGATCATGACCTGAGCAGAAAGCAGACATTTAACTGACTGAGCCACCCAGGAACCCCTAGAATGACATCTTTATAAGGAAAGGCGTTAACCTAAAAGTAAGACACAGTAACATGGAAATAATTCTATGAGAAAATGCATGTTACCTCCTCGGATCTTACAAATGTCTTCTTTTGTAATGAGATAATACAATGTAATTAAAAATCAACTTGAATTCAGTTTATCTCCTTGCACATTTACATATTTGGAAACAGAATTTAAGGAAAGATGGATGAAACTACTATCAGAGTTGGCAAAATAACCTACCTGGTATTCTGAAACAGCTGTTCAGAAAGAACCCCACCACATGGCCCTCCTGTAACTTTATCATTGGAACTCACTTCATTGCTTTCATAGAGGGTTCAGATGACAGTTTTTAGAAATAAGCCCACTTGGCATTGTCTCACCATACATATATTATATTATCCATTCTTCTGAGCCGTCAGCATCTCCCCATTCCCTCTTCCTCAGCCTGAGTAAAATCAGGCTGGGCAGAGTAATAGGAACAGAGGAAGAGTAATTCCAAATATTTAAAACACAGAGTATATGTTCAGGTTAAATGTTTTATACAGTTTAAATTCTCTACTACTGCATACCTCATGAAATAAAGTCACACAAGGTGAGGTTTAGAGGAAAGACGGCTCCATATCATTCTCTTCTGGGCCAATTATTGTTTCTTGCAGTAATACATCATTCATTTAGTACTTAGAGCATGCCTAATGTTGTGCCTAATGATCATTACAATAAACTTACTTAAACCTCACAATGCCCTTATGAGGCTTACATTACTATAATTACTCCTTTCCTGAGTAAGGAAACAGAGGCTTAGAGAATTTGTGACTTACCCAAGCCCATATAAAATCTGCATCCTTAGCCATAATATTGTCACGCTAGAGTGTGCCTTTAACATTTAATTCAGCAACTCTGCCCCTCAGACTTGATAATTTGCAGAATGATTTTCAATAATGGCTTCGTATTTGTACCTTTCACCTGCCAGGTAGTCCCATCACCCACATTTCAAATTACATGGCATGATTTCCTGCTGGGGAGAATACTGCACCCAGGGTGGGAGTGGGGAGTCTTGGTGATATGAGAATCTGTGTCTTGAGAGGCAGCGTAGGAATGAGATGAGAAGAATGCAAAAGTAATTTGACAATAAGACCCAAAGGATATTCTAAACTGTTCCCCATTGGAGATTTCCACCCCCACCCCTTCAATTCCCTTTGCCCTGGCTAATGAGAATCTTAGCCACATAGAGAATGCATCCCTATTTATTCCTCTTGTTACCTTCCCCTGTCACCATTTGTTTATTTCTTCACTTTCTGAGTCTTTCACTCCCAGAAGCAAAAAAAATCCAAAAAACAAAAAAACCATGGCTTCACCAGAATCTCTGTTCAAATCTTTATTTCTGCAAAAATAGTGCATGGACGAATCTCGGAAAAGATCCTGGGGGCCTAACTGGATCAGCATGGGGTGTGACTTTTATTACTTATCGATTGTTAGACCCCCACATATATATGAGAACTCAGAAGATATAATAAAAAAACAAGTCCCAGGATACAGAGAAGAGACGAGGAAAGAGAATTACTACTATTATATATGCTGTGTATTTGGTGAATTACCTTTACAATTAGTATATAAACCTAATAATACTGTACTCTATGGCTTAAATTATAGGCAAATTTTTGATTGAGTTTCTCATTATTCTATCTTATTATTTTTTTGAGAGAATGCTGGTAGGAAGTATAGTGTTAGTAAAAGTTGGGCCATCAAAACAGTAGCAAATTTGGCATGGAATTGACTTTTTAGGATACAACCGAGTTCTTTTACAACTAAGTAGTTTTAGGTGCATGCAGGACAGCATGCCATAAAGGTAGCACACTTGCTTTGGAATCAGGCACACCTGGCTCAAATCCACATTCATTAATAAGCATTGAATATGTTCTTGGATGAATTACTTAATCGTTCTGACCCTCAGTTACTACACATTTAAAATGGGAGTACTATAAAGATATAACTTCATTGCATCTGTGAAGCTAGGAAGCAACATAGGATTGGTACTTCACATAACATCTGGCATGTGATGAGAGCTCAAGAAAGTTAGACTATCACTATCAACTTGGGTAGTATATATAACAAAGAGCTATGGCTTATCCCCCATGTAATCACACAGAAATACAGGTGCCCACTTTCTGCAAGTGGAAAGATTAAATTAATAAGTGATGGGAAGTTTCAAGATCAATAAGCCTTTGTAAACTACTTCATGCTATTGGTTGCTTTTGCTAGAAATAAAGCAACTTATAGATAGGAATGAAAAATGTATCAAATGGCCTGAAAGCAGCAATAATTCAATAAAAAAATGAAAAGTACGGCTGAGTAGTTTATAATTACCAGTTACTAAGTTAAAACTCATTACATTCAAGGGCCTCAGGGGAAATTATTTCAGATTAGGAAAGGCCTATAAAACTCTTGGAGAGAGAGAAGGAATAAAATTAAGATAAGCAATTACATAAAGGTCTTTCCATTTTCATTCTTGTGCTTCTGGTCTATGTAATCATTTTGTATTATTGGATTTCCATTAATTCTATTCCCCAATAAGTCACCCTGAGAAGCTTACTGAGTTATTTCTAGTGTTAAATGCATAGAGACTTTGAAGTATTATCAAGAAAAACCTCAATTTTCTTTTACTTTTTTTTTTATTTGAGAGAGAATGAGAGAGAGAGAGCCCATGAGTGGGGGGAGGGTCAGAGGGAGAAGCAGACCCCCCAAGGAGCAGGGAGCCCGATGTGGGGCTCGATCCAGGGACTCCAGGATCATGACCTGAGCTGAAGGCAGTTGCTTAACCAACTGAGCCACCCAGGCGCCCCAACCTCAATTTTCTTTTAAATATGACCTTAACAATTATCGAGCCCCCTTAAACACTATTTAAACACTATAAATGAAAGGTGATATAAGCAGATATAATTTGAGATCATCTTAAAATGATCTGCAATCTGAAAGTGAACTAGAAACTTCACAGTGTTTACTTTAATGTTTAAAAACAATGGAATGTGTTTGTATTTTCATTGTTTAAATAAATGAACATGTTTAATCATACTATAAAAATTTACTTTCAATACAGGAGATTTCTACGCTATCTGGTCTAATAATGGTGGTCTTCCTAAAGCCAGATTCATGCACTTTTAGTCAAAAGTTCAACTTTTAGCCAAAGTTCCTCCGCCAATAAGGAGTTTCAGAATAGAATTGAAAAGGACTAAAGAATAAAACAAGGCCAGAAAATCTATTTGATTTATGTTGTAAGTCTCAATGTCAGGATTTTCTAGGGCATAAGTGGATTATACTTGTATACTTCAATGGCAATGCTATCAAGTGGAATTGAGAAGGCAGCCTATTGATTTTCAATGTCCATGCCTTGTCCAATTCTTTTTTGTAAATACCTCATATGGTATGACATGATCTATGTGCATAAAAACTGGCTTTTGCTTATTCTGTTAATTTTTTAAAAAATCTTTATTATAACTAATATTTCTTATCTAAATACCATTTAATGTATTAAAATTTTTAAACAATTATATTTCTCAGAAGTCTTTTAAATTGACATTACTATGATGATGACTTTTATTCTGAGAGTCTTTGGAAAGTTCTAGAATAAAGACTTAGAAGTAAGGTTTAATTGTTCTATTTCATAAGCTCTTATCCTTTAAGCATGCCATACTTGAATACCTTAATGTAGATGATAAAGACTGAAAGATTCAGGAAAAAAATGCGTTGAATTATATAATTCTTAATTAATTAATTAGTTAATTATTTTAAAGAGAGAGAAAGAGGAGGAGGGGCAGAGAGAGAGGGAGACAGAGAATCCTAAGCAGTCTCCATGCCCAGAATGGAGCCGGACACGGGGCTTGATCTCACAACTCTGAGATCATGACCTGAGTGGAAATCAAGAGTTGGATGCTAAACCAACTGAGGCACCCAAGTGTCCCTTACCCAACTAAACTTCATGAGGCTAAAGATCTGCATGACTTCTTCACTGGAGTATCTCCAACCTTTGCCTAGAACAGTTTCTAACACAGATTAAGACCTTCACTACATGTCTTGTGTGTGAAGGAATGGATTCTGCAAGTACCTCACTTAAAACATGATTAATCTGATTTATTTGGTGATATGCATAAACCACAAACAACAAACAAATTTTAGTAAATCAGTATAATTGACTATATGTATCAGTACCCTTTTGTCTGTGTAGTCCCAGTACCAAATATCTGAAGGTGAATTATCAACTTTCCTGATGATGCGTAAGATAGCTGGACCCACGTGACTCAGATACATCAGTTCTTCTCCGTTACAGGGGTCTGGGAATATCCAGAGGATCTCAGAACAGATTCTTGCTCATCTGATTCCTTTTTCTTTCTCTCCTATTTCTCTTCCCCCTCTTTTTTTTTAAAGGATTATTTATTTATTTATTTGACAGAGAGAGCACAAGCAGGAGGAGCAGCAGAGGGAGAGGGAGAAGTAGGCTCCCCGCTGAGCAGGGAGCTGGATGTGGGGCTTGATCCTGGATCAAGACCTGAGCCGAAGACAGATGCTTAAATGTGAGCCACCCAGGCGCCCCTCTCCTATTTCTCTTCCTACGCAAGATTATGCGCAGAAAACACTAGTCTACCTCGACTATCACACATACTATGCATTCCATATATAAAATAAAAATTCAGCTACATTTTCAGCACCTATCAAAAGTGGTAATAAAATAGAATAAATACTAATAATAATGGAATAGAAGTAAAATATTGTAATACACAGCACTATAATGAACTTTAGTGAATCGTTACATTGTCTCTGGGGAGATGTATACCTCAAATGTTTACAAACTAATGAAAGTACCTGTATCTTTTCTACCACCTGCACTAAAGAAATATATGTTGGGAGGAAATAGAGAGAGATTTTATTTTGGAACTGCTTTATTCTGATTTGGGGGTTTTGTTTTGTTTTGTTTTTTTAGTTTTGATACTGAAAACCTGTTTGAGGAGAAAGGGCTAAGAATTAAGACTCAGAAAAAGCTCCCATGACAAACTACTCCAACTTAAAAATTTTACCAGATCTGCTTTATCCCCCCTTCTGAGAGCGATAAGATATCTAAATTTTTTGAAGTCTGACTTTTTGATTCCCTTTTGCTTAACTGTGTTGTGCGTCCTTTTGGGCTCTAGAAGTGAAGTCTGAGATGAAGTTGAGTATACAGAATGTCGTTTAGTGAGTGCCCTTGGTATGAACACCTGCGAAAGAGAATGGAAGGACAATGCGAACACTTGGTTGGAACTCATTTATTTGTGAGCATGGACACTCCTGGGGTCTCTAGAAATCTGAAAGTGGAGGAAGTATTTTGTGAACTGGTGTAGACCAGAGCTTGGGATATTTAGGTTGTTGTTTAATTTGATTTATTTGTACCCAAATCCTGCAGAGAATGAGTAAAGAAAGATACAGTGTTGGCTTTATCTTCAAAGTATCTTTTTAACCTAACCAATTCTTACCTCCATTGCTACTATCCAATCCCAGCCACTAATGGTCCAAACCCTACACCCTTCCAATAGACAACTAGCTCTGCTCATTGCTTCCATTCCTGCTCCTCTGGAGTCAGTTATCCAGACTGCAGCAGAGTGATCCTCCTAAAATCTAAATCAGAAAACATATTCTCCTACACTCCCATGGCTTCAAATCTAAGTCCTTAACATCTTTCCAATCTCATTTTTACCATCCCCCTCTCTGTCACTGTACCCCAGTTCCACTAGGTCCCCTCACTGATTGTAGCAGGTCGGGTGTGTCAGCACTCAGCACCCTTTCCAACTTTCCTCTACTGTACTTAGCACCAGCCTCGTAACCATCTAGAAGTAATGGTGGTGGTGATGGTTTTATCTCTGACTACCAACAGCATCTCATCTATGACTACTGTTTAGCGCCCATTTATCAGTGGGAATAATTTATTTGTTGATATCCTGTTGCTCCCTCACTTGCATATAATAAAGATAATGGAGGCACATTGATTTATCTTTAAATTGTAGATTGCTTAACTGTAAGGAGAGATCATGGACTTTGAACACAATACAGCAACTGGAGGGGACTCTGAGTCATCTCCTTTGGGGAAGGAGGACAACTATGTTCTATGTATGGGGGAAAAGTTGTGCATAAAAGTTTGGTGAACAAAGGAGTGCAGCATGGTGGAGACAGAGAGCTGTCCACCAGAAATTTGTATTTGCCCTTCCATCCTGTGGAGTTGTTGCCAATTACTGGCTGCCCAGCCAGGTCCAGCACTGCATAGATTCTGTCTAGTTAGATCAAGCCAGTGACTGATTTTAACCAAAAGAATATGAGAAGAAGAAATTATATACTCCAGTTGCAAGTCCAGGTCATCTAATCTCTACTTTGATAACTCCTTCACTTCTAGCTGGTGAACATGGAGATGACCTCCCTATGCAGTGACCAACACAAGCCATGTGTTGAAGGGAGTAGAGCCTCTATCTCCCTGGATCTCTAAAGAACTCACAAAATAGGACTCCCCCACCACCAACAATTAATAAACCTTCCCAGTATTGTTACATGTGAAAAACTTAAACATCTATTTGTTGGAGCCACTCTACACTTTTTAGTCAATTCACCACTGATTTATTGTTATAGTAGCCATCTGTTAATAGCTTAACATCCCACAAATGGTCAGCAGTGCTCCAAGCTAATGCAACCCCGCCCCTAACAAACTGGAATCTTATTACACTTATCCCTTTCAGAAGAGTTGCATTGGGTGTAGAAGTCCCTTTGGCAAGTCCAGACAAAGTATCTGGTTATCTCAAAGTATACCAAAGAATATCACAGAAACTCAAAGCCTGGTATATCAGGACTGATCTTCAGCTAATCCCATTGTCCAAACTTCTCTTACAGCCTGATTTCAATGAAAAAAGAAGTAGAGATTATTACTTCTCATCTTGTATACCATGAAGGTATTTATGGCCAAGCCGGGTCAACAACAAAATGAATGAATAAATATTGCACATGCCATCTAACCAAAGGATTTTTTTAAAAAACATAGAATTTAGAGTTAGATGAAACCTTAGTGACCATATGGTTCATTTCATAGTTAAAAATACTGAAGCCCAGAGGTAAAATATCTTCTTAAGGTCATTGAGCTAGTAATTACCACACTGTCTAACATTAGAAGCAATGTCCTGGAAAATTCTTTTTTTTTTTTTAAGATTTTATTTATTTATTTGACAGAGAGCACATGAGACGGGGGGGGGGGGGGGGTCGGAGGGAGAAGCAGACTCCCTGGCAGAGCAGGGAGCCCGATGTGGGACTTGATCCCGGGACTCCAGGATCATGACCTGAGCCGAAGGCAGTCGCTTAACCAACTGAGCCACCCAGGCGCCCCTGTCCTGGAAAATTCTGCTGTAAGTTGATCTCCCCACTGTTCCCTCATATTAATATCAGTTTAGAAAATAAGTTATCAAGAACTCGAAATGGCCCTAATGACAATGCGGTGGCCGGATCCCAGAACTCAATTCAGAGGATATCCTGGTCTATGTCACCCAGGAAACTAGGGTTCTAGGATGTAGCTTTAGCAGTCCCAAGTAAACTATAATTCTAGTTCCTGGTGCCCCTGGGTGGCTCAGTTTGTTAAGCATCTGCCTTTGGCTCAGCTCATGATCACGGAGTCCCGGAATAGAGCCCCACATGAGGCTCCCTGCCTCTCCCTCTCCCTCTGCCTCCCCCATCCCCCGCTCGTGTGTGCTCTCTCTCTGTCAAATAAATAAATAAAATCTTTTCAAAACTCTAGTCCCTAACACTTCTAATTTTCAAGTTCCATGGGATGTGATTTATTAAAAAAAAAAAAAGCATCAGAGATCTTCCAAATTGCTGTTTAGAATCACTACACAAGGAAAACATGGATAGCAATGTGATGAAAATGTCCAGCACAGTGTTGGCATATAGTAAATCACTCAATTCATATTTATATTTTAATAATTGTTGGGGGGAAAAGAAGGCCACAAAGCTTGATTCACAAGCCTCGTAAATATAAGCTGATCCTACCTCTGTAGGAATACTGACCCAGACACCCCGAAAACAAAGGGAATGCCATGAAAAGCGACAACCTTATCCAAGACAAAACAATGGACATTTTTTTTTTCAAATTAAGAAAAACTGAAGGCCCTTTAGAAAGTTATTCATGTTTTGGGCTAACATTAAACCTACTATAGTTATGAGAAATCCATAAATCTCCACACCTAAAGTTTTCATTTTGTCTTCCTTTGACAGAGTCCAGATTTCCCAAGGGAATAAAATTCTGAAAATTCACGAGAAAATTCTGAAAATAACCCCCAAATTTGGTTTGTTTTGCTGCTCAAAGTTTTACATTCTCAGTTTTATTATTAGGTTTCCAAATGCCTCATGATTTCTTTCTGACATACTAACATTTTTGTAATCAAACCCACCAGCAGATTTCTCACTTGATGCCACCACCGAAAGCTAGCAGGGAAGTGAAGCCCTGCATGAAGACGAGTATGCAGATTTTATTTGAGGGGCAAGGAGAGGGAAATGGTGACCAGATACCTTCACTGATATAACGGAAATGCCCTAAATCAACATCATAATCTCCCACCACCACAAGCACACTCAGAGATTCAGAGAATCCAGAGAAAAGTAGGATGTCCCTAGGGCCGTTACATTGTATTTAGTGATTTTTCTTTTTGCATGGAAATTTAGATACATTCTCAAATGCTGACAATCCTGGTAAGGTGGAAAGAAATCCAAAAGGAGGCATTTTGTTGGTTTCAGTGTGTAAGATCTGTAGATTTAGCCTTTGGGTGGCTCTAAATAAGAATGTGTGCTATGTAGGCAAAAATACACATGTCAGTTTTGCTCACTTATATTTGCTGTTTGATATGGCATGAGGTCTTTGGCCTTGAAGCTCTATTTATATTTTTCAGTGTCTGTGAGCTGAGACATGTTTTGGAAACCCTTAAGGTATTTTTTAAATCAATTTTCTGAAAATCATTGTACTGTATGAATCAAAAAGAACTGGCTTCACAGAAGCCAATGTCTATCAGACTAGGATCTGACATATTCAAGGCTATAAATTTTAATATTTGAGGAAACTTAGCTGGATTCCTTTTTGGTTGTAAAGCAGAATATCTAGTCAACAAATAATCTAATATACTCAAGAGTTCACCAGCAGAAAAAGAAGTTAAGTGACCTATACCAGTGGTGGAATAGCAAATGGTGAGCAACTTTATTATTATTATTATTTTTTTTTTTGCCTAAACTGGAAAATATGACTGCTATTCAGGAAAGAAGGGAAAGCTCTGTGTATTTTACTTTTTAATTATAGGTCAAATATATAACTCTAGTAAAATTGCCCAAGTCTTATGTTGTTGAAGTCCCATGAAAATCCTTCCTTTGTATTTATAATGAATTGACTAAAAAAATCTAGAATAACATGTATGTTTTAGAAAAGTACGGAAATCATAGAAATAGCGGGCATAAAACATTTCATATCTTACTTCTTCAGGAAGTGGAAGTTCTTTCTACGTCTTCCAGGGACTGATCATTTGCAATCTTCCTCCCTCCCTTCCTCCCTCCCTTCCTCCCTCCCTCCCTCCCTCCCTCCCTTCCTTCCTCCCTTCCTTCCTCCCTCCCTTCCTTCCTTCCTTCTTTCCTTCCTTCTTTCCTTCCTTCTTTCCTTCCTTCTTTTTTCTGACTAGGAACCACCAGAATAAAGTAGGGTTGTTTAGACTGGTTTCAGTTAAGGTGATACATATAATGTAAATCAGCAGCAGAGGCGCTAGGTGTGGGGAGAATTACATTTGCCAACATCTAGCAAAACTCTATAAAGAAATCCTCTAAGGGTGGGGGGGGGTGGGTCTGGGTGGCCCAGTTGGTTAAATACCTAACTCTTGGTTTTGGCTTAGGTTGAGACCTCAGGGTTGAGATCTCAGGGTGGTGAGACTGAGCCTTGTGCGGGGCTCTGAGCTCAGCACAGAATCTGCTCTGGACTCTCTCTCCCTTTCCCTCTGCCCAACCTCCCCAAAATGAATAAATAAAGTCTTTAAAAAAAAAAAAATCCTCTAAGCCTCTTTAACCCCTTGAGGTGTTATTCATCAGAACATGATCTCATCCTCCATTTTCTTCCTCTGTTTCTTAAAACAGCACCTGGCTCCTGCCACATTCTTCCCAATTTCCAGGACTGGGAATTTTCTTTCTCATATGGATTAGTTCAGCCTTCTTTTTGACTTTTTAAATTCAAAAGAATGAGGTAAAATTGACCCTTTCAGAAGCCCAGAATGAGCAGTGAATAACATCCTTTTTAGAAGGCAGGGGCAGGCGAAGGCTGTGTTTAGACCCTTACCCAACTCCCACACCTAGCTCTGCTGTGTAGCTTCTTACCATACAAGCAAAGGCTTTGAAATTAGTCAGACAAGGATCCAATCTTCATCTGCTGCAATTGCCTAACTTGTTGAATTTAGTTTTTAGCTGACTCTGTTTTAAATTATAAAATAGGGGGCAACAGATATAAAATTAAACAAGTCTCAGCATTTTTAAGTCATTCTAAATATTCTTTGTCCTCTTTGGTAACAAAAAGGCAGACATTCTTCTCATTAATTTGCATTCTGTTAAAAAATGTTAGTTACAAGGAATCTTGAAATAATTCATCTATATGATTAACTACTCTCCATTTAATAGACAAGCCTGCCTTAGCCATCAAAGCAGCCTTTGAAATACTGCTACATTCTGAAATGTTCATGAACTTTGTGAGGGAGTACCTAGGACACTATCTCGCTAAACCTCTATCTTTTCATCTCTCACGGGGTGTAAAAGGGGATGGCATTGTCTGGAGAAAGTAAAATTGCTTCTATAAAAGCTGGCATGCCCTGAAGTTAAACCATGAAGGAATTGGGAAAGCCAGTATTTTCTCCTAAGAATTATTTTAAAGCTCTCTCAACTAGAATTCATCAAATATTTACTGCATAGTGGTCTGTGCTGGGCCATGTGTTAGGTGAAAATGGTGCAAAGACTCTGCTCTAGCCAGTCATGTGCTGGAACCAAAAGCTAAAGATTCAGAAATGTTGTGAGGTTTGTTAAACCTGTGGTAACTTGAAATCAGTGATGGTAGGTGTATTTACACCAATAAAATTGGAATATGGTATGAATCAGGGTTCCCACACTCCAGAAGAGGTTTATCAGAATACCACTGACTCATCTCTCAAAAACCTTAGTCTTGTGGATAGTCCAACAGACTCAGTTCAGTTCAGTATAACAAATATTAAAATAAAAGGCCCACTAGAAAATCATCGAGATAAGGTAAATTTTAATCCTGTTTTCCACTTTGATATCAGTATTTGTGCCTTAGTTGACATTCTTTGAAAACCGAATACTTCTGGAATTTTCTGTTATTCCAATTTAATGGAATTTGATGTGATATCAAAGTAGATTTGATATCAAAGTAATACCACAACCCTGAGACGAACTAAAATAAATACCTTTTTTAAAATAAATTAAATTTTTTAAGTAAATGGAAAATCTTTCATCATTCTCAATGTTACTGTGAGGTGTTACAATAATGAAGCTTGTTGTTAGTATGGACAACTGAACTTAACACACCCAAATGCACTTTGCCAAATATGGTTAGCTCTTAAATTCTCTTCGTTGTTTCTCAACAGTAACACTTGCTATTAAAGTGGATTACCGATGCTTCCTTCCATTGTCATTCCCTTCTCTTTTATCAGCAGAGAGAAATTTCAGCCAATCTCTTCAGCCCTAGTTCTCTTTCGCCTTGCTTTTGAGCTGATTGTATTGGGGTGGATGGGGGATACCTACCAAGGAATGGTGGTGAAGGGGACAAAAGAGAGGATGTCTCCCCTCTGCTATACTTTTCGGGCCCAAGTCCCCACCTTGCTGTAAACTCTGCTTTAACTTAGTAAGGCTGTGTTGAGAAGCGTGATGGGAACTGTTCTGCAGGGAAGTTGTAGAAAGGAGAGAAGAATCCTCTTCTGAATCAGAGTTGCAAGTAAAAGTAATAAGTTCCCGCACCTTACTTTAGCGTCTTGAATGTAATGTAATGGGAAATTCGGTTAGACATAGTGGTAGGTTCTAGGGTCCTATCTATTTCAAGCAGCTAATGAACTAGTTAGAGTTAGTTGGCCAAAGATCGTAACCACTGTATATATTTCTAGTAAATGCAAAGAGGCTGTTTGCATAAGGAATCGGTGCTTATGTAGGAGACTGGCTCAAGGCATTTGAGGATTTTTTTTTCTACAGTTATTCCATAAACTATGCTCTTTCTCACAGTATGTTTACAGTGCCTCTTTTGCATTGTCTCCTGGGTCTGTCATAAATTTCATAAGAAGATTAGCTTCATTACTTCATTCACACCTCATTTTTTTAAAACTTATCCATACACATGCCGTATTAACCAACTTCTTTGCTTATTATTTGCTCACCTTTTACTCTTTGCAATAAGCATATGTACTCTCAAAGGGTAAAAACCTTTTATTGTTTAGCAGAATGCATTTTAAGGGCAGGGATGATTAGTTACTTCATTTTGGTATCCACAATATTTAGTATTTAATGTGCTTAATAATATGTGTTGGAGGAAAGAAGGAAGGAAGGAAGGAAGGAAGGAAGGAAGGAAGGAAGGAAGGAAGGAAGGAAGGAAGGAAGGAAGGAAGGAAGGAAAGAAGAATTGGAGAGAGAGAAGGAAAGAGGGAGGGAGGAACGGGAGGGAGAAAAGAAAGAGATACAGGTTATGCAATTTTTTAATAAAAAAAGGAAAGAGATACTGCTTTTGTTTGAGTGCCATTCCATTCCAACTTATGCAAAACACCTAAGTTATTATTTTTAAAATCCTAAATTCTACTTCAAACCCATCAAAATAGCGTCTCTAACAAGTGAAGATTGGAAAGCTTAATATTTAAAAGTCTGTCCCGGTTATTCTGATATCAGATATTTTGGGAACCACCACTGTTTTAATCAATGCTAACATGGTTGTCTTAAGCATATATATATATACATCTCCTGAAAATAGTTATTGATTCAACATGAAGAACTCTCTGTGTGGGCCCCAGGAATGAACAAAGCAAAGCCCCAGATGTCAAGGAGTTTACATTTTGTTTAGAAGGTATTTAAAATAAGGTAGTTGGAAAAGGCCACTTTGAGCTGACATTTAAGTAAATACTCAAATGAAATTACTAAATCATCCATCAGTGACTATAATTAACAATGTCCTAATTTTTGTAGGGCAAAATGGCCTGCATGAGTTTTATAAAACATGTTTTTTAGAGGATATAGTTTTGTTGTCATGATATGTTTGTGAAAATGGCATGAACCCTTTTATTCTACCAGAAGAAATTTCATTTATTTCAAGTAAACGTGGATCCAGTGACAAGGCCACTTTTAAAGCAAAGATTATCTTTAAAAGCCATTGAAACATGAAAACTACAAGTCCCTAGACTTCCAACTATGTTTCTATGACTGAAATGGTAACACAAAAATAGCTCAAGCTCTAAAATTATATTGTATGAAATTATGGATGCACAAGAATCAGTTTCCTCTGAGCTTTGATAATTACATTTTAAATAGAGTACTGACATGCTGTAATTATAATATTAAAATGCTAAGATAATCAAATGCTCAAAAAGGGTATTCTGGGCTTCTAAGAGATTTTATAAATGTCATTAAAATTTTTACTGTATTTCAATTACATCATAGGAAGACTATTATTATGTGTATGTTTCTGTTCACATCTAATTGGCAATCTTTTTGACACAGATAAAATTATTGCCATTGTATCTATTTAATAACATTGATTTTAGAAATTCTTATTTTATGCAATGCCTTTAATTATTCCTTTCAGTAGAAACAAACAAACAAAACAAAGTCCTTTACTTTCACTATTTCTTCTTTCCTCCTGTTTCAGAATTCTCTCCCTTTTTCCAAAGTTAATCAAATCCTCTTGCTTTGTTCATATTCCTCTCCTCTCCTACATACTCTTGAGAAACTGCTCCATTAACTGCCTCTTTCTTTTGCAATTTTGGCTTCTTCTAAATTGGATATCTTTTTTAAAAGTACATAATATCTCAGTTCTTCCCTATATTAAAATTACAAGGAAAGTAAGAATATGACACCATTAAGGATCCTATAGCTAATTTGAATTATCATTACCTCTCTTTTCATCATGCCATCAGACTTTTTGATAAGACTGGACTGCATCCTTTGCTCAGCATTGTGTTTCTTCCTTTCTCTCTTCAGTCTTGTTTCTTTTTTTTTTTTTAAAGATTTTATTTATTTATTTGACAGAGAGAGACATAGCGAGAGCAGGAACACAAGCAGGGCGAGTGGGAGAGGGAAAAGCAGGCTTCCCGCTGAGCAAGGAGCCCGATGTGGGACTCGATCCCAGGACCCTGGAATCATGACCTGAGCCGAAGGCAGACGCTTAACGACTGAGCCACCCAGGCGCCCTCTTCAGTCTTGTTTCTATCCCCTTTACTCCACCAAATGGTTGTCTCATAGGTCACCAGTGCCCCGAGTCGCTAGGAACCTATGGGTCTTATCTATGTTTTGACCTTAATAGCACCTTGTTCTTGAAATCTCCTTCCCCAAGAAGTAGAAAATACATTTCTTGCTTCATTTCCTACCCCTCTGCCCCATCTCCATCTTCTTTACTGTTCTTTTCACCAATCATAAATTCCATTTCTTCATCCATTTTAATATAGCTTTCCCCAATGTTCCAGTATCAGCTTCTCTTCACTCTCTTATTGATTGATTTCATTTACTGCTTTCATTAATTTGGATTTAAAGCACTCATTACTATTATTAAAGTTTTATTACTATCATTTAATGATAAATATGTTTCTTGCCTTCAGGATTAGCTAAGTATGTATGCACATGGAATTAGAACAGACAGGGATATAGCTTATTGTCTGTAATGCTGTGCCATAAGTGTATTACTGTATTCAAACAAAAATATAATGATGGTACCAAGGGAGAAATGGCGAAAGATCCTTCTGTCAATTAGACTTGCCAAATTTAGATTACCATTCATCTGAACCATGAAGAACAAATATAACACTTGTCAAGATATATGAGGAAAAAGTGAGCATTCCTGGCAGAAAGAATAACACATGTATGAACATTTAAACTATGAATTCTATGATATTATTTAATTTTACTTTTCTAGTTATATTTCTTCCCTAGGCTTCCAAGTTGCCTTTCTACCTCTCTGATGGACTTCTCCAGCAGGACAGCTGGGCAGCTCTCAAAATGAACACTTTCTCTGCCCCCTCTGCCACCTTCTTCTCTACATCTGCTTTCAGTTAATGACAAGCTCAGTCTTCCAATCATCTAGTGATTTTTGGACATAGCTTGAACTTCATCTCACCCTCTCTTTATAATAAGTTATCCATTATTATGAAATTTTCATCTTAATGTTTCTTTCATCTATTCCTGCCTTTCCTTTCCTTTCAAGCTACATCTATCAATTCACTTACTCATTTTTTTAGAAAGTACTTATAGAATGCCTTCTTCAGCTCTCCTAAGGTAGTTTTCTAGAGCTAGAATAATGAACCAACCAAGGAAATTTCCTACGTCCATGACTTTTCATTTCATAATAACCAAATGAACAAATACAGGTATGGATACATCCTGGGCAGAAATATCACATCTCCAGCATGGTTTTCTTTTGATAGGTTGGCCAGCGAAAACAGGATGGTGAAAACAGAAGGAGGAACATCAATTAAGAGACTATGGAAGTTGATTCATGGCCATGTAGGTTAGTAAACATCTTTAAGTATGTGCCTATATGTGCATAGCAGCACTGTATTAGGCCCTGAGCATGCCATGAGAAGGATACATAGAGCAATCATGGGGTTATCACAAATAAATGGTAGGTATATTGCTTCTCCCCGTTCTTCCTTTTGATATTTTCCCACCAGAGTCAACTTCAAGAAATCTAAAGAAGCCTTGACATTGAGCAGATGCTGAAGATGTACAAGGAATTCACAAACTCACTTTAAAAAGATTTGAGAAATACATAATTCCTTTGAATATCAATGGATAAAATGCAAGATGAAAATGTCATTATTAGATGGGAACATTAATGTCATAGAGGCTTGCTACTTTTTTTTTTTTAACCAAAGATTCAAGGTCCTAAAAGACCAGTCTAGCTTGTAAAATGCTGAGAAAATATTTCATTAAATAAATTCTGACAAGTGACCCCACAAAAATAACGTTGACCATGAACTTCACAAAAAGCTTTTTGGGAAACAAGTACATTTTATGAAAATTTATGTAGAGAAAATAAACCCCTTCTCCGTATGTGAAATCTTGGATAATTCCTTCCCATGTCAGTTTCTTCCTCACTCCATACTAATCCACACATTCTGTAATGCAGAGCAGAACCTTTTGTAGAAAAGATGGAGAGAGTAGGCCCTCATATGTATCTTCCATCTCAACTTTGGACTTTTTTTTTCTTTAAAAGTTTATCTAGTGTTCTTTTTTTTCTTTCTTTCTTCCTTATTTTAGAGTCTTAGCATTTAGGACATATACAACTAATCTGAAAAAAATTCTACATAGACAAAGGAATTTCTGACATCTTGACAACAAATATGGAGGTTTGAGCCACTAGTTTTTCTGAATATTAATTGCCCATGTGTAAGACAAATGTCAAACTTACATAAAAAAGGTGAACTCTAGCTATGTAATCATATTCTAATCATAAAAAGACCTTAAAACATTCACAAGGAAATGCAAGTTATTTTTGAAAGGTACTGTGTATGGGTAAAATATATAAAATGTTAGAGGCTTTTAAGAGGATTTAAGGAGTGGAATGACAGAGGGGGTCAGACTCAGTCAGGTGTGGAATATCCAAGAGCTTTAAAGCACCTGCTTTAAGAAAAGAACAAACACAACTCATTCTAATTCCAGTTGAGCATCCTCTTTTTAAAGTTTCCCCAGCAAGGAGTATCACTTCTTCAACTGGCCAGCAGCCTGAGGAAAACCATCAGGATCTGAGAGGAGGCATGTACCTCAGAGCCCACTCTGTTCCCTTGGGCTCCAGACTGTTACCTCCTTTGTCCACACCGGAAGAAGGGGGTTATGCCTGTGACACTTCGCAATGCCTATCATCCCTAGCTGATTCCCTTACACATGAGGTTAAGAAGCCCAGTCCAAGTGTGTCTCTAAGAACTACTCTTACCTGAGGATCCCACATCCCAAATCCATCTGTTTGGAACTGGTAACAGATTATCTTATCTGGACATCTGGAAGGGCAGACACCATAGTGGCCAAATATACAACCATAAATTGTAATCCAGAAATGGTCACTAGGCCATTACTGAGGCCAACCCTTATTTTATGAATGAAACAACTGAAACTTAAAGCAGTAGGATGATTTTTTCTATACCACATACTAACTTAATCACGTTTTAAAATTCAGCTCTTTAGCATTTGCTGCACTGCATTATACTCTCTGCCACATTTTTCCTGTAAACAAACTACCAGAGAAGATTCATTTCTGAAATAAAACCCTTCCACTGGCAACATTTTAGGGAACATGAAAACATTTAAATAATAAAACACCACGAAAGCCCACACTAATGTGGCCTTATTTACACAAGAGCAATGGCCAATACAGGACAATCCCTTGCTGCTGTCCTTTATTTCTAACTGTACTAGAACATCTATCATGCTGTATATAATACTCTTTCCATTTTCCCACCCTTGGCTGCTAGCTCATCAAGGGCATGTCTTATTAATTCGTAAAACCCTGGCATTCAATACATGTGTGGTGCATAAATGAATGGATAGATACCTGCATGAATGCATGAAAAGTCTGAGGAGCAAGACTGCATATGGAGATAGATCCATGCTGTGAGGACCAGTAAAAGCCAGACTTAAGTTCTTGTATTTGATGTACCGAGATATAGAACATCACTGAGGTTTTGAAATAATGAAGAGATTTGATGAAAGTAATGTTTAAGAACAAATCTGGCGATCATATGGAAAGTAGATTGAGAGGACATAGATAGTATCAGGAAGGCTACATGGCTCAAACTCTACTAGAACACATCCAGTCTGAAGACGGGGATTACAAAGAAACAAAAACAGTCAAGTCTAAGAATGCTACTATTGCATAATACGTGAAAGATGTCAAAGTGCTAAAAACCATTTTTTGACTCACATCTTTAAAAACACAACTCAGAAATCACTTTCTCACAGGGGCAATCCATGGTCTCAGGCAGAGCTTCTCCACTGATATACCAGAGATCAGTTCCAAGTATGTCTAGCACTTCAGCCCTCGGGTCCCCTGAGGAGCCGAGGGTGGAGAGAGACCTATGGCCAGTCGCTTCTGACTATAAGAAGTCTTGACCATTTACCTCTATAGGCTATACAAATTTCTCACCTCTATGAATGCATGACATGAAAATTTTCAAAAGCACAATCAAGCCCAATTATTTTCCCCTCTATTGTCATTTAACTCCTGATGTAATGAATTATTCAAACAGTACCACTTTAGGCAAAGAATGAAATAGATTTGAAAAGATTACCTCTACCTGTAGCATATTCCAGTCCAATAAATGTCAGTGGAACAAGGTATCACAGTCGGAATTGGATACAACTTGGTGTTCAACAACGCAGAACCAACCTGCGTGGCTGTTTGAACACCTCGTCATAATTTCTCTGTCCTGAGAATATGTTTTTTTTTTTTTCCTTTTCCATTATGGAGGTACATATAAAATAATGCTTTGGAATATAGGAGGTTATATTATAATGTTTACTTATTACTTCATTATGTTGTGGCTTTTTAAATTGTATTTTTAAGTTTTAGAACAGTATTTAGTATTACATATAAAAACTTCATAAGTAAACATATATATCCAAAAACAGAGAGGTCCTGAAAAGTTTTTACTGCTGAAATATGCAATCAAAATTTTGAGAACTGTTGACTTACATTCTTTCTCCCATAGATACTGTGTGAGTTTCCCCAAGGAGTTCCCAGGAGAGGAAAGATAAAACTGACCAGAAATGGCTCAGACTGAAGCAAATACAAATTTCATTTTGCTTCTTTAGTCCAATGAGTTCACATCTACAAATGATTGCTGTCGTTTACCAAAGATACTTTCACCCAATGATACACATTTACTGTCTATACTTATAATATGTCCCCTCATTTATTGCATACACTATTTTTACCACATACAAATATTACATCATTAATTTGGGAGTACCTATTTCACTTGGGCCCTTGATGCTTCCAGCTTGCTTTTAAATCTCCACTTTCTTTTCCCTCTTTGGTGCTAGAGATATTATTATTGCAATTTCCTCTTTTTCTGCCGTCTTAATATTTGCTATATAATTTTCTAACCTTTTTCAGCACTAACTATATAGAAGAAACTGCTGAGTGCTCTGACTCAATGTCATTTGGTTCTCCCCACCACAGATGTAGTGCTATGATGCGCTGTTGGTTATCCACTTTTTATAAAGAGAATTGAGGCTGAGAGAGGCTTAGTAACTGCCCATATTCATACAAATAGCAAGTAGCAGAGTAGAGAAATAAACAAAGTCTTTGTTTGAATTATATAAATATTACTGTGAACCACCTCAATTCTCTTGGAAACATTGAGAATTTAATATAGTAGGTGATGGAAATCCCAAAAAGGAATATGTTTGGGACTCTTTGCCAAATTAGGGGATAAATAACTTGTATTTGGTTAAGGACAAAGGGAGATTACTTAGTGAAGGCCTGTGGAGCAGTGTGGACAAAGAATCAGAAGGCCAAAGGAGAACCAGTAACAGTAGCAACTGACAGTTATAAGGCAGACAGACAAATTATAAAAAACATTCATGATAATATTTCACAAGGTGTGTCGGGAAATAAGAGGTAGATGGAAGGAGAAAGATATCATCTCTTCTCCCCCCCACCACGCCCACCCCACTGAAGTCTAGAAGCACCCCTGGAACAAGCCTCCTGAAGCCTAGCTCACTTCCCTGGGTGAGGCTTCTGGAATGATCTGGTCCCCAGGCGAAACCCAGCAGACTACAGGCTGACCAGCAGGGACTGGGACGGACCATATTTCCTCTTATTCAGGAAGAAGTTAAGATACTACCTAAAGTTCTTGAATCCATAAATAAATATTCAGGTTATTTTAAAATTTATAGGTAATAATCAGCAGACTATGTTTAAAAAGACATTGGGAAGAGAGATGACTGCAGGCGATGGTATGAGTATTTTTCACAATTAATAAATATAGCTAAAGAATGATAAATCAAGAATTAATGGCTTAAATACCTAACTTGGAGTTACTGAGTTTACAGTTAAGAGTACTAAAATAGAAATAGTCAAAGAAGTTTCCTCTAAGGAAGAAAAATTGTGACTTTTCATTGTAGCTTTCTATATGTTTGTGTTTATATATATATATAACTTACTGTGATTGCTTTGATTATAATTTGAAATATCTCTTAAACAATGGATTTTACTTACCTTTGAATTTGTCTCAGTATCTACATTACTTAAATGCCTTTGGGGTCATTAGTTTGCACAACGAAGGGAGTTCTAATTGCAATGAAAAGGGGAAGTTTTAGTCAATCCACAGTATTTTTTCCTTTCCAAATTTTTCTTACATTGGGTGCTGAATGAATACTTATTAAACATTGCAGTTCAAATTCCTTGCCTGTTAATGTGAGACCCCTTTTTCACTCGCTTAGCCTGGCTTGACTTCCTGCCACCCATTTCTCCAGATGTCAGTGAAATAACCAAAGCTCAGGCACTTAAGAAGTCTTAGAAAACCACTAACACCCAGTTAGCCCTCAGATGAGGGGTCAGCAATTCAGCTCAGCGCCAACAGCATCTGAGAGCTCACTGAAGGGGATGTAGCAATAATCCTTAGGCAGCTATGCCCTCATCTTTGCTAGCAGAGGCTTTAAAGACAGCTCAGAGAGTTCATTATGCAAACGGAATTGTCTGGATCTACTGACAGTGAGGCTGAACTGGACAGACCGTGGGCATAAATATCCACTGGGTATACTCTCCCACATGCAAAGACACACTGGACAGACCTTCTTAGATCTGGATATATTATCCTGCAATTAATAAAGGGCAAGAAAGTTCATCTTGAAGATGAGTCACAGATAACTTAGAAAATTGGACAGAATCAAAAAGCAGTGAACCTTCTTTATCATATTTAGTCTTTGAAGAATACTGAATTTTCCTGAAGCTCTGAAATACTATTCTTTATAAAATGTGCATGCCCACACACAAACATGGTACACACACACATGCACATCTAAACTCATTGAACACTCAGTTCAAATACATATATTTGCACACATATTTGAATTTGTATATATGCATATGTATATGTGTCATATATGTATGTATGAGGGTGTTTGTGTGCGTGTGTAGCGAGAGAGAGAAAGAGAGAGAACACGGTGCCCAGTAGCTGTGTGGAATGGGGCAAGTTACTCACAGATGTAAGTTTTCCTCCTTTTACAATGAAGCTAATAAAAATACCATCCTGAAAGGGTTTGGTCATAATGCTTTTGCAGGGCTCACATTAGACGATTTATGTCTAACATTAAGGTTATTTCTTAGATTTCCAAAAAAAAAAGTTTTAATGGATTAATTTGTAATTTCCTTTACTTAGGACACTACTTGGACATACTTGAAATGTATCTTGATTTAGAAATCTGCAATCTCTTGGGGTGCCTGGGTGGCTTAGTTGGTTAAGCGTCTGTCTTCAGCTCAGGTCATGATCTTAGAGTCCTGGGATTGAGCCCCATGTCGGGCTCCCTGCTCAGTGGGGAGTTTGCTTCTCCTCTGCCTCCCTCTCTCAAATAAATAAATTTTTAAAAATCTTAAGGAAAAAAAAAAGAAATCTGCTATCTTTCTAGAAGTTCTCAGAATATATTTTTGTGTGAACAGAGGCACATTCAGTTGGGGTCTACCACCCTTAAAGCCATGCATCATCACTACTGTATGCCCAATCACTATGGTTCAGCAGCTTTATGTCATGGTCAGTAGTGGCTACTAAACATCTTACCTGTGCCAAGAAAGACTCCATGGGACTCTCTGCAAGACTGCCTGGGATCATTCCTCTCTTCATATTACCTTAACCTGAGAGATAAAGATTAGGATATAAATTCAGTGTCAATTAAAATGAGATAATGTTGGTGTTTGTTACTTCAAATTGACAAATAAATATTCACTATATGGAATACATATTTATTTTATAATAATAATTGGTTGACATGGTGAAACTTGTGGCCTACATTGTTGGTGCTAGTATAAACAGATCAACATATCTGAAATGGGGTGTCAAGTTCCTAAAAGACTTATACATGCTTATCCACTTTGTTAGAGCATTGACACTTTCAGGAATTTATCTTAGAGAAATAAATTATGTACAAGAAAGTTGTGCATCAATAGTCACTATCTTGTTTCAAAATTTCAATGTAAATAACCTGTAATTGTAAAATAAAAGCTAAATAAATAAATCATAATATGTCCATAAATAAAATAGGTAATAAAATACATATATATATATATATATATATATATATACATATATATATAATGTGGGAAAGTTTTATTGTATAATTTAAGTAAAATAAAATTATGTAGAAATATTAACTCTCATATCCCCTCAACAAACACACACACACACAAATATAGGAAGAAAAGAATCTGCTTTAAAATATTAGCAGTAGATTAATGGCTGTTTTTATTTTCTTATGATTATTCTTTTTTCCACGTATTATACAATGAGTATATATCACTTTTGTAATCAGAAAAACAGCCATTATTTTATAAAATAACTATTTAAAACTTGATGTCTTTCTGTAGCATTTTGTTTTTCTGTTTGTTTGCTTATTTCCAACGTGAAATATCCTTTTAAGCAGAATGAAATGGGAAATGGTTGCTTTGAGCCAAGAAGGCACATATTGAAGGAAGTGAAAGCATGCAGTGTTCAAAAGCTATTGACATTATTTCAGAAATTTATCCATCTTATTCTTTTAGCTAGTTTTTGTGGGGTTTTTTTTTTGAGAAGATTCAGAAATTAAATGACCTTTTCTAACTAAACACACGCAGATGTAGTCATAGGTAATGATGGTATTATGTAAGCTCAGTATGCGCAGTAAACCTTAAAACGTGTATTCTACCAACTAGCAATTTTCCCAATCAGCTTTTATTTTGCTGTGCCACCATCCTTTAAAGCCCTAATCATGGAGGTGGCTCTGGAGAAAGAGCTGTGTTCCATTTGAACTCAGTGGGTAATGAATGTATAAGGACTAAATGTGCTTTTTGCTCTCTGTAGCACAGTGTGCTTTCCCTGTTTTGCAGTCATTTTCTCCAATTCAATGCAAATTCTTGTAATTTCTCCCAGAAATAAATGCTATTAAATGCTCTATTTCTCTTTCATATGTCAGAAACTTCCTACCCTTCCATAGGCTGTATTTTTGTCAAAATTAAAAAATCTACATCACGAGCCAGAGACAGACAGACCCCAAGTAGCCAAAGTTGTCAGCTAGGAATACGTGCAACTTCCAACATGAAGCACATAATTATTAACGTCAAGCAGACAACGCTGTGTGATGGGCATTGCTGCCCTTCATGTCTCCAGCTCTACCTGGCTGGTTTCATGTGAGGTCTAAATAAATGGCTCATAAATTATCACACACACACATACACACAAAGACAAAACAAAAACCTAATTAAAACCAGTATCATGATCACGTCCTAAATTTCAATCCTGTTTGATTTATGGTGGCTCAATTCAAACTCTATTTATAGAAGCAGAAAACAGCCTTCATTGTAAAGGTCTATTGCTTGGTTGATCTCTATTTCAGACTGAGTAAAAATGGCACGATTGCTGGAGGCCATTCAAAGTGCCTTGGGATTTTTTTTTTTTTTAGATAGTATGAATCTATATTAGTCTAGGTGTTAATTGAATTAATATGCAGAGAAAGTCAAAGAAGAGCAAATTGAGAAAATGATCTTAAATTAGGAAGTTATTTTTATAGTTATTTTAAAATGCTTGTTAATCTTTAAAAACGAATATAGCATGGCATGCCCACTTGGGAAAATACCACACAGGAATACGTATAAAACATGCAAGCTGAGGTCTGGAATCACTGTGGTGATTGATCTCTCTAGGATAATGTCAACCAACATATAGTAGATTGAGGAGCAATAATCTGGTTAGGAAGTACAAAATCCTATGCAATAAAACCTAGGATACTATGTTGTTGATGCTGCTCATTTCAGAGGACATTAAAATGAATGAATTAAGGAATGCTTTTTTAAACACTTGCATAAACTCATTTAACTCTTCTAACTCTGGATTACGCAGGAGAAAGCCAAGACACAGAGAAGTCAAGGGACTTAAGAGGCCTCACACAGATAGAAAATGGCGGCACTCAGGCTCAAAACCAGGCAATCCAGCTCCAGAGGCGTTCTCCCAATCTCTCTACCCCATCACCTCCTTTGCACCGTCTGATGACTTTCCCATTGCTTTAGGGAGACCAACAGTTCCTCTGAGGTGTTCACAGCTGACCTCTGTGATTCTCCCAGGGAATATCTGCTTTAGTATGTTTAATAGAATTGAATTCTGTGTGAAATTGCATTTAAAAAGAGAAGGGCATACAACATATTTTACAAAATAAGACTACACTTGATAAATCCCAAACCCCTTCAGGATCTTAAACTACCTCAGAGTCAATGCTACAGACATTAATTTGCACCACAGAGAGCTGTTTAGATGTACTATTAAATAAAGACTTTTTGGCTGATGCTGGGGTAGCGGTGGTGATGGGGAGTAGTGGAAGAATCCAAGATGCCTTTTTATGATGGGTTCTTTGTCCTTAACGACTGTTTTTGTAACTTTTTATAGTGGGATGGTTGAGATAGTTAAGGTCAGGCGAACTGAGGGAAGTTGGAAGACAGTTCTATTTACTGGCTCTGAAGCCAAATGTCAAGCACAAGGTATTGGGCCTGTGCTATGTCTCCCATTTGAGGCTGACATGAATTTCTGTGAAGAGAGAACAAGGCGAGACACTGTATACTACACCCTTTTAGGTCTGCTCGTGGATTTTTGTTTTCACCCCTTGAGGTCTTTTGGGTTTTGGCATATGTCCCAGGATTTACTTTTTTTTTTATTGTGTTAATCACCATACATGACATCATCAGTTCTTGATGTAGTGTTCCAAGATTCCTTGTTTGTGCATAACACCCAGCGCTCCGTGTGGTACGTGCCCTCTTTTTGACTGTACGGAGAACTTTCTTAATCTATAGCTTATGTGCTTTCAAGGAAAATGTATTTAATATTTGTGATGTACACTGAACTATTTAGAAAAATTCTAGCTCCAGACACTAATCAGGGTTCCCAGTAAGATTTTACTGAATATATGACATTCTTTATCTAGCAGTCACACCCGAAGGAAGGGCATTTACTTTGTCATCATAAATGCTGAGTTGGACACACTACAGATCTGTTCAATTGATAGCACAGAGAATGATTGTTAATTTTGCTCAAGAATTTCTTTAAAAAGCAGATTTTAAAATAGCCCATTTTGTAAATGCATATAAACAGAAC
Source organism: Zalophus californianus (assembly GCF_009762305.2). Classification (NCBI taxonomy): domain Eukaryota; kingdom Metazoa; phylum Chordata; class Mammalia; order Carnivora; family Otariidae; genus Zalophus; species Zalophus californianus. The sequence continues at coordinate 64,392,053 of NC_045597.1, forward strand.
TGTAAACTCGCATTTTTACAGATATGTATTTTTCCTGTCCCAGAGTTTCTTAAATAAAGCATTGCTTTAATATATAACAAAAGACTAAATTATTTCTTTTATTTCATTAATGTTTCTCTTAGTATGCCTAATTTACTTCTGAAGAATGTATTGCAGTTAATTTTTATTCCTATTGTGCCTACAGTACACAAAGACGTTTATAATTTTGAATCAGTGCTATTTTGTCCAGATTTGTATTTCTGAAGGTTTACTAGTAAAGGGGATCAGGCCAATTCTTGAGAATATTCCACCATGTCAGATGATTAAAAATAAAGTGTCCTATAACTACAGATAATGACTGCTTGATAAATCACAAGTATGAAGAATAAAAATAATATAGAGTCAAAATGTGTTTTTTGGCCAAGATTGAAAGGTTACCGCAGAAAAATATGAAATCAATAATTGTTTTTGCCAAATTTGTAGAACAGTAAGTTGGGAAATAACATGAACAGAGATAAAATAGGCAGTTGCTCTCAGGGCACACTTATGAAATGTTGAAAAGGAAAGTAGGGCATCTTATTTAATTCAAAGTACCAAAATATTCATCAGGTACAGAGGCGAAGGATACCATGAAGGAGCTACATAACTATATAAGCTTTAAACAAAGCACAACTGTAGCAAAAGTTAAAGCACAAAGATGTGGGTAGCTCTTCCTTTCATGTTATTTACTGACTTCAGTGAATACAACTTGCCACTGGCAAAGAAAGATCATGCCAGCCACATGTTTGTTAAGCTGAGCAGCTTTTAAAATATCTTAAAATACAGTGGTTGCAATAATCATCTGATTAGCACTTCCGTTGACAGTATTCTTAGCCTGCATAGCTTTTTATGGCAAATGCTACAATTAGGATTGCATTAAAATAATAGCTATCTATTTGTAGGAACTCTGTAATGATGCTCAAACTACTGGAAGATGATAACAGCCCTATTGGCTCTTGACCAAGATGGATCACAATACATGCTGATAACTTGATTCAACATTCTTAATTTTCTCCCCCCCTGCATTACGCATTCAAATGCTCAGACGGAGCAAGGAGTCAGTTCTCTGGCTGACAAATGAAGCCTTAACCCCAAGCAAATTTTCCAGATAACCAATGAATAATTTTTAAAGCCCTGATATTTGTCTGTTTTGAAATGATACTCATTTTTATTAAAATTTGTCTAAAATAAATTCCATTTTTCTATGGCTTTTACTTATGATTATACTTATTATTATTTACTTATTATTATACTGTATCTCACAAGACAGAGACCTTTAGAAGGTACTTATTTGGAGTAAAATCAAACACATTCAGCCCGATTTTGAGGGCTTTAGTGTCTTATAAGTGTTGATAATCATGATAACTTTGAATCATCAAGAAAATATTAAATTATCTTACATGCATCCTTGTCAGGAGCCATAAAATATGCAGTGTTCATTAAAGAGGCAAATGTGTTTTTATTAGTCTTTCGGATTTTTTTTTCTTTCTTCTCTGTTTCGCTGCTGGTAGATCTTCAGTAATCGCAGCACGGTGGACAGAACACCGGTACCTAATAGCACCTCCCATCATTTATCTTTACCTTCTTTTATTTTCTCTTTAAATTTTTTATTGTTATGTTAATCACCATACATTACATCATTAGTTTTTGATGTAGTGTTCCATGATTCATTGTGCATAACACCCAGTGCTCCACGCAGAACGTGCCCTCTTTAATACCCATCACCAGGTTAACCCATCCCCCCACCCCCCTCCCCTCTAGAACCCTCAATTTGTTTTTCAGAGTCCATCACCTCTCATGGTTCATCTCCCCCTCTAGTTTCCCCCCTTCATTCTTCCCCTCCTGCTATCTTTTTTTTTTTCTTAACATATATTGCATTATTTGTTTCAGAGGTACAGATCTGTGATTCAACAGTCTTGCACAATTCACAGCACTCACCATAGCACGTACCCTCCCCAATGTCCATCACCCAGCCACCCCATCCCTCCCACCCCACCCCCACTCCAGCAACCCTCTGTTTCCTGATTAAGAATTCCTCATATCGGGCGGAGCAAGATGGCGGAGGAGTAGGAGACCTAGATTTTGTCTGGTCTCAGGAATTCAGCTGAATAGGGATCAAACCATTCTGAACACCTACGAACTCAACAGGAGATCGAACAGGAGAGTAGCAACAACTCTCTGAACAGAGAAGCGACCACTTACTGGAAGGTAGGGCGTGCGGAGAAGTGAATCCGAGGCGATATTCGGGAGGATAGACGGCGGGGGAGGGGCCTCCGCCGGCCGCTTCTGGCAAGTGCTAGAGCCGCGGAGCACAAAATCGGACCTTTTAGAAGTTGGCTCGGCGGAGGGACGTCGCTGCAGTGGCTAAGCGGGGGGTGGAATCCTCCCGGGACAGTGTGGTCTCAGGACCCTTGGGGTCACAGAGAGACCGGGGGTGCCTGAGTGCGCCAGAGCTCCCAGGTATCAGAGCAGGGAAGCCGGCTGCAGATATGGAGCAGAGTCGCGGGCTCTCAGCTCGGGGTTGCCATAAACTGTGATCTGCAGCCCAGTCGGGGCACGGCTCCCCCAGCAGGGACCCAACAAGCAGCAGATCCGGGGAGACTCCCCTTCCTTCCCGGGGAGGAGCAGTGCGGGAACGCACTGCAGGGATCTGCTGGGTTTGGAGACTCCGTGCGGGGTCGGGTGCCAGAGATAGCAACGCTCGATCACAGGCCGGGTGAGCACGGAGTGCGGCCGGAGACCGGGGACACGGAAGTGACTGCTTTTCTCTGGGGGCACACTGAGGAGCGGGGCCCTGAGTTCTCAGCTCCTCCGAGTGGAGATTGGGAGGCCACCATTTCTGCCCTGGTCCTCCAAAGCTGTACTGAGAGCTTGCAGGGAACAAAAGCTCCTGAGAGCAAACTGGAGCAGCTTCCTTAGCCCGGAAGACAAGGGCGGGGCAATTCCGCCTCCGGCAAAGACATTTGGAAACCACAGCAACAGGCCCCTCCCCCAGAAGATCAACACAAACAGCCAGCAAGCCAAGACCAAGTTGATCGATCAAGGAGAACGGGAGAACTCCAGCGCTAGGGGAATACTGCACATAGATTCATGGCTTTTTTTTTTTTTTTTTTACCATGATTCATTATTTCATCAAAGTTAATTTTTGTTGACTGTTTTTTTTAATTTTTCTTTTTCCCTTTTTCAACCAACATCTTATAAATCCCTTTTTAAAAAAAAAAAAACATTTTTTATTTTTCATTTTTAGAGTCATATTTTATCCCTTCATAGTAGTTACCCTTATTTTTGGCATATATATATATAAGTTGTTCTCTCTTTAAAATTTTGAGGTACAGTTTCTTCTAACAGATCAAAATATACCCTAAATCACTAGTGTATGGCTTTGTTCTAGTCTCCTGCCTGATCACATTCTCTCCCTTTTTCCTTTTTTTTTTTTCTTAAATCTTCTTTCTTTTTTCAAACAACTTATCTTACCAAGTCCTTTTATAAAATCTTTTATAATTTTCATCTTTACAGTCATCTTCCATCCCTTCATTGTATCAACCCTTATTTTGTACATATATGTCTTTCTTCCTTTAAAATTTTAGGAGGCACTTTTTTCTAACAGACCAAAATACGCCCAAAATCTAGTGTGTGGCACTGATCTATGCACTAGCCTGATCATATTTGATCATATTCTGCCTTTTTTGTATTGTTTCGTTTTTGTTTTTATCTTTTTTTTTCTTTTTCTCTTTCTTTTTTCTTTCTTTCCCTTTCTTTTCCCCTGGTTTCAGGTCTTTTCTGATTTGTATACAGTATATTTGCTGGGGACGTTGTAAACCTGTTAGCATTTTGTTCTCTCATTCATCTATTCTCCTCTGGACAAAATGACAAGACAAAAAAAATCAACTCAGCAAAAAGAACAAGAGGTAGTACCGTCAGCCAGGGACCTACTCAATACGGACATTAGTACGATGTCGGACCTAGAGTTCAGAATCATGACTTTAAAGATACTAGCTGGGCTTGAAAAAAGCGTGGAAGTTATTAGAGAAACCCTTTCTGGAGAAATAAAAGAACTAAAATCTAACCAAATGAAATCAAAAAGGCTATTGATGAGGTGCAATCAAAAATGGGGGCACTAAATGCTAGGATAAATGAGGCAGAAGAGAGAATCAGCGATATAGAAGACCAAATGATGGAAAATAAAGAGGCTGAGAAAAAGAGAGAGAAACAACTACAGGATCACGAGGGCAGAATTCGAGAGATAAGTGATACGATAAAATGAAACAACATTAGAATAATTGGGATCCCAGAAGAAGAAGAGAGAGAGAGAGGGGCAGAAGGTATATTGGAGCAAATTATAGCAGAGAACTTCCCTAATGTGAGGAAGGAAACAGGCATTAAAATCCAGGAGGCACAGAGAACCCCTCTCAAAATCAATAATAATAGGTCAACACCCCGACATCTAATAGTAAACTTACGAGTCTCAGAGACAAAGAGAAAATCCTGAAAGCAGCTCGGGAGAAGAGATATGTAACCTACAATGGTAGAAACATTAGATTGGCAACAGACCTATCCACAGAGACCTGGCAGGCCAGAAAGGACTGGCAAGATATCTTCAGAGCACTAAATGAGAAAAATATGCAGCCAAGAATACTATATCCAGCTAGGCTATCATTGAAAATAGAAGGAGAGATAAAAAGCTTCCAGAACAAACAAAAACTAAAGGAATTTGCAAACACGAAACCAGCCCTCCAAGAAATATTGAGAGGGGTCCTCTAAGCAAAGAGAGAACCTAAAAGCAGCAAAGAGCAGAAACGAACACAGACAACAGACAGTTAACAGTCACCTTACAGGTAATACAATGGCACTAAATTCATACCTTTCAATAGTTACCCTGAATGTAAATGGGCTAAATGCCCCAATCAAAAGACGCGGGCTATCAGATTGGATTAAAAAACAAGACCCATCAATATGCTGTCTGCAAGAGACTCATTTTAGACCCAAAGACACCCCCAGATTGAAAGGGAGGGGGTGGAAAACCATTTACCATGCTAATGGACACCAAAAGAAAGCTGGGGTGGCAATCCTTAAATCAGACAAACTAGATTTTAAAACAAAGACTGTAATAAGAGATGAGGAAGGACACTATATCCTACTTAAAGGGTCTATCCAACAAGAAGATCTAACAATTGTAAATATCTATGCCCCGAACATGGGAGCAGCCAATTATATAAGGCAATTAATAACAAAAGCAAAGAAACACATTGACAACAATACAATAATAGTGGGGGACTTTAACACCCCCCTGACTGAAATGGACAGATCATCTAAGCAAAAGATCAACAAGGAAATAAAGACTTTAAATGACACACTGGACCAAATGGACTTCACAGACGTATTCAGAACATTCCATCCCAAAGCAAAGGAATACACATTCTTCTCTAGTGCCCATGGAACATTCTCCAGAATTGATCACATCCTAGGTCACAAATCAGGTCTCAATCGGTACCAAAAGATTGGGATCATTCCCTGCATATTTTCAGACCACAATGCTTTGAAACTAGAACTCAACCACAAGAGGAAAGTCAGAAAGAACTCAAATACATGGAGGCTAAAGAGCATCCTACTAAAGAATGAATGGGTCAACCAAGAAATTAAAGAAGAATTTAAAAAATTCATGGAAACCAATGAAAATGAAAACACAACTGTTCAAAATCTTTGGGATACAGCAAAGGCAGTCCTGAGAGGAAAGTATATAGCAATACAAGCCTTTCTCAAGAAACAAGAAAGGTCTCAAATACACAACCTCACCCTACACCTAAAGGAGCTGGAGAAAGAACAGCAAATAAAGCCTAAACCCAGCAGGAGAAGAGACATCATAAAGATCAGAGCAGAAATCAATGAACTAGAAACCAAAAGAACAGTAGAACAGATCAACAAAACTAGGAGCTGGTTCTTTGAAAGAATTAACAAGATTGATAAACCCCTGGCCAGACTGATCAAAAAGAAAAGAGAAATGACCCAAATCAACAAAATCATGAATGAAAGAGGAGAGATCACAACCAACACCAAAGAAATACAAACAATTATAAGAACATATTATGAGCAACTCTATGCCAGCAAATTAGATAACCTGGAAGAAATGGCTGCATTCCTAGAGATGTATCAACTACCAAAATTGAACCAGGAAGAAATAGAAAACCTGAACAGACCTATAACCACTAAGGAAATTGAAACAGTCATCAAAAATCTCCCAAGAAACAAAAGCCCAGGGCCAGATGGCTTCCCAGGGGAATTCTATCAGACATTTCAAGAAGAATTAATACCTATTCTCCTGAAACTGTTCCAAAAAATAGAAATGGAAGGAAAACTTCCAAACTCATTTTATGAGGCCAGCATTACCTTGATCCCAAAACCAGACAAAGACCCCATCAAAAAAGAGAATTACAGACCAATATCCTTGATGAACATGGATGCAAAAATTCTCACCAAAATACTAGCCAATAGGATCCAACAGTACATTAAAAGGATTATTCACCACGACCAAGTGGGATTTATCCCTGGGCTGCAAGGCTGGTTCAACATCCGCAAATCAATCAACGTGATACAATACATTAACAAAAGAAAGAACAAGAATCATATGATCCTCTCAATAGATGCAGAAAAAGCATTTGACAAAGTACAGCATCCTTTCTTGATCAAAACTCTTCAGAGTATAGGGATAGAGGGGACATACCTCAATATCATAAAAGCCATCTATGAAAAAACTACAGCCAATATCATTCTCAATGGGGAAAGGCTGAGAGCTTTTCCCCTAAGGTCAGGAACGCGGCAGGGATGTCCACTCTCACCACTGCTATTCAACATAGTATTAGAAGTCCTAGCCACAGCAATTAGACAACAAAAAGAAATCAAAGGCATCCAAATCGGCAAAGAGGAAGTCAAACTCTCACTCTTTGCAGATGATATGATACTGTATGTGGAAAACCCAAAAGACTCCACCCCAAAACTGCTAGAACTCATACAGGAATTCAGTAAAGTAGCAGGATATAAAATCAATGCACAGAAATCAGTGGCATTCCTATACACCAACAACAAGACAGAAGAGAGACAAATCAAGGAGTCGATCCCATTTACAATTGCACCCAAAACCATTAGATACCTAGGAATAAATCTAACCAAAGAGGCAAAGGATCTGTACTCAGAAAACTATAAAATACTCATGAAAGAAATTGAGGAAGACACAAAGAAATGGAAAAACGTTCCATGCTCATGGATTGGGAGAATCAACATTGTGAAGATGTCAATGCTACCTAGAGCAATCTACACATTCAATGCAATCCCCATCAAAATACCATCCACCTTTTTCAAAGAAATGGAACAAATAATCCTAAAATTTGTATGGAAACAGAAGAGACCCAGAATAGCCAGAGGAATACTGAAAAAGAAAAGCAAAGCTGGCGGCATCACAATTCCGGACTTCCAGCTCTATTACAAAGCTGTCATCATCAAGACAGTATGGTACTGGCACAAAAACAGACCCATAGATCAATGGAACAGAATCGAGAGCCCAGAAATGGACCCTCAACTCTATGGTCAACTTATCTTTGACAAAGCAGGAAAGAATGTCCAATGGCAAAAAGACAGTCTCTTCAACAAATGGTGTTGGGAAAATTGGACAGCCACATGCAGAAGAATGAAACTGGACCATTTCCTTACACCACACACAAAAATAGACTCCAAATGGTTGAAAGACCTAAACGTGAGACAGGAGTCCATCAAAATCCTAAAGGAGAACACAGGTAGCAACCTTTTCGACCTTAGCCGCAGCAACTTCTTCCTAGAAACATCACCAAAGGCAAGGGAAGCAAGGGTAAAAATGAACTATTGGAATTTCATCAAGATAAAAAGCTTTTGCACAGCAAAAGAAACAGTCCACAAAACCAAAAGACAACCGACAGAATGGGAGAAAATACTTGCAAATGACATATCAGATAAAGGGCTAGTATGCAAAATCTATAAAGAACTTATCAAACTCAACACCCAAAGAACAAATAATCCAATCAAGAAATGGGCAGAAGACATGAACAGACATTTCTCCAAAGAAGACATCCAAATGGCCAACAGGCACATGAAAAAGTGCTCAACATCGCTTGGCATCAGGGAAATCCAAATCAAAACCTCAATGAGATACCACCTCACACCCGTCAGAATGGCTAAAATTAACAAGTCAGGGAATGACAGATGTTGGCGGGGATGTGGAGAAAGGGGAACCCTCCTACACTGTTGGTGGGAATGCAAGCTGGTGCAACCCCTCTGGAAAACAGTATGGAGGTTCCTCAAACAGTTGAAATTAGAGCTACCGTTCGATCCAGCAATTGCACTACTGGGTATTTACCCCAAAGATACAAATGTAGGGACCCGAAGGGGTACGTGTACCCCAATGTTTATAGCAGCAATGTCCACCATAGCCAAACTGTGGAAAGAGCCAAGATGCCCATCGACAGATGAATGGATAAAGAAGAGGTGGTATATATACACAATGGAATATTATGCAGCCATCAAAAGGAATGAGATCTTGCCATTTGCAACGACGTGGATGGAACTGGAGGGTGTTATGCTGAGTGAAATAAGTCAATCAGAGAAAGACATGTATCACATGACCTCACTGATATGAGGAATTCTTAATCTCAGGAAAGAAACTGAGTGTTACTGGAGTGGTTGGGGGTGGGAGGGATGGGGTGGCTGGGTGATAGACATTGGGGAGGGTATGTGCTACGGTAAGCGCTGTGAATTGTGCAAGACTGTTGAACCACAGATCTGTACTTCTGAAACAAATAATGCAACATATTTTAAGAAAAAAGAAAAAGAAGAAGATAACAGGAGAGGAAGAAAAGGGGAGTATGTCAGAGGGGGAGACGAACCATGAGAGATGATGGACTCTGAAAAACAAACTGAGGGTTCTAGAGGGGAGGGGGGTAGGGGGATGGGTTAGCCTGGTGATGGGTATTGAGGAGGGCACGTTCTGCATGGAGCACTGGGTGTTATGAACAAACAATGAATCATGGAACACTACACCAAAAACTAATGATGTAATATATGGTGATTAACATAACAATAAAAAATTTAAAAAAAAAAAAGAAAGAAATGGTATATAAATGTTACATATGGATTAAAACCTTTTTTGGACACTATGAGCTAATATGCTAGTTCTCAGATTCAAAGAAAAAAGGTTTTAATCCATATATAACATTTATTTCTCAAAGAATTTAGGGTCTTAGGAGTTAGATATGCTAATACACAAGTGGAGTTTACAAAATGGCAGTGTCGTGTTGAGTGTAAGAGTTCAACCTTTGGAGCAGATCCCTCAGCTCTAATCCCAGCTCCGCACAAGTGGATAACACTATTATCTCATTTAATTCTCACAAATACCCTACTGTGCTGTTTGTTTCCCATTTTAGAATCTGGAAGCCTGGTAGAGTGTGAATGTACAAGTGCTAAATCCAAACCCGAGGCTCTTAATTTCTTTGGTCTTTTGTGTGGGGGCAGATGACGAGACGTTAGCAAAGCAGGAAAAGGAAGGAAAGTCAAAGAGACAGAGCAAATGTATGGTGTTCCGAGGGCATCATCATTCAGGACACTCTTTGTGACCCAGTTTCTTATAAAAAAAAACAAAACAAAAAACAGTAGGTCTTACCTCATCAGGTTGTTATGGAGCATAAATGAGTTGATACAACTAAAGTTCAAAATAAATATGGGATGTAACTGTTGCCGATCTCGTGTATTAGGAGGTAAATGTACATTGTTGTTATTGTAATTATTGTTACTGAGTATAGGGATATTACTGTTCTTGGGAATTTAGTTTAGGAAAAAGTGAAAAAGTAGAAAGGAAGTGACTAGATGCATTGCTTCCAGATCACCTGAACATGAAATAAACAACCTAAATCTAATCATTTTTCTCAATGCTATTGAAACAAACAACCTAAATCTAATCATTTTTCTCAATGCTATTGAAACATACAAATAAATCAGGTATTAAGAATTGGATTATTCATGTTGAAGAACAAGTCTTGAAATTATGTACTAGTATAGGTATTTTTAAATAGGTTTTTCATTGGCAGTTACACTTATACTCATCTATGTCTTTCAGCTTTGCAGAATCTCCTAGGGATTAAAATGAATATTAAATCCTATAGTTTGCCTTATTTTACAAGGATATCTTATGTTATTATGTTATGGGCATTTTTATTCTCATGTTTCATCTATAAAGTATTATTTATGTTTATCAGCTATAGAATATTCACTAGAAACTTCACTGATACACTGCAGTTTAAGGTTTGTGACAATGCTTGCAAGAAAATGCAAGGCAAGTTGTGAAACTGGACATAAAATGGATCTATTTGCAGAAAGTCAATGTTTCTCTTTGACAGTCTAACCAACCATCCCCATTGCCAACTAAGCACTCTGGCTGTTACCCAGAGAAATTTTGTAGGTGGACTCTGTCTTATAGGTTCAGCATGCCACTTACTGTCTTTTCTGTACTGTTTTGACTGATTTCCCATTAATTTTTAATTTAAAAAAAAGTAGAGAAAATGACTGTGTTTTTGATTATACAGTTGAAAACAGGCAATAACTTTTAAAAATATGTAAGGGGTTGGGAAGCTCTTCTCTTCCTGATCACTCAGGGATCTTGGCTAATGGAGATTCCAACTTGATCCATGCTACCAGGATACCCATGACAGGGCATGTGAAGAATTGTGCATAGGCACTCAGGAGTGTAGCATGACACTTCTGTTCACATTTCATTAGTGAAAACAATCACATCTTTAAAGGAAGTGAGAAAGTGCACGCTTCTCATATTCTGCACGCCCCCCGCCCAAGAAGCAGAATATTTGTGAGTAGCTGTAATGACTGCAACATTGGGTTTATAACTGGCCCCCAAGCTACAAAGCTGGAACTCTGCCCCATCCAGACTCCCACATGTCTTTCCATGATACTGCTTCCCTCTAGAAAGGGAAAGATAACAATCTGTGACTTTACCCTCCAAACATTGTTTTCTTCATTGAAAAATCTTAAAATAGTGTTCATTTTTTATATAGCTAACATGTTTTGCGCAGTGTTTTTAAAACTGAGGATTCGTCAGTGAATAAGACTGAATCCCTGTCTTGCAATCTTGGAACCTGTCCGGGAGGACACATACTTAACAAGTAGTTAACATGAGGAATCAAGTAGTGTAGAAGATGAGAGCCGGGCCTGTTGGCTCTCATTGCTGCTCTGAGTATATTTGTTCCAATAGTATTCTAATTTCCATTTACTCCTAAGCAGCTGTGAGAGGGAACGCTGTTTTCAAGTTTTTATATTAAATCTATAGTTCAGAAGACTGAATGAAAACCTGAGGGTTTCCCCATATGCAAATTAAAATATTCTTTTTTTTCTTACTTTCTGCTATTTGGCCAATTTTAGAGTAGGCACTGTTTTCAGTACAACTCTTCCCCATAAGAGGAGTGTTACTGTTTGGGTTGAAACCATTTCTATTTATTTAGGCTTTGTCTATGGAGAATAAAATCAGAAGTGAGGCTTATCTACTTTTTGATGTAGATGTGCAATGGAGTTCATTTGAGTCCTAGGACAGAAAAATGTGTTTTTATCTGCATTTTCAACTTGATTTTCTTTACCAAACAAATAAAATAACCAAGAAAACTCTTTAATTTGTGCTAGATGTCCTTGCTACCAGTAATTCATTTAATGCACTGCAAAGAACATATTTCCAAAAAAGAGATAAAGCAAGCACTCTGAAGACATTTTTCAGTCATTGCCTGGCAGATTTGCATTCTCAATTAATGTGCTATTTATAGTGAGATGAAATTATTCAGTGTTGGTGGTCTGCATTTCCAAACCTGCTTTCTCTTCTGGGTTAGAAATGACTTAGTCCTTTTTGATTCAGTGTGCTTTCTCCCCATGCCATCCACATGTGGCGCGTGGTGTAATGTCCTGAGCCTGCTAATGTTTTATTTTAAAAGGTAATTCAGCCTGGCCCAAAAGGAAAACAAAAACCAAAACCAAAAAAAAAAAAAAAAAAAAAAACACAGCGGAAGACAAGAGGCCTTACAGAGGCTTTTATATTCAGATTAGGGAATAGTTAGCAAGTCCCAGACCTAGGCTGGGCTCTTCCTCCTTGCTCCAGGGACTTGTCAGGCTATACTCACGGGGTCTGATCTGCCACTTTGCACTGTTCTTCACCTTCTTTGGACTCCAACTCTCTGACAGAAAGAAAGAAAGAAGAAAGAAAGAAAGAAAGAAAAAGAAAGAAAGAAAGAAAGAAAGAAAGAAAGAAAGAAAGAAAGAAAGAAAGAAAGAAAGAAAGAAAGAAAGAAAGAGAGAGAAAGGGGAGGGAGGAAGAAAGGAAAAGGAAAAGGAAAAAAGGGAGGTGCCTGGGTGGCTCAGTCGGTTAAGCATCTGCCTTCCTCTGTCTTTGACTCAGGTCATGATCCCACAGTCCTGGGATGGAGTCCCGCATGCTTCTGCCTCTGCCTATCTCTCTCTCTGTCTCTCATGAATAAATAAATAAAATCTTTTTTAAAAAAAAGAAGAAAAAAGAGAAGAAAAGAAAAGAAGTGAGAATCTTTAAAAAACAGATTGTCATTGGCACCCAGAGGCATTGGATAAAAATCGACACAATAGAGCTTCTACCATTGCCAGCAAGTTTATAAAACAGACCGTGACAACACTTTAGGCAGTGTCACTGCTGAATGTGTCGGGTGACCCTGGCACAGTGCTCTGCTTGTGACATTTTAGATGAGTTTTAAATGGGCTGGTGTGAGGTAATGGGGTGGAGTGAGGAGTAAGAAGGTGGTAGTGAGGAAAACCTGAGAAACAATCCCATCACTACTAACCTGACTTAGTCTATTTAGTTGGACATTTAATAATTCACTTAACAAACAATTGATGACAATACTAAGTGCTGGGTGTTCAGTGAATACACTTGACCTTGAACAACATGGGTTTGAGCCCTGCAGGTTTGCTTATATGCAGATTTTTTTCGATAAATATGGTTTAGTACTGTAAATGTATTTTCTTTTCCTTATGATTTTCTTAATAACATTTTCTTTTCTCTAGCTCACTGTATTGTAAAATATAGCATATAGGACATAAAACATACAAAAGATGTTAATTGACTTTTTGTTATCAGTAAGGCTCTGGTCAACAGCAGGCTATTAGTAGTTAAGCTTTTGGGGAGTCAAAAGTTATACGTGGAGTTTTGACAGCAGGTATCATTGTCCCCAACCCTTGTATTGTTCAAGAGTCAACTGTATATTTTAACCTTGTCCTTTAACTTCTCATCAATAAGCTATCATACCAACTCTATTCACATTACCAGTGTGATGTTTTTTGCAGTATATTAACAAATTGCAAAAAATGGAAAGAGATTTTCTTTCTCTGCTGAGACTCCAGAAGAGGAAAATTAGTTTGCTTGTCTACTTAAAGCTTTCTTAGAAACAGAGAAATGGACTGGGTAATTATCCTGCATAACTGCTTGTATGTTATCCTATGATTTTTTTAAAAAAAAGATTTTGTTTATTTGACAGAGAGATCAAGAGAGAGCACAATTAGGCAGAGCGACAGGCAGAGGGAGAGGGAGAAGCAGGCTCTCCACTGAGCAGGGAGCCCAATGGGGGCTTGATCCCAGGACCCTGGGATCGTGACCTGAGCCGAAGGCAGACGCTTAATGACTGAGCCATCCAGGTGCCCCTATCCTATGATTTTTTTTTAATAAACTTTTTATTTTGAGATACTTTTGGATTCACATACAGTTGTAAGAAATAATGCATTGGTGGGGCACCTGGATGGCTCAGTCCCTTAAACATCTGCCTTCAGCTCAGGCCATGATCCCAGGGTCCTATGCATAGGCATAGGCATAGGCTCCCTGCTCGGCAGGGAGTCTGCTCCTCTTTCTCCCTCTGCCCCTCCCCTGGTTTGTGCTCTGCTCTCTCTTGCTCACTCTCTCTTCCAAATAAATAAATAAAATCTTTAAAAAGAAAAAAAAAGAAAGAAAGAATGCACTGGTGATCAATTTACACCAAGACGGTGCGTGATGAAATGTGAGGAACTCCCACTGACTTGCTTCCCAGTGAAACTGATGAAAATTACTTCAAGGACAACCACTTAAAGGCTGTGGAAATTGTCCTAAGGACAAACAGGAAATGAAGAAAACTGTATTCAAGATAACCTAACCGTGTGTAAGAAAAGCAAGAGTCTGGTATTTGAACCAAGATCCTTTTTCTCACTCCCAGCTAGGCAAGGCAGACACCCTGCTGTTGCCGCCCAAAACCCAGGGTTCCCTCTCCTGCCCCTCCCCCAGCTCCCATTCTGAGGGCCATCTTCTGGGGAGGAGGAATTCAGTGGATCCCTTCATCCTGCCCCTTGCTGTCCATTGTACTGGCCAGTCCAACCCCAGCTGGGGGGCTCTCTTCTTCTACTCAACCCACACTCAGGAAAGGGAGGCTCTGCCTTGGGTACAGCATACTGAGAATGCTGGGCGCCAATTACCATCGCCCCAGTTGTGATGATCTGACACCAGCAGAGACAGCCCACAGGACCTCTGGCTGCTGCCCATCCCCACACTGAGCTCCTAGAGTAGAGGTGTCACTCAAAAAGAAGCTTGTTATTGTCCCAACCCCCAGCTCCCGAGCCCTGCTCAGGGATTTTGCCTTGGAGAAGAAGCAGGCGGTTAAACAGATAGCTCCGAATCTGTTCTCAAAGGAATTGACTGCATTTGCAACAGAGCATGGAAAAGTTTAAACCTAAGAATACTCTCAAAAGCAGTACAGGTTATGGTGGAAGACAAAAGGAGGAGATTGGTGGATCTGAAGTAGATACAGCTTAGACTATGCACCGGTTAGTTTGCAGGTTAGGAGCCAAAGGCAGGTCACCCCAAGATGTGCCACTTTGACCTGCGGATTATTTTAAGCTAAAAACAACCAAGGCTTAAAAGACTAAGGAAAAAACTTTGACCTTCCCCCTAACTGCCTAAAAGGATTTAGATAGAGGACCTGTTGCAGGAAAAGAACTATCACCGTAGATAACTATATTATAAGAACTAGGTATGGTGGACAGGGAGGAACCTAGCAAAGTCTGTTAAAAATTCCTCCCTATATCCCATTATTTCTGTATGGCACAGCCAACATTTGTTTACCAAACATTTACTCTTTTTCATCTTCCTGTACATTGTTTCCCACGCCTTGGAAGTCCCAGACCCCTATACCCCCTTCTTTTGTTCGGGATGACATTTGTACCTCTTTGCCTAACTATCTCTGGAATCTCACGTCTATGTGGATTCCCCATATGTGTGCAGTTGAATTTGGTTTTCTCCTGTTATTTTGTCTCATGTCAATTTAATTCTTAGACCAGGTAGGAGAATCTAGAAGGGCAGAGAAAAATGTTCCCTCCACAACCTAGGAAAGAACCAGGGAATATGAGAGCTGAAGGTCCCTTCTGGGGCTTGGGATGGTGAAAGCCTTGATGCTTTTGTCTCTACCAGAGCTGGGGATTATAGTGCCTTTGACCTTCTGGCTGGGGTAGAAATCTCAGCTCCTCACTTAGCCATTGCTGGCAGGGTTGGTGGAGCCAGTTTTTTCCTGTGATATTTGACTTGAGTAGAGGAATTATTTTCTAAGTTTTCTGTCTTGTTGGGCTGTCTCTTCTCCTGGCCCTTCCGTTAGAGAAAGCAGGCTTTTGTTGGGGCTAGTTCTGTCTATGCTTGTTGGCCTTCTCATGTTGCTTTCTTCTTCAGCTCAAGTCCAGAATATATAAGGCAAAGGTAAACTCAGGGAATTTACAATTTGTTCTTTGGGCCCTGAAGTTCCTAGCTGGTTGGCAGTCTTCTTCTACAATATTCTTAAGTTTGTCTTATATAATATCCGGCCTTTTTAGTTGTGCTTAGTGGAAACAGAAGTCTGTTTTATGATTTTTTTTTTTAACCTTGCTTAAAATCCCTCAATATCTTCAGACTGCTCTCAGAATAAAGTCCAAACCTTAGCATAAAGTAGAATGCTTTCAGGATCTGGCCATTGCTTAATTACCCACTCTCATTTCTTGACCATATCCTTTAAAATTCTGTGTTCCAGACACACCCTGCTTCTTTTTCCTTTAGGCTGATTTCTTTATCTGAGATGCTTCTCTCACCCACTCCTGATATTATCCTTCTGGTGTCTGCTTAATCACAGGTCTTTCTTGATACATTATCCCAACTCTCCTAATATGATTTCACGATTTCATCCGATTCTTGCCTTTCTCAAAGGCCTTTGCACTTGCTGTGCCTTCTGTTCAAAATGCTCTTCCAAGACATTATCCTTTTATCATTCAAGGATCAGCTTCAAGATCAACACCCCAGTGAGTTCTTCTCTGAACTTTAAAACTAACACAGCCACCTAAAGGGCCAGTAATTAGTGCGTCACCCATTTTTTCCCCCACTCCTATTAAAAAGTCTGAAATTTCTTCTGTTGTTGAGAACTGTCCAGGGTACTATTGACCTCAGTCCCTAGAATGTCAATTGCAGTAGGAAAGATTTTGTCTATTTTGTTCATTGCTCTATTCCCAGGGCCTATAGCAATATTTGGCTCTCTGTAGTACATATTCATTCATTTATTCATCTCATATTAGTTAAGGCTCTGTTATATAGTAGACACTTGGGATGTATCAGTCAACAAAACACACAAATGTAGAGTTTAAGTCTAGCATAATGTTTGAAGATATATTCATAATATTCTTATATTTTACCATGGTAAATAAGTATTATATTGTGTATTATTAGAAGATGATACGTTTATTTAAAAAATAGAGCAGATAAAGGAATCAGGTGTATGAGACTGGGTGACACGTTGCAATAGCAAATATGAAGAGCAATTTTCAATAAAATATTTTCATTTAATTTTGTCACTTAAAATATTTCATTCCAACAAAATAATTTAACCATCCAGAGTTGAAGAAAGGTAGACTAATGAATGATGTAAAGCATTTTTATTTTTATTTGGATGCAGATTTATTTCTCAAGTTTTAAAAAAAATGCTCTTATAATCCTTTTTAAGTTTCTTTTCCACTTATAAACAATTTCATATATCAATTCAAAACAAATTAATTTGATGTAACTGTCTATATAGAACACCAAGACACTAATCTCGGATTTCAGGAATAGTCATAATATCCAGAGCAGAGCAGCTCATAGAAGAATTATTTTCTAAGACAATTCATTGGAACTTATTATACCCTATTAAATTAATGTTTGACATTTGGGTATTTTTATTCAATTCTCATCTGAGTGAGAGAATCTGAAAACATGGGTCAGGAATAATTACTCAAGAAACCCGATTTCATTTTTTCTAATTACAGGAATGAAAAATAAAAACACACACAAAAAATGGTCACTTAGGCAATTGCACTCCTGGGTATTTACCCCAAAGATAGAGATGTAGCAAAAAGTAGGGGCACATGCACCCCAATGTTCATAGCAGCAATGTCCTCAATAGCCAAACTGTGGAAGGACCTGAGATGCCCTTCTACAGATGAATGGATAGAAAAGATGTGGTCCATAGATACAATGGAATATTACTCAGCCATCAAAAGGGTGAATACCCAACTTTTGCATCCACATGGATGGGACTGGAGGAGATTATACTAAGTGAAATAAGTCAAGCAGAGAAAGTAAATTATCATATGGTTTCACTTACTTGTAGAACATGAGGAATAGAATGGAGGACATCAGGAGAAGGAAGGAAAAATGAACGGGGGGAATCGGAGGGGGAGACGAACCACGAGAGACTATGGACTCCAGGAAACAAACTGAGGGTTTCAGAGGGGTAGAGGATGGGGGGGAGGGGGTAACAGGGTGATAGGTATTAAGGAGGGTGAGTATTGCAACAGGTACTGGATGTTAAATGCAAATAGTGAATCACAGATCACTACATCAAAAACTAATGATGTACTGTATGGTGACTAACGTAACATAATAATAATAATAAAACAAAAAGCCATGTTCTGGCAAAGGGGAGGGATCTATAACTGCAAACAAAAATAAAACCAAAAAGCAAAAATGTAAAAAAAAGAACTTGCATGAATTAACAGCAATATATTTAAGCATATGAATAGCTGCTAAAATTATTAATGTAGAGAAAAAAAATTTTAAATAAGCAAACCAATAAATGACAGTAATAACATTTTTACCAGTGGAAACCTAGAAGGAAAGATTGACCTTGAGACTACCTTTGTTTCTAAACTTTACATGGAAATAAAAATAACACAAATTCATCCTATCTATGCCTACTGTTTGTTTAACCTTATTGTATTTATTCTAAATCCTAAGGCAATACAAGTTCACTGAAGAACTTTGGAAAAAAAATTAAAAGGCCCGAAGAATTTTTACATAGCCCGGGAATAACCACTGCTCATGTTTTCACTGTCATATGGATCAATTTACAACACTGGACTATACTGACTGTATTAATTTCCTACTGCTTCTGTAACTATTGCCACAAACTTAGTGACAACACAAATTTATAAAAACCTCTTCTATCATGCTGCTAGTCAGAAGTCTGAAATCAGTCTCACTGGGCCAGAGTCAGGGTATCAGCAGAGCTGGATCCTTCTGAGGGCTCCGAGGAGATAATCCATTTTCCTGGCTTTTTCACCTTCTAGCAGATGCCTGTATTCCTTGATCATGGCCTCTTCTATCTTCAAAGTATATCACTCCAATCTGATTCTGCCATCACATCACCTTCTCCTCTTATTTACTCTGACTCTGCACATCCCTCTTACAAGGATCCTGGAGATTCTACTGGACTCATCTGGATAAACTGGGATAATCTCCTTAACTCAAAACCCTCCATTTAATCCCAAATATAAAGTCCCTTTTGCCATATAAGATAATATTCACAGGTTCCAGGGATGAGGACCTGGTCATATTGGGGGGCTGTTATTCCGCCCACCACAGTAACCGTAATACTCTCTAATATTTTCCCATGTGATGATGTGTCAGGTATGATGAATTCCAGACAGCATTCTCTAAACCAACAAAATAACGCTAAGAATTTTAATATCAAGAAATGAAGACATGCTTATATGGTTAATACAGACCTGACATTTTTGGAATAGGTGCGCATTTTGGAATAGATAATGGGTAACACCAAAGTAGTTTTGTAAAGATTATTTTGGTCTGGGAAATTTCCTTCATTTCTGTCCCTTTTCAGTCCTATATTATTCCCCCTGTGCTGTTTGTATTTATTTATTTATTTATTTATTTATTTATTTATTTATTTATTTGTTGTGAAAATTTTTCCAAGATTCTTTTAACGATTTCACAGTCATTGATGCTGGGCTAAGTACATCTTTCTATCTTCATGAGTATTTTGGAGATCAAGAGGAAATGTTTGCATCAGGGATCATTTGCCAAATGATCATTTATCCAATATCTCTCAATTGCCAAATAATCAGGTTTGTTTTGATATTTACAGTTTGCAAGTCATTTTCTTTAAGAACGATGTTGAAAAAAACAGGAACTGTGCATTTCCATCTTCTTTGTTTGTTCTCCTAAGATTATACTAGTTAGCACGGGCAGTAGATTATCACAACCTGGTTTGTATGTTTGTTTTGTTTTTCTTTAAATACCATTGAAAACAATTTTTATGGATTGTTTTTACAAATCCTGACAAGCCTAAATGCCAAGGACTATGCCTAAAATATAGAACACAACTTGATCTGTGTTCTCTGATCTGTTCTGCTGTCTGAGCAACTGACTAAAACGGGTCCTTGGTTTTAGCCTTCTTTATGGTCTTTTGTGATATATTTTAATTTGTTCATCCTTTTGGTATAATTAAAATTGACCCCTAAGTAAGTGCCTTTGAGCACTGTCATGTTTTGTGGAGTCAATAAAATTATCCCTCTATATTTCATATTTTTTTGTAAAATTTGTGCTCATCAAACCTCTCCTTGGATTGACTTACCTACTTCTCTCTCTCTCTCTCTCCCTCTCTCTCTCTTTCTGTCACCTATCTATATCTATCTCTTCATCTAACACAAAATGCTTCTCTTGAGCTTTATGCTTGGGAACTTTCAAGTCTGTTTTCCTTCTTGTTAAGTGATATTATTTAGAGCCTGGCCATTAGCTTGTATTTTACAGTACCAATTTTTTAAAGCTGTATTTTTTATGAGGTTTAGCCCATCTATATAACATTTTCCTCCCTTTCTATTTCCAATAACAAGAAAGCACAGTCACTCCACTTGCCAGTCATCAATCTAAATAATATTCTCTGTATTTAGTTCTCCTAACCTGTAGGAGAAAAATTATCAAGACAGTTTCACAATTAGTCAAATGTTCTCCTTTAGCAGAATGATCTTTCCAAATGATGTGCAAATTTTTGAAAGCCCTAAAAAGTCCTGATATGTTTGTTCTCTAAGTCCATTATAGTTTGTACTAGGTGCTTCACTCAAAGTTCCCATTTGGATCAACAGTTATGGCAGACTTCTGTTACAACATTGCACCCAAATCCCTTTGCCCAACTAGTCCTGCCTCTTCAAGTTCTTCTAGATGTTGAAATTCTGACCTGGAATCTGAGAGTCCACAAATAGGTATGTGCTCCTTAAACACAGTCCCTGGAAGCTCAGTGTCTCTTGAGACCTTCCTTTGCTTGTCATGCATTATCTTGTTCTATTCTACCAAGCTGCTAAGAAATTTTCTTATTTGCAAAATCTGGAGCCTTAATTGATTCTGGATATATCCCAGGTTGTAACCATTTCTTACCTAAATCCTGCTACTGCCAGATTCAGGTTAAGGATTATAGAATACGACAGGTAATGGGAACCAGGAATCACATGATGCAACTGCAGCAGCCCATGAGGACTATTTGTAATGTTTACAAAGGAACATTCTTGTTACCCACAGAATCTTAGCATAGATGCTGAGATTCTAAATGCTTCCGTTAAAGCAGAGAAATTTCCTTGCTCCTCAGTCCAAACACATTGTAGAGACATCTCAGGAAAAGATAAAGAAAAATAGATTATTCCACAAAAAACTTCCTCTTGTTCATCCTAACTGCATGCTTCTGAGAGTTACTTTTGATGCCAGTCACTGCTGCAGAAAATCACTGTCAACTCCAGAAATTTTCTGTAATCTGAAGTCCA
Organism: Zalophus californianus; assembly: GCF_009762305.2. NCBI lineage: Eukaryota > Metazoa > Chordata > Mammalia > Carnivora > Otariidae > Zalophus > Zalophus californianus. Next base: position 64,413,221 of record NC_045597.1, read on the forward strand.
GCCAAGAGCTGACCTAGCCATCCTCCTCTTTTTTAATGAGCTCTGGCATAAACTACTATCTTACACTTCCAGGCTGAATTGTAGGTAATAAAAAATGACTAGCCAGAATGGGATTCTCCCTACACATGCCTTTCACTTCATCTCCTACTTTTCTCGTTCTCATGCATTATGCTCCAGGTGCACTGCCCTTCTTTCTATTTCTCAAATATTCCAAGATTTGTCCTGGTTCAGGCCATTTGTCCCCATTCTTCTTCTTCCTGGAGTGTAGTGCCCATTCCCTACTCATTATATAAGCTCAAATTCCCCTCCTCAAAAAGGGCTTCTACACTATGTTACCTAAAGTAGTCTTCTGGGACGCCTGGGTGGCTCAGTTGCTTAAGAGTCCAACTCTTCCTGGTTCAGTTTTGGTAGTTGATACATCTCTAGGAATGCATCCATTTCTTCCAGATTATCTACTTTGCTGGCATAGAGTTGCTCATAATATGTTCTTATAATTGTTTGTATTTCTTTGGTGTTGGCTGTGATCTCTCCTTTTTCATTCATGATTTTATTTATTTGGGTCATTTCTCTTTTCTTTTTGATAAGTCTGGCCAGGGGTTTATCAATCTTGTGAATTCTTTCAAAGAACCAGCTCCTAGTTTCGTTGATCTGTTCTACTGTCCTTTTGGTTTCTATTTAATTGATTTCTGCTCTGATCTTTATTATTTCTCTTCTCTTGCTGGGTTTAGGCTTTATTTGCTGTTTTTTTCTCCAGCTTCTTTAGGTGTAGGATTAAGTTGTGTATTTGAGACCTTTCTTGTTTCTTGAGAAAGGCTTGTATTGCTATATACTTTCCTCTTAGGACTGCCTTTGCTGCATTCCAAAGATTCCTGGAGATGTATCAACTACCAAAACTGAACCAGGAAGAAATAGAAAACCCGAACAGACCTATAACCACTAAGGAAATTGAAGCAGTCATCAAAAATCTCCCAACAAACAAAAGCCCAGGGCCAGATGGCTTCCCAGGGGAATTCTAGCAAACATTTAAAGAAGAATTAATACCTATTCTTCTGAAACTGTCCCAAAAAAATAGAAATGGAAGGAAAACTTCCAAACTCATTTTATGAGGCCACCATTACCTTGATCCCCAAACCAGACAGAGACCCCATCAAAAAGGAGAATTACAGACCAATATCCTTGATGAACATGGATGCAAAAATTCTCACCAAAATACTAGCCAATAGGATCCAACAGTACATTAAAAGGATTATTCACCACAACCAAGTGGGATTTATCCCTGGGCTGCAAGGTTGGTTCAACACGAATCAATCAATCAATCAATGTGATACAATACATTAATAAATTAATAAAAGAAAGAACAAGAACCATATGATCCTCTCAATAGATTCAGAAAAAGCATTTGACAAATACAGCATCCTTTCTTGATCAAAACTCTTCAGAGTATAGGGATAGACGGTCATACCCCAATATCATAAAAGCCATCTATGAAAAACACACAGGGAATATCATTCTCAATGGGGAAAAACTGAGAGCTTTCCCCTAAGGTCAGGAACACAGCAGGGATGTCCACTATCACCACTGCTATTCAACATAGTATTAGAAGTCCTAGCCACAGCAATCAGACACCAAAAAGAATGACTAAAATTAACAAGTCAGGAAACGACAGATGTTGGTGGGGATGCAGAGAAAGGGGAACCCTCCTACACTGTTGGTGGGAATGTAAGCTGGTGCAACCCCTCTGGAAAACAGTATGGAGGTTCCTCAAAAAATTGAAAATAGAGCTACCATACAACCCAGCAAATGCACTCATGGGTATTTACCCCAAAGATACAAATGTAGGGATCCGAAGGGGTATGTGCACCCTGATGTTTATAGTAGCAATGTCCACAATAGCCAAACTATGGAATGAGCCAAGATGTACATCGACAGATGAATGGATGAAGAAGAAGTGGTATATATATATGTATATGTATATATATATATATATATATATATATATATATATATAATGGAATATTATGCAGCCATCAAAAGGAATGAAAGCTTGCTATTTGTAATGACGTGGTTGGAACTGGAGGGTATTATGCTGAGCGAAATAAGTCAATCAGAAAAAGACATGTATCATATGATCTCACTGATATGAGGAATTCCTAATCTCAGGAAAAAAAGTGAGTGTTGCTGGAGTGGTGGGGGGGTGGGAAGGATGGGGTGGCTGGGTGATAGACATTGAGGAAGGTATGTGCTATGGTGAGTGCTGTGAATTGTGTAGGACTGTTGAATCACAGACCTGTACCTCTGAAACAAATAATACATTATATGTTAAAAAAAAAGAAGATGGTAGGAAGGGAAAATTGAAGGGGGTAAATCGGAGGGGGAGACGAACCATGAGAGACGATGGACTCTGAGAAACAAGCTGAGGATTCTAGAGGGGAGGGGTTGGGGGGATGGGTTAGCCTGGTGATGGGTATTAAAGAGGGCACGTATTGAATGGAGCACTGGGTGTTACATGCAAACAATGAATCATGGAACACTACATCAAAAACTAATGATGTAATGTATGGTGATTAACATAACATAAAAGAAAATTTTAAAAAAAGCATCCAACTCTTCGTTTCAGCTCAGGTCATGATCTCAGGGTCATCATCTCAGAGTCATGAGATAGGATGACCCTGCTTGGGATTCTTCCCTCTTCCTCAGACCCTCCCCTTTGCTTGCACACGCATACTCTCTCTCTCTCTTCTCTCTCTCTCTTTCTCTCTCTCTCCATCTCCCTCTCTCAAATAAATAAATAAACAGTTTTTTAAAAAAATAAATAAAGTAGTCTTCTGCCCACCTCAGGAACCTCCCATTTCATGGCCTATTTGATTTTCTTCATAACACTTTCAATTTTTAAAAGAATTTTAAGCCTGTGTTTACTTACATATTTCTGTCAATCTCCATAAGAAAGTAAGTTCAGTGAAAGCCAGGGCCTTATAATATGTGACTCTAGTGCTAGGATAGTGTCTGGTATGAAGCTGAGTTCTCAATGAATATTTGTGGAAGAAATTTATAGTCATCTTCATACATAGGACCATGAATAGACATGAGGGCCTTCCATATAACTTTTTAAAATGCCATTAATTTTCTTCCTTGTTGAAGTATATATCAGACAAATATTCTTCATAATTTCTCTCTCAGTGAAGGACTAAATATTCATGTATGTTGCCTGTGTATTTTTTCCATTTGCATTTACTTTCTTTTTGTCACTGTTTCTTTCCAGAAATGAGAACATTTCTTTCTACCATGCTGCCCATGTTTAACTTAGGTCCAATATTTCAAGGCCTCACTGTTTAAATTTTTTTTTCCCTAAAGCAATAGACTATTTGCTTTATCCAATACCTATAATGTCAGCTGGGACTTCTTTTTGTTTGAGCTCACTGGATAGACACCAGATGTACGGCAGTAACTTAATGTTACAACTGGAGCTCAAAATGCTGATTTAATCGAATTTCAGGTTGTGTGCTTGGAGGCCTATGTCTGCAGATTTAACTGTTAGTGTCTCCTGCACTAGGAGGTAAGATTCCATCCAAGGTCATGTAAAATAGATGTCCAGCAATGAATGCTAATTGATTATTTGGTTTTAGTTACATTATTAATTTGTTGCTTAGGAGACTAGTAAAGAACAAAAGGCAGACACATGAAGGTTTGCTGGGCTCATCAGCAGAGACCAGATCTGGTGGTCTGGAATAGGATGGAACTGTTGAGAGAAAGGGAACAGACTATTCATTATTGCATCTCTTAAAAGGGTTAAACTCAGTGCTAATTTATCTACTTGTTCTGATCTATTTAACCCACATTTAAGCAAATCCATATAAACCTATATATTTTGACTTAGGTGTCTTCTTCTCTCAGAACTTCCTCATCAACATCAATTTCTACATAGATGTCCCTATATTATTACCCCAAGACCCTGATTTTCCTACAACAGAGCTTGTTTTTGTGATGCTTCCATAGGATGTTTACACATTACAGATAAGAAAGAAGATAAAAATAGCACCCTAATATTAATGACAGATGGTGATTTATTATTTTACCATTTGCATAAAAAACTTAAGGGGGCTTTGGCAAGGGCATTTAATGCCTTAGTCCAAAGCTTTGATTACTGTGACCATATAAGGTTAGTCAGAAAGTTGCTCTGTAGAACATTAGTCCTTTCCTGCTCCTCAAATAACCCAATAGCAGGTTATCAGCACCTTACCAAATTCCTCAAAGGGAACAGGGAACTTTCCGTACCTAATTTTTAAATCTTCCAAGTGCTAACATAGTGTCTCACATAATATTACTCTTACTCTTATCTCCCCCCATCTACTTTACAAGTTGCAGTGTAGTAATATCAAAATATACTCGCACTGCATTGTTTCAAGCCTTTTTGTCTCTGTTCATGCTTTTCCTTCTGTCAATGTGTTCCTCTTATACCCCTTACCAAGATCCTTTCTTGGGTGCATTTGTACTTGGAGACTCAGCTTGAGTGATTTCATCCTAGGTTTCTCCCTCTGGTGTCCCACAGCAAAATACAACAACATTCACCATAACAACTATTGAGTAAGGCAAGGCTGGGTAGGGATACGTAGGGATAGGTAGAGGGCTACATGACCAGGCTTACAGAAATCCCAGATGTGGAGAAATGTTAGCGATGAGATAGAACCAGAGAGAAGGGACCATAACAAATCCTCCTTGTTTGTTCTAAACATAGATGAGATGTTTTCATGAAAGTTACAAAATCCACCTTGTGTGTTCTAAATATAGACAAGATAGTTTCATGAAAGTTACAAATCTACCGCTGGTCTGAAATGTTATAGACAAGGTATTTACCAAGTTCCCTATAAAAGACTAACCATAAAAGCCATCAGGGGCAACCCATTTGGGAACCCCTCACTCTAGAGAGCTTTTTATTTTTTTCCTTTCTGTTCTCACCTTCACTTAATAAGCTTTCACTTCATTTCATCATTTTGTGTCCCTTAGATTCATTCTTCGACTCTGTGAGACAAGAACCCTGCAACCCTGCAACATTATCACACTGATTAAAATTATGTTTCCCTGTCTATATATCTAACAACACTAGAAATTATCTTTGTAGGGAAGTGACCTTACTTTATCCATCTTAACACCTTAGAGTTTGACATATATACTCCATAGATATTTACAGAATTTCTTCGGGTTTATCCCATTTGGGATTTGCTCAGGTTTTTGAATTTGTAGTTTTTGTTTTGTTTGCGGCGGTGTGTGGGGGGGCGGGTATTGCCAAATTTGGAGAATTTCTAGACATTATTTCTTCAAGTGAACTTGAAGCAGTGCCTTCTTCCTTTTCTGTTTTCTGGACTCTGTTGACACAAATGTTAGATCTTTAGGTATAGTCTCGCGAGTCCCTGAGGCTCTGTTCATTTTCACTCTTTTCTCTGTTGTTCAGATTGGGTTATTTCTATTTTTCTACCAGCTTTACTGATTTTTTCCTCTGCCCCTCTAGTCTGCTGTTGAGATCATCCACTGACCTTTTAAATTTCCAGCTACTGTACTTTTTCAGTTCTAAAACTTCCATTTGGTTCATCTTTATGTCTTCTATTTCTTACACAAATCTTTCTGTTTTCCCATTTATTTCAAGTACATTCATAATTACTCTCTGAAGCATTTTTATGAGGCTTGTTTATAAACCTTTAAAATAATTCTAACATCTTTGTCATTTCGGTGTTGATGTCTGTTGATTGTCTTTTTTTCTTTTCATTCAAGTTGGGATCTTCCTGGTTCTAAGTATAAGAAATGGTTTTCAGTTCAAACCCAAACATTTTGAATATTACATTACGAGACTCAGGATTTTATTTAAACCTTCTATTTTAGCTAGATTTTTTTGACACTGCTCTGGCAAGGGAAGGTGGGAGTCTCCATTCTAACTCCCTTGACTCCATGACAGGAGGGGCTCCTCAGTGCTGTTGAGCAGAAAGGGTAGTTTTGGTTCCCCAGTAGGCCTCCTCTGATACTTTTCTGGCTGAGGGATGTAGAAGTACCTCATTATTGCTCCTGATGTAGCCTCCACTAATGCTGGGGAGTTGGACAGGCCTCAGTATTACGGGGTGTTCTTGACATGAGGCCACTTCTAACACCATCTCACTGGTACCTCATGACTGACAGGAGAGAGTAGAAGTGCAGGCTCCCCACATAGGGTGTCTACTGACACTGTATAGTGGTTGGTGTTGGCATTCATTACTACCTGGCAGGTAGTAATTGATACCACCCTGGTGGAGGTGAGGGTGATTAGGGTGCCTCCTTATAGCCTCCGCTGGGTGGAAGTCTAGGTCCCCACTCAGCCTATACAGACACTGGAGAAAGGTCTATAGTTTCTCCTATAGCACATACTTGAAGTAGAGGAATTACTGTTGAAACATTTTTTGTGCTGCTAGGCTGCCCTTTCCTGCTCCATTACCTAGAGATGGCAGGCTTGTGTTGGGGCTTTCTGGGTCTGTATCCTTTGGCCACTCTTGATGGTGTCTTCTTCATCTCTAAGTCTGGGATATTTGAGGAAAGAGAAAATACAGCCTACCACCATGTTGTTCCTCAGGCCCTGGTGTTCCTGGGCAGTCTACCTTCTTCTCTCCAATTTTCAGTCTTCTTATGTTTGTTTAAATATAATATCCATGTTTTTTAGTTGTTCTTAGTGGGAGGAGTACAGAAAAGTATGTCTCCTCCATATCCCAGAAACAGGTCTCTCTAATAAGGTCTTACAAATAAATAAAACACTGTAATTCTCATTATTACTAAAGCATTGATTTAGAATGTACTAAAAATATTATCATTCTTTCGTTTCCTGATACCTTTATGACTGATTGTAAGAAAGCTTTTAATGTGTTGACAAAAAATTTTAAAGGTCATAGAACATTTGTAAAATTTTCCATTGATTAGTACGACTGCTCTGCAGGGTGTCAGCATCTGAAGTCATTTTATGATCCGACATCGTCCAGCAAAGCGAGGCCTGAAGGAATAAAGGAAAGGAGGGATATAGTTCAACTTCTTTATTTTATAGTTAAGGGAATGAACCCAGTGAGGATAATTGCCTGAGACGATTCTTCTAAACTTTAACCTGCATTAGGACCACCTGCAAGGTGTTAAATAGAATGCTGAACTTCACTTCACATTCAGAATTTCTGATTCCATAGGTCTGGGGTGAGCTCCAGAATTTGTGTTTCTAAGAATCATCCTGGTGATGCTAATGCTTTTAATCCAGGACTTCTTTTTAGTACTACTGGCCTAGAATTACAGAGTAGTAAGTGGCAGAACTACACTAGGGGCCCAGGGTGCTGGATCTTTAGTCCATTCTAAGGAATTGCTTATTCTTTTATAGCTTTTTTCTTTTATGTCAGTTATTTCTAAACTTCCAAAAAGTTCACACCAATCTGTAAAACCTTCCTACGGCCCGACCCTCATTTGTATCCACTATATTCAAGGTTTACGTTAAATATTGAAATATTATTTTTATTACTAAAACTTTATTTTGTTATTCAGTAGAATTCCTATTTGAACGGTTTGAGTTTTTACTAATCAGCAATAAATGACCTTTTCTTAACAATAGCTAGCCTCTTCAGGGTCCTGGAAACTTGGTTTTCCAAAATACCTTGGAGATTTGTGCTGTCCCTAATCCCCTCCCAACTTGAAAATATATAATCAGTCACCCATCACAACCCCAGTGCAGCTCTTTCTGCCCACGGGTCCATCCCTGTGCTTTAATAAAACCACCTTTCAGCACCAAAGATGTCTCAAGAATTCTCTCTTGACCATCAACTTCAAACCCCAATATTTCCACATCAGTAAGAATAATTATTAAGATTTATTTAAACTATTACGTGTACAGAGACTATTTCAAGCATTCATTCATTCATTTCTTAATACATTTTATTCTCCCAAGAACATGACGAGGTCACCACTGAAGATGCGTTTTTGTAAATGAGGAAACCCAGTCACACAAAGGTTAAGTAAATTGCCAAAAAGCACTCATCTAGTGAGCAAAGCAGCCCAGACTCAAATGCAAGTGCATCAAGAACCCTTGGGCTTGACTGCCTCTGGAATTTTTGGTGGTACATTACATCTCTCTAATATCTCTGCTGTGGGATTATATCGCAGATTTGCCAGGTACCACTATGGTTATATGAGAAAAACTAATTTCTTAATAAGAAAAAGATTCATTTAGGGGCACCTGGGTGGCTCAGTCGTTGAGCGTCTGCTCAGGTCATGATCCCAGGGTCCTGGGATCGAGCCCCACATCAGGCACCCTGCTCGGCAGGAAGCCTGCTTCTCACTCTCCCACTCCCCCTGCTTGTGTTCCTTCTCTCACTGTGTCTCTCTCTGTCAAGCAAATAAATAAAATCTTAAAAAAAAAAAAAAAGAAGAAGACTCATTTAATACTCACAAAAACCCTATGGAAAAGACACAATTATAATCCCCATTCTGCAAATGAGGAAAGAGGCACAGAGAAGTTCAACAACTTGTTCCAGGTCACACACTGGTAGGGGACAGAGGAGGGATTTCAGTCCAAGCCTTCTGATTGCTGGGTCCATGCTCCCAACAGCTACATTAAACTGATTTGTTGCTGAAGTATATGTTGTTCTGCAGCTGATTGGATATTATACAATTTCTAATAAATAAATATGGAAATAATTTGAATATGGTAACTTCAGAAGATGCCCAAAATTCTGAGTTTTCGAAATTGTACACCATGTCGCTCCTAGAACATTATATTCCTCCACTTTGACAATCAGAATATATCCACACTCCATAGATTTCATTCCAGGTTTGTACAACATTGATGAAGGCCTTTAGTTAATTGGAGAAAAAATACGTAACAATCTCATTGCGACCTTAATTCTGTCCTAACATGAGTTTTTACATTGGATGTTGATTTCATCTAGAAGGTGATTTTTTTTTATTGATTTCTTTTCTTTTTTTTAATTTAAATTCAATTAGCCAACATATAGTACTCATTAGTTTCAGACGTAGTGTTCGATAATTCATCAGTTGTCAGTGCTCATCACATCGAGTGCCCTCCTTAATGTCCGTCACGCAGTTACCCCACCCCCCACCCCCCTCCCCTCCAGCAACCCTCAGTTTGGTTCCTAGAGTTAAGAGTCTCTCGTAGTTTGTCTCCCTCTCTGATGACTTCCCATTCAGTTTTCCCTCTCTTCCCCTATGGTCCTCTGCATGTTTCTTTTTTTTTTTCTTCCATTTATTCATTTATTTAAATTCAATTAATTAACATATAATGTATTATTGGTTTCAGAGATGGAGGTCAGTGATTCATCAGGCTTATATGATATGCAGTGCTCATTCCATCAAGTGCCCTCCTGAATGTCCGTCACCCAGTTACCCCATCTGCCCACCTCCCTCCCCTCCAGCACTCCTGTTTGCTTCCTATGATTAAGTCTCTTATGGTTTGTCTTACAAGGTGAATTTTTAAAGGAATAAATGTGTTTCCTAGACTTAATAATTCCTTATTCATTAAAGTTCATTATTAAGCCTCATCTAATAGCAGTCACCTAATTTAATAAAACACTCATTCACACGCAAACAATGTGATCTGCCTCCTTAAAATTGGTTGAGGAGAAAGGGCTCTTGAGGTTTTAAAAAACTTATAGCCAGTCACTCAAGCCTGCTGCCAGATTGCAAGTCATGTACTAAGTGCCCTGAAGATCCCCTAACCCCCACTTCCTTCCCTGGGGTGCCAGGAGAATTGCATTTGGAGCCTCGGCTGGATTCTGTTGGATTGTTTCCCAGTGGGGTCATTTCATTATTTCTGGGCAAACTCTATAGTCAAAAATATGATGCTTAGCATTCAGTGCATTTGTGTGGTGTCTGATCATGAGGTTGCCATAACTAAAGAAGTTAGTGTACTCAATATCTTCCAGCTGATGGCAGGGAAGTTATAGAGATATAAGATATATAAGATATAGAGATTCACAGGTTCCTGCTGAAATCCTCTGAAAGCCTTTTTTTAAAAATCATTTTTTCTAAAGCAAGACCTTTAAAGTTGATCTTCAGATGATTTCACTGCTCTTGTAAATTTCTCATTTTGCTTCATGTCATGATGAGAGTGAATTTGAACTTGATTCACTGCACTGAAACTGATAGACAGTCCCACATGCCTGCAAAATTTACTGAGTGATTTATATATTGTCTACTCATTATAGAAGCTTATTGCCTACAATAATTCACCTACAATAGTCATTAGAGCTTATGCATTTAAGAGTATGAGTTCGTCAGAATATTTGGGGCATTTTTTAGATGATATGTATAAGAATTCTTTTCTATTAAGATAAAATAGATGCTTAGGATTTGGGTAAACTTACTTCTTAAGTTTAGAATGGGTGATCCATTCGTGGATTGAAAGATCAACAAGCATTTAAAGAGAAAATAATGGGTCTTCCTCCCGTCCTTGACCTCATGGGTCCAGTTCCCACGCTACCCCCAACTCATACCATATAACAACCGCTCTAAGTTCTTAAGTGTTCTTGGAGAATTTATCATGTAGTCTTTCAGAGATTCTTTATGCATATTTCGCAAAATATTTATGTAGCTTCTCATTTATTCCTCTTCAGTATCTCACAATTTTCTTCCCATAGGTTTTGTTAATTTCTTCATAATTTTTCCTATATATTTTATCTTTTCTGTTGATATTCCAAATGGGGTCTTATCCTTCATTATAGGTTTTCTATAGATATTATTTATATCTGAATGCTATTAATTGCTATATATCAATTGTGTGCCTTACTAATTCACTGAATTCTCTTTTTAAATAGTTCTTAATAACTTAATTTTCTTAATTGTTTCTTGTACAACAATTATATCCTGTGCAAGCTAAAACAGTTACCTATTCATTTTTATTTTCTATATCTTTCATTTTTCCATGATATAATAGTTCCTATCACAGAAGCCTACTGAGAGAAGTGAATAAATTGACGTACAATCTCACCCAGTACACAGTGAGCATTATATAACAGTTTGCTGTTATTTTTTTCTTTGTCACTTGCTTCTCTATTATCTGCTAGTCATCTTCTGGATCATCCATGCCAGGAGTTGCCCAGTCTTCCTATCAGGGCTTTTACTTGGCTTGTAGAAAATTCTCAACCTCCTTAGAATTAGTTATTTAGCACCCAATATGTACCCGTCACTATAATAAATTCTTGTGATACATGTGTGGTGAACAAGAATGTTTTTAATGGAATGTGAAATCTGGCAAAGGATACAAAGAGGTATGCATATAATGTTTTTTTCTTTTTTAAAGATTTCATTTATTTATTTGACAAAGAAAGACACAGTGAGAGAGGGAACACAAGCAGGGGGAGTAGGAGAGGGAGAAGCAGGCTTCCCGCGGACCAGGGAGCCTGATGCGGGGCTCGATCTCAGGACCCTGGGATCATGATCTGAGCCGAAGGCAGATGCTTAACTGCTGAGCCACCCAGGCGCCCCTGTATATAATGGTTTTATTAATATCTTCATCAATCATGTATACAGCCTTAGCTACCCATGTTCTTAATTAGGTACTGGACAAATCAATGTATTTCTAGAAACAGGGATTTCTATCTCTTTCATCTACTAATTCCCTGCTGCCACAACTTATTTCCCAGGAATAACCTCATTTCTGTGCAGTGGGGCTGAGTTTGCATAGATTGCCCTTCCTTTTGGGGAAGGATAACTTTCAGGGTAAGTCATAGGTTAAAGTCTTTCTACCCCTGCAGACATGTTCGGTTTGCTTGCTGCCCCTTGAGGTGTGGCAGAATGGGGTTTTATTATTTAACTCCTTAATGCCCATGTGTTGTCAGAACATGGGTGTCAGAACATGTACATGAAGTATTCAGTGGCGTGACTTACATTTTTGCCTTGATGGATTCATTTATGTCACTTGATAACAGCACACGAGGCTATCTATAAAACTTGAAGATTGAATAATTTTAAAACCTTCTCCCTCTGGCCCCCAGTGGGTGGTTGCATTCTTCTACTTTCCATTTTATTTTTTATCCCTACTAGGACACGGCTAAATCTAGATTTCTTTCTTTGCATTAAGTCACTCAAAATAATAAAGTCAAAACTAGTTTAAAATAACATTTAGATGCATTAGAATAACGTAGCCCTTATTTCTTAAGTGGAGAAGAATCTGACGGCTTTTTACCCAGTAAATAGAACTAGGGCAAAGAAAATATGTTTATCACAATTTCCCCAGTCCAAATGCAAATTTCTAAACCTAAACAATGTCTTAACTTCTCTTTTGGTACTTCATGGGAAATTAAATTTTGGAATTGGGGCAGAGAAAGTCATGTTTTTGTTGCTGTGGTTACAGGAGATAGCAATTTTTCTAGCAGAGAAAACAGAAGCCACAACAACAATGGAAGCCTGATTACCATAATCAGTGAAGCCAAGGCCACCATTATGGAGGAGTAACTAGAATGCCCCTGTGCATGCTCTCCGGATAGGTGTCTAGGGAGTGTTTGTGGGAAAGAAAACATGGCTCAGGGGGCTAAAAAATTGAGGCTGTGGGGTTAAGGAGTAGATGCAAAATAGTGAAGATAAATAGTGAGGATGTTGAATGACTAAGTTTGTTAATTCCACAAAAGGGAATTGAGCATTGTGTAAAATATATTGGACAAGATCACCAAGGGCTGTGTGTTTATCTCTAACCTCCATGACGGATTCATTTGTAGATTCATTGTTTGACATTAGGGAGGGATAACCCAGTGAGAGTTTCATTTGGGAATGTGAAATTATAGATCCAAGGAGAGACTGTGGCAAGAAAGAGGAGTTGAAGCACAGATTTGGGAACCATCTGCTTGGTGGTAAGAGCTGAAGCCTGTTATTTCCCCAAGAGTGAGGGAAACCTTCAGAAACTGCAGGGGGCATCAAGAAGGAAAAGAAAAGACAAATAAAAGCAGAAGTCAGTGGAAGACCAGTATCATATATTTTTTTAATTATTATTTCTCAGTTTCTGCTCTTAATTTAGAATGTACACAAATAACTTCTCTCTTTTAAAATAAGTCTTTTTATATTTATCATGTTTTTCTGTAATATATACCCATCAGTTAGGTTTTTGAATAATCAAGCACAATATAATTGTATAAAATATTTTCCTAGAAAAAGGTTGGTACAATTTTACTGTTTAATAAACCTCCGAACAAAATACAATTTACTTAGCGTGACTTTGTATAGTGTTATGTTTTCAATCAAGAATTAATGAACTTTCAGGGGTGGCTCAGTCGATTGAGCGGCTTCCTTCGGCTCAGGTCATGATCTGGAGGTCCTGAGATCAAGCCCTCATGAAGGGCTCCCTGCTCAGCGGGGAGCCTGCTTCTCCCTCTCCTGCTGCCCCTCCCGCTGCTCGTGCTCTCTCTCTCAAATAAATAAATAAAATCTTAAAAAAAAGAATTAGTCAACTTTTATGATTGGAAGAGAACTTGAATTAAATGTATTTTCAGAACTTCCCATAGAGCTACATACTCTGGAAGGCTTCTGTGATCTATTACTCTGTGTGGCATACAGGAAAAGCTCATTGGCTTCTATGTTAATTTAGCAGTATAAACTATAAACAGGAAGATTAAAAAGGGCTTCAATGATTGCATACTCTGGGGCTTCTTTTAAGTGTACATCAGTGCCTATTAAGTCCTCACCATTTAAAAGTTCTGATGTTTTTATTCAAAATAAATAGTTTGCTCTGTATCTTAAGTTATGAAGCTTACTTATGGTGATTTAAATAATCTCAAGACAATTATATTGGTCACATTACTGCTGCATGTGTTCTTTTGAATTGCCATCCAGAGACAGAGAGATTAGACATGGCCCGTTGCTTTGGGTAACAAGGTTTAGTCCATTATCCATCAAAAATTTGTCTCCTTATTTCCTATGTACTTTGCCTAGGATTGTTATTTGTACAAAACCACCCCCATTTTTTTTTAGTGTAAATGTAATTATGTTGCTATTCAAACATAAAAAGCATCCATATGTCTATTTATCTGAGCTAGAAATTCAGATCTGTAATGTAAGGGGGAAGATAATTCTGATAATTCCCAGAGTAAACGACATATTCTACTAAATAGAGCAATGTTAGGTAGGACATTCGGATCGCAACTGTCCAGAAAGCTTTTCCATAATGGAGATAATATTTAAGCTCTTTGTTTTTGTCCTCAGAAAATAGTGGCTATTTTTAAAATCTACCTTTTATAATTTCAGCAATTACTTTAAGTGAGAAAATGATATTCTGTAAACTAGAAAGGGGAAAACAACCTTGAATGTATTCATCTTGCAAATACCATGTTCCTTTCTATACCATTCCATCAGAGGGAGAGTTAAAGAAAGCAATCCTTGCTGTTAGACTTACAATACCCTGGGACTCAGTCTGGGGTCAGCAGGAAGGTAAAAGCACTGATCTGTTAGCTTAAGACAACCTGGTTTATATTAGTTGTCCCTGCTTTTTATTAATACCACTCTCTTTGCACTCTCTCATACGCCCTGATTTGGATGATAAATCATATGGCCCCCCTAAGTCTGCTATAGCAATGAGGAATTGCTCTCACAGCTCATTTCCTTTCACAAACCAGTAATTCTACTGATTATCGTCCACAGCAAAGGCTCACAAACCTGGTTGCCCGCTAGCATCCTCTGGCTCCACCAAGACATTTCAATTTAATTGGTTACAACCTACAGGTGGGGTCTTGTCAGGAGTGTTTAAAAAAAAATTTTTTTTTTTAAATATTTTTAAGCTCCCCTTGTGATTCTAATATGTGGACAGGGTTAGATCCACTCTTCTGTATGGAGGGAGCTCAGAGGATCGGACAAGCAGAAGCTTGGGAATCAGGTAATCTGCCTTGGGTTCTGAGTGGTTCTGCGGTGCTGCTCTGTGACTTCAAACTGTTTCTTAAATTCTCTGAGCCGCAATTGTCTGAATGGCCTGTAATGGGAATATCTCTCCTGCAGGGCTATTAGGAGTTTAAAGCAGACAATATGTGTACAATATGTGCAAAATAGTAAGCACTGAGGAATCCTATTGAGCCATTCCAGATGAGCGCATGGCCTTCTATGAAGAGGTGAAGCTGTTTAGTTGAGAAAGTACTTCCAGACGTGTGACTCATATGCCCCTAATCTGAAGTAAATATCTTTTCCTGTAAAAATGACTTGCCTTAATATTCTAGTCTGGAATGTGAGTTTGCATAAATTTGACTGTCTGGATTATTCAGCAAGTCACAGAAGAAGGAGGTTTCCTCTTTTTCTTTTTTCTCTCCAGCTATAAAGACTACTGAGATTAGCATTGCTTATCGACAATTAGAGATAATAAGCACATAATTAGATGTTAAAAGTCCCAGATTTCATTACTAACAAGTAGTGTGACTCTGAGACATTGAACTATTTTCTATGTCATAGTGTCCTCATCAGAGTTAGTAAACGCCATATTTTTTTCCTCCTACACCTATAGTTAAGTTTTTCTTTGTATTCAGTGCTTGGTACTAAGGGAGAAAAATAGGACGTAGTACCGTCTATAGACAAGCAATTTAAAACTAAGATAATTTAAGTAGTTACACCATTAGAATCATCATCATCATCATCATAGAATATACTATAGAAAGATTAACAGCATAGAGATGTTATTTAAAGGTTATGACAAACAAGTCCACAGTGACTTGCTATTGATGGATTTCCAGTTTCAGAAATTGATTATAAGCTACAATGATTTATTTCAACATTTTATTGGGACTTTTGAGGTACACTATATTTGCCTATGGAAAACTTGCCTTAGTCAGTATTCTATTCAACAAGTAACTCACTTTAGAATATAGAAAATTCATTTGCTACTCCCCAATGTACACATTTTCTGATTCATCAGAATTCTGCTTAGGTAGCTTTTCAAGGTTTCCTGCTTTTCTAAGTTTTCCTTACGTAAAGTTCTCACAAACAAGTAGCATCTGAGAAAGTGATGCAATGTGAACTAATTCAGTCAAGAATTCAGCCGGAGTGATTTGTTTTAGAAATGTAACCTTAGGATCATCTTAGCGTGCTTCCTTATTAATCACATCTTGTTTTACATTGTATCTATTGGTATTGTACTTTGGGACACTTAAGGGTGCTGAAAGGGAAGTGCTGAAAAGAGGGAAAACACTTCAATCCAGAAGAGATCATCCGATGGAGGGTCCATCCATTAGCAACCTTGTCCCACCCACTTTCTCCTACCATTCTTTGCCATTCTCACACCGTCTGGTTGAAAAACAAAGCAAACACCTCTTCTCAAAAGCATTAGAGCAGATAAGCAGGCACAGGCTGCTCAGAGGACACAGTGTGATCCCCCAGCTCTGCTTTATTGCAATCGCTAAACCATTAACAATGAAATTATATGAGAGGTAAAATGCCATTCTTACGTGTCACAGGTGTCATTTTCTCTAGGTTCATAAAACAGACTAACGTTTTGGTTTCCGGCATATATCCAGAAACACCCAGAAACCACTAGTAACAGTAACAACAACAACAAAAAGCCTTATTGAAATAAAACAGAAGACAGTTTTTATGTTCAACACTAAATGTCACTGAATGGTGTGCATCAGAATACAAAAGAAAATAAAGGAGAAGCCAAAGTTTCTTAAAAGTCATAAAAATGGGTCTCAAGTGCTTATTTTCCTAAAGAAGAGAAAGAACTGCAAAGCCTGTCAAAAACAATAAAATGATTGAGAAGATGATCTTGTAGACTTGTTGGTTTAAAAAGCTGGGCACGAGTAAGGAAAAAAAGTAAAAGGAGTATGGGGATTGATTATTGGAGACAGGGATCCACTTCTGAGGGGTGAATTGTGGAGGTAGTTACTCCAGGCAAGAGGGCCTCCTCCCATTCTGAAAAGACCAATTCTATCACAGCATGAAGCATTTTCTTTTTTTTTTAATTTTTTTAAAGATTTTATTTATTTATTTGAGAGAGAGAGAGAATGAGAGATAGAAAGCACGAGAGGGAAGAGGGTCAGAGGGAGAAGCAGACTCCCCGCTGAGCAGGAAGCCCGATGCGGGACTCGATCCCGGGACTCCAGGATCATGACCTGAGCCCGAAGGCAGTCGCCCAACCAACTGAGCCACCCAGGCACCCATCAGCATCAAGCATTTTCACCAAGGTGGCCAATAGCATCTTGGAAATCAATCCACTCTTTCTTTGTCCTCCACTTGCTCCATTTCTAGCTCAGTTTTTTTTTTTTTTAAGACTTTATTTATTTGAAAGAGAGAAAGCAAGAGAGAGCATGAGCAGGGTGAGGGGCAGGGGTAAAAGCAGACTCCCCGCTGAGGGAGCCCAATGTGGGGCTCGATCCTGGGACTCCAGATCATGACCTGAGCTGAAGGCAGAGACTTAACCGACTGAGCCACCCAGGAGCACCTCTAGCTCAGTTTTCTAATATAATCCATCTGGGCAGACCTTCAGGTTCAGTGCAGAACAATTAGATATTCCCTCCCCTCTTCAACTCACATTTGACTTTCCCAGCAATTCTACGAGACAACTCTTAGCATCCATGTTTTACTAATACACAGACTGCCATTAAAACAGAATAAATCCCTTTTCTAATGTCTCAGAGCCAAAAATGTTGTAGACTGATATTCTAATGGACTTTAAAGTCCTCACATTCTTTATATTATTACACCTTTGTCCTTTTGCTAAGCAGGACTTTATTTTTTTTTTTAAGCAACAGGACCCCAACTCAATATTTGGGGTTTAACAGAAGACACAAGTCAAGTGAACCAACCAACAAAAGGGTAATACATCCTATCACCTCAAGAGGATGGGCAGCTGTAGGCTCCTCTCAGGTTCAACTGGTTCCAAAACCTTGGTTGTTGCCCTCAGATCTCTCTCTATGTATTCATTTTCATCTCTGTTGTTATACATAACATCTCCATCTCTCTCCACCTCTCTGTATGCTGTCCTGCAATCTCTTCTACTGAGATTATGGAAACCATTTATTCTACTGAAGAGCCATTACTTTCTCCACAAAGTAGGAGTTATAGCTATCAGTAGCTCTAAAATTATCTTAAGAAGCTTCAGAGGACAGGGAGCTCTTCACTCTTCATTACATATCAATTCCAGGGAATAATTTGCCCAACCTCTGTCAAGAGCCCATCTTTCAGTCCAATCATTAAGACTAGGGGATATGTGGCCTTTTCTGTGTTGATAGTAGTGGGTTTCAAGAGGCTGGGGGAGGGCAGAGTGGCTTCCACTCTAAGAGAAAGGCAAGTTGAGAGGGCAGAAAAGGATAGCTGTTCCTCAGTCCTTAATTTTAATTCAATCATCAGAGCTAAAGGCAGAATTCATGTTTTTAAAACAGTATTAGTAGAGGGGCGCCTGGGTGGTTCCATAGGTTAAGAGTCTGACTCTTGGTTTCAACTCAGGTCATGATCTCAGGGTGCTGGGATGGAGCCCCATGTCAGGCTCCATGCTCAGCAGGGAGTCTGCTTGAGATTCTCTCCCTCTCCCCCCCCCCCTGCTTGCTAGCGCTCTCTCTCTCTCTCTCTCTAAAGTAAATAAATAAATAAATCTTAAAAAAAAAGTACTAGTAGATATGGCTTCCTAAGCCCAAAAGACTATGTTTTTATTTTATCCTGGTACAATCAAATTGATAGCAATTATCTAGAAAATACAGCAAAGAAATGTATTGAATAGCATCCTACTTGGAAAAAACTCTTTTCCTGAGACTCTCAGTAGAAAATCTTTTCAGCCTGGGTTCTAGCTTTTCCTTTACATTCCATAACCTGTGTCTAGAATGTAAATGTATTTATCAAAGTAGAAATTCCACCTATAAAAAGGGAACATCTAAGAGACAGAGTGGGAGTGGGTGAATGGAGAAAGGTATGCCTTTCCACTTATAGAGGTTTGAGTAATGGTTGTATTTGCCATTTTTGTTTCTCATCATCCCATTCACCCCACGGTTCCCACTGTACCCTCTGTCCTTTTTCTTGTCTCTGAATATTTTTTTCTCCTGCTCATCAAATGTTCATCTCTCATTTTCTTCCTTCTGTGACATCTGAAGAGCTTTAATATCTCATGTGCTTTATCCCTACTAAGAACAAATTAAGAATAGTCTATGTCATTATGGATGACACAGTAGACATTTGTTGGAATGAACATTTTAGATTCCAAGAGAAATACTTACAGTTATCTGACTTCTTAGAGGGAACAAAAATGTACACTGAAGAACCTATAAAGAATACTGATTTGTTTTATTTTATTACTTAATGCCTTCCATACTGAGAATGGCTCATTCAAAAGAAGGGAAAAACACAGAGCAAAATAACTTCGGAAGCCAACAAAAGTTTGTAAACTCTATGCGAAAAGCAAGGTTAGTGTTTTATTAAAGAATAGGACTAAGAAGTTAATATTCATGTCTCCTTTGTAATAATCTCATGTGCTTATGAATCCCCATCCCGATACAAAAATCAGATATATCATATTTAATAAATGGGAACCAGAAAATTGTATAATAAGAGAAATGTAATTTTGTAACAAGGAAATTGGTATCATTTAATTGTTTGCTAGGTTGCCTGGATTATTCTATGTAGCCAATATGTCGCTCTTCAAACATTTATAAAAGTCATTTGATGGTAGTGGGAGAAACAAGGATGGAGGAAGTGACTTACAATTGTCCCAATGAGCATAATTTATTTCTCTCCTTTTCCTTGTTTTTATTTGAAATAAATTCTGGTTGATATGGTCAGAGGAATCCACCTGGACTGTGGAATGGTTTTCTGTATCTCAGCAATTCCCATGTTTCTTTTGTATTAGTTGGATTTGTGATCTAGTATTTCATACCAGCAGCTAACCAACATCACGTAGTCATTGCTCGTTTTGGTCACATGGCCCTTCCACTCACCCTTTGCCAGCTGATTTGTCTCCATTTTGGAGCATTGGCTTCTCGGCTTGCTAGTTTTATTAAATGATCTTAGGAAACGCATTTTTTTTCTGTTCCTACCCTGTAAAAGCTAGAGATAGAGTTAAATGTCTTAGGGCTTTTCCTACCTGAGTGTAATTCAGTCATCAATATCACCCTTTGTGCCAGTATGGAAATAATGGTGTCCGGACATAGAGGTGCGTAACTTTTAAATTTTCTCCACAGCACCATCTATAGGCCGATTGTGTCTGTTCTCATGCCTTGCCATCCCACTTTTTTCTTTCAGTGCTAGTTAACTAGAAGAAATCTGATTTGTTTGCCATTAACATTTTTTTTCATTTTCAACCTTGAAAATTAATGACTAACTGGCCTCAAATAATAATGACATGAACTGAACTTAACTGACAAAACTGAGACTATCACTCAAGAACTATCTTGCAAGAGTGAGATACACAAAAGTGTATGTAGCCCAAATAGCGTCCCTTTATAAACAGTGCCAAAGAACTTGAAAATAAAATTATTTATTTGTTGAATCCAAATAAGTTTAATCCTTACAGCTGAATTCATTTGCTCTTGACCAGTCTTTTGCCTTTTGGGATATATTTGCGCTAAATGATTAAGAAGTCATCTCTCTTTTCCTGGTATTACTTTCAATTCATAGCACTGTTCTTTACCAGTCCCTACTTGCAAGAACATTTTAAGATAGTATGAAAAAAAGAAATATTTTCATATCTATATTCCATAATCTGACTCAGTAATCATGTACGTACACACACACATTTCCAAAGAATTCCTCAAAAATAGCAATTCTAGTGCAGGAAAAGTCAATTGAAAGCGTGATGTATAACATTTTAACAAATCTTAAATAGCAAATGCGTTTTCAGAGTGTTTATTTTTGTATTTTAATTTATTTGTGAAAAGGCAGCTCAGAGCTAAGAAAGTGTGACGTTTTGGGTCACACTGGGAAGAGACACCACCCAAAGTCATCAGAACTGAAGAAGGAGATTCTGGCATTTGGTTCACGGGTTACATGCCCTGTGTAAAGTCGCTGATAACAGGGTGATCATGCTGCACAGCTGTTACGCTAGATGCTGATGTCACATCGACATCTGATTGTTCTGGCTGGAGCTGCTGAGCTAGCCTTACCTTTCCTAACTGCTGTCATGACCTTATGAGCCACACGTTCTCTGCATGAGGAACAGAAGTTTCCACGAATGCATACTATCTTCTGTTCATTTCACAGCTTTACAGCCTCGATCTCTACAGAAGCTAGTATTATTTTAATCACCCACTCTCTTCTATCACATGATTCATTAAATGGATGTTTCTGAATCTTTATCTACCATAGGCCCTTGAGTACAAATCTTATGCCTCCTTTTCCTTTCATGAGTAGGAATGAAGTAGTAACACTACAAAAGGTACTATGTCTAAAAAATAAGCTTTGTCCTATATATAGACATTTTATTACAAAAGCCTTTGGAGTTGTTCTACTACACATGCCTAACAACCTTGAAATAAAGGCTGGTATGGTAAAAATTCAGGCACTTAAATAAGATATCAAATTATTTCAATGTAAGGTAAATAGATATATTAGTTCTATATATGTTGTAAGAATGTTTCACCTATATAATCAAAATGTTGTGACATTATCATGCAAAATGCTGTTACTTGCAAGTTGTAGATGAGAAACTTAAGGTTTATCAAGTTTGGCCAAGATTACTCAGGTTTACCACATGTGGCATAAAACAAAATTTGTTTATGCCACTTAACTTTATAGAAATATTAAGGCCTTATTATTTTTACAAATATATTGTGCCGCTATATAATAGGTACTTACATTCCTTAGAAAATCAGCTATTCTCCTAAAGCTTAAAACATTTCAACAATAAAAATAATCATAACATGCTGATGCATAATTTGTAGATAGCATTAAATTCGTCTTGGGTAGGACACAGCTTTTCCTTTGGGCGAAGACTAATGTTTTTAGCTATTCACACACATGTTCCTCCCTCTTGCAAACAAAACCAGTAAAGCCCTATCTTTGAATACATGCAGACCAAGTTTATATTTTCTCATCAAAGGAAAAGATACTCTGAAAGAAACAAGCCAAAAAACAGCCACATAACATTTCTCTTTCTAGAGAAGCTGAGGTGCTTTATTACATTCTGCTGTATCAAAAATGTACGTCTCAACAATGAGCGCTTCCCAGCGGGCACTGGGCTGTGACATGACATGGCAGATGCCACATTTACAATAGCCAACTGGACTTCGACTCAAGGGACCTCTGACAGAAAAGTGACAACAGTGATATGAAATCACTATTACATGGTCAAATCATAATGAAATGCAGCAATTCGATGAGAAATGAGAATGTTTTTATCTATTACATCTTTTAAAGACTTTCAGGGAGCTCGACTCACTAGGCAGGGGTGAAGAATTTCTAAGATGCCTAGAGGTCGAGTCTTTCCTTCCTTCTCCCCTCCCTCCCGCCATTCCCTCCTTTCTTTATGTTTTTCCCTCCCCATCTCTCTCTCTCTCTTTCCTTCTTCTTCTCTCTCTCTCCTTTTCCCCTCTCCCTTAGCAGGAACTAATAACTTCTGTATTTTCTCCCAAATGAAATATGAAGACTGGTGCAATCCGAAAAACTGAAACCACAAGAAAACAGCTACTTTGGCACTGAATATCGTTTTCAGCACAACTACATGTACTATGTAATTCAACTGACTCTGTTTCAGTTGCAGGTGTATCCTTTAATCTATGACTCAGAAAAGAAATAATAACCCCTTTCAGAGTCTTTAAGTAGCTTTTCATACTGTGTAGTTGGTGGGATTGGGAATTTTCTTAATGGCCTCATTTTGATTAATGAAATAAAAAAGAATATCTAGGAAATGCAAATTAATCTTAGACAACCCCAATCAATGCAGATCATGGATGCCATAGAGCTCACCAGTTAAAGAGTCATCAGCAAAAAAATGAACACAGAGAAACACAAGACAAATAGTAGTAATTATTTCTAGGAATATGTGTTCATGAACATTGTAA
This sequence comes from Zalophus californianus, assembly GCF_009762305.2. Classification (NCBI taxonomy): domain Eukaryota; kingdom Metazoa; phylum Chordata; class Mammalia; order Carnivora; family Otariidae; genus Zalophus; species Zalophus californianus. Next base: position 64,436,164 of record NC_045597.1, read on the forward strand.
ATTAGGCTTATATTATTAAAAAACATTACATGTTTTTGTTTTGTGGGAATCAGCAGTACACATGATGATTTGTAAAAAATGAAAAAAAGTTTTCTAATGCTATGTGAATGAATTCTTGAGATAAACCTTCCAGGGACAGCTTCACACCAGGGTGCAAAGGGGCAGTATACATCTCTCAGTACTTAAATGAAAATGGAAATAAGGTTTTCTATAAAACTGCTAGATTTTTCAAATAATGTTTCTAATAATGAGTAGGAAATTTGTTTTGAAATTACAGATGAATTTAATGGTTTCATGAAATATGAGAACAGAAATAAGCAATATTTCTAAATACTTTTATTTCATATCATATGGTTTTAAATAAATTGACAGGTAAATTCAAAAGCTAAAGAGAAGTAGACATTTTTCAATTTTATCTACATGTTTAATATTCTAATTGACCAAAGCAATTTTTTCATATTTATTAAGGAGAAAAATAGCGTTTTACCTTGTATTTAGGAGTGCCATATATTTGGATCTCTGAATATATTCTATAATATATATTTTTAAACTTTTTTCTCAAATAAGTTTGTGGACTGAGAATCATACCTGTTAAAGTCGAAATTACTATCCTTTCATAAATAAAAATTCATATTTAAAAACAACTAGTTAAAATTCCCAAGCTGATACAATTAGTGGTATTTGAATTCAGGTCTACTGGCTTCAGTGCACATGTAAAATTTATATGTCATGTTGCCTCTTTGAAAAATTTAAATCTACTGAGGTGGTAATACTTTTTACACATGACAAAGTATGCACTCTGTAAGTACCAAATGAATGGAATATGCTAAGCATATTGAGTGGATATTCAGAAGAAAAAGAAATTGTTTTAGATTGGGGTTGTCAACAAAGAAGTGAGATGCCAACCATCCTGATTTGCCTAGGACTGAGGAGTTTCTAAGGATGCAGGACGTTCAGGCCTAAAACCAAGACTGTCTATGGAAAACTGGGATGAGCTGATGACTCTACAAAGAGGAGGAATCATACAGGGTCATGAGTAACTCGACAAAAGAAATGTGTGCTCCTTCAGTATGAAAGAATAGAAAAGTCTGTGGCGTGATTGGACAATTAAGAAGAGGATGTACTTTTTTGATGGTATATATCCTTGCAAAAGAGGAATTCTATTGCTTTTGGATCTGAAAGAATTAAACAAATAGGGTGACCCAGATTCCGTCATGCGAAGCAGGTTTGATAGACACACTTATTCCCAGGCCAGATGTCAGGGCTAGCTTCAATAACAAATCTTTGGCAATTGCTTTTGAGCACCATGAACAATTAAACTCCATATATTTATCACATGTTACAGAGAAATATTGGTGTCCTTTCGTATGTGAAATTGATTATGCTTTCCCTGGTTTTCTTCCCTTAATGATAATTTACCCTCCCATGAAAACTATAGTTTTAGGGCTTACATATTATGCTGTGCATTGTTCTTCTCGAAGCTCTTTTTTTTTTTTAAGATTTTATTTATTTGACAGAGAGAGACACAGAGAGAGAGGGAACACAAGCAGGGGGAGTGGGAGAGGGAGAAGCAGGCTCCCCACCGAGCAGGGAGCCCGATGCGGGGCTGGATCCCAGGACCCTGGGATCATGACCTGCGCCAAAGGCAGTTGCTTAACTGACTGAACCACCCAGGGGTCCGCTTTTTGAAGCTCTTAAAGAAAGTTTCCTGCATAGAAAAGAAGGGATAAAATTAAGTACATTTATTGAACTCTTACTTTGTGCCTTACAAATGCCACCACATGTAATGTTCATAAAAACTGTAGAAAGAAAATACTATTATTATGTCCATTTACCAAATGAAGAACCAAAGTCACAGAATGGTTATGTTATTCTGGTCCAAGGTCACTTTGTAAGAAAAGAGTACGGGCAGGATTTGAATCCAGGTATTCTGACTCTAGAGCCTATGCATTTAGGTACCATATAATAACAAGGACTTGAAAAGAAAATGAAATAACTTAAAAACGAACATCACAAAGAACACATAAAAGGTAAGAAACCTAAGTTTCTTACTTCTAAGACAAATGTGTATCTGTGTGTTGAAACCTCAAATTTATTTTTTTTAAAGTTAAGAACTTGACGCTCTTTCTGGGTGCCTGGGTGGCTCAGTTGGTTGGGCAGCTGCCTTCGGCTCAGGTCATGATCCTGGAGTCCCGGGATTGAGTCCCGCATCGGGCTCCCTGCTGAGCAGGGTGTCTGCTTCTCCCTCTGACCCTCCCCCCTCTCATGTACTCTCTCTATCTCATTCTCTCTCTCAAATAAATAAATAAAATATTAAAAAAAAAAAAACTTGATGCTCTTTCTATGACATAATTTCCCTGGTCCCGTTTCCCTCACAGTGCCAGCCAGCTTTTCCAGCATATTTGGAAGGATAGATAATCCAGGCAATCAAGGACTGAATTGCTCTTGTAGCTCTGAGTTCCTTGAATTGGTTCTTTTTTCTGCTTAAATTCACTGATAAATTGCAAACCTCTGCTCTACTTTGTTCTGTCCTGATACACTGTGAAAATTTTATCAAAATAAACCTTACCTTTCTTGAATAGACTACATTTTTATTAACATTTCAGGAAACAGCTTCATGCTCTGTAAAAAATCAGAATAGTGAACATAATTCTATGCAAGTAAAAAATAAAGAAACATGTAACCCTTATAATGGTAGTACTGCAAGCAATTTATATTTATTAATTTACATTTATTTACAGCTGTGGAGAAGGTACTCCTCCCATTTTAGAAATAAACTGAGGTAGTGAAGTTAGGCGGTCTGCCCAAAGTCATACAACCAGTAAATGGCAGAACTTGACTTCTAACCTTGGCATTTGGGCTGTAGGATGTGTGTCCTTGCCCACTGCACAGTATTGCCCAGGTCACCTACTTCTAAAAATCATTTGATCTGTTGATGTATTCTTATTTTTTTAAAGATTTTATTTAAAGAGAGAGAGGGAGCAGGAGGGGCAGACAGAGAGGGACAAGCAGACTCCCCAGTGAGCAAAGAGCCCCACGTGGGGCTCTCGGAGGGGGGTGCTCCACGCAGGACTCTTTCCCAGGATCCTGAGATCATGACCTGAGCTGAAGGCAGACGTTTAATTGACTGAGGCACCCAGGCCACCCAGCTGATGTATTCTTAATGACTGACTAGACACTAAAGGCTGATCACTCAGCAGTAGTTGGGTTCTTCCTGTGAGTTAGGCACAAGCCATAGCCTCAATATTATTTCCTGACCTATTATTTTCTTGGATATTGTAATGTAGAGGTAAACAAGAGTCATTCCATTTAACATACACTTCATTCTCTCAGAAACTTATAATCCTTATTAAAAAAAAAAACAGTGAAAACCCAGATAAATCAAGACAGACAATTGTTAAGGAGAAATGTCTCTATCCAATAACTTTTTGCTCTTTTTCCCCCTTTTTCAAGAATAGTCTGATTTTAAAGATTAGGTAAAATGTTCTGGCTTGAAATAGCATCTGGCTCGCAGCCCTTTTACAACTTCTCTTAACATTCAGCAAATTCATGTTTCAGAACCGAGATTTTATAACAATGTGGATATTATGTAGGACTAACTGTTGCTCTATCACCAGAATATGAAAGGATTTCAACTAAATTAAAAAATAAGGGGCGCCTGGGTGGCTCAGTCAGTAAAACATCCGACTCTTGATTTCATGATCTCAGGATCATGAGATCAAGCTCTATGTCAGTCTCCATGCTCAGTGGGGAGTCGGCTTGAGTTTCTCTCTTTCCCTCACCCTCTCCTTCTGCCCCTCCCCTGCTTTTGCAGATGTTCTGTCTTTCTCTCTCTCTCAAAAATAAATAAATCTTTAAAAAATAGTAGCACATGGATAATGCAACAAAATTGGTGTCCCACTAGTGCTCTGCTTAAGGAATTGTGCAAACCTGTCCTCCTGGAGGTAAGGAGGCCCTTTAGTCACTTCTCATTATCTGCTTCCTTTTTCAAGATTAGTACACATTTATATATTAGTGTACATTTAGTATCCGTTAGGGAAGTGTCTTCTGCTATTTCACCACTTGTTTCCTTAGGCAGCCAAAATGTCTCTCTCGTTTCCTTCTGTGGTACTTAACTTGCATTCTAGATCTAGGAAGCCTGCAACGTCCAGAACATAATTAAGAAGGCGTTTGTGGAAGAGTAGTTAAAAGAGGTGAACTGCATGCCATGAAATGTTTCCAGGTCAGAGAGCAGAACAGAAGTGCTGGGATAGCCGTGTGTATTTGGGCTCAGAGTCCGCCATGTACCACATGCAATGGGGCGCCAGGCTGGGGGTAGGTGGGTAAATGATTATTTCAGAGCTTCATTCAGTGATGGGTACTGATAATGTTGGCGGCACGCAGTTAATATTTATTGGGCATGTATATGAGATTATCCCTATCACAAGCACTTTATAGTACTACCATATAGTGCTATAATATCTATAGTACTACAATATAGTACTATCGTATCAGCCTCATAATAATGGTTCTCACTAGCTGTACTCAACTAGACATTAGGAACAGATGGAGGTGCTGCCCAACACCAGCCAGCCAGATGTGGGACTTAGTAATTCACCAACTCCTAAAAAGATAAGTAATGAGAAAAATGGCAGTTTGGGGTTAATTCATAAAAATAGAGGTGTCAGTAGAACAGAATAGATAGGGGATGCCTGGGTGGCTCAGTCAGTTAAGCATCTGCCTTCTGTTCAGGTCATGATCCCGGGGTCCTTGGATGGAGCTCTGCAGCTGGCTCCCTGCTCAGTGGGGAGTCTGCTTCTCCCTCTGCCCACCCCTCCTGGTGCTCTCTCTCTCTTTCTTGCTCTCTCTCTCAAATAAAGAAATAAAATATTTAAAAATTAATTAATTAATTAATTAAAATTAAATTTAAAAAAATAACAGGATAGCTCAGAAAAAGGCATTAGCAAAAGAATTTGGTTTATAATAAAAGTGACGTTATCAATCAGTGTAGAAAGAAAGTATTAATTAATGATTTGCCGGCTATAATAGTCTGGCTCCTTATTTTATAAAAGAGAAACAGATCCTCACTAAATAATGCATGCAAAAATAATATGCATGTACGTTAGAATTAAATTAGACAAAACTACATAGTGCATACCCTGTGTTGACCACTGCTGTAGGTGCTTTCCATAAACAAAGTACTTTGGTCCTCAAACAAGCCTATGAGGTAGGAATGATTATTTCACTCCCACAAAAGGAAAAGATAGAGGTTAAGTAACATTGTCCAAGGTCACACAACTTGTAAGTGTTCCAACAGCCATCTCAGACTCAACATATCCACAAGCAAATTCCTAGTCCTCCCCTTAAAAACATATCCCAACCTCTATCATCTCTTGGTCAGAACATTATTTACTCAGAGTCATCTAGTTACCCAAGCCAAAAATCTCATGGCCATCCTTAACTCTTCTTACATCCTACACTGTGGAAAATTCTGCCGGATTTAAGTTGGTCCACGCCATATTTCCTGGTTTGTTTTATTGACCTAAGTGGTCTCCTTGCCTTCACCCTTGCTTTGCCACAGTCTATTCTCAATGAAGCAACCAGAATAATCATTTTTTTAAGATTTTATTTATTTATTTGACAGAGAGAGAGACAGTGAGAGAGGGAACACAAGCAGGGGGAGTGGGAGAGGGAGAAGCAGGCCCCCTGCCCAGCAGGGAGCCCGATGCGGGGCTCGATCCCAGGACCCTGGGACCATGACCTGAGCCGAAGGCAGACGCTTAACGACTGAGCCACCCAGGTGCCCCCAGAATAATCATTTAAAACATAAATCAGATCAGATTATTGCTCTACCTGGAACTGCTCCTCCAATTAATCCTCATGCCCATAACTTAACCTTCAGGTCTTTGCCCAAATGCCTCCATATTACTGAAAGTATCCTGACAACTTGTCTAAAATTGCAACCCACAACACCTTGCTGTCTGCTCCCACTAGCACTTCTAATCTCCATACCCTGTCCTTTGAATCACACTTGAATATTGCATATAATTTACTTATTTAATATGTTTACTATGTTTGGTTTGTCTTCCCTAAACTATAAGTTATACAAGGACAGGATCTCATCTGTTTCGTTCATAGATGTATACTAAGCACCTAGCACAGTGCTTCACACTTAATATAGACTCCATAAATGTTTGTTGAATGAATGTTAAGACTGGGATTTCAAACATAGGTAGCATGACCCTATGGAGTTCATAAAATTAATAACTAAGCAGTTCTATAAGAAATGAAATTATTAAAACAAATGCTCAAGAAATTGGTGAACATAAGAGGGGAAAAGGCTCTAGTAATATTAAAGTACTAAAATAAGCTATTCAGGGAAAATGTGATAGTTTAAAGTATGTGAGAATTAGACCTTTTTTAAAACTAATAACATTACCCAACATTTTAACAATACATAAAAAACAAGCAATATCCACCATAAATGTAAGTAATTAATGCTCTTATTGTATTAAGACCTATTACAAATCAAATGGGGAAATAGCACTAAAACCCCTAATAAATATTGGAAAAGTATATAAACTCACAAGAAAAGAAACAAATAGCAAAGCATAAAAAAGTATGTAAAGGTCATTTTTTTTTTAAGATTTTATTTATTTGAGAGAGAGAGAGAGAGCATGAGAGGAGGGGAGGGTAGAGGGAGAAGCAGGCTCCCCACTGAACAAGGAGCCCGATGCGGGACCCGATCCCGGGACTCCAGGATCATGACCTGAGCCGAAGTCACTTAACCAACTGAGCCACCCAGGTGCCCCAAGGTCGTATTTTTTAATAATACAACCCATTACATTGAGATGCCATTCTTCAAAAATAGCGAGTTGACAAAAATATAGAAGGAAACGAGGGAAAAGAAGATTATGTATGCCCCGTTTAATGAGGGCTCCATAAAACCTATGTAATATGCATCATGGACTTTAAAATATTCCTGCATTTTGGTGTAGTGGTTCTATTTCTAAGAATCTATTCTGAGGACAAAATCCGATTGTACAGACAAGTCTTTCAACGAAGTCTTACACTAGGGAATAATACTATAAAAACAAACCACATTTGCAAGACTTGAGAATACTTAAGTATTTCATAGAAATGTATAGTGAATTATTAAAATAAATGTTTAAAAAGAAAACCTAGTAACTTAGAAAATATTAACATTTTTTAGGGACGCCTGGGTGGCTCAGTCGGTTGGGCGTCTGCCTTCAGCTCAGGTCATGATCCCAGTGGCCTGGGATCGAGTCCCGCATCGGGCTCCTTGCTCAGCAGGGAGCCTGCTTCTCCCTCTGCCTGCAGCTCCCCCTGCTTGTACCCTTGCTCACTCTCTGCCTCGCCCATGCTCTCTCTCTGTCTCTCTCTAACAAATAAATAAAATCTTTAAAAAAAAAAAGAAAGAATATTAACACTTTTTAAAAGGCAGGTAAAAAGCTGTGTGGATAGCATGATCCATGTGGATTAGATCGAAGCCTAGTTACAACTGATGGCAAAAGAGGGGGTGGGAAAACTTGGAGCAGGAACCGCTATCTATCTACAAGGCAAGTTGAGCGACCTCAAGCCCTTTAGCGAGGGGTTTTGGGTAAAGCCTTGTGCAGGATAAGGAAAAGTCCCGGTGGTACAGATAGAAAGCAGGTCCCATGGGCTTCAAAGACAATGCTCACCTTTTCCCCAAATTTGCCTAAGAAAAAGCCATTGTCATGTATCTGATGATAGCATACATTATATACAGATATACAGAGTATTACCACCACATAAAATAATGACTGTGATACATGTACAGAACAACCATTTTCCAAATACCTGTCTGTGATTGCCTCCAAGTCTGAGATACAGCTGCTTTGGAAGAAAGCGCTTCACACACTACATATCAGCTCCTAAGTGGAAGTATCATTTCAGAAATTAAGTTGAAAGTTGAGTTCCTAATACAATTGGAATTCCAGCTCCACAATATATTTAAGCAGAGAACTGTTTTACTGCTATTATGTCTTGGGTCACTTGTCTCTTGCTAACTTCAAAACAAGAGTGCTTTCTTGTTTTCCTAACTAAGGTACTAAAAAGAAATTCCCAGTAAATATATAACATTTTCTCATAAATTTCTTTGGCGTCAATGAATTGCATTTTCAGTGAATTGCTTTTGCAGGATTATGGAATGATGCCAAATTTGTATTTTCCAAAATGTAAACAAAAACCACAAGCAAACCTTCCTCCTTCTATTCCTGATGACTGTGGTATAGAGTTCACTGTGTTGTTTAAAAAGATTTCAAATAATTTTCCTGTAATTGCTAATCATTTTAATAGGTGGCATGAGGTTAGCAATCAATAATCACCTGAAACTGTTGAAAACAGGCTCCAGGATCAATAGAACATTCTTCTTCCCATGGAAACACAGCTCACTCAGATGGCTGTCCTCACTGTTCCTTTCCGTTTTGTATTTATTGTAGATTCACAGGCACATTTCTTATGGAAAAAACAACTTAAGGAAATAGACAAAATGTCTCTCACCAACATCATGACAGAGATGGAATTTTGTTACAGAAAATATATCCTTAGAGAGATAGGAGGATGTATACAATTTGGTACAGATGCTAAGATTGCAAAGTAAAGTTCTTAATTTCTAATCAATAGCTATGTGTTGTCACTGGTCCACTTTTTTTAAATGTATTTTAAAATATAAAGACATATATTTATCTCAGTAAGTGTAATTCTACTAGGGGTTTATTTTTAAAGACACACTGAAACGGAATATGCAAAATTTTGTTTATCTGACTGAGACAAAAGATTACATCATAATTGTTAGCTTCGTTTTTCTTTTCTTAGGCACTAAAACATTTCAGTTATTGATGATGAACAGGAAGATGAATTATTTCCTGAAAAAATATAAAAAAAATTACAGTTGTATTGCATAAAACAGATTTTCATATATATCCCCCTTTGTTAAATAGAAAGCAGACTTGTGTTTATTATAAAGTTCATTACCATGTCTACAGATAGATGTGTTCTTGCATATTTTATAAAATATGGCTTCATCATTTAACATTAAGAAAACTAAACAAAACATTTAAAGATGTTAATGTATTTTTGTGGTTAGGAGTAAAAAGAGATTCAGGAAAGAAGGGACTTCTTTTGTTGTTCTTGCCTTTGTTTTCCGGAGAGCTATTCTAGGAATCCGTTCAGTATTTTGGAGGGGATGATCTAGAGGTAGTGCTCCTAAGAATTTAGAACCCGTGTCAAGGCTGAGCTTGAGATAAACACAGGAGATGAGTAGTAAACTAGAGAGAAAAAGAAATTTAGAAATAAGAAAAGTGATTTAAAAGAAAAAAAGCAGCATGCACATCACACAAGTGGGTGAACTCTAGTGATATTCTCTTTACTCATGTAAATATCCACCCCCCCCAAAAAAAACTCAACTCAGGTGAACTAAAGAGGAAAGGAAAAAAAAAAAATGGAAAAAAAAAAAAAGCCCAAGAAGGAAATTTAATTTTGCGCTTTGGAGTCTGCGTGTGAGTGCCGGCTCGCCGCCTACTCTTGGCTCCCTTGGGGAATATTCCTTGGGAAGAAACTGGTGCTCCTCTCAGTCCGCTCCGCGCTGATTCCCAGAAGGTGTAACATCGCGTGGCTGGGACGGGAAGAAAGGGTTGCCACTCATCTGTTGCACAGCCCGAAGCTAGAGCAGGCAACTGTTGAGCCGCCGTCGGCGACCCACAGCTCACCCCGGGGCTTTCGGAAAATAAAGGAAATCAAGTAGAAACCGCAGGTCTCAAGCGGATAATCCTTAGCTAAGATTCCGCATGGACGCCACTCTTTATTTTACAAATGGACTCTCAAGTCATGGGGCCGTGACCAACCAAGGCTCCGTGAGTCACAAGCTGGGAACCACCACGTCGCATTTACAGCAAGTAAGTTACTGCCAACTTTACCAATATATGGTATTTGCTCTCAGCACTTTAGTCTTATTTTAGTGTGTGAACTCCAAAGAGATTGGCCAAGAGATAACTTTTATCCTGAAATCTCAGTACGCTGATGCGAGCATCACACACACGCACGCGCGCGCGCTCACATACACACACATTCACACACACTCCTTCCCCACGTGAAGACATCGAACCTCGCGCTCCTAGGCTGGTGCGTGTTTGGGGTTTTATTTAATATTTGGAAACTTACTGAGTTCCTATGCTTGTTGGAAAGACCGAACTGGGTGGGGGTGGATGGAACACCGTGCCTCATCATTTATTCATTGCGACTGTCTCAATTGTTGACACTAGTGGCAAGCCGCGTACTCCGGCTCTTGCAGGGGAAGTCTGACACCTTGAGGACGGGAGAGGGGGTGCCGGGAGCCCGGAGGAGCCGGAGTGGGAGAAGCTTTTGAGAGTTCTCGGGTGGGGGGTGGGAGTGGGGGTTACTTTTTTCAAGTCGGTCGACCTGCCGCCTGGGTGCTTGTTGACTGGTTTGGGAGCGGAACGTTCAGAAGACGGGTCCTGGCGCGAACTGAAGTCTGACATCTCTGCAGAGCCCGCCCAAAGATTGGAGGTGTGTCTGGCCGGCACCCAGGACCACACGGTGGGTTCTGGCCACTGACTTGGCTGGCCGACGGCTGGCTTGTGGTGAGCCCTCCTGCCCAACTGGCTGACCTCAAGGAGTTGGCCCAGGGAGGCGGCGGCTGTTTGGGGGCAGCGGAGCCGGGAAGCCAGCGTCAGCGCCCGCCCGCGCGCGGGTCCCCTCCGCGGCCACGCAGAGCAGGGCGTGGGACGCGCATCTTCACCGGCCGTCCCTACCCAGCAGGGTCTGTGTGGACCCTGAGTCAGGCAGCCGCCCGGGACGGAGGGCGGGGTATCTTCCTCTGGGCACATCCGCTGTCAGCCGTGGGAACGCTAACTTTATCCCAAGGGATCGGTGGGGGCGGGGGTGGGCGAAGTTCTCCTCCCCGGGAGCTCACCTCCCTCTCCGGGGCTGCCCCTCCCCCGCCTCCCATGGCACCGCTCTCAGAGCATCCTCACTCCGCCCAGTTCGGTGCCAGCTGCGTGGGCTCTAGCTTCGTGCGTTTTCCTTGGAATGCTCCAAAACTCGGCAGCGACTAAGGAAATCCCATTGGAATTTGCCGGGCGTGCTCTCACCGGGCATAGCACTCGCGCCGCATGTCCTTGGATCGATCGCTCTTCAGCCAGAAGATTGCCAACTTTGCAGGTAAAAGAGGGTGTCGCCTCACAGCTCCGTTTGACCGGAGCTGCACCTCGCCTCCTTTCTGGGATCTCGGTTAAGTTTCTCAAGCTGCCTGGGAAGCCGGTTCCCTCTTGGGAGGCGGACGTCCCTGCGGGTTTACGAGTTCAAAAGGCTCCGGCTGCATGGTTTCTCTTTAAGGCTCCAGACCGGATTTGTGAAGCTTTCTGTGGTTGACCTGGGCTGAGCGGGAGTTTGGGGATGCTTCTCAGCCTCTCACTGCACCCGGCTTTAAAGCAGGGGAGAAGGCGAGGAGTGAACCCCTGATGTGACTTATATGGTAAACAAAGCAGCTGCAGCCACGCCATGGTGCTGGGGAGGAAGGCTGTTTTTAGCCTTTTATGCATTCGGGGAAAATGGAGATCTTGGTGGCCCCTGGGCGTATATGAGTGAGCCCTAGACTCGCTGGCTCCTAAACTGGGGGAATGAAAAAAGGAAAGTGATCAATGTCCTGTCGATCAATTACACTCTGCGTCATTTTCATTCTCTATCAAGAAACAGAAACACTTTATCCGTGTTGCTGGACCAACGCTAGGATTCCTAGTTCGCTTGGCAACTGAAATTCCAATTAAGCCAATAGACCCTGTTTGCTACTTGGGTAAATCACTGAGATTCACAGCACAACTTGTTGTTCCAGCTGTGAACTCATCTGCCTTTTGTGACTAGAGACTAGAGAACACTGGCAAGGGATGGAGGATTCGGGGGAGACTGAAAAAAGGGAGCTCTTATCTTGTCTGTATTCACTATGTTGGATGCCCTATGATGCATCCTTGTTCACATGGTTTCTTAGGGAGACCCTTCCCAGTTAAATTCCACAGCTATAAAGTGCAGCAGGTTGCTCACTGCTCACTGAGTAAGCACCAAGCCAGAGGAGTGGGAGGAGGCAGAAGCCTTGCTTCTTGTTTTATTAAAAAATAAATTTAGAATAGACTTGTAAAACTGAAAAAAAATCTTTCAGGTTTCATATAATTTCTGGTTTTTCGATCATAATAATCACAACAGAACATATTACAAATTCTTTAAGGAAAATGGTCAACTAAAGGTTTTTTTTTTTTTTTAAATAAAACTGAATTAGACAATGAGAGTAAGAAAGTGTGTGGATATGTTACAACATTGAAATCATCATCTCTGTGTTATGGTTTGCTATTTAAACTGACATTTGTAATACCTACTTCTATTCACCCTGACAGCATACCAGGAAACATTTCCCCTCAAGTATTTATGGCAAAAAATCAAGATACAGGAATAACTAGTACTTCAGATATTAGAATCAAAATTCAGGAAAGACATTGTTAAAGAAGCATTTTAGAAACTGTATTTATGAATTAATGCAGTTAAGGCAAATCAGCACATCAGTAGAAGTTAAATGGGTTTTATCAAAGTACTTTATGCAAATGTCTTGTATTAATAAAAGTTAGTGCAGGTAGAAAGAAAGAAAGCACTTACATTGCTTATGAATAAGAAACCATAGAGCTGGAGAGCCTTTCAATAAAGCTCTGATCAGAGCTCAGCAATTCTGCAAACTTGCTGTTGTGGAGTGAAGAGCTGAAAAATTTATGCCAAGAAAGTTACCCTCCAAAAGAAACACAGACTGGTTAATGAGACTGATACACAAGAGGTGCTTAATATTCAAGGGAATAAATATAATGAATATACTGTTAGATCAATAGATAGTTCAAATAAGGCATAGTGAGAAGACGTGTGACTGCAAATTTAGAAAAGTTTTTCCTCTTAAGAACTTAAAGAAACACAAGCATTCATCAAAGCAGAAAGTATTTATTAGAGCTTAACAGATAGAAGAAATGTCTCTTTAGTAAAACCTTTCGAATATTGACAATGTTTCTAAAACTCTCCGATTTTGGAAAATAAGCTGTTTTCCATTAACTTGCTTAATGGTCGTTCTCAAAGATTTATAAAAGGTAAAATAGATTTCCATTATTTATAAGCTATAAAATTTTGTAATTTTTATGTTGTTTATTTTTCTGTTGCAGTTATTCCCAGAAGGTCAAGATTAAAATGCACAGAAAAAAAAAAAATTATGAGAAAATTAAAGTTCTCTGTGAATTTTATGGCCACTTTGACTGTTGAAGTAGTAAGAGACCAAATAACTTTCCATGTAAGATAACCTTAATTAACTCATACTTTACATAAATAAGAAATATCTGAAACATTGCTTTTATTCTTTTCTGATTAGGAGAAATTCAAATATCTTGTATATCTTGTTCAGCACACACATTTTAAACTTTTAAACTTAAAGCCTGTTATAAGCACGATGAATTTCTGTTGAAGTATAATAATAATAGCCTTTAGGGTATGCTGACTAACCCCACTGAATTAAAAAAATATTTTTATAAGTATATTGTTGAGAATATTGGCATGTTTTTATAACTGTATGTTTAGTTGCCAGGATAATTTATGGCAGTTCAGATTATCAACATTACATTTAAGAGCTAAGAGCTGAAATAATCTATCTTTTCTAATTACTTCATATATAGTAACACAAATAAAGATATACACGCATATGTTCAGTAGTTAAATTTGTGAATATCAGTGCTCAAAGACATGAAAGATTTTGTAAATATAGATATACAAAAATTGCTGAACAGTATTAACTAGGACAATAAAACTGTGGACTGAATATTTTCTTATGAAAAGATGATTGTTTTATTGTTTAAAACAGGCTAGGTGATGGGAAATATAATAAATGATTAAATCTTTCTTTTCCAAATTCATTATTGCCAAACATTTTATGAGATCAGATTCTAATGTACATCTTTACTTTCTACATTGTATTGTCTGGGCTAAGTTGAAGCCAATACTACTCATCTTCTTAATATCTATGGAAAACCTCGCATAAGCATTTTGGTTGTCACTGAAAATGAGATTGAGGAGACAGCTCAAAATAAAAGACTTGTCTTTTCACCTAATTTATGCCTATCACCTCCCCACCCCAAATACACATTAAAACTGGTTAATTCAACCCCAGTTCCACTGGATAGTTGGTTCTATCTAGTGGTGATGAAATACTGCTTCAAAACTCTTTCCTGTCCTTATGATGTCTACTTCTAACCCTCCCAGATGCAATGAGATCTCAATATTTTAAGAGATTTGAGAATATTTTGATCAGGGATAGGGTATCATGGCTATATCTTTTTAATCAGCACAAATACAGACCTGATCTCTGAGAACATTAGTACTGCCAAAACCACTCTATGATGAAAAAGTACATTTGGAAAAAGAAGGAATTCATTCGCTAAAATAAAAATTAAAGACACATGCTTTGAAAATATACCAATTTAAAACTACATTGTTCTCTGAAGTCTCTGGTAAATGAAGTGATCTATTTAAATTTTTTACAAATCTCAGTGATCCTTCTGAAAATTCAGTTTCACTTAAATAGGATACAAAAAAGAGATAATGGTTTCAGTACTGGATCTGCTCTTGTAACTAAACTGTAGGTGACTTCCCATTATTATTAGTGTACGTTTTGTCTCCTTTTAAAAAATGTTTCCTTTGAAATACAGCAGTGTCACAGAGTAATGGCTTTGCGAGGAGCAAAAAATGACATAGGCACAGTTTTACACATACAATTAGAAATGTCAATTAAAACATTAATTTAAAAATATGCCTTGATCGCTTTATGGAGCACACTGCATTCTTTTCGAGAAATGGCAAGTGCAATGAAATAAATCAGAAATGCATTCATTATATTCTGCCTGTAGTTTGCTATTGTATTTTTTAAATGTGTTGAAAACGGCAACATAAGTAATTTCCTTGAACAAATTTCATCAAAAGTTAAAACTTGCTTAAGACAGAAAACAGGAAGTATTATGAACGAAGGAAAGGAGAAAAAGAGAGGGGGCCAATATTTATGGGTACTTAATGTGTGCCAGGCACTATGCTAGGAACTTAAAAAAAGTTTTTCTCATGTTTATTTTCACATCTACTTTAAAACCAAAGTATCATTGCCACCTTTAGAAGAATCTGAAAATACTAAATTTCTAAAAAATAACAAAGCTGCTTTGTGGCAGAGTCAGGACTTGAACCCTTGTTTATTTGATTCTAAAACTGACAACTCTTTTTACTTAATTCTTATGGTTTCCAAAATAAAATTAGTAATCTCTTAACAAGATTCATATGTTCATGGTATTCCTACAGCTATTTATTTCTTTAATTCTTCGAATGTTTTAACATTGGAACATAAACTACCCCATTATGAGTTATGAAACAATACTCTGTTAACTAAAGCTCTAACAGTTTTGAAGCAGAGCAGAAGCTAAGCCTCTCACCTCAAGCAGGTTGTTCTCAAAATTATTTCCTTTCTTCTTGAATATAAATGTAATATGTATGGAAAGAAAAAAACGGTTTATTTTTACGGATAAAATTTGAGGTTATAATTTTTTTCTTTAAAGAGCCATTAGATTACAATTTGTAAATAAAACGTTCTCATTCCAAACTTTGAAACATCTCTAGGCTGTTAATAAACTATCTTTGTTTATAGAAAATGCAATCATGTTAAGACATATTAGGTTTATATTGTATCTTATTGATGCTATATAAAACTTCTAAACAATGTTTTTGTCTTAATTTTATCTGAAATCTTATTTGCCTAATTATTTTTAATGTTCATTGGTATTTAATCAGGGGAGCTTTCATTCAGACATCCCAGAAGGCATCTATCAGCTGGTAACACATTTTAAGAAATTTGCCACTTTTTTTTTTCAAAGATAATACCTGCAGTTAAAACAAATGTGATTGGGGCACCTGGGTGGCTCAGTCGTTAAGTGTCTGCCTTCGGCTCAGGTCATGATCCCAGGGTCCCGGGATCGAGCCCTGCATCGGGCTCCCTGCTCAGCGGGAAGCCTGATTCTCCTTCTCCCACTCCCCCTCCTTGTGTTCCCTCTCTCTCTCTGTCAAATAAATAAGTAAAATCTTAAAAAAAAAAATGTGATTATGTCCGAAGGCCTGTTGACATTGAAGTTAAAGGAGTAATTTTGTTGAATATGTGTAATACCATTACAAAAACTAACACTGAAATGGTAACCATTCAGTAGATATTTATTGAGTATTAGTAAGTGAATAATTGAATAATTAGATGAATGACACATGAATAAACCCTTCATCTTTGCATTTTCTGGCAAAGCTCCCTCTGTATATAATAAATTTTCCCTTACTGCCCCCTGTCAAAATGTTCTCCAAGCACTAAACTCTAGTTCACTATTACTTTCTCCTTGAGTTTCCTTCCTGTCTCCAGGTGTTGCAAGTATAAATAGAAGCAAAACTCTTGTTATATTCTAACTTGCAGGTGGGTAGAGGTCTGTCTCCTGAACTAGACAGTAAATTCCTTTAAGAAACATAGAAGATGCTAAAGAAAAGTGTTTGAGTTTTTAACTGATGTAGATTGTCATAAATATTATGCTTTTGTAATTGAGCATGGTTAACTTCTTTCATGGTTTTATAATACCATAGTTGGCTGAATTTTGAGCATATTTATTTATAGAATGAAACCAGTTATAATAATGACATTGCACTTGTATGATATATTGCATACCCTATTATTTCCTATGTTACAAAAATAATGAGCCCACAGTTATTCAGTGGACATGATGTCCAGTCAACTAGTTATTCCGTAGTGCTCGCTTTCACAAGGTTTGTGTAACCATTTAGTGTGCTTTAGTTTACATGGCGCTGTGCCACAATTCTTCAGGGAGAGTTTTTGTCCTGTGACACTGTGGGAAGTGTGGTCTAAGTTGAAAGAGGACAGATAATAAGTATTTCTCAGGAATACCTACTGAACTAAAGAAAGCCAGGGACTTCTTTGGAGTGATTATATTTGGCAAATTAAGTTGAGAATCCATGTCAAAGACGACAAGTACATAATGTCCAGTTGTGGGTGGCATGAGCTTTTTGCTTTTTTTTTTTTTTTCTTTTGGTCTTTTCATTCTACTTCTTTGAGAATAAGATTGTTGCAAATCAAGGTTTATGAAAAGTGTTCAGATACTCCACTACATTTTTCGTATATTTTATCTCTGAATGATAGTGAAGAAACTACACAACTGTGTAAGCTAGATCCTGGATTATAGTTCATAGCACATTGCATTGTAATTTTCATTTTCACTGTATTTGAGCAATTCGTATTCAGTATATGCTTTTTATTAAATAGGTGAATGGAGTAAAAGAATGCATGGATGATTGGTCTGTTGTCAGCTGCTATGTTCAACCCCAGTATTTCAATATGCTGTGCTTTCTAGTAACTGATCACACACCAATATGAATCCCCACATGAGCGGAGATGAAAGGACAGGCATGATGCATAAAGTACATTGAGTGAAGAATGAAGAATCCATTGTGCTTCATAAATAGTAGCCATCCCCACTATTTGTGACAGGAAAGGTACCATTTATGTAAAGATCTCCTTCATGCTAGGTGGGATGAAGCCGCATATCCTGAAGATCACACTGAAGACTACATTTAAATGAACTCTCTTCTGTGATAGTTGTAGTGTGACAAGCACGGTTATTGGGTCTTGTTTAACTTCATCTAGAGTCATACATATCGATATCTGCATTTAAACATATACCAGCATTAAAAACCTACATTTTAATTCATCAATTAAATATAAATTATAAAATTCAAATTACATATGAGATATAATATTAATATAATATATGATAAATATAAATTAATATAACTATAAGATTAAATATATTTTAATATATTTATTATTATATATAATATATTTTACATATTAGAGAGAGAGCACATGGGCATCTGCATGCAGGCAAAATGCAAGTAACAAAAAAATGGGGGACTGCTCCTGGATGATAAACTCTTAAAATAATGACCACAGAATAATTATCAGAGACAGTGAGATACAAATTGTTAGCAGAATGTAAAGTAGCCCATTAAAGACAAGAGAAGTTATTTGCCAATATTCGTGTCCCTGTAGCATGGTTAGATATGTAATCAATGACTTGGAAGGTCATCTAATTCAAAAGTCTTTTTTTAAGCAAGACTCTCAAATCTTACTAAATAATTTTTATAATATACTGTATACATATATAATATTGTATATACACAAATACAGGGTGTTTTATTGAGGGCTTATGTAATGCATGACAATCACTCTTCTAGATGCTGAAAGTACAGAGGCAGATATTTTCCTTTTTCTTTAAGATTTCAAAGGATTCTCATGAACCTCAATATCATGCTCCAGTATCCCATATTATCTTAGAGACATGGTACTGTTTTATTGTCGACTGCTTTTCTTAGGGAAATAAAGAACTCACCGAGGAACTATAAATTATATTAAAACAGATTTAATCTATACTTGTAATTTAAACAAAATAACATTGGGTCACATTATAAGAAATCCAAATGCATCCTCCTTGCTTCAAACTACTGTTTCCTTTAAGAATAGGATTTGGGTATTCCAACTATAAATCTATGTTAAATTTGAATAGCAATATTGGCACTATTAAAGATGGTGTTTTCCTTTTATATGTACATGTTGTTAAATTACCATTCAAAGACTATGTATTTTAGGAGATCAGTGGATTCCAAAGTCTTGATGGATTTATGGTAATACATTTCACATGTTATCCAATCTTCCTTGGAACCGATGAAGCAAACCTAAGAGAAGAAGCCTGTTTCAGAGCTAGGATTATAGTGACTTGGATCCTCCGCTCTACCTTTTGCCTTGGGACATAAAAAAATCTTGGCTCAAGATTCCATTCTAGAATCATCCAAAAGTTCTCAATATCCACAGCAAGTGTGTCCTAGCCAGCTCCTCTGTCCATAAGGTGAGAATGTACTGAAGACCTAGAAACAGACCACCTTTCTCATGGTCTTAAATTGGAACAAAGAAAGGGACCGGACTAGCTACATTAATCTTTTATAAAACAAAAAAAAAAAAACATTTTTTGTGACCTACATTCCTTTTTGCCAGAATTTTTGCTTTCTGAGAGTCATCATGTGAAATAAGCAGAGTGTCTACTTCTAAGCCTCTGAGAAACTCCATAGTTAAGGAGAAAGAAATATTTCTAAAGAACAGTCAAATTTCAGGGTTATTATTGCTCTGTGGGGTATTAAATAACTTTTTAACTTAAAAATATAAGATATATCTCTATGTATGGCTGAATAAAAAGAAAATGTTGGCAAAGGGAAAAGACTTATTTGCTTATCTAGTTCATTTTAACCTCACAGCTTAACATTTTGATTTGTAATGTGCAAGCTACTTAGAGAGCTGAACGGCATACTTTCATTTAGCACTGCAGCACGTTCTTGGAACAAAGTGAACCAACAAATGATTTTGCCCTTTCATGAATAAAAGAAGGTTTAATGAAAAAACATTTCATTATAATAGTATACTTATGATAAAGAAATTTTTCCAACATATAAAATATCAACAACTTTAACTTGAAGAATAAAAGCTCATTTCTATTCTATTGTACTTAGCAGTGAACCACTAAGAGCAGAATTTAAAGCATAACTTTCTAATATACTTAAATACTTTCTTACTAGTTATTACACTGCTGAACTGAAATATTGGGTACAATTAAATATTGGAAATTGCCCCCTTTTAGATTAGTAGTTAATTGCAATAATTTTTGGCAACAAAATACAGATCTGTTTTATGTTATAATATTTTAACTTCTGATTTTATTTTTTTAGCCTCTGATTTTTTTGTAACATAAATATTTATGAAGTAAAAATAGAGACAGAGGCCAATCCGAGAGGTAAACAAATTGAATATTTGAAATAATCCATTGTTGAATAATCTAGGTATATTTGAAACATACAATTTTGATTCATTTCAGTTTATTTAAAGAAAGTTATTTGAAAGCTGAGCTACATTCTTACAATGCTCCTGGTTTTAAGATTCAAAATAAAATCTCATCTTTAAAAATATACCAGGATTATGTGTCAAATATTTAATGTAATTAAAGAGAATCTCTACTCATAAAAGCATTAGCATTTAGAAGTGAATTTATTTTGATTATTTATTTTAATCAAAATTTAATCAAAATGAAATGGATATACAAGTACAGTACAAGTACAGTAAAGACAGGGACTACTCAAAGGGTTTCATATACCCTTTGGTTCATTTCCAGTGCAATTCAGTCATCATTACTGTTTGCACTTCATCAGTCCTCTACCCACAGATGGGCTGCTTGTTTGAGGCTGCACCCTCATGGACAGGAGGTTTATGACAGAGGAGTTGCCATATACAAATTCACATTCCCTGCTCCCTCAAACAGACCAGGGTGCTTCCATATGTAGATGGGAAGTATGATGAACATTTATTTTTCTAAACATTTACAAAATTATGGTAAGATCCTTATTCACGGTTGAATTACGACTTATGATAAATTACCATTAATGGCTTTCTTTTTCTTTAGGTTAGAGATTAATGTTTCTTTCTAATATATTCAAGAAAATTTGATATCAGGAAGGATTTAAGCAAAAGTTTCTAAGGAAGGAGATTTCATATTGTCACATTCTCCCTAGATACATAGGGAAAGGCACAATGAATTTAATCTATTGTGTTTAAGAAAATTGAGTAATTGCATTCTGTTCTGTTATGAGGAGAAGATCATTGCATAGTTGGTGCTGGGATTTTTTTAGCCATTTTTTGGGTTTACACTAAAATGAATGCTCACTCTAATCATAAGGATAAATACTAACAGTTACTATATGAATATTTTCAAATGTCTTATGTGAAACATCAAAATACTTAACATGTTGCTGATTTATTAATCATAGCTAATCACTTATTTTAAAAAGAATTTAACATTTTAACTTTAATTCATGTAACAAACACTTTTAGTTTATTTTCTTAAAATTTTTAATAGTACTTTGAAAGTGTTTGGCAATTATTTGAAATGTAAATGTAAGACCAAACACTACAAAATATTTATCTGACTTCTGATGAGCTATTGTTGTCTTTATTTCTTACCCCAGAGTATGTTGAAATAAATTTGAGGGTTAGTGTATTTATCTTTAATAAAAATAAAATGTGCATATGTTTTTGGGCACTAGGCAGGCTGAGCTGGATAAATTTAATTTTCTATTCTTTTCAAGAATAATTATAAATCTGTTTTATTTTCTATTTTAGTTTTCTTTTTTATTTTTAAAATTGCATATATCACACCTGCTACCTTCAGATGCCCTCTTTTCCTTCTTGTAACACCATGCCTCTGTGGGGAACCAAGAGTTCTCATTAGCATGTTTAGTGTCAGTATGTTGGCAATGAATTTTTTCAGTCTCTGATTGAAAACGTGTTTGTTTTCACATCACTTTTAATGTTATTTTCATTTGTTAGAGTATTCTAGATTGGCAATTATTTTCTTTCAGTACTTTACATATACCACCTAATTGACTTTTGACTTCCATCATTTCTGTTGAGAAGTCAGCCATCAGTCTGATGGTTGTTCCTCTGAGAACAGTGTGTTCTTTTTTTTTTTATAGCTTTTATGTTTTCTCTTAGTCTTTTGTTTTTGTGGTCTCACAATATGTACTTATGTGATCTCTTTGGATTTCCACTGCTTGACATTTGGAGCGTTTCTTTAAAATGACTTCATAAATTTCACCAGTTTTGAAAAGTTCTTAGTCATTATCTCTTCAGATATAGTTTTACAATTTCCTTTCTTCTCACTTACGGCCTCCAATTACACATTGTTACCTTTTTACTCTGTCATATATCTAGCAGTCTTTTAATTCTTTTTATAATGAATTTTCCATCCATTTTTGTTCTCTGTGCTGTAATTTGGATATATTTTGTAGCCTTATCTTCCCATCCATGAGTCCTTTTTTTGTTTTTACTATGTCCTATCTGCTGTTAAACTAATTTATTAAGTTATTAATTTCAATTATTACATTTTTCACTTGCAGTATTTTAATTTGATTCTTTTTTTTATAGATTCTAGATTCCTCATAAAATTTTCAATTTTTCCATCTCATTTCTGAATAT
The DNA here is from genome assembly GCF_009762305.2 of Zalophus californianus. Classification (NCBI taxonomy): domain Eukaryota; kingdom Metazoa; phylum Chordata; class Mammalia; order Carnivora; family Otariidae; genus Zalophus; species Zalophus californianus. Next base: position 64,458,371 of record NC_045597.1, read on the forward strand.
TGTTGAATAACACATTAAGTTTAAAGTTGGAGGCCAATAATTCCAATAACAAGGCTATGTGTTAATCTGTTTCTCTTAAGTTTTTATTAGAATGCTTCACAATTTTTTATTTAAAGGTGGAAAATGCATGTAAAAAAAATTGTAGAAAAAAATTATAGAAGTTTTGCCATCTTCTCCCCAAAAAAATATACCCTATCCTCTGGCAGGCAGCTAAGATGGGACTAGACCTCTTAATCCAGTCACAAGCTGAGCTGCTTAGAGGTTAATTTTCGGACTTTGGAAGATCCTATGAATCACTGGCTGTCCCAGCTAAAATGTTATAGGGTCCCAGGGTCTAAGAACCTTGGCAATTTAGTAAGACTACTTCTCATTGCAGGTTCCAAAAGAATGAATTTTGTCTTTGAATTTTTGTGAGATTGATGAATACTTTGCTCTAATTTTCAGCAGCTTTCTGATAAATGTCTTATTTTCTTGCAAAGCTTAAGATTTTAACAAATGCCTTGAGAAGAGTTATTGAGTGTGACACTCACTTCCATCTGTCTCCCTTTTTACCAGGATATAGGAACCTTGTACAAATGCTTTGAGGGGAAACATGGTTTGTAGAAGGTCAATTCACCTCTCTATGGCGTTTGTCTATCTGGAATCTTGGCTCCTCAAGTCCTAGTTAGGTCTGCAACAGTTCTTTAGACAGAGGTTTATTTGTTTGTTTGTTTATATTTGCCCAGCTTTTCTAAATGTTATCAGAAGGACTGTTAATCCACTACATGTCATTCCATCATAGAGACACAAGTCTTCTTTTATATTTTGACTTTAATGCTGAAAAATTCAGTCAAACTGTTTAAAAAGAAGAGACTATACTCACGTAATATAGTATAAATATGTATTGTACCCATAGAGGGATGAATATAGCAACTGCAAAAGAGTTCTGGAATTTTTAACCTTATTTATTTATTTATTTATGTGGAAATAACATTATTCTTGAAGAATTAGCAAGTCTTTGACATTAGAAACTAAACAACCATTTTAAAATATTTTGTATAAAAATAGTAAATTCTAAACAAAACCATATTAATCTGGCACAAATCAATTATAAGTTAGTTCTAATTAATAGCTCTTTCTTACTGAACAGCGAACACACTATTAACTGAAGAAAAAGTAGAGGCAATATAATGCAGTAGCAATTTGACCTCTTCATCACTGAGGTGAGATTTTTTTTAGGCCTGTGGTTTTCTAAGTAATCTTAATTTCCCCCACTTGAAGTCTGTTATAAAAATGCTATTGCTTACTGCTGTTTGTGTTATAGTTATAACTGTTACTGTTAAAATTACCTAAGGCCTGATATATTTCCTTAAAGATGTTTTGCAGATATACTACATTACTATATTACACCAGATAATATAACTTGACATCATCCAAACCTGCTTATAAGACATTATTTCTAATTTTATCATCAGTATCATTTCAGCATATGATCAATAGATCTGCTACTTGTTTTCATTTGATCCAAATCAGACTTTGTTTACCCTGAGATGTGCATTTGTCTATTTTAAAAAATAATGTTTTAATCTTTGCTAAAGGGATGCAGGAGTGAATGGGGGCAATGCTGAATTCCCATTACAGACTTGACCATGGTTGGATCCCAACATGGCATTGTCTGGCCTGACAAAAGTTGTCAGTGCTGAATCTTTTGGGTCTAGAGAATTGAGGTTTTTTTCACAGCCTCTTCTTCTTTAATATTGGCTTTAAGTACAATGAGGCTCTGGTGGATGGCCTGAGTAAATGTTTGCTCAGAAGATAGTGAAGAGTTAGATTTAATTCTAGACCCAGTACTGGTCAGCTGTGTCCCAGAAGGGTTATTTGTCCATTGACTGAAATTCCTAACCTGTCCCTCAATACAAAATCTGATGCCATGGTTATGACCATGGTCCTCAACACTACATCACCCACCATAGAAAGGAGTTCATCTCAGGTCAACAGCAGGTACACCATTCTGAGCTTCAGGAGAACCCATCTTAAAGCCAGGCTTCCCTTCCAATGGAGCATCTTGGCCACTAACCCTGAGATTTATCCAAGTTTTTGTGTGTATCAATAGCTTGTTCTTTTTCATTCCTTAATATTCCATGGTGTGAATGAAACAATATTTTCATATCACTGGGATGACAACACGGGCAAGCTGGAAGGTATAATGATCTAGGATTTCACTTTCCCCCTGAGCTATACCTTCCTTTCAAGGACCTGAGCCTTGGCAGCTGCATACCCAGTCTCCTACCCAGGAAGCCCATAGATTTCGTGTAATTGTGGGAATCCAGGTCTTTGAAATGGACTGTAATGGGACTTCAGACAATGGTCTTGGTACATCTGGAGGGAGATAGCCAAGCTTCCCCAAAGGATGGGGGTGCCATCTGGAAGACTTTGGGGCTATAACCCAAGACAGTCTTTGAGGATAGCACAGATGTTGGGGGTCTCTCAAACCTGACTCAGAGGATCATCTCATTTCTATGTCACAGACCTATAAGCAAATACTTTAGTTCTTAATTCTTCTTGACCTGAGTACTTTCTTTCTTCACACATTTTGCATAGATTTGCCAGAAAATCATGCCACTTTTATTTGTACTAATGACTAAGAGCACCTCCTCATAGACCTCTCTGATCTGCTTGAAGGCTTTCTTGGAAAATGACTTCAGTAACCTTTCAGTCATCTACTAACTGGATCTATTTTTCCCCAGATGATAGGATGGGGGTTGAGGTGTGATACTGGAGGGGCCTACTATGCTTTCCTTCTCACCTTTTTAGTGGTGCTCTCGAGGCTCATCTATTTCTTGACATGCCTTCTGTGAAGACCATGTGCTCTACAGGCAACAAGAATGATGTGGACAAGGAAGAAGTCGGTAACCCGAACAACTTCCTTCCTTCATGTATTCCAATTTCCCCTACCCTCCCTGTCTGCTAGTTTTATGTACTATAATGGTCCATAGATGCTGCTGTGTATATATTAAAGACTTGTAGTTTGTATATTAAAGATTTTCCCATTTAAATTTCTTAAGGGCCAAAAAAATTATACCATACATATTTTTCTTTACAAACATCAATTTCAAAACACAATTTCCTAACTACATAATGTCAAACCCTCAAGACTGAAATCCTCTTTGAGCCATTAAGTAGATGAGATTTTAACCCTACTGAGTTCAATTTTCTTGAGTGTTTCCTAAAGAGCGACACACCTAATATAATTTTTCTTCACATCTCTCTCATCTCTTGTTTTGTGATACTGCATTGGAACCTAACATCACACTGCAATCCCCCAAATACACCATTACAATGCTAAGTCACTAGCTGGCTTTTAATGATTCTGGGGTTTCAGCCAGCTAAGAACATGGGAAGTTTAAGGTGCTCTCCTAGTGGCTAGAATAAAGATTTCCAACTTTCTCCTAAAAATAGTAGCAAAGTAGCATGGGTTATCATTTAATGACTGCTTAGTCTATGGCAGGCCCTGGGCTGATTGGTTTACTTATATCATCTTATTTTATTAGCCTCATGACAACTGTCATCATCTCCATTTTAGAAATCAGGAAACTAAAAAGGTTTAGAACAGTTAAAATAGCTTTTCCAAGTCACATAATTAGTATGTGGTATAGCCCTGAATTTAACCCAAATCCCCGAAATTCCAAAACCAAGTCTCTTAACAATTATTCTATAATGCAAGTTTGAAATCTGATTCATTTTTCTCACTGTACCCCTGTAAATTCCTAAGCAGCTTCTATGATCCTTTTCTTCTTTATTGGTCTTAGTATGTATGACACCATGCTTCCAAGACTTTTAAGGTTTTATAGCACTTGCTAATGTACTAATTTTTTAAGGACTGGTTTTAAATCCAATTGTACAATGCCTAAAGAAACACAATGTCCTTATTCCTTCTTTTTCATGTCTCATACTTATTTACCAATGTCAATTTCAGAAAGAATCACCAAATTTTTATCTTTCTTCCCCTTTCCAAGTGTATTTTAAATATCATTACAAGGTCTGCCTCTTGATTTATATTTTTACTTTCTTTTATAGACACCATCTCTAACCCCCAGAAACCACTCATTTGTTTTCCATCATTGTAATTTGTCATTTTGAGAATATAATATAATTGAAATCATATAATATTTGACTTTTTGACATTGGCTTCTTTCACTCAAGATACTGCCCTTGAGATTCATACAAGTTATTGTGTGCAAAAATAGTTTGTTTCTTTTTTTATTGATGAATAGTATTCCAGGTGTGGATGAACCACCCATTGTTTGACCATTCATGCATTAAGGACATCTGGGTTGTTTCCAGGTTTTTGCCATAACCAATAACGCTGCTATAAACATTTGTGTACACATTTTTGTGTGAACATAAGTCTTCATTTATGTGGGAAGCATGCCCAGAGTGTAATTGTTGAGTCATATGTTAGTTGCATGTTTAGTTTTTTAAAAAACTGCCAAACTATTTTTTAGAGTGACTGTACCACTTTACATTCCTACCAGGAATGTATGAATGATCTAGTTTTTCCATATCCTTACAGATCAGGGTGTGGTAACATAGGATCAAGTAGCATCCTTACCGTAGTGTCATTACCATTTTTCACCTCAATCATTCCTCTAGTAGTGACGTCTCATTGTGTTAATCTGCATTTATCCAATGGCGAACGATGTTAAACATCTTCTTATGTGCTTACTTGCATCTGTATGTTGTTTTCAGTGGAATATCCCTCCATGTCTCTTGCACATTATCTAATGTTTTGTTTTTGTTTTAATTTTCAGTGTTGAGCTTTGCAAGTTCTTTATATATTTAAATACTGATCATTTATCTGATATGGTTTGTCGGTATTTTCTTCAAATCTGTAGTTTGTCATGTCATCTTCTTGACAAGATCATTTGCAGAGCAAATGTTTTAATTTTGATGAAATCCAACATATGACCTCTTTCTTTCATACCACATTTATTTTTTAAAAAGGAAAAAAAATAAGGCATAGGGGCGCCTGGGTGACTCATTTGGTTAAGTGTCTGCCTTTGGCTCAGGTCACCATCTCAGGGTCCTGGGATAGAGCCCTGCATAAGGCTCCATGCTCAGCGGGGAGTCTGCTTCTCCCTCTTCCTCTGCCCCTCCCCACTGCTCATGCTTGCTCACTGTCTCTCTCTGTGTCTCAAATAAATAAATAAAATCTTAAAAAAAGGTAAGGCATAGAGAAAACAAGGGATTTCCCAAATTCTCATAGCAAAGAAAACCAGTTTATTGCCTCCAACATTTGCTTCTAGTTACAGTGTGTAGGCATCTCAATGATCTTATCCCTATCAATCTGCTTACTACTAGACTATTGGTATTCCTGTTTACATACAGGTTTAGAATAAGGTAAAAATTTGTCTTGCATATTCTTCATTAAATATACACTTGCTTATTATGACCCTCTGTAAATCAAGTTATTATATACCATTAAGCACAATTTCAACTATTTTTTATTTTATTCTGTATCATTTTTAAAGTATTTACAATGCCTTACCTCAGACCAATGATACAAAATTTTTGCTTGTGTGGTGATTAGTTTTAGGTGAGTCTGTCTTCAATTCCAGATTCAAGATGAATTATTTACTTGAGTAGCAAAACAATTTCCATTAGGAATGAATCTGGATTTGTGGAGAAGGAGATTCTTGGTAGCCCAATACTTTATAATGATCAGAATTCATATTGCTGTTGTAATGCAAATGAATCTTACTGGTTTCCAACTGTAGACTCAAACTTTAGACAAAAGATGGAAAAGCACCTTTGGTGTAGGACCTACTAGAAATGTTATAAAGTTGAAAATGTATAAGTAAATTTGTAGCTCACTGAAGTCAGCAGGTGGAAGTTAAAATGAGAAGAGAACGTTAAATATAAATCTATGAATATTATTTAACTAATGGTACTCTAAAATATACAGTAGTTTGGTCCATATGAAACTGCCTATATTTGATCATTTATTCACACATTTTTCACATGATTCAACCAGATACTAAAATAATTATCATCATTAGATTGTTAGAGGGAGGAGGTAGGGAAGGATGAGAAGAGATGGTGTAAGTGACTAGGACTTTATCATTCATAGCAAGATATCAATATGTGTCTAAAGAATCACATTAAAATATTGTTCTTACAAAGTTTTTCCTTGTAAGTATTCACTTTCAAATACCAGTCAAATCTACACTTGCAGCTGTCTAAATTTTTTCAGTTTTATTGAGATATAACTGACAAAATTGTAAGATATCTAAAATGTACACTTTGATGTATATATACATTATGAAAAGATTCCTTCCATGTAGTTAATTAACACATCCACCACCAGACATATTTTTTCTGTTTTATTTTGTGCTGATGAGAACATTTACGTTCTGTTCTCTCAGCAAACTCAATTACACAATACAGTTTTATCCACTGTAGTCACCATGTTATACATTAGATCCTCAGACGTTATTCACCTTACAGCTGCAAGTATATATCCTTTTACCAACCTCTCTCTGTTTCCCCCACTTCCACCCCACAGGCCTTGGCAACCACTTTTCTACTCCCTATTTTTATAAGTTTGACTCTTTCTAAAATTCCACACATATGTGAAACCATGCATGCAGTATTTGTCTTTGTCTGGCTTGTTTCACTTAGCATAATACCATCAAGGTCCATCCATGTTTTCTCAAATATCAGGATTTCCTTCTTTGTTATAGCTGAATAATAACCCAGTGTGTGTGCGTATGTGTGTGCGTGTGTGTGTGTGTGTGTGTGTGTGTGTGTCACATCTTCTTTATCCATCATCCCATGATGGACACTTAAATGATTTCTATAGCTTAGCTATTGTGAAAAATGCTGCCATGAATATGGGAGTGCAGGTAACTCTTAGGTATTCTCTTTTCATTTCCTTTAGATATATGCCCAGAAGTAGGATTGCTGGATCATATGGCAATTCTATTTTTAATTTTTTTAGGAAAAAACTAAATATTTTTAAGTAAATACTTGTGATATCTTCTTTTATAATATTTGCATTAAAGATTCCTAATTATTAATAATCTTCTTCATTTGAAGCACTGACTTTCTAAAGTGTCTTGTCTAAGACAACTAGAAATATTTTTTTTCCTGTGGTACCAAGTACCTGACAACAGTAACAATGAAAAAGCAGAATTAAATAATTGATGTGGTTTCTTCTGGAATCAACCTCTATTTGATTTGATTTGATTTACCTTCCCAGCATTTTCACTGACATAACCTGTCAACAAAGTTGTAGAGTAAAAAACAAAAACATCAAGACACAAGAAAATGCATATTATTTTCTGCTCACAAAAACTCTGCTTAAGGTAAAATTTGTCTGAAAATTAATTATTGATGGTCTGACTAATAAAAAGATCATATTTCAGACTCAAATGTGATTGATTTTACAGTAAATTACCTCAGGAGGATGGAATGTTCTGGTTGATGGAATATTATGGTTAACAGCATTTGAGAAAAATGATAGCATGATGACACACTTTCACAATGTCTGTCATTTGAGCTGTGCTAAACCATCCTAGCTGTGTGGAAGGAAGTGATTAAAGGTCTCAGATTTGATGTTACATAGACCCCAGTTTGAATTTTGGCCCTCACATCCACTAGCTGGATAACTTCATGTGAATTACTTAATATCTCTGATCCTCAGGTTTCTCATCTATTAACTGAGGTTAAAAATATCCAACTTACAGTGCAGTTGGCAAGATATGTATATATATAAAATAATATATCACAGTGCCGACTATATAATAATGCCCCACTCTCACCAAGTATAGGATCCTAGCTAATAATTTATCACTGAAGCCTAATTATGGGTATTGAGTTATATAGCTCACAGGTTGTTTCTAATTGGTGATGTAACATTTTCATTGAAATCATGCTCTCTCTAATGGTTAGAGATGTAGGTTAACACTAGATATACCTGCATTATGAAACAAGTAATGCCCTTGACCATAACCATATTATGCAAGCTTTTTTTTTCATATTATGCAAGCTTTAAAGAGAGAAAGTGAGATGTGATCAGAGTAGAGTTTTGAAAACCAGGAACTCATGGCTTCTGCTAAAGTCCTTCCCATTGTTTTGCAGTGGAGCAAGGATGCCTCAGAAGGGAGAGAGTCAAGGAAAACAGAGCACTTGATGGTTCCATGAGGGAGCATGTAGGGGGCTTATAAGGTATCCGGATAGCCTGTTGGTGGCAATCCCTGCAAATTCTTCTGGGTACTAGCCCTAGTAGTGATTGTAATAATACCAATAGTACTAGTGGCTAATATTTATTGAGCACATATTACGTGCTCAATACATTGAAACTTTTATGTGTATTACCTATTTTAATTCTCACTTTAGCTTTCTGAGATAAGTTCTTTCAAGATCTTAACAGACAGTGGCAAGGAGCATGACATCAGACTTACTAGTTATCTCAGCTCTGTCATTAACTAGCTATGTCACTTTGGGATAAGTTATTTATTAAATTTAAGCCCCTGTTTCTTTTTCTGTAAAAGGGGAGTATTTTTGACCATTCTATCATGCGTGAGGGAGGGCACTGAGACTTTAAGTCTCAAGGCCTTGCAGCAAGTATGTGCAAATCTAGAATACTAATCTTGGTATATATATATTCCTAACTTCCCCTCAATGCTTCTCCTTATATAAGAATAAAGACATGTACTTAAAATGTGGTTCATAGAAAAGTGGATGTTGTCTATTTTCTATATACTAATTTGTGTCAGGGCAAAGAAAAGGTAAATTATATGCAACTGAATCACTTTGATACTTTTTCTTTTCAAATAGAAAAAAAATCTAAATTTTTCATTATGCAAAAAAATATGTAACAAACCATCTCAGTTCTTTCATTCAACTGACATGTATTTGAGTAATTACTAAGCATAAGACAGAATTTATTTATACTGTGTAATCCAAGAGCTTTAACTCTGCCACTGTGACATTGCAATTCAACATTTTCTTTAAAAAATTGGTCTAGCATCTAGATCAGGGCACATCAGATTGCTGGGTTATGCCCCAAAGTTTCTGGTTCAGTGGGTCTAGGGTAGAACATGGGAATTTGCATCTCCAACAAGTTCCCAGGTGATGTCGATGCTTCTGATCACACACTGAGGACCACTGATCTGGATCAGTGGTTCTCCATCTCAACGTTGTAGCATTCTTGTGTGGTCAGATATGAAGTTTGGTGCAAATAAGTCATTATTAAATATAAAGTAGCAGTGTTCCGAAAAGATATAATTGGGCATTAGAGTTTATTTATATTTACCCTAATAATATCTTACCTAATATATAAATCAATGTCCTGGGAATTGGGCATAGGAATATGCCACACATATGAATGCCATCCATTTTGTGTGTTGATTTGAAAAATAAGTTTGAGAGTAGCTAGAGTACAAACATTTAAGTTATCTTCCACTTTCTTTTGGCTCTCCTGGTTTGTTTGTTTTTTTAAGCTTTTATTTATTTGTCAGAGAGAAAGAGCACGAGCAGGGGGAGCGGCAGGCAGAGGGAGAAGCAGACTCCCTGCTTAGCAAGGAACCTGATGTGGGACTCGATCCCAGGACCCTGGGACCTTGACCTGAACCGAAGGCAAACACTTAACCAACTGAGCCACCCAGGCGCCCTTGGCTCTCTTGTTACTGTCAGATCAAATTGTCCAGGGAATTGTGCTGCAATCACTGGCTGCATATCATCACTCTTTCTGTAGAACTCCTGCCAATAACTTGGTTGTAGTCCATAGCTAGCGAGACGTAGAGGAAAGAGGTGTGGCTGAGTATGCAAGCTAAGAAACCCATGGTGTTTGCAGGCCATCACAAAGATGTGAGAGCAAGAAAGGATAAGTATGCAACAAGATTTTGGACAAGACCACAGGTAAAGCATTTTGCCTTTAAAGAAACACCTTGAAGCTTCTAATACTAGGGAGAAGGATGGCTGTGGATGGAGGACATGGGACAGTCATCGACCATGTTTTACAGTGAAAACTCAAGATGTCATTGCTGCCTGAGAAGGAAGGAATGGTGATTTTTAAGAGGCATAAGTGAAAGTTAAAAGCTTACAAGAACCACCAAAGAGAACAGAAAGTATTGACTATTGACCAACAACTTTGAGAAGACGTTTGTCATTAGAAAATGGATTTCATAGTGCCAAACGATTGCATGCATTTTTTGTTTTGCATTATTTTTTCCTTCTATCAGCAATCAATATATAGGGTATACAAGAAAAAAAAAATCAGAAAATAGGATTTATCCAAGATTGATCAAGATGTGGTAGAGACAAAAGGATAGCCTGACTTAGGCTATCCTAGCCTATTCTACAAGTCCTTTGTGACTTGTATTTATCTCAAGATGTTATAATGGAAACTATGTCCAAGAGAGATTTCAGAGGCAAGAAACTTAACACAAGAAAGAGGACAAGAACACATTCTCGCATGTCTTAGAATTTAATTAGGAACGATGAGGAATATAACCTATTTCAGTGTGACAGTTTTTGTGGTTTAGAGTTTGTAGAAAATAATTTCCTTGTAATGCCTTGATTGTTTTTGACTCTCTACCAGTAGCATAATTCTTATTTAAAAAAAACTCGATGGGCAAAGTTTTTATTCTATCAATATATTAAGTGATCACCTTCCCTAAATAAAAACATAAAAGAGTCAAAGCCAAGTTAGAGTAAATCTGACTTAAAGTATTCAAAAACAACACATAATTTAAGATTGGAAACAAAAAGAATTTGGGAGGATGGATAAGAGTAACAAAATTAAATATCTTGTCAATATTGTACTCAGAATCTTTGAAAATCAGGTAACAATGTAGAACGTATATGAATCTTTTTTATCTTTTAGGTGAAAATGTGTTAATATTTATGTAATACAGACTCATATTACAGTATTAGTGATAATACTGTTCAAGTTTATAAATCTTCTCAGTGTAACTGGATTTGTGAGAAGTAATACCTTGGATAGAAGCATGAAATATATTGACTTTTTCATTAACTATCCCTCATCTCTGTCATACTGAACTCCTTTTTCCTTCTAGGAGATGGCAGTATGATTTTTTAAGTCACATTCAATTATTCTAGCAGTGTAGCTCTGATTTCTAATACTCAGTCATACTTGTTTTCTAAAGTCAAATCATAACCGATTCACTTAAAACCTTTTCTTCAAATTTTCATCTCGGTAAGTTACGGCTATTAGGCAATTGTGCCTTTAAAAAAAAAGTTTGTTCAATAGTTGGTTTTATGCTAAGTGCAAATTCATGCAAATATTATTTAAGTCCAAACGCAAAGTTAAATATTGAAACTTCCTCTTTACCTGAGTATTTGAGTTGTAAAAATTCAAGTTGATACTATGATTGTTAGTTGAAATTAATGGCATCTATTTTATTTAAGTGCACTAAATTTATGAGGGAAATGTAGATGTAACATGAAGATAAATAGTATTCCAGTAAATGAAAAACATTATGATACTATGATTTATAAGCTCAATTATAGAAAATTGTACTTAAGTATAATCTACAGTAAATATTTAGCGCTTTGTAGGGATTTCTTACTTAAAGATAGCGTACTCTTCCTTGATAAAATACAAGGAAAATAAGAAAAATTTAAAAATACAACCTCAATTTTTGTTAAAATTAGAAAACAGTTAAGATGCCAGAGAGCTAAAGGAATGGAGGATTATGGGAAGCATGGGGCTGGAGCAGGAAGCCATTGAGAGAAAATGGCAACAAATCTCATTAAATGTAGCCAAAACACTCTTCTTATAGTTGAGGCACTAAACCCTGAGATGCTGAAAATATCTCATTTCTAACAATGAAAATAGGTTGGCAGTTGAAGCTAAGGGTGTCAGGTGATCTCTTAGACCCGGAGGCAAGAATAAATAACCACTCAAAAGCAGCACTGTCTGTCTCTTTGGCAGAGGAGGAAGAGAGAACCTTTTCACTTTGAAAAAAATCTCAGCTGCTCATCTTCACTGGCTATAAAGTCATTAACAACTAAATCAACTAAATGTCCAGATGGTTGTCAAGGTTGTTCTGGTACTTCTATTAGGCAAATGCCATATGAATAGCTTGTCCCAGCAAAACTCCTGTGGTTGATGATGTGTTGAAAACGAACCAGTACGGAAGCTATACAAGTATATTGCAGGAAAATAGGAAGAGGCAAGAAGATAAAATTAGGAGATGAGGAATGCATACTAGAAATGTATGATGAGGAGCAGAAGCAACTGACATTTTACTATGAGTTTAAAAATAACGCCTCTGAAGCAAGACCACAAACCAGTAAGGAAGGCACGTGGGGAAAAGATGATGAGTCAAGAAAAAGAAAAAATGAAAAGAACTGTGAGCAGACAGGACTAAGAAATGAAAGCAAAAAATGAAACCAAGAAAGCAGAGAAACCGTAAGGAGCAGAAATAAACACTGTTGCAAAAAGAGTAAGGGACATCGTAGGAAAAATGAGGAAAGAAGTCTAAAATCAAAACAATTATAAATAAAGGTTTTTTAAGGCTTCTATGGAAAACAATGATACAGATAATATTCTAGCTTTCTGTGAGTAGAGTTAGCATGGTATACTTTTTATTCTCCTTTTACTTTAAACTGATTATTGTCTTTATATTTAAATTGCATCTTCTTAAAAGCAGCCTATAGTTTGGTATCATTTTGTATCCAATCTTACAGTCTCTGCATTTTAATTGTAACCGATTGAAGCAATCAAGTGTTCACTGAAGAGGGATCTGGGTGGTTCATCATAGTGATTCCCCCAAACTGATAGCTACAATGATAATGAGCTCTCTGGGGTTATTTAATCATTAATGTGGGGCAAGCTTCCTTTCTCTATAATAGCCATTTGCGCCAGGTACCATTTCCTCCATTCCCAAAGATTCGCAAAGCAAATACTAATGTAATTTGCTCAGACAGGCTTGCCCATGTTTTCATTTCCATTTCAGTTTCATTAAAGATCTTTTAAAGGGCCGTGGACTTTTGGTGTTTCAGTGAACCTTTCAACACAACACTGAGATAATGATTTAATAATTTGGAAGCAGAGCTTTGAATTCATAGAACATCATTTCTTTCATAGTTATGTTCATTTCGTCCTTTGAATTCTGAGGAAAGAGAACAGAATCTTCGAAATGTTCTTTTAAATAAGTAGTAGTAGAAGAAAGGAATTAAACGTGAAAGGAACAAGGCTGTGTAGCACCTGCCAGACTGCAAGGGGTCACTAATCAGAGGATTTATGACATCTTCTATGACCAAAAGGGTGTGAGTCTTCTTTTGAAAATAAGTAAAAACCACATTTGCAGATAAACAGTTTGAAACCTAAATATGTATCATTTAGTTGAAGATCTCCTATAGGATTTTTAAAGAGCCTTTCATTAATCAACTTATGCTAGGTGTTTTTTTTTTCCTACTGTAAACTTTCTAGTTTAAAAGAGTTTGTCATTTATTTCAGAAACAAAATAGACAAGCGAGAGCAATGATACTTGGAAGGATGGAGAGACTTTTAAGTCTCTCTTCATTTCTCCTGGATATGGCAATGCAGTGGACATCTTTTGGGCTAGCTTAAGTTGATTTCTTCCCTTTATGCTTATAGTGGGTCCAGACGGAGCCTTTCCCATAGCAAGATGGGCTTGGCAGGGAAAGAGGAACCCAGGTGTCTTGTCCAGAGTAGTTTGCAATGTTTTACATGGTTTTATATTGCTGATTTGTTTTTCTTTAAAAAGATACTAAAATGTATTATAATTAAAACTTGGGAGTAATTAAGTGGAGTTCTTGATATTCAACTAGTTAAAGCAGTAATACTGCTATTATTATTATTATTATTATTATTATTAGTTTGCTGACAAAGGCTGAAAAGTAAGTATGACCCTTTTAAACATCCACACTTTAGGGGACTGTTTGCTTTGATCAGTGTCCAATCTAAATGCTCAAATGGAATGTTTGCATAAGAGCCAGCAGCGTTGCTGTGCAGTTATAGATGTAGTTATGAGCATTGATGGCAATCAGGAAGGAAGGGTTTCGAAGCCAGAAAGGAATCGTTAATAGCATATTAACTAGCATATTAACAAACTCTGTATATAGAGAAAGTGAGGGAGAGGGAGAGGGAAGTGTGTTTGGCTTAGTTTGAAGTCTTAATCAAATATGGACAAAGGGCAGGGAAGGAAGTTGGCATGTGTAATCACTGCAATTTTCTCATAGAGCATCTGAATTTATAAGGTGCCCCAGAAATTATTTTTCTATAAAGCAATTTTCTGCAGTTTGCTTCACAGACATTATTAAGGTCGGAGTTTTGATGAGACAGTTCTTTGGTAATAGAAAGTTAAAATTCCAGGACTCTTGAAGAATAAGAACAGTGTGTTGGCCCTGCCTGATGCTCAGAGAAGCAGAAGGAGCTAACGGTGCAGTAGGAGGGCCGGGGGCCAAGGGGCCAGAGCGTGATGGAGCAGCATGTGAGAGGCAGACACAGGCATTTATGGTTATGCTCCCATGCCAGTCGAAGAACATACACTACCTGGCCCTTTCTCCCCAGTTAATCAGGTAAAATCAGGAGGAGAACAATGAGTATAATTAATCTTGCTGACCTCACACTTCAGTTCTGAAGACCACTCAGCCTAAATTAGTTCTCTTTTTACTACAAACATGAAAGCTTTCATTGGTTAGGTACACTGAGTTGAGAAGTTAATAGAGACAAGGGGAAGAATTTTTCAGATATACCAAAATCATCGCAGTAGCTCAAGGAGTTATTCATTATATGTGTTTTAAATGCCCAGTCTATATGTTTGCAACTGGATATCTGAGCTTCCTTAGTAAAGGTCTGGTAAAGGTTCGGTGAAGTCTCAATAGATCCCTAGGAATAATAACAACAAACCCCTCAGATTTTACCTATTTTCTCTTTTGCCTTTCATTAACCTCAATAAATACCATGTTCTGTACAATAATATCAAGAGGCCACCTTTTGATTTGTATTAAAATTGAAGGTAACATGTGGAGATCATGCTGTGTAAAATATTCCTATTGGCAACAGTTCAAGGATGAAGGTGGACGGAAAAGTATACTTGTTAACTCTGAGTTTTGATATTCTTAATTGTTTTGATATTCAGCAGTGTATGGTTGACTCCTCTGGTAACTTCTCCAGAATCTTCTCATATTTTCTATTTGGAAGGTCTTTTGTCCACATATATTTCCATTAGGCTTATAACTGAACTCACCAAATTCAGTAAAGGCCTCATTCTTTCTATAAAACGTCCCTTTTATTTTCCCAGTATTAAACTATGCATTTGCTCTCTCTGGTTTTACCTTCTCCTTACTTTCCCTTTGTTTCAGTGACATTTCTGATTCTTCTCAATTTTACTTAGAAATACATTCAACTTGGTCTCAAGAGAAAAATATTTTTATTTCTCAATAAGATAGAGTTTAAAGCAATGGAATTGGTCACAATTAAGGACATCAAGAAGAACTTTACACATAGGGACTAACTGAAAGATTCATTCTTTGAGCATTTGAGTTGACAATAGGTTGGCTCTTGTTACTTGTTAACATGATGTTCATTATAAATGAATATAAAATGCAAAGCCTTTGACAGCAGATTTTAAGCTGTAAGTTTCAGAATTTTGGATGTATTTAGTAGTAACCAGACTACTTTACTGTTATCCAGACTCCCAGCTAAGAAAGCATAATCTCCCAAACTAGGGCACAACATACCCTTCAAAAGAACAAAACCTCGGGGTCAGATGCTATTGAGAGAAAAGTCCCTCTCCGACGAGGCACTAGAACCTTGTGTCGGCTGATGGTGTTCTCCATGTAGGCATCCTTACTATAAATGGAAAAACATTATGGACTTTTATTTAAAGGAATAGAGGTTACCATCTCAAGAATCCTCCACTGAAGGCTTTACCGAAAGGAGACAAAGTGTACATAAAACATGGTAGCAGCAGTGAAGGAATGTTTAGTTCATTTTGTAAGTGGATGTATAATTTGCCATTGATGTATAATAAGTGGCTTTATAGCATGTTTGCATTGCCAGAGTTCATAATATTAAGTTATACAAACCCCAAGACGATATTTCCTGCCTATAGAACAAGTACTAATCAGTAGTATCCATTAGCTCATATAATAAAAATAGCCTAAAATGTTTCCAGTAGCAGCTATATTAGAAATCTGAATTCTTTCACACAGGAATGTTCTAAGAGAGTTGGATAAGAAGATCAGTATATGACTTTCCAGATCTGAAATTCTCTGATTTATGATATATTTAAAGTAATCTATGCTGTATAAAAATAAAATACCAACAGTTTGAGACTATCAAAACATTTTTGACAATTAAGAACCATATATCATTAATTTTTCACTTACAGTTTGTGGACACAGTTCTTAGTTGTTAAGACATGTCCTCATTTAATTATCTTTTATGTGTCTTTACGTGTGAAGTCATTTGGACACATTAACTCCCAAACGTGTCTCCTCACCTCTCAAATGGGTACCCTTTCTCCTGGGATTGTTAGGATATATGAATATACATGTGAAAGCCCCTTGAAAGAGCAAAGCATTATGTATGTATCAAAATTGTGTCTGCCATTGTTATTCACTTTGCCTACTACATTTCTTTTCAAATTACCAAATATCATCTCATGTGTTTTCTAAAATACTCAGGTACTTCATTGTTATTATAGATGCACAAAGTGAAACTTGAAGAAATCTAAAAATGAGTTGTAACCTATAATGAGTACATCGACCTTTTTAGTTAATAATATTTCTTAAGAAAGGTGATGGCCCATTATAAATCAGTCATAATCTCTCTTTTTATATATAAAACAACTGATATCCATTCTTCACAGTTCTTTTCAATTTGTATTGAAAAGCAAAACAACGCGGGAGTAAAACGGGTGGGGTCTGGCACCAGAGTACCTGGCTGCATACCTTAGTTCTACCACTTACTAGTTATATGACCGGAGGGAAGCAGCTTAATCTCTCTGTGCTTCTATAAACTAGTCATGTGTTTCTTCCTCTTGGAGTTACTGTGAGAATTAAATGACATAGTAGGTATTAAGCACATGGCGGAGGACTAGAACATACCGAGTACCCAATGAATGTCAGCTTTTTTTACTGTGGTTCTTCTCTGGAAGTTTCTAATCAGTTCCCGGCTCCAGGATAGTCCCTACTCCCTCGTTCATAAAGGGTTTCTTAAACATCCAGACCCTCAAGAATCTTACTATCTGGGTTTTACTTTCCAGACAGTTCTGTGTCTGGTCTGATTTTGTGGCTGTAGATTGCGGTTCTCAATTAGCTAGAAGATCTGGAAGTCCAGAATTAACAAGATGTATATCTTGGTGGCCTTTTTAATGTCTCCCTGCACACGTCTCAGATCGTTCTCCCAACGCTCCAGCAACACTGACCTTCATTCTGAACCCTGACGGAACAAGCCAAGCTCCTTCCAGCCTTGGAGCCTGGGCTCTGCGTTTTTCATCCGGAGCTGCTGCTGTTACCTTTGATCATTCCAAGGCACACTCCTCGAGTCATTCAGAGCCCAGTAGACTAACCCCAACACCATAACGGGGCTAAAGTAGCCACACAGGTGCTAGGGTTCATGTCACTGATTTTATTTGTCTGTGCTTCCTGATGAGCTTCATAGTTACCTTGTTCTATTTGTCCTATCTCCCCATCATGAGACGTGCCTTCCGCAAATTTAGGCGGTGGCCAGATCCGACTGGCTTACCTCAGCATTCTTAGCTTTTTATACAGCCTCACCTACTGACTATGCAGTACATATGTATTGAATGCATACATGAAAAAAAACAAATTGTCCATAAAATGGCAGAACATTTTCCTTATATACAGAGTATCTTCCCCTCATTTATCTATTTCTCAAAATAGCACTTAACCCTGAATCTCTCCCTCCTATGTGCTCCTACATGTACAACTCCCTTAGATGCAAAGGCCTTTGTCAGATACGACTTTGTAAGAGAAACTACTTACCTGCTTGGTCCATACTGGGCCCTAAGATTGGTGATAATTTTCTGAGAGGGGCCACCTTACACAGCAGGAGGGAGATTCTTTTGTTCAGATTTTTTTTTTTTAAAGATGAGTTGAGAATTACTATATTCACGTTATGGAAAAAGAATTGCATGAGCTTGTTATATACTTAATGAGCTTATTTATATATTGAAAACTATAAAAACGTAACCTAGGTACCAGTTTTTAGCATTCAGTTACTTTTAACTACAAAAAAAAATTGGAGAAGTCTTTAACAAATGTAACAAAATGCAATACTTCTGGTGAAATTTAGATTGGCTTTTGACAATGTATTTATCATCATTTGTTTATCCACCTTAGTGTTCCATCCAATTCTGCCCAATAGTTTCTTCTTTGTCTGGAGGTTTTCTGACACAAATTGTAAGAAGACTTCATCTCCATCTGCTCTTGGATGTAGTTCAAGTGCACGACCCCCCTCCTTTTACCTGATGAAACAAATCTGATGGCCATGGGGTAACTAGTGGGAATACAGGGAGGGATCAGCACAGCAGTCCCTGCGGTTAAGGAGAATATATTAAGGTATGTTGGGAGAGAACGATAGAAAATTAATAAATACAGTTGGAGGTTTTAAATGCTCAGAGAACCTATTTGCTCAGAGAAGTGTGAGACTCTAGCAGCAGGGAACAGGAATGAAGAACCTTCCTGAACCTGTCATCAGTGAGATTCTTCCAAGAGTAAGGGATGCTTGAAATTCAGGTGGTGATAACCACGTTGATGGAGTGAAGTTGGAGATAACCAAGTTGAGCACTTTCATTCTTACAGCCATGGTTATTGACAGAAGTGCACAATGCTGGCGCTCCCAGGACACGATCTCCAAATTACTGAGTTTCTATTTTTCCCAGCTCCTTCGTCTCTTTACTTTGTTTAACGTGTGAATGTTGTGGCCACTCTTTCCTCTGAAATTTGCTGAGAAGAGCTTAGTGGTCCCTGATCTTTGGCAGGAAAAGAACAATTTCTGAAGTGTCCACCCTGAAAACAGAACCCCATACGTGAAATTGTTGACACCATCTCTTCCCCTAATACACACTTAAAGGTCTTTTTGGGCTGTAAGAGTTTACAGATTTATTAAATAAGCGCCCCATGACTACTGCCTGACCCCTCACAGCTACTTCCTTTTGTTTATGCCCTTAGAACAGCACAGACTTATACACAGATATTTCTTTTAAGGAAGGACTATGTCCTTTCCATCTTGAACTTTACTAGCACATTGTCAAATATATATTAAAATCTCAATAATATTCTTTGAATGCATAAGTATTATTTTACCAATGCTGATTTAATGATACTTAATTTGTGACAAATATTAATTAGTTTTCATGCACCAAGATACTCAATAATACTGACATGTTATGCTTTGAGTTAGGGGATGTGTCTTCACCATTATTAACACAAGCAGGAGTTCTTCACTTTGCTTTAAGGGATCTAGCATAAGCTTTACATCTTTGGTCCCACACAGTAATTTGTTAATGGTCAATCTCCTTTGATCTGTAAAAATTAAAAAACAATGGGAAGGATACAGAAGAAAGGATAGAATCTAAATAACATTGGAAAATAACATTTTATCTAGGTATTACAAGGCTGAGACACAGAGAATCGTGCAAAAACACTGTATTCTGGTTGGTAAATTTTTTTCTCACGGGGGTATGGTCTAGTAATTCTGAAACTATTTTATGTGTATACTAAAGTTCAATGAAGATGTGGTTAGAATGTGGTAGAAAAATGAGAGCCAGGTTTTTTTCTTATTGTCAGAAAAAGAAGTTACAATAAGCACTGGGAAACAGTGCTGCTTGTAGAATGAACATTATTGGCCCCCCAGTAGCAACAAGCACAGCTAGCACTCAGTAAATTTTCAATACCATGTTCCAATAAAAGGAACTGGGGTGCCTTTGAAAAATGCCACATCTAAGATTGGGACAGGGAAATTACAAGATGAGCCTGGAGCATCTTGTAGTGTTGGAAAGTAAGGAAGTGCTCAACAAATAAATAGATTAAAAGAGTAAAAGCATGTCAAAAGAATGCAGGTGCCTACCTGAGAGAGCTTCCAAAAGACAAAGATCAAAGTGTTTGAACAGGAGAAATAACAATAGTATTATAACTCAGAAATAAAATAAATATCTGCAAAGCCATAAAGATAAAAATAAAGAATTGGATGAATAAATACGTAGGGGTAGAAAGGACAAGTTTTCTTTAAAGTAGAATTCCAAGTATTAAAAGAAGAAGGAATGAGAGAAATAGAAACCACCATGAGAATGCTCTACTCATAATTGCTGCAGGCAGGATCTGCACCTGGATGCTGAAATAAATCAGCGGGCCAGACTCCAAGGGGGAAAAGGATATTTGCATTACCTCAAAGTATCTCCCCATGATATTTATTAACTGTCGTAGTGGTTTTAACATATGTCCAAAAACTCTTTAATAATCCTCCCGGCAGGTGAAGCTTAATTCCTCTCACCTTGAACATGAGTTCGACTTGTTGAATTGCTTCTATCAAATAGAAGAGTGGAGCAAGTTGGCAGGCATGACCTCATGGAATGATCAATGTTAATGTTATCAGTAATAAGAGGTGTTGACATTGTGCAATGACACAATGAAATGGACACATCACCTCGGTGGCATTCTTCCCCCCAAATCCAAGTTTCGTCGCGAGGAAAAGCAGACAGACCTAAATTGAGGAACACTCTACCAAGCACCTGACCAGTGATCTTCGAAAGTGTCAAGGGCATGAGAGACAAGGAAAAACTGAGAAACTGTTACAGATTGGATTAAGGAGACATGGTGACTGAGTGCAGTGTGGTAGTATGAGATGGATCCTGGAAGAAAATAAGATATGAGAGGGAAAAAAAGGTAAAATCCTAATCAAGTCTCTAGATGAGTTAGTAGTATTTTGCTAACGTTGATTTCTTATTTTTGGTAAAAGCTTATGCTCATGTAAGTTATTGACTTTAGGGGAACTCTCCTGTCTTTGCAACTCCTATAAAACTAAAATTATTTCAAAATTAAAAGTTAAAGAAAATAGTGGGAATGTTTTAAATCTAGTTCCTAGCATAGATTAGGCATTCAATAGTTTTTTAAATGAACTAATTAATGTATTTTATTGTAAAAAAAACTATATTGCCATAAAATTATCTTCTTTGGTTTATATGTAATTCCAGAACTCCATTTAGCCAAATCATTTCCTCTAAGTATACTTGGGGTTTTTATGATTCCATCCTTTCACTGTTTCCATCTTCCACAAATGTCTATTCATGTCTTCTGTCCATTTTTTTTTTTAAAGATTTATTTGAGAGAGCAAGAATGAGAGAGAGAGAGTACATGAGAGGGGGGAGGGCCAGAGGGAGAAGCAGGCTCCTCGCCGAGCAGGGAGCCCGATGCGGGACTCGATCCCGGGACTCCGGGATCATGACCTGAGCTGAAGGCAGTCGCTTAACCAACTGAGCCACCCAGGCGCCCTGTCCATTTTTTAATTGGAGTATTTGTGGTTTTTTTGGTGTTGAGTAAGTTCTTTATATGTTTTGGATACTAAACCTTTATTGGATATGTCATTTGTAAATATCTTCTCTCATTCAACTGTATCTTTATATTTTTTAATTCTCAGTTTAGTGCCCAAAGACAGTAGAGGTTCAATAAAGTTTCCATGGAGGGGTCGCCTGGGTGGCTCATTCGGTTAAGTGTCTGACTCTTGATTTTGGCTCAGGTCATGATCATAGGGTTGTGAGACTGAGCCCCACATTGGGCTCCGTGCTGGGCTTGGAGCCTGCTTAAGATTCTCTCGCTCTCCCTCTGCCCCTCCCCTCTCTTTCTTTCTCCCTCTCTTAAAAATAAAATAAAAAATAAAGTTTCCATTGATGAATACATGAGAGAATAAGTAACTTAGAAATAATACTGCTAAGTATCTGAATTTGTTATTATATTCGGTAATGGGATATTGGAATAAAAGATTCATGTTTTTTTTAACTTATCAGAATTTGTAATTAAGCCATAATTTCATATATGTAAGTGAATGTCTTACAAACCCAATGTAAAGTGATCAGTTAGTACTGCACAATTATGGTTCCCACTTATAGTTCTATTAGAGTGGAGTGAAGGATGATGTAGTAGAACACTTATTTACTGTGATATTTTTATTCATTCTGGTTATTTTGTGAGAAATTTTACACTGTCTTTTAGGGTAGCTTACATAGGATCTTCTGCTAGAGGAAAGAAACACCCACTTTTTAAAATATTTGCCATGATGGAGGTACTTCCCTATCTAGGAAAAACAATTTTAGAAAAAATGTTATGTTACATTCCATAGTAAAAATAAGTATGTTTACACTTAGAGCATATTGCCTCTTTATGGCATGAATAAGATTTGGACTGACCTCAAGCTTAGACAGATGTTCTTCCAAATATTTTCTATCAAAAGAAGATGGTGAAATGCTTGATCAGTTGAAGTGTGGTTCAATTGCTTGCTATTGTATATATGATTTATTAGTATTGATTACTCTTCATAAATTTGAAATATTGAAATTTTTTATTTTCTTTAAAGAGTAGATTGATTTTTAGTTTAAAAAAATCAAGCCATGGACACCTGGCTGGTTAAGTCAGTTGAGCATTGGACTCTTGGTTTCAGCTCAGGTCATGATCTCATGGGTCGTGGAATCTGGTCCCGTGTCAGGCAGATAAATATTAAATGCATGGGATGATAACAAATTATTAGAAATTGGTTTTCTCATAAACTCTGAACCTAGCTGATCAACATCTCTCTAATAGTCTGAAAATTAATTTTATAAAATTAACTAATATTTTTTCGCATTAAAAAATAAGACTATATACAGATCATTACACTTTTATTATATATATCATGGAATAAATGTGCCAAATTACCTTTGTTTTAATTTAAGGAAATTTAAGTTCTATTGAAACAAATAAAATATTGACAAATTTTTTTCATGAGTTTACACCTAGCAATTTTGCCGGGTAGAAATTCAGTAAAACTAAATATGATCACCATCAAATGAATACCTGTGTGTCAGCCACTTGTTGTATATCATATCACATTTCCATACTAACAACCCTGCCAATGTGGGCAATATCCTCTACCTTGACTGATAGAGAGACTAAGTCTCTGGCAGATGAAGTAGCTAATCTGAGTTTAAGAGAAAGAAGATTTCAGTGGCAGAGAGCTGTAATTATAATGTGTCAAACATCTGGCTCAAAGTAAGAAAATCAGTATTTATAGATATTCCAATTTCTGATACTATGTAGAAAAAAAATTTGATTGATGGAAATATTTTTTCACTTTTCATCTAAATGTTCCATCAGTGCATACAGAGAGCCTACAAGGTTTTTAATATCATGGCACTTTTGAATTCTAATTTTGAATGGAAAATGGAAAATTCACAACTAAAATATCAACCCCCAGCTGCACTTTCATGATAATTTCAATAAATCAGCAGCTGCTTACAAAACTAAGAAACCCTTTCACCTGAAGTGGTGTGGGATTGTATCTATTACAATCTGAGTAGATCTTGGCAGTGTAAATCCTCAGTTTTTCTTAATGCAACGGGGTCCCCAAGAAGCAGAAAAATTTACCAGAGATCTAAGAGCTATTTGTAATAGAGCCAAAGTCAAATGGAGGATTTGATGAAATAGTCAATAGTGCGTTCTCATTTCTTAAATCAATACTTTCAATTAGTTTAGTCCAACTCTTAGAATAACAGGAGACCTGACTTAAAGAAAACTTGTTTTATTTAATTAAAGCTTAAATGAAGACTTGATGGAAAATAAGCTGTGCCACTTACGTAAATAACCCTATCCTATCTGTTAAGCATCCAAAGCATACAGCTAATTGAATTTAAAAGAAAATGTTAACGTGCCTGTTGATAAAAGTTAAGTCTTAAATAGTTCAATTTCCAATATACTGAAAAGATGAACTTCTAGGATGAGTATTTAAAAATCATAATACAGCTTTATATCATTAAAAGTGATCACAATGTCATAGGACTAATAACTACAGAGTAACAAAATTCTCTGAACAGCAAATCTATCATAAATTTGGACAATAACCAAATAACCTGGAAAAACTGCTTTGCCAAATAAATTTAATCTTTTAAGTTGCTATGGTAATTACTATACTTGTTGGAGGTATTTAGGAGATGCTAAATTCCTTGTGCATAATGAACCTTTATGAAGAGTATTCTAAGCATTCTAGTTTAAAAAAAACTAATTTGCCTTTGATTTGCATAACTGATGTTTGAGTTCAGTGTAGAAATAAACTTGGTTAATTCTAAGGACATGAAAAGATTGAGTAAAAGATTTAAAAGTTTAAGACAAAAGGAAGAGACTGCATTTTACAATATTTATACTTTCTACTTTTCTATTAACTATAGAGTGCTTGTAGAATGTTAAATACTCAATCTGAATTACTACCCAGAAATAGTAAAGGAAGTAAGAATTGTCATGCCACACAGTCCTACTGAGCTTTAACCTTCTGCGCTCAATTTAGCTCTGAGAGTGAAACCCACGCTTAATTATTTACCATTGCTACATTTTACATGAGTGTGGGAGTGTTAACAGCACTGACTCCATCCTTGGCCCTCCATCTTGTTCTCCACACTGGTGTACAGAGGTCCCCACTTGAGATAACAACCTTATGACCTCACCATCATGCCCCTCACTCCATACAAGCCTGGGATTAACATCTGGACTGGCCAGAGAATAGAGGCAGAGAATAGCTGTGTAGGGATCTTTCACCCACCCATTGCCCCTGTCAGTAAATTACCCTGAATAAAACTCTGTGTAAATGATATGGAGTGGCTTGCTTTGTTTTTCTGTATTAAAGTAACTTCTCAGTATAAAGGATACATTATTGACCCTCCTCCACCTTCTAACAATGAGTAAAAAGGGCTAAATTATGTTATCTTTTCTTGGTTGCATCCATAGTGAATTGAACCAGTTTACCTGAGAGGCTGAGGCTAGAGAATGGGCAGGGAGAGATTAGGTGCCTAGAACTTGCCATGGGTCTTTTTCTTAGATACAACTGAGCAGGCATCGGTGAAGCTGGAAATATTCCTTAGCAGGTGAAGCGCCAGTGGAGGTGTGACAAATAGGATTCCATTACCTTGAGTGCCAGTCAATACCACAACTAAGACTCAATTTGCAAAGAAGCCCAGGACCTGAGGGATGGACTAACACTTAGGGAAGGTCCAGCAGTGTTGGTAAGGACTCAAAAGAATTCTCTGAGAGCTAGTAATGAGGGAACTAAGGTTCAGAATTAGGAGATCCACTCACTACACAGGTAATGCAATCACAAGAATTAGGGGAGCCTGATAAAAACCAGTTGCTGAGAAACTAAATGGCCATTCAATAGCAGAGTAAGGGCAAAATGTGTAGATACAGGATAAGAAAAAATGAGCATAAGTTCAGGAACACATTTATCAAGCCCTTGTGATTTTTTTCTGGTTATTTTATCTCAATATCCATCCCAAGGGACACTAAAAATTGTGTTTACCCCAAGGGGTTTTCCTAAGAATTAATTGACTTCATACATGTAAAACTTGAGATAGTTCTTGGTATGTACGGAGTTCAGTAAGTGCTGTTGTTTCTGTTGCTATGTTGTTTGGTTGTTTTAAGGGACTGGGGTTTCAGATAGAATCTTAATCTCTGGAGATCTAATAAGGCAAGAACAAAATTCCTAGGGACATGAAGGGACCAGCTTCATTCAGAAGCAGCCCTAATAGAACTATGGTTCCCACCTGCCTAGACCAAAAATTGGTTGGGAATGTGGGATAGAATCTAGCCTGAGGGTGTTTACCACATCTGATTTGCCACTGAAACCATTAGTATTTTCATTGCTTATCCTTTTGCTGCAGCTTCTGGATGTAATACTTAATGGCTGTGTGACCTTGCAGAAATTTTTAAACTTTTCTGAGCCATAGAAACTTGGCTTTTCCTGTGACTTTGTGTAGTTCTTTCATATTCCCAAATTAATACAATCACTTAAAAGAACAGCATTTGATAGGCAATAATAAGGGTCACTAATTGATATAGAACAAAATTGGGATAACAAAAATTCTAAAAGATGTAACAGGAAAGTCGTTGTGTAAAACTGTGACCACTTATTCTAAGTGTGGAAACTAGAATAGAATGGGGAGTTTTTTCTCCTCTCCATGCCTTTAAAAATGATGTTTCCTCTTCCTAGAATTCCTTGCTTCTATATAGTCACTGGAGAAATAACACTCAAATATTTAGGTAAAAGCCCGCCTCCTCTAGCAACCACCTTGTTGCCCTCCCATGGCATGCCTACAATAATGGCTTTGTCTTCTGAATCCCAAGGAAATATTATATAAATCTCTAATCTATCCTGGAGAATTTACCACATGGTATTTATTATTGGTTATAGACAAAGCTCCTTCTCCACTTGATAGCATTCTCCCTGAGGTCAAGGATTTCTTGCTGTTGCTTTAGCAGCTCTACTGAGATCTAATTTACATACATTAATAATTCACCCATTGGGACTGGGTTTTACTTGACTTTATATCCTCAGCCTACCAAATAGTCTTGATCTGATACAGAATACGCTGTAATAAATCTTTTTTTAATCTTCCAACCAACATATGGAGGAATAAAGATTTCTAGCTGTCATGAAGCAGATGTGAAACTGATGCACCTTAGTGAACTAATTTGTCTTATGATTGAGACATTTGATCAGATTGTCCTCTGTTGCTCCACCCACTTCATGTACTTTTCCTTTTAAAAATATGCCCTCAGAGGAGAGGACATTTCTTCACCAAAGGTGACCCCTTGCCTGAAACTGCAGTGGACTAATAAAAATAAATTAGCTTCAGGATTTACAACTTGGAACCTTGATAATAGCCTCACCGTGTTATCTTCAGTAACTGGAAATATGGAGAAAGACAGTCTCTTTTTCTTCTTTTAAGAATAGAGAGAACAATGGATTTGAAAACAATCATGGATTCAGCCTATAAAAACACACAAAAATTATATATATCAGAGATTACAGGGGAGTCTAGTTCTGTCCCCCAAAATGCTAAGACCTCTCATGGTAATGTTAAAATGGTTATTCTATGGCAGATTATAAATCAGTAAGTAGGAACACTGTTTCCTGCTTTTATATTTCCTCCAAATGCTTCAAATGAAGGTTATATGAAAAATTAATGTCATATAATAACCACCCCGCTTAGGGGAAAAAAACAATATAGACTGTCTTTTTTACAGGTATAACAAATAAAGATACATGTGGGGATTTTAAAATTGTATTCCTAATAAGAAAATTTTAGCTCCATCATAATGATAAACCTATGTATTTTCATTATCCAAACAAAAAATATATTTTTGCTTAATAAAAAATAGTACTTTGTAAAAATAAAAATAATCAAGTTAACTTCATAATATAATTAATATTTAGAGTGAAATCTACAATGGAAAATTCTAAAAACTGTATGATATTCAAAAACCCGAATTGCTCTTTGTGGTTACCATAAAATAAACAGATTTGACACTATTTCTTGTAGTTGTGTTTATCTGAACAAGTAATATATTTTGGAAATAGCTTCCTTAGAAACCTCAGTGGTATGTAATGAAACACCCAATCTTTGACCAAGAGCAGGAAAATCATGTATCAAAGCAGAATGCAAATACTCTAATATTTATAAAAACTAAGTAAAAAATTATAGAGCTTCACGGAAATATGAAATCATTTTGTACAACTTTAATGGAAGAATAAAAAGGGACAAAGTTAGAAATGTGTTCAAGGTCACATGGTTTATTGGCCGAGACAATGACAAATCAGAAACTAATAGAATCATAAAGCCTAACCATCATAGTAATTAAAGATTATCCAATTTATCCATCTATTTAGTTCCTGAATCTTCTCTACAACATTCCCATAAGTTGTCTGTTCAGTGTTTGGATACTGTCAGCAAGAGGGAGTTTACTAGTCCTTGAGGTAAGCGTTCAATATTTGAACAAATCTTACTATTGAGTGACCACCATTTTGTTGAGAAGAAAGCTTTTTCTTCATAATTTCTACCTCTTGGTCTTAGTTCTGGTTTTTGGAGTTGTGAAAAACATGTCAAGTACCTTTTTAAACATGAGAGTCCTGCTAATTATTAAGGACAGCAGAGTGTTACTTTTTATAAAATAAACTTTTACTTTGTGATTAAAGACTTTTTTTATTAAAACCATTGTATTCTCTTTATCAAAAACCTAGAAAGTGTAGGTCAGAACAAAAATCACCAATTACCCATGGGTCACCTTCCTTAAATGTGAGTGTAATTACCTCCTTCTTAGAGGTTTTATCATTGTTGCAGATGCTAATCTTTATTGTATTGAAAATTTTATCCATAATTAGCACTTACCATAATGATTTTTTGCGTGACATTAAGCTTTAATACATATTATTTTAATAGCTACACATTTTTATTAAATAAATATTCAGCTCTTAATTGAATTCTTCCTGGTATTGGCTCTTCTTTTGTATTTAATCTGACCACATTTGGCATGTAAGATGTTTTATCATGCTGATAAACTTCTCAGTTTTAGAGGTCAGAAACGTAGAATGCATTTTTTTTTTACAATTTTATTTTTTATTGTTAGAGAGAGAGAGCACGAGTTGGGGGAGGAGCAGAGGGAGAGAAGCAGACTGCCCATTGAGCAGGGAGCCTGATGAGGGGCTCCATCCCAGGACCCTGAGATCACAACCTGAACTGAAGGCAGACGCTTAACCAACTGAGCCACCCAGGTGCCCCTAGAATGCATTTTCGGATGATATTTTCCATGTATATTTCTTTTTCTCTGAGGGGGCTGTTCTTTTTACTCTTTGAATCTTAGTGGTTTTCTTTTCTATTTAATAAACTTTTCAGTCATATGTATTTTGAATAATTTCCCTTATTTTGTTTTTTAACTTTGCATATTATGTGTGAATATTAAGATATCTTGAATTCTATGTATCCGTAAGTCTTTCTCATAGTCATTCCTCCATTGTTTTTTTGCTTAGAAAACTCTTCCCTATTGAAATTCCATTTGTTTCAATATTTCACTTTTGAATTCATTTAGAATCCTTTCATGGTGTTCCAAAATACTTATTTCCAAAATTTTTAACCAGTTGTGTCAATATTATTTATTCTTTTTTCATTCCCTGCACTGATTTGGCATGCTTCCCTGTTGAAACACTACTCTACAGTATATGTTCAAGTATCTTTCTCTCTCTCTCTCACACACACACACACACACACACACACACCCCACCACTACCACCAACATCAGTAACATCTAAGCCACATGGTACCCTTTCTTACTTCTTGCCATAATCTAATTGGTATTTTAAAAAATAAAGCAGTCATATATTTAGCAAAAATTCTATATGTGCATCCAAATTTAAGCATTTTTATATTATTTTTGCTATCACTGAAAGATTTATTTCTTTTTGTTTTGGGCTAGAGACTTAACATTACCACCATGACAGTACATAGACACACGCCGGCATACACACGTGTATGTACGCACACACAATTTCAGAGACTAAAGGTTGGCTATGGATTGTAGGATCTGAGTGTGGTAGGGTACTTTGATTACATTTTGTTGTTGAATAAGTCATTTTTGAAACTAGGTTAGTTTGTCTTTCTTTGTCTAACTCTGTAAATTACTTATTTGGGATGTGCATTGTTTCTCCCCACATTTCTTCTTAATGTTGCTCTCTTTACCATGTTATGCTTTCATTGTCAATAAGCCCCGTAAGCTACATCTTTGACACAATGAAAGAAGTACAGATATTTCTGGGATAGTAACAGCAATATGTATACACACATCCTTGTCACAAAATGGCATACATATTCCTCAAAAACTTCAAATTCTACAAAATTATGGAAAAAATAGAGATACGGGAAAGACAGGGTAAGATTACTTGAAATATATTCAATACTATAATAATATAAACATATTAATAAACTCAGTAAAATATGAGCAGACATTTAAATCCCCATCAGCATCATACCACCATCAGAGTCTGAGAGTTTTGCATTCTTAATCACAGGGGTTAATGTTTCCTCTTTCCTGATAGAGACTCTTAATGGTACTCATTTGGTTTACTGGAAGATGATCTCTTAGTTTCCACTCTTGCAATTCCAAATCAATTAACAACCCAAGTGACCTTTACTTTTTTTTTTTTAAGATTTTATTTATTTGAGAGAGAGAGAGCACAAACTGATGGGGAGGGGCAGAGGGAGGGAGAGAAGCAGACTCCCCACTGAGCAGGGGTTTGATCCCAGAACCCTGAGATCATGACCTGAGCCGAAGGCAGACACGTAACTGAGCTACCCAGGTGTACCCCCAGGTGACCTTTAAAAACGGAAATTGGATCAAGTCACTCCCCAGCTCAGAGCCCTTCAGTAACTTATTGTGCTTAGAATACATTGTGCAAGACTGTTGAATCACAGATCTGTATCTCTGAAACAAATAATACAATATATGTTTAAAAAAAAAGAAGAAGAAGAAGATAGCAGGAGGGGAAGAATGAAGGGGGGAAATTGGAGGGGGAGACGAACCATGAGAGATGATGGACTCTGAAAAACAAACTGAGGGTTCTAGAGGGGAGGGGGGAGGGGATGGGTTAGCCTGGTGATGGGTATTAAAGAGGGCATGTATTGAATGGAGCACTGGGTGTTATACACAAACGATGAATCATGGAACACTACATCAAAAACTAATGATGTAATGTATGGTGATTAACATAACAATAAAAAATTTAAAAAAAACTAATGATGTAATGTGTGTGAATAAAAAATATAAAAAAAAGAATACATTCCAAAATCCGTGCCCCACATTCTGGGCTACAAAGTCACCTCCTCCACTCTTCCCCTTACTCTCTATACTCCAGCCAAACTGGCCTCCTTCCATACTCTAGAACGTTCCTCCTGCCTTACAGTCTTCTCACTTTTGGATCCCTTTAACAGAATGGTTTTCTCTGCACTTTTTACATTTTACCTAGCTAGCATTTCATCATCTTTCATGTCACAGAGGCCACCCCTGACCACCCTACCTCATGCAGCTCTCCATCTCTTCCCCTCCTGCCATGCTTCTTCATAACCTCTCACCGTTTGTTTCCATTATAACCTTAACAAAATTTTAATTATTCTGTTTGCCCCTTTGCTTTTTTAAACTTTTGTGGGTCTTCTCCAATTGATCATAAGCTCTATGAGCGCAAAGATCTCGGCTTTCAATCACCATGGTATTGCCAATGTTTGATACACACATTTTGATGCATAGATGTTCAATCAGTATTTTATTCATTCAACAAATATTTATTGTGTACTTCTTATACACCAGACTTTTTTTTGCACTGCACATATATCAAATGAGTAAAAGAGATAAAAATCCTTAACTATTTAAACAATAAAAAATATTCTTTTTTAGTTCTATACTTTCTGTATATTGATCTTATGATCAAATATGGTCTTTGTGTGAAAAATCTTCTGAGGCTGTATGCATGAGACTGATTTTATTTCTTCCTACATCTAAATAATTTTAGTAAGTTATGAAATTCTAGCTTCAAACTTCTGTTTTATTGGGGGAGGAGGTTGCTTCCATATTTTCTAAAAATACCTCATTATCTTCTAGCCTCCAGATTTGCTGTTAAGAGGTCTGATGTTAGGGGCACCTGGGTGGCTCAGTCGGTTAATCATCCACCTCTTGGTTTCAGCTCAGGTCATGATCTCATGGGTTGTGGGATTGAGTCCCACATCAGACTACTCACTCAACAGAGAGTCGGCTTGAAGATTCTGTCCCTCTTCCCCTCCCCAAAGATATTCAGGGGAGAAAAATAGGTAAAAATTAAAGCATTTCACACAAGCTTAATGACTGTTGACTGGAAGTCCAGTTATTCACTGTTGCATTTAATGGGCCACTAAGAGCTAAACCAATTTTATTTTTTTAAAGATTTTATTTATTTATTTGAGAGAGAGAGAGAATGAGAGATAGAGAGCACAAGAGGGAAGAGGGTCAGAGGGAGAAGCAGACTCCCTGCTGAGCAGGGAGCCTGATACAGGACTTGATCCCAGGACTCCAGGATCATGCCCTGAGCTGAAGGCAGTCGTTTAACCAACTGAGCCACCCAGGCGCCCAAAGAGCTAAACCAATTTTAGACAAGCGATTAAAGCAATTTGGTCCTGTTAATTTTATTCCTTTACCTAAAATGGCAGTGGAATAACTCTAAAAGTATGGTTAGTAATTCATTGATTCATCAACAATTTTTGGCACTTATCATTTGCTTAGCACTGTGGATGCAAAACTGTGTAAGTCACAATCTCCTATACAGTAAATAAGAAAAGTTCTAAATCTAAGAGGTCCACAGAGTCTATGAAGACCCATAAAAAAAGGCCATATAACCCTTCCTTGAGAGGAAGTGAAGAAAAATCCTCAAGGCTATGATATTTCACAGGTTTTAAAACTTGGCAGGAGCTGCCAGAGGCTGAAGGGGAGGAAAGGTATTCCTGTTGTAAAGAACAGTATGAGAAAATGGTTAGAGCTATAGTAGCCAAGTAGTTTGTTAGTGTAAAATATGGTTTTCCAAGATCAGTCTTGGGAAATATGACTAAGAAGGCATTTAAAAACCAGATCATGGAGTCTGGTATTCTGTAATAACGTCAGTCTGTTTTCCTGTGAATGATTATCAGTCACTTAAGAATTATAAAAGAGTGATTTGATCAGATTCACATTTTGGCATGATTAGGTATGTGGCATTGTGGAGGCTAAATAGAGAGGATGTAAGAATAATATCAATGAGATGATTTAGAAGGATATTGGTGTGACTATGTAAAAGACAATGAGGAGATAAAGTCAGTCAACAGTATGCACAGGAAATGCTACAGAGCAGTTGAAATATGGTGAGTAGGACTTAAGAAATGATCCTTACTATTATTTAATGGTAGTTGACTTACCTTTAAATAGCCACTCATAGTGACTAATGAGTACCACATTGGACAGCACAGGTCTAGAACTTTAGAGAAGTATGGCCCATGAGCATGGATTTTAGAACATATTTAAAACATATGGCATTTTTTAAAGACATATATGGGTTTTATGGAACATTTCAAATAATGAGTAATGGATGAGAGTAGCTAATGAGAGTGACAGTTGGAGGAAAGAGCCATGAGCAGAATAGGCTGGTAGTAACACTTAACATTTAGACTTTAGATGGGAGGAAAAGAAGCTGGAGGAACTATGTAGTGAGAGGTCATATTGAGGTTGAAGGTAGAGCATTAGAGAAGAGTATCCTAGAACTCAAGGCGGGGATGTTTTATTTACAAAGGTTCAATCACAGGAGGCTGCTAGAAAGCTAAGTATTATGTAGCCTGAAGAGTGCCAAAATGTATCTGGCAACTAGCAAGACATGACTGACTTTTAGAAAAATATTTATTCCATGATGGCGATAAATGCCATGTTGGAGTGAATGAATAAATGGCAGATAAGCTTAAACTTTATAAAATAAAGAAAACCAGAGATGAGAGAGAGAGAATTGCCAAAGATAATTAGAATTTTAAAATAACTAGGTGAAAATTAAGTACACTTGTAATTTGAGAAGTGTTTGGTTTGCAGAGAGAAGTTTAAGATCTGAGAGAAGGAGGGGATTGAGGTGAAGTTTTAGAGCGATGGCAATGGCTGAATGTCAGGCAGCTGGAGAGAGGATATCTTTTCCTCTGAAATTTCAGGGGAAGACAGAAATAGATGAATGTGCACGCCCTAACTCTTGGGGTGAAAATTCAAATGTTGACAGCCATATGTATTTTCAAAACATGTTTTCTAAATCCTCTGAGATAAAGATCAAGATAAATAAAATTTTTGCCCTGCAAATGCATTCTTTTAGGTGTGTGTTTTTGTGTTTTGTTTTGTTTTGTTTTAATAGGGATACTTAGGGCTTAATTTTAAGTTTAGTGCTTCTTAAATCGTAAGGGCTTCAATTTTAAAAATAAGCATAATCCCGACTTCCTCTGTTAAAATCTTAGGATGTCATAATATTTAGTTAGTAAAGTGTTTTTCCTTTCATTAAGTAATATAACATGAACTTCTTGAAATTCACAGAATATCCTTAAAACCCTTCAGAGGAATTTAGTAGTTCATTGCGCTTTTACAGAGAGAGAGAAGAGAGAACTTTGTCAGTTAGGTTTTGGTCAAGCTAAGTCACAAAGCATTTCAATGAATTATGTGGCACTTTTGGTACTGAAATGCGCATATAGTATCTTGCCTGAGGAAAGTAGGAAAGGGTCTGGAATTCAGAATAGCAAAAATCCCAGCATTTGGCGTTTTTGTGAAGTATGTATCATGTCAAAGATTAGAGATAATGTACTATACCCATAGCCAAAAAGAACTCTGAATTGGATTGAATGTGAATAAATTATCTTGGAAAATGTCATTTCATATAAGAGTACAGAAAAAGTACAAAAGCAATTTAAATATGTGTAATAGTATCCTAACAAAAAAATGGGAGTCAAATTTCTCACTGAGCCATGAACTCACACCTGTAAACATGAATTTTTTGACAGTTAACCATTGCAAAAAGCATTGCTTTTTATTCCCTGGTTTACTGTCAAAAGATTCATGCTTACAGGTGTGATTTCGTATATATATATGAAAAATTTATTTAACTTTAATAATGTCTACTCAAGAGTGGAGATTTCTGTATATTTTCTTTATGTTGTTTGGAAGTCCACTGTTCTTTCCACTGTACAACTAAGTCCATCTCCAAGAAATATGCCTTCTAATTCATATAAAGATGTAGGACCTTTGTTTTTCTGTTTCTGTTGCTTAGATAATTGTGGTTCTCACATCTAGTGACATTTTTTTTTAAATTTCTCTTGATGGCAAGGTGTAGCTCTCTCCAGCTTTGTGATTGTTTTAATTTCCAACACATTTATGGAAACTAAAATTTAGGTTAATTAAAAATTCACACACAGAATTTGAGGTTTTTCCCATCACTTCCCATCTCTCTTCTGAGTCTTTGAAATGTAACTTGATGAAACAGTCATTTCACTTCTGGATGGTATGTTATAAAGGGGGCATTGAAATAAATTCTGTGATTTCATGGGGGAAAACATCTTTTCCTCCCCAGAAAGCTCATTCTGAAAGTGCAGGACCAGGAACAGGCTTTTATTCACACACTTGAGGTCAGGATCTTCACTGGACTGAGCCTCCTGTTCTTTCACAGACTTTCTACCCAACAGCAATTCCAGAGTCGCTGACCAGTGTGTCAGCTCAGGAACTCCATCAGCCTTAGCACCTTGCACTCACTATTACATTCATCTTTCACAGTTTCAAGAAGCTAAACTTGATTTTTGTCCTTCTATTAGTATCCCTGCATCTCAAGTAATCTAGTACAGAGACTTATCTAAAAATTATATAATCTTCTGGGCGCCTGGGTGGCTCAGTTGGTTAAGCGACTGCCTTCGGCTCAGGTCATGATCCCGGAGTCCCGGGATCGAGTCCCACATCCGGCTCCCTGCTCGGCAGGGAGTCTGCTCCTCCCTCTGACCCTCTTCCCTCTCGTGCTCTCTATCTCTCATTCTCTCTCTCTCAAATAAATAAATAAAATATTAAAAAAATAAATAAATAAATAAATAAAGTAAATAAAACTTATATAATCTTCCTTACGTTTTTAAAGTTTTAGCCAGAATTGTTTTATGTGTATGTGTTCTATATTCCGTTGTAAATAATTAAATTTCATTATTTAATGTATTTAAATTCTTAACATATTTAATATATTTCAAATCCGCCCATCCTTCCCAATTCACATCGGGTTTTATATTTGTTTCAAATCCGAGAAATTGAAAGAAGACAGTATCATTAATAGAAGGTATTTTTCAACACTAACTCTGATTCTTCTCACTCATTCCATTGATAGCGTTGTTTGCCTCACTTTATGGATGGCAAAACAGGTTCCCGAATGTAAGGTCTCATGCCCAGTTCACATTTTAAATACAGTATTGACTAGAATATGTCTTCCTTTCAAGGAAGTCTCACATTTTAACACATCCTTATGGAGTTTACATTTATGACAGTTATCTGGATTAAATGAAACAGATTTTAATAAATCTAATTTCTTATTATCTATCCTCCTCTCCCCCAACTTCTCCAGTACCTTCTATGTTGTCCACCAATCCCTTCATTGTCACCAACATCCTGAGGTTTGGAAGGCAAGCTATGCTCACCACTATACCACCAACACACACCATCCTGCACTTTAAACACAAGAAGTCAAATGCTATTTACTGTCGGGGCGCCTGGGTGGCTTAGTCAATTAAGTGTCTGCCTTCTCCTCAGGTCATGATCCCAGGGTCCTGGGATGAAGGCCCACCCCCACGTGTGGCTCCCTGCTCAGTGGGGAGAGTCTGCTTCTCCTTTGTGCTCTCTCTCTGCCCCTCCCCTGGCTCATGTACATGCTCTGTCTCTCTCTCTCTCTCTCTCAAATAAATAAATAAAATCTTTAAAACAAACAAACAAAAATGCTATTTACTATCTAATCCTCTATTTGATATCATCACTAATAAAATGAGTAAATGAAATAAAAATAAGATAAAAATGTTCCATCCTCTAGGCTGATTCCTAATCTTGACTGAGTCACAATTCAAAGTTCTGCTACTGTGTGTGTGTGTGTGTGTGTGTGTGTGTGTATGTGTGTTCATACCTTCATTTTAACCTGTATTTTTGGTAAGTCACCTTCAAACATTAGTCTTAAGCAAAACAATTACTCGGGGTAAACCTTGAATTCAACTCTAAAAAAGAATATTTATATATTTTTCCAAGAGTCTTGGGTAAGGACAAAATGAGGAATTGAAGAGTGTATACTGTTGAAATAGAACATATATGCCACTTATTATCATTATGAAATATTTACATTGTAGTCCTGGTAAAATTACAGCATGAAGCCCATTGACATTGATTCCACATGCTCTTACAGATGCTGACATGGATTGGGAGGGAAGTGCTGTTGTTCCAGATCAGAAAATTATAATGAGATATGTAGCATCATAATGATCTTGGTTTATTATAGTTTTAGTTACACAAGAAAAATATTAAATTGTCCTTGTTATCCCATAATATAAATCTATAAATTCTCTCCTATGATTCTAGTGAGTTAAAGTATCTCCAAATACTGAAATTATAATCAAGCTTCAAGCAAGTATCCTGCACACTTAAAATTAATAGATTTGAACACCAGTATCATTCTTCATTTTTCTCTAAAAAAATTAATATTGCCATTTAAAGGATTCACAACACCCCCTGTCTGCGGTTGTGGAAATGAATGTATATCATGCTCTGTAGTTGGTCATTAAACATCTAAAACACCAAAACTAGGGGCGCCTGGGTGGCTCAGTCGTTAAGCGTCTACCTTTGGCTTGGGTCATGATCCCAGGGTCACAGGATTGAACTCCGCATCGCGCTCCCTGCTCAGCGGGAAACCTGCTTCTCCTTCTCCCACTCCCCCTGCTTGTGTTCGCTCTCTCGCTGTGTTTCTCTCTGTCAAGTAAATAAATAAAATCTTTAAAAATAAAAAAAAAACACCAAGACTAATAAAATGTGAAATATTTTAGAAAAATATTCTGGATTATGAGATTCTTACATTTGCTTCATCTATGAAGGGGCCTTAATAAACTACTAAATCTAATAATCTAATAAAACCCAGAAAGGAACAAATTATGAAAAAAAGTTTTATATATTATATCTTGAACCTAGATATTTGAGAAATTGTGATTAATAATCCGAACATCAAAAAGTGAAACAACTATTTGGTAACTGAAATGCCTATTAAATTGAGGTGGCATGCAAGCAATGTATAATTTCCCAAACTGAAAACATTACATTAAATATAATCACACTTGTTAATTCAACTCATGTTTAAAATAACCTTTAAAGTATTATTCAAATCAGGTTAATTTAGTCATAAAATGATTAGGTCTAAAAAGATCAATTAAGATGAATATGCATGTCCCGGTACCTAGAATCCCCCATTAATTTTAATTTAATAGTAAATGTATATAAATAAACAAGTGAGTTGACTATAAATGACATAGAATAATAAAATAGTTCAGATCATAAGTATGAAATCAGGAACTAACAGCAATAAAAAATTTATATTCAAAACAATAGATTTTTCTGTAAATTTGTATCAGTAGTATGATACTAAATCAATATAGTTTCCAGTGACTTCATTCTTATCAATCTATCTTAAGATGATCTTTTATTTATTTAAAACAATTCCCTCATCTTCAACTGTATCTTTACTGTAACTTCCAAATAATACATTTTGCAATGAATATTTTCCTGTCTTGTGCTTTATTGCTTCATGATATTAAGGTAATAGAATTAAGAAAATAGCATTTTCATAATAAACTCTTCCTATATTTAATCCATTTCTAAATTCTTCCTTTGGAAATTGAATTGCTTAGATTCATCTTGATCATTAATATCATTGGTTCTTTCCCCCTCAGTGAATTCACTTACACACAGGAAAAAAAAAAAAATTATACTCATCAGGTTCAGTATGATATTTTATTGACATTAATGTTATGAATTCACATAAACTTTGATGTCAGTACTTACTAACTTTAAGAAGAGAATACATGACAAATGAAAAGCATTTTGCTAAGATCGTGATATTTCATAGTTTCGACAGCATCTGCATGATTAGCAAAATTGACAGTGAATGTACGTTTGAATATCCCCGATCCAGTTTTAGGACCTCAAAAAGATAGCCTTTAGTTTTCAAGGTTCTCTGCTAAAAACTGCATTTTGTAAATAATTTCCAAAAATTACAGGCATATCCTCTGGCAGATGTCACTTTTAAAGTAACGTTTTCAATTTTTATTTCTCTTAGATTAGAACTTTGTAACTGGATTTCTAGGTACCTGAATAATGATTAAGTCTGTGTCCACTGTTGAAGGAGCAAAGAGCCCTTATCATTTAATAATGGTATCATTGTTGTGATGTTGTGACAATGTTGTGGCATTATTGTTAGTTGTTAAGTGTGATGCATCATGATTAAAAAGTGTACTAGCACTAATCCTTGTGTTTTTCGGGTTCTGTTTGCACTTTCAGAGACAAGGAAATAGCATGGCATGAAACATGGCTCAGTTCTATTACAAAAGGAATGTGAATGCCCCCTACAGAGATCGCATCCCTCTAAGGATAGTCCGAGCAGAATCAGAGCTCTCACCATCAGAAAAAGCCTATTTAAATGCTGTGGAAAAGGGAGATTATGCAAGTGTCAAGAAATCCCTGGAGGAAGCGGAAATTTATTTTAAAATCAATATTAATTGCATCGATCCTCTTGGAAGAACTGCTCTCCTCATTGCAATTGAAAATGAGAACTTGGAGCTCATTGAACTACTTTTAAGCTTTAATGTCTATGTTGGAGACGCTCTATTACATGCTATCAGGAAGGAAGTTGTTGGAGCTGTTGAGCTGTTACTGAACCACAAAAAGCCCAGTGGAGAAAAACAGGTATGTGCCAGAGCACCGTTTTTGACAGATTTTCCTTGCAGAAGGTTTCTGTGGATATTCAAATTCTCTCCAGATTTTAAGAATTAAAAGCATGGAAATCAGAACTCTTAAGATAGAGAGCTAGTGGCAGCTAACCACGTCATACCCTCCGACAGTTCCTAGTACTTGTGCCCCCTGCCCTGGCAAATCAGACCTTTAGGGAGAACTAAAGCAAAACAAAGGAGCCCACGGCGGCTTTGCCTTCATTGGAAACCTTTCTATGTAATGCCCAACCTAGAACGAACGCTGTTTGAGGCTCGAATCTGTGCGTGTGGGTATTTTTCCTCTTGTCTTTTCATTTCCAACATTCTACCACAGCAAGCTGAATCCGTTTGCTGCTTTCCTGTTTAATCTGTTTGCCTGTTCTGGGATTCTGCATCGTACTGCAAAAGTGAATTGGATCACCTAAGTTTGATATTGTTCATTAGCAAACTCTAGTGGATTCTTTTAAATTGAGGCAAATAAAAACAAAAAAGGATTACTAGAAAATAACTAAACCCTGGCTATAGATTTAACAGTATGCCAAAGTGTAGCTATATCTTAGTGTCATCGGTAGAAAATACACTCAAATGGCACATAATTCTACAATGTGTGGGTTTTTTTTTCCCTATCTTCCTATTTTTATTGTTGTTCTTTGGCTTTTTTTTTTTTAACCACTAAGTAAGTGGAGAAATCATAAAAAGGAACGAATAAGGGATCTGTTTTTGTCTGTCTAGACCCTTCTGTCTGTGACTGCCCTGTATCTGAATTGTCTATTGGATCCCTTTTTCCTCTCGCACTGAACTCTTCACTTCCCTGCAAGTCCAATTGACTAATTGCAAAGACATTGCACATACTGCAGTGGCTCAAAATCTGCCTTTTAAAATAAAATCTTCAAATGTGTGTGATTCCACTCTAGCCATTTCTGCTGTATTGGATAATGTGCAACCTCTGCAAAGGACAGACTGTTTAAAAGCTACATTCTTTTAAAGCCAGCTCTGCTGTAGCTCCTGTTATCTGTTTTACTGGAGGACTTTTATCTGAATCCTTGCCATTTTTAGCAGAACAACTTCACGGCTGGGTGTCTCCTGAAAAAAAATAACAACGACAAAACTCTTGCTGTGTTGTCAGAAGCCTGTGTTCTATGGTACATTTTTATGCCTGCCCACCATTCACCCTTTCCCCTTACCCGAGCCCAAGCTTTCAGAAAGCAACACTCCACAAGGACAATACTTCTCTGCTTGTTGCTTTACTAGCTTTTTTGTTGTTGGTTTCATATCCCATTGTTTGTATGTTACCTTCCCATTATATCGCTAAAATTTTACCGGCAGAAAATTCACCTGTTGCATCTATCCTTTCAAACTTATACAAACGTTGACAGGAGTGGGCAGGTCATGGTAATAGCTAAAGATATATGTTATATCCCAGGCTTTTACCACCAAGGGAAGTGCCCGACACAGATAGGAATGAGTAGGAGTCTGTTTTCATCTGTGTAAGTTCAGGTGCGGCTTTTGTCACCTTGTGATTTTGAAATTTCTTCCATAGTCATACCCCATGTTTTCTAACAACAACGACCTAATATTGTACACCCTCTTGCTTATGTCTAAATAGGGGACCATGAGACAGATGTTGTGACTGTAGTCTAGATCATTTTAGATTGCACCAAGTCTATAGAACAAACTTGCCATTAAGTGTGCTTTTTACATTTATTACTAAGTAACTTTAGCTCTGTTTTCTAGAGAACACTGGCCATACATTTCAATGTCTCTTTAGCAAATGACATTTGTGCTGGCCAGAGTAATTTGGTGTCTGGAAAAGATATCTGCTATTATGAGAGTGTTTGTTGGAAGATATTCAACTTCTGAGCTCAACACTAGTCTCACAAGTAGGTCCTGGCTCCTTACAGGCACTTGATCTGAACCCTGGTTATTAACAAAAGGCAGTAAAGGTTTGCATTCGTCAGGAGTCAGAAATATCTCAGGCTATGTGTTTCTGGAAGATTTCTCTTGTATCTATTTGCTGGCCAAGAATTTTCCTTTTATATTTTTTTGTATTCTAGAATTCCTCTTCAGTGAAGGCACTAAGAATAAACAAAAAAAAATATGTATCTTTTTGTTTGAACTTCATCATTTTGAAAGAACAAAACCAATCTACCACAGAGGTCTTGGTGCATTGTTGTTAGAACATAATATGTAT
The DNA here is from genome assembly GCF_009762305.2 of Zalophus californianus. Classification (NCBI taxonomy): domain Eukaryota; kingdom Metazoa; phylum Chordata; class Mammalia; order Carnivora; family Otariidae; genus Zalophus; species Zalophus californianus. The sequence goes on from NC_045597.1 coordinate 64,500,125, forward strand.
ATAATGTAGCACACAAAAGATGTTCTCTGGGCGGGGTGTGGGGAATACAGTAAATCCCATTAGAGCTTGACTGTTTGTTTATCTGTGACTGACTTACTTAGATAATACATCTCTCAGGTACAGCCAGCATGTTTTGGAGTAAGTTGCTGTAAATCAGTGCGTTGTATGTAGCAAATATGTTTTTGACAGGAATTTTTTTCCCTTATAAATTGTAATTTCTTAGATGATTCTTGTGATTGTTGTAAGCCATTTTGTGTATTATTATAATTTGCTGAATTTCTAGTCTCATGGGCATCCCCCAAAGACTCTGGGACACATTGCCATTAATTCTGTTGAGATCACTAAAGCCAAGTGTTTATACCTGAAAACAATAATATTCAAGTGGACAAAATAAACCTAACTTGTCCTGAAATGAGTCAAGAACGAGGATATAATATAAAAATTATACAAATCTGATTATTAGAACACTTACTTAAGAACTTAAAATGTGGGCACCTGGGTGGCTCAGTTGGTTAAGCATCTGCCTTCGGTTTAGGTTATAATTCCAGGGTCCTGGGATAGAGTCCCACATGGAGCCAGGCATCTGGCTCCCTGCTCAGTGGGGAGTCTGCTTCTCCCTCTGCCCCTCCCCCATCCATGCCAACTCTCTCTCCCCCTCTCTCTCACAGACAAAGATAAATAAATAAATAAATTTTTAAAAAAGAACTTAAAAAGTGACAAATGTGGATTAGGAAATACACTCTTCTTTTGTAAGTTTGTCACATATTCATTTCTTTGTCTGGAAGAAGATGCAGTGTGTGGTGGCATCCTGAAGTCATAGGAGCTGTGAGTTTCAGATTAGTTTGTGTACATTCTCCAGAGCACAATTTACTATTTGCATATGCTTATTGTGCCTGGCCTTGTGCTGGATGCTAGGGAGTAGACATTGTTCCTATTCCTCGGAGTCTGAAGGTCTAGTTGTGAAGAAGGACAGGAAAAATATCATGGGAATATGAATAAGCGTGATCACAATGGAAAAGATGAAGGAGAAATAAACTCTTAGGTATTGACTGGATTTCGTAAATACAAACTGTTAGTGGGTAGGGGACATGAAGGGGTAGGAGAAGGGCCTGAAGAAGGAGGAGGAAGGCTGTTTAAGGGTGTATACCTGGAAAAAGTTAACTCCATTTGCTAGGATCGAGACTATAGGACACGGTCTATAGGACCTGATTGAATATACTCAGTTTTTTATTTTGTTGAAATTGACACCTAGAAGGCAATTCGAAATTTTGGACTTAAAGGGGTCTGGGATTGATATATAGATGATAGTGAAGACTTTGAAACCTCTTGTCTTCCTATTACTCTGACATTGATTTCCTTTTCTTGCCCTTATAAATTGTTTTAATGTTTGTGGTTGTTAGCCTATTAAAAGATTTTCTCAATGCAGCATCTAACAAAGGTATTTCAGTTTTGCCAGATAAATAGATGGTCATAGATCATTAAATATTTCCTTCCATATTTAATGTAGACCAACATAAATCAGGGTATTGAGTCCTAGTGTTTTATTTTTATTTTGCTATTAACAAATGGAAAGAGTAATATTTCATTTCTTTCATACAGTAGACAGCTAGAGAAAATGTGATTCCCTACACTAAGGAGGAAGATGGAACATCATGTATTTTTTTAAAATTTTATTTATTTATTTGATGGAAAGAGACACAGCGAGAGAGGGAACACAAGCAGGGGGAGTGGGAAGGGGAGAAGCAGGCTTCCTGCTGAGCAGGGAGCCCGATGTGGGGCTCGATCCCAGGACCCTGGGACCATGACCTGAGCCGAAGGCAGACGCCCAACGACTGAGCCACCCAGGCATCCTGGAATGTCATGTATTCTTACTGGGACTGTTCCCTTGTTACCATCATTACTCTGATATTCTCTGATAATTTTATTGACCTTTTCTTTAACCTTCTGAGTACCTTATTTCTCTACAGGGAATGACGGAGAGTGGCTTCTCAGCCCCAGTTTTGAGCCAATTGATTGGTTACTTGACTTTTAATTATTTCTAACAGACCTTTCTCTTTGATGTCATCTCAGACTAGATTCAAGGCCACATTCAATTTCAGTTTCAGCTGCTTCAGTACATGTCTATCAGAAACAGAGCTTTCTTTTCCATTCTCCACTTAGAAAGTGGTTCTCAGTCTTCAGCACCATTAGAATCACTGGAAGGGTTTAGTAAAACACAGATTGCTGGATCTGCTGGATCCCACCCCACCCGCGGTCTCTGAACCAGCAGGTCTGGAATGAGACCCCGGAACTTAGAGTTCCCACAAGGACATAAGGGATAGTAATGCTGCTGGTCAGGAGACAGCACTTTTAGAACCACTGACTTCGAGGAAGTTGAAAGTTACAGAATGACTGTGATTGTGTATTTTATGTTAGGTGTGTATTGAACTATGCCATGCTAACCTGGCTTTCGGGAGATTTCAGTTAATACCCTTAAATATTAATGATTAAGTGATATTTATTATATGAGAGTCTCCCAATTTCACTAATATGTTTATTATACTTTTCCATTCTTTGGGAAGAAGATTTCGCTAAACATTACTGATTAGCTTAACAGTTAAGCCTTGAGTATTTCATTCGAAGAAATTTATTTTAAAGCTCTCTTAAAAAGAATATCAAATTTTTGGAGCCACCTGGGTGGCACAATTGGTTAAGCGTCTGGCTCTTGATTTTGGCTCAGACCATGATCTCAGGGTCCTGGGATCGAGCACCTTGTCTGGCCCCATGCTCAGCGGGGAGTCTGCGTGAGGATTTCTCTCCCTCTCCACTCTTTCCTCCACTCACTCTCTCACACACTCTCTCTCTCAAATAAATAAATAAATAAGTCTTTTAAAAAAAGAATATAGATTTTATAACTTCAAGAGATCTTGGAGATTACCTAACCGAATCACTTTATTTTACAAAAAAGGGAAAAAGGAACCCAGTGGAGTTGGTATTTGACCTGACTAAAAGGACTTATATAAATTAATAGCTAGAAAATGAAACTTGAGATAATCTGAATGATGATGATAATTGTCATTATAAAAGCAATAATAATACTAGATAATATTCATTAAGCCTTTCACTGTGCTAGAAATTGTGATAATTTTGTACGAAGGTAGGTGTTATTTTTATTCCCATTTATAGATGGGGAAATGAAGGCATAAAAAGGTAAAACTGACATGTTCCAGACTACAAAGTCAGGAAATCAGTGCTGGAACTTAAGAGTCATGAAAGATAACTGTATGTTCTCAAGTTGTAGCCACCACACCAATATGAATGGGAGTAATTTAAATCATTACTCATCCTAATACGGGATAAGAGATAAATTTAAAAGAGTCTCTAGATCTCCATATTCAGGAGAGCCTGAGGATCTCTATCTTGAATATTATAATGTCATTTATAATCTGGTTGCCCAATAAATAGGAATAACAAAGTCATTCGAAGCTGGGAAGTGCTGGGAAGGAGCAGAGTTGAGGGATAGAGAAGCTGACTTCAAGCCCCATTCACCACTTGCTAACAGGACAAATCTCTCAATCATTCTGAGCCTTAGTTTTCTCAGTTGTTAGTTAGAATCATAGTATGAATTTATTTGCTTCTTAAAGTCTGGTGTTCAAATTCTATAAAAGTATCTTACAAAGTAACATATAATAATAACATACTATACTGTTACCACTGTATTATGCCATAATCTGTCTTCCTGCTGACAAATATCTTAATGACACAACGCATGTCGAGAAGATGAAGTTAAGTGTTGGCAATTTACCCTGTAAAGTGCATGACTTCTTTTTTAATTTGAAAAATGTGATCATTGGAAACCCTATTCAGAGAGAGCAAAGGAGAATTTAATTCAGTTTACTCTTTTCCTTTTCACTTCAGTGCATGTAGGGGAACATTTTTTTAAGGAGTTTCAGTAGACTGGCTGCTTCTAAAGTCACTACTTGTGACTTTAGAAACAGTGCCCATTATGTGATCAGAAAATCAGAGTCTGAAATAAGAGATTGGCATTAGCATATTTTGGTTTTTTTAAAAGATTTTATTTATTTACTTACTTGAGTGGGGAGGGGCAGAGGGAGAGGAAAACAGAGAATCCCAGGCAGACTCCATGCTGAATGTGTAGCCTGATTCCAGGACCCACAGATCATGACCTGAGCCGAAATTGAGAACCACTTAACCGACTGCGTGCACCACAAGGGGCCCCCGGCATTAGCACGTTGATGCAAATATAGATTCAACCTAAAATTAAAGAACTGCTGACTAAAATTAAAGAACATTTTTTTCAATCAATATGGCTACTAATAAATAAATCTCTGGCTATTGGGCAGAGAACTATGTTCTTAAAACAAATCTAAAATTTTCAGATTGAAACCATTTGTTTTCTGCCTCAAGACTTAAGATACCCTGAAAAATTTACTTTTAACTTTTGCATTCATTTCATTTTCCTCATTGGGCTTTGGAACTAGTAAATTTGCCTTCCTCAGTCCCGTGAACTTCCTATGATGCCTCATAAATGAAACTGTTTGCTAAGACAATCTGTACGCCCTAGTCTTCAGAGCACTCCTTGCAGAATGAAAACATTTACTTTCCTCAGTAGTTAACCAACTGAGGTTACCCTTTTCTCTGTTTTTATTACAGCCTGGATATCGACAGTAAGTGAACGGAAATATATGTTTAACCATAATCTTATGAACTATCAAAATTCAGAGAGCAAGACTGAGAGGAAAAGTGGGCAAGAGACAGAAATAAAGTATTTAAGATGTTCCCCCTCAAAAATACTTATCCTATTGTGTGACATAGTAGATAAATAATTAATTATACTTTCTTTCTATTCTGATTTAAGCTGTCAACAGGAAAGTTGTTTATAATATTGCCTAAATCTACCATTAATATGGAAAAGCTGAAACTTATCCCTAACTATATAAAGTAGTAACCAATATAAAGTATGTTTTATTAACAAGTACTTTGAAAGTCTAAAAATTAAATTGAGTCTTATTATTCCACAGCAAGGAGTTTAAAAGCTACTATAACATTGAGCACAGATTGTGTTTAGTCCCCTGGCAAATGGCAATCATGAGAGATATGAATAATTCTGTCCTAAGTGGAAGAATTTTTATAAAAAGTAGCCTATGTCGTACTGTTAAGATGACGACGTGGCATAAGCTAACTGGTCATTCTGACTCATCATATAATGCACCATTTAACTTCCATAGTTACACTGACATTTTATTCTTCTTGAAGACCAGCCAATTATAAATAATCCCTTTGAAACACATGCCCTTGCTTTTTCCTTTCAGCATATCACACTTATTATGAAAGTAAAATAATAACAATCATTAAATATGTTTGGAACCCACAAAAGAAAAGGGATTTTAGCCTCTTCTGAAAATCAAGTGAAAAAAAAAAACACAAAACTTCAAGCAATTGAACAAAACTCCAAGCATTGAGACATTTCCATTCTACAGTGTGAATATATAAGGGGCGCCTGGGTGGCTCAGTTCGTTAAGCATCTGCCTTTGTCTCTGGTCCTGATCCCAGGGACCTGGGATCAAGCCCTGCATCAACCCTCCCCCCATGTGCTCTCTCTCTCTCAAATAAATAAATAAAATCTTTAAAAAAAGAAGAATATACGAAATAGAGCCCTTACTCCCCATTTTTGGACAGAGAAGGAGTGAGATATGGTGAAGAGAGTTGAGAGAGAGAAAAATTTGGATATAAGTCCTGTTTTATCATCTCGGGCAAATAATTTAATCTTTAGGGTCTTGACTTGCTCATAAAGAAGAGGGGGATTATAGTCCTTACTCAGCAGGTTGTTGTAAACATTAGCTAACACCCCAAAGTGCCTACATTAAGAGAGTTAGCTCAGTAAGTCCCTCCACCTTGATACCATTTGATCATTTTATATTTATTAAATTAAATTTAATTTAAAGTGTGTATATGCATTGAAGAGGCTAAATATTCCCCAAAGCAAATGTGTTGTGAAGTGTTAGTGCTAGTATGAAGAGTGAGTTTATGTTAAACTTAAAATAAGAGAGATTGAAGCTGATCTTTGAAATATGAGCTTTGGTGAAAAGCTTTTTTGGAGTCATTTTTATTAAATCCCCCCAAACCGTTAGAAATGTTGTGATGAAATCTAAAAATAATAACATGATGTCTCAGCAAACAATGTATTCATTGAACTTACTTAATTATAGTAATTTAAAAAATTAATCACCAAGGAATCACAGTGAGTCATTTAACAATTATAATTAATCAAATAGATAAGGTGTTAATATAATTGGGAATTATAAAAAATATCTATTATGACTAGAATGTCTCATAACTGTCTTCAAAATGCCCTCTTTTTTTTCAACTTACTATATTGACTTATTCTCTGATTAGATGCAAAATAAGTAAAATTTTATTACTGTAAAATCTGAAACATAAGAAAATGAGGATTCAAGTAGTGTGGAATTTTAAATGTTCAAGAACCAATTTTTCAAGCAGTTAGAAAGAGTGCTTTCATTTTCATTACCACAATTTTTTCTTTATGCAGTAATTTTCTGGATCAGTTAACTTCTAGAAATATCAATGTTCCAAGTCACTGTTGTTTGAATCATGTATTAGAAACACTTGACAATAATTCTAAACTACGAGCTTAGAGCATGGGAGGACCAATTTATACACTACCTAGAGGAATGGGTGGTTTATGCCAGATAAGAGAAATTCATAATTACAAATTTACCAACTGAATCCATAGCTTTTTTCCCCTTAAATGAGATCATGAGTGAGTGGAGTCAGATTTAACTTTGCAGGAGCCTCACCCCTCATGTGTGTAACCTAATTGCAATATTCCTCCTTGGTTTCTGGATTTTCCTGGGGGAAATACATAGATTTGTTTGATTTGGAGATACCGGCTTAATTGTTAAGCAATTCTACTACCATTAGTTATAAATGTGAACTTTTAGTACAATAATATCATGATGAATAAAGTATAAATTAGAAATAATTATGCATTTATTTAGACTTTTTTATGTGTATTACTCCCTGCTCAAAATGTCAGTGAATCCTCAGTTAGCAGTATATTGACTAATTTTTCTCAAAAAAGTACATAATCTGAAAAAGCAAATAGGTTAAATGCATTTAACCATTTAATAAATTTCTATTACATTATACTATAGTGGTTGTAGATCAAAGGATACTAATAAAAATTGTTAACAGTAATTGGGCATTTCAGTGTGCCAGGCATTCTCTTAAGACCATTTTACATTGTTGTCTCATACATCAGGAAATTGAAGCTCAGAGAAATTAAACAATTTTCCAAGGGAAGTCTGATTGTAGGTGTTCTGTGTTCATGGTCTTTACTATGCCAAACTACCTGGTTGCTTTGGCCATCAGATATATCCAGCAAGCTCCGCCCTTCAGAACATCCATAACCTAGGAGTACAACTTGGTCTTCGAGCAGCATAGAAAGATCTCTCCATGTCCTGACTCCACAGATGCATCCTGAAATTCCTTCATACCAGGCTCCTCATTCAATTTTAAGTGCCTTTCAGTTAACGATTTAAAAAAACTGGTCATCTGATGTCCTCAATTCCCCTTAGATTGTTGTAGGAAAAGACCAGCAGTAATGAGGGAACAGTGTTCGCACACTGAGAAATGGCTAGCAAGAGTTGAGACAAGCATATTAACAGGAGCGTAGACAATGACACGTCAAACAGAGCTCATCACAGCATTACCCTGTGCTTGGCCAGACACAGAGGTTGAGGGCCCAGAGAGGAGCTCGTCTTGGAACCTGACCAGGAGTCTGCAGAGAGGGACCCCGCCTCCTAGACTGGCAGAGGTTATTTTGCAGACAGCACAAATCCTTTTCCTCATTTATGTGTGCGATAAATTGTGAAACTTTGATGGAATGAAATATCCCTCTTGTTTGTTACCGTCATAGCCTATACACCCCTTTATATTTCTTAGAACGTTATGTTGAAAATATGTATCACTTTTCCTACTTAGTGAACTTCACAATACCAAGAAGTATGTGTGCGTGTGTATACACACACACACACGTATATACACACACATACGTTTGTTCATGCACGCACACACCCTTCATAATAAAAAAAAAAAGGAAAATGGAACTGGTTTTCTTAAAATCATAGATAGTTGTTTAGGTTTGGAAGAGATTCTAAAGGTTATCTAGTGTGATCACTGTTACAGTGTTTATTATTTGTACTAAGCACAGGTAATATAGAATCACTATATTATTCCTGATAGAGAATCACTGTCTTCTGCTCCTTCTTCAACTCTGCTGTAGCAGAGCAGAGGAGGACAACTCAAGATGAAAAGACACAGGAAAGTTAGTAGAATGGTTTGGCTGAGCAAAGTTTCAATAAAGGGATCACGTACTTCCTCACTTACTCTTTTATTCTGTTGTTTTTAAGATTTCGTTGTCTGCAACTGTGACCAAAATATTATTAAAATATGTTCATAGAGTAAACGACTTTATAAAAAATATGATCACAAAGAAAACCTTGACCGCAAGGAATCTAATCTAGCAATCGATTGCCACTTCGAGATAAATAAAAGTAATAATATATAATATGCATCCTCATCTATTTTGTTTTCTATACAATACAGATTTCTAGTTGCATTTAAAACTGCATTTTTGTGAGAGTAGAGGAATAGTGCCCCTAATGTCTAAGAAATATCTGTATTTGATTATGTAAGACACAAAAATTGAAAAACCTTAACATTAGTGAAAGAAGGAACTAGTATCACTGTGTTTCCATAAAATGATAAAAGTGTTTAAGTATTCAGTGGATGTGAGAAAATATAATACATTGGCATATTAGATGAATTTTTGTATATAATAATGTGATATACTCTTCACTCTAAATAGAACCAATATAAAATATTTTTGCTTTGTACATATATATAACTATTAGCTCTACCAATGAAATGCTTAAGTTTTTAAAATTTTTATGTAATAAATTAAGTAATATTAAATGTTGCTAATTCATATCTCTCTGGCATACTTTATTCTAGAATATCAGTGCCCATTAATCCTTTATCATCTGAGGAGCTTTTGCTTCTTCTGGCCTGACCTTAAATGACCAGTCTTAGAAAAATACACTTTAAGTAGATTCCATTGAGTGCTTTTCAGCCTAAACTTAATGTCTAAACTGCAGGTAGTAATCATTAAATCATATGTTCCAGAAACACCCGTTTTGGATGAATTTTACTTTACTATACCATGTTCTACTTAACCCTGACCTAAGCTGCCTCATTCTCTCAACCAAAAAAGCAAAGATTCAATATCTAATTTTGAAATCAGAAAGAATTAAGAACAATTTTATATCATCCTCATCGCCCCACCACACACACACACACACACACACACACACACACACACACACTGACTCCTGGAACCATCACCTTATACAGGTATGAAAAAAGTGAAGCTTAGAGTCCAGGAAATTTGCCAAAGATGACAGATTATCTGTTCTTGAGCCAGGTGTAAAATTCGGTTTTTGTCTAGAATCAAATAGAAACATTTGTCATAAACATCACTTTAATTCCACTTTAAATATTTTGTGGAACAAGGAAAGACATGTAAATATAAATAAGTGTTTTAAGGCTTTGTTTTGCATAAGAAGAAATATTTCATGGTGGGAAAAGCTTGGGTTTGGAATCAGACTGGAATCCAAGTCCTACTTCCACTCTTTCCTACTTGTGTGAGCCAATGGTTATCTTGAACGTGAAAGGGAAAGGGGTAATGGCTACCTCTCACAATTATTATGTGAATTAGAAATTTGAAATATTTCATGTAAAGTACTTAATGTATTTACATTTGAAGCAGTATCATCATCATCATCACTCATCATCACACCCAAGAAGCATCTTCATACAAGAACCAAGCATGCCAATTCGATCTAAAGATTCACATTTGTATCACATTTCTAAGTTTTTATGATAAGGTTTCAAATATGCTAAAATAGACGTTGGGAGTCAAACTTGTTGAATTCTGGAGATGAAATCTCTTGGGAGGGGCACCTGGGTGGCTCAGTCGTTAAGCGTCTGCCTTCGGCTCAGGTCATGGTCCCAGGGTCCTGGGATCGAGCCCCGCGTCGGGCTCCCTGCTCGGCGGGAAGCCTGCTTCTCCCTCACCCACTCCCCCTGCTTGTGTTCCCTCTCTCGCTGTGTCTCTCTCTGTCAAATAGATAAATAAAATCTTTTAAAAAAAAAAGAAAAGAAAAGAAAAGAAAAGAAAAGAAATCTCTTGGGAAAAGCTTCCTGGAGATCCACATAATGGTTAGGAGGCCTGTGAATCCATAAGAGGTTGGATGGAGCCAAGAAGCTCGAGCCTTACTTCAACCAGGTCTAGAAGTCAGGAGAGAGGAGATTGGCCAGGCTTATAAAACCACAATGAAGTCTAAATAAATATAAACATGCCATTAATTATCAAATAAAATGTAGTTTCACTCTGAATAAAGAGAAAGAAAAGGAAAAATTATGATAAAGGAAAATGATTGGAGATGATCCCTTAGAAAAAGCAGATCACATTTTTTTTTATCACATTTAAGGAAAAGACTGCCACCTGGTGAATATTTGAGGCCGTTAAAAATACATGTTATAGTTTTAAACATCTGGCATGAAGTTAAAAATTAGTCATATACTTCATTCTTCTTTATTTTTTCAGTAGATTAAAGTTTTTGCAGTCTGCAATACTAGCAGAGGTCTTGTTAAGCACTTAAAATTACAAGTTTCCATGAAATTTGTCTATTTTTATCTGATTTTATTAACTGGTACAACTGCATCTTTTATAGATCACCTAATTCAGATTGAAAGTGACGCCCCAAAAAAGCAAACAAAAATTTATAAACAGCATGATCTATACTTTTTTGGATTCCTTTTTTACTTAATTGTATAACAAAATGGCAAAAAAGATATTTTAAGATTACTATCATGCAAAAACATCCCATTTGTTACAGAAAATCTGATCTGAAAGCAAAAAGCAGGAGATCATTTTTCATTGTATAACTAGCTCTGTAGTCGGAGGCTGGTTTAATTTCCCTGGAACTTCAGCTCCTTCTGTATATTTCACCTGGGGCATGATAAATGAGGAATTAATCCCCAATGTTTTCATCTTCCAGTAAGATGAAAACATATATATATATATATATATATATATATATATATATATATATGTATTTGACACGTTTAAAATAGAGGCTAAGAAGTCTTTTAGCAGACTACTACAGAACTCATAAATTGCAGATGGTCTTTCTTTTATCTCAAGATTCAAGTTCACTGCTAAAGGAACTCAGTGGAGGAAAGAAAGAAATGATTCTTTCCCTTTACATGTACCTTTCTCAACAGTCAGTCAAAAATCTAAGTGATATTTTCTTTAGTTGTGAGCAGAAAAAGCCATCATTCCATTAAGAGGAATAAGGGTGCCCATCACTTTTCTCTTACCTAGAAAGCTCTGCTACACTCTTCTCACTGTCAATTCCTAGAATTTTTCCAAGTGTTATTTCGGTTATTTTTATGCAATCTCGAAGAAGAAGTTTTAAAAAAAAAGTTATTTCAGTAGCACTGCTTAGTTTTATAGCCATATTTTTAATCTTGAAAGATAGGTTTTGTGGCCTCATCTTGCTTAGATGCTTACTGATACAAACACATTATGTGATATTGATAGATCTTGTATTCCAATTTAATTTGCTAATTCTTTCTAATGAAGCTTTTATCTCTTTAATTTGTTGCATCATGTGATCACTACTACATAAATATAAAAGCTTGTCTGAACTGTTGATGTTGCATTTGGGTCTTTTACAACAAAGTCATTTTTCATTCTGTTCTTGTATGGTGATGGTCTTTGTCGGTTTACTTACTTCTTGATTTTATGAATTTCAGTCTATTTCTTGGGCATAAATCACTCTCCAAACCAAATCCAATCCTGGTCTTATTTTCTTCTACCGGCTACAGAATATTATGTACATCATCAGTATTAAGTAACAGCTTGCCAAATAGATGGTAGATGGATGAATATGGCACATTAAAAATCCCCATCATCACTCATAAAAATAAACTAATCAAAGAACAATCTGGCAAGATAAAATCAAACACCAAAGAGCTGCGAGCCTTAATTAAGGTAAAATACTCATTTGGATCATTTTCAGAATGAAAACAAGATTATTAATATCTTTGTTCTGAAATTTTCTGGGAAGAATTTTTTTTTTTTAATTTGGCCCCTATTTCAGCACAAGCCCTGTAGGATTGTGAGGAAGTATAGCATTCTGAGGAGCCTCACCACATTTTGAAAAGTCAGAAAGTCGAAGTTACACATAAAGCATGCAGATTTCCTTGCAGCGATTGCAATATTTCCATAAAAGCCTGTGATTGTTAAAAAAATATAAAGCACACTTCCAATTTTCTATAATATATATTCTATAACATATCTAGATAGATAGATGATTAGATAGATAGATAGATAGATAGATAGATAGATAGATAGATACATAAGCCATATCTCGGGGTAGTGTGTTGATTTTTTGTTTTCTGCTTTTGTACTTTTGCTTTTTTAAAAATCTTTAGGCAGTAAGGACACATAGCTATTGTAATAGGAAAATGTCAATGCTTGTCTCAAAGATCATAATACTTGTGCACACCACAACAACAAAATGCAATCAATGAGAAGGAAATTATTAAATATATGGGCAGGTTAGTCATCAATATAAAGTTAGCATTGTGTCTTAGAAGTATTTAATTATACTATTATAATAATCAATAAAAGAGACATAAAATTTAGGAATCTTATACCTACTCAATAGACCAGTTCTTTTAGTATTCATAAATTGAAAATTTTATTTAGTATTCCTAAATTTAATTTCCCTATTATTAACTGAAAAATTAAAACTTTTACAATTGTAATAATCATCTCTATCTTCATCTTTAATATTATAAAAGTAAAGCTTACTTTCTCCTCTTTACGTTTATAAATCACTACAACTCTGTCAAAGCACTTTTATGTTAAGTTCACTCGATCCTGTGCTTCGACAGGCATTGCTGTTGAATGATGTGCTGGGGCCCACACCAATGGTGGATGAATCAAAGTCTCCTGACTCCTTAGCTTCTGTTTTGTTTTTGTTTTTGTTTTTGTTTTTGTTTTTAAGATGTATTATTTTGAAAGATTGCTGAGCAGGCGAGTGGGGGAGGAGGCAGAGGGAGAGAATTTTAGAGCAGACTCACGGCAGAGCACAGAGCCCTAGGCAGGGTTTGATCTCAGGACCCATGAGATCATGGTCTGAGCCAAAACCAAAAGTCAGATGCTTCACCAACTGAGCCATCCCGGTGCCCCTCCTCTGCTCCTTTTAAGCTGACTGATCCAACCACAGCCCCAGCGGTACCCAATCATAACCACCAGGCATTCAGACTTCGGACCTCTAAGGTTTCACTAACTTATAGCCACTCGTGTCTTCTTAGCTTTAGCTGCTGGTTCCGTATTTTCACTTTGCTTCTCCTCTCTCATGAGGATCATTTTGGTTCCCTGCTTGGCATTTTGGACCAGCATGTTTTTCATTAAGACACATGATCAATTTAATTTGCAGCATCTCTCATTGCCAAAAAAGGACCCATATGACATTTTTTAATTATCTTTTCTGTTTAATAGGTGCTGTGACTGAGAAAAGCCCTTAGAGTGAATTTTCTGCTGGTAGCATAAATTCTTTAACAGCATACACTTTCACATTGCCATATTAGATTGGTGAGACCTTGTTCCGGTATTTCCACCTTACCCACATTTGATATTCATCAGTCAAAGTGGATTAGTATGTAAAATTCAAGTCATCTTCCTGCCACCCATGCTCCCCAACCAACCTGGAGGACATAATCTAGTGCTATGTCCCTAAGTGCCTCAGGTCACTTGACAATTACAGGCAAACTTGTTTAAATTTAACAGAAACTAAGACATATTTTACTCCACAGAGCCTTCATTGAAATCTAAAACCACAGGAGTTGACATCTACAGTAACTCATGTGCAGCACACTTTAAATAAAACTAATGAAGAAAAGTATAAAACCGAAAAAAATAAAGATTAACCTTGCTGTGATTTGTAATTTCTGGAAGATTTGTTTTAGTTCAAATTATCTCTGTAATAATTTAATGGTACATATTCCTTAAAATAAAAATATATTGAAGAGAGGACTGTATAAAACATGACAATTGATAAAAAATAATTCTATCTGGGGCGCCTTGGTGGTTCAGTCAGTTAAGCGGCTGACTCTTGATTTCAGCTCAGGCCCCGGGATCGAAACCCACATGGGGCTCTGTGCTCAGAATGGAGTCTGCTCCAGGATTCTCTTTCTCCCTCTGCCCCTCCTCTCTCTCTTTCAAATAAATAAATAAATAAATAAATAAATAAATAAATAAATCTTTAAAAACACTAAATGATAAATCAACAAAGGACAGTAACACAATTATGTAATCTTCTGTATTTTATACTCCATCAGTAATAATGCAACAAGCACATTTTATTTTTGTTGAAGCTGAGTACTTTTGGAATGCAGTTTAGCAACGTTTAGCAAAAGCAAAGAATACAGATACATATTTAATCACTCCTTCTTTCAGGTATTCAAAAAGGACATGATAAAGTAAATTACAGTATATTTTTAATTCAAGTATTTTACAGTCATCACAATGATATTTAATAGACTTAAAATCTATCAAGGGATAAACAAATAGAAATAACAAACTGAATTCCACAAGGATTAAATCAATAATATTGCAATTAATTTAAAATATAATGTGAGGGGCCCCGGGGTGGCTCATTCAGTTAAGTGTCTGCCTTCGGCTCAGGTAATGATCTCAGGGTTCGGAGATCGAGCCCCGCATCAGGCTCCCTGCTCAGCAGAGTCTGCTTCTCCCTCTGCCGCTCCCCCTGCTCATACTCTCTCTCTCTGTCAAATAAATAAATAAATAAAATCTTTTAAAAATTAAATATAATGTGAATACTAAATCTCTTACAAGGGCTAAGAGTGTGCATGTGGACAAGATTTTCTCAGCTGACAAGTAAAGCGGATATTTAGCCTGTACAAAACTCTATATGCATGGCATACATTCTCATGAATGAATGAGATTCATTGAATGAATTAGTGCCTGGGCTACACTGAACAATGTTGGGGTGGGGGGAGGACCAACAGATTTGATTAGTGAGATGAAACTGACATTAACAATCTTTCTAGTAAAAATTCACACAAAAACTATAACGTGGAAAATAATAGAAATTAGTATGATTGACAAAATGAGGTTAATAAATTTAAGAAGAATGATGGAGAAAAACAGGTGAGCTCTACCATTCAAAGAACAATTATTCCAATCTTTCAAAAACAAATTCTAATATTATGAAACTAGTATAACTTTGGCATCAAAACCAGAAAAGGACAATATGAGAAAGGAAAATTATGGCCCATCAAAAACATAAATGCAAAAATCTTCAGGATTACATTAGAAAACTCTATTGTGCCTTAACAGGTAAAGAAGGAAATATACGATTATCTCACTACATGCAAAATAAAAAAAAATAAATAAAGCATTGGGTAAATTTATATCTATCCATGATAGGAAAAACAAAACAAAACAAAACAAACAAACAAATAAAAAACCAACTGAGCAAACCAGAATAGAGCAAACAAAAGACTTTCCTTAACTTGATTGAGAGAATCTACCAAAAACCTGTATTTTATGTCATTCCAAATAGTGAAATAAACATTCAGATTAATATGTTACAAAATAAGAATTCTCATTATTGTTCCTTCCATGCAGCACTTTACCGAAGGCTCTATTTTGAACAACAAAAAAAGTAAAAGTAGAAGATATAAAGACTAGAAGCGGGGGTGCCTGGGTGGCTCAGGGGGTTAAGCATCTGCCTTCAGCTCAGGTCGTGATCCTGGGGTCCCTACTCAGTGGGGAACCTGCTTCTACCTCTCCCTCTGCCCCTCCCGCCCACTCTTGTGCTCTCTGTCTCTCACAATCTAGCTCTCTTTCTCTAAAATAAATAAAATCTTAAAAAAAAAAAAGACTATGGGGCGCTTGGGTGGCTTAGTTGTTAAGTGTCTGCTTCGGCTGAGGTCATGATCCCAGGGTCCTGGGATTGAGCCCTTCATCGGGCTCCCTGCTCCGTGGGGAGACTGCTTCTCCCTCTCCCGCTCCCCCTGCTTGTGTTCCCTCTCTCACTGTGTCTCTCTCTGTCAAATAAATAAATGAAATCTTTAAAAAAATTAATAAAAGACTAGAAGAGATAAAAAGCATATTCAGATATTTTGTCTACATAAAAACAAAATATAATCTATGAATTATTAATTAGAAAGTTTATGAAAGCCATGGTATGAAACATTAATATAGACAATCCAAATGCATTCGAGACAATAATCCAAGCTGGTGTATACATCATTACATTCACATTATATGTAAAGATATAATTATACAAATATATAGTACATACTTATAAAAAGAGAACATCTTCAGCAGTAACAAAAAATTAGGATATATCTGACATAATATGTGCAGGAGCTTCAAGGGAGAACTTATAAAATGTTGTTGAAAGCCCCTTCATTTCTAACTGAAATCTGAGTCTTCCTTGCGGTACCCATCACCCACTGGGCCTTGTTCCTAATTGGCTTTTTCCCACCATTGGTTGCTCCTTTTTTTCTAACCCCTCCAACCCCCATTATAGTGTTCTATAATATAGTATTCTATATACTATACTATTCCCATTGCTTAAATATTTTGGCCTCAGATTTATGGTCACACTTCTCAGCAATGACCTTACCCAAATTCTCTAGTGATAAAAAAGCAGGTAATCCTAGAATTACACTGGCTTCTTTAACCTACTTTTCTTCTTCCCAAACAATTATCTGGAGCTCCACCTTACCTCAGCCACCCACTCCCACGGCCATACCAAGAATTGTTATCCTCATTAGTGATACCATCTCTAAGGCCACAGTTTCTTTCTTGCTCACTCTACCTAATGTCACACGCTAAACTTCCCTTGAGCCCTCACCCCTCATGATGTCACTTCCTTGACTAAAATTCACTAGTCCATCATTGAAGCCTGTCATCTAAAGACAAGTTTTCCTTCAGTACTTTGGTAATTATTATCTGGTAAAATTCCATATCTGCACCCAGATAACCAGGGAAGCCTTAAGAAAAACATAACAATTTCAACTACTTTCACTCTAGATGTTTGATCACCGACTTCAACTTGGTACTTTATGGTGTCCAGCAATCCTTCTACATTTCCTGGTTATATACAATCTTCTACTTTCTTAGATGAGGAGTTCATTTTTTTTTCTCTCTTTCCTCAAACACCCGACATGTCCTTTTTCTCAGATGATGCCCTCGTTTCTTATTTTATTAAGAAAATAGAATCAGTCATGATAGAACTTACATATGCTTCCACCACCATACCTACCCTAAAAATATGCCTTATTATTCCAGGATTTCACACTATCCCTGTGTTTTTCAGTATCCTCTACTGGTTCTTCTTCATCTTCTCAGCCTTCAAGATTTAAAACGTCAGAGAGTTCAAATTTCTAACTTCTCTTTTCCACCAACACTCTCCTCTCACTTGCTAACTGACATCCAGGCTTATAGCTTTAAATACTCTTTGTATGCTGATGACTCTCAAATGTTTATCTCTGCATTTCTAATATCTTATACTTAACATGCAAAAATCCAAAAGTAGTGATCTGAAGGCATACAATGCACCCCAATGTTTATAGCAGCAATGTCCACAATAGCCAAACTATGGAAAGAGCCAAGATGTCCATCGACAGATGAATGGATAAAGAAGAGGTGGTATATATATACAATGGAATATTATGCAGCCATCAAAAGGAATGAAATCTTGCCATTTGCAACAACGTGGATGGAACTGGAGGGTATTATGCTGAACGAAATAAGTCAATCAGAGAAAGACATGTATCATATGATCTCACTGATATGAGGAATTCTTAATCTCAGGAAACACACTGAGGGTTGCTGGAGTGGTGGGGGGTGGGAGGCATGGGGTGGCTGGGTGATAGACATTGGGGAGGGTATGTGCTATGGTGAGTGCTGTGAATTGTGTAAGACTGTTGAATCACAGATCTGTACCTCTGAAACAAATAATGCAATATATGTTAAAAAAAAAAGAGAAGAAGAGAGTAGGAAGGGAAAAATGAAGGGGGGATATTGGAGGGGGAGATGAACCATAAGAAACTATGGACTCTGAGAAACAAACTAAGGGTTCTAGAGGGGCGGGGGTGGGGGGATGGGTTAGCCTGGTGATGGGTATTAAAGAGGGCATGTATTGAATGGAGCCCTGGGTGTTATATGCAAACAATGAATCATGGAACACTACATCAAAAACTAATGATGTAATGTATGGTGATTAATATAACATAATAAAATTTTTAAAAAATGCAAAATAAATTAGAGAAAAAAGAACCCAATCTTCATTGTATCCCAAACCTCTTTTTCCAGAGTGTTCTCAGTAAGTTGTGATTCCATCTGTCTAAGGCAGGATGTTTAATTATCACTGATCTCTCTTTGTGATCTTATAGCTCATATCCAATATTCAACTCATTAGCAAATTCCACTGGTTTTACTTTCATAATATTGAACCACTTCTCCAAACTTTCACTGCAATTTGTTCCAGCCATCTGAGACTCTTGCCTTGATTATTGCAAGTCTTACTTTATCATTATTAGTTTTCCCTGCTTCCACCTCTGTTACCCTTGGTCCATTTTCAATGCAGCAGCATAGCATAGGGAGTCAGATAGTGTTACTCCTTTGCTCAAGATGCCCCAGTGGTTTCTTGTTTCACTAGAAGTAAAAGTCAGAGTCCTTAAAATGGATTAAAATACATCTGCTGCCCCTCACTTACTACTTTTTATTTAACCTTGTCTTTTACTAATTTTCTACTTGCAAACTGTACTTCCATGAAATTGGCCAAATACCTTAATCATGCGCATGCCTCAGGATTTTTGCCCCTGCTGTTCTCTCTTCCAGGAATGCTCTGCTCTTAGATATAAGCTGAGTGCTGTCTTTCTCCAACCTTCTATTCAAATGTCATCATACCAGTAAGACTTCCCTGTCGTGCCTCGATAAGCAGCAATCTCGCCTTACCTCTGGAGCTCTTCATTTCCTCTTACTCCACTGTATTTTTGTCTATGGCCTCTACCATTTGACATTCATCCATTCATTGATTTACTCAACCACTTGTTCATTCATGTTGGATGTCTTTCTCCCTCCTCTCTTTCTAGAATGTAAGTTGAATGAGAACAAGGATTTTGTCTGTTCCATTCATTGCTATATTTCCCACACTTTGAAAAGTGATTGGCATAAAATGGTTGCTCAGAAGTATTACTAAATGGCTAGATGAATAAAAATTAGCACGTATAGATTATAATGAACACGAGGAGAACAGCTAACGTACAGGGAATACATGTATATAGGATGAGAAGAATACAGGGCACAGGGAAGGAACAATGTTCAAAGGATAAATAAGGGAATAGAATCCCATCAGTGAGACTGAGAAAGAATAACTAGAGAAAATAATGATGTTAGTGATAATGATGATTTAATCATAACAGATTATGTTTTATCAAATATTATATGCAAAACACTTTTACATTCATCACCACTCTTAATCCTTAAATGAACGCTATGAGGTAAAGACAATAATCATCCCCATTTTACAGATGAGAAAATTGAAGTTTGGGGGGATTAAATAATGTTTCCAAAACTACAAATGAATACTGGGACAGTGTTTGAGGCCCATACACTATCATACAGAGAAAATA
Organism: Zalophus californianus; assembly: GCF_009762305.2. NCBI lineage: Eukaryota > Metazoa > Chordata > Mammalia > Carnivora > Otariidae > Zalophus > Zalophus californianus. Next base: position 64,519,958 of record NC_045597.1, read on the forward strand.
GAGTTGTGGAAGGCAAAGGATGGTGACTTTCAAAAAGGACACTGTGATAAACACTGTCAAGTGAAATTAAAACCAGAATCGTTGATCAGAATTAACATGTAATTCTTATAAAATTAAGTATACGCTTGGCCCATTAGCCAAGTAATGTTTCAAGTAGTATCTTCAACAAATAAAAGGTTTTGTGTAGATATCATTTAATAGGTCCCCTTTCAGTGTAACAGATATAAAGAGAGACAGTTTTTAAATTAAAAGTGATGTTTGTGAGCTAAATGATCTAGAAGTTAGTAATAACAATCTTCTAATAACTCTAGTGCTTAAACCTAGCCCAAGCTGGTGGTGATTTAAATCTATTTGTTTGCTGTCTCTTTAGGAGTTGAAGTAGATTTTCCAGTTCTTTATCCAAGATGCAAGTAGTATTTAATAGTTATTTATGATCTATCTGCAGCAGTACATAATAAAGGGCACATGCCATTTTAGGAGATACACAGCTTAAATTTTCAGTAACGAAAAGTACGTGTACCAAACTGTGATATCTACACTTACAAACTTACTTGCCGGAAAATTACTGCTCTACCTTTCGGATGAATCAAGCACTATAATTGGGACTGTGTTTATGTGAGGAGAAACAAATGGAAGTGGCAAAACCGAACAAGACTGTTTTCTGCTCTTTCTCCAGCCCTAGGCTTGTCACATAACACTGGTGCCTTCCCGTTATTTCTTGATTTATAGATTACAAGGTGCTTTCACATCTCGTCTTCACCACAACCCTCTGAGAGTTACCTTTGAAAGGGCTTTGATATATAGATCTCTGGGCTTATTCTCCAATGAGAAATATCTTGAATAAATGTCCACATTTCAAAATGGGAAAATGGAAACACAGAGAAGTTAGCTGGCTTTGTCATTTGCACACAACTAAAAGTGGTGGAGGCCAGATTTAATGCCTATCTTCTTTCTCTTGATGCCTGGGCAATTTCCAAGATCTCGCAGCTGCCTTATGAGAAAGACGGATAGCCTATTGATGAAGAATTTGGACTCTGGAGTCAAGCTGCATGGGTCTCCTTGTGACCATGGGCAATCTATTTAATTTCTTGAAGGCCTATTGTCCTTTTTCTAAAAAGGGGATGATAATCATAACACCTACTTCCAAAAATGATTTTCAGGACTTTAATTAGTCCTTAGCTTAATTGCTGAGGCATGCAAAGCTCCTAGCACAGGACATTGGTACATCATGGGCGCTCTATACATGTTATTATTGCCTGTGTCACTATAATCAGATTCCAAGCATATTTTTTTATTAATAGTGTCAATTAGATAAATGATTTTCGCCATATCTTTGTTCATTCGGTTCAAGTATGTATGGTATCCAAATTGTCGAATTATATTTGCTGTACTTCATACACCTATTCAAGTCAATACAAACTATATCTACTTGCTGGTATTTTTAATTAAAAGTATCCTTTAAGTTGGCTGACAGTAAAAATATATAGCCAAATAAATGTAAAGTGAATACTAACTCTAAAAAAGTAAAAATAGTTACTGATATTACAGGATTTATACTGGAGGTGTCACAGACCAAAGCGTGGGGAAAGTTATCTGCAGTTTATAAGAGACCCGTTAAAGGAGGTAAGAGAATCAGAAAGGGTGTAATATGGACGCCTTTCTCACTGTTCTTACAAACTCCCTTTTTGAAAATGGCTATTTCTGCCTTCTTGTAAAAAGCAAATTATAATAGCTTCCCTTTCCCCCGCCTCCAAGTAAGGAGAAAATGGCAGGTTAATGACAGTTCAGTTTTACTAGAGGGCATCATAGCAATGATGACATTTAAGTTGGGTTTTGAATGTTTAGTAGAATTTGATAAATGGGAGGGAACAAGAAAACAATGACAGGAATGTTTGAAGCTGGAATGATTATGCCATAGGCCACATGCGAGGGTGGAGTAAAGTAGATCTTAATACACAGAGTTGGATCTAATTATAGGCATCTTTGTTTATCAAAAAGTAGCTAAGGTATAATTAGGTGATACCAAGGACAGTGTGTGATATAGATTCTCAACTAACGTTTAAAGAACTTAAACAAGGAGCCTTTATGTAAATAATTATGCTACAGCTCTCCAACAGGACAGAATGAAACCTCAGGGCAATCCCTCCAGACTGATAGATACAGTATTAATTCTAGTTCAGATTATCTAAAGCACTGTAACATTTCATATAGGGATATGCCACAAGCTGTGCGACGTTTTCTCTTTTGGAAAACATTCAGGTATACCCCAATTTCTACCATGACAAACAATGATGAAATAAATATAAAGAAATATTCTCATGGAGGGGCGCCTGGGTGGCTCAGTTAGTTAAGCGACTGCCTTCGGCTCAGGTCATGATCCTGGAGTCCCTGGATCAAGTCCCGCATCGGGCTCCCTGCTCAGCAAGGAGTCTGCTTCTCCCTCTAACCCTCCCCCCTCTCATGTACTCTCTCCCTCTCATTCTCGCTCTCTCAAATAAATAAATAAATCTTAAAAAAATAATATTCTCATGGTAATTGTTTCTCCGTAGGAAAGTTTGATTAAGCACCAGATACTTTCCAACAAGGCTGTTGTAATTCATATTGCTCTAGGTTTTGATGAGGGAGGGAACTTGTATCCACAACTCCTTCAATTTGGCAGTATGATGCCCAAAATCTTGTAGTTCACTATTGTTTTAATTTGCCTCTCCCTGATTATAGTGAGAAAGATCATCCAATGTTTCTGACCTTTTGATTTTCTTCTGCAAAACTCTAGTTTATAATTATCCATTTGTTCATTGGTTTGTTTATAACTTTACTTCCAATTTACAAAGAGAAACTTCTTTGTATGATATGAATTTTAAGTACGTTTCATATATAGCAAAATTGGTTTACCGTAGTTTATTTTGTGACTTTATTTATGGTATCTTTGGTCATTCTACTTAAGAATTGTGTAATAAAATATATAGTTTTCTGTTCTGTGTTTCCAATCTTGCTTCAAGAGTTCTCCCCAACCCTGGGGCTATCCAACTATTTCTTCAAATTCTTTTCTAAAATTGTGTTACTTTTTCTTTTTTACATTTAAATTTCCATCTCGAATGTATTATTATGAAATGAGATAGGGATCAATTTTGTTTGTTTGGGTAGAGAATTGTTTCAGTGCTATGTAATATGTGAACCACTTTTTCCAACTGAATAGAAATTCCAATTTTTCACACATGAAGCTCCTATATATAATAAGTTTAATTTCAGTCAAAATTCTATTCAACTAATTTATATTTCTTGCTGTAGTCTCATGTCATATTCTCATATCATATTCTCCATTTCACAATTTGTATAATTCTTAGATATATATTCCTCCATATTAACTAATAAAAGAATTTTATCAAGTTATAAATAAAAGAACATAAAAAGATCCCAAGTGAAATGTTATTAAATGTATGTATTTCATTTGAGACAATTGGCATAATTAAGATATTAGGTACAGTTATCCAGAAATGTATTTCCTCATATTTTGGACCTTATTTTATGCCCCATGATGTTTTATTGTTTCTTCTTATAAGTTTTATTAATTTTTATTTATTTTCATTCATAAGTATTGTATATTTTGTCACTATTAATAATGACCAATTTTTCATTCTATATGAAATCAGGTCTGATTATAACTTATATTGTTAATAGAGAGAATATGGATTTTTGTATATGAATCTTATATTAAGCTTTATTAATGTTTCTTAGAGTCCCTCAGCTTTTCAAAATATATGACCATTTATCTGCCAAATAGAGATAAATTTGTTTTGTCTTAGTATTTTTAATGATACTTTATTTCCTAATCTTATTGCATTAAGCAGAAACTCCAAAATGGTGAAGAATAATGGCAAAAATAAACTTTTAACTCATTTCTAATTTTAATAGGAAGACCTTTCACTCTTTATCATGAAGTTTTCTATTGGTTTTTGGTATATACTTTTTCCTCATAGTTAGGAACGGTGATTGATTCTACCAAACACCCTTTCATGTACAGTATCATCACATTAAAAAATACTGGAAAGTTTTGGAAACACTTCATGATGCCACTCATAGATGCATTCATTCATTCAATAAGTGTTTATTGGCTCATGTGCCATTATTTATTATTCATGTGCCAGCAGGGGGCCAGGGACAAGTTGAGAAACCTGCACAGTCCCTGCCCCCGGGAAGCTTACATTCTAATGCAGGGAGGGACAATCCTGGTAGATGTATATTAAGCTCCCACCAAGGGCGATGCACTGTTCTAAGTGCTTTACTGCATAAACAGACTAGCTGTCATAACAGTGCTACAGTAGATACTTTTTTGGCCCATTTTACGGGTAAAGAAAGTGAAGCACAAAGAGATGCAGTAACTTGGCCACTGCTACCCAGCTAGTGCAGGGTAAAACCTCTTTGTAAACCCAGGCACTCTGACTCCAGAGTCCATGCAAATACACATATGGTAATGAATGACAGTGAAAAATATAATGATAATCAAAAGCAATTACAGTTCTGAAATAAAACCCTATTTTTACATTGTGTTTTATTCTTTTCATACACTGTTGAATTGAACTTGTTAATAATTATTGTAGTGGTCTCCTTTCTAGAGAATTTTTAACTTCATTTTCCTTTTCCTTTTGATCTTTGGGTTTTTTTTTAAGAAGAGGATTTCTTACTTTGTTAACACCTAAATTTTTGTTATTTATTGCTTATTTAAAATACAAAAGTAGGGGGGTGTCTGGTGGCTCAGTAGGTTAAGTGACTGACTTCTTTTTTTTTTTTTACAGATTTTATTCATTTATTTGAGAGAGAGAGAGGGAGAGAATGAGTGGTGGGGAGGGGCAGAGGGAGAGAGAGAGAAGCAGACTCCCCACTGAGCAGGAAGTCTGACACAGGGCTCCATCTCATAGGACCCAATCCCAGGACCCAGAGATCATAACCTGAGCCAAAGAAGGCAGAAGCTTAAAAGACTAAGCCCCCCAGGCACCCCTAAACATCAGACTCTTGATTTTGGCTCAGGTTATGAGCCATGATCTCAGGGTTGTGAGACTAGAGCCCCATGTCAGACTCTGCACTCGGGGGGAGTCTGCTTCTCTCCCTCTCTCTCTGCCCTTCCCCCACTCTCTCCCTCTCTCTCAAATAAATAAATAAATCTTAAAAAAATAAAAATAAAATACAAAAGTAGGGGTTCCTTGTTAGCTCAGTTGGGGAGCATATGACTCTTGATATCTGGGTTGTGGTTCAAGCCCCATGTTGGGCATAGAGCCTACTTAAAATAAATTAATTAATTAAATAAAATAAAATTAGAACTTCTTAAAAAAAATACAAAAGTAGGAGTGCCTGGGTGGCTCAGTTGGTTAAGCATCAAACGGATATCAGCTCAAGTCTTAATCTCAGGGTCATGAGTTCAAGCCCTACACTGGGTTTGGAGCCCACTTTAAAAAAAAAAAAAAAAAAAGAAATACAAAACTAAAGGTGAGAACTGAAACCAAGAAAATAAACAATAAATATAAAATAATATGGAAGCCCAAACTAATACTGTTATTATTCATGATAATAATATCACTAATGTGGTATTATTATTAATAGACCAGTTGCCCCTAATTAAAAGACAGAGGCCCACATACATATAAACCAAATGAAGGAAGATCTATGTTATTTATAAGAAACTCAGTAAAAACAAAAGTGTATTTTGTCTCTTTATTCTCCAACCTCAAATCTTACCCACCAATTCCTAGGTTACAGTGAAATAGTTTAAAACTGAATTCCAAGCTGTTTTTGGATATTCTCTTTCTGTCTCTTCTGCTTCAAGTATCTTTACTGATTAACCATATTACCAAACCCCAGTCACCATACAAATAAACATTGAGTTAACTCCAGTACTGCAAGATTCATTGCTCAAACTATTTCTTCGTACCTACCTGGAGGTGAATCACTTAACATTTGGTTATAATATTATCTGGAAAAGTTGTTCCTGTAAGACATATGGGTGACATACCTTCTGAATTCTAGTATAACTGCATTTGCTTTTTATCCTAACAGGAGAGAGATGGCAACTTGGCTAGATGCAGTATTCTGGACTCATATTCACTTACTAAAAATTGTGTAAAGTTACAATGACACGTCTCACAGATTTTCATAAGAGAAGATAAGAGGTTTGATATTAGTTGCATCTTCATTGTTACCCTCTCATTCTATAGATCTGATGATTTCACACTCGTCCTCTTTTTTTTTTTTTAAAACCTTGGAAGTCTGGGATATCAGCAGGATGTGTCTAATCATATGTCATTGTTTTCATTGTTTCAACCAAAGACCTGATGAGCCCTCTCAGTGTATAGACCCAACATTTCCTTAGGATAGGAAAATTTCCCTTGCTATTTGTGCCTCATTTTTTTGTCATCTTTTCTCCATCTGTTTTTTTATTTGCCCCTTAAACATCATTTATTTACATGCTAAGTCTTCTGGATTTCCCCCCAAATTTCTAGAATTTTCCCTCACAAAGTAAACATCTGTGTGTGTGCGTGCGCACGCACATGAGTGTGTGTGTTGTGATCTATTTTTTCCACTTGACATTCTAGGACATTTGTAACTATAGAACATTCTATCTTTGAATAAAGATGAAAAATGTATTTTTTTATTTCAAAAATAATGTTTTCTTTTCTTTCTTTCCAGAACGTCTTTCAAATTCTCTAATTACCTCTCCTAAAAAAACAACTCGCTGGTTAGTGCTTTCTAGTTAAAATTCTCATTTGAGTTTTCCAATTCCAATTAAGTCAGACTTGAAGAACTTCTTAACTTAGGGAAGCAATAGATAAAATTCAAGGATATCTGTGAACTAAGATGAACTGGAAAAAAATACTTCTTTATTTTTACTAACTTCTAATTGGAATATATAGTTTCCTTCCATTATGAACATAAGCCAAAAAATTAGTTTTGCTAGAAATTCTTGTGTCTTTGTCAACAGCAGAAATCATAGGTATTTTGCTCTCATATTACCATTTTACCATATACCTGATATATTTACATGTTGATCATTACTTCAAAATTAGTCTAATTACCTGCCAATAGATCTTTGTATTTAATGCATTAATAGAGAAGAATATATGTTAGTCCATCACATATTTGTCTTTAGATTTTAAATATATTTAAATACTTTTTGCTGTGTAATACAATGCATTTATGCTTAGAAATATTCTTCTTTCTGAATAAGGATCCACAGGCTGCTCCATATTTTGTGAGGTACACAAAAACTGGAGAACCCCTGATTTAGAGCCATATGCACATAATAGTGTCTGATTCCTTTTGAGCTGTTTTTTATAATTATTTTCTGGATTAAGGTTTTCATTAGATATCAGATCAAACAATTAGTGTCTTGAAAACTTCAGCCACTCAAAAGTAGGGGAAAGCATAAGAGTCTTTGCTCTTATAGATCAGTTGTGAACATACCAATAAATCATTTGTCCTGTGCTGAGACCAAGAGCAAAGGGAGGTTTTATTTCTGTACAAGTAGAATTTTGAATTCTGTTTAGTCTTTCCAGGCAACAGTATGGGCCTAAAGTAATAAAGCTGACTTTGTTTAGATAAGATTGTAACCAAAGTATTCATTTTTCCATCCATCTGTCTCTTCATTCATTCATTCATTTATTCATATGGCAACTACTTGGTTTTTGTGCATGTGGGTGTGTGTGTGAAAATTTCAAATTCTAAATAACTGATATTTAATGAATTTTTAAACATAACTCTGAGTTGAAACTCCCTTATGCTGATTTGAGTTTGACTGAGTATATGAAAGGGATATATTTAATATTTATAATCCTGAGTTTTAAAAAATGAAGGTTTTGATACATTAGATAAAAAAAATTGATGCTAAAAGCAAAATGATACTAAAGAATTCAACAAATTTTTATTGAAGCACTTAAAAAAAAGCCTCATAAATTTTCTATTATTGTGCCATCATCTGGGATATTTAAAAAGTGATTGAATCATAGAAATTTCATGTTATAGTTGGGATATTGTTTTTCATATAGCAGAGAAATTAGGAGGAATTCACAAAATAATTAACTAATTAGCTAATTAAGAGTGGAGCCAGAATAGAATGTGGATCTGTTTAGTCAGTGATTTAGGAAACGCTAAATAATATTATACAAATAAATTTCTTTTATTCAGTTTATACAAGCCACTATAATAAATGCTGAATTTAAGAAAATAAGTACTCTTAAATTGGATGAATGTTACTCCAGGATGAATTTCTCTCCTAGAAATTTATATTTCAGTATTAATAGTTCAAAAATGTCTATCTTAGTGGCAAAGAGACATTTCTGTATTTGGGTAGAATATCACACTCTAGACTTTAATTTATATGCCTCAGGTTGGTGCTTAATCACTTCAAGGTGAAGATTGTGAATAAATTTGAGAAAAGCAATCTAATTACAAGTTAATTAAAGTCACTTTTAATGTTATGTGGCATGAAAATAATTCCATTAATAATGTAACTAATGTTATGGTAAGGTTGACAAAAAAGCACTGAACAATATTCATTAATAGAGCTTAGACAGAAGAAAAGCTAGAGAATCTTCCAGTTCTGCAATATAAAAAACAACTTTTACTTGGTTTTAGGATCGTCTTTTAATTGCCTGTTCTGCTTTGTTGTGGATTACTGGGTGAAATATGTCATTCAATCACTGGAATTTATATTTTTAAAAATGGCATGTATATGTGTTATTTATTTATTAGTGATGTGAGTATATATTTTTATGCATGTCTGTTTGCCTGGGTGTAATGCTTTTATGTCTATAGATTTTACTTCAGCTAAAAGTCAAGCATGGTGTGATTTTCATCTACAGGGTTATGTTCATTATATTCACATTTGTCCTTAAATATGCCAAATGACAAATTTAAAAAATATATTAAAAAAAAAACTATGTTTCTATCAAAATCATGTTTAGGAAATAGCTACTGAGTACCTACAGTGACCTATTTATTTATTTTAATGTTGGGGGCTATGTTTTCACCCGTAACATTGGAACCACAGAAGGAAAGAGAGAGAGAGAGTTACATGTTGAAGATACTGAATAAAGCAAAGAAGAGAAACTGGGACAGAAAATAGATTGATTTGAAAATGAAGTGTGAAAAAGGGGGGAACAAGCTCATTTTCTGAATTTTTTAAAGGTTTCTGAGATCCAATGCCTTATATTTCAGACTTTTAAAAATGTCTGCCTATTTAATAGATAGCAAAGTTGTGTCAACTGATAAATGCCTGGGCTGCAAGAGTAAAAACCTGAGGGGCCTATTTTACCTTTCATTGTCTCTCCCCTTCTGTGACTGGCTGTGATTGGATCCTTTGCATCAGAGCTGGTTTCAGTTATTCATTGGAAAGCTCAGAAATCTGATTCCATGACATCACCCATGAAATGGCAATCACTTACAACTAGTATTATAGTATGAAACACATACCATTAGGCACTTTGCTAAGTAGAAAAAGAATATCAGCCCAAATATTCTAACATTTCTAAAAGAACCATTTAAATCTGCATTTCTCTGCTCCCAATATATTTGCTACTTGTTAAGGAGAGTAAAATGTTGCAGAGTACTAAATTCTTGTTAATACTGAATAAAAGTTACCAAATAATTCTTACATCTACAGCATATTTTTACAGTTAATAGTTTATTCTAACTCTACTGGTCCGTTATAAAGAATATAAAGCAGAAACACTTCCCTGAGATTTTGGTGAGTACTTGGAAAATTTTCAGAACAATTAAAACTTGGTGAGCATCTGATGTGATGTTGCAAACACTTGTTTCTTATTTTTCTGAGCATTTCACATGGTACCTACTATTGTGTTGGATTTATAGTAAATTAGTGACATTTGATTCAGTTTGCTGAGAGATCTGGGAATCTGTCAAGTATGGCATCTTTTGTTTGAGCATGTGGACTGTTTGAACTTCATTTTTCTTAATTTCTCAGAGTCTGATGTAGCGCCAGACAACAGAGTCAATAAATATTTGTTGATTGATGTATGAGTGAATTATTAAATCAAAGTAGTTGTAAGCCATGGTAGTAGTTTTAAAAAGGGAATTGTCTGAGAGATTAATATTTTGGTAAATTTACCTTTGCAATAGTGGAGGGGAAGAATTGAAGGTCCTCAAGACCTGTATTTTCTCATTAGTGAGAATAGTTTGTATTTTATATTAATACCTTTTATAAAACATTCATGTCCCCCTTTTGCTTTACCAAGGCTCTGTTCTATTAGCTGGTTAAATAGAAAGCCTTTTTCTCCACACGTTCTTTTCTCTCGATCTCTCTCTTTCGTTCTTTTTTCCTTTTCAGAACATTTAAAATTTACATTTTCTTAACTTTGTATTGATCTTTGATGAACTATTACATACATACATAGCCCCACCATTTGTCCTTTCCTCAGTTCCCCATCATCTTGTCCCACGGTAAATTCCTCAGGAGGGACACTGTGAGTATAGCATTTCCCAAATCCTTGCATATTTAAAACTATCTTTTCTAAATGAACCCAGATGAACTGAATAACTTCCCAGGAAAATGCAGTTTATACTAACTGACCCCATTATTGATCAAAAAGCCAAGCTAATTATTATGCAATAAATAAGAAAAGTTACTGAATAACTATCACATAAAAGAATAGCAAGCATTGATGGGTTTCACGGGACAATTTTGAACTTTCAAAGATCAAATAATTTCAGTGTTACTTATTTTTTTCCCTCACAGAATGGAAAACAGATCAATCACATTTTGGATTCTTCAAGAAGCAGATAAAAAATTTTTTTATTCATTTATTTGAGAGAGAGAGAAAAAAAAAACGAGCAGGGGGGAGGAGCAAAGGGAGAGGGAGAAGCAGACTCCCCGCTGAGAAGGGAGCCTTGATCCCAGGACCCCAGGATCATGACCTGAGCCAAAGGCAGATGTTTAAGCAACAAAACCACCCAGATCCCCCAAGAGGAGGATAAAATGAGTTGGTTACAAAAGATTTATTGGAAAATAACATTTTGAAAGTAAAAGGTAAGGAAGCAGGATTGAGAAAAGGAAGCCATTAGACCATGATGCGGAACTGACAAAAAAAACCTACCATTGTAAAGGGGAACTCACCAGAGGTGTCCCATCCTGGGTGGAAATAGGCCCTTGTCTAGCCTACTTATTCTGTCATTGTCTTGGGCTCCAAAATTGAGGAAGAACCTAAAGAGGTGGACAGCTGGAGGCTATTAATTCTTATAGGTAGGCAGTAAGTCCTCGAAAAAAGATCTGAGGGGCACCTGGATGGCTCAGTCGGTTAAGTGTCTGCCTTCGGCTCGGGTTATGATCTCAGGGTCCTGGGATCAAGCCCCATGACAGGCTCCCTGCTCAGCGGGTAGTCTGCTTCTCCATCTCCCCCTGCTTGTGCTCTCTCTGTCTCTCTCCCTCTCAAATGAATAAATAAAATCTTAGAAAAAGAAGAAGAAGAAGAAGAAGAAAGATCTGAGGGGCTCATCTCCCTGTATTCCAAAGGAAGAGAGAATCCATATGCTTTTCATGAAGGAAGCACAGTATTCATACCAAAATTTGATGAAAACAACATAGTAAAGATTAGAAATCAATCTCACTTACGAACATTCGTACAAAAAATATAAATAAAAATATTAGTCATACTAAAAATATTACACATTTGACCAAATGGAATTTATTTCAGGAAAGCCAGAATGTTTCAATATTAAGAAATCCATTAGTCTAACTTGCCACGTTTTTAGGAGTAAGGGGAACAATTATATAATTATCTCCATAGAAATGGAAAAGGTCTTAGGCTAATTCAACACCCTTGATAATAAATAATAAATAAAAAATTCAAAATGATTTCTTGACATAATGAATGGCGTAAACAAATAGGTAGATAATTGGCAATACCAAGTATAATGTGCGATAGTCTTGAAAATTGATATAACTACTTAAGGAACTATTTGACCCAGAAATTGCATTCTTAGATATGTATTAGCAGACACAGACAAAAATGTGCATAGGAGCAATATAAGAGGTGACTCTAAGATAGCCACAAATAGGAAACTGGAAATCACACAAATGATATCAACAAGAGAATTTTTTTTTTAAGATTTTATTTATTTATTTGACAGAGACACAGTGAGAGAGGGAACACAAGCAGGCGAACAGGAGAGGGAGAAGCAGGCTTCCCGCGGAGCAGGGAGCCCGACATGGGACTCGATCCCAGTACCCTAGGATCACGACCTGAGCCAAAGGCAAACGCTTAACGACTGAGCCACCCAGGCGCCCCTCAACAAGAGAATATTAAATAAATTGTGTTATATTCATAAATCAAGATATCATACAGAATGGAAATTACAAAAAAGATTGCTTCTAACAATATTAATGTATTTCAAAGAGCTAATGTTGCCCAAAGAAAGCTAGACGTAAAAAGTACATACTTTATGATTCATGTATATAAAGTGAACAAGTGTGTGTGAAAGTGATCTCTGGGGATAGCGTTTAGGTTTGTGATTACAAAATGTAACAACCAGGAGGTGACAAGAGGAAGGTTCCTGAGGTGCAGGCCCTCTTCTGGATTATTATCTGTGTTGTGTCACACAGGTGCATACACATTTTAAAAATATATGAAGCTTCGGGGCGCCTGGGTGGCTCAGTTAATTCCGTGACTGCTTTCGGCTCAGGTCATGATCCTTGGAGTCCTGGGATCGAGTCCAGCATTGGGCTCCCTGCTTGGTGGAGAGTCTGCTTCTCTCTCTGACCCACCCCCGTCTCGTACTCTCTCTCTCATTCTCTCTCTCTCTCTAAAATAAATAAAATCTTTAAAATATATATATACATATATATAAAGCTTCACATTAACAGTTGTGCATTTTAATGAAGGTACGTTATACCTCAATAAGTTCAAAGTGAATAATTCTTGCAATTAATCACTATATATTGAATAAAATAAAGGAAGAATCTATGGGTCCATAGGAATACTCAGTAATAAAAAGGAGAAGAGGGCATAGATTTACATATAGAGGAATACAAGCTAGTAAATGTAGAATTGATGATAGAGTAAGATAACCTCCAATTTTCAAACACCATGTAATCATTGCTGCAGGCATATAATTAGTACTCAGTAACAAGCAATTTTTTTAAAGTGTTTTTGTTTTATTGCTATTTTTCTTAATGGAGTGGGAGAAACCCCAGAGCCTGCCTCTAGGACATGCCTAAACACTGACGTGTGCCTGCCTGGCTGGCTGGTCAGAGGCCCCACAGACTCCTGCGTGAAGGACCCCTAAGGCCAAACGGTCCCCAGTGTCTAGTGGTCCCTGACCAGCTGGGCATCAAACAATTAATGGTAGAGACAACATATGATATATTGTTGATTTAGAACACATTTTAGAGTAAGAGGTAACTCTAAGGTAATTAAAATTACATAATTTAAAAAATAGTTATTTATTGGCCAATAAATTATTATTATATTGGTGGTCTTATAAAACAGTTTCATTCAAGGGCGCCTGGGTGGCTCAGTCGGTTAAGCGTCTGCCTTCTGCTCAGGTCATGATCCCAGGGTCCTGGGATTGAATCCCGCATCGGGCTCCCTGCTCTGTGGAGAACCTGCTTCTCCCTCTCCCTCTGCTTGACGCTCCCCCTTTGTGCTCTCTCTCTTTCTGTCAAATAAATAAATAAAATCTTTAAAAAAAAGTTTCATTCAAAAGTTATTTTCTAAATTAAATTCCTTATAAAAGATACGATTAGAGATGTCCATATATTTAAAAAATTAAAAATTCACAATGATTTATTGGATATTAAGACTCATAAACAGAATATTTATTCTTGGTATATGCTCACTTATTTTATCAGTTATTTTGCCATATCTCTCTCTAATACTATGACACTGGCATTCTTCTGAAATACGAATGCTTTTTAATATGACCATATTATAATTATTTTTTCATAAAATTTTGCTGAAGTATTCTTCAAAGTTGCATTTTATGGTTAATAAATTTAAAATTATTGATAGCTTTTAAAAACCATCTAGAAATCTAGATGAAATTCTATTGAATCCAGAAAGCCCCTTCAAATTGCATCTATCACTTAAATATACATTTAATATAGGAACTTATTTACTTACACTGTTTTTGTTTTTCCTCATGTCTGCCATAGAAAAAACTTGAAGTATAGTTACTTAAAGATTACGTGTTTAGTTTTAATTAATGACATTTTTCTCTTTGTAATAAATGACTAATTAAATTTTTAATTAATGTAATATTTAAAATGAAAGCCATTTACTTAAAAGTAATGAAGTATGTGTTGACCCTGCTTGAACATACAGTGCTATCTCAACAGTGTTGTTCCTAATTTTATAATTAGTAGGTACTATCTTTATCAACTGATTGCATATATTTCAAATAACCTTTAAATAGATAACTACATCTCGTTATTCTTTATAGAGTGTTTCTTATAAAATAAATAGATATTCTAAATGGCCAAATAAATTAAAAGCACACAGGCTTAATTATTCTCATATAAAGATTATACCTCTACTTAAAAGTAGTGTAATTAAAGTTTCATATGAGTTTTGTTTTTCTCCACATAGTTGTTTTGCTTTTGATCCTTTTATGGTTTCCTTTATAGTTTACAGTATATTTTATGCGGTACATGGTCATCATTTTTTCTGCCATGCTTTTTAAACTCACCTTATACAGCATTTATTTTAATAGATGCCTCTTTGTGCCAGCAGGAAGAACTATTAAACCAAAAATTGTAAAGCAGTGTGGTGTGGTGGAATACACACAGCCTTGGGTATCAGGTGGACCTGGGTGCAAAAAGTAGGTCTTGCACTTATGCACTGAAGGATCCCATCTGTAAGATGTGAATAATAGTGAGGGTTAATGTCCCTAACAAATGTTGACTAAATAGTGCCTATTATAGTATTTTCATCATTACCATTCCTAGAGTAAAACCCAAAGGAAATGGTGCATAAACACATGGTGACCTGATTCATTGATAACCATTTGTTTATTTCTGATAAAACGGTGATGGAGCACTTGTGGTCATGTGGAAAATATACTATAAAGTGATAGATGAAAGCAGAAAGCATGAGGCCAGCCTTCTTATGTTCTGCCACCTTTAATCATTGACTTGGTTTTAGGAATGCAGAAGATAAAACAACAAACAAACAAACAAAAACAATTGAAGAACTAAAAGACATATTGCAGAGGAAAAGCTTGGGTTTAAAACAAATCATTAACTATTATTCAGTGTATTTCTTGATTATTTAAGGAGTCCACACCTCCCGGAAAGAAAAGCAAAGATTGAGAGCCAGAAAATAAACTGGGAGCAACAAAGTCTTTTATCAAGGAAAGACTTCCCATAGCCACTTATTTGAAGATTTCATAAAATGTCAAAAGTCAGATTAAACAAACATAATAAGAATAACGTGTCATCATATTGGAAAGGTTTTTTTTTCACTAATTTTCTTTTGTCTTTTGGCAGAAGAAAATAAAGCCATCTTTCTCCTGCAAAAAAGCCTGGCAAAAGATTTATGAACTTTGTTCAGCGTAGCTATAGCATACTGTTTGAAATTCACAGGCTTGAACAAATGAATAAATATTCATCACCTCTGCTTTCTTCTTTTTTCTAGGTGCCTCCCATACTCCTTGATAAGCAGTTCTCTGAATTCACTCCAGACATTACACCAATCATTTTGGCAGCCCATACAAATAATTATGAGATAATCAAGCTTCTAGTTCAGAAAGGAGTCTCCGTGCCCAGACCCCACGAGGTACGCTGCAATTGCGTGGAATGCGTCTCCAGCTCGGATGTGGATAGCCTCCGCCACTCACGCTCCAGACTCAACATCTACAAGGCCTTGGCCAGCCCCTCTCTCATCGCACTGTCAAGTGAAGACCCTTTTCTCACAGCCTTTCAGCTAAGTTGGGAGCTTCAGGAGCTGAGTAAAGTGGAAAACGAATTCAAGTCGGAGTATGAGGAGCTGTCCCGACAGTGCAAACAGTTTGCTAAGGACCTACTGGATCAGACAAGGAGTTCCAGAGAACTGGAAATCATTCTTAATTACAGAGATGACAGTAGTCTCATAGAAGAACAAAGTGGAAATGATCTCGCGAGACTCAAATTGGCCATAAAGTACCGTCAAAAAGAGGTGAGTGTTGCCAGACCTTTTTATCAAAATGTCGTAGGATTTATTCACAGTGATGCCAACTGGTACTCTAAAATTACGTTTGGGCTTTAGAGGCTTTTCTGCTTACCTGTAAATGGATGATGTTTATTCTTTGCCAGATTAATAATTTCGAAACACATTGAAGAATGGCAAGAAATGGCATAATAACTGGTGATGGCATTTGGCGAATGTGGTAAAATGTACACATTTACTGTGGTATAATGGAAAAACGGATGAATTTTAGAATCTCCACACTGAAAGTTCTGGTTCTGCCATTTATAACTCTTGTTCCTTTAGAGGGCCTTGTTACTTTTCATATCTCTTTGAGATTTAGTTTCCTCATCTGCTTAATGGATTTAATATTCATAATATTTTGTTATATATATTTATTTATATATATAAAATACATTCTTCAAAGATTTGTAGGAAGTATAAAATGTGTGTGGATGGGTGTGAAGGCTCTTAGTAAATTATAACTCCTTATGTTAATAAAATACATTATTAGAAGTTATTAATAAAGGGAAAGCCCTTAGTCCAACAGCAGATGAAAGTACTAAAACCTCTCACGTCTGACTTAGTCTCTTGATTGGCCAGGAATAAGAAATTTAAGAAGTTAGTTGCAGAAGAGTTATAAATTTCTCATGAAATTTCCATGGATTTGAATATTAAGTAAAGAAAACTCAAATCTGTCATACTCATCACCTAGCGTAATTGTTTTTGTTTCCATTTCTGAGTTAAGTGAGTTCTCAAAAATCTGTTTACTTCCATTTTCAGAAAATATTGGCTCTGTGTTCACTCTTGAATTATAGTAATTATCTATTCTAGAAAGTCAGTTGGAGAAAACTATATAATGTAAGATGAAAAAGAAAAAAAGACTTCTGAATAAAAAGTGTATTCAATTTTTTTTTTTTTTTTTTTTTTTTTTTTGCGGTCAGCCGTGATTATTCCACATTAGTCTTGGCTGCTTTTTCTACTGCTACTTACTAAATATTTAAGGTTCAAAATACCTGAATTTACTTCCTCGAGTTTTTCCTGTAGTTCTTTGGCCAGTTGTCATGGGATCCTGAAACTAGTTGAAATGATCTTTTCCCCTAACAATGAAGGAAATAGCTTCTTTTGTGTGCATTGCCTCTGATTCCAAAATGACACACGCCAGTTTGAGCCATGTCAACAGTATCAACTCATTTTTTTTTTTTAACGTTCTTGTGTTTAGGGCTCTTGAACCTGATATTTTAACAGAACTAGAATAATTTTAATATACAACTATATGAAATTGATGAAAAACTTCACTTGATTAGGGGTTTTTATATACTAAATATGACACTTAAAAGTAATAGCATGTATTAGAACTGATAAAATGAGGGGCACCTGGCTGGCTTAATCCATAGAGCATGTGACTCTTGACCTCAGGTTGTGAGTTCAAGCCCCATGTTGGGTATAGAGATTACTTAAAAATAAAAAATCTAAAAAAAAAAAAAGAACTGATAAGATGAGGTAAGATATTGATGTGGCCTCAGAATTTGAGCTAGTTCTTCTCAAGTATCTATTATTAACCCAGTATTATGCTTCTCTTTCTTTAGTTTTCTGTGGGGAGAGGGATTTAAGGGATTGACACTAATTACAAAGGTCTTCTCCTATGATATATCTGTTCAGGGTTGATGCTATCCCGTGGATTGTGAGTGAGATGAAATTCCCAGGATGTGAAATCCACAAAATGAAACAAAGAACATAGTAGCAGCAACTGGCTGTGCTCACCTGTTGCATTTTTGTTCGCTCTGCAGTTAGCGAAACAACCTAGCTCTATTTTATGCCTACCCTGATTTTGATCCTGATATCATAACTGATTTAACTTTGTCTTTGGCCACAATGACTTTTGTGAAAGCACTGGAACAAAATGCTCATTGAGTTTTTTACCATCCTCTCTGAATGGAATACTACAGAAACATTTAATCAAATGAAGCTGCCATATTCTTGTCAAAAGGTTGTCCAAGACAAAATATTTTAGTATGAATTTCTTACATATTAACATAGGAGTATATTTTTACTCACAAATCATTTTTATACAATTCTATTCATTCATTCATTTCCTCATTCATCAACTCTTTGAACATATATTTTACCAAACCCATGCCAGGCAATGCTCAGGGCACTTAGGACTCCATGGTGGTGTGGCTCTGTCTTAGAGCTTATCGTCTATTACAGGGAGACAATAAAAGGTTAAATCTATATTGTTCTCAGTTTTGTTTCTGAACAACTAAAAATTTTCATTCCTACTAAACATTTTTTTCTTTGCTTAGGTTCTTTTGTATATTCCAGGAATATACGAAGCATGCTTAACTTCAAAGCCTATTCAACAAAAAGCCACAAATTGAGTCCTTAGATGTGTCAGAGGCAAAGCTATAGAAAGTGTTTGATCATTTCTAAGACTTCTTTCAAGATGCTTGTACTTTTTGTGCATAGGAAGTTGTGGAATTGGAGGCTGATCATCCTTAATGATACAACAGGATGAAGGGTGGCTAAAAACACATAACATGTAATAAGAAAAAAAGAATTAGTAATATCTTTTAAAAGATACATTTTTAAAAGGACACTGCATTTGCATTTTCTCTTTTCATCTTTCAAAATGATAATGGAGAAAAAAATTAAAACAAAATTCCTACAGAGTTGTTCTAGGGTATCTCTCATTCAGTATTAAAGAGTACATTTCCCTTGGGTTGAACAGTTTTTCCAAAGCAAGGTAAGACTGGATGACTAATAGCATTATTAAATCAAGAATAAGGTTTTACTTTCCTATAAATTCTTTGAAATCATAGGTCATGTTTTATGAAACATATTCCTAAATTATTTAGAAATTATTGACTTCAGAATACCTGATGTAAGATTTTCTAGTAAGATCATGTGTCTTAAATGAAATTCTGCGCTGGCATAAATGTCTTGCCTTGTGTCTTTTTACCACAGGTTTTCCCAGTTTTAGTTTAAAAATGTTTGTGGTTTGTCTTTGGTCCATCTCTTATGTTTTTGGAATGCCTTCTTACTAATCTTCACATGGCTAAGTCCCACTCACCCTTTCAAATTCATCTCAGGTCTCCCCTCCAACAGGGAGATTCTACGAAGCAATCTGCCTCCATACAGTCTCTGGGATAAATGCCCTCCTTCCACACATTCTATTTTGCATTGTATTGTTACGTTTTGCTCTTCTCCTCCGGGTATGAGTGTCAGGAACATATCCGTCATATTTACCAGTCATACTTCAATACTGAAAGAGAGAAGGCGTTCAATATGAATGCACCTGAAGTTGCAGACTCTCTTAATTCTGGAAGGTTCCCTGCATGTTTCTTTGTCTGATTAAATTGCAGTGTTTAGGTTGATTACCTACTAACAGCTTTTTATGAATTCAAATATTAAAAGAATTCATGTTGCAGGGACTTGATTACAGACTTATTCTGGTACTTCTGTAATATCATCCAGAAAGAAAGGCCTGCATTAATTGAATATCATGGATATTTTTATAGGCATAGACAGAAGGACTTTATTTCTATTAATACTTAACTACAAAACCTGCTGCGACCACCACTGCCTCTGCCAAATGTCATCCTGGTGAACATGCGGTAAATCTGATCTAACCAGAACCCCTAGCCTAGTTCAGCTGAGCACGTGAGATTATTTCATGACTCGGCTTTATCATTAAGTCAAGCATGTCAACATTAAGGTGTTTTTGTTTTTTTTCTAATTTTTGCATTGTGATAAAACACTTGCCTTCTTCAAAGAAGCAGAGTCTCTTTTTCCTTTCTTTCTTAACCCCCTTTTATTTTTTTTCTTCAAAGAGTAATCTCTTTAGTCTCACTCTGAAAAGAGAGCAGGGAAAGTCCCCTTCACCAGGGCTAGAAGCCAGCACCCCATTCCAGTGTTACTCATCAAAATGAAGAGTATCAAAGGAAACTGGGAAAAAACAAACAAACAAACAAACAAAAACAGAACCAACCCCCACCCCCTTGGAACTGAGTCTCCTCTTCTGTATTAGATAAAGGTGAGGCATGACTGAAGACATATCTTCAGCAAGTAACTTGTTCCTTGGTTCCTGGTGTATTGTTGGCAGATATAGAGTTTATGGCCGTTAAAATCACTTCCATGCTGTCACTGTTCTTGACTAATATTTGTAAGATCAGTGCATGTATTTGGAGAGCTTGATGCGTTCCTTAAATATTTTCACAGTAAAGACCTTACCTAGTTTGTTACACATGGTTGCCCACATTGTGAAGTTACTAGTCCACGTTAAAGAAGACTAGATCTTGAATGATAATAGAAAGCAGTGAAATACATTATTTTGTGTGAAAGCATTACAATTCAATCTCTTTATAGCTCTTCAAATTAAGGTAAAAAAAAACCCAACAGTCTCTACCTAGTCAACAGCGTATCTTCTTCAATTTAATTTTCCCTTTTGTGAAGCTATGTCAACAGCTTTGCAACATTAACTTTAAACTTTGGTACTAATCTGGGTTCTGTCTTATAAATTAATTAATGGAGTTGTTAAAGAGGCAGGAGAAAAATCAACATTTGAACAGACCACTATTCATACCCTTCTTATCCTTTGTTTATCTTCTCATGGAGCAATGAGAGAAATGTGAAGAGATTCCTGTCAATCAGATGCCATCCATAGCATCTGATTCCAAATAATGGACCTCAGTTGATTCCAAATATTCCAGAATCAAAGCTCTTCAAAGCTCTCAAGATTTATGGTTTTTGTTTCTTGATTTATTCAAAACCTCTTGATATGGAATCAAGAACCAAAAGAGGAGAATTATTAATTCTTTTAAAAGACATTTTAGAGGATACATAGGGGGGTATATTCGGGGACTGGGGAACCACAGAGGATGTAGCCCTAACGCAACCAGGGGATTCCCTAGGTGGGAGAGAAGGAGAAGTGAAGGTGAGGGCATCAAAAGAGTGTTGGGCAATGGGAGGAACAGTTAAATAATAAATGGAACAGAAACAAAGGACATTTGTCTTCTTAAAACTGCCTAGGGCTAGACTTATCTCTATTTCATAAGTTTTGTTTTCTATAAACTCTTCATTGATAAGTTTATCATGACAAATTTTTTAATTCAAATTTCATTTGAAAAAAAGCAATAAATGACTGTTTAAATTTAAACTTGCTACTGTATGAATTTCATATTAAAAATGAATAAAACATACTACTCATGTTCTTTATCTACCTGAAATCTTCATGGGAAGCTCCTTCTAGAGGTCCGTAGTCAGGTGCTATTTTGTGCTTATGGTAGCAACTGAGGAAAAACAGCATTCTGTGTATGCATTTTTTATTTGGAAAATCACAGAGAAATGAATGACAATGTTGCTTCCCAGCTCTTGTATCAGAACCTTGGGATGGCCTTGGCAAACAATGGCTTTCTCCTCTTAGATCCAGTAGTAGATTTTGATGGTTGGTCTGCAGCCACACAAAGCTTTGCTTTTGCTACAAACTAGGCAGGGAAGCTGACCAACTATTATCATTTTATTATTATTATTATTATTGACCACTGGTTGTCTTTTAGTCTGTTGTTTTCCTCCTTTTTCACTCTTGTTCAAATCTAGGGTGTCTGAAATACACCTTTCATAATTTTCTTGTGCCTGGTAAATTCCACATCAAAGTGTGGATAATTTGGAGGGGAAAATATCTCATACTATAGAGACACTATCTCATGGACATCAAATAACTATTCTAGAAGAATGGCAAAGAGAGTACTTTTAGGGAGAAAAATAAGAGAACGTACTGTAGACAGACAGTATTCCCTTCCATAACTCAGATCTTTCTGCTGAAGAAACTTTGAGACTCATTTATTTAAGTAAAGTTGATAATGCCTTTGCCTTAGTTTGGTTTACTAATTTAACATGTACTTATTTATTTAAATTCAGTTCGATATTATTTACCACGTTCCTCTCTTTTTTCCTCTCTTCTCCGTTTTGAACTGTTTTGAAAACATTTATGTCCTTCAGATCTCTTTTTCTCAAATACCACTGTCTCTGGGAAGCCTTCCCTCAACCTATTCCCAAGTCAAAATTAATTGTTGCTTTCTCTTGTTATGGCAGCTTTATTGCACATGTTGACTTTGCTTTTTATTTCTTTTCACGGTTATTTCTCCAACGGAACTCCTTGCCTTTAGTCTTACTTCCTCCAGTCCAATGCCTACAGCACCACTAAAGGTTTTTTTGTTTCACATTTTGTTTTGTTTTTCAAGACAGTGCAAGTCCACAGCTTAGCATACCTCCTGGCATATTTACCCATGAAAGAGTAGCTAATTACTATTATTGTCACTGTTTTTGTTTATCCCCTCATAGACTCCCAATATGAAAAGACTGAACACATACAGGGAAATGTTATACACCATTCAAACAGGGTTTGCTTCATCACAAAACGTTTTAATATTTGTAGTGAATACTCATCTAAGCCTCCTGGGTCGCATTACACTTTTGAATATTAAAGATAAGTTTATCCTTCTTACAGTCCATTGGTATAGTCAGTACTGTGAGCCATTTATATTAAAACATACACTCTCCTCAAAAATGTTTACTGCATAAGTGTTATCCGCAACCCTAAGGTTGTCCATATTCTAATGCTTCTGTGATAGGCTGTCAAAAGTAACTCATATTGTGTACTACCTACTTGATTTGAATTTGTTCTTCTGACTTGTATTTTTAAATATATTTTAGGCATCAATACCGCTCTCCTGCTATGCCTCAGAATCGGGACCTGATGTCTCAGCAGCTCTCATAACAAAACGTGAGGCATACAATAGGATTCGAATACATGAGGCTATACTGAGTGATACAGATAATTATGAGACTTGTAAAAGCGATAAAAAGCAGCATTCCTCCAGCTTAGTTTTCTCTCCCACTCTTCTCCGGAGCATGCTCACTGACTGATTTCTGGGCCTCTGCCTCTCCGTCCTCCAGGCATGTGTGCACACCCCTGCTGTTGCTAGGCAAAGGCAACCTGGATCCCAGACTCCCTAACGCCTCAGCCCAGCCCCCCACTAGGGACCAAACATTCCCGGACCTGCTTCTGTGTCATGGATGAAGCAAATGCCTGTTCAGGACTTGTCAGCCTGGCTGACAGAATTCTGACAGGTCATTAGGCATTTAATTTAACACTAGGTTTTTAGAGCTTGGAATTCAAATCCCCATGAGTTTTTGTTTTTTTGTTTTTTGGGGGTTTTTTGTTTGTTTATTTTTTTTTACAACTAATTAAATGACATGAAACCACTTTCTCCTGATTCATATCTGAACGTGATTGGGTTTTTTGCCACAATTAAATATGAAATTGTAAGTGTCCAAAATGTTGTATAAATTTATCCTTTGAAACTGTATTCTTTAGAAAGTGATCAATTAATATCTAACAAAACATAAAATAATCTTAACTTTAAATAAGATACAAAACATATTCGTTTCTGTATTTTATACTGCTTTAAAAAAGTAGAAAAAGGAAAGGGTTAAGCAATTTATTTTCAGAGGTATACTCTTCTATTTACCTGAGAAAAATGCGTATACCCACAGGATTAGCAACAATTTCTGATGTAGCTTTCATTTGCCACAGATATAAACTAAAAACATTAAGTTAATGATAATATCCTTGAATAATCCACTGTGTGTTGAACACCCTCTCTCAGTCCTCAAATGAATTACTTTTCTGTATGAAACTGGCATTTCTGTCTCCGTGATGATTGACAAGCAAGGGTAGCAAGAAGATTACCTGTGTTCCATCATTCAGAAGCAGTCATTTAGTTTGTCAATGATGAAGAACGATTTATTTTGTTTCTTTGCACAAAATTCACATTTACATTTCAGAGTTATTTTTCCTGGATCGTTATTTAATGTCTCATATTTTTTCTGTCTCTGATCCCTAAGCAAAATTAAGAATTACCAATTTTTGAAATTACCCATTTAACAGTTTATTCCAATTCACATTGTTTCTTAAACAAATTACAAAAACCCAATAGATTGTCTTCTTGGAAATTTATGAAACAGAAACACTGTTTGCAAGAAATATTTGATGGTTTTAAGACATAAACTGCTCAAGATCCCTTTTAAATTATGCATCAGAGAGGAAACTTTTTAGCTTATCCTTCCCCTCATTTTCCTTTGACCGTATGAGGCATAGTCACAGTTTTTCTAAATAGAGGGTTTTTTTGTTTGACTTCTTGGAAACAAACATGCAGTAAAACTCTCTGGGATTTTTAATGCCTGTGCTATAATTTGGTGATTCGTGATTCTGAAGCTGTGTTAAGTATACAGATTGCTTCTACCTAATACCGAACTGGTAAGACAATCACGTAGGATTATGTTCTTGTGCTTTGTGTCTCATTCTGTTTCCTTTTTCCCTTCAGCTTTAGGAGCACATAGTGGCCGTGGCTTGCCCTAGGCAGCCACAGAAAAAACTGAGGTTTTTTTCCTCTGCCGTTTTCTATTAACTTCCTCTGGACTTGAGCTACCCAGTTGTCAGCTCTCTGCATGTTTGTAAAAAGACCTGCTTTTCCTTTGACCACTGCTTCATTTTTAAATGATAGACACTATTGTTTTTCTCCATGGCATTCTCCAAGCTCAGTGATTTTTGCCAGGCGGCTCTGGGACATGCTGCCCGGAAACTTTTGCCACATTCTCCTCTTTACCTGCTGGGGGTGAGGTGGGGGGAGGGGTAGCTGGAAATTTTGTTGGCATTGACCCGCAGGGAAGCTAGATGGAGGGAGTTAGGCGGCTCTGGACAAGAGATGCTCTTTCTCTCTCCAGGTATAATTATTTCCACAAATGTATCTTCTGTGCCAAAAACCGAGGGCAGCAAAATGAGATGACAGCAAACTCTAGGCCAAGTTTAGATTTCTTCTAGAACCTTCCTAGAACCTGGAATTTTACTCTTGCTTAGATAATAAAATAAAGTCCATGTGTGTGTATGCACTGACATTCTTAGCCATGCAGAAAATGCTGACTATGAACTAAAAATATCACTGTAGCCAGATCTCACTAACACTTTATATGCTGCCTCCTTTTATAAGGACACTCCTGATGTTTCCCTCATTTTTGTCCCTCCTTCCCTCCCTTTCTTCCTTCCTTATTTAGTCTCACTCACTCATTGAAGAAAGCCCTTACTATTTGCTACTCGCTGGTGATACCCAAATCAAAGACAAAAGTCTTGCCCTCAACTAACTACCAGATTATTAGGAACGGCAAATAAATGAACAGCTATCACCTGGTCACAGAAGCTATGGTGGAGCTGCCTTCTGGAAGGCCTGGAAAATGGTTCCTAGCTTTACCTAACCCTTCCTGGAGAAGAAAGTGCCTTAACTGAGCAGTGGAAAACTAGGAGTCATCCAAGCAAAGAGGTTAGGTAAAGGCATTCCAGGAAGAAACGTCATGTGCAAATCATGGAGGCAAAAAAAAGTGGCAGGAGCAAGGAAAGCGCCTTTATTGTCCTCTGTGCTCATTGCCACCCCACGGCCTCCCTCCAACCTTTCCCTCTGCCTGGTGTGTGTGGATGGCTTCTTTATCACATCTCAGCTCATATTATCACCTTCTCAGTGAAGACTTCCAGAACACCCAATCTAATTACTATCTTCTTCCCCCACCCTTAGGTGTTTCCTCTCATATCACCATGCTATTATCTTCTTGGCCCTTAACAATATCTGAAATCATTTTATTTATTTGTGTATTTAATTATTTTTTATCTGTCTCCCTTCCCTGTCTATGTAGTATCATCTTGTCTGACTTGATTATCACTGCTAAGTCTGGTGTAAGTCCAGAGTAAGTCCTCTGCTTGGACCAGAGGAGTGCTGAGTAAAGGATCACAAGTTAGGGGATATGGCAGAAGTGGGCATAAGAGAAAAAAGACAAAGAATATGTCCCAAAGGAACACGGATTTTATAAAATCCTGTGTTATTTAATTGTGATTTAAATATTTAAATCAATATTATCTATGCTATTGTCTCAAACTCTTATTATCCAAAGATGAATTCATTGTCTTTCTCTTTAAGCCTGGTCCTTCTTCTGTCATCTCTGTCAAGTAGGAGGCCCTCCCAGTTAGTCATGTTAGAAAAATTTTAGTCATCCTCGATTATTTTATATTCATCACCTCCAAAAGCCTGATGTAATAGATGAAAGACAGCTGCAAATTGAGGTGCCATCTAATTATCCTTCTCTCGAGTCAGAACCTGCCTTGGCTACCTGCTGGATCAATAGAATGCAACAGAAATGACTTTTTCTAACTCCCAAGCCTTAGTCGTCAGGCGCCTTGCAGCTTCCACCTAGGCTCCGTGGAAAACCTGAGATGCCATGTAAGAAGTCTGGCTGTCCTAAGGCCACCACACTGGACTGACAATGAGTAGTCCCTCTTGCTAATAGTCACAGGTGATTCGAGCTTTAACACCATTCACTCCAATGACAAGAGTTGTAAGGAAAGTCAACTTTGACCTTTGCCCCACACCCACACCCCAGGCAGTCCTCTAGCTGAGTCCTACTGAGCAACTTCTATTGAAGCCATGTGGAACCAAAGAATCAACCACCTCAGCTCTGTCCAAATTCCTGGTCCACTGTTATGGACTGAATGTTTGTGTTCCCCCCAAAGAACTCCTGTATTGAAACCAAACCTCAGTGTGACGGTATCAGGAGGTGGGGACTTTGGCAGGAAATTAAGCATGAGGGTGGATCCTTCAGGAATGGGGCTAGTTCGCCCTTATAAAAGAGGACGGAGAAGCTCCCTAGTCCTCTTTCCACCACGTGAGAACACAGCAAGAAGACAAGTTCTCACCAGACACTGAATCTGGTTTCTTAGGCTTCCCAACCTTGAGAACTATGAGAAAGAAATGTTTCTTGTTGAAGCTACCCAGTCTGTAGTCCTTTGTTATAAAAGTCTGAACCGACCAAGACATCCACAAAGCTGTGAAATATCATAAATTGTTGTTTTAAGCCGCTAAGTTTTGGAGCATAGATAGTTGGGGCTCTTGTTAATCACCAAAGCCTGCCAATCTTTTTGCCAATTACATTCCCCCATATTTCCCAAATCATTACCCTCCCTTGCAGCCTTACTCTTACTGCTGCTCTGTTTCAGGGAGTCTTAGGCTAGTGTGTTTCACTTAGTTTCCTTGCATCCATGGCTCCAATCTCGTTTCATCCAAGTTCATATAACATTCCAGAATACTTAATATGTAAACATTCCCCACATTAAAATCCTTCTGTTAAAATATAATAGTGCTCCCTGCTGAAGTTTTGGGCTCCACCCTTCTCCTATAGCCGAGCCCTGCAGGCTTCTGCCATGTGAAGGCTTGGGGTGGAAAGAAGAAGAACCTGAAGCCTGCCCAGGAAGAGTTTGTCAAGCTAGCTCTAGCCAACAGCCTCACCTGCACCAAGGAAAGTACACGTCACGTGGCAGACCGGGGCTGCAGCCAGCAAGTCTGTCTTCATCTCTAACCATGACTACTAAAGGGAAGTGTTCCAAGGCTGCCCCCTCAACACTCCAGGCCCCACCCTGTCCTATATTCTTTCTTGAAGAGAGGACCTCACGTGGTGCTCCAGGCTTTCCCATCACTTTTGCCTCCCACATGACGCTGGTGTGTGGTGCTGTCTATATATGCTAACTCCATCGCTCCTTCCAGCTCACTGCCAATAAACAACTATTTAAGGGGAAAAAATATATATATAATAAATATTGCTATGTTATTTTATTGTGACAAAATATACATAATATACCATTTACCATCTTAATTATTCTTAAGTATAGAATTTAGTGGCATTAAGTACATTCATGTTGTTGTGCAACCATGACCACCATCCATCTCCAGAACTTTGTCATCTTCCCAAACTGAAACTCTGTCCCCATTAAACACTAACTCCACATTCCTCCCTGCCCCAGGCCCTGGCAACCACTGTTCTACTTTCTGTCTCTATGAGTTTGACTGGTTTAGGTCCCTTATACCAGTGGAGTTATACAATGTCTGTCCTTCTGTGTCAGCCTTATTTTACTTAGTATAATGTTTTCAAGGTTCACCCATGTTTTAACATGTGTCAGAATTCCCTTCCTTTTTAAGAATGAATAATATTCCACTGTGTGTATATGCCACATTTTGTTTATCCACTTGTTGATGGACTTGGGTTGTTTCTATCTCTTGGCTCTTGTGAATAATGCTGCTGTATTATATTATTTTAAAACCCTGACCTGATTCCCTCTCCCCTACTTTATAGATCCTCTAAAATAAAACCCAAGCTCCTTAACAAGATACATCATATATGGACCCCAACCTCCTACTTAACCTCACCTCTCATCCCTTCCTGACTTCTGTTTTATGCTCAGCAATTCCACATTGCTAGGATTTTATCTCCTATGCTATACTCTGTGAATGTTACCTCTGTAAGTTTTCTTATTATTTGATCACCTTGAAATATAACCATTACCTCTGGCTAGATACTACTCACTCTTTAGGATCTTAAGACTCAGGGTTCAGAAAGCCCTCCCCTCTCTCCCATTTCCTCTCTCAGGATGGGTTTTCACCCCCTCTTCTATGTCTGGAGCATGTACATTTACCACACGATATTATAATTAATCATTTACATGTCTCTCCTCTTTCCAAGACTCTGAGCTCCTTGAAGCCAAGGACTGTGATTTTTCTTTTGCTCTATTCAGCATCTATGATGGCCCTGGCACATGGGATGAGCTCAGCAAATGTTTATTGAACTAATACTATTTTTCTCTAGTCTAACAGTCCCTTTTTATAATATCTTCTTGGTAGTCCTTGGAAAAGATTTTATGCCACAGAATAACTTGATCATTGGTGAGGAGGAAGTAACAAAGCTTTGTGTATGATTTTTGCTGACTGGCCCTTGTGTTTATGGCATTTGATAAATGCCATAGGGAAGGACAAGAGAAATAGTAAATACCTCCTTTGAAGGGAAAGAAGATACTATTAAATAATCTTTAGGTAAACATGCAAAAAAATTATTTTGTACGACTTTGCTTTTTTTTTTTCTGTCTTTCTCAAAGATTTTATTAAAGGTCTTTACAGATTAAAATCCAGTCTCCAGATCCAGTTGCCGACTTTGCTTTTAATTATTTGAACTAAATAATTATTTAACATAAAATAAAATAAAGTCCTTTCAAAAATATTGATTAATTTCCATCTCTATCCCATATACAGTTTGACTCGTATCTGTTCAAACAAATGGCTATATATATTATTTACATAGCATTGATCCTGTGATTACAGCTTAGGTGCCAGGAAGCTGCAATGGCTATTAAAATATAACTGAGATATTGTTGTATCGAACCATTTTATTTTCTGTCCTTTCTATGTACTTTCTTGTCTTTTTCCATTCCAGTTTTACTTCTATTTTATCGTTCTTCATGGGCTAATGGTTGCTGACACAACTCTGGCTCAGGCTTTGGTTCTACAGGCAAAGATTTGAGTTTTGCAGCTTTTTCTGTTAAGAAAAAATAATCAGTATCCCAGGACTTACAAACAGCATTGGCCTTTGTGATAAGTCCAGTAATCTAGCTTCTATGTGGTGACTGTGGCATTGAATGTCTTAGAATCTTGGCAAACCATTTTGAAAAGGGCAATGAGTGAATATGCAAGAAAATCTGTTATCCTAGAATATTGGAGAATGAAGAGATCTAAAAGTAATGCAAATCATGTTCCAAATAGTTGAATTTTAAGGGACAACACTTTTTGCTTACAATGTATGAAAAAATCATTGGCTGAAAATCTAACATGTTATATATTACCTCCTTTTTAAACAAAATACACAGAACATAATTAATCTTTTCTTTATAATTCAGAGCTTTAGAATGAACCTTGGTTATTATACTCTGTGGGCTAGTTGTAAATTTAGGATTTTTTTAAACACCGATATTAATAGCTCTTTCTTTCGGCCCATATGAAATTGCAGAAGAAATCTATCCTTTTCATAGTTTTGAAGTCTTTCTCCTCATTCTTAGACTTTCAATTATCAGCTCTTGTTAGTGTCAATGCAGCTGACCTTTTATATTTATCTATTTTATTCAATTTTGGATTAATCAATTCAGGTAGAAGTGTGGGAAAATAAAGGCAAAATTATCTGAGAGAAGGCCTGAGAACTCCTTTATAATTAATAGGGCAAAAGATATAATGCCTGAATACTGTGACATTTACCAATTACTGTGAGGCCTTTTTTTACTTTCTTGAGTTTCAGATGGCTCAAGGTTGTCTAACAAATTACTTGTATTTGAAATGAATTTGTGTGTGTGTGTGTGTGTGTGTGTGTACAAATAGGTAAGATACCATGTTATGGAAATGTTTAGGCCTTTTTGAAAATTAAAGTACAATTAAATAATGTGGAGCAATTTCTATAGACATCATAGGAAGTATTAACATTTTAATTAATTTAACCAAGCATTTAATATATTAGAAATTATCAACATGGGAACAAATGGGAGAAATGCTGCTAGCATTTAGAGAATGATTTAATTTTAAGAAAAATACAGCAAGGTTTTTTTAAACTAATCATATTAAATAAACTTAATTACTTGCTCTAAACCAAATTACCTAGTTAAGCAGTGAAAGAACATTGATGATGCTTATTTTTGCTCTAATACTTCATGAAATGCTTCATCAAATTTTCATGCAAAATATGTTGAAATTGCAGGGGTTTGAACTGCTTTCACAATAGGCAAGAAGTGTTAAGAAGGTCTTCATAAGCAAACAAGTTTGAGGTACTTGGAGGGTAGCAGAGGGCTCAGTTATAGACGGAAATATTCAGCATTTAATATTCTTTGTGGTATTGACCGTTTCAGGCTTTCCTAAAGAATTTGAACATTTTTTTTCCTTCAAGAGGTGAGAAATTTTCAATCAGGGTAGTAATGATAATAAATACATAAAAATACTAACTCTGGTGGCATCAATAAGTTATTTTACTTATAACATGTTACCATTACCATGTTATGTAGGTTCCACTTTTAGCATCTATAGAAGGTATGGGAGATCCAATCCATCTCCAGTTCCTATTACTTTAATATTATTTGGGAGGTTATTTCAATAATGTCTACAGCAATCAGGTGGAATGTTTTTATGGGAAGATTTATGCCCCACCTCCCAAAATTTATATGTTGAAGCCCTAACTTCCTGTATCTAAAAAGAGGAAAAACCAGGTGAGACAGAGTGAGGAGGTAGCCATCTCTAAGCCAAGGACAATGGTCAGAGAAGAAAACACATCTGTCCACACCTTGATCTTGGACTTCTGGCCTCCAGAACTGTGAGAAAATAATTTTCTGTTTAAGCAACCCAGCCTGTGGTACTTTTTTTTTTTTTTTTAATGGCAGCACTAGCAAACTACTATGAATGTATTAATTGTTATTCTATAAGTTCCAGAGTATATATGTATGTACATTATAGTTTAAGCATTGTTCACAACTCTTTCTTACATAATTTTGATTGAGACCTTATGAGACTAGTATTGTTATTATTTTAAATATGATAACACTGAAAGGAAACGTATGGTAAACATAAGGGAAAAGATTAGAGAGAATGAAGGTCTTGAAAAATATCAACTAACTACAAAAACAAAATAGTCTTGTACCAAGGATGGAAGATCCTGAAAACCAACAAACTCAAATATTAGTCTTTAAGACAAAAGTCATATAAGTAAATCAAAGAATCAAGGCAAACTCTTGAGACTTGTGATGAAAATTGAATTCTAATTACATTCTTTAAAGAAACTTTTTCCTCAATAAAATATTAGGAAATCAAACCCAACAATATATAAAAGGAATTGAATGCCCTGCAACCAAGCAGTATTATCTGAGAGGATGACAGCCTGGTTCAACATTCCAAAACCAATTAATGCGAACTATCACATAAATAGACAAAAAATAAAATTGCATCATCATTTCAATAGATATGGAAAAAGCCTTTGACAAAATCCAACACCAACTCATGATAAAAATTCTCCCAGTAAACTAGGAATAGAGGGGAAATTTCTTGACTTCATAAACAATACCTAGAAATCACCTGCAGCTAACATTGTATGTAATGCTCAGAAACTTGAAGCTTCTCCACTAAGATCAGGCAAGGTTTTGCCTCCTTGCCACTCCTTGCCCACATTATTCTGGAAGTTATAGTTAATTCAGCAAGACAAGAAAAGATATACAGACTGAGAAGGAAGAAATAAAACTGTCTTTGTTTGCAGATGACATAGTTATCTGTGCGGAAAATCGAGAAAAAGTGACCCCCCAAAATTCTCCTGAAACTAATAAGCAACCGGGATGCCCCTCAGTAGGTGAATGGATAAATAAGCTGTGATACATACAGACAATTGAATATTGTTCAGTAATAAAAAGAAATGAACTAACAAGCCATGAAAAGACATGGAGGGATCTTAAATGCACATTACTAAGTGAAACAAGACAATCTGAAAAGGCTTCACACCATATAATTCCAACTGTATATTCCAAAAAGGCAAAACTAGGGAGACAGTAAAAAGATCAATGGTTTCCAAGGCTTAGGGTGGAGGAGGGATGTAAAAACAGCACAGAGGATTTTTAGGGCAGTAAAAATACTCTGAGACCATAATGATGGGGTACCTGTCAGTATACATTTGTCCAACCCATAGAATGTACATCACCAAGAGTGAGCTCTAAGATGAACTATGGACTTTTGGTGTTATGATTTGTCAATATAGGTTCCATCAGTTGTAACAAATGTAGAACTCTAGGGGGGACATTCATAATGGGGGAGGCCATGTATGTGGGGGGTAGGAAGTACATTAAGAAATTTCAGTACCTTCCCTTCAATTTTGCTGTGAACCTAAAACTGCTTTTTAGAGCAGTTTTTATTAAATTAAATTAATTAAAGTATTTTTAAAAAGTCAAATCTTTTTAATAAAAAGCCTTACTAAATAATGCTAGACTATGCTTTGTGTGCCAGTAAGGAATAGACTACCTACCTCATTCTCCACTAACATCCCCTTCCCAAATCTTGAATCCTTATCTTTGTGAAATTAGTGAATGGTGTCCTTACAGGAAATCCTATAACTCCTAATATGCTTACTATATACTAAGAGGTAGTCTTGATTTTGTTTTATTCAGCTTCTGTATCCACTCACCTTGTCCCCAACCAAGGATGTTTTTAGGTGGCAACCTGAGAGTTCCTTCTACAGACAGATGGATGTTGTTCTGCTGTTATTTATAATTTGATAAGAATTTTTTTTCATTACTGCAGTTTTTAAAAATGTTAACAAGTATGGAAAGGGGAAAGTTCAAATTTATGTTATTGAATTTGACTTTTTTGTTTACTGTGAGTAGTAATGAAAAGAAAACAAACAAAACAGAATTACCACTCCCTGCATTGGTTGTTTTATTAGTTTCCTCTAAAAGTTCTTATAAGTTTCCAAAATATATATATATATACTTGAATATTTTCTGGAACAGAAGATTAGCTATTCTTTACTATTTATTCTTTATGCTAATTGCTGAAAATGAATTTTACATTTTAAATGATATATAAAAATAGTCATTAGTCTTTCTTATGTATTCTAGTATCTCTGTTGTAGCTTTAAAGCAGAACTAGACCCGGAAATACAGAGAACACACTGATGGGGGCCAGAGGGAAGGGGGTAGGGAGTGGGCAAAATAGGTGAAGGGGAGAGAGAGATACAGGCTTCCAATTGTGGAATGAATAAGTCACAGGACTAGAACGCACAGAGTAAGGAACATAGTCAAGGATTCTATAAAAGCATAATGTAGAGAGAAGCTGAATCGCTATGTTGTACACCAGAAACAAATGTAACATTGTGTTTCAGCTACACTCAAATAAATAAAGGTGACGGGGTGCATAATCTATTGGGTATTTCAAATTTATTTCAAAAGTCCTAGATTTACATATTTTAGTTCACATAATTACTTTCGGACAAATCCATGAGATATCAGATTTCCAGCTATATGTAACTGGAGAGGATCCCAACTACACAGAGCAGAACTGGAATCAAGAGAAAAGCAAAGACTGTTCGTTTGTGTCATTCTACAGTCAGAATGACTTGTAAATTAAATTACAAAGAAAAAAATACATCTTTCCGTCCTTCGCCTCACCATTTTCACTCTCTTTTCCTTCAGTGACTTCTGGTTAGATGAGTCCCTTAAGGGGAGCCTGTTTTTCCTGCTAAAACATCTTGCAGAGGTCACTCATTCCTACAGGCACTCACCAAATCAGCCTTCCAAGGATTTATTCAACAAGAAGTTACGGAATACTTCCTATGTTCCAGGCATTTGCGAATTATTTGTATCTGAAAAAAGTAAAGCTTCAGGTTGAACTTGGACCTTTCCGGAAAGTTAGGAAAAGCCCTCTTGGGAACATCTGAGCCATTCCTCTATCGTCACAATGATGCTGCCAACAACTCGAGCAGCTCTACCTGAGACCATTCTGATTATAGATGTAAAAGATTAAAGCAAACAAAACCACATCAATAGTACTTGGTAGGTGCTGAGCGACGTTTTGAGCCCTTTCTAATAAAGATTCAGATTTCTTTAATCCTCACAACAGCCATAGGTTCTATCATTATTATCATGCTATTTGAGAGATGTGGAAGCGGGGTCCCGCAAAGGTGCGCGCCCAGCGTCAGGGAGCTCCCACGCTTCCGAGCCAGAATTCCACGCAGCCTGCTTCCACAGTCCACACCGCAACCACTCCATACACTGCCCTGCACGCTTGTAGAGTGACTGCCAGCATCTGGGGATATTCGACACCCAGCAGTGTGTAGCTTAGGAACTTTAAGTTCTTTTTCATTTGGGTTTTAGTATTCGATGTATTATTATGAGGTTGTTAAGATACAAAGTCACGGGACCCCCCCCCGCCCCCCCCGAAATAGGTTAATTAGGAAGCACACGATTCATAAAATAAGGCCAGGACGATTTTCCCAATTGTAAGATTAACAGTCACTAATACAGCCTGAAAGAGTTTAAATATACGTTAGTGGCCATTGCATGTTCAAAATTAAATAGAGCAAGTTTACTTGTCTTTAGTTTGATTAGCTATTGCAATGCTGCTATTTTATATAATTTTTTCATAATCTACATGGAAAAACTCAGTAAAAACCCCATGTGAGCATAGCCAATACTCTATACTATTCTCATTTGTCTATAGACATGTAGTTTTTATATTGAATAAATATATTTCACTGGCTGAAATAAATCTACAGCTGTTTTAAGTTGTGGAGATGCATAACCAGACTTAACAAAGATATACTTCATGTTCATATTATTATAAAATGGAAGTCTTATTCCATTTCAATACTTTGGATAACAACTAATTTATGATACTGAAGTGGAATTTCTATAAGCGTGTCCTTTGGCAGAATAAACTGTGGTTAATAAACCCAGTGATTAATTTTAATGGAATAGATGGTTGTCTTATATATATCATCTTACATGTGGTATGTACAATTTGCTAAAACCCATTTAGCATGTGGCCATAAAATTGCCTCTTTTCCTAAGACATTATTTTTGCTTAATTGCAAATTTCCACATGATTCTCCTCTCTTGAGAAAACCTTTCTCCATTCCTTTACTAACTTATTCATGCTTATTAAAGTGATACCTAGTCACTGTTCAAAAGAAAAAAGAAATGAAGAAAAAATGAAAAAAAACTTTTAATTATACTTTATTTTAAAATTTTTGATTCTATCTCTTTCTCCTTGTATCTTTTTCTTTCCAAAATTGAAATCTTTACTTTTATAACCAGAAAGTATCCTGCTCCCCTATTTTTTTAATTATTTAATTTCACTTCTCTTTAAGAGTTTTAATAGTTTATTTAGGTTTTCCCAGTTTCAGGAAATGCTTGCTGTTCCTTCTTTCCCAGAGCTTAATGTGATAAGAGAAAAACACCATTATATATAATATATATAATTTAGGATTACAAAAGAAATACCTAAAGGTACGCTCAATGTACAAATTTCAAATGGTTTAAAAACAGGGGCAATAGTTATAGCTATTCCAAATTCCTTCCTCAAGGTTAGGAATTATTGCTGAATATATTAGGGGAAATACCCCTGGATATTTGTCTGTGCACACTCTCACACCCCACAACACCGTCCACATGCACACAGAACACACACACCCTAGACACATACAGGCACACATATTCAGTTTTAAATGGTTAGGTTTTTATTTTTAAATGCATGTAAGTGGAATTATTCTGTATGTATTCCCTTTGTGGTTTATTTTTTTCCTTTCTAGTAATAGGTCGTGATGATATTTAAACTATTATAATTACAGATTTCCTTCATTGTTTTTAAGTTTTGTATGAAATTCATAAGTAAGACATAAATCACTTTTTTCATAAATCATTATTTATTTAACTGATCCTTGATTGGCAGACATTTATGTTTTCCAAATCTTTCTTTATTATAGGCTTCAGTGAACTTTTTTGTAAGAATATCTTTGTACTATGAGCCAGTATGTCTGTAGGGTAGATTTTTAGAAGAGGAATAGTTCCATAAAAATAGGGGTTTTATGAAATTTTATAGATCAATTTTTCCTATTAAAAAGACAATAGTTTATACTCTCACCAGTAGTGGGTAAGAGTATCTATTTCCTTTCACATCTATCAATCCCTAGATAGTCTCATTCATTTTAAAATTTACAAATCTAATAAGAGGAAATATTTATTGCTTTCATTTACCTTCATTAAAATATTAGCATAATTGATAATGGTCATATATTCATTAGCCATTTGTAGTTTGGGTTTGTCTTGAATGATTATATTCTTTATCCATTTTTCTATTGGATTGGATGTTTCTTTTTATTGAGTTGTAAACATACTTTGTATATTATGAATATCAATCATTTGCTTGTATATTGCAGATATTCTTCTGTTTGCTCTTTTGGTGTACATTTTACAGTTTGCTGCACTCAAATCTATCAGTCATATACTTTATGTATTTTCAAATATCTGTCTTGTTTAGAAAGGCTTCCCCAAATACAATATTATAAAGATGTTCTTCTATATTTTCTTTGTATATGTGTAGAGAGAGATCTTGCTACTGAGTTTTTATGGGACTCATATAGTACAAACTAAGGTGTCACAGATCCCATTAAGTATTATTTTGTTAGGATATTTCCAGCTTTATTGAGATATACCTGAGAAATTAAAATTGTATATATTTGAGGCGTACAACATGATGACTTGATACACCTATACATTTTGAAATGATTGCCACATTCAAGCTACTAAGACATTTGTCAACTCACATAATTACTTTTTGTGTATGTGTGGTAGAAACACTTAAGATCTACTCTTAGCAAATTTCAAGTATGCAATACGGTTTTATTATTGTACCCTTTGACCTAAATCTTCTCATTGCCCCACCCCCACAGCCCTTGGCAGCCACCATTCTGGTCTCTGCTTCTGTGAGTTCAACTGTCTTAGATTCCACATATAAGTTAGATCATGCAGTATTCGTCTTTCTGTGTTTGGCTTTATAGCCATTATGAAAACAGTATGAAAATCCTTCAAAAAATTAAAAACAGGCTTATCATATGATCCAGGAATTCCATTTTGGGGCATGTATTCAAAGGAAATGAACTCAGTATCTAGAAGAGATATCTGCACATGTTCATTGCAGCATTATTCACAAAATTCAAGGTATGGAAATAACCATCTGTCAACAGATGAATAGATGGAGAAAATGTGATATATTTATAATGGGATATCATTCAGCCATAAAAAGGAAGGAAATCCTGCCACTAACAAGGATAAACCTGGAGGGTGTTATTCTAAGTGAAATAGTTCCACCAAGTATCAGTGAACCCTTCCTCTACATCCCCCTCTATTAACTATCCCTTTTGTACTCTTACAAATCTCTGTGATTTCACACCCAACTGTCTCATATTTACATACGTATCTGCATTTCTGTTCCCTCAGTATGCTCTTAAGTTCAGAGATTCTGTCTTATTCATGTTTACTAACCTGTTATTCATGTAATAATAATGTCACATAGCAAGAGCTCATTTACTAACTAACATGAGAATGAATAAAAATAAAATCAAAGTAATTGTTACTCGGTCTTAAATTCATGCATTTATTGCTATGTGTAAATAAAGACTACATATTTTGAACTCCAGATACTACCATATTTTCTTGTGTGCTGATTGGAAAGAATAGGACATCTTGTCTATGAGAACATTGCTGAAAACAATGTACTGAGTAGCTCTAAAAACTTAGAACTTTAAAAATATCTAAGCATTTCATATATAAAAATTTTCTTCTTCTTATATGGTATCAAAGAGATTGATATATGCAACAACTTTTGGGTTAAGTGGACCTACCAAATCCCCAATGAGACAAGCAAATTTGAGTCTTCTGGTTATATCCAATTTGACCTACCAAAGAAGATAATCCATAATCTTCTGCCATAATATTCAAATAAATGTTAATATGATAAAACTGATTCTTGAATAGGACTTTCTGCCTGAAGAGTCATAAATTAAAATAGCCCACAAACAGCATTGTTCTTAAAATAGGAGACAGGAGTATGAAATGAGAAAATTAAAATTTATTCAAATAAAATTAATTGGAAAATATTTCTTCTAAGTCATTTATAAACAAATCAGGTTAAAGTTAAAGTTGAACAGTCTTTGAACATTAACATTTTTGAGGGTAAAATTATGGATTTACAATGTTCTAAAATCTACCTATCTGATTGGCTGGTCATTCTGGGATGCTTTATAATGCTCAGGCATACACAGTAGGCTCAAGCACACTGGGCAGAAACTCCTTTGTAATACTCTAATAAGAATGGCATAGGATAAACCCTAAGATCCCCTTTTTGAAAGCCCCAGACTTTAACAATCATACTGAATTATATGTTTTGAATGTCTCTTTACAAAATCCCTAGGGACATTTTTATTAACAGTCTTCTGCATTTCAAGAAATGACCTACTGTATAAGTTTAAAAACTTAAAAATATAGATAGATTGATAGGTAGATGGATAGATAGATAGATAATAACAGCAACCCTAAATTTACTACTGCATTTGCTAAATTTTTTAAGACATTGTTGGAGGAAAAACCATATAGAAACTAGAGGTGTTTTTCCAGTCTTATTTAGCAGTGAACTATTTTCTATATAAGAAGTTATGAAAAACGGAAAGGTGCAGGCCATAATGAAGAAGTCTTCTTCCTTCTTTGATAGAACAGAGCTATTCATAGTCTGGCTCGTGGAAACCTCTGTGTCTCATCTGTGAGGTTAGGAAGAAGCAATTCTTTTGGTGGGATGTGTCTCCTAATGGTCCTTTTCTTCAAATTCTTCCAAGTATTCATAATAAATATTTTGCCAGGCAGTGGCAAATATGTTTACATGAGCCTGTGTGTTTGCTGTGTAAATCACTGACAACTCTGCGTATTTAAAGATTAGTCTCCACCAATTGTTGAGTTGCATAAATTTCCTGAGCTGTGTCTCTGTAATATTAAATATATATCCCGAAAGAATTGAAAATGAAATATAATGTACCCAAGTAAAACTCTCATTAGCAATATGGGAAATATGTGTTCAAGTAAAAAATGGAAAATTATACCCCCTCTTGATTAAAAGTTGTATAACATTATAAGTGCAAAGAATTAGTTTTATTGATACTTATGTGTATCTGTCATTTTAACTTCATTACCTCTTTAAAGACCCTATCTCCAAAAACAATCACATTTTGAG
The DNA here is from genome assembly GCF_009762305.2 of Zalophus californianus. Lineage (NCBI taxonomy): Eukaryota > Metazoa > Chordata > Mammalia > Carnivora > Otariidae > Zalophus > Zalophus californianus. The sequence continues at coordinate 64,559,832 of NC_045597.1, forward strand.
GCATTAGGGGTTAGGACTTTAGCATATCAATCTTGAGACAACAAAATTCAGCTCATAACAGTCTATAAGGAAAATTTTCAGCTATATCAGAACTGAAACTCAGCTATAGAAATGAGAGAGATTATGAAAGATAAGTTTTTCCTCTGAATTCTAATTTAATCTCAGACTCTTATTCAGTGTATGATCCAGGCCCCCATTACTAATAACTTGTGTTGGCATGCAAGATAAAGCATGTTTTCCATCCCTGTTCCTACATACCAGAAATATCTACAAAGTCAACTACAATGTTAATTTCTAAAATTAAGCCTATGTTGCTGCCTAAATGCTATCTGTCCTAACTCATTAAATATCAATATCACAAACACGAGTGTTCTCTCCCCATCATGCCTCATTTCCAATAATCAACTTTTGTTAAACTCCATAATACTTTTTGAGTTTGTCCCTGCTTCTAAACTGATACATAAAACTTATATTGTCATTGCTCACTGTTCCCCATCTAAAACCTTCCAATGGCTCTCAATTTCATTCTGATTATAGCCAAAATTTTACAGAGCTCTCGAAGTTTGTAAACGATTCTCAGTATTTCATTAACTATTTCACAGACTTACGTATCGTGTGTTATTTTGTCCTGTTTTGTTGCCTATCTCCCCAGACAGACAGTAAGCTACGCTAAGACAGATTTTTTTTTTTTATCCATTCATTGCAAAGTCTGAGAATACAACCGACATCCTGACTGATGGTTGAACATATCTGTTGAATTAATCAATATGAGGACATTATTTAGCTTTCCCATTTGTAGTTCTTCTCTCACTGAAATGATGTTATTGGAAAACAATAACCAGAAGAACAGCACCAACAAAGTACAGAATGTTAGCCATTTTTTTAAGAGCATTAATCATATGTTTAGAAACCCTTTCTTTAAGCATTTATGAGTCTCTGTATGAGTGACACTACAGTAAATTTCATTATATGGGCAACATCTTAAGTCTGAACTATTTTACCATCTTTTAATATATTAACAAACCAGTAGTAGTCAAAATGTAGATTTAAATACTTTGATTTGTAAAACAAAGGTAGCATTCTGTTCTAAAATTATCATCTGATATCTTTATCTATTAGCTGCTCATTTTTTGTGAAAGACTCCAGTATAAACCATCTTAAATCTCTAAATCATGTTAATTCAGTAATGACAAGTAAATTCTATTATCAGTTTTGAAAATTGTTCTTGAACCTGTTTCTCTCTCATATAGCTTCCTGTAAAAACATTAGGAATATGAAATGTTGTCACGGGAAAGAGCTAGTATCTCCTGGCCAGCCTCAGTTCTGATGTTTTTGTTTTCTACCTATGGATATTACCACTGTAAGTCTCCACGTCAGAGAGTTACACTACTGTGCATGTGCTTATAAATACATATTCAGCCTATGACATTTTACCACTCCCCACACCAAACTTCTGTCGCACCACAGTCTTCTATATGAGCCTAGGGGGAAAAAAAAAAAAAAAACTCACTTAGATGTACCCAAGAGAAGCAGCTATGAGGAAAATAAACTCACAGAGGACAATTTAAAAATAAAATTTTTTTCCAGCTTCCTAGTTTAAAAATATCATGCTTGTTGAGGCTTGCAATGATTAAAAATAGCCCTTAAGTAGAAAGATTGTGTTTTTTTAAGATCTGTTTATTTGAGATTTTATGTCAAAAAGTATTTAAGAATCAGCATTCATATTTCATCCCTAAGGTCTTATAAGTCCTCAGAATAAACCACCCCCACCACATATACAAAATTTTCTCTAATGCTTTGAGATTCATAGTATTAACCACTTTCTTAGTATGCCATGTAGGCTCAGAGTTCAACTTTATTTTGAAAAAGAATAACTCAGTTTAGAAGATTTCCTATACAAAACTTGGCTAGAAACCCAAGGTCAGTGTTCTTCCCATGAAATAGCCCTTATTGAAAAATGTATGGTAACGAAATCCTTGTTCATAAAATGAAAAAGAAAAGTTGGTATGAAATAGAAGTGTAAATTTAAACGAATAGTTTTAAGGTCTATTGATTTGTAACTTTATGATTCGAAGTTTCATTTTAAAATTTAATTTAAATTTTAGTAACTAGAGGCCTTACTGGGAATTTCTAGTGGTAAGATAGAGAAGTATTTCTGCAATTCTTAGGAAGGTCACTATTTAGTCAAATACATTCCCCAATTTAAACATTTTCTAGTTCTTTCTGTCCTATACCAGGAAGTACTCCCCCTAATGAACTTGTTCATCTTGTTACTTGTCATGCTTATATATATGTTTTTACATTTTAATTTAATTTAGTTTTTTGAGAGAGAGAGAAAGACAGTGGGGACGAGGGGCATAGAGAGAGGGAGAGAGAGAATCCTAAACAGGTGGAGCACTCAGCACAGAGCCTGAGGTGGAGCTCGATCTCATGACCCTGAGATCATGACCTAAGCCAAAAGCAAGAGTCCAATGCTTAACGGACTAAGCCACCCAGGGGCCCCAGCTTATATTTTTTTAATACGTAGAATCTCCTTAGAGTGTAAGGGTAAAGTGATAGCCCAAGCGTAACTTTGTGTCAGACACTATCCAGGAAGTAACAACAACCACAGAAGGTATTTTCTCTTGGAAAAAAAATCAAAATATGTTTAACAACACTTGTTCTCTGTCATTGATTTGCAGCTAAAAGAGAAAAAGAGCACTTGATGTAATGAACACTGGGTATTATATGCAACTAATGAATCACTAAATTCTACCCCAAAACTAAAAATACACTATATGTTAACTAAACTGAATTTAAATAAACAATTTTAAAAAATAAATAAAAGAGAAAAAGAGAAGTTTACATGTTCCTCTTAGTCTTTAAAATACACCCAAAGGAGGGCACGCTCTGCATGGAGCAAGGGGTGTTATACGCAAACAGGGAATCATGGAACACTACATCAAAAACTAGTGATGTAATGTATGGTGATTAACATAACATAATAATAAAAAAGATAAAAAATAAAAGTAAATAAATAAAATACATACAAACACTTAAAACAACATATTTAATTCCAACAAAGGCTTGCCAAGTCGAGAGGCTCTTAAGGACATGCCAAAAGCCTATAAGTAAAAAATTAATGGGAAACCTTAGGCATGCTGTTGGCTTCTGAGAAGGAGCAGGACACTGAGGCACATTCCCATGGCTTCTCAGAGTCATCTTGCCGGATCTCTCATGGGTTGGTAGGGATAGTTCCTGGCCAGGACTCAATTCTGGCCACTGACAAACTTCCACACACAGGTAACAGGAGAAGAGAGACAGGTTTGCATATTGCCAATTCTGGGTGATCACCAAGATCACATTTCAACTGGCAGATTTCCCAGCTGTCTTGTGTGACAAAACTGCCTATGATGTTACAATCCAATGAATAATAATTTCTTATAAGGTCAGATGCGATACCCAGAATAGCTAACACCCGATTGAACCTACTGAGCCCACCTCTTTCACTATCAAGTTGCAAATGAAATGTAGAAATATCTGTCACTTGTTTTGAGCTGTGTAATGTCTGGATGCAGATAGGTGCATTGGGAAGGGAGGTGAGAAGTAAGAAAGAATCAAAAATATTTTTGTGCCTGGTACGGTGATAATTACTTTTGATATTTGTCTCATTTTATTCTTAAAAAAAGGGCAGCTACTTTTATCATCTTCATCATAAAGACAGGTCTTTCTGGCTCTGGATCCTAGACACTTTACATAACACCAGAGCATTCTCTTTGTGAAACAGAAGATTCTGGTATTCATTTGCTACTATTTAACCCCAGCAAAGAGGAGTTACCTTGTTGGTTTCCTTATAGGTATATGTACTGTCACAGGAGACCTGCAAGTCTAGCCTACAAATGACATGTCTCAGCTTTAGCAACATCACATAGCTCATATCACACTGTCCAGCCATATTCAGGTGAAGATTCCAGGAAAGGATGGACAAGTCTGGAAGTGAGGCATAGACAAGTTTTTCTAGGTGCAGACCATGAGATCCCTGCAAATTTATTGGGACACTGAAAACTATTTCAGGGGAAGAGAGATAAGGATCACATTGCTTTCATCCATTTATTGATGCATCCAAACATATACTTATTTCTCACTCATTAAACAACTATTACTTGTGCCCCTACATGTGCCAGACGTTGTTAGACATTGCAAATGCAGAGGTGAATATGACAAGTATAGTTTCTGCCCTTAGGTAACTAGTAGTCTCGTAGGAGAGAATAGCATAAAAAAAAAAATTATCCAAATAAGTGTATTCATGCAGACTTTGTAAAGTATGATGAAGGAAAATATCAGGAGCTATGTAACAATGCCAACAGGCAATGTGAACTAGTCTGGATGCTCCAGACAGCTTGACTGAGGAATGGGAGATAGAGAGGTAAAGGAATGTGAATGTATGAAGGGGGAGAAGGTTATGCCTAACGTTGCAGACCATAGTGGCATCCTCTGGGGGTTTCTTGGGCTAGAATTCCGAGAAATTCTGGAGAGTGCTAGGCAGGAGTCAGATCAGACACGTCCTCTTTAAGAAGTTCAGTTTTCATCCTAAAAAGTGCAAAACTTTTAAAAGGCTTTCAGCAAAGGAAGTGTCATGATTAGACTGGGGTTTTGGAAAGATTACTGTAGGTGCTGTGTTTAGAATAGACTGGGGCAGAAAACTAAAGTGTTTCAGACAGGAAATGACAGCAGCTTGGGTCAGAGTGATGGGAGCAGAGTGAGAAATGCAAGTGGGGAAAGCATACTCTTCAGTGCTTGCTTGCAGATGTGGAGGGAGGGAAAAGGGCACGGAAGGACGGACCCGGACGTGTCCTACAGAAGAGGTGAAATTGCAGATTCTCATTAAATACGGTCACTACACTCATCTTCTCATCTTTCTGGGCACTTGTCTCTTTTAGCAGGGAAAATTGCTCCACAAATCCTTAGGATCAATAGGTGATTCCTCTCCTTGACCCTCTAGAAATTTTGCCTTGTCTGGAAAGTTCCAGAAAAGCTAAACTGAACTGCGAAACAAAGCACCCCAGGATTTTTTTTTTATTTCCTCTTTGGGTTCTCTTTCTTTTCCCCTGATATATGACTAAGCCGCTCTTTCTCATCCCACATAAAATTACTCTTCTCCGTCAATCCTTTAAGCTTGAGACATTCTTGTAATTCTCTTTAGAAAGCACTAATAAGTAAGACTTAGAGGAGAAGGCAGTGGAAATACTCAGTTTTCTTTGGAGGGAATTATGTTTTCCTTCACAGTTATTTGTTCTCTAGATTGTGAGATATTATAGAGTTTACAACAATCTCAGGTACTCGTAAGATCAGGAGAAAGAAAAGAAAAACCCTCTTGACCATGACGCCAGTACTTTGGAACTGAATGTTTAGCTTTTATCTCATCCAGTTTTTAGGGCTTGGTTAAACCATTGTTACTGAATTTACGTCTTTCATTGTCTACATAAAAGAATGCAAAATGTTACAAGGTGATGGTAGTGAGACTGCTGGTACCCAAAAACTATAATTACTGATTTAGTATTATAGCCCTGCAACTTTTACTTCGTTGTGGAGTTGGCTTCAGTTCTGAGCTCCTGCCCCTCACCCCACAGTCCCAGTCAGCACCACATCTGATAGGCAGCTAAATCGGCCTCGGCCGCTAACTAGTTCCGTGGCTCTGGAAAATTCATCTGACCTCCATGGACCTCAATTTCCTGGTTGTAAATGAAAAGGTGAGTCTTGATGATTTTTGAAGTACCTTCCACTTCTAACTTTCTAAAAAAGACAAATCTTTGTAGGTCAAACACAGATGATGCATGTGTGAGCCTGTGTTTTTGTAATTCAGCTTTTTCAATCATGTGCATCATACACATTAGAAGCAAATATCATCTATTTCTCTCTCCTTTGAGGAATAAAAGCAGATATAAATAATGAGCCAGGCATTTGCAATTTTAAGATTGCAGGCATTGAGATGTTTGCTAATATGCAGGTCATGTCTTTCCACCCCTTCTCATCTATTTTGGTCCTGGCCACCCCACCCCATCTCTAGACATGCCTCTCCAGGGCTATGAGTTTCTCCTTTGGCGGAACTTTTTTCAAGCCAACCCACTGAGGAAGTGCTCCCAAATCAAAACTTAACAGCCCTCTCATGCTCTTAAAGATAATCTTAGCAAGGAGGAAAGTAATCTGATTTCCTGTTCAAAAATATTACCTATAGGGGCACCTGTGTGGCTCAGTCAGTTAAGTGTCTACTTTCGACTCAGGTCATGATCCCAGTGTCTGGGATAGAGCTCTGTGTCCCTGCTCCCTGCTCAGCAGGGAGTCTACTTATCCCAATCCTTCTGCCTGCCCCCGCCCCCCCGCTTGTGCTCTCTCTCGCTCACTTGCTTGCTCTCTCTCTCTCTCTCAAATAAATAAATAAAATCTTAAAAAAATATATTACCTACAGAGTTGTCAGTGACCGATAGACTAAACTACTGTGCTGTTATTTACATTTAAAATAGAAACTATTAACACCAGTGGGCTGCTTATTGATCAGGTGGCAATGAGAAATGGGTGCGAGCAGGTCTCACCGCCTGGGCAGCACTATCTGCTTCCGAAACACATCCTAAAAACAAACCTTACAGATTCCCATTATTTAATCTTGTTTTAGCAGGATTAGGAAGGGACACCATGAGGGGAGAGAGAAGTGCAAATCTCCTACATCATGTAGCATTGGGGGTGGGGAAGGAAGATGTGCAGGAATCATTAAATATAAGTGACTGCCTGCTTGTCACCTTTTGTAGAGAAGAGCAGCCAGGGAAAGTACAGTCACTCTCCTCTAGAATAAACCTTTTGTTAACAGCCACTGAAACAACAAAATTAATGTTCTCTGCAGTCAGTACTCAGTGACCCTCTGAGAGATTTCTTTTAAAATTTAAGGTATTTTCAAAGTGTCAAATACACACCAGATTTAAACGTCTTGGTGCGGGACGCCTGGGTGGCTTAGTCGTTAAGCGTCTGCCTTCGGCTCAGGTCATGATCCCCGGGTCCTGGGATCGAGCCCCACATCGGGCTCCCTGCACAGCGGGGAGTCTGCTTCTCCCTCTCCCACTCCCCCCCCTCTCATGATCTCTCTCTCTCACTCTCTCTCTCTGAAATAAAATAAAATAAAATCTTAAAAAAAAATAAAAGTCTTGGTGCAAAACAAAAGAAGGAAAAAATCTTATTAATTTTAAATTTCTTATATCTCCAAATAAAATTTTAGATACGTTGGATTAATTTAAAATCTATTATTGAAATTAATTTCACATGTTTCTTTTTTCCTTTTTTAAAAAGGTGTCTATTAGAGGATTTAAAACTGCATGTATGTTTCCATGGTATTTCTTGGGACAGCACTGCATTACACTGAGGAAAGTTGATGTCTGTACTCACTGGGCAAGGTAAACAAGCAGAGCATTTAATGTGAAACATGTGCAAATAAGTACAGAAAATTACTCAGTTTATTTTTGGGGGGATTCCTTTTTTTATTTAAATTCAATTAATTAACATATAGTGTATTATTAGTTTCAGAGGTAGAGTTCAGTGATTCATCAGTTGCATAGAACACCCGGTCCTCATTCCATCATGTGCCCTCTTTCAGGCCCACCACCCAGTTACCCCATCGACCCACCCACTTCCCCTCCAGCAACCCTTAATTTGTTTCCTATGCTTAAGAGTCTCTTATGGTTTGTCTCCCTCTCTGATTTGCTCTTGTTTTATGCTTCTCAGGTTTTCTTTCTTTCTTCTTTTATTTTTTTTTTAACTAACCAGAATCATGCTGTATGTATTATTCTTTGATGTGCTTGTTGGAGATGTTCTCAGCCTAGCACACTCCTTTTATCCATTCTATATTCCACAGAAAGAGTGTCACTGTTTGGATTGCTTCATTGTGCTGTTATAATTATGCCCACTTTTGTGCACAAACTTGAACACAGGGGCTGGAATTTGAGGGGAAGAGTGCCAGTTTGAGCCCTTGGCAATCTGAGATGAAGGCGTGTTGACTTGGCATTGAGCAGGTGGCAGGCCATGCATGCTGACTTGGGCAGGAGGGTGGCTGGACTGAGAATTTGGGAACAACAGACTGATGGCATCATATGTGAAAGGGACGTGGCTGGTTTTGCTTTTAACTTTTGTTTTTCTGGGAAAATCTCTCTCTCCTTTTATTCTAAATGAAAGCCTTGCTGGATACAGTATTCTTGGCTGTAGATTTTTTCCTCTTAGCAGTTGGAATTGATCTTGCTGCTCTCTTCTGGCCTGCAGAGTTTCTGCTGAAAAACCCACTGATAGCCATATGGGGTTTCCCTTGTATGTCACTGCTTTCCTTTCTCTTGCTGCTTTTAAAATTCTCTCTTTATCACTACTTTTGGCCATCTTATTTACTTTGTGTCTTGGTGCAGACCTCTTTGGGTTTGTTGTGTTTGGGGCGCTCTGTGCCTCCTGGATCTGGATTTCTCTTTCCTTCCCCAGATTCAGGAAGTTTTCAGCTATTATTTGTTCAGACAAATCTTCTGCCCCCTTATCTCGCTCTTCTCCTTCTGGGATCCCTATCATGCAACTGTTATGCTTGACAGTGTCCCTGAGTTCCCTGGGTCTATTCTTATTTTACATATTTCTCCCCCCTCTCATCTGCTCAGCTTGATTACTTTCCATTACTCTGTCCTCCAGGTGGCTGATCTGTTCTACTTCCTCTTGTTTGCTATTTATTCCAGGTGGTCTATTTTTATTTCCATTTAGTGAGTCCAATAGCTCTAATTGGTTCTTTTTTACATCTCCTATGTAAAAAAATGGTGCTTCAGGGAGTGTCTCCCGTATGTGTTGCTCCAGGGGTGTCCTACCATTGTGGCTGGGATGTGTTTGCCTTCAGTCCTATTGTCTGTGATGGCTTTCTGCCATTTGTGGGCAGAGTCAAGTGCTTCTGGTGTTAGTGGGCCAGTCCAGGGCTGCCTTGGGCTTGAGTTGAGTCAGACCAGGTGTTTGCCAGAGATGAAGTAGCACCAAACTGCAGGCACTTTCCCTGTGTTGTCCCCTGAGAAGATTTTGTTGGTGGGTGGGGCCTGCAGTCAGACCAGCTGCCTGCCCGCAGCCCACTGCTGGGGTCACAGTCAGACTGGTGTGTGGTTATCTTCCTTTCTCCCTAGAGCAGGACTCACTTTGGGGTGGTGCTGGGCTACGTGCCCACTGTCTTGGGGTACCACTTTGATGGGATATTGCCAAGAGCGATTGGAGGGGGTGGATCTGCTTCTCTGTGGCCTCTTATCTATGCTGGGTTGCGGAGAGTCTGTTCTGCCATTTTTTGGACTGCTTCCTGGGTTATTTATGCCGACGTGGGTGCTCTCTAGGTGGCCAGGTGGCAAGAGGTGAGCCTAGGGTCATCCTACTCCACCATCTTCTGAAAGTTACTCAGTTTAAACATCTTCAAAAACTACTAATTTCTTTCTTGAATATGTTTGTTACATGCTACAGTGAGACTCATATCTTGAGTGGTAGGGAAAATAATCAATGTGGACTTTGAATTTGTCAACATTTGGGCGATCCATTAATTCTAGGAACTTAATTAAGCCTCAGGGGGAAAGAAAACTTAAATGTTACAGAATTTAGGAATTTTTAAGCTAGAATCAGGGATTTGTTTATTCCATAACTAGTTACTTCAAATTTGAATAGAGTTACAATTAGATTGTCATGGCAACATTTTTATCACACCTAACATTTTCAAAGTACTATCGCTTACATGATAACCCCAGAGGATATGCTGCAAAGAGGTTCTTCTGTTTGAAATAACGATTACTGTGACCATTCATTTAAAAGAATATTAAAATAGGGGCTCCTGGTTGGCTCAGTGGTTGAGCATCTGACTCTTGGTTTTGGCTCAGGTCATGATCTCAGCATCCTAGGTTGGAGCCCTGCATAGGGAGTCTGTGCTCAGTCTGGAGTCCACGTGAGGATTCTCTCCCTCCCCCACTTGTGCTATCTCTCTCTCTCTAAAATAAATAAATATCTTAAAAAAGATATTAAAATAATTTGTGTAATACATTATCTTTGTCAGTTTGCACAATGCAAACAAAAGCAGATTTACAAAATGGGCAGCAATAATAGAGCTTTACTATTAAAATAAAATATGTATAATGTTATTTTATCTAACTGTGATGTTAACTGAGAATTCATATATTCACAATAGATTTTGTTTGTGGTTATTCTGTGAAGAGGATTTTTACATAAGATCTCATTTTAGAGTATAAAACCAACCTTTCCTGGCCTAAGAGAGAATACCTAATTGCATATTTTATAGCATTGTATAGACCCAGGAAATTTCTCAGAACTTTACCTTGATAAAGTCACAGTCTATCTTCCTCTTCAAAAATTCTTTGTCTTTAAAAAAAAAGAATTCTTTGTCTTCATTTACTTTGTGCCATAGACTGAACCTTTGTGCTCTACCATACCCCTTCAAATCATATGTTGAAACCTAATCCCCAAAGTGATGACGTTTGGAGGTGAGGTCTTTGGGAGGTTATTAGGTCAAGGGTGGAGCTGTCATGAATACGATTAGTGCCCTGATAAAAGAGGCCCCAGAGAGAGCCCTCTCCCCTTCTACCATGGTAGCTTAGAGTCAGAAGACTGTCTGTGAGTCCGGAAGTGGCTTCTCAGCGTCCAGAACGATGAGCAATAAATATTTGTTGTTTATAAGCCCCCCAGTCTATAATATTCTGGTATAGCAGTCTGAATGGACTAAAATAGTTTCCTTATTGATTGAAAATTTATAACTAATAAAATCCATGGCCAGATATCTTCGGTCCCATAGATCTTATACCTTAGGGATAAGAACAATTCAAGACCATAAAGAAAGTTAGTTACCAGCTGAGTTTTTCTAACAGAAGGGTTAAATAACAGGATTGGTAAGTAGAATGTATACATTTAATAGTATATTAAGCTAGGAAACAATCAGCTGATATTTAAATTTCTAAGCGTGTCCTTCTCTTTGATATGAAAACAAATAATTTCCATACCAAAGCTATAAAATTAATTCTACCATAGTTGAAAAATAGGAATGTATGAACTACTTTTTCTTGGGGGTGGGAGTAGTAACTTACACTCTTAAAGTCTGAAAAGCATAAATAAGCAGCTCCTTCTAAAAGTAAACTAAATAGCACCCCCCCAAAAAAAAGTTTTGTGGATTTTTTAATTTATTTTATTCTTCATGGATTGCCTATTAAAACACAGTCACCGTCAACCCTTATTTTGTTGATACCTTAAGTCTTATACATAAGGTGGGGCTCAGTGTTTTATTTCACTGTTTACATAAACCAGGAGAGTAGAAGTCTAAGAATCCAGCAAGAGTCAGAAATTAGTAATTAAAATTGAAACAAAATTAAAGCAAATAGTTCCTTTTTCTTATATCAGTGTCAACTTTATTTATTGAGAAAATAATTTTCTCCAAATTCATAGGACAGGGTAATAAAGCCAGTTCTATAGTGTGCTATATATCTTTGACTTCTTTTATAAAGGATATCTTATTGTTGGCTCTTCTTTTTTTAGCCCTTGGCCATATGTTTAGACTCAGCCTCTTCTTCCATGCTAAACAGCAGTATTAAAGCCGTAAAATAACCTAGGCACGATTTTGAAAGCAGTAGATAAATTTTGTCTTTCCACTGTGGCTATTTATATGTTTACTCATTCATTCTAAAAGTATTTCTCAAGAATCTTCTTTGTACCAGAAACTCTGCAAAACATTAGATACAGAGATAAATGTCAAGTAGCTAAGAGAGTATACAGAGGTAAATACATCAATAAGGAATTAACTATGATATTATGCATTATAATTGAAGCTGGTATATGTATATAGAGAGAAAACGCACCACTGTGAAGGGTGTTTCTGGAAGGCTTTCTCGGAATGAAAGCTGGCCAGAGCAGAAGATGGCGTGGTTGTCGGAGTGGCTGAATGAGGAGGTGGCATGTTTGGGACAGACTATGGAGCTTGGAATGTCTACATGAAGAGAAGAAAGGTGAATGATGAAAGAAGATATAATTTCTCATTCTCTAGTTGCTTCACATAACAAAGTTTTGCCTTCCTCACTTAACTAGTAATTTCACAATGATTACTGATTATCAGTAATGTTCTTGTTAAACATTAATTCTATACTCTTCACAAGGACAAGATGATCTGTACTTTGTACTTATGGACATCTCTCCAGTGTAATACGACTGATGCTTATGATACTCTGGACTTCCTTCAAATCTAAGTATTGGACAGCATCTGGATGCTGACATTTAGTACCAGAAGGTATTATCACCTTTTAGATAATGAGAGAATGTTCTAAATCCTCAACCCAATCCATATTCTCAATCTTTAGAAACTTAGGTACCTTTTGAGGTCAATATTGCAGTGACATTGTGAAAAACTACCTCAGAGACAACCCATGTTTTTTCTGCCCAGTGTTTCCTGCCTCAATAAGATCCCAGTAATGAAGGATAGCTGGAAGGCAGGCAAGGACAAAGGAAGACCTCCCCTCCCCCATCCTAGGAGGAAACCACCCTTAAAAGGATTTTATACCACCCTGGAAGGAGCCCTCCACCCTTTCCCAAAACCTGATTGGGTGACAAGCTCATGGAGGGTTAATCAGATTAAGACAGCCCGCCAACAAGCCCATTAAAAACCCCTACACTTAAAAATTCCTGTGACAATCCTCTGGGGTCCCCTCCCTCTTCGGAAGCTTTGTACTATGGCTCAACAAACTTCTATCGGTCAATACACTTTGCTTTACTATCCACCACTCTTTGGTCTACTTCTTCATTCTTCGAAGCGGCCTGCACAAGAACTCTGGGTGCTAAAGGAAAAGAAATCCGGTAACACCAGGATGGAGAATTTTCTCTTGAACTTAGTTCCAGTTGGAGGAAGACATTTCCTTAATCTGTGCAGACTTGTAACTTGTGCAGACATGACAGAAGACCACTGCAGTAAAAATAAAATGGTGAGAATATGTCAATTTCAAGAAATTATGTCATAAAGGCTTCCTTAGCCCTTTGCTAAGTGAGAATCCTATCTCCATCTGCCCAGAAGGTAGGTATCACTTGGATGCCATTTATTTACAAGGAGAAAGAAAAGGGAAGTTTCTTTTCCACTCTTTGGACTTCTAGCTTTTCCACTTTCAACTAACTAAATAAATGATGTCCTGAAAGTTAGGACTTTCAAATTAAATATTATATGTTTTATATAATCTTACTGTTCTTAAATTCTGGGACTAGGTATGAAAATATTCCCTTTTTGAATTCCTGTTGGGACTTTTGAATTCCACTGGGATTAGGGAATGAGGCACCTAAGGAAGTATCCAGAATATGTACCATCATCTTAACTGAATTTAGTAAAAGGAAAAAAAAGCTCAAACTGCCTTCAGCTTTCAACAGTGTTTTGGGCAGAGTAAAATTACTGTGATGGAAATATAAGTAAATATTTTGACTACATTTCTTATATGTATGATGTACCAAAATTGCATTATAAATGTTTGGAGGTAGTTAAATAGTTACTCCCAGTTGGCAATAATATGTCTAGATGATGTGAAACAGATAGGTTCTGCTTGTTATCAAATGGACTTTCTATCACTAGAGAAGAATTTAGCAAGAAATTCTTGAGCGTTTGCAAACCTCCTTATAGCTTTCATTTACTTCTACCAAAAGTCTAGGTATCAGAAATAGAAAGGCATTGTGTGTGATTATCATTATCTTTATTATTGCTAAGATTGTAACCCTATTTACTATCAAGTTGTGGAAGCCTCTTGTCTGTCTGAACTAAGAAATCCCATCCCTATTTTAGAATAGAGAGGACGCCGGCAAGATGGAGGACATGGTGACTGCTCGCGCTTCCTCCTCCGTGAGTCCGTATCGATCAGGAGACTCGGGCCAGAGACAGGATTAGTGGGAAGAACCCCGAGTGGAAAGGCACAGTTCTTTCAACTCTGGGACATAAATCTCTGTCGTTGGCTATCTTTTATCATTTCTTAAATGCAAATGAAAGATTAAAGGTGAATCCAATGAGCTGTAGTTTTGTATGAGTTCTTTTCATCTCATAATGAGCCATTCCTGGTTTAACGTAAGCAGCTGTAGAGGGACCGTCTGGTTCTGCTGCTAGGAAAGTAGATAATGCAATTTTGGACGTCCCAGGAGAGCAGGACGACTGAGAGTCATTGGATTACTGTCCATGGGACTTGCTTGAATCATACTGTCTTGGTGGGGGGGAGGTTGGAATGGATCCTGGTGCTAACGTAGGAAACTTAATGGGTATTCAACTCTTTCTACATGCTAAGCTTATTATAGAATTTGCCTTGGATTTTATAATCAGATTATATATGCATAACAAACTCCTAAACACTATGTTCACATCTTGTGATATTTAACGATTACTACTGGCAAAATGTCAGACAGAGAAGGACAAATACCATATGATTTCACTTATATGTGGAATCTAAGAAACAAAACAAATGAACAAACAAAACAAAACAGAAACAGACTTATAAATACAGAGAACAATCTGGTGGTTGCCAGAGGGAAGGGATTGGGGGGATGGGCAAACATAGAAGAAGGGGATTAAAAGGCACAAACTTCCAGTTATAAAAGAAATAAGACATGGGGATACAATGTACAGCATAGGGAATATAGTTAATTTAAAAAAAAAAATAAGTGCTGAAAATCTTTTGGAGACAATCCCTATGTACAGATTGTATTATGGGGAAGCTTATAAATTGATGAAATGGAATTTGGAAATGTATTTGCCTTTTGGAACTGAGTGATATGATTGAGAATTCAAAATACAATTTGCTTTAACCTATCAATATATGTTGTCTAATATATGTTCTTAACCTCATAAGAGAACAAAACTTTGAACCTACTTTTAAAGTGTTTCAATTTTCTATGAATAGTGAATACTACCTATCTGCTGTATAGAAACTAAAAGTGATTTTGAAAAGATTTATAATCCATTTGTATGCATTTTCAACTTTAATGTTTTCTTGCACAAGAGTCCAAAATTGGTTTTTTCTTCCCAATGTCTGTACATCATCAGTTTTATATTCAAGGAAACAATTTCCTTGAGATTGGTTTATCTTGTTTTTAACATTCTTCATCAGATATGCATATCTCTGATTACTCAAAAGAGCAAGATAGGGAAAAAATATCATTATTATCCTCTTTTAAATGAAAAACTGAAGACCACATTTGCCACCTTCAGACCTTGCCCCTCTTTCATGGATTCTCATGGAATTGAGCCACATTTCTCTGAATTTTCTTGCCAGCTATTTGAAATACTCTGCCTTGGGCTCCTTGTAAAGATGTCTTTTCCAAGAAAAAGCTGATCTTCAGTAGCCCCTAAGCGTTGACACCTACTCTGGACTGTAGCAACCTTCTCGCCCTACCATGAGACAACACAGTGGATTCCCTAGGAAGCTGCCTGGACTAGTTCACATTACATTGAGAAGGAGAAGCTGCTAATTTTGTTATTCCTGGGAATAAGCACAAGAGTATAAAGCATGCTTTGTTGAGGTTAAGGACTTGGGCCAGGTCTTTCTGTGGAACTTACATGAGTGGTTCGTGCCTGATTAAATGGACCCGTAAGCCTTGAACTATGGTCAGCATTTAATTCAATTGAATAAATATTCATTGACCTATTGCAGGCAGGTACTGGTGCAAGGGATCATGTGATGAAACATGACAGACCCTACTCAAATAGCTCACTATAAGCCATAATTAAAATGCAGGAGATGAGGGGAGTAAGTGCAATGTAAATGTATGTTCAAGGTACAATATCAGTACTGAATGAAAAAAAGAACAGTTGCCTATAGGAGTGTCCAGGAGAGTTAGCAGCTGGGTTGGAAGACCTGCAGGGATTCACTGTGAGGAAATAGGGGATGCATAATTCCAGACAGAAGTATCAGCATCTGCAAGCCTGCAATAGTTGGAAAGATCCAGACGCGGTCAGAACACGAATGGTTTGTTATGTCTGAAGCAGAACTATGCAAGCTGAGGGGAAGGGGTGAAGGAAAGTGGAGAGGGGTCATGGTAAAGGAGCTAAGGGCCTTGAAGGCCTTGCATAAACCCAGGACTATTTCCTGGAGTCAATGCAATAAACACGCAGACTTATAAATTTGCATTTTGTGAGGACCCTCTCAGCAGTGTGGTGCATAGGTGAGGAGAACTCAGAGGCTAATAGCCATGGGCAGAAAACAGACTGATTTTCCTAGTTTAGGCCTAAAATAATGACATCTGATGTTATGATAATATCTCATCATTGGAACTAAGGAGTGGTACTGAAATGAACCAAGGAGATGAATACAAAAGAAGCCTGCTTGATAGTCCTGGTCACAGAGGGGAGGTAGATCATTCTGAATGTGCTTGTGGCACCAGCAAAATAGGGACATATTTTAAACAACTCGACTGAGGTGAAATTGACAGACTATAAACTGCACATGCTTGAAGTGAATACTTTGACAAGTTCTTATAATATGGGTACACCTGTGAAAATATCACCACAATTACAATAGTGAACATATCTGTCACCCCCACAAGTTGCCTTTTGCCGTTTTATCATTTTACTCTGCCCACTTTTGCCCCTTCTCCGGCAACTGCTGATCAACTTTCTGTCACCGTGGATTAGTTTGCATTTTCTAGAGTTAATATACATGGAATTATACAATATGTGCTTTTTTCCCTCCAACTTTTCATTCAGCGTCCTTATTTTGAGATTCAGCTGTGTGTGCACATCGACAGTTCCTTCCTTTCTATTGCTGAGTGTTCCTCCATAGTAGGGTCATGCCACGTTTTGTTTATCCATTCACTAGTTGATGGAAATTTGAATTGTTCTTGGTTTTGGCTACTACAAACAAAACTACTGTGACATTTGTATGCAAGTCTTCATATGGACATATGCCTTCTTTTCTTTTGCTTAAATGCCCGAGACTAGAATGCGTTCATCCTATGGAAAATGTGGGTTCTGTTTGTTTTGTTTTGTTTTGTTTTGTTTTTAATTGCAAACTGTTTTCCAAAGTGGTTACATTTTGATGAGCAACATATGAGAGTTCCAGTTTCTCCATATTCCTACCAACCCATATCATGGTTAGTCTTTTTTATTTTAGCCATTCTAATGGGTGTGTAATGATATCTTGTTGTGGTTTTAATTGCATTTCCCTAATGATGAAAAATGTTGAGCATCTTTCACATCTGTATTTGCCATCAGTATATCTTTTGATGGTGTTTGTTCAAATCTTGCCCCCCCTTTTTTTAATTTAGGTGGTTTGTTTTCTTGTTATTGTTCTTGGATAGTGAATTACATATGGTCAGAGGGAATTGGAGTTAAAGAATATAGTTTTTTGATGCCAGGAACTCCTTAAATCTTAACTTAGGCAATGAGTGGGCAGAGAGGGGTCGTGTCTCATGTAGGTAAGTGCTGTGTCACTACACAATATTTGCATGCAGGTGGGTAAGCAATGTGATAGCCCAAAATAATTAATTATGAATTCATTGAGTTATTCATATCTCCATGACTTTCAAGTGGTAATTTTCCAATAGAAAAAAAAATCTGCTGGTAATTTAACCTTAGAGAATATGATCAAACCAGGCAAAACTCTAGATAGTCTTACATTAAAGATTTCTATTATATACCTGATCTCAGATGTCTTCTCTCAGATCATCAGCATCTATATATTTCTCCCTTTGTCCTTAGAGTTGTTCACTGGGTGTATAGTACTGATCCAGATCAACGTTTCGTGCCTCTCGGTTTTTTTAGCCACCAAAACTTTGGTTTTTGTTTATTTTCATCCCATTGTGTAAAAGCTCTATCTCAACTAGGTAACACTAGTGTATATATTTAATGCTTTGCTTGCCTAAGCAAGGCAATATCTTAGGCCAGTTAAAATGTACACATCTCCAGAAAGCCCTTAGGAAGAAAATTTAATTATAGTAGCAGACTGATATAGGAGATGGTTTTACATACAGAACTTTTTTTACAGACAATCTTAAACTTGCATCATATGGATGGCTGGCTGCCTACATGTTGACTCCCCTCACATCATAATGCTATTGATAACTTACTCTTCTTTATTCCTTCTTACTTATTGTCATTTGTCATCAATCTTGGTGAGAAAATAAGGAAATAGAAAAATAGAATCAGGAGAGGAAGGCAGATTGAATGTAGAGTGGAAGACAGTTTTTACTAATACTTATGAGTTTGAAATGTATTGGGAGCACTTAAAAGAGCAATCTTTATGTAAACTATAGAACCAAAAGCTATATGTGAGGCAACTCCTATAAAATGAGTAATTGGAAATTTGGGGGGACTAAATTATGTCCCCCACCAAAAGATATGTTAGGGTTCTAACCCCAAGTACCTCAGAATTTGATCATATTTGGGAAAAGAGTTATAGCAGATGAAATTAGTTAAGATGAGGTCAAATTGGAGTAGAACAGGCCCTTAATCCAATCGGACTGGTGTCCTTATAAGAACAGAGAAGAGGATGTCAGGGGCACCTGGGTGGCTCAGTCAGTTAGGCGTCTGCCTTCAGCTCAGGTCATGATCCTAGGGCCCTGGGATCAAGCCCTACATCAGGCTCATGGCTCAGTGGGGAGCCTGCTTCTCACTCTCCCTCTGCCACTCCCCCTGCTGTGCTCACTTGCTGCCTCCCTTTCTCTCTCTCTTTGTCAAATAAATAAATAAAAGCTTTAAAAAAAAAAGAACAAAGAAGATATGAGGTGAAGCACACAGCCATGTGATGAGAGAGACAGAGATTGGAAAGATCCAGCTGCAACGCAAGGATTGCCAGCCACTACCAGGAGGTAGGAAAAGACAAAGAAGGATTCTATCCCGAGTCTTAGAGAGAACACAGCCTTCTCAATGCCTTGATTTTGGACTTTAAACTTCCAGGCTGTGAGATAATAAATTCTATTTTTTTTTTAAGATTTTATTTATTTATTTGAGAGAGAGACCCAGCAAGAGAGGGAACACAAGCAGGGAGATGGGAGAGGGAGAAGCAGGCTTCCTGCCGAGCAGGGAGCCCAATGCGGGGCTCGATCCCAGGACCCTGGGATCACGACCTGAGCCGAAGGCAGACGCTTAATGACTGAGCCACCCAGGCGCCCCCTAAATTCTATTGTTTTAAGTCACCTGGTTTGTATGGTACTTTGTAATGGCAACCCTTGGAAACTAATACAATGAGTAAATACATATTTAGTAGAGCTGTAGCAGATATATTTTAATAGAACTTTAGCAATCATATGAAGATCTAGTTTACACACAAAAGCTTGCAATATTCACAAGGATAGCAGTGCCTTGGGGTAGAAAACTCTGTAAAGTTCTCATTTGCCTTCATATCCTGGGGGTTGCAGGTTGAGTTCCTTTGAAGAATTCCTACGGATGGTTACAGGTCTATGTTTTCAGTGACTCATTTCCTCATGTATAATAGCTTATCCCTTGTTTTCAGGTCATTCTTCACACATGCTTCATAATCATTCCATACAGACCGAGATGCGCATTTACTCAGGGAGCTATCACAAGGCTGCCCAGACCAGGATGTGGACAGGCAGCGCTGGTACTCACGGCAAGTGGAAATCCTGAAAATGATGATGAGGGAGAGGACACGATGCATCTCTCACTTTTAAGAACATAAATTAAGTTGTTTTTAAAACAGAGAAGGAGGGAAACCCACGAGTTAATAATCGTTGTGAGAAATTGAGGCCTAGGTTAGAGACAGGGCGGACGGGATAGGGACGTGGGCCAGCATGGGAGGAACTCTGCAGACACCGAAGCATGGCTGACAATGAGAGGAGAGAGGGAGAAAGAATGAAAAATGACACCAAGGAATAATTCCCTTTGAACAGACACTTTATCCGTAGTCTTCTCTGCTTTCAAGAGTGATGACAAATGCTGGCAGAGGCCTGTGAAACTGTTTTCTTCTCTGGCTCTTTTATGTGCTGCTTCTGTTCCGTTCTCCCCTCTGTTGTCCTACATGCTGGAGCAGAAAGTGCTCGTCGGTCAGTTACTGTGTGGGCTCTGCTGTTTCCAAAACACAGAGCTTTCCTCTCTGCATTGTAGACTAGTTAAATTCATTCCAACCTCAATAAACAGATAATTAACAACTGAGTGTTATTTTTAGCCCAGGAAATGTGTTAGCCAAGATAGTCTGAGGAGCTGTTGTCAGGGAGGCAGAAAGGAGTTCAGTGGCAAGGAAAAGAGATTAGCAGGCATAAAGGAAATGACTTTATTCTTGACCTTGAGACTAGAGCGAAAAACTTGTCTGTTTATAGGATCTAACACATTTGAAACAAATAAAACTCTTCACTTATATCATTTATCTGTATAAATTGGCAGCGTAGATGAGAGACTCTGTTTTGTGATATCAACTGTTGTTTCTGGAAAGAAGGTATAAGGACACCCTATTTTGTACAATTTAATTTTCTCAGAAATATGTGCTCAATGTCATATGAAAAGAGATAGGGAAAGGAAGGGGAAAACAGAGGTGACTATATCCTTTCATCTTATAAAGATAACTAGTATTCATCCCCATTGTGTCTCTTCTTTTTCCCTTCTCATTCTAATGGAAGACAGTCCTCAGGAAATGTCTCCCCAGGAGACTGACGAAAAGTGGAACACCCCTTGTGAACATGCCACTCCTAGATGCAGAAACTGCTGGTGGCTCATCAGAGACTGGGGAACCAACCCACTGAGGGCTGGCCAGGATCAGGACCAAACCTTCTTCCGTTTCCATCTACCATTCTCTCTTATTCACCTACATGATTCAATGGTCAAATGGTGGTTCCTTCAAAACTGCATCATTTTCTAACTCCACTATCTCTACTCATTTTTAAGAAAACTTCTAGGTAGCCACCTCGAAATGACTGGCAGTTTTTCATCCATCTGCCATGATAGCTTAAAACAATCTTCCATATACACCCTAAAGAGGGGTATTGATGAATAGATGTGGGATTTCTACCATCTGTGGCCCTTTGTGATTTCAGAGAACTAACAATATCTACCGACTCTACCTTCCCATGACCTAAAGTGCGTTTTGTTTATTCGCCATGTTCGATAATTTAATGTATTCAACATTGGGTTTATCACCTCCCACCTTATTCCCTTTGCCTCTGCATTTTCAACTTCCCATTACTGCCCACTCATATCCCAGCTCAGTTGCCAAACCAGTTTTGAATTTAGGCCCAGAAATGATGTAAGAAGTTAAATCCTGCCCCTGCCTCACCAACACTATCAGATGGAGTTCAGTTGTCATCTTCCCTTCTGGATATGGAGACATCGGAAGTGGGGCCCTAGTAAGTATGCTTTGAGTTATTCCTTGCATCCCAGTCTGCAAATGTGAATTTGACCTTTATGTCCAAGGAGAGTAATCAGGTGATGTGATGACTAGATAGGAGATTCTTTGAACTTGATAACACCAAGGGGTTTGTTGGCCAATAGAGTCTGCAGAGGAGAGGCTCTAAAGTTCAGCAATTATATATTTTTGTAGAAGACTGTCAGTGACCTTGTATGTATATGGACATATGTGTGTATACACATATCCTCATGCATGTAAATATATGTGTGTATATATGTAATAATGCTAATACCTAGCATTTACTGAATATATAGTATCATCTAGGAATTGCTGTATTCTTCATGTATTAAGTTCAATTAATTTTATAATAACTTTATATGATAAGTGTTTCTGTTATCCCTTACAGATCAGGAAAAAAGCACACTGAAAATTTAATAACTTATTAACGTCCTCACCATCAGGAAACAGCAGATCCAGGATTCAAAACCCAGTGGGCTCTTCCAAGGTTCATATGCTCTTTATCCCTACAATATCCAGATATATAATGTAAGAACACTGTGATTTGCCATTTCACTTTAGAGTCATAATGAAGGCAGATGGTGAGGCATAGAGTAAAGATCTGTCAGAAACTAGGTATGAGAATTTTTTTCTCCTTTCCTGATCCAGGTTCTTTATCATCTACTCATGTCTCTCCTATTCATTGTGTCTCAGTCTGTTTCATGCTGGTGTAGGTCCTTTCAAGGCATTTCTATGGTGAATTAGTCAACTCGTATCTTCTGGCTACCAATCAATGTACTATGGTCAGCTTTTCTACCTACACTACAGTTCTGTGACTTGATGGGCATTACTCCCTTGGTAATTTGGTGTTTATTCCTGTAAGTAGATATTACACTAATCTGCGCCATAGTATATGCGCTAGATGTGTGACTTCTATGCATCTGACAGCAAAGGCATCTTCACGAACTAAATTTGCCTGTTCACAACCTCAGTTGAGAGCCTCACTTTGAACCTACTGATTCAGAAATATTGAGGTGGGGCTCAGGAATGTGGGTTTTTAACAAGCCTCTAGGCACTCCTGCTGCTTACTCGATTTTGAGAACCCGCCACTCTGTGGCTAGTTCCCCTCACCCAGCTTCTCATACCACTCACAGCTGGATTTAGCTTAAAACAAAGTCCCACACACATATACACACCACACACCCAAGCACCCCCACTCCTTCACACACAGACTTGCTCCTAGGATTTATAAGTGCTCAAATGTCTACTTACATTGAATTAAAACCTCTCTTTCAGCACTCATCAGATACAGTGGAGCTAAATAGAATTTCATTAGACACCAAATGCTTTAAACCAGTGTTTATCGAATTTTAACATTCATAGGAATCATACTGTCAGATGTCAGTCCTATTCGGCAGGTCCAAAGTGGTGCCTAAGATTTTGCATTGTTGATGAGCTTCCAGCTGATGCCACACTGAGCAGCAAGGACCTAGACTCAACCATTGCCTCAATAAACATTTTCACCTGTGTCTCAAAATATGGCTGTGGTTTCCCTTTACACTCAATCACTGGCATATTCACCACTGATAATGACCTTCTAGCACAAGGGATAGCTCATCTGAACATACCCGTCTCCGCCCTCAAGTATTTATCATGATATTCTCTAAATCTAAATTAAAATACATCCACCTACTACAGTGCCTGTCAAATTCTACCTATCATTTCAGACTTAACTTACAAATTCTGCTTCCTGTCTTCAGTTTTCCCAGATTACTTCACGTTGGCACAATCCCTTCTATACGTCATATAATGCTCTACATTGTTACACTAATCTGTACCATAGACCATGTGCTAGCTGTGTGAATTCTGTGCATCTGACAGCAAAGGCATCTTCACTGAACTAAATTTGCCTATTCATAACCTCAGTAAGAAGACTGACCTTAAGTGAGGAAAGCAAAAAATAGAAAAATAGGAAAAAATTAGAAAAACTGGTAGACTGGTCACATGATCAGTCCCCAACATATGTTGAGTTCCCAGAAGACAGACTTAACCGGTTCTTCCGGATCTTGGTCCTCTCCCTACTTACCTAGCCAATGTCCAACTCACAGATGATGCTATTGGCTTAATTAAATTAGGGGAGGGCCAGGTGAAAATGATGTTTGATTAATAAAGTAGCAGCGCCTGATCAGTTATGCGGTGTGGCTGGGCTCCAGGAGACCAGAACTGTTTTAATTAGGAACACAACTAGAGCTATCTCTAAGAAACAGGGAGAGGCCCAGATGGTTAAAGGGCATTGGGAGCTATGAAGGAAATTAGGGACTGAAGTTGAAGAAAGCGTTTTTAGCTATAGACAAAATCATTCCCTAAAGCTCTGGCCTACAAATAATCCTTAAACCTTGCTATCAACATTACAAAATGAGCTGTTGAAAAGCATTCCTGAGCAGAGGAAATGAAACCCCAAAGGATATAGATTATTTTTTAATTGCTTAGAAATAAACGGTAAGACTCAGAGGAAATTGTGGTCCTTTTTAAGCAAAGAAACAAGATTGCCTGTATGTAAATCACTCCGATACATTCAACTCAAAACTTTCAACTCTCTTGAGACTCAACTCAATTGAGACTGACAGGTAATTATCCACCTTAGTCAAGATGCATAAAATAGCCAGGTTCGTTGTCCCCAGAATCCAGATTTTTGCTCTTATAGAGAATACGGCTGCAGTCTGAATCTTGGATATACATTTTTAAACTAGAAAATATATTTAAAAACTGAAAAGATGAAGAAAGGACAAATACCAAGTAAATCTGATCAATAGTTATTTTAATTACTAGGGATCCATTAATTTTTTAACTCTCTTCTGTTGATTATGCCCATATCTAGTTAATATTTAATTCCTCCCCATGTAGTAATGAAGTTTCTTGTTTCTTTGGTTTTAGTTTTTGGGTTTTTTGCTTGTTTTCACTTTGTAGCTTTATCCTTTCTCTTCATCATTTTCCTTTACGGTACGGAGTATTTTAGTATTTTGAGTAGTTTTAAAAGCATTAATACTGGATCTCACTTTATTCATAAAAATTAGATTTCAATAATCTTTCCAGTTTTTTTAATATTTCAAAACTATGACTCAATGATTCTATATATAATCATGAGATCCGGCTTTTGAAACTTTTTTAAAGGTTATTGAAAAGAGGAACAGAAAGTTTTTCTTTTTTTTTTTAATGTCTTTTACAATTGCATGGCACAAATGTGAATTTGAATGTTCCTAATGTCTTTATATGAATTTTAATGTGATGACAGGAGTTGTGCTAGAATTGGCCAACAACTGTAGGGAGAAGCGAGACTGTAACTCAGTGTGCCTGAAGAGATACCCCACTTCCCCTAGTCCTGGAAGGGTAGTTCCTGTGACTCAGTGTGCAGTAGAGAGATGATGCGGAGGAGGCAGGCCCAGTGGGCTCCCAGCATGTGGTGGGCAATGTGATGGCCCATCTGGAAGGGGCTTTGTTGGAATGGGCCAGTGGCAGGTGTCAGAGACAGGATGGCCCCCTCTCTGAGGGTATCTTTCAGAGGGAGTTGGGATAAAGCTGAGTGTTCCTCTAAATAATCCAAATAAACTAAGAGACGGTGGGGGGGGGGGCTGGAGGAGAAGAGAGAAAGAAAGACAGGAAGGAGGGGACAAAGAAGAAATGAAGTACACTGTGAAGCATGAAGGAAGGAAAAGAACCAAGAATAGAAGGAAGAAGGGACACATGAGATAATGAAATGTTTGAATCCACTTTAGCAATTAAAGACTAAAAAAATCCTGTAATCTAGAAGTTTAATTCTTTTAATCTTATTTTGGTAACTAATTGAACGTGAAACCCATTTTTTTCATGGCAAATCTACTAATTAATAGCATACAATTTGGGGGGTGCTGGTATAGGCATGTAGTGAACAGGGATACTAGAGAGAGGATGTAAAACCATTGTGAGGAAATTTAGATTTATAGTGATTCTTTTTGGGTTATTATATTATTCCTTTGGGTTATAGGAATACTTTTTGGGTTATTTCAATCCTCTGATTAGAACGGATTTGTAGTCAAATAATATCCACACTTGGGAAAACTTGTATATTATATACACTCACGCCTGCTCTTCTTATAGTCCTATTTCTATTCTGTACCTCTACCTAAGTCTCACTATGTCTGTATTTAGCAGAAAATCGTGTACACTCTTCATTTACTGAGCACAAATGTATACTTTCCAATAATTAAAGAAAAAGACCTTTTAAGAAAAGACATTGGTAAAAATTAAGGCTAACCTAGTGCTTGGCAATGGCAGATGTTCTGGAAGGACTGAATAATTTGCTTCTTCTGGGTAATTTAACACAATCTTTATGTGTGTATTAGGCAGCAGAAATATTTATCCAAGCAAACCTTAAATGCTCCTAATAAAATTATTTGTTCAGTTGTCCTGGGGTATCTCTTGTTGTAATGCGATTTGGGACAAGGGCAGAGGTGGTTAGTCCTAGAATTCACGCAGGTCACGTTAAACAAAGTACCTACCTTTCTTTTACATTTTCTGCATGTATTAAATATGTTATTCATACTTAGTCCCTTAAAGCGTTTCTTCAGTTTGTGAGGATTAATGCGATATTACAGCAACTGCTTGTTAGATCTTGCATTTTCTGTAAGTTTAACTCCCTTTTACTAATGCCTTTCACCTGTGCTAAATTGTATGAGGAATGTTTTATATGAAAAACTAGAAAGAAGATGATAGACTGACTTGTTTATAAAATGCTGACGGGAAGGATCGTGTATGTGTGTTGGAGTTGCAACTCTTAAAAAGAAGACGGCTGGTTAATGACTTATAGCACTCCTTGCCATTATTCTGCAGATATATCAGCAAGAACTCTATTTTGACTTTCAAATACCTGACTTTGACCAGAATAATAGGCAAGGATGGTGTTAAGAAAAGCTATTCTTTCGATTATAAAGTTTGATTTTACTGATTACTTACAAAGTAATAAAGAGAGTCCTCATCATCCCAGTCTTAAAGAAACGCAGTTTTATTTTATCTGTATTTACTTAGCCCATTATTATAAATTTGATTTGATTTATTACATATTTCTTTGCCCACTATGTCCTTTGATGAGCAGAGTGTCCAAGACAAGGTGATGAGAAACAGTTGCGTGAGAAATCATTTCATGTCCAGCCCATATGTTTGCACAGCTCAACTATTGAATTGCTCTTTTAGTCAATCATCTTGTCTCTCTTTTCACTCTCAAACAGCTTTTAGTTTGCGATAATCAAGGCTCTTTATGAGAACTCCAGGATGTTTTGCTTGCTTACCATCAGAAAAGAGTAAGGGCGAAGTCTTGTCTAAAGGAGATCCACACAGGCTAAGGCTGAAAAAGAAATATGATGCCAGTAGAACTTTCCCAAGTCCCTTACAAGAAACTAAAGCTTCTACTGCAAACTGCCCATAGGGCATCCCTTAAACACTTCTTGCTGGCATATGTTCTCTCTCTCCCACCATACCTTGCCTTAATTGCCTTCCCTTCTCTTCTCTGCTTATACAAATCTGACCCTTCAGAGCCCACATCTACTCGGAAGTGTTCTTGGACAATTCCGTCTGGAAGAAATAACTCCCTCTGAATTTATGTAATGCCTAGCTGTCAGTCCCAGTGAGAAGGGTAGTGTGCAGAAAAAAAAAAATCCTGGACCAGTTAGTCTAATATTTTATCATTTACTAGATATGTAACCTTGAGTAAATTGACTAACTTCTTGTAACACCCTCTATCTTCATCCTTAAAAGAGAGTAAGATCTATACCATATCTCCAACATGTTGTCAGGATAAAATGATGTTATGTTTGTGAAATGTTTGGTATATGGTAATTGATTATACTTAGGCAAAGTATCTGTTTTATTTCCACGAAATTCAGCATCTGATGATCAACATTCTGGTAATCCTAATATGCTTTCATGTATGTTTTTCTTATTGCCTCAACCCAATTGAAAGTTTATTTACTTTTCCTAATGATAAAAGTAGTAAGTGTTTATCAGAAAATGTAAAAAGCACACCCAAATATAAAAATGAAAATCTAGTATAATGTCATTACTAGAAAATAACCAGTAATCTGAGAAAAAAAACACTCTATCACAGTTCTTATATACGTATATATATATATATATATATATATATATATATATATGTTTGTGCCTTTGTACATAACTTTGCTCACTGATCAATGTGTCCTATGAATATTCATGTTCTCCAGCTGTATTTTTACTTCCTCAATGTACTTGAGTAAGTCAAATTTCTGTCACATCTGGCTAAGCACATAGCACTACGCCTTGGGTAGAAAACGTTAAATAAATGGGCTTTATTCACAGAATGATTCAAAAGGACTTCATGATTAACTATACAATTATTATTTTTTTATAGATTTTATTCTTTTAAGTAATCTCTACCCCCCATGTGGGGCTCAAACTCACAACCCCAAGATCGAGAGTCACATACTCTACCAACTGAGCCAATGAAGCACCCAGTATAAAATTATTTAAAGCAGGACTTCCAGCTTTAAAGATAAATCTGTGGTCTTACTGATGCACTGAAGCCACCGCACGTGACACTGACTCTTCCTTTCCTTTCCTTTCTGTTTAGTTTGTTGCTCAGCCCAACTGTCAACAACTGCTTGCATCTCGCTGGTACGATGAGTTCCCAGGCTGGAGGAGACGGCACTGGGCGGTGAAGATGGTGACGTGTTTCATCATAGGACTTCTTTTTCCCGTCTTCTCTGTGTGCTACCTTATAGCTCCTAAAAGCCCACTGGGACTGTTCATCAGAAAGCCATTTATCAAGTTCATCTGCCATACAGCGTCCTATTTGACTTTTTTGTTCCTGCTGCTGCTTGCCTCTCAGCACATCGACAGGTCAGACTTGAACAGGCAAGGTCCACCACCAACCATCGTCGAGTGGATGATTTTACCGTGGGTCCTGGGTAAATGTGTTACTATAGAAAATATAATAAAAACGTGTTGCTGCCATGGAATTTCGTTGCCCAGAAAAGAATAGTCATTAAAGTTTTGGACGTAGGCATACTTAAAACAGGTCCTGACCATTGTAGCTCCAAAGCCTAATCCCCAAAGCTAAATAAATGCTTTGCAAGTTTTGGGGGACTTGCCCCCAGATGCCGCCTATGAAATGTAACCATAGGTTTTAGGATTTGTGATTTCAATGACTTCACATCCCATGAATGGTTTTCTGGGTTTTTTGTTTGTGTCCTTGTCTTTTAAAGACTTTCAACATTTCTCATTGGCTGTATATCACTGATCGTTCTAATTTTCTTAATAGATACACCTTCTAAAAGACAAATATAAATCACTCTGCAGAATTAGTGATTCTGTACATAAAGTAACTATAACCATTCTTTAAAATCAATCCATTAAGTTTATCTTCGAAATTATATATTCAATCAAAATGATAGGATATTAAACACTATGACATCCTCCAATGTCTCTGTTCTTTCCATAGAAAGAAAAGTATTTTGGGATCTGCAGCAAATCTTGGTAAGGTAGAAAACCTTAAAGTAGCTGGTAAAAGCTTTGTTTTCCTCTCTTCTTGTTATTGTAGCCATAGTTAAAATTTACATTTTAATTATTCTTTCCTCTATCTTACGGTGGTTTGCTGAGAAATCACATTTTCCAATTTAGCCCATCATTTTAAACCTCTCTGGTATCATATCCATCTCATCATTTAGTAATTAGAAAATATGTGAAAATTTCATGATTCACAGTCTCAGATCAGTTTGGCCTGTCAAAACTACTGGAGAGACTATAAAATGTGGAAAAAGCAGGGGAAAAAAAGGACTATATCTCAATCTGACATAGATATACTCTTCGATTTTAAAGATTATAAATATTCTAAGTACTGACAATAAGAAAAAGTTCATAGCCACGAGATTTGATATGTTTTACAAATGTACTGGAAAAAAACACCTTCTTAAGCTACCTTTAAAATAGAGTACATTCTCATTAATCTGAAATGCATAAAGTGTGATTTTGCTTAAATTAGAAGAAAGGTTTAGGTAACCTGTGTTCTTTTTGCATAAAATAATTATGACATTGCAGTTGACATTCAATATAAGACGACCCTGCCTATTCCCTTTTAAATTAAATGTCTCACATTAGGAATATGTTCTTTATGGAGTTTTCTCCATAGAAAATTCATTGGAAACAATTATCAAAGAAGCGTTTAGAGGGTTAAATTTCCCATTATGGGTAACTTATATGCAATGTCTAAAAATTCTGGTATTCCAAATGAATTACAGAATATTTAATTTTGAACAATGCTATAGACACAGTGAAGCAAAAGCAGATATAGTATTTCTAGACTTTTCCTTTGTGCAATTAATGAAAATATGTAGAGTAAGTACAATGTGGGGCAATAGTGATACAAAAGTAACAAAAAAAAAAGAAGAAGAAGAAATTCCTTGCTCTTATGAAGCTTAAATTTTACTAGAGGGCTAGATAGATAATAAACAATGAGATATGTTGCTTAATGTCAGAAAATGGTAAATAACATTAAAAAACAGAAGCTTTAAACCTTTAGTAACTTGTACAATTAAGACTCATTGGCTGCCTCCTACTTGCAAAACTTGTAACAGAATTTTCCATGAAAGTTGGCTAGAAATTATATCCAGACCACAGCTGAATGCTTAAATAAGGTACACCTTTAATTGTGATAATTAAAATTCCAGTCTAGAGAAATATCTACTAAAGGCAACATTTCCTTAAAATATCCTGACTTCAAGGAGTTAATTTATCTGGGAATTTTTAGGATAAAAAGATATTTTCTAGACTAAAAAATATATATGAATGATCCTCTTGCTTGGAGAATTCTAAGAGCCTCCCATCTGACACTGAGTTCTAAGTGTTTTACTAGATCCATAACTATAAGGGGGTACCTGCTATGTTATTAGCCTCTTGTAGAAAACTCACTGTATTTGAATACATGCTCAGGTTCTATCACTGAGAGACTATTAAATTATGGGTGGTCACAACCTCTCAGGATTTTTTAGTATGTTCCTCAATAAAAAGAAAGATTTAGAGTCTCGCTGAGTCCTAGTGTCCTGCACTGGGGAGCAATCATTACTAAGGTAGAGAAAATTGGTCTTTTTTTGACAGGGGATGGGAGGTGAGGAGGCGGCTAAGGACAACAGGGTAGGAATGCTCTAACCTTTCACCAAAGGTGTGATATAGAGGGAAAGGCCAGGTCTGATTCGATAACTCTATTAATGAGCATTCCATCTTGTCTCATTTAAAACTATCTCTGACCAAGGAAGCGGTCAAACATTTCACAGTCCCTCCATTGTGAGGTTCTGGATTTGGAATAACAAGACTGAAAGACTTAGAGAGAAAAGAGTGGCATACAAAAGTGTTCCGCATCCTGTTAATTTTTCCAGTGATAGACTGAAGCTCTATGCAGGGGTTTTTCGCAAGTCTTCTTGAACTGATTTAGATTTTCAACCCATGTCACACTGTGAGCTACTTATTGGGTAAAGAAATGCTTTTTCATTCCTACTAAATTTACTCACCTTCTATTTTCAGGGGATGTTTCCCAGACCTCTGATAACATAACTTAAGAGAAATGATTACTTTTATATCTCCCATTTTTTTTATCCTGACAAAAAGACTTTTGATTTATTCATTTTATATATTCCTATCATAAATTTTAACTTTTCCTGAGTAGAAAAGTTTTCCTAACTGTAAAGCTTAATCTCTCAACTCGATCCCTGTATCTCCTTAAGAAGTATGGTTTTGCTTTGGAATTTCTGTTCTTTCATAAACTTTGCTGTGTTTCAACAATATGAATTTATGTGGTATGACAGATCCAGATATCTTGTGATTTAGTACAGTGGCAGGATAATGTTTCCCTGTTATTTTCAATATCTTTCCTGTGGAAGTTCAACATCCTGTTGACTATTTAAATTGAAGTCTATTGAGTTTTGTATCTTTAGAAAACAGTCTGCAGTGACCCTTGTATTCTTCCACTGTGGTATCATAGATACGCTGTAACTCATCTCTTGCAAAAGGTTTTTGAATGATTTTTCCTTCAGACTTTCTTGTATTGAAGGTTAATGACCCTTCTTTCTCCCATCAGACAACTTCAAGAGATCTTATAGATGTCTGCTGTCAAGATAAAGTTTAGCATATAAACAAAGAAATCTAAAAGCCTCCTGCAGGGATCAAATTTAGGATTTAGTCGTCTTGAGATACAGTCCTAACCAAAAGAGAAAACTAATCACAGATAATTCAGTTAGAACTATCTCAAAAGGTAGATTCTTGACAGATAAACACCAATATACTTCTCACACTGTCAAATTACCCATTTAAACTAGAGTAAAAAGTGAAACAAAAGTTCTATCAAGCAAGCGTATGAGCTTGATGACGGAACTATACTTTGCAAGTGTCTGAGAAAAAGTGTCATTGGAAAGACTGGACAATGGATTAAAAGGAGCCTGGGGCCAGATTAGAGACCTGGTTACTTCTATGCTCCGCTGTGCCATGACCCTGAGCCTCTTCATTTATTCAGGGTTTGGTTTTTAACATAGAATACCAGGGATATGAAATGAATATTCATGTCAGAATTTCCCTTTTACATAGAATTTATATGCAAACTAAATATAGCATGTTATATTTATAATGTATAATGAGAATTTATCTAAATTATAGCAGCAGGGGCGCCTGGGTGGCTCAGTTGGTTAAGCGACTGCCTTCGGCTCAGGTCACGATCCTGGAGTCCCAGGATCGAGTCCCGCATCGGGCTCCCTGCTCAGCGGGGAGTCTGCTTCTCCCTCTGACCTTCTTCCCTCTCATGCTCTCTCTCTACCATTCTCTCTCTCTCTCTCAATAAATAAATAAAAATCTTTAAAAAAAAAATTATAGCAGCAGTTCTATCTCAAATAGATGTCATTTGTTTTCTGAAGGTAATAGGGAGTAAAATAGGAGGAAAAAAAACTTTCGAATGTTAATTTTTAAGGCCTTCTGCAAAGCCAGTTTTGATTTTTCTACAAAATCCATTATAATTCAACTCTAACAGTCAAATCTGTGTCATAGCTTATTCCCTGCAAAAAAAGTGTGCATATATGTATATGCGTGTGAAATATCAAGAGGTAGACTTACGTTATCAGTTTAGCAGAGAAAGCATGAAATTGACATCACTTTACAAAAAAGTAGAATATTAATGAAGGCTGTCACGTTAATAAAGCAGGAAATAGTTTGTTCTCAATGAGAAGGAAAAACGTCTGCTGCCTTGACTTGATATTATGTGTGTGCCTAAGAATATGCCATAATTATGTAGTATATAAATCTATGCGCGCTGAGCATGATAAGGAGAAGGGTGAGCTGAGGAAAAGATGTATCATAGGAAGAAATCTGAGCTCTGTTAAAAATAGCTTCTAGTGAATTCCTAGGCATAAACTAAGAATTGCTCATAATATCCGGATTATACATCTTGCCCATAACACGTACTTATTTGACAATTTTTCTCTAACAAAATTGGCCTCTCATTTCCATGATTTATTTTATATTTTTATCTTTTAAAGGGTTCATATTAACAAATCTGAACATTTCAATAAGGCCTGCCAAATTGCAAATGGAAAAAGAAAACTTGTGATCACATTCTCCTCTAGCTAAAGACTCATAGAGACAAGCAATTCTATATATGTATATTCTTCCTTTTGACATCTTTTCTACATCTTTTGACTAATAGGCATTAAGATCATTTGGTTTCAGGTACTCATACTCTCAGCCTCCCTCCTGAATGACCCATCTTCTCAGATAGCCCCCCAAAGGTATTCTTGCAATTATAAGAAATAAGTCCCTAGTTTCTCCCCACTCTCTCCCTTGGCAAGGTACTCTAACCAACTCAGCAAACGGGCTGCAGACACACATAGACACTGAAATACAGCTGCAGAAGATCCACTTATTAATTTAAAGAGACATTTTAAGTTTCAAGAAAACCAGATAATCATTGTAGTATGACATATAATCATCATTTTCCTTTTTATCTGTGGGGAAAAAAGTTTAAGGTCACCTCTACTAAGACTTATCAAGATTTATCAAGACTAACACAGTAAGATTTCAAACAATGAAAAATTTATGTAGATTTAAATTGTTGGGCACATCCTATTGCTGGCCAAATGACTTCTTTATCAGAGAGAAGGTTAAGCATTTTAGGTCATGACCAATACTTATCTGGTACCCCGAAAGTGAAATCAGCACGCTTTGAGAGAGTATTTGGCAACATGATTCAAATGGTTCAAGGGATGGGAGCAAAAGATAGGGAAAGAGGAGTAGATATTAAATGAGGGAGGGTCAGCGTAAGAGACGGAGGGTCGCTGAAGTGGTTTTCGTGAGTTCAGAATAACAATAGCAGTAGCAGTAATAACTAAGCAGAAACTAAGAAGGTAGGCACCCTGATAAATGATTGAATGTGTGTTCTTATCTGAACTTCATAGTAGCTCCACTTAATTGAATCATAATAAATGTTGTTTGTATCTCATTTCATTGAGAGGGAATAGGCTTAGAGAAGTTAGATCGCTTGTCCAGGATCAGGAGCTAACAAATGCTAGCCACTTGATTCATACTTCATTGTGTAATTCCAGAGCTAAAACCTTTATGCTCCACAAATACTGCCCCCAAAATTGAGTAGGATTCTTAACTTCCACATATGAGTGAAATCATAAGGCATTTGTCTTTCTCTAACTTTTCTGCTTAGCATTATACTCTCTAGATCCACCATGTTGTTGCAAATGGTAAGATTTCATTTTTTATGGCTGAGTAATATTCCATCACACACACACGCACACACACACACAGAGCACATCTTCTTTATCCATTCATCTATCAATGGATGCTTGGGCTGCTTCCATAACATGGCTACTGTAAATAGTACTGCCATAAACATAACGATGCATGTGTTCTTTCAAATTACTGTTTTCATATTCTTTGGGCAAATGCCCAGTAGAGGAATTACTGGATAATGTGGTAATTCTATATTTAATTTTTTGAGTAACCTCCATACTGTTTTTCACAGTGGCTGCATCAGTTCACATTCCCACCAACAGTGCATGAGGATTCCTTTTTCTCCACATTTTTGCCAACATCTGTTGTTTCTTGTGTTTTTTATTTTAGCCATTCTGACAGGTGTGAGGTGATATCTCATTGTGGTTTTAACTTGCATTTCCCTGATGATGAATGATACTGAACATCTTTTCATGTGTCTGTTGGCCATCTGGATGTCTTCTTCGGAGAAATGACTGTTCATGTCTTATGCCCATTTTTTAACTGGATTATTTGTTTTTTGGGTGTTGAGCTGTATAAGTTCTTTATATATTTTGGATACTATCTCTTTATCAGATATGTCACTTGCATATATCTTCTTCCATTCAGTAGGTTGTCTTTAGTTTTGTGGATTGTTTCCTGTGCTGTGCAGAAGCTTTTTATTCTGATGTAGTTCCAATAGTTGATTTTTGCTTTTGTTTCCTTTGCCATCTAAAAAGATGTTATGTCTGATGTCAGAGAAATTAATGCCTATGCTCTCTTCTGGGATTTTTATGGTTTTAGGTCTCACATTTAAGTCCTTAATCCATACTAAGTTTATTTTTGTGTATGGGGTAAGAAAGTTGTCCAGTTTTATTCTTTTACATGTCTTACTGTCCCTTTAAGTCAGTGTTTCTTGAAGTGTGGGCAGCTGACTAAAGTCATCATCATTGTGAATTTCTACAAAAAAATGTAGATTTTGAATTCTCCCCTTGGTTGA
Source organism: Zalophus californianus (assembly GCF_009762305.2). NCBI lineage: Eukaryota > Metazoa > Chordata > Mammalia > Carnivora > Otariidae > Zalophus > Zalophus californianus. The sequence goes on from NC_045597.1 coordinate 64,594,941, forward strand.
TTAGTTCAGATATTCCAGAGGTCTTTAAACAATTGAGAAATAATTCTGGAAGCAAAATTTCATGCAAAGTATGTATTCATGTAAAAGCTTTATTAAAGAGTCTCAACTCATTAGAATCTAAACCTGAAATGGTTTAACTTCTGATCACTCTCCCCAAGCACCCTCTACCAGATACCATTTTCCTGTACTTTGATGATATGTCTAGTAGATACAAGTTCCTGAAACTTTAAGTTATTAAAAAATAGTCCCAGGAGCACCTAGGGGGCTCAGTTGGTTAAGTGTCTGCCTTCAGTTCAGGTCATGATCCCAGGGTCCTGGGATTGAGCCCCGTCTTGGACTCCTTGCTCAGCAGGGAGTCTGCTTCTCCCTCTCCCTCTGCCTCTCCCCCTCCTTGTGCTGGTGCTCGCTCTCTCTCTCTCTGACAAATAAATAATTTTTTTTTTTAAAGTAGTCCCAGTTCAGTTTAAAACTTGAGTCTTATCATTCGTTTAAAGCTTTCCTCTTCTTGACAAAGGCCTGGCCCATGGCTCAGAGAACCTAGAATTGTCCATCATTTGCTCGTCCTTCAACCCCAACTCTGGAATGGAAAGAGGGGCACAAACTGTTCACGTTCTCCTCTTTGGTGGTTGTAGGGAAGAGGGATGACAAGAAAAGTTACAAGTCTTCATGACTTCACTGGAACCCTGGTCACAGCTCTTTCCTTTTGGTTGTATGCATCTCAGGCTAATACTGTGTAGCCAGTATGACAGGCCATGACTCATGACTCTCCTGATGAGTGCATGAGTGTTCTCTAGAGGGCCTTGTGTACCTCCACATTGCATAGTTCTCTGGAAGCACAACACAGCTCTGCCTGACATCTTCCAGTCCCTCAACCCTTGTAACCAGTAGTTGGCAAGGATAGGAGGGCATGATTGCTAAAGCTCGGCTTCTTCCTGTAATAAGCACTCACTCCCTGAGAGCATCACAAAACCGCCTCATGTCATGTCAGGAGGTCAGGCTGCAGCTAGCTACCTTACTGCCAATACACACTGTCTGCTGTCCTTGACAAGCTAGACCCAGGGAGACAGGAGTGAGCCAAATGCCTGAGCAGACACTCCAGTAAGGATTGAAATGCCAGTTTTTCCTTGTAGAATTCCCCCAAATTTATGAGGGATTTTTCTCAGAGTCTTCCTCACTTGATTTAGGAAGGTGGTAGTGCTGGTGAGCTGTCACCTTCGTCTATCCATCTGGTATCCCAATTAGCACAAAAACTGTATGACCTTGACCTCACAGCTCTCTTGCCACTTATTCCAAGTGTTCTCTCAGTATAGACTATGGGGTTGGAGAGCCAGGTGGTTGGTAAAAGATATGGTCCTAATGCCTCTTTATAAGCCCTAGAGGGCAGGGTGTGGCTACAATTTTCTGTAAGTTGTCTTCAGAAAGTAGTTAGTGGGGTCTCTTTATCTCTATTTGGGTTTTAAATATAACACTGAGAGGATAGAAGCTGCCCCTTAACTTGGCACATTTTTGGGGTCCGGCAGAATGTGAGTCTCCACTGAGTAAAAGAACTACATTTAGATTTTTCTAAGCAAAAGCAAAATTTTCACCAGAGACCACTTTTTTGTTCCCTGATTTGGGGAGGAAAAAAAATAAATAAAAGAAACACCTACGGCAGGGAGGAATTCTTTTTTGTTCTTTTTTATCTACGTTGATTTGGTGCCACAGCATAGAACTCAGTGTTCTATGAAGAGACTTCCAAGGTCAGGTCCCTCGACTAGCTCTTGGGCTGCCATAACAAGCCCTTGGAGGTTGCCCTAGGTGAAAAGGTGACTCACTCTTTGTTTAGAGTTATTTGTCCTTTGTGTAAATACCGACAGGGAGAAAGAACAAGACAAGAGGTCTGTTCACAGAATTACACACTTCTCATCTGAAATCCGGGCTGTTAAATGTGGCATCTGAGGTCTGCTTACCTCATCTTATCTTCACAGCCTGCTTCACACGATAGGATATAATCAGACACTCAAGTAGCCCTGACGAAAACTGTTATGGGAAAGGTAGGAAAAAAAATACTAAAGACTTCCAGGCATCCACAAATATCTTTCAAAGGAAGTTCTCTGACTCATTTGCACTATGATCATTCCTTTGCTGGTCCCCACATTCTCAACATCCATGCTTGTAATAGACCTCCACCGTGACTCTGAGAAATCATGTCATCTGTTTATAAACAGCAGAGAGCAATTTTGAAATGTTCCCATTGTGGGAACAGGACAAACATTTTGTGACAGAAGCTCCCTGAAGCTTTGTTCTCTTCGGACTAGTTACCAGGAATAGTTGATCTGGATGCATATTTCAGCCAGTTAATAGCACCCTCTAGCTTTTCTAAAGGCTTGTTTCTTCAAAAATTTCAGTGAATGTCACCAGAGCAGAGGAAACTTGGTATTTCACTAACGTGCTTATAAGAAATAGAAATCAATAGTTACCAAACACATATGCAGTGACTAGAGCTCTAGCAAGTGCTACTCCATTCTGGTGTTCTAAGACAACAAGATCCCAAACCCCATTAGCCAACAAATACTGACTGACAGTCTTATTTACAGCTCAGGTTAAAAAATGATGGTGTGAACACTCAGTTTCATCAGGATCTCTGTTTTACCCACACAGCTATGACTTACAAAGGTCAGAAGTGAAAGAATTTTTTTTGTGTGATCCAGAAAGCCAGACTTAATGCCTACTCCTTGAACTCCAAAGGAACTGTAATATCTCTGAATTGTGTTTGCTGTTCCCCTTCTTAGAAAACCTTAGAGGTCATCTAGCCCAAGCTTCCAATAAAAGTACCATCTTCTTGAACCCATCTAATAGGAACAGAGTCTGCTCAGATATTAAAGAGCTCCAGGTTAATATGTTGTTTTGTACTGAGCTCCTAACTAGTTCTTTATAAAAGTTTTCCCATAGCTTCTTTATTACCTTACATAATTATCCATAAAATATTTGAAGTTACCTATTTTGGTAGCTATTAATACATTTGGCTTTCCAGTAGAAGTGAGGAGAGAGCTATCAATTTATCACTAAAGGGAAATAAGATATAAACACTCTGGTTATTTAACAGGTATTTAAAATATGTTTCATTTTATAATACATACAAATTTGAAAACAACAGAATCACAAATTCATAGAATTGGAATGCCCTTTAGAGATCAGATGGAACAGGTTTGCACCTACTTTCAGAATTTCTCAGGAGCCTGAGTGATGGAAGACATTCCAGGCTTTGGATTGGAGTCTTGATCCCACAAGGTGATCCATTCCAGTTTTGGAACAACTCTGATTGCCAAAGCATTCTTTACATTGGGCAAGAAGATTTCTCTCTATAATTTTCATATCAAAGATCCAATTTGTGCTTTTGGGGGCAGACCAAAGCAAATCTGTGTCCTCTGGTACAAACAGTTTTTAATCTTTCATGGAAGCTATTGCGATGACTGATTTTAGTAAAATTTGATAATCCAGATAGGAAGAAGTAATGTCTGGCTATTCATACCATTGCGGTAGATGGTAAGATTTGTATGATTGTTGATTCTTTATGTAGGATTCTGCGTATAATCCAAACCTCTCTTCTTTTGAAATGAGGTAATGAACACTAGAACACTGTTGTCTAAGATTACAAAGCTGATTACCAGTTGAGCTGAGCCTAGCACCTCACTCACCTGATATAGTAAAATTCTTATCTCTGGTGAAAATTCACTTGAAATGCATTTGTTCAATTAATGATTGCAGTGCACACATCTTCTCATCTCTGGGAATTGGCAAAGTTTCAAATGAAACAAAACAAATAAGCCACACTGTGAAATCTCAGAAATAAGAAAACATTGTCTAAGAGCACTGCCTCAGGAGCTTGAGTTCTGGTTTCTTTATCAGCTGGTAGTGGAGCACTACACTGTCTCTTTTGGCCTTAGTTTTTCTTATGTAGGTTGTGGGTATGTGCTGGCTTCTGAGACTGTCCCCAGGCTCAGTAGGAAAAAGCACCATAGAATGAAGGGAGGAAACGGGTTCCAGTGTACCTATTCCTCATTGGGTAATATAAATTGTAAGTTTCCCACAAGCTCTAAAATCAGACCATCATGTCCTACTCAGGTCTGTTATATTCCTTTCTTCAATATGGAGGCAGTGATCATTATCATCTCCCCAGTTAAGTCCCTATGTTATCTGAGCTCTCAAGAGGGATTTCTTTCTGAAAGAACCCTCAAAGGAGAAGCTGGGATAGAAACACCAAATCCAGAATAAAGCAGGGTCTATAGCAGACTTTAAAATGCACACATAGTTAAGAGCCTGAAGTTAGAACAGACTCTTAACTATAGAGAACACACTGATTGTTACCAGAGAGGAGGTGGGTGGGGGATGGATGACATAGGTGATGGGGATTAAGGAGGGCACCTGACATGATGAGCAGTGGGTGATGAATGGAAGTGTTGAATCACTATATTATACACCTGAAACTAATATTACAGTATGTTAACTAACTGGAATTTACATAAAATCTTTTTGAAAGCGCACATTAAAATTAGTTCAACTGAAATCAGTCCTTACCTAGGGTTATTCATTTAAATCTAACTTAAAATTAAAAAAAAATTTTTAAATAATAATAAATAACCATTTCTAGTTTTTACTAAATGATGATAGATTATTAAAGTCTAATTCACCTTTATTTCTTCCCAAAGTTTTATTATGAGAATTTTCAAACATACCTATCAACAATATATCACAATTGATATTTTATTATATTTATTATATTTATGACATATTAGATATTTATTGTATTTCTTTATTTGTAATCTATCCCTATCTCCATTTGTCAGCATCAATCTCTCATCATTTTTGCTGCCTTCAAGTTGTAGCATTACTTTTTTTTTTTTTCAGGGCACAGAGATATAAAACATTGACACACACAATCGTGTACTACCACCACAATCAAGATACTAGACAAGGCCTGGCAAACTATCGCCCAGCAGGAAAATATGACCCTTGGGCAGTTTTTTTTTTTTTTTTTAAGATTTATGTTATTTATTTGAAAGAGAGAGAGCATGCGCACAAAAGCAAGGGGAGGAGCAGAGGGAGAGAAATCCCAAGCAGACTCCCCGCTGAGCCCCAGCCCCATGCAGGCTGGATCCCAAGACTCTGACTGAGATCCTGACCTGAACCGAAATCAAGAGTTGGATGCCTAACCAACAGACTGTGCCACCCAGGCGCCACTTGACAGTTTTTATAAATAGTTTTATTGTAACACGGCCACACCCATTCATTTACTGCAAAGGCTAACTTATTTACTCTCTGGCCCTCTGCAAAATAAACATGGTTGTTGTATATTTTTATAGATGTCCCTTATCAAATCAAGAAATTACCCCTCTATTCATACTTTGCCAAAGTTTTCATTATGCATGGATGTTGAATTTTGTCAAATGCATTTACGGCATCTATTGAGATCTCTTTTCCCCAGTAGACTATGGATAGCATAAATCACATTGATTGGTTCTTAAATGTTGAAACCGTCTTGCATTCCTGGGAAAAACCGTTATTATCAATTTTATATATTGCTCTATTTAATTTACTAATTAATATTTGTTGAGGATTTTTGTGCATATTCATAAAAGTTATTAGTGTGTAGTTTTCTTTGATTGTATTATTTTTGTCAAACTTTTTTTATCAGAACAACACTTGCTTGCCTCTTGGATGTTTTTTCCTTTTGTATTAAGTGTTCGCTGCTTGTGTTTTTAGCACTAGTATTATTTCTTCCTTAAATGTTTGGTAGAATTCACCATAAAGCAACTGGACCTGAATTTTTCTTTGGTGGAAGGTTTTTAACTATGAATTCATAATACTTTAATAAGTATAGGACAATTCAGGTTACTCTTTGTACTCTTGAGTTGAGATTAGAAGTTAGTGTCTTTCAGGGAAAATGTTCAATTCATTTAAGTTGTGAAATTTATGGGTATCAAGTTGTTCATTTTATTCACTTGTTTTCCTTATAATGTCCTAAGATCTGTATTGACGCCCCTTCTTCCTTTTCTGATATTGATCATTTGTATCTTCCCTCTTTTTTTCTTGACCATTCTGGCTAGAGTTTTATCCATTGTACTGATCATTTCAGAGAACTAGATTCGGTTTTTGTGGATTTTTCTCAAGGTTTATGTTTTAAAATTTATTGCCTTCTGCTCTTATCTCTTTTACTTTCTTCTGCTTGTTTTGGGCTTAACTTGTTTGCTTTGCTTTTCATAGTGTCATAGTTGAAGCTAAGATCACTGAGACTTTTATTCTTTTCTAATAAAGTCTTAATTTAAACCTATAGATTCCACTCTAAGTGCTATGTTAGCTGCATCACAGATTTTATTTTTTTGGATCTATTTTCAGTTTCAGTTTCAAAATATTTTCTAATTATTCTGCAAATTCCTCTTTGACCAAGGGTTATTAGAAGTATGTTGTTCAATTGCAAAATATTTGTGGATTTTCCAAATACCTTTTGTTACTGATTTTTCGTTTATTATGTTGTCATAGAACACATTTTGTATGATTTCCATTTGCATAAATATGTTCAGGTTTGTTTTATAGCCCATGATATAGTCTCTCCTGGCGAATACTACATAAGCACGCACTTGAAAAAAGTGTATTCTGCCATTGTCAGGTTGTTGATGGTGTTGTTCAGAATTTCTATAGTCCTACCAAACTTCTGCCTACAGGTTCTACAGAGAGGAATACTATGGTCTCCATCTAACTATATTTATACCTTTCTGTCTTTTTTGTTTCGATTTTAATTATGGCATGTTGCCTTCTAAGGTTATGTTGTTAGCTGCCTTCATATTTAGGATTGTTCTGTCTTCTCAGTGAGTTGGCCTTTTCAACCTTACGTTAGTAGTATCCCTTTACCTACCTGGTAACATTCTTTCTTTTGAAATATATCTAGTTATATTAATATAGCCAATAAACCTTCCTTTTCTTTAGCTTTCCTTTGATTAGTATTTCATAGTGTCTTTATTATTCTTTCATTTTTAACCTGTTGATGAATTGTAATATAGTTGTGTTTTGCATTTTTATATACGACCATCTCTGTCTTTAAATTGGTGTGTTTAGACTATACATTTTTTAAGACCATACATTTTATTCAATGGAATTATTAATATCGATGGATTTGAAATCTACCCCATTACTATTGTTTTTCCTATTGACTCTATCTGTTCTTTGTTGCACTTTCCCTTTTTTCTGCCTGTTGTCAAATTATTCATAATCTCACGTTTATTTATATTTCTGGCTCTTTATACATTTAAATGTGTATATATATGTGTGTGTGTATATGTGTGTATATATTTGTGTGTGTGTGTGTGTGTGTATATATATATATATATATATATATATATTTTTTTTTTTTTTTTAAGTAGGCTCCATGTCCAGCATGGAGCCCAACATGGGGCTTGAACTCACGACGCTGAGATCAAAACCTGAGCTGAGATCAAGAGTCAGATGCTCAATCAAGTGAGCCACCCAGGCACCCCTACATTTAAAAATATTTTAAGAGAATGTCCTAGGGTTTACAATATAAACTTTTAATTTGTCACAGTCTAACTTCACATAATATTTATTTTGTTGACATGTAGTGTAAGAACTTTATGATAGTATGTTTCTAATTCCTTTCTCTCATCTTCTGTGCTAATGTTGTCATTTTACTTTTCTATATGTTATATATGTTATAAACCACAATTCTTTGCTACTGTTTTTGCTTTAGGCAGTCAATTATCTGTTAGAGCAATAAAAAAATATCTTTTACATTTATTTTCTTTTTAACCATTCCTGGATATAAGTTTTCATTTCTTTTTACAAACCTAATTTTTTTCAGTATCATATGCCTTCAGCCTAAAATATATCCCTTCAGCAATTCTTGTAGCATGGGTCTCATGGCAATAAGCTGAGTGTTTGATTGTCTGAAAAAATGTCTTTCAATCACCCTCATTTATTAGAGTTATTTGTGCCATGTATAGAGTTCTGGGTAAACTTTTATTTTTTCTTTTCTTTCAGCACTGTAATAATGGCATCTGGCTTACATAGTTTCAGACAACAAGTTTGATGTCAGTCTTTGATTTCTTCCTTTGAATGCCATGCCATTCCACCCCACCCCCACTCCTGATGCCATCAATATTTTTTCTTTATCTTTTTAAAACATTTTGAATATGATGTATCAGAGTGTGCCTGCATGTGTGTATTTGGAGACGGTACATCTGCCTGTGCAGAAGGCCAGACAGAAGTACATGTAGCATTGACATCGGAAAATGGACATGCCATTTTCTTGTGCGAGAACATCAAGCAGGAATTTGAGGCAATGTAGTCGGGAGCTGAGCCGGGTTTGAGTTTTGTTGCTACAGTCATCTTCAGAGCACCATATACTCTGCTTCGGGTGGTGTTAGGGACTGCATGTCTGTGTCCCCTCCAAATTCACATATTGAAATCCTAACCCCCAAGGTGATGGCATTTGGAGGTGCGGACTTTGAGAGGCATTTTAGGTCATGAGGGTGGAGCCCTCATGAATGAGATAAATGCCCTTATACAAAGAGGCCAGAGAGCTAGGTTGCTCTATTTCTGCCATGTGAGGAGAGAAAGAGAAGTCAGCTATGAGAAATAAAGTTTTGTGGTTTTAAGACACCCACTCTGTGATACTTTGCTAGAGTGGCCTCAATTGACTAAGACAAGTAGGAAAGAGGGTTATTCTCAGAATTCCTGCTCCACCCACACCTTTTGGCCTCCTCTGTGCATTTGTGCCTCAGAGGGGTTCTCTCTCCATGTTCTTGCCACTCCTCCAGTGGTCGTCAGCTTCTGCTCGTTACTTTGTTTGTTGGCCTGGTGATGTAAGACAGGCAGATCCTCTGTTGTCCTGGTCTAGGGTCAGACTTCTGTAGGATGATGCCTGGGCATTAGGGATGGAGGTTCTCAATGCTCTATACCTTACTACTTATAGCAGTGACACTTTGCAGGTCATGTGCAGAAGAGACTTTCCTGACCTCCCGCCTGTGGTAGGAAACCTTGAATGACACTGGTGTAAACCCTCGGCCCAGGACTCTTTCCTGCTTCTCCCATAGGGCTCATGTGTTGTGCTCCCTAAGGAAGAGGGGTACTCTATGCAAAAGAGCACGCAAGGAGCTGGAGACTCCCCTTGTATCTGTGTCCCAGGGGTTCTACCTTCTTGTGCTAGCTCAGACTCAACCTTTAGAAGTTTATTTAAAAGTCTTTCTGAAATCATCTTACTCTCTTGCATGATGCATTTGTCTCTTACGCCTGCACTCTGCCACGGGTGAGCTAATGTTCACCCTGAGGCTCTCTTTGGAGGAACCTGCTTTCCTTAGAAGTGTAGGCTCTTTGGTTTCCCATCTCTTTGATAGGTCCATGAAAGGTTATGATTTTATAGTTAATCTGATTTTTTCTGGCTTTTAGTGCAAGACAGCTGTGAAACACTGTGCTACACATTTGACATTCCAGACTATTATTAATAGAGTTGTCTTATTTGCTTATATTAATGTAGTTATGAAATCATATTTATCACTTTACTATTTCCTGATTCTACACCCTTTGATATCTCTCTCTTTCATCATTGGGCCTGAAAATTAGATTTATAAAGTTTTAATAAGATTATGGAAATAGAATGATACATAGTGATATTTTATAAGTACTTCCTAGAATTTGAAAATTAAAACATTTCCTATTAAAAATATGACCATTATAAAAGAAAGGGATTTTTATTTTCTCTGGATATAGTTTCAAAGCTATTGCTAGATATAAGGTCTTCTTATGAAACATCATGCATGTTATAACCGTTTTGTGTCCAGAACTGAAATCAGATCCCTGAAGTTGCTAACTGCTTACAAAAGCAAAACAAAGTACCTGCTTGATGGAATTAAGACAGTTATGTTCACCAGATACACTGTTTTTTCATGAATCTTTGAGTCATTTCAACTCTGGAGGAAATATGTCTTTAAGTACTTGTTTATAAGTAAGTGTTACCATATTTTCCATGAGAAAAATATATAGTGCAGAGAAATTACAGTTGATTCAAAAACTGCACCTTCTTATGAATGTATCAAATGAATAAAAGAAAGGGAAACTGCCCTAAGAACATTCTCTACAATTAGCTCAGTGTCCTGTAAGTTTTAAAGTGTGGCTGAGACTGAATATTACTGTCTTTAAAAAGAGATCTTTCATGTAGTGAAACAATAAAGTCTCTTGCAGCTCTGAGATTCTATAATTTTTAAGTTGCATATCTCTATTTTTAGTAATTTGATTGAAAATCACATTTAACGATGAATCTTTCTGTAATTTCAGGTTTTATATGGGGAGAAATTAAACAAATGTGGGATGGTGGACTTCAAGATTACATCCATGATTGGTGGAATCTAATGGATTTTGTGATGAATTCCTTATATTTGGCAACAATCTCTTTGAAAATTGTTGCATTTGTAAAGGTAACTATTGTTTATATTGTTGGTAAAGCATAAGTTCTGATAAATACTGATACACCTTTGATTGCTATTAATTTTACTAATAATGTTACCTAGAGCATTATGTATATGTGCTGTTCACCTCCTCATGACTTTGTTGATGATGGGTATAAAATACATAGATAATACCCAATTTATGGTCATAAAAAAATTTCACAATTTGAAGTTGTCACCCAATTTAGTTGCATCTAAATTGAATGATGCCTCAAAATTACTCACAGTAGTTACTCTCATTTCTAATCCTTTCCATTTCTAATGAAATTCTACCTTAAACACTGTTTAAGTTTTGGCAACCAAAATCTATTTTTAATAGTTATAACTAACCGATAACATTACATAGATCAAAATATTATTCTTTCAAAGCATTGAATTATTTCAGCTCAAACTTATATAGTTTGATATAATTAGAGCAGAACATAATTTCTTTCTCCTCATCCCATTCAATATGACAGTGCCTGAAATCCCATACACCCATCACTCCCCCAGATTTTGTACAATATCAGTCTTTTCCAAACCACAGAATTTATGTAAAACATTTTTGCTCTGCAATGACAATCTGGATTATTTTGTACTTTGGGGGATATTTTTCAAACCAAAGTATTATCTCCTTCTTGCCTTTCTTTTTCCCTCTTTCCTTTCCTCTCCTTTTTTAAAAAATTTATTTCAAAATGATTACTGTATTAGTAAAAAATAAAGAGTGTCTAATTAGGCTTTACATGAATGATTCATGCAATTTAGCGATCTGATCTAGAAAATACTACCATGTAGGTGAACTCATGTCCATTTCATCTACTTCTTAAAATAGCAGCCTGAGTATCTTAGTGCAGTATTCAGTTCTGTCAGGGTCAAAAATGCCCAAAGTTGGAAAAGCCATAGTTTCTAGAATTTGTTCAATTAAAATGTTGCCAGCACTCACTAAGACATTAGGAAAGAACATTGCCTGCCAATTTCACGTAAAGCAAGCTATATTTTAAGAATAAAATGATAATTGGGTAATTTTTCCTACCTGCATTGAGGTTAATGCCCTTGACGACCTTAAGAGAGTGGAAGGTACTGTCTTAACCAAGGAGGTTATGCATCTATGTAGGAGATGGGCAGTCTCTTGTTAAGTGCGTATCTGTCCAATTCCTATTTTCTTTGTAATGACCCTTAAGTATATCTATAAAGTTGTTTTATCCATCTCTCTACGAAAAAGTAATATATCTGCTTTTTTGTGGCCCCATACGAATATAAAATTCTGGTGTTATAAGACTGTAGCAGTTCTCAAACTTTCAGGTGCACAAGAAGCACCTGGAAGGCGATTCCCTTTCTCCATCCCCAGAAATTCTAAAGTAGGAATATTAGGGAGGATCCTAAATTTGCCTTTGTACCAAATTCATCAGACGATGCTGATGTAGTTGATCTAAGGAAGACACATTGAATGATGCTGGACTGTATAATTCTGTTCAACAGCTAAGAAAAGTATGAGATTGATATCAAAAAGAACTTCTCATATTTTACATGCAATATTTATATTAAGATACAGAATATTTTTATATATTACATTTATATGGTGTTTACATATAGTACATATACATTTTAATATATGAACATTTAATATACATTTAGTATACATTTAATATAAGAACTCTGGTATATGGTGGGTACAATTACATAAATTAATGAATACCTGTGAATTTTTGTGTCTCAGTTTTAGGTACAGGATTTGAATTTTCTTAAAAAGTTGTAAGTTCTTCATGTGCAACATCTATTTTAATATTAAAATGTAAACATTCTCCCTTATACTACAACAAGGAAAAAATTATGGTTAAAATTCAACTCACCCACCCCAAGTGATGAAGAAGGAGTGAAGGGGTAAAGAGGAGATGGAAAGGCAGAGGAATTACCTCAGATGACAATGATGTAAATAACATGGAATCTCAAGAAATACAGTTTGTTCATGCACTGTGGTCATAGGATTTCAGCTATGACTGTAAATGTAAAGTGTGGAATGTCCTTTCTGAGTGATTAGTTTGTGTGACTAAAACTTGAGTTGCAGCGGGGGAGTTTGGTGGGTAGTGTTTTCTGGGCTCACTTCTTTCCTCCATCACTTACTAGTTATCTGAAATTGACCTGTTTCTCTGCCTCTCTGTGCCGCATCTATAAAATAAGGAGACTAATAATTTTTACCTTGTGCTGTTGGTATGAGCAGTAAATAAGCTGACATAATTAAAATGCCTGTTATAGAATAAACATGCATTATTAATTTTTCTTCTTTCTCTTTTACTCCTATGTCCTCCTCCTTCATATACTATGAGCTCATTGGACTTGCCTTTTTAAATATCTTTATTATGTCCCTTCATTTACTTTATGTTAGTTGAAAAAAGTTTGAGCTCTGGATTCACACTTGCCTTTACCATGTGAAACCTGTATGATTTGGGGCAAGTTATTTAATGTCGTTCCCAATGTTATTACCCATTGAATGATGATAATAATCAAAAGAACACTTACTCTGGGAGCCTGTAATGCCAACTTGTTGACTCACCCTTCCTTAACTTCTTTTTTATTTATCATTCAATTTTTCATGCTAATTTTTAGTTAATTTATAAGTTACTATTTCTGGAAAAGAGGCCATATTTGTCTACAAAAATAGACTCTGCTATAAATAAGGCAAACAACCATTATGTGAATCAATCAGTAAGAATTTCTGGGAGCACACTAACAAACCAGGATTTCATCTGTTTTCTGAGAGTGCAAAGATGCCTGGGACAAATCCGCTGCCTTCAAGCAGTTCACAGTCAGGTGGAGGAAAGCGACATGCGTATCAGTTTTAGAACCTTCCCATACAATAAACTCTACAACAGGGACTGTGGTAGCATCAAAGAAGGAACTAAACTCTACTGGAGGTGTCCTGGAAGACAGAGCCAGTGGGCACCTATTGGGTTCATGAAAGTGCATGAGAATTCCAGAGAGAAAAGACACAATGTGCAAAAAAGTCTGAGTGTATAAAGGAGGCCAATATCTAAGAGAAATGATCCAGTAAATTGGGATGAGGGGAGGATAAGAAGGACTTTTCACATTCTGCTATAGAATGTGGGATTTGCTCTATTAATAAAGAGGGGCATTAATGAGATGTAAGCAGAGAATGAGTCAAATGATAATGAATGCCTGAAGTAGAGCAATGAACATAGGGGAAGCTGTTGGAGGGCTGGATTTGAAAACAAAAATTAAGAGGGAAGAGCCACAAGATTGATGACTTATTAATTATGAAACATGAGGTAGATGGAATCCCCTGATGCTGCTTCCTGGTAAATAGTTTGCCTATTCTGGGGCAGGCAAAATTACCAGGGAGTTATAATTCAGATCTCTGTAGGATTGTACAGGTTCTACGTCCAGTGCGAAGGTGCATAAATGGAAGCAAAACTCCAGCCCTAGGTCTTTTCAGCCAAGCCATGGACCCAGACCAAAAAAACCTGTCATTCCTCAAAAGGAAAACCTTTCAGAAACTGATTTATCCAAGGGGAGAAACTTTTAGAATAGGTTTGGCAGAAGGGCCACCCTTGCTTAATTGATTTATCCTTTTGTAATTCATTCACCTAGAGGTGATTTTTTTTTTAAAGATTTTATTTATTTATTTGACAGAGAGAGAGACAGCGAGAGAGGGAACACAAGCAGGGGGAGTGGGAGAGGGAGAAGCAGGCTTCCCGCGGAGCAGGGAGCCCAATGTGGGGCTCGGTCCCAGGACCCTGGGATCATGACCTGAGCTGAAGGCAGACACTTAACAACTGAGCCACCCAGGCTCCCCACCTAGAGATGATTTTAAACACACACACACACACACACACACACACACACACACACACACACACACCCCAAAGGGTCCTTCTAACTAAGGCCATGGTTTGAGCTCTGATCTGTACTTGATCTGAGTACCACTTATACCACTTTCTACTTGTGTGATTTGGGACAAGTTACTTAATCTATACCTCAATTTTCTCATGTGTAAAATGACACTAATAATCAAATCCTATAGAATGTTTGCAAAGATTACATTAACAAACACATTTAATGTCATAAGTAGAGCTTAATATAAACACTCGGTATTGTTTTTAATTTTTATGTACCACACAATAGCATTATATTGTACAGCCAAAGACAGTACAAAAGTATATGTGACTTCACTATTCTCCTCCTTACATGAAAGGTTTTGTGGTAGTTCTTTAAATACCTTGATTCATGGACATTTCACAGCTCGTGAATTGTAAGCTTTTTTTTTTTTTTATTTGCTTTTAATCCTTGAAACAGTTTGTTGACCATTTCCTCTTCTCACTATGTATGAAATAATAGTTAATCCAGAGCTTGTTGATGCCTGGCCACACTTATAAAATGTTACTTTATCTTCATTAGGACTGGTTTTCTCCTAAATATTACCCTGTCCTTTTCTATATGTACAACTTGTCTCGTATTTATCTTTAGTCATTTGGCAGTAATGATTAAATTCTTATGCCTATTCCACTGTGTGATATAAATAATATTTTCAAAAATTAAAATCATTATGGATAAGAACATTTATTTTAACAGTCATGATGGAATTGTTCATAGTACCTTTCTTCTAAATATTTCTGAGTAAGTACCTCATTGAACTCTCCTATGCTTGTCAGCTAGACAAAAGGCAAATATTGTTTCCATTTCGCAAATGTTGTAACTGCAATGTACTCTCCAAATTAGGGAATTTTCTAAATATTCTTTAATTTTATAGCACAGAGCTCTGTAGACATTTAAATCCTAAATGTTTAATTTAGTATTATCTATCACAGGAGAAAATCCTATGCCTTCTTATTGTCTTTCACTACTTCATTATCTAACCAATTTGTAGAAGGGGAAAGGTTTTCACCGTATAAATCAAACATTAAAACCAGTATACATTTTCTGTTTACTCTCATATGGCAAATATTTTCATTTTGTGTCAATTTAATTTTTTATTCATGTTTATGGATCGCTTGAGTTTTCTAAGTATGCATCAGAGACTATAGAGGATATAAATAAACCAGTGTCATGATTCAGTTCATCTTCCTCTCTTAACACTTCTGCTAAGATATTCCTGACCTGGCTCCAGCTTCCTCTTAGAGTCATCACTATCCCCAAACTCTCCATATTCCAGCTATGTTACGATACTCACATTTCTACAAATGATTCATCTTTTCCAACAACCATGCTTTTGAATATGTCTATGATTCTTCACCCTACAAAGCTTTTTGACTTTCTATCATCTCTAAAACACTCTATTAGATGCCCAGTTCCTAAAATGCATTAGACAGAGTTCCCTCCATGGGAAACTGACAGGTAATCCAAGGTTGAATATTCTCTTATAGAGGTGTGCAATGAGTGAGTCTCTTTAAAAAAAAATCTGAGTAAAAAGGCAGGCTTAGAGCAAAACCGTACTGTAGTATATTTTACTGAAAGGCAAATACTTGAAAGAAAGAGGAAGGCAGGAATTGATGGCCCTAGGAAGGCTTCAATGTATACAGTAGCTCGTGATCTTTCTCCTTCCTTTTTTAAAAAATTAATTATTTTAATTCAAGTATAATAACATACTTGGTGTTTCTCTTTCAAGGATTATTCTATAACATAGAACTACCAGCTCCGGTCAGCAGGACCCTAGTGTCCACTCCTCTGTGGTCAAAGAGTACCTGTCAAGGGAACGATGAGCATTTTTTATTTAATGGCTGTTTTTTCACTATATAATAAGCTCATATGCATAAACTGTATTTTATTTGCTCACCACTGTGAACCAGGAAGATGATGTCTAACACAGAGTAGGCACTCAGCATATATTTAATGAATAATTAACAGCTGAAGAATCAAAATAATTAGAACTTAAATCCATTCTAGACAAAGAGACTGATATTCATAGAAAGGAATTTTGGTGAGAATATGAAGTAATTTGGGGAATGACCAGTACTAAAGGTTTGAGCCAGAACATTAAGTACCAAACTGAGTATAAATGGCAGGTCAATCTCAAAAAGAAGTCAGGACCCAGATTCCAGAGGCTTCATGTGACATGTTGGAAACCTGGAATTTCATCTCAAGAACATCACAGAATTCTTGGAGAACATGAAACAAGATCTGAGGTCATCTGGCCTTTTTAAAAGATGATTCTGGAGGAAACAGATGATTATAGAAATAAGGTCCACGGCAGGTGGAGCATTAGGAAGCTAGTATAATAATTTCTGAGGGAAATAGGGGAACATTTTTTTAAGGTTTTATTTATTTATTTTAAGAAAGAGAGAGAGAGCACAAGCAGGGGGAGCAGCAGGCAGAGGGAAGCAGGCTCCTCGCTGAGCAAGGAGCCTGACATGGGGCTCGATCCCAAGACCCCAGGATCCTGACCTGAGCCGAAGGCAGACACTTAACTGACTGAGCCACCCAGGCATCTCCAGAGGATCTTTTCTAACCAGTGAGGATACCAATGAGGACTCTCAACCTCAAATTCTGCTTTGGGTGATTTGCTGCCACTCGCTAAGATCAGGGAGCATAAACGGAGAGAGAGTTTGAGGAGGAACAGATCGTGAGTTCCAATTCTGGCCTGTGGGGTGAGATGCTTGGGAGATATCTGTGTGGACACGTCAGCGAGGCAGTAGAATAGAAAATAAGACTGTAAAGGGAGACGTCCAGGCTGGAGTTGGAGGACTGGGCATCATCAGCCCATAACAGACAGCTGAGATCATTGAAAATCTGCAGGGGGAGTAGACAGAAGGAGAAAAGGCTTGTGAAGCAAAGTCAGTATTTAAGGAGCAAGTGAGAAAGAGTGACCGGCAAGGGATCCTGAGAAGTGGCATCACGAATGGCGGGAGGCAGACATGAAGAGATTAAAAAATGAACATAGATTTTGTGAAGAAGATTGAGAAAACAGAGCCAACGAGAAATTGTAAATTCCAGTTAAGCTTTTAATACCTAATAACAGAGTTTGGAAAATACATTTAAAACTGAAGAATTACAGTTTTTCTCTCCAAGTTCAAAGAACGCTGTAGTTTGTAAGAATTTTAAAATTGCTCTGTAAAACCCATGCCTATGTTTAAAAACCAAAATGAAATGTATATGTGAAGGACAGGAGAAAAATTTAAAAGCAAACCTTCAAAGAATGACATCAAGGGATAATTACTAAATGTTTATATCTCTATTGAATCCTGACAGAAGATGAGATTTCTGGATCAGAGAACAGACAAATTATTGACTTACATAACAATCTTCACATTGGTCCCCAATCCCTCCAGTTCCCCACAGGGCAACAGATGAGAGCCAGATGTACCCTTTGCATACAGGAGCTTGTACCACAGGAGGGGAACTGGGAAAATCGGAATCTCGGAGCTGGTAGTGTGCAGCTGGGCCAGCTGCCCGTCCTCCCCCCCAGAGAAAGAGAAAGACCTTAACTTTCTAAAGTAAACAAACTCTCTCAGGGGAGGCAAAGGTCTCTAGTTTTATTATCCTTAGAATCTAAGCAGATGTCTCCAGGGGAGATGTTTCCAAATCTCTCAGAAAGTCTCTATAAGTCTCAGGCGTATTTGCCATCCAGACATCTTTTAACAGCCATGCAATGTTTTGCTCAGGAAGCCCTGACCACGCATGAATGTGAACATATTCACATCGTTTCCCAACAATTACCAGAAGTGCTAGACTTTGAAGCAGACTTGGGTAACTAGATCGGGGCAGAATCTAGCATCTCGTGATCTGTAAAATGGAAAACCTTCCTCTTGATTTTGCAAGTCCTAGCTGAGTCAGTTTGCGAAGAAGGGAATCTAAAGTACCATGTCACCCTGTGATGATGGATTCTATATCCCACTGCCCCCAACTGCCTGCAAGACCTAGAACACGGATCAGCATGTCCAGGAGATTGGATAATATCAAATGACCCTTAAAGCTTGAACAGCATGTAATCTCTGTTCATTTCTGGCCCCATCAGCCCCAGATGGAATTTATCACTTTCTCTTCTCCATTCCCGCAGCACTTTTCAAGCATTTTTATGATTGTGTGTCCCTCCCATCCTCAGTGGACAATAAGAAATGGAAGAAAATGTTTCTTGGGTACCATTGCATGCACCATTGTGTTAAATGTTAGGAGGAATTCCAACAGTCACATCCTTAAGAATGCTTACTGTGTCATATTTTGTACATTTTGAGATATAGTCCTAAGCCATATTTGCTTAGTGGAGAGAGAAAGAAATATAGAATTAGCCATCAATGGGGGGCAGAGGGGATGTTCTCTACCTAAACATGTCTTTCTAGAGAAGTGAATAAAAAGTGAAGGTGATCTTAGTCTTTGAGGGAAAAGGTGCATTTTATATGGGGTGACCAAGAGAAGAGAATTAGATAGTGGTTGATACCACAAACCCTCACTTTGATACTTGTTATAATGAATAAAAAATAATGTTTTTAAATGTTTATGCATCTTCAATGATTAGCTATTTGATGGTGAATTTAGCAATGTTCAAGAACAGTTATCAACATTTAAAAATAGAAAATAATTTCCCTCTACCTCAAACTTGATTGTTTTAAATTGTCACTCAAGCAAGAGTCTGAGTGTTAAACAAAATCAGATGCTTGTGATCTATTTTCTCCCCAGAGAGATTAAAAAAATACTATCTATTAGTTTCAAGAGAATTAATTAACATTTGTAAAGGTCTTTGGTATAAAATGCAATATAAAAAGAACGGAAATATTCTGATATTCTTTTCTTTTTAAAGATTTTATTTATTTATTTGAGAGAGAAAGAATGAGACAGAGAGAGAGCAGGAGAGGGGGGAGGGTCAGAGGGAGAAACAGACTCGATGAGGGATTCGATCCCAGGACTCCAGGATCATGACCTGAGCTGAAGGCAGTCGCTTAATCAACTGAGCCACCCAGGCACCCAATATTCTGATATTCTGATGGGACTTATACAGAAGAAGAACTGTTTTTTCTAACATGATTATTAGGAAAAAGATTCAGTTGTCTAGACATATTTTTTAGGGATGTGTATGAAGAAGGCAATTCAATTTATTGTTTGGTTCCTACACAGGTTTAATTATAGATTTTTGTAACACAGTATTTCAAAGAGCATATTCGATCCTTTTTTAAAAAAAGGATATAAATTTACCTCAGTAATACAAAGGATAAATTTCATTTTGCCCTTTATATAGCTCAGCGTCACGATAACTCAAAGCTGGCATTTTAATTAACTTAGTCTTACTTTTTACTTATTTATTTTTTAAAAGATTTTATTTATTTATTTGACAGAGAGAGACACAGCGAGAGAGGGAACACAAGCAGGGGGAGTGGCAGAGGGAGAAGCAGGCTTCCCGCGGAGCAGGGAGCCTGTCGTGGGGCTCGATCCCAGGACCCTGGGATCCTGACCTGAGTCGAAGGCAGACGCTTAACTGACTGAGCCACCCAGGCGCCCCTAGTCTTACTTTTTAAATAATTGCGCATCAAAGCTTAATAAAATAACAAATATTTCTCTCAAATCACATATTTTGTCTAATTAAGGAATGTTCAAATAAATATCATATGTTTTACATATTAAATATAAAAAAATTAACAACTCATTGACTTCCAAGATGATTTCCAAGTTGGGTTTTATCTGCATTTAGGATATAACAGATATGAAGCACCGACAGTCATGCCCATATTGGTCATTACTATTCCAGGGCAATGGACCAGTACTTTCCACTCATTTAATATGTAATTTTTATCCCACATGCATTCATCTAGACTAGGCAAATGTGTCAAATACAGTAAGTAAAACCATTGATAATTTTGTTCAAAATTTAGTAGTTTTCCTTTATAACGTAGCTTTCTTTGTTATCATGTTGCTGTCTTTTCCCCATATAAAATCAGCTTTTCTTCTATGTAACATTTTCTTTTTTTTTTTACAGTTCAATCAGAAAGGTCAAGGTCAGATGTAATTCACATATTAACAAGTACTACAAATGACAAGGACAGACCAGGAAGGCCACTTTGATGAAAGCTTATAAATTATAAAAGGCTTTAATAAACTCTTATTTTTGTATAGATGAACATTGCTGCCACCATCATGAAGGACAACAGGCCACTGTGCTGGATCTACCTGCAAAAGCATTCTGACCTGAACTTGACATAGTCATATGTACGCGTTTGTTTTATTCTCTCTGTGTTTCTCTTTTTTCTCCAGTATAGTGCACTTAATCCACGAGAATCTTGGGACATGTGGCATCCCACTCTGGTGGCTGAAGCTTTATTTGCCATCGCAAACATCTTCAGTTCCTTGCGCCTGATCTCGCTGTTTACTGCCAATTCTCACCTGGGGCCTCTGCAAATATCTCTGGGAAGAATGCTCCTGGACATTTTGAAGTTTCTATTCATATACTGCCTTGTGTTGCTAGCATTTGCAAATGGCCTAAATCAATTGTATTTCTATTATGAAGAAACAAAAGGGTTAAGTTGTAAAGGCATACGATGTGAAAAGCAGAATAATGCATTTTCAACGTAAGTCGAACAGACGTTTTTATTGGTAACGTCGTGCAGAATTCAGAGGGTATTACATTATGAATTTGAACCGTGACAAGTGGTTGCAAAGGAAATTGTGCTTCATGCAGAAAACAGAATTAACGTGGCTTTGAACGAATGGATCCTTCTGACATTAAAATATATATATATATCTCCAGTGCATTTATTTTAAGTCTTAGTGAAATGGTTTTTTAAATGACCTCATATAAAGGAAAGCTATATACTTGGTTTTAAATTGTGAAGTAAAGGGGAAACCTCTGATAGAATATACGTAAAGCCAATTGTGTGAGAAAATCCAAGTACTTCTCGGGCTTTCTGTGTTTTTCAGATAGGAAAGTCCCTTTACCTGTTCTTTCACTCTCTAATTTTCTGCACAAAAAACATCTAAGCATGGAGAAATTATCCAAAATAGGAACCCCAGGCTAACCTAGGCCACTATAATTATGCACACAAAACTCCCTGTGCCCTTATACCTGATGAGCAATAGGCCTCGCTCAGTGCCAAACTCCAGTCATTCTCAGACAGGTTTGCTGACAGCATGGGTTCCTGGGCCCGTGACTGATGCTCACACAGTCTGCACACCTGTGTCGGTTTCCTTCCCACTGTGATCACCAGACAACTGTGATAAACAGTTAATTAGCAGAAGAAGTTGGGTCATGTCCCTCTACACAATACCTGCCAGTGCATACGTGGTCATTTTGTAGGTGACTAAAAATCAGACCCTGTTCATTGGCCGTTGTAGAATTTTATGTTGAATAAGAAAGTGCAATAATTTCTCAAGTAGGAAAAAAATCAATACCTTCATATAAACTAAGTCACTTATGGCTACAGTATTTGTGTTGATTCACTTCTGTATCTGTTTTATCTTTGATCCCAATACTTAAAAGTCCATTTTAATTAACCCACATCTGCTTCTTTGCACATAAAATTTTAATCTCAGCCTTAGCTGCCTCAGATCCGTTCAGAAATAGATTTGATACAAACCCTGAGTCATAGAGGGAACCAAAGGTCATCGCAGCTTCCCCTTGTCCTTGCATCCCTTGCTCTCAGCCCGGAGTTCTCCAGCCTGACCAGCCTTGTCATCTTCTTCACGTCCTTACCTCTGACCCTGGACAGGAGGGATTCAGTGAAACCCCTTGAGGCAATGTCCTCGTGACTAGCATGGCCCTGGATTTTGTCTCCGTGTTGATATCTGAACTTCATCTTTCCCCCACTTGTTGGTGCTCCTTGACGTGGCAATTTGCTCCTGGCAACTGAGACTAGGGATTTACAATAGTCAGATCCCACCAACTCCCAGCTTCATGGACTAGAATGTGGCCTCTTAGAAACATCCTGGATACTGTCTGCTGTCTGTTTCTTGATTTTTGATGGAAAGCCCTTCTGCTTACCCCAACTTTCCCAATTCCCTCGTTACTTTGTACTGCGTGCCCTGATGCATAGCGCTGGCCAGGTTCCCCCATCTACGTGCATTGCCGTATCCTTCTGCTTCGGTGGAAGAACTTCCACACAGCATCTAGAACTCAGTTACCTCCCAGGTTGTGGTTCATTCAGAAAACAGTTCTGGTTCCAAAACTCGGCCTCTTCTCAGACATCTGATTCATCCGCAGTTAACCCCATCCTCATGTATGATCCCTAAGTTCCCAGGAATCACAGTGCCCTTTTACTGGTTTTGCAGTAAATGATTACATATTATGAACAAATTTTACTCTCTGTCTAAGAAGTTCCCTCGCTATGGAAGTCTGAGGCAAAGTTTCTAGTATAAATTGCATTCTAGAAGCAAATGTATTGAATTGCATGGTATTATTTTAGTGTACCCATGCCAACGGTCTCCTCTATTATCATGAAAAGCAACAGATAATTGCATATCTCAAATATTATAGAGCCAAATCATTCAGCCCAAACAAATCAGATATTCTACCTGTATTTTTTTTTCCAGATCATGAATGTAAATCGGCAAGCAATAATTCTTGGTATAATTAATGCACTAGAATGTATAGAATGTCTGAGGCAGGCAGAAGTTACCTGTCCCTTGATGACCCTGTTTCAGTATAATGGGTCCAGTCACTGCAAGAGGATGTCTAGCAATGCTCTCTACAGCTTATTTCTTTGCTTTTATTGATCTTCGGTTTTCTTTTTCTAATTTCTTTTTATGAATTTCTTTTTATAATTTATATTACTCCATAAATTTCAATGTTTTTTTTTTTACTATCCATTATCTCAGAGATCTTATCCCATTTGAGGATTGAAAAACATAATACTTTATGTAAAGTACCTAATACAGTGCCTGCCATAGAATATGATTTAAAAAAAAAAGCTAGCTACTTTACATCTGTTTGTCATTATCAGTAGTAACAGAGCATTATCTCCCACCTAGATCTCCCTGGTTCCTCTGTGTTACCCCTTCCTTTCAGGGTGCAAACATAAGCTGAAACTCTGAGCCCTGTGTTTCCCCATTAGCCTCCACCCTGTCACCCTCCTTCCCTTCATCCAAACAATCCTGAAAAGAAGCCTGACCAAGACACCTTGTTTTCTTCTTATTCATTCTTCATCCAATTGCAATTTGGCTCCTGCTTCCATCAGTCCACTAACACTGCTCTAGAGAATATCTAGAGCCTAGAAAATTCCTAGAGCCTCCATATCCCCTCTGTCAAGGGACACTTACCTCTCTAAAGCTTATTGAATGTGTCTGCAACGTGTGAACATGTTAACACTTTTACTTTTGAAATCTTGCCTTCCTTTAATTTCAATGTTACTATGTCTTTATACTTCGTCTCTTACTCCTCCAATTTTTCTCACTGTTCTCTTATAATTATATTTCAGTTATTGCTTTTAAATAGTGATCTTGCCTTAATGACTAACTTCAGACCATAATACAGTATCTCTGTTGAAAACTCATCTGTGCTTATGGATGCGGTCCTAGATGTCTTGAGGAATGACTCCTATATTCATATCACTAGCACAGAACTCTCTCTAAGATCTGTAGATCCAACTGTCCTTTGGATGCCTTTCCATGCGTATCTCCTAAAAATTTAAACCCGAGGAAAATTCATCAGAGTCTGTCTAAAAATTTGTTCTTCCTCCTCAATGCTCTTTCTTAGTCAATACTATCACAACCCACCCAGAAATTTAAATCAAAAACTTGTGCTTTATACGATCCTTCCCTCCCCAACCCTTCCACATGCAGTCAATAGCATCTATTCCTGCTCTTCATTATCCTGGAGTCACCTTCCCTTGTTCACTGGCCATGCCTAGGTCAAAGTTCCCTTGCTCCTGGCCTCTGCCTTCTTTTATATGTCTTCCATCTTGTTCCCTGAGTGATCTTTCTGAACCAAAATCTTGACACTCCTCCAATGAAAGTGTCTAAATGGTTTCTCATTCCTTACCAGGTACAGCCAAATTCCTTAGCATGACATACCAGGTCCTTCAACGATCTTCCCCTTGCTTCCTTATCTAGCCCCATCTTTCCCCACTCCCCAAAAACATTTTACTCTTCAACACTTTCCAATCAATCCCCAATTATATCATATTCTTCTTTCATCTCAGAATGTCCTTGTTCTCCCTTTCCAAGTGGCAAAATTGTCTTCTGTCTTCCAAATCCTACTTCAGACATGCCTTTTCCAGGATGTCTTCCTGATCCCCTGCTGACTGTGAGCTCCCAGTGGGCACCACCTGGTCTGTGTCTTCTATGTCTCTCCTTCAATTTCCCCACCAGCAAATGACACTTTTTTTCTGCTCTTTTCACTAAGAAAACCAAATATTGAGTCACTGAAATTATTCTACCTACAATTTTAAATTAGTAGTCTCTGGTTAAGGGACTCTGCTGTGAAGAGAGGGGCATGGGCTTTATGACAGATCCTGGCTCATTGAGAAAATCCCTTTGATGTTTATTGAAGGTATATTCCTCAAAAGTGGAACTGGCCAACTGAGATCCTACTTCATGTGTTTTAATATTACATTATTCCTTATAAACTAAGAGTAAAATAGTCAGATGTGTCTTATATTAATTTATGTTTCCTCATCGTTTTCGTTTCAAAGGATAGAGGCAAACCTCAACTGTGGAATATATTATCTTTTTACTTGTTCTGTTTCTCTAGTTGTAAGTATTTAACTGGGAAGCAAGCTAATTTTTTAAAGTAGCAACTGAGAAATATCTTTAAAGAGCAAGAGACAAAGAAGTTATCTTTAGGAAGGCAATGCTATAGCATCAACCCGTAAGAATTACCAGGTTTTAGTCAACTAGGGTTTTATGCTAAGTATTATTTGATTAAGTGTGGTATTTCCTCAGAACCATTCTGTCCTTATCTCACCAAAGAATTGGGAAAATAGTTGTCACATAAAAGCAGTCTGAGATGTACTGCAGCTAATGACTTTTCAATCTATGGGCAATCTCGCTATCATATAGTTCTGGGAATCACTAATGGTGGAAACATTTCTAGAAGCAGTGGCTTTAAAATGTTAACTTAGATTGCTTTTTTTTAGTCCATATAATGAATAATTAACATAATAATATAAATAAGAAATACTAAGGTCTTGATGCTAGGGTCTTAATTAATCTAAAAGTAAATATACTTTGCTTAAATGGAACTCTTCTGCACACCTCACTTTTGATTCATTTCACTGAAGAAAAGAAAAGAAAAATAAGAATGAAATCCAGAATTAATCACAAGATGTCACCTTATTTTGAATTTTCTCCTTTTCAAATTCTAATTAAAAACCTAAATAAATGTTTTGCCGAAGGGTTTGATAATATTCTCTAATAACTAGTAGTTCTTATTTAGACAGAAGCAAATCAGTATTGTTCAACCATAGCAATCCATTTATTGTACATCACACTTTTTATCTGAACACTTAAAAAAGCAACTGTTAAGGGATTTATGTGGCATTTTATATAATTTATTATAGCACGTAGATTATATAACTTCTAGCTCTCTCTCTGAACCGCTGTTGATACCAGGGGAAAACCAGCTGAATTATATTTGTGTACTCATGGTGAGAATTTACACCATTTAGAAAGAAAGAACAAAATTATCTTATATTGAACCCACATGACACTGTCATTAATTTTAGAAATTGTCCTTAAAGTTACTAAAAATAAGGATCTATGGACTTGGATCAAATTTACTTATTTCCTGAGAAAGTTTTCAAAGAATAACTTGGAGTAGGCTTTTCCTAGGGCCAATGAATTAGATTAAACTTTCCCGGAGAGTTTTAGAATCTGACATCTGGGTTGGCCTTTAAGAACACACGGTCAACTCCTCACATGATGCACATCCCTGCTGGCAAGACAAAGTCTGATTGAGGTTGGTCAGATCAGCCCCCTTATCATTTTATGATAATTTGGTCCATTGTTGAATAACAAATAGCAAAATAAATCCATAAATAATTACATATTTTATAATTAAAATTTAATTAAACAATTATAATATGAAATTGTTTACCTAAAAAAAAAAAAACCTTGAGAAAAGAAGCCCTGAATGCCAATTAAGTTCTCCTTAGTTAGATTTTCCTAGGTATACAGACCAAAAATTCTTGGAAGATTTCAAGTAACAAGAGTTTGGTCCAAGAATCATGCACAGGATTATAGCATTTTGATCCTCTGAGGCAAGGATTGACCTTAGCAGGGGCAGAACCTAGAACAAGGCTTGGCTTCAGGAAGGGCAGGAGATGACATAGCCCTGGACCGTAAGATCATTTACTCTGAGAAACAGTGTTAACCTGAGTCATGCATTCCAAGTCTATCTTCTTCAGTGTTGACTTATTACCTGGCTTATTTCTCTTCAGTTCTCTGTTCTTTCATTTTTGTTGTCTCAAAGCTTTGGCTTCTCATAATTCCAATGACCCTAACTCTTCATTGTAACTCCTGTCATTTCAGCCCCTTTTGTCAACTACCTCGTTCTCTTGATATTTCTAAGGTAAATTTGTATAGAGAGGAAATCTGATAGTGTAGGCTCATCTTTTTCAAATCAGTCCATGCCATTAACCCCTGGCCTCATATGAATTGGCTTTCCTTGGCTCACTCGACCTCTGAAATCCTACCTCCTTAGTCACCATGCCAGGTATGAGAATAGTTTTGTTTTTGTTTTTACAATATAATGTGACTAAAGTCTTATTTTAACCATTTGTCAAAGAGTATAAAAATCCTGTTATCATTTTATATACATTATACTAAGATAATCGTCCTGCTGAAACAAACAGTTCTTCATTTAGTTTCAGACATTCTTTATCTTATTTCATTTCTTGGACTAAGTTAAGGAAACTTTACTTTCAATAAAACACCAGAGTTCATTCATTGGCAGGAATGAATTAAATGTTCCCTGAAATAGGAAGAATAGCAAATTTTGTTATCTGAGCATTTTGACGTTTGCCATCTTATAGGATTCACTATGTACAACTTTAAATGGAATTGTGGGAATCCACAATGATAATATGATCTTGAGTCCTTCTACAACCAAGAAGCAAGAGCTCGTGAATGAAGTGACATCTTTCAAAGACTAAGCTTGAGGATGTATTATTTATTAACTATCAATGCCCTACGACACTTGTTACCAAGTTTTCTGTGAAAAGGATAGTAAATATTTTAGACTATGTGGGCCATATGTTCTCTGTTGCAACTATTTATCTCTGCCATTTTAACACAAAAGAAACCATAGACGATGCATCAATAAATGATTGTGGCTGTGTTTCAATAAAACTTTACTTATGGACATTGAAATGTGAATTTATAAAATTTTCAAATGTCACAAAATAGCTTTTTCCCAACCATTTGAAAAAGCAAAAACCATTCTTAACTCAGGAGCCATGCAAAAACAGGCTGTGGGTCAGATTTTCTCCTCTAGGAAACTAAATAGTTTTCAAAGCTCTTAGGAAAATTAAGTACATGATTTGTGCTATATGATGGAAACAATTTTCTTTAATTCTTTTTATTAAGTTTAATTTTATAATTCTTTAATACCTTTTATTAAGTTTAATTTTTAAATTAAACAAATACACATAATAGGAATCAAGTTCTATTGTTATATCTTATAGTATAATAGTTCTATTAATATAGCTATTAGCATCATTTTATCTTTATTCCAGGTTATTTGAGACACTCCAGTCCCTGTTTTGGTCAATATTTGGGCTGATCAATTTATATGTGACCAATGTCAAAGCACAGCACGAATTCACTGAGTTTGTTGGCGCCACCATGTTTGGGACATACAATGTCATCTCTCTGGTTGTCCTACTCAACATGTTAATAGCTATGATGAATAACTCTTACCAACTCATTGCTGTAAGTTGAATAACTTTATTTTAATTCCACATTTCCCCCTAGAATGTGTTATTTCTAACCATACTCTGTCCTATTTATCAGAGAAAACAGTCTGTAACTGGCTATTGATGAGACAGAACAGAATTATAATATCAATGGTTAATTTGAAGTTTCCAAACAGTATTATACCGTATTTGGCTACATACTAATTTAGTTTTGTCATATTATGGAAGATTATAAAGTAAATGAAATCTATCTTCCCAAGCAGTCATTGGCGATGGCAAGCACTGGGGGAGAGATGAATTATGAACAAGTGGCTCATCTCTATGCAGCACCCTTTGCATTTTCCATTGTCTCTGACCATTTAACCTACAGTCTTGGTATAAACAAACCCGTGCCATCCTGGAAAGATAAAAAAGCTAGCCTAGAGGGGAGTCTAAGGGAAAAAGCCACAAGATTTTCAGTTTCTTAAATCCAGAAAAAGCAATGTAGGAGTAACCCTGACTTCTACAACAGAGTACACAATACCATATATGTTTATTTGAAACTCTAGAATCCAAACAAGTTAGTTTATTTATTCATTCATTCAACAAGTTCTTATTGAGAACTTATTCTGTTGCCAAGTACTATTCTAGGAACTAGAAATACATCAATGAAATAAGAAAGAAAAAAGCCCTTTGTCTCCTTGAACTTCCCTACATGTCAATGGCCATTAGCAATAGCAACAGAACAAATCCATCCTGGGATGAAATACACTTAAGTCTTTCATATTTACACCTGAGACAAGTAGCATTTTATAAGCATAATTTATAACCATAATTGTCTTTTTAAATAGCCACAATTATATTACATCTTTGAATCTATTGCTAAACCGCTGGAATGCTGTTACTGTTATTTTGAGGAGCAGCATTCTGAATTTTACTTCAACAGTCTTTATGGAGGCAAGATACCCTGTCACGGATGAAAAACTGCATAAAACATAAGAATAGATTATTTTTATTTACTGATTCTCAAACTAAGTATTTGCACCGGATACACCTAGCTCCATGATTTGCAGGTGAATATCTGAATTTGTGGAGCTTCATTTAAGCATCTTGCAAGTATGGATTTTTTTAAGATAGTCTCTATGTATTTGCTTCAGAAGTTCTGTATTCCTCTGGTCAACACATTTGCAAAACATGGATTTTATTTTCCAGACCAGCCTTCCAAAAAAATTAGAAAGTCTCTAATTATCAAGCTACATATAGAGAAACTGTATATACAATTTGGAGCCTATAAAACACGGGCCAACACTTTATGGAAGTGACTGCTTTTTTATGACCTTAAGCCAATTCTACTGACTCCCATTCTCCATGACTACAGCAAACAATATATATTTTTCTTCATTACTGCAGAACCTGTAAGCTTGTTTAGAAAGAAAGCCAGGGAAGGTGGGAGAAATAGAGAGGAAGAGGGGATTATGGGGGCGGGGGGCGGAATGCAACTTCTGTGTTTCTGTCTATTGATCAATCTATCCCATTAAACATTTGCTAAGCAACAATGAAGGTCACACATTTTCTAGATATGCTCATTCCTGTTGAAAGCACAATCTGTTCAGTGTCTAGATGAAAATCTCTATTGCTCAGAGTAGAAATGTATATACAACACATACATTCATTAGCACACAGTCATTTAGGAATATTAGAATGAAGCACAGTCTAAGGTTATACTCCTACTCTAAAATCTTAATTCTTCTTTCTAATATTAATGGGTTAAAATGAATTGTTTTGAAATCCTAAAATGTATGTATGCCCAGTTTCTACCACCTCCTACTTCCCAGATTTTCTGCTTTAGTCAGATTTGTGGCTAATTTAAGAGGGGACTGGCTGCCCTATCTCTAATTGTCACAAATGTTCTTAAGTTCTTCCAGGAGATTAATAAAGTGGGATGATTGATAAATGATGAGGGGGATACCCTCAGGCTTACAGGCAGCCACTAACCATACCCCTATCTGGGACCATTTGGACAAAGTTATGTCAGGGTTCAATGCTGTGTCAGAGGCCCTATTCTACATTTGTTAGAGGAACTTCTCTCTGAATTTTTGCCTGTTGCCTAAAGATGGACAAGAATTATTCACATAGAAACATACCAAGTAAGACTTCTCCTGGAAACACCAGAAAGTTAAGCCATGAGCATCCATGCAGGTGACACTCACCTAGGCAGGGATTCAAGGCCTTGGGTAAGAGATAAAGGCCTGTTTGTGGCCAGAATCTAGTGCAACTGAGCTAATGTAAGCCTACAGTGCAGGAAAGGAAAATTCATCTTCAAGTCATAACTGATCACTGCAGTCTCTTTAATGTGGAATTATTTTAGATGTCTGTTTCATGGAAGAAGGAAGGATAAATCCTGACAAGATTGCTGTGACTCTTTACCAGGGTAAGCCATCATCAGAAATGTTTAGATGACTATCGCTGAGAGTCAGCCTTGTTTTTATAAGCAATTTAATTAATGTTCCAAGAGCTGCTCCAAGTCAAATACAGGCTCTCTGTGAGGTTTATCTCACCTTAGTAATTAAGAAACCTGTCAACAGTTACCATATTCTCCCGTTCAGGACCATGCAGATATAGAATGGAAATTCGCTCGAACAAAGCTTTGGATGAGTTATTTCGAAGAAGGAGGTACTCTGCCTACTCCCTTCAATGTCATCCCGAGCCCCAAGTCTCTCTGGTACCTGATTAAATGGATCTGGACACACCTGTGCAAGAAAAAGATGAGGAGAAAGCCTGAAAGTTTTGGAACAATAGGGGTAAGAACACAGCATGTTAGTATTACTCTTTTTTTAAAAAATTGTGTATTTGAATATATTTGCATTTCCTGTTGGATATTTTTGTATTTTTAGCCTTTTTGTTTTTCCTGGTTGCATTTGGTGACCATTTATCACACAGCTACCATGTCTAAGACACTGGTTCCTACAGTGAGGGTGGTCACTGTTATTTAAATAGGAGCCCCACGTGACACAGGCCTCTCCTGGACCCATGAGCCAAAGCTGGAGGAACTAACACATTGGCTCTTGGTACCCCTGATTTCTAGCCCATTTCAGAATTGCAGCCTCAGGTTATTTGTGGCATTACTTACTCATCGTCTACTTCTCTCTCTGGATTGTAAGGGAAGGGGGCTGTTTTCAGTCATCTTGTTTTCTTAGTGTCTAGCTTAAGCTCCTACACAGCAGATAATGTTTGACAAAAATTTCTCAACTAAATGATTAAATGGATATTATAACTTGAAATTGTTGTGCCATGTTCAAGCACAGTGACTTCAGAATATGTCAAACTGCTCAACGTTTTGCTTCTACTCCCAATCATTTTAAATACCCGGAAGTTGGGTTTTTTGAAAATGTTAGGAACACCCAGAGCCATGCTCCTATTATACTGTAAATTAAACTTCCTTCGGAAATTTCTTTCATTCTGGAAACCAAGGCTTCAAGCAATTCCATCAGAAGAGACATGGACTTAGGACTTTGTTCCAGCCAAACCACTGACATGGAACAAGATATTCTTCATTTCTTCCTTACAGTTCTCGTGGTGATCTTTTGAGAATTCATACTCTACCATTCATTACTCATTTTGACTTGCTCAGAGAAATTGCTTTGTAAGTATTCTAATATGCCATTATATTAGAATCACCAAGTAATACTAGTTACGTACTAAAATTTTTAAATTTGTTTTGAATTTTATTTAACATGGTTTTTGACTGTTAGCTATGCCCTAAGTGATCCTTCTCACTCGTTAACCTCATGGCCTACTAGGCATTGTTATCAGCATCAAATAGGCCTTTCTCTGCTGACAGTGGTATTGATTTCGCTGTCTTGTCAGTAACATTTCAAATTCTAAAGAGAAATTGTTGGCAAGAGTACATAGCAAACAGAAAGGTGGTTAGGAGAAGCAGGTAGTTTCTTTCTTATAAATTCCTACCCCATGAACTTGGAGGACTAAAGTTTGGGCATATATCTGATCTTAGAAACCAAAGTTAAATTATGATGAAGCCTTAGCCAGCAATCCTCATGCTAATTGATAGACTTTATCACTAACTTTAGAAAGAGTGAAATTATTTTACTCCAGATGTTTGATTTCTGTCAAAAAATAGGTTTAAGTTACGTAAAAATGATTGTAAAGTAAATACAATGACTTCGGTTTAATAAGCAATTATTGCACACGTTCCACATGCCAACCAGGAACTGGGCGGTGGGAGGAGGTACAAAGGCATGCTTTCCATCCTTGAGGGCATCATTTCTCATACAGGAGATATAAATATGAGAACATATTACTATAGTACATGTCATATAATATTTTTAGCATTATAATATTGTTAACATGCAAGATGCTATGACAACAGCGTAAGCAATAAATAATGTTTTCCTTGAGAGAAACAGAAAAAGTTTTCAGAGAAGACAAACTCTGCTTACTCTCTTCCACATTAAAATATAGTTGTCTTTTTCCGCATCTTATTCTTAAATTCATAAGAAATCTATTTAATCAATCCCTGAAAAGATATTAATGATTAGTACAGTTGTGTGCTATCTCTCATAGGAGTATTTTGATTTCAAAAGAGTTTCTGGGCCCCAAAAGAAAGGTCACACACACACAAAAATTGTCCTTACTGGTTTACTTTTAGGCAACAGGAGAGAGAATCTTGGGTTTTAAGATGCCGCAAAACTTTTAACAAGATATGAGGCCCTGCTCTGATATTTTGAGACCCATCTGAGCTGCCACCAAAATAATAGAAAACCACTCTAAGAACTTGACTTCCAAGTCCCTCCCACCCTCCAGAATCCTCCCACTGTTGATAAATTGTTAGGAATATGTTACCATCATTTCTTAGATGCAAAGAAGGGCTTAAAGTTCATTTGGGATTTCTTATTAAAGCAGTGATTCACACCTTTCAGAGGGAGAGAGTGAACGGTGTCAGTTAAAAAGCTTTCTTTTCTATACATTACTGATCTCCAATAAACCAGATTTCTTTTTATGTCTCTATCTTTAAATTTAATCCAAGCTGATGCACAGAGAGAGAATTCACAATTAACTGTGTGACCTCAAGCCACTCCTTTCTCCTTAGCCACGTATATCTTACTAACTTTTGATAATGGATATTTTTATGCTTTGGGAATTTATGACCAACTAAATAAATATTATGAGTCATGTCTCTCTTCTCTACTTTCATCCCACGCTCAATCCTGCCTCTTCTTCACCAAGCTAAGGCTTTGGGCGAACACCAGCCTAATCAAACTCAATGCTATAAATTGACTCTTTGTCTATACTGCATTTCCAGAATAGGAAAGACATAATATTTTGGTTTGCATAGTTGTAGTTGAGTTTTATACAGTTAGATCTTAGATGGAAGTAAATCATATGTATTATTTATAAAGAAAAATATAAGATAAAGGAAAAGTAAATTAAGAAGTTTGGGTAATATTAATAGAAGAGTTAAATGAAAAAATAAATGTCGAAAAATAATTGATTTTTCTGTGAATTCAATTTTGTTAATCCTCTTGACAGTTCATTAGTGTAGACAAATGAAGACAAGGAGATATATGCATTTCCATTAATTAAAAGGTGACTTCGAAGTATGAATGACAGTCACTGTATAACCAAGGCATGGCTTAGAGTATCATATTACACTACAAAGGGACCTTAGAAATCATTTAGCTCAACCATTTCCTTTCAAAGAGGACATATTTACCTTGCCCAGTGTTTCAGGGTCCTTGGTGATGGGGGAGGGGGGGGAACCTGGGTCTTTTGTTTCCCAGACCAGTGTGTTTTCCATCACCCTCTTGATTCCTGAAAAACCTAATAACGGTGCAATGATACCTTCCACGTTGTGTATTCATCATTTCATTTTTTCTCAATAGCTTTTGCAGATCCTGTCATTGTTCTCAGCTGCCCTTGTTTCACAGGCTGGCGTACCTTCTGTTTGCATCTCAATTGGTTTATATTTAGGCCACATTTGTGAAGCAGAAATTTGAAGCTAAGCTGGAGGTAGAGTTATGTACTCTTTGATGTATTTTCTCTAACCTTCCTACCTTGTGATTCATTCACTGACTCTGGTCACCCAGCAGCTGCCCGAATGTCACGCTGGTGCTCCTTCCCTGCACATGGCCAGGCAGAGCCTGCAGCCAGGGCTCCTCAGGGTGGCTGCATGAGCCACTCTCCAGGAGCCCATCATTGGTGATCTTATCTGGCTATTTATGGTTTCTGGGTAATACTGATACAGCTAGCCCTGAAAATTCATTAATTTTTTTTTTAACTTTGGACTTTTATGGGTGATTGGGAGTTCCAGATAAATGAACCTTTCATTTGGAATGCTTTACGGGGGAAACATAAATGAAGCAGAAATGCTTTATTGAGCAAAACCTTTACTGTAAAGAGTAAACCCATTATTGAGAAATGGCTTGTCTCTGGGAAATTATGAACATCCCACCAAACAGGCAGCCTACTGAGAGGTCAGTAAAATAAGAAACATGTTGTAGCTTTTGGTTTTTAATATTACTACTTGTCTAATTTTTAGCTTAACCCCATTTTATCAGCAAATACCCTTCTCCATATGAAACCACTGGTTCTTAGACTTTAGCACATGCTAGAATTATCAGGAATCTCTATTTTAACAAGCATTTCCTTGTAACTTTAATTAGAAACTCCTGTTAAAGAAACCGTTGGTATCTAGCACAGCTTTTTAAACGAAAACAAAATCAACATTTGTATTTATTGCTCAGAGGTCCAGATCATTTAATTAAAGTAAAAAGATGTTAATGCCAAAGTGTTTAATTGATATGAAACATTTCAATGCCATAGGCCAGGTTTCTAAAATGGAATGCTTAGGTTACAGGTCAATATGCTGAACTAAAAAATGTGAGGTCTTTGGACAAAATGATAAAGAATGATTTTAACTCCCTTAGATTCATGTTATCCACTTTCTGATTTTCTCTTGTAGTGAGGAAAACATGAAACACTATGTCCGTTAGGGTCATTTAGCATCACTCAGCTCTGGGACCACAGATGGAACACTCATGCCTGACCAGTTGCCAGACATACACTCGGTTAAGCCACTGCCAGAGAATTAGAAACCGTGAATGGATTAAGACCAGCTATCATCACTAGAGCGAAAATGCTAATAGCACATGCTTTTCAGACTGTATTTTTAGTGCTAATTTATCAAAATGCATTGTTCCTTAATCTTCACGACTTTCAGTAGGCCTAACAACATATCTGATGGATACCATAGTATTCATCCAGGAGTACCTCCCAACCCCTAATTTACTGCTGTAAAATTTGCTGACCGGGCCTTTTAATTAAGTTTACTTTCCCAGGTAGGGATGTGGAGGAATGAATTGTGTGATGTTCTTGATGTCTCCAGAGTGAAACCCTGAATATTTGGCTTGACAAGGTGACATTCAGGCATTTGATATAATTTATTTTTATATGCTTAGAAAGTGTGCTTATAGAGAACAATATGTAGCTCCATCTGTAAATGAGCCAAACAGCAATTTTGAAAAAGGGGTCTCATCTTGGAATGGCCCCTTGCCTTTTTCCTCATTTTTTAAAA
The DNA here is from genome assembly GCF_009762305.2 of Zalophus californianus. Classification (NCBI taxonomy): domain Eukaryota; kingdom Metazoa; phylum Chordata; class Mammalia; order Carnivora; family Otariidae; genus Zalophus; species Zalophus californianus. The sequence goes on from NC_045597.1 coordinate 64,630,766, forward strand.
GGAGAAAAGCATAGCAAGCCGCAGCCCCTAAGGGATTCACCAAGCAAAGCAAAGGATAAGAGGTATAATGCATGGGCTCAAAGTCAGTGATGGACCGAAACGCGAGGGGGAATGAGAGAGACGGGCTGACAGTTAACTGCAGGGAACCAGCTGGGTGAAGTGTGCCTGACACTCAGCACAGGGGTCCTGCAGGCAACCAGATATAAAGAGCAAGATATGTCAAAGCCAATCCCTCAGAGCCCTTTCTTTCCCAGCTGCAAAACCCGTTCTGCTCTAAGGCAATCTGACACTTCCATGGAAATGCCGAGTTCCCTCACAGCAACAGAGGTTCCGTTGGTCTTTTCCTTTATCATTAGTTCTGTGATCCGCGTACTGCCTTTATCTTGTCCCAACCAAATAAGAGGAACCTGCAAACTGTGAGGTACACCGATGTGGCACACATGTGTGCCTTGGGCCCCCAAACGAAAGTCACCCTGCCAAGGAACATTCTGCAGATGCTGCTAGATTTCTGACATGATTTGCAAAGAAAACCGCTGACTTAAAATGCACATCTTTCTACAAAATATTATATTATTTTTATGAACGCAAATCGGTCAGTTCTGTTCTCGGTCATTTCCAGTGAGGATTACAAGATGGAATACCTTCCCCTATGAGAGTAAATGCCTTCAAAAGTCAACTGATCTTTACCCAACAAAAAGATAGCAAACATGCTAGGTATTGTTGATGGTAGTTCTACTGTACAATGTTTAATAATGTTACCAATTGCCAAAAATTATCATTATGTTTATTGCAAAGAGTACATATATTATGGGTTGACTTGTGTCCCCCCAAAAAGATACGTTGAAGTCCTAAATTCCGGTACCTCAGAATGTGACCTTATTTGGAAATAGGGTCATTGCTGATGTAATTGGGTTCAGATAAGGTCATATCGGAGTGGAGTCCTTATCAGAACATGACCATGTGAAGACACAGAGACACAGGAGATCACCTTGTGAAGACAGAGGCAGAGATTGGAAATATGCAGCTGCAAAGCAAGGAACACTGAGGATTGACAGCCACCATGAGAAGCTAGGAAGAAGAAGGGAAGGATTCTACCCTCAGTCTCAGAGGGAACAGTTCCCTGCCAACATCTTCATTTGAGACTTCTTGCCTCCAGAACTATGAGACAATAAATTTCTGTTGTTTGAGCCACACAGTTTATGGTATTCCATATGGCAGCCCTAAGAATCTAATACAACACATAACATGCATCTGTGGTTACTCATTTTTATTCAAAGAAATATGGACCCAGTATGTTAATGGTGCTGACCCTCAAATTAAGATGTTTTGGGTAAAGGGAGACAAAATCATAAAGAATACATAGCAGGTGTGTTCAAATGTCTCTAAGGGTCTACTTGATAGAGCAAAGTGTAAAGAGTAAGTTCTGGTCTGTGAGTTAGAACTGGCACTGCCATGAGAACACTGTGGTATTTTAGTTACTCAACTCCGTGGGCTTTGGTTTCCTTACTTATAAATGAGGCAGTGAGACTAGATCAGCTCTTTGGGGTTTTTGGTTTTGGGTTTTGTTTTGTTTGGGGGGAGCAGAGGAAGAGGGAAAGAGAGAGAGAGAGAGACTCTTAAGCAGGCTCCACAGCCTTCACGAGAGTCCAACACGGGGCTCGATCTCATGATCCTGAGATCATGACCTAGCCAAAATCAAGAGTTGGATGCTTAACTGACTAAGCCACCCAGGTGTCTCTTGGCTATTTGGTTCTAATAAACAATATGTCTGTACTGAAATTTAAAACCCAGTCTGATTTTCCTTGACCTTTGGTAGATCCTGGGAAGTTAGAGAATGAAATTAATTTTAGTGTTAGCCTAAGAAAGCTAATTAAAAAAAGAAAGGGAGTCATTGTATGCATTCCTGATAGATATATTCACAATTTATCAGTGACTGTATTGTCCACGATAGTTTCCCTGTATTAATGCTGAGAAATGTGGATTTGTGATTGGATGCACTATTGCATCTGGGCATATAATCCTCAGTCTTTTTCTTTAGTCTTAATCTTCCCCAGAGATTCAAAATAGATAGTGGCATCTCTACTTTAATGTCCTCTGTCAGCATCTCCAAAGTGGAATTCATTGTTATTTTTTAATAGCACCAACATCTCAGCAACTGGACTAAAAATGTTTGTCTTCAGGTTCTCATCCCAGCTGCCAAGCCCCCTGGCTTCTGTTCCCTCTCAACATTCTCTATCCCTTTGTGACCCTTGCTTCCCCTCCTTTTCATTCACACTGCCACTGGTTCAGCTCACATCCTGGTACCAGCATCCCAACTGATGCCTCACCTAGTCATTCTCCATGTTCCTCTTTCCTACCTAATACTGCTGCCATGTGATTATCATAGAAGTTCCACTTTCATCACATGTCACTGAACTCGTCAAAATCCCAGGTGCCTGCCAACCACTGAATTCATTGTGCCTTCTGAGATTCTGCATAAAGAACCTATGCTAACTTTCTGACATGAGCTAATCCCTATATTCGGATTATCAGAGCACATTGCCTCTGTACTGGTGGAATTAGCCCTAATATGTCTCTGACCCTCCAGCACCAACATATTGCTGACCATATTCCAATCTTCTGTCCATCTGAATGTCTGTGCATCTGTCAGAGTCCCATGATTCTTTCATGTCCAATCTAAAATCCCATTCCCCTCCCAAATAAATAAATAAATTAAATTAAATCCTGTTCCCTGTTGGAAAGCTGCTACTGGTTCTTTCCTTAGCCAAATATTACTTTTTCCTTCCCTGTACTCAAAACACATTCTTAAGGCACTCCCCATGTTTTTGCTTGTTTGTTTGTTTTTTGTTTTATTTTGTTTTGTTTTGCCTTCCTCTCTAGACATTCTTGTCATTCTACCTAGTAGACACTAAGCTGTTTAAGGGCAAAAAGTATGTTTATTCATCTCTGGGTTCTTGCAACCTCTGCCATGAATGTGTAACCACTTAATAAATATATCTTAAATTGGCCCTACAAGCTAGATTCATGAAATAGAAACCCGCAAAGGAAAATTCACAGAGGTCACAGCAAAAATCCAGTATCATGCAGGGATATTCGTAAAACTTTCAGGACCTCAAAAAAGATGATGGACTAGAGTTACACACCTATTAAATTGGCTAAAAACTGGAACACTGACACCACCAAATGCTAGTAAGGATGTGAAGCAACAGGAACCCTCATTCATTGCTGGTGGGAATGCAAAAGGGTAAGTTGCTTTGGAAGACAGTTTGATGGTTTCTTACAAGACTAAATATATTCTTACCATACAATCCAGCAATCACATTCCTTGGCATTTACACAAAGGAGTTGAAAACATATGTCCATACAAAATCCTGCACAAGGATGTTTATAGCAACTTTATTCATAATTGTCCAAACTTGGAAGCAGCCAAGATGTAGCTCAGTAGGTGAATGGATAAATAAGTTATGGTACATCCAGACAACTGAATATTATTTATTTAGTGGTAAAAAGAAAAGAGCTATCAAGGCATGCAAAGACGTAAAGAAACCTAAACACTTATTGCCAAGTTCAAGCAGCCAATCTGAAAAGGCTACATACTGTATGATTCCAACCATATAATATTCTGGAAGAGGCAAAATTATGGAGACAGTAAAAAGATGAGTGGTTGCCAGAGGTTGAGGTGGTGGGGGCAGGGAAGGGAGGGATAAATAGGCAAAGAACAGAAGATTTTTAGAGTAGTTAAAATACTCTGCATGAGACTATAATGATGGATACATGTCATTATACATTTGTCCAAACCCGTAAGAGTGTACAACACCAAGAGTAAACAGTAATGTAAACGATGGACTCCAGTTGATTATGATGTATCAATGTAGGTTCATTGATTGTAACAATGTACCACTCTCGTTGGGGATGTTGATGATGGGAGAGGCTGTGCATGTGTGGGGTAAGGGAATATATGGGAAATCTCTGTATCTTCCACTCAATTTTGCTGTGAACCTGACATTGCTCTAAAAAATGAGTCTTAATAAAACAAAGATACCTACAGAATTTGCATTACATTTATCCATATTTACTAGAGCCATCCCCTCACTCTATTACTTAAATACAAATTTCTTGCTTTCACACCTCTACTGCCTAGGTTAAAAGCATTCAACTCTTTAGCTAAATAAAATAAAATGCAGTCCTCAAGCATGAAATGCAGTAGCTAAATAAAATGCAGTCCTCAAGCATGAAATGCAAGCAAATCACACAAAGAGGGACAATTACATCTTCTTTTACTTCCTCTGAGGTAATCCTGGTATGTGTCAATTTATCTAGTTTTTTGACTCAAGAATATTTTTTAAAAACTGTATTAAATCATGTTATTAATTGGAAAGAGAAAAAAGGGAAAGAGGATGGGAACTAGTTAGTTGACATTAGTGATAGTTAACAATAGTGATAGTTAACATTAGTGATAGATGTCTTAAATCTCTTATCTCATCTAATTTTCAAAATCATCCAGTGTGTTTATCCTTACCTTGCAAAATAAAAAATGGGAATGGGAGAGGACCTCAGAGATAATTCCTTGTTTAGGTCAGTCACCTTCAAACCCAAGTGTGCCCTCTAAGTACATGTTCTTAAAGTGACACCCCACCACCTCCCAGAAAGTAAGAAAGTAGAGATAGGTAGGCATCATAGTAGTGGTTGATAGGAATCAGTTCTGTGGTGCTAACCAGAAAAGGAGAGATTACATAGACATGAGAGATACCTGAGCTGCATAATTTAGGGGTCATCATTTGGTGGATTTATTGCATTCATTTTTGTTTTCAGTATTCAGAAGAGGATTAGCTTCATCCGGTTCTTATTTTCCTAGGATACTGAAGTTCGTTTGGCTGATGTAATCTCACAAGACTAAAGATAGTTGTGTAGTATTACTACGTAGGTGTGAAAGAACAGTGGTGGGCAAAAACAATTAACTATATTAACTTAGGCTTAAATCTGGGCTATGGATATGGAATAGCTCCTAAAATTCATCATAGGAAACTTTTTCTATGCTCTCTCTGTCAGACTATTCTGCTTCTTAAAAAAAATTTACCTAGAGGGGCGCCTGGGTGGCTCAGTCCTTAAGCGTCTGTCTTCGGCTCAGGTCATGATCCCCCGCATCGGGCTCCCTGCTCAGGGGGAAGCCTGCTTCTCCCTCCTCCTCCCCCTCTCCCACTCACGCTGTCTCTTTCTCTCTCTCTATCTGTCAAATAATTAAAATTTTTAAAAAAATTTCCCTAGAAAAATCAATCTTGGATTAGTTTTTAAAGTGTAATCTTTGATCTTCTTATATTTGTGTTAAAATTTTTTAATTTGTTTATAAATAGGTTATGTTGAAATAAAAGACAGTCTGTGCTCTTTTCAGTACTAAAATGCATCACGATAATTTTCACTTGTTACTCGTAATTTTCTGAATCTGTCATTCTTAGCTTTAATTTTGCGTTAAGGAAATTTAAAGTTAAATCTTGACTTCAGACTGCTCTCTGCTGACTACTTTTTATTGGCTTTTTGACCAAAACAGAATAGCAAAGTGCAATAGAAGCCCAAAGTAATCAAGCTTGAGTTCACTAAATTCTATGCTTAAATTCAGAGTTTCTATCAACTTAACCATGGAATACAGGTGTCTTGTACAATATTTATAGTGAGCGTGTTAAAGAACTTGGTGCACACCTTGCTTTAGTATTTTTGTCCACTTGAAGTAAATTTAAGGAGATCTGGAAGGCCTGTGTCTTTACAGAAGTGCTTGTTGTCTTGGATTTCAGCTGAGCTTCGTCTCAATAGGAGTCATATACCTCCATCTTGTGGCTCAGTCATAAAATTCCCACACCATCTTTTTTCAAGATAGTCTAATTTTGTAGTGTTTCAAACTTCCCAGTCTTTTAATGAATGCCATAGTCATATTGAAAATTTGTTTAAGATTTGTGTAAAACTGAATGGTACTTAAATATTTAGTGGCTTTTAGGAAGTTAAGCATTATCTCAACTGTTCTTAAAAGTCACTAATAATCATGAAACACAAATTTATTCTCCTGGCCAGTGAAAAAGCCATTTTCCCCTATTCCCCTAAAGAGAAAAAAAGCTTCTTTTGCATTGTTTGATTTTTTCCTAATGTCATTTCACAGTGATGTAGTCACAACTCTTTTTAAAATCCCATTTTATCAGCTTATGATTAGGTATTTAGTAAGGAATAAGATCAAAAGATTTATTTAAACCCTAATATGTTATCTTTTTGCTTTCTCACAGTCTACCAAATTCATTCCTTTATTACAGAAATATTTTTTATTTTAATTTGGTCAGTTTTCTTCCTTAAGAATCAATACTGATATTTATTCAACATGCACAAAATGGGGATTATGATAGCTTTTTTTGTAGTACGTTGAGAATACCCATGAAATCTGCAATTATATAATTTTAGTGTCATTTATTATTTAACTCAATTTATTATGGACTTTTTCTTTAGTCATTAAACATCCTCTCTCTCCATTCTGCATGCCAGGATTACTGCTCTGTGCTAACTCTAGCTGCACTCCCAAACCATTCGGATCTTTTCAAAATGACAGCTGAGACTCACATTTATTTTTTAAAATGATGAATTTATGAGCCCGATGTTTGAACAGAATCTTTTATTTTTCTGTTAAATCCAACCACCTGATTAAAGCGGCAAATCCCTCTTGATGCACATCTGATTGAAATTAATGTTGGGGGGTTTAGTGGTCTAACATTGTTTCTGATTACATGTTGCATATCATGGCTAAACTCTCCATCTTGCTACACTGATATTTATGAAGACCTCCATATTGGTATAATGTGAGCTTTTTATTCTATTGAATTTTTGTTTTTATGTGATATTTCTTTTATTTTTTATTTGATATGTCTCATCTGTGTCTTTTATATTACTTCACGTTATTTGGGGTACATATCAGCTATGATTATCTAATTCTCTGTCACCTTCTATTAAAAGAACAACGTTCTCATCGTTAACTCTGTCTATATGTTAATTGCTGTAGGGATTATAACCTTGCACTTGTTCCTTTGATTCATTCATTCTTTTGATTCATGTGATGCACTCTCTAGCTATTGTTCATTGTCTAGTAAAATTTTCACTTTGGAAAAGTGAGGAAAAATATATTCTCAATTAAAAGAACAATGAATTATTTTCCAAAATGGTAATATATCACTCTAACTGAAAAGTAAATGCCTCTTTCCTTTTCAGAGGCGAGCTGCTGATAATTTGAGAAGACATCACCAATATCAAGTAAGTTATTCTAGTGTATCTTCACAATTTGCATTAAAATAAAGTACAGTCCCCTCTTCAGAACTGACTCAGGAGAGAAATCATATTTCTGCACTGAATATCAATTCTTGTGTTTTGACATGACTCAGGAGGTTATGAGGAACCTGGTGAAGCGATACGTTGCCGCAATGATCAGAGATGCCAAAACTGAAGAAGGTCTGACTGAAGAGAACTTTAAGGTAATCATTTTCATCCTCATCACCAAGAGGCAGGTTCTGCAGAGCATGGAACCAGACAAGCACATTTAAAATCAGAGCTGGAAACTCAGCCCTGTGTTCCAGCAAGCCCATGTGTCGTTGTCTTCCTCTTCTTCTTCTTCTTCTCCTTCTTCTTCCTCTTCTTCTTCTTCTTCTTCTTCTTCTTCTTCTTCTTCTTCTTCTTCTTCTTCTTCTTCTTCTTCTCCTTCTTTTAAGATTTATTTATCTTAGAGAGAGAGAGAAAATCTCAAGCAGACTCCCCACTGAGCACAGAGCCCAACATGGGTCGATCCCACGACCCTGAGATCATGACCTGAGCTGAAATCAAGAGCCAGATGCTTGACCCACTGAGCCACCCAGATGTCCCTTCTTACTTTTAAATTCAATACTACTTAACTATTAAAAAGAAAAAAAAGCGGTGAAATTTCTTTTCAAAATAGATTGTTTTCAAGCACTTTCAATCTGAAACATGGAGGGGACTTATACTTGGAGGCAGAGAAAATCCTAGTGCCCAGTGGCATTTGGACTTGCTGACCCTAGCAACACTCTAGAGTGAGCTTTAAATTTCAGTCTGATTTCTGAACCTGGAACATTTAGTAACTAAGATGCTAAAAACAACAAAACCCTTTTTGTGCTCTGCACAGCTTTGATAGTAGAAGATTCAAGGTTTGCTCTTAAGTATGCCTTACAAACTTAGTCTTTCTCCCTGAGTTTTTTTTTTTTAATTCTATCAGAAGAGATAGGTGGAATACATATAATGTATATATGCTTGTACATGTGTATGAAATACCTTTGTTATTCTGCTTTAGTTCTTAGAGGTTTTGGAAGAATGAGCGAAGTCTGTGAGATCTTATAGGCAAAAACAAACAAGTAAAGAACCCTCCAGAAGACTCTTTAACAGTGAAAAGCAACAGGTCTGACAAGAGAATAGAGATAAGTAGCTGGTTAGGTTAAGAAGGTAGATGAATTGCAAAATGCAAAGCCCAGGTTGAAGGGTGTCCAGGATACCAAATGTTCTTTGCAGCCACAGCCTCCAAATTTTGTAGTTAAATGAGTCATGGTGCTTTGGGAAGTAGGTTGGAGGCGGGAGGCCACCAGGAAGGCCAGAGTCAGGTTAGGACTGAGAATTCAGTTGTCCAAAAAGATAAAAGTAATGGATGAATCTAAGAAATGCTGTCTGATCTGAAGCAATTGGTGAGACTTGGCAGCTGACCCAGATGCTGAGATAAAGTCAACTCCAAGGTGGTAAACAATTGAAGGTAACCGCCAACTCTTGGAAGGGCAGACATCCCGCTAATTACTTTGTTTTGGATATTTAATATTAATATTAATTAATATAATAATAATATTAATATTATAGTAGATATTTAATATTAAAAATCTTTTTAAAAAATGCATCCCCAAGAGAACGAGAGGTGACTTGAAAGCGGATGAAGCTTTTGGAGAGGAAGCATTTGAAACTGCAGTCCCACAGAAATCCAATATACACCCTTGTTTCTTTTTGCATCAGCCCCGGGAAGTCTCTGTGTTGCCATAGAGCTCCAGCGGGGAAAAGAGCAGGCATCAAAATGACTCAAGGGCCAGGGACAGAACCGCAGCAGAGCGGAATCCTCGCTCTTAAAAATGAGCGAAAACACACCAGAGCCATATATGAAGCGCGCTGGTGGTGGTTCCTAATGTCTATCTGTTCAGGTCCTAAGCTAATGTCGGCCTTTTACATCCCACTTAGGAACTAAAGCAAGACATTTCCAGTTTCCGCTTTGAAGTCCTGGGGTTGCTCCGGGGAAGCAAACTCTCCACGGTGCAGGCGGCTCAGGCCACGAAGGAGTCCTTCAATTCAGCCGACTCGGATGAAAAGAGCGATAACGAAGGCAGCAGCAAGGACAAGCGAAAGAACTTCAGTCTTTTCGACTTAACCACTCTCATTCACCCGCGATCCGCCGCCCTTGCCTCCGAGAGACACAACATAAGCAACGGCTCCGCCCTGGTGGTGCAGGAGCCGCTGAGGGAGAAGCAGAGAAAAGTGAATTTTGTGACCGATATCAAAAACTTCGGGTTATTTCACAGACGAGCAAAACAAAATGCTGCTGAGCAAAATGCCACCCAAGTCTTCTCTGTTTCAGAAGAAGTTACTCGTCAACAGGCCGAAAGACCGCTGGAGAGAAATATTCAACTGGAATCTCGAGGATTCGCTTCGCGCGGTGACTTGAACATCCCGGGTCTCAGTGAACAGTGTATATTAGTAGACCACCGAGAAAGGAATACGGACACCCTGGGTTTACAGGTGGGCAAGAGAGTGTGTTCCTTCAAGTCGGAGAAGGTGGTGGTGGAGGACACTGTTCCAATCATACCAAAGGAGAAGCATGCAAAGGACGAGGACTCTAGTATAGACTATGATGTAAACCTCACAGACACAGTCACCCACGAAGATTACATGACCACACGATTGTGATACTTGAAGGAGGAAGCGCTGATCCTACATATACATATTTTCCATAGTGCTCTGGGTAGGGGGAAAACTAGCAAAAGCTAACTTACACTTTATAGCATTTATCATCTGTGGCATATTACCGCGTAACATGTTTAACTAAGGCAAAGGCTATCAAAAACCCTGGTTGTGTAACCAGCTTTTGCTTTCACAATTTGTTTTTGTTTTTGTTTTTGTTTTTTTGGTTAATAAATAAACGCACCGTGTAGTCTTGTACTGTTGCCATAATCCACAGGAAATTTTTAGCTCTCTTTTTCAACTAAAACAAATGCAACTTATTCCATGTGGTAGTTGACTCCTATGATAGATATTTTTATATGCAGAAACCAATGTAGCTGAAATATTAGAGCTTTTCATAATTTTTTAGGGTCTCTAGAGATGGTTGCTCCTCAAGGACTTTTCAGTCAGCCCTACAGTTTAGCTTTAATACACAAACATCACCAAATTATTTCTTAACATGTAAATAATTACAGCACCAGTTGAAGCAAACAAGCGTCCTTCTCATGAGTCATGATCAAACTCCCTCTTAAAACGGAAGACAGGTGTACTTCAGTTTTAGGTTGCCCAGTTTTTCCTCCCAGTAAATAAAATAAATGTTTGTCTTAATAAATGTTGATGATTGATGATTTTTAATGAGATTTTGTCATGACAAAAGTTTTATTTCAAGTTTTTTTTTTTAATGACCTTTTTCAGGTTCAATTGCTAGTCAGTATAAGTACCAGGCTTTATGAATAACAGAATTTCAAAATGTGACAGAAGTTCTCAGTCCTAGAAAAGAATAACAATAAATTAGAATAATTAATGCACCTTAAACAAAGCAAGATGATTGCATTCTCGTAATATCCAGATGAAAATAAAATCATTCTAAACTCTAAATCTAAGCAAAGTTAAATTGTATTTTTAATCAGTGTAACGTTGTTGCTAATTCAAAAGAAGTACAAAAACATAAGGGTTTCCTCGTCTTTCCCCCAGTGACTGGTATATATTTCTTTAAAATTAAACTCACCCAAAATCATTATTAATTTTAGCAGTAGATATAAAGCTTTCCCCAGAGGGACAACATTCTTAATTACTTGTTTCTTCTGTTGTTTTCAAGGTAATCTAGCTTAAATTACACTCATTCATGAACTACTAAAAAAGAAAGGGTTTTACCTGACATAAAAAGGCACTGGCAACTTTATAAAGTTTAAGTTATGTAACTTGTGTCTATTTAAGCCACCATGGAAATAGAAGTTCCTTCACCACATACAATTAGCATGTATTTCAAATCATTAGAAAAATGCTGAGTTTGTTTTACTTCAGAAATTACCTCCATGGACTAGACTATACATGATTTAACATTGACCCAAAATTGGAAAGTTTCTGATAACTATACATGGAAAATAAGGAATAACATCAGCAACAGTACCAGCCACTGTCCTTTGTGCAATGTGAGTATCAACACCTATGTACTACTCACAACAATCCTCTGAAGGAGGTGCTATTCTTACCCCTACTTTAGAGATGAAGATACTAAGGCAAGCACTATTTAGGTGAAGGTTCATAGCTAATGATGGAGCTATGATGAGGCCTCCAGGGCCATGCTCGTAACTACTATTTGTAGTGCCTCTCAGAACATAAATAGAGCAAAAAATGTGCACATACAGGCGTTACTGTTGCTACTTCTGCAATGGTGTACTTTGAGAGAGAATTAGTTTGGTAAACTCCATAAATCTGTGTTCCCTCTTGTAAAGCAAGAGGAGTGCACAAAATTAAAGATAATTTAGACTCAATTATATTATAGAAGTTAGTAGATTTAAGAAAAAACATATTTGATATGGGACATCAGAATTCAACTGGAAATATTGGATTTTTAGTTTTCAAATAAGCCACAACCCAGAGGCACGGAGATACTGTTCTTTTCCTAAATCTGGTTTTGTCCTCGGGATAGAGGAATGGGCCTAGTAGTTTTGAAGAAACACAATAGGGCTAATGCTTGTTCTTACTGCCTCAAGCACACCTTTATCTCAAGTATGTTAGGACTCACAATAAGCCCTGGGGATAGCAAAACACCCAAACCGTTCAAAGTCAGACAGACTTTCAGTAGTAGGGGAACAGAGACCTAGTCTCAATACTTGGGGTATTTTCCAATGATTCCATTTTGCTGCTTCTGTTATTAATGTTGTTATTTCCAAAGTAAAAATCATATACATCATCATTTCACATACTCTACCAGAATTTAATTTCAAATGTCCTCTGTTCCTTCAGAAAACACCACTGACAATAAAAGCCACAACAAAATATGTTCCCAGGAATTTATTTCTATCAGGGGTTAGGGTGCTGATATTTTACAAAGAAACATGGTGATAACAGAGGGATTTACTTGGAACCAGTAACCCCCTGCTTCTCATGTTCTGAAAATGATGGCTCTTAACAAGCCTCAGATGTCACTGACAGATGCGTTTATGAGTTTAAACAAAATATTGGATATTTTTAGTACAATATGTCCTAGGATTGAACATTATTCTGAATATATGGTGATACTAAGTAGCATTAATGAAGATGAACAGTAGGGAAAGAATAAGAAAACAAAAGAGCAGGATTGCAAATAGAAGGATGATATTTTTTGAGGTCTTTAAACGAGTAATTTGGGGCTTCTTTTCATTTCCATTCATATTTCTATGAACATAAATTCCTAAACACCAAAGAGAGGTTTGACATCACACCTTCATTTGTATAAATAATGTTTCTTATGTTTCGTGTCATTTTGACCTTGCTATTTGTTGCTCATCTTTACTTATTTATTTATTGTCAGGGTTTGGTGGAAGAATGTCTAGGAAATTCTGTTTAACTTTAATAGAATAGGTTATATTCACAGCACTTCATTTATCATCTATTTGGAAAACCCATTTACAAGAGAAAATTCTATGAAGATGTACCTCACCATTTGCCATAGTTGTATTCCTGAAAATATCTGTGTAAATAATTCTGTATTAACTTCAGTAGGGGAACTGGCTATGTAAAAAAAGAAAAAAATGGTAGTGAATTATTTTGTAAAATGATGAATTATTTTTCAAAGTGATAACCATCCTCAAAATGTAACTGTTTCATAAGTTGGACATTTGTATATCAAATTTTCTTAAATTAGATATTTTATTTATTAGCTGGCAATTAAAATACTGCAAAAGCACACCCACTTTCTTGCCTTGACCTGGATAGCAACCCAACATACTTTAGTAATTGAACACACAAATCCAAACAAAGAAATATTTCGAATAACCTTTGAGGTGTAAAGAAAGAAATTTATCATATTATTCTCAAAGAAGCAATTTCCCAGCCAGTATAGAAGGAACATGGGTAACCAGTGATACAAAAATGCACTCTTCTAATATTCAATAATCCTTACTAATTCTGGGATTTAGTGGAGTGAATGATTGTCCAATCCCATGACTTTTTGTTGAAGAGCAGACATCAAGCACTGAAATCTGTCCATTCTTAGTTATTGTGCATTGTGTTTGTAAGCAGACCACTTTAGACAGTACCCTTAAAAATCAGCTGGGCAAAAACCATCCGTGTGACCCTGTCAATATGTTTACAATGACTTAAATTTTTAAAGAGCTAAATTTATGAATATACTCACCATTTGGAAAATTATTTCTTCAGTTTAACTTTATTACATTTTTTCCTTGTCTTATATTCTCCAAAATTCAGACCTCCCAGTAATTTACATTTAGAAATTACTCTCTGTAAGTCACCTTAAATTCAATTTCAAATATATTATTCTGATTATTTCACAATATATTACAATGAACTTTGTTTATATAATGTTATCACATGACTTTAGAAAACATTTTGGGATATACTAAATAAGTTCTCCAGAGATAACTGGAGAAACTAAGGCTCAGGGCATTTATGGCAATTATCCAAATTTACCCCGCTACTCAGTGGTTGAGTTGGAGCTTAAAGAGAAACTCTTCATTTAGATATTCAGATGAGATACCAGGTCATAAATGTCTCGGCTAATGAATTTTTATTTTTGTGGAATTTTGTCTTCTTTGCTCTCCCCTTCAGTAGAAAATATTTATAGTCATTCAAACTTTCCACAGCCCAAAATCAAAGATACTACCTTTTTTTCCCTACAAATGGTGTTCACAGATTTTTTTTAAAAGCTGGTGTCTTACCATTTTCTAAGAAATGCAGTTCATCATTTTCACTTCAACTGTAGATTTTGTGATAATTCTGTACACAGTCTGGTAATAATAAAATGTCTGAAATAAAATTAAGACTTCTCAACTGAAAAATGATAGAGCTGGGAAATATGAAGCTGACAGGAGATTGAAACCATGAGACCAAGGCCAAATATGGTCATGCTGTCACTGAATTGGCAAAGAGTGAAGTTGTCTCTGCCAGTGAAATTTACCAGTAGCAAACCCATCAGCTGCCTCTGGAGCCGCACTGTCCAATATGGTGACTACTATTGACATATGGCTACTAAGCACCTGAAATGTCTATAATTGTAAAACGCACACTGGATTTCAAGGACTTAGTATGAAAACAATGAAAAATATCTCATTAATATTTACATTGGTTACATGTTGAAATGATAGTATTTTTGGATGCATTGGGTTAAAATATATGAATTAAATTAGTTTCATGTTTCTTTTTACTTTTTAATGTAGCTACTAGAAAATTTTTAAAATACATATGTGACTCACATTTGTAACTTGCAGTACATTTCTATTGGACAGTGGTGCTCTGGAGCATCTCTATTTGTTTCACTCAATTCATGTATTCCCACCATTTGAATTTCATAAGTGAAATTTATGTATTCAACTACTCAAAAAATACTGTTTTTGTTCAACTAAAATTTGCTGTTTCTCCTCGATTCCTAATCTTCTAATGGAATCAGTGCTAATAATTTGCTGTTTTTTCATGTTTTTCCTTGCCTTTGCAAATATATTAATATATATTATAAAACATACATATAATAATATATTAATATATACATTTATAATATAAATAAATATATAAATATATGTATAGGTTATGGGTTTTTATTGTTTTTATCAAGAATGGAATTTATACTATACCTATAATTTAGTGACTTTTTTGTTTTTTATCTAACAGGGTATCATGGAAGACTTTTCTAGAGCTATTTAATATAGCAGAGTTATTCGAACCCACTCAAAAAAAATTCTTCATGATTGTCTTTACCTATTGAAATATATTCATACTCTGTTGCTAAGACACTATTGGATCAACCATGAGGTTTTGAGGAGTACGTGAGAGACAACGAGGTGTTTCTAAAAGGCTAATATGCTCATTTCTCCCCTCTGTTCACTATCTTGCAGAGCTGTCCATTTTTCTTGTGATTAAGTAAATATTCCATAGTATGACCTTCAAAAAGTGGCTCCACTTTATGGGCCAGCATCATCCTGTCTACACACTAGACCTCGACCATTCTGGATTTCTTTTCGCTATTTAAGACTTAATATTTCTCTTTCCCAACATTGGCAAGTCCTGTTCCTCCAGACTTGGATCATAATTGGACCAAAATTTTATTACTTTAAAGAATTTTCTTTAATCCAGACTTTCAATTAATCCCAAATGATCTGTTTTTACGGTTTCTCTTAGGTCTAGTTGTTTTACCTGATGTCTTTTTCTTAAAGATTTTCTCTTCCTGAGCCTGCAGATCACAAGCCGGGTTTCCCCACTCTGGGAATAAGAGGTTATCTGCATTGACTTTCTTTCAGGGCATCAATATACTTAGAGGTTTAATTTACTCCCAGGAAATAACTTAATATGTTGCTTCAATATTCAGAATGCAAAATGCCCTGGTGGTCTGGGGGAAAAGCTGGAAACTGGTATCTTCACCTAGCTGCTGTGGGGGGGACTGCAAATCCGGCCTTGCACCTGTTTACATCTCATCTGCTGATATTTGAAACTTCTGGATGGAAATGTCCCATCAATCTCTAAAACACTGAACTATGTTACATCACCTTTCTGAAGTTAGAAGTACCAAACAAATAGGAAAGTAGAAATGTAGAAGAAATAAAGGCACCATAAAATATGAAGTGAATGGTTACTTCTTCTGTTTTTTTTAATTCAGTTTTTTTTTTAATTTTGAGATCATTATAGATTCATACGCAGTTGTAAAAAATAATATAGGGATATCTCAGGTACCAGTTACCCATTTTCCCCCCTACGAAATTGCAGAATATTGACATAGATGGAATCCACTGATCTCATTCAGATTTCTGCAGTTTTCCTTATACCATATATATACAGACATATATATATGTGGATGGTCTTGTGTGTGTATTTAGTTCTACACAATTTTATCACATGTATAGGTTTGTGTATCTTCAACCATAGTCAAGATACAGAACATTTCTATTGCCACAAATATCCCTGATATTGCCCCCTTTTAAACCACATCCATCTCATAACACCTCCCAATCGCAAACCCTCGAAAACCATTAGTTTGTCCTCCATTTTTATAATTACCTCATTATAAGATTGCTATATAAGTAAAATCATACAGTATGTAACCTTTGGGGATTAGTGTTTTTCACTCAATAGAATTCTCTGAAGATTCATCCAAGTTGTGCCTTCTATCAACAGTTTGTTCATTCCTTATTGCAGAATCTTATTCCATAATATGAATTTGCATAATTCAACGCTTCACCCATTGAAGGATATTTTGGTTTTTTCCAGTCTTTGACTACTACAAATAAAGCTGCAATGAACATTCATGTACAGGTTTTTCTGTGACCAGGACTGTAATTCCTGGGTGGTAGGGTAGTGGCATGCTTAGTTTTATAAAAAAACAAAAAACAAAAAACAAAAAAACCCAAAAAAACCAGCCAACCTGTATCCCAGGCAGGCTGTACCACTTTATATACTCACCAGCAATGTATGAGTGAGTCAATTTCTCTGAATTTTTGCTAGTGTTTGGTGTGGTCACCAATTTTTATTTTATTCATTCTGATCATTGTGTAATGACATCTCATTGAGGTTTTAATTTGCATTTCCCTGAAGGCTAATGATGTTGAACAACTTTCCTTCTGCTTATTTGCCATCTGTGTGATATCTTGGTGAAGTTTCTGTTCATGTCTTTTGCATGCTTTCTTTCTTTTTTTTTTAAGACTTTATTTATTTATTTCACAGAGATAGAGAGAGGGAGAGCACAAGCAGGTGGAGTGGCAAGCAGAGGGAGAGGGAGAAGCAGGCTTCCCGCCGAGCAGGGAGACTGATGCGGGGCTCGATCCCAGGAAGGCAGACGATTAACTGACTGAGACACCCAGGCGCCCCTCTTTTGCACATTTTCTAATTAGATTATTATATGTGTGTTTTTTAATGTGTTTTGAGAGGTTTTTTTTTTTAATTCTAGACACTAGTCTTTTGTCAGATATGTGTTTTGCAAATATATTCTCCCATCTTTTTGTCCTGTTAATAAGGGTCTTTTTGCACAGCAAAATTTAAAAATTTTGATTAAGTCCAGTTTTTCAACTTTATGATTTATAGCAATTCTAAGAATTCTTTATCTAGGCCTAGATCATGAAAACTCTCTCCTTTTTTGTTTTTCTTTCTAAAAGCTTTGTGCAATTATGTTTTATATTTAACTATATTATTTTTCCTATCTTTTTTCCCAAATCCATTAGCATATATAAAGATTTACAGAAGAAATTCATCTTGAGAAATGGAATCTCATATGTATAATAGAGAGAATGAGGAGCACTGTTGACAGGTAAACATACAGGGAGTACTGAAACTGGGTGACAAGAAAGAAGATAAATAATTTTTAGGAGATAACACTGACTTAGTTAACCAGACATTATAGCAGGATCTTCTGAAGCTTAAAAAAAGAGAGAGAGAAATATATTATTTCAATTCCATTATGTTTCTCCCAACTTCCTAAATCTGGTGGAGAAGCAATAAAGAATAAGAAAAACTGCTATTTGGGGACTGAAAACCAGAAATGCAAAAAAAAATTTCAAATGTACACGTCTTCCTGAAATCCAATTGCTATTTGAAAAAAGCCTAGGATTGCTGAACTATGATCTCACTCTCCACTTTCTGAAGAGTAATCACTAAATTTGAAGCTAGTATGTAGGTACCATAAAAATGACCAATCATTTGTTTAAATGGTCCTTTTTGGTTTTAACAGTACACACACACAAAATAATAATAATAACAATAATAATAATAACAATTTGGGTATAAAAGTAATATAACTCATTGGTGTAAACAATAAAACTAGAATAATGAAATTATAACTACATGTGAATATATATGAACCGTAAATAAAGCAATTTAGTGCACACACAAAAAAATGAATGATAAAGAGTGTGGCATAAAATTCCCATGTTAATTAAAATCATATCTGAGGTTTGCATTAGAAAAGAAAATTATCACTAATACCCACAAAAATAGGGACTAGAATTTTGGCCAAGTTATTATGATAACATCGCAATATTTTGATTCTCTGATGGCAATACGGCGATTAGCTGAATTGCTGAGTCAACGGAAACAATTGGAATTCTTCTATACAATTCAGAGTTACCACTTTACAAAGCACCAAGTTGGAAATTGTAACTGAATTCATCAGATGATCTAGATCTTTAACTTTGCTTTCACTTTCTATCATTCCCTCCCACCCCCCTCCCCATGCCCTACTAGGAATCGGGCCCTGGGGTAAACGCAGGAATAAAAAGATGAACTATCCTTTTTAGAGGAGCTCCCAAGTCAAGACTGGAAACTTTCACTTAGGTTTTGCATCGTAAGAGATCAGAAATGGTATTGTTCTCAATACACTTGGTGGTTGGTAGTCAGTGTTTGTAGACTCCATTTTTTCTTTTGTTCATCATCCATCAAACGACTGAAAAAACACTATTTTGTTAAATGAAGTATGTATTTTAGTTTTCTTTGAGGTAGAAATGTATTAGGAAATACAGAAAAGGCACACGTTCAAAAAAATTTTTTATTAAGCATTTTATTTATCTGAGAGAGAGAGAGCGCGCACACAGAGGTGGGGAGGGGCAGGGGGAGGGTGAAGCAGGATCCCCACTGAGCAGAGAGCCTGACATGGGGCTTGCTTGATCCCAGGACCCTGGGATCATGACCTGAGCTGAAGGCAGACGCTTAACCAACTGAGCCACCCGGGAACCCCGAAAAGACACACTTTTTAAAGTCATGCCTAGAACAAATCTATTTAATTGGTGATACATTGATCAATTAGCATCTTTATATTTTTATCCAGACACCTGATAAGTTGCCTTTTGCAACAATTATTCCTTCATTCACAAGCATTGATTAAGCACACATTTTGTGATAGGCATTATGATACAGACTGAGAATAAAATAATAAAACAGTCACTGAACTAAAAAAAGGTAAATTTTCTGAAAATAATAATTCAGTGCTATAAGCATGATGTCCCTGGGGGAGCATCTAGGAGGGGCACCTAACTCAGTTCATGTACAGAGAACAAGAGGTGTCTATGTCAAGTCTTGAAGATGAGAAACAGTTGTTCAGAAGTTGGTTTTTATCCTGGGCACAAGTAAGAGTCATTAAAGAGTTTCATGTCGGAGTTTGTCATAACAAAGTTCTCTTCAAGTAGAGAAGGAAAGAGATGTGGAAATCATCATATCTGTACTACAAAATTAAAGAAAAGTGAGCCCTTTCAACTTTGAAGATGACGTTTTTTAAGATGTTGCTGAATGACTTTAAATAGCCTAACCTTCAATCTGCCGATGATAAGTGGGTAATAAATTTTTCTAAAGCAAAATAAGTCAATATAATTATAATTAGTTTTATATTTTATCTTTTTAAAAAGGTGAATATATTTTATATTCAATCATAATGAATTTTCTAGTCATTCTTAGTCATCTGAAGAATAATTATCTTTTTTAATAGTTCACTGAAATATAATCCATCATGCCGTTCACTCATTTAAAGTGTAAAATTCAATGGTTTTTAGTGTATCCACAGATATGTGCAAACATAACCATAATCAATTTGAGAATGTTTTCATCGCCTCAAAAAGAAACCCCCTACCCTTTAACCATCACCATCCTGGCTCCTACCTCACCCCCCTCCAGCCCTAAACAACCATTAATTTCCTTTCTGTCCCTATAGATATCCTTGTCTGGATTGTCACATGAATGGATTATATATGTGGTATTTTGTGACTTCCTTCAGTTGGCATGTTTTCAAGGTTCATCCACGTTGTAGCATGTATTAGTACTTCAGTACGGCCAAGTAAAAATCCACAGTGTGTGTATATATATATATATATATATATATATATATATATATGTATGTAATATTTTGTTTACCCATGGGCATTTGGTTTGTTTTCACCTTTTGGCTATTACGAATAATGCTGCTATAAACTTTCAGATTCAAGGTTTTGTGTGGACATATGCTTTCATTTCTCTTGGGCAAATACCTAGGAATAGAATGACTGGTTATATGGTAACTCTGTGTATAATCATTTAAGGAACCGCCAGACTGTTTTCCACAGCTGCTGCCCCATTGTACATCCCCACCAGAAGTGTATGAGAATCCCATTTTGTCCACATCCTCAACAACACTTTCTCTCTGAGTTTGTTTTTTTTTTAAGATTTTTATTTATTCATTTGAGACAGAGAGATACAGAGAGAGAGAGAGAACATAAGCAGGAGGAGAGGGAGAGGGAGAAGCAGACTCTTCACTGAGCGGGGAGCCCAACGTGGGGCTAGATCCCAAGACCTGGAGATCATGACCTGAGCCAAAGGCAGATGCTTAACCATCTGAGCCACCCAGGCGCCCCATATCTCTGAGTTTTTTATGCTAGCCATCCTAGCGGGTGTGAACTGGTATCCCCTGTGGTTTTGATTTGCATTTTCCTGATAACTAATGGTGTTGAGCATCTGTTCATGTACTTATTGGCCATTTGTATAATTTCCTTGGTGAAATATCTATTCTGATCCTTTGCCCATTCTTCATTGGGTTATTTGTATTTTATTATTAAATTTTAAGAGTTCTTTATATATCGATGCAAATCCTTTATCATATATACGAGCTGCAATGTTGTCTCGATCTCTGGATTCTTCGTGATGAAGCACAAAAGTTTTTAATTTTGATGAAGTCCAATTTTTCTTTTGTTACTTTTGCTTTTACTGTCGTATCTAGGAATGCTTTGTCAATGTCATCAATATTTAGCCAAATATTTTCTTGTGAAAGTTTTATAATTTTAGCTTTCATATTTAGGTCTTTGATCCATTTTGATTTAATTTTTGAGATGTAAAGGGGTAAGGGTTCAATTTCATTCTTTTGCAAGGGGTGATCCAGTTGCCTCTACATACTTTGTTGAAAAGACAATTCTTTCTCTATTGAAAGGTCTTGGCACCCTTGTCAAATATCAGTTGATCACAAATGTATGTATGGACTTATTCCTTGACTCTTAGTTCCTTTTCATTGAGATATATGTTTATTTTTCCACTATTACCACACTGTCTTGATTATCATTGCTGTGTAGTAGTTTTGGAATCAGAGAGTGTGAGTCTTCTTCTTTTTCAGCATTGTTTTGGCTATTTTAGGTCCCTTGTAAATGCATGCGAATTTTAGAGTCAGCTTTTCAATTTCAAAAAGGAATTATCTAGGAGTCTGATAGCAATTTTATTGAATCTATTGGTCAGTTCAGGGAGTATTGCCATTTCAAGAATGTGGTATTTTCTGATTCATGAACATGGGATGCCTTCCCATTTATTTAAATCTTCTTTAATTTCTTTCAACAATATTTTGTAGTTTACAGAGTATAAGTTTTGCACTTCATTTGTTAAATTTGTTCCTAAGTGTTTTATTCTTTTTGATGCTATTGTAAATGAAATTGTAATTACCTTTTAAGATTCTCAAAAGTTGGAGATTGATACACAAATACATAAAAAGAAATTAATCAGTGTCATAATTAAATCAATTAAAAACTGGAGAAAGTAAAATCTCTGTCCTGTTACTTTAAAAACTTTTACTGAATAATGATGTGATTTCTGAGGATCCAATCTCTTCTATTGATAAAGCCACTTAACTGCCCAAACTGTTTTGAAAGCAGTACATATAAAAGCCAAGAATAATTATGCATCTAAGTGTAGAATTCTCCATTTTTGTTCAGATTTCTACTTAATAATCTCATTTTATTATCCTGTGTAGTGTCTGTATGACTTTTGTCAATTTAAGTTGCAGTGTGGCTACATGTATCAATAACATGTTTGTACTTACACCTAAATCTACCACTATCATCCATCTCACCATACCATAATGTGAACACAAACTTACCGTGGTTCCTTTTTAAGAAGGACCTTCCAAACTGAACTGAGTTTTATCTATGCATACATTGCAGTTTGCTGATGCTAATATACACTAACCATTATAGGAGACTTCATTTATGAATATCTAATTGTTATTGATCAATAAGAAGTGAGGAGTAGGGAAATATATTAAAATACTTATTATTTTTCATATGTGCAATTTTACTATACTTAGTAATGTGTTTTTGATTAATATAATATAGAAAGTATGCCCATAAATTTTACCAGGGTATAGAATAAAGATATTCCATTAATCTTATTATATAGGACAGAAAGAAGAATATACATAGCTATTGTAGTCATAACCACACTAATTGGTTAGTTGAAAAAGTGAGAGGAAAAGAAAAAGATGGGTGGCTATATCAGAAAACCCGGTCCATGATATCTGAAGATTAGGGTTCCATAATGGATAAGGAAAAAAAACAAGTAAGAGGGAAGATGGCTACAAGTGAAACTTTACATCTGCAGCTCTTAGTAGAAGAAGGATTAGGATTGATGCTCCTTACAATAACAATCAATGCCTCACACATTGGCCTTCATTCGCTCTTTCTCTCCCTATCAAAGGCAATTTAAAGAGGAGAAAAATGTTTTGAGGAAACAAAATAGGCCAATCATGGATATAAATATTCTGACATGTATATATATATATATATATATATATATATATATATATATATATATATATATCTGTGTGTGTATACATATATGTCTAGGTGGCATTAAACTGAGTTGGAATTTGGTTATAATCATGTTTAATGGATGAAAATAGCCAAGGCCACCCCAATCCAAATTTGCTGGTCAGAATCCTCTGCTTTATCTATTGGACTTGGTAGCAAGAAATTCAATATCCAGCTTTACCCTAATGTCTTTATTGGCTCATTTGTAAAATGAGAAAATTTACCACTCTGGACCAAGGAGCTCAGTTATCATTATGATAAAATAAAATGGAAAAAGAAATGAAAAGCATTTTGTCAAGGAAAAGGAATTATGTGTACATGATTTTCTTTTTATTACATGAGAATAACACTAAAGAATGCCAAGGAATTTAGGATTAAGTGGTATGTAAGTTCCCCTCATCTCACTTGGATCAAAGAAGACCTATGCAGATTACCTTAGAAAGAATAAGCTGCCAGCCAAAAAGACTTCCTTGCAACCTGATCTA
Organism: Zalophus californianus; assembly: GCF_009762305.2. Taxonomy (NCBI): domain Eukaryota; kingdom Metazoa; phylum Chordata; class Mammalia; order Carnivora; family Otariidae; genus Zalophus; species Zalophus californianus. The sequence goes on from NC_045597.1 coordinate 64,654,257, forward strand.
ATGTGTTAATGTGGCTAAACAAAGAAAGTGTCTGTCAGAATGGGGGTGACAGTCGTGATTTGGAGAAATGCTATAGACAAAAGACAAAGAAGTGTCAGAGCAGGCATTTCTAGTTACACAGTGTCCTGGAAAAGGAGGAATGTCCGCCCATGGATTTGGATCATTCAAGTCCCTTGAATGAACCTGGCCCAGTGTGAAGATAAATGAATGAAGGTATGTTAGTTAGCTAGAGCCTCTGATACCATGCCTAGAATTTGACTTTCTAATTCCAGTTAGGTCCCACGTTCTAGCTTTGTTCATGGAGCAAATGCACTGCTATTGTTGAATCACGCGTTCCAGTCTTTGTGACAGCTACAGCCATGGAACAAAGAAGTAGGCATCTTGATTACAGAAAGCAAGTCTTTAAGTTTAACTTAAGCAACTTGAGTCTGTGAGAGATGAGAGCATGCCACAAAGTTAAGTGTCGGAGCCTGCAGGCAAAAAGCCACACACTGACTTATGGTCACTTAAAGCGAGGCCAGCTTGTGTGATTCCTAGGGGACAACCAGATCATGTTTCCCAAGGTGCACACATATCTACATCATTAGGCATACTGACTATTCTAATATCCAGTTATTATTATTATTGTCAAATCTCATTTTATAGATTATATTGAAGACCTATCTAAGTTACTAAACAAACAAAAAAGTAAAAGGATCACAGATGCTATTTCCTTTGGCTTAATCAGATTCTGAAAATTACAGAAATAAAACATAATGTATAGGCAAACATAATCTATGCATATCTAGGGTCTGACTTTAAAAACCAACTCAAGCTGGTGGTGGCAAAGATGGAAAAGTCAAGAAGCATGCTCATATCTCTGTCCTGGACAGATGAATAGTTCAAGGGTTGAACTGAATCAGAGGAAATGACCAAACAACCTAAACAGCCATAGCCATAAAGACAGTGGAAAATCAGGAGATCTAAGAAAGGGTAACATTTTTAAGAGAAAGTAGTTTACATTGTCAAGAGATTTGAAAGGTCAAATCATAAAGGTGGAATTTCTCTGGGAATAAGAATGGAGAATAGAGTGGGTTAGAGCAAGTTAACATGAGATTCACATGGTCGAGGAGCAATATTCTGAAATATGCACTAAAAATTTGGAAAAAGACTTGGACTCCCAACTTCCCGATAGATGTGAAGAATAAGTCACATCTAGTTTTCCTCCCTGGAGCAGCAAGGATTCAGAAAGGGAAAATTGGTGAAAATTATTTTCAAAGCAGTGGGTAATTATTTAAAGCTCATTTATTTAGCACAAAATAAGGAAAGAAATAATTGTTCCAGACTTTAAAATAGAAGGGTTTGAGGCTCCTGGGTGGTGCAGTTGGTTAAGCGGCTGGCTCTTGGTTTTGGCTCACGTCATGATCTCAGGGTAGTAGGATCGAGCCCCGTGTGGGGCTCCATGCTTAACGTGTAGTCTGCTTGGATTCTCTCTCCCTCTCCGCCTCCCCCGCCTGTTCTCTCTCTCTGTCCGTAAAATAAATGAATAAATCTTTTTTAAAAAATAGAAGGATTTGAGGAAGAAATCATGGGAGAAAATAGATGACTGGGGAGAATAATATTGAGGGTAGTTAACTATGTAACAAGGATATAAAACAAGATGGTTTGATATGTTGCAAGATTTCCTAAAATAATTGATTTCCCAAGTTCCTGGTGGATTTGGAAAACATTACTTACTTTACTCTCCTTTCTAGGAAAAATCAGCCTCATCTTTGATTAATTGTGTTTCTGAGAGAATCTTAGCCCTGGTGAGTAGGTGGTCTAATAGGTTCAATTAGACATTAAGAATCTAACCAGAGTCCTAAATAGAAGTAAATTTATTTGTTGAATGAAGGCACTAACTGAAATCAACATTTCCTGAACCTTGAGACCTGTTGCTGAAAACCAGGAAAATAAAAAGAGATTGGTTAAGATGGTGACATAAACTTCTTCAAAAGGGGTTAATAGTCCTAGTGCAATTTTTATAGGAGGTTAAATTAATTTCTAGCTCTCAATTTTTAATGATGTTTTCAAAAATCACTAGACTACCTAAATTTGTTCTTAGCCAGCAACATGTTTATTTATCATGTCTCTAGTATTTTGTTTTGTTTTGTTTGCCTCTTCCGTCTAAAATGTTACTCTATAATGCAGGGGCTTTGTCCATGTTGTTCACTCCTTGTTTCTAGCGTGGAGAGCAGTGCTTGGATATCAGGTATTTTTGAATAAAGTTTTGAAATGTTCCTTCATACTACCAAGTTCATGTACTACCCCAAATTTCTCTATCAATAAGTCAAAGGAGTGGGAATAGGAAAATGTATATAAACTCAGTGGTTTCCTAAAATCACAAAGTTCATAGAAAACTTAACAAATGAAGGAAAAAATTCTATTTTGTTAACACTTACTTATACGAGGAGACTTTCACATATATTTTATTTGATGTAACTCATAAAGGTTGTTAATAAAAGTTTCGTAGGTGAAGGAAAAAGAGAGTGAGAAGAGTTTAGTATTTCGCCCTGTGTCAAATGACATGTTTGTGGAATAAGATCGATTTTAACATATGCACCTCACTTCAAAGAGGGGAAAAAAAAGAAAGATGGAGGAAAAGCAGGTGAAGGGGGAGGGAAGGAAAAGAAAGAAGACAGAAGAAAAATTAATATTTCTTGGGATAAACATTTTACCTCAGACTTTCATAAGAATTAGATGTGATAAACTCCATTTCCATATCATTCGGTATTGATGATCATAGAGTTTTTGTGATTTTTTTCTGAGTGATTCATAGCTAAAAGGCAGTGGAGCTGGGATCTGAACTAGGGTATTTTAAAGGCCAAAGCCCATGCTCTTCTGATTATATCACAGTCTTTGACATTAAGAGAAAATAAAGGCAAAGTATACTCAGTCTGTTTTAGAACCCAAATTGATTTTCAGAAAACTGTATTTGGGCTGGTTCTTACAGTCATGATAAGTTGAGGGAAATGTTATTCCTTCTTTTCCACAAATCCCTGTGTTTTGGTTAGCTGGAGTTATGTTGTTTTCATTTACATATTAATAATACACTAAAAATTAAAATATAAGGAAATAATGATTAATCAGCTATTGTCCCTTATACATGGGTAATTGTTTTCTCTCCCGTCAGAGAACCTGTCAGAAACCCACTGTAGAAATGCAAAAAGACTTTTTTCCCTTTGCGTTCTGCCTCTACAGAACATACCCATCTGGAATCACCATGTGAGTCTCAAGGAACACACTCTGGAATTGGCCCCAGGAGTGAACTACGTGATGAAAAATAGAGTAACATTAAAGATTCCTTAAAGATGCATTTGAATTGCTGCATTTTCATTTAATGAAGGCAGAGCGATTTTAATGGGCTGTGCTTACTTTAACTTTTCACTCTGTTCTCTTTCCTGGGTTTCCACACCATTTCATTGATTCATGTCATCAGCAACAACAGTCATCATAGACTCTGTTAAGAGCTTCTGGGATTTGATTATTGAATAAGTGAGGCAGGAGATGAAAACTCATAAGCTATAGAAGAGTCAAAATTAGTTTTATGTGCAGAGAAAAAGAGATCTAGAAACAGTTGCATCCACATAGAGTCAAGGCAGTTGCTATTGTCATGACACGATGTTTTACAAAGGCTGATCAAATACATTTGATATGAGACCAAAGGTAACAAATGTTGCTTTTGTTTGTGGTTTTTAAAGTACCATATTTTTAAGATTTCTGTTACGAAATTGTCGAGACCCAGCTTTTGCCTGACTCTAATTTGAAATAAATATATTCTTGCCATACCCTGTGTGGGATAACTTCGGTTATTTAACAGAGTTGGCTATTGGCTGGTTGGAAGGAAACAAATAAGAACACAAATATTCTCTGTATTTCTCTATGTACTTGTCCTTCATCCTTTCATCTGCTGGGTGACTAGTTCTCAGAATCAGTGATGGCTTTTTCCTCATATCAGAATACTCTCTTGACGGGAGTCAAGCAGAGAAATAAGGACAACTGTTACAGTGTTAACTCTTCTAACACAGGTCCTTGCAATAGCAATTTATTTATTTCCAATCTTTCACTTCTGGTCAAGAAGCAGGTGACATCTCTGAGGTAATCGTTTTGCAGAAGACACACAATGGGATGTGTCCAGGTCACAAACGGTTTGCTTGTGAGTATAGCAGGGAGAATCTTGAACTCTAGTCAGAGAGATAGTGGTACAAGGTGACTTCAAGCTGGGTTGGACCTTTGGAAGTAAGTTCAAGTGTAAATTGGCACACTGGTACATGTACGTCTGCATCATAGGCAGGGAGTGACCACAGCCTGACCCCCAGTTCAGAAGAAACCGTTAAAGCTAGTTTTTTCCAGTGGAGAAAATTTCGGCAGTGGCAACAAATTTGAGTGTTATATAAGCTTACCATTGTGGATATAAGAGAGTTTTCCACTCAATCTCTTTATTAGTACCATGAAATTCCCTATGAGATATTAATCCTAAACATAACTAGAAAAAACACAAAATGTGATGTTGGCACTGCAGAGCTTTTAAAAATATCCACTCTAGATCTTTCCAAATAATATGTGCTATTCCTCCCATTGTAAAGATGCTGAAATTGAGGATCAAAAGGCTTAAAAAGTTGTTAGCCTCTCCCACAACCAGTAGACCTGTGCCAGAATTCAAATTCTTTGTTGCATGGAATAGTTGCTTGAGTTTTATAGAAAAACAGCACCTACCTATACTGTTCCAAACAAACTCTTTACCGGTTTTCTTTTACACACTGCATACTTTGAGCTGCTCAGTCTTGTTCTTTTCTGTCTGGGGTTGCTAATGGGATTCCAGGGTTTAAAACTGGAAATGTTCCTAGTAAAAAGAATCCCAGAACTGTATGATCTTTCTTCCTCTGCCCCTGCAGTGGAGGCACACCAGGCAGAGTCATGAACTAGTTCAAGGAATCTCACCTAATAGATAGTGGATCCATATCAATCTTTTTCTTTATCCTCTTCAGGATGGAGACTTTTATGAAACTGTACAGTTAACTTCCTGTTTGTTTTCTGTTATTAGAAAACTACCCCTGAGTGTGTAGTTTGTATACCATTCTCAGAACATCAGAAATTGTTGCTTCGACTCATAGAGAAGTAGCATATTATTTCTAAAAATTCTGTCATCCTAATTGATTATCTCACCTAACACATTGCTGTGCAGTAGTATTCTCATTTATATACTCTTAAAATGTGCAAATTTTATAAAAATTATTTGTCAGAACAACAGAGAATCATTGACACTTATATCTTGTACCAAAATGTATGAAGTTATAGATTTTTTTTAAATTCATTATTCAGAGGAATATTTTAGAGTTGTTATCTCATTTAAATTAACAGTGTGCTGTAGTACAGAATTTCAAGTTGGAGGGACTCTAAAATCATCTACTCTAGCACTCTAATTTCATCTGAGGTCTTGTGAAGTGAATTTATGCCCATAAGTTTACACGGTAAGTTACAGATGGAAGCAACACTGAAATCCAAGTTCCCAGATCCCTAAGCCAGCCTCTTAGATCTTACCCACATGAGCAGTCTTGAGGAATTGTACCGATCGGCACCTAACACTGATCAAATGCTGTATTTTAGAGCTTCCTGTACAAAGCTCTCATACTGCATGAGATTTGATTGGGGTTGCTCAGAACCTGTTGTGAACTTGTGGCAGGTTAATACCTCACACCTAGAATTAAGCCATGCTTAGAAACTCTGTTGTGGTATGATAAGCATGACATTTGTACCAAGTCAAATTCAGGAAGTTTATGAATGAATTTTTATACTATAATAATTTGTAGTGTTTCATCTCCCTGTCGAATTTTTTTTCTGGGTACTAGTAAGCACCAATAACTATACTAAAGCATTTACCACAATCTGGGGTCCATTGATCACAATTTGGTTGGTAGTAGCTCATTCTGACTAATCTAAAACAGTGTCAAAAATCAAAAGACTTTGGAATTACTCCAGAATCCATCATGTAGGCCTTATTCCAACTTGTCTTCACCAAAAGCTAGTTGCCTTAGTGATAAAATGGAGTTAATCATAGCGTTTGATTTACTAATAATGAGAATCAAATAAGTCAAGTGTTTGAAAGTTTTTTGAGATGCAAAAATGTGATAAACAAACATAGGCCAATGGCTGGCTATCTTGCCTGAACTCAATTTATAGATGCCACAAAAACAAGAGAGACGTTGAAAGATGTAGGGGTTTGGGGACAGAATGTTAGCCTAGGACATTATAAAAAGAATATAGGCTAACGAAGAGATTCCTAGATGTCTCTCACCAAGGGAATGGATATCTACAATGTCTGATAAGTGTAATAAATATTATGCAACAGTCAGAAGTAACAAACTAAATCTACACATAACTACATGGAATGATTTTTAAAACATAGTACTGAGTAAAAGATATACATATCTGTAGCAAACTATGATTGTGTAAATTTATAATGTGCACACAAAAAACAAAACATTGTACATTTTTTTCTACCATACATGTAGATTTACAATCATTGGGTTTCTTTTTTTAACTATTTTTTTTATTTTTTAAAAGATTTTATTTATTTATTTGACAGAGAGAGAGAGAGAGTACATGCAAGTGAGCAAAAACAAGCAGGGGGAGCAGCAGAGAGAGAGGGAGAAGCAGGCTCCTAGCTGAGCAGGGAGCTCTACATGGGGCTTGATCCCAGGACCCTGGGATCATGACCTGAGTCGAAGGCAGATGCTTAAATGATTGAGCCACCCAGGCACCCCAATAATCATTGAGTTTCTATGGGAATAAGAGGAATGCTATGTGTGGAGAGTTTTTTTTTTTTAAACAATAATAATAAAACAGAACAAGGAAATAGACTTAAACTTCTTTATGCTGGTAATGTTTCATCTTCAATCCACCAACTCCATGAAGAAAGAGAAAGGAAGAGCAGGAAGATGAAGAGGAATAGGAAAGTAGAGAACGCTGCTTAACATTAGGCTGGGCCTCACCAGTCTTCACTGTTGGTACAGAGAAGTGTCTTATGATGGTTCCACAAGCAATCATCCCAGTAACACATGAAATCTTTAACAAGGGCAAATTGTCATTTTCTCTTATTGATAATTGTTTTCACACACACACACACACACACACACACACACACACACACACACTCTTTTCCATTCATGTCTTTAGTGTTTGCTTAGATAATAAAGGTGCACAAAAAAGACCATAAATGCTCTGACTCCATTTTAATGTTTGCTCACTAACAGCCCCTCCCTTTTCTCCTCTTGACTCCCATCTAGACAAGCCAATAAGAAAGCCCACAGCACTCTCTCGCCCTTGGTCTGGTAGGAAATTCAAGCCAGGTAAATCCAGGGTCTGATGTGAGACCACTCACCCTGGCCCTACACCCTAACTCCAGTAAAAGTCAAAGTCAGTCAAAGTCAGTCAAAAGTCAAAGTCCTACTCTCCCAAACCACTTTTAAACCTGTTCCAGAGTCTACTTCCAAGAGAAAACTTTATTACATAAGTAATGCATTTCTTTATACCTTCCTTGTGCAAGTGTGGCATCACCTGTCTTGATATCCAGACCAAATTTGAATAGTGGAGTTGGTCCTGCCCCTGCCCTCAGGGCAACCACAAATCCAAAGGGGAAATAAAATATACACAGGCACTAATTTCCATTCACATAGTCTTGCTAATGATTATGTTGGCCTGAGGAACCAGCACACAGTAAGTAAAAGAAAGTTGCTAAAAAGAGACATGCATTGATCTACATTCATCAAATTACTAAGAAATAATGACAGATAGTATAGAAAGTAAGAAACAAAGGTCTAGTAGTTGTCCTCTGTATGTATAAAGCCATTACTGTGTACCAGCTACTGTGCTATAGAGTTTAAACACATTGTTTAAGATTCACAATAATTTACTTGTGCATTTTACAACTAAGGAATCCTCTCCAAGTTCACACCACTAGTATGAGGTAGAGTCAAGATCTAAACCTGTTCTGTCTCAAAATACCTTTAAGTATTATAATAATTTTTAGGATTAGCACATCAGAAGAAAATAAAGAAATGTGCAAAATGGAATTCTGATAATGTGTCTGTTGCATATGTGTGTGCATACATGCAGGGTGTCTTGCCATCAAGGATTACAGTTACATGGCAAAATCAGTGATTGCCTAGAGTTCTTTCATCTTCAAAGCACTAAGAACTTCCTTTATCAGGAATCTTGGGAATACTAGTCCCAGGAAATTTAAAAATGTGTTTAGTGTTTCCCAACACGAATGTCTCAGTGCAGAGATCCATGGTATCCCCAGTAGCTCTGTCATAAGCCCCAGGGAGAGCAAAAGCCCAAAACATTGCCAGATCATTTCTACTGTCAAGTTACCATATTTTCGCTCATAGGTAATTCAATACTAAAGAATGTTTATTGGTATTTACTTGGTGCTACAAATATCTTGTCCCCCCACCCCTACCCCAAAAAGCAACAGTAGTCTCCTTGTTCTTCTGTAGTATTCTACTAATCCACACAAACTATCCCTGTCCCAGAGAGCTATCCATAATTTACATATTCTTCCATCCAAGCCCTGAATTCCCACCATCCCGAGAGAATACTTCATCTTGCTCTGGTGAATATAGTTGCTAGATCTAGAGTGAGGGTCAGCGGATACCCTAACCCACCCTTATGCTCATGCCCACCACAGCCTTCAGCCCTAACAGACTCACTAATCAAGATTCACCTGCCACGATCACAAACTATTCTCTAAAGGTGAAATGTTTTCATTTGAAATTCTTAGGGAACTGAAGAGGGGGAACAAAAGGGGCTGAGAAAACAGATCATAAATGTATGTTGATGACATGGACATTTATTTCTCTTGTTTTAGGAATAAAAACTTAAAATTAAAAAAAGAGAGAGAGAGAGAGACATGCATTGATTGCATTGATTACCTTTGTTCTTCTACCCAAAATTACCATTACGGCTGAAGGCAAAAAATATATAAATATATAATTTCATCTCTATTTCATTTTGAATAAAATAAAAATAACATTTAAGCACAATAAGTGTTTTTACAAGCTACAGGGAATATATTACTATGGTAACATTGGTAACATGATCTTTAACAGAAATAGTCACACTGATCTTGACATACTCATAGGGTTAGTTTGCTCTTGATACACCACATGGCACATAGGTAAGACCTGCAAAGACCTCAAGCAGAACACCTAAGCTACAATTTAATGCAACCTCATAAGGAGGTTATATAAAGCTTTCCCCTCAAAGTCGCCTGGCAAAATAATCTGAAACTCCTTTTTAAATTGTGCATTTTACATGTTGATAAGGGACCCAAAGCATAAGCAAAAGATTGTTGCTTTTTCAGAGCACACCAGCAGAATAGAAACCTTGTCATGTACTCCTTACTTTTAAGGCAGTGGCAACAGTCTATGTCTCCTGGCAGACAAAAGTCAAACATCAGAAACCAAACAACGCAACAACGGAATACACTAAACCTTTCTAAACAAAAGACTAAAAAGGGATTTTAAAGACAATTTACATTTATTTACAGATGAAGTAGAAAGTTATTATATATCACCCTGATACATTTGAATAATATTTCTTTATGTTTATATATTTTTTATTATATAAAATTATTTATATATTTATATTTATAAAAATATAAAATATATATTTATAAAATATATATAAATATTTATATATATAAATAATATATATATATTTTTTTCCTCTTTAATTTGGATGTGTTCTATTTTGAAGACTGGTCAGTTTAGCATCTGCCACTGTGACCTAACCTTACAACACTCACAGTAAAATTATTCAGCAAGTACTTTGTCTTTGTTCATTCAGCCTGCCCTTCCTAGCCAGGCTATCCCTCTGTATCTTCCCAGATGGGATTTCCTGAATAGGCTGAGTAGAGGCCTCTACATATGTTCCTTCTTCCAGAGGTGTCTTAATCCTAAAACACCAAATCTTTCAGATACTTTACATTTTAAAAAGTACTTTTACACACAGTTCACTCTATCTTCAACAAAAATTAACTCTGGGTATTTTCACTGTTGTGTCTGGTGCTTTTGAACAACAGTGTCTAGAGGTCCATCACCATGCCTGTCAAGGTGAAAATTAAGTATCTTTGTGTGCCCTTTGTGGGTCTCTCCTGACATAAATACAGAGTTGGCAATTTTGAGTGATACTAGCTTCTGTCAACTTTGAAAAGGCACAGAACTTACTCTATTCGGACATTTACTTAAAATCTTCCTCCTTCTTTAAAAATAACTACTAAAACGTCTCTGAAGCATTCAAAGGACAGATATTATTAGCTGATTACTCAGCTAAGGAGATTGAGGAATAAAGATGTAAGAGATTTTCCCAGTGATCTCACAGCTGATGACTGGGTGATCAAGAGTTCAACGTAGGCCATCTGACCTCCTGAAATATACAGCATGGTCTCTCTCTTTGCCTCAAGACATTAAGTTTTAATTTCTTTACCCTAAGTCTTTTTACTTTTATTGATACTCAAACCTCCTTTGACATTTTAACAGTAATGTATAAGTTTCTGTGAAAGTGATCCAATACAAAGGTTACAGAGAGGAATGAAAGGAGAGAAATGAAGAGAAAATAACCTTTGCTAAGAGATAGATGTGGTACCGGCTTCATAAGTTTACTTAGAGTTTTTCCAAATTTTTCTTCTCAGAATCTGATCTCAAAAAAAAGATCATAAACTCATTTTTACCTTAAAAATTAAGCAACTGATAACAGAATTAGTTTTAGTTCTGCTTTCAGAGGTGTACCTTAACAGATAAAATTCTTAAAAATAACACAAAAAACAAAGACTTTCATGCAGTAGAATTTCAGGCTACATCGAATGGTGGAAGACCTTAGAAGTGTGAAAAATTTGGAAGGGAAGGGAGAGTGTCTCTGCTAGTGTCTGAGAATGCACCCAGTAAGAATTTTACTGCTCAGCCTTTGGATTTGATAGCTAGGGTCACTACCAGTCGACAGGTTAACTCCAAGCACCATCCATCCCATCTTAATATCTTCAACTGTGTGAAGTTATAGAACACTATTTGAATCAAAAGTGATCCAAAGAACCGTCTAAACTAATTGCTTTATTATGAACTAATCGAAACCCACAGTCTTTATATTGAGTTCTAAATATTTTATCTATTCAAGAGATTTTTACATTCTCAATTTATTAGAAGCTTAAAGCATTTGTTGGAATAACTTACAAGGATCAACAACAAAATCCAACTAATATACTTTCTGTCAGAGTCACCGAAACCAGTGGTTCTCAATCCTGGCTGCTTATTATTTTTTCTCAGAGAATATTGATTTATTTGTTTCTGGGATATTGGTCTGGCTATCTGTATTTTTAAAAGCTCTTCAGGTCATTCTAATGTGTAGGTAGGGTCCACAAACATTGATTTAGACATTTTATATAAAAATGCTTTAGAGCCCAAATGAGCTGGATGATAGTCAAAATATTTTCTTTCCTAAGTAAGTATAAAAATCCTTGTATTTTTTAAGGTTTTAAACTGGATATATAGATAAATTAAAAAGTCATCTTCTAAGACTTTAGTTACTAACAGCTTACCAAAAACGTTTTCATCTGCTACATCCTAGATTTGCTATTTTGTCAATAAAATCTCAAAGGAATTAGGTTAGTTATATCTGAATAAGCTACAAAGAAAATGCCTCTTCTTGAAGCTTTGAAAGAAAAATAAATCACTTATTTTTGTTTTACTAACACATTAATGAAGAATTGTTACATTAAAACTAATAATTTGGAAAACTAGAAATCAAGAATGTCTAATGATACTAAAAGCAAAGTAAAAACAAGTGTATTTTTATTCTTGAGTGGATCAGATTTTTAAGCTACATGATCATGTATATAATACTTAAATAAAATATAAATGTTTTGAGTATGTTCCTGACCACTAGCAAGAAGGCACTTAATTAGAAAATATTAGGTTTTTAATTAGTGTGAATACTTGTTGAGCTGTCCAAGAATTCACTTTAGCAAAAGAGCCCTAATTCTGGTATAAAATTATTAGCATATTAAAGCTTTGAGAGCCCTTGGAGAAAATGCCATGTTGTGTTAAAGGCTGTTATCTCTACAAGGGCAAGTCTGAACACAATCAGACAAGTATCCAAAATATTAGGACTTTTCTTTTATAACATTCAGAATAAAAATCTCTAGGCCTTGGCTAGAGACTCTGGAAAGGAACATAGTTCAGGAAAGGAACTCTCAAAATATAACTCCTATGGTAATTTATATAATGCTTCATTAAAGTTAAAAAAGAAAAGAACCTAAGAAAAGTTAGGGTATTTGTCTAAAGAGCTCTGAATTTAAAGGAGAAGATACAAAATTTTAAAAGAATAAGAATATGGACAAAGGTCAAAGCCCAAAGTGAATTGTGGTTTGTGGAAAATTGTAAAAGTACCCACAAAAGGCTTTATCATATCTTTCCACAGAAAAAAAGCAAATCAGGAAAGGAAAAGCTCTGTTCCCAGTGACTGATCTCTCACATAGGTAAAGTTCTTCTCAATGTCTTTTCTCCAATATGATAGCGAAAAAAAACACACTTATTATAGAAAAATGAAAGTCTAGGGCCACCTGGGTGGCTCAGTCGGTTAAGCATCTGCCTTCAGCTCAGGTCATGATCTCAGGGTCCTGGGATCGAGTCCCATGTCCAGATCCCGTTCAGCAGGTTATCTGCTACTCCCTCTGCCCTGCTCATGCTCTGTCTCTGACTTTCTCTCTCTCAAATAAACAAATAAAAATCTTAAAAAAAAAAAGAAAAATGGAAGTCTAGGTAGGTGTTAAGAAAGTGAGTACCTAACTGTCTCAAATAAGTTTAAATCCATCCACCAGAATAACTTCTGTCCCATGCTACTGAAAGTGCGTCCAGAGGAGACCACTGGATGGTTATTGTTGGTCTATAGTGGGTTATGACTGAACAAGACACATGCTGGGAGATAGCATACAAGCAAATGAAATTCAGATTTTAAGAGGAAAGTTTTGGGAACGTGGTATTCACTACAGACGTGATTCTGCCTCTCGTTATTAAATTTAATAGTTTTTTGAGTATTTAAAAGAAGAAACCATGATTATCAAGATTCAAGCACGGGTTCACTAAGAGCAACTCATGCCTGGTTAACTTTACTCAACAAATGACTATGTCATTGATCGAATGACAAGGAAACACTTGTAGATTTCAATATAAAATTATTCATGAACTACTTTTATAGGGATAATATGATGAGGGGAATCCTTGAAAAACAGAGTATGTTGGAATTTAATACTGGTCATTCATGAACTTTTTAATAAGGTTAACGTGGGCTGGATGCCAGGACGATAAGCAGCTGAACAATCATTCCCAAAAAGCTGTAATCAAGATGATCACCAGGTTCCTGCTGATCTTTGAGCTTTATCTTTGACCTGTTATTTTCAAAATTAATGTATAGAATTGGGATTAAAAATTTAGATGCCAGTTCATAAATGTGAACACAGCATGAAGTCGAAACAGGTAGAAGAAAAATAAAACACTTCCTTGAATGCTAGTGAATATTCTAACCGAATTATGTTGATAAGCAAAACTCTTTCTAAGCAGATTGCTTTTAAATATTCTAAAGGGATTATAGGAATAATAAACAGGATCCAAGTCCTCCCAATGTGACTTCGATGCCTCAGTAAATCTTAGTTTCTACATATGCCAAATAGTAATGAGTGCTGGGCGGTTTTACAGAAAGTGGGGAAAAAATAGAAATATTTGAGATATTTATTGACCTGAGGAGAGAAGTAGATTTCCTATTTTTTTTTATAAGATTTATTTATTTATTTCAGACAGAGTGAGAACACAGGCAGGAGAGGCAGAGAGAGTCCCAAACAGACTCTGGGCTGAGCATGGAGCCTGACACCAGCCCCATCTCACAACACTGAGATCACTACCTCAGTGGAAACCTTGAGTCCAATGCTTAACCGACTGTGTCACGCAGGTGCCCTGAGAAATAGATTTCCTCTTATTTATATATACTTCTCTTCAGAGCAAGTAGGCAATTAGGCAAGAAAAAGAAATAAAAGACATCCAAATTAGAAAAGAAGTAAAATTGTCCTGTTTGCTGATGACATGATCTTGTCTATAGAAAAGTCTAAAGACTCCATCAAAAAAACTGTTAGAACTAATTGATAAATTCAGTGAAATTTCAGGTTACAAAATCGATCTAAAAAATCAGCTGTGTTTTTATATACTAACAATAAACTATCTGAAAAAGAGATTAAGAAAACAACACAATTTCAATAGCATCACAAATAATAAAATATTTAATAATAAATTTAACCAAGGAAAGTCCTATATACTCAAAGATATAAGACATTGATGAAAAAAATTGAAGACAAACAGAAGACATCCTGTGTTCAGAAAGGTTATTATTGTTAAAATGTCCATACTATCCAAAGCTATTTATAGTTTCAGTGCAATCTCTATCAAGATTCCAAAGGCATTTTTCACAGAAATAGAAAAAACAACATTAAATTGTATGAAACCACAAAAGACCCTGAATAGCCAAAGTAATCTTGTGAAAGAAGAAAGCTGGAGGCATCACACTTCCTGATTTCCAAGTATATTACAAACCAGTATGGTATTGGCATAAAAATAGATTCATGTGAATTGAGAGCCCAGAAACATATCCACGCATATATGGTCAACTAATGTCTGAAAAGGAAGCCAAGAATACTAAATGGGTAAAGGATAGTTTCTTCAGTAAATGATGTTGGGAAAACTGGATATTCACATACAAAAGAGAGAGAGAGAGATTGGACCCCGATTTTACAACACTCACAAAAATTAACTTGAAATGGATTACAACCCTTAAATATAAGACCTGACAGGTAAAAATCCCAGAAGAAAACATAGGGAAAAAACACTAGCAATGGACAATTAAAAAATTAAATGGAAAAAAAATCTACCATTTGTAATAGCATCAAACAGCATAAAATACTTTGTGAAGATTCATCTCAAAAGAGAAAAAAATGCATACAGATTTACAGTTGCAAAAATTATTTGCAACCAGCAGAGGTCAGACATTTAAATTTGCAATATGATGCTCAGATACTAAAGTCATCCAGTTTAGAATTCTGTTTCCGATTTTCAAAGTATTTTCTAAATTTTCTTTCATTATTAAAAGCCCTTCCCTTTCAACATAGTATTGCTATTCAACATAGTATTAGAAGTCCTAGCCACAGCAATCAGACAACAAAAAGAAATCAAAGGCATCCAAATAGGCAAAGAAGAAGTCAAACTCTCACTCTTTGCAGATGATATGATACTTTATGTGGAAAACCCAAAAGACTCCACTCCGAAACTGCTAGAACTCATACAGGAATTCAGCAATGTGGCAGGATATAAAATCAATGCACAGAAATCAGTGGCATTCTTATACACCAACAACAAGAGAGAAAAAAGAGAAATTAAGGAGTTGATCCCATTTACAATTGCATCCAAAATCATAAGATACCTAGGAATAATTCTAACCAAAGAGGCAAAGAGACTATACTCAGAAAACTATAGAATACTCATGAAAGAAATTGGGGAAGACACAAAGAAATGGAAAAACGTTCCATGCTCATGAATTGGAAGAACAAATATTGTGAAGATGTCAATGCTACCTAGAGCAATCTACACATTCAGTGCAACCCCTATCAAAATACCATCTACTTTTTTCAAAGAAATGGAGCAAATAATCCTAAAATTTGGATGGAACCAGAAGAAACCCCGGATAGGCAGAGGAATGTTGAAAAAGAAAAGCAAAGCCCATGGCATCACCATTCCAGACTTCAAGTTCTATTACAAAGCTGTAATCATCAAGACAATATGGTACTGGCACAAAAACAGACACATAGATCAATGGAACAGAATAGAGAGTCCAGAAATGGACTCTCAACTTTATGGCCAACTAATCTTCGACAAAGCAGGAAAGAATGTCCAGTGGAAAAAAGACAGTCTCTTCAACAAATGGTGTTGGGAAAATTGGACAGCCACATGCAGAAGAATGAAACTGGACCATTTCCTTACACCACACACAAAAATAGACTCCAAATTGTTGAAAGACCCAAACGTGAGACAGGAGTCCATCAAAATCCTAAAGGAGAACACAGGCAGCAACCTCTTCGACCTCAGCCACAGCAACTTCTTCCTAGAAACATCACCGAACGCAAGGGAAGCAAGGGCAAAAATGAACTATTGGGACTTCATCAAGATAAAAAGCTTTTGCACAGCAAAGGAAACAGTCCACAAAACCAAAAGACAACCAACAGAATGGGAGAAGATATTTGCAAGTGACATATCAGATAAAGGGCTAGTATCCAAAATCTATAAAGAACTTATTAAACTCAACACCCAAAGAACAAATGATCCAATCAAGAAATGAGCAGACAACACAAACAGACATTTTTCCAAAGAAGACATCCAAATGGCCAACAGACATATGAAAAAGTGCTCAACATCTCTTGGCATCAGGGAAATCCAAATCAAAACCTCAATGAGATACCACCTCACACCAGTCAGAATGGCTAAAATTAACAAGTCAGGAAATGACAGATGTTGGCGGGGATGCAGAGAAAGGGGAACCCTCCTACACTGTTGGTGGGAATGCAAGCTGGTGCAGCCACTCTGGAAAATGGTATGGAGGTTCCTCAAAAAGTTGAAAATAGAGCTACCATATGACCCAGCAATTGCACTACTGGGTATTTACCCCAAAGATACAAATGTAGGGATCCGAAGGGGTACGTGCACCCCGATGGTTATAGCAGCAATGTCCACAATAGCCAAACTATGGAAAGAGCCAAGATGTCCATTGACAGATGAATGAATAAAGAAGAAGTGATATATATATATATATATATACACAAATACATACATATATATATATATGTACACACACACACACACACACACACACACACACACACACACACACAATGGAATATTATGCAGCCATCAAAAGGAATGAAATCTTGCCATTTGCAATGACATGGCTGGAACTGGAGGGTATTATGCTGAGCGAAATAAGTCAATCAGAAAAGACATGTATCATATGACCTCACTGATATGAGGAATTCTTAATCTCAGGAAACAAACTGAGGGTTGCTGGAGTGGTGGGGGGTGGGAGGGAGGGGGTGGCTGGGTGATAGACATTGGGGAGGGTATGTGCTATGGTGAGCGCTGTGAATTGTGCAAGACTGTTGAATCACAGACCTGTACCTCTGAAACAAATACTATGTTATATGTTAAAAAAAAGAAGATAGTAGGAAGGGAAAAATGAAGGGGGGAAATTGGATGGGGAGACGAACCATGAGAGACTATGGACTCTGAGAAACAAACTGAGGGTTCTAGAGGGGAGGGGGTGGGGGGATGGGTTAGCCTGGTGATGGGTATTAAAGAGGGCACGTACTGCATGGAGCACCGGGTGTTATACACAAACAAGGAATCATGGAACACTACATCAAAAACTAATGAGGTAATGGATGGTGATTAACATAACATAAAAAAATAAAAGCAAATAAATAAATAAAATCTTAAAAAAAAAAAAGCCCTTTCCTTTCAAAAAGCTCAAAGCATTCCCTGCCTGGATGGAGAGGTGTTTTACACTGTATTTAAGCCCAGCTGCAAAATTCCAAGAGAAGTGTAGTCTAGGAACACAGAAAGATGAAGCACCAACATCCTGGTAATTTTCTGATGATTTTATGAAAATAAAGTAAATATTAAATATGTATTACTTCCATATACATTATCTAATTTAACCATAGGTTAGAGGACTCTATAAGCATTTCTAGGTCTATGAGGCCTAGAATCTCAAGAACTTAAATGCCATTCTCTCATAGCTACAAATATTAGGATACTCCTGCATTTGAAGGGTGCGGTCTATGTGCTCTCCTCTTATATTTGGGCTGACTCGTTCCTGCTGCAACCATTAGCACACATGGCAGTTCTCCATGTGTGCTGGGAGGCCAGCTCAAAAAAGATCATGCATATTCTGCTTTTTAAGTGGACAGCTGAGCTGTCATGCATGAAGTCTAACTACTCAGAGGCCACAGTACTGGAGAGACCACATGGAGATGTTCCCCCTGGTAGTCCCAGCTGAGCTCAGTCTTCCAGTTGCCAATGCGCTGGACATGTGAGTGAAGACACCATCTTAGAAATGGAGCCTCCAGTCCAAGATGCTCCAGATGGCATCTGGCAGTCACTGGAATCGCCCTAGCCATTCTTATCTTCCCGGCTGAAGCCACAGACATCATGGAGCAGGATGGCTTATAAACAATCCCCATTGTGCACAGTCAGGATCCCTGACCCACTGAAACCGAAGTGCAATAAACGGATTCCTATTTTATGCCACTGAATATGGAGTGATGTGTTAGGGAGAAATAGATAACTGGAACACCCAGAGAAATAACCTGAGCTCCCTTTCTTCAACTGGGCTTTTTTCAAAGCAGAAATATCCAAAATGTGGGTCCACATGGGCAAATGATTTGATTGTTCTTCTCAATTACCTTCTGGCTATTAACCTTGTAAGAGCAGGGGATGGGGGAAAAACTGTAGAGTAAGTGGCTGCATGGTAAAAATATATGCTGATAGATGTTTAAATACAACTGAAAACTTGACATATGTTCCAAAAGTGAAGTTCCCAAATTATTCTTTCAGGCTGAAGAATTATTAATTTGCTAACTCTATAGTTTTACATTGTTTGGAGATTTAAAATTTCTTGTTGTATCAGCACTATGAGCTCCCAGCCAAGAGTAGTTTCCCCACCACACTTCAATTTGTGAATAAATTCCAAACAGTGCTAATGCATATGACCATATCCATTACAGTTAATATCTGTTATTGTTATTATTATTTTAACCGATCTCTGCATACTTAAGAGTTTATTCTATTTAACTGAAAATGATTTGCTAAAGGCAAAAAATGTACCATTGTGTGTGTGTGTTTCTATGAAGCTTAAAGGACTTAAAGAATCAATGTTTTTTGTTTTTTCTCATATGAAGGCCAAAGCTTTCACTATTATAGGCTTTTATTTTTCCTGAATAAGAACCACAGAATTAATCTGTCTACTTGAATAATTTTTCTTCCCAGAACTGTTTCTAATAATGTCACCTTCTTTCTGGTTGTTCATTATATACCGGAAAGTTAAGCTGTCCAAACTCCTGTGCAGGTCATGCATAACCAGATGTAACCTGAGATCTTGTGCTTTGTCTAATTCCACTTTTCCCATAAGTATGAGTGTCACTGGGAAAAAGAATAAAAATATAAAGAATGTTGCACATTTGTTAGCATAAAACAACTAGCAGTTCTTTTCCATTTTTCTTCCCCCATAGCATCCCTATATTGGTTTACCTATAAGAAAACTGTAGTGAATAAAAACCCTTATCAGATCCACACATTTAGAGGAGAATTGAAATTTTCAAGTAAATTTGCGTAAGAAAGCAGGAAACTTCACGATATATCAGGAGAGTAACAAGAAAGAATCTCTAACAGTAACAATACTGAATCTCTGCAATTGGAAATAAATCATTTAAGACCAATATTTGGAGAAGCAGAACAAGTTTATTTTAGAGCAGAATATATTCAATGTCTTTGAACTCTGAGAAAAAAACTGAGGGTTCTAGAGGGGAGGGGGTGGGGGGATGGGTTAGCCTGGTGATGGGTATTAAAGAGGGCACATTCTGCGTGGAGCACTGGGTGTTATGCACAAACAAGGAATCATGGAACACTACATCAAAAACTAATGAGGTAATGGATGGTGATTAACATAACATAAAAAAAATAAAAGCAAAATAATAAATAAAATCTTAAAAAAAAAAAAGCCCTTTCCTTTCAAGTAACTCAATTTCTGTTGTGTCCCCACCCTCCCTCCTCCCCCGGGAAGAAGTACAAGGAGCTTTTTAGAAGATGAGGGAGAGAGAATATATACCATGTATTACAAACACTGGAAATAGAAGATGAAGAGAATTTGAGGACAATGTTGGCATGGACAAATAAACAGAGGGGATATCAACAGATGAAGGTCTGAGTATGGACCTGAGACTATTTCTATTTCAGAGGGAAAAGGCCCAAGAAGGTGATAAATGTCTGATTATCAATTATAAAGTTATCATGATTTAGACCATTCTTTCATCAGACTAAAGATGCCAGATGGGATGTTGAAACTCTCATCTGGTAAGCTCTGGCCATCTACAGATTTCTTCTAATTGCAGCAATTATGCACTCCTTCATCTTCAGTGTGATTTTTAGAAGTTATTAGAAGAATATTAGTTATTTGTGAGTGGGAAACAGATGATGACTAGGATCTTAACTGTCTCTGAAACAAAGTTGTCCAGATCTAAATGAGAAAAGATGAAAGGCCCAATGGCAACAGTATCAAGTGTGCCAGAGATGAGAAAGAAAGGGTTTATAAATGTGAAGGGAACCAGTGAGTGAAATCAGACCATGGAAGTGATTATTTCTGATCATTTATGTGAGGTGGAAAAATCTGTCACAATTTCTTATTCTTGTCACCAGTCTATGTCAGTATGGAACAACAACATAAATCTCAGATAAAAAGTAAAGCAATTTATTGTTCAGTCACATAAAAGAAATATGACTAGATTTTTCAGTTTTTAATCTACATTTGGCATCATTCATTTTGGTTGATCTAAATCAGCTCTCAAATATTTTATTTAAGAGACTTTTATTAATCTTTAGTTATTTGGCATTTTGAAATGTATATAAGATGTTTAAGGTTTTTTTCATATCAATTTCATATAAGTTATTTAAATCTAAATGTAATGGTGTCTGTGCTTCTAGAAACATATACTGTACTTTCTCCACTAGATGTCTCCAGAGAAATACAAGTAAATACTGTTAATAAGAAATGCTGCTAATAAGCACCCAGTTTAAAAATTTCAGTATTCAGTTCAATTAGGGACAATAGTTACATTGATTACTTAGTATCAAAGTGAGATTTGTCACTTGATAGGCTTTTAAAGGAAGTCAGAGTCTAAATTTAAAAAAGAACGTTGGTATGCTACCCACATTTATCACAGAAAACCTTCTCTATGCTTCCAAATGAATTAACATTAAAGAGACATCATATAATGTTTACTTGGGGGCCAAGTTAGTCATCTCTTTCTTGGAATATGATTTCATTATTTTTCACATATCATGGATTTCCTCCACTGGAAATATATTGGGGGTATGGCTTCTTGTAGGCTTTACACTGTGTCAGCCACAAATACCTGAGCCTATTTATTGCCCTTTGACTTCTTTAAGTCGGGTGATTTTTCAATTTTATTTTAGCTATATTTTAGCTAAAATTTTATTTTTTTATTTTCCTTAAAGATTTTATTTATTTATTTGACAGAGAGAGAGAGACAGAGAGAGCACAAGCAGGGGGAGCAGCAGAGGGAAAGGAAGAAGCAGGCTCCCTGCTGAGCAGGGAGCCTGATGCGGGGCCAGATCCCAGCACCCTGAGATGGTGACCTGAGCTGAAGGCAGACGCTTAACCACCCAGGCGCCCTATATTTTAGCTAATATTTTAAAGAGGTAGAAAAAAATCACAAAATTTAATTTTTGCTTAATTTGAATTCCTTTTACTGTTGGCTTGCCCGCACTCAAAGGAAACAAAGATCACTGGGCCTTTGTCAGAACTTCAGTTTACAGGGCTGCAAACCCTGTCCCAAAAAATGCTAAGACCTTCACTGGCCAAGCACTTGGACACTGAGACATGCTGTCCCCATGAATGTGTGGCATTAACTTCAAGGCCTTGTCATGTTTTATAATCAAGCTCTATTATCTGTAGTTTACAAATAAGCCAGTAAGAAAGCAGTGATACTCAAGAAATGTTTTTAAGACCCCACAGATGATATATTAAAAAGCAGGAGTTTAGACATGACTTGGGGCAAATAACTACTCTGGATCTTTCAAAACCAAGGAAAAGCCTTTTAAAAAAATCTACTCTTGGCTTAGGTATCCAGGCTTATTGAATCCATAGACAATGTCCAAACCTAGAGAGTGAGGACATGTTGGTTACATGCTAGTGAGAGTAAACATGATACTACAATGACTTCACAGTCTCCAGAGGCTACAAGACTTGCTACAAAGATCCACTGGATAATTTGTGAACTGCCCATAAATTAGCATCCTGATAGCTAGGAACAAATGTCTCCGTCTTTCAGACACATTATTTTTCTTTGGTTGCATAAGAAGCCATTTCCTTTTCATTAATGACTTACATTTCCAGGTCAGACTTTACAACCCTGAAGGTCAGATTCAATTGCCAAGATTTCAATCCTCCTCAAAACTGCGAATAAAATTACGCAGCCAACCCAGGGGCAGTATCCTTTCATGAAGCAGAAGAATAAGGGCCCTGTGTGGGGAGAGAGAATGAGAGAGAGATTGATGCCTGCTGAGTGCTCTGAAAAGAAAGAATGGTGTCCCTCTCAAGCTTTTTCTCTCTTTTCCACATCTTAGACTACCTTTTCTCCCATTCTCTGAAACTATTTTCTTCCCTCACCCTACCCTGCACTGCCAGATATAGACTAGGATTCAATTATTAGCCTCCCTGAAGCTAGGATCCTGGCTAAAGAAGTTGTTTGGAGTTTGGACCACTCCATAATACCGTATAATATCACACTTCCAGGCTGAGCTTGGCATTTTTAGTCGCAGTGCTTTCATGTTTTTATATTTACCCTAAAGTTTTCCTTCTCTTGGAATGCTCTCCAACCTCTACATTTACATGTAGTCTATATGTACAGTCTGGCCCTCGTTTTCAAGATCCTCCTTGATGGCCTTACTCATTCTGAGTGTAAATATTTGCTGAGGGCTAGCATTTGTTGACTTCTATGGGACTTACACAATTTCCAATAAGATGCTCAGGATGGATAGATTTAAGACTCTATTATTTGAAACTCTGAAAAAAAAAAGATTTCAGAGCCTTTTTAGTATATGAGCATATATCATGCTTTTTATAAAAAGTAAACCTGTATCTCCAGCCAGAAAGGAGCCGTCCTCTTTTGAAATATGAATGCATATTCATTTTTCTTACTCATCTCATGTAATTATTTGTCCATTTAGACCACTGAGGGAATCAGTGGTCTAGGTGAATGGATGCCATTGATTTCAATGGTCACAAGGAACTAGGTCAAAATCGTTCTTAAAAATAATATATTTTCAATGTCCTGCAGACACTACGAAGAAAGTAGGTAACGGGAAATTACTGATTCTACCTTCACCCCTGTACTTATAATCAAATCTTTTTGTCATCATTTAGGACTGTGTTTAAAGACATCTTTTAGCCTTGATACACATTATCCAAGTCTATAGCTTTTTCTTTCAATACCTCAGTCCTTCCTCTCCAGTCAAACCCCATTGGATTTAAGCAGATTTCAGCTTCATTACAGAAAAGCTTATAAATAGTTGCAGCTGTCTAATAGGAAAAGGGTTGCATTAATAGCAGTGAGCATCCCAGTAAAGAATGAATGACCATTCATAATGGTGTTGTCAGAGACATCTCTGTATTATAAGTTTGATTTATCCTTCTATAATTCCAAAGTTCCATTATTGTCTTAGAAGATAAGTAATCTACATTATAATGTCTAATCAGCCTAGAATTGAAAACTTTTATATAACTATGTTACCAAGAATATTCTAACAGTTAACTTACTGGTATTAAGAAGCCTGCTTCTCCCTCTCCCACTCTCCCTGCTTGTGTCTCTCTCTCTCTCTATCAAATAAATAAATAAATAAAATCTTTCAAAAGAAAAAAAAGAACTTATTTTCATAAAACAGTCTTTCCATGCTACTCAGTAAACAATTACTGACTACCTAACAATTTACACACATAAGAATAATAGAAACTTATGATATAAAGCAAACCAGTAACATACAGATGCAGTTAGATAATTCCATTCAAAGATATATAAATGTTAGATAAATCTTCTTCCTGCAAGGGACCAGGGACAGAATTTATCTTTTATGCCCTCTTCTCTCCAGGTCTCCTTTTGAATTCCTCTTTCATTTTCTATACCAAGATTTTCAAATTGAAAGCAGCATTCTGAATCATATTTCAGAATATTGTCTAATTGTAGGCTTTCTTAATAGACTAGCTGCCAGTTGCAGAATGATTTTGGTGCCTCAAAGCAAAATTCTATAACAAGTTTAATATAACTCTCCTGATACCTGAAATCATCTCGGGCCAATCCAGCCTCTCCTTAAAGACTTTGCAATTGGAAAACATGGTGAGGAAGTTATCAAATTTCTCTATACTGCCAGTGAGGAAACAATACCGACGTGCCATAACAGAAGGAACACTTTGCAACAAGACTGGAATTACACTTTTATTTTAGGATAGCGTGCAACTTATGTATTCAAGAAGACTCATGTCAGGTTATCGTTTCGGCTTATTGTTGACATCTGACATTCAGATTTCTTTTACCCAGTGTTCTGAACATTTGATGTACCATGTGTGGAGGGGTAAGAGCGCATATTCCCTTGGATTGGAATCACATGGTGTAACAGTAAGACATTTTGGTTACTCTTGATAAAAATCAGAAGAAGATTTCTGGCAATGCTCTTGTTTCTTAATATGTCTTTAATCTATTACAGCTAGATTAGTAATACTTGTTTCCAATAGGGGCTGTTTTTGTCCAGTGGTTATGAGATGTGTCGCCTAGACAAGTTCATCATCATGTGAAGTACGTAATGAAAAAACAAAAAAAAGCACAACTGTTTTTCTTTTCTGCTTCATTTCAAGAGTTAGGAAAACTTGCCAGAAGTAGACTTATGTTAACTCTATCTATTCCTTGATATTTGAAAGGAGGAGTGAAATGGGAAGGATCTCCCCAGTTTAGTAGTATTGCAAGGAACATGTGGTCTCTCCTATATTTTTCATCAAAAATTAGAGTTCTTATTTCATATTTTGTACAAGTCTTAAATCTATCCAACATCTGTTTTTAATCAACAGCCATTACTGTCTTATGATTATCAAACCTAATCTATAATTGCTTTCTGGTGAAAAATAATAACCCTTCAGTTCTGATGTGAACTAAATGTAAGAGATGTGATAAGATCAAACAATGATCTCATCGAGCACAGGGACATATACTCTGCAAGGGATGGATTGCAGAAGAGTCCTTCAACCCCAAACAAAACCGTTTTCCATAAACCCCTCCAAAGTACAAAAGAATAAAACTGAAATATGAACATGCAAAGGGTCAGTTATTAAAGAGGAAAATAAATAATTTAAGAATAAAAATGAATATCTTCTTCAGAATGCGGTGTAAAAGAGGCTCAATGTGTTCAGTAAACATCACTAACAAAAGTGGATGTTAGCTGCCAACTTGAAGTTGCTGATGTTTTTTGGAGAGAGCTCAGATTCCCAGGTTATACAGTGCTCCCTCCCACGACTCTGACATGTATATAAACTCTGAGCTCTCCAAAGCCCACTGCCAGTTCTCTTCATGAACTAACTGCAACGGAGAGACTAAAGATGATTCCTTTCTTACCCATATTTTCTCTACTCTTGCTGGTTGTTGTTAACCCTGCAAATGCCAATGGCCATTATGACAAGATCTTGGCTCATAGCCGAATCAGGGGCCGGGATCAGGGGTAAGTCAGTGGTTAGGTTTTATAAAACTTTTTTTTATTTTTCCTTAGCTTGTTATATGTATAAGTATCTCTAAAGTTCCTTATATACACCAGGGTTTTTTTCTACATATCAAAAAGTAATAAGAAAAAGGAGAAAAGGAGTATTCTGTGATTTGTATATGTGTTTTAAACTTTAAAAATTACTGTCAAAATAATTTGCACGTAATTTTTTCTGAAGCATTATATAATTTTAATCTAATTGATAACATTTAACAGAGCATTTCATTATTATTTCACTTATTTGTATTTTTATTTCCTTCCAAAAATCTGAATGAGGTTTTCAAAATTAAAAATATATGGTTAGGGCTTTCATTATGTAAACAGCTTTGAATTATCTCACATGATGTTAGGGAAATTTTCCTTTAAGTTCTGTATGAAAATCAAGTAATGATTAATGTTCTTTGAATATTTTAAAGCATTTAAGCATGCTTTTGAATTCTACATTCTGTAAAATTTGCAAACATAACATATTTCTTGGAATAAATTCAACTACAACTTAGCATTTTTAAAGTTAATAGGCATAATTTAGTAACTTAACCAACCATTTATAATTTTCTTTTGAAATGGATCTTGGCACTTCTTCTAATGTCTCAGAAGGATTTTCACAGTGCTCAAAAGTTCCTTTGCTTTACAGTGCAAATATGACTTCCTATCTTTTTAAGAGAGAAAGACTTAAAATTCTGGCAGAGGATGTTGCTGATCTACTATTTCCACTCAGAGAAATAGATTTTCCTTTGTGCAGCCATATTATTCAGTTAATTTTAGCACTCATTTATTTCTGTGATTACTTACCTAGAAAACTACAGCGTGTCGTGTCTTTGGACCTAGTAAAAACCTGTCTCTTTTCCTCTCTTGATTCCTCATTGTTCCAGAGCCCGTCGTTCCAGACTAGAGTCCAAAATGAGCACATGTTTGGTTTAAAAAGGGTCAGTAGATTGTCTTACTATTAAAAGTAATAAGAATGAAAACAAAATTAAGTTGAACTTAATGCTCCTTGAATACTCCTACTAGATTAACTTTTGAAACACCAGTGTTCTCCTTTCGAGGATGTATAATTTCCTATTTTTCTCTCCCATAGACTTTAGTTTTTCTGATGATTCAGTATGCTTGCAACAAGAAGCAGATTTTTGCAAGACTAGAATCACATCTTTGAAAATTGAGTCCACATGTTAACTTTTTTTCCTGAACCATCTGACCTGAAGATATGAAAAACTCATTGTCATTAGGACGCTAACTTTCTTTTCTTCTCTCTCTATTCCAGCCCAAATGTCTGCGCCCTTCAACAGATTTTAGGCACCAAAAAGAAATACTTCAGCACTTGTAGGAACTGGTACCAAGGTGCCATCTGTGGAAAGAAAACGTAAGTTTCATCTTTTTCTTAATGCGCCAGTCCCCAAGATGTCTATGTCTTTCCTTAGACATATACACCATTTTACTTGAAAATACTCTCCCAAATTGCAAGCTTTAAAACAAAAATTGTATCATAAATGTGAATAAAGGAATTCTCCCTGCATTTCTCCCTCTGCTAGTGGACCTCTCATGAGCCCTGAATTTATCTGTCATGGAGGTCCAAAGGAAAAAATCACATGGCAATGTATAGAATCAGTGTGTGACTATGTCATTTCTACCCTTGGTTTGGCCCTCTTTTTTGGGCAAGACACTTAATCACTATGCCTCATTTTATAAAAATGGTTTCCTCAGTTTCCTCATTTTATAAAAAAAAAAATGAGCCAAGAATAAATTGATCTAAAATATCAGGATTTTTGAAGCACTATTTAATGTTTGCCTACACTCATTTGGAAATTATCTGAAATACTCCAGTTTACCTCAAAATTTTCATCGAAGTTTGAAGTTGGAAAGAACTTAAGCTTCATCTCTTCATTTAATCCAGTTATCCCACCCCAAACTACCAGATCCACAGGGGTCCACAAAGGTGATAAAGCCTGTTATTACATATATTATTTCAATAGCCAAAATGACAATTATATTTACTTAGTTAGATATTTCACTGATTAACTTAAAATCAGAAAATATTTTTCATTACTTGATAGAAATGTGTATTGATTTAATCTGTCAATAAATGTTGGTAGGAAAATACAATCCTGAGCATATAAAAGTTGAGAATGACCCATGTGGTCCAAGTTCTTCATTTTAAAGTGAAGGAGTTGAGTCATACAGTAAGTTACTATATCAGAAAAATTAGAGATACCATTGCTGGTCAAAAAAACAGTGCTTCCTATTAATTTGGACACCACTCCCAATGAAAGATGCCTTGAGAACCAAATATCTGAACGAGAACCTGCTTACTACATCATCATTAAACTTCAGTTACCCTAAATAGCTGGAAGGATTGAGGGATTGTTAAAATCTTATTCCTAATTTAATAATGTTGGTACAAATACTAAACATAGCATCACTTAACTTCTTGGAGCCTTCATTTCTTTACCTGTGATATGTGGATGTTATAGTTACAGAGTTTTTTGGGGTAGAATGATTTGATGAATGTGAATTTGCTAAGTAACTCACAATATCAATTGTCCTTAAATTTAAAGTACTTAAACAAATGGATATGTGTGGGTGGGAAAAGGAGTTATGACCAGAGGCCTACCTAAAATGCTAAGATTATCTTTATTTCCAGATAAAAATCATGTATTCAATGCATATCACCTTAGCTGGACTCTACTTCTCCATGGTCACTAAATCTAGGACACCACAGAACTTTGCTGCCTGTTCCTGTTCATTTGCTTAATAGAGTTTCAACTGATGATACGTTTTGGCCTAGACCTTATTCTTATTAGTTTGCAGACATCTGCTAGACTTGTGAGTCATTCACACAATTACAATGTAAGTCAGTGATTGCAATGATCTTGGCCATGATGCAGGCTGGGACCCAGTTGGGAACTCTGAAGCTCAGGATTCTCTTCCCTTTGTTCTTCATATTCGTGGTTACCATGAGGCATATTTGGAATGCACACCAACTACATAAGGACTTGCTCTCTGAATTATTCAGGGGATATCTTTATTACATCCTTCCTGGAATTTAGGAAAGTATGATATAATCTCACTCCAACCATCTAAATATATTAGAGATGCCAAGGCTTGTACAAAGGTTATGCCAACATTCTTTCTTGTTCTCCATTTAAGAAAAAAAAAATCCTGCTTTGAAGCCTGGCTTTTTACCAGGGACATAACAGCGTCTCCTTTGTTAAATTAAATTAGCTTATTTCCCCGAGTAGCTTAATTTTCACAAGCACATTTACATCTGTGCTCTGAAATAAATGTAAATGCTAGACGTTAGTTTCAAATAATCAAATAAATCAATAACATTGACAAGAGGAATGCGTGTTTTGCCATCTGCATGCAGCTGCTAACGTTTCCAGAGACATCTTTAGGACTTTTTGTATCAGTTGACAGAAATGTTTGTCTTTTGCTTGAACAGTTGCTTTGCAGATTTGAAGGAAGTAATTATGCAGGTCTAATGATAAACATGAATTTCCTAAGTTTAAGACATTTCCTACAACATATACTGGCCAAATAGTACAGTATTTTGTAGACGTCTTTTCAGCTGGCATTTTTATGAGATTTTAGATAACTAATCAGAAAATGGAGATAAGTTTTCCACTTTTAGAGATGTGCATAGTAATGATTTTTCTTTACTCTTGTTTTGTCCTACTAACCATGCGGGAAATTTAAGTTTTGTGTAGAATAAATGTTCTCCTGAAAAAAAACCTACATTTTGTTTCTTAGAATATCAACTCAGATAACCATATTGTTCAACTATCAGCTGAAATTGCAACTGATTGTTTTGGAATTTTATTCCATCTGGTGTACCAATTGTCTACACTAAGGCTAATCTTTGGTTCATATTAGCATGTGTTACAGAAATTTTTGTTACATTAATTTCCTCTTCTATTCACTCTTTTACTTCAAGTTAGTACTATCAATACTGGACCAATAAATATGTAGCTCAATTTTTTAAATTGTATACAATATATGCTAAAGCTAATGTGTAAGCAATTCTGAATCAATCCTTTGGCATCCAAATATTCACATTTATTTATATGGGGATCTAAGTAAATAAATTGTTTCAGGGGCCATCTTAGGATTTGCATAAGTCTCCCATACAGTTTCCATATGTTTCTAATACCAGCTATTCTTGAAATTATTTTAAAATTGAAGAACAAGGGCGCCCGGGTGGCTCAGTTGGTTGAGCGACTGCCTTCAGCTCAGGTCATGGTCCTGGAGTCCCGGGATGGAGTCCTGCATCAGGCTCCCTGCTCAGCGGGAGGTCTGCTTCTCCCTCTGACCGTCTTCACTCTCGTACTCTCTGTCTCTCATTCTCTCTCTCTCAAATAAATAAATAAAATTTTTAAAAATAAATAAATAAATAAAATTGAAGAACAATTTGAAATTGGCATGTCTCACTTAATTTTGTCGATTTTTTTTAATCTATCAACTATCTTTGAGTCAGTTTTCCATGCCAGAAATTTTTTTCTCATTCATCTTTCATATTTTACTACATACGTGTATATGCATAAATAATGTTATATTGTACTTTTTAAATTGACATCAAGAAAATAGAGAAATAGGAATCTAAGATCACAAACAAGACCACAAATCATGGATAATCAATTAATAGACCTGGCTTTAATTTGAAAAGCTTATTTACTTTTTAAACTATAGAAGACCATTTCTTATATCATTAATAATTCTACTTTTTACAAGCTTTCTTTTATTGTAACTTTTATCATACTAAGAAAAATTTTTTCATTCTTATAGTGATCTTTTTCTTAAATATATCCAAATTCTCTCATTCATTCATACTTTTTGAATACGATTATCACAACTAGGAAAAAAACAGAAATAAATAATATCTGGACTAGTCAATGTGTGTTTAATTACTAAATTAAAGATAATCAGTCCTTAAGTAATTATCTTAAACTGCACGACATGGAATTTATCTATTAAAAATGACAAAATGGTCTGTAATTCCTCTTTACTTGTAATATTCCCCCATTTACAATTTTTGTTTTGTACATTCACCTTCATATTTCTATTGAGAGGAAACAAACAAATAAAATTATGTAAAATTTTAATTAAAAATACTACTTATGCTAGATTTTGAAGTAGTCCAGAAAATGTCAAATGGAATTTGATGAAATGAAGATCGGGATTATATTTTTAACAAAGTAAGAAATAAAAACAACTATATAGATGATTTTAGGTTGCTATTTTCCCACAAAACAGAGTAATTTAAACAAACTTATTTTGGATATATCTTTGTTTGCTGAATTTTCTGGTTTGTTGCCTTAATTATACCTTTATATAACTTAATACACTTTGTTAATTTTGAAAAAATAGCACTTTCTTGAATATTGTATTGTAGAAGATTTTTAAGATTGCATTTAATATGATCAAACTAATAGCTCTATTGGCAATTCAAATCTAAAATATTATTTTAGTTAGCAGTAGAATAGCTTTTATTGATTGGAATGGGTTAATGTATTTACTGATGTTTCTAGTTTCTAATAACCTTATACTAATAAACATTTCTAACTATTTATAGTTCACAAAATGATCTCAAAAGCATCATTTTATTTGAGACTCACAGCTAGCCTGTGAGTAGGTATCATAGCTACTACATCCATGTTAAATAGGTGGAGAAACTGAGACTCAAATTTGTTAAATTACTTGCTCAAGGTCACACATCTACCAAGGACAGAGCTGGGAACCAAACCTCATCATCTGCCTCAAGATCCTGGAACAATGTCATGACACTACATAGAGAAATCAAACTAATATAAGTAACTTGGTATCAGGAAAAAAACAATTCTAGAGTCTCATAAATTATAGCAATAAGTGGCATATTTTTGCTAAGTTTATATGGAAATGAATTCTATGTAGTTCCTCATTTTAATATTAGTTTCTTCTGCTATACAGGACTGTGTTATATGAATGTTGCCCTGGTTATATGAGAATGGAAGGAATGAAAGGCTGTCCAGCAGGTAAAATTTCAATTATTGAAATAAATGAGGAACTTGTCTTGTGTAAGGAAAAAGATTTGAGGTAGCTCAGCTTATAGAAAAGCCAAATGTGTGTGTGTGTGTGTGTGTGTGCGTGCGTGTGTGTGTGTGTGTGTATGTGTGTGTGTATTTAGCACCATGGTAAATCCTAAGATATACCACCATCTTTGTGTTAATCATGACTTTGTCATGATTACAAAGTATTAAAACATACTGCTCATGCACTGAATGTTGGACCATACAACAGAAGATCGATCATAAATTTAAATTAGTTCAACTTTCCTTCAGGAATGAAAATCCTCTCTACAAAATCCATCTTTGAATTTGTCTAGAAACATGGAGTGGACTAGTTGGGAAGGCATAATCTTCTGTAATTGAACAGCTCTGTTCAATTTTTTTTTCTTAAAGATTTTTTATTTATTTATTTGAGAGAGAGAGAAATGAGAGCCAGAGAGCATGAGAGGGAAGAGGGTCAGAGGGAGAAGCAGACTCCCCGCTGAGCAGGGAGCCCGATGTGGGACTCGATCCTGGGACTCCAGGATCATGACCTGAGCCGAAGGCAGTTGCTTAACCAACTAAGCCACCCAGGCACCCTGAACAGCTCTGATTTTTAAAACTTC
The DNA here is from genome assembly GCF_009762305.2 of Zalophus californianus. Lineage (NCBI taxonomy): Eukaryota > Metazoa > Chordata > Mammalia > Carnivora > Otariidae > Zalophus > Zalophus californianus. The sequence continues at coordinate 64,686,597 of NC_045597.1, forward strand.
CCTCATATTGAAAATTGGTTTTCTAAATTTGCCAAAAATAGTTAATCCAGTTCCTCTTTGAAATAGCAGCCATTCAGATATTCAACACCAATCATCACATACGTCCTCTGGCTAACCTCTCTTTCTCAACAGATTTCTCTTCTCTGAGCTATCACCCCCCAGTTCTTCTAATATAACATAAACTTTGGGGCCCTCACCATCATGGACACCAATGCATAAAAAGTCTCTAATCCAGTCATTGTCTTTCTGAATGTGATCCTGGACTGGTGCCTGTATTCCCTGTGTGTCCCAGCAGCTGAGAGAATAAAATCAAGACACTTCCCTTTTGGGGTCCCCTGAACTTTGGTTAATGTCATTGGTAACCACGTCTTATCATTAGCTCATAATGAATTTATGATCAATTAAAATTAATTACAGGACTTTATATCAAGTCAGGCCTTTCTCTAGGATTTATTTTTTCAACTTGGGCATAAGGACATATATGGAGCTCTGTTACCTTTAACTTGTTAATTTTGACTCGTTTTCTTCATCTTTTTGGGGTCTGATTTTATAATTTATTAATTGTGTCACCTAGTCTTTATATATCTGCAAATGTAAAACCATTTCTCCTGTGATATTATCCAAATCATATGAGTTTTCAAATAAGATAGGGTCAAAAAATAAATAAATTAGCTGCATCAACTTTCAGGTTCACATTCATATATTAATATTTCTTCTGAAGTTCAGGAAAAATATTCTGGAAGCATTAGATACTTCCATCTATTTCCTTCCTGAAATTATGCTGAGAGAAGTAGATCTACATGTTTCTTCCAGAAACCCAAATCTATAAAAATGAATATCCCAGTACCTAACAATATTATGCCATTTAGGAATTTAAGCCAACACGAAAAAAAATATGACCTTTGCCATCCTCAGTGAGAAGTGAGGAGCATCTTTTTTTTCAGTGAATCAAAATATTTACTGATAATTATAACTGAACTAGTACTGACATAGCAGGAGTCACACCTACATACACTAGATGTTAACCAGGATGATAATTTAAAATTCATTTTCCCTCAACACACAAGATATATGAAATAATAATTTTCAATGGCATTTTATTAGTTAGCCCTCAAAAGGCAACTTTTATATAAAATTGATAGTTCATAGAATTTTATTGCCAAAATTATCAGTGAAATGTATTGAGGAACTTAGTGTAAAATTTAAATGATTGTGAGATAATATTTGTGAAATATTATCCTAAGTAATTCTTCATTTCTTGATTGTTTCAGTTTTGCCAATTGACCATGTTTATGGCACTCTGGGCATCGTGGGAACCACCACAACACAGCGCTATTCTGATGTCTCAAGACTGAGAGAAGAGATTGAAGGGAAGGGATCATTCACTTACTTTGCACCGAGTAATGAGGCTTGGGACAACTTGGATTCTGTAATTCATTATTTTTATTAATATCATCATTTTTATTGTTGTTTCATTTTAATTGTTTTAACTTGGAAATTAATAGAAATTTTATATCTTTTTTGTTATACATATATGAGGATACATAAAAGAATGAGTTATTAAGTGTAAGGATGAAAGCATCTTAATACATCCATAAATGGAATAACTCCCCAGCAGGTTCATAGACTGATTAAAAAAGGCAAACCAAGAGTGGACTGAACTGGTGTTTATCATTATTCTAGTTTACTCCTTTCCTCTTTCCTTTTTGATTGGGAAGAAACATATTGAATTTTAGATGACATATGTAATAGAAAGGTAAGTTAAGAAGCCTAGTGGAATTTAAAATTTATTATAAGGCATATTATAAAGATATAATTAATTATTTTTAATTATATGTAAATATACTTGGCTGCTCGGATATTGACATATTTATAAACGTGTATGGATATTTAAATGAAGTATTATAAGCAACGCATTTGATTTTCAGACTTTTTGTACATAGTCTGTAATACACAAAATTTCCAATCTGTAACACTGGTATATTCCTGCTTTCTACTCGATATGAAGGTGAATCGATAATTACTACTAGAGTCAAATAATACTTAGTAAAACTTAGGCAGATTTCTCTAGATATTATCTTGCTACATTAACCGTGTGGTTAATTGCTTGCATTACAGAACTCTCTCTGCTGGTTGTCCTTGACCGCGTCTCTTAACCACCTTTCTAGTTCCTTTTGCTGACTCCTCTTCTTCCTTCACTTGAGAATGAGTCTTATTAAAGTCTCTTCTGGGAATTAGACTTTGCTCTTTATATACACTTTTAATGGCTTCAGCTATCACTTTAGTGCATATAACCATGAAATCTGTTTCTGAAGCTTGTTCTCCTTGGAACCTCAGGAGAATATTTCTAATGTCCATTTTAATATTTCTCCTTAGATACACCACTGCATCTTTAAACAAAAAGTTATCTAACATATGTGCCACTTTCTTTCTCCCCACAAACAATTGCTTTTCTGCTGTCTTTTTTTCCCATAATTGGCAGTACCTATCTTAAGTGTTTAGACTTGAAAATGGTGAGTCATCCTGCTTCTGCTCTAATTCTTACAAGCTACTGTTAGTCATCGAGGTCTCATGTTTCATCCTCCTCTCTGATACTCTCATTTTTGCTCTGCATTAGCACCAGATTAACCTTCCCAAAGCCCAGTCTAATCATTATATTCCAGTGCCACAAAATCTTCAGTGTCTCCTTTTTGCCAGTTTACTCAGGCATTAAAGTCTTCCACATTATTGTCCCACATACTTTTCTAAAATTCCTTCTTAATATTATCTAAGAAACATAAAAGTATGTGCTAACCAAATGTACAACACCTGCTCTCCCAACATTCACCCCTGTGTCAACAACTGGACTTAGAATGGTCACTACTATTCCTACCCTATGTACCCTTTAAGGCCTATACCCACGCCTTGAATAGCTGCCTTTCCTTATTTGACCCATAGTGTGATTATAAGTATTTTAATAATGAACTGCAATAAAATAAACTTCTATCATTTCAATTTTTCCTAGGATATCCGGAGAGGCTTGGAGAGCAATGTAAATGTTGAATTACTGAATGCTTTACATAGCCATATGGTTAATAACAGAATGTTGACCAAGGACTTAAAAAATGGCATGATTATTCCTTCAATGTATAACAATTTGGGGCTTTTCATTAACCATTATCCTAATGGGGTAAGTTTCATGAATAAAAAATACATTTCTGAGCAATATCACCTTTAATATTTTCTATACCTTTTATATCATGTTCATAGAAATAGTAAAATATTAGTGAATGTAAGGACTATATTATACTTTTTCCTCACATTTAGAGCATGCAAATTTCTAATTCATTGGCTGACTTCTACTAGAGAATGATTGGGAGGAGGAAATTAAATTCACAGTTGATTGACAGTAGCCTTAGATGTCCTAAAAAAGGGAAATTTTAGTAGTTGATGTGTTTGAAAAATAATAACCAAAGAAAAAATAGTAAATAAGAATTTATCAAAGAATAATCAGAGAATGGTATTCCTTTATTCATCCTCTAGCTACTATACTGATTTAGGTTCTTGTGTGTGTAGATAAGAGTCTTTGTGGGAAACTTTCAACAGGGTCATAGGGCTCTTTCAACAAATTTCCAGGGAGAAAAAGGGTCAGTGATGAGGCAATAATTGGGAAATCACTGGAATAAAACTGATTATATTTGTGCAATAACTATTTCTCTCTCTCAGAACTTCCTTTAGGGCTGATAGACTTTTTCATGTAATTCATTGGCCTGCAGTTAAAATAGTTTATGACTATCTCTATAAAGAGAAGAGAAGGGAAAAAAAAGCAATAACTCAAATGAAAAAAAATGCTTTTTTGTATGTTAAGTGTAACTGGATTGGGTTTTCAACTGGTCCTGTTTTCTCTTAGTTTCTTTTTTAGACAGAGCAATATATGTCTTTATCCTCAACATTTACATTTAGAATGTAGGCTTCTTCATGTTACCTTTACTAGTAGAAATGAAAAATAGATAATGGTCTTGCAGTCTCAGTGGTCAATTGATGGCTCTGATTTCTGCACTTTGATCTTCCCAAATAATTATAGGTTGTCACTGTTAACTGCGCTCGAATCATCCATGGGAACCAGATCGCAACAAATGGTGTTGTACATGTCATTGACCGTGTCCTTACACAAATTGGTACCTCAATTCAAGACTTCATTGAAGCAGAAGATGACCTCTCATCTTTTAGGGTAAGCACAGGAAATAAAAGCAGATTGTCTTGCATCATTGAAATTTCTTTTTCTCTGTCAGAATCTAACAATAAAAATGCTTTTTAAAAAATATGGCAGAATTGTAACAAATATGTTTCTTGAAATGAAAAGAGTTCTATTTTACACTGAAGAGGTCATCCCATATGACATAATAATACTTGTGTGGACATGATAGATACAGAAAGGTTAGTTATGTGCCTATAGTGTATTTACTGCATTTAGTATGTGTCCATCTCAGTTACATGTACTGTTGGATATTGCTACAGTCACACAAACATGGGCAGGATTCCAATTCTTACAAACAGGTTTGAGGAAAGTTGGAAAGGACGCAGTTGGTTGTGCCAAAAAATAATATTTTAAAGATCTAACAAAAGCAAACTTCCATAATTTCCTATAGAATCAACTCCCTCCTGACAGCCTAGGTTAAGTGTATTGTAATTTTCTTTTGGATTTGCAATGTGCAAGCCTCTAAAAAGCACATTTGTGTTTCAGGCAGCTTCTATCACATCTGATATACTGGAGTCCCTTGGAAGAGATGGTCACTTCACACTCTTTGCTCCCACCAATGAGGCTTTTGAGAAACTTCCACGAGGTGTCCTAGAAAGGATCATGGGAGACAAAGTGGCTTCTGAAGGTACTAAAATGTTCTCTTCTATGAGAAGCCTCCCAGAATTCCAAGAAGAAAAGAAAATTAAAAAAAAAAAGATTAAGTCATGCCAGTATTATCAGCTTTGATAAGCAAAGGCAAAGAAAAACTTTTGTTCTCAGGTGGACCACAAAAATCTTAAAAAAAACAAAGTCCTTGAAAGAGTCAGCAGAATAATTGAATAATTAATAATTAATTTAAAAATAAGTATATTATAAAGATCACATTCTTTTTTACTGCTTTCAAGTAAGTAAGTAGCAGGCATTAAAAGTTGGTCACTGTTGAAAAGAAATAATAGATCAAATTTTAGTATCATATACGTATTATGTAATGCTTTTAATTCTAAATTTATGCTAAAAGGTATAATTAAGTTGAGAAAATTGCATGGTTCTCTTGAGCTATTACTTAGTTATACACAGAATTTAGCTTCGTTCCAGTCTCCCTTTCTACTCTCAAATAGATTTTACATTGTGAGTAGTACATTTAACTTAGCCTCTCCCAAAATACATTTAACCAATTTAAAATGAGAAGTTTTGATGATACAGATATAGATATAATACAGTTGAGGGATAGATACCTTCAGATATCTTCCAAGAAATCATCTTTATTTTGGCTACTCTCCAGATGCTTTCTGTAGGGAATTATTTGTCTTACCCTTATCTCTTTACAAATCATATGCAGTTATTCTGTCATGAGCAGCTAATGCAAGATGCTGTTTGGGTGTTTAGGAATAGGTATCTCTAATAAGTACAGGAACATTCTTCTTGTTTTCACATCAGAAATTTCTTTCTTATGATAGTGGTTGGAACCTGCCTTAACACATTTTCTAAGTGCTACACAAATCATTTCATGCAACCGAACTTCTCTTCTTATTTCCTACTGAGCTAAGCTATTTCTATTGTATAGTTCTTATAGTTAATTGAAAAAGTGTTCCTAGAACATAAACAGAATTTAAAAACCTTCAGTCAATACTTAGGTCTTATGTGTATTGTATTTCTTAGGAATACTTAGGTCCACAGTGAAACGTCTTTTAAGGGTTAAGTGCAATTTCCCTTGATCTCAAAACTTGCTGCTTTTAATTTGTCCTCCAGCTCTCATGAAGTACCACATTTTGAACACCCTCCAGTGTTCTGAAGCTATCATGGGAGGAGCAGTCTTTGAGACTCTGGAAGGAAACACCATTGAGATAGGATGTGATGGTGACAGCATAACAGTAAATGGAATCAAAATGGTGAACAAAAAAGATATCGTGACAAATAATGGCGTCATCCATTTGATTGATCAAGTCCTAATTCCTGATTCTGGTGAGCAACAGTTTCAGATTCTTCCACCTACTATGTTTACCAGTTATGATGCCTCTAGACTAAATCCATGAAAAATGAATGTGTGGTATAAGGAAAGGCATGTGAAGCACAAATAACAGCCTACTGAACTGAGTACCAAGTAGCCTGTGTACTTATGGGCTCTCCACGCAAGGAACTCTTGCTTTCCAGGGCTTCTAACAGTATTTATAAAGGGTCTCACAGTACCACAGTTTTTCTTGAAAATGAAAGGAAAAAGGTATAACGAAACGGTCAGCTTTGGATAACTGAAAGGGCTATGACACTCACAACAGAGGCAGGAGGTAAGCAATAGAGAATTAAAGACAATGAAAATAAGAAGCCAGAAAAATATTTTCTTTCTGAAATCCTCTGTGGTTATCAACCCCCAAAAAGGAATCTGGAACTCTTACTAGGGAAGGGCAGGATATCTTATCACATTGTCATTGCAGCAAATAGTTTATAGAGAACAACCAAGAATTGATTTACTAATTTCAGGATGATGATAATAACAAAGATGACATTGTTGGTACGGTGATGGTTTACTTTACAGCCAAACAAGTTATTGAGCTGGCTGGAAATCAGCAAACCACTTTCACAGACCTCGTGGCCCAATTAGGCTTGGCATCTGCCCTTCGGCCAGATGGAGAATACACTTTACTGGCACCTGTGAATAATGCATTTTCAGGTATGTACTGGACACTGTCCTTCCTACTCTCCCTCCCCCACCAACCCTCACACAGCTTTTCTCTTCACCATATTGTTTGCATTAAGGAATAACAGACGTTTTACAAGGTGTTGATTATTTCTTTATTGGGTACACATCATTAGCACTATGTTGTCTCTACTAAAATGTCCTTCATTTCAAAACATTTCATTTTAATAGATAATAACCTATAGAGAGTGAAAGTTTGTAATAAAGCGTATTCATTTATTTTATGAATCTAATCATATTTCCAGCACACATAAAGGATATATTAATAGATCTTAAGAAAAATTGATCTGATTTGTTTATTGAACACCAACATAATATTTAAGAATAAATAGTTTCATTTTTCATCTCAAAATTTGATATAAGGTGTCAAATTATAAATAAAAACAAGAGACTATTTTATTATAACTTTTATATTATGATGTAAACTATTATTATAAGTATTTTATCTAGTAGCTGCTCCTCAAGGATGGTGTTTAGATTAATGTAACCTGCCACTTTTTCCAGAAAAATGATTTCACAAAGACATATTTAAATTGTAAAGCAAAATTTAGTAATTAAAAAGTATTATTTTAAAAATATTTTTCCAAATGCTAAATTGTGATACATAAAATTATTAATAAAAATTCAAATTCCTAGAAATGCTATTATTCCTCTTTGTAATAACTATACTCAGATGTGTTGACATTAACCTACCTTTAGGATGGTGGATGTGTTTTGATTTTCTTTTCAGAAGTAAAGATAAATTTACAAATGATTTGTCAGTACTGTTTTATATGACCAATGTATATCACAATCTCGGCCAATATTAGAGTTTAATTTTGCCAATGACCACATAAAACTATGTTACAGAGATGGAACCCATTGTTTGAACCCCTTAGAATAATGTTACAGTCATTTGATGGAAGAGCTCACAGAGTCTCTAATTGGTGCATGGAACACACAGCCTTGAGCATTTAGCTGACTCATATATTTTATGAGTAAAAAAATCCATAATATCCATAGTATTAGGGGTTAGCCATTTTCATGATTTTCTCTTATCAGGAGGAATTTTAATGCTTTCTAAATAATCCTATTTCTTCATGAATTTATTTATAGATGATACTCTAAGCATGGATCAGCGGCTTCTTAAATTAATTCTGCAGAATCACATATTGAAAGTAAAAGTTGGCCTTAATGAGCTTTACAATGGACAAAAGCTTGAAACCATTGGAGGCAAACAGCTCAGAGTCTTCGTCTATCGTACAGTAAGTGAATCAGAAAAAGATAAAATATCCACATTGCCCTAAATGTCAAATGCAATGTCCTTGTCTGAGAATATTGTTACAACAAATGTTTCCAGAATTTTATTACTGTGGTTTTAGTAACAGTAAATATTCACAGGAAGATCAGGGAACTGAGTAATGTATGAAAAGACTGTGAGAAAAGCACACAAAAAGTGGTGAGTATTAATAATTCAGGTAATTTGCATTCATTTAATTATAAATAACTTTCTGTTCTAAACAATTAATTATTTCAATTCTAGAAATCATTGAAACTCCTTTAAAATAAGCTTTTGATTTATGGAGTCCTGTAAGTTTACAAGGTAATTTTTTATAGACATATAAAGATCTCTGAACTCTATAAAATGGTTCTAACATACTTTATCTGAGGGAATATTTCTAGAAAATATTGCTTATGAAAATTACAATGCAAGTAGTGGTGCTGTTCAATTTCTGTCCTGGCAACAGATGCATCTAGAGCTCAAAGATTTCACAGGAAGTCGAACATTACCTGATGCAATACACAGCAGCTGCTCACGATGGTTCCACAATCCCAAGACACACATTTTACAAGATGCAGAAAATGGGCTGCATGTACATATATTTGTTCAAAAACACTATAACAAAATCAATAATGTGACATGATTGATAGAACCTTACAGTCAGGAAAATATAGTAAATATCTACGGAGATCGCAAAAGGCACTGAAGTCAGGAAACTTTATGGTTAAAGAGGGTCCTAAAGAGTTAAAGGGTGAAAGTTTCTTAAAGAGGGTGTGGATGAATGGTTCAAACCTGGAGAAGAATGATGAAAAATATAGACATGGAATTCTACGGAATTTTTGTTATTTGTGGATGAAACTACCTGCCTGACACATAGGATAGCTTAACCTGTGGTAGAAAACCTGATTGAATAAGAAGTGTGAGGTCAGATAGTGCCCAACCTTAAAAACAGAAGTGAGATGCTATTTCCTCGGGCTGGAGAGGTCAGGAGACCTCTTAGAAAAGTCAATCCATTAACTCAACTATGCATCTACTTCCACATAGGATATTTCAAGTAGTGAAATGGACAGTTGTATCTTTCCCTTCTTTGCTAGGCTGTCTGCATTGAAAATTCATGCATGGTGAGAGGAAGCAAACAAGGAAGAAATGGTGCCATTCACATATTCCAAGAGATCATCAAACCAGCAGAGAAATCCCTCCATGAAAAATTAAAACAAGATAAGCGCTTTAGGTAAGCCTATTGGTTTTATCTCCACAAAAAAACAAAAACAAAAACAAAAACCACCATGAGAACTATTGAAATAGTTTTGTTTCACAGTTAGTATTCCCAAAGGCATTCAGTATTCAGTATTACTGAAAATAGGGGAGTATGTCAGAGGGGGAGACGAACCATGAGAGATGATGGACTCTGAAAAACAAACTGAGGGTTCTAGAGGGGAGGGGGGTAGGGGGATGGGTTAGCCTGGTGAAGGGTATTGAGGAGGGCACGTTCTGCATGGAGCACTGGGTGTTATGAACAAACAATGAATCATGGAACACTGCACCAAAAACTAATGATGTAATATATGGTGATTAACATAACAATAAAAAAATTAATAAAAAAAAGAAAAAAAGAAAAAAATAAAATAAAAAAAGAATTTAGAATAAGAAGTCCATGCAAATGTTTTCAAAACTGAAAGATATTCTTAACACTATTTTGCTTCCTGGTGCACCATAATATGATTTGTTGAGTGAAACAATCTAATAGATTGACCTACTCCTTGCAATGTTTTTACATTTAAGTTTTTGAAAAAATGACAGTAAACTAGCAAAGACTATTTTGTGAAATATTAAATGAAAAACACACACTTCTATTTTGTTATGAAATGTGACCTTGTCAAGTTTTATAAGATAAAAACTGAGTTTAGGAAATTTAAAAACCATATGTATATTTAAATAATTTCCCCATGATAAAACTTTTTTAACAGGTAAACTGCATTTGAAACATGAAAATGGATGAACAGGGGGGCCTGGGTGGCAGAGTCAGTTAAGTGTCTGACTCTTGGTTTTGCTCAGGTCATGATCTCAAGGTTGTGATCTCAGGGTCATGAGATCTAGGCCTGTGTCAGGCTCCACGCTCAGCACAGTCTGCTTGGGCTTCTCTATCTCCCTCTTCCTCTGCCCCTCCTCCACCCCTTCAAATAAATAAATAAATCTTAAAAAAAAAAAAGAAAATGCATGAACAATTTCTCATGCTTTCCACCATAAATGGATTCTATTCTATTCCATACATACTTAAATCTAAGTCTAACAAATAAACATGTGTCTTTCCTGCTTAGCATCTTCCTCAGCCTACTTGAAGCTGCAGACTTGAAAGAGCTCCTGACACAACCTGGGGATTGGACTTTATTTGTTCCAACCAATGATGCCTTTAAGGGAATGACAAATGAAGAAAAGGAAATTCTGATTCGTGAGTAGAAGTGAATACCAGATATTTGCCCCTAGAGTTCAGGATCTCATTTCTTCTTCAAGCATTCCTGCCCAGAAGTCAGCCTCAAAAATGTCCCCTCTTTAATATTCATGGTTAGCCTTAGTTTCCTTTAATTCACTTGGAATATGTGGAGGGTCACTCGTTAATGTTCTTAATTAACTACTTGCTGTTGTGGTTGTTGAGCTAGATGTTCACTTATGCTATTTCTATTAAAGTCCACACAGTTAGGTGACAAAGAAAGTAATCACAATCCCAAAAATATTTTGATTTTCTTTCCTTCCAATAAGTTGGCTAATATTTTGATTGAACAGACTGAAGTGACTGTCTCAACAGGGCATTAATAGCAACTTAAGAGAACAATGACATGATGAGAAATTACAGTGTGGAATAAACAAAGACAAAGAAATATTTGTATCCTTAATCTTTCCAGCATCAAAATACCAAAAAATATGACATGTTATAAATATACATTTCCCCCCCCAGGTGACAAAAATGCCCTTCAAAACATCATCCTTTATCACCTAACACCAGGAGTTTTCATTGGAAAAGGATTCGAACCTGGTGTTACTAACATTCTGAAGACCACACAAGGAAGCAAAATCTATCTGAAAGGAGTAAGTTCTCTAGAATGAATTTATGGTAGCATTCATCCATTGTTCAGTTATCTTAATGTTAATTTTTCATTAAATTCTCATTGACATTATCCACTGTTTTGATAGGTAAATGATACACTTCTGGTGAACGAAGTGAAATCAAAAGAATCTGATATCATGACGACAAACGGTGTCATTCATGTTGTAGATAAACTCCTCTACCCAGCAGGTTGGTAATTATTGAACTCATTAATGAATTGAATCTTTTTCAACAGAAACCTAGATTTTTATTTCACACTTTCTTACCAATATTCATTTAATCTTCCTCTTCATAGACACACCTGTTGGAAATGATCAGCTGCTGGAAATACTTAATAAACTGATCAAATACATCCAAATTAAGGTACAGAATATTATTAGATTTGTTTATAATGTGCTGAATAGATATTGCAATTTTAACATAAAAGACTAGAAATGTATAAATTAATGGGTAGGTGTACACTGGACTTGGATTGCTTTTTGTTGATTCCATATCACTGGCCCACCTGGAATAAATGACATAATTTCTTTATGGTTTTATTCAACAAATATCTATTAAAAGCTACTCGGGTCCAAGCAGTGTATTAAGTGTAGTGGAAAATACAAGTTGAATCAGAGATGGCCCTTTATTTAAAAACTTACAGCCAGTTGGAAAGAAAAGACATGATGATAAAATGGCTATAATCTTTCTATTATTAAATACCTTTGCGACAGAATATAAGGTAAAGTATTTACTTGTAAAAAGTTGTCACTAAACACAGTGGTTAAGGGCAAAAAAGTGTTTTGCTCCTTTGTCCTTGTAGGGTCTAAGCATCAGAAAACCTATGAAATACTCTTTAAAAGCCTACTTAACCTTAGATTAACTATTTTATAATTTTTAAGACTCTGAGTATCAAATCCAATAATTTTTATGCCATCTGGCCCAATAACAGGAGATTGTAAAATGAATTAAAGTGGTGCCATAATTTTGTTAATAAAACTACTAATTTCACATTACTAAATACAAATATTTATTTTCAGTTTGTTCGTGGTAGCACCTTCAAAGAAATCCCCATGACTGTTTATAGTAAGTACATAATGAATATTTGTCACATACCAGTGGCAAGATGTAAAAATAAGAAAACAAAATAATTTTCTTTGTACTTGGAGGCAGAAATTATTGATAATCTGGTATTTAGAATTCCAAACAATGGCAAATTTCATCCCACTTGAAGCAGGCTTAAGGTCTGGATGAGACCTCTCAGCCAGGGCCATACCCTTCAGCTCCTATGAACTGAACTGAACTTCCCCATTCATCAAATAAACAGGAATGATAAGATATGAGAATAGCAGTAAAATATAATAGCTAGCATGGAAAAGAGGCAGGGAAAAAAAAGACATACAAACATACGAAGAGGAGAGACAGCTAAAAGGCACTCCAGAGTTATCTGAAAATTCAAATGTGTAGACATAGAAATAACACAGCTGAAGGATTTGTAGCTCATTCCACCCTCAAGCCGTCAGCTGTCTAAGAACAGGGTGGACTGTGGTGGGTCAAAGCATCCTAATGTTTATGAATTGGCAGTTCAAAAACTCTCCCCATCCAAAACTGGATGAAGGAACAAAGAATTTGCCAGACAATAAACCTAAAATTTCTAGATGCCAAGGTTCTTTTATCCCTGACTCTACCAGATTATCAAAATTAAACCTCTACTACTTAATAACGGGAAAGGGTATTTCATTCTCATAAATGTAACTTGTAGTATTCCTTCTTCAATGTGGCTTTTTCTTCATTTGTCTTTTTTCTTTCTTTCTTCCTAGCTTTCAAAGCAGAAATTCTTTTCATTTTGTTTTGGCTCTACATTTAAACACTCAAAATGTACCAGTAGCAAAAGCATTACTTCAATTCCCACTGTTACCCTTGCTAGAAAATAATTCTATTTTATACTCTGAGCATTCTGTATTGAATTAAACAAATTTTCCTTAGGATTTACACTAGATATGGAAAAAGAATGAAGATAATGTGAGGAGCAAAACAAAATGTCTTCTGCTCTTACTGATTTCAATTATGTAATAATAACATATGCAAATCCAGTATCAGGCCAGCTCAGTACTATTTTAAAGATTTAGTCGGAATAGCTTTGATTCAACATGGCGTAAATTCCAGTATGGAAGTATACAATCTTGTATATATTTTAAAATAAATTAAAGAATCATTATGGGCTCTATTCATCAGAAATGTTATGTCATCTTTCTCCCTAAAGTTGTATATCTGCACTACATTTCTTTCCCTTTCCTACTTTACCCATGATAGGTCCACTACTTTCTATCTATGCCAATGCAATATTTTGCTTACAATGAGCCAAAATCTTATAATTCCTTTGTCTTCCTCTAATAAAATTGGATCTGCACTCACAGAAAAGAAGTTACATTTTACGAAATAATGCAAGTCTAGTAAACCTTGTCTATCTACTCAAAGCTCTTGAAACAGCTCTGAGATTTACATTCCAATGTCAGATGTTTCTTTAACTCCTGCCCAGAAGGGCATGCTGCTATTTAGAAGTGTACTTCAAATAGAGGTAGAGAGTAATTAAAACTAAGATTCCATTTTTATGTTCCTTCATTGACTTGTCTCTAAAACTTCTTCAATCTCCTTGCTACATATTATTCTTGTCCTCAGAATGTCATACATTTTCATTGTGGGGGGGGGGGGGGAATGCTCTGTAGTATACGTTGCCAAAGATATAACATTTGAGGCACAGCAGAATAAAATCAGTATTTAATCCTCAGACCAGGACCTGTCAAAACTATTTAATTTTTCAGGCAAGCAAGATTGAAATAAAACTTCCAACCAACTAAATATCCTACACTTCAATTTCCTTAATAAGAAGTAAAAATTTAAGCTAAAAGTAATTAACCCATTTTGATAGTAGCAGCAGAGACCTCTGTGGATTTGGCCTTCATGGAAAGGTTCCTCTGTGGCAAGACCACTTGTGGGATCAGTAATTGGATGCCTACATTTGATATATTTTAGAGCTTCATAATTTAAGATTTCAAAATAAAAATTTTGATATGACTGAAACATAGTCACAGTTAAGATCTATAACCCATATGAATTTTAAAAAGTTGACATTTCAGAAGCCTGAGGTAAGAATGTGACAGAAACCCAAACTGTGCTAACATCTCACCTATAATGTGTCAACACAGCCTGTTGTGATTGAACAGTTTTAGCGCAGCCCCACTATCTAATGGAGCTATCTTTTAAGGCTTCTAATTAGAAATGACAAAAAGCCAGTAGCCCTGGTTGTAGGCTCCAGAGGCACATTTCCAGTTAGTCTCTACAACCAAAAGCCAAACAGTTTGCTATTTTAAATAAATTTTGCATATTATTGTTTTAGTTGGGTGAATGACACACATTTAAAACACATAGTTTTAAATTTTAAAGAAATGATCATGATAGGGGGCACCTGGGTGCCTCAGTCGGTTAAGCGTCTGCCTTCGGCTCTGGTCATAATCCCAGGGTCCTGGGATCAAGGCCTTGTCAGGCTCCCGGCTCAGCGGGGAGTCTGCTTCTTCTTCTCCTCCTGCCCCTCCCCTGCTCGTGGGCTCTCTCTCTCTCTCTCTCTCTCACTCACTCTCTCTCTCAAATAAATAAAATCTTAAAAAAAATGATCATGATATTAAAGCTGAAAATTAAAGACATTTTAGCCAATAACTTAAATACTGATCATATCATGTTTGTTGCATAGAGCTCATAGTTGGCTGGCTGAAATTTATTTTTACTTTTAATTTTTCTGAACTATTTTTCATATTTTCCTTTCTATATCACTGTTATCAGATGCATGAAAAAATATTTTGTCTTTGTCTTTCAATTTTTCCTTTTGAAAAAGAATCCAACAATGCAATTTAAGATATTATGAATTGCATGAAATTAATCATGTTTGTCTTCTGTTGCTATGCAGCCAATATTTTCAAGAAGTACAAAAGAAGGTAAAGAGCTTTAGTGGTGCAGTTCAAAATTACAGATTTCTAGATAGCATTCCTTACTTAGTGTGTATATATTTCACTGGAACAAACCCAAGTCACTGGACTTCAGAGTACACCATCTGGACATGAGAAGACAAATAGATAATGTACCATGAATATTTCCTGTATCTGACTGCCTGAACATATTACCACAACTTATACCTCAGTACCTAACAAAAATTAAAAAAAAAAAAGAGGACAACTTTGTTCAGGTTGTTTTTATGTAAACGTCATTTATGTTCCACTTTCTATACTTTCAGCAACTAAAATTATAACCAAAGTTGTGGAACCAAAAATTAAAGTGATTGAAGGCAGTCTTCAGCCTATTATCAAAACTGAAGGTAAAAATCATGGTTCCTTTTATTGTGAAAAAAATTCCAAATAATAGACTGATTTCTATGAATGTATCTACATTCTTTTTGAAACTAACATGCTAAATATTTCTATATCAATGGCATGCTCATGTAATTGTAGAATGCGGAATGCAAATTATTTAGCAGAGTAGATGGTGCATTCCTAATATTTCAGTACATTTGCTTGTACTTGATTTCATTTGAACCTAATTGGCCATTGCATTAGCACTAGTACCCAGATTAAAAAAATAAGTAAACAAACAAACAAATCCTGAGCTTTTTTTTTTCTGCAGTTGACTCCTTCAGAGTATTTTTTTGTAGGTTTATCTCCAATCTCCCCACATGATGTCTTGTTTAAGAAACTCTTCCAAAAAGTACAGGCATTTTTCATTCAACAACCTAAGAGAGCATTGAAGCTATACATCGATGAAAGCTTTTAAAATTACAAGCACATGTGATATATTTTTAAATTAGACCACCAGAAACAGAAGAGGGAATAAGTAGCTGGTGCAGTGAGTCAAACCTTAGAATTCTTAATTGCAATCCTGATCTTCTACCTTTACTGACTACGTTAGCCAACTCCATCCAACATCTTTGATGCCACCTTCATTTCATGTATTTTAATTATTACCAAGGGTCAGACCTTAAGAATGATTTGTTTGTATGTCTAAGCATCTTAATGGGGTGACTTGCCACAAAGAAAACACTAAGCTTTCTTCTTTATTCTGTAAGAAGGATAAAAACGGTCTTCCAAAAAAGGAAAAAAATCATGTTTTCAGTTGAATCTCAAAAAAACTTATTTTAATTTTTTTATTTTTATATTTCTTCTCATTCTCTGAAGTGAGATGGCAATTTCTTGAATATTTTTATCTATTCCTTTATAGGCAAGCCATGATTTACATTTAGATATTGGAAACTTGTATGCAAATTTTATTTCCTAGCTAATTAGTTATTCATATTTTTATTTCTTCTTGAGACCTAAAATTGATATAGTCTTTGAAATCTGTGCTTATTAAAAAAAAAATACTCTACCTATGGCCATTGGATTACTTTTATATTTGGATGAGAATTTGGTGTCTTAAGAAATTAAATCATAGAAATGTTTTGTTGACAAAATGCTTTTTGATCATTTTAATAAAAAATGATCAAATGATCCTTGGTAATACACTTGATTTTAACATTCTTGTACTGTTTTTAAAATTAGATCCCCTAAAATTTTGTATAATAACTTGTACACAGCTTCTATAATCAAAATCATTCACATGTGCTATTCTTGTTTTCAAAGATTCCTACCTTTTCTTTCAAGCTTCTTCATTCAGCCCATTTATCTTCCCAATCTTTGTCAGTGGGAATCTACTGTATTAATCTTTCTTCAATTAGGAACACAGTGAAGCATCAAATCTACCTGAATTCTGCCTATAAAGGGAACAAGGATGAAAAATGGGGTCATGTCACTTATGTGTTAAAAACTTTCAGTTCAAAAATTCAGAAGTTTTACTTCTGTGTAACATCCTGAAGGAAACAAATAATTATTGTGGCAGCCATTTACAATTGTCCAGCTTTAAGTTTGCTACTGGTTTTTCCTTCTCATTGAGCTTTTGCAGGTCCATTGATGATTCTTGAATTCCCTCTAAAAGTGTTAGACTCCAAAACACAATTTTAAAATATTTCTTATAAAAGGTTAACCTTAACCAGATTATAGAATTAAGAATTAATCAACTGAAATTCATTTCAACAAATGAGCATCTTATTATTGTGCTGGGCACTCTCCTAGGTGCAGGGAGTAAATATGAAAAAGAGATTTGATAAAAACTGCCTTCATAAAGCATAAGGATAGAGGGTATTTCTGAAATTTCAGTTTAGGCTCTTCCAAAGAAATGTCGATTTGGTATTTTATTAACTCATTTCTTGTTCTTAAACTCCTTAAGGGTATTTTCCTTTTGAAATTTCTAAACCTTAAAAACCTGGCCTTGCATTTGATACTCAATATCCCTTGATCCCGTAGATCAAATATTATGGTATGAAGCACTCCTTATTTGAAAGAACAATTGTTTTCACTATTTTAGATTGTTTTAGACTAATTCTGGGTAATGGTGTACATTAACAATTTCTGGACAAGCAAATAAATCCTCTCAAAGATAAGCAAATATAGTGATATTCAACTGTTGAAGGGTGTTAAGGTATGAGTTAAATGTACTGAACTTTTCTTCTCTATGAAATAGTCTTGGTTGACTAATGTAGTAACCAGCTTTCTAACATTCAAAATGATTTTCTCTGGGAGTGAAATCATTTTGTACGTCAAATGCAACACTTGTTTAACTCTTGCATTTGAAGGACTATTTTATTATTAATTAGTAAATTTTTGCATCATTTTCATATATAAGGTAAATACTCAAATCCATTTTCCTATAAAATCTTAAATTCAGTGTCTTTATAGGCATAAAGTTGAGATCTTTTAATGTTCAGTCTTATGCCCATTTGATAAAAAGTGGACAATACTGAGTAATTAAAAATTAAATTAAATTTAATAAGGAAAGAGTAATTGATGATACCAGTATAGTCAAGTAAGATCTACACTAGTTATCATTAGAGCAACTCATTTTCGTACATACTGTATGATTCATAAAGTACATAATACCTTGTGTGATCCTACTTTATGACTACAAATAAATGGATGGACTTATGCTAAATGCTAAAACAGATGAAAGTTAATTTTAGCAGCACCCCAGTAGACTGAGTCATTTGTTCTCATAAATACTGCCTAATTTGAAGACAATGGGAAATGTTTAAAACTGATTTCATAAAGCCTGAAACCACTTTGACGTTTGAATAACAGCAGATGTCAAAATAAATTTCCTGTTCTGCTAAAGTTAAAGAACTACTTTAACATGATAATTTGTCTCCTAAAACAATGCCTCAGGACCCACAATGACAAAGGTCAAAATTGAAGGTGAACCTGAGTTCAGACTGATTAAAGAAGGTGAAACAGTAACTGAAGTGATCCATGGAGGTGCGTTATATGTATTTCCTAAAGCCTAGTTAGGATCACTGTGATTATTCTGAAACAGTGTTGGTTAAATATATTGAACATCTGATGTTTTCTGTTGGCTTTTGTTTTATATAAATTGTGGGAATATTCGTTTCACGGGCTCTTCCTGTTAGGTGTTGTGGTTTTTTGTCTTTTTAATTTTTTTCCAGTGAAATAAAATACAATTTACCTTTAATGAAGTTAGAGTAATTTAACTACTTGGAATTAATTTACCCATTAAGTCACCAGGTCCAACAAAACCATCATTACTGTGCATACGTCAGTGATGATTATGAAGTAGAATAATAATGTCAATACAAAGTAATCTATTGGATTTAGAAGAAAACAATGGCCATTGTGTTAAGATTGACTAATAAATCACTGCTGAGACTGAATATAGGGCTCCCACTCTAATGATGAAGAATTCCCTGGATTCTCACTAAATACTCATTCTGCGGTCAGAAAACAAGTATGGCAGTAAGACACGGAGAGTTAACTTGCCAGCTGGCTGTCTCCCTCACCCAAGATTCAGGACATAACTCTACCATTTAGATATTTGTTGATCTGACTCTGTTTGAGATATGTCCCCAAAATGATTAGGATTGAATTCTAAGCCGTATTGCTTTGAGAACTATATTTAATCATTAAAATGTCTAGCTTATGTATCCATAAAGGGCTACATCAAATGTGTTTTTCTCCCTCTACTTTTAGAGCCAATTATTAAAAAATACACTAAAATCATTGATGGAGTGCCTGTGGAAATAACTGAAAAAGAGACAAGGGAAGAACGAATCATTACAGGTAAACTTTGATTCCATATATGGCACTATGCCTGAATTATAAAGGTAAAACCATGGTAAATCTTAAAATAGCTCTCTCTATAAGAATCATGAGAGAAATTGACTAAGTCATTTTCATGGTGGTTACTAAAGTTATTTCTTTTTGGCAGAAATAATATTATTCTTAAATATGCAATCTATGTTTTTCCCTGAATTGGAATCTGTGGACAAATCTATAAGCATGTGTTTTTACTATGCAGACTCATACATGTTATATAATATTTTCACTTAGCTATGTATTAATGAATTAATAAATCCTAGAAGAAAAACCATTCCCTCCTTTGATTTTCTGTTTAGCCTAAGGTCTACACATCTACATACCAAAATATATACAAGTTTGTATAAGACAACTGATCTCTAATTTAAGTAAACCTCTGTGTCAGTCTCCCACCAATGAATTAGTCTAAAATTCTGAATTCAGCTATTTTGCAAGTATTTGTTTAAATGAGCAGTCAGCAACTATGGCCTGTACCACCCACTTATGTAAAGTTCTATTGGAACCCAGTGTGACTATCCCTTCATATAATGTCTATAACTGTTTTACCCTAGAGTGACTATTTGAATCACTGCAACACAAGTCATATGGCCTATAAAGTCTAAAATACTATCTGGCCCTTTAGAGTGGAAGTTTGCTTACCACAGTTTTAGACCTTTTTTAAAAAAATTGTCTTTCTTTCAGGTCCTGAAATAAAATATACTAGGATTTCTACTGGTGGTGGAGAAACAGAAGAAACTCTGAAGAAATTGTTGCAAGAAGGTCAGCATGTCTAGAAACATAAGAATGTGACTTTACTTAAGCTATCTGTTTCAAAGTCTAAAATAGTCTTTGAGGCCTTTTACATATTTTCTACTCTATCTCATTCTTTTGTTCAAATTCCATGCCAACATATGAAAAATGTTCAAAGATAAAGAATGAAACTCAAATGACAGTCATGTTGATTGTTTTGTTAATATATTATATATTGTTCAATAGCTTTAGAAATTGGCTTATCGAAACAGCACCAAAACTAGAGAAAGATCAAGTGTTGGTCTGGAATTCATTGTTAGCCAGATGCCATTATACATCACATCAAGTGTCCTGTGTTTTTATTACGTAAACCAATTTCTGCTATAAACATGTATCCTCTCAGAGGTCACCAAGGTCACCAAATTCATTGAAGGTGGTGATGATCATTTATTTGAAGATGAAGAAATTAAAAGACTGCTTCAGGGAGGTTAGTAAAAGGGAAACGACTAACCCACTTAACAGGTTCTGGAGACTGAGTTCTTCAACTTTTTAAAGACTGAGCATTCAGGTTTTTCTTTTAATAAGGTTAGAAAAAGACAACATGGTGTGTTGTCTTAAGAGATTGATTGGTTCAATAGTAGTTTAAGTAATAATAATGAAAAAATGATTACTAATTTAAACAGTCTTTAAAAAGTTCTATGATATAAAACTTGGGGAGCAATGAATATTTTTTTTTCTTTGATACAGATAATCAAGGATATTTTAAGTATCTGACAGGGGAATACTTTTTAAATTGGTAGTTGTTTAAAGAAGCCCAAACTGACATATTATATTAGAAAAATGTATTCACTGCCCCCAGAACAATAATAAAAGGCATGTTTATGGATTTTTTAAAGTGCATACATCTAGCAAAAACAAAATAGTGCATTTAGTAATTTTCTTTTCCAAACTACATTCCTGAGAATGGATATTTGTTTCTTCTAACAGTTTGAATGATAATCTATAACTGGAGATGGAAATTATTTTGCATATGAAATTAATCTTTAAAGTATGGAATGTTCTCTGTCTATGGCATTAAAAAGACCTACTTTTAAAAGCAAAGGAGAAAAAAAAAGAATTCAAAATCTTACACAAACTCTAAATGATAATTATTTGAAGAAACAGTAAATGCTAATAAAATATAATTTGGGTAATTGGCATTTGAATAAATGAACTTTTAGTTCATTTTACTAACAACAAAAGTATTTAGACGACAACTTGCTTCAGAGAAACAAGCATTTAAATTATTCAGAAAAATCAAATATGCTTCCTGAAATATACTATGAGTTGAGAGACACAACTACAGTTTGGTATTCATCCAAAATATCATCCAAGATGGCTTTTCTGCTTAAATTTGTATCCCTCTGTTCAAGAAGATGTAAATTCTCTTGGAACCATACATATTATAGGCAATTGTTTCTTTATTCTTTATTTTAACCTAGGTAAAAATCTCTTTATATAGTGTTGAGACTGTTCAGCGATAGTAAAAATAAATTGACCCAATGATTGAATTACCCCTCAATAGAAAAATATGTGTCTGAAAAATACAAGATTTAATTTCAGACAGCAGGGAGTGTGCGGCAAAGCCAAAGCCATAAAAGAACCAAGGTTTTCTGTATTATCTCACACAGAATTCACCATCTACCTACAAATGTTTAACTGTCTGCTAGGAAAACAGGGATTTGAGGGAAGAGGGGAAGAGATTATGAAGATTAAATTGAATTCTTTTTTTTTAAGTCCTTACCATAGTAAGCAGCTTTGTAGAATGGCAGTGCTTTCTAGAGAATGAATCATTTAGTAGCTCTACCTGTATATACATTGCTTTACTTTATTTAGGCTTAAACTTCAGGTAAGTATGTTTTCTTATCCTTTAATAAGCCCCGCTTAACAAGTTGATTATAAACAAGGAACTAAGTACATAACAATAACTTCAGGCAAAAGAAAATATATCTGCTACAAGAATATGATATTTTAATTTTAGTTAATGAAATCTTTCTTTAACTCCTGTTTTCTTTTATCCCAGGGGGTGGATTCCTTTAGTTCCCAATATCTGGTTTCTCTACATGTCTATAAAGCATTAATTTCCACAATGCCACATCCTAAGTTTTTATCAGAACATTTCCAAGGTTTTTTTCACATAGTAAAGACAATATAAGCAGTCTAGTTACTAGTATAACTCATATATAGCTAGTATAGTTCAGTATAGTTACTGAACACTAATTGGACATGGTAGGTTTTTTCCTACCCCTGTAAAATCAATGGGTCATCACTGAGTTACAAGTGTCTAGATCCTGAGATACCTATTTACAAAGAAGCTGCTGTGAGTAAAGATTACATCATGCAAGACTGGCCTTCGTTTCTTCAGAATATAGATAGGTGATCTCTATCCCAACTACAGTCTTCATCTCAAAAGTTTGGAGTTTTCAATCTAGACTGTTCATAGTGGTACATATAGTACATTCTGATGAATTGAGTGTATTCCTCAATTATTTTAGTCATGACTAGTAACATGGCTAAGTGGTCCTTTCGGTACCAATATTGTGGTTTATCACTGAAGTGCTTCAGGGCCCTTACCTCAAAAAATGTTCTCATGAAATGCATAAAATTTCATGCTTAGGTAAAGTTACATTTACTGAAACTGCTAAAGTAATTAAGGGAAAATATCAACCTATAGAGAAAGGAACAAAGATGTCATTTTGGATGATTTTGACAAATCTGCCAATACAAAATGTAAATCCTGTGTAGAGAATAGGGATCAGCTTATAGGTCTGGCTTTTGATCTGGGCTCCAACTCAAACTACTTAAGTAAGTTGATTCTTTTTTTGCTTTGGTTTCTTCTTCTGAAAATGAGGATAATAATGTTACTTATGTCTTAATGAGTTAATGTATGGAAAGCGCTTGGAATAACGCTCGACAAATACAAGCTCCCAGTAATGTTAACTATTATCAGTATCATGGCCAATTTTATATACATAATAAACTTATTAATATAAACTTAAGAAAGTAGTATTTTACACCTAATTTAAATTTCTGAGAGCCATAGCCATATAAATATGCAAAAGTCTTATAAATAATTGGGCTGAAGCACTTTGCATATATCATGAATCGTGGTAGAGAGGGGCATTTGTGTGGGATCATTCATATGACTGGTTTATCTTCCCACATTTTGTTTCTTGAAGCATGACTTGATACGACTCTCATTCATTTTGAGATAGCAGAGAGCCAGCCACTGGGAACAAATCTGACTTTCTGCGCTTTATTCAGGCTTTCTTCTAAAGATTTTTTTTTGCCACAATTAATAATTCTTATTTTACTAGTACCATAGCAAAATAGTAATAAATTAACAAATTACTTAATTGGGTGTTCATTAAGTGGATGCTGACAAGTGTATGAAACAAAATCTGAATGTAAGTGCTTGTTTTGAAATGTAATGTTATAAATACTTCTGTGACCTTGTTTTAAATTATACAATAACTGTTATTTGGAGTGTAATTAAGTCCATTATAAACAATGGTCTTAGTCACTTAAAGATTGAATCCATCTTTTCTTGGCTGTATTTTATAAGCCATTATTCTGTTACCAAATAAACCTGATTTTCAAGAAAATATATCAATTGGAGCATATTCCATAATAATCCTATCTCAAACTTTCCCCTATTATCCAATGTAATGAGGTTTTCTACAGTTCTGTATGATAGTATTAACAAGAAATTATAAATGGTTATACATCTTATATTTTGTGGGAAAAAACATGTTGGAAATGTGCCACATAGAAACAAACTTATTTAAACATTTTAAAAATGTTTCTAGGTGACATACAGCCAATATACTGTTGGTGGTAGTTTCTTGCTTTACTTTTTAACAGAATTTCAGAGAATTGAAAAAATATATATAATAGAAAAATTTTGACTTGATTATTGGGCATAGATAATATATAAAAGCAAGAAGTCAAAATTCAGAGAAAAAAATTTTTAAAGGTAAGCAGAAAAATGAAGTCACTGTAGGAACCACATTTACACTTTGATCTTAAGCATCCGATAGCAGAGTGACAATGTGAATTAGGTCTTGCTGATGAGTTAAAGAAAAAAAAAACAAAGAATTGGAAAATATTTTGTAACTATAACGAAATACTGCATAGTTATGAAACACTTGAAATTCTTAAATATGAAAGCTTTTATTATTTTTAACTAGTTAATATTATAAATGGTCTTGTAGGATTAGAATTAAATTTGCAAGTATGTTGGCACACATTTCCTGAATTGCATAATATTATATTTCTAGAGTTACTAGGACAATGCTATTTGTTGTCCTCATGTTCTATAAGGTAATTATGAATTAATTTACAAGGAGAATTTTACAGAGGCAGAATTCTGATACATCACAAATAGGAATGACTGGATAAATGACTGGAGCTCTCTGAGAAGATACTTCTGCTAAACTTTATATAATGTTAAATATCCCTTCATCATAAAGCAATGCTTTTTGTAAAACAGGTGAAAACATCATGTAAGTCACTTACTCTATGCAAAAATGATACATTATATGAGGCTCCAAATGCCATAATGAAACAATGTTTTGCAAATAGTGAGCATTCATTATGATATGTGGAAAACAAATGTCTGTCTTTGGCCAATGAAAAAGTCTCGCTGTTTCAAAAGAAAATCTACATGTTTAAGTGATGCTTATTTTAAAACTTTTTACTTTTCTTTACTTACGGTCTCTTGTCTGATATTTGCCATAATTTCAAGTATTTCTAACTACAACTATTTAATTTTAGACACACCTGTGAGGAAGATACAAGCCAACAAAAGAGTTCAAGGTAAATGTATTGATAGTAATGTGCATATGGGACACATGTTTTGTTATGTTAAGAGAAGTCAAAGAATAGGGTTTTAATATATTTTATTGGACTTTGCTGTCTTTTAGGGAGAAAAGTTAGCAAATTTGAGTCAAAGTATTTTGATGATAAAAATCAGAAAATAGATTATTCATTCTCTGCACTGTTAGTAAAATCTAAGGATGACAAATGTTAAAGGAAAGGCAATTATACTCACATAAACTGCTAGATTTTTGGAAGCACTGAGATAGACTCAAGTAGAGTTAAGTTGAAAAGAAATCTGTTACTATGAGCCAAGAAAAATTTGGTTGCTACCTGAACTCTCTAAAAATGTTATTATTTGAGATCAGGCTACAGTTTGAAACATAAGTAAATTAAAAACTGTACACATAGTTATTAATATAACTTTGTACAAAATTTTGATACAACATGTAGATTATACACATGTATGTATCACTCATGCACTATAATTTTCTTCATAACCATACTTATGTGCATTTTCTAATCTTTCACTTAGGTTACCTTGCATTCGGGTACATTACATAATCAAAGATTTTCTGTATAGAAATTAGAATAAATTACAAGTTTGGAATTTTTTAAATAATTACATACTAATAGTCAAAAAATTGCAAGGCTTATATATGCATTATAGGTATATCTGATTTTAAGCCAATCTAATATAGACTTTTGAAATAAAAAATCAATTGCATAGATAATTTCTTTTTTATTTTTTTATTGTTATGTTAATCACCATACATTACATCATTAGTTTTTGATGTAGTGTTCCATGATTCATTGTTTGTGCATAACACCCAGTGCTCCACGCAGAACGTGCCCTCTTTAATACCCATCACCAGGCTAACCCATCCCCCCACCCCCCTCCCCTCTAGAACCCTCAGTTTGTTTTTCAGAGTCCATTGTCTCTCATGGTTCGTCTCCCCTTCTGATTTACTCCCCTTCATTCTTCCCCTCCTGCTATCTTCTCCTTTTTTTTCTCTTAACATATATTGCATTATTTGTTTCAGAAGTACAGATCTGTGATTCAACAGTCTTGCACAATTCACAGCGCTCACCATAGCACATACCCTCCCCAATGTCTACCACCCAGCCACCCCATCCCTCCCACCCCCCACCACTCCAGCAACCCTTAGTTTGTTTCCTGAGATTAAGAATTCCTCATATCAGTGAGGTCATATGATACGTGTCTTTCTCTGATTGACTTATTTCACTCAGCATAACACCCTCCAGTTCCATCCACATCATTGCAAATGGCAAGATCTCATTCCTTTTGATGGCTGCATAATATTCCATTGTGTATATATACCACATCTTCTTTATCCATTCATCTGTCGATGGACATTTTGGCTCTTTCCACAGTTTGGCTGCTATAAACATTGGGGTGCACGTACCCCTTCGTGTCCCTACATTTGTATCTTTGTGGTAAATACCCAGTAGTGCAATTGCTGAGTCGTAGGGTAGCGCTATTTTTAACTTTTTGAGGAACCTCCATACTGTTTTCCAGAGTGGTTGCACCAGCTTGCATTCCCACGAACAGTGTAGGAGGGTTCCCCTTTCTCCACATCCCCACCAACATATGTCGTTTCCTGACTTGTTAATTTTAGCCATTCTGACTGGTGTGAGGTGGTATCTCATTGAGGTTTTGATTTGAATTTCCCTGACGCCAAGTGATGTTGAGCACTTTTTCATGTGTCTGTTGGCCATTTGATGTCTTCTTTGGAAAAATGTCTGTTCATGTCTTCTGCCCATTTCTTGATTGGATTGTTTGTTCTTTGGGTGTTGAGTTTGATAAGTTCTTTATAGATTTTGGATACTAGCCCTTTATCTGATATGTGCATAGATAATTTCTAACTGAAGGTTTTATCAGGGATTTCTTCTAAACATCCTAATCCATCCAGATTTTCAAAAGAACTACAATCCTCAAATTTTAAATTATTATTTTCATATACTTTTGATCAAAAGATAACCTTAATTTCATCATCATAAACAGAGGATATGACCAAGAAAACATAATCTGATGTTTATTACAATAAGAAATGATGGTCTTTATAGATATAGTCATGCACAGAATATCACATTATTAAATTCTAAAGTTTCATCACATTTACAATCTATGTGTTCTCCCTTCTTCCTCTCAGGATCTAGAAGACGATCAAGAGAAGGTCGTTCTAAGTGAAAATCCAGTAACCAGACAACAAAGTTTATACAACCCTAAATGAATAACCTGATCTTAAAGGAAAATAACAAGAGCCACATTGACTTCAGGAAATGAACAACCAGCACAAAAAAGCATTGAACACTTCTGAATACAAATTTCATCTTTTTTTTCTCTGAATGAAATTGTGGGGTTAGTCTCCTGTGGGATAGGAACTGAAGGAAATAGAACACCTTACATACAGGTTTTTACATCTTGACATTAAAAATTCTGGCTAACTTTGGAATCCATCAAGAAAAATTCTTGTCAATGCATTTATTACAACTTAAATCTCACATTCCATTGAGAAGATTGAGCTTTGAATCTAAGAGATAGATAAAATGTATGCAAGCAGGTACCTCTCCATGGGAAGCTAAGTTATAAAAATGGGTGCTCATTATTAAAAAATAACAAAATGTTTACTTCAAAAGGCTTTGCACATTTCTAATACAATATGGGTTTACCAGTAAATTATGCTATTTCTACAACCAATTTTGTACTCTTGAAATGTTTGTCATATGCTTTTTGCAATACATATTTTTATCTCAAACATTTCAATAAAACATTTTGTTTCAGTTATAAACAGAATTACTGTTTATACTGTACTTTAAATTGGGTAGTTCAGAAAACTCAAGGTTTAAGTTAATAAGTGGTTTGGACTTGGGAACAGGACTTTATACCTCTTTTTTATAACAAATACTCATTAAAGGGAATTGAATGAATTTAGTGTTTCTTGAATTTTTAAAACTATCTGTTATATAAAGAATCATTACACAATGAAGCAATCATTAAGCCTCAACTGAGTGCCTAATATAACCCTAGAACCATGCTAAATTGTGAAGATCCAAAACATGAATCAGTTAGGGTTCTCAAAGAGTAAAGAGACAAATCACCAATAATTCACAATGTACCATGAGCTATAGTAGAAGAATAAAAAGTACTACACAAACACCAATACAGCAATCAATTTTTCCTAGGCTTTTGCTAGAGATAGGGAAAGCCCCAGAGATGCCCTTAACTAAGAGTGAAGTAATGTGAGTGTCCATTGTATAACAAAAGAGGGGAAGAAAAATATTTGTTTGCAGAGAATGGTAAAGAGATCAGTTGATCTAGTCAGATCTCAGCAAGTAGCATCCTCACTTGGTCTAGTTGAAATAAAAGCAATCAGGGAACAGAATCCATACTGATGAGAAGCTGAGTGGTGACTGTGTAATAAAACTGTTTATTATAAAACTGAGGAAGGCCAAACCGAAGATACCAGTCTGGATCAGAGATGTCCAGCTTGGATTGGAGATTCGGTACTAAAGTACCACTAAAGGATCTGGAAATATTTTTGAGTAGGTGAAAGCATTGGGTCTTTGAGATGCAGTTGGGATGAGGAAGTAAAATAGAAAATTCTGGCAGTGACTCTTACTGAGGAAGTGCTCAATAGCCTTGGTTTTCCAGAATGCTTTCTAGTCTGGAACAGTGGTGAGATTTATGTATAGCATTTAAAGCCCTTGCTAGGAAGCAAAATGCCCTAGCAGCTCAGTACTCATCTAGAGCATTTAGAACTTCAATCTCAACTGGACAGAGTGTGGCCATTATCATCTCAAAGTGATTCAGAGGAGGTGGTTATATAAGGTGGTACTGGTAGAATATACTAAACCATCATCAACAAAGATAACTATTCCAGACAGTATGTTGTTCATGATCCTCTAGAAGATCCCAAGATAATTACATAGAACAAATAGTAGGTCAGCTTATACATTTAGCCCCCTTCAGGGTTTTCATTTGATGATGAGTTGGACTTTGAATATAGTAGTCCGGGACAATAGGAATGAGGTTAAAGTCTTTATAAAGACTGCTAACTTTAATGCCCTGCCTTTTTTTTTTTTAATTGAACCAAAGGAGAAAAAAGGAATCAGTTTTGGATAGTACACATACAAAAATCTAGCATAACTCTCTGGTAAAGAACAGAGTCTTTCAAATGACACAAGTAAATATATTTAAAGATAAAATTTAAAGAATTATTAATAAAAGATAAAGACAATAATACAAATAAAAAAACAAGATTTAAAATATATGAAAATAAAAAATAATTTTAAACCCCCAAATAAGAATTTAAAGGTAGACAAATAAATAATATAAATAAATCCTACTCAAACACTTTCTATAAATTGAAGAGGCAGAGTAGTATGTGCTTTTACATGCAATATTTAATCCTTTAAAAATTCTGAACTTTTATTATCTCCAGTTTTATAGGAAAAATTGAGGCTCACTTAGTTTATGTAACATTTTTTGCCTTGTAATCTTAAAACAGGCCATCAATCAATTTACCTCATGTTCATTACTCAACAAATACAAACTTGGGGAAGAGCAAACACATTTGTTTTTACAATTGTGCTGACTCTGTACTACCTGATTTCAGCTCTTTCTAATCATCCTCTACCTAAGTGGCATATAGGTTTGAGCACACTGAACTTAAGACTGCAGTTTCAAATAAGCCTTCCTAACAGTCTCCAAGAAACCACGATCTACTTTCTGTCACTCTAGATAATGGCATTTTCTAGACTTTTATATAAATTGAATCACACAGTGTGCATGGCTCCTTCTTTGCTTTCCTTTCTCTGGGATTCTATGTAGGAGTGGAATGATAGGACCACACAGAAAGTATATGATTAACGTTTTAGGAAACTGCCCAACAATACTCCAAAGGAGTTCTACTATTTTAAATTCCCACCAGAAGTATATGGGAGTTCCAGTTTCTCTTGCCAACACTTGATATGGACAATCTTTTTAATTTTACCTATTCTACTAGGTGTGTAGTGGTATCTCATTGTAGTTTTAATTTGCATCTCCCTGATGTATGCCTTTCATGTGCTTATTTGACATTTGTATATATTCTGTGAAGTGTCTGTTCAAATCTTTTGCTGATTTTTAATTGGTTTGGTTTTTTATTAAGTGTTGAGAGTTCCATATATATATATACAGCTTATATAGATCTACTAGCTATATAAGATGCAAATATTTTTCTCCCAGTATGTGGCTTATCTTTTCATTCTCTTAGCATTTTTTTTGAAGATAACAAAGTTGAATTCATTTTTTTCTTCTATGGATTATGCTTTTGGTATCATATCTAAGAAAACTTCTTTTAACAAAAGTTCACAAAAAATTCTAATCTGTGTTCCTTTAGAAGCTCTACTAGATTTAGGTTTTACACTGAGGTATATAATTCATTTTGAATTAATTTTTGTTGTTGGTACAAGGTATGGATCAAAGTTTTTTTTCCCCCCTATAGATAGCCAATTATGCTAGCACCATTCTCTAAAAAGACTATTGTCTGTTGATATACCTTTACATCTTTGTCAAAATTCCATATATTTATGAATTTATTTCTGTTTCTCTTCTTTCTATTCTGTTCTATTAATCTATTTCTCTCTCTTAATTGAAACATCATACTGACGAGATTAGTGTAGTTTTAAATATGTCACGAAATCAGGTAGGGCTAGTCAATTTTGCTCATCTTTTTTCAAAGTTGATTTGGGTATTTTAAGTTATTTGCATTTACACATGAATTTTTAAATCAGCTTGTCAACGTCTACAAAAAATTAAGGTATTTGCTTAACTTTGAATTGAGATTGTATTGAATATATGGGTCAATTTGAGGATAATTAAAATATGCAATACTGAGTCTTCAAACCATGAACAAAATACATCTCTCAGTTTATATAGTTCTTCCTTAGTTGCATTACCAATATTTTGTTATTTTGAGTGTACAGATCTTGCACCTTTGTAGATTCTCCATAAGTACTTAATATTTAATTTTTGTGGTTTACCAACGGCATTGATTTTATTTCAATTGCTCATGGTTTATTTTCTGTGTGTTGATTTGTATTTAGCAACCTTGTTAAACTCATTTATTAATTCTAGTAACTTTTTATAGCTTACATCATATTTTCTACATTGACAATCATGTTGTATGAAAATGAAGACAACTTTACTTCTTTTGCCATCTGGATGCCTTTGACGCTTTCTTGTCTAATTTCATTGGTTGATATTGAATAGTAGTATAATGTCAAATAGAAGTGGCAAGAGTGACCATTCTTCTTCATGATCTTAAAGGGAAAACATTCATCCAGTCTTTTAACTTTAAGTATGATGTTTAATTTGATGTTAGCAGCATTGTCTTCTGTTTTATCATAGACATCCATTACCAGGTTGACGAAAGCACTTGCTATTCCAAATTTGCTGAGAACTTTTTATCAGGAATGAATTTTGGATTTTACCAAATGCTTTATCTGTACCTTTTTATATGATCATGTGGGTTTTCTTTTTTAGTTTGTTAATATGGTAAATTATATGGATTTAATTTTGAGTATTAAATCCTCATCCCATTTATCTTATTCATTCTAGGATGAATTCCACTTAGTCATGACATACTCAGTTTGTGAAATTGTGTTAAGCATTTTTACATGTATGTTCATGAAAGATACTTGTCTATCATTTTCTTTTTATAGATTACATCATTTTTCTACATTGACAATCATGTTGCAATCTCTTTGAGTTTGGTATCATGGCAATGAAGGCTTCACAAGATGAGTTGGGAAGAATTCTCTTTGGTTTTTAGAAAGTGTCTGTGTAGAACTGATAATTTTATTCCTCCTTAAATGTTTGGTAGAATTCACCAGTGAAGACATCTGCTCTTAGAATTTTCTTTGAAGAATGATTTTTGGATACAAATTCAATTTCTTTAATACATACAGCCTGTTTGGATTATCTATTTCCTTTTGAATGGGATTTGGTACTTTGTATCTTTCAGGGAACTTGTTCATTTCAAACAATTTTAAAATTTAAAATTGGTATAATGTTGTTCAAAATATTCCATTATTATCCTTTAACTAGTGATGTCACTTCTCTCCTGCCTGATTTTTGTAATATTTTTCTTCTCTTTTTCCTAACCATTCTAGCTAGCCATCAATCAATTTTCTTGGTTTTCTCAAAGAATATGCTTTTAGTTTCATTGATTTTCTGCACTGTGTTTCCATTTTCTATTTCATTGATTTTCACTCTTTATTATTGTCTTCTGCTTTATTTAATTTTAATCTGATCTTGATTTTCTAGTTTTGCTTATGGTGAAAGCTGAAGTCATTGATTTAAGAACTTTCTTCTTTCTAATACCAGAGTTTAGTGGTATAAATTCCTCCACCAAGTATTACTTAGTGGTATCTCATGGATTTTTTTAATGTATTTTAATTTTCATTCACTTCAAAGTACTTTCTAATTTTCTTTCTAAATATGTTTAAAAAGTCAGTTATCTTTTTAAGAAATTGAAATAATAAAAAATATTATCTATTTACACATGTAGTAACTATTTCTTGGGCTCTTTCTTCCTTTGGTAGATCTATATTTCGATCTGATATCATTTTTCTTTTCCTTATTTAAATTTTATTTTATTATTATGTTAGTCACCATAGAGTACATCATTAGTTTTTGATATAGTGTTCCATGATTCATTGTTTGTGTATAACACCCATTTTTCTTTTCCTAGTGTTTCTTTTAGTGCAAATCTGCTGGCAATAAATTTTTTGGTCTGAAAAATATCACTATTTTTCCTTTGTTTTGAAAAATATCTGCTGGATATGCAATTCTAGGTTGACAATTTTTATTTATACTATTTTAAAGATGTTATCTCACTGATATTTTTGCTTGTCTTGTTTCTTGTTTGTTTTGTATATGTCTTTTTTTCTCTCTTTATCACTGCTTTAAAATTTTCTTTTTATCGCTGGTTTTGAAAATTTTGATTATGATGTGCACTGGGGTGGTTTTTCTCATGTTTCTTGTTCCTAGGATGTATTGCATTTCTTGGACCTGTGGGTTTAGGATTTTTATCAAATTTGACTTTTTTTAGCCATCAATGATTTGTTCTGTCCCCTTCTTTACATATATATTAGGCTGCTCTTAAATTATAATACACCTCACTATTGCTTCTTTTTTTAATTCTTATTTTATCTGTGTGCCTTTCATTTTAGAAAGCTTCTATTTTTGTGTCTTCATATTCACTAACCTTTTTTTCTAGAACATAATTTGACCCCTAGCCCATTCTGCATTTTTCATTTCAGACATAGTTTTCCTCTCTAGAAACTTTTATTTGGATATTTTTATATCTTGCATGTCTCTCCATAATTTTTTTAACATATGGAATATAATTATAGTAAATCTTTCAATAACCTCTGCTATTCTAACAATTGTGCCAATTCTGGGTCAATTCAATTGATTGATTTTTCTTCTCATTATCCACCATATATCTCTGTTTCTTTGCATGCCTGGCCATCTTTGATTGGTTGCCAGAGATGGTAAATTTTGCCTTGTTGGGTGCTGGATATCTTGCACTCTTATGAATATTCTTGAACTTTATTCTAGAATGTAGTTAAGTTAATGAAACAGTGTGATCCATTAGGTTCTTGCTTTTAAGATTTGTTAGGCCGGGCTGGATCTATGTATTGTCTGGAGCTAATTACTCCCTGCTATTTAGGTATGGCTCTCCTGAGTACTATTCCCAATTTCCAGTGAATTATGAGATTTTTCCCATCTGGTTGGTGGGAACAGATGTTAGTTATTCCAGGCCCTGTGTGAGTGTGAGATTCTGTCCCCTCTAATCCTTTCAGGCGGCTCTTTCTCTGGCCTCTATTAGTTTCCATCTATACATGCGTTCATCAGCACTCTGCTGAATACTCAAGGGGGACTTCTGCAGGTCTCAGGAGTTCTCTCTACATGCAGCTCTCTCCTCCGTGGGCCTCTGTCCTGTGAACTCTAGTCTTCTTGGTCTCCCTTCACACTCAGCTCCATCTCACCACTTCTGTCAGTAAGCAGAATT
Organism: Zalophus californianus; assembly: GCF_009762305.2. Taxonomy (NCBI): domain Eukaryota; kingdom Metazoa; phylum Chordata; class Mammalia; order Carnivora; family Otariidae; genus Zalophus; species Zalophus californianus. The sequence continues at coordinate 64,720,766 of NC_045597.1, forward strand.
CCAACTGGATTCTTTTTTTTTTTTAGGATTTTATTTTATTTATTTATTTGAGAGAGACAGTGAGAGAGACAGAGGACAAGAGGGGATAGGGTCAGAGGGAGAAGCAGAGTCCCTGCCAAACAGGGAGCCCAATGCAGGACTTGATTCCGGGACTGCGGGATCTTGACCTGAGCGAAGGGAGTTGCTTAACCAACTGAGCCACCCAGGTGCCCCCCACCTGGATTCTTACTCCCTACAGTATGGACTAAAAAGTCTCTCCACAATGCTGAGACAATCATAGAGCTTCCCTCATTTGTATCCTGCCTCTCAGGCATCACTGTCGTTTGTTGCCTGATGCCCGGCGTCTTGAAAATCATTCCCTGAATATTTTTTTAATTGTTTCAATCAGGAGAGTAAATCTGGTTTCTACTATTCCATTTTCCCAGAAGTGAAAGTTCCTCTCTAATTTAATTAAGTTGTATTAACTCCATTCCATAATAATGAATTGTAACTTTATTTTTTTAATTTATTCATTTATTTTTAAAAATTTTAACTCCAGTACAATTAACGTAGAGTGTTATATTAGGTTCAGATGTATAACATAGTGATTCAACAATTCCATGCATCATTCAGTGTTCATCACAACAAATGCTCTCCTTAATTCCCATCCCCTAATTAAACCACCCCCCACCCCCTCCCCTCAGGTAACCATCAGTTTGTTCTTTATAGTTAAGAATCTGTTTCTTGGTTTCTCTCTCTCTTTCTTTTGCTGTTTTGTGTCTTAAATTCCACATATGAATGAAATCATATGGTATCTGTCATTGACTGACTTATTTCACTTAGCATTAAACTCTCCAGCTCCATCCATGTTGTTGCAAATGGCAAGACATCATTTTTTTTTTTTTTTTTTTGGTGTGTGGCTGAATAATATATACCACCTCTTCTTTATCCATTCGTCTATTGATGGACCCTTGGGGGGCTTCTATAGTTTGGCTATTATTAATGCTGCTATAAACATTGGGGTGCATGTATCCCTTTGAATTAATGTTTTTGTATTTTGGGGGTAAATATCCAATAGTATAATTATTAGATAGTAAAGAAGTTATATTTCTAACTTTTCCAGGAATCTTCATACTGTTTTCCACAGTGGCTGTACCAATTTGCATTCTTGCCAAAAGTGCAAGAGTGTTCCTCTTTCTTCACATTCTTTCCAACGCTTGCTGTTTCTTAATTTTAGCCATATTGTCAGGTGTGAGGTGATATCTCCTTTAGTTTGATCTGCATTTCCCTGATGAAGAGTGATGTTGAGTATCTTTTCATGTCTTTTTGGTCATGTGGATGGCTTCTTTGGAGGAATGTCTGTTCATCTTCTGCCCATTTTTAATTGGATTTTTGGGGTTTTGTGTGTAAGTTCTTTATATGTTTTGGATACAAATCCTTTATCAGATATGTCATGGGCAAATATCTTCTCCCACTCTCTAGGTTGCCTTTTAGTTTTGTTGATTGTTTCCCTCACTGTACAGAAGTTTTTTATTTTGATGTAGTCCCAATAGTTCATTTTTACTTTTATTTTCCTTGCCTCAGGAGACATACCTAGAAAATGTTGCTATGGCCAATGTCAGAGACATTGCCGCCTGTGCTCTCTTCTAGGATTTTTCATGATAAAAGCCCTCAACAACGTAGGCTTAGAAGGAACATACTTCAAGATAATAAAGGCCACGTATGAAAAACCCACAGCTAACATCATCCTTAATGGGGAAAAACTGAGAGCTTTTCCCATAAGGTCAGGAATAAGATAAGGATGTCCACTCTCTTAACTTTTATTCAACACTGTACTAGAAACCTAGCCACAATAATCAGAAAACAAAAAGAAATAAAAGGCATCTAAACTGGTAAGGAAGAAGTAAAACTTTGTCTATTTGCAGATGACATGATACTATATTTATTTTTTTATTTTTTTAAAGATTTATTTATTTATTTATTCATGAGAGACAGAGAGAGAGAGAGAGAGGCAGAGGGAGAAGTAGGCTCCCAAGGAGCAGGGAGCCTGATGCGGGACTCAATCCCAGGACTCTGGGATCATGACCTGAGCCAAAGGCAGACGATTAACCATCTGAGCCACCCAAGCACCTGACATGACACTATATTTAGAAAGCCTGAAAGATACAACCAAAAAACTACTTTAACTGATAAATGAATTCAGTAAAGTCACAGGATACAAAATCAATGTGCAGAAATCTGTTGCATTTCTATACACTAATAATAAAGCAGCAGAAAGAGAAATTAAGAAAACAATGCCATTGTTTTTAAATTATACCAAAAATAATAAGATACCTAGGAATAAACCTAACCAAAGAGGTAAAAAACTGCACTCTGAAACACTGATGAAAGAAACTGAAGATGACACAAAGAAATGGAAAGACATTCTATGCTAATGGTTTGGAAGAACAAATATTGCTCAAATGTCTATACTACCCAATCTATCGATTTAATGTGATCCCTACCAAAATATAAACTCCAACTTTAAATAGGAGCAACCTACTGGAAAATGCTCATCATAAGAATAGCCAGATGGGAAAATGTTGATGGGATGCACACAGATCTATCAAAGTAACAGAAAAGGATTTTAGGATAAAATATCTTAGATCTAGTATCATTGCTATACAATGTGCACATGTACTCACACAGAAACCAATAAGAAATGATCGAAAGGAAATAGTAGTTGAATTTTATTTACTGAGATTTCTTTTGTATTTAACTGAACAGATATTTCTTTTCATCCATAAACCCTGAAAATAATAGTTCTTAAAATTTTAAGCATATCTATTTTTCTTGAAAATAGGCTCATTGTCTTCACTTCTGTGGGGTCTTTGGAAGGTTTTACATAACATCTAATAAATATTCATTGATTTCTACAGTCTGATGAGAAAAGACTGGTAATTTTCTAACCAACCTGAGTTCCAAAAACAACAGTTGGAAAATTAGACCATATGTGAATAAGGCTGTTAGATGACTTTCACTTTTAGTCCTAATGCAATTAACTAATGTATTTTCTAAACTTTTATGAAGTCTCACAAAAAGCTATGGAAACACAGAAAAATATGAAAAATTAAGAGTTGTTATGGAACTCCATGAAAGACAAATCAAACAATTCCATAATTACAAGCTTCAAGTGATTGACAAGAACACTTAACTTGAAAATATAAGAAATAGGGTGCCTGGATGGCTCAGTTGGTTAAGCGACTGCCTTGGGCTCAGGACATGATCCTGGAGTCCCGGGATCGAGTCCCACATCGGGCTCCCTGCTCAGCGGGGAGTCTGCCTCTCCCTCTGACCCACTTCCCTCTTGTGCTATCTCTCATTCTCTTTCGCTCAAATAAATAAATAAAATCTTTTAAAAAAAAGAAAATATAAGAAATACTCCATGCGAAGTAAAAATAAAACTGAGCAGAAATAGGATCAATAAACAATGTATTAAAAAAACAATATATAAATTAAGTATCCAGTTCAATTAAAGGAATTTTAACAAGTGCTTCCTGAATGAATTATTTCTGAAAAATAGTCCCAACTTAATTTGGCTAAACCTCAGAAACTATTTATTAGGCTAAAGTTTTAATATAAAAATCAATCTAGATTTTATCTCAATATGGCAAAATAAAACATCATTTGTTTAAAAAAAAAGATTGAAACTCACTAATTTATCCTGCTCTAAGAGAGCTCAAATTTTTCCTAAAGTTCATTAAATGCCACCAATAGTTGAATTTCAAGCACTTAAGCCACAATTTCTGTTTGCTTCTTTAACTACAATAAAATGACCATCTCTCACATCCTTGAGACTGATGGCATGCATGTAAACAACCATCAGAGACAGCAAGTGACCTGCTGGAACTGTACATAACTACATCATTATCACTGTGAACCCAAAGCTGCTCTCCCATATTCACCACTTTCTTAGTTGCGATATAAATAGATCTTCAGAAAAGCAAGCATGAAGAGAAAATAAACCCATGGATTTTGCTTAACTATGACAATTTTGTCTAATTTCATGGCTAAACACATGAAATGCATTGGAAAAATTAATGCAGCATACTGCAAGACTGAAGAGAAAATTAACACAGCTTATGCTACAATACTCTGAATACTTGAATATTTCAAATACTTTTTACGCCTGCGTTATTTAGGTGAATTCCTCAGTCCTTTATTATCTTTGTGTTTATAGGTATGCCTTTTATATAGGTCAGAGAAATAGGACTGTTAACTTGCTGCATTCCTTTAAAAACATAAGTGATATAATCTTAAATGTAATTACAGAAGTTCTACCAAACCAAAAAAAGTAGCTTGATTTAGGGACGCCTGGGTGGCTTAGCGTCTGCCTTCGGCTGGGGTCAGTCATGATCCCAGGGACCTAGGATGGAGCCCTACATTGGGCTCCTTGCTCAGGGGGGAGCCTGCTTCTCCCTCTGCCTGCTGCTCCCCCTGCTTGTGCGCGAGCTCTCTCTCTAAAAAAAAAAAAAAAAAAAGGTAGCTTAAACCAGTTTGAGCACAGATGAAAGCATAGGCAAACTATGGCCAAATCCAGCCCACTACCTGTTTTTGTAAATAAATTTTTATTGAAACAAGTAAGATGTGAGTATTTGTGTCTGTACTGTCTCGGGCCTCTTTCATGCTTGCAAGTACTGAGTTGAAGAACTGTGACAGAAACAGTATGGCCCATGAACCCAAAATGCTTAACTGCTTGGCTCTTTATTGAAAGAAAAGTGCCAATCTCTGGTATAGATGCCAAATTGCGGAATCTTTCTATAATTTTGTGCTTAACACATATACTGAATTCATACTTTTGCACCAGGTTGGAACTAAATATTATGTAAAAATCAGTCCTTTTTACACAAATGTAAGCCCTGCTTTAAAGAGATTTGTGTGTTAGTTGATGACTTTATATTAATTTCTGGTAATTCAGAATTCTTATATGCTTTCAACAGTAGAAAAAGAATGCCAGTGTATGAAGTAAAGTAAAATTAATTCTATATACTTTGTATATAATCAGTAAGACACAGGAAATGATAATTAATTTCTTTACAGACACTACTATCCAACACTGAATATGTCAGTGATGGGGGCTGAGGGAGCAATCGTCTTCAGGTATCTGCACCTTTAGAACTGTGGCCAAATTTGAAACATCATTTTTAAAAATATTTATTTATTTATTTATTTTAGAGAGAGAGCATGTGCACATGAGTGGGGAGGGGCAGGAGAGAGAGAATCCTCGAAGACATTTAGATTTGAACGCAGATGTTTCTTCCACTTACTTCCTAGATATCCAGCATAGTCTCTAGTTGCAGGTGGCATTTGCAGTAATTTCAAGCTAGGGAGGAAAGGTATGGAATTGCTCATGTACGCATGGAAACTGGAGACAACTTACTTCGATGTTACTTAGATGATCTGTTTGCTGCTCAGCTTTTTTCAGTTGTCCACATTGTCATGTTCTGAGGTAGACACAATTCCACCTCGTCTCTAGCCAGTTTGGTCCATGCAGTGGTACTGTTCCATTTGCCCTTCTTAGGAACAAAGTTCTATATTCATTTCTCAGTCTCATTCTGCCAAAACCCAAAACCACTACACCACCATCCCAAGAGGGCAAATATTTAAAAAATAATACTAAACTTGGGCAAAACAAAAAATAATAATATTAAATTTTGGTGAAAATTGAAGCACAAAGGGTACTGTTGGCACATTTTCTTCACCTCCTCTTTCTACTAAACATACCATATACCAAATATATATTTCATGTTCTTATTTCTCTTACGTATCCCACAGTTTGCATTACATAGAACACTGACGTCTCCTTATCAAGAAAAAGATGTCTATTTTCGTCACATGTGTGCCCCCACGGCCTTACACAAGGACTGGCAGAAACCATATCATTACAAAAGAGCATAAATTAGGGGTAATAACTCAAAGTGTAACTTCCCTGAATGGTTCTGCACTTTCAACTAGGAGCCTGTGCAGACCTCCTTAAAGACGGTAAACATGCCCTTGAACAAGAATTGAACTTCAAAAAGGAAAAATTCAACATCTACCTCTAATACTTACACTTAGTTTCCCTAAATGCCTTACATCATCTGCACTGGACAAATCCTTTGCCTCCTTCTAGGTTCCCTGGTCATCTGCCCTCTGTCTCCTCCACTGTTGCATCATCATCTGTGCCTTTGTTCTTTTTTTTTTTAAGATTGTATTTATTCATTTGAGAGAGAGAGACAGAGCACAAGCAGGGGGAGAGACAGAGGGAGAGGGAGAGGGAGAAGCAGACTTCCTGCTAAGCAGGGAGCCCCGATGCAGGGCTCGATCCCAGGACCCTGAGATCATGACCTGACCAAAAGCAGACACTTAACCGACTGAGCCACTCAGACGCCTCTGTGCCCTTGTTCTAATAAATCTGTCCATCTTTCTTGATTATTACTTGGTTATATTTAATATATATGTTTTTTCACAATGAACTCACACTGGGAAACGGCTTTCCTAGGACTCTCTTCTCGTGCTTACAAGCAATCACCACCCAGAGCATCTGACATTTCCAGTGGAACTCAGAAGTTATAAAATAAGAATGGTTTTTAAAATTGGTAACATCTATTAGGTGCTTATTATATGACAGGACCTATTAAGCACTTTTTATGAACCCTTCTGACAATTCTATGAGGTGGGTATGATTTTTACCTAGTTTAGAGAAGAGGAAACTGGATCAGTTTAAATAGCTTGCCCAAATTAGCCAAAAGCAGAAATAGAATTTGAATCCACATAGCATGGCTTTAGAGTCTGAGCTTTTTTATTTATTTATTTTTTTAATTTTTATTGTTATGTTAATCACCATACATCATTAGTTCTTGATGTAGTGTTCCACGATTCATTGTTTGTGCATAATACCCAGTGCTCCACGCAGAATGTGCCCTCTTTAATACCCATCACCAGGCTAACCCATCCCCCCACCCCCTCCCCTCTAGAACCCTCAGTTTGTTTTTCAGAGTCCATCCTCTCTCATGGTTCATCTCCCCCTCCGACTTACTCCCCTCCTAATTACATGACAGACTACTTATAAAAAAATGCTTTGAGCAAAAGGAGCTCAATTCTGACAACAGAATTAACAGAATTAAGTTTAGTGGATGGAAGGATGTCCTCAGGCATTGGGAGGATTTTCCTTCCCAGGAGATATCACTACACATGGGCTCAGAGGCGGCCCCTGAATGTAAGGGAAAGACACTTTACTGAACTTTATACTCAGAGAAACTACTTTGAAAACGATAGTACAATGTAAATACAAAGATAAAATTTGCATATTTACTTATTTTCGAACTACATGAGCTTTATTTTTATTTAACAAATGAGTTATTAGAGGCCAGGAACTTCACTGTAACATTGATGGTGCCCTGCACAGCAACATGGATTTATATCAAATATAATTATTAATATTATATACTAATGCATGGCTCCTAATAAGAAATAATCTCAAGGCTTCTGGGAAAAGGCAACACTTTAAAAATGCTAACTCATCTCAATTTTTAAGTAGTAAGATCAACTCCTTAATATGTTAAAATTTTCAACTTCTGTGCATAGGAAAACAAAACTAAAAGCACCTACTTACTCTATAATCTTCAAGAATTTCAACATATCAATATGTGACAGAATGTATAACTTTTTCTTTTTAATCTTATATAAATATCATCTTAAATATGAATATCTTGATTGGTGATTTCATGTTACCTTATATGTTGCTCTTTTTTTTTTCTTAATGAAGAGATCAGGTTTTATTTTTAGGTGGTCCCTCTTTTTTTCTTCAGGTCCCTTTTGACACACTTAGACATCCAATTGGAAAAGTGCTGATATCAACAGACAAGAATACCATACTTTTGTCTAGTTTCGGTATATAAATTTTGGTTTTCATTATTGTTTTTCTTGTTTAAATCTAATCCCTTCCTAATGTTATTCCTTCTTAGTAGAAATGTGGCCGAAAAGTCTGGTAGTATTATTAACACATGGGTACACGCAAAGGCTTTTAGGCTGTCTTAATGGCAAGACTAATTTCAAGCCCTGTCCTCCAAGTCTGCTCAATCTCTTTTCTCAGTTTTCCCTGAATCTGGCCTTGAGTCTCATTACTATTACTTGGATCTTTATGATTTATTTTCTGGACTATAGCAACAGTTTCCCAACTGGACATCATTCTTCTTGGGTCTCTCTCTTTGTCTTATTTCATGTGTAAATAATCAACTCATTTTTCTTCCTAAAACCCAATCCTGATAGCATCACTCCATTGCTCAGCAACTTTGAACACTTTCACTTAACTATCGAAGAAAGGCTAAACTTCTGTTCAGGCATACAAGATGCCCTTCAACATTAACCTAACCTCACACTAACATGACAAAGCCTGAATATACAACCTAACTGTATTACACCTGACTTCCTAGGTGCTCCTGGTCTGATATTTACCACATTTCTTTCCTCTTCATGTTGTGAAGGCTCAGCTTAATCCATGACACATTGTCCATGGCACCTATCTTGTTTTCTCTAGTCATCTTCTGATCTCACATGCTGCTTTGGTGGAATCTCTCGTTTGTCACACATTATAGCCAATCTTAATTTTCTCCCGTGTTAATTTATTCTGCAAACATAAAGCTATATATTCATGCCCTTTTTTCCTACAAAATTTTAGATTTTAAAGAGTTACTTCTTTTGTCCTCTTAATATTCCTATAGCTCTTAGCTGTGTTTTACATAGATTATACTTAATCGATGATGGAAATAAATACTTGTATTTATTCAAAATTTTATTGAATACTTTTCAGCAATTTCCCTAAATCAGACTTGTAGTGTTTCCAATTGTGAATCTGTCCAATTTGTCCCCATTTTTAGCAGTTATTCCTCAACAATAAGGCTGTAAACAAGACATTTGTGGGGAAAAAGTGGTCTCAGAATCTTCTCAAGCTGTTGTTCATCTGTACGCATCTGTTGGTCATTATTGGTCACAGGGAAATGTCTAAGAGTTACAAATTTTATTTAAATTCTTCTTCACAGTCTTTATATTAGCCAACCATCATTAGATCCTGGGTATACTAGCCCTTCCCATGCACAAAACTTGGCTTCCTGCTCTGAGTCTTCCTGCTCATTTTTTATATTGGCAAAGTGTAAAAACCCATAATCAATATCTGGTTGAACATAGTCCTGGGAATTCCAGATGCCCTTTTTCTTTCCTTCAGAAAGAAGAACAATTCACTACATATTTTTACCATTTTGGGGTTTTGAGAGATTAGTTGGTTCTTAAGACTTTTTTTTAAGTTTTTATTTATTCATTTGACAGAGAGAGCAGGAGTAGTGGGGAGAGGCTGAGGGAGAGAGAGAAGCAGACTCCCCACTGAGCAGGGAGCCCTACCTGGGGCTCAGTTGCAGGACCCAGAGATCATGACCTGAGCCAAAGGCAGGTGCTTAACCATCTGAGTCACCCAGGTGCCCTGAGGTTATTTGGTTCTTAATAGTGTGTTGTTAATGAGCAATTGCATTTGGCAAAATGATAGCCCCATTTTGAAGTTGATATCACTAACACAGACCCAATCACAAATATAAGCTCCTGAAAATTCATAAACCTATAGAATTTCATTCTACAAATACTAAAATTGTTATTTATTCATAAGCATAATGATAAATACTTGTCAGGTCTGTGCACAGAGCATATACAAATGCATGGACACAGATACTAAATTTAATGCAGTATGCCTTTGCTCTCAGTATTATGAATCACTACAAGTAAGAGCTAGAAAAAATTAATTTAAATGTTATGCTCTCACATTATCTAATTGAATATTACACATTACTTTTTTTTAAACCAAACTTCTTGGTTTTTATATTTATGTGTTTATTATTCAGGATTCATTAGCTTGTAAACAACAGAAAGTCAACTCAATAAATTGAACCAAGGCAAAAACGTTTTAGTTTATAGACTAGTAAATATAATAAAATAGCTCCTAAGTTTCAGAAATAGAGCTGCAGACCAGAACCTTAGAAACTGGACTGGAAACTCAGTGCAAATAAGGTCTAGCTCTCCCTGGAGTTTTTGTTTTTTGTTTTTGTCTCTGAAGAAAAAGCTACCACAATGTACAACAATGTGAAACATGTTGGGGACAAAGTCCAAGATAACACAGGAGAGTAAATCAGGAGAATCCATGCTTCACGGAGAGTGAAGTTTGGATGAACATCATGGGAGCTTAATAGTGCAAAACTATTTTAACATGTATGGTTAGGTAAAATAGAGTTTCTGGGCACTGAAATGGTTCATAATAGTTCAGACATTTTCCTAAAATGGGAGATGAAAGGTGCTGGAGGTTTCTGTTGTTGCCTCCACATCTGTCACTGTGAATGTTGCACCCATCCTATGTGGCACTAGCCTCTTTACCTGATGACTTTGTACCTGCCTTCACTGTTTTTTCTACAGGTTTCCTTGTTCAGGTAAGGAAATGTGAGTGAAAACTTTTATTCTAATTTCTTAATCTTTTATCTTTTTTTAAAAAAGATTTTATTTATTTCAGAGAGAGAGAGAGAGAGCACAAGCGGGGGGGGGAGGGACAGAGGGAGAAGCAGGCTCCCCACTGAGCAGGGGATCATGACCTGAGCCAAAGGCAGATGTCTAACCCACTGAACCACCCAAGCGCCCCTGATTCTTATATGTTTTAAAGCAAAATTTAATCTTTTGAAACATTAGTTATTCCTCAAAATGTTAGAAGCATATGAAGATATATATCAATTATAAGAAATCATCAAAGTCATATTTAGTTCTTTGCATACCTGGGTGTTCTTTATTTATAGCTGGGTGATCTAAAAATCCACTATCAACTTCTCTGATCCTTCTAGCTATAGAATATTTTAGTGGAGCATATCATATAATATAAAGAGGAAATGATCTTTCCTTCTTAGAAAATACTTGTTGGAATTTAGTTTTAATATTCATCACCAAAAACATAAACTTTAACTTCTTAACCAAAGGCAAATTTCCAAAGAACTACCAAGTCTATAAAGTCACAAGCTGAGACTTACTAGTATCTGCTTAGTAGAATACTATTGTTTCTCATGAATTTTAGACATTTTCCCTTAATACTTATCACTGACACCTACAGGCTTATGACCACCACATACCTACCACAACAGTCAACAACTCTCTGATGATTGGCTATTAACAGAAAAGTTATTCATATCACAGAAGTTATAAAATATTTTACATTCTTAACTTTAGTAATGTTCTTTATATGATGTGGTTTTGCTTATTTCCTCTCACCTTATCCTGACAATGCATCTGGGTACCCTCATACTCCGGTGGTAAAAGCAGAAATACAGCCAGTTTTTCTACGGGTCATTTTAAATTACAAACATGCCAACATTTTGGCCCAGTAATTCAACTTACAATAATTTATTCAAAGGAAATAATCAGAAAAGCACAATACACACTTATTAAAATGTTCACCATGGGTTCATTTGTAATCGTGAAAAATGGAAATAACCTTCATGTCAGACTTCAAAAGAATGGTTAAATTATGGTTATTAGAATAAGATTTAGGCAGAAAATGTTTTAATATGCTTTTAATAAAGAATCTGACAGAATGAAGAACAATAGAATAATATGTTATACGACAGGTTACTACAAAGAAGATACAGAATAGATCCAGTTGAGTAAAATATGTATGCATAGGAAAAAATACAACTTTTGGCAATATCTTAAAAGTGATTATCTTTAGTGGTAACATCATACTTTTTATGTTACATAATTTTTAAAAACTAAGATGCATCGCAATTAGAATAAAAAAGAGTTACAGAAATTAATCTTGAGTTATTTAATTTCATGCTCTAATATATTTACATGTACTCCATCCAAGGGTGAAAGAATATGTGGTGATATTTATGAAGGCAAAAGTAAGGACAGGTAGGAAACATTTCTTCCATTTTATAAAAGGGAAGGTTAGGGTAGGTATTACTTTCTGTGTATAAAGACAGGGATTACCATTTGTTTATAAAAGCAGAAAAGAGGTGCAACGATTCTGTAAAATTTTCTTCGAATGGATAGAGGTAGGAACATTGGGCATATAGTGTCCACTGTAAAAGAAAAAAGGACCAGATAGAAAGCTACTGAGACAGGCTGGGTGAGAAATCCTGGTGGCCTGAACAAAGATAGTGGCAATGAAGATGAAGAGAAGACGGTGGTTTTAGAGTATATTTTGAAGGTAGAAATGACAGGTCTTGGTGCTGGAGTGGGTGGAAGGTCAGACAGAAAGGAATCAAGGCTGATTCCCAGGTTCCTGGCTTGAGCAACTGGCTTGATGGTTATATCATTTATTAAAATAGGAAAGTGGGAGAAAAAAGATCAACAGAAAAAACAAGAGATAAATTTTGTACTTTATAACTCTCGGGATCTCTATAAACATACAAGTGGGTATATCTAATAGGTTTTGGACATAGGAATTCGGACTTCAGAGAAGATGTTCTAACTGGAGTAGATATAAACTATGTAGGTATTGTCACATTGATGTTTTTTGAATTTATAAAATGAATTCAATTAGGGGACAAGTTAGAGAAAAGAAAGAAAGGATATGCATCCTGAAGAACTTCAGTAGCTGGAGCTCAAGTGGAATAGAAGGAGCTAGGAAAGGAGACTAAGACAGAGCGGCAACCGAGGTGGGAGAGAAACCAAGATCCTACTCTCAAGGGAAGCAGATGTCTCAAGAAGAACAGAGTGGGCAGATGTGTTGGTCAATGGTAGGATGATAAGAAAGAGGATGGCAGAAGTACTCTCATTGAATATCTCAACAGAGATGCCCTTGTGGGTCCTGGCAAGGGCAGCACTGGGAGCAGAAGCCAAACATCAATGACAAGAAAATGAAAAGTAAGAGAATGAAAGTAGCAGAAATAGATACATTCCAACAAATTTGTCTTTGGAGGGAACAGAAAATGAGGCAGTCCTTGAAGAGGGCTGAGAAATCAAGGGAAGTGATTTGTTAAGGGAAAATTTTCATTATAATTTTTGTTACTGAAATGGTTCAGTAAAAAGAAATTAATATAAATTATAAGTATTATATGAAACAAGATGTATTACATTACAAACTGTTAATGAGAATTTTCTGGAAGTTAACTTAAAAATGCATCTAAAAGACATTTTAAAATCATCCAGTTGAGGTAAACGTAGATTCTGTATTTTCTTTTTGTCACCTCTTCTTCATTACCCCCTTATGATATTAATTTTTCTACCATCATTTTTCATCTGGATTACTACAGTAGCCTCTCACTGCCTCTAGCCTTGTTTTTCTACTATCAGTAACCTTTCAAAATCTTAAATATGATTACGTATCACTATTTCTTAAGGCAATCTAAAGTTTTCGGGATAAAGGCTGAACTCCTTAGTTTAAACCATTAAATCAGCCTCTACCTACTGAACATCTCCTCCCACTTCATTCCTTATGCACCATTTGCCCAAACTACAATGATGTACTCAATATATTCTGACTCTCTCCATACTTTTGCATATGCTTAGAATACCCATTGGCTTAGAATGTTCTCTGCAATAATCCCAATACTCAAACCATCCCTGTAAATACACACAGCCTTTCCCGTAAAAACCCCTTTGACATTTACTCATCTCTCAACTCAAATGTCACCTCTTCTGGCAAGCTTTCCTTAGTCTGTTAGTTTGCTTTAGATTCCGATTCCATAAAGTACACTTTACATATCATAGCATTCATCTCACTGTATCCTATCATTGGTTTTCTTGTCAGAATTGGAAGGAAACAGGAGGTCCTTGAAGGCAAGGGCAAAGGTTCATAAACCTTGTGGCACCTGGACAAAGCATAATGCCTGGTGACTGTTCTTAACGTAGGGTAGAGTCAAATAGCTGGAAGGAAGCTAGAAAGGGTATCAGGGGGAGAAAAGAAGGATTTACAATCTATAGACATTCCCCGAATGAATCTTAATTTCAATATGAGAACTATTTAAGAACTACTGATCTGGATGAACATCTATTCCTGGGAAGCAAAAGGAAAAAATTACTTCACTGTTTTGTTTATGGGTCTGAAATCATACCTAATTAAAAGAACACTTTGTTTTTCTTAACATAGCATATACTAAGAATTGCAGATGTCAAATCCTGGCACATTTGCAATAACTTACCAAACAAAAATTTTAAATTCACCACTTGAACCAGATAGAAGACTGGAGGAAAATAAAAAGTAACATTAATAATAACCATATTTTCTTCAAAATAGGCTGCATATTTTTTGAAGAAAAGTTTTATTTCTTATTATTTGGCTAATCCAAGTAAAATGATCACTGCAAGTTTTGATGTGGCATATTTTTTGATGTTACTGTTAAAACAAAACAAAAGAAAATGTTTAAATGTCTTCATCCCTTAAGTAATATGGCAAAATAACAACAAAGATATCCTTTGGCACAGTCTTTTTTTTTTTAAGATTTTATTTATTTATGTGAGAGAGAGAGATCAAGAGCAGGAACACAAGCAGGGGGAGTGGGAGAGGGAGAAGCAGGCTTCCTGCCAAGTGGGGACCCTGATGCAGGGCTGGATCCCAGGACCCTGGGACCATGACCTGAGCCGAAGGCAGATGCTTAACGACTGAGCCACCCAGGCGCCCCTCCTTTGGCACAGTATTATGTATACATTTTCAAAATTGATTAGGCCTTCAAAATATGGATCCTATTCACCTCTGTTTCCCTACTCAAGTTCTCTTCTCATACCTTCTGTTCTCTGCAAATGAACAACAGGTGACAAAGCAATCTACTTGCTGCAAATACACTCAGAATTTGTTTTTTACCAAATCAACAAAATCATGAATGAAAGAGGAGAGATCACAAGCAACACCAAAGAAATACAAACAATTATAAGAACATATTATGAGCAACTCTATGCCAGCAAATTAGATAACCTGGAAGAAATGGGTGCATTCCTAGAGATGTATCAACTACCAAAATTGAACCAGGAAGAAATAGAAAACCTGAACAGACCTATAACCACTACGGAAATTGAAACAGTCATCAAAAATCTCCCAAGAAACAAAAGCCCAGGGCCAGATGGCTTCCCAGGGGAATTCTATCAGACATTTCAAGAAGAATTAATACCTATTCTCCTGAAACTGTTCCAAAAAATAGAAATGGAAGGGAAACTTCCAAACTCATTTTATGAGGCCAGCATTACCTTGATCCCAAAACCAGACAAAGACCCCATCAAAAAAGAGAATTACAGACCAATATCCTTGATGAACATGGATGCAAAAATTCTCACCAAAATACTAGCCAATAGGATCCAACAGTACATTAAAAGGATTATTCACCACGACCAAGTGGGATTTATTCCTGGGCTGCAAGGCTGGTTCAACATCCGCAAATCAATCAACGTGATACAATACATTAACAAAAGAAAGAACAAGAATCATATGATCCTCTCAATAGATGCAGAAAAAGCATTTGACAAAGTACAACATCCTTTCTTGATCAAAACTCTTCAGAGTATAGGGATAGAGGGTACATACCTCAATATCATAAAAGCCATCTACGAAAAACCTACAGCGAATATCATTCTCAATGGGGAAAGGCTGAGAGCTTTTCCCCTAAGGTCAGGAACGCGGCAGGGATGTCCACTCTCACCACTGCTATTCAACATAGTATTAGAAGTCCTAGCCACAGCAATCAGACAACAAAAAGAAATCAAAGGCATCCAAATCGGCAAAGAGGAAGTCAAACTCTCACTCTTTGCAGATGATATGATACTGTATGTGGAAAACCCAAAAGACTCCACCCCAAAACTGCTAGAACTCATAGAGGAATTCAGTAAAGTAGCAGGATATAAAATCAATGCACAGAAATCAGTGGCATTCCTATACACCAACAACAAGACAGAAGAGAGACAAATCAAGGAGTCTATCCCATTTACAATTGCACCCAAAACCATTAGATACCTAGGAATAAATCTAACCAAAGAGGCAAAGGATCTGTACTCAGAAAACTATAAAATACTCAGGAAAGAAATTGAAGAAGACACAAAGAAATGGAAAAACGTTCCATGCTCATGGATTGGGAGAATCAACATTGTGAAGATGTCAATGCTACCTAGAGCAATCTACACATTCAATGCAATCCCCATCAAAATACCATCCACTTTTTTCAAAGAAATGGAACAAATAATCCTAAAATTTGTATGGAACCAGAAGAGACCCAGAATAGCCAGAGGAATACTGAAAAAGAAAAGCAAAGCTGGTGGCATCACAATTCCGGACTTCCAGCTCTATTACAAAGCTGTCATCATCAAGACAGTATGGTACTGGCACAAAAACAGACACATAGATCAATGGAACAGAATCGAGAGCCCAGAAATGGACCCTCAACTCTATGGTCAACTTATTTTTGACAAAGCAGGAAAGAATGTCCAATGGCAAAAAGACAGTCTCTTCAACAAATGGTGTTGGGAAAATTGGACAGCCACATGCAGAAGAATGAAACTGGACCATTTCCTTACACCACACACAAAAATAGACTCCAAATGGTTGAAAGACTTAAACGTGAGACAGGAGTCCATCCAAATCCTAAAGGAGAACACAGGTAGCAACCTTTTCGACCTTAGCCGCAGCAACTTCTTCCTAGAAACATCGCCAAAGGCACGGGAAGCCAGGGCAAAAATGAACTATTGGGATTTCATCAAGATAAAAAGCTTCTGCACAGCAAAAGAAACAGTCCACAAAACCAAAAGACAACCGACAGAATGGGAGAAAATATTTGCAAATGACGTATCAGATAAAGGGCTAGTATCCAAAATCTATAAAGAACTTATCAAACTCAACACTCAAAGAACAAATAATCCAATCAAGAAATGGGCAGAAGACATGAACAGACATTTCTCCAAAGAAGACATCCAAATGGCCAACAGGCACATGAAAAAGTGCTCAACATCGCTTGGCATCAGGGAAATCCAAATCAAAACCTCAATGAGATACCACCTCACACCCGTCAGAATGGCTAAAATTAACAAGTCAGGGAACGACAGATGTTGGCGGGGATGTGGAGAAAGGGGAACCCTCCTACACTGTTGGTGGGAATGCAAGCTGGTGCAACCCCTCTGGAAAACAGTATGGAGGTTCCTCAAACAGTTGAAATTAGAGCTACCGTTCGATCCAGCAATTGCACTACTGGGTATTTACCACAAAGATACAAATGTAGGGACCCGAAGGGGTACCTGTACCCCAATGTTTATAGCAGCAATGTCCACCATAGCCAAACTGTGGAAAGAGCCAAGATGCCCATCGACAGATGAATGGATAAAGAAGATGTGGTATATATACACAATGGAATATTATGCAGCCATCAAAAGGAATGAGATCTTGCCATTTGCAACGACGTGGATGGAACTGGAGGGTGTTATGCTGAGTGAAATAAGTCAATCAGAGAAAGACATGTATCACATGACCTCACTGATATGAGGAATTCTTAATCTCAGGAAAGAAACTGAGTGTTACTGGAGTGGTTGGGGGTGGGAGGGATGGGGTGGCTGGATGATAGATATTGGGGAGGGTATGTGCTACGGTGAGCGCTGTGAATTGTGCAAGACTGTTGAATCACAGATCTGTACTTCTGAAACAAATAATGCAACATATTTTAAGAAAAAAGAAAAAGAAGAAGATAACAGGAGAGGAAGAAAAGGGGAGTATGTCAGAGGGGGAGACGAACCATGAGAGATGATGGACTCTGAAAAACAAACTGAGGGTTCTAGAGGGGAGGGGGGTAGGGGGATGGGTTAGCCTGGTGATGGGTATTGAGGAGGGCACGTTCTGCATGGAGCACTGGGTGTTATGAACAAACAATGAATCATGGAACACTGCACCAAAAACAAATGATGTAATATATGGTGATTAACATAACAATAAAAAATTAAAAAAAAAAAAAAAAAAAAAAAAGAATTTGTTTTTTACACTCAGATTGTCATAAAAGGGGAAAGGCAAAGAAAGTAAATTCAACTTCTTATTCTGTTACCCTCTGATTAGTTTACAGGTCCCAAACATAGAGAGCTTGCTTGTCATTTTGAGAATTACTTATCATAATGATATATGGGCTGAGTGTTGGTTTCTAAAAGGACCCACCATCTTGCTATACGAAAACTTAGAATAAACCACAGTGAAACACAAGTTTGAGCACCTCTTGGACAACACAACTCTAGAGCTGCAGTTATTAACGTGAAGCCAATTGATTTATAAGTCTCCTGCCTTCTCACTTCTGACAGGTCTGGATGAATCCATCTCTGATCCCCTCCACATCCTTGAGGCCATCTTCTTTATTTGCCCATGACTCTCTCTACCTCCATAATCTCTAAGTCTGCCCCTCACCTCATTCTCAGAGCACATACTCAGTTCTCATCCTGTTCCTAAGCTAGGTTCGTGGATCGATGAGAAATGAACTGAGGAACCTAACTTCTGATTTTCCTCAAAACAGCTGTGTCATCTTGGTTACATTCAAGACTGAGAATTATCAACGGCCACCACAATGAGATTACATTATTCTACAAACAACAAATAAAGCTTTCCTCCAAGAATGTAATTTACATGTCAAGAAATATAGTAAACATAAAGAAATTAGGTTTTTTATACTGAATTAAAGAAAGGGTTTTTTATACTAAATTCAAGAAAATGAAAATTATTAAAATTAAATTTAGGAAATAATTTTCCTAAAACAATTTTCTCTAGTGAGGTATGCATTTTTAAATATTTGCTTTAGATATGTGGGGTTCTTTTATTTCTCTTTTTTATGCTTGATATTTAGTTTTTGACATTATTCTACTTATGGGCAGGGTCATTTGGGGCAGGCAAGATCTTCATTTGGACAATTCAGGGAAACGCAAAATTTGTGAAACTAAATTACCCAACACCCTGATTTTTAAAAAATACTTTTTTTCTTATCAAAAAATATTCTAAATCTTTTCTATGACAATACAATGAAGTAAAATTGACAATTGGGATTATTATATTAAAAAATCAAGATTAAATCCAGCTTTATGTGTCATTGGTACTAAAAGTGCAAGCAGGGAGTAGGGGGGAAAAACAGGAGGATAATGCACTAAAGAACATTTCTTTCCACTACCTGTAATAAGCTCTATAAAGAGTTTCCAAACTATAATTTTTTTTCTATATGAAGAAGCAATATCAAGACTCTCAAGTTTGGATCCCTTTTCATTTCTCTAAAAAATAACCACATAGCTTTTGAACATCCAGAAAGTTTCATGACCCATCATCAAAAAAATCATTACATTCTGAGATCTTCCTTTTGGAATTCAAGACAACCAAAACATCATTCGATTACCATCTGTACAAGCTTATATATTAATTGCTTCCAATTTTCAGAGGCTATGGGGTAGTCTACTCAAGCCAAAGCCTGAGAACATATGAAAACACTATACCATCAGTCATCAGTGCTTTAACAATACACAAGTGAGAAAAAAAATGTGAAGTCTAGGAACTATGTCGAGAAAGTCAATTCCAATTTGGGAAATATCTGGCTTTAACACACAATAAGAAAACAGAACCTGGTAAAAGTTTACAGTGCAAAAGTACATAAGTTATTTCAGTATAAAGAATGTGTGTCTTCCATATTCCATTTCTGAAGAAAAATAGGTATTTTTATAGTAGTCTAGTATTTGTCTACCAAAATAAAAAGGCAGAATATTCTTTATGATATGAAGTAAATTCATCTATTGTCATGAGTTTAAAGGGAAAAGGATTGGTCAAAGTGTTGGTCAGAGGAGAAGAACAGAAATTTAGAATAATCACAGGGATAAAAACAAAGGAAGTTTCCAATTCCTTAATACTGCTAAAATTTTAGAACCTTTTAGCTCTATTGTAAACTTTTGCATTAGAGTTGCCAGGCATTTTAATTCCACACATAATTTTGGAATAACAATAATTGCTTGTAAAGTCAGTATTCATTTAAGTTTACATATTTACTCTCTTGTTCTTTATTCCCTCCTGCTCTTTCATGTTTTTAACTTTTTAATTTTATGCCTGAAAAAAAAAATCCCTTTTGGTTTCTTTTCTTCAGTTCAGGCTGGATATTGGCATATTTTCTCTGTCTGAAAATGCTGTATGTCACCTTCATTTTTGAAAGATATCTTGGCAGGGTATGGAATAATAATTTGGCCAACTAAATATGTCATTATATTATTTTCTGGTTTTCAACATTTCTGGTAAGAAGTTAGTAATTTTTGCTCCTTTGATAAGTAATATGCCTTTTTTTTCCTGTTTTTAAGATCTTCTGTCTTTGCTTTTCAGCAACTTGATTATATATCTTTTTCTTTTTTTTTTTTTTTTTTTGGCTTCAGGAGAATTTAGTGATTCATCACTTACATAAAACATCCAGTGTTCATCATATTAAGTGCCCTCCTTAATACCCATCACCCATTTAGCCTATCCCCCACCCATCTCCCTCCATCAACCCTGTTTGTTCTCTATTGTTAAGAGTTTTTTGTGGTTTGCTTCCTTCTCTCTTTTTTTTCCCCTTCCCATTTGTTCATCTGTTTTGTTTCTTAAATTCCACATGAGTGAAATCATATGGTACTTGTCTTTCTCTGATTGACTTATTTCACTTAGCATAATACACTCTAGTTCCATTCACATCATTGCAAATGGCAAGAATTCATTCTTTTTGATGGCTGAGCAATATTCCATTGTATATATATGCCACATCATCTTTATTCATTCATCAATCGATGGACATTTGGGCTCTTTCCATGATTTGGCTATTGATGATAATGCTGCTATAAACATTGGGGTGCATGTACCCCTCTGAATCTGTATTTTTGTAACCTTTGGATAGATACCTAGTAGTGCAATTGCTGAGTCATAGGGTAGTTCTGTTTTTAACTTTTTGAGGAAACTCCATACTGTTTTCCAGAGTGGCTGCCCCAGTTTGCATTCTCATCAACAGTGTAAGAGGGTTCCCCTTTCTCCACATCTTCACCAATACCTGTTGTTTCTTGTGTTTTTTATTTTAGCCATTCTGACCAGTGAGGTGGTATCTCATTGTGGTTTTGATTTGTATTTCTGTTTGTGAGTGATGATAAGCATCTTTTCATGTGTTTGTTAGCCATTTGTATGTCTTCTTTGGAAAAATATCTATTCATGTCCTCTACCCATTTCTCAAGTGGATTATTTGGTTTTTGGGTGTTGAGTTTGATAAGTTCTTTATAGATTGTGGACACTAATTCTTTATCAGCTGTCATTTGCAAATATCTTCTCTCATTCCATAGGCTGCCTTTTAGTTTTGTTGCTGTTTCCTTTGCTGTTGTTAGCTCTGGGTGCTCTGGTCTTTTTGAACATGTGTGTTGTATCTTTCATTGGCTTTTAAAATTTCTTGGCTGTTAATTCTTCAATATTGCTTATTCCTTATTCTTTCTCCCTTTTTCTGAGACTTCATTTAAATGTATGTTACGTTATTCTAGCATGTCAGACACTTCTGCTCTATTCAGTAGTTTCCATGCTTTTTACTCTGTGCTTCAGTTCAGATATGTTCTATTGGTGTCTTTTTTCACTTTAATAATTGTGTGTTCTAATGCATCTAATTTGCTAGTAAACACATCTATTGACTTGTTAATTTTAGATATCACATTTTTTTCAGGTGTAGAATATCAATATGATTCATTCTATAATTTTCTGATATTATTTTTGTACTTTCATCTATTTTGTCCAACTTTTTGTCTATTTTTTTAAAGTTTTATTTATTTAAGTAATCTCTACACCCAACATGGGACTCAAACTCACAACCCCAAATCAAGAGTTGCACATTCTTCCAACTGAGCCAGCCAGGTGCCCCAACTTTT
Organism: Zalophus californianus; assembly: GCF_009762305.2. NCBI lineage: Eukaryota > Metazoa > Chordata > Mammalia > Carnivora > Otariidae > Zalophus > Zalophus californianus. The sequence continues at coordinate 64,742,624 of NC_045597.1, forward strand.
GTTTATTTTCTTGAATATCATAATCAAGTTATTTCAAAGTCATTGACTGCTAACTACAATATCTGGATTAACTGTGCCTTTATTGTCAGTTATGTTTTAAATTTTCATTTGTAGTCATATTTTTTAAATTTTCTGATTGTTATAAATATTTGATTGCAGGATAAATACCATCCATACACAGAAGAAAACCTGAGACTACAGATGATATCTTCCACCAGAGTGTTGTCCTTTTCCTCTGTTAGGCAAATAGGATCTAAGTTGCTGTCTATATCAAGTCTGAGAATAAGCTTGCTCTGCATTTCCTTAGAGACTTAGTTTGAATCTATCTATTTCTGGGTCAATTCTGTTTTTCCTGCATATATGTCCTTGGCTTTATATTGAAAACACAGGGAAGATATCTATCTCATCAGTCTTCAAATTCTGCATTTAAAATATTCAATATTAAAAACAATAATTAATATTTGAATTTAAAATTAAATGCGTATTAAAGATTTCTAGCCAAGCTTTCCAACTTCTTGCCAATATGGCTTCAAAATCTGGCAGATATCTTGAGTTGGAGATTGGCAATGAGATTCAGCTGGCCTCTCCCCACTTGTAGGGCTGGCTTCCTAAACAGATGTAAAACTGTCAGAGATTCATTCTGTCTTTTTGGAAGATAAATCCTAGCTCTCCAGCTTCTATAGAGCCTCAGAGTCATCAAATGCTCCCTGAATATGTCTCAACTTTCCAAATTGTCACTGTAGCTTAGCATGACCACTAAGAGTGCTACTTTAGCTTCCAGTTCCCAACAAAAATTTTCGTCAAGATTAAGCCTAATCATTAGTTTTCCCAAAATATCAGCAAATGTCCCTAGGGTTGGAGGAACAGAAAGGTTCTATACTCTCTGGAACATTATTTCATGTAGTACTCATTCTTTCTAAAGCTCCCTATGAAATATGATTTATGTAACTTCTCCAGCTTTTTCTTGTTTTTATGGAAACCCTTGTCTGCAATTAACTGCTTCTTACCCAGAAATAAGAAGTTATCTCTACCTATCATTCTATCTCTATCTATTTATTCATTCTATACATCAAAGGTAGCGTATTAAAACTATTTCCTGTGCCAATCTTTTTTTTTTTTTAAATAGTACTATATTGTAAAGATCTTCCATATTGGTATATACAGGGCTATTTCATTCTTTTCAAAGCCTCCTAAGTTTTGTAGAAGCGTCCTTCTTTGATACAAGCTGGTCTCATAGTTTGTCAGTTAGTATAAATTGTTATTAAAGAAGGAAGTAAAAAGATAAACTTATTTAGCTCTTGGTCACTATCTTTTTTTTTAAGATTTTATTTATTTATTTGACAGAGAGAAAGACAGCAAGAGAGGGAACACAAGCAGGGGGAGTGGGAGAGGGAGAAGCAGGCTCTCCATGGAGCAGGGAGCCCGATGCAGGGCTCCATCCCAGGACCCTGGGATCATGACCTGAGCTGAAGGCAGATGCTTAACGACTGAACCACCCAGGCGCCCCTCTTGGTCAGTATCTTAAATCTTCCCATAAATAACTTCCTTTCATGTTTACCATATATGATAAAAATAATACATTTTCAAAATTGGCCTAATTTACTTTAGTTGTACTTTATTAATTGAAAATTTGAGAATCATGATTTCAAATAATATATGGCTGGCTTCCAGTTTTGAAACTACTGTACTCTTAGAGGAATTGGAAGAAATCCAGAGGAGTAATTACTGCATTAAAACTGACATCCATCCAGAAAGCCAGTTCCCCAACTGAGAGGCTGCTATAAATTTCATATTCATTAACTCCGAGAGACTTTACAAATATCATTTACATGTGTGCAGTCTCATGGGGATTTGGTTGCTGACTTGACCAGTTTGGGAAGCTGACAAGCACAGATCCTTTCAGAAAAGAGCATCCAATCTAAACTGTAATCTTTCCAAACTAGTCATCCACTTTGACAAAAAAGGCCAAATCTCCGGTCCTTGTGTTGGAATAGGAAAATACCGTCATTTAAAAAGCCTTGAACTGTATTCTGTTAACTACATGAATAACCTGAAATTGTGTGAAATAGGTATCAGTTAACTAAAAAAGTGAGAAATAAAATCAGAAGCAAGTCGGTTAATATCTTTGCTTCTCAGATTAGAGAAGTATAAAATAATAATTACTTGCATTTGCATGGTGTATTTTAGGTTTACAAGTACATTCACAAATACTGATTCAGTTAAATATTTGGAACTTTGTGTACCCGACATGCATTAACCATAAAAAGAATTCAGTGATTTGTACATTAACATAACACCATATGTTCACACAGACCTCTACTCAAGATTGAAGTTAATACCTTTAGGAAAATGATTTACAAGGCAGTAAATGGAAGGAAGTGGAAGGAGATAGGCTGCTTCTGAGATATTGATTATGTTCTGCTTCCTGATTTGGGCACTGTGTACACGGGCGTACTCCCTTTGTGAAAAGGCATCAAGCTATTCATTTATGATTTGCACAGATTTGTATACTTCTATTATACCTCAATTAAAAAGTTCAAAATGGTAGAAAAAGTACAAAGTAAAACAGGCTCCAAATACTGAAGAAAAATCTTGAAACATCAACCATAAATTTATCCAACTGTTCAGGGTTAACAAATTTTTTGGTCTATATATTTTCAATTTTTTCTATTCATATGTTATATATGTATTTCAACAAAGTAAATATTCATAATGTAGCACTTTTTTAAAATTCTTTTTTTCACATTAGGGCATATTGTGAACAAACATCTTTCCTTAATAATAATACCTCTAAAATAGCATTTTAATAATTTCTCTGTATGGTGACACCATCATTTGTTTTTCGTTGTTGTCATTTTCTTCTTCACAGAACACTAAAATATATCACAAATGAATTGGCACCTTTACCTGTTCTGTTAGTGCCGTCATGACCTCTGCTGAAAATCTAATTTGATCTCCATTTTTATTCTGAGCATCTAATGAATTCTTTCCCAAATTTTGCCAGATCATTAAAATTAGCTAGCAATAATTGGAATGTGATCCTTCAATGATTATTTCTGTTCTAAAAAGGATTTTATAAAGAGGAAAAGTTTTGATGTCCTAAAAGATTGGAATAATAATGGTGGGAAAATAGGTGCTGCTATTGATATCCTGGGGCAATGGAATTGGCTTGGACCACTGCTGGTCCTCCAGTGCAAAGACTGGCCTTGTATATATGTATATACATTCAAGGTAGATTATGAATCTCTCCCAAGTAGATTGTGAAATCATATATGACAGTAAACATGATATATTAATTTGCTTTGTATCCCTAACACCTAGAAGAGAACATGACAGGTAGTAGATGCTCAAAAAATTTTGGAATAATGAATAGATGATAATTAGGTGAGTATATGCATTAATAAACTAAGGAATAAATAGCTGACTCTTTTCAAGATGTCACAGATCCCTTCTTACTCATAATGATATAGTAAAGATGGTAACCTTTTCTCTATAACTGTGTGGTTTTGTACGTATTCAACTCAAAGTCATAATTCCAAATATACTCACTTTCTTTTACCATTATGAGAGATAGTGGTTTACACAAGTTCTGCTGTTTCCCTTGAAAAGTTAAGCTGCCTGCTTCTCACTGCCTGCTTCTCAGTCTATATGCTCTACTTTACCCCAAATCCCTTTTCAGTTCATCTCACCTTGAAGGCAGACAGCACCATCTTTATATTAATCTTTATTTACTACTCCCTAATGCCTAGCATAGTGATTTGCAAACCATGGCTCTATATTAAGTATGAGTAATATGTACTTGCCAAAAGCATTTGATATATTCAAACTTTGGATATACCCCAAGAATGCTTGTCAAATGGAAACCCACATTATGCCAATAAATCTGCCCACAGATTTAGGTTGGTATCTAATGTGCCAAAGCAACTTCATCACACTAATTTCTATTTCTAGACTAGATTGTTAGAAGTGATACAAAACAGGGAGAAAAAGGAACCTCTGCTCTCATGTGTTATCTAGCTGGGGAAAGAAAAGCACATGGATATGATTTCCCTGCTTTTTGTATGTTGAGAAAGATCAAAACAATATACAAATACTGACTGTACTGTTAAGATGACATAATGAAGAAATGTCCATGGAGTTTTGAGATGATTGAAGAAACTTTGGAGAGGTTAATCTTGAAGATAATGTCTATACTGTAAGGTAGGAAATTATAATCACATTTGTAGTCATGATGTAATTATAATTAAAATCACTGAATGGAAACTATCATCCATACTGAAGTCCTTTTCCATTAGCCATATATATGATTCATGGTTTCAAAGTAGACTAGTAAATATTGGCATATATCAGATCCAGGAGAGCCTCTAATTAATTACCTTATTGGAAAATTTTTTCTAAAGAGAAGAGATTTTTTGACAAGTTTATTTATTGAGGCAGAAATCTGGGCAGTGTGGTAATTTCGAAACATTTAAACTAAAGGCTGAGAGATTGAAGAAAAAATATTTTATATACATATAGATAGATAGATGGATAGATAGATGGATAGATAGATAGATAGATAGATAGATAGATAGATAGATAGATAGATAGATATAGATCTCCAGACCCATGTTAAAGGAAAAAAGATCTGGTCGAGAGATTTATATCTTTGCTACACTTATGATGCTCCTCTTATCTTTCTGTAATTGTAAATATGGGTTTCAATGTTATTTTAAGACTTCAATCTATAGTCTTCTGAACTCTGAATAGTTCATGTTATCTCTTAAGGAATGTGACCCTCAATCTCCAAGCTATGTCAATTAATTGTTTTTTAATCTTCAGGTGTTACCTCAGTTGTGTAAATATATAAATTTCATTGTAGAATAGGTTTCAGATGAATAATATCTATTTCTCTTCCCATAGGCCAATAATAAAACAAATAATAATATAACAAATATAGTACATAATTTAATATATAATTAAGTATAAAATTTGAGTATAAATATATTAAAATAATGAAGTGACTAATTTTACAATTAGGAATAAGTCTTAATTATAAACAATGTAGAAAAAATTCTACCCTTTTTATTTTCATAACTTAGGGTTATACAGCAAATAACCAAGCAATTATCCTGATAATTTAATTCCTTTTAGAAAACTCAAACCACATGAAATATTCAAGCATTTAAATATTAAAGTCTAAGTTACTAACTTGAGTTGTCCAGGACAATTTCACTATACTTTTGTGAATAGTCATTTATCTTTCTCTATAGATCACAACACATTGTGATGGGAAGAAAACCAGCAGAATCTAAAGTCTGCCCATTTGCTTTAACAAAATGGCCATTGGAAGGAGAAATATTCCCTTCCACTTCCCTCAGTCTTCCACTGTCTTAATGAAGTTTTGGGGAAGAAGCTTTTATCTCCCCCACAAGTTATTCATTTCTTCCCACAAAAGAAATATGACATAAGACTGGAAAATGAATGCCATTAATACTTGACTAACCCCTTGGTTCCACAAGAACCTTGCCATCCCCTCCTCACCCACTCCCCTACATCTGATTAGCTTATAGTTGCAGGGCTTCCCCACCCTGCAGTGCCACTAGAAACTCTCTAGCTCTCTACTGTCTATGGCAGGATGGGCCATAGTATGCACCAATTTTCATTACTGGTCCAAGCCATATTCTCCAATCAAGCCTTACCGTTCCTAAAGCTGTATTCTTATCCCAATCTGACTTGATGGTCCATTCTCAATTTATTTGAAACCTGAAAAAAAAGGGACATAATAATTTGCCTCCTCCAACCCCAACCCTTACCACACAACAATAACAAATACAGCCTAAATATGTGGTCATAGGGTAGCTTTCTGTTCCCTCAAATGATTTGGAAACATTCGACTTCTAATTTTTCTTTAGCAATCTATAATTCCCCAAACCATTTTTCCCAACACATTTTTACAAGCAAGATAATTTATATTTCTACTATTAAAAAGTATATTTATATATACCATTGTTTAATAAGCATTTTCTGAATAAGCAAGAGTATTTTGCTTGTTTGAAAACAAATAAACAAGAACAAATTTGCAAGAAATATAAAAATCCATTGTACAGAAATATTAAATAGTAAACATTTTCTACAGGCATAATCTATCCTATAGCTCTCTATCTGCTATATTACTTGAAAGCTTAAAAAGCATTTCCTTTAAGAAAGTGTATTATTGGAGTATATTCTGTTTTGCTATAAATCCATGTCAATATGTTCTCCATATTTTCTTGGAATGTATTCACCAGGACTACCAACAGTTTAGGTATGTATAGTAAGTAGTAATGAAGGACTCCACAAAGGACTGGCTGATTCTAGCTTAATATCTTACATATTGTATATGCCAAATAAATGATTGTTAGGCAAAGGTATAATTGTTTTTATAGATTTTATTATTTATTTGACAGAGAGAGAGAAACAGTGAGAGAGGGAACACAAGCAGGGGGAATGGAAGAGGGAGAAGCAGGCTTCCTGCTGAGCAGGGAGCCCGAAGCGGGGCTTGATCCCAGGGCCCTGGGATCAAGAACTGAGCTGAAGGCAGATGCTTAACAACAGCCACCCAGGCACCCCGCAAAGGTATAATTTTAAAATAAAAATATTGACATGGTTTTTCTGCCAGTCATAAAGATAATTAGGAATATTATAACTAAGGAGCTATATGCCAAACAAATTTTACAGTGCCAAATCAAAAATTGTTAGCTATAGTAAGAAGCAGGAAAAGGCAACTTGTCACCAAAAAAACAGTCAATAGAACCAGATCCCAAAGTAAAAGCAAAGGCTTAGCAAAATTTATATGAGGATTTAAAAGAAAAATTAAACATAAGGAATGAAATGGAAAATATTCAAAAATGAAAGGCTAAAAACCAAATGTCAATAATAGGGAACTCCAGGATGGAATAAAGAGTAGATTAGACAATGCAGAAGAAAGAAAAGATTAGTGAATTTGAATATAAAACAACAGAAATTAACAAAATTGAAACAGGAGAAAAAAAATGGACAGAGCCTCAGCGACCAGCTGCAAAGTATCAAGCAGTCTAACATTCATGTAACTGTCATCTCAGAAGATTTGAGTATGTGTCAGTGTGGGGGAGAGGACAGAAAAACGTTTCAATAAATAATAATAACAGTAATTTTCTAAATATTTTGAAAACTATAAACCCAAAGATCCAGTAAAGCTCAATGAACCTCAAGCAGAATACACAATATTATTCACACCAGGGCTGTCATGAGCACACTAGGGAGGCACACACACGAGTTGTGTCTTTCCACGATGTCAGCTTTATTCAGTCATAGAGCAAAGTTAAAGATTTTATTTATTTATTTGAGAGACAGAGAGAATGAGAGAGAAAGCACATGAGATGGGAGGAGGGTCAGAGGGAGGAGCAGACTCCCTGCTGAGCAGGGAGCCCGATGCGGGACTCGATTCAGGGACTCCAGGATCATGACCTGAGCCGAAGGCAGTCGCTTAACCAACTGAGCCACCCAGGCGCCCAGTCATAGAACAAAGTTAAATCACAGTGATAAAGCAGGTTCAGGATTCCAGACTCAATGACATTTCACCTTGTGATTAAACTTGGCTTCTTACACAGCGCAAAGTGGGACAGGAGACAAGTCACACAACAAACAAGGTAACAGAAGGGTGTAGGAAGTTAAAGAACCAAACACAAAGTCAGTCTGTAGGCCCGCAGTTGAGATAAGGCCTTGATCTGGTCCGGGTCAGCTCTCGGTACTTACTGCTTCTGACGTTCAAGCTGTGCAGGATCTCGGTTCTGTTCAGGGATTCATTAGGCACAGTCTTCGGTGCCAGTTGCCTTTTTAAAGTGGTCAGACATAGAGGGGTCAGGTCTGAAGAGTCTGACAGTTTGCTGCCCAAATCCTTTTCTTTTTTCTTTTTTTCTTTTTTTTATTTTTATTTTTTAAAGATTTTATTTATTTATTTGAGAGAGAAAGAATGAGAGATAGAGAGCACGAGAGGGAAGAGGGTCAGAGGGAGAAGCAGACTCCCTGCTGAGCAGGGAGCCCGATGCGGAACTCGATCCCGGGACTCCAGGGTCATGACCTGAGCCGAAGGCAGTCGCTTAACCAACTGAGCCACCCAGGCGCCCTCCTTTTCTTTTTTAAAGGGATTTAATCAGTTTTGGGTCCCTGCAGACCTCCTCTGGTTTTGCTCATTATCAGTTCCGGGGTGTCAGCCGACATTGGTCCTGGCGGTATCTCCTAGCTGCAATACCTTAACTGCTTGCATCGTTGTTTGACACGGGCTCCTGCTTGACATGAGAGACTCCGTTTTGCTGTCTACAAGGACATACCACAATCAAACTGCCAGAAACCAGTGGTAATAATGGATTCCTAAAACCAGAAGATAAAAATCATACTATTTCAAAGAGTAATTAGAATTAAGAATCACTATAGAATTTCTATTAGAAATTATGGAAGCCATAAGGAAAAAAGAAAACTGAAAACTAGAATTGTGTAGCCAAACAAATATCCCTGAAAAATAAAAATAGAGATTTTATTTTTCAGACTAATGAAAGCCAGGATATTTGTTGCCAAAACACTTATACTACAGTAAATCATAAAAACAGTTTTACAGGCAAATGGAAAATGACTCGACAGAAACTTCACCCTAGATTAAAAAAAAAAATTAAAGGTGCTAAAAATGATTAATAAATGTATAAGTATCATAGACGTATTTTCTCATTTAAAAAACTTTTTTAAATATAACTGATGGCTTAATGAAAAAACACATGGGATTTTGTTGCTTCACAAGATATAAAGAACTAAAATACATAATAATAACAAAGGATGAGAGGATGAAAGGAGTATACTATTAAAAGGTTCTTACAACGCCGCATGTATACTTTTTTCTCTAATTCAAGTGTAATTAACATACTCTCATATGGAGGTATACAGTGATAAGTTAAATATGAAGATTATAAATCCTAGAATGTCCGCAGTGATATAAAAGCAAGATCCAAGTATGTGCTGTCTCTATAACTGTGATATAAAAATAAACTCCCAAGTGTAATATAAATATGAACCCTAGTCCTGTGTATATGCACACAGAACTAGCTTAAAATACAGGGATACAATCAGTTACATGATGCAAATACTAACAAGAAGGAAGCTGCAGTGGCTGGATTAATACATATAAAGTAAAGAAAATATAGGAATAAAAAATGTCAGTGATAAGAGGGGATATTTCATAGTGACAGACATATGAAATCAGCAAGAAGGTCAAACTGAAGTGAATAGTCACTCAATAACATAAATAGAGACAACTGATTTTTGACAGAAGTGCAGAGTTATTTCAATAGAAAAATAATCTTTTAAATAAATAAGACTGGACCCATTGCTAGAAGAAAACATGAGAGAAAAATTATGATATATATGTATAAAAACCAAAAAGTATGATTAATAAAAGGAAAAATAATAGTAAATTGAACCTTATCAAAATTAAAAAGTTCTTATCTTTGAAAGAGATTGAAAACAAAAACCACAAACTTCCAAGAAATGTTTGCAAAACACATTTATAATCAAGGACTTGCAGTTAGAATATATAAAGAAGTTTCAAACTCGATAAGAAAATAAACAATCCAATAAACAAATAGGCAAAAGATTTGAACAGACACTTCACTAATATATATTTATATACTTATATCATCTGTGTTAAGAATGCAAACTAATTTACAGTGACAAAAAGCAGATTAGTGCTTGCCTTAAATGGAGGTGGGGGGAAATGAACTAAATAAGAGCACAGGAAATTTTTCAGGGTGTTAAATATTATCTTGATTTGTAGTGTATACATTGTCTTGATTGGAGTATATATATATATGTCAAAAAACATGAAACTGTGATAAAATGTTAAAGTGTATGACAGGGGCGCCTGGGTGGCGCATTCATTAAGCGTCTGCCTTCAGTTCAGGTCATGATCTCAGGGTCCTGGGATCGAGCCCCGCATCGGGCTCCCTGCTCCGCGGGAAGCCTGCTTCTCCCTCTCCCACTCCCCCTGCTTGTGTTCCCTCTCTCGCTGTGTCTCTCTCTGTCAAATAAATAAATAAAATCTAAAAAAAACAAAAACAAAAACTGCATGACAGTCTAGGAAATAAGAAAATATGAAAATCTAAATATAAGAGAGAGTTCATAATTAAATGCTAAATTCATCAGCATCAGCTAGAATAGGCAAGAATGAGAAAGAGCAATTTGGTTGCCATTATCAGAACGGGTTATATGAAAAATGTACTCAGAAAAAAAGAAGATATTCCTTCACGAGGAAACAACAGAGCTAAAGGGAGAAACGACATGTCCTATATAAAGTTTGAGTGAAGACACCTGAGTTCCAGCTTTTGTTTAATAATGAACAAAGCTTAATATCTTAGGCAATTGTCTTTGTTCTCATCAAAAACAGAAACAAAAACAAAAAAAACAACCACAAAACATTCTAAAACCAATCTCCAGGACAAGATCGACCTACACCTCTGTGAAAGAAGTGAAACTTCGCAGGTAGGAAATGCTCTAACATCTGTGTGGTAGGTGTTCTCACACCTGTGAGGGCTGCCAGAAATACCCAAAGGTAGAAAACCATGCAGATTAGAGAGTAATTTGGTAAGGGCCACGGTTATAGCTTATCTACAACAGTATAATTTGGTCAAATAGTGAATGCATTTTAGATTTTTATTCTTTTTTTTTAATTGAGGTATACTTGCCATATAACATTATATTAATTTTAGGTGTACATAAAACATAATGATTCAATATTTGTATATATTGCAAAATGATCACCACAATAAGTCTATTTAACATCTATCACCATACATATTTAAAATTTTTTCCTTGTAATGGGAACTTTAAATTAGCAACTTTCAAATTTGCAATGGAGTTTTATTAACTATAGTTACCATGTTATATATTATATCCCCATGATTTATTTAGTTTATAATGGAAGTTAAATCTTTTGACCCCTTTCACCCATTTTACCCAACCCCCAAGCCCCTCCTTTGGCAACTACCAATCTACAATCTATTCTTTGTATCTGTAAGTTCTTTTTTTTTTTTAATTCCATATATAAGTGAGATCATAAGGTATTTTTCTTTCTCTGTCTGGCTTATTTCACAAAGCATGATTCCCTCAAGTTCCACCCATATTGTCAAAAATAGCAGGATTTCCTTCTTTTTATGACCAAATAATATTCCATAGTGTGATTTGTGTGTGTGTGTGTGTGTGTGTGTGTGTGTGTGTGTGTGTGTTTATATCACATTTTCTGTATCTATTCATCCATCAATGGACACTTAGGGTTGCTTCCATGTCTTGGCTGTTGTAAATAATGATGCAATGAACATAAGGGTTGCAGGTCTTTTTAAGTGTTTTTGTTTCTTTCACGATAAATACCCAAGAGTGGAATTGCTGGATCATACTGATGTAGGCAGTCTGGGTCAGAGGACCCAGAGAGGGTTCCCACAGGTCCAGCCAAGAGGATTCCTGGCTACATGCAGGATAGAAATCAAATGCAAGCCAGCAGGAGGTGGGAGCAGAGTTTATTGAAGGTATAAAGAGTGCTAAGATACAGACAGAGTGTCTGGGAGACTCAGAAAGGAAAGGAGAGAGAGTCTCGTCTTTGCTTGATGTCTGGGGTTTTTACTGAGGATTGTGGTCTGATGTATGTGTCCTCCAGGCATCTGGTCAGAACAAAGATGAGTGCCCAGGTGTCTTTCATAAATCAATTATTCCTTGGAGCCTGGGGGTCTTGGCATCGAGATGTCTAGCTCCAGTGATTTGGAATGAGCATATGACTGGCTTTGTCCAGTTACTCTCACTTGGTCCTTCCTTAGATGTTATCTATTCTAAAGAAATCATTAACTTCTTATCACTTACAAGGAGGACATATACTCTGTGCATTATGAAACATGTATAAAGTGGGGGGTGCAGGTCCTAGCAAGAATAGAAGCAGAAAGGAGAAAAAAAAGCAGATTTTTATGGAGTCCTTCAGTTTTCCTATCTCAGTATGGTTAGGTTGTTGAAAAGAAATTATGTTAAAAGAATAGTTTTTAAAAGCCTCATGGAATAATGAAATGAATTGGACATTAAAACCTGACTACCTGGTTTCAATTCTGGATCCATGTCTATTTCTCCATTTCCTTAATCTTGATAATCTTCTATGGGCTTCATCTTTGATTTGAGATATGTCATCCATAGAGGCTGCTTTTAGGCAAACAGACTTGAGCAATGGAATATAGACAGGCCCATCAGGCGACCCACCTCAAAATATCCATAGGCCCTCACTGACCAATGGGTTACTTACAACCAGGCACAGTTACCAAAAAAGGGAGAATTCCATTCTGTGGCCATACTTCCTCATCTTTCACCTTAAACACAGTCCCCACCCATTGCCTCCTTGCAGACAACCTCTCCTCTGCTGTGCTGCCCACAGCTCCCCTTTGGAGTAGTCGAGAAACTTCTATCTCCTTCTACCTGCCTCAGGTGAATTCTTTCACCTCCTGCATTGTGGTATTCCACATGATAGTCACCCCACATATGGGGACCCCCATCTGATCAAGAGACACTGCAGTTGGGCACCACACCATCTATCTCAGGACTGTTGTAAGCATTAAATCAGACACTATGTAAGCGGAAAGAGTTAGTACTCTCCAGATAAAGACAGAAAGACATAGCTTTCCTGACATAAGAAAAGTCATTTTAGCCCCCAGCCATCTTGTGAAAGAATGTAAGAACAACCAGCCACTATCAGGCCAGGAGATAGTCTAACTGATGAGGGAGAAGAAGGCAAGCTGAGGGCAAAGCACAAGCTAACACCCCACCATATCCCCCAATTCCCAAGGTGGGATATATGTGACATTCCTCAGGCACTGCTGGCCATCCTAGAACAAAGGAAAGGGACAAACAAATGGTTAGCAGAGAGAAATCATAATCATGCAATACCCGAGTCTCAGTTTGTAACTGTCTTAATGATTCACAAGAAAAAAGCAGTCTCTAGAAACCTATACACTCAACATCACCCTCCCCTCCATAGGATAGAAAATCTTTTTTTTTTCTTTTTTTACATATAGCGTATTATTAGTTTCAGAGGTAGAGCACAGTGATTCATCAGTTGCATATAACACCCAGGGCTTATTACATCACATGCCCTCCTTAATGCCCATCACCCAGTTACCCCATCCCCCCACCCACCTCCCCTCCAGCAACGCTGTTTGTTTCCTAGAGTTAAGAGTCTCTTATGGTTTATCTCCCTCTCTGATTTTGTCTTATTATTTTTCCCTCCCTTCCCCTATGATCCTGTTTTATTTCTTAAATTCCACATATGAGTGAAATCATGTGATAATTGTCTTTCTCTGACTGACTTATTTCACTTAGCATAATACCCTCTAGTTCCATCCATGTTGTTGCAAATGGTAAGATTTCATTTTTTGATGGCTGAGTAATATTCCATTGTGTGTATGGAATAGAATATATATATGTGTGTGTGTGTGTGTGTGTGTGTGTGTGTGTGTGTGTGTGTATTCATCCATCGATGGACATTTGGGCTCTTTCTACAGTTTGGCAAATGTGGATATTGCTGCTATAAACATTGGGGTGTGGTGCCCCTTTGGATCACTACGTTTGTACAGGATAGAAAATCTTAATAATCAGTTACTCCTTACAACCCCAGTGTAGCTCTTTCTGCCCTCAGGTCCTGTCCCTGTGCTTTAACAAAATCACCTTTTTTGTACCAAAGATGTCTCAAGAATTCTTTCTTGTCTGTCAGCTCTGAACCCCAACACTCCAAACCACATATAATCTTATTCAAAAGTGAAGATGACCTGAAGCACACTCCTAAATTATCTTTGCAGGATCTAAACCCCTGTGAGCACTCAGATACGGGAACAACTGGAGCCAGAGAATCGATGATGCTGACCCTTGCCAACCCCCAAGACTTTGACCTGGATTCAGTCACCTTAAGATGACTTTTGGCCCAATTTTATGCAGTATTCCCCATTGCACAAGCCCCTTCATGAATATGTATGCACCCTTAGCTTAAAAATTCCTCAGTTTTGTTGTTCAGGGAGAGAGACACTGCTTTGGGAAAGATCCAGTGTTCTCTTTTACTTGTTGCAAGTAAAACCCTTCCTTTTCCTATTCTTCAACTTCTTTGATTGTGTCTTTTGACTCAGCACCCATCAAGAGACAAATGCAGTTTTGGGTAACAACTATACACGAAATGCTGGACATATTCTCTTATGTCCAGGCTTTCAGAAATATTAACTTGGCTTTTTGTTTGTCCTAAGTGAAATTAGACTATTATAGCCTAAGAGAGATGAGTGAAATAGTAGAGAAACTTGGAGATAGACATCAATTAAAAGGCCAATACCATAATTTTCAATGCTAGGATAGCCAATAACTTCACTTTTCTTGATAGTCAGCTTTATTATTTCATTGCTACTACTTTTTTTCAGATCCTTAGTAATTCATGCCACTACAATAATATCAAGACAAATCTTCTGATCCTATATCCATCCTCCTTAATGCATCCTACATACTACTGACATATTCATTTTTGAAACAACATCATGCCTTCCAAGCCCACATAAAAAGCTTTACCAGATCTTTAGTTTTCAACACTCCAAACCAAAATAAATACCTAGACTTCAAAAAAATCAAAGAGGCAATTCCAATCCAAGATGGTAACATGAAAGCTTCCTGAATGTACCTCCTCCCACAGATATAGCAAATCGACAGCTATACACACAGCCATTCCCTCTGAAAGAAATCCAGAAACTGGCTAGGTGGCTCCTAAAAATCAGATGAATGAGAAAATACCATCACCCACATCAAAATGGGTAGGAAAGGCTGAGACACACTCCTGACACAAACCCCACCACCTGCAAAACACCATACAATTGGGAAGAAACTCCCAACTTCTCCCTATGGTGCAAAGGGTTTGGACCCCACATTTGGGGCTCCAACTTTTTAAGACACCCACTGAAGGATGAGTGCCTCCTTTCCCACACAAAACACCTAGCTCTGAAAGCCAATGGGACTGTGTCCATGAAGCACACTAGACTATAACAAGTAAATAAATAGTTCTTAACAGGTAATAAGTGTATATGTACAAAATAAATTAAAATATTTAAATAAGAACCTTATTAAATGGATGAAGGAGAGTCAGGGGAATGGCAAGAGAGGCTAAGTGGTACAAGATTTTTTGAGGGCTGATTAATATGTTCTAAAATTACATTACAGTGATGGTTGCACAAGTCTGTAAATATTGAATCGATACACTTTAAATGGGTAAACTTTATGGTATATAAGCTATAGCTCAATAAAGCCGTAAAAAAATAGTCATTAAAATAAAAAGTTATTTTCAATAGATAAGCCAAACTGTAAACCCAACACGAAAAGAGAATTGTCGTATTTCATCAGTTCTAATATGCAGATATTGTTCACATTTTAACATCTCTGAAATCAGGATGCATCTTATAACCAAAGTTGGCTTATGATCACTATCATCCAGGCATCCTTATGATGAAATTGCCACTTCCTCGTGTCTCACATGTATGAATTTGCTCATATCTGTTCACTTGAGTTATGTACTTGTTTGTACTTCATGTATTTCATATTATTTCCATTTACAATATTTTCAAAATATTGCATTTATCATTATTTCATCTTCTTAGAGTCAAGGAAAGAGCGGCAGAGATGAAATTGGATATTAATGAGACAAATATCATTGTAAGCGGACTAGTAATAAGTGAATTTTTTTTTCAAAATAAAACAAAATCCCTTAAGAATTCTAGGCAAGATGATGACTGATGCTAGTACAAACTGCGAAGGGGATATTCTTACTGCTATTTTTGGTGATCAAGTAGTTTATTCTTGGTGCCCAAGATTCTCCAGTATTTTACTCATTTACCTATTTACCCATAATCCTAGTCTCATCCTCTTTTTCAAAAATTAGTATCTTAGTAGTAGAACCTAACAACAGAGCAGATTAAAGTTGAAGGAGGGTCTAAATTTTTCAAGGTGTCCACTGGGACTCCCATTATCACTCCGGAACTCCTTACTTGAATATTCACTACAGTTTCTGAGTCATTTAAGTTTTCACTGATGTTAGTCAACCAGCCTAAGGTAAATTGTTAAATGACCACTTGCATCTGCAACTGGAATCTAGAACATCATTTTCTGGTTTAAAATTAAGATTCTAATTTCATTTTTATAACTTTAAGAAGTTCCTTGCTTAATATATAATTTTTAGTCTTCATATTTTCTGATTCTGTCACCATTTTAGCATACAAGAGTTGAGATGGCAATAGTATCTTATATGTGGTTTTGCCAAAATCCATTTTTTTTCCAATTTTGTACTAATATAAATAAATTGGTCATGTTTTTGCGAGGTTTTCAAAAAATTCATACAAATGTTTCCAGTAACTTTTGTAAAAATAGATTATAGGAAATTTTCATCTTCCTAATTTGAGGTCAGAATTTTTTTTACACATGTAATCTATCTTTATAACCTACATAAGTCATATTTTATTTTCCATACTAACATCCTAGTGAATATTGCAAAATAAAAGAAGGAAAATAGGAATATACTTGGGCAAATAATATACTGAGAGTCAAAATCATAAATACCTTATCATTCAAGAACTTGGGGAAATAGAATTTTTCAGGTTTTGTTTTTGTTTTTTCTGTTTTTTTGCCTAACATATCAGGTATGAAGAAAATAAAAACAACACAAAATAAATGCATCTTAAATACTTACTGGTGGTTATGTATTTAGCTCAAAACTTTTGTTTATGAATTTTGCTCCTTGTAGAATCACTGGAAAATTGTGGGACAGAAACCTGAAAGGAAGAAAGAATCATATGTTGAGCATAAACCCTGGAGTGTCTCACTCAGCAAAGAAACACTTCTCAGCCAGCCACAAGTGTTTACCACATGACCATGAGTGTCTGATGACAGTCCATGGTTGGCCCATCCCGCGGTTTATTGGTTTCTCAAATACTTTACACAATGAATGCACTTTCTCCAAACTTCTCCACCCATGATGAAGAATTTTTGTTACTGTATTCCTCAAACATCATCTTTACTCCAAAATAAGGATATGGGTTTTTAGTTGCCTTGCTCTTCTGATGATCTTACATTTTGTTATTTTTCTTTTCCTACTTCATAAAAGTTTCCTCCAAGAAATATCAATTACATGATTGATGGCAGCTAATGGGAATGTAGGTCCATATGTGGGAGCAGGGGAAAGTAATAACATGTTATCCAATGGACACATTCCCTAACCTCATCACTACTGGTACCACAAAAAATTATCACCAGAGTAAAGAAAAGTAAACATTTACTGAGGAGTTTTCTTAAAAAGATTCTGTGCTAGTTCAAGAAATCCATAGAATAAAAATGTATTTAGTCTATGAAGCTCCAGACAAAGAAATACCTAGTTTTAAAAAGTTTTCCATCAGTTGGAACAATGGATAAAGGTATAAAAATGCCTGCTGCACTGGTTAGAACACATGTTGGTGAGTCATGACTCAGCAGTTAGGACTTCATCTTTGTGTTCTAGGCATTGCCTTTCTATTTATACTGAGGATCTTTTATTCTAGTCCTTCAGGGAAAGGATCTGCATCTAATTGCTGACACTTTCTTTCTTAAGGCAAAACGATAAATCTCTCTGTGCACCTGTATCTTACCTTGAAATTATTAAAGAGATTAAATGACATTACATATATGAAGAATGCAGCATACAGGTATTTAAAGAATGTTACTTTACCTCCTGTTGGGGAACTTGACAGACTTATTGCACCAAAGTCACAGACTAGGCTCAGGACAGATCCTTTCCTTCCTGAAAATCTCAAATTTCTTTTATCTTTATGGTTTCTAGACTGTGTTTCTTCAATCCATCTTGTCCTTGTTAATTCATACCTTTATGGAAGAGGCATGAGGACAAAGGCTATAGAAGAGGAGAGCAACAGTTGGAAGTTGAGAAACTATTGGAATAGTAGTGACCTGCCTAGCCTATCAGAAAATGCCAAACACCATCAGTCGGGAAAGCCTAGAAGAGACACCAAAGCTCAGAAAGACCTAGGAAATGAAAGCACAGATTTGGACCTCCTGATAAGAACATCAGGATCTGGAAGATAATAGATCAGTGCTTTCACTAACAACAGTTCAATATTTTTCAACCCTAAAAGCTATACCCTGTCAAGCCATCCATCAGTTGTAAGAGGAAAATAATGACATTTTGGAGCATGCTAATGCTCAAAGTATTTTCCTCCCATGGATCCTCAGTCAGGAAGTTACTAGATAATATGTTATATTGTACAAGGAAATTAGCCAAGGAAAAGGAAGACATGGAATTAGGAGTTGGGGAAAAGTACAGAGGGGGGTCAGGGATGCCCCAGGTGACGTGAAAGAAGATCTAGAATAAAAGCCTTTCAGGGGGTCTGGATAATTGTGAAGCAGAAAAATAAGAGCTCCACATAGAATCTCTTCTTAAAAAGGATGAAATAGATTAAAGGCCTCATGTGCCTATAGACAAGAAAAGTGAATCAGACTTCATCAGAGAATTTGCATGTTAATTCTGTACGGATATTACTAAGCTAAGAAAAAATAAGCAATAATTCCATGAAACAAATTTTTTGTTCAAGAAAAGTAATCATGATCAGTAACTTAACTATGAATTATAATTATATATTTATAGTTTATAACAAGGTGGGAATGCCAATCTAATAAAAATTAGGATGAGACTCCTCCAGAGAAAGGGGTTGGGAAAAAGTATATGCATGTGAGGAGGAGAAAAGCTGGGCCATAAGAGTTTGATCCTATTTTCTGTTGTATGAAATCAATTAAGTGTCCCCAACCAAAAACCCAGCAAGTAACAGTATCAGAATGTTACTAAGTAATAGGGATTCAAGTGCCAAGAGAAGTCACTAGACTAGTTGAAACTGTTTGTAGAGTAGGAACTGGGAGGAAGAAGAAGAGACTATTATATTTGAAACTTAACATTCTTAGGATAGATAGATAGTTCTTACAGATATTCCAGATCTCTAATTGAGACATAATGGAATTATTCCTCCCTTATAGTCCTTCTTCTCAGACATCTTCCTAAGTAGCCATAGACTGAATTACCTAGCTCCTTGCTACTTGAAATGCAGGCCCCAGACCAGGAACATCAGTATCACTTAAGAGCTTGTTAGAAATGCAGAATGTTAGGACTCATCTAGACATACTGAATGGAAATTTGCATTTTAACAAAATCCCTGTGCACATTAAACTTTGAGAAGCATTGGTCTAGATCACTCTGCATTAGCCCCCTCATCTCTAGGTAAAATGTTTAGTCCTCTCTCATACCTTGCTCTGTCTCTACCCTTCTGCAAATCTCAAAACCAGCAATTATCCCATTACAGTTTTCAACTTTGGTACTTTTGACATTTGGACCAGAAAATTCTTTGTTGTGGGGACTATCCTGTGCACTCTAGGATGTTTACATCCTAGATGTAAACATTCTGGGCCTCTACCAACTAGATGCCAAACTCCCTACCCATAGTGACAACCAAAATTTTCTCCAGACATTACCAAATGATCCCTGAAGGGTAAAAATTGGCCCCAGTTGAAAATCTCGGCACTATAGAATGAATCTTGAGGTAGGGCATAAGGTGGCACGATCCTCAGGGTGAAGTGCAATCAGAATTGGGAGAAGTGACAGGGTGCCTGGGTGGCTCAGTTAGATAAGCAACCAACTCTTGATTTGGGCTAGGGTCATGATCTCAGGGTCATGAGATTTAGACCCCCTCCAGCTCTGCTTGTGTGTGGAGCCTGATTAAGATTCTCTCCCTCCCTCTCCCTCTGCCCTTCCCCACTGCTGGTGTGTGTGTGTGCTCTCTCTCTCTCTCTTTAAAAAACAAACAAAAAAAGAATTGGGAAAAGTGAGTTGAGAGGCAGAGAGAACCATAGTTTGAAAAGGAATATTAAACACTAAAATATGGGGCACCTGGGTGGCTCAGGCAGTTAAGCATCTGCCTTCGACTCAAGTCATGGTCTCAGGGTCCTGGGATCAAGCCCTGCATTGGGCTCCTTGCTCAGCAGTGAGCCTGCTTCTCCCTCTGCCTGCCGCTCGCCCTGCTTGTGCGCTCTCTCTCATCAAATAAATAAAATCTTTAAAAAAAAAAAACACTACAAAAGTAATTTTATATTTGAAATAAAATACCTGTGGTTTAAAATATATACTATTGACAGTAAAGCACCTGAACATTTCTTTGAGGATAGGCAGAAGATTCAAAACTCCTAAGTTAAATCCATCTCCTTTGGGTCCTAGGGCTCTTATAAGCATGCTTGCATTTTTGAAATTCCTATTGACTTAGAAATATTTGGGTAATATGTTCCAAATTTCAAAGTTATTTTGCAAAGAAATGGTCTCAAAATTGCAAAGAATATACCCTTAAATGTGTGAAAAGAGAAAAGATACCTGAAAACTTGTGTTTTTTTAATTAAAAAAAGTTTTTAAAAAATCCAGATTTATATATGGATCAACACCTGCACCTTTACTCAGTTCATATGTGAAGCGGCATCCTGAGGGAAGAGTGACAGTAGGACCATCAGTCATTTGTGTTGAAATGTATTACTGTTTAGATGGGCTGCAGGTAAATGGTTTATGGGTACCATTACCTTTTCTCACCTAAACAGGCCTTCTAAATGGGAAAGAGACTTGAAAAGATACTCCTAGTATTGCAGGCCCAAAGGAACAACAGCAAAATGCTAGACTTGACCTGCCTCCTACTCCTAGTACAATTTCTTAACCACCCACATAGTGCAATTAAGAAAAAAAAAAGAAAAATGTGGACAAAAATTTGAAGGAAAATGGCAATTTTATGAGGACTATTTAAAATATGAATTCATATAAACTTGTATTAATGACAAACCTTTCAAGTATATATTATCCTGGGAATACAGTTAATTATTTGTGTGTGTGTGTGTGTGTGTGTGTGTGTGTGTATAAAACTAAGACATATATTTACATATAGCAGAACTATCACAAGTGTGTGTGTGTGTGTGTGTGTGTGTGTGTGCACCTTAAGAAACTCTAAAGTGTAGCAACATAAATTTGTTGGACCCATGCCTGTGGAATGAAAGATTAGTCCAGGGAATTCTCCAAAGTAACATAGGAATAGTCTAGTTACCTGGTGTTTTCTAATCAGATGGTGTTTCTTTCAATTGGAGGGGTTGTACTTATAAAAATTTCTCCAAATAAAATCACCATTGATGATCTGGAAAGCAATCTAATTTATTCATCCTGCTTTACAACAGGAAGTGGTTTGAACAAAATTGAACTTCAATGTTACCAGATCTAGAAAGTCTAGAGCCTGCTGCACAGAAAATGTAAGGAAAGACAGTCTTGTCGAAGTGTTGAATGGATGGCTTGTTATCCTGATTCCCCTCTAGATATGGCTCATCATACAAGTCAAACAACTGTATGATTCAAGTCAGAGTTAGAGTCCACACCAATATCCAACTAATGCCCTCTTTGTAGTCCTACAGATGTCTGGGTTAAAATAAATACTGTTCTACTTTGAAACTCTGGAAATTCCTAATTCCAAACCTCAATTCTTAATTGTTAGGTATAAAACTTTTTATTCATAGATTTTTCTTCTTCATCTGTAGAACATCTCCACTTGTTATAATATTGCTTTAATAAACAAAAATAAGCATGTCCCTAATTGGGAAGGCCCATGAAACCAAATAAATGATGAGAGGGAAAAAGAAACATTTTTTATTTATTCAAAAATAAAGATATTCTTGGGGCGCCTAGATGGCTCAGTCGTTAAGCGTCTGCCTTCCGCTCGAGCCCGCATCAGGCTCCCTGCTCCACGGGAAGACTGCTTCTCCCCCTCCCACTCCCCCTGCTTGTGTTCCCTCTCTCGCTGTGTCTCTCTCTGTCAAACAGATAAATAAAATCTTAAATAAATAAATAAATATATATATATATTCTTTAAGTTAACACTAAATTTTCACACCTTATCAAATGCCTACTACAAACCAAATACACTGCTAAACAGAGGGTACAAAAACACAATCCCTAGCCTAAGTATCAACGAATTGATACAGGAATGGACAATTTTGCGATGAGCCAGATGATAAAAAGACTTTCCCATACACAAAATTTTTGTCATTTGAATAGTCTGAAAGAAGAAAGGCAATAATCCAGTTTGACAAACATATATATGGGAAGCTGTAATGAAGGAAGGGAAGGAAAGGAACAAGAAGAAGAGATGGCCAAGCTGGAACCTTGATAAAACCACAAAGAATTCAGCATGGAAGACACACAGTGTTTATGCAGAAAGGAGTAGAAGGGGACAGACTTTGAAGCCTCCTGTGAGCTAAACTCCAAAGCTGTAGAATTCATCCATGATGACTGGATATTGAAAGATTTTAAGCAAAGAAGATGGATGGGATCCAGATAAACAATACATTCTCTTGGAAGCTGGCTTAGAAGTCTGGCTTCTAAATTATTTTTGGTTCCCCTGGTAATACTCCCACAGTAAATGATTTACTATAATTACAGATGATTTGAGCATATTTTGAGACATTAATCTTTGTTAATTTGTATTATATATACATTAAACACAGAACAAACAACAAAAAATTCTTCTAGACCTAGAGAAGGAGAAGGGGTTGAGTATGGGTTGGAGAGCTAGCCCAAGAATTGCATGGAAACATCACAGAGGCAATAACCAGACCTGCAGACGGATGGGGGATGTCTCAGGGCAGCCTGTATAGACTGATGTAGAGTTCTTAATCCAAGCGAGGAGGAAGAGTAAGTTATACACAAAACCAGCAGAATGAAGAGTCAAAAACATTGATTAATTTTTGTTTTAATTATAAATAAATCAAATCATATCTTTTGAATGCACACTTCTCGCTTCCTCTAAATTGCAAATGCTGGTAAAAGTGAAGGTTATATCTATGTTGATCACTGTTGTAATACTAAGATTGATTTTAGCACATAATAAATCCAAAAAATACTATTTTAATAAATAAATATAAGAATAGATGATCCCTTTCAAAAATAATTCTGGAAGGAATGTGGAGATGAACTAGAAAAGGATAATTCAAGGTTTGCCTATTGAGTTATGTTCTGGAGAGGAGAGGAGGTTCTCAACTAAGTGAGTAGAAATAAAGAGGGATATTTTCAAGAAATATTTATAAGGTAAATTTAGATATTGGTTTACAATTGGAAATTGAAAATGAGGGTAAGAGAAAAGTCAAGAATAATATCTGAGTAACTATCTGGAAATAGTGATGTTGCTATTCATTGAGCTAAAAAAACAGGAAGAAGAAACAGTTCTCAAAGCAAAATAACTAGTAATTGACTTGGTTTAGGTGACTATGGCACACTCTGGTAGAGGTTCCCAATAGATTTGCCAAAATCTCAGAACAGTGTTTTGGCCTGGAATTTCATATTTAGTTGATAGTTCCAACAAATAGATCACTCAGAAAGATAGTGTAGAACTGCATTGTTCAATATGGTAGCTAATATCTACATTTGGGTATTTAATTTCAATCAAATTAATGACAATTTAATAAACATTAAAATTCAGTTACTCAGTCACACTGGCATATTTCAAGTCCTCAATAGCCACATGTTGCAAGTGGCTACCATATTGGACAATACAGAGAATATTTCCACTTCTACGGTCACATCTATGACATTGTCATCACCTGGCCATGCCAAATCATCTGTGAAATTATAAATTCCAACATTTTACTATCTGATCAAGCATTCTATCTCTCTAGCTTTCCTCATTCCCTTCCTTGCTGGTATAACTGCTTTAAAAAACAAAAACAAAAACAAAAACTTCACCTTATTTTCCCCTTCCATCTTTTCCTACTCCA
Source organism: Zalophus californianus (assembly GCF_009762305.2). Taxonomy (NCBI): domain Eukaryota; kingdom Metazoa; phylum Chordata; class Mammalia; order Carnivora; family Otariidae; genus Zalophus; species Zalophus californianus. Next base: position 64,766,528 of record NC_045597.1, read on the forward strand.
TAGTGATCCTTCTTATCATATAACCTCCTTTACACTCTCCATTCAGCCTGGACTTCATAATCCATTATTCCTTTTCTAATACCTGCAATGTTCTCACACCCTAGTCTTTTTTCCAAAATGCCTGCAAGCTTTCAATATTGCTATCAATTCCCGAACATACCTCTGCACCCACACCTGGGTGCTGAGTGCTGCCAGAATAATCATAGGGATCTGCATTTGGTGCCACCATAAAGCAATGGTCTTAGACCCCAGCCAGGTCTTTAGCCCTGCTAAGCACTATTCCTGGCCAAATTCCTTTCCCATTTTCCCCAGTGGCTGTAATAAATCTTTGCACCTCTTCTTAAGTCTTTTACTCCACCACCAGTACTTATTTCAATAATGATCTTGCCTCCTAATTCCCTGAGAAAATCAAGGCCCTCAAGCATGATCTCCCTGAGCTTCTTGCTCCCTATATTATATGTGGAGCAAATTTTCTTCCTTTTCCACCAGCCTCGGGGGGTGGGGGGGGGGGGATGTTTTATGCTTCTCCCAGGTTCATTTCTTTGTCTCGCAATCTAGTAAGATAATCATTTGCTCAGTCGTTATTTTCATATGTTCTTTCTCTTTTAGCATCTGTTCTAAAGCCTGTAAACATTCTTATTTCTATTTCATACTAATAAATATCCTCCTGGCCCATGTATTTCTCCCTGCTGATGTTCTTTCTCATACTTTTCCTTTAAATCCAAGATTCTTATATAATCGTCCGCCCTTAACTCTATTCCTTTCCTCTCATTCATTAACTTCTGCTCCCCTTGTCCAGTGACACACGTTGGTAATACGGACTCTTCTTAACCCTTAGGCTCCCCAGTAAAGAACGAAAGGAGATGAAACTTCACCTATCTTGAAGGTGATATCATATCATATGAGGTTTAGAGTATCTGACCTTCTTAATGAGGTCCTCTAATCACTTTGCTTTCATAATGCCACCCACTAAAAGGCAGTTTCTCATCCAGTTTACCCTCTCCTCTTACTTCTCTCCCATCATTGCTTCTTAGTCACCTTCAGGCTCCAGTTTTATTTGGAATTACTCCTTCCTATGACTTTTCATTTCAGTAATACCAATCAACCTGCCATCCCTTGAACAGTTAATGCCATTGTGTGCCTTGGACCCTTGTCCTTGATCTTTTCTCCCCAGTGTTTCATTTGCATTTTTTTCTGCTAAAGACCAGCTCAAGTATTAGTTTCTCCAAGGGGCCTGCCTTAACAACCTCAGGCTAAGTTGGAGGGCTATCTCAAGGGTTTCCATAATACTGTGTGTATATTTTCATCTCCATACTCAATTTTCACATTTTTAATAGCCTTGCAATTATTTGCCTGTTTCTTTGATTAGGCCATTAACTTTTAAAGACAGTTGGTATTCCATGAGTCTCTGCAGCCTTATCAAAGAAATCAGAGTACCTGGGATATAACAAGTGCCCACTGAAACTATGGAATGTGTGAAGTTAATTTAATAAGGTGGAATAGTTTAGTAATAACGGGAAGCTACTAGAAGTTTTTGCATGGAGGAGTTATCTGATTTAACAAGTATTTTGTGACATTAAATCTGGAAGTAATGAAACAAAAATTTGAGTGAAAAAGAGTCAGAAAAGCAGCATCAGAGGCAGGATATCCTGGGAGGAGAGATAGTACTGTCACACAGGACAAGAGGCAAGAGATTTCCAAGGATTAAGTAATAGTCAGCAATATTCCTGTAACAAGGCCAGAAAAGACAGGCAGAAAACAGACTGTGATAGAATGGCCCCCTGCAGAGCCCGTGCAAATTTTTTGTTCAAGAAAAGTAATCATGCCCCAAAACCTGTGACTATGTTACCCTACACAGCCAAAGGGGCTTTGCATGTGTGATTAGTTAAGGGTCCTAAAATGGGGAGATTATCCTAGATTACTCTGATGGATCCAATGCCATCATAAGGATCCTTATAAGAGCAAGCAAAGGGGATCAGAGTGAGAGGCATTATGTGACATTAGAAGTCACAGGGATGCAGGGCCGCAAACTAAGGAATGCAGGCAGTCTCTAGAAGATGAAAAAGGCAAGGAAAGAATTCACCCCTAGAGTCTTCAGAAGGAACACAGGCCTGGCAACTGAGTTTTAGACTCCTGAACTCCGGAACTGTAAGAGGATACATTTATGTTGCTTTAAGCCACTGTTTTGTGACATTTTGTTGTAACAGCAATAACTCAGTTGTTGGGCGTCTGCCTTCGGCTTAGGTCGTGATCTCAGAGTCCTGGGATCGAGCCCCGCATCAGGCTGCCTGCTCCTCGGGAAGCCTGCTTCTCCCTCTCCCACTCCCCCTGCTTGTGTTACCTCTCTTGCTGTGTCTCTCTCTGTCAAATGGATAAATAAAAACTTAAAAAAAAAGAAAAGAAAAGAAACAATACACAGACACTGAGAGAGTAAAAGGGTTAAGTCATAAGGGGAGACAGTGGGTGTAAACCATATGGGTGAAAAAGCCTCTTAGTGAATGAAATATAAAGTAAGATAAACATTTGGGAAAACAAATCCTAGAGCCTTTTCTTCACAGGAGAGACTTTAGATTTTGAAGAAAAACAGTGTGTGCGCAGGGTTGAATTTCTAATGGAAACAGAAAAGAACACTGTCATGAGCACACCTACCAACATGCTTACTTTGTGGCAGCCACTCACAGTCATGGCCCTTCCCACTTTACAGAAGCATCACAGTAAGTCCTTAAACTATTTACTTTATGAGAAAATTATGAAAGGAAGATTAAATAATTTGCCCAGGCTATACACATTATGAATTGTGGGGCAGGACTGATAACAAAGTCCATGCTATCAACCCCCCAAAAGACAGAAAAGGTTAGCCCTGCTGTCAAGTGCTGACTCCCTGTCCTTCGAGTTGGGAGGGGAGGAAGCAAAAAATGGGTGAAGAATTAGATGTGCTTTGGATATAAAATAAAGAAGATGAAAATGTACTTAGCAAAATAAGAAAAAAAATTTATGAGCCAACTTTTAAAGTGTGAGGTCAAGATAAAAATATTTTCCCACTGAATCACAATTTTCAATCAACTCTTTGATTATGTTTATACAGTTCTAACAACTGCTGAATGGTCAAGAGTTTCAGTTAAACCAAATTTTCAAGTTCTTCCCTTAAAAGAGAAAAAAAGTCAGAAACAAAGTTATCATATCAGAGTGTTCAGGTTGAATCTAAGTCAAAATAAATTACATTTCTAGTGAGTTTCAAAAGTACAAACTATTTTCTCACATCTGTAAGCAATAGATTTTACTCAGTGTGAGAAAATCCAACCTATTTAGCAGAACACAGCGTAAATTGACTTATCTGAATGGTATTTTGTGCTTCTAATTTGGGAAGGTTCTTGGTTTAACAATTTGTCTGAGTCCAAAAAAGGAAAAGACTACAATAAGAATTGGGTAAGTACAGAGAATTGATACACAGATATTTTCAGTAAGAATTTTTTTTAAATGTTTAAAATCTACACTTTCTTAAATATTCACAAATAATTCTAACTTTTAAACAATTAGATTAGATTCGTTTAACAAATATGGGGTCGTTGGATTTGGGCTAATTTTTGAAGACAATTTAAAATGCAGATCAATGAGAAAGACAATGTAAGTTGGGAAAACATTTCAAATGAACAGGCCACTTTGAGCAGTTGTATAGAAGTAATAATAAGATTAAGGCTTTCAAGGAAACTGTTGTATAACAGAATCAAAATTTATACTGAATTAGAAAGAACAGAATTATCTTTTGAAGAAGTGAAATTATGATATAGACAACAAATATAAAAAGATGCCCCAAAGTTTATATGAAAAGGAAAAAGCTTAACATTATAATGTAAATGGAGGATGGAGAACAGAAGTGCAAACAAAGAATGACAGGTGCTCCTGTAGAGAAATGGAGTAAGTGAACCAGAAATAATATCCAAAGATATAATGAAGAAAACATCGCTGAGTTTTAAAAAATTACCTAAGCATACAGGTGAAGATGTTTTATTATATTCTGAGGGGAAATGACAATGAAAAAGACCCTCAAATTAGATACAGCCTGGAAAAATAGCCTATCTAATAATACTAAAAGTATACTTTCATGCATCTATGCAGCAACTGAAATTTTCAAAAAATGTGAGGATCTATTTAAAGAACAAAACTCAAGATCTCCCCAAGCAGCTTTCAAAATTCAGGTAACAAGAGAGAAAGTTTTAGCACAAACATTGAATGCATGTGATTGTGGTTATCCAGCCAGACTGGAGTTTATCTCAGACAACAACAAAATTTCAGATACTTAAGGACTCTGAAAATATATCTCTTCTGTAACCTTCTTGAATAAAATAGAATTTTTACGCCAACCACATAAGAATTGCATTACCTTCTTATACATCCTTATATAGCCCTTCCTGAAATAACTGTTTGTGGATATTATTTCTCACGCATCATCCATTCTCAAGCGAGTGCTATATTCATACTACAAGTTTGCTCACAGATTATCTGATCAAGACTGGCTCTAGATCACTATCTGCTGACAAGTTTGCTCACAGATGATATCATAACTATTGGCTCCAGATCACTATCTGCTGACATGGATGCTTGCTCAAATCTATTGTCAGAGCCCATTTTACATCCAGTCCTAACTGGAGCTCTGTTTATGTGCAGTGCTCTCATTTCTCTTGCCTCCAACCTGTCTGTCTTCTACTCTGTCTTACTCTAGCCATAGGCTTTCTGCTGGTATTGGTGGCAGGGCTGAGTCTGTGGTGGTGACCTCTTCTAGGTCAAGTCCTCTGTGCTCCTACAGCACCTGTATTCCTCCACCAAAGGGCTTATGAGAGTACAACTAACTGCTTGTTAAATGTCTCCCATTGTTCCTACCACACTCACACAATCATTATAGATCAGTGCCCTGAAGAGCCCCTGAAATACAGAACATACTAAAAAAATTTTAATACCTGTATGAAAAGTAGCTGCTAGCCAGATGTTATTTAATTTTTCTTTTTAGTTGACAGAGACTTCAATAGCTCGTGTGATATGACAGAATTTGTGCCTCTGTTGCCCCTAATATAGTATATATTAAACAATGTCCTCATTATTGGACCCAATGGTGGCTAATTTGTTACTATCATTTACTCACACAGAAATCTTTTTCCTTTGATTGAAAAATACTATATTCCTAATATAATTAGGCCCCAGTATGTCTCTTACATGTAGCACTCAAGTTACATCGTTCAAAAGTTGCTTTTTGTTTTGTTTTGTTTCTTTTTAAATGAGAGATAGAGAGCACGAGAGGGAAGAGGGTCAGAGGGAGAAGCAGACTCCCCGCTGAGCAGGGAGCCCGATGCGGGACTCAATCCCAGGACTCCAGGATCATGACCTGAGCCGAAGGCAGTCGCTTAACCAACTGAGCCACCCAGGTGCCCCTCGTTCAAAAGTTTTGATAACTTAGTCAATTCTGACCATGTTAAATGCAAGCACACAATTAATATACCATAATCAGGGAAACTGAGAAAGTAGCGAGAGATGGGGGCATGCTGGAGCTGGCTCATGGCAGCTCATAAGAACCAACTACTACATTTTGAGGAATTTGAAGAGCTGGTTGCTAATCATAGAATAAAAATAAATCATATAAACTTACAATTAAATCAATTACATTAAAAACAAGGATAACAAATACTCCAAACTCACCATTTTCTAATTATTTTTATGACATTGCTATTACCTATGCTCTTGAGTTTATTTACATTCATTGTAACTGTATGGTAGACATACCACATAATGGTGTGCTGCTAGGCATATCTTCCAGCTCTTCATTGCTGCCCACCCTTATCTTGGTTCATATACCCATATTAACTTGAAGTTTTCCATATTTTTAGTCAATATGGTGATTCACAACAAGATCTTAATTCCCTAGACAACACAACCAAAACTTCCCTTTACTTGTATCACTTCTATTGAATGAAATGAACAACAAATGCTTTTAAGCCTTCTGCTACACAGTCATCACTGAGGACTCAAAAAGTTTGGAATTCCTTTCCAGCAAAGAGGACCAAATTATCTTAGCATAAAGATCAGGATAGTTTAAGCTTCCACTTCTTCATCGTAGGGACTGTTCAAATTGATGTGGGACCATGAGTGAATGGTCAAAAAAGAATTCTTGAGGGGCGCCTGGGTGGCTCAGTCGGTTAAGCGTCTGCCATCAGCTCAGGTCATGATCCCAGGATCCTGGGATGGAGCCCCGTGTCAGGCTCCCCACTCAGTGTGGAGTCTGCTTCTCCCTCTCCCTCTGTTCCTCCCTACCACTCCCCAACTCGTGCTCCCTCTCTCAAATAAATAAATAAATTCTTAAAAAACAAAGAATTCTTGAGATGTTTTTGGTGCAAAAAAGTGCTTTTATTATAGCAGAGGAATAGGATCTGTGGGCAGGAAGAGCCACACTTTTGTTGTGTGAAGCTGGTGATTAGATGCTTAGTGTTCAGGGAGGAGGGGCCATGCAGGGAGTATTAGATCATAAATGTTTTCTTCAAATTTCTACTCATAAAACTACTTTTGCAAGATTTCTCTGGTGCTTATCATTCAACTAGATAGGATGTATAGGCAATCATGAGACCCTTTAAGAATGCAGCAAACAGGATGTATTTGATCCTTATTGGAACTATGCAGGCGATAGGTCAGACTTCTGGGCTAAAGGTGAGTATTTTTCTGCTTCTATCCCTCATCACAAACTACCACCATTTTCTAGATGTCTAATTCTCCCATAAGCTGAAATTTCCTGGTTAGGCTGAGAATTAGAAAAGGAAGAATCACAATAAAAAACTGAGAACAATGAGAAGAAAGGGAACATAACTGGGAAGGATGCAACAAGAGCATACCTATCTGACTTGAAAGAACAGCAAATTAGAAAATTTAAGGGAAAAAATAAGGAATTGGGAAAGAAATATATATTTTTAAATATACACATACCTTCAAGATGAAACCAGTGGATTTTCCACAAAAGGAAAGAGTGTTGGGTGCATCATTCCTATTTAAGCCACTACTTTCTTCCTCCAAAGCTTAAGCTTGTTACAGGAGGCTGTTCTTATCTCTAATTATTTATAGAAATGAAACACTTCCTAGCTCATATGCTTATTTTATCTAAAATTTTGTATATCTAGCTTATCTTTCTTCTGAAAGATTTTTTTTTTACTTCAAGTTTCCCAGACTTCTCAGAATTTTCTAATGTATCACACAGATTCTTACATAATTTAGTCTGAAATCTGGATAATTCTCATCCCGTCCTTGCTCATCACAGAATGAATAAAAAGTAGAATTTCACTACTTCTTGTAAGCTAATTAAGAGACTCTGAAATGAAGACACATTGGGTTAAATGAAAAAGAAGGAAGTGGCACAGATGCATTTATAAGTCGCTTATACCTTTAGTAAATAATTTTAAAACAAAAGTTCTGTCTTGGATTTCCTATAGTTGGTGGGCTATGGGCACCTTTGCCCACTTTAATCTTGGAGGAGTTTTCTGCAAGCACAAACTGAAGCCACTATATAAAATTCTCCCTCTTTGTCATCTCTCTACAGGAACATTTATGTGCATTCAAGTCAGTGCTGTTGGACTTTTTCCATGTCAATATTATTGGATTTTCCCTTCTCTCCAACTTCTACTTGCAACAGCCTGTACATTGGATATGTGCTTTGCTATGTATAATTCCATATGCAACATGGTTTAGATCTTGATAAATGGAGGATCCTGCCAAGACTGCATGTCTTCCATCCTCAATTAAATTTTAATTTACTGGAAACCAACTACACATTCAGCAGTAGTGCTAGCCATGCCAGGATAATATTAAGATATCATCTTTACTTTCATGGTGATTCAAATTATATCAGGGAAGAGACAATTATAGTGCAAAACAGAACCCTTTATGTGAAGCTGAAACATTCAGCAAAGAAAGAAAGTCTTAATGGATCTTAAAGTCAATGCAAAAATATGTATAAAAATAAAGTTTTCCATCACAATAGATGGCCAGTGGGACAGTGAAGGGAACTATAAAAAAAAGAAGAAGAAGAGAGACTTAGACATCATGATTTGGTCACATGAAGCTATGAGTCCTCTGCTCTGTATGTTAAAAGGATGTATAAAAGCAAAGAATTCAAAGTAATTCTTCCCAAGTACCTCTGGCTGCCAAATGCCAACTGTAGGGAACATGCAAAACTGAAAGAGGCACAACAAGTAGAAAGGAACATGAGAAATAAGAAGCAGTGCAAAATGTCCATGCTCACTGCTCTACCCTGGGAAGGGGTGAGATTAGGTAAATAAGTCTGGAAAACAAGGCATATAAAGAAGTATTTCTGTGTCATCAAAGGCCACTCTATTTTCATTACAGTGTTAACAGAAACTAAAACACTTAAATACTATGTCTTCAGATCTTGGCAGTCCCACCTTAATGTAAGAAAAAAGCCAGTGGACTGGAAAGCTAATCCTTCTCTTTTCCTCTTCGGGGCCTATGGTGTTCTCTTTAAAGGAAAATTTACTCTGATCACTTTTCAAAATGTTTATACTTATTAATGGAATAACTTCATAAAGACTCAGAGCAAACCAGAATCTTGAGCCAAAAATATAGTTATATGCTTTGATGGCATTTGATGAAAGTTTTGATTTTTTTAAATTTTTAAAATTTACTTATTTTTGATAGAGAGAGAGAGTAAGCACAGCAGGGGAGGGGCAGAGGGAGAAGCAGACTCCCCGCTGAGCAGGGAGACCAATACGGGACTCGATTCCAGGACTCTGGGATCATGACCTGAGCCGAAAGCAGGCACTTAACCAACTGAGCCACCCAGGTGCCCTGATTAAAGTTTTATAAGCTCAACATTTTGTTAGGCACAGGTAACTTTAACATACAGATACACAAAAGTAAAATAAAGGATTTGTAGGCCATAGGTTTTATTGATCACTGCCTTTTTATAATTATTCAGCTTTCAGAAATCAATTCTCCCTGAAATAAAAAATAACACTTTTTAAGAAATTAGAGATTCTTCCCTTTCTTTTATATCAGCTTCCATAGGTTACACCTATATTAGTTTGTTTAATCACACTAATTACTGTATGTTTTGACTGAGCAAGAGTAAACATACGAGGAAATATACCAATTCTTTTACTATAGTGTAAGTCAGCAGGAGGGGAAAAAAATAAATGAAACTTAGCAAATCATGAATTTTACATGGAAATAGCAATCATACCAGATACTTTTTACCAAGGGAGCATTCACTATGAGCCAAATACACTGCCTTGATTAGTCAGCTCAGTGACCTTTTGATGAAGGTACTGTTAGTGCATTTTATACACAGGAACATTGTTAAGTTGCTCAAAGTCACATTCAGTAAATGACAGAGCCCAAGTTCAGAACCAGGTCTGTCTGATTTGTTGTTCCCTAATCAATCCACTTAAAGTAAAAATGTATTTGTTCCTTTCCTCTTCCTTTTGTTTTTATTCTCATGGAATAAACCATTTATTTTCATTTCTATTTTAAGTATAAATTGTGTTTATTTCTTCAGAGTAAGAAAAATAAGTCAAAATTATTATAAAACCAATGGTAAATAACCTATACTCTAGAGTTAAATTTTTTTATCAGTCTAGCTGACAATACTGACAATTTATTACTGTTTTTCAGGTTCAAATATATCAACCTTGCCCTAATGAACTAAATAAAAAAATCTTTCCAAGAATTAATTTTGCACTGGGTTTTTGCAAATTTCATTCTTTCATTTCCAATATAATGTTAGAAAAGTTTGATTTAATTGAATTTTAAGGAATCAAAAGAAATTCAAGAAATGTTTAAAGAAATCTTTAACATGTCTATGTCATTAGAAATATTTTTATTAAAAATGATAAGGAAAAGCTTAATGTTATCCTTTATCTACCCCTAAACATACCAAGAGAAAACATAAGGTATTACTACATATAAAATATTACCATTTTTTAAACTGGAGCTCTAGTGATGGGCAGGACTTCTATTGTTGTTTTGATGTTTAATTAGTAAAAAGCCAATGTTAGTGAGAATTTTGTCTGCATTAACATAGCCATAACTCTACTTAGAAGACAATTTGAACTTTGAAAGAGATGAAATTCACAATAAATAGAACTTCCTCTGCAAATTCAATTTCTGACTGTAACATCCCAAAAGAATAAGAGAAAAAGTAAATAACCATTAACAGCAATTTTTTGTTCTTAAAAGATAAATAGCATTCTCAATAGAATGAATTAATTTAGGAAGACTGTTTATACAATTTTCACATGCTCTTCAGTCAGCCAAAAAAAATGCTGGAAGTAGTGAACATTCAAATTCCTACTCTGATTCAGGATATAGGCCCTAACTCAGATATGAAGGTCTTTCGTTAGTCATTTCCGTCTTTCAAAGATGTGGGTGATATTTTGAAAATTAGCTAACAAAATTTTGGGGAAAATGTATGATTCATAGAGAAATTTTCTTAAATCATAGTTTTCTTACAGACTTCAAAATGAAGAAAACAATATCAATTTAATAATCCCACTTTGTTTTCATCCCACTTTGTTTTCAAGTTAATGGAAGAGATAGTAGGAAAAAATCAACATTAAATAAGGTTGTTTTTCTTAAGTGATAGCAGAAGAGAACACAATGATAAATAAGACAATAACACAGCATTCAAATACTGTTCAGATGCTTTTGAAATATGTGCGAGCTACTCACTTTAAAATATAGGGGGGAAATGTGTTACTTTTTTAGACTTTTTATTTTTAAGACATAAGAAGTTTTATTTCTTAGATGTTATAGATATGCCTCAACTCTGGAAAATAGGAGCATGATTTGTCATAACATCATAGAAAATCAAAATGAAAAATTCAAATACAAAATTAGAAAATTACATAACAGTTATAAGTCTAACAAAATGTGTATAAGACTTGAAAACTACAATGCTAATGAAAGAAATCAAGGAAGATGGAGAGACATATTGCGCTTGCAGATTGAAAAACTCAACATAGTAAAGAGGTCAACTCTCTCCAAATTACAAGTTTAACGCAATTCTTATCAAAATCACAAGCTGTTTTTGTATGTATAAGCAAATTTTCTAAAATTTATATGGAAATGTCAAGAAACTAGAATACCTAAATAATTTTGAAAAAGCAGAATAAAGTAAGAAGTATCTGACTACTCAATTTCAAGACATTATTTAACTATGATAATTAAAAATGCATGGTATTGGGGCGCCTGGGTGGCTCAGTCGTTAAGTGTCTGCCTTCGGCTCAGGTCATGATCCCGAGGTCCTGGGATCGAGCCCCGCATCAAGCCCCGCATCGGGCTCCCTGCTCCGCAGGAAGCCTGCTTCTCCCTCTCCCACTCCCCCCTGCTTGTGTTCCCTCTCTCACTGTGTCTCCCTCTCTCTCTGTCGAATAAATAAATAAAATCTTTAAAAAAAAATGCATGGTATTGGGAGAGAATTGACACATAGATCAATGAAGTAATACAGAGAACCTAGTAATAGATCCTCAAAAATATGCCCAGCTGATTTTTCACAAATCTTCAAAAGCAATTTAATAGAGGAAAGATAGTCTTTCAACAGATGCGCTGGAGTAATTGGACATCCATAGGCAAAAAAGTGAACCTTGATGTGAACCTCATGTTTCATATAAAATTAACTCAAAATTGATGATGAATTAAATTAAATGGAAACTACAACACTTTTAGGAAAAACTTTGGAGAAAATTTCTGGATCTAGGTCTAGGCAAAAGAGAATTATTATTATTATTGTTACTATTATTATTGAAGTATAGTTGACATATGATGTTATACAATGTATGTATATATAATGCCAGGTGTACAACATAGCGATTTGACAACTCTACACAAAAAGATTTTTAGACTTGACAACAAAAGAATGATCCATATGAGGAAAAATTGATAAGCTAGTCATTACCAAAATCTAAAACTTTTGCTCTGAGAAAGACCCTGTTAAGGTGAAGAGAGAACCTACAGAGAGAAAATATTTGCAAACCATGTGTGTGACAAAGGACTAGTATCTGAAATATATGAAGTCTCAAATCTCAGTAGTGAAAAACAAATAATCAAATTGGAAAATAGGCAAAAGACATTCTGAAGAGACACTTCACCAAAGAGGATATACAGATGGCAAATAAGTACATTAAAAAGATATTCAACATCATTAGCCATCAGGGAAATGTAAATTAAAACCTCAATGAGATATTAACTGCACACCTATCAGAATGGCTGAAATAAACAGTGAAACACCATATTTAGATTTCAGGTTGGAGTATACTAGAGTATATCTAAACTGGCATCACCTTGAAAAGTTAGTCTAATAGATAGGGCTTTGTCCCCTGCATCTACATAGCTCCACCAGGCATTCTTCCTACATCTACTCTCCACCTCTCTCCTTTTAGGTCTTACTGTAGAAATGGTTCCTGTGCTTGAAATCACTAGGGTATTACCCACTCCTCATAGGTTTCCTTAACCTGTCTGTATCTCCATAAGTGGTCTCTTACTAACTCTCTTGAAAGACCTGAGTGTCCATCTATTTCTTACCATGATCCTGAATAGTAAAGAAAACATGAGTTTTAGATCTGCAGTCAAATGAGTTTTCTAATACTTCATTCTGATTTAGAATTACCCACCTGGTGCTGGCACAGCTGGACAAATATGGGTTTTTCCCATAAGGACGGGGTCCTTGCTACCTAGTACAGAACAGACCTGTGTTAAGTGTCCTACACTTGACAAAAAATGTCAATTCTGTAGACACCTCATCACATGGAAAAATTAGGTCAGAAATGTGGAGGCCTCGAGTGCCTAGGTGGCTCAGCAGGTTAAGCGTCTAACTCTTGATTTTGGCTCAGGTCATGATCTCAGGGTCGTGAGATCAGGCTCTTCATCAGGCTCTGTGGTGAGCATGGAGCCTGCTTAGGATTCTCTCTCTCTCCCTCTCCCTCTGGCCCCACCCTGCCCACCCCACTCATGTACATAACTCTCTCTCTCACTCTCTCCAAAAAGAAAAGAAAAGAAAAGAAAAGAAAGAAAAGGAAGGAAGGAAGGAAGGAAGGAAGGAAGGAAGGAAGGAAGGAAGGAAGGAAGGAAGGAGAAAGAAAGAAAGAGAGAGAGAGAGAGAGAGAGAGAAAGAAAGAAAGAAAGAAAGAAAGAAAGAAAGAAAGAAAGAAAGAAAGAAAGAAAGAAAAGAAAAGAAAAGAAAGAAACATGGAGGTCCTGCCATAATATGCAGAGTACACCAAGAAATCCTCTAAAGCAGTGATAAAAAGAGAACATAAAATAGAAACTTTCCAAAGGATATGAAAAAGCAATTCACAGAAGAGGAAACTCAAATTGTCAGCTATATAATTCCTAGCCCAAATGGACATTCAATATGCTATTTCTTTTTATGAGATCACATTATTAATTTAAAGTTAGTTTCCTATTTGGTGTCATACTGAATATTCTGTCATTGATCAAAGCAATCAGAGATAACCTGTAAGTCAGTCCCAAACTTTATTCTATAAGGGCTTAAATTTTTGTCGTCTTAGTTCAGGACCATCATTCCACTATTTCAGACTATAATCCTGTCTTAATAAATAGGACTTACCCTATGCCAAGCAATTCTCTTAGTGATTCACATGTGAGAACTAATTTCACTTTTACAACTAACCTGTGAAGTCCATAGTATTATTATTCCCATTGACAGATAAGCAAACTGTGTGTCCAAGATCAGTTGGGATTTAAACTCAAGTGGTAGTCCCATGGTCCATGGTCCATGGTCTTAACTACATTATGCTGCCTCTAATTTGCAACTTGTTCCTGGCTTGAGCAGCATTCAGTCTATTTTAATCATCTTTTTTCACTTGTTTTAAGTAGCATAAACACTACCTCCCTTCAAGTACAAGGGAAAATACAAAGTTGCTGATGGAAAATGTAAACTGTGGTCTAATCCAGTGTGGATATCATGAAAAAAAATAGCAGGTATTAGATTAATATATTTAATTGCAAAACAACAGATATAATCATTTAAAGCCAACATTCTCTTCCTTCTTTGAGTTTCCCCAGTACTTGGGAAAGACTTAATGGCAATGGGAGGGGAAATTTCAGGTTGGGAAGAGAGCTCAGATCTAGCTACCTATTTAAGGAGGCAGAAACTGTGCCCTGCACAGGATTTCTTAGGGAGATAAGTAATGCAACCAATGAAGGAGCACTCACACTCAACACTGAATGCCATTGAACCTGTAAGAGGATTTCAACAGTAAACCAGGACCATAGGAATGCAGTGTTTCTCTTCTGGACAAAAGATGCTTATACCTTAAGTACAAAAGGTCAAAGGTCCTAAATGTTAGTACTTGACTTAAAAATCACTTTTCTCTCCTCTTTAAAATATTCACAATCTCTATTAAAATTGGCAAAAGAGGGAGAAATTATGGAAAGAAGAGAGAAACACAAAATTGTAGACTACAACTATTTTTTAAAGGTATGTGGGAAAATTTTCCAGTAAAGATAGAAAAATCCTCCAGTAAAATATAAGTTCCATAAGGGCCTTATTTATCTTATTCTTTATTCCATCCTTCTGTCCTCATTGCCTAGAACATTGCCCAGCCTAAAGAGATGCTCACTAAATATTTGTTGGATAATTTAATTAACTAATTGATTAGCAAATAAATGAATTAATGTTGGCAGACCAAGTCCCACAAAATATTTCTATTTCTTTCTTATACATAAATCCTGGCCATTTTTGGCTTAAATTATCAGGATTATGTGAATGAAGATCATATTTTGACCCTAATGATCAGTCTGATCTCAGCTGATTAAAATATTTTCAGAGATGCCAGACTTGTGTTTCCTTGCCAAGAGTTGCGTTGTTTCTTTCTCCAAGTCCAATGTATGTACCTTCTTTTTGCCTAATCAATCTTAGGCCTATTTTAGTTTAAACCTAAGCATTTCACCAATAGAACTCTCTCTCTCTCTCTCTCTCTCTCTCTCTCTGTCTCTTTCACCACCTACTAATTTTAATGAGGACTGGGCTCTAAGTCATTTCAGAGAAAAAATAATCATCAATCAATTCACAGATACATGTGTTTATTTGTTGAAATCTCTGGTTTATCCCGCTAAGGCCTCCACTCTACCAAATGTCTCTTTCAGCTCACCCTGTTGAGAGAGAGAGAGAGAGAGAGAGAAGGCCTGCAAGAGCCAATGAGCACTTAAGAAGGCATCCATCTGCCCAAGTAAATGAGAAACTGAAGCCTTTCAGAACAATCATTGAAAACACTTTGGAGTCAGCACATAAATACATCTGAAACTGTCCTCTCTAAACCCCAAAGCCACAGATTCAAAGCATATACTAATATATCAAAACTGTATACTAAAGCTTGTTTTCTAATAAACAGTGTGTTGACTGTTCTCCCTATCAGTGGTATCCTGGCAAAACAAAAGTAAGCCCATCGGGTAAGGACTTAGTCATTTTTGTTAATGCAGCTTCTAAGATAGTAAATGAGTTAATGTGGTCATTATAACTGGTATAGTACCTGGAAAAGAGCAGCACTCCAAGAATAGGGACTCTTCCTCCTTTCCCTTTCCCACTTAAATATAACAAAAATCTCCTGCTTAAATTTTTAAAATTAATTATATATGATTGGAGTTGAAAATCAATGTTCTTGTTCCTTTTGATTTTCTTTTTGGCTTTTGGGGGCCGAATTTATTAATAGAACTAAATTAATATAGGCTGGTTCAATGTTGTCTGGATACTAAGACAGATGTCCTACTTAATTATACTGTTCAAACAGAAGAAGGAAAAGGATATTAATTTGTCATCCTTTCTTTCCAGCTAACACGCATTGATCTTAAATTTACACTATCACTCCAACATCTACTAGCATAGCATTGTCTCTAGTCAAATTTGTCTATTTATTTTCATTCAAATTCTCCATACCTTTGCTTAGGTCTCTGTCTCCAGTGATTTGAAACCTGACAGCTGCCTCTATTTTCCATAAAAAATGCATGGGGACCTGAGGTAAAATTCCAGTCTCTGATATATAATTAACAACCCTCTTCTACAGACTGCATACTAAACAGACTTATATTTCACAGTTTTTAAAAAGATTTTTAGGCACTCTATCATCTGTATGATTTTTGTGAGAATGTTTGCTCTTTTGCTAATTAACCGGTATTTATAAGCCTCAGAAAGATGGAATAAGTCTTTAAGTACTGGTCTTCTTTCCTTAACATAGGCATTAGGCCAAAGGTTAAGTAGGACTTTAAGGAGGATATGAGGCGAGTGTAGAAACTGGGTAGAAGAAGCTGCTTGAATGATTCCAACATTCCTTAATAAGATACTATAAGACATTTTTGTAAAACTGAGCTCATGTCTCCATTTCTTGTTTTCGATGTCTGTACACAAGATGTCTAAACCATCATACTCCAAGCCATATTTCCCTGAAGTAAAACACTACTATGTAACATCTGGAGGAAAACTTGGAAAAGCATGATACAAAACTAAAATTCCACCAGGGAATATGCTGAAGAGCACTAGAAGTTCTGTACTTCAAAGTTTCCTCCTGTTTTTTCAGGTTTGTAATGTTAGAGGCTATCTGCATATAAACACATCACACACAAAGGCCTTAAGGCACTTTCTTCTCAGGGAAATCAGTTTCTTTTTTTTAAAGATTATTTATTTATATATCCATTTGGGAGAAAGAGAGAGTGAGGGAGAGCACAAGCAGGGGGGAGGGTCAGAGGGAGAGGGAGAAGCAGACTCCCCGCTGAGCAGGGCGCCAGACTCAAGACCCCAGGATCATGACCTGAGCCGAAGGCAGATGCCTAACAACTAAGCCACCCAAGTGCCCCTCAGGGAAATCAGTTTCAATTAAATGCCAATTAAACAGAAATCCTGCCAATTTATCGTTTTCTAACTCCTTTTTCAAGAGAGTGATTGTGGTGAAATCCTGGATTGGAACAGAAGTTACCTTAAGTAGAATCTAGACTAGCACTTATTTTTAACCTTTACACTTAGAAAACAGTTTCAGATAAAAGTTGGCCATATAGGAAGCAAAGTCTACATACAAATTATTGATGATTTATTGCTATAGGTGGCTCCATACTGGTAAATTTCTTAAAATTCTTGAAGTTTAGCTCCAGAATAATAAAGTTAATGAGTTTGGGGAAATAAGCTCCAGGTCCTGCTTTTTCAGTTTTTACAATTATCCTTAACTACAGAATTAAAAAAAGAAAAAAGAATATGTAATATTGTAATTGTGATAAAAGAATCTGTAATGACATAGAAAAAGGAAACAAAATCCTTCTCAGGAAAAACCTTGTATTTATTTAGAAGGAAGAAATCTAAGCCAAAATAATACGCTAACTGTGTTGGTAAGGATTGCCTGCCTAAACAAAAGGCAGTGGAGAAGTTACTCCAAACAGGAAGTGGTAAAGGATTTGAGATTCTGAAGAAAAAGTCTGAGTAACAAAATAACGGAGCCAGTGAGAAGGAACACAGGCTTGCCAAAAAGAAGATAATGGAAAACACCAGAGGTGGTATGACAGAAGTGAGAGTTCAGAGAATACACAAATATTTAATGAGGGAGAGGTATGGGATGTGTCACCCTCTCTCCCATAGAATCTTCATTTAAATCTATATTGTTCACTTAAGGTGTCAAGTGGATTTGAAATGAAGAGATATGAAAATATCCCTATCCAGCTTTGTAAGAAGGTGAATACACCTATGTAAGTGCAGAAACTTGGGGTTGAGAGAAAAGCTTTAATCTGGGACACAGTGAAATGCAAATTTATCTAATTAACTGTCATAGTATCATCTTCCCTTGACATGTTAATTGATCTTTATTATATAATTCCTCTATATTATATTTAAACTTTCCATAGGCTGCCCATTATAGTCAAAAAAATTAAATCCTGTAACACTAAATTTGTTATTGAGAATAGACCATGAACTTCATGGATTGAATCTTTAAAAAGAGACCGTAGGATCATCCAGCAATTTTGGCATTTTCTTACCTAGTGTAGAGGCTGCTTTTAGGCCACCATTTTGAACAATGGACACCTGAGTAAGGTAGAAGGGCCCACAGTGACCCCTAGCCCTTGGCTGAATATAAGCCCATTGGGAGATCCACCTCAAAATATCCATAAGCCCTAGTTCACCAATGGGTTACTTACACCCAGGAATGGGTACCAAAAAAAGGAAAATTCCATACCTTCCCCTACCCCTTCACCTTGCCCCTTAACTACAGTCTCCAACCCCTGCCTCCTGGCAGATAGTCTTTCCTTTGCTATCCTGCCTGCTGCTCCCTTGCAGTGTAGTCAATAAACTTCTATCTCCTTTGTTCTGCCTGGGTGACTTCTTTCACCGCCACTCTGCAGGTCTCCCCTGGATGGAGTGAACCCACACCTAGCACCAAATTGGGTCAAATAATATCTTGGAGCTCACATATGTTTAGCTAACATAAGCTCTGAAGACTATGTCTTATTATGATACATGATTTTTTAGTATGGATGTCAAAGAAGTATGAAATATATTCCCATTTTACACAGTGCTCTCAATCACAATTTTTATGGAACAAATTTATATCTATGGATATAATATTGCCAGAGAGGAAGCTGTTTTTCAATCATAAGAATGCAAATTAAGACTGGATAGCTCACTTTTTTCCAAAGATATGTCTATACAATTAAGTGTATCTTTTTATATCCAAAAATTACTAAAAGCCATAAAAAATGATTTATTTTCTTAGAAGCACATAGATTTTTTTAATACAAAAATACCTAAAGCACAAGAAAAGACAGAAAGGGGGAGGGAGGGAGAAGGGGGGAGAGAGAGAGAGAGAGAGAGAAAGAAAGAAAGAAAGACGAGAAAGAAAAAAACAATTTGCCTTTTATTACAAGTTAATGATTAAGATAACATGCAAAATGAGTGACCATTTCTGAATAAACATTCATGATGGCATCTCTCTCAATCTCATTTTAGTAACTCATTTTTTTTTATTTTTAAAAAGCTTATTTTTGTTAACAAGTGTTCTTTGAAGAATTTTTTTTTCCAAAAACATGTCTCAAGATCAAACTAAAAACTCAGTTGTATTAATCAGCTTTACAAAGTTAATAGAATTTAAAATATAATTAACTATTAGTTAAAGAGGACTGCTTTAAGTTAAAAGCTACTACTGTGGTTAATGGCCTTGAACTGTGTTTACGCTCCTGTTATTGAAGTATGCACGTGCACGCCCGTGCACACACACACACACACACAACTCAGAATGTCTTTCTTTTCATTTTTTACCTTTTCCTTCTTTTAAAAATGAAGATGACTAGAACATGGAGGTTAATAATATAATCCAAACCAAGCATATTTTTTGTATGAAAAACAGATAACTAAGGCAGCATGTATATATTTCAATTATCTGAACTTGTTCTCAAATTTTATTTTATCCTGCAGAGACGGAGAAAAAAATACATAAAGACACCTGTAGAATCTCTGGGGCACTGATCTCATCTCTTCTTTATTTCCTGGAGAAATGCGGGCATTAGAAGTCATTCCTTTTTATGCATTAATTGCTTATTTATAATGTGCCAACAAATCTCTTCTTACACTTCATATGGGAAAAAGTACAAAATAAGTTCTGTGCAAAATACGTGGAAAATAAAGCAAAGAAGCTATTTGTTGGCTTTTTCCCCCCAGTCTCTCAGATAGGAACTGAATGGAAATCACATTTTTACACTAATAGTCATTAGAACTTCAAAGTAAATAAAGATTTACAAAAGTGAAAATTCACAAGTAAATCTATTAGATTTTGCATTCATTTAAGGAAATTATTAAATGCTAGCTTGGATGTAGAAATAGAAGTTCTTAACTTCCTTGATGCTATAACAAAAAATAAAAATAAAAAACCATAATCTTTAAATCTAGCTTTCTGAAAATAGAAAGTCAAAGGAAATAGCAAATACTCTCCTGATAGACTTAAAATAGATATCAATGAGTAGAAAAGATGGACCATATCTAAAGAGAAGTTGAAATAAATTTAAAATCAGTTAAAAAGAAAAAATACTAAAAATTATGGGAGACATACTTTATTGGGAGTTTCAATTAATGATACCTCTATTAAGAGTCAATTATGTGGGCGCCTGGGTGGCTCAGTTGGTTAAACAACTGCCTTCCGCTCAGGTCATGATCCTGGAGTCCCGGCATTGAGTCCCACATCGGGCTCTCTGCTCAGCGGGGAGTCTGCTTCTCCCTCTGGCCCTCCCCCATCTTGTGCTCTCTCTCTCTCTCAAATAAATAAATTTTTAAAAAAATCTTTAAAAAGGAGTCAATTATGTGCCACAATATTAAACAAACAAACAAAAAGACCAGTGAGACTTTCAGGAGCAGTGAAAGAATACAATACATTAAAAAAAAATAATTATCACCCTACTTTACATTGCTCTGACAACGGTGTTTGATTCTCCCTTATGTTAAGACATCTATGTGCAAATGAGAATACACTGAAAAGCTAGCAAATAAGGTGGTATGGGAAACTATATCACATGAAGAAAATTGAAGGACTGAACATAGGGGCCTGGAGAAGAGAAAACTCAGGCAAATGTCAGGGAAAAAAGCAATTTTCTCTATGTGTTAAAAACACTGTTTATTGAAAAAAGAGCCCCATTTGTTCTGCCTATCTCAAAAAAGGACATCTAGGCTTCATATAGAGAAAAACATTCTAAAAGGCAAAACTGTATCATTATGGGAGAGGTTGCCATATTAGTCAGGTCTCTTGCTCACAAGTGGGAAAACAAACCAAAAAAGGAAGGAAAAAGGGGGGATTTATTGACCCACACACTCAAAAACCTTTGAACATAGTATATTCAGAAGTTCAAAAAATGTCATTATGCTGTCCGTTTCCGAGTTTCATCTTTTTTTTGCTTGGTTTCTTTCTTAGGTGACTTCTTGATACAGGAGAACTGAAAGAGCCACTGGAAGAACCAGGCTTAACAGAGCTTGAAATTACAGAGAAAAGAAAGCAGCCCTCTATTTCCCATCTTCCACTTGTGAGTTATAGGAGAACTGTAATTGGGTCTGCTTGGCTCCCAAGGTAGTTACTTCTTAGACCAATCATTATAGACAATGGGGGATCAGATGTCTTCTCAAAGGTCAGTTTGTTCCTTCCCTGCTTGATGCTATGAGAGACCTATCCTGGGTCTTATGCCTATTCCTAACATCACAGCAACCATGACTGACATGAGCAGAATCACTCTAAGCAGAAGAGAGGACAGTAGGTAGCTATGCAGGCAAAAACAAACAGGAAAAAAAAATGAACCAAACCAAACCAAGCCAAACTAAAATAATATGCACCACATCTACTTGAGAAGGTAATGAATTTCTCATCACTGAATATGTTTGAGCAAAAGTTAAATAACAACTTGTCAGGGACAAAAGGCCATATTGCCCCTTGTCAACAGTGAAGCCCTGAGCAAGTCATTCCTCATTTCCTCATTCAGTCAACAAATAATCATTTAGCACGTACAACATGGTAGGCCATGAAGACAAAACGGTGTACAAGACCGATAAGGTACCTGTCCTGGAGGACCTTATAACCTATGGTCCCTAATCTATAAAAGAGATTATATTTGTCACACAATATTAGAGTTTAAAAGAAAAGATGTATGTGGAAACTGATAATTATAAAATAACATATGACTGTAAGATATTAAAGAGCATAAATAGAATAGCAATATTTGGCCTGGGAAAAGTAGGAGGGAGTTAAAAGCAAACTTCATCTCCAAAGGAATTTGGTCTACACACACCACATACAGACTTCCCAACTCTGCTGTACAGCCTGTGATCCAATCCAAAATGAATTATGTCATCCAGTAAATATCAAGGGGAAAAAAAACCTCAGGGTGATTTCTCAGCCCAGGGGATACAATGAGAGGTTTAAGGAATAGATCATCCCATGGGCCATAAACACTGTGCTACTGCTTCTGAGACAAGATACGAGTGAGGTCCATAGCAGGCTTGACCTCAGGGCTCCATGAGCCAGCCCAAAAAAGGGTAACTTTTTAGAGTAGCCAGAATGCCTCAGCACCCAGCCTTCTAGGATGCTAATGATACTGGCCTGCTAAGCTAAAACTTAAAGGACATGAAACAACCTTGGAAAGGATGAGTAACCCCATCAACAGACTCAGTTTAAAGGGGCTGACAATAACAATATCTTATCCAGGAATGTGTCATCAGTGCCTGGGCATAGCGCCAAACACATCTTCCGTGTGAATGCTGCCGTTAGTGGAACACACTCTAATTCTAACTATACCTTTTTTGGGAAGCTCTTAGTGTGAGTCATGGTCACTTCATCTTTCTAAGCTTCAACTTCCTAATCTGAAGATGAAATAAAAGTGAGTGTAAATGCATAAATTCTTAAAAAAAAAACTAAATGAATTTACAGGATAAATAATGGAATATTGCCTCCCTGCAACTAATTCTTAAAGGTGGCCTGAGGTACAATTTTATTGCCTTAAGAGAGTGCCAATTTCCTCCATTGAAATCTATCTATTCAATGAAGACAATCTAAGATGTAAGAATTCACTGTTAACCTATGGGACTCAAATTTTTTTTATTCATTTCGAATTTTAAAATGTGGTCAGATACTGTTTTTTGAGGAGTGGGGAGTGAGGTCATTGGGCAATGTGGAAAAATAAAGTTGCTCACCACTGTCTTAGATTTTATCCTGGTTATATCACTCAGACACATGTATGATTAGTGACAGGATGTATGATAGAAAGTAGGACAAAGAGAAACCTCGAAATCAGACGTACTTACTTCAGCCTAGCTTCCAAATCATCTGAGTTGAAAGGCCTGCTTGGACCAGGATTAGATTCTGCCCACATGACCCTTTACATCTTTAAGTCAGACATTGAAACCCAAACATGGAATTTCCTTCTAGCTCCAAAATATTAATGTCATATCTTCACCACAAGAATAAACCAAGAATAATCTAAAGAAATTTCATCCCAGTTTAAATAGGCAAATAGGATACAGAAATTTCGCCCAGGTGATTCAAAATGAAAAGCCTAGAAGAAATTGCCAAAACATCGACCTCAAAGGGGACATTTAAATTGAATGAGGAATTCCATCCTTAGGTAATGACCTTTGGTATTGAATGCTTTGGTATTGAAACACCAATGAAGTGGCAATGGCTTTTACTTTTCCACTTTCAAAGAAAAAATAGGCTTCTGAGTCAAATAATTTTTTTGAAATATTTTGTGTTCTATGGGTACTGTTGATCAATGGAGTGAAAGGTGAATTTTGGTTTCTTATTCTAAATTTTGTTTTAATTCCCAAGTTTCCATTATTGCATGCTTCAGTCATTTGGCAATGAGAGGATCAGATGTCTTCTCAAAGGTCGGTTTATTCCTTCCCTGTTTGTATTAATCTCCAATACATTTTTTTTTCCTGATGAGAAGGATAAAGGGGTATGCATGTCTGTGTGTACGTGTGTCTATCTTTCATTTTGTTCTGAGGACAACAAAATAGCAGGCTCTCTTTTGATGTTCCGAGTCTTTGCAGCTCAGATATTTCCAATTAAGTGACTTGCTTCTTTTTTGACAGAGTCTATTACCTCATGGCTGTGTTTACCAACATTTCTCCTGACAGAGCACACATGAAGCCAACAAGGCTGCCTCTGGCTGGAGGTGATGGGCTGCAAAGGAGCTCTTCTCAGCGAGACCACAACAGAGCATCAGCAACTTTGACTTTAGCAACTCAGTTGTTAGTGGCTCCCTTCAAAGAGTTGAAGCGCAGTCTTTGCCAACAGTTCTGCTAAAAAGATCACCTAATTTTTCTATATCACTTTACAGGCTTGCATTCTCCTTCTCATTTAAAACACATTAATTGCTCATACGTCTGGAATGAAGTTCTGTATGATACAGTGTTGTTTTTCCCAAATACAGGTTACTTGAACTGGGTAGGTCCCTCTCCACATGCTGGAGGATCTCTCTCTGGCTGCACTGTCTCTGATAGTGTTCTGTCTGATAGATTTTTTCTGCCTTATTCTACAATCAGGGGGGCTTTAGTAAACAAACAGGCAGCTCACAAGTAAAGAACCGATATCTTACAGATTCACAAAATTCCTTTCAAAAATTCAAGAATCTAGGCTTCAAAAGGAAAAGGTAAAATTAGGCAATTTTGACCAAAGAAACAGCATTCGATGTCAAAGACAAATGGGGATGGACATATTAGTAACAGAAAGAATTCGTGTTTGCTGAACATGGCTGGCCTCTACCTAGTGTCAGGAGAATGCCCTTTTTGAAGGGCACTCTGAGCAGAGGCCACCAGAGGACTTTCTGGAAAGTGGGTTGGTGAGGATGGGGCATGTTTTGGGCAACACTATGGCTGACTCTCATGGAAGTTTTCGTTTTTTAAGTTTTGGTTTGCATGCAACAGTGATTTCAGAGGGCTAAGGAGAAGAAAAGGGAGTGAGCTAATCAATAAGCCTGCTTATTCCTCACTTGCTTCTACTGCTTCTCAACATAGTATTGAGAGCAATTGCTTTAGTAAGTCTGAATTTAGTATACAAAAAGATCTATTCCTAAAGCATGCTAGTTAATATCAGAATCTTTTGAGAGAAATATTCGTTTTACACCCCTGAAGGAAAGAAATGAACCCACAAAAATGAGAATGTGCTTTCCCATGGCTTTGTTCTCACTTGCTGTCTTGCTGTCTCACTTTCTTATTCTCAAATTCTAATGACATAAAAGACAAAAATTCAATTGATTTTACTTGTAAGTCATATTACACTATCTTGGTTCATTTTTTAAAAAGAAACAGTTAAATCACACTTTTCAAAGTTGATTTTTATGGTTTAAGGGTTTGTCAAAGTTCTCCACTGAAGTTTTCTTTTTTCTTTCTTTGTTTTGTTTGCTTTTTAAGTGATTTTACCATTACTTGGTTTCATTGTTTCCCTGAGGGAAATGTTGTCTTTATATTTTAAAGATACTGATCAAAAGCTTGGAATCCTTTCTTTTGTTATTTTCCAGCTGACTGCTTCCAGAAATAGATTATAACCCACAATGAACACTCAACCACCTCTATTTTTGTTTTCAAATTAGAATACTGCTTTAATTAAAAAAAGTTTAACCATGATCATAAAATTTTGACTAAAAAGATATATAAACATTAAAATGCTAATGGTAAGTACTCATGCCTTGTAGAATTTGAAAGACACAAATTCGATTACTCATATAAACAGAGTTGGAGAGAAATAGAATTGAAATAAATAGCTTCTGTCATTATTTATAGGAAAAGAAAATCTTAATTAAGAATTATTTAAAAATCTCATCAGAAATTATTTACCTAGCAGTTTATTTAAAATACCTATAACTGGAGACAAAAACAGTTCTCATCCTAGTTCTTTGAAACTGCCAACTTTTGAAGAGAAAATTCTGATGGTACTCTTCAGGTGTGACAATAGACTCAATTATTTATTATAATTCAAACAAAACCTAATTCACTAGACTATCTAAAAAGGCAACATTTTTATATATATTCAGCAAAATTTGTGTGCAATTGCTAAATAATTAGCAAACTTCTCCTTCACATGGCATCTGCACATATGTGTGCAATGTATACATATGGATGTAAGCAGAATGAAAGCCATCTTTGTGTATTTATAAAGTTCCTTTTTAGTGAATCCAAGTTTAATAAAAAGTCATCTGCAGCAAAATATTTGGCAAAAACCATATAAAAATCAAAGGATTTTATTTTCTCAGGTGCTTTCACTGGCAAGAAAAAGAACTCTTTCTAAATGTTCAGAGATATAAAGGAAAGAGTCAAGAAGAGCTTAAGTAATCCCCAACCTCTGATAATATCATCATGAAATGTAACTCTCCTAAAAAGGCTGCTAATATAATTGACAAAGGCTGGCTATACGTAATGGACTGCTCAGAATATGGCTATTCTTATTTTCTAAGGTTGAAATATGAAAACATAAAAATACTGTGAAATGTACAGGATAGAATATCACTTAGAATTGTCAGTGGGCTCTACTGGGTTGAAATTTCTGGAGAATATTATGGTGTTCTTGCCAACTTTGGACTCCTTAGTGAACCACTTGTTTTTCCTCATTTTTATTACTGCCTTGGTTTTCAAGGGTTTCCCCCTCCCCCAGCCAATACTGAGTGCTTCTTAATATTTTTAGATTGTCCCTCTGTCTCATAATAATTCTCCAGCCAGTCTAATCATTATCAGCTGCCATTGAGATTGTGATTCATTTACATCAAGAAAAGCCTGTTTGTTTTGCCTATTTAGGGGCATGATTTAAAATTTACAAGAATTCATCAGTTCCCTAATTAGAGCATTGGATTTCACCCACCTGACCAAAAATCACTGCATCTAACGTAGTCTGCAAAAGGACAGCATTTGTCCTTTTGAGTCATACTAGGCTTTCTCAGAAATGTCCTTTCATTGCACAGACATTTCCTTTACTAAAACGACTGGCTCACTGCAGCTAAACACACCCATATGGCCTGCCCCAAAGGCTGCCTTTAATAAACTGGCCAAATAAAACACTGAGAATGTCTGTAGAGGAAGAACACTAATGAGTACCTTTTAGAAAATGACTAGAATGTGGTTTTATTGAAAACTACAGTGCTAAAAAGAGAAAGAGATACAGAGAGAAACTATGCTCAGGCAAGGGCGGCCAAGTTTCCATAGAGACACTCTTTTACCCCATTAATCCTTTCTTTCCTTTCATGATAACTTTTATCTGGATCATATTACCGCTTAAAATAAAAACTATTTCTGTCTCTCTTGCAGGTAGCTATGGCATTTGACTAAGTTCTGGCTAACGGGATGTTTGCAACCTAAAGTGGAGAGACATGTCCTAACCCTCCCCCTTCCTCCACCCTGCTACCTGAAAAGTGGATGTGGAAGGGAAGCACGGAAAACCTGAAGGATAAGGACACCAGAGACATGCTGTAGCCTCATGATGAAATCTCCTGGGTCACTGGCAACCAATGGAATTGCTCTCCTCCAACTTTTACATGAGAGAGAAATGAAACTTTTGTTTAAGATACTGTTACTTAGGGTCAATGGTATAAGCAGCTGAAGCTATGTGCTACTTCTTCCCATGAACAGCCAGATTTCATATGCTAGCCTTCAGATGTCTGAGAGTCACCACACACATAATTCTGATAATCTTATGTTTTTATTGTTCTAAGGAATGACTTAGACTTTTTGCTAAACCATTTGGACTTTAATGTTGAAATCTCTAAAATCATTGCTCTTGTGCTACCCTCTGGGTTCTATTACTGGTATCCACAAGAATCAAGGGGTGGAAATGGGTCTGGGGGAGAGGCAAATCCTTGTGCTGGACAAAGGTCAGTTTACAGATATAATTGTAAAATCAGGATTAGACATTTGGCCATGTTTTATCAGGAACAAAAGTTATGGTCTCTTGAATTTAAGCCTGGGTCAGGGCTCATTCTCTTGCTGTTTTGCCCTTCTTATGTATAAAGAGCTATCAGAAACCACATATCAAGTGTACACACCCGAGCAATTTTTCTAGTTTTCTTATTTTCTAACTATGTATTTCTCCTTGTCCGTTCTTTATTTATGAAACCATCAGTTGAACATCTCTCCCACTTAAAAATTAGTCCCATGATTCACAAGTGGCCATTTCCAAGTCTGTACCTTCTCTCACTTCATGTTTTGGGGAATGAGACAGATGGTGGTTATCATCACTTTATTCTTATTAATTTCTTGAACCCACACCTATCTCTACTGTTGGTTTATGAAGGATTGGTGTTTCATTGTCAGTAAGTGCTCTATTTATTTGTTAGACCCCTGAGTGCGTTTTAGGTTGACTCTCCAAGGAGCATTCAAGTAAGACAGCATCTTACAGAATAACAGTGGCTAACTGTTGAAAGATCATCTAGTCTAACCTCACAACTAGTACAAAAAACTCTTGTAGCTAGTTGCTAGCTATGTTTGAGTGAATTACTTAACCTCTCTGAACCTCAGGTTCTCACTTATAAGTGCAAGTAAATTTCTATATTATACAATTAGCGCTGCTTCAATAATAGTAGTAATAACACCAGTGAAATTATTGCTTGATGTTGCTGTTTAGCCTTCTCTCGATACCTTAAAATAAAGTCTCCTCATCTGAGAAATTAAAGTATTTTAGTTACTCTCTGGGTTAAAAGGAAAATTCATTCTCTGTAATTTTAACCATCTGTCCTGGACTTTTCCACAGGGTTTGAAGATTGAATCTATTCTGTTCACATGATCCTGATTCTTCTCAACAAAACTTTTTATTCCTCAGGCTGAACATTCCTGGTGATTCTAACATTCTCAGACATGATAGAGATTCAAGTCTTTTTCATGAAGCTGACTTTTACCCTCCTGATAATCTGTGTCTTGTGTCCTTCTCAAAGTATAATACACAGACCCAAAGCAGACAGTTTAAGCAGTGACCGGACTTGTACTTTTTGATGGAGAGCAGTGGGCAAACACATGCATCCTTTCAAAAGAAGCCTAATTCAGAAGAAAGTTTTATTCAAGGTCAGGATTCCCTTATCCAAGGTTTCTTCCTCAAACTTTGTTCCCCACTTCTACTTCATTTGGGTTTAACCACTTGGGTATGATTCAGATATGATTATTGAAAAATCAAAGCACTTTTGTTTGTTTGTAGGTAGGTTCAGTCATATATGAGTTGGGTAAACTTGGACAATGCCTCATTTTTATCATTTGCAAAATTCCTGCCTTGCCTATCCTACTGGATTAATCCAAGATTCAAATGAAAATATGGACGAAAAAGCACCATATAAATAATTGTACAGTGTTGACAACAGTAACAAATTTTCCTTTCCACATTATTTTCCATTCTTTCTGAGTTTCCTTGTTCATAAAATGGGAATTAAAATACAGAATTATGTAAGGATCAATATGTGTGCAGTTAATATGGTTCCTGGCACACACTGGTCAATAAATGTGAAATTTTAATTTATAGTTGATAGATTCTGGCTCTCAAAACGACACAGACATTGTACCCATTTGCATGAATATAAGTCATTTTCCAAGCATCCTCTGTGGAATTTTTAAGAGGGTGAGACACTAATCTGAAAATAGGTCCCTCAAAAGATACTCTCCTGCATGAAGAAGAGTTAGATTTACCAAATTATTTCCTTGAAATGAATGACCAAGGTAATTTTCTCCTTCTCTCTTCACTAATAGTCACTGTTCCTTAAAGTCTCACATATACACAAATCCATAAGAGAAATCCATTGAAATATAATCTATTACCCTTAGGTAGAAATAGGGAGACACTACTTATCAAAGAGCACTTTATATATGTGCTGCTGAAGTGAGCACTATCAAATAGCACTTTGATTCTCCAAAAGAGATAGATAATTCACCCTTCCAGTTCAAAGAGCTTGCTCTTCTGATGGTAGCTCAACCTGGAGAACTTAACTCCCTAGCCTGAATGAATGGCTCACTGTATCTCCTGACCTCTAAGTATATAAAGAATAGACAACCATATAAATTCACACTCTGTCAAATTTGGTACCCAATGCCTATTGGATATAACATGTTTTTTTGTTATCATTTACATTCTTTTGGTCTCTGGCTATATTCCTATATTCCCCCATATTATCCATTTATAGTTATTTTAAGTCTTTAAAAAGATTTTATTTTTTTAATTTTTTTATTATGTTATGTTAATCACCATACATTACATCATTAGTTTTTGATGTAGTGTTCCATGATTCATTATTTGTGTATAACAGCCAGTGCTCCATTCCCCCTAAGGTCAGGAACACGGCAGGGATGTCCACTATCACCACTGCTATTCAACATGGTATTAGAAGTCCTAGCCACAGGAATCAGACAACAAAAAGAAATAAAAGGCATCCGAATTGGCAAAGAAGAAGTCAAATTCTCACTCTTTGCAGATGATATGATACTTTATATGAAAAACCCAAAAGACTCCACCCCTAAACTGCTAGAACTCATGAAGGAATTCAGTAAAATGGCAGGATATAAAATCAATGCCCAGAAATCAGTGGCATTCCTATACACCAACAAAAAGGCTTTATTTTTGGTATGATAAAAACAGATTTTTAATTAAACTTATAGGATTCTTCCATTATGCACTGCCTCTGTTGTGGGGAAAAAATTTAGAAACCAAGTTAACCTGAACCACTTCAGCTTTAACCACAATGGAAAGTAGAATTTACTGTTATTCATTTATTAAATATAATGTGACCCCAAGCTACATCTGTTCTTAAAAATGTCCAGCTGTCACCTAAAACTTCTTTCTCCCATTCTCCTTCTTCTCTCTAAATAGTAACAATCTTATAACTGCTTCAGAGGGAAAAAACAAGGCCATCACTTCAAAACATACTCAAATGTCCATTTCAAAATAATCTTCCTCATTTATTTATTCATCCTTCTACTCAAAGGATACCTCAAACATTTATCAGACCTTTATTGAGTATCTGGACACTTTAGGAGATAACAAAGTATTTCTCAATCCCAAATACAAAATGAAGGAGCTTTAAATCTATTACCAAGGAGCTACTGTCTCCCAGAAGAAGGTCCTAATGTACAGATGGTTAATATACAACCCGGAAAGCAATGAGTATCATTAAGGGAAAATAGTTAAAGTCACTATAGAAGAGCAGAAAATTGAAAGATCTTAGCTAGCCTCAGAGACACTATGTAATCTGCTTCCCAGTTATAGCTATGATTTGGGAACCTAGACATGGGAAAGGAGAGATTTTCCAGGGGACAGGAAGAACTTGAACAAAGAAAAAGAGAGAGAAAATTCATAAAATGTGCAGATATTATAATTAGTATAATTAACCTGACCTTATACTAATTCAGAGGAATTAGGAAAGTGAGACAAGAAATTCACAAAGAAAGATTTTAGTCTTTGTCAAGCTAGGTTGTATACCTTTTATCTGTTTGGAAATAGCGAGCCATTGGTTGTTTTCTGGCAGGCCAGAGGCTTCAGGAACATTAATCAGATAGTTATGTCTTGAATGAATTGGAAGGGAAAACTGAAGTGAGAGCTAACTTGGATAGTCATGGCAATGACCTAAACAATAAGCAAAGGGAGCCTGAAAGAGGCAGTAGGAATGGAGTAGAGGAGTTAGATGGACACAAGAGAAATATAAGGGCGCCTGGGTGGCTCAGTTGGCTAAGCGTCTGACTCTTGATTTTGGCTCAGGTCATGATCTCAGGGTCGTGAGATTGAGTCCTGAGTTGGGCTCCATGCTGGGCAAGGAGTCTGCTTAAGATTCTCTCTCTCCCTCTCCCTCTGCTCTCTCTCTTAAAAAAACAAACAAACAAAAACATATATTGTAAAAGACAATGAATCTTAAATATTTAATGTGTATGTGATTTTCAGTCAAACCCATGATGCAGAATTGTTTCAGGCTTAATTTTGTTTTCTTTTGTTTGTTTTTGTTTTTTCCAAGCTTAGTTTGGACTCAACATTGTATCTGAATACCAAATACTAAAATAAGTAAAACCTAGACATAAATTCATAAAACATAATAAAAATACCAAATTATTTTTTAAAACAATACAAAATTAAGCATTCTATTGTTTACAAACTTCCCTGATTTCTATTCTCTTTTATTTTTGTAAAAACAATGTAGCATTGCTTGCGCATTTAACTATGAACAGTGAAAAGTCCATATTCAGCCTCATTTATATGTGTAACATTCATGTTTAAAATCATTCCTCAATCATACTTCAAGCAAAACTATAAAGAAGCAACCTCCCACATATTCATCAAAGACTTGACAAAGCAAATTTCATTGGAGAGTTCCTTCCGGAAGGAGGGCAGTAGGATAGAATTTCCTGAGTACAGTGATCTTCAGTGCCAGGGCTGACAAGCAAATGGATGGCTTTTTCTATACTTGGAAAGACTCAGAAAAGTAAGTCAAAGAAGGAAAATTGGGGGTACAACAGAAATAAAGTAAGAAGAAACAATATTCAAAAATATTGGGGCTCAGATTCTGAATTTGTACACCTGCTTATAAAAGGAACATAAAAATGTTTTTTGTAAAATTCAGATTTATATATAAATGTAAGTTATTATAATTATAGACCTATAGAATTATAAAAATTGAAATGCAGAAGTGACCTTACCGGCACTGTATCATAACTTTATTTTGTGGACAAGCTATTGCTGAGAACAGCTAAGACTCCAATCTCTTCTCCCTCTCTGTCTAGTTTTCTTGTTAATAATTAAAATAGACTTTATTTCTAAAATGCTACTGCATCTGTGTTTTATAGAAAAAGCAAACAAGATTTGAATATGAACTAATCCTCTGAGATTTGGAGATTAAGCCCATTTCATAATTATATTCATCATGAGTGTCCCTAATGACTCAACAGCTACCCTCTCTAGGCTACTGTGCATTTTCCATGGCTCTGACTCTGTGCTTTCCTCCCCTCCCTTATGCACTGCTCACATGACATCTGATTTGGGTCTGGAGATTTGGCAGGTCTTTAGCAAGGGTCTTTGCCATAGTTCATAAGTATGTAAGCTGTTAATTTACTAGATCAAAGAATGGAAAAAGCTATAGGCCATACCCCTAATGTTCCTCATCAAAAACAAGTACATAAGAATGGAGTATGATGATTCAAAAACATCACAAACTGCAATTATTTCATTAAAGCATTATGAACTAACAAGACAGATGAAGTGGAGAATTTCCTTTCAGGAATAAAAAGAACCCACATGAGTGAGTACAAAAACCCAAGATAGAAGTAAATATAAATGTTAATTTAGAACTAAAAAAGGCACTTGAAAAAAGATATGTTCTAGGAGCATTTATCTAAAATTAGGTGAAAATGACTTTTGGTTATTCATCACTAATTAAAATGTCAATATCTCTGTCCTTCTTAGTTACTGAAATTCTTTGAAAATAAATTATTTTTATAAATATAATGCTTTTGTCTTATTTAGAATTTGGGAAATCATCAGGAATAGCATACTTAGACAATGACAACCATGTCTGGTTATGATATTTTTTGCCAAACTAGGTGACATCATTATATAAATTAGATTTGACGTGTGATTTTTGTGAAGTTATTTTCTTTTCTCCCATTTTATTTCTGTTTAAACAACTGTGGAAGGGCAAATGAAAATGTGTAAACAGTTTATTCTAGAACACTTGTAGGAAATTTTTCTTAATGTTGGCTGCATTTTTTTTTCATTTTCCCCATGAAATGTAAGAGTGATGTTGGATAAAGAACTACATATGTCAGTTCTATTTTAGCCATAATGCCCGTAGGTGTAATTAGATTTTCTTGCTTGAAATCCATGTTATTATGTGAGTTCGTGGCATGGCACTGCTGTGAGCAATCATCACAGAATGTCTACAATAGTCTTATAATGAGACACATATTTATATTAACACAATATTTTATTTTCCAATTGAAGTCACAGTCTCCTTTTTCAGATCTATGGGATGAAAAAATTCAAACCTTCTCCAAACAGCCTGGACGATCCTATGACACATTGCCATATGTTAATAACAGATTTTAAATTTTCCTGGATAAGGGCAGATTTTTAAGTGTTCATACATAATCAGTGTATGCTGTAAGTAAATGTGAATAGGAGATGGACAGGATTGTTTTAAAAAAAAGTAATAAAAGGTGAAATATATGTAAATAATATCCAGATAGATGATAGATAGATAGATAGATAGATAGATAGATAGATAGATAGATAGATAGATAGATGCAGAAATTTCCATCATAATTAGATGAGCAAACAAAGAAGATGGTTTTGAAGTTCAAAAGAGTTAAGATATGATTTACTTAGTATACCAAATGCCAGAGATATCTGATTCAAATACTGCCTGCATCACCTACTGGCTGTATAACTTAAGGTTCTTAATCTCTCTTGAAAAATAACTTTTTCTGGACGCCTGGGTGGCTCAGTCAGTTAAGCGCCTGCCTTTGGCTCAGGTCATGATCCCACATCCTGGGATTGAGCCCTGCATCGGGCTCCCTGCTCAACAAGGAATCTGTTTCTTCTTCTCCCTCTGCCCCTACCCACCACCCCGCTCATGCTCACTCTCACTCTCTCTCTCAAATAAATAAATAAAATCTTAAAAAAAAAAAACTTTTGGGGCACCTGGGTGGCTCAGATGGTTAAGCATCTGCCTTTGGCTCAGGTCATGATCCCAGGGTCCTGGGATCGAGCCCCACATCGGGCTCCTGGCTCAGTGGAGAGCCTGAGTCTCCTTCTCCCTCTGCCTCTCTCCCTGCTCATGCTCTCTCTCTGTATCACTGTGTCTCAAATGAATAAATAAAATCTTTAAAAATAAATAAATAAATAATAAATAAATAAATAAAATAACCTTTTCTGTAAACAAATATCTACTTTATAGAATTCATATTCAGTATACAATAAATAGTATTTTCTCCTCTCCACTCCATCCTGTTGTAAAGTTCCTCTCAGTTTAGCTAAACTTTAAATAGATTTCTTCATAACTGTAAGTCCTGACTTCCCTTTTCTTACAGTATTAACTTTAGAAAACTTGCAATTGTCAATTTTTCTGTCTCTTTGATGTGTAAATATTTTTCCAGTCTCTTGTCAGCTTTACAATCCTTTCTCAAGGACATAGGAGTCATTCCTTTGAAATGTAATCATCAAGAAAGATAGGGAGACTTCCAGGACCAGTTCCATGTATAAGGAGCTTAGTCCTCATGCTTCTTGCAGGGGGACAGGAAAAAGAACCACTTAGAAATATTCCAGAGCACTCTGTTCTTAAGAAGGACTGACCTCAGAAAAAAACTGGTTAACCAGAGGCTAACCTGTTTGGATATAATCAGAGCTTAACTGACCTTGGAGAAGTAAATAGCAAATTCCAGCCCACTCTAGCCATCTTATCCCACCTACACATGGAGAAAAAGACAGAAACATTTGTGAAGTTCAAAGTTATACAGCAGTTCCTTTTGCCTGGTACATCAGTTGACCTATCAGGAAAAATTACAACGCATGCCAAATGGAAAAAAATACAATTTGAAGAGACAGAATAAATATCAGAACCAGACATGGATGTGATATAGGACTTAACAAACCAGGAATTTAAAACTATAATTATTATGCTACGGGTTCTAATGGACACTGTAGGCTTGCAAATGTAGGGGCTAAGGATAGGCCCCCTCAAGATGGTCTAGTTTGGCATAAACATTTTGAGTTAAAATCAATCAAACTTCATCAGATTCAATAAAAGTTCTTCACCTGCTCCTCAACTGCCTATCTGTACCAGGAAGAGAGCTATTAACAGAAATTCCTCTTTACCTAAAATACTTATCTGCATAATAGGGCAATCTGTTTTCTAAGCATCTCCTCTCATCTTCCTGCTAAGGGTCCTTCTTCCCTTTGTATCCTCAGACCTCTATTCCTTTCCCTGGCTCATATGAGGATCATGTTACCTCACTGTCTTTGGAATTCCCACGTCTGTGTGGATTCCCTTATATGTATGCTATTAAATTTAATTTTCTCCTGTAAATCTGGTCTCATATCAATTTGATTCTTAGTCCAACTAGAAGGACCTTGAAGGGCAGAGAAAATTCTTCCACCTGAACACAAAACAGATGGGCAATGTAAGCAGAGAGATGGGAATCTTAAGAATAAAAAAAAGAAATGCTAGAAATCAAAAACACTGTAACAGAAATAAAGCAAGCCTTTGATGAGCTAATTAGTAGAGTGGACACAGCTGAAGAAAGAATCTCTTAGCTTGAGGATATCTTAAAAGAAATCTCCAAAACTAAAAGCAAATATAATAAAAGCTAAAAACAAACAAACAAAAAAAATCAGAACAGAGTATCTAAGGACTATGGGACAACTATGAAGGGTAGAGCAAATGCATAATGGGAATACCAGAAGGAGAAGAGAGAAAGGAACAGAAGAAAATTTGAAACAATAATGACTGAGAGTTTTCCAAAATTAATGTGAGACACCAAACCACTGATCCAAAAAGCTCAGAGAACACCAGCAGAATAAATGCAAAAAGGAACTACACCTACACCTAGGCATATCATATTCAAACCACAGAAAATCAGAGATAAAGAAAAAATACTGAAAGAAGCCATAGGAAAAACACCTTACCAATAAAAGAACAGACAAAAATTACATCTGACTTCTCAGAAACCATGCAAACAAGACAGTAGAGGTAAATATTTAAAGTGTTGAGAGAAAAAAAATAACACTAGAATTTGAACCCTAAGAAATTATCCTTTAAAAGTGAAGGAGAAATAAAGACCTTCAAACAAAAAATAAAGAGTATTTGTTGCCAGTAGACCTGCCATACAAGAAATGTTAAAAAAAAGGTTTTTGTTTTGTTTTGTTTTGAGAGAGAGATAGCAAGATGAGATGGAGGAGGGGGAGAGGTAAAGAGAAAAAGAATCTCAAGCAGGCTCCATACCCAGCAGAGCCTGATGCCGGGCTCAATCTCATGACCCTGAGATCAAGACCTGAGTCAGAAACTTAACCGACTGAGCCACTCAGGAGGCCCTAAAAAAGTCTTTAAGAGAAAACAAAAACGACAAAGGTCAGAAACAAGTATATACATAATGAAAGGAAGAGCACTGAAGAAGGTATAAATGAAGATAAAATAAAAACTTATTTTTCTTTCTTAACTGATCTAACAAAAAAAATAGCTTGTTCAAAATAATAATAGCAAAAGAGATATTTAATAGTATATGCTTGTATATAACTGAAATGAACGACAACAATAATACCAGGGAAAGACAGAAGAAATAAGATTATTTGTTACCATAAGGTAATCATATTACCCATGAAGTAGTGTTGTGTTATTTGAAAGTAGACTTGGATTTATGGTAAATGTATATTGCCAACTCTAGGGAAATCACTAAAAAAGTTTAAAAATAAGTATAACTGATATGCTAAGAAATGTGAGAAAATGAAGTCATATAAAATACTCAATTAAAACCACAGAAGTGGGCGCCTGGGTGGCTCAGATGGTTAAGCCTCTGCCTTCGGATCAGGTCATGATCCCGGGGTCCTGGGATCGAGTCCCGCATCGGGCTCCCTGCTCCTTGGGAGCCTGGTTCTCCCTCTCTCTCTCTCCCCCTCTGTTTCTCATGAATAAATAAATAAAATCTTTAAAATAAATAAATAAATTAAATAAATAAAAAAATAAAACCACAGAAGTTCAAAGAAGAGTAGAAGACAAAAATAGGAACAAAGAACAGGGCAACATTTAGAAAACAGTAACAAACATGGTAGACATTAATCCAAATATACTAATAATCATATTGAATGTCAATGTTCTAAACACATTGATTAGAAAAGATTGCCAGAGTGGATCAAAAAACGAGACCCAACTCTATGTTATCTATAAGAAACCTACATTAAATCTAAAGACACATACAGATTAAAGGTAAATGGATGAAGAAAAATATACACTGCTACAAGAAATCAAAAGAAAGCTGGGGTAGCTATATTAATTTCAGACAAAGCTGATTTCAAAGCAAGGAGAGTTATCAGAGATAAAGAAGGATATTATATAATGAGAAAGGGGTCAATTCTCCAAGAGGACATAGTAATCTTTAATGTGTATGTACCTAACAACAGAGCATCAAACTACCTGAGACCAAAACTGATAGACCTACAGGGAGAAATAGATGAATCCACTATTATAATTGGAGACTTAAACACTCATCTACCAGAAATGGACAGAAAACAGTAATGACAGTTGAACACAAAAATTACCGTCAATAAACTGGATATAATAAACATCTTCACATATATAGACCACTTCATCCAACGACAGCTAAATTCACATATTTCTCAACCTCACATGGAACTTTCACCAAAGTATATGACTTTCTGGGGAGAGGGTTAAGATGGCGGAGTGGTAGGGGTACCCTGAGCTTTCCTTGTCCCTCAAACACAGCTAGATCAACATCCAACTATTTTGAACAACTAGGAATATGATATGAGGGTTAAGAAAAAAATCTGCACAGTTGGAGGGAGAGAAAGTGGCAGATGTGAGGTTCAGAGCCATGAACTGGGGGAGAGGAAAGGCACGGGGCGGCAAAGGAGAGGGAACCCTTTCTGCAGAGCAAAGTCAGGGAGAGGGAGAGAGCGCAGTGGGTAGAGATTGCACAATAAGCTGTGGTGAGGAGATCTGGGTTGCTCTGGGAGAGATTGTTCCCCATCTCGGAGTACATTAGAAGAGCGTATTTTGCCTCTCCAAGGATAAAAGGCCAGCTGAGAGCCATTGAGCTGCACTCAACAACAGGGTTAGAGGTGTGTGTATAGAGCAGAAAACCTCTTAACAGCTTTCTGCTGAGAGCCACAATAGGCTTAAACCTCCGTGTGTGCCCACCTAGCGGCTGCTTTTCTGGGACAGAACTGAGCAGAGAGCAGAGATGGGGCAGACTGTAGATAACCTGGCTGCTGCTTTTTGCAGTCCGCCACAATAGATTCGAGCCTGCTGCTTTTCTGGGACAGAATAGAGTAGGGGACTGAGTTGCACGCAGAGGGCTGATAACCTGGTTCCAGCTTTTCGCTGAGCATTACAATAAACTAGCCTCTGTGCACAAACTGTGCAAATGCTTTTCTGGGACAGTATGGTGCTGGGAGTGACTGGAGGCTCTCCTCTGGGGGAGGGGGATGGGTCTGCACCTTGCCAGGCCCTTTAAAACTTGGCGTTTTGAATCCCAGCCACTGGCCTAAAATAAAATACAGGACATCTATGGTGCCAGACACACCAATGGCCCAGGAACAGACAGGTTAAGGGCAGGGAACTGATGAAAGCCCCAGACATAGGAGATTGTTCGCTTTTCTTTGAGGACCTCCTAAACAGTCGTGGCCAAGAGTTCCTCTCCCCAGGGACAAGCGGGCAGGATGACACCACATTCATCCTTCTATACCATCTTTTCCTCCCCCCACCCATCAGCCCAGTCGGATTTCAGAGATAAACACAACACTTCCAGTGGAGGCTGGAGTCCCCTACACTAAACCGTTGCCCCCTGGGCCAGGCAGGGGCATCTTCACAAGGGAAAGTCAGCTTGTGAACCAGCCCAGCAGGCCTCCTCTTCTGAGGGAGAGTCTCAGAAGACCAAAACAGGCCACCCTCCCACATGTACAAAGTCTACTGATTAAAGAATGCTCAAAAATGTCAGCTTCTGGTGGAAATAGGACCAGGCTTGCTTCTTTTTTTTTCCTTTTCTTAAAATTTTTTAAATTTTTAAATTTTTTATTTTTCTATTTCTTACTTTTTTATCTTTTATTATATATATATGTATACACACACACACACACACACACTTTTTTTTTCTTTTTCTCTCTTTTTTTTGGTATCAAGCTTATAATTTTTTGTTCATTTGTTGGTTGGTTTGTTTCCTTTTCTTAGTTCTTGGATCAGGCTTCTTATTTTTTTTTTCTCGTTTGTTCTCTCCTTACTGTTTTTTACTTCTTTCTTTCCTATTCTTTGGAATCAGGCTTATAGTGTTTTGTTTGTCTGTTTGTTTGCATTTTTGTTCCTTTTTCTTTTCTTTTGTCCTGGATCAGGCTTTTTTCTTTTTTCTTTTTCAGGCTTATCTTAACAAATCAAAGCACACCTAGTGAAAGGGCCAAACACACTCCCCACTACAAGCAAGGAGGAATTCTGTAGAGGGTGGACCAGTGGAAAGGGCAGAAAAACGCAACAGCAGAGTGTGCACAGCATACATCAGAAACACTTCCGTAAGTTTTTATTTTCATTTTCTTTTTCCTTCTTCCTTTCTCTTCTGGACAAAATGACAAGAAAGAGAAATTCACAGTAGAGGAAATACTACCAGATATTTATTCAATATGGATATAAGTAAGATGTCTGAGTTAGAATTTAAAACACGATTATAAAGATACTATCTGGGGTGGAAAAAAGCATAGAAGACACTAGCGAATCCCTTACTGTAGAGATAAGAAAACTAAAATCTAGTCAGGCCAAAAATAAAAATGCTATTACCGAGATGCAGTTCCAAGTTAAGGTTGTAAAAATGAGGATGAATGAAGCAGAAGATCGAATCAGTGATATAGACAACAAAATGATGAAAATAAGGAAGCTGAAAAGAAGAGGGAAAGAAACCTATTAGATCATGAAGGTAGACTGAGGGAACTCAACGATTCCATAAAGTGAAATAATATCTGTATTATAGGAGTCCCAGAAGATAAGGAGCAGGAGAAAGTAGAAAAAACTTCATTTGAACAAGTTATAGCTGAGGACTTCCCTAATCTGGGGAAGGAAACAGGCATTCAAGTCCAGGAGACACAGAGAACACCCCCTCAAAATCAACAAAAATAGATCAACACCTCAAGATGTTATAGTGAAGTTGGCAAATTACAAAGATAAAGAGAAAATCCTGAAAGCAGCTCAGGAAAAGAGGTCCTTAACCTGCAAGGATAGACACATAAGGCTGGCAGGAGACCTGTACACAGAGATCTGGCAGGCCAGAAAGACTGGCATGACATATTCAATGTGCTAAATGGGAAAAATATGCAGCCAAGAATATTTTATCCAGCCAGGCTGTCATTCAGAATGGGAGGATAGATAAAGAGTTTCCAGGACAAAAACTAAAGGAATTTGTGGACACTAAACCAGCACTGCAAAAAAATATTAAAGGGGATACTTTGAGTGGAGAGAGAGCCCCAAAGTAACAAAGACCAGAAAGGAACAGAGACAATCTATAGGAACAGTGACTTTACAGTTAAATCAATGGCATTAAATTCATACCTTTTAATAATTACTCTGAATGTAAATAGACTAAATGCTGCAATCAAAAAACATACGGTATCAAAATAGAAAAAAAAAAAAAAAGGCCCATCTACATACTGCTTATAAGAGACTCATTTTAGACCGAAAGACACCACCAGCTTGAAACTGAGGGTGTGGAGAACAATTTGTCATGCTAATGGACATCAAAAGAAAGCTGGAGTAGCCATCCTTATATCATAAAAACTAGATTTTAAGCCAAAGACTGTAATAAGAGATGAAGAACACTATATCATAATAAAGGGGTCTATCCAACCAGAAGATCCAGCAATTATAGATATTTATGCCTGTAACTTGAGGGCAGCCAAATATATAATGCAATTAACAACAAAATTAAAGAAATTCATTGATAATAATACAATAATAGCGGGAAACTTTAACAGCCAACTCACAGCAATGGATAGATCATCTAAGCAGAAGATCAACAAGGAAACAAGGGCTTTGAATGACACAGACGGGACTAGATGGACTTAACATATATTCAGAGCATTTCATCCTAAAGCAACAAATACACATTCTTTTCAAGTGCACATGGAACATTCTCCATTGTAGATCACATACTGGGTCACTAATCACAAAACAGACCTTAACAAATACAAAAATATTAGGGTGCCTTGGTGGCTCAGCTGGTTAAGCACCTGCCTTTGGCTCAGATCATGATCCTGGGGTCCTGGGATCAAGCCCCACATCAGGCTCCCCCCTGCTCAGTGGGGAGCCTGCATCTCCCTCTTCCTCTGCCCCTCCCCCACTCTGCTTGTGCTCTCTCTCTCTCTCTAAAATAAATAAAAATCTTAAAAAATACAAAATATTGAGATCATACCATGCATATTTTCATACAACAATGCTATGAAACGTGAAGTCAACAACAACAAGAAATTTGGAAGGACCACAAATACATGGAGGTTAAAAAACATCCTACTAAAGAATGAATGGGTCATCCAGGAAATTGAAGAGAAACATAGAAACAAATGAAAATAAAAACATGACAGTTCAAAACCTTTGAGATGCAGCAAAGGTGGTCCTAAGAGGAAAGTATATAGCAACAGAGGCCTTCCTCAAGAAACAAGAAAAGTCTCAACTACACAACCTAACCTGGCAGCTAAACGAGCTAGAAAAAGAACAGGAAACAAAGCCTAAATCCATCAGGAGAAGAGAATTAATAAAGATTAGAACAGAAATCAATGAAATAGAAACCAAAAGAATAGTAGAATCGATCAATGAAACTAGGAGCTGGTTCTTTGAAAGAATTAGTAAGATTGATAAACCCTAGCCAGACTTATCAAAATATTAGGGTGCCTGGGTGGCTCAGCTGGTTAAGCACCTGCCTTTGGCTCAGATCATGATCCTGGGGTCCTGGGATCAAGCCCCACATCAGGCTCCCCCCTGCTCAGTGGGGAGCCTGCATCTCCCTCTTCCTCTGCCCCTCCCCCGCTCTGTTTGTGCAGAGAAAGGACCCAAATAAATAAAATCATGAATGAAAGAGGACAGATCACAATCAAAACCAAAAAAATACAAACAATTATAAGAGAATATTATGAGCAATCATATGCCAACAAATTAGGCAATATGGAAGAAATGGATAAATTCCTAGAAACATATAAACTACCAAAACTGAAACAAGAAGAAATAGAAAAGCTGAATAGGCCCTTAACAAGCAAAGAATTTGAATCAATAATCAAAATCTCCCAACAAACAAGAGTCCAGGGCCAGATGGCTTCCCAGGGTGGTTCAGCCAAACATTTAAAGAAGAATTAATATCTATTCTTCTGAAACTGTTCCAAAAAATAGAAATGGAAGGGGAATTTCCAAATTCATTCTATGAGGCCAGCATTACTTTGATCCCAAAAACAAAGACCCTACTAAAAAGGAGAATTAAGACTAATGTCCCTGATGAACATGGATGCAAAAATTCTCACCAAAATACTAGCTAATAGGATCCAACATTACATTAAAAGGATTATTCACCGTGACCAAGTTGGATTTATTCCTGAGCTGCAGGGGTGACTCAACATCTGCAAATCAATCAATGTGATAAACTGCATTAATAAAAGAAAGGGCAAGAACCATATGACCCTCTCATTAGATGCAAAAAAAGCATTTGACAAATATAGCATCCTTTCTTGATAAAAACCCTTTTCCATGTAGAGATAAAGAGAACATACCTCAATATCATAAAACCCATATACAAAAGACCCACAGTGAATACCATCCTCAACAGGGAAAAACTGAGAGCTTATCACTTAAGGTCAGGAACATGACAGAGATGTCCACTCTCACCACTGTTGTTCAACATAGTACTAGAAGTCCTAGCCTCAGCAATCGACAACAAAAAGAAATAAAAGGCATCCAAATTGGCAAGGAAGAAGTCAAACTTTCACTCTTCACAGGCAACATGTTACTCTATGTAGAAAACCCGAAAGACTCCATCCAAAACTGCTAGAACTGATACAAGAATTCAGCAAAGCAGCAGGATATAAAATAAATGCAAAGAAGTCAGTTGCATT
Organism: Zalophus californianus; assembly: GCF_009762305.2. Taxonomy (NCBI): domain Eukaryota; kingdom Metazoa; phylum Chordata; class Mammalia; order Carnivora; family Otariidae; genus Zalophus; species Zalophus californianus. The sequence continues at coordinate 64,809,835 of NC_045597.1, forward strand.
TATATATACTAATAATGAAGCAGAAGAAAGAGCAATCAAGGAAGAGATCCCTTTTACAATTGCACCAAAAACCATAAGATACCTAGGAATAAATTTAACCAAAGAGGCAAATGATCTGTACTCTGAAAACTATAGAACACTTATGAAAGAAATTGAGGAAGACACAAAGAAATGGAAAACATTGCATGCTCATATATTGGAAGAACAAATAGTGTTAAAATATCTATGCTACCCAAAGCAATCTACACATTCAATGCAATTCCTATCAAAATACTATTAGCATTTTTCACACAGCTAGAACAAACAATCATAAAATTTGTATGGAACCAGAAAAGACCCCGAATAGCCAGAGGAATGTTGAAAAAGCAAAGCAAAGCTGGAGACATCACAATTCTGGACTTCAAGCTGTATTACAAAGCTATACAAAAGTATAGTACTGGCACAAAAACAGACACGTAGATCAATGGAACAGAGCAGAGAACCCAGAGATGGACCCTCAACTCTATGGCCAACTAATCGTCAACAAAGCAGGAAAGAATATCTGATGGAAAAAGAGAGTCTCTTCAACAAATGGTGTTGGGAAAATTGGAGAGCAACATGCAGAAGAATGAAACTGGACCACTTGCTTATACCATACATAAAAATAAGTTCAAAATGGATGAAAGACCTAAATGTGAGACAGGAATCCATCAAAATCTTAGAGGAGAACACAGGCAGCAACCTCTTTGACCTGGGCCACAGCAACTTCTTCTTAGACACGTCTCCAAAGGCAAGGAAAACAAAAGCAAAAATGATCTATTGGGACTTTGTCAAGATAAAAAGCTTCTGCACAGCCAAAGAAACAATCAACAAAACTACACACACACACACACACACACACACACACACACACACACACACACACACACACACACGATGGAATATTACTCAGCCATCAAAAAGAATGAAATTTGACATTTGCAATGACACGGATGAAACTAGAGTTATGCTAAGTGAAATAAGTCAGCCAGAGAAAGACAAATACCATATGATTTCACTCATATGTGGAATTTAAGAAATAAAACAGATGAACAGGGAAGAAAGGAAGGAAAAACGAAGTAAGATAAAAACAGAGAGGGAGGCAAACCATAAGATACTTCTTTAACTATAGGAAACAAGCTGAGGGTTGCTAGAGGGGAGGTGGTTGATCGGATAGGGTAATTGGGTGATGGGCATTAAGGAGGGCACTTGATATAATGCGTACCGGGTGTTATATGCAACTAATGAATCACTAAACTCTACCCCTGAAACTGATAATACACTATACATTAACTAAATTGAATTTAAATAAAGAAAAAATTTTAAATAAGCAATCTTTATTTCCACCTTTGGAAACTTAGAAAAAGAAGCACAAATTAAATCCAAAGTGAGTAGAAGAAAAGGAGTAATAAAAATTAGAGCAGAAATCAATGAAACTGAAAAAAGGAAACCAATAGAGTAATCAATGGAACTAAAAGCTACTGCTTTGTAAAGATATATATAATCAACAAACCTCTAGCAAGGTATAAGAAAAAAAAGGGACAACTTACCAATATCAGAAACAAAAGAAGAAACATCACTTAAAATCCCATGGACATTAAAAGGATAATAAAAGGAACTATAAATAATTATATGCCCACAAATTTGATAACCTACATGATATGGACAAATTCCTTGAAAGGCACAAGCTGTCAAAACTCACATAAGAATAGACGATCTGAACAGGCCAATATCTACGAAATAAATTGGATCAATAATTAAAAACCTTCCAAAACAGAAAGCACTGGGGCTGATAAGTTTACTGGTGAAGTCTACCAAATATTTAAGGAACAAATTATACCAATTTTCTTTAATCTCTCTGAGAAATTAGAAATAGAAGGAATACTTCTTAGCCCATCCAATGAAGCCAGTATTACTGTAATACCAAATTAAGACAAAGTTATTACAAGAAAAAACTACAGACTAATATCTCTTATGAACATAGATGTGTAAATCCTCAACAAAATATTAGCAAATTGAATCCAACAAAATATAAAAAGAATCATACATCACAACCTACTGGAATTTATCCCAGGTATGTAAGGTTGGTCCAACATTTGAAAATCAGTTAATGTAATCCAGGCACATCAACAGGCTAAAAAATTTAAAAAATAACAGGATTTTAAATGGCCCAAATCCAGAACACTGACAACATCAAATATTGGTGAGGACGTGGAGCAACAGGAACTTTCATAAATTGCCAGTAGGAACACAAAATGGTACAGCCACTCTGGAAGACAGTTTTGCAGTTTCTTATAAAACTAAACATACTCTTACCACAAAATCCAGCAGTCATACTCTCTGGTATTTACCCAAAGGCATTAAAAACTGATGTCCACACAAAAACCTTCACAAGGAGGTTTATAGTAGCTTTATTTATAATGGCCAAAACTTGGAAGCAACCAAGATGTCCTTCAGTAGGTTAATGGCTAATTAAACATGTCCACATGATGGGATATTATTCAGCACTAAAAATAAGTGAGGTATCCAACCATGAAAAGACATAGAAGAACTTTAAATGCATATTACTAAGTGAAAGAAGCTTATCTGAAAAGTTTACATACCATATGATTCTAACTATATGACATTCTGGAAAATGTAAACTATGGAAACAGTAAAAATATAGGTGGTTGCTAGGGTTTGAATAGAAAGAAGGGATGAATAGGTAGAGCACAGATTTTTAGGAAAGTGAAAATACTGTTTGGTTCTAAATAATGATGGTATCATTTAACTATATTTGTCCAAACCTATAGAATGTACAAAACCAAGAGTGAACTACAGCATAAACTATAAACTTTGGGTGATGGATTTGTCAATGTAATTTCATCAGTTGTAATAAATGTACAACTCTGGTGGGGGATGTTGATAAAGGGGAGGCTAAACATGTGTAGGGGCAAGAGTTATTTGAGAAATCTTGTAACTTCCTCTCAATTTTGCTGTGTATCTAAAAGTGGTCTAAATAAAGTTTTTTTTTTTTTTTTTAAGAAAGAGAGGGCCCCTGTCTCCTAGTCTTTGTTGGAGGGTTGCAGTCTAACTTCAATAAGCACAATTAACAAATACAGATGGCCTAATCACAGAGACCAACTTCCCTGCTAACATCCTCCAGTACATTTTCACTAGCTCACTCCAGTGCTTAAAAACTTTCCTGCCTTTTGTTTTGATGGAGTTGAGTTCAATTTCTTTCCTTTTGCAAAAGTCTTTATAAAGTTTTTCTTACCAGTTCACCTGTCTAATGCAATTTTACATTGACAACTCTCCATGAGTTGGAGAGTTCTCCCTCCATGGTTAGCGATAATGTGACCCTCACCTGCAGGCTCAGTACTCATCTAGGATCTGACATCAATCCAGTCTTGAATATGATGTAGGGAAGTTAAGAAATCTTAGTTCAATAATTCACATGAGTCAGCAATAGGCTTGTTTCAACCACAAAATTTTTGTAATAGGACTTCTACCTTGCTTCTGAAATAACACCGTACTTGGTTTCCACTCATGGACTATATCTATTGGTCTCTCTAAGTAAGATTTCTTACCCTACAATCTTCCCCATTCCTCTAAGACCTTACTATTTCCATCTTCTAATCCAATTAAGAACTAGATCCCAACTAAGAACAGTTCATAAATCCTGTGTTTGCTGTGTGACAATTCCTACAGGGACCTTTATTTTGGTGTCTCAGTACCATTTTCTGCTGCCTATTTAGAAATATCATACAGCCTGCTACCTGGATTATTCCATAACATACCTTGTCATATGCTCTGGAGTTGTTATTTGTCCTGTCAGATGGAACTATCACTTATCACTTAGGTCTTCTTTTGTGCCTAAGTCCCTGTCTTACCTCGTCATTGGGTCTAGATTTCCAGGGTGTGTTGCCTGCTGGTCAAGATTATCTACAAGCACCTCTCAAGTGACAATTTAAAGTCATATTCCCTGCTGAAGTAAAATGCTGCCCTAACTGCTAATACTGGGTACAGAGAGATAGACTCAGGTGTTGTCTGTGTTTTGTAGTAGGCTATAGAATGTACAACTTGTGCTTTAACATTTTTTTCATTTTAGAAATTAATTTAAGCATATAATTTTATAATGAGTTGTGTTTATGGTTTTATACTAAATTTAGGTATATTATTTTTTATTCAATTTAGGCATATTGATTTGGAATAATATATTTTGGAATGCATAGAATTCTTCGGAGGAAAAAATGAATTCCATAAAAAGCGTCCCAAATATTAAAAAAATGTTTAATTTACAAAGAAAATAGCAAAGGCAGTAGAGACTAATAGAGAGGCTCTGGGGTTCCCAGAAATAAAGCCACAATATTGGATACAAATCTCTTTCCATCTGGGGCATAGAGAGAGGAACTCAATGAAAACAATAAAGGAAATAAAATCTTCCTGCCATTTTTTTCAAATTTCTTCTTCAATTAGGTCTGCCCTTAATGGAAGAGATAATTTCTTTTCAATAACTCCCAGGCTGCACAGATTTCCCAAGGAAAGTCTGCACTTCCCCAGAGAAACATATATGGATGTGCTCTTGAGTACCAACTCATAATACTACTAAAACCATTCCTTCCATTCTGCATAGAGTGAGGGCTGAATTTTTTGAATTATTTTTTTAAATAACTTCGTCACAGGCACAAACAGTGTCTGTGGAGAACTCTTTTCTACAAAAGTATAGATAGGTTTTTCTAAATAATCACCTCCCATCTCTACCCAAGTCAGTAAGAATATATATTCAAAATGATGATAGGTGTGAGCTTTTATTACTTGCAGAATTCATTAAAAAGATCATACCTTAAACTCAAATGACATTCAGATATGTTGGACGTGTTTGGCAAAGAGGCTAGACCAGTGGTTCCCATCAGCAATTTTACCCTGCAGGGGCCATTTTTCAATGTTTAGAGACTTTTTGGTTGTTACAACTGCAGGAGTGGGGAAGATTGCAACTGGCATCTAGTGGATAGAGGCTAGGAATGTTGCTAAATATCCTACAATGCTCAAGAAAGCCCCCCTCAGCAAAGAATTATCTTGTCCAAAACGTCAATAGTGCAGAGATTAAAAAACCTTGGGCTAGGCAAACCAAAGTCTTATTGGATGAAGGCTGACAAGCCTCCTGAGATAATTCACTCCAAGGTAAGAACGAACCAGAAGGGCAGGGGTAATTCTGAGTATGGCATAACATGTTGTGCTTGTTTCCAAAACAGCCCCTCCCTCATTGGAAGCATTCCTACATCCTAGAGAAAACAGAAACTAGAAGGAACAATGCCAAAATCTCTCACTAAAAACTCAACAGAGCAGCATGATTTGCAAACCTCTTCTTCAACAATATGTACCATGGAAAAAGGAATGGAGTGACCTTCCACTTTCCCCAACAATAAAAATCACAGCACTTGGAAAACTCTCAGTTCCACCAAGATGGAGTAGCCTCATTCCTCCTAGGTCCTCCCTCTTATAACTAGAATCCCTGGATATAACTCAACAAACAAATACAGCAAGACCCTGAAAGGAAGACAAAAGAAACCTGACAGATTGGGGACCTCAGAACTTGAGGAACATCATGGAGCTGTGTGGGTTCCCTGAGTTTCCTTGCTGCCTCCTGTGCAGCTCAGAAGAGGTGCTGTAGACACCTCCATGCCTGAACAAGCAACAGATAGACAAAGGAAGCTCCAAGAAAAGCCTGTTTCCACTAGCCAAGGGACTGAAGAAAGGGTAGCCTAACAATTTCGGCAATACCTGTCTTACTCCAGCCAAATACCATTGAAAAACCCTTCTCCTTGCCCTCACCTTGCAGGTTCAACAGGCTAAGTGGAAGAGCTTGTCTTCCACCACACACCCCAAATAAATGGAAGGAGGTTCTATTCCCCTGCCCTAAAAGGGAAGTAATCAATCCTCCATTGCCAGAAGCAGGTGGTACTCCAGTTTCACTGCTGGGATACTGTCAGATGGGCTGAGTGGAAAGGTGATTTTCTTTCCTTTTTTTTTTCAATCTTTTTTCCCATTTTTATTGAGATAGAATTGACATACAGCACTGTATAAATTTAAGGTGTAGAACATAGAGATTTGAACTATATATATTGGGAAATGATTAGCACAGTAAGTTTAGTTAAACATTCATCATCTCATACAGACACAAGAAAAGGAAGGAAGGAAGGAAGGAACGAAGGAACGAAGGAAGGAACGAAGGAAGGAGAAAGAAGAAAGAAAGAAAGAAGGAAGGAAGGAAGGAAGGAAGGAAGGAAGGAAGGAAGGAAGGAAGGAAGGAAGGAAGGAAGGAAAGAAAGAAAGAAAGAAAGAAAGAAAGAAAGAAAGAAAGAAAGAAAGAAAGAAAGAAAGAAAGAAAGAAAGAAAGAAGAAGAAAGAAAGAAAGAAAGAAAGAAAGAAAGAAAGAAAGAAAGAAAGAAAGAAAGAAGAAAGAAAGAAAGAAAGAAAGAAAGAAAGAAGAAAGAAAGAAAGAAAAAGAAAGAAAGAAAGAAAGAAAGAAAGAAAGAAAGAAAGAAAGAAAGAAAGAAAGAAAGAAAGAAAGAAAGAAAGAAAGAAAGAAAGAAAGAAAAATGTTTCTTTTCCTTGTGATGAGAACTCTTACTCCCCTAACTGCTTTCATATATATACCATTCTGTAGGGTTGACTTTCCATCTCCCACTCAGCTAAGCAGGCAGTACTCTGATGCTTCAGCCAACATTTGTAGTGCCCTCTCCTTTTTTTCCTCTGTTGCCCTTTCTTCTGGGTTTTTAATGTATTCTTAGCTTATTTTTCAATATATTTATATTCTTATAAATACATTCAAGATAATAAATAGCCTCTTAATGTACTGCTATGCTGCATTCCATAAATATCATTTCCTATTCTACTGAAAGGTTATTTAACAGTTTATTTCCAGACATATGAGGTTTTGTTTTTTTTAAGCCATCATATTATTATTAACTTCAATTTTTATTTCACCAAAGTCAGAAAACATTGTCTATTGTTGCTGATTCTTTAGGATATATGGAGGATTCTTTAAAAGTCAGACACAAGGCCAATTTTTGTAAACATTCTCTGTGTGCTCAAAAAGAATATGGATTCTCATATTTTTGCATGTAAAGTTACATATAAAATGCAGGTCTATAATCTTTTATTTGCAATTCTAAAACTCAAAAGTCTCCAAAGTTAAGATTTTTTTAAAATTATTTGTTGGAAAAATCTAAGCTGCCCTTAATGGATTCAGGGACAAAAACCTATCCTGATCTGATAGGCAGGTACTTAGTGTCTTTATTTTTTATTTATTTCTTTAGCTGTAGAAATATTAAGATTTGATCATGGAGTCTTGTGCTAGGTCTCTCCAGGGATAATATATAGCATATGTTTTATATCATTTTTATTACAAAAAAAATCTATATTCTGAAATTCATCTGGTCTTATGGGGTTCAGATAAGACTGTAACCTAAATATATATTAGTTTATTGATCATATTTAAGTCTTTTATCTCTTTGTTTATATTTAAATTTGTTTTGTTCATTATTTTCTGAGAAAAGTATCCCAAATTCTTCACATCAATTTTTGACTCATCTATTCTCAAATTTCTATCAGTTATTGAGTTACATATTTAGGGGCTATTAATGTTTGCTGCATACATGTTCAACTTTTGTATTCATTATCTATTGCTGCATTATAAAATATCACATACATATTGGCTTAAAACAACACATATTAAGTGGGTCAAGAATCTAAGTAAAACTTAACTAATTTACTCAAGGTTTCACAAGACTAAAATCAAGGTGTCAGCTAGGCTGTGTTCTCATCTTGAGGTTTGACTAGAGAATTACCCACTTCAAGATTCCTCAGAATATTGGCAGAATTAATTTTCTTGTAACAATAGAATTCATGGCAACTTGTTTCTTCAAAGCCAGCAAAGGAGAACAAGAGAGAGAAATTGACAGAGAAAGAAAGAGGTTGCTGGTTCAAATCTCTGAATTCATGAAAAGCATGATATTTCTTTTAATGAACTCACCTGAGTAGGTCAGACCCACCCAGAATGACCTCCCTTCAACTTAAAGTCAACTGGTTATAAGTTTTAATTTCTTCATCTTTGCCATATTCTATTAATTAGAAGCAAGTTACAGGGCCTGACCATAGTCAAGGAGAGAGGATTACACATGGATGGGGTCACTGGAAAGGGCATCATCTTAAAATTCTGCCTATCCCAACTTTGATATAACATCTTTTTTTATTGTGCCTTTTACAAAAGTATGACATTCCTTTTTGTCCCATATGATATTCTCCCCTATAGATTCTATTTTACCTGACTTTAAAAAAATTCTACTTTGCTACTTTGGTTTTATTTTATTATATTGGTAGTAAGTACTTATTTTTCATGCCTTTATTAAACTTCTCGGTATCCTTTTAATTGTTTTAAAATACAACATATTTCTGTATATGTTTTAAAAACCAAATCACTAGGTTTAATATTTTCATTGAGGCCAACTATACTAAGATTCATTTTACTATCTTTTTTCATATTTCTACTTTCCATATTTTTAAATATACTTTTTTTAATTCCACTTTTTGAAAGCTATGTATCCTATTTGTAATTTTCTGGTCTCTCATATGTATTCATCACATTTTTAATATTAAATTGTTATACATAGCCCAACTGACCCTTGTCTTTTAAGGCCCCATAAATATGGCTCCTAGTTTTTCCTCTAGAATGTTCAAATAAGGAACAGACACGTGGGAAAAAACAGAAATAAGGTTTGTGCTGGGAGCAGGTTAAAGAGGGGCATGAAATGACTAAAGGACAAATGAGATACACAAGAGACTAGAAAAGAAACCTGGAAAGCAGGATCCCCTAAACAGACTATGAAGCCATGTCTTAGGTAGATGAAGTCATTTTAGGACTCTATAAAGATAACATTGTCTAAGCATTTAGCATAGAAAATACATGGGAAAAACATCCAAGGTAATGGGTTTTGGTGAGGGCAAGAACTTTGGAGTGAAACTGGCAATATGTGAAAGTGATTGCTTAGGTTCAGATAAAGCCAGGCACCACAGTACAAGAAGAGAGAGATCGAGATAAGGTTGAGAAACACAAGATAAAATACTCACCAAAATTACTTCTAAAATAGTGCTGTTTATGAGCTTACAGATGGCATGCTATTAATTGCCTTATCATACATCCATGTAACATATTCTTTATTTGGTATCACCTTGGTTCTGATTATTTACTTACTTTTTGACATTTGCATTAACATATTTCTCTTATGACATCATGTTCTATTGATATATTCCATTTCTCAAGAAAAATGAGAATTTTTTAAAAAGCATGATCTAAATGGAATTGAAATACTGGGTGCCATCCAGTATCAATACCATTCCATGATATTGCTTCAAAACACACACACACACACACACACACACACACACAAATGTTGAGATTTGAATTGATTGTTTGAAAAGTCCAACAAAATTGACAAACCATTAGCTAGACTAAAAAAACAGATCCAAATAAGAAAAAGCAGAAATGAAAGCAGAAACATTAGTTGATGCCACAGAAATGAAAAGTATCATAAGAGACTACTATAAACAATTATGCACCAACAAATTAAATAACCTAGAAAAAATGGATAAATATGCAGCTTCCCAAGACTGTATCATAAAGAAATAAAAAATTCTGTACAGACTTAAAGATAATATGGGGATTAGATTTGTAATCAAACACCTCCCAACAAAGAAAAGCCTAGCACCAGATTGCTTCAAGCAGAATTCTACAAAATATTTAAAGAAGAATTAAAAGCAATTCTTCTCAAACTCTTAATAAATTGCAGAGGAGGAAACACTTCCAAACTCATTTTATGAGGCCAGCATTACCCTGATACCAAAACCAGACAAAGATACTACAAGAAAAGAAAATCATGGACCATTCACTCTGATCAATATTAATGCAAAATCATCAACAAATTCTAGCAAGCAGAATTCAAGAGCACGTGAAAGGGATCATATACCATGAACAAGTGGAACTTTTTCCTGGAATGCAAAAGTGTTTCAAAATACAAAAATCAACCAATATAATACACCACATTAACAGAGTGAAGGACAAAAATTACATGATCATCTCAATTGAGGCAGAAAAAACATTTGACAAAATTCAGGATCCTCTCATGATAAAAAACAATCCTCCTTTTAGGTATAGAAGGAACCTCAACATATTAAAGGCCATATATGAAAAGCCCACAGCTGACATTATATTCAACAATGAAAAACTGAAAGTTTTTCCTCTAAGATCAGGAACAAGGCAAGTATGCCTACTTTCACCACTTCTATTCAGAATAGTACTTGAAGTCCTACCCAGAGCAATTAGGTAGGAAAAACAAATAAAAGGCATTCAATTTGGAAAGTAAGAAGTCATCTGTTGGCAGATGACATGAACTTATACATTGAAAACCCTAAGGTTTCCACAAAAAAATTAGAACTAATAGACAATTTCAGCAAATTTGGCATTTCTATACACTAACAATGAAAACAATCCAAAAGCAAAATTAAGAGACAATCCCATTCACAATAGCATCAAAAAGAATAAAATTCTTTTGAATAAACAACCAAGGAGAAAAAGGACTTGTGCAATGAAAATGACAAAACACTGGCTTAAAACAAGAAGAAGGAGGAGAAGACAACAACACAAATAAATGGAAAGACATTCATGTTCATGGATTGGAAGATTTATTGTTAAAATGTTCATACTACTAAAAGCAATCCACAGATTCAATGCAATCCCTATCAAAATCCCAATGGCATTTTTTTTCAGAAATAGGAAAAAAAAAACACTAAAATTCATATAGAATCTCAAAGAACCCCAAATAGCCCAAACAATCTTGAGAAAGAAAAACAGAGTCAGAAGTCTCATACTTCCTGATTTCAAAACATAACTGCAAAAACTACAGTAAACCAAGTAGTATGGAATTGGCATAAAGATAGACATATAAACCAATGGAACAGAATAAAGAGCCTAGAAATAAACCTTTGTGTATATGGTCAAATGATCTTCAACAAAGGTGCTAAGACAACACAATGGGGAAAGGACAGCCTCTTCAACAAATGTTGCTGGGAAAAGTGGGTATCCACATGCAAAGATAGGAAGTAGGGCCCTTACTTTACACCAAATAACTCAAAAACTAATTCAACATGGATAAGATACTTAATTGTAAGACCTGGAACTATAAAGCTCCTAGAAGAAAACATAGGAGAAAAGTTTCATGAAACTGGATTTGGTGATGATTTCCTGTTGAAAATAGAGCTACCATATGATCCAGCAATTGCACTACTGGGTATTTACCCCAAAGATACAAATGTAGGGATCTGAAGGGGTACGTGCACTCCAATGTTTATAGCAGCAATGTCCACAATAGCCGAACTGTGGAAAGAGCCAAGATGTCCATCGACAGATGAATGGATAAAGAAGATGTGGTTTATATACACAATGGAATATTATGCAGCCATCAAAAGCAATGAGATCTTGCCATTTGCAACGGAACTGGAGGGTGTTAAGCTGAGTGAAATAAGTCAATCAGAGAAAGACATGTATCATATGACCTCACTGATATGAGGAATTCTTAATCTCAGGAAACAAACTGAGGGTTGCTGGAGTGGTGGGGGGTGGGAGGGATGGGGTGGCTGGGTGATAGACATTGGGAAGGGTATGTGCTATGGTGAGTGCTGTGAATTGTGCAAGACTGTTGAATCACAGATCTGTACCTCTGAAACAAATAATGCAATATATGTTAAGAAAAAAAAAAAAAGAAGAAGATAGCAGGAGGGGAAGAATGAAGGGGGGAAATCAGAGGGGAAGATGAACCATGAGAGACGATGGACTCTGAAAAACAAACTGAGGGCTCTGGAGGGGAGGGGGGTGGGGGGATGAGTTAGCCTGGTGATGGGTATTAAAGAGGGCATGTTCTGTGTGGAGCACTGGGTGTTATGCACAAACAATGAATCATGGAACACTACATCCAAAACTAATGATGTAATGTATGGTGATTAACATAACAATAAAAATTTTTTAAAAAGAAGAATATGCAAATTTAAAAATAAAATAAAAAGCTTCTGCGCAGCAAGAAAACCATCAACAAAATAGAAAGACAACCTGTGGAATGGGAGAAAATATTTGTAAACCATAAATCTTAAAAGGGTTAATATCAAAAATATAAAAAAACAAAAAATCTAAATTACCAATAAAAAAAGTGTAAAAAATTTGAGATATGTGTATATATATATATATACACACACACACACACACACACATATATATATATCTGTTGTATACAGAGATATAACAAATGGTCAAAAGTGTAAGGAGAGATGTTCAACATCACTGATCATTATGGAAATGCAAATCATAACAACAGTGAAATATCACTTCATACCCATTAGGATGGCCCTATCAAAAACAGAAAATAGAAAGTGTTGGTGAGGATATAGAGAAATTGAAAACCTTTGTGCACTGTTGATGGGAATGTAAAAAGGTGCAGCCACTTTGGAAAACAGTTCTGTGATTCATAAAATAATTGAAAGAAGAATTTTCACATACACCTCCTGATATATATCCAAAAGAACTAAAAATATGATCTCAAGGAGCTATTTGCACACCCATATTCACTGCATCATTATTCACAATAGCTAAGAGATGTAAGTGACCTAGATGTCCACTGAAGGATGAATGGATTTGGAAAATATGGTATGTTAATATAATGGAATATTATTCAGGCTCCAAAAGAAGACAATCCTGTCATATGCTACTACATGGATGAAGTTTGAGGATACTATGCTAATTCACCTTAGCATAAGCCAATCTCAAAAAAATTAATACTGCATGATTCCACTTATATGGTATTTAAGTAGTCAAACTCTTAAAAATAGAAAGTAGAATGGTATTAACTAGGGGCTGAGGTAGAGGAAAAAGAGGAGTTGTTATTCAGTGAGTGTTGTTTCACTTTTGCCAGATGAAAAAGTTCTAGTGATCTGTTGCACAACAAAGTGGACATAATTGACACTATTATACTGTACACTTAAAAACAAGATGGTAATTTTTATGTTATATCTTTTTTTACAACAATAAAAAATGACTGAGATTTGAAGTCTCCAACTGGAAAAGTTTTGCATACTTTTGAGCATCAAAAATAATAAAAGTTATGGGTTAAAGTTTGCCAGAGGGGAGGAGGACAGGGGGATGGGTGAAATAGATAAAGGAGATTAAGAATACACTCACCTTGAAGAGCACTGAGTAATGTATAGAATTGTTAAATCATTATATGGTACACCTAAAACTAATATAATGTTAATTATACTTCAATTAAAAAAGAATAATAAAAGTTATAGATAATAATACAAGGAAGCCATGAGTTAATAGAGATAGTTGAGACAGAGAGAGAGAGAGGGAGAGAGAGAAACTCTAATAAATGCAGAAAAATTGATAGGATTTTTTAAAAATGAATTTTACAACTCCAACATAATAATTGACTCATCAAAGATGTAAGACTACTGAGTGAAAAATTGTTGAAAACAGAATTTTTACATGGACTCAAGCTATTGCCCCATAAATTACTTACAGTTAGAAAGGAGAGAATATGCTTTTACAATGGAGATATCTGGCAGTCAGCAGATTAACCAAATAACAGTTGGACATCTGGTAATTATGTGATACAATAAAAATTACATAACATCATCTAGAATTCTTGCCAAAAATGTTTAACCTTAATCTAATCATGAAGAAATCATCAGATAAACCCATAATGTGAGACATTTTATATGACAACTGGCCTGAATGCCTCAAAAATTCAACGTCAGGAGAAAAAAATGGGAGTAGGCAGAACACTGTTCTAAGGGGAAAGACACTAAGGAGACACAGCCATTCAAACATAAGATATGAATCTTGAATGGATCTTGGATTGTAAATATATATATAAAAGAACTAGCTCTAAAATATTTTTGAAGCCATTGGAGAAATTTGAATATGAGATATTTTATTTTGCTGAGTTATTGTTAAAATTTCTTATGCTCAATAATGGCTGCATAGGAGAATATTTATTCTTAGAAGTTACATGCTAAAATATTTGGGATTGAGGTGCCATGATGTCTGCAATTTACTTTCAAATGATTCACCAAATGACATTAGTGTGTGGAGGGAGAAAAGCAAATGTGGCAAAATCATAAAAATAAGTGGATCTATATAAAAGGTATACAAGTGTTCCATTTTTTAAATTTTCAAAATGCAAAACCAGCAGAAATGAAGAAACACAGATTTCTACTGTATTGTTTGGGGAAATAGAGGAGGGAAATATATCGTGCATGAACAAACTTTCCAAGCATCTCCTTTATGCATCTCTGCTTTTCACCCCATTTCAACTCCTGACTGAAGCTACCACTCTTTCCCCTCTCATTCTCTCTCCTCTTCTCTCTCTCCCTCCTTCATTCATTCCATCAATCACTCACAGGCCACACACACACACACACACACACACACACACACACACACACACACACACACCTAAACACACATCCCTTGTAAAATCCATTCAGACTGCCCACTGTCCTCTACAACAAAAAACCTAGGTAGTCTGCCCAGCAACTGCATTATGACAGGGCACTGCATATTTCTTTGTAAAAAGTTAGGTTAGCAAGGTGAAGGAAAAGCTAAATTCATCCTTACCAACAAAGACTGACATGAATTCGTAGGAAAAACAAGGTTCTTGCTTTCTCAATCCATCACATGCAGCCCTAAACTTTTGACCACTCTACAGGAGGATCTATGAAAAGTATTTGAGGGCCAACTGGAAGTGGAGAAGGTTGACCTTCAAATACCACCAAGCCCCTGATAATTAGGTTAGAAATGGTTGTTGTTTAAAAGTTTGCCACAGTAGCAAAGCAGGCAAAGAGCTAATGAAAGAATTTAACAGACTCAGGGAACTCCAAACACACAAAATTAACCCCTCAAGTAGTACAAATATTGTTAAAGTCACCTCTGTGCTAACAGTGCAGAATGATAAATGCTCAGGCATGCCTCTTACACCCTACAGACTGTGAAAGATATGTAGATTGGGAAGGGAAAAGCAACCTCATTGTGGGCAGAACAAAATGATTAGAAGGACTCTAAAGATATTTGGTTAAGAAAATACTAGACCTTGGACTCAAAACCTTTAATAATAAAGTAAACTAAGTTTACCACAAGCTTAGTTTGCTATGCTTTCTCCCCTAATAATAGTCAATAGTACTAATACATAAAAGGCCAAAAGTTTTATATGATGTTTATTTTTATTGGCTTTGAGGCATCCATATTTATAGACATGGGACCCACAGGGTCATGTAGAGTTAGAAATTATCTTCTGTCCTTGTTGGCTTTCTTTTGCTACGTGAGCCAATGCTAGACTTCTTTTAAAACTACCTTACTTATCTAGGAAAAGAATGGTGTGATCATTAGCTGTTTTTTTTTCAATAAAATCCAAGTCTGCAAACTTCACCAGCTAAGCCTTCATAAGAAGTACAAAGTATTCAAAGCTATGGGTGTTTCCCTCCATTTCTGGTTCAAACATTTGTCACAAATTATTATTGTGATGCAATGCAAAATGTATGCCTAAAGGAGCAAAACCTGGTTGATTTAAGAACTGATTATTATTGCTCTACATTCTCAGTGTCTATATGGTCATGTTCGCCTATTTATTCTGTTCCAAAGTTGCATCTATGTGGCTAAAGAAACATTTGTAGAGCAGCTGATTCAGACACCACACAAACAGCATGAGGCAAAAAAGCAAATTAGCAGTAAGTTTAGCAAATAGAATATAACAGCTGTCTCCTATAAACATAAAAAAAGATAAAATGAAACAGAAAAATGTAACTATCTAAAATGAGTATAAAATGAAATGATCACCAATTAACTCTAAGTAGAACTGAATGACTTCTAAGACGCTGAGTAGGGAAAATTTCCTCTTATTGAAGATAAAAAGAAATGTTCCCAAGAAAAAACTTGGTGTTTTACCCTATTCAGAATTATGATGGACAAAAACTAGCAAGAGGTTGGTACTATCCTGTAGATAGGAAAAGTTGACACTTGAGGTTTATCTTAATAATACACTTATTTTAAAGCAGTGTTTATAAAAAAAATAAATGGAGAACTACAATTTTAGGCTCATGTGTTCATTCCAAATTATTTCAACTCTCCAATTTATTTAAAAAATAAATTAAGACAAGTCACACTTTAAGTAAACGTTATTGTGCTTTTGCAGATCCAAAATATGTAACTGTGTGTTTTAGAACACACATACACACACACAGAGAACACAGCATACCATTTGAAATCATGTTTAAGATGTACCTAGAACAGCAATGAGCAAAATGTGTTTGAGGAAATGCAAAAGCACAAAGTTATGACAGTGTTAAAATTGTCCAAATTTTTAAAAAAATATACATTTAAAACATACATTTATGGCATCAATTGCTTTGTATTGTGAGGTTTACTAAATCAAGCAACAGTAACAATTTGAAAGACTGCAGTTCATTGCACTAGAGCTCCATATCTCCAGAACAAATTTCTCAAGACATGCCATAGTGAGAAAGTGTTCTATGTCACATGTGGGAGGAATTCTGACTCTTCACTGCAGGACTCCTGTGAAACCATTTTTTTACAGTGTCTTCTAAAACTCCAGGTGTTTGCCCATAGCATCCTTCTTTGTGGAGTCTCTTCAGGGACCAGTGTCTGGAGGCACACATTTTGGAAATCTCTTCCCTGGAAAATTGAAGGTTTATGATGGTAGTTGAAGCCCTAGGTGTAGATAAGATGGCACACTAGTTTCAAAGACTGCCATTAAGAAAGTACTACAAAGTATCTTAAAAAGAAATGTAATGTGTTACAATCCTGGACATTAGAAGTCTGAGATCAAGGTGTAGGCCGGGGCAGCTCCCTCTGAAGGCTCTAAGGATCTGTTCCAGGCCTCCCTTTCAGCTTGTGGTAGTCCCTGGCTTGTGGCTGCAACTCCAATCTTCATATGAAGTTCTCCCCATGTCTGTGCCTCTGTCCAAATTACCCCTTCACATTTCACTCATCACAAGCAGTTCTATTGTTAACTCATGTTTCAGTTTACCTTTTTCAACTTTTGTGAGGAAAAGAAACCACTGTCAGACAAAAGAAATGTTAGCAGTATTTCATTTCATATTCAAGTAAACTATGAGCTGGAGATCCTGGTACATATTTTGTAATACCTTGAAATAAAACTAGTCTCTCCCTTCTTCTGACTGACAACAGAATTCTCTAGACCATATCTTTTATCATTTAAAAATATTCCATTTATCTTTTATTATATATATTGCCTTGTCATTATGTTCCAGCAATTTCAATAAGTCTCAATTGGAGTTGCAATTCATTATGATTATAAGTCTCTAGAGAGCAACAATACATTCCATGTCAATTTTATATCCTCAGTATTGCTTACCTTAGAGCTCAATGCAAAGTTACATGCTCAATAGAAACTTGTTTAAGAAATTAAATTATTAACTACTCTCCACAGAGAAATCGCCAATAATCATAAACGGCAAAGTCATCCAAAATTTTACGCTGAAGAAAACAAGATTGAATCTACTCCCAAGCCTTTTCTAACTGTAAGGTATATATAAAAGTTGTGAGTTTTCAACATTGAAATTTTTGTCACACATTGGCTTCTGCCTTGGTATCTGACTGCTCTCTTCCCATACCTTCCAATGACGGCTTCTTGGCTTCCTTTACTGATTAGCATCTCTGTCCTTCCCCTAAAGGGTGGCATTCCCCAAGTTCCTATTGTTGGACTGATTCACATCTTCTAAATCATCTCCCTAGAAAATATTCACATATTTCAGTTGTCAACTCCAAAGCAGACTCTACTTAAGTATATTTCCCTAGATCTGACCTCTTTTCTTAAGCACAGAGAAAAATGTCCAATTCTCACTTACCCACACTTAAACTTGTTATTGTCCCTAAAAACATCAATTCTTTCTTCTGTAACCTATATTTTGAGGAAATGAGAGAGTATCCAATAGTCATTTTTGTTTCATTCTTCTCTTTCAGCTCCTACATCCAAAATATTAAGTCTTGATAGTTCTATCTCCATGTGCCATTTATACTCTCTTCCCTTCCTCCACTGTCATTAATGCTGATCTGTTTCAGACCCTCAGTAGCTTTGCCTGAACTACTACAGGAATTTCCTTTATTCACTTGACTGCTGCTCATTCTTTTGCCATCCCAAACTACTTTCTAAACTGCAGCTATGCTGGATCTCTCCCATTTGTCCCTTCAGATCTACTCTCTACCCTTACACACATTGGTATGTCCCCCTGGAAGCTGAGGTATATGGACTATGTCAACAAGAATTTTGTCCTTTAGCTTCCCATTGGTTTTTACCAATGAGAAATGCTGGTAGGAGTTCAAAGGGTAAACAAAGTGAACCCAGGTTATTTATTGCCTAGATGCCTTTGGGTTTTTTTTATTTTTGTTTTTTTCTTTTTTTAAATATCATTTTATTATGTTAGTCACCATACATTACCTCATTGGTTTTTGATGTAGTGTTCCATGATTCATTGTTTGCGTATAACACCCAGTGCCCTTCTTAATACCCATCACTGGGCTAACCCATCCCCCCACCCCCCTCCCCTCTAAAACCCTCAGTTTGTTTCTCAGAGTCCATCATCTCTCATGGTTCATCCTCCCCTCCGATTCCCCCCCTTCATTTTTCCCTTCCTACTATCTTCTCTCTTTTTTTTTTTTTTAACATATAATGTATTATTTGTTTTAGAGGTACAGGTCTGTGATTCATCAGTCTTACACAATTCACGGTGCTCACCATACACAGCACATACCCTCCCCAATGTCTATCACCCAGCCACCACATCCCTCCCAACCCCCTCCACTCCAGCAACCCTCAGTTTGTTTCCTGATTTAAGAGTCTCTTATGGTTTGTCTCCCTCTCTGGTTTCATCTTGTTTCACTTTTTCCTCCCTTCCCCTATGCTCCTCTGTCTTGTTTCTTAAATTCCTCATATCAGTGAGATCATACAATACTTGTCTTTCTCGGATTGACTTATTTCGCTTAGCATAATATGCTCAAGTTCCATCCATGTCATTGCAAATGACAAGATTTCATTTTTTGATGGCTTCATAATATTCCATTATATACACACACACACACACACACACACACACACACACACACATATATACCACATCTTTTTATCCATTCATCTGTCGATGGACATCTGGGCTCTTTCTGTAGTTTTGCTATAGTGGATGTTGCTGCTATAAACATCGGGGTGCAGGTGCCCCTTCGGATTAGTACATTTGTATCTTTGGGGTAAATACCCAGTAGTGCGATTGCTGAGTCGTAGGGTAGCTCAATTTTTAACTTTTTGAGGAACCTCCATACTGTTTTCCAGAGTGGTTGCACCAGCTTGCATTCCCACCAACAGTGTAGGAGGGTTCCCCTGTCTCTGCATCTTTGCCAACATCTGTCATTTCCTGACTCGTTAATTTTAGCCATTCTGACTGGTATGAGGTGGTATCTCATTGAGGTTTTAATTTGGATTTCCCTGATGCCAAGTGATATTGAACACTTTTTCATGTGTCTGTTGGCCATTTGTATGTCTTCTTTGCAGAAATGTCTGTTCATATCTTCTGCCCATTTCTTGATTGGATTCTTTGTTCTTTGCGTATTGAGTTTGATGAGTTCTTTATAGATTTTGGATGCTAGCCCTTTATCTGATATGTCATTTGCAAATATCTTCTCCCATTCTGTCGGTTGTCTTTTGGTTTTGTTGACTGTTTCCTTTGCTGTGCAAAAGCTCTTTATCTTGATGAAGTCCCAGTGGTTCATTTTTGCCTTTGCTTCCCTTGCCTTCGGTGATATGTCTAGAAGTTGCTGCAGCTGAGATCGAAGAGATTGCTGCCTGTGTTCTCCTTTAGGATTTTGATAGATTCCTGTCTCACATTTAGGTCTTTCAACCAGTTTGAGTCTATTTTTTGTGTGTGTGGTGTAAAGAAATGGTCTACTTTCATTCTTCTGTATGTAACTGTCCAATTTTTCCAACAACATTTGTTGAAGAGACTGTCTTTTTTCCATCGGACATTCTTTCCTGCTTTGTCAAAGGTTAGTTCACCATAGAGTTGAGGGTCCATTTCTGGGCTCTCTATTCTGTTCCATTGATCTATGTGTCTGTTCTCCTGCCGGTACCATACTGTCTTGATGATTACAGCATTGTAATAGAGCTTGAAGTCTGGAATTGTGATGCCACGAGCTTTGCTTTTCTCTTTCAACATTCTTCTGGCTATTTGGGGTCTTTTCTGGTTCCATACAAATTTTAGGATTATTTGTTCCATTTCTTTGAAAAAAGTGGATGGTATTTTGATAGGGATTGCATTGAATGTGTAGATTGCTCTAGGTACAATTAACATCTTCACAATATTTTTTCTTCCAATCCATGAGCATGGAACGTTTTTCCATTTCTTTGTGTCTTCCTCAATTTCTTTCATGAGTATTCTATAGTTTTCTGAGTACAGATTCTTTGCCTCTTTGGTTAGATTTATTCCTAGGTATCTTATGGTTTTGGGTGCAACTGTAAATGGGATTAACTCCTTAATTTCTCTTTCTTCTGTCTTGTTATTGGTGTATAGAAATGCCACTGATTTCTGTGCACTGATTTTTATATCCTGCCACTTAACTGAATTCCTGTATGAGTTCCAGCAGTTTGGGGGTAAGTCTTCTGAGTCTTCCACATAAAGTATCATATCATCTGCAAAGAGTGAGAGTTTGACTTCTTCTTTGCCGATTCAGATGCCTTTGATTTCTTTTTGTTGTCTGATTGCTGAGGCTAGTAATTCTAGTACTATTTTGAATAGCAGTGGTGATAGTGGACATCCCTGCCATGTTCCTGACCTTAGGGGAAAAGCTCTGTTTTTCCCCATTGAGAATGATATTTGCTGTGGGTTTTTCATAGATGGCTTTTATGATATTGAGGTATGTACTCTCTATCCCTACACTCTGAGGAGTTTTAATCAAGAAAGGATGTTGTTCTTTGTCAAATGCTTTTTCTGCATCTATTGAGAGGATCATATGGTTCTTGTTCTTTCTTTTATTAATGTATTGTATCACATTGACTGATTTGAGGATGTTGAATCAACCTTGCAGCCCAGGAATAAATCCCATTTGGTCATGGTGAATAATCCTTTTAATGTACTGTTGGATCCTATTGGCTAGTATTTTGGTGAGAATTTTTGCATCCATGTTCATGAGGGATATCGGTCTGTAATTCTTTTTGATGGGGTCTTTGTCTAGTTTTGGGTTCAAGGTAATGGTGGCCTCATAAAACGAGTTTGGAAGTTTTCCTTTCATTTCTATTTTTTGGAACAGTTTCAGAAGAATAGGTATTAATTCTTCTTTAAATGTTTGGTAGAATTCCCCTGGGAAGCCATCTGGCCCTGGGCTCTTTTTTGTTGGGAGATTTTGATTACTGCTTCTATTTCCTTACTGGTTATGGGTCTGTTCAGGTTTTCTATTTTTTCCTGGTTCAATTTTGGTAGTTTATGCATCTCTAGGAATGCATCCCTTTCTTCCAGATTGTCTAGTTTGCTGGCATATAGTTGCTCATAATATGTTCTTATAATTGTTTGTATTTCTTTGGTATTGGTTGCGTTCTCTCCTGTTTCATTCATGATTTTATTTATTTGGGTTGTTTCTCTTTTCTTTTTGATAAGTCTGGCCAGGGGTTTATCAATCTTATTGGTTCTTTCAAAGAACCAGCTCCTAGTTTTGTTGATCTGTTCTACTGTTCTTTTGGTTTCTATTACATTGATTTCTGCTCTGATCTTTATTATTTCTCTTCTCCTCTTGCGTTTAGGCTTTATTCGCTGTTCTTTCTCCAGCTCCTTTAGGTGTAGGGTTAGGTTGTGTATTTGAGACCTTTCTTGTTTCTTGAGAAAGGCTTGTATTGCTATATACTTTCCTCTTAAGACTGCCTTTGTTGTATCTTAAAGATTTTGATTAGTTTTGTTTTCATTTTCATTTGTTTCCATGAATTTTCTAAATACTTCTTTAATTTCCTGGTTGACCTATTCATTCTTTAGAAGGACACTCTTTAGTCTCCATGTATTTGAGTTCTTTCCAACTTTCCTCTTGTGATTGAGTTCTAGTTTCAAAGCATTGTGGTCCGAAAATATGCAGGGAATGATCCTAATCTTTTGGTACCAGTTGAGACCTGATTTGTGACCCAGGATATGATCTGTTCTGGAGAATGTTCCATGGACACTAGAGAAGAATGTGTATTCCATTGCTTTGGGATGGAATGTTCTGAATATATCTGTGCCAAGTCCATTTGGTCCAGTGTGTCATTTAAAGCCTTTATTTCCTTGTTGATCTTTTGCTTAGATGATCTGTCCATTTGCGTGAAGGGCGTGTTAAAGTAGCCTACTATTATTGTATTGTTGTCGATGTGTTTCTTTGATTTTGTTATTAACTGGCTTATATAATTGGCTGCTCCCTTGTTAGGGGCATAGATGTTTATGACTGTAAGATCTTCTTATTGGATATGCCCTTTAAGTATGATGTAGTGTCCTTCCTCATATCTTATTACAGTCTTTGGTTTAAAATCTAATTTGTCTGTTATAAGGATTGCCACCCCAGCTTTCTTTTGATGTCCATTAGCATGGTAAATTGTTTTCCACCCGCTCACTTTCAATCTGGAGGTGTCTTTGCATCTAAAATGAGTCTCTTGCAGACAACATATCGATGGGTCTTGTTTTTTTTTATCCAATTTGATAGCCTGTGTCTTTTGATTGGGGCATTTAGCCCATTTACATTCAGGGTAACTATTGAAAGATATGAATTCAGTGACATTGTATTGACTGTAAGGTGACTGTTACTGTATATTGTCTCTATTCCTTTCTGGTCTATGTTACTTTTAGGCTCTCTCTTTGCTTAGAGGACCCCTTTCAATATTTCTTGTAGGGCTGGTTTGGTGTTCACAAATTCTTTTCGTTTTTGTTTGTCCTGGAAGCTTTTTATCTCTCCATTTTCAATGACAGCCTAGCTGGATAGAGTATTCTTGGCTGCATATTTTTCTTGTTTAGTGCTCTGAAGATATCATGCCAGTCCTTTCTGGCCTGCCAGGTCTCTGTGGATAGGTCTGCTGGCAATCTAATATTTCTACCATTATAGGTTACAGACCTCTTGTCCCAAGCTGCTTTCAGGATTTTCTCTTTGTCTCTGAGAATTGTAAGTTTAACTATTAGATGTCAGGGTGTTGACCTATTTTTACTGATTTTGAAGGGGGTTCTCTGTGCCTCCTGGATTTTGATGCCTGTTTCTTTCCCCACATTAGGGAAGTTCTCAGCTATAATTTGCTCCAATATACCTCTCTCCTTCTTCTTCTTCTGGGATCCCAATTATTCTAATATTGTTTTGTCTTATGGTATCACTTATCTCTTGAATTCCGGCCTTGTGGTGCAGTACTTGTTTATTTCTTTTTTCTCAGCTTCTTTATTCTCTATTTCGTCTTCTATATCACTAATTCTTTCTTCTGCCTCATTATCCTAGCAGTTAGATCCTCTATTTTTTATTGCACCTCATTAATAGCCTTTTTGATTTCAACTTTGTTAGATTTTAGTTCTTTTATTTCTCCAGAAAGGGATTCTCTAGTAGCTTCCACGCTTTTTTCAAGTGCAGCTAGTATCTTTATAATCGTCATTCTGAACTCTAGTTCTGACATTTCACTAATACCTGTATTGATTAGGTCCCTGGCAGTCGGTACTGCCTCTTGTTCTTTTTTTTGAGGTGAGTTTTTCTGTCTTGTCATTTTTTTCCAGAGGAGAATAGATGAATGAGAGAACAAAATGCTAAAAGGGTAACAACGACCCCAGAAAAATATACACAAATAATATAAGGTTAGGAAGGTGGCTGTAGTATACAGAGCACAGTGGTTTTCAAAGTGCTATTCCAGAAACAGCAGCAGAGGCATCACCTGGAAATTCGTTAGGCATTCTCAGGCTGTACCCCAGACCTTTTGGATCAGAATGTCTAGGTCCTCACCTCCCTTGATGTCTTTGATCAGGTGGCCCCCCTACACAGATCTCTCTCCAGATTTTATATTTAGAGTTGTAGATGGTAAAACCCTGCCTCCAGCCCCAGTTTCAAGGCCCAGAGGCTATTTCTTTGATTTCCATACATTTGCCAACATCTTTTGCAGAATTCCTTTATTGAACTCCTACTGAATTACCTGATTGGAATATGCCATCTGTTTCATAACTGATGCACTAACCAAAACAAACAAACAAAAATTATGTCACTTCTGTAACAAAATCTTAAATTTTTTTCCGTTGTTTAAATGTGAAAGTCGGTAGAATGGCATTCAAAGTCTTCCACAGTTTGTACTGTCATTCATCTCCCATTATAACCACACCACTCCCTATCACTGATCTATGCTCAGGCTCACTGTAGTTTACTCAATTCCCTAAAAAGCCATATATTTTTATGCACTGTGCCCCTCTATTCCTTCTATTTCTGGTGAAATGCTACTTATTTTTCAATGCCCAGTTAAAAATCTTTCAATAAAGACTTCTCAATTGAAAGTATATCTTACTTATCTGTTCTTCCAAAATCTATTGCATTATTAGTTATGTTCTGGCTTAAACTATTATATTAGTACTATTTTAAGTAATGGGCTATGTATTAACACTTTTGTGTGTTCATATGGAAATGTTCCCTTTTTTTGTGTGTGTGTTTGACATCTGTATTAAGCATACCAAAAGAATAGATAGCTTTCTGTGAAGTCCCAAGTTTTTAGGAGGAAATGTGGCTGAGCTGGGTGAATATACAACTGTAGTTCTGCCAATCACACAAAACCACCATATCCCCAATCAAATACCAACTTCTATGCTATTGAGCATTATCATAATGTGATAATACTGAGAGGAAAATACAGATGACAGAGCTAAAATAGAAGGGCTTATATGTAATTCTTGGTGAAAGAAAAATAATCCTCAACAATTTTAATCCTCAATAATTTTAAAATGGCATCCTAATTTCAGTGAAGAGAAAGCTGGGGACATAGGCAAGGGTCACAGATGGAGTCAAGTTAAAATATTCTTCTATGCTTTGACTCATAACTCTGTGAACTAGGAAAGGAAGTTGAGAAATTTCCCCAAGAGAACCGAGGGATTTCCTACTTGGCTATGCTGTGCTGAGAATGTTGAATAAATGTCACCTCAATGTTTTTCCATTACTAACATTCAAATTTGTCTGCTCTTCTGGGTCCACAATCAAATTTGAGGCACATATATCAACAACTGCAAAAGATACTAACCCTTGAGGACTTAGTTTCTATCTTAGGCTAAATTTAAACCTAGGTCAAGTTCAGCAAGAGGAATAAGTTTCCATATTTAAAAAAGAAATTTTAAATCAGCACTTACAAGGGCTTACATTACTTAAATGTGAATGATGAAATTGGAGAATATCTATTCTACACTAAATGATTGAAGTGAATACTTAAGAGGCAGTTATGAGTTTGAAACTATATATACTGAACTCCAAAAAATGTGGAAAGAGACAAAAATAGCTATATAGATATTTGGGCTATAACATGAAATACAATTAGATATTTCAAAACAATAAGAGAATTGACAAAACTTTTCACTTTTTTTTCAAATTGTTACATCTTTATATACCAAGTTGAAAAAGCATTACTTAAAACCAGACCTGAATAAAGTAGCATTTGTAGCCACATGCATTTAGTGCTTAGTTGGTATCTGGCTCCTTAACCACATTTGCATGCAGAGGAAATACTCAACATGAAATGAAGGATGGTGGGACAAAAAGTAATAGCCATGTACTTGGAACATCAAGGCTCATCTAGAATTTCCCTTGAATCAGGCCTTTTCTTAAAGTTAGGGACAGACATCTAAGGTTGCATGGGAATGTTGAGAGCACAAAGCCCAGACCAAGGCATGGTGGAAGAAAACATACATGCCAGCAGGGATCGCCCCTGTTTTACCAACTCGTGTCACTGCCATCTCTAATTTTGTGGATCTCTGTCTTGCCTTCTTGTACATTTTGCTTCCCACAATCTCCACAGTTTCCATAACCCACAGCCCTTCCTCACTCCCCACCCAAGCCACTGCTGGCAGAATATATGATTAGCTTGAAAGCAAACTCAGATTCTGAAGTTAGAGGTGACCCATCATGGAAGTGACCCCATTTGTTTCTATTTTTTTAATAAACATTTTCAACTAGAGGGTAATATTTCCCTTTGAAATAATAACCAGCCTAAGATGCCCAGAAATCTAGGTCATTTCTTTGCACTTAGTGGGAACTCAGTCAATTGTTAATTGGTAGTCATATTTATTTCTATGATTTGGATTTAAAATCACATTACTCAGAAACCTGGATCATATCTCCTCCTTGTAAATACATAATTGAAACTTCAACTTGGAGGAGGAATTTTTGTTTTTTAGAAAGGAATAAAAATGTGTTTTAGTTTGAAAGTATATTAAAAAGTCAGTTTTATGAACATCAGTTATATTCATTAACAAATATGTATCTTGAAAGCTATTTTATACCATATTTTAAATCCACACATGATTGAACTAAACAGTGCCCTAACTTTGTTTCTGTAGAGTATAATTCACTATACAGCTAACAGAGCAAGAACCTCCACATAGTGCTAGTACTCTTTTTGGAGCAGAAAGTCATTCCATGTTTAAGTTAAATGAATATATTAGCCAGAGACACAAACTGTTTTGTTACTTATTTTTCCACTAATCCAAAAAAGTGGCTTTGTTTTATCAGAAAGGAATTCTATATTCAATTTTGTGGTTGATTTTCTCTGTCTTTGTTTCCCTTCAAATATCATTACTTAGACATTGTGGTTATAAATGAACTAAAAGATATGTCCTCTTTGTTTTCAAGGTTACTACTAAAATATAAAAAGCATTATAGTATCTTTAGAAGGAAATGTATTTTCCACGAGCAGTAACTTTGTGTTAATTGTCAAAATAAAATTGAATGACTGACTCATAGTATTAAAAGCATATATGAATATACTACTCTAGCCATATTATTGTATTAGAAAATGAGAAAGGCCAGTTTGAATTTCTTCTGTCATTTAACCTTGGTTCCTTTATCTGTAAATGAGGAACTCATACAAAGTACTTCTGATTTCAGTCTAGGTCAACTATTATATTAAGTCCTTTTCATATTTCTTTAATAAGAAAGGAAGAAGCTTATTACCAACTCAGGTAATCACCATAGTCAGACTAAATAACCATTGCATTAAAAATGTCAGTTGTAAAAAATCAATCAATCAATCAATCAATCAATTGTAGGCTTGGATTGATAGAACTCCCAAACACAGAATAATTTAGTTAAATTTGATAGAGTTACTGATAGAATTTGATAGTTATTGATAATAGAGTCACAAAATAAAGACAGTTCCATCACGATAGAGAGTAGACCAGTCACAATGTCCAAGATAGAGAGGTGTAAACTTCTGAACCCCCAAATCCACACCAGGATTATACAGATAAGAATGAAGTATTTGAAAGAATAAAGTCTTTATCTAAAAGTCCAGCTTCCAGTCCATCTACAAGGCCCAGCTTTATAAACATACACATTTTTTAACATATGGTAAAATTATTCAACACACAGGCAACTGTAAATATGTGTAAGAGATCACTTCATCTGGTCTTGGTTTTAGTGTACCTCTCAATATCAGAATTTTGCAATAAAAGTCATGACTGCAGTGTGGTACAGTACCCTTAGACATGAACACAGTTCTTTTTAATGACACCAACCTCCCCAGACTAACCCAACCTGGCCCAAATGTATAACAGAAATCAGTGCTATGGAATAAGGACAAAGGTCAGTTCTGGTAGCAGGACAGGAAAATGAGCAAAAAAGACAACAATGGCAAGTTTTCACATTGAGAAGAAAAGAAAGTAAAGAAAGAAGAAAAGCCATCTCTATACTCTTTACTTTGGTGTCATACACTAGGTACATATTCCTCATTAAGTCATCTTAATAACTATTGAGCACTTGCTTTGTGCCTGGTACTGTTCGAGGAGCTGAAGAAAGAATGGTGCACAAAAGAAACACCCTGCTCATATGGAGTTGACGTTCTACTAGGGTTATCTTCTATGTGACACCAAACAATATTGCTTGGTGAAGGAGACCACTTGTGGGCTCTACCAGACACACTCTCTGTTTATTCAAGGTCAATGGGATGTGGCAAAAAAAGACAGACTGCTGGGCTTCTGGGTAACTCAACAAAATTATAACGAATAACATATGGGCAATGAGAGAATGTTCTGGTACAGAGTCTGAGACCTTCCCATAGGCCCATTTGTTTGCTTATGCTAAAGGTTTCATTTTCCTCAAAACAGAATTGACCCATGATACATAAAAAGTCATAGGGTAGGGGAGA
This sequence comes from Zalophus californianus, assembly GCF_009762305.2. Classification (NCBI taxonomy): domain Eukaryota; kingdom Metazoa; phylum Chordata; class Mammalia; order Carnivora; family Otariidae; genus Zalophus; species Zalophus californianus. The sequence goes on from NC_045597.1 coordinate 64,838,328, forward strand.
GGTTATTAGCAAATCACTTTGGCATGGAGAGTGTCATATTTCTTTCTGTAGGGTAACAACCATTCTTAAAATCATGGTTAGTTAATTATGCTCTCAAAGAGTTCCTAGAGTATCCTTTCAATGGAGTCAGTCATCATAAGCAACGTGAATGAATGAAGCTGCTAGTGGTAGAAGACAAAAAGGAGTGAATTGTGGAAGCATACTACCTCTAAAGCCATTCAAACCTACTTCTTAAGAACACTATTCAGGCTAAATTTGGCCCAAAGTCTGTCAAATTACAATCTCTGCCATGATATTATGAAAAACTAAGCTCCTTGAATTATAAGTAATAATAATTATTGTCATTATTTTGGTCACAGGAATATTATTAGTGCACACCTCTTATTTTGCCACTCAATATCTAGTCACTCTGCCTTTCATAATCATAACCCACTTTTTTTTTCAGAGCAGATTTTTTATTGTTATGTTAATCACCATATATTACATCATTAGTTCTTGATGTAGTGTTCCATGATTCATTGTTTGCGCATAACACCCAGTGCTCCACGCAGAATGTGCCCTCTTTAATACCCATCACCAGGCTAACCCATCCCCCCACCCTCCTCCCCTCTAGAACCCTCAGTTTGTTTTTCAGAGTCCATTGTCTCTCATGCATAACCCACTTTTCTTTATGGGAAACCAACCTGTACTCTATTTTCTGACCATATGCTTTGAATGGGTTCCTTCCTCCCAGTAAGAGAGGCAGCATTTGACCTGGCATAAGCAAATCAAAGCATTATAATTCTCCAGAGAGTGACTGATTTTGTAATAAGCACATGATCTAATAAGAACTAATGAGATGCAAACTTTTATTGTTATTTGTGGAAAACAGATTTTTGTTTCTTATTTTGGATGTGAAAGTGAGACATTGTGAGGTCTACAGCATGGTTTCATTCATCATGGGACTGTGAAGGTGGAGACTGTCTGACAGAAAAACCAAGGAAGTGTCTTGGACATAGTGAGTGGATGCTTAAGATTTATTGGGCAAATGAATGAACAGCATTGGAGTTTCCAGATCTGGGTTGCCAAGGCAACTTAACATCTGTATAGGGTACAATTTCCTAAACTCTAAAGTAAAATGTGATCTAAAACAGTGACACTTAAACTACCCACAGAGGGTGAGGGAATATAACCAGAAATTGCCTCTCACCACTGGGAATTTTATTCAAGTTTTAAGTTTTATTTTAAGTATAGGCATTGTTTTGTTTTCATAATATTTATTTTAATACTGTTAAAAAAACAAAATTCAACCAAATAAATTTGAAGATCTAATTGACTTTCTTAAGCAACTCATGAATCAGGCAGCATCCAATCTAGCAAGTAGAGGGGAACTCTGGGGAGTTGTGCAAAATGGAAGGTTTTTATAAAAAGGAGGGTGGAGCAAGAAGTTATTAGCAAAATAAAAGAAAAGGTTATTTCAGGCCAGTCACTTTCCTTTAGGGCAGGGGGTCTTATTAGGTAAGATTACTTCATCTTCCTTTAGGGGTAAGGGGGGGCATGGAGAGGGTCCATGTGACAGATGACATCATTGGTGCTGACCAGAAAATTCCAGATTAATTGGCTTAAATCCCAGTCCTGGAGAGGTTAAAACTACAACTAAATCTTGGTTTGCTGAACTAGGGCAAGTGACTCCACCTTGGGCCTGTGGTTTTCTTTTTAACAATATTAAAATAATCCTCAAGTAAAAACTGATATTCCAAGAAGATGGGAAAATTTATTCTCTACCTTCAAGTAATCCCTAGAACATTGTCTTTGCCCTAGAGGTATTGAAAAATTCGGGACTAGAGTTTTCATAAAGAAACATCCACTATTAAAAGTCTGTTAATTTGCATTTCTGAACACTTAACCTTCAAGATATTCTATCAACAATTTATAAGTAAAGAAATAATATTACTGAGCTTTCCTGTAATTCAAGTTAAGAAAACATTACCAAATAGATGTCCCTTGAGAATTCAACTAGGTCTTCTTTGTATTCCTTCCCTGTATTTCTTCTCATCATCACCATTCATAAACTCAACTACTTTCCTTCCACTGTTTTGGCCATTAAAATTATAATATGAATTTGAAGATTGCTACTCAACCAGTATGAATAAGCAGCCCTGCTTCTCCTCATCCATGATGCAAATATAGGTATAAAGTGATTTTTTTTTAAGATATATCTTTTAGGCTTTTACAAGTCAATAGACTGTTTTGCCTACCTTATTTCAACTAAAGAAGGTTTTTAAAAAAGTGTGGGAGGGTAATGTTAAACAAGTTCCTAACTCCCTGACAGCTTTATTTCAGTGTGTCCAGCTCTGAGGAAGCAAAGCTTCCTAAGTCCTGCCAGGACACAGTAATATGCAAAATCCTGAGGACATTCTGCTAACTTGAGGAGTAATTGTGGAAGCAGCGCGTTATGGAATTGAAAACTAATCCTGGATTTTCCAGGGCAATGTACATTTCCTGGAACATTCAACTCTCCCCAGGCAGAAGTCGCAATGTTTATAGCTTTCAGCCTCACTGTTTGTAAATGGAAAGCTGAGCTCAGATTTCACAGTCACTGATTAAGCTGCTGTTTTTTATCCAATATTGGGGGTGGGGAAGGACAGTGGGTTCTCTCATACTGAACCATAAACAGATGTTTTGTTATGTGTAATAAATTCCCTAACATTGCACTTCTTTTGAAGGGAAGGATGAGGGATGTAATAGAATACTTGAGCCAAAAGCTAAAAGAGTCTGTCTAGTTGGCATATCAAGTTAAAAATGAAAAGAAATTCCTATAGATAGTATACTATATGTATTCCATGATTTTATTTTTCAGTGTCAACATAATAGAATGCTAAAGCTAGAAGGACTTTAGAGGTCACCTAATCCAATCCTTTCTTTACAAAAGAGGAAACTGAAAGCCACTGAAGTAAAGGAACTTCCTCAGAGTCACATAGATAGTGTCAATACAGAGAACACATTAAATTCTCCTGACATCTAATACAGCATTACTTTACTGCATAAATGATCGTATAGAACATACACTGATTCTGTATGTTAACTACTAATGAGTGTCATGTACAGATTGTGACACACCATTTTAAATATACCTGAGTTGTATTTCTCACAGTCTTCATGATTGTAAAGCCAAGTATTTAGGCATTACATTGATCTGAGACCTTGCTCACTGGATCTACTTTACCCTACCTCCGCCTGCCCATTAAGAAATGCTTTTGACTAAGCCAGAAAGCTCAAAAAGCACTGGTTAGGAAGTCTGACTTGGCTGACTTGGTCAAGAAAAGAAGGATCAATTATGAGTTAGGAGGAAAAGTACTGGGTCAGAGTGTAAGGACATTTCCTAGTTTCTGTATTTGATACTTTGACATCTTGGTATTAAAGGGAAACAGAATATGCCATCCCAAAACACGTCCCTTTGGTATAAAGAGTATTTTAGGCTGATTATTTTAAGAAACAGATGAGAAAACCTCTGGAAACCAATAGAAATTATCTTTTTGTAAAAGACATTTGCATTTGCAAGGGAAATCTCCATTTGTATGGGCGTCTTCCTCTCAGTATCAGGAACTCGGAGAACACCGAATCTATAGAAACTCCTGAATGAGATGCTGACTTAAATCTGCATAGCAACTATACCCTTCTTTACTGTGTTTTGCCTGATAACCTCCTGTAACTGGCTTCCCCCATCCCAACATCTTTCGTTTTTAGTTGGAGATGGTATTTAAAGTGGTGATTTGGGCCATTCAGGTTATTACTGTTTTCCTGTGTACCTCATATGTACATAGGAGGAAATAATATACATGTTATTATACTTCTGTTTGCTTTTCTCCTGTTAATTTGTCCTTTATTATAGAAGGGTCTCAGACAAGAACCTACAAAGGTAGAGGAGGAATCATTTTTTTCTCCTCTACAGTGTCTCACAGGCCCTGGAGGGACTGCCCCTCCCAGGGCCAGCCAATTCCTAGAGAGAGTAAAGAACTGGCCTGCAAATGTACCATCCCTATGTACACGAACCAATCTAGAGCCCACACCCCAACCACCTCCTTTATTGGCTTTCACTCTCTGGGCCAGCATGCCCCTGCCCTAATCACCCCAGAGCCAGGAAACAGACAACTAATGAAACCAACACACGTTAACAAATATTTTATCATTCTAGCCTAATGAAACTGGCTAACTTGATTGATTTATGGGCCTATTTTGCAGAAGTTGACTGACCACCGATGAGACTAGCTAAGATTGGAGCCAACTGGGAAGAATTCTTACAGCTGTGCAGAAGGGACAAGGAAAGAACAAAAGTAACCTCTGTGATGACCCACCTAGAGATCTTTCCCCCTTCATCATGCTTATGCCACCATTTTCTGAACATGTATCACATTAAGAGGCATGATTCCTGAATATACATGCTCAGAAAGGACACCTCCCTCTATCCCTATATCCAGTCATCATACTCCAGCCTACCCCTTACCCTTAAATACACCAACCCAACCCTTCAGGGAGGTAGATTTGAGAAATCTTCTCCCGTCTCCTTGCTTGGTGCCCTGCAATAAAACCTTTTTCTCTGCTGCAAAAGACACTGGTGTCAGTGTTTGAATTGATGCACACTGGGCAACAGGCCCTTGTCTGGTAACCCTAAGAATAGCCCCTACACCCCAGAGCCCACTCAAATTATTCAAACAAGCCAATCTTAAACCTGCTTGCCCTGTTTTGCCCATTACTTCCCGTGGAAAACACATTTTCCCGTTTCTCCTGCTTGCCCACATCCTCCCCTTTCTCATTCTGCCTCCCGACCAACACTGGTGGATCCCCCATGTGGCCGTGTGTGGTGTAATGTGTCCCTTCCTCTTAGGAACTGTGAGTAACAAACTATCTTTTCAAGCAGCCGGGGAGGTTCTAGTCTATTCTGTCTCACGGCAGCCTCCCCCTTCCACACAATCACGCTGAGCTCGTACCCGCGCTTGGAATCGGGCGGCAACCTCAGCCGCGCCTGCAGCCTGCCACCAGCTCTGGATCATGGACCCCCGCAAAGTGAGTGAGCTTCAGGCCTTCCTGAAAATGTGTAAGCAGGATCTGAGCGTTCTGCACACCGAGGAAATGCGCTTCCTGCGGGAGTGGATGGAGAGCATGGGGGGTAAAATACCACCTGCTACTCATAAAACTAAATCAGAAGACAATATCAAGGAAGAAAAAAGATAGTAAGAAGGTGGAGGAAAACATAAAGACAGACGAACCATCACGTGAGGAAAGTGATCTAGAAATTGACAATGAAGGTGTGATTGAACCAGATACTGATGCCCCTCAAGAAATGGGAGATGAAAATGTAGAGATAACCGAGGAAATGATGGATCAGGCAAATGATAAAAAAGTGGTTGCCACTGATGCCCTAAATGACAGTGAACTACAGAAAGCCATTGACTTGTTCACAGATGCCATCAAACTGAATCCTCGCTTGGCCATTCTGTATGCCAAGAGAGCCAGTGTCTTCATCAAATTACAGAAGTCAAATGCTGCCATTCAAGACTGTGACAGAGCTATTAAAATAAATCCTGATTCAGTTCAGCCTTATAAGTGGCAAGGGAAAGCACACAGACTTCTGGGCCATTGGGAAGAAGCAGCACATGATCTTGCCCTTGCTTGTAAACTGGATTACGATGAAGATGCTAGTGCAATGCTGAAAGAAGTTCAACCGAGGGCCCAGAAAATTGCTGAACATCAGAGAAAGTATGAGCGAAAACACAAAAAGTGAGAGATCAAAGAAAGAATAGAAAGCGTTAAGAAGGCCCGGGAAGAACATGAGAGAGCCCAGAGGGTGGAAGAAGCCAGATGACAATCAGGAGCTCAGTATGGCTCTTTCTCAGGTGGCTTTCCTGGGGGAACGTCTGGTAATTTTCCTGGAGGAATGCCTGGAATGGCAGGGGGATGCCTGGAATGTAGGAATGCCTGGGCTCAATGAAATTCTTAGTGATCCAGAGGTTCTCGCAGCCATGCAGGATCCAGAAGTTATGGTGGCCTTCCAGGATGTGGTCCAGAACCCAGCAAATATGTCAAAATATCAGAGCAACCCAAAGGTTATGAATCTCATCAGTAAACTGTCAGTCAAATTTGGAGGTCAAGCCTAATGCCCTTCTGACAAATAAAGCCCTTGCTGAAGGAAAAGTAACTTCGATCACCTAATGGATGCCGCAATAATACAAACCAGTGTACCTCTGACCTTCTCATGAAGAAAGCTGGGGTGCCATGAAGAGAATCCCTACCCCTCTGCCCCACATTCAACTGAAACATTCTACAGTGGTTTGCCATTAGGGTATTCATTCAGATAATGTTTTCCTACTAGGAATTACAAACTTTAAACACTTTTTAAAACTTAAAAATATTTTAAAACATATTAAAAGGATATGTTAGTCTCTACATTTTTCTTTACTAATCATTTCAGTTTTTTTCCTTTGGATGAATTGGGCAAGGAAGATACTTCAGTGTGGAAGATTTATTGCTCAGTTTGAGTGAAATAAAGGTTTATTAGTGGGAGGCAAATATAACATTTAAATAGATGAAGTTTGAGTTAGAGATACGGTTTCTGAGGCATTTTGACTTGTCTTTTTAAATGTTTTATTTTTTAAACACAGTTTATTTGGATAAAACCATTGTGACCACCAGTATTGCAGTAGGACCTGGGTAGAGACTGGAAGTGCTTGGCAGGGCAGCAGCAACTTTATTCCTTTTATATACTGTGCACCCATGTGCAGATGCATTTAAATCTTACACTGTGGTGAAGGGATGATTTTTATAATGCTGCAGTAGAATTGGATTACTTAGCTGTCTTCTTGTCTGATATAGAAAATAAATGTTTTGCATTATTTCCACAAAAAAAAAACCCAAACTATCTTTCCAATGGAAATTTTTGCTTGATCTGTTGACCTCACCTTATCTGAATAAAAGTATTTACATTTTACAACAAAGAGGTCAAAGTCCAGGAAAACTAAAGATGCCAAAATCCAAAATGGATTTAAAGAAAGCAAGAAGAAACAAGAGATCGGGGCGCCTGGGTGGCTCAGTTGGTTAAACCGCTGCCTTCAGCTCAGGTCATGAACCCAGGGTCCTGGGATAGAGCCCCACATCGGGCTCCCTGCTCATGCAGGAAGCCTGCTTCTCCCTCTGCCTGCCGCTCCCCCTGCTTGTGCTCTCTCCCTCTCTCTCTCTCTCTCTCGCTATCTCTCTCTCTGTGTCAAATAAATAAATAAAATCTTTAAAAAAAAAAGAAGAAACAAGAGATAAGCTATAAGCAGGGAGAATATGGCAAAGGTCTAGCTCAGGAAGAACTCTGCAAACCCAGAATTCTGATTGGGGTATAATTTTGGTGCCTTCCTGATAATACGGGAGGGTTGCCTTAAAATGGCATATTAACAATTTCTTGAACACACTGCCTAATAAATGGTATGTGAGAACTTTAACATTCCTAGACAAGACTCACTATGTAGCATGCCCATGATCAGTGCCCCATTGTAATTTTAACATAGCTTCTTGATCATCTCCTGCTTTTTCTTTCTCCACTCCTTAATTCATCTCTTCTACTGTTTCTAAGTCATAGCTTGTATATTGATAAGAATCTCCCATAATTTTTTTTATTTCTTTTTCAATTACATATTGAATCTTCACTATTACATTTAAAGCTCTTCAAATACTGTCTCCAGCATAGCCGCCAGCCTTGACTTCCACCATTTCACTCTATTCTCTATCATCTGGCTAACTTAAACCATCCATTGTTCCCAGCACATTCTCCCCATGAGCTGAACTACTCCATCGATAGAAGCACCATAGAATGTATTTTATAATATTAGCTTTAGAAACAAGTATACCTGGGTCTGAATGCTTAGCTCCTCCAACAAACCGTGCTCTGATCCTAGAACTTTAAGTTTCTTTTTTCTCATGCTGGAGGAATCAGAATGGGTTCCCTGGGAAATCACCAAGATAATAATATCCATGTTATAGAATTCTTAAACAGGTTAAATGAGATAGTATGTACAAAGATTTCAGCACAATTTTAATGTGAATTAATTCTAGTTAATAGCAACTATTATATCATTTCTAGCCTTAAAGTAGTGTTCCTGAGTTTTCAAAGTATGTCATGTACACTGCCAGGTATATTCAAGAAGTTCTGATACATGTTATAATTGATGTCATTTTTCAAATGAAAAAAACTCATACTCGAGAAATAACTTGCTCAAGCTCATACAGTTAGGTAAGAATTACAAGTTTCTTCACTGTTTCTTACTTTCACTCTTTCTTCTCTACACTAAGCTGACCTAATGCCCATAAAGTCATTTAGGGAAGGGACTGTGACTCATTTATCTTTTACTTTCACAGTACTTGAGAATTTTTTTTAATTTAACTTAACTTCATTGAGTGTTATGTGTGCAGCATTGTTTTAAGAAATTTATATAAATTATATCATTTAAATATGATGACACCTCACAAGATATATATTATAATGTCCATTTTCAAGTGAGGAAATGGAGAATCACAGAGATTAGCCTGCTCAAACCACACAGCAGTATTTGGGAACACCATAGCTACCTATGGCAAAATGTGCCACATTAAATAAGCTGCAAGTCAAAACAGGCATGTAATTCGTTTCTATTGAATTAAATTTTAATTGACATCTGGAAAATACATCCTCCCACTCTGCTAAAGAGTGTAAAAATGGTGATATGTTCTGGAAAACCTGTGTGCATGTGTGTGTATGTGTGTGGGTGTGTATAGTATCTGAGTGTGCTGTGTATATTTTAATAAGCATTCTAACTTTCTTTCAGTACTGATAGAAATCCTCAGTGTAACACATGGCTACTTTGGGAGCAGGGGGCAGGGATAAGGGTGCAGACATAAGCGCCATGGGATAAACCTCTTTTTTGTTTTTTTTTTTTAATTTTTTTATTGTGGGATAAACCTTTTCAGCTTCCTTTGCAGCTAGCTGTGACCCCGTGGAAAGTTCTGATCAATGGGATGTTAGGAAAAATGATGTAAATTAAGTTCTGAGACATACCTTAAAGGCAAGTGCAAGCTACTTCTCCCTTTCCCCATCCTGCTGAAAACATGGATATGATGGCTGGAGAGGTACAATTTAGACCAGGATAGTAAATATCATTCCCTAGGAATGACAGTATGGAAATCTCAAGGTAGCCTGAGTCCCAGTTAGCTACTGAGCCATCTTGCCTTTACTGAACTCAAAATCCTAACTTCCACTTAAACCAATGTTATTTTGGCTCTCGATAGCTGAATTATCACAAAACTTATTTACTAATTATTTACTAATGACTAAGACAAAGCTAACGAAAAAAGAAGGAAACAATTGAAATGTATTTTTGAGGGACTGATGAGTTAAGTATCAAGCCATAGAAATATGGAATCTCAGAGTTGGGAGGGATATAAAGAGTCTAATCTACACACAGAGGTGATGCTCAAATCCACTCTCCAAACTTTACCAAGTGAAGGAAAGCTATAAATAAATATGCTGAATTAGATGTATCTAAAGCAAAGTGTGAAATTTTGACAGTTGTCAGAGCCACATCTATGAGTTAAGTAAGTACTTGTTACTTGAGTGGAGTATGTGCAAAAGCACTGGTATGAGCCTAAAACATGCTGGTTCTATATGAGATGCCACATGAGGGACAAAACTGTCAGGAGACACGGTGGAGGCCCAAAGCGGGTATTTCTGAAGAGAAGATTATCAGATGCTCACATAAGATTTACCACTCAATGCTATATCTAATGTCTATTTTGTTCATCTAATTCAGAAGACTTTGACTCAAATCGTAGGGACTTATTTTCTCTTATTGTGTCCCTAAGTGCACATCTTCAATGATTTGCTTCATGGGAAGCAGGACCAGATCACATGAGACTCATTTTGGTTTTTAAAATATGTGTATTATTGAGTTATATTTGCATGATTATGCAGACAAGTTGAAAGCGAGGTCATTGTTGCTGTACAAAGAGAAACTGGTTTATTCTCATGTTTATGCCAACTGTTCAGAAGGAAAACAAAAAACCAAAGATGCTTACATGCTGATAGTGCCTTAGCTAGCAGGAAGTTCAATACTATGCTCCTTAGCAGTGTGACACAGCATCTGTCTAGAGGCCTGAGAAATTGTAATATTCAGGCATACAGCAAAGAGATTCCAAGAATGATTAAGACATGTTACTCCCTTCTGTACCTTAAGGGGCGGATATGGGTAAGAAAAGAACAGCTTGGCCCATGAGCAACCAGGATCTTCCTGCTTGACTTCTGGATTAACCCAGTCCCTCACCCCAGAGCTTAGAGGCTTGCACTAACCCTGCAGCACCAAAGCAAGGCTTCACATCCATCTTCCTGAATATATCCTTCCTGAATATATCCTCAAGAACTGATTATAAAAGGCCAACCTAAAAGATGCTCTAAAATCTGTTGAAAATTCAATTCTCTTCATCTAACATAATTGCTTCTCCAACCATTTAGCATATTTCTCTCTGTTTTTTTTTAAAGATGTGATTTTGTATGTTCCATTGAAGTGGGAATAAACTGTTACAAAACGTATTTTTATAAAAAGAAAAAAGCAGGATTACTTGGAAAGTTTTGTTTGACTTGCATTCTCCACTGGTCATGTGCCCACAAACAATGCCGCTATGATCTATTATCAAAACATATTTTACTCCTTTAGAAGGGCTGAAATAACTTCTAGTGGTTATGTCACAACTAGCTAAAAATAAAAGCATTCAATTGTACATCTCTATATTAATTGTATTTGTCATTATTTTTATATTATAAAAAAGTATTATTAACATTTAAGCAAAATAAAATTTTTTTATTTAATAAACACTCTTAACCTGATTATTTGGTTGGAGTTAAAGACTAGGTATTTTATAAAATCATATCATCTTCTTGATAATATTTGCTTATTATAAAAAATGTTTAAAGAAAAAAACTGTAACTGTGTGTGGTGATGGATGTTAATTACACTTACTGTAGGTGATTTCACAATATATACAAATACTGAATCGTTATGCTGTACACCTGAAACTAACATAATGTTAGATGTCAATTATAGCTAACTTAAAACAATTTTTTTTTTTTAGAAAGAGAGCACACAAGCAGGGGGTGAGGATTTAGAGGGAAAGGGAGAGAGAGAATCTTAAGCAGACTCCCCACCTAGCACAGGAGCCCACACAGGGCTCAATCCCACAACCCCGAGATCATGACCTGAGCCGAAATCCAGAGTCGGACACTTAATTGACTGAGCCACACAGGCACCCCAATTATATCTCACTTTTTTAAAAAGTTCAAAAAATGTATGAAATACAAGTGTAAAGAAGAAATAAAACTTATAATCCCATCATAGAAATTTTAACAAAACCATATTCTGGTACATTTTATAAAATGTTAACATATCCCATATTTTATATTTACAATTATATCACAAGCATTTTTCCATGTTTAAGATATCTTCTGTTCGCCTTGATATTTTATTTGCATTCTTTTTTGCTACATGGACTATATTTTATTTGCTTTTAACTCCTTAAGTTTCTTGGAAATCTTCTGGCAGTAGAGGTTAAAGATTCTTCTAAATATATTTCATTGTAGTGCTGTTCAAAATAAAGAATAAATGTACTTCATTTAAGTCACCCCCTTATATGATTAAAATAAATTAAATTTAGGTTCCATCTGTCCCTTATTGTGGCGGCAAGGCATGTGTGTTTAGCTCTGTGATGAATGGCCCTGGTCTCTGCATGAAGCCCACATCATCAAGTTCAGAGGCACAAAAACTAACACATTTAAGTTCATCCTTGTGGCTCCAGCTCATGCTTGTGCATTCCAGGTTGTTCTTTTTTAAAAACAGCTTTATTGAAGTATAAGTTACATTCCATAAAATTCACACAATGTAGGTGTACAATTTATTGACTTATAGTAAATTTACAGAACTGTGTATCCAACAGCATAATCTAGTTTTAGAATATTTCTAAAGGGGCCTTTTCTGAATATTTCATATAAACAGCATCATACAATATATTGTCATTTGGACCTGACATCTTTCACCTAGCATAATGATTTTGAAGTTCATGTGTGTTATAGAATGTATCAGTGTTTTGGTTTTTTTTTTGTTATATGAATATACAACATTTTGTTTATACATTCATGATAGAAATTTGAAATGTTTGTGATTTTTATCTATTTTGAATATGTTGCTATGAACATTTCGGTTCAAGTTTTTGCATGAACATATGTTACCATTAGATTCATAGAAATAGATATTGGATTCTATGATAGGTAAGTTTATATAGCTATTGATGAAACTGCCAAACTGTTTTCCAAAGTAGCTATGCCACTTCACATTCCAACCAACAATGTGTGAGGTTTCTTGTTTCTCCACATCTAGCCAATATTTGTTATTAACCACCTTTCCTATTATAGCTATTCTAGTAGGTGTGCATTGCTACCTTATGATTTTGATTGGCATTTCTCTAATAACATGATTATTGAGCACCTATTCCAGTTTTTATTAGCCATTTGTATGTCTTCTCTGATGAAAGGTCTGTTCAAGTCTTTGCTTATTTTTTAAATTAGATTGTCTTACTCTGATCAAGTTGTGAGAGTTATTTATATATTTCAGATGCAAGTCCTTTATCACATACATAAATGCAAATATTTTCTCCAGTCTATAACTGGACTGTTTCTGGACGTTTTTAATTTTTATAATAAAAATTTATAATTTTTATGATAAAATTTTAAAAAATTTTATCATTTTTTCTTTTTTGGTCTGCTTTTGGTATCATTTCTAAGATCTCTGTACCTAATCTAGGGCCACAAAGATTTTCTCCTATGTGATCAACCTAGAAGTTTTAGCTCTTACATATAGCTCTATAATCCATCATGAGTTATTTTTTATTTATGGTGTGAGGTATGATTCTAAGTTCTTTTTTTTTTAAATAGATGTCCAATTGTCCCAGAACCACTTGCAAATTCTATCCTTTTCCCCACTGAATTTCCCTGGCACTTCAGTCCAGCTTGTTCTGGCTCTCTCTCACTTTACATCAATTTTTGTTTCCCAAATGCCTGCCCTATAAGTATCAAGCTCCAGCATCAGACAAGAAGACGAATGCTGCAGAGACTGTTTAAGCAGCTCCAAAAACTGCATATGGTTAAAATCCTTAAGATAGATAGGTAGACAGACTGTCTGTTACTGGTTTTGTTTCTTTGATTGAATTCTCACTAATAATCAGGACTATACTTACTGTACAATGCCTACTAATCTGAAATTTTCAACTAAAATTTTTTGTGGTAAATATTACTCAGCCAATCAAAGATTTGCTATTTATATTGAGAGTTGTAAATATTCTCTAACTACTAGTTAAGCATACCTCTGTATTCTACTGGTTTCAGTGTTCACATCTAAGTCCTTTAATTTTACAAACCTCCCAATTCTTGAGATGTTGAATTTACTCATCTCTTAGTATGTATATAATAAGTTGTTTTATGCCAGCCAGGTCTGAGGATATCTTTCTGTTGAATTTATAGATAAATGAAAATTTAATTGTGTATTAAATTCTTGACTCAAGGGATATTTTTGTTTCCTTGGAAAACCATAAGGAAAGATATATGTTTATTTTCTCATTCTTTTGTCAATATAATATTAACTCTCCTCTTTTTACTTTTCCCAGGCACTTCTGGAAATTTTTAATTAATACATTTTGAAGATGTTCTCCTGAGAGCATATGATTAGAACTGCTGTGCTTCTGTTAAATTAAAATCCTTGTCATTAGGCCATGCCTATCTGTATATCCTATTGGACTTTTTAAGCTTAAAGTCTACTCCTTTTTTTTTTTACATTAATATAATTACTCTAGTTTTCCTTTACTTAATACTTCCCAGAAAATCTTTTTTCATTTTTTACATCCCGACTTTTCAGTTTATTTTTGTCTTAGATATGTTTCTTAATAATATCATATGATAAAAATTTGCACTTTATCTTATCTGATAATGTTTGTCTTTTAATTGTGTAATTTAACCCAATTATGTATATTGTGATTAAGTGCTACCATCATCTTGCTTGCTTTATATTGTTACCACTTTTTCTCTCCCTTTTTGTCCTTTCTTTCTGGGCTTAAGTATTTTTTTCTTTGTTTTCTTCTTATTCCAATTTTTTTCCTTGTAGATATACACAATTTGTTCTTTCTTTTTAATTGGTAACCCTTGAACTTTTACCATGCATGTTTATTATTTAATGATTTCTAAAGTTAATGTATTAATCCCACCCATGAACAACATAAGCACTGTAGACTAAGTTAACTCATTAGAGAAGGGACTGATGAGGCTCAAACATGGACAAAAGCAAAAAAATCCTGAAACCCTTCTTCAAGGTACAGCATAATATCTCATTTTCTGTGAAATATTATATCAGTTTCCCAAAAGTTGTTCATTCTCTTGCCCCCATCTTACTTAACACACTGTTTCTTTGTGTATATGCATACTTCAGTATGATTTCCTTGAGGATGAGGAATAGATCAGCTTTTTTTTAGTAGTACCTGACACCAGACACAGTATATATTAGCATACATTTAGTCTAGTGAATGAATTTTAAAAAGTAACAATTTTATGTTCCTATGCATTTATGATTTTTCATTCTCTCATATTTCAGGGAGATAACCAGTTTTATCAAAAACTTTACCCAGCATGACCACTCATAAGAGAGAAAATCTTAATAAGATTCAAATCACAGGGCGCCTGGGTGGCTCAGTTGGTTAAGCGACTGCCTTCGGCCCAGGTCATGATCCTGGAGTCCCGGGATCGAGTCCTGCATCGGGCTCCCTGCTCAGCAAGGAGCCTGCTTCTCCCTCTAACCCTTCCCCCTCTCATGTACTCTCTCTCTCTCTCTCTCATTCTCACTCTCTCAAAATAAATAAATAAATCTTTAAAAAAAAAAGATTCAAATCACAGTTCATATATTTCATATATACGTGTCTACACTTTTGATTTTAAGTATTATTCTGGTCTTTGCCCCTAACTAATTCATCCAAACAGCTTAAGTATAATGATTTTAGTTTGAGAGAAGCAGGATTAGGCCTTTTATAAATTATTCTATAAAATTAAATCTGTGTCATAAAGAGTTCCATGCGTTTAGGAAGCAAAAGAGGGAAGCTGACCTAATTATGGCTGAGCTAAATGAGTTGTGGTTATTCTTACGTTTATTCATATTATTTTGAAAGAAAATGAAAACTATCATGCTATCTTAAAACACCGTCTGCATTATTTTCTCAAAATTTTATTTACCTTTGTATGTCATGCTGCTTTCACATTCAAAGTTTTTCCAAACTCCTCTAGGGCAAGAATCATGGGCTGTGCAGATCTGTATCCTCCCTGGCAGCCAACCATGCAGTGGTCACTTGGTAAATTTGTGATCATTGTGTCTAGAAACAAATGAATACATGAGTTAGTGAGTGAATAAAGATACAAGAGAATAACTAAATGCAATGGCCTGTCATTTTCTACCTAGCTTTTTTTGCAACTTCCCCATTATTATTTAGAATTAAATTTTATTTAAATTTATTTAAAATTATTTGAATATATTTTTTTGTTTAAAAAAGGAACATTTCTTTTTTGTTTGTTTGACTGTTTTGTGTTTTTTTGTGTAGTTCAACCTGAAACAGGTCCATAAGTTTATGAGTGTGCATTAATAAATATTCCTTTTAGTTATTAGAAATGGAATGAATTACATAATCATATTTTGAAGAGAAACCAACAAAAATGGAGAAAAGAGGTAACATGAAAAAGAGAAATAGACCAAAGGGTTAAAGAGGACCTCTGAAGCGCATCTGAGATATGCACCCAAATGCAGACAAAGTTACACATTAGTCATTTCAGATTATGGAGTACAACCATCCTTCCTAACAAGTTGACTTTTTTAAAAGTCACCATAAATAACTGCCCAATATTAAATCAAAATTTCTCATTATGATAAAAGATAAACATGATTGATGCTGTCATAAAAGTCTCATGTGTACAGATTGTTTTATTTATTCCTCATGATCCTTTGACCTAGGAAGATGAAACCAAGTTTTAGAGGGGCTAAGATATTGGCAGAACCAAGACTTGACCATAGGAAATCTGATTTCAGGGTCCACCCTCAAAATTATTATACTCTTTGCTTCCCAGTACAGTAATAGAAATAATTCTCTTCATAGCAAATTGGTGGTACAACAAGAACAATGGTTCTTCACTCTTAGGAACCCTCAATTTAATAGATATTCATATATTTGAGGTTACATTTAGAGTTAATTCCTATTTTAAGAGGCAGTAATATAGGGATAATTGTAGTCCCTGCTTCTTCTTCCTCTCTCTATGTCCTGCTCCAAACATTTCCACAACACATCCCCATCCCCTCCACATACACACACCACTTTTTAATCTGTACCTAATCTACCTAGTATACACAGGTCAGTTTTTCATATGTTCTTCCACTATAGCAAATAGGAAGATAAGAATGCTCCTAGTACTTGAAATTTCCTGTTTCCAGAACCATCCAAGGGGTAGGTGACACAGGAAGTAAGACAGTTAAGTGACTAAGAATTTAAGCTCCAGAATCAAAGTCTCTGGCCTGTAATTACTATTTGTGAGACATCAGGCAAGTTTTTATTAACCTCATCTGTAAAATGGGGGAATAAAACAATTTCCAGTTGTTGTAAGGATCTAATTATATACTATCTATAATGTTTTTCACTTATGCATGTCACATAGTAAATGCTCAACTAATGTTAGATATGTATGTTAATTCTTATCTGGAAAAAGATCTAGTATCAAATGGTGCCATAATTAAGTTGTTGTTTGTGGTGCTTTTTAGCAGATTCAGTATGTCAGCTACATAGAAAACCATCTATTGTCCAAATGTTAACATGGTAATTATGTAGAGGGCTCCTTTGCAATTCTGCAATTCTACATAGAGCAGGAAATAAATGTGTTACAAGAGCCATATTAAGTTTCTGCCATGGAAGATAAAGGCATATTGAAATTATTTAGATGGAAACATTGTGCCTCTATTTATAAGGCTCTAAACTGCAATTGGGGAAAGTATTATGTGCTTGCAGGCATTTTTCTGGCCTACCTTTATGAAGTGATGGGATAGCTCTCTTTAAAGAAGAACACAGGGGGGCAGAGCAAGATGGCGGAGGAGTAGGAGAACTGGGTTTCCTCTGGTCTCAGGAATTCAGCTAGATAGGGATCAAACCATTCTGAACACCTACGAACTCAACAGGAGATCGAAAAAAAGAATAGCAACAACCCTCTGAGCAGAAAAGCGACCACTTTCTAGAAGGTAGGACATGCAGAGAAGTGAATCCAAAGCGATATTCGGGAGGATAGACGGCAGGGGAGGGGACCTCCGTCGGCCGCTTCTGGCAAGTGATAGAGCCGCGGAGCACAAAATCCGAACTTTTAGAAGTTGGCTCCGCTGAGGGACGTCGCTGCAGTGGCTAAGCAGGGGGTGGAACCCTCGTGGGACAGTGTGGTCTCAGGACCCTCGGGGTCACGGAAAGACCAGGGGTGCCTGAGTGCAGCAGAGCTCCCAGGTATTGGAGCAGGGAAGCCGGCTGCAGAGACAGAGCCGAGGTGCGGGCTCTCAGCTGGGGGTTGCCATAAA
The DNA here is from genome assembly GCF_009762305.2 of Zalophus californianus. Lineage (NCBI taxonomy): Eukaryota > Metazoa > Chordata > Mammalia > Carnivora > Otariidae > Zalophus > Zalophus californianus. The sequence continues at coordinate 64,855,997 of NC_045597.1, forward strand.
CCGTGATCCGCGGCCCAGTCGGGCCACTGCTCCTCCAGCAGGGACCCAACAAGCGGCAGATCCGGGGAGACTCCCCTTCCTCCTCTGGGAGGAGCGGCGCGGGAGCGCGCCACAGGGATCTGCTGGGTTTGGAGACTCCACACGGGGTCGGGTGCCAGAGATAGAAACGCTTGGTCACAGGCAGGGTGAGCACGGAGTGCAGCCAGAGACAGGGGACATGGAAGTGACTGACTGCTTTTATCTGGGGGCGCACTGAGGAGCGGGGCCCCGAGTTCTCGGCTCCTCACAGGCAGAGATTTTCACTCTCGTCCTCCAAAGCTGTATGGAAAGCTTGCAGGGAACAAAAACTCCCGAGAGCAAACCCGAGCAGATTACTTAGCCCGGACCGGTAAGGGCGGGGCAATTCCGCCTCCGGCAAAGACATTTGGGAACCATGGCAACAGGCCCCTCCCCCAGAAGATCAGCAAGAACAGCCAGGCAAGACCAAGTTTACCGATCAAGGAGAACGGGAGAACTCCAGCGCTAGGGGAATACTGAAAATAGAATTCATGGCTTTTTTACCATGATTAATTAGTGTTTCAAAGTTAATTTTTTTAACTGTTTTTTTGAATTTTTCTTTTTCCCCTTTTCAACCAATATCTTATCAATCCCTTTTTTAAAAAAACATTTTTATTTTCATTTTTAGAGTCACATTCTATCCCTTCATAGTAGTTACCCTTATTTATGGTATATATATATATAAGTTTTTCTCTCTTTAAAATTTTGAGATACAGTTTCCTCTAACATATCAAAATGGACCCTAAATCTCTAGTGTATGGCTTTGTTCTAGTCTCCTGCCTGATCACATTCTCTCCCTTTTTTTTTCTTTCTTTCTTTTTTTTTAATCCTCTTCTTTCTTTTTTCAAGCACATTCTCAATTCCTTTATTAAAATGTTTTATAATTTTCATCTTTACAGTCATCTGCCATCCCTTCATTGTATCAACCCTTATTTTGTACATATATAAGTCTTTCTTTCTTTAAAATTTTAGGAGACCCTTTCTTCTAACAGACCAAAATACACCCAAAATCTAGTGTGTGGCCTTGATCTAGACACTAGCCTGATCATATTTGATCATATTCTGCTTTATTTTGTGTTGTTCTGTTTTTGTTTCTTCTTACCTTTTTCCTTCTCTTTCTTTTTTCTTTCTTTCCCTTTCTTTTCCCCTGGTTTCAGGTCTTTTCTGATTTGTTTCGAGTATATTTTCTGGGGATGTTGTTAACCTGTTAGCATTTTGTTCTCTCATTCATCTGTTCTCCTCTGGACAAAATGACAAAACAGAAAAAATCACCTCAACAAAAAGAACAAGAGGTAGTACCGTCCCCCAGGCACTACCCAATATGGACATTAGTAATATGTCGGACCTAGAGTTAGAATCATGATTTTAAAGATACTAGCTGGGCTTGAAAAAAGCGTGGAAGTTATTAGAGAAACCCTTTCTGGAGAAATAAAAGAACTAAAATCTAACCAAGTTGAAATCAAAAAGGCTATTAAGGAGGTGCAATAAAAAATGGGGGCACTAATTGCTCGGATAAATGAGGCAGAAGAGAGAATTAGCGATATAGAAGACCAAATGATGGAAAATAAAGAAGCTGAGAAAAAGAAAGAGAAACAACTACTGGATCACGAGGGCAGAATTTGAGAGATAAGTGATACGATAAGACGAAACAACATTAGAATAATTGGGATTCCAGAAGAAGAAGAAAGAGAGAGAGGGGCAGAAGGTATATTGGAGCAAATTATAGCACAGAACTTCCCTAAAGAGGGGAAGGAAACAGGCATCAAAATCCAGGAAGCACAGAGAACCCCTCTCAAAATCAATAAAAATAGGTCAACACCCTGACATCTAATAGTTAAACTTATGAGTCTCAGAGACAAAGAGAAAATCCTGAAAGCAGCTCGGGAGAAGAGATATGTAACCTAAAATGGTAGAAACACTAGATTGGCAACAGACCTTTCCACAGAGACCTGGCAGGCCAGAAAGGACTGGCACGATATCTTCAGAGCACTAAACGAGAAAAATATGCAGCCAAGAATACTATATCCAGCTAGGCTGTCATTGAAAATTGAAGGAGAGATCAAAAGCTTCCAGGACAAACAAAAACGAAAAGAATTTGTGAACACCAAACCAGCCCTACAAGAAATATTGAAAGGGGTCCTCTAAGCAAAAAGAGAGCCTAAAAGCAGCATAGACCAGAAAGGAACACAGACAATATACAGTAACAGTGACATTACAGGCAATACAATGGCACTAAATTCATATCTTTCAATAGAAACCCTGAACGTAAATGGACTAAATGCCCCAATCAAAAGTTTGGGTTATCACACAGGCTATCAGATTGAATTAAAAAACAAGACTCATCGATATGCTGTCTGCAAGAGACTCATTTTAGACCCAAGGACACCCCCAGATTGAAAGTGAGGGGGTGGAAAACCATTTACCATGCTAATGGACATCAAAAGAAAGCTGGGGTGGCAATCCCTATATCAGACAAATTAGGTTTTAAACCAAAGACTGTAATAAGAGATGAGGAAGGACACTATATCCTACTTAGAGGGTCTACCCAACAAGAAGATCTAACAATTGTAAATACCTATGCCCCTAACATGGGAGCAGCCACTTACATAAGCCAATTAATAACAAAAGCAAAGAAATACATTGACAACAATACAATAACAGTGGGGGACTTTAACACCCCCCTACTGAAATGGACAGATCATCTAAGCAAAAGCTCAACAAGGAAATAAAGACTTTAAATGACACACTGGACCAAATGGACTTCACAGACATATTCAGAACATTCCATCCCAAAGCAACGGAATACACATTCTTCTCTAGTACCCATCGAACATTCTCCAGAATAGATCACATCCTAGGTCACAAATCAGGTCTCAAACGGTACCAAAAGATTGGGATCATTCCCTGCATATTTTCAGACCATGATGCTTTGAAACTAGAATTCAATCACAAGAGGAAAGTCGGAAAGAACTCAAATACATGGAGGCGAAAGAGCATCCTACTAAAGAATGAATGGGTCAACCAGGAAATTAAAGAAGAATTAAAAAAAAATTCATGGAAACCAATGAAAATGAAAACACAACTGTTCAAAATCTTTGGGATGCAGCAAAGGCAGTCCTGAGAGGACAGTATATAGCAATATAAGCCTTTCTCAAGAAACAAGAAAGGTCTCAAATACACAACCTAACCCTATACCTAAAGGAGCTGGAGAAAGAACAACAAATAAAGCCTAAACCCAGCAGGAGAAGAGAATAATAAAGATCAGAGCAGAAATTAATGAAATAGAAACCAAAACAACAGTAGAACAGATCAACGAAACTAGGAGCTGGTTCTTTGAAAGAATTCACAAGATTGATAAACCCCTGGCCAGACTTTTCAAAAAGAAAAGAGAAATGACCCAAATCAACAAAATCATGAATAAAAGAGGAGAGATCACAACCAACACCAAAGAAATACAAACAATTATAAGAACATATGATGAGCAACTGTATGCCAGCAAATTAGATAACCTGGAAGAAATGGATGTATTCCTAGTGATGTATCAACTACCAAAATTGAACCAGGAAGAAATAGAAAACCTGAACAGACCTATAATCACTAAGGAAATTGAGCAGTCATCAAAACTCTCCCAACAAACAAAAGCCCAGGGCCAGATGGCTTCCCAGGGGAATTCTACCAAACATTTCAAGAAGAATTAATACCTATTCTCCTGAAACTGTTCCAAAAAATAGAAATGGAAGGAAAGCTTCCAAACTCATTTTATGAGGCCAACATTACCTTGATCCCAAAACCAAAGACCCCATCAAAAAGGAGAATTACAGACCAATATCCTTGATGAACATGGATGCAAAAATTCTCACCAAAATACTAGCCAATAGGATCCAACAGTACATTAAAAGGATTATTCACCATGACCAAGTGGGATTTATCCCTGGGCTGCAAGGTCGGTTCAACATCCACAAATCAATCAATGTGATACAATATATTAACAAAAGAAAGATCAAGAACCATATGATCCTCTCAATAGATGCAGAAAAAGCATTTGACAAAGAACAACATCCTTTCTTGATCAAAACGCTTCAGAGTATAGGGATAGAGGGTACATACCTCAATATCATAAAAGCCATCTATGAAAAACCTACAGCGAATATCATTCTCAATGGGGAAAAGCTGAGAGATTTCCCCCTAAGGTCAGGAACGTGGCAGGGATGTCCACTATCACCACTGCTATTCAACATAGTATTAGAAGTCCTAGTCACAGCAATCAGACAACAAAAAGAAATCAAAGGCATGCGAATCGGCAAAGAGGAAGTCAAACTCTCACTCTCTGCAGATGATATGATACTGTATGTGGAAAACCCAAAAGACTTCACCCCAAAACTGCTAGAACTCATACAGGAATTCAGTAAAGTGGCAGGATAGAAAATCAATGCACAGAAATCAGTGGCATTCCTATACACCAACAACAAGACAGAAGAGAGAGAAATTAAGGAGTCAATCCCATTTACAATTGCACCCAAAACCATAAGATACCTAGGAATAAATCTAACCAAAGAGGCAAAGAATCTGTACTCAGAAAACTATAAAATACTCATGAAAGAAATTGAGGAAGACACAAAGAAATGGAAAAACATTCCATGCTCATGGATTGGAAGAACAAACATTGTGAAGATGTCAATGCTACCTAGAGCAATCTACACATTCAATGCAATCCCCATCAAAATACCATCCACTTTTTTCAAAGAAATGGAACAAATAATCCTAAAATTTGTATGGAACCAGAAGAGACCCTGAATAGCCAGAGGAATGTTGAAAAAGAAAAGCAAAGCTGGCGGCATCACAGTTCTGGACTTCCAGCTCTATTACAAAGCTGTCATCATCAAGACAGTATGGTACTGGCACAAAAACAGAAACATAGATCAGTGGAACAGAATAGAGAGCCCAGAAATGGGCCCTCAACTCTATGGTCAACTAACCTTTGACAAAGCAGGAAAGAATATCCAATGGAAAAGACAGTCTCTTCAACAAATGGTATTGGGAAAATTGGACGGCCACACACAGAAGAATGAAACTAGACCATTTCCTTACACCACACACAAAAATAGACTCAAAATGGTTGAAAGACCTAAATGTGAGACAGGAGTCCATCAAAATCCTAAAGGAGGGGCGCCTGGGTGGCTCAGTTGGTTAAGCGACTGCCTTCGGCTCAGGTCATGATCCTGGAGTCCCGGGATCGAGTCCCGCATCGGGCTTCCTGCTCAGCAGGGAGTCTGCTTCTTCCTCTGACCCTCTTCCCTCTCGAGCTTTCTATCTCTCATTCTCTCTCTCTCTCAAATAAATAAATAAAATCTTTAAAAAAAAAAATCCTAAAGGAGAACACAGGCAGCAACCTCTTCAACCTCAGCTGCAGCAACTTCTTCCTAGAAACATTCCCAAAGGCAAGGGAAGCAAGGGCAAAAATGAACTTTTGGGATTTCCTCAAGATAAAAAGCTTTCGCACAGCAAAAGAAACAGTCAACAAAACCAAAAGACAACCGACAGAATGGGAGAAGATATTTGCAAATGGCATATCAGATGAAGGGCTAGTATCCAAAATCTATAAAGAACTAATCAAACTCAACACCCAAAGAACAAATAATCCAATCAAGAAATGGGCAGAAGACATGAACAGACATTTTTCCAAAGAAGACTTCCAAATGGCCAACAGACACATGAAAAAGTGCTCAACATTGTTCGGCATCAGGGAATTCCAAATCAAAACCTCAATGAGATACCACCTCACCCCAGTCAGAATGGCTAAAATTAACAAGTCAGGAAATGACATATGTTGGCGAGGTTGCGGAGAAAGGGAACCCTCCTACACTATCGGTGGGAATGCAAGCTGGTGCAACCACTCTGGAAAACAGTATGGAGGTTCCTCAAACATTTGAAAATAGAGCTACCATACGATCCAGCAATTGCACTACTGGGTATTCACCACAAAGATACAAATGTAGGGATCCGAAGGGGTATGTGCAACCCAATGTTTATAGCAGCAATGTCGACAATAGCCAAACTGTGGAAAGAGCTGAGATGCCCATCGACAGATGAATGGATAAAGAAGAGGTGGTATATATACACAATGGAATATTATGCAGCTATCAAAAGCAATGAGATCTTGCCATTTGCAATGATGTGGATGAAACTGGAGGGTATTATGCTGAGTGAAATAAGTCAATCAGAGAAAGACATGTATCATATGACCTCACTGATATGAGGAATTCTTAATCTCAGGAAACAAACTGAGGGTTGGTGGAGTGGGGGGCGGTGAGAGTGATGGTGTGGCTGGGTGATGGACATTGGGGAGGGTATGTGCTATGGTGAGTGCTGTGAATTGTGCAAGACTTTTGAATCACATATCTGTACCTCTGAAACAAATAATGCAATATATGTTAAGAAAAAAAAAAGAAGATAGCAGGAGGGGAAGAATGAAGGGGAGTAAATCGGAGGGGGAGAAGAACCATGAGAGACGATGGACTCTGAAAAACAAACTGAGGGTTCTAGAGGGGAGGGCGGTGGGGGGATGTGTTAGCCTGGTGATGGGTATTAGAGAGGGCATGTTCTGCGTGGAGCACTGGGTGTTATGCACAAACAATGAATCATGGAACGCTACATCAAAAACTAATGATGTAATGTATGGTGATTAACATAACAATAAAAATTTAAAGAAAGAAAGAAAGAAAGAAGAACACAGGTTTGAAATGTCCACATCGGTATATTATTTCTGCCATCTACACAACCAACATGAATCTCTAGTTTACCTGCTCTAGCTTCTTACCAGAATCTTCCATCTCAAATCACACATTCCACTTATGGTAAATACCTGACCCAAATATCCAATTGGTATAATAGCAATATACTCTCAAAATCTCCCAACCTGATTCCTACATTAAACAAGATATCCATAAAGCCACATGCTGTGCTTCATCTCATTATACCTTCAGTTTTCATAAACTGTTTTTAATTGTAAAACTATTATCAAATACATCACTCATTTTGTCCTTTATGGAAACATCCACATAAAAATGTCCTCTAATCTCAGAGCCAGATTAAAAATATAAATATAAATATACTTGACAAATTTCTAAGCTTCCATTTTTGGATAATGAGAGCTGTGCAACATGCCAGCTACTAGAATGAAGCTCTGTTAAATTTGAGTTCAAATATAAAGCTTTTCACCAACATTTTTATCTTTGATTATCTTAGTTTTATATTTGTCAGTTAATTTTTAAATTTGATTTTCACACTACCTATTAAAAAATGGAGAGAGAGTGAGGGAGGGAGGGAGGACTCACACAAAATTAGAAACTAAAGAGGAGAAATAACAACTGACACCACAGAAATACAAAGGATTATAAGAGAATATTATGCCAACAAATTGGACAAACTAGAAGAAATAAATAAATTCCTAGAAACATATAACCTCCCAAAACTGAACCAGGAAGATACAGAAAATTTGAACATACTGTTTACCAGCAATGAAATTAAATCAGTAATCACAAAGCTCCCAACAAACAAAAGTCCAGAACCAGTTGGCTCCCCAGGTGAATTCTAGCAAACATTTAAAGAAGAGTTAATACCCGTTCTTCTCAAACTACTCCAAAAATCAGAAGAAGGAAAGCTTCCAAATTTATTCTATGAGGCCAGCATTACCCTGATACCAAAACCAGATAAAGACACTACAAAAAAGAGAACTACAGGCCAGTATCTCTGATGAACATAGATGTGAAAATCCTCAACAAAATATTAGCAAACCAAATCCAATAATGCATTAAAAAAATTATTCACCACAATCAAATGGGATTTATGTCCAGGTTGCAAGGGTAGTTCAATATTTGCAAATCAATCAGTGTGATACATCACATCAACAAGAGAAAGGATAAATACCATATGATCATTTCAATAGATGCAGAAAAAGAATGTGACAAAGTACAAAATCCATTCATGACAAAAACCCTCAACAAAGTGGGTTTAAGGGGAACATACCTCAACATAATAAAGACTACATGTGAAAAACCCATAGCTAACACCATACTCAATGGTGAATAACTGACAGCTTTTCCCCTAAGGTCAGGAACAAGACAAGGATGTCCAATTTCACCACTTTTATCCAACATAGTACTGGAAGCCCTGGCCACAACAATCAGGCAAGAAAAAGAAATAAAAGCCTTCCAAATTGGTAAGGAAGAAGTACAACTTTCACTATTTGCAGATGACATAATACCATATATAGAAAACCCTAAAGATTCTGCCAAAAAACTAGTCAAATTCATAAAGGAATACAGTAAAGTCACAGGATACAAAATCAATATACAAAAATCCATTGCACATCTATACACTAATAATGAAGTAGCAGAAAAAGAAATTAAGAAAACAGTCCCATTTAAAATTGCACCAAAATAATAAAATATGTAGGAACAAACTTAACCCAAGGAGGTGAAAGATCCATACTCTGAAAATTATAATACACTGATGAAAGAAATTGAAGATGACACAAAAAATGGAAAGATAATCCATGCTCTTGGATTGGAAGAACAAATACTGTTAAAATATCTATATTGCCCAAAGAAATCTACAGATTTAATGCAATCCTTATCAAAATATCAATAGCAGTTTTCACAGAACTAATAATCCTAAAATTTGTATGGAATCACAAAAGACCCCAAATTGCCAAAGCATTCTTGAAAATGAAGAACCAAACTGGAGGGGTCACAATCCCCGGTTTCAAGATATACTACAAAGCTGTAATAATTATAACAGTATGGTAGTGGCACAAAAATAGACACACAGATCAAAAGAACAGAATAGACAGTCTAGAAATAAACCCAAGATTATATGGTAAATTAATTTGTGACAAAGGAGGCAAGAATATGCAATAGAAAAAGACAGTTTTGTTTTGTTTTAACAAATGGTGTTGGGAAAACTGGACAGCTACACGCAAAAGGATGAAATTAGACCACTTTCTTACACCATACACAAAAATAAACTCAAAATGGATTAAAAACCTAAATGTGAGACCTGAAACCACAAAAATCCTAGAAGAGAGCACAGGCAGTAATTTCCTTGACATTGTGGCAACATCTTTCTAGATGCCTGAGGCAAGGGAAACAAAAGCAGGAATAAACTATTGGGACTACATCAAAATAAAAATCTTCTGCACAGCAAAGGAAATAATCAACAAAAATACAACCTACTGGGTGGGAGAAGATATTTACAAATGATATTTCCAACAAGAGGTTAGTATCTAAAATATATAAAGAACTCCTATAACTCAACACCAAAACACCCCCAAATAATGCAATTAAAAATGGGCAGAAGACATGAACAGACATTTCTCCAAGGAAGATGTACAGATGGCCAGCAGGCACGTGAAAAGATGCTCAACATAACTCATCATCAGGGAAATGCAAATCAAAACCACAAAGAGATATCACTGCACACCTGTCAGAATGGCTAAAAAAAAAAAAACAACAAACCACACACACACACACACACAAACACACACACACACACACACATGAAACAACAGGTGTTGGTGAGGATATGGAGAAAAAGGAACCCTCGTGCATGGTGGGAAAACCTGTTTCTCAAGTTTCATCTTTCTTCAATGGCATTCAACAAAGGTGCTCTCCCCCATTTCCTAAGTACACTTTTTTCACTTGCCGCTCAGGAACACCTCACTCACTACCTCACTGGCTCCTTCTACCTCTTTGGTTAGCTCCTCTTCTCCAACTTCTAATGGCAGACTCTTCCAGGACTTAGTTCTTGGACCCCTTCTCCATCTTAATTCCTTTCTTTGGTGATCTCATCCAGTCTCAAGACTTTAAATGCCACCTGTATTCCAATGACTGCCTCCTTGACAGAGCCATTAGCCCTAAACTACTCCACCCATCTCGACTGAGGGCAATTCTGTACTTAAATTTTCTCAGGTCTGAAACTTTTAGTCATTCCTGTGTCCTCTTTCTTCTCATATCTTATATCCAGTCTCTCAGACAACGTCATTGCCTCTAACTTTGAAATCCATCCAGATTCTACTACCTCTCCCATCTCCACAGATTCCACCTTGATTTAGGCCAACATCATATCTCACTTGGATTACAACAATAACTCCTAAATAATCTCCTGCTTCTCTCCTTTTCCTACAACAGTCTATTCTCAATGAAGTAGCCAGGTGGATGTTTTTACAGCATAAATGATATCTCACTTTTCAAAAGTCTCCAGAGGCTTCCAATTTCACTAGAGAAATAGCCAAATTCCTTTATTCATTTAAATGGTATACTGTTACTTCCTCCCCCTCTTTTTACTGTTACCTCTCTTATATCATTGTCTTGCTCACTTTACATTGGCTTCTTTGTTTTTCTCTAGCATATCAGACATGTGCCCACCTCAGGGCCTTTGCACAGACTCTTTCTTTTGCCTGGAATGATTTAATCTCATTTCTTTCAAGATCTTTTTTATTCCCTCCTTTGCAATGACAGTTACTCTGATGACCCAATTTAAAATTATAATCTGCTTTCCTCACTCCTAACTCCTCTTCATTTCTTTCTCCTTTCTTTGCTTTACTTTTTAAAATTTCCTTCCATTTAATTTAGCACTTTTTAACATACTCTCTGATTTACTTATTACATTTATTGACTATTGGCGCATACCAGGGATGTAATAAATATTTGTTCAATGAACATGGAAAGAATATCTGTATTGATCAGCATTCTTACAGACAACAGAATCCACTCTAGGTGACCTGAGGAAAATTATTAGCTAGTTCCCTCTATCCTTGGTACAACTGAAATTAAAAAATAAATAGAAAGTGACTTTTTTATATAATTTCCAGAATCACATGGCAAAATTTTCCAGCTAAAAAAGCAGCTGCTGCCATTACTCTGCCAAATGATCAGAAAGCAAATAAGGAAACTGTTGTCATTATTTGAGCCCAAGAAAAGCCAAATCTTCTTGTCCCCATTCTTGCCAAAATATCCTGTCTCTTCCCTCATGACTGTCACAGTAGAAATGCCCACTTGGCCAAAACATAGGTCATAAGCACAATCATAGCTGAAGGGCCATCTGATAAATGTAACTTTTTTCTTTCCAGTATTTCATCTTTGATCTTTCCAGGAAGTCTTGCTCCAAGAGAGTATGAGTGGATGTTCAATAAGCCAATTACATTATGTATCATAACCCACACTGTGAATACTCAACATCAGTAAGGTCATTAACTCCCACACTTAAACCTCTAAACAATAGCAATGTTCTTTGCCTAACCATAAGGCAACTTACCTCACAAAAGTGGAAAAGACCTTCTCCTCAAAAGAGGAAATTCAAAATTTCATCAAACATTGCAACCATTTCTGAATAATCAGCCCTCCTCAAATTTAGTCTCATTCCTCTCTCATTATCCTATAAATATATATCCTATAATTATTATGATCAACACCACCACTACTCTTGTGTAAAATGTTAGTGAAAATAGAACAAAAGGAGGGAAATTTGTAATATATAACTAAATATGTGACAGACTAGAAAGGGAAAAAATAGTTTAATCTTCAGTACTATAAATGATCACAGGCCATATAATTTGTAACTTCCTTTCTTTACTACACACTCCATGTTCCCTTGGCTCCTAGGCAGCACTAGGAAGGACTCCCAAAGGATATGTATATGTATATGTTATAAAATAAGTATATATATAATATCAACTATTTTTATCATATTGGTTGTAAATATTTTTTCATTTGTTCTTTTCTCTATTGACTTTTTACTTCCAAGATTTAAACTATTAGAGGATAATACCCTGATATCTCCCTTTGATTTATTTTATATATCTTTTATACATTATTTTATACAAAGTTTTACATTCAGCATTTTTTACTAATATAGTTTTTCTTTTTTAGCCCTAGTTTATAGCATTTCTTAGTGTTATAATTTTTAAATCTTTTAATCTATCTGGAATGTATTTTGGGATCTGGCCATGCTCTCATATATATTCCATTTCTATTCTAACGCTTCTATATCTATGAAGGCAATATCACTGCTTCCATAGGTTTAGATTTTTATTCATTCATTCATTTGATTAAAAATATTATACAACTTAGTTATGGGTGTTAGGTGATAAGGATAATGAGAAGATATCTTTATTATTACATTCTAGTGATGGAAATGGTTAGTAAATAAGCAATTAAAACAATTCCAGAAGGTAGAGCAGCATGTCAGAGGAAATAAGTGGGATGCAGTGATCTTTAAATAGAAAAAAAAAAAAAGGTAATACAGAGAACATTCTTCTAATAGTAAGTTTAGGGAAGATCTTTTTTTGGTAATTGGATATTTAAGCTGAAAATCAAAGTATAAGAAGGCAGCCACAATGAAGGAGCCAGATGAGGACAACCTGTTTTCTTCATGTCCTAGGAGAGAAAGACTGAGCATAATTTCTGTGTTGATGAGAACACCACAGGGGAGTGGCTAGAGGTTTAGGATATTAAAATAGAGTTAGAATACATAGGGCCTTGTAGTCCACAGAAATTTTGGATCTAATCCTAAATACAACAAAAAGGAAAGATGTCCTTTTGGCTACTATTCAGAGAACTGATAAGAGAGCAATGTTGGAAGTAGGGAGGTGACAGTCATTAGTGCTATCTGCCACATACATGGAATGATTACACTTCCTGGACCTCTTGTGGCTTGGAGAGACCATGTAGCGTTCTAGTCACTGAGTCGTGAAAGGAATAACATGTAAGTTCCAGGCTGAAGCATTTAATTGGCAGTGTGAGATCATCCAGGGTTCTCACTCATTCTCCCTACACAACCACTGGCAACGTTAGATGTGATGCCTGATCCGTTTGTCTGGGACATAGAGTCCAGAGATGTGCAACAGAATCTCAGTCTATTCATGATGGACAAAAAAGCATGTCCTCAGTACATCTTTATTATTACAAACCACTGAGATTTTGGGACCGTTATTTTTTTTCCAGCTATATTGAGGTATAAATGACAAATAAAATTGTAGGATACTTAAAGTGTACAATGCAATGATTTGATATGCATATACATTGTGATAGGATTCTCAGGGCCTTTCTTATAGCATAACCTAGCCCATCCTGACTGAATACAAATGGCCATTCCAATAGTGTAATTAGAGATGGTTGTGGCTTGAGCAAGATCCTAGCAGTGAAGTTCAGAAGTTGACAGATTTAGCATTTGTTTCTGGCTGGTAGGTAGTGCTTTGCAATAAAATGTATGAGGTAAGAAAGCGAGGTGTCAAAGAAAAACCCCACTTCTGACCTTAATAAATAGTGCCATTTACCGAGATAGAGAAGTATAGATTTAGACCAGGTATGATGGAAGGAAAACAATTCAAAAATTCTGTTTGGACAAATTAAGCTTGAAATTCTCACATGTAGCTGTCACACAAGCAGCTGAATATGTGATTTTGGGACCTGAGATCAAAAGTGATAGTGGCATTTATAAAATTTTGGAGATGTCTGAATATACACGATGTTCAAAGCTATGGAACATGAACAGGATTGCTCAGAAGGAGGTTAGGAAGACACCCCAGAGCCAAGTCCTTAGGAACTCCAGCATTTAGCATTTGGTAGAAGAAAAGATGCAAACAAAAGAAATTATGAAGGAGACACTAATGATTAGAAAATAAATACCAGGAAATTTAGTGTCCCTGAAGGGAAGAGAGGAGATTAAAAAAAAAGAAGAAAAAGAAGAAGGTGGGGGGGGCATAATGAATTGTGTTGAATGACATTGAGAAGTCAAATAAGATAAAGACTAAGAAGTACTCATTGGGCAAGTCACTGTAAACCTTGACAAGAGCATTTTTGATGGAGTAATGAGCATCAAAGGCCGGACAGGAGTGGATGAAGAGTAAATGGGTGATGAGGAAATAAAGACAATAGGAGGTGAGAGACATGAAGGGGGCAAGTTCCTGGAGGAGTTTGTGAGGAAAGAAAAGTTTTATTGTAGTTGCTCTATAGTTTTAATGGGAAATAAAAAATATATTAGTTTTTTTAAAAGTATATTAGTATGATTATGGAAATGATCCAATTAAGATTGATATTTTAATATCCAGTAATTTAAGTATGCCTTCAATTCTTTTTCAAAAATGACTTCAGCCAGATTTTTTTTTCATCTTCTTTTACATTCATTTGCGGGTTTCTTTTTTAACCTTTGTTAATTACATTTTTGGCAAACCATGGCTAAGTCCAGAACTTCCCCTGGGTTTTTAATAATTGAACGCTTTCTGAATTGTTGAAAATTTTTGGCTATGAACTTAAATTGCCTTTTTTCTCATGTCAGTAGGCTTATCTGAGACACAGATTTATGTGAAATTTTTTGTCTTCTTAATTCTTCAGTAAATTACAGTAAAACACTCATTAGCTGTTATTTTTTAAATAATTTGAAGGCAAAATGGAAAACATAAAAACTCTCCCAATACTTAAAACTATTTTAATATCAAATCAAACTATGGTCAAGTTTTCATTGAAAATATATTTTTATATATTTATGTATGTAGATGTGTGTGCTTATCTTTAGTTCCAGAAGTGAAATAAAGAGTAGTCTGTAATGCAGTTGAAAAGGGATATTATCCCATATGGGGAGGCAGCCTAGCTCAATTAGCAATTGAAGACAAATACAAATAAAAGATTTTTTAAAATTCTAATTCCAGAAAAAGGAAATAGTCTAAATTGTCTTAATGAATGATTATAATTTTCACTTTTAAAATTATGTTTCCAATTGGTCCTAAGAAATACTTTTGAATAAATTTTTTTTCTACATGGCTATTTGTCAGATCTAACAGTATTTTTATTGCACTTTATTTTCGAAACTACTCTTAAATTTCCAAAGTAAGAATTCAGATGGTAACCATATTTTGTGAATTAAACTCAGTAGAGTTTATTTTCTTAAAGAGTTGGTAGGAAAATAGGAGAACTAAACTTTGCCTTGTTTTAATATTTATTTTAATATGGAAAATCTCAGGTATGTACATTAAAGAAACTGCAAATGTTTCATATATAAAAATAATTACTTTTATTGCACTAAATCCCTTCTATACCATCAGAATATATATATATATGTATATATATGGTATTTATATTATTATAACTTTCCTGTTAGAGATGTTGACTCTCATAATGTTCATTTGCCCAATTTGCTAATTCTAGGAATGCATGCATTTTAAACACTTAGAGAGAGGAATGCCATATCCACTTCTGATTACAAATTTAATCTCCACAAGAGAATTAGGCTCAAGAATCAATAACCTGGATAACCTGACTACCAAACACTAACATGTGAGAAAATGTATACAGAAAATTAAATGTCATTCACAGAATTCTCAGGGAAACATATAGCCTTTATATAAGTGTCCAGATGGACATCATAGATGTTACTTTTACCTCCTTTTTATCCAGCCCATGACTCCCTTGCCATGTAATTCAAAGAACACAAGACCTCAAGTCGTGGAATCTATTACCAGCTCTTCTGACAATTTGCTTTTGCACTTTCCAAATACTTGACCTGTCTGTGCTTTAGATTTCCCCTATAAATTAGTGAGGAGAGGGCTGAATGCAAATAACTTAAATCTAGGTAAAAAATAAATTTATTGGGAAACTAAATGGGTACTTTACAGTACCCAAAGTAAAATGCAGTAAGAACTGAGGACAGGAATCTGTCAAAATCCTAGAGGAGAGCATAGGCAGTAACCTCTTCAACACTGGCCATAGCAACTTCTTTCAAGACACATCTCCAAAGGCAAGGGAAACAAAAGTAAAAATGAACTTTTGGGACTTCATCAAGATAAAAAGGTTTTGCACAGCAAAGGAAACAGTCAACAAAACTAAGAGGCAATCCATGGAATGGGAGAAGATATTTGCAAATGACATTTTGGATAAAGGGCTGGTATCCAAGATCTATAAAGAACTTATCAAACTCAACACCCAAAACCCAAAAAATCCAGTCAAGAAATGAGCAGAAGACATGAACATACACTTCTCCAAAGAAGACATACAAATGGCTAACAGACAGGTGAAAAGAATGTTCAACATCACTAGCAGCAGTGTCCACAATAGCCGAACTGTGGAAGAAGCCAAGATGCCCTTCAACAGATGAATGGATAAAGAAGTTGTGATACATATATAAAATGGAATATTACTCAGCCATCAGAAAGGATGAATACCTACCATTTGCATCGACATGGATGGAACTAGAGGGGATTATGTTAAATGAAACAAGTCAAGCAGAGAAAGACAATTATCATATGGTTTCACTCACATGTGGAACATAAGGAATAGCGTGGGGGACCCTAGGGGAAGGGAGGGAAAACTGAATGGGAAGAAATCAGAGAGGGAGACAAACCATGAGAGACTCTGGACTCCTGGAAATAAACTAAGGGTTACAGAAGAAGGGAGGGGGTAAGGGGATGGGGAAATTGGGTGATGGTTATTAAGGAGGGCACGTGTTGTGATGAGCACTGGGTGTTACACGCAACTAATGAATTGTTGAACACTACATCAAAAATGTATAATGTACGATATGCTAACTGAACGTAACAAAAAAAAATAAAAATTAAATTAAAAGAACTGAGGAACTAAAACCAGGGGGTGGGAATCTTTTGGGAACTATTTACTTTCTGCTTTTATCCCTTTGTAACAAAATGTCTGATATCTATTCTTTTCTGATTTTTCTTCTCTCTCCCTCCACCTTGGCTCCACCAATCAACTTATTAGCACATGTCCCAAACATGGTCATGATCACTCAGATACCTTATAACTCCATACCCACAGTAAAATGAGCAAGTCTGTCCAACATCAATTCAATTCTTGGGAGACAAAATGGCCTAACTTAGGTCATGTTTCTCCCTTTGGTCCCACCAGTTGTAAGCAAAGGACAGGAAGAAATGGAATTATGGGGAATAGAGTATATTCAGCAGGACTGGGCAGAAGGCCCCCTGACAGTTTTTGTTACAACATAATATGGATTGGAAAGAAATTGATTGGTGAAGGAAAAGTTTTGCATCTCTGGATTCTTCTCCAGGACATTTAAAGATTTATAAGCATAAATGGAGGTTACAGGCAACAGTGATTTCAAAATGTATTTAAGTGTTTTAAATGCTGGATATAGTTATCAATAATTTCTTCTGTGGCTTGTTTGAATTTCTCTCTACACTTAATTTTTATTTCATTTTTATTTTTTTTCCAGTAAAATTAACATACAGTGTTTTATTAATTTCTGGTGCACAATATAGTGATTCAACAATTCTATACATTACTCAGGGCTCATCACAATGAGTGTACTCTTAATCCCCTCCACCTGTTTCACCCACCCTCCCATCTACCTCCCCTCTGGTAACCATCAGTTTGTTCTCAATAGTTAAGTGTCTATGTCTTGGTCTGTCTCTTTTTTGTTTGTTTGTTTTGTCTTTAAAATTCCACATATGAGTAAAATCATATGATATTTGTCTATCTCTGATTAACTTATTTCATTTAACATTATACTCTAGATTCAACCATGTTGCAAATGGGAAGATTTCATTCTTTTTTTATGACTGAGCAATCTTCTACTGAATATATATACTACGTCTTCTTTATCCATTCATCTATCAATGGACACTTGGGTTGCTTCCATAATTTCGTTATTGTAAATAATGCTAGAATAAACAGGGATACATATATCTTTTTGAATTAGTGTTTTCATATTCTTTGGGTAAATACTGGTAGTACAACTACTAGATCACATGATAATTCTATTTTTAATTTTTTGAGAAACCTCCATACTGTTTACCATAGTGGCTGCACAAGTTTGCATTACCACCAACAGTACAAGAGAGCTCCCCTTTCTCCACATCTTTACCAATACCTGTTGTTTCTTGTGTTTTTTATTTTAGCCATTCTTGCAGGTGTGCAGTGGTATCTCTTTGTGGTTTTGATTTGCATTTCCCTGATGATGAGTGATGTTGAGCATCTTTTCATGTGCCTGCTGGCCATCTGTATGTCTTCTTTGGAGAAATGTCTGTTCATGTCTTCTGCCCATTTTTAATTGCATCGTTTGAGGTTTTTTGGTGTTGAGTTATAGGAGTTCTTTATATATTTTAGATACTAACCTCTTGTTGGAAATATCATTTGTAAATATCTTCTCCCATTCAGCCCTTTTGTTCTTGAGGAAGTCTCCCAAAGAACCCTGCCCCTCAGCACATGCTCTGAGATCAGTAGATAAACCTCCTTCCTATATATCCCAGGCATTTTTTAAATTGCTGTTTCAGGGCTGTATCTCAGCAGGCCTATTTGTTGTACTATCTCTTTAAGGGCATGGAGTCAGTTTCCTACCATCCTCTGGCTTTCCCAGAAGACAACCCACTGATTTTTAAGGTTCCAGGTGTTTATCCCCACTGATTGTAAGAACCACAATGTTAGGTCCCTCTGGTTTTCAAAGCCAAATGTTATGGGGATTCATCATCCCAGTGCTGGACCTTCATGCCTAGGGCACCTCATGTGGGCTCTGCTTCTCTCCGTTCTCCACACCCATGGCATCCTTCCCTCCCATGGGTAGTCTATTGGGTCCATCTGGCTCTGAACCATGTCTCTGCCCTTCTTACCCTCTTCAGTGTGGCCTCTTCTCTACATTTAGCTGTGGAAAGTCTGTTCTGTCAGTCTTCTGGTTGTTTTCTGGCTTATTTACACTTACGTGGATGTTATCTACACCTACCTTGCTAGGTGTATCCATGGGACAAGGTAAGATCCTCCTACTCTGCCATCTTCTACCCTTGCTTCTGCTCTCTGTATTTAATTTAACATTTTAGGTTAACTAACATAAACTTCCTAATAAATAAGGACTAATTTTTAACAACTGTACAATTTACATCTTTTTGCCAAAACAATACTTAGAAAGTTATACTTGTTTTTGGTCAGTGACTTCATGTCTTTCAGTATAATGAGATTTTATTCCAGAGTACAAAAACGTATACCATTAGAAATGATATTTCAACATTATAGTTTTGGGTAAAGGCTAACCAATTGGCTCAACAGAGTATATAGTTAGTAAAGATATGAAAAAAGATGAGTCATATATTATGTTTGGATAAATCCTAAATATTTGCCTTCTATACATGCACCAAATGAGATGGGAGACAAGGTCATACCTTTTTGAATCTTCCATCTATTCTACACTTGATCCTAGCCAAAAGGCCAGGCCATCTATTCTGACAATATATATATTTCAGAGAACATTCATGTTACTCTTTATTTTTATCCTAGAGGTATCTTTTCTATCCTACAATTTTATTTTTAAGAGATATCTGAGTACAAGGTAACCAACCATCTTGCTTCCCAAAGATGTCCATGTCCTGATTCCTAGAACCTATGAATATATAACCTTATATGGTAACAAGACTCTGCAGATGTGATTAAGTTAAGGATCTTGAGATGGGAAAATTATCCTGAATTATCTGGGTTGGCCCAATGTAATCACAAGGGTCTTTATAAAAGGGAGGAAGAGAGAAATTTTACTACAGGAAGGGAGTGGTTAGGGTAAAGAAGAGTGAGAAAGACTTGACAAGCCACTGCTGACTTGGAAGATGGAGCAGAGGTCATGCACCAAGGAATGCAGGCAACCTCTAGAAGCTGGCAAAGAAAAAAGAATAGGGGTGCCTGGATGACTCAATTGTGGATGACACAATTAATCATGTGATTCTTGATTTCAGCTCAGGTCATGATCTCAGCATTGTGAGATCAAGCCCTGGGTTGGGCTCCGTGCTCAGTGCAGAGTCTGCTTGAGATTCTCTCTCCCTCTCCTTCTGCCCCTCCCCTCCCCCCATTCGTGCACTCTTTCTCTCCCTCTCTTCCCCCCCAAATAAATAAATATTTTTAAAAAAAGGAAAGGAAATAGATTCTCCCTCTGAATCCTCAAGAGGGAATGCAGCCCTGTCAACATCTTGATTTTGGACTTCTAACTTCAAGAACTCTAAGAGAATACCTTTGTTTTCTTTAAAACCACTAACTTTTTGACAATAGAAACTAATGCAATGAGTTCCCCCCAAAATAAAAATTAATGGAGATGATTTAGTATCCTTACGAAAGTATTCTTACCCCACCCAACCCCATACACACTCACTCTTATGTTTTCCTCTCTTCTTTTGAAGAATACAGTCTTGATTTATTTACAAATTATTATATATTTCTTAAATGTACATACTTTTGCTGCTCTCTTATTTTGTTTTGTCTTGGGTTAAGACAAAATGCATCACTACTTTTCATGTTAAAATAAAGAATACAGAGCTAGTTCTGATTTGGATAAACTCAATTACTTGATTCTTCTATCAATGAGAGCTATTATTGTCCCATTTTATCAGTGAGCTAACTCAGGTAATTTATTTGAAGTTATACAACAATAAGAAAAAATTTGCTAAGTCAGGATCTAAAATTGAACAAAATCATCTGAAAACAATGTCCAAGCTCTTAACTATTAGGCAGTTTATGTTATAAATCTCTCTATGTAGTACAGTTGTACTGACTCATACTGCGTGTGATAGGATGTTTACTGTTTTTCATGCCATTAGAAAAAGGAAGGGAAACTAACATTCCTGATAATTTACTTTGAACAAGCAGCTTGCTAAGGGTTTTGTTGTATGATCTTATCTGTTTCTCATACCAATCCTGAGAAGGTATACATTTTTATTTTTTCACAGACAACTTATTGTTGGATAGGTAATTCTAACAGATTTTTCAGAAACCCATACTGTTACAATAGATCAAAGATTTCCATGCTTTTAAACTCATGAACCAGTAAAATATTGGAAGAAAGGAAAACAGTGAAATGACATCAGGTGTGAATTTTTTATTTTGCCAAGTTAAGACACGCAGAAACAAATAAATTAAAACAAGAAGGAACAAGAAAGAGAAAGAAAGAGAAGGAGAAGGAGAAGGTTGAGAAGGAGAAAGAAACTACACAACACACCCTAGCATCTACTATTCCCCTCACTTCATAAAAGAAACTGTATGTTGCACCAAATACCAAAAAGATCATAGTTTCAGTATAAAGGACAGTTCTCTTTTTTTAAGATTTATTTATTCATTTGAGAGAGAGAGAAAGATAGAGAGAGAGCGGGGGCAGGGGGGTAGGGGAGGCAGAGGGAGAGAATCTTCAAGCAGACTCCCCGCCAAGCACAGAGCCTAAAGCAGGGCTGTCTCACAACCCTGAGATCATGACCTGAGCCGAAATCAAGAGTTCGACTGAGCCACCCAGGTGCTCCTAAAGGACAGTTCTTAACATTAGTTTCTCCATAAAGATATTTATTTTTTACCTTGAAAGTTTTGTGAGGCACCTTTTTTGGCACTGTATGCAGGAGGTACCTGACTCTCATACACATCCTAAGCACCAAACAAGGACTGGCCTGGAAGCCAGGTCTCTACAATGCAGGCACCTAACAAGAAAGCATTCTACCACATCTTACACCTTTTCCTTGCTAAGGCAAGAAAGAATCACTATTTACCCTTACTTTAAAAAAAAAAAGATTTTATTTATTTGACAGAGAGAGAGAGAGACAGTAAGAGAGGGAACACAAGCAGGGGGAATGGGAGAGGGAGAAGCAGCCCTCCTGCTGAGCAGGGAGCCCCCACGGGGCTCAATCTCAGGACCCTGGGATCATGACCTGAGCCAAAGGCAGACACCTAATGACCAAGCCACCCAGGTGCTCCCCCTTACTTTTTTTTTTAAGTTCAATTCAATCTGCAATTTTATTCTGTTTCTAGTTTAAATTGTTGTTTCTCAGAATTTGATTCTGTTCATCAGAATCAAATACTTTATCAGATGCCTTACTGCAATGTATCCAAAAGAAAGAATTTATCTCACACACTTATAATAAATATATCTTAGGCATTAACTTGAGAAGATTAAAAGATTCACTTTATAACCCAAACCTCATCCATGCTGATTGGTGAGTGCATCCCATGTGCCTTTAAAAATGCAAATTGTAGATTTGTTCTTTTTCATGCTTCAGAATTTACATCTATTCGTATATTGTTATAATATAATATAAAAAGTCTTTTGCTACTAATCATAGGGCTTAAAGTAAGAGAAATGTGTGTTATGAATCTCCACACATGTTGAAAATAGATGGATAAATTTGTTATTTTGAAAACAGATTGCACTGATTGACTTAACAGAAAATTATAATTGGCATGGTTTGCTATACATTAGTTTGTAAAACGTAAAGCATATTGGCCAACTTCATTACCCTCTCTGAACAAACACTGAGCAATTCTGTGTAGCTTAGGCTTATTTAATTTTGATAGCAGGTCATTCCTACAGCATTCTCTCACTCCTAGAAACTTACACACTTTCACAGAGTACCTTTTGTTTACTTTTAACAACAAAAAAAGTTGTATCTACTTACTGTAACAATGATAGATTATACTGTCTCTTAAGGTTCTGAGTGGAAGAATTCTCTGTAGTCAAGTAGTAGATGCTTAGTAGTAAGAAGTTAACACCTGGAATTATTTCTAAATCAAGTAAGCACATTTATGTAAATACAGCTACATTGGGATATGGAGGACAAAGTGTCATAGGCTAAACAGTATTAGATGAGTTATAAATGTGATTCCAATATCTTGCCTCATTTAGTGCCAAAAAACACCTATAAAATATTTTAAATTAATAGGAGCTCAGATTTTATTAGTTTCCACATGCATAATTGAATACAGAAACTCACTAAAAAGTACTTCTAGAAATAAGTGTTACCAACCATAATTAAAGGAAATATTAAGTGTTGATTGTTCTTCAGATTTAGACTGAAAGTCATAAACTGCATCCTAAAACTTTAGTTTTATTCCTTGCTATTTACAAGTATCATTGTAAAGGGCAACAAAAGCAATTAAGACCAAAATTTTATTTAAAATAATTAGGTTGGATTTTTTTTAACTTTTGGCAGATGTTGACATATGTTTGAAAAGACACTCAAAGGGCTCACAGTTTAGAGAAACATACAAATATGCAAACAGACAGCAAAAACAATGTGGTAAGTGTACTAATATAGGAGCACAAGGGGTGGGGCAACCAATACTGCTTAGGTGAGACAGGGCAGACATTATAGAGAAACAGAAATGGTGTATATTTTTTTTTCTATTTTTCATTATGTTATGTTAATCACCATACATTACATCATTAGTTTTTGATGTAGTGTTCCATGATTCATTGTTTGCATATAACACCCAGTGCTCCATGCAGAATGTGCCCTCCCCAATACCCATCACCAGGCTAACCCATCCCCCCACCCTCCTCCCCTCTAGAACCCTCAGTTTGTTTCTCAGAGTCCATCATCTCTCATGGTTCGTCTCCCCCTCTGATTTCCACCCCTTCATTCTTCCCCTTCTGCTATCTTCTTCTTTTTTTTTTTTAACATATAATGTATTATTTGCTTCAGAGGTACAGATCTGTGATTCAACAGTCTTGCACACTTCACAGCGCTCACCATAGCACATACCCTCCCCAATGTCTATCACCCAGCCACCCCATCCCTCCCACCCCCCACCATTCCAGCAACCCTCAGTTTGTTTCCTGAGATTAAGAATTCCTCATATCAGTGAGGTCATATGATACATGTCTTTCTCTGATTGACTTATTTCGCTCAGCATAATACCCTAAATGGTGTATATTTTAAAGAATACATAAAGATTTGCAAGTTAAAGAGCAAGGAATGGGGGTAGAGAGTAGAGAGAAAGGATATTCTAGGCACAGACTGGAAATATTTACCACAGTAATACTGTATACCTATGAATCCCCTCTTATTTACTTAGGTGGTTTGATTTTTCAGGTTTATATGATTCCACTTCTCCTACCCCCCCCAAGAAAAGTAAGAATTTAGAAGTGGTTTGCAACTAACATACAGATATAACCCAGAGCACTTTTTCAAGTGCAAGAGAAATATTTACTATAACCAAAAGTCTGGCTGAAAGAAAACAATTGGAAACATAATGACAAGGTACTATTTGAGATGGTATCTGCATACTGTAATTTGGGAAAAAAAATACACACTATATCATTTGATATAATATGACTATATGTACATATTTTAATATAGTAAGGGAATTAAGAAGAAAAATCATTACTGAAAATTTTACTGCTTAAACATAAAGGTTGAAAATAACTTCAGTAAAACAAATAAAATATCTATAGCAACAATTAAAGGTGTATTGGTACAAAATATTATGAACTTTTGTGGAAAATTCTTCTTTCAAACATTTTATGGCAACAGTCATAATTAGGCACATATGTTAATGTGAAAGAATGTAGCTCTTATTTTCCATATTGCCTCATATATTCAGGGGGTCTAAATCTACTAGGTCAAATGCAAAGTTCAGATGAAGCAATGCATGAGTGCTGTTTTCTTCTCAGGTGCAGTAAATTATACATTTCTATTAATTTATCTTCGTGTGGTATTTACTTCACATGGTTGATGTAACCATTTCAGTTACCCAACATATTGACAGTTATTCACATCTCTCACCGTTATTCATGAATGTTAATTATGTAATGTCTATTTCTCAGAGAAGTAATCAGAGATAAAAATTCTGCTCCCAAAAAAAAGTCTGATATTGGCAGGGCTGCCAAAATTACATGGACAATTTCCAGTCCTTCTGTGATTTGAACTCTGGCATTTGACCTGTTGTTGATCTTTTCTTCTTTTTTAAATATCCCACCATTAGCTTCTACAACAAAACTATATTCTGAGTTTCCCCCTACCTCTCACATCCTTCCTTCTGAGCTGCGTGTGTGGACTCTTGATCGCCTTTGGCAGGTTTCTTAAATCCTAGCATTTCTTAAGTTTCTGTATTTAATCCCCTTAACATCACACTGTGCCGACTCTTCTGAGAGGATTCATTCCCTTTTAAAGAGTCAGCTCCCCTCTTCCTATGAAAACCAACTTACCCTAAGCTTACTATTATCCTTCTCACCTCATCTGCTCTTTCTCTTACTCTCTCTTCCAGGTTAATGACTGCACCAGTTTTTAGATACCCAAGCCAGAAATTGTGGAGTCATTTTGACTCTTCATTCTCTTTCAACCACCCATTTCCAACCTCCAGTTGTCCACCAAACCCTATGTACTGCTTCTTCTTAGCTCTGGTCTCTTGCATTACTTTACATAGTAAAGTAATAGATAATAGATAATAAGATAATATGGCATCACTATCTCTGCCACCATTCTCCACAAGACAACCAGAATGAGCTTCCTAAGATATAAAGGGGAACATGTTCATTTCTTGCTTGCAATCTTTATGGAAAATACCCCAACATATCAGCATAACATATAAGTGAAGCTAACTTCTATATCTTCTCTAACCTTACTTCAGAGGTAAGGAGGTTTGGAAGATTTGGGAGCTATTCAAGAAAAAAAAGAAATGACTACAAAAGGCAGTAACACACAAAGCTTTACTGGGCAACCCTTGGGCAGGTTAGCATGTGGGGGAAATCTCCCACAGTAGCAGTCTGCCCAGATGCTGTAATGCAGGGAACCCTATGCAGAAGGGGAGGAAGGCAGGGAACTCCTGGGGGAGAAAGGAATCAAAGAGGAAGCTTATGTCCAGGTGATCTCTGCTCACAAAATGGGGAGTCTCTGGATCAGAGAGTTCCAAAGAGCAATAGCAGCTGTGGGGCTGGGGCTTATGTATTGCTAGCAGTGGTGTGGGATGAGGTTTGCAAGGTGGGCAAAATAGGCTGGCTCTAAACAGCTAAAATTATGGTTGTATGGGCTATTTTTTAAATACTTGAATGTGGAAAAGTCTGAATTTGGCACTGGCAGGCTTTTGAGTTAACAGGTCTCAGCCTGCAGGAAGAAATAAAAAATCTAGGGGCCAATACACAGAGGCCATTTTTGTTTCATTTATATAACACCTCTCAACACCTCCTAAAAAAGAATCTCCTTGATCCTGTCTACTTGGCTTTCTCAATGAGTAATTCACTTTTACATATCTATACTGGTGCCCAAGATGTTCTTATGAGACCTTCCATTCAGGAGGGAGAAAAAAAGGTTGATTAACACAGTTGGGGGCCAGTATTGGATGAAATAAAGCCATTTCAAGCTTATATATACAAAGAGTATAATGGAAACTTCCTATAAATCAGTAACATTAAATGTATTAATTATATGAAGTCACTTTCGTATAAACCATTCCACCTCTCCCCTCCTTGCAAACCAAGACCTCTATTCCATCAAAGTTTATCTAATTACCTCAGTCTAACTTTGTTATATTCCTGTTTCTTTGTTATCTAAATATTTCACAGGCATATCTTCATTTGGATCATTGGTGATAATACTGAACAAGTTAAAACCAAAATTTAAATCCCCTGGACACCACTAGAGACCTCTCTCCAGGCTAGCATTAGGACAAACATTTATTAGACACCTTGTATATGATCACCAAAAGTGATGAGCTTGTACCTATGTTATCTTATTTAATTTTCATATTAGTTGTGGTAGCTACCTATTACAAGCCTCTTTTTGACAGATGGGAAAAAATAGAGCTCAGTATAGCAAGGTAACTTTCCCAAAATCACAAAATTAGAAATTGGCAGTATTGAAATTCAAACCCAGATCTGTCAACAAAGCTTTTGTTTTTTTTCTATCAAAAGACACTGACCATCAAATAGTACTTTTTAAAACCTGTTTTATTCCCTTTTGTCAATAAGATTTTCCTGCTCACATCTTTGAAATCCTTAGAAATTCCAGAAATGCTATGATAATGATAATTTTATAACGTCTCCCTTAATTGTCAGAGCTTGGACACAAGGTATTCCAAAATCTTAGAAATGTGAGGCAGAGAATAAAGGGAGGAAGTAGAGAGTAAACTCTCTAAGAATAGCTGTTTGGGACAAGTTGAATTCAGATGTGGTTTGCAAATTATTAATATCAATGGGATCTAATCCAGTCTAGTTAGGATTAGGTTCCACATCAAGTCAGAACATAGGGAACAGGGAGGTCCTTAGTTCCAAGCAGTTAATAAGGCTGTGAAAGACAGATCTAGTGACAGAGGTAATGGCGCAAGGCAAGGCTCACTGGAAAAGACAGGGTATCAAGCCCCTGATGAACCAAGTAGGCACCTAACCATCAAGCAGGACAAAAGCAGAAGGAGGAAGAAGAAATGCAATGGAATCACAGAGGTGACCACCCTCATTCCCAGAACTCTGAAATCTGGATCCAGGTTCCATCACACAGTTGGAAGGACTTAGGAATTCAGCTAACGATGAGCTTGCAGGTGAGGGGCACTGTGACTCCACTGTGGGTGTCACTAAGATGAGAAAGGCAGAAAAAGAGAGCTAAACTTTATAGTAACATTGGAATCTGCCTGTTTTTTTTTCCTCCAAATAAGACAAATGAACATTAACTGTTAGCATGAACACAGACACAAATAATTCTTAAAGCATTGTAACATAACCTTTCTCAGCTAAATCCATGCTCATGGGCATTGAGAAAACACATTATTTTCTGTCTCCAGAATTTGGAGACATATACTTTGACCAGTAGAACAATTACAATTGATTTTAGAAGTTTCAAGACTTAGTATAAAAATTTCCCAAAATATTATCACAACACTGCAGTTGCTCAGTGTTTAAAAGTGCCAGTGGAAAAATCGTATCTTGGGAAATTTGTGTACAAACAGTAGAATGATTAATTAGTTCATTTATTTGGAATGCAAAATACTCGTTAAATACTATGGGAAATTAAACTATTTCCTCTACAAAGTACTTTCCATGCCCATTTTCTTGAAAAGCATCTCTAAAAACATTAATCTTTTAAGGAACACAGTTATTTTAAAATACTGGCAATTTGTTAGAAACTAATTAGTTTTTTAATTTTTTTTTTTTGTTTTGAATCCAACCATTAACTAAGGATAATATATTCCCTTTAGAGGGAGGCTATTTCTGCCTGGCTCAGTTTGGTAGAGAATTATGAGGCCAGGTGCAATCCCCTTGTGGACCAGTTAGCTTTTTCATGGTATTCTAAGACAATGTACCATAGACTTAATCATAGCCAACAT
Source organism: Zalophus californianus (assembly GCF_009762305.2). Classification (NCBI taxonomy): domain Eukaryota; kingdom Metazoa; phylum Chordata; class Mammalia; order Carnivora; family Otariidae; genus Zalophus; species Zalophus californianus. The sequence continues at coordinate 64,884,115 of NC_045597.1, forward strand.
CATGAAGATGAACAAGCCAACGGGCAAGAAGAATCATTAGAACAGGAGAACTAGTTGCTATTATGCCTTTGCACACCTGTGAATTTTACTGCATTGTACTCTGATACATTGTCCTGTTGAGACCTTAAAAGAAAGACCAATACAGGGGCACCTGGGTGGCTCAATCATTAAGTGTCCGCCTTTGGCTCAGGTCATGATCCTGGAGTCCTGGGATTGAGCCCCACATCAGGCTCCCTGCTTGGCAGGAAGCCTGCTTCTCCCTTTCCTACTCCCCCTGCTTATGTTCCCTCTCTCACTGTCTCTCTCTGTCAAATAAATAAAATCTTTAAATGAAAAAGAAAAAGAAGAAAGAAAGAAAGAAAGAAAGAAAGAAAGAAAGAAAGAAAGAAAGAAAGAAAGAAAGAAAGAGAAAGAAAGACCAATATAGAAAAGCATTGGAGCCTCCCAGATCAGAAGGCATTCCTGATGTAATTCAATGGATAAGAAGCAGATCCATATATGAACTACTAGAACTTCAAAAGCAGACTTCAAATAGGCTGGAGAGGGGCATTCCATTTCTTCTAGGGCCTCCTAAGACTTGACTTTGGATTTTAAATAATCTAGACTCATGTTAAAAGACACCTGGAAAATGGAACAGGATATTAAATGTATCATTTTATGTCTTCTCAGAGTTTCAGATGAGAGTTCAGTAAAAAAGAAATTAAAAAATAAACACCAATTACCTTCATATCTTAAAGCAAAGACTGGGCTACTTATGCAGGGAGGTCTAAAAGATTTTCGAGCAAATTCTATCCTCTGCCCATCACTCACCTCCGGGCTAAATGAATAAAGGCAGATGAACTTATTTGAGAGGTTTTAGAGTTTGAGTATGGCAGTAGTAAGAACTTCTTTGCAGACATTTGTCAGGGTGTTGTGTATTTTTTCCCTCTTCCAAAGGAGGAGAAATGGGATGCCTCCCTCTTCTCTCAAGCCATGGAAAAGAACAACTCTGTATAGCCCGATATACATTCCCTGAAATTTAAGAGACAAGGGGCTGATATTGGTCTCCTTCCTAAAAACAAAGGCTTTAGTTTAGCCATTTGCCCTAAGGCATTAGAGCAAGAAGAGGTGGCTAAGTTGGGAATGGCTTGTGCTTTTAGGTCTGTGTGAATTTCCCTGGGGTTGGATGTAGACTCCAGAGAAAGAAGCCGGACTGATTCATCCTGAGTAGGACTCTGATGAAGAGGAGGACCTGGAGGCATGAGAGGATGTGGCAAGGCTCATTAGAGCCATCCATTAGAATCCAGGGGCCTTGAAGGAAGATTATAAGCAATTAGCAACAGGCAGTATCTACCATGTCAAAGGAACTGAGAAGGGACCCTCCAAAGAATCACAAAAGACTCTAGAGCAACAACACGAAAAATCATCACTGTGAATCAGCAACATCCAGAGGGCATCAATACTGATACAGAATGATGAAGAATGAGTAGGGCAGAAGATGGAAAAAAAGAAAAGACACTGACCTTACTAACCCCCTTCAGCTACAGTCTTCTAAGCCTGAAATGTGCCTGACCTAGGGGAAGAGAAAGACTTGAAACTGCATTAGTGGGCAAGATAATGTGATTACACTGAAATAAATGGATGTTTTATTGTTTAACAATAACCAGAAACATCATAGCACTTGATCAAGACCCAGATGCAGTATAAGAGCTATTTGACAAAGTGAATTTAATGGAGAATAGTGAGAAATAGGTTGTTGTCTTCTTGCACATAGAATCCAACTTATTCAATAAACTGGCAGCGTCAAGGATCACAGGCACTCTGCCCTTCAGATCAAGGTAGGTGCCTAGGTGAGAAAGGGTCATCACTGTAAGAAACTACAAGTGAGGATGAACAGAATCTGTCTTATAAATCATTTTCTCTCGGTACACACTGCTCTCTAGTTATTTCCTTTTTGTTTGCCCTAAGCATTTAATTATGTCTTATTTTAATATTCTAGCCTGGTCTCACCTGGGTACTATCCAGTTAGCCCAGAGATTTAAAAGGGTAGGATCTCATGTCCCTTAAGGTCATAATGGCATTAATTAGGACGAAAGCCCCAGAGAAGTTACCTTAGAGCATTGTAAGAATAGGAAATATAACACCCAACTGTCTCAACACAGATTTATATATTCTACATTGCCAAGCTGGGAAGATAATAATGTTAATCATCTTAAAGAGTGAGAAATTTTCTTCAAACATACACTATGTGAAAGCATACATCTTATAGCTAGCTGATCAGTTGTATCAGAGTAATTCAAGAGTATTCCTTTAAATGAGCAAAAGTACTTAATGTATTTGATTAACAAAGTATACACCCAGTGTTCTGACAAAAGGTGTGTTAGAGCATAGGAAGATGCAGGGGATCAAGTTCTCAGAACTGGTAGTTTCTGGGGAGATAACAGTCCCACCCCACCCCAGCTTGAGCAGCAGAATTTTAGATATATTTTTGTCCCATGTGGTAAACATTTTGTGGAAAAGTGACATTTGTCCATGTAACTGCTAAATAGTGATAGAAAGACATACACTATATCAAAGCAAATGTAAGGAAAGAGCCAGATTAGGCTACAGAGGGATTGGTGTTTCAAAAATTCATACTCCTCTCACTCCAAAGCCTGTATGTTTTCTAGATTCTCCCTCATCTTCCTAAAACTGGTCTTCTCCTCCTGAAACAGAACTTTTAAGAGACTGAAATTAATGACTTAACTGCCAAAGCCAAGGGTCCTTTCAGTTTTCACTGCATGTTCTTGTTTTCATTTTGTAATTAATTTTTTGTGCGGCCATTTGTTTAATGCCAGGCTTTTCACAGATTATAAGGTCCCATAAGGATGACACCCTAGTTCGTTGCTTGATACCCAGCTCCAAGCACAATGCTGGGTGTATAGCAGGAGCTTAAAAACTAAATTGTTAAATAAATAAAAGGTACTTGGATTGTAAAGGGTTTTGAATGCCAGGCTAAAAAAATATACCTTTATTATGTAGACAAGGAAGAGGCACTAAAGATTTCTTAACTTGTGCCTCTTAGGTTTGATAACATGCTGGGATAATTATTCTGGCAGAATGGTGCAAAATCATCTGGATGAGAGAAAGGCTAGAGACCTAATGCTCAAAACAGAGCCACAGGGGCAGACATTTAACCTTCTATAGTATACAGGTAAACTAATGTCCAAGCAAGTAAACCAAATAAAGCATCTTGGCTATTTTTTGTTTATATTTTGTGTATTTAAATGTGTTCTGTGTGTCTTTCCCCTCACTGAAATGACTGATTGGCTACCTCAACAAATTAAAATCACAGATAATTAGGGATACACAGTCTATAGCTAAAATCATATGGAAGTCATTTCTGACCTATTGAGCAGGACCTATTGCTGGAAAAGTCTTAACTGGACTTCAGTTTTTTAACTATCTGAAAAGGGCCAGAGCATCTGTCCAATTTCTCTTTCCAGTAATCTTATAACTTTTTACATGAAGAGTCATTAATGTTTCACTTTCTGGACTGAAGTGGATGGCAGCCTCTCCGAGCCAGGAAAAAAGTCTGGCTAGAAAGACTCTGGCCTCAAGCTTGGGTATCCCTTGAGAAAGAGCCTCAGTTATAGGAGAAAAGATCAGGCTACATCCGGATCAATCTCAATCAGACTATGGCAGGTTTTTACACTATAAATAAATATCATCATTCATATTTCTTTCATGTTACCTCCTGCTCTATTTCTGCAACTTCATCTCTTCTAAAAACTCAAGTTTATTCATCCCAGTGGATTTACTAAAGCTTACCTTGTCTCGTGAGTCATGAAACCCTATTTTATAAACTGTATGGAAAATGTGCAGTTAACTTATTTTCAGACAGTCCTGGCCTATACTACAATAAATTCATTTTTCCCCCTGAATTTTATTTCAGTAAAGACAGCCAAGGATTCCAAGCTCAGCATTCTCTCCGGGAGACCAAAAGACATATATGCTATTTTCTAAGATTTGAAAGTACCAGGATATTTAAAAAGAAAAAAAAACTCAGAGATTTAAAATTTGAATTTTCAAAATCTTATTCCCACTCAAGCTATTAGGACTATATCTATTGTATAATCAAAGAAAGCATTTATAGTCACATATCAGATAATTCTAACAACATGGTATTTATCATTATTTTTAGGGACAAAAAGGTTAATAAAAGAAATAGGAATTAAAAGTGGAATATCTATTTAAAAGCTAATCATTGATATCATAATGGTTTTGATACTTTGGAGTAGACTATAGATGAGGTTTTTTTTTAAGATTTTATTTACTTATTTGTCAGAGAGAGAGAGAACACAAGCACAAGCACAAGCAGGGGGAGGGGCAGGCAGATGGAGAAGCAGGTTCTCCACCGAGCAAGGAGCCCAATGAGGGGCTTGATCCCAGAACTGCAGGATCATGACCTGAGCTGGAGGCAGACACTTAACTGACTGAGCCACCCAGGCATCCCTATAGATGAGTTTTATAGTATAGAATTGTCCAAGCCAAGTGCGTCACTGCCTTTATTCACTATGTCCTTGGTACAGTGCCTGACTGGGCACCAAATATATATTTGTTAAGTAAATGTTAGTGGACTAATAAACAAATGAATGAGAATGGATGAATCTTTAATTTGATATAAATAACTTAAAGGTAACGTGAGATTGTGTTTTTCCCATACTTTATTACTCATAGTCTATTGTATCTGAAGGTGACATAAAGTTCACCCTCTGGGTACCTGAGTAGCCTAATCTGGTCCCATGGCCTAAATGCCATCTACATACTGACAATTCCCACTCTAGGTGTACCTAGTCCCTGAACTTCGGAGTTATGTGTTCAACTGTCTATGCAAATACTTCTACTTAAGTGTGTGTAAGTGTGTACATACATGAATGTGAGCAAACCTAATGTATCCAAAACTGAACTCTTGATTTCTAATCATCCCCCAACTGCCTGCCTCTCTTTAGTCTTACTCATATTAGCAAATGATAACTACACATCTCAGATGAAAGTCTTAAGGCCATCCTTGCCTACTTCTCTCACATCCTATACCCAACTCATCAATCAGCAAATTTTTGTGCTCTACCCTCAAAATATATTTTGAATCCAACCACTTCTTCCCACTCCAGCACTAATCCTTCTTATCCAAGCTAAATTATCCTCCTTGGGACCATTGCAATAGCTGCCAGATGTTGACCCTGCTTTCCCCACCCTCATCCCACCCTACGGGGATCCTTGTAGAACTTAGATCATGTTTAGATTGGGCTCTCTCCTCCCATACCTTCCCATTTCACTCTGATTAAAACCAAAGCCCATATCTCAGCCTACAAAGCCCTACCCAAATTCACTAGCTACCTCTCAGATCTCCTCTTCTCCCACAGTGCCCCTGATTTTCCAACAATCATACTGGCTCCCTTGCTGCTTTTCAAATCCACCAAAAAAATGGTCCTGCCTCACAGCTGTTGTACCTGCTCTCTCCTCTGGTTGGCATGCTCTAATTCCAGGTTGGCATTCCCTTTATCTTTAATGTGGCTCTTTTCACTGAATTCAGTCTCACCTCATCAGTTCACCCTATCTAAGACAGCACTGACTCAGGTCACTCTCGATCCCCTTACATTGCTTGATTTTAATCCCTATCAATTACCACCCCTTGATCACCCCATAATTGCATAGGTATCATTTGTTTGTTTTCTACTGCTCTACACTGGAACATAAGCTCTATGAGAGCAGCCTGATAGCACTCCGTAAATTGAACAGCATTCATACTATTTCTTATTCATCTTTGAATATCCCATGTTTAGATTCAGTATGGACAGCTACTCAATAAAGATCTACTAAATGAATGAATTTATTTTAGAAATAAGTCTACTAACGGAGCAGTTAAAGTAATAGAACCAGATAAGATCCCACAGAGCTAAGTCAAAGAGTCCATCTTACTTTTGCTTATGTATGTATATAGCTTGTAATCAAAGCCCATTCTAAATCCTAGCTCCAAAGGAACAACTCCTCCTTTGGTAGTATATGTCAGATGGCCTAGATATATGTTTTGGACAGAGCTATGCTCTCAGTTTGTCCTCAATCTGACCACAATCATAATAGGTTAATGATTTCTCCAGATCAGTCTGGGTTGTTAGCATCCTCTGACCATGGCTGAAGAGTCATTTTTCATGGCAAAATATCCTGCCTTGATAAAAAGTGATGGGAAACTTTAGTCACTTTATTTACCTACTACTTTTCTGCATCTGAAGGTCCTGCTGCACTCGTCTCACTGAGATCACCTCAAAACATATCAAACTGCTCATTTATAACATTAATTCAAAAGAAGAATTATATTTTATAAAAATTTAAGAAGCTGCCAAATCCTATTTTTAAGGTACATATGAGTGTCTAGGATGCTGACCAGTACCTTCTTTCTCTTTTCATGTTCAGTTATATACTCCGAGGAACAATTCTTAGGAAAAGGCTTTTATCTTGCACACAAGAAGCATAAATAATAATAGTAATTATAATCTGAAATTACTCTCCCTCCTTCAAAAAAGAATGTTTCAGGTTGTCCTGCTATCTAAAAATTCAATGTGAGTGGGAAAATTAGTATATGTGAAAATATCTGTACAATGACTCTATTGGAAATTTACTTTTCTTTGTTATAATTAATGATCCACAGAGTAACATTTTCTTCCTATAAATTGGAGTAGTTCTGCCTTTCAGGAAAATTTTTATTGTGAAATAAAGCCACATGCACACAAGTACTCATGCATACAACCCAGCAGGAGGAACCCCCGTCCTGACCCAGGCCTGACTAATCACAGTACCCTATTCTAAATGCACCGATAGGTCCAGAAATAGGTATGAAACCCAAGCATGTAAATAAAAGCCCTTTCCTTGAAGTGATATTTTCAGACATTAAAAGAGAAACGTCCTGTCTTCTGGAGTAGCTAAACCTAAAGGAGCCACCTGTCCAGCTACATTGAAGTGACCATTGGGCAGGTGACCATCAAGGTACTAATTGGTTGCCACCTTCTCAATTTGAAATAATCCTAAAGAAATTCTCACTTACACTTATCAAAGAACAATGCCAAAGCCACTTGGAAATAAGCAGTAAATTTAAATTGAAGCTCAGTTTTCTGACTTATCTTCATTCTTCACCTTTTCCCCATTACAGACTGTGTGGGTTAATGATCTGCAAGTTCTTTGATGGTAATGTTTTGTATTTGCAATTTTGTTTTCCCTTTCAGTTTTAGAGCTTAGCTTTTTTATTTCAAATAGTAAAACTAAGGCAGACTATTGTAGTTTCTCTCTCTTAGATGGCATTAGTTCCTGGAGCTACAGGTAAATCAAGAATTATTAGGGGAGTGGTGCCTGGGTGGCTCAGTTGTTAAGCGTCTGCCTTCGGCTCAGGTCATGATCTCAGGGTCTTGGGATCGAGCCCCGCATTGGACTCCCTTCTCAGCGGGAAGCCTGCTTCCCCCTCTCTCGCACTCCTCCTGCTTGTGTTCCCTCTCTTGCTGTGTCTCTCTCTAACAAATAAATAAATAAATAATCTTTAAAAAAAAAAAAAAGAACTATTGGGGGAAATATATAAAAGGAAGATGAGTTGAGAAAGAAGAATGTGAATGGTCCCTGGGTGGGCATCTAAGAATGAGAGTGAGAAGGTCATCCCAGTTTCAGCCCTTCAACTTATAGATGAGGCTCCTGAGAGGACTTAGGGCTCTCAACCAATGTCTCACATAGTTAATGGCAACTCAGCTTCCTTATCAATTGCCTTTGATGGAGAAGGCCCATGTGTAGTTGAAAAAAATGAGGCCACCTCACAAAAGAAAATGTAACTGAGATACAGGCTAGAGAAGGAGAAAGAGGTGAGCGGAAATGGGAGCAAGAGAAAACATCCATGACTCTGAATCAGTCTGTGCTTGTTACAGTTCCACCCCCACTCTCCCCAGGTACAGCTAACTGCCCCAGACTCTCTTTTTTGGTTAAAGTTAAATTGAATTAGGTTTGTGTCATCCCCAATGCTTTTATGCCAAGTTTAACTCTCTGACTCTCATTTTGTGTCTCTATAAAATGAATAATATGCCAATCTCATAAGGTCCTAGGAGTAATTAAAGTCATCATCAAGATGATGTGCTCATCAAGAGATGGTGTAGTTTACAGCAGGGACTTATATTTAATAAATGTTACTTGCCTCCTTTATTTACTAAGCCTGATGATAGATGTGAAAATAAAAATGGCACTTCTGGGGCACCTGGGTGACTCAGTTGGTTAAGCATCTGCCTTCGGCTCAGGGCCTGATCCCAGGGTGCTATGATGGAGCCCTGCATTGGGCTCCCTGCTCAGCAGGGACCCTGCTTCTCCCTCTCCTTCTCTAGCTCCCCTTGCTTGTGCTTTCTCATGTGCTCTCTCTCTCCCTCTCTCTCTCAAATAAATAAATAAAAATCTTTTCAAAAATAAATAAAATAAAAATGACACTTCTGATAGGACTGGGTGGCTCAGTCGTTAAGCATCTGCCTTCGGCTCAGGTCATGATCCCAGGGTCCTTGGATTGAGCTCCACATCGGGCTTCCTACTCAGCAGGGAGTCTGCTTCTCCCTCTGACGCTCCCCCCTCTCTTGCTTTCTCTCTCTCACACTTTCTTTCTCAAATAAATGAATAAAATCTTTTAAAAAAAGAGATAGTAATGTTTGTTTACAAAATAGGGTTAAAATTATTTAAAAAAAAAGAAAACAGATGTGGATGGTTATCTACCAACAGTGTTGTATTTTGCCCTACTGTTCAAGTCTAACCAAAATTCCCACCAGGCTATCCTTCAAAATGCACCATAACTCTAGTATCCAGGAAATATCATAGCCTCTAAATATAAACTAATGCACACACAAAAATGTTCGTTTTTCTCCTGGAAAAATTTTTTGTTATTATCATATACATGACTATAAGAAGAAAAGTTCATCCAAACATATGAGTCAGAGTTGATATACTGTTTGTGACAGAAAAGAGGTTTTGAATCCATTGGAAAGAAAAGAGTACCCTTTACACATTTCTCACAGTACTTGACTGAAGCCAGAAATGCCTTGAGAGTGAAGGTATAGGCTGTCATGTTATCCAAGTATGGGCAGACATCCCCTCAGTCAGGAGTAAGAAAATCTCTCCACTCTTCTTCTTTTTTTTTTTTTTTTTTAACAATAGCTTTCAGGCCATGAGAGAAAGAACTCACCAGGCACGTGTCGTCTAAAAAGTTTGCTAAATATAGCATTTATTATTTTACAGCATTTTACCAAGTGCTTTTTTAGTCAACCTTTGTTTTGGTTGGGATTTGATAACACAATATATTCATACTCAAAAAAGTCTTCATGAATATCACTGATCTAATCCAAATTAGATGAGAAAACAGCTTACTTCTGGCATTATTTGCTGATTTTGCCAACTTGAGGGAAGTTGATATTAGTCAATGAATAAATGTTTACTCAAGCTTTGCCATGGCCATGGGACAAATGATGTCCTAGGGAAGGTTTGCATCTGAAATTCGTATCTGTAATTTGACTTTTTATAGCTTGAGGGAAAAGTTACCCTTTTAAATTATCATTTATTTAAGTTATACAAAAGAATGAAGAAAGTCCTGAGTCCAAATCTTACAGAATAAATAATATTACACTTATGCATGTTACTCATTGTCCTACTTAGCTATTCATGGACAGAAATAAGAATAAACTGATACAAAAGTCTATCATCTTGAGGACAGGAATTAGGTCTCCTTTGTTTGTAGAGCAGGGTAATGTTGTGCTTAAGAGCCAGTGCTCCCAATTCAAATCCAGTGCTGCTCATTACTAGCTGTGTAGTGTTGAACAAGTCCCTTAACCTCTCTATACCTGTTTCCTCATGTATAAAAAGAATAAGGCTAGAACCTTCCTCATGGAATATTGCAAAGAACAAATCAGATATTTAGAAAAGTGCCTGGCACATAACTACTATAAATATGACAATTACTACCACTATCATCCTCCTCTCCCTCCTCCTCGTCATAATCTGAATCCTCTCAAAGCATAGACAACAGTGTCTACCACATAATAGGCGCCCACTAAATATGTATCGGCCAAATTAATGATGAGTAGACATTTCAAATCAAAGACACTATTTACTGTCTTTAATTTACTGTATTTTGTGTGACTGACTAAGATGGCATATAAAAAGAATTTGAACTTTGATATCGGATGACTTGATTTCAAACCCTGAAGGAACCACTTCAGCTATATGTTTATATAAAAATCACTTGACCCCCTCCCCCGAGCCTCTATTTCCACAGGTGGTGACAATTAGCTGACACATGTATAAGGCACCATCAGAGTGCTTCATGACAGATGTTCAAGAGATGTTTGTTCTCCCTCTGCCACCTTCCCTCTCAAAAGCTAGTTACCAATTTAGTGACAGACACAATAAGATTTCTGGTATTAGGAAAGGGGGGGAACAGGAAAGATGAAACATGGGGAAGTCTGGGAAGATTTCTTGGAAGAGATAACCTTAAACTGGATCTAGAATGGTGGGAGGATGTCAACATCTTGAAAGGGAGGGGAGGAATGGTGTCATGGGAGTGAGGCACAGATCAAGAACTGGAGCATAGGTAACCACTTTGGCAGGAGCAGGGGGCTGTGTAAGAAGCATTAAAGGAGAAGACAAGTACAAATGGTAATATTTGTGAGTTTGAAATTTGAAAGTTTTCTTCAGGAAACAGGAAGTCCTCAGGACCCTTGAGCACAGGTAGGTGTGCTCTGGTGCGTGGGAAGCTTAGTCCGCTAGCTGTGGGCACAGAGTGGAGGCAAGACTGACAAAAGGTGATTGCATTAGAGGATGAGACATGCTGATATTCTGGACTGGGGGGAAAGCACAGAAATAAGATGCATCATCTTTCAACAGGGTCAGGTTGCTGAGTATAAGGGGAGAGGGAGGAATAGTAAAACCATTTTGAGTCTGAATAAAGGACAGGTAAGTAAAAAGGGGAAATGAAGAATTTCATTGGCGATCTGACCCTGCTTAAGAGACAAAATAAGAATTTTCCATATCTGTCACAGAGACATATAAATAAGTATTTATCTTTTGTTTCGCAGAATATACTTTCAATATGTTGATTAAGCAAAATGCTGATAATCACAGTTATGAAAATATATATTTTTTGGTGTTAAGAAGCCAAACTGCAGCCTAAGTAAATCATATCTACCCAGTGTATTATATTATACATGTAAAGGAAATAACTTTCCTTCTGTCAAAAGGAAAACACATATTAGAACAAAGTATTTTTGAAAGGATTATGAATTACACTAGAAAGTATTTTAATTGCAAAACAATTTGCATAAATAAGCACTAATATACCAGAATTCAATCATTTTGCAATCATTTATTCATTACAGATCTAATAGTCAATTTCCTAAGAAATGCTGGAAGGATTGGATTATCACATAAGTCACACAGATGGTCAGTGTGTATTCTAGTATCTGTTTACCCAAAATTATCTCAACCACTTTTACCAAATCAGTGCATTAATTATTTTTAGAAAATCTAGACCCCACTTAACAATTCATTCAACCAACACTAAATGTCTGCCACAAAGTGAAAGGTGACAGTCCCAAGTCTAGAGACAGACTTTCTCCTTCCAAGGGTCTCTCACTCAAATCTTCCTAGAATCTTAGTTGTTTACTTGAGGCTCTTCAACACAACGGAAGTGGGGATAAGTGCTTTCCTGATATGCAGAGGCAAACGGTATTATTTACTTCATTAAAGCTGCTAAATTTGGGAACTTGAACAAACCAAGCTGATTCTGTTTTCAATTACAAGAATGTAATTATTTCATTCTTCCCCCTTCCCTTTATCTGTTTAAGTTGAACCTGTTAACCAAGTAAGTTTAATTCTGTAAAAAAAATATTCATTTAAGCCTTCATATGAATTTTTTACATTTTTAACTTCCTAAAATGTGCAACTTCCGCTATACTGACAGAAATAATATATGCTACTTATTAAATTTTGAAGTCTTAGAAGACTGAATATTAAAATGTTATACATAAAAGGGGATTTGAACCTTTTATTTGAAACTGGATTTGAACCTTTATTATAAATACAAAAATATGAAAGAATTTATTTGATATATTTTACCATGTGTCACCTTTCATTTGCAGATTATTCACTATTATTATTCTAAGTCAATTCCATGTCTTGGGAGAACAGAAAATGTAGTGACATACAGTTCCTACAAACTCACAAATAACCTACAATGTTAACATATTAAGTTAGATCACCATCATCACCACTATCATCATTCATTACTGAATTAATATGTTCCAGTCACTACATGCTTTACATGGAATATCTCATTTATTTCTCACAAAAATCCTGGGAGGTACAAAATATTATTACCTCTATTTTGCAGATGAGCAAACGGAGGCTTTGCAAGATCAAATAAATTGCTGATGGTGGTACAGAGACAGAGTTGGGGTTCAGTCTTAGGTTTCCTGACTCCAAAGACCATGAGCCATAGTTATGCTACCTCTTGATATGATTTCTAAAGATTCTATTAATCAGAAAACATAACTAAGATAAGATGGAGCACTTGACTCTAATTAGGGGGAGGAAAGGATTCTATGATTTCTAATGGGAGCTATGTGTAAAGGTATAATTTCAAAGCATGCCATATCGGACTACCTAGTAATTATCTAATTCGGTGAACAGAACTACAGTAGGAAAATTTTGTAAACAAACCTTTCAGCAAAAATACAAGTTTCCTAAGTAAGTCCATATCTGTCTGACCAAAAGCAAGTTTTCACAATCATTTCCATTGGTCGTGGCTTTCAAATCCATTGTGTGTCTTCTCGTCACTTAACAGGAATATGTGTAATACGCATACAAATTCCTGGTAGAACTTTTGCCAAAATACTTTTGTAAACAGTTTTGGAAAAAAATGTCAACTCATGTATTTTTCAGAATGTTTCCAGTTAAAATCAGCACCTCTCTCCAAATAGATAATGTCATCTAAACTCTTATTTTATATATTCATGAGTCTTGGAGCATATTCTGGTTTCTGGATTTGTTTTCTTTCATAAAATTACGACTGCATTCAATGTTTGAATGAAATAAAGATAGTTTATTTGTAGCCCTGGAACCTAGGTGTATACCAAACTCTCATATTCCACCTGAACCACTGACCTCTTCTTCAAGAACAGTAAACCACATCACCAAATACACAAAGGACACCAAATGTTTGTTGAAAAAAGTGAAAAAACTTGAAGATTTTTCAACATATACTAACAGCCTGTATGTTACACAAAGCTTTACATCCAAAATAAATTCTGATATTTGAGGATAACAGGCTAGTATATCAGAAATGGAGCCTTGGCAAAGCTACCAACCAGCAAACCTCATACAGAACACCAACATTCAAGATGGGGAGGAAATGCAGCTTATTTTTCTGATTCTATGTTCTTATAAGGTTTGAAAAGCTAGTGAATTATATATCCAAACTATTTTCTAAGAATATAACTCATAAAGAATTAATTCCTATATAGCTGATATTTGTGGGCATTGATTTAGTCAATTTGAAGGGTAATTTAAACTTCTGGTTTCCTTAAATTGAAGATATGGTGCTATCATCTTACTGTTTTCCCAATCAGAATCATTATACTCCGAGCACAAGTGACTTGTGCACTGGTAGATGACTTAGTTGTCAACTTAGTGTTCTTTGGAAAACATTAAAAAGGACAAACTAGCCTATTAGTTTTCTTCATCTTCCCGGTTCCTGATATTCCACCATTACCAATTATTTTTAAAAAAAATGCTCTCTTCATTCTGTTCTCTTTTAAAATGCAAATATTCTCTAAAGCACAAAAATTTACTCCCTGTAACACTTCCTTGGATTTCTCTTTGCCTTAACAGGAAAAATTCAGGCTCCATACAAAGCAAAGATGGAAGCCAGTGGTAGAAGGAGGCAAGATGAGGCGCTGGATTCAATAATTTTACAAACTCTGTCTATAATTTTCACAAAAGCTCTAAAAGGGGCATTTTATTTGCATTTGACAGAATAGTAAATAATGTTTGTGAGATTCCAAACCAAAACCTATCTTCCTTCAAAACTCATGTTCTTTCCCCCTCCATGGTAAGGTACTATTAGAAGGAGATCAGTATACAGAGAGTGACTGGAAAGGAGACCTAGATAATCAACAATGTCATTCCCTATAAAGTAAGATGCTTTTTATTTATCTAAAATCACATAGGTGATTAACTGAATACCTGACTGCTCATAAAACTCTTGAGAGCTCCATAGAAATAGAAAAGAATACAGTATTTTGATTCGGGGAAAAAAAAGGATAAAATCTCAGACTGTCAGTGCGTAACTTAGTATATTAATCTCTCTGAGTCTCAGTTTTCCTTAGGATAATCTTATAAAAGCATTATTTTTTATATAATGTAATTTTACTATATTTGAAAACCTCTCAAGTTCCACTCAAAATTTATAATTCCAAAATCTTTGTCACACCAAAGAGCCAAGTACAGCCAATATCAAACAATTTGAAGAAATATCTAAAAAATTGACATATTTTTAAAAAATTTTCTGGCAGAAGAATTAGGTAACTTGTGTGAGGCTGTATTCACTATTTAACTGCATAATATGTATTAACTGTCAGTATATTTTCCAGTATAACATATATTAAAGAATATGAATATATAAAGTTTATGTATATGTTTATATACAAGACTAGATTTCAAACTCTATTGGAGAAAAAAATCATGGGACAAGAAAATCCAGTATACCAGACACCCCATGTATTTTGGAATATCCTTTTGTACTTACCTTTGCATGTGTGTTTGACATTTTTTGTAATTTGCACTATTTTGAAACAGTAAATCACACTATGAAAATGACTAAGATAGAGTTGAAAAGTTATGTAGCTTCCTGATCCTCAAAGTGATACTCTTATGTTGATGTAAAATGCAGCCTAAAATAAATTGTAATAATCTAGCATTTATTTTAGCTATCTTTCCCAAATTTAAAAAGTAATCAGAAGTTTCTGCCATACAATTATCTAAAGGATGCAAATCTTCCCTTAAAGTAAAAATAAAGAAACAATTAGTCTAACAGTAATATTGTGGGAGAGTAGTTAATCCCCACAGACTTGTTATGTCATTTTCACTGACTCCCTGAAAGCAAGTAACATGCTCAGCTGGGGAGCTTAAAGCAGGGGCAGTAGTGGACCTGTGCTCATAGGCTAAAAGGTCTTAGAACCAGATGCAGGGAATAGAGAAGTGCATTTTGGAGTCCACTATGTCTAAGACCCATGACATTCCACGTTTAGTGGTGTGAACTTGTCAATTAAATAGTAAAAGATTGACAACTCAGTAATGCTAATTTATTAAATATGCCCTACTCAGAAACGTATCACATTGAGCTTTAGTTGAGACTATATATTATTGATGCATGCTGTAATGGCCTCCAGATTATCTACATAAGCTGTGTTTTTGAATGTCAGACATGGTCACCCACACACAGCTCACTAGGCTGCAGACAACCCCTGCCACTAGTGACTAGCCACAGCCCTTCCTGCAATAGCTCCCATGTTCTCCTCTGGTATTTTGAAAAGTCTGTCAATGAGAATGAAGCCCACTATATCTGAAAGTAACACAAAAATTTTCATCAAAATGAAGTTAATCAGTTTTTAAACATTTGCTGTCTCTTTAGACTTCACTCTCAGACTGGTGGAATTGTTATTATTCTATTTTACTGGTTTTCTCCTTTCCTGGATAAATTTATCCAGATGTTTGGACATTTTTCTCTATCACCCACACTCGCTCACTAACCAAACTTCACTTTGTCCAACCTCCATAAGGTTGCAGGGTCATCTCTAGAGGCACTTCAAATAAAGAGTTCTTTAGAACTAGAGATAGATTTTTTCTTTCCAATAAGGAAATTGTTTCCTTAATGATGAGATAATTATTTGTATTTAAGGAATAGAGTTATTTTTCCAGGGAATTTTAAATGATAACATTTAAAACCACATTTAGTCTGAAATTTCTCATCCTATCATCTTCTAATCTGGGTGAATCATGACAGCAAAAAATATTTCTTCCATCAACACGTGGAGACAATTCCTTCAGAATGAGCCTGACCTAGATTTCATGTGGTAAAGTAACTAATTAACTTACTAGAAAAGAAAGTCAAATATACAATCATTAAACTACTCCATGTCGTCATCACCCTGTCTTAGTAACATAGCTAGGTCTGATTGCGACTTCTCAAAATGTTTGAATATTTGAAATAATAATTTTTAAGAATAAATATTGAATATTGAAGATAATAACCAGAAGCCCATGAGAAAGCAAATACAGATCACAAATAACTCTCTTTTAAAAGGCACAATAATAGAAGCCACCAAATGTGGAATGCCAAATTCATTTAATGCTAACATTCAAGAACTCCAAAAATCAGATGGTGATATAATCCCACATCTGTATAATATAGTAACAACTGAAAATAATGACAGAATCATTTAAAATAAAGGTGTAGCAGCAAAACCTACACAGGTACAAAAAAGCGTTTGTATTAAATACAGTGTATTTTAGTTATATTTAATTTAAAATAAATATTCCACTTTGGGCCACAGGAAATGCTGGAAAGATTTTGTTACTACATTGTATTGAAATTATCTAAATCTTTTGAAACTGAGGAATATTTCTTATTTATATGTGCACCACCAGACATAATATAGCGCCTGTCTCACAAACAATGCAAACCACCTGCCCTAGTGTCAACCGTCCAAGTACAGATTTGTAGATCTCGCTCCTCGTACTCCAAAACACAAAACTCTGGGGGGATCATCAAAACCTACACTTTTAAAAAGCTCTCCAGATGTTTCTTATGCATACTGAAGTTTGATAGCTATTAACATAAAGACCTCCTCACTAAATGTTTGGTGACTTTAGAACACCATTGTGTAGAATGCACAAGAAGTACATTCAAAGTTACCTTTGGAAAAATGTTACCTGGGCACCAAGCCCAATACTTTCCTCAGAGAGACTGATGATACTAAATTGCCATATTTTTCATTCTTCTTTTCATTGATGAATATCAAAAATTCAAATTGTACCTGCTCCACCTCCTAAATCCTGTCATCTTTCCTGGCAAGGTACAGAGGGAATGTTGTTGGTACTATGGACTGAATGTTTATGTCTCCAAAGTTCATATGTCAAAGACCAATGTGATGGTATTTGGAGGTAGATTTGGGAGATAATTAGGTCATGACAACGGAGTCATTCTGAATGGGGTCAGTGTCCTTTTGAAAAGAGACACAAGGGGCACCTGGGTGTCTCAGTTGGATAAGCGACCGCCTTTGGCCTCAGGTCATGATCCCAGGGTCCTGGGATTGAGCCCCACATTGGGCTCCCTGCTTGGTAGGGGGCCTGCTTCTCCCTCTCCATCTGCCACTTCCACTGCTAGTGCTCTCCTGCTCTCTTGTTCTGTCAAAAAAATAAATAAAATCTTTAAAAAAGAGAGAGAGACACACACACACACACAAGAAAGCTTTCATCCTCTCTCTCTGTCATGTGAGGATAAAGCAAGAAGGTGGCCATCTGCAAGCCAGGAAGAGGGTCCTCAACAGGAACTGAATCAGCCAGTACATTGATCTTGGAATTCTCAGCCTTCAAAACTGTGAGCAAAAAATATCTGTTCTTTAAGCCACTCAGCCTAAGACAGTTGGTATCCTACTGGTCCTCCACTGTCACTTCCAGACCAATAAAGAGGCTGAGGCTATAAGCCAGGTGAGACATGATGGCAATTTAGACTGGAATTTGCAGCACTGGGGTTAGTGAAAAGTGCTTAGCTCTAAGATATCAGTGCTCCAGAAGACTCAGTGCTGAATTCTCTTTGAACTCTGTACCTTCTCTTTAGGCAGGCTCATCCATTTCCATTGCCTCAATCACCACCTGCACATGAATCATTTACATTTACATTTCCTACCACCATCTGTCCTTTGAAATTTAGACTGTTATAACTAATGGAGTATTTGGCATCTCCGTTCAGTTTTCTCAAAATCACCATTTCAAAGGTTTAAGTCATAATTTTCTCCCCCCAAATTTAATCTTTTCTAGTGTTTCCCATCCTAGAAATGGCATCACTATCTATCCAATTGCACAGTGGTCATAGATTCCTTATATTACCTTATCCTCCCATATACAGTCTTTTTGCAAGTCCGTTTTATTTCCTAAATATTAGATCAGTGGATTTTTCTGCATTGGTATCACCAATCCCCTGGTCCAAGTCACCATTTTCTCTTGCAATAGTTTCATAGCCAGTTTCCTTATAAATCACTTTTATTCCTCCTCTAGTTTCTTTTCCACAATAAGAGCGATCTTAACAAATGCCAATGGCTTTTCACTGCTTTTATGGTGAGAACTAAAAATTTGGATGTGGTTACAACAAGGTCTGATCGTACATACCTCTCCAGTCATGTTTCCTATCAGCACTACCTGTGGACACAGAAGAGGGACCTCTACTGAACCCCTCACTTTAGAAATTTTCCCATATCTCACACACACACACACACACACACACACACACACACACACACACACACATACACAAGCACACACATATGTGCGCACATACAAAACATATTAAGAAACACATAGGAGCCTCTGTCACTAGAATAGGAACCTAACTGTGACACAGTGCAACTCATTTCCTTGAAAATCTACTTCGTGATTGATATTCATGATTGATACTCAAATGTGGAACATTTCTCCACAGCTCCTCCACTATATCCTCAAAACAAAAGCAATGGCCTCCAAATGCCATGAAGATTTATAGATAGTGTACACCACTGCTAATAGCAGAAGAAGAACACTGCTTGGGAATGCAGAAAGGATTTCAGCAACACAAACTCTTAGATAAGAGCTAAGTAAATCAATTAATTTGTCAAACCCTCTTCTCTGATACCATGAATGTGATAGAATGATGTGTCATTTTACAATATTTGAATGTTTCATAAAGATTTCTCCTGACAGACTGTAACCTGCATGAGGGCAGGAGCTATGTCTTTTTTTGCCCACTCTAGTGTTTAGCATTGCCACATACTGAATAATGAATACTTGTTGACTAAATAAAGGAATAAATTTAGAATAAGACAGAAGTGGTGGAGGGCCTTGGGCAAGTCACTTTAACCTATCTCGTAGTTTATAATCTGAAATGAGGATAAAGACACCTACCTTACAAGGTTGTTTATGACTGTAACAACATAATGCCATGAAGGATACACAAGCTCTGCACATGGTAATTCAATGAATTATAAATGATGATGTTGCTCTTCTCATGGTCATGATTTTCCAGATCCCACCACATTTATTAATGCTATGCTTATTTTTCCAAATTTTCAAAACAAATTGCCTGGAAACTAAATTGTAGCATGCAATTGCACTGGAAAACTAAACCCACTATGTCTTTTGTTTTTTCTGCCAGAATTTTTTTCAAAAGATGAGAACTATAATGAAGCAGTACAGCTGAATTTCGATGACAGAGGAGGCATTTTGTTGAGTGACTCTATTGTGCTGACACAAATATTGATCCTATATGATACTGACTCTCCTGACCCTTCATTTGTAACTTAAAACTCATTCTCTTCTATTTATTTGCAGATGGCATTTGAAGAGTATATCAGAAAATCACATTTGAAATTACATTCTACATTGGAAGGCATTTATTATTAATCACTGTCACTTTTACCGTACTAATCTTCTAACATGATTCTAACTACATTTGTCTGAATATAGATGTCCTTTCCAAAATTCTGGCTCTCAGTACCTTGATCCCCTTTCTCCTCCAATAACTTCATCCTTCATACCGCCTCAACCACTCACTGTCATGGTCATAGCTTAGAATTTGTCACTACCAATGTTTACAAACCTACCAAATCTCAATTTCTAGCCATTCCTCTCCTTCTTCCCCAAACCTCCAACATTTTGCTGCCTGTCTGTACATGTATTGATGGCCTTGCATCCTTCTTCTCTGAAAAAATAGAAGTACTACTTTCTTCTGAACACAACACCTAGATTGATCTTGTTAGAGGGTAAGTCAAATAATGTCATTCCTCTGATGAGAAACTACTTTCATGCCTTTTCATCATGGTCAGCACAAAAGCCACACCCTATAAGGCCTAAGGGTAAAGTTTTAAAAAGGTACTATTGATAACTAGGACAACAGGCATGAACTGGGAATCTTCTAAGCAAACCAAGAAGTGTATTTCACCTACATGGATCTGGCATCCATCAACTCTCTGACCTTATCCCCTACTGGTTTCCCTCTTGCTCACTCTGCTGCAGCTACAGGGTGCTCCTTACTGTTCCTTGAATACACTAGGCACTCTCAGTCTGGAGTGTTTTCACCTCTCTTCTCTTTGCCTTAAACATTCTCCAAGATATCCTCTCTGTTTAGTCCCTCACCTCCTTCAAATCTAGGCCGTCTCTTGGGCCACTGTCTAAAACTACCACATCCCTAGTCTCTATCCTCCTGCTTTCTTCTTCTATTTAGCCATTATCACCATCTACTATACAAAATATTTTACTTACTTATTTTGTCATTGTATGTGTTCCAACACAAGTATGTAAGCTCCCTTTGGGCAGGGATTTGGGAGAGGGGCTTTTTTTTTTTTTTTAATTCCAGAACTGGAATAATATAGAAGACTAGAAGACCCTCAGTCAACATCTATCTTTGAGTCTGACCGAAAATGATGGAAGTTCTTACTCGGCTCAGGCAGTCTCACTCATTAACACGGTCCATTCTTGTAAGAATTGACTTTCAGAACCTGAAAGATAGACTGAATAGGCAAATAGAAAAATCATGTAAAACATAAGCCTACCCATATTCCTTGGCTTGTGGCCCCTTCAAGCAGTGGCATCACTCTGCTTCCATCATTACATCTCTTTTCCTGACTCTGCTTCCCTCTCTTCCCTTAAAAGAACTCTCATAATTACACTGGGACCACCTACATAATTCAGGGTAAAGCCCCACCTCAAGATGCTTAATTTAATCACATCAGCAAAGTCTCTCTTGCTAGGGTAACACAAAAAGGTAACATATTCATAGATTTTGAGGATTAGGATGTGGACATTGCGCTGGGGGGTGGGGGGGAGGATCATTCTGCCTTTGTACACACCAAGTGGAAACACTTCCGAATCATTCACTCCACCACCAAGGACAGAGAACCTGAGACACACTGCACTGATTTCTTGCCCTTACTTTTGTTTGAAGATTGCCTTGGGTTGTACCTGCCTACAGCTGAGCAAATTCCCAGATGCAAAAGGAAGTCATCAGCAGAGGAGGTGCCGGAGTTGGGATGCTACCAGTAGACAGAAATTGTTCTGAGGGCAGAGCACCACTGAATCTGATGGTCATGGTGTAGAGGATAATTAGGAGGGTGTATGTGGGGAAAATCACAGGATATATAGTATTGAACAGATAAGAGTGGCACACATGATGCAACACCCCATGGACCAAACCACTGACATTGGGAAAACACAAATTTTAAAGAGAAGTAATTAAAGCAGGATTTTAGGGATATTCATCTTGCAGGAAAATACTGGAAGCCCAATACAAATGATGCTCCAGTAATCAGGAGGTAAGATGATGGACTGTCATAGCCAATGCACAGACCTGAGAACTGGGAGGAAGCAGTGGAAACAAAAGGAAAATAAAGGGCTAAGCACTAAAACTAGGGATTGAGGAGAAAGGAAAATCAAAGATATTATAAGGCTTCTAGCTCTAAAAGGCTGAAATAATAGTGATTAAAAGAAGTTGAGAATGAAAATTCATTTGAAGGAATAGTTAGGTTCAATTTCAGTCTCATTGAATTTGAGGTAACATGATGGTGGTATTTCTACCTTGAGTCAAGTCATAAAAATTCCTCTAAGTTATTCCTTTTCTAAATATTTCCAATTAAATTGGAATTCTCATTTGAGACACTTAAGATCATTACCATTTCATTTCATGTGTAGTACAGCAAATATTTTGACATTCCTCATCAGTCCATTTTCAATAGTATATTGATTGATAAGCAATATGTTATTAATGCCCAAAGCAACCACATGTTGTGAACTGGAATGATCATGAGGCAATCTATGTTAGGATTATTAATAATGTCTTACGTTAGGCAGCACTTTGCAGATATCTCTTAAAGTCTTCCTGTAATCTTAAAAACTACTTCATATGTATGTTAATATTTGTTTCATTTAATAATTGAGGAGACTGAGACTCAACTGGGCCACTACCCAAGGTTAAGCAATCAGTTAGTGATAGAGTCTGGATTCAAACTCACCTCTAGCACCAAGTTCAATAGTATTTTTATAAAACGAAGATATTTTTCATTATGCCAGACATGTAATGTCTAAATATAACTTGAAGTATTGGAATAAATATGGATTGATTTAAATAGAGTTTACTCAATTACATAATCGTTATCTTTTGTAATGATTTTCTCTGTGTAGAATATGTAATATTATATTTTAAGAGTTTATATTATTTACTTACCTATATGAAGAGGAAGATTCTCAAGGGCAAGAGTCTGTTATCTGTATCTACCATATAACTTGGCACAAAGCAGATTCTAAAAAGGTCTGATGTATGAATAAATATAGTGACTTTAACTGGCATATCTACGGAGTATTTCACATTGTTCAATATTTGTAATTGCTGTCTACTGTCTTTGTCATATGAAAGATGTTAAAAGCTGACATACATTTTCACAAGATACTTATTTCAACTGTCATACAAAACAAAACAAAAAAAAAAGAAAAGAAAAGCTATAAGCCAGAGAATAGAAAAATTCACAATAATAGTTGAAGCTTTTAAAAATACTCTCAGTAGGCGCGCCTGGGTGGCTCAGTCGGTTAAGCGTGGGATTTTGATTTTGGCTCAGGGTCATGGGATCCAGCCCTGCCTATGGCTTCCCGTTCAGCATGGAGTCTGCTTAAGAGTCTCTCCTTCTCCCCCTACCCCTCCCCCCTTCACAAGCTTGCGCCTACCTCTGCGCTCTCTCTCTCACTCTCTCACTCTCGTTCTAAAATAAATAAATAAATCTTAAAAAGTAAATAAATAAAAATACTCTCAGTAATTTATTGAACAATGAGATTTTGAAAAAGGCAAAGACATACAATATATGTATCTACCAGTTTTACACAATGACACATTTATGTATCCAACAACTACAAAATACACATTTTTTTCAGTGTACATGGAATGTTCACCAAGACAGAAATGTGTTGGGCTACAACATGATTCTTACTAAATTTTAAAAGACTGAAATTTTACAGAGCGTATTCTCTGAGCACAACAGAATTTAACTAATAAAAATATATCTGGAAAATTCCCCAAACATTTAGAATTTAAACTACTAATTTCTAAGTAGCCCATCGATCAAAAAACAAATCATATGAAAAACAAGAAATATTGTGAACTGAATGACAATTTAAAAAATCATGTCTATTAATAGAATAAACATATTATAATATATTCACAGTATGGAATACAGTTCAGCAATAAAACAGAACTAATTATTGAATATAAAACATGAATAAAACTTATTGTGCTCTGCTAAAGAAGTTGAATATAAAAGAGCACATATATATGAAATTCTAGAGCAGGTAAAGTTAATTTTGATGAATAAAATCAGAGGAAAAAAGTTGCATGAGAGGGAAGGGCATTGACACAAAAGGAGCTTGAAGGAAATTTCTGAGTGACAGAAATATTCTGTATCTTGGCAAGTGTATTTGTTTCACTTGGGTGTGATTTGCCTAAATTTACTTATTGTATGGTGCACTCAAGATTTATACCTTTCACGTAAGAGAGAAGGTATAACTCTTTATATCTTTAATGTAAGAGAAAAGGAAAAGCTCTCTTTTACATAAGATTTATATATTTTATTTATTTAGACCCTTTACTGTATGTAATTTTACCTCCAAAAATATTTGTAAACAAATATTGAACTCTAGTTAGGAGATTAATCTTTCACAGTACTGTAGTTTAGCAATTCTGGAACTATTTTCTAGATATTCTAGGCTATAAGGGTGTATTAGTTGGGGTTCTCCAGAGAAACAGAATTGTGTGTGTGTCTGTGTGTGTGTGTGTGTGTGTGTGTGTGTGTGTGTGTGTGTGTGTGTGTGTGTGTGTGTAGAGAGAGAGAGAGAGAGAGGTTTTAAGGAATTGACTCATAATTATGGGACTGGAAAGTCTGAAACCCGCAGGGCAAGCTGAAAGGCTGGAGAACCAGGGAAGAATGGATGTTGTTGTTTGGACTCTGAAGGCATTCTGGAGGCAGAATTCCCTCTTCTTTGGGGGACCTCAATCTTTTCTCTTAAGGCCTCCAATTATTTGGATGAAGCCCACATACATTAGAGAGGGTATCTTCTTCACTCAAAGTCTAATTTAAATGTTAATCACATCTGAAAAACAACTTCATTTAGACTGGTGTTTGACCAATCATATGGGTACCATAGCCTAGTCAACTTGACACATAAAGTCAACCACCACAAAAAGAGTGACAACTATGAAAATGGTGGAATTTAAAATGTACCCTGTGATACTGGATTGAAGTTAGAGGTATCACTATAAACACATGGTTTTTAATAAATAGATATAGACATGGACATAGACATAAATATGTAGAGAGCTGCATTATACTTATTCACATACACACATATTCCCTAGCTCTGTCTGCTGAGAGAGGCAAGAAGCAATGACAGAACAGTAGCAATGCACAAAACTAGCGCTCAGATGTTAGTTTCTATATAGCATTCTACACTAAAACACAAAAGCACTTCTTGGAGAAAATGCTGGTTCCAGGGCTGGGGCAAGAAGAGCACAGATTAAGCCTAGAATATCTCATGGTACAAAAAAGCACTCAAAATTATGCAAACATAGTAAAGGCACACAGCAACCAGATTAAAGGGTTCCTACTAGACATGAATAAATTCTGGGACAATGAATAAACAAATGGGGGAGAAGGAAAAGCTCTCCCTTAGAGTAGGGTAGTACTCTAATAAACGTAGAAGAAAGAAAATCATCCATAGATGCTAAAACTAGTAGATGAAAGTTTTTACAAACAGCATGTACATGGTTTCAGTTTATCTCCCCACAAACACTTACGAAACCAAAAAGAAAATTATAACTTCACAACAGAGAGACCTGGCTGGTGCTACCTTAACGATCAGTAGTCTTAGAACAAACCCACATCATATAATTCCCAATACAATGCACGAATAAGCACATAATATCATTACTGTGGTATTTCTGCCAAGAAAAAAAAAAGAGAGCTTGAATGTAATCAGGAGAAAATACCAGCAAAACCCAAATTGAGAGTCAGTCTATAAAAATTGATCCATAGACTTCAAAATGCTAGTCAAGATAATCAAAAAAGACTGATAAATTATTCTAAAGTATAGCTGACTAAAGACTGAATGCAGTACCTGATTGGACTGATCCATTACTAATCAATTATTGGGTGGATCCTATATCAGGGAAAAAATACCCATTAAAGAAATTATTGGGACAATCGATGAAATTTGAATAGAAACTGTGGATTGGATAATAGTATTGCATCACTATTAAATTACCTGAATTCCATAATTGTACTAGATAATGTAAGAAAATCTGTTTAGCAAGTACACACTGAAAAATTATTGTAAAAGGGCACAATATCACTATAATATCTCCAACTTATACTTAAGTGGTTCAGAAAACAAAATATAAACATATGTAAATACCCATATATGTTTATAAATATATGTAAATATAAATGATATTCATAAGATATAATAGAGACTTTATATGATAAATTTAATAAAATATATAACAAATTATAGTATAAAGTTTATATTTATGTACATGCAAATATAAATTATAATAAAGCAAATGAGGCAAATGTGAACAATGGTGAACAGGAATTAAAGAATATCCAGAGTTCCTTCTATTGTTCTAACAACTTTTCCCTAAGTCTGCATTTCAAACTATAAAATAAATCAAATTTAAAATTACCAAAAAACTGGGGTGTCTGGCTGGCTCAGTTGGTGGAGCATGTGACTCTTAATCTTAGGGTGGTGAGTTCAGGCCCCACGTTGGGCCTAAGAGCTTACTTAAAAAAAATTACTAAAAAGGGCGCCCGGGTGGCTCAGTTGGTTAAGTGACTGCCTTCAGCTCAGGTCATGATCCTGGAGTCCCGGGATTGAGTCCCACATCGGGCTCCCTGCTGAGCAGGGAGTCTGCTTCTCCCTCTGACCCTCTCCCCTCTCATGCTTTCTCTCTCTCAAATAAATAAATAAAATCTTTTTAAAAATTTACTAAAAAAATAGAATATTTTTATATGTGCATGATTTTTCTCATGACAAAACAATGCCTACCACATAATAGATGTTCAATTTATTAGATTTATTAAAGAATGGATGACCAAACTTATTTTCTTATGAATATAAAAGCTCTTTGTAAGTTTGGAAAAAACTGTGAAACAAACAGTGAAGGTTTTATTAAAAATTGGAAATCCAGTCTTTATAATTCATACCACGTTTTTCAGTCCCTAGATAATCATAATACACACCATGCAAATATTGTTATGTGATTGGAAAAAACTGAATACAAAGATAAACAAGTCAAGCTATCCCCACAATCATTAAGACCCCAGGGGATTTAACCTTAGGTCACGAGGCTAACCAGGCAATCACTCTCCACTTCAGTGTAATCAGCTCTTACCTCTCTAACTCTCACAAGGTGCATGAATTTGTGTTAAATATTTAACATCCTCTCAAAAAAGGTGTAAGAATGCCTTGTAGAATAACTTAACATTCTCTATTTCTTCTCTGATGATGCCTTCATTTTTACCACCTTGTACAACATGTAACTAAATCGGTAAAAAATCCAGTTCACAATCACATCATCCAAACCACTTGGGCCAGGGTACATGTTTGACTTCAGGAGGTTTTGAGAATTGTTAAAAACAAGTATCTCAGCATTTGAATAACAAAAACATAATAACTTTGTTACTATTTTGAGGACTATTTCACAAACACTAGGACAGATTTATTAAAAGCAGCTTATTTGTATTTTGAAAGAATAGTAACAGAAAAGCAAAACTATTATTTAGTGAGAAAAGCATTCTACCAATATCCTAAAGCTACCAAGATTTTTATAAATAATCTTCTTGCCTATTTCTATCAAAATCAATGCAGTTCTTATTGTATCGCATAGTTGAAACCTTAACACATTTCAAAACCATGGCTCTGTTTAAGAAAGGAAACTACGTGAGAGATGCTGGCAACATTTATCGATTGCCTCGTATGTGCCAGACACTGCATTCAGTATGAATATGCAGATATGAAAGACCTGTTCCTTATTCTTAGTGAATAAGCACAAAATACACTAAGGAACACTGGAATGTACCTAACCCAACTTGAGAGTAGATGTGTCTCAATGATTTAGTGAAGGTGTCCAGTAAAAGCTAATTATGCCTAGCTGAGTTTTGAAGACTCAATAAGATCTATGCAGGTAAAGAAAGTAGGGGAAGGTATTTCTGGGAAAGGGAACAGCAAACATGAAGGTGAAGAGGTAGGTGAAAATATGGATGTTTGGGAAACTTCAAAGAGTTTGATAAACTTGAGGCAAAAGTTCACCAAGAGAATGATGAAAAATGTGACTGAATAGTTTATCAGGGACCTGATTATAAGGAGCCAAGGATGCCATGGCAAGATGGCAGGGATTTGGGATTCTATCTAAGCAACTATGGAAAACCAGTCAGGAAATTTTAACTGAGAGGTGACATGATCAAGTTTATAAAAGAACACTTATTCTGGTGGGTAACACTAAATGCATTCAGAATTGTCATAAATTCAGTATAGATATTTTGAAAGCCTGAACTAAGTTGATGATTAAGTAGAATAACATAGAAGTACACTTTTTTCCCCCTTCTCTCCACATTTTCCACCAAAAACCCATAAAACTAAAACACCACAACACACACACAATCACACAATATTGGAAGGTGGCTTCCAAAAGATGACATTGAAGAAAAGAAGTGAGCTTGGGGGATAGGCTTACACATAGAAGAGTTCATTGCCCTCTTCCCACTGGATTCCTCCATACCATAAGCAAACCATGTCAGAGCCCTGAGTTTGTCTTTTTTTTTTTTAACTGAGATATAAAGACATATAATATTGTATAAGTTCAAGTTGTACAATGTGCTGATCTGACACACATATTGTACAATATGATTACCATCTTAGTAGCTTTGGCTAATATCTGTATCACATCACATAATTATTATTTCCTTTTGGGGAAGAGAACATTTAAGATCAAGTCTTTTCACAACCATAAAGTATGTAATGCCATATTATTGACTATAATCACTATGCTGTGCTTAAATCTCCAAAACTTATCTTCTTGTGGCAAGTTCGTACCCTTTAACAATATCTCCCCAGTTCTCCCACCTGCCAAACCCTGGTAAGCATCCTACTACTCTCTGTTTTTAGATTCCACATGTAAGTGGATCAGTATTTGTCTTTCCTGTCTGACCTACCCCACCTACCATAATGCCCTCAAGGTCCATCCATGTTGTCACAAATGGCAGGCTTTCCTACCTTTGTGAGGTCGGTCAGCAGGCTCCTATCTTTTTATATATTCCTGTTCCCAGGTCTCTTTTCAGGGGTGTGAGCAGGCTACGATTTCCTGTGCATCCTGCTGTACCTTATGTGCCATGTGGTGGTTTCCCAGGGGAGCTCTGAGAGCTAGACCTAAGGTAAAGTAGTAGGAAGCCTTATTTTGACCACAGATTTAAGCTTCATTTTCCAATCTAGCTTTAGCAATAATAAAGCTAATACTTTAACTTTTACCTGAATGTCACATATAATTGCTTGATTCTCAGAGAGGTAAATAGATTTCAAAGGGCTAAAGGCCCATAGATGAAGAAAAAGGTGGGAAGGAAAGTCAAAGGCAACCCGTCCATACAGGCCTCTCGCAACATGCTTCTCTAGCACAGTCACAGGGAGCTGAAATTCAGTGAAAAGGTCAGTGATTAATCTGGCTTGGAAAACAAATTTCTCTCTAACACAGTATCTTTGGTCTACTCTGAGTAGATTCAGGTGGAAATGCCTTGGCAGGACATTCAAGGAAAGAAGCAGTGCCAGAACTTATATCCTCACCTGCTGTGCTAATACAAGGCAAACAGACCTCAGTCTACTCGCTGCCCATCACAGTCAGTCAATGGCATGCCTAAAGGAAACAGCTTTATTAACACTACATGGTTACTGACTTCCCTGCAGGTAGGCCGAGACTTGGAAAACCCCTTCTCACATTAGGGACCCACCCAGCAATGATTCATATTTCTGAGAAAAGCTCTGGTAAGACATTAAGTGGTATGCAAAAGGAATTTGTTATTTGGAGTAAAATCAAATTAAGTGTCACTGATGCCTCACATTAAGCTTACATAGAAATGCATCCCATTTTTCCTTTTTCACCATTAAGATTTGAAATCTACACAGAGTCAAAATATGACATCCCATCATCTGTTGGCTAATATCTTTTCTAGCTCCCTCTGGACCTATGTTCCCATGTTATGAAGTTCAAAACTATCCAAAGAAGCTGTGTGCTGTGGATTGTAAACCTTTCAGATAGCTTGCTGACTTCACTCCTGTTTTTTTGTTGTTGTTTTTAATAATATTGAGAATTAGAACAAATGTCATATAAGATATGAACTGAAATCAATATAGCATTTAAGTAGAGTATGGGAATTTATGTCATCTTAATACATTATGAGAGATAAAGCTTTTTTTAAAATATTAGGTCAGACAGAGAAAGACAAGTCCTGTATGGTATAACTTATATGTGAAATCTAGAAGTTAAACCTATAAAAAACCGAGAATAAAATGATGGGTTACCAGGGGATAGGGGTGGGGGAGGTAAGAGTGACAGTGTTTAAAGATACAAACTTGTAACTAGTAGTAAATAAGCCATAGAGAACTAATGCATAGTATAATGAATATAGACAATAACATTGTACCATAATTATGTAATGTGATACATACCACTACATTGGCAATCATATAACAATATATGAATATACCAAAGTAACATGCTGTATACCTTAAACTTACACAATATTACATATCACATCTATTGAATAATTTTTTAAAAAATACTAATGCTTAAAGAACTGGGTAAAAACAATAAACACATGTCCTTGATATATTTAATATTAATAAACAATACCACACACAACAGTTTGCAATACTGAGTGAAGGGCATTGATGTATTATATATCTTACTGTTTTATAGTCTGGAATGCCATTAACTTAAAAGAGTTTATTTGAACTACTCCTTGCTGGTACTAATATAAAATGAATTTTTCACATAAGCAGTTTCTTGACTTTTTTTCACCTAAAAGAACCCTTTGTGTTTTCTCCTCCCCAGGAAATTAGACATTGAAAGTGATGTCTTTTTGCTTGGTTGCTTTTCTTTTTCTTCTAAAAAAAAAAAAATCACTGGATTTCAAAGAAGGTATTGGATCACCTGGCACATAGCCCTCAATCAATATTTGTTGAATGAATAATTGAATGAAGGAATGCAAATTATCTTGATTCATTGATGCAGAGGGGAGAGGTAATTTGGGTGAAAAAGATAAAAGAATAACTTCCTTTTAACGAGCAAGGCTCCTATTTTGAAAAAGAGAAAGAAAATAGTAGAAAACCAGAAGAGTATCACCTAACAGCTATTTTTTCATTGTTATACACACACACACACACACACACACACACACACACACACACACACACGAACTAAGCCCATCTCTATCACCCCTCAAATAAAGCTAAAGTTGGATTACAAGAAAAGCTCTTTAAGTAGAAAAGGCAGAATTTTCATAAATGCTTTTTTTTATCCCAGAATATATTGTCCTGTTATTACTCCTTATTTCAAAGAAAAATAAAGGTCAATCAAGAGCCTTTAATATTTAGGAAAGAAGTGTTTGGAGAACACAATAATCCAGTGCTGACATCCATACAGTAATCCCATGTTTCTTAGAGTAAAACATGAGATAGGAGTCTAGAAAGTACACATCTTTTAAGTTCTTAATAATATATTCACATGTCAGGGCGCCTGGGTGGCTTAGTCAGTTGAGCATATGACTCGGTTTTGGCTCAGGTCGCGACCTCATGGGTCATGGGATTGAGCCCTAAATCGGGCTCTTCACTCAGCATGGAGTCTGCTTGGGATTCTCTCTCCCTCTCCCTCTGCCCCTCCCACTAATGTTCTCTCTCTCCCTCTCTAATATAAATAATAAATCTTTAAATATATATATATTTAAATACATATATATGTATTCACATGTAAAACTTATTTTCAGGGCGCCTGGGTGGCTCAGTTGGTTCAGCGACTGCCTTTGGCTCAGGTCATGATCCCGGAGTCCCAGGTTCGAGTCCCACATCGGGCTCCCTGCTCAGCAGGGAGTCTGCTTCTCCCTCTGACCCTCCTCCCTCTCATGCTCTCTCTCTCTCTCATTCTCTCTCTCAAATAAATAAATAAATAAATAAATAAAATCTTAAAAAAAAAACTTATTTTCAGATTAAAATAGTATTACTCAATTGTCTCCATTAAACAGTAGAGACTACTTTATCAGGTTTATAATTTAAATAAATAATAAGCTATTTGTATCATATTTACATAAATTGAATATCACAGATGCTTCAGAATATTTCCCACATTTGGAATGATAGATTAAAAGGTTATGCTTAACTCCTAGCTTAACCACATTACAAACCACAAAGAAATCCTGTATTAGGTTTGGTTAATGCTATGTTCCCTTCTAAAAAGTAAAAATTAAAAAAAGAAAAAAGAAAAATCCCTCTGAAGCTTAAAAGGCAAATAACCTCATAAATGTGTTGATGATTCTAGACACCTGTCACATTTACAGCACTTTAGGTTTGTCCTTAGGGAACAGAATTGACATTCAAAAGCGAAAAAAGTAGGTAAAAATTAATAAATACTGTGTAATCATGTGTTTATCTTGATAAAAGTTGATTTATAAGTAGAAAAGTTTCTGAAAAGATATATATTAAATTTTATTTGTGATTTTCTGCTTTTGCTTATATGCATTTTTGAAATATACTTTTATAATATAAAAAATCTTTAAAATTATATTCATGTTCAAAATTTATAGTAATCATTTGTTAATTGAAAAGAAAAAATGTTACTTTCATTTTTTTAATTTAAAGAAAAGAGGCTCACAATTGTGTGCTCCTCTATCTACAAATAAGAAGTCTGAGCTCTGGAAAACCCTCCATTCCTCCTTTTGAGGCCAACTTAGCAGCTAATTCTTTTGTTCATTTTGACAGATCAGCTGCCTCTTCCCTGCAGATCAGTAATGAAATTCAACTACATGAATCACAGTTACTTATACATTTTCTAATTTGACCTGACTTGCTATTTCTTAGCTGTGGGTCTCATTCAACTTTTAATTTTCTGTGATTGGCAGAAATAGCACCACACTGAGGATGTGCAGCTCCAACCTTTCTCATAGGGACTTACCGCCCCTTTTGGAAATCCTGTGCTGCCAAGGAAAAATAGCTATTTGACAATTTAGTTGAACATGCTCATCAATCTAACCTAGAAGAGACTTCAGGCCCAAACTCTAGATTAGAGTTATGTGGTGATAAATTTATCAGTTTTTGTGCTTACAAAAGTAGGACGTTATTTTCTGAGTTAATAATTCAAAACAATTTTCCTGCATTGAGTTCAATGGGCCCCTCAAACTTAACACCAGGATGTGGAAGGGAGATCAGTTTCCTTTTGCTCCTTTCTTCTCTTCCTTCATATAATACCCAAGTACATTTAGACATGTACTACTCCAAGGAAAGTCTTCAAAGTCGGTATAACCACACTTCACAACTGGATGGAGCTGGCCATATAGATAAAAAACATATTTCCACTTTCTTTTTATTACCATTTAAACAACAGTTTCTTGTGGAAGTGTGACTGAGGTAGGTTTTCCAGATCATCTCTTGAAGTGAAAAAGTGATCAAAATGAAGGAAAATGAAGCAGTCTGACAAGGTGTCTCAGGCCGATTCTCTTCAGATGGGCCATCCCCGCGGGGTGCTGCCAGCTGAGGGCCTGTTTTTTTGTTTTTTTGTTTTTTTTGAGGGCTCTGTTTGCAGTGCTGCCAACAGCCAGGAGAGTAAATACTGAAATCCTGAGCATCTGTTACACGGGACATAAAGGAGATGGCAATGCCAGAATTAACCTGGGAGTCTACTCACTTCACACTACCTCCTTGCATTTCATTGGCAGAGCGCTAAACCAATACCAGCAAAGAATCGACTACCACACAGGCTCCATAGCAAGAGACAGACAAAAGAGAACAAAAACTCAGGAGTTAATGAGAGACGATTGACTCTGAAAAACAAACTGAGGGCTCTAGAGGGGAGGAGGGTGGGGGGATGGGTTAGCCTGGTGATGGGTATTTAAGAGGGCACGTTCTGCGTGGAGCACTGGGTGTTATGCACAAACAACAATCATGGAACATTACATCAAAAACTAATGATGTAATGTATGGTGATTAACATAACAATAAAAAATTTAAAGAGGAAAAAAAACTCTGGGGTTAACCACACACTCTTTTATCTTTTAAAATGTATTTGCATTTTTATCAAGAGAATTCATGTGCCTAGTTTTAAAGGTAATGCTACAATCTTATAATGAAAAGGGAGGGGAGATGGAAAAAAAGAAGAAAAAAGAAAAAAGGAAGTCTCTTGCATACCCATTCAGACCTCCCAGGATCTCTCCAAAGGAAACCACTTTCTGTTCTCTTTAGCTGTTTCTTCTGGTATTTGTCTCTATATTTCTAAATGACGTGCTTATATATCTTTTTCTTGACCTGACAGTTTCAGGTATTTTCTTCCTGTGATGAAAGATGAGGACTTAGCTGTTTTATATTCCCACAGTCTTTCTCTCTCTCTCTTCTTCTGTCTCTCATTTTGTGTATGTGTGTGTGTGTGTGTGTGTGTGTGTGTGTGTATCTCTGTCCCTGTCTCTGTCTCTCTCTCAGATTCTCTCTTTCCACTGCCACTATCTTTCTCAGTATCACAAATGTTAAGTCAATTGCCACAGCTGATCTACATCATGAAGTAGAATTTTGTTTTTCCTGGAATTGCCATTTGTTTCATTTGCCTTATTTTCTGTAACTGTCACTAATTCTTCCCTAAATTCTCTGACAGAACTGTAAAATCCTCTGAATATAATCAAACACACATCTTAATCCATCTGTCCCATTGTACTTTTGTGGGCTGCTTTGCTCCAGGCATCCTTCCTCCTCCTGCTCCAGCCTGGTCAGCTGTCAGAATATGCTTGCTGCTCAGCTGTTGCCATTGTGTTTCTCCTTACCATCACCCTGGCACTTCCAAAGCCTCTCTCCCGTTCATTTTCTGTTTCTTAGATCCCAAATTTTCCCCGTCGATGGCCTCTCCTTACTTTCGTTGTAAAAATCATCTGTTATGAGAAAAATGCTTAGAAGAATAATTCTTGTGGAATTTCCATATATCAATTTTCATATTCCAACTGCATGTATAATGTACAGCTTAGCTGGATATTGAATTCCAGGTCAAAAAGTTATTGTCTATGGCAGACTTGATCATTTCTCAAAGTTACCATTATTGCTGTGAAGAAGTCTGAGTCATTTTAATTACTGGCTGTTGGTTTTTTTGTTTGTTTTTTCTTTGCTTGTTTTTGTTTTTTTGGTATATGTATTCTGTTTCATTTCTCTCTGGAAATTTTTAGGATTTTCTATTTCTCCTTTGTATTTTGGACTTCTACAGTAATGGGACTCAGCATGAGTCCTTTCTCATTTACACTCTTGAATACTGGTACAACATTTCAATCTAGAAACTCATGCCTTGAGTTATGTGATATTTTATTGTATTACGCCTCTATTTCTCTTCTCTCCATAATCTCTATCCTCTTTTTGAAACTATAATTAGTTGAATAGTAGAGTCCTAGCTTGACTACTCACTTCTTTCTTTTTTTTTTTTAAAGAAGATTTTACTTATTCATTTGTGAGAGAGACAGAGAGAGAACAAGCAGAGAGAGAGGCAGAGGGAGAGGGAGAAGCAGACTCCCTGCTGAGCAAGGAGCCCAATGTGGGACTCGATCCCAGGACCCTGGGATCATGACCTGAGCCGAAGGCAGACGCTTAACCATCTGAGCCACCCAGGAGCCCTCACTTCTTTCTTTTATTCCATCTCTTTATCTTTTTGTTTCAGTTTTACAAAATTTCACTAACATTTTCCAAACTTTATTAAATTTTTCATTCTTGCTCTCATTTTTAATTTCCAGAATCTCTTTTATACTCTATACTACTTTCCCTCTACTTTTGAAGTATTTTAGGATAGTTCCCATATCTCTCTGAGAATATAAATTCCCCACCAACAATTTTGGACAATTTTACAATTGCATTACTAGTTTCAGGGGTAGCATTTACTGATTCATCAGTTGCATAAAACACCCACTGCTCATTACATCAAATCAACAATAAAATACTTCCCATGAAGTATTTTAGGATATTTCCCATATCTTTCTGAGAACATCAATTTTGTGTTTTTTTTTAATAAAAAAGATTCCCTTCTGATAATGGCATTTTTTTCATTTTACTCCAGTCTTGAAGGTGTTAAAAGCTAGGATTCAATAGGCAACTTCTTTTTCTCTAAGAAAAATGTATAAATGACCATATAACTGAATAGACATGGGTTATTAAATGCTTTGTACTGAATATTACTCTGATAACTTAATATCAAAATAACCTTTAATTTATACCCTTGTCAAGGACACAAATACGAATAAATGGTAGCAAATAAAATCAAAAGGCCTTGACCTAATTATCTAATTTATAGTTATTTGCCCCATATCAGAAATAAATGAGTGAGATTGTCACATTACTCCTCAGTCAGAGGAAAAAAGAAAGTCCCTAGCACCCTAAAGGAGATTTGTGGAGAAAGAGGAACCTTCTTACACTGTTGACGGGAATGTAAACTGGTGTATCCACTCCGGAAAATAGTACGGAGATTCCTCAAAAAGTTAAAAGTAGAACTACTCTATGACCCAGCAATTGTACCACTAGGTATTTATCCAAAGGATACAAACATAGAGATTAGAAGGGGCATATGCACCCCAGTGTTATAGCAGCAGTGTCCACAATAGCCAAAATATGGAAAGAGCCTAGATATCCATTGACAAATGAATGGATAAAGGAGAGGTGGTTTGTGGTGTAGATATATACATAGATATATAGATATAGATAGTGTATATAATAGATATACACAATGGAATATTACTCAGCCATCAAAAAGAATGAAATCTTGCCATTTGCAATGATGTGGATGGAACTAGATGTGGCTGCAATGATGTGGATAGAACTAGAGGGTATCATGCTAAGAGAAATAAGTCAGTCAAAGAAAGACAAACAGCAAATGATTTCACTCGTATGTGGAATTTAAGAAACAAAACAGATGAACACAGGGGAAAGGAAGGAAAAATAATATAAAAACTGAGACAGAGTAAACCATAAAGACTCCTTTAACTATAGGAAACAGAGAGTGGCCGGAGGGGAGATGGATGAGGGCATGGGGTAATTGGGTGATGGGCATTAAGGAGGGCACTTGATGTAATGAGCAATGGGTGTTTTATGCAATGGAAGAATCACTAAATGCTACCCCTGAAACTAGTAATACCCTATATGTTAACTAAATTGGATTTAAATTAAAAAAAAAAATTTTTTTTGAAAAGGAGATTCTTTCCTTTACAATTAGCCCTGTTGTAAACAAACAACAAACCAACATTGGCTCTATTTACATAACCTTCAGTAACCTAAAAAAAAAAACAAACAAACAAATATGGGTGATAGAATAGGACTCCTTTTCCCATATGCATGTAAAGGTTAGAGAGTATGGAACAGCTTTTTTCCAAATAAGAAAACTAAACATGTTGATAAATTCTCAGGAATTCAGGAACTAGGTAGGGTATTTCCCAATAAGTATCCTGAATATAGTTCCACTTATAAAATCTCCCCATCTGGCAATTTCCCCTGCCAGCAAAGGGGGATATTAGAGTTCATTTTTCTGTTTCCAAGAACACTTTTTTTGCACGGGGTTTGGCATAGAGTGAAGGATGAATGCTCCCCAATAGCAGCTCTATTTTCTCAGAGAATGTGATCTCTTCACTAAGAACAGTTATACTACAAAAAAAAAAAAAAAGGGGGGGGAGAGTTTCACAAAACAAACAATAAACTAAATAAAAGATAAGACTTAGGGCACAAAATGGAGAATATTTCTTTTTCTTTAGTTTATGTGCACTAGCTCAATTTCATTTAAGCATGTGAACATGGTCAGGAACATTTCATTTTCACAAATATAATCCTGTGCTTAGCTTCTCTTGTGTGTCATAGTGCCTTGCTTTTACTATCACTCAGTCTAAGGAAAATTTCTGAAAACATTATACTGTTTATCTGAGTAAGAATACTTAAACCCAAATAAAAAAAAAAGCTATTTCTTAAAATATAAAAATGTAAAGAATGGAAAAGTGAGCAACTACTTGTTCAATCCTATGGTATGTACTTGTAGGAAACAGTGTAACAGAAATGTTGGCCAAAATTATAATTAAAAAATCTCATATCAGGATGTTTCTTCATTCTATAGTCAATGATTTAAGAATTCACACTAGTAGGAGAGCAAGGAATATGACAAAGTAGGAAGATCCTGAGCGCACCTCATCCCACAGACACACCCAGGCAACAACTGTGGTCCGAAAATATTCAGGGAATGATTGGTACCGGTTGAGACCTGATTTGTGACCTAGGATGTGATCTATTTGGGAGAATGTTCCATGGGCACTAGAGAAGAATGTGTACTCTGTTGCCTTGGGATGGAATGTTCTGAATATACCTGTGCCAAGTCCATTTGGTCCAGTGTGTCATTTA
This sequence comes from Zalophus californianus, assembly GCF_009762305.2. Classification (NCBI taxonomy): domain Eukaryota; kingdom Metazoa; phylum Chordata; class Mammalia; order Carnivora; family Otariidae; genus Zalophus; species Zalophus californianus. The sequence goes on from NC_045597.1 coordinate 64,922,125, forward strand.
AAGCCTTTATTTCCTTGTTGATCTTTTGCTTAGATGATCTGTCAATTTCAGTGAGGGGCATGTAAACATTCCCTACTATTACTGTCCATGTGTTTCTTTGATTTTGTTATTAATTGGCTTATATAAGTGGCTGCTCCCATGTTAGGGGCATAGATATTTACAATTGTTAGATCTTCTTGTTGGAGCCAAAGAACAAACAATCCAATCAAGAAATGGGCAGAAGACATGAACAGACATTTTTCCAAAGAAGACATCCAAATGGCCAACAGACACATGAAAAAGTGCTCAACATCGCTTGGCATCAAGGAAATCCAAATCAAAACCTCAATGAGATACCACCCACACCAGTCAGAATGGCTAAAATTAACAAGTCAGGAAATGACAGATGTTGGCGGGGATGTGGAGAAAGGGGAACCCTCCTACACTGTTGGTGGGAATGCAAGCTGGTGCAACCACTCTGGAAAACAGTATGGAGGTTCCTCAAAAAGTTGAAAATAGAGCTACCATACGATCCAACAATTGCACTACTGGGTATTTACCCCAGAAATACAAATGTAGGGATCCGAAGGGGTACATGCACCCCAATGTTTATAGCAGCAATGTCGACAATAGCCAAACTGTGGAAAGAGCCGAGATGTCCATCGACAGATGCATGGATAAAGAAGATGTGGTATATATACACAATGGAATATTATGCAGCCATCAAAAGGAATGAGATCTTGCCATTTGCAACGACGTGGATGGAACTGGAGGGTGTTATGCTGAGTGAAATAAGTCAATCAGAGAAAGACATGTATCATATGACCTCACTGATATGAGGAATTCTTAATCTCAGGAAACAAACTGAGGGTTGCTGGAGTGGGGGTGGGGTGGGAAGGATGGGTGGCTGGGTGATAGACATTGGGGAGGGTATGTGCTATGGTGAGCACTGTGAATTGTGCAAGACTGTTGAATCACAGATCTGTACCTCTGAAACAAATAATGCAATATATGTTAAGAAAAAAAACGAAGAAGATAGCAGGAGGGGAAGAATGAAGGGGGGTAAATCGGAAGGGGAGACGAACCATGAGAGATGATGGACTCTGAAAACAAACTGAGGGTTCTAGAGGGGAGGGGGGTGGGGGGATGGGTTAGCCTGGTGATGGGTATTAAAGAGGGCACGTTCTGCGTGGAGCACTGGGTGTTATGCACAAACAATGAATCATGGAACACTACATCAAAAACTAATGATGTAATGTATGGTGATTAACATAACAATAAATAAATTGAAAAAAAAATAGATCTTCTTGCTGGATAGATCCTTTAAGTATGATGTAGTGTCCTTCCTCAACTCTTATTTTAGTCTTTGGTTTAAAATCTAATTTGTCTGTTATAAGGATTGCCACCCCAGCTTTCTTTTGATGTCTATTAGCATGGTAAATGGTTTTCCACCCCCTCACTTTCAATCTGGAGGTCTTTGCATCTAAAATGATTCTCTTGCAGACAGCGTATCGATGTGTCTTGTTTTTTTATTTTTTATTTTTATCCAATCTGATAGCCTGTGTCTTTTGATTGGGGCATTTAGCCCATTTACATTCAGGGTAACTATTGAAAGATATGAATTCAGTGACATTGTATTACCTATAAGTTGACTGTTATTGTATATTGTCTCAATTCCTTTCTGGTCTGTTAGTTTTAGGCTCTTTCTTTGCTTAGAGGACCCCTTTCAATATTTCTTGCAGGGCTGGTTTGGTGTTCGCAAATTCTTTTAGTTTTTGTCCTGGAAGCTTTTTATCTCTCCTTCTATTTTCAATGACAGCCTACCTGGATATAGTATTTTTGACTGCATATTTTTCTCATTTAGTGCTCTGAAGATATCATGCCAGTCCTTTCTGGCCTGCCAGGTATCCGTGCATAGGTCTGCTGCCAATCTAATGTTTCTACCATTGTAGGTTACAGACAACTTGTCCCAAGCTGCTTTCAGGATTTCTGTCTCTGAGACTTGTGAGTTTTACTATTAGATGTCAGGGTGTTGACCTATTTTTATTGATTTTGAGGGGGTGGTTCTCTGTGCCTCCTGGATTTTGATGCCTGTTTCCTTTCCCAAATTAGAGAAGTTCCCTGCTATAATTTGCTCCAATATACCTTCTGCCCCTCTCTCTCTTTCTTCTTCTTCTGGAGTCCTAATTATTCTAATATTGTTTAACGTTATGCTGTCACTTATCTCTTGAATTCTCCCCTCATGATCCAGTAGTTGTTTATCTCTCTTTTTCTCAGCTTCTTTATTCTCCATCATTTGGTCTTCTATATCACTAATTCTCTCTTCTGCCTCATTTAGCCTAGCAGTTAGAGCCTCCATTTTTTATTGCACCTCATTAATAGCCTTTTTGATTTCCACTAGGTTCGATTTTAGTTCTTTTATTTCTCCAGAAAGGTCTCCAGTACCTTCTATACTTTTTTCAAGCCCAGCTAGTATCTTTATAATCATCATTCTGAACTCTAGTTCCAATATCTTACTAATTTCTGTATTAATTAGGTCCCTGGCAGTCAGTATTGCCTCTTGTTCATTACTTTTGAGGTGAGTTTTTTTGTCTTGTCATTTTTGTCCAGAGGAGAATAGATGAATGAGAGAACAAAATGCTAAAAAAAAAAAAAAAATGCTAAAAGGGTAATAATGACCCCAGAAAAATATACACTAAACAAATCAGAAGAGACCCAAAAACGGGGAGAAAAGAAAGGGGGAAAAAAAAGGATATGATCAGACTGGTGAATATAACAGAGCCACACACTAGATTTTGGGTGTATTTTCGTCTGTTAGAAGAAATTGCCTCCCAAAATTTTAAAGAAAAACTTATATAGATACAAAAATAAGGGTAAATACAATGAAGGAATGGAATATGACTGTGAAGATGAAAATTAAAAAGGATTTTAGAAAAGGAATTGATAAGAAGTTGGTTGAAAAAAGAATGAAAAAAACTAAAAAAAAAAAGAATGTGATCAGGCAGACTAGGACAATGTCATTCACTAGATTTAGGGTATATTTTAGTCTGTTAGAAGAAACTGTAGCCCAAAATTTTAAAGAAAGAACAACTTATGTATATAGAAAAAATAAGGTTAAATACAATGAAGAGATAGAATATGACTGTAAAAATGAAAAATTAAAAAAGATTTTTAGAAAGGAATTGGTAAGATGTTGGTTGAAAAAGGAAAGAAGAAAAATTCAACTAAAAAAATAGAAAAAGGGAAAAATAAAGAAAATTTAAAAAATTAACTTGGAAAGACTAAAGAATCATGGGGGAAAAAAGCCATGAATTCTATGTGCTGTATTCCCCTAGCGCTGGAGTTCTGCCGTTCTCATATATCGGTAAACTGGGTCTTGGCTGGCTGTTCTTGTTGATCTTCTGGGGGAAGGGCCTGTTGCAGTGATTCTCAAATGTCTTTGCCAGAGGTGGAATTGCCCCACACTTGCCGGGGACGGGCTGAGTAATCTGCTCAGTAGCTTTTGTTCCCTGCAAGCTTTCCATACAGCTTTGGAGGAGGAGAGTGAAAATTGCGGCCTCCCAATTTCTGGCCCCTGAGGAGCAGAGCACTCAGGGCCCCTCCCCTCAGTGCACCCTCAGAGAAAAGCAGTCAATCACTCCCATTTCTCTGGTCTCTGGCCGCACTCTGTGCTCACCCGGCCTGTGACCGAGCATTTCTATCTCTGGCACACAACCACATTTGGAGTCTCCAAACCCAGCAGATTCCTGTGGCAGGCTCCTGCACTGTTCCTCCCAGGGGGGAGGAAGGGGAGTCTCCTGGATTTGCCACTTGTTGGGTCCCTACTCAAAGAGCAGGGGCCCAACAGTGCTGCGGATCACAGTTTATGGCAACCCCGAGCTGAGCGCCCACTCCTCGGCTCTGTCTTTGCAGCCAGCTTCCCCACTCCGATATCTGGGAGCTCTACCATACTCAGGCACCCTGATCTTTCTGTGACCCCGAGGGTGCTGAGATCACACTGTCCCAGCGAGGGTTCCACCCCCCGCTTAGCCACCTGAGCAACGTCCCTCAGCAGAACAGACTTCTTAAAGTTCCGATTTTGTGCTCTGCTGCTCTACCACTTGCCAGTAGCCAGCTGAGGAGGCCCCCTCCCCTGCCGTCTATCATCCCAAATATCGCCTCAGATTTACTTCTCACGTCCTACCTTCCAGAAAGTGGTCACTTTTCTGTTCAGAGGGTTGCTGCCATTCTTTTCTTCGGTCTCCTGTTGAGTTTGTAGGTGTTCTGAATGGTTTGATAACTATCTAGCTGAATTCCTGGGACCAGACGAAATTTAGGTCTCCTGCTCCTCCACCATCTTGCTCCTCCCCTGCTTCTTTTTCTTATTCTTAATTGATCTGATAGTAGGGTTTTTATTTTCCAAAATAATAGCAATAATGTATACACACGTGCTCTCTCTCTTTCTAAAATAAAAAAATAAAATCTTTTTTAAAAATTAGAAATCAATGACGTTGAAAACAAAAAGTAGAGGTCAACAAAACCAAAAGTGGCTTCTTTGAAAAGACTAATAATATCAATAACTAGCAAGGTTAACTAACAACAACAAAAAAAACACCCCACAAATTACTAATATCAGAAAGAGGGGACATAATGACAGATCTCATGGACATTAAAAAAAAAAAAAGGAACATTATGCACAACTTTTTGCCCACAAATCTAATAACCTCGATGAAAGATACTAAATCCCTGAAAGACAAAATCTACCAAACCTTTTGCAGGGATCATGAGACAATCTAAATAGGGCCATATCTATTAAAGAAAGTGAATCAATAATTAATAACATTTCAAAACAAAAAGCATTAGGCCTGAAGGATTCACAGGTGAATTCTACCAAATATTTAATGAGAAAGTTACATCAATTCTCTACAATCTCTTCCACAAAATAGAGGCCCAGGGAATACTTCCTAACTCATTCTATGAGTTATCCTCATATCACTACCCTAATATCAAGAGTGAAGGCATTGCATTAAGGTAAACTGCAAACCAATATCTCCCCTGAACGTAAATACATAAAACCTCAACAAAATATTAACAAATCAAATCCAACAACATATATTTTTTAAAAAATTACACCATGACCAAGTGGGATTTATCCCAAGTACAGTATGAAAGGCTGTTTCAACGTCTGAAAATCAATTGATGTAATCCACCATATCAACAGGCTAAAGAAGAAAAAATAATATGATTCTATCAACAGATGAGGAAAAATCATTTGACAGAATCCAACACTCATGATAAAAACTCTTAGCAAACTAGGATTAGAAGGGAACTTCCTCAACTTGATAAAGAACATCTGTTTTAAAACTACAGCTTAGGAGCTCCTGGGTGGCTCAGCTGGTTAAGCGTCTGCCTTTGGTTCAGGTCATGATCCCAGAGTCCTGGAATTGAATCCCACATCTGGCTCCATGCTCAGTGGGAAGCCTGCTTTTCCCTCTCCCTCTGCCTGCCACTCCCCCTGCTTGTGCTGTGTATGTGTGTGTGTGTGTGTGTGTGTGTGTGTATGTGTGATTGTGTGTGTGTCCAATAAATAAATAAAATCCTAGGGCACCTGGCTTAGTCGGTTAAGGATCTGCCTTCAGCTCAGGTCATGATCCCAGGGTGCTGGGATCTAGTCCTGAGTCGGGCTCCCTGCTGAGCAGGGAGCCTGCTTCCCCCTCTGTCCGCAGCTCCCCTTGCTTTTGGTCTCTCTCTCTCTGACAAACAAATAAATAAAATCTTTTAAAAAAAGAAATATTAAATAAAATCTTAATAAAAAAAACTACAGCTTACATCATACTAAATCATGAAATGCTTTCCTGCTATGATCAAGAGCAATGCAAGAACGTCCCTTCTCGCCACTCCTATTGAACATCATACTGGAAATCCTAGCTATTACATTAAGACAAGAAAAAATAAATGAGACATATATGGACTTGGAAGAAAGAAATAAAAAAAAAGAGCTAGATTGAAGGTAAAAAAGAGCACACACACACACACACACACACACAGAGTGGGATTTGGAAATATGGAGTTCTGGTTTTTAGAAGGGAGCACTTTGAGTATGCCTATGACCTGGGGGAAGAACTTATAGAAACAATGTTGAAGGTATAGAAAACAGAAACAATGATCCACAAATCAATGCCCCTCTGAAACAGCAGGAGGCAAGATTCAGAGTATTGGTAAAGGATGATAGAGCAATTTATGCTGAGGTTAAATATCCTCAAAATTGTCTTCACACAGTCACTAGCAAAAGCAGTGGAAAGGAATAACAGGGTTAATTACTCCCCAGGATTGTGGGGGTTTCCATGTTTTAAAAAAAAAAATCTACCCAAGGCTATCTCTTTTCATGTCCTAAAGAAATTATTTTTTTCCCTCAGCCTCTATAGAAACAGCCATTCAAAATTTCCATTCTCCCTCCTCATTCTACCTTTCTTCCCAGCTCTGACCTACAGAATTGTTGCAGTGTTTTAACCATATGCACAGTTTTGCAAGATTTTATATGCAATGATTAATTGTGGTGGTCTTTAGCAAGATGAAATGCCTAAACTTTTTAATACCCACAGTCAACTGGAAGACAATCCCGTTTTTAAAAAAATAATGGCAATTAATAATGATAATGATAACTACTACTTAGCATTATTTTGTCAGATAAAATGTATCTATTCTTGTTGCTTTAGTTCACCCTAGCTGAAAAATTGAGTATCAGTGCATGTTTGACATCTAGGCAATTTTTAAAATGCAACGCTTGTTTTGAAATTATTCTTAAACTAGTTTATATCATGAGATAAATTTATTAGGTCTGATTAAAAGGAGGAGAGGTAACTTAAACATATTTTATGTTTTTAAATGTTGCTGGTAAAATATTACCTAAGCTAAAGAAAAACAGGCTCACTAATCACAGTAATTCATTAGAAGATGGACATTGAAATCTGTTTCCTGGCAAAGGTTTCCTCCTGAAAACTAGAAGGAACCATTTTAGCTGAAGCCAAGGTAAAAAATAACTCCAGTATGCCATATTTGAGAAAGCCAAGTAAGCAGAACTTAGTTGAACTAAACTTTTCATTATTGTAAATAGGTACCAAACAGTTTATCATTGTCATAATTATCACAAATTAAATTTTGCTTGATTTTGTACAAAGCTGGTTAATGAAGTTTTCTCACATAATTAGGTATGATTTTAGTATCTTTCTAATTGTTAAGTCATCCTTTTGGATAATCCTCCTTATTTAACTGCTAAAATTGATCTATAGAGTCATTTTGATAATATTTTATTATTCAAATCTCAAAAATAATCACGATTCATTTTGCAAAACCACTTTTAAACAGGGATTATTACTTACAATTTTAAAAACCATAAATTTCTAACCAATCATATAAGTAACAATTAAGGAACAATTATTTCTATAAATGTAGATTTCTTAATACTTTTTTCTTCTGGAAAATTTGTTGCATCTTGGGGAACTGGGAAGTAACAGGCGGGGTCCAGATCTTGGATATCAGAAAAAAAGGGAAAGTAACCTGCAAACATAAGGCTTGCACCCAGGTCTAAACCACAGTTCAACAGATGAAAAAAGCACAGGTATTCAGAGAACCAAGAGAAAATAAATCAGAAAGGCAAAGGCACAAGAAAAGTGGCAAGAATCATTCAGAGGCAATCTTCAGGTGATAGAGGAAAGATATCAAATTCAGAACATTTGTAGACTCAAAACTGCAGAATATTCACTATTAACAGAATTGCCTGATAATGGTTTCATTGTCCATAAGTCAGGACATTCTGGAGTCATTAAGGGTGTCAGTGTGGCTTAAAAAAAAATAATTGTAGAAATTAAAACTTTAATTCCATAGAAGTATTATTTTTTTCCATCAACAACACTTTCTTTTCTATCTTCACTAGGGATGGGTAAACTACAAAGTCAGAAAAATAGACATTGTACAGATAAGATTTCTAAACTTTTCTGGGATTCCTAGATGAAAGACACTGCAAATGAAATACAGCCATCTGCTCTCTAGAGGTTATTTTTCAGATACTAATATTATTTTGGAAGATAGAAAAGAAATGAAAATAAAGGGCCTCTGGGAATTGAAATCAGATTTAGTCATTCATTTACTCTTTTGTTAATTCATCAGACATTTGTTGAGTAATTATACAATGAGCAAGATACATGCTAGATGCTGCAAATACAGTGGGGGAAAAGCAACCTCTACCACATGGGGTTTATAGTCCAGCAAAAGAGAATAATATAAGAGTACCACAGGGTATCCAAAAGTACAGAGTAGTGACTCCTATTCCCATCACTCCCTGACTAAAACAACAGGGTTGGGATCTTGGAAAGCTGTCCAAGGGCTGAAACTAAACTAATATTTAGATGATAATATTTCTAGGAAAAGGTGGGAAAGATTGTGAAGGAAAAGCAGAGAAAGATGTTGGTTTAGGCAAAGAGAAATAATGAGATGAGCTAAAAAGAAACGGATGCATTTGAGGAATCAAAAAGGAATGCAATCGTTTATTTTTTCAAAAATATTTATTGAACCCTTACATGGCTGGGAATGGAGCCATGGGGAAGACAGAAAAGGCCTCTGCTCTCCTACTGTTTACATTTTGGTGGGTCAAAGTACATTTGAGGCAGAAGAAAGAGTAAAAAAATACAAAGGCTTGACTTGTTTGAGGAACAAAGAATGGGCCAGGGCTGGAATGTATGACCAAGAGGTGAGATCTGCAATAAAGTGGACATGTAGTCAGAAATCAAATCCTACAGAGTTATGTCAGGCAGAGTAAATTTTTTAAATTTTATTTCCTACCAGGGGGGTTTTAGCAAAGGAGATATATAATCTGATTTATATTTTTCCAGGATTATTCTGGCTATTATGTAGGAAATGGATTATAGGGAGATGATAAAGAAAATAAGAAAATCAATTAAAGGATATTATAATCAGCCAAGACACAGATAATGTTGGCTTGGTTTAGAATGAAAGCAGTGAAAATGACAAAATGTGACTGGACTTGCAATACAAAGTTTTGGATACAGAGTTGACAGTATTTGTCAATGATTCAGTAGGCATGAGGAACTAAGAAAAAAAAAGATATGTGGCTAGAATTTAAAGAAAATGATGAGGCTGGCATTAAAGATGAAGCTAAGAAGAAAAATAAGAACCAGTTTATGAGAAACATGTATGTATTAGAGTCTAAATATTGATACTAAGAACAACAAGAATCCACTGAAGGATTTCAGGCAGCTATTTTGCTTTGAACAGATATATTTTTTTGAAAGATCACTCTGGTAGGAAAATTCTTATTCAAATAGCCTCAAAACCTATAAGACACTCAAGAAAAATCCTTAAAATATTGTAAAAACTTCTATGGAGAAAATCATAAAGTGTTATTAGAGGAGATAAAAGACCTAACTAAATAGAGAGATACACTATATTCATAGACTAGAAGATTCAATGTTATAAAGATTTTAGTTCTCTCCCAAGTTAATATATAAATTCAGTGCCATTCAAATAAAAATCCCCAAAAGTTATTTTTAGGTAACTCAGCAATATGATTCTAAAACTTACATTGAGGAAAGCCCTAATAATAAATAAGATCATTTTGAAGAAAAGTATAGGAGCTCACACGCTTCCAGATATCAAGAAAAAAGCTGTAGTAATTGAATTATGTAATAATAAATACTGTGAGAGAAAATAGACTGATTACCCAGATAGAGAATCAGAAACAGACCCAAGCCTGAAAGGAAAATATCTATCTACTAATTAGTATACATACGTATATACATGTATACTAATCTATAACACATACAGATTAGTATATATATACACTAATGACATCTTTTTTCTTTTTTTAAACTTAATTTTATTATGTTATGTTAATCACCATACATTACATCATTAGTTTTTGATGTAGTGTTCCATGATTCTTTGTTTGGGTATAACACTAATGACATCTTAAACAAAAAGATAAACTAAGGAAAATGACTTAACTGAAAGAAGATAGTGGAATAATTATTTATTCATATGGAAAAATTAAAATAAAGTTAGATCCCTAGCTCACACTACACACTGTAACCAAAGGGATAAAGGAAACAAGCCTGCAAATGCTACTATGTTTTAGCGTTGGTGACAAGAAATTAAGGGTACCCTTACTTGAAGGCTTCTTTTTTCTGAGGCAAGACCATTCATTGAGAGTAAGAGCAAAAGTAACAGAAAAACATGTTTGAAGGATGCCTGGGTGGCTCAGGCAGTTAAGCATCTGTCTTCGTTCAACTCAGGTCATGAAGCCAGGGTCCTGGGATCGAATCATGCATCGGGCTCCTTGCTCAGTGCAGAGCCTGCTTCTCCCTCTGCCTGCCATTCCCCCTGCTTGTGCTCTCTCTCTCTCTCTCTCTCTCTGTCTCTCTAACAAGTAAATAAATAAAATATTTATTTTTTAAATTTAATTTTATTTTATTATGTTATTTTATTCACCATACAATACATCATTAGGTTTTGATGTAGTGATCCATGATTCATTGTTTTCATATAACACACAGTGCTCCATGCAGTACGTGCCCTCCTTAATACCCATCACCAGGCTAACCCAACCCCCCCACCCCCCTCCCCTCTAAAACCTCAGTTTGTTTCTTGGAGTCCATAGTCTCTCATGGTTCATCTGTCCCTCCGATTTCCCCCCCTTCATTTTTCCCTTCTTTCTCCTAATGTCCTCCATGGTATTCCTTAGGTTCCACAAATAAGTAAAACCATATAATTGACTTTCTCTGCTTGACTTATTTCACTTAGCATAATCTCCTCCAGGTTCATCCATGTTGATATAAAAGCTGGGTATTCATCCTTTCTGATGGCTCAGTAATATTCCATTGTATATATGGATTACATCTTCTTTATCCATTCGTCTATTGAAGGACATCTTGGCTCTTTCCACAGTTTAGCTATTGCGGACATTCCTGCTATGAACATTGGGGTGCATATAGCCCTTCTTTTCACTACACCTTTGTCTTTGGGGTAAATACCCAGGAGTGCAATTGCTGGGTCATAGGGTAGCTCTATTTTTAATTTTTTGAGGCACCTCCACACTGTTTTCCAAAGTGGCTGTACCAACTTGCATTCCCACCAATAGTGTAAGAAGGTTCCCCTTTCTCCACAACCTCTCCAACATTTGTTGTTTCTTGCCTTGTCAATTTTTGCCATTCTAACTGGTATAAGGTGGTATCTCAATGTGGTTTTGATTTGAATTTCCCTGATGGCTAATGATGATGAAAATTTTTTCATGTGTCTGTTAACCATTTGTATGTCTTCTTTGGAGAAGTGTCTGTTCATGTCTTCTGCCTTTTTTTTGACTTGATTGTTTTTTGGGTGTTGAGTTTGAGAAGTTCTTCATAGATCTTGGAAATCAGCCCTTTGTCTGTTCTGTCATTTGCAAATATCTTCTCCCATTCTGTGGGTTGCCTCTTTGTTTTGTTGACTGTTTTCTTTGCTGTGCAGAAGCTTTTTATCTTGATGAAGTCCCAAAAGTTCATTTTTGCTTTTGCTTCACTAGCCTTTGGAGATGTATCTTGAAAGAAGTTGCTGTGGCTGATGTCAAAGAGGTTACTGCCTATGTTCTCCTCTAGGATTTTGATGGATTCCTGTCTCCCATTGAGGTCTTTCATCCATTTTGAGCTTATCTTTGTGTATGGTGTTAGAGAATAGTCGAGTTTCATTCTTCTGTATATAGCTGCCCACTCTCACCACTATTGTTCAACATAGTACTAGAAGTCCTAGCAACAGCAATCAGACAACAAAAAGAAATAAAAAGTATTCAAATTGGCAAAGAAGAAGTCAAACTCTCTCTCTTCGCAGATGACATGATACTTTATGTGGAAAATCCAAAAGACTCCACCCCCAAATTACTAGAACTCATACAGCAATTCAGTAATGTGGCAGGATACAAAATCAATGCACAGAAATCAGTTGCTTTCTTATATATTAAAATTTTTTAAAAAAATGAAAAACATGTTTGAAAGGGGGAGAATTTTGAAAGCTGTAGAAAATAAGAGAGACTTGGTTAGGAAAATGCTGAAGAATTCTGGGTAGTATTAAAATACCATATGGATATACAATTTGTGAATGAATATATAATATTGTATACATATGGAATATAAGGCGGCACCAATCTTAGAGCTATTCAACTTTCCAATAATTTTCTCATAGAGACTTGAGACAGGTGGACTGACTAAAAGTTGCTTACCACAGACAAAGAAGGAAAATGGGTTCAGGCTGTTGAGGATAATGTCAAGAAAGTGGTTGAAGTGAAGGAGCACAAACTATTAGAACTGGGAATCCAGAGTTTGGCCCCATCATCAGCATGGCTGATTAAAGTCACCCAGGATGAAGGTAGAAGTTGGAGTGGAGAGGAAAACAGGAAGCCATATGCCCAAACTTCCCACAAATCCATGGAATAAAATGCATCACCTTTGTTCATAGTACTTATTGGCTTTATTTTGAAGACAACTAGAACCCATTTCCATATTTAAAGTGGGCACATTGCAGTCCTAAAATATTACTGCTGTTGGGCTGATGGTGGAGAAAAGTGTAATAAAAACCATAAATAACAAAGAGAAAAATTATAAAAGTATAACAGTCTAGAATCACTTACCATGGGGAAAAATGAGCCCTACATACATCAGAGACCCCAGAAGATAATATCAAAATCACAATCTGATACAATAATAAAATCCCAAGACTTGGCAAATCTGATCCTAGGCCCTGCTGTTCTCCCTTGGAAAATTCTCTGAGATTCAGTTTCCATAACTAATGAAGAGAGTAGACCAGATCATCTCCAAGTTTATTTCTAGCTCAAAGAATCTATGTCCTTAATGATGATCCTGATATACATCAAGGGAA